>NC_140582.1:441457777-450999291 GCF_964204655.1 Triturus cristatus
AAAATCACTGTTTTAACCTGACTGAATCGTTTTTAACTTGTTTTATCCTGTTTTAAAACGCAACGCATCTTTAAATCCTTACCCAATTGTTTTTTAACTTGGCTTTCTTGTTTTAAACGCAACGCTTGTAACTGTTAATTGAATTTGAAACTGTACCTCTGACGCGCATTTCCCTGCCGATTGCACCCTCCCTGGTCTTCAGCACTTCCGCTTTGCTAACACAGCCCAGTGCCTAGGGGGTGATGAGCTGTTGCAGTGCAGCACTGATTGGTGGGCGGACGGGCGGAAGGGACCACTTCAATTGCCACACTGGAGCAGACGTGAACAGAGAGAGGGTGAGACACGCTAAAGCTTACGAGGCGGTCCCCCAAGACATGAGAGTTTGTTGTACCTGAAACTTCACTTAAAATCACTGTTTTAACCTGACTGAATAGTTTTTAACTTGTTTTATCCTGGTTTAAAATGCAACGCATTCTTCATATCCTTACCCAATCGTTTTTAACTTGGCTTTCTTGTTTTACACGCAACGCTTGTAAACTGTTAATTGAATTTGAAACTGTACCTCTGACGCGCATTTCCCCTGCCGATTGCACCCTCCCTGGTCTTCAGCACTTCCGCTTTGCTAACGCGGTCTAGTGCCTAGGGGTGATCAGCTGTTGCAGCGCAGCGCTGATTGATGGGCGGGTTGTAGTGGGACACGCAGCGGATGAGCACAGCAGGCGCACCTAAGGCAAGCCCATCTGTGCCCATCCGGGACCAGGGGCCAGAACCCCTGGCCAAGCACTGATATATTCAGCAAAAGAACTCTGGGCCCTAGTCACCAGAAACTGCGCCTTAAGTAAGAGCATAGTAAATACACTAAGAGCAGAAAAAATACTGGGCACTAACCAGGATGATGGACCCATGACTCCGCAAACAGCCCATCACAACAACTTTGAGTACAGTAAACCACCTGGCCTTAAGGTGGCTGTTCTTAACACACGCTCACTGCAAAAGCACTGCCTCAAAATTTTCTCGCCCCTCCTGGATGGAGAGATCGACATTCTGGCACTTACAGAAACTTGGCTAGGAGACACTGCAGTCCTAGAGATGATTGCAGCACTCCCCGGGGAGTTTTACACCTTATGGCACAACAGACAAGACAAGACTGGGGGGTAGTGGCCTTCTTCTATATTAAATGACTATTGGTAGCTAAGTTAGTGGCTGAGGGCATTGAAAACGCAGACACTCTAGAAATCTCGTAGAAGACCTCCTGCCTCATACTCCTGGTGGTGTACCGCCCCCCACGATCAACACCCAGGTTTTAACTAATTATTCTCTGAGATGGTTAGCGATCTTTGCTCAAGGTACCAACGACTCCTAGTGGTTGGCGACTTCAACTACCACTGGGACAAAACACCTAGAGAGCACTGGTCAGCCAATTTGAGATAGCTATGAGCTTGATGGGGCTTCATCAATTGGTTCATGCCCCAACCCACATTAGGGGCCACACACCTGACTGGAAAATGGTACGAAGTTGGAACAAAATTAAGGCAGATGAACTAGTGGGTACCTTACTCGGGCTCCCCCCAAAAGAACCCATGATAGGTAACCTTGATCAGGAGTGTACAGCCCACACCAACACTCTAAGAAGAACCATCGATCAGGTGGCACCGGCACGGAGGGTTAGAGTTAGTAATAAGGGAAAGGGAGCCCCCTGGTTCAATGAGGACCTGAGGGACAGGAAGCAACTCTCTGACAAGCCTAGAGGAGCTGGCGGAAATCAGGCAATCAAGTCGAGCTGGCTGCCCACAAACTCTTGCTAACCTCATACACAAAGGCCATCATGACTAGGAAGGCTGAATATTATAAGACACGAATCACTGGCGCGGCAAATAAACAGAAAGAGACCTTTAGAATACAAAAAGAACTCACAAGAAGTCAGAACAGAAAACCACAGCTACGCCAGCACACTGCAACACATTCAGACCTCCTTTTTGCAAAAGGCTGAAGACATCCTGGCTGAGATTGAGAGCACCCCGACCAACCAGGGCCCCCCAGACCAGCACCCTGTGCCCCCATTCCTGGCACTCAGCTACCCTCCTTCCCTAACATAGACCTGGCCTCCCTGTCACTTCTGATGAGCCATATTAAATCTGGTTCGCCAGCAGACCCCTGCCCGCCGCAGGTCTTCTGTATGGCCCTCCCGGACTAGAAAGGCAGATCCTCGCTCTATTGAAACATTCTCTGGAGACAGGCTACATACCCTCCGGCCTGAAGGAAGCCAGGGTCACCCCCCTTTTGAAGAAACCAGGGGCAGATGTCACAATTCTTAAAAACTTTAGACATATCTCCCAGCTCCCCTTTTTCATGAAAGTTGTAGAGCAACATGTTCTAAAGATACTCTCAGCCTTTTTGGAGGAACATCAACTACTCCAGGGGCGACAGGCTGGCTTCAGGGTTCACCAAACACTGAGCTGGTGATGCTGTCCGTACTCGATGAGCTCAGAGTTATGGCTGACAATAAAAAAAAGTGCGCCCTGGTTCTGTTAGATCTATCAGCGGCGTTCAACATGGTCAATCATGCACAGCTCCTGTCCCGTATCACTGACCTGGGCATCTGCGGGTTGGCACACCAGTCGCTCAAGTTCTTCTTGTCAGGCTGGTCCCAGAGGGTCCAGCTGGGGGAGCAGGTGTGAGACAGGTGCACCCTCATTTGTAGCGTCCCCCGGGGCTCAGCACTGTCCATGCTTCTCTTTAACATATATCTCCAGCCATTGATAACTGCCCTAGCGTGCTTGGACTTCAAGTCTTTAACTATGCGGACGACACACAGCTCATCCTTCAGATTGACAACTTCCACCAGGCCCACTCACAGGTACAAAACATCCTCAGATACACTGTGAATTGGATGACAGCCAATTCCTTAAAATTCAGTCCCGACAAAACAGAGGTCCTTGTCATCCCCTCAAAGACTAACCCCTGGAGTGATCTGTTTTGGCCACAAGAGCTCGGTACCACCCCTACACCAGTAACAGTCGTAAAAAGCTTGGGCATCAAAATCGATGCCGATCTTCGATGAGCAAATCAAGTTGCAACTGTGGTTGACACCTGCACAGGCCTGCTGAGACAGATGCGGAAGCTTGCTCCCCTCCTTTCAACTGCAGCGCTGCAGATGATCGTATCAGCCACAATCGTGTCCAGGCTGGACTATGGGAACACCCTATACATTGGCCTCCCGGAAAAGCTCACCAACAAACTACAGGTGACTATGAACGATGCAGCTAGATTGATTTTTAGGCTTCCTAGAAGGATTCACGCGACCCCTTTGTTGCGTAAGCTACACTGGCTCCCCATCAAGCAAAGAGCAAAATTCAAGAGCCTCTGCATTGCCCACAAAGCCATCCACGGCCAGGCCCCAGTCTACATCAAGGAGCGCCTTAGGAATTATGTGCGGGGCCATAAACTCCGGTCATCCGAGAGCTGCCTCTTGGCTGTCCCACATTTAAAAACTGCATCTAAGGGAGGCAGAGCCCTATATGTCCTCCTACCGCAGCTCGGGAATTAACTGCCTGACTGCCTCCGGAAGGAATGCGCACTCCTCCCTTTCAGGAAGCAACTCAAAATGCTCCTGTTCAGGGAGGTTTTGAATACAATCTAATCATCTGCCACACTGGTGTCGTGACTGCCGGTGATCTGGGCCTCCCTCTCTAGGCGATAAGAGACCTGCTGGTGATTATGCGCTATAGAAATAACAGTTATCATAACATAATAGGGTAAACCAGTGTCAACCTGTGAAAATGCTCGGCTTGCCAAAGTGAAAGATTAATTTTGAGGTTCTTCACTCTCAGGACATGAATTTTTTTTAAATATACATGTCCTACTTTTAAATACTCCACACCATGCCTATGGGTCTTTAAAGCCCACCTTAGGAGTGAGTATTAAAAAGGAAGGTTTAGGCCAGGCAAAACTTTCCTTTTGCCAGGTCAAAATGTCAGTTTAAAACTGCATACCCAGGCTGCAGTGGACATCCTAAAGACATGTTTTACAGTGCTACCTTAGTGGTGGCACAATGAGTGCTGATGCCCACTAGTCGCATTTAATTTTCATGCCCAGGTTACAGGTGCTACCATTTACTAAGGCTGTTCATGCAAATTAAATGTGCCATTCAAGAACATACCAATGTTATCATGTTTGAAAGGGAGGGCACAAGTACTTTATCACTGGTCAGCAGGGGTAAAGTGCACAGAGTTCTATGCAGCCCAAAAACAGCAACAGAAGGCAAAACTCGGGGAGGGGGTTATACCACACAAAAGAGGGCCATTTCCAACAGTGACCATTTCTAAACCCTTTTCTAAACCCATTTTACGATCCGTTAAAACTTTTCTAACTTGAAAAATGGGTTTACAAAAAGATGAGGAGGATACACACTCTGTGGTTTTGGGAATTGCAAGGTTTGTGACTATAAAATCCCAAAGTGCATCTGGCCCAATATCGCCAGAAAACCTTGGTTGTAGTCTCCGCTGAAATCAAGAAGATGATTTTAACAACTTTGCCACCATAATTATGGGATATGAGAAAGACGTGAGAGCAATACAACGGAATTGAAGTAAATCATCTTCCAAATATAACCTCTTTTTGAAATGAAAAATCATAGAAATGCACAAATCAAGTGTCCTTATTCTGAGTATGAACCCCGGTCTGAAATCCAACATTCATGTGATATTGGAGAATTTTTTGGCTAAGTCTGAAATGTGGCTGCTATTATGAGATTATCCAGCCAAGTTTAACTATTACTGCAGGGCCAAACCTACAAATACACATTTATGCTTTATCTTGGACATAAAATGTCTGCAGTGCACTGTTAATATTGGCTCATTTTGGTAGATTAAACACACAATTTACAAGCCAATTAAAATTTCCAGTGTTATATGGTGTCATTACTGACTAGTTTCCAAAGCAAAAGTATGTTGGTGGGATGTGATTTTATTATTTCTCGCAGCTAAGCCTGTGGTAACGCTTGTTATTCTTATATTCACTCCCAAAGAGAGGTGTGGCCACGCGTATGTTCACCCGACACGTTCTAGCTCCTGTTTTGAGAAGATGGAAAAGTGGTAACACCTAATAGAGAATCTAGTCTTCGCGTTTTAAGGGGCATATCAGTAAGGGTCGGCGATAATTATCGCTCAGCGCTCTTAGCGTGAGGATAATTATCGCCGGCCAACTCTGAATTTTATCGCGGAGATAGCGTGCTATCAGCAACGCTTATCTCCAAAGCGATAAAATTCAGAGCTCCCACTGCCAATTGGGAGATTATCGCTGGAAATACAGCGATAATCCCACAAGGTTTGGCGATAGCTTGCTGATAGGGATAGACATACTTAGCCATGATATCCACCTTACATAGGATATCATGGCTAAGTCAGAAGAACACCAGACGTAAAACAGCAGCGTTAACCGCGGTTAGCGGTGCTTTTTTTATCGCTAACAGGGTTAACGATATCCTTGATAATAGGAGAAATGTCGCTTAGCGACTTTTCTCCTATTACTTTACTCTGGAACGCCCCCTTTGCATCTCATTAGAAATGCAAGGGGAAGCGTAGAGTAAAAGGGTGCTAACATGCGAATTTGCGTGTTAGCACCCTGTTGCTGATAGGGCGCTAGTTTTATCTCTGCTTTTTTGGTTGATAAAGCCCTTGTTACCTTAAACATTTGACTTTAGGATTAGTTCTATATGTGTTTTAGATAACTCTGCAAAACTATCAGAATTTGCCAGAAGCTTTTGTGGGAGGGGCACAGCTTACAACTTGATAAGGGGCTCTTCTTTGGCTTGAGGCCGACACCCACTGGCAGATAAGGTCACCTGCCTTATTGAAAAGACACCAGAAAAGGTTTTGTGATGTGTAAGTATATTTAGCAGTTGCATTGGCAGCCTCGGGTCCTGAAAAGAGTTGGGTGGTGTAAAACACTTGCCCCAACTGCTCTTCCCTTGTGACTGCCCTTAATGTACGAGCTAGGTGCATTTAGATTTGTTTTTTTAAATACACTGAACTTACCAGAGCAAAGCTTTAATGTTAAAAGATGTGCTGTTGTATGTGAGCCAGTATACCTACCTAAACTGTCTGAGCGGTGCGTGAATGCATCATGTTGCTAATTAGCGCCATATTACATATTGTGAGGTTTTTATATTTGTATGTGCCTTTTTTTCTAGAGGTTATTGATGTTTTGTTGCAGCAAAATACATTGCATATATTTTGTTTATATTGACAAAATGTAAACAACGATGTTTGCTGCGTAAAATCACCAACAAGTCAGCACTAGATACCACAAAAATGACAGTAACAAATATCATGCATTTACAACAAAAAGTAGAGCTCTAAATAGTGCTTTGGTGCACATTAGCATCACTGGGCACTTCACATTTCTAGTTGTTTTCAGTGTTTAAGAAACTAAAACGAACATGCTTGTATCTGAATGAGAATATCTACCTAAAAGAACTAATCAACTATTGTCGAAAGGTAAATGATTGTTCCTTTGGTAAATCAACTGCAACATAAACAAAATGAATACTTATTCAAGCAACAAAAGTACCGAATAAGACTTAGGTATTTTTAGTACTGAATCAACTAACTAGTGAAACATTAACTCAGACCATCATATATGACTAAGCACATAAGCACTGTCTTAGTACCAAGATGGGTTTACTCGTGACTGAAACATTGAGTAACACAACTAAATGCCATGATTACATTCCAACTACTGCTATGATAATGAGGATAGAAAATAGTGGTTGATCTATAAGAGGGTGGGGTCTATTTACTAAGATTTAATGCCATCTTTGTGTCACAAAAGTTACACAAAGCTACTCTATTTATTTTTTTACTAATTGACTATCCAGCGCTTAACTTGTTTAGCGCTGGAAAACACTTGAAAGTAGAGCAAAGCATCTCATATTGCCACTTTGCATTACTTAGCACCAAGAAGGCGTACCATGGGTGGTGCTGGGTGTTCCCATGCAACCACCCAAGGTTTCTGACGCTAAACCCTATTTACTTAAAAAGTTGACTGGGTTTACCATGAGAAAATAGCGCCCGTTGCAAATAGGCACTTTGAAGGAGATATGCTTTAATTTCTCCTTCCTTTTTATGACCTTGTATGTGTAATGCACTATACTGTACATATACAAAGTGGGAAAACGTTTAAAGTTAGTCTGAGTGTAGTATTTTTTACTGGAAGGCTATCCTTACAGTACAAAACCTATGCTAGACTCACACAGACAACCTTGCAGTATGGTGCAAAGGTGTGTGTGTGTGTGGCCCACAGCCGCTAATTTCAGCAACGGCGCTAGGGGAGGAGAGTACCATATTTCTGTAAATATGGAGCTCTCTGCTCTCTTCTCGCGGAACACATCGCAGCTTTTATACTGGCTGTGTTGCATTGCATAAGATTTTAGTAAATCTGTCCTGGAATGTCTACAGCAAAAATGTGTAAAGAAAGTTGATGGCAATTGCAAGAAAGGAGGAATATAGATGTTGGTAAAAAAAGAAAATAACAGTGAAAGACAATAGATTCACAGCAAAAGAATAACATTCATATTTCCCTTGAAAACCATAAAGAGTGAATGTCTACCGGCAGGGTGGGACACATCATCACTTGTGGTTCTATAACGTTTAGAAATACTATATCTGGCAATGTGAAATTCCTTTATCAGAAAGAAATAATCTCTCTACCATATGAATCATCACACATCTTCCATTCATACCATCACTCTCAAGTGTAACAAGGAAGATTAAGGAGCACGAAAGCATTATGCGCCCGTTTACTAATGTGAAGAAAATGATCTGGGACATAAATAACAATATTTTCTCACAAACCTTCATATTATTTTTCAGCATAATGCACAATTATAGTACATATTCAGTGGCAAGCCAATTCCCTGTGCCTAGGGAATTGGGCTCCAACTAACACTTGGGGGCCGATTCCAATCCTGGAAAAAGGCTGTACGAATCGTTGTACGGAGCGTTTTCTCCATACGACTCCTACCCGGTAAACTTTCCGTACAACCTAGGAAGTACGATTCGTACAGAAAGCCTATTTCAGTACGTTTCGTACAAAAGACCGTACGGGTCAAAAAAACCGATTCTGATCCAGAACAGCTTGTACGAAACGTCCGGACGTTTTCAAGCAGCAGTTTCTGGCCCAGCAAGTACGATCCGTCCCTACGTCACTCCGTACGGCTCTTTTTTTACAGGAGCCAAACACAGCCGGAAAAGCAGAGTCCTATGCAAACCACTACGCAACGGAGCCCCGGTACGCGACGTACACTCCATTAACCCCATCGTACGTGTCATCCCGGTCCTCCTCGCCTACGATCTGGTGCACCGGACCCGACGCACACACCGCAGAAGGTGAGAACAACACCCGGGGGCCAGGGTGGGGGAGAGAGGCAGGAAACATACCCCATACCCAAATCCAAACCTATAATATGGAGCCCATACATTACCACCAGGGTCTGGTCACTTGGGGGGGCGTGGCCAGCAACCCCTGCGTACCGCAACAACGGAAGTGGACGTGTACAGTGCGTTGCACACGTACCCCTACGGCACCAGTACAATAGTGATACGGACCGTACACACGCAATGAATGCGTGGGTACGGTGCATTTCACACGTACCCCTATGGCACCAGTACAATAGTGATACGGACTGTACACACGCAATGAATGCGTGGGTATGGTGCGTTTCACACGTACCCCTACGGCACCAGTAGAACAGTGATACGGACCGTACACACGCAATGAATGCGTGGGTACGGTGCGTTTCACACGTACCCCTATGGCACCAGTAGAACAGTGATACGGACCGTACACGCGCAATGAATGCGTGGGTATGGTGCGTTTCACACGTACCCCTACGGCACCAGTACAATAGTGATACGGAACGTACACACACAATGAAAGCGTGTGTACGGTGCGTTTCACACGACCCCTATGGCACCAGTACAATAGTGATACGATGCGTACACGCACAATGAATGTGGGGGTACGGTGCGTTTCACCCGTACCCCTACGGCACCAGTACATTTGGGATACGAGGTCTACACACGCCACAAATGTGGGGTTACGATCTGGCCATGCATGTTACCTTCATATTGGTGTGTGTGTAAGTCCAGGCCAGCAGTGTACTGCTCCAAGGGGGTGGGAGTGTGGGTGCAGAGGATTCCCAGCAGTGGCCAGCCATATGGGGGTGGCTGCAGATCAATACCAGCAGTGTCCAGACATGTAGGGGTGGCTGTAGAGGACTCCCAGCAGTGGTCAGCCATATAGGGGTGGCTGTAGATGAATACCTGCAGTGTCCAGCCATATGGGGTGGCTGCAGATGAATACCAGCAGTGGACCAAAATATAGGGGTGCGTGCAGATGAATACCAGCAGTGTCCAGACATATGGGGGTGGGTGCAGAGGACTCCCAGCAGTGGACAGAGACATGGGGGTGGGTGCAGAGGACTCCCAGCAGTGGACAGAGACATGGGGGTGGGTGCATATGACTACCAGCAGTGGCCTGCAATATGAGGGGTGGGTGCAGAGGACTCCCAGCAGTGGACAGAGACATGGGGGTGGGTGCAGAGGACTCCCAGCAGTGGACAGAGACATGGGGGTGGGTGCATATGACTACCAGCAGTGGCCTGCAATATGAGGGGTGGTTGCAGAGGACTCCCAGCAGTGGACAGAGACATGGTCGTGGGTGCAGAGGACTCCCAGCAGTGGACAGAGACATGGGGGTGGGTGCAGAGGACTCCCAGCAGTGGACAGAGACATGGGGGTGGGTGCATATGACTACCAGCAGTGGCCTGCAATATGAGGGGTGGGTGCAGAGGACTCCCTGCAGTGGACAGAGAGATGGGGTGGGTGCAGAGGACTCCCAGCAGTGGACAGAGACATGGGGGTGGGTGCATATGACTACCAGCAGTGGCCTGCAATGTGAGGAGTGGGTGCAGAGGACTCCCAGCAGTGGACAGAGACATGGGGGTGGGTGCATATGACAACCAGCAGTGGCCTGCAATATGAGGGGTGGGTGCAAAGGACTCCCAGCAGTGGACAGAGACATTGGGGTCAGTGCATATTATTCCCAACAGTGGACAGAGACATGGGGGTGGGTGCATATGACAACCAGCATTGGCCTGCAATACGAGGGGTGGGTGCAGAGGACTCCCAGCAGTGAACAGAGACATGGGGGTGGGTGCAGAGGACTCCCAGCAGTGGACAGAGACATTGGGGTGGGTTCATATGACAACCAGCAGTGGCCTGCAATATGAGGGGTGGGTGCAGAGGACTCTCAGCAGTGGACAGAGGCATGGGGGTGGGTGCAGAGGACTCCCAGCAGTGGACAGAGACATTGGGGTGGGTTCATATGACAACCAGCAGTGGCCTGCAATATGAGGGGTGGGTGCAGAGGACTCCCAGCAGTGGACAGAGGCATGGGGGTGGGTGCAGAGGACTCCCAGCAGTGGACAGAGACATTGGGATGGGTGCATATGACAACCAGCAGTGGCCTGCAATATGAGGGGTGGGTGCAGAGGACTCCCAGCAGTGGACAGCGACATGGGGGTGGGTGCAGAGGACTCCCAGCAGTGGACAGAGACATGGGGATGAGTGCAGAGGACTCCCAGCAGTGGACAGAGACATGGGGGTGGGTGCAGAGGACTCCCATCAGTGGACAGAGACATTGGGGTGGGTACAGAGGACTCCCAGCAGTGGACAGAGACATAGTGATGGGTGCATATGACAGCCAGCAGTGGCCTGCAATATGAGGGGTGGGTGCAGAGGACTCCCAGTAGTGGACAGAGAGATGGGGGTGGGTGCAGAGGACTCCCAGCAGTGGACAGAGACATGGGGATGGGTGCAGAGGACTCCCAGCAGTGGACAGAGACACGGGGGTGGGTGCATATGACAACCAGCAGTGGCCTGTAATATGAGGGGTGGGTGCAGAGGACTCCCAGCAGTGGATAGAGACATGGGGGTGGGTGCAGAGGACTCCCAGCAGTGGACATAGATATGGGGGGTGTAAATCATTATCAGATGACCACACCTACATGGTGGTATGTACGCATCCCTAACTTTGGACTATGATGACAGTGCTATAACAACACATCACTGACAGCAGTGTCCCACTGCCAGGAGGATGGATGTCTTTCACCCACTGCATGACACACCACATGTGGGTGTGAGGAGAAATAACACATGCATACCCACCCATGGAGGATGCAGCACAATACACACCCTTATATCATGCCACAAAACTGTATAGTTACGTAACTGCCTACAAAACTAAGATAGCCAAAGGGAACACACACTGTCATGCACATCCCAGGACTGATAGGAATGTCCAGGTGCTGGTCCAGTCTCCAAGATGTTGTCTCTCATGAAAGGAATAGGGTGGAAGTCCCCTAGATACAATGCCCACAATTGTGAGTCAGGTGCCCAAATACCCTACATAACAAGTACCATTTGTGTGGTAGGCTGTGATTACACAAATGCATAGTGCTGAAAAGGGTGAATTTGTCCCTGAAGGCATTTCGACATACTCAAAACACAAGTACAGTGACTAGCAAGGATGGCACAGGCGATTCAGCAGGAGACATCGGTGAGCAGGGATGGCCATTGTTGAAGTGATCTGTCACCAACAAACGTAATGTTGACCCAGGTCAGCACAACAATAGTGCAACTGTTTGCAGGGAAGATGTCAGGTGCCACAGAGGAAGGAACACTCCTTGGGACAATGTCTCAAAACAAAATGAACACACACTACCAATGATTCTTTGCAGAGACATTGTGATGGCACACAGATACCATTGTCCACCTCATGACCATCATACAAAAACATTTCTTAGAACCCTAACACATTACCAGAACACCAACTCCAGGAGCCTGGGGCATCATCTGTGGCAGTACCATGCACCACAGGGACAGGAGGGGGAAGGGTAGGTGTGATGGGTGCAGGGGTGGATGTCTCCACCACAGGGGGTGGGGCAGCGCCGAAGGTGGAGGCGAGCTTGGCGCTGCACACCACTGCCATTACGTCCATTCGAACCCCTGCACCTGAGGATTCCCCAGGGTCAAGGGAGGGTGTGGTGGGCAAGGGATGGGTGCAGCACTCCTGGGGGAGGGGGTTGATGTGGTGGGGGACTCAACTCCCATGCCCGGGACATTCCTCGCCCGCTTGTGGGGTGGTGGCTCAGCGGGGGCGAGGTCCAGCCCACCCAGAAAGAGCTCCTTGTGTGAGCGTTTGTCAGGGGAGCCAAGGGGATTGGTTTTGGAGGGACAGGGTTGTGAGGACTGCGGACTGCGGACTGCGACTGTGGCTGCGTCTATGTTGTCTGCCCCCAGACCCTGTGGGTGTGCCTACATCCCCCTGAGTGTGCGTGCCAGGAGGTGTGCGCTTTGCCTTACTTGGGTGTGTGCTGCCTGTGTCCTGGTGGGGTGCGTGATCGTGACTGTCTGGGTGTGCGTTGGACAGGTATGGGAAAGGGAAGTGTGGATGGGTCCGGGGTAGGGGGTGGGACGGAGCGCTGCAGGAGAGTAACTGCTGCCATCAGGGAAGAGTCCATGGACCGCAAAATCCTGCGTTGGTCAGACATCGTTGCTGACATGCCCTCCATGAACGACACCATCTGTGTAAGCAGTTTAGTGTGGCCATGGAGGACATTCAGCACCGATGCCTGCCCAACCTGCAACTGCCGCAGTATGTCCACAGACTCTTCACTGAGGGCAGCAGGGGTGACAGGGGCAGGGGGTGCAGTGCCTGGGCCGAGGAGACATGGTGGGCCTCTCCACAGACAGAAGGAACGGGAGCAACTGGGAGGGTGGAGATGGTAATGGAGGAGGCAGGGACAGATGTGGGGATGCTGCCAGGTGGTGTTGCAGCCTCTGCCTCCTCGAGGAGGTCAGCATCGGACCCGTCGGCGTCATAGCTGGTATCGCCTCCAGACAGGTCCTCGGACTGACTCCCCTCGCCCTCTGTGCCACTGGCTCCTTCTGACTCTACAGCACTGGTGGCACTGTCGCTGGGTCCGTCCTCCAGGTCCGTGCAGGTGTCTCCTTCGGTTTCCGATGATGATGCTGTGGGCAAGGAGAAGAAACAGAAATGCATCAGTCAACTGTATACATCTGACACATGAGCACAAAAACAATAGGTCAAAGTGCATATCAGGCAATGCATCATGAGTAACAGCTAGATTACTCCGCACATATGTAAGCCCTGTACTGCCCAGTTGGTAGACCCACTATGCCACTTGGACACAAGGAAAAAAAGAACACACCAGGCCACAACATGAATGAGAAATACACTAAGAAGCTAGTGGCTGTCAACAGGTGAGCACAGCAATACAATGAAGTCATGACACCTCTTGTTTACCCTGAACGAAACAGTAGTGTTGCACCCAACATAAACTAACACACCTCACTACTCAAGGTGTCACCACACTCAGAGGGCTGTAAGTACTTTGGAACACAAAACGGAAAAATGTTGTTACCTTGGGACTCACAATACTTTACACAATCGACATGTATTGAATGTGGCAATTCGCCATTTCGTGAAAAGAACACTCATGTGCCTGCATGAAAGATGTCTCCCATGGAAGTGCACACAAAACTACATTTACACTGTCACTGAAGAAGCTGGCACCTTTTTCAAAGAAGCCACTGTTAGAAATAAATGGTGTTGCAGAAAGTACATATACATGGGCCCACGGAGGTCTTGATGTCTTGACACACGTTAGTTTGTATCAACAACAACAAAGGAGTTTCACAAAATCAAGACCACTGTGGGAACATGTATACGGAGAATCTGCAACACGTAACAGTGGCTTCTTTGAAAAGATGCCAGCGTGTTCCATGAAAGCGGAAATGTTGTTTGGTATGCACTTCCTTGGGAGACATCTTTCATGCAGGCACATTAGTGTTCTTAACACAAATCATCAAATTACCACATTTAAAACATGAAGACCTGTCGACAAGTGCTGTGAGTGCCAAGGTACAAACATTTTTGACTAACAACTTGAATTATGTCAGTTGTCACATGGCCATCCGTTACCTGATGACACAGTTGGCTACACATATGACCCACTGCCTGTCATGTAGAGTGGCACACATGTCCAAACCCAAGACAATGCATAAGCTAATGGGCCTGCAATTGTGTTGTAAAAAACATAGCTGTACTGTGGAGACACCCTCATGGCAAGCCAGAATGTCCACACAGATGTCAACACACAAAGACCAAACTGCCTTGCATCTGAACCACACACATGTGCCAAAAATATATGAGCAGTATTCATGTTGTTAAAAAAATGACACAGGCTGCAAAGAACAAACATTAAGCACTGGCCACCATCACAGGGGCACTGCACGGTGATTCTTTGTACAGCCAATTCTCACACACAGGTCAGACCTGGCAAGGAGAAATCAGGGGTGCCCATGTAGGCCTCTTCCGCACAACCCCCCTATATCTGAGTCAATGTGATTGATACAGATCAAGAAGTGACACCTCTTAATCAGGGTTTCCAAAACTGTGCAGCAACAATTGCTAAATTGACACAACATCACCTCGTGGGGCTGCCAACACATATTTGTGACAAACAACCATCAACAGATTGTTGTGATTAGCCACACAGGCACTGCCCAGTGTGAGTATGCATAAGCGAAATGGTGTATCCCTGTCCAGTGGACACATGTCGCACACATTGGAAATATACAAACTAGGCCAGGGAACAATGCCACAGAGGCAGACCTATGCTGAACTCACAGAGAATGTGCACAGTGTTGGATGACACACATGATTAGGAGGCCAGGGTGTCTCAGGGGATTGTAGTGGGCACACTGCTCCGTGTTCCTGGAATGAGCTGACTGTACCATGAGCAACCGTCATGGCACTATGCATATCTCCCACTCATGCACATCATGTCGGAGGCCACAACATTGGTCATGCATGGTGCAATGGTGTTCAGTTGAAACCTCACACTCCTATGTTGAGACTCATCATCAGTGCCAACAAATATGGACCCCCAACATAGTGAACAGGTCATGGCACAGGCAAGGTACCAACACATGTCACAGACCACCCTCCCACATGATGCGGAAAGCAATGTGCACTTTGATTTTCTGGCACCCTAGATGACCATGTGATTACACACAGACCAGGGGACACATGTCAAGGAGGGGAAGGGATGAAAAAGAGCACCAGGTGACATTGGGGAACAGAAAATGCACTGCACATATAAACTCTGGGAGTGTATCCAGGCTACAGAGCACTTCCAAAAGCTGGTGACACATAACACAACAAACAGCCATGTACCTACCCCCTCCTTGCTGCAGTCACTCCTGTAACTGCCTATCGAGGTCAGGGAAGACTACCGCCAGGACACGGGTCATGTGGGAGGTCAGCCGTCGGTGCCCGCCGTAGGGGCAAGGAGGGTCGAGCCCCAGCTGGACCCGGGCAATCCGCCGGGTCCAGCACCGGATGTTCTGCCACCGTTTTCGGACATGTGATAGGCGCCGACTCCGATCCCCCGCCGATCTCACGGCCCTGACGATGTCCTGCCAGATCACCATCTTCTCGTAGGCAGTTAACTGTCAGGATGATAAAGTGAGACAACATCACTACACCTGCTCCATGTCCCAGAGACACACATTTGAACATCTTTGAAATGTTGAACAGGGCATAGGATGCTGACAGGAATTGCATCATTATCAATGAGAAATTGGCCTGTGTGCAAGCCCCAATGCACTACATGGCATTGAAAGTCAACAGGTGGCATAAGGGGTGCGACACACTCACTGATCATGGCACACACTGTGCAGCACATGCAACAGCAGGCTGAAGGACAGCACGTGCCAAGCAGTCACATGTCCCACTCCACTGAAGCACCCTCAGCAGACTAGAAGGACACACCCAGGCACAGATCACTCGCCTGTCAGTGACAACAGTGGATACAACCCTCACTCTGCACATGTGCCACTTGCCTGTGGTGTGTCACAGGTCTCGTGCTAGCTCTGCAATTCAGACACACAGCACGGCTTACTTGTCACATCAGATGGGTAGAGCTGTTGCCTCCTCCATGCAGCTGTGGTGCAACACTTCACATAGACACTCACCCACATGACAAGGAACATTCACACACATCAATGTCCATGAGGTCGTACACATCATTTGGACACTCTCACCACAGGTCCACTCAACTCATACACATCTGTGGGTACAGTCACCTGTCACACCGGGGGGGACCACTGAATCACCTCTGGACAATAGAAAAAAAAGCCACCAAGGATTTGCCAGGCTGAATGTGTCATGCACTATGCAGTGAATGTCACAGTAAGCACAATGCAGGTGAGGAGTGCACACAGGAACTACCTCATGCTCTGCATGAGAGACATAAGCATGTCCCCCCCGGGACCCACTCTAAACAACTGTGCATGTCTGTCACACCTGGACACAATGCCAGAAGTGACAGTCACACAACAGGTGCATAGGGAAAGGTAGTGGAGTCAGCACTCACCTGCTCCCCTGGTCTCCCATACAGCTTGGGGTACTGTGGGAGGAGGACATCCAACAACGCCTCATTCTCCTCCAGGGTGAATGGCTGGGCCCTTCACAGAGTACGCAACATGGTCCAGAGGAAGCAGAGACAGCAGCAGTGTGGTCGACTGGAAAGTTGTGCAGGCAAGTGCCCTCTCATGGGTTCTGGCTGCCTTATATCTGCCTTGCTGAGGGCCATTCATTTAGAGGAGTACATAGTGATTGGTCAGAATCATTCGCATCATACGTTTACTCCAATCCCTTTAAACATACACCAATGACACGCATTCGCATCGTTCAAATTTTGAGCATCATGTCAAGTCAACAACCACTTTGCAACATTGTATTATTTGGCCAACTGACTGTTCCAGGACACCTGATGGACACATTGCAAATGAAAACTCTGTATCAATGACAACCAGCATGCATTTTGGGCCTAATACTTGTCCCCTATGTGTCCCCTATAATTTTGAAATCCACACACATGTACGGTGCGTTTCACACATACCCATACGGCACCAGTAGAATAGTGATATGGACCGAACACACGCAATGAATGCGGGTGTACGGGGAGTTTCACACGTACCAGTACCTCACCAGTAGAATAGTGATACGGACCGTACACACGCAATGAATGCGTGGGTACGGTGCGTTTCGCACGTACCCGTACGGCACCAGTAGAACAGTGATACGGACCGTACACACGCAATGAATGCGTGGGTATGGTGCGTTTCACACGTACCCATACAGCACCAGTAGAACAGTGATACGGACCGAACACACGTAATGAATGCGTGGGTATGGTGTGATTCACACGTACCCGTACGGCACCAGTAGAACAGTGATACGGACCGTACACACGCAATGAATGCTTGGGTACGGTGCGTTTCATATGTACCCCTACGGCACCAGTAGAACAGTGATACGGACCGTACACACGCAATGAATGCGGGTTTACTGTGCGTTTCACACAAACCCGTACTGCACCAGTAGAATAGTGATACGGACCGTACACACGCAATGAATGCGGGTGTACGATGCGTTTCACACGTACCCGTACGGCACTAGTAGAATAGTGATACGGACCGTACACACGCAATGAATGCAGGTGTACGGTGCGTTTCAAACGTACCCGTACGGCACCAGTAGAATAGTGATACGGACCGTACACACACAATGAATGCGGGTGTACGGTGCGTTTCACACGTACCCATGCGGCACCAGCAGAATAGTGATACGAACTGTACACACGCAATGAATGCGGATGTACGGTGTGTTTCACACGTACTCGTACGGCACCAGAAGAATAGTGATACGGACCGTACAAACGCAATGAGTGCGTGGGTACGGTGCGTTTCACACGTACCCCTACGTACACCAGTACAATAGTGATACGAGGCGTACACACGAGATGAATGGAGGGCTACGAGTCGCACAAGGATGTCCATCAAGTACTTGTCATTGCATACTTTCATGTGCAGGCCCTAGGTGTGTCAGCCAGTGATATTGCACAGGTCATCTCATCTAGTTGCACAATTGATGTGTGATGACCTGTGTACACATGTCATGTGTGATGGGGCACTATGTGAAACACATCACCTTGACACTTGCCACATGTGTGTCTGTAGTCCAACTGTGTCATGCACAGCAGCAGTGGGATGGCACAGTCATCACCACCTGCACCTGTCTCCTGATGCCAGGGACAGGGACACTCTATCAACTGACATGTCACGATCAGCGTGCCCCTATGTCACTATGTCAGGTGTGTGTCTTGTGTTCCCATGAGCTTGCTGTTAGTGTTCCGTCAACTGCATCTGCTGTTGGTGCATCCAACATGGGTCTGTGTGGAGATGGGCATGGCACACATCTACGCACACCATGCCACATGTGGATTCCCACGGATGTTGGGTCTGTGTGCATTGAACATCATATTTTCCCAGGCATACATGTCTGCGTCGTCTGAATGGCTGTGTTTATTTGTTGTCACGTGTACCCCTTCATCGCAATGTGTTTCATATGTACATTTGACATTTCATGTGACCTGTGCGTGTGCTTTGCAGTCAACTTTCTGGATGAGATGACATCCTTCCAATGCAGCTATATGGATGTGTGTCACTCCGGTGATATCTCTGGCTGTTCACTCAGACTTGCCCCCTGCTCATTTCAGGGCATGTCATGTAGACTTGACAATCAACAGGTGTATCTGGCTTTTCATAGGAGTGCCAGCAAGCTGGCATATGTGTCCTGGATGTATTGCACACACCAGACTCCATAGTTACCTGATGTTTAGTAGGAGTTTAGCATGTGCTATGTTCATTGACATTGATGTTGGCAGACTCTCAATCTTCATTATTCCTAACAATGTCTTGCAGGGCACCGCCTGTCCCAAGACCAATGCCAGACTTGGCTGCCATGAGGGAACGTGCCTGCATCCGACATTACAGATTCACTCGACAGTTGATTGAGGACTTGACCGACAAGCTGGCACCACACCTCCAACCGCGACACAGGTATCCTACTGCGCTGACCCCCAAGATGAAGGTGTTGGCAGCCCTATATTTTTTGCCACAGGTACGTTTCAATTGACCATAGCTGGTGTTGGTGGGATGTCACAGACAATGTTCAGCCGTGTCCTGCGTGATGTTTTGGCAGCCATGTTGGAGCACCTTGATGAATTCATCAAATTTCCTACTCCTGAAGAGTTGACAGATGTCAAGGGTGATTTCTATGCCCTGGGAGGGATGCCCCATGTCATTGGGTCCATTGATGGGACACATGTGGCTTTGGTACCACCACAGGCACAGGAGCAAGCCTATCGCAACCGTAAACATTACCACTCAATAAATGCCCTTGTGGTGTGTCTTGCTAACATGCTGATTTCCCATGTCTGTGCACGTTTTCCAGGATCAACACACAATGCTTACATCATGAGGCATAGCAGGGTGCCACAAATGATGCTGCGGCTGCACAACAAACGAGCATGTCTTGTTGGTGGGTATACTCTGTTTGCCCTGTGTGCTGCGGTATCTTTGGCTGTTACGGCATCTCCTGACCCACTTATTTACATGATGTTTCCATGTAGGGGACTCTGGATATCCCAACATGCCATGGCTAATGACACCTCTCCGCAACCCAAGCACAGCTGCAGATCACCGGTACAAGAATGCACACGGGCAGACCAGGCGAGTGATTGAGAGGACGTTTGGCCTCCTGAAAAGCCGATTCCGGTGCCTTGACAAGACAGGCGGGTCCCTCCCATATGCACCGGAGAAGGTGTGCAAAATCTTCATTGTATGCTGCATGCTCCACAACATGGCTGTTGAGATGGCAGTGCCACTCATCCTTGATCCTGATGAGCAGCAACATCCACCCGTGGAGGATCCAGGGCTTGGTCACGAGGCAAGTGACGAGGAGGATGATATCCGGAGTCAGCTCATATGCTCTTCTCACAATGGTGAGTCACTGGGTATGAGTGTGCAAGCTTGTAGCATTGAGTGGCATGTGTTGCAATGTGTGTGTCCAGCTGACTGAATGCAAAGTGACTTTGATGTGTGTACTGATGTGTCGAGTGATGATGTCATGCCACACAGTTTTGCGGAGAGACTTTCTTTGAAATTTGCATGTGTCCAACATTGTTCATGTCTCGTAACTGACCATGTTTGCGGCGAGATTTGTTTTAGGTGACTTCTTGTGTGTCTGTTATTCCCAGGTTTTTGCGCCTGTTGTCTGCTTGTGTCATCTTTGTCCTCCTGCTATTCCTTATGAGGATTGCAACGTGTGCTGAATCAGCGTTCCATGCACGGACATGTGGAAATGTCAGTTTGGGTAAGGATTGCAGCAAGGCTTTTTGGTGGTGGTACGGGTTGGGAATGTGTGGGGACTGCTTCTGTGCATGTTGTGGTACCATGCATACATTTCTTCTCACCATGGAGCATATAACATGTAGCATCACTCCCATGACATGATAGTCACCCTTCTTGACAGTCATCTGTAGTGGAGTGTGGAGTCTGATGAAGGCATCAATGTGCGTAAACCTTGCCTCAGAAACATTGCGGATGCTACGGGTGGACATAGTGTGGGACATCACACCAACAGGCTCAATGGTGAATTGTAGCCTCTCCATGTGCAGTAGGATGGGTTTTGCTCATCCCCTTAACTTGTGTGCCAGTTCATTGGGATTTACAACATCCGTGTTGTGAAGGGGGCGTCCAGCGTATGTCCCACATGTTCTGTCAACTGACCTGTGAGTCTGTTCATATGGATGCATTTCCCTTTGTGTGAGTTTGTGAAATAAAGGTGTCCAGCACAATCCAAAGTGCCTCATCTCGGTCACTGCAGATCTCTTGCCAGTTTGCATGCGTCATCTATGGCATAATTGTCAAAGATTGAGCATATGAGTGTATGTGTACTTCTGCAACATGCATGCAGTTCTTCAAGGCTAATAATCTCTATTGTGCATGAAGTACCTGGTTGTGTATGTATTTGTGCAGGTTGCTCCCCACAACGGGACGTCAACACCTGCTGACGGTGTGTCTCCTGTGCGCAGCTCCGCATTTTGTTGCCTGATCCTGTGGCTGTCATTTTTGTTGATTCTTCATACATTTTCTCGGAGTGACCCATGAGTAACCTGACACTCCTTCCTTTACATACACCTGTTGCACTGTGCCTTTCTGACCTCCTTGTCTTTGTGTGCTACTTTTTGCCTAGTTTCTCACCCCTTCCGCCTGCTGCAGCTTAACCTGTGGCACCGCCCCACCGAGTGCCCTGATTCTGCAACCCACATGCCTACAAAATGCTCCTCCCTTCCCCCCTCTACCCATTCTTAATGCAGCCAGCAGCTTGTCTGTGCCACTGTTGCGCCAACGCCATGCCAAAGGCAGGACCGTCTGTGCCTGCAACGTGTACAGTGCACGACCCTCTGGTCCTTGCATGACCCACGTCACACAACAGGCTCATGCTGCAGCCACCCTCCAAGCAATGTCCACCAGACAAGCAATCGCCTGCTATCAGGCAACCCCTAAGCGCACACACGACACCTTTGCATGCTGGGTGTGCAACTCCAACTGCCTTCACAGCGCTGCCCCGCCTACCAGACCCTGTCAGAACAACCAGGTCATGTGCCTCCTACTCCACACCCGCTCCGTCCACCAGCACGCCATTGGACTCTGTTACCTCCTCAACACAACAGCCCCACACATCACCTTCATGACAGTAACCTGGATAAAAGCATCCTCAGCACACAACTTCTTCATTGCCATCTCTGACGGATACAAGATCACCCGCAGGGACGGCACCAACAATCCCGGTGGATAACTCGCAATCTATTCACAAGTACACCCTCAGAGTCACAAATCCGGTTTCACACCAACCCCACTGGCAACCCTCAGAGTAACTGTCATCTACAGATCTCCAGGCCTACATCCACAAATCCGCAAAGCCATCAACACGTGCATCTGCACGCACGCCCTCACCTCCACAGGCTACATGTGGCTGGGGGCCAGTAACTTCTTGCTGGAGGAGAACCACGCCACCATCCATCATTGGTCCATCAACATTTGCATCCACGTCTCCGACAAGCAACACACTGCCCCACACCCCGCTACTGATCCCCCAAAGATGCCTGATGTATGTCAACACAGACAAGCTGTGTGGGACACTCGAACCAACACCCCCGCCACACCCTGCAACCTCACACACTGGATCAGCAACTGATCCAACAATCTTGCCACATTGACGGACTTTCCTGTGAAGCACAACAACAGTTAAGCCATCTGGGACAAGGCAGACCTACTGGACTCATACAGATCTAGCCGGACTCTTTCGCAAACCTTGCAACACAAAGAACCATCAGTTACCTTACAGCCCTGGAAAACGCCACACACAGCCATCACCATATCATCAGCAAGGACAAGTGGAGATCCTTCAGATAGGGCCGAGGCACCAAAACACACGACAAAGGAGCTCATCAGCATTGTGAGTGGACTGACAGCAGCTCTCCATCCAAAAGACACCCCACCCTTGCAAGGCAGATCAAATCCCTTGCAACTTTCTACACTGCAAGCTCATGGACATACACGACAGCCTTGGCACACAGAGGCAGACAGCACTATTATCCGCGGGACAAACCCCCCTCAGGTTCTTGACTCCCGTCAGCAGCAAATACATCACCTGGCTCATGTGCACCATCCACTCTGGCTCTCCATCAGGCCCCTTCCCACACAACATCTCAACCACATCTTTCCCCATCCTTGAAGCCCACATCCAGCACGTCATGAATGTCTCCTTTGAGTTTGCCACATTCCATGGGAGCTGGAGGCATGCAGAGACCCAGGCCCTTCTTAAACAACGGACGGCAGTACCGCAGGAACTCCAGGAACATCACCCTGCTTCCCTACCCAGCAAATGTCACCAGGAAGACACTCAACGAGCAACTGACAAACTTCCTCCACGCAAACAGCTCCAGGCAACCGGCACCAGACCATCTTCCACAGTAAGCACACCACTGCAACTGTCATAATTGCCACCACCAACGACAACTTTGCCCTGCTCAACAATGGTGAGACCACCCCCTTGACCTCTCAACGGCATTCTACACCATGTGCTACCACAATGTCAGCTCACACATCTCAAAAACTGGTATCCAGAGGAGGGCCCAGGATTAAATCAACAAGTAGCGCACCAGCAAGGCCCAGGGAGTCGGCCTCCACCCTTCCACATGTGGTACACTAGGGTCATCTGGCCCATGCCCCAGGGCTCATCTCTCAGCGTGACGATCTTCAATGTCTCCATGACCCCCCTCTCCACCATCACATGCGCACACATCCTCATCATCATCTCGTATGCCATAGACACCCAGCTGCTCCTCACCCTCACTAAAGACCCAGCCATTGCCAGATCCAACCTTCAAGAAGGCATGAGATCCGTTGAAGAATGGCTGAACATCAGCCACCTGAGGCTGGACTTGGACAGGACTGAGGTCATCATCTGAGGATTGTCCCCTTACGGCTGGGTCAACTCTTTGTGTCCCACCGGCCTGGGCACCGCACCAGCACCCAGTGGCCACGCACGCAAGCTGGTGTTCATCATGGACTCATCGCTCACAATTACCATGCAACTCAACACCATCTGTACCTCATGCTGCAACATCCTCCGCTTGCTGCAACTGATCCACAGATAGATCCACTCCAAGGCAAGACAGACCGTCCCCCAGGTCCACGACACCAGCCGGGTCAACTACAGCAACGCCCTGTACGGAGGGACAATAGCAAAACTGCAGGAGAAGTTGTCCACATCCAGGGTGCATCCGCACACCTCATCTTCAACATCCCCCGCCCCAGCCACATCACTGTCCACCTGAGATAGCTACAATGGCTCACTGTCTGCTGCAGGATCACCTTCAGACTCCTCACCCACACTCAGGAGGCAGTCCACAACCCCAGACCCAATACCGACCTTGGACGTCTGTCATCCAACACCCGTTGGCCCAACTCCGTGCAGACAACCTTGCCCTGGCCACCATTCATCACATCCACAGAACAACTGCATGCAGGAGATAGTTCTCCCACCTCACCAAACAGACCTGGGACTCCCTCCCCGGGCACCTCCACATGACCCATGACCTCTACGCCTTCATGATATTCTTCCAAATTGGTCTGTCCGAGCAGTATTGCAAGCCCCCCCTCATCAGCTTGAGGCCATCACGGGTGAGTATTGGGCTCCATGTCTGTATTTGATGATACATTGTGACCCATGTGTGTCCTCGACCGGACTCAGATCCCAGTGTATGGATGGTTGGAGTTAGTTCTACACTCAGGCATACTTTGACATATCCCCACACTTATGTTGTGGACTCATGCGAAATGACTGCAACATCAAATTTAAATGTTTTTTTTAATTATAGGTCTGGGGCGTGATTTGTGCAAGAAAAAGGTGCAATACAGGGACCATAGAATCCAAAGTTCCCAGGGGGAGGTGGGATCCTAGGCATTTGAAAGCAGCAGAGTCCAGACCACAGTGTTTGGCATCCTTGGTCAGACTGTGACCAGCAAGTCCATGTGGCAGAGAATGTCAGTCAATGAGGTGATGCTGTTGCACATGAAGGCCAGGTGCCAGGCCAGGTGACCTAGGAGATGTGGATGGGCTGCTGCCTCTCATGGTCTTTTCCATGGACGACCCACCTTCCTCACGGGACCCTCAGATGCAGGCCTTGACGATGATTGGGACGCTCCATCGGACAAATCCTCCTCCTCCTCCCTCCCTGTGGCTGGTGGTGGTCTTCACCTGGTTGCACAGGGAGGGTTGCCCATGTTGTCTTCTATCCGACAAAGTGAATGGCTTATGTCCCTTTGCACCGCCAGGAGCTCAGCCAGTCTTGCCTCCATCCGTCCTTGGTGTTCTTGTTGACTGGCATGTTGCTCGGCCTGCTGGTTCTTCATCTCTGTGATGGTTCCCTTTATCTCTGTGAGTGTCCCAAATACCTGGATGATCTCCCTGGTGTCACGCCGGTATGCCTCCATGATGTTGTGTATGTGTGACATACCCGTCTCTTCAGCTGGCTGGTCAGGTTCACGCCTCCGCCTGGCTCCACTCCCACCACCCCTGTCCACATGAGCCTGGCCTGCCATTGTGGGCACATCGGGTCTACGGGACCCCTGAGGGATGGCAGTGGTGGTGTGGTCTGCCTCCTCCTGGTTGCCCGGCGGACCTTGTCCCTCCTGGTCAGACTGGCTCAGTTGTTCTCTGCGGGCAGGGCTCCTCGGTGTCTCCTGGGATGTGGCAGGAATGGGGGTGGTGGTTGGCACAGATGTTCCTGAACCAGGTGCTGCAGGGGCTTGGACAGCAGAGGGTCCAGGTCGGTCGGGGTCATCCACGGAGTGTTGAGAGGCGTCGCTGCCGGTGGGATCAGGTTCCTCCCCAGCCTGGGACAGTGATTCTTCACCCCCATTGTTGGGGGAAAATTCCTCATGTTGCCCTGTGTGTGAGAGACAGACAATGTTAATGCTGTTTCATGCAACATCCATGTTTCATACACATTCTAGTTGGCACTGTTCCTCCAGGTAGTTGTATGTGCCTAGCATTCTCCTCAATGTTCACTTGTGGATGGGTATGTGGCGGGGGACAGATTGATATGTGTTCCTGAGTCTTTGACTTGTTGATTTTTGGCTTGGATGCTTCTTCGGCTATGTATTGGTCTTGTTGTGTTACATGTCCATTGTGACAGTGGGTAAATCCATTGCCTGTCCCGCAGGTGTCTGCTTGTGTAAGGGGCGTGTGTAACAGGGACTGTTGGTGGCTGTAGTGTGATTTGGCACTCGGGCTCCAGGTGATGCAGCTGTCCCCCCATGGAGCATGCTGCCATGACAGTGAGTGTGAGTTCCTGTCCTAGATATCTGACCTTGTTGTCTTGGTGTTTGTGTTTGCACCGGTCACAGGAGGGCCTTGTGCTGCTTTCACCAGGACCCAGTGTCAGCTATCTTGTCAGTATTTTCACAGTCCCTGTGCATTGAGCATGGTGCATGGGTATGTACCTGGGCCATATGAGATAAGGGCAATTGTGTCTGATTTGGAGTTCACATTGCGTTTTGTGACACCCACCCTCCGAGCATACCGGACATCCATTCTTGGGTTAGTGCTTCGTGTAGCATGGGACATAGCATGGACTTGCTTTTTCAATGGGGCATACACATGTTAGTGGCATTAGCGTTGTTTTTGACTATGGTTCTGGCCAGTGAGTGTTTGGAGGTAGTTGCGTGCATTTTGTGTAGTTGGGGTGTGGATGCCATTATCCCCATGTTACATAAGTTGTTAGTGTACTCACCAGGCTCTGGAACTCCTTGAAGTCCATGTACTCCCACCGGCGGAAGCAGGGCCATCACCTTCTCATCCCAGGGATGGAAATGTACTAGTCTGCCTGGCCCACCACCTCCAGGGATAATGCTCTGGGCGTAGTCATCATTCATTTTTCGCTTGACTGCCCTCCGCAGATCGTACCACCTGGCTTGGCATTCAGTCCTGGTCCTTCTGATGGGTGCAACAGCATTCACCCTATCGACGATCCTCTGCCACAGGCGTGATTTTTCGGCTATGCTGGTCTGTCTGACCAATGTTCCAAACAGCTGTTGCTTGACTCTGATGACTTCATTGACAAGGATATCCAGCTCCTCCCTTGTGAACTTTGGATTCTTGTCTGTGGGCATGGTGTGGGGTGAGGGTGTGGATGGTGGTGGGTCTGAATGTGAAGTTGTGGGTCTGAATGAGAAGAGGGGGGTATGTGTGAAGGAGGTTGTGTGAAGGTGTATATGTTAAGGTGGATGGGTGCAGTTGTTGGTGTGTGTGGGCCCTTTTATTGGTCCATTTGTGGGTGGGCCTCAGTTTGAATTTTTGGTGGGTGTGTTCTAAGGGGTGGTTGTGAGTTTGGGCCGCTGTTTGCCTGTTTGGATGTGGCCAGGTCAGTCATTTCCATGTTTTGTGCACTGTAGACGTGTTTTGTTGTGTTGTGCGAGTCGAATAGACCCTCCTTGTGCTGTTTTACATTGCCTATGTACAGTGCGTACATACGCGATGTTGGGGTACGCACCGTACATACGCAATGATGTTATTGTAAGGTGTGTACATACGCGATGTTGTTATGAGGTGTGTACATATGCGCTGTTGGGGTACACACCATACATATGCGATGATGTTATTGTAAGGTGTGTACATACACGATGTTGTTGTGAGGTGCGTACATATGCGATGTTGGGGTACGCACCATACATATGCGATGATGTTGTTGTAAGGTGTGTACATACGCGATGTTGTTGTGAGGTGCGTACATACGCGATGTTGGGGTACGCACCGTACATACGCGATTATGTTTTTGTAAGGTGTGTACATACGCGATGTTGTTGTGAGGTGTGTACATATGCGCTGTTGGGGTACACACCATACATATGCGATGATGTTATTGTAAGGTGTGTACATACACGATGTTGTTGTGAGGTGCGTACATACGCGATGTTGGGGTACGCACTGTACATACGCGATGATGTTGTTGTAAGGTGTGTACATACGCGATGTTGTTGTGAGGTGCGTACATACGCGATGTTGGGGTACGCACCGTACATACGCGATTATGTTTTTGTAAGGTGTGTACATACGCGATGTTGTTGTGAGGTGCGTACATACGCGATGTTGGGGTATGCACCGTACATACGCGATGATGTTGTTGTGAGGTGCATACATACGCGATGTTGGGGTACGCACCGTACATACGCGATGATGTTGTTGTAAGGTGTGTACATACGTGATGTTGTTGTGAGGTGAGTACATACGCGATGTTTGGGTATGCACCGTACATACGCGATGATGTTGTTGTAAGGTGCGTACATACGCGATGTTGGGGAACACATCGTACATACGCGATGTTGTTGGAAGGTGCGTACATATGCATGGGGTGCCTGTACGACTCGTACCCCTGTACGACTCTCACCCCGGGAACTACTTTTCCCGGGATACGAGTCGTACAAAGTTTGCTTTGTAGCGGGTAAAGTCATTCCCCGTGTACGGGACGTTTTCCGTACGAATCCTAAATCGGAAAGCCGGTCCGGATCGTACTTGTACGGTCGGACTGTATTTTTAGGATTCGTACGGAAAAGTGTACGGGTCCGTCTCGTACAACTTTTCCTGATCGAATTCGTACGGATCGGGCCGATCCGTATGTATTTTTCCCGTACAAATCGTACTTCACGGGTGGGACGGGACTTGTACGATTCGTACGGGAAAAATTACGGATACGAGTCGTACAGAAAACAAAAAAAACAGGATCGGAATCGACCCCTTGGTTGCAAAATGATTGCATTTTGATATGAAACTTTAGGAATTGCATACTTCTGCATGCTTACAGGCTCAAAGAACCTGGGGGCTCATGACAAGGAAATGACGCAGCGCTTTGGCATATTTATCAGCACCGTGCTGCGTCTTTTAAAAAAATGCAGGGATATGCCATATTTACAAGAATACGATGCACCCCTGTGTTTTCACTTGCGCTGGAGCTAAAAACAGCTGCCTAGAATCAAACACAGACACCCTTGCACCATAGTGCAAGGGTGCCGGCATTTCAGGGATGATTGTATTGAAGGTATCCCTTCTTGCACAAAAATTATTATTTATTGCACTTTGCTCTTTCTATATGTGCTGCGGAATGCAAAAACAAAGAGAAAAAAAAGTATTTCTCCTTGTTGCGGCAATCTAGCACCTGCTTTTGTATGGCACTGGCTCAGATATACACATCCTTGTAAATCTGGGGCAGCATCAAAAAGCAATGGGAGTTGTGATGGAACGTCCACAGCAACACCCATTACATGCCCCTTTTACGCAGATACCAGACTGAAAGGGTACCATATTTACAAAGCAGCGTTAAGCCATGCAAAGTGGCTTAACGCCGCTTTGTAAATATGGTGCAGGGCATTGCACTAATAGACCGTCGAAAAAAGTGACTTTCCGGTGGCACAATTACCATGAACATATGCACCCCTGCTATTCAGACTTTGGCACTCATAGGGTAGCAAGACGAGGCTACAAGCTGTAGTCTTGAAAGAGGTTTGTAGTAGAATGTTCAGACACTAGTAAGTTACAGTACTTGATTTTCGACTACAAAATATAGTTTCGACTACAAAATATAGTTTGAACATAATATTGAGGTAGAAAATATAGAGACTGCCAAAACATTTGTGGGACACAATGTTGAAGTGCATATTTTTGTGGTTGTGAATAATATACATGTTTAAAATATACCATATTACAATAACATAGGGCTTGATTAAAAAAGGTAAGCTTCCACTTTTGTGTGCATTTACTATTATTTTGGTATTCACCAGCTATGAGTTTAGTTTTTACTAATAGTACTTTTATGACTCAGCACATAAAAAGATAACACAGGGATTTCCTCCACGGTTCAAGAATTAATGGAAAATTCACAAATCTAAATAATAAAATGAAGGCATGCCATTGGACTGATTTGCTTTTTCTCTCATGTCTATTGTGGTTTTGAAAATCCAGTTGGGGAATCTACTGAACTTTGATTGGCTGACCGACAGAGGAAATTTTTTGTTACACTCGCCATTACCCAACAAGGGACCATCAGCATCATATTGAGAAACAAAAGCAAAAAGGTCATAAGCGAAAAAAGTGAGACTACCACTTTGCTCAGTCCCATGCGGGCTGAGGGTTGTCTGAAAATATCAGGCTACATTCAACATGGCTAAAGTGAAGTTATGGATGCAAATCGAAAACTAAAAAAACACTGACATTTACTAGTTATTTGTGGAAAAAAACCATATTGTCATTAGTGACATCATCAATGATTTCATTTGAGAAGCCATCAGTGATTTCTTCAATGATGTAATATGTCATGCCATGTGAAGCATATATCTAAGGTCATAAACAGTGTATGCTTGGGGTTCATGTTAGGGGTAGTAAATGTAATATATATATAGCAGAGTGATGGTAGCCACCTTGTAGTTATATTTAGGTTAGGTTTACCAGAGAGGGGATTCCCTCAGATTTGTAGTACCTTAAAAACTTTGCACCCAGTTGACGTATCTCTATGGAGGATGGAAAGTTTTGCGGTGTTTGGCAAAAGGGATGGAAAAAAAGAAGGGGGGACCCAAAACAGATTTAAACTGCGATGCATTTTAGATATAGTTTTTATATTGGACATAGCGCAAAAACGGTCAGTTCGATTTTGATTAAATTTAACAGGATTGAAGTTTATGGTGTGCAGATGATCCTTTTTGTTGTTGTGGTTACTAGTCATAATATCGAAAAAAAAATAGCGACTAGACAGAATATCGAGTTTTTTTTATATAGAATGGACAGAATATCGAACTGCAAAAATATAGTGGTGCAGAATATCGAAATGCAGGTAAGAAATATCGATTTCCACAATATCGAAGTTAGTAATATCGATTTTTTGTGTGTATTTTAAGTGTTAGTATATGTGTTAAAAGTTTGTATTATTTTTGTAATGTATGTTTGAATTTTGTAAAAGTAATGAATTTTACGGTCATTAATTTTTGTGTAATTTAATTCCGTATACTTTTTGCATTATTTAGAATTAATTATTTATATGTTAAATATTTTTTTCGTAATTTAAGTCTGTAGCGGGTTGTGGGTTTATAGGGGCATAGGGTGGGAAGTAATTTAATTGAAATTAATTATTTTATTATTTTATTACTTAATAATGTATTATTTAATAACTTATATTGTTAATTAAGTTAATTAATTGATTACTAATTAATTATAAATTGATTAATAACAATTAATAATTAATTGGTAATTATGTTAATTGTGTATTTTTATTAATTAGCGATTTATTACATATTAATTATTAACAATTAATTTGTAAATATGTTAACAGTGGGTTGAGGGTTGATAGGGTAGTAGGGTAGGAAGTAATTTATATCTAATGTAATTTTTATTATTTTTAAATATAATTTTCTAAAGTTATTTTATAGTGTTAATTGTGTGAATTAATTGAGATTTGATTGTTATTAATTATATTGTTAATTGTAATTAGTTAATTAATTGGTAATTAATTATGTTAATGTATTAATATGTTACAATATTGTAGGTAATGTTTATAGGGGAAAATGGTGAGAGGTAAATAATTTTTTTAAAATTATTAATTGTTTATTAATGTTAATTAAATTGCAGGAGTTGGTATATTAAACTATTTCCCTACACTATCCAACACTTTCCTTACTGTTGCACTGACTGGAGTGGGAATAGTAATTTTTACCCTCCCGCTATCCAATGCCTTTCCTACTGTTGCACTCACTGGAGTGGGAATAGTAATTTTTACCCTCCTGCTATCCAACGCTTTCCCTACTGTTGCGCTCACTGGAGTGGGAATGGTAATTTTTACTCTCCCGCTATCCAAAGCTTTCCCTACTGTGGCACTCACTGGAGCGGGAACAGTAATTTTTACCCACCCGCTATCTAACGCTTTCCCTACTGTTGCACTCACTGGAGAGGGAATAGTAATTTTTACCCTCCCGCTATCCAACACTGTCCCTATTGTACCACTTGCTGGAGTGGAAATAGTAATTTTATCTTTTACACTATGCAATCTTTTCAGTATTGTTATATTTAATGTAGTGTAAAATATATATATATATATATTTTTAATGTTTTAACTTATATATATAATTTAATTTTATATTTTTATTATAGGTTTATTTATAGATATGTAAATATATTTAAAAATCTGTTTTTAACATTTAATTATTAAAAATATTGATTGTGTTTTCATATTATTAAGTTAATATATATGTAATAACAAATAAAAATGCATGTTAATTTTTTTACTTATATTTATCATTTATTAATTTTAAGGTTATGTAAGTATTTTTCAGCATGTTTTACTTAATTATATTTAATATTTCATTAATTTTACATTACTTTTAAGACATTTATGTCGATATTTTTGCAAACTATTTTATTTACAATGACATTTAGGATTTGATATTTTTGAACTTACCTGTTTGTAGAGAGGAATTCGATATTCTGGTAGTCAATATTTACACACTTGTACACCCACTCATTCTTCAACAGGCCTTTCCCTATATATATTAAACATATTAAAATTGTTCAGAAACACATACTCAATGGATGATGTCATCAGTGATGTCATTTGAGATGTCATCAGTGATGTCATGAGTGATGTCACTGACCATGTCATGAGGGATGTAATATGTGACGTCATCAGCAGTGGATTGCGGGCGCGCGAGTTATAGTTAGCTGAACTAACTATAACGGGGGAATTTTATTGGTTTTTACGAGTGAAATGTCCAGCTAACTATAACATGTGTGAAACCTATGGTTTTTTTCAGTGAATTTACAAGGTTTTTTAAATGCTAATTCCTAACTATAACGTGTGTGAAACCTATGGTTTTTTAAGTGAATTTGCAAGGTTTTTTAAATGCTAATTTATGAATGTATTATTATATTTTTTAAATATTTATTTTACAATAAGCTACCTATATATATAGTTATAGATTAACTTTATTCTGTAATATGGAATGGCTCAGTTTTTTTTTTTTAATTTGGATAGAGTTGAACAGCATAGTTAATGTCTTCTATAAACTTATAAACACTTTAAAAACATTTTTTAAATTTTTTTAAGGGTTTTTGTCCGTGCGAGCACGGTGCGCGCACGGTGCACGCATGCGTACGTGCTCCACTTGCGCATGCGTACGTCGTGCATGCTCCGTACGCACGTGCTCCATACGCGCATGCGCGCATGCTCCGTACGCGCATGCGCGCGTGCTCCGTACGCGTGTGCTCCGTACGCGCATGCGTGCGTGCTCCGTGCGCGTACACACATGCGCGCGTGCTCCGTACGCACATGCGTGCGTGCTCCGTGCGCGTACACACATGCGCGCGTTCCCCGTACGCACATGCGTGCGTGCTCCATGCACGTACCGTGCGCGCACATTGCGTGCACGGCCAGTCATGTGATTTAGTAACAACACTTTTCATTGGTTTATAGTAGTTTCAGGTCATGTGATTAAGTAACAACACTTTTCATTGGTTTATAGTAGTTTCAGTTCCAGAAACTTCCAACACCACACCCACTCCCCTCATTATTACTTCTGATACCCTGGGAGAAGGAGCTGAGCAGCTTTTCCAGTACTCCAGTACTTGAGAATGGCAGAGCAGCAATCATCTTCTGGGAGTGAGCAGGAGACCCTTGTGCCACAGAGACAGAGGAAACAGAAAAAACTCTTTTATATGGCAATTTTTCACTTTTCCAGAGGGGCAGAAGAGGGTGAATGCTCCAAAAGTCACCTGCACTCTTTGTGGTGGTGTCTTATCAAGAGGAGATCCTAAAAAGAAATACTCTTTTAGTATCTTCACTATGATCAGGCACGTTATAGATGTACATCCTGTGGCTTATGCTCGAGCTGCTAGAGAAAACCCTCCAGCAGCTCAGCCGAGCACATCCGCAGCAGCTCAGCCGAGCACATCATCGGCAGCTCAGCCGAGCACTTCATCTGCGGCGGCAGCTTCACCTGCTTCTGTTCCTCTGGATATACACCCTCTGTTTAAGAGGGTGCATATACGGTGCAATGCGTGCAATGCTCTTCTCTCTTATGGGGACACCAGCATTCCCCTAATAGAGAGCAAGATACAGCAGCACACGTGCGGCACCCTATAATTTTTGCCATTTTTTTGTTCCTCTGGCCTTCAATTAACACAACGGCTCTTTTTAGAGCTACCTAACATCTAAACACTTAAATTTGATTTTTAATTCTATTTTTTTATGATTTTTTTCCCCCGTGCGCGCACCTCGCGACAGTGCGTGCACCGTGCGCGTACCCCGCGATTTAAAAAAAAAAAAGAAAATGTTTTTTTCACCCTTCATGGTCCTTCAGGGACCCCCTTACGAAAGCTTGGGGGTCAGGAACTCTGTACCCTGCCCCCTTTTCACGTTCTCCTCCTTTCTTTTTCACTGTCACACACAAAATGGCGGACAACACTTCCTGATTTCGACCGATTCGAATGTTGACTGACATGTAACCACCAATCAGAATTACGCTCGCGCACGGCACCGTGCGCGCACGGTGCGCGGCTATAGATATTTATGTACTTTTAACTACAATTTTCTCAGGAACTACTGAACAGATTGACACCATATGTGCAAAAGGCACATCCCTGACCTGAGGACTACCTCTTTGCCAAATTTCAAGTAATTCTGTTCAGCCGTTTGGGCTGTACCTTCGACTAAAGGTCCTAGGGGAAAATGCATGGGGAAAACACGTTGTGGGACCCCCCTTTTTTCTCAGCCCCCGCTTGACGAATCACCCCAAGACTTCCAGGGTAGAAGCTGAGCGGAGCGCCCCATTAGTTTTGAAAATTTCGCGAGGATCCGTCAACCGGCGCCAAAGTTATTCAAAATAGAATTTTCAGATTTCCTATGGAAACACAGTTCTAACTATAACTATCTACTGGCGACCGCCAGTAGATAATATATATATATGTATATTCACTGAAAAAACCATGGGTTTCACACACGTTATAGTTAGGAATTAGCATTTAAAAAACCTTAGAAATTCAGTGAAAAAACCATAGGTTTCACACACGTTATAGTTAGGAATTAGCATTTAAAAAACCTTAGAAATTCAGTGAAAAAACCATAGGTTTCACACATGTTATAGTTAGCTGGACATTTTACTCGTAAAAAACCAATGAAATTGCCCCGTTATAGTTAGTTCAGCTAACTATAACTCGCGCGCCCGCAATGCACTGCTGATGACGTCACATATTACATCACTCATGACATGGTCAGTGACATCACTCATGACATCACTGATGACATCTCAAATGACATCACTGATGACATCACTGATGACATCATCCAGTGAATGTGTGTTTTTCTGAAAATTAAATATGTTTTATTTATGTATATCTCAAGGTCGATGGAAGAATAAATGGGTATATAAGTGTCTAAATGGATGATTTGTTTTTGAAAAATTGATTGTTTAACTGACTGATTAAGTGTATCTTAGTGAATACATGGCTTAGTGAGTAATGTTTAAATATGTATATATCTGTATCAGTCTCTCACTTTGTGTATAAGTGGCTGCATGGGTTGGTGAGTAGCTACATGGGTGTCTATATAGGTTATTAGTTGGTTTTTTGAGTTTCAGTCTGAGTGTCTGCATGGTTCGGTGGGGGGTATTACGTAGTGCATAGGTGCATGAATAAGTGACTCACTGTTTGTATGTGTTGAACAGACCATGTGTGCAGGACTGCATGGGTGGATGAGTGTGTGTATGGGTGTGTTAGTGAGTGAATGACTGTCTCAATAGTGTCTTTATGAGTAACTACATATGTTTTAAACTAGTATATGTGACTATTGGTGTATATATGTGAGTATATGCAAGGGTGAGAGATTGGAAGAGTTCCTGTATGAATAAGTATGTGTTTCTATAAGTGATTGTTTAAAAGACTAAGTATGTGTAAGTTTCCGTAGAAGTAAGTATGGTGGTGTGTGTATAACTGTATATGCAAGTAAATGTATGTTTGATTCTTTATTAGCACGAGTGACTATGTGTGTGAGTAACTCTATGCATGAGTGGCATTGTGTAACAGGATGTATAGGTATATGAGTACATATGATGAGTGAGTACATGTATGAGTGACTGTATTGGACTGTTGGTGAATGAGTGGATGTGTATGTGGATCGTAGAATTACTGAAGAGGTTGTTGTAACTGGTATTGGTATGTCCATTGTTTTGTAAATTTTAGTCTCTTTTTTTGAATGTGTGTGTCAAAGGTTATATTAGGGTGAGAGGAGGTCTACCACTCTATTACAAGGATGATGTCATCAGTGATGTCATCAGTGATGTCATTTGAGATGTCATCAGTGATGTCATGAGTGATGTCACTGACCATGTCATGAGTGATGTAATATGTGACGTCATCAGCAGTGCATTGCGGGCGCGCGAGTTATAGTTAGCTGAACTAACTATAACGGGGCAATTTCATTGGTTTTTTACGAGTAAAATGTCCAGCTAACTATAACATGTGTGAAACCTATGGTTTTTTCACTGAATTTCTAAGGTTTTTTAAATGCTAATTCCTAACTATAACGTGTGTGAAACCTATGGTTTTTTCACTGAATTTCTAAGGTTTTTTAAATGCTAATTCCTAACTATAACGTGTGTGAAACCCATGGTTTTTTCAGTGAATTTGCAAGGTTTTTTAAATGCTATTTTTTTTTTTTTTTTTTTTTTTTCTAACATATTTTTAATTTAATTATCTTACCTTTTATAAAGACTATGATTAAATTTTTAAAATTCTTTAATATGTTTTTTTAAATATATTTTTAAAAATAAACATGTAAAATTTATTTGCAGTACTTTTTTTAAAAAAAAAATATTTTTTTTAGTACGCGTACCGTAAGCTCACGGTAAGCGTACGGTTTACGCAACGTCCGTAATCTATCTACGCTGCTTGCGTATAGTTACGCACTTTGTGTTGCCGCGCGTACTGCGCGTGGGACGCGTGCGCGCTTACGCCACACGCGCACGTTACGCGGAAGTGTCGGGTAGTGACTGTTATGCGCATGCGCGCAAGCGCGTGTCTTTTTTACGCGCATGCGCACTTTTGCCGTAAGCGTACCGTAAGCGTACCGTAAGCGTACGGTAGGTCATGTGATCATGAAACACAACTTTTGATTGGTTGAAACTACTTTCAGTTCTAGAACTCTCCTACACCACGCCCATTCCCCTCATTTCTGCTTGTGATCCCTTGGGAGAAGGAGCTGGTTTGTCTTTGGGATACGATGGCAGAACAGCAGAGCTCTTCTGAGAGTGAGGCTAGCACTAGCAGCACTGTCTTGAGGCAGAGATCGAGGAAACAAAAGCCCTCTTATGTATGGGATTATTTTACTTTTCCTGAAGGCCAGCAAAAGGTAAATGCACCCTTAGTGACTTGTAAGCTGTGTCAGCGTGTACTTTCTAGAGGTAATCCTAACAGGAAGTATTCCTTTGGGAATCACACCATGAAGAGACACCTCCAGGATGTACACAGAAGGACACATGGTCATCTTTTTGGAGGTAACTCTTCAGAAAGACGAGCCAGTACATCCACAGTAGCTCAGCCTGAACCATCATCTGCAGGGCTGACTCCTTCTTCTGCAGGTCAGGTGAGCCCTTCATCTGTGGGGGGAGAATCTCCTTTTGCTGGCCCTCTGGAAATGAACCCTCGTTTTCGGAAGGTTGATATTCATTGCACATTTTGTAAAGATCTAATTTGCCATAGGGAGACCAGTGTTTCCCTAGTGAACAACAAAATAGATCAGCACATTTGTCGCTTTGAATAATTTTCCCATGCTTCCTTTCCTCTGTCCCGGCATGAACACAACGGTTCTTTTAAGAGCCAACCTTATCTTTCATCTTTTTTTTACATATGTTTTTAAAAACTTTTTTTTTTTTTTTTTTTTACCGTACGCGTACGGTGCGCGTACTTTTTTTTTTTTTTTTTAAAAAAACACTAAAAATCATTTATCACATTACATTGTCCTTGAGAGACTACAATTATTATTATTGACTTACCATACTCACTGAAAAAATATTTATTCATTTGTTTTTTTAAAAAATAGTTTTAAAAATGTTTGTAGTTTTCGAAAATTTTCTATATCTATCTGGAAAAAAAGAAAAAAGTATTAATATTTTAAAAACATTTTATAATACAGTACACACATTTACAATTTTTTCCAAAAAATATTTTCGCCTTTTTTTGCTGTTTTCAGAATATATTGCATTTCACAATAAATTGTGAAAGCAATTGCATTCATCATTTTACAGCGGGCAAAAAAAAATAACAATCACAAAGATTGTAATAAAAAAGCCCAGAATCTCTTTTTACTTAAACTTAACATTATAGAAAAGCATAATATTTAAAAAAAATATCATCTAATACCAATAGTTATTTCTTTAAAATACCGTCTGATATGTTTGTTTCAGAAGTATAATCACAATATTATATCTCAAATAACTCCAAAATACATCTGATTTCATTTCCTTTAGACCAAATAGTAATTTTAAATTTTTTTTGGGAATAAATTTCCAACGGTAATCCAATAAAATTCTAAAGTTTAATTTGTCCAGATCTCACCGATTCTCTGTAACATTTTGGTTCACGAAAATTTTTTGAATAATTTATTAAGTCCACAATAGAATTGGTTACTTTTCCACATGGCCAAATAGTAATTTTTCAAAACATTTTTGAAAAAATTTCCAATGGCAGTCCAATAATATTCCAAAATTTAAAATGTGCAGAAGTTACCGATAATCTCTAAATTATTGGTTTTTCAAAGTTTCATTAAAAATTAAAAAAGTCCACATTACAATTGGTTATCTTTCCATTAGGCCAAATGATAATTTAAAAAATGTTTTTTTTTACAAAATTGCAATGGTAATCCAGTAAAATGGTAAAATTGTTTTGTCCAGATCTTGCCAAGTCTCTCTAAAATTTAGGTTTCAGGAAGATTAGATAGGAATTTGCTAAATCAAAAGGCAAACGTTGTTTGAAAATCAATTGGGAATCATTACACAGTGTCCAGCCTTTTTCACATTTAAGATAAACTGTGTAATGTCCAGAAGTAACAGTAGGTCCATCATGGAAAATTATTGCAACAGTTAAAAAAGTTTTTCCTGAAATTGATAATTGCTGTCCTGTAAACTTCTTTATTAAAGTATCCAATTTTGAACCATCAGCTCTACATCGTTGCATCATTAAAATTACATACTGTCCGTATTCCTTTAAAATTAATGTTGAAAACATGTCAGAATTACACTCACCACATTTCATGCTATGATTAGCATCTTTAACTAATTTTGCAAAAGTGACTGTTTTACTCTCTGGCAATGTCAAATAAATAAACCTTTCATTATCAATAATAGAGCCACATATATTATAACAATTATCACAACTATGTTCCCATTTATAAGAGAGACCAAAAAAAATGTCAATGGGAACTCCTTCTTCTTCCACTACCTGAAGAAAATACATCAAAAATTCATGTGCATCTTGCTGTTCATTTTGAGAAAACTGTGTTCGTCCTGAACATACATCTAAAAGTTTTCTAATGTCAGTAGCACTTTCTATTTGAGTTTTATCTTTACTCAGCTTTTGAAAAAGGAGACTCAGCTCTGAACAGAATCTTTTTCCCTGATTTACTATTATCTGCTCTTGCAAACTTTCCAGATAAAATGCAACATTCAGCACTACATTTGCGTAGCAGTTGACACCAGAGCTATTTTCAAAATGACATCCTACAACCTGTTCTTCATTTTCCTTTTTCTTTTTGCTTGCAATTACATCACTCCTCTTTTTTTTCCTCTTCTCTACATCTTCACTACAGATATTCTCATTTTTTCTTTTACGAGAAACTACACGTTTCTCCAACACAGGATACTGACCTAAATGAGGAGCATAGCTTCTTCTTAATCTATTATACTCTTTTACACAGTTTGTATCAGCACTAACTTTTGACTCATCAAAGTCTATCATGAATAAACCTGATAATGTTTTGACTCGTGACAAAGCAACATATGCCATACCTTCTTTGAACACAGTTGAACCAATGTTCACAAATGCACAATCTACAGTCAATCCTTGAGACTTGTGAATAGTTACAGCATATGCTAGAGAAAACGGAAACTGCTTCCTACGTACATATAAGTCTTTCACAAGCATAAAACGAACTGTACAACGACAAATATCTTTAACTTCATCTATCTGATCAAATTTTATTTTTAAACATTCAACTCCTTCTTTTTTCTGGTAATTAATAAAACCCACAACTCTTCCCATCGCTCCATTAACTAAACCTTTCTCAACATCCAAATTTCTCCTTAAAAACACTCTACAGTTCATGCAAACATATAGATTTTTTTCTAATCCAGCTGTTTTGGAGATGTTCTTCTCTAGTGAGTCCAATTTATTTTTCAGTTTGCCTGTTACTGTGACAGTAATTCTTCCATCCTCAATTTTGTCCACTGCTTCCAATTTCCTGATCTCTTCCTTTTCCAATTTCAAAAGCTCCTCATTGAATATTGAGCATTCACGTAGAGTTGGCATTAAGCAGATGACACTTTTGTTTTCTGCAATGTTCTTGTATATCTTCTCTGCAACTATTTCTTCCTTTGGAAATAAATTATGTAGCAGCCGACTCTGTAATGCTTTTTTGCCAACTTCTGTCAGTAGTCCAATCCTGATATCTTTCAGAATACTTCCATATTCTTCATCGTTTGCTTGCCTCATATTAGTAGTAAGTTCCTTGTACTCAAAGAAAGACCAAATATTTGTATTTCCGATGCTTCCCAATGACTTCTTCGTGTCTTCATGTGTCACAGTATTAAACACTGGTTGTCCTTTAACTGGAGTAAGTTGCAAAAGATCTCCAAAAACTATGACGTGTTTTCCACCAAATAACATGTCATAGTCTGTCTTCAAAATTTGCTGCATTCTTAAATGCACAAAGGCAAGCATTAGGTTTGATACCATGCTCACCTCATCAATAATGAGAACTTGCATCTTCTTCAATACTCTTGAAACTTCCAAGGATGCTTCTCCAGTTAGCTTGTTGAATTGTATTTTGTTCTCATGCTCCACTGGTAACATTAGCAAACGATGTAAGGTGATTCCTTTTATGTTATATGCTGCTAACCCAGTTGGAGCAGTAACCACACAAGACAAAGTAGAATCCGTTTTTTGCTGTAGGTAGCTTCTGATGACTTTTATTAGGAAACTTTTTCCAGTTCCAGCTTGTCCGCTTACATACATCCTGATTGGATGAAATGATGTGCATGAGCACTCTTTTTTTACATGTAGAAATCCGTGATCAATTTTGTTTTTGATCTCTTCATAAATTTGTTGCTGCTCTTGATTCAGTTGTCTTTCCAAATTTTCTAAGTCTATAAATTCTTCTTGAGCTTGATTCATAGCCGTTTCCACTTCATTCATGGCTATTGATGCTTCATTTTCAATGATTGGTTGTCCTAGGGGATCTTGACTGTGTGTTCCTGAACTTTGGCTGTCCTGAGAACTGTCTCTAGCTATTTCTGCTGCAATTGTAGTTTCCTGTTCAATTTCTTCATTTAACATTTGCAGATAAGTTGTGAATGTATTGCATTGTATGCTGTCTTTGCAAGCATTAAATGAATCTTCATAGCTTTGAAATTCTCCCAGTAGTTCATCCTCTGTACGCCATGGTTTAAACAACTGTAAAAGAGCCAAGTAGTAAAATTCTTTCTTGTCAGTAGTGTCGCAACTCAGCTTCCGGTGATTTATCAAACTTCCTTTTGTTTGCTTCACCAAACATCCTTCTTCACCAACGACTTTATATTTTCCATTATTGATGTCTTCTGCGGCTTTCCTTGAATAAATGTAGTTCTGCAGCACTTCATAGAGACACATGTTCTCCAGATGTTGACTTCTCTTGGGATAATATGTGTCCAACATGTTTGTTTTCAATATATCTGTACTTTCTGGGTCATTCTCGACCAAATATTCAATTTCTCCTACAGATTTCAGTACCCGATTTCTCATTGCTGCAAGGCCTAAACTTGCCCAAATTATTCTTCTTGACTTCGAGTAGAGACTTGCAGAAGATAACCAACTGAACATTCGTAGGATCCAATTTCTCGATGCGATAACATCTTCAAACTGAAACTGTACAGCTTCTTACTGACAGTCTTCTCGTGAGAAATCTCTTCCCACATTTCCTTCAATTCTGTTTTTTCTGATTTCGTAATGTAAGACGTTACATATCGTGCCACAGCAATGGAATTGTCAGCTACATACTGTATATCCATGTTAGCATTCCACATGGATAAAATGACTGGGTTGTAGTCATTTATATTTTTTGATTCTTCTTTTCTTTTAAGGTTGTAGGTATTCTTAGGTGATTTTCTTGTGATAGTATGTCTCACAGCTGACATAAAACTGTTGACTCTTCCATTTGAAAGAACAGGTCTAGGAAATCCAAATCGACATTTAGTGTAGTATTTTTCTTTGCTCTTGTATTTCCGTTGACAGTATTTTCCACACCGATGACTTTGGAAACGTAAAACTTGCTCCTTTAACTTGTTCTCTTCTGTGCTTTTTGGTATAGCACATGTTGCATATTCTTGAATGTAAGATAACACTGCTTCATCAGCATCTGTTCCAAACTTTGGGGCATCCTTGATCCACAACAGCATATGAATATGAGGAGCACCTCTTGCCTGGTACTCTTTTCTCCAAAAGAAATCCACTACTTCTCCAAGGGGTGGATTTTTTTTATTGCAGATGAAGGACATCATAGCCTCAAATCTATGATTGAAATATCTGCAAACATTAACCGGATCCAATGAGCACAGTTCTCCTGCTGTCTTGTATTCGATGTTTTTAATGTTTGAATTGGCCTCTCGTAGAAAATCCAGTAAATCATCCCAAGCGTACTCGGCACAGCTTAGGGTAAGGAACCATGTTGGTGTTCCTAAATTCCGTAACATGCATTTTAGTTCACCATGGCGTCGGTACCAATATTCATTTGTCCCACGCTGACAAGCCATCAGATTGATCAGTTGTGTTTCCAAATGATCATCTCAGTGCTGCACTTTCTCCATAAAATCCTTAGCAGACACATTTTGTAAATGTACTCCACTTTTTAAAATGTGATTTACTGCATAAGACAGTGCAGACAAGTCGCTTTCAAATAAAAGATGGAACAAATAAGGAATACTTTGTCGAAATCTGGGATCTTCAGCATATAGTCTTGTAGTCCGATACTCTGAAGCTGGAATCTGTTCTGGACGTTCATCGTATCGTCCTCCTTTTCCTTTAGGAAACAGCTGAGGAAAACATCGAGCTTCCAAGCTCTCCTCCCATACACTCACAGGAGTTCCTTTTGCTTTCTTCATCTGAAAGAGATCAATATTGTCTCCCATAACTTCTTTCGAATGAAGAGGATGTATGCTAAAATGTTCATAAATTTCTTCTTCCTTTGACTTGTCCACTTTTTCAATTTGTCCAGTTGGTGTTTCTGTGTCTTCTTGAAAATCTTCTTCTTCTTCTTCTTCTTCTATATAAATTGATTCATACCATTTGTTATTTTTTTTCAAATACAAATTTGCTCTTTGTACTTTCCGCACATCTACCAGCTCCTGCCAAATCTTCTTATTCTTTGTAGGTACACCATTAACCAGAATAATTAATGGTTCAGTTTCCAAAGTATCCGCATCAATAGTTTCCATATTTTTTTTCAAATCCAAGGGCAAATACACCACTCTACCTTTTAAACCTCTCAGTAAATCTGAAGGAGGTAATTTACCAGTTTTGGGCTCCATACGTACTATGGTCTGGAACGGATGAACACATTGAATGAGTATAGACTCATATGTATTTAATTCAGAAAGTTCAGCAGGAATAGCATCCAATTCTAAATTATTATGTACAGCTCTGGTCGGCATTCTATTTTCCTCTAACTTGTTGTAACAGTATTTACAAATACGCTGATCTTCACCCAATTCAAAACAATTTTCTAGAAATATATATGTGGCAAAATCCTTCCACTTATAATTATCTTCATTTTCACTCTTTCTGTAGAGATCAACATTCCTAGTTTGTTTTCTATAATGAGTTCTGCGGCAACAAATACAAGTAACATTTGGTCTTTCATTAGAGACTATTGCAAATTTTGTTATGTGATCATTAAATGTCTTACTTACAGAAGGTTCTACATTCTCTTCCACTTCTTCCTCATTTACTGTGTCCTTCTCTGCACTGTTTTGTTCAGGACCAAAGTAACAAAACTGAATTTCATCAACAACCTTCTCTACATCTGATACCGTTCCTCGGAACAGAGCCCTATTCAATTCATTTAACTTTATTGCTGGACTTTTGGCAAAATACAACCGTCTCACAAACTTTCTCATTCCAGTATGATGAACAGCCAGCATCCTAAAATGATGGAAAACACTATTGAACACTTTTCTAGATAGACAAGCCAGAGAATGACCCTGCAAACCAGTATTCTCTCTCACTCTGCATGGATCCAGACTTTGAAGCACCTTAATCTTCTGTTTTACACTTTTTTTACTATATTCTCTTAGAAACTCTCGAAATTTGTCAATAGATTCCTGACGCACAGTGCAAATACTACTACAATTCCAAGTGTACACTGGGGCTTTAGGACGTCTCCCCATTGCCTCATCTGCCATCACTTGTACCTCATCTCTTGGAACCATTATCTCCTTCTCCATTATGCAACCATTTGTTACTTCGTATGAACGACCTCTGGTGTCAACTGCATGCAGCAAACTATTACTTTGAAAATAGCTCTCTTCATTAAAAAAAGGTTCACTACTTGAACTATGCATCCACTTTCCTAAAAACACTTTACAAAAGTTTGTTCTGTTCACTACTCTTTTCCTTTTGCTATGTGATTTCAGTACATTAACCATTTTGTCTAATGTACGCATCCTATTCAAAATTAATATGAATAGTTTCCTTTTTAATTCTAATGCCTTTGCTGCAATGGCTTCAATTTCGTTTTTTCTCTTGTAATATTTTGCCTTTTGCTTATATTTCTTCACATCCTTTATCAAACTGGACATAACTCTTCTCTGAAACATTTTTCTACGTATCTCTTTAAACGCTGTTTTTCTGTTTATGTAAATCTTTTCAGTTGCAGAAGGTATATTTGCATTAACTAAATTCTCAATTTTTTCCTGTTCTCTTCCTTTTGTAACATTCTTTCCAGTACAGACATTTTGTACATTTTTCTTTGTTTTGAATATATTTTTAAGAAATTGTTTTTTCTGCTTACCAGAAGATTTTTTATTTTTCCCAACATGAGCATCTTCTACTAACTTTGGTCCTCCAGTTGTCTTCAAATATAGTTTTTTTTTTAGCGTTTTTTGAACTCTGGATTTTGTAGGCATCTTAAATTTTGTTCACTGCTCTTCAGCAATACCTGAAAAAAACTAAAAAAAAAATCCTTTATTGTATTTAAATATATTACTACATTTCTTTTCACAATAGTCACAAAACGAAATTTCTTTGCCAATTTTGAATGCACACAAACTGCTCTTTTTTTTGGGCAAGTGAAAATCACTTTTACAAACTGTCACATTATGAAACCACTTTTCAGATTTTTTAAAAAGCCCATGTCCAGAGTGCTACACTCCAGCAAGGGCAACCAGCCTTAGTGATGCTGAATGTATTTGCATTACAGACTGAAACCTGAAAACCCCACTCGCTTGTAAATACTGTGCATGACTATACATGGCAAGCACATGGGTGTGTGCTAAGACTCTGCTTCTTCCCCCAAAAATTCGCTCCCCCTTTCCATCTAATGTAACTGTGAAATCACCAGAGCAATACGCAATAAATCTCTGCCTATAATTCCTCTCTGCACACAGAGTCATGTTTTCACATTAGTCCCAAAACTAAATTTCTTTGCCAATTTGAAAGCACACTTACTGCTCTTTTTTTTTTTCGGGGCAAGTGAAAATCACTTTTTACAAGTGAAAATCACTTTTACAGACTGACACATTATGAAACCACTTTTTTTGATTTATTTAAATGCACATGTCCAAACTGTTTTTTCAGACCACCACCATGTGTATTCTCGGTGACTGCCTACACTCCAGCAAGGGCAACCAGCCTTAGTGATGCTGAATGTATTTGCATTACAGACTGAAACCTGAAAACCCCACTCGCTTGTAAATACTGTGCATGACTATACATGGCAAGCACATGGGTGTGTGCTAAGACTCTGCTTCTTCCCCCAAAAATTCGCTCCCCCTTTCCATCTAATGCAACTGTGAAATCACCAGAGCAAGACGCTTTAAATCTCTGCCTATAATTCCTCTCTGCACACAGAGTCATGTTTTCACATTAGTCCCAAAACGAAATTTCTTTGCCAATTTGAAAGCACACTTACTGCTCTTTTTTTTTTCGGGGCAAGTGAAAATCACTTTTACAGGCTGACACATTATGAAACCACTTTTTTTGATTTATTTAAATGCACATGTCCAAACTGTTTTTTCAGACCACCACCATGTGTATTCTCGGTGACTGCCTACACTCCAGCAAGGGCAACCAGCCTTAGTGATGCTGAATGTATTTGCATTACAGACTGAAACCTGAAAACCCCACTCGCTTGTAAATACTGTGCATGACTATACATGGCAAGCACATGGGTGTGTGCTAAGACTCTGCTTCTTCCCCCAAAAATTCGCTCCCCCTTTCCATCTAATGCAACTGTGAAATCACCAGAGCAAGACGCAATAAATCTCTGCCTATAATTCCTCTCTGCACACAGAGTCATGTTTTCACATTAGTCCCAAAACGAAATTTCTTTGCCAATTTGAAAGCACACTTACTGCTCTTTTTTTTTTCGGGGCAAGTGAAAATCACTTTTACAGACTGACACATTATGAAACCACTTTTTTTGATTTATTTAAATGCACATGTCCAAACTGTTTTTTCAGACCACCACCATGTGTATTCTCGGTGACTGCCTACACTCCAGCAAGGGCAACCAGCCTTAGTGATGCTGAATGTATTTGCATTACAGACTGAAACCTGAAAACCCCACTCGCTTGTAAATACTGTGCATGACTATACATGGCAAGCACATGGGTGTGTGCTAAGACTCTACTTCTTCCCCCAAAAATTCGCTCCCCCTTTCCATCTAATGCAACTGTGAAATCACCAGAGCAATACGCTTTAAATCTCTGCCTATAATTCCTCTCTGCACACAGAGTCATGTTTTCACATTAGTCCCAAAACGAAATTTCTTTGCCAATTTGAAAGCACACTTACTGCTCTTTTTTTTTTCGGGGCAAGTGAAAATCACTTTTACAGGCTGACACATTATGAAACCACTTTTTTTGATTTATTTAAATGCACATGTCCAAACTGTTTTTTCAGACCACCACCATGTGTATTCTCGGTGACTGCCTACACTCCAGCAAGGGCAACCAGCCTTAGTGATGCTGAATGTATTTGCATTACAGACTGAAACCTGAAAACCCCACTCGCTTGTAAATACTGTGCATGACTATACATGGCAAGCACATGGGTGTGTGCTAAGACTCTGCTTCTTCCCCCAAAAATGTGCTCCCCCTTTCCATCTAATGTAACTGTGAAATCACCAGAGCAATACGCAATAAATCTCTGCCTATAATTCCTCTCTGCACACAGAGTCATGTTTTCACATTAGTCCCAAAACTAAATTTCTTTGCCAATTTGAAAGCACACTTACTGCTCTTTTTTTTTTTCGGGGCAAGTGAAAATCACTTTTTACAAGTGAAAATCACTTTTACAGACTGACACATTATGAAACCACTTTTTTTGATTTATTTAAATGCACATGTCCAAACTGTTTTTTCAGACCACCACCATGTGTATTCTCGGTGACTGCCTACACTCCAGCAAGGGCAACCAGCCTTAGTGATGCTGAATGTATTTGCATTACAGACTGAAACCTGAAAACCCCACTCGCTTGTAAATACTGTGCATGACTATACATGGCAAGCACATGGGTGTGTGCTAAGACACTGCTTCTTCCCCCAAAAATTCGCTCCCCCTTTCCATCTAATGCAACTTTGAAATCACCAGAGCAAGACGCAATAAATCTCTGCCTATAATTCCTCTCTGCACACAGAGTCATGTTTTCACATTAGTCCCAAAACGAAATTTCTTTGCCAATTTGAAAGCACACTTACTGCTCTTTTTTTTTTCGGGGCAAGTGAAAATCACTTTTACAGGCTGACACATTATGAAACCACCATGTGTAACTACAACAAAAAGAATTTCCATTTCTATTATTCATTTCTTAAGTTACCACATACATCCCCTCTCAAACTATAAACTCACCTTTAAAATTAGTTAGTTGTGAAAGAAATGTGACACTCAAACAGCAGATTATCAGAGCCAGGATCTCTGTTGTGTTCACCTCTCTCCTCTCAGCAGAACCAGATAATGGCAAACTTTCCCTCTATTTTTCCACACATATACTTGTAAGTTTCAAATCTCAGTGCTTCCCCCTTTTTTTCAAATGTAATCACACATTTCTATTGGTTTAAAACCAACCCTTTTCCAAAAGTACCCTTCCCCCAACTTGACTTCTGCCTAGTACCCTTCCCTCAACTTGACTTCTGCCTGCTACCATAGCAACAGCTCATGGAACACTGCTGTGTGGAGTTAGGTCAGAAGTTCGCCAAACAATGTTTCAATTCCACAGAGCAAGAGTGCTTGACTTTTCAAGCCTAACAGCAAATCCATAGTACTGTTCTTTGGTTACACATTTTTTTTTACCAATAAAAAACATGCTTCTATTAATTTACACATACAGCCTAGTTTTTATTCTAGAATGGTATGAAACAGCCAATCAGTTCTTTTTGTTTTGAAAAAAATATGTATGCCTCCATTTCCAAACTGTCTTTCTTTTCATATTGCCATTCTACTGAAAGACACCTCCTGAGTGCATCCAGTTCTCCTTTGAAGATGTTCACAGTGTGGATTGTAGGGCACAGCTATGTCTTCTGGAGTGAAAAGTTTGCAGAGAAAACAGGTATGGTGAGAGACCTTGCTTTGCCAAATGTAGACATTAAATGGATTGGTCAGAGAGGGTTAAAGTGGCACCAATTGATGCCATTGGTGAAATCCTTCATTCAAATCCAACACCCTGACCTCATAATAGTGCACTGTGGTGGCAATGACCTAGGCACTTTGACTGGGGTAGGTCTGGAAATGCTTATGAAGGACACCTTTGCACAACTGTTTACACTTTTCCCTAAAACTGCCTTTGTGTTTTCCAACATATGCCAAAGGCAAAAATGGAACTGGTCCAATCATTTCTGTCCACAGATTGACAAAGCAAGAAAGCACGTCAACAAATCTGTTTCTGCTTTCCTCCGTGACTATGGTATGGGTGCCATTTACCACAACAACTTGCGTTATGACATGCAAGACATTTATAGAGGAGATGGTGTGCACTTCAATGATGAAGGGAACAGAGTCTTCCTCTTGAACCTTAGACTCTGCATCGGTACTTACTTGTAGGTACCACTAAAAAAATGACTTCATAAACACAACAGCTCTTTTTAGAGCTCCCTAATATCGAAACTCTTAAATCTGCTTTTCATTTATTGTTTTTTTATTTTTTTTTACCGTACGCTTACCGTAAGCTTACCGTACGCGTACCCCGTGATTTTTTTTAAAATCAATAAATGTTTTCTTTGTACTTTTCTGTCCTTCTTTGACCCCCTTACAAATGTTAAGGGGTCTGTAACTCTCCTCATTGCCCCCTTTCCTTGTTTTCACTCTTTTTTTTCAGAGTGAAATACACAAAATGGCGGCCGCCGCTTCCTGGTTTCGACCGATTCAAATGTTTACTAAGATCTAAGAGCCAATCAGAATCGCGCTCGCGCACGCCACCGTACGCGTACCGTAAGCTTACCGTAAGCGTACGGTAAGCGTACCGTAAGCGGGCTCAGATATATATATTGATTTAAAGGCTATTTTCTCAGAATCTACTGAACAGATTTACACCAAACCTACAAAAGGCACTTCCTTGACCTAGGGACTACATCTCTGCCAAATTCTGAGTAATTCTGTTCAGCCGTTCGGGCTGTAGCTCGTTCTAAATGTCCTATGGAAAAATGCATGGGAAAAACGCGTTTTGGGACCCCCCTTTTATCTCAGCCCCCGCTTGACGAATCCCCCCGAGACTTTCAGGGTAGGAGCGGAGCATAGCGCCCCACCTATTTTGAGAAATTCGCGAGGATTCGTCAACCGGCGCCAAAGTTATTCAAAATAGAATGTTGCGGATTTCCTATGGAAAAGGGGTCCTAACTATAACTACCTACTGGCGACCGCCAGTAGGTAATATATATATATATATATATATATATATATATATATATATATATATATATATATATATATATATATATATATATATATATATCAAGGTGTATTGAAGAATGAGTGGGCCATTAATCTCAGGATGGTGCTGCTTCCCGCGTACGGCGACCGCGTTGAAAATATCTCATCAAAGTGCCGAAGCTGTAGAAGCGCACACTCGTCAAACTAAACCGTCCTGTTCACTCTAAAGGAAGCCGTGGATTGGAACTTTGTCCGAACCCTAATGCGGCTCGCCGATCTAGGGCCAAAGAAACTTGCACTCTACTCTGGGGCCCACTATGGGTGGAAAAGAAGCTCTTAATATAATTTTGAAAGGGACCTACCAAGGTGATTAATTGTCTGGATGGACTCTTGTTCCCAACATGCACCGTAAGCACTCAGTCGAGTCCACGAGGGCGGGGCATGCAATCAAGTAAATAAATAAGGAACACCAGACACCTAACTCTCATTAATTCGAGCGACCTCTGATGAAAGGCAAGCGCCTAGAAACGCGTCAGGTCTATGGAATTTAACTACAGAGCAGCAGCGCAAGAATATGCCCTTAAGAAGAAAGCCGAATGGTTTAGTTCGACGAGTGTGCGCTTCTACAGCTTCGGCACTTTGATGATATATATATATATATATATATATATATATATATATTATTCCAAATGTCAGATATCGTGCGCTCTCAGGAACCAAGTAGAACGACACAGATAGCGGAGAAACGGGTGTTTATTCACAACGCGTTTCGACTTTACAAGCCTTGATCACGTGAATAACAGTGCTATGGTGGCAACGAACTTAAAAGAGTGTAGAGCTGTGAAAACAAACAAAGGACCAAATACATGGTAATCATACAGTATCCCACTGTAGCGGCCATCTTAGAGTGGTCAAATGCCAGCATAAGCATGGAAAAAATCGCTCACATGTTGCCCCACTGCTGCATTGAGAACAAATAAGCAACACAACAAGTAGACACAATTAATGACTTCCAAACTACATAGGTGCCAATTCCGATCCGGTAAAAACCGGGTACGAACCGTCGGACGGAGCCTTTTCTCCGTCCGACTCGTACCCGGTGCGAAATCCATCCGAAAATGCAAGTACGAATCATACGGAAACACCATTTCCGTACGATTCGAACAAAACACCGACCGAACAGAAACTAAACACAATTCCGATCCTGAAAGGAGCCGACGTGACGTCGGTACGCATCCAGCCTACGTTTCACGAACCAGGAAGTACGATTCGAACCGACGTCATCCCGCACGGAAAATATTTACCGGCTGCCAAAAACTGCCGGGAAATCAGGACGACACACGCAAGGAGCAGCTGGACGCGACGAACAGACATGGACCCGAACCTACGTGCCATCCCTGCCCTCCTAGCAGTCCACCTGGCGTACAGGAACCGACGCAGACGCCGCAGAAGGTCAGCACAACAACCAGGGGCAAAGGGGGGGGCAGGGGCAGGACACACAACACCAACACATGGTACCAAATCACACATGGCCTGGACATACCTGACCATCAGGGCCTGGTCACTTCCAGGGGGTGGGGGCAAGGCCAGCAACGCAAGCGTCCGCCACAACGGAAGTGGATGGTCACGCGAACCGGTACGTACCCTACCCAGGCCGCAAGAGCGTGGGTACGGAACGTACCACGCGTCCCCCTACGTCACTCCAACAATAGCGGTACGGCCCGTACCCACGTCAGAAAGGCCTTGGTACAGCTCGTACCAGCATTGCTGGGGTCATGTAGGGGTACGCGTGGTACGACCCGTAGCCACGCCCCCAAGGCCTGTGTACGGTGCGGACCCCACGGCCCGCAACAATGGTGGGACGCACCGTACCCACACACCAAAGGCATGGGTACGGCCCGTACCCAGGCACGCAGAGCGTGGGCAGGGGTATGTACGGACCGTACCCCCACCCGTGGAAGTACGGCCCGTACCCCCACCCGTGCATGTACGCCCCGAACCCCCACTCGTGTATGTACGCCCCGAACCCCCACCCGTGTATGTACGCCCCGAACCGCCACCCGTGTATGTACGCACCCAAGCGCCACCCGTGTATGTACGCCCCGAACCCCCACCCCACCCTGGTATGTACGCCCCGAACCCCCACCCGTGTATGTACGGACCGAACCCCCACCCCAGCCGTGTATGTACGCACCAAACCACCACCCGTGTATGTACGCACCAAACCACCACCCCAGCCGTGTATGTACGCACCAAACCACCACCCGTGTATGTACGCACCAAACGCCCACCCGTGTATGTACGCACCAAACCCCCACCCCAGCCGTGTATGTACGCACCGAACCACCACCCGTGTATGTACGCACCGAACCACCACCCGTGTATGTACGCCCCCGAACCCCCCCCAGCCGTGTATGTACGCACCAAACCCCCACCCGTGTATGTACGCACCTAACACCCACCCCAGCCGTGTATGTACGCACCGAACCACCACCCGTGTATGTACGCCCCCGAACCCCCCCCAGCCGTGTATGTACGCCCCGAACCCCCACCCGTGTATGTACGCACCTAACACCCACCCCAGCCGTGTATGTACGCACCGAACCACCACCCGTGTATGTACGCACCAAACGCCCACCCGTGTATGTACGCACCAAACCACCACACCAGCAGAGTATGTACGCCCCGAACCCCCACCCGTGTATGTACGGACCGAACCCCCACCCCAGCCGTGTATGTACGCACCAAACCACCACCCGTGTATGTACGCACCAAACCACCACACCAGCCGTGTATGTACGCACCAAACCCCCACCCCAGCCGTGTATGTACGCACCGAACCACCACCCGTGTATGTACGCACCGAACCCCCCCCCAGCCGTGTATGTACGCACCGAACCACCACCCGTGTATGTACGCACCAAACCACCACCCCAGCCGTGTATGTACGCACCAAACCACCACCCGTGTATGTACGCACCAAACCCCCCCCCAGCCGTGTATGTACGCACCGAACCACCACCCGTGTATGTACGCACCAAACCACCACCCCAGCCGTGTATGTACGCACCAAACCACCACCCGTGTATGTACGCACCAAACGCCCACCCGTGTATGTACGCACCAAACCCCCACCCCAGCCGTGTATGTACGCACCGAACCACCACCCGTGTATGTACGCACCGAACCACCACCCGTGTATGTACGCCCCCGAACCCCCCCCAGCCGTGTATGTACGCACCAAACCCCCACCCGTGTATGTACGCACCTAACACCCACCCCAGCCGTGTATGTACGCACCGAACCACCACCCGTGTATGTACGCCCCCGAACCCCCCCCAGCCGTGTATGTACGCCCCGAACCCCCACCCGTGTATGTACGCACCTAACACCCACCCCAGCCGTGTATGTACGCACCGAACCACCACCCGTGTATGTACGCCCCCGAACCCCCCCCCAGCCGTGTATGTACGCACCGAACCACCAGCCGTGTATGTACGCACCAAACACCCACCCGTGTATGTACGCCCCCGAACCCCCCCCCAGCCGTGTATGTACGCACCGAACCACCAGCCGTGTATGTACGCACCAAACACCCACCCGTGTATGTACGCCCCCGAACCCCCCCCCAGCCGTGTATGTACGCACCGAACCACCACCCGTGTATGTACGCACCAAACCACCACCCCAGCCGTGTATGTACGCACCAAACCACCACCCGTGTATGTACGCACCAAACGCCCACCCGTGTATGTACGCACCAAACCACCACACCAGCCGTGTATGTACGCACCAAACCCCCACCCCACCCGTGCATGTACGCACCGAACCTGCTATAAGAATGGGGTGTGCAAAACACCCCCAGCAGTGCCCAGACACAGGAGGGGTGGGTGCAGGGTCCTCCCAGCAGTGCCCAGACACAGGAGGGGTGTGTGCCTATCACTCCCAGCAGTGCCCAGACACAGGAGGGGTGTGTACCTATCACTCCCAGCAGTGCCCAGACATCGGACAATATACCCCATCAACAAGTTCAGTGACCTACAAGGGTGATACCCCAGATGCAGGCGGAGACATCGCTGAGCCAGCATGGCTATATTGAAAGGCAACCCTCACACATCCAGGAAATGTAGACACAGCACAGCACAGCATTTGGGAGACACCCTGCAGGAAAAATGGGCTGGGCCACAGAGGACGGAACACACCTTGGGACAATGTCACCATACAGTGAGAGCAAACATGACCAAATACCATTTGCAGAGACCTTTGTGATGGCACGCAGATGGCAGGGTACACCCCATGAGCAGCACACTCCAACATTTCACAGACCCCTAACACATTATCACCACCCCAACGCAGGGAGCACCAGCACCAACAGCAAGTCCAGGAAAGCATCAGTGTGCAAAACAAAAAGAAAAGGCTTTATTCAGCAGGAAAATATATCAGAGAAAATGTCCACTATGTACAAGGGCCATGGGCCAGCCCAGCAGCAATGTCCGGGGGGGGGGTACACATCGGGACGTGTGTCCCCTAGCTTGGCTGCACAGTTCACAAGTCCATTTCATCCACAGAAGAGGGGGCATCAGGGGGGAGGGTGGAAACAGGCACCGCAGGGACAGGAGGGGAAAGGGTAGGTGTTGTGGGTGCAGGGAGGGATGAATCTGCCACAGGGGGGGTGCCAGCGCCAAAGGTGGAGGACAGAATGGCGCTGCACACGTCGGCAAGTTCCCCCAGCGACTCCCCCGTACCCAATCCAACCACAGGCCCCAAGGAGGGGGGGGGGGCAAAGGGATGGGTCGCAGCGCCACTGGGGGAGGGTGTGGACAGGGTGGGGGACTCAACTCCCCTGGCCGGGTCCCGCCTCCACCGCTTGCGGGGTGGTGTCATCCTGGGGCTGGGGGGCACACTCGCAGTGGATGATGCTGTCACTGACTGTTGGCCAGGAGAGCTAAGGGGAGTGGATTTGGAGGGAGTGGGTTGTGTGGAATGCGGACTCCCACTGTGGCTGCGTGTTCTACGTTTCCCCCCCGACCCAGTGGGTGTGCCTTCCTCACCCTGTGTGTGCGTGACAGGAGGTGTGCGCTTCGACTTCCCTGGTGGTGTGGTGCCTGTGTCTGTTGGGGTGCGTGCACGCTGACGTCTGGATGTGCGTGGGACAGGCACGGGAGTGGGAATTGGGGATGGGGCAGGGGTAGGGGGTGTTACGCAGCGCTGCAGGAGATCCAGTGCTGCAGTCAGTGTGGAGTCTATGGACCTCAGCAACTGCCGTTGGTCAGACTGCGCAGCCGACATGCCCTCCATGTATGCCTCCATCTGGGTCAGCACCTGGGTGTGGGCATGGAGGACATTTAGCATCGCAGTCTGACCAACCTGCAACTGCCTCAGGATGTCCACAGACTCCGCACTCACCGCAGCAGTGGTGACAGGGGCAGGGGGTGCGGTGCCTGGCAGGAAGGAGACATGTGGGGACCGAGCACGGAGGGAAGGGCCACGAGCATGTGGGAGGCCGGTGATGGAACCTGAGGTGGCGGGGGGATGTGGAGGGCTGCCATCAGCTGGGGGGGCAGACTCCGCCACCTCTGGGAGCTCAGCCTCGGACCCGTCTGCGTCATAGTCTGTGTTGGCAGTCAACAGGTCCTCCGCCTCACTCCCTTCGGCCTCCGTGCCACTCCATGTGCCAGACAGGACAGCACTGCTGGTACTGGTGCTCAATCTCTCCTCCCGGTCCGTGCTAGTGTCTCCTTCCGTGTCCCCCGGCGATGCTGTGGGCAAGGTGAAGAGACAGGAGAAAATCAGACACCTGTACACATATGTCACATGAGTCAAATATACATAGGTCACATTGCATAGCCTGAAAAGCAACAGGAGTAACACCTACAAAACAATGTACACATGTAGGCCATGGAACACACAGTTTTTCTACCCACCATGCCACTGAGACACAATGGAGATCATGACACAACAGCAAATCACTGCACCTGAAATTTTAGAGAGGAGTCAGCCTCTGGGGACAAATGTGCACAGCACCTGCACCACACTGCGTCGTCAAAAAGGGATGAGCATGAATCATATCCATTTACTCTTGCCGCATGCTGCAAAGGCAATACATGAAACCAGGCCACACATGACAGGGTCACTGCACCTTGAGCGTATGTCCAGTCAAACATCACACACAGGCTAAACCCAGCAAGGAGGATGAAGCTTCTGACATGTAGGCCTTGTACGCACAAACCACCCACACCTGAGACAATCTCATTGAGACGGAGAAAGTATGTACACCTCTTACTCTGGGATGGAAACACATGGCCTCCACTAATTCATGACTGTAAACACACAGCCCCTGGTGGCCATGTCCACACATCATTGACAGGCAAACATCATCAGATTGTCTCAACAACACACACAGGTAATGCCCACTGTGAGTATGCACAAGCAAAATGGGTCCCCCTGTACAGTGGACACATGTAGCAACCTGTAGGTCCTAACAGTTGAGCCCAGGGTACAATGCCACCCTACGCAACCCATGGCAAAGACACAGTGAATGGCCATATTGTTGGATGACGCACATGATACCTAGGAAGAGGTGCCCCAGGGCACAGTAGTGCCCACACTCCTCCATGGTCCAGGATGGACATGACTGCAAATTAAGCAACCGTCCCTGCACTTAGCAGGCCTCCCACTCAGGCACATCATGTCAGAGGGCACACAATTGGACATGCATGCTGGAAGGCTGTACAGTTTGGAGACACACCCCTATGTCGTGATTCACAATCAGTGCCAAGTGACATGGACACCACAATGACTGAAATTGGCCATGGCACACGCAAGGTCCCCATACCTGTGGCACATCACCCCCACACATGATGCTGATAGCATAGGGCACCTGCATGAACTGCCTGCATAAATAACCTTGTGCAAGAGTGGCGACAGACCAGGGAACACATTGCAAGGAGGGGAAGGGAGGGAGTGAGAACAGCACTGTGCTACTTTGTGGAGAAGTTGACGCACTGCACAATCAAACCCTGGCAGTGTATCCATGCAACTGCACACTTACATTGGCTGGGGACACACAACTGACACACATGTACCTACCCCCTTCCTGCTGCTGCCTCTCCTGTAGGCGCCTGTCCATATCGGGGAAGACCACCGCCAGCACACGCTTCTGGATGTGGGTCAGACGACGGCGGCCACGGTTCTTACGGCTCTCAGGTGAGTCCCCCAGCAGGAGCCGTGCAATCCTCCTCGTCCAGCACCGGATGTCCTGCCAGCGTTTCCTCACCTGAGACAGGCTCCGCCTCCGACCCTCTGTACCCCTCACGGCACTGACGGCTTCCCTCCAGATCTCCCCCTTGGCAATGGCGCCTACCTGTGAGGATGCAAAAGAGAGAATACATTAATCCACATGAGCAAAGACACAGAGACACACATATAGAACAATCCTCATTATGAACAGGCCATGGTATGCATGCAACTAATTGCACCTTTGTCATAGGGACATTATCCACTGTGGAAGGCCAAATGCACTACGTGCCAGTGGAAGCACACGGGTGGCATGAGGGGTACCACACACTCACTGACCAGGGATCACACTGTGCCTCACAGGCTACACCAGGATTATGTACAGCACCTCACAGCAGTCACCTGCCCCAGCACACTGATGCTACCTCAGCAGAGTACACAGACACACACAGGTACAGGACAATCACATGGCATTGCCAACTGCGGGTACACACCTCACTCTGCCCATGTGCCAGTAGACGGGGGTGTCACAGGTGTGGGGCTGGCTCAGCACGGCATGCACACAGCACTGCTCCCTGCTCACATCCGATGGCCAGGCCATATCCATCCCTCATGCTGCTTGTGTGCAACACTCCCCATATGCACTCACCCACATGACAGGGGACTAACACACACACCAATGTGCAGGGGACGAACACGGCCTTTGGACACTCACAGCACAGGTACACTGAACAAACACACATCCATGGGTACTGACACCTGTCACACTGGGGGGAACACAGGATCACATCAGGACTGTGGAAACAACATCCCCAGGAGGAGTATGCAGGCAGAATGTGGCATGCACCTTGCATTCATTGTCACAGTAGGCACTATGCAAGTGAGGAGTGCACACAGGAAACACAGCATGCTCTGCATGGGTGACATGAGGCCTTCCACACCCTGGGACCCACTCCAAACAACAGTGCATGTCTGTCACACATGGACACAATGCCAGAAGTCACTGTCACACAAAAGGGGCACAGTCTAAGCTAGTGGAGTCTGCACTCACCTGAACCCCTGGTCGACCATACAGGCTCTGGAACTGTGGGAGGATCACATCTATCAGGGCAAGGTTCTCCTCCTGGGTGAATGGCTGTGACCTCTCCACAGTCCTGGACATGGTGCCAGAGGAATCACTATCAGCAGCAGTGGTAATGGATGAATGGATGTGCAGGCAAGTGCTCTCTCATGGGACCTGGCTGCCTTATATATGCCTGGCTGGCCTGTTCATGTATAGGAGTACAGATTGATTGGTCAGTCACATTAGCATCCTACGTTTCATCCAATCCCTTCAAACCTACCCCAGTGTGTGGCTTTGCATGGTTTCAGTTTTGATAATGATGTCAAGTCAACATCCACATTGCAACAATGTAGATTCTTTCAAACTGACTTCTGCTGTGCACCTGGTGCTCAAAATCAAAAATTTAACTCAGTCTCCATGGCAACCATCAGGCATTTAGGCCCTTATACTTGTCCCTCATGTGTCCCCTATGTGTTTTCATACATTTACACACAGGTACGGTGCGTTCCACGCCCTAGGGCACCCCACAAGCAGTGATACCGACCGTACATGCGCTTGTACGGTCCGGATCACAATATGGGCGCTGGCGTATGCGTACGCCACAGTAGTACGGACTGTACACGCGCTTGTACGGTCCGGATCACAATATGGGCGCTGGCGTATGCGTACGCCACAGTAGTACGGACTGTACACGCGCTTGTACGGTCCGGATCACAATATGGGCGCTGGCGTATGCGTACGCCACAGTAGTACGGACTGTACACGCGCTTGTACGGTCCGGATCACAATAAGGGCGCTGGCGTATGCGTACGCCACAGTAGTACGGACTGTACACGCGCTTGTACGGTCCGGATCACAATATGGGCGCTGGCGTATGCGTACGCCACAGTAGTACGGACTGTACACGCGCTTGTACGGTCCGGATCACAATAAGGGCGCTGGCGTATGCGTACGCCACAGTAGTACGGACCGTACAAGCGCGTGTACAGTCCGTACTACTGTGGCGTACGCATACGCCAGCGCCCATATTGTGATCCGGACCGTACAAGCGCGTGTACAGTCCGTACTACTGTGGCGTACGCATACGCCAGCGCCCATATTGTGATCCGGACCGTACAAGCGCGTGTACAGTCCGTACTACTGTGGCGTACGCATACGCCAGCGCCCATATTGTGATCCGGACCGTACAAGCGCGTGTACAGTCCGTACTACTGTGGCGTACGCATACGCCAGCGCCCATATTGTGATCCGGACCGCACAAGCGCGTGTACAGTCCGTACTACTGTGGCGTACGCATACGCCAGCGGCAATATTGGCCCAGGGACCCTATACACGCGCTCCGAGCGTATGTACGGTGCGTATTACAACTGTCAGTGGTGACAGGCGGCACACAGACAGGAATGGAGCGGACAGGTATTGCCAAGGGTGGACACCAATGCATTGTCTGTGCAATACCACCTGTGTGTGACACAGGTGTGTCAGGATGTGATGTGGCACTTTACCCCTGAGGTGTGGGCAAAGCACATGTACGATGAGCTGTGTACACATGTCGTGTGTGATGGTGCGCATTGTACCACACATCCCCTGCACTCCTTTGACATGTGTGCATGTCGTACACACTAGTGGAGCCATGAGTCACTTGCATGTCCCAGTCACGGACACCCGCACCTGTCCCCTGATGCCAGGTACACGGAATATTACATATGACACGTGTATGGCTGCGTTGCATGCTGCAACCATGTCATGTGTGTGGCATGTCTTTCCATGATTTTGCTGTAGGTGTGTGATTCAATGTGTCAGCAGTTGCTGCTGCCAACATGTGTCTGTGTGTCGATGGGCATGGCACACTGTTCCGCACACCAGCCCACATATGTGATTTGCCATGAGGTGTGTATGTATCCAACTACACGGAGTATCAACACAAGTACATATCCACATGCTCCCTATGTATGTTCTGTCTCGACATGTACTCCTCAAAGGCAATGTGTGTGGCCTGTCCTATTCCTATGACATGTGACCAGTGCATATCGCATCCAACTACCTGTCTGTACCATACGCATACTACTTCTGCACATGTGTGGATGTCTGTGAATCCTGTGATGCGTGTGCATGTTCACTTACACTGGCCCACAGCTAGTCTCATGCCATGTCATCGTGATCTTGCCCCCCTCCGTTAGTGGCTGTCCCTTGGTAGGAGTGTAACCTGACTGGCGTTCGTGTCCAGGAACTGTGGCACAGACCTGACTCACAACGTGGCATATGTGTATTGGCTGTGTAACATGTGCTCAGTGCATTGACGATGTTGTTGTACAGTGCTCACTCTTAGGTGTTCCTTCCATTTCACTGCAGGGCTCCGCCTCTCCCTCGACGTATGCCAGACATTGCTGCCCTGCATGAACGGGACTGTATACGCCGCTACAGATTCAGCCAACGGTTGATTGATGAGTTGACTGGCCGGCTGGAAGCACAACTCCTCCCGCGCCACAGGTATCCAAGTGCACTGACACCCAAGTTGAAGGTGATGGCAGCCCTACATTTCCTTGCCACGGGTACGTTCCAACATACCATTGCTGATGTCGGGGGCATGTCCCAGACGATGTTCAGCCGTGTTCTGCATGATTTCTTAGAGGCCATGTTGTTTCACCTGGATGAGTACATTAAATTCCCAAATCGTGAGCAGTTGACAGATGTCAAGCGTGAGTTCTATGCCCTGGGAGGGATGCCCCATGTCATTGGGTCCATAGATGGGACACATGTTGCGTTGGTACCACCACAGGCACAGGAGGTGGTGTATAGGAATCGCAAACATTATCACTCCATTAATGCCCTTGTGGTGTGTCTGTCCAACATGGTGATTTCACATGTCTGTGTTCGCTTTCCAGGATCAGCACACGATGCCTTCATCATGAGGCGTAGCAGGGTGCCAGAAATGATGCTGCAGCTGCGGAACGAGCGAGCATGTATTGTTGGTGGGTAGACTCTGGCAGTTCAGTGTTTGGCGTCATCTTCCAATCTCACTGCCTGTGCTGACACACTTCTGTCCATGATGTTTCCTTGTAGGGGACGCTGGCTATCCCAACATGCCATGGCTGATGACGCCTGTCCGCAACCCCAGCACGGCTGCCGAGCACCTCTACAACAACGCACATGGGCGGACCAGGAGAGTCATTGAGAGGACGTTTGGACTTCTGAAGAGCCGATTCCGGTGCCTCCACAAGACCGGCGGAGCACTCCCATATGCCCCGGTGAAGGTGTGCAAGATCATCATCGTCTGCTGCATGCTGCACAACATGGCAGTGGAGGAAGCTGTTCCACTCATACTGGATCAAGATGACCAGGACCATCCACCCGTGGAGGATGAAGGGCTTGGTGACGGGGCAAGTGATGTGGAGGAGGAGGAGGCTGTGGAGGACATGCGGAGTCGGCTCATACGCAACTTCTTTGCTTAGTGGTGAGTTCCAGTGTCTGAGTGTGCACGCATTGGGCCGTGTGTGGCATGTGTTGCAATGTGTGTGTCCATCTGCATGTCTGCCAAGTGAGTCAGTGGTGTGTATTGAAGTGTCACTCAAGTGATGGCGCAATGGAAGGATGTTGTCTGAGGGTCATCATTGTCACCTGTCATGTTAACAACATGATACGTGTTAAGTACATGCTTGCGGATGTGCTCCTTTGTGCTGAATCCTTGTGTGTCTCTCTTCCACAGGTCCATGTGCATGCTGTCTGCTGGTGGCATTGTTGTGCTCCTGCTACTCCTCATGAACACAGCGACATGTGCTGATTCAGCGTCACATGCACGGGCAAGTGTTGAAATCTCCTCAGGGTAAGGGATGCCTCACGTCGTTTTGGGTGTGTGAATTGTTTGTAGTCTGTGTGCACTTCTCCGGTTCATGTGTGTTCCATTTGCATACATGGTGATCCTACATGGGGAACATGACATGGGGCAGGCTTCACCTGGAGCCATGCTCAGACTTGGTGACTGTCATGTGGCAGGGGATTGGGGATTGTGATGAGGCCATCATTGTGTGTAACACTGGCCTCGGAAACATACAGGTTGCACCGGGTTGACATGGTGTGTGATTGCCCCATCAGGGCCTCAATGGTGTATAGCGGCCTCTCCGTGGCAGCAGGGGGTGTTTAGCTGTTATCCGTCACTTGTGTGCCAGGTCAATGGGATGCCAGCATCTGTGTTGCAATGGGGGGTGCCAGTGTTGCTCCCACATGTACATCCACATGACCTGTGTATGTGTTGACAGAGTATCATTGTCATTCCAACACACATGACTAATAAATTTGTCCCTCTGTCTCCAAGGTGCCTCTTCCCTGTCAATGGTGCCCTGTTGCCACTGTGCGTGCCGCAGGTCTGGCATAGTTTTCATAGGTGGTGCATATGTGTCTATGTGTAGAGTGACAAGATGCTAGGGGTTTGTCAGGGAGTGGGAACTGTATTATGCACAAGATGCACAGTTCCATCCACCTCAAGGCAAGAGAGACCATCCCCCAGGGAAACTACAACATCTGTGTAGAATCCTACCCTGCAGTCTACGGACATGTGCCTCACGACTCCCATGGTACTTGTCCATATCCGGAGTGCATCTGCACAGCTCTGCTACTGCGTCGGGCAACCAGGCCACATCAACGTCCTAACGGGATGGGGGGAATGTTTCACAGCCAGCTGCAGGATGACCTTCTAGATCCACGCCCACACTCATGATGCAGCCCACAACCCCAACACAACCATGTGGCACAGTGATCCTAAACTGCATTCTGGCATCTCCATGCATCCAACCTTGGCCTAGCCACCATTCTCAACATCCGCCTGACGCAAGCATGCTGCACATTGTAGGGACACATGTCTAGACATACCTGGGAGCGGCAAGCCAGGTCACTCCACATGATCCCTGACCTCTGCGCATGACTGTTGCTCCCCTGAATGTGTCTGTTGCCACAGTTGTGCGGGAACCACTCAGCTGGTTGGGCCCAGCACAGGTGAGTTTGGTACTCCATGTCTGTATCAGATGAGACATTGGGACCCATGTGTGTCCTGGGCAAGACTGCGACCCCACGGTTTGGATGGTTGGAGTTAATTCTGAGATCAGGCATGCTTTGACTGTACGACACACACATGTATTGTAATAATGTAGAATCACGGCATCATCTTGTAAGTGTGATTCATTTATTTGTGGTGGGGTACTGGGTTTGTGGGGATGACAAGAGGTGCACAGCGGGAGGTAGAATCCAGAGTTCACTGGGGGAGTTGGTATCCTTGTCGTAGCAAAATGTCAGAGTCCATGCCACAGTCTTCGTCAACATAGGTCAGACAGTGACCAGCAAGTCCATGTGGCAGAGAATGTCATGTGCTGCTATTGGGCCAGAGGGCCAGGTGCCAGGCCAGGTGACCTGGGAGATGGTGATGTTCTGCTGACTCTCACAGTCTTTTTCGTGGACGACCCACCTTCCTGCGGGGACCCTCGGAAGCAGTCCGTGACGATGTCTGTGACGCTCCGTCGGATGAATCCTCCTCCTCCTGATCCCTCCCTGTGTCTGGTAATGGCCTTCGCCTGGTGCCACAGGGAGGGTTGCCCATGTTGTCGGCAATCCGACGGAGTACACCGGTCATTTGGGTTTGCACCGCCACGAGCTCAGCCTGTCTATCCTCCATCCTTCCTTGGTGTTGCAGTTGACAGGCATGTTGCTGGGACTGCAGGGTCTTCATCTCCTGGAGGGTCCCCTTGATGTCATTGAGGGTGGACGCAATCTGGTCCATGCCCCTGGTGTCACGCCGGTATGTATCCAGGATGTTGCTGACCTGGGACACTACCGGGTCCTGAGCTGCCTGGTCAGGTTCGCGCCTCCGCCGTCCTCCACTCCCGCCACCCCTGCCCACGTGCACCTGGCCTGCCGTTGTGGGTGCATCGGGTCTCCGGGACCCCTGAGGGATGGCATCTGCGTTGCCGCCTGCCTCCTCCTGGGTGCCCGGAGGACCGTGTCCCTCCTGGGCAGACTGGCTGGGTGGTCGTGTGCGGGCAGGGCTCCTGGACGTCTCCTGGGATGTGGCAGGAATGGGGGTGGTGGTTGGCACAGTTGTACCTGACGCAGGTGCTGCAGGTGGTTGGACACCAGAGGGGCCAGGTTGGTCTGGGTCATCCACGGAGTGGTGAGAGTCATCGCTGGCGGTGGGGTCATCATCCCGCGGAGCCTGGTCCTGTGTGACTTCCCCCCCAGTGTTGGGGGGTGTTCGTCGACGTTGACCTGTGTGTGAGAGAGACAATGTTAACAGTGTCACATGTGGCATCCATGTTGCATGCATTTCTGATTTGGCACTCTTCCTCTGGGTAGTTGGATCTGTCCTGCATTCCTCTCACAGTGCACTTGTGCATGGCTATGTCCCTTGGCCACAGCTGTCAGGGCTTTACGCATGTGTGAGACACAATCTTAGTTGATGCATCTATTTGGGTACACAGTCAGCAGTGTGGTGTGCGGGCGTAGCGAGCCATGCAGAGGCGCCTTACGTGTTGCACTGTACGTGGCCAAATGGTGTTTTGGAAAGGCAATTTGATGTTGCAGGTAGGGGACTGAAGCATTTGTGACAGGGTTCTTACCGACACGGTGGGTGGGTATACTGGGTGTGTGGTTAGGTCTGTGCCTGCAGCACGGATGGACTCGTGCACAGATTGACACATGGACCGGTCTTCATCTACGGAAGGGGGGGTTGAGGCACTGCCAGACCTGGTCTGCATGCACACAGTCCACCGGCTGACGAGTGGACATGGCCACACCACCCAAGGGTGATTTAGTCTCCCTGTGTCTCCCTTCCTCCCTCCCTCTGTCACCCTCCTCCCTCCCTCTGTCGGTCTCCCTCTGTCACCCTACTCCCTCCCTCTGTCTGTCTCCCTGTGTCCCCCCTCTGTCTCCTTCCCTCTCATTCCCCCTCTCCCTCCCTCTCTTTGTCACTCTCTGTCACCTCAGGCCAGCTTCCTGGGCACACACAGTTAGCCGGTCTTTGAATGGCCATTGGCTTGTTCATGTGAGTTAGTCCCTGTTCTCCGGGCACCCATTGGGCAGTGTGTCTGAGTGTAGGCTGCTGCTGTGGCGGTGTGTGCTGAGACTCTATCAGAGCGATGCATCTTCATTGTCTGCTGTTATGTGCAAATTGTGCCTTCAGACCCATGGCATCCTGCATGGCAGCCATCATTTGCAGGCAAGACAGTACTGTGTGGGTACACACAGTTTGTATGGCTGTGCCCTGGGCCATATGGGCTGAGGGCATTGTTGTGTGCTTGTGAGTTGCTCAATGTTAGTTTTGCTGCCCCCACTCCCAGCATCGACCACATCCTGTGTTGTGTTGGTGTTTTGTGTGGCCTGTGACTTGGCATGGCCCTGATTGATGCATGGGGCATGGAGGTGCCAGTGGCATGTGTGTGTTTGTGGAGTGTTGTTGTGTCCGGTGGTGGCTTGGGGGGGGGGGCATGCATGATTGATTGTGTATGGCATCCCCCCCATGTGAGGTGAGTTGTTTGTGTACTCACCAGGGTCTGGGAGTCCTGGCAGTCCGTGTAGTCCCTCCACCGCCAGCGTGGACATCACCTTCTCCTCCCAGGGATGGTATAGTACCGGTCTGGGGGGCGGCCCTCCTCCAGTGATGTTCCCCTGGTTGTGATTGTCAGTCATCTTCCTCTTGACCGTCCTCCGCAGATCGTACCACCTGGATTGGCACTCGTGCCTGGTCCTTCTGGTTGTCCCAACAGCATTCACAGAATCGACGATCCTCTGCCACATGGCGGTTTTTTCGGATATGCTGGTCTGTCTGACCAATGTCCCAAAGAGCTGTGGCTCGACTCTGAGGATTTCGTCGACAAGGATCTCCAGCTCCTCCTTTGTGAACTTTGGATTCTTGGTGGTGGACATGGCGTGGGGTGTGGTTGTGGGGGTGTGGGTGTGGATGGCTGTGGGTGTGTGGGTGTGGTAGTGGAGGTGTGTGTGTGAATGTGATGAGGGGGTGTTTGTGTAGGTGGTTGTGTGAAGGTATGCAAGTGTGAGGTTCAAGTATGGTGGTGTGGGTCGTCTGTGGGCTCTGGCAGCAGTGGGTCTGTTGCAAAGGCTCATGGTTTGTGTGTGTGGTCCATTTTTATTGGTCCATTTGTGGGTGTGGCTGTGTTTGAAATTTGTGTGGGTGTGTTATGAGGAGTGATTGAGTTTTGGGCCTCTGTTTGGCAGTTTGGCAGTTGCAGGTGAGTGTATGTGATGTTTGTGGGGTTGTTGGGCCTGTTTGGTGGTGTGGGGAAACTCTACTTGACTCTCCTTGTGTAAATATGGTTTGTCCGGGTTCAGTACGTGTTTTTTTGGCGTCAGTACGGTCCGTACATGCACTGGTGGGGGTGCGGTCCGTACATTCCCTGGTGGGGTGGTGGTTAGGTGCGTAAATACACGGCTGGGGTGGGGGTTTGGTGCGTACATACACGGCTGGTGGTTCGGTGCGTACATACACGGCTGGGGGGGGTTCGGGGGCGTACATACACGGCTGGTGGTTCGGTGCGTACATACACGGCTGGTGGTTCGGTGCGTACATACACGGCTGGGGGGGGGTTCGGGGGCGTACATACACGGGTGGGTGTTTGGTGCGTACATACACGGCTGGTGGTTCGGTGCGTACATACACGGCTGGGGTGGGGGTTTGGTGCGTACATACACGGCTGGTGGTTCGGTGCGTACATACACGGCTGGGGGGGGTTCGGGGGCGTACATACACGGGTGGGTGTTTGGTGCGTACATACACGGCTGGTGGTTCGGTGCGTACATACACGGCTGGGGTGGGGGTTTGGTGCGTACATACACGGCTGGTGGTTCGGTGCGTACATACACGGCTGGGGGGGGGTTCGGGGGCGTACATACACGGCTGGTGGTTCGGTGCGTACATACACGGCTGGGGGGGGGATTCGGGGGCGTACATACACGGGTGGGTGTTTGGTGCGTACATACACGGCTGGTGGTTCGGTGCGTACATACACGGCTGGGGTGGGTGTTTGGTGCGTACATACACGGCTGGTGGTTCGGTGCGTACATACACGGCTGGGGTGGGGGTTTGGTGCGTACATACACGGCTGGTGGTTCGGTGCGTACATACACGGCTGGGGGGGGGTTCGGGGGCGTACATACACGGCTGGTGGTTCGGTGCGTACATACACGGCTGGGGGGGGTTCGGGGGCGTACATACACGGCTGGTGGTTCGGTGCGTACATACACGGCTGGGGGGGGTTCGGGGGCGTACATACACGGGTGGGTGTTTGGTGCGTACATACACGGCTGGTGGTTCGGTCCGTACATACACGGCTGGGGGGGGTTCGGGGGCGTACATACACGGCTGGTGGTTCGGTGCGTACATACACGGCTGGGGGGGGGTTCGGGGGCGTACATACACGGGTGGGTGTTTGGTGCGTACATACACGGCTGGTGGTTCGGTGCGTACATACACGGCTGGGGGGGGGTTCGGGGGCGTACATACACGGCTGGTGGTTCGGTGCGTACATACACGGCTGGGGGGGGTTCGGGGGCGTACATACACGGGTGGGTGTTTGGTGCGTACATACACGGCTGGTGGTTCGGTGCGTACATACACGGCTGGGGGGGGGATTCGGGGGCGTACATACACGGGTGGGTGTTTGGTGCGTACATACACGGCTGGTGGTTCGGTGCGTACATACACGGCTGGGGTGGGGGTTTGGTGCGTACATACACGGCTGGTGGTTCGGTGCGTACATACACGGCTGGGGGGGGGTTCGGGGGCGTACATACACGGCTGGTGGTTCGGTGCGTACATACACGGCTGGGGGGGGGTTCGGGGGCGTACATACACGGGTGGGTGTTTGGTGCGTACATACACGGCTGGTGGTTCGGTGCGTACATACACGGCTGGGGGGGGTTCGGGGGCGTACATACACGGGTGGGTGTTTGGTGCGTACATACACGGCTGGTGGTTCGGTCCGTACATACACGGCTGGGGGGGGTTCGGGGGCGTACATACACGGCTGGTGGTTCGGTGCGTACATACACGGCTGGGGGGGGGTTCGGGGGCGTACATACACGGGTGGGTGTTTGGTGCGTACATACACGGCTGGTGGTTCGGTGCGTACATACACGGCTGGGGTGGGTGTTTAGGTGCGTACATACACGGCTGGTGGTTCGGTGCGTACATACACGGCTGGGGGGGGTTCGGGGGCGTACATACACGGCTGGTGGTTCGGTGCGTACATACACGGCTGGGGGGGGTTCGGGGGCGTACATACACGGCTGGTGGTTCGGTGCGTACATACACGGCTGGGGGGGGGTTCGGGGGCGTACATACACGGGTGGGTGTTTGGTGCGTACATACACGGCTGGTGGTTCGGTGCGTACATACACGGCTGGGGGGGGGGTTTGGTGCGTACATACACGGCTGGTGGTTCGGTGCGTACATACACGGCTGGGGGGGGGTTCGGGGGCGTACATACACGGCTGGTGGTTCGGTGCGTACATACACGGCTGGGGGGGTTCGGGGGGCGTACATACACGGGTGGGTGTTTGGTGCGTACATACACGGCTGGTGGTTCGGTGCGTACATACACGGCTGGGGGGGGATTCGGGGCGTACATACACGGGTGGGTGTTTGGTGCGTACATACACGGCTGGTGGTTCGGTGCGTACATACACGGCTGGGGTGGGGGTTTGGTGCGTACATACACGGCTGGTGGTTCGGTGCGTACATACACGGCTGGGGGGGGGTTCGGGGGCGTACATACACGGCTGGTGGTTCGGTGCGTACATACACGGCTGGGGGGGGTTCGGGGGCGTACATACACGGCTGGTGGTTCGGTGCGTACATACACGGCTGGGGGGGGTTCGGGGGCGTACATACACGGGTGGGTGTTTGGTGCGTACATACACGGCTGGTGGTTCGGTCCGTACATACACGGCTGGGGGGGGTTCGGGGGCGTACATACACGGCTGGTGGTTCGGTGCGTACATACACGGCTGGGGGGGGGTTCGGGGGCGTACATACACGGGTGGGTGTTTGGTGCGTACATACACGGCTGGTGGTTCGGTGCGTACATACACGGCTGGGGGGGGGTTCGGGGGCGTACATACACGGCTGGTGGTTCGGTGCGTACATACACGGCTGGGGGGGGTTCGGGGGCGTACATACACGGGTGGGTGTTTGGTGCGTACATACACGGCTGGTGGTTCGGTGCGTACATACACGGCTGGGGGGGGGATTCGGGGGCGTACATACACGGGTGGGTGTTTGGTGCGTACATACACGGCTGGTGGTTCGGTGCGTACATACACGGCTGGGGTGGGGGTTTGGTGCGTACATACACGGCTGGTGGTTCGGTGCGTACATACACGGCTGGGGGGGGGTTCGGGGGCGTACATACACGGCTGGTGGTTCGGTGCGTACATACACGGCTGGGGGGGGGTTCGGGGGCGTACATACACGGGTGGGTGTTTGGTGCGTACATACACGGCTGGTGGTTCGGTGCGTACATACACGGCTGGGGGGGGTTCGGGGGCGTACATACACGGGTGGGTGTTTGGTGCGTACATACACGGCTGGTGGTTCGGTCCGTACATACACGGCTGGGGGGGGTTCGGGGGCGTACATACACGGCTGGTGGTTCGGTGCGTACATACACGGCTGGGGGGGGGTTCGGGGGCGTACATACACGGGTGGGTGTTTGGTGCGTACATACACGGCTGGTGGTTCGGTGCGTACATACACGGCTGGGGTGGGTGTTAGGTGCGTACATACACGGCTGGTGGTTCGGTGCGTACATACACGGCTGGGGGGGGTTCGGGGGCGTACATACACGGCTGGTGGTTCGGTGCGTACATACACGGCTGGGGGGGGTTCGGGGGCGTACATACACGGGTGGGTGTTTGGTGCGTACATACACGGGTGGGGGTTCGGGGCGTACATACGCGGGCGGGGGGTGGTGGGGTGTTCGGCGCGTATGCGGGCACATGTCTCCATGGTTGCTATGGGAGTTCGGTTCGGACGGTGTTTTTTGCGTACGGTTGTGAAATGGGGAGGACGGGAGGGATCGTACTTGCGCAGTCGGACTTTATTTTTCCGCACGGTGGGTTTCTCGCCCGGGGACGTGTCGGTGACTTTTCCCGACCCGAGGACGTGTGGGGAAATCTTCCCAATGCGATTCGTATGGACTTTTTTCCGTTCGAATCGTACTTGGCAGTTTGTACGCTACTTTGACGATTCGGACGGAAAAAAATCCGGATACGAGTCGGACGGGGAATTTTTTTACCGGATCGGAATTGGCACCATAGTGTTCTGGAACCTGGCAAGTGCCTGCGGTGTATTGTTCAGACCACCCCATGTGACTCCAAGTGGAGAGAAAATACAAAGGTAAAAGAAGTGACCTGTGTATTCGGGATGTCAAAACGAGCTAAGCAGTGGACAATACAAAGCGACAGAGGGAGAATAGTATGTGTTCCCCAAGTGGGGCTAACCGTGATGACCAAGAGATGGACCAAAGTCTTTCACACGCCCATGTGTCCAGAACTGGTGATGACCTCGGTGACATGGAGGGGAGAGAGGGTGGGCTGCCCGTGCAGAGTGAGTGTCAGTGTTAGGGCCCCTTCCTCTCCTCCTGAAAATAAAATAGAATGAGAATATATTGTTAAAACCAGATGCAAATGAGTCTGCATCGTACACAATTCTAGTGCAGGATCTAAAATAGGAAGAAGGGAAGAAAGTGCATACTAGTTGCAACGACAAGACATAATACAACCATATGTACATCAAGCATAAACATATTGGCAATTAATCCAAATACATCATTCTCTAAGGTGTATGGCCAATTCTTCGTCCTGATTGAGACCACCAGGGTCCTTGCTTTGAAAGTCAACAATGTATTTGGATTCCCTCTGTCTCAACCTCAGTACCCTGTCTCCTCCCCTGGGATTGCTGGGGATTTGTTCCAGAATAAAGTATCTGAGTAGTGTGGAATCAGAGAAATGACGGTCCCTGTAGTGCCGTGCGACAGGATATTTTTCGTCAATGTGTGTTATGGCCCTACTATGTTCCAGTACCCGTTTTTTGGCCTGGAGGGTAGTGCTCCCTATGTACCACTTGTTGCAAGGACATACAATCACATAAATGGCGAATGTGGTACTGCATGTAAGGAATTGTTCTATCTCTTTATACACTCCATTGTATGTGGTCGTTTTGAGGAATGTACTTTGTTTGCATGCCTTGCAATGGCCACAGGGAAAAAATCCCTGCAGCCCATGAGTGTGTCTGTCAGGGTACAAGGTTACATCGCTGCGTACCAACATGTCCCTGATGTTCTTCCCCTTCCTATATGTAATACTGGGTCTCTTGGGAATATTGTTGCCAATGATGTTGTCAGTGGTGAGAACATACCAATGTTTAGTCAGGATATGCTTGATGTTGTCTGTATTGGTGTTGTATGTCATGATGATGCGTGTGGTATCGTCATCATCCTTGGATGTCGGAGTCTGTTCGTTTGTCAATGTAGAAGTTCTAGAAATCCCGCTGGCCCTGTCTCTGGCTCTGTTGAGTACCCAATTGGGATAGCCTCTATCCCTGAAACGTTCAAACATCGCCTCACTCACTTGCAAATAGGCTTCTTCAGAGTTACAGTTTCTTTTGGCCCTCATGAGCTCGCCAAAAGGGATACTCCATTTGAGTGTCTCAGGGTGACTGCTCAATGCATGCAAGATGCTATTGCCAGCCGTGGCCTTTCTAAAGAGAGTGGTGCGTAGTTGGTTATCCAAGATGTCAATTCTGACATCAAGATATTCTGCCCCTGTACTGCTGACATGTCCTGTGAGAACAATATTGCTAGAATTTTGATTCAGGCAATTGATAAAAGCCAGTGCTTCGTCCTCGTCACCATCCCAGACAATAAAGAGGTCGTCAATATAGCGCAACCATCTAATGACATGCGCGAAATGATGGGCAAGTTCTTGCTTAGCCCGTATGGTCTCCTCCCAGTAACCCATAAATAAGTTGGCAAAGCTGGGGGCAAAGCAAGATCCCATCGCGGTACCTGTTGTCTGCCTGTAGAGTGTGCCATCAAATAGAAAAATGTTGTTGGAGAGACAGAATTCTATCATCCCCAACAGCATCCTGCTATGTTCCCTGAGTCTGAGAGGTCTTTCGTTGAGGAAATGTTCACAGGCCCTCAAACCTTGTCTGTGATCAATGATCGTGTAGAGGGATTGTACATCAAGTGTGATGAGAAAGAATTTCTCATCCCACTGGATGTCTTGGATCTTGGTAAGGAAATCTTTAGTGTCCCTCACATAGCTGGGAAGTGCCATGACAAACTCCCTAAGGAAATGGTCCACGTATTTGGAGACATGTTCCGTGACACTCCCTCTGGATGATACGATGGGGCGTCCCGGGGGATCTGTGGGGTTTTTATGTAGCTTGGGCAAAAGGTATAGTACTGGGAGCACAGGATGATCGTTTTTGAGGTATCTGTACTCCTCCCATTCTAAGATCCCTTTATCTTTCCATACAAGAAGTTTGTCCCATAGATTGATGATGCTGAGATTGTATATCTCCATGGAAACAGATGTGTAACTGTGTGAATCTTCTAGCTGTCTAAGAGCTTCCGCTACATACTTGTCCCGACTGAGAATGACAACATTGCCGCCCTTATTAGCAGGGCGTACTACCACATTGGAGTCATTGGCAAGCTCAAAAAGAGCCTGCCTCTGATCAAAGGAAAGGTTGTTACATTTAGTGTTGTTTTTCTTTTTGTTAGTTCTGTATGTACATAGGGCTTTGGCAACACAGTCATGGAAGGTATCAATGTTGTCATGTGGAAGGGAAGGGAGAAACGTGGATTTGGGTTTGAAACCTGATGATGCACTGTCATCCATGACGACCCCACATTCAATGAGGGTCTGTGTATTGGTGGTCGAAACAGAGTTATCATCACCATTGGTCACATTGTGGATGTTCACATCAGTGGCACCCGTAGCTTCTCGTTCTAGTTCTATGAGGTTGATCAGGGCATCCATGTCTCCAGTGGAGATCTCATTCTGGCGTCTTGGGATGAATGATTTAGTACCAACAGTATTGCCCAATCTTTTAAGTGCATGCCATTTTTTCAGCTTCAATTTGCGAGTGAATTTAAACAAATCAATCCTGGTTTCAGTGAAGTTGAAAGATCTGGAAGGGCAGAAGGACAGACCCAGGCAGAGAGTTCTTTTCTCCAAATCACTCATGACCCTGTTGGACAGATTAATGACAGTTTTATTTACCATAGTCATATCCATTATCGCATATATATATATCAGGCTCCAAGAAAGATGCAAAGCACTCACGGGACACGTTTCGGGTAGATTTATTCAGCAAATGCATTTCGGCATCACGCCTTCCTCAGTGCTGATCGACTCGGCATTCGGCATTACACAGCTTTTGAATGCATAATCCCAGGATTTTATTGGAGGAACACAAAGTCATGGGCAGCAACGAAGGACTCATTAGGTTGAGGTCATGATACCTCTCTCCCTGGCGGCCATGACAGCATGTCTTTGATGATATATCACCTGATGGTAAACACTTCATTACTTTATTGTAAAGGTTCTCAGTCTCTCATAGACAATTTACAATTGAAATGTTAGATGTTTTTCACATGCCTCATGACATATCCAGTCCTCCAAAACTGAATCAGCCATTGTGCCTCCAGATTGCCGGTGCCACAGTCATTTGTTCCAGTCCCTCGCCTGCCTAAAATTCAAATGTTGCACACCCCACAGGCTTCCGTATGGATTACTGACAACCTCCAATTCGATAATTGGCAGCAGTGGCTGACAGGATAGCTCTCTTTGATCCTAGGCGGTTCAGGCAGTGTTAAATAGACGCTCCAAGTCTCACCCATAGGCTGCTGAACTCACGGCGGGTGCCATTCATCTCAGACGTGTGGGTAAGTCACGTTAAAATATCAGGCTCCAAGAAAGATGCAAAGCACTCACGGGACACGTTTCAGGTAGATTTATTCAGCAAATGCATTTCGGCATCAAGCCTTCCTCAGTGCTGATCGACTCGGCATTCGGCATTACACAGATTTTGAATGCATAATCCCAGGATTTTATTGGAGGAACACAAAGTCATGGGCAGCAACGAAGGACTCATTAGGTTTAGGTCATGATACCTCTCTCCCTGGCGGCCATGACAGCATGTCTTTGATGATATATCACCTGATGGTAAACACTTCATTACTTTATTGTAAAGGTTCTCAGTCTCTCATAGACAATTTACAATTGAAATGTTAGATGTTTTTCACATGCCTCATGACATATCCAGTCCTCCGAAACTGAATCAGCCATTGTGCCTCCAGATTGCCGGTGCCACAGTCATTTGTTCCAGTCCCTCGCCTCCCTAAAATTCAAATGTTGCACACCCCACAGGCTTCAGTATGGATTACTGACAACCTCCAATTCGATAATTGGCAGCAGTGGCTGACAGGATAGCTCTCTTTGATCCTAGGCGGTTCAGGCATTGTTAAATAGATGCTCCAAGTCTCATCCATAGGCTGCTGAACTCACGGCGGGTGCCATTCATCTCAGACGTGTGGGTTAGTCACGTTAAAATATCAGGCTCCAAGAAAGATGCAAAGCACTCACGGGACACGTTTCAGGTAGATTTATTCAGCAAATGCATTTCGGCATCAAGCCTTCCTCAGTGCTGATCGACTCGGCATTCGGCATTACACAGATTTTGAATGCATAATCCCAGGATTTTATTGGAGGAACACAAAGTCATGGGCAGCAACGAAGGACTCATTAGGTTGAGGTCATGATACCTCTCTCCCTGGCGGCCATGACAGCATGTCTTTGATGATATATCACCTGATGGTAAACACTTCATTACTTTATTGTAAAGGTTCTCAGCCTCTCATAGACAATTTACAATTGAAATGTTAGATGTTTTTCACATGCCTCATGACATATCCAGTCCTCCGAAACTGAATCAGCCATTGTGCCTCCAGATTGCCGGTGCCACAGTCATTTGTTCCAGTCCCTCGCCTCCCTAAAATTCAAATGTTGCACACCCCACAGGCTTCAGTATGGATTACTGACAACCTCCAATTCGATAATTGGCAGCAGTGGCTGACAGGATAGCTCTCTTTGATCCTAGGCGGTTCAGGCATTGTTAAATAGATGCTCCAAGTCTCATCCATAGGCTGCTGAACTCACGGCGGGTGCCATTCATCTCAGACGTGTGGGTTAGTCACGTTAAAATATCAGGCTCCAAGAAAGATGCAAAGCACTCACGGGACACGTTTCAGGTAGATTTATTCAGCAAATGCATTTCGGCATCAAGCCTTCCTCAGTGCTGATCAACTCGGCATTCGGCATTACACAGATTTTGAATGCATATTCCCAGGCTGCCCATGACTTTGTGTTCCTCCAATAAAATCCTGGGATTATGCATTCAAAATCTGTGTAATGCCGAATGGCGAGTCGATCAGCACTGAGGAAGGCTTGATGCCGAAATGCATTTGCTGAATAAATCTACCTGAAACGTGTCCCGTGAGTGCTTTGCATCTTTCTTGGAGCCTGATATTTTAACGTGACTCACCCACACGTCGGAGATGAATGGCACCCGCCGTGAGTTCAGCAGCCTATGGGTGAGACTTGGAGCGTCTATTTAACACTGCCTGAACCGCCTAGGATCAAAGAGAGCTATCCTGTCAGCCACTGCTGCCAATTATCGAATTGGAGGTTGTCAGTAATCCATACTGAAGCCTGTGGGGTGTGCAACATTTGAATTTTAGGCAGGCGAGGGACTGGAACAAATGACTGTGGCACCGGCAATCTGGAGGCACAATGGCTGATTCAGTTTCGGAGGACTGGATATGTCATGAGGCATGTGAAAAACATCTAACATTTCAATTGTAAATTGTCTATGAGAGACTGAGAACCTTTACAAAAAAGTAATGAAGTGTTTACCATCAGGTGATATATCATCAAAGACATGCTGTCATGGCCGCCAGGGAGAGAGGTATCATGACCTCAACCTAATGAGTCCTTCGTTGCTGCCCATGACTTTGTGTTCCTCCAATAAAATCCTGGGATTATGCATTCAAAATCTGTGTAATGCCGAATTTCGAGTCGATCAGCACTGAGGAAGGCTTGATGCCGAAATGCATTTGCTGAATAAATCTACCTGAAACGTGTCCCGTGAGTGCTTTGCATCTTTCTTGGAGCCTGATATTTTAACGTGACTTACCCACACTTCTGAGATGAATGGCACCCGCCGTGAGTTCAGCAGCCTATGGGTGAGACTTGGAGCGTCTATATATATATATATATATATATATATATATATATATATTGAGGTTCCGTGAAATCTGAATCTGCGCTATAAACATCATGGTCCCGTTATGATTTTGGTAACAGCGAACCGTAACTAGTGAGTTCGGCTAGTACATGTGTTTCCGTCACATTACACCAATGGATTCATGGCGTATTTTGGGTTTTTCGTTCCAAACCCTGGGTTCCATTTTGCGCATGGTAGCCATTTTGTGGTTGCCCTCACATAGGCCGATGGCTGTGGTTAAACAAGCTTTTTAGTCAAGCGCACTTTAGCTGGAGTTTGTGCTGACTCCTACATGACTTGAGTGAACTGACCTCGTTGCCTGAGGCCGACCCTGCCAAACCCATTCCTGCCCGCTAGCTGATCTTGATTAAGGGTCACAGCACGGGATCTCGTAAAGTTTTATTGCACACAAACATGCCCCATCCTACTTCTATCTGTTTCTGTTTCTTCTTTTATGGTCCGTTTACGATATGGGTTGTGGTCTCTTTATCATGGGTCTGTCCGGCTTGTCTAAAGAAGAATGTTGGGATTGTTCGATGAATGATCATGGGCCGGACACCTGAAAAGTGGGTTTTACCATCATGCAATACTTTTGGTGTGGTTACATGCGATTGGGCAATCGCAGGAGCAGGATAGCTCTCTTTGATCCTAGGCGGTTCAGGCAGTGTTAAATAGACGCTCCAAGTCTCACCCATAGGCTGCTGAACTCACGGCGGGTGCCATTCATCTCAGACGTGTGGGTAAGTCACGTTAAAATATCAGGCTCCAAGAAAGATGCAAAGCACTCATGGGACACGCTTCAGGTAGATTTATTCAGCAAATGCATTTCGGCATCAAGCCTTCCTCAGTGCTGATTGACTCGGCATTCGGCATTACACAGATTTTGAATGCATAATCCCAGGATTTTATTGGAGAAACACAAAGTCGTGGGCAGCAACGAAGGACTCATTAGGTTGAGGTCATGATACCTCTCTCCCTGGCGGCCATGACAGCATGTCTTTGATGATATATCACCTGATGGTAAACACGTCATTACTTTTTTGTAAAGGTTCTCAGTCTCTCATAGACAATTTACAATTGAAATGTTAGATGTTTTTCACATGCCTCATGACATATCCAGTCCTCCAAAACTGAATCAGCCATTGTGCCTCCAGATTGCTGGTGCCACAGTCATTTGTTCCAGTCCCTCGCCTGCCTAAAATTCAAATGTTGCACACCCCACAGGCTTCAGTATGGATTACTGACAACCTCCAATTCGATAATTGGCAGCAGTGGCTGACAGGATAGCTCTCTTTGATCCTAGGCGGTTCAGGCATTGTTAAATAGACGCTCCAAGTCTCATCCATAGGCTGCTGAACTCACGGCGGGTGCCATTCATCTCAGACGTGTGGGTAAGTCACGTTAAAATATCAGGCTCCAAGAAAGATGCAAAGCACTCACGGGACACGTTTCAGGTAGATTTATTCAGCAAATGCATTTCGGCATCAAGCCTTCCTCAGTGCTGATCAACTCGGCATTCGGCATTACACAGATTTGGAATGCATATTCCCAGGCTGCCCATGACTTTGTGTTCCTCCAATAAAATCCTGGGATTATGCATTCAAAATCTGTGTAATGCCGAATGGCGAGTCGATCAGCAAAGAAGCCAGACAACGAGAGATAAAACAAGCTAAAAGAGATAAGTGGGAGAAGGGTGTATCGATAATGCAAGCTGCTAGGCAGTTTAAAGAAGATGAAGAAGGTAAAGCGATTGAGGTGTCAAATAGGCAACATCATATGGCTATTGACAAATGTTATCCAGTTTTGTCACCCCCTCCTGTGAATCCTGTTAAGGATGCTGAAAAGGATCCATTAATGTCTTACTTGTTGAAGTCACCTACCACCTAACGTGCAAGGTGCTACTGCACCGATATTACCGCTTGTTGTACAACAGGTTGCTGGTCAGCCTTTAGTCCCTTCGCAACCCCCTTTTCCTATTCCACAGTTGGTTCAGGTTCCTCCGGCACCCCCACTTCCTGGGTTGCCTACTTTACCTTTGCCTGCCTTGACTCAGACTGTTTTGCCTCCTGCTCCTGTCCCTTCGACTTCCTCCACTTCTGCGTCTTTTTCTTTGCCATCGCAAGGTACCTTTTCTCCTGTTCTCATGACTGCTTCCCCTTCTGTTCGTCGGCGAGTAGCTGACACTGTTACTAATTTCCGAACTTCTCTATTTGGGTCGCTAGTCACGACCCCCGTTTCTGACGATAGACAGAGACGTAGTCAGCTCCCTGGTTCTGTGGAGCGTGGAGCGTTGGATTTGTTGGCTCATAGGTGGGTTACGAATGTTTCTAGGTATGATCCGAGAGCGGTGCTGAATACGTTCCTACAATGGAAAGAGCCGACGCAGTGGTATGTTTTTGATAGGATGTGTACTTTGCTTCGGGAACAGTGGGAAGATGATGAATTGGAGTTGGCCCCTGTTGGACTGCTTGGACTGCTTGATATTCAGAGTGAGTTCGCCAAAGGGATGATAGTGGGAGCTGGTGTTGAGGATGCAGTAGTGACACTTCTTACATATAGGTCTGCACTTCCTCCCCAATCATTGTTTGAGCCTTATGCCTCAGTTAGAAAGAAGGTACGGCAATATCCAATGAGAGAGGCTCCTCCAGTTTGGAGAGAGGGAGACGCAAACGCTAATCCACCTGTTTTGGCTCATTTCCAAAGAGTTTGGATACATGTCCCTTGGAAGAGAGCTGAGGTTTTGGCTCTTAAGCAAACCTTACCCAACCCCCCGTAAGAATCCCGCGGGGTATTATAAGGAGTTGTCCCAGACAGTCGACGCATGCATTATGAATCTAGCTGATGTGGATATGTTATTGGGTAATGTAGTCCCTCAACCGTTGTGGGCAAAGATTCGCCACGAGGATCATGCGGTAGAAACAGGTGATACATGGGTGAATATTGCGACTGTAGATGCTAGACAGGTAGGAGGAGCTAAACCTGAGCCTCTAATTGCGGATTTACCCGGTAGAATTATTAATATGATGAAAACGATGATGCCAGCGTTACGAGTGAATTGGGACAAGTTGACAGCCTGTAAGCAGAAGAAGGACGAAAGCGTGTCTGATTTCTTTACCAGGTTTGAAGAGACTTTTATAGATCATAGCGGTCAAGATATGAGTACGGAAGGTGGCCAGAGATTGTTCGTAGATCAGTTTGTTTTTAATTTACTTCCCGAACTGTGGAATAAGTTGAAAGATTCGGAGAGTTCTTGGGCTGTCTCTTCGTCGGCCCAGATATTGGCGACTGCACAGTAGTACGAGAATAGGGATAAGGATGAGAAAGATAGATTAGAGAAGAAGACCTAAGACTTAAAAACAAAGGTTCTTCTGCAGCAGGCGTATCCGCCTCGCTCGAATCAGCAAGAATCACAGCAACATTTACAGTTTCCACAACCCCCATCGTTTCAGAGACTGTCACAGAAACCTGAGTACTTTCCTCCAAGACCACCTTTGGGTCTGAATCAGTGCACGTATTGTAGAGAGGAAGGTCATTATAAGAATGAGTGCCCTGTTTTACGACAACGTGCGAGCGGTATGTTGGCTCCAAGATGTTGTGGTAGTTTCCAGCAGGTGTCTAGGGGTAGAGGACGTGGCGCATTTCCTCAGAACGAACGTTCTTTTCCCACACAGACGTCTATGAATTATTTTGATCAGCAGAACGTACAGACTGGCAGATCTCCGCAATATTACGTTGACGATCGCTATGTTGAGAGTGAGAGTACTGGCTATAATGATTGCTAGGACAGCCAAGGACAAAGAGAGGGAGTAGTGTCAGTTCCAGTAGACCAGGATGGACCTTATGTTTCAGTGGTTACATCGGGTGTGGTAGAGCCTTTTCTTTTGGGTACTGGTGCAGCGAAGAGTTCTATCATGCACTCTAAACTCCCTGGCGCACCTTTGTCTGGCTTAACGAATATTTCAGTGGGATTTTCTGGCGCCCCGGTTCGTAATCCAGTTTCTAGTCCCTTGCCTCTTTCTATTGGGCCTTGTGAATTGGAAGCACCCCTTATTCTAACGACAGGTTGTGGTGAGAATTTGTTGGGTCTGGATTTGTTAAAGAGACTGCACGTGACATTGTATTGTTCTCCTTCGGGAGTACACCTTACATTGGGTAAGAGAGTGACCTCTCCGATGTATCTGTCTAGAGATCAGCTTCCACTGGAATTGCGTTGTCTCCCTGATACTCTTTGGGCTACTGGTCCTAATGATGTGGGTCTTTTGGGGATTCCACCATATGTTGTGATGCTCAAATCGAATGTTAGATTGCCACGTATTCCCCAATATCGGATTTCGAGTGATTGTGAAAGAGCGCTTTTAGCGATCATCTATGATTTAATTGAGAAAGGTGTGATCGAAGAGACGAGAGGTAACGTGTGTAACATTCCTGTTCTGCCTGTCTTGAAGCGTACTGATTCTTCTCAGCAGCCTGAGTATCGGTTTGTGATTGACCTTCGAGAGGTTAATAAGATTGTTGTGCCCCAGTTTCCGGTTGTTCCGGACATTACTGCTTTGTTGACTTTGATTCCAGCTTCGGGTGCCTGGTTCTCCATCATAGACTTGAAGAACGCTTTCTTTAGTATTCCAATCGCCGAAGAAAGTAGAGATATTTTTGGCTTCTCTTTGGGAGGACGAAGCTTCCGGTTTAAGCGCGCTCCTCAAGGCTATTGCGAAAGTCCATCCATCTATAGTCAGGCTTTGAAAACTCAGCTTGATACTTTTGTGTTGCCTGCGGGTGCTGCTCTTATTCAGTATGTTGACGATCTGTTAGTGGCTGCTGATGATAAGGAAACTTGTAAACAAACTACTCTTTCGTTGTTACAACATTTGTCTGATTTGCATCATAAAGTGTCACCTTCAAAGTTACAGTACTGTCGCCAAGAGGTGACCTACTTAGGTCATCTCTTGTCGAAGGAGGGAAGAAGGTTGAACCCAGAACGAATCCAAGCGATTGCTCAAATGACTGTGCCTAGTACGCAGAGAGAGGTACACGCTTTCTTGGGTATCACGTCGTATTGTAGACAGTGGATCCCGAATTTTTCCTTGTTGGCAAAACCTTTGTTGGCTTTGACTTGTAAGGATACACCGAGTCCTCTTCCCTGGTCTGACAATTGTCATAAAAGTTTTTCTGAATTGCGTGACGCGTTGTGTTCTGCTCCGGTGTTGGGTACTCCTGACTACAGTAAGCCTTTTACACTCTATGTTCATGAGAGAGAGGGTTGTGCATTGTCAGTTTTGATGCAGCAGTTTGGTGAGAAGCAGCGTCCATGTGCGTATTTCTCGTCGACTCTGGATCCGGTAGCTAGAGCGTTGCCGAGTTGCTTGAGAGCTACAGCAGCAGTGGCTGTTTCCATCCGACAGTCTGCTGGGTTGGTGATGGATAATACGTTGGTAGTGATGGTTCCACATGCAGTGGATACTTTATTGAACAGAACAAAGACTCAGCATCTTACTAGTGCAAGGTTGTCGGGTTATGAGTTGACGCTTTTGGCCAGTCACGTGCACATTAAACGGTGTAACGTATTAAATCCAGCAACATTGTTGCCAATTTCTGTGGATGGGAATGGTCAAGAACAGCATGATTCCTTTCTTAGGACAGAAGAGGAAACGAAGGGTAGAGTTGATCTAAAAGATATTCCTCTTTCAAATCCAGATGGTACGCTATGGGTTGATGGGTCATGCTACAAGCTTCCGAATGGTGATACGACTGCGGCATATGCCGTGACGACATTGTGTACGGTTGTTGAAACTGCACGAGTGAGCTATAATTCAGCACAAGCAGCGGAATTGATCGCATTAACAAGAGCGTGTGTCTTGTCTGAAGGAAAGAGAGTGAATGTATATACCGATAGTGAGTATGCGTTTGGTGTAGCACACAGTTTTGGACGCTTGTGGCGAGAGAGAGGATTCCTTACGTCGCATGGGACTAAAATCCAACATGGACAGTTGGTGAATGAGCTTCTTGAGTCACTTACTCTGCCGAAGCAAGTTGCGATTGTGAAGTGTAGTGCTCACCGAAAGGTTACGGATGATGTTGGCCGTGGTAACGCATTTGCGGACGAAGTTGCGAAAGAAACAGCGAAAAATTTGATGGGTCGAATGTATGTTGCAGGCCCTGCGAGATGGAATGGTGCGGCTGGAATGTGGGAGGATACGATTGAGAGTGTAAAGTCGATTCAGGCCGAAGCTACGGAGAGTGAGAAAAACGTGTGGAGAGAAACCACGGGTAGATTGGATTCGACTGGTTGTTGGGTTGAGTTGTCGGAACACCAAAGATGGATGTTACCCGATGCGTTTGTGCTTGCGGTAGTTACGATGGCACATGGGATGTCTCACATCAGTGCGAAAGGGATTGGTAAGCTGTTGGCTCCAGTGTGGGAGAACGGAGGAATTCCCAAGTGTGCGGAGAATGTGGTCTGATGTACAATCCTGGTAAGGGAACTCCAACTCCAGCTGGTCACTTCGCGCCTCCGACGTATCCGTTCGAGGTTTTGCAATTGGACTTTATCCACATGGAAAGATGCAACAATTTGAAATACGTCCTCGTAGTTGTTTGTGCCTTTTCTAGATGGGTAGAGGCATACCCCCTAAAAGATAATACTGCCTTGTCCACAGCTAAAGTCTTGCTCAAAGAATATTTCCCTAGGTTCGGGTTGCCAAGGATGGTGTGGAGTGATAACGGAAGTGAGTTTGTGGGTAGGATCATGAAGAGAGTGTGTGAGGGTTTGGGAATAAAGCAGAAATTCCACGCTGCGAATCATCCCCAATCAGCTGGTTGAGGTTCTGTAGCGATCCGAACCCGTGTGTTCGGTATCGTAGTACTGACACGATTTTGGTACCAGTGAACCGTAAATGATCCATTTAGTAGGTGACAGTGTTTTCGCTGTGGGCCAAGCATGGATTCACTGAGAAGTAGGGCATTCTGTTGTAAATTCATGGCATCCATCTTAGATACGGCATCCATTTTGTTTCTTGCCCTCACATAGTCAATGGACAAGCAATGACCGTGGCTGAGTCACCTTGTTAAGGACACGTAAGCTTTAGTCCAAGGAAGCTGATGCTGCGTGACTAGGCAGAAGCTACCTCCCTTGCCTGAGGCCAATCATGCTATACTGGTTCTTGTGTTCGTTGGCCTGATCACGATTAGAAGGCCGAAGACAGTAGCCATGCCCGTTTATGACCCACAAGCATCTCTTATCCTACTTCTCAATCTTTTACACCTGGCTCCGCTCCTCTCCTTCTGGGCTTTTACTATGGGGAGGATACAATTTTTATGATGGGGAGGATCGGTCGAAGAATGGAAAACTGACATGAAGACTTGATCGAACACTGGGAACTTACAAATAATTATCGTTTGGTATATGTTTATTGTTTGTTTGGGATACCGGGCTAGGCATGAAAGATATTTTTTGCAATGCTGCCTGAGGACACATTTGGTGTATTTAAGGAGCCACCCACTTTATACAATTCGAACAGTCTCCTAGATTCTGCCTTTGTGTGGTTCCTACGACTTCTGTGTCCCTGCAGTAAATAAACCTTGGTCTCTGACGCCACCATCGAGAAGCCCGTGTCTCTGTTTATTTGTGCACCAAGGCAGGAAGGAACTCAGGGGTCTTTTGGGTGTTGTTTCCCTGACACCTCTGGACTCTAGAAAAGTCCAGAACCTCAATTTGGCGCCGAGCGTGGGGCGACGTCAACCGGTACCGGTCCAAAGCCTGAAGATTTCGAGGAGCTTTGTGTGAAGATTCCGGAGGGGGGTACCCCGCTTCATCAATCCCTGTATGTCGTAAAAGTGGCCCGACGATCTCTTCCACGAAGGTTCCCGCTCCCAGACGGCTACAGCGGACCGCTGCCCTGACTGTCGCCCTGTCTTGGACCCGAGGTGCAGACCTTAGTACGGCGAGACGTAGGCGGGTTCTCCTTGGTGACGTCTTCGACATTTCAGTTAAGTATTAAGTGGGTCGCGGCCAGTTTGATTGCTCTTAGTTGCTCTCGTAAGGATTTATCACTGGTTGCTCTTGTTCGGATAATCCTTTTGCTCTCTGGGTACATTCGTTTTGGATTTGTAGATTATCATTGGTTGCTCTTGTTAAGATAATCTTTGGTTTGGTATTGGTTCATTTGGTAGGCCTAAGTTCTTTGCGCATTTTGGTTAGAATTTGTCTTTAGTTTATAATGACTAGCCGTAGTAATTGTTTCCTGTCCTGGTTAAGTTGCAACAGGGATTCCCGGTTGGAGGACTCGTGTCCGGTTCCTCCAATCGGAACTCCTACATATGAGCTCTATTGTAAACATGGTGTGGGTCCCATCACTTATAATGGAGTGTGGGTCCGTTACACCAGGAAAGATGGTGTCCTTAGTTGGCCACCACATGGTAGCTTTGAAACTAAAATTCTAGACAATCTAGAAGTGAAGTTGTTTAAAAAGAAAGCCCGGCCGGCAATGTTCGATTTTTTTCGCTTTTGACGTAAAGAAGCTAGACAGAGAGAAATTAGAAAAATGAAGAAGGAACAGAAAGAGAAAGGGTTGACTTTAATGCAGTCTGCTAGGCAGTTGCATGTCAACGAAACTGAAAAAGCAATAGAGGTAGCGAATAGAGAACATAATTTGGCGATTGATAAGTGCTACCCTGTCTTGCCATCGTGTCCTGCTAAGCCAATAGAGGACTGTGAAAAGGATCCCCTGTTGTCTTACCTATTGAGATCACCTCCACCGTATGCACAGGGTATTACAGCACCACAGTTACCACCTGTTGTGCAACCGGCTGCTGGTCAGCCTGGAATAGTTGTTCCTTTTCCTTTGATTCAAGCTCCTATTCTTCCTGTGGTTAATGTTCCTCCGGCACCCCCTCTACCTGGGTTGCCTATTCCGTCTTTGCCTGACGTTTCGCAAACTGCTTTACCTACTACTTCTACCCTTACAATTTCATCTGCTCCAGCTTCCTTGTCCCCGAACTCTGTAGACATTCTGACTCCGCTTTCTGTTCGTCGGAAAATAACTGACTCTGTAACTAATATCTTAACTCCTCTCTACAGGTCTTTAATTAAGACACCCGTTTCTGACTCTACACAGAGACATAGTCAGCTTCCTGGTCCCCAGGAACGAGGAATATTAGATTCGACAGCTTTTAGGTGGATGTCGAAAGCTGCGAAGTATGATGCGCGAAGAGTGTTGGATACATTTATGCAATGGAATGAACCAACTCAGCGTTATGTCTTTGACGTGATGTGTTCCCTTTTGCGTGAGGAATGAGATGATGATGACTTAGATTCCGTTCCCGCTGACTTGATACATATTCAGAGAAGGTTCGCTGCAGGAATGGTAATAGGTTCGGAAGTAAAGGAAGCGATAGAACTGATTTTAGCATACAGGTCTGATCCTCCTCTTCGAGCACCAAGGGACTCTGATGGTTCTCCGATTACTAGGAAGAAGCGAGGTCAGTATCCGATGAGGGAAGTTCCGCCGATATGGCGCGATGCAGTTCAAGCTGATGCGGCTAATAATATTTTAGCTGCTCCAGCACATTTCCATAGAGTGTGGATACACATCCCTTGGAAGCGGGCCGAAGTATTAGCAGTAAAACAGGCGTTGCCGGACCCGCGTAAGAATCCTGCTGGGTATTATAGAGAGTTAACCCAGACAGTTCAAGCGTGCGTCATGAATTTGGCAGACATCGAAATGCTATTTGGCAATGTAGTGCCACAGCCTATATGGGCCAAAATTCGCCATGAGAATCACCAAGTTGCTTTAGGAGGTGATTGGCCAGCTATTATAGCGGCAGATGCACAACAAGTTGGTGGTGCTAAACCTGAGCCTCTGATTGCTGCTTTGCCTGGCAGAATAATCAATTTGACGAAAACGCTGATGCCAGCGTTACGGGTCAACTGGGATAAATTATCAGCGTGCAAGCAAAAGAAGGACAAAAGCGTCTCTGATTTCTTCACTAGATTTGAAGAGACCTTCGTAGACCACAGTGGGCAAGATATGAGTACTGAGGGAGGTCAGAGGTTGTTTGTCGACAAGTTTGTGTTTAATTTATTGCCTGAGCTTAGTAACAAGTTGAAGGATTCTGAGAGTGCATGGGCGGTGCCGACGACAGCACAGATACTCGCAACTGCTCAGTACTACGAAAATAGAGAAAAGGAAGAGAAGGAAAAGTCAGAAAAGAAGACAAAAGACTTGAAAACTAAAGTTCTTTTGCAACAGGCGTATCCGCCTCGCTCGAATCAGTCAGATTCACAGCAACGACCCCAGTTTCAGCAACAGCCACAATTCCAGCAAGGGATGTCCCAAAGATTTGACCATGGTTTTCCCCGACAACAGTTAGCATGGAATCAGTGTGCCTATTGTAAAAAGGAGGGTCACTATAAGAATGAGTGTCCAGTTCTGCACTCACAAACTAGTGGTGTCCCAGCTCAGAGAGGTCGTGGTGGGTTCATGCAAGCTCTTAGAGGTAGAGGACGTGGTGCTATGCCTCCACAGACTGATCGCCCATCTAATTATTTCGATCAGCGAAATGTACAATCTACACAATCAGGTAGATCTCCCCAGTACCATGTTGAGGATTATTATGAAGGTAGTGAAGAAGTTCAGCAAAGTGAGTACTAGGACAGCCACAGGCAGAGAGAGGGAGTAGTATCAGTTCCAGTTGATCAGAGTGGACCTTATGTCGCAGTAGCTACATCAGGCGTGATTGAACCATTTCTGTTGGATACTGGTGCAGCAAAAAGTTCAAATATGCACGCGAAACTCCCTGGCGCACCTTTGTCTGGCTCAACGAACATTTCAGTAGGTTTCTCAGGCGCCCCTGTTCACAACCCTGTTTCTGGTCCTTTGTCAATTTCTGTGGGGCCATGTCAACTAGAAGCACCCCTTATTCTGACGACCGGTTGTAATGAGAATCTGCTTGGTTTAGATCTGTTGAAACGCCTGCATGTGACATTGTACTGTTCTCCTTCGGGAGTACAGCTCACGTTGGGTAAGAGAGTCATCTCTCCAATGTACTTGTCGATGGATAAGCTCCCACCGGAGCTGCGTTCTCTCCCTGATAATCTTTGGGCGACTGGTCCTAATGATGTAGGTCTTCTGGAAATTCCCCCTTATGTGGTGAGTCTGAAGGCAAATGTTAGATTCCCACGAATCCCACAGTATCGGATTTCAAATGAAGGTGAACGTGCGCTTTTACTGATCGTGCAAGATTTGATACAGAAAGATGTGATAGAAGAAACAAGAGGAAATGTCTGCAATAGTCCTGTCCTGCCGATTTTGAAACGCACTGACCCTTCCAAACCTCCAATCTACAGATTTGTGATTGACCTCAGAGAGGTTAATAAAATAGTGGTTCCACAGTTTCCTGTGGTCCCAGATATCACTGCATTATTGACGTTGATTCCTGCCTCAGCTACATGGTTTACAGTGATCGACTTGAAGAATGCCTTTTTCAGCATTCCGATAAACGAGGAAAGTAGGGATATTTTTGGTTTCTCCTTAGGTGGTCGTAGTTTCAGATTCAAGCGCGCCCCACAAGGTTATTGTGAAAGCCCTTCAAATTACAGCCAAGCATTAAAAAGTCAATTAGATGCTTTTTTACTTCCACCTGGTGTTGCTCTGATCCAATATGTAGATGATCTTTTAGTGGCCGCTGACGACAAGGAAACTTGCAAAACAGCTACAATTTCTTTGCTGCGTCATTTATCAGACTTACATCACAAGGTTTCACCTTCTAAACTACATTATTGTTGCCAAGAAGTGACCTACTTAGGTCATCTTTTGTCAAAGGAGGGAAGAAGGCTGACCCCAGAGAGAATCAAAGCAATTTCACAGATGACTGTACCAAGCACACAGAGAGAAGTGCGTGCGTTTTTGGGTATTACGTCATATTGCAGACAATGGATCCCAAATTTTTCTCTCATGGCAAAACCATTGGTGGCTCTGACTGGAAAAGGTGTTCCGAGTCCTTTGCCATGGTCTGATGAATGTCAACAGAGCTTCTCGGAATTGCGTAATGCGTTGTGCTCAGCTCCTGTGTTAGGTACTCCTGACTACAGTAAGCCGTTTACACTATATGTCCATGAAAGAGAGGGTTGTGCGTTGAGTGTCTTGACGCAACAATTTGGTGACAAGCAGCGACCTTGTGCGTATTTCTCATCCACATTAGATCCGGTAGCCAGAGCGTTGCCAAGTTGTTTGAGAGCTACAGCAGCAGCTGCAGTGTCTATTCGACAGTCTGCTGGATTGGTCATGAACAACATGTTAGTAGTCATGGTTCCACATGCTGTGGATACACTCATGAATCGAACGAAAACTCAGCACCTCACCAGTGCTAGACTATCAGGCTATGAGCTAACACTTTTGGCAAGTCACATTCAGATCAAGCGATGCAGCATATTGAATCCAGCAACGCTGTTGCCGACTACTCAGGAGTCGAGTGATTCAGAGCCCCATGACTGTTGTTTTAGAACTGAGGAAGAGACAAAAGGTAGGATTGATCTAAAAGATACTCCGTTACTAGATCCAGATGGTACTTTGTATGTCGATGGATCGTGTTTCAAGCTACAGACTGGTGATGTGACGGCTGCGTATGCAGTTACGACTTTGAGTACGGTTGTCGAGACTGCAAGAGTGAGTCAGAATTCTGCCCAAGCTGCAGAATTAATTGCATTGACAAGAGCGTGTATTTTAGCTGAGGGAAAGAGAGTGAATGTGTTTACTGATAGCCAGTATGCCTTCGGCGTAGCACATAGTTTTGGTCGCTTGTGGAAAGAAAGAGGTTTTCTCACGTCCCATGGGACTAAGATCCAACATGGACAATTAGTCAATGACCTGTTGGAATCTCTGACCTTACCGAATGAAGTTGCGATTGTGAAATGCAGTGCTCACCGGAGGATTACGGATGATGTTGGCCGTGGGAATGCGTTTGCTGATGAGATCGCCAAAGAGACGGCCAAGAACATGATGAGCCGAATGTACGTTGCAACATCTGCAAGATGGATTGCTGAATCAGGAATGTGTGAGAATACGATTGAAAGTGTGAAGGCAATCCAGAATGAAGCAACTGAAAATGAGAAGAATGCATGGAAGGAGAAAACGGGTAAAATGGATTCGAGTGGATGCTGGATTGATTTGTCTGAGCATCAGCGTTGGATGCTACCTGATGCGTATGTACTTGCGGTAGTCACTATGGCGCATGGAGCGGCGCACATCAGTTCGAAAGGGATCTGTAAGATGTTAGCTCCAGTATGGAAGAACGATGGAATTAATAAGTGCGCGGAGAGAGTGGTGAAAAATTGCATGGTATGCCTGATGCATAATCCTGGCAAGGGAACCCCAACCCCAGCTGGTCACTTTGCTCCCCCTTCTTGTCCCTTTGAAGTTTTTCAGTTGGACTTTATCCACATGGACAGATGTAATAATCTCAAATATGTCCTAGTGGTAGTCTGTGCTTTTTCGAGATGGATTGAAGCGTATCCGTTAAAGGATAACACTGCTATGTCCACTGCCAAAATCCTCCTCAAAGAGTACTTCCCCAGGTATGGTATGCCACGGATTGTATGGTCGGACAATGGAAGTGAGTTCGTAGGGAAAGTTATGCAGAGTGTGTGTACGGGTTTGGGAATTAAGCAAAAATTCCATAGTGCAAATCACCCACAGTCAGCAGGTTTGGTTGAGTGGTACAATGGTACCTTGAAGCTGAAACTTGCTAAAATCCTAGCTTCCACTGGTTTATCTTGGCCAGACGCACTGCCTTTGGCTTTGTTGTCCACCAGAGCGACTGTACACTCTCGAGTAGGGCTCAGCCCATATGAGATTGTGTTTGGTCGCCCTGCTAATGTCTGGGGAGTCCCTAGGCCCAAGGAGTTCAAACAGATCGAATATCCAATGTTGATTGATTACCTTTTTGACCTGACTGCTAAATTGAGTCTTATTCACCAACAGGTATTTGAATCCTTGCCTAAGCTGCCAGAGAGTCCAGGTCACACATTGAAACCCGGGGATCTGGTTGTGGTGTGGAACTTTGGACGGACCCGGAACCTCCAGCCAAGATTCGTGGGTCCGTTTCAGGTGCTCCTGGCCACAAGAACTGCTGTACGCCTGGCTGGCAGGAAGAATTGGGTGCACGCTACCCATACGAAGCTTGTGCCTCTCCCACTCCCCTACGACAACTGGGTTAGACAGGGATTTGGTGTATCCGAGACAGAACCTGTTCCTAGGCTTATCCCCTTCAGTGATGCAGAGTACAAGACGGACAAACGATCTGAAACACAGAACTCTGATACTGCACCAGGAACTGTTCCTTTGAACCCTAAACAGAGTGTTGTACAAAGTGAACATTTGCCACCTGTGGATTTGAACATTACTGCACCTCCAGATCAGCTGTTTCAAGATCAGACAAGGCCCGGAAAGTACAGATATAACCTACGTTCTCATTCCATGAACCAATAACATTGCATAATCACCTTTCCGTGTGATAACTGTTTTGATCTTATCACATTGCATTCAGTCAGGAAGTTTGCTCTATAATTTTTTTGTCCTTTTGTTTTTGTCGTTCTCTCGCCTTGCCATCTGGGTTGCCGTAGGGTCGTAACGTGTGCCTTGTTTTAACTTGCAGGGGGCCAGACACAAGGTCGGTCTCTTCTGTTTATTTTGGGAACTCCCAGGGTAAACAGAAGCAATTTTTCAACAGGTACAAACCATCCGTTGCGAACGGTTGTAGAAGATGGAGCTTCCTGAACTGCGACGAGCTAACGTCATAAATGCTCGTAAGACAAAACTGTATGAAATTTTGCATAGCAAATGTTTCATGATGCAATGCGCTCTGACCTTTCTGATTGTTATAATAACTTTGGTAGGCGGAATCGTTTTTGGTATCCAATTGATTTTTGCACCTGTCACATCTACAGTGTCTCCCCATGTTTCTGTTTCTCCGACTGTTGTTTCTCTTCATTCTATTCACCCTTTTCCTGCACACGAGCAAGCTCGACGCTCTGAGTTTATAAATAACACTTTCATTCAGCTCTTGCACCAACACCAACTAGTAGTAAATACAACGAACTGCTGGGTGTGTGGTCTGATACCACATACCATGAACAAGGGTATCCCCTATCTGGTTCTGCCCTTTAGTTATAATGGATCATTTTGGGCATTCCAGACCATGTTCGCCTATGCTCTAGAGACCTATCCCCCGCGACCTCCGCATTCCACTAGGTATAACTCTGCTAATAGAGCCTTGGTAAAGGGAATTACTGACATGGTTAGAGATGTCAATAACACTCCGTTTATTCCCAAGGATGAGTTACGAGTTTATATGGGTTGGAATGCTACGGAGTATGGCATTAGTTTGGGTGAAAACAAGCGTAAAAGCTCGACTCCGGTTTGGGTCGTACCCCACCAAGGTCAGGTCTGTTTACAAGGGAATGGGAGGAATCCGAGAGCTCGACTAGGGAAGAGTGACTGTACTGAAACGTACGTTTTTCCATCACAGTCTTCCCCTGCATTCTTAGCTGCTAAGGGTACCTATTTTGTCTGCAAAGACAGAGCATATACATGGCTGCCTGCTGACTTTTCAGGCTCATGTTATATCGCCCGACTACTACCTCCGACATACACTGCTGCACCGGATTATCACAAGACTAGAGTTGTGAAAGGTGTCTTCGACAAAGATGATACAGCTGGCCAAGAAGCAGGAGACTTTTTCAAAGGTTTCCTTCCGTTCTGGGGGCCCATGGCCAATAGTAGGAACTTGCGTCAACTAACACGGGTAGTTGAATCCACCATTACTGAAACTGCTGGTGCCCTTAGTAACCTGACAGCTGAGCTTCAAGCGGACCGCCTCATGACGTTGCAGAACCGTATGGTCCTTGACGTATTACTTGCAGATCAAGGTGGAGTATGTAAGATGATCCAATCGAGTTGCTTTGTCTTTATCCCAAATAATGCGCCAACAGTATATGAGGCCATTTCTAAGTTACACAAGATCACTGACTCTATTCATGTAGACAAAGGTGATTGGTCACTGATGGGATGGTTCTGGAATCTGTTATCTGCGTGGGGATGGAAGGTTCTGATAGTCATTGGTGTTTTGTTGGTATTTTTATTCTCATGCTGTCTCATCGCTCAGTGTGGTCCTGCCTTATGTGGCCTTTGTGCTGCAACATGCGTAAGAAGACCACCTGTTTTAGGAGATACGCCACGGGATAGAATAATGCTCCAACAACATATCAGTGACCTGATGAATATAGAGATGGATTCTGACTAGAGTAAGTTATTGCCTATGTAAGGGCAAAAGGACGGTCTGAGGTTCTGTAGCGATCCGAACCCGTGTGTTCGGTATCGTAGTACTGACACGATTTTGGTACCAGTGAACCGTAAATGATCCATTTAGTAGGTGACAGTGTTTTCGCTGTGGGCCGAGCATGGATTCACTGAGAAGTAGGGCATTCTGGTGTAAATTCATGGCATCCATCTTAGATACGGCATCCATTTTGTTTCTTGCCCTCACATAGTCAATGGACAAGCAATGACCGTGGCTGAGTCACCTTGTTAAGGACACGTAAGCTTTAGTCCAAGGAAGCTGATGCTGCGTGACTAGGCAGAAGCTACCTCCCTTGCCTGAGGCCAATCATGCTATACTGGTTCTTGTGTTCGTTGGCCTGATCACGATTAGGAGGCCGAAGACAGTAGCCATGCCCGTTTATGACCCACAAGCATCTCTTATCCTACTTCTCAATCTTTTACACCTGGCTCCGCTCCTCTCCTTCTGGGCTTTTACTATGGGGAGGATACAATTTTTATGATGGGGAGGATCGGTCGAAGAATGGAAAACTGACATGAAGACTTGATCGAACACTGAGAACTTACAAATAATTATCGTTTGGTATATGTTTATTGTTTGTTTGGGATACCGGGCTAGGCATGAAAGATATTTTTTGCAATGCTGCCTGAGGACACATTTGGTGTATTTAAGGAGCGACCCACTTTATACAATTCGAACAGTCTCCTAGATTCTGCCTTTGTGTGGTTCCTACGACTTCTGTGTCCCTGCAGTAAATAAACCTTGGTCTCTGATGCCACCATCGAGAAGCCCGTGTCTCTGTTTATTTGTGCACCAAGGCAGGAAGGAACTTAGGGGTCTTTTGGGTGTTGTTTCCCTGACACCTCTGGACTCTAGAAAAGTCCAGAACCTCATGGTTTAGTGGAGTGTTATAATGGCACTCTGAAGCTGAAGTTAGCCAAGATTCAGGCGAGTTCTGGTCTCCAATGGCCCGATGCCTTGCCATTGGCACTTTTGTCAACTAGAACCACAGTGACTTCCCGAATTGGACTTAGTCCGTATGAAATTGTTTTTGGTCGACCGGCAAATGTGTGGGAAGTGCCGAGACCAACTAAATTTAGTGACATCGATTACCCTGTATTGGTGGACTATTTGTATGACCTGACGGCTAAATTGCGTGTCTTGCATCAACAGGTTCATGATAGCTTGCCACCAGCATCCGTGGACCCAGGTCATACTATCAATCCTGGTGATTGAATCCTGGTAAAGAATTTTCAGAGGACTAATAACGGTCAGCCCCGCTGCACGGGCCCTCACCAGGTGTTGTTGTCTACAAGGACATCTGTAAAAGTCTTCGGAAAAAGAAATTGGATCCACGGCGTACACTGTAAGAGGGTACCCTTACCACTGCCGTATGACCAATGGATCCGCGGAGGTATCGCAGACACCGAAACTGAGTGATTACCGAAATTCACAACGTTTAGCGACGCTGAATTGGTATGGACAAGGTCTGAGAAAGGAGATGACGATGTCTTGCAAGCAGCTGTGCCTTCACCTTTAAGATTGGACACCACTGAACCTGAACTGTTGTTTCAAAGTCAGACAGAGCCCGGTAAAAGTCGTTATAACCTACGGTCTAGAGACAATGGACTAATAAAGAACAAATAATTCCTTTCACTTTTGAGAACAGCACTCTTTCAGCCGAGGAACTGTTTTGATCTTTTTTCCTTTTTTTCGAACCACCATCCGGGTTCAGCTGTAAGGTTGCGGTGTAAAGACTTGGGATTGCAGCCGTGTAGACACAAGGTCGATGGTTCTGGTTGATCCTAGGGCGTTCCCTGGACTGACAGACGCACTCCCTAGCAGAAGAAAACCAACCGCCGCGAACAGCACGGTGAGAGGATGGAATTTTTTGAGGTCAAGAGAGCTGTTGAGAACACGAACTTTAAGACGAAACTATGCAGGATAATGCATCTCAAATGTTTTCTGATTACATGTACTATGATGTTTCTTAGCATGACGCTAGCTTTGGTGGGTTGGATTGTTTTTTCTACCCAATTGACTTCTGCACCCACTTCCCAACCTACGTCTTTTCCTATTACTACTTCTTTGCATTCTTTTCATATCTTACCCGAACACGAGCAGATTAGAAGGTCAGAATTTGCAAATAACTCATTTGTACAGCTTCTGCATCACCATCAGTTAGTAGTAAACATCACTAATTGTTGGGTGTGTGGTCTTATGCCACATACTATTGATAGAGGTATTCCCTATCTGGTTCTGCCGTTTAGACAGAATGGGTCTTTATGGGCTTTCCAGGCGATGTTCATTTATGCTATCGAAGTCTATCCCCTGCGTACCATAAGAGATAACTCGAGTAATAAAGCCTTGGTGAAGGGAATTGCGAATATGAGTAGGGATATCGATACATATAGGACTAATCCCAAGGACGAGTTACTAGCTTATGTTGGCTGGAACGCGACCGGATACAGTGTTAGCCTGAGTGAAAAGCAGAGACGAAAGAGGTCACCTCCGATTTGGATCGTACCCCACCAAGGTCATTTTTGTCTGCAAGGTATCGGCAGGAATCCGAAAGCTCAGTTAGGGAAGAGTGTTTGTACTCAAACGTATGTTTTTACGTCTCAGTCTTCCCCGCCGTTTTTGGCAGCCAAGAGTACATATTTTGTTTGCTACAACAGAGCATATACATGGTTGCCCCCTGATTTTTCGGGAACGTGTTATGTTGGATATTTGTTGCCTCCTACGTATACTGCTGCCGCAGATTACCACACGACGAGAGTTGTCAGGGGTGTCTTCGATCAGGAAGATACCGCTGGACAAGAAGTAGGAGACTTCTTTAAGGGTTTCCTACCGTTTTGGGGACCTATGGTTAACAGTAGGAGCTTGCGGCAATTGGCGAGAGTGGTTGAATCCACTATAAACGAAACTGCCGGTGCCCTTAGTAATTTGACAGCTGAGCTTCAAGTGGATCGCCTTATGACATTGCAGAATCGTATGGTTTTAGATGTCATACTTGCAGATCGAGGTGGAGTTTGTAAAGTGATCCAATCGAGTTGCTGCGTTTTCATTCCAGATAATGCTCTGACAGTATACGAGGCCATCTCCAGGCTACATAAGATCTCCGAGTCAATACATACAGACAGAGGAGATTGGTCGTTAACTGGATGGTTTTGGGGACTGTTATCCGCTTGGGGATGGAGGATTCTGACGATCATTGGTGTGCCTTTAGCGATCCTTTTCTTTTGTTGTCTCTGTGTACAGTGTGGCCCTGTCATATGTGGCCTTTGTGCTACTACCTGTGTTAGGAGACTGCCTGTCTTGAGAAAGGTACAGAGAGATAGGATGATGCTTCAACAGCACCTTGATGATTTGATGAATATCGACATCAATTCAGATGCAGACTGAGATTGCCTATGTAAGGGCAAAAGGAGGGTCTGAGGTTCCGTGAAATCTGAATCTGCGCTATAAACATCATGGTCCCGTTACGATTTTGGTAACAGCGAACCGTAACTAGTGAGTTTGGCTAGTACGTGTGTTTCCGTCACATTACACCAATGGATTCACGGCGTATTTTGGGTTTTTCGTTCCAAACCGTGGGTTCCATTTTGCGCATGGTAGCCATTTTGTGGTTGCCCTCACATAGGCCGATGGCTGTGGTTAAACGAGCTTTTAGTCAAGCACACTTTAGCTCGAGTTTGTACTGACTCCTACATGACTTGAATGAACTGACCTCATTGCCTGAGGCCGACCCTGCCAAACCCGTTCCTGCCCGCTAGCTGATCTTGATTAAGGGTCACAGCACGGGATCTCGTAAAGTTTTATTGCACACAAACATGCCCCATCCTACTTCTATCTGTTTCTGTTTCTTCTTTTATGGTCCATTTACGATATGGGTTGTGGTCTCTTTATCATGGGTCTGTCCGGCTTGTCTAAAGAAGAATGTTGGGATTGTTCGATGATTGATCATGGGCCAGACACCTGAAAAGTGGGTTTTACTGTCATGCGATACTTTTGGTGTGGTTACATGCGATTGGGCAATTTGTAAAATATGGGTGTCTGTCTGGAACGTGATGTTTTTGGCATAAAAAGGGATGACTTGCTTTGTAAAGTTGAGCAGTCTCCTGAGAACTCATACCGTGATGACTTCTAGGACTTCTGTTACTGGCTGCAGCCAATAACATCGATCTCTGACGCCACCAAGAAGTATCCTGTGTCTCTGTATTCTAAGACAGGTGAACCCGAAGACTTTGGGCGTGCCCCTGACCCCGCTGGGTTCTAAAACCCGGTTCTTCAGTATATACATATCTGTACTTTTCATTCATTGGACAGTAACGGCAGCCCTGATGCGTTTCGGTTCAATTGACCTTTTTCAAAAGTGAGGCCTTGGCAGTCCTTTACACTGATCAGACCCACAACGCAAATGCATCAATTGTTTGGTTTTTGCCATCTAGTGGACTCCCCAATGGATCTTTGCAATGCATGCTGGAACTTGCAGTCCGCTAATCAGTGTCCATTATATCCCTTCAGTGGATGGTGCCATTTTATTGCCGTTCCAATTTTAAATATTTCTATATTTCAACTTTAAACTTACAGCTATCCATTGCTCCGTAGGGAGTCCTATTTCCGAGGCTGCTCGGACCCATGCCATAGAAAGCCTTCGGTGGCAGCCCTTTTCCCTTCCACTCTTTCCACGAGTGCATCACATGTTTTACTCACCTGTGATGCCCACTGGAGGGAAAATTGGAATGAATCACATGGTGGGAGAAAGCCTTTCAAGCAGCACTGTGCACCCTCACGAAATGCCTATGACCAAGGAGCTGCTGCTCTGAAACGCGTAAGGCTTTGAACAATTTCTGAAATAAAGAATGCTGGTTTACTTTAATTAATCTGTTTCAGAGTGCGTCTTCAAACAGAGGATAATTGGCAAGCATCTAAACTACAGAAGTCCAGCCGTGAAGACAGCACCACCCCTCAAGGTTAAAAGGGGTCACAAAGACTCAGAACTGATCCTAGTCTATTGGTGGCGAACCAGCCATGCACCATCACTGAATAATTCTTTCTTCAGAGGCCCACTGGAGGGCTAGAAAAATGAAGTTAACAGCTTGGGAAAGCACAGAACCTACTAAAGGTAATAATTAAATTAAAAGGCACGATAAAGCCCACTGGAGGGAAACAAGCTTAGACTACACGTCCCAGCATGCAACACCGGTTGTACTCAGCTGTGAGTCCCACTGGAGGGCAAATTGGAATAAATCACATGCTGCGAGAAAGCCTTTCAAGCAGCACTGCACCATCTCATGAAAGGCCTGTGACCAAGGAGCTGCTGCTCTGAAACGCGCCAGGCTTTGAACAATATCTGAAATAAAGAATACCGGTTTGCTTTAATTAATCTGTTTCAGAGTGCGTCTTCAAACAGGGGATGATTAGCAAGCATCTAAACTACGGTGGACCAGCCGTAAAGACTGCACCACCACTCAAGGTTAAAAGGGGGCCACAAGGACAAAGAACTGATCCGAGTCAATTGGTGGAGAAACAGACATGTACAATCACGGAATAATTCTTTCTTCAGAGGCCCACTAGAGGGCTAGAAAAATGAAGTTAACAGCTTTATGAGGCCCACAAAATATCGATATCTGAGCACCGAGGAGGGTTCGAAACTCTCCCGGGCACGACCTTCACTCTGATTGGCTGTCAACACTCCAAACCTGGAAGTGTTGGCAGCCATCTTGTGACTCGGTAACCGAGTCACAAGAAATCAGTTGAAAAAAGGGTGAAAAACAAGTAAAGGGGACAGGGTAGAAACACCCTGACCCCCTAGGCCTGCTGGTGGGGCGATGAGGACCTTTTGTGTCCTGAGGAACTCACAAAAGTGGACTTCACCCCCAAGCAGCAGTGCACCAGGAGCTGCGTTTGCAGTGTGGTGTAAAAAGGGGGCGTGGCCTCGGACCACTCTCAGCAATCCAGGTGTGTGGTGCTTACTGGAGGTACCTGGTGGGCTAGTTGGCCCCTAGGGACCCTCAGGAATGAAGGGAACTTAATACCCCAACTTAGAACATGCCCGAACGCGCGTTTGCTGAGTGATGGAGAAAGTGGGCATGGCCTTTGTCAACCTCTCAGCAATCCCCCTGTGTGGGGCTTACTGGAGGTAAAAGGTAGGCTAGTTGGCCCCTAAAGGACCGACAGGAGCGAAGGTGACTTTAATCCCCATCCAAGAGCACGCCAGGGAGCCCGTTTGCAGAGTGGTGGGCAAAGGGGGCATGGCCTGCTATGATAACTTAGCAATCCTGCTGTGTGGGACTTATTGAAGGTGAAAGGAGGGGTAGTTGACCCCCAAGGTTGTCCTTGGGGGCCAACTACACCTCTTGCTACCTCCCACACAGGGAGATTGCTAAGACTTCTTCGGAGGACATGACCCCTTTCTCCACCACTCTGCAAAAGCACCTCCTGGCAGACTACCGGATGGGGGGTGAAGTCCAATTTACTCCTGAGGGACTTTGGGGGCCAAGAAACCCTCTTGGTACCTCCTCTAAGTCCTATGCAGTGGAATTCCTGAGCGCTGCACCCTTTCTCCACCACTCTACAAACGTGGCTACTACTTAAAGAAGTATCTTTCTGCTCCTCTGACTTAGAGGTTTTTTTAATCCCCCTGCCCTATTATGTACTAGGGCCTCACAGAGGAGGTCATGCCAATCACAGTGGTACCCCAACGCATAGTGTTCCCTAGTGTATGTAGGGTTTTCATTGTATTCTAAGTGTGTTTTAGCATAGCACTGGCTCTAGGCAGGGTTAGTCAGAGTCAGTTACCACCAGTACCCATCAGCAAAAAGTTGGGGGCCCAGGATGACTTTACAACAATGCCTCTTTCTGCTCCTCTGTTGGTTCTTTGTGCACATCTCTTGCTTCTTTCTGCACCTTTGTTCATCTTTCTGGACTTCTGATGCCCCTTTCTGCATTTCTCTTGCTTCTTTATGTGCCTTTCTTCCTCCTTCTGCACATCTCTTACCTCTAGGCATAGTTCGAAATTAGCATTTAAAAACCTTTGAAAAATACTGAAAAATCCATAGGTTTTAGGGACGTTATAGTTAGAAATTAGTATAAAAAACCTTTGAAATTCACTGAAAAAAACATAGGTTTCAGATATCGGAGAAACACTTCTGCATTTATGCAACGTGCTACACGCCGCGAGGACGAGGCGGTGAAAGAAAGAAGGAGGATCGCTACGGACCTTCATATCCCTCTGAAACACTTGAGAAATTAAATGAATTACACATGAACAGAGACTGTATGAATTAAAAGATCGAAAATACATGCAGAAAGGTCGGATACGGCCCAAACCGCTAGCTGAGGAAGTTGGGACAGACTCACATCGTGAGAGGTTGAGGAAGGGTCCAAAAAAATTATACACAGGATTGAAAAATTGAACATTACAATCGAGAAAACATCTATGAATGGTCTTGATAATGATGGTATTATAAAGAAAGCCCATCGAAACGCGTCGATGCATTTGAACCAACAATCAAAACGACGGGTACAGATTTGTAGATACAAACAAGCCAGACATATCACAAGCTGTACTACTAAGACTGGTGGTCTGATTAGATGTGCAATTTATGACAAAGTGTACTGTCTTTTATGTTGTTTTCTCTGTTATGCGGGTTCATAACGGGGTGTCATTGATTGTGTCATTCATTGTGTAACAAATTATCCCCCCCTCTTATTTCACTTATATTGTGAAGATCACATGTTTTTAACAGTCTAAGTGAGGGACTTTAGTATGGTATGTTTTTAATATGTCAGAATGTATGTGTGGTATAGAATAAATGTGGAAAGATTTTTATGTGAATGAGTTTCTCTGATTTGTGAGACATTGTGACTCAGGTTTATTTAGAGTTATTTGAATCAAGGGATTGTTATTTGATACTTTCTTCCTCCTTCTGCACATCTCTTACCTCTGTAGGCATAGTTAGAAATTAGCATTTAAAAAACCTTTGAAAAAAACTGAAAAAACCATAGGTTTAAGGGACGTTATATTTAAAAATTAGTATAAAAAAAACCTTTGAAATTCACTGAAAAAAACATAGGTTTCAGGGACGTTATAGTTAGTTGGTACAAAATCAGAGAAATTCGGCCGTTATAGTTACTTCAGCTAACTATAACTTGTGCCCCCACAATGGACTGCTGATGATGTCACATATTACAACAATCATGACATGGTCAGTGACATCACTAATGACATCACTGATGACTTGTCAAATGACATCACTAATGACATCACTGATGACATCAACCACGTGATAATCTGATGAACCTCCTCACACCCTAATATAACCTTTGATACACCTACTCTAAAATACAGACTACCATTTTCGAAACCATAGACACACCAAAACCAGTTACTACATACCCACTCACTGATTCCTAGGTCTACACACACATCCACTCATTCACCCATTCAGTCACTTGTGCATGCTATCACTCATCAGTACAGCACTATCATATGCACTCATACACCTATACAGAAACTCACACACTACAACTCATCCATAGCATTACTCACACACCTAGTCAGTCATGCAAAAAATCAATCACACTTCCATGTACTCACCTATACAGTTATACAAACACCACCTCACTTGTTCATACAGATACTAACACATACTTACTCTCTTATACAATCATTGATACAACCACACACTCATCCATACAGCCACTCTCACATATAGTTCATTTATATATTCCAACACTCACATATACTGCCTTTCACATATGTAGTTACTCACACATGTACCACTGAAACATCCATTCACTCACCAACACACCAATTCACACACTCACCCACCCATACAGCCCTTCTCAAATGCACTTTTGAACCCATATACCCAGTGAATCACCCACTCACACAAGGTTTTTTAAATGCTAATTTCTAACTGTAACATGCCTGAAACCTATGGTTTTTTCAGTGAATTTCAAAGGTTTTTTAAATGCTAGTTTCTAACTATGCCTACAGAGGTAGGACATGTGAAGAAAGACGAAAAAATGCACAAAATGAAGCAAAAGAAATGCAGAAAGAAGTAACAGAAGTCCACAAAGACAAAGAAAAGTGCAGGAAGAAGCAAGACATGTGCAGAAAGAACCAACAGAGAAGCAGAAAGAGACCTTGTTGCAAAATCATCCTGTGCCCACACCTTTTTCAGACGGGTACTGGTGGTAACTGACTCTGAGTAACCAGACTTAGAGCCAGGGCTATGCTAAAAGACACTTAGAATACAGTGAAAACACCTACATACACTAGGGAACACTATGCATTGGGGTACCCCTGTGATTATCATGACCTCCTCTGTAAGGCCCTAGTACATAATAGGGCAGGGGGATTAAAACTACCTCTAAGTCAGAGGTGCAGAAATATGCTACTTTAACTAGTAGTTACATTTGCACAGTGGAGGAGAAAGGGTCCTGGGTGTCCAACCAACGCTCAGGAATTCTGCTGCGTAGGGCTTACAGGAGGTACCAGGAGGGATTCTTGGCCCCCAAACTCCCTCAGGACTAAATTGGACTTCATCCCCCATCCCGTAGTCTACCATGAGGCACGTTTGCAGAGTGGTAGAGAAAGGGGGGCCATGGCCTCCGAAGATGTCCTAGCAATCCCACTGTGTGGGACATACTGGAGGTAACAAGAGGGGTAGTTGGACATCCTTGGTGGCCAACTTCCCAAACTATTACCTCCAGTCAGTCCCACACAGCAGCACTGGTAAGTACTCGTATCAGGCCACGCCCACTTTGCCCACAACTCTACAAACGCGCTTCCTGGCGCATTCTTGGATGGGGATTGAAGTCCCCTTCACTGCTGGGGGTCCTTTAGGGGCCAAATAGCCTATCTTTTAACTCCAGTAAGCTCACGCAGTGGGATTGGTGAGAGCTAGACAAAGGGCATGCCCCCTTTCTCCACCACTCTGCAAACGCACCCCCTGGTGCGTTGTAAATTGGGGGAATAAGTCCCCGTGAATCCTGAGGGTCCCTGGGGTCCTACTAGCCCATCAGGTACCCCCTGTAAGCGCAACAGAGCTGCATTGCAGAGAGGTGTCAAAAGGGGCGTGGCCTGGACCACATCTCTGCAACGCAGCACATTGGAGCTTACTGGAGGCACATGGTGGGCTAGTTAGCTCCCAGGGGCCCTCAGGATAGAAGAGGAATTAATTCCTCACCTTAAAATGTGCCACAGGGCGTGTTTGCACACATGTCACCTCAGGCCCCGCTCCTTCCCTTCACCACTGTGCAAACGCGCCCGTGGCATGTTTTAAGTTGGGGGATTAAGTCACCTTGAATCCTGAGGGTCCCTGGGGTCCAAGCGCCACAGAGCTACAGAGAGGTGTATAAAGAGGCGTGGCCTGGAACACCTTTCTGCAATGCAGCGCAGGGGCGCTTACTAGAGGTGCCTGGTGGGCTAGTTCGCCCCAGGGACCCTCAGGATTGAAGGGGAATTAATTCCCCAACTTAAAATGACCCACAGGGCGTGTTTGCACACATGTCACCTCAGGCCCCGCCCCCTCCCTTCACCGCTGTGCAAACGCACCCTGTGGTGCGTTTTAAGTTGGGGGATTAAGTCCCCTTGAATCCTGAGGGTCCCTGGGGTCCAACTAGCCCACTATGTACCTCCAGTAAGCACCACAGAGCTACGCTTTAGAGAGGTGTAAAGAGGGGCTTGGCCTGCACCACCTCTCTGCAACGCAGGCCTGTGGCGCTTACTGGAGGTCCCTGGTGGGCTAGTTGGCCCCCAGGGGCCCTCAGGATTGAAGGGGAATTAATTTCCCAACTTAAAACACACCACAGGGCATGTTTGCACACAGGGCCCCTCAGGCCCCACCCCCTCCCTCCACCACTGTGCAAACGCACCCCATGGCACGTTTCAAGTTGGGGGATTAAGTCCCCTTGAATCCTGAGGGTCCCTCGGGTCCAACTAGCCCACTAGGTACCTCCAATAAGCACCACAGAGCTATGTTGCAGAGAGGTGGTCCAGGCCACGCCCCTTTTTACATCTCTCTGCAACGTAGCTCTGTGGTGCTTATTGGAGGTACCTGGTGGGCTAGTTGGCCCTCAGGATTGAAGGGGAATTAATTTCCCAACTTAAAACGCGCCACAGGGTGTTTGCACACATGTCACCTCAGGCCCCACCCCTCCCTTCACCACTGTGCAAAAGCGCCCCGTGGAGCATTTTAAGTTGGGGGATAAAGTCCCCTTGAATCCTGAGGGTCCGTGGGGTCCAACTAGCCCACCAGGTACCTCCAGTAAATGCCACAGAGTTGCATTGCAGAGAGGTGTAAAAAGGGGTGTGGCCTGGACCACCTCTCTGCAAGGCAGCCCTGTGGCGCTTACTGGAGGTACCTGGTGGGTTAGTTGGCTCCCAGGGATCCCCCGTAATGACGGGGAATTAATTCCCCAACATAAAACGCACCACAGGGCGCGTTTGCAGAGTGTTGCTGGGAGGGGGCTGGGCCTCAGCGAAGCCGGTCTTTTTTTTTTTTTTTAGGAAGGGGAGCTGTGTGCCCCCCCCCTTCCTTTCCTATTTTATGGGCCCTGGGGACCCCTTCCCCCATGGCCTGACCCCTATTTAAAAAATGAAAAATTAAAATGGAAGGGGGCCGCGTGGCCCCCCTCCCGAGGCCATATTCGGCCCTGGGGACCCTATCCCCCGGGACATGACCAGTGTTTATTTATTTATTTTTAAATTTGGAGGGGTGCTGCGTGGCCCCCCTCCTCAGGCCATTTATAGCCCTGGGGACCCCATCCCCTGGGGCCGGCCTTTGCGTGGTTTTAAAAAAAAAAATATTATGGGGGAGGGAGGCCACGTTGCCCTCCTCCCGGGCCACTACTTGCTCCGGGTACCCCATCCCTGGTCTCTCGTTGGGGACCGTGGAGGGAGCTCCAATGCCTCCACGGTCCCAGCTGGCTCCCCGCCTCCTGCGGGAGCCGGCATTGCTTTTCCACACGGGGAGCTGCTGACATGCAGCTCCCCGTGTGGAAAAGCAATCTGGTTTGGATTTTGGAAGAGAGAGCAGGTTTCCTGCTCTCTCTTCCAAAATCCAAACCACAGATGGTAAAACAATCTCTATACTCAGCCACTTGATGTCTAATAAAATCACAAAAGGTGGCACACTGAAATAGTATAAAAGTACAACTACAAAAGACACAATATATATACATGTTGGCCCTGAGGAAGCTCAGTTACTCAAATACCCTTAATCTCTATTCACATATCGAAGATGTACAGAAAGAAAGATACAATGTCACAGTCACCCATCATTGTAATTCATGAAAGATGAGGACACAATCTGATATAGCTACATGTACGAAGGTATAAGGACCGAAGAGAGTAAAAGAGAAAGAAAACGAGAGAAAAAACCCATTAGTACAGAATAAGCTGATGACCCTAGTGATTCAAAGTGTGGTGCGACTGTCCTATACTCTTATAGAAAATGGTGCAAGTCCTCCCCATTATTCAAACCACCTGGGATACGTGTGTCCAACTCCAGTATATATTTACACTCCAATTGTCTTAAGGTTCTTTCCCGATTACCCCCTCTCTTCTGTTTTGGTACTGAATCTATAATAAAGTAGCTCAGACAGCTCAGATTGTTGTTGTGGCAAGCTTTAAAATGTCTGGCTACCGGGTACGTGGGATCGGAGTTGACTATAGCACGTAAATGCTGCAGAATTCTGTTGTAAGCTTGTAGTTTGGTACTCCCAACATATTGGAGTTTGCAAGTACATTGCAATACATAAACCACATGATCAGTGCGACATGTATAATGTCCCTTTAAATGTTTAGGACTATCACTGAAAGGTGTAGTATAGTGGTAAGTGTTTGTTCCAAACTTACAAGCTCTACAGGAGGAGCATTTAAAAAATCCTTTAGTGGGAGTAAGCCAAGTACCACCTACTGATACTTCCAGACTACTGGAAACCAGTTCGTCCCTCATTGAGAACGCACGTCTGTATGTAACAGTGGGAGTGTTGGGAAGTACTGCCTTCAGAGTAGGGTCAGTCAGTACAATGGGCCACTCCTTACAGATTATATTCTTTATTTTTTTAGCCTGTCTGCTATAGGTTGTAATCAGTCTCATTTCACATTTATTCAGATCATTATCTGGGACAGTACTGGTAACTGCTAGAGGTTCCTGATTCGTGGTGTTTTTAATTACCAAAAGGTCATCCCTATTTCTGAGATTAGCTTTAATCATTGCTTTATTTAAATTTGATTCCTCATACCCTCGTGCTAACAGCCTGTTCTTGGCATCTAGCTGGTGTTGGTTGCGCGCTGCAGTTGTGCTACACGCTCTGTGGATACGCAGGAATTCCCCATATGGAATACTTTTTATTGTATGTTGGGGGTGGAAACTCTCTGCGTGCAGTACCGTATTCCCTGATGTCTTTTTACAAAAAAAACTGGTCTCCAATTTCCCGTCCTTAACATTAACTGTTACATCTAAGAAATTCACAACACTGGTGCTCACATCTGCTGTGAATTCCAGATTCAAGTCATTGTCATTAATATTTTTGAAGAATTCAAATGCCTCATTTTCTGTACCCTTCCAAATAACAAAGACGTCATCTATATAGCGCCACCATGACAAAATGTTGTTTGACCACTGTTTCACATGGCGGGCCATGAGGACATGCCTCTCCCACCAGCCTACATGTAAACATGCATAGCTGGGAGAGAAGCATGCCCCCATCGCCACGCCTCTCAACTGTTGAAATGTCTCATTATTAAATTGAAACATATTTTTGTTCAGACATATACGAATCATCTTCAATAACATGTTATTATGGTTGTAAAGCTCAATGACTCTTTCACCCAAAAAATGTTTCACACCATTCAAACCATCTTCGTGGGCTATACTGGTGTATAACGCTGTGATGTCCATAGTCATTAAAACAACATCAGATGGTAAAATGAGATCGTTCAATTTATGTAGGAAATCCATTGTATCTCTTATATAGCTTGGCAATCTAATCACCAACTCCTGGAGGAAAAAATCTATGTACTTCGAGGTGTTCTCAAACATTCCATTGATTGCCGATACTATAGGGCGTCCTGGAATCGGCTTGACTCCCTTATGTACCTTGGGAATAAAGTAAATACTTGGAAGAACCGGATATTCTTTGTACAAACATTTTAATTCTTCCTTTGTAAGCAGCCCTTCTTTGTGCCAAGTATGCAGTTCATCTTTGTACTGCTTATGTGTACTAGCAATCAATGTTGTAGGTATCCTACGATAGCATTCAGAGTTGTTTAGGTGACGGTATGCTTCCTCCTTGTATTCTTTTTTGCCCCACAGAACTACGTTACCGCCTTTATCTGATTTGTTGATAATGACATTACTGTTTTCCTTCAATTTGGACATCAAGTTAAAATATTCTCTCATTTTTTGGGTAAGTTTTGTCTTGTTACTTTGAGTCTGATGGTGTAACTTTTTTAATTCATCAGTGATACGATCTTGAAATACGTCTATCGAGTCACGCGGCATTGTTGGCATAAATGTTGAGGCCGGTTTGAAAGGACTTCTACAAGGTTTAGAGATATTAATCCCTTCATGGTCAGCCACCTCCTGTGTAGCACTTACAACTTCCTGGCCCCTGTACAATGCGTTTAAGATGTTTATCGCATGCATATCCGATACCACCAATCCTTTTGTATTACTGTCACTCGTAGTTACATTGCTTGTGGTCATATCCAGTTCGGGTCCCTTATTGACCACCTCACTTAGTTTGTTCTTAATAGTAAAGTATTTCTTTAACTTAATCTTCCTAATGAACTTGAATACGTCCACTCTCGTATGCACATAATTAAAGTTACTTTCTGGGCAGAACGAAAGGCCTAATGAAAGCAGGTGTATCTCCGCCGCATTTAATTCGACATCCGTGAGATTAATGATAGTATTGTCACTTACTTTCTGTACTGCCGCCATTGCTGTCGCTGTCGATTTCGCCCTCTTGCATTTCCTTCTTTGCCGCCTTCTGATGTTTTGCTTCTGGCGGGTTGTGATTGCTGCTGACGCGGGCGTAGGGTCTGTTTGCGTTGCATGCAAACATAATCTAGTTCTTCTGCCAAAGTTAAAAGCCCTAGGTCCCCCGCTTCGTTGCCTGAGCTAGGATTGTCCGAATCCACCTCACTGGTGGTTGCGCTGGTCATAACGCTGCTATCCGTGGACATGATGGAGTTTGTATCATCCTCACCCTCGGGTTGATTGCTCAGAGGAGGCACGGGTGCTGACAGAGTTTTTTGCTGTCCACTTTGGTTTTTACGTAGCTTGTCAAACTTGCGGGCAAACGTGAACACCTGCCCGTGTTCGTAATCACCTTTATCTCTGGCAAATTTGTAGGCCTTCCTTGTTTTGATAACCAGCTCCTGTTTCTTTATACGGTCCTTCATTTCATTCACACTTTTGTCGATTAGGTCTTTATTCGCAAGGAATTCTGGTTTACTGAGTTCTTTTTGAATCCGGCCAATTTCCACCATATTTACTGCTCTATCAACTTTTGCATATTTGATTAGCAGGCATACTAATCGCATTGAGGCCTCCAAGTTACTCTCGGCCCACTCTTTAAGAAGCATGGGGTTTGGGCTGTCAAAAATAGGCGCCAACATTATTCTTAAACCCCTGGGTATCCGACCCACCTCATGATATTTTTCTAATGAGGTGATTTCCCACCACTTAGTCATTTCGCTGCGGCTATGTTTCTCCAGAGACTTCAACAAGCTTTTTACATCTCCGTTTTCTGAACATTCATTGGCATTGGTTTTGCCACTTTGTTTCATTGCGGGTAAATTTAAGAACAGCTCCTCTGCTGCCATCTCACGTTCTCTGATAATATCACTGGACATGTTTCACCGAAGTTTTGTATAATATCTGAGTCAATATTGCAAGCACTGCCAATTATAATGTAACGACAGTCCAACCAGCGCCTCACACCTGCAGTTTGGCCAGTATCTGAACTTACTGCGTGCTAGTTGGCTAAGAAACAGGTCCTCCGACTCGTATTCCCTCGCCTTCTCGCCTCGCTGTCAGACTCTCAATGCCGGATGCAGGGGGCCAACTTTCACATTGCTCATGGATGAGCACTTCTCCAACCCGACTCCAAATCAGTCGACCTGCTTGATCGTGAGGGGTCCATGTTGTCGAGAAGAAGTCGATTCCTCGAACACATCAAATCCTCCTTTCGTAGCACCAGCCGGTGCTACTGCAAGACACGGACACAGATATGCTGGTGCAGTTTTAATTGCTCAGTTTATTTTCTCACAAACTTCATTCGGTTCTGACGCGTTTCGACCGACACAGCGGTCTTGATCACATGATTTGCACGATCAGAACGTGATTCTTTTAAACATATCGTGTGACACCCTGTGTATAGACATAGAAAAAATACTTTGCGTATAGACATGGAAAAAATATATATGCAAACTGAAGGTATATCCATGAACAAGGTCTCTGCTGGACCGAAACATGTTGGCACATCATTCGGAACTGTTCCATAAAGGAATTCGATATTGCATTAAAGAATTTGGAAACTACCCGTGAGTGCGGCCCATTCAGTAAACTCTGTGGGATAATTATAATGAGCGGCGTGGCTCTGCCGCCAGCGGGGAACCCACTGTCAAAGAGCGCCTGCATATCCAGCGAAGCCAAGCCACAAAGGAAGATATATATGTGTATATATATATATATTCACTTAAAAAACCATAGGTTTCACACATGTTATAGTTACCTGGACATTTCACTCGTAAAAACCCAATGAAATTCCCCCGTTATAGTTACTGCAGGCAACTATAACTCACGCGACCGCAATCCTCTGCTGATGACGTCAGATATTACATCACTGTATTTAGACACTTATTTACCCATGTCTTCTTCCATTATTCTTTAGCTATACATATATTACAAATATTTATTTTTCAGAAAGACACATATGTCATCAGTGATGTAATATCTGACGTCATCAGCAGAGGATTGCGGTCGCGTGAGTTATAGTTGCCTGCAGTATCTATAACGGGGGAATTTCATTGGTTTTTTACGAGTGAAATGTCCAGGCAACTATAACATGTGTGAAACCTATGGTTTTTTAAGTGAATTTGCAAGGTTTTTTAAATGCTAATTCGTAACTATAACGTGTTTGAAACCTATGGTTTTTTCAGTGAATTTCAAAGGTTTTTTAAATGCTAATTTATGTATGTATTTTTTTTTTTTAATGGAATTTTCAGCTTGCGCGCACCGTGCACGCACCGTGCGCGCACTTCGCGGAATTTTTACAGTTTTTTCACCGTGCGCGCAGGGTGCGCGCACTCCGCGATTTTTCGCAAAAAAACCCAAACTTTTTTTTGCCCTTGGGGGTCCTTCTGGGACCCCCTGACAAAGTCTAGGGGATCGGGAACTGTCCACCCTGCCCCCTTTTCACGTTCTCCACCTTTGTTTTTCACCCCCTCAGACTGCGAGAGACAAAATGGCGGCCGAAATTTCCTGGTTTCGACCGATTCGAATGTTTACCGACATCTAACAACCAATCAGAATTGCGCTCGTGCACGGCAGGGTGCGCGCACCGTGCGCGCGCCGTGCGCGCGCGGTGCGCGCGTATAGATATTTATATGCTTTTAAATGCTATTTTCTCAGGAAATACTGAACAGATTTACACGAGACCTTCAAAAGGCACTTCCTTGACCTTATGGCTACCTCTCTGCCAAATTTCAAGTAATTCTGTTCAGCCGTTCGGGCTGTAGCTGCGACTAAAGGTCCTATGGAAAAATGCATGGGGAAAACGTGTTTTAGGACCCCCCTTTTTCTCGGCCCCCGCTTGACGAATCACCCCGAGACTTTCAGGGTCGGAGCTGAACGGAGCGCCCCATTAGTTTTGAAAATTTCGCGAGGATTCGTCAACCGGCGCCAAAGTTATTCAAAATAGAATTTTGAGATTTCCTATGGAAACTAGGTTGTAACTATAACTATCTACTGGCGACTGCCAGTAGATAATGTATATATATATATATATATATATATATTCCAACCAAATCCGACTTCTTATCAAAATCAGACACCGACACTGGAGATGCTTTTCAGCCATCCGGCTGGGTATTTATTCTTCGCGTTACGCGTTTCGGGACAACACCCTTGATCACACAATCACATGCGAACAAATCAGTTTCTTTTAAAACCAAGACACAAAGTCACATGATTAGTTTCTCACTAAACATGGTAAACAGACTAATACTGTTTTTTCAACCGATTTGCACCCTAATGATATGTTATCTTGACATAGTGCCAAATATTGTCTTAACGTCATTTATTCTAATTCACTCTAGTCAAAAATGGATTAGATTTAAAAAGATACATATTATCTCATATATTTACAATTTAATTGAATCATCCATTTAGACAAAATTAAATTACAGAGAAAATTTGACATTATTTGATACATGATTAGAAAGCTCTAAATCATTGTTCGGTAACATATAGTCCTTATCATTCCATGCAACAAGTTATTATAAAAATCATTGTCGAATAATTCTTATCCGTATTTCATTGTTTTTGTTTAAGACAGCCCATGGTGATTATTTCATTTCAATCCGCTGTTGATAGAAAAAGGTAAAAGAGAGAAGAAAAGGACATATAATAATGTCTTTATAGAACATAGTTTTACAAAGATGATGCTTGGATCTAATTCTACGATGATAAAGTGCTAGTGCTTAATTCAGTACAAGACTGTGTGCGAACAATGCTATAATAAAGTGCAAGTGCCTCATTATGTGCAAAAACCGCAATCTTATCACAATAAAGTGCTAGTGCAATACAGTACTTGTTAACGATCCTTAAAAAACTTTTTATCGATGTTCTATCAGTGTCAAAGAACTCTCCTTATGACAATATTTTTACTAATAAAAACAAATAGAAGGAACAATCATTTGTGACTTGATATAAGTTAAAATAACAGAGACAATTAAAACCAAAACTAATTGATAAAGACACCTCTATTTCAAATGTACATGTAGATCTTCTTCAACATTCATACCGTGAGGACTTTTCGTATTAAACATGAGTATATATTTTGACTCCAATTTCCTTAATTTACTTTCTCTGTCGCCCCCTCTTTGGTCCTTGGGGACTTGATCAATAGCAAAGTACACTAGTTCTCTCGTGTTTCCTTTGTGAACTTCATTAATGTGACGAGCAACTACATCGTTTTTGTCATTATTACTTATTACCCTAAGATGTTGCAGGATACGCACATGAACCATGTGGATAGTACTACCTACATACATCTTGGGGCAGGAGCACTTCAAAACGTAAACAACAAAGTCACTTTTACAATTAAGAGGTTTTCTTAGTTTCCAGGGGCTATTTAAAAGAGGGGATATTATTTGTTGCGTGTTCTTGCCATGCCTACAAGCTTTACACTTAAAACATTTATGGAAACCTGGGCTTACTTTGAGCCAACCACCTCCTTTTTTGGTTTCCAAATTAGTTTTAAACAAATCATCTCTCATGAACTTAGCGCGATTGAAAGTCACCAAAGGATATCTTGAGATTTTCCCTTGTAGGATAGGATCCTGTCTGACAAGGTGCCAATGTCTACTCAGGCTGTCTCTCACCCTAGCCTGGTATGCACTGAAACCTGTAATCATACGGATTTGACTCTCAGTATGCTTCCTCTTTTGTTCCACTATTTTAGCATCTGGTTTTAATAATGCACTTCTTTCCATATTCTGTACTTTCAATTTTGCCTGATTTAATGTGTCCATCCTGTATCCTCCCTGAAGGAATCTGTGGGTTAAGGCTCCCTGGGCCTGACCCAGAGCAGCCGGTTCACTGCAATTTCTTTTCATTCTTAGATTCTCTGCATAAGGGATACTCATTTTGAGTTTAGTGGGATGGAAACTAGCTGCGTGCAAAATTGAATTTCCAGCAGTTGGTTTCCTGTAGGTACAAGTTTGAATTGAATTCTGTGCAATGTACACCTCTAAATCTAAATAAGTTACTCTCTCCGTACTTATTTCCTCAGTGAATTTTAAATTCAGCTTGTTTACGTTAATGCTTTCGATGAACTTTTGAGCTGATTCTCTAGATCCGTTCCATATGATGAATAAATCATCAATGAAACGGATCCATTTGATGACATGATCTCTCCATTCACTAATATACTCAACTCTGAGCACCTGCTCCTCCCACCAGCCCATGTGTAGATTGGCATAACTGGGGGCGAAGCAGGTGCCCATCGCCGTGCCTTTGAGCTGCCTGTAGGTGTCACCTCCAAATAGAAAATGATTGTTAGTGAGACACAACCTACACATCTCCAACAACATATTAGTATGTTGGTAGAGGTTGATCGGTCTCAAATTTAAGAAGTGCCTCAAAGCCCTTAACCCATCCTCATGGGCAATGCTTGTATAAAGGCTCACGACGTCTAGTGTTATGAGGAGATAAGAATCTTCCCATTTCACATTTTCTATTTTGTTCAAAAAGTCCCTTGAATCTTGAATATATGCTGGTAGAGCTCTCACATACTGTTGTAAGAATGAATCCAGATATTTGGAAATAGGTTCAAAAAGACTCCCTATGGCGGAAATGATGGGGCGTCCAGGTGGTCTATCCTTGTGCTCGAACACATCAAATCCTCCTTTCGTAGCACCAGCCGGTGCTACTGCAAGACACGGACACAGATATGCTGGTGCAGAATTAATTGCTCAGTTTATTTTCTCACAAACTTCATTCGGTTCTGACGCGTTTCGACCGACACAACGGTCTTGATCACATGATTTGCACGATCAGAACGTGATTCTTTTAAACATATCGTGTGACACCCTGTGTATAGACATAGAAAAAATACTTTGCGTATAGACATGGAAAAAATATATATGCAAACTGAAGGTATATCCATGAACAAGGTCTCTGCTGGACCGAAACATGTTGGCACATCATTCGGAACTGTTTCATAAAGGAATTCGATATTGCATTAAAGAATTTGGAAACTACCCGTGAGTGCGGCCCATTCAGTAAACTCTGTGGGATAATTATAATGAGCGGCGTGGCTCTGCCGCCAGCGGGGAACCCACTGTCAAAGAGCACCTGCACATCCAGCAAAGCCAAGCCACAAAGGAAGATATATATGTGTATATATATATATATTCACTTAAAAAACCATAGGTTTCACACATGTTATAGTTACCTGGACATTTCACTCGTAAAAACCCAATGAAATTCCCCCGTTATAGTTACTGCAGGCAACTATAACTCACGCGACCGCAATCCTCTGCTGATGACGTCAGATATTACATCACTGTATTTAGACACTTATTTACCCATGTCTTCTTCCATTATTCTTTAACTATACATATATAACAAATATTTATTTTTCAGAAAGACACATATGTCATCAGTGATGTAATATCTGACGTCATCAGCAGAGGATTGCGGTCGCGTGAGTTATAGTTGCCTGCAGTAACTATAACGGGGGAATTTAATTGGTTTTTTACGAGTGAAATGTCCAGGCAACTATAACATGTGTGAAACCTATGGTTTTTTAAGTGAATTTGAAAGGTTTTTTAAATGCTAATTCGTAACTATAACGTGTCTGAAACCTATGGTTTTTTCAGTGAATTTCAAAGGTTTTTTAAATGCTAATTTATGTATGTATTTTTTTTTTTAATGGAATTTTCAGCTTGCGCGCACCGTGTGTGCACCGTGCGCGCACTTCGCGGAATTTTTACAGTTTTTTCACCGTGCGCGCAGGGTGCGCGTACTCCGCGATTTTTCACGAACTGTCCACCCTGCCCCCTTTTCACGTTCTCCACCTTTGTTTTTCACCCCCTCAGACTGCGAGAGACAAAATGGCGGCCGAAATGTCCTGGTTTCGACCGATTCGAATGTTTACCGACATCTAACAACCAATCAGAATTGCGCTCGCGCACGGCAGGGTGTGCGCACCGTGCGCGCACGGTGCGCGCGTATAGATATTTATATGCTTTTAAATGCTATTTTCTCAGGAAATACTGAACAGATTTACACGAGACCTTCAAAAGGCACTTCCTTGACCTTATGGCTACCTCTCTGCCAAATTTCAAGTAATTCTGTTCAGCCGTTCGGGCTGTAGCTGCGACTAAAGGTCCTATGGAAAAATGCATGGGGAAAACGTGTTTTAGGACCCCCCCTTTTTCTCGGCCCCCGCTTGACGAATCACCCCGAGACTTTCAGGGTAGTAGCTGAACGGAGCGCCCCATTAGTTTTGAAAATTTCGTGAGGATTCGTCAACCGGCGCCAAAGTTATTCAAAATAGAATTTTGAGATTTCCTATGGAAACTAGGTTGTAACTATAACTATCTACTGGCGACCGCCAGTAGATAATATATATATATATATATATATATATATATATATATATATCTATATATATATATCTATATATATATATATATATATATATATATATATAGATATATATATATATATATATATATATATATATATAGATATATATATAGATATATATATATTCCAACCAAATCCGACTTCTTATCAAAATCAGACACCGACACTGGAGATGCTTTTCAGCCATCCGGCTGGGTATTTATTCTTCGCGTTACGCGTTTCGGGACAACTCCCTTGATCACACAATCACATGCGAACAAATCAGTTTCTTTTAAAACCAAGACACAAAGTCACATGATTAGTTCCTCACTAAACATGGTAAACAGACTAATACTGTTTTTTCAACCGATTTGCACCCTAATGATATGTTATCTTGACATAGTGCCAAATATTGTCTTAACGTCATTTTTTCTAATTCACTCTAGTCAAAAATGGATTAGATTTAAAATTAAAAAGATACATATTATCTCATATATTTACAATTTAATCGAATCATCCATTTAGACAAAATTAAATTACAGAGAAAATTTGACATTATTTGATACATGATTAGAATGCTCTAAATCATTGTTCGGTAACATATAGTCCTTATCATTCCATGCAACAAGTTATTATAAAAATCATTGTCGAATAATTCTTATCCGTATTTCATTGTTTTTGTTTAAGACAGCCCATGGTGATTATTTCATTTCAATCCGCTGTTGATAGAAAAAGGTAAAAGAGAGAAGAAAAGGACATATAATAATGTCTTTATAGAACATAGTTTTACAAAGATGATGCTTGGATCTAATTCTACGATGATAAAGTGCTAGTGCTTAATTCAGTACAAGACTGTGTGCGAACAATGCTATAATAAAGTGCAAGTGCCTCATTATGTGCAAAAACAGCAATCTTATCACAATAAAGTGCTAGTGCAATACAGTACTTGTTAACGATCCTTAAAAAACTTTTTATCGATGTTCTATCAGTGTCAAAGAACTCTCCTTATGACAATATTTTTACTAATAAAAACAAATAGAAGGAACAATCATTTGTGACTTGATATAAGTTAAAATAACAGAGACAATTAAAACCAAAACTAATTGATAAAGACACCTCTATTTCAAATGTACATGTAGATCTTCTTCAACATTCATACCGTGAGGACTTTTCGTATTAAACATGAGTATATATTTTGACTCCAATTTCCTTAATTTACTTTCTCTGTCGCCCCCTCTTTGGTCCTTGGGGACTTGATCAATAGCAAAGTACACTAGTTCTCTCGTGTTTCCTTTGTGAACTTCATTAATGTGACGAGCAACTACATAGTTTTTGTCATTATTACCTATTACCCTAAGATGTTGCAGGATACGCACATGAACCATGTGGATAGTACTACCTACATACATCTTGGGGCAGGAGCACTTCAAAACGTAAACAACAAAGTCACTTTTACAATTAAGAGGTTTTCTTAGTTTCCAGGGGCTATTTAAAAGAGGGGATATTATTTGTTGCGTGTTCTTGCCATGCCTACAAGCTTTACACTTAAAACATTTATGGAAACCTGGGCTTACTTTGAGCCAACCACCTCCTTTTTTGGTTTCCAAATTAGTTTTAAACAAATCATCTCTCATGGACTTAGCGCGATTGAAAGTCACCAAAGGATATCTTGAGATTTTCCCTTGTAGGATAGGATCCTGTCTGACAAGGTGCCAATGTCTACTCAGGCTGTCTCTCACCCTAGCCTGGTATGCACTGAAACCTGTAATCATACGGATTTGACTCTCAGTATGCTTCCTCTTTTGTTCCACTATTTTAGCATCTGGTTTTAATAATGCACTTCTTTCCATATTCTGTACTTTCAATTTTGCCTGATTTAATGTGTCCATCCTGTATCCTCTCTGAAGGAATCTGTGGGTTAAGGCTCCCTGGGCCTGACCCAGAGCAGCCGGTTCACTGCAATTTCTTTTCATTCTTAGATTCTCTGCATGAGGCATACTCATTTTGAGTTTAGTGGGATGGAAACTAGCTGCGTGCAAAATTGAATTTCCAGCAGTTGGTTTCCTGTAGGTACAAGTTTGAATTGAATTCTGTGCAATGTACACCTCTAAATCTAAATAAGTTACTCTCTCCGTACTTATTTCCTCAGTGAATTTTAAATTCAGCTTGTTTACGTTAATGCTTTCAATGAACTTTTGAGCTGATTCTCTAGATCCGTTCCATATGATGAATAAATCATCAATGAAATGGATCCATTTGATGACATGATCTCTCCATTCACTAATATACTCAACTCTGAGCACCTGCTCCTCCCACCAGCCCATGTGTAGATTGGCATAACTGGGGGCGAAGCAGGTGCCCATCGCCGTGCCTTTGAGCTGCCTGTAGGTGTCACCTCCAAATAGAAAATGATTGTTAGTGAGACACAACCTACACATCTCCAACAACATATTAGTATGTAGGTAGAGGTTGATCGGTCTCAAATTTAAGAAGTGCCTCAAAGCCCTTAACCCATCCTCATGGGCAATGCTTGTATAAAGGCTCACGACGTCTAGTGTTATGAGGAGATAAGAATCTTCCCATTTCACATTTTCTATTTTGTTCAAAAAGTCCCTCGAATCTTGAATATATGCTGGTAGAGCTCTCACATACAGTTGTAAGAATGAATCCAGATATTTGGAGGTAGGTTCAAAAGGACTCCCTATGGTGGAAATGATGGGGCGTCCAGGTGGTCTATCCTTGTGCTCGAACACATCAAATCCTCCTTTCGTAGCACCAGCCGGTGCTACTGCAAGACACGGACAAAGATATGCTGGTGCAGAATTAATTGCTCAGTTTATTTTCTCACAAACTTCATTCGGTTCTGATGCGTTTCGACCGACACAGCGGTCTTGATCACATGATTTGCATGATCAGAACGTGATTCTTTTAAACATATCGTGTGACACCCTGTGTATAGACATAGAAAAAATACTTTGCATATTGACATGGAAAAAATATATATGCAAACTGAAGGTATATCCATGAACAAGGTCTCTGCTGGACCGAAACATGTTGGCACATCATTCAGAACTGTTCCATAAAGGAATTCGATATTGCATTAAAGAATTTGGAAACTACCCGTGAATGCGGCCCATTCAGTAAACTCTGTGGGATAATTATAATGAGCGGCGTGGCTTTGCCGCCAGCGGGGAACCCACTGTCAAAGAGCGCCCGCATATCCAGCGAAGCCAAGCCACAAAGGAAGATATATATGTGTATATATATATATATTCACTTAAAAAACCATAGGTTTCACACATGTTATAGTTACCTGGACATTTCACTCGTAAAAACCCAATGAAATTCCCCCGTTATAGTTACTGCAGGCAACTATAACTCACGCGACCGCAATCCTCTGCTGATGACGTCAGATATTACATCACTGTATTTAGACACTTATTTACCCATGTCTTCTTCCATTATTCTTTAACTATACATATATTACAAATATTTATTTTTCAGAAAGACACATATGTCATCAGTGATGTAATATCTGACGTCATCAGCAGAGGATTGCGGTCGCGTGAGTTATAGTTGCCTGCAATAACTATAACGGGGGAATTTCATTGGTTTTTTACGAGTGAAATGTCCAGGCAACTATAACATGTGTGAAACCTATGGTTTTTTAAGTGAATTTGCAAGGTTTTTTAAATGCTAATTCGTAACTATAACGTGTCTGAAACCTATGGTTTTTTCAGTGAATTTCAAAGGTTTTTTAAATGCTAATTTATGTATGTATTTTTTTTTTTTATGGAATTTTCAGCTTGCGCGCACCGTGTGTGCACCCTGCGCGCACTTCGCGGAATTTTAACAGTTTTTTCACCGTGCGCGCAGGGTGCGCGTACTCCGCCATTTTTCACGAACTGTCCACCCTGCCCCCTTTTCACGTTCTCCACCTTTGTTTTTCACCCCCTCAGACTGCAAGAGACAAAATGGCGGCCGAAATTTCCTGGTTTCGACCGATTCAAATGTTTACCGACATCTAACAACCAATCAGAATTGTGCTCGCGCACGGCAGGGTGCGCGCACCGTGCGCGCACGGTGCGCGCGTATAGATATTTATATGCTTTTAAATGCTATTTTCTCAGGAAATACTGAACAGATTTACACGAGACCTTCAAAAGGCACTTCCTTGACCTTATGGCTACCTCTCTGCCAAATTTCAAGTAATTCTGTTCAGCCGTTCGGGCTGTAGCTGCGACTAAAGGTCCTATGGAAAAATGCATGGGGAAAACGCATTTTAGGACCCCCCTTTTTCTCGGCCCCCGCTTGACAAATCACCCCGAGACTTTCAGGGTAGGAGCTGAACGGAGCGCCCCATTAGTTTTGAAAATTTCGCGAGGATTCGTCAACCGACGCCAAAGCTATTCAAAATAGAATTTTGAGATTTCCTATGGACACTAGGTTGTAACTATAACTATCTACTGGCGACCGCCAGTAGATAATATAGATATATATATATATATATATATATATATTATCTACTGGCGGTCGCCAGTAGATAGTTATAGTTAGGACCCTGTTTCCATAGGAAATCCGCAACATTCTATTTGGAATAACTTTGGCGCCGGTCGATGAATCCTCGCGAAATTTTCAAAATAGGTGGGGCGCTACGCTCCGCTCCTACCCTGAAAGTCTCGGGGGGATTCGTCAAGCGGGGGCTGAGAAAAAAGGGGGGTCCCAAAACGCGGTTTTCCCATGCATTTTTCCATAGGACCTTTAGACACAGCTACAGCCCGAACGGCTGAACAGAGTTACTTGAAATTTGGCAGAGAGGTAGTCCTCAGGTCAAGGAAGTGCCTTTTGTAGGTCTGGTGTAAATCTGTTCAGTAGTTCCTGAGAAAATAGCATTTAAATCAATATATATATGTGGGCGGAGCCTAACCACACATCTCATGCTGTGATCTGATTGGCTGTCAGCACTTCATCCAAGAAGTGTTGGCAGCCATCTTGGGACCAATATACATGATAGCACCTCATTAAAAAGCATTGCAGTTAATAGAAGATTTTAAGACTTTAGTTACATTATAAATCATTTGTTGATGGTACCATACACATTTTAGGAATTGTGGTATGTTCTAAGGGGATTTCACCATGTGAAAAAGCCTTCTGCTGGGATATCATGATTGAGAGAAAAATATTTTCTCATGCTTTTACCACAGAGGTTTGAAAGGTGATCTATAAGCTAAACTGAGAGCTTATTTTCTGTAAATTCACATTATCTTTCTCAGTCATGTGAGAATGAAGTCTGACATTCTCAGTAAAACATGTACATCCAACAAGGGCAGAGACTGTCAGTTGATTCCTTTGTGTTCTACTGCAGCTTTCCAGAGTGTTCCAAAGAACTACTAGAGCGCTAACCGTCCTACTTATGATAAATGTATGGCACACCTGAAGCCATCTTGCTTGGATTAAAGTGGTAACTCTTAAAACATTTAATTTAAAAAGGAACAAAATGAGGTGGTTCATTTTTCCATAAAAAGTATGATTAGTGCTGCATAAAGAAAAATTAGGGCACATTTTGAGTGACTTCTCAAATCCTGGCATGCAGACTGAAACATGCACTTTCAATACCAGCAGCAGTTTTCCCTGGTGAGCAGTAGCTTTACTACAGTGATCTAATGAGCAAAAAGAGTGCTAACATTCTGATTTTATGGCAAATGTGTGACACATTTGAATGCCTTCTTGATGGAATCAAAGTAAAAAACTGAAAGTATTTCCTACTGAGGAGACTGCAGTAAATGAGGAAATTAGGAAACTTCATAACAAATAAGTCTCCCAAGATGGCCACCAGAGACAAAAGAGCCCAAATGTAGCCCAAATATCACCCAGATGTAGCCCAAGTATAGCCCAATGACAGAATGTCCATAAAAACAACTAGAGCACTTACTGTCTTCATTATGACAAAAGTATGGCACACCTGAAGCCATCTTGATTGGAATAAACTGGTAACACTTAAAACATTTAATTTAAAAAGGAACACAATGAGGGGGTTCATTTTGCCATAGAAATTATGATTAATGCTGAAAATGAGGGCACATTTTGAGTGACTTCTCAAATCCTCTTCTATTTCATTAAAAAATTCTGACATGCAGACTGAAACATGCACTTTTAATACCAGGAGCAGACTTCCATGGTGAGCAGTAGTTTTACTACAGTGATCTAATGAGCAACTAGAGTGCTAACATTCAGAATTCATGGCAAATGTGTGACATATCTGAATACCTTCATGATGGAATCAAAGTAAAAAACTGAAAGCATTTCCGACTGAGGAGACTGCAGTACATGAGGAAATTAGGAAACTTCATAACAAATAAATCTCCCAAGATGGCCACCGGAGACAAAAGAGCCCAAATGTAGCCCAAAATCACCCAGATATAGCCCAAATATAGCCCAATGACAGAAGTGTGCAAAACACTTATTATTTTGTGTTTTTGCAGTGTTATATAGTGCAGACTTGTCAGGTATTGGAGTGCTTTACATGAGCATTGGTTACATCACACAAGAACAAATTCATTTTGGTTGTAGACATGGGGAGACTAAGTGATTTGACCAGAATCACAGAATGTCGAGCTGAAGCAGAAACTTCAACCTGGTTCCCCAGTTGCAAAGTCTGCAGTTCTGGAAGTAACACCACATCCTCTCCCCTAAGTGCAACATTTAATCAAGTTGTCAACTAGATAAAAAAACATAAAGATAACAAATAATTTAAAAGTGCTTTGTCGCTATTTGAAAACTCAGAAAATATGTCCTTATTTTAGTCTTTTAGAGCACTAACCATAATTTTGATGCCAATAAGACCCTCTCATATATGTAATTTCTAAAGGAATGCTCTAGGTATTACGGTTTTGATTACATCAAGATGATGTCAGGTGCTCCACACTTTTGTAATAAATATAGAATGTTAGCAATCTAGTTGTTCATTAGGATACTGTTGAGAGGCAGAGGCCAGGGGCACGGACTCTGAAAATTGAAGGCAGGTAGGAGGGTGCAAAGGCAACAATTTAACCACACTGAGCAGGCAGGAAGGGCCGTGGAAGCACAACAGACTATGGAGGGCAGTGGAAAGGGGGGCAGGGGCAACAAACCAACAATACAGGACTTGCAAGAGAGGCTGTTGGAGGGAAGATCTATTACGGGTCAAGGAAGCTAGGGGCGGTCCCCAGAGCCCCGGGAGCCACCACAGAACTGAGCAGGAGAGTGAGTCAGGGACAAAAGGGGCACCTTAATTTGAGCCGGGGTGCCTAGGAACGCTTGCTCCAAAAATGAAGAAAACAGACATATGAGACATGGAATTGGAGGCAGAATACAATGGCAGTTTAATGAGAAGATGCAACTTCAAAGAAACCGCAGAATAGAGACCTAAAGTACAAAATCCAGAATCCAGATAATCATACAGCTGTCATGATATTCTCTGTATCTCAATTAATGGACTGACAGAGAGAGAGAGAAAACACATCTATAAATGCATCATGAGAAACAAGTTACACCAAGGAAAATGTTACCTAGGGACACTCACATTTACTCTTAGAGCAAGCATTCCTGCAATTACAATACAACATCTTTTAAATGCAAAAGTAAAGAGAACAATGGTTAAACATAACATGACATTTCATATAGGTAAAATAGAATAAGATACTTCAAGCAAAGCCGAGCAAGACATTTTAAGCAAAGGAAGACAAGAGCTCCCAGTTCTTGGGGAAAACCTGCACAGCCTGTTAACCTACATACAGACGGCGAGGTTGTCCGTCGATATCTGTGGGTGCTCCCTTTTTATATCATTTTGTGGGCTCCTTTGCACGCTACATCTACCTACGTATGCTACCCAAAAGCTTCGTCTGCAGATTTTACCAGACATTTCGTCATTTACCCACTTAATGCTGACAATGGACTGGGTGAAAAGGTCAGTCTCTCAGGCCAATCGCTTATCGTAAGTTCCATAGAGCAAGCAGAAAATAATGGGTATTGTACAGGAATTCAATATATTCATGTATAAAATCTCCTCAGTTCTCCTAACTTGACGCTCTGCGGTTGCCACTTCCTTAAAAGCGGGAAACCTGCCCAGGAAGCAAGTACCAGTCCAGGATGCAGCCTACTGTATGTCGACAGCTTCAGGGGGATGTTGAACTTTGATACCGAGCACGGAGCACTCGGGTAGGGTGGGGTCTACTAGTTTGGAGCAGAAGGCCTCGCAGACCTGCCTTCAGACTGCTATACACTAAAATTGCAGAGCTATGGTCAATTTAACAAAGAGGCCTACATATTGAACAGAAGGGCCTACACAGGGGTTTTATGCTGGCTGAGTGGTAAGGATGTCTCAGGATAATTATATAGCAACACAGGACCCGCTGGTCAATTTAATACGGCCTACAAATGCGGCTGGCAGGGCAAGGACAAGGGTCTCATACTTCAGGTGTGGACAGAACGGGCCAGGGGCCCCCTGTGATACAAAATCTACCCTCCTTCAAGGCTGTGGCAATGTAATAGACCATTGTGGGCAGAAGGAAGAGGCAATGGTAGTACAACCATACATGCCAACAGACCCGATTCAGCCAGGAAACGTCCAATGTTTTTAAGCTCAAATGGGCTTTATTTGATCTGTCTCCTGTCTACAATATCCTCTTTTTCAATGTAACTCAAAGGGGAAAATCAATACCCCAGTTTTTTTTCAAAATCTCCCTCTTACCAAGTTCAAAATGTTCGCAAGTATGGTACATTGGATCATGGAAGGAAATGGGATAGGGACATGGACTTGGATAACAGAGGACAGGAGAGACATGGAGAGGTGCACCAAACTGACCCTGCAGGGCAGGCATCAGGGTTTGCAGCAGCACAATACACCACACAGGGCATGCAGGACGGGAGTGCAGCACAACAATCCATAGAAAGCAAGAGGGAGGGGACAGGACCATGCACATGGACAACAGAGAACAGAGGGGCAAGAGGCAATGGTAGCTAGCTGACCATAATGGACAGACAGGAGAGAAGGCTGCAGCATAACAGACCATAAAGGGCAGGAGGGACGGATCAGGGGCATTACAATGGAACAGACAAGCCAGGAGGGAGGGAGTAGGGGTCTGCACATGTAAACAGAGGGCTGGGGGCAAGGGGGCAGGGCAGGAGCAGCAAGATGGCCATGGAGGTCAGGCAGGATGGGCACTAGAAGCAAGACACAACATGAAGAGCAACAGTGAGACTGTGATGGCATACACACAGACCATGGAGGGAAGGTGGGAGGGGGTCAGGGGCAGCTAACTGACCACACAGGGAAGGTGGGAGGGGCCATGGCAGCACAGAAGACCATGCATGGCAAGTGGGAGGGTTAGTGGCAACACAATGGCTATGATGGGCAAGAAGGAGGGTGCAGGGGCATGCACAAAGGACGATGGAGGATAGAAGGGAGGGTCAGGACCTGTGCACAGACAAGAAAGTTCAGGGGAAGGGGCCTCACAACAGACCACATGGGGCAGGCAGGAGGAGCAGTTGCAGCACAACAGACCAGGGAGGGCAGAAGGGTGTGGCAGTACAATGGACCATGTAGGACAGGAGGAAGAGGATAGAGGCATGGCATGTGGACAGGCAGGGTGGAGGTGGCAGGGACAGGTTACAGTCATCTGACAATGCTAGGCAGGTGGGAGGGGAGTGGTAGCTCAACAGAACACTCAGAGTAGATAGGAGTGGCAGGTCCATGGGACATGGTGGGCAAAAAGGATGGAGCAGGGGCATGCACAAAGACATCGGAGGGCAGGGGGAAGGAGAATAGGGGCAGCAAGCTAAGCACAGAGTTTAAGCAGGAGGTCAATGATGGGGCATAGAATTGGGCAATGGAGGGCAGGAGGAGTGGACTGGTACATCATACTAAATTGAGGGCAGTGGCAGCACATCAGACCATGCATGGCAGGAGGGAGGAGGCTAGTCCATGGATTCACACAACAGAGGATAGGGAGGAGGGGGATGGGGCAGCAAGCTAACTGTTCAGAGAAGGCGGGTATTAGAAACTTTATTGTTTTTAAAACATTTTGTCTGTGCAAACTACTTAAAATATGAACAAGTATGCAGCATAATCTCACTTTTATTCAGGAAGAAGAAGACGTTAGTGACTGTGACTCCGGGCTCACTTGGCAAAAACACCCCCTGACCCTCCACCCCCTATCGCAAAATGTAATGCCCGTGAAAAGGGTAGGTGAACACAGTGTTATATAGAACATAGTCCTGAGAGCACGATTGAAAATGAAAACTAGATATAGTGTATGGTATAAACTATGCACCAAAAAGTGTGATATAAGATGAACCAGGCGTGAAATATAATATGCAATACATTGTGCGCAATGACAGATTCATTGGAGAGCGCGAGATAGCACAGGCACTAGCGTGTGCTATGCGATACGCGCCTTGGAGTGTAATATGCACAGGGCAGTGTTGTGTAACCTAACTAGTCTCTAAAGTTGTAATATAAAATATGTGCTGGGGAGTGTAACGTTGCATATGCACTGTGACAAAGATATGGATCCCAAATTGTAATATGTATGGCATAGCACTGTGCGTTATAACATAGGCATCGAGGAAGGCACGTTAGATGGGGCAATATAACCCGTGCGAAGACAAGTGTGGCATGACATTTTCACGGGGTGGTGTTACAGTGCACATGGGCTAGAGAGTGTCATAGCATATGCACTAGCTAGTGGAATACAATACAGAGGTGTGTGGCACTCGGCAGGCAATGGTGGGTGTAACACAGCATTGGGCTCTGTCAGGAGCGCGCTGTGACTCGCAAGTGATGTTCGTCCCCTTTCCAGAGAGTAAAATAAAAAGTATTACACATCCGGCAGTGGATGTGTGTTTTATTAACTGTGAGGGGGGTTTCTTGCATAGTTTTGGTCGAATTTTTGTCGAATCCCCTTTGAATGGCTTGGTGTGCATGTGTATTAAATGTGCCCGTCAATAGCTACCCATGTTTGTATAAATAAACGACAAGGGTGTCTACCGGGATTAGGCACGGTAGAGCATCAGACATGTCAGAGCTTCACTAGTGGTGTAAATACATTCCACGTGGATTAATTGCATGCATAGTCGCCTTTTAATGAATATCACGCAAATCGTCATGGTGATAGGTACGTACGGTTTGTCCAGCATGTCCTAGGTGTGTCTATAAATATATATTTTTTAAAAATAATAAAAAACAGTGGCCGGCCCTGGGGATTGGGGTCAAAAAAATAAAATTAGGAGACAGGCCCTGGGGGATGGGGTCATCAGGGCCAATAAATTAGAATAAGAAGGGGAACCACACAGCCCCCCTTCTTAAAAAAATAAAATAAATAAAAGACTGGCATCGTGCCGGAGGCCATGCCCCCTCCATGCAGCACTCTGCAAACGCGCCCCCAACAGGCATCTCCAGTATGCGCCAGGGACCTGCGCTGCAGACAGGTGTTCTGAGGCCAAGCCCCTTTTTACACCTCTCTGCAACGCAGCTCTGTGGCGCTTACTGGAGGTACCTAGTGGTCTAGTGTGACCCTAGGGACCCTTAGGATTCAAGGGGACTTAATCTCTCAACTTAGAACAGCCACAGGGCGCGTTTACACAGTGGTGAAGGGAGGGGACGGGGCCTGAGGTGACGTGTGCAAACACGCACCATGGCACGTTTTAAATTGGGGATATAATTTCCCTTCAATACTGAGGGCCCCTGAGGGCTAACTAGCCCACCAAGTGCTTCCAGTAAGCGCCACTGAGCTGCATTGCAGAGAGGTGGTCCAGGCCGTGCCACTTTTTACACCTCTCTGCAACGCAGCTCTGTGGCACTTACTGGAGGTACCTAGTGGGCTAGTTGGACCCTAGGGACCCTCAGGACTCAAATGAACTTAATCTCCCAACTAAAAACGGACACAGAGCGTGTTTACACAATGGTGAAAGGAGGGGACGGGGCCTGAGTTAACGTGTGCAAAAACGCCCTGTGGCCTGTTTTAAGAGGTAGTTTTAATCCCCATGCCCTATTATATACTAGGGGCTTATAGAGGAGGTAAGGCTAATCCCATGGCGACCCCAACGCATAATGTTCCCTAGTGTATGTAGGTGTTTTCACTGTATTCTAAGTGTCTTTTAACATAGCACTGGCTCTAGGACTGGTTAGTCAGACTCAGTTACCACCAGTATCCGTCTGAAAAAGTTGAGGGTACAGGATGATTTTGCAACAAGGCTTCTTTCTGCTCTTCTTTTTGTTCTTTCTGCACGTTATCCTTCTTCCTGCACTTATCTTCGTATTTGAGGACTTCTGTTGCTTCTTTCTGCACTTCTTTTGTTTCTTTCTGTGCATTTTTTCTTCTTTCTTCACATGTCCTATCTCTGTAGGCATAGTTAGAAATTAGCATTTAAAAAACCTTTGAAATTAACAGAAAAAACCATAGGTTTCAGGCACGTTATAGTTAGGAATTAGCATTTAAAAAACCTCAGAAATTCACTGAAAAAACCATAGGTTTCAGGGGTGTTATAGTTAGCTGGACTTTTCACTTGTACAAAACCATTGAAATTCCCCCGTTATAGTTAGTTCAGCTAACTATAACTCGCGCGCCCGCAATGCACTGCTGATGACGTCACATATTACATCACTCATGACATGGTCAGTGACATCACTCATGACATCACTGATGACATCTCAAATGACATCACTGATGACATCACTGATGACATCATCCTTGTGATAGAGTGGCAGACCTCCTCTCACCCTAATATAACCTTTGATACACACATTCAAAAATAGAGACTAAAATTTTCAAAACAATGGACATACCAATACCAGTTACAACAACCTCTTCAGTAATTCTAAGATCCACATACACATCCACTCATTCACCAACAGTCCAATACAGTCACTCATACATGTACTCACTCATCATATGTACTCATACACCTACACATCCTGTTACACAATGCCACTCATCCATAGTTACTCACACACATAGTCACTCATGCTAATAAAGAATCAAACATACATTTACTTGCATATACAGTTATACACACACCACCACACTTACTTCTACGGAAACTTACACATACTTAGTCTTTTAAACAATCACTTATAGAAACACATACTTATTCATACAGGAACTCTTTCAATCTCTCACTCTCACATATACTCACATATATACACCAATAGTCACATATACTAGTTTAAAACATATGTAGTTACTCATAAAGACACTATTGAGACAGTCATTCACTCACTAACACACCCATACACACACTCATCCACCCATACAGTCCTGCACACATACTGTGTTCAACACATACAAACAGTGAGTCACTCATTCATGCACCTATGCACTACGTAATACCCCCACCGAACCATGCAGACACTCAGACTGATACTCAAAAAACCAACTAATAACCTATATAGACACCCATGTAGCTACTCACCAACCCATGCAGCCACTTATACACAAAGTGAGAGACTGATACAGATATTTACATACTTAAACATTACTCACTAAGCCATGTATTCACTATGATACACTTAATCAATCAGTTACACAATCAATTTTTCAAAAACAAATCATCCATTTAGACACTTATATACCCATTTATTCTTCCATCGACCTTGAGATATACATATATAAAACATATTTAATTTTCAGAATAACACACATTCACTGGATGATGTCATCAGTGATGTCATCAGTGATGTCATTTGAGATGTCATCAGTGATGTCATGAGTGATGTCACTGACCATGTCATGAGTGATGTAATATGTGACGTCATCAGCAGTGCATTGCGGGCGCGCGAGTTATAGTTAGCTGAACTAACTATAACGGGGGAATTTCAATGGTTTTGTACAAGTGAAAAGTCCAGCTAACTATAACACCCCTGAAACCTATGGTTTTTTCAGTGAATATATATATATATATATATATATACATATCTGTACTTTTCATTCATTGGACAGTAACGGCAGCCCTGATGCGTTTCGGTTCAATTGACCTTTTTCAAAAGTGAGGCCTTGGCAGTCCTTTACCCACAACGCAAATGCATCAATTGTTTGGTTTTTGCCATCTAGTGGACACCCCAATGGATCTTTGCAATGCATGCTGGAACTTGCAGTCCGCTAATCAGTGTCCATTATATCCCTTCAGTGGATGGTGCCATTTTATTGCCGTTCCAATTTTAAATATTTCTATATTTCAACTTTAAACTTACAGCTATCCATTGCTCCGTAGGGAGTCCTATTTCCGAGGCTGCTCGGACCCATGCCATAGAAAGCCTTCGGTGCCAGCCCTTTTCCCTTCCACTCTTTCACAAGTGCATCACATGTTTTACTCACCTGTGAGGCCCACTGGAGGGAAAATTGGAATGAATCACATGCTGGGCGAAAGCCTTTCAAGCAGCACTGTGCACCCTCACGAAATGCCTATGACCAAGGAGCTGATGCTCTGAAACGCATAAGACTTTGAACAATTTCTGAAATAAAGAATGCTGGTTTCCTTTAATTAATCTGTTTCAGAGTGCGTCTTCAAACAGAGGATAATTGTCAAGCATCTAAACTACAGAAGTCCAGCCGTGAAGACAGCACCACCCCTCAAGGTTAAAAGGGGTCACAAAGACACAGAACTGATCCTAGTCTGTTGGTGGCGAACCAGCCATGCACCATCACTGAATAATTCTTTGTTCAGAGGCCCACTGGAGGGCTAGAAAAATGAAGTTAACAGCTTGGGAAAGCACAGAACCTACTAAAGGTAATAATTAAATTGAAAGGCACGATAAAGCCCACTGGAGGGAAACAAGCTTAGACTACACGTCCCAGCCTGCAACACCTGTTGTACTCAGCTGTGAGTCCCAATGGAGGGCAAATTGGAATAAATCACATGCTGCGAGAAAGCCTTTCAAGCAGCACTGCACCATCTCATGAAAGGCCTGTGACCAAGGAGCTGCTGCTCTGAAACGCGTCAGGCTTTGAACAATATCTGAAATAAAGAACACCGGTTTGCTTTAATTAATCTGTTTCAGAGTGCATCTTCAAACAGGGGATGATTTGCAAGCATCTAAACTACGGTAGTCCAGCCGTAAAGACTGCACCACCACTCAAGGTTAAAAGGGGGCCACAAGGACAAAGAACTGATCCGAGTCTGTTGGTGGAGAAACAGACATGTACAATCACGGAATAATTCTTTCTTCAGAGGCCCACTAGAGGGCTAGAAAAATGAAGTTAACAGCTTTATGAGGCCCACAAAATATCGATATCTGAGCACCGAGGAGGGTTCGCAAACCCTCCCGGGCACAACCTTCACTCTGATTGGCTGTCAACACTCCAAACCTGGAAGAGTTGGCAGCCATCTTGTGACTCGGTAACCGAGTCACAAGAAATCAGGTGAAAACAGGGTGAAAAACAAGAAAAGGGGGCAGGGTAGAAGCACCCTGACCCCCTAGGCCTGCTGGTGGGGCGATGAGGACCTCTTGTGTCCTGAGGAACTCAGGACACAAGTGGACTTCACCCCCAAGCAGCAGTGCACCAGGAACTGCGTTTGCAGAGTGGTGTAAAAAGGGGGCGTGGCCTCGGACCACTCTCAGCAATCCAGGGGTGTGGTGCTTACTGGAGGTACCTGGTGGGCTAGTTGGCCCCTAGGGACCCTCAGGAATGAAGGGAACTTAATACCCCAACTTAGAACATGCCCGAAGGCGCGTTTGCTGAGTGATGGAGAAAGGGGGCATGGCCTTTGTCAACCTCTCAGCAATCCCCCTGTGTGGGGCTTACTGGAGGTAAAAGGTAGTCTAGTTGGCCCCTAAAGGACCGACAGGAGCGAAGGTGACTTTAATCCCCATCCAAGAGCACGCCAGGGAGCCCGTTTGCAGAGTGGTGGGCAAAGGGGGCATGGCCTGCTATGATAACTTAGCAATCCTGCTGTGTGGGACCTATTGAAGGTAAAAGGAGGGGTAGTTGACCCCCAAGGTTGTCCTTTGGGGCCAACTACACCTCTTGTTACCTTCAGTAACTCCCACACAGGGAGATTGCTAAGACTTCTTCGGAGGACATGACCCCTTTCTCCACCACTCTGCAAAAGCACCTCCTGGCAGACTACAGGATGGGGGATGAAGTCCAATTTACTCCTGAGGGACTTTGGGGGCCAAGAAGCCCTTTTGGTACCTCCTCTAAGTCCTATGCAGTGGAATTCCTGAGCGCTGCACCCTTTCTCCACTACTCTGCAAACGTGGCTACTACTTAAAGATGCATCTTTCTGCTCCTCTGACTTAGAGGTAGTTTTATCCCCCTGCCCTATGATGTACTAGGGCCTCACAGAGGAGGTCATGCCAATCATAGGAATACCCCAACGCATAGTGCTCCCAAGTGTATGTAGGGTTTTCATTGTATTCTAAGTGTGTTTTAGCATAGCACTGGCTCTAGGCCTGGTTAGTCAGAGTCAGTTAGCACCAGTACCCATCAGCAAAAAGTTGGGGGCCCAGGATGACTTTACAACAATGCCTCTTTCTGCTCCTCTGTTGGTTCTTTGTGCACATCTCTTGCTTCTTTCTGCACCTTTCTTCATCTTTCTGGACTTCTGTTGCCTCTTTCTGCATTTCTCTTGCTTCTTTATGTGCCTTTCTTCCTCCTTCTGCACATCTCTTACCTCTGTAGGCATAGTTAGAAATTAGCATTTAAAAAACCTTTGAAAAATACTGAAAAATCCATAGGTTTCAGGGACGTTATAGTTAGAAATTAGTATAAAAAACCTTTGAAATTCACTGAAAAAAACATAGGTTTCAGATATCGGAGAAACACTTCTGCATTTATGCAACGTGCTACACGCCGCGAGGATGAGGCGGTGAAAGAAAGAAGGAGGATCTCTATGGACCTTCATATCCCTCTGAAACACTTGAGAAATTAAATGAATTACGCATGAACAGAGACTGTATGAATTAAAAGATCGAAAAGACATGCAGAAAGGTCGGATACGGCCCAAACAGCTAGCCGAGGAAGTTGGGACAGACTCACATCGTGTGAGGTTGAGGAAGGGTCAAAAAAATGTATACACAGGATTGAAAAATTGAAAATTTCAATCGAGAAAACATCTATGAATGGTCTTGATAAAGATGGTGTTATAAAGAAAGCTCATCGAAACGCGTTGATGCATTTGAAGGCACAATCAAAAGGACGAGTACAGATTTGTAGATACAAACAAGCCAGACATATCACAAGCTGTACTACTAAGGCTGGTGGTCTGATTAGATGTGCAATTTATGACAAAGTGTACTGTCTTTTATGTTGTTTTCTCTGTTATGCGGGTTCATAACGGGGTGTTATTGATTGTGTCATTCATTGTGTAACAAATTATCCCCCCCTCTTATTTCACTTATATTGTGAAGATCACATGTTTTTAACAGTCTAAGTGAGGGACTTTAGTATGGTATGTTTTTAATATGTCAGAATGTATGTGTTGTATAGAATAAATGTGGAAAGATTTTTATGTGAATGAGTTTCTCTGATTTGTGAGACATTGTGACTCAGGTTTATTTAGAGTTATTTGAATCAAGGGATTGTTATTTGATACTTTCTTCCTCCTTCTGCACATCTCTTACCTCTGTAGGCATAGTTAGCAATTAGCATTTAAAAAACCTTTGAAAAAAACTGAAAAAACCATAGGTTTCAGGGACGTTATAGTTAGAAATTAGTATTAAAAACCTTTGAAATTCACTGAAAAAAACATAGGTTTCAGGGACGTTATAGTTAGTTGGTACAAAACCAGAGAAATTCGGCCATTATAGTTACTTCAGCTAACTATAACTTGCGCCCCCACAATGGACTGCTGATGATATCACATATTACAACAATCAGGACATGGTCAGTGACATCACTAATGACATCACTGATGACTTGTCAAATAACATCACTGATGACATCACTGATGACATCAACCACGTGATAATCTGATGCACCTCCTCACATCCTAATATAACCTTTGATACACCTACTCTAAAATATAGACTACCATTTTCGAAACCATAGACACACCAAAACCAGTTACTACATACCCACTCACTGATTCCTAGGTCTACACACACATCCACTCATTCACCCATTCAGTCACTTGTGCATGCTATCACTCATCAGTACAGCACTATCATATGCACTCATACACCTATACAGAAACTGACACACTGCAACTCATCCATAGCATTACTCACACACCTAGTCAGTCATGCAAAAAATCAATCACACTTCCATGTATTCACCTATACAGTTATACAAACACCACCTCACTTGTTCATACAGATACTAACACATACTTACTCTCTTATACAATCATTGATACAACCACACACTCATCCATACAGCCACTCTCACATATAGTTCATTTATATATTCCAACACTCACATATACTGCCTTTCACATATGTAGTTACTCACACATGTACCACTGAAACATCCATTCACTCACCAACACACCAATTCACACACTCACCCACCCATACAGCCCTTCTCAGATGCACTTTTGAACCCATATACCCAGTGAATCACCTACTCACACATCCATGCATGAAGTCACACAGACCCACACAGACACTCAGGCACCCATATAGATACTCAAACAACCAATCAATGACCCATATAGACACTCATGTAGCTCCTAAACAAGCCATGCAGCCGCTTACACACCAACTGACAGACTAATACAGACATTCACACAGATTAGTCACTAACCCATGCATTCAGTAAGACACGTTTAATCACTCACTTATACAGTCAGTCACCCACCAACTAAATCATCCATTCCGACACTTATACACCCACTCATTCTTCAATACACCTTGATATATATATATATATATATATATATATATATATATATATATATATTCACTGACAAAACCATAGGTTTCACACATGTTATAGTTAGCTGGACATTTTACTGATAAAAAACCTATGAAATTCCCCGTTACCGTTAGTGCAGGCAACTATAACTCACGCGACCGCAATCCTCTGCTGATGCTAATACTGTATTTAGACACTTATTTGCCCATGTCTTCTTCCATTAAATTTTAGCTATACATATATTACAAATATTTTTTTTTCATAAAGACACATATGTCATCAGCAGAGGATTGCGGTCGCGTGAGTTATAGTTGCCTGCACTAACTATAACGGGGAATTTCATAGGTTTTTTATCAGTAAAATGTCCAGCTAACTATAACATGTGTGAAACCTATGGTTTTTTCAGTGAACTTACAAGGTTTTTTAAATGCTAATTCCTAACTATAACGTGTGTGAAACCGATGGTTTTTTCAGTGAATTTGTACGGTTTTTTAAATGCTAAGTTACTTTACGCCATTCGTGGCGTGCGCGCCCACTTAACGCAGTTCGTTCCGTGCGCGCACGGTGCGCTTTGCGCACCGTGCGCGCACAGTGAGCATGCGGTGCACTTCGCGCACCGTGCGCCCACTTTACGCAGTTAGTGCCGTGCACGCACGGTGGGCACGCGGTGCGCTACGCGCACCACGTGCCCACGTTACGCTGGATGGGCCATGTACGCACGATGCGCTTCGCGCACCGTGCGCACATGGAGGGCATATTACGCGCTTCGTTGTGCAAGGTAAACTTTTACATGTTCATTGCAAAAAGATGCCATGCACAAATGGTGCCCTTCGGCCACCATTTGCACACGGGGTGGGGAGAGTATGGTTTATTTTTTTTTTTTAATATTTATATTTTCGTTTAAAAGTTATTATGCCATGCAAAAGTGGTGCCCTTCAGGCACCGTTTGCAATCGGGGTGGGGAGAGTATTGTTAATTTTTTTTTTTAAAATATTTTTTACCGTACGCGTACGGTAAGCGTAATCGCCGATTTTTCGGAAAAAATAAATATTGACTTTTTGGCCTTGGGGGTTCATCAAGGCTAGGGGGTTAGGAGCAGTCTAAACAGCTCCTTTATATGTTTTTTCCCTTTGTTTTTCCTCCCCCCCTCAGAGTGCGAGAGAGAAAATGGCGGCCGCCGCTTCCTGGTTTTGACCGATTCGAATGTTTACTAAGATCTAACAGCCAATCAGAATCGCGCTCGCGCACGTCACCGTACGCGTACGGTAAGCTTACCGTAAGCGCACGGTAAGCGCACCGTAAGCTGCCACAGATATATATATTGATTTAAATGCTATTTTCTCAGGAACTACTGAACAGATTTACACCAGACCTACAAAAGGCACTTCCTTGACCTGAGGACTACCTCTCTGCCAAATTTCAAGTAACTCTGTTCAACCGTTCGGGCTGTAGCTATGTCTAAAGGTCCTATGGAAAAATGCATGGGAAAAACGCGATTTGGAACCCCCCTTTTTTCTCAGCCCCCGCTTGACGAATCCCCCCGAGACTTTCAGGGTAGGAGCGGAGCGTAGCACCCCACCTATTTTGAAAATTTCGCGAGGATTCGTCGACCGGCGCCAAAGTTATTCCAAATAGAATGTTGCGGATTTCCTATGGAAACAGGGTCCTAACTATAACTACCTACTGGCGACCGCCAGTAGGTAATATATATATATATATATATATATATATATATATATTACCTACTGGCCTACTGGCCCACCGTGCGTGCACGGCACTAACTGCGTAAAGTGGGCGCGCACGCCACGAATGGCGTAAAGTAACTTAGCATTTAAAAAACCGTACAAATTCACTGAAAAAACCATAGGTTTCACACACGTTATAGTTAGGAATTAGCATTTAAAAAACCTTGCAAATTCACTGAAAAAACCATAGGTTTCACACATGTTATAGTTAGCGGAAATTTTACTGATAAAAAACCAATGAAATTCCCCCGTTATAGTTAGTGCAGGCAACTATAACTCACGCGACCGCAATCTTCTGCTGATGACTTATGTGTCTTTATGAAAAAAAAATATTTGTAATATATGTATAGCTAAAAATGTATGGAAGAAGACATGGGCAAATAAGTGTCTAAATACAGTATTAGCATCAGCAGAGGATTGCGGTCGCGTGAGTTATAGTTGCCTGCACTAACTATAACGGGGGAATTTCATTGGTTTTTTATCAGTAAAATTTCCGCTAACTATAACATGTGTGAAACCTATGGTTTTTTCAGTGAATATATATATATATATATATATATATATATATATATATATATATATATATATACTGGCGGTCGCCAGTAGATAGTTATAGTTACAACCTAGTTACTCGAATACTCTTTTTTGAAGGTAGACAAACCAGTCGTACCGATTTTATACTTAATACCAAAGATCCATAAGCAGAAGGAAAGACCGCCAGGGAGACCGATAATCTCCGCTATAGGGAGTCTCTTTGAACCCACTTCAAGGTATTTGGACTAATTCCTACAAAAACATGTGAGAGCCTTACCGGCTTACATACAAGACTCTAGGGATTTTCTGATCAAATTGGAAGATGTGAAATGGCAGGATTCCTATATCCTCATCACATTAGATGTCGTGAGCCTCTACACGAGCATTGCCCATGAAGATGGGTTAAAGGCAATGAGACACTTCCTCAATTCGAGACCGATCAACCTCTACCAACATACTAATATGTCTGTTGGAGATGTGTAGATTGTGTCTCAACAACAATCATTTTTTGTTTGGAGGAGACACTTTCACTTTCAAACAGTTGAAGGGCACGGCAATGGGCACCTGTTTCGCCCCCAGCTATGCTAATTTGCATATGGGCTGGTGGGAGGAACAGGTGCTCAGAGTTGAGTACAGTAGTGAATGGAGGGATCATGTCATCAAATGGATCCGATTCATTGATGATTTATTCATCATATGGAATGGATCTAGAGAATCAGCCCAACATTTCATTGACCGTATCAATGTAAACAACCTAAATTTGAAATTCACAGAACAAATGAGTACAGAGAGTGTGACTTACCTCGATTTGGAAGTATATATCGCACAACAATCAATCCAAACATGCACATATAGGAAAACAACCGCCGGCAATTCAATTCTGCACGCGGCTAGTTTTCATCCTACCAAACTAAAGATGAGTATCCCTTATGCGGAGAACCTAAGAATGAAACGTAATTGTAGTGAAGCAAATGCCCTGAGTAAAGCTCAGGGGGATCTCACACATAGGTTCTTACAAAGAGGATACAAATTGGAAACACTAAATCAAGCAAAAGAAAAAGTAGATGGTTTGGAAAGATGTGCGTTATTAAAACCTGATAAAAAAAAAGTCGAGGAAAAAAAGAAACGAAATCCGTATGATAACAGGTTTCAGTGCATACCAGAGTCGGGTGAGAGACAGTCTAAGTAGACACTGTTACCTGGTCAAACAGGATCCGATTCTACAGGGGGCAATATCCAGAAGGCCCTTAATGACATTTAATCGGGCCAGGTCAATGAGAGATGATCTATTCAAGACTAATCTGGAGGTTAAGAAAGGAGGTGGTTGGCTGAAAGTGAGTCCGGGCTTTCATAAATGTTTTAAATGCAAGGCCTGTAAATACGGAAAAAATACGCAACAGGTAGCCTCACCTCTCCTGAATAGCCCCTGGAAATTGAGAAAACCTTTGAACTGTTAAAGTGAATTTGTTGTCTACATTTTAAAATGTTCTTGCCCTAAGATGTATGTGGGAAGTACTATTCACATGGTTCATGTACGTATCCTACAACATCTTAGGGCAATTGGAAATAATGATAAAAACTATGTAGTAGCACGTCATATGAATGAATTCCATAAAGGTAACACTAGTGAACTAGTGTATTTTGCTATTGACCAGATCCCCATAGAACAAAGAGGAGGAGATAGAGAAAGAAAGTTACGGAAATTGGAGTCTAAATATATACTGATGTTTAATACGAAAAGTCCAAATGGTATGAATGTTGAAGAGGATCTCCATGTGCATTTGATATAAAAGTATCCATTAAGAGTGAGTGTAGCTCCTCTTTTTTTGTTTAAATTTTATAAATTTTAAATTGTTATAGAGTCACAGACGAATAAGACAAATTCCTTTAAAACATCATTTATAACTAGTTGCTGGTATAAAGAGAATTTTACCATCTTTAGTAATGATAAGAAAGAACACACCTAATAAGTGAATTATAGACTGTTCTTAGGCCAAGTACTGTAATGCATTTGCACTTTATTGGATTTGCACTTTACTGGAATTGCGGTTTTGCACATAGTAGGCACTAGCACTTTACTTGGAACTAATTTGCACTAGCACTTTATAATATTTATAATATTTATATTATTTATTGTAAAGAAGACAGTCTAATATAGAGAAGGGTATGTACCATAAAATGATCATTCTACATCTTTCTTTTCTCTTTCCGGTTTTTGTTCACAATAAGGTCTGAACAGTGGATTGACAGAAAATTGTTACTACGTTGTACCTGATCAATACAATGACTGATGATTAACTGATGATAATGATGGGGCACTTGCCCAGGAAGCTTGCATCAATTTGGAAAATTACCACTTTTTCTTTGAAATATATGAGTATGAACCATATTACTGTGTAATGCTGTATAAACATTTTTTAAGCTTTTATGCTTGAGAATTATTTTGCTCCCGGTTTCCCCTGTGAGAATAATTGGTTTTTTAATATAATTGTAATACTTTAAGTATTATGGGTTTTGAAATCCTTAAATGAAAAAGAATTTTAGGATTTTAATATATTAAGAGAGGAGGGAGCATGGCACTATGTTATAATCAATAATATTGTGTTAAACATTATTGTGTCAAATGTATCAGCATTACGAGAAAAGTAACGTTAGTCTGTTTTCAGTGGTTATTTATGAAGTGGTCATGTGACTCTGTGACTTGTATTTAAATGAAATTGATTCGTGATGTTAAATTGTGTGAGCAAGGCAGTTGTGCCGAAACGCGTTGCAAGAAGAAGAATAAACCCTAGCCGGATGGCTAACAGCATCTCCTGTGTCGGTGTCCGATTTTATGAAAGTCGGGTTTGGTTGTGATATATATATATATATATATATATATATATATATATATATATATATATATATATATACTGGCGGTCGCCAGTAGATAGTTATAGTTACAACCTAGTTTCCATAGGAAATCTCAAAATTCTATTTTTAATAACTTTGGCGCCGGTAAACGAATCCTCGCGAAATTTTCAAAACTAATGGGGCGCTCCGTTCAGCTCCTACCCTGAAAGTCTCGGGGTGATTCGTCAAGCAGGGGCCGAGAAAAAAGGGGGGTCCTAAAACGCGTTTTCCCCATGCATTTTTCCATAGGACCTTTAGACACAGCTACAGCCCGAACGGCTGAACAGAATTACTTGAAATTTGGCAGAGAGGTAGCCATAAGGTCAAGGAAGTGCCTTTTGCAGGTCTGGTGTAAATCTGTTCAGTATTTCCTGAGAAAATAGCATTTAAAAGCATATATATATGTGGGCAGAGCCTAACCACACATCTCATCCTGAGATCTGATTGGCTGTCAGCACTTCAGCCAAGAAGTGTTGGCAGCCATCTTGGGACCAATATACATGATAGCACCTCATTAAAAAGCATTGCAGTTAATAGAAGGTTTTAAGACTTTAGTTACATTATAAATCATTTGTTGATGGTACCATACTCATTTTAGGAATTGTGGTATGTTCTAAGGTGATTTCACCATGTGAAAAAGCCTTCTGCTGGGATATCATGATTGAGAGAAAAATATTTTCTCATGCTTTTACCACAGAGTTTTGGAAGGTGATCTATAAGCTAAACTGAGAGCTAATTTTCTGTAAATTCACATTATCTTTCTCAGTCATGTGAGAATGAAGTCTGACATTCTCAGTGAAACATGTACATCCAACAAGGGCAGAAACTGTCAGTTGATTCCTTTGTGTTCTACTGCAGCTTCCCAGAGTGTTCCAAAGAACTACTAGAGCGCTACCAGATCTACTTATGATAAACGTATGGCACACCTGAAGCCATCTTGCTTGGATTAAAGTGGTAACTCTTAAAACATTTAATTTTAAAAAGGAACAAAATGAGGGGGTTCATTTTTCCATAAAAAGTATGATTAGTGCTGCAGAAAGAAAAATTAGGGCACATTTTGAGTGACTTCTCAAATCCTCTTCTATTTCATTAAAAAATTCTGACATGCAGACTGAAACATGCACTTTCAATACCAGCAGCAGTTTTCCCTGGTGAGCAGTAGTTTTACTACAGTGATCTAATGAGCAAAAAGAGTGCTAACATTCTGAATTTATGGCAAATGTTTGACACATCTGAATGCCTTCTTGATGGAATCAAAGTAAAAAAACTGAAAGTATTTCCTACTGAGGAGACTGCAGTAAATGAGGAAATTAGGAAACTTCATAACAAATAAGTCTCCCAAGATGGCCACCTGAGACAAAAGAGCCCAAATGTAGCCCAAATATCACCCAGATGTAGCCCAAGTATAGCCCAATGACAGAATGTCCCAGAATGTTCTTAAAAACAACTAGAGCGCTTACTGTCTTCATTATGACAAAAGTATGGCACACCTGAAGCCATCTTGATTGGAATAAACTGGTAACACTTAAAACATTTAATTTAAAAAGGAACACAATGAGGGGGTTCATTTTGCCATAGAAATTATGATTAATGCTGAAGAAAGAAAATGAGGGCACATTTTGAGTGACTTCTCAAATCCTCTTCTATTTCATTAAAATATTCTGACATGCAGACTGAAACATGCACTTTTAATACCAGGAGCAGACTTCCATGGTGAACAGTAGTTTTACTACAGTGATCTAATGAGCAACTAGAGTGCTAACATTCAGAATTTATGGCAAATGTATGACATATCTGAATACCTTCATGATGGAATCAAAGTAAAAAACTGAAAGCATTTCCTACTGAGGAGACTGCAGTACATGAGGAAATTAGGAAACTTCATAACAAATAAATCTCCCAAGATGGCCACCGGAGACAAAAGAGCCCAAATGTAGCCCAAAATCACCCAGATGTAGCCCAAATATAGCCCAATGACAGAAGTGTGCAAAACACTTATTATTTTGTGTTTTTGCAGTGTTATATAGTGCAGACTTGTCAGGTATTGGAGTGCTTTACATGAGCATTGGTTACATCACACAAGAACAAATTCATTTTGGTTGGGGAGACTAAGTGATTTGACCAGAATCACAGAATGTCGAGCTGAAGCAGAAACTTCAACCTGGTTCCCCAGTTGCAAAGTCTGCAGTTCTGGAAGTAACACCACATCCTCTCCCCTAAGTGCAACATTTAATCAAGTGGTCAACTGGATAAAAAAACATAAAGATAACAAATAATTTAAAAGTGCTTTGTCGCTATTTGAAAACTCAGAAAATATGTCCTTATTTTAGTCTTTTAGAGCACTAACCATAATTTTGATGCCAATAAGACCCTCTCATATATGTAATTTCTAAAGGAAATACTCTAGGTATTACAGTTTTGATTACATCAAGATGATGTCAGGCGTTCCACACTTTTGTAATAAATATAGAATGTTAGCAATCTAGTTGTTCATTGGGATACTGTTAAGAGGCAGAGGCAAGGGGCACAGACTCTGAAAATTGAAGGCAGGTAGGAGAGTGCAGAGGCAACAATTTGACCACACTGGGCAGGCATGAAGGGCAGTGGCAGCACAACAGACTATGGAGGGCAGTGGAAAGGGGACAGGGGCAACAAACCAACAATACAGGACTGGCAAGAGAGGCTGTGGCAATATAATAGACCATTGTGGGCAGAAGGAAGAGGCAGTGGTAGTACAACCATACATGCCAACAGACCCGTTTCAGCCAGGTAACATCCAATGTTTTTAAGCTCAAATGGGCTTTATTTGATCTGTCTCCTGTCTACAATCTCCTCTTTTTCAATGTAACTCAAAGGGGAAAATCCACACCCCAGTTTTTTTTCAAAATCTCCCTCTTACCAAGTTCAAAATGTTCGCAATTATGGTACATTGGATCATGGTAGGCAGGAGGAATTGGGGTAGGGACATGGACTCGGATAACAGAGGACAGGAGGGACATGGAGAGCTGCCCCAAACTTACCCTACAGGGCAGGCATCAGGGATTGCAGCAGCACAATACACCACACAGCGCATGCGGGACGGGAGTGCAGCATAACAATCCATAGAAAGCAATAGGGAGGGGACAGGACCATGCACATGGACAACAGAGAATAGAGGGGAAAGAGGAAATGGTAGCTAGCTGACCATAATGGACAGACAGGAGAGAAAGCTGCAGCATAACATACCATAAAGTGCAGGAGGGACGGATCAGGGGCATTACAATGGAACAGACAAGCCAGGAGGGAGGGAATAGGGGTCTGCACATGGAAACAAAGGGCTGGGGGCAAGGGGGCAGGGCAGGAGCAGCAAGATGACCATGGAGGTCAGGCAGGATGGGCACTAGAAACAAGACACACCATGGAGAGCAACAATGAGACTATGATGGCATACACACACACCATGGAGGGAAGGTGGGAGGGGGTCAGGGGCAGCTAGCTGACCACACAGGGAAGGTGGGTTGGGCCATGGCAGCACAGAAGACCATGCATGGCAAGCGGGAGGGTTAGTGGCAGCACAATGGCTATGATGGGCAAGAAGGAGGGTGCAGGGGCATGCACAGAGGATAGAAGGGAGGGTCAGGACCTGGGCACAGACAAGAGAGTTCAGGGGAAGGGGCCTCACAACAGACTGCGTGGGGCAGGCAGGAGGAGCAGTTGCAGCACAACAGACCAGGGAGGGCAAAAGGGTGTGGCAGTAAAATGGACCATGGAGGACAGGAGGAAGGGGATAGGGGCATGGCATGTGGACAGGCAGGGTGGAGGTGGCATGGACAGGTTACAGGCATCTGACAATGCTAGGCAGATGGGAGGGGAGTGGTAGCTCAACAGAACACTCAGAGTAGATAGGAGTGGCAGGTCCTTGGAACATGGTGGGCAAAAAGGATGGAGCAGGGGCATGCACAAAGACATTGGAGGGCAGGGGGAAGGAAAATAGGGGCAGCAAGCTAAGCATAGAGGCTAAGCAGGAGGTCAATGATGGGCCATAGAATTGGGCAATGGAGGGCAGGAGTAGTGGACTGGTACATCATGCTAAAGGGAGGGCAGTGGCAGCACATCAGACCATGCACGGCAGGAGGGAGGAGGCTAGTCCATGGATTCAGACATCAGAGGATAGGGAGGAGGTGGATGGGGCAGCAAGCTAACTGTTCAGAGAAGGTGGGTATTAGGAACTTTATTGTTTTTAAAATGTGTGTCTGTGCGAACTACTTAAAATATGAACCAGTATGCAGCATAATCTCACTTTTATTCAGGAAGAAGAGGACGTTTGTGACTGTGACTCCGGGCTCACTTGGCAGAAACACCCCCTGACCCTCCACCCTCATCGCAAAATGTAATGCCCGTGAAAAGGGTAGGTGGACGCAGTGTTATATAGAACATAGTCCTGAGAGCAAGATATAGTATATGGTATAAACTATGCACCAAAAAGTGTGATATAAGATGAACCGGGGCGTGAAATATAATATGCAATATATTGTGCGCAATGACAGATTCATTGGAGAGCGCAAGATAGCACAGGCACTAGCGCGTGCTAAGTGATATGCGCCTTGGAGTGTAATATGCACAGGGCAGTGTTGTGTAACCTAACTAGTCTCTAAAGTTGTAATATAAAATAAGTGCTGGGGAGTGTAATGTTGCATATGCACTGTGACAAAGATATGGATCCCAGATTGTAATATGTATGGCATAGCACTGTGCGTTATAACATAGGCATTGAGGAAGGCACGTTAGTTGGGGCAATATAACCCGTGCAAAGGCAAGTGTGGCATGACATATTCACGGGGTGTTGTTACAGTGCACATGGGCTAGAGAGTGTCATAGCATATGCACTAGCTGGTGGAATACAACACAGAGGTGTGAGGCACTCGGCGGGCACTGGTGGGTGTAACACAGCATTGGGCTCAGCCAGGAGTAGGCCTGGGCCAAAATTTCGTTCCGTTCGCGGAAATTGCAATAATTTGGCATTTTCGCGTTCCGCGGAAAGCGCGAAAATGTCAAAATTTCCGCATTCCGCAGCTTAGCGATAATTTGTTTCTTGCTCGCGCTGTAAAATGATACATTCTTACGTGCGCGCGATCGCCTTACCTGAATCCCCACGTTCGCCGACAAGTTTTCCCGCTCCGGTCGCGTTCTCCACGAGATGTTGGATTGTTGGTAGCCATTTGCGCTGTCTCGCGACAGTTCGTGCCCGCAGTAACGTCATGCGTCGCACGATCACGTCTTTCTTCTCGCGATCATGCACCGCGAGACTAGTGAAAACAAGATGGCCGCGCCCGCGAGCAACCGCATGGGTAAGTTGGCGAGCTGCGACCACGCAGAAAATACCGCGAACAGGCGGGAAAAAACTTCCGCATCTTCGCAATATTTCCGCGTGTTTGCGGAGATTTTTAACATTTTTGCGATAAGTTGCAAAAGTGAATTTCACAAATTCCGCCCACACCTAGCCAGGAGCACGCTGTGACTCTCAAGTGAGGTTCATCTCCTTTCCAGAGAATAAAATAAAAAGTATTACACATCCGGCGGTGGATGTGTGTTTTATTAACCGTGAGGGGGGTTTCTTGCATAGTTTGGTCGAATTTTTGTCGAATTCTCTTTAAATGGCTTGGTGTGCATGTATATTAAATGTGCCCATCAGTAGCTGCCCATGTTTGTATAAATAAACGACAAGGGTGTCTACTTGGAGAGTACCCACCGGCGGGGGCGCCGGGATTAGGCACGGTAGGGCTTCAGACGCGTCAGAGCATCACTAGCAGTGTAAATACATTCCATGTGGATTCATTCTATGCATAGTCGCCTTTAATGAATATCACGCAAATCGTCATGGTGATAGGTACATACGGTTTGTCCAGCATGTCCTAGGTGTTTCTATAAATATATATTTTTTTTAAATAATAAAAAACAAAGGCCAGCCCCCTCCTAAAGAATTTTAAAAAAAAAAGGCCATGACCCCGGGGTTGGGGTCCCCGGGGCCGATTAAGTCCGGCATCGCGCCGGAGGCCACGCCCCCTCCTTGCAGCACTCTGCAAACGCGCTCCCTGTCCAGTTGTAAGTTTGGGAATTAATTCCCCTTCAATACTGAGGGTCCCTGAGGGCCAACTAGCCCAACAGGTATCTCCAGTATGCGCCAGGGAGCTGCGTTGCAGACATGTGTTCTGAGGCCACGCCCCTTTTTACACCTTTATGCAACACAGCTCTGTGGCGCTTTCTGGAGGTACCTAGTGGTCTAGTTGGACCCTATGGACCCTCAGGATTCAAGGGGACTTAATCTCCCAACTTAAAACGGCCACAGGGTGTGTTTACACAGTGGGGAAGTGAGGGGACGTGGCCTGAGGTGACGTGTGCAAACACGCCCTGTGGCGCGTTTTAAGAGGTAGTTTTAATCCCCTGCCCTATTATATACTAGGGGCTTACAGAGGAGGTCATGCTGATCACAGGGGGACCCCAAAGCATAGTGTTCCCTAGTGTATGTAGGTGTTTTCACTGTATTCTAAGTGTCTTTTAACATAGCACTGGCTCTAGGACTGGTTAGTCAGACTCAGTTAACACCAGTATCCGTCTGAAAAAGTTGAGGGTACAGGATGATTTTGTAACAAGCCTTCTTTCTGCTCTTCTGTTTGTTCCTTCTGCACTCTATCCTTCTTCCTGCACTTTTTCTCGTCTTTGAGGACTTCTGTTGCTTCTTTCTGGATTTCTTTTTTTTCTTTCTGTGCGTTTTTTCTTCTTTCTTCACATGTCCTATCTCTGTAGGCATAGTTAGAAATTAGCATTTAAAAAACCTTTGAAATTCACTGAAAAAACCATAGCTTTCAAGCACGTTATAGTTAGGAATTAGCATTTAAAAAACCTTAGAAATTCACTGAAAAAACCATAGGTTTCAGGGGCGTTATAGTTAGCTGGACTTTTCACTGGTACAAAACCATTGAAATTCCCCCGTTATATAATTAGTTCAGCTAACTATAACTCGCGCGCCTGCAATGCACTGCTGATGAGGTCACATATTACATCACTCATGACATGGTCAGTGTCATCACTCATGACATCACTGATGACATCTCAAATGACATCACTGATTACATCATCCTTGTGAAAGAGTGGCAGACCTCCTCTCCCCTAATATAATCTTTGATACACACATTCAAAAATAGAAACAAAAATTTTCAAAACAATGGACATACCAATATCAGTTACAACAACCTATTCAGTAATTCTAAGATGCATATACACATCCACTCATTCACCAACAGTCCTTTAAATGCTAATTCCTAACTATAACGTGCCTGAAACCTATGGTTTTTTCAGTAAATATATATATATATTTTTTTTTTACATATTTTACCTTAACAGAAACACACAGTCAATGGATGATGTCATCAGTGATGTCATTTGAGATGTCATCATTGATGTCATCAATGATGTCATTGACCATGTCATCAATGATGTAATATGTGACATCATCAGCGGGGGCGCGAGTTATAGTTAGCTGAACTAACTATAACGGCCGAATTTCTCTGGTTTTGTATGAGTGAAATGTCCAACTAACTATCACGTCCCTGAAACCTATGTGTTTTTCAGTAAATGTATATATATATATATATTTAAATCGCTCATGCTGCTAGAACGCAAGAATAGTTGCACCCTGAGTGCGACTATTATTGCGTTCTTGCTGTGTGAGCGATTTAAATAGTACAGCGGGACCAGCGCCCGCCTGTCTGCACCAACCCCATCCGGTGGATGTGATTGGAAGCAAGGCTGGACTCCAATTGGAAAAAAAAAAAATATATATATACATATATATATATATATATATATATATATATATATCAGTCCGAGTCTCTCCTTTAGCATCCCCAATCCGTTGAGGGGTGGCGCGAGACCGGTGGAGAAACCGGTAAATCAATATGTCAAAAGAACGGGATCCCACTCGTGCTCTCAAAAACTTCTGACACAGTAAACCAGGCTCTAGTTCATATCCAAGTGGGGGTTTATTCTTTTCATAAACCCACCGTGACGCGTTTCGCCACCGTGGTGGCTTGTTCACACAGTGATTTTCAATAAAGATGCCAATACATATACTTCCGTGTTGGTATTGAATAAACATAGCAAAAGGACTCCACTGTTTGTACAGCAAGTAGCCGCATTACGGGCGCCATCTTGTAACGTCTTAAAATAATGTAAAATAATGTAAAAAATGCATAACTGTTCTTATACATAGTATTTATGTTAAGATATATATTCATTGATCCACAATTAATAATCAATTCATATAGGGGCTATCCTGTACACGCTAGCAGGTACGCGTTATATGTTCCTGTGGGGTTATGCTCGAACTCACCTAAATAGTGGGTAATACTATCGTAGTAGGTGCGCATCCTCGTGTATGTGCTAGACTATGTAAGCAATTCGTCACCCCAGGAGTGCAGTGTGTTTTTACGAACACGTGAGCTTTGTTATGTCAAATGGACCCACCACCATTTAACTGCACCCGTCCTGAAGAGTGCAGCATGCGTCTTTTGGTAGACTTGGAGCTGTGTATTTAATATAGACGCTTTGCACCGCCAGTGTGGCATTCTGGGTAATGGAGTCGACATCGTCTTTAATCATGCAGATTGAAGGGACAACGGATATATGCCGTTCCTTGCTCCGTGAACCGCAGTGCCGTATGGTTGGACGCAGGGGTGTTTCGCAACAGGGGAAAATCAGTATATGTTTCCAATACTCGTGAGAATGCCCATTCTGGGGCGGGATACAATGTGTCATCCAGATTTATAACATCCTGCAATGAACTGACCGAGCATGTGTGGAACTTTTGTATTGACATGAACGACAAAAGAACTGACCAATCTCTTCCCTTGTTGCGCTAGTGTCCAATGAGAATCCATCTCTGTATTTAAAAGCACCCTTATGCTGTGTTGACGGCTTTTGAAACATGAGCTGGAAGAAGGCAGACACGCCGAAACGCGTCCTCGTAATAAATCAAATGAACTTACACCCCAGGAGTGCAGTGTGTTTTTACGAACACGTGAGCTTTGTTATGTCAAATGGACCCACCACCATTTAACTGCACCCGTCCTGAAGAGTGCGGCATGCGTCTTTTGGTGGACTTGGAGCTGTGTATTTAATATAGACGCTGTGCACCGCCAGTGTGGCATTCTGGGTAATGGAGTCGACATCGTCGTTAATCATGCAGATTGAAGGGACAACGGATATATGCCGTTCCCTGCTCCGTGAACCGCAGTGCCGTATGGTTGGACGCAGGGGTGTTCAGCAGCCACACCATCAGTGTGAGAGGTACTTTTGAATTGCTTCGCAACAGGGGAAAATCAGTATATGTTTCCAATACTCTCCAGAATGCCCATTCTGTGGCGGGATACAATGTGTCATCCAGATTTATAACATCCTGCAATGAACTGACCGAACATGTGTGGAACTTTTGTATTGACATGAACGACAAAAGAACTGACCAATCTCTTCCCTTGTTGCGCTAGTGTCCAATGAGAATCCATCTCTGTATTTAAAAGCACCCTTACGCTGTGTTGACTGCTTTTGAAACACGAGCTGGAAGAAGGCAGACACGCTGAAACGCGTCCTCGTAATAAATCAAATGAACTTACACCCCAGGAGTGCAGTGTGTTTTACGAACACCTGAGCTTTGTTATGTCAAATGGACCCACCACCATTTAACTGCACCCGTCCTGAAGAGTATAGCATGCGTCTTTTGGTGGACTTGGAGCTGTGTATTTAATATAGACGCTTTGCACCGCCAGTGTGGCATTCTGGGTAATGGAGTCGACATCGTCGTTAATCATGCAGATTGAAGGGACAACGGATATATGCCGTGAACCGCAGTGCCGTATGGTTGGACGCAGGGGTGTTCAGCAGCTACACCATCAGTGTGAGAGGTACTTTTGAATTGCTTCGCAACAGGGGAAAATCAGTATATGTTTCCAATACTCGTGAGAATGCCCATTCTGTGGCGGGATACAATGTGTCATCCAGATTTATAACATCCTGCAATGAACTGACCGAGCATGTGTGGAACTTTTGTATTGACATGAACGACAAAAGAACTGACCAATCTCTTCCCTTGTTGCGCTAGTGTCCAATGAGAATCCATCTCTGTATTTAAAAGCACCCTTACGCTGTGTTGACTGCTTTTGAAACACGAGCTGGAAGAAGGCAGACACGCCGAAACGCGTCCTCGTAATAAATCAAATGAACTTACACCCCAGGAGTGCAGTGTGTTTTTACGAACACTTGAGCTTTGTTATGTCAAATGGACCCACCACCATTTAACTGCACCCGTCCTGAAGAGTGCAGCATGCGTCTTTTGGTGGACTTGGAGCTATGTATTTAATATAGACGCTTTGCACCGCCAGTGTGGCATTCTGGGTAATGGAGTCGACATCGTCGTTAATCATGCAGATTGAAGGGACAACGGATATATGCCGTTCCCTGCTCCGTGAACCGCAGTGCCGTATGGTTGGATGCAGGGGTGTTCAGCAGCCGCACCATCAGTGTGAGAGGTACTTTTGAATTGCTTCGCAATAGGGGAAAATCAGTATATGTTTCCAATACTCGTGAGAATGCCCATTCTGTGGCGGGATACAATGTGTCATCCAGATTTATAACATCCTGCAATGAACTGACCGAGCATGTGTGGAACTTTTGTATTGACATGAACGACAAAAGAACTGACCAATCTCTTCCCTTGTTGCGCTAGTGTCCAATGAGAATCCATCTCTGTATTTAAAAGAACCTTTACGCTGTGTTGACTGCTTTTGAAACACGAGCTGGAAGAAGGCAGACACGCCGAAACGCGTCCTCGTAATAAATCAAATGAACTTACACCCCAGGAGTGCAGTGTGTTTTTACGAACACGTGAGCTTTGTTATGTCAAATGGACCCACCACCATTTAACTGCACCCGTCCTGAAGAGTGCAGCATGCGTCTTTTGGTGGACTTGGAGCTGTGTATTTAATATAGACGCTTTGCACCGCCAGTGTGGCATTCTGGGTAATGGAGTCGACATCGTCGTTAATCATGCAGATTGAAGGGACAACGGATATATGCCGTTCCCTGCTCCGTGAACCGCAGTGCCGTATGGTTGGATGCAGGGGTGTTCAGCAGCCACACCATCAGTGTGAGAGGTACTTTTGAATTGCTTCGCAACAGGGGAAAATCAGTATATGTTTCCAATACTCGTGAGAATGCCCATTCTGTGGCGGGATACAATGTGTCATCCAGATTTATAACATCCTGCAATGAACTGACCGAGCATGTGTGGAACTTTTGTATTGACATGAACGACAAAAGAACTGACCAATCTCTTCCCTTGTTGCGCTAGTGTCCAATGAGAATCCATCTCTGTATTTAAAAGCACCCTTACGCTGTGTTGACTGCTTTTGAAACACGAGCTGGAAGAAGGCAGACACGCCGAAACGCGTCCTCGTAATAAATCAAATGAACTTACACCCCAGGAGTGCAGTGTGTTTTTACGAACACGTGAGCTTTGTTATGTCAAATGGACCCACCACCATTTAACTGCACCCGTCCTGAAGAGTGCAGCATGCGTCTTTTGGTGGACTTGGAGCTGTGTATTTAATATAGACGCTTTGCACCGCCAGTGTGGCATTCTTGGTAATGGAGTCGACATCGTCGTTATTCATGCAGATTGAAGGGACAACGGATATATGCCGTTCCCTGCTCCGTGAACCGCAGTGCCGCATGGTTGGACGCAGGGGTGTTCAGCAGCCACACCATCAGTGTGAGAGGTACTTTTGAATTGCTTCGCAACAGGGGAAAATCAGTATATGTTTCCAATTCTCGTGAGAATGCCCATTCTGTGGTGGGATACAATGTGTCATCCAGATTTATAACATCCTGCAATGAACTGACCGAGCATGTGTGGAACTTTTGTATTGACATGAACGACAAAAGAACTGACCAATCTCTTCCCTTGTTGCGCTAGTGTCCAATGAGAATCCATCTCTGTATTTAAAAGCACCCTTACGCTGTGTTGACTGCTTTTGAAACACGAGCTGGAAGAAGGCAGACACGCCGAAACGCGTCCTCGTAATAAATCAAATGAACTTACACCCCAGGAGTGCAGTGTGTTTTTACGAACACGTGAGCTTTGTTATGTCAAATGGACCCACCACCATTTAACTGCACCCGTCCTGAAGAGTGCAGCATGCGTCTTTTGGTGGACTTGGAGCTGTGCATTTAATATAGACGCTTTGCACCGCCAGTGTGGCATTCTGGGTAATGGAGTCAACATCGTCGTTAATCATGCAGATTGAAGGGACAACGGATATATGCCGTTCCCAGCTCCGTGAACCGCAGTGCCGCATGGTTGGACGCAAGGGTGTTCAGCAGCCACACCATCAGTGTGAGAGGTACTTTTGAATTGCTTCGCAACAGGGGAAAATCAGTATATGTTTCCAATACTCGTGAGAATGCCCATTCTGTGGCGGGATACAATGTGTCATCCAGATTTATAACATCCTGCAATGAACTGACCGAGCATGTGTGGAACTTTTGTATTGACATGAACGACAAAAGAACTGACCAATCTCTTCCCTTGTTGCGCTAGTGTCCAATGAGAATCCATCTCTGTATTTAAAAGCACCCTTACGCTGTGTTGACTGCTTTTGAAACACGAGCTGGAAGAAGGCAGACACGCCGAAACGCGTCCTCGTAATAAATCAAATGAACTTACACCCCAGGAGTGCAGTGTGTTTTTACGAACACTTGAGCTTTGTTATGTCAAATGGACCCACCACCATTTAACTGCACCCGTCCTGAAGAGTGCAGCATGCGTCTTTTGGTGGACTTGGAGCTATGTATTTAATATAGACGCTTTGCACCGCCAGTGTGGCATTCTGGGTAATGGAGTCGACATCGTCGTTAATCATGCAGATTGAAGGGACAACGGATATATGCCGTTCCCTGCTCCGTGAACCGCAGTGCCGTATGGTTGGATGCAGGGGTGTTCAGCAGCCGCACCATCAGTGTGAGAGGTACTTTTGAATTGCTTCGCAATAGGGGAAAATCAGTATATGTTTCCAATACTCGTGAGAATGCCCATTCTGTGGCGGGATACAATGTGTCATCCAGATTTATAACATCCTGCAATGAACTGACCGAGCATGTGTGGAACTTTTGTATTGACATGAACGACAAAAGAACTGACCAATCTCTTCCCTTGTTGCGCTAGTGTCCAATGAGAATCCATCTCTGTATTTAAAAGCACCCTTACACTGTGTTGACTGCTTTTGAAACACGAGCTGGAAGAAGGCAGACACGCCGAAACGCGTCCTCGTAATAAATCAAATGAACTTACACCCCAGGAGTGCAGTGTGTTTTTACGAACACGTGAGCTTTGTTATGTCAAATGGACCCACCACCATTTAACTGCACCCGTCCTGAAGAGTGCAGCATGCGTCTTTTGGTGGACTTGGAGCTGTGTATTTAATATAGACGCTTTGCACCGCCAGTGTGGCATTCTGGGTAATGGAGTCGACATCGTCGTTAATCATGCAGATTGAAGGGACAACGGATATATGCCGTTCCCTGCTCCGTGAACCGCAGTGCCGTATGGTTGGATGCAGGGGTGTTCAGCAGCCACACCATCAGTGTGAGAGGTACTTTTGAATTGCTTCGCAACAGGGGAAAATCAGTATATGTTTCCAATACTCGTGAGAACGCCCATTCTGTGGCGGGATACAATGTGTCATCCAGATTTATAACATCCTGCAATGAACTGACCGAGCATGTGTGGAACTTTTGTATTGACATGAACGACAAAAGAACTGACCAATCTCTTCCCTTGTTGCGCTAGTGTCCAATGAGAATCCATCTCTGTATTTAAAAGCACCCTTACGCTGTGTTGACTGCTTTTGAAACACGAGCTGGAAGAAGGCAGACACGCCGAAACGCGTCCTCGTAATAAATCAAATGAACTTACACCCCAGGAGTGCAGTGTGTTTTTACGAACACGTGAGCTTTGTTATGTCAAATAGACCCACCACCATTTAACTGCACCCGTCCTGAAGAGTGCAGCATGCGTCTTTTGGTGGACTTGGAGCTGTGTATTTAACCCCTTCCATGCCCATGACGGAACGGTTCCGTCATGAGCATCGGTTGCGCTGTGCTCATGACGGAACCGTTCCGTCATGGCCCCGCCCGCACTCGAACCCTTCAGCACCGCGGGGGAATTCCCGCCGCGCTGAAGGGGTTAATATAGACGCTTTGCACCGCCAGTGTGGCATTCTGGGTAATGGAGTCGACATCGTCGTTAATCATGCAGATTGAAGGGACAACGGATATATGCCGTTCCCTGCTCCGTGAACTGCAGTGCCGTATGGTTGGATGCAGGGGTGTTCAGCAGCCACACCATCAGTGTGAGAGGTACTTTTGAATTGCTTCGCAACAGGGGAAAATCAGTATATGTTTCCAATACTCGTGAGAATGCCCATTCTGTGGCGGGATACAATGTGTCATCCAGATTTATAACATCCTGCAATGAACTGACCGAGCATGTGTGGAACTTTTGTATTGACATGAACGACAAAAGAACTGACCAATCTCTTCCCTTGTTGCGCTAGTGTCCAATGAGAATCCATCTCTGTATTTAAAAGCACCCTTACGCTGTGTTGACTGCTTTTGAAACACGAGCTGGAAGAAGGCAGACACGCCGAAACGCGTCCTCGTAATAAATCAAATGAACTTACACCCCAGGAGTGCAGTGTGTTTTTACGAACACGTGAGCTTTGTTATGTCAAATGGACCCACCACCATTTAACTGCACCCGTCCTGAAGAGTGCAGCATGCGTCTTTTGGTGGACTTGGAGCTGTGCATTTAATATAGACGCTTTGCACCGCCAGTGTGGCATTCTGGGTAATGGAGTCAACATCGTCGTTAATCATGCAGATTGAAGGGACAACGGATATATGCCGTTCCCAGCTCCGTGAACCGCAGTGCCGCATGGTTGGACGCAAGGGTGTTCAGCAGCCACACCATCAGTGTGAGAGGTACTTTTGAATTGCTTCGCAACAGGGGAAAATCAGTATATGTTTCCAATACTCGTGAGAATGCCCATTCTGTGGCGGGATACAATGTGTCATCCAGATTTATAACATCCTGCAATGAACTGACCGAGCATGTGTGGAACTTTTGTATTGACATGAACGACAAAAGAACTGACCAATCTCTTCCCTTGTTGCGCTAGTGTCCAATGAGAATCCATCTCTGTATTTAAAAGCACCCTTACGCTGTGTTGACTGCTTTTGAAACACGAGCTGGAAGAAGGCAGACACGTCGAAACGCGTCCTCGTAATAAATCAAATGAACTTACACCCCAGGAGTGCAGTGTGTTTTTACGAACACGTGAGCTTTGTTATGTCAAATGGACCCACCACCATTTAACTGCACCCGTCCTGAAGAGTGCAGCATGCGTCTTTTGGTGGACTTGGAGCTGTGTATTTAATATAGACGCTTTGCACCGCCAGTGTGGCATTCTGGGTAATGGAGTCGACATTGTCGTTAATCATGCAGATTGAAGGGACAACGGATATATGCCGTTCCCTGCTCCGTGAACCGCAGTGCCGTATTGTTGGACGCAGGGGTGTTCAGCAGCTACACCATCAGTGTGAGAGGTACTTTTGAATTGCTTCGCAACAGGGGAAAATCAGTATATGTTTCCAATACTCGTGAGAATGCCCATTCTGTGGCGGGATACAATGTGTCATCCAGATTTATAACATCCTGCAATGAACTGACCGAGCATGTGTGGAACTTTTGTATTGACATGAACGACAAAAGAACTGACCAATCTCTTCCCTTGTTGCGCTAGTGTCCAATGAGAATCCATCTCTGTATTTAAAAGCACCCTTACGCTGTGTTGACTGCTTTTGAAACACGAGCTGGAAGAATGCAGACACGCCGAAACGCGTCCTCGTAATAAATCAAATGAACTTACACCCCAGGAGTGCAGTGTGTTTTTACGAACACTTGAGCTTTGTTATGTCAAATGGACCCACCACCATTTAACTGCACCCGTCCTGAAGAGTGCAGCATGCGTCTTTTGGTGGACTTGGAGCTATGTATTTAATATAGACGCTTTGCACCGCCAGTGTGGCATTCTGGGTAATGGAGTCGACATCGTCGTTAATCATGCAGATTGAAGGGACAACGGATATATGCCGTTCCCTGCTCCGTGAACCGCAGTGTCGTATGGTTGGATGCAGGGGTGTTCAGCAGCCGCACCATCAGTGTGAGAGGTACTTTTGAATTGCTTCGCAATAGGGGAAAATCAGTATATGTTTCCAATACTCGTGAGAATGCCCATTCTGTGGCGGGATACAATGTGTCATCCAGATTTATAACATCCTGCAATGAACTGACCGAGCATGTGTGGAACTTTTGTATTGACATGAACGAAAAAAGAACTGACCAATCTCTTCCCTTGTTGCGCTAGTGTCCAATGAGAATCCATCTCTGTATTTAAAAGCACCCTTACGCTGTGTTGACTGCTTTTGAAACACGAGCTGGAAGAAGGCAGACACGCCGAAACGCGTCCTCGTAATAAATCAAATGAACTTACACCCCAGGAGTGCAGTGTGTTTTTACGAACACGTGAGCTTTGTTATGTCAAATGGACCCACCACCATTTAACTGCACCCGTCCTGAAGAGTGCAGCATGCGTCTTTTGGTGGACTTGGAGCTGTGTATTTAATATAGATGCTTTGCACCACCAGTGTGGCATTCTGGGTAATGGAGTCGACATCGTCGTTAATCATGCAGATTGAAGGGACAACGGATATATGCCGTTCCCTGCTCCGTGAACGCAGTGCCGTATGGTTGGATGCAGGGGTGTTCAGCAGCCACACCATCAGTGTGAGAGGTACTTTTGAATTACTTTGCAACAGGGGAAAATCAGTATATGTTTCCAATACTCATGAGAATGCCCATTCTGTGGCGGGATACAATGTGTCATCCAGATTTATAACATCCTGCAATGAACTGACCGAGCATGTGTGGAACTTTTGTATTGACATGAACGACAAAAGAACTGACCAATCTCTTCCCTTGTTGCGCTAGTGTCCAATGAGAATCCATCTCTGTATTTAAAAGCACCCTTAAGCTGTGTTGACTGCTTTTGAAACACGAGCTGGAAGAAGGCAGACACGCCGAAACGCATCCTCGTAATAAATCAATTGAACTTACACCCCAGGAGTGCAGTGTGTTTTTACGAACACGTGAGCTTTGTTATGTCAAATGGACCCACCACCATTTAACTGCACCCGTCCTGAAGAGTGCAGCATGCGTCTTTTGGTGGACTTGGAGCTGTGCATTTAATATAGACGCTTTGCACCGCCAGTGTGGCATTCTGGGTAATGGAGTCAACATCGTCGTTAATCATGCAGATTGAAGGGACAACGGATATATGCCGTTCCCAGCTCCGTGAACCGCAGTGCCGCATGGTTGGACGCAAGGGTGTTCAGCAGCCACACCATCAGTGTGAGAGGTACTTTTGAATTGCTTCGCAACAGGGGAAAATCAGTATATGTTTCCAATACTCGTGAGAATGCCCATTCTGTGGCGGGATACAATGTGTCATCCAGATTTATAACATCCTGCAATGAACTGACCGAGCATGTGTGGAACTTTTGTATTGACATGAACGACAAAATAACTGACCAATCTCTTCCCGTGTTGCGCTAGTGTCCAATGAGAATCCATCTCTGTATTTAAAAGCACCCTTACGCTGTGTTGACTGCTTTTGAAACACGAGCTGGAAGAAGGCAGACACGCCGAAACGCGTCCTCGTAATAAATCAAATAAACTTACACCCCAGGAGTGCAGTGTGTTTTTACGAACACGTGAGCTTTGTTATGTCAAATGGACCCACCACCATTTAACTGCACCCGTCCTGAAGAGTGCAGCATGCGTCTTTTGGTGGACTTGGAGCTGTGTATTTAATATAGACGCTTTGCACCGCCAGTGTGGCATTCTGGGTAATGGAGTCGACATCGTCTTTAATCATGCAGATTGAAGGGACAACGGATATATGCCGTTCCCTGCTCCGTGAACCGCAGTGCCGTATGGTTGGACGCAGGGGTGTTCAGCAGCCACACCATCAGTGTGAGAGGTACTTTTGAATTGCTTCGCAACAGGGGAAACTCAGTATATGTTTCCAATACTCATGAGAATGCCCATTCTGTGGCGGGATACAATGTGTCATCCAGATTTATAACATCCTGCAATGAACTGACCGAGCATGTGTGGAACTTTTGTATTGACATGAACGACAAAAGAACTGACCAATCTCTTCCCTTGTTGCGCTAGTGTCCAATGAGAATCCATCTCTGTATTTAAAAGCACCCTTACGCTGTGTTGACTGCTTTTGAAACACGAGCTGGAAGAAGGCAGACACGCCGAAACGCGTCCTCGTAATAAATCAAATGAACTTACACCCCAGGAGTGCAGTGTGTTTTTACGAACACGTGAGCTTTGTTATGTCAAATGGACCCACCACCATTTAACTGCACCCGTCCTGAAGAGTGCAGAATGCGTCTTTTGGTGGACTTGGAGCTATGTATTTAATATAGACGCTTTGCACCGCCAATGTGGCATTCTGGGTAATGGAGTCGACATCGTCGTTAATCATGCAGATTGAAGGGACAACGGATATATGCCGTTCCCTGCTCCGTGAACCGCAGTGCCGTATGGTTGGACGCAGGGGTGTTCAGCAGCCACACCATCAGTGTGAGAGGTACTTTTGAATTGCTTCGCAACAGGGGAAAATCAGTATATGTTTCCAATACTCGTGAGAATGCCCATTCTGTGGCGGGATACAATGTGTCATCCAGATTTATAACATCCTGCAATGAACTGACCGAGCATGTGTGGAACTTTTGTATTGACATGAACGACAAAAGAACTGACCAATCTCTTCCCTTGTTGCGCTAGTGTCCAATGAGAATCCATCTCTGTATTTAAAAGCACCCTTGCGCTGTGTTGACTGCTTTTGAAACACGAGCTGGAAGAAGGCAGACACGCTGAAACGCGTCCTCGTAATAAATCAAATGAACTTACACCCCAGGAGTGCAGTGTGTTTTTACGAACACGTGAGCTTTGTTATGTCAAATGGACCCACCACCATTTAACTGCACCCGTCCTGAAGAGTGCAGCATGCGTCTTTTGGTGGACTTGGAGCTGTGTATTTAATATAGACGCTTTGCACCGCCAGTGTGGCATTCTGGGTAATGGAGTCGACACCGTCGTTAATCATGTAGATTGAAGGGACAATGGATATATGCCGTTCCCTGCTCCGTGAACCGCAGTGCCGTATGGTTGGACGCAGGGGTGTTCAACAGCCACACCATCAGTGTGAGAGGTACTTTTGAATTGCTTCGCAACAGGGGAAAATCAGTATATGTTTCCAATACTCGTGAGAATGCCCATTCTGTGGCGGGATACAATGTGTCATCCAGATTTATAACATCCTGCAATGAACTGACCGAGCATGTGTGGAACTTTTGTATTGACATGAACGACAAAAGAACTGACCAATCTCTTCCCTTGTTGCGCTAGTGTCCAATGAGAATCCATCTCTGTATTTAAAAGCACCCTTACGCTGTGTTGACTGCTTTTGAAACACGAGCTGGAAGAAGGCAGACATGCCGAAACGCGTCCTCGTAATAAATCAAATGAACTTACACCCCAGGAGTGCAGTGTGTTTTTACGAACACGTGAGCTTTGTTATGTCAAATGGACCCACCACCATTTAACTGCACCCGTCTTGAAGAGTGCAGCATGCGTCTTTTGGTGGACTTGGAGCTGTATATATATATATATCAGTCAATGTTGCTCCCCAGATGCGGCTGCCTCCTCGTGGCCTCTGACCCAGAAAACACAGACACGGACCGTTTTCTTCGTGCGAAAATTTATTAGCTTGTCCGCAAGTTTGTCGCCATAACGTTTCGGCTCCCCTAGAGCCTAGTTCACATGACAACATACAAATTCAAAACACTTCCTTAAATAGGAAGACAGATACTCTGCACGTGATATGGTTCAACATAGAAATGGAAGGCAGACTTATAGAAACACACGCCGAAATACAAGACATCGATTTTTTGTGTATGTGCCTTGTACAATTGCGATGTTTTCCTGATGTTAACATTCAAAATTTGGGCAAACATAATAGCACAATGCAAACAGGAATTCGAGCAAAAAATACTAATGTTATTAATGCTTATGTAAACGTTTTAGACATTAATGGCCGTCTCAATTTTACTGCATCCTACTCACGGTGCATCGTAAACATTAGAGTATTCAAGTTCTTGATCAACTTTCAATTGGAAACTTGTATGGCCAAATAATTCCTGTAGTTATGTAGAAACCTTCTAAAGTCTGCACAATTTTCAAATAACGGGATAAATCCCCATATATTCCATGTGTAATCACTCTTAACCTATTTTGGGCTGCAGATCCCTGCAGTTGTACACGTATGCGAGGAAGTGTGCTAAGTGCAAAAAGTGCCAATAAATAAACATCTCAACTAATAATTTAACATTCATTCATTTTACATAAATAGCTATTCCCATAAAAATATATAAATATGTAAACAGCATTGATAAAATTAAACTCTGAAAGTGCAAGAAATGTACAAGTTATAATAGAGATCCGCTGAATGATCCCAGTCACAGAGATCCATTGCATTGACATAAACTTGTCTAACATAACAAATTCACTAAAGCAACTAATAGATTGCTACCGACATTATACTAGGTGTTACTATACCCTACAGGAGAATACAGATTGCGGGTTTGAGCAAACAAACGGTTTCCAAAATTGAGGGTGATTTTACACCGCGGGTTTTTTGGTACCCCATGGGGTTATTTAGTCCAGCTTAAGTTTAAGTTAGTGCTAATGTCTATGGGGTGTTATAGTGTTTAGGGCTTAATGGTATCACCAATCAGTACTGTTGTAGGTGGAATATATAATATCTAGCTCTACTTAAAAATCATCCAAATGACAGAATACACAGTTTGACTAATAAATAATATCGATGGTAAAACAATAAATAGAGTACAATTTGGTTAAAATTATTTTCCCACAATAATAAAAACCATTAGTAAAATCCATTGTATAATAGGCTAGATATTGGTAAAAATACCCATACTTGATATACATATTTCTCACGTACTGACCTCCATAGTGTATACATACAATGAGAAGTGTGCCCCTAATGCAAAATAGTGTGTAGGTCCTCTGTGACATTAAGCCCACCCGGGGATTTGGAGTCTAGTTGGAGTATATATTTTGTTTCCAACTGTCTTAACCTAGCTTCCCTATTGCCACCGCGTCTACTAGCTGGTACTGAATCAATAACAAAGAAAGTAAATTCTTTGTTATTGCTGCGATGTATATCCTTGAAATGGCGGGCCACTGGGTAGGTATTGTCCTGGTTTGTAATTGCCCTCAGGTGCTGTAGGATTCGTTTATGTACCTCTAATTTGGTACTGCCTACATATCTTAGTGCAAATGGACATTGGAGCACATAAACAGCATATTCCGTTTTGCATGTTAAAAACTACTCAATTTTGTGTTTTCTATCACTAAAACCATCTTTGTAATGTTTGGTATTACCCCCGTGTGTACACGCTTTACACGTTTTACATTTTAAAAAAAACCCATTCATTTGGAGCCAACTAGTCTTCTCCATGATTTCCGGATTAGTATCTACTAAATGATCTTTCATGGAGAGTGCTCGACTGAACGTTACAGTTGCTCTACGAGGCAGGGTTGGGCCTAAGATGGGGTCACTCAATAGTATGGGCCAATTGCGATTAAAAATACGATAAAGTTCACAGTGTTGTTTGTTAAACCCCGTTACAATTCTGAAATCATTCAGTGGTTTAGAAATTGTTTGGGTTACTGTATTGCTATTGATCGTATTGTCATACTTATTGAGTAAATCCAGTCTGGATTTAGTTCGGGATTTACTCATAGCTTTATCAATAATCTTTTCAGAGTAGCCCCGTTGTAAAAATCTGATTTTGCTGGCTGCTTGGGCCACATCTAATTCCGTCTCATTGCTGCAGACTCTGCGCAGCCGTAGCATCTCACCATATGGTATACTGGTGATAAGATGCTGTGGATGGGCACTTGCTGCATGTAAAATAGTGTTTCCAGCTGTTTCTTTTCTAAATAATTTCGTTTCAATGGCACCATTGGAGATATACACCTCCGTGTCCAAGAATGTAACATTGGTCTGGCTCATGCTAACTGTAAAACTGAGATTGAGGTTATTGGTGTTGATGGACCTGACAAATTCCTCAGCAGCCTCCTTACTGCCCCCCCATACTACAAAAAGATCGTCTATGTAACGATACCAGGCAATTACATGTGAATCCATTGTGTCACTATACTCAGTTCTGAGGACCAGCTCATCCCAATCTCCCATGTGCATACATGCGTAGCTTGGAGAGAAGCTGGCCCCCATAGCCACTCCTTGTAATTGACGATACACCAAATTATTGTACATAAATACATTGTTGTAGAGGCATATTTTTAACATTTCCATAAGCATGGTTGTGTGATCTTTAAATTGTTCTTCCCTCTTAGATAAATAATATTCAACCGCTGCCATGCCATCTTTGTGTACTATGCTGGTATACAGTGATGATACGTCTAGTGCAAGCATCCAATATCCCACCTTCCATTCAATCCTTTGTAGTTTTAATAGGAAATCACCAGTGTCTTGAATATACGATTCCAGTGCTTTCACAGATCCCTATATATATATAGATATATATATTATCTACTGGCGGTCGCCAGTAGATAGTTATAGTTACAACCTAGTTTCCATAGGAAATCTCAAAATTCTATTTTGAATAACTTTGGCGCCAGTTGACGAATCCTCGCGAAATTTTCAAAACTAATGGGGCGCTCCGTTCAGCTCCTACCCTGAAAGTCTCGGGGTGATTTGTCAAGCGGGGGCCGAGAAAAAGGGGGGGTCCCAAAACACGTTTTCCCCATGCATTTTTCCATAGGACCTTTAGTCGCAGCTACAGCCCGAACGGCTGAACTGAATTACGTGAAATTTGGCAGAGAGGTAGCCATAAGGTCAAGGAAGTGCCTTTTGCAGGTCTGGTGTAAATCTGTTCAGTATTTCCTGAGAAAATAGCATTTAAAAGCATATCAATATCTATACGCGCGCACCATGCGCACACTGTGCACGCACCCTGCCGTGCGCGAGCGCAATTCTGATTGGTTGTTAGATGTCTGTAAACATTCGAATCGGTCGAAACCAGGAAGTGTCAGCCGCCATTTTGTCTCTCGCAGTTTGAGGGGGTGAAAAAAAAAGGTGGAGAACTTGAAAAGGGGGCAGAGTGGACAGTTCCTGACCCCCTAGCCTTGGTCAGGGGGTCACAGAAGGAACCCCAAGTGCGAAAAAAACATTAATATTTTTTTTTTAAATGGCGAGGTGCGCGCACGGCGAACCGTGGGTGCTCTGTGCGCAAAGCACACCGAGCCCCCACAGCGAGCGCACTGTGCGCGCACGGTGAAAAACCTGAAGAAAAAAAAAAATTAATAAATACATAACTTAGCATTTAAAAAACCGTACAAATTCACTGAAAAAACCATAGGTTTCACACACGTTATAGTTACGAATTAGCATTTAAAAAACCTTGCAAATTCACCTAAAAAACCATAGGTTTCACACATGTTATAGTAAGCTGGACATTTCACTTGTAAAAAACCAATGAAATTCCCCCGTTATAGTTAGTGCAGGCAACTATAACTCACGCGACCGCAATCCTCTGCTGATGACGTCAGATATTACATCACTGATGACATATGTGTCTTTATGAAAAATACATATTTGTAATATATGTATAGCTAAAGATTAATGGAAGAAGAGATGGGTTAATAAGTGTCTAAATACAGTGATGTAATATCTGACGTCATCAGCAGAGGATTGCGGTCGCGTGAGTTATAGTTGCCTGCACTAACTATAACGGGGGAATTTCATTGGTTTTTTACGAGTGAAATGTCCAGCTAACTATAACATGTGTGAAACCTATGGTTTTTTAAGTGAATATATATATATATATACATATATATATATATTAAGATTGCAGCCTGCCGTCCTGTTCCACACTATGTTCCTGCTGCCAACGCGTTTCAGGGCTTCACAACCCCTTCTTCCTGGGCCATTACAAACACAATTTGAAACTTGCAGCTGTTACTTTTCCATCCATTTAATTCATTAGTATGGACCGCCCCCAATGGGCGCAGATGAAGTGCATGATGGGACATTAAGTCTTAATGCGAGATGCATTCTTCCTTTAGTAAGTTCAAATGTTATATTTGTATCATTAAATTTGTATTTGTTACCTTAGTAGGTGTAGTTCATCGCGGCAGGCTTAATTTTGCATAAAACAAAGTGCAGATCCAGTAATTAAAGTTCTCAACAGCAGCCTTGCTCAGCTGGCATGTAAGTTTCCCAGCTGGCAATGGTGCAGCTCCCCACGGTCGAGCCACCGCGTAAAAAAAAAATTATATTACATATATACATATATATACACACACACATACATATATATATATATATATATATATATATATATATATATATATATATATTCACTGAAAAAACCAAAGGTTTCACACACGTTATAGTTAGGAATTAGCATTTAAAAAACCTTGCAAATTCACTGAAAAAACCATAGGTTTCACACATGTTATAGTTAGCTGGACATTTCTCTCATACAAAACCAATGAAATTCCCCCGTTACAGTTAGTTCAGCTAACTATAACTCGCGCCCCGCAATGCACTGCTGATGACATCACATATTACATCACTCATGACATGGTCAGTGACATCACTCATGACATCACTGATGACATCTCAAATGACATCACTGATGACATCACTGATGACATCAACCTTGTGAATGTCTGTTTTTCTGAAAATTAAATATGTTTTATATATGTATATCTCAAGGTCGATGGAAGAATAAATGGGTATATAAATGTCTAAATGGATGATTTGTTTTTGAAAAATTGATTGTATAACTGACTGATTAAGTGTATCTTAGTGAATACATGGCTTAGTGAGTAATGTTTAAATATGTAAATATCTGTATCAGTCTCTCACTTTGTGTATACGTGGCTGCATGGGTTGGTGAGTTGTTACATGGGTGTCTATATAGGTTATTAGTTGGTTTTTTGAGTATCAGTCTGAGTGTCTGCATGGTTCGGTGGGGGGTATTACGTAGTGCATAGTTGCATGAATGAGTGACTCACTGTTTGTATGTGTTGAAGACAGCATGTGTGCAGGACTGTATGGGTGGATGAGTGTGTGTATGGGTGTGTTAGTGAGTGAATGACTGCCTCAATAGTGTCTCTATGAGTAACTACATATGTTTTAAACTAGTATATGTGACTATTGGTGTATACAACTGAGTATATGTGAGAGTGAGAGATTGAAAGAGTTCCTGTATGAATAAGTATGTGTTTCTATAAGTGATTGTTTAAAAGACTAAGTATGTGTAAGTTCCCATAGAAGTAAGTGTAGTGGTGTGTGTATAACTGTATATGCAAGTAAATGTATGTTTGATTCTTTATTTTCATTAGTGACTATGTGTGTCAGTAACTCTATGGATGAGTGGCGTTGTGTAACAGGATGTATAGGTGTATGAGTACATATGATGAGTGAGTACATGTATGAGTGACTGTACAGGACTGTTGGTGAATGAGTGGATGTGTATGTGGATCGTAGAATTACTGAAGAGGTTGTTGTAATTGGTATTTGTATGTCCATTGTTTTGAAAATTTTAGTCTCTATTTTTGAATGTGTGTATCAAAGGTTATATTAGGGTGAGAGGAGGTCTGCCACTCTATCACAAGGTTGATGTCATCAGTGATGTCATCAGTGATGTCATTTGAGATGTCATCAGTGATGTCATGAGTGATGTCACTGACCATGTCATGAGTGATGTAATATGTGACGTCATCAGCAGTGCATTGCGGGGGCGCGAGTTATAGTTAGCTGAACTAACTATAACGGGGGAATTTCATTGGTTTTGTATGAGAGAAATGTCCAGCTAACTATAACATGTGTGAAACCTATGGTTTTTTCAGTGAATTTGCAAGGTTTTTTAAATGCTAATTCCTAACTATAACGTGTGTGAAACCTTTGGTTTTTTCAGTGAATTTGTACGGTTTTTTAAATGCTAATTTTTGAATTATTTAATTAAAAAAAAAAAAATTATATTAAAAATAAAATTCCTATGTATTCATTTATATATTATCTGTATCTTTTTATTTGTTTTTGCTTTTTAAAAAAAATTTAAATTAGGATAAAGTTGAACAGTTTTTTTAACTTTTGCAAATAGTTTTTCTCCACTTTTTTTTTTTATATATAAATTCTTGGAGTGCTCGCTCTGAGCGCGCTCCTAGTACAATTTCGTAAGTTTTTTATGAATACCGTCGTACGTTATTTACGTACGCATATATACGTCATAGTGTGCGCTGGGAGCGCGCACCCAGTTCGTATGCGTACGTACGTACGCATGCGTGCGTGCGTCCTACGCGCTCCACGCGGTTTACTTCCGCATACGCTTAAATTACGCACAACAACGTTCGCGTATACGCGTGTTCAACGTATGCGCGCTACGTATGCGCATATGACGTATGCACATGCGCTCCTACGCGTTCGCGCATGCGTAATCACGAGGTGCGCGCTCGGAGCTTGCGCAGTGCGCGCGCCTCGGGTTATATGCTTAATAAAACAACACTTCTTATTGGTTATCATTACTTTCAGTTTCTGATTGTTTCAACACCACACCCAATTCCCTCATGGCAAGTCATGTGATCAAGAATCATCACTTTTGATTGGTTTGAAGTACTTTCAGTTCCAGATTCTTCCCAAACCACACCTATTCCCCTCATTATTAGTTCTGATTCCTTTGGAGAAGGAGCTATTCTGTTGTTGAGATACAATGGCTGAACAGCAACCATCTTCAGACAGTGACCAGGACACTCTTGAGAGGCAGAGGAGCAGGAAGCAGAAAGACAGCTTTATATGGCAGTTTTTCACTTTTCCAGAGGGACAAAAAAAGGTAAATGCACCTAAATTTACATGTGTACTTTGTCAAAAAGTCTTGTCACGTGGGAATCCTAACAAGAAGTATTCTTTTAGCATTCACACTATGTTGAGGCATGTTGACAAAATGCATCCAGTGACTTTTCGTCTAGCTTCTGGAGCAAACCCTCCACCTGCTCAACCGACGACATCTGCAGCAGCTCAGCCGAGCACATCTTCGGCAGCTCAGCCGAGCACTTCTTCTGCAGTGGTGCCTTTGCCTTCTTCCACACCTCGTTTTGGACCACCTTGTTTTGCGAGGTTGTCCACACGCTGCACTGATTGCGGTAAACTTATTTCTGTGTGTGAGACCAGTCTTGATCTCATTCAGAGAAAATTTGATGCGCATGAGTGCAGTAGGCCATAGATGTTTTTTCTTTTTTTTCGTTTTTCTCTTCCTGTTTCCCTCCATTAACTCAAGGGCTCTTTTAAGAGCCACTTAAAAACTAAACCCCAAAAATTTTTGGGGGGGATTTATTTATTTATTTTCTTTTTTTTGGGGTGCGCGCACCCTGCGGGCACCCAAGGTTTTTTTTAAAAATTATTATTATTTTTTTTTTAAATTTAATGTACCAAAAGAGGTGAAGCAATGGAAGCATGAAAAGGGAGGATTGAGAAATACTAATATTTTTCACTTATTTTTTTAAAAAAATTATTTTTTTGAAAAAAAAAATTTTAAAGTTTTTTGCAAGGGAACAGAATTATTATTTTTTTTTTCTTTCCAGTTCTGCAAAAAAAGAAAAAAAGTATTAATATTCAATCATACATTACAAAAAGCATTACATGTTTTTACATATTTTACAAAGCAATTTTTTGCCCTTTTTTTGCTGTTTTCAGAATTTTTTATTTTTCACTTAAAATAGTGAAAACAATTGTATTCATCATTTAACAGCGGGCAAAAAAAAACAATCTGAAAGATTGTTTAAAAAAAGCCCTAAAACTTTCCTCACTAAAATATACCTTGTTAGAAATGTTACATATATATTACAAGTACTTTTCTAGATGAATAACATTTTTCTAGATAAACCGTCTTTAAACCTTGTCGCAAAAGCACACATGCCAAAATAATTTCTGTCAAAGGAGTCCAGAATTGTTTTTATTACTTTTCCTTTTGGCCAAATAGTAATTTCAAAATCCTTTTTAAGTGATATCTTCAATTATAATCCTTTAAAATTACAAAAAATGCTTTGTTCAAATGCAATTTTTAGTTTTCAAAATTTAGGTTTCAGAAAAATTAAATAAGAATTGGGTAAATCATAAGGCAAACGTTGCTTGAAAATCAATTGGGAATCATTACACAGTGTCCAGCCTTTTTCACATTTAAGATAAACTGTGTAATGTCCAGAAGTTACAGTAGGTCCTTCATGAAAAATTATTGCAACTGTAACAAAAGTTTTTCCAGAAATTGATAATTGTTGTCCTGTAAACTTCTTTATTAAAGTTTCCAATTTTGAACCATCAGCTCTACAACGTTGCATCATTAAAATTACATACTGACTATATTTCTGTAAAAATAACGTGGACAACATGTCAGATTTGCATTCAGAACATTCCATGTTATGATTGGCATCTTTAACTAATTTACTAAAAGTCACTGATTTACTCTCTGGTAATGGTAAAAATATGAACCTTTCTGAATCAACATTACTACTACATGTGTTCATACAGTTTTCACAGCAATGTTCCCATTTGTAAGAGACACCAAATAAGTTTTCTACTTCTATTCCTTCATCTTCAAGTACACTCAAAATATATATTAAGAATTCCTGTGCATCTTGCTGGACATTTTCTTTAAACTGTGTAGAACCACAACATACATCTAAAAGATTTCTAACATCAGTAGCACTTTCTATTTCAGTTTTATCATGACTCAGCTTCTCATAAAGGAGACTCAGCAGAGAACAAAATCTTTTTCCATGATTTACTATTATCTGTTCTAGCAACTTTTCAAGATAAAATACAACATTCAGCACTACATTTGCATAGCAGTTGACACCAGAGCTATTTTCAAAATGGCAACCAACAACGTCTTCAACACTGTCCTTTTTCTTTTTCCTTGCTATCACATCACTGTCCTTTTTTTTTTGTTCTGTTCATCCACATTACAGATATTTTCAAATCTCCTTTTCCGAGAAACAACACTTTTTTCAAACACAGGATACTGACACATAACACAGGCTGCCCCTTTCCTGGGACTGCAATTCTTACTGAACAACATCTTCACAAATTAAATCTCTGCCCACAATTCCTGTGCGCACACAGACTCATGCCATCATTTTAGACACATAACACAGGCTGCCCCTTTCCTGGGACTGCATTTCTTACTGAACAACAACTTCACAAATTAAATCTCTGCCCACAATTCCTGTGTGCACACAGAGTCATGCCATCATTTTAGGCACATAACACAGGCTGCCCCGTTCCTAGGACTGCATTTCTTTCAGAACAACAACTTCATAAATTAAATCTCTGCCCACAATTCCTGTATACACACAGACTCATGCTATGTTTTTTGGAACAAAACAGTGTTCCTGAATAGTACCAAATTACTGTTACAGCCTGACACATTTCCCTTATCATTTACAGAAGCAGAAAACAGCACATGTCCTAACAGCTCCTTAAGACCATGACCATGTGTTACAGGGTGAGTGATTAGACTAGATCAATTTAAATGAGGCATTGGTGACGTTGAATGTGTTTGTATTACACAGTGCTATCTGAAACAGCACACAGAGCTGAGTACTACACATGAGAGTGTTGGAGAAGCTGCTGCGTGTGTGCCAAGAGTGTGTTTCTAGACACTGTGTATTGTCTGGTGCAAGACAGATGAGCAAAGAGACTTCCAAAACTGCATGAAGACTGCAGGGATGTATGTAACAATGCATGTGTGCTAAGGGATAATTTGTGTAAACACAACAGGCTGCCCCTTTCCTGGGACTGCAATTCTTACTGAACAACATCTTCACAAATTAAATCTCTGCCTACAATTCCTGTGCGCACACAGACTCATGCCATCATTTTAGACACATAACACAGGCTGCCCCTTTCCTGGGACTGCATTTCTTACTGAACAACAACTTCACAAATTTAATCTCTGCCCACAATTCCTGTGCGCACACAGAGCCATGCCATCATTTTAGGCACATAACACAGGCTGCCCCTTTCCTAGGACTGCATTTCTTTCAGAACAACAACTTCATAAATTAAATCTCTGCCCACAATTCCTGTATACACACAGACTCATGCTATGTTTTTAGGAACAAAACAGTGTTCCTGAATAGTACCAAATTACTGTTACAGCCTGACACATTTCCCTTATCATTTACAGAAGCAGACAACAGCACATGTCCTAACAGCTCCTTAAGACCATGACCATGTGTTACAGGGTGAGTGATTAGACTAGATCATTTTTATTGAGGCCTTGGTTATGTTGAATGTGTTTGCATTACACAGTGCTATCTGAAACAGCACACAGAGCTGAGTACTACACATGAGAGTGTTGGAGAAGCTGCTGCGTGTATGCCAAGAGTGTGTTTCTGAAGACTGTGTATTGTCTGGTGCAAGACAGATGAGCAAAGAGACTTCCAGAACTGCATGAAGACTGCAGGGATGTATGTAACAGTGCATGTGTGCTAAAGGTTATTTTCAGTTTTGAACATATGGCATCTACATGTACCTTTGCTATTTTGAAAGGGAAATCTACCCTGTTGGTTTCAAATTTTTTAGCTTTTGCCTCCAATTTGCGATTAACTGATTTCTGCTGAGTGCTAACCACCACATTTGAAGAAAACAAGCTGTCCCTTTCCTGCAAGTGCATGATTTACAAAACAACTGCAACACAAAATACATCTCTGGCCACAATTCCTATATTCACACAGACTCATTCTGTGTTGGTAGGCACAAAACACAGGCTGCCCCTTTCCTGGGTCTGCAATCCTTACAGAACAACAACTTCACAAATTAAATCTCTGCCCACAATTCCTGTGCGCACACAGAGCCATGCCATCATTTTAGGCACATAACACAGGCTGCCCCTTTCCTAGGACTGCATTTCTTTCAGAACAACAACTTCATAAATTAAATCTCTGCCCACAATTCCTGTATACACACAGACTCATGCTATGTTTTTAGGAACAAAACAGTGTTCCTGAATAGTACCAAATTACTGTTACAGCCTGACACATTTCCCTTATCATTTACAGAAGCAGAAAACAGCACATGTCCTAACAGCTCCTTAAGACCATGACCATGTGTTACAGGGTGAGTGATTAGACTAGATCATTTTTAATGAGGCCTTGGTGATGTTGAATGTGTTTGCATTACACAGTGCTATCTGAAACAGCACACAGAGCTGAGTACTACACATGAGAGTGTTGGAGAAGCTGCTGCGTGTATGCCAAGAGTGTGTTTCTGAAGACTGTGTATTGTCTGGTGCAAGACAGATGAGCAAAGAGACTTCCAGAACTGCATGAAGACTGCAGGGATGTATGTAACAGTGCATGTGTGCTAAGGGTTATTTTCAGTTTTGAACATATGGCATCTACATGTACCTTTGCTATTTTGAAAGGGAAATCTACCCTGTTGGTTTCAAATTTTTTAGCTTTTGCCTCCAATTTGAGATTAACTGATTTCTGCTGAGTGCTAACCACCACATTTGAAGAAAACAAGCTGTCCCTTTCCTGCAAGTGCATGATTTACAAAACAACTGCAACACAAAATACATCTCTGGCCACAATTCCTATATTCACACAGACTCATTCACACAGGCACAAAACACAGGCTGCCCCTTTCCTGGGTCTGCAATCCTTACAGAACAACAACTTCACAAATTAAATCTCAGACAACAATTCCTATATGCACACAGACTCATACTGTGTTGGTAGGCACAAAACACAGGCTGCCCCTTTCCTGGGTCACCAATTCTTACAGAACTAATGCTAATTTCAAATGTGCTGCCATTTTCCTCTCTTTTCTTTCAAAGTGATTTCTGCTAAATCCTAACCATCACAATTAAAAACAAGCTGTCCTTTTCTTTCAACTGCAAGTCTTACTTTTCAACAGCAACACAAATTAAATCTCTGTCAACAATTCTTCTCTGCACACAGACTCATGGTTTGATGGTAGGCACAAAACAGTATTCCTCATTGTTACCAGTACACATTAACTTATGGTGAAAACAAGGGGCCCGATTCACAGAACTAACTTAAGACAAAATCCTAAACTTACTACCATTTTGGTATTCACAGAAGGCACTTACTCATTTTGGTATTCACAGAAGGCACTTACTCATTTCGGTATTCACAGAAGTTAGGAGTCCTAACTTTAGGACTCCTAAATGCCTTCTGTGAATACCGAAAGCCTTAAAATTAGGATTTTTCTCCGTTTAGTAGTAGTATAGTTAGGACTTCTAACTTTAGGACTCCTAAATGCCTTCTGTGAATACCTAAAGTCTTAAAATTAGGATTTTTATCAATTTAGTAGTCCTAAATCTAAAGTTAGGACTACTAAACTGAGAAAAATCCTAATTTTAAGGCTTTCGGTATTCACAGAAGGCATTTAGGAGTCCTAAAGTTAGGAGTCCTAAATTTAGGACTACTAAATTGAGAAAAATCCTAATTTTAAGACTTTCGGTATTCACAGAAGGCATTTAGGAGTCCTAAAGTTAGGAGTCCTAACTATACTACTACTAAACTGAGAAAAATCCTAATTTTAAGACTTTCGGTATTCACAGAAGGCATTTAGGAGTCCTAAAGTTAGGACTCCTAACTTCTGTGAATACCGAAATGAGTAAGTGCCTTCTGTGAATAGCAAAATGAGTAAGTGCCTTCTGTGAATACCAAAATGGTAGTAAGTTTAGGATTTTGTCTTAAGTTAGTTCTGTGAATCGGGCCCATAGTCCTTAATATCTTACACGTTCAAGACAGTTAAATATCTCCCAAACCTCAAAATGTAAAACATAACTTTTGTAGAAGATTCACAATTCTAATATTTATCTAAAAAATCACCACATACTTTCCCTCTCAAACTCATAACTCACCTTTAAAATTAGTTAGTTGTTTAGGAAATGTGCCACTCAAACAGCAGACTATCAGAGTCAGAATATCAGAGCTCTACACCTCTCTCCTCTCTGCAGAACCAGTAAATGGCAATGTTTCCCTCTCTTTTTTCACACATATACATGTTAATTTCAAATCTCAGTGCTTCCCCCTTTTTTTCACTATGAAATCACACATTTCTATTGGTTGAAAACTTGAACCCCTTTCCAAATGTACCCTTCCCCCTTCTTGTCTCCTGCCTGCTACCATAGCAACAGCTCATGGAACACTGCTGTGAGGAGAGAGGTCAGAAGTTCAGCATACAATGTTTCATATCCAAAGAGCAAGAGTGCTTGACTTTTCAAACCTAACAGCAAATCCATAGTATTGTTCTGTGGTAACACATTTTTCTGAACCAATACAAAACATGCTTTTAAAAATTTAAACATACAGCCTAGTTTTAACTGTAAAATGGTTTGAATCTGCCAATGAGTTCTTTTTATAAAAAAAAGTATGTGTGGCTCCATTTTACAACTGTCTTTCATTTCATATTGCCTTTCTACTGAAAGACACCTCCTGAGTGCATCCAGATCTCCTTGGAAGATGTTCACAGTGTGGATTGTAGGTCACAGCTATGTCTTCTGGAGTGAAAAATTTGCAGAAAAAAGAGGTATGGTGAGAGACCTTGCTTTGCCAAATGTAGACATTAAATTGATTGGTCAGAGAGGATTAAAGTGGCACCAATTAATGCCTTTGGTGAAAACCTTTCTACATCTCCCACAGCCTAACCTTATTATTGTGCACTGTGGTGGAAATGACCTAGGCACTTTAACTGGGGTAGGTCTGGAAATGCTTATTAAGGACACCTTTGTGCAATTGATGTCACTTTTTCCACAAACTGCCTTTGTATATTCTAACATATGCCAAAGGCAAAAGTGGAACTGGTCCAACCAACATTGTCCGCAGATTGACAAAGCAAGGAAGCACGTCAACAAATCTATTTCTGCTTTTCTCAGAGACTTTGGTATGGGTTCTATATACCACAACAACTTGCATTACAACATGCAAGACATTTATAGAGGAGATGGTGTACACTTCACTGATGAAGGCAACAGAGTCTTCCTCTTGAACTTTAGACTCTGCATCGGTACTTACTTGTAGATACCGAAAAACACACAATAAACACAAGGGCTCTTTTTAGAGCCACCTTATATCTTTTCACTTAATTGCAATTTTTTATTATTATTATTTTTTTTTACATTTCGGGTGCGCGCTAGGGGTGCGCACTCGGCGATATTTTTTTTCAAAATATTATTTTTTTTTTTGCCCTACAAGGTCCTACTGTGACCCCCTTACAATGCCTAGTGGGTCAATATCTCCCCACTCTGCCCCCTTTTCACGTTCTCCCCCTTTGTTTCTCACCCCCTCTTTATGCGAGAGACAAAATGGCGGCCGCCGCTTCCTGATTTCCACCGATTCGAATGTTTACTGACATCTAACAACCAATCAGAAGTGCGCTCGCGCACGGCAAGGTGCGCGCACAGGACTTGCTCAGTGCGCGCACGCTGCGCGCGTACAGATATATATATTGATTTAAATGCTCATTTCTCTGGAAATGCTGAACAGATTTACACCAAACCTGCAAAAGGCACTTCATGGACCTTATGGCTACCTCTCTGCCAAATTTCACATAATTCTGTTCAGCCGTTCGGGCTGTAGCCGCGACTAAAGTCCCTACGGAAAAATGCATGGGGAAAACGCGATTTGGGACCCCCCTTTTTTCTCGGCCCCCGCTTGACGAATCACCCCGAAACTTTCAGGGTAGGAGCGGAGCGCCCCATTAGTTTTGAAAATTTCGCGAAGATTCGTCAACCGGCGCCAAAGTTATTCAAAATAGAATTTTGAGATTTCCTATGGAAACACGGTCCTAACTATAACTACCTACTGGCGACCGCCAGTAGGTAATATATATATATATATATATATATATATATATTACCTACTGGCGGTCGCCAGTAGGTAGTTATAGTTAGGACCCCTTTTCCATAGGAAAACCTCAACATTCTATTTTGAATAACTTTGGCGCCGGTCGATGAATCCTCGCGAATTTCTCAAAATAGGTGGGGCGCTACGCTCCGCTCCTACCCTGAAAGTCTCGGGGGGATCCGTCAAGCGGGGGCTGAGATAAAAGGGGGGTCCCAAAACGCGTTTTTCCCATGCATTTTTCCATAGGACCTTTAGAACGAGCTACAGCCCGAACGGCTGAACAGAATTACTCGAAATTTGGCAGAGAGGTAGTCCCTAGGTCAAGGACGTGCCTTTTGTAGGTTTGGTGTAAATCTGTTCAGTAGATTCTGAGAAAATAGCCTTTAAATCAATATATATATCTGAGCCCGCTTACGGTACGCTTACCGTACGCTTACCGTAAGCGTACGGTGGCGTGCGCGAGCGCGATTCTGATTGGCTCTTAGATCTTAGTAAACATTCGAATCGGCCGAAACCAGGAAGCGGCGGCCGCCATTTTGTGTATTTCACTCTGAAAAAAAAGAGTGAAAACAAGAAAAGGGGGCAATGAGGAGAGTTACAGACCCCCTAACATTTGTAAGGGGGTCAAAGAAGGACAGAAAAGTACAAAAAAAACATTTATTGATTTTTAAAAAAATCACGGGGTACGCGTACGGTAAGCTTACGGTAAGCGTACGGTAAAAAATAAAAATAAATAAATGAAAAGCAGATTTAAGAGTTTAGATATTAGGGAGCTCTAAAAAGAGCTGTTGTGTTTATGAAGTCATTTTTTTAGTGGTACCTACAAGTAAGTACCGATGCAGAGTCTAAGGTTCAAAAGGAAGACTCTGTTCCCTTCATCATTGAAGTGCACACCATCTCCTCTATAAATGTCTTGCATGTCATAACGCAAGTTGTTGTGGTAAATGGCACCCATACCATAGTCACGGAGGAAAGCAGAAACAGATTTGTTGACGTGCTTTCTTGCTTTGTCAATCTGTGGACAGAAATGATTGGACCAGTTCCATTTTTGCCTTTGGCATATGTTGGAAAACACAAAGGCAGTTTTAGGGAAAAGTGAAAACAGTTGTGCAAAGGTGTCCTTCATAAGCATTTCCAGACCTACCCCAGTCAAAGTGCCTAGGTCATTGCCACCACAGTGCACTATTATGAGGTCAGGGTGTTGGATTTGCATGAAGGATTTCACCAATGGCATCAATTGGTGCCACTTTAACCCTCTCTGACCAATCCATTTAATGTCTACATTTGGCAAAGCAAGGTCTCTCACCATATCTGTTTTCTCTGCAAACTTTTCACTCCAGAAGACATAGCTGTGCCCTACAATCCACACTGTGAACATCTTCAAAGGAGATCTGGATGCACTCAGGAGGTGTCTTTCAGTAGAATGGCAATATGAAAAGAAAGACAGTTTGGAAATGGAGGCATACATATTTTTTTCAAAAAAAAAAAAACGGATTGGCTGTTTCATACCATTCTAGAATAAAAACTAGGCTGTATGTGTAAATTAATAGAAGCATGTTTTGTATTGGTACAGAAAAATGTGTTACCAAAGAACAGTACTATGGATTTGCTGTTAGGTTTGAAAAGTCAAGCACTCTTGCTCTGTGGAATTGAAACATTGTTTGGCGAACTTCTGACCTAACTCAACACAGCAGTGTTCCATGAGCTGTTGCTATGGTAGCAGGCAGAAGTCAAGTTGGGGGAAGGGTACTAGGCAGAAGTCAAGTTGGGGGAAGGGTACTTTTGGAAAAGGGTTGGTTTTCAACCAATAGAAATGTGTGATTACATTTGAAAAAAAGGGGGAAGCACTGAGATTTGAAACTTACATGTATATGTGTGGAAAAATAGAGGGAAAGTTTGCCATTATCTGGTTCTGCTGAGAGGAGAGAGGTGAACACAACAGAGATCCTGGCTCTGATAATCTGCTGTTTGAGTGTCACATTTCTTTCACAACTAACTAATTTTAAAGGTGAGTTTACAGTTTGAGAGGGGATGTATGTGGTAACTTAAGAAATGAATAATAGAAATGGAAATTGTTTTTGTTGTAGTTGCGTTTATCATTTTCTGTTTTGGGAGAAATTTAAATGTGAGGAACATGTAAAATAATATGGAGTATGTTTTCACAATAAATTAAGGTGTACTGGAAAAAAAAAGAATAGTTTAAGGGTTTGAGGTTGGACTCAGTAATGCAAATACATTCAGCATCACTAAGGCTGGTTGCCCTTGCTGGAGTGTAGGCAGTCACCGAGAATACACATGGTGGTGGTCTGAAAAAACAGTTTGGACATGTGCATTTAAATAAATCAAAAAAAGTGGTTTCATAATGTGTCAGTCTGTAAAAGTGATTTTCACTTGCCCCGGAAAAAAAAGAGCAGTAAGTGTGCTTTCAAATTGGCAAAAAAATTTCGTTTTGGGACTAATGTGAAAACATGACTCTGTGTGCAGAGAGGAATTATAGGCAGAGATTTATTGCGTATTGCTCTGGTGATTTCACAGTTGCATTAGATGGAAAGGGGGAGCGAATTTTTGGGGGAAGAAGCAGACTCTTAGCACACACCCATGTGCTTGACATGTATAATCATGCACAGTATTTACAAGCGAGTGGGGTTTTCAGGTTTCAGTCTGTAATGCAAATACATTCAGCATCACTAAGGCTGGTTGCCCTTGCTGGAGTGTAGGCAGTCACCGAGAATACACATGGTGGTGGTCTGAAAAAACAGTTTGGACATGTGCATTTAAATAAATCAAAAAAAGTGGTTTCATAATGTGTCAGTCTGTAAAAGTGATTTTCACTTGCCCCGAAAAAAAAAGAGCAGTAAGTGTGCTTTCAAATTGGCAAAGAAATTTCGTTTTGGGACTAATGTGAAAACATGACTCTGTGTGCAGAGAGGATTTATAGGCAGAGATTTATTGCGTATTGCTCTGGTGATTTCACAGTTGCATTAGATGGAAAGGGGGAGCGAATTTTTGGGGGAAGAAGCAGACTCTTAGCACACACCCATGTGCTTGCCATGTATAATCATGCACAGTATTTACAAGCGAGTGGGGTTTTCAGGTTTCAGTCTGTAATGCAAATACATTCAGCATCACTAAGGCTGGTTGCCCTTGCTGGAGTGTAGGCAGTCACCGAGAATACACATGGTGGTGGTCTGAAAAAACAGTTTGGACATGTGCATTTAAATAAATCAAAAAAAGTGGTTTCATAATGTGTCAGTCTGTAAAAGTGATTTTCACTTGCCCCGAAAAAAAAAAGAGCAGTAAGTGTGCTTTCAAATTGGCAAAGAAATTTCGTTTTGGGACTAATGTGAAAACATGACTCTGTGTGCAGAGAGGAATTATAGGCAGAGATTTATTGCGTATTGCTCTGGTGATTTCACAGTTGCATTAGATGGAAAGGGGGAGCGAATTTTTGGGGGAAGAAGCAGACTCTTAGCACACACCCATGTGCTTGCCATGTATAATCATGCACAGTATTTACAAGCGAGTGGGGTTTTCAGGTTTCAGTCTGTAATGCAAATACATTCAGCATCACTAAGGCTGGTTGCCCTTGCTGGAGTGTAGGCAGTCACCGAGAATACACATGGTGGTGGTCTGAAAAAACAGTTTGGACATGTGCATTTAAATAAATCAAAAAAAGTGGTTTCATAATGTGTCAGTCTGTAAAAGTGATTTTCACTTGCCCCGAAAAAAAAAGAGCAGTAAGTGTGCTTTCAAATTGGCAAAGAAATTTCGTTTTGGGACTAATGTGAAAACATGACTCTGTGTGCAGAGAGGAATTATAGGCAGAGATTTATTGCGTATTGCTCTGGTGATTTCACAGTTGCATTAGATGGAAAGGGGGAGCGAATTTTTGGGGGAAGAAGCAGACTCTTAGCACACACCCATGTGCTTGCCATGTATAATCATGCACAGTATTTACAAGCGAGTGGGGTTTTCAGGTTTCAGTCTGTAATGCAAATACATTCAGCATCACTAAGGCTGGTTGCCCTTGCTGGAGTGTAGGCAGTCACCGAGAATACACATGGTGGTGGTCTGAAAAAACAGAGATTTATTGCGTATTGCTCTGGTGATTTCACAGTTGCATTAGATGGAAAGGGGGAGCGAATTTTTGGGGGAAGAAGCAGACTCTTAGCACACACCCATGTGCGCAGAGATTTATTGCGTATTGCTCTGGTGATTTCACAGTTGCATTAGATGGAAAGGGGGAGCGAATTTTTGGGGGAAGAGGCAGACTCTTAGCACACACCCATGTGCTTGCCATGTATAATCATGCACAGTATTTACAAGCGAGTGGGGTTTTCAGGTTTCAGTCTGTAATGCAAATACATTCAGCATCACTAAGGCTGGTTGCCCTTGCTGGAGTGTAGGCAGTCACCGAGAATACACATGGTGGTGGTCTGAAAAAACAGTTTGGACATGTGCATTTAAATAAATCAAAAAAAGTGGTTTCATAATGTGTCAGTCTGTAAAAGTGATTTTCACTTGCCCCGAAAAAAAAAAGAGCAGTAAGTGTGCTTTCAAATTGGCAAAGAAATTTCGTTTTGGGACTAATGTGAAAACATGACTCTGTGTGCAGAGAGGAATTATAGGCAGAGATTTATTGCGTATTGCTCTGGTGATTTCACAGTTGCATTAGATGGAAAGGGGGAGCGAATTTTTGGGGGAAGAAGCAGACTCTTAGCACACACCCATGTGCTTGCCATGTATAATCATGCACAGTATTTACAAGCGAGTGGGGTTTTCAGGTTTCAGTCTGTAATGCAAATACATTCAGCATCACTAAGGCTGGTTGCCCTTGCTGGAGTGTAGGCAGTCACCGAGAATACACATGGTGGTGGTCTGAAAAAACAGTTTGGACATGTGCATTTAAATAAATCAAAAAAAGTGGTTTCATAATGTGTCAGTCTGTAAAAGTGATTTTCACTTGCCCCGAAAAAAAAAAGAGCAGTAAGTGTGCTTTCAAATTGGCAAAGAAATTTCGTTTTGGGACTAATGTGAAAACATGACTCTGTGTGCAGAGAGGAATTATAGGCAGAGATTTATTGCGTATTGCTCTGGTGATTTCACAGTTGCATTAGATGGAAAGGGGGAGCGAATTTTTGGGGGAAGAAGCAGACTCTTAGCACACACCCATGTGCTTGCCATGTATAATCATGCACAGTATTTACAAGCGAGTGGGGTTTTCAGGTTACAGTCTGTAATGCAAATACATTCAGCATCACTAAGGCTGGTTGCCCTTGCTGGAGTGTAGGCAGTCACCGAGAATACACATGGTGGTGGTCTGAAAAAACAGTTTGGACATGTGCATTGAAATAAATCAAAAAAAGTGGTTTCATAATGTGTCAGTCTGTAAAAGTGATTTTCACTTGCCCCGAAAAAAAAAGAGCAGTAAGTGTGCTTTCAAATTGGCAAAGAAATTTTGTTTTGGGACTAATGTGAAAACATGACTCTGTGTGCAGAGAGGAATTATAGGCAGAGATTTATTGCGTATTGCTCTGGTGATTTCACAGTTGCATTAGATGGAAAGGGGGAGCGAATTTTTGGGGGAAGAAGCAGACTCTTAGCACACACCCATGTGCTTGCCATGTATAATCATGCACAGTATTTACAAGCGAGTGGGGTTTTCAGGTTTCAGTCTGTAATGCAAATACATTCAGCATCACTAAGGCTGGTTGCCCTTGCTGTAGTGTAGCAGTCTGGACATGGGCTTTTTAAAAAATCTGAAAAGTGGTTTCATAATGTGACAGTTTGTAAAAGTGATTTTCACTTGCCCAAAAAAAAGAGCAGTTAGTGTGCATTCAAATTGGCATAGAAATTTCGTTTTGTGACTATTGTGAAAAGAAATGTAGTAATATATTTAAATACAATAAAGGAATTTTTTTTTAGTTTTTTTCAGGTATTGCTGAAGAGCAGTGAACAAAATTTAAGATGCCTACAAAATCCAGAGTTCAAAAAACGCTAAAAAAAAACTATATTTGAAGACAACTGGAGGACCAAAGTTAGTAGAAGATGCTCATGTTGGGAAAAAGAAAAAATCTTCTGGTAAGCAGAAAAAACAATTTCTTAAAAATATATTCAAAACAAGGAAAAATGTACAAAATGTCTGTACTGGAAAGAATGTTACGAAACGAACAGAACAGGAAAAAATTGAGAATTTAGTTAATGCAAATATACCTTCTGCCACTGAAAAGATTTACATAAACAGAAAAACAGCGTTTAAAGAGATACGTAGAAAAATGTTTCAGAGAAGAGTTATGTCCAATTTGATAAAGGATGTGAAGAAATATAAGCAAAAGGCAAAATATTACAAGAGAAAAAAAGAAATTGAAGCCATTGCAGCAAAGGCATTAGAATTAAAAAGGAAACTATTCATATTAATTTTGAATAGGATGCGTACATTAGACAAAATGGTTAATGTACTGAAATCACATAGCAAAAGGAAAAGAGTAGTGAACAGAACAAACTTTTGTAAAGTGTTTTTAGGAAAGTGGATGCATAGTTCAAGTAGTGAACCTTTTTTTAATGAAGAGAGCTATTTTCAAAGTAATAGTTTGCTGCATGCAGTTGACACCAGAGGTCGTTCATACGAAGTAACAAATGGTTGCATAATGGAGAAGGAGATAATGGTTCCAAGAGATGAGGTACAAGTGATGGCAGATGAGGCAATGGGGAGACGTCCTAAAGCCCCAGTGTACACTTGGAATTGTAGTAGTATTTGCACTGTGCGTCAGGAATCTATTGACAAATTTCGAGAGTTTCTAAGAGAATATAGTAAAAAAAGTGTAAAACAGAAGATTAAGGTGCTTCAAAGTCTGGATCCATGCAGAGTGAGAGAGAATACTGGTTTGCAGGGTCATTCTCTGGCTTGTCTATCTAGAAAAGTGTGCAATAGTGTTTTCCATCATTTTAGGATGCTGGCTGTTCATCATACTGAAATGAGAAAGTTTGTGAGACGGTTGTATTTTGCCAAAAGTCCAGCAATAAAGTTAAATGAATTGAATAGGGCTCTGTTCCGAGGAACAGTATCAGATGTAGAGAAGGTTGTTGATGAAATTCAGTTTTGTTACTTTGGTCCTGAACAAAACAGTGCAGAGAAGGACACAGTAAATGAGGAAGAAGTGGAAGAGAATGTAGAACCCTCTGTAAGTAACACATTTAATGATCACATAACAAAATTTGCAATAGTCTCTAATGAAAGACCAAATTTTACTTGTATTTGTTGCCGCAGAACTCATTATAGAAAACAAACTAGGAATGTTGATCTCTACAGAAAGAGTGAAAATGAAGATAATTATAAGTGGAAGGATTTTGCCACATATATAGTTCTAGAAAATTGTTTTGAATTGGGTGAAGATCAGCGTATTTGTAAATACTGTTACAACAAGTTAGAGGAAAATAGAATGCCGACCAGAGCTGTACATAATAATTTAGAATTGGATGCTATTCCTGCTGAACTTTCTGAATTAAATACATATGAGTCTATACTCATTCAATGTGTTCATCCGTTCCAGACCATAGTACGTATGGAGCCCAAAACTGGTAAATTACCTCCTTCAGATTTACTGAGAGGTTTAAAAGGTAGAGTGGTGTATTTGCCCTTGGATTTGAAAAAAAATATGGAAACTATTGATGCGGATACTTTGGAAACTGAACCATTAATTATTCTGGTTAATGGTGTACCTACAAAGAATAAGAAGATTTGGCAGGAGCTGGTAGATGTGCGGAAAGTACAAAGAGCAAATTTGTATTTGAAAAAAAATAACAAATGGTATGAATCAATTTATATAGAAGAAGAAGAAGAAGAAGAAGAAGATTTACAAGAAGACACAGAAATACCAACTGGACAAATTGAAAAAGTGGACAAGTCAAAGGAAGAAGATATTTATGAACATTTTAGCATACATCCTCTTCATTCGAAAGAAGTTATGGGAGACAATATTGATCTCTTTCAGATGAAGAAAGCAAAAGGAACTCCCGTGAGTGTATGGGAGGAGAGCTTGGAAGCTCGATGTTTTCCCCAGCTGTTTCCTAAAGGAAAAGGAGGACGATACGATGAACGTCCAGAACAGATTCCAGCTTCTGAGTATCGGACTACAAGACTATATGCTGAAGATCCCAGATTTCGACAAAGTATTCCTTATTTGTTCCATCTTTTATTTGAAAGCGACTTGTCTGCACTGTCTTATGCAGTAAATCACATTTTAAAAAGTGGAGTACATTTACAAAATGTGTCTGCTAAGGATTTTATGGAGAAAGTGCAGCACCGAGATGATCATTTGGAAACACAACTGATCAATCTGATGGCTTGTCAGCGTGGGACAAATGAATATTGGTACCGACGCCATGGTGAACTAAAATGCATGTTACGGAATTTAGGAACACCAACATGGTTCCTTACCCTAAGCTGTGCCGAGTACGCTTGGGATGATTTACTGGATTTTCTACGAGAGGCCAATTCAAACATTAAAAACATCGAATACAAGACAGCAGGAGAACTGTGCTCATTGGATCCGGTTAATGTTTGCAGATATTTCAATCATAGATTTGAGGCTATGATGTCCTTCATCTGCAATAAAAAAAATCCACCCCTTGGAGAAGTAGTGGATTTCTTTTGGAGAAAAGAGTACCAGGCAAGAGGTGCTCCTCATATTCATATGCTGTTGTGGATCAAGGATGCCCCAAAGTTTGGAACAGATGCTGATGAAGCAGTGTTATCTTACATTGAAGAATATGCAACATGTGCTATACCAAAAAGCACAGAAGAGAACAAGTTAAAGGAGCAAGTTTTACGTTTCCAAAGTCATCGGTGTGGAAAATACTGTCGACGTAAATACAAGAGCAAAGAAAAATACTACACTAAATGTCGATTTGGATTTCCTAGACCTGTTCTTTCAAATGGAAGAGTCAACAGTTTTATGTCAGCTGTGAGACATACTATCACAAGAAAATCACCTAAGAATACCTACAACCTAAAAAGAAAAGAAGAATCAAAAAATATAAATGACTACAACCCAGTCATTTTATCCATGTGGAACGCTAACATGGATACAGTATGTAGCTGACAATTCCATTGCTGTTGCTCGATATGTAACGTCTTACATTACGAAATCAGAAAAAACTGAATTGAAGGAAATGTGGGAAGAGATTTCTCACGAGAAGACTGTCAGTAAGAAGCTGTACAGTTTCAGTTTGAAGATGTTATCGCATCGAGAAATTGGATCCTACGAATGTTCAGATAGGTTATCTTCTGCAAGTCTCTACTCGAAGTCAAGAAGAATAATTTGGGCAAGTTTAGGCCTTGCAGCAATGAGAAATCGGGTACTGAAATCTGTAGGAGAAATTGAATATTTGGCCGAGAATGACCCAGAAAGTACAGATATTTTGAAAACAAACATGTTGGACACATATTATCCCAAGAGAAGTCAACATCTGGAGAACATGTGTCTCTATGAAGTGCTGCAGAACTACATTTATTCACGGAAAGCCACAGAAGACATCAATAATGGAAAATATAAAGTCGTTGGTGAAGAAGGATGTTTGGTGAAGCAAACAAAAGGAAGTTTGATAAATCACCGGAAGCTGAGTTGCGACACTACTGACAAGAAGGAATTTTACTACTTGGCTCTTTTACAGTTGTTTAAACCATGGCGTACAGAGGATGAACTACTGGGAGAATTCCAGAGCTATGAAGATTCTTTTAATGCTTGCAAAGACAGCATACAATGCAGTACATTCTCAACTTATCTGCAAATGTTAAATGAAGAAATTGATCAGGAAACTACAATTGCAGCAGAAATCGCTAGAGATAGTTCTCAGGACAGCCAAAGTTCAGGAACACTCAGTCAAGATCCCCTAGGACAACCAATCATTGAAAATGAAGCATCAATAGCCATGAATGAAGTGGAAACGGCTATGAATCAAGCTCAAGAAGAATTTATAGACTTAGAAAATTTGGAAAGACAACTGAATCAAGAGCAGCAACAAATTTATGAAGAGATCAAAAACAAAATTGATCACGGATTTCTACATGAAAAAAAAGAGTGCTCATGCACATCATTTCATCCAATCAGGATGTATGTAAGCGGACAAGCTGGAACTGGAAAAAGTTTCCTAATAAAAGTCATCAGAAGCTACCTAAAGCAAAAAACGGATTCTACTTTGTCTTGTGTGGTTACTGCTCCAACTGGGTTAGCAGCATATAACATAAAAGGAATCACTTTACATCGTTTGCTAATGTTACCAGTGGAGCATGAGAACAAAATACAATTCAACAAGCTAACTGGAGAAGCATCCTTGGAAGTTTCAAGAGTATTGAAGAAGATGCAAGTTCTCATTATTGATGAGGTGAGCATGGTATCAAACTTAATGCTTGCCTTTGTGCGTTTAAGAATGCAGCAAATTTTGAAGACAGACTATGACATGTTATTTGGTGGAAAACACGTCATAGTTTTTGGAGATCTTTTGCAACTTACGCCAGTTAAAGGACAACCAGTGTTTAATACTGTCACACATGAAGACACGAAGAAGTCATTGGGAAGCATCGGAAATACAAATATTTGGTCCTTCTTTGAGTACAAGGAACTTACTACTAATATGAGGAAAGCAAACGATGAAGAATATGGAAGTATTCTGAAAGATATCAGGATTGGACTACTCACAGAAGTTGGCAAAAAAACATTACAGAGTCGGCTGCTACATAATTTATTTCCAAAGGAAGAAATAGTTGCAGAGAAGATATACAAGAACATTGCAGAAAACAAAAGTGTCATCTGCTTAATGCCAACTCTACGTGAATGCTCAATATTCAATGAGGAGCTTTTGAAATTGGAAAAGGAAGAGATCAGGAAATTGGAAGTAGTGGACAAAATTGAGGATGGAAGAATTAGTGTCACAGTAACAGGCAAACTGAAAAATAAATTGGACTCACTAGAGAAGAACATCTCCAAAACAGCTGGATTAGAAAAAAATCTATATGTTTGCATGAACTGTAGAGTATTTTTAAGGAGAAATTTGGATGTTGAAAAAGGTTTAGTTAATGGAGCGATGGGAAGAGTTGTGGGTTTTATTAATTACCAGAAAAAAGAAGGAGTTGAATGTTTAAAAATAAAATTTGATCAGATAGAAGAAGTTAAAGATATTTGTCGTTGTACAGTACGTTTTATGCTTGTGAAAGACTTATATGTACGTAGGAAGCAGTTTCCGTTTTCTCTAGCATATGCTGTAACTATTCACAAGTCTCAAGGATTGACTGTAGATTGTGCATTTGTGAACATTGGTTCAACTGTGTTCAAAGAAGGTATGGCATATGTAGCTTTGTCACGAGTGAAAACATTATCAGGTTTATTCATGATAGACTTTGATGACTCAAAAGTTAGTGCTGATACAAACTGTGTAAAGGAGTATAATAGATTAAGAAGAAGCTATGCTCCTCATTTAGGTCAGTATCCTGTGTTGGAGAAACGTGTAGTTTCTCGTAAACGAAAAAATGAGAATATCTGTAATGAAGATGTAGAGAAGAGGAAAAAAAAGAGGAGTGATGTAATTGCAAGCAAAAAGAAAAAGGAAAATGAAGAACAGGTTGTAGGATGTCATTTTGAAAATAGCTCTGGTGTCAACTGCTACGCAAATGTAGTGCTGAATGTTGCATTTTATCTGAAAAGTTTGCAAGAGCAGATAATAGTAAATCAGGGAAAAAGATTCTGTTCAGAGCTGAGTCTCCTTTTTCAAAAGCTGAGTAAAGATAAAACTCAAATAGAAAGTGCTACTGAAATTAGAAAACTTTTAGATGTATGTTCAGGACGAACACAGTTTTCTCAAAATGAACAGCAAGATGCACATGAATTTTTGATGTATTTTCTTCAGGTAGTGGAAGAAGAAGGAGTTCCCATTGACATTTGTTTTGGTCTCTCTTATAAATGGGAACATAGTTGTGATAATTGTTATAATATATGTGGCTCTATTGTTGATAATGAAAGATTTATTTATTTGACATTGCCAGAGAGTAAAACAGTCACTTTTGCAAAATTAGTTAAAGATGCTAATCATAGCATGATATGTAGTGAGTGTAATTCTGACATGTTTTCAACATTAATTTTAAAGGAATACGGACAGTATGTAATTTTAATGATGCAACGATGTAGAGCTGATGGTTCAAAATTGGATACTTTAATAAAGAAGTTTACAGGACAGCAATTATCAATTTCAGGAAAAACTTTTGTAACTGTTGCAATAATTTTCCATGATGGACCTACTGTTACTTCTGGACATTACACAGTTTATCTTAAATGTGAAAAAGGCTGGACACTGTGTAATGATTCCCAATTGATTTTCAAACAACGTTTGCCTTTTGATTTAGCAAATTCCTATCTAATCTTCCTGAAACCTAAATTTTAGACAGATTTGGCAAGATCTCGACAAAATAATTTTACCATTTTACTGGATTACCACTGCAATTATGTAGAAAAAAGATTTTTTAAATTATCATTTGGCCTAATGGAAAGATAACCAATTGTAATGTGGACTTTTTAAATTTTTAATGAAACTTTGAAAAACCAATAATTTAGAGATTATCGGTAACTTCTGCACATTTTAAATTTTGGAATGTTATTGGACTGCCATTGGAAATTTTTTCAAAAATGATTTAAAAAATTACTATTTGGCCATGCGGAAAAGTAACCAATTCTATTGTGGACTTAATAAATTATTCAAAAAATTTTCGTGAACCAAAATGTTACAGAGAATCGGTGAGATCTGGACAAATTAAACTTTAGAATTTTATTGGATTACCGTTGGAAATTTATTCCCAAAAAAAATTTAAATTACTATTTGGTCTAAAGGAAATGAAATCAGATGTATTTTGGAGTTATTTGAGATATAATATTGTGATTATACTTCTGAAACAAACATATCAGACGGTATTTTAAAGAAATAAGTATTGGTATTAGATGATATTTTTTTAGAATATTATGCATTTCTATAATGTTAAGTTTAAGTAAAAAAAGAATCAGGGCTTTTTTAATACAATCTTTGTGATTGTTATTTTTTTTTGCCCGCTGTAAAATGATGAATGCAATTGCTTTCACAATTTATAGTGAAATGCAATATATTCTGAAAACAGCAAAAATAAGGCAAAAATATTTTTGGGAAAAAAATGTAAATATGTGTACTGTATTATAAAATGTTTTAAAAATATTAATACTTTTTTCTTTTTTTCCAGATAGATATAGAAAATTTTCGAAAACTACAAACATTTTTAAAACTATTTTTTTAAAAAACAAATGAATAAATATTTTTTCAGTGAGTATGGTAAGTCAATAATAATAATTGTAGTCTCTCAAGGACCTTGTAATGTGTTTATTGATTTTTAGTGTTTTTAAAAAAAAAAAAAAAAAAAGTACGCGCACCGTACGCGTACGGTAAAAAAAAATAAAAAAAAGTTTTTAAAAACATATGTAAAAAAAAGATGAAAGATAAGGTTGGCTCTTAAAAGAACCGTTGTGTTCATGCAGGGACAGAGGAAAGGAAGCATGGGAAAATTATTCAAAGCGACAAATGTGCTGATCTATTTTGTTGTTCACTAGGGAAACACTGGTCTCCCTATAGCAAATTAGATCTTGACAAAATGTGCATCGAATATCAACCTTCCGAAATCGAGGGTTGATTTCCAGAGGGCCAGCAAAAGGAGATTCTCCCCCCACAGATGAAGGGCTCACCTGACCTGCAGAAGAAGGAGTCAGCCCTGCAGATGATGGTCCAGGCTGAGCTGCTGTGGATGTACTGGCTTGTCTTTCTGAAGAGTTACCTCCAAAAAGATGACCATGTGTCCTTCTGTGTACATCCTGGAGGTGTCTCTTCATGGTGTGATTCCCAAAGGAATACTTCCTGTTAGGATTACCTCTAGAAAGTACACGCTTACACAGCTTACAAGTCACTAAGGGTGCATTTACCTTTTGCTGGCCTTCAGGAAAAGTAAAATAATCCCATACATAAGAGGGCTTTTGTTTCCTCGATCTCTGCCTCAAGACAGTGCTGCTAGTGCTAGCCTCACTCTCAGAAGAGCTCTGCTGTTCTGCCATCGTATCCCAAAGACAAACCAGCTCCTTCTCCCAAGGGATCACAAGCAGAAATGAGGGGAATGGGTGTGGTGTAGGAGAGTTCTAGAACTGAAAGTAGTTTCAACCAATCAAAAGTTGTGTTTCATGATCACATGACCTACCGTACGCTTACGGTACGCTTACGGTACGCTTACGGCAAAAGTGCGCATGCGCGTAAAAAAGACACGCGCTTGCGCGCATGCGCATAACAGTCACTCCCGGCACTTCCGCGTAATGTGCGCGTGTAGCGTACACGCGTACGCGTCCCACGCGGAGTACGCGCGGCTACGCAAATTGCGTAACTATACGCAAGCAGCGTAGGAAAATTACGGACGTTGCGTAAACCGTACGCTTACCGTGAGCTTACGGTACGCGTACTAAAAAAATTTAAAAAAAAATAGAAAAAAAGTACTGCAAATAAATTTTACATGTTTATTTTAAAAAATATATAAAAAAAAACATATTAAAGAATTTTAAAAATTTAATCATAGTCTTTATAAAAGGTAAGAAAATTAAAATAAAAATATGTTAGAAAAAATAGAAGAAAAAAAAAAAATTAGCATTTAAAAAACCTTGCAAATTCACTGAAAAAACCATGGGTTTCACACACGTTATAGTTAGGAATTAGCATTTAAAAAACCTTGCAAATTCACTGAAAAAACCATGGGTTTCACACACGTTATAGTTAGGAATTAGCATTTAAAAAACCTTAGAAATTCAGTGAAAAAACCATAGGTTTCACACACGTTATAGTTAGGAATTAGCATTTAAAAAACCTTAGAAATTCAGTGAAAAAACCATAGGTTTCACACATGTTATAGTTAGCTGGACATTTTACTCGTAAAAAACCAATGAAATTCCCCCGTTATAGTTAGTTCAGCTAACTATAACTCGCGCGCCCGCAATGCACTGCTGATGACGTCACATATTACATCACTCATGACATGGTCAGTGACATCACTCATGACATCACTGATGACATCTCAAATGACATCACTGATGACCTCACTGATGACATCATCCTTGTGATAGAGTGGCAGACCTCCTCTTCCCCTAATAAAACCTTTGATACACACATTCAAAAATAGAGACTAAAATTTACAAAACAATGGACATACCAATAACAGTTACAACAACCTCTTCAGTAATTCTAAGATCCACATACACATCCACTCATTCACCAACAGTCCAATACAGTCACTCATACATGTACTCACTTATCATATGTACTCATACACCTATACATCCTGTTACACAATGCCACTCATCCATAGAGCTACTCACACACATAGTCACTCATGCTAATAAAGAATCAAACATACATTTACTTGCATATACAGTTATACACACACCACCACACTTACTTCTACGGAAACTTACACATACTTAGTCTTTTAAACAATTACTTATAGAAATACATACTTATTCATACAGGAACTCTTTCAATCTCTCACTCTCACATATACTCACATATATAAACCAATAGTCACATATACTAGTTTTAAACATATGTAGTTACTCATAAAGACACTATTGAGACAGTCATTCACTCACTAACACACCCATACACACACTCATCCACCCATGCAGTCCTGCACACATGCTCTGTTCAACACATACAAACAGTGAGTCACTCATTCATGCACCTATGCACTACGTCATACCCCCCACCGAACCATGCAGACACTCATACTGATACTCAAAAAACCAACTAATAACCTATATAGACACCCATGTAGCTACTCTCCAACCCATGCAGCCACTTATACACAAAGTGAGAGACTGATACAGATATTTATATATTTAAACATTACTCACTAAGCCATGTATTCACTATGATACACTAAATCAGTCAGTTACACAATCAATTTTTCAAAAAGAAATCATCCATTTAGACAGTAATATACCCATTTATTCTTCCATCGACCTTGAGATATACATATATAAAACATATTTAATTTTCAGAAAAACACACATTCACTGGATGATGTCATCAGTGAGGTCATCAGTGATGTCATTTGAGATGTCATCAGTGATGTCATGAGTGATGTCACTGACCATGTCATGAGTGATGTAATATGTGACGTCATCAGCAGTGCATTGCGGGCGCGCGAGTTATAGTTAGCTGAACTAACTATAACGGGGGAATTTCATTGGTTTTTTACGAGTAAAATGTCCAGCTAACTATAACATGTGTGAAACCTATGGTTTTTTCACTGAATTTCTAAGGTTTTTTAAATGCTAATTCCTAACTATAACGTGTGTGAAACCTATGGTTTTTTCACTGAATATATATATATATATATATATATATGCCGGTCGCCACTGAGTAGTTCTAAGTTCGAATTAGGATTGTGTTTAGATAGGAATTTAGGAATTGTATTTTTGTGTTGCTAGTAACTTTGGCCCCATTCGAATAATCTCCACAGAACTTTCCCAAAAAGTGCTACTTTCTGACTATTGGGGGATCAGTCAAGTGGGGGACGAGTAAACGGGGAGGTCCCAAAACACATTTTCAACAGTCATTTTTCCATAGGAACTTTAAACATAGCTACAGCCCAAACCGATGAATGGATTTACACCAAATTTGGGAGAAAGCTTGACCTTTGGTACAGAAAGAATGTCTTTTAACTCGAGCATCAAAAATGCATGCACTGTCTGCAACGTGTTGTATTCCCTATACGAAGTGTAACACCGCCTGCTGCTTACCATAGGCCACTCCTGCGAGGATCTTGTTTGCTGACTCCTCATTTTTTGGTGCTCCCGATACATCACTTCCATTTCTCGCTCAGAAGCACTGGACAACTACAGTTTCCTTATGCTGTAGGTGTTTGTGTTCCTTTGGGATTACTTTTTTATTTCCTGCTCAGCAAGTGAGGAGGAAAGCAATCTTGAAGTACAGAATAAATACTAGTGTTTAATGCTTGCTCTAAGGTTAGCCTTGTCCGGATTTGGGTCATTCCATATTTTTTACTCAGTGATTGCTATTACTCTTGTAGGAGTACTGTGATGTGTGTGAACGGGTCCGTCACCAGTGGCCTTCCATCTGTATATTCAATGTACACCCATACAGTAGTGGTCCCCACAACTGTACGGGTTTGTGGCAGAGTGTACAGACTTTCATGCTGGCCTGACAGCCCTTTGTTTTAACCCATCCTTGTTTTATTAGCAGTCCAAGAGTCACAGCATCCTCTAATGAACATCTGCTCTGCAAGTCTCTACTCTAACCCAACTCACTAGTGCTCTGCTTATCAACCTCTGAAGAATAAAAAAGGCTCAATGAGCGATAGGTGACACAAATAAACTGGGGGCTTCATTTATGACATTTTGCTGTAGGGCCGCACTGCAGGCCTTCCTGCTGCGCTTCCCTACGTCAAAAGAAAAGGACAGGAATGCACCGTATCTATCAGACACGGCGCATTCCTGTCCTTTTCCCCAGTGCTGGTGCACAATGGGCTGCAATGCGCCAATGCAGGCACCTTTGCACCATGGTGTTTCAAAAAGCCATGGATTTTGCTAGGAACGCACCTTGCAACACTCATTGCATGCCCCTTTAATGCAGAAAACAGAGTTAAAAGTAACAATTTTTACGAAGCAGCATTAAGCCAAAAAAAGTGGCTTAGTGCTGCCTCGTAAATATGGAGCAGGTTCCTGCGCTGCAGAACTTCAAAAAAAGTGATGCTCCGTTACCGTAAGAGGCCTCATAAATGAGGCCCTGGGTCTGGCTTACGGGGTGCTTGAGTGGTCTTAGATTAGTGTAGTTAGATTAGTGTACTAAACTTTCTCTATATTGGTGGACTGAGTCTTCAAAGCGATACGTGATAGTGCTCCAAGTTTGAATCTTACTTGGCGACTGTGGTCAAAGCAGGGAATTCTCACTGGTGAAACCTTCAAATTTTGCTGGCCATAAAAGGCCATGGTGGACACTGTTGTGACTTCCACCTGTATGCAGTCTAAGAGCATCAGTCACGTATCAGGCGTGCTTGAAACGTAAGTAGTCTCCCTTCACTCTGACAGTGCGTCAGTGTTTCTGGAGTATTACATTTATGTAGCGCTTTATACTGTTGCTGATGCAGCAAACTGATGTCTGTAGACAGGTCTCGAGCTATGCCTTGTGATAGTGCAGCGGATGAATGCTGACTTTGAGTCTCTGCCACAGTCTTGTTGCCCGTGGCATGGTGATGAGGCAGCTACTGCACTCAGTAGCCACCCACCCCTAGTGCTGTTGACATGCTGAGATGCTGATTGACTCTGTGGTCTGTACCAGAGTCTGGAAGGCCCTCCATTGCAAGCAGTGAGATCACCAGGAGGGACAGAAGTGGCAAGCATTGGAAACCTCATTTTAGGTGTATCACACATGAGAGAGCAGTGCCCTGGTGCATTGGCATCTAGGCCGGACACAATTTTCTCGAAGTAAGCGTATAACACGTGGTTCCGGCAGCAGCTGATAACACCGTGGGTCACAAGTTTGTCAGGTGAATCAATTACCTGCCTGAGGCTGTGGGGCTCGCCCAGAATGGAATGTTTTTACATTTATTTCTAACAATTTACATGCATGACCTATTCATCAGTCTGTCTGCTTGCACTCATTTTTTATACATCCACTCAACTTCAAACCAAAACACATGGGTAACAGACACGGGTAACAGACATTATCATTTACAACTCCAATAGCACTAACGCTCTCAATATGCTAGACCTATTTCTCTGCAAATGCTTGTTATGTTTTGGTGTAAATCCATACAGTTGTTTTGGAGAAATTAAGGTTCCATCAAATGTATATTTTACGCCACGGAGGATCCTTGGAGCCAGCAAGTGTGAGCCTATACCTGAGGCATAAAGCCTTCTTTATGTTAGGATAAGTAAGGGGTTCCCGCCTCCTCCAGGGGTGTCAGGGTGTTCCTCCCATTGGCCTCAAAGTGTCTCCACAAGCATGCCTCCCAATGCTTCTCTGGGATCCCTTTCATGTGTAGCGCTGCCTCATAACTTGCAAACCAAGCATAAATATCTTCCCCCTTCTGAAAATTCTGTACCAGATCCTTAGGAATGTAGGATGCTCTCTCTCTTGTCATCTGTACAACAGCTCCTCTGGGGACAGATTCTTGGATGACACACTGCTGCCATTCCTAAATGATGCTCTAACAGGCAAATCCTGAGCATTAAAACCCCCTTGCTGGTTCTGCAATTCCAGATCCACATTTTCATCCTCAGCCTCCCCAGGCACGCACTGTATTTAAAGAGAATTATCTGTTTTATACACAGAAATATTTGCGAAGGTAAAAAACATTATCAAGCATATAGTAGTCAAGAGGTTGCTCCAAAAAGGGGAGGGGGGGGGAAGGAGAAGTGCTAGTGAGTGCAATAGATGGAAGTGAAAAGGTCACAGAGTGAAGATAATTCAATGGAGGTAATTACAATACATTCACAATTTCAACTGGTTGTAAGTGACATTAGCACCAGTTGGTTGTGGACTGTCCATAATCCATTACTTTTGTCATTATTCAAGACAATTTTTTAAGAAACGTTGCAGCGAAATATCATCTGTTTGTTGGATGGGGTGGTAGTGACATGGTACAGGCCCTTTAGGGGATAAATGATGACATTTCAACATGACTTATTGCTTAGATTGTGCTTAAAACCTCTGCTTGCGGGTCTTCCTCAGGGCAGGGGAAAGAATGAGGCAACCTACAAGGGTAAGCATTTAAATAGAATTAGGTGGTATTGAAAACTACAATCTCATAGATTAATAAAAAACGTGACCTTAGGGGTGCCTAAGCCACTAACCTACTGCAGGTGCCTGTAGTTGGATGGTCCTGAACCCAGCTCCCGGGGGTGCGTAGTCTGTAAGATGAAGGTGCATTTTAGATTTCCTATAAGGTGATGGGATCAATAAATGAAAGTAAAAGTAAAAGACCCCCGGACACTAATCCGCATCACAGTTGCGGTGTAGTGTAGCCAAAACAATGTAGAGCCGGGATGCTGGATGGAAGCGGGAATAAATCCAGGGAAAGGGGAACTAATCACCCTATCTATTCTGAAAAGTAAAAAGTAAAGGACTTGAATCACTGAGACCTGGTTGCAGGCCTTGTGCAGGATAATTATCTTGTATCACTCGATCGAATCAGCTTGGGGTGTCAGTTCTTCGTCCGTCAAAGTACAGCACAAGACGTGCCAGCGCATTGAGCGACTGTGTTTTAAGTCATGTACTCAGCCCTAGCTGCTGTCGCTTCAAAACCAGATGGTGAATACACAAACAAGCAGAGGCACACAGGATGATTAAACAAGAAAATGCCCACAATCTAAATGTTTTGTACACAAATAGGATCTAATATTAAACCAACTTCTTTTTTAGAATCAAGGACAAGAAAAATAATTCATCTAGACCCGTGAATTTAATCACAAACCTTTAATTATTATTTCAACACATATGATAGACTTTAAACATGTCATGAAAAGCGACCGCTTAAACATTTAACTAATACATGATATAACGCCACAGCCCTGGACAAGACAGCTCAATACTGAGCCGTGACTAGGGGTGGGTGGAATTTGCGAAATTAACTTTCGCGAATTATCGCGAAAATGTTAAAAATCTCCGCAAACACGCGGAAATATCGCGAAGATGCAGAAGTTTTTTTCCCGCCCATTCGCGGTATTTTCTGCATGGTCGCGGCTCGCCAACTTACCCATGTGGTTGCTCGCGGGCGCGGCCATCTTGTTTTCACTTGTCTCGCGGTGCATGATCGCGAGAAGAAAGACGTGATCGCGCGACAAATGACGTCACTGCGGGCGCGAACTGTCGCGAGACAGCGTAAATGGCTACCAACAATCCAACATCTCATGGAGAACGCGACCGGATCGGGAAAGCTTGTCGGCGAACGCGGGGATTCAGGTAAGGCGATCGCGCGCACGCGAGAATGTATTATTTTACAGCGCGAGCAAGCAAAAAAATTCCGGTAAAATGCGGATTGCGGAAATTTTGACATTTTCGCGCACTCCGCGGAATGCGAATATGACAAATTATCACAATTTCCACGACCAGAACGGAATTTTAGCCCAGGCCTAGCCGTGACACTAAGGTGGCGATTCTGATCCATTAAAAAAATTTACCGTCCGACTCGTATCCGTATTTTTTTACGTACGAATCGTACAAGTACCGTACAAACTGCGAAGTACGATTCGTACGTGAAAAATACATACGAATTGCGTCGGGAAAATGGTCCGAGAGGGAGCCGTAAATTTTTACGTCCGAATAGCGTCGGGAAAAGTGTCCGATAGGTAGCCGGACATTTTTACGTGCAAATCGTAAAACAGAAGTCCCAGCGCGCAAGTACGATCCGTACCGCCCGTCCGAATACACAACCGCATGTAAAAGGCCCCATACGAACGCTGTAGCCTACATGTACACGGGTAAACTTATGCCCGGATACGAGTCGTACAGCCACCGTACATGTCAGCACCGTACCCCCATATGTCAGCACCGTACCCCCCCTCTGCACCATACCCCAACACCGTAGCACAGCCCCCCACCTGTACGTGCCGCACCCCAGGCCCGTCTCCCAGCCCCACACCTGTACGCCCCGTACCCCAGGACCGTACCCCAGCCCCCCACCTGTACGCGCCACACCCCAGGCCCGTAGCCCAGCCCCGTACCTGTATGCACCGTACCCCAACACCCCCATAGGTACGCACAGTCCCCCCACCCCCGTAGGTACGCGCCGTCCCCCCACCCCGTGTAGGTACGTGACGTACCCCCACCCCCGTAGGTACGCGCCCTACCCCCACCCCCGTAGGAACGCACCGTCCCCCCACCCCCGTAGGTACGCGCCGTACCACCTCCCCCGTGGGTACGCGCTGTACCCCCTCCCCCATAGGTATGTGCCGTCCCCCCACCCCCGTAGGTACGTGCCATGCCCCCACCCCCGTAGGTACGTGCCGTCCCCCCACCCCCGTAGGTACGTGCCGTACCCCCACCCCCGTAGGTACGCGCCATCCCCCCACCCCCATAGGTACGCGCCGTACTCCCACCCCTGTAGGTACACGCGTACCCCCACCCCTGTAGGTACGTGCCATCCCCCCACCCCCGTAGGTATGCGCCATCCCCCCACCCCGTGTAGGTACGCGCCGTACCCCCCCGTAGGTACGCGCCCTACCCCCATCCCCGTAGGTACGCGCCGTCCCTCCACCCCCGTAGGTATGCGCTGTACCCCCCCCCCGTAGGTACGTGCCATCCCCCCACCCCCGTAGGTATGCGCGTACCTACGGGGATGGGGGGATGGCGCATACCTATGGGGTGGGGGGATGGCGTGTACCTACGGGGGTGGGGGTACGGCGCGTACCTACGGGGGTGGGGGTATGGTGCGTACCTACGGGGGTGGGGGGACGGCGCGTTCCTATGGGGGTGGGGGGACGGCACGTACCTACGGGGGTGGGGGGACAGCGCGTACCGGGCCCCCTTTTCCTCGTGCATCGCGGCGTACTTAGCTTTTCCGGCACTTTTTGGCTCCCGTAAAAATATAGCCGTGCGGAGTGCTGTGGGTACGAATCGTACTTGCTGGTCTGTAAAACGCTGCCTGACTCCGTGCGGACGTCGCGGACGTGCTGTCCAGGATCAGAATTGTATGTATTTTTTAGCCGCACGGTGTTTTTTACGATTCATACGGAAATGGTATTTCTGTACGAATCGTACTTGCTGGTTTGTATTGTGGATTTCCCGGGTACGAGTCGTACGGAGAAAATGCTCCGTACGACCGTTTGTACCCGGGTTTTACAGGATCGGAATCGGCACCAAAATAGAAAGAATGTATTATTATACTTGAAAAAAACAAACATATGTGTGCTTTGAAGACACATATTAGTGCATTCAAAATACCAGTCAATACATTTTGACAGGTAAAAAGGTAACCATCACTGTCAATTTCCTTCTTGTGAACCTCCATTTACTAATATCTCTTGAGGGTTCCAAATCTAGTTATAATGGGATCAGTAAAAGTTCATTGAGATTGACGACTGGGCAGATGATACGATTTAAAGGCATTCTCCAAGAGTATCATATCGATGAGTTTCAAACCTCTTATGATTTTAGGGTTCTCCTCAGGACCCTGACTGGCTGGGATCTGTGGGATAGCAATATATATTATGTATTAGATGATAGACTTCTGACTCCTTTTAATTAAAAACTCCTTAAACCCTGCAACTTCACTTGAGCAAGTAGCTGATATCTCCTGCTATTATGACATTATTTTGATTATTCTTCAAATGAGCAGCTTTAAGATTTATTTGACTGCAACTCAGTTTCTGTGAAAATGAAAGTTGTTAGACAATGAAGCTTACTGGAAAAGTATTTTCGGTATAAACCTGACATGTTGCACACTTTTTGACAACAAAGTTTGCTGGAAAGAATGAAGCTTGAGCAGGGCGATTTCAATATTATCTGGAAATGTTGGACACAGTCAAACTCCTAATTTTGCTCTTTATAAATACAATTCTGAATTGAAATGTATCCTTCCAGACAGGACAAAGTGAAGGTGAAGCATTGTAGCTGCATATGCCAGGAGTGCCTCTAATTTGATCAGGTGGGGTCTTTCTACTATAAAATGCAACATTGTTGCAAAAAGCGAGTAGAAACAAAGCAGCTACATTTAAACTCGAAATGCGCACTGACAAAGACTGCCGGTGGCTTTTGAATCACAGACACATCACTTGGTGAGAGTAACCTCAATGAAACTCAAAGATGTACACATTTATGAGGGGAACATACTTGTTTGCAGTTTGTTACAGAAGCGAATGGCAGCAATCCAGGCTCTGACCAGAGTTCAGGCTGAACTGGTTGATTATCGACTGGAGTATTTTGTCATGGAGCACAGCATAGTCAACCCCTTGCATGCTGGTACTTGTAGTGGCAAAGTTGATAGACTGAATTTGAGGCAGGGCAGCTGTTTGTTGGAAGATTATACAATTTGTAACATCTGTGATGAAATGAAAGGACAATTTAACATTATTTATAGATGCCCCAAAATACCGTATTGGATTTCAGAATTAGGTATGCTTCTTTTTGCATTAAATTTGCTTCCAAACCACCACCTCTTAAATTTGGCATGATCACACTCAGGAATATCCATTTAAAATCATTCTTTGTGTGTCCTTTGCTGATAAAGTAGTTGACTAAAGGAGCTGAGACAGTTTGTGTCCTTATGCGCTATTTATGATGGACTATCCTTTTCTTGAATTCCTGGTTGGCTTTGCCAATGTATACTTTGTCTTGTCACAAAGGCAGATGATCGCATACACAAAATGTTTAGTTCTGAAGTTCGAAAATTTCATGTTTCCATTGAATCTGGCCCTTCTGAAAAACAGATCCTTGGGGGCGTGGCCTGACCAGCGACCATAATGGCCGCTCAGAACTGAAGCTCCGTGAGAACCCTACAAATGATGGATAAAATGCGGACTTAAAACCGCATCATTGCCTGAAGAAATCTGCAGACCAGAGTGCAGAATGCGATCACAGTGCGACCTGTGATGCCATTCATATGCTTCCTACAAGCGTTGGAAGCTGCTGAAAGCCAAGCGTGACCTGACGCTCCCGCGGGCAAAATGGCACCCGAGCACCGATGAGATGCGTGCTGGGGAAATGGCGACCTGCTGGCCGTAGCAAACTGGAGCCCTCTGAAGGATGACTGGCTGCTGACTGCGGCCCGCCATTGAAATCACCTCCCCCAGACCGGGGTATCTGCGAAACCCAGCCGAGGTAAGAACACCGCTTGCAGGCCGGGAGCTTGAGAGGAAGGAGCGGCCTGCACCTATAACCGAAAGCGCGGAGCACAGGCACCCTGCAAGCACGATCCTGCTGGAAGCCCGATAATAGTGAGTTGAGCCCGCGGAACTGCCGCATGACGGGCTGCTGCCTGCCATCCTGCACGTACTAGGGCCGGGAGGAAGGTGGTGAGGGGCTGATTCTTCATGCCCCATTGCCTGATAATGAGAAAACACAGTGGGACACTCAGAGGGCATTCGCAGAGGGGAGAGGAGAGGAGGCCAACTTTCCCTTTAGAGTCGGAACAATCTCAGAACCGTGGAAACAATAGACAACAGTTTCACTCCGTCAATCGTGCATGCTTCGTTTCTACAGAGTTGCACAGAAATAGAGAGACGGGCGTTTCAATAAAAAGGGTTTTTGAACAGTCTTATTTCTCAGGCAAGAGATATGAACTGCTACAATCGTAAAGACAGGCTGCGAAGTACAATATGTACAGGGTTAGCAGTAAGGTAAAATAATACTGCAATAGCATTGTTTGTAGCTATGACATATATTCATAAAATACATACATAAATAACACAGGCTAAAATGTGGATACTCATCTGATTCTTCTGAATAGTTCTACCCCAGTGTACCTAACCTAAGTGTAGTACGAGGTAAGAAGTAGGTGCTGTTTTCTAAAGTATAGCTAACTATAGCTATAGTTTTAGTTTTGCCAAGAGTTGCCAAAAGTTTCCCTAAGTTCTAGTCTGCTCTGTACCTTAGAATGTGTGAGGTTGGAATCTCTTTTCCGGGACTCGATATCTAACACCCCGCAAGGGGAGTCAGAAACACTGGAGCTGGATTCTCTGCGAAGAGGATGACAGCGTCTGGTCAGTGCGTCAGGCTGGAACTTGATTTCCTTCCGAACTTGCTGTGGTGAACTGCAAGTAGGCAGTCGAGCTGGATCGTGGCGGAACCGTGGTTTGCCAGGGCAAGTGCAGGTATATTTATACCTTGAAGGTGTTTAGGAATGCCTGTACTGACGTAAAAGTCAGGCATGGGAATGTCATGAATGAACCCCTAAGGAATAAATGTTCATGCATACTAAATGAGTTCTTGGAGAAATCAATATCCAAGCAAGGGAAATTCCAAAAGGCGTAAGAGTCTGGTTTTCCAAGAACTCATTGTGTCGTGGATGGACGGATGTAGGAGACTATGCCTGTATTTGGTTAGCATGGACAATGCCTAAATAAGGATTGGATTTTCTATGCCTAAATAAGGGCAATATGAATTTTACCTATATAAGGGTATAAATCACTTCATTTCCAATAGAGCTCTCTCTTTGGTGCCTGGAGTGACGCTGGTGATGAGGCTTGCCATATCGTAGCAGTAGGAGCAAAAATAGGATCCCTGCAACGAGTGCTAAAAGGAGCGGCAGTCCACCAAACACTGAGTGCACGAAGTTTGGAGAAATTCTGAGGACTGCTTGAAAAGGTGCTAACAGTCCTGCACACACATTCTTAAATACATGTATAATACTGCTCGTATCAGACATGTTTAAGATACGACCTAACATTTCTGAGAAATGTACAGGGCAGTTTGTATACAAAAGGGTATGTATCTCCGCAGAAGTCCCTGCGACTTGGAGATCATAAGTTTCTCTGGCCGAGGTCAGTGGCACTGTTTTTTGTAAAAGAATGGCTTTCATTCTGCTTAGAGTATCAATTCGTATAGAAGAGATGTTCAGTGAAGGCCACAAAGGCGACTCCCTGACTGTGTCTATTTGTGGAAACAAGCCTTGCATACAGCAAGTGACCCTGGATGTAACCGTAACTAGATATGGAATACCTGGCAACATGCCACAGCAGCTGTGATAATTCAACATAATGTAACTCCCATTAGAAAGTTGGCCAAAAATTTGATTAATCACTGCAGCCGGTGAACCTTGCAGGTGACAGGATAAGTTTGTAGCGGAACCATCGGATGTATGACGTTACAACGCACACTATTACAACGCATGCACTTACAACGCATTTTTTACAACGCATAATCCATTACAACGCATGACATTACAACGCATGACACTACAACGCATTTTTAAAAAATACCTTTACAACGCACTACCATTACAACGCATACTACCTTTACAACGCATACCATTACAACGCATAATATTAAATTACATTTAAGGTAAGTATTAGATAGTATAGGGGTAAAAATTACTATTCTAACTCCAGGGGGTGCAACAGTAGGGTAAGTGTTGGATAGTGTAGGGGTAAAAATTACTATTCTAACTCCAGGGGGTGCAACAGTAGGGTAAGTGTTGGATAGTGTAGGGGTAAAAATTACTATTCTAACTCCAGGGGGTGCAACAGTAGGGTAAGTGTTGGATAGTGTAGGGGTAAAAATTACTATTCTAACTCCAGGGGGTGCAACAGTAGGGAAAGTGTTGGATAGTATAGGGGTAAAAATTACTATTCTAACTCCAGGGGGTGCATCAGTAGGGTAAGTGTTGGATAGTATAGGGGTAAAAATTACTATTCTAACTCCAGGGGGTGCATCAGTAGGGTAAGTGTTGGATAGTGTAGGGGTAAAAATTACTATTCTAACTCCAGGGGGTGCATCAGTAGGGTAAGTGTTGGATAGTATAGGGGTAAAAATTACTATTCTAACTCCAGGGGGTGCATCAGTAGGGTAAGTGTTGGATAGTATAGGGGTAAAAATTACTATTGTAACTCCAGGGGGTGCATCAGTAGGGTAAGTGTTGGATAGTATAGGGGTAAAAATTACTATTCTAACTCCAGGGGGTGCATCAGTAGGGTAAGTGTTGGATAGTATAGGGGTAAAAATTACTATTCTAACTCCAGGGGGTGCATCAGTAGGGTAAGTGTTGGATAGTATAGGGGTAAAAATTACTATTCTAACTCCAGGGGGTGCATCAGTAGGGTAAGTGTTGGATAGTATAGGGGTAAAAATTACTATTCTAACTCCAGGGGGTGCATCAGTAGTGTAAGTGTTGGATAGTGTAGGGGTAAAAATTACTATTCTAACTCCAGGGGGTGCATCAGTAGGGTAAGTGTTGGATAGTATAGTGTAATATTATGCGTTGTAATGGTATGCGTTGTAATGGTAGTATGCGTTGTAATGGAATGCGTTGTAAAGGTAGTTTTTAAAAATGCGTTGTAGTGTCCTGCGTTGTAATATCATGCGTTGTAATGGATTATGCGTTGTAAAAAATGCGTTGTAATGGTAGTGCGTTGTAAAAGTTGCGTTGTAAAGGTTGTTCCCCGAACCATCACAGGCCCTGTGTAAGTTAATACCCTGACAAAGGACAGAACCGCTTAGTGTGTGTTCACAGTATTCACCGCTAAGAAACACTTCACATTCCTCACTCCAACATCTATGTGTGTAAGGTAATTCCCAGGATGTCTTGATGTATCCTTTACCCAATCTTTGATATTTGCCAACTGGTCTATGTTTTAGACAATACTGAAAATGGAAAGTTGTAACAGGCAGAGTAATTTTACCATGTATGATCCACTCAGTAGCTGGTTTTTCTGCCACCGTGAATGGTAATTTTTCCAGTTTTTCAATGCTCAGCATAGTGTAGTCTGCTCCCCTTTGTGCCAATCTGATCTGTTTATCAGTGAGATTAAATTCTGAAAACAGTGATATAGTATTGATTAAACGCCAAGGCATATAGCCTGCACGCAAGTTTTGTAGCGTCCAGCCTAATAGCATAATATAACGTAGCTGAGACTGACCATGTTGCAACATGACCTAGTCTTGTTCCATGATGTCTATGATAGAAGACACAATGCTGTCCAATGAATATATTCTGGACAACAGAGTCGGTAACCCATTGTCTACCACAGAGAGAGTTTTCTCTCAATTATTACGATCAATTTCTCGTATTCGTTCTGCAGTCTCTGCTTGGGCAACCTTCCATGCTTCATTATAAGCAGCGCAGATACCGGCATATATGAAACGTTTTTGACGCTGTTTTCTTGGTTCTTGCAAGGATTCCCTAAGGTCTGTGCCTTCTTGAAGTAAAGTTAGGTGTTGTTTAATATCCTTCAGTGTAGCTTTCTGTAGCCAATGAAGGCAGAGTTTCGATGGATGTATGACGTTACAACGCACACTATTACAACGCATGCACTTACAACGCATTTTTTACAACGCATAATCCATTACAACGCATGACATTACAACGCATGACACTACAACGCATTTTTAAAAAATACCTTTACAACGCACTACCATTACAACGCATACTACCTTTACAACGCATACCATTACAACGCATAATATTAAATTACATTTAAGGTAAGTATTAGATAGTATAGGGGTAAAAATTACTATTCTAACTCCAGGGGGTGCAACAGTAGGGTAAGTGTTGGATAGTGTAGGGGTAAAAATTACTATTCTAACTCCAGGGGGTGCAACAGTAGGGTAAGTGTTGGATAGTGTAGGGGTAAAAATTACTATTCTAACTCCAGGGGGTGCAACAGTAGGGTAAGTGTTGGATAGTGTAGGGGTAAAAATTACTATTCTAACTCCAGGGGGTGCAACAGTAGGGAAAGTGTTGGATAGTATAGGGGTAAAAATTACTATTCTAACTCCAGGGGGTGCATCAGTAGGGTAAGTGTTGGATAGTATAGGGGTAAAAATTACTATTCTAACTCCAGGGGGTGCATCAGTAGGGTAAGTGTTGGATAGTGTAGGGGTAAAAATTACTATTCTAACTCCAGGGGGTGCATCAGTAGGGTAAGTGTTGGATAGTATAGGGGTAAAAATTACTATTGTAACTCCAGGGGGTGCATCAGTAGGGTAAGTGTTGGATAGTATAGGGGTAAAAATTACTATTGTAACTCCAGGGGGTGCATCAGTAGGGTAAGTGTTGGATAGTATAGGGGTAAAAATTACTATTCTAACTCCAGGGGGTGCATCAGTAGGGTAAGTGTTGGATAGTATAGGGGTAAAAATTACTATTCTAACTCCAGGGGGTGCATCAGTAGGGTAAGTGTTGGATAGTATAGGGGTAAAAATTACTATTCTAACTCCAGGGGGTGCATCAGTAGGGTAAGTGTTGGATAGTATAGGGGTAAAAATTACTATTCTAACTCCAGGGGGTGCATCAGTAGTGTAAGTGTTGGATAGTGTAGGGGTAAAAATTACTATTCTAACTCCAGGGGGTGCATCAGTAGGGTAAGTGTTGGATAGTATAGTGTAATATTATGCGTTGTAATGGTATGCGTTGTAATGGTAGTATGCGTTGTAATGGAATGCGTTGTAAAGGTAGTTTTTAAAAATGCGTTGTAGTGTCCTGCGTTGTAATATCATGCGTTGTAATGGATTATGCGTTGTAAAAAATGCGTTGTAATGGTAGTGCGTTGTAAAAGTTGCGTTGTAAAGGTTGTTCCCCAGTTTCGATACACTGTATGTTGTTACTACCCCTGGATGCTGTCTTTGAACATAGCATTGGTCTGGCCTGTTGATAGTGAAACCATGTGTTTTGTTCAGGAATCGATCTTGACAGTTATTTGTGTCTGTGCGCCAGAGCAACCATTTTTTTCCATTCTGGATCTGATCTGTTGTGATGCAAAATATTATGTATGTCGACCTCCCCCCGTGTAGTGCTATTGCTCACAGGTATAGGTATGGTTGGTGTGTTCATGTCTTTGATCCTGGCTAATCCAAGGCAAGACGTTTGCTAGACAGTGTCATTCAAAAACATAATTTGCTCAGGGATGATACAGGCTCTAAATAAAGGTTCTACCCCCTCTACCTGCCAATCTTTTGTACCCCAGACAGTCTTTATCTCAATGTTGTCTTTCCAAAAGTCGAAACCTTGTCTAGGCAGTTGTGCAATAAAGGCTGCAGAATAAATCTGTTTCGTATTGGTTAACATATTTTTAGTTCCTGTCTTGTTTACATTTTTAAAGTAAAACGTTTCCAGATTAGACAAATTGTAGCCTGAAAAATATGGAAACTTCATTGTAAAAGTTTTTGAGCTACCCTTTGGAGGTTTAGGACAATGTTCCCATTGGTTATACAAAAATACCTTTCTAGGCGTTGCAGGTTTATGCAAGAAATGATGACCATAGTGGTTATAACAATACATTTGTTCATAGTCTGATGAACCCTCTAAATATTCATGATTTGTGAATACTGTAGACATCTCTAGATCAGACATCATGTTATTAACTGTCTCGATTTCCCAAACATCAGAAAAGGTTCTAGAGGTAATAAAGTCGCTTAATGAAATCTTAAATAAATGTGAAATCTTCTTAAAAGCTATGACGGGCCAAAAATGTCATATTGAGTTTGGTCCCAAACTATACCATTATGTACAGGAACGGCTGTGATATTCACTGCTGACAAGTCTCTTGCTTCACGATGGGATGATTTCTGATTTGTGTGGCTGGAGAAGTAAGTTCACTCTTTTACTTGCTGCGTCCATTTGAATATATCTTCCATTTATCAGCATACCCAGAGTTAATACCAGAGCTAACCAAAGTAGAAAGAAGAATATTCCCAAAACAATCCATTGTTCAATCCATGGTGAAACCAGTTAAGACTTTTTCAGGAGATGAAAAAGGTCTGTTACTTGTTCTTTGAAAGTTCTTTTTGCTGGCATCGTTTCTGGTTCGCTTGGATCCTCCGAAAACGTATCAAAGTTAATTAAATAGCCGGAGGCAGTTCTGTCAATGGTGGGAATTGCATCAGGATTTGTTGAATTCACTGGAACGAGTTTATCACTTGTTACTTCGTTGTAGACATGTTTATCAGGACGAACTGTTATTTGGGTTTCAAGAGGGACAAGTTCCATAGCATTGTTGCTTAGTCCTTTACTTCTTACTGCAGAATCTTCAAAGGTGATGAGTCTCTCAGTTTGAACCGCTTGGATTGTAGCCAGCGGAGTGCGTCTGCTACATTGGCGGAGTCCACTTGGCCTACTGCTTAGTATCGGCCACATAGTGTGGTTTGATTAGGTAGATGGACACAAATCTTTTCTCCTTTTTACCAGCAAGGGGCAGAAAAAGTACTGCTCTTGATCCGTGGATTGCTAGGACAGGTACTGGTTGTCTTTAAGAAGGCCCAAATTCCTTCTTGTCCGTGATCTTTTCTCTGGCTAGGTCACCAAGCTTTGGGATCCAGACAGGCCTTCCTGGGATGGCCGGTTTTTCCCCAGTAATAGTTGGCTTCAGGAGCACATTGCTTTGTTTTGTTCTCAGTTCATTTAAGTCCTGTAAAACAGCCAAATGATCTTTGATATCAAATGTCTTATTTTCCATCACTGTGCCTTGCATATCAATGTCCGGTACCAACATTCTAGTTCCAAATAGAAATTCATACGAAGTGACTCCCCCTAGAGAACTTCTTGGCAAGTTATTAAGTACGCGTTGGACCCCATAAAGGTGTTTGACCCACCCATCACCCGAACCGAATACCCTAGCTGTTATAGACTGCTTTATGTCCCAGTTTTGTTTTTCCACAACAGAATTTCCCTCAGGATGGAATGGAGAATAATACTGCAATGCTATGCCCAAACTGGTCATGGCTTCTTTGTAAGCTCGAGAGCTAAACGCAGGACCCTGGTCAGAATGTAGTGTGCCAATTGCGTATGTGCTGATAAAGACTCGCAAATCTTTTATAACAGTTTGAGCATCAGCCGAGCGCTGAGGCCACATCCAAAGGAACCTAGATTTAGTGTTTGTGGGACTGCATTTGTCCAAGAGGACTCCTGCACGTAGATAGTCTAATGCTGTCTTATAATGGTGTGTGCACTGGGCTGGCTATGTAGTAGTCAGGTTTCTGGTGGCGTTCTGTACTGCGATCTCTATTGCAGTCTATGCAGTTATTGATGAAGATATGAATCAGTGTATTTATACCTGGCCACCATCTCTTTTAGTTCTAAAATTGTTTTAGAGATCCCCTGATGTGCCAGACCCTCTCCCAGATATGCTTCTTAATCAAAGCTGCTCTTCATTCCATGTTTGGTATTACCCTATCCCCCACTCCAGGGATTCGAGCAAACGGAACATTGTTTGCATCAATTATATATGAGTATTTGAGTGGAAACTTTTTAGGTAACGGTGCATCGCTGCCTTTGCCTGAAGAATTGATAGCCAGCATTATTTCACTGTCTATTTTCATTTTTGAACGAGTGATTGCAGCTACGGAAGCCGTTTGCACAGCCCCTTTCACAGCTACATCAGCCAATGAATTATCTTCAACGTGAACGCCATCGCGTTGATGACTCAGTGTGTGTATCACGTGAGTCTTTTGTAGTCCGTTTCGCAACTGAACTACTTGTTCCCAAAGCGTTTTATGCTTGATTGTGCCAACTTTTGCATCCTTGAAACCATTTTGAAGCCAATTCTGTAAATATTCATTGTAAGATTGAACACAGTAAAAAGAATCGCACACTATAAGTGTGGGGAATTCGCGATCCGTATTTTCAAGTGCCATTTTAAATGCTTGTAGTTCAGCTCGTTGAGCTGTACAATCTCCTAGAGATTGCGTTTTTGTGACCATTGGTCTGAATTTGCCATCGCGCATACGACCTTTAACGTTCGCGCAAGCTGCACTGTAAGCTTGTTTACTCTCCGTAGCGGGCTGTGCAGATCCGTCAGTATAAATTATAAATTCGTACTGGTCAAGAGGGAGAATTTCAGTAGGCAGAGGACATTCGTGTTCGTATTGCAGGAATGCTTGTGTTTTCAAATAAGGATCAAAAACATATTCAACATCAGTTGCAGCAAGAGAATTAACGCATTGTATCCATCTCGGATGTAAAGCTTTTGCATTCCGAATGATAGCTTTAGTAACTGCCTCTAAGGCTGGTACAGGAGTCACGACCATTATGCGTTTCCCCTGTGCTAGGGCTCTTTATTTTGCTACAGCGGTTTGAACTGCTGTCAGAATCTTTTCTGTAGAAGTGAATTTCATTTCTGCTTGTGTATACAAGTGTGATTTGTATGCAATGGGTACTTTTTCACGTTCGTTAAAAGTTAAGCAGGTGAATCCGCATTGACCCGGAATGATTCGGATCACTAAGTTGCGTACATTTACGCGTGTTTGTAAGTGTTTAGTTGCTAACATGTTTGTTTGAAGTGAACGCAGAATTTCTGTGTGTTCTTGTATCCAAGTTGTGGCTTTGAAATCAGTTTTGATTAATTTGTAGAGAGGTTTAACCCTCTCTGCATAGTTTAGAATGTATGTTCTTTCAAAATTCAGGAAACCTAGAATCGACTGTAAATTCTTCAGCGTTTTTGGAGGTTGGAGCAGCGCACATTTTTCTAAAAAGTTGTCTGCCAGGCTTTTGCCTTCACTTGAAAGTTTATATCCTAGGAAAAGGACGTTGAGATGGGCAATTCTGGACTTTTTAAAGTTGAATTTGTAACCCTCAGAGGCGAAGCCCAATATAATGGCGTTCACCCTCTTCAAGTGCCTGTCTAGGTCATCGTCTGTCAGATATATATCATCGACATATGACAATGCCTCGTCATCATAATTTTGTAGTAACTCTGTTACTGTTGCTGAGAATAACCCCGGGCTGTTTTTGAACCCCTGTGGGAATCGACAAAATTGACTTTGGGTTCCCATTATTGAGAAAGCGGTCAAATAGCTACTTTCAGGTGCAATATTTTGACAAAAGAAACCTTTTGAAATATCTAATGTGGTTTTGTACTTTTTACGCACAATGTTATTCATCAATGCTGTACTGTGTGCATTTTGTACTGCAAATGTTTTACAACATGAGTTTAGGTGTCTGTAATCCAAAACTAGACGATATGTATTGTCTGGTTTGGAAACAGGAAACAAAGGATTGTTCATTGATGAGGTGCATGTTTCAATCACCCACTGGTATTCAAATTGATCTAAGATCTCCCTGGCCTGTTTTTTAGCTTCTTGCTTAACTGGGTACTGCCGTTGTGCAGCTGGTTGATTTTTTAACTGGATTTTGTGGTGAGGTGAGTCCTCATCCCATCCTTCATGATTCTTGTACAATGCTGGGGCTTGGGCCACTGCCCATTTTCTGTCATAAGTATATTTTAAATGGATTGGAACATGATTAGAGAAGGCTGGCATAATGATGTCTTGGCCATGTGGGCACTCCCTGACAAATTCTGGTGGCCAGTCTCGTTCTGCTAGAAGTATATCATAAACCCTTGAAAGCTGCTCCCAAAAGAGTGCTTTCACTTTTCTTGGTATTTCTCCCTCCATCCGGAGTGTTATTTCATACAATCTATATGGAGAACTAACTCTGGTGTCTGCAGTTTCAACTTGAATGTCCTCATTCATGTCCACTGTCTCCAGAAGCCCCTTCAGGTTCTGGCGAGCTACTGTAACTTCTGCTGCACTGTCCAACATTGTCTGAGCCATTCTCCGTTCTTGAGTTGCGTTCTCAGAACCCTCGGCATGTCTGATCTTCAGACCTGCTACCTTCTTCTTGGAGAATTTAGGTTTTTGTTTGTTTTTCTGAACGTGTTGATCGTCTTTGGACTTCACGCGTTCTTCTTTGTTTTCTGACCGTCCTCTTCTTTCGGATGTTTGTGATGATATCTGAAAGGTACAAGAGGAACGTGTATCAGTATCTTGATATCTGTCAGGTTTTCTCAAATTATCCTATTCCTCAGGTTGTACCTCCTGTCAGAGGGCTCCTTTTGAGGAGACCTACCTCGGTATTGAGAATATTTCTCTTTGGAATGCTGTTTGCTATTTTCCCACTTCTTTTTAGAAGAGGTAGGAGTGTTTTTTATAACAACCTTATCAGGACTTTCAAACAGTTGTGGTTTAACTGTATAGTTCTATTAGCTTTTGTATGTTATTACTAATTCCTCATCTGACATTGATTCAATGTCATGGTCAGGTGTGTAGCCGGCTAACATCGGCCATGTTGCTCCTGGTCTACCTAGTGGACCGAGTCTGGTAATGTGATTGTAATGTTTTAGGGCGCCCTTAAACCAGAGCTTATGCTCCTGGTATGTGAGTGGAATTTCAAAATCCTTGAAAGGAATATATTCCTCAGGTGGATCATCTTCTTTGTAGAAGTGAAACAAATGTGTTACTGGATTTGATTCTGGGAATACTATCAATTAATAGAATACCTCTATCTGGTGAGATTCATATGCCTCTATCACAAAAACTGCCCTACCACCTCTTGGTGTTAGGCCATGTTTTACAAGTTTTAGAGTGATGGCTCTCCTTCAATTTGGATGGATGATTATAGCATCCTTGTCGGTTTCTTGCAAACCTGTACAATTAAAAGCTGCTGTGACTTGGTCAGCCGCAGCTCTACCAGTATCGGTGTTTGTGCCATTTTCGGTCATTGTTTAATGAAAGTTTCAGAGCAAGTTTCAAGGGAACAAAGATAAGGTGCACAATATTTTTGGAACACTGTATCCTTCAACGTTGAACAAACCAAACAGCTAATACATAGGATTTTTGTCCTACTCAGCTATGGCGGATATTATCCCTACCCACTCCAGACGTCTTATGGAGTATTATGAGTAGGGGTCTCTGAGGAAAGCACGACTGAGTTACTTCAGTATCTAGTGTTAAATTAGTGCCTTACCAAAATGTTAGGCACCATGTAGTGTAGTTCCTATATCCCTGACAGGCTCTGCGCATTGGAATAACATACACTATAGATTTGACATAGGACTGAGGTCAGTATGTCTCTATCGAGTACATTAAACTTAAATACTTGTGTGTGCCAGCTAACTCAGAGGTCACTAGAAACTTCTCGAATATACAGGAAGGGATTAGTTTCTGACAACCGCATAAACATGACAACTTTGTTTCCCTTTAGAGTCGGAACAATCTCAGAACCGTGGAAACAATAGATAACAGTTTCACTCAGTCAATTGTGCATGCTTCGTTTCTACAGAGTTGCACAGAAATAGAGAGACGGGCGTTTCAATAAAAAGGGTTTATTGAACAGTCTTATTTCTCATGCAAGAGATATGAACTGCTACAATCGTAAGACAGGATGCGAATTACAATATGTACAGAGTTAACAGCAAGATAAAATACTACTGCAATAACATGGTTTGTAGCTATGACATATATTCATAAAATACGTACATGAATAACACAGGCTAAAATGTGGATACTCATCTGATGCTTCTAAATAGTTCTACCCCAGTGTACCTAACTTAAGTGTGCTAGAGTGGGTAATGCTTAAATTTGTATACCCACCCCATTTTGCATGTTGTTTTATTAATCAGATTAATTAATTCATTTTAATCGAACTAATGGATTGGAGTGATGTGGAAAAATATTTATCAACCTTACTAATATATGAATTACACGTGGGATTTGCATCTGCATGGTTTAATTAATATGTGAACTAAATTCTGTACTAAATAATAATGGAGAGGGGGGACCAGGAGCTAGTTAATGGTCCAGTCCCTATGCTCCGAAAAGTCAATGAGGTAATCACATAGGAGGCACTGTTCCGTGGTGAGTGTGGTCGAAGGACAACCTACACACACAATAGGGTCAGAGTTGGGAAAAATGGAGAAGTTAGGTCAGGGACTTGGTACTTGAGGTGGGGAGAGGCATAAATTGTTTCTGGTTGCCCTCACACACCCCGAAGGATGTCATGCTTCATCATCGGGCAGTTGTTCCTCGTCGGGCCAGCGGTGCAATGCCCTACAGGTCCCCCGAAGGGTCTCTTTAGCAGAGATCTTTTAGAGAACTGCCGATGGGTGCATGTGGGTATGTGGAAATAAGTACCAAATGAGAAGTGAAGGTAGTGCGTGCAGTGTAAGTTGAAAATAACTAAGGGTTACCAAACATAGAGGAGTTATTTAATAAAGAGGTGCCCTTGGTAAAGTAAAAAACCCGTAGGTTAACAGTTACCAGTAGAGACGTAATGTGTCTGGGTAACTAAGGTAAGGTCGACATGTTTCACGCCTTGGGTGGTCAGTAAGATCCTTGGCGTTTCATCAGGACCAGGGGTGATGGTGATGTGAGGTGAGTGCACGAACATATTGGTGTGAGTAGGGTACCATTAGCCCTCTCACCGATCAAAAGAGGGGGGTGGGGGGTGCCTCCTACACAGATTGTGTGTGGCTCTGGAGTCAGTTATGCCCCCTTTGATCGTGACCTAAAACACAAAGAAAAAGAAAACAGGAACAAAAAAAGGGGAGGAAGAGAGTTTAAAAACGGAAATACCGCTCCTGCTGGCACATTTGGAGCATCAGTGTGTCAACATTCTGTACACGCAGCCAGCAGACAGTAACTTAAAAACAAGAGAAGAGAGATGGAAATGCCAGGTTCAGTTCCGGTTAATCAGTGTATGGTGAGTACCGTGTCAGCTCCAGGCAGGGGTATGGAAAGGGGGGGCCCTAGAACCCAAAACGGAGCGTCCAAGTGGGTTGAGTAGGTGTTCCAAATCACAAAACCCCTGGCCGTTGACATGACAGTGGGTCAATACCACGTATGACCAGTAGCAATCTAAAAAACACACTCTGACCGAGGAGGTCGTGCTCAATGATCCATACTTCCTCAGTCAAAGACAACAAGGGAAGCGTAAAGTGCGGGCTTACCTAAATGAGGAGCAAAAGGTACTCCTCGAGTCTAGCGGCGTTGGACGCCCACACCTTCTCGGGCTGCCGGTGTGCAGTCCAAGGTATCGTAATGGTAGGACCCGTGAGAGGGGTGGGAGAAAAAGGAGAGGCATATGCGTAGCACAGCATTAAAGGCATAGGACACAGACATTCGTGGTCGAGACTTACTTCGGGAATGTCTACGAGCAGCGGTCTCGGTGTATACTCACGGATTACTCAGGTGTCGGCTCTGGAAACCTGCCCCATCCAGACGCCAGCTCAAAGGTAATCTCAAGAGTGGAGTTGGCTGTACTTAAAGTGTAGAGACGGGGCGTGTGGGGAGGTCCCTATTTCCGGTGTAGTGCGTCATTCTCAGTCAGCAGGGGGAGAAATGCCCATGCGTGTAGCTGAAACCACACCAGTGCTCACGCGCGTATGCGTATAGTATAATGTGCTCGAAGTACGCATGCATGGTGTGACGGTAACATATGGGAGTGGTTGAGAGATCTACAGCTCTCATAGAATAGGTCTGGGAATTTACGTGCTAACATAGATATGAACAAGGTGCGCGGTTATTGATGGATTGTCATGTTGAGGGCCACTAGTTAGTCCGCTCACGTGTAAAAAGTAAACACTGCGTGGGTGAGGAACGAGACCCCATGTCTAGTACATGATAAGTAAGTAAGTATTAAGGTGCTATAAGAGTCAGCACGTGCCGTTAACTGAGATCTGCCTCTCTGTCTCATCAGGCATTACGGGTGTGATGGTGACTGGATTTGGGGTACACATCGTCCATTCCGGGCCTAAAGTAGTCAGGGTTGAAAGTGGTATGTGCGTGCAACAGATATCTTAGTCCTCATGTGTAGGGTCGGGGTAAGCACGTAGCCTGATCAGTCTGTATGTAAAAAAGAAAGAACAGGGTGGGACAATTCCTCAACAGGGTTGATGTTCAGTAGACCCATACATGAAGGGTGATGCAAGACTCTATAGTTCTGACAATGGGATATCATCGTTCAGGCCCTGTGTGTCAGTGTGAAGACGGTAGGGAGTCACTATTCCAGTGCGGGTTGGCCTCTAGAATGGTCCACTGGATAGCTTCACATGGGTGGCCTTTCTCCAAAAAATAGGTAGTCAATTTTGTGGCTGAGCGTGCTCGTCTCACTGTACTCTTGTGCTCGCTGATCCTCTTCTTGATGGCTCTGGTCGTCATCCCAATGTAATAAAGAGTGCATGGGCATGAGATGAGATATACACAGTTCGTTGTCTTGCAATTAGTATGTTTGCGTTGTTCCCATTTCAAGTTTCCCAGTTGTAGAAATTTAGTGTGTCGTGTAGAGGAGCAGGCCCCACATGTGCCACGGGGATAATGACCTTTGACTGCTGGAAGGTCCCAGAGGGTGGTTTCTTTGGTCATCCTTGCGGGTCGTGGTCGTGTGTTGATTAACTGGTCCCGTAAATTCTCCGTCCTTTTGAAGGCAAAACGGGGCGTCGGGATATCCAGAGTGTCACTATTAAGAATCCTCCAGTTCCGGTTGATGATTTTTTTGATTTGGTTAGATAGAGGACTGAAGGTTGTTACACAGGTGATGAGATCATTGGTTTTGTGCTCCCTTGTTTCCAGAAGGCCTTCACGTGTGTTGTTCCTGGCCCGTTTTTTGGCTCTTCTGATCACCTATTCTGGGTAGTGTCTCTGAGTGAGGTTCTCTGCCAGGTTGTTTGCTTGAAGTTTAAAGTCCTGTATTTTGCTGCAATTGCGTCTGATTCTCACAAATTGACCGTAAGGTACGTTTTCTCTCAAGGCTTTGGGGTGGTAGCTCTTGAAACTCAGGAGGCTATTGCAGTCCGTGCTTTTCTTGTATGTGTTGGTGTGTAGTACATCGTTTTCGAGGCTAATGGAAAGATCCAGGAAAGGGATCCTCTATTTGCTGGTCGTCATCGTAAATCGAAGGTGAGGATCCTGGTTGTTGATCCATTCCAAGAATCCCATGGCCAAGGTTTCAGGGCCCCTCCAAAGGATCAGAATATCATCAATGTAGCGTTTCCAGGTTACAAGATGTTTGTGGAAGGGGTTGCAGTCTGAAAAAATGTGGGCAGTCTCAAAATGGGCCATGTACAGGCCTGCCAGGCTCGGCGCAAAGGTACTACCCATACTGGTACCTTGTACCTGGTGGTATATGGTGGTTTTCTACATGAAAAAGTTGTTAGGGAGTGCCAGTGCGATCAATGCTGAGATGAACCCTGCCGGAGTTTGGGTGGGGAGTTCAGATTCTCATAGAAGGTTGCTGATGACTTCGATGGTAGCATCTTGGGGTATGTATGTATGTATGTATGTATGTGTGTTCTTATATAGCGCTCGACTTACCCTTGGGCATCTCGGCGCTTGCATTGGGAACCCGTCCTGGCTTTTCCCTGTGAGATAACCTGTACTGGGCATCCCCAAGGTGAAAGCCAGGCATCCCGCCACGGGGGGGCCGTAGTGGAGATTAAGCAAGCTATTGCCCAGAGTTGCAGAGTGTGAACCCATGATTCGAGTAGGCACCGAAGTGAGAATTATCAAGTCTGTGGACACTTGGGCTCAGACCCTGCCGCGTCGGGAATTGAACCCTGGTCCCGGGTCTGACCTCTGCTTCAGGGTATGCCTCCTCTAACCAGTGAGCCACACCTCTCCACTAAGTTCGTGGAGAGTGCTTCTACATCGAGTGTGAGCAATAGGTCGATGTCCTCAGTATTCTCCTCGTTGATGACCTGAATAAGATTGAGGACATCGCTGGTATCCTTCAAGTATGCTGGCGTGGCTTGGACCAGAGGACGTAAGAAGAAATCACTGAATTGGCTGAGAGGTTCCAACAGTGAACCAATACCCGATACGATGGGACGACCAGGGCAAGGGGTGACACCCTTGTGGATCTTCGGGAGAAGGTAAAAATAGGGCATCCTAGGTGTCGTATTTACTAGGAAAGCCGCTCCTTTGGGTGTGATCCAGCCTTCTGTGGAGGCTTCATTCACCATGATGCGGATCTGTCCAAGTAACATCGAAGTAGGGTCGGTCTCCAGTGTCTCATAATATTTCGTATTGCTGAGTTGGCGAGAGAATTCCTGTTTGTAGTCCTGTGTGTTTATAATTACAGTGGCGCCCCCTTTATCCGCTGGTTTTATCACAATGGTGATATCATTTTTGAGGGAGGTCACCGCGTTCCGTAATTTGTTGGACAGGTTGTTATAGGGGCTGGGAGATTTCAGGAGGTTGACTTCCTTCAGGACTGCCTTTTCAAAGGTGAGGACCTCATGAGGGACCATGCCGGTTGTGGGGGTAAACCTGTAGGGTGGTCTCAGTCCTGTGTCGTCCTGTTCTAGTGCGGCAGTATCCTTGAAGAAGGCCCTCTTTGTTAGCGCGTAAATTCCCAGACCTATTCTATGAGAGCTGTAGATCTCTCAACCACTCCCATATGTTACCGTCACACCACGCATGCGCACTTTGAGCACATTACACTATACGCATGTGCGCTTGAGCACTGGTGTGGTTTCAGCTACACGCATGGGCATTTCTCTCCCTGCTGACTGAGAATGACGCGCTACACCGGAAATAGGGACCTCCCCACACGCCCCATCTCTACACTTTAAGTACAGCCAACTCCACTCTTGAGATTGCCTACGAGCTGGCGTCTGGATGGGGCAGGTTTCCAGAGCCGATCTTTATTGCAGTGTATGCAGTTATTAATGAAGATGTGAAAGTATTCATCCCTGGCCACCAGTACATCTCTTTTAACTCTAAAATTTTCTTTGAGATCCAATAATGTATCGGACCCTCTCCCAGATGCGCTTCGTAAATCAAAGCGGCTCTACGTTCCCTGTTTGGAATTACTCTATCCCCAACTCCATGGATTCGAGCAAACGGAACGCCATTCGCATCAATTATATATGATAATTTAAGTGGAAACTTTTTTGGTAATGGTGCACCACTGCCTTTGCTTGATGCATTGATAGCCAGCATTATTTCGCTGTCTGTTTTCCTTTTTTGAACGAGTGATTGCAGCTACGGAAACCGTTTGCACAGCCCCTTTTGCGGCTTCATCAGCCAATGAATTCCCTTCATCTTGAACGCCATCATGTTGGTGCGTGTGTATCACGTGAGTGTTCTGTAGTCCGTTTCGCAACTGAACTACTTGTTCCCAAAGCAATTTGTGCTTGATTGTGCCACCTTTTGCATCTTTGAAACTATTTTGAATCCAATTCTGTAAATATTCATTTTAAGATTGAACACAGTAAAAAGAATTGCACATTATCAGTGTGGGGAATTCGCGCTCTGTATTTTCAAGTGCCATCTTAAATGCTTGTAGTTCAGCTCGCTGAGCTGTACAATCTCCTAGAGATTGCGTTTTTGTGACCATTGGTCTGAATTTGCCATCTCGCATGCGACCTTTAACGATAGCACATGCTGCACTGTAAGCTTGTTTACTCTCCATAGCGGGCTGAGCAGATCCGTCAGTGTAAATGATAAATTCAGACTGATCAAGAGGGAGAATTTCAGTAGGCAGAGGACATTCGTGTTCATATTGCAGGAATGTTTGTGTTTTTAAACATGGATCAAAAACATATTCAACATCAGTTGCAGCAAGAGAATTAACCCATTGTATCCATCTCAGATGTAAAGCTTTTGCATTTGGAATGCTAGCCTTTGTAAGTGCCTCTAGGGCTGGTACAGGAGTCACAACCATAGTGTGTTTCCCCTGTGCTAGGGCTCTTTCTTTTGCTACAGCGGTTTGAACTGGTGTCAGAATTTTTTCTGTAGAAGTGAATTTTATTTCTGCTTCTGTATACAAGTGGGATTTGTATGCAATTGGTACTTTTTCACCTTCGTTAAAAGTTAAGTAGGTGAATCCGCATTGACCCGGAATTATTCTGATCACTAAGTTGCGTACGTTTACGCGTGTTTGCAAGTATTTCGTTGCTAACATGTCTGTTTGGAGTGAACACAAAATTTCTGTGTATTTTTTTGTCCAATGTGTTATTTTAAAATCAGGTTTGATTAATTCGTAAAGAGGTTTAACCCTTTCTGCGTAATTTAAAATGAAAGTTCTTCCAAAATTCAGGAAACCTAGAATCGACTGTAAATTTTTCCGCGTTTTTGGTGGTTGGAGCAGCGCACACCTTTCTAAAAAGTTGGCTGCCAGACTTTTGCCTTCACTTGATAGCTCATATCCTAGAAACAGGATGCTGAGGTGGGCAATTCTTGACTTTTTAAAGTTGAATTTGTAACCCTCTGAGGCGAAGCCCAATATTATGGTGCTCACCCTGTTCAAGTGCCTATCCAGGTCATCGTCTGTCAGATATATATCATCGACATATGACAATGCCTCGTCATCATATGTTTGTGGTAACTCTGTTACCCTTGCTGAGAATAACCCCGGCCTTTTTTTGAATCCCTGGGACAGTCGACAAAATTGACCCTGGGTCCCCATTATTGAGAAAGTGGTCAAATATCTGCTTTCTGGTGTAATATTTTGACAAAAGAAACTATTTGAAATCTCTAATGCGGTTTTATATTTTTTACGCACAATGTTATTCATTAATGCTGTACCATGTGAATTTTGCACTGCAAATGTTTTGCAACAAGAATTTAAGTGTCTGTAATCCAAAACTAGATGATATGTATTGTCTGGTTTGGAGAAGGAAACAAAGGGTTGTTCATTGATGAGGTGCATGTTTCAATCACCCCCTGATATTCAAGTTGATCTAAAATCTCCCTGACCTGTTTTTTAGCTTTTTGCTTAACTGGATACTGCCTTTGTGCAGTCGGTTGATTTTTTAACTGGATTTTATGGTGAGGTGAGTCCTCATCCCATCCTACATGATTTTTGTACAGTTCTGGGGCTTGGTTACTGCCCATTTCCTGTCTAATATATATTTTAAATGAACTGGAACATGGTTGGAGAAGGCAGGAATAATGATGGCCTCATCATGTAGGCACTCCCTGACAAATTCTGGTGGCCAGTCCTGTTCTGCTAGAAGTATATCATAACCCTTTGAAAGATGCTCCCAAAAGAGTGCTTTCACTTTTCTTGGTATGTCTCCCTCCATCCGGAGTGTTATTTCATATAACCTATGTGGAGAACTAACCCTGGTGTCTACAGTCTCAACTTGTATGTCTTCATTCAAGTCCACTGTCTCCAGAAGTCCCTTCAGGTTCTGGCGAGCTATTGTAACTTCTGCTGCACTGTCCAGCATGGTCTGGGCCCATTCTCCGTTCTTGAGTTGGGTTCTCAGTATTCTTGGCATGTCTGACGTTCAGACCTGCTACCTTTTTCTTGGAGAATTGAGGTTTTGCTTTATTTTTCTGAACGTGTTGATCGTCTTTGGGCTTCACGCGTTCTTCCCTGTTTTCTGGCCGTCCTCTTCTTTCGGATGTCTGTGACGATATCTGAAAGGTACAAGAGGGACATGTTTCATAATCTTGATATCTGTCAGGTTTTCTCAAATTATCCCTATTCCTGAGGTTGTACCTCCTTTCAGAGTGCTCCTTTTGTCGAGGAGACCTGCCTCGGGAATGAGAACGCTTCTCTTTGGAATTCTGTTTGCTATTTTCCCACTTCTTTTTAGAAGAGGTAGGAGTGTTTTTAGGAAAGACCTTATCAGGACTTTCAGACAATTGTGGTTTAACTGTATAGTTCTATTAGATTTTGTATGTTTTTAAGTAATTCCTCGTCTGACATGGATTCAATGTCAGGGTCAGGTGTGTAGCCGGCTAAAATCGGCCATGTTGCTCCTGGTCTACCAAGTGGACCGAGCCTGGTAATGTGATTGTAATGTTTTAGGGAGCCTTTAAACCAGAGCTCATGCTCCTGGTATGTGAGTGGAATTTCGATATCCTCGAAAGGAATATATTCCTCAGGTGGTTCATCTTCTTTGTAGAAGTGAAACAAATGTGTTACTGGATTTGATTCTGGGAATACTATCCATGAATAGAATACCTCTATCTGGTGAGATTCATGTGCCTCTAGCACAAAAACTGCTCTACCACTTCTTGGTGTCAGACCATGATTTATAAGTTTTAGAATGATGGCTCTCCTTTAAATTTGGTGAGATGTGTATAACACCCGCTTCGTTTTCATTAAAACCTGTAACGTCAGCCGCAGCTGTACCGTTTTCAACGACAACATCACCGTGGTTGGACATTATTTAACGAAAAATACAGAGCAAGTTTCAAGGGAACAAAGATACGTGCACAATATTTTGGAACACTATATCCTTCAACGTTGAATAAAACCAAACAGCTAATACATAGGACTTTCGTCCTACTCAGCTATGGCGGATATTATCCCTACCCACTCCAGACGTCTTATGGAGTTTTATGTGTAGAAGGTCTATGAGAAAACCACGACTGAGTTACTTCAGTATGTAGCATTAAATTAGTGCCTTACCAAACCATTGGGTGCCATGTAGTGTAGTTCCTATATCCCTGATAGGCTCCACGCATTGGAATAATATACACTATAGATTTGACATAGGACTAAGGTCAGTATGTCTCGATTGAGTATATTAAACTTAATTACTTGTGTGTGCCAGCTAACTCAGAGGTCACTAGAAACTTCTCGAATATACAAGAAGGGATTAGTCTCTGACAACTGCATAAACATGACAACTTTGTTTCCTGTTGTTTCCATACTGCAATAGCATGGTTTGTAGCTATGACATGTATTAATCAAAATACATACATAAATAACATAAGCTAAAATGTGATACTCATCTGATGCTTCTAAATTGTTCTACCCCAGTGTACCTAACCTAAGTGCAGTACGAGGTTTGAAGTAGGTAGTTTAGCCAAGAGTTGCCAAAGGTTTCTCTAAGATCTAGTGAGCTCCATACCTTAGAATGAGAGAGGTTGGAATCTCTTTTCTGGACTCTGGACCGCAAGGGAAGTCAGAGAGCACTGGAGCTGGATTCTCTGCGAGGAGGATGGCAGCGTCAGGTCAGTGCATCAGGCTGGAACTCGATCTCCTTCTGAACTTGCCGTGGCGAACCGCGTAGTCTGGGTTGGATTGAATCCTCCGGGAACCACAATTTGCCAGGGCAAGTGCTGGTATATTTATACCTTGATGGTGTCTAGGAATGCCAGTATTGACGTAAAAGTCGGGCAGAGGAACGTCATGAATGAATCCCTAAGGAATAGATGTCCATGCATACTTAATGAGTTCTTGGAGAAATCAATATTCAAGCTGGGGGAAATTCCTAAAGGCTTAAGGGTCTGGTTTTCCAAGAATTTGTTGTGACGTGGATGGACGGATTTAGGTGGCCATGCCTGTATTTGGTTTGTACGGACAATGTCTTAATAAGGGCCAAATTTCTATGTCCAAATAAGGGCAATGTGAATTGTACCTATATAAGGGAATAAATTGGAAAACCTATATACGGAATCTAAATCTGCACACAACAGGTTCTGGTGATTGGATTTGAAATACGTATCCAGTAGCCCCTCCTCCTTCACACTATATCCACTTTCCTAAATGTTTTGGGGTTAGGAGTTAAAATAGTAAATCTGAACCCCTCAAATATATGCACTTTCTGCTATGTGAGTGGTATTGAAGGTGGAATTGTAAATCTGACCTCTCCCAGTATATGCCCTTTCTACAATTTTTGATAGTTGCATTTTTACATGTATTTTAGGTGGGACCTTATATTTAAGCTTATCTTTGCTGTAGACAATTTTATTTCCCCAGGGCGTTACTACAGCTGCAGAATTACGAGCATTCATTTTAGTTGTTTCATATAGGACTAATATTTCATGGGTTAAATAAAAAGGAGGAGGCAGGTAAAGCATTTGTGGATTGCAAATATCAAAGTGTGAAAATGAATCTTTGAAATAACCATGAGAGAATAGATGAGAACGCAACTTGGATTCGGCCATGAGAAACTATAAAACCCCTGCACTAATGTTTACATTGGAAACAACTACTTTCCATATCAGAGGAGCAAATAAGACAATTACTCCTGATCTAGTGATCTGGGACAACCCTCTTACCATTTGTCCTCTAATAGATATTTTCTTTCCCACCTGAGTGGTGATGGGAGTAAACATTACATTAATTAGCAAGAGATTCCTTGGGTCAGGGGAGTTTGGATGATACCCTAAGCCCCACTCAGCAAAATTCAAAGGGAATAAGCATAGAGGTCTACAACTCTTACAGTCCAAGGAAACGTGGCAGTAATTCCAAACAGTTTAGATTCCAGTTATTTGCATCATCAGAGGTTCCATTTGCATCATCAGAGGTTCCATTGTTCTTTTCCATTCTCAAGTTGTAAGTTGCAATATTTACAAAATGTCCCACAATGAATTTAGGAATTACATCATCCGTGTTCAACCAAGCCATGTTGAAATAATGCTGAATAGGACTCTGCAGTTCAATCTCTGGTACTCCATGTTCCTTTGTCAAGGTCTTCTTCTCAGGCTCTCTCCCTATTGCTAGTACATTGTTGGAGATGTTCTCAAACTAACAATGGATGCGAATGCACCTGCAAGGAATAAAGTCATGCAAGCAGAAAAGGAAAACAGTATTATATGTAGAATGGAAAACAGTCCTAGTCTGGGTAACCTTTAAAGTTTAAATCAATGGTGCACATGTAATATGTGTGTGCACTTTCAAAGACAAATGAACATAAATGTCTGTATATTTGATTCATATTGCATGTGGCATAAAGTAAAAAAGTGTAATACACATGTAAACATGGCTAACAATATTGTAAATGGAATATATGAAACATTAGTGCACACATTACATTCATCCATTATTGTTTCTAGAGTAAACACAAGAAAGGTGAGGATGATATATTCCTCAAGTTTCCAAAGAATATCTCATTTATTATGGTTAAGGCACACAGTGTTGTGTATGGATTCTCTAATTCTACAGGGAATGCACTTCAATAATGATGCTTAGTGCAACACTTTGTGATAATGTCATTAGGCCATACAGGAAACGTATACTAAGTGCACATTTATGTTATGTATTTGTGAAGTGGAAAGGTGGAGCTAAATTTACACTGCTCCACTCCAAATGAAAGTTCATGCTGGAGCATTAAAAGTCTGCCCCTTATGGCTTTGGTGTCCTTCAGTCAATGACATTATTAAAAAAAAATGCAATGGCCTTAACCCTTCATTCTTTATTTTCTATTTGCTTAATGTGTGTTATTTCCTGTCTCCTCAGCATCACTTCTAAAATTTAGCCATGAGTCTGACTGAAGTACAGGAAGCAGAGTGAGACCCAATATAGCCATTGAATTAACCAGCTGTGGGGTATTAGAGAGATGTATTAAAATGGAAAGAGTTAACTTTAAAACTTACTTTCGGGGAATACCAACAAATCCCGTAGCATATTCATGTTTTTGCATGAACATAGTAAATTCCCATCTGTATGCTTAACACTAAACAACAGATTTTTTAGTGTGGGAAGTTAGTTTGTGATTTAGTTCAAAGGTGCGGATGCACCTTTTCGAACTGGCTTGACAAGGGCAGATGAATGCATTAGCTGTTTTCACCTATTCTACAAAATTTACATTGAAAGGGCTTTGACTTCAGGCAGTGGGATTTTACTCTCGCACATCACTCTGTGTGCTGTTTGGTGTACATTTTTCCCTTCCAAGAAGTATTTTTATTTTATATCTGAAAAGCGCATTCAAGTGTACTTCTTCAGAAATGTGAGCTGTTTGCACGTTCAATGCTTTGTCTCTTATAAATGTGTTCTGTACAGGAAGTGAACCCTTCTCACTACTATTTGCCAGCAGTGCAGGCCATTAGGGTTGTGTTTCGTGTGATAAACATCATTTATGCTAACAACGGATGCAAAGAGCACATGTGAATGTATGTGGTTATATGTGCTGGCATATTAATGCCTGACCTGTTGGGTTTCCCATTGCTTGTTTAAAAATGTGTATCTCTACCTAGAATATTTTACAGAGGTAGACAACCCTTTTGCTGCATTCCATGAAATGTTTCAAAACAAATCTGTGCACATTATGCCAGCCTTTTTAAAGGTATGTGTAGGGTGTCAAATATATTTCAAGCAGCCTCCCCCCCACACACACAGACACACCACGGGAACCACCTATGTTTATAGGCGCAGAGAACACAAATTGTATCTGGGTAAAATATTCATAAAGGCCCCGAGCGAATTGAAATGCAATGCTGTGAACATCTGTTTGTAAAGCATTTGAACGTGTCTTTCCAGAAAAGAAGGTATGTCTGAACTAGTAAAAAAAACATGGACTTGGAAGCTGCGGTTAGGCATGAAGGGCCTTCTCAGTTCTTATTGTTTCACAATCCCCTCCAAAGTGGTGTTTTACTGCCCACCTTCTGCAACCCATTGTGTGCTATCAGGCAGAGCACAACCTTTTAGAGATGTTGAGTCTTTACGGCAGGCAAGCTATAAAAATACTGTAGATAGAATGCTTCCCTGGAGATCCAGAGGCCTATTAGATGAGTAGTCTTGGTGTGGAATGCAGCATACATTTCCCTAAAAAACAATACATCATGTTGCTACATATGCTCGGGGGTTTTATTGCAGTGCCAATTACATCCTGTTTCATACAGTTGATAAGTCTTTCTTTATTTAAGTATCCGAACCATAAAAATTAATAAAACAAATGATACAACTATGAATAGGGATCTATTTTCTGACACACAGCCAACACTCAGCCTACCTGGTTTTCAGCCAGCCCTCTTGATCCTTTTGTCTATTGTTGCGTCATTCACAGTTCCTTCCACCCACTTCAGCATAAGGTATGGGGCAAACTTCCATGAGTGGCAGCAATCTGCTCTCAACAAGGAACACGTACACACACAAAGCAGCTCCCTTCAGTGCCAGGAAACAGCATATACATCACATGCGCTACAATGCATGCAATTACAACGCGGCCGTTACGATCGCGTTCTTACAACGCAAACCATAACATCGCAAGTCGTTTCTACGACTTGCTGTAGGGGGCGCACTATACTAAGGAATAGTATAATTTACTGTTCCAACATTTTCCCTACTGTTGCACAAGCTGGAATTCGAACAGTAAATTATACTATTCCTAAATCCAGCGCACCCCCTACAGCAAATCGTAGAAACGACTTGCGATGTAATTGTTCGCATTGTAACAATGCGGTCGTTGTAACGACCGCGCTGTAATCGAATGCGTTGTAGCGCTTGCGATGTAACATCGCATATTCTTCAGTGCCATGGAATACTATAGCAATCTGAGCTTTCACCCAATGTGTTTATTTATTTACTTTTATTTTTATAGCAGTGAGGTTCTGCAGCTCCCCGAACAATACATTTTTACAAAAATAAAACACAACAAAACAAATAAAAATAAATCCAAAAGGATGGTACCCAATTCCAGACCTACTGGCTTTGCCAATGATTGTTTTCAACAGCTTTTAGTTCGGCACATTTTCAAATCCATGCACGCATTGTGTACACGTTAAGTGTTGTACCCTAGTGAAATGCATGCCCCATTGCCACTATTGTCAGTTTCTGAGTTAACAGTTCTCTTTTTTAATTTCATATGGAAATTATCTAAATTTTGATATCATTCCAGCTGAGATCTTGTCATTTCATCTCATAAAAATATTCTTCTGTCTTCTGCCTTAATAAATCCATGCGTATTCCTAATTAGACTGTTTCTTGCTTAGCAGCACAACAGATCCGTTTTACGTTTTGGCGGCCCGCGTGGAACAATCAGTAAAAGTCTCATTTTTTGTAGCGATGCTTAAAAAGACAACCTAGGATGCATGGAATTGATATAGGAAATTATTAAAGTTTCCTTTAACAGAAGATCAGTATTTTGTGATTGTCTTTAATGTAGTTCAAAGCATCCCCATTCGACAAAACCACAAAGTATTGCTTTCAGCTCGGTAGCTTTACTGCACAATGGTGTTGCCCTATGGAGTAGAATCATGCCATCAAGTGTGATCAGCCAGAATCGCTTCTTACTTGTTTCCAGCATGAACACATCCCAAAACTTCTCCCACATTAGCGTCTCGCCTGTCCCAAACATGCCGGTCCAAGTTGGCGACAGCTAATGTATAAGGAGTCCCGCAGTGCGGCCATGCAAGAGGCAGGCATACAAGTGTTCCCGAGGGGCAATATCTCATAGATACATGCAGTACAACACTGCATGCATGACGGCATGTTCCTCACTGCGCAGAACATCAGTGCCTCTGTACAAGACATCACTGCTGCCTAGTGGTGATGCACTGTTTTGCCTCTGCCTTTAACCGCTAACCCTTTCTTTGCTCACCTGATTTCCATTATATACCTAAATGCCCCCTCCAATCTTTGTCCTTATTACGGTCCTCTACACCACACCTTATCCTTTGCAGCAGGAGAGATAATGGAGAAACACATATGAGTCTAGCTACTTAGGGGAATATCAACAAGGGCTTTATCTCTGCTTTTTTGGCTTTAAAAGCCAAAAAAGGAGAGATAAAACTAGCGCCCTATCAACAACAGGGTGCTAATATGCAAATTCGCATGTTAGCACCCTTTTACTCTACGCTTCCCCTTGCATCACTAATGAGATGCAAAGGGGGCGTTCCAGAGTAAAATAATAGAAATGTCGCTAAGCGACATTTCTCCTATTATCAAGAATGTTGCTAACCCTGTTAGAGACAAAAAAAGCAGCGCTAACAGCGGTTAACGCTGCTTTTTTACGTCTGGTATTTTTCTGGCTTAGCCATGATATCCTATGGAAGAAGGATATCATGGCTAAGTTTGCCTGTCCCTATCAACAAGGTAACGTGAGATTATCGCTGGGTTTCCAGCGATAATCTCACGTTAGCCTGTTAGCGTGAGGATTTTTATCGCCATTGAGATAAGCGTTGCTAATAGCACGCTATCTCAGCGATAAAAATTCACGCTAGCCGGCGATAATTATCCTAGCGCTAAGTGCGCTTAGAGATAATTATCGCCGGTTGTTGTTGATATGCCCCTAAATTCTCACGTGATGCCGTGCAGCAGCCAATGATACTCTCATGAGAGCGCAAGACAGCGTTATATCTATAGAGGTATGTCACTCTCCTCTTCTCTCCCTAGAGCCAACATACAATCAGGCTGCCGAGCGCCACGCACACACTTTGCACCATAGGGCAAAGGTGTCTGAATGAATATACGATAGGGTTTGTACTGGAAGTATACCCTTCCAGGACAAAATACCATGCTTACAGTAACTGTAAAACATGTCCTACTGTGTATGTGTGCTGTACAGTGCAGCACACATGCAAAATCAGAAAAGAAAGGAGAAATAAAAGCATTTTCCTTGATACAGACTATTTCAACAGTGTAATTTTTTATTGCGAAACCTGTCTCCTATTTTTAGAAGATAGGGTGTTGTGTCAAAAAACATGCACCACCCATATAACTCCCCTCTTGGCGCTAAGTAATGCAAAACAACGCTGTGCATAGCTTTATGCTACTTTCAAGTGCATGTCCAGCCCAAAATAAGTTTTGTGCTGGAAAGTAAATTGGAAAAAACTATTTTGTGTCAGTTTGCGTCACTTTTGTGACACAAAAAACACCAAATCTTAGTAAATATATTCCCTAATCTGGCTCCCAAGTCCTTTTTCTCGCCACCTCAACACCAGAGCTTACATTACAACTTTGCAGACATGCCAGACTAGCATGAGAAGTCCTGCACAGCACCACAGAGAACAAGCATGTACATTTTTCTTGCCACTACCCTGTTCCTAAGAATTTATTGGCTGAATGCTAGGGAAGCTTGTACCAACTGGTGCATGTCTGTCACTGTTTATAAATGCTACTGGTAATATCTTCATTAATGTGGTGGAATTTTATTTGCGATGAACATCGGATTGCCAATGTCTCTTCTTCTGTCCTTTCTCAAAAAATTAAATCTGATCTTCTCTGGTTACCTTTTACATCTTATCGTTCTTCACATGCTCCTATGCCTTAAATTGTGTTTATTATTATTATCTTATGTGGTCTTAGGACATTTTCTAATAATCTATTTTTTTTTTTATTTCCTTGGTCTCTACCCTCCTTTATTTTACTTTCCCTTCTTCTCTAGTTCTTTTTCTTTTCTTTTTCCTTTTACTGTTTGATCATTTATGGTATTTTTATATTAATTGACCTTTCATAATTTGTAAATACGATTTTTATTTTGTGAATGATTGTATTCTTCTTGTATTTTTGTGTTTGTTTCTCTTGAAAACTCAATAAAATTCTTAAACAAAAAAAAAACAAATGCTACTAGTGCTGCTGATGGAAATTATCAATGAGTGAAACATAAATACAATTGTTTGAGAAGTTTGTGTACCAACCCAGCCTGGGGGAGGTGGGGATGTTCACTCTGTCTCTTATTTCTTGGTAATTAGACCATTGTACGTAAAACCAAAAGGTTGTAGGATTTGGTATTACATGGGAGCAGTCACAAACAGAAGAGTGTAGGGCATAGAGGTGTACTCAGTAGGGAGAAGCGTAAACTCCTCATGAGTTTCTGTGAGAAAAAACATTGGACATCTAGGGGCATATTATCAAGAAACAGAGTTAAAATTATCACCGCTTTAGCGGCAGAAAACTGCCGCTAAAGCGGCGATAATGGGCTTGATAATATGCCCTTGAGAATTCCCATAGAAGCCCATATTTTGGAGATAACATGGGCTTCTATTGGAATTCTCTACCGCATATTATCAAGCCCATTATCGCCGCTTTAGCGGCAGTTTTCTGCCGCTAAAGCGGCGATAATTTTAACTCCATGCTTGATAATATGCCCCCTAGTGTGTTATTCTCTGAAAATGAAGAAAAATTCTGTGACGGTTAGCATAAAACATAAACCTTTTAGAAATACTCTTTTTAGTGTTGAATTGTGAGGCATTCTACAATTCATATAACTTCCCTGGTTAGCCTTTATCAACAAAGCTGGCAGGGTGTTGGAATACTACCAGCAGTTGAGCTCTCAAGGTCAGATATGAGGGGCATATTATCAAGACAGGCGATAAAATTATCGCCACTTTAGCGGCAGAAAACTACAGCTAAAACGGCGATAATGGGCTTGATAATATGCTCTATGGAATTTCAATTGAAGCTCATGATAGATGTCCTTCACATCTAACTTGGGCTTCAATTGGAATTCCATTGAGCATATTATCAAGGCCATTATCGCCGTTTTAGCGGCAGTTTTCTGCCGCTAAAGCGGCAATAATTTTATCGCCTGTCTTGATAATATGCCCCTGAGTAACTTGTCTCATTTAAGAGGGCATTTATGGTGTGGGGTCAATGGCAGGCGTCTTCCTCCTGAAGCCTTAAATCTATGTTTGTACACTTGTTTACAGAACTGGTGGAGGACACATTCCTGAAATGATCGACAGTGGTTTTTGAACTGCATCTGCTGACTTCATTCACAGGGATAAATCAATTTACTAGAGAGTGCCAAGAGCAAGACTTTAGTGGCAGAGTAAGGGACAAGTTTGTTCTTATGGAAGTCCTGTGCCTCCCGGGAATTAATCAGTGCATCATACATGGAGCTTTACACTTTTCCCTAGAATACACAGTCATTCACTATATGGTCTAACTAAAGAGTCACAAGCCCAAATTTTCACGCTTCACAAATAAAAATTGCAGCAGAGATAGGTGACTAAACTGAAATTTTAACACCCCCATGATTGTGTGCATTGCACTAATCTAGATATTCCAACCCACATTTTCACAGCTGATGTTCCCCCGCTGTAAGTTAGGTAGGAATGATGTTATGCATTGAGTTCAAGTGAATGGTCAGGTAAAAGGCAAGTGTCTAAATCTCAGGGAGCAATGCCATTTCTCCTTCAGCTTAACTCCTAGATTTTGAGGTAATGCAAATCTGAGCTCCATGATCTCATTTGCCTCTGGTGTTTAAACCAGTGTCTTCCCGTCCAGTACTTGTTTTCCAACAGGCACTTCTGTACATTCTTCACCTGTATCTCCAGATTCCTCAAAGTTAGAGAAGGATTTGGACACTGTCAGGGTACCTATGGCCCTGTAACATGTACAGTCCTTATAAGTGATACATAAATGAGTGAAAAGAGATGGCCTGATACCTATGGGCCAGAAAAAACTAAAACCAGATAATATCTCTGGCACGTAGACGCATAGACTGATAAAGTCCAGGATGATGCAAGATTTTTTGGGACAAAATTACTTCCAACTGCTCAGTCTCAAGGACACTGATATATCCCCCACCAGAATATCAAGCAGTTTTGTGAAAGCATTGGCTAATTCTTTAACCCCTTCCCCACTCATGACGGAACCACTCCGTCATGAGCCACGGTCGCCGTGTGCTCATGACGGAGTGGTTCCGTCCTGCTGCGGCCGTTGGCGGCCGCGCTGCCCACGCGGCGCTAATTCCCCGCCTGTGCGGGCGATTAGCGCAGTGGGCGGAGTCATGACGGAACCACTCCGTCATGAGCACAGCTCAACCGCGGCTCATGACGGAGTGGTTCCGTCATGAGCACCGCGCCACCGCGCTGCCCCCAAACCCCCCCCAGCGCTGCGGCGGAATTCCCGCCGCAGCGAAAGGGTTAAAACCTTACTATATTCAATATTTGAACTTCACTGTTGTTGGAGATTTCAATGTCCATGCAAAAGATCCCAACTGTAAAGCTGCCTGTTAGTTAAAGGAGGTGTTCCTACATTTAAAGCGCAAGCGATTGGTGCAAGGACCAACCCATATGGCAGGTCCCCCTAGATCTAATTTTCTCCAGTTAAACTAATCTCCAATTGTGCAAACTTGACCAACTTATCTGATCAGATCATTATTAATTTCCCTTGCATTTGCTTTATCAAGGAGATCAGCTGCTTAATCAAAGCATGTCCAAAAATTCTTGTTCTTGAAATAACATTTTTAAAAGCTTTAGTATCATCATCCAAGCCAACACTTACTGGAAATACGGCAATGGGTGTTACCGCTTTCAACGAATGACCTCTTAAGACCATTGACCAAATTGATCCAATAAAACTGGTCCTCTAAAATAAAACCTTCTTCCCCCTTTCGGGGAATACCAAAAAATCCCCTAGCACATTCATGTTTAGAAAATCGAGACGTTTCTGTGAACATTTATAGAGAAGGTGGGGAAATAATTATGATGTTACTGCTAAAAAGACCTATAAACATGCACTAACGTTTTCGTGAATCTATCCAAAAAGCTCAGTCTGAATTCCTCTTTACTTAAAGTTCGTCATCTTTTATTGATTGTAAAATCATTTCTCTCGCCAGTGGCATTTTAACAAAAATGTCTCTCTTTAGCAATATTGTGAATGATTTGCACACTTGAGAACAGTTGTTTTTATTTTTTTAAATCAAAGGTACTGTAGTGAGATAAATACTTAGGCACCCCAGTAGTATAAAACAACCTTCTACTTTCTGGAATTTCATATTGAAGAAAGGGGCTGTTTTTTTTCTTTCCATACTTAACATTGCCTAAACGCAGGACATGTTTTATACAAATTAAGGGGCAGATTTATAATAACTGGCGCATCCCTGCATATCAGCAGGGATGTGCAAGTTATTATGCGCCACAGCTGCGCCACCATGGATGCGCCGCATTTATAATGCGGCGCACCATGGGGCAAAAACGGCACAGATGCGTGATGCATCTGTGCCGTAAAAGTGGCGCATTGCTGGAGTTGCGTCGCAAGCGCGACGCAGCTCCAGCAATGCTCTGGGGGGCCTTATATTCACAATGCTGCGTCAATCCTTACGCCTGCTTCAAGCAGGCGCAGGGTTTTGACGCAGCATGGGCCTAAAAGTGACTGAGTGAAATCTTGTAGATTTCACTCAGCCACTTTTAGGAGGCGTTCCTGCGCCGGAACGCCCCCCCCGCGCAGGAACGCCTACATGTGGCGCAGGGCTTTACAACGTGACGCATCTCCCAGATGCGTCACGTTGTAAATACCCCGCACCATGGCGCAGGATTTGCGCCGCTGCTGCGTCACAAAAGTGACGCAACGGCGACGCAAAAGTGGCGCAAGTGCAACATAAATCTGCCCCTAAATTCTTTGTGACTTAAGAACTCATGCTTTGAGCTTCAGCACTGGCCCCAAATGAATGGTAGAAATGAGCCAGTTTAGAATAAAGCAACTGCTTTAGAAAAATATCTTGATTGTTCAGTTCTAGGGGGTACATTGATCTCAGACTTGCTCTTTGCGGATGATGTACTACTAATGGGCAGGACAAGAATAGGTTGTCAGAGACTGTGCCTTGCACGCTTTGTCTGTGGCAAGCAAATAGGAAGTTAACCTTAATAAGACATAGGAAAGAGGTTAAAAAAAACTAGCCACCTGGAGCTTAAACAGTTAAACCATTTAAAATGAAAATCAGTACAAATACCTGGGGATCATTGTGGACAACAGGGGCACCTTCATCCAGCAAAAGCAGCAAATAAAAGTGTTGGGTCTCTGTGGAATGTATAATGTAAAATGTAGGTGGTGGGGAATTGTATTATTTGAAGTGGGGGACAGTTGCTTCTTTCCTGGCTGCCCTGCCGGTTGCATTATCGTAATTGGAGAATAACACTTACCTTAAGATATCCAACTGTGTCTGTTCATCCTTGAATTGGAACCAAGCATTGGTGACGAGTGGCGAAAAGACTCACCAGTTACAACCGGTAGTGTGGCGCTGGAGATTGGACCCTGTGGAGAGTGTCTACGATTAACCCCGGGCGTCGTACTCTGCTCCACCAGCGGAGTTTGCAGAATTTTACCAACTCCGCGCGCCACTGGGACCACAAAGTTGAGCAAAACTCCGACTCCATTGTGGAGCGGAGTACAAGGCCAGCCCCATTAAAATCTTTTTTGAAAAACACCACTTACCTTGTCTTCTGCCTGCGCTCCTCCTCAGTGCGGTGTCTCCTTTCTTCTGACATCCTCCTCCTCATGTCCCTGTACGTATTACAGTTCACGGAAGATGTAATATGTACGGGGACATGAAGAGGAGGATGATGGAAGAAGGGAGACACCGTGGCGAGGAGCAGGGCAGGCAGAAGACAAGGTAAGTAGTGTTTTAAAAACATTTTTACACTGCTTTTGTGGTCCCGGGGCGGAACGGAGCAGAGCGTAGTTCCACTGAGTTTTTTCTCTACTACGCGAGGCACCACTACGCATACTCCGCCCAGGGTTATCTACGATGTCGGCTGCAGTAGTAGGAGTAGCGGTGGTTCTTTGATCATTGGTGTTCTCCAGCATCCCGGGACATTTTCCTGGATTATTGTTAAGAGGGGAGATATAAGTTTTAGGGAAACACTGCACCGCAACGTCACTGGACCGCAGCGTTTCCTGTGGGTGTGATGAAGAGCATTCTTGGTGGCATGTCAACATCGCCTACACAGCGTGTGGCCGCTATTTTGGAAGAACATTTACACATTTTAAAGGTATGCGGTCTAGCTACCACTGTGCCTGCAGATGAAGAGATTTCTTCGCGACACCTTTACGTCATCTACACAGTGTGCAGCTGCCATTTTGGCAGACGATTTCTCTGTGTTCTAGCTACCCTTGTGCCCACTGCTCCTTCTGTGCCGTCTTGTCAGTGATACTTGGTGTCTGTTGTTTGGCAAGGATGAGGTGGTGGCATTTGCGTCACATGCCCATCGAGGGGCAGAAAGTTCATACTCACTCATAGCGTGAGAGGCTTTAGCATTTTGGTGGGGAGTGAACTATTTTAGGATATATTTGTCGGGTGTGGAATTTGTCTTATGAATGGACCACAAACCCTTGGTTAATTTATTCACCACATGGGGGGTCTGCAAAGCAACACCTAGGATTGCTAAATGGCATTATAGACTTCAGGAATTTCAATTCAGAGTAGAGTACACACAAGGGGTGAGGAATATCTTTGCGGACTGTTTGCCATGGTTACCCTTGGTGATGAAGGAGGGTGAAGATAACAAATTGGACAATGATCATGATTTTTGTGTAGTAGCGTGTACTACAGAGGATGAACAAGGCTGCCTAATGGAGTAGGAATAGTAGGAAGCAGTGAAAAAAGATGGTGTTCTGCAAGAATTTATATCATACCTGAATATAGGATGGCTGAGTGGGAAAGTGGAGGATTCTCTTAAGATGTTTAAAGAAATTTATGAAGAGTTGAGTGTGTCTGATGGCATAGTTAGGAGAACCAATCTTTTGGTGCTGCCTATGAGTGTTTGTGCCAAGGTGTTGGAACTGGCACATGAAGGACATTTAGGCATGAGAGCGATGAAAAGGAGGGTTAGAGATACCTTTTGGTGGCCAGGTTTGGACAGGGAAGGGGAGCATTGGAGTGTACAGCATGTGCTCTTAGTGATAAGTCGCAAGGTGAAGTTTCCAGTCCTGTTGAAGCAGTGATGGTTCCGGAGGGACCATGGATTGAAGTTGGGATGGATATAATGGACCAATGAACGTGTTAAGGGAAAGTCAAAGATATGGAATTGTTTTGGTGGATTATTATTCTCCTGGCCGGAGGTGAAATTTGTAAGAAATATAAATACGTTGGAAGTGGTATCATTTTACCGTGAACTATTTTTGACAATGATTTACAGTTCACATCTGAGGAATTTAGCAGTTTCATGAATGAATGAGGTGTGAAACATGTAACTACCTCTCTGTATCATCCCAGAAGTAATGGACTGGTGGAGAGATGCAATAGGACAAAATACAATTGTCGTTGGTAAGTGAGTTGATATGGTATTGCACATCACACCAATTGCGATCACTGGAATGTCTCTTTTTGTGTAACCCAAAGGGAGGGTAGCTGCGAATAAACTAGTGTGTACATAAATGAATGGATTGGATGTGTCTGAGGAGAAAAAGATGTGTTGGTGCTAAACCAGAATGTGTACAAAGCAAATATGTATCTGAGGAAATGGCGTGTCATTTGGAAGTTAAGGAAGGAGATTGGGACAGAGTTAGTTTGCCAGGTTTTATTACTAAAGAGCATTTAAACTGATCCTAAAAGAGTGGTGTGTGTGAAGAGAAATGTGGTCAGGTTGCAAGATGGCAGATGGTGGAATAAGGAAAGGCTGGCTGTGCGAAGAGGATCAGGAATGGTGTGGGGAGTTGGTAAGCCAGCCAGTGAGGCAGCAATATGAGAGAAACCTGTGCTTGATGCTTTTGCTGGCAAGAATCACCAACGCACAGGAAACCTTATGGAAAGAAAGGCACCTATGTCTGTATAGGATTAAGTATAGTGAATTTTCAAATTTTACATGTTTTTACATGTTAATGTTTTAGTAACATTGTTATTGTATAAGGGGAGGATGTGTTGGGTCTTAGTGTAGGAATATGGAATGTAGCATGTCGGTGGTGGGGATTGTATTATTGGTTGTGTTGAGGTTCTGCAGCGATCCGAACCCGTGTATTCGGTATCGTAGTACTGACACGATTTTGGTATCAATGAACCGTAAATGATCCATTTAATATATGACAGTGTTTTCGCTGCGCTACGAGCATGAATTCACTGAGAAATAGGGCATTCTGTTGTAAAGCCATGGCATCCATTTTAGATACGGCACCCATTTTGTTTCTTGCCCTCACATAGTCAATGGATGAGCAATGACCCCGGCAGAATCACCTTGTTAAGGACACGTAAGCCCGAGCCCGAGGAAGCTGACGCTGCGTGACTAGGCAGAATCAAGCTGCCTCCCCTGCCTGAGGCCAACCCTGCTATACTGGTTCTCGTGTCCATTGTCCTGATTGAGAGGCCAAAGACGGTAGACATGCCCGTTTATAATCCATAAACACCTCTTATCCTACTTTTCTATCCCTTACACCTGGCTCTGCTCCTCTCCTTCTGGGCTTTTACAATGGGGAGGATACGATTTTTATGATGGGGAGGATCGGTCAAAGAATGGAAAACTGACAAAGGGACTTGATCGAATACCGAAAACCTACGACTAATTATTGTTTGGTGTATGTTTATTGTCTGTTTGGGATACCGGGTTGGGCATGAAAGATATTCGTGTAATGTTGCCTGAAGACATATTTTATGTATTGAAGGAGCAACCCACTTTTTGCAAATCGAACAGTCTCGTAGATTCTGCCTTTGTGTGGTTCCTATGACTTCTGTGTCCCTGCAGTAAATAAATCTTGGTCTCTGACGCCACCATCGAGAAGCCCGCGTCTCTGTTTATTTGTGCACCAAGACAGGAAGGAACTCAGGGGTCTTCGGGTGTTGTTTCCCTGACACCTCTGGACTCTTAAAAGTCCAGAACCTCAAATTGGCGCCCAATGTCGGGCGACGTCATCCGGTACCGGTCCAAAGCCTGAAAATTTCGAGGAGCTTCGTGTGAAGATTCCGGAGGGAGGTACCCCGCTTCATCGATCCCTGTATGTCGTAAAAGTGGCCCCACGATCTCTTCCACGAGGGTTCCCGTTCCTAGACGGCTACAGAGGACCGCTGCCCTGACTGTCGCCCTGTCTTGGACCCGAGGTGCAGACCTTAGTACGGCGAGACGTAGACGGGTTCTCCTTGGTGACGTCTTCCACATTTCAGTTAAGTATTAAATGGGTTGCGCTCAGTTTGATTGTCCGTTGTTGCTTTTGTTTTGCTCTCTGGATACGTTTGTTTTTGAATTCATAGATTATCATTGGTTGCTCTTGTTAAGATAATCTTTGTTTTGGTATTGATTCATTTGGTAGGCCTAAGTTCTTTGCGCATTTTTGTTGGAATCTGTCCTTAGTTTATAATGACTAACAGTAGTAATAGTTTCCTGTCCTGGTTAAGTTGCAACGGGGATTCCCGGTTGGAGGATCCGTGTTCGGTTCCTCCAATTGGAACTCCTACATATGAGCTCTATTGTAAACACGGTGTGGGTCCTATCGCTTATAATGAAGTATGGGTCCGTTACACCAGGAAAGATGGTGTCCTTAGTTGGCCACCGCGTGGTAGCTTTGAAATCGAAATTCTAGACAATCTAGAAATGAAGTTGTTTAAAAAGAAAGCCCGGCCGGCAATGTTTGATTCTTTTCGCGTATGGCGTAAAGAAGCTAAACAGAGAGAAATTAGGAAGATGAAGAAGGAACAGAAAGAGAAAGGGTTGACATTAATGGAGTCTGCTAGACAGTTGCATGTCAACGAGACTGAGAAAACAATAGAGATAGCGAATAGAAAACATAATTTGGCGATTGATAAATGCTACCCTGTCTTGCCATCTTGTCCTGCTAAGCCGATAGAGGACTGTGAAAAGGATCCCCTGTTGTCTTATCTGTTGAGATCACCTCCACCGTATGCACAGGGTAATACAGCACCACAGTTACTACCTGTTGTGCAGCCAGCTGCTGGTCAGCCTGGAATAGTTGCTCCACTTCCTTTGATTCAAGCTCCTGTCCTTCCTGTGGTAAATGTTCCCTCGGCACCCCCTCTTCCTGGGTTGCCTATTCCGCCTTTGCCTGTCGTTTCGCAAACTGCTTTACCTGCTACTCCCACCCTTACCATTTCATCTGCTCCAGCTTCCCTGTTCCCGAACTCTGTAAACATTCTGACTCCGCTTTCTGTTCGTCGGAAAATAACCGACTCTGTAACTAATATCTTAACTCCTCTCTACAGGTCTTTAATTGGGACCCCCGTTTCTGACTCTACACAGAGACGTAGCCAGTTTCCTGGTCCCCAGGAACGAGAAATGTTAGATTCGACAGCTCTTAGGTGGATGTCGAAAGCTGCGAAGTATGATGCACGAAGAGTGTCAGATACATTTATGCAATGGAATGAACCAACTCAGCGTTATGTCTTTGACGTGATGTGTTCTCTTTTACGTGAGGAATGGGATGATTATGACTCAGATTCCGTCCCCTCTGATTTGATAAATATTCAGCAAAAGTTCGCCGCAGGAATGGTGATAGGTTCAGAAGTAAGGGAAGCGTTAGAACTGATTTTAGCCTATAGGGATGATTCTCCTCTTCGGTCTGCAATGGGTTCTGATGGTTCTCCGATTACTAGGAAAAGACGAGGTCAGTATCCGATGAGGGAAGTTCCGCCGATATGGCGCGAAGCAGTTCAAGCTGATGCGGTTAATGGTATTGCAGCTGCTCCTGCGCATTTCCATAGAGTGTGGATACACATCCCTTGGAAGCGGGCAGAAGTATTAGCAGTAAAACAGGCATTGCCGGACCCGCGTAAGAATCCTGCTGGTTATTATAAAGAGTTAACGCAGACAGTTCAAGCGTGTGTCATGAATTTGGCAGACATCGAAATGCTATTTGGCAATGTAGTGCCACAGCCTATATGGGCCAAGATTCGGCAAGAGAACCACCCAGTCGCCTTAGGAGGTGATTGGCCAGCTATAATAGCGGCAGACGCGCAACAAGTTGGTGGTGCTAAACCTGAGCCTCTGATTGCTGCTTTACCTAGCAGAATAATTAATCTGATGAAAACGCTGATGCCAGCGTTACGGGTCAACTGGGATAAACTATCAGCATGCAAGCAAAAGAAGGACGAAAGCGTCTCTGACTTCTTCACTAGATTTGAAGAGACCTTCGTAGACCACAGTGGGCAAGATATGAGTACTGAAGGAGGTCAGAGGTTGTTTGTCGACAAGTTTGTGTTTAATTCACTGCCTGAGCTTAGTAACAAGTTAAAGGATTCTGAGAGTGCATGGGCAGTGTCGACGACAGCACAGATACTTGCAACTGCTCAGTATTACGAGAATAGAGAGAAAGAAGAGAAGGAAAAGTCAGAAAAGAAGACAAAAGATTTAAAAACTAAAGTTCTTTTGCAACAGGCATACCCGCCTCGCTCAATTCAGTCAGATTCACAGCAGCGACCCCAGTTTCAGCAACAGCCACAATTCCAGCAAGGGACGTCCCAAAGATTTAATTATGGTTTTCCCCGACAACAGTTAGCATGGAATCAATGTGCCTATTGTAAAAAGGAGGGCCATTATAAGAACGGGTGTCCAGTACTGCACACACAAACCTGTGGTGTCCCAGCTCAGAGAGGTAGTGGTGGGTTTATGCAAGCTCCTAGAGGTAGAGGACGTGGTACAATGACTCCACAGGCTGATCGCCCATCAAATTATTTCGATCAGCGAAATGTACAATCTACGCAACCAGGTAGATCTCCACAGTATCATGTTGAGGATTACTATGAAAATAATGAAGAGATTCAGAAAAGTGAGTACTAGGACAGCCACAGGCAAAGAGAGGGAGTAGTATCAGTTCCAGTTGATCAGAGTGGACCTTATGTCGCAGTAGTTACATCAGGCGTGGTCGAACCGTTTCTGTTGGATACTGGTGCGGCAAAAAGTTCAATTATGCATGCGAAACTCCCTGGCGCACCTTTGTCTGGCTTAACGAACACTTCAGTAGGTTTCTCAGGCGCCCCTGTTCACAATCCTGTTCCTAGTCCTTTGTCAATTTCTGTTAGGCCATGCGAACTAGAAGCACCCCTTATTCTAACAACCGGTTGTAATGAGAATCTGCTTGGTTTAGATCTGTTGAAACGCCTGCATGCGACACTGTACTGTTCTCCTTCGGGAGTACAGCTCACATTGAGTAAGAGAGTCATTTCTCCAATGTACATGTCAATGAATAAGCTCCCACCGGAGCTGTGTTCTCTCCCTGATACTCTTTGGGCGACTGGTCCTAATGATGTAGGTCTTTTGGAAATTCCCCCTTATGTGGTGAGTCTGAAAGCGAATGTTAGATTCCCACGAATACCACAGTATCGGATTTCGAATGAAGGTGAACGTGCACTTTTACTGATCGTGAAAGACTTAATACAGAAAGATGTGATAGAGGAAACTAGAGGAAATGTCTGCAATAGTCCTGTTCTGCCGATTTTGAAACGCACTGACCCTTCCAAACCTCCAATCTACAGATTTGTGATTGACCTCAGAGAGGTTAACAAAATAGTGATTCCACAGTTCCCTGTGGTACCAGATATCACTGCATTATTGACGTTGATTCCTGCCTCAGCCTCATGGTTTACAGTGATAGACTTGAAGAATGCCTTTTTCAGCATCCCGATAGCCGAGGAAAGTAGAGACATTTTTGGTTTCTCCTTAGGTGGTCGCAGTTTCAGGTTCAAGCGCGCTCCACAAGGTTATTGTGAGAGCCCTTCAATTTACAGCCAAGCATTAAAAAGTCAATTAGATGCTCTTGTACTTCCTCCTGGTGTTGCCCTGATCCAATACGTAGATGATCTTTTACTGGCTGCTGATGACAAGGAAACTTGCAAAACAGCTACAATTTCTTTATTACGTCATTTGTCAGACTTACATCACAAGGTTTCACCTTCTAAACTGCAATATTGTTGCCAAGAAGTGACCTACTTAGGTCATCTTTTGTCAAAGGAGGGAAGAAGGTTGACCCCAGAGAGAATCAAAGCAATTTCGCAGATGACTGTACCAAGCACACAGAGAGAAGTGCATGCGTTTTTGGGTATTACGTCATACTGCAGGCAATGGATCCCAAATTTTTCTCTCATGGCAAAACCATTGGTAGCCCTGACTGGAAAAGGTGTTCCGAGCCCTTTGCCATGGTCTGATGAATGTCAACAGAGCTTCTCCGACTTACGTGATGCGCTGTGTTCAGCTCCTGTGTTGGGTACTCCTGACTACAGTAAGCCGTTTACTTTATATGTCCATGAAAGAGAAGGTTGTGCGTTGAGTGTTTTAACGCAACAATTTGGTGACAAACAGCGACCTTGTGCATATTTCTCATCCACATTAGATCCGGTAGCCAGAGCATTGCCAAGTTGTTTGAGAGCTACAGCAGCAGCTGCAGTGTCTATTCGACAGTCTGCTGGACTAGTCATAAACAACATGTTAGTAGTCATGGTTCCACATGCTGTGGATACACTCATGAATCGAACGAAAACTCAGCACCTCACCAGTGCTAGACTATCAGACTATGAGCTGACGCTTTTGGCAAGTCACATTCAGATCAAGCGATCCAACATATTGAATCCAGCAACGCTTTTGCCGACTACTCAAGAGTAGGGGTGGGCGGAATTTGCGTAATCGCGTTACGCAAATCTCCGCGAAACGGTAAAAAATCTCCGCGAACACGCAGAAATTCCGCGAACATGCGGAATTGCTTGTTCGCGATGCTTTTTTCCTGTTCACAATCGCTGTTGGCGTGCTCGGGGAGAATTATCTCGCGAACACGCATTTTGAGAACGCTAACAAGCAAAAAATTTCGCGAAGTCGCGGAAAGCAGAATTTTGGGCAATTTCGCGTTCTCCGCGGAACGCGAAATTACCCAAATTCTGCAAATTCCGCGAGCGGAACGGAATTTACCGCCCAGGCCTACTCAAGAGTCGAGTGAATCAGAGCCCCATGATTGTTGTTTTAGAACTGAGGAAGAGACAAAAGGTAGGATTGATTTAAAAGATACTCCGTTACTAGATCCAGATGGCACTTTGTACGTCGATGGGTCATGTTTTAAACTACAGAATGGTGATGTGACGGCCGCGTATGCAGTTACGACTTTGAGCACGATTGTTGAGACCGCAAGAGTAAGTCAGAATTCTGCCCAAGCTGCAGAATTAATTGCATTAACAAGAGCGTGTGTTTTAGCTGAGGGAAAGAGAGTGAATGTGTTTACCGATAGCCAATACGCCTTCGGCGTAGCACATAGTTTTGGACGTCTGTGGAAAGAAAGAGGTTTTCTCACGTCCCATGGGACTAAGATCCAACATGGACAGTTAGTCAATGACCTGTTGGAATCTCTGACCCTAACGAATGAAGTTGCGATTGTGAAGTGCCGTGCACATCGAAAGATTACGGATGATGTTGGCCGTGGGAATGCGTTTGCTGATGAGGTCGCCAAAGAGACGGCCAAGAACATGATGAGTCGAATGTACGTTGCAACGTCTGCGAGATGGATTGCTGAATCAGGAATGTGTGAGAATACAATTGAAAGTGTGAAGGAAATCCAGAATGAAGCAACTAAAAATGAGAAGAATGAATGGAAGGAGAAAACGGGTAGAATGGATTCAAGTGGATGTTGGGTTGATTTGTCTGAGCAGCAGCGTTGGATGTTACCTGATGCGTATGTACTTGCGGTAGTCACGATGGCGCATGGAGCGGCACACATTAGTTCGAAAGGGATATGTAAGATGTTAGCTCCAGTATGGAAGAACGATGGAATTACTAAGTGTGCGGAAAGAGTGGTGAAAAATTGCATGATATGCCTGATGCATAATCCTGGCAAGGGAACCCCAACCCCAGTTGGTCACTTTGCTCCCCCTTCTTGTCCCTTTGAAGTGATTCAGTTGGATTTTATCCACATGGACAGGTGTAATAATCTTAAATATGTCCTAGTGGTAGTCTGTGCCTTTTCAAGATGGATTGAGGCGTATCCGTTAAAGGATAACACTGCTATGTCTACTGCAAAAATCCTCCTCAAAGAGTACTTCCCCAGGTATGGTATGCCACGGATTGTTTGGTCGGACAATGGAAGTGAGTTTGTAGAGAAAGTTATGAAGAGTGTGTGTGCGGGTCTGGGAATCACCCAGAAATTCCACAGTGCGAATCACCCACAGTCAGCAGGTTTGGTTGAAGGGTACAATGGTACCTTGAAGCTAAAACTTGCTAAAATTCAAGCTTCCCCTGGTCTATCGTGGCCAGACGCACTGCCTTTAGCTTTACTGTCCACCAGAGCGACTGTACACTCTCGAGTAGGGCTTAGCCCATATGAGATTGTGTTTGGTCGTCCTGCTAATGTTTGGGGAGTCCCTAGGCCAAAGGAATTCAAACAGATCGAATATCCAATGTTGATTGATTACCTTTTTGACCTGACTGCTAAATTGAGCCTTATTCATCAACAGGTATTTGAATCCTTGCCTAAACTGCCAGAGAGTCCAGGCCACACATTGAAACCCGGTGATCAAGTTGTGGTACGGAATTTTGAACGAACCCGGAACCTCCAGCCAAGATTCGTAGGCCCGTTTCAAGTGCTCCTGGCCACAAGAACTGCTGTACGCCTAGCTGGAAGGAAGAATTGGGTGCACGCTAGCCATACGAAGCGTGTCCCTCTCCCACTCCCCTACGACAACTGGGTTAGACAGGGATTTGGTGTATCCGAGACAGAACCTGTTCCTAGGCTCATCCCCTTCAGTGATGCAGAGTACATAATGGACAAACGAACTGAAAAGCAGAACTCTGACACCCCACCAGGAACTGTTCCTTCGAACCCTGAACAGAGTGTTGTACAAAGTGAACATTTGTCACCTGTGGATTCGAACATTACTGCACCTGTAGACCAGCTATTTCAAGATCAGACAAGACCCGGAAAGTACAGATATAACCTACGTTCTCATTCTATGAACCAATAACATTGCATAATTACCTTTCTATTTGAAAACTGTTTTGATCTTATCACATTTCCATTCAGTCAGGAAGTTTGCTCTATAATTTTTTGTTTTTTTGTTTTTTTTGTGTTGTTCTCTCACCTTGCCATCTGGGTTACCGTAGGGTCGTAACGTGTGCCTTGTTTTAACTTGCAGGGAACCAGACACAAGGTCGGTTTCTTCTGTTAATTTTGGGAACTCCCAGGGTAGACAGAGGCAATTTTTAACCGGTACAAACCATCCGTTGCGAACGGTTGTAGAAGATGGAGCTTCCTGAACTGCGACGGGCTAATGTCATAAATGCTCGCAAGACAAAACTGTATGAAATATTGTATAGCAAATGTTTCCTAATGCAATGTGCTCTGACATTTCTGATTGTTTTAATAACTCTGGTAGGCGGAATTATTTTTGGTATTCAACTGATCTTTGCACCTGTTACATCTACGGTATCTCCCCATGTTTCTGTTTCTCCGACTATTGTTTCGGTTCATTCTTTCCATCCTTTTCCTGCACATGAGCAAGCTCGACGCTCTGAGTTTATAAATAACACTTTCATTCAGCTCTTGCACCAACACCAACTAGTGGTAAACACAACGAACTGCTGGGTGTGTGACTTGATACCACATACCATGGACAAGGGTATCCCTTATCTGGTTCTGCCCTTTAGTTATAATGGATCATTCTGGGCATTTCAGACCATGTTCGTCTATGCTCTAGAGACCTATCCCCCGCGACCTCCGCGTTCCACTAGGTATAACTCCGCTAATAGAGCCTTGGTAAAGGGAATTACTGACATGGTTAGAGATGTCAATAACACTCCGTTTATTCCCAAGGATGAATTGCGAGTTTACATGGGTTGGAATGTTACGGAATATGGCATTACTTTGGGTGAGAACAAACGTAAAAGCTCGACTCCGATCTGGGTCGTACCCCACCAAGGTCAGGTCTGTTTGCAAGGAAATGGGAGAAATCCGAAAGCTCGACTAGGGAAGAGTGACTGTACCGAAACATACGTTTTCCCGTCACAGTTTTCCCCTGCATTCTTAGCTGCTAAGGGCACCTATTTTGTTTGCAAAGACAGAGCATATACATGGCTGCCTGCTGACTTTTCAGGCTCATGTTATATCGCTCAACTGTTGCCTCCGACATACACTGCTGCACCGGATTATCACAAAACTAGAGTTGTGAGAGGTGTTTTCAATAAGGAAGACACTGCTGGCCAAGAAGCGGGAGACTTCTTCAAAGGTTTCCTTCCGTTCTGGGGGCCTATGGCCAACAGTAGAAACTTACGTCAACTAACTCGGGTAGTTGAATCCACTATTACCGAAACTGCGGGTACCCTTAGTAACCTGACAGCTGAGCTTCAAGCGGATCGCCTCATGACGTTACAGAATCGTATGGTCCTTGATGTATTACTTGCAGACCGAGGTGGGGTATGTAAGATGATCCAATCGAGTTGCTGTGTTTTTATCCCAGATAATGCACCAATGGTATATAAGGCCATTTCTAAGTTACACAAAATCTCTGACTCTATTCATGTAGAGGAAGGTGACTGGTCACTAATGGGATGGTTCTGGAATCTGTTATCTGCGTGGGGATGGAAGGTTCTGATAGTCACTGGTGTTGCGTTGGTATTTTTATTCTCGTGCTGTCTCATTGTTCAGTGTGGTCCTGCCTTATGTGGCCTTTGTGTTTCAACATGCGTAAGAAGACCACCTGTTCTTGGAGATACGCCACAGGATAGAATAATGTTCCAGCAACATATCAGTGACCTGATGAACATAGAGATGGACTCTGACATAGAGTAAGTTATTGCCTATGTAAGGGCAAAAGGACGGTCTGAGGTTCTGCAGCGATCCGAACCCGTGTATTCGGTATCGTAGTACTGACACGATTTTGGTATCAATGAACCGTAAATGATCCATTTAATATATGACAGTGTTTTCGCTGCGCTACGAGCATGAATTCACTGAGAAATAGGGCATTCTGTTGTAAAGCCATGGCATCCATTTTAGATACGGCACCCATTTTGTTTCTTGCCCTCACATAGTCAATGGACGAGCAATGACCCCGGCAGAATCACCTTGTTAAGGACACGTAAGCCCGAGCCCGAGGAAGCTGACGCTGCGTGACTAGGCAGAATCAAGCTGCCTCCCCTGCCTGAGGCCAACCCTGCTATACTGGTTCTCGTGTCCATTGTCCTGATTGAGAGGCCAAAGACGGTAGCCATGCCCGTTTATGATCCATAAACACCTCTTATCCTACTTTTCTATCCCTTACACCTGGCTCTGCTCCTCTCCTTCTGGGCTTTTACAATGGGGAGGATCCGATTTTTATGATGGGGAGGATCGGTCAAAGAATGGAAAACTGACAAAGGGACTTGATCAAATACCGAAAACCTACGACTAATTATTGTTTGGTGTATGTTTATTGTCTGTTTGGGATACCGGATTGGGCATGAAAGATATTCGTGTAATGTTGCCTGAAGACATATTTTATGTATTTAAGGAGCAACCCACTTTTTGCAAATCGAACAGTCTCGTAGATTCTGCCTTTGTGTGGTTCCTATGACTTCTGTGTCCCTGCAGTAAATAAATCTTGGTCTCTGACGCCACCATCGAGAAGCCCGCGTCTCTGTTTATTTGTGCACCAAGACAGGAAGGAACTCAGGGGTCTTCGGGTGTTGTTTCCCTGACACCTCTGGACTCTTAAAAGTCCAGAACCTCAGTGTGGGGCAGTTGCTTCTTTCCTACTACTGTCTTTGTAATGATGTCAAGATCATTGAAGGGCCTGATACAAAAGAGTCTGTGCAAAAAGATCAAAAAGAGCACAGAGACAACACGTTGTGATGTTAAAGGTATTCATGTGAAGGCACCCACACTGCTCACACTTACTCTGAAGCTGTTTCCCCCATCTTAAAAATCTCCTTAATTTGCAATCACTTTTCAGTCTCTTCTCAAGCATAGAAAAGAGAAAGGCTGATTCACAATGACCAAGTTTTGAAAGATAGAGGTTTTTTTTCCAAGTGATATACCTCTGAAGCAAAGGTTTGACTTTTATGGGATTCACGCTACTCTTGAAAGTTTGTAGTTTCCAGAAGTACTGACTTGCATTAACAATTTCGCATAGGGTCCTTCAACATTATCACAGAGGTATTTCCCCACATAAATATTCATTTAGATCTGAAAATGTCTTCAATTACTCCTTATAGAGACTCTCAGAAAGATTCCTGAGAGGTGTAAATGGTTTCACTACTGTGTAACACTACCCCAAGAGTGCCTAGAACTACACAGTAGCAAACTGCATGCAACCGGCAAAAAAAGTGTGGTTTTTATTGTCAGTTTGTGAAAGCCCACAAACAAAGGAGTTTGTGACCATTCAAAAACTTTGCTCCAACCCATTCCCAATTTAAGACATCTCACACTACAAACAGAAATTTGCTTTACCCAATACAATAATAGTCTACCAATCATGCTTCTGTGAATAACACTTGTCGGGCCTATTTACAAACTGCACTTTGCAGTTCATTTTTGTAGTACACAACATTACTACAAACGTACTACTAAATGCTGTTCTTAAACTACGTGGAGAGGCCTATGACACCACCTGACCGATTTACTTCTGTGCAAAGATCTCCCCCTCAACTGCATAGTCTCCGCACATGTAGGCATATGTTTTAGTAGTAAATGTGGGAGGAGTGGCTCAAATATGGGGAATATTTATGACTAAAATGGAGGGGCTTTAGGAGGAGTAAGGAGAGGTTAAAAGACGGCTAGGGAGGGTTGTAGGGAGGGAGGGACATTCACCCAAACACGAAAGTGTAAGCCCTCATCTATTCACAAACTGTACCTCTGTCATTACTACTGCCAAAAAGGACACAAAACAGAAGTAAACGTAGTTCAGCTCAGAGCTGGAATAAGTCCTGCCCCATACAGACTCCCAAGCCAGGATGGAGCTCTTCCTATGGTAAAGTGTAGAGAAAACAAAAAAGTTTATGAAACTTGAAAACATTTGTATGAATATTTAATGATAAATATTATGATAAATTAATGTTAAATAATTATTTTAACTGTAGAACAACATAAAATATTCTATAGCATCAATACCTTATTTTACATTTAATTGAAATTGTAACTATTTTGAATATGTAAAATTAAATTTAAAATATATATTAATAAATATTAAAAGTGATGCATATAATTAATTAAAAGTAAGTTAACTTCTGCTAACAAAAATTAATGTTTTTAAAATATGTTAAAATAAAATGAAAATAGGTTTTATTTTTAGATTTTCTTTCCTACTTTAAATCATAATTATTATTTCTAATAATCCCATTTAATTCAACATTATTTCCTGTGAGGTTTTGTGTGGTCCCTATCTATAATATTCTCTATAAGAAAGTGTTGCAGCATCATTGGTTGGCAATGTGTGGTACTGGACTACCTATTTCTACTTATGGGCAGTAGTAAATTTACCCTTACAAATTTGGCTCTACCCCCTGTTTCAGGGGGTGGAAACATGTAAGTCTACACTATTGAGCAACTTTAGACTTGGATTGTGTGAATAGCCCAAAGTAGTACTAATTAGTATAAATCTACATGTGTAGATTTACCTTTGTGAGTGATTTGTGAGTGTTTTTGCGAGTGAGTTAAACCTCAAATAGATTTTGTGCCCCTACATTGATCCCCAGTGCACAATATGGCCTGCACACCGGTCTAAAAACTTGTGTTCAGACAAATGATTAATTCAATCTCATTTTCCCTTGACCTTCCTTCCTCACTCTGTTGCTCTCTCCTTTATAGTTCTGCATTGAGAGGGCAGCTGTTGTCAGTCCTTATGTGATCAATAAAAAAAGCTTTCAGGGTACTATTGAAAGAGGGGCTTAGTCTCCACCCACACACTTGTTACCCTGCATGCATGATTTGATTTCTCCAAAGTTTTGCGCTGCCACTGAAAAGAGTGCTTATTCTGCAATGTTTGACTTAAGACAAAGCCTATACTCTGCAAAGTACCACTCACTTGAGTATAGCGGCATGCCAATGATCATGGCTATAGGCCTGACCCTATTTATTGCAAAATGTTAGAATATAGGCAATATACCTGACATATTTATAGTATAAAACAGATAGTAGCATCATTCTGTTTAAGAGTGAATTGCATTTATTTAGTATTAAGTCAAGACTTATTTGCATATGGCTGGGTCTGAACTGGGGTGGCGAAGTGAGTTAAAGAACGATGATGGATTCACTCTTTATCTGTGACTGGGGGCGGGGGTCTGAAAAGTTTCAGTGTTCCATCCATCATCTCCTTGTGTTTGCTTAATTCAGTATTAAAGCCTAAAGATGGATATTATGTTACATGGAATCTGTCAAATTACCGTAGTAGACAAGGATTTGGTGATTGTTTCCCCCCTTGACAAACCATGGATATAGACCATTTTCTCTGTGAGACTCCACATCACTCATTGACTCTCTTGCCCCATGAATGATGTCATTTTCTGATCACGTTTATTATTCGTCTGAAAATTAGTGCACCTCAGCGTCATGGTTTATTGGCCAATCCTTTAGTTTTCAATTTTCTCCTTTTATAGTTTCTCTTTCACCTCTTTGTTTTTGCTCCTGATTTTTTCTTAAGAGGATACTACAGCGTCCCAGGTAGTGCTACTGAGTCAGTTACTTGCCACTCATTCCATCTCCTTTGCAAGGCATTCCAAATGGCCCCTTCCTTTAAACTAGGTGGTCATTATGGAGTGCTGTTGTGTTGTCTTCAGTGTATAACTGGTAAACTATTCTAAGACAGTTAACAGTTTAAAATATGGTGGTCATGCTGAAACTGTAAAACAATGATTGGCTATTTACAATACCACTACGAGACTGACATCTGATGCTGTCTTTCATTTTTTTATTGCAAGTGTATGTCTGCTTTGTTTAGAGAGTGCATGCTTTCTTTTTTCTTCTTGTATTCTTTTAATTACTCTTGCATACGTTGTTGAATTTGTTTGTGTTTTAGTGCGGTTATGTCACAGGGAGTATGCAAGAATGAGTTAGTGGATGGATGAATGGATGCATGGGAGACAGAGAGAATGTATGATGACTTTCTGCATGCCTAAACCTATAATTGACATAAAATCACTTTCTTTGCCATTGTCAGTGCTTGTTACATTCTTGCAGTTTACAACATCACCACAAATAATTTCTTATAACTGTAATATATTTATTATTTCACATTATGCTACACTGTTGTTATTAACACGTTGTACATTAATTTTGTTTGGACTCTTGGATAAAAGTGATCCTTTCAGTGTATAGTTTTGTGAAAGTCCTCGAAACGTGTACCAATGTTTCCTCACCTTCAATGGCAAAGCAGTAATTGACACTCATGGGTGCCATTCTCTAGTTCTGAGTCAGTGATATTGTTAGAGCTGTCAGCCTTAGGGTGGTCTTCCCTCAGACATTTGCCTGCTTGCCTCCAGTTTTGCTGATGTCGTTTTTGTTGGCCTTAACACTCTGTGCACTTTCCCACTGTTAACCAGTGCTAAAGTGCTTGTGCTCACTCCCCTAAGCATGTTTTGAGTGACTTATTCACAATTGGCGTATTTAATTTACATGTAAGTCCCTTGTAAAATACACTGCATATGCCTAGGACTTGTAAATGAAAGGCTAACAGTGTGCCTGCAGCACTGATTGTGCCACCCACCCTAAGTAGCCTTTTAAAACATGTATCAGGCATACCACTGCAGAGCATGTGTGTGTAGTTTTGACTGCCATGTCAATTTGGCATATAAAACCCCTTGCCAAGCCTTGACCTCCCCTTTTTTTACATATACGTCACCCCTAAGTAAAGCTCTAGGTACCCCATAGGGCAGGGTGCCGTGCAATTAAAAAATAGGACATGTACTTTTAAGTTTTACATGTCCTGGTAGTGAAAAACACCCAAATTCGTTTTTCACTACTGTGAGGCCAACCCCTCCCACAGGTTAACATTAGGGATATATTGTTACATTTAATAAGCTATAATATCCAACTGGAAGGAGTTAGATCTGTCATGTTTAGTATCACTGAAATTGTACTGATAAATCCTCTTCAAAGGAAAAGTCAAATGTATCTTTATAATTTTAAAAAGGCCACTTTTAGATTGATGGAATTTTTCTGCTCTTAGCCCTGAGCGCTTGCAGTCTGACTCCAATACATGTCCGGGGTGGGTGACAGCTAGGCTTCGAGCATTCCCTCTTGATGGACACACACACAAGTGAAGCTTAGGTGTGACTTGATGGGTTATCCATATCCTGATGGACCCTCCCAGGCAGGAGGGGAGAGAGGAGACCCTCCTGATTAGGCTGTGTCCTGTCCCCACACAAAGGATTGCTTCCCCCCTGTAATGAGTCTGGAGCCAGGAGAGGAAGGGGGGACCTCTGTGCACTTCAAAGCCCTTTTTGAAGTCTCTCCCACTTCAAAGGCACCACAGGGTATAAAAACTGGACTTCTGACCCTCACACTTTACTATATTTCTGAACCTGTGGATACTCTGGCAGGAAGAAGGACTGCAGTGCTGATGAAGGACTGCCACCCAACTGCACTGCTGCTCTGGAAAAACTGTTTTCTTGCTCTGCTCACCTGCTGCTCTCCTTGCCTGAGTGAGAAGAACTGGAGATCACTTGAACCCAGAACCAGAGTGACTCCAAAGGCTTACTGACTTGCCTCATGGTTGAAGTCTCAGGGACATAAAAGACTTTAAACTCACCTGCTACAGTACCTGGACTCTTCCATCTGGGAGTCTTCCTTGCCAAGTCCTGGATCCTTGGAAGTGGGGTTGAAGTGCTGCTCTAGCAGAATCCATGCATCACGGTCGACTCAAAGACTTGGAACCGGTGCATCTCCTCCACTGCAGATGCATCCCCGCCATTATGAGGATTGACCCCGACGTACTGCTGACTGTGCAGCACATCAAATACATTCCCGACGCATCATAACCATTGCGCCCCTCAGAACCGACGCATCACCTTCTTTTGTGGACCATCGACGACACATCGCCTTGCCTGCACCCCGCATCTCGTCATCAATGATAATGCAATCAAGGTACTTTGCAGGGGCCAAAGCTGGTTCTTGTATCCAACCAGCACTCCATTGTGGTCGGCCTGAACTTTTGGATTTGAACTGGTCTAGTGTGAACAGAGAGCTCTGGTTGGCGCTTTATACTTTTATGCACTCATTTTCAATTTATTCTTTAAAAATTCATAACTCATTTTCTACTTCTTTAATTTTTGTTGTTTTGGTCTTGTTTTGTTAATTAAATTAAGCTCTATGTTCCTAACCAGGTGTGGTGTCTTTTTTGAGTTTTTTTCGCTGATTTACTTCTTGAAGTGTTGCACATATACTTTACACATTGCCTCTTAAGGTAAGCCTGACTGTTCTGTGCCAATCTACCAGGGAGTGCACACAGGATAATCTAGAGTATGTTTTTGACTAGGATTGTAGTTCCTGCTTGGGCAGGGTGCATACCTCTGCCAACTAGAAACCCAGTTTCTAACTGGTAAAGTATTACTCTTATCTTTATCTTATTTCTATATGATATATCTCAGTGACACATATCTGAACCCTCACTCCCTGCAAACTTTGTGTCCATGTGAAACTTGTCTGTAAAATGTCCCTGAAACCGATGGATATTTACAGACATGGGAATTATTTTGAGCTCTTCTACCTAGCTATGCAGCTGGGTCATTGGATCTTTTGTGTTAATGTTTTGCTCATCAGTTCATGCCAGTGTTGCCTAGTTCTATGAGTAAGTAGGAGTCATTCTCACTCTTTGCTCCAAAATTAGTGTTTTCCACAAGAATGATTCTTCCAGGCTGGCTTATTGTCTACCTGTTTATGATTACCTTTCTAAGTCTCGTGATAGGGTTTATGGGAAGGAATGAAAGTGGGCAAAGTGACTTTGTTAGAGAAAAGATAAATGTTTTGAAAGTGGTCCCATGAGCCTTGTTTAGAGAGATGGAAGATATTGGTTTGATGCAGAAACATGTTACATACGATTTAGTTGAGATTGGTCAAAAGATTAGTTTGTTAGTGAACTGGTATGTTTTATGGGTTTTGTAGCTCGTAAAAAGGCTCGCCTAAGAGTTTGATCTTAAGAGAGTGGATATGAGAGAGATGTGAAGGTTGTTGGACAGGTGGGAGATTAAAAAACGAAGAAAATAGTTGAAAAAGTGACTAAAGAAGTGGTGATGAGGAGGAGAGGTATAGGAGTCAGAGCAGTGAATATAATTGTTATGTAGGCTTGGCCTTCTTGTAGCACCAAGGTGAAATGTCGTTCGTCACTGTAGGTCAAAAACCCTTGTCAAATGAGTAAGGGCTGTCCAATAATATGTGTCTTCATCATTGGTCAGAAGCAGCCAGTCCATAGTCATATGGATCATGGATCAAGTCTAATTTGAAAGCAGCCTATAGAAGAGTTAAACTTGCCTTTCTGTGGGGAAACGTCAAGGTGGGTCAAGAGGGGTTGACTTTTAAAGTCGGACAGAGCAGTCAGTCGTTGGGCTCCTATGCATGTGGGAAAAGTCTGTAGCATTTGAAATGCAGGCCAAACTCACAAATGGGAAAATGTAATCTGGAAAGGTAAAATCTTTCCATGAAGTTTGAAGATTGCCCTTTAAAGTAGAATAATTCTTGGTTGGTAAATTCACAGATGTTGAATAGACAACAGGAGTTCTCTTTTCTTTCAGGTTATTTTTAATTACAGCCCACCTACCCATAATAAAGTCAAGGTCATTCTCATGATGAATTCAATTTTGTATTAAATCAACTTGCTTTTGGAAGAAGCATAAAAGCAGCATATACATTTTGAACATCTGGATAGGGTGAGCACCTCTGAGGTACACAGTAATATATATTCTGTGTAAATGATTATATTAGTCAAATAGAAATGTAAAGGTTAGATGGATATCTCTGCCCACTCTTTAAGATTGAACATAGGATATTGTGTTTGAATGTGGCTGCACACTGTTTAATGAGGATCAGGGCCACTTAATGACCTTATGATACAGAAGAGCAGCTACAGAGGGACTGAAAAAGTACCAGGAGCACCCTCCACTCAAAGAACCAATAGCACATAAAAGGCCCTTAGTACATATACACATATATGTTGGACACCTCAGGCAAGTGTCATCTATAGGGTTAGGTCATGCTAATACCAATCTCAGGGTCAGATCATGTGTCCAGGTGTGATACTTTCAAAAACGGTGCCTAGAGACCTACACAGACTACAAATTAAAATGTATAGGAATTGCCTCACGTAAGTGACCACCATGAGGAGATTTTCTGTTACTCACCAACTAGCTCGCTGGTTCTCTGTATCCTCATCAGCAACTTTTGTATATTAATAGGAGGACCATGCACCATGTACAACAATAATGGTGCTCAATGAGTACAGCTACTAATTCTCAGCAAACACAAACCATCAACCTCCTGTAGGTCCTCATCAAGGGAGAACATAAAATAATATATTCCTCAAAGAAACAGTAAAAATGAGTCACATGTGACATATCCCATACATCTTTACTCTATGCCTATGCTCATGACTAAAAACTAAATTATATGTTTATGTTTAAAAAAAATGTATTGATTTAAAAAAAAAAAGTTTAGTATCAGTACTGTGAGTATGCATTATTCTATTGTCATTCTTGGAGACAAAGATGACTCATGAATACAATAATACCAAGAACAAAAAAAAGAAGAAAATCAACACCCCAACTCCCCCCTCCCCAACCAAATAAACTGAATACAATCCAAAAAATCCTCCCCCATCTCGGTCCTTATATGGAGTCCCGTTCATTAGTCCAATATGAGTATGTAAATATTGATTGTTTAAGAGGCTGTTGGCGCAGGTTCAACGAGTCGTAATAGGTGCAAATATTTAGGGCAAGTAAGCTCCTTGAAATCAGAAGTGAGTAATGTTAGGAAGGGTTTCCAAAGTTCTTGGAATGAAGTTCCCTGATGAACAAGGGATAGAGATATCTCCATCCCTAATATGTCCCAGAGGCAATGAAGCCAACCCATGTGGGTTGGGATTGTGTTTTCCCCTCTGTGTGTTAAGAGGTTCTGAAGGGCTGCCCCTAGCTCCAGGACAATCTCTCTACCTTTGTGCGATTGAGGCGGAAATGTAAGGGCATTGGGCAGCCCTAGTAATGTGAATGCCGGAAAGCAAGGCAGCTTTCAAATTGTCAAAGTGGGCATCAATATCATTTAATACTTGTGTCCAGTATCCAGAAATTTGAGGGCACTCCAAAAAAGATGAACAAGTGTGCCTGGTGAGCCACAGAGTCTCCAGCACAGAGGGCTTTGGACAGGATTGCCACTATGGAGTCTTTGCGGGGTCAGATACCAATAGGTAGCGATTTTTGTGGCGGTCTCTATGCTAGCTACATTGCGAGCTGTGTGGCGAGCCCTGTAATGTATGTCTTCACACTCTTTGGCTGATAACACACTCCCCAGTTCCTTTTCCCACCTCTGTTGGCCCAGAGATTTATCTGCCATAGGGGGACGCCTAAGCTTTAAAGTTCCGAAATTAAGCAAGAGTCTGAGTGTTTAGTCACTAAACATTTTTCGAACGGAGTGAGATGCCACCTTGAGTTATCACGAACTCCTGCTTGCAGTACCCAGTGTCTGATTTGGGGGTAGCAAAAGTGCTCTGTCCCATGGAGATTATGTGTGCGGAAATCTTGAAATGTCAAAGGGCCATTTTCACCGAAAAAGTTGACGATGGACCTGCACCCCTCACGTGACCACTGATTATAAGTCTCTGTTTGTGGCCAACCCTGGTGTGAATTCTGGATTGTTGACTAAGGGGTTAGGGGTGAGGGGCATGTTGTTAGTGCTTTAGTCGTAGCCACCCTATCCCAAGCTCTCAGTGAGGTTTGGGGTGTGATCAACGAAAGATAAAAGTTGGGGGGGTGAATTCCCTTGCGGAGGAAAGTGATCCCACACAGTGGTTGGCTAGCTATGGCTCTGTCCATAAAAGCCAGTGCTTTTTGGATTCTGGTTGTGACCATTCAACCAGGGCTCTCAACTGTGCTGCCCAATAGTACTCCTGCAGATTTGGGACTGCCAGGCCCCCCTCCCTCTGTGTCCTGTAGCATAGTTCCCTGTGTAGTCTGGGCCTCTTATCTCACCCTATGAAATGCTCAAGGTCATGCTGCATGGAGCAGATCACTCCTGGGGGCAGTTGCAATTGGAGAGTCTGAAAAAGGAAGGGAATCTTTGGTGGTTTTGTCATTTTAATCACTGTTCTGCAGCCTAGCCATGATAATGTGTGTGGCCTCCATCGTCGCAAGCATTCTCGTATGTGCTGAAGTAATGCCGTGTAGTTCAGTGCATTGTATGCTTGGTGTGATTTGGATACCTAGTCATCTATCCTGGCGTAGCTCTTGTGGGAGTGGGAGTAAAACGTGTATTCTCTGTCCGTAGGGTGAAAGCTCCTCCAGGCATCTGTTAATTAAATTACATGTTTAGACCATTTTTTTGTGAACGACTGACACGTTTGTTTGCCAATCCAAAACTTACAGGCAAATTCATCGGACATGAGGAGCAATATTCAACCATTTGTGCACCGGACCTGCAAAAAGAAGAAGTGGACAAACAACAAGGAATAAACAAAACACATACAAAAACCTTAAAATTCATATTAACCCCCTTTATTTTCTTTAAAAATATATTTTCTATATGATCACAGAGTGAACGCCTACCAGTAGGCCATAGGAAACAGTTCTGGGGCATGAGTAGTGGTCACCTAAAAAAGACACAAGCAATTTGAATGGGAATAACAATACCTGAGTCAGGTTTTATACATGGGCATGCACCAACACACATATCTCTCCGATATTGCATAGGCCTTCCAAACATACATATCAAAGTTTGAATTCACAAAACACCTCCATGTTTAAATATGGTGTATGGGTCCCGAGCATCAGCCTCACACAACAGCTCAGGACAGATGTCCAAATCCCAGTAATTCACTATATTTCCATACTCACATTGTTGTGCAGGTCACGCCCTACAGGAGAGAAGCATCACATTTCTAAACCATTCACCTTCGTAACAAACACACGCCTGTTTGAGTCATATATCTAGTGCTGGCATATCACATCAATAACCACAAGACCCCAGCCGCCTCTGCGAAGCAGGTAAAAAAGGCTCCAACATCCTACTACGTCATGTCGGCAAGGCCACTAGGCTGTCAACCATCTAGGCTTCATCTTAGGAGTAGGTCAAAACGACATAATATAATGCTGAAACCAGGAAGCAGACTTCATCTTCCAAGGGCACTTAATGACCTTCACTGGCAGCAGTGAATAGATCCATTCTGATTTTAGCCTGAGCTAAGTCAGTTAATTTCATTGGCCTGAACCTTAATTGGAGATCATGAAGCAGTACATTAGTTCCATATATTTTGGAAGTAGTGCTGTGGCCAGTTGTCCCAGAATTTTGTTTTGGTATAATAGGATAGTAATTGCCCATTAGCATGATAACAGGTTTCCATTGAGAGTTTTGCTAATTTTATCTTTGACACAATGTTTCTGACTTCGATTTTAGCCACATGTTTAAAGGTGGTAACATATTGCCTTAGATGTAGGAGGAGACAGTAGGATTGTATGAGGGCTTGGATTTTGTGATTTATGCCTTGGTGGTATAGTAGTAGTTCCTAAGAGTGTTGATGGTCAGCACATGCGGTGGTCTTCAGTAAATTTAGATTGATCATTTCCTTGAAGTTTTGAAATGTATCACCGCCTGTTCTTAGCTCTCTTTTTGCAGTACCTGAGATTCTTACATGTATTCTCATACAGTGATCTATGCCATTGGGACTCCCGCTTTAGGAATCACCTTTTTCATTCAACCAGTTCACTGTTGAAGCATCTGTTGCTGGCTTGATTGTCCTGTTATGGATGTTATAGGAGGAATGTAATGCCAGAATTGTTTCTATGAATTTGGTGCAGTGACCATGGTGGCTAATAATGAAAGTGACAATCTGTTTGGTTTTTTTGACTGTCTCGTCATTATAAACTTGAGTGAGAAGTGCGATGAGACATGCTTTCTTGTGCAGATCAAGTCTTCTTTTCAAATATGCACCACTAGTTTGCGTTTCCTGAAAAGCTGTATAGAATTCTTAACCCGATGTCAGCTGACCTTCCTGTGAATCATATACCCCCTAATAGCCAGGCTTTAGAATGTGTGAAATAATATAGATGTCATATGCATTAAATAGGCTCAATTGTTGGTTGAATCTGTTAGGTGTGAGTGACTAATAATACCTGGTGCTCTCAGAGACTCATCTAATGGCGGAGACTGCTACGATGTTGGTATAAGAAGAGGCTAAACCTCAGTCTGGTTGTCGCCATTTGTTTCCTAAGATCAGAAGGCATTTTAGTACATTTTGGCGAGTTTTGGGAAATAGGGACTGTGTTGGTGGGAGTTTCGCACTGTCAATACGTAGTCCAATCCCGCTACATTCTTTGGGTCTGTTGTTGATTGAGTACTTTGTACAGTAGTCAGGTACTCATTGGTAAAGCTGGGTTAAAGAGGAGAAGGAGCCTTCTGTTTCTTTGAAGCCAATGAACATTCTCTTAATTACTAATAGGTATCTCTCATTGGCTAGGATCAAGAAAATGCCATTGAGGTAGATTTTTATTGTAAACGTTCAATGAATGGGGTAGTTGCCTGCTTAACTACATTTATGCCCCGCGTTCTCTGAGAGCACTTCCACTAACAACTCCTTGCCTCATCTTGGCCATATATGTGAAAATCACGTGGTCTGTTTTTGTGCCCCCAGACCGGCGTGGCCGGTACAGGTAAGAGCGGTGGGGCGGGGCGTGGTGGGTGGAGTCGACATACGATGGCATGGGGAAAATAAATAAATAAAACCACTTACCTTGCGCATTTGCCCCATCGCCGAGTTTGCAAGTGCCTGGTTATATGATGGATTTGTTCACACTAGTTTAAATGCATTAGGCAAATGAAAATTGAGGTATTGCTGAAACCAATTGCAGCAGTGTTGGTGGTGAACTGTTGGTGTCATCTGTGGCATTGAGAAGCGTGGATTGCCCTTTAAAGTCTGCGGGTGGAAAAGTACTTAGACATTTACAGCACATGCCAAATAACAATGACACAAGTATCAGTCTTTGGTTTACAGAACAGGGGAAAACAGGTCACTGATCCAAAGGTTTAGGAAGTCTTATCTTTGTATTTTTGCTTGATGCATATGAGATGGGTGCAAAATATTCCCAATCTACTGACTGATGTCATCATGACACTGGCAAGGGTAGGTTGGACGTATTTCATGGCATAATATTTCGTCTTTACACTGGAGCGAAAGGAAACTAAGCTCATTGCCTCTGTGTGACAGGAGCACAGGAGGACATCTTGGACACTCCTTCATGTGGGAATTGTGTTCGGTGGTCAATCTTTGAAACATGATTTTATGGGCACACAAAAAGGAGGAGTGGGGTTTTGACTATTTCCTCATCGGCAGTGATCTGTAAATTCTGACAGGGACAGTTACCTAAAGCCATAATTTCTCAACAGTCAGAGAAATGTTACAGCAAATAATTATTTTTAATCATTAAGGGGCTTATCACGATGTCGGGCAGACTTCAGTCTGCCCGACACCGTCACGGAAACGGGACCGACCAATGTCTGGTCAGCAGTCCCAAACGCCTAATTACAAGGCGACTGTACATGGGGCAGTCACATACTTACATTTCCCTATGGGTACACTGGCTGTAGCACAGCTCTCATAGGAAAATTGGAGGTTGTGTTCATCCCTGCACCGCGTGGCAGGCACCTCAGGGAGCCTGCCACATGGTACAGGGATCAACAGGGGGCCCCCTCGGCCACCAACCATAGGCTGCTGCTTGAAGGGGTCATGCTGGGGGCCCCCAAACTCACTTTCCGGCAGGCTTTCCATGTCAGAAAACTGGGCATAAAAAACCTGCTGGAAACCGAGCATCGTAATCCGGATGGCGTAAAACGCTGTGCCTATGGAATATGTGCCGGTTCCGACTGTAGCCCGTTGGAAGCCAGCTGAAATGACCGACTGGTTTCACTATTGACTGCTTAAATTGTAATTAGTCGGTCGGGAATGAAACCGACTATCTCGGTCGGAAAGCGTCCGACCTAAGGACTGAGACTTTCCGACCAAGATCGTAATCAGCCCTCAAATTGAACTTGGAAATTCAAAGGTGACAGTGATCTTGACTGTGCCAAAAGGCACAAGAGTCAAGCCCTCCCACTACTTCGAAATAATATCCTTTACATTGAATTGATAATGACTAACCCACTAAAGAAATGGGTCCTTCCAAGAGCAGAATATGAAGCACTGTTCCTAGCACTCACATAGCCTGCATTAAAAATTGTGGTGTTGGAGGGTCATGAAGTGCAGGAAAAGTGATTGCACCACATATGTTAGCAAACGTTTGACTGCATAGATCAAAATGAACAATGTTCAGCTCCAAGCAGCACCTGTGGTGGCCCCATTTCTGCAGTTGAAAGTAAAGAATACTCCACCGAAATGTTTCTTCTCTCGGCTGATATGAAAAGATGCAAAGAAGCCTTCCTCTCAAAAGATTGTATGAAGCTAAAAGTGTTCCATTGGAAGGTGGATATTTTGAACAGGATTTCATATGACAGAGCAACATTTAGGGCCTAATTAGGATGTCGGCCGGAAAGCCTCTGACTGCTCGTTGGAAGCTTACCGACCAACCTTCCTGGTTTGAATTCCAACTGCCTAATTACAATGTAACTCCGACCAACATCATCAGGCCCTAAATGTCCTGTTTTTTATATGATTATGAAGATAATTCAGACTGTGGTGCCATACAGCGAGAACATTTTTTAATTATTTGAAAACATCTTGGGGTCCTCATAGTCCTCAGAGTCAATGTTAGAGTATTCAGTGGTGGAAAGGACTGCTCTTAAAGAAACTGAAGAGTGTCTACAATGGAACTGTAGAAAGGCAGTGAATATTGAAAGAGACATTTTCCTTTCTGTTGCTAAAAACAGCCTATTCACAAAAGTAAGCGTACATGTGAATAAATCTACATGTGTATGTGTACTCTCACACTTTTAAGAAACATTGCTACTTTTTTCTTGTCATCAGTTACACTTGTAAAGCTACTCAAAAGTATAGACTTACATATCTCCACCCACCAAAACAGGGGGTGGAGGCACATTATGAGTATAGGATACTACAACTTGAAAAGGAACAGAAGTAAATTCAGCACCACACATGGCCAACCACTTATACTGCAACACCCTCCCAAAGAAAATGATGGAGGCGGGGCTCAAAATACAACCTCATAAGAAATATTGTTAAATTTAAATATTTGATTTGACTTTAAAAATATATATATTAATTAAACTGAGTGTGAAGAAATTTATATATTTTAAGGATAAATATTAATTAAAGATAAAATATTTTAATAACCTTCTTTGATTTAAAACTATATATAACTTAAATATTGTAGTAAAAATATAAATGAATTGCAAGATATTCTGTACATATATGTTTTAAATGTTTCAAACAATATAAGTAAATGCTAACATTTTAGTATTAGGTGGGATTTTTTAAAATAAATCATTAAAACTATTTTTACTTAATATATTTGAATACATTTAATAAATATGTAAAAATAAGTTTATAGTTTAAAGTTACTAGTAGTAACTTTTCACATGTAGGCTGGGGTCTCTGTTACCAGGGTGGAGATCTCGGTTTGGAAAAAATAGGGTAAAATGTAAAAGATTATTCAACTTAAAAAATAATAGAAAAATACTTTATTTAAAATACTGTTAGCAAATAATTATAAATATTTATCTCCAGTTTTGAACATTATACAAAGTTACAGCATTAATAACCTAATTTAAATGTAAAATATATATATTCTTTAATGAATTAAATTACATTTATTTTACTGATGTTTTTATTATTAAATAATTCCCACATAAAATAAAAAACGTTTTTTTATGAATTAACATTATTAAAAAAGTGATGTGTAGAAATAATTAAAAGTAATTTAAATATAACCTAATAAATAAAATGCTACTTTACTTTTCAAATGTAAAAACGATGTTCAATTATATAATATGTAAAGAAATGTTTATATTTATAGATCTTTTTGTTACAGTAAATTAAATGTATTTATATCATTGACTAGTTTAAATCATTTAATTTAATTTATTTGTAATTTAACATTATTTTATATGCTTTTATTTTGAGCACCTACCTCCATTATTTTCGAAAGTAGGGTGTTGCAGTATGAGTAGTTAGCCATGTGTGACGCTGAACTTACTCAAGCTCTGAGCTTGAGCACATATATAACTGTTTTGGGATCCTTTTTAGCTTGTAGTCACTTGTAGAGGTGCAGTACGTGAATAGGAATAGGGCTACACTTTTGTGGGTAGGCGCCCGTTCGTCCCTAAACCCCCTTTAATCCTTCATTAACCCCTCCTATTTTTTAGTGAGTATTTCCCATTGTTCAATTGCTGCCCTTTATTTCTCCTACATTTACTACTAAGGGGCCTATTCCGATCTGGGTCGGAAAGCACTCCGACCGAGCCGGATCCGGAGAGTTTTCCGACCGAGCCGGAGTCCTGCAGTCCAACCGAGTGAGTACGATGCGGTCGTATGCTGCTCGACTCGGTTCGGTCGGACTCCCATAGAAGTCAATGGGAGCCGGTCATACGACACGTACATGGGCTCCCATTGACAGTGGGTACGCATTGGTGCCATCCACACTGTACATGCCTGTGTTGCGGAGACCCATGGGTCTCCCCCGTGTCCGAGTCGTAGGGCTGCGGGTGACAGGGGGTCCGAAACGGACACCCAAAGGCAACCACCCGGACGATTTGCGAGCTGGACACTCCGGCTCGCACAGGCTGTCCGACGCATGCATCGTATTGGCTCGGTCGTGAATCGCATCCATTGCACGCCACGGTTAGCTTACGACCGAGACGTACGGAGCTTTTCTGACCTGGAAATGACTCGGTCGGTGAATTTCATGTAGCTCGCATCGTACTGGCTTGCTCGTACAGCTGTACGAGTCGGGTGGAAAACGCAAGTACGGCTCGTAATTTTTCCGGCCGGATCATGTTTGGGGCCCTTCCAACCCAGATCGGAACCAGCCCCTAAACTGCACCTTTGCATTTGTGGAGCCTCCACAGTAGGGGTGGAGATCTCCGTACAGAAAAGGATAGAAAAGGAAGAAGCGAAACCTCCGCATGTAGGTTTGTGAATAGCATTTCATAGTACATTAGTAGTAATATTGTAATACTACAAAACATACTACAAAATTCAGTCTGTGATCAGGTCCCAGAGTGTTCAGTAGTCACCTTTCTGTTACAGCTCTATGTTAGGATGTTAGGAGCAATGCCATTGTGGCATGTGCCCCAAACACTTCCTACTTAAGCATTATTGCAAACCGACATCTTTCCAACCAAGTACAACCCATGCTGTAGCGTGCTATCAGGGTGCAAGTGCACTTCAGCACTTCATAAGCTGTACAAACCACTATATAAGTGCAACTACAATTATAGCCAGTGCAATGCAATAACCTCATTTGAGACCAAGCAACTTGTGTTGAGGAGCACTTCAGTGGACTGGTTGCATGGCATTTTTCACAGAAGCAAGTGCTCAGAATGGAAGGGAAGTAGACACATCACTGATTTGAATAGTGATGGTGTACCAATATGAACAGGAATGTAAAACAGTCCCACCCATTTCAATAAAAAGCCCAATACTCAGAGCTATTGACAGTTGTAAAGCAAAATGTTGAGAAGAAAGGACATGAGAGCATACCCACACACTCACTGGACAACCAATTGCTTCAGAGGAGTAGACAAGAGCAAGGTGAAATATGCCTCACTGTAGAGGAATATTTAAAGTCTGGTGAAGAGGTGTGCTAATATTAGTGGGGAAAGTTATGTCACCCTGGAGAAAGAACCCCTTTGGAAAGTAGAAAGTAGAAAAGGTAAAAGAGGATTTTCTCAATGGGCGTGGTAGTGGTTGGAATGGGCTTGCACCCTCCTGAGATCAGACCAGTGGTCATATGACGGGCATAACAGCCAAACTGAGTGATGATCTGCTTAATGCAGTAAAGGGGCTCACTATTCCATGGGACAAGCAGCAGCACTCATTGATAAATAGGTTAGGTTATAGGTCAGTAAGGCAAACAATCGCCCCGATTCACAGAACTAACTTAAGACAAAATCCTAAACTTACTACCATTTTGGTATTCACAAAATGCACTTACTACTTCTGGTATTCACAGAATGCACTTACTACTTTTGGCATTCACAGAATGAACTTACTACTTTTGGTATTCACAGAATGGAGTTATGACCACTAGCTTTACGTCCGCACTCGAGCCGGACTTTTGGCCCCTGGAGCGGTAATTCCGCTTTCGGGCTGGAAGATCCGCCTACGGCCCGGAATCTCCGATGCCGGGCTGGAATACACAAACTGTGGCCATTGATCATTTTCCTCAAGGGTAAACACCTGTCCAAGTGCCTACCATCCCCCACCATCCGTCAGCTGACACACTGCACCCAATCCCAGCCCTGTAGCATGTATAAATGCAGAGCAGACACACACAAACCCTTTCAACATGTCACTTAATGTGTTTGTTGCACTGCCCCTTGCCATGCAGCAAAACTACTTGAGGAGGAGGAGGAGAGCAGAGAGGATCTTCAGACAGAGGATCAACCTATTTGGAATGTCCAGCCAAGATGTAAGGACCAGGTACCGTTTTCCTCCAGAAGTCATCTTGGATATGGTATATGAGTGGGAGCAGGAACTTGACTCTGTGATCTGCTTCTCACATGCAATACCAGCATATCTCAAGATCCTTTCTGCTCTCCATTTCTTTGCCACTGGGTCTTTCCAAAGGGTCTCCAGTGACCATGTGGGCATTTCCCAGGTGAGCCAGTCGCGCTGCCTGCATCAGGTACTGAGATGCATCACTGCTAGAGCCCACAACCTCATACAAATGCCCCAGACATTGGCCATGAGACAAGAGGCAGCACGAGATTTCTATCTCATTGCACAATTCCCATGTGTGCTGGGTGCAATTGTTTGAACCCATGTGGCCCTTCAGCCACCCCGCCGCATTGCACACATCTTCTGCAACAGACACCAATGGTATTCCATCAATGTGCAAGCTGTCTGTGATGCCAGTGGGAGGTTCATTGATGTGCATGCAGTGTTCCCAGGCAGTACCCATGACAGCTTCATATTCCGCATGTCACCTCTTGCCCGGTGTATTGGTACGGGAGAATTTGGCAACATGTGGCTACTGGGTAAGTAATGACAGTCATTGATCTCCTTTGGGAGCCAGCGAGCAGGACCTTATAAACTTGGTTCTCGTCCCTCCCTTGTTTACAAACACCTACTGGGTATGTACCAAGCACTAAAAATGAAGGATATGTGTTATTGAAATGTCTGAATGCCACCCAACATTAACCATTGTACAATAAGAATCATAAAGCTACATACATGGCCCAACAGACACTGCATGTACTAAAGTATAGATCATGTCCTGTGCAAATCAAAGAGGGAAATGTAATCAATTGCCCTTTCTTCCCTCCTCAGGCGACGCTGGGAATGCACTCTCCCCACATCTCCTTACCCCTTACAGGCGTGCAAACACTGTACCTCAGCGTAGGTACAATAGGGCACACATACAGACTCGAGCCATCATAAAGCCCACTTTTGGTCTGTGGAAGTCGTGATTCAGATGTCTCGACCGAACAGGGGGTGTACTGCTGTACTCCTCAGAAGTTGTGTGCAAGATCATATTAGCCTGTTTTGCACAACATTGCTTTAACACATGGCTTACACATACCTTTGGAACCTCGGCTAGCTCTGAATCTGGGAAACTGGGCCATTGCACAAAACCGAGGTCAGGGCATGCAAGTTCGTGATCAGCTCGTTGCCACGTTTTTCACATGAGCAACCTGTAGTGTCATGGACAAAATGTGGTTTGCTGTCTGTTGTCAATGATGAAACTTGGATATACACGACTGTGTCAATAAATTCCATCCTGAGACTACTTTTCAAGCCACACTAACTGCATGTAAATCACAGCTGCTGACTGTAGTCAAAAGGTTGAGCGTGCCTCAGGTCATGTGCCCATGTCAGCGATCAGTGTAGTGGATGTCCTAAAAACAACTATTCATGCAGATGACAAACGATACATGTTCTGAGAGACCTACCTGGAGCTTATGAGGATGGGTCACTTAATCACAAAAGGCCATAACCATTGCATTCTCAGGCCTGTGCCCTCAACCGATTTGACTCCCTCACAAATAATGGGCCCACAACGTGATTCATGATGTCATGGGTGAATCAAGCACCATGTGTCTGTGATATATCCACACTGCGCCACCCCAAAGTTATGTAACACATCACGCAATTCTTGTAATGAGCACTCAATATGGACTACATGTACCATAATGCAATGTAGGAGAAAACAAAACTGGAGTTTGATGTTGTGTCAGCCCCCCTCCCCCTGTCCATGCAGAAATGTCATTAAATGGTCTGTTCCCCCTTTTGTTACATGTTTATGATTCTCACCTGCACTGTCATTTCAGCTTTTTCCACAACAGAAGAGCAGGATGGCAGTGGATTTGATTACTGATTGTGGATGGATCAGGATGAATATAAAATGGCTTCCAACTATTTCCTGTGATGTATTGTCTGTCTGCCACTTCCTGTATGACATTTCCTGTATGAAATAATGTGTTCTGCGTCATTTTCGGAGATTACGGCCCAAAAACGTAATTTCCGATTTCGGACCGTAATGCGCAGGTGCGGACCCGCCGCTCCGGAACCGGAAACTACGTTTTCGGGCCGTAATCCCAGAAAATGACCCGGAACACATAATTCCAAACAGGAAATCAATTACAGGAAGTGAGAGACAGGAAATACATCACAGGACGTTTTTGACTGCCATTTTGTGTTTATTCATCCTCTATCACAGATCAGATCCTCTGACATCCTGCTGCTCTCATCTTATTTATTTGCCCCAAAATGGCTGAAGGTTATGAAGAGAAAGCACCCCCTTTCACTGAAAGGGAATTAGACATCCTAGCTGAGGGGGTGCTGTCCAAATATCCTCAACTATATGGGGACCCAGAGCACCAGCTGAGCAATGCAGCCCGGGCCAGGCTATGGGCCAACATCGGGGAACCCTGCAGTGCAGTGGGAGTCCACACCAGGCGTGCTAGGGCATGCCGCAAGCACTGGGAGGACCTAAAATGCTGGTCACGGTACAAGGCTGAGGAGCTGGTGGGCCTGTCTTCCCAGCACCATGTGCATCGTCCTCGCCTCTCCCCACTGTACAGTAGGGTCCTGCGAGCAGCTTGGCCGACCCTCCATGCTCAGCTGGAGAAGCATGAGCAGCAGAGACCTGGTAAGTGTATTATATGCAATTTGTGTCTGGTAGTATGATGTGAGTGAAGACAGTGTTGTACCATTGTGTGTCCCATTCTTCCATTCACCGATTCCATGTCCATGCAGCAGTCACCAAGATTAAAAAGGCACACTGTGGCCTATGGACTGTACAGGGCAGAGTGCATTTTGGGAGTTGTAGTTTCTTCATGACAACTGGGTAAATGAGCCATAGTTGTGCATTTGTATTGAAATCTGCTCTGCCAGCACCACTACCAGTGAACCAAGGAAATCATAACTGATGTGTGCATTGGATGAGCAATGGTACAGACCCTGTCCAGTGTGCGCATGGCAGGCCAAAGGGTATTGGATGCTGTGACTTGCATTGCATTTGTTGAGTACTAATTGAGACAGATCATCATGTGTCATGGAGTCAAGACAGACTTTGAGATCCTTGCATCACTCTTAAGTGTTTCTAAATTTGCAAGGTGTGTCCACTGACACAGTTCTCACCCTCAGTGGCTTGTATGACATTTCACATGTACATGTAGCTGTCACAACGACCTACCACTGTTCACCGGTGTACTGCACTACCTTATCAGTCACCAAAGCCAATATGTGGCACTGGATTGTCAGATTATGTGTGGGACAGCAAAAGGCTAGACTCACAATGTAGCAAAAGAAATAGCCCAGACCCTATGTGGATAAGAAGAAAACAAAGTGTGACCTTGGCTCATCTATGTATGTGTCTTGTCCTGAATTAAACAACCACCAAATCATGATTTTGCTTACATTTCAGCGGGCACAGCTGGCCAAATGGAAGAACAGCAGGACTAGGTTTGGAGCGGGAGGCCATCAGTGCACCGGCAGCTACAACCTCTTTCCAGTGAGGAAGAAGAGGATGAGGAGGGACCCTCAACATCAGGAGACAAGGGGATTGCGTCCACCCGGACTGACAAGGAACACAACTCTGGTGCTATGTCCCGGGTGGAGGCTGTGGACATTGAAGGTGGGGGAGAGAACCTGACTCCTCTGACTCCTCTGGCCATGGGGTGGTGGAGAGCTACTCTCACCCAGACATTCACCTGTGGGTTCTGTAGAGGTGTCCCCGGGGCAGGCCAATACCCAACCTGGGCCTGCCATATGCCTCTCCCTCCATCGGGCTGCCAGCTCGACCACAACAACAGCTCCGGACCTGAGGTACCACATCCCTCCTGTCCCACCCAGGCCCCTCCCTGTGTTGTTCCTCCTGTGGCTGTGCCAGGGGACTTGAGGTGGATGTGTGAGGGTCAGCTAGACATGTCCGCTTGCATCATGATGCAAGTGTGTCTGGAGATACGCATGATGTGAGAGGACTTTGTCCGAGCTCTGTCCACCCTCACTACCAATGTCAATTCCATGGTCACAGCCATGTTGTCTGTTGTCTCCCAAATCCCTTCCCATACCACCTCAATGTCTCCCCCGTCTGTTGCCCCACACTGTTTCCCCGTACTCCTCGTGTGTCACGAACCCATGTGGTGACTGTTCCTGCACCAGCCAGCCATGTGCCTGCATCGGACTCTGAGGATCTGGACATTGTGGTAGTAGAAGATGACCAGAAGTACACTTGACTTTGTGACTGAGACGTCTTAGTGTAAAATTATGTCATTTTCCCCTTGTAAATAGATTGGTTTCCCTGACGCTCCCTGAATTATTATATTTTTGTTGCCCCCACCCCAATCCAAGTTCCCTTCTCCATCTCCATGAAGATCATCATTTGTTTTCCTTTCTCCCTTCCAAACGGACGGTTGTTCTTCTGTTCATACATAAATATCTTTGAGGAATTCTACTTACTTTAGCTTGTTTGACTTCATTATGAATGTCTGGTTCAGAATATGGACACGTATTTGGTGAGTCATCTGCTATGCACATAATGGCTTGTTGCAATGATGGGTTACACTTGTGACTGTGTCATACACACACATACCTCCTCACATCTCTAGGCCACCTACATCGTTATACAGGACATGATACACAACAGAATCTTACTTTTGTAGATCTTTATATTTTCTATACACATATTCACGTGGTCAATTTGTCTTGGGTTTATTGTCACTAGCGGTCATGCTTGCGACATTGCAATTTTGGAGGTGAGGATTGCTGTGAGGGGTCAGGTCGGGCTTGTCGCCTACGTGTAGGTGGGTGTTGTCCATGTGCCTGTACAGGGTGATCTACATGTGCAGGGGCAGATGGTGTATGCACATTTTGTGTTTGTGCCTGGACAAGGGCTGGTTGTGCAGGTGGTGGGAGTGCCTGTACAGGGGTTGGTGGTGGTTGTGCAGGTGGTGGCAGTGCCTGTACAGGGGTTGGTGGTGGTTGTGGGAGTGCCTGTACAGGGGTTGGTGGTGGTTGTGCAGGTGGTGGGAGTGCCTGTACAGGGGTTGGTGGTGGTTGTGCAGGTGGTGGCAGTGCCTGTACAGGGGTTGGTGGTGGTTGTGGGAGTGCCTGTACAGGGGTTGGTGGTGGTTGTGCAGGTGGTGGGAGTGCCTGTACAGGGGTTGGTGGTGGTTGTGCAGGTGGTGGGGGTGCCTGTACAGGGGTTGGTGGTAGTTGTGCAGGTGGTGGAAGTGCCTGTACAGGGGTTGGTGGTGGTTGTGCAGGTGGTGGGAGTGGGAGTGCCTGTACAGGGATTGGGGGTGGTTGTGAAGGTGGTGGGAGTGCCTGTTCAGGGTGCCGGTGTGGATGTGTAGCTCTGCTGTGGTCATGTACAGTTGGTGGTACAGGTGTGTGGATATGCTGTCTTGCAGGCAGATATGATGGTACCCCTCCCTGCGTTGATCGTGAAGGGAGACTTTGGAACACTTTCAGCATGACCTCCATCATCTTCATGGCCAAGGCATGGTGTCTTGCACTCTCTTCCCTTTGGATGGATATCATGTCTCTCATATTCCTGGACATGTCCTACCAGGTTTTATCCATCCTATCCAAAACATGGCTCAGCCTGTCTACCACCTGAGGGAATTGGACCATGTCCTGCAGGGACTCAGACATGTCTATGGCACGAATGTCCTGCCTCACATCTGTCTGCTGTTGGAAGACGTCCTGCTCCCACTGGCCACCATAGCCAGGTGCAGGCCCTCTCTGCAGGTGTCTGCCATGGATGGGACTAGCAGGTCCAACAGCAGGGGAGGGGGTGGCAGGTGGAAGCCTGTGGGCAGGAGAATGGTGCCCAGGGGATACCTGCACCACAACAGGGCTGGTACTTCCCCCAGATGGTGGAAAGGATGACAGGGATACACTGTATAGGGAAGAGTGGGTAGGGGAACCACCATGTCTGTCGGTCCTGGACGTGAGGGCTGTGAGGGAGTGATGTCTGTGTTGGGATGCGTGGGAGCTGTGGCTGGTTTGCTCTATGCTGGGGACAGGCAATTGTTTGTTCGAGAGGAGGCGGATGAACGTTGCTTGGCGGAGGATGTGATGCCGTGACTGATTTTGGCAATCTGGAAAGATAGCTCTTATTGGCATCGGAATCGTCATCCCCGGAGTGGATGGACATGTAGTCATCATCATCTTCCAAGTCCACGTCCTCAGGAACTTCCTTCTCCTCTTGAGCAGTACTTGCTGCCGACATAACTGCCTGGAGGATCAGTGGATTCTCACTTCTGATTCCCCGTCAGCCCTCACTGGTTGTAGGTATGTCATCCTCATCCTCTTCATCCCCTGGAACACAGAGGTTGCAACCGTATTAGTGATTGACCTGGTATTACATGTGGTGCAACACAAGGGTTGTATTAACTGTACTTTGCATCAACAGATGAGGATCATGTGACCTGGTTAGGGTATCACCACAAATGACAGCTCACACCATAGCACTGAGGTGTTACACAGAGATGTACGTAATACAAACAAACTCACCAGCTCCAGCCACAACTTTATGTCCCTTCGCGTTCCCCCTGATGTCAAATGCTGAACCTGTCTTCTCATAGATGTTGTAGACATAGCTGTTCCCGATCCAGCAGCTGTAGAGGGAAGTGACAACATTCTCAATGATCTACATCACTAATTGAGAGACAGGCACATGTGACACTTATGATTTGTATTTCACTTTGTAAACAACAACAGCTGATTCCATACAGAAGGGGATCTTGATCTCTGTCATGGTTTAGTAATCTAAGCTAGTGACACATCTCATGCCAGATTTACCTGAAGGACAGGTGCGCGAGGGTTTCACTGCTGCAGCCAGGATGTCATGCATTCCCCGGGATGGTGTCCGCTGCAGTGGTGTCATCCTGTCAGCAGCTGTGATGAGGCATACATGTCCATATTTTAGTGCAACAGATGGTAGCTATGAGCTAACATGTCATTCTCAATAACCATTTGCGGATAATCCAGGCCAATGTGCAGCATGTTTACCTCATGGACTTTACATGTGGGCACCTGCTCACATGCAGCATTTGCCAGCTGTTACCTCCATGCAGCACTGACATCAATAAGATGACACATCAACAGACAAACTTGTATGAGAAGGTTACTGATATTTCAAGGAAGGGGATAAATGACCAGGACTCCTCCGCATTACACTGATTTCACCTTCACCATTAAGACTAACAGTTTTCATGAGTGTAATGTTGTCTGTTGACAAGTCAAAAGGAGTTCATGTGTGAGATGTGCAGTAGTCAGGTACATGATGTTGTTCATTTGTGCTTCCCTACCCATGAAGTCACAAAGCTCATTTTTGAATGAGAGAACACAGATTTCTTATGTCCATCCTTTGAGTGTCCTCTGTTTGCATACCCTATTTCCAACATCATGGTACTACTTAGCTGACAATGGATGGTGTCTTGTACAGCAGACATCCAAACCTCATATGTTAAACACTCACCTATACATGTGAATACGGTAGAAGAGGAGGCAAGCAGAATGCAACATTTGGTTATGATCACACATTGTGGATAAGTTGAAAAGCTTTGATGCTTTCCGCCTGCACTGGATTAGCGTGTTGCTCTTCATCCAAGTTATTTTGAAGGTGTAACTGCATGAAGATTCACCTTAGCACCCCCTACACCCATCTCAAAGGTACACAACTGGCATCAGTGTGAGCCTCAGCCACACCAATTTCATTATGATTTTACCATATATATTTTGCTAGGGATTTTTCCTATCATTGAAGTGCAAGCCTGTTGTGTTTTGGTCACTTCATATGACACATTTCACTATTGTATGTCCATTCTGCACTCACTTGGCATACATTTTGTGTCATCCTTTCATTAGCCACCAGGGTCTGATCTGATATGTATTCAAATGCCATATGTGAGGATATTGTGATGCAGGACAACAGTGTTGTACAACACATACAACATACGGTGGAGGTTAAAGGCACATTTAATGAGCATTCAGCCTAAATTATTCTTGGGTTTACTTACCATGGCCCAGCACCTGAACAGTGTGTGGTCCCTGAACAGATGTCACAGCCAACCTTGTAGCAGAAGTCAGTGTGTGTCTATGATTCTGGGAGGACCTCATTGTACCTACAATGATAAGTGTGTTTGCAACTTTACATTTCTGCTGCTGCATGTGATGCACTCAATTTCTGGCACAAAGGATGAGCACAAGCAGTTGTGGGCACCACCGTTGCAGAAGTGTGTTATACTTAATATCATGAGTGATCCCACATATAACTTAGAATGGGCCCACTACCTAGATGCAACCTATATCAAAATGACATGACAACGAATCCTGAGGTAAGGTCCACTATCATGTTTTGTTGATGACCAACAAACAAGCCAGCCAATCTAAGAAGTATATGACTAGCTGGGTGGACTGGGCAGTTTAATGTATATTGGAAACATTCGAAGTTGGACAGTGGATGCATTGTCAATACTACTGACACTGGTATCTCACTTCTTGTTCATCATTATCATGTTTGTGCAAATTGGATTTCTTGATTAGGTCTACAGACACTATTAACAATATAGTGGGGACACCCTTTTGACTAGTTGTGGCACTCGATTACAGGATTGGTTTCCCAGGTCTGGGACTGTTGGTGAAATACATGTTATGTTCCACAATTACAAAGGTATGGTGAGCCAAGACATGTTATATTTTGTCTTTCGCTGTTCACAAATGTCATTTGCTAAAGGTGAATGTCCATTGACAACTCCAATTGTAATGAAGCTAGTTTTTCATCTCTGGTTAACTTTCATATATGGGCACTATATGTCCCTCTGTTGTTTCCTGACAATGTATGCATTTTGACCATCTCCTGGCCAGTTTGACTTACCAGTTAGTGAGGGTGGTATGCCTTTCTCTGGATGATGTGGATTCCTCCCAGTGGATGCAGGGACCTTTGCTAAAGCAGTTGTCTGTGCTCTGGCTGAATGTGTCAATGGGTGAGAAGAGAGACAAGTAACCAAATGGGAAATGTGCATGTTTGAACTTTTCATGCATTTCCCCATATCTTCTGCATGCTAACAGTGTTGTGAAGTACTGCTGCAGACGGGGCAGGTAGGAGCAGTGGGGCGTTGGGGATGTAATGGCGTGGCAGGGTGGGAAATTAACAACGGAATATGTGTATGACATATTTTGATCTGATGATTCTCTCACCTTCTGCTTTGTGATTTAGGCTGACACAGGGTGAGTTACTTCTTGGATAATTTGTGGCAGATTTACAAGCCCCTTGAAAAACATTTACAACGCCGTTGCGTCACTTCTGTGACACAGTGGTGGTGTAAAACATGCGACACGTTGCGACTTTTTCACAATGTGACGCACCTATGGGGATGCGTCACGTTGTGAAGCCCTGCGCAATATTAAACCTGCGTCAGGTTTGATGTAGGCAGGGTGGGCGTTCCTTTGGGATATGCCTCGTAAAAGTGATGCAGTGAAATCTACCAGATTTCACAGAGTCACTTTTCAGAGTCTGCTGCGATGCAACCTTACACCTGCTTGAAGCAGACGTAAGGAGTGGCTCAGCATGTTAGGTATGGGCAGTCCATGGACATTGTTGGAGTTGCGTCGCACTTGCGACACGACTCCAGCAAAGCACTCCCTAATGCCATCAGATGCAACACAATAGTCTATCCCTGCGCCACAGTGCATCACATTGTAAATGCAACGCATCCGTGGTGGCGCAAGGGTTGAATTGCGTGTCGCATTGGTACTGGCGCATCCCTGCTAATATTTGTCTATTGCTACTTAGCTGGGTTGTGTATATACGGCAGCAGTACTGTGCCCATGTTTTCAAAAGTGGGAGAGGGATTTGCCATTTCTAATGCAGAGGATTCTGGGACTTGTGGTAGAACATACAGAGGGTAACACATGAGTCCCTGACTGACTATATTTTTATATACACTTTGGACAACTTTCTTACTCACAATAGCAGTGCAACACAGACAAGCTTTTCATGCACTTTTTCTGTCATCCCATTTAGCTAGTACCACGTAGCGGACGTCACTAACAGGCAGTCCATTGACCAAGTGGGGGTGGATTGTGGTAAGGATATCCTCCTCCAGTGGGGTGAGACAGATACGGGGTCCAGAGTGTGCGGCAGGGAGGATCCTGTTTAATTCGATCCTGGAGTACTTCTCCTTCACCCTCTGCCTTTCATCCTGCGACTTCTTCTTGATGTCCTGGACTGTGCGCCTCTCCTCCCCCAATGCTGTGACAGCAGTGGCTAATTGCTGCCATAGGGCTGCCTTCTGTGTGCCACTGGTGCAGTAGGGTGGGAGTCCATATAGGGGTTTGTGGTGCCTCACTATGTACTCCACAAGCATGGTTGTCTCCTCAGCAGTGAAGTTCTTCTTCCTCCTCATTAGTTCCATTTTCCTCTGGCGATGTACAGCGTTGTAAACACGAACTCTCTGTGGCCAAAGCTGTTCCTTCAATGTGTGCTGCTTTTATATGTTTTGTGGTGCTGGTCAATTAGTGTTAATTGGCTTCAGCTGGAGCGTGGTGGGGGATGGTAGGCACTTGCAACGTTCATCATGCCAAAATTGAGCTATTGGCTGGGATTGGCTGCAGTGTGCCAGCTGATGCATGGTGGGGGATGGTAGGGACTTGGACAGGTGTTTACCCTTGAGGAAAATGATCAACAGCCACAGTTCGTGTATTCCGGCCCGGAATCTCCGATTCCGGGCCGTAGGCAGATATTCTAACCCGAAAGCAGAGCTTCCGGCCCGGGAGCGGAGTTCCCGCTCCGGGTGCGGAAATTCCGGCCCGAGTGCAGACGTACAATTAGTAGTCGTAACTCCATTCTGTGAATACCAAAAGTAGTACGTTTATTCTGTAAATGCCAAAAGTAGTAAGTGCATTCTGTCAATACCAGAAGTAGTAAGTGCATTCTGTGAATACCAAAATGTTAGTAAGTTTAGGATTTTGTCTTAAGTTAGTTCTGTGAATTGGGGATAATATGTTTAATGGTTCTGGGCTTAAAGCCTCATGCCGGCCCACAGGCAACAACTAGAGAGTCATGGGAGAAAATCGCAACAGTGATAGGTGGCAAAATCAGTTTAGGTGATATTATACATGTCGAAAGGGATATGCTGACCTAAAATGGAAAATTAGCGCGATTGCAGAAAATAAAATCATTTTAAATATATAGGAGTTCCCTGAAGAAATAGCTTCTCTGTACTATAGACCAGGTAATGCTACTTAAGTGACATATACATTTTCCTCATTCACAAGAAGTGGTCAGGCTTTCTTTAGAGGCTGAATGTCTTCTCTTAATTCATAACAATGGAAAATGGTTAGATATATGGAAATAAATTAAGAAAGGACCGTGTTACACATGGGATGTAAAGGGATAGACGTGGTGATGACTCAGATAAAAAGATATCAAGGCCCAGTATAAACACAAATGTATTATGGTAATTAGGAATAATGAAGGATTCCAGTGCCTCAGGAATCGATTAAGAGGATATGTACAAATCAATGTCCTAATTTCTCTTGGGTAGATATGTTTCCTCATCAATTCGCTCTTCCCCATAAGTTGTGAAGGAATACATTGTGAGCATTGGCCACAAAATGTAATGATGTGAGGTAGTACTAGAGAAATGATCTTGCTTGACAAAGCCTACACCTACACCACCATACAGCTGACCTTTGACAGCTGTTCACCCCCCAAGAATGCTTCATTTTGGAGAGTATATTCTCAAGATACTTGAATAAGCTCCTGTTCAGCTCTCACCCCAGATGGTCTTCTCACAATCAAAAAATGGGGATGATTATTTAGAACAACATAGATGGCAAACTGTTTAACTTAGTGTAGCTTGTTAGACTCATTGATTGCATGAGTAGTTTGACATCCAACTCCCTGGCCATAGCCAACAGGCACTGATGTGATGTTGGGTGAGAGAAAGTGATGTTAGATGCATAAAATGGAACATCTATAGACTTCAAACATATTTGAAATTGCCATACGTCAGTAGATGAAGCGCATTGGTCAGCAACTCAAATGCATCTCCTCCCACCAGGATGACTGAACTCAATTTTAACACACATGTAAAATGCCTGGAGAATTGTTTCTATCTGTTGCATCCGACCATTGTTTTACAAAGTTCTGGAGTGGCAGAGAAGCTAGCACCAGTACCCCTCAATCACCACATAGGAATTTGTATTGATGAGGATGAGGATTCTTTGGAAGTTCCGTTGACCAAAATCACAAATTAATGGAAGGTCTGAATAAAAGTATATCAATCATATTTTGGGAAGCTTTGGTGTTCATGGATGTGCTCCTGTACCATTACCTCCATCGGTCATGTCATTTGTTGGATTCTATTGATTACTAATGATCACCAGATGTTCCTTTATCTGTAGTTAGGTTAAAGAATGATGTCCAGAACTAAGAATTTAAACCTATAAGGGATCAGTGAGTGAGCTGTGTGTGCAGGCGAGAAAGCATCCCCAACATCACCCATCTTCAGTTTATAAGGGTGGGTTTCCACGTCATTGATGATAATCAAAAAACTACATGACATCTCCTGATAGGATCATGGGATTATAGACCTCTTGCAAAATTGGAGCCATTGAACAAGACACTGTTGACGTATTGGCCGAGAAGAAAAATATTGATATGTCTGTGCACAATGTCAACTTACTCCACATCTCTAGGCAAATCTACATTTTTAAGATGGGAAAATATCCTGTTTGAGGTTCTACTTTGATTTACCATCCTAATCTGTCTTTGTGTGTTGAAAGAAACTACTGCCAGTATCCCAACAAAGAAGAAAGGGGCATATCTACAAGGTGGCGATAGAAAATTATCGCTGCTTTTGCGTCCGTATTCGGCTGAAAAGCGGAAATAATTATATAGCCTAATCAGCAAGGTCACGCTATTGCGTGAAACCTTGTATTAGCACACTCATTCTCAACACCCAGCTTTGCATCTCTAATGAGATGCAAAGTGGGCGTTCCTGACCTGACATGACTGGAGAAATGTCGCTAAGCAACATTTCTCCTATCATCAAGCCACACGCTATGAAGCATAGTGGCAGGAAAAGTAGCGATAACCCCTGTTATCGCTACTTTCCTTATGCCTGCTTCAGGACTGACTTAGCCATGATATCCTATGGAATGTGGATATCATGGCTAAGTATGTGAGGCCCTATCATCAAGCTAACGCCAAACTTCGTGAGATTATCGCTGGGTTTCCAGTGATAATCTCACGTTTGGCAGTTAGCGCTAGGATTTTTATCGCTTTTGAGATAAGTGTTGCTAATAGCATGCTAACGCAACGATAAAAATCCACGCTAGCCGGCGAAAATTATGCTAGCGCTAAGTGCGCTTAGCGATAATTATCGCCGGTTGTTGCTGATATGCCACTAAGTGAGCTATTAAGCCAACACAAAAGAAATGGAGAACTGGACTGACAATATCCACGATAGTGCATGGAGTAGGAGATAACCAGCAATGGGACAGCAGATCACACTAGCTATCATAGAAGTTCTTTAGCCATTTATTATAAAAGGGAAAGAAGAATGGGTCCATACAGGGAATGGACTATTAACAGTAGTGTAGTACTCTTGTAAATAACTCACTCTGGCTCAAAATATTAATTGTCAGCAGTGTTGAATCACTCTAATGGGGACCAAAGCCATATACTGAGAAGGAAACCCATGCCATGCATGCACATGAGACATTGCAGAGGCAGAGAGCCTGAGGTTGTCCAGTGCGGGAACAAATATATGGAATTTAGCGATGAGATTGTTGAGCCCCAGGCTGGGGAAAGCATGTAAGGCCCCTGGAGAGCTAGGGAACAGGATCTTTCCACATGACCATGTTCTGGTAAGGAAGCTCCTATGTGTATTCGATCCAATACAGTAACGCAGTCAATGCCTACGATGTCCTCTCTTTCATTGTGTGAGTGGAATGAAGGTGGTGAGCGAGCAGCATGTTTCGCTCATGTGGTTTCTTGGCAGCTGGTGACTCAGGGTCTGGGAGAGCTAGGTAGGAAAGGGGGAAAGGCTGTACAAAGAACTGGTATGGGAAGATCAAAGGGATTGAGGTAGAGATAGTAAGGGACGATATGAAGGGTGAAAGACTGCATGAGGTAAAAGGTGAAATAGGGGTGGAAGTGGGAATGAAAAGAATGCGATGTTAAATTTGTGGGAGAGCATAGGAGGTGAGAGAGCATACCTGGGAGAGGATACTTTCAGGATATCAGCCTTGAGGCATCATACCTGCTGCAGTTAAGTAACTACCTGTACCCACTCTTTCCAATTTTGGCTACCACACTCCTTTGCTGTAAATGAATGCTTGTTCCTCCCTCTTAGTTTACTTTTGGTAGGCATTGTTGCCAGCCACAGTGGGTGAGAGAATGAGCAGAACCTGTATTGCTTATTGATAGGTTTCCAGTCTCTGGTCTAGTAGTCTTCTGATCTGTCACTTTCTCTGGGGCAGTGGTTTTGGTTAGGAGTTAATTATTGGCAGTGCTTGAGGGGTAAATGCTGCACTATTGGAATGATGTAGGATCGGAAGTGAGGCTTAGCCAGGAAAACCCTTGGTGAGGCCTGCTGTAGGAATGTGTTGGAGATCAAAGGTGTGTTAGATGTGCTATGCGTGTGATTCAAGGCCACTCCAAGTACCTTCATATATCCCTTCTCTGACTTTTTGTGGTAGGTTTACTCCCAATTACACACCCTGTCCAGTTTAATTGCTGTTTTCACAATGCTACTCTTAAACTACCCTGTTGCCACTCGTTGTATGGCCCCAGCTAAAGACAATCATTAATGATTTAATAAATAATCGGAGGCACATTTATCAAAACATTATGCAGTGCAGAAGTCACCTTGCTGCGCTGTGTGATAAGGGGCACGGGAGGAATGTGTCATATTTAACATTATACGCGCATTCCTGTCTTTTCCCTGTGCTGGCGTACAATGTGCTGCCTAGAGCCAATGCAGGCACCCTTGCACCACAGTGCAACTGCTTGGTAATGTATGTTCCTAAACGACTAGCATGAGTCTATTTCAAGCATAATCTTGGATTACTCCCATAGTCTGTACGAATTCCAAAACCATGGGGCGGGCCGGTGACAAATGCACGCATTTAACGGCATTTTGCAATCTAGAATTCTCGTCAAAAGTTCAAATATATCTTCGATTTCATTTATTAAACCGGATTTGTTATATGTAGGGATAAAGAATTACTTGCATTCATGACAAATTAATCTGAACGCCTATATACATTTTACTTTCATTTCGAAGCGTCAGTATCGTTGCTGTAGTGTTTAAACAGTCTGCCAAAGGCCGTCACTGTTAAAAAACAGAAAAGAGAAAGTACATTAGGCGAAATTTGGCGCTATACAATAATATTTTATTGCAGTCAGAGAGTCTGCCGCGAGAGTCCTGAAACAGTCACAAGAGTGAACTTTCAGATCTAAGGCCCGACCTACCGCTTCATGGACATCTACAAATATTGGCGGCTCTACAAAACGAACCGGAATGATTATTTAGTGGAAAGGATCCAAAATGATAAATAACAATTACTGACCCATAAAGGGTACGGATAGAGCAACCGCCATTTTTACGACCCAGGGAAAAACATTTCAAAATTTGATTTCCCCGGTTGTAACTTCACGCAGTGTCAAGAGTTAAAGGCTCCTCCTGGCAGCTTTCTTATTGCCGTAACTCCATCAGCGCTTGGACCCGCGCCTTGCTGTTATTCTGGCATTGAAAAGCCAAAATACAGAGTTATTTATGTTTTACTGCAAAAGTTCCATTCGCAGAGCTGCTGGAGATTTTCTCCAACTAGAGATGCAAATCAGTGGTTTAGAAACTCGATTCTCAACTGCACACAGATCTATTTTGCAGCAAAGAAGGGGGCTGACACTTGGAGATTTCACCGCAGATATGCTGCACTCAGCGCACAACCCAGCAACGCAGCAAATCCTGCTCATATCTTTAGGAATTACCTTGTCAATTTGACCTCGGTAATCGCGAGAAGTATTAAGTGTGATCCGATGTCTGTTTCTCTACATTATGGTTCCTTGCATAAGAGAGGCCTAACAAGTGTTTTTCCCCAAGAAACAGAATCTGTGTTAAATCAGACTTCTGGCACAAACACATGGCCACCGTCGTGTATTATTGAAGGACTTTTTGATGGTGGCACTGCTAACCTAGCTACCTGGATCACAGACCACAATGCTGGGAGAATCAGCTAGGGCACGAATCTGCACCTCATTCCCCATTGATTACACAAATAGTGTATCATGTACTTGCTCAATCAATGATAGAATATAGGCCTTTGTAAAGATGCTGTTTATTTCCCAGGACAGATTGCCTGCACTCAATGCGCATATCTTTTAGTGTCACTGGCTTGCATATGACCCGATTACTTACTCTGAATACTTACGACAAATTCACATTTTCATTGCTACAGGTGTAAATGCGGCTCCTCACCATAATACCAACAGCCCATGTCTTGCAAACAGGAAGAAGACCGTTTCTTATGTGGAGAGCCCTTCTACCTTTATATACCTGCACTTTCCATCCTATAATCATAAAGGGGCATATTATCAAGAAGCGGCGTTGAAATTATCGCCGCTTTAGTTAAAGCGTCGATAATGGGCTTGATAATGTGCCCTTGAGAATTCCCATAGAAACCCATGTTCTGGTGTCAACATGGGCTTCTATTGGAATTCTCTGCGGCATATTATCAAACTCATTATCGCCGCTTTAGCTGCAGTTTTCTGCCGCTAAAGCGGCCATCATTTTAATGCCGTGCTTGATAATATGCCCCTATGTTCTTCCAAACAATTTGTACAATCGTTGATATACTACGCCATGCAGATGACAACCATAGGAGGCTGCATGAAGAAGGGGGAAGGATCAGAATCAGTTCTGTGACAAGAAAGACCAGGGCCCTATCACATAAAGAGAGCACTCGTGGCGCTAAGTTAAGACAAGGTTTTTGCCACAGTTTGGGCTCACTGGTGTTTTAAACATGCTGAATTGCTGGAGAAGTGTATTTTACCAGCTTAGACAGTTGTAAACAGGAGCGGCTACTGCCAAAAAACCCATAAAAGAGCATACCTGCTGCTGAACGCTGCTTTGGTGCTTGTCTGCTTCCACCGCCTCAATGCTTCTCTGCTCCCGTCCCCACCCAATCACGACGCTGCTCTTGCATGAGAGCAGCGTCGTGATTGGCCTGAGCTGGTTGAAATGCTGCCCAGTTAGGGCCTGGGAGCCTGTGCTGGTTCTCCACCCAGTTGTGCAGCACAGCCAGGTGGAGAAATGCGAAGTATGCATATATGTTTGGTCAGCTTAAGATGGCCAGTCAAATAGACATGAGAACTTAAAGTGCACCCAACACTACTCCTCCCTAGCTGACAATGCTGGGATGGAGAGGATGGCCCCACCGGCACTCGAGACTGGGTAGAAAGTTTATTATCATTCTATTTTTATTCTGCTGCCTTTCGGCAGTGGGGCGATGCTTCTCCACCATAGCGTAGGAGGTGCATCTGGTGGTAAATCGTTGCTTGTCACAAGAACTCTCAAGGCATGTGCTGCTTGTGGCAAAGAACATAGCCGCATTTGTTAGCAGAGCTAAAGTAAGCAACAGAACATCACAAAATACAACTCACATCGCAGTATAACAATACCAATAAAGCATAAAATGGCATTTAATTACAAAATAGTTGAAATAGAATGTAAAACTTTTGTAGTACAACACAACAAAATCTCATTGCAGCATAAAAGCACTGTAGCACAAAAAACAACAGAGCACATCACACTTCCACTACAATAAAATTGCACACAGAAAATGTGCACAAACTTTCTTGTCTCGTATCTCCACCTCCAGATTTCTGTTTTTTATACTACAGTGATAAAAGATGTTTAGAGCAATCACTGCCTTAACTTACCACCAAGGACATGAAATAGCACCAGTTGAAAATGTTTTGTGATCTTGCCCTCGAACTCAGAGTTAAGAAGATGGCCAGCAAGTGATCTGCTCAATACCCACTTGCCCATTTTCATCGTCACAGTCCTTTCCTTTGCGACGATGTGCCAAGGTGAATGTGCTGTGTCCCAAAGAAAGACAACACAAAGTGCTTCTGCAGAGGCCCTGTAAGGGCAACACCAACACTTTACCACAGGAGTTTGCTGTACCCATGGTGGAGCATTGCTGGGTACCTGCTAGAAGCTCTGTTCCCAGCGTCTCATACACCTTGATAATAGTAAGCCATACCAACAATTACAGGTAGCAATTGTGGATGAATGAAAGGGTTTATGGATATGCAATGGAGCAAGCAGTAACAAAGAAACAATATTTATGTAGTTGAAAGAGGAAAAAAACTTATTTTCAGCTGTAGAGGAATGTTGTCTCTCTCATGCATGGTAAGAACACACCCTCACTAATATAAGTAGGGTAACTGCGAAGACAAATAATTTTCACTGGCATCGCGTTCTATGGAACACAGAAAAACGGGTAAATGCTTTTAATAGGCAGATGACCATTGTTGCATTATTTGTGGGACAAGAAATGTCTTTAGTAAGAAGAGCATAGCACATAAAAAATAACAACTACCCGCACAAAATAGTCCATGTTGTTCACTGATTTGCAATGCAATGAATAACGAGCCAACAATTCATACCTTAATATGTTTAGATTGTATACCTATGCATGAATATGTGCTTGAAATACAGACTTTTTGACAGATGTCCTGCATCTGCCAAACTTTATCTGACCCCCCTAAACTACTACTTTCCCTGATACTTCATGTTTTTACATATTTATATATATTCGGCAAAATACTTGCCAAGAGTTACCAGCAGTTATTGCCCACCATTTTACACCCCAACCAAAACGGGTTTGTCTCGGGACGCATCATGTCCAATTATATCTGAAGGCTTCTCCATGTAATGGACCAGCCATCCCTGCTTACCTGGCAGTGTGCCTGATAATGGACCTCAAGAAGGCCTTCTATTCTCTAGCCTGGGACTACCTTTTCAAGATCTGTTGGACAGCTGGCCTCGGCAGGCACCTTCTGGGCTACACAAGGCTTCTGTACACCAACCAAATCTCCCGGGCACATATCAGCCACCTGATTTCACCTCCCTGCCCCTTATCCCCAATCCTCTTTGCCATCACTATGGAGCAATTGGCACACCGTCTTCGGTCGGAAGGCCTGCACTGGGGCATCCCCCTAATCAACACTGTCCATGCTGTGTTGTTGTATGTTGATGATCTGCTGCTGTACCTCTGGGATGCAGCGGTAAACATTCTGTATATATACTAATATTTTCATGCTGCTGCTCCTACCACAGTTTTGCCATTTTCTAAAAATTAAAAGTTGAGTTACTCTTCCTAGTGCCCAAAGCAATCCTAATCATTTTATCACCTATAATCCACATCATTATCTTGCTTGCTTATTGATTTATCCCCTCTAGCCTATACACCTTTGTATGCTCTGCAAATGAAGGGCGCCATCCCACCTCGAGGGCATGGCGCCGTTAGTGGCAGCAAAGTGACGTCAGAGTAGGGATTTCCCTTCCGGGTCACATAACCCGGAAGTGGATAAGGCACTAGGTGAATATAAACTGGTCATGCGTAGAGTAAGGAGGAAGTAAGGCAGGGTGACCGCGGAAGTGATTGGCGTTGGGCTCTCGCCTGCTGGAGTAGAAGGTCGCATTACAAGTTGCCGCTAGGACGACGAGCGCCATCGCGGAAGTCGAGGAGTCCAAGCGGCCATAAGGGCAGGTGAGCGGGCCTCACAGTGTGCGCATGCTAGGGATCTTCGTGCCCGATTTTAAAATACAAAAAATACAAGCAGCCCGGGGCGCCGCTAGCTCCGAAGCGTAGCGCGGTGGGAGGGCCTGAAGGCACGGTGTCATACAATCCGGGCAAGGGTTAAAGGGGACGTGCCCCTTATACGAGTGAAGGGGAATGTTTGCGTAGGACTGCAGCAGGAGCGACCCGTATTACTCTAAATGTGGATGGATCTAAGGTGGCACTAATAATTAACCCCAAGGGGATCACTGCACGCGGGGGAAAGGATTTCTGTGAATGGTTCGAAAGAAGTGGTTCGTGTGCGGCGCTGCAGCCTCTGATGCAGGGAACAGGTTTGGGTCAGGGTTCGATCCCCAACGCTGGCGGCAAGTTAGTCATTTGAACATGTGACCCTGGGCAATATCCCGCGTAATCTTCCCGCTAGTCCCCATGATTGGGCTCATTCTAAATGTGGTGTTTGTATTGTGCGATTGCGGTGCTAGGGAAAGGCGCATGCTACTCTCTGAGCTGGTTTTGCGATCGGCAAATGGTTTGTCTGAGAAATAGTTTAAGGAGCTCAGGTGTACGGCGGTCGCAGGATTCAGTACCGTCCGGTCTTAGTTGCTCCCAGGAATTGCAGCGCAGTGGGGGCCAGTCGCTATTGGTATTACAGGGGCGGGAGTCGTAATGTGGGGTGGCGCGCCAAATGCTAGAACAGGGAAGCGTGCGCGCAGCAGCTATGGAGGCACGTGTGCTTGCTAATGTCATGTTTAAACCTCATTAAGGCGCGCTGGTTCCAAGGTTATTTGGTCGTGTTTTAAAGGGCGGAACTGACTTTTCTATTTCTCATTAAGTGCAGAATGCCGCCAAAAAGGCCAACGAAGGGAAAAGGGGCTCAAGCTAAAAGAGACGACTATCTGGCGTTGACGGAGCTGCTGGAGTTCACGAAGGAAAAAGGAGTCGATTGGGCGCTTAAGACTTTAAAGGGAGGGGCAGGTACGGATGCCCAGGAGGAAACTGGGCGAAGCAAGCGTGCCCGGCGCACACCCGAAAGATTCAAAGAGGCATCAGGGGGAAAGCGTTCCAGAATCGGGGACTCTCAGGCAGTATCCGCAGATGAGAAGGGAGCACTAGATTCAACAGACTTGGTTTCGAACACTGTGCAGGACACCCTGGCCCATCTCACAGGTACAAGCGGGGGAACCAACACGCAGAATACCGTTTCACCGGCAGGTATGACACTCGTATCATATACGGGAGCGCCTGGGGCTCAGATTTCCGCGCCACCAGTGGTGGCACATCCTGGCAGCGGCATCGCGCAGGTTTGGGTCCAGTCTGGGGGGGTAGCACATTCGCCAGGTGTTCTGGCAACAACATCGCACGGCCAAGCCCTTAACTATTGCCCAGCGGGCACAGCAGGGCCTGCAGCGGCTTACCCAGGGGTGTTGGGGTCGGGGATTACGGGGCAATTCCCATGCGGGGTGATGGCTGCGCCACAAGGGCAAACGACCAGTAATGGTGCAACAGTCTCAGGACCAACAGGTAACACGAGTCAAGGGGCGGTGGGGCCGGTGGTGATGGGGCAGCCCACGCTCCCTTACAGCCCTTTGATCTACGGATCAGCCTCCATGGCTTTATCGCCCTCAGCGGGCATCACATGGCACGTGCCCCTGGAGACCAAAGAGAAGATCTTGAAAGGAGAGTATATCGATGTGTTTGACCTCATTAATGCCGGGGTAATCCCGGGGAAAGCCAGGGTAGGTAAAGAAGGGGAATACAAGCAAAAGAAAGTTTGGGTGGAGTGGTCGATAAAAAACTGGATCACAGGTTTTGCTATCTATGCGGCCATCATGGCAGAAAGATACCCCGCGTTAGCACCCCAGTTGATTAGTTATATTTCCCTGATGCATGGGGCTGCTTCCGAGTTCCCCGGGACGGGTTGGCTACAATATGACACCAAATTCCGTCACATGAAGGCGGTACACCCTGAGATCGCATGGGACCAACGTGAAATGAATGTGTGGCATACGGTTTTCTATTCCACGGTCCTCACGAACAAGGCTAGTTACCCGAGTCAGAATCAGTCCTTTCGGAGTGACAGGGGAACAGGGGATAAGAAACAGGCCTGCTGGCAGTATAATAAGAATGAGTGCACCAGGGGCGCAGCATGCAGATACAAGCATTGCTGCTCCTTTTGCGGGGGACCGTCTCACCCAGAAATCAAATGTTTCAAGAAGTCAGGAAAGCCGAGAGAGCAGCCGGCCCAGAATGCTGCCAAAAATCGGCCTTCTCAAGCATCCGAAAAACATGCCAACTCCCATTAAGGTTCATGTACTGACACACCTCCTTAGCATGTATGGCAAGTTAAAAGATGCGCAGTTTTTACATGAAGGTTTTGTTTCTGGTTTCCGTATCCCTTCTTCGGCCACCCCCTCCAATGTTCCTCCTCGCAACCAAAACTCAGTGCTGCAGAACATGGATGCTGCGGAGCAGAAAATCAGGAAAGAGGTAGCTTTGGGGAGGGTGGCGGGACCCTTTAAACAGTTGCCAAAGCCGGACCTTGTATGCTCACCTCTAGGTTTAGTACCTAAAAAAGAGGCAGGGAAATACCGATTGATTCACAGTTTGTCCAGTCCCCCTGGTCTATCTGTTAATGACAAGCTTAATCCAGATCTATGTACGGTGCGTTATACAACTTTTGACACCGCAATACAGAAGCTGCAGGCGCTTGGTCAGGGAGCCTTAATGGCTAAGTCAGATATTGAAGCAGCTTTTCGATTATTGCCTGTACATCCAGAAGATACAAAGTTCTTGGATTTCACGTTCAAGGGCGAGTTTTTCATTGACCTCTGCATGCCTATGGGGTGCTTAATCGCATGTGCAGTATTTGAGACTTTCGCCAGGTTCTTAGAGTGGGCAGTGCAGCATTTCCTAACTTCAGTTGCATCTTATGGAGTTGTACATTATCTAGATGACTTCTTGTTTCTGGGCCCCCAGGGGTCGCAGTCTTGCAGAAAGGCCTTGCTGGCCTTCCAGCATTTGGCTAAAGCACTGGGCGTGCCGCTGTGCGCAGAGAAGACAGAGGGGCCGACTACTTGTTTAACTTTCCTGGGCATAGAAATAGATACTAGAGAAGGGGTGTGTAGGCTTCCAATGTCGAAAGTGACTGCTTTCAAGGCGGCCATCGACTCCTGTCTGGGGGCCCGGAAGGTGACATTACACCAATTGCAAGTCCTGGTGGGTCAGCTGAACTTCGCCTTGAGAGTCATACCGATGGGCAGGGCCTTTTCTAGGAACATCGCGAGGGCCATGTCTGGCCTCCGCGCCAAGCATCATCACACTAGGTTGTCGGCAGAGGTAAGGAATGACTTGGCAATTTGGAAAGACTTCTTGGAGAACTTCAATGGGTCAGTGATATGGCAAATGCCGAGTAATTCCAATGTCGAGTTAGAATTGTTCACCGATGCGGCAGGCAGTGTGGGTTTCGGCGCAGTGTTAGGTCCTAAATGGTGCATGCAGCATTGGCCAGGGGAATGGGTGCGGCAAGGTTTGACTCGGAATATCACCTTTTTAGAATTGTTTCCAATCATTGTAGCGTTGCATTTGTGGGGAGACATACTGGCAAATAGGCGCATTGTGTTCTGGTCTGACAGCATGTCTGTGGTGATGGCAATCAATAATCAGAGAGCGAAATGTACCTGGGTGCTGCGCCTGTTGAAGGAGCTAGTGTTGCAATGTTTACGGCGCAATGTATTGTTTACTGCGAGATATGTACCGGGAGTAGACAACCTAGCCGCTGACGCTTTGTCCTGTTTTAAGTTGGCAGAGTTCCGCACTCAATGGCCGCAAGCAGACAGAGAGATGACGGTATTCCCGGCGGGGCTATGGAAGCTTGGTGCCCCACCGCCTCTGAATTGATCACATCGTCCCTGGCCCCCAAGACTAAGTGTACGTATGAGAGTTCGTGGCAGGTATATCAGGATTACCTAAAAGGAGTGGGGATAGAGGAGGTGTTCTCACCTACGAGTGTCTTGAGTTTCATAGTACATCAGAAATCCAGTGGGAAGTCAGTAGCAATGATGAAAAGACAATTATCGGCAATGGCTTTCTTTGCCGGTCTAGGGGGAGCCGCAGACCCAACAAAGGATCCTAGGGTGAGGAGAGCTGTGAAGGGCTGGGAACGCTTAACCCCGGGGGTGAAGGACAGTAGGAGACCCATAGATGTAAGCAGGTTGGTGAATATCCTCGAGATACTGCCCAAGGTCTGCTTTTCGCCATACGAGACGCAGTTATTTAGAGTAGCCTATGCATTAGCCTTCTTTGGGGCATTTAGGATCTCTGAATTGATCCCTGCCTCTAAGGCAGACAGGGTAGGGGGCTTATGGGGCGAGGACCTTATTCTGTCGGAGGATACCTTGAGAGTCAGGGTCCGGAAATCTAAGACAGACCAGTTAGGTAAAGGCACATGGTCCCAGCTGGGGGCAGTGTGCGGGGCCGCATACTGCCCTGTAAGTCTGACGAGGGAATTTTTTCAAATTAGGCCACAGGAGGGAGATGGCAGGTTTCTGTTGCATGCTGACGGTAGCCCCCTCACTAGATTCCAGTTCACCAGGGTATGTAAGCTTGCCCTGATTAGATTGGGTGTATACGCAACTGATTTCACATCTCATTCGTTCCGCATCGGCGTGGCCACAACGGCGGCGGGGCTGGGGCTACCTGATGAGACAATTAAGATGGTAGGCTGTTGGAAGTCTGCGTGTTTTGAGCGTTATGTTCGCCCTCAATTAGTTTGAGTCCCTCTGGTTGCCTCCTGTCACCTCTTATTGCCCTCGTTGACTGCGTTCTATCTCCACTTACTCTAGGTTCGACGTCTCAGAAGCACCAAATATGTTGGTGCGGCCACTCTTATATTCGCAGGGCGGCGCTAGCCTTCAAGAACTCACGCGAGGGAATGAGACAGGAGGGAAATGGATTCGAACACCATTGGGTGGGGATAGGCGGACAACATTTGGCCGAAGTACCGAACGACTTGCGGGGGGCTCTGAACAGAGGCATGCCCACTCCCGATCTTTTAGTGCTACATTCAGGAGGTAACGATATGATCCCGGAGGGAAGGAGGGGCGTGAAAGAGTCCTTGTTTTCAGTCCTCGCTGAAGCCCGGAAAATGCTCCCCACGACTTTATTGTTATGGTCTGAGGTTAAACCAAGGCAAGTTTGGGCGCAGGGAGCCCCCCCCCCCCCCCAGGGCAGTGAATAAGTCAGTAAGGAGACTAAATCAGTCAGTGGCGGAGATCTTAAAGAAATCAAGCATCCGGACCATAAGGCATAAGTTGATACAAACATCAAGGTTGGAACTTTTTTGCGGCGGACGGGGTGCATTTGTCCGACGCAGGTAATGACTTGTTCATACAGACAGTGCTGGGAGCCATTGCAGAGGCATTCGAGCGCGGAGGGGGAGGTCGAGTTCGCCAGTAAGCACCTCGCCCTGTGGCGGGGTCCTGAGCAAGAGGAATGACAGGGACTCAGTTAGCCGGTGCCATTTTGACCCCAGAACAGGTTCTTGAAATTCATCATGGGCTCCGGGCTGGCGAGAGATTTGGGGCTGACCTGCTGGTGGCTCTGGATTCTCTAGCTCTACCCTAGAAGCCGTTGGCTGTCACAAGTGGTGGCAGATTATTTACCTGCGGCTCTGTTGACTGGAGGGCAGTCAACTTAAGGAGAGCAGGCTATCTTGGTTGTGGCCTGCTGGCACAGCCCGAAGGAAAAGCAAAGGACCCTTTGAGGGCTGGATGTAAATATAACGACAATGCGTGAAGTTTGAGATTTATTTGAATGCTGTGGTGTTTTTAAGAAAAGTGTTTTAAAAGATTCTACAAATAAATGAGAACGGCCAATGGTATAATTGGCCAGAAAGTTAATTTAATAAAACGTACACACTGTGAAGACCAAAGCTGACTCAGGTGTCTCTTTGAGAGAGTGAAGAAGACTGGTGATGTTGAGGGGGAGGGGGACTAGTGCGCTTTGTATGCCATCTATGAAGGGCGCCATCCCACCTCGAGGGCATGGCGCCGTTAGTGGCAGCAAAGTGACGTCAGAGTAGGGATTTCCCTTCCGGGTCACATAACCCGGAAGTGGATAAGGCACTAGGTGAATATAAACCAGTCATGAGTAGAGTAAGGAGGAAGTAAGGCAGGGTGACCCCGGAAGTGATTGGCGTTGGGCGCGAGGCTTGAAAAGCCAGTGAGCTGGAAGATGCCCCTTCTTTGTCCTCTCGCCTGCTGGAGTAGGAGGTCGCATTCCAAGTTGCCCACCCACCCATCCCTGAAGTTAGGGTTTTGAGGTAAGCGGGGTCTCGGGGTACTGGCGGGGTCCTGAGCAAGAGGAATGACAGGGACTCCGTTAGCCGGTGCCATTTTGACCCCAGAACAGGTTCTTGAAATTCATCATGGGCTCCGGGCTGGCGAGAGATTTGGGGCTGACCTGCTGGTGGCTCTGGATTCTCTAGCTCTACCCTAGAAGCCGTTGGCTGTCACAAGTGGTGGCAGATTATTTACCTGTGGCTCTGTTGACTGGAGGGCAGTCAACTTAAGGAGAGCAGGCTATCTTGGTTGTGGCCTGCTGGCACAGCCCGAAGGAAAAGCAAAGGACCCTTTGAGGGCTGGATGTAAATATAACGACAATGCGTGAAGTTTGAGATTTATTTGAATGCTGTGGTGTTTTTAAGAAAAGTGTTTTAAAAGATTCTACAAATAAATGAGAAAGGCCAATGGTATAATTGGCCAGAAAGTTAATTTAATAAAACGTACACACTGTGAAGACCAAAGCTGACTCAGGTGTCTCTTTGAGAGAGTGAAGAAGACTGGTGATGTTGAGGGGGAGGGGGACTAGTGCGCTTTGTATGCCATCTATAGGAATGTGTATCCACCAAAGAAAATTATCTAATATTCTGACATACATCATTATTACAGTTTTTTTGTTTTTGTTTTTCTGTCTTTTAGCACCAGAGTACTCACTTTCTAACATGGTGAAATGTTTGGTCTCATGCTCTGCTCTTGTAGCAAGTCAGGTGTATGTAGAGGAAAACTGAAACACTTTTTAGTTCTCAGGCCTACTGGCTTGTAGTCTGGAATATCGAGTATAGAACAACGACTGGCCACAAGATTGTGACCAAAAATATTGAAACCCAAAATATCGAGGATATAAATGCTTATAGGTAAGCATAGATTTAGTCTCATTACCTCCACATCGAAGTACCTTGACGATATGCATGTTTTCAAGGTACATATATGTGCAGTTAAGTATACAAACTCTTACTTGTCAATATTTGAATCTTGATACTTTGGTCACGATATTCTGGCCACTCAATATTCTACACTCAATAGCACGGATCTACATCGTCATTTGCTAAGACAGGTCTATGAACTCAGCCAGTCTTTAGAAGGACCTTATGCTGGCTTCATTGTAAGATGTGAATCCATGTATATGTTTTCTAGCAGTCTTCCTTCACTGTGGTTGCAACTCCCCACTCCAAGATCACTTTTTGAGCACTGGCTAACTCTCCTTGTGAGACCATGGCATATTTCTTGACTGTGTTGATGGAGTTTTGGTCTTACCTGCACTCCTATCTGTCTTCTCTCCATGATGATGGCAGTGCTGAAAATAGTTTCTGAAACTTCAATAGGTTATCATCTGTCTTACGAATCTCTTTCACCTTAATATGCAAAACCAGCATATTGTATTAAACCGCACATTCCTTCACCATGGACTGTGACTTTTCACAATTGAAAGGTTCTAAATGGTGGTGGTATTTGGAGGGGAAGCATATTGCTGCTCTTCATTTGTTGAAAAAACCCATGATGCCAGAATAAATAAGGAAGGGTTCCCACAGTGGTCATTTACTCTCTGGTGCTTCTCGTACTCATCCTCTGATAATTTTCAAAGCCAGCTGCACATGGCAGATTTGTCTTTCCAAATCTGGAAACTTTTTATCGTCAAGTCTTAGCCCAAAAACAAGTTTCAGGAGTCTGAAATACCTAACTGGAGAATTCTAGATAGTTTCAAAGAAGATAGTGGTCATCTATTAAATGTTGTCTCTTAACCATGCATTGAGTATATCAATAGATCTGGCTAGTAATTGAACGTGCCTCTTTAATCATTTATTGGGCATATGCAATCATACAATCAGCAGGCATACACTCTTTCACTCATCCTTGCACTTGCACATCCATTCCTCTACCTACTGACTCATTCTTGCATTCATCAACTTACACAACTATAATGAAACACATACATAACCCCCGCACTGTGCCCACTCCTGAGTACATGCAAAATTCCCACTTCTTTATTCCTTGGAATGAATAAGCCAACATGTGTTTGTGTTTGTAGTGGTCATTTGTTGGCTGCAGTTTTATTAGGAATACACGCATATACTTTTGTCATCATTTGCATGACCCTGGTCATAAATCATCATTGGTGAACTGTCAAACGTGTCTAATAAATCATATGCTTTGTTTGTCATACATCTTATCTGCCATAAATCATATGCACATCACCAATTAGAAAATCGGACTGACAGTTCATTGGTTAGCTTATTTACAGGCTTGTCTTGTTTCTTGTCCTTTCCGGGTCGTCTCTTTGTTCGGTTGGATTTGTCTCTCTTTGCGCTGGGGTGGGCGGGGGGGGGGTTGTAGCTTCTCTTCCGGAGTTAGGCCCCAAGTCGCTACCTTGTTAGACTCTTTTGTGCCCTGACATCCAGCGGGGGCTGGGCTGCGAGTGCCGTTTCCGTTTGCTACCCCCTTTTTGTTAGGCCAACTCATCCAGCCGTGAGGCATCCCAAAGTGAGTGATCCTAATCCTCCATACCCCCGCCCGGTGTGCCTCCATACCAACCTTTGTATCCGTAGCTCTTTGCCACGCCGCCAGGGAGGCTTATGCCTTCCTGCAGCTCCCCCTCGTTCATCTCTCCGTTTTATCTGCAACCTGATAGAGCCATGGCGCCCCACAGGTTGTCCCAGAATACTCACATGCCTTCTTCCGGCAGATGCACTCCATCCTGCCCATAGAGTTCCAGGCGGCCTGTGTGGATAAGCCCGTTCCTGATACTTTCCAATCCATTGGTTCTGCAGAATTTGCTTACGGTGATGTCCAGCTTTTTTCTCGAGTTCGCGACTGCTTTTTGTGACTCAGCCCTGCGCCACTCTCTTCTACTTATCAGCTTTAATCAGATGACAGCGGTGCGCCAGAAAGACCTGGCTGCATCCGTGAGGTCCCTCTGTATGTCGTGAAGGATGGCTTTCCTCCGCCGTTCGGCTAGATCGTTGCCCCCCAAATGGATAATCAAAATGTCCGGGTGCCATGCTGCGTCTGCCAGCAGGTCCGCAAGGGTCGCCGGCAGCTGGTCCCATCTCATTCCTGGTTGGCCCAACCACGGGATGCATGCATCCACCGGTCTTCCTTCCTGTCTGGGGCCCCCTCGCCGCCACCAGGACTGCATTCTGGCTACGAAGGAATGGCCCACCCCCCACACCAGGTGTGGTCTCCTTCCTGCTGAGGTAATGATCACAAATGTCAAAATGCTGCTTGCCCTTGGAAAAGGCACCCCTGCCCTCCCCCGGCTGTCAAGGGGGGTTCTACAGTAATTGCGGTCTCACGTAGGTCCGGTATGCCCGTGACCACCATCTACCTACTGCCTGTATCCCAGCCTCAGTCATTCCGTGTTGTGCTGCTGTTGTTGCTGCCCCGATTCTGAATGAGTGTGACTCAAATTCTGCTGGTGGTAGGCCCGCTTTGTTGAGGGCCAGGCCCATGAGTGCTGTGAACTGGAATTTGCTTAAATGGGTGCCGTCCCTATGCTTAAACAATGGCCCTTCGCCAACTGGTCACACTGCCATGAATGCCAGCAGAGAGCACACTGCACAGCAGCTCTGGTCTTTGATGCATTGCAGCCGCACTACCAGACCTTTGCCGGCCTGGTCTGTCTTTGACCGTCTCAGTAGTATCTCTAGTTTGGTTGTCCCGGGCATCACATCACTTGCCTGTAAGCAGTGCTCGGCTGGCCCAGCCTTCGAGGGCCCCACTAGTTCACTGATGCGGAATGCCCAAAGAATGCTGTTGAGAATGCAGCCTTAAACAGGAGTTCAAAGGTATCCCTTGTTATGTCACCAAGTGTTCCCAACAGTAGGTCCAGCTTTGTGAAGTCTATTTGGCGCATGTTGTCTTTTTTCGTGCCCTCTGCGCGCTTCCACCCTTTCATTGACGCTTTGATATAATGAGAAGCCACTGGGTCCTGCCCTGTCATGAGCTTTGTGTAATGCGCCACGGCGGCCAGGTGGGCTTGTGCCCATGACCTGGATTTCTTGCAGTTGAATGCCCACTGGATGAACTTCTCAATCGCCCTGCTTGTGGCCCCCACATCCCCCAGGGTCTGGAGGCCCTCTATCCGCATCGTTGTCCCCGTATACTTTTTATATCGCTTGGCTGCTTCTGGGACTGGGACTTGGTTGACCAGTTCCAACAGGTCTACCCCGCCAGGCCCCACAGTTGTACCGGGAAGAGGGTCATGTCCCACTCTGCCCCTGGGCCAGTTCCAAGAATGTGTCCATCCGTGCTCTTGACAGGGCGTCTGCAACCCCGTTCTCCTTCCCTGGTACATGGCATGCTCTCAGGTCTATATTTCCTTCCAACTGCAATTTAACAGTTGGCGTATTAATCGTAGTGTGTCTGGGCACTTGGCTGATCCTCCATTAATCGCTTGTACTACCCCTTTGTTGTCTAACCATAGTGTCAGCTTCATTTTACGCAATTCCTGTTTCCAGATTGTTAGTGCTACTATGATGGGGAACGCCCCAAGAAATGTAATATTGCTGGTAATGCCCTGCCTGCGCCAACTGCTGGACCATTGGCTCGACACACCATTTACCGCCCAGGATTGCCCCAAAACCTGTGCTGCCTGCAGCATCCGTGAAAAGGGCTATCTGTCTTCTCGTGACCCAGCCTCCTCTCCAGAGCAATACCCCGTTGAAGTCTGCCAAGAATGTGTCACACATTAATAGGTCCTGCTTGACTCCAGCCCCCAGACTGACGTGATGGTGCTTGGGGGTAAGTCCTGCGTTAATTGGGTTAACCTCCTGGCGAACACTCTGCCTGCTGGGATAACCCTGGATGCAAAATTCAGTTTGCCGATTAACCTTTGGAGGTCCCTTAGTGTTGCCTATTCACGTCTGTGGAGGCCCCTAATGTCCTCCCTGAAATCCTTCACTTTCTTGGCAGGAAGCCTGGACGTTCCTGCCACTTAGTCTAGCTCTATCCCCTGGAATTAGATTTTTGTCGCTGGGCCCACAGTTTTTTACGCCGCCAGGGGGATCCCTAGCTCCCCTGCTAACTTTGTAAATGCTGCCAGGGTGTCACCGCACTCGGTCGACGCTGACGGGCCTGTGAAGAGGAAGTTATCAAGGTAATGGAGTTTGCCTCCTGGGGGATGCCTGACATGTAGTGCCCATTCTAGGAAGGTCCTGAAGATTTCATAGTAAGCGCAGGATACCGAACACCCCCTGGGCATGGCTTTATCAGAGTACAGGTCTCCCTCCTACTGAAACCCCAGTAGATGGAAGCTCGAGGGGTAGACCGGGAGTAAGTGAAAGGCAAATTCTATGTCCGCCTTTGCCATGAGGACCCCATGGCCCGCTGATCTGACTAGATCGATGGCATCATCTACCGTAGCGTAACCCACTGTGCATGCTTCTGCCGTGATCCCATCGTTTACCGATGACCCCTCAGGAAAGGACAGGTGGTGAGTTAGGCGGAATTGGCCTGATTATTTTTTGGGTACCACCCCTAATGGCGAGATCACCAACCCCTTGCTCATGTGAGCGGGGAGGGGGCCCTCTATTCCACCCAAGGCCCTCTCTCTCTCCAATTTCTTAGTGATCACCCCTGTGAGTTGTAGCGCTGATTTCAGATTATTTGCGCTGCCTGGGGGGAGGAGGGCCGCAAATGGGATAACAAAACCTTCCTCAACACCTTGTACTAGTATTGCCGCGTCTGTCCTGTTGTGGGAAGTATTGGCTAGCTTGCGCAGTTAGCCAGTGTTGACAGGGGACCTGGTTTAACCTGCACCCTTGAATTCTTTTCGGTCCCCCCTCACCCTCTTTGGATGACTCACTGCTTTTTCTTCTCTTTCTTGTCCCCCTTGTGTTCCTTTGTGCGTCTGCACCCTGCTGCTGGGTGTCCCCAACACAAGAGGAGCAAACGTGTTGAAATTTGCAGGAGGCCCCATAGGTACATTCGTTAGACTCGTATTTCCAGCATATTGCCGCTGTCCCGCTAGCATGTGGGGCTTTCCATGTGCTGAACTGTTTGGGTTTTTGGAATGACCTCCCCCTCCCTTTGTGAAAGGAACCCAGAAAGGGCTGCTCGCTCTTCCCCACCTATGCCTTGACTTCTCTGGCCACCATCATCTTGTGTATGAAACCTGATACATCCTTCTCATTCCATTCCATCTGTGGGTGTGTTTGCATTTTTAGCCGGAAACCTTTATCATATTCAAGACAAGCGTCACCAGGGAATTGCCTCTGCGCATTATGTATGTTGGCCTCGTAGAGCCATAGGTTGGCTGTGCAGTGAGGGAAGTTCTCCACAATTATGCATGCCATTATCCTAAATGCATCCAACCAATTACCAAAGTTTCTTTCTTTTCTTTCCTTCCACCTTTCCCTTTTATCCTCTTCCTTCTTGTCGCAAATAGTCAGATCCAGCCCATCTTATTGTATCTATAACAGTGTAAAAAATGTCAATAAACTCCTTCCTCCATATCCTTTCCTTGACTGCTAGCGGTATGAGGCTTGCTAGACCTGTGGCCCTAGTGGTCATGGATGCCGAACCGAGTGAGGGCCTCACGTATGGTTCTGACGCCGGAGGAGCACCGGGCGGGTCGCTTGATGTGGTCACGCTACCCCATGCCGCTATGGGGGAGCCTATTTCTCCCTGAAACTCTTGCGTGCCCTGGCCCTTCAAACATTCCTGGCGTGCCTGATCTGGGTCTATTAGATGCCAAGGCAACTCGGAGACCTCCCCATCTGTTGGGGCTCCTGCTGTCCCTAAACCTTGCATGCTCAACCCCTTAAGCAACAGTGGAGCCATTGTATTGAAACACTCCTTCACTAATTAACTAAAATGCTCACCACTTGTTGCTGTGTCCCTGGTCTCACCGCTTGGTTCTGCCGCCGCTGGGTTGGCTACAGGCGGCAGGGTCTTTTTCTGGTAGGCTTTCTTGGGTGCTGCTGCCTCTGCTAGCTTGGCTGGCACTCTCCTTCTCCTCTTGGGTGCTGGCGCGTTGGTGTCGTCGGGTTGCTGGTTGCTTGGTCCTTCCCTGGCATTATGCAACAGATGTGGCTGCAGCCACTTGCTCCCATGGACCTCTGATGCTGCTCGGATTTTCCGCAGCAATTCTCGTAGGTCCTCAGGTTGTTTTTGGCCTCATCGCCTTGCCAGCCTCTGGTGCCTGCAGAAATATACCTGCTGTAGCTGTGGAACGGTGCTTATTTAAACTCTGGTACGGCAGGGTGCTGCCACCAGTCCTTATGCACCAACACACTGTTCTTTTGCCCCCGAGTGCCCCCTTGATATCCCTCACGCATTGGGGGGGGGCTCTCTACTTTGTGCAAATGGGGCTGAAACAAAGACCGGCTCTTTCAGGATCACAAACTACTGTCTGGGGCGTTACGCGGCAGCCGCACTGCCTGCTGATCAGGGAATTTGCTGCTGTTTGTGTGCCAGGAGACACTCTCAGCTGGTCTGCCACTCACCACCGCTTCTCGCGTTCTCCCTGAGCGATACGATGCGGTGCCTGTCTATTTAAACAACCTTTCCGCCTCTGAGCCCATTCCGATTTCTTTTTAAATTGCGCTCACTGGCACTGGGTCGGCTGAGGTGGCTGGAAGGGGGGAGGCGGAGGAAACGGCTTCCCCCACAGCTGCTTCCTGCAGGCACAGCCCACGGACACAGGCACTACCCCAGTCCAGACAGAGGTGCAGGTCACGGCTAACAGGCTCCTTGTGCCGCCGGCTGCAGCACGGTCCTGCTGATGCCCCTGGGGGTCGGCCCGCGTTTTACTACACCTCGCCTCGCTTGGCACCCTCCAGGAAATCTCCGGGCGGCCCTTCTCCTTCCCGCACACTCACCGGTGGCCCTTGATGAAGGGCTCAGCCATGACGCCGGAGGGCAGCGGGTTCCTTTTCTTTCTGTTTTTACGGCATCCACAGTCCCAGACTCTGGAGGAGGTCCGTTGCCTGCACCTTCTACCCTGAGCTGCAAGCGGCCTCCGATCACCAACTGGAGACAGGCTGGGCCGCACTCGGTCGTCCTCCTCCTCTTTGCCCTGAGCGGCGGTTGATCTGTCGATCCTCACGGCAAGACCCACGGACAGGGCTTCACCTCGACAATGACTCCAAAAAACAGGTACGATATCACAAAATCGTGATGCTCTGCTGCTCCCAAGCTCCACGAAGATAGGAGCTACCTTGGGGGAGCAGCGCTTATATCCCACGAGTCTTTTCCACCTATCCGGCAGATTCCCCCACTCGTCCCCCTATTGGATGGAGGGGCCTGCGCCTTCCTGGTGGCTGCAACGGGGGGAGTGGGTGCTTTTCCTGCTTCTGGCCGCTCCCGAGTGCCAAAAAACTGTTCTTTCCGGGGCTCGGCATTGGATTTGGCGCCGGCCCTCGAGGCCCCCTTTGGGGGCGGCCTCTGCGACAACCTCCACAATATAAGCATGTTGGGTAGATGCATGCAAACACAAAACAAAACAAAAGCATAGCAGTGTCAGCCCTCTTGCAGTGGTATTGTGTTGCAGTGTATACATTTAAAAAAAGTTCCAGCTTGCCTGACACATTTAGAACCAATATGTTAGCTATTTTGGAATGGTAAAACAATCATACACTACACTAGGGAAAATACCATCCAATAAGGGTTGCCTGGCCTAGTTGCAGTGACCATACAGAGTATGTATATATGCATGTATACATTTCCAGTGGGTATTTATTAGAAGATCTTGGAATTCAATTAAGCCTTTGAGTCTTCACGTGGTGCTTCTAGCAAGAATTATTACAGTGTAAATCTCCTACCCCCTAGGATTTGTCAATGGGGCTAATCAATACCAAACGCCTTGCCTACATTGATAATCTGTGAGAGTTTGTGTAACAAAGTACAGAACTGCAGGCCAGCCTTAAAGGTATATTGATATTGGCTTTAACACGTTCATTTCATAATAACTAATACTAAAAGGCAGACCTATGGCCTCTGAAATAACTTTCTAAATAAACCAATCAGGCCTTGAGCCTTTGTCACTCACTTGTCACTGTCACTCAGACCTACTGCGTTGAGCATAAGCCTTCCCACAAGACAACCATCAGGTATGCTGTAATAATAGTATACATTTGTTCAAAATTACAATTGTCAAGACAACATAAAATTCCCCTAAGAAGTCCGAATAAAGATCAACATGGTGCAAATATTCTATCCCCACTTTGTTTTTGAGTGGGTCACCAAAAGCAAACCACCTTACTGCTATAGAAATTTGTGTGATTCCATGTAAAACAATACCTACCTAAAAACTTTAACACTGTGTGATTACAAGGCACCCTTAAAAGCCTATTGCCGTTAACACACTCTTTACGGTAGGTAGTCAAGCCCACTGGTTTTGTCATAACTTTTTATTAAAAACTCATAAATCCTATGGATTCTGACAAGACTTTTCCCAATAAATCAACAAGGCATATTGAATTTGTGATTGGGATGACACTATTACCAATGCAGGCATAGAGGGGAGGCCTGGCTGACAGCCCAACATGGCAGCAGTGTTCTAGCTTAGATTTCGCCTATTGCTTGCACATCCATAGTGATCCTGAAGGGCTGCACCCTTTCCAACATTTGGATCAGGATTGCTGTGCCCTGGGACCCTCCTGAGGTTGATGTAAGGGGCAGAGATGCAACTTGGAAGGGTAACGAAGGCAAACAGATTACCACCCAGGATGCGGCAGCCTACCTGTGTATTGCAGCCCAGACCCAGAACACCTGAGGAGGAGGAGAAGAGGTGCCTTGCCAAGAGCAGCCTTGGGGACATGAGTAGAGCTGGGGACATCCTCTTTCTCCACCCTGCCCGGAGTGGTGTAACCAACCCTTGGGTCAGCAGGTGTTTGCCTCCAGAGAATCTGGGGTGGCCCATTTGGTGAGTGGAAGGGGGTCCGCTTTGTACCACCTCTCCATGTGGAGTTAATTGTGCAACAGAGCAATTGTATATGCCCCTCCTTCAGATCCTTTGGAGCCCAAGACCGGCCCTTAATGGTGCCACAGAGAACCACGGATTCCCAGATTGAAGCGGAACAAGTGCGGAATGTGCAAACTCCCCATACCTTGCCCAGAATTGCCTGTGAATATTGATCAAGCTGCCCCCACCGGTGCAGTGGGCCTGAAGAGAAGGTAAGTCGTGTTCGAGGCCCCTTCACACATATGATGTAGATCCTATTTGGTTGGCTGCAGAGGCCTAGTGGAAGCCAATGGGAGGATGTTCTTTGTGTACGACACAGACTGAGGGAGCTGATATGTCGCCGATCCTGGTGGCAAGTGCTGCTGTGTTGAGGACAGTTTTGTTATTGGATCCTTTTCAATAAAACTTCATGATTCCTTCCTGTTCTGTGCCCTCGCTGAGGCCAGGCCGGACTGCTTGTGCTTAAGTTGGTCCGCATGTCCACTGCTTCCTGCTGCACTTCTTGTGCATTGGCTCCTCTCTGTACTCAGTGCATACACTGCTGACTTTGGCTGCATGGAAACTGTACTCTTCTCTGGGAAGTTACGCTAGATGTGCTGTTCCCTTAATGAATCCACTTCCAAACCTCCTCGTGTTCAAACCTGACACTCTGGTGTCTCAGGATAGTTAATGCAGTGAATCTCAGCCCACTACTCAGTCTGATAAACTCGGCCAAATATTGCTAGCCATAAAAACAACTACACTGGAATAAAAAAACAATGGTATCTCTATAGACAAAAATGTACTATGACATGATCACCGTAAGCTGACATAAAGGGTCTCTAAAATAGAGAAAACAATCCAGGAATTCATACCCAGAGAATCAGACCTTAGTCAATAGGTTCAAGCTCTCAAAGAAAAGGTCCAGCTTTTTTAATGTAGGGCTGAATATGTGGATGGGCTCTCGAGGCATAACAATATTTGAGTTGTTGGAACGCCTGAGAGTACTGAGGGCTCGAATGCAGTGAATTTTTAAGTCCTGGTTTAGAAAATTCACACCCGTTCCCAGCTCAGCAATCTCCACCGAGATCTCCCCCATGTCTACAGATGGTCAGGATTATACTCTACAGGCATCGGGATGCTTGCCTTGAGAAAGACAACCATCAAATTATGCTGTGTCCTGACTATTCCCTGGCATTGCAGCAACAGCAATTTCAGGGTGTCGACCGGACAATGAGGGAGAGCAGAATTCCGTATTTGCTACTGTTCCCAGCCTGACACAAGATTATCCACAAGCAAAAGACTCACTTTTTCACTGACCCAGCAGCTGCTTGGAACTGGTTTGAGTGCAGTGGGTCGTGCACCATGTCTAACTGGTCCGGGAGAGGGACTGCCAGCAGGCCACGAGAACACTTGGAGGGACCCATCATGGGGCTCGTCCTTCTTCCCATGCACAAGTTCTCAGGGGTCGCCAGGTGGCTTTATTGGTCACGTCCGCCTTCTGAGACCCCTCAACACCAACTGTTTCCTTGTCTGCTGCTTCCTCAAATCAAGAGACCATTTCAAAGATTCAACTTGTCCCATGTGATCGAGTGGAATAACTACCAATCGTTATTCTTCAAACTGCAGATGACATTGTATAGTTCATTGTTGTGACTGTGACTTCCCCGAGACCAAGTATGCACAACTTTCTTAATTTGTCCTGTGAAGAATCCTATAGACCTCCCAGGATACTTTGGGTTCACAACCCTTTGTTCCGGTTGGGGAGGGGGGATGGACACTCGACTGATCTGGTTGGGGAGGGGGGATGGACACTCGACTGAATTTACCATGTATGGTTGGACACCTGTGCTCTGACCTCCAAAGTCCTGGTTGACTACATAAGCCTTCTTTAGTACGTCTCTTAATAACTCACACCCTCACATTGAAATGATCAACAAATCCCTTTTTCCCCAGGGATATGATTCCGTGTCATATCGAGATTGGGCTTTTAATAAATGAGCTTTTACCTCTCCTCTCCCAACAAAAAGTCCACAATGTCCTCGTTTTTCTTGGGCAACCAGCCAGTTGCAGTTTGCCTCAGCAAGTTAGCAATGTTGCGATTGTTGTTTGTTTCTGATTGATTACTGTTTACTTTCTTTAATTGGAGCTCCAATGAAGTGTTATGGGACGACCAAAGGATATAGGACAACAGGGGCCTGAAGTATCAGAAAGTCCACATAACACTCTTGCAAGAATCCCACACAGCACAAGATGAAAGTAACAGGCTCCAAAAGCGTTGGCATGGACAAATGTTCAGTATGTATCACTCCACATTCTCCAGAGAAATTATGATCTGGATTAGTGCAAAGGTTCCTTTCAGCATCAATAGATTCATTATAGATCCTGAGAGCAGATTTATATTTCTTGATGACAGATTAGACAGGGACCTTTTCATGATAGGTAATGTCTATACACCACATGTACATCAACAAACCTTCCTTGAACAACTATCCATGCATTTGTGGTAAATATTTCGTTACCGGTACTATTTTTTATGCGGTAAAGTCTATCAAGAATAACTCAGTAAATATAAGAGGCAGAATCCGTGGTATTAGAGGTTTAAAAATGCTTTATTCCTATAAAAAGGAAGACAATTCGAATTGTGGGCCTTCTGTTCCATCACCACGAAAGTTCAGGAAGGAAGGGAGCATATATTATTGACAGGTAATCATTTTTATAGAAAAGGCATTACAGTGAAACAGATGCAAGAGGCGTGACAGCTGATAATTCAGATAAACTGTACATACGTAACTAATAGAGGCGTAAACATGGGTGTAACTAAAATACGTCATTAAACATGATGTCACAAGTGGGTGGATCCATAGAAGAATCCTGCAATGTCAGCAGAAATATTTGGCAGAGATGCGCGCGCAGCCGCATGACGTGTGATTGACGTGCAACTAGAGAGTGAAGGAGACTTGACATTTAGCTCTACATGTGGAGACAGAAGTCTGGGGTTATGTCAACCTAATCCCTAATCATATCTAATATCCTATGTTTAAAGAACTGTGTTATCCAAAAGGAGAGGTCTCTTAGGATAGAATCTTATTCTATACTGACTATACTGACTGTTAGTGCGTGTACAAGCGTCTAAGTGTCTACACTAGATGCGAGGGGGTAGGAATATTCCATGGTAACGGGGCTATGAATTACTTGCATGAGGACAGCGAGGCCTGGCCCCTTTGCACGGTAGCTGGAGGAATGTTTACCTAAATTACTAGACAGGAATGCATCGGATGAGGAGCGAAGGAGATAATCTCGAAGGTGAAATACAGTTTTTGGCAGGCGACAGGCTGGATCAGGCACCGTTAGCCGCGCAAGGAGTAAGACAAAGTTCATGGTCACAGATGCAGGCTCAGACTGGAGCTTTCAGAGGCAGAAGGCAGGAAAAGGCTTGATGACAGAATTCGGGCCTACTCGCCTGAATCTGTGAAATGTGGAAAGTGAACCACATAAAGTCGGTGGCCTTTCATACTTAGGAATGGAATATCTGACCCATTCATCGCGGATCTGAAAGGGGACATGTTGACGGTGGACGCACATATATTTGCGTCTTCAAAACTGGAGCAGGAGGGAACATACATGTACTTATAACATGCACATGGAGCCGTTGGGGTCTACGATAGGGGACATAACTGATCACAAAATTCATATTTCCTCATTCCCTCCTTGTCCCCTTCGGACCCTTAGGAGATATCGATCTTCATCAATCCATCGATCTGTTCATATAGCATCATTTGTTCTTCTTTCTTCTTCCGGGATCTCGAACGAAAACTTGGATGTGGGATACACGAGGTGGCACACAGACCACAAATCGCTGGCCCACATTGTAGACATAAGCAGCAACTGAATAGTATGAGGAGGCCAATACCTAGGAAGGATAGGATTCTCCATCCCCAGGCTGACAACACGCCCCAGAACCAACCGGACAAAGTCCAGGTGCCTGGACTCTGGTGTATCTGGCTTACAATCTTATGAAGGCGAGTTATGGCCTTATATACTGACGGCGAATTTTCTGGTATGAAAATGCAACAACTTGATCCGATGACCCTACAAGCTCCGCCCCTATCGGCCAGGATGACGTCAAGGACAAGACGATTTTGAAGCACAACAATCCGCATAGCAGACTGCTCTTCTGTTAAATTGCCTAAGGCGGAAATAGTTTCGTTCACTACTGCTTCAAGGGTTCTGGTTAATCTACGTATCAACTTACTATTAGTGACTGTACCTATATAGGGAAAGAAACCTTTGTTGAAATCTGTGTATTTTTCCCATGCCGTTTCAGTGTAATCGACAATTGGGAGATCTCTCTGCTGTCTATTGTGTACTAAATGGGTATTTCTATGATAATCAGGAGGAGCTAGGAAAACAGGTGGCAGAAGGAATGCTATGTAACAGGTACCATCCCAATCTAAAGGTAGACATATATAGGCGGTCTGGCCACATATGAAGTAGGAATGATGGGAAGCTCTAAATGTAGACTTGCCTTGATCACTGAATTTTATTACAATGGTGCATTTACTATGACCCATGTGTATGGAACCATTCTTTCTTATACATAATTCCCCTTTTACTGGGAATACTGACATGGCGGGCAAGATTGGTGTAGCTTCAGATTCAACGTTCAGGATCATGAGGTTAAGTGTAAAGTTACCTAATCCATATACTTCATTTTCTAGATCAGTTCCTGTTCTTTTGGGGAGTCCCTCCTTGTTAGGGTAGCAGACTTTAAGCAAAACTAGGTTCAGGTTTCCCCATACCCAGTTGTCTTGATAAACTGCGGAATTTGAATCTAGTGTATTAATCAAACTAAACCATGCTCCACAGGAGCCATTGTGTGTGAACGGATATGGAAAGAGGGGCAAGACTCCCTTATAGTTCTGATAGGGAGGGAGTCGGCCACATATCCAACAATTTGTGGCATTGCTGGTTTGATGGGAATGATGTAGCATACTAATGAATGTGTTGTTGCGCAGCGCAAATCTATATGACAACTCATGCGGAGGAAATTCACTAAAAGAATGTTCTGCAGTTATATTATAAGCACGCTTAAGAATAGGATAATACATATGCAATAGTATGCCGAAAATAATGATCAGAAGACTTAGAAAAAACAAAATTAATAATGTTACTGTACAGTGACTACGAAGTGATTTACAATACGCATGCTTTTTCAGCTGCTTTCGCTGATTTCTTTCTCTATTCCGGTCTAGAGGATACATGTCAGAGACAAATTCAACCGATTCACCTTGGAGAGGACTTAAACAATCAAATTGTCTGACTTACTAGACCTCAATTTTAGTTTATAAATTTCTGAGTTCGATTGCTCAACCAAGGGGAGCTTTGAGTCTGTCTGTGAGGGAATACAGGGTTGAGTATCTACACCGGGTGGTAGTCCATAAAATTTCTTGATATGACTCGAGTGCAACCACCCTTTTCTTCCCTCGATTTTCACGGCTGTCCTTGTGGTGAGTAAAACCAACTTCGGTGACTTCCACCTAGGATCCAGTTGGGTCTTCCGGTCAAAGTTCCTGACCAGCACTAGGTCACCAGGAACCACGTCATGGGGCTTCACCTCAGTATTGTCGGGAAAAGCTGCGGATACCTGTGAACGACAAGATTGTAGTGCAGACATCAAGGAAGCCAGGTAATCTGTCAGCATATTACAGTCAACGTCAGTGATTTTACGAGGTATAGGCGTCCCCCACATATTTGGTGGTCTACCGAAGATCACCTCATACGGGGATAGCCCTGTTCGAGAATGTGCTACCATTCTCATGTAAAAGAGCGCAACTGGTAAGGCTACTATCCAATCGACTCCTTTTTCTCTACATATTTTGGACAATCTAATTTTCAAAGTTTGATTATGGCGTTCTACGAGACCTGCTGCCTCGGGATGTCGGACACAGTGAAACTTCCATTGATAGCCTAATAGAAGGGAAACGTGTTTCATTAGTTCGGATGAGAACGGCTGGCCGTTATCTGAGTAGACAACACGTGGTAAACCGTACCGTGGGAAGAATTCTCGAACTAACTGTTTGGCAGTAGTCGGGGCAGTGTAATCTGAAACCGGGTATGCTTCTGTCCAACGGGAAAGAGCACAAACAACTACGAGAACATATTTGAATCCTCGACATCGTTCCATCTGGATATAATCCATCTGGAGGACTTCAAAAGCATGATCGGGAGTTTGAAATCCACCCTGTTCTACGGGGATGCTTTTACCTGGATTAAACTGACAACATATCATACAGGTACGAACCTTTTGTTTAGCTGCGGCTCGCAAGTGCTTGTTGAACCAAATGTGTTGAATACTGTCTAGCATAGCTTTTTCTCCTAGGTGCGCTGGACTATGTATTGTGTTAATGATGACTTGGACCATTGAGTCGGGAAGAAACCATATAGATTTTTCCTTCGTCATCCATCCCTGATCTGTTTGGATCCCTCCTAATTCAGTCCATTTCTTTATTTCTTCTGGTGTAGCATGTGTCTGTATGTCAATTACATCAAGGGCGGGATCCTTAACTGTCATGCAATGTGTTGGTGTCGGAACTATTGTCTTTGTCATGTCAGTTGTGAGAGTCTGATTCTGAGCAGTCTGTTTAGCTGTTCTGTCAGCTAGGTCATTACCCTGAGAAATAATATCGGTAACTTTTGTATGGGCTTTGCATTTCATAATCGATATTGCAGTAGGTAGATGAATCGCATCTAATAGGGCTTGAATGAGGGGTCCGTGTTGGATGTGGGCACCGTGAGAAGTTAAATAACCTCTCTCTCGCCACAGTACGCCGAAGTCATGGACGACTCCGAATGCATAACGTGAATCTGTGAATATGTTGACTTTCTTATTTGTGGCTTGAATACAGGCTTGTGTCAGAGCGGTGAGCTCTGCTGCTTGAGCTGACAAAGTGTTAATACGATTTGTTTCAATGACTTCAGTGTCTGTTGTGACTGCATAAGCGGCCACTAGCTCTCCTGTACTTGCTCTCATACATGACCCATCTACATACAATGTCAAGTCTGGATCTGACAAAGGGATATCTGTCAAGTCTTGTCTGGGTTTCGTCGTGATAGTAATAACTTCGACACAATCATGTGCCAATGGATCTGTTCCGCCCACTGGTAACAGTGTGGCAGGATTTAACGTATTACAACGTCTGATTTCTATATGTGGCTGAAACAATGTTAATTCGTAACCGGTGAGTCTCGCTATAGTCAAGTGTTGTGTTTGTGTGCGGTTCAAGAGAACCTCTACTGCATGTGGTACTTGTACTGTCAATTGATGTCCTAACACTATGGCATCGCTTTGTCTGATTGCTAAAGCTGTTGCTGCCACTGATTTCAGGCACGCAGGAAGAGCCTGAGCTACGGGATCTAATGTACTAGAGAAATAAGCACATGGTTTGTGTGATCCTGCTTGTTCCTGAGTGAGTACTGACAAAGCAGTACCTTCGCGTTCTGTAACGAAGAGTGTAAACTGTTTACTGTAACATGGTGTTGCTAGGACAGGTGCTTGGCATAAAGCTTTCTTTAAGCTTTCAAAGGCGTGTGTATGTTCTTGAGTCCAAGGGAGGACAGTCGATGTGGCTGCCTCCTGTGTTGTCAACTGGATGAGTGGTTTTGCTAGAAATGCATATTGGGGGATCCACTGCCTACAGTATGAAGTGAGGCCTATAAAAGCCCGCACCTCCTTTTGTGTCTTGGGTGGTGGCATGTTAGCAATTAACTGGATGCGGTCGGGTGTAAGCTGCCTTCCCTCCTTGGACAGCGAGTGCCCAAGGTAAACAACTCGCTGGACACAGAATTGCAGCTTAGAAGGGGACACCTTGTGCCCCTTGTCAGCCAAAAATTTTAAAACCGTCAGTGACGCTTTTTCACATTCAGGTTCGCTTCGGGCGGTGATCAGCAGATCATCGACATACTGAAGCAAGGCAGTGTTAACTGGCATGTGGATACTGTCAAGTTCTCGTTTCAGTGCTTGGCTATAGATGCTGGGGCTTTCTGTAAATCCTTGGGGTGCGCGTGTGAATTTAAAACTTCGTCCATTTAAACTGAATCCGAACAAATATTGACTTTCCGGATCGATTGGGACACTAAAGAAAGCATTCTTGAGATCAATTACAGTGAAGAACGTTGCTTCTGAGTCAATAGCTGTGAGTAATGAAGAGATATCTGGGACCACGGGGTATTGTGGCACAATACATTTATTTAATTCGCGCAGATCAATAACTAATCGATATACTGGTGGAGCTTTTGGATCCGTTCTTTTAAGAATCGGAATTATCGGAGAATTACATACATTAGAGTCGGTTTCGACAACCACTCCTTGTGCAATGAGCTCGTCAATTATTTGCAGAAAAGCCACAACAGCATCGGGTGGTAACTTATATTGTCGTATTCGTGGTAATATTACTCCTGTTTTTAGTGTAACACGATATGGTGTAATATTCATGCAACCAACATCAGTGGGGCCTTGTGCCCATAAATGTGTAGGTAAATTCTGCAGTCGGTGATCCATGTCTCCGGATACGTAGTGACCTTTAAAGTCACGTAAAAATAGTCGTACTCCTTCCGGAGAACAACATATTATAGCTCCTAGAGCTTTCAATGTTTTTATGCCTAACAAGTTTTCTGGACATGATTTAGTAAGCAATAAATCTGTAGTACGTGTCAATGGACCGACTGTCAGTGGAAGAGGTTGTGTTACATCATTAATTATAGGTTTTCCTGAGAATCCAAGGGAAATATTCTGTGCGCCTGAGAGGGGTGCCCCTGGAACTTCACTACGTCTTATAGTTGTTCTGCTTGCCCCTGTATCAAGTAAAAACTTTCTGTCTTCCCCTAATAGTTCACTATGTACATAAGGTCCCTCTTGGTCTACAGGAACCTCAATAAGGGGTAAGCCAACTTCCCTCTCTAGGCTATCTCATGAGTATCGCTGATAATCGGGATAATCTGCTTGTGCATACTGATACATCTGTTGTGTCGTTGCTTGTGTTGCAGCAATAGGCTGCGCTTGTGGTGGTGCTATAGTCTGTTGTGGAGCTCCCTGTTGCGGAGCTAGTTGTTGTGGAGCTAACCTAGGTTGTGCATGCTGAGGAATTTGTTGTTGATTCTGATCCTGTCTAGGTGGACGTGGTCTCTCCTGAGTTCTACCTGTAGCAATATTATGTTTCAGGACTGGACAATCGTGTATATAATGACCTGGTTGTTTACAATAGTTGCATGTCCCTTTCACAGGGCCTGCGGAATCATCCTTTTGATGACTATCGGCTGGAACTGACTGTGCAACAAGCATTTTCATTTTTGTATCTTTCATACGTCTTTGTTCGTGTTCTTGTTCTTCTCTAATTCTATTGTGATGATATTGTAACATCTGTAGCATCTGTGATGGGGTATTACCTTGCCAGGTACTTTCGAATTTCAATACTCTATTCTTAACTTGTAGCAGAGAATTTTCAACTAATTTTGTCACAAACAGATGTGGGTATGACTCACTACTGGCTTTTATGCCACTATTTATACCAAAACATTTTTCAAATCGGGAATAGAAATCACTAGTATCTTCGTCTGGCTTTTGTTTACAGGCTGAGATTGCACCCCAGTCTTCCTTTTTCGTAGTTAATAAACGTGGCAGTACCTGTATTAGTAATCCTGCTAGTGCTGTAGTCTTTTCCCCAAGCCCTGCTCCTGCAGCTCGGGCCTTTTCTTCGTTTTCTAATGCTGTCCAATCTATCTTTTGGTCTCCCACCTCCCATTCTTTTTCTTTGAGTTTTTCATAAACACCGGCGGGTAATAGGACTTTTAATATTTTCATAATGTCGGGGTAGGTATACTCTCCCATGAGTAACATGTCTTTTATCTCACGGTGGAAACCTGCTGGGTCCTTGTCATGGCTGGGTACTACTTTCTTCATTTCTAATAATTCTAATTTAGTTATAGGTGTGTACACAAATACGCGTGTAAAATTATCACCGGCACCTCTAATTGGGTGTACTTCGCGTAGCGGGTTCTGTCTATCTATGTGATACATTTTTCTTCCCATTATGGGAACTGGAACGTGTTCTGGGCATACGAAATTTAAATATTGGTTTCGGGATTCTAGTATTTCTTTAATCAAATCAGTACCTGACCCTTTCCATATGTTCGTGAGTAGTTCTGTCAATATGTCAGGTAAGGGTCCTGGATCGGAGTGTTGGCTTTTATATAATATAAGAAGGTGTTGAATCATGTATATACTAGTTAAACGCTGTTCATATGGATCTAGATTCAGAAACGTGTGTGCAAGTACATCGTTATTGTATTCGCTGGGACTGTCAGCCCATTGTACTGCTGACCTGGCTAATTCTTGTTCGTCCATGGAATCGAGCATGTGGTACCCCCTTCGATCTCGGAGTAATTTATCAGCGGCTTGGAATAAGTGTTCGGGGGATTTTGTATTTAACATAGGGTTTGGAAAATGTCTATTATATTCTGGACGTATTGGACGTACCGGATCATTAAAACCTCTGGTATTATTATGGGGTCTTCCTCTACCTACATAAGCTATCGTTTCTACTTGCTCTGACTCTTGCTCCTCCTCTTCTCTGTTTAGGTTAGCGGCGTCTACCTCTAATCTTTCTTCGTGTATTCGTTCTACTTCTTTGCGGATCTTTCGGTACATAGCGACTATACATAACTGTTTATCATGTCTCCCTTCTGATATATGCTGACCCCAAGTGACAAGTTTTTGCATTTCTTCCGGATTTACCCCAGGCCGGTCTTGATTTCTGATTACACAGTTTATGAGGAAACGTAACAGTTGTCCCTGTACCTCCGCTTTCTGGTACTCCATGGCTCTGCTAATACTTTCAGGACTTCGCCCTGACTGGACAAAGTGATACATATTTTCTAAATGTGTAGTCATTCCTGGTAGCTTCGTTAAATATATTGCAGCTCGTCGAATACGTAATGATGACAGCAGCATTTCGTCCCGTTTACCGGGCACAGGATCATATCTACAATCTACTAGAAGTTCCTTAAGCATGTCGGGAGTTGCTAGTTTGGGCGTACGTTGGAGGGCTAAATCTCTAAGAGTCTGTTTATTTCGCGGCGGAGTGGCAAACATGTCTGTCGTACCTCCTGTAGCACCGTCTGAGGTGCTAGGCACGAAAGGATTCGTTGGGCGTAGGATAGAGATTGTAGATGCGGGAAAAACTGTAGAAACGGACGGGTCTGTTGGAACTTGTGTAGGAGTTTGTAATTGCGGGGATATAGATGGATGCTCTTGGTGTTGAACACCATCGACAAGCGGTGTGGGTGGTATGGCATTAGCATACTCGGGAGCTGCGTCATCTAAATAGGACGAAAGAAAAACGTCCTTTGCTGTTTTGGGATGTGATTTGGGATGTGCTTTTATCGGAAACAATGGAGGTGGCAAGTCTTTTGGTATTTCCGGAGTAGCCTTAGGTAACCCTTCGGCCAGAAGTGGATACATACCATTCATAAGGGCGTTTCTTTGTCTGTCTACTTGTTCTGAGTTTACTCGGGTACCTTCCTCAAGTAATAGATTTTCTCGAGCTTTATTTGAATTCTCTCTACCTTTCTCTTCCTGTCTGAGTGCTTTTTCTGTACGTCTATATGATTCTTTACGCCATAATTCAATGGCATCTTTCTGTGACTGTCTGGCTTTCTTTTTCCATAATTCTTCTTCTACTCTCATGATGCAATCTGCATCCCAGGTCCCCGTTGCGGGCCATCTCTGACTCTCTGGTAATTCTTTGGTGTAGTCCACCCATAAATCAAGAAATAATACGGCGTCTAGGCCATGCTTATGATACATAAAGTATCCTGGAGTGTCCCTAGGTGGGATGGGAACGGCTTCTTCGAGTACACCTTTTCTAGTTTTGATCTGTCTTAGTTTCGAAAAGAGCGGCATTTTTAGATCTTGTTTCTAGAACACACTTTATACGAGAAAACACAATAATGAACAGTCATTCATACCACAATATATAGAACGTATTTAAAACATTTAACGCTTAACAGTTTTACGAATAATGATAACTAATAGAAAACTAGTTACTGACATAATACTGACACTAGATAATACTTATTTATATGCAAGACATACTATATATACTGCTAAACAGTACAGATACACTGCTAAAACAGTGCAGACCGGATTTGTGTACCCAAACCCGTCTTGACCGGCACAGACTATGTGCACGTAAAATGCCTCCCCGGTAATGGTACTCACCGGGTAGCTCGGAACGGAAGGCCTCGGAACGGAACTGAAACTGGACCGGACTGGACTCGACTCGACTGGACTCGGAACTTCGGAACCTGGCGGGACTCTGTATACCTCGGATCTTGCTCTCTCAGCTAGGCTCTGGTCGGGATACTTCGCACTTCTCACCGCCTCGTCTGGGTGTTGATCGCAGCCTCAGTCGTCCCCGCTTGGCCGGAGGGAGATACAGGAAATCCTGCAGGTACGCGTTTTTGTCCGTTCAGCTGTGGCAGGAGACCGGGCCTGCAACGCACCGCCGGCGCGTGAGATGAGAAAGTGTCCCTGTTCGGGCGCCAATTTATGTGGTAAATATTTCGTTACCGGTACTATTTTTTATGCGGTAAAGTCTATCAAGAATAACTCAGTAAATATAAGAGGCAGAATCCGTGGTATTAGAGGTTTAAAAATGCTTTATTCCTATAAAAAGGAAGACAATTCGAATTGTGGGCCTTCTGTTCCATCACCACGAAAGTTCAGGAAGGAAGGGAGCATATATTATTGACAGGTAATCATTTTTATAGAAAAGGCATTACAGTGAAACAGATGCAAGAGGCGTGACAGCTGATAATTCAGATAAACTGTACATACGTAACTAATAGAGGCGTAAACATGGGTGTAACTAAAATACGTCATTAAACATGATGTCACAAGTGGGTGGATCCATAGAAGAATCCTGCAATGTCAGCAGAAATATTTGGCAGAGATGCGCGCGCAGCCGCATGACGTGTGATTGACGTGCAACTAGAGAGTGAAGGAGACTTGACATTTAGCTCTACATGTGGAGACAGAAGTCTGGGGTTATGTCAACCTAATCCCTAATCATATCTAATATCCTATGTTTAAAGAACTGTGTTATCCAAAAGGAGAGGTCTCTTAGGATAGAATCTTATTCTATACTGACTATACTGACTGTTAGTGCGTGTACAAGCGTCTAAGTGTCTACACTAGATGCGAGGGGGTAGGAATATTCCATGGTAACGGGGCTATGAATTACTTGCATGAGGACAGCGAGGCCTGGCCCCTTTGCACGGTAGCTGGAGGAATGTTTACCTAAATTACTAGACAGGAATGCATCGGATGAGGAGCGAAGGAGATAATCTCGAAGGTGAAATACAGTTTTTGGCAGGCGACAGGCTGGATCAGGCACCGTTAGCCGCGCAAGGAGTAAGACAAAGTTCATGGTCACAGATGCAGGCTCAGACTGGAGATTTCAGAGGCAGAAGGCAGGAAAAGGCTTGATGACAGAATTCGGGCCTACTCGCCTGAATCTGTGAAATGTGGAAAGTGAACCACATAAAGTCGGTGGCCTTTCATACTTAGGAATGGAATATCTGACCCATTCATGGCGGATCTGAAAGAGGACATGTTGACGGTGGACGCACATATATTTGCGTCTTCAAAACTGGAGCAGGAGGGAACATACATGTACTTATAACATGCACATGGAGCCGTTGGGGTCTACGATAGGGGACATAACTGATCACAAAATTCATATTTCCTCACATTTGGCAGAGGACGCACACATCCGGTGGTTATTTGGGGGTGATTTTAATAGCATCCTGTATGTGATCCTTGATAGATCGCATCCCCCCCTCCCCAAGACACAAACTCTATCAAATACTGAAATATTAATGCAGTGATTATGACACTGGACTCACTCAGATGTTTGGAAAGTGCATAATCCAACCATTAATCTTTATTCCTTCTATTTGCCAATTCATGATTTATACGTGAGACTGAAAAGGGTGATCTGTTCTAATGTTCTGTGCCCTTGGATCACACATGCGGAATATCTGGGACAAGACATCTCAGATCAGAGCCTAGATCTGGGTCCGTGTAGGCCTCAGTCACCCACTCAGACTCGGTGCCTCTCAGTCCTGATATTAGAAGAAAGAGTCCTCAGGGAAACTCTAGCTACCTGACTGATAGAATTCTTTGATCAGAACTCAGGTTCAGCATCCTCTATAGTTTTGGCATTTAGGTAATGAAGGTGGTGGGCACTCTATGCAGATAGTGGTGGGCAGACATCAAACTTTGGAGTGTCAATTCCTCTGAGTGGAGTGTTCTTACGTAGAAACTGAATGTAGGATTGTAACTGACGCCACTGCTATGACAGTGAGTTTCATAAAGAGGAAGCAGCTTTGACTGAAATATTACGTTGTCTTGAATGGACTGCTTATACTGCCAGGTCACACTCTGAAGCAGACACATAGGGCTGCGTTTTGGCCTGGATTCTTTCAGAGTCTAGATGATAATGCCCCATTATTGCTCTCTGTGATGAGAAGGGCAATCTTGCCTATTCCCAACAGAATAGTTTTCAAGTGGTGCTTCACTTTTATAGCCACCTGTACAGAAACCTCCCTCCCCTCATTTCACAGCCAACAACATACCAAACATTTGTAGCAAACTAGAATGCCCTAGGAATGTGGCAGACCTCTGAGAAGAGATAGAAGCCCCATCACCCCTCAAGCATTAAAAACCACCATGAATAAGGCACATACTCTTCAGATTCATCCTGAACATCCCAGCTGCAGCCACATCACTGGTCACCTGAGTGACCTTCACTGGCTCCTGATCAACAAAAGAATTACCTTCAAGCTCCTCATGCATGCCTACAAAGCCCTCCACAATGCCAGACCTGCATACCTAAAACCCGCCCTCTCCTTCTACACTCCCACCAGACATCTCCATTCCGTCCAACCGGCCCTGGCCACCATTCCATGCAAGAGCACGGCTGGAGGAAGATCCTTCTTCTACCTCACTGTGAAGACCTGGAACTTCCTGCCTCCACATCTCAGGCAATCACCATCACTACCTCAATTCAGGATGGGCCTCAAGACCTGGCTCTTTGACTGAACCACAGACCGCCCCCCTTTCAGCATGTTGAGATCTTAATATGTGAGTAGTAATGTTGTACAAGAAACCTGATTGATTGATTCATTGATTTTTCACCTCCAAATTATCCCAGCTGTATTAAGAGGCCTTGGAAACCAGTACACTGCCAACATCACTGAGGGAGGCCAAAAGCGTTATTAACAGCTGAATATAAAATACTAAGAAATGTTTTTGCAGACCAACTCTACTGTGCTATTTCCTAACTGGCCCACTCCGATCAAAACAGTTCCATATCGGGTAGAAACATTTCTCATAATGTCAGGAGACTATATCAGTTAATGGGCACAGCTCCAGTGCACTAGCCATATTCTGTGGCTCTAGTTCTATACCTGGAACGTACCTCTTGAAAGTACTCTGTAAATTTGGATTTGGTTCTCGATTTATCCAAATGGTGAGTCTCTTATATACTGACCCAATAGCCAGTGTCAAACTCAAAGGGAGTATATATGACCCATTTGAGACTGGCAGGGGGTCCCGATAGAGCTGTCTTCTTACCCCACTTCTTTTTGGCTTGTCCATGGAACCCCTGGCCTGCCCAAGCTTGAATGGCTAACACTGGGGTATTCCCTACATGATGGCATGCATTTAATCTCTCTTTTTGAGATGTTGCAGGACTATTCATTAATAAAGGCAAGCTTTGTCTTTTTCCCCCTATGTCGAGATTCCCTCCTACTAATTGATACACAGGGTAGCAGCCAAATAAGGTGGGATGGCCGCAGGATCAGATCCCTAGGTATGAGAATCTGCATGATGGCAATTTCATGAAAGGTGTGACCTCCCTGAGAAGCCAGATAACTCTTTGCAGAATGCTCCCACTGTCAACCATAGGATGCATTACCATTTCCAAAATGGGAATGCTGCAGACGTTCCTGTACTTTTTTGCCCTCCTCCCTCTTTTCCTTACCCAGCATTTTTTCCATTATCGGGATACCATGTTAGGAGATCTGTTGTGGTCAAATGGGTGATATAGGGTGGCCCTATCCATACTGAGACTGGAGGAGGCCTAGAAGCTCCTCACTTCAAGGCTTATTATTTGGTGGCTCAACTGCAGTGGCTATCCAGATGGCTGGTCAGATCGGCTCTTGAGGAAACTAGTGCAAGTATCATGCCTCTGAGCTTGACTGATATTTACAAACTGGTTCTCCTTACTTTTTGATTGACTTGAGGACTGCCCCGATGAATTGAGGTGGTGATGGGTTGCCTGGTCAGGCTTTGATAACTCACTAAATTTAAAGCCCCAAACAACTCAAGAGACCTGTTACTGGGCCTCGCTGACCAGTATTCTCTCCTGTATAATCACAAACTCACATATTGGATGACAACTGGTCTGGCAGTGGTAGGGGTTTTGTTCCAAGATTGTTAATTTAAATCATTCCAGGCTTTGAGGAACTGCTAGCCTCTACATGAGGGACAATCCCTGACATATGACTTTCTCTCACACATATTTCACACCACACAGGCAATAGTGGAAAAAAAAGAACCTAACATTTACCAACCGACGTATTCAATGTATATGGTAGGTGGAAGGTGTCAGTGGTCCACTGAGTAGAATCATGGCATACAGTAACCCTACACTGGACCCAAGCTGAGAGCAAGGCCCTTCATGGAGAAGAACGTAGGGGATTATGTAAATACCCAATAATAGAGAAATGGCATGAGCTGTGGGTGACATAGGGTGCTGAACCTGTGGAATCTATTCTGATTCAGTTACTATTTTGTGACACTCAATAGGAGCAAGCCTGCAGACGTACACAGGCTTGTTGGCCTTCAATTGAATTTGGACTCTCTGCAACAGTGCTGTAACTATAATATCTTAAGAAACGATAATGTCAAAAGTGTACATCGCAAACTGTTACTATGTTTCATTTGCTGATTTCATAAATCAATGTGCATGTATAGGTAAACGTCTTATTCTGATTAATGATTAGATTAGTGATTGGAAAACTTCTATTATTTTGCAGAGCAACTGGCTCTCATTGGCTGTTAATCAATTCTGCGATATGTATTATAATCTATAAAAGCCATTGTTAAATTCTGCAAATTGAGAAAATCCGTTTTAGTACTTAGCTACTTGCAGCTTTTGAATGATAAAGTAACATTTTGAATCATATTGCTTTGTGTCTTTATGATTTTAAGCGCCCACAATCCCAATGATTATCTCTTTGGGTGATGTGGATCCCCCTTGTTCCTAAGTTTCTTTATGTACGTTTGCATGGTGTGCTTTAATATAGCATCAAGAAGTAATTAACAATTATTGCCGATCCCCACTCCCTAAAGAATCTGCTTGACATCTTGTGAGGTGCTATGTCCCAGAGACGTGTCTTACCCCTGACAAATGGGAATTTTCTCACACTTATACTGTCTTAGATGAACCCTGGAACTAATACTCTGGTCCTTCTGGATCCCTGTAAACTATATGAGCAGTTACTGACCATGGCATTCCCTTTTTATTCCATCTTGGTAGTCCCTGATTTCAGAACCCAACTGTAGATGCCTATCACATCAAATCTTTTATCACAAAAGTTTGTTAGAGAGGGTAAGAAAACATTGCCTATTATGGTAAACAGTGAGATTCCATGTATAAGAATACCTCTCTGCAGGCTGTAATACTTAGTGATAGCAAACCACCCTTCAATGCCTATAGACCTTATGCCTTTCACAATAAATATGTAAATCGTACTGGATTTATTGTACCAACGCTCAGCCCTACTATATTTACCATAAACTTTCCCACAAAGCAAAAAAGAAAAGTACAAGTACCATTCTTCTATGGATGCACACAACTACTGTCCTCTTTCAGTCATACTTCTGAGAAATCTATTTCTGTTGCTGTGCTGTCAAGCCAGACCTAAAAAGTCTGAAGTTGCTCAACCTCAAATAGTGAAATGAAAGAAACTCTTAATTTGCAAATTATCAATACAATGTACATTTATTTTTAGATCTACAAACTGGGGCACCAGTTTGGAATGAAAGCAGTCTTAAAATTCATGATTAGCCTCTTAATTGGAAATCATTGAAAAAAGCATGATGCATCCTGAGATGCAAATTATGGGCTGGATTACCCTTGAGTTTAATAAATGGAAACGGTAATCCAGTGAGTTAGATGCTAAATTGTTAATTGTGCTCAACTAAAACAATAATTTCAGCAGGCCCAAAGCCATGAATTGGAAGTGAAGGATTCACTTATTTCAAATCACACTTTACATCTGATATGGAAAAGTGACCCCTATGTATCTCAGAGATCTACCAAACAGAAGTTTTCTATAATCAAGTCGCATCTTTATGTGACAAGTACATACTCAGTTGAGTAATAGAAACTAAGGAAATAATAAATAAACAATTTTTAAAATGCTATTTGTGAATATGAATTAATTAATAAATAATTAAATAGCAAGTTTATTGAGATGCATCGAAATTGTACAAATTAAACATTATACCAAGTCTACATATATTATACTTACAAAACTTTTAAAAAGTTCCAAGACTTCTTTATATAATAGTGCTGAACACCATAAAAAAGCTCAAATTGAGATTGAAATACACATTACATTTTGCTAAAAAATGGCTACAATTTTGAACAAGACACTGCTTTATAATTTATTATAATTTATACATCTTAAGAACACTCTTGTATCTGATCTTACTGATGTTATTAGCAATATACTTTCTTGATTTTAATTTCTGTATAAAACCATTTTTAAAAAACTGTTATACTGCGAACTTCATCTATCTAAAGGATCGGGTAAGTTCACAGTGGACCAATATAGTTATGGTAACACTTCATTGTGCCTGCATAGAATATTGAATGAGGCAGTGCCGAGCAACAGTTTCCATTGTGTGCTATTGGTATTTGCTCCTAACCGGGCTTGGGGCAAATTCTACAGCCATTGTTGGAAAACCAGCTCTAGGGAGAAAGGACTGGATGCCTGAGCTATGAACATAAAGTATACTACCCTGTCAAAACAAATGATGCTTCCGGGTCCAGTAGGTAAGTTGTTGGTTGCTTTTTGATGTCTTCATTGTGTATTCTTCAATTGTGGACTTTAAAGATTGGTTTTGAGTTTGTTCATTACAAATATTGGTATATGCGTAGCCCTTTGGGGTGTGAAGTTCCCTGCTGTTCACATGCACAAAGTCGATTGGTTGCATGCGTGCACTGAAAATTATGGTTTGTGCACATGTGCTGAGTTTCCTGATAGCTGCATATGTGCATCTTGTTTATATGCACATCTCTAGTGCAAATAGACTGTTACAGTTGTCAGGGTTTTAATGATATTAAAATACAAGATTTGTATATCAGGGCATCTTTCTGTTTTTCGACTGAATGTGCAGTGCAACCTGTTTCTGAATATGAGGAAACAGTCAAAATAGAGAAGCATGTCTCGCGTTAGTATGTATTTTGATATTTCTGCTTCAGAATTGTCTGATGATTCGTTTCCATTGCCTTCTAAGCAGAATAGAAAGTATTCATCAAAACACTCATTGCCTGAACTTTTGAATCAGGTTAAGGAAAATATGATTGCATTAGATGATGTTGCAGGATCATCAAAGGACACTGTTTTGAGACAATATAAAAGACCTGCAAGTATGTGTGTACCGATTCACCAGGATGTGATGGATATCATATTCAATTATGGGAAGTATCCACACAAAATCAACCTTCCTAGATATATGTCAGTATTGTACCATTTGGAGGGTATATATGAGAAGTGACTAGCCTCTATTCATGTTGACTCAGTGGTGGCCAGTCTTGTGGGCAGGTTGTCTATGGCAGAAGAAAACATTCTTAAGGATCCAGCTGAAAAGAAAGTTGACACAGCTTTGAAAAAGGTCTATTCTGGATCTCATCTTGCATTACTCACTTGTGTGTATGGGCCCTACACTAACCAGTCTCTACTTTTTTACTTTCAGGGGCTTTGCAAAGCCATACAAGGAGGACATCAATGTTCAGATCTTCTGGTTAATATGAAGAAGCAGATGGAGTATCTATCTGATTCTCCCTTAATCTTAATACTGTATGTGTGTCTGCTCAGGCTTGTTGGGCTTCAATTGAAGCATCTCAAAATCTTTTTCTGAAAGAATGGAAGACTGATTCGGTACAGAGAGATGATACATTAAGAATGTAATTACAAGGTTCTAGATTGCTTGTGTCTGAAATATGTTGCATAGAATCTATAATAATTGGAAGCATTATTTTACGTTTCAAAAACAACAGCCATAAGCTTCAACTCCTTTCAGACACAAATCATCCTTCGGGCAGGTGTTCAGAAGAAAACAGAATATGGAAACTGGTTCAAAATTCCATTCCAAATCATCCCCTTTCATATTTCAAGAAGAACCAAAAGCAGGAGACCAGCTCTCCTTACTGTACAAGCAGTAGAGAATTAATTGGTAATTGTTAGAAGCTGGTGTTAGGAGTCATGTCTTCCTGGATACCAGGAGGAAATCCACAATAGACACATGGGTGTTGTCAGGAGGGCTTACGAGATTTCTCCCCCAAGCCATTCTGGGATCATTCCTACTCCCTAACAAAGATGTCAGGAGAAGTTGAAAGCTTTGAAAGAGAGGATTCATCAATTTTGGCAAAAGAAGGCACATTTCCAAGTTCCAAACAAGGAGAAGGGATGCACGTTTATTTAATTGTGTTTCTTGTAACCAAATTGACAGGGATTTTTTAAACTGTTATAGGCTTGAAAAAATTTAACAAATTTGTAAAGAATATCCTGTTCAAAGATAGTTATTTTGCTCCAGAAAGATCTGTTTCTAGTGACCCTAGACCTAACCTGTTGGATGCATTATTCATATTCCAATATTCAAAACCCATCAAATATTTCTGAGGTTTTGTTTACAAGAGATCCAGTAGCAATTCAGGGACCTCCCCCTCAGCCTGAGGTTAGCCCAAGGGTGTTCACGAAGGTGCTGACTCTTTGGTTGCTCTTGTCCTTCTTCAGGTAATTTCAGTTTTTTCTTCTCTAGATGATTCTTTGCTGCAGGTTCAAACATGTTTTCTTCTAAACCAACATTTGGAAAAAACTATACTTACTCTAAACCAGCATGACTTCCTTCTAAATATTCAAAAAATGTCAATAGTTCTAGCCACCCTTTTTTACTTTATTAGAGCAAAATACAGCACTAACTTGGTAACTAGAGAGAACATGTCAATTGCAGTTCCTCTTCTAGTCTCTTACATCACAACGCCAAGCTTCGGATTACAAATGGATGGAGAGCCAAGGACACATGGTGGCATGAATATTTACAATGCAATGGTCAAGATTTCACTTAAGACCATTGTCATGAAATCTCCTCAGGCTTTGCGCACCAGTGACACCAGCAATCAAGTTGGAAGTCCAATGGTGGCTGAATTCAGGCAACCAAAACTCTGAGCTCGTGATTTTTATGGAACCACTACTGGTGGTGACAATAGATGCCAGTACTTATGGTTGTGGACCAACTCTAGGATCACTTTCAGTGCAACTGAGATGTACCATAGTAGAATCATCAAAATCCTCAAACTAGAGAGAGTTAATAGCGGTATACAGTACTGTTCCCTATTTCAAGCCACATCTTCTCCTCTCCAATGTGTTGGTAAGGTCCAACAATACCCTGATAGTGGAACACATCAATCATCATGGCAACACACACTCTGGCACCCTGAATGAAGCTGCTTCTTCTTTGAATCTCTGAGCAGAGGAACATCTCTTCTCAATTTCTGCAGTTTATATCAGAGGTCTGGGGAATGGGGAGGTAGATCAATTGAGCAGACTCTTTTGCCCTTCCCAGAACTTGACACTGACCAAATCAGCCTTTCAGAAGATTTGCAGGAAGTTTGAAATCCCTTTCACGTATTTGTTTGCCTCCAAAGCAAATGCTCACCTCCTAAGGCTTTGCTCAAGTTTCCTAGAGTGAGAAAATTGGTGTGGGTGCGCTAATTCTAAAATAGCCAAAGAAACGTTTGCATGCTTTTCCTCTATTTCCTCTGATCCAAAGGTTGCTAAAAAACTTTCAATGGGAGAAGTCAGATCTAATTTTGGTTCTTCTGTCTTGGCCCAGAAGAACATGGTTCCTTCTTTTAAAATGAGATGGTGCTTCAACCTCCTTTGGTTCTTCCTCGCTATTCTTCCCCTTTGAAATCAAACAACTTATTCCTCTCTGTTCAACTCACCTTGTCAGTTTGGAGATTGAATGGTTGAATATTTTGGAGACAGGACTATCTTCATAATTGGTTGAGGTAGTTTAGGGTTCTAGGAAACTTTCCATCTGTTAAGTCTTCTTCTAGAAATTGGGCTACATGTGATTTTTGTTGTTCTTCTCACGGTCTATCTTCTGTTTCTTTTCCTGTTTCTGTTTATACTATGGTGGTTTGCGATCAAGGTATTTGTAAACTTGATGATGTGATGAAAGAAGTAGATGATTTAGTGGCAGACTTACAGAATTTTGTAATCCCTTATCACATATGTCAAGCTGTACTTCGTCCTTAGGATATTCCTTTGGTTCTGAAATCTTAACAGTTCTTCCATTTTGAGAATCTTCATACAGCTAATTTAAAAATTCTAACCCCATTATTGTTTACATTACTAATTATAGGGGATATCTGATTATGATATGTGTATATACAAGCAGTTTTATCTTTTTTAATCTTTTTAATCATATATGGATTGAAACCATTTGTTGTAGTATGTCTTTCTTAACTGTTTTAAATATATGCTGTACAGAACTTTTATGATATTTTTTATATGTCGAATAAAGTACTACAACAAAAATTCTAACCTTCAAATTATCATTTTAGTAGCAATCTCCTTAGATGAAAGGGTATGTGAGCCATCGACTTTGTTGTGTGGTTCTCCCTTTTTAAGATTTCTGGATGATGCTGTTATTTTAAGAGTTGATCCTTTTTTATGCCTAAAGTTCAATCTAAGTTTTCAACTTTTCAAGAGATTCTTCTTATCTTTCCTGCTTCTTCTTCTGATGAAGAAAATTCCCTAAATGTGTTTGATGTTGAGCACGCTTTATCTATTTAGCTTCATAACTCCTGCAAATTCAGAAAAAAATGATTCCCTATTTATTACCTTTGGCCTTTCTGGGAAAGGAAATAAGTCTTCTAAAATGACTTTGATTTGTTGGATAAAGGAGACTACTTTATTTGCACAGTGAAAATTGGACAACACTCCTCCAGACAGAGAGTAATGATGATTCACTAGAAGTGTGGCTCCTTTTTGGGGGATTTCTTTGGAAGAGATCTATAGAAATGGTACTTGGGCCTTGGAGAATACTTTACATTACAGACTCCAGAATGATCAGAATGTTCATAAAATATTCGGTCTTGGAGTATTACAATCTGTGAAACCATAAATATTCATTTGGGGTTTACCTTGAATTTGAGCACAAATGTTTTCCTATTAAAACACAGAGTTTAGCTTTGTTTGATAGCTGTGATTGATTTCCTGTCAAAGGTTATGTGGCTTTGTATACCTCATTAGGAATAGCTGGCATTAGAACAAGGGACCTATAGGTAATGCTCGGATTCCTTACCGGTAATCTTAATTACTCTTAGGCCAACTTGTCCTCTACAAGTCCTCATCCTAGTCTTTATGACCCTCCTAACCTTCCTAGGTCCAGGCCTTCAGCAGGGCTTTGGATTATAGGAAGTGCTGAGGAAATACTACCTTTTTATAGCACCCAGCTGACAGTAGATGAGATTAATGTAAGCTTTCCTGTTTTGTTTCCTGTCTTGGAGATTGATAACCATTGTCATTTGGTAATGACTGGGATAAGAACCAGTTAGACTAAGAGAAATGAAGATCACAATACATAATCTGAGCTTTCCTGAGTGCTTTATCTACCAGGCTAATAAAACCATAACCACCTCCTACCTCCATGTGATGCCATATACTATTCTAAACAATAAAATGTCAGCAAGAAGAGAAAATTGAACGTTTTGGGTGCAAGTCGCTCTTGTCTGACTGAGAACAATATCCCACCCGTTTGACACACGTCCATGTCACAACGAGGGGGCATATCAGCAAGGCGAGGCGATAGAATTTTAATTAGCAAGCTCACGCTAACGCGTGAAAATTTGCCTTAGCGTAGGAATTCCTAACGCCCAGCTTTGCATCTCTAATGAGATGCAAAGTGGGCATTCCTGACCTGACATGACAGGAGAAATGTCGCTAAGCGACATTTCTCCTATCATCAAGCCCCACGCTATGAAGCGTAGCGGCAAGAAAAGTAGCGATAACCCCTGTTATCGCTACTTTCCTTACGTCTACTTCAGGACTGACTTAGCCATGATATCCTATGGAAGGTGGATATCATGGCTAAGTTTGTGAGTCCCTATCATCAAGCTAACGCCACATTGCGTGAGATTATCGCTGGGTTTCCAGCGATAATCTCACGTTAGGCAGTTAGCGTGAGGATTTTTATCGCTTTTGAGATAAGCGTTGCTAATAGCACGCTATCTCAGCGATAAAAATCCACGCTAGCCGGAGATAATTATCCTAGCGTTAAGTGTGCTTAGCGATAATTATCGCCGGTTGTTGCTGATATGCCCCTATGTCTCTTTAAAACATACTTTAGTTCAATACAGCTGATGCAACACATGCGCGTTTATATCATTTGGAGACCATGCTCGTTGCTGGATTTAGGTGTGCATTTTTGCATTGATTTTTCTGCTCATGTTACGGATTTTTTAAACAAATGTTTTTATTAATAAAGCAGTGTTTAACATGTTTAATTAGTGGGCTGTGCTTTTATTCCCGTATCTCCCATCATGTACTAGCTGCTGGCACAAGTCACTAACACATAAATTTGTTTAAACTAATGTGCACATAAATATTTAATGTTGTAAGACATTGCTAGAAATGCAGGAAATTAAAGCTTAAAAATAGCGTTACATTTTACAACCTGGAACCAAAGTCTGCAGTCCTCTTCCTGATATATTTGGAACGCTGCAGTGTAGAGACTTAGAGCTGATTTTGTCAAATATTTTGTAATTTCGCGTTATTTTCTTTAAGAATGCACATCCCTTTGGTAACTCACTTTGGGGCATATTAGCAAGGGCACTATCGCCACTTTAGATGCACTTTTTGCCACTAAAGCAGCGATATTTCTATTGCCCTATCAGCAAGCTGTTGCTAACAGCAGTTAGCGACAGCTTTTAGGCGATAGCGATCGGTTTGGGGCCCGCTTTGCATGTCAGCGATATTTATCGCTAATGACATGCAAAGTGGGCGTACCCAAACTGTTAGCGACTGAAAGCAGTCGCTAACACAGCTATCACCTATTAGCAAGGCAGGCGAAGCGATAAAAAAATTCGTGCCTAGCGCGATTATCGCTATATTCTAACGCCTGCTAAAAACATGAGTTACCTGTTTATCCAATGGGAGGTGGATCTTCAGGTTAAGTCCCCGTTGGCGTTAATGCGTGAATATCGCTGGATTTCCAGCGATATTCACACTTTTCGCCGTTATTGCTGGATATTTTAGCACAATGGAGAAAAACGTTGCTAATAGCATGTTTTCGCCGCTAAAATATCCAGCGATAGGCAGCGATAAAAATGAACGCACTAAGTGCGTTTTGCGATAAATATAGCAACTTCTTGCTAATAGGCCCCTTAGTTCTTTAATAATATTCCCACATCGCCTTTCTACAACCATAATATAACTATTGTGTTGTTATCTACCCAAAGTGATAACACAGAACTAATACCAGTTAAATCATTGGCTGCTCTATTGTCATGCGAGAAGTGCTATGGTCAACATTAGGTTGCAGCATGATTGGCACAAGGTTGTGAATCGGATAGGTGGTGATGGCATTACCGCCATGGGTGGGGGTGTCATTGCAACAAAGACCATTGACATTCATGTTAATTGCCGGAAAGTGAGCATTCAGTAAAGTCATGTAATCCAGTCATCATGCAAAACCCTAAAACCAGTCTTGGTGCCATTTCCCACTCGACCTGAAGTATGTCCACAAAGCTTTTACAGCACTTTTGTTTTAAGATTAGGACAACACATCATTGCCACTACTTCAATGTCGTTTTCAGTGCTGCTCACCACTGCTGTTTCCTGTTCGGATTTACTTCCTGTCGGAGAGCTGCTCTCTAAAGAGGTCATTCATTTGTGTTATCTGCATCGCATTGTGGAATTGCTGCATTTGGCTGATACAGTTGCTACTCTTGCCTCTCCAGTTTCTTTTGACTTGGAGTTAAACAAACTATAGAAACCATTTGACCAGTCCATAACGTATTTAATGATATGTGCGTTCAACTTATTTGCGAATAGGTGTAGCCATGCCCTGATTCTGCATACTTTGGTGCCTGACACTTGGCTATCCTCTCAACAGTGTTAAGTGAGAAAGCTTATTGCAGGTTCAACTCTATTCTAAAGGACACAACTGAGCTCCAGAGTAAAAGTAACATCATAGCAGGGCATCCAGATATTGAGCTACATTTTCCTGGCGGTATTAATAGACTGTGTGATATTCATGCATGTGTTAGTGTGAGGGGAGCAGTGTGAGAGCACATTGATGCGATGATGGGCTAAAAAGACTATAAACAAAACTGTGTTGATAATAGTGACTCAACCATGAGGATGGATAATGTGTGAACAAATAGCTTTGTAGTACTACCTCAATCAAAGTTTTTTTTACACCTTGTGGCACTTCAGACCACACACCCATCTTCCAAGGATGTACCTCACAACAGCCTGGAGTTCAAGTGCCCCCTCCTTCGCACAGACTGTATTCAGTGTACATGTTTCATGTAACATAAGAAATATACTTGAATCCCCCTTTTCTGTGGAGACAGTATTCTATAAGTCAATTTGTCCCTGTATGTTCATGTAACTCCTTCCTTTTTCTATTCCATAATTATTCACATGCTACTGTTATCTCACCGAACATTTTATGTGCAAAATTCCAGCTAGTTGTTTCGAAGAAATACCGACTGGTATATCCTGATGATGTAGCTGTTTTTAGTCCACACTCAATACTGAGAAGAAGACTATCAGGTGTTCAGCCATGTTAATCTTAACTGATGATGGGACATGTTTATGGGACCCGCCTCAGACAATAAGGGCCCGATTATGAATTCGGGTGGATAGCCACCGACAGGATAATCAGGCCCTTATTGTCTGAGGTAGGTCCCATAAACATGTCCCAACATCAGTTAATATTAACATGGCTGAACACCTGATAGTCTTCTTCCTGTCTTCCATCTGTCACCAGAAGCTGTGGACCGAGCACTGCATGATGATGTGGTCTGTCAGAGCGCAGCGTGCAGAGGGACCTCTGACAGACTCTAGGAGTCCATCGGACCATCAGTCGGAGCATAATCCCACAAAGGGGGCGGTGCCTGCGTATGCACCACCGTAGGGTTTACAATGTCCCATTTCCGGAATGGTACTTTGGGGGTGCCTAGCAGGGCACCCTTCGGCCTCCACTATGGGTCCCGGGGGCTACATGTGGAGTCTCTCCAAATATTCATACACCATGTGCCGGGCACCACATAGTGCCTGGCACACAGTGAATGGATATTTAAAAACATGCCATATTCAAGTGTGGCTTGTGCCGCGACCCTTTCTTGGGTGGAAGCACAAGTCACAATTAAAAAATGAATGTTTATGACTCCCTTCACGGTGGTCGCATCATAAAGGTGGAGCCGTCGACTACATGTCGGACGTTCTCCATCCCGATACGATGGCGGTCAGATTCTCATTTGACCACCATTGTAATAAGGCCCTTAGTCCGAAAAGGAAAATCCAATGTACCCAGACAAAAGAATTAGGCCATACTGGCAGTGTTGGCTCCCAAATTTCAACCAGATCAGCAGTATCTTAGGCAATGTTTGGTATTACAAGAGATTTCTTAACTGGTATACCACCATCACTGACCTGCTTGAGCAGCTTTAATTCTACAGGCAACCAGAATGTATGTGGAAAGTAGAATGATTTCTATCTTGTGTCTATTAAGAAAGCAGATAATCAGATTGCTACTTCAGACTAGCATGTCTGGCTCTAGAATAGATGCATCACTTTCATTATTAGGAAATATAAGGGAAAACCTAACGGATGTATGACATTACAACGCGGGTTTTTACCACGCGTGCAGTTACATCGCATGCGTTACAATGCATGCGATGTCACAACGCTATGCCATTCCAACGCAAGTCTTTACATCGACTTGCGCTAGATGGCGTGCTAACATTAAAAAGGTGTAATTTACTATTCCAACTCCAGTCCACTTAACAGTAGGGAAGGTGTTGGGATAGTAAACTACACTATTTGTAATGTTAGCACGCCATCTAGCGCAAGTCGATGTACAGACTTGCGTTGTAATGGCATAGCGTTGTAACATCGCATGCGTTGTAACGCATGCGATATAACTGCACTGCGTGGTAAAAACCGCGTTGTAATGGCTGTTCCCCTAATAAAATATTACTTTTTTACCCCTAGAAATTCACTGAAAGAAACAAAAGCTAAAGTGATGTTATATCTATGTATGGTAATAATATGTTACTTGGCATTAAACAAAACATAGAAATTCATTGAAAAAGCAAAGGTTAAAGAGACTTTATAGTTAGGTGACAGTGTAAGTTAAAGCACACTGTTTTAAATGAGCTAAACCACTTACATTCACCAGTTATAATTATCTCAAGTAACTATAACTTGTGCTCTAAAGTCACTATAACTTGTGCCCTTGCCAAGAAGTTCCTTTGAAGTTACACAGAGAAACTTCTCCAGAAACCCTGAAAAGTTTGGTCTTTAAAGACTCAGGACCTGATTGCAATCTTGGCAGAAAGGGTTACTCCATCACAAATGTGATGGATATCCCGTCTGTCGCTTGTAATACAGCAGATGGGATATCCGTCATGTTTATGATGGAGTATACCATCCACCATGATTGTAACCATGCCCTAACGGTCTGATTTAGAGTTTGGGGGATGGGTTCCTTCATCACAAATGTGATGGATGTCCCATCCACTGCATTACAAGTACCATAGGATATACTGGACTCGTAATACGGCAGACGGTATATCCGTCAGGTTTGTGACCGAGTAACCCGGTCCGCCAAACTCTAAATAAGGTCCTAAGCCAGAAGGTAAAACTTTTGACTGGGAAAAAACTAGTTGGTGCATCCAACTCATGCGTCATCGCAGCCAGCTAAAAATTATACCAAGGTTGCAGACTACAGTGACCGTAGACTTTCATAGAGGCTTACAGAATTTCAGAACTATTCTCAATTAAAACGTTTCATATCGCAGCTTCCCCTTTTTGGATTTTTGTTGTTTTCCTGTCAGTTTGTAATATACATTTTGCTATATTTTTCTAAATTCAGTTGCAATTTTTACTGTTTGGTGTTTTGACTTTATTACTGTTTTGGTACTGTATAAGTACTTTGCACATTACCCTAAGTTAAGCCTGTCTGCTCTGTGCCAGGCCTACCAGGAGGTTGAACTCAGGTAAATTTAATGACTTTGGGTTTCAGGCTGATAAGTTAATGTCACTATTCATTGAGGTGGGTGCCCTCCCACCCCAAATATTAATCAATTTTCTTAGAATTACCCAATGAAACGATTACGCCTCCCAGTAGCCGCATGTTACTCTACACAGTAATGTACACATGAACTGTGTCAAGTGTCAGCTTAAGTGTGTCGTACCTATGAGGAAAAAGCCACTAAGGGCATAGAAAAGCCTCCTTTGCAATACTGATAATTCTTGATTGTAGATGGTAGCTGAAATAGAAGTTCAGAAAGAAGACACTAAAGGCCCGATTACAAGTTTGACGGTGCAGCAATCCCCCTACCTGCAGCACTGCCAAAAACCGTGTGTGGACCGCCTGCCTTATGATGACTTTTTTGTCATTTGCGGGCCTTTCCCCTGCAGTGCCCACGGTGGTGCCTATAAAATAGGCACTGCATTGGGAACATCAAAGGAAGTTCCAGCACAGCATGGACTAATAAAGTCCATACAGTGCTGAAACGTTTGTGCATGTACACATGTTGTACCCCCTGTGTGTATACACAAGGCATGAGGCACAAAGGGGCCCCCTTTCTTTCCTCACAACCACAGTTTACATGGAGAAAATACCTCTATGAAATAAGTGGCGGTGATGAAAGTCGTAATATACTTAGCGGGACCGCCGCACCACAGTGTTGGCGGTCACAATGTGGTACTACCACAGGGTCATAATGTGGCGGTCGCAAGACTGCCGTCGCCAGGTCACCACAAGTCTAGCGGTCCAATGTATTATATGTAATTTGAAATTATTTTGAGAAAGATCCCAGCAAGATCTTCCAGAAAAAAAACAAAGGGAGATCTGTTGCATTAAAAGAGAGACAAAAATAGGGGACAAAATTGACTCAGTACCCAATGAACATTCCAAACAATAAGGGAATATATGCAGTACAACACATCCTTCTTGTGCTGGTGCTCATTTACTACTTTCATGATCTCTACTACAGAAGGGACTGCACAAGCATCTGTGACCCCTTCTGTACTAAAACGTGCCATGAGGGTGCAAAGTAAAGGCACACGTGACTTCAATGCTCCTGCATCACCTTACTCAATATGTCCCAATAGTGATTTAAACAAAAAATCTAGTTTCTTGTACATTTCAATAGAAATATCTTACTAATAAAGAAACATGAAAGCTAAAGCCAAGGCGATTCCTGCATTAATGTGATGGCTTAAACTGCAGCATAGTCAGATTAAAACATCCTACAAATTAGACGTCTTGCACAGCACTAGCCTCTTTGATGCTTAAAGTGAGGATAATCAAACAAAAATATGTTAACTTATAGGGGCAGTGAAGGAAACATACAAGACATACAAGAAATGATTGTGAAACTACTCATTCGGTTAGACTTTACCTATCCCTGACTTATGATGGACTTCACCATCCTCTTACCCCCCTCCCACCCTGCAGCTTTGGTACTTCCATTGTCATCTCTAATGATCATTGTTTGCTATAGGATACCTTGTGGTGCTATAAAATTCCTAAATATGTATAAATCAAATTTTCTTTTCATATGATATTTTAAGCACCTTGACTGCTGCGAATATCGGCGTACAGTCAAACATGCAGACCTTGAATTTGTTGTCAGACTGCAGGAGCGCTCAGTGCCATACCAATTTATCTAAAATCTTATGACATTAAGAATGAAATGCAAAACTTTTACCAAGTTTTGAACATCCACTGTTATGACAATCCCATTTATATTTTTTGTTTACCACATGGACACTTGACTGAACTGTCCTGTCTGTCTGGTGTTTTCTACCACTACAGATCCCACGGGGGAAAAACATAGCTCCTATTGAAAGTCAAAAGTATGATTTTATGTGAGTATAGCTCTGCTGGCCTTGAGTCAGTGTGACACATTATGAACCATCAGTATATATTGCAGATCTGTATTGCTTCATCGCTAAGTGCTATGGAAATTCCTGCCAAATCTCAAGATCTGTTTTCATTGTTTTTGTGTTATGTCATCTGTACTGATCTGTACTGAGTCCAGATACAGTTTTTAAGGTCATCAGATAATTATTAGCTCAATCCAATAGAAAAGTGTCTTTCTATTCATTTAAACCCTTTAATTCATTAAGCGTTTTTGATTTTGGATTGATGTATTCTCTTATCATACTAAATAATTTTGACACTGTTGATGGTGGAGAGGTGTGGCTCACTAGTTAGAGGCGGCATACCCGTAAGCAGAGAATCGGCCAGGGACCAGGGTTCAATTCCCAACGCGGCAGGGTCGTGGACCAGGGTCAAAACGGACTTGATAATTCTCACCTCGGTACCTACTCTAACCAGGAACACACTCGGCAACTCTGGGCATTAAGCTTGCCTCATCTCTACAACGGCCCCCCACAGACGCCGGGGATGCCTGGTTTCACCTTGGAGATACCCAGAAAGGGACCATCTCACAGGGATATCCAGGACGGGTTCCCCAGCGGTCTACAGCGCCGGGACGCCCCGTTGCTGGGGCAGCTGTGCGCTTTACAAGTCTACTACATTTACATTAACATTTGATTACAGAAAAAAATCCATAAATGTAATGCTGCATTCAAAGACGTCCAGCATAATATCAATTAAGTTCATGGAAATTGTTGTACATCATTTAGGATTCTCATCTTCTGAATTGAGGTTGACCTCATTCAAACCTAGTCATAATATGTTCCATTAGGTAAGGAGATGCAGCTCCAAAGTTTATAGTTCATTAATCTTCTTTTGGAATAAAAATGCTGAAAATGATTAGATACAGATGAATAGAATGATAAATTAGCCATACTATAAACGCCATTAAAATCATATCGAATCAACTACCACCAGAGCCCACTACTTGGATTTTGTGGGTTCCTTAGGGTTTGATCCAAGTTGACACAATGTTCAGAATCTTTGTGTAGCACTGAGAATTGTGGTTGGCCTGTTAAGGTAGTGAGTCTATCAGTGATACCTAGTTCAATCTCTGGTTTTCTTCTATGCTAGTTATTGTCCTTTGGGTCTCCCTTGATGCTTTCCAGATTAGATTTCTTAAACATAAATCGTAAAAGTGCATATACATATTTACATCTATGTGCATCTATTGCACTTTCAGTGAATACAGGAGTGTGGTTATGATTACATCAGAGTTTATATGAGAAAAGCAATGTTTGATTTCTTAGTTGCTTCATTTGTTATTAGACAAATCTGCATGAAACTTTTTCCCCTAAAAAGTACTTCCACTTTGGGTTATTCATAATCATTTTCATGCTGAACCATCATGGGGGAGGGTAGAAAAGAGTTAGTTGAAAATATGCCATTACCCATTTAAATTCCCATTGGATTATTTGTTCTTCCATAAAGAAAAAAGGGCTGAACTGAATTACACCAAATTTAGCATGAAGATAGAACTTTACTCGGTGATGAGTTTTTATTGGTTCGTTGTAAATCCATTCAGTATTTAGAATAAAGTCGTGCTTAAAAAGGTTTTAAGGATGGGCATAAAGACATTACATTTCAGAGATATCTGCATTATAAAATTTATGGATCCTCCGGGAATCTTCAAAATCAAGGAGGATTTGTGACTCATTTAAAAAAAAATCTCAATATCACCCCATTGGACTAGGGAACTTTTTTCTTGTCATACATTGAAGATTCACAAATCCAGCTCCGGATTTAGAAATCTGCTGTGTTCAAATTGGCTGACCATGGGGCAAACATTTCTGTTGCAACTGCTGTTAGCTAACACAGTGCATTGAACCCTGAATTGGAAAAAATGAAGAGAATATTGGCATAAGGGAGCGTAGTGAACCTACTCTGACATCACGCCCTTTTAGGGGTTCTCTTTGGCAAAATGTGTGACAAGAAACTCAGCAGGGGAAGTTTGTGGAAAATATTTCTTTGATATATGGTTGATACACAAATATTTGAACACTTGGCATCAGAGACAATTCAACTCTGTCAAAAGGAAGAGGAACTCCAAAAAGGTGTCATCACAATACAGCATGCCCTCCCTCCTGGTGACAGATTGCCAGAGGACTTTGTGCAACAGGAGAAAGATATAAGTGACACATGTTCTACCGCTGTTGGATTGCCCTTCATTGTCTGTTGGGTGGTGATGACCATGTAGAACCCATGGCTTGGCTCACCAGGAGAAGTGTAAAAATATTTCTACATATATATATATATATATATATATATATATATATATATATATATATATATATATATATATATATATATATATATATATATATATATATATATATATATATATATATATATATATATATATATATATATATATTTTGATAATCCAAGTACCACTTCTAATTTTCCAGTTGAATTTTTTCAATGCTCAAAAAGTAAAAAGACAAAAAACTAAAAGCCTTTTTCAAGCGGTTATTTTTAGTTCAAACATTTTAATTTTTTTTTAATATTGAAACCTTCATGTTGTTTGTTTTAAATTTCAATGAGTTTGAATGACAGTTCAAATGATGCACATATGGTGAGATAAGTGAGTGGAATTGTGCATCACTGAATCAGTGAGTTTGCATAAAAATGAGCAAATGAGTGAGAAGGAAGGTACTGTTGTGTTGCCTGCAGAGCCTGACTAGCATCGATGTGCATGGACTATGGCCCTGTGGAGAGGGTAGTGCCCAGCCAAGCTTTTTTTCGCACAGGTTTCTCACAGATTTCTCATAGGATGCATGGATCCTTTGAATTGCAAATAAAATGAATAATGGTGTATGTCATTTATCCATAAACAGTAACACTAAGGCACAGGGTCTGTTCTACAACTAGCTCCTTTGTCCCATTCTCTGCAGGTAACCAAACCCCATTGTGCCTGGCATTCAGCCATTGCAAAGCAGTTGTATGACAGGCCTTGCCCTCTGGCCAGGTCCTACACCTCACCCAATGCAAACATCCAAGCCCCACAGGGCCTGGCTGTCAGCCATGCAGAGCTGGAGTAGGGTTCATGTGTCTGACAACAGCTGTGCACAGATGCCTTGAAAAGCTCAGGTGGGGACAATACCTGGCCTTCCATCCATATATTTGTTTAAAATTCGGGGATATATTCACATACAGTTTCTATCACACCTAGTTGTTAATGTCATATATATCCAATAACAAAATAGCATAAGGGAAACACAACTTTTAGTAATTGTATTCATTAATCTTAGTGCATAAAATACCTTTACACTCTTTTACTAATCACCATTTCCTAGTCCACATTTACCACTAGTTGCAGCCTTACATGTCTCCACCTCCTTAGTCCTAGGGATGAGTCATGCTGAAACAGGAATTATGATTGTAAGTTTACAACTAGTAACTTTCCACAAATAGGTGGAGGTCTCCAAATCAGGGCAAATATCTCCCTGTGGTAAAGTATATGGAAAAATAAAGTTTCAAAGTTTTTTGGAGAAAAGTTATAAAATAGTGCAATGTAAAATGAAAATGTAAATGAATGTAAACCAATTATTAGAAACATAGAACTGAAAAAAAGTTGCATGCTTATAACACTTCAGATTAAGGGCTAGATGTATGACCAGTTTTTGCATGCGCAAACGGGTTTGCGACCCGTTTGCGCATTCAAAAACCCACATGGTCAATGTACAAGCATTATTTTGCGACTCGCAAAAATTTGCGACTCGCAAAATAGTGTTTTGTGACTTGCTATTAGGAAGGGGCATTTTAAGTCCTTGACCCCGTTGATCTTTATGGGAATGGGTTGCTATACCTGTGAGTGGCCAAATGTGGGAATAGATTTGCTTCAAGGCTAGGTTGCAGTACATTTCCTCCTGTTTTGACTCTTTTCCGGCTATTTTAAATTTAGAAGTGTACTTTGTAAATAGCAATGAGCCTTCTTGTTTGTGGGGTGGATGTATGTATTTGCATGTCCCCTTACCCCTTCACCCACCTTCCAAACCCAGCGGTGTAGCGTGGGTTGCCAGCACCCAGGGCTAGGCTAGTATTGCATGGCACTATTTGCAATTGGTTCCCCTTTTTTTGCGCCCCTACGAATTTTGCGCCCAGAGCAACTGCCCCTGTGGCCCCCCACGCTACCCCACAGCCCAAACCCCCTCCCATTTAGGAGAAAATATTCCATATTTTCCTCTCACTTACCCAGGAAGCTTATGCATTTACATTTAAAATGTATACCTGAGGGTGTGGAGACCTCATCATAATGAGAAACAAAGAGGGTCCCTGACTAACATAAATTGGTTTGGAGAAGAAAGCAGGGAAATCACAAAGTTAAGAGAAACAGAAACTTCTCCAAAACGATTTCATAAAATAGATTGCAGTATGTCCATTATATATATACTGTCCTATACCAGACCAGTGTTTTTTAAAGTTTATTTATCCAAAATACAAAAATATATTCAATGATTCTTTTTCTTTTTTTATATAGGAGTATTCTTTGTACATAAAAACAGAAAAGCAAATACATACATTAAAAAATGTCTGTGTATTTACTCGAAAAGCACCCACAACAATCCTGTAATTAAGCAAATACATACAAAACACATAATGTTACACAGTGCAAATAACAAAACTCACAAAAGATCCTAAGACTGGGACAATACCAAAACAGGTGAACAATAAGCATACAGAGCAAAAGACATTCACACAAAGAAATAAACAACAATTATTCATTATATAAGTGTATTTGAGTTAATCAATATAAACATAAAAAGTGCTTTCATGAACAGACATGCACCAATGCGCGTTTCGGAAGTAACTGAAAGATGAGCAAGTCCTTTATCAGAGTGCTGTCTGTATGGACATGTTCAGTGACAGAAAGACATCTACACAGGATGAACTCTCACTTGTTATCTGACTGCGCAGGTTGCTCAACAAAAGCTCACAACCAATGGTTGGAAAACACAATTGATGGAAATGAAGAATCAAAAGCACGCTGTTATAGAATCATCAACATCTCTATGGAGCATGTATGTATGGCCACTCGACCACTACAATATCTAGAGATGCTAGAAGATACTGCCAGACTAAATTTGGGCCATAAGTCCAGATCAGGGAATCCTGTAGGTATAGAACCCAGCAAAAAACATTGAATATGGGCAAATCTACAACTTGAGCTTTGGGAGCTGCAAATGAGTTCATACGGCACCAAAGATATAGGAAGTGCCAAACCAGATAAAATCCGCAAGTCTCACTGAGACGTGGATTCTGAAAGCAGAGGACAGCACAGTTCTGTCTTCTGTAAATGCGCTCTTAAGGCACAAAGAATATACAAAGTACCAGAACAGATAAAGTCTGAGTGCCTCACAAAAGCTTGCATCCTGAGAATGGGGAACAGCCTCTGGTCGAGTAGTCAGCGGTGGAGACCTCAGCACACATGGTAGAGATCTCCACACAGAAAAGATAGAATAGTGGAAGGTCTCCACACATATGCTGGTGTGTATCATTTTGTAGTATGTTACAAGTACTGCTGTACTAGGGCTTAACTTGGGCCCCTACCATACACTGCTTATGACCTAAAATGTTATATCACTCATGAGGTTAAATGACATCATTGAAGACATCACAGATGGAATCCATTTTTTTATCTTATTTCAACACCTAACTATAACATCACTTTAACATTTAGGTGCTGATTCCGATCCGTTAAAAATATTTTGTGTACTACCCGTATCCGTATTTTTTTACGTACGAGTCTTACAAGTACCGTACAAACGGCCAAGTACAATTCGTACGTGAAAAATAACTACGAATAGCGTCGGGAAAAGTGTACGAGAGGGCGTCAGAAAGTTTTTACGTCCGAATATCGTCGGGAAAAGTGAGCCGGACATTTTTACGTGCAAATCGTAAAACACAAGTCCGAACGCGCAAGTACAACCCCGACCGTCCGTCCGAATACACAATCGCGCGTAAAATGGCACGTACGGAGCCAACGCAGTAGCACACATGTACACGGGTAAACTTATGCCCGTGTACGAGCCGTACAGCCCCCCCACCCCCCAATATGTCAGCACCGTACACCACCCTGTCCGCACTGTACCCCCCATGTACGCGCCTTACCCCCCCTGTCCGCACTGTACCCCAGCCCCGCACCTGTACGTGCCGTACTCCCCCATGTACGCACCGTACCCCCCCATGTACACGCCTTCCCCCATGTACGCGCCATACCCCCGCATGTACGCGCCGTACCTCCGCATGTACGTGCCGCACCCCAGGCCCGCACCTGTACGCGCCATACTCCCCCATGTAAGCACCTTACCCCCACATGAACGTGCTGTACCTCCGCACGTATGCGCCGTACCCCAGGCCCGCACCTGTACGTGCCATACCCCCCATGTACGCGCCTTACCCCCGCATGTACACGCCGTACCTCCGCATGTACGTGCCGAACCCCAGGCCCGCACCTGTACGCGCTGTACCCCCCTATGTACGCGCCTTACCCCCCGCATGTACGCGCCGTACCTCCGCATGTACGCGCCGAACCCCAGGCCCGCACCTGTACGCGCCGTACCCCCCCCTACGTACGCGCCTTACCCCCGCATGTACGCGCCGTACCTCCTCATGTACGCGCCGTACCCCAGGCCTGCACGTGTCCGCACCATACCCCCACCACATGTACGCGCCGCACTCCAACACCGTACCCCAGCACCCTCACCCAGCATCGCGTATGTACGGACAGTACCTAGGCGAAAAAGAATCTTACAGAACCAGGACACTGTAAAACAGCACAAGGAGGGTCAATTCGACTCGCACAACACCACAAAACATGTCTACATGACAAAATACATCTCAATGACTGACCTGGCACATCCAAACAGGCAAACAGAGGCCCTAAATCAAAACCACCTCTTATAACACACCAACCAAAATTTAAACACAGCCACACCCAAAAATGGACCAATAAAAAGGGCCCACACACACAACCCATGAGCCTTTGCAACAGACCCACTGCTGCCAGACCCCACAGAGAAACAACTCTACATTACTGATACCTTCACTACACCTTCACTCACACACCTTCACATAACCTCCTTCACAAACATCCCCCTCTTCACATTCACACACACACCGTCACATTCACACCCACACACCCACAACCATCCACACCCACACCCACACCCCACACCATGCCTACAGACAAGAATCCAAAGTTCACAACGGCGGAGCTGGACCTCCTTGTCAACGAAGTCATCAGAGTCGAGCCACAGCTGTTTGGAACATTGGTCAGACAGACCAGCATAGCTGAAAAATCTGCCATGTGGCAGAGGATTGTCGATAAGGTGAATGCTGTTGCGCCCATCCGAAGGACCAGGCATGAATGCCAAGCCAGGCGGTACGATCTGCGCAGGGCGGTCAAGAGGAAAATGAACGAAGAATATGCCCAGAGTAACATCACTGGAGGTGGGCCGCCCCGCAAACCCGTACACTACCATCCCTGGGAGGAGAAGGTGATGGCCCAGCTACCGCCGGTGGGAGTACACGGAGTCGAAGGAGTTGCAAAGCCTGGTGAGTACACAAACAACTTACGTAACATGGGGGCAATGGGGTCCACACCACATATACACCAAATGCACGCAACTTCCCCCAAGCACTCACCGCACACAACCACACTAAAAAACCACGCTCATGCCACTAACGTCTCCATGCACCCTTCACAAATCAAGGCAAGGCCATGTCCAAGGCTACAACAACCACGAACACAAGACTGGATGTCCGGGAGGCTGGGAGGGTGGGCCCCACACAACACATTGTGAAAATGAGACGCAGACACCAATGCCCTCAGCCCATATGGCATAGGTACATACCCATGCACAATGCACAGGGACTGGCAAAGTACTGACAAGGTAGCTGACACTTGGCCCTGCTGTATGCAGCACAAGGCCCTCCTGGGACCACTGTACACTCAAACACCAACTCCACAAGCACAGGTATCTAGCACAGGAACTCACACTCACTGTCATGCCAGCATGCACCATGAGGAGACAGACACATCACCTGGGAGACCCAATGACAATTCACACTACACACAACAGCAGGCCCGGTCACACCCCCCCCTAACACAAGCACACACCCCTGGGGCAGGCAACGGATTTACACACTCCCACAATGGACATGTGACACAACAAGACCAATCCATAGCCAAATAAGCATCATAGCCAACAATCTACAGGTCAAACACTCAGGAGAACATCTCAATCTGTCCCCCGCAACATACCCATCCCCAAGTGGACATTGAGAGGAATGCTAGGCACATCCAACTACCTGGAGGAACTGTGTCAACTTGAATATGTATGAAACATAGATGTCGCATGAAACACCATTAACATTGTCTCTCTCTCACACACAGGGCAACTTCATCGATCTCCCCCCAACACTGGGGGGAAGAATCACAGTCCCAGGCTCCGCGTGAAGATGATCTCACCGGCAGCGACGACTCTCACCAATCCGTGGATGACCCCGACCAACCTGGACCCTCTGGTGCCCAAGCCCCTGCAGCACCTGCGTCAGGTACATCTGTGCCAAGCACCCCCCCCCATTCCTGCCACATCCCAGGACACACCCAGGAGCCCTGCTCGCACTGAACAACAGAGACAGTCTTACCAGGAGGGACAAGGTTCTCCGGGCACCCAGGAGGAGGCAGGCAACCCTGCAAATGCCATCCCTCAGGGGTCCCGTAGACCCGATGTGCCCACAAGGACAGGCCAGGCTCAAGTGGGCAGGGGTGGTGGGAGTGGAGGCAGGCGGAGGCGCGAACCTGACCAGCCAGCTCAGGACACCGGTATGTCACACATACGCAACATCCTAGACACATACCGGCGTGACACCAGAGGCATCAACCAGGTCGTGTCGGGACTCTCAGAGATGCAGGGGACCCTCGATGAGATAAAGAACCTGCAGGTCAAGCATCATGCCAGTCATCAACAACACCAAGGATGGATGGAGGCAAGACTGGCTGAGCTCCTGGCGGTGCACAGGGACATGAGCCAATCACTCCGTCAGATCCCCCAAAGCATGGGCAACCCTCCCTGTGACACCAGGCGTAGACCAGCACCATACACAGGGAGAGAGGAGGAGGAGGAGGATTCGTCTGACGGAGCGTCCCAAACATCGTCAAGGCCTGCATCTGAGGGTCCCCGGAGGAAGGTGGGTCGTCCACGGAAAAGACCGTGAGAGTCAGCGGACCATCCACATCTCCCAGGTCACCTGGCCTGGCACCTGGCCCTCTGGCGCAACAGCAGCACCTCATCCAATGACATTCTCTGCCACATGGACTTGCTGGTCACAGTCTGACCAATGATGACCAACACTGTGCCCTGGACTCTGATGACTTCCAATGCCAAGGATACCATCTCCCCCTGTGAACTTTGGATTCTATTCCCCCGGTAGAGCACCTAATTTCATCTACCAAAACACGTACCCAACCGCAAATAAATATATTACTTTGGTCATGAGAAGTTCCTGTCATTTTGCATTATTCAACAACATATGTGTGTGGAAATGTCAAACTATGCCTGAGTGTTGAGCTGACTCCAGCCATCCATACCCTGGGATCAGAGTCTGGTACAGGACACACATGGGTCACAAGGTATCATTCAATGTAGGCATGGGGCACAACACTCACCTGTGATGGCCTCTGGCTACTTAGGGGGGGCTAGCTAAACTGTGCGGACAGACCTATTTGGGAGATTATCATCAAGGCGTAGAGGTCATGGCTCATGTGGAGGTTCCCGGGGAGGGAGTCCCAGGTATGTGTGGCCAGGTGGGAGAACAATGTCCTGTATGCTGGAGTACGGTGGATGTGAGGAACGGTGGCCAGGGCAAGGTTGGATGCATGGAGATGGCCCAACGGGATCTAGGATGACAGACGTACAAGGTTGGTTTGGGGTCGGGGTTGTGGACTGCCTCCTGAGTGTGGGTGGGGAGTGTGGAGGTCATCCTGCAGCAGACAGTGATCCATTGCAGCAATCTATAGTGGACGGTGAGGTGGCTGGGGTGCAGGGTGTTGAAGCTGAGGTGTGCAGATGCACCCTGGATGTGGACAAGTTTCCTGGGAGTATGGATGTACTTGCTCCATAGAGGGCAGGACAGTATTTGACACGGATGTTGTCACGGACCTGGGGGATGGTCTGTCTTTTCTTGGAGTGGATCCATCTGTGGATCATGTGCATAATGTAGAGGGCGTTGCAGCATGAGGTACAGATGCTGTGGACTAGCATGGCAAATGTGAGCGAGCCAAACATGATGCACACCATCTTGTGTGTGTGGCCACTGGGTGCTTGTGCAGGGCTCTTGCGGGTGGGACACAAGCACTTGACCCAGCTGGAAGGGGACAATCCTCAGATGATCACCTCAGTCCTGTACAAGTCCAGCCTCATGTGGCTCGTGGTCAGCCATTCATCAATGGATCTCATGCATACTTGAATGATGGAGCTGCCAATGTCTGTGTCTTTGTTGAGGGTGAGGAGCACCTGACTGTCAATGGCATACGAGCTGATGATGAGGTGCTGTGCGCATGTGATGGTGGAGAGGGGGGTCCTGGACACTCTGTAGATTGACATGCTGAGAGATGATACCTGTGCCATGTCCCAGACGATGACACCATACTACATGCTGAAGCCTTGAGTCCCACTCCCATGCCCTTGCTGGGCTACAGAGCCGGTGGGGAGTATTAGGGACGTGACCTGGTTGGTGTGACAGGGCCTGGAAGGCGGGGCAGCGCAGTGTAGGCAGTTGGAGTTGCACACTCAGCATGCAAAGGTGTCGTGTGTGTGCCCAGGGTATGTCTGACAGCAGGCGTTAGATGTGCGGATGGACATAGCTAGGAGTGTGGCTGCTACATCAGACTGTAGTGTGATGTGGGTTATGCAAGGACAGGATGGTGGTGCAATGTGCACCTTGCATGTGCTGATGGTCCAGCCTTTGGCACCGCGTGGCGGCAACAGTGGCATAGACAAGCTGAGGACAGCCAAATGAATGGGTGGAGGGAGGAAGTGAGGAGCATCTTGGAGGCGTGTGTGTTGCCAAATCTGGATACTCTGTGGGCCCTTGCTGCAGGGGCCACAGCAGCAGGCGGCATCTCCTTGCAAAATGCCAGAATTTGCACACAAAGACTAGGATGTGAGAAGGACAACTGCAACAGGTGCGTGTGTAAAGTAAGGAGTGTCCAGTGTCACATGGCACACCCAGAGACAATGCATGCACAATCATCAAAGAAGCATGACACCGGATCAGGAAACTGAAGGCCGACCTGCGCACAGGAGACACACCCTCAGCAGGTGTTGATGGCCCATTGTGTGGACCAACATGCCAAAAAACATACATGACCATGTACTTCATGCCCACTAGGGAGCCTAATCCATGAGCAACTGCATGCATGTTGCTAAACTACACATGGACTCCTATGCATAATCTTCCACAACTATGCCAGAGATGCCGCATGCAAAGTGGCAAGAGATCTGCATTGACAGAGATGAGGCACCTTGGAGTGTGACGAACACCTTTATTACTCAGCCTCACACTAAGGGAAATGCATCAATTGGAACAGACTCACAGGTCATTTGGCTGACCATGTGTGACCTACACTGGACACCCCCTTCAACACACAGATGTGGGAAATCCTACTGAGCTGGCACACAAGTGAAGGGGTTGAGCCTAACACCCCTTGCTGCACACGGAGAGTCTGCAATTCCCCATTGAGCCTCATATGGGGATGTCCCACACTATGTCCATCATTAGCATCCCGTATGTTCATCAGAATCCACAAACCATTACAGATGACGGTCAGGAAGGGTGACTATCAATTCATGGGAGCCATGCAAAACGTCATGTGCCCCATGGTGTGTCGACATGGATGCATGGTAACACAATATGCACAGGAGCAGTCCTCACATATCACAAACACGTACCACCCACAAAATGCCTTGCTGCACTCCTTACCCAAAATGACTTTTCACCATGTCTGTGCATGTAACTCTGATCCAGCACACGTTGCAATACTCATGAGGAATAGCAGGAGGGCAATGATGACATGAGCCGACGACAGCCGCAAGAACCTGGGGAGGACAGACACACAACAAGTCAGCGAAGAGCTAGTAATCCGCAGACATGTACATGTACTCTACAGGAATGATGTTGTCACCATGCTCTTAAAAAATTTAGTGTCCCAGCTAAAATGTGTGGAATGACATCATTACTTGAATGACACATCAGAACACACCTCCAAGTCACTTAGCACGCAGTCAGCTGGACACACACATTGCAACACATGCCACACAAGGCTCAAAGCGTGCACACTCAGACACAGGGACTCACCATTATGAGAAGAAGTTGCAGATAAGCTGACTCCGGATGTCCTCATCCTCATCCTCATCCTCACTTGCCCCGTGCCCAAGCCCTTCATCCTCCCCGGGTGGATGATCCTGCTCATCCGGATCAAGGATGAGTGGCGCGGCCTTCTCCACTGCCATGTTGTGCAGCATGCAGCACACAATGAAGATTTTGCAGACCTTCACCGGGGCATATGGGAGGGCGCCGCCGGTCTTGTGGAGGCACCGGAATCTGCTCTTCAGGAGTCCAAACGTCCTCTCAATCACGCGCCTCGTCTGCCCATGGGTGTCGTTGTACCGGTGTTCTGCGGCTGTTCTGGGGTTGCGGAGAGGCGTCATCAGCCATGGCATGTTGGGATAGCCAGAGTCCCCTACATGTAAACATCATGTGAAGAAGTGGGTCAGGAGATGCCGTAAGATACAAAGATAGCGCGAAACACAGGACTAACAGAGTATACCCACCAACAAGACATGCTCGTTCCGCGTGCAGCTGCAGCATCATTTCTGGCACCCTGCTACGCCTCATGATGTAGGCATCGTGTGCGGACCCTGGAAAACGGGCACAGACATGGGAAATCAGCATGTTAGCAAGACACACCACAAGGGCATTGATAGAGTGATAATGTTTGCGGTTCCGAAAGGCTACCTCCTGTGCCTGTGGTGGTACCAAAGCCACATGTGTCCCATCAATGGCCCCAATTATGTGAGGCATCCCTCCCAGGGCATAGAACTCACCCGTGATACCTGTCAACTGCTCACGAGTGGGAAAATGGATGAATTCATCCAGGTGCACCAACATGGCTTCTAAAACATCATGCAGGACACGGCTGAACATTGTCTGGGACATGCCACCAACATCAGCTATGGTCAATTGAAACGTGCCGGAAAAAAATGTAGGGCTGCCATCACCTTCATCTTGGGGGTCAGAGCTGTAGGATACCTGTGTTGTGGTTGGAGGTGTGGTTCAAGCCGGCGGGTCAAGTTCTCTATCAACTCTTGCGAGAAGCGGTATCTGCGTATGCAGTCATGTTCACGCATGGCATCCAGGTCTGGCATTCGTCTGGGGAGAGGCGATGCCCTGCAGAGATTTGGAAGGAATAACGAAGAGTGAGTACATTACCACACCAATGTCACTGAGGTGAGCACATGTTCAACAGCTAATACACATCTACTTAATACAGAGTTTGGTCTGTGCAATACATCCAGGACAAGTAGGCCAGCCAGGTGATACTCCTACGAAGAGCCAGCCACAATAGTTGCATGGCAATGTTGACGTGACATGCCATTAAAATAGCTATGGGCCAGTGTAAGTGACCAGCCAGACACATTACATGAGTGACAGACATCCACATATCAGCATTTGAAGGATGTTATCTCATACAGACAGCTGGCGGGAGTCTAGATGCACAGCTCACATGTCATCTGAAAAAGGACAGATAACACACATTTCCATGAAGCGGTACATGTCAAAAACTGATGACACAGACATTGAGACAACGCAGATATTGCCTCATGTCAGGAAGTCATCTTCGAACCATCATGACACATGTAACGTGTGAGTCCACATGTGGCATGGTGTGCGTATATGTGTGTCATGCACATATGCACACAGACACATATTGGATGCTGCAACAGCAGATGGAGTTGACGGAACACCAACGGCAAGCTCATGGGAACACATGACACACACATGACATAGTCACATCGTGGCACGCTGGTAGTCACATGCCAGGTGTAATTATCCATGTACCTGGCATCAGGGGTCAGTTGCGGGTGTTGGTGACTGTGCCATACCAGTGATGTAGTGCTTGACACGTGTGTCCTACATGCACACATGTGCAAAGTGTGAAGGGGAAGTGTGCCACGTAGTGCCCCATCACACATGACATGTGTAAACAGCTCATCACACATCTATTGTGCCACAACATGATGAGACATGTGCCATATCACTGCCTGACACACCTAGGCCCTGCACATGAAGGACTGCACTGACAATGACTTGATGTCCAGCCTTGTGCGAGTCTGACACCTCCATTCTTTTCGTGTGCGCCTCCTATCACCAGTGTAAGCTGTGAAACGCAGTACACACGCTCTGAGGTCATGTGTACGGGCCGTACTCACGCGTAAGTACGTGCCGTACACGCGTGAGTACGTGCCTATCACTATAGTTGTGTTACTGTAGGTCCGAGTGATACAGCATGTACTCACGCGTGTACGGCCCGTACACGCGTGAGTACGTGCCTATCACTATAGTTGGGGTACCGTAGGCCCTAGCGATACGGCCCGTACTCACGCGTGTACGGGCCGTACACGTGTGAGTACGTGCCTATCACTATAGTTGGGGTACCGTAGACCCTAGTGATACGGCCCGTACTCACGCGTGTACGGGCCGTACACGCGTGAGTACGTGCCGTATCACTAGGGCCTACGGTAACACAACTATAGTGATAGGCACGTACACACGCGTGTACGGCCCGTACATGCGTGAGTACATGCCTATCACTATAGTTGAGATACCATAGGCCCTAGTGATACGGCCCGTACTCACGCGTGTTCGGGCCGTACACGCGTGAGTACGTGCCTATCACTATAGTTGGGGTACCGTAGGCCCTAGTGATACGGCCCGTACTCACGCGTGTACGGTCCGTACACGCGTGAGTACGTGCCGGATCACTAGGGCCTACGGTAACACAACTATAGTGATAGGCACGTACTCACGCGTGCACGGCCCATACACGCGTGAGTACGTGCCTATCACTATAGTTGGGGTACCGTAGGCCCTAGTGATACGGCCCGTACTCACGCGTGTACGGCCCGTACACGCGTGAGTACGTGCTTATCACTATAGTTGGGATACCGTAGGCCCTAGTGATACGGCCCATACTCGCACGTGTACGGCCCGTACACGCGTGAGTACGTGCCTATCAATATAGTTGGGGTACCGTAGGCCCTAGTGATACGGCCCGTGCTCACGCGTGTACGGCCCGTTCACACGTGAGTACGTGCCTATCACTATAGTTGGGGTACCGTAGGCCCTAGTGATACGCCACATACCCACGCTCTGGGGGGTGTGGGTATGGGCCATACTACCATTGTGGCGGTGACGTAGGGGTACGCGTGGTACGACCCGTACCCACGCTCTGGGGGGCGTGGGTACAGGCCGTACCACCATTGTGGCGGTGACGTAGGGGTACGCGTGGTACGGCCCGTACCCACGCTCTGGGGGGCGTGGGTACGGGCTGTACCACCATTGTGGCGGTGTCATAGGGGTACGCGTGGTACGGCCCGTACCCATGCTCTGGGGGCGTGGGTATGGGCCGTACCACCATTGTAGTGGTGACGGGTACAAATCGACGTCCACTTCCGTTGTGGAGGTAGGTAGGGATTGGTAGACACGCCCCCCTCAGTGACCAGAGCCTGGAGGTAATTTCTGTACAGGACATATGTATATTTGTATTTGGGTGGGGGTAATGTTTCCTGCCCCAGCCCCCCCACCCCCCTTTGCCCCTGGGTGTTGTTCTGACCTTCTGCGGCGTCTGCGTCGGTTTCTGAACACGAGGTCATCGGCTATGAGGGCCGGGATGACGTGTAGGTTGGGGTCCATAGCTGTCCGTCGCGTACCGGTGCTCCTTCTTCGCGTCGTCCTCAATTTCCCGGGAGTTTTTGGCTGCCGTAAAAAAATAGTGGTGCGAAGTGACATAGGCACGGATCGTACTTGCTGGTCCATAAAACGCTGACTGACTCCGTCCGGACGTCGCGTACGCACTGTCCAGATTCAGATTTGTATGTATTTTTTTGCCGGTCGGTCTTTTGTACGACTCATATGGAAATGGTATTTCTGTGCGAATCGTACTTGCGAGTTTGTAAGGTGTTTTTCCCGGGTACGAGTCAGACGGAGAAAACGCTCCTAACGACCATTTGTACCCGGGTTTTACAGAATCTAAATCGGCACCTTATTGTTTTAGTAAATGTCTGAGTTTTTGTCATGTAAGCTAAGTTCTTAATATCATAAATAACTGCAACATCAATTCAACCTTTGTTTTTTCAGTTAATTTCTGGGAATGTTTTAAAATAAGGTAAGTACGTATTGCCATGCCTACTGTGACATCACTTTAACCTTTGTTTTATTTTTTTAGTGACATTTGAGTGTACCTAACTATAGCGATACTTTAACTATTGTTTTTTGACCAAGTTTCTGGGCAACTTCAGTTTGGTGGAGACATGCAAGTTACACTTTTACTGCAAATTCACCCGCAGATTTTGTGAATAGGCAATAATTAGTAAACTTACTCAAAAGTGCAAATCATTCAAAAGTGTTAAGTACCGTTTTGAATAAGGTCCATTGTTTTTGAAGAGCTAATCCATCATAAAATTCACATGTGTCCTCTAAGTGTGTTTATAAATGTAATACTATTAAAAGAATTATATTACAGGTAACAGGAAATACTTGAAACACGTGTATCCGCAAGCGGTATTCAAAAATCATAATCAGCCCTTTAATAATGGTTTCTTTTGTGTCATTGATATATAATTTAATGCAAAATTATTTTAGAATTACATCCGTTTGATACATCTAATGTTTTGGGTTTATCACTACACTCTGTGACTGATATGTGCATATGAGCGCTTTAAGCATCTTCTGGAGTGAGTGAAGGAGATGGTGGCCAGGCGTCTCAAGTGCTGCAGGAGAGCTGCAGGGAGTTTGAGTGTGGCGCTACAGACTCCAAAGGAGTACAAAAGGGGGTGGTGATGGATGGAGCATCAGAACCAATCAAACACTCACACCCAGTCAATAGATCTGGGTTTTATCCATCACCGTTCCTTAGCCCACTCTGCCACCCCAGTTCAGACATGGCCATATGCAAATCAGTCTGACCCTGTGCCTCATGGGAACAGTCCAGCCCGAACTGCCAAGCCATGCCTTTCCTGGACTGGAAACAAGCTTCCTAGGACCGGTTTCTGGCATTTCAGCCGTCTTCAGCCAGGCTTGCTTGAATCCAGTGGCAAAGTGAGCAAGGGACTCACGTCTGAGCATACCCTGCCAACTTATGGCGAACAAAGCGGTACAAAAGGGGGTGGTGATGGATGGAGCATCAGAACCAATCAAACACTCACACCCAGTAAACAGATCTGGGTTTGATCCATCACCGTTCTTTAGCCCACTCTGCCACCCCAGTTCAGACATGGCCATATGCAAATCAGTCTGACCCTGTGCCTCATGGGAACAGTCCAGCCCGAACTGCCAAGCCATGCCTTTCCTGGACTGGAAACAAGCTTCCTAGGACCGGTTTCTGGCATTTCAGCCGTCTTCAGCCAGGCTTGCTTGAATCCAGTGGCAAAGTGAGCAAGGGACTCACGTCTGAGCATACCCTGCCAACTTATGGCGAACAAAGCGGTACAAAAGGGGGTGGTGATGGATGGAGCATCAGAACCAATCAAACACTCACACGCAGTCAACAGATCTGGGTTTGATCCATCACCGTTCTTTAGCCCACTCTGCCACCCCAGTTCAGACATGGCCATATGCAAATCAGTCTGACCCTGTGCCTCATGGGAACAGTCCAGCCCGAACTGCCAAGCCATGCCTTTCCTGGACTGGAAACAAGCTTCCTAGGACCGGTTTCTGGCATTTCAGCCGTCTTCAGCCAGGCTTGCTTGAATCCAGTGGCAAAGTGAGCAAGGGACTCACGTCTTGGCAGTTCGGGCTGGACTGTTCCCATGAGGCACAGGGTCAGACGCTGTCTCTACGGAACTAAAAGGCAGGGACGTTCTGCAACAATTTACAACTTTCTCTTCAAAGTATGAAAAAGTCAACAAAAAATATTTTTTTTAAATCATTCTCTACACCTTCTCTTTTAATTTTCTTCCCTTGCACACACAGTGCTCCAATTTACATTCCTGTGAATGCTAAGGCATGTTCCAATGTATGGTGTACTCCTACATAGGCATTCTGACTTTTGTTCTAAATCTACGCAATAACATCCTTACATTTCTACCCACTCACGATATTGGCCTCAAAATTATAATGCAAACATCCAGTGCCTGCAATGTTATCCATTAATTGGCATGTGCTCCAGTTTAGCTTCTTGTCCTGAGTGAAAATATATCATCTTCACCCTGCAATCCCAATTACACTTTGTATCTCATCCCCACGTTCTATGCCTGTGATTTCCATCTCCCATAGCTTCTATGATGGGATTCAATGAAAGTTAATGAGAGACGATCGGCTGTCATAGTGGCTCACTAAAATGTTTGTGGCCATTTAGGCTATCCTACTTTATTGAATGCACAGCTCCACAGTGTATAAAACACTGTTTATATTGAGTGATCAAGCTCTGATCTGACCTAGAGATAAATATTTATGACTTTAGTGGTGCAGTGCATCACAGCAAGTCACCTTGCTGCGCTGCCCAGCATCACAGGAAAAGGGCAGGGATGCACCATATTTATAGAATATGCTGCATTTCTGTACTTTTTCTTTGCGCTGGCACCATTTTGACAGCCTAGCGCCAATGCAGACCCCTTTGCACCAAAGGTACCTTCCTGCACAAAAACAATCCTAAGAGGCTTTTCCTCGTTCTGTATACTGCAGAATGCAGCACTCATAGAAAGAGGAAAAAACGAGGAGAAATAAGGTCTTCAAAATCTGGGAATGCGTCAGAAACCATGGTAGTTGTTTGGGAAACCCTGACGCAATGCCCATGGAATGTCTACCCAGGGCAGAGAAATGCAACACAGTGATTTGCACTGTGTGGCGTTACTCCATATTTTTGGGCCACTGAAAGCCCGCAAAGTGGCTTTGCATGGCTTCAAAAATATGACTTAAGGTTTGCGTTGTGTGGTGCAAGAGCGACACAAACAGGGTTATAAATATGGCCTGTGATCTTTGGCTCACATGGATTCCTGCATATGTCAACCTTTCTGTAAATTGCTTCATGATTCTGATCCAATAATTTTTTTCGGCACCTTTTTCTTCTTTTTATTGTGTGTGTTGCACTTTAAGAACAAAGGAAATCTGAAAATATTATATAGGCAGCGTGAAAGTCAGATGTCTGGCTTGGTGACCTGCTCCAATTAAGCTGCCAAGGTACAAACACACCACGTTTAAAGGAGGTCGAGTTCTGAAAAACATCACTGCAGGAGCCTGTCGAAGTTTCAGAAGATATAACTCCAGGTTCTGCACGGTTTTGCAAGGTCAATCGGAAGGGGATGACGCAAGAAATTAAATTGTAAAAAAATGTAACAGTTTCTTTAGCAGATAAACGACCAAATGAATTGAAAATTAATAGTTGCTAATATTTCAATCCATGTTGGTAAAATGGAAGGATCAGTTATCTACCTGAGAATTGTAAGTTGTGCGGTGATTTCTAAAGCTGGCTCCTAAGCACCCTGAGCTATCTCACAGAGAGTAAACCCTGGCACTTGTCGTCGACAGACCGATCTCTGCAGCACAAACCACCAGAGCTCTCTTTCTGCATTGTTTATGGTGTTGTGCTACATCTTATCTGAGCCCTAAATATGTGTTCTTCCCAACGCCTTCATATTTCAACCATTCGATTTCCCCCCGTCCCTTCCTCGCTTCAAACATTTCTCCTTTTTCAATTGTGTTACTGAGAGTTTTTTTGCTATTTCACGACAACAATGACAGTTAGAAAGGCCACATCTTATAAAAGAGTTCAGTGACTTTTCGAGAGTCACTTTCAGGGAGGTTCGCCCAGGCCTTGCGCTATCCCATAGATGTTTGGTGCACCACAAATCCGTGAACCACATTAGGAATTAAAATTGAAATGTGCACACCACTTTACCTTTGTCTTTCACAGTACAGGGTACTTCTGCTTCGGTTCAACAAACGGTGCCTCATTGGCTTCTATTTGTACCAAAGATGGGAAAGAGGGAATCTGACCCTTAAAAAGCTGTCAACATTCTTTGAGTTTTGTGGCTTCTAGACATTGTTCATCATAGATACAGTTCATGTTCTAGAAAGAAAAATAAACGGCAGATACGATATTGCACACTGTCCTTGAACCGTCATATATCTCATCATAACAACGAAATATTAGTTGTATTTGTGGCAGCGCCCATAAATCAACCTACATTTTAAAAGACAAAATATGAGGCCTTATAGGTTGCACATGATACTCGATATCGTTGTCCAACAATACGTTGGAACCTTTCCACGACTTCAGTCGTGTTCCTGCAATATATACTTTGTTGTTAGCAAATGCTGTCCGTGCTGGGACTGCCTGGACTGAGGAGGAATGTTAATGTGTCTGACGAGCCCATCTTGGAAGCTGGAGACAAACAGGTTCACATGTTGTATGGTGAGTGCCAATGTGCACCGTTGGGAGATGAGATAATTTACTTATGAGATGCCTGCATTCCAAAATGGAGGATAATCTATCTCACCCAGAGCTTTCAGAAAAGGAAGCATTGTGTGAGTACACCTCGGAGCCATGGTTGTGCGGAAACAAAAACTACTGTATGTTTTATCAAGCAGAAACAGATGCTCTAGAAAGGAATTAGTTCCTCGGGTTGAATGAAAACATATTATCTTCAGTGTGCAGTCTACCATGTTCAGGAGTGGTACTAGACTACAGCTTTCATATGTTTTAAACTAGTGCTGTTATTTGGAGGCTACATGTGTTAAATGTGCATGCCCCCCACCCCGAAAATCTACTATTGTCAGTGTACTTAACTGAATTATGCTTTGCTTCCGTGTGTGAATGCTCTTCTTCGCTGTCCACTGAGACACTCAGTGGTGGGTTTTCCTTCTTGCTCATTGACATCAAATCATGTTTGTGGTCTTTGCCTTTCATTTCAAAATTAGATGTAATGACACAAATAACAGCAACAGAAAAACCTAGGGCTGGAAGCACAGGGCATGAGTTGGAGGAGGCCGGAGCATGTTGAGCATTGCAAACGGTAATTGCTGAAGTGCAAAGACCCTGTTGACACTGGAACTTCTCACTAGTGGTTGCAACAGGTTATCATTGCTGTAGCGCAATCTGCAGGTCTAGCATTGCCGGTCGTCGGGAATGGTCATTTACGGTGTGAAAAGCAGGTATCACTGGAACATTATGGTGGCATTCGCCGTGGGCAGCAGAGATTCAGCGCAAACAGGGTCTGTTTTTGGTCGCAAGGAGCCCAACCTTCAACATTTTCACGTTCTGTTTCAGGAGGAGCTCTCACTGATGCTAGCCAAGTGTCTAGGACCTAGAGGTATATCTTTGTGATCACGACTCAATCCAGCAGAAGCCAGCAACAGGGCTCAGGCAAGTCCCGTTGTAGCTGATCAGTTGGGCAGTTGCAAGGAGACCTTCGGAAGCTTGTTGTGCACCTGTAATTCACACAGGTGGTCAGCCAAATGACCCTTGGAGTCACTCTGGGTAGCGTGGGATCAAGGCAAGCAGGCCTAAACTCTTTCTTCAGGCAGCAGAGCAGTCCTTCAAGCAGAAGGGCAGTACTACTGGCAGCAGGACAGTCCTTATCCTGAATCTTCCTGACGTCCAGCAGTGTTCTGTTGAGTGGTTCTTAAGTTCCTCTGCTTATACCTGGTGCTAGCCTTTGTGAGGGAGAACTCCCTTGCTTACTCCCAAAACTATTTCTGGTCAATTCTTCCCCTTCCCATGGTACAGGCTCCATTCTGTCTAGATTGACAAAAGGCAGAGCATGTCTGGTGTAAGGTTCCTTTGTGTGTGCTCTAGGCAAAGCCCATTTAAATGTAAGTGAGGGTTGGTGCAGTCCCTCCTCTGCCATCCTGTCAGTATGGCTAATCCTCCCACAACAAAGTCCCATTTTCTCATTGTTTGAAAGCAATACACAAACCTCCACAGAAGAGCCATTCACAGTCTTGTGCTACAAAACACTGTCTGAAAGGTACAGTTGATTGAGGCAAGGAAATACAAACTTTCTAAAAGTTCCATTTTCAGAATTGTAACTTAAAATCTAACTTCACCATTAAAGAGGATATTACATTGCAATTAATTTGAGTACAAACAGTATATCTCTACCAGCACCCAATCTTAAGTTACCACTTATTAAATGTAATAAGGTAAACCAGTGTTAGTGTCAGAATTCGCTACAGCCCTGGCGTTATATAATGCATAATGCTAACTGCTGCACTTCAGTTCTGTCTATTGAGTAAATGGTTGTTGCAGTCCTCTGTCCTCTAGGCCACCAGGTGTTTTTGAGCTGGTGTGTGCTCCCTGTGCTCGAGGAGTAAACACTACAATACCACTCACCTGGAAGCATTTGCTATGCTTTAGCGCACTTGGACAGGGTTTTGGTATAATTAGAGCCCTGCCCAGATCATTATGCATGTAATTCTGGAGACTTCAGGGAGATGCAGCTGTCCTGTGAGAAGGCTCCCACTGAGACCAGGACTGGCGGGTCTACAGAGAGACCAGACCAGTCTCAAGGTAAGTGTGCTGCTGCACTCTCCCTTCTAGCCTTGTCATCTGCTGTCCTTTATAGAGGGAAATACTTCAGCATTATAAATTGTTGTTTGCCATGGTTTATGGGGCATTTCTTTTAAGATGAAGATACTTGTGGAAGAAACGATTACTGGTAGGAACGGATAAGGGCAATTATGTTGCGAGACTGAATTTAGGCCTATGCAAAGCATCAAAACATAGGTTTGACAAGGAACTAAACCAAGACTCTCACAAGACTAAAACAAACAGAGGTTTCTGGGATGAGCAGTAGCATCCTGACAAGAAATAATGTTTCTTAATTTGGTTTTCAAAGAAAAATCCTTATTTGACTCAGTGGTTGTATATTGAGATTTCCATTTAATGCATGTTTTCTGTTCAAAGGTAGACTATAGGTGAAGAATGCGACAAACATTGACCTGTTTTTGTTGCCGTCTAACAGGCATGAGTCAAGACTCTAAGAGGTTCAGCTGAAAAGCATGGCACAACCTTGCCATGCCAAGCCTCTGTGCCAAAATAGCAAGGTGAATCGGTGGTACCAGGAGGTGGACTTCTTGAGGATCGCACTGGTCCCGAAGAACATGACCCAGACAGAGAGTTAATGGGAGAGATAGGCCTTACAACAGTGAAAAACAACTTTAGAAATTCATGTCATTAATGGCATTTCTTGACTTTCTTGTAACAAATCATTATTTGGAGGCATGCCAGTACAAATGGTACATCTTGTCTGATTCACATTAGAAGGCACTATTGTTTATCACTGTGATGGTGCCACTCACAAGTGATTCAACAGACATTCACAGGTACTGGTGTTTCCATCAATTGACCAACAGCTTAGCTGAATGTTCAGGACATGACTGATGAGTTGCTCCATCCTAATGCAAGTGATCAGGAATGCCTCTATTGCTGGCCCAGCCTAGGTACACAAATAATGTTGAGCATTTACTACTTTGTCCAAGAGTACCAGGCTGTGATATGGTGACCCTTATGTGAAAGTACAAAAACCTTATAGAGCTTATTCAGCAAACTGCATTTTGTAGTACTGCAATAGTACTGCTCAAATACTACCAAAATGCTATTCATAAATGTTAGAAATTGGTTCTCTAATTGCACCCTGTCCAAGTAGGGACCACAATCCTAGTCGGGGTAAGTCAGATACACAACCTAAACTACCTTGTGCTCACCCTCTGGTAGCTTGGCATAGAGCAGTCAGGCTTAACTTTTTGTTAAATTTCTTTTACTTAAGTACAGTAACACAGTATAAACATCCCAAAAAGACTTGACACTGAGTTACAAAAATATAGTATAAAAATAGTATACTCTTTACTGGTTGATTCAAGACCAAAACGACAAAAATCCAATCAGTGTTTCTCAAATTGCACATTTTTAGAATTATAAAGCTCAGCACAGTGCTTGAATAAATCACATTTCACTTGTTAAATGTCACAGATCTAAGCAGTGGATCGATAGAGATGTTTCCACAAAGCTCCTGCCTAGCACTGGGCTTAACAGGCACAAGCGAGTACAAAGGGATAAGCCGGCTCACTAAGACCAATCTAACTTCATAATGAAAGCCATCCTCAAGGGAGCGCAGGCCGGCTACAAGCTATCCCACAGGCCCTGTTGCAAGCACAGTGCCCTTTCTCAGGAAGCTGTGACGTCAAGAGAATGAGGCCTCGGCCTCAATCAGCGCTGGTGACAAGGTATATCGACAGCAATCCCATGTTATCGTCAAACCAGGGAGGGGTGGATGCATGTGGCATCTTTGGCCCATAGAGGTGAGTCTCAGCATCATCAGTTAACCCCATAGGAGGGAGGGGGCTAGGTGTGGCATTAGAGGTGAGTTCTTGTGTTGCCAAGGCAAGGCGTTTCCAACGATACGCACTGGAAAGGCTTCCCTGTACGCTGTGGTGGCGGCAGAAGTAAATGCAGAGATTTAACTTAGCTGGCAGCCATGAAGTGCCGATCTTTGTAGGGCTGAACTGCTTGTCCCAGTTCAGAGGTCCAGGACTGGGTGTGGCACCTCACACAGGGATTGACTCACAGAGTGCAGAGTCCAGCAGTCCAGCAGTTGTTGCAGAAACAAAGTCTTTGATGGCCCTGAGTCTCCCTGAACAGGGGGAAAGCCAGCAAGCCCTTGGAGTTACTTCAGTGATTTTCTAGAAGTTGTAGAGAGTAGGTCCAGTACTTCTCACTGTCAGGTAAAAGGCAGCATGCCAGAAAGCATAGCAAGTAGCAAAGTGTAAGTTTCTCATACAGCACAACAATCAGGAGGCAGCAGGCCAACACAGCAGAGCAGTTAGCAAAGTGGCAGTCCCTTCTACAGCACAGCTTCTCTTCTTGGCAGAATCTCCTTAAGACCCAAAGTGAACTGATAACATTTTGTCAGAGGTCCAGTACTTCTACCCATCTTAGTCTTCAAAGAGATCTTTGAACTTCACAATGTCCCTGACCTTCTTTCTCTAGCTCCAGATGGACTACAGGGAAGTATGCAGCTCTTTGTGAGGGGACAGGCACAGCCCTATTGAGGTGGATGTGTCAGCTGTCAGACCTAGGTGGATGGTGGACCCCTAAATTTTGCGGATCGACACCCACCTGCCTGGCACCCTGCAGTGGTTGAAGAACTCTAAATGATGGCCCTTGTCCTAACCTAAAGAAATCATGTCATATTTCTCCGGCCCTCAAAAACCTTCACTGTCTCTGGATTTTCAAACAATTCTATCTGTTTGGCAAGAGAAGGATATATATAACATGTAATTTAAGACAGCCCTGGGTTACGCCTCTTTTTGTGACGTGGGCCCTTAGCGCCAAAAAAGGTTGGCATACTTGTGCAATTTGAGTGTGCAAGATATACAAACCGGCAAATATTTCAAGTCTTTGTGAAGGAAACAATTTCTCTGCAAGAGAGAATATTTTTCAGGTGAAGAAAAATTGGAATAAGTACTTGGCAGAGTAGCTTTCAAGAGTGTGTCTGCTCATCTGGCTATAAAGCTAGTGATACACAACTTGATACATATTTAATAAGAAGGGTATCTTTTAGAGCAGAACATGAATGCGATGAAACAGAAACAGAAAAATGCAAAAAATGTATTGTAATCATGCAAATGGGCAAACACTTTAAACATAGCGAAATCTCTTTACAAAACACCCTTCTCAGGTATCTAATGCTGAAATCTGGTTTAAATATCCAAATATATTAATAGATTGCAATTTAAGATAGTCACATAACTTTTTAAGCACTTATCGTTTTGACAATATGCCTGCAACTATCATGTTTTAACTCTTTTTTAAATTTATCTTTCAATATTTAAGGCTTTTCCGGTTAAATTCTGGTGTTTTTGAGTTTTGTATTTTAGTGTAACCTATTAAGACAGCTTACACATGGAAATTGAGTCCTGGAAAAGAACCCCCTGAGCTGATGGGTGTTCAATGTTAGCCTTCTGTTAGTCAGTCAGTGGCAGAAATATGGAAACATGTCTTATCGTGTCATAGCATACTTGGGTATCTAACGATTTTTGGAGCTCATATTGAACTATTGTGACTTCAGTAAGGCAGAGGAGAAATGTTATAATTTTGATACGCAGTAAACATGTTATGGATGTTTTTTGCTTTTTACCCCATTGGCCAGAACACAAATCATGACTGCCACTATTTCACATCATTTGCAGTAAGTCAAGGCATTGCTTAGGGAAAACAACTTTCACCACTGTGTTTTGATAGCAGGTTTCTGGAGGTGGTAATGTGTGACAAGAATATTTTTGCATATTTCTTCAGAGACACTTTGTTGTAGTGGTGAGTATTTCTGTTGTTTTTTGGGCTTCAATATTTTAATTGGATGTTACTGTGTTGAACTGTACCTATAGTGCTCCATTCTATCTTGACTGTTTTGTGTTGTGTTCTGGTATGTTTCAATTTAGTTGGTATGCCGCTTTGTGAGTGGTATTGTGTCATGCTTTGTTGCTTACTTTAAATGTGTCATCAAGCAATGCTAGGTTTAAATAAAAAAGCAGCATGTGACTTGAAAGTTCATGTGACAAAGAGCCATTCATGTCAAAGGTGATAAATTAGTAATGGTTAAGCTGTTCAACTATTTAAGACAGCAGTCAGCCCAAACCTGTGGCAAAAAAACGGTCTCAAATAAGAACTTTCAGTGCTGGCTTCACGCGATATGTCGCATCATTGTTCCTAATACCTATAGGGCCACATGTACTTAGGTTCCATTTTGTGATTTCCTAATAGCAAATTTTGCAAATCGCTATTAGGAAATCACAAACACCTATGTACTAATGTGTTTTTGACACATTTATCAATCAATAAATCAATTAATCAATCAATCAATCAATCAGGGAAGTGTAAAGCGCACTACTCAGTCGTGAGGGTCTCAAGGCGCTGGAGGGTAGATTAAGCAGCTCCGTTCAGTCCAAGAGCCCGGTCTTGAGGGTCTTCCTGAGGATGTTCAGAGAGGGGCCGCGTCTGATGTCGATCGGAGGCTTGTTCCAGGTCTTGGCTGCGATGTCGAAGAAGTCTCTTCTGCCCGTTCTGGCTCTGCGGATGCGTGGGGTTTCGGCAAGGGTGAGGTCAGCAGATCGGAGGTTTCTCCTAGGTACGTAGAAGGAGATTCTCTCATTGAGATATTGAGTCCGGTGTTGTGGAGGTATTTGAAGCTGTGGGTGAGAATCTTGAATGTTACTTTCTTCTCGATGGGGAGCCAGTGGCGGTCTTGCAGGTGTTGGGTGATGTGTTCTTGTCGAGGGATGCTGAGGATGAGTCTAGCTGCGATGTTCTGTATGGTCAGGAGTTTGCGGCACAGAGACATGAAGACTCCGGCGTAGAGGGTGTTTCCAGTCTGCTGGTTATGAATGCATGGGTGATGGTTTTTCTTGATTCGGGGGGATTCATTTGAAAGTCTTGCGAAGGATGTGGATGGTGTTGAAACAGGTGGAGGCGATGGCGTTGACCTGTCGGGTCATGGAGAGAGAGAAGTCGAGTACGATGCTGAGGTTCCAGGGTGGTCCATGGGGGTGGGTGGGCTGCTGAGGGTGGTGGGCCACCAGGTGTTGTCCCAAGCATTGGGGGAGGGTCTGAAGATGAGGACATCTGTTTTCTCCGAGTTGAGCTTCAGGCAGCTGCTGCTCATCCAGGATGCAACGTCATTCATTCCTTCCTGGAAGCTGAGTCTGGTGGTGACAGGATCCTTGGTGAGGGAGAGGATAAGCTGGGTGTTGTCAGCGTAGGAGACTATGTTGAGTCCGTGTTGTCTGACAATGGCGGTGAGGGGGGCCATGTAGATGTTGAAGAGCATAGGGCTGAGTGACGATGCTTGAGGTACTTTGCAGTTGATCTCTGTGGGTTTGGAGAGGAAAGGTGGCAGTCTGATTCTTTGGGTCCTGCTGGTGAGGAAAGAGCGGAGCCATTCGAGTGCGGTTCCCCATATGCCGGTGTCGTGGAGTCGGGTGGCGAGTGTGTAGTGGGAGAAGGGGTTGAAAGTGGCAGGGAGGTCAAGTAGGTTCAGGGCCGTAGTGTGGCCTTGGTCGTGGAGGGTGTGGATGTCATCTGTGGCGGCGAGTAGGGAGGTCTCAGTGCTGTGGTTGCTGCGGACTCCAGATTGGGAGGGGTCGAGGATGGAGTTCTCTTTGATGAGTTTCATTAGTTGGGTGTTGACGGTCTTCTCTGTGACTTTAGCCACGAAGGGGAGGACAAGATGGGTCAGAATTTTTTGAGGTCTGAAGGGTCTGCCGAGGGCCTCTTGAGCAGGGTTTGACTACTGCGTGTTTCAAGTTGTCGGGGAAGGTGCCGGTTTCAAAGGTGGTGTTGATGGTGCGTCGTAAGTCAGGTGCGATGGCGGCAGTGGCTCTGTGGAAGATGTGCACAGGGCAGGAGTCCATGGGTGCTCCTCAGTGGATGTAATCACAATAAAGAGAGGGGGACAAGGAGCTTGTTAAAAGACGGTCCTGGACCAATGCTCCTGAAGACACATGTAAACAAGCATTTGCAATGCAATCGGTCTCGCTATTGGGACCTTGTAAGTGTTTAGCCAGAGCTATTGGCACTGCCAATGTGTTTAAGTTATGTTATAAAAAAATACTTAATCTAAAAGCTATTAGCGGTCACCATGGCAACAATCCTATTTGGGTGAGACTAGGTGAACTTCAGGTTAGCAACAAAAAGACATATGATGCCCGAGTTTGGTAGTTATTGTACACGTCAGGAAATAATGGTTACACCTGAGCATGTTTGGATGAGCTCCACTGAGTGTTGATGCTAGAAGGGGCTGTCGGAGTTACGAATATTACAACCTGCAATGTCTAAGGAGGAGCAGTCTTGCACTGTTACAAGAGGGATTTGAGCCCTGAACCAAAAGCGTTCCCTGAGTCTTAAATCAAAAAAGAAAAGTGGTTTTAAACAACTTAATATGATTACTTTAGAGAATACAATGTGAAACATATATTAATGCTCTGACTTTTAAAATTTTAAGACCACAAAAAAAAATGGTGCTAAAACCCTCAGACCTCAGCAATGTCTGGTGCCTAGAGCTAACGTGCTCAATCAGTGCGCTTTACAGATGTTCTTACGTATGGCAATAAAACGTGTGCACCAATTAATATAATTAACCAGTTGTGCAATTTGAGTAACCCTTACATTATGTATCAACGCAAAAAGCATTCAGCAAATTTCTGTAAAACATAACTCAAAATTAAACATAATCATTTGAACAACATACATTAAACATGCAAATTAACACACTGATTTCAACAAACTGCTTGTTAGTGTGCAAAAGTTAGAATAAGTCAGGCAGGCACACCACTCCCCTCACCATCATCTACCTATGTAGGGCCTATACCTTTGTTGCTCCGCCAGTAGACAGCCCCTAACTCTTCGTCGGTCTTTGCACCATTATAGTTGTTATTATAAAACAATATCTGATTAAAATGTTGGTTAGTGCTAAATAAATAAACAAATAAGACCATGGTCATCATTATTGTTCAGTCAGACTGTATAGAGGTCAAGTTTTTTCCTAAATTAATGAGACCTTTCAACAGTACATGGTGTGAAATTTGAAGAAGTGGGTACCATTTGACCATTGCCACTTATGCTACACCCCACATCAATATGGTGTCCTCCCAAACTCTGAGCTTTATAGAATAACCTGGACTACGCTAGCATAGTTGAAAACACAGTTTATTGCACGGCTACTTCTGCAATTACAGGCTGGACCAAGGTACTTGGGTTCAAGGAAATCAGCAACCAAAGGGAATATGCTACTGAAAGAAATGGATTTGAGACACTGAGCGACTAACTTATTGATTTACGAAGCAACATAGAGGGTGAGGTACAGAAGCAACATGGTAGGTGAAAGCAACCTGGGGGAAGTAGATAGGTAAAAGAAAAACAGACGGCAGGGGACAGCAACGGGAAGAGAAGGGGGGCACACCGGCAAAAGAGAGCAACATGGACTGTGGAGGGAAGAAGTACAGAAGGGAGAACACTGGAAAACATATGCACTACTACTGAATGATTAACCAAAAAGAAAAAAAGTAGTGACTGAAAATTAAGCATTAGAAGAATAGAAGTAATGAGGTCACGACCCACAGGGGGGAACGAACATAAGAAGATGAAGGAAAGACCACACAAGTGAACGAAAAAAAAGCAAGGAAATAAGAGTGACAAATAAACCCAACCAATGGTAAGCAACGTGTGGGCTGTAAGCCCATTGTAAAATTATAATAGGTCTTTGCACAAACAGACAGCTTCTGCTGTATGTTAGGCGAGACCTAAAACCAGAAACAACTGTGTACTTAACCACTGGATCACAAAGTGACGCGATGAAGATAAAAAACAATAGGTAGAGATAGAAAAGTCTCAAGGCAGTTGAACGTTTTCTACTGATTAAATACAATGAGCCATATCAAATATCTCCTTGAGAACGAAATATAATATTCCAGTTTGATGCAAAATCAATATGATAGGTTTTGAGATTACAGACTATGGAAACTATAGACACAAGTTCTTAGTTTACTGGTCACCATAACAATCGCTACGGATGCTTTGCATTCTCAATTTAGGGTAGTGAGGGTAATTTCATTTTGTTGTCTGGTATGTCACCGTACCTGAACACTAGGCTAAACCCCCAAACGAGATACAACAGAGATAAAATTTGCTTTTTGCCCTCGTGGACTGTTAGGACAGTACCATCTGCTATAAAAAAAAATACTTTCGGACGTCTGGGTCTGTGGCCTTTATTGAGAAACATTTGGACTCCAAAGCCTTTTAATATGCAATGTATTACAATTAAAGGGGTGTTTAGAATTGAGAAAATTGGGGCGCTCCTGACTGAGGGAGGGGCTGCAGGTGTTAAATACAACGCTGCGAAAGCAAAGTTTGCTAGCAATGAACGTGTGCTTGGCTCTACGCCATAGTGGGTGCACAGATTAGCATCAAGTCTCTGACTGTTTCCAGCAGTGACAGATTTATAGAACTCGAAATCTCGAAAAACAACCACTGACTTTCAAGCAGTTCCACTCCATTCGGGCGAACGTATTACCTGCAGTGAGTGCAGCTCATGGAGAGTCAACAATTCATGCGGCTCTTTTAGCTAAATTATCCCCAGCACAGACGGTGACAGACAGATATGGCTCCTAGTTAAGTAGTGTATTCTGTAATACCTCTGCTGTGAGCACGCGAGTCATCGAGCAGACAACGTGGACGTATAATAAGTATGTATGAGTACAGTGTGTACAGCAAAATCTGTTCACAAGTATTTGTATTATGAACGGAAAGGATTTATGATGCAAGGGGACGCCATTTAAACGAGTTCTGACTTCCGAGTCGTAGTGCGGCTAATTTCAGAAAATAAGACACCCATGGTTGGCTTTCCAGGAAAGCAGGCTCTGTGCATACTACCTGAAGAGCATGATGCAAGAAGCATGAGATTTTAGAAGAAATATTCGAAATTGTTTAACTGGTTCCTGCATCGGTTCACTTTGAGGTGTTTTCCTAAAAGATGCTTTGCACATCCGCACACCGCTTGCTGCAGGTTTGACAGTTGCTGCATGTAGCGAACTCACCCGTCGACCACCAGCTCGAGTGTGGCTGAGATTGCTGTGCAGCTGGCGGCGGCACCCCTGCAGCTGCACAGAGCATGAAGGAGGCCGGGGCGCACACGCGGGTGACAACCACCATGCCTGGGAGCAGGCAAATGGGTCCGAGGCACAGCCTCTCACCACCCGGGCACATCGGCGGGCACTCCCAGCATGCAGCCTGCCTCTCCCAAACCAGCAAAGCAGCGAAAACCCATCCCGCTTGGCGTGGCAGCTAAATTCCCAACAACGGCAATTTAATATCAACTCTGTGTCTTAGTTCTTTTCCTAAAATTCACGTGTTCGCTGCATTATTGTAATTGAAGCAATGTTCGCCGAAAGGAACAGGAAGCTGGAAAGAAGAGTAGTCAGGCGAGTGAACTGCGGGTGAAGAGGCGGGAGTGAAACCCACCGAGCTTCACTTTGTCCTGTTTCGTTTGACTGCTTGTGCTGTCTCTGCCATCCGCCCTGAATTGGCCCGTGTATGACATTGTATGCGCATGTGTTCTGGACAGGATAGGACAGGTCAGGCAAAATATAGTGCGAACTCAAGCAGCCAATCACAGCAGAAAACAAGCATTTACAAATGCAATAGGACTCGTATTTACGCGAGCCCTATTGCATTGTAAACAAAAGTGCGGGCATGGAAGAAGGCACAAATGGGAGGGGGTGGCGGGGTGGTGGTGGGCAGAGAAGTCTCAAACTGCTGGAGGAAAGGGGGGGAGGCAGGGGAACAAACAAGTTTTTAAAGTAAAGGGGCTGATAGCTATGGAAGGAGAAAAATGACAACATGGCTGTCAGGAGGAGGGACTAACAAGCTGAAAACGAATGAGAAAGCAGCATTTATAATTTAAGCCAATGAAAAAGATGCTTGGAAAGTGGGCGAAGCTTCCCCCACTACACTGTATACTGCATGCCTCGCAGAGCGAGCAGGGCCTTGCCCTGCAACGCTATGCGAGACCTAAAAATGTGGGTGGTACCAGTTCCTAAAGGGAAGTAAAGCAACAGCAGCCTGTTACAGTTGCACCGAACTAAAGAAAACAATGGGTGTTTCTCCACAAGGGGTGAAAAGTGAAGGGGTGGGGAGTGGTACTCCAATATATGTGTGCCCTCACACATCTTATCAGGTGTAGAGCGTCATAATTGGGCACTGCTCCTCGTGGGGGTGGCGCTGCAGTCCCTGATGGGCCCTACAAGAGGGCTCTCTGTCAGAGATCTTTTAAGGAGTAGCCGCAGTTGTGCTTGAGGGTGTATGGGCCAAGTGGTGATAGTGAGTGTTGTTAAAATAACCCGTCGGTACCCCAATCGGTTTATTAGTAAGTCCTCTGGGTTAGGTTAAAAACTGTGCGGGGATGGAGATGCACTTTATGCTGATTTGAGAGGGGATTTCAGCAAATATAGTCCCTCTACTCTCAACCCGTGTGATTGTGTTCTAATAAAGGAAAAAAATGGTCGACATGTTTCGCGCTCTACATGAGTCCATAATGGATCCCGCAGCGCTTCATCAGGACCGTCAACAAAAGTTGTGTAAATGGTAGAATCAGGGAAAGACACCCTGTAATGCTACACAACCTGTAGATAAGGTAGCGTGAACCTTGATAGGTAAGGAGTAACGTATTATGCGTATACTCTGATTTTAAACCTGGTGGAGACAAAAAATGGGGGAGGGGGAAGAGAAAGGACACTGCTAATGTCAATAGCAAAGTAAAAGCAAATATCCTGGGGTACATCAAAGACTACATGAAGACGTGGAACTGTAAGTAGCATCCCATGTGATGGATGTATGGGTGCTATCAAGTGTGGACAACAGACAATCACTAAAAACTTGCACAACCCCTTATGTGAATGCATACACACTAAATGCTGCCAAGGTGTGTTGTAACGTGCAAAAGCCAAGGTGTATCAGGCTGGGGTGATGCTCATAACTGGACCGCACAGAGAGATCTCACGTATGTGTGGCGTGTTGGGAGGGGGTTTGGTGAATTCTTGGATGATGCTAAAGTGTTCCTTCGAGTTGCTGGCGTTGGAGGTGATCTTGTTCTGGATGAAGGTTCATTTGGTTGATCTGATGAGATGACGGTGTTCTGTCATGGCGTTCTTGTATGTGGTGCAGTCTTCTGATGTTTTGCTGTTTTGCCACTTCTTTTCGAGACATCTGCAGGTGTGGCTGGATTCTTGGAGATCGAAGGTGAATCAGGTGGCTTTCCTGGGGCGTTGTCTGTTGGGGTTGCGAAGGGGGGCAAGTTCATCAGCGCAGTTGGAGATCCCTCTGTGTAGCTCTTTGGCTGCGAGATTTGCGTTGGTCAATGTGGAGGGGGCATCGCGCCTGAGTGTGGAGTTGAGGTGCTCCTCGGTGACCGTGCTCCAATTCCTTCATGGTGGGCATGGTGCAGGTTTTGGGGCAGTGGGTTTGGTGACGTGGAAGTGTTTCCAGGGGTGGTCCTTCCAGAGGGGTTGCATGGTGTGGCTGAAATGGATGTTGTTACCTCCTTCGAAGATGGGGTCTAGGGTGTGTCCTGCCTTGTGGGTGGGGGTGGTGACAAGCTGTTTTAGTCCGAGGTTGTCCAGGAGGGTGGTGGAGTTGGGTCGTTGAGGTTGTCGAGGTGGAAGTTGAGGTCTCTGATTAGTATGTAGTCTGCGGATGTGATGGTGTGTGGTGCGACGAGGTCGGTGATGGTAGTGGTGAATGCAGTTCGGGGTCCTGGGGGTCTGTAGGTGAGCGTGCTGCATCGGGTGTATCTGGGGCTGGTCTGTATCTGGAAATGGAGGTGCTCGGTGGTGGACGGGGAGTCGCATGTGGTGGAGGTGGTGAGTTGGAGGAAGCTATTTGTGCAATGGTGAGTCCTCCTCTTGGACGGTCAGGCAATCTTTCCTCTGGATCTTGTATCCATCGGGGATGGCAGTGGCAATGTCGGGGGCAGAGGTGGAGTTGGTCCAGGTTTCCGTGATGAAGGCAACATCAGGCGAGGTGGTGTTGAGGAGGTCCCAGATCTCTATGACGTGTCTTTGCAGGGAGTGCTCTTTGAGGAGGGTGCACCTCAAGGCTTCAGGGGTGATGGTGGTTGGCGTGGTGGTGTCAGTTGAGGCAGTGTAGACGGTGGTGAAGGTTCAGCGGCAGTGTCGGCAGGAGAACTAGCCGTGGGTGGATTGTTGTAATTTCCCCTGGGGTTGAGTGCGAGGAGGGTGCTAGAGTCATAGCAGTGGGTGGTTGAAGATCCAGGGTCTCTGGCACTGGTCGCAGTCGGGTTGCGAATGGGCGCAGAGGGGCTGGCCTTTGGTTTTCAGCACACCAGTGGCACGGCCACCATTAAATAGGGATGGGGGAGGGAAGCTCAGCTGGGAGGCGGGAGCTAGTAGGGCAGGGGGAGGGGCCGCGGGGGAGCAGCTGCGGGAAAAGGGTGGTGAGAAAACAGGCACGGAGGAGAACAACAAGGGCACAGGCACAAAACGAAGGAGGGCAGAAAAACAGAGTCACAAACAGACAGGCACAGAAATTACCATAAAAATACACTGAAAAAAGACAAAAGACACAAAGACAAAACGGCAGTCGCGGCTCCTCGAGGGAGTGCTGCGGGGCAGTGGGGCAGGGCGAGGGGGTAGTAAATGGGGATGCAGCGCGCGCATTGTAATTTGTTTTATTTATTTATTTATGTACTTAACTCCAGTCTGCCATATGCTGGAGTTTACTACCCCCCGCCCTAGCCCTCTCCGGCCCCGCCCCACCACCTGCAGCACTCCCACGAGGAGCCACGACTGCAAATCAGGTACAACAAGGCAGACAGACAACAGTAGAACAGCAGAAGAACAAGGCTCTCCCACTGGACCACCAGAATGAGGTGCAGGCAGGAGCCTGTGGGTGGAGGAGGGCCTCGAACATCTGCCAGAAACCTCTCAGCGACACAACAGCGGAGCCTCTGCTAGAGAGAACAGGTCTCTGACCAGGAGGTCATACGTCTTGCTTTTAGTGATTCTCAATGGGGTCGTGACTGACCTATCTCATTAATGTTTGTGAGGTTGGTTGCAATTTGCGACCCATTGGAATTGCTAAAAAACATAGGGATGGTGGCCTGCCGGGGGCAGCAGACCCCCAGGCTTGTGTTTGCTTTTAAATATAGCTACTTTTAAAAAAATGTAGTCCTTTTTAGTTAAAGGAAAATGCGATGCATTTCAAAAACAAAAAAGTCACATTTCAGCTTAATTTTTAAAGTGTAGGCAGTGGTCCTGCTCTTAAAATTGTTTTTGCAAAGGGGAAGGGATCTCGGTCACAAAACATTCATCCAACAGCGAGTCACTATTAGCAAGGGACGCCATTAACATGACCCTTCCTAATACCGAATTGCTAACCCTTTTTGCAATTCGTTATAGGTTACTGAATCGCAAATGCGTTTAGTACATAGGGAAATGCATTTTTCTGGTTGCAAACAGCCTGATTCTGCAAATCGGGCCATTTGCTTCTGGAAAAAAACTATGTACATGTGGCCCTATATTTCTTAATCTGAGTTTACCATAGAATTAATTCGATTCATGTTTTGATAGGGCTTCTAACTGGAAAGTCAATTTAAGGTTTGTGATGATATCGTTGGTCTTTTCACCAGTGTTCTGGATATATCAATTTAGCAAAATTAGCCTCTGATAAAAGAGCAAAATTAAATATTTGAACTCATGCTAGTGGCTTACTCGACCTATATACTATTAAATGCTGCGAATGTGCATCGATCTGAAATATTGGAAAAAGATAGAAAAATTAAATGTTTTTACCAATTCTTGTGGTTTAGGCACTGATCAGGAGGAAGTATTAGAAACTAGTCCGTGATTTTTGATAATATCATCGCATTTTCTGTCCAGATGAATATGCTTTGCATGAATTGGAATTCAAAGATCACAAACCCGCTTGTTGGCAATGTCATTGTAGCATCAAGCTGTTCTCAATTTTTCTAATCTCAGAGCAGATCATTTTTAGATCAAGCCTTTTTCTGGTATTTGTTCATGTTTAATAACTACAACAAAACCCATCACAGAAAAATAACCACTTGAAACTCAGGCTCCAATTTGCTATTCTGTTGAGAGGCTACTCATGCAGTACTGAATCAGCTATTTGCAAATCAAAATGGTGCAAACAGGAGTGTTCATAAAGTTTCTGGAACTAATGTCTTTTAGCAGTGAAAGCGAATGGAAATGCAGTGCCAAAAACCCTTTGGTGTACATTTCTTTTTCGTTGTGGAGAATTAATTCTCTGTAATATATGCAAATGGAGAAAGCAGTCCCTCAACAAACACGAAAACTCCTTGGATTTGATGCAAAGCTAGACCTTCTTAGCTAGCAAGACCTAAGTTTGAGTTAAATCGTAACACCAAATGAAACTACACACAAACATCAAGCGGCAGCAAGATGTTGCATGCTATTTCTACAGGCTTATTGGCATGAAGTCCTTAGTATATCGATTACATACCCATACGTTTCTAGCCTACATTTCCTAGCTAAGAATGTGGAACAACATGTAAACAGAATCCTGTCAGAATTTATGGAAGAACAACAATTGCGCCACGCTCACCAGGCAGATTTCAGGGTTCACCACAGCATGGAATTGGTGATGATCTTGGTGCTGGATGTCCTCAGGTTGGCGGAAGTACAAGCCCCCTGTGCTGATCCTATTGGATCTACAGCGACTTTCGACACGGTTGACCATCAAATGTTGATGGATCGTCTTCAGGTGCTGGGGATCAAAGGCTCTGCCTTTCAGTGGATCTCATCCTTTCTGAAGGATTGATCACAGAAGGTACAGTTGGGTGGCTATGTGTCAAGAGAACAGAACACTACCATGTGGGTTTGCCCAGGGAGCAGCTCTGTCCCCACTGTTATTTAATATATATCTTCAGCCTTTGGTGGTGGCATTAGCTCAGATGGACTGCCAGCTGTTTAATTACGCATATGACACACAGCTGATCCTGCGGATTGATAATTCTAAGCAAGCGCAGTTGAATGTACAGAATATCCTCGGGATTACAATGAACTGGATGGCGGCTAAGTCGCTTAAAGTAAACCCAGATAAGACAGAGTTCCTAGCAATCACCACCCTTGAATAGATAGATGTTGGGAGTTAGGTGACACAGCAATATCGTGAAAGGTTTTGGTATGAAGTTGGATAAGAAATTGGCAATGACCAGACAGGTGACAACAATGGTAGGAAGCTGCATGGGTCTACTTAGGCAACTTCAGAAACTTGTACATCTTCTATCCTTCTCTACAATGCGAACTGTGGTGCCAGCAATGACTGTGTTGAGACTGTACTTTGGTAATGCATTATACATTGGGCTCCCAGACAAGTTACTGGGTAAGCTCCAAATAGTGATGAATGATGCCACAAGACTACTATTTAACTTACCAAGATGGAAGCATGCCGTGCCGCTGTTGCAACAATTGCACTTGCTTCCAGTAAAGCAGTGGGCCATGTCCAAGGGCTTATCTATGGCACCTAAGACCCTGTATGCGATGGTACCAGCCTATAGTATGGACCGTCTAAAGTGATATGTCCCGGGACAATGTCTTTGTTCCTCTGAGGCAACTTTGCTGACCTGACCACTGTTTAATAAGTCGACTATGGGAGGTCGGGCTTTTTCAGTCCTGGTACCTCAGTTGTGGAATGGGTTCCCAGAAAGTTTGCGAAGAGAAATCATTCTCCTCCCATTCGGAAAGTGATTTTCTGCATAAACAGGCCTTTGGAGAGGATAAAGTCGATCTGAAGGTTGTTGGCATGTATTAGCTGGTGCCAGGCTGCTAACCCTTAGATAAGTACTAAGGGACCGATGATAATTTGACACCATATAAGTGGTAATATAACATACCAGTAAACTTCCAGTAGCTATCAGTCATTCCTGTGCAGGATGATAACATCTTGGTAAGAGAGCTATCATGTTCAGGTCAAAACAATGATCAACATTGAGTTAGAAAGTACTTAGGGGCACATTCACAAGGACTTATCTCCGATTTACCTCCACCTTGACGCATCAAAAGTGGAGAAAGACCTAGCACCCCATTCACAAGCTGGTGCAAACGGCAGACATTGCCAGTATTTCCGCGATAACTGCCCCAAAATTTATCTCCACGGTGGACACCACCAACTAACCCTAATGAGATGCATAGTAGGCATTCCCGTGCAAAAACTCACAACAAAAACCACAGCATCACTTTCACAACGAACTGCCAGATCTGCGAAGCGAACCAAAAACAGGCAATAAGCCACGGTAGCCGCAGGTATTTAACACCTGCCTCAAGCAGGTGTAAGGAAGGATGACTACCTGCAGTAGGCAATGGAGCCCCTCACACAGCCACACCCGAAGAACAAACGATGCCATGGAGCTACTCATCATGCAGCTCGGAGCCCCACCAGGGCCACAAAACCCACTGCCACCGCCCCCAGGACCCAGACCCGACCCCCCGGACCACCACAGAGGCAGCGCAGAGTAAGACAGTGGACCTACCGAAAACGCACCACTCTCACAGACCTGACGCCCGAGGAAGTCATTGCCAACTACAGGCTCGAAAGGACAACCATCATCCGCATCATGACCCACATCGCCCACAGGCTGACGGTGCCAACACAGTGGAGAAGCAACATCCCTCCGCAGACAAAGCTGCTGGCTGTGCTGCACTTGTTGGCCTCTGGTACCTTCCAACCAACAACTGCCAGAGTCGGAGGGGTCTCACAGCCAGCCCTATCCAAGTTCATCCCACCTGTCCTGGATGGCATCCTCAGCTTCATACCCCAGTACCTTCACTTCCCCAACACTGCACAGGAACAGCTGGAGACAAAGCAAGGCTTCTACACCATAGCCGGATTCTCTGCCGTGTTGGGGGCAATCGACTGTACACATGTCCCACTTGTGCCCCCTGTGGATAGTGCACACCACTACCGCAACAGAAAGCACATGCATTCCATCAATGTGCAGGCAATTGTGGACCACTGGGGACTCTCCACCAATGTCGTCGCCAACTACCCAGGCAGTGTGCATGATTCTTTCATCTTCCGACAGTCCATCATCAACCAGCGCTTCCAGGATGGCACATATGGAACTGGACTACTCGTTGGTAAGTGCCAAATCAACACATCACACACCCTAAACCCACCAACACACAACGCACAACTGTGGGAAAGCACACATGACCAAACAGCATACAACATGTCAAACTACACGACCACCTACCAGACACGACAACACCACTCCATGGTCATCCTGAGCTAACCCTGCACCTAATACAGACATATCATGGCTCCACAGCCACACAACAGCTGAATGTGTGGAGATGCGGATTGCAGCCATGTGCGAGGGTGCAAGTGACCCGTGAATGGGAATGTATACAACGAGAAGTGAGGCCTGGCTGTGCAGGACAGACATGGGTATACAAACCACAGACATGTCCATGCAGACCACAACTGCTGGTGACTGGAGAGTAGTGAGCAGTAGACGCAACCATGTCACCCCAGGCCGTGGGTCAGAGAGCGGATGTGTCGCACGCTGCGTCCCCCCCAGTGTGTGTGAGCGCAGTGGGTTGGCCCTGAGTACGCCAGGGGGTGTGGTCAAAAACCCTGTTGCGCAGAGCGTGGTTCACTCCCGGGAAGACCAAGGTCACTGACAGTGCCTCGCCGTGCAGCCTGCCATGAGGCCGACGCCGTGAGCAGCGGGGCCTGCGACCCTGTGCGCCTGCTGCACCCCAGGATGCTGATGCACAGACCAGGCCTTCCTGCCCCTGCGTGCCAGGGCCGCACTGCTCACCTGCCGACACCGTCGTGTGTCAAAGAGGGCCCACCTCGTGCCAGTGCAAGCTCCAAGCCCCAGTCCTGTGACCTCTGCAGCCTCCGCAGACCATTGCTGTCCCCCCCGATGATGGCCCACATCACTCCTTACTTATTAACATGCTCCACCAGCATCCTCTTCAGCCCAGTATGTCCCACGTGTGGAACAGTGTCCTGAGTCCTGCATGGCAGTGGCCCCAAGTCCTTGGCAGCGGCCGCAGCACCAGACGCCCTTCGATCAGTGAGGCACAATTCCATATCACAAGCCTGCGACACGTGATGCCACTAATCCCGTTCAACACAAGCCGGCGACACGTGGTGCCACTAACCCTGTGCGCCATGAGTGGCCGTCATCCTCCGGCGCAACATCATTGGTGTCTGAACCTGTGGCCTGGGGGTTGTCATCAGCAACAGGCAGGTACGGATTTGGTGTCTGGCATGGGTCTGTGGCATTCATATCCGCCATGTTGCCGGACACAGCTGGCATGTGCCCTCTGCATCATGCCCTGGGGGTAGAACTCCAATTCCCCCCCGTGACACACCGTGGAAGGCACCTATGACACATGCGAGGCCCTGCTCTGCCCTTATGACCCTACCCCAGTCTCCCGCAGGTCAGCGTCCCGTGGCGGTGGGCCCGTGATGGCCTCTGTGCATCTGGGGCACTAGTCCTGTGCGACTCGAGTCATTCCCCCTTGTTGTTCTGACATTGCATTTCTGAGTGCCTGATGACTGTTCGAGTTGTTGCCAGCACCATCTACTCCCTGAGGGCTGGCTTACACTCACCCCACACACAGCCAGCACTGGCATCACTGCATTAGTGGGCCTGCCATCACATCCTGCCGAACCAAGTATTGAATCTTTTCTCCCTGCACTGTCACAGGTGAGCAAGGATATGTACTCTGCCCTTGGATGATGACACCCCTCCGAGACCCGGACACACCCGCCCAGAGGCAGTACAATGCGGCCCACATACGCACGGGGGGAATAGTTGAACGCACATTTGGCGTGTTGAAGTCGCGTTTCAGGTGCCTGGACGGCACAGGTGGAAAGCTCCTGTACAGCCCGGACATTGTGTGCAAGATGATCATTGCATGTTGTGTGTTGCACAACATCTGTGTTCGCACCAATGCCCCATGGATACCAGTTCCGGAGGTACCGGACGATGATGGTGACGATGGGGCAGGTGGCCCACATCCAACTGCAGCTGTGGCAGGAATGGCCTGTGGGAACTTGATCATTGACACTTACTTCTCATGAGCACGTCACATTGTGGCCGTCCATGGCAATCATGGGACAATACAAGATGTCCAATTGCAATGCATGTGTGATTAAAACATATTTGCAGGTTACAGGTTGTACTTGTACATTGTCATGTTACATTTTCCTGCAGTTTCAGATGTGATTTGCCATGTTGTGTCTGCGGAACCAGTTGTGTCCTGTGTTCTGTTGTGGAGGTGTTGCTGTTTGTACCAGGATGTTTTCAATGTCCAGGTGCACTTATGCTTATGTGCGTATGCTGCATGGTGAGCGAGTCGCTCCTGCGGTTCTGATTTGTCCGCCACTGGTCTCTTTCATGCGGTGTGCCTGTCGATTCTGTTCTTCCACGGTGCTTGGATGTTGTGGGGTACATGTTGTCCTCTGCAGTTGGTCATGGTGCATCCGTGGTACTCCACAGTTGATGTATTTTTTTCGGGGGAATTTTCCGTATGCTGTTCTTGTGCTTTTTCCCGCATTACGCGTGAGTTTTGCTGCCCTCGCCCTGGTTGTCACTGTTTTCTTATCACGCTTTGGCCCATCGCGAGTTTTTTTGTGTTGTAGTTTGTGTTTTTATCTCCATCGAGGTGGTTGTATCGCGGACATTGTCCGCGGTTTCGGCAGACTATCGCATGGTATGGCCTTGTTGGTAATTCCACGTTGACACAGGATTATTTTCTCGTGATAGGCTGTGATGTGTAAAGTTGCGGTAACATTTTTTGGTGATGTTTAGCACACGTTCTTGTGAATATACCGCTTTATGTCGCAGGTGGGCCTATTAGAATTTATGTATATCCCTTATTTTCCCCAATTATTGTAACTGATGCAATGAGGGTGTGAACAGTGCGAGTTTACATTATTGAGTTCAGCACATCCAGATAATATTGCACCTGGCGCGATGCAGCATATTAAAAGCATAATTACATATTTTGTTTAAAAGTTTTGATTTTGAAAACAGTAATCATATTTTCATCATTATGGTAGTAGAAGACACACAGAAAATGTGTACTTAGTTAGTCCCAGAATGCCGCTCTGCAGCGTACTGTTTGTTAGTCTCGCATCACTAACTAAATGTATTCAGTTTGTTAAACGGATGACCGACTGCTAGAAAAACAAGACATGAGTAACATAAAGCGTTCAATGGAAGGCTATTTTAAACGATGGGTTTCCATATACAATACAGATGATGGCAATCCCTTATTCAATTGGGGCTTTGTACGATATGTGAGTGGCTTAAATGCCCAAAGGCACTTGCCATAAAGAAAATGCATTTTCCCTGCTTGTTTACACAGTAGAGCAACTTACGCTCAATTAAATATAATTTGCAAAACCAATAATAAACATTTAAAACTAGGGCAATTTTTACATGCTAATACCAATCAGAGTAATTTCGTCGTTTTATTTAATTTCATTCACAAAACTTTTGAAACCATCACCCGTGCACTCCACGCGAAATTTAATATAGGACTTTGTATTTCTGGTAGATTGGAAAGGTGTTCGGTTTTCTTTATGTCTTCATGAATTTCAACACAAATGTAAACTTATTTTGAGGGTGCCTTTTAATTGGAAAGTCACATTTCAAATATTACAATGTGGAGTAAATAGGTATCAGATGTAAATTAAATAGGTATTCATTCATTTAAATGTTCCCATAAGGAGAGGGGCAATGGCCTACTGAGGTCAATGGGATCCTCACCACACACCTACATGGGCAATGCAAGTGCATCTCTTGTTGTCGGGTCTCAAGGGTTCCATCTTCTGAAATGCCTTCTGATTTCCTTCACTAGCAAGGAGTGCACATTGTAAAACATGTATCATGTGCTTTAAAATATATGGGGCTTCCTATGTTATTAAACCGTAGTAAGTGATTTTATTGTTCCTTGCAACTGCTATTAGGCCTCGTCTGCACCTGGGCAGACCCAGGCATGGAGATAAAATGTGTTCTTCTGAGCTCAACTGTGTGAGCATCCTGAGGGTTAGGAGTTGCTGACACAAATTGTCTGTCAACACCCACTGGCAGGGCTCTTACTGGCACATATGGGAAAGCCTTCCACTGAGCGCGCCTAGGGATCACTTCCATACATTAGCCACAAGCAATTTCAGATTGAAAAAGGAAAAGTGGGTATTACACAGGGAGTGTCAGAGAACCAGCTTAGAACATACTACAAAAATTGAAGAAATAATTCACGAGCCATTTCATAATGTGCTTCCCATATGTTTTCCAATAGGCCTGTGCAGGATGTGTAGTACAAATGAATCCAGAATTTAGGAGATGGATGAAGGAAGCAAATCTCTCTCTCTCTCTCTCTCTCTCTCTGTTTCTCTCTCTCTCTCTCTCTCTCTCTGTTTCTCTCTCTCGCAACAAACCCACAAACACATATATGGGAAGTTATATTTATGGCTACATTTCCATAGAAAATACTTTTTGAATTGCTTATACCTTTGGCACCGTTTGATGAATCTTCACAAAACTTTTCAAATAAATAATTAAATATATCCATCTAAGCTTCTTTCTGGAATGTTTTGGGGTGATCCATTGGTGGTGGGCGAGAAAAAGGGGAGTCCCAAGCACGTTTCCCCATGCAATTATTCATAGGAAACTTGAACAGCGATACAGAAAATTCAGCCGAATGGAATTATACCAAATTTGGCAGAAAGCTAGATCCTGGTCCACAAAGTGAGCTTTTTGAGATTTGTAGTTTTTGAGAAACTAAAGTTCAAAATATATGTAAATATCATGGTGCTGTGGATCTGTGGAGCCAACAGATTAAAAGATAATATTTGATTGGCTTCCACCACATCACAAAAAGATGTGGTACAGCCATTTAGGACCCAGGGGCTCAGACCTTTGTCCTCTGAAAAGATTAAAAGAAATATATAGGGGGGTAGAGCAAGATTACTCTGCATCCCTAGATCTGGTGGGGGGAACCCCGCAAGGCCAACACTTGTTTTTATTTCTAACAGGACCGGAGAGCCCTCTTCCCCTATGTGGGCCAGAGCCTGAGAGGATGGTGCAAATATTTGGGGGTGGAGGTTAGCATGCAGCCCCCCTCCCTAAGCCTTTATCAAGCTCCAGGAACATTCACAGTTATGGGAGAGTTGTGTGGGGACCCATCCCCCAGACACTGCTGTTCACTGTCCGGTAGAATGCAGGCATTCCCTGCCCTCACCCTCCCGGGCGGTTAACATAAGTTTGCTCTTGGCTGGCACCCAGTATGGGTTTTGGCTAGGGAGCCAGCAGGGGCAGTGAGGGCCTTGGGCCTTCCCCTGCAGACTTCAGTCCCCAACATTTGATCATGTTGTAGGTGCCCCCGTGGGCACCAGGGCACCCACTGTAAAAGAAATCACTACCAACCCCCGACACCTGGCATTGGTGATGGCTGAGGAGCCGGTAAGGAGTACAGGGGGCTTGCAGCACACCCCAACATTTGCCATGTTGTAGATGCTCTGGGTGAACACCGGATGCCCCCATAAATCAAAAAAGGAGAGTAGTAAATGAGTGGCAGGAGCCGTTCGTTTATTATTCAGTGCTCCAATTGTTTTATGTTGTGTAGTGCTGCAAGGAGTTCAGAAGCCCGCAGCAACCTTAAAGAAAAATCACAGTAAGTGTCCTGGGTCATCAGATCTAGGCCCGCAAGAGACCAAGTTTATGCTCTTCTGCTGGAGCTGCAGGGACCCCCTTGTGGTTGGTTCTATGGCGGCAGTTTGTGGCCTGAACATTTTAAAAAAAGGATCGAATACGTTTAATGTTTTTTTAACACTTTTCTTAATGCAATTTTTAAAAAATATTTTGCAACAATCACTGCAATATATGAATTTATAAAATGTACATTTGGTTTTAGTTATTGGTGACTTTTGATGAAGGCAATAGTTCTGCTATATATATATATATATATATATATATATAAATAAATAAATTGATGTGCTGACCCCTTGAAAAAGTCAATAGGCCTGCATATTTTTATGTTTTGGAGTTCTATCGCTTTCATAAAGCAAGTAGGTTTGACTTACTTAGAATAACTCTCTTTACATTTGTATGGTTGGGAACAGGGCCGGGGAATTCCTGTGCCCAAACACATGCCACTTACGGCAGTGGGAGGTTGAGCATCCATAGAGGGTTTGACATCTTACTTAACATTAAAAAAATGGAAATTCACTAAAGCAAATAAAAGTTAAACTTACAGTATTGTTAGAAATGTTCATAATTTCTTACATTACTTTAAACAAAACGTTAGAAATTCACTGAAAAAACTCAAGGTTAAAGAAACGTTATATTTAGGTGAAAATGTCAGTTGAAACATACCACTTTAAACAGACAAAACCACTATAATAAACCAGCTAGCATTAGCTCAAGTAACTATAACTCACGCCTTTGCTCTGCACTGCTAATTACTTCCCAAATTACATCACCATGACATCATTGATAACATCACTGCAACAGCTGAAATTACATCACTGATGAAAACACTGTGAGTGGCATGGGTGCAAGTTATAGTTACTTTAGGTCACAAGTTATAGTTACTTGAGATAACTATAATAAACAAAACCCTGCTACACAAGCTCCAAACCATCCAGAACACCGCAGACAGGCTCGTCCTCGGAACCCCACGACACGAGCACATGAATCAGCACCTACGTGACCACCACTGGCTCCCCATTGAGAAGAGAGTTACCTTCAAGCTACTCACCCACGTCTACAAATCCCTTCACAACAAAGTACCCAAATACCTCAATGAAAGAGTCCCTTCCACATACCCAAAACGGACCTCCGCTCCGCTGACCTCGCCCTGGCAGAAACCCCACACATCCGCTGAACAAGAGCAGGTGGTAGTGCTCCAGCGCTGAATACCACAAATCCCCTCGCTACAGACCGGACCACATTTCACTCACTCATTGATTGGTGGGGCCCATAACACCAAACATTCATCAATGGTCCTCGAGAGAGGGGAGTCTTTTCTTTATTCCATGCGCTGGAAATGGGAGGAAGAGTGCACCAATCACCTGATGAGTATCGACAAGTTTACTTATACTTCCCTACCTCACCAGGATCTTAATACAAGATAACCTAGCAGTTCCTCCCATACTATTGGCCAATGGATCAGCCATTTGCTGGGAATAGCAACCCTTAATTCTGTACAACAATATACATTGAAATACTTCAAATAATAACCTGACACAGTTCTTTAAATGCAAACAATATGTTTATCTAAATTTAAGCATAAGGAAATCATATAGCATTCAATATTTAGTTCGCATATTTACCTAATCTGGCTAAATGTCGTCCTCTTTGTCAATTTTGGATCTTTCGTCTCTATGCCCATAAATCAAAAGAACAGTTTGTAAATTAATTGGGCATCTGATCAGTCCATCAGAGTCTCTGGCAGCAGCTGTCCAGCAGTGTCACCGTCCTCTCCGTCAGCATAACGTCGGGCAATCTAGTAAAGTGATGGTGTGCAAGGAATAAGCGGTAATGTCCTACCCTCTCTAGTCTACTTTTATAATGAATTTTTATCGGCAAAATATTTCAATACATGTTACAAAAAATTTTAATTGGTTAACCAGGATCATTCTTCCTGCTTCTCATACATCAAATGTTGCATTAGATGCAGCTTCTCAAATTTAGGGTACATTTGCAACAGTTTCTAATTCATTCAGGGCATGTTGATTCCCATGCAGGGTTGTGTCCTTTTTGTCATCAAATATAATAGTTCATAGTTTAAGTAAATCCTTTGTTTGGTGCTTGGCGCTCCTCCCAGGACGACCTTCACGGATACAGTCTGCCTGGTGTCAGGACGAGGTTATTGTTGCTCATTTTTTAGCGCAGGCGCTCTTCACTCAGTGACTTCTCTGTCATGTCGGGGCGTCAGAATAGGGATGGCAGCCATTTTGTGGCCACTCCAGTAAGGTCAACTTAAGCAAAGAAACATAAAACGTAATTAATACATAGAAATGACTATTAAAATGTTATTCCCTCAATAAACCCCACTATGTGTATGTATTTATCTAGCCAAAAGCAACACGCATTGCAGTTTATACTCACAATTTAAAGCACAATTCACAAATCACGTCACAAAAGCAACATTAAACAGGCAAATTCTCAATATCTGATATTAGTATGCGTACGAAATTAGTTTACGTATCAATCAAGCCATGCAAATGCGATTCCCACGTGTATTTTCTAATTAGTAATGTTGATTAATTAAACGCAGCAAACAATTAATACCATTAATGTTAATCAGTTATTCATGTTAATTCAAAATGATGAAATGGAGGAGGTATACGTTTCTTAAGGAAAACCTCGCTCCAGCAATCCCCCCTTTGGTGATTTTATCACCACAAAATACTCAAATTTTGTACCCCTTTTCGAAGATTTGAAATGACTTCTTATTCATAGCTCAAAATTCAGTGTCTTCATATTCATCTCTTTTTGCCTTCTTATATATTTTGTCTTTCCACTCATCTAAGGCTATCTCTTCAAAATCCTTTTCTGGATCTTTTCCTTTTCTCTTAAGTTTATCTCTTTTTATTTTATTATTTGTTTTCTTTTTCCTGCAACACATACACCCTAATCTTATCACTAATACTGCAACTATCACACATGTTAACGGAAACAGAATTTTACCTATAACAGTACTACCTATTTTAGCTAAGTAATTTTTAATAGCAGCTATTTTCTTTCCCATTCTTGTCCATACATCTTCAACCTCCAGTGGTACAAGTTCATCGTGCAATTCAGTAATGTTTTTAATGTAAACCTTTAGATCTTTACTTTCATCTGGAATGTAAGTGCAACAATGTTGAACTTTCAGCATTCCACAGACTCCACCCTCTTTTGCCAAAAGAATGTCAAGGGCAAGTCGATTTTGCATTACCATAGCACGCATGGCAACCATTTCAGTATTAACCAATAAGAATCCATGAGCAGTGCTTGTTGACAAGCGATCCACTACTGTAGATAATCTTCTAATTTTATTAGCATTCAGAGTTATTCCCACTGCCGGTATCAATGCCCAAGATTCTCTCTTTCTACGCACTAAATGACTATTTAAACTATTTACACCTTCTTCTCTGTCCATGTGAAAGATTTTTGGAAATACCAGGCCTACATAACATGTGCCATACCAATGGTCTGGCAAACGATAATATGCCCTGTTCCCACAGATAAAATATATTCCAGGAAATACTGGATCTCTTCCACCTTTGAATCCCCATCCACTCATGATTCGGTATGTATCATGGCACACACTGTTACCTACAAATAAGTTATCATATGCAGTTTGATTCCTTCTTATACAAAGTTTTCCTTTCTGAGGCCTGTCTAAAGCTATCGCTGGTGTTGACTCTCCTTTTGTCAGGTGTTTCTCCATTTCTATGTCCCAAGCTGTTTTCTCAACCTTTCCTTCTGTTGCCTTTTTGTGCATCTTATGCCTTCTTTCCTCAACCATGTTCAAAAATGTCTTTTCTTCTTTCTGCAAACTGCATGTCAAATTATATTTGAACACAGCTTCTAATGTTAGTTCACTAGTCTCTAGGAAAAATTCACCTAAAAACTTTGCAGGTCTTACCTTATTCAACTTATTATTAGCAGGCACTAATGCAAAAATGTTATCTACATCTGAAAAATAATACTCTAATTCCCCTATTTCATAAAATAAACTAGCTATTACACTACAGGTTATTCCATAAGTAGCTGGAAGGTGATGGTAAGTCACTCCCTCTGCCACGGAAGCAGGTAACTGCATGCAGACGTAGCAGTCCCTTACATCCATAGTCTTTACATATTCATACAATAATTTTGAAAATACATTATTAGAGAAATCATTAATAGACCTATCTTTATGCAAATGAATGTTTGTTGCTACAGTCGGTACTACCTTTGAAATTTTACCTATGTTAGTTTTGTTTTGACCATTTCCTTCTATTGTATCTATTGTGACTATAAATGATATTACAAGAGCTAGGATGCTCCATAAAAGCATTAATAATCCTGTACAACAGCAACATGTTTTACACCATCTTTTCATGAATGTACATCTACTTTTACTACCATCTGTGTTAGCCATTTTTCTAAAATAGACCGTGTCTTTTGACTTAGCCTCTTCTACTTTATCACCAGTTTCTACCTCAAAGCTTCTAAGCTTCTACTTGGTTCTACTAGTTTTCTACTTCTTCGTTCTCCACTTCAACAGCTTCTTTGATTATTCAGTTTGGCATCTCATCGTCCTTTGCCTCCTTTACCCAATCAGGATACAGAATTTCCTGAATCTCTGCTTCTTCTTCTCCAATGTCGGACAAGAGAACTCTCAGGATTTCTGATTCTTCTTCTTCTTTAACCACTTTCAGTACAGCCTCCTCTGGATTTCCTTGACTATCTGCCTCTTGGGATTCTTCAGGCAGGGCCACATACGTCCATTCCGGCGACTTATACTTCTGGTTAGGTTTTCTTGTTCTTCCAGATTCTTTTGTTACAACTGTTTCTTTCTCCTTTGATTTTTCCTGACTTGTGACTTCATTCACCTGTTCAGCTCTGGGTGATTTCACTTGAGACAGTCGATATCTTAGTCTTTTTATTTTGTTCGGCCAAACTTCTGGTTTTACAATTTTTCTCACTTTACTTTCTTTAACATTCTTTTCATTCTTTTCTTCTCTCCAAGCTCTCTTTCTCAGAACTCGACCTTCAGGTATTTCGTTCCCACTCTCTTCTGATTCTGTCCCAACTTGCTTTTCCTTTTCACCAGTTTCTTTATCCACCACTTGTTCTGGTTTCCCTGCTTCTTTCCCTCCTCGGGTCTCCGGCACGCAATCTTCCTGCTGACTACTTGTCCCTTCACCTAGCTGGATGTTGCAGTTCCCTACACCTCCTCGGGGGTCTTCCGCAATCTGTCCCTCTCTCTCTGTAACTGTCCCTTCTTCATTCAAATCTATTAGTTCAGGTGGAATTTCTCTCAAGTTTTCATCTGGGATCTGTTCTCATTGACTTTCTTTTACTTTCTTTTACTACTTCTTCTTTGTCTTTTCCTTCTTTCTTTTTAGGTTCTGTACTGGGACCTCTCCTTCTCTGCTCGTCTTCAGAATCTGAGCTTTCAGAAATCTGCAATCTTCTTCTCAGAGAGACACTTCTGGGGACCAGAATCTGCTTTGGTTCATTTTTCCCCCTTTCAGGATCCTCACGTGTATTTGGATCTTCGTGATCTGATTCAGTACTTGACTCTGATTCGTCATAGTACTCTTTCTCCTTGCAATCCACTGGATTTGGTATTCTCAGGGTGTGGCTGGCATGGATCCAGTTTTTCAGTCCAGCACACTTCACAGCTTTCGTTGTGGTCAGAATGACTTGTCTTGGTTTTCCCCACCTGGGAACCAAACAGTTTCTTCTTCTGTGGACCTTTATCCTTACCCAATCTCCTGGGCTTAAATCATGGGCTTGCTTCTTTTCAAGGGTGGTGGCATCCGCTCCAACCTGATGAAACACAGAATGAACTGCGTCAGCCAGGCCTTTACAGTACTCCAACACCATGTCATCAGAAATTGTCATCAGCTTGTTGACTGGTATGTATGCATGCCTCATCGCACGTCCCATGATTATTTCATGAGGACTTAGCCCTGTAGTTCTATCTGGGGTTGCACGTATGGTCATCAAAACTAGAGGCAAGACATCAGGCCATTTCATTCCTGTGGCTAAACACATTTTCCCAATTCTGTTCTTGATTGTACCATTCATTTGCTCAACCACACCAGAAGCCTCTGGTTGGAAGGCGCACAGTGCAGTTTCTGTTGTACATTCAATGCTTCACTGACCAATTTTACAATCTCATTATAGAAATGCCCTCCTCTGTCTGATTCAAGGGTCACTAGGAACCCGTACCTAGGGAGGAATTCCCTCAATAGCAGCTTTGCTACTGTCAATCCATCATTTCTCCTTGTCGGGTATGCTTCTACCCACCTGGAGAATAGGCAGACTATGACCAGAACGTACCTCAATCTGTTACATGTTGGCATCTCAATGAAATCTATTTGCATTCTGGTAAAAGGCCCTCCTTCTCAGCCTATAGTTCCTAGGCTCACCACTGTCTTTCTCCCAGGATTGTACTGCTGACAAATTAAGCATCTCTGACATAGACTCTCTGATATGATTCTGAATTTTGAGTTGTACCAAGTCTGCTTAAACGACCTGATCATAGCATCTCTCCCTCTGTGCCATGGTAGACAACATGCTATCAGGCATGACTGGTCTTCCATCTCGATAGACCCACACATGATCCTTTTCCCTTGGTGCACATCCTGCTTTTACCCACTGCCTTGTCTCCTCATCTCCTGCTTCTTCCTGCAATTGTCTCACTTCTTCCCATGTCCCTACAACGTTAGTAAACATTAAGGAACAAAAAGTCATTTCCTTCTCTTTGGCCCGATTGACTGAATAATGATTTCTAGCACAGTACTGTGCCATGTCATTGGCATAACGGTTGCCGACAGTAACATAATCCTCCCCTTGGTTATGGGCAGCACATTTCACCACAGCCAATTGTTTAGGCAGCTGTATCGCCTCAATCAATTTTCCAACCACTTCAGCATTCTTTATAGGAGTTCCACTTGAGGTCAGGAAACCTCTTTGCAGCCACAATTGGCCAAAATCGTGGACAACTCCGAAGCCATACTGGCTGTCAGTTATCACAGTCACTCTCACACCTTTCCCAATTTTGCATGCTCGAGTCAGAGCCACTAACTCTGCTACTTGGGCAGACTTTACTCCTTTCAGATAGGATGCTTCCATTACTGTGGAAACCGTACACACTGCATATGCTGCACTCAACACTCCTTCTGTTCTCAAACATGACCCATCGACAAACATTACATACTCATTTTCGGCCAAAGGTACATCTTTTGTGTCTGGTCGTGGTTTCGTACAATACTCAAGCACATCCAAACAATCATGATCTGCTTCATCTCTCACTTCCACATTCTCACCATCAGGTAACAACGTTGCTGGATTTACATTCACACATCTTGCAAGGCTCACTTTCGTTGCACCTAATATGACTTTCTCATACTTAGTCAGTCGACTATGTGTCATATATTGAGTACGACTCCTTGTTAAAAGAATTGCCACATCATGAGCTACAAACACTTTCAAAGGATATCCCATCACGATTCCTTCACTCTTCTCCAAACTTCGACATGTTGCAGCCACTGCTTTCAGACATCCAGGTAAGCCTACAGCTACCGGGTCAAGCATCGATGAGTAATATGCAATTGGTCTCCTCAATCTTCCATGCTTCTGGATTAACACAGAAAGTGCACATCCATTTCTTTCACTGCAATATAACTCAAATTCTTTTTCATAATCAGGCATACCCAATGCTGGGGCTTCACATAATCCATCTTTCAATCGTTTGAATGCTGCCAATTCTTCCTTGTTTAATTCAAGGGGATCCTTTACATCACTCCTTGTTAGCCATACCAGAGGTTTTGCAATCACTGAAAAGTTGCTGATCCACTGGTGACAGTACCCTACCATTCCCAGAAACATTCTCACTTCTCTTTAAGTCATGGGGGCTCTCATTCCTTTTATGATTCTGATTCTGTCTATTGTTATTTTCCTCAATCCCTTTTCAATGTTATGACCCAAATACTGTACTTCCTTCTTACAATACTGCAGTTGGGCTGTAGACACTTTTAATCCTCCATCTGCCAGGTGATTTAGTAAGGCTATTGTGTCTACTTCACAAGCTTCACGAGTTTTCGATGCCACAAGGAGGTCGTCGATGTACTGCACTAGTACTGAACTCTCGGGCATTTGCAGACTTTCTAATGACTTTTTCAACAATTGATTAAATATTGAGGGGCTTTCTGTATACCCCTGTGGGATTCGGCACCATGCCAAAATACGGTCTCCAAACCGAAATGCAAAAATGTGCTGACTGTCGTGATGCTATGGAATGGAAAAGAACGCATGGCACACATCAATTACTGTATACCATTCTGCATCATGGGGAATCTGATATAAGATCACTGATGGATTTGGCACAATGGGACAGCATGGTACAACGATCTTGTTTACCTTTCTCAGGTCTTGCACTATTTTGAATTTCCCATTTGGCTTTTTCAGGCCCATTATGGGTGAATTACATGGACTGCTGAATATTTCCCTCAGAATTCCTTGCTTGATCATTTTCTCAATTATTGGAGTTACTCCTTCAATTATTTCAGGTGTCAATCTGTACTGAGGAATGTTTGGATAACTAACTCCATCTTTGACAGTAATTTTTACTGGGTCTACGTTTCTCATTAGCCCTACATCTTCTCCGGTATAATCCCAAACCTCTGCCTTTATAGACAGTTTCAATTCTCTGGGCAATTCATCTGGATTAAATACTGCATATGTTCCAATAGTTTCACATTCTCTGTTAGCTATGGTCATTTTGTACAATACACCCTCATCTGGTGTTTCAAAGGCTATTCAATCTGGAGAACAAAATAGAGTGCAATTCATCTTGCACAGTAGGTCCCTACCTAGCAAATTCACAGGACTGGTGTCACACACCAGAAATCGGTGCATGTCAGAAAATTCCCCTATACTAAGCTTTACAGGTTCTGTAAGATGTGTTTTTAACTGTTGGTTGGATACACCAACTATTTGGATTGTTTCATCCGAAAGAGGAAGGTTCTTAACATCTACTGATCTAACAGTAGATCGAGTAGCTCCAGTGTCCACTAGGAAAATAATGTTGTCATCATTAATCTTCCCATCTACAAATGGTCCTGTCTGGTCTACTTCTAGAGTTGCGCCAAGTACGCACTCTTCTTCCTCCCTTCGGCACCGTCAATAATCCATTTCCGAATCACTCTCATCATGTTGCAGCCAATACTGCGAAATGGTGCGAGCACGTGATGATTTTTTTACCTGTTCTTCATTGTAGAATCCCGATTCTTTACTATACTTCTGTGAGTTTCTGTTCTGTGGTAAAGGTGGTTTTGGCACCTGGTTCTGGGAAGTAACCACCTGCTGCGGTTGCTGCAGTTGACCACCCACCTCTTTCCGCACCTGTGGATTCAACTATCGATTTTCAATATTAGTATTTGGAGGGTTCTTACACTCGGATTTCCAATGCCCTAACTCACCGCAATTGTGACATGGGAATTTCTTTTTGACTTCCTCTATATTACTTTTCCCTTTCCCTGTACCAAATCGGGGTCTTACTCCTGGATTGTTCGCTTGTTCTACCAATTGAGCTTCCTGTCGTTCGGCTACCTTTACCTGTGCCCACATTGCCTTTTCCTTCAGCGTTCGTTGTTTTGCCTCAATCTCATCACTGAAATATTTTGCATGTCTTAAAACTTCATCTATTTTCTTATTCTGCCAATCAACTGTATGCTGCTTTATCATATCACCATTTTCTGGGCGTAAACCATATACAAACCTGTATACGAAATGGCTCAAGTCATTATCACTCAGGTTCTTGTCTCCACTGAACTGTTTAAAAGCCTGAATTAGTCTCTCATAATATGCATGTACTGACTCCTTGCTTTCCTGTTGGGTCCTGTCAATTTTTACCCAATCGGTTTCTTTAGGGGGTACCTTATTTTTCAGGAATGCCATAACTTGCTCATATTTCTTCATTACCTCTGGATCGGGAGCTCCTGTCTTAGGGTCCCTAGGAAAACTCTTGAGTGGGCCAATTTATCATTAGCTTACACTCTGTCCACAAATCTGCTGGTACTATTATATCGAATAGACTATTCAAATCTATCCATAATACCTTTGCCAATTTTACAAATCTGTCTACCTGCCGGTACCACTCGACGGGCTTTTCACGTAGTCGAGGGAAGTCATTTGTGAAAGACAAAATGTCCTGCCTTGTCCATGGAACATGGACATACCCTCCCCCTGGAATCTCTCTCATGGGGTATTCTGTCGTCACTTTTTCTTTCTCTCTAACCGGAAATGCTGGAAATGTCTTTTCTGTAATATTATCACGTCTTTTACACCACTTGCTTCTCCAACTGTCAACATCTCCCCATTTTCTCAACAAACCAATTATGTCCTTAATTTGACTTATCCTACCTGCGGTATTCAGGTTCTCTATATCCTTCTCAGTGAAATCAACTCGATAGGATTTTTGCAGTGCTTTTACTCTGTCAAAATCTATTCCCATTTCATTTGCAATTTCCTCTAATCTTTCATGCAGGTTTTTCACTCTCCAGGTTGCACTCTTGCAAAGGAACAACAATTCCTCATCCTGGTAATTTTTAAATTTTTCAGTAGGGATAGTTCCTACTATTAATTCTTCCAATACCATTCGTAAATTTGCCACATCTATTGACTGGGATTCTTGATCCTTTTTCTGTAACTCTCTATTCCATTCATTTAACTCATCTACGGAAGGTCCCACTGAATTATTTACATTATTATGTTCTGGAGCCTTTTGTGGTTCTAATAATGTTTCCATTGTCATTCTGCTCTTTTCTGCGTAAATCCGATTTACAAATGGATTAGTTGAAACATTCGGTTCAAACATATTCATTGTCGGTCCGCACGGATTGTCAATTTGACTCCGTTCAGTATTTTCAACTGTATTTTGGCCTCTGTATGGCACTGTCAAACAATGTTCAGTATCTTTTTGCTTCTCAAATATAGGCATTACCGGACCTATCGTTACTGGAACTGTCACAGCTTCTAGATTCTTGGTCAATTCTCTTATTTTCTCAGTTAGTTCTAGGGTAGTTTTGGCTAGTTCTACTGAATTCTCATCATTTACCCTACTCCCTGTCTGTTTTTCTGTCTCTCTTGTAGAGTTACTTTTCCCTAGTTCTGGTGACATGGTCTCTGTTTTAATTATTTGTAATGTTTCTCTCATTGGGGCACTTGGTGTCAATGCCTCTGGTTCTGGTCGATACGGTGGTGGGTTTTTGTAAAACACTTCATCAAGAACATCATCTTCTGATTCATTCACTTCATTCCCACTCGAATCCGTATTCCGCTTTTTCTCAGTACATTTTCTCCCTTCATTCTCTCCTATCATTCTCACAGGATACATACCATCAGTCATACTTGCATTCCGCCACCTTTTCATCCTGTCGTCATGTGTCTCATGTCCATATGATCTACCAAACATATATCTGTAACCCCTACCACTTCTCTGTTTCTCTCGTTCATGCATTTCGTCTTCCCATTCCGTCAATGCCTCAAACTGCGTCGGTCTAGGTCTTGGTTCTAAGTTCATCATCTTGTCTCGGAGGTTTCTCAAGACAGCCAAATTAAAGGAACCATGTTCTGGAAATGCCAGGACTCCATCGTCCTTGGTGTATTTTACCCAATTGTCTAACCATATACAAATATGGTACCCATATTTCGCAATCATTGCAGATGCGGGGGTTTTCGGTGGAGGAATTAACTGTCCTTCCCTAGTCTCAGCTACTTTTATCTTTCTTGAACCATTTTTTAATTTTCCCAAATCACGTTTTCTTCTTTTCCGGTGGTTGGTAAAACATTTTCTCGTTTTCCGTATACCGTTTAGTCCTCTTACAATGGTTCCACTATTCTGTCCACTTACAGCTCGACTCTTACTAACGCACCAATCAGGAGTGTCTACGTCACTATCCCAATCCTCCAGTCTCAGCGCGACTCACACTAACGCACCAATCAGGGAGCGTTTACGTCACTCTGTATTCTTCCACTCCTAGCGCGGCTTTACACTAACGCTCCAATCCGGAGCGTTTTATGCCTCTAACCTACTGTCCAATCCCAGCGCGGTCGTTCTGACGTCAGCGGCCGCTGCGGCAGCTCGCTTTGCTCTACTCTCGTCTATCCCTCCTTTACAAGACCGCTCCGTGAACTCTTACTGTAACTTTTACGATTTGATTAGTAACAACACTAAAACATCTCCATTGTCTGCTTCGCTAACCAAAGAACAGCAAAGGACCTTTCTCACAGTATTCCGTCTGTCCTGAGAGCAGCGCTTACCTCTGCCCTACTACGGAATCTTTACTTCCGTTGATACAGTAGCACATCCCTCTACTTCACCCTTCTAGCAAGTATTAGCCAATTGTTTCTCTGGTATTTTAGAAATAACCTAGAGTTTCGCAATCAACCCGAATGCCTTTTACATTCACACTCGTTCATACAAGAAAATGTAGTACACACGCACAGAATCCTGTCTTTCCCGAGAACAGCAAACAGTCTGTCCTACTACAGAATTATAACACTCGTTACCAAAACAGCGCTTCCCTCTGCTTTGTCCTTCTAACAAGCGCAGAGAACACCTGCTACCTTTTCAGTGATAAGCGTTATCGGTATGCCAATTGATTTCCTGATACTTAAAGACCAAAATTTCACAGGTAACCTTTGCTATCATACACACTTCTCCCACACAGAAAATGTCTCTAATGGCAACACACGACGATGTCACCGAATCGAACCCAGACAATGCGCCGTGCAACTTCACTTGTCACACGTTTCCCCTGTGTGCCTACAGGGCTATAACAATCCCGTCTTTCCCGAGAGCAGCATCTACCTCTGCTCTACTACGGAACTGTTAAACTTTCGACTTCCTACATCCCAGAAGCCGTGCAAACAACATATAACTCGACGCGACTCAACATAGAGTATTAGTACATAAATCAATACCAATCAATAGGCTATTTACAAGCAATCATCGCTAAACCTAAAACAATAGCTAACCATCATTCTGCTACCAAGAAAACTGCTCCAGCGCTGAATACCACAAATCCCCTCGCTACAGACCGGACCACATTTCACTCACTCATTCATTGGTGTGGCCCATAACACCAAACATTCATCAATGGTCCTCGAGAGAGGGGAGTCTTTTCTTTATTCCATGCGCTGGAAATGGGAGGAAGAGTGCACCAATCACCTGATGAGTATCGACAAGTTTACTTATACCTCCCTACCTCTCCAGGATCTAATACAAGATAACCTAGCAGTTCCTCCCATACTATTGGCCAATGGATCAGCCAGTTGCTGGGAATAGCAACCCTTAATTCTGTACAACAATATACATTGAAATTCTTCAAATAATAACACGACACAGTTCTTTAAATGCAAACAATATGTTTATCTAAATTTAAGCATAAGGAAATCATATAGCATTCAATATTTAGTTCGCATATTTACCTAATCTGGCTAAATGTCGTCCTCTATGTCAATTTTGGATCTTTCGTCTCTATGCCCATAAATCAAAAGAACAGTTCGTAAATTAATTGGACATCTGATCAGTTCATCAGAGTCTCTGGCAGCAGCTGTCCAGCAGTGTCACCGTCCTCTCCGTCAGCATAACGTCGGGCAATCTAGTAAAGTGATGGTGTGCAAGGAATAAGCGGTAATGTCGTACCCTCTCTAGTCTACTTTTATAATAAATTTTTATTGGCAAAATGTTTCAATACATGTTACAAAACAATTTTAATTGGTTAACCAGGATCATTCTTCCTGCTTCTCATACATCAAATGTTGCATTAGATGCAGCTTCTCAAATTTTGGGTACATTTGCAACAGTTTCTAATTCATTCAGGGATTGTTGATTCCCATGCAGGGTCATGTCCTTTTTGTCATCAAATATAATAGTTCATAGTTTGAGTAAATCCTTTGTTTGGTGCTTGACGCTCCTCCCAGGACGACCTTCACGGATACAGTCTGCCTGGGGTCAGGACGAGGTTATTGTTGCTCATTTTTTAGCGCAGGCGCACTTCACTCAGTGACTTCTCTGTCATGTCGGGACGTCAGAATAGGGATGGCAGCCATTTTGTGGCCACTCCAGTAAGGTCAACTTAAGCAAAGAAACATAAAACGTAATTAATACATAGAAATGACTATTAAAATGTTATTCCGTCACTAAACCCACTATGTGTATGTATTTATCTAGCCAAAAGCAATACGCATTGCAGTTTATACTCACAATTTAAAGCACAATTCACAAATCACATCACAAAAGCAACATTAAACATGCAAATTCTCAATATCTGATATTAGTATGCGTACAAAATTAGTTTACGTATCAATCAAGCCATGCAAATGCGATTCCCACGTGTATTTTCTAATTAGTAATGTTGATTAATTTAAACACAGCAAACAATTAATACCATTAATGTTAATCAGTTATTCATGTTAATTCAAAATGATGAAATGGAGGAGGTATACGTTTCTTAAGGAAAACCTTGCTCCAGCAGTAGAGCCTTCTCCTCCATTGTAGCATAGACCTAGAACGAGCTCCCAGTCAACATCAGACGCTCCCCCACTCTGCACACCTTCAGGAAGAACCTCATGACCTAGCTCTTTGACTGATCCTGACCTGCACCCCCCCACTCAGCGCCTTGAGACCCTCACGGGCGAGTAGCGCGCTTTATAAACCCCCGATTGATTGATTGAACTATAACTGGTGAATGTCAGTGTTTTTTAAGTTTAAAACAGTATATTTAAACTGATATTTTCATACATACATATTAAACAGTGGTGGTTACCACTATGGAGTTATAGTTAGGTCAGAGTTTCCATAGGAACAGTGTTTTTTGTTCATAACCTTGGCACAGTTTGATGAGTCTTCACAAAACCTTCAAAAATATATTGATCCAACTCAGCTGCTTCTTGGCAGGTTCCAGGGTGATCCATTAAAAGGGCAAAATGAAAAAGGGAAGCGGGGGGGGTTCATGCTAAATTCCACTGGAAACTTCTGTGATGGCTATAGAAACAAATTACAGCAAATGTGGCAAACATTGAGAACTTTACTCAGGAAATGTTTTGGTAAGAATCTGTTCAGTCTTTTTTGAGAAATTTGCAATTAAAGTGGTGCTTGAGGTGGGCTTCAAAGAGTTAACAAATATATCTAGATGGTTGGTTCCACAGGACTGTAATGGGGCCTTCTGAATTTCCCAGGAAGGTTTTTCTCCCTGGAGCATTTTGAGTACCAGCCCTCAGTATGAGGTTTTTGATTGAGTGGTCATAACTAGAAATAAAATGCTACAGCTGCCATTACAGGACTCTGGGACTCAGTCCCCAAGTCCTGATTGTTTTTTCAAAATCCCATTAAATGGCAGGGTGGATATCCCTTATCCCCCAGGTTACATGGGACCCTTTCTATTACAAGCATAAAAAATGTTTAGAAATTGGGTTACTGCTTGGTTTGGATGTGAGCCCCAGTCAAACCACAATCCAAGTCAGGGTACGGCACAAGCAAACCCCAAATTAATCTGTGCTCATTCTTCTGCTAGCTTGGAACAGAGCTTTCAGGCCTAATGTAGAGGAAGTGTAAAGTATTTGTACAACACTCAAAACAGTAAAACAGCAAAAACACCATACAAAAAGATCCCACACCAGGTCTAGGAAAATAGAGCTTAATTTGATAAATAAAACAAGACCAAAATGACAAAAATCCAATTAGTAGAACAGGAGATATTAAATGTGTACGTTTTTAGAGCAAATAGAGCCAAAAGGTGTAAAGCGCCAAGTGTGGATATCTGGTCGCACCGGACCAGGACAAAGTGACAAATTCAAGCTAACTGCGATGGAGCATATGCCGTTAACATGGGCCCACTTCGGCCCACTGAACAGTGTACCCTAAATCCTGGTTTGTGAAGTGTTTCGTGGATCCGTGTGTCAAAGATGCAGAGAGCAGCGGATCCGAGATGCAGTGAGGCTGCGGTACAACGTCCTGTTTTGTTGACATCAAGGGTCCAACCGACGGGGCTTGTGATGTGGAGTCTGGAGTCTGGGATGCGTCTTGCAGTCAGGGCCACATATTGGTTCCATAGAACTGGAAGGCTGCGATACGGAGTCCAGCTTCTTCGTTGAGGCTCCCATCAATGTGAGATTTGAGGGCCTTCACTGAGAATGCATCGTGCAGCGACAGTTCCGAAAGACATTTGTGTAAGTCTTTGTGATGGGGCCAATCCATGCAGCAACTGAGAAGCATCAGTTCTGCTTGGGGTTGCGCAGCGCAGCAGAGGAGCTTAAGACCACCTTCAATAGTCCAAGACTGGTGTGGTGCCTCTTGGCATGGTAAACTCACAGATGTAAAAAATTATAGTCCTACGTTTTGAATATATATTGCAGCCTGCCCTCTGGGCTGTCCAGGGCCTACCCTGGGGGTGTCTTATATGTATAAAAAAAGAACGTTTCGAACGGGCAAGGTATTTATCTTGCCAGGTTGACAACACGGTTAAGGGGCTACTTACGGGGGTGGCACAAACAGTGCTGCAGGCTCACTAGTAGCATTTAATTTACAGGTCCTGGGCACATGTAGTGCACTTCACTAGGGACATATAAGTAAAATAAATATGTCAATTGGGTATGAGCCAATGTTACCATGTTTAGAGGAGGGAGCACATGTACTTTAGCACAGGCTAGCAGTGGTAAAGTGCTCAGAGTTCTAAGGCCAGCAAAAACAAAGTCAGCAAAAGGTTTGGGCTGATGCACTAAGGGCTATTTTTCAAAAGCTGTGCTGAATGATAGTTTAGCTGCTGCTTTAAGGAACAGCAGTGATCTCCTACATTTCCACTCTCTACAAAATATGAGACACTTCTGTGGTGAAAGAAGCATTCTGATTGACAAAAAGAAATAGATATCAGTATCTAAAGAATCAAAGGTCTCCTATTACTCGAAAATACAGAAACTAAATGCAGGCCTACAACTCTCTGTTTGGCGCACATATTTCATTTTAGTGTCAAGCATGAAGTCAGAGAATGACAGTTGTATTTAATGATCGTATCTTTCAGGAGATGACACAGAAAGCAAATGAATACTAGAAATTAAAGCCAGTAAATATGAGGAAAGGGCTTGTTCTCTACTTTTCTGTTTCTTTGCGTCTGTAATGACTTCCATATTTAATTCACTTGTAAAATATGTACCATTGATGACACAATGCAATGAATGAGGTCATTTGTATCTGTAATTTTATGCTAAATGGTGAAATGTATTGTAATTGTGTTTCTTCCGCAATTGTTCTGTTTATTGCTCACTTCTTCTCTTTCCTCATCCCCACCATTAAAATCACTGGATTACATTTCCGTAATCTTCATGACTGAGTGTGAATCTTCCTCATCACATTCTCGCCATTTTAAGTGCTACTGCTCTCGAAACAGGCACATACCCCCATCTTAGCTATTTATTCTCTAGCTATAGTTTTATGCAGATGAAATGCAAATTATTTGACCTTTCTTTATGTCTGATATGTAATGGTCCCTTCCCCTGCCCATAAAACTGTAGTCACACATTCCATTAGAGCAGAGGAGCACCACCACCCCTGTCACTGCCCACAAATAAAACGATATAATGAGTTTTACTCCCTTTTTATTATCATTTTATTGTAATCCCCTGGACCCAACCCCAGGACTCTGACAAGTCTTGGGGTGGGTCCAGGAGATGACACTGCTGGTGGGGGAGTGGTGGGCACTCCCTTCACTGCGAATGAGCCGTCTCATGATGACCAGACCCCTCATGCGCAGTGAAGCTCTCCCCAGCACCAGCTGCATTGCTGGGGCTGGAGAGAACAGGCACAGGCACAGGCTCCCAGTCTGTCGTCTATTTTTGACACAAGGGTGCATTATACTCTATGAAACTAGTGCTAAATGGTGAGATTAAGTTTGAAGAGAAGCTTACCCTAAGTGCACATTTACCAAGCATGAGTGGCTATTCACACTGCATTTAGCGCTATTTCTTAGTGCAAAATGCATCATTGAGTCCATTTTGGATCCGAGGGAGCATTTATGTGCTACGAAAAAAGAGCTATATGCAGAATTACTCTATTCACATAATTTGTGTAATCTTGCAGAATATTTAGCTAATTCCACATGATTACCCTACACAGGATTGTGTGATTTACACCCACCCCTAAATAGAAGAGGTGTGCTTCATAATCATGGTTGTAAATGGGCACTTTTGAAGTCTAACTGCTATTCTTGTGCACCACCTTTAACACCCATTGATCTGTAATGATCTCTTCCTAAGTGTGAACATAGTGTAGTAACTGCGCCCTCACTGGTAATACTTTCAGTTTCACATAGTCAGGACTACGGTATTTCTCAGAATGCAACCAGGATTGAGGGTTTGTTCCCCTATACAGCTCCCTGACCACAACTACATTCTGTGTTGCTGATTAAACTGTTGTTGAGTCTTACAGAACAGGAAGGATCTGGGTTTTAGTGACCTGAAAGTATGTAGCAACTTCTTGTCTTCCACAGAACATTGTAAGCTATCACTTAACTCTGTTCCAAAAGTATCATAATATAAGATGTGCAATTGAAGATCACTGAGCTGCAGAAATCGTCTAAGGTTCAGCCACACTTGGCTTCTACCCAAAGTAATGGCTTATGCTGCAGTTGTGATTAAACATAAAGTATTAAAGGTGGTGTCTGGCGAAATGCTCACTATACTGCCTAATGTTTCAGCATAGTCTGCCCACTCTGCACAATGTTAAACAAGAGCTGAGAAAAGGGCTGTATAAATGGCTGTATAAAATGAAAAGCGTGGCTTCAAAAATCTGACTTAAGGTTTGCGTCGCTCTTGCATTGCACAAGAGCAGCTCAAACTGGGCCATAAATAAGGCCCAAAGTGTATTATTATATATTTAATGGCATGAAAACATGGGAAACTTGTTTTATCTCTCACTTTCCATCCATGCGATGTAGTTTCTCATGCTGCTTTATGTAATGGAAGGGCATCATTAGTGGGAGAACCATGAGATCAAACAGATGAGCAGTACTAGTCGAAGGTGTACTATTAAGAAAATCTAGCTTGTCTCGAATGTGTTGTACCACCTTTAAACACGGAGATCCATGTATTAACTTTCCCTTATGAAGCTCCAGTTCTGTTTCTTCTTCATCATCTGATGAAACCAGCCTAGTTCTCTTTGCAGCATTCTGTAAAGCAGTATTTTGTAAATTATCTCCGGCACTAGGGGTACTTCTTCACAAACATGACTCATGTCTCGTCTACCTTACCATAGGAGCATTAGAATGTAGTGCACTTTTAAAAAGGTGGACGGGATATCAGTGCCAGTCCGTCAAACTCGAATCAGCCCCTATACTTTGGGCTGCTATAAACTTCTGTTCCTTTTCTATTCTATAGGCATTGCCTTGAAATTTTGTTGTAACCAAAAAGCTGTAATTATTTCTAGATTAATCTATCCAATATTATGAAAATTGAATTTTCTCCACACGAGCACACCGTTCCTCATCGTCTTTTTTCCTCTATACTTTATTAAATAGTCATACTACCTTGGCAAAGAACTTGGGGCCAGATTTACAAAGATTTTTTCAGGTCGCAAATGGTCCAATTCACAAACTGAACCCTTCCCTTTTGTGAATGGTTGCAAAAACGTTTTTTAAGATCAGGCAGTGGTCCCAGGAACCACTGCCTGCTCTTAAAAAATGAAAATTATTTTTTTCAATGCATCCCAGGCTGCATTCCTCCCCAAAAGGTTGCTTTGTTTAACCCCTTCGCTGCTATGCCTCCCCCCAGTGCTAAGCCTTTTTTGGGCTATTTGGGATAGTTCGCGCTTAGGCCCCTGTAACTTTTTGACCACATAAGGTATCCATGCCAAATTTGCGTCCTTTTTTTCCAACGTCATGGGGATTCTAAAGGTTCCCAGGGTTTGTGGATTCCCCTGGAGGGGACCCAGAAATTAGCCAAAATACAGCTACATTTTTTTTGGGGGGGGGGAAAATGAGAAAAAAGTGCTACAGATGAAAGTGTCTGTTTTTTCCCTGCAAATGCTATCAAAAAAGGGGTTGTGGTGCTGAAATCACCATCTTCCCAGCTTTCAGGGACAAGCAGACTTTTGTCAGAAAACCACAATTTGTTACACAGTTTTGGCATTTTTCTGGGACATTGCCTATTTTTGCTATTTTTTGTGCTTTCAACCTCCTTCCAGTTAATAGTAGAAATGGTTCTGAAAGCAATAATGGATCCAGGAAAGCTATACATTTCAGAAAAGTAGAACAAACTCTGAATTCATTAAGGGTTCATTTGTGTAGATCTTTCAAGGTTTCTTTATAGAAACTAACAGTTGAATATAGGGAAAATTGAAAATTACTTGAAAAAAACAGCCTTTTGTGTCAACGTTTTCACATGTAACTTCTTCTAATTATGACAACTCTTTGAAAGCAATATACCGTTTCATTTGCTGGACCTTCATGGTTGTGGGGATATATAGGGCTTGTAGGTTCACGAAGAACCCGATGAACCCAGAGCCAAAAACTGAGCAGTGACTTGCAATGGTTTTTTATTATGTACCGGGTATATAGCAATTATTCTGGGAAAATGTATACATGGAGAAAACAGTATGAAAGACACCTATGTATTTTTGAAATGGGAACAAAATATAGAGTTTAGAAACAGTAGATATTTGCACATTTCCGAAACTGAGAAATACTCATACTAGCATGAGAATTATCGATCATTTTTCAAAATTACTTCTTTTTTACACATTGTCTTTCATTTGGAAGGCAGAAATGCATTGAAAGTCAATAGGTAATAACAGTTGCTATACAAATCTGAATTACACTAAGTCTCCTGATACAAATGGTACCTCACTTGTGTGGGTAGGCTTAGTGCCCACGACAGGAAACGGCTCACAACACAATGTGAACACACCACATTTTCACAATGAAAAATTACCCTTTTTTTGCAAAGTGCCTAGCTGTAGTTTTTTAATCCTAGCTCTGCCGGCACCTAGGGAAACCTAGCAAACCTATAATTTTTTTTAAATTAGACACCCATGGGAATCTAGGATTGGGTGACTTGACTGCCTGTCACCAGGTTCTGTTACCCAGAATCCCGTGCAAACCTAAAAAATTGTCAAAAAAAACAAATATTCCTCACATTTCTGTGGTGGAAAGTTCTAGAATCTGCATGGATCCACAAATTTCCACCCACCCCGCGTTCCCCAAAGTCTTCCGAGAAAAATGGTACCTCACTTGTGTGGGTAGGCCTAGTGCCCGCGACAGGAAACGGCACAAAACGCAACGTGGACACACCACAATTTCAAAGCGAAAAATGACCCTTTTTTGGCAAAGTACCTAGATGTAGATTTTTAACCCTAGCTCTGCCGGCAACCAGGGAAACCTAGCGAACCTATACATTTTTTAAAACTAGACACCCAGGGGAATCCAGGATAGGGTGACTTGACTGGCTCACTCCAGGTTCTGTTACCCAGAATCCCTTGCAAACCTAAAAAATTGTCAAGAAATACCACATTTTCCTCACATTTCTGTGGTGAAACGTTGTGGAATCTGCGTAGATCCACACATTTCCACCCACCCCGAGTTCCCTAAAGTCTTCCGAGAAAAATGGTACCTCACTTGTGTGGGTAGGTCTAGTGCCCGTGACTGGAAACGGTGCAAAACGCAACGTGGACACACCACAATTTCACAGCGAAAAATTACCCTTTTTTGCCAAAGTACCTAGCTGTAGTTTTTGAACCATGGCTCTGCTGGCACCTAGGGAAACCTAGCAAACCTATACATTTTTGAAAACTAGACCTCCAGGGGAACCTAACATGGGGTGACTTGACTGGCTCACACCAGGATCTGTTATCCAGAATCCCTTCCAAACCTAAAAAATTGTCCCAAAAAACGAATTTTCGCACATTTCGGTGGTGGAATATTCAAATTCTGGAATCTGCGTGGATCCACAAATTTCCACCCACCCCGCATTCCCCAAAGTCTTCCGAGAAAAATGGTACCTCACTTGTGTGGGTAGGCCTAGTGTCCACGATAGGAAACGGTGCAAAACGCAACGTGGACACCACTATTTCACAGCGAAAAATGACCCTTTTTTGGCAAAGTACCTAGCTGTAGTTTTCGAATCCTAGCTCTGCTGGCACCTAGGGAAACCTAGCAAACCTATACATTTTTGAAATCTAGACACACAGGGGAACCTAATATGGTGTGACTTGGCTGGCTCACACCAGGTTCTGTTACCCAGAACCCATTGCAAACCTAAAACATTGTAAAAAAAAACTAATTTTCCTCACTTGTGAGGGTAGTCCTCTGCAACAGGAAACGGCGCAAAACGCAACGTGGACACACCACAATTTCACAGCGAAAAATGACCCTTTTTTGGCAAAGTAACTAGCTGTAGTTTTTGAACCCTAGCTCTGCCGGCACCTAGGGAAACCTAGAAAACCTATACATTTTTGTAAACTACACACCCAGAGAAATCCAGGATGGGGTAACTTGACTGGCTCACACCAGGTTTTGTTACCCAGAATCCCTTGCAAACCTAACAAATTGTCAAAAAAACACATTTTCCTCAAATTTCTGTGGTGAAAAGTTCTGGAATCTGAGTGGATCCATAAATTTCCACCCACCCCGCGTTCCCCAAAGGCCTCCGAGAAAAATGGTACCTCACTTGTGTGGCTAGGTCTAGTGCCCGCGACAGGAAATGGCACAAAACGCAACGTGGACACGCCACAATTTCACAACGAAAAATGACCCTTTTTTGGCAAAGTACCTTGCTATAGTTTTTGAACCCTAGCTCTGCTGGCACCTAGAGAAACCTGGCAAGCCTATACATTTTTGAAAACTAGACACCCAGGGGAATCCAAGATGGGGTGACTTAACTGGCACACACAAGGTTCTGTTACCCAAAATCCCTTGCAAACCTGAAACATTCTCATAAAAAACACATTTTCCTCACATTTCTATGGTGGAAAGTTCTGGAATATGCGTGGATCCACAAATTTCCACCCACCCCGCGTTCCCCAAAGTCTTCCAAGAACAAGCATTTGCAATGCAGCCGGTCTCACCTTTGAGTCCATAAGTATTTAGCCATGCAGCACATTGTCTGCAGCTGGGGGCCAGCAGCTGTTCCATCGGATCATTGGGTCGAACATTCCAAAAGAGAGGGAGGAGAACGTGAGGAGAATGGTGTAGGCAAGCAACATCATGAAAAATTACAGTCACAGGCATGGAACTAAGGCACGTGGCACAGGCATTGCAGGAGGCACAGGTCAAAATGCAGGAGACGAGAAAGCATGAGCTTGGGGCTCAGGTAAATTTATATGTTGCTAAGCTAGGCAGGAGTCAGGGTTTTATGCAGGCAGGCTGCTTGGCCAGGAGCACTGGCAGGGGATGACAGTAGTTACCTGAATGACTCGGGCCGGGTTTCGGGCAAGGGGCAGCGCCCAACCAGTCTTATCAGCAGCTTGAGTATCAGTTCCCTTTCGTCCACTGGCAAACTTACCTATAGAGGATTTTCTAGAAGCTGGTGCAGTCCTGGGATTTGGTCACTTAGGGCAGACCTCAGCAACAGGTTGTGCACCAGTGGCTGCCGCGGCTCCGGGAAATTAGTGCAGACAAATGGGTCTAGGTCATCAAGGTACTGAAGGCAGCAGGGGGCTGTCATGGCGGCTGGGGGCTACCGGGGTTGGGACTCAGAAGTAACCCTGGGCCTAACACTACGCTTCGCCCACGTAGTGTATGTAGCGCTGCCTGCTTCGCAGTTTTCGAAGTAGGCGAAGCAGGCAGCGCTACGCACACGCCAGGGCAAAGCGTAGCTGCCTGCCGCCCGCCACACGCCTCCCGCCCGCCCTCCTTTTAAATCATACCCGCATGTAAAATAAATAAAAATTAAAGAGACTTACCTGAAGCGCGGCGTCTCCGGGGCTCCCTCTTCCTCATTTCCAACTTCTTCTGACAAATGCGCAGGTGCGGACGCCCGCGCATGCGCATTTCTCGCAAGAAAGGCGCATGCGCGGGCCTCCGCGCATGCGCATTTGTCAGAAGAAGTTGGAAATGAGGAAGAGGGAGCGCCGGAGACGCCGCGCTTCAGGTTAGTCTCCTTAATTTTTATTTATTTTACATGCGGGTATGATTTAAAAGGAGGGCGGGCGGGAGGCGGGTGGCACGTTGTGGGGCTATGCGGAGCGCATAGTGTGCATAGATTTGGGCACACTACGTGCTGCTTCATGTAGCCCCACTACGCCCACTGCGCCCACCCTTACTCAGAAGCGTGGCACGTGCAGGGCTAATTACAGTATTTCAATTACTATTACTGCTGATTAGAGCTCCATAAGAGATTACGTTTACAGCCCCTGAGTGCACAACGTGGGAGAAATATGCTCCCCCTTTAAGCTCAAACATCGGACGAGCGCGAGTTGCAGTGAAAGTCTGGAGATTGAGCTAAAGTTGTGTACTGTTTCTGGAGATCTTTGTAATATGCCTTCCAACTGTGCTGCGTACCCAAACTGATGATCTCCCGGAAGTAAGGAGTGCAGGAAGAAAAGCCCAAGTGTCGGAGGAGGAGCGCATAGTTTTGATGAGAATGTGCCGTTAGCAACTGGGAAAACAATAGGGGTAGGGGGGATTGGTGAGTAGCCATATTGGGATTATTGTCACCTATTTGTGCGGAAGTCAATACCGATTGTGAGAGGGCCAAACATATCTCAGTACAGCTTGTTCACTACATTCCGTAGGCATTTGGATAGCACCACAAGATTGAAAGGGCATCAGCATGCTCATGGAAACCACTAGCCCCGTTTTATACGCTTTTTGAAAGTTATTATTAAGAAGGTTTTCGGACTGGCTGTTGCACAAGATGGAAGCGAATGAAAGGATATTTTATTTCGGCACCAGCCACAAAAATGTTTATCAGACTTTTTTAAGTTTATACACGGATCTCCTGTGCTTAAGAGAGGCTAAATAGTTTCATAAAAGAATTGTGTGCCTAGGGACAGAAAGGTAAATTTCATTCTCCCTCTAACCAACAGCCAGTGTAGCTTCCAAGAACCATATCTTTTCCAAATGTCTGCATTTGCAACTATTGCACCAGAGCACACAGCGCTTATATCCAGTTCTGAGAGCGAGTGTTTTACGCCTGTGGGCAAGCATTAGTGAGAGAGGGTCCAACCTGCGCGATAGTCTCGTACATACCAGACCAAGAAACAAACCCAGTGGTAAACCAAATACTCTTTGGAATTTGCCGCCAGTTCAAGGCCATTTTCCATGCGGCCACTGTTCAGTCTGTCCTCAAACCGAGGTGACCAAATCAGTAGATATAGGTACAGGCACACCTTGGTTACTTCGTAAACATACCAATTGTAACACTGACAAAGTGATTTACCTCATTTCTTGCCCTTGCTCTCTGCGTTATGTCGGCATGACAACACGCAAAATCAAAACACGAATCTCAGAACACAAAAGTACCATCAGGCGAAACAGACAAGCAACGAAACTTACCAATCACTTTCTAGAACTGAAACATACACCGGAGGATTTAAGATGGCTGGTCCTGGAACAGCCTTTCATCCCTACCCATGTGACTGACATTACACGTTTTCTGTTTATCAAGGAACAAAAATGGGTCTTCAAACTTAAGAGTGACCAACAGGGTTTAAATGATGATATCCCGTGGTCCTCTTTATAGAACCCCTTTTTATCATTGATCCTCTTTTCAGCTCAGAACACAGATTAATGGTATATTCATACATTGATTAACTTTCTTTGACCGGTACACTTTGACTCTACCCTTGATTATATATATATACTTTAGTGGGAAGGACACATGGATGCTCTTTCTGCATTATTTCCTTTGAAAGATTTTGATTTTTTATCCCATTACACTCAGGGATCTTTGACAGCCTCCTCTATGCTGCGTCAATTCACAAATATGCGATGATCACCATACTATCATCGGAGACTACATGTCCCAGCAAGCCTAGCATTTCAGGGAACACCATTTCGCTTTTTGAATGCTTGCACGCTCCGTAGTGTTGACACGGAAGCGCGCCTACAAACACTTCCAGACTCCATAAATCATTCTCCTGCCGCCCGCCGGTTACCTCCCCTTCCAGCTCTGACATTTGGAGCGGGGTACCGACGGACAGGTAGGCGTTGCTTTTAGCAAACTCACACTTTTTCTTTTTTCTTCGTAAGAGCACAAAACGGCATACAGGCAGACTCACGGGACCTTCCTCTCTCCCTCCGAGTCTGCTCCGGTCATTTTAACTATTCTTTCACTCTGATTAGGATACATGACTCGAATGGTTTTCGATATCATGTATGCGAACCACTATATTATTTTAGATTCTACACTTTGGTGAACGGTATTTCTGCCATGGTTTTAGCTTAGTTTTCACCAGCATAAGTTGAGGGAATTCCGTTTTTTGACCGTGCAGGCTGAAGGTGTTTCTCTACCCATGGTGGTAACATTTTCCCATTCTGGAATTCTTCCTCCTTAGAGCGGTGCCTCATAGTCCTGAGCGGATGCCAGGCGAGGCGAGGTGCGTACCCACATTGACTCGGGTAAGTGCACTTTAAAATTTCTGTCAATTACGATTTTTGATTTAATACAACATATGTCCTCCTTGCAAATTTCCATAATTTTGACAAATATTAAGAATTAAGGAACGTCCAGTACATTGATTTATACATTAGTTTTGGATCAGCTATATATACTACGGTGTCAATAGATTGATAGAGTGTCCCACTTAGTATACCTGTTTGTTTGTTTCTATCTAGAGGCCATCCTCCAGACAATGCCTGTAACGTTTCCAATGTGACGCACAGGACTTCACCAGGTTGTATTGGGTACCAACCGTTGATTCAGTTTTTATTATTATTTTCTATCACGTTTTGCAGTAGCGTTTACATGGTCCTGACGAGAGCTCGGACTCCACTGTCCAACAGCCGAAACATGTAGACCTGTAATCTGACAGTTATTTGTTTAAGCTGTCAACACTTGGTTTTAATCTTGACACCAAGATAGCGCCAGAATAAAATTGCACAGTGTCTTGGTAGTCATTTTTAACTTCACTATTTCTTTCATCACTTTCTCGCACTGCAATCATCACCCGCTGGTAACAATTTGGCACGGTTGCCTTGGACAACCAGGGTACCACCACAACCAACATAGTGACTGGTACTCCGGGGTTCGTCCTTAGTTCCCAAATGATGAAGAACCACCACCGGTGGGTGATGGGAACTTAAAACCTCAGTGGAGGTTTTTAGACCCGCCACGGTTATTTGCGGACTCTCCTTCTCTTTCTTGCTCTAGCATTATATGCTCTGATCCTACACTCAAGACCCACAGTATTCTTTTGTATATTCAAGCATTAGTGAGAACATCAAAGCGGCCAAGCGTCCGCGAAACTGAAAGTGATCGCGATCAAGCGCAGCCAACGATGCGCGGAAAAAGCCATATGGCACCTCTGCCTAAGCACGCGCCAGCGCACATGCACTGTAGCTCTAGGCCGGCCATGGTAGCATTGTTTTTAAGCCCTTACAAAAAGTCTCGCCAGACCAGCGCATGCGCTGGGTCAGGCAAGACCTAAAAATAGTACCTCACTTGTGAGGGTAGGCCTAGTGTCAGGAACAGGAAACGGCGCAAAACGCAACGTGGACACACCACAATTTCACAGCGAAAAATTACCCTTTTTTGGCAAAGTAACTAGATGTAGTTTTTGAACCCTAGCTCTGCCGGCACCTAGGGAAACCTAGCAAACCTATACATTTTTGAAAACTAGACACCCAGGGAAATCCAGGATGGGGTGACTTGACTGGCTCACACCAGGTTCTGTTACCCAGAATCCCTTGCAAACCTAACAAATCATCAAAAAAACAAATTTTCCGAACACTTCTGTGGTGAAAAGTTCTGGAATCTGCGTGGATCTACAAATTTCCACCCACCCTGCGTTCCCCAAAGTCTTCAGAGAAAAATGGTACCTCACTTGTGTGGCTAGGTCTAGTGCCCGTGTGAGGAAACGGCACAAAACGCAACGTGGACACCACAATTTCACAGCGAAAAATGACCCTTTTTTGGCAAAGTACCTAGCTGTAGTTTTTTAACCCTAACTCTGCTGGCACCTAGGGAAAGCTAGTAAACCTATACATTTTTTAAACCTAGACGCCCAGGGGAATCTAAGATGGGGTGACTTGACTAGCTCACACCAGGTTCTGTTACCCAGAATCCCTTGCAAACCTAAAAAATTGTCCAAAAAAACACATTTTCCTCACATTTCTGTGGTGAAACGTTCTGGAATCTCCATGGATCCACGAATTTCCACCCACCGTGCGTTTCCCAAAGTCTTCCGAGTAAAATGGTACCTCACTTGTGTGGGTAGGCCTAGTGCCCGTGACAGGAAACGGCACAAAACGCAACGTGGACACACCACAATTTCACAGCGAAACAAAAAATTACTCTTTTTTGGCAAAGTACCTAGCTGTAGTTTTTTAACCCTAGCTCTGCTGGCACCTAGGGAAACCCAGTAAACCTATAAATGTTTTAAAACAATACACCCAGGGGAACCTAAGATGGGTTCCCTGGACTGGCTCACACCAGGTTCTGTTACCCAGAATCCCTTGCAAACCTAAAACATTGTCAAAAAACAACTTTTCCTCACATTTCTGTGGTGGAAAGATCTGGAATCTCCGTCGATCCACAAATTTCCACCCACCGTGCGTTTCCCAAAGTCTTCCGAGAAAAATGGTACCTCACTTGTGTGGCTAGGTCTAGTGCCCGCGACAGGAAACGGCACAAAACGCAACGTGGACAACACAATTTCACAGCGAAAAATGACACTTTTTTGTCAAAGTACCTAGCTGTAGTTTTTTAACCCTAGCTCTGCTGGCACCTAGGGAAAGCTAGCAAACCTATACATTTTTGAAAACTAGACGCCCCGGGGAACCTAAGATGGGGTGATGTGACGGGCTCACACCAGGTTCTGTAACCCAGAGTCCCTTGCAAACCAAAAAAATTGTCCAAAAAAACACATTTTCCTCACATTTCTGTGGTGGAAAGATCTGGAATCTCCGTGGATCCACAGATTTCCACCCACCATGCGTTTCCCAAAGTCTTCCGAGAAAAATGGTACCTCACTTGTGTGGGTAGGCCTAGTGCCCGTGACAGGAAACGGCGCAAAACGCAACGTGGACACACCACAATTTCACAGCGAAATAAAAAATTACCCTTTTTTGGCAAAGTACCTAGCTGTAGTTTTTTAACCCTAGCTCTGCTGGCACCTAGGGAAACCTAGCAAACCTATACATTTTTTAAAACAATTCTCCCAGGGGAACCTAAGATGGGGTGACTGGACTGGCTCACACCAGGTTCTGTTACCCAGAATCCCTTTCAAACCTAAAAATTGTCCAAAAAATACAACTTTTCCTCACATTTCTGTGGTGGAAAAATCTGGAATCTCCGTGGATCCACAAATTTACACACACACGCGTTCCCCAAAGTCTTCCGAGAAAAACAGTACCTCACTTGTATGGGTGGGCCAGTGACCGCTTCAGGAAACGGCACAAAACTCAACGTGGACACACCACAATTTCACAGCGAAAAATGACACTTTTTTGGCAAAATACCTAGCTGTAGTTTTTGAACCATACTGAAGGACTGGGCTATTCTAAGGCCCAGCAGTGCCAGGGGACAACACCTGAAACCTTTGTGGGTTATCTGTTCCGGCGTACAAAACACAGAGACACGGGACACTTCCTGCGGCGTCAAAGATCAGCATTTATTTACTGCAGGGATACAGAATTCGCAAGAAGTACACAACGTGTAGGTTCTGAGAGACTGTTTCAAATTGCAAAAGTGGATCGCTCCTTTTATACACATTTTCGCCATTGAACAACATGGCGAACAAAAGGTTACAACTCAGTTCCCACAGTAAATTTCAAAAAGGTCGCATTCATGTTTCAGAAACCCGGAACATAATTACAGCAGCATTGCCGGTTCCCAACTGTAAAAACACATTATCCTCACATTAAGCACATTCCATTCTGACCATAACGAATTAGAGGAAAGGAGAGAAACAGATGCATAGGAAAAAACAAGGATGCGCACCAGTTTAGAAAACAGTGTAGAGGGCAATATAGGAAACTTGATTGCAGGATCAAAGGACTCGTGCCTAATGTATGCACAACTGAAACAATAAACTGGCACGGCAAGATGAGCCTCGAGCGGAGCCATCCGCCCTTGCCGTGCCATCCCCCTCATCATAAAAACACCTTCAAAGGCACATGTGTCCTCCGCGAAAGCTTGGGAATCCCAGGGTCACGAAGCGGACAGTGTCCGTTCGCTGGCTACTTGAGGGCAAGAGACAAAATGGATGCCATATCTAAAATGGAACCCGAGGGTTCAGACGGACATACCCAGAAATGAGACGAACCGTACATAGTAGCGTAGCGAAAACGCGTACACCCACTAAAATCGTCATTTGCGGTTCGTAGATACCAAACTCGTCCATATTCGAACAACCCAAAAATGTCATTACGGTTCTCACGGAACCTCAGACGCTCCTTTTGCCCTCATGTAGGCAAGCACTAGTCGAGATCAGAATCGATTTCAATATTCATCAAATCGTTCAGTTGCTGCTGGAACATCATTCTATCCATCAACGTCTCTTTGGTAACAGATGGCCGTCTTATACACGTTGTAGCACAGAGGCCACATAAGGCAGGACCACACTGCACGCAAAGACAACACGTGAACAGAAACGTTACAACAACCCCTACGATCATCAGAATCTTCCAACCCCAGGTTGATATCAGGCCCCAAAACCATCCTAGAAGCGTCCAATTACCTTCGTCCACGTGTATGGACTCGGAGATCTTATGCAACTTCGAGATGGCTTGGTAAACAGTTCGAGCGTTGTCAGGAATGAAAATGCAACAGCTCGAATGAATCACTTTGCACACACCACCTCTGTCTGCAAGAACAACGTCTAGAACCATACGGTTCTGCAACGTCATGAGTCTATCCGCCTGAAGTTCCGCTGTTAAATTACCAAGAGCACTCGCAGTTAAGTTGGCAGTCAATTCTACCACACGGGTCAACTGTCTCAGGTTCCTACTATTAACCATAGGTCCCCAAAACGGCAAGAAACCCTTAAAGAAGTCTCCTGCTTCTTGACCGGCAGTGTCCTCTTCGCTAATAACGCCTCTCACAACTCTAGTTTTGTGATAGTCTGAGGCGACCGAAAAGGTCGGTGGCAAAAGATTCGCAATATAACAGGTACCCGAGAAATCACGGGGCAACCATGTATATGCACGCTCATAACATACGAAATAGGTACCCTTGGCAGTCAGGAAAACAGGGGAAGAGAGCATCGGTAAAACGTACGTGTCAGTACAAGCACTCTCCCCAAGCTGGGCTCTCGGATTTCGACCAAGACCTTTCAAGCAGAAATTACCGAGGTGGGGTACGATCCATATTGGAGACGAGCTCTTGAGCTGTCTATCACCCACTGACATACTATACTCAGCCTCACTCAGATCTTTATAGGCTTGTACCTCTTCATCTGGAATAAGCGATGCATCAAAAATATCTCTATCTAGATCAGCAATCGCTATCACCAAAGGCTTGTGATACGGACCAGGACCAAAGTTTGCAGAACGTGGCTCTCGACTGGGGTAGGAATCTAGTGCACTACGGAACATAGTTTGGAATGCTCGAGCTGAGCCCTGGGAGCTGTAAGGAAGAACCAAGTACGGAATACCCCTATCCATGGTATGTGGCATTAACCCACACACCCAACAGTTGGTAGTATTCATCACCAACTGGTGCTGATGCAGGAGTTGAACGAAGGAGTTATTCATGAATTCCGCACATCTAACCTGCTCATGTTGGGGCAGAAGATGAAAGGAATGTGGGGAAACAGTGGTAATAGAACTTAGTTTAGGAGAAAAAGTAGGTGAAATAAAAGGCAATAACGACTGTATTCCAAAATACATTCCGCCCACCAATAGCATAGAAATAGTCAAAAACAGTAGAAATACCTGAAACAAAAAGCATTTCGTTCGTACAATCTTATGCAATTTTGATCTTTGCGCCGACATCCTTTCTACTTCCAACAGCTTAGAGAACACCATCCTCTAAAAACCGTCCGTACGTTCTTGACGCACTTCGTTCTGAGTAGCGGTTATCAATTCCCAGGAGTTCCCAGGAATCGACAAAAGGTAACTGACCTAGTGCCAGAAACCTGCTAAACAGGAGGAAGTACCCGCACAGCCCTACGGTTAGCCCGGATGATAGGTTTTCTTAGACAAACATCTAATTTAATAAAAATCTCTCAGCTGTAAAAAGTACACATAGAAGGAAACTTAAAAATCAGCAAAGGATGCAATTGTTCGTAATTCGTAGCAACAGTAAACGATAATATGAGTCCAAAAAGATTTATTAGTCTTTGTCATGTGAACGAAGAAAATATCGACTTCTTCCAGGTCGAGTCTGCTCTTCAAATAATTGTTCAGCTGATGAAACAGTGTTCAATCGATCAGATGACAATTCAGACCTTGAGTTCTCCAAAACTGATGACTCAACAGATGTGTCTGGCTGCAATGAATTATCTACTACAGGTTGAGCATCGCTAAACGGCACGTAGCATAGAGGGGTCTCGGTTTCTGTTGTCGCAATACCAGTTCTCACCCAATTATCTGCTGGTGAAGGGATCGGGACCTTTTTAGTATGGGTGGCATGCACCCAGTTCTTTCTGCCTTCCAACCGAACTGCAGTCCTCGTAGCCAATAATACTTGAAAGGGACCCACAAATCTCGGCTCCAAGTTGCGTTTTCTGCCAAAATTTCGGGTGACAACCCAGTCACCCGGTTGGAGCCGATGTCCAGGACCCTCTGTCTGTGCCGGTAAAGCTTCAAGGACCTGTTGATGAATTAACCTCAGTTTAGCAGTCAGATCATGAAGATAATCAATTAACATTGGATACTCAAGGCTATCAAAGGCCTTAGGCCTCGGGACTCCCCAAATGTTTGCAGGGCGGCCGAACACAATCTCGTATGGGCTGAGCCCTACTCGAGAGTGCACAGTCGCCCTGGTCGATAACAGAGCCAGAGGCAAGGCATCAGGCCACGACAAACCAGTCGTAGCTTGTATCTTTGCAAGTTTCAGTTTCAGAGTACCATTGTACCCTTCAACCAAACCCGCTGCCTGAGGATGATTGGCGCTATGGAATTTCTGTCGAATTCCAAGGCCCTTACACACACTCTGCATCACACTTCCCACAAACTCACTTCCGTTATCTGACCACACAATCCGTGGCATTCCATACCGAGGAAAGTATTCCTTCAGTAGGACTTTCGCTGTGGACAGGGCAGTATTATCCTTAAGAGGATAGGCCTCTATCCATCTGGAGAACGCACAAACCACAACTAAAACGTACTTCAGATTATTGCATCTCTCCATATGAATGAAGTCCAGTTGGATAACCTCAAAGGGGCATGTAGGAGGAGCAAAATGGCCGGGTGGAGTGGGGGTGCCCTTGCCAGGGTTATGCATCAAACACACCATACAATTCTTAACCACTCTCTCAGCACATTTAGCAATACCATCATTCTTCCATACAGGGGACAATAACTTACAAATACCTTTCGCGCTAATGTGTGACTAACCGTGAGCCATAGTCACAACGGCTAGTACATACGCATCCGGTAACATCCACCTCTGACATTCCGACAAATCGACCCAACATCCATGGGTGTCTAACTTCCCCGTACTTTCTTTCCACTTGATCTTTTCAGTTTCAGTGGCCTCATTCTGGATTGCTTTCACGCTCTCAACAGTGTCCTCACACATACCAGTCTCCGTCGGCCACCTCACTGAACTCGTAACATACATTCGGGACGCAAAATTCTTAGCCGTTTCCTTAGCGATCTCATCCGCAAATGCATTACCACGACCAACATCATCCGTAACCTTTCGATGCGCACTACATTTAATGATCGCCACCTGTTTAGGCAATGTAAGTGCATCCAAAAGATCGTTCACGAGCTGTCCGTGTTGGATCTTCGTACCATGCGATGTCATAAATCCTCTCTCTCTCCACAATCGAACAAAGCTATGTGCAACACCAAACGCATACTGACTGTCAGTAAATACATTCACTCGCTTCCCTTTAGACAGAACACACGCTCTCGTCAACGCAATCAACTCTGCTGCTTGCGCTGAATTCTGACTCAGTCTCGCAGTTTCCACAACCGTACTCAACGTCACTACAGCATACGCAGTCGTCACATCACCATTCGGCAACTTAAAACATGAACCATCAACATACAAAGTGCCATCGGGGTCTACCAATGGAGTGTTTTTCAGGTCCACACGACCTTTCGTTTCTTCCTCAGTTCGCAAATAACAATCATGTAATGGTACATCATTTGATTCCATATTAGTCGGCAACAATGTCGCCGGATTCAACACATTACAACGCTTAATCTGTATATGACTTGCCAAAAGTGTTAACTCGTAACCGGCAACCTTGCACTCGTCAGATGTTGAGTTTTTGTACGATTCAGGAGAGTGTCAACTGCATGCGGAACCATCACTGTGAGCATATTATCCATAACCAGACCTGCGGATTGTCGAATAGCAGGTCTGGTTATGGTTATGGTTATGGTTATGGTTATGATTGTCGATCGCGCACTCCTGAGGCGGAAGCCGGGAGGTTTTTTAAAACTTGCTCTTTTCACTGTTGTGTCACTGAATTCTGTGTTTTTACTCTCACTACGCGCCAGCAAGCGCCAGGGCACTCACCTTCATTTGGAACTACAGCGAGCAGCGGACCTAGCGCTCACTCGCTGTCTGAAACATTTCCCTGACAGAAAACGCCAAGCCGGCGAGAACTCAGGCCACGCCCCCTGAAGGCCACGCCCCCTTGCCCCCTACATCATGTGCTGTCACCGGAAGCGCAGCGGACGAGCGCAGCGGGAGCGCCGTTTGCGCGCCGAAGGCGCGCCTAAGGCAAGCCCGTCTGCGCCCGTCCGCGCCAGACCGAGCCTAGAGCCCACACCCCTGGCCGGTTCCGAACCGCCTCGAATCAAATACTCACAAGAAACTCTGCACCGACTCAGAGAACCGTTAAACACTAGATGTAACGGACCTATTACCCCGGAACAGGAGCCTCTTAGATGCCCAAACTGCGCCTACAGGGCTTCGCCCTTACCCCATCCTGAACCTGCGTGCCTGGAGATGGCCCTGCTGAATTGCAGGTCACTACCTAAACACCACACTGAAATTAACCTGCTATTAACTGAGTCGGACTTGGACGTTCTGTTTTTAACAGAAACTTGGCTGTCCGAGAGCTCCGACCCTGACATTATCCAAGCACTACCTCCTGGGTACCTCATTAAAACCTTCAACAGACCGACGGGCACGGGAGGGGGCATCGCGATTATCTATCGCGACAACCTCGCATGTCAATTCAAAGACAGCCCCATTCTCGATAGCGAAAATGTCCTTTTTTCCTTCCACCTTCCACCTTCTACCACACTTACTGGGGTGTTAATCTACCGTCCGCCAGGACAGGTAGGGTGTTTCATAAACTCACTCATGGATGCCATCTCCTCCCTGGCTTGCGGGACGCCAAACTTCACAATCCTCGGGGACTTAAATCTCCACTTCGATGATCAAGGCAATAAACTTGCCACAGACTTAAAAACTGATTTAAATTCCCTAAATCTACAACTACTCAGCAATGATCCCACTCACATGAAAGGACACCCCTTAGATCCCATCTTCTCTAACCTCTCCAAACTCTCTGCTCAAACTCCTCTCCCTCTCCCCTGGTCTGACCACTTCTTGGTTCCTTTCAAATTCCAACTTCCAGGGAAGATCTCGGATACTCCTCGCCCCCGGGCCCCGTCACGCCCATGGAAAAAACTAGACACTATCCTATGGGAACGCCTTCTGTCCTCCACTCTACCCACAGTCGACCCCGACCCCTCCAAAGCCGAAATTCAATTACATAAATGGATTAGTGACTCTCTCGACACAGTCCTGCCACTCAAAGTCCTCCCTCCCAATAGGAAATCCTCCAAACTACCGTGGTTCACTGAGGAACTACGTGAATTAAGACGGAAAGGCAAAAGGCTCGAACGCCAATGGAGAAAGCATTGGAACACAGACGACAGAAGTGGATATAAAGCCCACATTAGGCTCTACAAAAATGCATTAAAAACGGCACTGGCCTCCTACTTTGAGGATCAAATAGCAGCCGCGTCCAACTCCGCAAAAGAGACCTATCGAATAGTTAAACTCCTTTCCAAAATTCAGGAATCCCCACCACCACCTGACCTGGATGGCGCAAAATGCAACCAGATGGCCGAATTTTTTTCGAAAAAAATCGAAAAAATCCTGAACTCCCTCCCGGTGGCGCCAATTGCACTAAGAGGCCCTTACCACCCGGCCTCCCAAGACACCCCGAAGTTGCTCTCCTTCCCCCAAATCACCACCGAAACGTTTCTCAACGTCCTGCACAAAGTCAAAAGCGGCGCCCCATCAGATCCAGCCCCGATCAGTAAACTGAAGCAAGTTGCTTCTACTATAGCCCCTCCTCTCACCAACCTGATCAACGCCTCTTTCAAAAATGGTACAGTCCCAGCAAATTGGAAAAAAGCCACTGTGAAGGCTCTCATAAAAAAACCGCATCTTGACCCCACAGACCCATCAAACTTTAGACCGATCTCACTGCTACCGGCGATTAGCAAAATCGCCGAGAGAGTAGCAAATCAACACCTTTCTGAGTTCCTAGAGACCAATCACCTCCTCCGCCAAACCCAGACAGGTTTCAGACCAGGACAAGGGACGGATACCGCACTGTTAGCCGTAGTCGAGGAAGCTAGGGGCATACTGGACGTAGGAGGATCAGTGGCAGTGATCCTCCTCGACCTGAGTGCCGCCTTCGACACGGTGGACCACGCAACCCTTGTTCACCGTCTTGGACTGATAGGAGTGGCTGATTCCGCTTTAGCTTGGATCTCATCCTTCCTTGAAGACAGGTCTTTTCGAGTGACAGATGGACACTCCATCTCCAAGGCTCAGGCACTCAAGTGTGGGGTGCCTCAGGGATCCTCCCTTAGCCCCACACTTTTTAACGTGTACATGGCACCCCTCGAGGATGTTGTTAAACCTTTTGGGATTAAATCAATAATGTACGCCGATGACACTCAGCTTGTTGTTTCCCTCAATCAATCAGACAACGCCCTCTCCAATCTATTCAGCTGTCTGGAAAAAGTGCACCAATGGATGTGCGAGTCCCGGTTAAAACTGAATGGGGAAAAATCAGAAATACTCCTTCTGGGAAACCCAAATAAAATCCCCACACCCCTTCCCTGGCCACCTTGCATGGGATCTCCACCATCCCCAAAATCTGAAGTAAAAAGCCTAGGAATATGGCTGGACCAGGATCTCAGTTTTAAAACACAAGCGAGGAAAACTGCGGGAATGTGCTTCGGCCTTATGAAGATGGCACGAAAGATCCTTCATCTACCCCCCCTTCAATCCAGGAAGCTCTTGATGCAGGGACTGGTGAACTCCAGATTGGACTATGGGAATGTCCTATATCTGGGGGCCCCAGTCTCTGTAGTCCACAGACTTCAATGTGCACAAAATGCGGCGGCAAGAATACTCACAGGAACCGCAGCGAGGAACTCGGCTAAGCCAGCCCTTAGAAGTCTACACTGGCTGCCAGTTAAGGAACGGGTCAACTTCAAGACCCTGTGCATTGCCCATAGAATACTGCACAATGAAGGCCCTCCCATCCTCAGGCCTCTTGTGTCCCATCATCAATCAATCAGACAACTTAGATCTAACTCCCTCTCCCTTGCAAAAGTCCCCAGAATTAATAAGGCCAGAACAGGCGGTCGCCTGTTTTCGTACAATGCCCCCAGACTGTGGAATGCCCTCCCACTCTCCCTGAGGCAAGAACAAAACCACCTCAGATTTAGGAAAAGACTGAAGACCCTTCTCTTCCCCTGAGCACTCCCCCCCATGACTTCCCACCCTCCAGGACTGTGATCACTAGCGCCGGGATGCCCAAGGGTAGCTGTGCGCTCTATAAAACCCAAAATCAAATCAAATCAAATCAAATCAAATCACACCGCAGCTGCCGCTGTCGCTCTCAAGCAACTCGGCAACGCTCTAGCTACCGGGTCTAAGGTCGAGGAAAAATATGCACATGGACGCTGCTTACCACCAAATTGTTGCGTCAAAACACTCAACGCACAACCTTCTCTCTCGTGAACGTATAGTGTAAATGGCTTACTGTAATCAGGAGTACCTAACACAGGAGCCGAACACAACGCATCACGCAGTTCAGAAAAACTTTTCTGACATTCTTCCGTTCATGGCAAAGGAGTCGAAACATCCTTGCACGTGAGAGCTATCAATGGCTTCGCTAACAGTGAAAAATTTGGGATCCACTGTCTACAGTATGATGTGATACCTAGAAAGGCACGCACATCTCTCTGAGTTGTTGGCACAGTCATTTGAGCGATTGCTGCAATTCTCTCTGGGGTCAACCTTCTTCCCTCCTTTGACAATAAGTGACCTAGATAGGTTACTTCTTGACAACAATATTGTAGCTTAGAAGGTGACACCTTGTGATGTAAGTCACATAGATGCTGTAACAGCGATACTGTAGCAATTTTGCAAATCTGTTCAGTGTCGGCAGCTACTAACAGATCATCAACGTACTGAATCATGGCCGCACCAGCCGGTAACACAAACGCATCAAGTTGACTCTTAAGAGCTTGGCTGTAGATCGATGGACTCTCACAGTAGCCCTGAGGTGCGCGTTTAAACCTAAAGCTGCGACCACCTAAGGAAAAACCGAATAGATCTCTGCTTTCCTCAGCAATCGGAATGCTAAAGAAGGCATTCTTCAAATCGATTACCGAGAACCACGATGCAGAAGCTGGAATCAGAGTCAGCAAAGCTGTAATGTCAGGCACCACGGGAAACTGTGGAATTACAATTTTATTCACCTCTCTCAAATCAATATCAAAACGATACACAGGAAGCTTGGATGGATCAGTTCGTTTCAAAATAGGTAACACAGGACTATTACACACGTTACCCCGAGTTTCCTCAATGACATCTTTATTGATCAAATCGTAAATGATCGCTAATAGCGCTCGTTCTCCATCAAGAGAGATACGATACTGGGGAATGCGCGGCAGTCGCACATTTGATTTCAATTGAACAACATAAGGTGGAATATCCAGCAGGCCCACGTCATTGGGACCCGTTGCCCACAAAGACTCAGGAAGAGAACTCAATTCCGGTGGGAGTTTATCCGTCGACAAATACATAGGAGAGATTACTCTCCGACCCAACGTAAGCTCCACTCCCGCAGGGGAACAGTACAAAGTCGCGTATAACCGCTTCAACAAATCCAGGCCCAAAAGATTCTCACCACAACCAGTAGTTAAGATCAAAGGAGCTTCTAACTCACGAGACCCAATTGAAAGAGGTAAAGGGCTAGAAACCGGATTGCTAACGGGGGCGCCAGAGAATCCAACTGAAACATTCGTTAAGCCAGACAAAGGCGCGCCAGGGAGTTTTGAATGCATGATGGAACTTTTCGCTGCACCAGTGTCCAACAGAAAGGGTTCAACTACGCCCAATGTGGCAACTGCGACGTAAGGCCCTCTCTGATCAACCGGAACTGATACCACTCCCTTTCTTTGTCTATGGCTGTCCTAATAATTACCGTCAGCAGCAACATCATGCTCGACATAATAGTCATCCACATGATACTGTGCAGATCTACCAGACGATAAATCGCGCCGATCAAAGCAATTTTGTGAGTCTGCTGAAGTGGCAAAACGCTCATTCTGATTCTGAGTAACACCGCGACCTCTACCACGTGATGCTTGTTGAGGACCACTACGACCTCCTCGAGCCGAAACACCATTGTTTCGGTCACGCAAAACTGGACAATTAAACTTCAGATGGCCCTCACCCCTACAATATGCGCATTGATTATACCCCAGCATAGTTCGTGGTGTAGAGGAGTCAGTACGCGACTGCGACCTAGAAAACTGTGACTGTAATCGATTTTGCTGTTGCGGGTCATTTTGAATCGAGCGCGGGGGATACGCTTGCTGCAATAAGACCTTAGTTTTAATATCCTTCGTTTTCCTATCTGCACGTTCGCTTTCTTCTTTCTCTCTATTTTCGTAGTATTGGGCCGTGGCTAATATTTGAGCGGTGGTAGAAACAGCCCACGAACTTTCAGAATTCTTCAATTTGTTGCTTAGTTCATGCAATAGATTCGATACAAATTTATCAACAAACAGTCGCTGACCTCCCTCAGTACTCATATCCTGACCACTATGATCGATGAATGCCTCCTCAAATCTCGTAAAGAAATCGGAGACACTTTCGTCCTTCTTTTGTTTGCACGCAGACAATTTGTCCCAGTTAACTCTTATTGCTGGCATAAGCGTCTTCATAAGTGTAATTATCCTCTGGGGCAGATTCTCAATGAGCTGTTCAGGTTTAGCCCCGCCAACTTGTCGTGCGTCAGCCGCAGCAAGAGCAGCCCAATCACCGCCTAACTCAGCTACGTGATTTTCTTGATGGATTTTTGCCCAAATCGGTTGAGGTACCACGTTACCGAACAACATGTCGATATCGGCAAGGTTCATAATAGTAGCATCCACTAATTGGGATAACTCCTTATAATAACCTGCCGGATTTTTGCGAGGGTCAGGCAAAGTTTGCTTCACCTGCAAAACTTCCGACTGCTTCCATGGGAGGTGTATCCAAACTCTCTGAAAGTGTGGTAGAATAGCAGGGACAGCAGCAGCATCACCTGGCATCCAAACTGGGGGAAATTCCCGCATAGGGTACTGACCAGATTGTGCCATCCGCTCCTCAGTTCCATCCTTAAACAATGCCCGAGGTGGTACCGTAGATCGAAAAGATAACAAACGCTCTAAAGCACGTCGAACATTACCACCCACAATCATACCACTCGAAAATTGATTCTGAAGTTCAGTCATCTCGGGCGGTACATTGTCTACCTCATCATTATCCCATTCTTCACTCAAGGATTTACACATTTCCTCGAACACAAATCTTTGTGTGGGCTCATTAAACTGAAAAAACGTCTCGAAGACTATACGCGAAGTGTACTTTGCAGGATGACTAATCCATTTACGCGCCAGTTTCACTAACGACTCACGTTCTCTACCATCAGGAATTTGACTGCGCCTCTGAGAGACATCAGAAAGATCGGACCCAAGTATCGGTCCAAAAAGTGGAGAATAGAGATTAGCGACAGCATTAAATATACGACTACGAACGGAAGGAGAAGAAGAAGAAAGTACAGGAGCAACCACATTAGGGGTAACCGTAGAAACAGTAGAAGTAGTCGAGATAGCAGGAGTAGTAGTAACAATAGGCTGAGGAGGTACCGACAAAGGAGCAGTAGGAAAAAGAGCGGGTAAAGGAGGATGGACAAGTTGCGGCACAAGGGGATTCGGAAGAACAGGACGAACGGCAGGCTGTCCAGCAGCCGCCAAGACGACAGGTTGAGGAGCAGGAGGAATCACAGGACCCACAGTATCTGGTGCATAGGGAGGTGGCGATTTCAATAGATAAGACAATAATGGATCCTCTACCGCTTCTTCTCCCGTCTTATCAACACTAGACGGTAGAACCGGATAACATTTATCCACCGTCATATGATGCAATCGAGCAAAAACTTCCTGCTCCTTCTCATCTTTGTCTCGCTGATACTGTTCTGCATTTCGCATCACCGCAATAACACCTTCTCTCTTATTTTTCTTAGATTGTTTGATTTCTTTCTGCTTGGCCTCTTTACGCCATAACCGAAAGGAATCAAACATGGCCGGCCTAGCCTTCTTTTTAAACAATTTAGCTTCAAGATTATCTAATATTGCAGTTTCGAAACTACCATGTGGTGGCCAACTAAGGACACCATCATTTTTAGTGTAACTAATCCAATACTCATTATATACAATAGGACCTACTCTGTGGCGACTATAGAGCTCATAAATTGGAGTTCCAACTGGAGGTATCGGACATGAGTCCTCCAGTTGGGAATCCGTGCTGCAACACTTAAGGAAACCAAACAAAGTACTACGGCTAGGCATCGTGCACACTAACCGAGTTTACAAACTTCAAGGGCTATCGAATAACGATGTCCTCGCAAAAAAATGCAAGACCCTCGGTTGTTGGCAATTGCAATTGTCAAATAAAACCCAACAACTAAGAACCAACAACTAAGAACCACAAATGCAATGGAACCATGCAAACAACCAGGTTTACTCTGGGAGCGACCCACAAATACTTAACTGAAAGAGCAATGGCGTCTCCAGGAAGGCCCGTCTATCATCTCGCCGTACAAAGGACTACGCCAGGCGCCAAAACAGGTCGACAGTCAGGGCATCAGTCCGTCGCAGCCGTCAGGAGGCGGGAATCTTCGCGGGAAAAGTCTTCGGGCCACTTATTTCGACAACAAGATCGATGAAGTGGGGTGCACCTTCCCTCGGAGATTTCACACGATCGTCGGGCTTTGGACCGGTACCGCTGATGTCGCCCAACGTTGGGCGCCAACTGAAGGACTGGGCTATTCTAAGGCCCAGCGGTGCCAGGGGACAACACCTGAAACCTTCGTGGGTTACCTGTTCCGGTGTACAAAACACAGAGACACGGGACACTTCCTGCGGCGTCAAAGATCAGCATTTATTTACTGCAGGGATACAGAATTCGCAAGAAGTACACAACGTGTAGGTTCTGAGAGACTGTTTCAAATTGCAAAAGTGGATCGCTCCTTTTATACACATTTTCGCCATTGAACAACATGGCGAACAAAAGGTTACAACTCAGTGCCAACAGTAAATTTCAAAAAGGTCGCATTCATGTTTCAGAAACCCAGAACATAATTACAGCAGCATTGCCGGTTCCCAACTGTAAAAACACATTATCCTCACATTAAGCACATTCCATTCTGACCATAACAAATTAGAGGAAAGGACAGAAACAGTTGCAAAGGAAAAAACAGGGATGCGCACCAGTTTAGAAAACAGTGTAGTGGGCAATATAGGAAACTTGATTGCAGGATCAAAGGACTCGTGCCTAATGTATGCACGACTGAAACAATAAACTGGCACGGCAAGATGAGCCTCGAGCGGAGCCATCCGCCCTTGCCGTGCCATCCCCCTCATCATAAAAACACCTTCAAAGGCACATGTGTCCTCCGCGAAAGCTTGGGAATCCCAGGGTCACGAAGCGGACAGTGTCCGTTCGCTGGCTACTTGAGGGCAAGAGACAAAATGGATGCCATATCTAAAATGGAACCCGAGGGTTCAGACGGACATACCCAGAAATGAGACGAACCGTACATAGTAGCGTAGCGAAAACGCGTACACCCACTAAAATCGTCATTTGCGGTTCGTAGATACCAAACTCGTCCATATTCGAACAACCCAAAAATGTCATTACGGTTCTCACGGAACCTCAATGGCTCTGCTGGCACCTAGGGAAACCTAGCAAACCTATACACTTTTGAAAACTAGACACCCAGGAGAACCTAAGATGGGGTGACTTGACTGGCTCACACCAGGTTCTGTTACCCAGAATCCCTTGCAAACCTAAAAAATCGTCCAAAAAAACTAATTTTCTCACATTTCTGTAGTGGAAAGTTCTGGAATCTGCGTGGATCCACTAAATTCCACCCACCCCGCATTTCCCAAAGTCTTCCGAGAAAAACAGTACCTCACTTGTGTGGGTAGACCTAGTGCCCGCAACAGGAAACGGCGCAAAACGCAACGTGGACACACCACAATTTCACAGCGAAAATGACCCTTTTTTGGCAAAGTGCCTAGCTGTAGTTTTTTAACCATGGCTCTGCTGGCACCTGGGGAAACCTAGCAAACCTATACATTTTGGAAAACTAGACACTAAGGGGAACCGAAGATGGGGTGACTTGACTGGCTCACACCAGGTTCTGTTACCCAGAATCCCTTGCAAACCTAAATATTTGTCCAAAAACACATTTTCTCACATTTTTGTAGTGGAAAGTTCGGGAATCTGCATGGATCCACTAATTTCCACCTACCCCGCATTTCCCAAAGTCTTCCAAGAAAAACGGCACCTCACTTGTGTGGGTAGAACTAGTGTCCACAAAAGGGAACAGCGCAAAACGCAACGTGGACACACCACAATTTCACAGCGAAAAATGACCTTTTTTGGCAAAGTACCTAGCTGTAGTTTTTTAACCCTAGCTCTGCCGGCATCTAGGGAAAGATAGCAAACCTATACATTTTTGCAAACTAGACACCCAGGGGAACCCACGATAGGGTGACTTGTCTGGCTCACTCCAGGTTCTGTCACCCAGAATCCCTTGCAAATCTAAAACATTGTCAAAAAAACAAATTTTCCTCATATTTCTGTGGTGAAACGTTCTGGAATCTGCGTGGATCCACAAATTTCCACCCAGCGCGCATTCCCCAAAGTATTCCGAGAAAAATGGTACCACACTTGTGTGGGTAGGCCTAGTGCCCGTGACAGGAAACGGCATAAAACGCAACATGGACAAACCACAATTTCACAGCGAAAAATGACCCTTTTTTGGCAAAGTACCTAGCTTTAGTTTTTTAACCCTAGCTCTGCCGGCACCTCGGGAAACCTAGCAAACCTATACATTTTTGAAAACTAGACACCCAGGGAAACCTAAGATGGGGTGACTTGACTGGCTCACACCAGGTTCTGTTACCCAGAATCCCTTGCAAACCTATTTTTTTTTTTTTTAAACAACTTTTCCTAAAATTTCTATGGTGGAAAGATCTGGAATCTCCGTGGATCCACAAATTTTCACCCACCCCGCATTCCCCAAAGTCTTCCAAGAACAAGCATTTGCAATGCAGTCGGTCTCACCTTTGAGTCCATAAGTATTTAGCCATGCAGCACATTGGCTGCAGCTGGGGGCCAGCAGCTGTTCCATCGGATCTTTGGGTCGAACATTCCAAAAGAGAGGGAGGAGAAGGTGAGGAGATGGGTGTAGGCAAGCAACATCATGAAAAATTACAGTCACAGGCATGGAACTAAGGCATGTGGCACAGGCATTGCAGGAGGCACAGGTCAAAATGCAGGAGACGAGAAAGCATGAGCTTGGGGCTCAGGTAAATTTATATGTTGCTAAGCTAGGCAGGGGTCAGGGTTTTATGCAGGCAGGCTGCTTGGCCAGGAGCACTGGCAGGGGATGACAGTAGTAACTTACCTGAACGACTCAGGCAGGGTTTCGGGCAAGGGGCAGCGCCCAACCAGTCCTATCAGCAGCTTGAGTATCAGTTCCCTTTCGTCCACTGGCCAACTTACCTATCGAGGATTTTCTAGAAGCTGGTGCAGTCCTGGGATTTGGTCACTCAGGGCGGTGCTCGGCAACAGGTTGTGCACCAGTGGCTGCCGCGGCTCTGGGAAATTAGTGCCGACAAATGGGTCTAGGTCATCAAGGTACTGAAGGCAGCAGGGGGCTGTCATGGCGGCTGGGGGCTACCGGGGTTGGGACTCAGAAGCGTAGCACGTGGAGGGCTAATTACAGTATTTCAATTACTATTACTGCTGATTAGAGCTCCATAAGAGATTACGTTTACAGCCCCTGAGTGCACAACGTGGGAGAAATCTGCCCCCCCTTTTAGCTCAAACATCGGACGAGCGCGAGTTGCAGTGAAAGTCTGGAGATTGAGCTAAAGTTGTGTACTGTTTCTGGAGATCTTTGTAATATGCCTTCCAACTGTGCTGCGTACCCAAACTGATGATCTCCCGGAAGTAAGGAGTGCAGAAAGGAAAGCCCAAGTGTTGGAGGAGGAGCGCATAGTTATAATGAGAATGTGCCGTTAGCAACTGGGAAAACAATAGGGGAAGGGGGGATTGGTGAGTAGCCATATTGGGATTATTGTCACCTATTTGTGCGGAAGTCAATACCGATTGTGAGAGGGCCAAACATATCTCAGTACAGCTGTTCACTACATTCCATAGGCATTTGGATAGCACCACAAGATTGAAAGGGCATCTGCATGCTCATGGAAATCACTAGCCCCGTTTTATAAGCTTTTTGAAAGTTATTATTAAGGTTTTCGGACTGGCTGTTGCACAAGATGGAAGCGAATGAAAGGATATTTTATTTCGACACCAGCCAGAAAAATGTTTATCAGACTGTTTAAAGTTTATACATGGATCTCCTGTGCTTAAGAGAGGCTAAATAGTTTCATAAAAGGATTGTGTGCCTAGGGACAGAAAGGTAACTTTCATGCTCCCTCTAACCAACAGCCAGTGTAGCTTCCAAGAACCATATCTTTTCCAAATGTCTGCATTTGCAACTATTGCACCAGAGCACACAGCGTTTATATCCCGTTCTGAGAGCGAGTGTTTTACGCCTGTGGGCAAGCATTACTGAGAACATTAAAGCGGCCAAGCGGCCGCAAAAGTGAAAGTGATCGCGATCAAGCGCGGCCAACGATGCGTGAGAAAAGCCATATGGCACCTCTGCCTAAGCGCGCGCCCGCGCACATGCACTGTAGCTCTAGGCTGGACATGGTAGCATTTTTTTTAAGCCCTTACAAAAAGTGTCGCCAGAGCAGCGCATGCGCTGGGTCAGGCGAGGCCTAAAAATGGTACCTCACTTGTGAGGGTAGTCCTAGTGTCAGAAACAGGAAACGGCGCAAAACGCAACGTGGACACACCACAATTTCACAGCGAAAAATGACCCTTTTTTGGCAAAGTAACTAGATGTAGTTTTTGAACCCTAGCTCTGCCGGCACCTAGGGAAACCGAGCAAACCTATACATTTTTGAAAACTAGACACCCAGGGAAATCCAGGATGGGGTGACTTGACTGGCTCACACCAGGTTCTGTTACCCAGAATCCCTTGCAAACCTAACAAATTATCAAAAAAAACAAATTTTCCGATTATTTCTGTGGTGAAAAGTTCTGGAATCTGTGTGGATCCACAAATATCCACCCACCCCGCGTTCCCCAAAGTCTTCAGAGAAAAATGGTACCTCACTTGTGTGGCTAGGTCAAGTGCCCGTGTCAGGAAACGGCGCAAAACGAAACGTGGACACCACAATTTCACAGCGAAAAATGATTCTTTTTTGGCAAAGTACCTAGCTGTAGTTTTTTAATCCTAGCTCTGCTGGCACCTAGGGAAACCCAGCAAACCTATACACTTTTGAAAACTAGACACCCAGGGGAATCGAAAATGGGGTGACTTGACTGGCTCACACCAGGTTCTGTTACGCAGAATCTCTTGCAAACCTAACAAATTGTCAAAAAAAACACATTTTCCTTACATTTTTGTGGTGAAAAGTTCTGGAATCTGCATGGATCCACAAATATCCACCCACCCCGCGTTCCCCAAAGTCTTCTGAGAAAAATGGTACCTCACTTGCATGGCTAGGTCTAGTGCCCGTGACAGGAAACGGCGGAAAACACAATGTGGACACACCACAATTTCACAGCGAAAAATGACCCTTTTTTGGCAAAGTACCTAGCTGTAGTTTATTAACCCTAGCTCTGCCGGCACCTAGGGAAATGTTGGACTTGGCCCTTCTGGCAGGTTCACCCCCAAAACTTTTTGCAATTATCCTAGCTTTTTCCCTATGTTGTGTAAGTGGTTTTAGGCCTCTAGGCGCTTTACACTGTGTCCCAGCGGAGAGTGTGTGTGCGCTGTGTATGTCTTTAGTGAGACTGACCTGCCCTCCTATAGGAATGCATGGGGAATGTGTGTGTGCATGGTAGTTCCTGGTGCGTGGGGAGTGCAGGGTCAAGTTTAGTATGTGCGAACTTGTGAGATTGAATGCTGCGCGATGATGTGTGCAGCGTTAGTGTGTCTAGTGTAGAAGTGCCACTTCTAGAAGCTGGCACGTCTGTGGAATAAATGTGAAGTGACTGTCTGGCGTGTGATTGTCTGGTGTGCCTGGCTCCAGGAGTCAGGATGGGTCTGCCTCAGTGGTGAGTGGAGAGATCTGCATGTTGATGAGTGGGAGGAGTACACCTGGGACCTGAATAGGGCTGGGCTTTCCCCACACAATGCTGGCTCCACCCCCTGTGGTGCGGCTGATGTCCCTGGCCTGTTCTGTGAATAGGGAGAGGGGCTGAGCAAAACAAACTGCTCAGGAACCAGTTGCATCTGGTTCGCCCCTTCCCTGCACCTTGAGACAAAGGAAACCTGTATATAATAAGGGTCTGTGACACCATGTAAAGTTCTCTGCTGATCCTAACTGGAGGGGGGCCTGCTGCTGCTGCTGGGCGCCAGGAGGACCGCCACTGGGGACTGCCTCCCTGCCTGGAGGGCCCTGTGAGCTGGCCCCTGGGCCCAGCCCTTGCCCCTCTGCCTCCTGAAGGACTCTTCCCTGGCCTTGGCCTTTATTGAAAGAGAAGCGCTTGCTCTTTGTTGCTGGGGAGAACTGTTTACTTTTAGTCCTGGACTGTGGGCGTTTGATTTGATTCCCTAAAGAGAGCTTTGCCTAGCGCTGTGCTTAGTGAGCAGTTCAAGATTTCCCCGAAGTGTGGAGGATTCCCCCGTGCTCCGAGGAGAAGCGGGAGCCCACCCCGCGTTATGCCGCATCGTTAACTTGTGTGGGCTGCGGGTGCCCTCCCTGCATTCTGGTGCTGTCGCGGGTGCCCACCCCGCTTGTCTCTTTATTTGGATTGCGTGTGCCCACCCCGCTATTTTCGTTGTCAAAAAGATGGGAGCCCACCCCGCCTCCTGGCGCTTTTATCTTCAAACGGGAGCCCACCCCGTGAAGAAATCACCGCCGCAGCCCGGGCCAACCCGGAAGTCAGGCACCCTCTGGAGGCGGGCCGCGAGATGGAGGCCGTGCCCGGAAGCAGGTGGGAGCCTACTCCGCGCTCCTGCGTGAGCCCCGGGAGAAGCCGTGACCCAGGAAGCGGTGGAAGCCTGAGCGGGGCTCTCGTGAGTCAGGAGAGAGCCCTGCAGCCCCAGAAGAGTCGGAGTATTGCCGCCTCCGTCGTCGCCAGAGGAGCTGAGTCCCCGAAGTCAGAGCCGGTGAGTGGGTCTCAGCTGCTGGGTGGTTGGGGGTGTGTCGGGGCACGTTTTTCGGTGCCCGCCCCCATAACGAAGTCGGGCACTGCGGGCGCAATGCTCATTCATCCTTCCCGCTGCCCCGCCTGACAGTGGGCAGCGGCAGAGCTTTGGGGGCAGGTGTCGTTAAGAGCCCCTGTCCGCTCCAACCCCGGGGGCATGTTTTATTAAAAGCACCTCCTGTGCTCCAGTGGGGGCATTATTCTTTTAGAGTCCAGAGGGGCTCCACCGAAGGGGACATTCTCAGTCTAGAGCCCAGAGAGGCTCCAACGTTTGGGGGCCATAGTTTATTTCCAGAGCCTAGGTGGCTCCAGTGCTGCGCAGTAATTGCTTCAGAGCCCCGTGTGGCTCCAAAGCTGGGCATATTGGTTGAAAGGGCCATTGAGATCCCAGGTCTCCGCTTTGACAGTCCAGCCTGCCCAGCTGCCCAGCAAGTAGTGGGCAGCTGCAACGTTTAGGCCTGATCTTTGCACCTTCTGCCTTGACTGCGTGCGCAGTCCAGCCCTGACACTTTGGACAAAGGGCGTTTGAGCCCCTAAAAGGCCAAGTTGACCTGGGGACAGTTTTCCTGTGGTGTGCCCTCACCTAGGGTGCATGGTTATTTTTACATGTGTACTTTTGCGCCATGTTTATTGCCTTTATGCTATTGTTACTCCTACCTGTGTCTATGCGTAGGAGACTGTTTTCCTAGCATAGATTATGCTAGTGTGTTCATGGTTCCCTGCGTGATATATGCCAAAGGTGTTTAGGATTGCGTAGGGTGTACTTACCTTTTACCAGTGGTTACTGGTTGTGCGCTACATTTATTATTTGTTCTACATTTCTACAGTTACAATTGGTGATATTTGTTCTACATTTCTACAGTTACAATTGGTGATTTGTGCTAATTCTGACAGTGGTCCATGTGGCCCTGTCTTGTGTAAATAGTCCCCTGTAAATTCCGCCCAGTGCCAGTTGGCACAGTGTAAATTGAGTGAATATTATCTAATGTGTTTATTATAATACAAAGGCTATTTTTATATATAACCTTGTGTGGAGTTTCTTTTGTGGTGGGCCTTGGGTGTTGTTGCTGGGTGCGCGCGCAAACGCTTTACACATTGCCTCCGGGATAAGCCTGACTGCTCGTGCCAAGCAACCAAGTGGGTGAGCAGGGGTTATCTTTGGCGTGTAACTCCCCAGCCCTGACTTAGAGTGGTGGTTTCTGCCTGGCTTTGGCGCAAGCCCTAGCCAACCAGAAATCCCATTTCTAACAGGAAACCTAGCAAAACCTATACTTTTTTTGAAATCTAGACACACAGGGGAACCTAATATGGGGGGACTTGACTGGCTCACACCAGGTTCTGTTACCCAGAACCCATTGCAGACCTAAAACATTGTAAAAAAAAACACATTTTCCTCATATTTCTGTGGTGAATCGTTCTGGAATCTGCGTGGATCCACAAATTTCCACCCACCGCATGTTCCCCAAAGTCTTCCCAGAAAAATGGTTCCTCACTTGTGTGGGTAGGCCTAGTGCCCGTGACAGGAAACGGCGCAAAACGCAACGTGGACACACCACAATTTCACAGCGAAAAATGACCCTTTTTTGGCAAAGTACCTAGCTGTAGTTTTTGAACCCTAGCTCTGCTGGCACCTAGGGACACCTAGCAAACCTATATATTTTTGAAAACTAGACACCCAGGGGAATCCACGATCGGGTGACTTGACTGGCTCACACCAGGTTCTGTTACCCAGAATCCCTTGCAAACCTAAAAAAACTGTCCAAAAAAACAAATTTTCCTCACATTTCTGTGGTGGAAAGTTCTGGAATCTGCGTGGATCCACAAATTTCCACCCACCCCACATTCCCCAAAGTCTTCCGAGAAAAATGGTACCTCACTTGTGTGGGTAGGCCTAGTGTCCACGATAGGAAACGGTGCAAAACGCAACGTGGACACCACTATTTCACAGCGAAAAATGACCCTTTTTTGGCAAAGTACCTAGCTGTAGTTTTTTAATCCTAGCTCTGCTGGCACCTAGGGAAACCTAGCAAACCTATACATTTTTGAAATCTAGACACACAGGGGAACCTAATATGGGGTGACTTGACTGGCTCACACCAGGTTCTGTTACCCAGAACCCATTGCAAACCTAAAACATTGTAAAAAAAACACATTTTCCTCATATTTCTGTGGTGAATCGTTCTGGAATCTGCGTGGATCCACAAATGTCCACCCACCGCATGTTCCCCAAAGTCTTCCCAGAAAAATGGTTCCTCACTTGTGTGGGTAGGCCTAGTGCCCGTTACAGGAAATGGTGCAAAACGCAACGTGGACACACCACAATTTCACAGCGACAAATGACCCTTTTTTGGCAAAGTACCTTGCTGTAGTTTTTGATCCCTAGCTCTGCTGGCACATAGGGAAACCTAGCAAACCTATATATTTTTTAAAAATAGACACCCAGGGGAATCCACGATTGTGTGACTTGACTGGCTCACACCAGGTTCTGTTACCCAGAATCCCTTGCAAACCTAAAAAAACTTTCCAAAAAAACATTTCTGTGGTGAAAAGTTCTGGAATCTGCGTGGATCCACAAGTTTCCACCCATCCCACATTCCCCAAAGTCTTCCAAGAAAAAGGGTACCTCACTTTTGTGGGTAGGCCTAGTGTCCTTGATAGGAAACGGTGCAAAACGCAACGGGGACACACCACTATTTCACAGCGAAAAATGACCCTTTTTTGGCAAAGTACCTAGCTGTAGTTTTTTAATCCTAGCTCTGCTGGCACCTAGGGAAACCTAGCAAACCTATACATTTTTGAAAACTAGACACACAGGGAAATCCAGGATGGGGTGACTTGACTGGCTCACACCAGGTTCTGTTACCCAGAATCCCTTGCAAACCTAACAAATTGTCAAAAAAACCAAATTTTCCTCACATTTCTGTGGTGAAAAGTTCTGGAATCTGCGTGGATCCACAAATTTCCACTCACCCCGTGTTCCCCAAAGTCTTCAGAGAAAAATGGTACCTCACTTGCATGGCTGGGTCATGGACCCGTGACAGGCAAAGGGCCCAAAACCTATTGAGGCGACATCATAATTACCCATCACAAAACAACCTGGTTTTGCAAGGGGTGTCCCATGAGTTTTTGGCCCCGGGCTCGGCGGCCATCTGGGGAAACCTACCAAACCCACACATTTCTGAAAACTAGTCACCCGGGGAGTCAAACCAGGGTGTTTTGTGATCGGTAATTTTGATGTCGCCTCAATAGGTTTTGGGCCCTTGTCTGTCGCGGGCACTAGGCCTACCCACACAAGTGAGGTACAATTTTTCTCAGAAGACTTTGGGGAACGCGGGGTGGGTGGAATTTTGTGCTCCCACGCAGATTTCAGAACTTTCCTTTTTTTTTTCAATTTTGTTTTCGATTTTTTTAATCCGGTTAATGTTCATAATGGTAATATTAATGCTTTTGTATTAATACATTCAAGTGAGCAACAGTCAATACAGCATTACAAAATTCAGCCAAGCGTGCATACAGCATAAGCAAAAGACGGATTTTAGGATCGAATATGTAACAAAACTGCACTACTGATTGCATTAAGTTGTTACATGTACACGCATGAAATAATCTACCACAAAATTTCCAACAACCACTTAACTAACCCTCACCCTGTTGGGTCGTGCTGCGGTGGAGTCATAATTATTGACGATGGGTTAGGTAACATTAGTGCAGCGGAGCCAGAGTAGGTCTGGGGGGCCTGTGTATCATCTGTGGGTTATCATGTACTCCTTTAGTTTCATTTTTTTTAAAAAAATATTTTGATTGACTTACTTTTTTTTCTTTTACATATACACAGCTCCCCGCCCCGTCCCCCACCCCCCAACCCTACAAATTAACCCATACCCGGACAAAGACACAACTTTTAACTTGTGTAATTCATCAAAACACCCCGATAGGTTCAATGGTGCAGAGCAGTTACATTTATATACAATATAATACAAATAAACCAAAAATCAATATTTCCTACTTGGCTAACTTTTTTTTGTTGTTGTTTCTTTCCCTTATTGGTATCAATCCATTCTAAGTATGATTGTGTATCCATTGCAACAGTGGATCCCAAATCATCAAACCAATTTTACGTTTGTTATGCCCTTTTCTTTTATATATTGCCATCTCCAGGCTGCATGTTGCTAATAAACGGGCTCTCCATTGCTGAAAAGCCGGTGGATTTGGGTCTAGCCAGGCTGAAGCTATACACAACCTATAGACGGCCATGGCCACAAAGATCAGTCCTTGCATATATTTCGGCCGGATAACATTCGCTGTGCCCAACAGTATTTCCTCGGTTGTGATACCAATTCTTGTTTTAAATATTTCTGATAAAAAGTTGGAGATTTCTGCTATCAAACTTGACAATGCATTACAAGAGGTAAATATATGCACGCCATCAGCCTCCGACAGTGTGCATCGTGGACATGTTGTACCCTTTCCAGTCCCCCATTTTGCTATCTTATTCGAGGTATAATACAATGAAAAAAAAGTTTCATAATATTGGGCTTGTAATTTTATTGACATAAAGTAGGTATGTGACAGTTCATAGGATCGTAGGGGTGTTTGGGGCAATACTGCTAGTTTAGTCTGCCAGTTGGCCATCTGTTTTTCCATGTCATCTGGACACAGCGAGTTCAGAAATTCATAAATCTCGCCAATGGTTAAAACATATCTTTTACGTATATTCTCTATAATTTGAATTGCTTGGAATTTTACCCTACCCCCCCTTTCTTCGTCAAAAAATCTCTCACCTGCAGAAATTTGAAGAAATCCCTGTGGCTAAGATCAAACTCGTTACGTAATTCCTCAAAGCTCTTCAACCCATTTGACGCGTAGAAAAAGCCCAGCTGAACAATCCCTGCCTGTGTCCACCAATCCATACAACTGTCTCTGAAAATCTCTGGAAGGTCCTCATTTTTAAATATAGGAGTATAATGTGAGTATCGTCCAAGTCCCAGTAGTTTTCGAACATTACCCCAAACTTTGTATATGCCAGAGATAGTCTTAAATTTGACCTTCTTAAAGTAGCTGTCATTAATATGTCACCAGAGACAGCCTTCACAGCCCCTTCCCAATATAAGTTCTTGTGGAGTAGGTATATTATCGCTATCAGGCCTTATAGAGCTGAGTTCTGTACAATATCTTAATACAGTGGCACAATATTACAGTTTAAAATTGAGCATTGCCAATCCCCCTCTATCCTTTGAAAGAGTAATAAATCTCAAGGCCCTACGTGGTCTCTTATACCCCCAAATAAACGTGGAGAACATGGACTCTATAGATTTAAACAGCTGAGGAGGCAATTCCAAACAAATGGACCTAAAAAAATATAAAAATCTGGGTAGAAAGAGCATCACATTACATCTCCCACCTATCGTTAAATGTAAATTATTCAGCCGGACAAGTTCCTTTTTTGTTTGTTGGATCAATGGTTCCACATTATTACTAACTATATTATCTAGCTTTGTGGTTATGCTAACCCCTAGATATATAGCTTTATCTGTGATTCTAACATCCCTCATCTTGATTTTATCATTAAGAATGATCAGCGTTTTACTTTGATTTAATTTATAACCGGAGACTGCTCCAAGGGTCGAAACCTCCACTTCTATCGCTTCTATTGCAGTAATAGGATTGCTGGTAACTAACGCGATATCGTTTGCGTAAGCCAGTGTTTTCGGCTCAAATTCTCATGCCCATATTGGTGGTATTAGTATATTATGATCTAACCTATGGATGAACGGGTCGATATAAATCGTGAATAAGAGAGGAGAACACGGACACCCCTGCTTTGTCCCCCTGGTAATAGTTATTTTGGCCGATAATACCCCATTTATCGACACCCTAGCTACTGGTTCCACATATAGCATTTGAATTGCTTTAATAAATCCTTCACCTATCCCATTATGTGACATTGTAGACAACAGGTATTTCCAGGAGACCCTATCAAAAGCTTTTTCAGCATCAAGTAATATAAGCGCCATAGGGTCTCCTGTCACCTCGGTAAAATCAAAGAGAGAAATTACTCTTTGAACGTGATCAATTGTAGATCTTCCTGGGATAAACCCGTGCTGACGTCTGGATACGATCTTATGTATAATCGGTGCCAATCTACTCGCTAATAATTTGGAATACATTTTGGAGTCTCCGTTTATCAGCGTGATGGGCCGATAAGACCCAGGTTCTAAGGGGTCTTTATTTTTTTTTTAAAAGACTACAATTTTAGCAGATGACCATGAGGCTGGTGGTCTTCCTCCCTGAGAAATGTGGATAAAGAGTTCCTGTATTATTTCCTTAAGTTGGGATGAGAATTTAACATAGAACTCTGTTGGAATTCCATCCATACCAGCAGCTTTCCCTGTAGCAAGACTATTCATAAAGAGTAGGATCTCCTCCCAAAATGGAGGATTGTCTAGGCTTTCTTGATCCTCTTTCTCTAATGTAACCGGAGTATTTAAATATAGATATTCCTCAGGTCTATCTAGTTGATTCTCTGTTGTTTTATACAGATTCTGATAAAATCTTTGAAATACTGCTCTAATTTCAGAGGATTCGGTCTTGAGGCCAGACTCTGGATCCTTAATTTCTTTTACTAAATTAGTTGAGTACTCTTCTTGGGTGCGAACTGGCAGTTGGTGGCCCACCTGTTCATTCCATTCATATATTTTCTCTTTATGAGTTGTTGCCTTGGCTACCGCCTTTTCCGTTAAAACATCCATTATAAGATTTTTACCAATCGCCACCCGACTTGATTCGCTATCAGATACTCGCCTCTCCTGTACGGCCTTAATCAACTCTCCCTCGGCCCTACTCAAATTGTGCTGCAGCATCGCCATCTTTAGTTTGGCCTCTTTGTTAGAGCTATAGGAGAATTGCAGTGTCTCCCCTCTAATACCGGCCTTTAGGGCATCCCAAACCACATCTATGGCTACACTACCGAGATTATCCTCCAAAAATCCTGGAATCCATCTGCTCATATGTTGACAAAATTTTTCGTTACCCAGTAATGCTCTTTCAAACGTCCACATCCTAATCTGGGATTTATTTACCCCACATACCAGATTTAGTACTAGGGGATTGTGACTCTGGGCATTTTTTCTATTATACTGGCAGAACTCAATAAGCCAGACATAAGCATGTAATCTAGCCGCGCATGCCGGGAATGCAGATAAGAATAATACGTAAATCCCGGGTCCCCGGAATGCTCTAGTTGCCAACCATCAATCAGACCATGTAAATAAAATGTAAATTTGATACTTGTATAGCGCACTACTCACCCGCGAGGGTCTCAAGGCACTTGTACGAATACCGCTGTGGAACCCATCCTGGCTTAGGGAAGGCGTCCACTCCTGGGCACCCCCAATGTGGAGGCCAGGCATCCTTAGCGTTGTGGGGGCCGTTGTGGAGATTAAGCAAGCTATTGCCCAGAGTTGCAGAGTGGGACTCCATGATTGGAATAGGCACCGAGGCGAGAATTATCAGGTCCGTGGAATTTTTTTGAGCCCAAGACCCGCCGAGGCGGGGAATTGAACCCTGGTCCCAGGCTAGACCTCTGCATCAGGGTCTGCCGCTCTAATCATTGAGCCACACTTCTCTTTCAGTGACTGGAAGACCTTCGGTTTCCGCCCTTGATATTTAAAACCTTGATCCGAAAGCCAGTCGCCAGGTAAATGTAAATTGAGATCCCCACACACAATCAGCGGGAGAGGCCAGTGAACCAATTCATTAGCCACGCGGGTCAGCACATCTGGGTAATCGCTAATACTGCCATAAATAGTACAGAGAGTCAATTTACTTTCCCCATTGTCATAGTGGCATTCTGTGATCGCCCACCTTCCAAATTTGTCAGCTAGAGAACGTGTAAATTGGAGATCTCCCCCTTTTGCCAAAATTGCCACCCCCCTAACTCGCACCCCCTGTGTTGAAGCAGTAATCAGCCGATACCCTAGTGTTGATATTGTTGAGATCCCTCAATATGTGTCTCTTGTAGACATATAATTTTAGCCCCGGTCATCTGTAATCCCACAGCTACATTCTGTCTTTTCTTAATGTCATTAAGGCCACAGATATTAACAGAAACAATTTTCAACCTAGCCATAATAATGCTTGTTTACCCCATCCATACTTAACTGTAATAGTAGCACTCATTTTTAAGCCATGCTTGCCCTGCTCTAGTATTTCCATTTTCGCATTGACCTCCCCACCCTGCACCCATCGTATACACCATGTGTCTAATAATCCCTCAAGACTTGGCCCCCCACGTCCCACCCCCCACCACTATCTAAACCACCAGGCTCAATCCTGAGCCCGTGTGATAGCATCTGGCCAGCCCCACCCATTCTCCACACCCCCCCTACCCCTCCCCTCCTGTATATGCATCCTCTTCTTAGATACTCGACCGACGTTTCCCTCCACCCAACAGCACCAAAAGAGCAAAACAATTACTTCATACAAGGAAAAAAACACTATCCAAATGGACCAAGAAAGAAAGGAGGATAGAGAGAAGGAACCTATTGGTTGCTCTCAGAGTGTCCAGATTTCCCTGCAATAATTTCTTTCAATGTTTGCTCGGCTTGAATCTCTGATGTAAAGAACATGGTGCAACCTTGCGAAATTACTTTCAATTTGGCAGGGTTCTGGAGAAAAGCTACAGCACCTGCATTTTGAAATGGTGTAATCAGCTGTCGAAGCCGCCAGCGTCTCTCCACTGTGGCGTGTGCAAAGTCTGGTTTAGCAAAAAATGCAAAACTTTCCCAGTTCCATTTGTTATTAGGTCTGGCCAGGTCATACACCGCCTGACGGAGCAAAAAGTTCCCGAAATAAGTCAAAATGACTCTAGGATATGATTGGTTATTTTTCGGACGTTTAGACATTGTCAAAGGGAATCTGTGCACACGTTGAATCTCTTTGCCCCAATCCCATTGCGCTAATTCGGGAAACGCATTCTTGAACAAATTAATAGTACATGCGCGAATATCACTGCCTTCGCTGTTTTCCGGGATCCCTAGAATTCTTAGGTTATTCCGGCGTTGGCGGTTTTCTGCCTCCTCTAGTTTCCACATGATGTCTTTCACCGCACTCTCCTGTGAGGTCACTTGCGTTTTTAAAGCATCAACTGTGGTTTCCAGCACTTCCGTCCGATTTTCCACCAAACTCATCCTTTCTACAATTTCAGTGCAGGTCTTCCCAATCTTGCGCACTGAACCCTGTAGTTTCTTTGCAGCGACACGAGCGTGCCGATTTTCCATTTTAACCTCGTTTTGAAATGCACTTAATGATTGCAGGATTGTAGCTAATGTAGGTTCAGGTATCTGCTCGGGGTCCCTATGAACCACTATGCCCCCTTGAGATCTCTTGTCTAAGCTCACAGCTCCTGGCAAGCCTACCAGGGAATGAGGTTGTGTGTCTGAATAGTCCCACCCGAGCTCACCCTCTTCCTCCGTTCCTTACTGTTTACGGGTACTCCTTTTCCCTTCCGAGTGCCTCTTTGATTTCCTGGGCGCCTTTCTACCCCCCTTCTGACTAGATTGACTTGTTGAGGTATCTACACATCCGTCATCACTAATGCCACTTTGTGATTCGATGATATCTGAGTCTCCTGATTCTTCGGTCCATGAAAAAATGTTTTCCGTAGGATCGGGGGATAGATAGCCCAGCTCTGTATTTCCTGAGTTCTGGTTCAAACTGGCATCTTTCTCCTTCTCTTCATTAATTGGAGGGTTAGGCTGCAGTAAGTTCATTTCCTTGCTACCCTCACTCACTTGCTGTATAATTGTAGGTGAATCAACCAAATTTAGTATCGTGATATCACTACTTGACCCCCATGAGGTTCGGATATTATTTCTATCCATCAGAGTCTCTTGAGTCTGTGTCCGTGTCTGAGTTTCACCAGTTTCATCAGTATTGGCACAATCCTTTGTTTGTTTATTCCCTTGTCCTCCCTCCTCCGTACGCATATCCCTTTTCGAGAACAGGCTCGTGATAACCGGCTGTTTTCTTTCCAATCTTCCAGCAAGTAAATTGCCTTGCGCGAGGGACTTAGCATTCTTCCCGATATTTAATTTGCCGGACCTCTTTACATCAGGATCCGCTTTTGGGTCGGATTCACATTGCCCAGTAGAGGTATTCACCGGGATTGTTGAGCGTGTCTTGCTTCATGCTCCTCGTGCTGCCATCGCCTTCTCACAAAGCACTTCGGCAGGTCCTGCGTCTGTGTTGCTAAGCAGCTCCGGCAGGCACCTGACGGGATTACCCCAGCCTGAGACAGCTGTCAGCAGCAATCGGGCAAGCGCTTCCCAGCGTGAACAACCGTTTCTGCTATCTATACCGTCGCGTCTTACGATCCTCCCTCGCTGTCCTTCACGCCAGCACAACCAGTTTTCGGGGCTAGGGCGCATTCTTGGCTGCGCTCGACATCAGTGCTCGAGGGACGGAGCGATGTGGAGGCGAGCTCCCAAGTTTTTTCACTCAGCCACCATCTTGGCTCCTAGGTCCGCGCCATAAATGTCTTACTTGCTGGTAAATCTTTTTTTTTTTTTTAAAAAGAGGGAACTGAAACCCCAATAATATTTTCCAGGGTAGGAGAATGGTCCTTGTAGTTAACTGTGGGCTGTGGGCTTTCTTATTACCGCTCCCTTATCACCTGAAGCCTCGTCTTATCACAAAATTCAAGCCACGCTTGTCCCCAGCACCGCAAGAACTAAACATGTATAAGTTTTTTAAACTTACTCAGGAACCCAGAAGAGAAGAAGAAAAACCGAAGTCACGGCGTCAATTTTTCATCCGTACCGTCGAGTAACGCTGAATAACGCCGAGCATCCAAACACGCCAGTCAGGTAGGATTCGCCATCGTGAAACGCAGGGGGAACGGAGCAGTGGGTCACCTGGGGCTAGGCGGAGACGTGGATCTCCGTCATCCGAATCGAGTAGATTCCAGAACTTTCCACCACAGAAATGTGAGGAAAATGTGTTTTTTTGGACAAATATTTAGTTTTGCAAGGGACTCTGGGTAACAGAACCTAGTGAGAGCCAGTCAAGTCACCTCATCCTGTATTCCCCTGGGTGTCTAGTTTTCAAAAATGTATAGGTTTACTTGTTTTCCCTAGGTGCTGGCAGAGCTAGGGTTCAAAATCTACAGCTAGGCACTTTGCAAAAAAAGGGTCAGTTCTCACTGTGAAAATGTGGTGTGTCCACGTTGCGGTTAGGGCCATTTCCTGTCATGGGCACTACACCTACCCACACAAGTGAGGTACCATTTTTACTCTGAAGACTTTGGGGAACTTGGGGTGGGTGGAATTTTGTGGATCCACACAGATTCCAGAACTTTCCACCACAGAAATGTGAGGAAAATGTGTTTTTTTGGACAAATATTCTGGGTAACAGAACCTGGTAAGAGCCAGTCAAGTCACCCCATCCTGGATTCCCCTGGGTGTCTAGTTTTCAAGAATGTACAGGTTTGCTAGGTTTCCCTCTGTGCCGGCTGAGCTAGGGCCCAAAATCCACAGGTAAGCACATTGCCAAAAACAAGTCTGCCACCCTGGGGGGATATCAGGGGTGGGGCTGCCCCGATATGCCCCAAGGGGGGCAGAAAGACTGTGGCTATTTGTTTGGGGGGTAGGGGCATTGGTATGGCCATTCTGGGCAGCCCCCACACACAAAAAAAGCCAGCGTAATCGTTGACGTCTAGTGGGCTGTTTGCCCCCCTGTTTTGGGCAGCCCCCACTCTAATTCAAATTTGCCCCAAAAAATCCCTTGCATCAAGTGGGCTTTTTGTCCCACCGGGGGGGTAGACTGGGGGCTAATGCCGAAAGCCCACTAGTCGCCATGGAGTTTTTTGGGCAAATTTGAATTAGGGTGGGGACTTTCTAAAACGGGCATGCCAATGCCCCCACCCTAATTAAAGTTTGTCCCCTAAAATCCCTGGGTTCCAGTGGGCTTTTTGCCCCCCCCGGGTGGCAGATTGGTGGCTACTGCCCCATCTGCCCCCGGGGGTGGCTGGAAGGCTTTAATTTTTGCGGGGGAGGGGGTAGGGGCATGGACATGCTTGTTTTGGGCAGCCCCATCCTAATTCAAATTTGCCCCCAAAAAATCCCTGGCGTTGAGTGGGCTTTTTGCCCCCGAGGGGGCAGATTGAGGGCTAATGCAGGCAGAAAGATCCCTAGATGCCAGGGATTCTTTTGGGCAAATTTTAATTAGGGTGGGGCTGCCCAAAACGGGCATGCCAATGCCCCCACCCTAATTCAAATTTTCCTAAAAAATCACTGGCATCTAGTGTGCTTTTTGCCCCCCCGGGGGGGGGTAGATTGGAGGATACTGCCCCATCTGTCCCCCAGGGGGGGCAGAAAGACTGACATTTCTCTAGGGGGTGGGGGTATTGCCATTCCCTTTTTTGGGCAGCCCAATGTCAATAAAAAATAAATAATCCCTATGTTTCAGTCAAAAAAACAAATCCCTAGCCTCTAGTGGGCTTCCTGCCCCCCCGGGGGGGACAGATTGGGGACTACTGCCCCATCTGCCCCCCGGGGTGGGCAGAAAGACTCAATTTGGCCCAAAAGACGTGGGGGAGCAAAGGCCCTTGCCCAAGTTGCCGCTACCCCCTCACTGGTGCTAGTGGGTGGATCCCTGCTTGGGATCGCCCTCCTGGGGTGATCCCCAAGCAGGGATTCACTAGGGAATGCTACCATTGGAATGGGGAGATTCTCCCCTTTCCAAAGATACCTCTCCCAAGTGTTTTGGTGCTCGGGGGGCTGAGTTAGCCCCACGAGCATTGAAACACTGAAACCAAAACTAAGTTTCAGTTTTGTTTTTGTTACAATGACGATAGCGCGCCATGCGCGTGATCGTCATTAAAACTAAAACTCAAAATAGGCCTGGGGAGGTTGGGGAAGCTCTTCCCCACCTCCCCAGGCAAAAAAAAGGGAAATCCCTCTGCTGCCTGCAGCAGAGGGATTCTCTGAGCATGTGGTCATGACCGAATGGTTCTGTCATGAGCACAGCAGCACTTGTGCTCATGACGGAACTATTCCATCATGAGCACTGAAAGGGTTAAGAACAATCACAGAAATGGTGGTCTGCTGACCCCAGCAGGCCACGATCCCTGTGATTTTAGTGATTCCAACTGAGTTGCAAATGGAGACCAGGTAGGTCAATTTGCATCCCACTGTGACTCACAAAGAGTGTAAAACACAATGTTGTACATAGCAGTTTACAATTTCCTTATAGCGATTCACAAAAATTTGCTTTTGATTAATCGCAAATGGAAGTCTATGTACATCTCGCCCTTGGAGTAGTTGTAATCAGTTCATACATTTTTATTTGATAAAGTCAAGCCAGTTATGTTACATTCTTGTTTCCCAACTATCAATGTTTCAAAATGCTTCCAAAATCAGAAGTGTGCTAGGCCGTCTGTCTCTGCTTTGGCCTGTAGAAGACAAAGCAGGGAAGTATAGTCTGCTAAATTTAATACTCCTAAGCTTTCAAGAAAAACAGTTGACGTGCACAAGAAAAAGTCTCTCCTAAAGCATGTAACAACCTGTCACTACACAAGAGCCTTCTCCTCACTGACGTTTCGAGTAGCCCCAATATGCCCTATGTTTGGCTAGACTCAGACCTGCTCAGTGCCAAGGTACACTCCACAGTGATAATGTGGTCTACAAATCTGCATAACATGACACAACATACCATAACATAACACAAAATAACATAACAAGAAAGCTGATCACCTACAGACATGGACAAACCTCTTCCATGTGCCATGTCAGGAGATCTCACTCGGTGAATCGACTTTAACATTCTATTAAATGAAGTAAGTGTAATATGCAACACCAATGAAGGCTTGCGTAGCTCATGAAATAAATATGGCATTCAATCCATTTTCACAGCAAGTTCACATCAAGTGCTCTAGTTGAAGTCACTCGAGGGAAATGTCCTTGAGGTACCAATAAAAGGACTGCTGGGGCTAGTACGACTTTTTGTGCTAGGTCAAACATTTGAGGTCTAATATTGTTATAGTGGATGTTTCATTTAGCACACTTTAGCATACATTACAAAGTCCCAGAACCATCAAGCTATTTTGTTTTTCAAATGTCACATCTAACACTTAAAAAAATGGATAGCTCAAAGTCAGTACTTGGCAGCCTCTATTTTATTCTTTCTTGCTATTGTGTGGCTCATTTAAAGCAGAAGTGCCTTACATGTGCTGTGCCTCAATGTTTGTGTTGTTTCCTAATGTGTAGCACTAATGCCACAACAGTAAAACACGCATAAACTAGCTCACAAACATACATAGATATTTAAATGTCATTGATTTGGGTTCTGCCACTCCCTGAAAATTCTTTACATTGCACAAGCAATCAATTACTATAAGAAGTTTTACAGAGTCTGTGTCAGACCCTTGGACTAGAAAACAAAATAAACAAACAAAGCTGGCAAGCAGAACTAGGTCAGGCCGGCAGAGCTAGGGAGAGCCAGTAGAACAGCAAGCCATGGAGGATGGGGCACAGCAAATTGTATGCCAAGTTGGAAGAGCTTCCGCAAAGGCGATCCAGGCATTTACAGGTCTACCACTAATAGTAAATGTGGGAATGTGCCAAAATCCATGGGTGGATGAGTGGGAACACCCATGTTTCACCTATGCTCCACCCATCCAATGCCTCCTTGGGGCAGAGTAATGCAAGGTAGCAAGTTGCGCTGCCTTAGGTTACTCCAAATTTACCAAGCACTGCAAGACCATGCAAGGTGGCCCTGTGTTGCTTGGTAAATCTGACTTTAGTGTTGCGTTGCCCTTGCGTTAGCATATGTGATATAAATGCAAGAGCAATGCCACACAATGATAAATCCGTCCCTTATTGTTTAAAGGGCCAATACTTGCAGTGGGCTTTGGGGTTGCCCATTGCTTGTCATTGGTTGTCTTTCTTGTCTATCTCACTTCTGTGCTTCTTATTTAATGACTTTCCTTCTTCTTCTTGTCTTTGTTCCTCCCCTGGAGCATAGCTTCTTTACCAGCTGCCTACACTCAGGGAACTACTTTTTTATGTTGCCTTTGAGTGGCTGGTTGTCTTGCTCTCTCTCACTTTCACTTGTGTGCTGATCCCTTGTTTATATTTCTTCTCTCTGAGTTCTCTTAATTGCTTCTTCGTCACTCTGATCGACATTTGCTTCCTCCATCCGTTCCTGTTCCACTCAACTTTTTTTTAAATTATTCTCCAGGTTTCTCCTTTGCTCCCCTTCGTCTCTCGATTGCTCACCATTACTCAGCTTTGACTTCCTCCACTTGCTCCACTGTTGGTGCACTGCAACTCCATGTTGCTTTTGGTGGCCGCATGGAAGCTGAGGTCATCTTTTTTCGAAGGATCTTTCTTAGTTCACTGAGAGGCAAAGTCTCTCCTAAAGCATGTAACAACCTGTCACTACACAAGAGCCTTCTCCTCACTGACGTTTCGAGTAGCCCCAATATGCCCTATGTTTGGCTAGACTCAGACCTGCTCAGTGCCAAGGTACACTCCACAGTGATAATGTGGTCTACAAATCTGCATAACATGACACAACATACCATAACATAACACAAAATAACATAACAAGAAAGCTGATCACCTACAGACATGGACAAACCTCTTCCATGTGCCATGTCAGGAGATCTCACTCGGTGAATCGACTTTAACATTCTATTAAATGAAGTAAGTGTAATATGCAACACCAATGAATGCTTGCGTAGCTCATGAAATAAATATGGCATTCAGTCCATTTTCACAGCAAGTTCACATCAAGTGCTCTAGTTGAAGTCACTCGAGGGAAATGTCCTTGAGGTACCAATAAAAGGACTGCTGGGGCTAGTACGACTTTTTGTGCTAGGTGAAACATTTGAGGTCTAATATTGTTATAGTGGATGTTTCATTTAGCACACTTTAGCATACATTACAAAGTCCCAGAACCATCGAGCTATTTTGTTTTTCAAATGTCACATCTAACACTTAAAAAAAATGGATAGCTCAAAGTCTGAGAGGCAAGGGAGTAAACAACATATTTTACATATTTTGCTTCATGTAACCCATTTGGCTGCAGATTGAGGACCAGGAATCGGTAGGTAAAATTTAGTAGCCTTATTACAAATTAGTAATTATTCCAATATGGGTGGATATCAAGATCACGTTACAAGTGAATGATACACAGAAACCCAGACTAGCCAAAGTGTGTCCTTTGGCGTCTTTGAAGTGGCCTCATGCTATGCCTTTTGTGTTGAGTCTTCGTAGTAGTCCTGATTGGAGGACAGGACTGTCCACTCATTAGGTAATCATTGGCAGAGCAATGAGACTGCCAGCCGTACCTGCTAATACACTTGTGAACATTACAGATGACATAATTCTTGATTATTGCAAAGGACTGGCTGACGAGGTGCATTCTGTGGGGCATATTTACAAATGACACATCTCTTTGTTTTCCCTAGCGCTGGTGGTACATTAATCTGCCTAGCATCAACACAGGCATCCTTGCACCATAGTGTAAGGTTGCCCGTATTGATGGAATGATTGTTGATGTACAGGAAGGTATTCCTTCCTGCACATAAACAATCACAAATGGCAATTTGAAACTTCTATGTTTGCTGCATTGTGCAGCACACATAGAAGTTGAAAATTGTAATTTCATTAATGATTGTTTATGTGCAGAAAGGGGCACCAACCTGCACATAAACAAGCATTTATTGTGTTTTACTCTTTCTATGTGTGCTACACAATGCAGCACACATAGAAACAGCAAAAACAAGGAGAAATAAAGCATTTCTCCTCATTTTGCATGTTAGGACCAGGTTTTCCCTGGTCTTAATTTTGGCGCTGCATCCTATTTACGCCACCCTTGGAGACCATCATGGGGAATTTTTGAAATGCACCCCGATTTTGAAAAGAACTCTGATTATGATTTGGGACTTGATTTGAGTCAAATTGGGGACCATTTACATTTCACTGTGGCATCAGGGCTTGTGGAACCTGCATCACTGGAGCTTAGGGCACATTCAAGTTTTCCATTCTCGATCTCTGTGTATTCTGTGACCGTACGGGGTTTTTACTTTGGGTTCTGCAAATCCTGAATTTTGGGGATTAAGATGACATTCCCAACTTCAATGCCCCAACTTATTCCATTAATGACAAGGGTTCATCTTTTTCATAGCTGTCACATCACTCCTAGTACTTGGATAAATCAGAAAACCGCATTGTAGTTTTCCAGCCTCCAAACCAACTTATGATCCTGCATGTGAAATGCTGGTGGGCAGTCAAAGTTTTAGTAAGTGCTGGTCAAGGCAGTTAGACCAGTTGGCAACCGGAAGCTGGAGGTGCTGGTGTGCCCAGCAGCTCAGGGTTGTTTTTTATACAATAAAGGCTTTTATTCATGAACCTGGATCCATGATGGTTCATTACCACATACTTGTGGCAATGAGGATGGGATAATGAACCCTCATGGGGTGGGGAAGCCAGCTGGAACCACTGGGGCCTTGAGGCTCCCCCAGCGGCCCCTAATGAGACAAACACTGGGTGCCCTGGGTTTGGCAGGGAACCCAAGTACACGTGGTTGGGCCCTGAAGAATAAGGTGCTCAGGGCCAAAATCGGCCAATGGAGGGGCCCTGCATGGCCCTCCTCTCCCATTGAATTTTGACTGGCCCTAGGGGATAAGATCCCCGGGGCAAAACGCGGCCAAGAAGGGTGACAGTGTGGCCCACCTCCTTGATTGCATAAATTAACAGAAAAGGTAAAACAGAGGGCAGAAAAATGAGAAGAAAGGCAAAACAGGGCCGAAAAGAAGAGGGCGTAATAGAGGGTGGAAAAACAAGCAGATAAGGTAAAACGGAGGGCAGAACAATGAGGAGAAGAGGCAAAACAGAGGGCAAAAAATGAGCAGGGATGGCAAAAAGGAGGGCAGAAAAATTCAGAGAAAAAGGCAAAAGTGTGGGCAGAACAACCAGCAGAAAAGGCAAAACAGAGAGGGCAGACAAATGAACAGAAAATGCAGTACAGAGTAGAAGAGGGCAAAACAGAGGGCAGAAAAACAAGCAGTGAAGGCATATGGAGGTCAAAAAAATTTACAGAAAAGTAAAACAGAGGGCAGAACAACGAGCAGAAGAGGCAAAACAGAGGGCAGACAAACAAGCAGGAAATGCATAACAGAGGGCAGAAAAAAGAGCAAAAATGGGAAAACAGAGGGTAGAAAAATGACCAAAAAAAACTAAACAGAGAAAGAATAGAGCAGAGGAGACACAAACATAGGGCCGCAGGCAGACGGGCAGCAGATAGTAGGAGACTGTGTGCAAGCTGGACAGGAGAACTGGTACAGGGGAGCTGGCATGAGGACCTGCTTAATTCTTACAGAAATGACACCTCAACAGGAAACATTTACATATATGGACTTAGCAGGTGCCCCAATTGAAGCTCCACTTTTGTAACAGGCAAACAATCTTGACATCCTCAGCTTGACAAAGGCAAGCAAGTGTGTTTTCTCAGCAATTCCACATTCAAAGATAGTCTGAAATGCTTCGTGGAGGTGAATGCATAGTTGATCTATTGGAGCACAATGTGTAGTAGTGACTGTGACGAGTAGCTTCTTATTGTCCTTACCTGTTGAAAGCAGAGTCCATGGTTCTCTCTTTAAATGACTATGAGTTTACAAATGTATAAAATCACTTGAAGATCCACCCATTTGGCCCTGCTCCGTCCACCTTAGTAGTATGCAATTGTCCTCCTGCCTTTTGCCATGATGAGGGGCAGCTTACAAAAAGCTCCCCACACTTTTCCCACCAATGTTTCTGTTGCCTTCTTTATGCTGAGGAATATGAGTGCATCTCTACCTAACAAAGAATCCCTTACTTCATATAGTTAAGAGGCAGGACCCTTGTATGGTAAAGATTTACCTCTTTGTATTCACAAATTTCTGGATAAAGATGCAAGAGGAATAATCACATTGCCAAAATGCACACAAGGTCACTGGTGAGATATACTTGTGATCCATTATGTAGCTGTAGTGTAGAATACATACTGGGAATTTAGCCAAGGAGGTAGCACTTAGAAATTAACCTGACATACCGACACAGACATTTAGATATTCGCTCACATACTCAGGCACTCACACACCCACTGACAGATGTACTCAGACACTAATACACCCACTCACATACCCACTCACAGACCTACTCAGACACTCTCGCACATACTCATTGACCTACTCACACAGTCATGTACCCACTCACAGGCACACTCACACACTCTCACACCCACTCACAGACCCGCTCAGACACTCATGCAGCCCCTTACAGAACCACTCAGACACTCTCATAGCCACTCACAGACCCATTCTGATACTCATGCACCCACTCACATACCCACTCATATGTTCACACCCACTCACAGACCTACTCAAAGACTCATGCACCCACTCACAGACCCACTCAGATATTAATGCTCTCACTCGCAGACAGACTCACACACTCATGGAGGTACTCGCAAACCTGCTCAGACACTCACACCTACTCAAAGACCCACTCAGACACTCAAACACCCACTCACATACCCAGTGAGATACTTATGCAGCTGCTCCCAGACCCACGCAGACCCTAGCACATGCATTGAGACACCCACACATGCACTGATACACTCATGCACTCACATACTCAATCTCAAAAGTAACAGTTAGGAAATATATTTTTTTAAACTTAGAAATTTACTTGAAAAATTGAAGGTTACAGGGACATTATAGTTAGGAAATAACTTAAAAAAAACAGAAATTCACTGGAAAAAACAAAAGTTACAGGGATGTTATAGTTAGGAAATAGAATTTTAAATATCCATTAGAGATTTCCTGAAAAAAATGTTACTGGGATGTTATAGTTAGGTTCAGAGTCCAATCATACGAAACCAGTGAAATTCAGCAGTTTTAGTTACCTAAGCTAACAATAACTTACGCCCTTGCAATGCACTGCTTAAGTCCTCACATATTCCATCACTCACGACATGATCAGTGACATCACTGATGACATCATCCACAGAACCAATCACACCCCCTCAAAGCCCCTTACAACCTCTCATACACCTACCCACTCACACACCCACACACTCACTTGTCCATTCATAGAACCATACAAGTACTCAGACAACCAATCACTCACCAATACAGCTACTCATCTGACCAGTCACTTACCCATACAGCCATTCACACAGCCATACACTCACCCATACAGCAGCACACACACACACTTATTCACCCATAGAGCCACTCAGACATCCACTCACTCATCCATACAGCCTCTCAACACAGCCACTCAGTCACCCATACAAGCAGTCACTCACACACCCTCACAATCATTCATTAGTAGTACACAAAGTATACTAATTCAACTTTTGTGGTACCATCGTATATATGTTTAACTCTCCGGAACTTTTAGAAAACACTTACAATCACTGGATGATATAATCAGTGATGTCATCAGTAATGTAATTTGAGATGTCATCAGTGATATAATCAGTGATGTCACTGACCAGGTCAGGAGTGATGTAATATATGAGGTCATAATCAGTGCAGTGTGGGGGAATAAGTTACAGTTAGCTCCTTTAACTATAACTGCTGAATTTCACTGATTTTGTACGAGTGAAATCTGAGCCTAACTATAATGTCCCTCTAACCTTTCTTTTTTCAGTAAATATATGATAAACATCAAAGTTTCCTTAATTAAATTCATACCTGGCATTTGCTACTCTTGATTCTGCTGCTCTTGTTTCACTTTTCTACTTGTTTATACTTACCATCTAAACATAGACATTGATTCTTTGCCAAAATCTGGCACTTAGTCATTCTCTATCTTGCCTGAAAATCTGTGAAGCATATCAAAGCAGCCATCAGAGTGAGAACAAGAGAACACAATGTACATATGAACGATGTCACTCCTCCAAAGATGTCACATGTTTCTCATTATATTTTTGTTTTATATTATTTTTTTTTAAATTAAAATGCATACATGCAAAACCTTGAGTATGAATATAGACTTAGAAGTACTTTTTAGCATGCTTAAAATGTGCAACCCTTGTAGATCAACGTCTTTAAAACATGATCATATGAAATAGTGCTTTATTTGGAGACCACAAGTTAACTAAAATGAAAACAGTGCCCAGTAATTGATACTGTAGTTCTATACAGTACCATACCACAAGTAAATATGGAATGAATTAGGACTGATTCCTTGAAGACAGAAACACACTTATACATGGCATAATACAAACAGTTAAAACTTACCATATTAAAAACCTGATTTAATTTATCCAAACTCATCTCCTTCAATGACACATTTTAGCAGGTAAACAAATGTGAGTGTTTGTTAAGAGAAAAAAAATCATTCTTTATTATAAAAGAACCCAAGCATGGAAATACACATTCAGAAACCTGAAACGAATGACAGCTCTGAGTGAAACCATCTTGTTGCAAAGAATGAGCAGCCAAAAACTTTGCATCAGTAACCATATATAAAGTAAAAGCCGGTTGTGAGATGAGATCATTTTATGTATCATAAGTCATTTGATTAAATGTTGATCTATATTCTAATTTAAATCTCTAGATTTATGCAAACAATAGGAGATGGAATGCAAAGGCACAATGAGGCATAATATTTTTAAAGTGTACTGAAGTAGGCTTGATATGGTGAATGCATTAATCAATTGCTCAGGAACGCACTGCATTTGACCAGAGTACAAATGTTTTATTTTGTATGTGAATCACCCCCGCAAACAAGGCAGCGTTTTTCCAACTTCACCTGAGGTGAACATTTGCTCTCACCCAGTGTTACTTTGAATTGAAATAGCCGAAAGTCATGTGCGATGTCACGCTGCAAGGATTTGTTTTCCAGATCGGTGTCACTCAAAGTTTCTATCTCAGAGTGACAGAAGAAACAAGAACAGTGGCTTGGTGTGCCATCCCAAGCAACTGCCATTCATTAGATAAATTGCAAGCATTCTCCCATCAAGTTTTGTGTGCTTGATGTACGCCCTAAGTGGCAAGATTATGCCAAGAGGTAGGTTACATGCTCACTGTGCCACACAAACCAAGCTATACTCGACTGATGAACCCTGAACTTAAAATCTTGTGTAAATGGCAGAGGCTTCATGTGGAAGCCATGCATAATACAAATAATTATAGCCGGGTAAAAGTGAATTAAGAGAATGTTATTCGCCTAGGGGTTCTGAGTGACAGAAGATAGACAACATGAATGAAGCTCTAGTTGTATATAATGTCACTCAGAACCCAAAGGTAAAAAATATCACTGTAATTCACTTTTCACCCATCTATAATTTTTTGCACAACATGGCCTTTCCACTCTATTCCAAATGTGAAAAAAATTCATGGCCTCCAGCCACTCACGCCCTCCACTCTCTGTACCTTTCCTTCCTTATGTCATAGAAGCTGTGCTCCCTGCTTTCCATGTTATGACAGGCTCTATATGAGGCCTGCCAGAGCCACCTGGACTTCCTTTGAATTCTAGGTGGCTCTGGTTTCTGAATTACCAGTTTTAGAATATGACATTTACTCTAAAGGATTCATATTGAAGCCATATATAGCATATAGAATACAGATAGGTAAAAGACAATTATGGGGATATTTTTCATCGAGGGGTTCCGAGTGACATGAAATAGACAACAAGAGTGAAGCTCAATTTATCTATGAAGTCACTCAGAACCTGAACTGAAAAACATCCTGTGATTCACTGTTTCCTATCTATAGTCCTATATATTACATAGGGGCCGCAAAATCACCTGCCCCTACTTTCAACTGCAACACAGGGCAGAGGAGTAATGCTGGAGCCATACGTAACATGGCTTCTGCCCCCTGTCCTAAAAAAACAAAATACCTGCCTTCCTGTTACCTGTCCCTACCACTCCTGTTCCTTCCCTCTCCTTCAAAGGGCCGCGCTTCCTCCATTCCAGTGTTGCTCTCACAGGCTCTCAGAGAGCCCAGCTTGAGTAGCCTGGAAATCCTTTATGACATAGCAACAGCGAGTTATAAGATTTGTAACCCATTGTTGCTACGTCACTGCATTGAATTATCAGATTTAGGATCAGTCATTCACACTAATGGCTCTCAATGAGTAGAAGGAGACATGGGGCAAAGAAGTGTTGTTGCTGTTTTAGAAACTGCAATGGATACTGAGAAAAGACTAGCTTTCCAAACGCACAGTGAAAGCTGCAATTGGCCATTGAGAATGTTTTTGAAATATAATGGAGAATAAGACAACACTGAAATATTTTTGAAGCAATGAAGGGTAGTTGGCTTAACATGCCCAACACATGCCAATGAGTTGAAATTTGGTTTTCCATGTCGATGTGCAATGTTTGGAGAGTTGTGGTAAGGGAACTTTGTATTAGAAAATAAGAAATATATAAAACAAGATTGTCTGATCCTTTTACAAATAATTTTGCATGTTTACTCCCCTGTTGGATTTGATTTATTTGTAGATTCATTCTCCTCACACGGTGTGTTTTTACATTTCAAATGCTTTGGGGACACATGTAAAGTACATATCTGATATTCATTTGAAGTAACAGGTGAGATTAAATACTGAATATAAGACGAAATATGCATTTGATGAAGAATTAGTGCATACTTGGGGCCTTCATAAAAGGACATATGCTAAGCCTTAGCACAACTTTAGTACTGTACGAGAGACTGAGTAGGAAAATCATGTCTTTAAAAAAATCCATTTAATATAAGCAAAAATAATACTTTACATGGCCTCCAAGCCAAAGCGCAAGATATTGGTTCGCCAAGGCATAGGTTGCTTAAGGTTTAAGATATTGATTTGATCCTCTTTGTTTCAGGAATTAATATCTGTGAACAAATGACAAGCATTCTAAATCAATATTTCAGTTGCCCTTGAAATTGTCCGTCTGCACTGTGTCCCTCTTTAGTATTGGTGTATTGTTTAGTATCAGTGGTTTAGTATTGTTGAGAACCTCACACCTAGTGAAACAATGGGGCATATTAACAGGTGCCATTTTAAATATTTCAAGGGTGATGCTAAGCCACTTAGTGTGGCTTAACGCCACCTTGTAAATATGCTTTTTTTCCGCCACAGTCCTCTGTGAAAAAAGAGTGTGCAATGGGTGTTTCTGTGGGAGTTCCACCGCAACACTCTTTGCTTTTTGACACTGCCCCGGATTTACAAGAATGTGTAAGTTTGCGGCAGAGACAAAAACTAACGCCACGCAAGAGCAGCCGTTAACATGGTGCACAAGGACAAATCCTTTTATTTCTCCTTGTTTTTGCTTTTAAAATGTGTGCTGCGTTCTGCAGCACACATAGAAAGAGCAAAAAGCCTTTAATGATTGCTTATGTGCAGGAAAGTGTCCCTTCCTGCACATAAACAATCATTAAATAATGATGATTTGGATTATGTGCAGAAAGGGATAACTTCCTGCATGTAAACCATCATTCTCTGCAAAGCAGACACCCTTGCACTATGGTGCAAGGGTGCCTGCTTTGGGCCTAGACAGCTAATTTTTATGGCAGTGCTAGGGAAAACATAGGGGCTCACCGTATTGTTGTAAATATGGCGCATCCCTGTGTTTTGAAAATGTCAGAGCGTTGTGCTTGCAGATTTGGCGCAGCTCCGTGCACCAATATATTCTAGTAAATATGCCCCCACATGTTTGACTGAGCAATATTTGCCAACAATCAAAGTAATACCCTGTATGTGTTAGATCAAGTTTTGTGTGTTTTGAAACTAAAGCAGAATTAGCACTTTTTTTTACAAATTCATAAGAACAATGGAAAAATACCCTCAAACTGAGAGTACTATCATCTAGCCAATTGCGACGAAAAAGGTCTAACCATTACTAATAAATTAGATATGTTGTAAGGATTTAGTGATATACAATTTTCATAGTTTACCTGTGGTAGATACTAGTCAAGAAATGAAGAGTGCAACATAATAAATCATTCTGCACAATTAACAGAGACATGTGAGGTTTTCAGTTTATCATAGATTTCAGAATTTAACAACTAGCTAATCAATGAGTATTCATCAAAACGCATGTGGATACATATTTTCTTCCAGCAAAGCTTGGCCTAATGCAGGAGCAACACACTATGGGGCAGATTTACAAGAAAGTGACTCATCTGTAGAGATGCGTCACTTTCCCTGCGCCAACATGCCAAATCCTTAAATGACCATGGATGCGCCGTATATACAATACGGCGCACCATGGCGTAAGGATTGACAGATGTGTCAGAAATTCTGACGCATCTGTTCACTGAAAAGTCGTGTCGCAAGCACGACGCAACTCCAGCAATGCTCAGGGCCGCCCTATGCCTAACATGCTGCGTCAATTCTTACGCCTGCTGCAAGTAGGCAGAGGGTTTTGACGCAGCATGGACGTAAAAGTGACTCGTGAAATCTTGTAGATTTCACTGCGTCACTTTTACGGGGATTCCTGCGACAGAACGCCCACCCTGCATACATTAAACCTGACGCAGGTTTAATGTGGCGCAGGGCATCACAACGTGACGTAAACTTGGTACTTGTATAGCACACGACTCACCACTGAGGCATCTCGGCGCTGTACGAACCCTTCCTGGCTTTCCCTGTGAAGTGACCACTCCTGGGCACCCCCATGGTGAAGCAAGGCATCCCAGCGCTGTTGGGGCCGTTGTGGAGATTAAGCAAGCTATTGCCCAGAGTTGCAGCATGGGACCCATGATTAGAATAGGCACTGAGGCGTGAATATCAGGTCCGAGGAATTATTTTGCCCGAGAACCCACCGAGGCGGGAATCAAACCCTGGTCCCGGACCAGAGCTCTGCATCAAGGTCTGCCGCTCTAACCATTGAGCCACACTTCTCCACAAACATTGAGCCACACTTCTCCACGTATCTCCCTAGATGCGTCACGTTGTAAATGGGCCGGAACTTTTACGCTGCCGCTGCGTCACAAAAGTGACGCAACGGCGGTGAAAAAGTGACGCAAGGGGCTTGTAAATCTGCCCCCTAGTTCCTTAGTAATGAAATATGCATTTCTTTGGTAGAGGACATGGCCAAACTTCCTGCCAAGGTAAATGAAACACACTTTAAGTCTTAACTTTTAACATAATCCATAATTAGTAAGCGATGTAAAAAATGTTGGCACATGAAAGCAAATCTATCTGTGAAAGTTCTACATATTTTTTCAAGAATCACATCTCTTAAAGTATTTTGGAAACCTTATACATAACCCCCTAATGAAAACACAGTCTTTAGCTAAAGAATTAAAAAAAAACATCTTGGACGTTCTTAAAATCAGTGTTGCACCTCATTTTTTCAAGAAACTGGCACGAGTTCTAAAACTATTGATCAAAATGCTTCCCGCCTGAGAGCCTCTCGTGGACAGTCCCACCGTGTCACGTGCGTACCGTAGTCCTCCTAATAACCACACTCAAATGCTCAACTTTATAAAATAATACGAAGGTGATTATTGCTTTATTGTTCATACGTAGTACACCCAGGGCATTTAAGAAGCAACGACATATAATAATAACAAGTGCACAGCATTACATGTAACGAACAGTGCAACTAAACGAATTAGAAGCATGTTTGCATTGGTCTTTCATGTAAAAATGTGTTTGTGTGCGCACTCATGCATGTGTGCATGAGAAGAGAGTGCGCTGCTCGTGCACATCATCAAGCAAGTTAACACAGTAGAAATACATGAGACCGTTGGAGGGTGTGTGAGCATGTTTTTGTGTTTAATATGTAGCTGGGTGGGTGGACTCTATGGCGCATGTGTGTGCATCAGGTTTGGGGTGCTGATTGATACAAACGAAAAAATGCAATATGTGTTGCTGAGTGTGTAGCCAATGTGGGAAAATGTCCCTTTATGAATGGCAATTGTGTTATCCGAGGCACTATTTGGAGCATTTGTTTACATTCATGTCTCGTACTGAAAAATTCAAAAACCTTCACTGTGATCAACACGTTAGAACAGCAGGGCTGCATGCTTTTTCTAGTGATATATTTTAATTGGAGACACACATCTGTGAAGAGAAGAAACATGCTTGGCAAGATGTACAGAAACAGTAGTAAATCTCTTGATGCGACTGGTATGCATATGTATTGCAGAGAATAATGACTTTAGCACTGACGCACACCGAGAATAATGAATTTTGCACTGGCGCATACCGCACGCCGAAGAGAGGCAGAAGTGAATGGTCATGCTCGCATACATTTCTGTTGTATGTCTAGTTTTCATACGCTTTCGTCCATGAAGTCTCAGTGCTACAGTGAATCAAGCAAGAGTTTAAAAATATGTGTGTCCCCTTTTTCATGGAAAATGTTTTAATGAAAAGTATTTTCTTCTCTAATTGACATCGCAGGATTTTGACAGGAGTAAGCATTACCTTTGCATGCAACACTGGCATTTTGGATTATAAAAACTGTAAATGTAAAATTCGTAAAAAGTTCCTATCAATCAATTTGCAAGTTAGAGTCTCTTTAAAATTATATACATTTAACACAGAAACATTAATTTTGCCAAACTTCTAGAATTGTGTTATTAAATCGGACCAAAAAGGCATGGTAGCTATCAATTGAATGCCAAAGTGTGACTGTTGTTCGAGTTTCACCTTGCTTCATTCAGACCTCTGCTAAAAAAAAAGCAGGATTAAAGAAGTATTGTGTGCTGCCAGTCTTTGGGCATTGTCAATTGCTCCTTAGGCATGTACTTTGAAAAACGTTGCTGGTGGTGAAGATCCAGGCCCTCCTCAATTTAAAAATTAAATACTAAAAGCAAAAACAATATTTGGTTCTCAAAAAGCACATATTTCAATAGTGATCATTTTCTGGACCATCCAGAACACGTCTTAGAAATAGACTTTCTAGACTCTCTGGCACTAAGGACTTTGTCAATGTGCAAACCAGAAATAGCAATCCAATTGGACAGCAACCACTCCACATTCCAACAACTTGAGTGATGTGTTTAAGCTAATAATCAATACTATTAAATATTATAGAGATAATAATTGGAACTCTTTCATTAAGGAAAGGCTCACCCAAGAACACTAGACAAACCAAGGATATATTTTAAATATTTATTTTTAAAATCGAAATCCCATCCACTCAGGGCCGGCTTTAGTACTGGTGGCGCCCAGTGCGAAAATGTTTGTTGGTGCCCCCCTCAATGACCACCTCCCCACGGATTCTCTCACTACCATTTGACAATGCCCCCTAAGTCCCCATAATCAGTCACTTAGATTCATTTAGTTTTATGGTGCCACTCATACCAGTTTAAGGTGTCAGAACACTTTACATCACACATACGTTGCAGGGAAACAATCATACGTGTGTAAATCACTGTATAGGAAATGTTACATAGGAAAGAGACCTACAAGGTGTAGGAGTCACATGTCATTGATACTGGTAGGCAGTAAAGTTTAAGAGCCCTTGGCAGTAGCGGCTCGTGGAGGGAGTTCGGTGGGGCAGTTAGGCGGGGTGGGGGAGGGGCAGGGTGGGGAAATGTAAACACCGGAATATGGATGAACGGAGGTAAGTACACATTTAAATTAATAAAACGAATTTCGTTGCGGGCGCTGCATCGCAAAATGCGATGCAGCGCACGCAGAGGAATTTGTTTTATTAATTTAAATGTGTACTTACCTCCATTCATCCATATTCCGGTGTTTACATGTCCCCCGCCCCACCTCACTGCCCCACCGAACTCCCTCCACGAGCCGCTACTAGCCCTTGGTCTGAAAAACCACACATTCAGAATTTCAAATGTAACACCATTGTTAGGAGTTTTCTTTAATAATAAGAATTATTTTCTACCTGAATTAACCATTTTTGCAATATTAGTATAAGAAAAGACTGGGCAAAAACACATGTAGTTGTAATATATTTTTGCAGTTTGCATGCAGCTCTTTTACGACAGTAAATAGCTCACTATTCTATAATAGAATTGTAACTTTTAAACTGCAAGTAACATAAGGATCTCTCTGACAAAAGCGATAACCCATTGACCTATTTTTAATGTATGCACTTTGTGATCTGAATGGGACATGTTCTTTGCAGCAGGCATGTTAACCTTCTGCGCTATGATGAGTCAAAACTTCCTCTACCAGACAACGCTCCAGTCTGTCGCCAGGAAGAAAATGAATCACTGGAGTTATTGTGACATTTTTATTGATGCTTGAAAATTGATGGGACAAGAAAGGTGGCATCTGGTGTTTTTAAAACAATAAACATGGCGCCCCCACCCCGAGCCAGCGCCCTGTGGCACCGCCCTGGAGCCAGCCCTGCATCCACTGCATACAATATGAATAGTACACATTATAGTAGTCAACAAAATGGTGGCAGTGATATTTGCAAAGACAGGATATAGCAAATAATAATGTAGAATAATGATGATATTGAAAGCTTTAATTATATTAACATTTCCGATACCAGCAATCATTCCATCAGCTAACTATATTAAACTTAGCACCAAAAGACAAGGAGCCTATTTCAAGTTTCAAAGATAGTTCAGACTTGCACACGTCTTCTGAACAATAGAGTCAATGTTCAGCACAATAGAACTCTTATGGGTACAAGAGTCCTGCGTGATCAAGGTTGTGGGGCGGAAATGCATAGCAGCGGCTGGATTACTTAAATTAATTATATGGATTTATCATTCCGAGTGTGTGTATGTATGTATATATATATATATATATATATATATTCACTTAAAAAACCATAGGTTTCACACATGTTATAGTTAGCTGGACATTTCACTCATAAAAAACCAATGAAATTCCCCCGTTATAGTTACTGCAGGCAACTATAACTCACGCGACCGTAATCCTCTGCTGATGCTAATACTGTATTTAGACACTTATTTACCCATGTCTTCTTCCATTAATCTTTAGCTATACATATATTACAAATATTTATTTTTCAGAAAGACACATATGTCATCAGTGATGTAATATCTGACGTCATCAGCAGAGGATTGCGGTCGCGGGAGTTATAGTTGCCTGCAGTAACTATAACGGGGGAATTTCATTGGTTTTTTATGAGTGAAATGTCCAGCTAACTATAACATGTGTGAAACCTATGGTTTTTTTAAGTGAATTTGCAAGGTTTTTTAAATGCTAATTCCTAACTATAACGTGTGTGAAACCTATGGTTTTTTCAGTGAATTTGTACGGTTTTTTAAATGCTAATTTATTTATGTATTATTTTTTTTATATATTTATTTTACAATAAACTACGTATTAAAAATTATTATTTTTTTTTTTTTTTGGTTTTCACCCTGCGAATTATTATTTTTTTTTTGTAAAAATTTTTTTTTTTTTGTGTTTTTCAGGGTGCGCGCACTGTGCGCGCACCCCCGCGATTTTTAAAAAAAAATAAATTTTTTTTTGCCTTCGGGGTCCTTCAGGGACCCCCTGACAAAGGCTAGGGGGTCAGGAACTCTCTACCCTGCCCCCTTTTCACGTTCGCCACCTTCCTTTTTCACTCTCGCACTGAAAACAAACAAAATGGCGGCCGACACTTCCTGATTTCGACCGATTCGAACGTTGACTAACATGTAACCACCAATCAGAATTACGCTCGCGCACGTTAGGGTGCTCGCACGGTGCGCGCACCCTGCGCGCGTATGCTTTTAAATGCTATTTTCTCCGGAAATACTGAACAGATTTACACCAGACCTGCAAAAGGCACTTCCTTGACCTCATGGCTACCTCTCTGCCAAATTTCAAGTAATTCTGTTCAGCCGTTCGGGCTGTAGCTGTGTCTAAAGGTCCTATGGAAAAATGCATGGGAAAAACGCGTTTTGGGACCCCCCTTTTATCTCAGCCCCCGCTTGACGAATCCCCCCGAGACTTTCAGGGTAGGAGCGGAGCGTAGCGCCCCACCTATTTTGAAAAATTCGCGAGGATTCGTCGACCGGCGCCAAAGTTATTCAAAATAGAATGTTGCGGATTTCCTATGGAAACGTGGTCCTAACTATAACTACCTACTGGCGACCGCCAGTAGGTAATATATATATATATATATATATATACACACTCGAAAAGAAGCAAAAGCGTTTCCCCGTTTCCGGAGCCTCAAGCCCTTCAGGGCGGCCTCACCACATGGGCACGGAGCAACCCATTAACCTCACTCGAACAAGCAAAACAACATGAGGCCCAATACCATGGAAAGAGCATTTATTCCACACGCCAGCTTTCTCTTCGTCCAACATTTCAGCTCAATCTGCCTTGATCACGGACATGAAACACAAGCGCCCAGGTGTACTCAGGCGTTTATTGCAAGTGGTGCATCACGTGACTGAAAATCCCAATACTGCTAATCCCACAGTGCATTATGCCGGTATTTCAAATGTACTCTGAAAGTCCAAATCTGTTTATCGCCTGATGGTACTATATTGTAGCATACGCACTGATATTGTAGTGAGTTTCGTTCTGAGACAGTCAGGTGAGTTTGATCAATGTCATAACTGTTTTTTGTTACCTCTTTGACTTAGGAAGGCAGCTTCTCCATGGCACGATCATCCCAGGATTTCGTCCTGTTTGAATCCCCTCCAACGCGCCATTCCTTTTGCACTAGCGGCAATCCTTGGTAGGTAGGGTGGCGCAAGTGGGCAAGGCTCTTCAGTTAATATTCGAAAAGAAGCAAAAGCGTTTCCCTGTTTCCGGAGCCTCAAGGCCTTTTATATATATACATAAATACATACATACATATATATATATATATATATATATATATATATATATATATATATTACCTACTGGCGGTCGCCAGTAGGTAGTTATAGTTAGGACCACGTTTCCATAGGAAATCCGCAACATTCTATTTTGAATAACTTTGGCGCCGGTCGAAGAATCCTCACGAATTTTTCAAAATAGGTGGGGCGCTACGCTCCGCTCCTTCCCTGAAAGTCTCGGGGGGATTCGTCAAGCGGGGGCTGAGATAAAAGGGGGGTCCCAAAACGCGTTTTCCCATGCATTTTTCCATAGGACCTTTAGACAGGGCTACAGCCCGAACGGCTGAACAGAATTACTAGAAATTTGGCAGAGAGGTAGTCCTCAGGTCAAGGAAGTGCCTTTTGTAGGTTTGGTGTAAATCTGTTCAGTAGATTCTGAGAAAATAGCCTTTAAATCAATATATATATATCTGAGCCAGCTTACGGTGCGCTTACGGTATGCTTACCGTACGCGTACCGTACGCGTACGGTGGCGTGCGTGAGCGCGATTCTGATTGGCTCTTAGATCTTAGTAAACATTCGAATCGGCCGAAACCAGGAAGCGGCGGCCGCCATTTACTCTCTCGCACTGAGAGTGATGTTTAAAATATAAAGCACAAAAACATGTAAAGGGGCTGTTTAGACAGCTCCCACACACATAGCAATGTTGAGGGAGTCCCCAAAGATCCCCCAAGGCCAAAAACGGAATTTTTATTTTTTCGCTAATTTCGCCGATTACGCTTACCATACGCGTACGGTAAAAAATTTAAAAAAAACAAAAATTATCCACACTCTCCCCACCCCGTGTGCAATTGGTGCCCGAAGGGCACCAATTGTGCATAGCTTATTAAAGCTGAGTTAAACTAAAATATTTAAAAAAAAAAATAATAAAAAAAAAAATTATCCACACTCTCTCCACCCCGTGTGCAAATGGTGCCCGAAGGGCACCATTTGTGCATGGCTTATAACATATACGAAAAATTAAAATATTACCTTTCAAAACGAAGTGCATCATATGTCCTCCATGTGCGCACGGTGCGCGAAGCGCATCGTGTGTACATGGCCCATCTAGCGTAACGTGGGCACGCGGTGCGCGTAGCGCACCGCGTGCCCACCGTGCGTGCACGGCACTAACTGCGTAAAGTGGGCGCGCGGTGCGCGAAGCGCACCGCGTGCTCACTGTGCGTGCACGGTGCGTGAAGCGCACCGTGCGCGCACGGAACGAACTGCGTTAAGTGGGCGCGCACGCCACGAATGGCGTAAAGTAACTTAGCATTTAAAAACACGTACAAATTCACTGAAAAAACCATAGGTTTCACACACGTTATAGTTAGGAATTAGCATTTAAAAAACCTTGCAAATTCACTGAAAAAACCATAGGTTTCACACATGTTATAGTTAGCGGAAATTTTACTGATAAAAAACCAATGAAATTCCCCCGTTATAGTTAGTGCAGGCAACTATAACTCACGCGACCGCAATCTTCTGCTGATGACATATGTGTCTTTATGAAAAAAAAATATTTGTAATATATGCATAGCTAAAAATGTATGGAAGAAGACATGGGCAAATAAGTGTCTAAATACAGTATTAGCATCAGCAGAAGATTGCGGTCGCGTGAGTTATAGTTGCCTGCACTAACTATAACGGGGGAATTTCATTGGTTTTTTATCAGTAAAATTTCCGCTAACTATAACATGTGTGAAACCTATGGTTTTTTCAGTGAATATATATATATATATATATATATATATATATATTACCTACTGGCGGTCGCCAGTAGGTAGTTATAGTTAGGACCACGTTTCCATAGGAAATCCGCAACATTCTATTTTGAATACCTTTGGCGCCGGTCGACGAATCCTCGCGAATTTTTCAAAATAGGTGGGGCGCTACGCTCCGCTCCTTCCCTGAAAGTCTCGGGGGGGATTCGTCAAGCGGGGGCTGAGATAAAAGGGGGGTCCCAAAACGTGTTTTTCCCATGCATTTTTCCATAGGACCTTTAGACACGGCTACAGCCCGAACGGCTGAACAGAATTACTAGAAATTTGGCAGAGAGGTAGTCCTCAGGTCAAGGAAGTGCCTTTTGTAGGTTGGGTGTAAATCTGTTCAGTAGATTCTGAGAAAATAGCCTTTAAATCAATATATATATCTGAGCCAGCTTACGGTGCGCTTACGGTACGCTTACCGTACGCGTACGGTGGCGTGCGCGAGCGCGATTCTAATTGGCTCTTAGATCTTAGTAAACATTCGAATCGGTCGAAACCAGGAAGCGGCGGCCGCCATTTCGTGTGTTTCACTCAGAAAAAAAAGTGATAACAAGAAAAGGGGGCAAGGAGGAGAGTTACAGACCCCCTAACATTTGTAAGGGGGTCAAAGAAGGACAGAAAAGTACAAAGAAAACATTTATTGATTTGCCTTTGGCATATGTTAGAAAACACAAAGGCAGTTTTAGGGAAAAGTGAAAACAGTTGTGCAAAGGTCTCCTTCATAAGAATTTCCAGACCTACCCCAGTCAAAGTGCCTAGGTCATTGCCACCACAGTGCACTATTATGAGGTCAGGGTGTTGGATGTGCATGAAGGATTTCACCAATGGCATCAATTGGTGCCACTTTAACCCTCTCTGACCAATCCATTTAATGTCTACATTTGGCAAAGCAAGGTCTCTCACCATATCTGTTTTCTCTGCATACTTTTCACTCCAGAAGACATAGCTGTGCCCTACAATCCACACTGTGAACATCTTCAAAGGAGAACTGGATGCACTCAGGAGGTGTCTTTCAGTAGAATGGCAATATGAAAAGAAAGACAGTTTGGAAATGGAGGCATACATATTTTTTTTTTTTTTAAAAAGAACTGATTGGCTGTTTCATACCATTCTAGAATAAAAACTAGGCTGTATGTGTAAATTAATAGAAGCATGTTTTGTATTGGTACAGAAAAATGTGTTACCAAAGAACAGTACTATGGATTTGCTGTTAGGTTTGAAAAGTCAAGCACTCTTGCTCTGTGGAATTGAAACATTGTGTGGCGAACTTCTGACCTGACTCCACACAGCAGTGTTCCATGAGCTGTTGCTATGGTAGCAGGCAGAAGTCAAGTTGGGGGAAGGGTACTAGGCAGAAGTCAAGTTGGGGGAAGGGTACTTTTGGAAAAGGGTTGGGTTTTCAACCAATAGAAATGTGTGATTACATTTGAAAAAAAGGGGCAAGCACTGAGATTTGAAACTAACATGTATATGTGTGGAAAAAGAGAGGGAAAGTTTGCCATTATCTGGTTCTGCTGAGAGGAGAGAGGTGTAGAGAACAGAGATCCTGGCTCTGATAATCTGCTGTTTGAGTGCCACATTTCTTTCACAACTAACTAATTTTAAAGGTGAGTTTAGAGTCTGAGAGGGGATGTATATGGTAAATTAAGAAATGAATAATAGAAATGCAATTCTTTTTGTTGAAGTTGTGTTTATTATTTTCTGTTTTGGGAGAAATTTAAATGTGAAGAACATGTAAAATAATATGGACTATGTTTTCACAATAAATTAAGGTGTACTGGTATAATAAAAGAATAGTTTAAGGGTTTGAGGTTGGACTCAGTAATGCAAATACATTCAGCATCACTAAGGCTGGTTGCCCTTGCTGGAGTGTAGGCAGACACCCAGGTTACAAATGATGCTGGTCTGAAAAAGCAGTTTGGACATGTGCTTTGTAAAAAATCTGAAAAGTGGATTCATAATGTGTCAGTCTGTAAAAGTGTTTATCACTTGCCAAAAAAAAGAGCAGTAAGTGTGCTTTCAAATTGGCAAAGAAATTTCGTTTTGTGACTAATGTGAAAACATGACTCTGTGTGCAAATAGGAATTACAGGCAGAGATTTATTGCGTATTTCTCTGGTGATTTCACAGTTGCATTAGATGGAAAGGGGGAGACATTTTTTGGTGCAGAAGCAGACTCTTAGCACACAGGTAGCTGCTTACCATGTGGAATCATGCACAGTATTCACAAGCGAGTGGGGTTTGAGGTTTCAGTCAGTAATGCAAATACATTCAGCATCACTAAGGCTGGTTGCCCTTGCTGGAGTGTAGGCAGACACCCAGGTTACAAATGATGCTGGTCTGAAAAAGCAGTTTGGACATGTGCTTTGTAAAAAATCTGAAAAGTGGATTCATAATGTGTCAGTCTGTAAAAGTGTTTATCACTTGCCAAAAAAAAGAGCAGTAAGTGTGCTTTCAAATTGGCAAAGAAATTTCGTTTTGTGACTAATGTGAAAACATGACTCTGTGTGCAAAAAGGAATTACAGGCAGAGATTTATTGCGTATTTCTCTGGTGATTTCACAGTTGCATTAGATGGAAAGGGGGAGACATTTTTTGGTGCAGAAGCAGACTCTTAGCACACAGGTAGCTGCTTACCATGTGGAATCATGCACAGTATTCACAAGCGAGTGGGGTTTGAGGTTTCAGTCAGTAATGCAAATACATTCAGCATCACTAAGGCTGGTTGCCCTTGCTGGAGTGTAGGCAAACACCCAGATTACAAATGATGCTGGTCTGAAAAAGCAGTTTGGACATGTGCTTTGTAAAAAATCTGAAAAGTGGATTCATAATGTGTCAGTCTGTAAAAGTGTTTATCACTTGCCAAAAAAAAGAGCAGTAAGTGTGCTTTCAAATTGGCAAAGAAATTTCGTTTTGTGACTAATGTGAAAACATGACTCTGTGTGCAAATAGGAATTACAGGCAGAGATTTATTGCGTATTTCTCTGGTGATTTCACAGTTGCATTAGATGGAAAGGGGGAGACATTTTTTGGTGCAGAAGCAGACTCTTAGCACACAGGTAGCTGCTTACCATGTGGAATCATGCACAGTATTCACAAGCGAGTGGGGTTTGAGGTTTCAGTCAGTAATGCAAATACATTCAGCATCACTAAGGCTGGTTGCCCTTGCTGCAGTGTAGGCAGACACCCAGGTTACAAATGATGCTGGTCTGAAAAAGCAGTTTGGACATGTGCTTTGTAAAAAATCTGAGAAGTGGATTCATAATGTGTCAGTCTGTAAAAGTGTTTATCACTTGCCAAAAAAAAGAGCAGTAAGTGTGCTTTCAAATTGGCAAAGAAATTTCGTTTTGTGACTAATGTGAAAACATGACTCTGTGTGCAAATAGGAATTACAGGCAGAGATTTATTGCGTATTGCTCTGGTGATTTCACAGTTGCATTAGATGGAAAGGGGGAGACATTTTTTGGTGCAGATGCAGACTCTTAGCACACAGGTAGCTGCTTACCATGTGGAATCATGCACAGTATTCACAAGCGAGTGGGGTTTGAGGTTTCAGTCAGTAATGCAAATACATTCAGCATCACTAAGGCTGGTTGCCCTTGCTGGAGTGTAGGCAGACACCCAGGTTACAAATGATGCTGGTCTGAAAAAGCAGTTTGGACATGTGCTCTGTAAAAAATCTGAAAAGTGGATTCATAATGTGTCAGTCTGTAAAAGTGTTTATCACTTGCCAAAAAAAAGAACAGTAAGTGTGCTTTCAAATTGGCAAAGAAATTTCGTTTTGTGACTAATGTGAAAACATGACTCTGTGTGCAAATAGGAATTACAGGCAGAGATTTATTGCGTATTGCTCTGGTGATTTCACAGTTGCATTAGATGGAAAGGGGGAGACATTTTTTGGTGCAGATGCAGACTCTTAGCACACAGGTAGCTGCTTACCATGTGAATTCATGCACAGTATTCACAAGCGAGTGGGGTTTGAGGTTTCAGTCAGTAATGCAAATACATTCAGCATCACTAAGGCTGGTTGCCCTTGCTGGAGTGTAGGCAGACACCCAGATTACAAATGATGCTGGTCTGAAAAAGCAGTTTGGACATGTGCTCTGTAAAAAATCTGAAAAGTGGATTCATAATGTGTCAGTCTGTAAAAGTGTTTATCACTTGCCAAAAAAAAGAGCAGTAAGTGTGCTTTCAAATTGGCAAAGAAATTTCGTTTTGTGTCTAATGTGAAAACATGACTCAGTTGTACAAATAGGAATTACAGGCAGAGATTTATTGCGTATTGCTCTGGAGATTTCACAGTTGCATTAGATGGAAAGGGGGAGCCATTTTTTGGTGCAGAAGCAGACTCTTAGCACACAGGTAGCTGCTTACCATGTGGAATCATGCACAGTATTCACAAGCGAGTGGGGTTTGAGGTTTCAGTCAGTAATGCAAATACATTCAGCATCACTAAGGCTGGTTGCCCTTGCTGGAGTGTAGGCAGACACCCAGGTTACAAATGATGCTGGTCTGAAAAAGCAGTTTGGACATGTGCTTTGTAAAAAATCTGAAAAGTGGATTCATAATGTGTCAGTCTGTAAAAGTGTTTATCACTTGCCAAAAAAAAGAGCAGTAAGTGTGCTTTCAAATTGGCAAAGAAATTTCGTTTTGTGACTAATGTGAAAACAAATGTAGTAATATATTTAAATAAAATAAAGGAATTTTTTTTTAGTTTTTTTCAGGTATTGCTGAAGAGCAGTGAACAAAATTTAAGATGCCTACAAAATCCAGAGCAAAAAAAGAGCAGAAAAAAAACCTATATTTGAAGACAACTGGAGGACCTAAGTTAGTTGAAGATGCTCATGTTGGGAAGAAGAAAAAATCTTCTGGTAAGCAAAAAAAAGATTTTCTAAGGAATATATTCAAAAAAAGGAAAAATGTACAAAATGTCTGTACTGGAAAGAATGATTTGAATCGAAAAGGACAGGAAAAAATTGAGAATTTAGTTAATGCAAATATACCTTCTGCAACTCAAAAGATAAACTTAAACAGAAAAACAGCGTTTAAAGAGATACGTAGAAAAATGTTTCAGAGGAGAGTTATGTCCAATTTGATAAAGGATGTGAAGAAATATAAGCAAAAGGCAAAGTTTTTTAAGAGAAAAAAAGAAATTGAAGCCATTGCAGCAAAGGCATTAGCATTAAAAAGGAAACTATTCATTTTAATTTTGAATAGGATGCGTACATTAGACAAAATGGTTAATGTACTGAAATCACATAGCAAAAGGAAAAGAGTAGTGAACAGAACAAACTTTTGTAAAGTGTTTTTAGGAAAATGGATGCATAGTTCAAGTAGTGAACCTTTTTTTAATGAAGAGAGCTATTTTCAAAGTAATAGTTTGCTGCATGCAGTTGACACCAGAGGTCGTGCTTACGAAGTGAAAAATGGTTGCATAATGGAGAAGGAGATAATGGTTCCAAGAGATGAGGTACAAGTGATGGCGGATGAGGCTATGGGGAGACGTCCTAAAGCCCCAGTGTACACTTGGAATTGTAGTAGTATTTGCACTGTGCGTCAGGAATCTATTGATAAATTTCGTGAGTTTCTAAGAGAATATAGCAAAAAAAGTGTGAAACAGAAGATTAAGGTGCTTCAAAGTCTAGATCCATGCAGAGTGAGAGAGAATACTGGTTTGCAGGGTCATTCTCTGGCTTGTCTATCTAGAAAAGTGTGTAATAGTGTTTTCCATCATTTTAGGATGCTGGCTGTTCATCATACTGAAATGAGAAAGTTTGTGAGACGGTTGTATTTTGCTAAAAGTCCAGCAATAAAGTTAGATGAATTGAATAGGGCTCTGTTCCGTGGAACGGTATCAGATGTAGAGAAGGTTGTTGATGAAATTCAGTTTTGTTACTTTGGTCCTGAACAAAACAGTGCAGAGAAGGACACAGTAAATGAGGAAGAAGAGGAAGAGAATGTAGAACCCTTTGTAAGTAAGACATTTAATGATCACATAACAAAATTTGCAATAATCTCTAATGAAAGACCAAATATAACTTGTATTTGTTGCCGCAGAACTCATTATAGAAAACAAACCAGGTATGTTGATCTCTACAGAAAGAGTGAAAATGAAGATAATTATAAGTGGAAGGATTTTGCCACCTATATATTTCTTGAAAATTGTTTTGAATTGGGTGAAGTTCAGCGTATTTGTAAATACTGTTACAACAAGTTAGAGGAAAATAGAATGCCGACCAGAGCTGTACATAATAATTTAGAATTGGATGCTATTCCTGCTGAACTTTCTGAATTAAATACATATGAGTCTATACTCATTCAATGTGTTCATCCGTTCCAGACCATAGTACGTATGGAGCCCAAAACTGGTAAATTACCTCCTTCAGATTTACTGAGAGGTTTAAAAGGTAGAGTGGTGTATTTGCCCTTGGATTTGAAAAAAAATATGGAAACTATTGATGCGGATACTTTGGAAACTGAACCATTAATTATTCTGGTTAATGGTGTACCTACAAAGAATAAGAATAAGAAGATTTGGCAGGAGCTGGTAGATGTACGGAAAGTACAAAGAGCAAATTTGTATTTGAAAAGGAATAACAAATGGTATGAATCAATTTATATAGAAGAAGAAGAAGAAGAAGATTTACAAGAAGACACAGAAACACCAACTGGACAAATTGAAAAAGTGGACAAGTCAAAGGAAGAAGAAATTTATGAACATTTTAGCATACATCCTCTTCATTCAAAAGAAGTTATGGGAGACAATATTGATCTATTTCAGATGAAGAAAGCAAAAGGAACTCCCATGAGTGTATGGGAGGAGAGCTTGGAAGCTCGATGTTTTCCCCAGCTGTTTCCTAAAGGAAAAGGAGGACGATACGATGAACGTCCGGAACAGATTCCAGCTTCTGAGTATCGGACTACAAGACTATATGCTGAAGTATTCCTTATTTGTTCCATCTTTTATTTGAAAGCGACTTGTCTGCACTGTCTTATGCAGTAAATCACATTTTAAAAAGTGGAGTACATTTACAAAATGTATCTGCTAAGGATTTTATGGAGAAAGTGCAGCACCGAGATGATCATTTGGAAACACAACTGATCAATCTGATGGCTTGTCAGCGTGGGACAAATGAATATTGGTACCGACGCCATGGTGAATTAAAATGCATGTTACGGAATTTAGGAACACCAACATGGTTCCTTACCCTAAGCTGTGCTGAGTACGCTTGGGATGATTTACTGGATTTTCTACGAGAGGCAAATTCAAACATTAAAAACATCGAATACAAAACAGCAGGAGAACTGTGCTCATTGGATCCGGTTAATGTTTGCAGATATTTCAATCATAGATTTGAGGCTATGATGTCCTTCATCTGCAATAAAAAAAATCCACCTCTAGGAGAAGTAGTGGATTTCTTTTGGAGAAAAGAGTACCAGGCAAGAGGTGCTCCTCATATTCATATGCTGTTGTGGATCAAGGATGCCCCAAAGTTTGGAACAGATACTGATGAAGCAGTGTTATCTTACATTGAAGAATATGCAACATGTGCTATACCAAAAAGCACAGAAGAGAAAAAGTTAAAGGAGCAAGTTTTACGTTTCCAAAGTCATCGGTGTGGAAAATACTGTCGACGGAAATACAAGAGCAAAGATAAATACTACACTAAATGTCGATTTGGATTTCCTAGACCTGTTCTTTCAAAAGGAAGAGTTAACAGTTTTATGTCAGCTGTGAGACATACTATCACAAGAAAATCACCTAAGAATACCTACAACCTTAAAAGAAAAGAAGAATCAAAAAATATAAATGACTACAACCCAGTGATTTTATCCATGTGGAACGCTAACATGGATATACAGTATGTAGCTGACAATTCCATTGCTGTTGCTCGATATGTAACGTCTTACATTACGAAATCAGAAAAAACAGAATTGAAGGAAATGTGGGAAGAGATTTCTCACGAGAAAACTGTCAGTAAGAAGCTGTACAGTTTCAGTTTGAAGATGTTATCGCATCAAGAAATTGGATCCTACGAATGTTCAGATAGGTTATCTTCTGCAAGTCTCTACTCGAAATCAAGAAGAATAATTTGGGCAAGTTTAGGCCTTGCAGCAATGAGAAATCGGGTACTGAAATCTGTTGGAGAAATTGAATATTTGGCCGAGAATGACCCAGAAAGTACAGATATTTTGAAATCAAACATGTTGGATACATATTACCCAAAGAGAAGTCATCATCTGGAGAACATGTGTCTCTATGAAGTGCTGCAGAACTACATTTATTGACGGAAAGCCGCAGAAGACATCAACAATGGAAAATATAAAGTTATTGGTGAGGAAGGATGTTTGGTGAAGCAAACAAAAGGAAGTTTGATAAATCACCGGAAGCTGAGTTGCGACACTACTGACAAAAAGGAATTTTACTACTTGGCTCTTTTACAGCTGTTTAAACCATGGCGTACAGAGGATGAACTACTGGGAGAATTTCAAAGCTATGAAGATTCATTTAATGCTTGCAAAGACAGCATACAATGCAGAACATTCACAACTTATCTGCAAATGTTAAATGAAGAAATTGAACAGGAAACTACAATTGCAGCAGAAATAGCTAGAGACAGTTCTCAGGACAGCCAAAGTTCAGGAACACTCAGTCAAGATCCCCTAGGACAACCAATCGTTGAAAATGAAGCATCAATAGCCATGAATGAAGTGGAAACGGCTATGAATCAAGCTCAAGAAGAATTTATAGACTTACAAAATTTGGAAAGACAACTGAATCAAGAGCAGCAACAAATTTATGAAGAGATCAGAAACAAAATTGATCACGGATTTCTACATGAAAAAAAAGAGTGCTCATGCACATCATTTCATCCAATCAGGATGTATGTAAGCGGACAAGCTGGAACTGGAAAAAGTTTCCTTATAAAAGTCATCAGAAGCTACCTACAGCAAAAAACGGATTCTACTTTGTCTTGTGTGGTTACTACTCCAACTGGGTTAGCAGCATATAACATAAAAGGAATCACTTTACATCGTTTGCTAATGTTACCAGTGGAGCATGAGAACAAAATACAATACAACAAGCTAACTGGAGAAGCATGCTTGGAAGTTTCAAGAGTATTGAAGAAGATGCAAGTTCTCATTATTGATGAGGTGAGCATGGTATCGAACTTAATGCTTGCCTTTGTGCATTTAAGAATGCAGCAAATTCTGAAGTCAGACTATGACGTGTTATTTGGAGGAAAACACGTCATAGTTTTTGGAGATCTTTTGCAACTTACTCCAGTTAAAGGACAACCAGTGTTTAATACTGTGACACATGAAGACACGAAGAAGTCATTGGGAAGCATCGGTAATGCAAATATTTGGTCCTTCTTTGAGTACAAGGAACTTACAACTAATATGAGGCAAGCAAACGATGAAGAATATGGAAGTATTCTGAAAGATATCAGGATTGGACTACTCACAGAAGCTGGTAAAAAAGCATTACAGACTCGGCTGCTACATAATTTATTTCCAAAGGAAGAAATAGTTGCAGAGAAGATATACAAGAACATTGCAGAAAACAAAAGTGTCATCTGCTTAATGCCAACTCTACGTGAGTGCTCAATATTCAATGAGGAGCTTTTGAAATTGGAAAAGGAAGATATCAGGAAATTGGAAGCAGTGGACAAAATTGAGGATGGAAGAATTACTGTCACATTAACAGGCACACTGAAAAATAAATTGGATTCACTAGAGAAGAAGATTTCCAAAACAGCTGGATTAGAAAAAAATCTATATGTTTGCATGAACTGTAGAGTATTTTTAAGGAGAAATTTGGATGTTGAAAAAGGTTTAGTTAATGGAGCTATGGGAAGAGTTGTGGGTTTTATTAATTATCAGAAAAAAGATGGAATTGAATGTTTAAAAATAAAATTTGATCAGATAGAAGAAGTTAAAGATATTTGTCGTTGTACAGTTCGTTTCATGCTTGTGAAAGACTTATATGTACGCAGGAAGCAGTTTCCGTTTTCTCTAGCATATGCTGTAACTATTCACAAGTCTCAAGGATTGACTGTAGATTGTGCATTTGTGAACATTGGTTCAACTGTGTTCAAAGAAGGTATGGCATATGTTGCTTTGTCACGAGTGAAAACATTATCAGGTTTATTCATGATAGACTTTGATGATTCAAAAGTTAGTGCTGATACAAACTGTGTAAAGGAGTATAATAGATTAAGAAGAAGCTATGCTCCTCATTTAGGTCAGTATCCTGTGTTGGAGAAACGTGTAGTTTCTCGTAAAAGGAGAAATGAGAATATCTGTAATGAAGATGTAGAGAGGAGGAAAAAAAAGAGGAGTGATGTAATTGCAAGCAAAAAGAATAAGGAAAATGAAGAACAGGTTGTAGGATGTCATTTTGAAAATAGCTCTGGTGTCAACTGCTACGCTAATGTAGTGCTGAATGTTGCATTTTATCTGGAAAGTTTGCAAGAGCAGATAATAGTAAATCAGGGAAAAAGATTCTGTACTGTGCTGAGTCTCCTTTTTGAAAAGCTGAGTAATGATAAAACTCAAATAGAAAGTGCTACTGAAATTAGAAAACTTTTAGATGTATGTTCAGGACGAACACAGTTTTCTCAAAATGTACAGCAAGATGCACAGGAATTCTTGATGTATTTTCTTCAGGTACTGGAAGAGGAAGGGGTACAAATACAAAATATGTTCGGTCTCTCTTATAAATGGGAACATAGTTGTGAAAACTGTTATAATATATGTGGCTCTCATGTTGATCCTGAAAGGTTTATTTATTTAACATTGCCAGAGAGTAAAACAGTCACTTTTGCTAAATTAGTTAAAGATGCTAATCATAGCATGCAATGCAGTGAGTGTAAATCTGACATGTTTTCAACATTAATTTTAAAGGAATACAGACAGTATGTAATTTTAATGATGCAACGATGTAGAGCTGATGGTTCAAAATTGGATACTTTAATAAAGAAGTTTACTGGACAGCAATTATCAATTTCAGGAAAACCTTTTGTAACAGTTGCAATAATTTTCCATGATGGACCTACTGTAACTTCTGGTCATTACACAGTGTATCTTAAATGTGAAAAAGGCTGGACACTGTGTAATGATTCCCAATTGATTTTTAAGCAACGTTTGCCTTTTGATTTAGCAAATTCCTATCTAGTCTTCCTGAAACCTAAATTTTAGAGAGATTTGACAACATCTGGAGAAAACAATTTTACCATTTTATTGGATTACTATTTGGAATTTACAAATAAAAAGATTTAACAAATTATCATTTGGCCTAATGGAAAGGTAACCAATTGTAATGTGGAATTTTTCCATTTTTTAAGGAAATTTTGGAAAACCAAAAATTTAGAAAAAATCGGTAACATCTGCACAATTTAAATTTTGGAATATTATTGAATTGCCATTGGAATTTTTTCAAAAAAGATTTTTAAAATTACTATTTGGCCATGCGGAAAAGTAAACAATTCTATTGTGGACTTATTTAATTATTAATTAATCTTTCGGAAACCAAAATGTTACAGAGAAACGGTGACATCTGTACAATTTAAACTTTTGTTTTTTATTGGATTACCATTGGAAATTAAACAAAAAAAGAATTTTAAAATTACTATTTGGCCTAAAGGAAATGGAACCAGATGTATCGTGGAGTTATTTGACATATATTATTGTGATTATACTTCTGAAACAAAAATATCAGACGGTATTTTAAAGAAATAAGTATAGATATTAGATGATATTTTTTTAGAATATTATGCATTTCTTTAAAGTTATGTTTATGAAAAAAGAGATTCTGGGCTTTTTTAAAAACAATCTTTGAGATTGTTAATTTTTTTTTGCCTGCTGTAAAATGATGAATGCAATTGCTTTCACAATTTATAGTGAAATGCAATATTTTCTGAAAACAGCAAAAAAAAGGCAAAAATTTTTTTTGAAAAATATGTAAATATGTGTACTGTATTATTAAATGTTTTATTAAATATTAATACTTTTTTCTTTTTTTTCAGATTGAGATAGAAAATTTTCGAAAACTATAACCATTTAAAAAGCAATTAAAAATAAATTAAATGAATAAATCTTTTTTTGAGTGGCTATGGTAAGTCAATAATGTCATGGTCCCTTTTTTCCACTTCTCTACAATCACATTTGCAGTTTTTAATTGTAGTCTCTCAAGGACCTTGTAATGTGATAATTGATTTTTAGTGTTTTTAAAAAAAAAAAAAAAAAATTACGCGTACCGTACGCGTACGGTAAAAAAAAATAAAAAAAGTTTTTTAAAAAATATATAAAAAATAGATGAAAGGTAAGGTTGGCTCTTAAAAGAGCCGTTGTGTTCATGCAGGGACAGAGGAAAGAAAGATTGGGAATATTAGACGGTACGACAAGTGTGCTGATCTATTTTACTGTTCACTAGGGAAACACTGGTCTCCCTATAAGTAATTAGATCGTGACAATGGGCGCACCGTACTTCAACCCTCGCAAACCGAGGGTTAATTTCCAGAGGACCAGAAAAAGGAGATGCTCCCCCCCACAGATGAAGGGCTCACCTGACCTGCAGAAGAAGGACTCGGCTCTGCAGATGATGGTCCAGGCTGAGCTGCTGTGGATGTGCTTCGTTGATTTACTGAAGGGTTACCTTCAGTAAGTCGAGCATGTGTCCTTCTGTGTACATCCTTAAGGTGTCTCATCATGGTGTGATTCCCAAAGGAATACTTCCTGTCAGGATTACCTCTTGAAAGTACACGCTTACACAGCTTGCAAGTCACTAAGGGTGCATTTACCTTTTGCTGGCCTTCTGGAAAAGTAAAATAATCCCATACGTAAGAGGTCTTTTGTTTCCTCGCTCTCTGCCTCAAGGTAGTGCTGCTAGCCTCACTCTCAGAAGGGCTCTGCTATTCTGCCATCGTATCACAAAGACAACCCAGCTCCTTCTCCTAAGGGATCACAAGCAGAAATGAGGGGAATGGGTGTGGTGTAGGAGAGTTCTAGAACTGAAAGTAGTTTCAACCAATCAAAAGTTGTGTTTCATGATCACATGACCTACCGTACGCTTACGGTACGCTTACGGCAAAAGTACGCATGCACGTAAAAAAGACACGCGCTTGCGCGCATGCGCTTAACAGTCACTCCCCGACACTTCCGCGTAATGTGCGCGTGTAGCGTACACGCGTACGCGTCCCACGCGGAGGACGCGCGGCTACGCAAATTGCGTAACTATACGCAAACAGCGTAGATAGATTACGGACGTTGCGTAAACCGTACGCTTACCGTAAGCTTACGGTACGCGTACTAAAAAAAAAATTTAAAAAAAAAGGAAAAAATGTATTGCTAATAAATTTTACATGTTTATTTTATAAAATATATTAAAAAAAACATATTATAGAATTTTAAAAATTTAACCATAGTCTTTAAAAAAGGATAGAAAATTAAAATAAAAATATGTAAAAAAAAATAGAAGAAAAAAAAAAAAATTAGCATTTAAAAAACCTTGCAAATTCACTGAAAAAACCATGGGTTTCACACACGTTATAGTTAGGAATTAGCATTTAAAAAACCTTGCAAATTCACTGAAAAAACCATGGGTTTCACACACGTTATAGTTAGGAATTAGCATTTAAAAAACCTTAGAAATTCAATGAAAAAACCAAAGGTTTCACACATGTTATAGTTAGCTGGACATTTCACTCGTAAAAAACCAATGAAATTCCCCCGTTATAGTTAGTTCAGCTAACTATAACTCGCGCGCCCGCAATGCACTACTGATGACGTCACATATTACATCACTCATGACATGGTCAGTGACATCACTCATGACATCACTGATGACATCTCAAATGACATCACTGATGACATTATCCTTGTGACAGAGTGGTAGACCTCCTCTCACCCTAATATAACCTTTGATACAAACATTCAAAAATAGACACTAAAATTTTCAAAACAATGGACATACCAATAACAGTTACAACAACCTATTCAGTAATTCTAAGATCCACATACACATCCACTCATCCACCAACAATCCTATACAGTCACTCATACATGTACTCACACATCATATGTACTCATACACCTAAACATCCTGTAACACAATCCCACTCATCCATAGAGTTACTCACACACATAGTCACTCATGCTAATAAAGAAACAAACATCCATTTACTTGCATATACAGTTATACACACACCAGCACACTTACTTTAACAGAAACTTACACATACTTAGTCTTTTTAACAATCACTTATAGAAACACATACTTATTCATACAGGAACTCTTCCAATCTCTCACTCTCACATATACTCACTTATAAACAACAATAGTCACATATACTAGTTTAAAACATATGTAGTTACTTATGAAGACACTATTGAGACAGTCATTCACTCACTAACACACCCATGCACACACTCATCCACCCATACAGTCCTGCACACATGCTGACTTCAACACATACAAACAGTGAGTCACTTATTCATGCACCTATGCACTACGTAATACCCCCCACTGCACCATGAAGACACTCAGACTGATACTCAAAAAAACAACTAATAACCTATATAGACACCCATGTAGCTACTCACCAACCCATGCAGCCACTTATACACAAAGTGAGAGACTGATACAGGTATTTACACATTTAAACATTACTCACTAAGCCATGTATTCACTAAGATACACTTAATCAGTCAGTTATACAATCAATTTTTCAGAAACAAATCATCAATTTAGACACTTATATACTCATTTATTCTTCCATCGACCTTGAGATATACATATATAAAACATATTTAATTTTCAGAAAAACACACATTCACTGGATGATGTCATCAGTGATGTCATTTGAGATGTCATCAGTGATGTCATGAGTGATGTCACTGACCATGTCATGAGTGATGTAATATGTGACGTCATCAGTAGTGCATTGCGGGCGCGCGAGTTATAGTTAGCTGAACTAACTATAACGGGGGAATTTCATTGGTTTTTTACGAGTGAAATGTCCAGCTAACTATAACATGTGTGAAACCTTTGGTTTTTTCATTGAATTTCTAAGGTTTTTTAAATGCTAATTCCTAACTATAACGTGTGTGAAACCCATGGTTTTTTCAGTGAATATATATATATACATACATATATATATATATACATACATACATACATACATATATATATGTGACCGTCTTAATCATGCACTGTCACTTTAAATTGCTTTCTCAATAATGGTACATTGTCATGTGAGCAAGGCTCGGATGAGCCGAAACGTTATGGCAGCATACTCAGAATAAATTAATTTGCACTAACTTTGGTCCTGTCCGTTGTTCATGAGGCAAGGAGGATTACTGTGGTCTCGACGCGGTGGTGATGATATATTTAGCCGTTGGTTTCACGCGGCTACAATACGGGACCCTCTCTACTAACTGGACAGCGCCTGAAGTGAAACTGATTCCAGGTCTTACCCGGAAGGAGTCGTTTCCAGAAGGAAAAGTGGCGCTTGACCCCCCTGAACCTGCACGGAACACGCTGCATACAGAGGAGGATCTGCTGAACCCGGGTAGGAGGACACGGTGGATACAGGGACGAATCCGGGCAACAATACACAGGTATTCAGGGGTGGAGAGTTACGTGCAGTGGTGACTGCGGCAGGAACGTTTGTAAATTCTGCTTAGCCTGCCAAGCAATAGTGTTTCCTTAAATACAGTATGTCGGCCGACAATGTACGAGACCGGGAGCCTGCAGCCATGGCCATGTTTTCTGACAGCCTCCCAATACCATCTAATATCCGCAACAAGAACAGTACGGACAGCAACAGAGTTGACAGTTCCCTTAAAGAAAAATACAAAATACTTGAAAAAAAGTTACGGAGCAAGCAGAGCAAGTGGTGGGAATCAAGATCCCTCCAAAGATACATAGATGTTAACAGGATTCCAAGAGGATTAAGAATTCTGACGGCCCCCAGCTATGAGAACCCTAACCCAGACCTCATGCGAGAGTGGGCCGAGAGCAATTTGGAGTCATCACGGAGATTAGTTTTAATACTTATTAAATATGCAGACATTGATAGGGCTCAACTGCTTAAGGAAATTGCCGAAATTAATGATGAATTGGATAAAATCGAGCAAACTGAGGAAAAAACCAAACTCATCAATGATATGACAATGAGATTGAAAAAAGAAGAAGCGAAAATCATAGAGAGGAAAGCTTTTAAATTCCAGAGAGATCGCAATGATTACGGGCTGGGACAAATCTTTACATTTGCCAGAAAATATGACGCTATACGAGCCCTGAAATCCAGAACCGCTACCTATCCTAAAGTCCCCATTAGAAACATGAATGCGGCATAAACATCACAATCTGATCTGAGCTCAATGGGAGGCAGCGATTCTGAATCTGAACTATGCAGCACTGTGACAACAAGCCAAATACCCAAACCATCTCCCGGTAAGGAAATCAATTTTTTCTGCTACGAGAGAAGACAAACCCTTCGCCCGAGACCACAAAGAAACTACGACGAAAGCTTGCTAACTACAAGCGCAGGCAGAGGAGCAGGGCGAGGAAGAGGTGTTCAAAATCAAAGCAAGAAGATGGGTGAGGAACTTCGATTTTCGATCACGATCGAAGCGACCCACCATTTTGTGCTCCGCCGCCATTTTGTGTTGCCATCACTCAGGCAGTATGGCGAGCAAAGTCTATTCTGCTTTTTCTGCAGCCTGGTGTCAAAATACGCCTTCTGCCCCTATTTGCAAAGCTGTGTTAGACCTAGCCAAGTACACTAATCCCTGTCTGGCTTTTCTAATCCCCGTCTCAACTATCTGTTGATTCACACTATTCTTTCCTAACCTTATCTTATCGTCTGGCCTTCACTGTCTTCTACTAGCATTCTCTCGTTTCACAACTGTCCTCCAACACACACAAACGTATCTCGCCACCTGCAAGTTAGTTACGAATCTGTTAATAAATTAGCTTGAGGGAGGTATAACAAACATAATCGGAGGAAAGGTCTCTTCGAGTCAACTGACACTTTGTTTTCCAAACTCTCCTATTGGTTCTATCCTGTTTTCCAACTTTCCTTATTGGCTCTTTCTTGTATACTCTGGGAGTGGATTTGGTTAATGTATCTGTTTCTATAATGTATATAGGTTTGTGCGCCACAGAGTGAAGTGGCAGTCTCCTGAGAACCTACTTTGTGTACTTCTAGGATAACTGTACTAGCTGCAGCTAAATAAACCTGATCTTCTAACGCCAACAGAGTGTCCTGTGTCTCTGTGTAGCGAAGCAGGTGAACCTAGGAGACATTGGGCGTACCCTGCGCCGCCAGGTCCAAAAGGTTCTGGTTCTTCATGGGAAGGGGACAATGGATGAAAAAATAAGTCCTGAATCAGGGGAAAACAAACCATTGTCAATTTGACACAAATAGTATTATCAGATGACGAGGAAAGAATCTTGAAATTGGGTTTATCCCATGCACCTCAAATAGATTTTGATTATGCCGCCACGAGACTTGACATGTACAAAGCAGTTAGGAAATTAAAATTAAGGAAGTTCCACACTTTGAACAAAAAGCATACGGCACTGGACAACGAGGGGCTAATTGGGGCATTGACGCAATCAGATGCCCCCATGGTGATGGCAATGCAGGAACTGTGGGAAACCGAGGGAGCAGGGTACCACACTCCGAGCGGACACAATGACAATGATAATAACGGGGACAGTGCCACAGGCCCTGGTCAGATTGCTCCTGTCACTCCATACAAATTAACATCTACGTTTAACCCTATCATGCACTGGGACTCACTTGATATCTTTCATGAAAATGTAACAGCCCAAATCAAGAAACTGCATATTGAGACGCAAAATAAACAACACACATATAACAAGTAAACCCAACAATATGAGGCTCTTATGCGTAAACTAACAATGGAAAGAAACATCATTATAAGAGAAAGCGACAAAGGTGGAAATATTGTCCTATTAACTCGTGAAGACTACGACAAAGAAGCATATTACCAATTGAATGACAGAGAATGCTATGTACGCAACACTTCTGCCGCGATGAAAATATCCCACATTGAATATTACAACAAATTGACCAAGTGGAAGAACAAACATATTATCAAGGAAGCTGACAACAAATTCCTTAAGAAAGACAATCCGGTAACACCGTCGGTATATTTTATCCCCAAAATTCACAAAAGTATTGACAAACCGCCTGGCAGACCAACTATTTCAGCCAGGGACAGGATCCTTGAAAAAACATCAATATACATAGATTATTTTTTACAGGACTTTGTCAAATCACTGGAATCTTATGTTCAGGATACGGGGGATTTCTTGCGCAAAATCAAGGATGTGACATGGAGAGAGGAATACTGGACATTGGCCTTGGATGTAACATCCCTCTATACAAGCATCAGACATGAGGACAGCATACAAGCAACCCAGTATTACCCATCACAAAGACCCCCACAGTACAAGGATCCCAATCAAATGCTTTTGGAAATGTTGGAGCATTGCCTCAGGAATAACAGCTTCATGTACAATAATCTCTTATACCAACAACAGAGTGGTGTAGTCATGGGGGCCAGTTTCTCTCCAAGCTATGCCTGTCTGCACATGGGGAGTTGGGAGGAACTGGTCCTCGAAAACAAGTTCGGCAAACCTTTGAGGAGAATGTGATTGTTTGGCTACGTTATATTGATGACTTATTTGTATTATGGAAGCCACATCGTTCTAATGTTGTCCACCAAGTATCTGTATTCAGTGAGCTAGAGGACTACTGTGCCCAGGATCCTTAGCGGGACTTCTAAGCTGCCTCACCTGTGTACCATCAAGGGCTTCAAAAGCGACTCGCCGCTCCCGCTGCGTGGGAGCCGCATCGTTCTAATTTTGTCCACCAAGTACCTGTATTCAGCGAGCTAGAGGACTACTGTGCCCAGGATCCTTAGCGGGACTTCTAAGCTGCCGCACCTGTGTACCATCGAGGGCTTCAAAAGCAACTTGCCGCTCCTGCTGCGCGGGAGCCGCATCGTTCTAATTTTGTCCACCAAGCACCTCTATTCAGCGAGCTAGAGGACTACTGTGCCCAGGATCCTTAGCGGGACTTCTAAGCTGCCGCACCTGTGTACCATCAAGGGCTTCAAAAGCGACTCGCCGCTCCCGCTGCGCGGGAGCCGCATCGTTCTAATTTTGTCCATCAAGTACCTGTATTCAGCGAGCTAGAGGACTACTGTGCCCAGGATCCTTAGCGGGACTGCTAAGCTGCCGCACCTGTGTACCATCGAGGGCTTCAAAAGCGACTTGCCGCTCCCGCTGCGTGGGAGCCGCATCGTTCTAATTTTGTCCACCAAGTACCTGTATTCAGCAAGCTAGAGGACTACTGTGCCCAGGATCCTTAGCGGGACTTCTAAGCTGCCGCACCTGTGTACCATCGAGGGCTTCAAAAGCGACTCGCCGCTCCTGCTGCGCGGGAGCCGCATCGTTCTAATTTTGTCCACCAAGTACCTGTATTCAGCTAGCTAGAGGACTACTGTGCCCAGGATCCTTAGCGGGACTGCTAAGCTGCCGCACCTGTGTACCATCGAGGGCTTCAAAAGCGAATCGCCGCTCCCGCAGCGTGGGAGCTGCATCGTTCTAATTTTGTCCACCAAGTACCTGTATTCAGCGAGCTAGAGGACTACTGTGCCCAGGATCCTTAGCGGGACTTCTAAGGTGCCGCACCTGTGTACCATCGAGGGCTTCAAAAGCGACTCGCCGCTCCCGCTGCGCGGGAGCCACATCGTTCTAATTTTGTCCACCAAGTACCTGTATTCAGCGAGCTAGAGGACTACTGTGCCCAGGATCCTTAGCGGGACTTCTAAGCTGCCGCACCTGTGTACCATTGAGGGCTTCAAAAGCGACTCGCCGCTCCCGCGGCATGGGAGGTGCACAGGCGTGCGCCAGGCGAAGCCCGGGCAAAGGGCGGGCCGTCTGTGGCCGTCAGGGGCCAAAGGAGGCCGGGCCGGGCTGACTCCCTTGATGGTTCCTAACGATTCAGAATTGGGATTTTACACTGGTATTATCTAACTAAACTGTTATATCTCTGTTCAGTCTGAGCTAGGCGCTATAGGATACGTTTTTAGCTTATTATTATTTAGTATTTAGGTTTGTAAAGGTATTATCGTAAATTGTGAACTACAGGGTTATTAGGCTTCTAATTATTAAGTTTGCAGTTGTCATATTATGGGTAAATCAAATTCTTCTACTTCTCGCCCGAGTACCAGACAAAATACAGTGTCAGTAGCGCAAATTCCAAGCTTAACTGCCATTGACAAAATGTTGCAAAAAACCATAGGGGTAGTAGCCTCAGCTATTGAGAATACTGAAAGACGTCTCTCTATCACTCCAGTTATACCCCCGGTATTGTTACCTGGAAATGTATCTTTAGGCACTGGTATTTCATCTGATTCACTGCTAGTTCCCTCCTTTGCTGAGCTTCCTTGCGCTCAGACAGGACAAGTTTCTGGCCAAATTGTGCCAAATTGTGCCAAACTGGTTACTGAATCAGGTCCCAAAGTGACTAAAAAGGCCTATAAGTCCTGCCCTAGAAATAAGAAACTTAAATCGAAAAAAAAATCAGCTAAGGTTACTACTCCAGTATCAGATACCGCCCAGGATGACTTAGGCACCCCCTTTTCATCTTTAGCTCCCCCGATCTGGGTTACTCATCTATTTATCGATTTGCAAGTACAAATGGAACAGCTTATCAATTCGCAGTTTAAAACTCTATCAAGTAGAATTGATAAAATCATTTCTTTGATCAATAATAAGAGCCATGGGGATGAACATTTGCCATCAATATGTAGGAACAATCCACAAATAGTGGCTGTAGGAAATACTGATCATCTGGAACTCGATCCGAGTCTTAGTCAAGGGTCACAAATTGTTAACCAGGCCTCAGGTTCGCTATTAACGAACATGCCTGGATGTTCCCCATATACTTTAAATCCCGGTCCTGATATCAGTTCCAGGGCACTCCCGGATAACGCCACTCTATCTATTATGGCTCCACTTTCATCTCACAAACCTAATAGTAACCCGCAGAGGGTGGGGGGTCGGGTGCCCCAAAAAACAAGCACCAACTTCCCAAAAGATGGAGATTGCCGATCAACATTATATCCTCAGCTACCCCCCGAGGCTTCTCCGTATGTGGTGGTATTAACGGGTGTCCCCCCGCTGATGGGCAATCGAGGTGAATCACATAGTGAGTTAAAGAATAAAATAATCTTTTGGCTAAACCGTCATAGGCCATTAATGAGATCAAGACAGGGGGAAATTCTCCTTGTTAGAAGATTTACTTGGTTGGGGACCAAAACGAAAGATATAGGAGGGGAGTGCGTGATTGTTAACTTTAGGGACCCTGGAGTGGTTAAGTACATTCTTGATTGGGTGGCTGTCGTGAAACGGGCGAGATTATTCCACTTCCTTTAGGGTATTTTTATACTAGGGATACCACATCTGGGGGACTTAGACCAAATCGCCACTATGAGGACACTCTGGAGGGCGAATAACACGTACCTATAGCCAACCGATATAGTGCCCTGAGTTTTGTAGATTGACTTCCATAATTACCAGGGCTTAATATATCTGCCTTTCATGCTTCGGGGGGCTTTGTGGAGGCTACAGTGGCCTCAGAAGAAGGTACGGGATTAGTCCCTTCCTTAAATACTGGTGCAAACTTAATCACAAGCTTGTCGTTGGAGGGACTCGAATTGGTTAATCACGCAGAGTCTTTACCCATTTATATGCCCCTTTCTGTCCTGCCCAGCCCCCAAGTAGTGGCCTCTCCAGGTCCATTAGTGGGTTCCTGGAATGTAGCAGGGCTGAATTCTAAGTTATGTGAACCAGATTGGGGGGAGTTGGTGGACCAATACGACTTGTGCCTGTTCCAAGAAACTTGGATGTTGCATCCGCCCAACAGGGTGGGATTCGCAACATTTTATCTACCAGCGGTTCAGGGTCTTCGAGGAAGACCCTCAGGGGGAGTGTGCATTTGGGTATCTTTGTCCCTGGGGTGTTTGGTGAAAGTAATTGATTCTCACTCCCCAGATCTTCTTTCTGCCGTTCTTAAATTTCTGGATGGCTCATCAGTGTTGGTTATTAACTTGGTGTTATCTATGTTAGAGGCTCTCGATGAACTTCTATAATCTACTTTACCATCCTCCCATAGAATCATTGGGGGTGATTTCAATTGTCACTTTGAACCCCTGGTAGGGATCCCTTCGGTAACCTTGGATGAGGATTCTATCTGGCACATCCAGGAGTGCTTGGTGTATCCAGCCAGTGGTTTATCGCCAGTGGCTTTGCAGATTAATAAGCTTTTGGTAGCCCACTCTCTTAGGGCCTGTAATGGTAGAATCCCTCCTGACGTTCCAGGGAATTTTACATTTAACAGAGTGGGGAAGAGCACTACTATTGACTACATCATAGTCAATGTAGAACTTTGGCCCCAAATAAGGGCTTTTCATGTTATCCAGAGGGTTGACAGTGATTACAACCTTCTCTCTCTAGAACTAAAACATAAATTGGGCCACTCACATGGAAGGGGGGAGATGGAGACCCTTGCTGACACGAACCTGATCTCTGTAGCAGGTGGCAGACGCATTAGATGGGCTAGGTTCGCGTTAGCTTCTGGAAAAGTGGCCGAGCTCTATTCATGTGTAGCGTGCATATTAGCGGAGGCTTTCGATCTCCCAATTGGGAATTACGATCCTTCCTACTTTCAAGAATTGGACCGCATCCACTCTAGTTTAACTAGTAAATTGGCAGATTACTTCTACATCCCAGCGAATATCAGGTCACGAGCAAAAAAACAGGCCCAATGGTATAATAAAGCCTGTAGACAGGCGAAAAGAGTACTGGTCAGCGAGGTTAAAACTGGCCTTGTACAGATCATTAGAGTGGCAAGAACGGCATATAAAGCCACAACAGTGGCGGCTAAATTAGAGTGGGAGGAATTAAGATGGGCTAACATAAAAGAAGTCTTGGACAGGCATGATTATACCGAGTTCTGGAATCTAGTGAGATCAGGATCGCCAGAAGGGATTCCCGCTTTTACACCGAACCTGAGTGAAGAGGTTTGGTTGGCCCATTTTAAGCCATTGTACTCCCTCTCGAATGTTGCTTCGGTGGCAGACCCAGGCCTCCCTGCTAGGAGCCTATTGTCTCTAGCATTGTTGGAGAAGGATGAGTGCCCATCCTTTTCCATCCAAGAAATTAAAGTGGCCCTTAAAAGTTTGGCTTCGGGGAAAGCCCCGGGATTGGATAGAATCCCGGGAGACTTATTTTCGAGTGAGCTGCAGGTCTGGGTTCCCTATATTTGGTTACTCTTCAATGCTATTCTACATGGTATGGAAATTCCCGGAACCTGGTTGGGGGCCGAGATTATTCCTATTTACAAAAAGGCCTCCCCTCTTGACCCGGCTAATTACCGTCCCATTAGCCTTATTGATGTCCTGCAGAAACTGTTTGCTCGCACTTTACTAACAAGGTTGCAGAGCTGAATTGATGAACCAACACATCCTGACCTCCCTTCAGGGGGCTTTCGCTGTAAGGTCTCTACCATCGACCAACTGTTTAGACTTCAATTGGTCTTCTGGAAAACGGTGACCCTGGGGGCCGGTAGCCTGTATTTGATCTTTGTTGATCTCCGATCTGCATTCGACCTGGTCCAGAGGGATAAGCTCTGGGCCATTTTGAGGGAGATGGGAGCTCCAACATACTTGTGTCAATTATTTAAACGGTTACACCAAGGCACCTTCATGAGGGTGAGGTACAGGAGAAACGGGGAGCTCTTGGCCCCATTCCCGGTGGAAAGGGGAGTGAGGCAGGGGTGTGTGTTGGCCCCCACTCTTTTCTCTCTGTTCCTTAATGGACTAATTGACCATCTTCTGGGAGCGAGGGATCTGGATTCCCCCAGTTTGGCAGCTCAGAAGATCCCAGCCCTGATGTTCGCTGACTATACCCTTTTGCTATCAAAAACTTCTATGGGTATACAGCGAACACTGGAGGCGTTCTGCCTATTTTGTAAGTCAAGGAACCTGGAGATCAATTTGGCCAAAACAAATTGATGGCTTTCAACGCATATCTAGTTGTTCGCACCCCCACTTGGATGGAGTGGCATTGGAAAGAGTCTCCACCTTTGATTATCTAGGTGTAACACTTAACGATAAGATGGGGTGGGGGTCTCTGGTAGCTAAGGCAAACATGAAGCTGGCCCAATCTTCTGGTGGCATTCTAAAAGTTCATAGTGAGCCTCCACTCAAATCCCTGGGACCACCCCTAGAAATATATAAGTCCCAGGCGAGAGGTGGGGCGCTCTATGGGGTGGAGCTATGGGACCATTTGAGCGCCACTTCCTTGACGACTACTGAGAACATCTTTATTAGGCGCCTAATGAGTCTTCCACAGAGTGCACCATTACTCCCTTTACGATTAGACTTGGGTTTAGCCCCCATAGAGGGGGTTATCTTGAATCGTCCTGTGTTGTACTGGAGGCGGCTCTGGTCAACCCCGGAATTGCTAAGCTATAGGGATGATCTAAGGGATCTACTGTCCTTAAGCGGGGCTGGGAAAATTCCCTGGTTAAAATATGTTATGCATGCGTGCCAGACACTGGGTAGGGGAGAAATCTGGCTCGTTCCAGAGCAGATGTGTTCCTTGTTACCTAGGAGAGAGTTGGTCATTTTACTTAAAAAGTATCGATTGGATCTTGGTCTTACTAATCCGTCATTGGGCAGGCTGACTAACAGGTTTCTGGAGGCGAAGGACCACTATTCTTTCGAGAAATGTTTGGACAATATTCAACCCGCACTGGCAAAGAAGTTGTATGTTCAATTGAGACACAGGACACTTCCTCTGCGATAAACAAGTGGTCAGTCGCCCCTATGGTTTCTAGCTCATGCGTAGGTTGTGAAGGTTGTGAAGAGACGGATCTGCATGTTCTGCTCTTTTGCTCCTTCTACGCTAGGGCTAGAGCTAAATGGATTATCCCGCTCTGTAAACTATTGGGTCTCAGAGATTACAGGGAAGCCTTCAGAATACTAAAATTTGACACTACACTCCTAATTGTTTACGCGACTTCTAGATACCTTTGGGCTATGTGGTGTGTTAGAGGTGCTAAAATTAAACAGCAATTATTCGTTTTATCTGTGTCACCATAGACACAGTATAACTAAGGATTGATCTTATTCTGTATATCTTATGTTTCTATTGTATAGGATTATTATTTGGTCCTATCTACTTTTAATTACCTTAGGAGTATTTTATCTTTTTCTGAATTTATTGTGCTGTGGGTTGATGGAAATGTTGTATTTTTCTTTGCTTGTGTATACTGCTTTTTTGGTTTTTAGCCGATAATAAAGCTTTATTGACTGACTGACTGATTATGGAATGCTACTAAGGAACAGGCCGAGAAATTTATTACAGAGATTAATGAAAATGACCTGAACCTCCATTTTACTGTCACCATGAGTCAATCAACCATCACATTCTTAGACACTGAGGTATACATACATAACAACAATATTGAGACTAGATTGTATAGAAAGATAACCTCAGGAAATTCGACCTTACATGCAAGCAGTGCACACCCGCCACATCTCATTAGTAGTATCCCCTACGGGGAAATGCTACGCCACAGAAGGATCTGTAGCAATGACACTGATCTGAGCAGAGATTCCGGGAGAGGGGATATTCTGAACAAACCATTGATAGTGCTATTATGAAATCCATGAGGCACAGTAGAAATGAGCAACTTGTTTGCAACAAAGCAGTAGAACATGATGCAGGTCAGGATAGTGCAATGGATGGAAGGGGAGGGGGCGACACATCTAACCCCTTTAGGATCATCATGGGCTACAGCAGGCAGCACTCTAGCCTCCACAGATTCATAAACAAGAACTGGCCCATTGTACTCAACGACCCTGTCATTGAACCGACACTTCCGATGAGAGTGTCTATCACACATAGCAGGGCACCGTCCATGAGGGACTCTCTGGTTGACACGAATCCAGCAACAATTGATAAAACCACCTGGCTACAGACCAATAGTGGATTTTATAAATGCAAAACATGCAAGGCCTGCCTACATGGGATAAACACCAAAACATACACAGACCCCTTTAGCCACAGAGAACTTAAGATCAATAAGCTATTAACCTGTAAGACTGAATATGCAGTTTATGTTCTTATTTGTCCCTGCGGGCTCAGGTACGTTGGCCGTACAAAATTGGCTGCACATAAACGCATATTGCAACACCTCCGTGCCATTTAAAATCAGGACAACACCTACCCTGTGGTGAGGCATTTTAAGGAGGTCCACAACAGTAACAACAGTGGCCTCAAATACTAAGTTATAGATGCAATTACGCCCAGTAGAAGGGGAGGAGACAGAGAGTCTAGGTTACGGAGGTTGGAGACACAATATATTCTTCAACTAGACTCCAAGTCCGCAGGCGGCCTTAACATCACGGAGGACCTTCACACATGTTTGTGTTAGAAAATATGTTTAATTGAAGTGTCATACACTTATTTTAAATATGCCGGGTTGGTCGAAACAGAGATTATTTATTTTTTCTATTAACGAAGGCTAGGTACACAGTTTCGAATCAGGATTTACGGTTTTTGTGTGGTATCGGTCTTAATCTACTGGGATATAAATAATGGGTGAAAGTTATAATATAATTAATGTCTTTTGTACTTATTTATATACTTATATATGACATTTGTATGGTATTGTATTAATTATCTTTTAACACCTATTTATTTATTTATATATTTATTATGCCAGTATGGTATGTGGAGGATTGCACATGAGGCCCTTACTACCATCATATTCGGTTAATAAACTTAGCCTGGTTAGTATTCATTAAGGTAGACTCAGGACAATTCACCCACTGTTAAATCATTTGAACAAGCTCTAAGAATAACTGCGTAACAATATAGCTTGTTTAATTTGGAACTGTCAGAGAACAAGCTGAAAAGATTTTTTAACAATCACTACTTGAATTTTCTCTTCACTATATTTGCATTTAATTTTTCATGCACCGGAGGCTGTTATATTGACATTTTTTTTTTTTTGCAAAGCTAGCATAGACAATGCTTTCCCAACATCTAGGATTTAACCTACTATGAAATTATATTAGGCCCCGAGTTTGGGGATTCACATTAGGCTTATAATATCCACGGCCAAATGGCTTCTTTAGACTGCCCTGTATATTTAGACAGGACCTTGACCACAACGCATTTAAGCAATGATTGAGGTTAAACAGACGTTGTTTTGCACATATGCTTAAGCACTGGCACTTTAAATTGCACATTCTTCTATATTATTGCTACTTGATATAATATGGACTTTATTGGTAAAAAACATTTATTTTGGTTGGATTCCTAAATTATCATACTACTTGGTTTGTCAAGTAGAATATATGCGATGTTTTTGTTATACATTTACTGCAATGAAGGATAGTATTTTTTCAATGTCTTTGAACATGCATCCCACGTGATCGTCTTAATCATGCACTATCACTTTAAATTGCGTTCTCATTAATGGTACATTGTCATGTGAGCAAGGCTCGGATGAGCCGAAACGTTATGGCAGCATACTCGGAATAAATTAATTTGCACTAACTTTGGTCTGTGTCCGTTGTTCGTGGGGCAAGGAGGATTCCTGTGGTCTTGACGCGGTGGTGATGATATATATATATATATTTAATATAGAAGACCCCAGAAGAAGAGAAAGTACTCAAACTAGGTTTAACATTCTGCCCCACCAGCCGCTATGAATACACTCAAACCCGGATAGATTTATTTAAATTTATTTGAAAAATGAAATTGATGACATTTTTCAAATTGAGAAATCCAGGAGAACGAACAACAATGGGTGCGAATAAAGGACAACTGACAGAACAAGAACCAGGAGAAATGAATATCTGTGATTTGGAGACTCTAGCAGTGCTGGAGGAACTCAGAAATGAAAGCAGTACCCAACTACCGTCTCAAAGGGACGATGTTAGAATGGTAGCAGATATGGGGATAACTCAAGTAAGGGAACCAAGCCCGTTTAAACCATCGTCATGTTTTTGCCCCCAGCTACCAGCTGATGCCATTGATATTTTCTCAGAGACAGTTATCCAAGAGCTTCAAAATTTGAGAAAAAAAGAAGAAGACTCAAAGGGTAGAACACAGTGGAATTTACCCTTAAGCCAGAGAAAAGCAATACGGAGTTTGCAACAGGATGATTCCATCATAATAAAGCCATCGGACAAGGGCGGAAACATCGTTGTACAAACTTGGAACAACTACTGCAAGGAAGCACTCCGTCAATTACAGTATAAGGCCAACTATACCCTCACTACAGAAGATGAATACAAAACTGGTATTCAGGAATATGCAAATCTAATCAACAAGTGGTATGAAAGAGGAATATTATCCAGAGAAGAATTACTATTTCTACAAAACAAGCAGCAAAGAACGCCAACGTTCTATCATCTGCCTAAAGTGCACAAAGACGCAGCTAGACCACCAGGGAGACCAATCGTATCGTCAATAGGAGGTTTGACTGAAAATATGTCAACATTTATTGACTATTTTTTAGCACCTTTGGTTACACAAATGAACTCCTACACTAAAGACAATAAGGACTTCCTTAGACAAATACAACATATAGGTTGGGAAAAGGCTTTCATAATGATAACGCTTGATATTTGCAACCTATATACGAGTATAAGACATCAATATGGCCTAGCCGCAGTAAGGTTCTTTTTGGGGCAACGTTCAATAAGATACCTGGAACATAGTGAACTGTTACTTGAGTTTATTACATTTTGCCTGAATAACAACATTTTTACCTTCCAAGGTCAAAGGTACCGGCAAACAAGGGGCACGGCAACGGGCACCTGCTTTGCCCCTAGCTATTCAAACTTGTTCGTAGGCTGGTGGGAGAAGCAGGTGGCCTGGGCAGATGACAAAAGTGAATGGGTGAACCAAGTGGTTTGTTGGCGGCGATATATCGACGACCTCTTCATCATTTGGAAGGGGTCTGAGATATCAGCAGAAAAATACATCTCCGCCCTCAATATAAACAATTTGAATCTAAGATTCACCCATGAAATGAGTAGAAAGGAGGTGAACTTCCTGTATATTAGGGTCTTTGAAGAATCGGGAATAATTCAAACAGCCCTGTATAGAAAGACCACGGCTGGTAATTCTGTCTTACACGGACACAGTAGCCACCAAGCGAGCCTTGTTAGTAGTATCCCGTATGGGGAATTACTACGAATAAAAAGAAATAGCTCAAGAGAGGAATAGTATGATAAGGCAGCCAATAATAGCATTAGGCGATTCAGAGCAAGGGGTTACTCATTGAAAGCATTAAAATCTGCCCAGTCGAAAGTAAGAACAGTCGATAGGCAGGCTTTACTAAGGGATACTCACCCTCACACAACAGAGGATGAGACAGGTAATATGAGACTGATTACTAATTATTCGTCAGCAGCCCGCAAACTAAGAGCTATACTATGCAGGTAGTGGAAAATCTTAAATTCCGATAATGTCATAGGGAAAGAACTCTCTGATTATCCGAAAATAACATTTAGAAAATCAATGTCTTTAAAAGGCCAATTAGTACAGAGTCATTTAACAAAATCACTTTCTGTCTCAGGACTGCAGAGTCTTCATGGCTCGTTCCCATGTGGGAAATGCAAGGCATGCAATACCAGTAAAAGAGTTCTGACTTACCAAATTCCTGATAAAAAGTCTCGTACCAAGATCACTAAATTCATGACCTGTACTACAACGCATGTGGTGTACTGCCTTGAGTGCCTATGTGGCTATCGCTACACAGGTAGCACTGTGAACACAGTAAAAATGCGCATACTGGAACATCAAAGCGCTATTGCTAACAAGGATGAAAACTACCTTGTAGCGCACCACTTTGCTAACCACCACAACACCAACGGAACCCTTCTACAGTTTTTCTGTTTAGACTGTATCCCAAATGACATCAGGGGAGGAGATAAAGAGAAAAGCTTGCGGTGTCTGGAATCCAGATACATTATTGAACTCCAGACGAAGTCACCAAATGGCTTAAATGCTGGAGAAGAGTTAATAACTCATTTATAATGTACACATAGGTACAAAATTCTGTGCAGCACCTGATATGTCTGGGTTACGAAAATTTGTAAGGACTAAAATGTGATATGTTTAGGGATTAAATTATACAAGAGTGATGATTAATGCAATATAATTTAAATATAAGCAAAGAAGAGTTTAATTGATTGTGCAAACTAACGTCAGCCCATCAAGGGCGTAATATCGATAAACCATGTTGGTTCCTTTGTAAATAGGCCAAGTTGATTGGAAATATTGAAATCATGTACATCAGAAAAATCAAAAATCAATTTGGGATTAATATATTATATATTTCTTTAGAAATCACTTATTAATGAACTATGAACTATATTGCTTATGAAAAAAGCGGAAAGGCACTGTTACGATGTTTTTTGCACACTTCAATATGGTAACGGAAACTGATTATGTTAGTCCTTCCTTTAGTTTGATTAGTATCTGTCATGAAATTTAGGAGGACCTGAATATGATACACTTATGAATCAGATGAGATATGAGTTATGAGTAATGTAATATGATGAAAGCATAAACGAGGAGAGTTTAATTCATTGTGCAAACTAAACGTCAGCCCATCCAGGGCATAATATTGAGAAATCATGTTGGTTCCTTTGCAAATGGGCTGCATTGATTGGAATCATTTATATCTGAAAGATTAGTTCAGGATTATCATCATTTTTTAGGAATCACAACATAATGAACTAAGAATTACATTGTTCATGTGAAAAGTGTAAATGCACTGTTACGATGTTTCTTGCACACTCTAATATGGCCACTGGAATTGATCATGTGAGTCCTTCCTTTAGATCGACTAATTTTTGTAAATATAAACTTCTGCCTTAGAACGCCAGCCGACACTGACGAAAGCTACGGCTGAAACGCGTCTGTTTTGAGTTTTTTGCACAAATAAATCCTAACCGGGATTTAAACTAACGTGAGTGCTGGTCCGTCTGTTATTTGACAGCGGAGCGTTTTATATATATATATATATATATATATATATTCACTGAAAAAACCATAGGTTTCAGTCACGTTATAGTTAGGAATTAGCATGTAAAAAACCTTAGAAATTCACTGAAAAAACCATAGGTTTCAGGGGCGTTATAGTTAGCTGGACTTTTCACTCGTACAAAACCATTGAAATTCCCCCGCTATAGTTAGTTCAGCTAACTATAACTCGCGCGCCCGCAATGCACTGCTGATGACGTCACATATTACACCACTCATGACATGGTCAGTGACATCACTGATGACATCACTGATGACATCTCAAATGACATCACTGATGACATCACTGATGACATCATCCAGTGAATGTGTGTTTTTCTGAAAATTACATATGTTTTATTTATGTATATCTCAAGGTCGATGGAAGAATAAATGGGTATATAAGTGTCTAAATGGATGATTTGTTTTTGAAAAATTGATTGTATAACTGACTGATTAAGTGTATCTTAGTAAATACATGGCATAGTGAGTAATGTTTAAATATGTAAATATCTGTATCAGTCTCTCACTTTGTGTATAAGTGGCTGCATGGGTTGGTGAGTAGCTACATGAGTGTCTATATAGGTTATTAGTTGTTTTTTTGAATATCAGTATGAGTGTCTAAGTGTCTGTGTGGTTCGGTGGGGGTATTACTTAGTGCATAGGTGCATGAATGAGTGACTCACTGTTTGTATGTGTTGAAGACAGCATGTGTGCAGGGCTGTATGGGTGGATGAGTGTGTGCATGGGTGTGTTAGTGAGTGAATGACTGTCTCAATAGTGTCTTTATGAGTAACTACATATGTTTTAAACTAGTATATGTGACTATTGGTGTATATAAGTGAGTATATGTGACAGTGAGAGATTGAAAGAGTTCCTGTATGAATAAGTATGTGTTTCTATAAGTGGTTGTTTAAAAGACTAAGTATGTGTAAGTTTCTGTAGAAGTAAGTGTGGTGGTGTGTGTATAACTGTATATGCAAGTAAATGGATGTTTGATTCTTTATTAGCATGAGTGACTATGTGTTTGAGTAACTCTATGGATGAGTGGCGTTGTGTAACAGGATGTATTGATGTATGAGTACATATGATGAGTGAGTACATGTATGAGTGACTGTATAGGACTGTTGGTGAATGAGTGGATGTGTATGTGGATCTTAGAATTACTGAATAGGTTGTTGTAACTGATATTGGTATGTCCATTGTTTTGAAAATTTTAGTTTCTATTTTTGAATGTGTGTATCAAAGGGTATATTAGGGGGAGAGGAGGTCTGCCACTCTATCACAAGGATGATGTCATCAGTGATGTCATCAGTGATGTCATTTGAGATGTAATGAGTGATGACATGAGTGATGTCACTGACCATGTCATGAGTGATGTAATATGTGACGTCATCAGCAGTGCATTGGCGGGCGCGCAAGTTATAGTTAGCTGAACTAACTATAACGGGGGAATTTCAATGCTTTTGAACGAGTGAAAAGTCCAGCTAACTATAACGCCCCTGAAACCTATGTTTTTTTCAGTGAATTTACAAGGTTTTTTAAATGCTAATTCCTAACTATAACGTGCCTGAAACCTATGGTTTTTTCAGTGAATTTCAAAGGTTTTTTAAATGCTAATTTCTAACTATGCCTACAGAGATAGGGCATGTGAAGAAAGAAGAAAAAACGCATAGAAAGAAAAAAAAAGAAATGCAGAAAGAAGCAACAGAAGTCCTCAAAGAGGAAGAAAAGCGCAGGAAGAAGGATAACGTGCAGAAAGAACAAACAGAAGAGCAGAAAGAAGTCTTGTTGCAAAATCATCCTGTACCCTCAACTTTTTCAGACGGATACTGGTGGTAACTGAGTCTGACTAACCAGTCCTAGAGCCAGTGCTATGTTAAAAGACACTCAGAATACAGTGAAAACACCTACATACTCTAGGGAACACTATGCGTTGGGGTCCCCCTGTGATCAGTATGACCTCCTCTGTAAGCCCCTAGTATATAATAGGGCAGAGGATTAAAACTGCCTCTTAAAACGTGCCACAGGGCGTATTTGCACACGTCACCTCACGCCCCATCCCCTCCCTTCCCCACTGCGTAAACACGCCCTATGGCCGTTTTAAGTTGGGAGATTAAGTCCCCTTGAATCTTGAGGGTCCCTAGGGTCCAACTAGACCACTAGGTACCTCCAGTAAGCGCCACAGAGCTGCGTTGCAGAGAGATGTAAAAAGGGGTACGGCCTAGACCACCTCTCGTATCAGTTGAGATGTCATCAGTGATGTCATCAGTGATGTCACTGACCATGTCATGAGTGATGTAATACGTGACGTCATCAGCAGTGCATTGCGGGGGCGTGAGTTATAGTTAGCTGAACTAACTATAACAGGGGAATTTCTAGGGTTTTGTACGAGGGAAATGTCCAGCTAACTATAACGCCCCTGAAACCTATGGTTTTTTCAGTGAATTTCTAAGGTTTTTTAAATGCTAATTCCTAACTATAACGTGCCTGAAACCTATGGTTTTTTCATTGAATTTCAAAGGTTTTTTAAATGCTAATTTCTATCTATGACTTATTTCTACAGATATCATGAAAAGCATTCTTTTTTAAAAGTAGGGTGCACATTAGTTTTGTGGAAAAGCATCTTTGTGATTGGTTAAGAAAAAGCAGTTTCAACGTGGAGAACATATCATAGGATAAAATTTGCTCAGCTCAACCACACCTGCTACTTGCATTTGGAAGGCACTGTTGGAACTTAAAACAATTGTGAACTTTTAACCTGCACGTGTCGTTAAATGTTCAAGAAAATGTTGCAAACAAATATCGTTAAGTTTTAAAAAATTGATGAACTTTTAACCTGCACGTGTTGTAGAATGTTCTAGAAAGTGTGTTGAGAGAATACGTTGCACTTCTGACTTCTATGTGTTGTTGAATATTAAAAAAACGGTTCATATGGAAAATTAAAAAGAAACCAATAGAGAAGTTTTGAAACCTAAAAGAATCAAGGAACTATTCTAATTTACTCTTTACATGTATTTATGTGTGCAGCAACACAATTATAGACACAACAGCACTAGGAAGAGGAAGAAGCAGGGAGTTGGGGGAGGGGGAGATGGGCAGAATGGCAGACATGCACAATTAAGTACAACACACATATAGACTAACAATGGCCAAAATGAAACACACCAACAAGGAGCACAAGTCACACAACCCACCAACATCACACCACTAAACGAGCATAGAAGTGAAAACCACACTGCATTCATACAGGATGTGTAGAAAGGCCAGTCGTTGGTGTTGTGGGATGTCTGCGACCCTGGCCATCATGGATGAGATGCCCAGCATGTGGCACATGGTCGAGTTCACTGTGTGTTATATTGCCAAACGGCTGCTCCTCCATCCCACGAGCTCCCACACTTTTGTACGGTGCGCTGTTGTATCTCATGCACTCGTACAGCACACCATTGTAATGCCTATTTGCGCATGTCCTGCTACATTCCAACTACACCATCACAGTGCCGTTTGGAGGTGGTGCATGCCACTTTACAACATCGACTGCTGCGGCTCTTGTAGCAGGCCACACCAGAACACATAGACACTTCCTGTACACGGACATGTCCGAGACACCCCGTTCCCCTTGCCGGATAGGCACACCCCTGCACTGACCTGTGAACCCCAGACCAGCACACGCCAGTTGTGCATGCAGGAGAATGCGTGCGTAGCTACATGTCCAGGTTCACTGCCAACGCTGAGGTGACAGCACACTGTGATGTTGCAGGGCTCATGCCTATCATGCTAAGACAATGACCACAGGGACACACTTACTAAGATGTGGGTTTCGGGGGCATTGACGGTCCTGGAGTTGTTGAGAAGAGTCTTCTGGCCCTCATGGGTATCCCTGTATCATGCTCATTGACTCTATGGCACCTGTGGGTGTTCTGGTGTGGCCCTTGGCTGTGTTCCCTTTCATGGTGCAGGTAGTTGTCCTGCTTAACACCAGCAGAAAACAGGTGTAAAATCCCTGGTGCTAACGTGTCTTATCGCCGGAATTTGTTTCACATTGCAATTGGTGTGAAAGTTGTGATGTGATTTTTTTCGTGTGCAGAACAATATACGAACTGAGCAGTGTATCTCGTCAAGATCCAGCACCTGACGCACTATTCCCAATCAATATAAATACAATAAGATTTCTTAATAGATTTTGTGTGTACACTGTAAGTACAGCCAATACCTCAGTGCAATTCAATACAGGATTTTAGTATTTAGAATAAATTGGAAAGGTGCACCTCGTGTCTTTTTGCACGAGAACGGCTAGTCTCCATTCCATTATCAGCACTTTAACGGAAGTAAAGTTGAGATAAATCTAACACACTATTCAGAAGTTGGTGCAAACTGCAGATATCACCAGTATTCCAGCGATAAGTGCCCCAAAATTTAACACCATGGTGGACTCCATCAAATAACAGTAATAAGAACAAGAAAGAGTCACACAGCAGTTAAGAGAACAACCAAAAACGTTATATTTTTTTTCCAAACTTTATTTTTTATAATCATAAATAAACGATAAACTATTTTCAAACTTTATGTTTTTTATTAACATATATATGAACGATAAACTAATAAACAAAATGTAACAACAATAATACAAAACAACAAGGCGGAACACTCCTGTAGACATCATGGATGTCGACGACAGACCTGGAAAATCAGAAAGATTGTTAAAAAAACAACAACATGGTATTCTCAACAAAATACCACAAGAAACAAATCACAGATATATAAAATGCATACAGCTAACAAAATGTTATAAGTTTAACTTAGAAAAACTGTAAATGTTGCCGCTTTAAAATATTTACTGAATCTGAGGAAATTTTTTTGCAGAAGGAACCACTCCCACAACGTTTTTCTTCAGTGGTGAGGACATTTTTTACTTTTCCCAACGGGCAAACAAAGACCAATGCAACCTTGATCATGCACAAGATTTTCAAAAGAGTTCTGTTACGAGGGGATCCTAACAAAAAATACTCATGCGGCACGGCAAGTATGATGAAACACCTAAGGACCCTTCATCCGAACAATCTTGCACGAGAAGAGTGCAAACAGATGAGAAACACTCCTATTTTGTATCTGTAAAAAAGAATCACAAATAAATGTATATTAATAACTTTCAAAATTATACTATTCCATTACTGTACAAACACATTTTATATAAATACTGACTAAGAAACTATGTCCCTGAACCACAAGTGTGATGATGGTTAAAACACTACATGCATAGTGCATACTACTTTGAAGCAGTTCATGCCCTAAAGCCTACCTCACTAAAACTCTACATGCTAACTGACTAAATGATTACAGTACTATAAGGAGACACACTGGGTGAGTGACAGGGTGTTTGCTAGAAGAGTATGAATACTAAATAGGGAATTGAAGGTGTGAAACACAACTGTGTAGGTGATTAGACGACTGCATCCATACTGCATAGGCATTTAAAGCAGTCCATGTGCTAAGGCCTGGCTCACTGCATGACTACTTGGGTACTGACTGAATGATTAGAGTACAGCAAGGAGAGTGCCTAGGAGAATTTATAAGTGCTAGGCTTTTCGCACAGAGAATGGATTAGTACTTGGTACTGAATGGGTCACTAGAGGAGTGCAAAGGCAGTGACAAGTGCTGGACTGTATGGATACTGACTAGGAAATTGAAAGTGTGAAAGATAAGTGTCTAGGTGGTTAGAAGACTGCATGCATAGTGCATAGGGGTTTGAAGCAGTCCATGTGCTAAGGCCTGGCTCAGTGCATGAACACTTAGGCACTGAGTGAATGATTAGAGTACTGCAAAGATAGTATCTTGGTGAATTTATAAGTGTTTGGGTTTTAGCACAGTGAATGGATTAGTACATGGTGCTGAATGGGTCACTAGAGGACTGCAAAGGGAGTGACAGGGTGTTTCCTGGAAGTGTATGGATACTGACTGGGGAATTGAAGGTGTGAAAGGCAAGTGTGTAGGTGGTTAGACGACTGCATGCATAGTGGATAGGGGTTTGAAGCAGTCCATATACTAAGGCCTGGGTCACTGGATCAGTACTTGGGTACTGACTGAATGATTAGAGTACTGCAGGGAGTGTGCCTGGGTGAAGTTATAAGTGGTTGGGTTTTGGCGCAGTGAATGGATTAGTACATGATGCTGAATGGGTCACTAGAGGAGTGCTACAGGAGTGACAGGGTGTTTGCTGGAAGTGAATGGATACTGACTGGGGAATTGAAGGTGTGAAAGACAAGTGTGTAGGTGGTTAGAGGACTGCATGCATAGTGGATAGGGGTTTGAAGAAGTCCATGTGCTAAGACCTGGCTCAGTGCATGAATACTTAGGCAGTGAATAAATCATTAGAGTACTGGAAAAAGAGTGTCTTTGTGAATTTATAAGTGTTTGGGTTTTGGCACAGTGAATGGATTAGTACATGCTGTTGAATGGGTCTCTAGAGGACTGCAAAGGAAGTGACAGGGTGTTTCCTGGAAGTGTATGGATACTGACTAGGGAATTGAAGGTGTAAAAGACAAGTATATAGTATGTTAGAACACTACATGCATACTGCATAGACATTTGAAGCAATCTATTTGGTACTTAGAAACTGACTAAATAATCACACTACTTCTAGGACAGTGCTTAGGTAAAACTTTTAAATTTTCAGTTCTGCCACAGTGAACAGAATAGTACATGGTACTGCACCTTAGTGTCAAACCCTGACTCATTTTATCAATGCATAAGCAAAGACTACCTTCTAATGCTACTAAAACTTGACAACATGACAGATTTTAAAAGAGTTATCTGCTAAAAAATACACAATGTTACCAAATCCTTCTCTCACAGTGCTTCCCAAATGCACACAGACTCACAGTGTGATTTTAGACAAGCAACACTATCCTAGGAGTTTACCAAAACTCATTCACTAGTCTGGAAGAGTTAATGGTACTGCACACAATCTACATATTTCACGACTGCAATTTACTGTAAATGCCTGACTCATTTAATGTAAGCATAAGCCATAACTGTCTTCTAATGCTACTAAAACTTGACAACATGACATGTTTTAAACAGTTACTGTGGAAGTGGTAAGGGAACTGCACATAATCTTCATATTTCAGGACTGCACTTTTATGTCAAAGCCTGACTCATTTAATCAAAGCATAAGCGAAGACTGGCTTCTAATGCTACTAAAACTTGACAAAATGACCGGTTTTAAAACAGTTATCTGTCAGCAAATACAAGATGTTACCAAATGCTTCTCTCACAATCCTTACCCAAATGCACACAGACTCACAGTGTGATTTTAGACAAACAACACTATCCTAGGTGTTTACCAAAACTCATTCACTAGTCTGGAAGAGTTAATGGTACTGCACACAATCTACATATTTCACGACTGCACTTTACTGTCAATGCCTGACTCATTTAATGAAAGCATAAGCCATAACTGTCTTCTAATGCTACTAAAACTTGACAACATGACATGTTTTAAAACAGTTATCTGTCAGCAAATACATGATGTTACCAAACACTTCTCTCACAGTGGTTCCCAAATGCACACAGACTCACAGTGTGATTCTAGACAAGCACCACTATCCCTAGGAGTTTACCACATCTCATTCACTACAGTGCAAGTGGAAAGGGAACTGCACACAATCTATATATTTCACGTCTGCAATTTACTGTCAATGCCTGACTCATTTAATGAAAGCATAATCCATAACTGTCTTCTAATGCTACTAAAACTTGACAACATAACAGGTTTTAAAATAGTTATCTGTCAGCAAATACACGATGTTACCAAATGCTTCTCTCACAGTGGTTCCCAAATGCACACAGACTCACAGTGTGATTCTAGACAACAATCACTATACCTAGGAGTTTACCAAAAATCATTCACTACTGTGAAAGTGGTAAGGGAACTGCACACAATCTTCATATTTCAGGACTGAACTTTTGTGTCAAAGCCTGACTCATTTAATCAAAGCATAAGCAAAGACTGGCTTCTAATGCTACTAAAACTTGACAACATGACCAGTTTTAAAACAGTTATCTGTCAGCAAATACACGATGTTATCAAATGCTTCTCTCACAATCCTTACCCAAATGCACACAGACTCACAGTGTGATTCTAGACAAGCACCACTATCCCTAGGAGTTTACCAAAACTCATTCACTACAGTGCAAGTGGTAACAGAACTGCACACAATCTACATCTTTCAGGACTGCACTTTTCTGTCAAAGCCTGACTCATTTAATCAAATCATAAGCCATAACTGTCTTCTAATGCTACTAAAACTTCACAACATGACAAGTTAAAACAGTTATCTGTCAGCAAATACACACTGTTACCAAATGCTTCTCTCACAGTGGTTCCCAAATGCACACAGACTCACTGTGTGATTCTAGACAAACAACACTATCCCTTGCACTATACCAAAACACATTTCTTCATCTAGAAGTAGTACTACATTTTAGTAAAGAAACATAACATAACTCATTTCACAAATTCATACATAATGACTGGTTTCTAATTCTACCAAAATATAAAAACAACACAGTTATCTGTCTGCAAACACATGAAAAACACAAATGCTTATCACAAAATGGTTTCTACATGCACACACACTGTCAATAAGATTGTAGAGAAAAAAAGTACTCCCTACACTTTAGCAGGAGAAATACATTAGTCTGATTAAAATCAAAATAGTCTACATATATCCCCTCACAATTAAATAACTCATCTTTCAAGTTCTTTTGTAGATTAAGAAGTATATCAGTCACTCACCATATTTTCTTTTACAGAATCTCTGCACTGTGCTCCTCTCAGCAAAAGCTCGGTTCGGGAGGGTGCACTTACGGTGCGTGTAGGGTGCGTGGATCCTCCGCGGCCATAGATATTTATGTACTTTTAACTCTAATTTTCTCAGGAACTACTGAACGGATTCACACCATATATGCAAAAGGCATGAGTCCGAACTGAGGACTACCTCTTTGCCAAATTTGGTGTCATTCCATTCAGCGGTTCGGGCAGTAGCTGCGACAACAGATCCTATGGGAAATTGCATGGGGAAAACGCGTTTTGGGACCGCTCTTTTTTCTCAGCCCCCGCTTGATGAATCACCACAAAGCTTTCAGGGTAGGAGCGGAGCGGAGCTGGCCAAAAGTTTGGAAAATTTTGCGAGGATTCATCAACCGGTGCCAGACTTATTGTGAATAGAATGTTGCGGATTTCCTACGGAAAATAGGTCCTAACTATAACTACCTACTGGCGATCGCCAGTAGGTAATATATATATATATATATATATATATATATATATATATGTATATCCTACTGGCGGCTGCCAGTAGGTAGTTATAGTTAGGACCTTGTTTTTATTGAAAAAGTGTTTTTTCTTTTGCCAATATCTTTGGCGCTGTCTTGAAAGTTTTAGGGTGATTCATCAAGTGGGGGCCGTGAAAAAAGGGGGGTCCCGAAACAGGTATCCCAATGTTACTTTCCATGGGAACTATAGACACGACTACAGGCCGAATGGCTGAACGGAACAACACCAAATTTGGCTAAATGGTAGCTCTTGGTTCAGACATCAACCGTTCTTTTAAATGGTGTAAATACGTTCAGCAGTTGCTGAGAAATAAAAAAAACAAAAAAACGATATCTGAGCACCATGGAGGATTCGCGAACCCTCCCTAGCACGAGCTTCATTCTGATTGGCTGCCAACACTCCAAACCAAAATGTGTTGGTAGCCATCTTGTGACTCAGTAACCGAAGTTGCAAAAAAACAGATTAAAAACAAGAAGAGGGGTCAGGGTAGAAACACCCTGACCCCCTGGCCATGCCCTGGGGGTCCCACATAGACCCCCATGGCCCAAAAAATAATTTTAAAAAAAATAAAATCGGCGAATTCACGCTGGGTGCGCGAATCTGGGCAATAAAACAAACAAAAAACATGAAGCGTGGTCTCCCGTTTTCCTTAAGCCCCCGCATGGGCCAGGTCCCAGAGGCAATATCCAATTAATTAGTGGCAACCCGCAGGTGCCCCTGCAGCCCCGGGGACCGCCAACTCTCTGGGGCTTAGCTAATCATATGCGGGAAGCATGCACCTGCCTGCAGCCTAGGGGACCACCACCTTCCCGGGGCTTTTTAAAAAAAAATGCGTGGGGGGGGTTCAGCCCCCCATGCGTCCTCGGGGACCACCACCTCCACGGGGCATTTACATTTCAGGGCAGGGGGACATTTAAATCATGTAGCCCCAGGGAGGTGGCGGTCTCTGGGGCTTAACATTATTTTGGATGGGGGGCCTCACGGGCCTCCCCAAGCCCCAGGGACCACCACCTCCCCCAGGGCTACATGATTTAAATGCAGGAGGCCATGCGGCCCCCCCGCAGCCCCAGGGACTGCCAACTCCCCAGGCCTATTTTGAGAAAGAAAGCCCCGGGGCTTTAAACAGTTGGGAGGGGGCCGTGCAGCCCCCCTCCTGGAGCCCTAGATGGCCCTGGGGCCCGCCACCCCCCAGGGCTGGCTCTTGCAGTGTCCCAGGGAGCTGCATGTTAGCAGCTCCCCTTGCCCAAAAGCAATGCCGGCTCCTGCAGGAGGCAGGGAGCTGGCAGAGTTCATGGGGGCATTGGGGCTCTCCCCATGGTCCCCAACGTGAGAACTGGCCCAGGGGGATGGAGTCCCTGGGGCCAGAATTGTCCCACGAGGGGGCCCCCCGCCCCCCCTCAGGTTATAAAAGAAAAAAGAATGGCCAAGTCCCGCGGGATGGGGTCTCCGAGGACGAAAATGGCCCAGGAGGGAAACCACTTGGCCCCCTCTCTTCAATTTTTAAAAAAATCAGGAATGGTGTCCCCTGGGCAAAAAAAAGCACCTGGGGGGGCCTCGCGGCCCACCTCCCTTTATTAATTTATTGAAAAAAAAAGAAGGGCGGGCCCCAGGGGATGTGGTCCCCGAGGCCCAAATTGGCCTCGGGAGGGGGGCCACCTCCAAAATAACAAAGGCTGGGTATGCCCCGGGCACATAAAATAAAAATAAATAAAAAAGAAACAAGCAACTCGCCAGAGAACCCATCTCCTCCCTGCACAACTCTGCAAATGTGCCTTCTGGCGTGCTCTGCATTGGGGGATTAAGTCCCCGTTACTAGTGAGGGTCTCTGGGGGCCAACTAGGCCACTAGGAACCTCCAGTAAGCCCCACATAGTGGGATTTCTGAGAGGTGGTAGGAGGCCACGCCCCTTTTTACACCACTCTGCAAACGCTCCTCTTGGCACACTGCTGGCGGGTGATGAGGTCCCCTTGTGTCCTGAGGACCTCAGGACTGAAGTGAACTTCAACCCCGAGCAGCAGTGTGCCATGTGGTGTGTTTGGAAAGTGGTGTAAAAACAGGGTGTGGCCCCGGGTTACACTCAGCAATCCAGCTGTGTGGGCCTTACTGGAGGTAACAGGAGGGCTAGTTGGCCCCCAGGGACCCTCAGGAGGCCAGGGGACTTCACCCCAACCAAGAGCCACCAGAAGGCGCTTTTGCAGAGTGGTGGACAAAGGGAACATGGCCTGTGTCCATCTCTCAGCCATCCCATGGTGTGGGGCTTACTGGAGGTAACATGTAGGCTAGTTGGCCCCTAAGGACCCCCAGCAGCGAAGTGGACTTTAATTCCCATGCAAGAGCGCACCAGGGAGCCCATTTGCAGAGTGGTGGGGAAAGGGGTGTGGCCTGCGATGAGAACGTAGCAATGCTGCTGTGTGGGACTTACTGGAGGTATAGGAGTGGTAGTTGGCCACCAAGATTGTCTTTGGGGCCAACTAACTCTCCTGTTACCTCCACTAAGTCCCACACAGTGGGATTGCTAAGAGGTCTTTGGAGGCCACGACCCCTCCTTTCTCCAACACTCTGCAAACGCACGTCCTGGCACAGCACTGGTTGGGGGATGAAGCCCACTTTACTCCTGAGGGACTTTGGTGTCCAAGAAGCCCTACCGGTACCTTCTGTAAGTCCTACGCAGCAAAATTCCTGAGCGCTGGTTGGAGGCCCAGCCCCCTTTCTCCACCACTCTGCAAATGTGACTACCAGTTAAAGAAGCATTTCTAATGTAATAGGTCTTGCATTTGCAAGAGTTAGAGCTATTGGCGCTGTAAATCTATAAGGTTTTACTAATGTTTTTTGTTTTGGAGTGGAGTGGATGTACTTTGTGAGTAGTGGAATTATGTAGTATGTTGTGTAGGGAAATTATGTGAATAGAAAGTATGTGGTATTTAGTGTAAAGGAATTATATAGAGTGGGATTATGTGTTATGGAGAGTAATTATGTGGTATGGTAGTCTGTGTTGTGGAGTGGTAACCTCAGGTTTAGTCTTCCTCATTTCCGTAGAAGCTAAATTATGAACTCAATGACACAAAAAAAAGAAGGAATCACTGAGGAGCCCTTCTGGTCCTAGTCAGAGGTATGAGTAGGGCCACTGGAATTATGCGACTGTTTGACTGCACCGACTTTCGCACAATTATACTTTTTCCACATTAGCCACATAAACCATCATCTGCTGCCTAATCTGCAGATTTGAACAAAAAAAGCCTTGTTTCTGGCTCAACGGCTCAAATGTTACCAAAAATGCAGCGACAAGTGATACAGCGTGGTGGAAGGCCCTTTGCAAACCTGGAATGGTCACCTGTTACTTATTGCTAAATGTGGGTGTTAAATTGGTACTAATGGTGTGCAAACCACTCTTGCTTCTTTCAGCGCCACTCTTGCCACTTTCTGCATTTCTGTTGCTTCTTTCTACAACTTTCTGTTTTTTCTGTACTTCTTTTGCCTCTTTCTGCTCATCTCTTTCACTTTCTGTTCCTCTCTTGCCTGATTCTGCACCTCTCTTGCCTCTTTCTGCACCCCTTTTGCCTGTTTCTGCAACTCTCTTTCCTCTTTCTGCAGTTCTCTTGCCTCCTTCTGCACCTCACTTGCCTCTTTTTATACCTCTGTTGGTTCTTTTGCACTGCTCTTCCTTCTTTCTGTACATCGCTTGTTAAATGTTTGCACCCCTCTTGCCTCTTTCTGCACCCCTCTTACCCGTTTCTGCACCTCTTTTGCCTCTGTCTGCACTCCAGTTCTCTCTTTCTGTACCTCTTTTGCCTGTTCCTGCAACTCGCCTGCTTCTTTCTGCAGTTCTCTTGCCTCCTTCTGCATCTCCTTTTTTCCTTTCTACACTTCTCGTGCCTCTTTCTGCACCCATGTTGATTCATTCTGCACTTCCTATGCTTCTTTCAGCACCTGTCTTGCTTCTTTCTGCACCCCTGTTGTCTCTTTCTGCACTTGTCTTCCCTCTTTCTGTACCTCTCTTCCCTCTTTCTGCATCTCTTTTGCCTCTTTCTGCACTTATGTTGCTTCTTTCTACACCTCTGTTGCTTCTTTCAGCAATTCTCTTGCCTCTTTCTGCACTTCTCTTGCTTGTTTCTGTAACTCTCTTGACTCTCTCTTGCCTCTTTCTGTACCTCACTTGCTTCTTTCTGCACCCCACTTGCCTCTTTCTGCACCCCTCTTCGTGCAACTCTCTTGCCTCTTTCTACACCTCTCTTTCCTCTTTCTGCACCACTCCTGCCTCTTTCTGTACCTCTGTTGCTTCATTCTACACTTCTCTTGCCTCTTTCTGCATCCTTCGTGCCTCTTTCAGTACCTCTGTTGCTTCTTTGGGCTTTTTTCTTCCTTATTTCTGCACCCCTCGTGCCTCTTTCTGCACCCTTCTTCCTTTTTCCTGCACGTCTCTTGGTTTTGTCTGCACTGCTCTTGCCTCTTTCTGCACCCCACTGGCCTCCTTCTGTACCTCTGTTGTTTCTTACTGCACTGCTCTAGCTTCTTTCTGCACCTCTCTTTCAAATTTCTGCACCCCTCTTTCCTCTTTCGGCACCCCTCTTCTCTCTTTCTTCATCTCAGTTCCCTCTTTCTGCACCTCTTCTGTCTGTTTCTGCACCTCTCTTGCTTTTTTCTACACTTCACTTGCTTCGTTCTACACTTCTTTTGCTTCTTTCTGCACTTCTCTTGCCTTGTTCTGCACCCCTCTTGCTTCTTTCTGCACCTCTGTTGGTTCTTTCTGCACTGCTCTTGCTTCTTTCTGCACCTCTGTTGTTTCTTACTGCACCCCACTTGCCTCTTTCTACACCCCTCTAGCCTCTTTCCGCATCTCTTATGCTTGTTTATGCTCTTCTTTTGCCTCTTTCAGTACCCCTCTTGCCTCCTTATGCACCTCTGTTGTTTCTTACTACACTTCTCTTGCTTCTTTCTGTACCTCTCTTGCTTATTTCTGCACCTGCCTTGCCTCTTTCTGCACCCTTCTTCCCTCTTTCTGAGAATTCTGAGTTCAGCAAGTAGTCATGTGTGTAGATCCCTCATGTTTTCCCAAAGAAACTAACTGTTGAAATATAAAACATTAAAAATCAGTAGGAAAAAACATTAATTACTGACATTTTCATTTGTAACTTCCTTTCATGATGCTTGACTTACAGAATCAATACACACTATGTCTGCTAGACCCTTCTGGTTGCGGTGATATATAGGGTCTGTAAGTTTTCCAAGAACTCGAAGTACCCAGAGTCAACAAAGGAACTGCAACTTACAATGGTTTTTCACTGGGTAACAGGTATAGAGTAATTTGTATGCTAAAAGATAAGGACTGAAAAATGGGTATCACGGAAACCTATGCATTTTGAAAATAGACATCAGATACGGAGTTTAGTAGTAGTGGGTATTTGTACATCTCTGAATTTGTGGGCACCCATATTAGCATGTAATTCAAATGGCAGTTTTCAAACTGTCTTCTTTCTTACACACTGGCTTACATGTGGAAGGCATAAATTCAGAGAAATACAATTGGTGATAATAAATGTTCTACTATACTGTACTCTCACATGTCTGCTGATAACAATGGTACCTCACTTGTGTTGGTAGGCCTGGTGGCTGCGACAGGAAAGGACTTAAAACTAGGGGTGGGCGGAATTTGCGTAGTCGCGCTACGCAAATCTCCGCGAAATGGTTAAAAATCTCCACGAACACGCAGAAATTCCGCGAACATGCGGAATTGCTTGTTCGCGATGCCTTTTTCCTGTTCGTGACCGCTGTTTGCATGTTTGGGGGGAAATATCTCGCGAACACGCATTTTGAGATCGCGAACAAGCAAAAATTCCGCGAAGCTGCGGAAAGCATAATTTTGGGCAATTCCGCGTTCTCCGCGGAACGCGAAATTACCCAAATTCCGCAAATTCCGCGAGCGGGCGGAATTTACCGCCCAGGCCTACTTAAAACACTGTATGGACAAATCACATTTTCTACTAAAAGCTATTTCATAATGTAGCCAGCTGTGGATTTTAGGCCCTAGCTCAGCTGGCACCTAGGAAAACCTTGAAAACCTATACATGTTTTAACTCTAAACACCTAGGGAATCTAGCGTGGGGTGACCAGTGAGCCTCCCACCAGGTTTTATTACCCAGAAGCCAATTTTTGTGAGGAAATTGTCTGGAATCTGTAGGTAGCCACAAATGTCCTACCATCCAGCATTCTCACATGTCTCCCAATAAAAATGGTACCTCACATGAGTGGGTAGGGCTAGGGCCTGCGACAGAAAGGGACCCAAAAACACAACAGGGAAATATAAAATGTTTCCACTGAAACTGACCTTTTTTGCAATGTGGCTAGCTGTGGATTTTGGGCCGGCGTCTAAGGAAACCTACCAAACCTGCACATTTTGTAAACTAGACACCCAGGGGAATCCAGGATCTGGTGACTTGCATGGCTCTCACTGGTTTTCTTAGTCAAAAACCCTTGAAAACATCAAACTTTGAGAGAGAAAAACACAGTGTCCTCATATTTCTGTGATGGAAAGTTCTGGAACCTGCAGCAAGCAACACATTTCCTACCACCTATCATTTCCCCAAGTTTCACGATAACAATGGGCCTAGTGCTTATGACAGGAACAAATCAAACCAAGGTCAATGAGTATCCCTATGCGAGGACTCATATTGACCTTAGTTTGATCCATTCCTGTCACAGGCACTAGGTCCAGCCTCACAAGTGGGGCAGCAGTTTTATTGGGACAAGTGGGGGAATGCCGGGTGGTAGGAATTTTGTAAATTCCTTTTGATTCTGGAAAAATATGTCACAGAAATGCAAGGAAAATGTGTGATTTTAGGCAACCTTTAGGGTTTGCAGGGCATTTTAGACAGCACAACTTGGTGGGATCCATGAGAGGTTCACCACCCTGCACTTCCCTGGGTGTCTAGTTTTCAGAAATGCCTGGGTTTGTTATGTTTTTCTGGGCGGCTACTGAGTCCAGGCCCGAAAACTGCGGCTACATCTTTGTTGGTTTTGCCACATTGTGTCTTGGACCCTGCCCTTTTGTGGGAACTAGGCCCACCCACACATTTGAAGTACCATATTTATCAGGAGACATGTGGGAACTTTTGGTGGCAGTACATTTACAGCTTCCCACAGATTCCATTACTTTGAGTCAGACAGATATGAGAAAAACAGTGTGTTTTTAACCTTTGTTTGATGATTGCAAGGAATTCTGGGTAAGAAAAGTATGTGGAATCCACGCAAGACACAACACCCTGAAGTACCTGGTGTCTAGTTTATGAAAATATCAGGTTTTGGTAGATTTTCCTTAGAGATGATGTACTTCCTGGCAGAGAAAGACAGAAAAGACAAAAATTGCTACACCACCATCTACTACTCAAGTACACACACATACAGGTTGGATTTGGCACGAGAGTGAGTGAAGAGTTAAAAATGTCAACTTTATTAACAAAAGATTTAATAAAAATTGAAACATAGAAATCACAGTTAATAAGGACATTTAAAATTAATAAAATTGAACCAATGATTCACAGTTTGTGAGCTGTAGAGTCACAAAAAGGTACCAACCCCAATACAGGCCACTCATACACCTTACATGAATCACACAAACAAACCCATTCACACAGCCAGCCACAGGCCCAGCACACTGCAACACTCCCATCAACAAATGGTGCTATTCAAAGTCCCAACACTTTCATATGACCACTGAACTGACACAGCAATCATACAGCCTGGAAGATGGCGGAGTGTTGGACTGGCTTTTGGCTGCCAGTCCGTGTGTTGTCTTCAGCAGCAAGTCACTATATACACCATCAGTCACCAGTTCACACACATACCACCATCAAAATGCATGCCACAGATATAGGGGTGGGCAGTAAACTCCGCTCCACCAGCAGAGTTCACATAGTTTTTCCACTCTAAACTCAAGATCAGCAAAAAACATCCCCATTCGTTTACCACCCACCCAAGTCTAGAGTAGACCCCATTCCTGAAGGAGATCTAGGTCAAAGCTGTCCATTGTCCACAGGGGTCAGCACAGCCACCTGGCTGCCCCGGGAGAGTGCATGATACTGCCCACAGCCATCTCATACCTGGCTCTCCTCTATGCACTCTCTATCCACGCCCAAGGACAGCCTGACAGAGACGAGGACCAGTACTGGCAGCACCAAGGATGCAGCTCTCATCTCAGCCTCTCATTCCCACCAGCTCCTCAGTCGAGAAGTGAAATACCCACACAAGCTGCTCCAGGAAGGAGCTCCCGCTTGAATGGATTTTCTTCCAAACTCATTTACTTACTATTACAGACAGCAGCAACTGGTCTGGCATGATTATGGTCATAGCGCTGTGGTGTTCTCTCTGTTTATACATGAATGCGCTCAGCAGCTATCACTTCCCACCTCTGTGGCTGGTGTATTATCTCACTTCCAGCACAAGTGTTCCCAGCCGCTGCAGCACTCTCCACACAAAATCACGCTCCATTTCACAGTCACTTTTCTTTCTTGTGCACTTATGCACTGCACTGCGTCCACCTGCTTCATTTTCGTCTGATGCAGGGAGATGGAGAGAGACAAAAGAAAGGTGATGTAGTTAAAGAAAAGGAGAAGCTCAGTTGAGACGCAAAAGAAAACCTGTGTGAAAGGGGATTTGGTTAAACGTAGAATAAATGCAGTCTTGCAGCACCTTCACAAGTACAGAAATGGTCTCACCACAGATCACTCAGGCCGTAGGGTCAATTGGCGCAAGTAGCGTGTGTGCCGAGATTTGCATCAGTGCCTACTAGGAGCTGAGGGGAAAATGTGTTAAACCCCTCATGTTGCACATATTGCTCTCACCAGCATTGTGTTTGTAGTAACAGCGTGTGCAAAAAGAATAAAACGGGGTCCTAACGTGTTCAAAACAGCCGTAAAAATCATTGGGCCTGCAACCACATTATTTTACTGCAAATTGTGACTTGTGAAAAAAGACACCTAGTACCTGGTCATAACCCAAATTTACGAATCCTGAATAATACAAGTCCCCGTTTGTTTATGTTTCAAATATGTGATCTGTGTACAGCGAGGTGTGGTCAGATGAGTACAAGATAACTATGTGCCACACAGGAGGTAGGCTATATAGCTAGTGTTCCTCATTAATGGCCTCATTTGAGAGGGGGTAAACTGCAACCGGTGGGTGGGCTGGTTGGGGTATCTGCCTATTCTAAAGGCAGATTGGGTGGGCACCTGTAACAACACTGACAGTGCAGCAGCTGAACGATCCACCAAGACCCTTTGGGGCTGAGCATCCTGTGAGAGAATGGACTGTACCCTCCAATGTGGGTCCCTTCATGTCCTCGAGAGCGGCAAACTATTTGGTTTCCCCTTCAAACCATGCATTCGCTGCATAAATGTCTAAAAAAGGCGGAGAATGAGTAGTGACATCAGGTAGGCCCACCTGAACAGAAAAGGCCTCACTCTGAAGTAACATTCCTAGAATAATCATGACTTTCTTCCTCCTACGTGGGCTCTTCTGAAGTGTTCGGGTGAGCCTAAACTACCGACCCTATTCCTCGGCAAGCACCACTTCTCTGGCAACTTTCTCTTCACTAGTCACTGTTCTTGCCATGTTGAACTGTGTTTTTCAGTGTCTGCTGCATTTGCTGCTACTCTCCCTGGCCTTGGGTAAGTTCTCCTCGTGGTGGACTGCAGGCGTGCAGTTCTTTTCCTGCAAAGCACTCAACCCTGCTGCACCGGTGCTCCTACCCACTTGTGAACTTAGAGCATCACTGTCCTCTTAGCTTTGCTCACCTAAACCCAGAAACCCTCTCCTTTTCCCCACAGCTGGACCCTCCCCAGCTGTTGGACCCCGTAAACCTACAGTTAATCTGAGGCAGTTTGCCCCTTCATTGCAGGGGGGTGGAACTCCAAGCAATGGGAGAAGAGTTTTATTTGCTGAATTCCATGGAGTACAGCTCGTAAGTTCTGCCCACCCCTATACCAGCCAGAATCCATTCCACACACACTGCTAGCAAAAACCCCAGTCCAAACACACCATCAGCAAAACGTCAGTCACATGCCGTTTGCACAAACACAAGTTCTCATACACATACACGCAGATCCGTATTCCCTGGTGTCTAGTGGTTTTCTGCCCTTCCTCCCAGTGGGCAGACTGGCCTCAAAAAAGTCTGAGAGCAGAAAACAAAGGAAAAGTGTGGGCAATACTGGGGAGCAACCATTGGCCAAGTGGCTGTCCCACCAACATATATCAAATAAAATCCCTGCTGTCTAGTGGTTATCCACCCCCAAGGGCAAATTCGGCTAAAAATGTCCGACCTGCCATTAGGGTGCGGGCATAAAACAGCCCCAACAGGTCCCCAGAAATGGAGAGTGACCCTTGCCCAAGAGGCCTCATACCATATAAAAAAACAAATCCTTGGTTTCTAATGATTGTCTATCCGGCTTAGGGGCAGATCAGCCTAAAGAATGTCGAATATGCCAGAATATGTACCGAAAAATGGGGATCAACCTTTGCCCAAGAGGCCACTTCCCAGCATGCATATCCAATAAAATCCCTATTGTCTAGTGGTTTTCTTTCCCCCACCCACCGGGGGCAGATCGGTCTACAAAATGGCCAATCTGCCCACAGGGAGTGGGGGGGGAGCAGAAAATGGCCAAAATATGTGTCAAAAAATGGGGAGTGACCCTTGTCCAAGGGGCTGCTCCCCCAACAAAAATAAACCACTGGTGTCTAGTGGGTGCATTCCTGCTGCGCAATTGTGGCCCTACCCACAATCCCACAGCAGGAATGCACTGCAGAGAGATACCAGAATCAAGGAAAAACTCTTTCCTTTCCCACTGGTGTCTCCCTGCCACCTGATCCATGCAGAGAGCAAAAACATACGTATGTCTTGGACGCACTGCGACTTTTGATAACAGCACGCTCTGTGCAGGCTGACATCATCAGACCCAGAAGATGGGTCAAGGGTGGTAGTGGAAGTACTTCTGCTACCATCACTGTTGTTTGTCTGAGACGGGAGGTTGAAGATGGAGCACCGGCGCTTTCCCCACGGGTGAGTGTTAGGACATGCTTGACACATCCTCAGCACCTGGGTTCCAGTGCTGAGGACATGTCCAGCACATCCTTAGCATCCAAGTAGTTAATATATAAGTACATATACAGAAGCATTGAAAATAATGTAACGAAAAAGCATCTACAATTACAAAATAAAAGAAGCTAATACAGCACTGATAATACAGTGATAGCACCATGCGGTACGGTACCGGAACATAGAACATAGTTCATAGAATATTGTCAGACCTAAGCATTGTGAATTAAATATGTTCAGAAATACTGCCTCATTATAGATAATAATAGAAAACCTACACATAATGGGATGTTATTTTTGTGAATGATATTGAGGACAGCATATTTACGCCAGATGATATTTCTGTAGGTCACGATATTCTGACATACAGTTATTCATTATTTCATACAGCAAAAGGTAATTTCACAAACCTCCTGTGAACCCTGTACGCTTTCTTATAGGTTTGAAAACCTTAACTTTCTCGATCTTTATAACAGCTGAAGAAAATATAGAACAGTGACATGGTCACAGGTAGTTGGTCACTGTGAATGGGAATATCCCATGACAAATGAGCCCTAGAGGCAATCACTAAACTGCTCCACATTCTGTGGAGACTGGTGCATGTCATGAGTGGGCAGACAACTATTTGACTGAAGAACACACTGTGTCGAGCCCTGAGTCACAAAGGACGTCCACAAGGCTTCTTTGACCCGAAATTAGACAGCTAAGGATAAATTATTGCCATAAATCCCTGAGGCACCACCAAGCATATTACAACTTACTCACCACAAGGGGTGTCATGGAGGTTCTTCCTTCATGTAACTGCTGGTGGTGAGGAAAGAAAGGGGGCACTACAGGTCCCTCTCTTGCCCCTGTGCACTGGGGTGCATGCAGGGGGACACATTTTTTGCCCCTCTGTAGATTTGTACCCCCAGTTCCTGCGCGGGAAGGAATGCACAACATGGTGCATTCATTCCCATGCAGCAACATGCACTGGTGGTCCTGCAAAGGTGCTGTTTAAGGCTGCCAATGAGCCTTTTAACAACACCGCTGCTGAACCACAATGCCGCCCACCCGCCGGACCACAAGAATATTTGTAATCTGGAGCTGTGAGTTTTAGCGGTCCTGGAGCGGGTCGGTGGCATGCCACCCACACCAGGAACGCTGAAACTCGTAATCAGGCCCTTAGTGATGATCTCACTCCTGAACAGTTCAATGAGCAAGTGAGACTCAAATTAAAAAACAACTTAATCAAGAAAATCAAATCAGTTACCCTAAACCAAATGCACCACACTTCAGAAACCGACTTCATCATCTCAGGAGTCTTCAACATGAATCTCATTAGCTCTGGATCACTCCACAAATTACTCAACAGAACTACTTCGGGGGCATACAGGCCCAGGTGTCAAAAGCTAGGAATCGGAAAGACAAACGCATGGAGAATTTTGTGCGAGATATCAAGCACCTCAGAATGAATGTGCTTAGTTACAGATCCTCCAACGACTACCCAGCAAATCCCACATACATCGTCCCATGGTCAGAGTCTCCCATCGATTATACCTTTTTATCTGGTCAGTGAGAGTGACCACCGTCCACTAATATTTGGCTATAGACCTAAAAAGAGATGTCGCTGAGAGTGGGCTGGGCGGCCGCACTTGGCTCCAAATATACCATAAACTGCAAGAAACTGAAATGGTAAGAATCATCTATAGTGAAGATTGCCAAAAGCACCAAGTCAGTGCTAGAGGGAATTGAAAGACGAAACCCAACATAATTAGCGACATGGGTAAAATTCACATATGACATACTTGCAGACAAGAACATCAACTTGGAAGGCCCACATAGGATAGGACACATTTATTAGCTCCACAAGGTCACAGGCAAAAATCCAAAAAGTGATCAGCAGCCTGCCACCTTGCCAAGAACAAACTTAACCAGGCCTTGAGGCTGGTGCATAAGGGAACTAGTAAAATATCAAGCAATATGGACATTCCACAGACGACTTCTGGGCCAAACTGCTCCATGACAGCAAACAACCCAACTCAAGAACATTTTAGCCAACTGCGCATAACTTAAATCGGCAGCAGCAGCCTCTAGGGAACACTCCTATCAGGGAAGAGTGCTAGGTTGCATTCTTGCAGTGAATGCTCCCTCTCCCCAACTTTCCCCAGTGACACACCCTGCATTGCTGCCATTAGATAACTCAGTTTTACTTTGTAAAGATGGCCCATTGGCATCAATTCTCTTGCAGGGGGCCAGTCTGGTAATAGAGCCACAATTTCACTTTCACACAAAAGGGGTTCAACTGTCTGTACATGACACAGTGAATGTCATTGTTAAAGGGAAGAGGGATGGTGCCCCGGGGCCAAACGGAATACCCCAGGCTATCTACAAACAAGACCCACAGAACAAGGCAGGAAAGTCGCCTCCCCTCTTTTCCAACACAGTCGAGACAGGCATCATCCCTGATTCTTGGTAAGGCACTTTTATCACCCCACCCCACAAAGGTGGAGATACAACCTCATCAGAAAATTGCCAATTTATCACACTTCTAGCCAATGAAGCAAAATACTTTGCATCTCTTGTATTAGACGACTTGACTGCCTGGGCGAATATAAACCATATCATCTCTATAACACAGTCTGGTTCAGGAGAAACTCTTCCACAATCACCAACATCCTGGCCTTTTTTCCTCATTCTTAGCCAACTGGGGAAGCAGAACTGCTGGGCCAACCTCTGCTTTGTTGACTACAAGTCAGTTTTCAACTGCATAAATCGAGCAAAGCCTTGGAGGAAGCTCAGGGTCTGGAAAATCTCCTCACCTGCTAGAGCCATCCAGACACTACATACCCAAACATGGATGCAGATTAAATGTGGAGACATCACCTTCCTGTCATGAAAAATCTACACTGAACAAGGCCTTAAGCAGCGGTGTGTGCTGGCCCCATGCCTTCTCAACCGTTTTGTGGCTGACCTCTCTCGTCCCTTGACCTGACCAGCAGCCACTCTTCACATATTGGCACAATAGCATTGAATCACCTACTGGATGTGGCTGAGGTGTAGTCTAATCAAACAACAAAAATCCTAGGGTCTATAGAGTTACCGGAAGTACCAGTAAACAAAAAAGCAAAGGAGCAAAAATGAAACAAAAAAAAACAATACAAAAGACCACACCACCTCCAAGTTATGAACTAGACTTGTGCGATGATGATCAACCTAGTTGGTAAAAGTTGGCAGACACAGTGTGTCTAAGGGCAAATCCCTTTTAGGACGTAATCCCTCACTCACCAATGGTGACATGCTTCATCATAGGGACTCTCCTCCCAAAGAAAAATCCTAGTTCCTTTGAGGGCTACAACCCCCTCACTGAGAGGGAGGAGCTCAGGGATGTTTTGTTTAGAGGATCAACTAAATCCACATATGATGAGTTGGAATGGATGAGTGAGGATGCAGTGCAAACAATAAAGATGAAAAAATGAGTGTGTGAGATCAAGTGATGATTAAAACTGGCTAGGAGGCATCAAAACTATGCTTTAATCGGGAGATGCCCACTGTCAGGATTAAAAAAGCAGTGAATACACCTGCGGTATGGATTTAAACCGCTGTGGTGTAGGTTAAGATGGTCAACATGTTTCAGCCCAAGAAGACCCAAACTGAATCAGGCTTTCGTCAGGACCTTACAAACAAGCTACTGCCAAAACGTAGTGAAAAATGGAAAAGAATATGGGGCCAGAACAATGTCATTGGCCTCTCATAGCAACTGCTGATACCTATAATGGGACGTAAAAAACATGCATCAGATAAATGCCCAGATGTATCAATCATGTGAATACACACTGAAAGTAGTCTGCACAACCAATCTTAGAAAAAAGGAAAAAGGAGAGCGAATATATTCACCTTACCCGCCAATGCTGGGTACAGGACCTCACCTCTACCTGGCAACCGCTCAGGAAGGCAGCACCGCTCTACAAACAAATTCAAATTTACTGTTTGTAGAGTGCAAATTGTGGTAGGTAAACACTCAAAAAGAAACACTCAAAAAGAAACACAAAGCCTGGTTGTATAGTAGTGGAGATAACCCCATACACTAATCATCTGGACTGTGCTTTGTGTATAGAGCTTTTGTAACAAGGAGGGATTCATACACCAAAAATCCAGAATACTAGTGGAAAATGCTGTAGTCATGGGTCTGATGCGACAAAACAGGCGGCAAAGGACTAATACACAAGTAGCTACTTAGCCCAATCACATGTAGAGAAATCTATGAAAAAATAATAATAAAATGTACGCGCCCTCCATAGGGACTATGTTTCAGGTAACGGAAACACCTGTATTGTAATATCTGTCTTGAGGTGTAGTCTAACCAAGGTAGACCTGCAGAGATTGATAAACACACTCTACCTGCATGCTACACAGAACGACCTGCTAATCAATCGAAACAAAACCACGGTGATGTTGGTCAGTAGGGCATGTAAGAAAACTGGCACCTGACATCTTGGAGCACACAGCCTAGAAACAGTAACAGAATACATGTGCATAGGGTGGTACTAGATGACAAGGGTCTGGTCAAACAACAGCTTTGAGCTATCACACACAAAAGCAACAACCTAATCTCCGCTTATAGCACCCTTCGCAAAAAATTGAAAGGCACAACACTTGACCCTCGCTTGAAAGTCATGGCAACAAAACTCTTGCCAACTTTAACCTGCAGCAGCGAGGCTCTTTTTTAAGTTATGATTTGGCCCTTTTGGACAAACTCCAAACAAAAGTTTACGACTATGGGGCCGATTCCGATCCGGGTCGGAAAGCACTCTGACCGAGTCGGATCCGGAGTGTTTTCCGACCGAGCCGGACCCCTACAGTCCAACCGAGCAAGTACGATGCGCACGTATGCTGTCGGACTCAGTTAGGTCGGACTCCCATAGAGGTAAATGGGAGCCGGTCGTACGACGCGTACATGGGCTCCCATTGACTGAATGGGTACGTCTCGAACAAGTGCGCCCCTACAGTGGGTACGCATCGGTGCCACCCGCACCATACATGCCTTTGTTGGAGAGACCCATAGGTCTCCCCCTGTGTACGAGTCGTAGGGCTGCGGGTGTCAGGGGGTCCCATGCAGACCCCCAAAGTCCAACTCCAGGAGCTTTTGCGAGCCGGACACTCCGGCTCGCACAGGCTGTCCGACACGTGCATTGTATTGACTCGGTTGTAAATCGCATCCATTGCACGCCACGGTTAGCTTCCGACCGGGACGTACGGAGCGGTTCGGACCCGGAAACGACTCGGTCTGGGAAATTCATGTAGCTCGCATCGTACTTGCTCGCTCGTACAGCTGTACGAGTCGGCCGGAAAACACGCGTACGGCTCGTAGTTTTTCCTGCCGAACCCGATTCGGTGCCCTTCCGACCGAGATCGGAATCGGCCCCTATGTGTTAAATTTATCTCCAAGTTCCTCTCCAAGCCAAATTAGACAGGAACTCAGCCTAACGAGGCAATCAATAAGGTGACAGAGGGCAATAGTCAAATACTGCTTTAAACTAAAACACACAAGGCCCAACTCTTGAAATACCATCCAGTGGTCTGCAATTTACAACTGAAGCCACTGCAAGTACACCAACAGCCTTAAAGAATACTTGACCAATCCTTAGTCAATTTGCACCTTGAGAACTTCTGGGCCTTATCACTGACATACAATGCTTTTAAAAACGAGTTAATTCTGCTCTGGCCAAGATTTCTCCTTTACAAGACAAAGACGAGTTTGCAAAAAAAAGCCATGCATGAATTATAATAAATGGCTACTTGAAACTAAAGGAAGCATCATACCTACCTACCACCTACCTGCTTAACTTGAAGCTCAAGCTGCTGCGGTGTCACCTGGGTTGTCCACCCACCCTAGTGGAATAACCTGCGAGGCTTTACCCAGGAGATAGAGGTTGTCACTTATGCAGCTCAGATACAGAAAACCTTCTGCACCCAACCTGCATTTGCACCAAAATGGCAGAGGAGAGGAGGCCTCTCCTCAAACCCCCAATAAAAAGGGACCCACACATGTAGGCAGGCTTTTATATCCTCTCTCGAGACTGATGACCCTATGCTGAACTGCTGCTTCATAAAATGTTTAAATACATTTGAACAGAGACCTACTACAACAAGCATTTGTGTGCATTGAGATCTAGCTGATTTTTGGCTCTCAACTAATTTCCTGTGGAATCATCAGAAACCTGGACAGGCTGCTAGCCTGAGTGGAAACAGCAACCTCATAACTATGGGCCACCTTGAACACTTGAAGCTCTCTGACAACTTTCAGAGAGCACACAAGCACTTTTAAAGCTGCTAATTTGCACATTGCTCATGAACCTTTGTGGAACGACTAGAGTCCTGGGCCAGGCTGCTAGCCGGAGTGGAAACATCAAAACCATGGGCTATTCTAGCACTCTGGGGTCATCTGACAACCTCCAGACAGCGTAGAAGCACTTTAAAAATGTTAATGTGTCCGTCTGAACTGTCGCTTCATGAACTTTGTTACCTAAAGCTTTGTTTTATAATTTTATCTATTGTCTTTCTCATTAGTTTGATTTTAATTAATCAATACAAATAAAGGTTACTTGCATTTTAATGTAATTTCCAATTGGTAAAATATGGATATTTCAAGTTTGGCGTCTCTGGATTCACAATTTAAAATCACAATTAATGGTGAATTTGAATTTGAAGTTTCCAGTCTGAAAATGCCACTTTTAGAAAGTTGAAAAACAACAATAGGGAGTTGGGCCCTTACCTGCGACTACCATGGACCTCTATGTACTATCAAACACCAAAACAGTTGGTGGTTGTGTTTCTTTCTCTTCTTTCTTTTACTTTTCACACAAGATCATTCTATTTAATAAACATGACCTGTAAATCAATTATAACATGTTATCATCCTAACATAACATTTCTCAATATTTATGAACAGAGAGTGATAACAAAAAGAATTGCAAAACTATACACATTCTTTCCATATCCCAAAATAAATCACACATTAATAAACAAGATGACATGAATCAAAAATAGCACCAATCAGTGTTCAACCAGTCTACGACGTTGCAGTGGGATGAGGTTGGTCCCTGTATTCGAGCTGCTCTTCATTGCGGTCGGCCTGAACTTTCAAATTTGACCAGGCCAAACGCGACCAGATAGATCTAGTTGGCGCTTCATGTTTCTAAGCACTATATTTCAAGATATTCTTTCAAAGTTCTTAACTCCGGTTCTATTTATAGGAATTTTGTTGTTTTGGTCTTCTTTTTTTATTTTAATTACGCTCTATTTTTCTAACATCATATGCATTATTTTTGTGTGGTGTATCACTGTTTTACCGTTTTTTTTGGTTCAAAGTATTTTATTCAATTTAATAAAAAGACATACAATCAGATATGATTGCGATACAAGTAGAAGGTGGTCATTTGATGCAATAATGTCAAACACATGATATACAAATTTCATGGAGAATACTGTGGGACATGATACACAAAAGACTGCAGTGCTACTGAAAAAAGTGTATACCGCACAGGTAAGCAAAATATGGGGAGGTGGAGCCATTCATCCTAATATTTGCCTTGGGTTTCGCATATAACGCCATTACTATATTAATGAAGGAGTAGCAGAGGTTATGGGACTCAAGGACATCATGAAGAAATGGCAGCATCATTTTTCGAATGCCTTTTTGGCATCAAGTCCAATCGCCTATTATATGGCAGATGGGCGAATATTGTCTCTGGCAAGAAGCCCTTTGACAAAGTCTGTATGGGAGTTGTGAATAAGTTTGGGTATGCACTAATCTGCTGGCTTTTACTTTCGCAAGAATGTTGGCTTCCATATGTAGAAGGGAAATGGGACAGAAGTTTTTAGGGTCTGAATGATATTTTTCTTCTTTAGGAATAACCACTATTGTGACTTCGGATGTCGTGCCAGAGACCTGGCCCTGAAGTGCAAAGTGGTCAAATGTATTTTTGAAGTGTTTCACGACCGATGATGTAAAAACATCATAAAACATGATGGGAAACCCCCTTCCCAGACCGAATTGATCTTAGTACTTTAACAATTTCTTTTGGCTGGGTCATACATGTTCTTTCAGCATCTGAGACCAAATCCGTGGGTAGGGAGTTAAGAAACTCTATAGACTTTGCTTTGTCACATAACAAATAATAGAGTGTAGCGTTTACCATAGAAGTCTTTAAAGACCTCAAGTATCTCTTTAGTTTAACATTTTTGAGAGCCTTCTTGGCCCTTGATATGTGGAATTTGGTTGTAGAGGTTTTTAAATTTGAGAGTGGTGGCAAGCATTTTCCCGGCACTATAGCGAAGCAGGAGTTGTCTACCTTTTTGTGCATGAATACTCAGATATGCCCTTTTGATTACAATTGTAATAAGGCATAGATTAATTTTTTGATATCGTTGAGTAAGGCCTTGTTATTAGAGTGTCTGAATGCTTCTTCTTTATTTTTGATTTCAGTGCCTAAAGAATGCAGTGTTCTCTTAATTTCACTGTTTTTTACTGCCATGCCTTTAATAATGTGTCCCCCCCCCCCCCATAACGCGTCCACAAAATGACCGGGGATTTAACAAAGTGTTCATATTCTCTAAAACAGTGATCCATTTCAAGCTGAAGATCCTTAATGTCTTGTTCATTTCCTTGTATTTCTGTGTTCAAATGTAAAATTGTATATCCGCTTTTATCATGAAGGAACTTGATGGACATTGAACCGCAGCATGATCTGAGACAAGAATGGGCTGAATCTTAGCATCAGTAGTTGCCCTAAAGAGTAAGACATCTACAAGTAAATAGTCTATGTGTGAACTAGAGGGAGAAGAGAAAAAAGTAAAATTGTTATCTTTGGGGTGATGTAATCTCCAAACATCTAGAAGGCAGTGTGAGGAGCAAAGTTAGAGCAATTGTTTATGTGCCCTGGGGGTTCTACATGTGAAAGCAGAGGGGCGGGCTAAGATGAGGTTTATAGGGAGATTGCAATCCCCACCACTAGTGTTTTAGAGGCTTGCGGAATGACTGCTATTTTTTTATTGAGGATACGCCAGAATATCAGGTCATCTACATTGGGGGCATAAATGTTTATGATATAGAGATCATGAATCCTATTGTTTGGTCTAGTAAGTAACCATCTGCCATTGGTATCATGTTCTGAAGCAATTACAGTTAGATTAGATTTTTTAGAGAGTAGGGTAAATAGCCCATTCTTCTTCCCACAAGCTTCAGAACAAGTTACATCACAAACCCAGCCTTTCCTCATTAAAAGGGCTTGTTTGAAACCACTCAATCTCTTGGAGTAGTACTATATCCCCAGCTACAACCTTACAGTAATCTAGGACTTTGGTTCTTTTAACAGGGTGGTTCAACCCCTTGGTGTTCAAGGAGACAACGTTTAGTGAGGACATTGAACAAGTCCATTGTGGGATGAGATAACTCACTCAAAGGGGGGACTAGGGAGGCCGTAGGGTGAAGTAACCAGTAACAGGGGACACACATAGGCTTCGGGGGAGCCTAAATCCAGGTTTGGGCCCCCTCCCACCAGGGGATGTCTGTAGCAGACATGGTATGTGGGTAGAGTCTTAGTGGAATGGGGATGAAGTGGCTAAGCTCACTATGAAAAGTCAACCAGTTAGAGGGGACACACAGGAAACCACAATGTTGAGAGAGATGCAGTATGCAGTGACATATAACATGGCATGGCATGTCATAAAATATGGTACAATTCGACATGAGCATTTTAGTATGGTATATTTCATGGTATGCTTAACATGAACGTTATGACAACCCTGTTAAAAGGACAATTGAAACATATAGTTGAATAAACATAAAAACTTATGTTGCAAATGAAACAGACCCTGATAAATCAGCCCCATGCAGTTTAAGCTCTGGAATAAGAACTCTAGTGCCCGATTCACAGAACTAACGTAAGGCAAAATCCTAAACTTAGTACCATTCTGGTATTCACAGAAGGCACTTACTCATTTTGGTATTCACAGAAGGCACTTACTCATTTCGGTATTCACAGAAGTTAGGAGTCCTAACTTTAGGACTCCTAAATGCCTTCTGTGAATACATAAAGTCTTAAAGTTAGGATGTTTCTCAGTTTAGGAGTAGTAAATTTAGGACTCCTAACTTTAGGACTCCTAAATGCCTTCTGTGAATACCAAAAGTCTTTTAATTAGTATTTTTCTCAGTTTAGGAGTAGTAAAGTTAGGACTCCCAACTTTACTACTCCTAAACTAAGAAAAATCCTAACTTTAAGACTTTCAGTATTCACAGAAGGCATTTAGGAGTCCTAAAGTTAGGACTCCTAACTTCTGTGGATACTGAAATGAGTAAGTGCCTTCTGTGAATACCAAAATGAGTAAGTGCCTTCTGTGAATACCAAAATGGTAGTAAGTTTAGGATTTTGTCTTAAATTAGTTCTGTGAATCTGGCCCTCTAGACATAGATGAGAAGATCATAAAGACTGTTAGAGGTCTAAGTTCAATATAGCAGTCCGTAGGAGAGAGTATTACCTGGAAAGGAAATGCATAAACATCTGATACAAACAAGAAAAACATGTAGGAGCAAATATTCCTGAGTGTAATTAAGTGATGATTTATACAGTTTTGACCTACAATCCAAGTTGTATGACGGGATAAATCCTGTTGTTCCTGGAACAAAGGTTTGGGTTGGTGTTACAGATGGGTCAAATTTGGTAGGACTATCAAAGAGGAGGCCTAAGAGGTGATATGGTCTACTTAGTAGGAGCCACATGGACATGTGCTCTATGTCTTCTGATGGGAGGATAAGCAAATTTCTCAACCTAGGCATCCATAAACGCATATTAGAGTAAAGCAAGAAATTGCTCTAGAGCATAATGTCAGATATTTTATCTCTAGTTGAGGCAATAAGTATGAGTAGTGGTGAGATGAAACCAGTACCCTCTCCTCAGTGGTGTGGGTCCAATATGGACACATGTATAAAGAAGTATGTTATTAGCAGAGCCAGAGCCGATAATACAAACCAAAGTGCACCCCGGATGACCCTGTTCCCCCAAATTGCCTTGGAAACCTTTCTGGATCTACTAAAAAGAATCAGCTCGGGGTCCCCAACAGATTGCTGCCCCCCTTATGTCCTCCAGGAGACCTTCTCCAGGTGCCCTGACCATCCTCTCTCTCTTCTAAACAAATCACTGGAAGAAGGCATAGTCCGCGACCTCTTTAAAACTGTGGAAATTATCCCCATCTTGAAGAAACCAGGTGCTGATCTCTCTACCCCTGGCAACTACCGCCCTATCTCGTTACTACCATACCTTGGAAAGGTCTTAGAGGCCTATGTCTCTGCACAATTAAGTTCCTTTGTCGAACTGCAACATATCCTGGACCCCCACCAGGCCGGCTTTCGACCTTCTCACTCCACAGAATCTGTCATTTTGACAGTGATGGACGAGCTTAGAGGGAGTGCTGATAGAGGGCTCACCCAGGCCCTTGTTCTCCTGGATATGTCAGCGGCTTTTGACACAGTCGATCACAACATCCTTCTGGACCGTGTCAACAATGCCGGGATCCAGGGCCGGGCTCTAAACTGGCTCTCCTCCTTTCTCAGCAACAGATTCCAATCGGTCCGCCTCGCCAACCTCTCGTCAAAGAAGATGAAACTCTCCTGCGGAGTTCCTCAGGGCTCTTCCCTGTCCCCGCTTCTTTTCAATCTCTACCTCCTCCCATTAATCTCATCTCTTCGGGACAGGAAAGTCGTAACATACAATTATGCGGATGACCTCCAGCTGGTTTTCAATATTAGTTTCCACCCTTCCTCGCTAACCCACTTCCAAGACACTATGATCTTCATTAGCGAATGGATGAATGGAAACCAACTGAAACTTAATCCTGACAAAACGGAATTAATCCTCATGGGCGGACCTGCTAACCCATGGAACTCCAACTTTTGGCCATCCTCTTTAGGCAATCCCCCTACCTCGGCCAGCTCTGCCAAGAGCCTTGGAATATTGGTCAGCAACAACCTTTCGATGAAAGCCCAGATCAGCTCGGTGGTCTCTGCCGGCTTCTTCCAACTGCGCAGAATTAAGAAAATCAGCAGATTCCTGTCTCAGGAAGCCTTGACTTTAGTAATCTTGTCTCTGGTCATCTCCCGACTTGACTATTCCAACTGCCTCTACGTAGGAATCCCGGCATACCAGCTTAGACGCCTCCAACTTGTCCAGAACCAGGCTGCCAGACTGATTTTCCATCAGCCTAGATGGCACCATATTCAGCCTCTAATGAAAGGCCTTCACTGGCTGCCTGTGGCCATGCGGGGTCTTTTCAAATTGGGATACACTATCTTCAAATCCCTGCAGAGGAACTGTCCAGCCTTCATCTCATCTAAAATCATACGTTATGTCCCCAACCGCTACCTCCGTTCCACCCACCTGAATTTGCTAGTCACCCCCACATTGGCCCCGCAGTTCTGGAATTCTCTCCCGCTGGAGTTAAGGTCAACCACCTCCTATGTCTCACTCAGAAAACTACTGAAGACTTGGCTGTTTTCTCAGGCCTACGACAACTAACCCTCTTCTCTTCCGCTGCCTCATGTTTCTCTCAGTGACCAGAAACCGTTGGTGAACGTGCGCTTAATAAATTCCTTGTAACATAACATAACATAACAGTGCATCAGTAAGCTAACGTTGATGGGTTGCTGTTGGCTAGGAGGACATATGACTACATGTGAGATCTGGGATATTCACTGGGATGATGTTAAATGACCACTTGTTATCTTGCATGTGAGAGTAAATGTCTGACTGCAGTCGATTAAAAAAAACATTGTATGGATAGTATATCTGAGGTTAAGGTAGCAGAGCAATGTTAGGCAAGCAACATACAAACAAATAAAAAATACGTCAATGAAGACCAGATGGCATGATCTAGAAATAGAAACCATCATCCTCACACAAGGATTAAATGACTCTAAACAAAAGGATATAGCTAAGCTGTTGATGTTGGCATAGGATCACGATCAAGAGAAGGCGGTCCAGTGGAGACTTGTTTAAGTACCAGGAAGAGAGTCAGAGTCCATTTGGGATTCCAGTTTGTTGTCCAGGAAGGCTGCTAAGTCAGATGGGTCAGAAAAGATTTTGGGCGACCTTTAAATTTGATTTCGAAATTTGAGGGTCCAGAGAATGAGAATGGAATTTCCATGTCCATAATACATTGTCTTAGGTTCAGAAAGCCTTTGTGATGAATAAGAGCATTTCTAGCATAGTCGTGCGAGATGGAGATCTTGTGTTCTTGCCATGTAATCATGTGTACCTTCTGCACATTAACCAGAATGTGTTTTGTGTGTTGGTGGCATAAAGGTTTAAATATCAGTGGTCTTGGAGGGGACATGTTTTTTGGCTTATTAGTTGGGACCCTGTGGGCTCTTTTGATCTCAAAGTCTTTGGTGAAGGAGATTTGGTAGATTTCCGGGATCCAGGAAATTAGAAAGTCAGCTGCTGAGTTGGCAGAGTTTTCTGTACTTAGAGGTAATCCAAAAATATGGTGGTTGCTCCTTTGGTTTCAGTCCTCCTGTCCAGTAAGTAGGGGTGGGCGGAATTTGCGTGTTCGTGCTACGTAAAGCTCCGCGAAACGGAAAAAAATCTCCACGAGCACGCAAAAGTTCCGCGATCACGGGGAATTGCTTGTTCTGCCTGTTCGCGATGCTTTTTTCCTATTTGCGAATGCTGTTTGCATGCTCGGGAAAAAATATCTCACGAACACGCATTTTTAAAGCGCGAACCAGCAAAAAATTCCACGAAGCCGCGGATAGCGGAATTTTTGGCTATTCCGCGTTCTCTGCGGAATGCAAAATTACCCAGATTTCGCAAATTCCGCGAGCAGAACGGAATTTACCACCCAGGCCTACCTGTAAGCTTCCTCTTTAGTGAGGAAATGGAGAGCTCAAGGACTTGCAGTTGCTTGGCTTTTCTATTAGTATAGACCTCCCCGCACTTATACTTGTCTAAGCATTAGAAATTTGAATAGTTAGATCTTTGATGTCTTTGCGGATCCCAGTCACTTCAACTTGGAGCAGGTCAGTATTTTGTTTGGTGCTCTGGGATATATCATGTACAGATTGAGTTTGTGGAGTAAGGCCTCTAAGGTAAAGGAGGATTCAGGACTGCCTTTCACCAGAGATTCTGGAATAGAGGGTGATTGTTTAGAGTATTTTAGGCTCTGCTTGGCATATCTTTCCTTCATGTTTCCGTCTGCTATATTGTGCCAGTATTCTTCAGTATTGTGGGATTGTGGTCCTGTGAACTAGAACATATATTGTAGCAGACCTTGTCGGATGTCAGTGACCCACACCAGGATAATAGCTTTAATCATTAGTTGGACCTCCCTGTCATGAGGGAGGGTTCAGTCATGCAGGAGATGTTGCGGTAGTCCCATGCACGGATGAGACAAATTGCTGGCAATGGTGCTCCTTGAGGGGATTCTAGGCACTAAATACTGGAGCTTCAGTTAAAAGAGGGTGCTAAAATGGTCTTACACCTCCTAGAGATACTGTACTGGGCCTTATTCCTGATGAGGGGTCATACTGTGGCTTGATGGAGTTAGTGGGCAGTAGAATTTGAGATGCAGTGTGAGGAGGGGCCTCCGATGGGCTCACACTGAAGAGTGGCTACCAGGTTAACTACAGCTTTTAAAAGTCTAGACACCATCTCAAACCTCTACCCCAAATTGTGCACGCACTAATGATGTACCCAGCACCTTTGATACATCAGAGAGACGGTACTAGAGTGCAGTGCTGGATCACAATGATAGTAGGCGCACATGAGTGATGACCCGATCGTGCAGCAGCCATTTCCTCACACCTCGTTACAGGAATCCAAGTGCCAGGATCCACGACCAGACCTCACTCCCTCCAGTGCTCTTTTCTTCATCACATGGCACACTGGTCTAGGCAAGCAAGTAGACACTTTTGCACAGGGTTCCAGGCGTAGGTGGTCTTGGATATCCCCTCACCCACCTGGGAGAATGGCAGGCCTTAGCCGTAAGCCCTCAGCCCTGGTTACAGACAAAAGTCTTGTAGAACTTCTCCTTGCACAGCCTGACTGGTTGCTTGACCGTTGACAATTTTCAGGTCCTCAAGCTCCCCTTTATATAGTCCATTTCCAGACACCAAATGAGATTTATGGTCTGAGTCTTTGATGTTTGTTGGGGGGGGGTCTGTTTCCTTTCGAAGTGCCTACCCTCCTCTGCCCTGCCTTTCCTCCAGAAAGCAGTCTGTCACAGCAGGAGTCACTCTAAATCTGATAGTCCCACAACAGAGGTCAGGGGAGGGACTAGAGGTTCGCAACTGGATGGCAACCACAATTATATGTGCATCAAAAGATTACCCCAAGGCGCCAGCTCTAATGTTTATGATTCTCGTAGCCTAATCTACTTTCTGAGATGTGCCTAGGCCCCTTTCCAGTGACTTCTCCCTTAATTAAAGAGCACTGTTGGAAGTGTACTACTAAGTCATGCTGTTTCTTCCTCCAGTGTGTCCAACCCAGCTCTCAAAAATGTAGCTATCAACAAATCTTTGTGGGGGGATTACTCTACTTCTTCATGCTCTTCCAGTCAGCCCTGGGTCTCAAAAAATGGAACCTAGAATCTTTCAAGTAGTATACCATTCACAGGCACACACATAGCACATGCCGACAAGACACACGCACATGGTAGCGCTACATACTAACTTGAGGTAGGCCAGGGGTGGAGTAAGCGCACAGGTGTGGATTTTTATATGAGCCAGACTGTAGGCTTCACTCAAGTTACACAGGAAAAAGGCCTGTTCACTACACACTATTCTGCCACCACCGTCCTCATGCTACTTAACTCCTGGCAGAGGCAGTAGCCTTTCACCACTATGAGGGTAGCTCATTGGATGCCCCTTCTGGTCCAACAGGACTGCAATCTATGTGACAGGCCTATGTCATAGGGCACAAGCACGATCAGTGTTCGCCCATGACAACAAAAATTAACATTAGGGATTCAGACATCATTGCAACTGGGGCACTCAGGACAGGGGTACATGTCCGTCATCATGCGAGGGACTTTTCTGTCTCTACAGCCTCATTATTTACTTTCCCCCCATTTCTAATTATATATGTTGTGCCTGACATCCACAGAGTCAATATAAAAACAGAAGAGTATGGCTTCTTTTTCCAACATTAATCATGTCATACCAGTGAGCACAGGTTTTACTAAAGAGCCTGTGCAGAAAGACCAGATGGAGGTGGGACAGCAAGTGGAATCTAAAATGTGAAGTGAAAGAGAGTGTTTTGAGGTAGATGTTGGTTAATCAATGAATCATAAAGTGCGGTTAATCACCCAATAGTGTATCTAGGCACTTGCGAGCTCCAGTGGCTTATTGGAATAGCTGGGTCTTGAGGGCCATTCGAAATTCCGAAAGTGGGGTGATGGTCCAGAGGTGTGTGGGGGGCTGTATCAGTCTTTGTTGCAATGTGGGAAAAGCAGCATCCTCCTACTTTGGTAGATGCAGAGTATGCGAAAGTAAAAAGGAGATGCATCATAGTCTTCGCGATGGTTGGTAAAAGTTTAGGCTGTGGTTAATGTAGGCACGTCAATGGTTGTGTAGAGCCTTGTGTGTGGGGACCAGCAGCTTGAATTGGCATCTCTTCTGTACGGGGAGCCAGTGGAGTTTACTGAGGTGGGGTGTGATGTGGGTTAGCCGGGGAAGGCCGAGGATGAGTCTGGCTGCAGCGTTCTATATGGACTGAATTCTCTGTAGAACGTGTGCCGCGATTACTACGGAGAGAGCATTGCCATAGTCCAGTCAGCTGGTGATGAGGGTTTGTGACTCATTGCGTCTCGTGTGCATGGGTAGCCACTTGAAGATCTTATGTAGCATGCGCAGAGTGAGAAAGCAGGTGGAGGAGATTGTGCTGATCTGTGATTTTATGGTGAACTTGTTGTCAATGATGATTCTGAGGTTTCTTGGAGGTTGGAGGGAGTGGTTATTGATCCTAGATCTGATGGCCACCAGGAGTCGTTCTATGTGTTGCTACTGCTGCCTGAGATCAGTACTTCTATCTTGTCTGTGTCCAGCTGCAGGCAGTTGTTCTTCATCCATTTGGTGACATTTTTCATGCATCTGTAGAAGTTGGATCTGGCAGTGGTGGGGTCGTTGGTGAGTGAGTGGATGAGTTGGGTGTCATCTGTTTAGGAAATTATGTTAAGACCGTGGGATCTGACGATGTTGTCTAGTGGGGTCACATATGCGTTGAAAAGCATGGGGTTAAAATGTTGTGGTGGTGAAAGAGATGTTGAGTAGAGTGGCAAGTTCCTGGCCGATTCTTTGGGTTCTGAGGTTTAAGATGTGGTGCGAGCATGGGTCTGTGGAAGCTCCTGAGTGGATGGATTTCATGCTGGAGGTGGTGTCCTGGGTGGAGAAGATGTTCCAGGTGGTCAGTGTGTGGTTCATGTAAGTTAGGGGGATGGTGTAGCTGTCGAGGAGGTTCGTAGGTGTGAGGTAGGGTTCAAAGTTTCTGTATATGGTTGCGATCTTGATGTGGAAGAAGTGGGCAAGGATGTCGCACAGTTCCTGTGTGGGTGTGATTGATGAGGCCAGGCATTTTATTTTATTTGAAGAGAAGTGAAAAGAAGAAACCAGAGGGGCAGATTTATAAGCCCCTTGCGCCACTTTTGCGTCACTTTTAACATGGGAAAAGTGACGCAAAAGTGGCGCAAGGGGCTCATAAATCTGCCCCCAGGAACTTTTCTTATGGGTGTCTGCCCCACAATGCCACAGTTCCCTACCTACTTTTGCAAAATCTATGAAAAAGGTTTATGCAGTAAGGTTTGAACCCTGGATCCATTCACAACATAAAACTATGCACAGGGAACTATAAGCAGGAGTGAATTTCCCATATTTACGCTTTTGTGACATAGCTCATCTACTTTTCTGCAATCGCAATCCTTGGCCCAAAAGGCATTTTTGAATTTCAATCAAAAGGCTTTTTTGATTCTTAATTATTGATTCTTAGGAATAATAATTATTTGAATCTTATAACGTTGGTGCATTTTGAGGAATCTGCACAAAGCTTTACAAAAAAGTGCATCCACTTTGTGTTCTTCCTGACAAGCTTTGTGCAAATTTGTCAAGCTGGGACATAAAAATAGGGGATTGGAGTATCACAAAAGGTGCTTTTCCTATTTTAAATTCAGTAGGATCCATGATACAAAAATAACAGAGGAACAGAAATACATCGGACTTGGCATGGAAATAGAACTTTATTCAAAGAAATTTCTTTTCTTGATTTAGTGTAAACCATTCAGTAGTTTTTGAAAATTAGAATGTACAAACTGTGCATGATTTGGGCATGAAGAAGTTACGTTTTAGAGATATCTGGATTCTCAATTCATGGATCTTCTGCAGAGGATTCACAAATCCAATTAAATACATAAAGGCACACTATTGGACTAGGTAGTTTTCCCTGACCCTGACCAAAGGTGCATGCAGTGGGACCGCTAATGATCTCTTGACAATTGATTTATATCATGGTATTTGCAGATCCTTTTCTAGATCTGAAAAGCTTGGACCTTCCATGGATAATGTGGGCCTGCTGCACCTCAAGATTCATGAATCCAACCTAAGTTACACTAATTCTGTAAATGAAAGTCATAAAAAGTACATAGTTCAGTCCAGGCCCTGAGGTGAATTCCCCATTGTACACGGCTGACGGCTGTGCTCAGCAAAAACTGGCCACCCGTGAAGTGTTGGGTGTAGGTACTGGCAAGAGGCTATGCCCTGCGAACAACCCACTCTTCGAATGGCAAAAGGCAGTGCACAAAAGGTGTTAGCCACTCATGCACAGAGGGTAGTAGCAATTCACAGAGTGTCGGATGAATGGCATGGTTGAAGGCCAGGAGTGGTGGACAACCTCCGCTGTGCATATTTGAGCCAGACGCTGTGGGTGTTTGCAGCCTTCAGAGGGTTTGACACAGAGCCGTACCAGAGGGCAGCATATAACTGAAAGGGATTGCTCACCTAGGATAGGGCTCATGGCCTGGCTAGAGTAACAGAGGCCAGTCCCACATTGCACAAAGCAAAGGCTGTGTGCAGCAGGGAGTGGCAGTTAAGAGGGTTGGCACAGACCCTAGCTATAGGTTGACCCAGTTTCCAAACCTCAGTAGCATGAGGTAAACCCTGGGAGTTGGCTGTCAATAGAGGGCTTGGTGCAGTGCCAGACTGGAGTCCGGGCCTTGCAGCCAACCCCACGCTTTGCACGGCTGGTGGCTGTGCATAGCTGGGGTTAACTGCCTGTGAAGGGTCAAGCTCAGGGCCGGGCCCAAAGTCTGGTCCTTCCAGCATCCCCTCCCCCATGGGAAACAACTGTGGTGGGAGGCTTTCACCCATTGAAAATTGGGCACAGGGAACTCCTGAATATTGTATACGATAAACAAATCACTGAAAAAACAAGAGTAAAGTTAAGTTATGGTTATCTTTAGTAATAAAAACATCTCCAAAATTTACCTTAAAAAAGTGGAAGTGCAGTTGTGGTTATGAATTAAAACTTAAAAACCACTGAAGTTTGCAAGTTATGTGGGGTTTGGCTTCCTGTTGAGGGCTGGGTGCTGGGCCTAGTCAACGGCCGGACCCTGTTGCTAACACCCAGTTCACTTTGGAGGTTTGATATCAGCACCTGGTAGGAGGCCAAACTTTGTGCCCTAAAGCCAAGTCAGGGTTCAGAGTCAGAGAATCACTGAAAGCCCCTCCAATCCATTAGCTTCTACCAGTGGAGGCTGGCATGTAAGGAGGGTGGTGTGGTGGGAGGGAAAAAAATAAAAGTTATAATTAAAGAAAAAAAGAAATTTACACTTAACTTCAATCCTGGTGCAACTTCCTCCTCACTCTGGTCTTCTGTTCTACAAGCAGGTAGGCTAGAATGCGGGACTGGAAAGCTGCAATAACGAATCCTGGCGATGCTTTCATGCAGCATGAAAGCAGAACCAGTACTGAAGAGAGCTGCATCTCTCGACGCTCCCAAGGGCACTGGAGCTCTATGCTGTCTCTAACTCAGGTATCTATGACTGCTGAGTTAGAGAGGTTTAAACTGTGCTTGTGTGGCTGGCAGTCACAAAAACGCTGGCCAAAAAGACATGCTCACTTTTAACCTGAGGGTCCTGCCTGCCCATCACTGCTTTCTGCTGCTGCCTGACTGGCAGGAGCAGAAAGCAAAAAGCCCTGCCCCAGTCATGATGCTCTGCTCAGGATGGGGTTTTGAAAAATAAAATGGTAATTTATTACCATTTTATTTTTCTATCCCTGTGGATAAGTTTAGTGGGGCGACGATCCTTCACCTTAACTAGTTAGCAGAATGATCACCAGAGACAGCAACCAGGGGAGAAACAGGGATAAGGAGTAAGAGAAATCCAGGACTGGCACCCACTCTCCGAGACTTCATATGTTTTAAAGGGAAGCACAACCTTGCCTTGCTTGTTATGGGTCTTGGATAGACCTGACAAACTGTAACACACAGGGAAGAATGTCAACATAGATAGCAGCTGGATACAACATACAGGTAACAAGTGAAACAAGGCTTACCTGTTCCTAAAGTGAATGATGCTATGATGAGATAGAGATGACCATTAATCCAGCAAAGGTCTTAGGACACTGCTGGACGCACGCAGGTAACATTGTACAAGAAACTGCATTAAAACACAGAAGGCAAAAGGGGAAAACTATAGTGGACACTAACGAAGGACTCAAGAGTACTGAAAATGAGAAAATAGCAAATGGTGAGGGACACGAAAATGACAACAAACTACAGTGAGAATTGGAAAATCCAATGCAGCCACACAACCCATTGGCAAGAATTGAGCTACAGTCTGGAGGAGTCAGAAAAAGGAGGTACCACTCTTGACTTGTATATGGCAGCAACAACAACCCAGTAAATGAGTGAGAGTTCATACCTAAGTGTTAAAGGCCTAGTGCTCCCGCCTGTCTAATCTTCCACTGCCCCGTTCTCCATCGCTTCCATTCCTTGTTTGCTTGTCGCTTAACCTGAATCTTGACAACCCTGCTATGCACGGCTGATGGCCATGTGCAACTGGGGTTGGCAGCTCATAGAGGGTTGGGTCCTGGAAACTCTTGGATATAGAATATAATCATAAAAATCTTAAAAATCCAAATATTAAAGTTAAATCATGGTTAGCTTTGGCTATAGCACTTCAATGTATATATAAAATAACCTGAAATATTTACCTAAAAAAAAGCAAAAGAGCAGTTATGGTTAAAGCTGAAAAACTATTGCTATTTGTAGGTTTTAGTTAGGAGCGCAGTCCGTAACTTACACAACAGGCAAGCAAACCATAAATCACACACTTAATGCACGGCTTATTACAACACAATACTTAAAGCAATAACAACCAACATCTAAAATTAAAATGCAGTTAAACTACACATAATCAAACCAATTATTGATTCTATAAACACAGTCATCTCTGTCAGTGATACGGGTAAGGTAAAAAGTGATCTCATCTGTAAGATGTTTCAAAACATTTGAAATTGCATCTGTTTCATTAATGTTGAGAACATGAGCTTTGCATTTTGTGTGGCTATTGTTCAAATAATGGATTTTGTTCCTAACCATAACAATAGATGCATTTTCCGTATATATATATATATATATATATATATATATATATATATATATATATATATATATATATATATATATATATATTCACTTAGCCCCTTCAGTGCCCGCCCCTTTCCCCGCCCTGTGCCGGCCGTTGCATTAGCGAGTGGGGTTTATGACGAGCTGGACTCGTCATGGGCACAGCGCAACCGCGGCCCATGACGAGTCCAGCTCGTCATGGGCACTGAAGAGGTTAAAAAACCATACATGTTATAGTTAGGTGGATATTTCACTCGCAAAAAACCAATGAAATTCCCCCGTTATAGTTAGTTCAGATAACTATAACTCGTGCGACCGCAATCCACTGCTGATGACGTCACATATTACATCACTCATGACATGGTCAGTGGCATCACTCATGACATCACTGATGACATCATCCTTGTGATAGAGTGGCGGCCGCGCGAGTTATAGTTATCTGAACTAACTATAACGGGTGAATTTCATTTTTTTTGCAAGTGAAATATCCACCTAACTATAACATGTGTGAAACCTATGGTTTTTTAAGTGAATTTGCAAGGTTTTTTAAATGCTAATTCCTAACTATAACGTGTGTGAAACCTATGTTTTTTTCAGTGAATTTGTACGTTTTTTTAAATGCTAATTTATGTATGTATTATTATTTTTTTTATATATTTATTTTTTTGGTTTTTCACCGTGCGCGCACGGTACGCGCACCCCCGCGATTTAAAAAAACAATGTAAATGTTTTTTTCTGCCTTCGGGGTCCTTCAGGGGCCCCCGGACAAAGGCTAGGGGGTCAGGAACTCTCTAACCTGCCCCCTTTTCATGTTCGCCACCTTCCTTTTTCACTCTCGCACTGAAAACAAACAAAATGGCAGCCGACACTTCCTGATTTCGACCGATTCGAACGTTGACTAACATGTAACAACCAATCAGAATTACGCTTGCGCACGTTAGGGTGCTCGCACGGTGCACGGCTATAGATATGTATGTGCTTTTAACTGCAATTTTCTCAGGAACTACTGAACAGATTGACTCCATATATGCAAAAGGCACATCCCTGAGCTGAGGACTACCTCTCTGTCAAATTTCAAGTAATTCTGTTCAGCCGTTCGGGCTGTACCTTGGACTAAAGGTCCCTATAGAAAATTGCATGGGGAAAACGTGTTTTGGGACCCCCCTTTTTTCTCAGCCCCCGCTTGACGAATCCCCCCGGGACTTTCAGGGTAGGAGCGGAGCGCCCCACCTATTTGGAAAATTTCGCGAGGATTCATCAACCGGCGCCAAAGTTATTCCAAATAGAATGTTGCGGATTTCCTATGGAAACACGGTCCTAACTATAACTATCTACTGGTGACCGCCAGTAGATAATATATATATTCACTGAAAAAAACATAGGTTTCAGGGGCGTGATAATTAGCTGGACATTTCCCTCGTACAAAACCCTAGAAATTCCCCTGTTATAGTTAGTTCGGCTAACTATAACTGGCGCCCCCGCAATGCACTGCTGATGACATCACATATTACATCACTCATGACATGGTCAGTGACATCACTCCTGACATCACTGATGACATCTCAAATGACATCACTGATGACATCATCCAGTGAGTATGTGTTTCTGTACAGTTTTAATATGTTTAAAATATATAGGGAAAGACCTGTTGAAGAATGAGTGGGTACTACAAGTGTGTGAATGGATGATTTTCTAGGTCCGTAACTGACTCTATAAGTGAGTCATTAAATGTATCTTACTGCAGACTAGTGACTAAACTGTGTGAATGTCTGGATGTGTCTGTGTGTTGGTGTAGAAGTGTCTGCATGGTTTTGTGAATAGCTATATGAGTGTCTATATGTTTATTGATTGGTTGTCTGAGTATCTGTATGGGTGCCTGAGTGTTTGTGTGGGTAGGGTATGTGTGACTCTGTGCATAGATGTGTGAGTGGGTGATTCTATGGGTGCATGGTTTTAAGAGTGCAACTGTGATGGACTGTATGGTTGGGTGAGTGTATGTATGGGTGTGTTAGTGATTGAATGTATATCTCAGTTGAGTATATAACTATCTATATGTGAGAGTGTGTGATTGCGGGAGTGGCTGTATGGATGAGTGTGTGCTTGTATTAGTAATTGTATAAGAGCGTCAGAATTTGTTAGTATTTTTATGAGTAAGTGAACTTGAGTGTGTTTAACTGTATAGGTGAGTAAATTGGACTGTGTTTAATTATTTGCATGACTGACTAGGTGTGTCAGTACCTCAATGGATGATTGGCGGTATGTGAGTGTCTATATAGGTGTATAAATGCATATGATAGTCTTGTATGGAGTGACTGTAAGTATGAGTGACTGTACAGGTGAGTGAGTGGAGATGTATGTAAATATAAGAGTCAATGAGTGGGTATGTAGTTATTGGTATTGGAGTATCTATGGTTTTCAAAATGGCCGTCTGAAATTTTGAGCCGGTGTATCAAAGGTTATATTAGGGTGTGAGAAGATGCACTAATTTATCACATGGATGAGGTCATCAGTGATGTCACTGACCATGTCATGAGTGATGTAATATGTGACGTCATCAGCAGTGCATTGCGGGGGCGCGAGTTATAGTTAGCTGAACTAACTATAACAGGGGAATTTCTAGGGTTTTGTACGAGGGAAATGTCCAGCTAACTATAACGCCCCTGAAACCTATGCTTTTTTCAGTGAATTTCTAAGGTTTTATAAATGCTAATTCCTAACTATAACGCCCCTAAAACCTTTGGTTTTTTCAGTAAATTTCAAAGGTTTTTTAAATGCCAATTCCTAACTAGAACATGCATGAAACCTATGGTTTTTTCAGTGAATTTCAAAGGTTTTTTAAATGCTAATTCCTATCTATAACTTATCTCTAAAGATATCGTGTTTATTGATTTTCATTGGATTTCTACATTTTTCAAATTTAGTGTGTCAATTTCATTAACTATGTTTTTTATCACCATTTTTTAAACTTATTTTTTCAATTAATTCTTTTAAAAATTAAAAAATATTATTTGTTTTTATTGGGTTTTTCAAACATATTTTTTATATTTTTTGAAATATTTTTTAACTATATGTTCAAAACTTTATTTTATATATAATTTTCTCCATGTTTTTTGGATCCGCGCACCCTATGCGCACCGTTCTCGATCCCTACGCGATAGCATCCGCGCATGGTATGCGTTGGGTGCGTGTTTAGTGCGTGATCGCAATGCGACCGGTAAGCGACTCAAAGCCTATACGCGACACGTTCGATGAACGTAACGCGATGTTTACGCGCTTCCGCGATGCGTCATCTGCATCTATGATGCAGAAGGTGCGCAGATCCCGTGAAATATTTAACATTTAAAAGACATATATATGTATTTCATGTGAATAATAATTGAAGACAAACTCTAAACTAGTCTTAAAAGTAATATATTTTTACATCTAATCCTATATTTTTTTTTTATTCATTTTCGCGGATGCAAGCTGGGTGCGTGATGCGTAAGCGCAGGGTGCGCGGATCCCATTAGACCTGCAAAAAAAGAGATTTGATTGGTTCATTACACTTCCTGTTCTAAATTTTTATTTCATTAAAAGACCCCACCCAATTCAATCATTCTTCTTTCACCTTCTTTGGAGTAGCATCTCTTTGCAGAGAAGAAGATTTTTGGGACTAAGATTTCACTTAGCTCTAACTTTTTTTAACCAAACATGGCTTCAGGGCAGCAGGCATCACCTGCATCTCCTCATACATCTGAGCATGAATTTTTGGAGGAGACACCATGCACACCACGTTTTTCATCTGTGGTGTGGAAATGTTTTACTTTTCCCGAGGGGCAAACGAAGACCAATGCCACCTTGGTCACGTGCAAGATTTGCAAAAGAGTGCTGTCGCAAGGGGATCCTAACAAGAAATAATCGTGCGGCACGGCAAGTATGATGAAGCACCTGAGGACCCTTCATCCGAACAATCTTGCACGAGAAGAATGCCGACAGATGAGAGACACTCCTGCTCCTGTGCCTTCCACCTCTTCACAGCCGAGCACTCCAAGAGTGCATCCATCAGCCCAAAATTTGGACATCCGTCCTCAATTTCAATTTTTAAAAGTGCTCTGCACTAAGTGCAATGCGACTTTGTGCTACGGTGAGCAGTCGATCGATCTGATCTGCCGCCGGCAAGAAAGTCACAATTGCTAGGTTTTTTTTTTTTGTTCCCTGAAGTTCATTGCTTGATTTCTCCTGTTTTGTTTTTTGTTTTTTGTTTTCCAGAAAAACCCAAAAAATCACAAAATTGTTAGAAAAAACAAAAAAAAACATAAAAGAAGAAAGAAGAAAAAAAAAGTTCTTCTAAGAACTAACTTTCCTGGTTTAAAAAAAGAGCAACATTTCTTTGTTGGTGTGTGAAAGTTTAGATGAATGTATGTGTAGTACGTAAATGACTGAATGAATGCATTAGTAGCGTATGGTGAATTTATAAGTGCAGAACTATGAGGAAGTGCTGCAGCATCACACACAGTAACCTCTTTAACTGCAGTGTGCTGTAGTACTTCTGAAGCACAGGGATGCAACATATGTACATAAATATGTTGTAAATCTATGCTTCTCTCTGCACGGCTGCTTAAACTGCAGCCATGTGGTGACACAGGCACCCTTGCACCATAGTGCAAGGATATCCGTGTCATGTGCTGTTTGTTTTTCTGCAGGAAGACACACCTTCCTGCACAAAAACAATGAGAAAATGCATTTTTCTCCTTCAATGTATGCTGAACATTTCAGCATGCATTGAAGATATAAAAATGTGGAGAAATGAAAACAATTCTCCTTGTTGTGCTTTCCTACACCAATTTTAGAATGGTGCAGCATTCACACACATATCAAGATTTATGATTTCTGATAAATCTAGACATGTGTCTTGTTCTATGAGTATTCAGTGCAATCATGCATAACAACACTTATAGAACACCCTTTCAACGCAAAGTGGTGTGCATAATGAGGTTGTATTTACATAGAGTATAAAAAGTGCACAGAGTGCCTTTTCCTCTCTTTGTAAATATGAAAGAGTGTCTTGCGCAATAACTATGTTAACAAAAGTGACATATTTCCGGTTTTAAAATTCCTTGCGAATGATAGAAGGTAAACACAGAGTTTTGTCTGCAAAGATGTTCAAAGAAGAATGATTGAAATGATTGCGGTCCTTAAATAGGTACAATGGGAAATATTATGAACTCCTCAAATCTCTTTTTTTGCAGGTCACATGATATTTGATTATGGTCAGATTTCAAAACTACATAGGTATAAACAGTGTTTTTAGAAACGTGTTTCAACTTTGTAGCTTCTTGCAGACCTCCTCAGTCTGCATATTGAGACTTAGTTAAACTTACCTTCACAATAACAGGAATAAAAAAATTTATACATTTTTTTCAGATTTTCATTGCAATCTAAATTCATATAAATTGCTTATTTTAAAATTTGGATCTGTGAAAGAAAAGAAAAAAAAATTATAACATGTAATAATTAATTTTTTACAACACAGCATAATTTCCACAAAGTAATTTGTTTGCCTTTTTTGCTGTTCTCAGAATATATTGAATTTCACTAGAAATAGTGATTTCAATCGTACTCATCACTTAACAGCGAGCAAAAAAACAAAACAATCAGAAAGATTGTTAAAAAAAACCCAACATGCTATTCTCAGTAAAATACCACAAGATACAAATCACACATATAAAAAATGCTTATGGTTCACAAAATTTTATAAGTTTAACTTACAAAAACTGTAAATGTTGTCGCTTAAAAATATTCACCGAATCTAAGGATACATTTTTGGAGGAGGCACCACGCCCATAACGTTTTTCTTCAGTGGTGTGGAAATTTTGTACTTTTCCCGAGGGGCAAACAAAGACCAATGCCACCTTGGTCACGTGCAAGATTGGCAAAAGAGTGCTGTCGCAAGGGGATCCTAACAAGAAATACTCGTGCGGCATGGCAAGTATGATGAAGCACCTAAGGACCCTTGATCCGAACAATCTTGCACGAGAAGAATGCCGACGGATGAGAGACACTCCTGCGCCTTTCTGTTTCTTTTCTTTTTCTTTTTTTTTATGTCATGATTTCTCTATTTTAACGTTGAAAAACAGTATCTGTAAAAAAAGAATCACAAATAAATGTATATTAATAACTTTCAAATTTATACTACTCCATTACTGTACAAACACATTTTAAATAAAAACTGACTAAGAAACTATAGCCCTGAACCACAAGTGTGACGATGGTTAAAACACTACATGCATAGTGCATACTACTTTGAAGCAGTTCATGCCCTGAAGCCTACCTCACTAAAAGACTACATGTTAACTGACTGAATGATTACAGTACTATAAGGAGACACACTGGGTGAGTAACAGGATGTTTGCTAGAAGTGTATGAATACTGACTGGGGAATTGAAGGTGTGGAAGACAACTGTGTAGGTGGTTAAGAGGACTGCATACACAGTAGATAGGCGTTTGAAGCAGTCCATGTGCTAAGGCCTGGCTCACTGCATGAATACTTGGGTACTGACTGAATGATTAGAGTACAGCAAGGAGAGTGCCTGGGGGAATTTATAAGTGGTTGGCTTTTGGCACAGTGAATGGATTAGTACTTGGTACTGAATGGTTCACTGGAGGAGTGCAAAGGGAGTGACAGGATGTTTGCTGAACTGTAAGGATACTGACTAGGGAATTGAAGGTGTGAAAGACAAGTGTATAGTATGTTAGAAGACTGCATGCATACTGCATAGACATTTGAAGCAGTCTATGTGGTAATGTATGGTTCACAAACTGAGTACTTGGAAAATTACTAAATCATCAGACTACTGCTAGGACAGTGCCTGGGTAAAACTTTTAAATTTTCAGTTCTGGCGCAGTGAAGAGAATAGTACATGGTACTGCACTTTAGTGTCAAACCCTGACTCATTTTATCAATGCATAAGCAAAGACTAGCTTCTAATGCTACTAAAACTTGACAACATGACCGGTTTTAAAACAGTTATCTGTCAGCAAATACACGATGTTACCAAATGCTTCTCTCACAATCCTTACCTAAATGCACACAGACTCACAGTGTGATTTGAGACAAGCAACACTATCCTAGGAGTTTACCAAAACTCATTCGCTAGTCTAGGGTACTTCACACAATCTACATATTTAAGTACTGCACTTTAGTGTCAAAGCCTGACTCGTTTTATCAATGCATAAGCAAAGACTGGCTTCTAATGCTACTAAAACTTGACTACATGACAGGTTTTAAAACAGTTATCTGTCAGCAAATACACGATGTTACCAAATGCTTCTCTCACAGTGGTTCCCAAATGCACACAGACTCACAGTGTGATTCTAGACAACAACCACTATCCCTAGGAGTTTACCAAAACTCATTCACTACTGTGGAAGTGGTAAGGGAACTGCACACAATCTACATATTTAAGGATTGCACTTTTTTGTCAAAGCCTAACTCATTTAATCAACGCATAAGCAAAGACTGGCTTCTAATGCTACTAAAACTTGACAACATGACAGGTTTTAAAAGAGTTATCTGTCAGAAAATAAACGATGTTACCAAATACTTCTCTCACAGTGGTTCCCAAATGCACACAGACTCACAGTGTGATTCTAGACAAGCACCACTATCCCTAGGAGTTTACCAAAACTCATTCACTACAGTGGAAGTGGTAAGGGAACTGCACACAATCTACATATTTCAGGACTGTACTTTTGTGTCAAAGCCTGACTCATTTAATCATGCATAAGCAAAAACTGCCTTCTAATGCTACTAAAACTTGACAACAAGACAGGTTTTAAAACAGTTATCTGTCAGCAAATACACGATGTTACCAAATGCTTCTCTCACAGTGGTGCCCAAATGCACACAGAATCACAGTGTGATTCTAGACAAGCAACACTATCCCTTGGACTTTACCAAAACTCATTCACTACTCTGGAAGGGGTAAGGGGACTGCACACAAACTACGTATTTCAGTACTACACTTTAGTGCCAAAGCCTGACTCATTTTATGAATGCATAAGCAATGACTGGCTTCTAATGCTACTAAAACTTAACATGACAGGTTTTAAAACAGTTATATGTGAGCAAATACACAGTGTTTCCAAATGCTTCTCTCACAATGCTTACCCAAATGCAGACAGACTCACAGTGTGATTCTAGACAACAACCACTATCCCCTGTACTTTACCAAAACACATTCACTACTCTGGAAGAGGTAAAGTAACTGCACACATTCTACATATTTCACTACTGCACTTTAGTGTCAAAGTTTGACTCATTTTCCGAATACATAAGCAATAACTGACTTCTAATTCTACCAAAACTTGAGAACAGGAAAGGTTTTTAAGCAGTTATGTGTATGCAAAGATATAAAGTACCCAAATGCTTCTCTCACAGTGGGTCCCAAATGCACACAGACTCACAGTGTATGATTCTAGACAAGCAACACTCTTCCTTGTACTTTACCAAGACACAATCACTAGTCTAGAAGGGGTAAGGTGAATGCACACATTCTACATATTTCAGTACTGCACACTACTGTGAAAGTCTGACTCATTTTGCAATTGCATAAGCAATGATTGGCCTCTAATGCTACTAAAACTTGACAACAAAACAGGTTTTAAAGCAGTTATCCGCCAGCAAATACATGATATTACCAAATGCTTTTCTCACAATAGTTGCCCAAATGCACACAGACTCACAGGGTGATTGCAGACAAACAAATATCCCTTGTACAAAATACATTTACTAGTCTACAAGATGTAAGGTGATTGCACACATTACAGAAAATTTTCGACTACACATTAGTGCCAAAATGTTTCTCTCAAAATGATTCCTAAATGCACACAGACTCACTGTGTAATTCTAGACAAACAACACTATCCCTTGCACTGTACCAAAACACATTTCATAATCAAGAAGGAGTACTGCATTTTAGTGTAGAAACGTGACTCATTTTGCAAATACATAAACAATGACTGGTTTCTAATTCTACCAAAACATGAAAACAGCACCGTTATCTGTCTGCAAACACATAAAAAACACAAATGCTTATCACAGAATGGTTTCTAAATGCACACACACTGACAATAAGATTCTAGACCAAAAAAAGTACTCCCTGCACTTTAGCAGGAGAAACACATTAGTCTGATTAAAAACAAAATAGACCACATACATCCCATCATAATTAAAAAACTCACCTTTCAAGTTGTTTTGTAGATTAAGAAGTATGCCAGTCACACACCAGATTTTCTTATACAGAATCTCTGCACTGTGCACCTCTCAGCAGAACAAAAGAATGGCAAAGTTTCCCTCTCATTTCCCACACATATACATATAAACATCAAATCACATTCCTTCCCACATAAATTCAAAAGCAAACACACATTTCTATTGGTTAAACATTTCAACCCTTTCCAAATGACATAAATTTCAAACCTTCCCCCAATCTGCCTTATGCCCGTTACCATAGAAACAGATCATGGAACACTGTACTGAGCACACAGGTCACAAGTTCAGCACACAACGTTGCCAATCAAGACAGCAAGTGTGCTTGACTTTTCAACATATCAGCTTATCATATATAATGTTCCTTACAATCAGTTTTTGTTAACCAATAAGAATCATACGTTTAAAAAAAAAGAAATATACACCCTACCTTTCAGTGTAGAAGGTTGTCAAACAACCAATGATTTCTTGTCTTTTTTCAAAACTGCATCTTAGCCACCATTTTAGAAACATCTTACTTTCCAAACTGCCATTTCATTTACAGAGACCATCTGAGTGCATCCAGACCTCCTTTCAAGATGCTTAGAGTGTGGATTGTGGGACACAGCTATATTTTCTGGAGCCAAAGGTATGCAGAAAACAAAGGCATTCACAAAGACCTAGGTTTGCCAAATGTAGACATTAAATGGATTGGACAGAGAGGGTTAAAGTGGCACCAATTGCTGTCATTGGTGAAATCCTTCATGCATATCCAACACCCTGACCTCATAATAGTGCACTGTGGTGGCAATGACCTAGGCACTTTGACTGGGGTAGGTCTGGAAATCCTTATGAAGGACACCTTTGCAGAACTGATTTCACTTTTCCCCAAAACTGCCTTTGTGTATTCTAACATATGCCAAAGGCAGAAATGGAATTGGTCCGATCATTTTTGTCCACAAATTGAGAAAGCTAGGAAACATGTGAATAAATCTGTTTATGCTTTTCTCCGAGACTATAGAATGGGGTCCATTTACAATAACAATCTGCGCTTTCATATGCAAGAGATGTATAGGAGAGATGGAGTGCACTTTACTGATGAAGGAAACAGAGTCTTCCTCAATAACTATAGACTCTGTATAGGTACTTACTTATAAGTACCAAAAACTCAACAATGAACACAACAGCTCTTTTTAGAGCCACTCAAGAACAAAACACTTAAGCTTGATCTTTATCTCCCAAAAATGTAATTTTTTTTTTTGGATCCGCGCACCCATCGCGAGAGAATCCGTGCACCCCACGCGTTAGGATGCGCGCACCCTGCGCGCATTTTGCCGTTTAAAAAAAAAAAAAAGGGGCCCCTGGGGGTCCTTCTGGGACTCCGTAAGCACCTTTAGAGGGTCAGAGTATTTCCACTCTGCCCCCTTTATATGTTTTACACACTTATTCCCCTTGCTTCTTCAGCCTCACTTCTACAGAGGCAGAACATGGCCGCCAACAGTTCCTGGTTTTGAATGTAGACAGACACTTGACAGCCAATTAGCATTCAGCACGTGATCGGGAGGGTGCGCGCTCAGTTCGGGGAGGATGCGCTTACGGTGCGGGTAGGGTGCGCGGATCCTCCCCGGCCATAGATATCACTAAATTTTTTACCCTAATTTTCTCAGGAACTACTGAACAGATTCACAGCATTTATGCAAAAAGCACGAGTCTGAACTGAGGACTACCTCTTTGCCAAATTTGGTGTCATTCCGTTCAGCTGTAGCTGCGACAACAGATCCTATGGGAAATTGCATGGGAAAAACACGTTTTGGGACCCCCCTTTTTTCTCGGCCCTTGCTTGACGAATCACCATGACACTTACAGGGTAGGAGCGGAGCAGAGCTGGCCAAAAGTTTGGAAAAGTTCGCGAAGATTCGTCAACCGGCGCCAGACTTATTGGGAATAGAATGTTGCGGATTTCCTATGGAAAATAGGTCCTAACTATAACTATCTACTGGCGACCGCCAGTAGATAATAACCAGCTGGCAGTTGCCAGGAGGTAGTTATAGTTAGTAGCTAGTTTCCATAGGAAAAGTGTTTTTTGAGTTGCTTATAATGTGGTGTAGTTTGACAAATCTTCACTAAAGTTTCCCAAAAAAGTGGTCCACTTAATCTAGTTCTGCATGGGAAGTTTCAGAGAGATCCGTCAAGTAGGGGCCGAGAAAAAGGGGTGGTCAAAAAAATTGCCCTTTTCATGCAAGTTACCATAGGGAATTTGAACATGACTACAGCCAAAACTGCTGTACAGAATTACACCAAATTTGGCAGTGAGGTAGCTGTTGCTCCTGAAAGAGCCCTTTTTGTAATTTGGTGTAAATCCGTTCAGTAGTTACAAAGTTATTAAAGGAAAAATAAATTGGTATCTCTAAAGATGCAGACCCTCGTGGCCCCCTGGTGGAGCCGCGAAGTCAAGCATCAACAGCGATGCCCTGATTGGCTGACCCCAACCCGAACGGGAGGTTGCAGCTGCCATTTTAAGTATCAGGGTATGGTCCCGGGGACTTAATATTTTTCTGCAAAAATATTAAAGGGGTAAGAGAAGAGGGGACCCTAATCCCCATGGGTATGTTTGAGGAGTGTGAGCAGGAGCTATGTTGGACACAAAAAAGAGTTATATAATTTTGTTTCCCACTTTAGAAATCTGCGGATCCCCTGCGAGGCTCAGCGCTGACCCATGTAAATCCTGGACAGATTTGTGAATCTTGATGCACTTTAGTAAAACAAAACACTTTCAGACCCATTCAGACACCAACACAGATACTCTCACACCCATTTACAGACCCACACAGGCAGTCACGTACCCACTCACTGATCTATTCAGGCATTCACACACCCACTCACAGAGCCATGCAGGCACTCTGAGGACCACTCAAAGGAACTCATACACTTACTCACAGACGTATGCAGGCATTCACACTCACTCATAGACCCATGCAGGTTACACAGAGCCACTCACATACCCATGTAGGCACTCACAAACCCACTCACAGACCCACATAGGCACTCACACATGCAGTGACAGACACACACTCATAGACCTACCATGACACTCAGACACCCACTCACAGACCCACTAAGATACACACACATACCTACTCACAGACCCCCACAGACATTCACACACACACTCACAGACCTACACAGGAATTGACACACCAACTCACAGACCCATGCAGGCACTAACAGTCACACTCACATACCCATGTAGGCACTTATACACCTACTCACAGACACCCTCAAGCAGCACTCAATCACCCACTCACAGAACTCACTCTGGCACTCACAGACCCACTTACATACCCATGAACACAATCACATTCCCACTCACAGATCCACACAGGCACTCTCATCTCCATTTACAGGCCCACACAGACCTACTTCCAAACCCACAAAGACACTAAGACACCAACTCACAGACAAACAGGCACTCACACATGCAGCCACATATCCACACAGACACAAACACTAATTCACAGACCTACACAGACACTCACACACCCATTCACACACCTATGCACAAACTGACACACCCATGCAGGCACTGGCATACCCACTCACATACCCAAGTAGGCACTCACACACCCACTCACAGACCCATGCAGGCACTCACAGACTCAGTCACAGACTCACACAGACACTCAAACACCCACTGACAGACCCACTCAAACACTCACAGATGCACACACAGATCTACAGAGAAACTCACACACCCACTGACAGACCCTCACGGACCCACACAGGCACTCACAGACCTGCATAGCCGCTCACACAACCCCTCATAAACTGACACACCCACTCACGGACCCACTGAGAGACCTACATAACCCCTCACACACACTCACGAAAAGACCCATACAGTGATTCACACACCCAGTAACAGACCCACACAGGAACTCACCCACCCACTCAGAGACCCACACACGTACTGGCACATCAACCTCCACACCCACTCACAGACCCACTCAGACACTCACACACCCTCTCATAGACCCACTTAGACACTCACACATCCACTCACACACTCATACAGCTACTCACATGTACTCAATGACACATGCAGCCACTCACACATTCATCCTCTAAGGCAGAGGTCTTCAAACTTTTTTCGGTTGAGCCCCTCCAGCTGAAATATTAAGATGTCAGACCCCCACCACCTGACAGAAATTTCTGGAACCTGGTACACTACATAATCAACCACCATCACATATCACAGGCCATATCCATTCAAATAATGTTAAACACAGTAAGAGTGTTAAGTAAATTGCGATTGGGTATGCCTAAATGACAGAGGCTTATTACACAATTCAAAAAAAATTTTCCAAGATAAAATGTGTGCAAATTCTTTTTACTAGAATGCTATCTTTTACACATATAGCACATAATTTGACATTGTTTGATAATAACACCACCAAACGTAATGTGACGGGTGTGTCTGTTTTTCACCACAGAAAGGATTCTTCTGTGGATGGATTTTTGCTACTGTCATTCTCGGGTTGTACTCTACATCCAGTCTTTAGCAGAACCTATTATCAAGAACGGCGATAACATCATCGCCACTTTAGCGGCAGGAAACTGCAGCTAAAGCGGTGCTAAGGGGCTTGATAATATGCCCTTGAAAAGTCCAATAGAAGCCCAGGTTTGATGTCCTTCGCACCAGAACCTGGGCTTCTATGGGAATTCACAGGGGCATATAATCAAGCCCCTTATCGCCGCTTTAGTGGCAGTTTCCTGCCGTTAAAGCGGCGATAATGTTATCGCTGTTCTTGATAATATGGCCCTTAGTCTTTAATACTGCAAGTGCTGAGAACCAGATCTCACATAAATATGACAAGCTGAAAGGTGAGAGAGTTTTGATAGCAGTTTTTCTCAAAGCTGAATGTTCTGCAGACATTTTCAGCCTAAACTCTCCTAAAGAGACTTTGGTAAATTGCACCTGCAGAGTGTGGTCAATTTAGAGGTCAATCAGTTCTTCCTCCAAATGAATCAGGAGATGGCTCCCCACCTCTGCCAGAAAAGGTTGAAAGACCCAGTCATGAAACACTTAGAAGTTCATATTCTGTCTCCTCAAGAGCATCTGCTAAAAATGGGAATGGATCAAACAGGCCATCTTCAGCTATTCTTCTCCATAATTGCATTTTCTTCTTGAATTCTGTTATACTTTTATTCATGGTAAAAGAAGTGATCTCAGCTCTTTGCAGAGACAGATTCAGGGAAGAAATTTTCTCGAAAATGTCAGTAAGGTATGTTAAAAGCACAAGCCAGCGGGGATTGCATTGTTGTGCTGCTTTGCAGGGGTACAAACACAGAAGAAACTGTTGTACTTCATTCCTTAATTCAAAGGTGCGAGTCAGCACTTTCCCCTGAGATAATCACCGCACTACTGTATGAAACTCCAAGCCATCAGGCTAAGGTCCCACTTCTGCAAATAAAATTGCAAATAGACAAGCTCTTGTGAGATGGGTCTATGTGAAATGTTCTATTTTTATAGCAGAATACAGCACACCCTCAAGTTCACTGCCCATGTTCCGAACAGCAAGTGCTGCCTGTTGTATCATACAGTGGGTCCACAGAATATGTGGAGCCCCTTTCAGCACATTAGATTTTAGGCCAGCCATAGCACCACACTTTGAAGGAGCACCATCTGTGCAGATTCCAACACAGTTTTCCCATTTTAAGCCATGGATACACAGGAAGTCATTGATAATCTCAAACAAATCGGATCCTGTTGCTCGCTACTTGAGTGGCTTGCAAAATAAAAAATATTCCAATAATAATGTTTCATAACAGTATCAAACATAACTAATTAAATGGGCATCCTTTGTCACATAAGTTGCTTCATCCAACTACAAAGCAAATGAACTTGATTTAAACTGGGCAGTGAGCTGTCACCTGAATATCTTCTGACATGTCAGAGATGTGGAGGCAAACTGTTGTGTCCGAGATGGGTATACTTATGAACTTCTCTGCTGCTTTTTCATGAAGCATTGTCCTAGCCATGTTGAGCAATGCTGGGAGAATCACCTTTTCTCCACCTACAAAGGGCCTTTTGTTTTTGGCAATGTGGTATGCTACTTGGTATGATGCTTTTAATTCATTTTCTAAAGAATAAGGCACATGTTTCACTGCTTCTTTCTGCAGAGTTATCGCTTGCAACTTCCTGCCAAAACAATCTCTACTTTTTCCTGCTAGAGACCCATGGTTCGTTTCAAAGTGACGCCTTGGTTTGGTTGGCTTCAATTGGTCGTTAGCTAAGATCATGCCACAAACCACACACTGTGGTCTACTTTCTCCACTAACAACAATGCAGGTGAAACCAAAGTCGAAATAGGAGGCATCATGTGTCCTTGTTTTTGCAGCTTTTCTCTCTCCATCTGTTTCTGTTTCAGCCTTTCGCTTGATCACTCTACCATCTTTTGGCAGCAGGAAATGATCCATGTCAAATGTGTGTGTAACTTAAGACACACAATTCCAAAGTTGCATGTTAATGAATAGTACATGGCTGCAATTTTATAGCTGCATGAGGTACAGCAGGTTTTTAACTTTTTAGTTGAAAAAAATGTTTACATATCTTCTTATATTATAAATAAAATACATTTGGATAAAAGAATAATTTTGCAGGAAGTAGATTAAAAGTCATTGTAGCTCATCCAGGCTTTAAGTAGGTGCTCCCAAAATTGCTGCAGTATGTATATGCCATATACCACCGATGAGGCTCTGCAAGTTACTTGTTCTGAGGTTAGTGAGGGCAAACTTCAGCAGAGCCCGTTCACCCATCACTCAAAAACAAATGTGTACCTTCTTGTTCATTTCCTCAGATGTTCCTGCTGATTGAATAGGAGTCCTCTGCCTAGAGATCAGGTGGCTTTTTCCCTTGCAATGAAGTGAACATGTTTAATACATTTTACTTGCATGTTCTCAGTATGTTTCACATGAGACATCATGAAAGCTCCCCCGAGATCAGAATCATAGTGATGGGCAAGGGAGGGAATGACATCCCTAGAAGTTACCTGCTGTCTTATCTTGAGGGCAAATAAAATATGCCATGATCTGCAAGGTATTAGTTTGAAGTCCTGATGACTGGTAAGAAAGCCATGATCTCCAAGTTATACAAATGTGATTTCTGGCAGGGCCACATCAGCTTTCCATTCTTTCACACTTGTTAAATTGATCTTACATGCACTTCATTGCCGCTCCTTTACTTTAATATCCCCCATACACAACATACCCACTCTCCTGTAAGCGCAGTTTCCTTTACTTTTGCCATGTCAATATTTCAACACCTGTTCAGTTTCTTCTTGAACTCTTGCACAGAATCAGAACTGGCACATGTGACTTATGTAATACACTCTGCAAAGAAGCAAAGGATTAGATGAGCATGTATTTAGAACAATTTTAGGACCCACTGACAGGCACTGTGAGAAATTTGCACTGCATTTGATTCTCAACTCCAGAAATCTTAATCATGGTTTTTGGGCTGTTTAAGTATGGACGCATCTGTGACAGACTCAAGCGGTTGTACATAAGTTTCATGGGGCCCTGGCTTTTACTCGTAGGCCTGTGCCATATTACAGACGGAAAGGCAGGGCAAAAAGCACTGGAGAAAAGAACTAATTCTACAGCATCAATAAGGGTTCAAACAAAGTGTGTTGCTGAATGGCATCTGGAAAGGGACAAGGAGGGCTCCTGGTATACTCTGTACTGCCACACTGTACCTTTTTAAAACTACGGACAATACCTACTTTTCTGCACTCATCGCTTTGTTGGGACTCCATTAACCAGTGTCCCAAGCATCAGGAGGCGCTAGCACGGATTCCCAGCGCCAGGCGGCGCATATAAGTGGCCTCGGGCTCCTGTAGCGCGGGACGCCTTGGCAAAGACCGGGCCAAGGCCGGGCCCGTTTGCACCCGTCCATTGACGAATGTGGCTGGGTTGGGCCCTGTCTCTTGGCTTGTCGCTACAGCTTCTCCTTTTGGCACACAATTTTGAGATCAAAGGTAAGAGGATGGGGAAATGTAAATTTACCATACCCTCTACCAAGGATCGGCCACTAACCACTACCATTACCAGCTTTTCGACTACCGCCATGGGGGCTATCAATAGCGTGATTGAATGTGTGGAGGCGAGATTAGGGGCCACAAAACGGGCATTACACAATAGTGGAACCAGCGAGCCCAACAAAGAGTTAACAACTGAGAAGCTCTGACTTAGTCACAGGTGCTACAGCATTGAATGTTTTGGAAGTCCCCAACAACAAAATTAATAACATTGTCAATCAGCAAGGTTGCTTTTTAGATACCTTACGTCCACCCCCTCCGAAAAAGGCAAAGGCATGTAGTAAGTCAAAGAAGGAGGTACCGCCACTGGTAACTCAGAGAAAAGTACCAGCACCTACTGCGAGGAAGAATGTAAGGGCCCTCGACTTGGAAGCTGATGCAGGCCCAAGAGATAATGGAGAAAATGGAGACTTACTGTTGCACGCACAACTTGTCAGTTCCCTCGAATTAGTAATGAAATCCCTTCTTGATCCGTTTTGAAGCATTTCGAATACCATTGATATAAATCCATGTTGTGGCACGCTGTGTGCGTGTCATGAAGGAGTTGCACAGCCATTGCACACAAGTGAACAGTATTCACAAACGCTCCATAATTTTGCCAAGTTCTTCCACTTTATTCAAAATGTCATCGCTTTTTAGCCATCACGTCAAAGGTGAAAAGTTTCTAAATTTCATGCGTCTTTATGCTCTGGGATTGCCCATCCGGGCCTATTCACAGGCAACTGCCGAAACTTCATAATTCACCAGACTTGTAATCTACCCAATGCATTTCGGTCCTCACGACCTTCTTCGGGGGTATCTATGTTGTTTAAAAATATATATTAATATATTTGTTACAACTAACAATACGTTGCAAATTGATTTTTCAATACTAACATTTGACCCTTGCTATCTTAAACCCACATCAAAAAATCCCACAAAACATTTCACCCTATTCCCCCATGAAATGCTAACGAAAAACATATTGTGCTAAAGGCTTTCACTCACGATGTTCACTGCCCCAACCTTCAAATAAAAGTTCACCATCAAAACTTCCCCAATTTACATCACGTATAACTCAAAGCGTCCTCCTGGTAAACATACGCTAGAAATCCTTTCAAATCTAAATGATAATAAACTACCTTTTCCCAAGTCATAATCGCAACACAAGCTAATCCCTTAAGTACCTGCTATTAACACGTTGGTTTCAAAAACACACAGCCTCCCTGTTTCTCTCCAGCAAGCCTTCTAAACGTATCCCTCCCGACCTGAACTATTTGAGCTAAACTTATACGCCTGTGCTGAAAATGCCCCACCCATCGTTTAAAGTGCACTCTGCCTCTAAAAACATAGGCTCAATACAAATAAAATAAAAACGTCACCAACCTTTACCCGCCCCCCCTCACTCACTGATTGACATAAAGTTCCTAAATAAACAGTGTTGAACAATTCAGATGCATAATACAAATTAATACGTGCAACCCAATATCTTAATACATTATACAATCGTTCGTAGTTAGTTGCCCGACAACGTTCTGTGAAAAAGCCTCTAACGTGGGAATGTCCTTAAAGTTCATTGAAATCTTTGATCATTTTTCAGCGGGGTGCTCTGACATGGTTTGGAACGAAGGTAAATGATTCATGAAAAGAACCTGAAGCACACCCTTATTGACTTTATCCATAATTTTGTCACGATTTTCATCAAAGTTAGCGTGCAGCACTCCTGTTCGCCCCGTCCCAAAACGGCGCCACGCCGTTTTGGGACGATGGATAAAGTCAATAAGGGTGTGCTTCAGGTTCTTTTCATGAATCATTTACCTTCGTTCCAAACCCTGTCAGAGCACCCCGCTGAAAAATGATCAAAGATTTCAATGAACTTTAAGAACATTCCCACGTTAGAGGCTTTTTCACAGAACGTTGTTGGGCAACTAACTACGAACGATTGTATAATGTATTAAGATATTGGGTTGCACGTATTAATTTGTATTATGCATCTGAATTGTTCAACACTGTTTATTTAGGAACTTTATGTCAATCAGTGAGTGAGGGGGGGCGGGTAAAGGTTGGTGACGTTTTTATTTTATTTGTATTGAGCCTCTGTTTTTAGAGGCAGAGTGCACTTTAAACGATGGGTGGGGCATTTTCAGCACAGGTGTATAAGTTTAGCTCAAATAGTTCAGGTTGGGAGGGATACGTTTAGAAGGCTTGCTGGAGAGAAACAGGGAGGCTGTGTGTTTTTGAAACCAACGTGTTAATAGCAGGTAGGCTTGTGTTGCGATTATGACTTGGGAAAAGGTAGTTTATTATCATTTAGATTTGAAAGGATTTCTAGCGTATGTTTACCAGGAGGACGCTTTGAGTTATACGTGATGTAAATTGGGGAAGTTTTGATGGTGAACTTTTATTTGAAGGTTGGGGCAGTGAACATCGTGAGTGAAAGCCTTTAGCACAATATGTTTTTCGTTAGCATTTCATGGGGGAACTAGAGTGAAATGTTTTGTTGGATTTTTTGATGTGGGTTTAAGATAGCAAGGGTCAAATGTTAGTATTGAAAAATCAATTTGCAATGTATTGTTAGTTGTAACAAATATATTAATATATATTTTTAAACATCATAGATACCCCCGAAGAAGGTCGTGAGGACCGAAATGCATTGGGTAGATTACAAGTCTGGTGAATTATGAAGTTTCGGCAGTTGCCTGCGAATAGGCCCGGATGGGCAATCCCAGAGCATAAAGACGCATGAAATTTAGAAACTTTTCACCTTTGACGTGATGGCTAAAAAGCGATGACATTTTGAATAAAGTGGAAGAACTTGGCAAAATTATGGAGCGTTTGTGAATACTGTTCACTTGTGTGCAATGGCTGTGCAACTCCTTCATGACACGCACACAGCGTGCCACAACATGGATTCATTACATATTGGCGCCGTTTTGGGACGGGGCGAACAGGAGTGCTGCACGCTAACTTTGATGAAAATCGTGACGAAATTATGGATAAAGTCAATAAGGGTGTGCTTCAGGTTCTTTTCATGAATCGAATACCATTGATATGTCACTGCAAATTTTGATTGGCTCAAGCTTATCTGGCCTAAACTCTGAGACAAATAATGCACCAGATCCTGATTCCTTGCCTTCACGCCATACCACCTTGCCCACCCGGAGCTTAGAACCTTCGTCTTTGGACCCGCCTCTAGGCCGTTGCTCTGTTATTGATACTAATATTCCAACTCGCCCCACCAAGTTCCAGATAAATAATGCACCTTCCTCAGTTGGAGGCCAGTTAACCACTTTAAATGGGTCAAAAGAGATTGGAGTTCTTAATCCTGCTGATAATGGTTATGTCAAATTAAGGAAAAGTCATGAAAGAACTCTCCACCTCCCACCTGAAGCTACCCCGATGGTAATAGCCCTCAAGAATGTGCCATCTCTGCCATCCAATAAGGAGGAAGACTTGTTGCAGTTAAAGAATAAGACTGTACATTGGCTATTGAAAACCACAGTTTGCCCGAAAAGTGAAGATTTATTCCAGCATATAAACAATGTTGACCAGGTCTCGTGGGTGGGCACACAACCTAAATTGGAATCAGGTGACTGTGTTGTTGTAAATTTTCAAAACAGGTCATTAGTTCACTTTCTTATGGACAGGCTTTTTTTGGTGTGACAATGCCAGTGGCCCCATTGAGGCGTCACCCTTAGGGTATGTTTACAAGCCAAATGCACTTGTAGCGCATAGGCCACTCTGCACAACTGATAATGCTATTCATAATTTTGCTATTTCAATTTCTAATCGTTTCACTCCCCTTGATCATGTAGACTGACTACATCATATGGCGCCCGGATTTGATCGGCATACCAAGCGCGATTTAGAACAGAGCCTTGTTAAAAGTAGTACTGGCGGTATGGAAAAATTAACACAGATTGTCTTGCCGCATGTAGGCAGCCCTATCCTTCTTGATTTACCAAAGATAGCTTTGATGGAACCTAATAACATCTTACCAGGCGAGCAGGTCCAATCTTTGGTTCCTTCTAATATGGCGATAAAATTCCAGGGTGATTGTGAGACAACTGCCCATTCAAGTATCGAGGAAGTTCCTCGCAGTCATAACAGCACAATTGTCTATGGCAGCCTTTTTTGGAATAATGCTGGAATGTCTAACAAATTGAAATCTAAACAGTGGCTTGATTTCATCAAAGGTTACAGTATTGTATGTTTACAAGAAATCTGGTTGAGAGAGACTGTTCACATTATTGGCTATGTTTCCATACACACCCCAGCCAATGTAGCTTTGGGCGGTCATTCTAAGGGTGGTTTATTAACTTTGGTAGCGTCAACACTTTCAAATCATCAATATTCTTTTTAGAAAGACTGTGACATTGGTCATTGTTAATTTTTATCACAATAACTTTAGCATTAAAAATACAGCTATTGCTGAAGATCTTGAGGATTCATTATGTAGACATATACAGGAGACAAATATGGATTTTATTGTCCTCTGGGGGTGTGTGATTTTAACTGTAAATTATGCACCTTATCAAAGCAGTCTGCATGTTGTTTATTAGATGGGGCCAGGGATGGTGGTTTCCACTTTTATCATAACCCCTGTGGGAATATTTTTAATTCAATACTCTCAAAATGTTCTCTCTGTCTCACAGTTGATCTTATTCGATCAGAAGGCATGGACCTAGTCTCATTTATTGGCAGAGGCCAAGGGACTTTAATTGATGTCAAACTGTGACCTTTTCTAGCCTTTATGTCTGTTTTAGAGATCATTATCCACTATACCTCTATTTAGAGATTCAAATTGGTGACCCCTCTGGGACAACTACACTATGCCCCATAACCTATGCAAAAATACAAGGGGCTATTGATTAAGTGGTCTACCATCAACCCAGATTCCGTCCTTCAACGGATCTTGACCACTAACATGAGACAAATTTTAGACTGTCTGGATTACAGTGTAAATCCACCATCTATGTTAAAAGCCTTTGCTGCAATAACTGAGACCATTAATGCTGCTCTGTCTAGTGATTACAGAATAAGACACCGGAAGCAAAGCAAGTGGTTTAACAGTGATTGCTCACAGTCTCACAATAAACTTGTGAAGGCATTAAAAAAAAAACCAGAGACATCCTGAAGGTAAAACAACTTGGATTTGAAAATAAACAAGCGCTAGGGAGATGTAAATTAGGCATAAGAAAAGAAGCTTGGGAACAACTGCATGTAGCTTGTCAAAGTAAAGACCCCAGGCTCTTCTGGAAAACCGTTAACTCTTTTTTCAAGAGCTCCCATAATAGCAGCATTGCTGTTACAATCACGCCTGAAGCGTGGGAGGAATACTTTTCTTGTTTACACAGTACAAATGGCGAGCAGCACACTAATTTAAATTACGGGGCATCAGAGCTGGCCCAGCTAACGCTCGAAGAAGTTGAAAGGGCTTTAAACCAAACAGTAAAGAATAAAGCATCTGGTCCTGATGGCATCCCAGCATATCTGTTTATAGCTAACCCTGCTTTATGGCTCCCTTTGTTGACTAACATTTTAAGCTGTATAGCATCCAAGGACCCTCCTGAATCATGGAGATCCGTGAAAATAGTCCCCATTTTTAAGAAAGGGGACAGGTCTGGCCCAAAATGTTATTGGCCCATTTCATATATTGACTGTACCTGCAAAATGATGGGCAGGGTTATATATCAGAGCGGTTGGAGGCCTGGGTAACCCACAGCGGGAAATTTTCAGACATACAATATGTTTTTAGGAGGGGCCTGGGAACCACTGAACAAAGTCTTAATCTGCACTTGGTCATAAGCAAGTACAAAATAGCTAACTCCTGATCCCTTTATCTTGGGTTCATGGACCTTACGTCTGCTTTTGACTGGGTGCAGAGAGGGAGATTATGGGAAAAGATGCTGAATATGGTCATTGAACCATCTATTGTCCATTTTCTAGCCACAGTGCATCAAGATGTGTCAGGGAGGGTCAGATATAAAGCAGGTGGTGAACTCTTGGCCCCAATAAAAAATGAATCGTGGGGTTTGCCAAGGCTGCGTCCTTGCACCTTTTCTATTCTGTCTGTATATTAATGACTTAGCAAGCTACATTAATCATGGGAACGTGGATGCCCTCAAGATAGGAGCCCGAAATCTCAAGGCATTACTCTCTGCAGATGACTGTGTTCTAATGTCTAGAACCAGTGTGGGCTTGCAGAAGCTTTTGACCAGGTTTAATGACTTCATGAACAGACTTGGTCTAAAGACCAACGTAAGGAAATCTTATACTATGGTGGGGGGTAAATACCCCACCATTTTAAAATCTTGTTTAATAACACATGAAAAGTTGTCTTAGTCCCTACTTTTTGTTACCTGGTTATCCCGTTTGACCATAAAAAAGCACCTGGCACCACCTAGTTGAAACAAGGGTTAGGAATTTTAACCAAAACCTGGAGGCGGTTTTTAGATTCACGAAAAAGTTAGGCTGAAGACCAATTAATGCAATCATTAACATCTATAAGGCTCGCTCCTGTTCCGTTATACTGTATGGGGCTGGAGTATGGGGTTTTTATAACCCAGTGGGTCTTGTTGACAGTCCCCAATAGCCTTCCTGCTACTGTCTGTCACAGCGAACTTAGCTTGTTTCCCTTGTCTTTTCGTATACAATTAGTACTGCTTCTATTGTGGCATTCCATTTGGGAGAAGGAAGAACCAGCCCAAAATCGTGCAATTATTTTAGACTGTTTTGAATTGGATTACATGACAAAGATACCCTGGCTCAGTCATATAAAAAAACAGTTAGAGTCCCTGGGGCTGGCGGATTGTTTTCACAATCCAGCTAGCATTGCCAAGATCCCAAAAGTGACCTTCTAACTTGCCTATAATCAACTAGAGGAAATTTAGAGATGGTAAAAAAGAGTGTGTTAGAACTCTCGCCTATAGTTTGCTCTTTAGGCATTGAGCCTTATCTTTCCTTTTATTTCAGTCACACTAAATTGTTCTACTTCATTAGATTCAGGTTTGGCATTTGCATTTTTTGGTTTCTTATCCCCGCAAAGTTTACTGCGATGCCAAACTGGATCTGTGCCCTTACGATTCCAAGTCCACTGAGTGCTCACATCATTTTCTGTTCATTTGCCAACTTTTCCTCAAGTCAAGGTGTGATTTTATTATCCCTCTCCTAAAGTTTTTAAATATCAGGAAGTGTTGGGCAGCTTTATATCCTCTTCATCTTTTAAAAGATAAATTTACTTGTTTAATGATTTATAGATATATTTCTCCGGCTGTTCGTTTACGTGGAATTGTTGGGAAATGATTTTATTTGTTTCAACGAAACATTTCTGGGCCTTATCGTTCACTGAGACATGGGATTGTTATGAATTTATTTATTCTCTGTCACTAATTCATGCTGCTACCTTGTGCTAAATTATTGATTATAACTCTGACATTGTGATAGTGAATTGTCATTGCTTCGAAACACATTACTTATTGTCAGTATCACTCTTTTTTTCTTAAACTGTTTTAAATGTCTTTTGATGCATTCTTTTATGGCTGATAGCCAGCCGAATAAAGATATTTTGACTGACTGACTGACAAATCTTTCCTATGCCAATGCTAAGATTCCATTGGTCAAGACACCACCTTGATAAAATTGGGAAAAATGAGTGCCAAAAAGTAGAGCAAACATAGTCCAATATTGCTAATCCTAGGAATGAGTGGCAGGGACAGTGTAAAGCAGGAAGTAAATGGAGATTTGTTTCTGGACTGCGTTACAGAGGTGATCTGTGCAGAGTTCTTCTCCCTGCTAACTTCTTAATTTCTCTCGGAGTCCTCGAAGGAAGGTAAGTACCCTGAATCATAGCAAGGTGCAAGCAAGGGAAATTGCCTTTTTGGCCGCTATTCAGGAAGTGCAATTGAGCAATTATGAAGGAACCATTGGGCCCTCAGGTGTTTGGCCCTGGTGTCACTGCCCCAGCAGCACCACTAGCAGTACCCCCTTCCCTTTGTTCTTCATGTGGTGCTCAGTCGCATTCAGGTGGGCAATAGCCTGTCACTCCTTCCAGCAAACTGAACTTCGCCTTCAGTTTTAAGGTTTGCAAAAAGCATAACATTTAGCACAGTCGGAGGCACCTTCATATCCTATGGATTGGTGTTTTAAGAAATGGCTGCCTCTCAACATTTTCAGGTAGCTTGGAGAGATACTCCTTATATATATTTTCAGGTGTTCTATTCTTTTTACAGTTTTGTGGAAATATGACCCAGAGAAATTGGAGCACTGTACTTAAACACTTTTCTTTCTTTATTTTATGCACATGGCGATTAAGTGATTTGCTCAGAATGACAGGATGTTGGCCAACACGAAGACTAGAACCTGGTCCTCCAGGTATAAGTCGGCAGCTCTGGTGTATTTTAAGCATACTTAACAAAAACAATTGGAAATGTAACAACTGAGTATTTATTTACATGGGTTTAGTTACCCTTCTCCCACCTGTGAAACTGCCTAAAAAACTCATAGTAAATGTGATGGGGCGGAAGGCATCAATCCAAGTACAGCATGCAAACGAGCACAGTTGACAAATGCAAGCTAAAGGAGGGTTGGGTTTGCTAAGTGTGATTAGCTTATTAAAAAACATGAGTTCAAACGATGCATTGTACAGCATAAATTTTGAGAAAACGTAATACATAATGAAAGAGAATGGTTTTAAATGGTGCATTTTACTGCCAAAGTGTTCCTCAGGTATAATCCCCAATCTGCCTTTTTTCGAAAAAGCCTACAACCCCAAAGTCAAGCCCAGGGATACTTTAACCCATGTGCTACCTAAAAGACCTGCTCATTGATAACAGGAACCCAAAAATATGGGGACCAGGGGAGCACAGTGCATAGGGGAGTACAGCTGCAAAAACAGGTGATGCAATTGACTATGCGGCACCAGCAGTCACAAAAACTGGAAAAAAACAGTTCTTTATAGCTTTTGGAACTTACAAACTTACATTAAGATTTGAAGAAATGATGTGTCAGGCTTGATTAAACGTTTCTTGGGGTTTTGCCATCAACACCAGTAGTCTAGTTAAATTAGTTCAAAAAATGGGCTAACCTAGAACTAATTGCATTACAATTTCTGTGAGTGGATTGTTATTGAAATTTTTCCATAGAAAACGATGGTGAAAAGTCTACCACTCTATCATGACGCGTTATTCCAATATGGCGGATTTTTCAAAATGGCTGCCCATTATTTGAGATATAGGGTATAACTGTTTATATGCCCATTTGTGGTATCATTTTATATGTTTTTAGAGAAGGGAAAGTCAAAAATAACATCAAAAATTGTTCCTGATGACTATAACATCAAATTGGGATTAATACAATAAACAAAGGAGCAGATTTACAAACCCCTTGCGCCACTTTTGTGTCACTTTTCCCATGTTAAAAGTGCCGCAAAAGTGGCGCAAGGGGCTTGTAAATCTGCCCCAAAGATTATATATGTTATTATGTCAAACATGGTTTTGAAATTATTTCTTATTTACATTTTTTTAACATCATTTGAAAAGGATAAACAAATTTCAACTAGATAATATAGCACTAATCAATATGACACTGACAAATGAAAATTGTTAAAGAGATAAATTCAGACAGCACTCCTCCGTATAAGAATAGTATGATTTCAATCATCGTCCATGTCCACTTCCATGGAATTGCAACAGCTTATTCCTCGACAATCCGTGCACGCATCTGTGCACACTATTCCCTGTCTTTTGCATATACATTGCAGAGTCGCACATTGACTCTTGCTACAGCCACATTTCACAAATTTTAATAAATGATCTGGTGCTGGTGCTTGACTCATTCTAATGGGAGCCAATCTTCCATCTTTCATTTCAAATCCCCACTGTAATGGATCCCTATGAATACCTATCCACTGCTGCACCCGATGATATACTCTGAGTGAATGAAATTTGCAGGCATCCTCTGTAGGAGGCAAGACTTCCAGTTTCACATGTATTGTTGATTTTGTTGCCTTTGAAGTGAAAGCTCGAAGTCTCATATTATGTAGTGTGCTGTCTCCTGTTATTCCTCCATACAACTCTATAGTTGCATTAAGACCAGCATTTTCAATTTCTTCTGTTGATTTTTGTGCAGTTTGGAATACGGCAGCACTTTCTTTGAAGCTGCCTGATTTTCTTAGAAACTTTATGGAGTCATGTTTTCCTAATCCAAATGGTTTGGAGGTGGTATCACATCCTAATACGGCGTGAGCAAATCAGGTGTGAGAGCAGACGTCATTACCTAAAGCTTTTGCTAATTTCCTAATATCATACACAGTTATGTTTTTGGAAGATTTCTTAGGTTCTGGGCAAAAGAAAATATCAAATTGGTTTGCTTGAAAACGATGAAGGAGTAGTATGAGAAGATCGGTGTCCTCGCCAACAATGGCTGTAGGATTAGTTTTCAGAAGGTTCCACAAGGACAGGTATAGTATTTCCTCTTTCTGCTGCAGCTGAACATTCAAAACGAAGAACTTCTGAATAGGAGCTGCAGAATCCCATATGATTTACTGCTTCATCTACAAATCTTGAGCTTGTGTTGTCATGTAATTGAACTGCCAGCCCTAACTGCAACTTTGCAACTAAGACTCGTGGGCGCACAGCTTGCATAATTGCCTGTCCTATAGAAGCTACTTTTCTCTCTCTGTTGGTTTTATCAGTAACAAAAACTGATAATTAACGAATCAGGAATATAGCTCACATTATAGTCAACACTACTCATGTTTTCAATGGGTGGATATGTTTCTGGTTCTACAGGGATGTCTTTATTATCATTTCTTATTATTTCAGCAGCTGCCATAAGGAGATTGTTTCGATCCTCTTCAACATCTTCATGGCTATGACTGTGGTACTCGTGCAATACATGAGCAGCTGTACTTTTAAAAGTAACAACATCAGCAGTCCCTGCAACTGTTCCTATGAAGATTTCATCTTGAAAATACTCTGTGAGTTTTTGTTTCATATACTTCGAACTGTATGGTTCGCTATTTTCTGGCAGTAATTCTCACATTTTATTAACAAGTTCTTTAACATTTGTTTGTTCTTCATAATTTGCCTCCATGTATTTAACTACTTGAAGAAAATTTTCCTGGCGAACTGAGTTCTCTGGTCGACCTGAAGATATTGGAGGGTTATCAGTGAACTGCCCGGGAATTAATTTCCCAGCAGAAAAATTGACGTAACACTGTTTGTGGTAGCATGCATCTACAGCATGTAAATCAGACACATTTTGGATACGTCTCTTAACTTTGTCTACCCATTCATCATTGCGTCCGTTGCATTTTTGTAAAACTGATGATTTGAATTCAACTGTTCGTGCATTACACCACACATTTTTTTTCCTCTCCCTGAAGTATAAACTTAACTCAGTACCACAGAAAAAACTATTTTTTTCTAAAATAACATGGGGTTTCACACGACCGTAGAACACAAGAAGTTGTGGGATCTGATTCTTTCTCCTGGAACGGAGTTTTCAAGTTAACAAAACGCGCTCTACATTTCTTGTGAACTTTCTGCCCAACACAAACGTGAAACTTAGATATTTTTCTCTCCTTGCATGTTTTTTGAATTCCAGTCATTCCTCTTTCAGTAAGTACAGATACATCGTCATCTTCTTGAAACACCACATCACAAATGAAACACTTTCTACGTCCATTTTCACTGTATCTCACAGCAACTCGCAAGAACCTGTAACACATAAATAAAACATTTTTGATCAACAAAAAAACAAACAATAACAACAAAGTTACAAAACAAAACACAAACCATAGCAAACTTTTTATTTCAAAAGTTAATTGTAATTTTTACGTTCCTTCACACTTTGTAATATAAGTCAACAAAAAAATTATACAAACTTTGTCTCTCTGACATATTCCGCGATTATTTGAAATTATGGTCATCAGAAACAATTTTTGATTTTATTTTTGACTTTCCCGGCCCTAAAAACATATAAAATGATACCACACATGGGCATATAAACAGTTATACCCTATATCTCAAATAATGGGCAGCCATTTTGAAAAATCCGCCATATTGGATTAACGCGTCATGATAGAGTGGTAGACTTTTCACCATTGTTTTCTACGGAAAAATTTCAATAACAATACACTCACAGAAATTGTATTGTAGATCTAGGTTCCGCAACAAATTGACTAGTCTACAGAGGCACCGGTTTAAAAGGAAATACACTTTAATCAATTTTATACATAATTGCATAGGACCCAGCAACTGTGATATTCCACTCTCAAAAGGGTTGTTTTCCTTAGGGTTACTTAAGAATCTGCAGAGTCACGTTGAAGTGAAGGTGCTCAGGCTGTGCTACATCAGGAACACTTCTTCACAGGAAATCATTAACAAACTTTCTAAGTAGCATTATAATGGCATAATTACCCATCAAACAGTTATGGATCAGAAGACAAAGGTGAAAGACCACAGAGAGGGCTCTGAACAAACAGCTCATATAGATAACCTCAGTTCTATGATAAGTGGATTGTAGGAAGCAGTGGGGGGTTAGGACACAAGTCAGGCTTAAGTTGTTGCCTATTTTACTTCAGAGAAATGTTGCCTGGCATACTTGTGGTGATCAAAAGGATTTGGGTTCAGCTGCACAGTGAACTGGCAGCATTGCAGTGCATGTAAATGTACACTTTTGTAATTTCGAAAGAAAAACGCGATGGGACACAGCATGCCCATGCATTTTTTTACCTTATAGCACGGACACCGAAACACATTTACAACGCAAAAGCTCTCGTAATTTTGAGAGTATAAGCTATTGGCATTGCAAATGACAATGCCTTTTATTGATCATTTCTAAAAACAACACATAAATAAAAGGCATTGCAACTTACTATACCAATAGCTCAAACTCTCATAAATGGGAGACCCATTGCATTTCAAATGCTTGTGTTTTTTTCTGTGCATGTTTTTTACTCTTCTTACTCGTAACATTAAGGGCAGGTATGGACTTTCACAGTATTGATGAATGGGTTTCTGGTGACTTATCAAGGCAACATCTAATCAGGGACAGTAAACACTATATAAACACAAGGCTTCTGGCCAATAATTTGTGAGCTATGCTTATCACGGAAAGGAGTCTCAGAACAAACAGCTGGTAATTTCACAAACATCCACACATGCGCTGCCCTTGGGAGTGCCCAACACCGGGCAGTGAGCAGCTGTTGTAAAATGTTGAATGATTGTGCAAAGAACAAACAAAGCGCCTACCTCCACTGGCACAGCCCCTTGCCTGTGCTTTTCCATGAGTTGTGCCCTGCCAATTGGACAATTGTTTTTGAAAAATGATAAAGGTTTCCAGAATTATGCAAAACCCATGCAACGTGGCGCTCTATTCTTTAGAAAGTTGCTTTGTGTAAATGTAAGTGTTTAATAACTCTGTATTAGAACACATTGAAAACTGTTGATGCTTCTCTAACAAAAAGTAAATTCCTGGACATGTGCTCTAGAAAACATATAGACTGGTTATGAAATGCCACTGCGGCTGAAAGACTGCTGGGCTGGGGCAGAGGCAGTCCCATGTCAGGCCAGTCCTCCTTAAACAGTGTAGGGTCGGAGAAGTCAGCCATGTGCCGTGCCCTCCATGGCCGTGGCCCTCTTTACTTACAGAGGCGTTTCTCTTTTTATGTTCCTGCACATCCTTTGCGGTCTTTGTCCCTTTGTTATGCTCAGGTCCCTCGTTTTAAGTTTCAGAGAAGAGGGGACAGTTCCTTTACAGTGAAGGCGACAGCTGCCTGGAACGCCCTCCCCCTTGCCTTTCGCACTAATCAAGACCCTGCTGCGTTCAGGAGGAAACTGAAAACACACCTATTCTCCTGATTTTCTCCATCTCCTCTCCCTGCTAGGCTCCGAGCCGGGATACTCATGAGTAGCTGTGCGCGCGATAAATTTATATAACATAACATAACATGGCGGGTCAGTGCCTCTGAAATACAGGTGCAAAAGACACACAGATGATGGACGGAATGCAGAGCAAATCAAACATTCACCCCCAGTCAATGTATCTGGGTTAAATCCATTGCTCTTTTGCTCACCGTGCCACCCAAGTTCAGACCAAGCCATATGCAAATCAGTCTTGAGCCTGTGCCTCATGAGAACAGTCCAGACCGAACTGCCAAGCAATGTCCTCCCTGGACCAGAAACAAGCATCCTGAGACCGGTTTCGGAACATCACCCCTCATCAGCCAGGCTAGCTTGAATCCAGTGGCACAGTGAGCTCGAGACCCACGTCTTGGCATGCCTTGCGCACTTAAGGCAATAAAGCAAAAGACACACAGATGATGAACGGAATGCAGAGCAAATCAAACATTCATTCCCAGGTGGGCAGTGGGCAGCACAGTCATTCGCCTGTCTGCTCAGTGATTCTGAAAGACTGCTGGGCCAGAGGCAGTCACATGCCAGGACAGTTTTCCTGAAAGAGTGAAGGGTTGGAGCAGTCAGCCATGTCAGGTCAGTGGCTCTAAAATACAGGTGGACAGCATTGTCATTCATGTCTGCCCAGTGATTCTGAAAGACTGCTGGGCTGGGGCAGAGCCAGTCACAAGTAAGGGTAGTGCCTCTGAAAGGCAGCTGCTTAGATAAGCTCTGGGATTCCCCTCCAAACAAGAGGTTTCATATTTCAAGCGAAACTAGTCACTTTGTGGTACTACTTTACAAATACTTTGGTTAAAGATATACAAGTTCTACAGAGAGCTTCAATAAAAGAGCGGTAATATTCTACAAAACTCCAGCCAGGCACAGTAACCAGGAGTATTAACTCAACGCAGCAAAAACTCAGATGTGCATTTATCAAAATAATATTGGACACACTTTGTGGGTGCTAGACTGGAGCAGTGAGTCACATATTGTCAAAAAGTGTTGTGAAATTGGAGTCACTTGTAGAACTTAACGTAACCCATAGTAGACTCTTCAACTTCAGAAAAATATAAACAGGTTTCTGACAGAAGTTGTGCAGGCATCATGAGCTTGTTAATCAACTGTGCTCTTCTGCCTAACTTTCCTTTTCCTCACGGATGTTCTACGCTTCCTCAAAAGGGTTCGAATTTTAATGTCAACATATAAAAATCGCAAGATTTTCTTCACCCAATAGAGCTCTCTCTTACAACAAACCTTCATCCTGATTTCTTAATAAGGGAGGAGCCAAAAATTGTGCCTATATTACCATATAAGTGTTACAATTGAAGAGACTCATCGCAATCCCAGAGTCTGCTGTCCTAAGGGTGTAACTGGTACAGAAAAACTTGGAAAAACAAGCAAGGAGCAACCTAATATTAACGTATTACAAAATAAATGTGTTATATAATCATTCTTTAACATTTGTAGAGTGCCTTCGTATTTGCTTCTCAGAAAAGCACCCTACCATTCATTAAGTTAAACTAAAATATATAAACATAGGCCATGTTGCCAAAAGCATCCCCGGCTAAATGAACTTGGAGTAACTCAGGTGACATTTGTCTGCGCCGCCCTCCAGCCTTCGATCCAGACTTAAGGTCTGCTCGGGCAGTCTAAAACTAAGGGGCGTAACTATCCTAAGTGCACCAGGTGCAGTGGCACCAGTGGGAGGTGTGTGAGTGTGGGTGGAGGGGTTCACTGCAGCCTCATTTTTAAGAGTCTTTTACTACTGGCTGGGTTGCAGGGTGGTCCTTCTCCCTTGCTTGCTTAAAGACCCAGGGTACCCTTCCTACATCACTGCTGGTACTGTGACAAGAGATGCTAGACCGCACCGGCCGGGGTTACGCTGACCGTTCACTGCGTGTTACCACCATAACCAGGGTAGCCAGGCCTTAAATCACCACCTCAGACAAACTGTGCAGCTCTGAATGGGGACACCCCATGGGCACGTAAGGCTTATGCCTAGAAAGAGCAGGGATTTAGGCAAAGTCAGTCACGTGTCAGGACTTGTCTAAAATAGAGTGCAAAAAAAAACCAATTGTGTCCAGGGATGGTTAATTCTGAGAGCTGAAATACTTCAGATGCAGTGGGAAGCAGGGAGTCTCCTGTGCTGTGAAACTGAAAGTGAACAGATTTTTTTCAGGCAAGTAGATGCCCTGGAAAGAAGGACTATCTCTTCGCTTCTGGTTTCACAGCACAGGACACTCCCTGCCTTCCACTGCAAACACTGCAGCTGAAGCATTTCAGCTCTCGGAATTAACCATCCTGGGATGCTTAGCTTTTGACAGAAAGGAGGCAAAGTTTCCTATTAAATTACACAAGTATGGGCATGCCGTGGCCCATTGCGGTTTTGTTTAAAAAGGTACAAATGTATGGGCAAGTTGTACCCCATCGATTTCCTTTTCATACCCTCTCCACCGCCTCCACCCCCGGCCCAGACTTTGAAATGCCACTGCAGCAGACTTTGAAAACTGTGATGTCATTTGAGATGTCATCAGTGATGTCATGAGTGATGTCACTGACCATGTCATGAGTGATGTAATATGTGACGTCATCAGCAGTGCATTGCTAGCACGCAAGTTATAGTTAGCTGAACTAACGCCAGTATGCGCCAGAGAGCTGCGTTGCAGAGAGGTGTTGAGAGGCCACGCCCCTTTATACAACACTCTGCAACACAGCTCCGTGGCGCTTACTGGAGGTGCGTGGTGGGCTAGTTGGCCCCCAGGGACCCTCAGGATTGAAGAGGAATTAATTCCTCAACTTAAAATGCGCAACAGGGCGTGTTTGCACACATGTCACCTCAGGCCCCGCCCCCTCCCTTCACCACTGTGCAAACGCGCCCCGTGGCGCGTTTTAAGTTGGGGGATTAACTCCCCTTGAATCCTGAGGGTCCCTGGGGTGCAACTAGCCCACCAGCTACCTCCATTATGCGCCACAGAGCTGCGTTGCAGAAAGGTGTAAAAAGAGGCGTGGCCTCAGAACACCTCTCTGCAACGCAGCCGTCTGGCGCATACTGGAGGTTCCTGGTGGGCTAGTTGGCCCCCAGGGACCCCCAGTATTCAAGGGGAATTAGTTCCCCATCTGCAAACACACCAGGGGGCGCGTTTGCAGAGTGCTGCAAGGAGGGAGTGGGGCCTGAGATGACAGGTGTGCAAACACGCCCAGTAGCACGTTTAAGTTGAGGAATTAATTCCTCTTCGGCGCGATGGCGGTCAATTTTTGTTTTTGTTTTTAAGAAGGGGGCTGTGTGACCCCCCCTCCTTTTTCTAATTTATTGGCCCTGGGGACCCCATCCCCCAGGACCTGCCCCCTATTGAAATAAATAAATAAATAAATACATTTAGAAGGGGCCGCGTGGCTCCCCTTCCGAGGCCTTAATCTGCCCCGGAGACCCCATCCCCCGGGGTATGGCCCTTTTAAAAAAAAAATTGGGAGGGGGGCTGCGTTGCCCCCCTCCTCAGGCCACTTATGGCCCCGGGGACCCCATCCCCCGGGGCCGGCCTTTGTTTTTTTTTAATTAAAATTTTGGGGAGGGGTGCCGCGTGGCCCCCCTCCCGGGAATGGGGTCCCCAGGGCTGGCCCTCTCCGTTGGGGACTGTGGGGGTGTCCCCAATCCCCCCACGGTCCCGCTGTCTCCCTGAGTCCCTCGGAAGCCGGAATTTCTTTTCCACATGGGGAGCTGCTAAGATGCAGCTCCCCGTGTGGAAAAGCAATCGTCTTTGGTTTTTGGAAGAGAAAGCAGGTTTCCTGCTCTCTCTTCCAAAAAACAAAGCAGTTTGCTATGGCAGGGTGGGAGCCATGAGGCTCCTGCCCTGCCATAGAAAACTACAGTGTCCCGGGGGTGGGCACCCCAGGACACTGCAGGAGCCAGCCCTGGGGGTGTCAGTCCCCAGGGCCATCAAGGGCTCCAGGAGGGGGGCCACGTGGCCCCCCTCCCAACATTTTCAAAGCCATGGGGGGTGGTGTCCCCGGGCATGTGGGGGGGCTCGAGCCCCCTCAATCAGGGTATTTATTTAATTATTTTTTTAAAAACACAAGCCCCGGGGTGTGGCGGTACCTGAGGCTGTGGGGAGCCATGAGTTCCCCTGCATATATTGTCATAAAGCCCCAGGGGTGGCAGTACCCGGGGTTTGGGGGGGCCTTTGAGCCCACCCACCCATGTATTTTGAAGCCCTGGGGGTGGCAGTCCTCGGGGCTGGGGGGCTGTGAGCCCCCCCACATATTTTCAAAAAGCCCCGGGGGTGGTGGTCCCCGGGGCTGGGGGGGCCCCCTTGGCCCCCATCCCAATACTGATATTGCCCCCGGGATTTGGCCCACCTGGAGGTTGAATATTAACAAAGCGCGGGAGCACACGCTTCGGTTTTTTTTTTCTCAGCTGGATCCGCCAATTTTGCCAACTATAAAAAAAAATTGGGGCCCTGGGGGTCCTTGTGGGACCCCCTAAGCAGGCCTAGGGGGTCAGGGTGTTTCTACCCTGCCCCCTTTTTGCACTTTGCGCACTTGTTTGACTGACTTCTTGTGCCTCGATTCTACCGAGGCACAAGATGGCTGCCAACAGTTCCTGGTTTGGAGTGTTGACAGCCAATCAGCTTAAAGCTCGTGATCGGGAGGGTGCGCGGATCCTGCTCGGCCATAGATATATATGCGTTTTTACTTTTGATATTCTCAGCAACTACTGAACGGATTTACACCATTTAACAAAAAGGGTTCTTTCTGAACCAAGATCTACCTCTTTGCCAAATTTGGTGTAATTCCGTTCAGCAGTTCGAGTCTAAAGTTTCCTGTGGAAAATTGCATGGGAAAAACACGTTTTGGGACCCCCTTTTTTCTCGGCTCCCCTTTGCCAAATCTCCCCGAAACTTTCAAGATAGGAGGGGACCGGAGCGCCCCACGAGCATTGAAAATTTCACAAAGAATCGTCAATCGGCGCCAAAGGTATTGGGAATAGAATGTTGCGATTTTCCTATGGAAAATAGATCCTAACTATAACTATCTACTGGTGACCGCCAGTAGATACTATATATTCACTGAAAAAAACCATAGGTTTCAGGGACGTTATAGTTAGAAATATAGTTAGTTGGACATTTCAGTCGTACAAAACCAGAGAAATTCAGCTGGTTTAGTTAGTTGAGGGAATTGAGGGCACCCCCGCAATGCACTGCTGATGAAGTCACATATTACATGATTCATGACATGATCAGTGACATCACTGATGACATCACTGATGACATCATCCAGTGACTGAGTGTTTCTAAAAAGATTAAATAGGTTTTATATATATATATTTGAATATATATATAGATATATGAACTCCAACTCCAGTTTCCACAATCCGAAATGGACATCGACACAGGGGCTTAGATCATCATCTGTTCCTTGTTTATTTGTTAAGTTGTTGCGTGTTTCGGCATTTCCTGCCTTGTTCACACAACAAACATCATCCACAGTTAGCCATTAAAATAGCAGGGCTCAAGGTCACATGATTATTTCTTCGGTTGGAAAACAGACTCAGCACCCGATTCTAAATCATCACAACTGTAAATAATACTTGATCACTGTAATAAAATATTTGAGTGCATGAATTCCATTCATAATTAACATCATTATAGCTCTCAATATTTTTTTGCACATACTCCATCAAGTTCTGGGGAATCAAAAAGACAATTGATTCTTGTGTCACTCCCTCACTTGGCATATAAAGCGCAAGTGCTAAATTGATCATCATTAAAAGCCTTATAATCTCTACAACATTCAGGGTTAAAAATTAAAACCATGGACCTCAATAAAATTAATTTTAAACATAGCATTTCTACAGTGATTGTGTTTTTTTCTTTTTGTTCCTTTTCTTTTTTTGGAACTTTTGTCAACCTTACAAATAAAATGGATAACTTAAAGACCCTGAGTTACCAAGTGGTGTATTTCCGTAAACTAAAATAGAATTTTGTTGCAAATACAGGGGGCCCGATTCACAGAACTAATCTGAGACAAAATCCTAAACGTACTACTTTTGGTATTCACAGAAGGCATTTAATAGTAGTAGAGTTAGGATTTAGTCTGTCTTAAGTCTGTTTTAAGTCTGTCTTAAGTCTGTCTTAAGTCTCTCTTAAGTTTGTCTTAAGTTTGTTTTAAGTCAAACTTAAGACAAAATCCTAACTTTACTACCACTAAATGCCTTCTGTGAATACCAAAAGTAGTAAGTTTAGGATTTTGTCTCAGATTAGTTCTGTGAATCGGGCCCAGGGTCTTCAGATTTATCTTCGACTCTGCCACAGCCTAACACCTCATATTAAGGTTGTGCATTGCGAAAACCAGCAATGCCAATTTAATAGAGTGCTAGTGCAAAACGGCTGTTAGGGAATATATAGCTACTCAAATAATGGAATATCTCACTTCACATATTATGTGAGATCTGGCCTTTATTAGGTGCAAGTGCTTTCACAGTATTTCAGTCCGGGTCATCACCTCTCTTTGTAGACCCAACTCATATGTTGTATAAAGTGCAGGTGCGACATTAAAATGCTTGGTTGTCAACCTACGTAACTAGAGTCAATAAAAGCTATAATTTAAGGAAACACAACCTTTATAAAGGGCAAGTGCCTTTCAAGTTCCTCATTAATTCCACAAGCAAAGCGGGTTATCAGTCAGAGCCGATAATCTCCTGCCAAAATCACCTTCTAGGGTGGTATGAAACTACAAGTACAATATATGTAATACAAAAAGTCATTCCTCTTTCAGTAAGTACAGATACATCGTCATCTTCTTGAAACACCGCATCACAAATGAAACACTTTCTACGTCCATTTTCACTGTATCTCACAGCAACTCGCAAGAACCTGTAACACATAAATAAAACATTTTTGATTAACAAAAAAACAAACCATAACAACAAAGTTACAAAACAAAACACAAACAATAGCAAACTTTTTATTTCAAAAGTTAATTGTAATATTTACGTTCCTTCACACTTTGCCATATAAGGCAACAAAAGAATTATACAAACTTTGTCTATCTGACATATTCCGCGATTATTTGATATTATGGTCATCAGAAACAATTTTTGATGTTATTTTTGACTTTCCCGGCCCTAAAAACATATAAAATGATACCACACATGGGCATATAAACAGTTATACCCTATATCTCAAATAATGGGCAGCCATTTTGAAAAATCTGCCATATTGGATTAACGCGTCATGATAGAGTGGTAGACTTTTCACCATCGTTTTCTACGGAAAAATTTCAATAACAATTCACTCACAGAAATTGTATTGTAGTTCTAGGTTCCGCAACAAATTGACTAGTCTACAGAGGCACCGGTTTAAAAGGAAATACACTTTAATCAATTTTATACATAATTGCATAGGACCCAGCAACTGTGATATTCCACTCTCAAAAGGGTTGTTTTCCTTAGGGTTACTTAAGAATCTGCAGAGTCACGTTGAAGTGAAGGTGCTCAGGCTGTGCTACATCAGGAACACTTCTTCACAGGAAATCATTAACAAACTTTCTAAGCAGCATTATAATGGCATAATTACCCATCAAACAGTTATGGATAAGAAGACAAAGGTGAAAGACAACAGAGAGGGCTCTGAACAAACAGCTCATATAGATAACCTCAGTTGTATGATAAGTGGATTGTAGGAAGCAGTGGGGGGTTAGGACACAAGTCAGGCTTATGTTGTTGCCTATTTTACTTCAGAGCAATGTTGCCTGACATACTTGGTGGTGATCAAAAGGATTTGGGTTCAGCTGCACAGTGAACTGACAGCATTGCAGTGCATGTAAATGTACACTTTTGTAATTTCGAAAGAAAAACGCGATGGGACACAGCATGCCCATGCATTTTTTTACCTTATAGCACGGACACCGAAACACATTTACAACGCAAAAGCTCTCGTAATTTTGAGAGTATAAGCTATTGGCATTGCAAATGACAATGCCTTTTATTGATCATTTCTAAAAACAACACATAAATAAAAGGCATTGCAATTTACTATACCAATAGCTCAAACTCTCATAAATGGGAGACCCATTGCATTTCAAATGCTTTTGTTTTTTTCTGTGCATGTTTTTTACTCTTCTTACTCGTAACATTAAGGGCAGGTATGGACTTTCACAGTATTGATGAATGGGTTTCTGGTGACTTATCAAGGCAACATCTAATCAGGGACAGTAAACACTATATAAACACAAGGCTTCTGGCCAATAATTTGTGAGCTATGCTTATCACGGAAAGGAGTCACTGAACAAACAGCTGGTAATTTCACAAACATCCACACATGCGCTGCCCTTGGGAGTGCCCAACACGGGGCAGTGAGCAGCTGTTGTAAAATGTTGAATGATTGTGCAAAGAACAAACAAAGCGCCTACCTCCACTGGCACAGCCCCTTGCCTGTGCTTTTCCATGAGTTGTGCCCTGCCAATTGGACAATTGTTTTTGAAAAATGATAAAGGTTTCCAGAATTATGCAAAACCCATGCAACGTGGCGCTCTATTCTTTAGAAAGTTGCTTTGTGTAAATGTAAGTGTTTAATAACTCTGTATTAGAACACATTGAAAACTGTTGATGCTTCTCTAACAAAAAGTACATTCCTGGACATGTGCTCTAGAAAACATATAAACTGGTTATGAAATGCCACTGCGGCTGAAAGACTGCTGGGCTGGGGCAGAGGCAGTCCCATGTCAGGCCAGTCCTCCTTAAACAGTGTAGGGTCGGAGAAGTCAGCCATGTGCCGTGCCCTCCATGGCCGTGGCCCTCTTTACTTACAGAGGCGTTTCTCTTTTTATGTTCCTGCACGTCCTTTGCGGTCTTTGTCCCTTTGTTATGCTCAGGTCCCTCATTTTAAGTTTCAGAGAATAGGGGACAGTTCCTTTACAGTGAAGGCGACAGCTGCCTGGAACGCCCTCCCCCTTGCCTTTCGCACTAATCAAGACCCTGCTGCGTTCAGGAGGAAACTGAAAACACACCTATTCTCCTGATTTTCTCCATCTCCTCTCCCCGCTAGGCTCCGAGCCGGGATACTCATGAGTAGCTGTGCGCGCGATAAATTTATATAACATAACATAACATGTCGGGTCAGTGCCTCTGAAATACAGGTGCAAAAGACACACAGATGATGGACGGAATGCAGAGCAAATCAAACATTCACCCCCAGTCAATGTATCTGGGTTAAATCCATTGCTCTTTTGCTCACCGTGCCACCCAAGTTCAGACCAAGCCATATGCAAATCAGTCTTGAGCCTGTGCCTCATGAGAACAGTCCAGACCGAACTGCCAAGCAATGTCCTCCCTGGACCAGAAACAAGCATCCTGAGACCGGTTTCGGAACATCACCCCTCATCAGCCAGGCTAGCTTGAATCCAGTGGCACAGTGAGCTCGGGACCCACGTCTTGGCATACCTTGCGCACTTAAGGCAATAAAGCAAAAGACACACAGATGATGAACGGAATGCAGAGCAAATCAAACATTCATCCCCAGGTGGGCAGTGGGCAGCACAGTAATTTGCCTGTCTGCTCAGTGATTCTGAAAGACTGCTGGGCCAGAGGCAGTCACATGCCAGGACAGTTTTCCTGAAAGAGTGAAGGGTTGGAGCAGTCAGCCATGTCAGGTCAGTGGCTCTAAAATACAGGTGGACAGCATTGTCATTCATGTCTGCCCAGTGATTCTGAAAGACTGCTGGGCTGGGGCAGAGCCAGTCACAAGTAAGGGCAGTGCCTCTGAAAGGCAGCTGCTTAGATAAGCTCTGGGATTCCCCTCCAAACAAGAGGTTTCATATTTCAAGCGAAACTAGTCACTTTGTGGTACTACTTTTCAAATACTTTGGTTAAAGATATACAAGTTCTACAGAGAGCTTCAATAAAAGAGCGGTAATATTCTACAAAACTCCATCCAGGCGCAGTAATCAGGAGTATTAACTCACAGCAGCAAAAAATCAGATGTGCATTTGTCAAAATAATATTGGACACACTTTGTGGGTGCTAGACTGGAGCAGTGAGTCACATATTGTCAAAAAGTGTTGTGAAATTGGAGTCACTTGTGGAACTTAACGTAACCCATAGTAGACTCTTCAACTTCAGAAAAATATAAACAGGTTTCTGACTGAAGTTGTGCAGGCATCATGAGCTTGTTAATCAACTGTGCTCTTCTGCCTAACTTTCCTTTTCCTCACGGATGTTCTACGCTTCCTCAAAAGGGTTCGAATTTTAATGTCAACATATAAAAATCGCAAGATTTTCTTCACCCAATAGAGCTCTCTCTTACAACAAACCTTCATCCTGATTTCTTAATAAGGGAGGAGCCAAAAATTGTGCCTATATTACCATATAAGTGTTGCAATTGAAGAGACTCATCGCAATCCCAGAGTCTGCTGTCCTAAGGGTGTAACTGGTACAGAAAAACTTGGAATAACAAGCAAGGAGCAACCTAATATTAACGTATTACAAAATAAATGTGTTATATAATCATTCTTTAACATTTGTAGAGTGCCTTCGTATTTGCTTCTCAGAAAAGCACCCTACCAATCATTAAGTTAAACTAAAATATATAAACATAGGCCATGTTGCCAAAAGCATCCCCGGCTAAATGAACTTGGAGTAACTCAGGTGACATTTGTCTGCTCCGCCCTCCAGCCTTCGATCCAGACTTAAGGTGTGCTCGGGCAGTCTAAAACTAAGGGGCGTAACTATCCTAAGTGCACCAGGTGCAGTGGCACCAGTGGGAGGTGTGTGAGTGTGGGTGGAGGGGTTCACTGCAGCCTCATTTTTAAGAGTCTTTTACTACTGGCTGGGTTGCAGGGTGGTCCTTCTCCCTTGCTTGCTTAAAGACCCAGGGTACCCTTCCTACATCACTGCTGGTACTGTGACAAGAGATGCTAGACCGCACCGGCCGGGGTTACGCTGACCGTTCACTGCGTGTTACCACCATAACCAGGGTAGCCAGGCCTTAAATCACCACCTCAGACAAACTGTGCAGCTCTGAATGGGGACACCCCATGGGCACGTAAGGCTTATGCCTAGAAAGAGCAGGGATTTAGGCAAAGTCAGTCACGTGTCAGGACTTGTCTAAAATAGAGTGCAAAAAAAACCCAATTGTGTCCAGGGATGGTTAATTCTGAGAGCTGAAATACTTCAGCTGCAGTGGGAAGCAGGGAGTCTCCTGTGCTGTGAAACTGAAAGTGAACAGACTTTTTTCAGGCAAGTAGATGCCCTGGAAAGAAGGACTATCTCTTCGCTTCTGGTTTCACAGCACAGGACACTCCCTGCCTTCCACTGCAAACACTGCAGCTGAAGCATTTCAGCTCTCGGCTTAGCTTTTGACAGAAAGGAGGCAAAGTTTCCTATTAAATTACACAAGTATGGGCATGCCGTGGCCCATTGCGGTTTTGTTTAAAAAGGTACAAAAGTATGGGCAAGTTGTACCCCATCGATTTCCTTTTCATACCCTCTCCACCGCCTCCACCCCCGGCCCAGACTTTGAAATGCCGCTGCAGCAGACTTTGAAAACTGTGATGTCATTTGAGATGTCATCAGTGATGTCATGAGTGATGTCACTGACCATGTCATGAGTGATGTAATATGTGACGTCATCAGCAGTGCATTGCTAGCACGCAAGTTATAGTTAGCTGAACTAACGCCAGTATGCGCCAGAGAGCTGCGTTGCAGAGAGGTGTTCAGAGGCCACGCCCCTTTTTACAACACTCTGCAACAAAGCTCCGTGGCGCTTACTGGAGGTACCTGGTGGGCTAGTTGGCCCCCAGGGACCCTCAGGATTGAAGAGGAATTAATTCCTCAACTTAAAATGCGCAACAGGGCGTGTTTGCACACATGTCACTTCAGGCCCCGCCCCCTCCCTTCACCACTGTGCAAACGCGCCCTGTGGCGCGTTTTAAGTTGGGGGATTAACTCCCCTTGAATCCTGAGGGTCCCTGGGGTGCAACTAGCCCACCAGCTACCTCCATTAAGCGCCACAGAGCTGCGTTGCAGAAAGGTGTAAAAAGAGGCGTGGCCTCAGAACACCTCTCTGCAACGCAGCCGTCTGGCGCATACTGGAGGTTCCTGGTGGGCTAGTTGGCCCCCAGGGACCCCCAGTATTCAAGGGGAATTAGTTCCCCATCTGCAAACACACCAGGGGGTGCGTTTGCAGAGTGCTGCAAGGAGGGAGTGGGGCCTGAGGTGACAGGTGTGCAAACATGCCCAGTAGCACGTTTAAGTTGAGGAATTAATTCCTCTTCGGCGCGATGGCGGTCAATTTTTTTTATTTTTAAGAAGGGGGCTGTGTGACCCCCCCTTCTTTTTCTAATTTATTGGCCCTGGGGACCCCATCCCCCAGGACCTGCCCCCTATTTAAATAAATAAATAAATACATTTAGAAGGGGCCGCGTGGCTCCCCTTCCGAGGCCTTAATCGGCCCTGGAGACCCCATCCTCCGGGGTATGGCCCTTTTAAAAAAAAAAATTTGGGAGGGGGGCTGCGCTGCCCCCCTCCTCAGGCCACTTATGGCCCCGGGGACCCCATCCCCCGGGGCCGGCCTTTGTTTTTTTTTTTATTAAAATTTTGGGGAGGGGTGCCGCGTGGCCCCCCTCCTGGGACGCTTGTAGCCCTGGGGACCCCATTCCCCAGGGCTGGCCCTCTCCGTTGGGGACTGTGGGGGTGTCCCCAATCCCCCCACGGTCCCGCTGTCTCCCTGCGTCCCTCGGAAGCCGGCATTTCTTTTCCACATGGGGAGCTGCTAAGATGCAGCTCCCCGTGTGGAAAAGCAATCGTCTTTGGTTTTTGGAAGAGAGAGCAGGTTTCCTGCTCTCTCTTCCAAAAAACAAAGCAGTTTGCTATGGCAGGGTGGGAGCCATGAGGCTCCTGCCCTGCCATAGAAAACTACAGTGTCCCGGGGGTGGGCACCCCAGGACACTGCAAGAGCCAGCCCTGGGGGTGTCGGTCCCCAGGGCCATCAAGGGCTCCAGGAGGGGGGCCGCGTGGCCCCCCTCCCAACATTTTCAAAGCCATGGGGGGTGGTGTCCCCGGGCATGTGGGGGGGCTCGAGGCCCCTCACGCAGGGTATTTATTTAATTATTTTTTTAAAAACACAAGCCATGGGGTGTGGCGGTACCTGGGGCTGTGGGGAGCCATGAGTTCCCCTGCATCCCTGCATATATTGTCATAAAGCCCCAGGGGTGGCAGTACCCGGGGCTTGGGGGGGCCTTTGAGCCCACCAACCCATGTATTTTGAAGCCCTGGGGGTGGCAGTCCTCGGGGCTGGGGGGCTGTGAGCCCCCCCACATATTTTTCAAAAAGCCCCGGGGGTGGTGGTCCCCGGGGCTGGGGGGGCCCCCTTGGCCCCCATCCCAATACTGATATTGCCCCCGGGATTTGGCCCACCTGGAGGTTGAATATTAACAAAGCGCGGGAGCACACGCTTCGGGTTTTTTTTTCTCAGCTGGATCCGCTAATTTTGCCAACTTTAAAACAAATTTGGGGCCCTGGGGGTCCTTGTGGGACCCCCTAAGCAGGCCTAGGGGTTCAGGGTGTTTCTACCCTGCCCCCTTTTTGCGCTTTGCGCCCTTGTTTCACTGACTTCTTGTGCCTCGATTCTACCGAAGCACCAGATGGCTGCCAACAGTTCCTAGTTTGGAGTGTTGACAGCCAATCAGCTTAAAGCTCGTGATCGGGAGGGTGCGCGGATCCTGCGCGGCCATAGATATATATGTGTTTTTACTTTTGATATTCTCAGCAACTACTGAACGGATTTACACCATTTAACAAAAAGGGTTCTTTCTGAACCAAGAACTACCTCTTTGCCAAATTTGGTGTAATTCCGTTCAGCAGTTCGGGCTGTAGCCGAGTCTAAAGTTTCCTGTGGAAAATTGCATGGGAAAAACACGTTTTGGGACCCCCCTTTTTTCTCGGCTCCCCTTTGCCAAATCTCCCCGAAACTTTCAAGATAGGAGGGGACCGGAGCGCCCCACAAGCATTGAAAATTTCACAAAGAATCGTCAATCGGCCCCAAAGGTATTGGGAATAGAATGTTGCGATTTTCCTATGGAAAATAGATCCTAACTATAACTATCTACTGGTGACCGCCAGTAGATACTATAAATTCACTGAAAAAAACCATAGGTTACAGGGACGTTATAGTTAGAAATATAGTTAGTTGGACATTTCAGTCGTACAAAACCAGAGAAATTCAGCTGGTTTAGTTAGTTGAGGGAATTGAGGGCACCCCCGCAATGCACTGCTGATGACGTCACATATTACATCATTCATGACATGGTCAGTGAAATCACTGATGACATCACTGATGACCTCATCCAGTGACTGAGTGTTTCTAAAAAGTTTAAATAGGTTTTATATATATATATTTGAATATATATATAGATATATGAACTCAAACTCCAGTTTCCACAATCCGAAATGGACATCGACACAGGGGCTTAGATCATCATCTGTTCCTTGTATATTTGTTAAGTTGTTGCGTGTTTCGGCATTTCCTGCCTTGTTCACACAACAAACATCATCCACAGTTAGCCATTAAAATAGCAGGGCTCAAGGTCACATGATTATTTCTTCGGATGGAAAACAGACTCAGCACCCGATTCTAAATCATCACAACTGTAAATAATACTTGATCACTGTATTAAAATATTTGAGTGCATGAATTCCATTCATAATTAACATCATTATAGCTCTCAATATTTTTTAGCACATACTCCATCAAGTTCTGGGGAATCAAAAAGACAATTGATTCTTGTGTCACTCCCTCACTTGGCATATAAAGCGCAAGTGCTAAATTGATCATCATTAAAAGCCTTATAATGTCTACAACATTCAGGGTTAAAAATTAAAACCATGGACCTCAATAAAATTAATTTTAAACATAGCATTTCTACAGTGATTGTGTTTTTTTCTTTTTGTTCCTTTTCTTTTTTTGGAACTTTTGTCAACCTTACAAATAAAATGGATAACTTAAAGACCCTGAGTTACCAAGTGGTGTATTTCCGTAAACTAAAATAGAATTTTGTTGCAAATACAGGGGGCCCGATTCACAGAACTAATCTGAGACAAAATCCTAAACGTACTACTTTTGGTATTCACAGAAGGCATTTAATAGTAGTAGAGTTAGGATTTAGTCTGTCTTAAGTCTGTCTTAAGTCTGTCTTAAGTCTGTCTTAAGTCTGTCTTAAGTTTGTCTTAAGTCGGTCTTAAGTCTGTCTTAAGTCTTAACTTTACTACCACTAAATGCCTTCTGTGAATACCAAAAGTAGTAAGTTTAGGATTTTGTCTCAGATTAGTTCTGTGAATCGGGCCCAGGGTCTTCAGATTTATCTTCGACTCTGCCACAGCCTAACACCTCATATTAAGGTTGTGCATTGCGAAAACCAGCAATGCCAATTTAATAGAGTGCTAGTGCAAAACGGCTGTTAGGGAATATATAGCTACTCAAATAATGAAATATCTCACTTCACATATTATGTGAGATCTGGCCTTTATTAGGTGCATGTGCTTTCACAGTATTTCAGTCCGGGTCATCACCTCTCTTTGTAGACCCAACTCATATGTTGTATAAAGTGCAGGTGCGACATTAAAATGCTTGGTTGTCAACCTACGTAACTAGAGTCAATAAGAGCTATAATTTAAGGAAACACAACCTTTATAAAGGGCAAGTGCCTTTCAAGTTCCTCATTAATTCCACAAGCAAAGCGGGTTATCAGTCAGAGCCGATAATCTCCTGCCAAAATCACCTTCTAGGGTGGTATGAAAGTGCAAGTACAATATATGTAATACAAAAAAGTGCAAAATGCAATAGATCCCATCACCACATTTGGTATTCACATCTTAGCTACATCACCTCCAAACCATTGAATCGTTACACAATCATCAACATTCCTCATTTTGCTCATTGTGCAAATTGATGAATTCTCTCATACAACCATGAGAGACTCAAATAACTAGTAACATTGGTAAATTAGTTGCATTTACTCCAACATTTCTTTCTCTTAAGTTGTGCCTGATGTTGTGCAAACAACTTTTCAAATAAATATACCATGTATATCCTTTACAAATTAAACTTAACATATATATTTCCTGAAAAAACATAGGTTTCAGGGACATTATAGTTAGTTGGACATTTCACACATATGTGAAAGGCAGTATATGTGAGTGTTGGAATATATAACTAAATATATGTGAGGCTGAGTGATTGTGAGAGTGGCTGTATGCATGAGTGTGGGCTTGTGTCAGTGATTGTAGAAGAGAGTAAGTATGTGTTAGTATCTGTATGAATAAGTTAGGTGGTGTGTGTATAACTGTATAAGTGAATAAAAGGCAGTGTTATTGATTCTTTGGGTGACTGATTAGGTGTGTGAGTAACTCTACAGCTGAGTGACAGTATGTAAGTGTCTGTATGGGTGTATGAGTGCATATATCAGAGGCTGTATTGATGAGTGACTGCGTGTATGAGTGACTGTATCGGTGAGTAGTGGATGTGTGTAGACCTATGAATCAGTGAGTGGGTATGTACTAACTGGTATTGGTAAATGTAAAATGTCAAGGTACTTATAGAGCGCACTGTCACCAGACGGCCACCTTGCGGTGTCGCCTTTGCGGTTTCCTGGCGCTGATACTCATACCGCTGTGGAACCCCTCCTGGCTTTCCCTGTGAAGTGTCCACTCCTGGGCACCCCCAGGGTGAAGCCAGGCATCCTTAGCGCTGTTGGGGCCGGTGTGGAGGCTAAGCAAGCTATTGCCCAGAGTTGCAGCGTGGGGCCCGTGATTAGAATAGGCACCGAGGCGAGAATAGACAGGTCCGAGGAAATTGAGCCCGAGCCCCGCTGAGGCGGGAATCGAACCCTGGTCCCTGGCCAGAACTCTGCTTCAGGGTCTGCCGCTCTAACCATTGAGCCACACTCCTCCACTTGGTGTGTCTATGGTTTCGAGAATGGTAGTCTGCATTTTAGAGTGGGTGTATGAAAGGTTATTTTAGGGTGTGAGGAGGTGCATCAGATATTAACCGGATGATGTCATCTGTGATGTCATCAGTAATGTCATTTGAGGTGCATCAGGGATGTCATCAGTGATGTTACTGACCATGTCATGAGTGATGATATGTAACATCATCAGCAGTGCATTGCGGGGGGCAAGTTATAGTTAGCTCAACTAACTATGGGACATATTATCAAGCCAGGCGATAAAATTATCGCCGCTTTAGCGGCAGAATACTGCCGCTAAAACGGCGATAATGGGCTTGATAATATGCTCTATGGAATTCCAATGGAAGCCCATGTTATATGTCCTTCACATCTAACATGGGTTTCAATTGGAATTCCATAGAGCATATTATCAAGCCTATTATAGCCATTTTAGCGGCAGTTTTCTGCCGCTAAAGCGGCAATAATTTTATCGCCTGGCTTGTTAATATGCCCCTATAACTGGCACATTTCTCTGTTTTTTATGAGTGAAATGTCCAACTAACTATAATGTCCCTAAATGTTTTTTTCAGTGAATTTCTCTGGTGTTTAAATGATAATTACTAGCGTAACGTCCCTGGAACCTATGTTTTTTCAGTGAATTTCTAAGGTTTTTTTAAATGCCAATTACTAACTTTAATTCCCTGAAACCTGTTTTTTTTCACTGAATTTTCAAGGTTTTTTAAATGCTAATTTATAACTATAATGTAGTAGTTAAGTTTGCATAGTGGTGCTGAAAGGGGGCTGGGACTCTGACCAGCGACCAGGAATTCTGCTGCGTAGGACTTACAGGAGGTACCAGGAGGGCTTCTTATCTCCCAAAGTCCCTCAGGAGTAAAGTGGACTTTATCCCCCAACCCGTAGTGTGCCAGAAGGAGCTTTTGCAGAGTGGTGGAGACAGTGGGGCGTGGCATCGAAAGACCTCTTAGCTTAATAAGAAATGCCCTGGGGGGATGGTGGACCCCAGGGCAGCGTGGGGGGGCAGGAGCCCACTAATGGAAAACGAGGCATGGGAGTCTGCCCTTCATTTTTATATATATATATATATATATATATATATATATATATATATATTCACTGAAAAAACCATAGGTTTCACACAGGAATCAGCATTTAAAAAACCTTGCAAATTCACTTAAAAAACCATAGGTTTCACACATGTTATAGTTAGGTGGACATTTCACTCGTAAAAAACCAATGAAATTACCCCGTTATAGTTAGTTCAGATAACTATAACTCGCGCGACCACAATCCACTGCTGATGACGTCACATATTACATCACTCATGACATAGTCAGTGGCATCACTCATGACATCACTGATGACATCATCCTATTGATAGAGTGCGGTCGCGCGAGTTATAGTTATCTGAACTAACTATAACGGGGGAATTTCATTGTTTTTTTTATGAGTGAAATGTCCACCTAACTATAACATGTGTGAAACCTATGGTTTTTTTAAGTGAATTTGCAAGATTTTTTTAAATGCTGATTCCTAACTATAACGTGTGTGAAACTGGAAATCACCAAATGGTGGGAGCACAAATCATTAACCAAATACGCCGAGGTGGGTCGAGTGCCTAGAGGACTCCGAATTTTACTCGCCCCCAGCTTTGATAAACCCAATCCTTGCATGCTAAAAGAATATGTTTTGCTGAGAGAAATGGTCGTAATGGTCGAATAAATACTCTTGCCTGAAGATTCCTGTGCTCCGTCTCTCCTTGTTCGCCGCCTGTTCGGAGGTTGTGGGAGTTCTAACATTTCATTATTGTTACGGAAGTTGGTTTGCTTCTGTTGACGGACCCTCTCCCCGGAAGTTGGCTGCCGCTTTTCAAACTGAACGTTGCTGGCATCCGTAGTGGAACTCTGGCGGTTGCCCCCTATTGAAGCCGGATATTACTTTCATCCACGAAGAGAACGTCAAACATCTGAGTCGGAGGACCCGTTGATGACTGACTCCATGTGGTGAGTGAATCGGCATTATAATAGGAGGGGAGATACTATTTCCAGGCTTCACTTACTCCAAGTAGTCATTTCATACATCTTACTAAACGACCGACATTTTACTTTCCATTGCTCAGCATGTTTGCGGACACCGTCCGTGAGCGGGAAGCAGCTGCTGATGAGGTATTTGGGAATACACACTCTGCGTTCACGAGTGCACCTTGTCCCTCAAGTGGATCTATCCATGAAGAACCTAATGTAAAGACTCTGTTAAAAAACTTGGAAAAAAATATGAAACTGGAAATCACCAAATGGTGGGAGAACAAATCATTAACCAAATACGCCGAGGTGGGTCGAGTGCCTAGAGGACTCCGAATTTTACTCGCCCCCAGCTTTGATAAACCCAATCCTTGCATGCTAAAAGAATATGTTTTGCTGAGAGAAATGGTCGTAATGGTCGAATAAATACTCTTGCCTGAAGATTCCTGTGGTCCGTCTCTCCTTCTTCGCCGCCCGTTCGGAGGTTGTGGGAGTTCTAACATTTCATATATATATATATATATATATATTACCTACTGGCGATAGCCAGTAGGTAGTTATAGTTAGGACCACGTTTCCATAGGAAAACCTCAACATTCTATTTTGAATAACTTTGGCGCCGGTCGACGAATCCTCGCGAATTTCTCAAAATAGGTGGGGCGCTACGCTCCGCTCCTACCCTGAAAGTCTCGGGGGGATTCGTCAAGCGGGGGCTGAGATAAAAGGGGGGTCCCAAAACGCGTTTTTCCCATGCATTTTTCCATAGGACCTTTAGAACGAGCTACAGCCCGAATGGCTGAACAGAATTACTCAAAATTTGGCAGAGAGGTAGTCCCTAGGTCAAGGAAGTGCCTTTTGTAGGTTTGGTGTAAATCTGTTCAGTAGATTCTGAGAAAATAGCCTTTAAATCAATATATATATCTGAGCCAGCTTACGGTACGCTTACCGTACGCTTACGGTAAGCGTACGGTGGCGTGCGCGAGCGCGATTCTGATTGGCTCTTAGATCTTAGTAAACATTCGAATCGGCCGAAACCAGGAAGCGGCGGCCGCCATTTTGTCTCTCGCACTGAGAGAGATTTTTAAAATCGGAAGCCCAAAAACATGTAAAGGGGCTGTTTTGACAACTCCCTCCCACATAGTCATGTTGAGGGAGTCCCCAAACATCCCCCAAGTGCAAAAACGGTTTTATTTTTTTTTCGGCAATTTCGCGGGGTACGCTTACCGTACGCTTACGGTAAGCGTACGGTAAAAAAATAAAAATAAAAAAAACACTATCCACACTTACCCCACCCCCTGTGCTTTTGGTGGCCGAAGGCCACCAAATGTGCTGGGCTTATTACAATGGAAAAAAACACTATCCACACTTACCCCACCCCCTGTGCTTTTGGTGGCCGTAGGCCACCAAATGTACAGGGCTTATTATAAGGGAAAAAAACTTAGCATTTAAAAAACCGTACTAATTCACTGAAAAAACCATAGGTTTCACACACGTTATAGTTAGGAATTAGCATTTAAAAAACCTTGCAAATTCACTGAAAAAACCATAGGTTTCACACATGTTATAGTTAGTGGAAATTTTACTGATAAAAAACCAATGAAATTGCCCCGTTATAGTTAGCGCAGGCAACTATAACTCACGCGACCGCAATCCTCTGCTGATGACATATGTGTCTTTATGAAAAAAAAATATTTGTAATATATGTATAGCTAAAAATGTATGGAAGAAGACATGGGCAAATAAGTGTCTAAATACAGTATTAGCATCAGCAGAGGATTGTGGTCGCGTGAGTTATAGTTGCCTGCGCTAACTATAACGGGGCAATTTCATTGGTTTTTTATCAGTAAAATTTCCACTAACTATAACATGTGTGAAACCTATGGTTTTTTCAGTGAATATATATATATATAAACTGTTTCACAAGTGCCACTGGCTTAGGATGCACTCTCCATCTGTAAACTTTTTTGTTCCATACGGCAGCAGCGCAGTCATTCAGCGCACGGGTACGTATCACAAGCCTTACGCGTTTCAGATATTTCATCCTTGTTCACAGGCATGAGCAGCAGCAAAATAAATGGTGAAAGACTCGGAATCAGATTACAAGTCCCTTTATATATTGGCCACAGGGGAGGCCTCACATGGTATTCAAACTCACATTGCATTATGGGGTCCGTAGTCATTTGTATTACCATAGTTCGTATTGGAACTCATGTTGCCATCTCACATATTAAAATCAATCCAGCCATAAGTGGGCTCCACGTGAGCTGTAGATTGCGTTGCATAATCAATGTTTGCCAAACAGACGGACCGATGAAGCTTCCCTCGTCGAGAGCTCCCGGACCACTTCACTCTCATATGGCGGTGCAATCCCCACGGCGAGGCAGCCGCGTATTTATAAACTGTTTCACAAGTGCCACTGGCTTAGGATGCACTCTCCATCTGTAAACTTTTTAGTTCCATACGGCAGCAGCGCAGTCATTCAGCGCACGGGTACGTATCACAAGCCTTACGCGTTTCAGATATTTCATCCTTGTTCACAGGCATGAGCAGCAGCAAAATAAATGGTGAAAGACTCGGAATCAGATTACAAGTCCCTTTATATATTGGCCACAGGTGAGGCCTCACATGGTATTCAAACTCACATTGCATTATGGGGTCCGTAGTCATTTGTATTACCATAGTTCGTATTGGAACTCATGTTGCCATCTCACATATTAAAATCAATCCAGCCATAAGTGGGCTCCACGTGAGCTGTAGATTGCGTTGCATAATCAATGTTTGCCAAACAGACGGACCGATGAAGCTTCCCTCGTCGAGAGCTCCCGGACCACTTCACTCTCATATGGCGGTGCAATCCCCACGGCGAGGCAGCCGCGTATTTATAAACTGTTTCACAAGTGCCACTGGCTTAGGATGCACTCTCCATCTGTAAACTTTTTAGTTCCATACGGCAGCAGCGCAGTCATTCAGCGCACGGGTACGTATCACAAGCCTTACGCGTTTCAGATATTTCATCCTTGTTCACAGGCATGAGCAGCAGCAAAATAAATGGTGAAAGACTCGGAATCAGATTACAAGTCCCTTTATATATTGGCCACAGGTGAGGCCTCACATGGTATTCAAACTCACATTGCATTATGGGGTCCGTAGTCATTTGTATTACCATAGTTCGTATTGGAACTCATGTTGCCATCTCACATATTAAAATCAATCCAGCCATAAGTGGGCTCCACGTGAGCTGTAGATTGCGTTGCATAATCAATGTTTGCCAAACAGACGGACCGATGAAGCTTCCCTCGTCGAGAGCTCCCGGACCACTTCACTCTCATATGGCGGTGCAATCCCCACGGCGAGGCAGCCGCGTATTTATAAACTGTTTCACAAGTGCCACTGGCTTAGGATGCACTCTCCATCTGTAAACTTTTTAGTTCCATACGGCAGCAGCGCAGTCATTCAGCGCACGGGTACGTATCACAAGCCTTACGCGTTTCAGATATTTCATCCTTGTTCACAGGCATGAGCAGCAGCAAAATAAATGGTGAAAGACTCGGAATCAGATTACAAGTCCCTTTATATATTGGCCACAGGTGAGGCCTCACATGGTATTCAAACTCACATTGCATTATGGGGTCCGTAGTCATTTGTATTACCATAGTTCGTATTGGAACTCATGTTGCCATCTCACATATTAAAATCAATCCAGCCATAAGTGGGCTCCACGTGAGCTGTAGATTGCGTTGCATAATCAATGTTTGCCAAACAGACGGACCGATGAAGCTTCCCTCGTCGAGAGCTCCCGGACCACTTCACTCTCATTTGGCGGTGCAATCCCCACGGCGAGGCAGCCGCGTATTTATAAACTGTTTCACAAGTGCCACTGGCTTAGGATGCACTCTCCATCTGTAAACTTTTTAGTTCCATACGGCAGCAGCGCAGTCATTCAGCGCACGGGTACGTATCACAAGCCTTACGCGTTTCAGATATTTCATCCTTGTTCACAGGCATGAGCAGCAGCAAAATAAATGGTGAAAGACTCGGAATCAGATTACAAGTCCCTTTATATATTGGCCACAGGTGAGGCCTCACATGGTATTCAAACTCACATTGCATTATGGGGTCCGTAGTCATTTGTATTACCATAGTTCGTATTGGAACTCATGTTGCCATCTCACATATTAAAATCAATCCAGCCATAAGTGGGCTCCACGTGAGCTGTAGATTGCATTGCATAATCAATGTTTGCCAAACAGACGGACCGATGAAGCTTCCCTCGTCGAGAGCTCCCGGACCACTTCACTCTCATATGGCGGTGCAATCCCCACGGCGAGGCAGCCGCGTATTTATAAACTGTTTCACAAGTGCCACTGGCTTAGGATGCACTCTCCATCTGTAAACTTTTTAGTTCCATACGGCAGCAGCGCAGTCATTCAGCGCACGGGTACGTATCACAAGCCTTACGCGTTTCAGATATTTCATCCTTGTTCACAGGCATGAGCAGCAGCAAAATAAATGGTGAAAGACTCGGAATCAGATTACAAGTCCCTTTATATATTGGCCACAGGTGAGGCCTCACATGGTATTCAAACTCACATTGCATTATGGGGTCCGTAGTCATTTGTATTACCCTAGTTCGTATTGGAACTCATGTTGCCATCTCACATATTAAAATCAATCCAGCCATAAGTGGGCTCCACGTGAGCTGTAGATTGCGTTGCATAATCAATGTTTGCCAAACAGACGGACCGATGAAGCTTCCCTCGTCGAGAGCTCCCGGACCACTTCACTCTCATATGGCGGTGCAATCCCCACGGCGAGGCAGCCGCGTATTTATAAACTGTTTCACAAGTGCCACTGGCTTAGGATGCACTCTCCATCTGTAAACTTTTTAGTTCCATACGGCAGCAGCGCAGTCATTCAGCGCACGGGTATGTATCACAAGCCTTACGCGTTTCAGATATTTCATCCTTGTTCACAGGCATGAGCAGCAGCAAAATAAATGGTGAAAGACTCGGAATCAGATTACAAGTCCCTTTATATATTGGCCACAGGTGAGGCCTCACATGGTATTCAAACTCACATTGCATTATGGGGTCCGTAGTCATTTGTATTACCATAGTTCGTATTGGAACTCATGTTGCCATCTCACATATTAAAATCAATCCAGCCATAAGTGGGCTCCACGTGAGCTGTAGATTGCATTGCATAATCAATGTTTGCCAAACAGACGGACCGATGAAGCTTCCCTCGTCGAGAGCTCCCGGACCACTTCACTCTCATATGGCGGTGCAATCCCCACGGCGAGGCAGCCGCGTATTTATAAACTGTTTCACAAGTGCCACTGGCTTAGGATGCACTCTCCATCTGTAAACTTTTTAGTTCCATACGGCAGCAGCGCAGTCATTCAGCGCACGGGTACGTATCACAAGCCTTACGCGTTTCAGATATTTCATCCTTGTTCACAGGCATGAGCAGCAGCAAAATAAATGGTGAAAGACTCGGAATCAGATTACAAGTCCCTTTATATATTGGCCACAGGTGAGGCCTCACATGGTATTCAAACTCACATTGCATTATGGGGTCCGTAGTCATTTGTATTACCCTAGTTCGTATTGGAACTCATGTTGCCATCTCACATATTAAAATCAATCCAGCCATAAGTGGGCTCCACGTGAGCTGTAGATTGCGTTGCATAATCAATGTTTGCCAAACAGACGGACCGATGAAGCTTCCCTCGTCGAGAGCTCCCGGACCACTTCACTCTCATATGGCGGTGCAATCCCCACGGCGAGGCAGCCGCGTATTTATAAACTGTTTCACAAGTGCCACTGGCTTAGGATGCACTCTCCATCTGTAAAATTTTTAGTTCCATACGGCAGCAGCGCAGTCATTCAGCGCACGGGTATGTATCACAAGCCTTACGCGTTTCAGATATTTCATCCTTGTTCACAGGCATGAGCAGCAGCAAAATAAATGGTGAAAGACTCGGAATCAGATTACAAGTCCCTTTATATATTGGCCCTTTATATATTCACTGAAAAAACCATAGGTTTCACACAGGAATCAGCATTTAAAAAACCTTGCAAATTCACTTAAAAAACCATAGGTTTCACACATGTTATAGTTAGGTGGACATTTCACTCGTAAAAAACCAATGAAATTACCCCATTATAGTTAGTTCAGATAACTATAACTCGCGCGACCGCAATCCACTGCTGATGACGTCACATATTACATCACTCATGACATAGTCAGTGGCATCACTCATGACATCACTGATGACATCATCCTATTGATAGAGTGGCGGTCGCGCGAGTTATAGTTATCTGAACTAACTATAACGGGGGAATTTCATTGGTTTTTTTATGAGTGAAATGTCCACCTAACTATAACGTGTGTGAAACCTATGTTTTTTTCAGTGAATTTGTACGTTTTTTTAAATGCTAAGTTATGTATTTATCAGGGGGCGTGGTTAGCGCCTGGTGAAGATGGCGGCTGCTCCGTAGCTCTCCGACGATGACGGGAGTGGCATCGGCGCGGACACCACTCATACTGCGCACATGATCTCCAAACCGGCAGACTTGGTCCTTTAAATGCCTGAGGCGTCGAGGGAGCCTCGTATGGTGCTGTTTGGTGGCTCGTCGGCGAATCTACTTAGCATATAAGCTGACACGCGGCTGTCGAGCGACCGCGGCCGCCATTTTGAATACCTAACCTGACGGAGCCGTTATTCTCCTCAGCGCGGGGATTATGGAGTTCTTCAGAAAGGAGGGACATGGATCCTGGTAACTATTTTTACCCGTTTTTGCAGCCAATGTTAATTTTTTCCAAACCATTCCAGCAGGGCAGACCTATTGATCCACAAAAGTGAAATAGTATACATCCAGCTCATATCATCTATCAGTATTGGACAATGCCCCAAAATATGTTATTATGCTGCAAATTGTGTCCTTCAAGATCCAGAGTAATTGGCATGAAATACCCACAATTCCTCCTGCATAACGGGTTTTTGGCATGGTATTGACTGAAACAAAATATGATCACGCTGTCATTTTAATAATACTAATGTTATTGAGGAAGCGTAGTTGATGCCTGGCGGGGATGGCGGTTGCTTCGTAGCTCTCCACCGCTGATGGAGGTGGAAACGGCGCGAACACCACCCGTGCGCGAATGAACTGCTAATTGGGGGAATTGACCTTATGAGTGCCTGCGACGTCGAGGGATCCTCGTGTGGTGCTGTTTGGTGGTCCGTTGGAGATCCTATTTGACATGTAAGTCGTTGCACGGATTTTACTTATCTACGTCTATGTAATTTGGAATACTCTATCCGACAGAGCCGTTACTCTCTTCATTGTAGTAAACGTGGAGCTTCTTCAAATCACTTGCCTGGTTGGATAGCTTTATCTACCCCTCTGGGAATGACGCTTGACTCCACAATATTTTTTCCTCATGCAGTTTCTAACTTGATTTGAGGAGACCTATGGGTCATCTCATCACATAGGTTCAACTTTACCTGTCAATACTCTTCATGGGGAAGCTTCGGAATTTAAAGTTGGCTTCTTCTTCTCAACTACCTGTAGACTAAGATTTGGATTCTCCTCCTCAGGATATGGTAGACGCCACGGCACCAAAATTAGATTTAGCACGAGGGGCCATCCCCAAAGCGCGGAACGAAGGAAAGCTGCCGTCCTCTCTCGCTTCCTCTAAGCGCATGAAGAAGGATCCACCATCTCCAGAGAGTAACTCCTCATCCGCTTCCATGGATCTCATCTTGGAGGAAGCCACCACAAAAAACATGCAGGCTATGCAGGAGAAATGCTCATCTCTGGAGTCGCGTGTCCACACTTTGGAAACTTCCACAGACTCCTTGCAATCCTCTTGTTCCCATATCCCATCAATGGAGGCAGAGATACTTCTACTTAAACGCCAGACGGAGGATTTGGAAAATAGAAATCGTAGGAACAACCTACGCCTATATAGTCTTCCAGAACTTTACAGAGGGGTCAAACCCCACCGTCTTCTTCCAATCCTTTCTTGCCAAGATCTTAGATGCTCCGGCCTTAACTTCTGTTAACATCCAAAGGGCTCATCGTCTTGGACCGAAGGTCGCTAGTAAGCCTAGAGGTGTCATTATGTTATTCCTGCAATTCACTGACCTTTTACAGGTCCTTCCAGCTGCCAAGCTCGAGAAGCAAATTATGTGAGAAGAGCATCGCCTCTATCTTTCACAAGATGTCTCCAAGGCCACTGCAGATCGAAGGAAGAAGTTCTTGGACATGCGACCACAACTACGGGCCTTGAATGCTAGATATGGACTCCTACATCCCTGTCTCTTCAAGGTCACATATAAAGACAGAACGGTCACGTATGAGGATCCTGCGGCCTTGCAGGCGTTTCTCCAACGGCAAAACCCTGATGTTATGGAGGTTTCCAGGCCTGGTTGATGAGACCTGCTACTTCTCCTTAGACTCAGTTTTGTTATGATTCTATTGTCTCTCCATTATTGTTGATGTTGTCAATCCCCTACTGTTTCTTCCTCTGACAGCTGTTTCACCCTCATATGTCCCCTTTGTAGTCCAATTGCAGTTTGTTTTGTTTTTTATAGTTTCCCTATGACACGTTTTTCCCTTCAATTGATTATCTCTCTTGTTTCTACAGACATCTCCTTATCCCCTCCTACCTCGATGTGCCACGCTACTTTCTATATGATGCGTTTTTGGATTCATGGTAGTTTTGACATTTGTTGTCTGTTCTGGATGTCGTCGTCGCTGTCTCCCGGCGCCATCGCCCCCTCCTTGTTCTTGAGTTCTTTCATTTCGTAAGTATGTTTTTCAGTCGTTCGTTTCGAACGTGTACTGTCTTCTTGTTGGTTTTGGATGTATGACGTTACAACGCACACTTTTACAACGCATGCACTTACAACGCATTTTTTACAACGCATAATCCATTACAACGCACTACACTTACAACGCATGACACTACAACGCATTTTAAAAAACTACCATTACAACGCATACCATTACAACGCATTATATTTAATTGCATTTAAGGTAAGTATTAGATAGTATAGGGGTAAAAATTACTTTTCTAACTCCAGGGGGTGCAACAGTAGGGTAAGTGTTGGATAGTATAGGGGTAAAAATTACTATTCTAACTCCAGGGGGTGCAACAGTAGGGTAAGTGTTGGATAGTATAGGGGTAAAAATTACTATTCTAACTCCACGGGGTGCAACAGTAGGGTAAGTGTTGGATAGTATAGGGGTAAAAATTACTATTCTAACTCCAAGGGGTGCAACAGTAGGGTAAGTGTTGGATAGTATAGGGGTAAAAATTGCTATTCTAACTCCAGGGGGTGCAACAGTAGGGTAAGTGTTGGATAGTATAGGGGTAAAAATTACTATTCTAACTCCAGGGGGTGCAACAGTAGGGTAAGTGTTGGATAGTATAGGGGTAAAAATTTCTATTCTAACTCCAGGGGGTGCAACAGTAGGGTAAGTGTTGGATAGTATAGGGGTAAAAATTACTATTCTAACTCCAGGGGGTGCAACAGTAGGGTAAGTGTTGGATAGTATAGGGGTAAAAATTACTATTCTAACTCCAGGGGGTGCAACAGTAGGGTAAGTGTTGGATAGTATAGGGGTAAAAATTACTATTCTAACTCCAGGGGGTGCAACAGTAGGGTAAGTGATGGATAGTATAGGGGTAAAAATTGCTATTCTAACTCCAGGAGGTGCAACAGTAGGGTAAGTGTTGGATAGTATAGGGGTAAAAATTACTATTCTAACTCCAGGGGGTGCAACGGTAGGGTAAGTGTTGGATAGTATAGGGGTAAAAATTACTATTCTAACTCCAGGGGGTGCAACAGTAGGGTAAGTGTTGGATAGTATAGGGGTAAAAATTACTATTCTAACTCCAGGGGGTGCAACAGTAGGGTAAGTGTTGGATAGTATAGGGGTAAAAATTACTATTCTAACTCCAGGGGGTGCAACAGTAGGGTAAGTGTTGGATAGTGTAGTGTAATATTATGCGTTGTAATGGTAGGCGTTGTAATGGTATGCGTTGTAAAGGTATTTTTTAAAAATGCGTTGTAGTGTCATGCGTTGTAAGTGTAGTGCGTTGTAATGGATTATGCGTTGTAAAAAATGCGTTGTAAGTGTAGTGCGTTGTAACAGTTGCGTTGTAAAGGTTGTTCCCCGTTGGTTTTTGTTTCTGTCCTCTTTTTTATACTTGATCTTTTACCATCTACTTTTCCCTTTCTTCTTTCACTCTCTTCTACCTCCCTTTTTTCCTTCTTATTCCTTCCTTTCCTTAGATTTAGTACTATATTCATAGTGGTTCCTTCCCTCTCTTCCTTTTCTTTTCTTCCTCCTTCCTTTTACTCCTCCTATCTCTTCTCCTCCATCAATCCGTTACAATTCTCTCAGTTTTCTCAAGTTATTTTTTCTGCAATAATGAGCATGTTGCTGTTAGTTGTTTTTCTTTGCTGTTCCATTCCGTGTTACATCGTGGAACGTTAAGGGTTTAAATAATCCCATTAAAAGGCAAAGGGTTTTATCACATTTAGCGAGACTTAAGTCTGATGTTGCCCTCCTTCAGGAGACTCATCTCTCTGAAACGGAGGCTCTGAAACTCAAGCATTGTTGGGTGGGCCATATTTTTTGCTCCCCCTCAGTTTCCAAGAAAAATGGTGTGATTTTATTTCATAAAAAGTTAAATGTTTCCTCAATTTCTCATGAATGTGATGTTGATGGTCGTTGGGTTATGGTTACATTGCTTATAGATAATATTCCTATCACCCTTTTTAATGTGTATGCTCCAACTGGGATTGACAGACTGTTTTGGCCCTCTATTTCAAATAAGTTATCCTCCCTTTCTGGAGATTATATACTTCTCGGGGGAGATTGTAACCAAGTTGTTGATCCCTTCCTTGATCGTCATTCCAATGTGAAATTTGTCCCCTCTAGGATGCATTCTCAATTTGTTAACACCTTTCAAAATAATGCTATGGTGGATATTTGGAGATTGTGTAATCCCGAGCTTAGAGAATACAGTGTTTACTCCCCTCCACATCAATCACAGTCCTTCATTGACCATATCTTCCTTAGTAAATCCCTTTCCCAGCACGCTATACGCTCTGACATTGGTTCCATCCTAATCTCCGATCACGCTCCGATTCATGTAGACTTGGATCTACTTCCCTTTTCCCCTCATTCTGGCAGATGGCGTTTCAATAATGCTCTGCTTTTGGAGCCTACTTTTGGTTCTGATTTTACTGCCTTTGCCACGGAATTTTTCATTCTCAATCATTCTCCTTTCATTCTCAATCATTTTGATACTGTTTGGGACTCTTTCAAAACAGCCTCTAGGGGTTTTATTATTAACTTTGTAGCCCGACGGAAGAAACTTCGAGAAGCCGAGTCCGAACGCATTTTAGCTAATATTAAGAATTTAGAGCATGATTACTATACCTCTAAATCTGAGATCTCTCTCAATAAACTTATTGATGCGAAAATCTCCTTCAATAAATTTACAACGGAGGCTGCCTCTAATCTTTTACTGAAATGTAATTCCAGGTATTACGGGGGTAAGAACAAAATGGGGAAACTTTTGGCCAATTACTTAAAGATAAGAAGGGAGCGTACAAAGATTGAGTCCATTAAGACTTCCTCTGGAAACTCTTGTTTTAAAGATAAAGACATTCTGTCAGAGTTTGTTAAATTCTATGATAATCTCTATACTCCCGAGCATATTCCGGAGAACACGGACCTTCTTTCATATTTCCTTTCGCTTCTTTCCCCCTCGGCTTCTCACGTTGATTTCGCTGCCCTGGACCGAGACATTTCACTTTCTGAAATTTCCCATGCTGTTTCTAAATTGCGACACGGTAAGTCTCCAGGCCCAGACGGTTTCACTATTGAATTCTACAGGCACTTTGCCTCTCTACTTCTCCCTAAACTGTTACTACTATTCCAATCCTTCCTTGCAGCAGGCTCTTCTAGCGGTTCCTTCCAACAGGCCTTAATCTGTTTAATTCCCAAAGAAGATAAGGACCACTCGTTATGCAAAAATTATAGGCCAATTTCCCTGGTTAATACAGATTATAAAATTTTGGCTAAAATTTTGGCTTTGCGCATGGATCCCCTTTTACCCGACCTCATTGGCTCTGAACAATCAGGCTTCGTCAAGGGCCGTCTCTCTTCTGACAATTCCCGTGTTTTCCTTAATATACTTAACAAGGCTTCCTCTTTGTCACTCCCCTTCGCGGCTATTTCTTTAGACGCGGAGAAAGCCTTTGACAGAATTGGATGGGATTTTATGTTTCAGGCCTTACGCTGGACCGGCTTTTCTTCTAAATTCATCTCTATTATTTCCTTACTATATTCTAATCCCCAGGCTTCTATTTTTGTCAACGGGATGACCTCGGGCTATTTCTCGTGCGACAAGGCTGCCCTCTATCCCCCCTACTCTTTGTTTTAGCCTTGGAACCTTTTCTTACCAAAATTCGTCTGGACAACAGTATTTCTGGTTTTAAATTTGGTTCGCGCCAGGTTAAACTCTCGGTCTATGCTGACGATATTCTCTTCTACTGCTTTTATCCTGTGTCCTCTATTCCCTCTTTTCTCCAGCAGGTGTCTTCCTTCTCCGCGGTCTCTGGCTATCGCCTAAACGCTGATAAGTGCGAGATTCTACCTTTAAACCCTATTTGTCACAAGCATCTTTTTTCCCAAACGGGTTTCTCATGGCAACCTTCTAAGATCAAATATCTGGGTGTTTGGTTCGCCCCTCTCTTGTCTGATACTCTCAAATTGAACTTTGATTATGTTTTCAAGAAAATGGACACAGCTATTCAACGTTGGAACCCGCTCTTCCTGTCCTGGTGGGGTCGGCTCAATTCTATAAAAATGATGTTATCCCCTCTTCTTCTTTATACCATTTCCATGCTTCCAATACACATCCCAGTTTCTTTCTTTAAACGGATTGATTCCTTGTTGCTGAAATTCTTATGGAATGGCAAGCGATCTCGGATAGCTTTGGCCTCATTGCGCAAGGATAAGGCCCAGTCTGGTGTACGCTTTCCGGATTTCAGACAATATCACCGAGCTTTTTCTTTGAAACAATCGACCCGTTGGTTCTCTTCAGATCTTCCGCACTACCCGCTCATCTGGATAAGTATGGAATCTTCCTTTCTGTCTCCCTTTACTTTTCGCGAGTTCTTATCCTTCACGTCTTCTTTAGTTCGCTTTCGTACGCCTGTTATCTCTCACTCCCGTACACTCCTTCTCCCTTACATAACATCATCTTATCCCTCCCTTCTTTCCATTCATGAGCAACCGTTATGGCATAACTCCCTTTTCAAAATTCGTAATCGCACCATATTTTGGAAAACGTGGCATTCTCGAGGATTGTGTTGGATCTCTCAATTAATTTCTCACGATACTCCTCTCTCATTCCAGGAACTTCAATCCTCTTTCTCATTGCCCTCTTCTGCTCGAGCGCAATATAATGCCCTTCCCCCAGTCCTGATCTTATATCTCCGCTCTTTGATACCATCTACCGATATTCCTTCGGACTGCAAAGCTACCGCTTTAGTATTGGAGACGTCTCCCTCAGCCTCTGCTCTTTATAACTCTTTCCGATACTCTACTGGCAGATTAAAATCTAAAATCGAGAATTCATGGGAATTGGATCTTTCTCAGGATTGGACAATACCTTTTTGGGACAAAATCTGGGCTAAACTTCATAAGGCCTCTAGAGCTGCTAACACCACCCAAACCTTATATTTTATTTATAACAGAATTTTATGTACTCCACATGCTTTGTCCCGTTTTTCACCTATCACACCCCCTATTTGTTGGTCTTTTCCATCCCCCTTGCAGATCTTAAACACATGTTGTTTGAATGCCCTGCTATATCCAAGTTCTGGCACCCAGTTTGGACGCAAATTCAAAAGATATTCCACCTTCAAATTCCCTTTTCCCCTTCGCAGGTTTTTCTAGGTTCCCTATCACCGCAATTACCGCAATCTCCTTCCCATTATCTGTTACTTGACCTTCTCGTTGCTGTGGCTTTCCACACCATTACTTCTAATTGGAAGCAGGCTGCAAATGTCTCATATCACTCTTGGTGGAATGCAGTTTGCTTCCATCATCGCCTGGATACTAATTACGTATCTCCTATTTCCCTCGCAATTAAACGTAACCTGATTTGGCTCCCTTTGGTAACCTATCTCTCTTCCTTTGCTCCAGCGCACGACCCTGCTGACCCTGACACAGTTGAGGTGCGTAAGCCACCATGATTTTCTTGTTTCTTTAATGCCTTTTTGCTATGATATTTCGTTCTACTATATTATATGTTTTTTTCCATTCCTATATGTAGGTTTGGTTTGTGTAACTTCATGCTTGTTATATTCGCTTTTCACGAGACTTTTTATTGAACTGTTTATTCCTTGTTTTTATTTATTATGATGATTATGTTCAGGAACTCTCTACCCTGCCCCCTTTTCACGTTCGCCACCTTCCTTTATCACTCTCGCACTCAAAACAAACAAAATGGTGGCCGACACTTCCTGATTTCGACCGATTCGAACGTTGACTGACATGTAACCACCAATCAGAATTAAGCTCGCGCACGTTAGGGTGCGCGCACGGTGCGCGCACGGTGCGCGGCTATAGATATTTATGTACTTTAACTGCAATTTTCTCAGGAACTACTGAACAGATTGACTCCATATATGCAAAAGGCACATCCCTGACCTGAGGACTACCTCTTTGCCAAATTTCAAGTAATTCTGTTCAGCCGTTCGGGCTGTACCTTCGACTAAAGGTCCTATGGGAAAATGCATGGGGAAAACGCATTTTGCGACCCCCCTTTTTTCTCGGCCCCCGCTTGACGAATCCCCCCGAGACTTTCAGGGTAGGAGCTGAGCGGAGCGCCCCATTAGTTTTTAGAATTTCGCGAGGATTCGTCAACTGGCGCCAAAGTTATTCAAAATAGAATTTTGAGATTTCCTATGGAAACACGGTCCTAACTATAACTATCTACTGGCGACCGCCAGTAGATAATATATACATATATATATATATATATAAATATATATATATATATATATATATATATATATATATATATACACATATATATATTCTACCGGATTCAGACACCCAGGCCGAAAATTTAAAACATTGCTTTTTTGGGCGTTGGGGTAAGGGTGTTTCTACCCTACCCCCTTTTCTTGTTTTTATCTTTTTTTTTACTGTTTTCTTGTGACTCTGTTTTGCCAAGTCACAATATGGCTGCCAACACTTCTTGGTTTGAAGTCTCCTCCGGTGAGCAGTAGGCTCTCGATGTCAAATCTGCTCCAGCCAAGGTATTTCTTCGGCAGGCCTGCCTGTGTCCTGTAGCTTGTGATAAAGCTGATAAACAGATGAATCCTTTAGTTGACATATATAACTGATTTTGACACCTTTGGAGGGAAAAATGACTAAAACGTGCAAAATTTGCGCTCACCAGATGTTGAGAATTTTGAGAAATAGATCATGAAAAGAGTTAGGTATTGCATCGTAAAAGCAGCCGACAAGTGTAGAGTAGATGAAAATGCTCATTTGCATAACATAGGTTCATGTTTTCTTAAATCGCAATGGTGTATTTGTTTAACGTGGCATAGAAATGTGAAGATGATGACTCCCGTGTTATAGAGATTTCATTAACGATTCTCCTTTAAATAATAATGTGTGTGAAGATTTAATGAAAGTATTGTAATTTAGAGTACATTATGTGTATTTTAGGGGTCTCATTTTAAAAGTTCATGGTTTGCAAATGTGAAAAATATGCAATAAGTTGGGTAGTGAAGAAGTGGTGCTGCAGTTCATAATTTCAATTACTTCGAAACTTCTACAGAATGATCTTCATACATGAACTAATGAGAATTTCTAGAAACTACATAATTGTTTTATATTATGAAAGGATTTCTCACATTGATAGTTTGAAATTTTAGTTATACGTCATGGTTACAAGTGCTAATTTCAGTGAAGCTAAAATGCTTTATAAGGCACTAAGTTGAAGAAAAATATATAGGGTCCTAGAATCTCTTAAATGTAATACCTATGTTCATTATTTTATATTGTGTATTTCATGAACTAAATTGAATTTAGGCCTGCATTTCTTTCTCTTGCTTGATACTGTTCTCGTGGAGAGGCTTTGAATGCTTACAATGTGAAATGAAACTATGTTCCATAGAAAGAGTTCCTATGCACATATAGGACTATTTGCTTTAATGTTCTACTTTGGGAACATCTGCCCTGAGAAATTGTCTCCTTGAACTTACTCTTGTGCCTTTGCTAAAAGACTATTGTTCACCGCTTTACACTTTTGAATGATTTAACATTTTACGTGAGGATCACTACCTTTTTGCCATAAAATGTGTCTTTTTTGGTCTGCATGACAATCATCCTATATGAACTGACCAATGGACTGAGTGGTATGACCAGATGAGGTGGCCCAGGAAGTGTCACCCCGGAGCTTGTGGATTAATATACGCTGTGTGACAAAGCCACAGTGGAGTGCTGCTGTTCAAGACCTTTTCCTTCTTCTTTGGGGATGTTGCTCTTCGGGGCTGAGAGACATGTTTCCTCCTTGTGGACTCTTCTGGTTTTCTTTGGGCTGATGCATATGCTGTGCGTGCAACTCATAGACTTCTTTCCTTCATGGGAGAGGACCTTTGACCTGAGATGGTTCATGCCCTTCCCAGAAATTTCCTGTAGCTTTGGTAATAAATGGACCACAAGTGATGAATTTGATTATTCTGTATTTCTCAATATAAATGCCTGGTATTGATGTGTTTTCTTTCCTTAAAATACTGATAAACTAAACCATCCTCAAATCCTGTTTCTATCTCTCTATGTCTCATCTTCAGTTATTGATTGTGCATTCCAACTGAGTAATAATGAGGGATGAGTGGTCCCTGGACAGCAGATCCTAATATTACTATTTGGCATAGTTCTAACCGAATTATTGGTTTGTAAGTTTCTAGTCCGACTAAATTTCTTTAGGAGATTTGGTCTGGCTGTGATAATTCTGTATTTGTATAGCGTAGTTTTGAGGGTTATATATATATGTACTTAATTACTAGTTTGTGGGTCAGTTAACCAGTTACCCAATTCCTGGTTCTCATTGGATAACTGGATTGGATCCCCTATATCCGACTCTTCACAGAAAGGTTCAAGATCCATCAGAGGACCAGGTATATGACTCTGAGATGTAGTGCAAGGAGATAAAGAGAGAAAAAGTAAATGGACCCAGTGGTGCTACAGCACTGGCCTGCCGTCGATTGCTTTTGGCCTGAACTTTAGATTTGCCCCATTCCCTCGCGACCTCAGTAACCTTTTGACTGATAAGCGCTATTTTTGCATTTAATCTTTAAAAATTCAGATATCGACTGATTGGATTTTTGTCGTTTTGGTCTTATTTTGCTCAGTTAACTATTCTCTATTTTTCTAAACCTGTGTGGAGTCTTTTTGTGGTATATTCTTCGTGTTACTGTGTGAGTGTGTGCGTGTATGTGTGTGTGTTGCACAAATATTTTACTAATTGCCTTTGCAGATAAGCCTGTGCCAAGCCACCATGGGGTGAGCACAGGTTATCTTATTGTGTATCTAGCCTTCCCTTACTAGAGTTGTGGTTCCTGCCTGGCCTGGATGCATATCTCAGCCAACCAGGAATCCCATTTCTCACACTTCCTAACTATATAAAGTGAAGAACTAAGTGGTAGCACTTTCAACCTTGTCCTTTTCACCCTTCTTCCAGGCCTAATAACCCTGGCTGACACCCTATAGCTCAGGAAGTGCTCTCATTCGGAAATGGAAAGCTCCTCTTGAAAAATAAATCTCTTTCGCCGACTCATACTCCCCCTGTCATTGCTTTCTTAAATTGTTTATTCTGAAATAAAATGTACTTTATTCCGGATGTTCTTGCCTGGTCTCAACAGGATTCCTCAATCTATATCTCCATTGTCTTCGATCCGAACTGTTCTTCTTCCTTCGTCGCCTGTGTCTTCTCTGATACTCTTCAAAGCAGGTATCACCCAGCTGGGGTCTGATGATGAGGTGTGCTCTGAGTCCCATTTGTCGTGTGGAATGTTGACAATCCTCCTCGCCTGTTCTCCTCTCAGCATGTGCAGAGCATGTGTCCACGACCTGAGATATATACTCGTACTGCTCATCACCCCGAGGTTGGGCTCCTTATGCAGAAAGGCCTCTCACAGTCACATTATCTATCAAGCACTCTATAGATTCCTCAGAAGGGAGTGAGTGCATTTCCATTGGCAGGAAGAGTTTATGCGTGAAGATCATGGCCACTGAATTTACGCCCTGTCAAGATCATATAGGAACGTTCGATGTCACTCTTTAGCAAGTCCACAGCTATCTAGAAAGATTCATCGTTCGGGGTTCGAGATGCCGTCACAAGGGAAATGGTAAGCACGCCTATTTGTCTTTTATTAGCAATCAGGGACCTGCCACATGATGAGTGCTTTATTATACTCTAAGGGTATGCAGATGTATTTCTCCGTTCGTGGAGCTGTACAAAGTTTTAGAGTCTGCTGTGCTGAAATTTGAAAACACTCCCCTCCTATCAGACAGGTATGTAATTTGCGTGTTAAGGTGATGATATTTTCAGCTTAATCGTTAATAAAATAAACTAATTCCCATTTAAAGAATGACAAATAAAATCGGTTTCAATTATTAAAACAGCGCATTCTTTCAAAACAGATCACATGTTTAAAGCAACCTGAAGGAGTCTCTCCGTTAAAGTAGCTTTTTTACATATTTCTTACATGTTGAACGACTGACTGCCCTGCGGGGATTCACTAGGGATACCTGCGAACCCCCTTCGAGGGCTCTAGCGCTCCTTTTCAAGCTGTTTTATAAAGTTTGGTGTACATTAATTATTATGAAACGTCGTTCTGCTGTAGCCTTTTATCAACATAGGCAGAATATAAACAAAATAGTCTTATTCAGTATTTATTTACCTTAACTAGATAGGGCTACCACTTCCTTAAACTAGTTGTGTCTTTTGACATTAGAAAATAATGCTGAGCAGATTCGATGTCATTTTGCAGTTTGTGCCGAACTGCCGCCAACACTCTATTTAAGGGCAGTGTATACTCCACAGCATACCTCCTCGAAGAATAGAATAAATAAGGCCTCGTCACACCCACCCTGGTGGTACATCACTGGCTCCCCTCGCTGGTCTGCACCGTCCTTAAAAGTGGCTGGATCATCCCAAAGCAATCATGACGGACTGACTTATAGTGAGGACAAGCTCACCTTGTCTAGTGGCTTTGCCACACTTACACCTAGACAACAGTAGTTAAAAAATGAAACAAAAACAAGGTGTTAGTTCGTCTCCATTTATGCACCTAGGACCGGGAGTAACATCCCAGCATTCACAAGGACCACCCCTACTCTTCCTCAATTTAGTAAAGAGCTGAAGACACACGTCTGTCAAGAATACTACCTCAGGAAGAAATACTTCCACTTCCACTTCAAGAACCCGCTTCCCTCAAAATGATTTGTTCACTAGCCCTGCCGTTGAACTGGTGCAGTGCTCTGCTGTCCTTCATCTACATTTTCACCATACAAATACCACATACATTCCTGGGTGATCATAATGCCAGATTTGTGGACATGATTCGCGATCAGGGGTGTGATCTAGACCGTCAAATTCACTTTTCTACACAAGATGGGGGTATATAGCCACTCTTTTATTGACAAAAATGAAAATGTAGTCACTTTCCACCCAGCCACTATGCATCTTGAAAGGAATGCTTCTTAATTGGCTGAGGGGCCGTCTGAATGTACCAGCCATGCTTTGCTGCATAGAGAGCTAAGCAGTTCACAACTGTTGCTAGCCCAGCCACCATTTACACCAACTCTGCGCGTGAAGCCACACGCTTGCCTGCCAGTGACTTGCCTCGGAGAGAGCTTCAGGAAGGGATTGGCTGAGAGGAAGGACAATCAAATACCGTGCGACGGATCATTGCAATTTGCAACAGATCTTGGAGTAGATTGCGCAAGGGTGCTTTCCAACAAGCATTTATAAGATAAGGTAGTACTTAAGTTTGGATACAGAGACCGTTTCTGCGTTCACGTTACGATCAACTGAAAACACATCATCCCATCCACGCTGGGGCATGAGGAAAGCACACAACTATACAGTTACGGACCACCTCCTGCCTTACCTCCCATGGAGATTAATTTCCGGAACAGAGGAATCTATTCATGTGGTATCAAACGTCGAGGCGACATTAGCGAAAGACATCAACTAGAAAACAAGTGCATGTGATTATTATGCTGACACCTGATTAATGTTACCCAAAAAATATATCTGCCAAGGAGTGAATGAGAGATACATTATTTCAAACACCCTCGAAATTCATCCCATATAAAATGTATCTCATAAAAAAACGCCAATAGCTTTGAGACAAAAGAAAGACATGGGTCAGCCTTATTCACCTCAGGAAACAACACTGTCCTTCATAGTCCTGAATGTTTCTAGAAACCTCTATCTGGTTTTAGTTATTAAAAATGATTGAAGCTCTCACCCACATCCAGTGGCATGTTTTGTCATCCGGCTCCCTCTCACTACAACTGTATGTTTATTAAAAGGTTGGCTCCTGATGGATATCTTAGGCAGGGTTTACACGTGTCCCTGATTCATAAGGCTACACCTGTAAACAGAGGGCCCGATTCACAAAGGTAAACAGAGATGAAAGTCTATCTTAACGACTTTCGGTTTTCACAAAATTAAGTTAGACTTTCGTCTCAGTTTTGGTCTCAGTTAAACTTAAGACCAAAACTTAAGATTAACTGAGATAAAAGTGTAAGGGGCATATTCTCAAGGACCTATCGCCGAGTTAGTGGCACTTTATCGCCACCAGAGTGGTGAAAAATTCATCTCACAATTCACAAGCTGGTGCTAACAGCCGACATCACCAGTTTTCCGGTGATAGCAGCCACCAAAAACATTGCCACAGATGACACCTAACGCTAATGAGATGCCAAGTAGGCGTTCCCGTGCAAAAAGCAGCAACAACACCACTTCGCAACATTCTCAACGACCGGCCAGATCAGCGATAAGTTCACAAAACGTGCGATAACACGTGTTAGCAACAGGGATTTAACACCTGCTCTTACCTAGTGTTAAGTCGGATGACAACCTGCACCATGAAAGGGAGCCCAGCCCAGAGCCACACCTGCAGAATGACAGATGCCATGGAGCCACTGATCATGCAGCTCAGAGCCCCACGAGGGCCACAACACCCACGGCAACAACCCCCAGGACCCCCCCCCCCGATCCCACCCTGGCACCCCCCCTCCCCAGGCAAAGAGATATCACATCAACTGTACGAAATCCTGAACAAAACAAGTCGCCTGATGTCGCATAATCGCAACAATCAACAATCATGTGTGGTCAGAAAAAGGCAAATCAGTCATTCATCTTTGAATTTCAAAACAAAACAATGTATTCAAATTAAACTAAATACAACTATGTGGATGAATCATGGCGGGTCTTCTCTGGACAATCTGTAAGTCACAGCCTGCAAGACAAAATTTAAAGATAAGAAGGTGTGTCATGCGCTCATCCAAGGACAGAGAGAGAGAGACAAAGAGAGAGAGCATGAAAGGGAGAGAGAGAGAGTGAAAGGAAGAGAGAGAGAGAGAGAGAGAAAGAGAGAGAAAGAGAGATAAAGAGAGAGCGAAAGAGAGCGAAAGAGAAAGAGAGAGAGAAAGAGAGAGTGAAACGAAGAGAGGGACAGAGAGAGAGAGAGAGAGAGAAAGAGAAAGAGAGAGAGAGAGAGAAAGAGAAAGAGAAAGAGAAAGAGAGAGAAAGAGCGAGAAATAGCGAGAAATAGCGAGACAGCGAAAGGGGGAGAGGGAGTGAGTGTGCCGACACTGCGGACCCAGGCCTCACTGCTCACCTGCTGCCACCGGTGTGTCTCCAACCACGTGCCGGTACACACTTCAGTACACCAGGTACCTTATCTGAAACAGATTCCCGAATTATGAATGGCAGAGACTACATCATTGCGCACGCCATCAGTGCTTGCCAACACCTGCGCACACAGTCTGCTGCACACCAGCCCCTCCCGCCGCCCAGCGGTGTTTGGCCGCTCCTGCGCAACCAGGCCTCACTGCTCACCTTCTGCCACCGGCGGGTCTAAAAGAGGGCCCACCATGTGCCGGTGCAAGCTTCATGCCCGGGTCCCGCGACCTTGGCAGCCTCCACATCATGCAGCTCCGCACCACGGGCCACAAGGTCACACACCTGATTTTGGATCTTGATTACACAATGACAGAGATCATATCAGTGCACAGGGCATCATTATTGCAGGCTGAACACCTGCCCAGCTCTTTATGTCCCACTAACTGCGTGAACTGCAAGGCTACACCACCTGGCGGTAGGCCCGCGCTGCCCCCTCGCTCAGGCCTACACCGTGGTCCAGCAGGGCTCACACAAATCCTTACCAGTCCCGACCGCCAGGACGGCGCATCATCGCAGGCTGAACACCCGCTCAGCACTTACGGTGCCCCTACCTCAGTGCACTGAAAGTCACCGTCCCCTGGCGGTAGGCCCGTGCCGGCCGCAGTGCATCCGGTGCCACCAACTCTGTGCAATGCAAGTCATGGACCCTTTATGATTGAGTCCTGTGATATGTCAGGTAGACGCAGCCATGTAAGAACTGGGACACGTCGCGACGTCGTCCCCCCCTTTATATGTAAGCCGAGTGGGCTGAGTCGGCGTACGCCAGGCCAGCATAGGGGTGTGAATAATTATCCTTGGGCTATAGGCGTGGTTCATTTCTGGGATGGACAGGAAACCAAGTGATGCATGTGTATCGGTCGCAGTGTCGGCGCCACATGGGCAGCAATCAACAATGTTTCAATTTTGCATGCACCCAGAGGGCGGCCGCGCACGAAGGGATTGTACAAGGAGAGCAAGACCGCTCGGGCTCTTGGATCATACATGGCAACTGTTGTGTGTGTTCCGCCATTGGTGCACCATAAGCCTAATGGCCTAGCCTCATTTGCAGCGTGAAAGCCACATCACATTTCCAGAATGCAAGCAGTTGACAGATTAACATCAGGGATGAAAGCACCTTTGTCCCAATACATAATGCTTAAGGACATCTGCACCTCCGACTTTGGTCTTGCAGGCTGTCGGCACCCCCTGAGAGAGATACCATAGCAGATGATGATGACTCCCACACTATGCACAGCGCAAATGAAAGAGCAACGTATCCACACCACACACACAGAAGTCCTGGCTCGAGGTACTCTTGCATGGAATGCCCTTGACCCTTCCGTACACAACTACCCATACGTCCAAACATTACACACACATACGACTCTATGTTCGAGCTGTGGCATATTATCCACATAACTGCCGCAGGCCTGAGGAGTGCCGGCTATACGAGAGCCACCAACGCACTGTCCGAACATCCCGGGCACATGCACAACGGCAGTCACGTGCAACTGTACCGTGACCGAATGCTGCCTGTTAGTGTCTGATGCATTGGTCTGCATGTTGTGGCCCTTGTCTTGCACGTACTGACACGCACATGCAAATTGAGTCTACGCAACTTCACTAGTGTTCAATTGTGATGAGTGTTGTTTGGAATGACAAATCATGTGCCTTAATGAGCATTGTCCAGACACAGGGAGGGACTGACTGACGCATTTCACTGAGGGGTGTGTCCCTATTGCCAGCTCCACCTCTGTGAGCCAGACATTGTGGTTGGTATAGTTGCTGATAGAACTGTGCTCCTACGTGTCTTCAGCAATATGAGTATGGTGTCCAACATCTTGCCATGTGTATCAATGTGACCCATCGCTACAGGCTGTGTCCACCCAGTTGAGTGTGAGTAGGTATGCAAAGAGATGTTCTGTTGTCAAATGTGATGGGGGACACTACATTAGGCTTGCCACCAACTTAGACATTACACACACAGCCCTATTCCTTACATTGCATGGGGCAAAGTTGTGAAAGTGCGCGAGTGTTGTGTCTGTGCATTGAGGCCACAGCTAGCGCACACATTCCCAGTCATCCCACTGCCTATGTGTGTCACGGTCACACATGCACATTGCTCTCATTTCCCAGGGTGTACCTTTTTGGTCAATCAATGTCCTTACATTCATCCATACTTTCAAACTTGATTGATTATGGACATGACACATCTGTGTCAATTTGAATGTTTTATTCACATTCATTGGGGTTGTCGGAGCTGGAGCAGTACATGGCCATACAAACACCATATTACATTGTAGACCAGGGTAGGGCCAGCCAGAGTAATTTGGCGATTGACAAGTACATCAGAAGAGGTAGAGGACAGTCCACAGTGTGATTCCTGTGTCATTGTAGAGCAAACAGAACATGGCAGTCCATGTCGAGGTCTAAGGTGAGTGTTGCGGAGGGTTCAGTGGGACAGTGGGAGGTGTTGTTACAGGGCATGATGCATAGTGCAGCACCAAGATGAAACAGGGCATATGGCAGAGGGATTGCTACTGTCTCCTTCTTACTACACTACAGGTGGAATCACCCGCATCTTCGTCCTCTATGTCATCTGTCTGACATGTGGGTGCTGATGTATGGTCTGCAGCACTGTGTGCCACTGACACATCAGGGGCCAGAGATGTGTGTGTGAAAGTACCAGCAGCATTCATCTGCGACTACTTTAGTGGCAGCAATGCCATGATGAGGATCTGCAGGGCATGGAAGATACCAACAACTTTTTGCTGGTGTGCATCCGTGGCAGCCATTCTTTCCGCATGCATATGCTCCATGTTCTCCATTATCCTCAACATCTGTTCCAACTCTCGGCTGACATCGCTGAGGCCACTCTGAATAGACAGTTGTTCTCCTCTTAGAGGCAGGTCTCCAGCGGTGTCGGGCATGGATTGTTGGACATCATGGTGTGAACTGTGGGTGTCCATTAGTGAGTGTAAGTGGTCTCTGATGTGACTCAGTTTGGCTGACATGTTGTCGGACCCCACCCGCACATGTTCAGCCACCTCCTTCTGACAGTCTAACACCTGACCTTGGAAGGCCATGTGTTCTTGGGTGAGGTGCTGGGTGGTGGTGGGTGCTTCCTGCTGTTTGGTCTGTGCAGGGGGGGTCACCTTGATGCAGCTGGCCTGCACTGCTCCTGGGTGTGGGGTGCGGAGGCTGTCCACGAGCCATTGGAGGGTGTCGGGCAAATGTCCAGGGGGTCCTCTTCATCATCACTGAAGAGTTGTTTGCTCTGCTCTGCAAGAGGTGTTGATTGTCCCTCTGCAACGTAAAGGGGAGATGCTGGTTGACTGTGTGTTCCATGTATGTTGACGCATTGTACATGTTTACATACAGACTGCATGACAATGTACATTGTAACTGTTTGGGAGGAGCTGACTATTTCATGCTGGACAGTGGACATTTGAGCTACATTAGGGATGTGAGGTTGTACGCGTACACTCTCATCTCACAGTTTCCTGCTATGCCAGATGTGATTGACCAGTTTCTACGCACAAGCGGAACCAGTTGTGTCCTCTGTTCTGCAGAGAAAGTGTTGCATTTCATACCACATTGTCGTCAATGTTGATGTGCTGTTGTTGCTATGTGTGTGTGCTGCATTGTGGGTGAGTCGCCCCTGCAGCTGTGATTTTGCTGCCCCTTATCCATTTGGGGCGGTGTGCCTTTGACTTCTGTGCTTCTACAGTGCTGAGATGTTGCAGACTTGGCTGATTTGGGCTCTTGGGCATGGTCTATCCTCAGATGTGTTGTTGCCGTCAGGGGTTGCGTGTGGATGTGTCAGGTTGTGACCTGCTCCTTTCCGGATGTGTTCCACACTCAGACACCTCAGTGTCGTGGCGTGCAGCATGTCATGATTATTGGACTGCAGCCATGCTATTCATCATGCAGTGTCACTTGCATTGTCAGTGTGGCTCACAGACACGCAGATTTGCTGGTTTTCACACGTGTGCATGGGATGGTTGTGGGATTGGTGCTGTGTGGGTGGAACTAGGCCTGGGCGTAGTTCGCAAAGTAGCACTTCGCGAAGCTACTCAAAGTGAAGTTCGCACTACGCGAGCTACGCTTAGCACTTCGCGAACTGCGTAGTACCTTGTTCGCACTGTGCCAGATGTCGTTTTCAATGATTGCACAGTGCGGACAAGCAACCGGCACTGTGCAATCATTGAAAATGGCATCTTGCACAGTGCGAGCTGTAGTTTTCTGCTGCTCGAGTAGATTTTTACTCGAGCTTCAGCTTTCTCAACGCGAACTGGTAGTTTCTCATCGCAAGCGGTCGCGAGCATACGCGACCACTCGCAATGAGAAACCTGACCTCCTCGCGTTGGGAATCTCGCCGGGAGGTTTATTTTCCATGCTCGCGATCGCCAACTTGCAGTTGCTGATCGCGAACAAGGAAAAAGTCTCGCCGGGATGTCATTTTGCTTGCTCGCGGTCGCCAACTTGACGTTGAGGACCGCGAGCAGGCATAAAATGACCGCAGCACTACGCAACACTACGCTACGCGTGTTCGCACTGTGCTACGTGCAGTTTGCGTAGTGCGAAGTAGCGCGAACTTCGCAAACTACGCGAGCGTAGCGTAGTGCTTTGCCCAGGCTTAGGTGGAACACCCTTATGCCCATAGAGGACATGGGCCTACTTGCTTTTTGTATGTGTGCTGCAGTGTGCCAAGGGAATCAGGGACATGCTCAAGAGTCATTGTGGGTGTGCACTGTGCTCTAGTTAATTGTGCATTTGTGCCATTGTGCCCATCTCCCCCCGTCCCCCAGTCCCTGTTCGGTACTGACCCTGGTGCTGTTGTGTCAGGTCATGTCGAGCAGTGTCCGGACCCCCAACTCCTGCCACCGTGTCCCCACTGATGACTGTGGACACCATTTCCTCCATCTCATCCAGCTCCTGGTGTTCCGCTGGACTGACACTTCCATTCTGCATTGCTGCCTGATGGTTGTCAGCGAGTTTCTTTTTGGTTTTGCGCTTTGCATCATTCCAGCGCCTTCTGACCTCTCCAATTGTCCCCTTCCTCACTCCAACTGCATTCACCTTGTCCAGGATGGCCTGCCATATTGCATTTTTATTTGCCAATGGCACGTTGGAGGTGACGAACAGTTGTTGTTGGTGTTCTATCACCTCCGTGATGATAATCCTGTTTTCCTGCGGACTGAACCTCGCCTTCCTCGTCTTCTTCTCCTTGCCCTTCCGTGATCCCGAGGTCCCAGGCAGGTCTTGCTGGCGGCTTGTGGGGTTCTGGTCGTCCTCTGTACTTGCTCCGGCTTCCTCCATGGTGCTACGCAGTTTGTATTATTTTGTTTGTGCTTTTCTGTGTTTTTATAGTGCATTTTCCTGCATGATGCGTGGGAATAGCAGGCCTGACGCTGGTTATCGCTTATTTTTGTAATGCGATTGGCCACATCGCAACTTTTTTCACGTTTCGCTTTTTTTCGGCGTCGCATTTGTTTTAACGCAGTCAGTTTGCGCGTTATCATGAGACTATCGCATTGTGCGGCCAGGTTAAGAATACAAAGTTAACACGGCGTTATTGAGATATCCCCCTAACTTTATTACTCGTAAATGCCCGTTGTGAATACCGAAAGCCGTAAAGTTGGACTTTCTTCTCAGTTTACCTTTGTGAATCGGATCCTGAGTTTCTACTTCAACTCTGAGACTGTATGTAGCTGAGCAAGGCATTCATAGTTTTTTGCACTGAGCTGAACCCTCAGGGAAGCACTTTCTGCCCTTCAAAATTAATACTTTTCAACCATTCTTAAAAATACTTGGGAAATGAGTAACATTTCCCAAAATATTCCAGGCCTGAAGCACGGCAAGCCCCTCTCTCACTGTTAGTAAATAAAGCAATCTAACGTAGAGATAAATAAATGAAGGCGTGTAATGTTCACTTGAGATTTATGAATTTCCCCAAACAAATGCAGCCTTACATAAAACCTATAATTGTATGTTGGTCGATGCAACAGAGCAATAATGCACATACCAGGTGTATAACATAGGGATGTCTTGGGACCAAGACAACTTTGGTTAGTTTAATGGGGGTACATACAATGAATTGTGCGTTTGGGTCAAATGAAATAGAGGCTGCAACTACCCTGCAGCAATGGAAACCTGAGAAGGAGCAAACAAATCTTTGTTTTGAGGGGCTTGGAGAACACGTTTCGGTGCACATCTCATTCTGCAGCCAGTCTTCTGAAAAGCAAGCATGGCTAACAATAAATTGAGCATATAAGCGCCAGGACGGTACTGCAAGCACATCAGAGGTGTATGCACAGACGTACATATTGATCCAATTGTGACCCATATGGCGCAAACAATTCATCATCTAACTTTCTCTCTTTCTCAAAAATGCAAGAAAGGATTTAAAACAGCTGCAGGAAATGGGAGATTAAAAAGGTTCATGTGCAATTGACAGGAGAATACTCGCCGGTAATAGAAAAGATAAATGAAGAGTTTGGCATATGTGTGGACCAGATTTAGGCAGAAAATTGAGTTTACCGAGTGATCGTTCTTCGGATCAGTTTGTGTGAGGGAGATATGTCAGGGCTATGCAGGGTTTTATAGAAACATTCGACTAATGTGGGCAAACTATGGAACTAATGCACAGGGAAAAAACATGATGGAACACAAACTGTTTGTGATTCTCGCAAATGTCATAACTTACAGAGTTCTAGTTAGGGGCTTGCCAGTGGCTTCAGATGCTACAGATAAACACATCATGAATGGTATCAGGTTCCCACAATTCAATTTCAACTAAAAACAAAACAGTCTATTTTGGAAAATATTCTTGAACAATTAAATGTGATTACAACAAATGCGTATCAATCCGACATGTTTTTTATGGAGCTGTATGAGGTTCAGCGGCCCATGTAGACTCGTGATTTTTTGTGATAAGCACTGGCAATACCAATAGGTCTGCCTTTTTAATGAAAGTGACTCAACAGTAAATTATGAATCCTCGAAAATGTGAAAAAGGCGAGTGTACTATAGTTATTTCTGACACTCAGAGCGTGTAATTAAATGAGTACGTTTATTTCATTTTCAGCTTATGTGTGCTAAGCATCCTTTTACACTATAAGAGGTTCGCTTGGGAGATGAATGAGAGAAGATACTGATGTTTGCATGCTTTTTTTTTTTTTAGAAAAGTTATTGGAAAAAGAGGATAACTCTATTTACACTAATTGCTTCAAGCACGTGGTAAATATTTAGACACATGGCAAGCTTGTGGAAAGAGGATCAGGGCCCGAATTTACACAAGATTTTTTTCAGTAAACGTGTAGCAAAAATGCAGTAGCTATTTCTTCTTTATTTCTTCATTTAGACCGCAGAGATTACCTGACATACAGAAGATGCTCCTTTGCTGGCAAATTGGTTCTTTACTAATTGAAATACAACCAACTAATAGAGAATGTTCTGCCTTGAGAAAGCCCTGGCGTGCTGGCCCCTGGACGAAACACGTGTTGGCTGTTTCTTGTTTTTGCACTTGTCTTAAAATAAAGAAGAAAGGACTACCGCAAACGAGTACTCAACTTTTTCTGTATACACGACGTCCAAAACAAAAATTGGGGATGTATTCACCCTATAAATTTATAGGAACAAAAAAAGAGCACAAACCAATCACACATGTTAATACTTACCTTGGAACAGGTGGTCTCTAGGTGAAACCACCATTTTGGAATGTGCCACAGATTGGGTCCTGACAAATTGTGTGTGAACCCTGGTAACACCCACCATCTCAGCGACTACCTATCATTCAATACAGTTTGCTAGATTTCACAATGTTCCCATACGCTTCAGAATATTCATGACTTCACTCGAAAAGGAGGGTATAAATGAGGCCTACATGAAATATGGCTAATATACATCAATGGTCATGCTAAATGATTAATTGCATGTTAATAGGAAACAAGCATATTAACTTCAAAATACATTAATAAACATTTCAATTTGTTCATAATTACTGCATGTAAGTATAGGGTACTCATAACATTTTTGTATGTATCAAAGTTACACTTATAAGAAAATGCATATTAATCTTTGTTGTTTATGTGTTATCCAACTAATACATACATGAAAATACATGTTAATTAGGTTTCATGAAGGCAAATTAAAGCACATTCATGCAGCATCTACTTTTCTTTTTGTCATTTTCGGTGCACACATCATAACATGACATAATATTTTCATACTTTTCACATGAAAATCAATCTACTTCACATTTATATTTTCTTTAGTCTTATTAATCTCAGATTCATTACATGAAAAATCAAATTCATTAGTAATAAAATCCATTATGAGATATGTTATCCTACATTTTCTAACACATATACATGAATGAATAACATTTCATGATTAATAGTCACATCTATATAAATTAAATGTATAATGTGTATCAAAACTGTATTTTCTTCTGCATGATTTTACAATGCAGTATCTGAATTATATTTGTATGTCATTTTCAATAACGTGGATCTTAACACACGTTTGTCGTCATTTGCGTAAAAGTTTTCATAATTATTCCTTTTGTCATTAAAATTCATTAGATGAAATATATGCTCTATCACTCCAGAAGACCATGCACCCTTAATATTACCCTCTAACTCCTCAGAACAGGGTGGACCATATATATCCAAAAAAACAGCATCAACATTAACCTCCAATGGGACATTACAGTTAGAATTGGAGGTGTATAATTGCAAAATGTATTGGGTCCACTCATCATCGGATATAGGAATGGCCTCAGCGTAATTCTAAAATCACAATATTGGGTTATTAAAGTCCAATATTTACGCAAATCACAAGAAGAAGCAGCTTCTCTCAAATTCATCAATTTCTGGTCATCTGCCTTTCGTTGTTCAGATGCCTTCAATCTAGTTCTTACACACTTCAACTGGTTGGTTTCTCTTTGCCTATTAATGATAGCAACTTAGATTGTTTCCTTACTAAGGAGTTTATATCACGGTTCACCTTTTTTACCACCCAAGGGATATTCACGGGAGACTTAACTCTAATACTTCTATCTTTACTCCGAAAGGATTGAAAAAGGGACAGCAGCTTTGCAAACCAGTTGATAGGATTATCTGATGAGGGTAACAAAGGGGCCTAAACTAGCTGTTTTAATATTACAGGCCAAATTCAATATAATGTGATTGACCAGAAAGTGTGCCCATTTGTTTTGTTATACACTACAGTGTCTTTTCTGGATTTCCAGGAGTTGAGCGCATTGAGTTCTATATCAATAGCCACCGAGAGAATACTATGATCACTTGAATCTGTCTTCATTACCTCAAATTGAGTACAGACTGTAAATATTTGGTAAGATGCCACCATGTAATCGATTAATGATTGTCCTTGAAAGGAATGAAAAGTAAAAGAGGCTGGAGAATCCTCTAGAAACCTGCTATTTAGAGCAATGAATTCATTAGATTTCAGGCATTCCAGGAAACGTGGATCCCACCTGTCTGATATAACGTTTCTGGGAAAAATAGCCTCAGGAAAACTCTATACCTTATCCAACTCTGAATTTTCAAAGGTCATACAGGCAGAATTTGAAATTAAAACATTTACAAACAGGAAGGTTGAATATGGCCTCCTGACACATTGAACAGGGCTTTAAACTTTAAACAGATGCAGGGTTTTGAGGGATGAACAAACACCTTAGGGTTCCAATTTATGCCACTATTGAATACAATAGCTATATATCACTGGCTGGGCCATTTACAGAGGGTTGTGCTACACAGGAAAACACAAAGTAGTTCTCCTTTTTAAAATTAGAGCATATCCAAGTTTCCTGCAAGCAAAATATCAATGGAGTAAGATCATAACATTTAATTTAAAATTAGACTGTCCCAGGCCAACCATATTCCAAAAAAGAATTTTAGCCAAAGAGCCACCTCTGCAGCATTGGAAGTTTTCATTGGTTTTTATGGCATGCAAAATGCCCACTATCCAACTCTAGGGTGCTAACTATTCTCCCTTCCCAGAATCCCTAGACCACTGGTCATCATATCCCTCAATGTTTATCACTCTCCTCCCTGTGTCTCTACCAGTAGAGATTGTGATCTCCTTCAAATTTGCAACCCCCCTTCTATTGTATAGACCTTAAGTAGACTCCTGAGGGCCAAAGCTTAGGATATCATACTTAGGATCAGCGCAGCCACGACAACACCTCACCACCTCATCAAAGTCACACAAAAAAACTTCCTCCAAGACAGAATCCTCACCAACACCCACAACTCCAAAGAACTTTTCTTCATTATCAAGGATTTCACCAAACCCGGCAGTGAAACGACAGATGACCCACCCTCCCAAGACCTCTGCAACCAACTCAGCACCTTCTTCCGTCTTAAGATTAATACAATCTATAATAACTTTGACAACAAAGACCTCTGCACTGCCCCAGCTCCCACCCCCACCAATGCCTCCCAACAGACCCTACACACGTGGACTCTGCTCATGACAGAAGACACCTTAAAGAACATGAAGAGCATTAATTCTGGAGCACCCTCAGAACCCTGCCTACCCCACATCTTACACAAAGCCGCCACAGCCATGGCGCCCAAACTACGCCGGGCGCTCAACCGCTCCCTCGAAACCGCCACATTCCCCAACAAATGGAAACATGCCAAAGTCAACCCCCTCCTCAAGAAACCTTCTGCAGGCTTGATGGACCTCATGAACTTCGAGCCCATCTCCCTGCTCCCATTCACATCCAAAGTCATCGAAAGGCCATCAACATCCAGCTAGCGAACTTCATCGAAGCCAACAAAGTCCTAGACATCTCCCAATCCAGATTCAGCAGCAACCACAGCACCGAGACTGCCCTACTCCCCACCACTGACTACATCTGCTCCCTCCTCACTCATGGCCAAACAGCAGCCCTTATCCTCCTGGGCCTCTCAGCTGCCTTTGACACAGTCTCCCACTGCATACTATCCACCAGACTACACGATTCCAGCATCCGCAGAAAGGCCCTCGACTGGATATGTTCTTTTCTCACAGGCAGAACTCAGCGAGTCAGACTCCCCCCTTTCCTCTCCAAACCAACCGAGACCAGCTGTGGAGTGCCCCAGGGATCCCCCCTCAGTCCCACCCTCTTCAACATTTACATGGCCCCCCTCGCAACCATCATCAGAAAGCACAGGCTCAACATAGTCCCCTATGCCGATGGCACCCAGCTCATCCTCTCCCTCACCAAAGAACCCAACATCCCCAGGCACAACTTCCAAGAAGGGATGAAAGCCATCACCACCTGGATGAAGATGAGCTGCCTGAAACCCAACTCAGAGAAAACAGAAGTCCTCATCCTTGCCTCCATACTATCTGCCTGGGACAACACCTGGTGGCCCCCACCCTCAGAAACCCCCACACCCTGATCAACCATGAATGAAACCTCGACATCTTACTAAACTCAGCACTCATGATGAACTGCCAGATCAACGCTGTATGCTAGGCCTGCTTCAACACCCTCCGCATATTCCAAAAATCTGTCTGATGGATCCCACCCAAATCCAGTAAAACGGTCATGCGCGACCTCATCAGCAGTAAATTGGACTACGGCAACGCTCTCTACGTTGGAATCAACAAGAAACTACTTTGCAAGCCCGGTGTGGAAATATGGATTTTTCTGGTCAGTTATGTCCCCTATCTTGGACCCCAACGGTTGTATGTGCATGTTCCAAGTACATGTATGTTCCCTCCAGTTCCAGTTATGAAGACGCAAATACATGTGCGTCCATCGTTAACATGTCCTCTTTCAGATCCGCCATGAATGGGCCGGATATTCCATTCCTAAGTACGAAAGGCCACCGCCTTTATATGGTTCACTTATGCCATTTTACAGTCCAGGCAAGTAGGCCCTGATTCTGTCATCAAGCTTTTCTTGCTTTCTGTCTCTGAAGCTCCAGTCCGAGCCTGCATCTGTGACCATGAACTTTGTCTCATCCTCTGCGCGGCTCACGATGCCTGACATCAGCTTGCTGCCTGCCAAGAACTGTATTTCACCTTCGGAAATTATCTGCTCCGCTCCCTGCCCAATGCATTCCTGTCTAGTAGCTTAAGTAAACATTCTGCTAGCTACCGAGCAAAGGCCCGGCTTCTCTGTCTTTATGCAAGTAATTCATAGCCCTGTTACTATGGAAGATTCCTGCCCTCGCATCTAGTGTAGACACTTAGACGCCTGTACACGCACTAACAGTCGGTATAGTCAGTATAGAATAAGATTCTACTCCAAGAAGGCCTCTCTTTTGGATAACATAGTTCTTTAAACATAGGATGTTAGATATGATTTGGGATTAGGTTGACTTGACCCTCTAGACATCTGTCGACATATGTAGAGCTAAATGTCAAGTCCCCTTCACCCCCTAGCTGCACGTCAATCACACGTCATACTGCTGCGCGCGCATCTCTGCCAAGTATTTCTGCTGACATTGCGAAATTCTTTCATGGAACCACCCCATTATGACATCATGCCTGATGACGTTCCTTTGTTACGCCCAATCACGCCCATTTTTATTACGTACGAATAATGTTATCTTCCTTATCAATTGTTACGCCTCTCGCATTTGCTTCACTGTAATGCCTATTGTATAAAAGTAATTAATTATCAATAATGTATGTACTTCACTTCCTGAGCCTCCGTGGTGATGGAACCTGGAGTCCACGATTTCGAAATCGTTTATTGGAATAAAGCCCGTTCTTAACCTCTAATACCACGGATTCTGCCTCTTATTTATTGAGCTATTTTTATTATGTTCTGTATCAAATTAAGTCCCGGTAATTAAATTATTTACCACATAAATGGCGCCCGAATAGGGACACTTTCTCATCTCACGCGCCGGCGGTGCGTTGCAGGCCCGGTCTCCTGCCACAGCTGGACGGACAACAACGCGTACCAGCAGGATTTCCTGTATCTCCCTCCGGTCAAGCGGGGGCGACTGAGGCTGCGATCAACACCCAGACGAGGCGGTGAGAAGTGCGAAGTATCCCGACCAGAGCCTAGCTGAGAGAGCAAGATCCGAGGTATACAGAGGCCCACCAGGTTTCCGATGTCCTGAAGTGTCCGAAGTTGTCGAGTCGAGTCCAGTCCGGTCCAGTTCAGTTCAGTTCCGTTCCGAGGCCTTCCGTTCCGAGCTACCCGGTGAGTACCATTACTGGGGAGGCGTTCTGGCGTGCACATAAGTTGTGCCGGTCCAGACGGGTTTGGGTACACAAATCCGGTCCGCACTGTTTTAGCAGTGTATCTGTACTGTTTAGCAGTATATCTAGTATATCAAGTATATAAATTCAGAATAATTCAGTTAAATGCCGAGTATTATGTTTAGTGATTAAGTTTTCTTAGATCATCGTCATCATCATCGTTGCTCATGTAAATGTTAAATGTTAAATGTATTAATACGTCCTGCATATTGTGGTGTGAATGACTGTTCATTATTGTGTTTTATTGTATTAAGTTTGTTCAAGATCAAGTAGCAGACCAGTTCTCAATATGCCGCTCTTTTCGAAACTAAGACAGATCACAACTAGAAAAGGGGTACTCGAAGAAGCTGTTCCCATTCCTCCTAGGGACACTCCAGGGTACTTCATGTATCATAAACACGGCCTAGACGCTATATTATTTCTTGATCTATGGGTAGACTACACTAAGGAATTACCAGAAAGTCAGAGGTGGCCCGCAGCTGGGACCTGGGATGCCGAGTGCATCGTGAAAGTAGAGGAAGAATTATGGAAAAAGAAAGTTAGACAATCACAGAAAGACGCCATTGAATTATGGCGTAAAGAATCGTATAGACGCACAGAAAAAGCACGTAGACAGGAAGGGAAGAGTAAAGAGAATTCAAATCAAGTTCGAGAAAATCTATTAATTGAAGAAGGTACACGAGTGAAATCAGAACAAGTAGACAGACAAAGACATGCCCTTATGAAGGGTATGTATCCCCTTCTGGCCGAGGGATTACCTAAGGCTACTCCGGGGATACCAAAAGACTTGCCACCCCCATTATTTCCAATAAAAGTACATCCTAAGGGGCATCCTAGAACCGCAGAAGATGTTTTTCTTTCCTCATATTTAGATGACGCAGCTCCCGAGTATGCTAACCCCGCCCCACATAGACCGTTGGCCGGGGAGGTTCAACGCCAAGATCCTGTACCTATATCCTTACAGCATCAAATCCTGACACAAGTTCCGGCAAGCACGTCCGTTTCCACACCTGTTCCTACAGCTACTTCTATAGCTATGCCCACACCTATAGTTGCTGTATCGCGTTCTACGAATCCTTTCACGCCCGATACTCCAGACGGGGCTACTGGAGGTGCTACCAACATTTTTTCTACGCCACCCAGAGTAAATAAACTTACCTTTCAAGAGTCAGCACATCCGCGTACCCCCAAACTCATAAATGCCCGCACGCTTAAGGAACTTCTTATAGATTGTAGATATGACCCTGTGCCCGGCAAAGAGGACGAAATGATCATGGCATCATTACGTATCAGACGAGCCGCGGTGTATTTAGGGAAGTTACCAGGAATGACTATGCATCTAGATAATATATATCATTATGTCCAAACAGGGCGAGATTCTGAAAGTATTAACAGAGCTATGGAATACCAGAAAGTGGAAATACAGGGGGAACTGTTACTTTTCCTCATAAATTGCGTAATCAGAAATCAAGACCGACCGGGGGTAGATCCGGAAATAATGCAAACTCTTACCAGATGGAGCCAGAATATATCAGAAGGGAGACATGATAGGCAAAAATGTATAATAGCCATGTGCAGAAAGATCCGTAAAGAATTAGAACGCCTACACGAAGAAAGATTAGCGGTAGATCAGTTTGAACAAAACGAGGAGGAAGAAGGATCAGGACCGTCCACAGGACAGTCAGAAACGATAGCCTATGTAGGTAGAGGAAGATCTTGTAATAGTACTAGATATTTTACTGACCCGATACGTCCGATATGTCCAGATAATCACAGGAATTTCCAAGCACCTATAATAAATATGAGGTCCCCCGAACATTCGTTCCAAGCCGCTGACAAATTACTGCGAGAACGAAGGGGTTATCATTTACTCGATTCTATGGATGAACAAGAATTAGCCAGGTCAGCCGTTCATTGGGTTGACAGTCCCGGAAAATATGGTGATGATACAGTAGCACACACATTTTTGAACCTCACCCCAGATGAGCAGCGTTTAGCTGGGATTTATATGATTCAACAACTTCTTATACTATATAAAAGCCAACATTCAGATCCTGGTCCCTTATCTGATATATTGACTGAATTACTCACGAATAGATGGAGAGGTTCAGGTACTAAGTTAATTAAGGAAATACTAGAATCCAGAAAGCAGTACTTTCTTTTTGTATGTCCAGAACATGATTCACTGCCCATCAAGGAAAGACCGATGTATTACATGGACAGACAGAATCCCTTACGAGAAGTACACCCAATAAAGGGCGAGGACAATGAGTTCAAACGTGTATATGTATATACGCCCATATCAAAAATAGAATTGTTAGAAATGAAGAAAGTGGTACCCAGTCATGACAAAGACCCAGCGGGTTTCCACCGAGAAATTAAAGACATGTTACTCATGGGAGAGTATACCTATCCCGACATTATGACAATATTAAAGGTATTAATGCCTGCTGGCATTTATGAAAAACTCAAGGAAAAAGAGTGGGAGGTAGGAGACCAAAAGATAGATTGGACAGCATTAGAAAATGAAGAAAAGGCCCGAGGTCCAGGTTCGGGGCTTGGGGACAAAACTAAAGCACTGCCAGGTTTACTAGTACAGGTACTGCCACGTTTATTAACCACGAAAAAGGAAGACTGGGGTGCAATCTCAGCCTGTAAACAAAAGCAAGATGAAGACACTAGTGATTTCTATGCCCGATTCGAAAAATGTTTTGGTATAAATAGTGGTATAAAAGCAAGTAGCGAGTCATACCCACATCTGTTTGTGACAAAATTAGTTGAAAATTCCTTGCCCCAAGTGAAGAATTGAGTATTAAAATTCGAGAGTACCTGGCAAGGTAATACGCCATCACAAATGCTACAAATGTTACAGTACCATTACAATAGAATTAGAGAAGAACAAGAACATGAACAAAGACGCATGAAAGACACGAAAATGAAAATGCTAGTCTCCCAGACAGTTCCAACTGAAGGACATAAAAAGGGTACGACACAGTCCGGTGATTCAGCAGGACCTGTAAAAGGGACATGCAACTATTGTAAACAGCCAGGACATTACATACACGACTGCCCAGTCCTGAAGCGTAATATCGCCACAGGTATTACAAAAGAAAGACCACGGCCACCTAGACAGGATCAGAATGAACAAGGAGCCCCGCAGCATGCACAGGCCATGCCAGCTCCACAACAGTCTATACAGTTTGTGCCAGCCGCACCAGCGTTGCCTGCTGCTGCCACACAAACCACGACACGACAGCTGTACCAGACCGCACAGTATGACTATCCTGATTATCAACGATACGCATGAACCAGCCTAGAGAGGGAAGTTGACTTACCCCTTATCGAGGTCCCTGTAGACCAGGAAGGACCTTATGTACATAGTGAATTATTAGGCCAAGATAGAAAATTTTTACTTGATACAGGGGCAAGTCGAACAACTATAAAACGTAGTGAAGTTCCAGGGGCACCCCTCTCAGGCTCACAGAATATTTCCCTTGGTTTTTCAGGAAAACCTATTGTCAATGAAGTATCACAGCCTCTTCCACTTACGATAGGACCCTTGACCAGAACTACAGATTTATTGCTTACTAAATCATGTCCAGAAAACTTGTTAGGTATAAAAACACTGAAAGCTCTAGGAGCTATAATATGTTGTTCTCCGGAAGGAGTAAGATTGTTTTTACGTGATTTTAAAGGTCATTATGTGTCTCGAGACATGGATTCCCGACTGCAGAATTTGCCCACACATTTATGGGCACAAGGCCCTACAGATGTTGGTTGCATGAACATTACACCATATCGAGTCACACTAAAGGCAGGAGTGGTACTACCACGAATGCGACAATACAAGTTACCCCCAGATGCTGTAATGGCTTTACTGCAAATCATTGACGAACTTATCGGCCAAGGAGTGGTTGTGGAGACCGACTCCAATGTATGTAATTCACCGATAATTCCGATTCTTAAACGAACTGATCCAAAGGCTCCCCCAGTATATCGGTTGGTTATTGATCTGCGCGAATTAAATAAATGTATTGTACCACAATACCCCGTAGTTCCAGACATCTCTTCATTACTGACAGCTATTGATTCCGAAGCAACATTCTTTACTGTAATTGATCTCAAGAATGCCTTTTTCAGCGTCCCAATAGATCCGGAAAGCCAATATTTGTTCGGATTTAGTTTAAATGGACGTAGCTTTAAATTCACACGCGCACCTCAAGGATTTACAGAAAGCCCCAGCATCTATAGCCAAGCATTGAAACGAGAACTTGACAGTATACACATGCCAGTCAACACTGCTCTGCTTCAATATGTCGATGATCTGCTGATCACCGCCCGAAGCGAACCTGAATGTGAAAAAGCATCACTGACGGTTTTACAATTTCTAGCCGAAAAGGGGCACAAGGTGTCCCCTTCTAAGCTGCAATTCTGTGTCCAGCGAGTTATTTACCTTGGTCACTCGCTGTCCAAGGAGGGAAGGCAGCTTACACCAGATCGCATCCAGCTAATTGCAAATATGCCAATACCCAAGACACAAAAGGAGGTGCGGGCTTTCATAGGCCTCACTTCATATTGTAGGCAGTGGATCCCTCAATATGCATTTCTAGCAAAACCACTCATTCAATTAACAACACAGGAGGCAGCCACATCGACTGTCCTCCCTTGGACTCAGGAACACACACTAGCTTTTGAAAGCTTAAAGAAAGCTCTATGCCAAGCACCTGTTTTAGCAACACCATGTTACAGAAAACATTTTACACTCTTTGTTACAGAACGAGAAGGTACTGCCTTATCAGTACTCACACAGGAACAAGCAGGATCACACAAACCGTGTGCTTATTTTTCTAGTACATTAGATCCCGTAGCTCAGGCTCTGCCTGCGTGCCTGAAATCAGTGGCAGCGACAGCTTTAGCAATCAGACAAAGCGATGCTATAGTGTTAGGACATCCATTGACAGTTCAAGTACCACATGCAGTAGAGGTTCTTGTGAATCGAACGCAAACACAACACTTGACTATAGCACGACTTACAGGGTATGAACTAACATTGTTTCAGCCACATATAGAAATCAGACGTTGTAACACATTGAATCCTGCCACACTTTTACCTGTAAATGGAACAGACCCACTAGCTCATGATTGTATTGATGTTATTACAATAACGACGAAACCCAGACAAGACTTGACAGATGTCCCAGTGTCAGATCCAGACTTGACGTTGTATGTAGATGGTTCATGTATGAGAACAAGTACAGGAGAGTTAGTGGCCGCTTACGCAGTCACAACAGACACTGAAATTATTGAAACCAAGTGTATAAATACCTTGTCCGCTCAAGCAGCAGAGCTCGTCGCTCTGACACAAGCCTGTATTCAAGCCACAAATAAAAGAGTCAACATATACACTGATTCACGTTATGCATTCGGAGTTGTACATGACTTCGGCGTGCTGTGGCGAGAGAGAGGTTATTTAACTTCTCACGGTGCCCACATTCAGCACGGACCCCTCATTCATGCCTTATTAGATGCAATACATCTACCCATTGCAATATCGATTATGAAATGTAAAGCTCATACGAAAATTACTGATATCATTTCTCAAGGCAATGATCTAGCTGACAGAACAGCTAAACAGACTGCTCAAACTCAAACATCCGACATGACAAAGACAATAGTCCAGACACCAACACATTGCATGATGGTTAAGGATCCCGCTCTTGATGTAATTGACATACAGACACATGCTACTCCAGACGAAATAAGGAAATGGACTGAATTAGGAGGGATCCAAACGGATCAAGGATGGATGACGAAGGAAAAATCTGTGTGGTTCCTTCCTGATTCAATGGTCCAAGTCATTATTAACACTATCCATAGTCCAGCACATCTAGGAGAAAAAGCTATGCTAGACAGCATTCAACACATTTGGTTCAACAAACATTTACGAGCAGCAGCGAAACAAAAAGTTCGTACCTGTATGATCTGTTGTCAGTTCAACCCAGGAAAAAGCATTCCCGTAGAGCAGGGTGGATTTCAGCCTCCTGATCACCCTTTTGAAATTCTCCAGATGGATTATATCCAGATGGAACGATGTCGAGGATTCAAATATGTTCTCGTAGTTGTCTGTGCTCTTTCCCGTTGGACAGAGGCGTACCCGGTTTCAGATTACACTGCCCCGACTACTGCCAAACAGTTAGTTCGAGAATTCTTCCCACGATACGGTTTACCACGTGCTGTCTACTCAGATAACGGCCAGCCGTTCTCATCCGAACTAATGAAACACGTTTCACTTCTGCTAGGATATCAGTGGAAGTTTCATTGTGTCCGACACCCCGAGGCAGCAGGTCTCGTGGAACGACATAATCAAACTTTAAAAATCAGACTGTCCAAAATATGCAGGGAGAAAGGTGTCGACTGGGTAGTAGCATTACCAGTTGCACTCTTTTACATGAGAATGGTAGCACACTCTCGAACAGGGCTATCCCCGTATGAGGTGATCTTTGGCAGACCACCAAATATGTGGGGGACGCCTATACCACGTAAAATAACTGATATTGACTGTAATATGCTGACAGATTATTTGGCTTCCTTGATGTCTGCACTACAATCTTGTCGTTCACAGGTAGCTGCAGCTTTTCCTGACAACACTGAGGTGAAACCCCATGACGTAATTCCGGGGGATCTCGTCTTAGTGAGGAACTTTGATCGAAAGACTCAGCTGGATCCTAGGTGGAGGTCGCCTCAACTAGTCTTACTCACCACAAGGACAGCCGTGAAGATCGAAGGCAGAAAAGGCTGGGTACATTCAAGTCATATCAAGAAATTTTATGGACTACCATCAGATATAAAAACTACACCTCGTGTGTCTTCACCCATTGACTCAAAACTTCCTTTGGTTGACTCAGGTAGTCACGAACATTATAAACTAAAACTCCGATCTAATCAGTCAGGAAATTTGATTGTTTAAGTCCTCTCCAAGGTGAAGCGGTCGAATTAGTCTCTGACATGTATCCCTTAGATCTGAATAGAGAAATAACCCGAAAAATGTTGAAACGACATACATACTGTAAATCACTGCGTAGTCATTGCACGGTGACGTTATTGATTTTGTTTTTCCTAAGTCTTTTAATAATTACTGCAAGTATATTGTTGCACATATGTTCTCCTATTTCTAGACATGTTTATAATATTACTGCTGAACATTCTTTTAGCGAATTACCTCCGCATGAATTGTCATACAGATTTGCGCTGCGCAATAACACTTTTATTAGTATGTTACATCATTCCCATCAGGTTAGCAATGCTACAAATTGTTGGATATGTGGCCGACTCCCTCCCTATCAGAACTATAAAGAAATTCTACCTCTTTTTCCATACCCGTTCACACACAACGGCTCCTGTGGAGCATGGTTTAGCTTAATTAATTCCTTAGATTCAAATTCCGCAGTTTATCAAGACAACTGGGTATGGGGAAATCTGAACTTAGTTTTACTTAAAGTCTGCCACCCCAACAAGGAGGGACTTCCCAAAAGAACAGGAACTGATCTAGAAAATGAAGTATATGGATTAGGTAATTTTACGCTTAATCTCCTGATCTTGAATGTCGAATCCGAAGCTAATCCAAGTTTGCCCGCCATGTCAGTATTTCCAGTAAAAGGTGAATTATGTGTAAGAAAGAATGGTTCCATACATATGGGCCATAGTAGATGCACCACTGTAATAGAATTCAGTGATCAAGGCAAATCGACATTTAGAGCTTCCCGCCATTCCTATTTTATATGTGGTCAGACGGCATATGTACGTTTGCCTCTAGACTGGGATGGTACCTGCTACATTGGATTCCTTTTGCCACCTGTTTTCCTAGCTCCTCCTGATTATCATAGAAATACTCATTTAGTACACAATAGACAGCGGAGAGATCTCCCAATAGTCGATTATACTGAAACAGCATGGGAAAAATACACAGATTTCAATAAAGGTCTCTTTCCCTATATAGGTACCGTTACTAATAGTAAGCTGATACGTAGATTGACTAGAACCCTTGAAGCAGTAGTGAACGAAACTATTTCCGCCTTAGGCAATTTAACAGAAGAGCAGTCTGCTATGCGGATGGTTGTGCTTCAAAATCGTCTTGTCCTTGACGTCATCCTGGCCGATAGGGGCGGAGCTTGTAGGGTCATCGGATCAAGCTGTTGCATTTTCATACCAGAAAATTCGCCATCTGTATATAAAGCTATAACGCGCCTTCATAAGATTGTGAGCCAGATACACCAGAATCCAGGCACTTGGACTTGGTCCGGGTGGTTTTGGAGCGTGTTATCAGCCTGGGGATGGAGAGTTCTATCCTTCCTAGGTATTGGCCTTCTCATACTATTCAGTTGCTGCTTATGCCTGCAATGTGGACCAGCGATTTGTGGTCTGTGTGCCACATCGTGTATTCCACATCAAGATTTTCATTCAAGATCCCGGAAGAAGAAAGAAGAACAAATGATGCTATATGAACAGATCAATGGATTAATGAAGATTGATATCTCTTGACGGGCAAGTAGGGGACAAGGAGGGAATGTGGAAATATGGATTTTTCTGGTCAGTTATGTCCCCTATCTTGGACCCCAACGGTTCTATGTGCATGTTACAAGTACATGTATGTTCCCTCCAGTTCCAGTTATGAAGACGCAAATACATGTGCGTCCATCGTTAACATGTCCTCTTTCAGATCCGCCATGAATGGGCCGGATATTCCATTCCTAAGTACGAAAGGCCACCGCCTTTATATGGTTCACTTATGCCGTTTTACAGTCCAGGCAAGTAGGCCCTGATTCTGTCATCAAGCTTTTCTTGCTTTCTGTCTCTGAAGCTCCAGTCCGAGCCTGCATCTGTGACCATGAACTTTGTCTCATCCTCTGCGCGGCTCACGATGCCTGACATCAGCTTGCTGCCTGCCAAGAACTGTATTTCACCTTCGGAAATTATCTGCTCCGCTCCCTGCCCAATGCATTCCTGTCTAGTAGCTTAAGTAAACATTCTGCTAGCTACCGAGCAAAGGCCCGGCTTCTCTGTCTTTATGCAAGTAATTCATAGCCCTGTTACTATGGAAGATTCCTGCCCTCGCATCTAGTGTAGACACTTAGACGCCTGTACACGCACTAACAGTCGGTATAGTCAGTATAGAATAAGATTCTACTCCAAGAAGGCCTCTCTTTTGGATAACATAGTTCTTTAAACATAGGATGTTAGATATGATTTGGGATTAGGTTGACTTGACCCTCTAGACATCTGTCGACATATGTAGAGCTAAATGTCAAGTCCCCTTCACCCCCTAGCTGCACGTCAATCACACGTCATACTGCTGCGCGCGCATCTCTGCCAAGTATTTCTGCTGACATTGCGAAATTCTTTCATGGAACCACCCCATTATGACATCATGCCTGATGACGTTCCTTTGTTACGCCCAATCACGCCCATTTTTATTACGTACGAATAATGTTATCTTCCTTATCAATTGTTACGCCTCTCGCATTTGCTTCACTGTAATGCCTATTGTATAAAAGTAATTAATTATCAATAATGTATGTACTTCACTTCCTGAGCCTCCGTGGTGATGGAACCTGGAGTCCACGATTTCGAAATCGTTTATTGGAATAAAGCCCGTTCTTAACCTCTAATACCACGGATTCTGCCTCTTATTTATTGAGCTATTTTTATTATGTTCTGTATCAAATTAAGTCCCGGTAATTAAATTATTTACCACACCGGGACTATCCAGAACGCCGCAGCCAGATTAGTCCTAGACACCCCCGCCACCACCACATCACCCAACACCATCACACTCTCTACTGGCTCATCATCGAAAGAAAAATAACCTTCAAGCTCCTCACCCATGCCGACAAGGCCCTCCACAACAGCGGACTAGCATACCTTAATGACCGCCTCTCCGTCCACGCACCCAAGAGACACCTCCGATCAGCTGACCTCTCTCTGGCCACCCTCCCATGCATCTACAAGACCAGAACTTCTCCTACCTCTCCCCCTCCACCTCCAGCAAAGCCCCACACTGCTTCAGTTCAGGAAAGACCTCAAGACCTGGCTCTTCGGATGACCCCAGTACGCCACCGAGTTGACCCCCCCCCATAGCGCCTTGAGACCCTCATGGGAGAGTATCCGCGCTCTATAAAACCCTTGATTGATTGATCAGCGATCATCTCCGATGGTAAGATATCCGGGAAGACATCAATAGCTTTTTTCTGGAAATGATCCACACTGCTTAAGATCAACATTGCAACAATCCTAGAGCTAAATGTAACCCTAGAACTCGGAAGGGGAGCAACAGGATCCAGATACACATGGTCAATATGTCCACTTTTTACCAAACTCAGAGCCTCAATTTCTAATAAAAGCTGCAAGATAAAGCTTCTATTCAGTGGGCCCGATTCATTATCAAACAAAGAGACAACATTCAAAGTATTAGAGAAGTAGCCCAAAAAATGTCCTCCAACAAAATTATTGTTATGTTTTGTGCCAATGGAAATGAAAGGAGGATCCTCCTCATTAAAAATTCTAACGGACTTAGGAGCATTGCGTGGCAACAATTACCCACAAAGAGAGACTAATGAAGACCTCTCGGGGACCCTCTCTGCCTCTTGGGGGACCGTGCAACCCTCTTCTTCAGCGCTCAACAATTTGACATCCACAGCCCACACCAAATATCCTCTTTCCCTAGATCAACTTTTTAATGGACAATTGCCCCTATATCTGGAATTAACCCCTTCTCCTTCCGATGGCAGTTTAAGATTGGTATTTCTAGTGTATTAGGTAAAGAGTGAATACTAATTGTTTCCGGAGAATCAAGCTCCGGGCCTAGGTGTGAGGGAGAATTGTATGGCACTTCTGCTTCAAGTGGCTGAATAATAGGAGCAGACTCTTCCCGAACATTTGAGAACCTTAATTTTTTAGAATTACAGTTCTTAATACACTGAGTTTTTTTCTTTTTTTCCTTTGAGCGTTTTCCCTGGTTCATTCTGAAGGGGGCCCCATCACAGGAGAGACACCATTTGTGCGAGTTCTAGGGGAATTGTCACTGGAATGATCATGTAGGGGAACAACAACTCCGGAGGGAGGGGGAGCCCTTTTATTATAAATCAGAAAAATAGGATTCTCAATTACAGTTACATTGGCTCTTTTGACATCCTGACAACGCCCTTCAGAAAAAAGGAAGTAGAAAGCCCATTGTCAACCCCCTTAATGGCCTCGGAATTACCGTTAGGTTGCCCAGAAATAGTGACCCCCAGGTCCACCAAGGTCACCCACCTGAATTCCAATTTCCATTACCCCAATTATCGCCACAATGTTAGTTTGGAAGGCTTGGGATTTCACCTCTATACCCTTTTCTTCATTCCTTGAGCAAAGGCCAAAAGCGGTAGATGCTGCACACCAATTATGACTGGAGACAACACATACAGCACATGGTCAGAGTTAATAACTGATATATCCAAAAAAGCCAGGACAGAGGATAAAACCTTCTCAATAAACAATAAGATATTGGAAGGAGCCCTACCCTCTCTTTCCTCCTCCCCTTCCAAATTAAACGACTACACAAGTAAATGAGCACCTGCGTACACAGATAAATCACAATTTAAAGAGTTCAATGTGCCCAATTAAGAGACCCTTGAAGATGGTGTACTAATAAACAAGGTCGGTAATGATGGACGACTGGGTAGACAATGCACTGGTGGGGTCAAGTCTGTGCCTGAAGCAATAGGTGACCTCAGGTTGGCCTCCCTCATCTGATTCTTCTCTGTAAGAGCAGCGGTGTCTGGTAAGGAATAAGCCTCTGGTACACCAAGATACCGATCGCACACGTCCACACAGGGACCCCCAAGAGTCTCTCCTGAGAGAGATTTCCTTGAGTAGCAGATTTTCTTGCGCTGAAGCAGCATCTTGGTCACAGGAGGGAACCATTGGCCACTTGAGACGGATCTCAGGCTCAAACAGGATGCCAGCTATATTCATTATGGGTGCTGCCCCTATCTCCACTACTTTCACTGCTTCCACTGGACAATGTAAATAATTAGACGAGCTTAAAGGAACAGCTAGAGATAAACTGTGGCCAATTCGACTGATCCGGCATGAAGAGGCACCCTAAGACAAAGCCATATCTGAACTCATGTTATCTACTTTATATGTGCCCAAAGCCATCTCCTATTCCTTATTCCCTTCCCCGTTTCCACACTTTGCAAACAGAGACATAATGGAAGAGAGAGACTTTAGGAGAGACAAATGAGACTGTGACTTCTTACGCAAAATGTTTTTTTTGTTTTTAAAAGTTTGGGAGAACGGAAGGAAGTAGCAGTTGAACCAGAGGTTGAAATTAAACAGCCAGAATGCAAACTCGTTGACGGCATCTTTTTCAATCGTCCTAAAACAGAGTAGGCCAACTATGAAAGACCTTCCCCTACTAGGGGTTGATTGATTTCAGCCACAGCAAGAATAACCAGACTAAACTGGGTAGACTATTCCCTTGTTGATCTCTTAATAAACAACCCTTTCACCAGACAACAGACTTTTCCGTCAATATACTATTCAGTGGGGGCAATAAGGGCAATAACAAGAGCACAAATGGACAAAGCTTGTCATCTATGAAATACTGCAAAGCACTGCTGAAATGCAATACAGAGAAGGGGAAGCAGAGCAGCAAACTGCACCACCGCCTAACGTTGCCACTTCTGATACCCACAGCTTCCCTCGGAATGTGAAAGCGCTAGAAACAGGACTCCTACTGCTTTGTGTACTTGACATGCTTGGTGTCCTGGTGCGCAAACCACTTGATGTGCTAGATACAAGGTAGGGGGGGGCAAACACAGAGCTCACAGAGTACATCCTGACCTAGTGGGGCCGTCTCCATGAGGTCGGGCTCAACCCGACGTGGCCACTCTAACAACCACCCTACCTCACCCCCCTTGAGATCGAATCTTCAGTATTTTAAGTCCAGGTACCTTTAATTACCAGTAACCACACAACGCACATCTCAAAGTTGAAGAATTGTATGTTACACCACTTCAGTTATCACATTGTAATCAAATGTCCCGGATATCCCAACTATCATCAGCTGTTCTTGTTCTTGTGCTAATCCGTGCGACAAGCTCTTTTGTAACTAATCGCACTACTGAACTTGATAACTGCACTCCAACCCCCAGCCTATGAAAAGTAGAGAAAAATAAATGGAGGCAAATACGGAAGGTAGATGGAGGCAGTACCAAATGGTAACAGATGGTAGCAAATGGAGGTAGTAAATGAAGAGAGGGCAGCAGTCAAGGAGAGCAATGAGAATTAATTGACCTCCGTCCTGCCGGGGCCTGCTCACGTCGTGCTCCTAGACCCGGCTGATGCGGGCTACTATGGCTGCCCTTTTACACTGCGGCCTTACCGGGGAGACCAGCCATGTCACCTCTGCCGCTGCTCCTGGCTCTATTGATGCTGGCACCAACACTGGGTCCAACTCCGGATAAGGTCACGATAGGAACTGCAGTAGAACCCTCAGCCCTGCACAGGCAGCTCTCCTCTGCCTATGGTCTTGTGTTCTGGTGGTCTCCTTACAGCCGCACTCCACTCACTCGCTTCCCCCTCCTACTTGGTAACAGTGTACTCTCCTAGAGAGGGAAAGCAGAACTCAGTAAATGTCTGATGAAAAAAGTAAATACTGGTCCCCAAAATGAGTGCCCTGGCCCCTACCAGTAACCACTGGCTCAAATTGTGCACTGGTTAAGCTTATGGTGCTGACAGAGAAGTTTCACTGTGGAACTCAGATCACTGCAGTAACATGAGTCTTGCTTGGACATGAAACTCTTTCACCTAAGTGTCATGGGATTGGTATCTTATATTATTCAAGGTGGGGTTGCACCGCCTTCAGAGTTAACCCCCAGTTAAATCAGTCCGCCTCAGTGATTGGCATTCTGTAGAGTGGCACCCTTGCCGAAACCCTGTGATCTAGGTGCAAGCAGGTCAACAGGTACACTAACCTTACCCTCAGAGATGGGACTCATGCGTTGATTTCCACTGATGCCTATCAGAGTGAGGTAGAAGGCGAGAGCTGTTTATTTTTGTCAGCTAACAGAAGAGAAACAATTATATTTGTATATTCTTTAACAGAGAAAAAGCCACTATCTCAGTCTCTTTAAATTGTAGAACTACTCCCAGTCCCACTCATGTGGAACATCAATAAGTGCCTCCATGTTCTCTTCTTGGTCTCATTCAGCAACACCATCAGGGAAAACCCAAGACAAAGTTCTGCAGCCCAGTCTGCGCCCCTGACTGGGTTTGGTGAGATCACAGGGTGATCCTACCGCATCAGGCAGATTCTTTCTGCACGATGGGCTGTGTGAAGAGGGCTGCATATTACACATCCAAGGCCACTGCAGACTCACAAGGAAAACAACAGGGCACTTAACAACGAACCCAATCTGTTACCTGCACTAAAAACTGAAGAACTGGCCAAAATCAGAACGGAGAAGTACCACCTTTCAAGTTGAATCAGGAAGATAAAATACTGCTACAAATTTATCAGAAAGGAATTCAGTTCTAGAAAAAATTAGTAGGGTCTGGATGAGCGTGCTACTGTAGTAAGCGCAATATAAATGCTAATACAAAACAATACAGTCCCTTCTCCCAGAAAAAAAAGTCAAGGATTGTCAAAAATTAACTAAAATTAATACCAGTTCTGCAAATAGAACTAATTTAAGCTAATTAGTATTTAGGTTAATAAAACTGACAGCCTAGAATTCTTCCAAAATAAGTCTACTAGTGAAGCTGTTTGCTGAACTCTGAGGTCTTTTTACCTTCAAAGCTGAAAATGCCTTTCTTCTGTCTCACTTGATAAACCTCAAATGGATGGAAAACCATAGAAAGGTCCTAATCCAATCAAATTATTGGTGGGAGAAGTGAATTTCTAGCTAATCAGATGAAACTCACTACTGGCATCAAAGACATGACTATGAGAGATCTGGTGGTCTAGCCAGTATTTTACAACATGGACAAACGGGGAAGTCGGGATTAGAATGTAGCGGAAACAGCTCAAGCCGCAGAAATGGATGTACCCTTTGAGTGCACAAGAAGGGAGGGCAGAGGAGCTGCAGAAATAGATGAACCCACCATGCGTGCTTGAGAGGAGCGGCCCGACGGGAAGAGTGAAAGCAGCGGACGCTGCAGAAATAAATGGACCCTCTGGGTGCCGTGCAAAGAGCAGTCCGGCAGGACGAGTGAAAGCAGCCCGAGCTGCAAATAGAATGAACCGCCGGGAGCGGGTGAAGGGTTGCCTGGATGGGAAGGGCTAAAGCACTGTTTGCTGCACAAATAAAAGAACGTGTCGAGAGCGCTTGAAAGGAGCGGCTCGTGGGAGTGACTCAAGGAAGAGAGAAAAATGCCTGACCTGAAACTAACGCGAATGGACTGCCTGCCCTGTGGGCAAAAAATAGTCAATTACTGAAATGGGCAGTCAAAAGGTCTTTTTCTGTATATATGTGTATATTCATGTTTATGTGTGTGTTGTGTTGTGTGATGACAAAAGGTCTGGCAAGACAGCGAAAGCTTTTTGTGGGGGTGAAATCTAATGAAGGGGTGATTTACAGAGGTGAATTTCAAACCTACACTTTTAAATAAAAATAATGTACGATTATCAAACTGTATATATAAAATGAGTGGGCATACACCTGTGAAGTAAGAGCTAATACTATTCCCAGGTGTGTAATCTATGGGGCAGATTTATGACGACTGGCGCATCCCTGCATATCAGCAGGGATGCGCCAGATATTATGCGCCACAGCTGCGCCACCATGGATGCGCCGCATTTATAATGCGGCGCACCATGGGGCAAAAACGGCACAGATGCGTCACGCATCTGTGCCGAAAAGTGGCGCATTGCTGGAGTTGCGTCGCAAGCGCGACGCAGCTCCAGCAATGATCTGGGGGGCCCTATCTTTACAATGCTGCGTCAATCCTTACGCCTGCTTCAAGCAGGCGCAGGGTTTTGACGCAGCATGGGCCTAAAAGTGACTGAGTGAAATCTTGTAGATTTCACTCAGCCACTTTTAGGAGGCGTTCCTGCGCCGGAACGCCCCCACCTGCCCTGGAACGCCTACATGTGGCGCAGGGCTTTACAACGTGACGCATCTCCCAGATGCGTCACGTAGTAAATACCCCGCACCATGGCGCAGGATTTGCACCGCTGCTGCGTCACAAAAGTGACGCAACGGCGGCGCAAAAGTGGCGCAAGTGCAACACAAATCTGCCCCAGTGTTTTTAAAACATTTTCTCAGTCTGTACTTGTGGGCACCCAATGGGGTGTTCCAAAGAGTTGGTCAGCGAAATGCCATGGAAATTTGAGGAGCACCAACGCGTGTAACGATTTCGGCATTTACAAAGATGTCTGAGTGCATTTTCTAAACTTACAGTGATACTAAAGATAAAACGGGAAGGTCCAGACAGCGTGGGAAGGATCAGAAGGATCCACATTGGAAATGAGAGTGGGTGAAGGAAGAAGTGCAGGATATGAAAAATTGTTGCAGGAGAGAAAAAAAGATTTTCAAAAGTTAACTAAAAATGTGTCAAATCTCTAAACTGTTACACTTTTTACAGTGCATGAAAAGTTCAATATATAGGACTAGAAATGCAAGTGTAGGTGTGTTTAGTAAAAGCCAAACATTTAAGACTGTCATAAGTTACACCAGATGTGCCTTAAGACACACAAACCACATATGAGAATCGGAATGCATGCCTATTTTATTAAATATGGCCTTAAAAGTTACATTTGGATCTCGGAATTTTATTAGGATACATCTCAATGCCAATTTCTTAGTTTCTGGCATTAAGGGCCTCATTTATGTCATGTTGGCGTAGGGCGGAACAGCAAGGCACCTTGTTGCGCTGCCCTGCGCCAAAGTGAAAGGGCAGGACTTCACGGTATTTAAGCATTACGGTGCATTCCCGTCTTTTCAGCCTGCACTGCCATCCATTCGACACCCTAGCACCAATGTAGGGAGCCTCTGTTGCATGCAGGATTGAAAGGGTATCTTCTTGCACAAAAACAATCCTACAAGGCGTTTTCTTTGTTCTATATGTGCTCCAGAATGCAGCGCACATAGAAAGAGAAAAAAACATAGAGAAATGAAGCTATTTCTCCTCATTAAGCCTCACCTTGGGCGGTGTACGATTTTGTGCTTCCCCAGGTTTTACATCACTTTGTAAATTTAGGGCAGTGTCAAATTTCACCTCAATGCCCATGGAAAGCATCCCAGGCGCAGAGCAAGGCGATGCAGTGATTTGTGCATGTACCACTTTACGTGGTGGAAAAGGGATGCCAGTAGCTAATATTATAAACAATTCATGTCTGCTTTGTGGACAATGAAAAACAGTTGTTTCTGCAGGAAAAAATGCTGGTCTTCAGAAAACGCAATTATTTTAATTTTGTAAATATTATTATTTACAAGTCTAACTATGCCAATCAGAGCTCCCAGCTTTTCGCGTTTTGAGAATCACGTGTGCAGTGCCTGCAATAAAACACAATTGTTCTTTCCTTGCTGTATTTATTGTTTTTTTGCAAGATGCCTGGGGGCTCCAAAAACAGCACCCACTCTATGATGGAAAGGCTGCAGAACCACGTCTTTTTGCTACTTTCCCAGCCTCCCAAGGTCTGATCTAAATAACATTGTATGGCTTTATTCTGCTCTGCTTCTCCCCCCCCCCCCCCCCCCCCACCCCATGTTACTGGAGTTTTTATATGGGAGGACAGAGAACAAGGAAATCAGTCTGGTATCAGTATTTTCATCCAGCGTTTCTTTAAAAAGAGCACAAACTCTTGTAGTGAGCGCCGCTATAGTTTAACCTATTTTTTCTACTCCTCACTTCACCCATCCCTCTGCCAGATCGTTGACCTGCCAAAGCAAATGAAAGAGAACCATCCTGAGGGAGGTCAGGTGTAGAGGTGGGCGAGCCAACAAATAAACGGAGAGCAAGCCAAGGGACAGCCCTGGCTCCAAGAGTCCATGTAGGAGCCAAGCCTAGAAGATACTTGGCATTTAAGTAATGCCACAAAGATATTGTGAGAATATGATAAGGTGTCTTCAAAATGCAGAAGCGTTTCACTGTTGTGCATCCGATTATATATCTGAATTGAGAGGTGTTAATGAATTAATATTTGAGAGTGTTTAAACAGCAACTGGGGAACATAACATTGCTGCCTGGGCCCTGATGACAATGCTATTAGTGGACGAGGAGCAGGGCCACAGTAATTATGCGGCATGGAAGCACCAAATTATACAGCAGGGTTTAATAAATTATGCAGCAAAAAGGCAAATTATTTTGGCTAAATGTGGCATATTTTTCCATATCATTACCTCGTTAGTTTATCATTTTTTCACATAGTAATACAGTCTCTACAAAGATTTCACCTCATTTGTACCAATTTAACAACCATATACAGAAATAAGCAGTTGAAATATGACCAGTTAACGTTTTTAGTAATTTTTGATCTGTTTGAGCTAGAATCAAGATTTTTTGTTGTTGCTAAACTCTTTCAATTATGCAGCAGATGATGGATTCTGTGGCAAACGCAGCAAATCTATAACAATGTGAAAAAAGCCACCGAATTTCATAATTCCAATTACCCTGACTAAGAGACAAGTCAATGGAAATTGTACCCTTTATCTCGCCTAGATTTTTATTAAGAATGGAGCGACTTTTTTATTTACTATTAAATCACACACATGACAGACTTGAGTACAGAGCACATCCTGAACTCACATTTTTGAGGTGCTCTCATATGTGGTAATGAACAAAAAGGAGGTTCAGTGAAAAAGTATTTGCATAATATCACACAATTTGGTCAAGCAGGGAATATGGCTGGGATTGGTCCGCGGTTTTCTACTTTCATGCTGCGCAAACCAGGCTGTAAATGAGTATCTCTTTCAGACATCAACAAGCTTAGTCTGTAAGTTTTGGAGTATGAGATTATAATGTGGGAAACGGGCAGAATTCACATTGTATTTTTGACACTTTACATAGCGCAAACATTGCACAAGGACATAAGAGTGCTTCACAACAATAAGAAACCAGGTTACACAGTGTTCAATGTTTCCTGCACAAGTACATTTGACTGGATTCACAGGATGGTGAGCTGATCAATTCAAGTCTGGTTCCCTATGTTATGTAGGTAGCAGCTGTAGCCACTACCTAGCTAAACCTCCTGTTAAAGCTCAACTCTTTTTGAGCTGAGTGTACAAGTGGACCTCGAGCCGGTCTAGAGTCCGGCATCTGGCTCAAGATTTCAGTGGCTCACCCACCAGTTAGGTGTCCCATTAGCTGCTGTGCCTGTGGGAGCATACAGTCAGTATGAGTTGGAACAAAGTGTGAAAGTATTGCTTTCTATTCCTGTATACAAATGTACTGAGTTTATCTAATCACTTCCTGTCATTGAAGGGCAGTTTGCAACTTTTTGGTAAATATGCTATTGCTTCATCCTCAGTTATTAGCATTGCTGTTTCTTGGAAGAGAAAACGGTTCCAAGTGTCCTCTAAATAGGGGTAAGCAGAAAACTCCGCTCCGCCAGTGGAGCGGATAAAGCGAGCCACCCCCGCTCCCTGGCCCGGTTCCTGCTTGTGAAAGCAGCCAGGCCGGGGAGAGCCTCCCCAGGCCCCGGTGGACCCCCATCCCCAGCACCCGGACCCTCGGCTGGCATGCGGACGGAGGGTTCCCGCACCTCGGGGCCCGCCGGACGGAGCTCGAGTCCCGGGCCCGGTCCCAGCGTCCGAACCCTAGCCAGGCCGGGGAGAGCCACCCTGGGCCCCAATAGACCTCCTTCCCCAGCGACCGGACCCTCGGCTGGCTTGCAGGATGGGGGGCTCCCGCACCCCGGGGCCCACCGGTCAGGCTATGAGCCCCGGGCCCGGTCCCAGCTTCCAAACCCTAGCCAGGCTGGGGAGAGCCTTCCCGGGCCCTGGTGTACCCCCTTCGCCAGCGCCTGGACTCTCGCCTGGCTTGCAGGAAGGGGGGCTCCCGCACCTCGGGGCCTGCCGAATGGAGCCCGAGCCCCGGTCCCAACTTCTGAACCCTAGCCAGGCCAGGGACAGCCTCTCCAGGCCACGGTGGACCCCTGTCCCCAGCGCCCGGACCCTCGGCTGGCTTGCAGGAAGGGGGGCTTCCGCACCCTGGGACAGAGCACAAGCCCCGTGCCCGGTCCCAGCTTCCGAACCCTAGCCAGGCTGGGGAGAGCCTCCCCGAGCCCTGTGGACCTCCGTCCCAGTAAGCAGACCCTCGGCTAGATTGCAGGAAGGGGGGCTTCCGCACCCTGGGACAGAGCACAAGCCCCAGGCCCGGTCACAGCTTCTGAACCCTAGGCAGGCCAGGGAGAGCCTCCCCGGGCCCTGGTGGAACCCCGTCCCCAGTGCTCGGACCCTCGGCTGGCTTGCAGGAAGGGGGGCTTCCGCACCCTGGGACAGAGCACAAGCCCCGGGCCCGGTCCCAGCTTCCAAACCCTAGCCAGGCTGGGGAGAGCCTCCCCGAGCCCGGTGGACCCCCATCCCTAGCGCTCGGACCCTCGGCTGGCTTGCAGGATGGGTGGCTCCTGCACCCCGGGACATTGGGACGGAGCACGAGCCCCGGGCCCGGTCACAGTTTCCGAACCCTAGCCAGGCCAGGGAGAGCCTACCCCGGGCCCTGGTGGATCCCCTTCCCCAGCTCCCGGACCCCGGCTGGCTTGCAGGACAGAGGGCTCCTGCACCCCGGGGCCCGCCGGATGGTTTGTACCTGGCTTGGAGCAAAAGCGAGAGCCCCATGGTGTTCGCCTCCCACCTCACTGGGTAAGTGAAAAAACAATAAGAGTAGTGGTATTTCAACGGCGGCCCGAGGGCCTCCCACTTATCCTACACCTCTCATGTCTCTTCACAGAGCCAGACTAGAGTGAAGCTCCTTAGGGACTTCTTTCCCCGCTGATTCTGCCAAGCCCGTTTCCTTGGATGTGGTTTCGCTAGATAGTAGGTAGAGACAGTTGGAATCTCGTTCATCCATTCATGCGCGTCACTAATTAGATGACGAGGCATTTGGCTACCTTAAGAGAGTCATAGTTACTCCCACCGTTGACCCACGCTTCATTGAATTTCTTTACTTTGACATTCAGAGCACTGGGCAGAAATCACATCGCGTCAACACCCGCCTCGGGTCTTCTCGATGCTTTGACGCAGCTGCACCAGTTCTAAGTAAGCTGCTGGGCGCCGGACGAGGCAGAACGCCGGCCCAGCGCCCCCAGGGAGGGGGCATGTGGAGAGACGACCACTGCAGCTGGGGCGATCCACAGGAAGGGCCCGGCTCACTTCCAGAGTCGCCACCGCCCCGGAGGGAGGGGCCTCGTCCAGCCACGGCACGCGCCCAGCCTTGATTCACACCCCAGCCCGACCAACCCAGCCCTTAGAGCCAATCCTTATCCCAAAGTTACGGATCTGACTTGTCGACTTCCCTTACCTACATTGTTCCAACATGCCAGAGGCTGTTCACCTTGGATACCAGCTGCGGATATGGGTATGGCCCGGCGTGAGATTTACACCATCTCTCCCGGATTTTCAAGGACCAGTGAGAGCTCACCGGACGCCACCAGAACAGCGACGCTTTCCAAGGCTCGGGCCCTTCTCTCGGGGCGAAACCATTCCAGGGCGTCCTGCTCTTCACAAAGAAAAGAGAAGTCTCCCTGGGGCTCCCGCCGGCTTCTCCGGGATCGTTTGCATTACCGCACAGGATGCCGCGAGTGCGCCCGTCTCCGCCACTCCGGGTTCGGGGATCTGAACATGACTCCCTTTCGATTGGCTGAGGGCAATGGAGGCCATCGCCCGTCCCTTCTGAATTGCCCTCGCCCATCTTTTATGACCGCCCTCCCCAGGGCCCTTAGGGGCCACAGCCGGAGCTCCTGAACCCGGCAAAGCAAGGGGAGGCTCTCCGGGCACAACGGAACCCCGTCCCGGGCGTTTGGCAGAGCAGCAGGCCAGGGGATGGGGCCCAGGGCCAGAGCACCTGACCCAGGGCCCCGCGGGGCCCCTGGACCCAGCCACCCAGGCCCAGAGGCACATTGTGCATTATAGGCAATTCAATGGTATAGACGCAGGTCGTTTGCATGTACCACACCATGTGGAAGGAGAAAGTAGAAAGCCGCACAATGGACACAAAGTCAAACATTATACACTGCTAACACATCCGGGTAGTATACTAATGTATCTTTTTCTCCATTTTCTATTTCAGCTGATCAAGGTTATGCATTATTACTATGGGTGATGACCTCCTTCAAGATGCTTCACATAAAGGCCCAGAGAGACAAAATGTGGCACTGGCAGCACAAGGGCCATTGTGGAATGTACCTTTGGAGTCCTCAAATCCAGGTTTCGTTGCCTGGATATTTCTGGTGGAAGACTCCTGTATAGGGTGGAATTGGTCAGCAAAATAATACTACTCTGTTGTATCTTTCACAAGATCTGCAAACGGACTAATACACCTCTGCCTGAAGACCAGGAAGAGATGGACAATCCAGAGGATGGGTAGGGGGAAGTTGATGCAAGCCAACCTACAATTTCAGCAGCTGCAACATCAAGGAGGGATGCCATAATCCGTAACTTCTTTCCCTAATGTTACCTCTTGAATGTCTTGTATCACCTATAACTTTGTCTAAATGGTTCTGCCTTGTGATGTAGCGTAATAAACAATGACTTCACCAATATCTTGTATGCTTGGGTTGTGACTTCAGTAGATGAACAATCATGTAGAGTTAAGTGATCAAAACAACAGTGTCACACAGATCAATCACCTAGCAGGAGATTTGACACCAACTAAAGTAAGACAGGGAATAGGTAAACGTCTTGGGCATCAGAACAACAGGGTGCATATGGTTTATCATTGAGAAATTAAAAGTGCTTCTTGTGAGGTGTCCTAAGCACAATCAGGTCTGTCTTCGCACAAGAGCGTAATAATCTATACAATGTGTGTATGATGCATCATTGTAGCTGGGGACACACAGCTCTAAATCATTCCAAATTTCTGACAAACAACATCTCTGTGTAATCTGTGCCACTGGAAGTATGGTTACTGACAAAAGTCACAAAGATACATGACAGTAGTGGACTGGATCAGCTTTGGGGTGTGGAGGATGAAGATTCAAAGGATAGTGGAGCCAGACTAACAGATGTATCAATAGAGTGCAGGGAATGCTTTTCACACCAAGCATACATATATTCAGCATTAGCAAGTGAAACTACCTCCCTAGCTGACATGTGTCACTGTAATGACAAATAAGCAAATGTCTTGATTCACAAACACTGTCCATGACTCATCATTCAACACTGCACTGATCTAACAATGCTATATTTGTATCCAGACAACCAATGACCCATAGGTCAGCCATGTGACAGCTTGGAAGGCATCAACTATCAATAACATGTAGGCAGGACTATAGACATGGCAATGCAATGACAAGAAAGTGTGGATGTCACATGCCTAACAACATGAGTGTGGCATGGCATGGCATTACATGTTGAGAACTGGCAATATCCTCATCCCATCACACTTACTCTGTGTTGACACCCCAAAGACAGAAAACAGACAGACACATGATTGAAGTGCAACAGGGATACCAATAAGCACAGTTAAAACATGCAAGTAACATACAACCAATCACATTAGTAATAGTTGATGTAATGTTTAAGGTGGGCCACGAAAAACATGGTAGCACAATGAAATTGTGTCACCTCCCTCTGGACTGCCACTACAAGCTTACAAATGCCAATTACATAATGTGTGTAATCTAGGGATTAAGAACAACTCCACAAGTCAAAATATCCCTACATCTGCAGGCACAGTTGAATGCAAATACGAGCATGCATCTAATATGAAAAGGGCATGTTGCATACGGTTGAAACTCTCAAGGAATGTACCAAATACTCATTAACGCACATCGTTGCTCCAGATGGCCAGTCACTATGTATATCTCACACAAAATACGCCCGGCAATATGCAAATAATAAAGATTCAGTGTACCCATGGAGACAATTTTGAATCACCATTAGATTACACTTTTTGCAGTCTTCCCCTCATTCATCTCTTTTCATCACTCATCTTGAGAAAACACCTCTGCTCCTCCCTCCGGGGAGTTGTAGCCACACCTTGGTGTATGGAGGGAACCCATATGATGAAGCATGTCACCTAACAGTGAGTGAGGGTTCTCGTCCAGAAAGGATTTATCCTTTTTCACATCCTTTGACATTACACTACATCCACTTTCTCTTTTTTCACATATAGCTGGGTGTATTTTGTGTGAGATATTAGTTTGAAGGGATCAGTACCCCCTGGCTTTTTAGATCACTTTTGATCCTCTATGTGTAGAGTACATGCACTATGTATGACATGTGTTGCAGTCCAGTGTGGCCAACAATCCCCTCTCCTCCAGTCGGGTGTATACTAGACAGAAATCTCCGTCCGGGCAGCACCAAGGGAAATCCCCCGCACACCCAAGAGCCCACTACCATGGGGTGATGAAAGGCTGCACCACGCAGTCGCGTCCTCCAATCTAACTTTGGCAACCAGGTTCCATGTTCCCCGTGCACCAGAGAGTCACAGTAGTACAAGTAGTGTACCCACGGCTCTTGCCCAGACACGACCCCTGGGCCTCTTCTGCTCCATGTCCAACCTTCTCCTAACCTGGAAATCGAAACCAGGCCGCAAACCGCTGCACTCTCTCCAAATCTGTGACTCAGCCAGCAGAATCCTCTGCCATCCCGGATTTCACAAGCCTGGGTACAGAAGTGTACTCCGAGTCTGCAGGGGAACCTCCTGATGCAGGTGATGCAACTGGCCCCTCTTAAGTGCATCGTCACAGTTCTCCTTCCACATAAGATTTGCGCAGCTCAGGGGCCTCACCCTCCACAGCGTCAGGCCAGCCCAACCTCCTCTGGCCTGATGATGCTGAGAGCCAAAGCCCAACATTGGCAATCTCCCCTGCCACCCCGGTGTAGTGTTGGTGCGTGTCATGCAATGCAGACTACCCTTTATTGTTGCGCAGGAGTGCCTCGTCTGATCACAGCTCCAAGGTGCACCATGCGGGCTTCACAGATCAGCAGTGTGTACCCTACCCAACTTTGCCACCAGGAAAGGGTGATTGCTGACACCTCAATGTCTACAGCTGGGGACCACAGGCTCATGCACGGCACGTGCCCCGCCTCCACCATCGTTACAACAAACAAATGATGGACGGAATGCTGACAATGCAGACATTCTCCCCCAGTCAAGAGATCTGGGTTAATTCCATCATTCTTTTGCCCACTACGCCACCCCAGTTTAGACATGGCCATATGCAAATCAGTCTTGACCCTGTGCCTCATGGGAACAGTCCAGCCCGAACTGCCAAGCCATGTCTTCCCTGGACCGGAATCAAGCATCCTAGGACCGGTTTCTGGCTATCAGCCGTCATCAGCCAGGATAGCTTGACTCCAGTGGTGTAGTGAGCACGGGTCCCACGTCTGGGAATACCCATCCCACTTAGGGCGAAAAGCGTTAAACCAAACAAATGATGGACGGAATGCTGACAATGCAGACATTCTCCCCCAGTCAAGAGATCTGGGTTAATTCCATCGTTCTTTTGCCCACTACGCCACCCCAGTTTAGACATGGCCATATGCAAATCAGTCTTGACCCTGTGCCTCATGGGAACAGTCCAGCCCGAACTGCCAAGCCATGTCTTCCCTGGACCGGAATCAAGCATCCTAGGACCGGTTTCTGGCTATCAGCCGTCATCAGCCAGGATAGCTTGACTCCAGTGGTGTAGTGAGCACGGGTCCCACGTCTGGGAATACCCATCCCACTTAGGGCGAAAAGCGTTACAACAAACAAATGATGGACGGAATGCTGACAATGCAGACATTCTCCCCCAGTCAAGAGATCTGGGTTAATTCCATCGTTCTTTTGCCCACTACGCCACCCCAGTTTAGACATGGCCATATGCAAATCAGTCTTGACCCTGTGCCTCATGGGAACAGTCCAGCCCGAACTGCCAAGCCATGTCTTCCCTGGACCGGAATCAAGCATCCTAGGACCGGTTTCTGGCTATCAGCCGTCATCAGCCAGGATAGCTTGACTCCAGTGGTGTAGTGAGCACGGGTCCCACGTCTGGGAATACCCATCCCACTTAGGGCGAAAAGCGTTACAACAAACAAATGATGGACGGAATGCTGACAATGCAGACATTCTCCCCCAGTCAAGAGATCTGGGTTAAATCCATCGTTCTTTTGCCCACTACGCCACCCCAGTTTAGACATGGCCATATGCAAATCAGTCTTGACCCTGTGCCTCATGGGAACAGTCCAGCCCGAACTGCCAAGCCATGTCTTCCCTGGACCGGAATCAAGCATCCTAGGACCGGTTTCTGGCTATCAGCCGTCATCAGCCAGGATAGCTTGACTCCAGTGGTGTAGTGAGCACGGGTCCCACGTCTGGGAATACCCATCCCACTTAGGGCGAAAAGCGTTACAACAAACAAATGATGGACGGAATGCTGACAATGCAGACATTCTCCCCCAGTCAAGAGATCTGGGTTAAATCCATCGTTCTTTTGCCCACTACGCCACCCCAGTTTAGACATGGCCATATGCAAATCAGTCTTGACCCTGTGCCTCATGGGAACAGTCCAGCCCGAACTGCCAAGCCATGTCTTCCCTGGACCGGAATCAAGCATCCTAGGACCGGTTTCTGGCTATCAGCCGTCATCAGCCAGGATAGCTTGACTCCAGTGGTGTAGTGAGCACGGGTCCCACGTCTGGGAATACCCATCCCACTTAGGGCGAAAAGCGTTACAACAAACAAATGATGGACGGAATGCTGACAATGCAGACATTCTCCCCCAGTCAAGAGATCTGGGTTAAATCCATCGTTCTTTTGCCCACTACGCCACCCCAGTTTAGACATGGCCATATGCAAATCAGTCTTGACCCTGTGCCTCATGGGAACAGTCCAGCCCGAACTGCCAAGCCATGTCTTCCCTGGACCGGAATCAAGCATCCTAGGACCGGTTTCTGGCTATCAGCCGTCATCAGCCAGGATAGCTTGACTCCAGTGGTGTAGTGAGCACGGGTCCCACGTCTGGGAATACCCATCCCACTTAGGGCGAAAAGCGTTACAACAAACAAATGATGGACGGAATGCTGACAATGCAGACATTCTCCCCCAGTCAAGAGATCTGGGTTAATTCCATCGTTCTTTTGCCCACTACGCCACCCCAGTTTAGACATGGCCATATGCAAATCAGTCTTGACCCTGTGCCTCATGGGAACAGTCCAGCCCGAACTGCCAAGCCATGTCTTCCCTGGACCGGAATCAAGCATCCTAGGACCGGTTTCTGGCTATCAGCCGTCATCAGCCAGGATAGCTTGACTCCAGTGGTGTAGTGAGCACGGGTCCCACGTCTGGGAATACCCATCCCACTTAGGGCGAAAAGCGTTACAACAAACAAATGATGGACGGAATGCTGACAATGCAGACATTCGCCCCCAGTCAAGAGATCTGGGTTAATTCCATCGTTCTTTTGCCCACTACGCCACCCCAGTTTAGACATGGCCATATGCAAATCAGTCTTGACCCTGTGCCTCATGGGAACAGTCCAGCCCGAACTGCCAAGCCATGTCTTCCCTGGACCGGAATCAAGCATCCTAGGACCGGTTTCTGGCTATCAGCCATCATCAGCCAGGATAGCTTGACTCCAGTGGTGTAGTGAGCACGGGTCCCACGTCTGGGAATACCCATCCCACTTAGGGCGAAAAGCGTTACAACAAACAAATGATGGACGGAATGCTGACAATGCAGACATTCTCCCCCAGTCAAGAGATCTGGGTTAAATCCATCGTTCTTTTGCCCACTACGCCACCCCAGTTTAGACATGGCCATATGCAAATCAGTCTTGACCCTGTGCCTCATGGGAACAGTCCAGCCCGAACTGCCAAGCCATGTCTTCCCTGGACCGGAATCAAGCATCCTAGGACCGGTTTCTGGCTATCAGCCGTCATCAGCCAGGATAGCTTGACTCCAGTGGTGTAGTGAGCACGGGTCCCACGTCTGGGAATACCCATCCCACTTAGGGCGAAAAGCGTTACAACAAACAAATGATGGACGGAATGCTGACAATGCAGACATTCTCCCCCAGTCAAGAGATCTGGGTTAAATCCATCGTTCTTTTGCCCACTACGCCACCCCAGTTTAGACATGGCCATATGCAAATCAGTCTTGACCCTGTGCCTCATGGGAACAGTCCAGCCCGAACTGCCAAGCCATGTCTTCCCTGGACCGGAATCAAGCATCCTAGGACCGGTTTCTGGCTATCAGCCGTCATCAGCCAGGATAGCTTGACTCCAGTGGTGTAGTGAGCACGGGTCCCACGTCTGGGAATACCCATCCCACTTAGGGCGAAAAGCGTTACAACAAACAAATGATGGACGGAATGCTGACAATGCAGACATTCTCCCCCAGTCAAGAGATCTGGGTTAAATCCATCGTTCTTTTGCCCACTACGCCACCCCAGTTTAGACATGGCCATATGCAAATCAGTCTTGACCCTGTGCCTCATGGGAACAGTCCAGCCCGAACTGCCAAGCCATGTCTTCCCTGGACCGGAATCAAGCATCCTAGGACCGGTTTCTGGCTATCAGCCGTCATCAGCCAGGATAGCTTGACTCCAGTGGTGTAGTGAGCACGGGTCCCACGTCTGGGAATACCCATCCCACTTAGGGCGAAAAGCGTTACAACAAACAAATGATGGACGGAATGCTGACAATGCAGACATTCTCCCCCAGTCAAGAGATCTGGGTTAATTCCATCGTTCTTTTGCCCACTACGCCACCCCAGTTTAGACATGGTCATATGCAAATCAGTCTTGACCCTGTGCCTCATGGGAACAGTCCAGCCCGAACTGCCAAGCCATGTCTTCCCTGGACCGGAATCAAGCATCCTAGGACCGGTTTCTGGCTATCAGCCGTCATCAGCCAGGATAGCTTGACTCCAGTGGTGTAGTGAGCACGGGTCCCACGTCTGGGAATACCCATCCCACTTAGGGCGAAAAGCGTTACAACAAACAAATGATGGACGGAATGCTGACAATGCAGACATTCGCCCCCAGTCAAGAGATCTGGGTTAATTCCATCGTTCTTTTGCCCACTACGCCACCCCAGTTTAGACATGGCCATATGCAAATCAGTCTTGACCCTGTGCCTCATGGGAACAGTCCAGCCCGAACTGCCAAGCCATGTCTTCCCTGGACCGGAATCAAGCATCCTAGGACCGGTTTCTGGCTATCAGCCGTCATCAGCCAGGATAGCTTGACTCCAGTGGTGTAGTGAGCACGGGTCCCACGTCTGGGAATACCCATCCCACTTAGGGCGAAAAGCGTTACAACAAACAAATGATGGACGGAATGCTGACAATGCAGACATTCTCCCCCAGTCAAGAGATCTGGGTTAAATCCATCGTTCTTTTGCCCACTACGCCACCCCAGTTTAGACATGGCCATATGCAAATCAGTCTTGACCCTGTGCCTCATGGGAACAGTCCAGCCCGAACTGCCAAGCCATGTCTTCCCTGGACCGGAATCAAGCATCCTAGGACCGGTTTCTGGCTATCAGCCGTCATCAGCCAGGATAGCTTGACTCCAGTGGTGTAGTGAGCACGGGTCCCACGTCTGGGAATACCCATCCCACTTAGGGCGAAAAGCGTTACAACAAACAAATGATGGACGGAATGCTGACAATGCAGACATTCTCCCCCAGTCAAGAGATCTGGGTTAAATCCATCGTTCTTTTGCCCACTACGCCACCCCAGTTTAGACATGGCCATATGCAAATCAGTCTTGACCCTGTGCCTCATGGGAACAGTCCAGCCCGAACTGCCAAGCCATGTCTTCCCTGGACCGGAATCAAGCATCCTAGGACCGGTTTCTGGCTATCAGCCGTCATCAGCCAGGATAGCTTGACTCCAGTGGTGTAGTGAGCACGGGTCCCACGTCTGGGAATACCCATCCCACTAAGGCAAAAGAACGATGGATTTAACCCAGATCTCTTGACTGGGGGAGAATGTCTGCATTGTCAGCATTCCGTCCATCATTTGTTTGTTGTAACGCTTTTCGCCCTAAGTGGGATGGGTATTCCCAGACGTGGGACCCGTGCTCACTACGCCACTGGAGTCAAGCTATCCTGGCTGATGACGGCTGATAGCCAGAAACCGGTCCTAGGATGCTTGATTATGGTCCAGGGAAGACATGGCTTGGCAGTTCGGGCTGGACTGTTCCCATGAGGCACAGGGTCAAGACTGATTTGCATATGGCCATGTCTAAACTGGGGTGGCGTAGTGGGCAAAAGAACGATGGATTTAACCCAGATCTCTTGACTGGGGGAGAATGTCTGCATTGTCAGCATTCCGTCCATCATTTGTTTGTTGTAACGCTTTTCGCCCTAAGTGGGATGGGTATTCCCAGACGTGGGACCCGTGCTCACTACGCCACTGGAGTCAAGCTATCCTGGCTGATGACGGCTGATAGCCAGAAACCGGTCCTAGGATGCTTGATTATGGTCCAGGGAAGACATGGCTTGGCAGTTCGGGCTGGACTGTTCCCATGAGGCACAGGGTCAAGACTGATTTGCATATGGCCATGTCTAAACTGGGGTGGCGTAGTGGGCAAAAGAACGATGGATTTAACCCAGATCTCTTGACTGGGGGAGAATGTCTGCATTGTCAGCATTCCGTCCATCATTTGTTTGTTGTACTGCCTCCACCATCAGTATGCAGTAACTCTGCAGCACCTGTGTCTACCACTCCGGGTCTCAGACAAGGCACAGCGTGGTCTCAAGGCCCTGGGGATTGTCTGCGCTTCTAGGCATTGGATGCCATGGTGTCACAAGGATTGTGCAATGTAAAGGGCTGCCTTGCTGTTTTTCCCCAAACAATGCGCCACTTATCAGACATGAGGCACAGATTCGGCATTTCCTCTTCCTCTGAGACTCTGGCTCGACAACATGGCTGTTGCTGGCTTTGTGGGGGTTGTTGACCTGTGCTGACTTTGGTCATGGCTGCTCCATTCTGCATTGTGGTGGATACATTTTCTAATTTCTCATCAGAGGTGTCTTTGTTAGCTCGTTTTGCCTCTAGAGGCAGAAAAGTAATGGAGGGCTGACTTATGTGAAATTTTGGGCCGCTAACTGTCCAGCCGTCATTTTTTTCTCTTTAGCTTCAAGATGTGTATCAATGTCTTGCTAGAGTGAGGGGCATTTTTTCTGCCACGAGCTGATCCTAACGCCATGTAACGACGTATTGTGCATACACTGCAAACATGACAATGGATGTGGTCGATAGACACCGTCACAAAACATTTGCCGCTTAGCAACCTCAAAAATGTGTAGCACAAATTCTTGAAATTTTGCCCATGAGTACTTTTGCACAGATCATTGTAAATGTGCACGTCTTTGCCTCCAGCTAAGCAAATACTCCAATGTGATTCTGTAGTCAACCTTCGCTTTGTATGCAGCATTATAGTTCTTTTAATACAGGTAGTGAATGCTTGTTGTACAAGGTATTGTGTATTGCAAGCCTATTAACCTGGTACAGACAACACATCAATGTGTAATCTAACAGTCTTATATGTAGTCACACATACAACCAATGGTAATCATGACTACCACTGATGCATGCATTATCTATCACACATGACAATATATGGATATGTGTCAATGTGAGGAACGAGTGCATGTTGACAGCTCAAGACTACTGATATGCCATATGGTGTTGTTAGGCATGCAATATGGTACATCTGCTAATCAACTAGCACTTAGCGGCAATTTTTTTGCTGTGTTTTCAAGTAAGCAATCATTTTTTAAATAACCACTATGGAGAACATTTGCAAAATACATGTGTCAACAACGGAAAATTCCCGCTTACCCCTTAGTGGCTAATTTTTTCATGCAGAGTCCAAAAACGTTCCGCAAACGCCCAGGAAGGGATGTCAGTATGAATCCTGTTTCATGGAGGAGTACTGTACACTTTCACTTTCTCTTTTAACCACACTGTTGGTGTCTGTGGAGAGTTGTGGAGGTGTGTATGGTGTCTGCTGTATTTGTTTTGTGAGAGAGTGGTTTGTTGTCTAGGCCACTGTCCCTACTGTCCCGGTCAAGTCCTGTGTCACTGTCTTTCTGTGTTTTTTGCATATTTGTGATTATCTTGTTGGGTGTTTACCTAAGGGGTATATTTGTAATTTATATAGGTTTTTGGGGTATTGACTTGGATTTGTTTTGGGAATAGTGGGTTTAGTTGTGGGGCCGGAGAAGTTGGGTGAGGGTAAGGAGGACCGTATGGCAGAGGGGGGATTGGACAGCTGCCTCGGGCTGGTAAAGTTTTTTTTTACCAAGGATGGTGGAAAGTGGGGGACGGGTCCTGCAGGGCTACAATGTTAGACCACTGATCACTCAGGCGGATGTTGATGCCTTCATGAACCCACACGCCACTGGTGAGTGCCTCAGGTCATATATTTTGCTTTTGTGAGAACAGAACCTTTTCGGTGAATGCTCCTGTATGTTCATTACATAGACCTCACCTGTAGTGTGATGAGGCAGCATAAAGTTGAGATTTTTACACATATTTATGATGTACTGGTGGAGCACAGCATTAGCCTTCTTGACTTTACTTTGCACATCCCCAGTTTGTTAAATTCATCCCTGCACTGTACTAGCAACTATATGGCTTATTTCAGTGTTTTGCCCTGTCACTGAGCCTATGTTACTGCATCCCAACCATGCAGGCACTCTGCCACCATTGTGCAAGGGGGCCTGCTTTGGTGCTAGGCAGAAAAAGCGGACACTGTTGTTAATGAGAAATAGTGTTTGCCCATTATCATGGCACATTTGTTGCTACCATGCATTTGCAACATGTTGGAGCAGATTGGCAACCAATTTGGAAAGGCACCACCCTACATCATTCTTCTCAATGGGTGCCCATGTACAATCTTTTAATCTGATGTTCAGTCCTATGGTATCCATTGTGTCCCTCCTTTTCATTTTCGTTGGATGCTGTGGGTGCTTATGGCAAGGTCAATAATGTATGAATTTGTCACACAATGGACCAGCAATTTACGTAGCATTGTGATATCTGGTGTAAATTCATATCCAATTCACATAGTAAATATACTTTCTTGGTATCATGTGAACATAGCAGCATTAGTTCATGTTGCCTGGCTACAGCTACATGAAATATGATTGGGTTAGTCTGTACTGACTAATTGAGTCAGTGATTCTTGTGAAGTTACGGAATCACTTCCACTGAGTTCATAAGTGCATATTGTGTGTTTTACTCCAGCCGATGCAGGTGGGTTTCACAGTGTACATACAGAAGAGGAAACATTTGAGGGATGTTGGTGATGTGTATGACCAGACGTAATCCATTTACACACTGGTCTGATGTAGCTGTCACTGATGATCAGTTCATTGGATCAACAGTTTTCAGTGAAAAGTATTACTCTAAAGAGTCCGTCTCATACACAAGCTGAGAGCTGGTGTGCGTGACAATATATGATGAGTGGCCTAACCCAGAGCACAACTTGTTTGAATGAGTCAATACATCCATAAGACATAGTTAGGTGCACAGAATGAATTTCAGACTTTAATTCCTGTCTTGCTTCAAATGTATTGAATCTTTGACATGTTAGGGCATATTTTAAGGCCCCATATCGCCATCGCAACGTTACTTTGCACAACATTGTGGTGGCAATTGTGGCTTAGCCTTAGTCACAAAGCAGCGTTAAGCCACTTAACTTGGCTTAATGCCAACTTGAGCGTAAGACCCCCTTTCACACTCTTTGTGGGGTGAAAGGGGTGGGCAATGTTACACCGAAAAGCCCATTGTTTTGTACACTGACCCATAGCTACATGGGCAGTGTAAATATGGGGGAGTGCATAATAGTTTAGACCATGTAAAACATGTTCTTAAACATGCGCAAGAATTAGAACTGTTTCTTTTCTCATCATATTTGCTGTTCCTATGTGTGCTGCGTTGTACGGCACACATGGAAACAGCAAAAGGATATGGATTGTTCATGTGCAGGAAGGTGAGCCTTTCAGCACATAAACAATCTTCCGCTCAACGCAGACACCCTTGTGCAAGAGTGCCGCATTGGCGCTAGCCTGATGAGTTTTGCACCCACACAGGGGGAAATGCGGTGCTGCACCAATTTGATGTAAATATGGTGCAGCACTGCGTTTCTGCATTGGCAGATAACAGCGTGATGCCAAGCAGGCTAACACCGTGCTCCACCAATTCCTGGTAAATATTCCCTGTTGTCTTTCAAAAAGCAGAGTTGTGACATATGTTTACTGAGATGTTTCAAGTAGATGTAAACAGCATGACTTATGGATGTGTAGCTGTGTAGACACATCAAATTAAGTGGTGATTTGATGAAAACAGATTAGGTATACTGTTCTACATGAGTAACACTGTGGTGTTTAGTGGTCTGCCACTATTTCAACCAGTGCACCCTATGTCTTTATGTAAATGTCATGGCCTGGCTCTGCAATGGGCCTGTAAAGCTGTCTCCTTGAGGACATTCCCCTGGTTGATTCAGTCTGATTCTGTGTCTGCGTCATCATTGAACTCAGCTAACCTACCACCGTTGTTACTCTACTCTGCCCTTGATATGTCCCACACCATACATTCCCATGTTGGTATCACTGTCAGGTTGTGATAAGAGTTTTCCTTCACATTGAACTTGTCAGCTCATGTCAGAAGTAGCAAACAGTTAATAAGAGTTTAAAGTTCCTGTTTTTGTTCACTTGTGGTTGTGAGATATATGGTGAACGTTGTTATTTGTCTTGGATATTACATCTTGTCATGTCTGTATTTCTTTACAGGCAACTTGTCACCTGAGGAAGTCAGGCAGTTCCATCTGTGGAAGGACAGCTACAAAAATATTCATCGAGTGGCAAAGGGTACCATGCCATGGCGAGGAGGTACCATGTGGAGAGGTTATCCAGACGTTGGAAGTCCATTCTGGATTTATCCAAAAAAAGTGGCCAAAAGAGTGCTGTCCTGCCTGCCTCTTCAATGCAGCAGAGGGACAATGATGCAATTCCAGGCCCTTCTGGTGTCCGACGTGGTGACACACATTCACACCTGTCTGCTGCTCACAAAATGACCACACCTGTCCAACCTGTTGCAACAAGCTCAGCTCTGCAACTGTCTGCCCCATCACAACCTGCTCCGCAAAACATAGCATCTCAACCAGCTGCAGCAGCATCAACACCACATAGACAGATTATTGGCTACAGCAAGGACGACCGAAGGTTACTTTTGGACCTTAACGTGCGCATGGCTACTGTGGAATAAGACATCTTAGAGATTAATTCCCACCTGCAGTACATAAAGGCTGCCCTGGGGCTCCCCTTCTGACCCCAAAACATTTGTATCCGTCCCCTTTGACAGTACCCCTATTCCTTGATGCTATTTTGTCTCTTCTTTCTTACTGTAGTATGTTATGTAATGCTAAGTTTAGTTTTAGAGTAGGTATAGATTAGTGTTAGGTGTAGGTAAGGTTTTACATTTTTGATGTATTTTACATAGTATTTTGAGCTAAGTTTCCTTTTCCTTTGGGTGGGGGGATAATGTTTTTTGGCTTGTTTAATAAAATTGTTTTTAAAAATAATATATATATATTTTTATTTAGGATGTGTGTTTAGTTAGTTCATGTCTAGGTTAAGCTGTCTTGATCCGTCTACAGATGTGCATAAATGGGGGAGGTGGGTTGATGTTTAATATATATTGTTATGTGTATAGTATAAGGTAAGGTAAGGTAGTTTGTTTAGTAATTATATTAATTAGCATAAGTTAGATTAGTGTAGGTTAGGATAGTTAATTAGTATTAGGTTTAGGTTATGAATTATTTATTTAATTTTCCCTCTGCATCATCCCTCGAAATCGCCCCCTACCTGCCCCAGCCGCTGCTACCTGAACGGACTGCGGGTGGTGGTTAGTGATTTTTGGTGTCACTGATGCTTAATGTGAATCAATGAATTTGTAAGTTACAATTTGGATACATCTTATTCCCCCAAAAATCAATTTAATATCTAAAAATGGACTGATGTCATGTTCTAGGGACAGGATACTGCTATACTGCTGTTTAATAGTGATTTACAAACATGCATGATATGTAGGCTAGTAAAGTTAGGTGTTGACATTGCCTAGGGATAGTCTGCTGAATAAGTTGTCATCTTAAAAGGAACTTGCTGAGTAGGATAACACATTATGCAATGGAGGCACTGAGGTCCCACAGCATTGGTTCCATGAAGTAGTCATGTTGGTTGTTACTTAGGGGCATATTTACAAGCCCCTATCCCCAACCCAGCTTTACTTTTCACGAAGTTGTGCTGTCAATATAGGCTTTGTCTTATTTACACGGCAACTTAAAGTGTATTAACGTTGCCTTGTACATGAGGCACCACATAGGGCAATGGGTGTTGTGGTGGGCGTTCCACCGCAACACCCAAAGATTATGACACAGACCCATTTTTACAAAGTATTATTTAGATGCCATTCCTCTTCTTACAGTAACATTGCTACAGTATCTTTGGTGAATATGGTGAAGGATCTATCTTTAAATGTGTCATGGCATTACAGCCATCACAACAACCATTGTCCACCCCATTGACAATTAGCATAGAGTCAAAGTATGCCTTGTTAGCAAGGCAAGGTTAAGCCACTTCAGGTGGCTTGACACTGACTTGATAATTGATCCAAGTCCCTACCCCCAACTGAAAGTAGGGAAATGTTACGTTCCAGTGACAATGTTGGCTTGGAGATTCGACCCACTGGGTAATTCACACATGTCCTGTCATCTCACTGCCTATCAGGGACACAGACTCAGCATACCCCATTTTTGGGAAGGCACTCTGGATTAGTTGTGCTGGCTACGCTGCTTAGGCATTGTTGACAAGTCTCAAGTTTGATGGTTACAGGCAACAAACATCTTTGTAATTTTAGTGCTTTTATTTACAAATGCAGTTTAAAATTTGACAGACTGGAAGAGTTCTTTTGACAAAAACCCCACATTCTGTACATAGTCAGTTGAGGGCCAAACAGAGTCCTTGTGGGGGAATATGTCCTAAGACATGTTGAGGAATCAGATAACTTCAGTCAGGAGGATGATTGAAATGTCATTGACGATCAATGGCCACTGACAGTCCATTAAATATCCAAGGTGAACGTACCATTAGTCAATCTGAGGACAGTGACAGGTGATGTTCCGAGGCATGATGGAAAGCACAGGGCTAAGAAGAAACTATTCATTTGACACAGATGACTGCTACTGCAGAATTTTCTTCTTAAAAGATGTACCCTCTATATCTTCAACCTCTGATGTGTCTGGTGCCTCCCGTGAGGGTGATGGTGGATTGGCGGCAACACAGGGAGACACGGACACATCCGGGGCAGAAGAGGTGGATCCTGAATGTGCAGCAGCATTCATCTGTGCCACCAGATGAGGCATCACCGCAGGGAGGATGAGCTGCAGGGTTTGCAGGACCCCAGCAATGTCACTGTGGTAGGCAGCCATGGCAGTCAAGTGGGAATCCTGCTTCCATTCCATGTTATCCAGGATCATGCGTGTTGCCCCCAACTCTTTGGTCACATCACTGGTGCCACTTTGACAGGTCAGATGTTGTTGTTAGGACACCAGCAATTTCTCCCATGGACTGCTGGAGTGCATAAAGCGGACTGTGGGTGATTTAGGTGGTCCCTAATAGGACTGAGACACCCACGGATCCCATCCATTTTGGCTTCCGGGCTCTCCAACCCCACCTGCACCTGGTCTGCCTTCTCACGCTGGACTCCTACCGCACTACGTTGAAATTGTATCAGTGGGCCCTCAGAGTCCAGGTTGCTAGTAGTGGTGGTAGGTGGTACCTGCTGGATGTTTTGTGGAGCATGTGGAGATGTCACGATGCTGCTGGATCTTCCCGCTTTCGGAGATGGACTGGAGCAGCTCTTGGAGGGTGTCCTGGGTGATCGTCATCACTGAGTGAGACAGGCTGCTGACCAGGAGATGATGTTTATCCTCTGCAATGTAAATGGCAGATACTGTTGTATCTGTATGTCCAATTTTAACATGCATTTTAGCATTTGACAGTCATAGTGCATGCCACGTTCCATTGTCCTGTGCTGCACGGTACAACTGTTACATGCAGCTTTGTATGTCAATGTAGAAAGTCCATGACTGTTACATTTAGATTGTTCATTGATTTGAACAGTTGCCCTGAATGCCAACAGTGAGGGTGATATTTATAAGCCCCTGCTGCACCTACCACATCATCGATTCAGACCTTCCTGTGATGCTGGTTGTTTCACCTTATTTACAATGCAGGATTAAATGACTTCATGTGGCTTAACACCGCATTGTGGATAAGGCACCCTTACATAGTCAAGTTTGCGTTTGACTGTTAGTCACCAGGTTTTGTGGTGGACATTCTACTGCACCCCCATTGATGTTGGCATTGCCACCTATTTTGTGTGGCATGATGAGGAGCACACCCGTGGACTTGAGGCAAGGGAAAGAGTGATGTCCACATTGAAGAGACAAGGAGATGTACTTTGATTCCCCTAATACGAGATTTCATTATGTGTTTCAAGGTGGGAAACACACATTGACACAGGCCAATCCCATGAATGGATGTTTATGTGCAAGGAGGAGCACCTTTCTGTTCATTAACTATCATTGCCTCTATCCAGACACCCTTGCACGTTTGTGCAAGGGTGCCTGTGTTGATGCAAGGCAGCTTCAATATCCACAAGCAAGTAGCAAACACAGGGGTGCATTTTTATTTTTAATTAGTACAGGAGTATTATTTTTCATCAAGGTGAAGCATGATGTTTGCAATTTGAACTTGAACACACACTTAGCCTTTCTGTGGTTCAGCTACTACAAAGTCAGCACATACTAGACAACTTTTAATATGTGTATCACTGATATCCTTTGTGTTGCATTGTTTTTGTGTAGAGCATGATGTTAGTCAGCTCAGGTATGTTGGCTGAACACATGTATGTGTCCAGTGATCCCTCTGTGTGTTTAAGAATGAGATCAGGAAAAAAAAATGACTGCCACACAGTTATGTGGCTACTACTCTTGCTTATTTGTTAGCTTGCACCAATTGAAAGATTTTGCAATGTGTTAGACGTTTATACACGTATCATGCAGCACACCAGGGAATATCTTTCTTGTCTTGATGGTGTGATTTCAGTAAATATACTCCTTATGCCAGATTTTGAATGGACATGGTGCCACAAAAACTTAAAGTGTTCAAGGCAGCATGTGTCTGCAGACACAGGACTAGGCCGAAGTTAAGATGTGCATGCTCTCCACTTGTGTTTTCCACAGCAGTGGCAATGATCACTTAATGCAAGCAGGAGGACATAGGACTTTGAGGCAGGTATTTAAGATTGGTGAATTGTTGCACAGCAGACCTTCTCTGGACATCACAGGGATGGACACATAGATGATACTTACTGTCGTGGTCATGTTAATTTGATGCATCTGTTATTGTAAGGATGTTTACTGACATCAATTGCTATGCATTTTCTCACTGCCACTATTGACTTTACCTAAAGTCCATTTTCCATGCATGTCAATGTGTGCCTTGGACTTCCAAACCCAGGAACGTGATGTCAATATCATACTGCCAACGAAATATCACAAGAGAATATTTTCATGTGGATATCTGCATTTTGAGGTAATATAGCAAGGCAACGTGTGACCAAATGACATGCATTATTGCAACCTTGTGAATGAGACCCATTCTCACCATTCACTTACCATGGATGGAACGGGGAATGTGTGGTTCTAGGAGCATTGCAACCTGAACAGGCATGGTGATATTTTATGGTTCACATTCCTACAATGCTGGGGCCTTACACTATACTTAGAAATACAGAACTCTTTTACAAAAGGTAGACAACACCTTGCCCCTCCAATATGCATATTTTGGTAATTATGAAATGTGCCCATCATCGACGCAAGGTGCTCGTAAGAGATGTGCAGCATTTCATGTGGACAACAAGGGTGATTCAACTTGAAAAAGTACTCTCCAACATTTTTAGATGTGGTTATGTGTGCTGCATTTGGCTGCAAACATAAAAGTAACAGTTACCCATTACAATTGCTTGTGGCATATTTCAAAGGCACTATTGCAACAGGATCATCTGTATTTTTTACTTTACTGATGGGAATCATGCTTCACAATATTTACAAAGCAGTGTTGACCCACTTTATGGGGATAAGCAACATCTTATAAATGAGGCACACTTTTATTATGTACTTGGGGTCATATGCACAAGCCTGCAATGTTACCCAGCGTTAGCCTTCCTGGATTGACATGGCACTCAGCCACTTCAGAAACAGGGGACTCAGACGTATTTTCTACATTACATTGCTGCACGGAATTTCGGCATGCACATGTGCCAAATGAAACTTCATAGCCTCAACGCAGACCCTCTTGCACCATTGTGCAAGAATGCCTGCATTGGTGCTAGGCAGATACATTTATCACAAGTGCATGTTGTGACATACGACTGAGCCGTATTGTTGTACATACAGTGAAGTGCTGCATTTCTAAAGTGGCAGAGCACTGCATTGAGCCAAGTAGGCTAACGCAATGCTCACTCACTTTGATTGTTAATATGGGCCAGAGTTAGGAGTCACATGACTGGTCATTTGTCATTGTATATATGCATGTGTGTTGGATTACAAGTCACTTACACCACAGTTACGTGTCTTTCTATGTATTTGTTAATGATGCCAACAGCTCAAGGGACATGTGAATTTACCCCCAAGTACCTATGTAGCTGCCATTTGAGCATCACACAGTGTGATTCGGCACTGAGACATAGTTAGATGGACGAAAGCAACATTACTCACACACCCCCACACTCCACACCTATGTCCCTGGTTGTTACTTACCCTGTTGCTGACGTACCTGGTCATAGTCAGCACTATCCTGTCCCTCTACTCCAATCACGACTCCTCACAGATGACTGTGGACACTTGTTCCTCCAAGGCATCATGCTCCTCCTGTGGCGCTGGACTCCCACCTTCAGTCTGCGGTGCTGCCTGTCGATTGCTGGACAGTTTCTGCTTACTCTTGCGCTTGACATCATGCCAGCACTTCTTACAACCAGTCACTGTCCTCTTGACTTCTGCTACTGCGTTCACCTTGCTGACAATGGATACCAAATGGAATTTTTGGTACCCAATGACACCCTGGAGCTGAGGAAGAGCTGGTGTTGATTCTCCGTCACCTCCGCAATCAGGATCTAATTTTCCTCCTGACTGAATCTTTTTTTCCTCTTCCTCTTCCCCTTGGACTCTGGCTGGTCATCCAGGCTGTTAGGGGAGCTCGGGTTGTTGTTTGCTGCTGAACTGGGTCCAGGCTGCTCCATTTTGCTTTGAGGTACAATTTTTTTTTTGTATTTCGCTGGCTTTATTTCCCCCGCAACATTGAAAAAAGTGTCATGCGGCTGACTAACGTGAGTTTTCTGGCAGCTAATTGTCCAGCCGTCACTTTTTTCACATTTGTGTCAAGATTTTTATCGCTGTGATGGTAGTGTTTGCAGCAACAATCGCCACCGCTAACTGATCCTATCGGCAAGTGGTGATGTATTGTAAATACGTCACAACACGGCAATAGTTTTCAGTGATACATGGAGTTAAGAAAATTACCGCTATTCTTGCAAATATACCCCATAGCTCTAACATGCATCGAGAACCAATTTATATAATTTGGTTACTCAGCACTCTATATAGTACAGGTGAACATGAAGGTGTTGTGGTAGAATAAATAAAACACAACAATTCACATATTAAAATAAAATATTGAGTATACAAATGGTGCCCAGCATGATAGCATAGTAGGAAGCACTGAAATGTGGTTCGGAAGGCACTAAAGCAAACTAAATTTAATGGCCCCAATTGTGTCACTGGTTGTCTTTCAACTGTGCTGTCCTGAGGCCATCTGTACATGGGCCTTCCAACTGGTGTTCAAGTACCCCTTTTAACTCTGGACTATCAGCATAATGAGGCAAAGCACTTGAAGGGTGAAAGAGAGTGGTATTAGAAACTCACAGGGTGGCACACAGAGCCCAGTCCTGGTCCAGTTGCCACTGATCAGCTGGGAACTCACAGGGAAGGCCTCTTGTAGCTTGTTGTATCCCTGCAACTTCAACAGGCAGTCAGCCATATGACACTTTGAGTCCACGTCCTTGCTTTGGGTACAAGAAGAGAACAGGTCCATTCCTTTAGGGCTCTTCCCAGGTCTAAGACAGCTGTTTCAGTCCTATTCTGATCTTCCATAGGTCTAGGAATATACTGACGTAGTTGCATGGAGATGCCACATTAATTTCTGACATGAGCTGGTGGGTGCGATTGACCTCAGGTGATCCCCTAACCAATGGGTTAAAGTTTCCCAGGGCTGCTATCCCTACCCACTTTGGGCATTTTCAAGACTGTCTGAAGTGTTCAGCCATGTTAAACTTGGGCTATGAGGGCTTGGGTGTGTGAGGAGAGTACTATTGTATCCCAGTGTCCTCCCACACCTAACACTAAAATCCATTTTCACGTAGTCCCTGTACCCCTAAAACAATTTACAGACAGGAGTATGGTAGAACAAAGCTGAGCTTTCAGCAACCAAACAGTTGGTACTATCAAATTGTATTGACATTCTGCTTTACCTCCTTTGAAGTGCTCCAAAATTGAATAAGAAAAACCCCAGCAGACCTGTCAAGTAGTTCTTGACACTCCAGCAAGATCTGACATTGTGATGTCAACAAGAAGCCTACTGTGATTGAGCCTAAACTGGATGGGGAGTCAAAAGAAGGAGGCATCCACACTGTTAGCAGAAGGAGTAGTCAGCTACATCTGCTTGTGATGTTAATCTTGTGCCCAGCCTACAGGTGAACCTGTCAAGGGCACAATAACCCCTCCCCACACCCAAGGCCTTTTGTCCCTGCTCTGGGAGTAGGTTCACATCCTAATCATGCCTATTGAAATGCTAATTACTGTCTGATAGAATCTGGAGAGCAGATTACCTTTCAAGGACTTCAGGAAGGGCACAGGTAACCTTCTAATAATTACTTTTTCATAATATCTTGAACAAATCAGACTTCACCATTGAATGGATTTAATAACTGTTAGAAATAGTTGTTTAAATATTTTTCTAGCTAATCACATTCCTAAGACACTGTATTAGTATTTAAACGTGTATCCCATTGCTTTCCTATGCACAGCCATTCATGCTACAGTGACAAATAGCTTTAAGGGGCTAGTCACTGTAAGGACACGTGAATATTACACTTTTATATGTTCTACAAAATGTCAAAATGGGAGTTTAAATCCTGCTTTGTCAAGCTACATTGGTAGGCCTGGGATCACTAAAGTGGGTGGCACAATGTGTGCTGCAGCCCACTGGTGACATTTAACATACAGGTCCTGGTAGCACTTTGTAGCATACACAAGGCACTTATAGTTAAGTTAAATGTGCCAATCTGTGCCTACCAATTTCATCAGGTATAAAGGGGAGCACAAGCACTTTACCACTGGTTAGCTGGGGTAAAGAGTACAGAGTTCTATGGCCAACAAAACAGTTAACGGTACAAAAGGGGGTGGTGATGGACGGAGCATCAGAACCAATCAAACACTCACACCCAGTCAACAGATCTGGGTTTAATCCATCACCGTTCTTTAGCCCACTCTGCCACCCCAGTTCACACATGGCCATATGCAAATCAGTCTGACCCTGTGCCTCATGGGAACAGTCCAGCCCGAACTGCCAAGCCATGCCTTCCCTGGACCGGAAACAAGCTTCCTAGGACCGGTTTCTGGCATTTCAGCCGTCTTCAGCCAGGCTTGCTTGAATCCAGTGGCAAAGTGAGCAAGGGACTCAACGTCTGAGCATACCCTGCCAACTTATGGCGCACAAAGCGGTACAAAAGGGGGTGGTGATTAGGCCTGGGCTAAAATTAACCCTGGGCGTAGTTCGCGTAGCTGAGCTTCGCGAAGCTTCGCGAAGATGTATTTGCACCTCGCGACTTTCGCGTAGCTTCGCGAGCTTGCGTAGTTGCTTGGTGCGCCCGTTCGCGATGGCTTTTTCTTGTTCGGGAGCGTGGTGAGCGTGTTCGGGGAGCTGTTTGCATGCTCGGGGGATATATCTTGCGATCTTACCCATGCGGTCGCCAACGGGCGTGGCCATCTTGTTTATCTATTGTCCTGCCCGCTCGCGATGCCTTATTTCCTGTTCCGGGTCGCGGATAGCGTGTTCGCGATGTGCATTGACGTGTTCGGGAGCGCATTCTACTTGTTCACGATGAATAGTACATGTTCGCGAGAAATATCGCGCGAAATTACCCACACGGTCGCGAATGGGCGCGGCCATCTTGTTATTCACTCTATTCTATGGTTCTGGGCCTACTTTTGTATCCTCCCTTTATCTGTTCAATCCTTTGTCTTTAAAACATTTATTCTGACTTTTTTTTAGTTATTATCTATGTTAGAAATGGGATTTCTGGTTGGCTAGGGCTTGCGCCAAAGCCAGGCAGAAACCACCACTCTAGTCAGGGCTGGGGAGTTACACGCCAAAGATAACCCCTGCTCACCCCCTTGGTAGCTTGGCACGAGCAGTCAGGCTTATCCCGGAGGCAATGTGTAAAGCGTTTGCGCGCGCACCCAGCAACAACACCCAAGGCCCACCACAAAGGAAACTCCACACAAGGTATTATATAAAAATAGCCTTTGTATTATACCAAAACACATTAGATAAAAACACACACTTTACAATGTGCCAACAGGCACGGGCAGAATTTACAGGGGATATGTACAAGACAGGGCCACCTGGACCACTGTCAGGAATCGGCACTTTTAGAACTAACACTTGGTAGGAATACACTTTAGAACATAGCCCATATAATCACTGTAGCACCAATTAGAAAATGTAGCGCACAACCAGTAACCACTGGTAACAGGTAAGTACCACCTACGCAACCCTAACCACCTTAGGAAAATATTACGCAGGAAATCAAGAACACATCAGCAGAACCTATACTAGGAAAAACCCTCTCCTACGCATAGGTACAGCTAGAAATAAACACAGCATAAAGGCATTGAGCAGGCGCAAAAGTACATATTAAAATCACCAGGTACCCTAGGGGAGGGCACAACACAGGGAAACGGTCCCCAGGCCAACTGGCCTCCCACAGGTGCAGAAATGCCCGATATCCAGCAAAGTCAGGGCTAGACTGTGCAGGCTGCGCAAGCCAGAGCGTAAAGGGCACAGCCTAAACGTTGCAGCTGCCCACTAAGTGCTGGGCAGCTGGGAAAATGAGCGTGGGCACCACTGTGCCTGTAAATCGAATATGGCCTACATTGGAGCCTCTCTGGGCTCTGAAACTAATATGCCCCCTTGGAGCCTCGTGGGCTCGAGAAGAATGATGTCCCCCAAAACGTTGGAGTCCTGATCAGGGACTCGAGAGAATAATGCCCCCGTAGTTGGAGTCCCTCTGGACTCAGCACAGTGAAATGCTGCCCCTTTGTTGGAGCGCACTAGTGCTCTTAAGCAACCAATGCCCCCGCACGATGGAGCCCTCAAGGCTCAAAAGTAATATGCCCCAAACCGTTGGAGCGCCACTAGCGCTCTAAGATACTCAGGCCCCTCCGGGGGCGAAGGGGCGCTCTCTTCAATGTTGCCCCCGTCGGAGCGGCCCGCAACGGCGGCGCCGCTGTGGAGGACAGGGGGGCAGAGACCACAACCACGTGGAGTCCCGCTTACCTGGGGCTCCCGGTTGTCTCTGCGCGGTCTCCTCAGCATACAGGGCTCTTGGACCACCCAGTGCCCTGCGTGCGTCGCGCTGTTTTCCTCCAGCGCGTCCGGGCCACAGGCAGGCGGGGTAGGCTCCCGGCCTCTGCTGCAGCACGTCCCCGTGCGGGGTGAGCTCCCGCCGGGGTCTTCGGACGCGGCGCTTCTTCTCCGTCGATGACCCCAGGAGCACGGGGTAGGCTCCCGTCCACTTCCTGGTTAAGCCCCGTCCACGTCCCAACAAAGGCTGCCTGACTTCTTGGGTTTCCCCGGCCGCGGCGGTGAGTCTCCGGCCGTAAGAGGGGTAGGCTCCCTCGTAATAACAAATATATGGCGGGTGGGCACCCGGTAATTCAAGGAAGAAAACGGCAAGGTCCCTGGCGGGGTGGGCACCCGCTAGGTATATCCATTCCCTAATACAGCGGGGTAGGCACCCGCGACGACACAAGTATGCGGGGTGGGCTCCCGCCTTCCAAATATGCTCAGATCGGCAAAGATGCGGGGGGGGGCACCCGCGACGGCACAAAGCGGGGGAATCCCTACGTCGGGGTTCCCCTGTAAAGGATCGCAGCTCAGCGCTGCTGGCCACAAATGAAGCGGTACAAAAGGGGAGTGGTGATGGACGGAGCATCAGAACCAAGCAAACACTCACACCCAGTCAACAGATCTGGGTTTGATCCATCACCGTTCTTTAGCCCACTCTGCCACCCCAGTTCAGACATGGCCATATGCAAATCAGTCTGACCCTGTGCCTCATGGGAACAGTCCTGCCCGAACTTCCAAGTCATGCCTTCCCTGGACCGGAAACAAGCTTCCTAGGACCGGTTTCTGGCATTTCAGCCGTCTTCAGCCAGGCTTGCTTGAATCCAGTGGCAAAGTGAGCAAGGGACTCACGTCTGAGCATACCCTGCCAACTTATGGTGAACAAAGCGGTACAAAAGGGGAGTGGTGATGGACGGAGCATCAGAACCAATCAAACACTCACACCCAGTCAACAGATCTGGGTTTGATCCATCACCGTTCTTTAGCCCACTCTGCCACCCCAGTTCAGACATGGCCATATGCAAATCAGTCTGACCCTGTGCCTCATGGGAACAGTCCAGCCCGAACTGCCAAGCCATGCCTTCCCTGGACCGGAAACAAGCTTCCTAGGACCGGTTTCTGGCATTTCAGCCGTCTTCAGCCAGGCTTGCTTGAATCCAGTGGCAAAGTGAGCAAGGGACTCACGTCTGGGCATACCCTGCCAACTTATGGCGAACAAAGCGGTACAAAAGGGGAGTGGTGATGGACGGAGCATCAGAACCAATCAAACACTCACACCCAGTCAACAGATCTGGGTTTGATCCATCACCGTTCTTTAGCCCACTCTGCCACCCCAGTTCAGACATGGCCATATGCAAGTCAGTCTGACCCTGTGCCTCATGGGAACAGTCCAGCCCGAACTGCCAAGCCATGCCTTCCCTGGACCGGAAACAAGCTTCCTAGGACCGGTTTCTGGCATTTCAGCCGTCTTCAGCCAGGCTTGTTTGAATCCAGTGGCAAAGTGAGCAAGGGACTCACGTCTGAGCATATCCTTCCAACTTATGGCGAACAAAGCGGTACCACTGGATTCAAGCAAGTCTGGGTGAAGACGGCTGAAACGCCAGAAACCGGTCCTAGGAAGCTTGTTTCCGGTCCAGGGAAGGCATGGCTTGGCAGTTCGGGCTGGACTATTCCCATGAGGCACAGGGTCAGACTGATTTGCATATGGCCATGTCTGAACTGGGGTGGCAGAGTGGGCTAAAGAATGGTGATGTATCAAACCCAGATCTGTTGACTGGGTGTGAGTGTTTGATTGGTTCTGATACTCCGTCCATCACCACCACCTTTTGTACCGCTTTGTTTGCCATAAGTTGGCAGGGTATGCTCAGACGTGAGTCCCTTGCTCACTTTGCCACTGGATTCAAGCAAGCCTGGCTGAAGACGGCTGAAATGCCAGAAACCGGTCCTAGGAAGCTTGTTTCCGGTCCAGGGAAGGCATGGCTTGGCAGTTCGGGCTGGACTGTTGCCATGAGGCACAGGGTCAGACTGATTTGCATATGGCCATGTCTGAACTGGGGTGGCAGAGTGGGCTAAAGAACGGTGATGGATCAAACCCAGATCTGTTGACTGGGTGTGAGTGTTTGATTGGTTCTGATACTCCGTCCATCACCACCCCCTTTTGTACCGCTTTGTTCGCCATAAGTTGGCAGGGTATGCTCAGACGTGAGTCCCTTGCTCACTTTGCCACTGGATTCAAGCAAGCCTGGCTGAAGACGGCTGAAATGCCAGAAACCGGTCCTAGGAAGCTTGTTTCCGGTCCCGGGAAGGCATGGCTGGGCAGTTCGGGCAGGACTGTTCCCATGAGGCACAGGGTCAGACTGATTTGCATATGGCCATGTCTGAACTGGGGTGGCAGAGCGGGCTAAAGAACGGTGATGGATCAAACCCAGATCTGTTGACTGGGTGTGAGTGTTTGATTGGTTCTGATACTCCGTCCATCACCACCCCCTTTTGTACCGCTTTGTTCGCCATAAGTTGGCAGGGTATGCTCAGACGTGAGTCCCTTTTCACTTTGCCACTGGATTCAAGCAAGCCTGGCTGAAGACGGCTGAAATTCCAGAAACCGGTCCTAGGAAGCTTGTTTCGGGTCCAGGGAAGGCATGGCTTGGAAGTTCGGGCTGGACTGTTCCCATGAGGCACAGGATCAGACTGATTTGCATATGGCCATGTCTGAACTGGGGTGGCAGAGTGGGCTAAAGAACGGTGATGGATCAAACCCAGATCTGTTGACTGGGTGTGAGTGTTTGATTGGTTCTGATACTCCGTCCATCACCACCCCCTTTTGTACGGCCACAAATGAAGGCGCTCCTTAGTCCAGACAAGGCACTTCTCCCCCAAGGAAAGAAGGGCAAGTAAAGCGCTTCTTCTAGGCGCTAGGTTCAGGGAAAGTCTTCAGAAGCAGGGGGGCAAAGACTGGGCCCAGGGGCCAGCTCACAGGGCCCTCCAGCAGGGAGGCAGTCCCCAGTGTCGGTCTCTCCTGGCGCCCAGCAGCAGCAGGCCCCCCTCAAATTAGGATCAGCAAGAGAACATTGTACATGGGGTCACAGCCCCTTCTTATACACAGGTTTACCTTTATCTCAAGGTGCAGGGAAGGGGCGATCCAGTTACAACTGGTTCCTGAGCACTTTGTCTTGCTCAGCCCCTCCCTCTATTCAGAGAGCAGGCCAGGGTCATCAGTCGCACCACAGGGGGCGGAGCCAGTGTTGTGTGTGGAAAGCCGAGCCCTATTCAGGTCCTAGGTGTACTCCTCCCACCCATCTAGCTGCTGATCTCCCTATTCACCACTGGGTGACTCCTCCTGACTCTGGGGATTCCCTAGCCCGTCACATGACCTTAGCCAGCCAATCGCCAGACAAGGCACACATCTCTCACTGCACACAGAAATGCCCACTTCTAGAAGTGGCACTTCCACACTAGATACATGCACGCCGCACACATCATCGCGCAGCATTTCATCACACGAGTCCGTACATACCAAACTCGCACCTGTACTCCCCACGCATCAGGAACTACCAGGGACACATACATTCCCCCATGCATTCCTATGGGAGGGCAGGCCAACCTCAATACACGCACGCACTTTACCCTGGGACACAGTGGTAAAGTGCGCAGAAGCCAAAAATTACTAACACCAGGTCACAATTAACAGCAAAAAGTTTCAGGGGTGAACCTGCCAGAAGGGCCAAGTCCAACAATCTATCTCTCTCTTTGCCTAAGTTTATATTTTGCATTTTATTTCTACTTTTACTGTGTTTTTGTTACTTTTATAAAGTTCTTTCTATCTTCTTCCCCCTAACTTCTTTTCCCCTTCTAACTTTTCTTTTCTGCCTCCCACCCACCCCAGAACCATGGCCAAGGGCAGACCGAGTGCCAAGGGCAAGGGACCTGCAGGAGCAGAGAAGGGCCGCCTGCCTTGCGGCAGAATGCGTCCTGCAGGGGTGCAGGCCCGGCATCGTTTGGGGAGGAGGAGGTGGCCGCCCTTGTTTTGTTCATCCAGCGCCACCTCCCCTTGACCTTGGCAGCAGGCCCGGCTCCGGGTACGCTACCCAGGATTGGCACCGTCGGTGGGCGAAGGTGCGCCGCGCCGTGTTCCGGTGCTCTGGGGTCCGACGCACCCACAATCAACTAGCCCACCGGTGGTCCGACATCCTGGACCGGGAGCAGGACCTGTTGGACCTGCTAGGTGTCGAGGTCGTCGGGCTTGGTGAGTAACTTATTGTGTATATTAAATTTGATGAACAAGATTACTGCTGCGTGCCAAGCGTTGCTGGTAAATTAAGTTCCAAAAAGTAAAATGTTCTTTGATTTAACTAGGACCCAGGTGCTCGGTGGTACTCTTACTTGTTTGCAATTAGTTTCCGCTAGCTTGTGCTGATGCTGATTATATAAGAGTTTATTTTACAGAACTGAAGTTAGGTAATGCGATTTGCTAGAGAGTCTCTAGTCCTTCCATTGTCCTACTGTGAAATAGTGGTGGATGTATATTGGATACTAGGTTTAGTTTGTTAGTATTAGTTAATAATTGTTTTATGCGGTCTGCGTGACGCCTCCTCTGTCACTGAGTGCTGCTTACCCCAGTCCTCCGTCGAACCTTTTGTACTTTGTTTAGTGAGTGGTAGGCTTAGCAGCATGGTCAGTCATTAGCAGAACTAGATCAGAATCATGCAACCAACCCATAATTTGTTGTATGTATGTATGCACGTGTCCTCCATCTCATCTATGCATTTGATGGCTGAAAAAAAATGGAAATGCAGACTTAGTGAACAATTGGCCCGTCTGGAATAGGTGGTGTAGGTCAGGTGGTACTTACTAGGCTTCATTAGTATTTGTAATCAGAATGATTATGGAACACTGGAGTGTTCCTAAATAAGTAGACGATCCGTGAATGCAGGAAGAAGCCAGTAGTCGATCCATCTGATTAGATAGGTCAGTTGTTTGACTTATTTTTCTAAATGATTTATTATTATTTCTTTCACAGCACTCCTTAATGTTTGTCTCTTTCTTTATTATATTTTACATGATCATCAGCACCACCCAGGGGCAAGAAGACGGAGTCGGAGTCGGAGGGGGAACCAGAGGACCGCTCCTCTATCAAGGCTCCTGCTGCTGGCCCCAGTAAGTCCTCCAGTGGTTATATTGACATTTATATTTCCCTAACTTTTACTGCATCTTTTTTTTCCGACCTATAAATTATGGTTCCACTTTCTAATTCTATTTTTTACAAAAGTTTACTTCTTTGACCTTGACTATCTGTTTCCAAATTCTGTTTATCCCTGCCTCTAACTAAGTTGCTTCTAACTGCCTCTGCTATGACTCTCTGTACTACTACTACTATTATATTAATCTGTCTGTAGCGAAGCTTGCACAGTTGCCCACTCTTTATAGAAGGTTTTCCCTTGGAATAATAAAACTCTGATTGACCAATAGCTCTAGCCACTGTGTCCTGTCCTTTGTGTTGTCCTCTTCAAGTCTTCTCAATGTTGAGGCTTTGACAATTACACAAAGAAAATGGCCAACCAAATATTTGACTAGTATTTTTGATCGGATAGTACATGATACTACTCTTATCTAGTGATTCTGCAGAGCCACATACAGAACTATGCACAACAAAATAGGATGTTGCTGATGGGAGGTTGGACCTTACTGATCACACCTCAGTCCGAAGAACCCAGGATCCCCTGACCGACTAGCTATAGTGTGAGTGTCTCACATTAGGGTCCCACTCCCGACCCCCCCCCCCACGAAGAAGATACACAATGTTGATGATGACTGAGACATACAACCCAGAACATAATAACACCATTTTGCTCACTCACTTGTGTAAGTCCATCCCACCACACCAAATACCACAGAGTCTATGTGTAAGTTCAAAAGGTTTATTTGAAACAAGTATCAAACTCTGTACATCGTTAATATGAAATTTAATTTACTACAGCCATAGTCAATAAGCCAGCAAAAAGCCAAAGATTAAAACAGTAAACATTTACAAGTGCATGACAACAAGAACAAGAGCCAAGATCTTTAGAATTCTGGAAGACCCCTCACCGTAGAACGTAGAAATACTGGTTACATAATCTTGCATCATAATATGTTCTGTAAATCTCTGGTTTGTAGAAGGGAATCTTCCGCCTATTTAGAAAAATGCTGCGAGTTAGCCGTTAGATAGTATACTGGTGAATGCAAGCATTTTGCAGTCATGGCAAAAAGTGTAACATGTATGTGATGGCTAAGCAATATGAACTAAACAAACTCAATAAGTGTTTTTTTTTCCCGACCTCTTCACTTGTACGCTACAGTCAAGTGGCCTCAAAGGCATCTACTGCACATGTCAATAAGCTGGCAGGTATAATTAAATATGCGCATAAAGAGTAGTAGTCGACATGATGAATCTAAAAGGGTTACACATGGCTCAGGCTAACTTTCAAAAGAGTAGAGTAGGACTAGATGACCCTAGGAAGTGGAACCATATCACTACTACTAGTGTCTGTCTACTGACTGTACTTACTGTCTAGTGCTGAAGTATGTTGTATTAACTTTTTTTTTAATGTTCCAAGTGAACACTTAAAATAGGGGTAGGTTTCCAGGCATCTAAAAATTTGTGATGTTTTTGTCTAGGCACACTACCATCCACCAGTGCCGTCAGGGCCAGCGATGCGACCATTCCGGAGGGGGCAGGCGAACTGGCGGCACCTGCAGGAGAGACGGGGGGATCCAGCAGCAGTGGCCGGCGGCGGTAAGTTATATTCATTACTTCTTGACATTACTACTAGATGGAAGTGTGTTCACTATTTCACTGTACTGTGCGACTTATTTTTATACAACGGTTGAAGAAGACATCCTTTACTTAGCATTAGCAGCGTGAGTAGAGTAAACAATGGCCTCTTCTATTTGACTCCATAATCAGCTGTGAAGGTTTTATGGAGAAGACAAACTCAGATCAGATGACCTTGATGGATGTGTTGAACAAAGAGGGAAAGAACTAAGGGTGGAAGGCCGGGCGAGATAAATAATATGACTAACTGGCAGAGAAGGATATGTTGTTGGAAGCATGCATAGGTGGTTGATAGTAATCAGATCAGATGCATGTTGTTGAAGGATGGGTGGAAGGTGAACGAATGCCTGCCTGGGTGGGCGACACAGTATGGGTGGATAGTGCTAGATAGCAAAAATCAGCGTTGTTTGGTTCAAATTCAAAGCCAAGGCAAGCAAGGAAGGATCGGAAGCATGGGTGGTTGTTGGTGAAACCAACTAAGTATGAGAGATATAAAAAAGAAGGATAAACGTTTACTTTAATGGATGTATGCCTGGATGTACTATCATCAATAGACAGTATAGGTGGAAAGTGTCACTGGAGATTCTTACTTTGAAGAAAATGTAAAAGAAACTGCGCGACAGTAGCAAAGCCATGGGGAATATAGGTAGTATTTATCAGAATACAGTACACTTGCAGTAGTTTGCAAGCACGTCATATATATTTATATATATATATATATATAATATATATATATATATATATATATATATATATATATATATATATATATATTCACTGAAAAAACCATAGGTTTCACACATGTTATAGTTAGCTGGACATTTTACTGATAAAAAACCAATGAAATTCCCCCGTTACAGTTACTGTAGGCAACTATAACTCACGCGACCGTAATCCTCTGCTGATGCTAATACTGTATTTAGACACTTATTTGCCCATGTCTTCTTCCATTAAATTTTAGCTATACATATATTACAAATATTTTTTTTTCATAAAGACACATATGTCATCAGCAGAGGATTACGGTCGCGTGAGTTATAGTTGCCTACAGTAACTATAACGGGGGAATTTCATTGGTTTTTTATCAGTAAAATGTCCAGCTAACTATAACATGTGTGAAACCTATGGTTTTTTCAGTGAATTTGCAAGGTTTTTTAAATGCTAATTCCTAACTATAACGTGTGTGAAACCTATGGTTTTTTCAGTGAATTTGTACGTTTTTTTAAATGCTAAGTTACTTTACGCCATTTGTGGCGTGCGCGCCCACTTAACGCAGTTCGTTCCATGCGCGCACGGTGCGCTTCGTGCACCGTGCGCGCACAGTGAGCACGTGGTGCGCTTTGCGCACCGCGTGCCCACGTTACGCTAGATGGGCCATGAACGCACGATGCGCTTCGCGCACCGTGCGCACATGGAGGTCATATGATGAGCATCGTTGTGACAGGTAAAATATATGTTTTGTTTATCTCTGATGAGCCATGCAAAAAAGGTGCCCTTCGGGCACCTTTTGCACACGGGGTGGGGAGAATGTGGATATTTTTTTTTTTTTATTATTATTTCTTACCATACGCGTACGGTAAGCGTAATCGGCGAAATTTTCGAAAAAATTAAAATTGCCTTTTTTCACTTGGGGGATCGTTGGGGACTCCCTCGACATGGCTAGGTGCTTGGGAGCTGTGTAAACAGCCCCTTTACATAATTTGCACTTTGTTTTTCAACCCGCCTGTCAGAGTGCGAGAGAGAAAATGGCGGCCGCCGCTTCCTGGTTTCGACCGATTCGAATGTTTACTAAGATCTAAGGGCCAATCAGAATCGCGCTCGCGCACGCCACCGTACGCGTACGGTAAGCGCACCGTAAGCGCACCGTAAGCTGCCACAGATATATATATTGATTTAAAGGCTATTTTCTCAGAATCTACTGAACAGATTTACACCAAACCTACAAAAGGCACTTCCTTGACCTGAGGACTACCTCTCTGCCAAATTTCAAGTAATTCTGTTCAGCCGTTCGGGCTGTAGCTGTGTCTAAAGGTCCTATGGAAAAATGCATGGGAAAAACACGTTTTGGGACCCCCCTTTTATCTCAGCCCCCGCTTGACGAATCCCCCCGAGACTTTCAGGGTAGGAGCGGAGAGTAGCGCCCCACCTATTTTGAAAAATTCGCGAGGATTCGTCAACCGGCGCCAAAGTTATTCAAAATAGAATGTTGCGGATTTCCTATGGAAACGTGGTCCTAACTAGAACTACCTACTGGCGACCGCCAGTAGGTAATATATATATATATATATATATATATATTATCAAGCGGAAGCCCCTTCCTCCCACTCTGGGGACCACTCCCTACCTATTATTATTAATGTATTTTCGATTGGGGCAGCCAGCCTGCAAAGGGTGGGCTATCTGTTGTTTATGGTTATTGGTTACACAATCAATGAAAGCAAAGTACCCTCTGCAGTAGCGGTTGGTGGTGGGAGTGTTGGCGGGCAGTGACATGGGGAGGGGACTGGTAGGTGGCACTGGCGAGTAAACTGTGTATTACGGCCAAATACAGGTAATAATCAACATAAAAATAAATAAAATGATGTTCAATGTGCGCACTGCACCGCCGAATGCGATGCAGTGCGTGCAACAATTTTTTTTTAATGTATTGTTTAATTACCTGTGATTGTCCTTAATCCATAGTTTACTATCCCCACCCTGCACCTTCCCACGTCACCGACTCACCGCCCGGCAGCACTCCCACCACCGACCGCTACTGACCTGATGTCGTATCGTATTAGCATCTATATTCTGAATATAAGCAATGATCATTGGATCAGATAAATAAACAGCCTTTTTGTAGTACCCATGACAGGGTGTAAGTGAAATTGTGCATGCCATTTGCCCTCATGTAACAGAGTATGGCCAGTGCCAACGGCCGTAAGGCGGCATACAAAAATATGAGCTTCCCCACCTGCAGACAGTAGTAGTAAATAAAACTAAAGTGAGTCTGCATCATGTGGCTCATATCTGTTTCTTTTGGGTGCAAGCTTAGCTGACTGAGCTGGCATGCCGGCTACAACAAGGTTATGTAATTGGGCTAAACTACAGATAAGAACAACACGACTGGTGTACCGGAGTACATAGTACGATTATATTTATAATGTCGGAAACTCCCACAAATGTTAGAGTCCAAGGAAGTAGGAGTAGAGATACTTACCACCAAATCACAAATGTTATGAACTGTGCTTGCTAGTGATACTGTGACACTATGTGTTGAATGATTTTAGTGTTTCTGTTTTGCTAAGAGTATTGGCTACAACATGTTCTTTTTCTTTCTTGATATAGATACTCCTTCCACATCCACTAAACCATCAAGGAAGGAGTTGGCCGCTAGGGCCCGGTGCCGGAAACTGGAGGCCATCTGCGAACATTATCGCCGGCTGGTGGCTCAGGCGCAGGAGGAGGAGGAGGCGGCTGCAGCTGCAGCCTCCTCCAATGCCCCGGGCCCCAGTCAGGCCCTGCCTCCACTTTCACGGCGCCGTGGTCCGGCATCCGCCCACCGCCGCGCCTTGATTTCAAGCACTGCTGCCCCCCACCATGCACGTAACTGCAGGGCATTTCGCCGCCAGCTGCTCCGCCGGATGGCCCGCTTAGAGGAGAACCTGGAGGAGCGGGTAAAGATCCTGGTCGACAAACACCTTAAGGCCCGCCGACAATAGAGGACCTCGTCATTTGCCCCTTTTTTAATTCCTTTTGTTGGTGGGTGGGTTTTTGGGCGTTGGGGATTCTTTCGGACATTTGGGACTCTTCAACTTTCGTTTCGTTTTGGACATTGGTTGGGATTAGGGAGGGGGGTGGGTTAGGTCAGAGTGGGATAGTTTATTTTTGTTAGGGGATATTAAATTATATACTATTTACTATTTACTTATACAAAGTTAATGTTTTGTGGTGGGTTACAGTTTTCCGAATTCAATCTAAGTTACATGGTTTGTTACTTTGTTTCCGTGCTGCTGCATGCCCACAGCCAGTGTTTGATTTAAAAGATCTGCCGATTTTGTAACACACAAACCGATAGATGCAGTACCCCTCAATGGCTTATTTTTAATTGTCATAATAGTACTGTCAGTCTCTCCTCCTAGTCCATACCTCCCACCAAACTTATCTTACCTGTGATTGATGATGAAGTTCGGCACACTGATGGCTGCATGGTTGGTTTCCCAAATTAACGGACAAGATGCCATTATTGTGGTGGTAGTAGTAGACACTGGCAATAGCATTTGAAAAAACAAATAGAAAGTCACTTGACTGAGAGACTGTGGGAGGAGTAGTAGAACAGAACACAAAGTAAACTACAGCATGAGTGGGCAAGCAGAAGAAGATCCTTGCCCTGCCTTAGTTGAAATTCAATTAGTGTTGCTTTCACCACATCTGCCCCAGCAAGCGTGTGATCAATTGGTGTACATTTAGCATCACATCACACCTCAATATAAATCACACAGCCCGGGGGAAGAGGGTTAGGGATTGATGAATGGATGGGAAGTGGGGTTTTGGGAAAGGTTTGAGAAAGAAAAACAGACAGTATGCATGGACACAACAAAAGTAAAACACAATCTTGTAAGACGACCATGATCCATTATCAAAGAAATCAATGTATAAAGTGAGAAAAAGCAAATGCATGCATGCTGAGGAAGAGAACTTGAAGGTTAATGATAATGAGTTGTACTTACAATAACTACTATTACCCAATGAGACAGTACAGTCAGGGAAGAAATTGAAATTTGCCTTGCTTGTCTGCCGCCCTCAGAGCTCAGACCGAACCCAATTACATGCTGTACCGGGCTTACTTTTATTTTTCAAGCTAGCAAAGGAAATTAAAAAATAGTTGTATGGATCAATTACCAAACAAACCACAACACACAGTCGTAATGATTGAAGAGAAAAAAGCAATCAAATAAATTTAAAGACGAATGATGAATGATACTAAAGTTACTGTATTATCCTGGTCCAAATGTGGAGTTGCATCATTCTCGTCATTCCTCTTGGTCCTCCCTTCCATGGACACTCCGCACATCAATCTTGGGTACCACTGCCTGCCTGATGCGGATTGGTAAGGTAAGTGTGAGTCGTTTCTCCCACTATAGCACAGGTTAAAGGCCGGCCTGTAAGTGTAGATGGAAAAACAAATGGAGTATTGAAAAATTACTGCATTTAAAACAATAAACTCAATTACAGTGGAGTGCAAGATGAGAAGACAACACTCTGGAGAGAACACTTTCAGACTGAGGCAGCTTGGATAGGATACATAGTGTCTACTCTACAGCATTAAGGTAAAACAACAACAGGACAGGACTCAGGAGCCAGCACAGCCGCAGAACAGGAGAACCGCGGCACAGGCCAGGCACCCTACCCCTTACTTACATTTTGACCGAGCCAGAAAAATGTCATATGCACTGCAGCAACCTAGCATTTTCCAAATGAAGTGACTAAATCAATGCACCACTGTCCCTCATACCACTACACTCTACTCCAGTCCACACCACTACACGCACATCTAGCCTAGGTCTGCTGTGGTTCTTGTTCAAACTGTTTACCTTTTAAGTCAGGCCATGAAACGCAGTTATTCCATCAATTTTCTCCGATCCAACTGACTGTGTGCAAAGATAGTATGCTCAGCAGCATCATGATGATGACCGTGTGGTACGTGTTCTCCAACACCAACTCAGTCTGTAGTGACTGATTAAGTTCATAATATATTCCATATTACAAAATTGCAACGGATATTGGCCGTCACCTGCAGTGGTAGGAGTACAATGTGGTTATTATTAAACAACAAGGAAATATTAACTGTCACCACACCTGAGTCACTTTTACTTTGTCGATAAACTAGTATAGTTCTACTTCATGCATAATTATTCGTAGTCAGCCTGCATCCAACGCAATGCATGCCACCATCATTCACAATAATCACTCATTACCTGTCTTGGTGTTCTCTTTGGCTGTCTGATCTGATGCCTGCCTAGCCTTCTGGCAGACAGTGATGAGTTTCTTTCGGCTTGGAAACAAAATGGAATGTAGCTGGAGTCACGTTTCACTTCTTATGGAGGGACTGTTAGAGGCAACATGTATTGTACTATTCTCTATCTCCATCCAATGTCTGGCTTGCTTGAAATGTACTTAGGGAGAGTAAGGAAGATGGAGCAGGACCTTGAGGAGTGGAGTGGACAGTTATGCACAGACGTGCAACTCCAATGGGGAAATAAAAAGAGGAGACTGTTGATGGATTTGTTGTGATTAGATTTTGAACCAGAAAAACAGATACACAGTCACACACAAATAAAGGAAGGGAGAACAATTTGAAAGCCTAGTTGTCACGGAAGAGGAGCTCGTCCTCAAACTCTGGTGGTTCGGACAGAAGTACGTCTAACAACCCACTACTTATGTCATCGAAGTCGCTCTCCTCTTCCTGCTGTGATTCCCGTATTTTGTACTCCGGTGGTATAAAGTGTTGATTCATTTTGATCATGGTTAACCTCTCAACGCTTTTGGGTGAGATACTGGTCCTTTTGACAGTAACAATGGCACCAGCAGCACTGAAAACACGCTCTGAAGAGACACTTGCAACAGGGCAAGCCACATACTTTATCGCCAGCCTGCTGAGCACTGGCCATTGGCTTCTTTTCCCATACCAATACACCAATGGGCTTTGCTCCATGAAGACCTCTGTTGTGTCATCTAGATAGGCCTGAACCATCCGCTCAATGTTCAGGGGTGCTCCGATTTCCTGGGCCTCTTTTGCCTTTGCATCAGTCATGGACGTACAATACCCTTTCCGTAGAAACCAATCACCTGCTGTTTTTTTAAATGTGCCTGATGATCCTGTTGGTGCTGTTGATGTTATTGCTGGCAGTGTTGTTGACTGCTGGGAGGCAAACGCACTGCTCTTGGACTCTGAAGTAGAACTTGACTGTGGGTGCCCTGCAGTACTTTTTCTGCCCTGGGGGGGGCGGGCCTCTAATTAAGATCCTTTCGTTTTCAAAGTCAGTGGCTTCCTCAGCTATCAAAGTTTTGTACTGGGCAACATCCACTTCTGAAAAAGGAATTACTTCTTTACTGCGCAGCAATAATTTGTAACGTGGATCCAAAATTGAGGCAGTAATATAATGTGGATGTGACACAATGTTATTTTGAATCCTTGTATTGTCAGATAAGCGAGCGACTAAGGTGTCTGCCAAATAATATGCGTCTACTTTGTCATCCACACCTGCGTACATTTCTAACACCTCCTTCAGCTCTTGCTCTAGCATGTACAACAATGGGATAGCTTGGCCCATAGTACAGTCCTCCCTGCTCACTTCTCGTGTGAAGACCTCAAAAGGAAGTAGCATCTCTGTCAGGCATTTGACGAGGTCCCATTGGGCCATCTCAACTGTCATGCCTTTCACAGTAGGATCCCCTGACCTTTTCATGACATAAGCATTAAGTGGTATGTACTGCTCAAACAGATGCTCAAGCATGTAATACGTTGAGTTCCAACGTGTTAGCACCTCCTGGATGAGTGCTTTGACTGGCATTTTATGCTCACGTTGAATGACCCTCAGCTGCTTCCGGGCTTTAAAAGAATGGTTGAAATGTGTGCATATTCTTCTGCAGGTGGTCAGTAAGCTGCTGTCTTTGCTTTCATTTTTCAGAAAGTCCTGAACAACAATGTTAATGCAGTGTGCCAAACATGGCACCCTGAAATAGCCACCATCTTTCATGGCCCTAACTACATTACTGCCATTGTCCGTGGCAACAAAACCAATGGTAAGCCCTCTTGGTCGCAGCCACTCAAACACCTTGCTGTTAAACTCATCCAAAATGTTTGCAGCAGTATGAGATTTCTCCATAGCAAACATGGCTACAGTTGCATGTTTGCGAGTGTCTTTAAAAATCTCAGCGGTGTCAACAACACCGTCAGATATCTTATCTTTAACACCCAAAAAAGAGACCCAGTGTGCAGTGATGCACATGTAATCAGTGGCTTGGCAACTGGTCCACATGTCTGTTGTCAGGTGTATACTCTGAAAAGCACTCTGTTTTAACGCTTTTCCAAGCAATTCCAGCACGTCGTGATGTAGTGCTGGAACAGCAACTCTTGCGAAATAGTAGCGGCTGGGAACTTTCCATTTTGGGCAGATGGTGGTCACAAATTCAATAAAACCCACCCCTTCAACAAAAGAAAAAGGGAGAAGGTCCAGTGCTAACATTTTTGCCAGCTTTGCATTGTACAAACGAGCTATTGGGTGGTTGCGTTCGTACTGCCCCTCCGGCCTACTAAACATGCTAAGAATGGTAGGCTGCATGGTATTCCTTCCTGTGGTCAACGTCGCACTTTTTGGGCCAGTAGTACTCCTTGGTGTCTCAGGCTGACTCTTACTCTTGTGCCAATGAGATGTGGCTGAGGATGTGGGCGTTTCCACTGCAGTGCTGGGGACAGGGCTACTTTGTGTACCACTACCACAGAGAATGTCTCCCTCTTCTTCCTGTTCCACCGTGAGCGGACTTTCTACTCGTTTATGCCCAACAGCAATGGTTCCAGTTTTGATAAGACTAAGGTGCTCCTCCCACTGGATTGCGTGGTGTTTTTTCAGATGGGTCATTTGGCCTCCAGTGCCATAGTTTGTACCAAGCTTACCACGACTAACAGAGGTATGACAAACGGAGCATATAGCAATGTTCTCCTCCTTTCCGCTAACCGTAAAGAAGTCCCACACTGGGGAGCTTAAATTTTGTCTCCTGCTGGAGGTGCCACTCCCACTTCCAATGCCGTATGAACTGGAGGGTGTGTGTTGAATTTGACTCTGTGCAGTACCACTAACTACTTCTGCTGAGGTGGTGCTTGTGCTGGATGTAGGACGCTGCCGGCCCTTTGCTAATGTAAATATGGAAGCTGGAGGTCGTGTTGGTGTTACCTGTGTTGGAGGTATGCATGCTACATCCCTCGCAGCCATTTTGGATAGTGTAAAAATGTTGGTCTCCATCTCCTCAGGCCCGGGAGTGATGTTTGTGATGACTGGCTCATCATCATCATCATCATCCTGCTCTTCTACATCAACATCCATAAGTGTAAGGCTTTCTGGAACCTTCCTTTTCCCATGCCTGCTCTTGTGATGTGTTTCCCTCTCAGACTCAGTTTGTGGCTTCCAAGTGGCATCTAGATCATCAGAAGGGGGGCTTGGTGAAGAACTTGATGTACTAACCCTCCTTTTCCTTGCTGGGGATTTGGAAGCCAATGGAACTTCTAAAGGAGTGGCTTCCTCTTCTTCCTCTGCATGAGGCTCAATTTCCTGAACTGCCCCTACTTCTGGAGGAACAACAGCTTCTATTGTGGGCGGTGGCTGTGGCTGTTGACCACTTATCTGCTGTGTTCCCTCCTGCGTTTATTGTGTACTACTTTGAGATAGCGATACGTTTAGTTCAGGCTCAGCATCACTGCTTTCCACCATAAGGCTGGCTACCTCTTCCACACTCATCTGCTTGGGCCTGGGTTGGTGGGTTGGGCCCACTGATGTGGAGGTGCTGCCCCCAGCTTGGCCCCCCGACACCGCTCCTGCAGGCGTCATTTTTGGTGTACCAAAAAAGGTTTTGGGAGGCACACCAGACTTAAGTAACATTTCCTTCTCCTTCTGTTCCATCTTCTCCATGGCAACTTTCTTGGTACCGGAGGACCTGCTACCTGCTTTCTTTGGGGGCAGATGTCAAAACAGCACTCAGTTGCACAAGTTGCAGAGATGCCTGGTCAGATCACTCACACGTCACGTTGTGTACAGCAGCAGGACGTCGGTCTGGCACCACAACGGTGGATGATGATGACACACCTCCTCTGTCTTTTGTGCACCTAAAAGCAAAAAAGCCAGAAGAACATCAGTCAAAAGATCCATAATATAATATATAACTTATTAGTGTCTGGTGGGTGGTCACAATTAGTAAATGTTATGAAGTCAGTGAACAACAACAGTATAGCCAGCCATTAAGAGACTGACAAGGCCAGGGATCATGTTGTATTTGTACTGTGTACACTCAGGAAGAAGAATAGCAAAGAACAAAAACATAAATGTAGTCTAGCCTGTTTGCCCTAAATAAAAATGTGTGCATCTTATGAGATGGATGCAGCATCAGGGAGCAACAACAACGAACATATACACAAAAACTAAAAGCATTTATTTACAACACCCAAAAAGTGAAATCTACCCCCGTAAAAAAGTAAAGGCCACATTTTACAATTCAATCCAAAGCCATACTTGATGTTGAAATTTAACGCACAACACAAAAACTTTTGTTTAAATTCCATGCACCCGTGATGATTGATGAGTAGTACCCCTGGGCCTACTGTACGACTAGGCCACAAGCTTGGAGGCCTATGCAAAAAGCACAATCCCTGCCTCCACAAAATGGCCGCCACACATGCTCAGGCCACCCACCACAAATAACCAAAGTGATTACAAATGACAGGAACAGGAAGTTGTAGTCTCTGTGGAACTTACTTCCTCTCTCAAAATTATTTTTTTTTAAATAAAAGCTTCTCTGTGCTCCAAAACTACAGCTGTATGACAACCTGAGTAGTTTTTTAGCAAAATGCACAAAATCAGCGTTTTCGAGAAGGATATATGTTGCTCACGAGATATTGTTTGCGAGATTGCAAATGCTGCGTTTTCGGGATCGCGAACTGTACAAAAAGGCTTTATCGCGTGCGCGAACACGCATATTGAGAGCGCAAAAATGACGAAAACTGTAAGTCCGCGTTGTCGCGCTGTGCAGAGTTACCAAAAGTACGCGAGCTGAATCCCTAGGGTTACCTACTGGCTAAAAAGCCCTATTTATTTAACACAAACCCAAAAAATGCTATTCCACCCCAAAAAAACACCTTTTGCAATAAAATCCAAAGCCATCCATGGTGTAAAAAAAAAAAAAAATCAACAGGCAACACAAACTGTAAATTTAAATAACGCACCAAAGATTTGAGGCTGACTACCTCTGGGCCTACTGGCAGACTAGGCCACAAGCTTGGAACAGAATGGCAAAAGCAAGCACACTGCTTGGATGGCTCCACAAAATGGCCACCACACACCCACAACAGCAAGAAATGGAAGACAGTCAATGTGCGCCTATGGCAAAAGCACAATGCCTGCCTTCCTAAAATGGCCGCCACACACATGCTCAGGCCACCCACCACAAATAACCAAAAAGTGATTGCAAAGGACAGGATCAGGAAGTTGTAGTGTCTGTGGAACTTACTATCTCTCATAAAAATATTTTCAAAAAAATAAAAGCTTCTCCGTGCTCCAAACCTACAGCTGAATGACAACCTGAGGAGTTTTTTTAGCAAAATGCACAAAAAAAGCGTTTGAGAAGGATTTATGTTGCTCGCGAGATATTGTTTGCCAGATTGCAAATGCTGCGTGTTCGGGATCGCGAACTGTACAAAAAGGCTTTATCGCGTGCGTGAACACGCATACTGAGAGCGCGAAAATGACAAAAACTGTAAGTCCGTGTTGTCGCGCTGTGCAGAGTTACCAAAAGTACGCGAGCTGAATCCCTAGGGTTACCTACTGGCTAAAAAGCCCTATTTATTTAACACACACCCAAAAAATGCTATTCCACCCCAAAAAAACACCTTTTGCAATAAAATCCAAAGCCATCCATGATGTAAAAAAAAAAAAAGTCAACAGTCAACACAAACTGTAAATTTAAATAACGCACCAAAGATTTGAGGCTGACTACCTCTGGGCCTACTGGCAGACTAGGCCACAAGCTTGGAACAGAATGGCAAAAGCAAGCACACTGCTTGGATGGCTCCACAAAATGGCCACCACACACCCACAACAGCAAGAAATGGAAGACAGTCAATGTACGCCTATGGCAAAAGCACAATGCCTGCCTTCCTAAAATGGCCGCCACACACATGCTCAGGCCACCCACCACAAATAACCAAAAAGTGATTACAAAGGACAGGAACAGGAAGTTGTAGTGTCTGTGGAACTTACTTCCTCTCATAAAAATATTTTCAAAAAAATAAAAGCTTCTCCGTGCTCCAAACCTACAGCTGAATGACAACCTGAGGAGTTTTTTTAGCAAAATGCACAAAAACAGCGTTTGAGAAGGATTTATGTTGCTCGCGAGATATTCTTTGCCAGATTGCAAATGTTTAGGCCTGGGCGGTAAATTCCGTTCCGCTCGCGGAATTTGCGGAATTTGCATAATTTCGCGTTCCGCGGAGAACGCGAAATTGCTAAAAAGTCTGCTTTCCGCGATGTCGCGAAATTTTTGCTTGTTCGCGATCTCAAAATGCGTGTTCGCGTGATATTTCTCCCCGAGCACGCAAACAGCAATTGTGAACAGGAAAAAACCATCGCGAACAAGCAATTCCGCGTGTTCGCGGAATTTCTGCGTGTTCGCGGAGATTTTTTACCGTTTCGCGGAGATTTGCGTAACGCGATTCCGCCCACCCCTACAAATGTTGCGTGTTCGGGATCGCGAACTGTACAAAAAGGCTTTATCGCGTGCGTGAACACGCATATTGAGAGCGCGAAAATGACAAAAACTGTAAGTCCGCGTTGTCACGCTGTGCAGAGTTACCAAAAGTACGCGAGCTGAATCCCTAGGGTTACCTACTGGCTAAAAAGCCCTATTTATTTAACACACACCCAAAAAATGCTATTCAACCCCAAAAAAACACCTTTTGCAATAAAATCCAAAGCCATCCATGGTGTAAAAAAAAAAAAAATCAACAGACAACACAAACTGTAAATTTAAATAACGCACCAAAGATTTGAGGCTGACTACCTCTGGGCCTACTGGCAGACTTGGCCACTAGCTTGGAACAGTCAATGTAAGCCTATGGCAAAAGCACAATGCCTGCCTTCAAAAAATGGCCGCCACACACATGGTCAGGAGGACACAACAACAACAAGCATAAGCCAAGGGGAACAAAGAAAAGAAATGCAGGCCTTTATGGAAAATGAAGCACAGACTACTAAACTACCACCACAAAATTGCCACAAACCACATGGGCACTCACAGTCACAACAGGCCATGGAAAACAATGAACTGAAGCAGGCCTATAATATATGACCGGACAAAGGAGGCCTGCTAAACAACACAGCTTTAATACAAAAATGAAAATCAACAGGGCTACGAAAGGATTGGAAAGAAGTTACACATCAAGCACACACATCCAACAAAGGTATTTCACACACACCAACAGTGAAATACACCACAGCCACATTTAGCATTTCAAATAATCCTATGCTATCCATGCCCTACAGGATGTTGAAAATTCTACAGACACCACGAAACATGGACCCATGGGTACCCTACTGGCTGAAATTGCAGAGAAAAACAACTAGGCCCCTATTGAAAGCACAGGCCACCCGCCACAACAATAATTTTAGAAAACAATGAAAAACCCAGAAAAATGTAGGTAATACAAGCCCCAATGAAACAAACACACCAATTCTCCAACTTACTTGTAGTAAAATAAATCTCAAATCAAAAAGTCCTCAAATAAATCCGATCCAATGGTATGATGCAGCAGACAGACACAAAAAGTGATCCTTCCAGCTCCAAATCCAAATGAAAGTGAACAGCACATGCACAAAGCACTGGGAGGAGCTTGCTGGACAGGAACAGGAAGTTGTAGACTCAGGGGCACTTCCTTCCTCCTTACACAAAAGACTACAGCAAAATCACTATCTAAGCAGTGTTTCTGAGCAAAATGATCATTTTAGAGAAGGTTTTATGAAGATCGCGAGATATTCTTCGCCAGATTGTAGTTTTTGCATGTTCGGGATTGCGATCTTACCAAGACAGTAGCCGGAAGTCAGCTCGTGCGCCCGAATGACGTGTTTGCGTTCGCACACTCTCGCGGGCTTGGGCAGCCATATTACAAATCTCGTGGCGCTCGCGAACGGACAGAAAAGCAAGTTGGCGATCGCAGAATCACGGTAAGACATTACCGCGCGCGCGAGAATGAATATTGAGCGTGCGAGGAAGCAAAACTACTACGTTACGCGCTAGATTGCGTAGCAATCTGCAACTTCGCGCTCTGTGCGAATCGCGAAGTTGCCTAAACTTCGCAAGCTCCGCGAACGGAGCGTAGTTCAACGCCCAGGCTTAGCTAAAATTCTGTTCCGCCCGCGGAAATTGCAATAATTTGACATTTTCGCGTTCCGCGGAGAGAGCGAAAATGTCAAAATTTCCGCAATCCGCATTTTACCGGAAATTTTTTGCTTGCTCGCGCTGTAAAATAATACATTCTCGCATGCGCGCGATCGCCTTACCTGAATCCCCGCATTCGCCGAAACGTTTTCCCATATCCGGTCGCGTTCTCCACGAGATGTTGGATTGTTGGCAGCCATTTGCGCTGTCTCGCGACAGTTCGCGCCCGCAGTAACGTCATTCGTCGCGCAATCACGTCTTTCTTCTCGCGATCATGCACCGCGAGACAAGTGAAAACAAGATGGCTGCGCCCGTAAGCAACCGCATGGGTAAGTTGGCGAGCCGCGACCACGCAGAAAATACCGCGAACGGGCGGGAAAAAAACTTCTGCATCTTTGCGATATTTCCGCGTGTTTGCAGAGATTTTTAACATTTTCGCGATAATTTGCGAAAGTGAATTTCGCAAATTACGCCCACCCCTAGTGGTGAGGGACGGAGCATCAGAACCAATCAAACACTCACACCCAGTCAACAGATCTGGGTTTGAACCATCACCGTTCTTTAGACCTCTCTGCCACCCCCTTTTGTACCGCTTTGTTCGCCATAAGTTGGCAGGGTATGCTCAGACGTTGAGTCCCTTGCTCACTTTTCCACTGGATTCAAGCAAGCCTGGCTGAAGACGGCTGAAATGCCAGAAACCGGTCCAAGGAAGCTTGTTTCCGGTCCAGGGAAGGCATGGCTTGGCAGTTCGGGCTGGACTATTCCCATGAGGCACAGGGTCAGACTGATTTGCATATGGCCATGTCTGAAATGGGGTGGCAGAGTGTAGGAGAGTAGGATCTGCACTTATGTTGCCCCCACTTTTTTCTGATGTATACACTGGTTTCTGGCTATAGTCTGGCTGGGTCCCTGCTAATCAGGGCCCCAGTCTCACTGATCTCTCTAAACAACTTGGTGTGCATATTAGATGCACTAGTGATTGGATACTGTGGTACCTTATGAGCCCCTAGTATATGGTACCTTAGGTACCTAGGGCATTGGTACTTCACAGGCCTACCAGGGGTTGCAGCATGTATTATGCCACCCCTGGGAAGCATTTTCAATCTGACACCACGGGCCTGCTACTGCAGCCTGTGTGAGGTAGTGTTAGCACTCCTCACTGAGGTATAGGTTCCTATATCTCACCATACACACACATATAAACCTATCGGCCACCCCTATTGCAGGCCCTATCAATCCTGAGGGCAGGGTGCTTGGTTTACTATGTGAGGGGGTGCTTCTGCATGAGCAGGACCCCTCTGCAGCTGGCAAAGTCTATTCTCTGCGGCTGTTTGTGGATGCGGTTAAACCATATACTCTTAAGTGCATTATAACCTTGCGGTAAATGCTAACTTTGGAATGACTGCATCAAAACATGTTGTGTTTGGTGTCAAACAACTTGGAATCATACCCCCACACCAGTGACTGGTGTGGGAGTATGATCCCACCCTTCTAGAGGGGATGACATGTACCCACTGTACTAAACGGTAGAAATCTCCTAGAGCCCTGGCATCACAAAATGGATGCCACCAGCACAGACACTGGGCTGCCCTCCTGCTGCTGACCGAAACTCGCAGTGGAGGAAGCCCAACAAAAGGGATCCTGTCACAGGGAGGTGTCACCACCTCCCAGACAGGATTTAGTGTATTGGAGCTGGGTGGGTGCACTCTTAGAGTGCTTTGAAGTCCTGCACTGGGGTTGCAGTAGGCTCTTCTGTGCATAAGCCAGCTCAAACCGGTTCAGGGGCTACCTGCCCCTGCTCTGGCGCGAAACTGGACAAAGGGAAGTGGGTGTAACCAACCACTACCCTGACCCTCCTAGAGGAGTGGTCATAGAGCTAGTCCCTCCCCTATCTTCACTATTAGATAGCAAGCATTGCCAATGCAATTCAGATAACCTTGGACGACGCTCTACAAAGAAGAATCCTGGCCCTTCGACGTTCCACTACCTTTGGAAGACTGAAGAATCTCGCTTGGAGTCAAGGAGTGACTCCCCTGCTTGCCAGGCACCAAAAACCTCAATCAACAGTTGCAAACTTCACCGCTCCCGCCAGAGTCCGAAGTCCCTGTGGCCCTAGAAGCAGATTTCCTGACCTCTTGACAGCCATTTTGAGTCCCCAGCGAAACTGTGGCATCTGGACCCCACGAGTGACGAGGAACTGCAATACCTGGGAACCGTGCACTGATTTCGAGTGCAAACCCTAAACAACGTTCCACGAACTTGTGCTTTAGACCATTTCTGGCCCAAGTCCCCAGCAGGTCTTGTTCCAAAAATCAGTGGCCTACCCCGTCCCGAGTGACCATGGGCTCCTGTGAAAATTTTCCTGTGGCAGCGTCTTTGCGATCACTTGCCCGTTGTCTAGTGGGTCCCCCGAAGACTTTCTCAACAATTCAAAGGGCTCTCCGGATTGCTCATGGCCTGCCCTCATGTACTCTCACTGGGTAAGTCCATCAGACCTTGCTGGTCTGCATCACCGACTATCTTCAGTCCACACAAGACTTGAAGTTGCCAAGGCTTATTGGCTCCAATCCGGTTGCCAACACTGTCATCAGCTGCAGATATTGTGGGACACTTGGAATCCAGCTGCTGGTCATCATAGATCCCTCCTGGACCTCGTGAGTGAAGAGACAAAACACCATCGATGACCTGAAGCAGCTCGACATCTGTGGCCATCCATCTTGCTGGCCACCGGTCACTGGCAAGTGACCTTGAACACTGTCCCTTCAATTTTCAGGTCTTCTCCATCTTCAATCCACCTTCAGATTCCAGCGGACACCTCTCCAGTCGTCTCAAGCAGCAAGTCTTCATTGGTCTCCATTGAAAACAGCATCGCGACCCGACACCAAAAGACACCTATGCACCCGGCTTCCCTGGGTGAGGTAACTCGTGCACTCCAGTGCCCAAGTGTGTGTTGGCCCTCGAAATACTTACCTTGTAAGTGGCTTGCTTGTTGACTTCTTCGAAGTGCCCTAAAACTTTAAAATACAAACCGCGACTTGCTCCATTATAACCTATAGGAAACCCGCGGCTGTGTTTAGACACTGCACGCGTCTCCCATGGGCTTGTTATTTACCTGCTAACACTGCAGTAGTGAAGCTCCAGCGGTTCCCAAGGCCCTAGGCTTTTTCATTTTGCAAGTCGACTTTTTTAATCCATTTTTTTAGTATATGGTCTGGTACGCCCCTAGGGCTCCAGCCATATTTGTGCTTAATTTATTGAGAACTGTTGACATTTGAATGTTTACCTGGCTTCTAATCTCATAAAGAGATTAGTAGAGTGTGTCTAGAAATAAATACATATATATTTGATATATATACCTGTGTGGTGTCCTTTTCATTTGGTAATTCAAGAGATTATAAGGTAAAACAAGCTGCTTTACATTCCTCAGAGATTTAGCCTGAAGGCTGCTCTCCACAGCTACCACTAGGATAGCTTTCTTTAAAGGTTGTCTTAAACCTATCTACCATAAGAGTCGAATTGGACTGGTGCAAGGTGGCCACTATAACTAGTGACCAGCATATGCCAGGCCAACTTCTCACACAGAGTGGGCTAAAGAACGGTGATGGATCAAACCCAGATCTGTTGACTGGGTGTGAGTGTTTGATTGGTTCTGATGCTCCGTCCATCACCACCCACTTTTGTACCGCTTTGTTCGCCATAAGTTGGCAGGGTATGCTCAGACGTTGAGTCCCTTGCTCACTTTGCCACGGGATTCAAGCAAGCCTGGCTGAAGACGGCTGAAATGCCAGAAACTGGTCCTAGGAAGCTTGTTTCCGGTCCAGGGAAGGCATGGCTTGGCAGTTCAGGCTGGACTGTTCCCATGAGGCACAGAGTCAGACTGATTTGCATATGGCCATGTCTGAACTTGGGTGGCAGAGTGGGCTAAAGAACGCTGATGGATCAAACCCAGATCAGTTGACTGGGTGTGAGTGTTTGATTGGTTCTGATGCTCCATCCATCACCACCCCCTTTTGTACCGCTTTGTTCGCCATAAGTTGGCAGGGTATGCTCAGACGTTGAGTCCCTTGCTCACTTTGCCACTGGATTCAAGCAAGCCTGGCTGAAGATGGCTGAAATCCCGGAAACTGGTCCTAGGAAGCTTGTTTCCGGTCCAGGGAAGGCATGGCTTGGCAGTTCGGGCTGGACTGTTCCCATGAGGCACAGGGTCAGACTAATTTGCATATGGCCATGTCTGAACTGGGGTGGCAGAGGGGGCTAAAGAACGGTGATGGATCAAACCCAGATCTGTTGACTGGGTGTGAGTGTTTGATTGATTTTGATGCTCCGTCCATCACCACCCCCTTTTGTATCAACAAAACAGTTAAGGCAAAAATCTGGGACAATTCCATGCAAAAGATGGTAATTTCCAACAGTTACTTTGAACTGTAGGGTACTATGAGACACTATGCAAACCAGGATGCCCTAACCCTAAAAAACAGGAATACCACTATATAGGCCATAAGTATTTTCATTATTCAAAAGTGATATATACTGGATTGGCATGTATCAAAGATCAATATACCAGCAACTTCAAAACCTGTTGGCAGTTTCACTAGATACTTTACGCATTCAGCCCATGTTTTCTTAGCAACATGTAAACAACTTTTCATGTTTTAAATAACCACGGGCATCGTACTCCGATCTGCCAGCGGAGTTTGCAGAGTTTTATCAACTCCGCGCTCCGCTGGGAATGCGAAGTTGGGCAAAACTCCGACTTCATGGTGGAGCGGAGCACGAGGCCAGCCCCACTAAAAGAAAAAAAAAAAACCACCACTTACTTTGTCTTCTGCCTGCCATCCTCCTCGCCACAGTGTCTCCCTTCTTCTGGTGTCCTCCTCCTCACGTCCTTGTAGGGATTACGTCATGCATGAACTGTGCATGTGCAGTACACGGAAGACGTAATACATACGGGGATGCGAAGAGGAGGACGACGGAAGAAGGGAGACCCCGCGACGAGGAGCAGAGCAGGCAGAAGACAAGGTAAGTGGTGTTTTTTATAGCAAATCACACCGTTTTTGTGGTCAAGGAGCGGAGCTTTGCGTAGTTTCCCAGAGTTTTTGTTTTACTCAGTGAAACTACGCAGAGCACCATTACGCATACTCCGCCCAGGGTTACTTTTAAATCTAAGTAAATTGCACCTCAGCTTTGCATCTTCAATTGTTTCAACGTGTTATACAAGGCAAGGAAAACCCAAGATCCCATAGGGATCAGGAGAATTAACATGTTTTTAAGAACAATGGTCCCTACGGTAAAATAAAAAAGAAGAGAATATTTTCTTTTCCACAATCTTTGTATATTATTTGAAAATTCTAATTCTTAATGAATTCAATCGATGAAATTAAGTGAAGTGAAAAGTTGCTCATTCAGGTATACAATGGTGCATAATGCATGTATCACCATTAATTAACACTGCCCAAGTACACAATTGTAATATAATCAACATGGGTCTAGTGCCAAATGTCGACGTGATTTCGATCCCATGACAATTAAGGGATCATCATCATGACTAGGGTTAATGGTGACGTGAGTCAGACCTGAATTAAATTAAACAATCAAAGGACACATGAATGTAAAATCAAAAATAGAACACAGCATAAAAGCAATAAAGAGCAGAATAGTGAGGAAGATGAAAGAAACATTTTACGAAAAATGTACCTCCCATTAAATAGAAATGTGCCTTAATGTTAAAATAAAAATGCGTAATAAAATAGACGTTAGGAAAATGTACCTCTATTAAAAGTGCAAAAGTGAAAATGCTGCTTATTTCTGCAGAAAGCTCTCATTTCTATCATTCTTGCACTGCTAGGCCTCACTATTCTTTTATTCTCCTCTATCCCTTTAAGAATATAACTTCTTTTGGCAAAAGAATGCTATAACTTAATAACTGAACTATAGAACCTGACTTCTTTGTAAAAATGTGCTGTTTCCTGAAAATAATATTTTTCTTTTTCTTAGTACCATATGATTTCACTATATATGTTTCCTCTGCCACATATTCACAATGAACATGTGTAATAATTAAATAAAATGATTGCGGTAGCTTACATTCTGTGATCTAACCAGGACATACCAGATGTAAATGTTTCATTTCATAGAACATTTCATTGTTACATAATGGGACACTAAGAAGCTAATAAAGCAGTCCTGCAAAAAGGTTCTCATGAGAACCTTCATAGATGTATCTAGTTGCTCCAGAATTTACTTGCTCTTTCCCAAAGAGAACTCTTTACAGGTTCTCATTAGGACAGGATAGGCCCCTTAGTTTAGAAAATGGACTAAAATTCTGAATGGAACCCACTGTTATGTTCTAAGTTTGCTCTAACCAGACATAGTTTTGATAATTTCCATAATTGGATCTATTTTGACTAATCTGAATGAAAGAACAAAAATACCGACTGATCTCTTAAAGAAAAACTAAATTTTTGAAACTTCACCAAACCTCTCTTTATTGGCTGAACCACAAATGCAGATAATGATGCCTATTTTGTGCGATGCTCCATTCTAATACGTTGCAATGATTCATCGACTTTGGAAGGTGTGGATATTCCAGGTTCTCTAAGTACGTTTTAAGGTAAGGCTTCTTGTGAAACGTTTTATACGATTTCCGGACTCGCAAATCTGGTAGCAGAGGATATGTATAATACCCTGTATGGAGATATAAAATAATACCCAGAATGGATAAATATAGAGTCCTGATTCCTGAATCCAATGTCCAGAAATTGAAGATCCAGCAAAGTAGTACTCGAAGGCAGTTGCGGTTTGAAGGTGTGCTTATTAATAAGGTAAATGTGTTGTCTTATGCTATTTCCTTGGTTTGATTTGGAATGAGTGGGTGAGGAAAATAGTTGACAACTTGTTGAAAAGATGTTCAAAGATTTCAGGCTCATTGTAGTCGAAAGATCCTAGGATAAAATAATACTTGAAAACTTGTTTGCAGAGATTTTGAGGTGTGGTGTGTGAGGTATCATCATCTACACCAGTAATATAGGCGACTCCTGGAGGGAGTGCTGCCGGGAGGTGACACAGGACGGGAGAGGGGCAGGGTGGGGGGTAGTAAACTCCAGATTATGGCTGAACAGAGGTAAGTATACAAATAAATAAATAAAACAAATTTTATTCCCTGCACCAAGTGGAAGGCACCACATGTTGCCTGCCATGTGGTGCAGGGAAATGCCAGGCATGCCATTTTGGCATTGCGGCGGATGCTGCTGTAAGCAGCACCCACCGCAATGTTAAAATGCAGACTGCGACCACCAGGGTGGCGGTCACATCCTAATTCGTGGTGCGGGACCGCTGCATGTCTGGCGGCCGGTCCCAAACCCGCGAGGATGAGTCCGCCCGCCATCCTAATAGGCCACTTAGTGCTGTGGCCTTGTAGAGTTATTGATGGTATATTTGGGTTCAGATTCAGTCTTAATAAAAACGGGTCTATATAGAGCGCATAGAGTAAGAGGGAGCACGGACATCCCTGTTAAGTTCCCCTTGTGATCATCAACCTCTCTGATAGTTCCCCGTTTATACATACTCTAGCTGCAGGATTATCAAACAGGGCTTTAACGGCCCAAATAAAATGAGGGCCTATGCCCTTACTAGCCATTACTAACCAGAGAAAGTGTCAGGAGACCATGTCAAAAGTTTTCTTTGCATCAAGCAGAATCGCTGCCAGAGGGTCCTCTGACACTTGTCTTGCATCAAACATTGTTATTATCGTCCGTATATGATCTATAGTACTCCTCCCAGGGATAAATCTGTGCTGCCAATGAATCACCATTCCATCAATTAAGGAGGCTAATCGGGCTGCTAGTGTCTTTGAATATATCTCGATTTCACAATTCATTAGTGTGATAGGGCAATAGGAGCCTAGTACTTCTATTGGCTTTTTGGGGGAATACCACAATTTTTGCCTCTTCCCATGATTTTGGAGGAGATTTTCCCCGAAAGGTTTGTCTAAAAAGATTAAACATTACCTCCTGAACTTGATCAACATTTTAATTTTTTATTCCAAATGGATTAGATCTGGCCCAGCGGCTTTTCCATCTGACAAGCTCGTAAGTGCTGCAAACACCTCATCGTATGTCAGAGAGTCTTCTAGCTGTTCTTGTGACTCCTTTGTCAGTAGTTCCCCTGGAACAACATTTAGATATTGTTCCACTGCCTGTTGTTTTTGGGATTCAGTACCAACAATTTCTCCCTGATACAGGTTTTGGTAGAACGTCTGAAAGGCCTCCTGTATCTCGTCCGTACCGTTGACCATCTCCAATACTGGATCCCTGAGATGTGTAATCATATTACGTATACATTCCTGTCCTGTACAAACTGCGACAGAATTTATTATTATTAGATCGCATTCCAAATTGATATTTGGAAGGGACCCCATAAATACACTCCTTGCAAATACTGATTAGGCATGTAGTCACAAACACAGATTGCGATTCATGAACGTGTTACCGAATATGTGTTTGTTACATATCAAAAAGCCTTTTAGTGGTTGCAAAAACCCAAATTCTACAAATCAGATTGTTTGCAAATGCAATAAAGCTTTGTCCGTATGGCACTAGGTCCCAATTGCATATCAATGCCACAGACAGTGAAAAGAGAATTTGATGTAAGAGAGCATACAAAAGCCACAAACATTGAGGAAATTTCAGCTTACAAACCTGTAGTACTACAAACCTATAGTAATGAAAGGGAACATCTTCTGCAGAGTGTTACATGGCTTACTATTGGTCAATACAGTATGATTAAGCATTTATGGCCTTTGATATGTGAGTAGAGATCATTAACATTGCTTCACTCTAATTCTTTCAGCAACTCACAAAGAAAAGATCATGATTTGTCGTGACCTTCATTTGTAGTTTAGAAGAAAATTAGTACTTGATGCAGTAGCAAAAGTTTACCAAATCAACATAAGACTGTCATAGTTGTGATCTGAATTTCCTCTTGCAAGCGGTATCTTCAGAAAAAATAATGTTCCACAGTGTATCCACCAGTAGGGTATGCCCGGCAGTTATGTAGCCTGCTGGTCCTTTTAACTAATTCAGGAAAAATAGCATAAGGGTCAGACTTGTAGCTATACTTAACCGAAGCAAATTAGTTAGATAGAAAATAAGAGATTTAAATCAATAGGTGTCTCTATAGTCAACAGAACTATCAATGTATTTTTGTATATTAGCTTTGTGTAGATACATTGGATACATATTAATACTGTAGGCTCTTGCGTTTTTTTCTTAGTTTATTCAAACATATTTACTATAGTTTTTTCACTGATACAGTGTTTTGGTCAGCTGTTGGTGTTCCTTGTGTATCCTCTCTGCCTGATTATGTTGCAGAATCCTTCTTGTTTTTCCTTATACTTATCCTTATTGGATACTAGTCTTTTTAATGTTGTGAGTTGCAAATATGGGTGAGAAGCTTTTTAATTGAGGAGATTGTTGCTGCCTGTGGATCTCTGGCATACATTTGTTTGCATTACTCTGATATCCATCATTATAACACAGCTAGAAATGGAACACACTTCACTCTTGGTATGTGTTACATAGATATTATCCTTCCCACAGGCTTTACATTTCTGTCCAATGGTGGGGCATTTACTTTTGTGTGGAAATGAAAATCCACATCTAAAACTCAACTTCTTTTTAATTCACTTTGTGTCCTTCAGTCTTTCTTTGGCCATGGGGTTGGGTCACGTTGCACCAAGGACATGGACAGTCCACTAGGCAACTATGGATTCACCAAGTGAGTGCCAGAGTAATCAGCCATCCTGCCGCCAGTGATAATGACAGTGCTGCTGGTGTAGCATTAGGAATTTGACGTCCTCTAGTGGCCATCTCCCATGTGTCTCCATGATTCTCGAAGAAAAGTGCAGGGCTGCACCTGCTAGGAGAGTTACAGCAGGGCATGATATACAACATGTGCGTGTGCCATGGAGTTGTGCTATACTTCCTTCTGTTGCGGGGAATGTGAGGGCACGGTCATGTGTGCTGAAGGCGCGCCCGCAGTGCGAGGCAGACAACGGAGGTGGGCAGTAGAAGCACCAGGTAGCAGGGTAGCAACCAGATCAGCTGCATAGAGCCCTCAGCAAGAGAAGGCCATCCTCGTCGCCATTGTTAAGCGGTAAACAACATCCAGGCCCAGGACAGACCTGTGTTAGCGAGCGGCATTCAGTAATGGTCAGACTCAGTGTTGCAGGTACTAAGAACTGTCGTTCTAAGAAGTTGGCGACTTATTTATTATCTTCATAATGTCACATCCCAGCCTGGCCACTGTGGCCCAGTACGATGGAAAGTATCACCCAACACACCCTCAACATGTGGTACATTTCGTTTACTCCGGGAGTGGGCAACACCATCACAGTGCTTACCTTGTTTTAGATGCACAATATTTATTGAATGTAAATCAACGTAAAATATTAGCATGTTTCAACTTAATTTTAGAACGTGAAATTGAAATATAATCACTCCCATATGATTAATCAAGACAAATACGCATCAGGTGGTGCACAAGGAGTTAGCTTCCCACTTACATAGTATCGCCATTGGCATCCTTTCGCACCCCTCCAACATAACATACATTCCAATAAATAAACACACAACACAATTTTTTCTTGTTTGGGTAAAGTTGCTGCAGGTTTATTACATACACCGTTATGTAATGGGTGGGTTATGTAATGTATGTAATGTATAAGCATTTATAAAGCGCACTGCAACCCTACGGGCATCCTGGCGCTAATGACATAGTGAAGAAGAAGAGGCTAGGGGGTTATACTCTAGGGAATAGCCAGGTCTTGAGCTGCCTACGGAATAGTGTCAGTTCCTGGACCTGACGCAGCTCCAAAGGAAGACTGTTCCACAAACGCACAGCCGCAGTGCTGAAGGCGCGACCTCCCAAGGTAGATCTCTTTGTCTTAGGAATCTTGGCTAGCCTAGCTGATGAAGAGCGCAAACTGCGTCTGGGAACATACCAGCTAAATAGATTTTGCAACGGTTTGGGGCCAAGGCCATGAAGAGCTTTAAAAGCTACGCACAAAGATTTGAACAAAATTCTCTGTTGCACAGGCAACCAGTGAAGCTCGGACAAAGCCTTAGTGCTAGAGGTAAAACGCGGTCTCAGAAGGGCAAGCTTTGCGGCAGCTGCTTGGATACGTTGAAGTCGCCGGATCAAGTAACCTGGGGATTCAAGTAGCAGGGCATTGCAATAGTCCAAGCGACTAAGGATAGTGCAACAAACCACTGTTCCTCTCACATGAATAGGAAGCAATGGTAGGATCCTACGTAAGCCTCTCATAATCATGTGGCAGTTCGAGGTCACTTTGTTGACATGCGACTCCAGACTTAGCTTCTCATTGAAGCAGACCCCCAGATTCCGCACAGTCTTCACTGGAACAAGGGGGGTGTCCAAGGGAAGAGGCCAGAAATTAGATGGCAAGGCTAGAGGCACCTTGCCCACTGAACAGTGTAGAATCTCAGTTTTGGCACCGTTAAACTGGAGGGCATTGCTTTTCAGCCACAACGTCATTTCCAGCATACAGTTATGGAAGGTGGATAAGGAGTCCGCCTGATCGCCTTCCAGGGAGATGATCAATTGCGTATCATCAGCATAGTGAACTGCCGTAATATTACTAGATTTAATGATTTGAACTAAAGGTTGCATGTAAACATTGAACAATATCAGGCTAATAGAAGAGCCCTGAGGGACACCCTGTTTATTAGGCAAGAAATCTGATTGATACGGAGGCAGAGAAACCGCCTGCCGTCTGTCCAACAGATAGGAGCAGAGCCACTTCAAAGCCAGACCTGTGACCCCCCACCTCCTCAAGCCTATGCAGGAGGATATTATGGCTAACCGTATCAAATGCGGCGGATAAGTCTAGCAATATCAAAGTTGCAGAATGCCCCTTATCCGCCCGCATTCGCAGATCGTCCAAGGCAGTAATCAAAGCACTTTCGGTTCCGTGCCCTGGGCGGAAACCAAATTGATTCTCCTCCAGCTTGCCCTTGCTCTCCAGGAACCCCGAAAGCTCCTGGCTAACCAGGCGCTCAACTATCTTAGCTGGAAATGGCAGCATAGAGATAGGTCGATAGTTCCCATAGCAAGCGGGATCTAGCGAAGGTTTTTTCAGAAGGGGGGATACCAGCGCATCCTTCCAGCAGGCCGGGACCACACCACTGATTAGTGACTGATTAGTAATCTAATGAAGGTGCGATCCAAGGGCAGGCAACCAACTGGGCCGCCTGCCTGCCTGATGAGCCAGGCAGCACTGGGGCGAACCCCACCTGTGCTGCCCTTACTAGTGATCATCTTCCGGGATCACGTGACCCTTGGTACCTTCTTACTCATGCCCCTTTCAAGTACCGGCCTGCTTCCAGATCGCCCTGTAACTCCGCCACAGCTCTGGAGGTGGCCACTGTCACCGCCAGAGCCCCCCACCACAGCTATGGTCTTACCTGCAACCTCTCATCTCTAGCATCTCACTTAAGTCTAAGAGAAAATTGTCCATGCCTACTGGCGATAAGTGAATGCCATCGGCCTCAAAGTACCCTTTTACCTTCTCTTGAATCATCTCATGTCTGATGATTCCCAGACCCCTCTGGTCAGTAAACTTGCGCATTACCCCGTTAACTCGCTTCCGTGAATGCTCAACCGCCTCCCCAGATTTTGCCCCTAGCCACATTCTGCGTGGAATCATCTCTGACCAGTAAACCTCACATTGCCCCATGCGCTTGCTGATTTCAACTAAATCGTTTTTCATGGCCTGCAAGAGTAACCTTCTACCTATGGCAATGAGGTCGTCCCCCCCAAGTGTATCACTAAAACTTTTGGGGGAGCGCCCTGAGCTGCCAGTCTCTGCTCCAATTTGTTCCTGAGGTTGCTCCATCTCATGCCATGGAAACCCATCCACTTAAACGGTGTCTGTGGGAATCCCTGCATCCAGTTCCGGTGCGCCGCCCACTGAGCCACCCTGGAGATGCATGAATGCCCGATCACCCATACCGGGAGCCCTAGTAAAGCAAGAGACATGATTACACACTCTACTCATTTAATGATTGTCCATAACACGCACAGTATGACATATGAACCATCTCGGACCCTGTATTCTTAAACTCGCAAAAGTGTCGGAATCCCAGATTCTCAATTGTATGTTTAGCTGCAGTACACCTTCAGTGGATCTGCTGGGAGATACCACAAACCACATTGGTCATGCAAACCTTAAGAAGCACCCAATTTTCACCTGGGCGTACCTCCAAAGGAGATTGGCTCCACACAGCTGTAAGGCCAGCGACACACATATACTAAACCTATTTACTGGTTTCTGCCACTTGGCACCTTTCTGGTTGCAGCTCTGTGTTTTTGTGAAGCGTGCGTGCCCCCGGGGCATGACATCACTGAATAAATCAGGGTATGTTACCCACTCGCTGATACTGTGTATTGCTAACTGCCCTTACTGGGATTGAAGGAATGCTGGATGATTCCTAAGGACTGTGGACTTAATACTGAAACCCAGTTTGACCCCAAAAGTTTGGGACAACCCAAGGAGTAATCATGCCCTACTAGGTACATCTACCTCAGCGTTGACTATCAATGTATTTGGGACACAGGTCCAGTCTCTGGTTCTAGCTCATAAAAGGATAACCCAGGGGGCAGGCAAGTCTGTGGGAACCAGAGGGGAACATTATGTGCAAATACCTGCTGTTTCCTGAATATTGGGAATGCCAAATGGTCTATAATACCCTGTCACCATTTGGCTCTGACGAAGTGTTTACCAAACATTTTTGTACCGCAGCACACTTGTTAGACGACAACTACCACAACCCGCCTGCTGCCCTGGCTAAAGTGCGAGTGAATATGTCTTTACTGAAGTGACCTGTAGCCTGCCCTTGTTTGCAGAGGGCACTTTTTAGCTGCATCGACCAGACATAGCAAGACGAGACGAGCTTGCGAGCCCCACTCCCACACATCTAAAATTAAACATAGCCCATCAGGGGCCAAGGCATTGCCTTCGCAGCACCTCTCTTTTCGTTGTAATTGCCGAGAGTAAGTGTAAAATTGTACTGTCCCACCATTGGGCTGGTAACCGACAGCAAAGAAAGGCAGAACCTGGGCATAAGAGCCCCATTTCCTAGAGTAAAATAATAATTATCCTGCACCATTCTCAAATGTGCCACAAGCACCCAATGCGCTATCCACCTATTGCTATGCAGATGTCATCCAATTCAGCGACATAGGCGACATATCAACCCATTCTGCCTTTGTGGTCAACAAAATACCATCTGCCGTGATTTCTCCACTAATCCTATGATGCTGAACTTGGATTTGTAAGGCGCACGTGAGGTTCGGCGATCGTCCCAATACTAGATGCCATGTATCCAACTTATCAATCTCGTCACACTTAGTGAGGGCACTACGAGGACTCGTGGAATGGAATAGAGGTCTACAGCATTAGTGCCAATTATGAAACCACCAGGAAACCTCCGCATCATGCAGGAACTAGCCAATGGGGCCACTTCCCCGAAAATCGGCCACAAACCAGTAACCCCCATAATCCCGCAATCCACACATACACCTGGGGGGCAAACAGGCGACTGATAAAGGTGAAAGAACGTGCGAATTCCATCCTTGCAACTCGGGCATATTACTAAGTTAGAACCGCACATCGATATAAGCAAACAAAAGGACAGCTGGACACAGCCGTGCCACATCCAAGAAGAACCCTCTATGGTATGCCTACTTCGAAACCAACAAAACTAAAGAGAAGGTGGACCTCTCTGTAGTGCCCCACCTTGGCCCCCTGACATGCATGTGTGCTAGGGAGGGTGGGGGCAGAGAAACAATGACCAACTGAGTGGTCACTCGCGACACCGGTTGGGTCGAAAGCCCAGACAGAACTGATATTGAAACCTAAATGTTCCACGATTTAACTTGGGCGCCATGAGACAGAGACTTGAACAAGAACCGGTGGACAGACGGCCAACTGGAGGCAGTGGTCTGTCCAGCTCTCCTCCAAATTCTCCGCTAAAGGGGCTCCAGATAATCTCAGGTGTGAGAAAAGTCTTTCTAACGTAGCCAACCGACAGTTTATACGTAAGAGACTGCCCCCCATTATGGTACCACAAAACCAAGGCTGAAACAATAGGAGCATGAGGCCTTAAGCAACGGGTGTCTTTGTGTACTGGAAACATTAATTAGCCACGTAAAGAACCATGGACATCCCCTTCAATGCGAGTCACCAGATCGTCAATGAAATAGTGTTGGATATGAGACATAGGCGCCATCAAACACTACTGAATTAAAGATTAGCGAAAATAGTTCTATGAAAGAAAAGCATTGAATGAATCAAAGTCAAAGGACACATCAAACCGCTTTGATCTGCCTTGCTGAAAAGGATGGAGCAATGCCCATTATCGGTATTAGTGAATGAAGACACTATTCATTCATGTTCAGCGAGAAAGTGAGAAACACTGCCCCCAAGTAGTCTTCCCACTTTATGGCACTGTGGCAGTACAAATTGGTTTAACGCACCAATGATCAACCTCAAACTGATATACTGTTTTGCCCCACCCAGGGCACCCTGTCCGGTTACCGCCAAGGCAGACGCACCACAACGCCAACAGAAGGCAGAGTAACACAAGTTCTGACCTAGAGCTGTTCACGGCGACACATACATAGAGACGCCCAATATTGCCAGAAACTAGAATAAGCATTCACCCGCGCTACATTACAGCAAGGCAGTTCTACAGAAAACCTGACACTTATGCCACTATATGCCAGGACTCACGTCAGGCGGCCACTTCCTTTTGCACCACCCCTTGCTCCTGCCGTGCTGCCAATCCTAGTATCACCACAACTATTAACCCTGACACTCGTGCAAGCGTGCAAATTCCGCCTTTTCCAAGCCCTCAAAGCTATAAGAATGGCTTGGGCAGCAGGCAATAGTGATTTTAATGTAACTTGACCTCAAACCTTCAGGATGCCGTGTTTTACTGCATCAGAGCCCCCCCACGCACGCTGAAGAAGGCTGTGCCTAGCCCTTGCCTGGTATTTTTCTGCTATGTCATATCCTCCCTATATTTACCACAAAAGGAGCACTACACCTACAACAAGCCCATCTATTGGCTTAGTAAATGCTTCTTAGTTGCATAAGATGAATAAGCCATAGTTAAAGATTTGTTGCATAGCCGACCGGGAGCTAGCCGCCCCCATACCTAGCTGCCAAGGTTTCAGATTGCTCTGTGTGTCATCATTTCAGTGCAACTATGAGTGACATTTAAAAGACTATGAATGACACTTTCTTGCGAGCAAATTAAAACAATGAAGATGAGGGAGACATATCGATATCAGTAATTATACCCATTTGACCAACGAGAAACTCCAAGAAGACCCTGGTTTAAGGCTGCTTTTGTGAGACATTTCCGTGCTTCTTGGTGCCCAGACCACTGCAGTTGTAGCCGCTGTCCCCAACTCATAGCTACAGTCAGCATCACCACTGTACAGCGCCAGGTCTGGGTAGATGCCTTACATGCAACCGGCATAATGCCGCACAGGATCCCAGATTCGAATCTGCACCTATTGTTAAGCAAAACGATAAGGCAAAGAAACACCACCTGGAGCTAGGAGTGAGTGACTGTTTAATTGTATAATTTTAGCGACCACCGAAGGATAAAAAGCCGGGAGCCCTACCATATGTGAGCAGGCTGCGTAGAATGTCCCTTCCAATCTCTGTTTTAAGCCAATATAAAAACCAAAATATGCACCACCTTCAGGAAACTTGGGTGCACCCTGTAAATAGGCTGTGGTTTGCTGGACACTGTGGTTGAGCATGCCCTATTTCAAAACAGGGTCTGCCCCCAAACCCAAACCAATAAAGGGGCATCCACAGGGCTGCAGCATGTGCATGCCGGCCTGTCCCCCCCACCGCATTCAAACCCAGCACTATGGCTGCCACTCCAACTTCCGCCACAGGGGCATGCACCAACACCCGGAGGCTCTCAACCAGAAACGAGACAAACATAGCCTACCCCAGTAGTACTCTACCACAATGCAATCCGCACCCTTGCGACCTTAATGACTACCATGACACATGCTGTGTCTGTCCGAACAATATCAGCCCTCAGAAATGAGCTGTCTTCCCCTGGTGTGCTGCAATATCTAACTAATCGCACCAACTCCTTCACGCCCACTGCTCTGAAGTCCCACAATTGAATTCTTCAACAATACTTGGCCCATGCGGATGTCGAGATCACGCCCACAGCAGCATCTGTTGCACTCCTGGGCAAAGGACCGGCGGCTCAAATTGTTCCCCGCTCACAACAGCCAGGCGAGCACTGGGAAAGACATTGACAGCTCTCCAGCCCATTGCCCGCGAGCTGAAGCACTTCCTTTCATCCTTGCAATAAGACAGCCAACACGTCGGGCCTGTGCACAACCAGGCCACTGGCCCTACTCTATGCCTCCCCCACCTGAAAATAGAGTGTCAACACGAGGGCCTATACACTGGCCCCACCCGGGTGCACAGATCTAATTCTCCCCTGATGTATGTTGCCCCCAGCAGCGTAATGAGGCCTCTTCAATTAACCGGCCGCACCATGTCACACTAGGCCTCTGGGCTAGATACCTCACAGCATGTGGTTATCAAGGTGTTTAGAGGCCTCTTGCACCTGCGAACTGACGAGAAACCCCATAACGTCTTTGGGTTAACTTTGGCCCGATGACCCGCACCGCTTGCCGCCCCTGAGGCATAACCAATGCTCGTGCACTGCCGATCTACGACAGTGCCATCGTGAGACATGCGGTGCTTGATCCAATCCTAGCTAGCATCCCGGAGACTGGATCCATTAGTCCCGGTTTGCAGCGCCCCAGTGGGCCCACTCGTACCGAAGAATCAACTGAATTAATTACCTTACCTCGTGGCTTCTCGGAGTACACCAACGTTGTCATGGGCAGGAAGTGCTCCTCTTAAGCGGCCGAGGCAGGAGTCATTGGCCATTGGCGCTACCTGGGTACTACGGGAGGTAATAAATCCCACCTTAGTGCATTGAGGGAGGTCGGTGTGCCACAGGCCTGTGCTGGAATCTTGCACCCATATCCATCCACAACATGCATGCAACCAACCATCTAGCGATTTCCCACCGCCCCAGGGACCCCTATACGCTTACTCTCTCGCACACAGGCCCTGCCTTATTCTTTTTGACATGGGGGCCACTTTGTGGGCTCCAGGGAAGGACTCCTGGCCCACGGGTTTGCTCTCACATTCTGATCACTGCACGCACCTTAATAACAGCCGCAAAACCATTCGTGCACAAATAACAATAGACTGGAATATTAATTTCGAATCTTAACCAGGTCTATAGCATGGCATCAAAAGACACGCGGAGAGTGTTGCACACGTTAATCCCTAATTTTGTAATAGGTGTGCGCACTTTTGTGATCAGTGAAAGCGGCTGCCTGCAGCGCAACGCTAGTGGACAGAGCTGCCGGCTGGCCATGTGCAGTGCCAAAATTAAAAACTGCGGCACCATCGCTCATTACTCCCAACAACGCGGGTAACATCCCATCCCACGTAAGCACTAGGGAGAGCGACGATCTCCAGTGGCACAGGAGAAAGTACACATGTAAATAACAGTTGTGACTGCTGGCGAAAAGTGGAAGAGACACAAAACACAGGATTGAGGGAGGCCATCCTCCCTGCTGCTCGCACTGGGCAGGACGCACCCCACCCTACCGGCCGCATCTCCTCTGCCCCCACATCAAGAAAAGCCAACAAAGCCAATACCACCCTCACAGGGCACAGACTGACCCACGGCAAGCCACCCCGGCATCCCAAAAACCCGTTGGGCCGAGGCACACCCAGGCCCATCCAGGCCACGGGCCCTCATACATGCAGCTCTCGGGCCCCCAAACATCACAAATCGAAACCAGAGCATCCAGGACTGCCTCAACCCTATACCGAGCAACAACCAAGCGATTGAAGCCCCAGGTCCCTTCAGGGAAAACAAGGGGAGGGAGGCTGTTCGGTGCACACACTGACCCCTCCCGGCCCGCACTCACCGCAACACAAATTCGACGCCCACATATTAAACCTGTGCCGCAGCCTGCCTCCTGGCCTAAAACCACACGCCTTGTCTACCTTATTGTGAACACTGCAGGGGCAACAGGCCCCTGAAGCCACAACTCACCGCGACCAACCGATGCCCTCGGTAGCTCCGGACCCGGGAACGCGCGATACAGCTAGACGGCATGTGCGGCGATCAAAAGAGGGCGCCAAAATGGTGGGGGAGGTATATATACCCTCCCCAAGTCCTGGCGCCCAGGAAGTGACGCACCTCGTGCGCCGCAACCAGGCTGGAGGGAGTCCCTGCCCCTGATGGGGGCGGAGGGTGTGGGGTGCCCGGCCAGCAGCATTTACCTAAGACCCCTTTTGGAACCCGTATGAGAGCAAACACGGAAGCTTTAAGTATGTGACGAAGTTGGAACATATGGTATGCATTTGAACTCTGCATCTTGTCTTATTCAAGTATATATAAACATTGCAGTAGTTATACTAAATGCAAATTCACGGAAGTATCATATCATGTTGCAGAGAAAGCTAATGTATACAAAAAAAGCAAAGCAAAAATAATATCGGAGGAAAAGCAATAGACTGAGTGTATGTAGCTTCCACCAACATTGTACATCCCCGCAGATTATTTTTCATGTTGACAGGCTATGTTCTCTATTCATAACCTTTCGATCCATTTTTAGCAGAAATGTTTTTGATTCATGAGGGCATATCATTCAACTTCTCCTGTCTTTTTCCATTTTCTGCTTTTGAAGTTTTCAGATGTGTTCTTTGTGCAGTTTCTTTGTGGGGTGGAGGTCCGTGGGGATGTTCGACGCAGCACACTGGAGTATGTTAAACCACTTACCACCCCAGCTTTTGGAAGTATTTGCAAACACATGTTTTCAGAACTTCAGTTGTGGGAACAGGATGCCAGCTAATCCCATTTTTATCAAACTTGCCACTCAGAGAGAGCACACGAAGTGATTAATAAGTTATTCTATTGTTTTTTTGTTTTCACAAGTTTAAACACGTGTCTGCATTTGTCATGGCTAAAGTACCAAGCTGATAGAAACCATTGCTTTGAGTCAAGATGAGCACTGAATACTCTATAGGGATCCTTGAACTATAATCAGACTTGCCATGCATGACCCATTATTATGACACACTGTAGCTGTAATAACCTGCAGGAAGTGAACCAGGAAAAATGTGAAACCTGCAGATAGTGTTTCATCATTGTACTTACTATTTACATCAGGTAATATTATGATACAACACAGTCAAAAGAGATTGCTTGTTAAGGCTATTTTCACTCCAGAAACAATGTAATAATGAAATAAAAGTTAACCAAAGTATTGTCTGTCAAAGAGAGTCAAAAAAGACACATGAAATGAATTATTTTTAAAGCATTGTCTAAGAATCATGGAGAATATTATAATCTGCATAAGACTATGCTTTGACCACATTTTAGTAACTATGTTTTATATATCATCTTCCCAATTGTGAAGTACGAATACATGATTGAAGTAGAAGATCAGTGCTTAACTTGTAAAAAGAGAAGTGTAGGTGTCTAAAATCTAACTTAGAAGGCTGCTCCCACTTCCACTTCCTCCATTGGTACTACATGCTAACCACAAGGAAACTTCCACAGCTGGACTGAGACAAGTGAATAAAGCAACTCAGTCCACCTGCATCAGGGGGAATTCAGGGGTGTCCTCCTCTAAGGACATTTTCTAAAAATTGGGTCAAAAAGTAAATTTTAAAACACAATTTTCTCTTGAATTTGCTAAAACAAAAAAGCCACAGGCTCTGAAAGGGCACTAATGAAATATTGCAGAACTTTTATGGCTGTGAGAGAGAGGACTATTTATAGATGAATTTAGATAATATTTGTTTTAATGTTCTGAGAAGACTTAGTGGAGGAAATTGGGTTACTCATTGAAGGGGGTGAAACCCTACTCAAGCAGCAACCAAATGTTTTGTCAGAGTCGAACACAAGCAAACCCCAAATTAACCTGTGCTCATCCCTCTGGTAGCTTGGCACAAAAGAAGTTAGGCTTAACTTAGAGCCAATAGGTAAAGAATGTATGTAGCACTTCAAACAGTAAAAAAGTGAAAACACAATATAAGACGAATCACACACCATCTTAGAAAAATACAGTAAATTGAAAAAAATAATTTGACACTAAAATGACAAAAATCCAATTAGTAGATCAGGAGATATGCAGTTTTAAGGTTTTTGTAAAAATCAAGCACTAAGAAGCACAAGCATTGGCATAGCCAATAGGTCTCGCCTTTGGGATCTTATAAGTGTTTAGCCATGCAACAGTTGATGTTGTTGCACCAAGGATATTGTGGTGCATAAGTGAATACTTATAACGTCCCAAAATGCCAATGCTTGTTTCTTTTGAAAAGGTGGTACCCTAGCAGCGGATCATACGGAACCATGGGAGGCAGGAGGTGTACGGCTGGCAGGTGGTGTACTGGAGGGGGTAGGAGGTAGGGCTTTGGCGGACAGGCGGTGAGGGGCCCAGGGCGGGAGCATTAGGATCGGAATGGTTGAGCAACTTTAGCAGGGATGGGAGGGGCAGGAGTGAGATTTGTGACGGACAGGAGAAGTGGAGGGGCAGGGGCCCAGAGGGGATGGGCGGGGTGGGCGGGTGCAGCTCGGTGCACTGCGGGCAGAGCGGGGCACAGGCTCAGACCCGGAGCTGCAGCCATGGCAGAGAGTTCAGAGAAAGTGCCCATCGCTCTGGCAGGGCCCGAGGACGTGGAACAGTGCTTGCCGCCCGTGAGTCCCGCCACCCGGGGATGTGCACAGAAAGTTTCAAAGAATGTGCGAAACCGTCTGCAGCATTTACAGCCTGAAAATCAAAGGGTGCACAGAGACACAGCGAGGGTGCCTAGAAGGCCGGTGTGCGATTCGCCTAATGCACAGCTATACTTCCACTGCCCTTTGTGTGCAGTGCCTGTTGGAACGCCATGTTCTCGGATGCAACAAGTGCTGGATCTTTGGGCAGATGCTAAGAATAGCGTTTGGTTCTACTTTAGGGGGAGCCGGTATTTAAGGTGTGGTAGCGAAATGGTAAATGGACTACTACATCGTGTACTGGAGCGTGCCTAGATGCGAGGAGGTGGGGGGGTTGTGTGTGCCTTAATGAGGGACTAGTAACACTGGAGATTACACGTGGCGTCGGTGATTGCTCGGGGTGTGGTTTGAAAAGGATTGTAGTTCTCATTTGCATTGTGATAAGCTTCAGGAAGGTGATGTGAGCTGAGATTCACTTCTTAACTTACAAAAAGACTATATGTGGCAGGACGTTGCTGTGGCGCTCAGAGGTAACGTGCTACACTTAAACAAGTGTTACAGCAAACAAATGATGGACGGAATGCTGACAATGCAAACATTCTCCCCCAGGCAAAAGATCTGAGTTAAATCCATCATTCTTTTGCCCACTACGCCACCCCAGTTTGGACCCAGCCATATGCAAATCAGTCTTAACCCTGTGCCCCATGGTAACAGTCCAGACCGAACTGCCAGGCCAGGCCAAACTGGGGTGGCGTAGTGGGCAAAAGAACAATGGATTTAACCCAGATCTTTTGACTGGGGGAGAATGTTTGCATTGTCAGCATTCAGTCCATCAGTTGTTTGCTGTAACACCATTAAACAAGTGTCAGCTCTTTTGGGGAGTGTTGACACTGCCCACGTAAATACCCGGCGCCCTGCCGAGGAGTGCTTTTAATAAGAGCGTGCTCGCACGCCTCACTGCTCTGGGATAGGGAGTACCTGCACTTTTATAGTGCTGTGTCCAGCACCAGCTATTGCCCCCTGATAAACAAGTCAATTCGGAGGTTGAGTGTTGATACTGCCACACAAGTCTAGAACTTCTTCTGAGTTATGCTGATGCTGCCTACCGTAGTACATGTTAATACTGTCCATTCAAAAACTGGCAGCTCTGCCTCTGCTGATGAGTGTGCCCTCGGCCATCTTAATATGTGCAGGCCTGTCGAACATCACAGCTACTGCTCATTTACATTTCCGCCGATGAGCGTTGATGGTGTCCCCTCGTGTGTTTGCCAGGTGTGGATCCTGACCGCTATACCACATGCAGATCATGCCAATTATTTACATATGTGTCAGTTCAGCTGAGGGATTTTGAAGCCGGTACATTAAATGTGCACCGGCATTGATTGTCCCATTAAATATACTACAGTCACTCTGAGGAGTGGTGCACTGCTGCCCTGTGGAAAATAAGGCAATCCAAGAACTGACACACCACATTTGTGGTTGTTCTGGCGAGGCATGTGGCTACTCAGTGTGTGTTTTGGGGGTGATGAGTGGCGGTTTGACTGGTGACCTGCCTGCGTATGAGGTGCTGTATAGTGCGCTCTGCATGAGGTGAGGCATGGTGTGCTCTGTGTGTAGTGATATGTGGTGCGCTTGCGGCTTGGCATGTGGGGATGTATGGTACGCCCTGTGTGTGGTGATGTATCGTGCGCTCTGCTTGTAGTGATATATCGTGTGCTTTGCCAAGGTGTTGTAACATGCACCCTGCAAGTAGTGATATACCGTGGGCTCTGCGTTTGGTGATGTATGGTGTGCTCTGGGTGTAGTGATATATCGTGCGCTCTGCATATGGTGATGTAAGGTGCGCCCTGCGTGTGGTGATGTAGCGTTGCTCTGTGTGTTGTGATGTATTGTGCGCTCTGCGTGTGGTGTTGTATTGTGTGCTCTGCGTGTGGTGATGTGCCATGCGCTCTGTGTGTCGTGATGTATCATGCACCTTGCATGTGGTGTTGCATCGTGCGCTCTGTGTGTAGTGTTATATTGTGTGCCCTGCTTGTGGTGATGAATCGTGCGCTCTGCCTGCGGTGTTGTATCTTGCGCTCTGTGTGTGGTGATGTATCGTGCGCTCTGCGTGTGGTGTTGTATCATTCACTCTGCGTGTGGTGAGGTATGGTGCGCTCTGCGTGTGGTGTTGCATCGTGCGCCCTGCGTGTGGTGTTGTATCGTGCGCCTTGCATGTGGTTGTGTTTCTTGCGCTCTGCGTGTGGTGATGTATCGTGCGTGTGGTGATGTAGTGAGCTCCTCAGGCTGTCATGATTCTTGTTATCTCTGCCTTCTCATCCAGGCCTACACCGCGGTGTCGCTGAAACCCCCAGGCGGGAGTCGCCTGCTGAAGATAGGGGCCATAGCGCTCATCTCCGGGGCGCTGCTGCTGCTCTTCGGCGCCATCGGGGCCTTCTACTTCTGGAAAGTCAACGACAAGCACGTAAGTGACAAGACCGCCGAGGGGTGTACACTGTTGAGGTAACTGTCGAGGTATATTAATGGATGCATTCGGGGTAGGTGCCATGCCACCGTGTGCAAACTGCGAAGTGGAAGGTATGGAGGTTGGATGGTCTCGGCTGTGCCAGGGCCGAATGGTGTTTATTTCGGAGCTTGCCTGCCCTGGAAACAGAGGGCTCTTTCATGCCACGGGAGCTCGTGTTTGCAGGTAGGAATGCTGGAGGCAGACTTCATTCAGATGTTCCCCTGGCCGCGGACCCTTCATTACTCATACGACACGCATTCACACACACCACAGAAACTCTTTCACCGCAGGAGTGAAAATTAATGAAAAATTCATCTTCAGAATGAGAGCAGGGCAGCTGGAGTTTCCTCCGCATACCAACAGCCCAGAGCCGAGAGCACGAAGATCTCACACAGGAGCAGCGCCCTTCACGGTCACTCTAGAACAAATTGGTGTAAGGAATCCATCACCACAAACAAGCAACAAGGAAAACGAGAAAAACAAACGTGCGCGCGTGCCTCGCGCTAAAGGAGGAGGCAGCGGGGGAGGGGAGACAGGAGGGGGCTTGTGCCTGTTTCCCTTTCGGGAGTGAGCAGGGGCACCATATGTTTGCAAGTTAATTACAAACATATGGTGTCAAAGCTCGTTCTGCAAGGGAATCGCCAGACGTGCACGTGCTGCCATTAAAAGCAATGCAAATCGTGCACGTTTTTGGCTGAAAAGGCGAATCGATGTCTAAAGGTCTTTCTCCTATACAGCGCATGCGGGCTGCGTAGGCGAGACCTAAAAAAGCACCAACCGTGGCTATCTGGTAGCAATAACCTGGATCCAAGTCACAATTTCAGGCCAATCACTATGGAGCACAGGCTTTTTATTATTTTTTATTTTAATGTTTTTAATGAGACAAAAAAGTTGACATACAAATCGCATTTAAAAAAAATTAAACAATTAAGATACAGAGACTCAAATCATCACAAAAATTAAGCAAAGAAACAAGGTAATACATGGGGAAAGTACTGGGGGGGTTCTATCCTTACGTGATCTTAAGTGGCTTTTTCTGGCTGTCATGGTGGGGGGGCTTTGGTGTGTATCATCTAGGGCAGGGGTACTCACAAACTTTCTCTCAGGGGCCAAATTTACAGTGTGGTTTGTGGCCGGGGGCCGCACCGGTGGGGGCGGGGGCAGTGGGGGAGGGGCGGGGCTAGACCAAAAAAAAATTGTGACCATGAGGTTGAACACAGGCCCCTGCAGCAGACGCCTTCGTCCACTGAGCCACCTGACCCCGGCATTCACACATATCTATCTATCTATCTATCTATCTATCTATCTATCTATCTATCTATCTATCTATCTATCTATCTATCTATCTATCTATCTATCTATCTATCTATCTATCTATCTATCTATCTATCTATCTATCTATCTATCTATCTATCTATCTATCTATCTATCTATCTATCTATCTATCTATCTATCTATCTATCTACCTCTGTCTCCCTCCCTTCACTCTCCCTCTATCACTCTCCCTCTCTCTCTATCTATTTCTCTCTCTCTCTCTCCCTCTGTCTCCCTTTCTCTCTCTCTCCCTCCCTCAGTCTCTGTCTCCCTCTGTCTCACTCTGTCTGTCTCTCTCCCTCTCTCTGTCTCAGTCCCTCCCTCTTGTCTCCCTCCCTCTTGTCTCCCTCCCTCTATCTCCCTCCCTCTGTGTCTCCCTCTCTCTCTGTCTCCCTCCCTCTGTCTCCCTCTCTCTCTCCCTCTCTCTCCCTCTCTCTCCCTCCCTATCCCTGTCTCCTTCTCTCTCTCCCTCTGTCTCCCTCTCTCTCCCTCCCTATCCCTGTCTCCCTCACTCTCCCTGTCTCCCTCCCTCTCCCTCTTCCTCTATCTCTCTCTCTCCCTCTGCCTCACTCACTGTGTTTGTCTCCCTCCCTCTCTGTCTCCCTCCCTGTCTCCCTCCCTCCCCCTGTCTCCCTCCTTCCCTCTCTCTCTCTCCCTCCCTCTCTGTCTCCCTCCCTCTCTCTCCCTCCCTCCCTCTCCCTCTCTCTCCTTCCCTCTCTCTCTCCCTGTCTCCCTCCCTCTCTCTATCTCTCTCCCTCTCTCTCAATCAGTTTGTCTCCCTTTCTCTCTGTCTCCATCCCTCTGTCTCCCTCCCTCTCAGTCTCCCTCCCTCTCCATCTGCTATCCCTCTGTCCCCCTCCCTCCCTCTGTCTCCCTCCCTCTCCCAACTTGTCTGTCTATCTCTCGCTGTCTCTCCCTCCCTGTCTCCTGCTCTGTCTTCCCCCTCTCCCTCTCTCCCTCCCTCTGTCGCACTCTGTCTTCCTCCCGCTTTAAACTCACCGGCTGCTCTCACTAGCTGCTGCCTGCCCCCCCCCCCCCCCCTCCCCCTGTCCGTCACCTCACCCGGCGCTGAGTCAGCTTCCCTGGAACACAAACAGCCTCCGCACCCAAGTACTTCACAGGTCTTTTAAAGGCCAAGTCACTTGTTAATGAGGCTTTGTTGTATTTCATCTCTTCTTAGCGCCCCTGCATCTCCCCTCATTCAGAGGGGAGATGCAGGGGCACTAAGAAGAGGTGAAATACAACAAAGCCTCATTAACAAGTGACTTGGCTTTTAAAAGAATCGCCTGGCCCCCATAGCTCCGCGCTGGTGCAACCGGCGGTGCTTGATTTGATGTGATTGCACAGGTACGATGTCTCCAAGGTCCGCGGGCCGCCAGGGAAGGCTTGCCGGGCCGCTGGCGGCCTGCGGGCCGTACTATGAGTACCTCTGATCTAGGGTATGGGCCACTGCAAGGATACGTAGAGGGTTGATGTTACTATGTCAGGTCATCTATCAGCAATGGGAGAGGGTCTGGTCTCTTTGTTCTCAGGGGTTTAACAAGGTTCCGAAGATGATGCTTGGGAGGTGTCATGCACCTGTTGTAAGTACGTGTGATAGACACACCATATATCCTTGGGTTGTGAGGTTGGAGGTTGAAGCGTGACATAAATATCAGTCGGCAGACTGCCGTAGGACATGCTGAGTATCCATGCCGCCTTCGTAGGTCTGTGTTTACAGCCCAATGTATCGCTATTTCTCTTTTTGCAAGCATCACGGCAATGGCTCTGAATCTATGATAACAGGGTTTAATATGGTTGACCAATCCTAATAGGCCAAGCTGTGGAGAAGGAATGAGAGGTGCGGCGAATATTTTAGCAATTGTTTGAATTACCTCCACCCAGTATGGTATGATTTGGGAACATGTCCAGGCCATATGTGCAAAATCGGCATCCAGCGTTCTACATTTAGGGCAACTGGATGACTTGGTAGGGTCAAATTTGGCTAGATGATGTGGGGTGATATAGATCCTGTGTATGAATTTACAATGGAGGCGTTTTTGCCTATGATTCGGGGAGACCTTCTGTATTTGATCGAGACAGAAAGTCCACTCTTGATCTGTCAATAAGTGCCCAAAGTCCTCCTCCCAGCGTCGTCCGACCCCTCTGTCCCGGACCTGTCGGAGCGCTGTACAAGCTTTCTATAGCTTAGTAACTAAATGTGTACCTTCCTTCTCAGAGTGAGTATTGCGAAATCTGTTGATGGAGACGGGAAGGAAGTGATAGTGGAGCGAAGTGTACCCAGTATTCTGGCGACTATAAAATTGTCCATGTATGTTATCTCGGGGCGTGTAGACAGTTCTTTCAGGGTGTGCGCTCGGCCGTTGGGGAATAAGGAGCCAAGGGTATCCAAGCCCAGTTTGGTGAGATTGTGCTGAATGGATTATTGGATAGGGGAATGGCCGGGGAGTAGAGAGGGCCGTCACCCAACATAATGTTAAGTTTATGCCATGCCCAACAGGTGGTTGAAAGGGGTTGGATGTTTTAAGGATCTAGTGGCACGCCCTTTGGGAGCAGGGCTTCCAATGGCGTGGGGGCTGCTAGTTCACGTTCAGGCTTTGTATAGGGTATCCGAGCATCAGGATGGAACCAGTGATGGGCAAATTGTGCCTGTGCCCCTAAAAAAAATAGTTGGGGATCAGAAGCCGCGAACCTGCCTCGGTTATATGGGAGTGTCAGAGTATCCCAGGAAACTCTTGACCTATATCCCGCCCATATCATTCTCATAAGTAGTCCCCGTAGTTGACTAAAGAAGGTATGGGGATGGTGGTAAATAAATATAAGAATCGGGCAGCACCTTCATTTTGATTAGAGCGATGCGGCCGGCCATAGATAGAGGCAATTGTATCCACCTCTCAATCTGTGCAGTAAGTTGTTCAATTGCAGGACCAAGTATGACCTGCTCTTTGTCTCTGTAGAGGTGTATTCCAAGGTACTTAGTGATGTCACCTGCCCTCCGCAGGGTGTGCTAGGTGTCGTCTGCTACGGCCGCAGCCGTGATAGGGAAAAGGACTGATTTGTCCCAATTTATTTTCAGGCCGGACATGGCCCAGTATCGGCCATTCTCCTCTATGGGGGGCGGGGCAGGTTATCATTAGGGTGTCTCACAAAGAGCAAAATATCGTCCACATACATGGACATTAGCAGGGAACTGGCAGGGAACTGTATGCTACAGAACATGTGTTTTTCCTGCAGGTGGCGAACCAGCAGATCCAAGGCTATTATAAACAGTAACGTGGATAGCGGACATCCCTGTTGGGTCCCACGTGTAATCGGAATGGGGGACGATAAAGAGCCATTTACCCGAAGCCGAGCAGTTGGGGATGAACAAAGCAATGCAATCAGTGCAATGAAATTGGCTGGAATGCCTAATTTACACAGCATAGCAGTAAGGAAAGGCCATTCGAGAGAATCAAAGGCCTTTTCCACGTCCAATATTGCCACTGCTGCAGGGGTAGTAGGTTCAATAGGGTTTATGACTGAAAATATAGTTCTTACGTTTAGAGCCATGGACCGATGCGGGATAAAGCCTGACTGCACTGGGGAAATGATTTGCTCCAACAATTACAATAGCCTCGAGGACAACATTTTTGCAAGGATTTTATTGTCAAAATTTATTAAGGAGATGGGGCGGACATTTTGTGGGTTCTTTACCCGGCTTAAGTAGTAAAGAGATGGCCACCTCTCTCATGGAAGGGCGGTGGTTACCCGTCTCCAGGGCCTCCACATAGACCTCCAAGAGGCATCTTTGGCAAATGTAATTTCCTCCACTGTGAAAGGATCCACCAGAAAATCTGCTTGCCCTTTAGTGAGCCACACCATCATGAACTCCTCTAGGTATGCTAAGTGTTGAGAAAAGTCCTTGGGGAGAGTGGTACAGTAGAGAGAGCGATAATATGTGACTAATTCCGCTAATATGTCAGTATCTTCTGTACCTAAGCTATCATCTTGCGTTTTATTGCCGTTATGTGTCCAGCTCCCCTGGAAGGACGTACCAGGCATGCCAGTGATTTTCCAGGGTGCTCTCCCTCCCCATACCTATGAGCTGTATGGAACTTGCCAAGCAGGGACGCCTCCCTGACAGCATGTTCATTAAATTCTAAAATGAGGGCACTACGTTTATTCTGGGCTTGTGGTTCAGGTGACGCAGCATCTAATAACCCCAAGTCAGCTTTGAATTTGGCGAGGCTCCCTCAAATTGTTTTAAGTACCCCCATCTGCTTAGATATGACAACTCCCCAGATGTAGGCCTTAAAGGCGTTTCACAATGTAGAATAGTGATCTACCGTGCCCGTGTGCAGGTCAAAGCATTCAGTAATAGTCTCCTGTATTTCTGACCTAAAGACGTCATCCAGCAACGCAGATGCTGGAAACGACCATCTACATTCCCACCCAGCCGAGTGTGGAATATGTAGTGGAGCAGCACTGGTGCATGATCAGACAGAGTACACAGAAGTGTATCTATACCCTTGGTCCAGTGACATCTCAGTGTGTCTGTCAATATGTAATCTATGTGAGTCAGAGTGGAGTGTGGTGCAGAATGAAAAGTATATCCGTAGGTCAGAGGATGGTGTATTCGCCAAAGTTCACGCAAGCCGAAGAAATGCATGAGGTCCTTCATCACTCCAAGGGAGCGCCTTTTGGTGATGGCGGTTGGATTAGAGGAGTCCTGGGTCTGTTCAAGCCAGAGATTTAAGTCCCCCCTAAAGAATATTGTATCGTAATCGTAACGATGAAGCAGGACATGAAGTTCCTCTAAGAAATTAGGATCGTCCACATTGGGTGCGTGGACATTGAGGAAAAGCACCTTCTTGCCCAACAGGGTGCCCAGCACCAACAGACACCTCCCATGAGTGTCCTTTATGGTCTCCTTATGAGTTAACGGGAGTGAACGATGAATAAGAAGGCAGACTGCTCGGGAGTAAGTGCTATAACTTGCGAAGAATCTATGAGATCCCCAGGAGGACGCGAAGAGGGGGTCCCCTGTACGGAGAGGTGAGTTTCTTGCAAAATTGCTATTTTTACATCATGTAGCCGGAGGTATGCTAACACTCTTTTACACTTCCTTGGATTATTGAGCCCCCGAATGTTCCAAGTGATAAGATTAACATCTACCATAGGGGCTACAGCCATACCCAGAGATAAGGTTTTTTTATCCGCCTGGCCAGTACAAGTAATACCCTATAGAAGGAATAGAAGACGGAAACCTACATAGGGTCATACATGAAGGGAAGTACACAAAATACCAATGAAATAAATCAAAATATATCACATTAAACAAACATCTCAAAAACCACCCACCTCCCACAACTGGGCCCAAAGGCCCCGAGAACCTCATCTCTCTCCAAAGATCCCAAAAAAAAGAGGAAAAGAAAAACCCCAATAGAATTGAAATGGGAATCATCCTAGGGAGGCGGGCAACGCCTCGGACGTCCGATGCCCATGCCAGAAACCACATAACAGTAGCTATGTAAAAAATTCGAAACAGTAGAACAGTTTTCTAAGCATATATAAATCCGTCAACAGTTGGCAACAACATTGCAGTATCAAATATAGACAATTTAGTCAACACACAGGTACTAGAAACAGGATTATAAGTCCTCAGTCCGCAGTGAAGAGGTCAGCGCTAGCGGCCAATTGTCTATCCGGGGGAGGAATGTCTAGAGGATTGCGCCGGGCTCCTGCGTGTCACACCTTGACGCTGCCTGCAGAATGTCAGGGTGTCAGTAGCATTTTCAAATAAGCGGGGCTTACCGACCACCATCACTCTCAATTTTGCCGGATAGAGTATAGCGTGTTTGAGACCCATGGTACAAAGTTGTCACTTAGCTTCCAAGAATTTCCATCAGGCTTCCTGCACTGCGATAGTGGGATTGGGGTAAAAGGAAAGCACAGTCCCCTTGTATTGCACTGGTGAGTTCTCCTGGGCCAGGCGGATCACCGTGTCACAGTCCCAGTATTTGAGCAAACGTGCTATAATGGAGAGCGCTGGACCTCCGGGAGGAGGCCTCGGGCAAAGGGATCGATGCGCCTGCTCCACCACAAAATTTCTGGAGAGGTTCTCGGCGCCGAATAGTTCCGTTAGCATGTTTTCAATGAAGGGTTTTGGCGGCCCATGTTTGTGGATGGAGCACAGGCTTGATACTTGACTGAGTTCAGTTAGCTTAAAAGTACTTTTTGGCCTGGGAGTCGTGATGCAGAGTCCTGCGCTGGCTGGTGTTAAGGAGCCTTCACCAAGGAGCTGCAATGCGAGATCCGGTATTGTTATGTGTCATGCAGTGGTGGGTAAATGAGCCGTCGATGAGGAGATGCGTGCGCAGTGGCGGGCAGTGAGCCCTCGACGAAAAGATGCGATGCATGTTCCTTGGGGCTTGTGAGAAATTATGCTAAGATGCCTCAGCATCTTGGACGAGCTGAGTTGCCCTGACCCTGAGACAATGGCAATTTGCACCACACTGCATTTAGATGCATGGACTTGTGTTGATGTTGAAGAAGGCTATTATGTCCCTGTGGCTTGAACAGGGGGTCAGCCGACTGACCCTCAGAGATTCTTTGGACTCCTGGGTCCACACAGGCAGGATGGATTCAGCAGGGCAGCTTACAGCAGCAGAGGAGTCCTGGTGCAGCAACAGCAGACTTTGTGCAGCAAAGCAGTCCTTGGTCAGAAAGCAGGTCAGAAGGGCTGACATCACAGCCGGGGGGCAGTCCTTCTTCCTGGCAGAGTTAACAGATCCAGAGATGATCTGAAGTGTTGGGTCAGTGGGTCCGCTATTTATACTTGTGTCCACTTGTAGTAGGAGAGGCTTCAAGAGTCCTCCCCCACAGAGGTGTCTGGAATTTCCTTCCTCCCTGCCCTGGCCCCTGCTTGTCTTGTGGCACAAAAGAATAGTGTGAAACCCTTTATAACGGCTGATACAGAGCCTTAGTGATGTGCAAGTGTGGTAGATGACACCCCCTCCCCTTCATCCTGACAGAGCTGGCCAATCCTGCCAACACATATATTCCTCTTTTGTCTACTGTCTGAAAGTGATACACAAAGACCAGCTGCCAGCTGCACCCGGTCAAGTGACCCAGGATACAGGATACATGCTGCAGACACCAAATGGCATTTTCAGAATTGTGACTTAGAATCCAGCTTTACCATTAAAGAGGGTTTTATAATTACAATTCTTTAGACACCAAACTCGACATTCCAACCTGCTCCCAATTGAGCGTTGTCACTAGTAATAAGGTAGCCCACTGTTCTCCTATGGGAGAGGCAGGCGTTACAGTAGTGAAACATTAATGTAAGAGTTTTTCACTACCAGCACATGTAAAACTTAAAGGTGCTTTTTCATCTTTTTAAATACACTGCACTCTGCCCAATGGGCTGTTTCAGGACTACCCTAGGGGAGACAAATGTATTAAAAAGGAAGATTTAGGCCTGGCAAAAGGCTTATTTTGTAAAGTCAAAATGGCCATTAAAACTGCACAAACAAGCTGCAATTGCAGGCCTGAGACATGTGTACAAGGCTACTTAAGTGGGTGGCACAACTAGCGTTGCTGTCCCACTAGTAGCATTTAATATACAGGCCCTGAGTAGAGGTAGTACCAATTTACTAGGTACTTACGTGTAGATTAAATGTGCCCTTTCGGTGTACACCAATTTCACTATGTTTAAAGGAGAGAGCACAAGCACTTCAGCACTGGTTAGTATTGGTAAACTGTGCAGAGTCCTAAGGCCATCAAAATCGATGTCCGCATAAAAAGGAGGATTGAAGTCAAAAAGTTTGGGGATGACACTGCAGAGAGGGCCAAGTCTCACATGTAGCAATGGATAATCGTGCATCATACAACTGCAAACTGCTTGTCAAATAGCATACATTTCACAATTGGTAAAACTTGTAAACTTGTAAACTTGGGGATTTATAGAGCGCAGTTGTTGCCCGAAGGCGTCCAAGCGCTAGGATAACCGTGACCTACAGAGAGCAGGGAAGGGGAAAAAAAAAGACAACGGTTTAGCAGGCAGATGTGAAAAGGTGGGTCTTCAGTTGCTTGCGAAACATAGTAAGGTTCTGGGTGGCTCTAAGATGAAGTGGTAGAGCATTCCAGGCCTTAGCTGCGTTGTGCATGAACGTCCTTCCGCCGGTTCTAGATCTTTTTATTCTTGGGACTACTGCTAAGAGAGTCTGGCTGGAACGAAGACTACGATTTGGGATGTAATGAGTGATCAGATCACGGGTAATGATAGGTCCCATGTCCCAGAAGGCTTGATGGGCTATACATAGCGCCTTGAACAGAACTCTCTGCCGGACCGGTAACCAATGGAGGCTAGTCAGTCCGGTCCTCACTGAGTGTCTGTGCGGGATTTTAAGTAGAAGGCGAGCTGCGCTGTTCTGTACAGTTTGCAGCCTCCGAAGGGTGTATTCTGGTGCACCCAGATAAAGTGCGTTGTTAAAATCAAGACGGGAGTGAATGAGCCCTTGAATGGCAGCCTGTTTGGCTTCCAGGGGGAGGAGGGGGAAGATTTTATTTAGCACTCTCAGAATGCCAAAACATGTGGCTGACAGTTTTGTGGCTTGGACATTGAAAGATAGTGAGCTGTCCAGCCATACCCCAAGACTTTTGATGGTGTTTTTTGGGGTTGGAGGCGGTCCTAGGCATGGGGGCCATAGAGAAGGGGGAATTGCCGGCTCTGTGGCTCACAATTGGTGTGAACCACATGGACACCCACTGTTATTTTCTGATTTTCTAATTTAGTTAACTCACACTATATGGTGTATGCACACTGAGGTCCACGCAGGTGCCTGTGAAGTAGACGCACACAGGCAAATTCTCAGGGAGGGAGAGATCTGGACTCTAGCATTCAGGAGGGAGCATCACCTAGTGGAGAATGATGGAGATGAAAATGAAGAGTGTCGGATCAATCTCATCATGACATCAGCAATGACTGTTACCTGCAGCCATGAAACAGCTGTTTCAGAACTTTAAATGCATCAGGGTGGCGCATCACTGATATTAAGGGAGTTCAGTCAATAGGCCTCACCTTTGTGCTTTGCCAATGGTTTTTGGCCATGTCGCACAGCTTCAAAGAAGCAGTTCAGCATGGCTAAAGAATACAAAACAGCTGTTGACATGGCCGCCTGGTTCATTTTTGTAGGAAAGAGCTCCACACGTACACATACCTACAAATGATGTGGGTGCTTTTTTCAGTTTTCTACTGATCTCAGTTGGATCAGTGACTAAAAAGAGAAAAAAACTGCAAAAGCATTTTAAAGCATGTGAACGAAGTAAAGGGACGACAGCAATAAAAGGTAGGAAATAACATGGCAAGACAGAAGCAACACAGGGACTGAAGCAGCAAGGCGCAGACGCAATGAGAGTGTGAGTAGGGAGAGGAGAAGCAATGGACAATAGAGCAACATGGAGCAGGGGGAGAAGCACAAGGGGGAGCAGGCAACCAGGAGAGTACAGGAGTAGGAAGAAGCAATGGGTGAGAGGTAGGAAATAACATGGCAAGGCAGTAGCAACACATGGGCTGAAGCAGCACAGTGCAGAAACAACGATAGTGTGAGTAGGGAGAGAAGAAGCAATGGGCAAGAGAGCAACGTGGAGCAGGGGGGAGAAGCACACAGGGGAGAAGCCAACAGGGGGAGTACATGAGCAGGAAGGAGAATCAATGGTTGAGAGAGTAGGGCACTGGTGGGGAGATGAATCAACAGGTGAGAAAGCAAATTGGAGTGGGAGAAGCTGACAGGTAAGGAAGCCACTTAGGAAGTACAGGAGGTCAAGCACAACATGACAGGGGGTGGTGAGAAGCACATGAATAACAGAGGGCAATATAGTTCAGGGAAAGCAATGTACACCAGGGAGACATCTGGAAAAACATGCACTCTCATGAAGTGTTTAACTGAAAAAGAAAAAAGGAGTGCCAATCAAAAGTGATGGATAAAAGACAATGCTCAGCGAGAGGGACAAATACAGGATTGACAAGCTTGGACACAAATAGGAAGCAGGCAAATATGAGTGACAGGAAAGCCAACCAATGATAAGCAATGGGCGGGCTCCAAGCCACTGTATGCTCGTGGTAAGCCACAATATGTCTCTCAACAGAAGGAGCATGCACTGTCTAGGAGGCCAGACCTACAAATGGTCTGGATATGTGATGTAAGCTACTCAGAAGTTTGTACAGACTACCAAATAGGCACTAGGTACACTCTTTGACAGATTCTGCTAAAGGGTACCGCAGGCAATGAGCTTTGGCTATGTCACTGTCCTGGGAAGCATGTACTGAAGGTGTGTTTAGTATGCTAAAGACATAATACAACATTCTGTGACTCATCTAATTATTTTAAGCAGCAGGGCCAGAAAAAGTGTGTCATTACTGTGCCTTTGTCTACCAAGCTCTAGATTACATAAATTGAACCCTATCTAGCAGAAACACACTCAATTATAATTTATCATATATTTGGTAGTATAGGGTTGCTGCAATGCGAAAAGGCTGAATGTTTTCTAGAATAGAATGAATGATTACGGTGTGCACCATTGTCCAAAGTGAGTGTAGTTGCTTCAGTTTATCATAATTAATTCACTTTCGAGAGAGAAAACTAAAGCTAATTTCAGTCACACAGTAGAGCACATAAGTATATGTGCTAAATGCAAACCTTTGTATTTTTATGCAAAGCAAATAGTCCGTTTCAGTTTCCTAAAACGCAACCATCCCTCAAAATATAAAGGGTCAGTTTGCCACCCACTGTGAAAAACTGAACATGAAGAATCACTACTTTGGAAGTGTATGGAAATATTCACTCTTTTTTTAAAACGTTAATTGTAATATGAGCATTGAGACCTCTAGCCAGACATGACAGGCGGATGCACGTCATATTATACAACTTTGGGGCTTATTTACAAGCTCCTTGCGCCACTTTTGCGTCATTTTTAACATGGGAAAGTGACGCAAAATTGGCGCAAGGGGCTTGTAAATCTGCCCCTTTATTTTTTGTGAACATCGATGAACTCCCCAAACCCCACACCTAGATTACAAAGGTTGTATCTCCATTTTGTTAAAACGGTACGAAACGGCAAAGTGTCAGAATAATTGACGGAGTGGACAAGTGCGAATTCAAAAATTCCTTATCGAAGGTCTTTGCACTTTCGACAGGTGTAGAGCACAGCTGGCCTAATTGGGCGCCAACGGAGTATACACTATCGTGCATCAATTTATATTTGGGGGTGTTCCCGCCATGTGGAACAGTCATAGCCGAAGACGGACTGTCTGGTCTTGACCTGACACAAGCCAGAACAGGCATAGAGGGGCAGTGCATCACTTCCGTGGAACATAACCGTTTCCTATGTGGAACCAATGAGAGACAGGGGGTGAAGTGAGCAAAGCACTGGGGGATTACGGTCGTATAGGCCATCAGTGTCAACTTGGTACTAGGGTGGCCTGCGGGGAGTCGAGTGGGTGGTACATTTATTGTGAGCCTCACTTTATTTTATTGGATAAAACTCTAGCTAGATTTAGGTTTGCAGATAATTTTAGGACCTCGTGCCAAAAATATATAACCCTGTTTCGTGATATAAGGATCTTAAAAGTATCTGGAAAACGGCTCTGCAAGTGACGCAAACCAGCACAAAATTATTTTTAGCAACTTGCTTTTCAGTGCAAAACTTGTTTTGCGCTGGAAATTAGTCTAAAAGTAATGCAAACCAATGCGAAATGCTGCTTTGCTTTGCCCTGCGTCAAGGGCACGTTCCATGAGTGACACATGGGTTTTTCTATGCAACCACCCATGATTTTTGATGCAAAACCCTCTCTACTAGCAAAAGTGGACAGGGTTTTGCCTAAAAAATTAATGCCACTTGAAAGCAGGTGTCAAAGGTAGAAATTTTCATTTCTCCTTTCTTTTCCGACTTTGTGTTCTGTACTATACAGCACACATACCAGTGCTTAAGTTATGCTGGTGGTTTCCGATACTTAGCACTGCCACTAAATTGTCAACAATTTTGCTTATGACACCCTGCATGGCAGCGTTCTTTGTCTAATTTAGAGATGAGCACAAAAACAGTTGTTTATTAATTCAGTGTACATCAAAAATGAAAAATACCTGCCAACCAAGCCGTTCTTACAGCTTTAGGGGCGTGAAATAGTCTGATTGTCACATTTCTAGAGGTAGTATTGAAAATAGTTATGTTGGTACTGTCATTGGCAGCACTGGCAGGGAACAGTGGTGGAGCAAGCTGAAATAGCCTCCTGACTAGGCCCCTGGCACCTATTTTGTTACAAATGAGGGACTGACACATACAAAGTAAGACAAGTTTTAAAAGTTGTCTAAGCATTGAGCATTGTATTTTGTACTGGAAGGAAACCTTCCAGCACAAAACCTAAGTTAGACTGATGCACACACCCTTGCATTATGGCGCAAATGTGTGTGCGTGGCACTCGGCCACAAACTTCTGTTCCGGCGCTAGGGAAAGGGGCGGTCAGTGCCAAATCTCTGTAGATATGGTGCTCTCCAGCTCTCTTCCTGTCACGCAATGCAGGGCAGCATTTTTGGTTGCTGCACTGCGTTGCATAACACTTTTGTAAATCTGGGCCAAAGTGTCTTTTGAGGAATGTTCACATGGTACTAGATTTATAGACCTCTTAAGGATGTGCTGTTCTATCAGCCCTACTTGTATGGAATCAGCTTCTTAGGTCTCCGAGGCAGCTTTATTTCTGCCTCAGAGAATTTTGACCAAATTACTGGTTTATTTCTGACAAAATTTGATTAATATACATCTTCCTCTGTAGCAGCATGCCAGAATTATCCAAATAGTTTTGCTTTAAGTCTGCATTATTTGTGCACGTCATGCAAAGAAAGCAATCCAGCCTCGGGAGAAAAAATAGTTTATGTTATTTGCACAAATCTAACTGGGAATGGGAGTGATGCCCCAACATGTGATGGATGAGTTCAAAACCTCTCTAAATAGTCAGAGATGGATGTCTAACCTTTTATTCCACACTGAGGTCAGACCAGGCTCTGACACGCCACTCAGGGAGCACAGCGGCGGCGGAAACTTCTGCGCAGGTGAACAGCTCAAGGGCTGGGGAGTGAAAGAGGTGAGCTGGTAATCGCCAGACTCAGAGCAATGCCATAATTGATGCAGTACCCTATTGTCCCTCCGCTCGCAGGTTTGAGATGAACAAAACCAAGAAATATCAGGACAACTCTAATGTGTATGCTTCAGAGTACAAGGTTTAATCAGGAATGCACACAAACCATACTGACATAACAACCCCTATATACTTCAAAGAAGCTAAAAGTTTTTAATCAAAAATATGTCCAGATTAATTTTGTGTGTGATCCTATAATTGTTTACAAAAGTGGACTATGAAGCTCAGGTTGTCATCCAGAAAATCTCTGCAATAAATTGTCCCTGAATTTTGTCGTAAAAGCCAACATACCTTGAGTCCATTTGCCTTAAATAACCCCCCCAGGAAAGATTGCCCACTTGATTTGTAAGCCATAGCAGTAAGTGATGTAATCCAATGGCTGAACGAAGCCACCACAGTTTTATAACCTGTTCTTGCAGGGCTGAAACTAACAAATAAGGGCTCTATTTCGAAAGTGTGCCACCCTTTCAAAATAAACCAGGAGAGCCCTCCTAAAATCCATCTTTTCGAAGATTTTCCTCTTCTTCAGAAGCTAGAGAAGGCAAAGTTGAGGAAGGGACACTTCTTGATCACGGTAAAAGGCGTATTAACATTTGGACAAAAGGAAGGAAGAGGACACAAGATGATTCTGTCCTCAAATACCCTGCAGAAAGAGTGTTTGTACAACAGAGCTGCCAACTCACCCAGCCTCTATGCTGATGTGATTACAACTAAAAAGAAGGTATTGAGTGATAAGATCCTAAGATATACCGGTTCTAATGGTTCAAAGTGAGGGATGTTTAGTGCTTACAAGACTAAAATGATATCCCAGGAGGACACTGGTGAAGAGGATCAGGATGGAGGTTCAACAACATCTTAAAGAATCCAGGAGCTAGAACGTTTAGATCAAGGAGATTATCCCAGGAAGTCCTGAATTCCTTTAGAGAGCCTCATTGGAATTTTAGGGTGGAGATCCTCAAGTCTAAAGACAGCCCATCCTGCAAGAGATAACCTGAAATAAATATGCCGTGGAAGGGCATAATTGTTTGCCTTACACCACTTTCTGAAAGAAACCCAGTGTCTGGAGTAAGCCTTCAAGGTGTAGGATGCCTGTAAGGTCTATACCAAATTGTCAGCAAGACCATTCTTCCTCATCCCCAAACACTCAATTTCCAGTTGCTAGCTTATCTCATTAGAACCTCCTGTTGTAGGCCTGAAAAGGCTAACAAAGATGGACTGGTGGGGATTCTCCATTCTTTCTCTGTCTTCACTGACGTCAGGAGAGGAAACCAACACAAGTGGGCATCTACTGCCCACGCATGATCTTCCCTTGATCTACAGCAGTACCTGTCCACCAATACATTTGACCCACCTCAAACAGACTGATTACTGATAACCCCCATCTCCTGACAATCTCGAACAAGACTGAAGGATGAAGATAAAAGTTCGTTGCTTAAGGAATGTTCCTGCTTAAGTAGTTCATTGAACCAGAAATGTGATTTGCTGATATTAACATGATCGTTCTTTCTCCCCAACGGAAATATTTGTATGAAATATTTCCCAGGGATGCTAAAAACGTGCTTTGCCTTATACACCTCACACCACCAACTACCCCTCATTTGAATATTTAGGAGTGAAGCTCTCCTCTAAAGACCCCATCCCCATCAAATTCTATCTCATCTATCACCCACCAGGTGACAACCTTGAATTCCTTGAAGACTTAGCCAACCTAATCTCGCTTAACTCCTTAAATGAAAACCCCAACATTATATTAGCAGTCCTTAACCTATACCTGAACAAGGCGAAGGATCCTGAAGTACTAACCCTTACCTCACTGCAGGATGCAAACGATCTTACTCAGCTCTGCAAGGAACAAACCCATGACATGGGCTCTACTCTTGACGCAATCATTTCCAAACAGAACATAATTTCCTTGCACTCCATTTTTCCATCAGACTAGACCAATCCCCATCCAATACTGTTCCAGCTCAATTCCTTCCATCCAAAGGCCAGCTCCAATCCCAGTCATCCCAAGTGCTGGGTGAGGAACATCCACCAAGTACCCCAGGCAGAGTTAGGAACACTCGTTAGCTCCCAAATCCAACCTCCTCCTGGCCTCTCCTCCGCCAATGACCTTACTGACCATTACAATCCGTAAATGACAGAACTTATTGAAGCAGTCGCACCTTTGAAACTTAAGAAATCAAGAAGTATCCCCTCTAGATCCTGGTTTAACGGTGACCTAAACAATGAGAGGAGCCAATTCTATCTAGCTGAAAAAACTTGGCGACAACATTAATCCGCAGATCTCTTTATCCTCAGGGCCAAACGCCAAAAATATAAAAATCATATCTTCGAAGAAAATTCCTTTTTTTTCCAGGAACAACAAGACCGGTCAAAAAACAGACCGAAAGAACTTTTCAACATCATAAAGTGGCAAACATCTTCTTTCCCTCAACTAGCAATTAACAACTCAACCAAATCGTGTGATGAATTTGCATCATTCTTTTCTAAAAAAGCATCTAGTATTGATCCCTCCCTGCCTCCCTACACCACGGATGACCCCTGCAGAAAGGGCCCTCCCAAGCCCCATCCCCTGAATGCACATCGTCTCTCCTCCTTATCAACACAGCTCCTTCAGTTACCAACACAGCTCTCTAGCCTCAAGTCCCTGCATCTGAAAAACAATGCAACCTGAGCTGAATTTAAACACGTCCGTGAAGAAGTCCATAAAATACTTGCGAACATGAAGCCAACATCGCACATCTCAGACCCTCTCCCGGCAGCATTCGTAAGAAAGATCAGTCACATCATCGCTCCTACATTGAGCCACTATCAAGTGGCTCCATGCCAGCATCCCTCAAATTCGGCCAAGTAACCCCCCTCATTAAAAAGCCGGATGCCAACCTGAGTGATCTCAAGAAATAAAGACCCATAAATATCCTCCCTCTCCTTGCAAAAACCATTGAAAAATGTGTACTTGTCCTGGACACCTATCAGTCAGGTTTCAGGAAAGGCTGCACTACAGAAACTGCCTTATTGAATATCATTGATGATCTTCACAGATCTCTGGACAAAGGACAGGCTGCTTCCTGGTCCTCCTGGACTTATCAGCTGCCTTCAACACTGTCAACCATGCCATCTTCCTAAACACCCTCTTGAAGAGAACAGGCATCAACGGAACGGTTCTTTAGTGGTTTGCCTCCTTCCGAAACAAAGCCATACAGCTTATCAAATTCAATAATGAAATCTCAAGTGTAACCCCAGTCTCACAAGGTGTCCCGCAAGGGTCAACCCCCCTGCCCTATTCAACCTCTATATGGAACCTCTCACAGTGATCCTGAAGTGATGTATGCAGATGACACCCACCTCTACATGAAAATCTCATCAGTCAAGGGCATCCAGCCCCTAAATAATACTGTGCACACATTTCAATCATGACTTACCAGCAAACCACCTCAAACTCAACCCCAGCAAAACAGAACTCCTCCTCATCCAACCCAAAGAAAAATCCAATCTGTACCTAGCTGACTCAACAGCATCACTGCACTAAACTGCAAACTGTCAATCTCTAACTCTGTCAAATCCCAGGGACTCACACTTGGCAGTCACTTAAGCATGAAGGAGCATATTAACGCCTCCGCAAAAAGTGCCTCCTACTTGCTGAAACTCCTAAAGAAAGTTAAACCCTTCATACCCAGCGATGACCTAATGACTGTGGTGCAAGCCCCCATTCTCCCCAAACTAGACTATTGTAATGCATCACCGGGGGCCCAAAAACATACCTAGCCCCTTCTGAAAGCAATACTTCACGCTGCGGTCAGCCTACTATCAGGGGAGAGACAACATGACCACATCACTCCCACACCCAAGCAGCACAATTGGCTCCCAATAGAGGCAAGAGGTATGTTCAAACCTGCATGCATAACACATATAAAACAACCTACCTTTCAAATAAAGCAGGACAAAAGAGTCCTCTACAAAGCTCTAACAGCCTCCTCCTGATTCCACCTAAATTCAAGAAAGAGAAATGTCACACCTGCGCCTTCTCAAGGAAACAAATTTGCAGATTCCAACGTGACTGTTAGCTCGGTTGGCCGTCGGCAGAGTAGAGGCCTCTTACTCTGCCGACAGCCAGCTGTGCTAACAGTCACGTTGGATAATTGCCATATTAGAGGTACATTCTTATCATGGATTTGTACAGACATTGCTGACACCCTTGTGGAAGTTGATTTTGCTTCTACCGGACCTTTTACCATTTTCTAATCAGAGGCTTTCTAATACCAATAGATTTCTATTGGTGCGGTAGTATACGGGTACATCTGGATACCCATGACTTAAATGATACCTGTACACTCACAGTGGCTATTAGATATTCAGATTGACGGGAACTCCACGGCCGTTCTACACGCGGTTTGATGCTCCTTTGACTGTATTTGAGAATTGTAATAATCAACGTCTGAAACTCCCAATCGCCTTGAAAAAGTCTGAGTACAGACGAAACACGTGTCGGCTAGATCGTGTGCTGGGAATTCTTTTAAAGCTCATAAAGACAAGAATCTGCTAATTTGTTTGACCTGTACTGGATTCTCTGTTGGATATGAAGAACATTAATTGAATTGACCTTTTCAGAATTGCAAGTACTAATAAGTAGACTATATTTGCGTTTCCTAATCAACTGAAACTAATGTTGGACTGACGAATAGATTTAAGGGTGTGCGGTTAAAGCTCATATGGGTCTTGAGTATATGCATGTTATTGATTTAATGTGCTGATGACGTCTCTTGGTAGTAGATGTTGATAGCTGTTCTAGCACCCCGACTTAACTCTTAGAATATTACGTTGCACACCAAGGACTTTTAGTTATATACATATTATCACAATCTGATGTGCTGTTTTTCCTTATTCAGGAACACTACTACCTATCTTATGTTTTGACCATCAAAATCAGAATTAACAGGGCATTCTTTTGTTTTTCATGGCAGCCATCTTTTAACATCGGAAGAGTACTTGTGTTAACCCCCGGCAAATGTAATAGAAACTGTAAATTAAAGGTTAAAAATAAATGTTCCCTTTGGAAAGACCTACAGGAGATGATTCACACTAGATATGCGACGGCATTCATACTCAACACAATTATCACTCCACTCAGGATGTTTAAAGTACTTATATACACACAAATAATTGATATATAAAAACTTTTTTAATGAACAAAGAAAAGCACAGATTTTAAATCCACACAGACAATTTTTTTTAAACTTTAAAATCACATTAGTTCCTAAATGAAATTCTTCATATATCTAAAAAGGAGCATTCATCAAGACAATCAAATTTGTCTTACAAATGTTAATTTGGACACAAAATAGACATCACAAAGCATGGGTCTAGATTACCTGTCTAGGACTAACTGCTGACTTTGCCAAATTTAACACAAAAATGACACTAGGCGTCGACTCATTTCGGTAGGACCACCTTCTTCAGGACCCAACTATTTTCTCCTATGTAAATGGATCTCATTTCAATCATTAATCCCACCTGTGCAACCACACTCAAGTTAATGTTTCTCCAGATCAAAGGGAGTAAATAAATAGTGCTTCAGGAATTGCTTTTAACTTGTGCAAGATCGCCAACAGCTTTCACAAGTGTTTCATCTGTTTGAAGAACATTCCAAAATGAATTGAGACACTTTTTCAGGTCCCATGCTTGGGTGCTAAACTCAGTTATAAACCTAACTGGTTGCTCACCTCAATTTTAACTGTACGTGCCAACAGATCCCTGCTTTCTACCTCTTTAACTCTCTTGCATGTTTGATCAATGACCTTCTTGGAATAACCTTGTTCAATGAACCTTCTTCTCATTTCAGACATTTCCTTCTTGAAACTTTTCTCCGAGCTACAATTTCTTCTAGCTCAAAGTAACTTACCATAGGGAATGCTCTCAATTAAGCTCCTAGGGTGGCAGCTTGCAGCATGAAGTATGCTGTCCCCTGCTGTTTACTTACAGAAAAGTTCACTTTCCAATTTCCCATTGCATGCTTTTATCTTAATGTCAAGAATTTCAATCTCTGTTGGGCTCAGATGACTACTAAATTGTAGATTCAGGTCATTACTGTTAAGTACATGGACCAGATCATCAGCCTCTTCTTTAGTCCCATTCTAGATGCAAAATATGTCATCTATTTAACGCACCCAGAGGACCGCATGGTCCTCAAATAGTCTGATGTTATTGACTACCCGTTCCTCGCAGTATACCAGGTACAACCCTGCGAAACTGGGAGCAAAACAAGTCCCCATTGTGGTATCCTAAGTTTGCCTGTAGATGACACCATCAAAGATGAAGAAGGTATTGGTCAAGCATATGTGGATCATCCTCAGAATCATCTCCGTATGTAACAGATATGACACAAAGCGTGATCTCAGGTTGTGTCTACAGGCATAAATACCAAGTAAATGTGGTATACATGTGTAAGTACTGTTGACATCTAATGTTATAAGCATGAAGTTCTCCTCCCATGCAATGCTATATATTTGCCGTAGGAAATCGCCTGTATCTTGTATGTAGGAGGGAAGTGCTACTACATAAGTTCTTAAAAAATGGTCTATATATTTAGATGTATTTTTGTACATGCTTTCTCTCAAGGACACTATCGGTCTACCCGGGGGATTGGTACTGTTTTTATGCAACTTGGGCAGCATATTCATTATCATCAATTGAATGTTCCTCTTTCCATTCTCTCAACTGGTTCCAGTATGTCTCTCTCTCTCTATATATATGATGCATCTACCCCAATAATATAGCAGTTTTCTGAACCTTTTGCCTTCTTTTATCTCGTGTATGCACGCCACAGCCCAATGTTAATTGTTTGGTCCTAGATATGTTTACTTAATAATTGTGTAACCATAGGCAAATGTATCTATGCACTGTTTAAACGTTATTTATACATTTATGCTGTTTCTAACTCAATAATCTAGCTGCTATTAATCCCAATTACTCTGGTAGTTCGCTAATATCCTGCCTCTGTGTCTTTATGACTACCCAAGTACCTCAGAAATGCCTTAGATAGTTAACCTACGTATTGCCTTTATGTCGTTATGCCTTTATGCTTACACAAAGGGGAACGCTCGGAACAACGCGGGCAGAGCCATGTGTTGCGGAACACCTCAAGTGTAACCATGCTTGCCTGAACAAAATATCTGCCTTAGCCACGCATATGTGTGGTAAAGGCAGATAGCACTCTAGAGTTCAGGATGGGTGGGGAAGTATTGGAACAGGAAGCTCCAGATGTGTAATAGGTATGTGGGGCTGGGGCCAGGTTTAGGGGGTATTTTGTAGGGGTGGAGGTTGCTTTTAGTGGTCAGGGCGAGGGGGGGTCAGGGTACTTTTGGAAAGGGGGCAGGTTTTTAGGGCTCAGTGTGGGTGAGAGGGAAAGGGACTGGGTTTGGAGGGAGTTATTAGGAGTGGGGGCCAGGGTTTTAAACCTCAGGGCAATAGAAGGGATTGGGGTAGTGTTGGAAAGGGGGAGGTTTTCAGGGCTCAGGGCAGGGGGAGGGGGCTGAGGTACTTTTAGGGACAGTGCAGGGTCAGGGTTGGATATGGTAAGAGCCATGGTTTTAGGCCTCAGGGCAGGGGGAGGAGAAGGGGTAGTTTTAAAGGCAGAGCAGGTTTGGGCCTCAGGGCGGGAGGGCGAGGTAGGGGGGTTGAATTTTAGGGCTTAGGGCAGGGAAGTGGGGGTTGGAGTAGTGGCAAACCTTAACCACACATACCTGCTTACCATTCATACCTTTACAATGAACATGCATGGTAAAGGCATCCGTGGTAAACGAATATACGGTTAAGATGCTTTCGTGGTTCAGGCTGCATGGTACATGCACAGGTAGTTTAGCAATGCGTGCCTCTGTCATACAACCTTACAAAAATTGTGCTGTTCTTATGTGCTGCTAAAACAATTTATTTAGTTATAACCTGTGTCTACCTCAAAAATGTATCAGCTAATGCTCTGAACACCATCATTTGGTTCTCCGATGTACTGCCTTTCTGCCTGCTATGTCTATCCCAATATGTACTATGTAAACCTAGCAATTACTACCATGTAAACCTTATGTGGCACTCGGTTGCCTTCGGTCAATTTCACACTATGTAAAACTCTACAAATAAAATAGATAAATAATCATTTTCCCCTTTTTGTTTAGGTATGCTTTGGTGGTTATATTGTCTGTCCGCACTAGAACTTCCTTGCCTGTGACCTGAGGAGAGAATACCTTCTGAGCTTGACGAATGGCTTCTAACTGTGTCAGGGTCCATACCTCAAGGTTTGACAATGATTGAGTCAAGCTCCCTAACCCAAGAGACTGGCTTCTGTTGTGATGACTAAGGGGAGGTTGCAGAAATTGAGGTACTCCTTTCAATACGTTAGAGGAAAGAATCACCATTGTATATAGTTTCAGATAACTTAGGACAACAAAACCCTGTGAGATTCAGCAAGGGGTAGGACTCATAGTAGAAGACAGACAGAAAAAATCTTACAAACTGCTGAAGGTGGAATGAGACTAGTAGCCACCATACCCCTTGACCCTGGAGGCATGAGAAAAATGGTACGATCCACCTCTGCTAAGTAGTTTTCCAAACATGACTAGATCTTCACCAGCCTTGCTTGAGGAAGAGCCACCCAGCCCTGGTCTGTGTGAAATCAAGCTACTATGAAAAGCCTGTCCTAGGATGTAATTAACTTCGAAATTGTTTCCAGTCCATGTTTTTGCAATAAACTGAGGACTGTCTGAGTGTGAGACTGGGCCATGTTTTCTGGTGGTGCATGAATGTGCTGAATGTCTAAGTATGGATGAATAAAAATAGCCAGTTGGTGACGCAAAGTAACCAGGGATTGAAGACCTTTGCAACTATGTTAAAAAAAGATCAAAAAATTATAAAAATGTAACAATAAAATAAGCAAGACTACGACTCCCAGAATGCAACACAGAAACATGCACTGGAAACCAACATCAGGCATGGACTAGAAAAACGTTAAAACTATATATAACATTTTTTTTTTTTAATTGTCTTCAAGTGAGTTTTTTTTTAAACCGCTTAAAATATAGGTAGAATGTACACTACCACTATTCCATATATATTATCATAACAAATATGAGTGAAGGTTTTATAATTGTTAGGCATTTAGGACACATAAACCACCATTTTCAGTGTATCTTGCAAGCTTTCTGGCAAGCTACACATGGTCCATCCTAAAATGGTGGCTGCCTGACTTCTCCATCAAGACAAATGGACATTGTATGGCTGCTTCATCCATCAATGATGTACACACCCATAGTGTAACACGGTGCGCCGAATAAGAGAGTATCCAATGGTTGATGTAGGTGTCCATTGGTGTTAGTGAATGTCACAGTGATGTACACATTTTTGCAATGGTTTGTCACTTGCCTCCTAACCTTGGAAGAGTACAGACCTCACCCAAATGTGCTGCTCCACAAACTCTGTGACCTACCATGGCAGACAATACTGGAGACAGGCCCCCAAACCTCATACCAGAGATGCTGGAGAATCTGACTAATGAGGTCCTGTCCCAATACAACCAGCTGTACACAATATAAAATATTATCTAAGTGATATCAACTGTATTAATCTATTTCAGGGTGAAATCCACCTTGGGTTAATGATACATAGTGTGCATGCATCAAATGTTAAATTGTTTAGGCCAATATTATGGATAACAATTTTAGATTAAATATCTAAGAATCTAAATATGTTTGTTTTACCCTCACCTCTGTGGCCAAAATTGTAAAAAGAATGGGGAGGAAGGCCACGTGACATCCCCTCCCTGCACCATTAATGGCCCCCGGGACTCCTTTCCTCAGGCCAGCTCACAAACTATGTCTCAAGGAGCCCACACCAGGACATAGTGGTTGCCCTGCCCGCACCGGTGCAGGCAGGGAAACCTGTGTTTGCTCTCATTTGGCAAGAGCATTTTCAAAAGTCCTGCCAAGCGGGAGCAAACACAAATGCTTCTGCCAACTGGGAGAAGACTTTTGATCTGTTTCCCTGCCTACACTCAAGCGGGCAGGGAAACAGATCAAGATATTGCTCTTGCCCGGAGGGAGCAGCATCAGTAGTTGCTCCCTCCAGGTGGGAGCAATATCAGGTTCTGCTGGGGCTATGATGCCACCCCTACAGTCCTCAAAACATATATGATGGGTGCCCTATGTAGGCACCAGGGTACACACCTTTAAGAAATGCTGGCCCCGGGGGATGGTGTCCCTGGGGCAGATAGCGGCTCAGGGAGGGGGGTTGCATAGACCACCTCCCCATTCTTAGTAATCTTGGCCCCATGATGGACCCCATGCCCCTTTATTGAAATTAGTGGTCCTGGGGGATGGGTTGTCAATGCCTAAGAAGGTTCAGGGAGTGGGGCCTGGCTGCCCCCCTCCCTTTAGAATGAATAAGGCCCTGGGGGATGGCACCCCAGGGCCTTAAGGAAAAATGCATTGGGGTCCAAAGGCCATGTGCAGCATGCGGTTGGCTGCATGGGGGGGTTGGCATTTGGAGGGTTGGCGGCAGGGTCTTCAGCAGTACGCAGCGTGGGTTGTACCTATGTATGTTAATTAAATATCACTTTATGTTACAAAAAAACTAGAAATTCACTGAAGAAACCAAAGGTTAAAGTAATGTTATAGTTATTTGTGATCAAAAGATCTGGTTTTGATTAAAAATAAAAAAACTTTAGAAACTCACTGAAAAAACAAAAGTTAAAGTAACACTATACATAGGTCTATTTGTCAGTGACAACATTGATCTTGATATTGAATTATTTTACATAGCATGTGAAAGCCAGAAGCGTCTTGTCACTGATGTCTACTACATTAGAGAATGAACAAACAGAAGCTAAGAAATTACCACCATGGAATGGCTTATAACTGATCACACCAAATAGGGGAATAACCAGGTTTTAAGATGTTTCCTAGAAAGATTAGGCTGTGTTTCAACTAATACAGTACATTATTCCACAGTTGAGATGTGATGTGGATGAAACTTCTTCCTCCCCAGATCTTTCTTCTGATTTTAAAGATATTGACGGTCCTAAAATTCACTGAGCATAAGGCTCTTCTGGGAGAATACCAAGAGAGGTTTCTTTTCAGATATGCTGGACTTTCACCGTACAAAGTCTTATGTGCCACACACAAGGCCCTGAACATCACAAGAAGCCAATGGAGCTCAAGTAATGCTTCAGAAACTGGCGTAAACTTGGGAATTTTCTTTAGCAGATGAGCAGTTGCATTTTGTATGCCTTGAAGTTTCTTCAGAGAACGTTGATGAATGCCTAAATATAAGGCATTACAATAGTCCAGCCTATACAGAACTGAGGCAGTGAAAACGGATTTCTGCAGTTCGTAAGGAATAAAAGGGAGCAACTTCTTTAGGATGTTAAGCAGAAAAGAGCACGCAGAAGTACATTTGTTAATTTATATTTTGAAAGAGACACTGGGATCAAAAATAATTCCTAGATTTCTGGCCAAAAAAAATTGAATGGCAAGGGGGCTGAGCATCTGAGACTACCAGGATTTGTTCTCAAAATTTGCGTCCTTGCTGAAAAGGAGAAACTTGGTTTCTAACCGAGTTCAACATAAGACTATTGTTGCTCATCTCTACAATTGCCACCATACATTTGCTAAAGTTATCAACATCATTTGAAATGTACACAACAATTTGTGTGTGATCAGCATAGGCCACAAGGTCAAGACCAAAAGAATGAATCAGTTTTGGCAAAGGAGTCACATATAAATTAAAACTTGGAAGGCTCCTAGCCCTTGAGGTCATTGATCACAGTATTGGACCCGGGCCACCTTCCTCTCCCCTCTGCCCCCCAATGGCGCACTTTCCATGGACTCTTGCCCTCCCTCCTCCCCCAACTGATCTATCTTCTTTTCCTCTGTGCCTATCTCTTTTTGAGCTTTTGTTTCTCTCTCTTTCTTCAAATATATGTTTGTTGTTATAGGTTATATGGCAAAAATGTCTAAAATTGTCACAGCGTAGGGCCTTATCCCACCCACAAAATGGGAACCTCTTATTTGCTGGGCCCACATTTGGTTAGACCCTCTCGGCTATTCAGCCGACGTGCTATGTTATCTCCCTTATCTACGACAAATCATGTGTTGACTGATGTACCCTTGTTCCTCCCTTGGTCTCCCCCTTGATCTGGGTTCTCTGGTGTAATTGCCCGGGACCTAGGAGGGCCCTATACCTTAAGCTACATCAGGGTACCAGGGCTTGTGGGGGGTGGGTCGATCTCGATCTGATCTCACACTGAGTAATCTAGCCTATGATGTCATCTAGCACTGTTGTCTCATGCTGTGACCTGTATCTTATCACTGCTTGTACTTAATAAACAGATGTTTAAACGAAAAAAAGTGGAAGACTCAACGGTGAACCCTGAGGAACGCCCAGACCAAAGCTAACATTTTGAAATTTTAAAAAAGCACAGAAATTCACCAGTTGTAATTTGTGCCCCTGCCATGCACTGCTTATGACCTCACATACTATATCACTCATGACATGCTATGACATCATTTACGACATCACTCATGACAACTTAATTGACCTCATTGATGACATCACTGATGACATCATTCAATGAGTGTGCTAGTTTGTTTTATAGTTAACATAGTGGTGGGTAACTACCATATTACGTTTGTACAATCTGGGCCCAGCTAATGGGTGTAAATGTTTACAAAACGCATCTGCTCCTAATGCGTCATAGGTGTTTAGAGGTATTGAACATGTTAAAAATGTTTGCACTGAAGAGTAGTCCTTTATGCAGGTGACAGTTAACAACTTGTGTCCGTTATGTTCCACACAAGATTTTAGGAAGTGCAGAAGAGGTGCTACAAGGCAAAGATTCCACATACAACATATTATGTATTGTAAGCAGCTCTGAGTTATTAAACACCATTGTCTCAACATGACATTTTCTAAGTAGCATAAAAGAATGTGGGCACCAGCTATGTACATGTGCTTGCTTGTTTTTCTTCAGAAGATGGGCAATTGGTAAAGTTCTCACTCCAGTATGAAGGCTGCAGGTAGTATAATCTGTAGCACCTTCAGACATTGCATATTTTATTCAAAACGTGTCTTTTTTGTCACCTGTTGTATAGTCTGTACACTATTCTTGGTAGATACTTTTTAACACTCTGTAGTGTATTTATCATGGAAGTTTCACTGTCCACAAACAGCGTGGTACAGGGTATTCTCTCTCCATAGAGTAAACACTGTTCACAGTACCCACTTCTCTACTCATATCAACTTAATTTCTCAATGTAGCTTTGGTGACAGTCAGTGGTTTAATATAGATAAAAGCTAACTGTAGTAGGGCATGTTTTTTGGAACAGATGTCCAATATTTTTAAGAACTTGGCTTTCTCTGAACAGTTGTATATAGATTGATCACTGTATATATTGTAAATTTCCCATATATCTATGGTTGATTGTTAATGTGAACTAAGCTACGCATGGACTATATGGTATGGAGTCAATGTGGAACATAATCCATGATTTCTACACCTGAGGGAGTTGGTTCAGTGATGGCTTTAATGATGCTTCAAATTCTTCTGAGCTATGTTGTACTTACTTTCAGAACTCTAATGCAGGTTCACCTAACTATAATGAAAAAGTAGCACTCATTAGTAGTGCTCAAAGTATGCAATTTAAAATTTTGTTGTGCCATAGCATATATGTATAACATTCATAAACTTGTAGAAAACACTCACAATTACTGCATGATGTCATTAGTGAGGTAATTTGAGATGTCATCAGTGATGTCATCAGTGATGTCACTGACCATGTCATGAGTGATGTAGGTCATAAGCAGTGCATTGCAGGGGCATAAGTTATAGTCAACTCAACTATAACTCCTGAATTTCACTGAAATATGAGCTGAACTATAATGCCCCTGGTATATCTGTTTTTTTCAGTGAATTTCTAAGGTTTTTTTAATTCTATTTCCTAGCTATGACATCCCTGTAACCTTTGTTTTTTTCTGTGAATTTAAAATGTTTTTTTAATGTTGTTTCCTAACTATAACTTCCGTAAACCCTTTGGTTTTTTAAGAGAATGACATTTTTTTATTTATTTCTTTACTGTAACCTGTAACCTTTGAGAGTGAGTGAGCGCATGAGTGTCTCAGTTGGTATGTGAGGGAGTGTCTCAATGGGTGTGTGAGTGAGTATGTGAGTATCTGTATGGGTCTGGGTGCAGCTCGATGAGTGTCTCACTGGGTGTGTGAGTGCCTGAGTGGGTCTGTGAGATGGTACATGAGTGTCTGTGTGGGTATCAGAGTGGGTGTATGCATGTCTAAGTGAGTGTCTTAGGGGGTCTGTGAGTAGGTGCAAGAGTGTCTGAGTGGGTTTTCGGGTGCTTCCCTGAGTGTATGAGTCAGTCTGTGAGTGAGTGCATGAGTGTCTGAGTGGGTCTGTTGTGGGTGTATTAGTCTCTGAGTGGGTCTGTGAGTGGCTGTATGGGTTATGAGTGGGTGCATGAGTGTCTGAGTGAGTGTCTGAGGGCATTTGTGAGTGGGTGTGTGAGTGTCTGAGTAGATCTGTCATTTGGTATGGGAGTGGCTGAGTGTGTGATACAGTGTCTAATTATCTGTGTGGATATTTCAGTAGCTGTGTAATTAACTCAATCAGAAAGGAACCACACCTGCCCTTTTATCAAACAAGAGTCCACCGTTTTGCACAAAATATCTACCCAGGTGGAATGATTTCCACTGGTTAGTTACTAATTACTACCTCCTTGGGTAAATGTCCAGGACATGTTCTACACTACAGCTGCTTACTGGAGTATGAGGAAATGTCACCAGTGACCTTGTGTGCGTTTTGGCAATGTGATTGTTCCTGGTGTGTCTTTATCCAGAAATTTGTGATAACATGAATCTTCCTATAGAGAAGATGATGAGACTACAAAGAGGTAAATCTTCACCAAGCAAGGGTCCTTCCTCTTAACTATATGAAGTAAGTGTTCCTTTATTTGGTGATCTCCTCATGTTCCTATACATAAAGAACTCCTCACCAGAATTGGCAGGAAGTGTGCTGGGGTCCCCTTGTTAAGCTGTCCATCATCCTGGAAAAAGGCAGGAAGACCTTTGGATATATCTAAGGTGGGTGGGGCCAAATGGGGAAGCATCCAAGTGATTTGCACATGTGCATACTCCTAGCAATTTAAAGGGAGAACCATGGACTCTGCTCTCACCAGGACAGGACAACAAAGAAACCACTTGCCACAGTCACATACAGATTGCGCTCCAATAGATCAATGATTCAGTCACCTCCATGAAGGACTTCAAATCATTTTTCAATAAGAAATTGCTGAGAAAACACACTTGCTTTGCCTTCACCAAGTCCAGGAGTTAGGATAATTTGTCCTTTACAAAAATGGAGCTTCTATGGGGGGCACCTGCAATGATTATATTTGTAATTGTCTTCCATTGAGGCTTATGTTCTGTAAGAAGATCATTAGGGCCAACCCGTGGGGCCCAGCCAAGTCTCCCTGGGTGCCCCGGACCCCATGTAGGGCACCCATGTGCCATGGGACTGCGGGGGGGGATCCTCAAGGCCCTCTGGTCCCAGCTGGCTCCTGTGGGAGTCTGCATTGCTCTTGCCAGCAGAGCAATAGTTTCCTTTCTTTCCCTGCCCACAAGTCTGGTGGCAGGGAAAGAGATGAAAACTCGGCTTCCAGCAAGCGGGAGTGGTTTGACAGCTCCCCACTTGCTGGTAGCGGAGTGTTTGCTTTGCTTGGCAGAATTATTTTTGTAGCAATAAAAACAAGGCAGGGGGTTTGTCAAATGCAACAGCTGCAAGTTCTGCAGGATTGGCAAAAATGTTAAGACCATCAATGATTCCAAAGGGAGACACATGTCTATTGAACAAAAACAAAAAATCATGTGCAATACCCAATTTGTGATATATGTTATTGAATGCATATGTGGACTGAAATATATTGGCAGCATGACTTGTCACCTCAAGAAAAAATGCTGGCTGTGTAAGAGGAATGTTGTGGATCTCTACAGATATCAGAATTGTTCCTCACAGAAATGTGAGGAAAAAGCATGATTATAGCCAAAGTTTGAGGTTTAAAGTGCATTCCAGGTAAAAAAACTTAGTGGGGTCCATTTAAGGCACACCACCAACGGACACCTCTGTGTTTCTAGTATTCAGAAATGTCCGGGTTTAGTGGGTTTGCCTTGGTTGCAGAAGAGCCCGGGCCTAAATACCGAAGCTACACATGTCATCACACGGTCAGGTTTCAATGTGAAAAAGGTATGTCTCCATGTTGTGTTTTGGGGCCTTTTCTATCACCTGGTGTTGGGCCTAGCCAGTCACACAAATACATTATTAGGAAAAGTTGGGAATACAGAATAGTAGAACATTTGTTATTATCAAATTTATTTATTTCCATTATAGTCTTCCAAATGCACACCAGTGTGCTAGAAAGATCACATTCTGCAAAATTCCCTCAAAGTCACATGATAGCATGGTTAAACCCAAGTTTGCAGTTGTACAGATAACCTCCATTGCTAAACTCATTACCTTGGGTACATTTTAAAAATGCATACATTTCCTTCATACCCATTTTTCATTCATTAGATTTTTCAATATGAATATTGTTGGTGCACAATAGAATTGCAAGCTGCAGCCCAGTTGCCTTTAGGTGTCCCATATTTTGAACAGCCAACAAATATCACAGATACAAATGCTGTCACCTATTTCTATGTGTTCCTGTTTATTTTAATGATTTCTTGAATTCAGTGATTCGTTTATTTGGGAAGACTAGCCCGCAACAAGAACACCCCTGATTTAACCTTTCCTTTTCTGAGTAATTGACCCAGCCACAAAAGTGGGGTACCATTTGTATTGGAAGAAGTGTAGGGGTGCTGGCTGGTAGGAATTTTGTGGATCCCCATGGATTCCAGAACTTTCCCTGCTAGTCGGGGTGAGGACCAGCCAATTTACGGATCGCCATTATAGTGGTGGTGATCATTTGGCTGAAAGTGCTTCTACAAGTGCAGTGGAAGCACTTTGGCAAAATTTAATGACAAGACCATTGCCATGTTATTGCAGCCTGTGCAGCATCTTTTCAGAAACAAATATGAGAGATTTTTCTGTTTGAGAATTCCAGGCTTTTACTAATAGTCATGAACAGGAAAAATGTATTCCAGATGTTGTGCCCTAAATATGGCTGGTCTTCACATGTTCAGTGGCCGGAAGGCCACCGGCAGACTGATCCCAGGTTAAAGGCTTTGAATGGCAGACCCAGCTGATTCTCCATCATCAACAATCAACCTGAGACAGTGGTACTGTGGTGTTCTCCTCATAGATGACAAGATACTGGATGAAGGTAAGATGAGTATTTATTATAGTCACCTCATCCACCTTCAACCGATTCTCCTACTAACTGTCACATTCCCAACATTCCACGTTACATCATTACATACCTCATATACAATGTGAGTGCATTCGAGCATTCCATGTTTTTTATCATTATGACAAATACCACCCATCTCCCTCCCATAATACAACAGCAAAACAAACAAGATATGAACTAAGTAGAAAGAAGAAATAACTTTAGGTGCATTGAACCAATAGAAACTAATACATAAATATACTGTAATGTCTCAATGTAGTCACACATTGCATGTTATTATAAAATTGTAAGCATAGATTTATAATGTATATATAACAAAAAAGTCAGAGAGAACTAAACGATACATTGAAATCATTGCGTGCTGTAATCCTGCATATATGTTTTTGTAAGTGATTATTTTACTCTTTCTTGTATTAGGTACTAGTCCTGATGGACAGTTGGAATTGGTAATTTTGGTGAGTCTGGAATCCTCCTCCACCACCTCATCCCTATCTCCAACGACACACCCTTCCTTGTCAAATGGACTCCAAAAAGAACAGCTACCCTTTTTTAATTCCAAATCCTGCCATTGTGTTTTTACAGCATTGTTAAATGTTTTAGCAACCTCTAATTTCTTTGTAAACTGGACCACTCAGCACATCCTTTCAGTGCTTGCAGTCTTACATAATCACCCACAATGACCACCACATTCTTTACCCTCTTTTGTTTATCATATCTCTCCTTTGTCTTCATTTGCAGATATTCTTCTTTACCTATCCGTGCTGTTGGGACATCACCTACAGAACATTTCCCCAAAAACACTTTAGTAGATGGAGTTCCATTTGTAAACAATTGAAAGGGGGATGTGCCAGTGGTGACATGTGGATATCCAACAATCCTTTTTGTCAATTCCAATTTCCAATCTAAGCCATTCATTCTTGGTAACTGTATTTCTTCTTTTAATGTATTACTCACCCATTCAACTGCACCATTAGTTTGAGGCTGGTACATAGCTGATTGCTTGTGCTCTATCCCACACTCTTCTAAATACTTCATTTCACTTGAGTAAAACTGTACTCCGGTATCAGTGAGAAGAGATTGAGGATAACTCTCAGGTTTAAAAGTATTCTCAAGAAATCTTATCACTGCTGCAGTTGTAATATCATGTACACATCATACTTCTACCCATCTTGAATAAAGATCCATGAGCACCAAGACATAAGGAGTAGCATGCTGTCCTCTCACCAGTCCCAGAAAATCTATAGTGACCTCTTCCCAGGGATATAATGGCAACTTCCTGCACACCATGGGAGTATTCTGAGGTCTCAACCCTTTGTGACATTTCTGCACATTTCACACACTCTCTGGCCACGCATTCAACATTGTGATCAAGTGCTAGCCACCAGAAATCTTGACAAATCTCCCTTTTGTTTTTATGATCCCTATGTGTCCCTCATGCACCAGTTGTAGTAACTTCTTTTGCAGACTCTGAGGTGGTATTAGTCTTGTTCCTCTCAAAAGAAATCGGTTGTCAATGGATAACATGCCTTAGCATGTACCAACTTCCCCCACACTTCTTTAACTCTCACTCATTAGGTTTCTTCTCAGGCAGTACGCTAATCACTCTTTTCAACTCTTCATCCCTCTACAAATTTCATAACCATTGTTTTTCTTTAATAATCCTTTGAGTGGCCTCACACACACTTACACCTTCCTCTACAGTATCTTCACCCTCAACCACACAGGAACTGCTCACATCAACTAGTCTTGATAAACAATCAGCAGAGTAATGACCAGCCCCAGGGATATCTTGTAAAGTGAGACAGAAATTCTGGAGACCAACAATCCATCTTCAAATACGAGATGAAATGCAATCCAAACCTTTATGCCTAAATACTTCCCTCAATGGTTTGTGGTCTGCTTGAACTGCAAATTTCATGCCCACAAAAATTGTTTACATCTGTTGAGTGCACAAAAACAAAAAAACCCTCCTTTTCAATAACTGAATAATTGCATTCAGCTTCTCTCAACACTCTAGACACATGCAATAAGCTTCCCCTTGCCATTTTTTACTTGAATCAGAATGACCCCTAATCCTTTGGTACTTGCATCACAAACTACTTTTACTTCACTTTTGAGATCATATGCCTGTAACGATGGAGCGTGACTAAATTTCCCTTTGTCCCAATCAAATTCTTTTGAACATTCATTTCCTGAGAGAAATTCAAACTTCTTCTTCAGAGTCACACCTGCATCTTGTAATCTCTTGAGAATCTTCCAAACTCTCTCCTCATGTTCCATCGTTGATGACCCAAAGATCAAAATGTCATCCTGGTTGCACTTGACCCCAGGAATGTCCTTCAGAATCAATGACATAACCCTCAGAAACACAGCTGCAGCTGAAAATAATCAAAAAGGCATTCTCCTACAATGATATACCCCTAACGGCGTTACAAAGGCTGTAAGATCTTGTGATGTTTCCTTGAGTTCAATTTGATGATATGCCGATACTTAGTCTAGTCTTGTAAAAACATTTGCCTTTGAAAAAGTAGAAATCATCTTCTCCATAGTCGGCAAATGGAATTTGGCTCCATTTTTACTCATCCCGCTTGGGATATTAGCTAGGCGCCATCTTGTAGTGGTGGCGGTCTAGTTTTTGACCTGCCTGCCCTAGCCTGTATTTAATGGGAGCCATGACATAGACACGCAGCTGGCGCGCTGCTGACACGCCGAAGATGCTCCAAAAGCAATCCCATCTGCGCCCGTCCGCATCTGGATCGCGGCTAGCACCAGCCATGCTGCCCAAATTATCAGCTCCCAGCGCATTACACGATCTAATGTCTGGCTCCTGAATTTGAATAAGGATGCTGGTATGGGTAAGCCCAGGATGGACCCATGGTCGGCAGACCACAAGTACTGCTGTAGTACATGCAATTTTAATCTGGATGTAGGTTTCAGGTGGGGTAGAGGAAATACTGCCCCCTCTGGTCACCCCACTGCTGATAGTCTTAATATCAGAGCCTCCTTGATAAACTGTAGGTCCCTGCCGAAACATGCAGATGACATCTGGCTTTCCCTAGATATGAATTTCTGGGATCTTATGTTCCTTACTGAAACTTGGCTGAGGAGGGCACTAACCCCGATTTGGTGCTTGTTGTTCCCTCTTGCTTTCTGATAGTCTGTGCTAATCGCGGCAGTAGTAAGATAGGTGGCGGTATTGCTGTTATCTTAAGGGACAATTGGGAGATTACCACTGGTAGACTGGGCCCTATCAGGAGCTTTGAGACTATGAACTTTTGTGTCTGAATATCATCATCAACCTCCATGGCCAAGCTGTTATTAGGGGTGGGTGGAAATTGCGTAGTCGCGTTAAGCAAAGTTCTGCGAAACTGTAAAAAATCTCCGCGAGCTACGCAGAATTCCGCGAGCACACGGAATTGCTTGTTCCACCCGTTCGCTAGATCCCATATTAAATCAGATTTGGAACTCCTCCCTGAAATTTGGTATCCACCCTACCACATGGAAACAAGCATTCCTGCTGCCTTTGTTAAAGAAGCCTGAGGCTGACCCAGCGGAGCCCTGTAATTTAAGACCTATTTCATTGCTGCCAGCTCCGGCAAAAATTCTGGAGAAGGCAGTTCAGAAGCAATTGCCTAAATTTCTAGAAACTAACAGCCTCCTACATGACTCAGAATCAGATTTCAGAGCTGGGTACAGCACAAAGACCGCGCTTCTTGAAGTTGCAGAATCTGTGCGAGAGTTTGTGGACCGGGGCGATTGAGCGATGCTGGTACTACTAGACCTGTCAGCAGCATTTGATACGGTTGCACACCCTGCTCAGGAGACTGATTCACACCCGATTCTGATCAGGAGACTGATTCCAGAGGGAGTGTGGGAAAAAGCTTTGTCCTGACTGCAGTCGTTCCTGGAGAATCACTTGCAGCAGGTGTTTCTGCTTCCTTTTCTCTCATCTCAGAAACCTCTAGTATGCGGGGTGCCTCAGGGCTCTGCACTGAGTCCGCTACTATTCAATATCTACCTCGCCCTACTGGCTACTCTTGTTGAGTCTTGGGGTGTGAAGGTGGTTTCCTATGCTGATGACATGCAGCTGGTGTTCTCTTTCAAAGAACAATCGGCGGTGGCCTTCACGTAATTTCAACGAGTGCCTGAAAAACATCTCAGTATGGATGTATGAGAATTACCTCGAACTTAATGTAGAGAAGACAGAAGTCTTGTTTATCAGTCAGGTATCACCCCCACAATCAAACCTCTGGTGGTCTTCAGACCTGAATCCACCACCAACTCCGGTGGATTCAGCTAGAAACCTGGGAATCAGACTGGACATAGACCTTTCTTTTAAGATGCAGGTGTGTCACGTTTCTTCCTTGTGGAAACTATGAGCCATTAGGATATTCAAATGCTTTCGGCCGGAGGAATGCTTGAAGATTACAGTCCATGCTCTGTTGACCTCACAGCTAGACTACTCTAATAGCTTGTACCTGGGGTTGCCTGCATACCTAGTCCGCAGGCTTCAAATAATTCAGAATGCTGCAGCTAGACTGATTCGAAGGGTACTCCTTCGACATCATATCTCCCCTCATCTGAGACAGCTCCATTGGCTTCCGGTTACCAGGAGGATTGAGTTAAAGTCACTGATCCTGGCTTTAAGAGACTTGGGCATGGGCAATCTTAAGCAGAGGCTGCACTTATATCATCAGGGACGGGCTCAGAGATCCAACCACCTCAGATTCTTGCGGGTTCCACACTTTTCTAAGGTCCAGCAAGGTGGCAGATCCTTTGTGGTGAAAACAGCGAAATTGTGGAAGACTCTGCCGGCTCATCTCTGCCTGATTGAAACTGAACCAGAATTCAGGAAATCATTAAAAACCTGGCTCTTCACCCAGTCATAAGGGCCGGCTCGAACCCCTTACTAGTCTGATACTAGCGCCGGGACACCTCTTCCGAGGTAGCCGCATGCTCTAGAAATGTCATCATCATTATCAAATCTGAGCAGCAATGCAATCAAAAATGCCTATTCAGCAAAAGTAGTCCCAAACGATTGCCAGTGGCTGAGGTTAATTCAAGCATTCCATCCATCGCCTTGCTGTTGTTGCAGTTTACACCCTAAGCATGATTGGCAAGCCCAGACCTGGGTCCTGTGCTCACTGTACCATAAGACTCAAGCTATACCTCACTGATCAAACTTCAGTAGGTCGAAACTGGTCTGTAGTTGCTTGTAGTCCCTTCTGGAGGGGCCTCGCCTGGCAGTTCGGGATGCACTGCTCCCATTGGTATTGATTTGCATAAGGCAGGGCTTTGTTTAGAATTGCATGGTGGGTGAAGAACAATGGACTGGAATGCAGCCCAGAGCAATTGCCAGTGGTTGAGATTAATTCAAGCATTACATCCTTAAACATGCTGTTGTTGCTATTCAGCAAAGGCACCAGCATTGCAAGCTTCCAGAGGAAGTCCAGCTATAAGATGAACAGCAATCTAACATATATACAAAAACACAGAGCACATTATAAATGCTCTGTGCATCTATTGTATAAATAAGCAGAGATAGGCATACCTTGTGTATTTTGCTATAGCATGATTATGCAAAACATCGCAAAATGATGTAAGATTACACGGAAAGATCCGATGAGTGCAATTCCGCATTTAGTGCTATTTTCGTAGCAAAGAATGCACTCTTCAGCCCAAACTGGGCTCGAGGATGCATTTTGAGATAAGAATTAGAGCAAAAATCCAACAGAACATGAATAGCAGCAGCCGCTCACGCTTGTTTGTTGTTCCTGTGCTCCTGCGGTAGCATTGTTCTGCCAAATTACTCATAATTAAGCAAATTGGCATAACTACATATTTTTATGTCAATTTTTCATCAAAAGATTAATGTCAATTACTGCAATTACTCTGGCATAATTCAAATTTCTCGCAGGTCTATAAATAAACGAATGCCTTACTATAATTAAAAGGGTGAATTAGAGTTTGGCAGAGAGGGTACTCTGTCACAACGGGTTTGGAGTACCCTCTCCACCAAACTCAAGGTCCTCCCAGAGGCAGTTGGACCATAAGTATGTCAACAACAGGGCTTAGTCTGCCTTCTTCGCCGTCATACTCCTCCGATGAAGTACCAGCTGTCGGAGGTTAACCATACAACCAACCTCCCAATTTAGAGTGGTCAATTAGATGCCTTTTTTGCTGTCCTGGTTCAAATAGAATGTTTTTTTAGCTTTGTTGAGATAGTTTCCAGTAGCTAAGTTGATTACACTCAGATATCCACCTCACAACCTTTTTATATCATCAGGATACTGTGACAAAGTGTGGTTGGGTTAACAAAAAATGAGTAACATAGTAACTATCTGAGGCCTTAATAAACAGGGATTAATGAGCTGGCTCCCAAGGTGCTGGGGTGGCAAAGGCCCTGCCTCTTCTCGTCCTGCAGCTGTACAGCTGCTTTGCAGTTGAGAATGTTCATTAAAAGTCTTTCCACTGACAGAGTAGGATAGCTTTGCCAACATTTCTAAATGAAGTCTGGCCCGCCATGCCATCATACCCTGAAGGACCAGCTGGCTCTTTCTACGTTCTTGAAAGTCAAAGCCCTAAAACTCGTGTCTGTTTGTGACAAAATGCTAATTAATATCTCTGTTGTGCTAGAAGTGTTATCTAAGTGCGTGGGACCGTTTGATAGTTTTTCCTGCCTACAACCACCAGAACTATGCACGGCAGATGCTGCAGCAAAAACAGCACTGGAAGCCCTGCCATAGATATGATGAGGCAATCGATGCTACTTTGCTGGCAGCCAGGAGCAGGGCACTGGAGAAGAAGGTGTTTGCACCATCACAAAGAATAGAATCCCTCCCTCTCTATATAAGCAAGGGAACCGATAACCAGGTGGTGCATCTGCCAATAAAATATGTTTTTATTGTTTCTATGCATTTGACAATTCCGCGCAACATGCACCGTTATATCTATTATGCATCAGCGATATGCAAAAGCAATCATGTATCAAATAAAAAATTCCATCCAACAGTATTACAGTCAGTGCCAGCACGGGTGCAAATTGTAAAGGCAATTGTAAGGAACCAGCCCATCTAATCACCAGCCACTGGGGTCCCATCCTCTCTGGGCATTGCTGATGGAACAGCGCCACTACCTACATTGTCCATGTCGTACTACATTCTTCACCATCCGCAGATCTTATGGAATTTACGTGGGCATCCCCTACTACGATGTTTCCTTCTCCCCGCCATGTTGAGATCCACTACACGGTGCCATTCTTGCAGGGAGGGAGACTCTGCTACACCCCGGTGTCTTGCAGTATCTCTTTCGACCACAACCAGGCCTAATGCACTAAATATGAGTTTCACTTGGGGGGAGATCCACATCATTAGGGACCCCTAGCATAGTGTATTTGGGGTCCATTGGGAGTTGTCCCTCTAGTATGCGTGAAAGCTCATTAGTGATCTCCATCCAGTATGTCTGTATAAGAGGGACATCTTCCAATTTCTGACACATGCTTGCTTCTGGACCACCTCTTATTAAAGACCCTAAAATGCAGCTCTATAAAAAACTGGGCATATCACTTCAAATGAATCAAGAGAGGACTGCCACCAAACTATATTGAAGTATCTTTATAGTTTATTGGGTGTTATGATAAGTTATTGTGATCTAATGTAATAATCTATTCTGGGAATATTGCAAATTGTTTCCAATACTTATTGTTAACACATCACTCTAGATATGAATATTCCCCAAAGCAGAACGTTATTAAAAAAATGGATTATTAGATTTGAGTTTAACAAATCTCATATACGAATCATTTTTTTCTACTGATGCTTGATTTGATTGCTAGCAAAATGTGGTATTTTAATAATTGATTTTGCACCCAAAGGCAATGCCTGTTAACTTAAAGGGGCCATCCCTGGAAAGATGTCACAATAGGTCTAAAAACCCAAGCAGACGTCGTCAAACAAAGGAACATTCTGGAATACCTATTGTTGATAATTGTTAGAGATGCAGGACTGGTTTAAGAGAACTGTTTTTCTTTCTAGACTATGTATACTCGATGTACTAAAAATCTCACAGGTGCAGCTGTAGCCACTTAATATTGCTTCGTTAGTTTTTGGCCATCTCCGCTCCCTTTCTTTTCTCTATTTTTCCAACTCCCTCAGAAACGGTTGGCTGCAAGGAAGCTGCGCTGAATTTCATCTCACTGTGAAGGGAACCCTGCCAAATTATTCTTGGATGTCTCCCCAGCACCTGAAATTTCAGGAGCAGTTCAGATGTCCCTGGCACCTGATCTGAAACACAAAGCCTGCTCGGCTGATTTCTTGAACCTTGGCACTAAGGCAAAACAATTATGGTGTTAGAAAGAGATTAGAGAGGAGCCTTCCTTTATGAGACCTTACAAGATGAAATACTTCGATACAGTCTTCTGAGATATCTTTTTCATATGACCTAAGACTCTATGGTTGTGGAAACAGGGGACTGGACTCTCGTGCAGATTAGTAGCGCAAGAATAATTTGTCCAAGACTTTTGGGGCTTTTCTGAAACTGGACAGGCATGTGTGGATGTATAACCTTAATTTAAATGTAGATTTCATTATGCATAGGTCCGTCTGAACAAGGGTGCTTCCTTGGAAAGAGTGGATGTTTTGTAAAAGGAACTTTATTCAAAATGTCCACTAAATATCGTCTGACTAAATATTGTGTCCTAAGTATTATTTACAAAAATATCATCGAATTCGATTTAAATATCATAGAAAATCCACACTCGTTTAGCAATATTTCGTAACACTCAATGAAGTGATGTTTTTATAAGCAACATTTAGACCACCATGCCATTTATGTGAGACAATATTTAAATCTATATTCTGTATTCTGACATACAACCCAAAAATTTTGAGTTCACAAATAAATCACATACAAAAGCCCATGCGACTTCTCATCACCAACTGCTGTCTCTGCAATAATTGGTTTGGGCACCTCTATTTACACAGCTGCGTTTCTGTGATTTATATGCCTCATCATGCCTGCATGCAGGTGCTCATATTACATTAATCATCAATTAGTGCGCCTCTTATAGTGTTGTTTCTGAGAATATGACAAAAGTTATGTTTTGCTTTTTTTTGCCAAAATCTCAGTTAGGGACAACTTGATAAAATATGCACCAACTGATCAAAAATCTAATCTGCATACTTGCTCTCATTATACCTGGAGGTTTGTGTTTAGGAGAAACTATCAGTGAACAGCAGGGGTACCTATGTAAATAGAGTTGAGCAAACCAACTTTTGCATGGAGCACACTGCTCAGTACACAGACTCAAAGTAATATATGTGCACACAGTTTGCTTCTCACAAATCTAGAAGTGATTTCCTAAGGAGACCTGTGTGCACGACGTGGGTCCGGCTGGTGGCGCAAGTACGACAGTATAACAAGTGATTCCATCTTCAATTATACAGTAGCGGCTCCTGGAGGGAGTGCTGCGGGGCGGTGCATTGCAGTGCACACAATTTAATTTGTTTTATTTATTTATTTCTTCACCTAACTCCGACTGGCCGTATGCCAGAGTTTACTACTCCCCACCCTGCCTCTCGCCCGCTCCGCCCCACCGATCTGCAGCACTCCCTCCAGGAGTCGCTACTGCAATTATAATACTTAAGCTGTGGCCGCTTTCCCACTACCGTAGCATTGATTGGTTCCCATGAGTCAAGTGAGGGCGGAAAGAGGGGTGTAACACTTGGCCTGAGCAAATGAAATTAGGCCACACTTCAATCGCCCTCATTTTAAGGTGATTAAGTTACTGACATGGTCTAAAACTTGTTTGCGGTTTGGGTTTGACATAGTTTTGTTAATTACTTCCACTTTATAAGTTTGTATTTAGAAAAAACACGGTCTACTTCCATATGCAGGGTTGAACTACTACAAACTAAATAAAATGTAGTAATTAATAATACAATGTAGTGTTGTATTCTCCAGCCAAAGTGAGTCTACATATAAGTGAGTTAATTCAAAGACCCCTTCAAATCAGCTGAGTCTTGTCTTGTCAATAGATTCTTCTGATCCCTCAAGCCATTAAAAAAATATTTGTCCCAGGACTACTTCTCATACGAAAAGGCCCCTTTTAGTGCTCAAGAATAAGAGCCCATTATTTATTTATTTAGTTATAGTGTTTTAAAAAGTGCAAACAGTGACCATCAAGCAAAGAGAGCTGATGAGAGTTGCAGTACAATAATGCGCCTAACTCAATGATAGACGTACATTGCAGTCGAAGAGAGTGGTACAAAACAATAGGATACAAAATAAAATAGAGTGAATGACAGTTTCAAGAGAGTTCTCTAATGAGACATTTTTTTTAGTAGTAAGGCTTTAACTTTCTTCTTGATAAGCTCGAAAGAGGTTTTTGCTCTCGTTGAGGGTGGTAGGGAGTTTCTTGTTTATGAAGCAGATCCGCCAAAGTTGCAACCGCATGTTTTCCTTATTTTAAAAAAAATCTAGCTAGTTCTAGTATGAAAGATTTAGCACTTCTAGAATCCCTTTCACCTCCAGGTAGTTTGATCCTATTTGACATGTATTTAGGACCAAAATTGTGTAAAGCTTTGCATCTTATGCAAGCGACCTTCAGTTCGATCCTATCTTCTGGGAGTCAGTTGGGGGCTCTGAGAGGTGGGGAAATGTGTTCAAAATGCTGTGCGCCTGTTAGACGTCTTGCTTCTGCATTTATTGCCACTTTCATTGGGGCTAGGCTGGCTTCAGGAATACCTACGAGTGTGGCATTTCCATAGGCAAGTCTTGACAGCACTGGAGATTGAACCACCATCTCGAAGTCTCCAAGTAGTATAAAGGGTTTTATTTTTCTTAGAAGTTGCATATGTAAGTAAGTGCTTCTGGTCACATCTTTTATGCACGCTTGCATGTTTAGTTTAGTGTTTAGTGCATTGTAAATTTATGGAGTCGCAGATGGCTGGGGTGCAGTTTAGCGAACTGAGGCTATAAGACCATAGTTGTAGTTGTTGGACTCTATGGGATGAGGAAAAGAGAAAGAATTCGGTTTTCAGTGGATTTAGTTATAGATTGTTGTGTTGTAGCCAGACCTGTGTTTTCCTGATGTAGAGTTGCACATCATCAGCATACATGTGGTATGAGATTTTTGATTGATTAAGAATGATTTCAGTGAGGGGTTCCATATATAGATTGAAGAGTATTGGTGAAATTGTAGATCCTTGCCAAATGCCCTTGGCGATGTCTAATACCTCAGAGACGTTGTTGCCGATTTTGACTCTTTGTTTTAATTCTGCAAGGAGGAAGCAAACCAGTTAAGGATGGCTTCTGATAGGCCCATTCTGAATTCTAAAATGTCTCTGAGGCTTTTTTGGCCGACCATGTCGAATGCTGCTGATAAATCCAGAAGTATTAGGAGACAGGATTTGTTATGGTCAAGTGATGTTTGTATGTCATCAACGATGTTTAAAATGACGACCTCATTGTTGTAACCAGGTCTGAAACCTGATTGGTGTTTATCTAATAGGTCAAAATGCTTAATGTGATCACACAGCTGATTGTGGATGCATTTTTCTACCAATTTAGCCAGTAAAGGCAGCTCGGATACAAATCGGAAGTTGTTTAAGTCTTTCTGGTCAGTACCTGTTTTTTTTTAGTAGGGGAGATACTAGGCCCATCTTCAGGAATTCTGGGAGGGATCGTTGCTGGAGAGTGCATTCACAATTTTTGTCCATAGGGGAGTGATGGATTGGTGGATCTCTTTCAGTAAGTGGGAGATATTGGGGCAATCAAAGTGTGTGGTGGGTTTCATTGAGTGAATGGTTTTCTAAATCTCCCCCTCAGATAGAGTTCTAAAGCTGTTCCAGGAGACTCTGTTTTTCCTTAGGGCTGTTGGGGGAGTGTTAGACCTGTCATCCTTAGGGTGGTCTTCCCCCTCCTTTTTGCCTACTTCCCTCTACTTTCTGCTGTACCTCTTTGATGGCTTTAGGACTCTGAGCACTTTACTACTGCTGACCAATGCTAAAGTGCAAGTGCATGTGCTTCTCCCCTTAACATGGTAACATTGGTGTACACCTGATTTGTGTATTTAGTTTCACTGTAAGGCACTTGTAAAGTGGTATACCATATACCCAGGACCTGTAATGTAAATGCTACTAGTGTGCCTGTAGTGCTGGTTGTCCCACCCACAGGATTAGCCTTCCAATCCCGTCTCATGCCTGCCACTGCAGGGCCTGTGTGTGCAGCTTATTTCCACCCTGACTTGGCATTTAAAACCACTTGCCAAGCCTTAATCTCCGCTTTTTATACACATAGATCACCCATAAGTTCGGCCCTAAGTGACTCTAAGGGCATGGTGCTCTGTAACTAAAAGGCAAGACATGTACTTTTAAGTTTTACATGCCCTGACAACTAAAAATTGCTGAGATAATTTTTTACTGGTGTGAGGCCTACTCCTCTCACAGGCTAGCATTGGGGTTTCCTTAAAACACCCTTTAAGCTGTAATGTCTGATCGGTAAGGAGTAACTGCATCATGTTTCATGTCTTGGAATGGTGGTGATAAATCCTCTTTGGTGATAAATCCAGAAGTATTAGGAGACAGGATTTGTTATGGTCAAGTGATGTTTGTATGTCATCAACGATGTTTAAAATGACGACCTCATTGTTGTAACCAGGTCTGAAACCTGATTGGTGTTTATCTAATAGGTCAAAATGCTTAATGTGATCACACAGCTGATTGTGGATGCATTTTTCTACCAATTTAGCCAGTAAAGGCAGCTCGGATACAAATCGGAAGTTGTTTAAGTCTTTCTGGTCAGTACCTGTTTTTTTTTAGTAGGGGAGATACTAGGCCCATCTTCAGGAATTCTGGGAGGGATCGTTGCTGGAGAGTGCATTCACAATTTTTGTCCATAGGGGAGTGATGGATTGGTGGATCTCTTTCAGTAAGTGGGAGATATTGGGGCAATCAAAGTGTGTGGTGGGTTTCATTGAGTGAATGGTTTTCTAGATCTCCCCCTCAGATAGAGTTCTAAAGCTGTTCCAGGAGACTCTGTTTTTCCTTAGGGCTGTTGGGGGAGTGTTAGACCTGTCATCCTTAGGGTGGTCTTCCCCCACCTTTTTGCCTACTTCCCTCTACTTTCTGCTGTACCTCTTTGATGGCTTTAGGACTCTGAGCACTTTACTACTGCTGACCAATGCTAAAGTGCAAGTGCATGTGCTTCTCCCCTAACATGGTAACATTGGTGTACACCTGATTTGTGTATTTAGTTTCACTGTAAGGCACTTGTAAAGTGGTATACCATATACCCAGGACCTGTAATGTAAATGCTACTAGTGTGCCTGTAGTGCTGGTTGTCCCAAATAACAAATTTAAACGAGGGTCAAAGTGAGGGACTTGGTTTAAGGACTGAAACACCTCCAATCCCAGAAGTGCACAGTGAAAACAACAACAAGGTGCACAGTCCGTAGCAAAATGGCGGAACAGTAGTTAATGTAGAGAAAACAAGAGAGTTCCTACAAATAAATGAGACAAGCCCTCCGCAGGAGGTAGGAGTCCATCAGCCCACCCTTATTGGCGGAGCCTCGTCATCTGGTACTCCTGGGAAACGCTGTCCAGGCCCATGAATGCAGAGACTCTGCCTAGGTGCACCGGACAGTGATACCCCAAAAGAAAATAAAATCAACTCCTGCCAGGGTCTGTGCCCAAATAGTTGAGGGCTCCAGTGATGTACAGTGCAAAGAAGTGAAGTGAAGTTAAAAATGAATACTTGGTCGAAAAATATGTTTAATGGGGATCAACCAAGTTTCATGACTAAAAGAACCTATAGTCTGTCATATATTTCTACAGGCTAGTCTTTGGTTCATGTGAGCGCGTGGTCGACATGTTTCAGCCGCTGAGGTAAATTTACCCGGCTTTCTTCAGGACCAAAAAAAGTGCTACTGCAAAAACTTAGGAAAAAGTGGTAAACCTATGCCCATACACCAAATGTGAATGTGGGATACCGGTGTGGCAATTGCCACCCTACCAAAAGAGGCTCAAACTAGAGCGTAAGAACGATGTCTTCATTCCTGAAAGAGAAAAATATATATAAGAACCTCGTGTATATCAAAACACAACTACTGAACGCCACAGGGTAAAGCTGATTCAGCATCACCTAGATCAACAGAAACTCCATAATGATGTTTCTAAATACTGAATTAGTATAGAAATTTGAAAAACACTCACCCAGCTTTGTGTGGGAGAAAAGCCTCACCTCACCCGGCTGACCGCTCGGAGAAGGAGGCACCGCTCTGTTTAAATGTGGAGAAAGAAAACAAGACAGATTGCCAAAGGATGCCCGTCTGTTCAAAACTCAACACACATCTTTTAAACAAATTAAAAAGAAACCCAAATTAAAAAAGTCCGAGACCTCGTGACCGCCCATCTGGATAGTGTTAAGGAGATATCACTTTGAAGCGTCCTATCTGACAACTAATTTGACCAGGGTCAGATAATACAGTAAGTGATTGTAAGTATGTGATGAAAAAGCTGTCAACAGAATTCTAACAGCTAATTCTGTTTCAGAAAACACAGGGCGTGCTATATTCCCCTTGCTTGTCCGGCAGCATGTCTGACTAATTTGCTATCTAAAAGACCTTAGATAGAATAGAGAGGGTGCTACTTAATAGCAATCATATCAGGCAAGCACTTTCTAGAGTTGTAGTAAAAAGCACGTGCAATCTTGACAAAGATAAGTCAAAGACCCCAAGTCTGGGTCTATAAAGTTGGCTTAATGTCTCTAAAAGACAGAAGGACCTCTAAGGCTTGTTATATGGCCTGGGGTAACTCTAGCCATAAAAGGTTGGCAAGTAAAAAGGAGAAGAAGGAAACCAGCCCTGGGGAATATGGTCGAGGGTCAACCAGCCAGTTCTGAGTCCAGGATTGTATTTGAAGGATAATGTCTAGAACTGGGGTGAACCAAGAGCACAAGCCGCCTGCCTCCTCACCTGTCCGTCGATACCTCAGACTGGCTCACGAGCTGTCTGGAAGGCATCGACCGGAAGGGGAGGCTGTTATTTATAGTGCTTGAGTAGGACGTGAATTAGATTCAGCTGGTTATTCAGCTGATTCTCTACTCTTACTGAACCGCGTCTATGCGAGGTATCGCGCATGCGCCTAAAATAGACGCCGACAGTAGTGCGCACGCGCCGGCATCAGACACAGCGCCAACAACGCCCGTGATCACGAATTTACTCCCAGTCGATCGCAGCGGCTGGGACGAGCAGGACAAACAGGACAGAACACAACTAAATAGGATCAGTCAGCTGAATGCGATGTGGTATACAATGTGCATCACACCCCTCCTCGGGCCCCGTGAGTCTAACGCGCATGCGTCGGGGAGCAGAGGAATCGGCCCGCGCATGCGCTAGACATCGTGATATCACGGAGCCTAGCGCCCAATGCCAAACAGGTTAAGCAACTAAATGCATTCGAAATGTGGAACGCAGATGCAGCAGACTTGTCCACTTGTGTGTGGTCCAAATGCAATTAATAAAATTTTTCAAAAAAGTGGTGATGTGTAATCAGTTATTACCAAGAGCTCGGATGATCATCAGAAAATGACCAACTGCATTTAGGGTACAGTGTAGAGCAGACTTTGGATGTCTAACGGGCCCGCACAGGGGGGCCATGGAATATTTCTAAATAGGTCCAATACATGGGAATAACCTGGGTAGATGTAAAACCCCGTCACCAATATTACCCAATAAGGGCACTTACAACTTACAATTAGTCAGTTATAGATTATGACTTCTCTAAAGATAGGGAATTGAAATTAAAATTGGAGATGTATAATCCCTTGTCGAAATACATGTAGTGTCAGTTTACAGTGTACAACCTCGTGAGATTATAAATCTCCGCATACTGTGGGATGTCGTGATGGCATTAGATCAGTCGGCATACAGCGATGTCTATGGAGAAGGGTATGTCTGGTGAAACCTGGTGTTCCCACAAAGCTGTCAAGGTGTATATGTAACAACCATTGACTTAAGGCTACTCATAGCGATAGAGTGACTGACCTAGAAGCATTGTTTCCTAGATTGATTCACATAGAGACTGTATCCCCGATTCAGGTATAGACCGAAGCCCATGGGATGTTGTCGTTTAGTCCTTTAGTATCTGTTTTCAACTTGAAAATCCATTTTTGTTCTTTTAGGAATAAGAAATGGGCAACGTCCGTTATGTGTTGAGGAATAAACGGGCGTTCGAGTACTAGCCACTTTAGGTCCTCAGCCTTGTGTTTTTTGGCTAGAAAATGCTCCGTCAACCGAGTTGATTGTCTCACGCAGCGGATAGTACTTTTATGTTCGCTAATGCGGAGTTTCACTTTACGTGTGGTGTACCCTATGTAGTGTAGGGAACACGGACACGTGATTCTGTAGATGACGTAGTCTGAGTTACAGTTCGTGTGGTTGTGTAGTACCCAGGGACGTCCTGTGCCTATGTCCACCGAGATGGTCTTAGTTGTTTGTGGGCAGACACTACAAGTGCCGCAAGGGAAGTGGCCACGAACTGGGGGTAGTGACCACAATGTGTTCGTTTCAGCTGTAGGATGTGCCAGTGGTCTGGTATGAACCAGACTGTCACGCAAACTAGGACCCCTCTTGAAGGCAAATAAGGGAGGCGAAATATTGCCATCCGCTATGTTCAATATTTGCCAGTGTCTCCGTACTATTTTTTGTATTTGGCTGGACATAGTACAGAAAGTAGTGACGAAAGTGAGTCTCTCATTAGTGGTCTTGAGCACATCAGTGTCCAGTAGGGCATCCCGATTGTTATTTGACGCACGTTTCCAAGCTTTACGCACCAGATGTTTTGGATATTGCCGTGTTTCTAATTGTCTGGCAAGTGCCTTAGCATGTTTGTCAAATAGTTGTCTGGTCGAGCAGTTCCTACCTTAAAGACACGGCTGACGTTTTACGACTCTTACCAGAGATAGAGTTCAACTCGGACACCGATCTCTTGGCTAGTTTGGACGTTGAGTCACTTTATACGTGTATCCCCCAGCTAGAGACTCTCGACGCCATCAGAGGCCTTCTGGAAGCACGTTCTCTGGACAGCATCACCCCTGTACCTTTCATCATGGAGTGTGCTAGACTAGCCATGATGGAGAACTACTTCAAGTTTGAGGATCAGATTTTCCTCCAGACATCAGGGACTTCAATGGGCAGTGTTTTCGCGCCCAGCCTCGCCAACCTTTATGTCCATCTTTTCGAACAGGACATTGTACTCAACCACAGCAACCCGTATCTTCATCATGTGTTGCTGTGGAAGAGATACATAGACGACATCCTTGTGGTTTGGCGGGGCACTAGTGACGAAATTCATGCTTTTCACTCATGGTTAAACCAGCAGAATGCGTACTTACGTTTCACCATTGAGTACAATAAACATCGTTTGGCCTTCCTGGATATCTCCATCTTTGTTCACGAAAACTCACTGAATTCTGAACTATATAAGAAACCCATGTCCAGAAACTCGTTGCTGTCCTTCAATAGCCATCATCCGAGGGCACTCCGAGAAAATCTTCCAGTAGGCCAATTCCTGCGGGTTCGCAGGAACTGCTCGACCAGACAACTATTTGACAAACATGCTAAGGCACTTGCCAGACAATTAGAAACACGGCAATATCCAAAACATCTGGTGCGTAAAGCTTGGAAACGTGCGTCAAATAACAATCGGGATGCCCTACTGGACACTGATGTGCTCAAGACCACTAATGAGAGACTCACTTTCGTCACTACTTTCTGTACTATGTCCAGCCAAATACAAAAAATAGTACGGAGACACTGGCAAATATTGAACATAGCGGATGGCAATATTTCGCCTCCCTTATTTGCCTTCAAGAGGGGTCCTAGTTTGCGTGACAGTCTGGTTCATACCAGACCACTGGCACATCCTACAGCTGAAACGAACACATTGTGGTCACTACCCCCAGTTCGTGGCCACTTCCCTTGCGGCACTTGTAGTGTCTGCCCACAAACAACTAAGACCATCTCGGTGGACATAGGCACAGGACGTCCCTGGGTACTACACAACCACACGAACTGTAACTCAGACTACGTCATCTACAGAATCACGTGTCCGTGTTCCCTACACTACATAGGGTACACCACACGTAAAGTGAAACTCCGCATTAGCGAACATAAAAGTACTATCCGCTGCGTGAGACAATCAACTCGGTTGACGGAGCATTTTCTAGCCAAAAAACACAAGGCTGAGGACCTAAAGTGGCTAGTACTCGAACGCCCGTTTATTCCTCAACACATAACGGACGTTGCCCATTTCTTATTCCTAAAAGAACAAAAATGGATTTTCAAGTTGAAAACAGATACTAAAGGACTAAACGACAACATCCCATGGGCTTCGGTCTATACCTGAATCGGGGATACAGTCTCTATGTGAATCAATCTAGGAAACAATGCTTCTAGGTCAGTCACTCTATCGCTATGAGTAGCCTTAAGTCAATGGTTGTTACATATACACCTTGACAGCTTTGTGGGAACACCAGGTTTCACCAGACATACCCTTCTCCATAGACATCGCTGTATGCCGACTGATCTAATGCCATCACGACATCCCACAGTATGCGGAGATTTATAATCTCACGAGGTTGTACACTGTAAACTGACACTACATGTATTTCGACAAGGGATTATACATCTCCAATTTTAATTTCAATTCCCTATCTTTAGAGAAGTCATAATCTATAACTGACTAATTGTAAGTTGTAAGTGCCCTTATTGGGTAATATTGGTGACGGGGTTTTACATCTACCCAGGTTATTCCCATGTATTGGACCTATTTAGAAATATTCCATGGCCCCCCTGTGCGGGCCCGTTAGACATCCAAAGTCTGCTCTACACTGTACCCTAAATGCAGTTGGTCATTTTCTGATGATCATCCGAGCTCTTGGTAATAACTGATTACACATCACCACTTTTTTGAAAAATTTTATTAATTGCATTTGGACCACACACAAGTGGACAAGTCTGCTGCATCTGCGTTCCACATTTCGAATGCATTTAGTTGCTTAACCTGTTTGGCATTGGGCGCTAGGCTCCGTGATATCACGATGTCTAGCGCATGCGCGGGCCGATTCCTCTGCTCCCCGACGCATGCGCGTTAGACTCACGGGGCCCGAGGAGGGGTGTGATGCACATTGTATACCACATCGCATTCAGCTGACTGATCCTATTTAGTTGTGTTCTGTCCTGTTTGTCCTGCTCGTCCCAGCCGCTGCGATCGACTGGGAGTAAATTCGTGATCACGGGCGTTGTTGGCGCTGTGTCTGATGCCGGCGCGTGCGCACTACTGTCGGCGTCTATTTTAGGCGCATGCGCGATACCTCGCATAGACGCGGTTCAGTAAGAGTAGAGAATCAGCTGAATAACCAGCTGAATCTAATTCACGTCCTACTCAAGCACTATAAATAACAGCCTCCCCTTCCGGTCGATGCCTTCCAGACAGCTCGTGAGCCAGTCTGAGGTATCGACGGACAGGTGAGGAGGCAGGCGGCTTGTGCTCTTGGTTCACCCCAGTTCTAGACATTATCCTTCAAATACAATCCTGGACTCAGAACTGGCTGGTTGACCCTCGACCATATTCCCCAGGGCTGGTTTCCTTCTTCTCCTTTTTACTTGCCAACCTTTTATGGCTAGAGTTACCCCAGGCCATATAACAAGCCTTAGAGGTCCTTCTGTCTTTTAGAGACATTAAGCCAACTTTATAGACCCAGACTTGGGGTCTTTGACTTATCTTTGTCAAGATTGCACGTGCTTTTTACTACAACTCTAGAAAGTGCTTGCCTGATATGATTGCTATTAAGTAGCACCCTCTCTATTCTATCTAAGGTCTTTTAGATAGCAAATTAGTCAGACATGCTGCCGGACAAGCAAGGGGAATATAGCACGCCCTGTGTTTTCTGAAACAGAATTAGCTGTTAGAATTCTGTTGACAGCTTTTTCATCACATACTTACAATCACTTACTGTATTATCTGACCCTGGTCAAATTAGTTGTCAGATAGGACGCTTCAAAGTGATATCTCCTTAACACTATCCAGATGGGCGGTCACGAGGTCTCGGACTTTTTTAATTTGGGTTTCTTTTTAATTTGTTTAAAAGATGTGTGTTGAGTTTTGAACAGACGGGCATCCTTTGGCAATCTGTCTTGTTTTCTTTCTCCACATTTAAACAGAGCGGTGCCTCCTTCTCCGAGCGGTCAGCCGGGTGAGGTGAGGCTTTTCTCCCACACAAAGCTGGGTGAGTGTTTTTCAAATTTCTATACTAATTCAGTATTTAGAAACATCATTATGGAGTTTCTGTTGATCTAGGTGATGCTGAATCAGCTTTACCCTGTGGCGTTCAGTAGTTGTGTTTTGATATACACGAGGTTCTTATATATATTTTTCTCTTTCAGGAATGAAGACATCGTTCTTACGCTCTAGTTTGAGCCTCTTTTGGTAGGGTGGCAATTGCCACACCGGTATCCCACATTCACATTTGGTGTATGGGCATAGGTTTACCACTTTTTCCTAAGTTTTTGCAGTAGCACTTTTTTTGGTCCTGAAGAAAGCCGGGTAAATTTACCTCAGCGGCTGAAACATGTCGACCACGCGCTCACATGAACCAAAGACTAGCCTGTAGAAATATATGACAGACTATAGGTTCTTTTAGTCATGAAACTTGGTTGATCCCCATTAAACATATTTTTCGACCAAGTATTCATTTTTAACTTCACTTCACTTCTTTGCACTGTACATCACTGGAGCCCTCAACTATTTGGGCACAGACCCTGGCAGGAGTTGATTTTCTTTTCTTTTGGGGTATCACTGTCCGGTGCACCTAGGCAGAGTCTCTGCATTCATGGGCCTGGACAGCGTTTCCCAGGAGTACCAGATGACGAGGCTCCGCCAATAAGGGTGGGCTGATGGACTCCTACCTCCTGCGGAGGGCTTGTCTCATTTATTTGTAGGAACTCTCTTGTTTTCTCTACATTAACTACTGTTCCGCCATTTTGCTACGGACTGTGCACCTTGTTGTTGTTTTCACTGTGCTGGTTGTCCCACCCACAGGATTAGCCTTCCAATCCCGTCTCATGCCTGCCACTGCAGGGCCTGTGTGTGCAGCTTATTTCCACCCTGACTTGGCATTTAAAACCACTTGCCAAGCCTTAATCTCCGCTTTTATTACACATAGATCACCCATAAGTTCGGCCCTAAGTGACTCTAAGGGCATGGTGCTCTGTAACTAAAAGGCAAGACATGTACTTTTAAGTTTTACATGCCCTGACAACTAAAAATTGCTGAGATAATTTTTTACTGGTGTGAGGCCTACTCCTCTCACAGGCTAGCATTGGGGTTTCCTTAAAACACCCTTTAAGCTGTAATTTCTGATCGGTAAGGAGTAACTGCATCATGTTTCATGTCTTGGAATGGTGGTGATAAATCCTCTTTGGTGATAAATGTGGATATGAAATTACCATTTTAGAAATGCCACTTTTAGAAAGTGGAGATTTCTCTGCTCTTAACTTTGTTCTGTATGCCTGCAGCCTGTCTCCAATACACGCCTGGGTTAGGTGACAGCTACACTTTGTGCATTCCCTCTAGGCAGCCACAAACACAGGAAGGGCTGGGTGTGACAGAGTACTTTGATCTGCATTCTGGTAGCCTTCTCCTGGGCAGAAAGGGGGAGAGGTCGCTCATAGTTACATGTGAATAGGCTGTGTCCTGTCCTCACACAAAGGGCTGATTACCCCCCTCAGATAGCCCGGCAGACAGATCTGGGTTCAAAGGGATCCTTTTACACTTCAGAGAACTCCTTAGAAGTCACCCCCTACATCAAAAGCAATTTTGGAGATAAGTACTAGGGCTTGGATCATACCAAATTAGTACTCTAGTGGACCTGGGAAGAATTCTGCTGGAGTAAAGACTGCTGTTCTGTAATGATTGCCACTTTGCTGGGACGGACTGTTCTGAGGAACTGCTTCTCTACTTTGCTATGCTGCCCTGCTGCCTGCTGATCACAGCCCTGCTGAGGATAAGGACTAGATCCGTCTCACTTGAACCCAGAGTTACTCCAAGGGCTTGCTGGCTTGCCTCCTGTTTTCTGAAGTCTCAGGGAAAACAAAAGACTTCCTGCAATCCTGCTGGTGCTGCTGAACTCTGCCATCTGTGAGTCCTACCCTTTCAGGAGGTGCCCACTCCAGTCCTGAGCCTCAGAAGTAAATTCTACAGCTGATTTCTGCAATCATTGATGCATTGCCTTGACTGCATGAGCATTTCTTCTGAATCGCCCTTCGACACTGACACAGAGGCTGCTTGATGACGAAGGATCCACAGCCTGCCTAGGTTGATGAAGACACTCTATGCGGCTCGACGATTATGCAGTAAATCCATCTCAACGGAGCTCAAAAATGATGCAGAACTCCCTCTCTGTGGCTCGACAATGATGCAGTAGGACCTCGATGTCAACAAAAGCGCCATCCAAGGTATTTCTGCAGTGGGACCTGTCTGAGTCCTGTAGATGGGCTGCCCTCCATCGCGGTCAGCCTGAACTTTGAATTTGCACCGGTCTCTCACAACCTCAAGTAACCTTTTGACCACCAGTGACTTCTAAGTGCTGTTTTCACATTTAATCTTTAAAAATTCATATCTTGACTTCTACTATTGGATTCTTTGTTGTTTTGGTCTTATTTTACTGAGATAAATATTCTTGATTTTACTAAATATCTGTGGATTCTTTTAGTGGTGTTTTCATTGAGTTAATGTGATCTAACTGTTTAAGTAATGCTTTACACATTGTCTCTTAAGTTTACCCTGACTGCTCTGTGCCAAGTAACCAGAGGGTGAGCGCAGGTTAATTTAGGGTAGGTATGTGACTCACCCTGACTAGAGTGGTGGGCTATACTTGGACAGGGTATGAACATTTGCCAGCTAGATACCCCATTTCTAACAATCGGTCAAAGTGATGTTGTAGAGATGCGTCAGTTCTGGAACCGATGTATAGCCAGTTAGAAAGCCCAAGGGGGTTTTGCGCAGATCTACCATTTTTGATCTGTTTACACAGCTGTAATCCATCACCCAAGATTTATCCCTTCTTGGTTGATCCCTGATTTTCGGTTCTTGTGTGGATATTTGGAAAATAATTTGATGGTGGTTTGACCAGTCTGTTGGGGTGATGTCTAGCATGTTTACTGCTCCCTGTTTGGTTATGATGAAGTCAAGTGTAGCGCCTTTGTTGTGAGTTGGTCCCTTGCATACTTAACTCATGTTGAGGTCCTGCAGCAGGTTACTGAGTGCAGCCACTGTGGTATTTTATTGTTGCAAAAAGAAGGTTGAAATCATCAAATAGTTTTGTGTTAGAGAGTGAAGTAGCATTGATTGTGATCATTTCCATAAGTCCACATCCTGGAATCGGTGGATCCACAACCCGCGATCCACATACGCACCCGAGTGTACAGCCAATCACCTAAGTGGCTGGTACACATCACCGCCTACCTCACCACATCGGGTGGTCGGTCTTTTCGTACCGCACCCTCACCTTGCCACTTTCATTAACGTTTTGAGGTCCACGCCTATCTACAACATCAGCCCTGAAGAGTCACATCTTTACATAGTGTGACGAAACACGTGTCGGCTGAATAATTGTGTGCTATGTATTGGTCAGACATTGACATACATAAAGAATACTTTTCTCACAATTCTGCTGATGTCGACCTTCTCTTTTCAAAATCCTACAGACTCTGATTCTTGTTCATTCCTCTGACAGATGCTACATATAGCTTTATCCTGATTGTGTGCGCAGGACTTTGTCTTTTGTTCTCTTGAGCGGGTCTCTCCCACTTGATTGCAGGGGTTTCCTTGGGTTGGTACCCCTGACCTGACAGCACCACACCTACTTTTTCACAGTGGAAACTCACAGTGCACACGTTTGAGCGCCATCTTCCTTTATCCCCATCCAACCCTGCCACATTGTCATTTCCATAAGTTACTCCAAGAAAATTGTGCTGTTCCCAGGTGGATGGTATACAAGGAGTGGTTTCGCTAGTTTCTTATCAAGCATGATTTCAGCTCCCATAAGTTCAAAAGATGATGTCTCTTCTAGAAAGATTGGGTTTATGGTTAGGGAGATTCTGTAAATTATAGTGAGACCTCTCCCCTGCTTCAGTGTGCAGTCTAGATGAAAGATTTCATAACCCAGGGGAATAATATGGTCCAGTATTGGGACTGCCATTGGGTTGAGTCAGGTTTCAGATAGGAAGAGAATGCCCAGATCAAGCACTAGGATCATATCTGTATATCACGTGTGTATTTTGTGGCTGATCTGCAATTGTGCAGCATACATTTCAGGTTTTTGTCACTGTTTTCTGAGTTACTGTGGTAGACATTGTGTTTGTTGCAATCAGGATCAGGTTGTTGTGATTGACTTGTAGAAGATTGTACCTCTGTTATTGTTGTTGGATGTCTTGACGGATGTTGGAAGATGTGTCAAGGGAGGATTTCTGTGCACCCTGATAGTATATTAGCGGAAAGTTTACCTCTTCTTCTGAGAGGCGATTGTTTGTCCTTCCTAGCCGATAATGGGGCATATTAACAAGGAACAGGGAAAATTAACGCTAAGGGCTCTTAGCGTTAATTTGTTTAATGCCAGCTATCGCTGGATAATATCGCCTGGTTATCGCGTTATTAACAACGCTAACTGCCTAGGCGATAAAAAATCCAGCGATAGCGGCATTTTGGGAGGTTATCGCTGGTAATGCAGCGATAAAACTACAAGGATAGGGATATCCTTGTTGATAGCCCATGGTGGACTTAGCCATGTAATCCACCTCTCATTGGATTACATGGTTAAGTCTGAAAATTAGCAGACGTAAAAAAGCAGCGTTAACCATGGTTAGCGCTGCTTTTTTTGTCTCTAACAGGGTTAGCGTGAAGCTTAGCGACATTTCTCCTATTATTTTGCTCTGGAACGCCCACTTTGCATCTCATTAGAGATGCAAAGGGAAGCGTAGTGAAAAAGGGTGCTAACATGTGATTTTGCCTGTTAGAACCCTGTTGTTGATAGGGCGATATTTTTATCTCCGCTTCTTTGGCTTTTAAAGCCAAAAAAGCAGAGATAAAGCCCTTGTTAATATGTCCCTAAGTTTTTTGCCTCGGGGAGCTGTGAGACTGTTGTTGAGTGTCCGTTTTCGGTTAGATAGTGAGTCAGAGGACTTGGTAGTGGACATGTACATCTTCTCTAGGGTGAATAGAAGTGTGATGACTTTCTTCTTGACCCATAATATGTCTTTCCTGTTTAGTTGCAAGTTGTCGTTCATTTTGTTTAAGGGTTGTTTGAGTGAAGGACACTGTTGAATTGCATTATTGTCTGTTTGTAATTGTTCTGGCCGGGCTTCATGTTAGGTTGAGAGGTCTGCTCTTTGATTGGGAGATGTTTCTTTGGCAATGACCTGCTTCCTGTTGTTGAGTAGTTGGTCCTCAGACTGAGAAAGCTGCTTGTAGAAGGGTCTAGTCGGAGTCCATGTTTAGGAATCGGAGTATGAGATGGGTAACTAGGAGGTTTTACTGGGGCTGCGACTTGCCTTTTCAGATCACTAATATGTGAGTCAAAAGCTCGTAGGTCATTGTCTGCTGCTTGTATAAGGTTGTTACCATTTTTATAAATTGAAATGGTAGCTTTCGCTTTGAGTAAGGGGGAGGGTTATATTGTGAGTTTGAGACCATAGGGGATGTTCTATGTGAGGTTAGACTGCTTTGAGGGAATACAAAGCATTCTCAACAATATCTAGAGCCAATGAGACTCATCCTCTGCGCACTGTTGCTAGGGGTAAAACATACCTATACATTAAACATTATAAACACCACGATATTAGGCAGTTGTTGATTTCTATAAATAAAAAACATCAAATCCATGACAAACACAAAGGTTGATGCAGTGTATTTGCATATATACATTCAAACATAGTTCAAAAAAATGTCCGTGATCCTTCATAACGTGACAGATTAGTTGTCAAACAATAAATTCTCATTTGTCCGTAAGTTTTCTTGATGCCCAATGCATTTTGAGCCACCGCTAGCCCTTCTTCAGGGGGATGAATTCTAAGAAAATAAACAAAAATATAATGCAAACAGATAGGACTCAAGCATCATCGATATCAAAGCAGCAGCAGACTGGAAGTCAAAAAATAATAATAAGTCAAAAAATAATGAATTTGTAGGGTGAATACGCGAAAGAGCAAACAAAAGGCCCTCCACCATGGCGTAACGAATGTGTGAAAGAATACTCACTGAAAAAACTCAGGGGACTTAGCAGATCTGAAATAACAAATAGTGCGTAGCTCAATCAAAAACTCCACTTTAGACAACCCAAGAAAATGGACCAAATTAGTAAGTGGACGAAATGAAAAATAAATACCTCTTAAATCACAGTCAGTAGTACACTGGTTACCAAGCGGCTGGTCAAACACCTAAAAACATCAAATCAAACAAAAATCAGCCCGTAACTCTAATGCCAAAAGTAACAGGATCATGGTAGTAACCACGTCAGAAAAATACTAAATCATAATACCTTATTGAGTGGCCGACAATCCTTTATGCCAGAACCCACAGCAACGGCGAAGCAGACTTGGGAGAACTCTGCCGCAACACCGAACAAATGAAATACAAACTTGCCGAATCGCGGAAGTGTGCGGTCGGCTCGAAAACAAACAACGGACTAAATACCAAATAAAAGAATCAACCAACATGTTGAAACAGAAAACAGAGTCATCTGCTGATATCACCACTCTAAACCAACTGATACTAAAATGAATAAAGACCGCCATATTGGAACAGACACTAAAATACTGAATGCGAATGACCAATCGCTCAATCAGGGAGGAACTACAAGTATTCTCAGCAAAAACGGGGTGAAGAACACATACAAAGTCTAAAATGAAATGTGGAAATGTGAAAAAATAAAAAGTAAAACTAGATAATAATAGATGACAGTTAAAGGAAAAGCATAGAAACGGAAGAAATATTATACTGTGGAAATATAATACATCAAAAAATAAGTACATAAACATTAATCAATGTACCAGGGGTCATCATGCAGAACATGCCAGTCACAGTAATAATGAGAGTTATAGAAAACATGAATAATCAATTCTATCATTAATTCCTTTCTCTATCAAGGTATCGAGACGTCTGATCTCAAATGTTTCTCTTTGTAGAAGTGCTCTAGTAAGGTCCATATCTGGGTGATGTATGACTCTTTCTAACACCGAAAATTTGAGTTGGGCTATGCTGTGTCTCTCCTCTAGCCAATGTGTGGCTAGACTACTACTTTTGTTTTGTGTTCTTATGGTGCTTTTATGCTCAGATATGCGAATTTTGATCTTACGTTCAGTCTTACCCACATAGAGCTTTCCACATGGGCATTTGATGTAATAAATAAGTTTATTGGAATTACAGTCAGAGTTGTGAAAAAGCTTAATGGTTTCTCCTGAAGTAGGATGATGTAACACATTTCCCATAATGACATTGTTACATTGGACACAATTATGGCATTTATTCATCCCTTTGAAATTAGTCCCAAGTGGTTTTTTGGGAGTGTTGATTATCTCTTTCATATTTTTCGATCGCATATAAGCAAACAAGGGTAAATCCTTGAAGATGTCGTTGAAGTCAGGTTCATTCTGAAGCATTTCCCACCTTTTTATAATGATTTTTTTCACTTTAGTTGAACTTGTGGAAAATTTTGAACCGAAAACTTGCCTGGATGTTTGTCTGCGGGGTTGGGATTGTAACAGACTCCTTCTCGTGTATTTAGAAGTGCGTGATTTAGCTTGCTCAATCACTTCATGAGGATATCCTCTTTGGAGATACAATTGTTGTTGTTGTTGAAGAAAATGATTATCCATGTTATTTAGGTCAGAACAAATCCTTTTTATGCGTAAAAACTGAGAGAAGGGTAAATTGTGTTTAAGATTGGTAGGATGAAAACTCTGGAAGTGCAAAGCACTATTGACATCGGTAGATTTCCTGTGTACTTCAGTCTGAATCATCCTCTCGCTGATAGCAAGGGTCACATCTAAATATGAAATGGTGGTATTACTAATTAGTTGTGTAAATTGAATGTGATCGTCAAATTTGTTCAATTGTTGAATCTTTTCTTCCAATAGTTTCTGGGTGTTGGTCCAAAGGATAAAAAGTCATCTATATACCTGCAATAAAGCAGGGAGTTCCGGGTCCAGTCGGCATCATTGTAGATATGGTCAAACTCGAATTTGGCCATAAACGTATTCGCATACGCAGGGTCCCCTGCAAAGCCCATCGAAGTGCCTTGTTGTTGAAGAAAAAAGCTGTAATTCCAATAAAAATAGCTATGTTACAAGCAAAAATGTAGAATCTCAAGTATAAAAACTTTGTCAGCTCTTAATGAAGATTGTCGCAGCAAAGCCCACTCCACAGCTTCCATACTGGCAACATGCGGTATGGAAGTGTATAAAGACTTCACATCAATAGTGCACAGTAAAGCCCCTTCTGTGAGAACCACAGTCTCCAATTTTTGTAAAAAATCTTTAGTATCTTTTATGTAGGAAGTCCAGTCTTGAACAAAAGGTTGTAAAAAATAATCGCTGTAGTGCCCTAGTGGCTCAAAAATGGTCCCACATCCAGTGACAATCGGTCGCATGGGAGGGTTGTACAAATCCTTATGAAGTTTTTGCAACATATACAAAAGAGGTTTCCGGGGATAGTCCACTGTAAGAAATTGTTTGATAGCAATAGAAATCCAACCCATCTCGAGAGCATGATCTGAAATGCTCTTGAGTGTAGTTTTGAGATCATTAATAGGATCTTCATCTAACAATATATATGTCTGAGAATCAGCTACATGTTCTTGAACAGAATCGGTGTAAAAAGAGCTGTCCATTGTAACAATGGCACCGCCTTTATCAGCTTTCTGCACATGGATCTCTGCATCATTCTGAATAGAACGTAACATGTTAGTTTCGTGTTTTGATAAGTTGGTCTTCTTTGATCTTTTAAAATGCAAGTGGTGAAAATCTTTTCTAACCAAATTCTCAAACAAATCTAGTATTTTATGATAAATAGGAGCCTGGAATTTAGATTTTGGATGAAACTCCAAGAATTCTGGTGCCTCATTGTCTTTTTTGGGTGGTAACACATTCGTAAAAAAATGTCTTAGACGTAAGATCCTCAGGAACTTGAAGAGTGCTATCTCACATTCCAGAATATTGGTGTCATATGTGGGACAAAGCCCAGACCTTTATTAAGAACTTGAATCTGTTGTGAAGTGAGTTCCTTAGAAGAGATATTAACCACAATTGTTTGTTGTCAATGGCCCTGTTGAACTGTCGGTCCCTCCCTAGTCATGCGACAGAAATTAATTCCCTCATTCTCGACCACAAGTTGGACGTCTTGTTTTTAACAGAAACCTGGATCTCTTCCAGCTCCGGCCCGGATATGGTCAGAGCACTTCCACCAGGCTTTCTTATACCTCACCTAGATAGACCAGTAGGGCGGGGAGGTGGAATTGCCATCCTTTACAGGGATACGTTAACCTGTAAGGTCCAGGATGGAGGGATGAGCGACTGTGAGAGCTGTCAATTCTCTCTACGGTTGTCGCATACCGCTTCCTTGGCAGGCCTCCTTGTCTATCGCCCACCTGGGACCATGGGCAACTTCCTCAACTCTTTTCTTGAAACGGTCGCGCTTCTTGCCTCTTCCACAGTCAACTTTGTGGCACTAGGTGACTTTAACATCCATTTTGATGACCCCTCTGACTCTCTGGCAGTAGATCTTCAGGGTGATCTGAAAGCATTCGAGATTAACCTGGTCAATTCAGGTGCAACGCACGGGAAGGGACTCTTGCTCGACCCCATTTTTTCGAACTCGGAACGCCTTAAAGTACTGTCCGCGCTGGTTCTGCCCTGGACAGATCATTTTATGGTTCCGGCCCTGTGGCAGTTTGATGTCCCAGTGGTACCTACACCTAGAGTATACACGGTGGAAAGAGCCTGGTCTAGGCTCCCAGTGGACATCTGGGCAGTACACTTGGAGGCGACACGTCCCCCCCCCGGGCCTGACCCGCTAGTCGCTGATGCGAACTTAAACACCTGGTTGACCAACTCGCTCGATGCTATCCTCCCTAAGAAAAGACTACTCACCAGGGGTAAGAGAGTGGGCTCAGCTCCCTGGTACACGCCAGAGCTCAGAGCTTTGAGGAAGGGTTGCAAGAGGCAGAGGCAGGAGCGGATCTGGAGGAGGGACTGGGGCGAAGTGAGCCGGAGAGAATACCGGGCAGCACTTAACATCTAAAAATCCGCCATCCAGGCAGCGAAATTCAAGTTCTTTGAGGAGAGAATAGGACTCTCTTCTAATTCCTCGAAAGAGTCGTTTAAGGTCATCAGAGAACTTCTGCAAACCCCCGAACCTCCGGTCACTCATGACAACCCGCGTGAAAAATGCTCAGAATTAGCCACGTTCTTTAAATCTAAGATAGAAAACATCTTGGCGTCCCTCCCTCGGTTAGCGCAGGAGCAATCCTCCGAATGCAACCCTGGGTCTCAGCCTGGGGTGAGGACAGCAGAGCTGGACTCCTTTGGTCCAGTCACTGTGGACGAGGCTCTTGGGGTCTTGGTGACCCTGAAGAGTGGGTCTCCGAGAGATCCGGTACCGATGAAATACCTGAAGCAGGTAGCTTCTACCATCGGCGGCCCAGTGACGGACCTTTTGAACCTATCCTTCACCCAAGGAGTTGTGCCTCCCAGCTGGAAAGGAGCGGTAGTTAAGGCCCTCCTGAAGAAGCCCAGCCTGGACCCCGCTGACCTTGCTAATTTTAGGCCTATCTCCCTGCTCCCCGGCCTTAGCAAGGTGGCGGAGAAACTTGTGAATAGGCGCCTTTCGGGTTTTCTGGAATCCAACTCTCTCTTGGGTGACTCCCAAACGGGATTTCGCCCTGACCAGGGGACGGACACTGCCCTGCTGGCAGTCGTGGAGAATGCAGGAGCATTTTGGATTCAGGGGGATCGGTGGCAGTGATCCTCTTGGACCTTAGTGCGGCATTTGACACCGTAGACCATCAGGTGTTACTCCAGCGGCTGTCGGAGGTGGGGGTCTCCGGGTTGGCCCTGAAATGGCTTGCGTTCTTCTTAGAAGATCGGACGTTTGAGGTCTGGGAAGGCCACGAGAAGTCAACATCGGTTCCCCTCCAGTGTGGTGTGCCACAGGGCTCATCGCTGAGCCCCACAATATTTAATATCTATATGGCCCCACTGGAGAGTGTGGTACTGCCACTGGGTATCAAGATCATCAGCTATGCGGATGATACCCAGTTGGTGGTTGGGCTTCCCCAGCCGGCGAACCAACCCGACCTGCTGCACACATGTTTAGCCAGGGTCTTCACCTGGATGAGCAACTCAGCACTTAAACTTAACGGTTCAAAAACCGAACTGATGATGCTGGGGAACTCCCCTCCCTCCTTGTCCCCTAGTAGCTGGCCTAGCTGTCTGGGAGCGCCACCTACCCCAAAACAGGAGATTAAGAGCTTGGGGGTGTGGCTGGAGCAGGACCTATCCTTCAAGACACACGCAAAAAAGACCGCAGGCGTGTGTTTCGGCCTGCTCCGGTCAGCCCGGAAGATCCTACCCCTCCTCCCGATGGCCACTAGGAGGTTACTAATCCAGGGTCTCATCATTTCACGGCTGGACTACAGCAATGCGCTGTTTCTGGGGGCTCCAGAATCAACTCTAAACAAATTGCAACAAGTGCAAAATGCTGCCGCCAGGCTTTTGACGGACCTTCGCAGGCGGCAGTCAGCCCGACCTGCGCTGAAGGCGCTCCACTTGCTCCCTGTGAGAGAGAGGGTGAAGTTTAAAGCACTCTGCATGGCTCACAAAATCTTGCAGGGAAAAGGGCCCCCTATCCTGCGGAGTATGGTCCAACCTTATAAGGCCTCTCGCGCCCTCCGCTCAGACCACCAACATCTCTTGCAAGTCGCGAAAGTAAAAAAAGCGAGGACTGGCGGTAGAAGATTTTCCGTCAATGTGGCAGCATTATGGAACTCCCTTCAGCATGCCCTTCGCTCCGAAACTGGCACCTTGCGATTTCGCAAACTTTTAAAGACTCATCTGTTCCCTGCTTAGTGCTCTGCTGGTTTGGTGTGTACTCTGGACGAGCGCTGGGATGCCCAAGGGTAACCACGCGCTATACAAGACTCAATAATAATAATAATAATAATAATAACCACTAAGTTTGTTTCTGGCTTCGTGTTCGTCCGGACTTTCCGATCACTTCTCCTGGTTTTCCGATTTTTGACGTTCCTGGTAGTTGACTGGGATCCGGGTCCTTGGATAAAAATGAACATAACTAGACATTGATGCACCTTCAGTGCTTTCCATGGGGGGTACAGCACTTTTCATTTGAATTTGTGCTGGTGGTCTAGACGTAGTTGTATCGGTCTCAGTAGCTACACTCTCTTCAGATGAAGTAGTTGTTGGTTTTTTGAAATGTGATCGTCGCTGAGCATAAACTTCCGCCCAAGTATAAACTTCATTCAATTTATAGTCCAGAGTATCTCTTTTATATTTCCGAAATTTGCCTTCTTTCAATTCTTTGGTATACTTGTCCAGTCTCAAGTTGATATCTTCAAGAGATTTTATCAAATCTAAATCTTCCATTCGTGTAAGTAAATTTTGTTTGATCTCTTCAATCTCATTGTTGATTTCATTGATTGCTTTAGATAATTCCTCCACTAGTAATAAAATTAGATCAAGTGAACATTTATTTAAAATCGAGTACCATCTTTCCATAAAGTCTTTATTGAGGTGAAACCTGAATAACATAGGTTTGATGGACAACCTCAATCCACGTAGAATCCTTCTAGCTCGGTGATACTGTACTAGAGTGGACGCATGAAGATGCTGATTAATTTCTCTCCTGACTAAAAATTCTAGTTGCTTTAGTTGTTGAGTAATTGTGCTGCCTTGAAGGTCCGATGCTTTGACATCCTGTGTCAGTGCATACATTTCTGATGCTTGCTCTGAAGTGTATGCAAGGGTATTGGCCCTGTTTTCAGTAAGACTAGTAATAGCGTCAAATGACATGGTTGTGTGCTCTCTGCCAGAGACTGAAAGACCGAATATCAAAATGGGTGGAGCGGCACACACTGATTTTCCAAATAAGAAATACTTCAGTTGAATCCACTGGATACTATACACTTTTAACATAAGCGTGCTGCAGGGGAAGGCATAAACAGTCAAAAGAATGCCAACAGAACGCAACAATATCTAGAGCCAATAAGACTCATCCTCTGCGCACTGTTGCTAAGGGTAAAACATACCTATACATTAAACATTATTAACACCACGATATTAGGCAGTTGTTGAATTCTATAAATAAAAAACATCAAATCCACGACAAACACAAAGGTTGATGCAGTGTATTTGCATATATACCTTCAAACATAGTTCAAAAAATGTCCGTGATCCTTCATAACGTGACATATTAGTTGTCAAACAATAAATTCTCATTTGTCCGTAAGTTTTCTTGATGCCCAATGCATTTTGAGCCACCGCTAGCCCTTCTTCAGGGGGATGAATTCTAAGAAAATAAACAAAAATATAATGCAAACAGATAGGACTCAAGCATCATCGATATCAAAGCAGCAGCAGACTGGAAGTCAAAAAATAATAATAAGTCAAAAAATAATGAATTTGTAGGGTGAATACGCGAAAGAGCAAACAAAAGGCCCTCCACCATGGCGTAACGAATGTGTGAAAGAATACTCACTGAAAAAACTCAGGGGACTTAGCAGATCTGAAATAACAAATAGTGCGTAGCTCAATCAAAAACTCCACTTTAGACAACCCAAGAAAATGGACCAAATTAGTAAGTGGACGAAATGAAAAATAAATACCTCTTAAATCACAGTCAGTAGTACACTGGTTACCAAGCGGCTGGTCAAACACCTAAAAACATCAAATCAAACAAAAATCAGCCCGTAACTCTAATGCCAAAAGTAACAGGATCATGGTAGTAACCACGTCAGAAAAATACTAAATCATAATACCTTATTGAGTGGCCGACAATCCTTTATGCCAGAACCCACAGCAACGGCGAAGCAGACTTGGGAGAACTCTGCCGCAACACCGAACAAATGAAATACAAACTTGCCGAATCGCGGAAGTGTGCGGTCGGCTCGAAAACAAACAACGGACTAAATACCAAATAAAAGAATCAACCAACATGTTGAAACAGAAAACAGAGTCATCTGCTGATATCACCACTCTAAACCAACTGATACTAAAATGAATAAAGACCGCCATATTGGAACAGACACTAAAATACTGAATGCGAATGACCAATCGCTCAATCAGGGAGGAACTACAAGTATTCTCAGCAAAAACGGGGTGAAGAACACATACAAAGTCTAAAATGAAAAGTGGAAATGTGAAAAAATAAAAAGTAAAACTAGATAATAATAGATGACAGTTAAAGGAAAAGCATAGAAACGGAAGAAATATTATACTGTGGAAATATAATACATCAAAAAATAAGTACATAAACATTAATCAATGTACCAGGGGTCATCATGCAGAACATGCCAGTCACAGTAATAATGAGAGTTATAGAAAACATGAATAATCAATTCTATCATTAATTCCTTTCTCTATCAAGGTATCGAGACGTCTGATCTCAAATGTTTCTCTTTGTAGAAGTGCTCTAGTAAGGTCCATATCTGGGTGATGTATGACTCTTTCTAACACCGAAAATTTGAGTTGGGCTATGCTGTGTCTCTCCTCTAGCCAATGTGTGGCTAGACTACTACTTTTGTTTTGTGTTCTTATGGTGCTTTTATGCTCAGATATGCGAATTTTGATCTTACGTTCAGTCTTACCCACATAGAGCTTTCCACATGGGCATTTGATGTAATAAATAAGTTTATTGGAATTACAGTCAGAGTTGTGAAAAAGCTTAATGGTTTCTCCTGAAGTAGGATGATGTAACACATTTCCCATAATGACATTGTTACATTGGACACAATTATGGCATTTATTCATCCCTTTGAAATTAGTCCCAAGTGGTTTTTTGGGAGTGTTGATTATCTCTTTCATATTTTTCGATCGCATATAAGCAAACAAGGGTAAATCCTTGAAGATGTCGTTGAAGTCAGGTTCATTCTGAAGCATTTCCCACCTTTTTATAATGATTTTTTTCACTTTAGTTGAACTTGTGGAAAATTTTGAACCGAAAACTTGCCTGGATGTTTGTCTGCGGGGTTGGGATTGTAACAGACTCCTTCTCGTGTATTTAGAAGTGCGTGATTTAGCTTGCTCAATCACTTCATGAGGATATCCTCTTTGGAGATACAATTGTTGTTGTTGTTGAAGAAAATGATTATCCATGTTATTTAGGTCAGAACAAATCCTTTTTATGCGTAAAAACTGAGAGAAGGGTAAATTGTGTTTAAGATTGGTAGGATGAAAACTCTGGAAGTGCAAAGCACTATTGACATCGGTAGATTTCCTGTGTACTTCAGTCTGAATCATCCTCTCGCTGATAGCAAGGGTCACATCTAAATATGAAATGGTGGTATTACTAATTAGTTGTGTAAATTGAATGTGATCGTCAAATTTGTTCAATTGTTGAATCTTTTCTTCCAATAGTTTCTGGGTGTTGGTCCAAAGGATAAAAAGTCATCTATATACCTGCAATAAAGCAGGGAGTTCCGGGTCCAGTCGGCATCATTGTAGATATGGTCAAACTCGAATTTGGCCATAAACGTATTCGCATACGCAGGGTCCCCTGCAAAGCCCATCGAAGTGCCTTGTTGTTGAAGAAAAAAGCTGTAATTCCAATAAAAATAGCTATGTTACAAGCAAAAATGTAGAATCTCAAGTATAAAAACTTTGTCAGCTCTTAATGAAGATTGTCGCAGCAAAGCCCACTCCACAGCTTCCATACTGGCAACATGCGGTATGGAAGTGTATAAAGACTTCACATCAATAGTGCACAGTAAAGCCCCTTCTGTGAGAACCACAGTCTCCAATTTTTGTAAAAAATCTTTAGTATCTTTTATGTAGGAAGTCCAGTCTTGAACAAAAGGTTGTAAAAAATAATCGCTGTAGTGCCCTAGTGGCTCAAAAATGGTCCCACATCCAGTGACAATCGGTCGCATGGGAGGGTTGTACAAATCCTTATGAAGTTTTTGCAACATATACAAAAGAGGTTTCCGGGGATAGTCCACTGTAAGAAATTGTTTGATAGCAATAGAAATCCAACCCATCTCGAGAGCATGATCTGAAATGCTCTTGAGTGTAGTTTTGAGATCATTAATAGGATCTTCATCTAACAATATATATGTCTGAGAATCAGCTACATGTTCTTGAACAGAATCGGCGCGGCCGCAGTGAAGGGAGGAACTACATTACCCGTGAACCTTTGCGGCAGGAAGCCGTCATCGGGGGATCCCTTTTCGCGCCAGGAGGCGTTTAAAATTGAGAGGTCTTCCCCGGTGGAGTGGGCGTTTGGTTGACATTAATCCGAGGAACCCTACCTGGCTGATGCTTCTATCGATAACTCTGGTCCTGCCGAAGGTCTCTCCCCGCTGCCGCGTCTCCCACCAACAGCGCGGCCGCAGTGAAGGGAGGAACTACATTACCCGTGAACCTTTGCGGCAGGAAGCCGTCATCGGGGGATCCCTTTTCGCGCCAGGAGGCGTTTAAAATTGAGAGGTCTTCCCCGGTGGAGTGGGCGTTTGGTTGACATTAATCCGAGGAACCCTACCTGGCTGATGCTTCTATCGATAACTCTGGTCCTGCCGAAGGTCTCTCCCCGCTGCCGCGTCTCCCACCAACAGCGCGGCCGCAGTGAAGGGAGGAACTACATTACCCGTGAACCTTTGCGGCAGGAAGCCGTCATCGGGGGATCCCTTTTCGCGCCAGGAGGCGTTTAAAATTGAGAGGTCTTCCCCGGTGGAGTGGGCGTTTGGTTGACATTAATCCGAGGAACCCTACCTGGCTGATGCTTCTATCGATAACTCTGGTCCTGCCGAAGGTCTCTCCCCGCTGCCGCGTCTCCCACCAACAGCGCGGCCGCAGTGAAGGGAGGAACTACATTACCCGTGAACCTTTGCGGCAGGAAGCCGTCATCGGGGGATCCCTTTTCGCGCCAGGAGGCGTTTAAAATTGAGAGGTCTTCCCCGGTGGAGTGGGCGTTTGGTTGACATTAATCCGAGGAACCCTACCTGGCTGATGCTTCTATCGATAACTCTGGTCCTGCCGAAGGTCTCTCCCCGCTGCCGCGTCTCCCACCAACAGCGCGGCCGCAGTGAAGGGAGGAACTACATTACCCGTGAACCTTTGCGGCAGGAAGCCGTCATCGGGGGATCCCTTTTCGCGCCAGGAGGCGTTTAAAATTGAGAGGTCTTCCCCCGCGTCGCGGGACGCGCGCGGGACACGCCGGGCTAAGCCCGGGCAAAGGGCGGGCCCTCTGTGGCCCTCAGGGGACTGTGGGGGACGGGACGGGCCACCCCCATTGCATTCACCTTGCCACTCAGGATAAAGCTTTGAGGTGATATCTGTATCTCATCCGTGTGCTATATGTTAACTAGTCCTGATACGAGCATAGGTTAAGTGTTATATCTAGCTGTGTTGTAACGTAGAGGGGTAAAAAAATGACGAAAGCCAGAAAGACTCCGGTGGCTACAAGATCATCCACTCGAAAAAATCTTACCCCCTCTACACCTTTGCCATCTTTAACAGCTATTGACCTTATGCTACAGAAAACGATCAGTGTAGTAGCTGATGCGATCCAAAATACGGAGAGACGTCTCTCCTTGACTCCTAATATGTGTTTTCCAAATCTTTCAATGCACACCACTGAGCATAATAACACTGTGGAGTCAACTATAAATGTGGATGACTCGCTCTTGTTGCAATCCTTCTCGGGGTTACCGAGTGGCAAAGGTTGTAGAAATGAAACACCCTCAGGTCCGATTACTCTAAATAGTAATGAAAGAAGTGCTTCGCCCACTACCAATGGCGGGGCTAGCCCGTGTCTAATACAACCAGGAAATATGTCAATAAACTCCCCAGGAGAGGTACTTGCTGAAAGTTCCCCCCTGACTAGCATAACAGTGACAGACAAGTCTCCTTCTCCCAAAAAGAAGAAAGGACGTAATGGGAGGAAAAAAACTAAGTCTATTACAAGGAAGATTTATAAACCTCTGGGAAACCATAAATCCTCAGCCAAAGATGTATGGCTTAATTTTAAATTGGCCAAACCAATAATGGGTACATCTAATATGGCTACAACATCTACCAAACAAGATTTTTTAATAGCCAAAGAAAATCAGTCAAAAACCAAAAAACCATATATTGATGAGACAACTCAGACTGAAAGGGTGAGTTTAACTGATACATCTTACTTGACAGATCTAGAACGGCTGGTTAGACTCCTTCTCCAGCCTATAAACGATAAAATCACTAACATAGAGTTAATGTTAGCCAAACTCGAGAAATATCGAGATAACGTCCAGATCGCTGACCCCAAATCCCCTTTTACCTCTATACAGACTGACAATCCAGAAACCGTTTGTTGCAATACGGCAATCATTACCCCTACGGGATCTAATGCTCAGAACGACCAACCACAACATATAAGAATACAAAAAGAACCATTAGTGCTGCCGAGTGTACCTCCCATGCTGGCACACTGCATAGTTGACAATGACGAGAGCGAATGGGCCGCAGAAGATCTATCTCAAGCATCATCTGCCGATCGAGCTATGCCCATTAGGACTCCATCAGCGGTATCCCTAGCCACAAATATTCGACCAACACGAAACCTCATGCAGCCCCCACAAAATAAAAAACCCATTCATATTCATCTCCCTCCGGAATCCCAACTACACACCGTAGTAATGATAGGTGTCCCGCAACTAGAAAAGGACAAGGCGGAGAGATATGGGGATTTGAAAAATAAAGTAAGTCATTGGCTAACCACGCATAGACCGCTCCCCAGATACATCAGTGGTAAAATCTTAAATGTCAGGAGGGTCGATTGGGTGGGCCATAGATTTAAATCTACCGAGGGTGACTGCATTCTCGTTACTTTTTCTGATAATCGAGCAGTAAAACACATTATTGGCTGGAAAGATGACACGATCAATAGTTTGATCCGTACTAAAGATTTAAGCTATTTTTATCCCACAAGTGATTATGGCATTAATAAGTTGCCTACACATCCTATCATTGAGGAAAAAGAAAAGTATGTCACCTACAACCCACATTTTAATGAAGAAATACCGATGAAGTATTCTTATAATACAGGACAGTACAGACAGCATAGAAATGATATTCTCGGGGGACCCAGAAATGTTAACTATCCAGTCGCTTATCATGAAAGACGGAAGACCCCAGATGACCCATATTGCTATGAAAATCATTTCCAACCAATACCCCCTAACACACACTATAATGTCCCAATCACAAATAGGTTTGATGTTTTTTACGAGCAAAATGGTCTAGAGGGGGTTGATTGACTGTATGCTGCAACAGCAATGCCTACGCTTGCTGATTCCCCATTAAGTGATTTTAATTGTGATGCTCCCACTTGTCATCCAAATAAAGAATTAGACAGCATAAATTTTGTAGAACCAGATATAGATTGTTTGTTATCCAGGCCTGTATCCCTTGATTGTGAATATTCTAATATACTGCATCATCAATCTGACGCACTTAACGTTGACTTATCAATTGTAGAATTAAAACCCCCTGCAGTAGAAACTTTGGGATTCATTGTCAATGAACAACAAAACCAGTTATCAGAACTTACTAGTACCGAGGCCCCCATGAACACAGAAAATGATGATGGTTGTAAAATGAGTCTAGTTTCCTGGAACATTGCAGGCTTGGCAGACAAGATATGCGACCCTGCCTGGCTTGCTTTTGTTAAAAAATATGCGATTATATGTCTCCAAGAAACATGGTTAGAAGAAAATACTGCCTTCATCGAAGGGTATCAAAGCTTCGTTAGGCCAGCATCCCCCTCTACTAGTGGCAGAGCAAAAGGGGGCCTGGCCATTTTTATAAACTTGGCCCTGCCCTGTGATATAACTATTCATCAATATGTAAATAGTAACCTTCAAGTGCTTATATTGAAGAGAGGCAAGAATGCTTTGACTTTAGTCAATTTTTATAACGCCACATCTAGTCAAGGGGAATGTAATATACTATTATTGAATGAAATGTTGAAAGAAGGAATAGATATATTACCTTGTAAAGTACTGATTGTAGGTGACTTTAATGTACATCCGTGCGGTAACCCAAGAGATACCCCAATGGGATCCCTCGGATGTACCAGCATGGATGGTTTTCACTTTAATCATACTAGACGTGGTTCCCTTCTTAATGATTTACTCAATGAATATAACTTGTTTGTAGCCATGTCACTGGTGCCAGAATCCAAAATTTTTGATGTCCCGACGTTTAAAGGGTCACGTTATGGGTCTTTTATTGACCATATATTATTATCTGTTGACCTTGTAAATCAGATCTCCTGCTTTACTATCCACATGAATATTTACAGTGATCACAACCCCATTTCTATCAACTTGTTTGGTGGTATATTTGAATTACGTAAACAATGTAAAGACAGGGGAATTCTACAATGTACAAATGGTAAACGTCGTTTGAAATGGCATAGGGTAAATCAAGAAAACTTTTACAATGATATTAATAAGTTATGTGGTGAGGAATTAGCGACCTGTGCCTCAACTTCTATGTCTCCAAAGCAAACTTTAGTCACTTTTGAAGGTGTAGCGCTAACAGTAAGCTCTATGTTACTGGTTCCAGCAAAAGGGCAAGCTGATAGTCACCCTAAATGGTTTGATCATGTATGTTCTGTTGCAAATAGAAATTTAAGGATGGCGTTAAAAAATAAACCTAGAGATCTAGGCGAAATCAGGACCCTCCGCTATATCTATAAAAAAACATTAGACAAGCGGAAAAAGGAAATTAAGGCCAGTACTTGGGAGTCCCTGCTTGACCCAGCTGTACTGGGAAATAGCAGCAAATTCTGGGAGATTGTCAACAAACCTCTGTTTGACAACCCAAGTGACACTGCAATAGGTACAAATATCCCAGAGGCAGATTGGGTTTCCCACTTTAGCGCAATTTTTAAAAGTGATGACCAACTTTCAGATCATAAATTTTTAATTCTAGAGGAGAAGCCTCCCTGTTTCTCAATCAGCGAAGTAGAAAAGGCAATCCAAGGTCTAACCAGCAACAAGGCACCTGGTCCGGATGGCCTCCCTCCGGATCTTTTTAAATCCAGTATCCAGTTATGGGCTCCTATCCTTACAAATGTAATAAATGCAGCCGCAATATCTGGGTGCCCAAAATCCTGGGGACAATCAACTATTGTCCCCGTGTTTAAAAAGGGTGATCGTGGCAGCCCGACATGCTACAGACCAATATCCTTGATTAACTCTGTAGCAAAAGTGGTAGGGGGTGTGCTTTTGAACAGACTTACAACATGGGCAAACGAGAAAAATATTCTATCCTCAATACAATACAGCTTCAGACCAGGCCACTCAACAGTGACCCAGTGTCTGAACCTGTATTTAATTGTAAGCAAATATACTTTAGCCCGCCAGGGAACCATACACATGGCCTTTATGGACCTATTGTCCGCATTTGACTGTGTGGACAGAGGTAAATTATGGGACATTATGTTAAATATGGGCATTGATCAGAACTTAGTTTATCTTCTGATCGATTTGCACTCAGATACAAGAGCCAACGTCCGCTACTCACAAGACCTGAAGGTGTCAGGGGACATCAGAATTAATAGGGGCGTCCGTCAAGGATGTATTTTAGCACCTTTTCTCTTCAATTTGTACATAAATGAGCTGGAGGACAGTTTGTTGAGAACAGGTGCAGATTACCCCTATGTAGGCAAAAAAGGTATCCCAGTCTTACTTTATGCGGATGACGCTGTCCTTATTTCAAGGACCGCAAATGGTCTCCAGAAACTTCTAAATTCTTTTTATGAATTTATGGAGTCCAGAGGCTTAAGTATCAATAACTCAAAGTCCTACACTATGAAAATAGGCCAGGGGTCGCGTAAACCCAACTCTTTTCACACAAATGGGGAAAGAATTCCAAATTCCAAAACCTTCTCATACCTCGGGGTCCTTCTCGATGACCAACTAGAGTGGGGACCAGCTATTGCCAAAAAAAAGGGCGAAGTAATACGTGTCAATGCAGCAATACTTGGCTTTGCTAGCAAAATGGGCAATAGTCCGGTGGCCGCTTTGCTCAAACTACATCAAGCCAAAAGTGTCGCCATCGCCTGCTATGGCAGTGAGATATGGGGCTACTGCCAGACACGAGCCCTGGAGGTTACAGAAAATAACTTCTTAAAGAAGGTACTGAGGCTGCCAAGGGGCACCGGAAATTTCTCGGTACATGAGGAATTAGGTGTACCATTCCTGAGTGACAGAATAGCAGCAAATCCCCTGTTATGTTGGTTGAACTCCTGGCTAAATGATGATATACCTCTCACTCATGCTATACTAGAAGAAGCTCTAACCTGGGACGGTAGGTTTAAGGTTCCGTGGCTGAGGTACATTAACGACCGCCTCACTGAAATGGGACGGCCGGATTTATTCTCATCCCCAAAATCCATAACCAAAGCTGATGTAATCTTTGTGAAAAAGACATTTATGTCTATTAGGTATCTCGCCCGGGAGGAGGGCGAACTGACGAAAGATAGTATAAGGAAGCACGCCCTACTTAAAACATGTCCACAAATGGAACCATATCTATCCTGGCCTATGTCAGGGTATGAACGCTATCTCTTGATAAGGTTCCGTTTTGATTTATTTCATCTCCTGTTGGCAACACCAAAAGGAGCACACCGAGGCCAAGTGTTACCTGCTTGCGGCTGCGACGGGAAGTCTCCGCAAGACTTGGCACACTTTTTATTTGTTTGTCCATATTATCTAGTACCTCGGAAGTTGTATTTGAAGCCCTGTTTAAAGGATTTACAATTTACCCAAATTAAACCAGCACTTCATTACCTCCAACTCCTGAATTGTGACTACACTCTGTTTATATGTAGCTTTCTGAAACTTGCTATCACCTTCAGGAAAAGTATGGAAGGTTAATTATGCTGCTACTATCGTTGTATTTTTATCCCTTTTTTAGCTTTGTATAATTATTTATATTTTTAACTTGTTGCATTTTACGTGTTATCCTGGTTTCACAAAACTATGGCAGATTATCTTGTGTCTCATCGATGAAATGGATGATTTCCCTTTATATGAAAGGAATATGTTATGTCTGTATATTTTAAAATGTACTTTTATGGATGTATTGTATTACATTCGAATAAAGATATTTGAACTGAACTGAACGGTGTAAAAAGAGCTGTCCATTGTAACAATGGCACCGCCTTTATCAGCTTTCTGCACATGGATCTCTGCATCATTCTGAATAGAACGTAACATGTTAGTTTCGTGTTTTGATAAGTTGGTCTTCTTTGATCTTTTAAAATGCAAGTGGTGAAAATCTTTTCTAACCAAATTCTCAAACAAATCTAGTATTTTATGATAAATAGGAGCCTGGAATTTAGATTTTGGATGAAACTCCAAGAATTCTGGTGCCTCATTGTCTTTTTTGGGTGGTAACACATTCGTAAAAAAATGTCTTAGACGTAAGATCCTCAGGAACTTGAAGAGTGCTATCTCACATTCCAGAATATTGGTGTCATATGTGGGACAAAGCCCAGACCTTTATTAAGAACTTGAATCTGTTGTGAAGTGAGTTCCTTAGAAGAGATATTAACCACAATTGTTTGTTGTCAATGGCCCTGTTGAACTGTCGGTCCCTCCCTAGTCATGCGACAGAAATTAATTCCCTCATTCTCGACCACAAGTTGGACGTCTTGTTTTTAACAGAAACCTGGATCTCTTCCAGCTCCGGCCCGGATATGGTCAGAGCACTTCCACCAGGCTTTCTTATACCTCACCTAGATAGACCAGTAGGGCGGGGAGGTGGAATTGCCATCCTTTACAGGGATACGTTAACCTGTAAGGTCCAGGATGGAGGGATGAGCGACTGTGAGAGCTGTCAATTCTCTCTACGGTTGTCGCATACCGCTTCCTTGGCAGGCCTCCTTGTCTATCGCCCACCTGGGACCATGGGCAACTTCCTCAACTCTTTTCTTGAAACGGTTGCGCTTCTTGCCTCTTCCACAGTCAACTTTGTGGCACTAGGTGACTTTAACATCCATTTTGATGACCCCTCTGACTCTCTGGCAGTAGATCTTCAGGGTGATCTGAAAGCATTCGAGATTAACCTGGTCAATTCAGGTGCAACGCACGGGAAGGGACTCTTGCTCGACCCCATTTTTTCGAACTCGGAACGCCTTAAAGTACTGCCCGCGCTGGTTCTGCCCTGGACAGATCATTTTATGGTTCCGGCCCTGTGGCAGTTTGATGTCCCAGTGGTACCTACACCTAGAGTATACACGGTGGAAAGAGCCTGGTCTAGGCTCCCAGTGGACATCTGGGCAGTACACTTGGAGGCGACACGTCCCCCCCCCCCGGGCCTGACCCGCTAGTCGCTGATGCGAACTTAAACACCTGGTTGACCAACTCGCTCGATGCTATCCTCCCTAAGAAAAGACTACTCACCAGGGGTAAGAGAGTGGGCTCAGCTCCCTGGTACACGCCAGAGCTCAGAGCTTTGAGGAAGGGTTGCAAGAGGCAGAGGCAGGAGCGGATCTGGAGGAGGGACTGGGGCGAAGTGAGCCGGAGAGAATACCGGGCAGCACTTAACATCTACAAATCCGCCATCCGGGCAGCGAAATTCAAGTTCTTTGAGGAGAGAATAGGACTCTCTTCTAATTCCTCGAAAGAGTCGTTTAAGGTCATCAGAGAACTTCTGCAAACCCCCGAACCTCCGGTCACTCATGACAACCCGCGTGAAAAATGCTCAGAATTAGCCACGTTCTTTAAATCTAAGATAGAAAACATCTTGGCGTCCCTCCCTCGGTTAGCGCAGGAGCAATCCTCCGAATGCAACCCTGGGTCTCAGCCTGGGGTGAGGACAGCAGAGCTGGACTCCTTTGGTCCAGTCACTGTGGACGAGGCTCTTGGGGTCTTGGTGACCCTGAAGAGTGGGTCTCCGAGAGATCCGGTACCGATGAAATACCTGAAGCAGGTAGCTTCTACCATCGGCGGCCCAGTGACGGACCTTTTGAACCTATCCTTCACCCAAGGAGTTGTGCCTCCCAGCTGGAAAGGAGCGGTAGTTAAGGCCCTCCTGAAGAAGCCCAGCCTGGACCCCGCTGACCTTGCTAATTTTAGGCCTATCTCCCTGCTCCCCGGCCTTAGCAAGGTGGCGGAGAAACTTGTGAATAGGCGCCTTTCGGGTTTTCTGGAATCCAACTCTCTCTTGGGTGACTCCCAAACGGGATTTCGCCCTGACCAGGGGACGGACACTGCCCTGCTGGCAGTCGTGGAGAATGCAGGAGCATTTTGGATTCAGGGGGATCGGTGGCAGTGATCCTCTTGGACCTTAGTGCGGCATTTGACACCGTAGACCATCAGGTGTTACTCCAGCGGCTGTCGGAGGTGGGGGTCTCCGGGTTGGCCCTGAAATGGCTTGCGTTCTTCTTAGAAGATCGGACGTTTGAGGTCTGGGAAGGCCACGAGAAGTCAACATCGGTTCCCCTCCAGTGTGGTGTGCCACAGGGCTCATCGCTGAGCCCCACAATATTTAATATCTATATGGCCCCACTGAAGAGTGTGGTACTGCCACTGGGTATCAAGATCATCAGCTATGCGGATGATACCCAGTTGGTGGTTGGGCTTCCCCAGCCGGCGAACCAACCCGACCTGCTGCACACATGTTTAGCCAGGGTCTTCACCTGGATGAGCAACTCAGCACTTAAACTTAACGGTTCAAAAACCGAACTGATGATGCTGGGGAACTCCCCTCCCTCCTTGTCCCCTAGTAGCTGGCCTAGCTGTCTGGGAGCGCCACCTACCCCAAAACAGGAGATTAAGAGCTTGGGGGTGTGGCTGGAGCAGGACCTATCCTTCAAGACACACGCAAAAAAGACCGCAGGCGTGTGTTTCGGCCTGCTCCGGTCAGCCCGGAAGATCCTACCCCTCCTCCCGATGGCCACTAGGAGGTTACTAATCCAGGGTCTCATCATTTCACGGCTGGACTACAGCAATGCGCTGTTTCTGGGGGCTCCAGAATCAACTCTAAACAAATTGCAACAAGTGCAAAATGCTGCCGCCAGGCTTTTGACGGACCTTCGCAGGCGGCAGTCAGCCCGACCTGCGCTGAAGGCGCTCCACTTGCTCCCTGTGAGAGAGAGGGTGAAGTTTAAAGCACTCTGCATGGCTCACAAAATCTTGCAGGGAAAAGGGCCCCCTATCCTGCGGAGTATGGTCCAACCTTATAAGGCCTCTCGCGCCCTCCGCTCAGACCACCAACATCTCTTGCAAGTCGCGAAAGTAAAAAAAGCGAGGACTGGCGGTAGAAGATTTTCCGTCAATGTGGCAGCATTATGGAACTCCCTTCAGCATGCCCTTCGCTCCGAAACTGGCACCTTGCGATTTCGCAAACTTTTAAAGACTCATCTGTTCCCTGCTTAGTGCTCTGCTGGTTTGGTGTGTACTCTGGACGAGCGCTGGGATGCCCAAGGGTAACCACGCGCTATACAAGACTCAATAATAATAATAATAATAATAATAACCACTAAGTTTGTTTCTGGCTTCGTGTTCGTCCGGACTTTCCGATCACTTCTCCTGGTTTTCCGATTTTTGACGTTCCTGGTAGTTGACTGGGATCCGGGTCCTTGGATAAAAATGAACATAACTAGACATTGATGCACCTTCAGTGCTTTCCATGGGGGGTACAGCACTTTTCATTTGAATTTGTGCTGGTGGTCTAGACGTAGTTGTATCGGTCTCAGTAGCTACACTCTCTTCAGATGAAGTAGTTGTTGGTTTTTTGAAATGTGATCGTCGCTGAGCATAAACTTCCGCCCAAGTATAAACTTCATTCAATTTATAGTCCAGAGTATCTCTTTTATATTTCCGAAATTTGCCTTCTTTCAATTCTTTGGTATACTTGTCCAGTCTCAAGTTGATATCTTCAAGAGATTTTATCAAATCTAAATCTTCCATTCGTGTAAGTAAATTTTGTTTGATCTCTTCATTCTCATTGTTGATTTCATTGATTGCTTTAGATAATTCCTCCACTAGTAATAAAATTAGATCAAGTGAACATTTATTTAAAATCGAGTACCATCTTTCCATAAAGTCTTTATTGAGGTGAAACCTGAATAACATAGGTTTGATGGACAACCTCAATCCACGTAGAATCCTTCTAGCTCGGTGATACTGTACTACAGTGGACGCATGAAGATGCTGATTAATTTCTCTCCTGACTAAAAATTCTAGTTGCTTTAGTTGTTGAGTAATTGTGCTGCCTTGAAGGTCCGATGCTTTGACATCCTGTGTCAGTGCATACATTTCTGATGCTTGCTCTGAAGTGTATGCAAGGGTATTGGCCCTGTTTTCAGTAAGACTAGTAATAGCGTCAAATGACATGGTTGTGTGCTCTCTGCCAGAGACTGAAAGACCGAATATCAAAATGGGTGGAGCGGCACACACTGATTTTCCAAATAAGAAATACTTCAGTTGAATCCACTGGATACTATACACTTTTAACATAAGCGTGCTACAGGGGAAGGCATAAACAGTCAAAAGAATGCCAACAGAACGCAACAATATCTAGAGCCAATAAGACTCATCCTCTGCGCACTGTTGCTAAGGGTAAAACATACCTATACATTAAACATTATTAACACCACGATATTAGGCAGTTGTTGAATTCTATAAATAAAAAACATCAAATCCACGACAAACACAAAGGTTGATGCAGTGTATTTGCATATATACCTTCAAACATAGTTCAAAAAATGTCCGTGATCCTTCATAACGTGACATATTAGTTGTCAAACAATAAATTCTCATTTGTCCGTAAGTTTTCTTGATGCCCAATGCATTTCGAGCCACCGCTGGCCCTTCTTCAGGGGCTTGAATTCTAAGAAAATAAACAAAAATATAATGCAAACAGATAGGACTCAAGCATCATAGATATCAAAGCAGCAGCAGACTGGAAGTCAAAAAACAATAATAAGTCAAAAAGTAATGAATTTGTAGGGTGAATACGCGAAAGAGCAAACAAAAGGCCCTCCACCATGGTGTAACAAATTTGTGAAAGAATACTCACTGAAAAAACTCAGGGGACTTAGCAGATCTGAAATAACAAATAGTGCGTAGCTCAATCAAAAACTCCACTTCAGACAACCCAAGAAAATGGACCAAATTAGTAAGTGGACGAAACGTGGTCCCACCAATAATACGTGGGTCAGGTGATGGATACAATTCACCACCGTTTTTATATTTTGAGAAAAAAATGAATGTAGGAGCCTTGGTGTAAGGATCCTGCAGAGTAGTGGGTGGGTACATTTACCACTATCTCCAATGAATTTTCCACTGCCTGAGTCCTGTTACAGATGGGAACATGTTCATGGGATACAGTGGCTCGTGAATGAATAGTTTTAGAGTATCTCTCTATGATTGGGGTTTTTGCCTGGCCCTCTGCCCACCACAATGCAAAATCATTGACATGGGCAGGTTTTCTGAATGGCAAGTCCATTACATTACTTTTGTAACTCTACATTTAGTTTATTTTCAATATGTAAGGAATGCAAAACGAGCATTGGCAAAGTCAATTAGTGTGGCTTTGGAAATGTTTGTAGAATAGTCATCTTGGACCATTACGTATGATGGCTGTCACTTTGATGGTAGCCATCTTGTAAGCAAACCAGGCTTAACATAGAGGCAATGTGTAAAGTATTTATGAAGAACTTCAAATAGTAGTAAAGGGAAAACACAAGACAAAAAAATTCCACATTCATTTAGAAATATAGAGCAAAATGTAATAGATTATTTGATACCAAAATGACAATAACTCCAATCAGTAGAACCAGAGATAATCAGATTTGAAGATCTAATAAAAATAGTACCTAGAAGCACAAAGCTCCAACTATTGTTTTCTGGTCACACCGTACGGGGACAAAGTCACAAGTCCAGGCCAACGGCGATGGAGCATGGGCCGGATACAGGGACCAAGTTAGTCCCACTGAACAAACTACCTTAAACCCTGGTTTCTGAAGCATTGTGAGATCCAACGTTGAGGATGCATTGCACATCAGGGGATTCGAGGAAGCTGTGAGGCTACGATGCAGAGTCCTGTTTCTTTTTAGAGGCTGCTGTCAACAAAGGGCTTGTGAAGCAAAGTCCGGCATTTAGGATGCGTCATGCAGTGCTTTTTAGGTCTTGCCTGACCCAGCGCATGCGCTGGTCTGCGAGACTTTTTGTGAGGGCTCAAAAAAGTGCTACCACTGTAGCATAGAGCTACAGGGCATTAGAGGAAACTGACTCCTGAGGCGAATAGCCGGGAGAGACGTTCGCTTTTTTAAAAAATTGAATATCTGTATTGTTGTGTTTTTAACCTGTGACTCACTTGTCCCTGGGCACTCCCTCCTCCAAAAGCTACCTGATATCCCCGCGCAGCGGATCTAAGCGCTGCTGCGGGTGGGAAAAAGCAATCGCCGCCATTCACCACAGCCCACAGGCCACGCCCACTGCCGGGAGGCAACGCCCCCTCACAAAGCCCTATATAAGTCGTGCCGCTGACCGCCGCATTCATTAGAGAAAACTGACTCCTGAGGCGAATAGCCGGGAGAGACGTTCGCTTTTTTTTAAAATTGAATTTCTGTATTGTTGTGTTTTTAACCTGTGACTCACTTGTCCCTGGGCACTCCCTCCTCCAAAAGCTACCTGATATCCCCGCGCAGCGGATCTAAGCGCTGCCGCGGGTAGGAAAAAGCAATCGCTGCCATTTACCACAGCCCACAGGCCACGCCCACTACCGGGAGGCCACACCCCCCCATCCCCTCAAATAATGTTCCTCCCCCAGACACGAGCAGTGGGCGCGCAGCCAGCGCGCCGAAGGCGTGCTAAAGGCAAGCCCGCTCTGCTGCCCTCCTCAAATTTAAACCCCCCATGGAAGCTTGCTGCCTTCACCGCCACCATCCCCTTAACCTTCCCACTTCCTGCCAACACTGCAATACTAGGCTCAACTCCCCCCGACTTAGACCGGACCAGCAAAACTACACCCTACTGCTCCTAAACTGCAGGTCCCGGCCAAAACATAGCGCAGAAATCTTTCTGCTAATAGACGAGCGGACTCCTGACGCCGTCTTTCTAACCGAGACCTGGCTAACCCCAGATTGCGATCCAGACGTGATACAAGCACTTCCCCCGGGTTACCAGATCTCTTGCAGGGATCGCATGCAGGGAAAGGGAGGAGGTCTTGCAATTATCCATAAATCCTTATACCAGTGCCACTGCACCCCAGACCCAATCCCAGATTGCGAAAGCATGTCTTTCTGCCTCAAACTTACCCCCGACAACAGTCTAACAGGGGCACTTGTGTATCGCCCCCCAGGCCCAATGAACCACTTCCACTCCTCACTACCCTCGCTAGCGGCTGAGTCTGCCATGTCCTCTTCCAACTTCATGGTTCTGTGCGACTTCAATATTCACTTCGACAACAGCACTGACAGCACTGCTAATGAGCTAGTCTCTAGCTTGGCCGCTATCCAACTGGAGCAACTAATCCGGTCCCCCACTCATAACAAAGGTCACCTGCTTGACCCTGTCTTTAGCAACTGTCCCAACCTCTCGGTTGGCACCATCACACACCTCCCCTGGACTGATCACTTTCTTATCTCCCTCAATTGGTCCATCCACAAATTCACTTCCCCTACCCCTATACCACGAAAAATGAGAAACTGGTTTAGGCTCCCTCCAGAGCAGTGGTCGAGCCTACTATCTGTCTCAAAGTCCCCTCTCTCCCAGAACCCCATACCTGACAGCGGGAAATTCAACAAATGGATTGAGGATTCCATTGACTCTATTCTCCCCACCAGGAAAACCGTGTTAAAAAGAGCACAAGAAACTGCCCCCTGCTACTCGGAGGAGCTCAGGGAGATAAAACGTCAGTGCAGAAAGCTTGAAAGGAAATGGTGCCTGGGATACGCCACCACTGACAAAAACAGGTATAGGGAAGCCATTAGGGAATACAAACTCGAAATAAATATAGCCCAGGCCTCCTACTACAAAGAGAAAATTATGGCAGCTAGATCCAAGCCAAAAGAAATCTACCAAGTAGTCAAAAGCCTCTCTAAGATCTCCCACCCTTCAGTTTCAGCTGATAATCCCATAGCTCGATGCAACAATCTAGCCAAATTTTTCTACCAAAAAATTAACAAGATATATTTATCCTTCACAGCCCCCGATTTGGAGCTTAGCTCCACTGAATCCCAACCTCTGATTACAACAGAACACCTCCCGCGAGTGACTCTGAACAATTTCCCACTATTGGACTCAGAATCACTCAAATCCCTAGCACAACAGACAAAATCAGGCTCCCCTCGCGACCCAGCTCCCCCTCGCACGATGTTCATGGCCAGCCAAATCATCCTCCCCACCCTCATGGAGATACTTAACAGCTCCATTCAAAAGGGAGTCGTTCCCCCCACCTGGAAACAGGTGATGGTGAAAGCACTACTTAAGAAGCCTAATCTCAATCCCAACGACCCTAATAACTACCGCCCCATCTCCCCGTTACCTTGGGCAAGCAAGATTTTGGAGAAACACATCAATCTCCACCTCACTAAATTCCTCGAGGAGAACCGGTTACTGGACTCCACTCAAACAGGATTCCGCCCCAAACATGGCACGGAAACGGCTCTCCTAGCCGTGACGGAGGAATCTAGGAGGATCTTGGACCGAGGGGGATCAGTGGCAGTGGTCCTCCTCGATCTGAGCGCCGCGTTTGACACGGTGTGCCACAAAACTCTGCTGTGTCGACTATCCGATCTGGGAGTCTCCGGAGACGCCCTTGACTGGTTAGGATCCTTTTTGAGCGGAAGGACCTTCCAGGTCTTCGACGGTCACTCCTGTTCCACCAGCAGACCTCTGAACTGCGAGGTACCCCAGGGCTCCTCCCTAAGCCCCACGCTGTTCAATGTGTACATGAGACCGCTGGCTGAGGTCGTCCACCAATACGGTATCAAGATCATCTCGTATGCGGACGACACTCAGCTTGTGGTCTCCCTGGCACAGAAGAACAGTGGGCACCCGCAAGCCAACCTGTCAGCCTGCATGGAGGATGTTAGGAGATGGATGACAGCATCCTCACTTAAACTTAACGGTGACAAAACCGAGATCATGCTTCTCGGCCCCCCCATTCTCACCACCATCGACCAGCTATGGCCCTCCAGCTTAGGCCCACCACCAACCCCGAAGGAGGACATCAAAAGTTTAGGAGTCTGGCTCGACAAAGCACTCACCCTCAACACTCAGGCAACTAAAACCTCAGCAACCTGCTTTGGGATCATGCGGATGTTGAGAAAAATCCTTCCAATCCTGCCCTTTGAAGCTAAACAAGTTGTCTTTCAGGGCCTTATCCAGTCCCGGCTTGACTTCAACAACACCCTTTACCTGGGAGCCCCTGAATACGTGCTGCAAAAACTCCAGCGGATCCAGAACTGCGCAGCTCGCACGCTGCTCCAGATTCCTCTTAGAGAATCGGCTAAAACTGGGATCCGGTCACTCCACTGGCTACCTGTCAGGGAAAGAATACAATTCAAAACCCTGTGCATATCCCATCAAGCCTTCCATAGAGCTAGCCCTGAGATCAATCACTCACCCCCTACTGCCCCGGTAAACTACTCCGATCAACGAACGCATTTCTTGCCGCAGTCCCCAGAATCAAAAGGTCTAGAGCAGGAGGCAGGTCCTTCACATTCAATGCCGCTAAATTATGGAACTCCCTTCCCCTGCCCCTAAGATCTAACCCCACCCTCTCGTCCTTCCGTAAAGAGTTAAAAACATTCCTCTTCATAACCTAATGCCTCCCCTTGCTCCCTCCTCCCGCCCCTCAGAGTACTACTTCCTCTATTCAGCGCTTGGACGCCCTAGGGCAGCAGTCGCGCTCTACAAAACCCCTTTTAATTTCATTTCATTTCAGTGCATGTGCACAGGAGCGCGCGCCTCACTTTCGCTTTGATGTTCTCCGTGAGCCAGTTTTTTTTCCCCAGTTTATTACTTCAAGTAGTAATGGTGGCACCCGTGCGCCGCCATTACTACAGAGCAGTAATAAACAGAAACAAGCATTGGCATAGCCAATAGGTTTCGCTTTTGGGACCTTATAAGTATTTAGTTATGCAAATGTTGCATGGCTAAACACTTATAAGGTCCCAAAAGCGAGACCTATTGGCTATGCCAATGATTGTTCTGAAAATGCTCTGGGGCAATGATGCAAAGTCCTGCGCCATTGTCGACCATGAGGGGCTTGCAATAAAAAGTCCTGTATTGTGGATGCATCCTACAGCAGAGATTCAAAGTAGAGTGTGGGATACAATGCGGGGTCCGGAATCTGAGATGCATCACGATGTGATGGTTCGAATGTTGCTGCGAATAGATGCATCATGCTGTGTCAGTTCTACTTGCAGGACCACATTAAGGATAGCAGAGCACCTTTTGGTGAATTTAAAAGGGTCCAGGACTGGAGGGGCACCAATAAGACTCTCAGCAGACAGAGCCCAATTGCTGGGTTGAGGGTGGTTGGAGCCTTTTTTGTCCCTGAGGCTCTGATCAGGAGGCCAGCCAACTAGCTCTTGAAATCACTATTCTGGTCCTGGGTTCAAGATGCAGGCTCAATCTGGTTCACTCAAGCAGCAGAGTAGCAGTCATTCTTGCAGAGCAGCACTACAGTCCTTCTGAGTCTTCCAAAGATCCAGAGGTGTACTGAAGAGATGGGCTAAAGGCCCACTATTTCTACCTGGTGCCCACTTTGAAGTAAGAGAAGATTATGAAGGCTTTTACCCCAGAGGTTCTTCGAATTTGCTGCCTCCCTGTTGTGGCTCGAGCTTGTTTAGGATCACAAAAGAGAAGTGTGAAATCACTTTATGAGTGTGCCGGTCAGAGCCTTTGTGATGTGCAAGGGTGCTAGGTGACTGCTCCTACCCATCATCAAACCAGAGATGGCCCATCCTGCCAACACCTACTCCCCCTTTGTTTCACTATCTGGGAGCAATACACAAAAATCAACTGCCAGTTAGAGCTAGTCATTTGATCAAGGGTACCGCCTGCCTGTACCAAATGTTTGGGACAAGAAAATGCCTACTTTTTAAAAGTAAAAAGAACAAATAATGGACGGGAGGTTGAGAAATGTAAACATTCACCCCAGTCATAAAGATCTAGGTTCAATCCATCATTTTGTTGCTCACCACGCCTCCCCAGTTTGGACCCATTCATATGCCAATCAGTCTTGACCCTGCTCCTCATGGGAACAGTTCAGCCCCAACTGCCAAGCCAGGACCTCCCTGGACCAGAAACAAGCATCATGGAACTGGTTTCAAGTTATCACTCCTCATCAGCCAGGCTAGCTTGAATCCAGTGGCGCAGTGAGCATGGGATCCACGTCTGGACATACTCTTCCCCTTAGGGCGACAAAGGCAAAAAAAACATGTGATGGACTGAATGCTGAACAATGCAAAAATTCACCACAGTCATAAAGATATAGGTTTAGTCCATCATTTTTTTACTCACCACGCCTCCCCAGTTTGGACCCAGCCATATGCAAATCAGCCTTGACCCTGCTCATCATGGGAACAGTTCAGCCTGAACTGCCAAGTCAGGTCCTCCCTGGACTGGAAACAAGCATCATGGGACCGGTTTCAAGGTATCACTCCTCATCAGCCAGGCTAGCTTGACTCCAGTGGCGCAGTGAGCACGTAACCCACATCTGGACATACCCTTTCACTTAGGGCGACAAAGACAAAAAGAGCAAATGATGGATTGAATGCTGAATAATGCAAACATTCACCACAGTCATAAAGATCTAGGTTTAATTCATCGTTTCTTTGCTCACCACACCACCCCAGTTTGGATCCAGCCATATGCAAATCGGTCTTGACCCTGCTCCTCATTGGAATAGTCCAGCCTGAACTGCCAAGCCAGGTCCTCCTTGGGCCAGAAACAAGAATGCTGTGGCCAGTTTTGGGATATCCTCCTTCATCAGCCAGGATACCTTGAATCCAGTGGTTCAGTGGGCATGGGAACCACGACTGGGCATACCCATCCAACGTAGGGCAACAAAAGCGAAAAGAAAAAATGATAGATGGAATGCTAATCAATGCAAACATTAGCCTCTGCCATGAAGATATAGGTTTAACTCATTGTTTATTTGCTCACCACGCCACCCCAGTTTGGACCCAGCCATAAGTAGATCACTCTTGACCTTGCTCCTCATGTCATGGGAACAGTCTAGCCTGACCTGCCAAACCAGGCCTGCCCTGGACCAGAAACTAGCAACCTGGAGCTGGTTTTGGCATATAAACTGTAATGGCATGGGTAGCACCAAAATGATGGATTTAGGGGTGAAATTTTGACATTGTTCAGCAGTCTGTCCATCAATTGTTCTTTTTCCCTTTGTCACCCCGAGTGGGATGGGTATGCCCAGGCCTGGGTCCCATGCTCTCCATGCCACTGGAGTCAAGCTAGCCTGGCTGATGAGGGGTGATACCCCGAAACGGGTCCCAGGATGCTTGTTTCCAGTCCAGGTAGGACCTAGCCTGGAAGTTCGTTCTAGACTGTTCCCATGGGGGGGCAGGCTCAAGACTGATTTGCATATTGCTGGGTTTAAACTGGAATAGCATGGGGAGTAAAATAAACTATGGATTTAAGCCCAAATCTCTGTACTGGGGTTAATGTTTGATATTGTTCAGCATTCTGTCTATCAAGTGTTCCTTTTACAACTTTCTAAAAGTGGGGTGTTCAAAATTGTGACTCAAAATCTGACTTTACCATTAAAGAGGGTTTTAAATTACAGTTCTTTAGACACCAAATTCAACAATTCCACCTGCTCCCAGTCAAAAGTTGTCACTTATTTGATATAGCAAGTTAATCCAATAGCATCCCCATGTTAGATGCAGGCCTTGGAGTTGTGAAAAATGAACTAAATGCTTTTTCACTATCAGGACATGCAAAAGTTAATAGTACATGTCCAACTTTTAATTACACTGCATCCTGCCCTATAGGCTGTTTAGGGCCTACCCCAGGGTGCCATATAATGAAAAAGAAGGTATAATCCTGGTCGAAATGGCACTTTTAAAACTACACATTCAGGTTGCAATGGCAGGGCTGAGACATGCTTCAAAGGTCTACTTAAATGGGTGGCATGATCAATGCCGCAGGCCGAGTAGTAGCATTTAATTTACAGGACCTTTGGACACGTAGTTCCAATTTAGTGAGGACTTAAAAGGGACTAGTAGGGACTTAAAAGTAAATTAAATGTACCAAATGGGTGTATGCCAATGTTACCATGTTTTAGAGAGTGAGCACACACACTGTTGAACTGATCAGCAGTTTTAAAGTGCAGAGAGTCCTAAGGCTAACAAAAACTAGGCAAAAAGGTTTAGGGGAAGACCACCCTAAGAGTGACAGGTCTAACAGTATCCAACGATCAGTAAATCCAGTCTTATAAGATGTTGTATTATTCACAGCACTAACAGCTTTAGTGCAATCTACTCCGAATAAACAGAAATAGACACACAAACTCGTACAGTGGAAGAAGCAGAAGTTCATGCATCCATTACACAAAGCAAGCTAAAAATCTGAAGGAGTAAGTCTAAAGGTTTGGGGGCGTGGGGGAGAAACTGTAAACAATGTAAAGATGATGTGAACTATTAAAATGCAATTTTGAGGTGCTACTGAACTTCACTCCATGCCTGGTCTGATGAACTCACGCATGAACAGAAGAGCTCCTCTAACATGGTAACTTAAATTTCATCACATTGTCAAGACGGTCCTCACAGCTTAGTATAGTTGTTCTTATATGAGTGAATAGGTTAGTGGTAAATTAAAAAACCCTTCTAGTACTAAGTTTGGAATTGATATACCTCTAAATATGTGCAGTATGCCGATAAACTGCGCAGCATTTGATGTCTTTTGTCTTCAGTAAATTCAAATGCATTGTATTGTTTCTTCATCCCTTTCAATTTTGAATCTTGTCACTTTATTATTGAAGTTTATTCTTAAAGCAATGCTAGTTGTACACGCTAAAAATAGTATAATCACTAAATGACTGGAATGGCCATGCACTGGCTTCTCATCTCTGCATTATTATATACCTCATTGACAAACATGCAATTGTGGAGGCCTTGAAATAAACACTATCAAGGCAGATTCTGCTGGGCCATATACCTTTCCCAGGTCAAAAAACTGAATTCGAGTAAAGTCATTGATAATAACAACATGAGAGAAGAGCACTTCGGAAAAGCAAAGTACTAGTATGCACTATATAAACTGCAGGTTGTTGTTATTGCTTTAATAATCATGCAGGAAATAAGGACTGAGGCACAAGGAGAGGAAGCAAGTATTCACCAAGAATCACACGAGTTTAGTTGGATAAGTCAGGTTCAAACCAAGTCTCCTGAGTGTGTAGACTACACTAGTCTTAGCACCAGACCACATCTTCCTTGTACGTAGTATTTAATGGAGCAATACAATTTGACCTTGCTGTAACCTTTGTAATGTTGCCTCTATGGAATTTCCAGAGTTGTCCAAAGTGTAAAAGTATAATGTGTGGGGACAGTTACAGCAGAATTACAGTACACGCCCTCTGCTTTCAGCATGCAAAACGTAAACATTTAACTGATACGTTGGAATCCCAATCGGACAACGAAATCTTTGAAACAGAAAGAAAGAACACTGTGTGCAAATCTCTACCTCTAATGTTTTAACTTCAGAAACTGTCCTTATATATAGTGTTTTTTGTTTCATGATGTGTGAACATCCAAAACATTATCAACATGCATTTCTCACCATCCTTTAATAGAATGATTCTAGGAAGAGTGTATATAGAAGCACTTAACACAATGGGTTGACAAGCGACTATAATTCATTCGCTCTTTATTGTATTACTACTTTCTAACTCCTCCATACCCTTCCCTCTTTAGTCTGTCCCTTAACTTCTTCCCCTTTCTAAAAATGCACTGCCCTTCCCTTTTTTTTGTCTCTCTCCAAACATTCCTTTCAAAATGCACCTTGCTTATCCCTCTATCTACTTTATGACCATTTGACCTCTATCTACTTTATGACCATTTGACCTTTCACAGAATCTCTTCCCCGTCCACTCATCCCATCTAATTCTCTCACATTCTCATTCCATTGTACTCTTCTCATTCAAATACCTCTATTCAATTCTTGTTCTACTGTTTGTCTCCAATCGCACATCTAACCCATGTTACCTGTGTCTCCTTTCCATCGCTCTAACTGTTCCATTCATCCTGTAAATCATGAGAAGAGAAAACTACTTTCCATGTATTCCTTTCTTCTTCTTCTTCCTCCCTGTATAATCTATCTCTATCACGTACTTTTCCCACTCACATTCACTCTCCTCTTTCTCTCTCTCCCTTTGGTCTTTCTCCAGGCCAGGGCTAGCCCCAAATCTGTTTTACAAGTGACCAGATAGTAAACGTGAGAAAGGTATAACTGCATAAGCACCAAAATACACCCAAATAATGCTCTGAAGGGGCTCCTGTTTTGTCAATACAAATTGAGATAATGGTTCAAATAAAATGGGTCTAGCAGAATAACATAGAACGGTAAGCAGAAGTTAAACTATAATCATCATAACCTTTTACATCTACCTTGGCCAATCATGATGAGTTTGATGTTAGATTGTTCACCACCTGTGACTTCGAAGCTGGCCATGCATGGTCGTTAGGAGTTTTTGGGTTTACAGTACTCCTTAGCACATGTGGCATTTGTGAAATAACATAAGTATGTAGCGTGTTTCCACAGAATAATAGACAAATTAATATGCAAGAAAGTATATATAGAGTCTTCCTTCTTCTTTCTTGTTCTCTTTATTTTCTGCAAATCTTCCAGTAGTTCACTACAGCCAACACGTGTTTCTTAGCAAAGTGGGGAAGTTGTCCCGCGACTTTCTCAAGGCTGTGTAATTTGAAAGAAACATATACAAGAGAGAGTATGTATATTGGGACACATCAACAATCTCTTAGTCAAGATAAATCAAAACCCATTGATGGTTAAAAATCACCAGAGTGATGAAAGTTAATCATATGGTGAAAAACCTTTAAAGCATGGCAAAACCATCAAACAGTAACACAGAAAGTACCTCTGTTCTCACAGTAGGTCTATGAACCTAATAGCGATGGAGGGTCCAAGAATGTGCATTTAGGATTTAGAGTGCTCATTATCTCAATCTCATGTACTGAGATAGGTAAAGGGGGGATTCCAGAAAAAGAATGTGGTTATTAGGGTGATCATGATACCGGTGAATCAAGAAGGAAGTCTAATCTCATTACTTCTTGTGTAAATAAAGCATGAAAAGAGATTCCGTGAGATAAGTGAGTGAAGTTTTTGAAGAACAAGGGTTAAAATTAAGAATTGAGACTTATAACTACCTATATCCTGTGTATCAGTTGAGTCTGAAATTTGAAAAAGGATAGATATTTGCTAGGTCAGTTAATTAATCAGTGGCCACTATCAAAGAATAATGTTTGCTGGTCTCGATATCCAAATATTTGAAAAAACTATACGTTTAACAATCTAAGGGCATCATGATTTGAAACAATAAAACCCCTCAACATAACCCATCTCGTCTCGTAATTGTGTTCTAAACTAGTTGTTTGCAGTTTGGTGAGCTACATATTAAGCGGATGCGTGACACATAACGTGTTTAAGAATTAACCCCCTCAATCTGGCAAATGCTAAGTCCTCAGTATATTGACCTACTTAGACTCAATTTTAACGTAAGTATATCTGAGCGATATTTTAAGAATCACAAGTCTTGTTACTAGATCGGTACAGAGAGCGTGTCTTACCTCATGTGTATCATAGATATCCTCCGTGGCGCCACCATGTATCTCGTAGCTGAATAGACTCGTACGAGAATGGAATTCCCTCGCTTGTTTAAAATAATGGAAGTGTGTCCTGCGTATTGCGTAGTGTGTGAGATAGGTTCCTACTCTCTTTATGTCGACAGAGAGGAAGGACTTAAAGTAAGATTCTAAAATAGCGGCCATCTTAAAGTGTGGGGATAACCGATGTGTGTCTTTAAGGTGCTGGGAAATTTCTTAAATATATTCAAAAGAAATTTAAATACTCCTGTGTTTTCAGATCGTAGATATTAGTATATCCTAATATAGTAGTCCAAAGAATATCCCTGTGGACGCCACTCAATATAACTTAAGTGGTTCTGTATTTAGTACTGAAATCTAAACTGTGATTATATAAGTATAGAAAAGAAAATTGAAAAGACTGTGATGTAAGGTGAGCTAATAGTAAGTTGATAACATCTAATTTGTCTCTCCATCCATTAGAGTCAGTACAGAAATGTATATAACAACAATAATGGTAAAACGAAAATAAGATTATTACGTTCTTATGAAGGCAGTGAGTATTTCCCAAAGTTTTTGGGGGGAAGGTTGATACAATTCAAAAAGTCATATTGATTATTATCTTTAGGAACCACACATATCTGCGAGTGTCAAAACGTTTCAAAACATATTTACCAATTATATTTACAATTGTTCCTTTCAAGTGAATAGCTTTCTTAGATCAGTGCTTCTTTTTGTGGACCACAGTCTCGTATATCATCTACAATCTAGAGTGTTGTTACGTCTGGGAAAACATGGTCGTTCTCCAAAGTTATCTGATATCTCTAGGTCTATTCAGTTCTAATCGTTCTCTTTTGGGTTTGTATGTGTATTACGATTGTTTGATATTATGCTGGCTCGCGTATACTCATTTACCCAAAAAGTAATGTAGTTCCTGGTCGATGTTAAGACCCTGTTCTACACTAGGTAGTTCAAAATCCATGATGCTTCTCTTCGTCTTAGAGCAAGCTCCCTATTGCCCCCCTCATGTGTCTTGGGACATGCTCTATTCCGTAAAATTCGAAACAACGGTTCGTAGTTTGAGCAGAACAAATTGACAGGTGTGCAGCTAGAGGGTAGCTCATGTCCCCCTGTTTGACTGCTCTTATGTGCGCACTGATCCTCTCTCTTAGAGTTCTGATCGTACTGCCAATGTATTTTCTTTTGCATTTGCATTCAATACATATACTACCAATTTGGTGAGGCAATTAATGTTTGTGTATATTTTATATTGGCTTCTCCCTGGTCCCTCAAAGTCAATCTTTTTCCCACATGCCCACTTGCATGTGTTACTGTGTCCACAGTTGTAAAAACCCACGGCATGTTTGCTTAGCTAATTTGTTTGTTTTCCTGGTGTTGGGTAGCTGGGACTCAGTATGTTCCTAAGAGAAACCCCCCTTCTGAATGTGATATTGGGTTTGTCCGTAATGAACTCTCTAAGAGAATTGTCTGTTTTCAGCAAATGCCAGTGTCTGTTTAGACTCTTTCTTAGTACTCCCGATCAATTATTATATCCTGTGATCATTCTGATCTTTTGGTCTGGACCTTTACGTTTAGGTTTTTCTTTTAGTGTGTCTGTCTGTGTGATAGTGTCTATTCTTTGTTCTGCTTTTGTGAGTAGTGTCTTATTGTAACCCCTTTGCTCGAATCTAGTAAGTACTCCTTTTTTATGTATTTGGAATTCCTCATCTCTACTGCAGGATGCGCACTGGATGCATGCAATAGGGAATTGCATGCAGTGGCTTTGCAATATAATCTGCTATTTATTGTGTTGTCATGTACATCAAATTCCACATCAAGAAAATACATTTTGGTTTTGCTGTGTTCCATGGTAAACCGTATGTTGTCTTCATTGTCTATTTAACCAAGAATATTTTGAGGATTGGGATGGTTTTTGAATCTGAGATTGTTTGAGATTATGCTCTACATTTGATTTAACAACTAGACCATGTTTTATCAAAACTCTGACATAGATTTGGAGTAGATCTATACTCCTAAAATGGTCCTTCAGATCCCTCTCGATTGCGATACTGTTTGTATGTGGTATCTAGGGTACTGTTATCAAGCCTCCCATTTTGGATCAGGTCAATTTGATATTTGTTAGAATGATTAATTATTTTATGTTTTATTTAGTTGTGTTCACGATTTCTTGAATATAGGAAATTAGATTTTCATATGCACACTTTTTTCAAAACTCATTTTTATCTCTCCCTCCTCCTTAAGCTTATGGCCCATGAAAAGTTATGCTTGAATTTACCAGTATGTTTTCGGGGTTGAAAATCAGAGCAACATTCCACAAACCATGCAAATAATAAGACTGTTCTGTAGTTGCCCAGTGATATTTGGTTTCAGTGGGTGTTTGAAATAGGGTTGTTGGTTGAGGGGGGGGGGTGTGTGAGCAAGCCAGAATCTCTGTCAGGGTGTATGTAGCACAAGAAGTCACTAAAGGAACCTGTGCTTAATCCTCTGGTAGCTTGGCATAAAAGCAGTCAGTCTTAACTTGTAAGCAATGTGTAAATTATTTATAAAGCACACAACCTGCAATAAAGCGAAAACAGAAAACAGAACACAAGAAAATCCTACACCAGTTGAGAAAAATAGACACCATTTTAGTAAATTATTTGATACCAAAACAACAAAAATTCAGTCAGTCGAACCAGAGATATGCAATTTTAGGTAAAAATAGTGCTTAAAAGCACAAAGCAGAAGCTGTGGTTACCTGGTCAAGCCGAACTGGGACACAGTCACAAGTTTAACTTTTCAATTACAATACACTCTGACCTATAGGCTGTTTAGGGCATAATTTAGGAGTGACATATGTATGAAAAAAGGTTGAATGGGCAGTTTAAAACCGCGTGCAGGTATCAGTGGTGGCCTGAAACTTGTTTTACAGAGCTACTTAAGTGGGTGGCACAATAAGTGCTGCAGGCCTTCTAGTGGCATTTAATTTACAGGTACTGGGTAAATGGTACACCACTTTACTAGGGATGTAAAAGTAAATTCAATGTGCAATCAGGTGTAAGTTAATTTTAACATGTATGGGGAGCGAGCTGAAGCACTTTTGCACTGCTTAGCAGTAGTAAAGTGCACAGAGTCCTAAAAGCCAAATAAATGTGTTATAAAAATAGAAGGATGAAGGCAAAACATTTGGGGAAGACCCTCTGAAGGGGCTAAGTCCAAAAGTGGGCAAGGAGATTTAGTAAATGACTCTTTGTCCTTCAAAACTGATTGCACAATATCACCAAAATATCTAGAGACTACTGGCTAGTTTTTGTTTCGCCCTTTCTCTTATGTGGAAAGGAATCTTTGTTTAATCAGCTTTCTTCTTCTGAATGTTTCAGTGAGCAAGTACATTTAGTACACAGACAGTAAATCACACTTTGTCCTTCGAAAACGAACTGCCACAATATCACCAAAATATCCAGATATTAAACCTTTGCATAGTCCCTGATTTGTCCCATCCTCTTAAATGGAGAGGAATTTTAGTTGTAATCAGATTTCCCAAATGAAACTAAAACAAAACAGTTCACAAAATGCCAAGCTCAATTCATGGGACCACCAGACCTTTGTTCTTAAAGAAAATACAAAACAAAGTGAAACCTTAAGATTGTCATTCAGACTAGGGGCCCGATTATGATGTTGGATGGAGCTGAGTCCGTCTGACATCGTTTGGACACTGGGAAAGACTGACCTCCTGTCGGCGGTCCCAACTTAGCAATTAGGATGTGACCGAACACTGTTCAGTCGCACTCCTAATCTTCACAACGGGAGCATGCATTCCAATCGGAACGCATGCTCTAAGTGTAAGTGAAGAGGTGCAGTTCATCCCTGCACGCAGTGGCAGGCAGGGTGCAGGGATCAATCAACAGGGGGGCATTACAGGGGCCCCCTCGTTTGCCATCCGGAGGCCTTGCACCCATGGTGGCCCTGCTGAGGGGCCCCCAAAGTCGACTTCCGACAGCCTTTCTGTGTTGAAAAGGCCGGCATAGAAAGGCTGTCTAAATCTGCCATTATAATCCCTCGGGCTGAAAGAGCCGCCCTCTGGATTACAGGAGGCTTTCCAAATGGCAGACGGCTCTCCGAGCCCATAAGAATCCATTCGGAAATCCAGTTTGGATTCAATCCAACCGACTCTATCCAAATGGGTCGGTCGGATATGAATCAAGACAGGAGATTCCGACGCCGTAGGAACGGCTCTGACCAAGGGTCAGAGTCGTTTCCTACGGCATTGTAATCGGCCTGCAAATGTGCAGCTAGTACAGTGTCCAATCTTCACAAATACGAGTGCCTAGTATGTACTAAGCTTTTGTGCTGCCCCATCAAAAAGCAGATAATCTCCACTTCCTTGCTTTAATTGATTAATAGGGCTTTTAAAAAAACTGAATGCATTATAGGTTTGTGAATGAAGTCATTATCTCTGGCAATGGTATACATGTAAGATAGAATTTCCTTTTCAATGAGACCTTAATCACACCTACCAGTTTAGATAAGTAATATTAATGGCATGATCTTATCACATCCATTGTCTTCTAGAACATTTTCCTGAATTATTACTTTATATCCCTATTATTCAGATAAAAAAATAGCCCCTGAATCAAGTTCTTCGTTACCAGTGTTCAGACTTTTTATAAATGTGCAAACAATGTGTACGTAGCAAGACAAATAGATTTTCTGTTTTCAAGTTATTGCTGTCATGTTCATATTTTCAGGAATCCTGGTCCAGTTTTTTAGCAAGCAAAGGACCACGATTTTCACCAAGCAAAGGACCAAGCCTAGGTGGAGGGAGGACACTATTGAGGCTTTTTTTCTCAAGTTACTTTGTGCAAGCTGTTGTGCAACAGAGCAGCTTTATAACTTCCATTAGGAATTTATATTGGGCCCAACCACTTTCTGGAGAGCTTTACTTTTATCTTGAGGTTGTGCATTTCCAGCTGTGCATTTTAACCAAGGTAGGAGCCAGATATTGGTAACTGACCATTATTACTACCCTGGACGTACCAAAAACATGAATATCGCTAAATGAACTTCTTAACCCCTTCCATACTAATGATGGATTGGTTCCGTCATGAACACAAGTTCAAGGGTTTTCATTGTAATGGCGATTGCATGCATAGCCCGCTGTCGTCATTACAATGAAAACGAAAATGAAACAAAGCTTCAGTTTCATAGTTTCGGTGCTTGTGGTGCTATCTCAGCACCCCGAGCATCGAAAAACATGGGAGAGGTATAGTTGGAAAAGGAAGAATCTCCCCTTTCTAATGGTACCCTTTCCTAGTGGATCCCTGCATGGGGATTTCCCCAGGAGGGCAATACCCAAACAGGGAACCACCCACTAGCCACCAGGGAGCGGGGAGCGGACCCTTGGGCGAGGGCCTTTGGCACCCCCCAGAAAATTTTGCCAGACACCCTTTCTGCCCCTCAGGGGGGCAGAAAGCACCCTAGATGCCAGGGATTTTTTTATAGGCCAGAGGTGGGGGCTGCCCAGAATGGGCATGCCAATGCCCCCACCCTACCCCCAAAAGAAGGTATAAGACTTTCTGCCACCCCCACAAGGCAGATGGGGCAATAGCCCCTGATCTGTCCCCCGGGGGGCAGAAAGACCACTAGGACCCAGGGATTTATTATTTATATGAACGTAGGGGTGGGGGCTGCCCAGAATGGGTATGTCGATGCCCCCACCCAAAAACAAATGCTACAGTCTTTCTGTCCCCCGGGAGGCAGATGGGACAATAGCCCCATATCTGCCCCCAGTCCTCTAGGCACTAGGGATTCTTTTCCCCAAAGTTCGGAGTGGGGGCTGCCCAGAATGGGCATGCTAATGCCCCCACCCCCCAACAAAAATGCCACTGTCTTTTTGCCCCCCAAGAGGCAGATGGGGCAGTAGCCCCTGATCTGCCCCCTGGGGGGCAGGAAGCCCACAAGGCACCAGGGATTTCTTTTATATATACTTAGGGTTGAGGTTGCCCAGAATTGGCATGCCAATGCCCCCATACCAAAAAAAGCTACAGTCTTTCTGCCCCCCGGGAGGCAGATGGCGCAATAGCAAGGGATTTAATTCCATCAATGTTCGGGTGGGGGCTACCCAGAATGGGCATGCCAATGCCCACACAAAAAGCCCGGGAACAAAAACTCATGTGAAACCCAGATGAAAGGACATGTATTAGATCCTATCTTCTCCACTTTGATCTACGTAGTAGGAGGGAAACCAATTCCAGTACCTTGGTCTAATCATTTTCTTATCCCATTTTTCTGTACCCCCAACTCTGCCACACACCCTACTAAGCCGATTATATCAAGGTCATGTCCCTGGCCTAAACTCTCGACAGGACAATGGATTTTAGAATTAGAAAAAACAAAGCCAGTCCCTGACCCAGATGTCATTATTGCTAACGAGAATTTTAATAAGTGGATAGAAAGTTCTTTAGATCAGGTTCTCCCTGTAAAATCGACCCAGATGAAAATTGGAATTAACAGAACGGCACGGTACTCTCCAACGCTTTGGGCGTTAAAACAAACTTGCAAGAAACTCTAAAGAACTTTGAGAAAGGACTTCTCCTTAAATAACAAACTGAAATATAGGGAGTCTATTAAAATGTACAAAGCAGAAATTAAACTAGCCCAGGCTGCCTACTATGAAGAAAAAATGGCCTTGGCAGCTAATTCAGCACGTGAGATCTTTCACATTACGAAAACACTGCTTAGAGCCCCCACCCCCAGTGATCTCTCATACCTCTGGCTCACGCTGTAATAATCTATCAAACTTTTTCCTTAATAAAATTCAAGCCATCTATACATCATTCTCCCTGGCAGATGGCCAAATATTGGATATTAGTCCTCACAGCATGAAATCTTATCTGGAGGCAATCCCCCTGATGGACACTGAGGCGCTTGAAAGCATCTCAGCACAGGTGAAAAGTGGGTTGCCCAGAGACCCAGCGCCTCTCAATATCTTGAAACAAGTTTCTGGAACTGTCTACCCCATTATACTGGAGTTAATCAATGCCTCGCTATCCACCGGAGTGGTTCCCCCTTCATGGAAGAAAGCGATGGTGAAGGCACTCCTAAAAAAGCCTAGCCTTGACCCTGATTCCCTGAGATACTATCGTCCCATCTCACTTCTCCCAGGGATAAGTAAAATAGCAGAAACACATACTAACTCAGTGCTGTCTGCATTTCTAGAGACTCATAATCTCCTCCACCCATCACAGACTGGCTTCTGACCACTCCAAGGAACATAAACTGCCCTGTTATCAGTAGTCGAAGAGTCTAAAAAATCCTGGATGCCCGAGTGCCACTGTGGTCATCCTCTTGGACCTCAGTGCAGCCTTTGACACGGTCAACCACCAGATCTTGGTCTAAAGACTTATAAGACTGGGGGTGACTGGGATTGCTTGGCATGGCTGCAATCCTTTTTGGATGATAGATCCTTCCAGGTCTTTGACGACCTATGCAGACGACACGCAACTCATAGTGGGACTCAACCATTCTGATAACGCCTCTCCCAGCCTCCGTCTTTGCTTGGAAGAGGTAGCCAAATGGATGAATAATTCCGTTCTGAAATTGAATGGATAAAAAACTGGAGATGAGTATTTTGGGCAATTCGGCCCTCTTTGAACCTAATATAATGTGGCTGGCCGACCTGGGTCCCATTCTGGCCCCCAAGACCCAGATGAAAAGCCTGCTTATTTGGCTGGATCGAGACCTGAGTTTCAAGGTTCAGGCGCATAATGTGGCAGCCTCCTGCTATGGCATCCTAATGATGCTTCGCAAAGTCCTTCCACTCCTCCCCTTCCAAGCAAGGAAGCGCATGGTCCAGGCGCTCATTCTATCGCATCTGGACTATGGGAATGCCCTTTATTTAGGGGCCCCATGCGCGACCTTCTCAAAACTCCAGACGGTGCAAAACTGTGCCCTAGAATATTTTTGGAAATCCCGAAATGCCAATCTGCAAATCAGCCCTGAAAACTCTCCACTGGCTCCCTATCAAGGAGAGAGTTAATTTTAAGGCTATGTGTATTGTTCAGAAGACGCTAGCCAGAAAGGGTCCTTCCATCAATCGCTCTATTGTACCGTGCTAACAGACGCCTCTACTCGGATGACCTGCGTCTTGCCGCAGTTCCCAGGATTAAGAAAGCTAGAAGTAGGGGTTGTTTGTTCTCTTACAATGCCGCTAAGCTCTGGAATACTCTCCCACTTCATTAGCATAAGGAACCCAACTATCGGGCCTTTTGTAAACTGTTAAAAATCTGGCTCATCCCCTTGTTTGGTTGGTCTCCACTACTTGCCTCTGTCAGCGCTGGAATGGCCCCGGGTAGCTATGTGCTTAATAAATGTCTTTTCATTCATTAATTCATTCATTCATTCATTTATTCATTTCATTCATTCATGTGACCCCCCCTTGCAAAACCAATTCGTTTTTGGATACATAGGGGGCATCTGCGTTTTTGGTCCAGGGGTCGGCAGCCATCTCGGGAAACCTACAAAACCCACACATGTCTGAAAACTAGACACCCATAGGAGTCCAGGGTGGTATGGCTTGCGTGGATCCCCCAATGTTTCCCCACCCAGAATCCCCTGCAAACCTCACATTTTGCAGAAAAAATAAAAATTTTCTCACATTTCTGTGTGGGAAAGTTGTAGAATCATCGGGAAGACAAAAATTTCCTACCACCCAGCGTTTCCCCATGTCTCCTGATAAAAATGGTACCTCACTTGTGTGGGTGGGTCAGGTACCCGTGACAGGCAAGTGCCCGAAACGTATTGTGGAGACATCAAAATTACCTATCACCAAACTATCTGCTTTTGCAAGGGGGGTCACATGAGTTTTTGGTCCCGGGCTTGGCGGCCATCTAGGGGAACCTACCAAACCCACACATTTCTGAAAACTAGCGGCCCTGGGGAGTCCAGAGAGGTATAGCTCACGTGGATCCCCCAACGTTTCCCTACCCAGAATCCTCTGCAAACCTCAAATTTAGCTGGGAAAAAAAATCTAATTTTCCTTACTTTTCTGAGTGGGAAAGTTGTGGGACCACCGGACTGACACAAATTTCCTGCCACCCAGCGTACCCTCACGTCTCCCAATAAAAATGGCATTTCACTTGTATAGGTAGGAATAGTGACTGCAACAGGAAATGGCCCAAATTGTACTGTGGTGACTTCAAAACTACCTATCATAAAACTACCTCGTTTTGCGGGGGGTACCTAGTTTTTTGGCCCAGAGCTCGCGGCCATCTAGGGAAACCTACCAATCCCACACATTTTTGAAAACTAAACACCCTGGCGAGGCCAGTGAGGTATGGCTTGCGTGGATCCCGCAACGTTTTCCTACCCAGAATCCCCTGCAAACCTCAAATTTAGTTGAAAAAAATCACTTTTTCCACACATTTTTGTTTGGGATCACTGTGCTGGCACAAATGTCCTACCACCCAGTGTTGCCCTTGTTCTCCCCAGTAAAATGACACCATACTCACCGTTCAGTATAGGATCTATTCAGAGTAATAGACACAGGTTGGAAGCTATACAACGGCATTTGTTAATCTCTTTGTGGCATATTTTAAATCTTAAAAGCTAAGGGTCATATTTAAGGCAAATTCATATGGCGCAGCACAGCAAGTCACCTGCACTGCGCTGTGTGACCGAGGAAGGGCAGGAATGTACTGCATTTAATAGAGTACAGCGCATTCCTGCTTTTGTCCCTGTGTTGGCGCTGTTTTGGCTGCTTAGTGCAAATGCAGGCAGGTGCAAGGGTGCCTGCATTGAAAGGAGGATTGTTTTCATGTAGGAAGGGACACAATTCTGCACAACAAACATTCCCTGTGGCAGATGCAGCACACATAGAAAGAGAAATTAACAAGGAGATATAAAGGTAATTCTTCTCAATACGTCTCACCTGGGAAGGTGCAGCATTTGTGCGCATTCCCAGGTCTACCATTTTCCGTAAATCTGGGAATGCGTCAAAATCCATGGATGTTGTGTGGGAACACCCACACAACACCCATGGAACACCTCCCTGGTGCAGAGTAACACAAAGCGACACAAATTGCTGCATTGTGTTACTCTTCATCAGTGAGGCGTTCTATGGGTGTTTTGTGGGAGAACTCTGGATTTATGAAGCCATTCAGGGCAACGCAAGGTGGCCTTGCATGGCCTCATAAATTATATTTTGGACTTGCATCGCACATGCACCATGTTGCGAGGTGCAAGCATGATGCAACCCCAATCATAAATATGCCCCTAAGCTCTTGAAAATTATAACTTCTGCACTCCTCCTTCAGCCGTTCTCTCTCTCACGTAGTAACCAAGCGTCTGTGAAGCCTTACTTTACAAATAGTCAATAGGTGGGATTCTTAGCATTGGTAGCTATAGTCTAGGAACATTTATTTCATTTGATAAAGAAAACAATTATTTAAAAACTTAGAACCACATTCCCCAAGGGTACCTCAATTATGCATATGGTTTCACATGAATGTCAAAATGCACAGTTGAAGAATTCTCCACACCTACATTCCCATATAAGCTTCCAGCTTAAAAACTTAGAAACAAATTCCTCAAGATTGGAACACCAGTGCACATATTTTTACATATTTGAAGATGTACAATTACCTAATTTTCTAATTGTGCATGACGATATTTCAATGTGCATAATGCATGAATGTGCATAGATGTGCAGCAGCATCCAGCTATGGACATCGACTGGCTCCTGAATCCTGAAGAAGAACTAAAAATGGACTTGTGAGAGCATGAGTCTACTTCCGGAAGCCAAAAGCTGAAATTTTGTGGACAAGGTATGAGCACCACAACGGTGGTTTATGAGCAAATATACATATTTATACATTCAAAATCACTAATACCTTCCACCCAAGCCATTCCTATAGCTTTGGGGGCCTGGAATAGTCTGAATTTTCAAGCTTGTAGGAGTGTGACTGTAGCTGTGCTGCTACTGTCATTGACAGTGTTGGAGTGCGCACTGGGCGGTGCAAACTGCAGTGGCCCCATGACATGGGCCTCTGCACTTATTATTTACAAATTAAGCTATGGGGGACAGGCCACAATATGCAAATAATTGGCTGCAGGCTAGGATTTCCTTTTTCACCGCATTTCAAGTGGGTATAAAAAGTGTGGCTCATTTGCTTTTTTGCAGTGAGTTTGAGTTTTGCTAGACACTAAGGCTGAAAACTAGCCAGGTATGCTGGACACATCCATTTTTGGCAGTAAGATATGCTACCCGTGAAAGTTAAATTTAAGTGTGGGAAATTTGAGTGGATGTGGAAGTCACTGTCAAAACCTAGCCACAACTTGATCCAGGGAGGGGATTACCACAGTTATGTCATAATATCTGTGAATGTGAGAACGCCTTGGATTTGAGGACATTTCAGCTTTTTTTTCCACAATTGCCACCTTGCTGATCTGGTTTAATTCTTGAAATCTATTCGCAATATATTTTAACTCCACACCAAATTCACAAGAATATTATGCACACCTTCAGCTTTGAGCATGTACAGTAAAAAGGCCATGATATGCTGAAATTTCAAGGGTGATCATTACAACCAAGGAAAAGAGTAGTTTGTCCCAGTATAGACAAGGCTTTCTTTTCGGAGGTGACCAAAGGTTCTGTTTACTCATGAGCAGTCTGGAACGCTTCTGATGTGTGTTTCCAAAACAGTGGGTTATCTAAGTGAAACGTATACATTTAGGGGCAGATTTATGAGGTTTTGCCGTAGGGAAGCGCAGCAGGCCTTCCTGCTGCGCTTCCCTACGGCAAAAGAAAAGGGCAGGGATGTGCCGTATCTATAAAATGCGGCCATTCCTGTCCTTTTCCTCTGCGCCGGCGCACAATGGGCTGCCTGCGCCAACGCAGGCACCTCTGCACCATGGTGCAAGGGTGCCTGCGTTGCGGAGATGAATATTTTTGTACAGGAAGGGAAACCTTTCTGTACAAAAATAATCACAAGAGGTTTTTCCTCTTTGTATGGGTGCTGCAAAATGCAGCACACATAGAAAAAGGAAAAACGAGGAGAAATAAAGATATTTCTCCCCGTTGCGCCTCCCTTACGCCTCCCCTGGGGAGGCGGAAGCTTTTGGCGCTGCCTCAGATTTACGATTTCTCATAAATCTGGGGCAGTGTCAAAAGGCCATGGATGTTGCTGGGAACACCCCCAGCAACACCCATTGCACGCCCCTTTAACGCAGAACACTGCGTTAAAGGGACTGATATTTATGAGGCAGCTTTAAGCCACAAAAAGTGGCTCAGTGCTGCCTGATAAATATCACGCAGGCTTCTGCGCCATGGAACGTCACAAAAAGTGACGTTCCGATGGCGCAACGGGCCTCATAAATCTGCCCCTTAATATATTAGATTGATAATTAATGGAAATGAATTTAAAATATTCTATTTTGGTGAATCACCTTTCTGATTACTGCACTGTCCTTTTTGATAAGCTTGTAATAAACATCAAGACGTTGATAGAGCATACGACCTGCATCCAATTATTACAAACCAAAGTCAAACCATTGGCACCTTTAAAGATTGCACAACCTCATAAGAGAAGAAGCCCTAGATAAAGCAACAAACACAAAAACAGCACATGACAACTCCATCTCTACAAAGGGCAAATAATACCAATTACAGACTAGCGCAAACTGCCGGCAAAACGCAGTTGTAAGAGTCACACAAACAATCAGTAAATTCCCCGGCTTTATTTAACACCATTGCCAAACCCCTTTAGGTCACATACCATCTTCATTCTATCCAACAGAACTCCAGGTGATTCTTTACATGAAGACCCAGTGATGGAATATAAAACAAAAAAGTCAGGTCATGCAGCCGCACAGACAGAGAAAAGCAACCTAAACATACATACCACAGAGTGAATTTTCAGACCCCACCTGCAGTGGAAAAGTATGAATGTAATGGATGGCAACCCAACCGACCAAAAGCACAACAAACAAAATCCTACTATTGACGGATTGTGCACAGTATAATAATGCAGATAAGATGACATAACTAAATTCATCATAACAGAATAGAACGTACCGAAGAGGAAAACTTATGAATGCATACACCATAGTTTCATAGACTGCAGATATACTTAACTCTCCATTTGGCTCTAAGGTACTTTTTTATGTATATTCAAGTGCAATGCTCTAAATTGGAGCACAGCACGCTACGTGCAGGAACCAATGCCAAATAAAACTGCGTGTTTTATGATATTTTTCTTAAAGTGACAGTTGCATGCTATTTTCTCCGTCCGACTCATAAAATTCTAAACGAGATTTTCGAACTGTCAAAAGTTTCTTAGATTAGTGTAAGTAAACCTACTGTTTCAAAACCCATCATAATATAAAACAAGGACACATAAAGAATGGTAAATAACTGCAGATTAACATAAATTTGGAACCATTATGTTAGATAACTGCTTTATTGGCTCTTTAAATGGATAAGGGCTCTTCTAGGGTCATAAACTCTGGGGTGGTCTCTTAAGCTGTAGGTTTCTGGAACTGAAGGTTTCCTGGCTGGTAGATAATGCCTACATAAACTGCATTCTGGACCTTAGCTGAACTAATAAATCACAGGAAATGAATACATTGATCACCTTCCTAGTCTGTTCCTTTATTAGTTCCCATCTCTGCTGCCAATAATATCAGTCTGGTGAATCTGGCAGAACTGTCAAACTTCATTCACTCCATTGGGGGTATATGCATACATTTAGAATAAAAGCACTTCACATTTCAAGCACCAGCTGTACCTGTGTTCATAACTGTGTCAAATAAAAGTTCATTACATCTGATCAGAGTTTCGTAAAGACGTAAGTACAATTAAAGTATAAGAGAATATTCAACAAGCTATGCAAACTCATAGAACATTGATACTTTCCTCCCATATACTCTCCGGGGTCAGCAAAGGTCAATGTGTATGTATTGATGTGGATGCTATTTCTGAGCATCCCTGGTCAGAGTAAAATAGGACAGAATTCTCAAAAGCATTCAATTAGATCGACATAACAGAAAATAAATACTTTTTTAGAACTGGCTATATTGGTGCAGCAGTGCTACTAAGAGCGAATCTTATGTGAACATTCAATAAACCAGATAATGGTATACACGTCTAGTTGCTTCCAGGAAAAATAAAGCTGTTGCAAAGCAGGGGTGGGAAAAAACACTCCATATGCATTGCAAGAGAAAAAGGAATCCCTTCTGTAGGCATCTCCTGCATGCAGGGAAGAATTTAGAAAACAGAATTTCCTCCTTCATATCATCATGTTCTGTTAAAAGTTCATCTGTGACCAGTTCAACCGTTTGTTTCTATGTGTTGCCTTTGCCGTTTTCAAAATCTTAGACACCCAATAAAGCATTGAAAAAGTGAGGGGGTCCAAAAACATGTTTTTACCATGCAGTTCCCCATTGGAATTTTAGACAATGCTACAGCCAAACAGCAGAATGGAACTACACCAAATTTGGCAGAAAGCTAGATCTTTATTCAAAAAGCATGCTTTTTGTGATTTGGTGTAAATCCATTCAGCTGTTCAAGTGAAATTAAGCTAGAAAACATATAGATATCTAGTGATGCTGTACTATCAAGGCATTGCTGAGGGTTTACGGAGGTACTAAATGGCAAATAAAGCATTCTAATCTGCTGAAGTCGCGGGACCGAGACTGGATCGCGGGACCAAGGGCTGTGATTGGCTGCTGCCATTCTAGAACTCAGGAACTATGTCCCCATGTCCTGAGAATAAAGGCAAAAATATATAAAGAGGCAGGGTGGGCACACCCTGCCCCCTGGCACTTGTAAGGGTTCTGTGGGATCAAAGTGATGTTATTTAAGATGCCATCAGTGGTGTCAATGACCATGTTATGAATGATGTAATAGGTGATGTCATGAGCAGTGCATTGCGGGGGCATAAGTTATAGCTAGCTATGGTAACTATAAATGAAGAATTTCTAAGGTTTTGTTCGAGTGAAATGTGAGCCTAACTGTAAGTGTCTGTAACCATTGTTTTTGTCAGTGAATTTCAACTTTTTTTCTATTTCCTAACTCTAATGCCCCTGTAACCTTTGTTTTTTTCTGTGAATTTTTAAGGATTTTTTTTAAATTCTATTTCCTAACTATAATGCCCCTGTAACCTTTGAGGTTTTTTCAGTAAATTTCTACGTTTTTTTTAATGTTATTTCCTCACTATAACATTCCTGTAAACTTTGTTTTTTTGAGTGAATTTAAATATAATACATTTCTAAACCGTTTTTTCAAATAAAAAGGGTTGGTAATTTTTTAAAATGTAAAATATCTTGATATATTTATTATTTTTTTTAAAGTCTTTAGTTCTGCGGTACCTCCACGGTTTCCGCGAGACACATTAGTCAGCCAGGACTCTATGGTTTCCTACTCTGATCATGTGATTACAATGTAACTGCAGTGCCAGAAATGCGGATTTGGAGAAATTTATAAAATGAAATTCTTCTTATATACATAGCTGTTTCTGATTTAGTCAATAGTATAGACATTTTAGAGGTGTACAATGTATGATAATATATTTATTTTTAACTATAACTCACTTGAATTACTGTTCTTAGTCACCACAAATCTTCCGATCGACACAGTGGATTCACTCAAAAACCAACCACAATTTCCCCATTTCATTGGACACATGGGGGCAACATCTTTTTTTCCCATTAGACCATACTTAAAACTTAAAACTTTATTAGAAAAGAGAGACGGGAGGACATAACTTGGATGATCTGCTGTTTTCACTCTTGTAACAGTCAAAAACTATTTACAATGACTACATCAGCAACACCTGCTATTGCAGAAGATCCTGTTCTATTAGAAGATGAGAAGGATGAAGAACATGCAGCACCAGGGAGGAAGGAAAGCGATGTCTGGCAATACGCCAGTATACCATAAGGCGAAAAAGAGGTTTCTGTGAAAATTGTCAAATAAAACAAACGTGGCTAAAAACTTTCACGAGGAACAGCTAAAAAGTACAGTCACTGCACCTCTTCCATGTGGAAGCATATTAAAACAATTCATGAGAAAAGTAACCACAGGATGCTACATGAGAAAGAAGCTGCTTACCATCCTTCTGTTTCATCTCCGACTGTTGTAGCACCATCCTCCTCAGCAACCATAACAGCGGCAGCTGTGGCCCCCAATATGGAGCACATAACAACCCATTGTTTACATTGTCATATGCCTGTTGGACTAAATACAACGTCTGTTGCTGAGTATATACATGCTGTTAATACGCACACTTGCTAACTTTTTTTTTATTACTATCCAGATTTGATGACTCTATTTTTGTCCTTGATATCATGCCCATTGGCATGGAACTGGGTTTGGAATGACTCAGGACCTAGTTTTATTGGGGGTTCAATAATCCTTCAAAAAACAAATATATAAAAACAGTTTAAGAAAAAAACTTATTTTTACAAACCTAACCAATTAAACAAAAAAAGAGCTGTGTTTTTTGTTTTATTTATTTATTACATATATGGTGGATAAGTGTGTGTGTATGGGTGTGCTAGTATATGTATCAGTCAGTGTTGGGGTGTGTTTGTGTGTGTATGAGTAAGTGTCTAAGTAACTCAGTGAGTGTATTATTGTTTTAAAGGGCATGTCAGTGTATGTGTTAGTGAGTCCTAGGGTATTTAAAACTGTGAATTGGTAAGTGTGTGAGTTATGTTAGTGAATTCATTAGTATATGCATGGGTTTGTTAGTGTATGTATCAGTTTGGCCTAGGATGTGTCAGAGTGTGTGTGAGTTAGTGTGTGAGTATGTTAGTTAACATATCAGTGTGTTCATGGGTATGCCAGTGTATATATTAGGGAGTCCTAGGTTGTATCAGGGTGTATAGAAGTAAGTGTGTGAGTGTGTTACTGAATGCATTAGTGAATACATGGGTGTGGCAGTGTATGTATCAGTTCGTCCTAGAGTGTCTCAGGGTGTGTATGACTAACTGTTTGAATGTGTTAATGAATGCATTGGTGTGTCCATGGGTGTGTCAGTGTATGTATCAGTTAGTCCCACAGTGTCTCAGTGTGTATATGAGTGAGTCAGTGATTTTATCAGATAATGCCTCAGTGTGTCAATGGGCATGTTAGTGTATGTATCAGAGAGACCTACGGTGTGTCAGAGTGTGTATGACTGAGTGAGTGAGTATGTCAGTTAATAAATCAGTGTGTCTATGGGTGTGTTTGTGTATGCATTAATGACTCCCAGAGTGTGTCAGTGTGTGTATGACTGAGTGAGTGAGTAGGTCAGTTAGTACATCAGTGTGTTCACGGGTGTGTCAGTGTATGTATCGGGGAGTCCTAAGTTGCTTCAGGAAGTGTAGAAGTAAGTGTGTGGTGTTCTCTATCTTATGCCAGAGGCAGAAATGGAAGCAGTCTTCAGAATTTTGTGAACAGATAGAGAAAAGGCCAGGAAACATGTTAATAAAACTGTTTAAGCATTCCTTAGAGACCAAAACATAGGCTCTTTCTACAATAATGACCTGCACTTCAACATGCATGGAATATACAGGACAGTTGGTGCTCACTTTACGACAAAGGCAAGAGAGTGTTTCTGAGCAACTTGAAACTCTGTATCTGCCCGTGTATGTACTCATCATGTACACACAATGAACACAACAGCTCTTCTATGAGCCACCCTATTTCCCAAAGAGTTAATATGTTTACTGAAAACCCTAAAGCACACATTCAATGGAAAAGAGCACATTTAATATTTCTAGTTGAGGCTTCTGAATGGGTCTCACAGTGGGCATAACAGACTCTCAAAGGAGAATAATTTTAGGTGCGTAGGTTTCTCTATGCATATCTTAGAGGATGTAACAGTGTCTGCATGGGTATATCAGTGGGTGTGAGACTTCTGTATCGGTTTGTGAGTGGCTAGGAAAATGGGTGTAAGTGTGCATGTGGGTGTCTGTATGGGTTTGTAAATGGGTGTAACAGTGTCTGTAGGATATCTGAATGGGTGTGATAGTGTCTGTATGGGTGTGTGTCTGGGTGTAAGAGTGTCTTGATAGGTGTAAGTTTGGGTGTATAAGTCTCTACATGGGTTTGTGAATGGGTGTAACAGTATCTATAGGGGTGTAAAAGTGGCTTTCAGACTATCTGTATGACTTTGTGCGTGGGTGTGAGTGTATCTGTATGGGTATGTGAGTGGATGTTACAGTGTCTGTATAGGTTTTGTCTCTGGGTGACAGAGTTTCTCTACAGTTTTCTGAATGGGGCACTCTCAGTATGGGTATGTGAATGGGTGTAAGAGTGGGTGTGGGAGGGTCTGTATGGGTGTGTAAGTGTATGTGAAAGTCTGTATAGATGTAAGTGTGGGTGTGAAAGACTGTATGGGTTTGTGCATGGGTGTAACCGTGTCTGTAGGATATATAAATGGGTGTGACAGTGTCTGTATGGTTATGTGAGCAGGTGTAAAAGTGTGTATATAGGTGTAAGTGTGGGGATAGCATCTCTGTATGGGTTTGTGAATGTGTGTAACAGTGTCTGCATGCATGTAAGAGTGAGTGTGAGAGGGTCTGTATGAGTATGTGAGTGGGTGTGAAAGTGTATAAATGTAAGTGTGGGTTTGAGAGTCTCTGTATGGGTTTGTGAAGGAGTGTGACAGTGTCTGTTGGATATCTGAATGGGTGTAGCATTGTCAGTATGGGTATGTGTATGAGACTAAATGTGTCTATATAAGAGTAAGTGTGATGTGAGAGTCACTGAATGGGTTAGTAAATTGGTGTGAGTCTCTCTGTATGGGTTTGTGAATGGGTGTAACCGTGACTCTAGGATATATGAATGGGTGTGAGAATGTCTGTATGGGAATGTGAGAGGGTTTAAAAGTGTCTAAATAGGAGTAAATTTGGGTGTGAGAGTCTCTGTATGGGTTTGGGAATGGGTGTGAGATTCTCTGTATGGGTTTGTGAATTGATGTAACAGTGTCTGTTGGATATCTGAATGGGTGTGGCAGTGTCTGTATGGGTGTGTGAGTGAGTGTAAAGGAGTCTATATAGGAGTGAGTGTGGCTGTGAGAGTCTTCGAATGGGTTAATGCATGGGTGTGAGTGTCTCTGTATGGGTTTGTGAATTGGTGTTACCATGTCTCTGGGATATCTGAATGGGTGTGAGAGTGTCTGTGTGGGTATGGTAGAGGCTGTAAAAGTTTATGTAGGTGTAAGTGTGTGTGTGAGAGTGTCTGAGTTTGTTACAGGTGTGAGAGTCTCTGTATGGGTTTGTGAATGGGTGTAACAGTATCTGTTGGATATCCGAATGGGTGTGGCAGTTTCTTTATGGGTATGTGAGTAGGTGACAAAGTGTCTATATTTTGGAGTGAGTGTGAGTATGAGAGTTTCTGACTGGGTTAGTGCATGGGTATGAGAGTCTTTGAATTGGCTTGTGTATAGGTGTGACAGGGTCTGTATGGGTGCTAGAGTGGGTTTAAATGAGTCTTCATGGGTATTGAAGTGGGTGTGACAGTATCTGTATGGGTGTTTGAGTGGCTGTGAGAGTAAGAGAGAGTGTAGAAATATATATATGTCTATTTTTTTGAGTAGCACTAGATCAGCGGATCCCCCGTGGAGTTACATGGGGCCGCAGTGAGGCATGCGAGGGATACACGTATCTTGCAAGTGGCCCGAATCTTTTTCTTCACATTTGTGGCCCCAGGTCATATGCTTAGCCCTCTTTTATAACATGCAAAAGGGGTCAGAAAGCCTCCCATCTGAACAATTCATTCAATATGCAAACAACTTTTCAGCCCCGGGGACCATTCCCCTAAAACAAAATGGAACCCCAACATTTCTGTTATGGTGCTGCCAGCCAATCAGGACTTTGCTTTGGCATCTGAATCCACAGATCCTACACGAGTGGATCCGCAGAGGATCTACATCCTTATATATACAAATTTGTTTTTCACTTAAGAGCAACAAGAAATCAGTGTGATTTGCGGAACAAAATCTACCTTTCTGCCAAATTGTTTGTAATTCCGTCCAGCGGTTTGGGCTGTAGTGGTGTTTAGAACTTCTATGGGAATTAACATGGAGAAAACTGAAGTTATTAGAATTCAAACCCTGAAGTAACTAGAATATGCACCCCTGCCATACATAGTGATGTCATTTCAGATATCAGCAGTGAGGATGTCATAGAACACGTCATGTGTGATGTATTACATGAGGGTAGAAGCAGTGCATGGTAAGGGCACAAGTTATAGTTACTTCAGGGCTTGAGTTATAGTTACTTCAGTTAACTATACCTGGTGAATGTCAGTGCTTTCTTCCCGTTCAAAATGTAATGTTGAGGCTGACATTGCCACCTTACTATAACATCACTTTAACATTTGTTCTTTTTCAGTGAATTTCTAAGGTTTTATCAATACCTATTTATAACTGTTACTTCTACCTTTGTTTTTTTTCGGTGAATTTCTATAGTTTTTAATAATTGTAGCTACTGTAAATATTTAAAAGACAGGCCTAATGGGTTTGTCAAGGTCTGTAGGAAATTGGTTTATCAGTTGTGCAGGATGTGAGACCTGCGCAAGTAATAGGTCCACAATTTCCCCATACTGGAAGCCAAGGACCCCGATTTAGTGCTTGACTCTCTCAGGGTGGAGAAGCAGTGCAGTCCAAGGCCAACTCAGGGGAGGTGGTGTGGGCTAGTAATCACCATTCACTGTCAAGCAGTAATAACTGATGATGTCCAGTCAGTGTTTTTTCTTTAAAAATTTAAATGTACATTTATTATACACACATTACTAAATACTGCACCATAAGTTACAAATATATCTACTTAAGGCAGATTGAAATACCTTAGATTACATTATGAATACTCATTGGACATCTAAAGGGTCATAACCTCCAAAATCGCAGTACTGCGCACTTATAGCAGATGGACATCACACTGTAAGGGAGGTATAATTTGGAATAAAACAGACCTACAGGATGTATCAAGGGATTTGTATTGAAAGAGAAATAGTCCTCATGTTACAAAAATCACTTCAATCAATAATAACCATCTGTAAATGAAATAATGACTGTGAATAAAAGATGTCAACAACCAATGTCAGCATAAATGACTAACAAAACATTGAATTTAAACCTATCATGTCTGTGTTTTTTAAATACATTTTTAGACCACGTAACCTACAGCCATTACACCAGCCCCTAATAGGCTCTGCACTCTCAGCTGCACAACAAAAGCTATAGCTTTAGGAGTGCTTAAATAATTATGGAAATCCTAGGGGGGGTTGGTCATGACTTTCTGGACCACACAATCATAGGGTCAGTTATGAAATTACTTCGTGGAGGGCTGCTGTAGCTCCTACCATACTCATAACACTGTTTAAGGTAGTTGGTGGTGCCCCTGTGTTCCTGGAACCACCACAAGAAGTGGAAAAACATATCAAAATCAGTCCAACTATGGGATGCTCCTGTCAAATAAGCAGTGAATATTGAATTAGTGGCCCATGGCCTTGTGCAGTGGGACTTTCCTTTTGCCTTTAGGTACTCTGCATGCCTTTATTTTTTGGGGGCAGCAGGTGAGCCCACCCCCGGCTGCTCAGCCAACACTCCGCCCGGCCAGAAGTCTCCTTAGTGCTCTTATCTCCCACCTGCTTCTGTGGGCAGGGAGATCCTTTGCAGTGCCCACCTCTCTCCCTCCAGACACTGGCATGGGGAGCAGGAGTCAGGTCAACCACCATTGGAAAGAGTACAGTGGCACTCCCACTCCTCCATCAACTGGCGGGGCCCAAAGATGGCCCTCCATGGTACAAACACCAGCCTGGCCCTGGTGTTGGTATTCAAGGGCCTCTTGAGCTCTGGGGCTCAAATTCAAAGGATGCTCAATATGCAATGCTCGGGCGCTCACCCACACTGGGGCTAATTTTAGTAAAATTGGTGGAGCACCATGCGCTCGATTTCCTGGGCCCGGGGCCAAACATCACCAAGCTTTAACTGGCCATAAGCCAGGTACAATGGGCCCTATTTCAATGTTCTTTGGCTCATTCTACCCCTGGTGGCGAACTCTAGCAGTTTTCCTCCTGGACTTGGCCTCTAGACACAGAAGCCCAGATCTTTCCCCCAACAGGTCCTCAGAGTGTTTTAGGGGGACCACGGGACCCTTAGAGAGCCCACTGGTCCTGGGTTTAATTGGGGTAGAGTCCGTGGTCCTTTTGGGTTTCTCCTTCCAGTTGTCCATGGCTCTCGCAGTCCCAGTGTCCAGCAGCAAAAAGCACAAACACCACAAAAAGCTTCTTCTCTAACTTGTGCAACGTTTTTAAAGGGGTGTGGAAGGTTCTAGAATCCAGGACCCCTAGTCAATCTTAACGTGTCACATGACCTCTCCACCCCACCCCAACCCTTCTGCACAGCATGTTGATACAATACAGTTCAAGATGGTGTGAGCCAGAAGTTGCTGGTCACATCTCCTCTAGGGGCCTCTGCTCCTCCCCTCACTGACATCACTGCCAGAGCCTTTCTCACTAAAACTTCAATGAAGAGCCTCCCTCCTGTGTCCACTCCACTCTCTGGACTCCCTCATCTGTTCAGTGGGCCTGGGATATCCCCAGCCCTGGAACAGTGTGATAGGTAATTAACAGATGAAGAGTTTCTTTCCCACCCCTTCTTTCTATGGGGCTGAGGGAATGTCAGGTTCCACTAAGATTGCACAGGAGCAGAAATGGCAACTGTTCCCAATTCGTCTTCAAGAACTCTCTGCCCAGGATGTATTTTTAATAACGAAAGTGCAGCTGCGTTTGGGGAGGGGGGGGGAGTGGATTAGAGAGAAGTGACTGCCACTGGCTGGGTCATCAGGAAGGAAATGTTTCTTTCTTCTTATGCGACAGCTGTAAAAGAATGTTAAAAATACAATTACCCTGCACCCTCTCTTTTGTCTTTGTCTCTTTTTATTTATGCTTCTAATGTTATTGTACATCCCCCAATTTACTATGGCTTTAGCTTCTCCTCTAAGATTCTATAACTCTTGTTCTAAGTCTTTTACAATATAATTTTCCTCACATTAGTAATTCTCAAAAAAAGTAAATATTTTCTTCTTTTAGGTTGTACTTGCGGTTCTGGAGAACTCCGATTTTGGAATCTGAACTTGACCAGGTAAGTGTAGAGAGCTCTTGAGGTGAAGGGTTAACTTGAGAGAACAGATTGATAGCGTCAAAATAACATCATAGACCTTCAGGTACTTCAAGTTCAGAACGTTAGATTATCTTATTTAGGACTGTATTTACCAAAGTTCATTAGACATCCAGAGAGTTCTTAAGACATGGACTCTTGATTAACCACAGCTCATAAGCAAGCACAGATCTCTGGAAGTGCGGTTAATTTAGGAAGCGTTGTGAGTGCATTTGTGAAGCGCATTTCATCCCGGAGTTGAGAGGGAATGGAAACGCTACTCCACGAAAGATGTAGCTCACCCAGGAAAGCGATGACACTAATTAGCAAGCAAGGGGGAAAACTGAGATGCGACTCGAGAGAGAGACACTACTCTCACAGGAAGGAGGGGTACTCTGAACTGCCTGACAGGGAATGGATTAGTGTCTCAAGGTGCTGAGGAAAGCTTTGCCCAGACGCGAGGATGAAACACTACTAAAATCCTCAACGGACATGCGCGAGAACAAGACTTTTCAAGATTCTGAAGTGGCTAGACGACTAACACGTCGAGGCCAACCTTATCTGACTAACTCGATGAGAGGTAAGAGATACGCAGATTCTTCTTCAAATGATTCAGGTGAAGTGTGCAGTTATTATGTTCCGCGCGCCTCACATTCCACAGAGGCTTGAAGGGAACAAACACTAGAACGCTTGAGTAGAAGTAACGCTGGCAGCCATCTTGGATTTCCAGAGGCGCCAGTACAGTCTCCAGTTATTTGTTAACCAAGGGCTCCTTTCCTTGCAAGTCATACTTCTCCAAGAAACACCAGCCAGGGTATGTATCCTAGCAGGAAGTATCCTTTGAACCCAGACAATATCCCCCTTCAAGGAGGGTTCCTGCAGAGAAGGTTTAGTTGGGAATTGTCTATAGAAGGCTTTAACCAAGCGTGGAGCATGAACATCAGTATGCTTCTCCCATGATCTTTCATCTGGTCCAAAACCTTTCCAATCAACTAGGTAAAATAGTTCTGAGTTTTTCTTTTTGAATCAAGAATTCTTTTGATTTCGTATTCCTTCCCATTTTTTGGAAATAATGGCTCTGGGGGGATAGAAAGTCTTAAACCTGGTTTGACTTCTATTAACAATGAGACGTGGAAGACTGAATGGATCTTAGAATTCTCTGGAAGTGTCAGATGGTAGGTTACAGGATTAATGTTATCCTCAATTGGATAAGAGCCAACAAAGTGTGGTTGGAATTTTCGAATTTTGAGATTTTTAGTAATAAGCCAGACCTTGTCTCCTACTTGGAAGGTAGGTTCTTTCCTTCGTTTCTTATCAGCAAAATGTTTATAGCGATCTTTTGCATGAGACCAGTTGCGCACAGCTGATTCATGTACCTGGGTTAAATGTTGAAGGAGATCATTTACTGCTGGTACGTTGATAGTACCACGTTCTATAGAAGAATTTGGGTATTGACCATAGTTAAGAAAAAAGGGAGAATGATCAGTAGAGACATTTTTTGCATTGTTATGAGCAAACTCAGCAGTCCATAAATATTCTGGCCTGTCCCCTTCTTCATATAACGAGAATAGTCTAAGATATTGTTCAAGCTCCTGATTGGTCCTTTCAGTTTGGCCATCAGTTTCTGGTATCTACAATATGAAGGCCACTAGTGTATGCCCTCCACAATTTAGATACAATTTGACTGCCCCTGTCTGTGATGATGATTTGGGGTATACCGTGAAGTCGACTGATATGTTCATTAAAGTGTTGAGTTAGCTGTCTGGCTGTGTGAGTATTCTTTAGAGGGGCAAAATGTGTCATCTTAGAAAATGTGTCCACACAAACTAAGATTGCATTGTGACCTTGTTTAGAGGGTAGATCTAATATAAGTTCTAGTGATACTGTGTGTCAAGGGTAAGGTGGAGTAGGTAAGGGCCATAGTAACCCTTTTTGTGCCTGTCTTTCAGATTTTCCCCGAGCACAGGTCTCGCAGCTGTTTCCATAGTGTTGAATGTCTTGATTCATATGTGGTAAGGTAAGGTAATACTTTATTGTACAGTTAATAAAAAACATTACTAACCAACATCAATAAAAACGGTTTTGTGTGTCTGTAGCAACATAGAAGAATATATTAATACTGTGGCAAGATATAAAAAGCTACAATAAAAAAAACAAAATTGCTAAGTCTAAAACTATAAAACAATAGCGAGAAGGGAGATTGGCCCGCTGCTAAGTCAGTTCTATCTTTACCATTGAGGAGGTTTACGTAATTGAGCTGACCTGCTTTCCTCTTCAAGATGCATTTAGTTGTTGCAGTTCATAATCCGGATGGGTAGCAAGACATTCTCATCCCCATATGCTTATTCTTTGTAGCGTTAAGTTCCAGTGGGCTCCTAGATGCCAGATGGGCCCCCATTATTATCCGAGTCTTTTTAGCCCTGAGGATGCAAGTGATGCACTGGGTTCCATCAATTTAGATGTTCCGGTTTATTCTTTCTTTTTATTAAGGCGGACTTCTGCAGCTTCAATATATTTTACTAATCGGCAGCTCAGTTGAACTTCGTCACCTGAAAAGCATGCCAGGACAGCTTGCCTGCATGACCTAATTTGTTTTTTGTTAAATAGTGGTCACAGAAGGTTCCGGCGGTCTTGCAACAGCTCCTTACAGATGGTAATAAGGTGTATGATGTTATCTTCGTCATTCCCACAAAGGCGGCACTTTGCTGGCATTGAGGGATGTAGTCAAGGGGCCATATGGTCTGCAGAAGGCAATAGTCCTAGGCGATATTTCAGAAATTTCTCCTTAGTTTTTTTGGTAAAGCTAGTCTGAAGATATAATTGTGGCCTGAGCGTGGAGTAAGATTGTATGGTTAGCCACCCATGAGCTCGCTCCGTCAATAAAGCTTTATCCTGCAGGAGAGATTCTTTTCTAACGCTGTTGTTTACTGCTTTTTTAAAACCCGCCAGAGACCCTTGTAGATCCCACAGTTGACGCACCCCCAGATGTTTTATTGCGCCCTCCAAGAAAAGCCTTGCGGGACAATTTTCTTTGGTTTGTAGTTCCTTCCAGAGGAGAGCGTTGAGTGTGTTTGCTTCCCCCCTGCTTATTTTGTACCAGCTTTTTAAGTATACACCTTTACGTGCCAGCTCTTCCTTTACCAGCCCAAATTCAAGTCTAATCTGCGCGGGTGAAGTGTACCTTGGCAAGCCAAAGATCATGCGCATGGCTCTTGTTACTGTTCCGTCTACCGTTTTGGCGTCCCTTCCTCTCATCGCTTCGCTTCCATAGGTGATAGATGGAATCAGTTTTGCCTGTATCAACTTTATTAAAGGAGCGCGATTTGGTCCTGTGATCTTATTTTTTAAATTTCTTAGGGATACCGCTGTCATTAGTCCTCTCTTTTTTATCTCCTCGCATTGTGGCTTGAAGCTGCCGCTGGGGTCTAGGAAGACCCCCAGGTATCTATATTTTCTTGTAACGTCCAGCTTCCTTGAGTCCAGGAACCAACTAGTTGATAATTTCTTTTTGCTGTTAGTTATGCACATGACTTTAGTTTTTTCTTGATTGATACTGAGTTTGTTTGTTTTGGAGTATTGCGAGGTGATGTCTAACAGTCGCTGTAAGCCTATCGGGGTCCGGCTAATCAGCACCAAGTCATCCGCGTAGAATAAATTAGACAGCTGAGTGCCGCCTAACTTGGGTGCATGAGAGTTGCTTTCATTCAGCAGGATTGCCAGTTCAGCCATAAAGAGATTGAATAGTGTTGGTGGGAGCAAACATCCTTGTTTTACCCCTGTGCTTGTGGGGATCTTCTTGGATAGGAATTCCCCTGCACCTATTTTGACCTGAACCCAGGTATTGCTGTGCAGGAGAATTAGTTGATTCAACAGCAATGATGGAATTTTCATTTTCTTTAATTTTTGCCACAACATGTGTCTGTTAACATGGTCAAAGGCGGAGCTGTAATCAGTATAGCACAGGTATAAAGGTTGTTTTGCCGCAAGAGCTGAGTCAATCAAAAGCGATAGGGCTAGAATATTAGTAGTCGTCCCCATGTTTTTGCGGAATCCAGTTTGATTATAAGGGATTGCTGTTGTATCTTCCGCCCAGGATGTTAACTCCTGGAGCAAGAGGCCCGCGTAGTATTTTGCCTCATTATCAAGTAAGGCTATAAGGCAATAACTTTTTGGATCGTTCTTGTCTCCTTTTTTGAAGATTGGCGAGATAACTGCTCCCTTCCAAGATCGTGGGATTGTTGAGGTCTGCAAGATTTTTTCAAACATTGGTTTAAGAACGGCAGCCCAATATTCCGGCTCTTGTTTAAACAAGACTGGGGGAATGCCATTTGGGCCTGGTCCTCCCTCACGTCTCCCTTTCGAGATTCTTTTACATATCTGTACATTTGTGATTGAAAATTCCTCATTGTGTACGAGAACTTCTTTGTATTGTGAGTTCCACACTTCGGAGACATTATTGGGTTTGTATGAATCTTTCCGTGGTTCTTGGGCATCATTTAGATGTGCACCAAGGAAAGTTGTCCAGGCCTCTGGAGTGGCATAGGATTCAATCCCCTGACTTTGCTCGCTGATCAAACTGTTAATGTTTTGCCAAAACCGCGCGCTGTTATTTGTTTTTGCGTCATGTAGGAGTTTTCCCCAAAAGGCCTCATCAACTTCTTTTTTAAGTCGCCATATCAATTTCCTGCGAGTAGCTTTTAGCTGTCTAAGCGCTTGGCATGCGGCAGGATCTGTCCTTGCTCTTCGGAGAGTGTTGTTAATCTGGGTATTTAGCTTTTTTAGCTGGATATTTTTTCGAAAATTGTGATGATGATGGTTCTTGTGTTTCGGGGCTTTGACCGTTCGGTCGGTCCTTACGTTTTTATTTGCATTGAATTTGTCTCGTAAAGTTTTGGTGAACATCTCCCAACTTTTGATTGAGTCTGTGGTTGCTGATTTTGCCTCTCCTAGTGCTTGTTTCGCTTGAGATGAAAAGCTTTGTAGGTCATTAGTTTTGCACTTTATCCGCCTTTCATTTGTTGAAATTTCTAAGCTTAGTCTGTTGGCGGCAGGAGGGCTTGATGTTTTTGGAGCTTCAATCATGATTTCCTGGGGAAGGAGGTCACTGTAGTCCCTCGAGCCAATGTGGAAATCTCTTGTCCTTTGATATAGGCCTCGAGAGAGAAATGTGAAATCGATTGTGGTGCTAGCCTTAGTGCTGTGAAATGTGGCGGATTGAGGACAATCCCCTGAGAATCTACCATTGAGTGCTCATAGGCGCAGTTCTTCTAATTTTGAGAGTAGGCTCCTAGCTGTTTTCGAGCTTCTGCCTCCCGAGGTGTTATCTTGGTGGCTTGGTTCCCAGGCAAAGGGATCCTCATCTTCGTTAATCTCTGAGGCTAGATTGCTGAGCATGTTTAAGTTAAAATCCCCAGTGATGATCAGGCTGTTGGATTTCTCAGTTGTTATTAATTTTGCGAGTTCTTCCTTCATCAGCTGTTGAGCTCCCTTAGTTTTTTCGTTAGGGTGTAAGTAAAGGTTTATTAGGACTATGTCCTCTTTTTTGTTCTGCTCTCGAGGAGTCACTCGCAGTGCTTGCATTGCATTTAGGGGAAGTAGCTTGTAAGCCAGGGGTTCTACTTCAACAATGGATTTTAGTGAGCTATATATAGCCAGGCCTCCCTTCTTATGGCCAAACAGTGAGCTCTGTGTAGGTGGCAGAGAGTTTAAATTGTATCCCGACAGTACTGGTGGAATATCGGTCCAGGTTTCTTGCAGTATGATGATGTTGAATCTTTGAAAGTAGGTATTTAGTTCTGGGTCCGAGAATTTGTCTCCTAAGCCATTGATGTTCCAGGAGCACAGGTTGAGGACATTAGGCATGTTCCCCATTTTTGGATTTTTTTGTCATTGATTTTTGACTTTGACATTTAGGGTCCGGTATAGCCAACTCCAGTTTTGCGAAGTTGGACTGTGATTGGCAGATAGTCTCTTATTGGCCTGTTCTTGATGGACTAGGTTGTCAGGGGTTTTACTCCATGCCCCTCTTAGGACTGAGTTCGAATTAGGCTGCCCGTTCTCTTTCTTTTGCTGGCTAACCAGGGATAGAGGATCTGGATATCTTGGTTTAAGAAATGGTTGAAGTTTTATTCCCCATGAGTCAAATTTTGCTTGTTCTTTTAGCAGTCTCTCCGGGAATTCTACTGTAGCACATACTGTTTTTGTTGCTTCTACCCCTGAGTGTCCTGGCATTTCTATGAATTCTACTGATTCCAGATCACTAGAGGATATATTTTTAAGACTATCAATTGTTTTCAATAGGCATAGTATATTCCCCCTATTTAGAGTATCTATTGTGCCCCTTGATTTGTACTCCGGGTGGAAAACTATTATGGTAGTGCCTATTTGCCCCTTGTCTTGTGTCTGGCTGTTGTTCACAATATTAGGGTCCTCCTCTGAGCCTTGATGTTCCTCATTTGTTTCTGCCCATCTTTTAACACTCGTTTCATTTTTTTTCTTTGTTAGTTTTGGTTCAATAGGGCTTACTGCAATTGCTTCCCATTGAGGACTTCCTCGAGGGTATCTTTTCTCTTTTTTGTGGGGGGGACTGATGATGAACTTTCTTTCTTGGGATGGTTCTCTTTCGGGTTTTTTCCTTTCGTCCAGGTTTCCAATTTCTTGTAGGTTGTGTTCCGTTTTTTTGTTGTCTCTCATCTCGATCCGCCTGTCTTGCGATAAATCAGATGTCGCTTTCCCGCCTTCATGAGGGGAGCTGGTAATAAGCCTTCTTTCTTGTGACGATTTTCTTTCTGTTTTTTTTCTCCCTTCCTGATTTCTGGTTTCTTGTTGGTTGTGTTCTGTTTCTGTGTCATCTCTCATCTCAATCAGCCTGTCTTGTGGTAGGCCAGATATCACTTTCTCACTAGGAGTGCCCCTACCCCAGGGTAATACCGCTGTTTTTTTCTTTTTATTTCTGCCCTTCCTTTTCTGTTTTCTTTCCTGTTTTCCTGGTTGAAAGTGTTCCGGCGCAGCTTCAATTTGTGAGTTTTCACCCGGTGGTACTATATCTGCAATTAGTGTTGTTGTTTGGGTTCCTTCATTTTGTTGTGTATTGGCGACCGTTCTCTTCTTTACTTCTGTGGTTTCTCTGGTAGAATTTGGATCTTGGGTTGTCTTTAAGCTCTTCTGCGTTGGTGACTGCGTTCCTTCTAGCTGTGGCGTGCTTATTTCGCATCTCCTCTTGACGGGGTTGGTTGATCGATTACTTTTTACAACCTCCCTAATGTCAGAGAGGAGATTGTCCATTGCCATTGGGAGTGTTGCCAATTTGTCCACGATTGTTATGCAGGAGCAATAGATTGTGTAAATTGGGTTTCTGCTTGCGCCCTTTTGACCAAGTTGTTCAACTCTGCTAACTTTCCGTCAATATTGGCAAGAAATATTGACAGCGAGTTGAGGACAGAAAGTTGTAAGTCCATCTTATCAGACTGACATTAGATGGCGTTTACCGATAATTGCATTGTATGCAAAAGCGATGACCAGATGTCTTCTTTTGCTTTCGGTGTTTCCTTACCCAGTTTTGCGTTAATTAAGCTGTTGGACCCTCCTGGCAGTTCCCCCTTGATGGCCGCCGGGTAAGATACCACCAATTCTTCCCACTCCTCTGGGGTGAGATACGAGGTTTCAAAGTCATTGATCCAATGTGATATAAAGCATGCTTTGGATGAAGTGGATGGACTAGGGGGATCAATATCTGATTGTGTAGGGACACCCCCTGGCTTAACTTGCTCCTGTTGTTTCTCAAGTTTTTCAGATTGTTGATCATTTGTTTGAGAGGGATGCTGCCCCTGTGCTCTAACTTCCTGTGTGATTGTGGAGTTTAATTGCCGCACTTCTTTAGTGTCTATCCTTATTGTTGGTTCTCTTGTGTTCCTGGGTTCTTGCCTTACCGGCCTTTCCTCTAGCGTTGTCGGTGTGTGTTTGCACAATGCCGGTTCTATTTGCGCTGTTAAGTCTCCATGTTGAGTGTGTTTGCTGTTTTGCGTATCACCCTTGTCCTGCAGGGTGTAGTTCCTAGGCCCCCAGTTTGCTGAATCCTCCGGTCCATCTGGTCTCTCAGGGTTTCCAAGTGGTCCTTGTCTGCCTTTTGCAAATTCTGAGGATTCTGAGAATTCATCATCTGTATTGTTGTGGAGCCTTGTGAGGCTTGTGGGGCTCCTCTTCCTGTTTTCTATTAGAGCAAAGTTATGACTTGGGGTCACATTTTGGCCCTCTTTTTTATTTGCCTTTATGGCTTTGTTCCCACAGCCATTTGGGTCTGTTTTTGGGCTTGAGCCTGCCAGCTCCTGCCTTCGTCCCGGCTCCTGCGCCATTTGATTCCAAGAGGCCCTCCTTTCTGGCCCCTTGGTCAGCTCGTCTTTACTTACAGGTGCAACCTCTTCTGCGCTGTTCTTCCATTTTCTAAGTTCGGCTTGATCCCTTTCCGACCGAATCTGTAGTTCTTGCATCAGGGGGGTTGCCTTACTTACCTTGCTTGGCTGTAGCGGGATTGGCAGATCACTTATATTGCTACTATTTAGGCAGAGGACAGAGCCGGCGTCTTTGATGAATGAAAATTTTGAATAGATTTTAGGTTGAAAGCTATATTTGTTCACTGAGAAAACGTTTGCGATCCCTCTCGCCTTTGTGTCTGGCGGACATTTGGGGCTTGTGAGCAGGGGGGAAATCAAAGGAAGTTCTCCCTCCTCAGCTCCATTCCTCCCCTCATCTGTCCCCTTGTCTTCTTTGCTGACATTAATTAAATCTTTCTTGAGGTTTTTCTTTATTTTCCTTGATCTTTTAGGGGGGTTCACGGGAGCTATATAGTTCCTTGACTTCCCTGACCTCATTTCTTGGCTTTATTCCTTATTCCTTCATTTCTTCTCGCCCTGGGTTACTGCGATTTTATTTTGTTTTATTTTATTTGCTTATTAACCGCGCAAGTCTCGTGCCAGCACTGGGGGTTGACTTATTAGCGATTTAACAGTGGTGTTTCTTACTCCTGCTCCTACACCACACAACACAACACTGCACCGCACTCAGTAGGGTGTGACGGAGGCTCTGTTGGTGGGGGCTGATGCCACTCCCTCTTGCAGTCCCTCTTGCGGTGCTCTCCCCTCGGGCACAGTCTTTTGTGCAGGCCCTATGAGAGCTTGCGGATCAGTGCGATAAGTCCTGTCACAATTCGCGATTCACAGCTCTCAGTGCCCACAGGGCTTACCAGGTTGCAGCGATGCCGTGCTTTCCTCGGTCCAGATGGCGGTTAACTCCTGTGATGTCTCTCAATTGTCAATTATCAGGCAGCTAGGCTCGTAATCAGTAACTGGAAAGCGCTCTTAGCCCCTGCCTAGTTGGGGTGATCGCTGGTGGCTCGCTGATGGCTCCTGCGGCTCCTTCCACGTTTTAGGTAATCACTGGCATCTGCTGCCCCTTTAAAACAAAGCACTCCTAGTTCCTGGCTCGTTAAGGTGGTCACTACTGCCTTGAAGAGGAGTGATTCAGATAATAAGCGCAGTCAGCAAGCAGTCAGTAGTCAGCAATCTCAGACAAATCACGATGCCGTATCTGCTGACTGCTGTGATAGTCAGTATGATGCGCGGTAATTTTTAGTAGGTAGTTGTAATCTCAAGGTATAAGGTATAAGGTATGAGGGAGAAGGAGGGCAAAGGGCGCTAAGGCGAGAGACGAGAGGCACAGAGGTCACAGCGAAATGCAGTGCGGCAGCAACTCACCAACTCACGCCGCTGTAGTCCAAAATTCTGTGCCCGTCATGCAGCCTCTGCTCTGCTCCTCCAGCTCTACCTCTGCTGCTCCCCCTGCTGGTTTGCTGCCTCGCTCCCCTTAGCCTGCCACACGGCCGAAAAACTCCCCAAGCACAGCACAACACAGCACTATACCTATACCTCAGACCGAGGCTTGAGCTGGGAGCCCCCCGGGAGGCGAAACTGCAGATCAGGAAGTCAAATCAAATCAGCAGATTGCTGCCACGATGATGCCTGCCTGTTGCGGGGTGGGCGGGGGTGGGGGCTTGCTCCTAGGGCCATTCTAGTCCCACTGAAGTTGCTGAGGCTGCTGCTGTTGTTTTAGTGCACCACATGGAATGAAGCAAAATCAAAATCCGTACACTGTACAGGGCCTCCGAGCAGCGGACTGAAACTCTAGGCTGACACCAAACCCCTGCCTGGCTTCCACCCGCTTCTGCCTGCTTCCCCACGAGTCGGCAGGTCAATAACGTGCCCCCCGCTGCCCTCGCTGCCCCTGCCGTATGTGAGAAACGGGGGGGTGAGCTAGGAGCCGTAAGCTGGGAGCAGGGCTTGAGTCCGGAATCGCCGGTGTCCTCACGTCTCCCTCGCGCTCACACGATCAGCGCAAAAACACGGAACTGGACTTCTGGAGCCCACAGTCCACAGGTAGGTCACCAAAATTTTCGTTTAATGAGTTCTTCTGTTTTGTGAATCCCTTTGTGACCCGCTAACGGACTGTCATGGCATTCAAATAATGCTTGGGTTTGCAATTCTTTAATGGGTAGATGCAGGGCTCCATTATGTTTTGGTAATTGGTCTTTGATTTCTCTTTTTTGATCCAACTCAACTCATTTTTGTCGATACATTCTTTATGATTCAGGAAATATTGTTTACTTCATGTCTAATCCTTTCCACTTCAATTACTGTTGAAGGTGGGGAATGCTCTGATCACATTGTATTGTTGTTATCCAAGATCGTACTGTGCTGAGATATTAACGTATCTGTCCTGATTTGCTGATGCCGGATGGTTTATTCTCTCAATAAATAAATAAAAAATATAAATAAAAAATAAACTTAACCCATTTTTTTATTTCCTGGGGTCTAGAGACCTGATAATTTGTTCTTCAAAGGTTTGGTCGGAAACTACCCCATTATCTTCTTAAATGGAGTGACTGTATGATCTTCGATCGGGCTGTCTTGAATTTTTGCATCCAGTCTTGATAAGGCATCGGCCTTGCCATACCTGGTTCCTGGACAGTAAGTGAATACAAAATCGTAGTCTGTGAAGTATAAGGACCATCTAAGTTGCCGCAGTCAAGGTTCTAGCAGATCTTATGAACTTCAGGTTTCTGTTATCGGAGGCATCCGTTTCTAGGTAGAAGGGTTGTGATGGATCTGCATGCAGGAGCGCTGAAGTGAAGCTTTTCTTCAAGGAGTTAAAGGCATCTTCAGTTTCTTCCGACCAATGGAAAGATCCTCCTTTATTTAATAATCGGGTAAGATTAATTATTTTCTGAGAAAACTCGCAGATGAACCTGCTGTAGAAATTGGCGAAACCAATGAAACTTTGGACTTCTTTTACAGTTGTTGGAGATTTCCATTCAGTAACCGCCTTAAACTTTCATTCATCCATGGTCACTCCTGAAGGAGAGAGGACAAACCCAAGGAATTCCACTGAGGTAGTGTTGAAAACACACTTTTCCAACTTCACATATAAGAAGTTTTCTCTCAGTCATTGCAGCACTGCTTTTACTTGCTCCTGATGTTCTTCTTTGGTAGCTGAATAGATTAGAATATTGTCTAGATAGAACGATTGCGCATTGTCAATAAATTCACTGAGAACGTCATTTATGAAATGTTAGAAAGCGGCGGGGGCATTGCAAAGTCTATATGGCATCAATTGGTAATCGAACATCACATTCTTTGCTCGAAATGCCATTTTCCACTCATCTCCTTCTCAAAGTCTGATTAAGAGATAGGCCTCCCTAACGTCCAATTAGGTATAAATTGTGGATTCTTTCACTTGACCAATGAGTACGATAACAGAGGTAAAGGGTATTGATTTTTTATGGTGATTTGGTTAATCGCTCTATAATCTATACAGGTTCTCAGATCTCCTCCCTTCTTGGGCACGAAGAAGAAAAGCGATGACACTGGGGACTGGGAGGGTCTGATGAATCTGTTTTCGAGATATTTTTCAAGATACTCCTTCAAGTGTTGATTTTCTTTTTCGGTAAGGGCGTAGATGCAACTACAGGGTAAGTTGGAGCCAGGTTTCAACTAAATTTTACAGTCATAGGTTCAGAGGAGGAAGGTTTTGTGCTTCCACCTCATTAAACACATCGGCGTAGTCTTTATATTCCTCTGGAATTTATTTAGTCTCAATGATGCAAATCGACATCTCCCTGTTATAAAGTTGAGTTGCTGCCGTAGGTTCTTGATATGTATTGTTTTATTCGAAACAATGTTCCTTACATTACTCAGAAGTCATTTCTATTGTTCTCGCACTCCAATTTACTGCTGGGTTATGTTCCGGCAACCACAGTAGACCTAAGATCAGTTGGAATTGTGGAGAATCTATCAGGTTAAACTGGAGAGTTTTTTGGTGTTTTCCAAGACATTGCAATATCATGGGTTCCATGTGGCTCACTATGGGTTCTGATCAAAGATTGGTGACATCCAGAGCCCTTAAAGCTACTCACTTGTCTTTCTTAAGTGCTCTTATTCCCATTCTATTTTCAAATTCGAGGTCACAAACATTGCCCGTGGCTCCCGAATCGATCATTACAGACACTTCTTCTAGGATCACATGCCTGAATTTCAAAGTGACCGAAAGGATCAAATGTGGTGATGATACTTGTAGGGTGTTTGCCACCAAGTGATTTGTTGGAGTCTTCTTTAAATTCGCACCCACCAGTTCAACTCCTTCTACTGGTGGTTCTGAGAGTTTTCCTTCATCTGCACCTTCGGCTACTTGGGGCATATTTGTACGAAGTGTCCACTTCCTCCACAGTAATGGCATAGCTTGTTTGCCCTTCTTTTCTCGTTTTCTTCTTTTGATAGTGGGCCCCAGATGGTACCAATTTGCATTGGTTCTATTACCAAGGATCCTCCTGCATTTTCTAATTTTCGGATCTCACTCTGTCAAGCTGTGGCACAATGGTAACCCTGGGTGGACAACTACGCTACGCTCACGTAGTTTGTGCTACTTCGCGCTACGCGAATTGCACGTAGCACACTGCAAGAACGTGTAGCGTAGCTGGCATTTTTTCTCACTCGCGGTCCTCAACGTCAAGTTGCCGACCACGAGCGAGCAAAATGACATCCCGGCGAGACTTTTTCCTCGTTCACGATCAGCAACATCAATTTGCCGATCGCGAGTGTGGAAAATAAACCTCCCAGTAAGATTCTCAACGCGGGGAGGTCAGGTACTGTCTGATCGCAAGCGGTCGCGAGCATACGCGACCACTCGCAATGAGAAAGTACCAGTCTGCATTGAGAAAGCTGCCACTCGAGTAAAACTTTACTCGAGCGGCAGAAAACGACAGCTTGCACCGTGCAAGATGCCATTTTCAATGATTGCATAGTGCGAACAATCATCCGGCACTGTGCAATCATTGCGAACAGTGTACTACACAGTTCGCGTAGTGCTACGCGTATCTCGCAAAGTGCCCTTTGCGTAGCTACGCGTCGCACTTCTGCCCAAACTACGCCCAGGGTTACACCCTGGTGCGAAATTCTCTCTACTTTTCACCACATTTTTCACTTTGTCAAAAGTCGATCTCTAATACTAAATCAATTAACTCCGAGATTTCCGTGGGTCGATTCGGTATCTGAGCTAAAGCGCCCTTTAGTTCATCCTTTAGACCTCGGTAGAAAACTGCTCCTTTATTGTTTGGCCAATTGGTTTCTACTACCAGTTTGTTAAATTGGGATAGGTATGTGATTAAATCTCTATTCCCCTGTTTCAATTCTAAGAGTTCGTTGTTTATAGCTTGTGAGGCCTTCCTTCTGTCGAAAATTCTGAGAAGTTCTTTTTTGAACTCTTCAAGGTTGTACAAAATTGGATCATCTTCAGTAACCAGAGGCATGGACCATGAAGCCGCATCACCACTGAGATAAGATAAAATGAAAGCTACACGAGACTCTGCATCTGGGAATACTGATGGACAACACATAAAATGGAGGGAACACTGAGTTAAAAAAATGAGTTTTTTGAGGCTCCCCATTGAAGCGTTCAGGGGGTGCTAATGGAATTATTGGGAATAACAAGTGGATAACCTGAGTGGGAGTAAAAGTGGTTGAGTTTGATGCAGGGATGGAGTGTTCTGCAGCGTGAGTGTTAAGCTTGGGCACCATTGCTAACTGATTCATTCTACTAGCCAAATCTGAGGTTTCTCTTCTGAAGCTAACTACTTCCTGACGTAAAGTTTTGTTTTCCTCCCTTACTGCTATTAATTCCTTTTGAATGTGTCCCAGAATTTCTCCCAGGCCTTTTAAATGAATTCCTTCAGCCATTCTGCTCGGGTGTAACTACTCACGTGGGCACTTCACTCTGTCAGGTTTTACTAAGATTGCACAGGAGCAGAAATGGTGACTGTTCCCAATTCCCCTTCAAGAACTCACTGCCCAGGATGTTTTGTAATAACCAAAGTGCAGTTGTGTTCGGGGGGAGGGGAAGTGGATTAGAGAGAAGAGACTGCCACTCGCTGGGTCATCAGGAAGGAAATGTTTTTTCTTCTTATGCGATAACTGTAAAAGAATGTTAAAAATACAATTGTCCTGCACCCTCTCTTTTGTCTACTTCTCTATTTATTTATGATTCTAATGTTATTGTACATACCCTAATGTACTATGGCTTTAGCTTCTCTTCTTAGATTCTATAACTCTTGTTCTAAGTCTTTTACAATATAATTTTCCTCACATTAGCAAAAAAAGTACTTTCTTTCTTCTTGTAGGTTTTACTTGCGGATCTGGAGGACTCCGATTCTGGAATCCGAACTTGACCAGGTAAGTGTAGAGAGTTCTTGAGGTAACGGGTTCACTTGAGAGAACAGATTGATAGCGTCAGAATATCATCATAGACCTTCAGGTACTTCAGGTTCAGAACGATGGATTATCTTATTTAGGACTGTATTCACCAAAGTTCAATAGACAACAGAGTTCTTAACACAGGGATACTTGATTAACCACAGCTCATAAGCAAGCACAGATCTCTGGAAATGTGGTTAATTTAGGAAGCGCTGTGAGTGCATTTGTGAAGCACATTTCATCCCAGAGTTGAGAGAGAATGGAAACGCTGCTAAACGAAAGACATAGCTCACCCAGGAAAGCGATGACACTAATTAGCAAGCAAGGGGGAAAACTGAGACACGACTTGAGAGAGAGACACCACTCTCCCAGGAAGGAGGGGAACTCTGAACTGCTTGACAGGGAATGGATTAGTGTCTTAAGGTGATGAGGAAAGCTTTGCCCAGACACGAGGATGAAACATTACTAAAATCCTCAACGAACATGCGCAAAAACAAGACTTTTCAAGATACCGAAGAGGCTAGACGACGAACACGTCGAGGGCCTACCTTATCTGACTAACTCGACGAGAGGCACAAGACATGCAGCTTCTTCTTCCGATGATTCAGGTGAAGTGAGCCGTTATTATGTTCCGCGTGCCACACGATCCACACAGGCTTGAAGGGAACAAACACTAGAATGCTAGAGGAGAAGCAACGGTGGCAGCCATCTTGGATTTCCAGAGGCGCCAGTACAAACTCCAGTTATTTATTAACTAAGGGCTCCTTTCCTTGCAAGTCGTACTTCTCCAAGAAACACCAGCCAGGGTATGAATCCTAGCAGGAAGTCTCCTTTGAACCCTGACAGGGAAGCACTGTTTATTACTTCTTTTGTGTAGGGTTGTCTTTGTTCCCTCTACATGGGAGAAATGTAATTAACTTGGGCTCAGATCCTGAGAGGAGCCAGAGAAATATGAAAATTCTAGATAACCCAAGGTAAGTGCATATAGCTGCTTGGACAGGCATAATTCATCGTGGTAAACGTTTCACCCCATTTTAATATTTTGAGGGACTTTGTATGCCAATAGGAAGCAAAACTACACTCTATGGAAGAATTCCCCCTATGTGTATAATAAAGTGTCACTACTGACAAAAAAATAAATCGTACTGATTTTCCCTCTAAGTGCCCGCTAATATTATAAAGCCTTTCCTAGGCCATATCTAACACTGTACAGTCCCCTCTGTACCAGTCTACCTTTGTGCAATTACTGGGCTGCACATGACAGTAGTCTCCCATGTGCATCCCACACACATATGCAAACAGGTATAATTATAACCAACCAAGTGCCTCTTACCCTTGCTGCATTGCAGCAGTCTTATCTTCAAAGGAACACACTGGTGCAGTCTATTTGCTATGTGATTACCATGGGTGCAACACATGTAGTGAGACTCATCCACAGTAGACAATTAAGGAATTATGGGGTGCTTCTTGCAGAAAAGTGAATAATAAATGAACGGTTCTGGCTGCTCATTTATTATTCGTTATCCTCTCTCAATATCTATTTTTTATTATATTTGTGGGTGTCACAGTCCCACCCTGGACACCCTGGACACCCACAGCTTTTTTTTTTGTTTGGAGCTGTGGGGTAGCCGCAGGGCCTCTGCAGCCTTTCCTATTATTTCATACTATTTACTCTATCCACACTGAATAAAGGAGAGAAATCTATAACAATCTGCATCTAAACGAGGTCAATAAGACCTTGAAGACATTGTCCTGAGTCATGATTTTAAACATAGGAAATACATTGGAAACTCAATAAATGACAAAGAAATAACCACCCGACACTAGAATTCAAACAAATGATTGTTTATCTAAATTAATGGAAATTGAAAGTCAATTAATAGCAAGATCATTATTCTCATAGTTACCTATTCTAGCTAAATGGGTCAGGACAGGTCTCTCGGTAAAGTCTCTCGAGCTGCCGTCCTCAGCATAGGTTCAGGAAGAAGTCCAAAACGCAATGAACAGCAAGGAACGCAATGAATGTAATGAGCGCAAAGGAACACGGACCCTCTCTAGTCTAACATATTTATAAGGAAAATAACAAAACAAAAGTTACAAACAAACTTTGTATATCCGTTGAGCCACTGAGCAGAGCAAGCAGGAAAGGATGTCTCTTGGTTACATTTAGAAAACCTCCGCTCAGGAAAAATCACAAAAATAAAAATACGGAAGAAGGAAACTCGAGTTTGCAAATGTTACTTTCGTAAATGCTCTTCCTTGGTATCTTAGCAGAGCCACCGCAGACTGGTCATTGTTCATTTTGGCTTTATCCTTCTCCATGGACAATTGGAATCATTCCCAGAGCTACTGTCCTCATGGAAACTTTCTACTCAGGCAGGGGACTTTCGACCATGTTCAGCAGGGCCTCTCATCAAAATTCAATCACTCGAGCGCAGGCTGTAAATGGCAGCCATCTTTGTTTAGGCCAAAACGGACCATCTTAATTAAAAGAAGCACAAAACAATGTTACTACAGCATAATGATTATACAGTGTTAATCCCCACTAATACCCTTATGTGTATGTAATTATCTAGCCTTTTGCAACACAATAAAGCATTAGTACACGTTATTTTTAAAAGCGTTTGTGCATTAAACAAATAGCACTTTGCGACACTCATTTAATTAAATTGCGCATATTATTAAGCAACATATATGCATTCCCACGTGTAGTTTCTTTCATTAGTAATGTTGATTAATTCAGACTTTTAACAAAACAAACTATTATTTAGTGATTACAAATTAATAATTTTAATCATAACATATAGACAAAACTGGAGCTTAAAACTCGATAAATTTTCAACAGAAAACTCTGCTCCAGCAATCCCCCCTTTGGTGATATATTATCACCACAAAAACCAACCCAAAAAACAAAATTTTAGACCCAATTTTTAGGAGAAATTGAAAATGTCTTTTATAACACAACATTAAACACCAGACTCCCTCACATCATCCCTCTTTGACTCCAAGTAAACACTCTCCCTCAATTCTTCTAATTCTATTTCTTGTGGGTCTCTCCTTGACCTCTTTTGTTTCTTTTCAGCATTTTCTCTAATTATTCTCTTTTTCCCTCCCCTGTTTTTACAACACAAACACCCCAATCTTAGTAACAATAAAGCAACAATTACGCATGTCAATGGAAATAATATTTTACCAATAATGGTACTACCTATCTTAGCAATAAAACTCTTAACTGCAACTATCTTATTAGCTATTTTAGTCCAGATACTTTCAGCTTCCAGTGGTACTAATTCTTCATGCAAATCAGTAATATTTTTGATATAGACCTTTAGATCTTTGCTTTCATCAGGAATGTAAGTACAACAATGTTGAACTTTCAGCATTCCACAAACTCCACCCTCCTTGGCCAATAGAATATCAAGGGCAAGTCGATTTTGCATAGACATGGCACGCACGGCAATCATCTCCGTATTTACCAAAAGAAACCCTCCAGCGGTACTTGTCGATAAGCGATCCACCACTGTTGACAGTTTCCGAATACCATATGCGTTTAATGAAATTCCCACTGCTGGAATTAAAGCTCCAAAAATATCTCCTACAATTTCTGACCAAGTTTCTCTCTTAAAGCGTGTTAGTAAATTAATATGTTCTACATCTTCTATTCTATCTATATGGAAAATCTTTGGAAAGACCAGGCCCACATAACACGTGCCATACTAATGGTCAGGCAATTTGTAATAAGCCTTGTTCCCACAAACATAATACACTCCTGGGAAAACTGGATCTTCTCCACCTTTAAAACCCCATCCTGTTGCAATGAAGTATGTATCATGACACTCACTAGTCCCAACAAAATATGTATCATATTGAGATTTCTTTCTGGTAATGCATAGTTTACCCTTCTGTGGTGCATCTAAAGCCAAAGTTGGACTAGCCCCATTCCTCAATTCCTTTCCCATCTCAATGTCCCAAATGGTCTCACTCACTTTATATTTCCCTGCCTCTTCATGCATGCTCATTCTCTTTTCCTCTACCATGTTTAGGAAAGCTTTCTCCTCTTCTTTCAGACTGCAAGTTAAATTTTTTCTAAAAATGTAATCTAATGTTAATTCTTCTTTCTCAATAAAAATCTCACCAAAAATGTTAGCTTCTTTAGCTGGATTCAGCTTTTTGTTCATAGGCAATTGCCCAAAAATGTTATCTTTGTTAGACATTTCATAATCTATTTTCCCTATCAAATAAAAAACACTACTAAGCACACTACATGAAATTCCATACGTAGCTGGTAAATGATGATAAGTAACACCTTCTGAAACGGATGCAGGTAATTGCATACAAACGTAGCAATCCCTAAATTCCATTGTCTTTACGTATTCGTACAACAACTTTGAAAAAACATTGCTAGAAAAATCATTAATTGACCTATCTTTATGTATGTAAATGTTACTAATTCTAGTTGGAACTACTTTCTGTGAACTCTTCTCTATATTGGTCTCATTTTCAGTATATATTCCAAAAGTGTCTATTGTAACTATAAAAGTAACTAGTAAAGCTAGTACACCCCATAATAGCATTAATAATCCAGTACAGCAGCAGCACATTCTACACCATCTTTTCTAGAAGGCACATCTACTTTGATTATTTTCTGTGTTAGCCATTTTATTACTTTGGCAGTGTCTTTTGACTTAGCCTCTTCTACTCCACTACTGAAACACTAGAACACTAGATTATTTCAAACAGCTAATTTCAGATTTTCTTCTTTTCACTTTTCTCCAAGTGACTCCTTTAATTTACTCAATTTGGATTTTCATCACTTTTCACTTCTTCTTCAGCAACATCAAATTGTATCAGATCTTCAACAACATCCTGTACATCCGACTCTTCTCCAATGTCAGTCAAGATAACTTTCAGGATTCCAACAGTTTTCTCCTCAACCACTTCACGTATGGTCCCCTCTGGATTTCCTTGACTCTCTGTCTCTTCACCTTCAGACAGTGCCACGTACGTCCATTCCGGTGACTATACTTCTGGTTAGGTTTTCTGATTCTCTTGATCTCCTCTGGTTCTTTTGAGACCTTTTGTTTTTCACCTTTTGCTTGATTCTGACTCGACACCTCGTTCACCTGTTCAGCTTTCGATGAATTTGCTCGTGTCAGTCTGTACCTCAGCCTTTTTATTCTGTTAGGCCAAAGATCTCCTCTCACAACCCTCTTTGGTCTCACTTCTTTATTATTTCTCTCTCCGATCCAAGTTCTCTTTCTCAGAACTCGACCCTCTGATTTCTCATTTTCACTCTCATCTGATTCTGTCTCATTTGCCTCTTGTTCTTCAACAATTTTCTTTTGCTCCACAGTCTTTTCCACCACTGATTGAGATTTCCCTAATTCTGTCCCTCCTCGGGTCTCCGACACGCAATCTTCTTGCTGTCTACTTGTCCCTTCACCTAACTTATCAGGAATGTTCCCTACACCTCCTCGGGGGTCTTCCGCAATCTGTCCCTCTCTAACTTCTTCTGACCCTGCTTCTTCAGGTGTAATCTCAAGTGGATTTTCAACCTCCTCATCTGATTCAGGTGTAGTCTCTGTGGAATTGCTCTTTTCTCTCCTACTGCTTGTTGGAACTTCAGGCACTCTTACAGAATCCGATCTCCCCTCTGAGACTCCCAATGTTTCTCTTGAAGCCTCCCTTGGAAAGGGAAAAGAATCACCTGACTCTCTTTCCTCTTCACCACTTTCCGGATTCTTTTTTCTTCTCACTGGTTCAGTTTCTGCATCATCACTAGAATCTGACTCTTCAAAATACTCCTTACCAGTCCCATCCTTTGGATTTGGAACTCTCAGAGTATGTCTCGCATGAACCCAGTTTTTCCCACCAGCACACTTTACTGCAGTTGTCGTAGTCAGAATAACTTGTCTTGGCCTTCCCCACCTTGGAACCAAGCAATTTCTTCTTCTGTGCACCTTAATCCTCACCCAGTCCCCTGGACTCAGATCATGGGCTTGCTTCTTCTCAAGTGTGGTAGCGTCTTCTCCAACCTGGTGAAACACAGAATGAACTGCGTCAGCCAGGCCTTTACAGTAATCCAAAATCATGTCATCAGTTATTGTCATCAACTTGTTGACAGGCACAAAAGCATGTCTCATCGCACGTCCCATTAAGATTTCGTGCGGACTCAAACCTGTGGTTCTATCTGGAGTAGACCTAATAGTCATCAGCACTAGAGGCAAGACATCAGGCCATTTCATTCCAGTGGCTAAACACATCTTACCAATTCGGTTTTTGATTGTGCCATTCATCTGTTCAACGACTCCAGAAGCCTCTGGTCTGTATGCACAATGTAGCTTCTGCTGTATGCTTAATGCTTCACAAATTAAACCCATGAGCTCATTGTAGAAGTGTCCACCTCTGTCAGACTCAATTGTCACTGGGAACCCGTACCTAGGAATCAACTCTCTTAACAGTAACTTTGCAACTGTTATTCCATCATTTCTCCTAGTCGGATAGGCCTCCACCCATCTTGAGAACAAACAGACTACCACTAGAACATACCTCAATTTATTCACTTGGGGCATTTCAATGAAATCTATTTGCATTCTGGTAAAAGGACCTCCTTCTCTGCCTATTGTTCCTAGACTCACCACTGTCTTTTTCCCAGTATTGAACTGTTGACAAATCAAACATCTTTGACAGAAGCTCTCTGCAATCAACCTGAACTTTGCATTGTACCAGGTCTGTTTAAAAGACCTAATCATCGCATCCCTCCCCAAATGTCCCTGGCCATGATACATTCTTGCCATTGTCGACAGCATTGAGTTAGGCATGACTGGTCTACCATCTCTATAGATCCAAACATGATCTGTCTCTCTTGGGGCACAACCTGCCTTTATCCAATCTCTCATTTCCTCATCTCCTGCCTCATCCTGCAACTGTTTCACTTCATCCCACGTTTCTAGGACATTAGTAAACATCACAGAACAAAAAGACATCTCCCTTTCTCGTGCCCTATTAATCGAATGATTGTTCTTTGCACAATACTGTGCTATGTCATTGGCAAAACGATTACCAAGAGTGACAAAATCATCTCCTTGTCCATGAGCAGCACACTTCACAACTGCTAATTCTTTAGGCAGCTGTATCGCCTCAAGCAACTTTCCAATCACTTCAGCATTCTTTATTGGAGTCCCACTCGACATCAAGAAACCTCTCTGTAGCCACAATTGGCCAAAATCATGCACGACTCCAAATCCGTACTGACTATCAGTCATCACAGTCACTCTCAGATTCTTCCCAATCTTGCAAGCTTTCGTCAATGCCACCAATTCAGCCACTTGAGCAGATCTTACTCCTTTCAAAGGCGAAGCTTCCATAACTTCTGAAACCTTGCACACTGCATATGCTGCACTTAACACACCATCATCAGTCCTTAGACATGATCCATCCACAAACAGCACATGATCACTCTCAGGCAATAGCAAATCTCTTATGTCTGGTCTTGGTTTTGTGCAGTAGTCAAGCACATCCAAACAATCATGATCAACATCATCTCCCACATTCACATTGTCAGCATCTGGTAACAACGTTGCTGGATTCACATTCACACATCTCTCAAGAGTCACATTTGATGCTCCCAGAATGATTTTCTCATATTTAGTCAGCCGACTATGTGACATGTACTGAGTCCTGCTTCTTGTCAAAAGAATTGCCACATCATGAGGTACGAATACCCTTACAGGATATCCCATTATTATACCTTCACTCTGTTCCAAGCTTCTGCATGTAGCAGCTACTGCTTTCAGGCAACCTGGCAAACCCACAGCTACAGGGTCAAGTGTCGATGAGAAGTACGCAATCGGCCTTCTCAGTTGTCCATGTTTTTGAATCAACACTGAAAGTGCACAACCATTTCTCTCACTGCAGTACAACTCAAATTCTTTCTCATAGTCTGGCATTCCCAAAGCAGGGGCTTCACACATTCTGCTCTTCAACTCTTCAAATGCTGCCATTTGTTCTCCATCCAATTCCAATGGGTCTCTCACTTCACTTTTAGTCAACTTAATCAGTGGCTTTGCTATCAAGGAGAAATTACTTATCCACTGACGACAATAACCCACCATCCCCAGAAACATCCTCACTTCTCTCTGGGTCATCGGTGCTCTCATTCCTCTGATAATTTTGATCCTGTCATCGGTCACCTTTCTCAGACCCTTTTCAATATTGTGTCCAAGATAATGCACCTCTTTTTTGCAAAACTGCAATTTTGCTGGAGATACCTTTAACCCTCCATCTGCCAGATGATTCAGTAAAGCTATGGTATCTACTTCACAAGCTTCACGTGTCTTCGATGCCACAAGTAGGTCATCGATGTACTGCACTAGTACTGAACTTTCAGGCATGATCAAACTCTCCAATGACTTTTTCAATAACTGATTGAATATCGAAGGACTCTCTGTATACCCCTGTGGGATACGACACCATGCTAAAATACGCTGGCCAAACCGAAATGCAAAAATCGGCTGACTGTCATGATGCAATGGAATTGAAAAGAAAGCATGACACAAATCAATCACCGTGTACCACTCAGCATCATGAGGAATCTGATACAAAATCACTGACGGATTTGGCACAATGGGACAACATGCCACCACTATTTTGTTAACCTTTCTCAAATCTTGCACAATCCTGAACTTTCCATTGGGTTTCTTTAGCCCCATTATCGGTGAATTACACAGGCTACTCAGTAACTCCCTCAAAACACCCTGTTGAATCATCTTGTCAATTATAGGAGTTATTCCCTCAATTATTTCTGGTGTCAATCTGTACTGAGGAATATTAGGATAAACAATCCCCTCTTTCATTGAAATCTTCACTGGATCTACATTATTCATCAATCCCACATCTTCTCCAGTAAAATCCCAAACCGCTGTTTTCACTGTGTGTCTCAACTCCTGAGGCAAATCATCTGGGTTAAACACTGCATATGTACCAACAATTTCACTCTCTCTATTATCTAGAGTCATTCGGTACAAAACATCCTCATCTGGTGTTTCAAAAGCTATTCCATCCGGAGTACAGAAAATTGCACAATTCATCTTGCACAATAGGTCCCTACCTAACAAGTTCACTGGACTGGTGTCACAGACCACAAATCTGTGCATGTCTGAAAATTTCCCTATTCTTACCCTTACTGGTTCGGTTAGACGAGTCTTAATCTGTGTATTGGCTACACCAACCACTTGGATTGCTTCGTCCGAGAGAGGAAGATTTCTAATATCTGCTGACCTGACAGTTGATCTCGTCGCTCCTGTGTCTACTAAAAAAGTAACACTTTCCCCATTTATTTTCCCATCTACAAATGGTCCTGCCTGGTCTATTTCTAGAGTTGCACCAAGTATGCACTCTTCCTCCTCTCTTCGGCACCGTCAATAGTCCCCTTCAGACTCACTCACCTCATTCTTTAACCAGTACTGCTGTACCAGGTTTGAACGTCTCGGTTTGTTTACCTGCTCATCATTGTAGAATCCTGAGTCCTGGTTATACTTTTGGGACCCTCTATTCTGCGGCAAGGGCGGTTTTGGCTCTTGACTCTGCTGTCTGACAACCTTTTGCTGTTGCTGCTGTTGATTACACCCCTCGTTCTGCACCTGTTGATTCAAGGGTTTATTTTCATTACTCACTAATGGTGGATTGGTACACTCGGATCTCCAATGCCCCAATTGTCCACAGTTGTGACAAGGGAACTTTTTTTTGGCCTCCTCTATATTCCCCTTTCCTTTTCCCGCATATCTGGGTCTAATTCCTGGATTATTTGCCTGTTCCATCAACTGTGCTTCTTGTCTCTCAGCAACTTTCACCTGTGCCCACATTGCCTTTTCTTTCAGCTTTCTCTGTTTTGCTTCAATCTCATCACTGAAATACTTTGCATGTCTCAAGATTTCATCAATCTTTTTACTCTGCCAGTCAACTGTATGCTCACGTATTCTTTCACTGATTTCAGGTCTCAAGCCATATACAAATCTGTATACAAAATAACTCAAATCCTTATCACCCAGGTGTTCATCTCCACTGAACTGTTTGAAAGCCAGTATCAGCCTTTCGTAAAAAGCGTGAACTGATTCTTTTGCTTCCTGATGTGTTCGATCTATCTTAACCCAGTCTGTCTCTTTCGGGGGTACTTTATTTTTCAGGAACACAATTACCTGCTCATATTTCTTCATTACCTCTGGATCTGGTGCTCCTGTTTTCTGATCCCTTGGATACTCCTTTGCAGGCCAATCTACAACTATTTTACACTCAGCCCACAAGTCTGCTGGAACAATTATATCAAACAGACTATTCAGGTCAATCCACAGCACTTTTGACAATTTCACAAACCTGTCTACCTGCCTATACCACTCGACGGGCTTTTCTCTCGATCGAGGGAAATCATTCGTAAATGATAGAATATCCTGTCTAGTCCATGGGACATGTACATATCCTCCTCCAGGAATCTCTCTCATAGGATAAGCATCCACTGTTTTCTCTTTTTCTCTCATAGGAAATGCTGAGTAAGTCCTGTCCACTGAATCTTCCCTTTTCTTGTACCATCTATCCTTCCACTTTTCCACATCACCCCATTTTCGCAATAAGGCAATCATTTCCTTAATCTGTCCTGTTCTACCAACACCATTCAGATTTTCAATATCTTTGTCAGAGAAATCCACCCTATAAGGCTTCTGCAAAGCTTTCACCTTATCCATGTCAACTCCTTGTTCACTCGCTATTGCTCTCAACCTGTCATGTGTACTCTTAGCCCTCCAGGTGATACTTTTACACATAAATAACAACTCTCCATCGTGATGGGTTTTCAATATATCTGTAGGAATTGTCCCTGCAATAAGCTCCTCCAATTCTATGCGCAATCTGGCTACATCAATTGCCTGTGAATCTTTATCCTTCTTTTGAAGAACCTTCAACTAATCATTCAAATCTTCAGCTGTTATTTCAGTAGACTTCTTCACTGTACCCACTTGTTCTGCCATCCTTTGTGGTTCCAAAATCATTCCTCCCAAACAACCAGTATTCAATCCTGAATTAGGCTGCACATCTAATCCTCCACTACAGGCATCATGTCTCAACTGTCTCAAATTATTTCCTCCTGTTCTCATTCCTGATTCCTCCTAAGTGCAAGTACCAACCAAACCATTTCCAACATAAGGAACTATCAAACTATTTTCACCCATTCTTTGTTTATCAAAAATAGGCACAACCGGACCAATCGTTACAGGTACTGTAACTGCTTCAAGATTTTTCGTCAACTCTCGGATTTTCTCAGTCAACTCAGATGTGGTTCTAGCTAATTCTCTCGTTTTCTCGTCACTAACTCGATTCTTTCTCTCTCGCTCTCTCTCTCTCTCCCTTTCCGTGAAAGAGCTACCACTTTTCAGATCAGGTGTCACAACCTCAGTTTTCACAATTCGCAAAGTATCTCTTACAGGAGTAGCAGCTGGCGTACTCTCTTCTGGTTCTTGTCTATACGGAGGTGGTCTCTTGTAAATCATGTCATCCAAGACCTCATCCTCATAATCATTAGCTCCATACCTTCTCACTTCTGCATTAGGCACCCTTTCTGTAACCTTCCTCTCTTCCGCTTCCTCAACTGTTCTCATAGGATATAATCCCTCTGACATACTAGCATCTCGCCACCTCCTCATCCGATCATGATGAGTTTCACGATTATATTTCCTCCCAAAAAAGTACCTATAGTTGCCTCCACTCCTCTGCTTTTCTCGCTCATGCACCTCATCTTCCCATTCCACCAACGCCTCAAACTGTGTTGGCCTTGGTCTAGGCTCTAGACACATCATTTTTTCCCGTAAATTTCTCAACACGGCCAAATTAAATGAACCATGTTCCGGAAACGCTAAGACACCATCTTCCTTAGTATACTTAACCCAGTTATCTAACCATATACAGGTATGATACCCATATTTCGCAACCATGAAGGATGCAGGAGTTCTCGTCGGAGGTAGCAATTCACCCTCTCTAGTTATTATGTTTTTATCCTTGTTGAACCACCTTTTAATTTTACCGAACAAGGATTTTTTCTTCTTTTCCTCCGGTTGGTAATACATTTTAACGTTTACCAATATTCTCTAGTCCCTTCCACAACTGTACGATCTTTTTGTCCAATAACAGCACGACTCACACTAACGCACCAATCCTGAAGCGTCTACGTCACCCTGTACTCCTTCCAATCCCTGCGCGGCTCACACTAACGCACCAATCCCAGCGCGAGCACTATTCTGATCCACTACCCAATCAGAGCGCGGTCTGTATGACGTCAGCAGTCGCTGCAGTCGCTTCTACTCCTGTCTCCTGTCACTCGTCTACCCCTCCTTTACAAAGCCTTCTTGGTAGACTTCGTTTCAGATTCTACAAAATCTATTAGATACAACATATAAACATCTCCATTGTCTGCTTCGCTAACCACAGAATAGTAAAGAAAATCTTTTCTCACAAGAATCCCGCTTCTCTCTTGAACAGCGCTTACCTCTGCTCTACCACGGAATTATTACTTTCGTTGACACAGTAGCACATCCCTCTACTCTGCCCTTCTAACATGCATCCATTAACTGTTTCCTCTAGGACTGCTCCAAAGAGTCTTACAATCAACTAAATGCTCATACATTCACGCACTTTCACACCAGAAAAATGTAGCACAACTACACAGAATCCTGATTTTCCTGAGAACAGCGAACAGGCTGTCCCTCTACAGAATTATAACACACGTTAACCAAGCAGCGCTTACCTCTGCCCAGTCCTTCAGACAAGCTCAGAGAATACCTATTACCTCTCCAGCAATAAGCTTTAACGGCAAACCTTACGGATCCCTGGGACTTAAGACCAGAGTTTCACAGATAACCTTCGCTACCATACGCACTCCTTTTATACCGAAATATCTCTAGTAGTAACACGCGACGATGTCACTAATTCCGAACCCAGACAATGTGACGCGCAACTTCAATTGTTACACGTTTTTTCTGCATACGTACAGGTAATTCCAACAATCCCGTCTTTCCCGAGAGCAGCACTCACTTCCCTCTGCCCTACTATGGAACCGTCACCAGCTCCCAAGTTCCAGAAGCCGTACACACTACATAGAACTCAATACGACGACCTCCACATATAGTATTAGTACATATACCAACATCAATCAATAAATCAATGAATCAAAAGCCTATATACAAGCATCTAATCAGATCAAGACAATAATCTAACCATCATACTGCTACCAGGAAACTGCTGCAGATCGGCGCATATAAATTCTCCCTGCTTCCACGGACAGAGTAAACCTGCAGTCACACGCACATACATACATCATACGCTAGGGCCCATCACACTGAAATTCATACTATTTACTCTATCCACACTGAATAAAGGAGAGAAATCTATACCAATCTGCATCTAAACGAGGTCAATAAGACCGTGAAGACATTGTCCTGAGTCATGATTTTAAACATAGGAAATACATTGGAAACTCAATAAATGACAAAGAAATAACCACCCGACACTAGAATTCAAACAAATGATTGTTTATCTAAATTAATGGAAATTGAAAGTCAATTAATAGCAAGATCATTATTCTCATAGTTACCTATTCTAGCTAAATGGGTCAGGACAGGTCTCTCGGTAAAGTCTCTCGAGCTGCCGTCCTCAGCATAGGTTCAGGAAGAAGTCCAAAACGCAATGAACAGCAAATAATGCAATGAATGTAATGAGCGAAATGGAACACGGACCCTCTCTAGTCTAACATATTTATAAGGAAAATAACAAAACAAAAGTTACAAACAAACTTTGTATATCCGTTGAGCCACTGAGCAGAGCAAGCAGGAAAGGATGTCTCTTGGTTACATTTAGAAAACCTCCGCTCAGGAAAAATCACAAAAATAAAAATACGGAAGAAGGAAACTCGAGTTTGCAAATGTTACTTTCGTAAATGCTCTTCCTTGGTATCTTAGCAGAGCCACTGCAGACTGGTCATTGTTCATTGTGGCTTTATCCTTCTCCAAGGACAATTGGAATGATTCCCAGAGCTACTGTCCTCATGGAAACTTTCTACTCAGGCAGAGGCTGTGGTAAGGTGACTTTCGACCATGTTCAGCAGGGCCTCTCATCAAAATTCAATCACTCGAGCGCAGGCTGTAAATGGCAGCCACCTTTGTTTAGGCCAAAACGGACCATCTTAATTAAAAGAAACACAAAACAATGTTACTACAGCATAATGATTATACAGTGTTAATCCCCACTAATACCCTTATGTGTATGTAATTATCTAGCCTTTTGCAACACAATAAAGCATTAGTACACGTTATTTTTAAAAGCGTTTGTGCATTAAACAAAAAGTACTTTGCGACACTCATTTAATTAAATTGCGCATATTATTAAGCAACATATGTGCATTCTCACGTGTAGTTTCTTTCATTAGTAATGTTGGTTAATTCAGACTTTTAACAAAACAAACTATTATTTAGTGATTACAAATTAATAATTTTAATCATAACATATAGACAAAACTGGAGCTTAAAACTCGATAAATTTTCAACAGAAAACTCTGCTCCAGCACAGGCACCAGACACTTTTTTTGGTGGGTGCCTCAGTGCCCATCCACAGCACCCACATTTATCAAATACGCTGGTGCTACAGGGGGACATCCAGGGCCCCCCAATACTGCCAGCTCCCTGGCGGAGGCCGGCTACTTTTTGTTTTGTGGTGGGTGCCTTGGTGCCCACCTGGGGCACCGGCACATCACTAATTAATTGGAGCTGCGGGGGGAATGCCAGGGCCACTGCGGTCCTTGACGACTTACTTGCAGGAGCCAGACACTTTTAGTTTTGTGGTGGGTGCCCCGGTGCCCAGCATGTCTTTAATTCATCTGGAGGTGCAGGGGGAGACCCAGTTCCATCAAATTTTATCTTTGCTCAGCTGTCTTATTTTTGGCTGAAATGTTTGTTGATGTTTTCCTTTAGGGTGGTATAGTGTCACATTTGAGTTTGATGGCCTTGAGGATGGCTTCCAGTCAAGCATCTCTGTGGGTCTAGCCGTATCGCCAGTGAGAGTTTGAGTCTGACTGCGCCTTCGCAAATTCATATAGGTCTGTTCTGTATTGCCGCAAGTCAGGAGTCAATGGAGATCTCCAGTTCATGGCTATTTGGCATTTGGCGATGGTCAGGGCCAAATCTATGAACTTAGTAGTAGGTCCTTTGGCTTTAATTCTGTTCATAAGCTTCAACAAACAGATTTTTGGCAAGCCCAATCTATTTTTCCTTGTCCACTCAGATAAGAGGATAGAGACCTCTTCTCACCAGCTTCCTATGGCCCTGCAAGACCAGACCATGTGCCCGAATGTAGTCCTATCTTGGTCGCGTCGAGGTCACATCAGGTACATGACTTGCATTGGCTATTATTACATTGAAATAGTTTAATATGGACATTTATTTAGATGTTGTGTAGATGCTGAAGGACCCGACTCAATTCTGCATCAGTAGGTGTTCCACCCAGGTCCTATTGGCTCTAATGGAGGGCAGTGTTTTGAATCTAGTGGTCCTTATGGCTCTGTAATACAGTGTAGATAAATGTCTAGAGTTACCCATCGTCCATAGCGTTAACATAAATGCCTTCATTGGTGGATCCATTCCACCTCCCTCCCACTTCCCCTCATGTAAGCGCAATAGCCTTAGTCAATGCCGCATGGGTCTGGAATTGCCCCAGAAAAGAATGACATGTACTTGTAATATTTAATCAAAAGGCGTGAGGTGACCAGTGTCATGTAGGTCTCTTAGTGTGTTTATTACATTTGGGCTCACAGGGATCCGTCCAACCTTTCAGCCAGTTGGGAGACGTGCTGGAGCATGCACACCACAGACTCAGATGAATATGGGGCCACCATGGACCTCCATCCCAAGTAGAGGTGGCAGTTATGTTGTGCAAGCCGCAGTAGGAAAGAGACAGGTTGGGGATTGCATTTCTTATCTAGTATGTATTTGTCAAGCATCATAAGGGTCAGTCCTCCCATCAAACAGGTGAGATCAAAGGAGGCACCTCGGCTGAATCATCCATCCGCACTCTGGAGTTGGGTGGCTAAATAGTAACATTCGTAGTCTGGAACTCTCAGTCCTCCCACATCGAGCTATCAATAAAGAGTGTCTGATCTTCTCTTGTTAGATCCCTACTCCAGTTCTACGCAACAATGACAAATTCAACAATTACTTTCTGCTTTGAAAAGCAGGGTTGTAGGCCTGCTAGAGACATACATACTGCATTGACAATCAATGGCTGTGAAGTGTTTAAGTCTTAAATATTCTGAAGATTGCTTATAAATATAAAATACAATAAATTATTAATCCAGCAAGGAAGATTTAATTTCTCTGAACAAAGACTATTTCTCACACAATTTCTTTTATGAATTCACGTTCATTTTCAAGGTGTTTGAAGGCAACTTGTTTGAAAATGTTTGCTATCACTAGTCTTTCCATAAACCAATACATGTAAGTACAGCCGGTCAATGAATGAATGCTAATATTTGTTCTATAGCAATCAACACAAATACATGAAGTAATCTCTCATATTCATTAGTATATTCTTTATGTCAACGTGACAGGAAGAATATTAAGTCATATTTTATTCTAAAATATTAACACATTTTTTAGCACATTGCCTTTTGCTAAGTAAACGTTTTTATCCTGAATAAAGTTTGTGACAGTGTTTCTTTAAATTATCTGTTGCTGACTAAAACCCATAATTAAAATGAAGGCATTATGAATAAAAGCACTTATTAATATTCATAAATTACATAATCATTAGCTAAACATCTAATGTGTCTTGGCTTCTCATTTTATTTACCCTGAGCTACAGTTTGCTCAAGGTCATTGGTGTCTGGCTCTTCAAGACAATCAACCGTCTATTGCCCAATTACTTGTGCAAATTGCTTCACCATAATTGTCAGCAGTGTATGTAACTCTGGGCCACCCTCTGTTGCAATGCTAGCATGATGCTTCTCAGATAAATATTCCTTAAATCCACGTTTATAGTCGTACTACCACTTTTTACACTCTTCTATAGTCCTGGTTGTTGGTACCACTGCATTTATTTTGCCAAGAGTGCCTTTCAATAAATCAGCATTCTTAGCTTAAGGACATTTAGACTTAACAAAGAGCTAATTCTCAATTCTTGCCACCTCTAAAATTAAAATCTCAAACTTCTCTTGAGTCAATTTTCTTTTTATTCTTCCCCACAGTATTCATTCCAGGTGTCTCTTCGGGGTTGGATCCTGAAGTACCTCCAGTGCTCATGAGGTACCCTCCAGACTTTGATTGTTCGTGGTAGTCTTTTCCTTCGTCGTTGTGTATGTTTAGCAATACTTTGTGTAGCTTTTTCAACACTTGCGCCACATGTTGAGGTTTTGTGTTGCATTGCGATGCATTTTTCACATTTGCTCATCATTGTGCAGCAGCCCATTCTAAATAAGATGCAGCACTAACATTGTGAATGCACAAAGTCACAACAGAGATTTCAGAAAATCTGGGCTGTAGTCTATATTGGGTTCAATAGGTCTGTTTGCCATAAGACAGATGAATGTCTGTGGGTAAGAAATAAAACGGTTAAAGGGTAGTGAATGAGATAGAAAGCAAAGACAAATCAGACCAGCTGGAGAGAGACAGCAACTATTTTCCATTCACATTAAAATATTTTATACCCAAGAATAGGTTGTAATTATTTCCTGGTAAAACTAACTAACTGGATAAACATGTTATTTTAAATTAAACTCACTAAATCTAAGCTTGAATTACTATAGTCAAGAGAACCTTCTCCACAGTACAATCGTTTCTTCACACGCTTTCTTTTGCTGCCATCTCTTACAGTCTGGTTCCATCAGCAAAATTACATGACTGTATCATCAACCAAAAAATAACCATGCAACCTCACATTTCTAAGCTAGCCAAAACTGCATTGTTCCAGCTACACACACTAAGAAACTCAAACCTTCTATTGCACCAGCAACACCATCTTAGGTGGCATTCCCAAAGTAGCTGCGGTGTCTCTCGAATCCATTCTGCATCCCACTTCATGGCCGGTCAAGGGAGCATCACCACACCCATTCCCACACCCATTCTATGAGCCCTCCGATGGCTGGCACTAAAGGCAATGGTTGACTTCAAAGTACCTTCACTAAAAAGAAAAGTCCGCACCACAAGTGAAATACTAGAGGCAAATTGACACTTCTTAAATTCGCGATGACAAAAAATCAAACCTCTGAACTGAGCCTTCTCTTGCCAAGACCCCAGAACAAAGAACAACCTCCAAGTAGAACTCAGACTCAGTTCAAACATACTAGCCTCCCATAATTGCTACAAATCAACTATTCAGACTACATCGTTAATTGGGCAATGAATGGGCCCTCATTTTCACTTTTAAATCTGTTCTTTGCTCAGTTTTTCTAGTAGTTACCTCTAGTCTCCTCTACACCTGTAGATAGAGCCCGCCGTGCGGCTAGCCAGTTCTGTGTAATCTGTTGTTAAATGTAAAGTGATGCCCTACTCATGTGGTGAGCTACGCACAATATGAATACAGTTATAATAATAATTGTACCATAAATATATATTCTTATCTGAAAAATGCACATGTTTTAAATCAGGACAGCAATCAATTAATTAGTCAACATAAGGTGGAATTCACAATTGGATATATGACAAGTGGAAAATCAAACGATGCTGCACTCATGATCACTGAAAGTTTACACCATCATTATTTCTACCTAATTATTCATGTCTTTTGCAAACCTGAAGAACAACCTTCCTCAACATTGTGGCCATTTTTGGGTTTTGTCAGAAGTCGGATTATACCTAATTTTCCATTCTACTTCTCAATACACCTACATATCTTCCTTGCTTCTAAGCATATGTATGTGTACATTTTGAATGATGGTTTTATGTGCTTTACCCAAATGCCTTTAACTTAAAATATTTGATTACAAAAAAAGGCATCAATCGCATGACTTCAGAAATGTTAATATGTTTTTCCAACAAATGAGCAGCAGCTGGTTAGTGATTTTCTACATTTCTGATTACATTAAAATCTTATGCAAATCTAAATTGCAGTGGATTCATTTTTTTCCAGTGTATTGACATCCTTAGCCACAGATTAGAAAATTCTCTAGAAAGCATGTCTTAAAAGCATGTCTTAAAATCAATAATGTCTCGGAAAAATATCTTGCAATGCCCATCTTTGGATAGCAATGCATTCGTTTTGCTGAGAACTTGAAAACCCACTTATTCCACATCTAAAAACCTGTAGGTTTAGTACGTAGTAGTGAGAAGCCTATGTTTAGTCTAGAGATTATTGATTTTTAAACACTAGTTGGAGAAGAGAGTGCTTACACTGACTTTTTATTGCTATTGCTCCTCTGCTTTGTAAGTGTTCAGACTTACTGACTTTTTCTTACCCATTGTAAAACTCACTGAATGTACCACGACTATGGCTGCTCGGAAGAAATGTCAAACATGAAATACACATTCCCGCTCAACTTATCCGCATTAATAACATGTTTGATGTTTTGTTTCACCCGTGTTCCCGAACCTAAAATAATGGAGTGTTGCTCAGCAGAAGTGGCCTGTTTACGCACACTTTAACAGTTTTTGGTTTGTGTTTATGCGTGGATGCACAATCATGTGCCCAGAGCAGTCCACTTTGGGTTGATGTAGCAATGGTCGACCTGTAGTATGTCTGTTCCAGTGCTATTGTAAATAACTGGGTGTTTTGGTTCAATCTGTTAGTGTAAGCACTCCAGGCATCAGACACGGGTTATCTTGGTGCAGGCTGCGAGGCAGAAGATAGAAGCCTGGGACATTAAGGGGCATCTTCGCTAAAACGTTTAGACCTCACAGTATCGTGGCTATTAATTTGACTTCCCTCTGACCTGCACCTGTACTTGGGAAAGGCCAAACCTTCAATTGTGTTAACCCGTATCTCCTTTCATTAATCACTTTAAAGTGGCTAACAAGCAGCACATTGGGGCATATTATCAAGAACGGCGTTAAAAGTTAACGCCGGTTTAGCTGCAGAAAACTGCGGATAATGGGCTTGATAATGTGCCCTTGAGAATTCCAATAGAAGTCCATGTTCTGGTGTGAACATGGGCTTCTATTGGAATTATCACGGGCATATTATCAAGCCCATTATCGCCGCTTTAGCCGTCGTCTTTGTGAACCCAGCATTTTAAAAAACTATATTCATTTATACTACAAGCATAGCAATATTCTGTCATTTCATGCTTAAATGGTATGAAAGGAGTGAAACTAATCTCATACCATTCATTTGGTAATGTGAAAAAAAAACTATTGCAAAAATATAATGTTTTCATGGAACACAATATTGTAGTGCAAGTTTTTGTCTGTGCGACTTTCTATGTTAACATTTAGGCTGATGAGAATTCTTCAGCTATTAATATCAGATTACATTTTTCCAAGTAATATGAACTTTTTACTTAAAATGTAGAGAACTGCAAAACGCAAACATCTGACATATTCTTGATTATGAGAGTAAATGCCAATGAGAGGGAAATAAATACTTCACACTCCCTGCCCTCGGGCTCATCAGTATGATCTGTAAATGGAGACTGCATATTAGGGATTTTTTATGGAAACACATTTCAGTTCTTGGAGACAGCACGATAAAGTGTATTTCCCAGAGAAAAAAATTCACAATGATAACTGTATAAGTAAGCGTGCTTTATTCTTGTTGTCCTCCTAGCTTAGTCATGAATTTTAGGAGGAAGCAACTAGCATGACTGGTTTTCGAGCTGGTGGCACTCGGTGCAACTGTCTTTTTTGGCACCTCTGTCCCATTACCTCAATCTCCACAAATTTCCTAACTACGGCTCTCCAACAGTGCCCCTAATCTCTCCATAGTCCCTCTCTAACATTTAATTTCTTTATAAGTGCTACTCATAGTTCACCCTCTTTGCATCTCATTAGAGATGCAAAGGTGGGCGTTATGGGAAAGGGAGCTAAAGCAAGGAATCACGCGTTAGCGTGACCTTGCTGGTTAAGCGATAAAATTATCGCCGCTTTCGTCCGGTAACGGACGCTAAAGCGGCGATAATTTTTAATCGCCAGCTTGCTGATATGCCCTTTCGTTTTGTGATCTGCATGGTACACTTTCTTTGCAGCAGGCCCACTATTCCACTGCGTTGTTTTATGGTGAGTCAAAACTGCCAAGAGACAAAATTCCGATCCCTCACCAGCAGTAACATTACTCACCAGAATTATCTTGACATTTTTATTGTGGCCTGAAACTGCTGGAAGCACAAGGAAGTTCATGGGCTTTTAAACCCATAAGTTATTTTTAAATACAGCATCCCCCTCCCCACCACAATCAGCGACAGGTGTAGCTACACTTTTCACACCAGCCTAAAGCCGGCCCTGGCCACAAGTGCACTTGACTTACTCCTTCCTTACTTCTAGAATTCAACAGTACTACAAGAGAAAGTCACAGCAAGCTCTCATGAATCTGTTCATAAACGTTGACCTCCCAGGGCTTGACTGACAAGGATTATTGTAGAAGTAAGTGCAGTTACTCTGGTAGTACTGCTGTGGTACTGCTAGCTTACTCACAAACTTCGGGCACAAGATAGGCATACTCCAGGCTTACCTCCACTGAAAGTAGGGTTGGCCTTTGAAGTGCAGGTGTGTAGGCACTATATAACAGACTTTGAGTTAAATGAATACCCAACTTTTAAAAAGGAAATTGAATGGGAAAGGAGAGACTTACAAGAATCTCATATTCGTCATTATTATTTTTACAAATCACAAACTAAAAACACATTCTATTTTTTATCAAAAAGATGGCATCAGAAATGTTTCATTTATTTAGATGATACATCTAATAACTATTCAAAATACTCAAAAACATATCCAAGCAGAGTAACTATTTATTCACTATGAATTTCAAATGTTGAAGGGAAGCCCTTGACACACATGCAGCATGTTATTCTCCTATTTATTTGTTTACAGTATGTGCTCTTGTTAATCAAGCCCTCTTCTCAGAGCCAATATTTCCACATTTATTGACACATAGTTTCTGTTTTTAGCCTTCATCAGAATACCACACAATACTTTGACTGTCACAGTTTTCCGTATTCACATATATGTATAGGTGACTCTGAAATTACAATAAACATTATCAGTGTATCTTTTGTAATAGCCACTTTATTAGCAACACAAAATATTATTATTTCCCAAAGGGCCCATCTTAATCCAAGGTATTTTTGTTTTATCTCCCTAAATAAATCATCTTGTTTATCAGCCAGATGTTTGGGGTCCTACTCCTCCCAAGTACGGTACACTGAATTAGTGCCATTACTCAGATCCAAAAATACTATGGTTGTGTATTTCAGGTGTAGCTATATAAACCACATGTAGTTATTTATGTGGCTCTTTACTTTGGAGGACTATTCAAATATCTCCTCGTTATTGCATTAGCAATCACATACTTGACATGACACAATAGCCAGTCTATAATTAGGTACTGAATGTTATGCCAAATAAAACATTAAATTTTTTAGTTTAATCAGAGGTCAATAGAATGGGTAGTTGAAATGGTTCTATTGTTTATATCACAATTTACAGAGGTTCATTTAAAAATAAACATGTTAAACAGCAAGTTAAGAGTGTCATAGAACATATGAAAAATCCACATATTTAAACCAGAGACATTCAAAGGCAGCATTACATTTCTTAAACATTTCCTGCCTAAGCGCATTGTAAAGATCTAAAATGTATCTTGGCAAAGGAGCGAATACACAAGACCCATCTAATCCACAATATTTGGTGTGCTTTTTTTGGGGGGGGGAGTTTTATATAGCGCAAACTTGTCACAAAGGTATCAGAGCACTTTACATGAGCGCCAGTTGAATTACAGATGGACACATTTATTTTTGTTAGGTACAGGGAGATGAAGCAATTTGCCTAGAGTCACAGGATGCTGACCATCCCTGCCGAGACTCAAACCAGGTTGCCCCTCTTCGAGGTCCAAGGCTCTAGCCATTAGGCCACATCCACTCCCCTATCTACTTTATCTACTGTCTATTGAAATAAACATTCCTTCCTTCTGAACTATTACACTCTATGGCAGATCTTTAAGATTTAGTGGTTATCTTTGTTGTGCACACACACACAAGTTTCCCATTTACTGGGGTTTTCTCTTTTGTAGCTCACCACATCAGATCATTTTTGGGGACCTCTTTATTTCTGAAACCTCATAGTTCCATTTCCAGCATATATTTTTTAATTTCAGTCAGCCATTTACTATAATATGTCGCATAATTGAGCGCTAAGATATGAAGTTACATTGTGGTAAATTTCCTTGTCTTCTTCTAACAGCATCTTACATTCTACAGCTCACATTTTTATTTTTGTATATTATTGTATTTAAATGGTTATAAGTGCAAGACACTAAGTACATTTATACAAAATGTTGTCATTATAAAAACCCTTGACTGGCTGTCTCCTACATTGTAACTCAGAACCACAGCGACCAAACCACAGAGGCAATTGTTCATCATGAGGGACTAACAATGAATGAGGAAGTATCAGAGGAAGTAAATTAGTGACTACATGAGTGCCTGTGTAAGTGAGTGCGAGAATGCGTGGCTAATCCATTGATTAAATGAGATTTGAAGAGAGGGTGGCGGGATCTTTCTACAGTGTGCTTCTCTGGCTTCAATCATTTGCAATCACATTAACAGGACAATTAATCATGTCACACTGACCCACAGACACATGGCTTTGTCACTCCACATTAGAGAAGGGCGTGCAAGATTTTTTTCAGTAGAGTATGAATATATTTAAATTGACTAGTAGACAGAAGAGGTTTAGTGTTAAATAACAGTAATTTACATATCTTTATTTAGTGCCCTGAGAGCAGGAGATGTCTGCAAGTTAGGGGTTTCCCTATAGTTGAACTCCATAAATTGGTCAAAATACCTTCTGTAACACTCATTTAAATGTTCAAAGTGTGATGCATTTTTCTTTGTGGATTTCCCTATGATAGGTGTCCATAGAGAGTGCAGTCCGGTATTAGTGTAGTCAGTGGGTCATGTTCTCGTTCATTATAGATTTGCAGGTTGCAGAGACAAAGAAAGGCATTTCCTCTTGGAAACCTCCTGTACTTTGGTGTGGGTCTGTTTCATGGATTGTAGGATCTCTATCCGTTTCCAATTTCCTTGTGTAAAACCTCTCTGTATTATATAATTCTCTTCCATTGTCAGAGTTTCACAAACACTGTTCATATATGTCCTGTTTCCCATGTCAATGTGTGTCTTTCTATTACATTGTCCTTGTTGTCCCATTCCACTGCTAACTTCTCCAAACATGACTGTTTGATTAATCCTCCTAAAGTGTGTCTCTGTCCAAGTGTTGCTGTGCCATTCACCAAGCAACAGTGTATCTATATCGTATTGACCAGACTCAGTGGGCCTGATTCACAAAGGTGAATGTACCCTTTTTTCGCTATTTTACTAGAAGTATCTTTACGACTGCAAAGTCTCCACACATAAAATGATAGGACTGTCACGTACCCTTGTTCTTTATTAATGATTGACTGAAAGTTCTAGAAGACAAAGTGTTTTGAGCTTAAAAAGTTTGTCAACCACCACAAGTCAAATAGGCTGAACAAGATCTAATGCTATTTTAGGAAGACCACAGTGTACTTGACAACACTTTAAATTATGTTATAGAGGCAGTATTAACATGTATAAAATGTTATAGTACTATGATGATAGAGGAATCAGGTGGCATGTCGTTTGCCGGCTAAGGCAGGGGTTAATTTATGCCCTGGCTATTACAAAACTGCCAGATAAGGGTGGTGATAGAAAGTAGTCAGACACATGTTGATCCCTGGCTGTGCCAGATTTGCAGACCTTGGATCTGAAGGGATTTAAAGTAACAGATGCAACTATCTGTAAAACCACCTTGCATATTATTGAAATCATAAGTGATTTCACAGTTGGAAATGCTCCTATGTGATATCCAGGTACTGGTGCAGATAAACAAGTAGTTTAGTGAGAGTAATGCAAATCAAGTGGTACACCCATAAATGTGGAAACCAGTAAAAAGGAAGGCTGATTCATAGTGGAAAACATACACAATTGCTCATTACATAAATCCATCTGAAAGTAAACCATGTACAGAACACTCAGTGGAATAGCAAAGTAAAACCAAACAAATGGCAATGGATACATGGATTGATAGTGACACAAATAATAGATGAAAATGAAGGCCAGCAAGCAGAAAGTTGAATTGTCAAAGCATTGCGTGCAACCATTGTGTTAGCATCACAGCTTTTAAATAATAGCATAATGCTGCATACAATATAACAACAAAATTGCACAACATGCATTCACATCTCACACAAGCATGAAGTGAGTTGTCATGTTCACTCTGGTCATCAAAAGGAAACTACATCACACTTGTCAAATGTCACAATAACATTTTGCAAAAAACATTATTGACATATAGGTACACATCCCAGCATGCCACCACCAACATGCAAAGTGCAAGCATTTCCGTCATTAAGGTCAAAGAGCAAGCACTGAAATATAAATAGGAAAACATGGGTATGCAGCTGATGCAGGACATTTGAAACACACCATATCAGGACAGTGCCCAAATAAATAGTGGTGTAAGCCACCCACTTACCAAATTCATTTTCTAAAATGTGAAGGGCCATGATTATAAGGAACAATTGGGTGAGGAGAGAGAGAATATGTAAAAATTCACATTCTTTGGAATAGCTGACAAACAGCTGTCAAGGATGTATCTCTTCCCTCTACATGTATTCCTGGACAAGAGAGTAGAAGCTGTAACCATCATCACATATAGACCACTGAGTAGTAATGATTCTCTACACAATATACAATAAAGCTCCTTTATTTGTGACTAGTTAGCCTCCTCACTACAACATCTCTGCTCTGGTGACATCCACGCATTCTACATTTGGCAACTCTAAAATTCCATATTGGAATCAGGCGTTGACATGTTATTATGTAAACAATGCCTTACTTCTTCCCCCTCATACATAAAATACAGTTTTTTCCCTAGAGCATTACCTAAATGTAAGTTGCATGGAAGCTTGTAAAATTTACAAGACTAATATCGAACAAAAGATACATAATACATTAAATCAATAAACAAGGAATAATGTGAGGACAGTGGTTGAATACATTTATTGTAAAGAAAAATTGTAGGAATCATTTTTTCACGACTAAAACACTGGGAGAGCTCCAGAAGAACAAACAAAAATATAAGGACTAAAGTAATGTGAAATAAATCACATTCAAACTCTTCCAAACCTTTATTGCTTACTCACTTGCAACCTATTATTCTCATGTAGGTACCTTTTCATCTGACGAGGAAGCTCCACTTCTTTTCATACCACAATAAGAACTGAGCTCTCTATTGCCACTGGTAGAATTTGTGGTAGTTAACTCCACTGATGTACTAGTAGGACTTGAGAAAATCAGCTCAGGTGATGTACTCTTTATTAATACTCCTAACCCATCCCAACATTGCAATTTTCTACTTGCTTTGCTCTTTGAGGAAGAATTGACACACTGAGCCACCCTGCTCATATGTCACACCTCCCATCACCAACTCTCATACATTCATTAATACTTGAATAAAGGATTGTGGATTAAAAAATGTACTACCACTTTAGGTACTTTGCCAGGTTTCCTGATTTTGACTCATTGCCCAATTTCTATTTTGGTGATTTTTACACTAGGGGGTATATTCACAAGAACATGTGATAACTGCCACAAGAGTAGCGTAACACAACTTTCAATATCGCAGCCCATCACGGGAAAATAACCCTGTGACAACGTGGGATTCACAACAAGGCGGTACCATGTGATAGTCTAACGAAAATGCAGACAATGTCTGTGAAAAAAACATAAAAACACAAACCACAACACCAGAAAACTTTCGAAGAGCCCATCCGCGATGGTGAAAAACAGGAACAACTACTGCCAGGACTGCGAAACACACGGCAGGCGGGAAGAAGCACAACAAAAGTCTGAAAAAGTAAGACAGACCAAACAGAAAACAACAGCCAACCACAATGGAAGCAACCCGAGCCTGCAAACAACCCCACCAAAGCCATTGGGAACAAAACACTCCACATGGCAGGCCAAATTGGACAAGATGAATGCAGCCTGAGAGCAGAGGAGGACAATGGCAGAAAACAAGAACTCCAGCAATGATGCGAAAGGCACAAACAAGCAGAAACACTCCAACAACAAGAAGGCAGCAATGCACACCGGAGGTGGGAGTCCAGCGCCACACCAGGAGCAAGATGACATGGAAGAAATGGTCTCCACCACATCAGCCTGGAGATGGTGGCAGGCCTCGGGGACCGGAAACTGCACCAAACAACAGGCACAACAGCAACAGGGAGAGGAACCAGCAGGGACTGGGGGAAGGAGGGAGATGGGCATAATGGCACACATGCACAATTAAGCACAGCACAACTGCAGACAAACCATGCACAAGAGTAACAACACCAATCAGGAGCACAAGTCACACAACCCGGCAATGTCACACCACTGAACAAGCACAGAAGTGAACACAACACCGCCTGAAAGGGTGAAGGGTGAGCCAAATCAGAGCTGAAGGGACATCTCACACACAATACAGCACACACACATAGGAAGCAGAGCACCCCAACATCCAACACAATGTGGTACAAACACCAACTTGTGCACAACCAAACACAGGACACAAGTGCACCCGCATGTGGTTGGTAAACGGTCATATGCATCGGGCAAAGCACGAAACAGGGACACGATAATGCACAAGTACAAACACACATTCCTGATGGGACAGCAATGCACAGATGGCAGGGAGCAAGAGAGTCTGTGACACACACATTGGCATACAAATCAAGACACAACACAGTTGGAGACAAGTGAAAGTGAGGTCACTTTATCAAAAAGTGCCGGTCAGTACGGTCAAGAGGAGTGCCACGAAATGTAGACCAATGCAGCAGCATGTCTGAATGAGGAACGTAGGAAAGCGCCCATGTCCACCTCGGGGGAGTCCATCACCAACACAAGTCAGTGTTAACCTGCGTTGGTTGTCCGCACCTGGTCCATGTGTCCTGGCCAATGCAGCCATGTCCACTGTCGTATCGGGACTTGTGACCATATCCACAACATGCAGCCATGTGTCGTGACAAGTGCAATGGCTCACATCCAGTTGTGGCTGCAGGTACCTTGTCACTCGTCCATGAACACGGGTGCAGCTGCGTAGACCAACAACTCCAATGAGCGATCACCGTCCACCACATCAGACATATCCTTGAATTTCTCCATCAGCTGACCCGGACAGATGTGCTGACTCCAACCACTGGACCCAATGTGCACCAAAGCCCAATCGGGTAGTGGCTCTATGTGCTCACTGCACACGACGACACGTGCAATCTCCCAGGTCCAGTTCCCACCCTGCATGCCAACCATCCATGCCTGCCATAAGTGGACATCCTGGTGACACTCCTGGTCGTGGTCCAACAGGGGGCGCACACACACGTCGAAATCCAGGTCAGCTATCGTTACATTGGAGAGGCAGAGATCCATGGACCACTCGAAGTTAGATGAGCTACAATGAAACACAGGCTGGTCAGAAGCTTACCCGGTAACTGATCCGCAGAACTGCTAACGGCAGTGCCCCCAGGACATGCAGCAGACGTGCACGGTACAGCTCTACATGACTGGAGTAGGCCATGTGTCTGGGAAGGTCTGCCATTGCATCAGTGGCCCTGCTTGAAGCCGCACTGGCTTGCCCTGAGACAGTCACGTGGATGGAATGGCACAGCTCACTACAATGAGCAGTGTCTGTGTGCAATGGGTGCAGGCCTTGGGTGGGTTAGGGTGTACGTGCGAAGGCCATGTCACGCACGCCAAATACAACCAAGGACTACTGCGTGTGGTTTGCATATGCGTTGCTCTCGTACCGGGCAGTGCATAGTGTGGGAATCGCAAGCAAATGCTGTCCTACCTGTCAGGGGGTGCCGGGCACATGCAAGTTCCTGCTTGTAGCTGCAGATGTGCTACCGCCTGACAGTACAGTCAAAGGTCCTATCATCCCTACTGTAACTTCACCAGCTGCATGCATTCATGAGATGTACAGAGGCCGGTCATGGGTGTGGTGGGATGTCTGCGACCCTGGAAATAACAGATGATATACCCATCACGCTGACACAATGAACACACGGACACACTTGCTCAGATGGTGTGAATGGCTACGGGCACGTGCGCACAGACACATTTTTCATCAGGCACGCTTATTGAGTGGCACCTGTGTTGGATGTGTGTGGGGTGTACATTTGGGATTTGCCAAGGGCTGTGCATTTCCCTTGTTGCCATCCTGGGAACGCTGGTTGATGATGGACTGTCAGAGGTTGACGGTATGATGCACACTGGCTGTATATTTGAAGGCGAGATTGGTGGATGTCCCACAGTGTACTGTTGTTGCCTGCCCATTGATGTGTGATGTGTGCTTCCTGTTGCGGTGATTGTGTGCTGTGTCACCAGGGGGCACAGGTGGTACATGTGTGCTGTGTATTGCCCCCAACACGTGCGTGCATCCTGCTATGGCGTATGGTCCTTCCTTGGTCTCCAACGGATCCTGTGCATTGTGTTGGACATATGGGGACTGGGGTACCAGGATGATGGTGATGTGCGGGACAGGTGAGGGGGACTTGGATGTGGCTGGCTGTGAGACTCCTCCAACTTTGGTGGGTGTTGTTAAGGGGGTACGAGGGGCCAACAGGTGCAGCCTAGCCAGCAGCAATGTGAGGGATGTGATGTTAGTTGTCCGATGTTTTGTTGCCGTAAGCCTGTTAGACGATGATGGTCAGGATGTGTAGGATGGTTGTCATTTTCAGCCTGTGGTGGACGGTGACATTGTCAGATGTAGGGTCTGTGCGGCTGGTACGTTTCCTGGGGGTCCGCTGTCTTTGTCTGGGCTGCGTCTGTGGTGGCCCGGGGGGAAGGTTCCATGTGTGGGTTGGGGTCCAGGGTTGGTTGCACTGGTTTTTGTGGCCCTCTTGGGTGTCCATGCCACATGATGAGTGGCTCCATGGCATGTGTTGCCCTTCCGATGTGGCCCTGGTCTGGTCTCCCTTATGTGGAGCTGGCTGCCGTCCGATTTTTTACCAGGTCAGAGCAGGTGTAGATTGTCTGGTGCTAACGCGCCTTATCGCCTGTTTTGTGTTCTTATCGCAGTTCTGGCTGCTCGTTGTGAATGTTGAGGAATGGCGATGTCGCGGCTTTTGGCACGGGAACGCCTACTCTGCATCTCATTAGTGATAGTTGCGGTGATCCTCTGTGGTGATGTTTTTTGCGGCTGCTATCACAGGTAAAGTGGTGATATTGGCTGTTAGCACCAGCTTGTGAATGGGGTGGTAAATTTATCACAACTTTGGTTGCGATAAAGTGCAATTAATTCGGTGATAGCTCTTTGTGAATATGGCCCTAGGTGTTTATCAAAATACTTCTATTGTTTATGTTTGTTCAGAATTCTATTTCTTTGACAATATTTTTAGCTCATTTGCCATCTTTGGGAATACCTAACAAAAAGGGGTTCAATTTCAACCTTGTTTTCTTTCCTCTCATAATTTCAAAGGAGTAAAAACCAGTGGCTGCTACTTCAATGATTCTGTGCGACCACTCAATTGTCAACACTTGCTTTCCCAATTCAAAATGTTATTGTATGCTAATTGAACAGTTTCCTTCAAAACCCTATTAAAGTGTGCCACAATACCCTTTCCACTGTGATTATAAAGTGATGTAGTTCTGTGGGAAATACCTCTAACTCATTGAGAAATTCTTTAAACATTTGGTGTAAAATTCTTCTCATTCTAGAAAGATTTATGTGTACTCTTTGTTTTGCTGAGATGGTGCTTCTCTGATTGCTGTCTTATAATATCTCGAAAAAGAGTGGGGGTCAAAGGGAAAAAGTTTAAAGACTCTAATAGTTGTGACATCCCCTAATCAACAATATAACATACTAGAACAACTATGAGTCTCATACAATTGAAAACCTTGACATAAGTATAAAGGTGATGCTAGAAATTAGTAAAGCTGTGGATTCGAGTATGCATATGTGTATGTATGCATAAGAGTAAAAATTCCCATCATCAACCTCAAGAGGTTAGTTTCATCATCTGGGAGTGGAGGACTTGAAAGAGTACCATCTTCTACTTGGCAATTTGTAGATCTTGGTCTCTTTCTCTTCCTTCCCAGTGCCCACTCAGTCACTCACCTACTAGTACTGCACTCCTTTATTCATTTCTAAGTTCTTCTGTCCCAGACTACCAGAAACATTAGAAAAAAACATTTATGGCATGCGGCACATGCCATAAATGCGGCACATGTTACAAAACAAGTGGTTCATTTGGCTTCCATGAGGGATTTACGCCTGTTCAAATTTGACATTCATCAACTTTCAGTTTCAACTACAGTGACTTCCTAAGCCTAAGCTACGTCATCAGTGAACCAACCCCCCCACCATTATTCTATAGCAAAACCTCTACTGTGCTTCAGCTGCCTTTTCCTTGTACCTTACTCAGCTGCAGCAGACTAAGGACCTGACTATTAGTGTTTGGCGGAGGGAGTTACTCCATCACAAATGTAACATATATCCCATAGCCGTATTATGATTCATAATTCAGCGATTGGTATATCTGTCATGTTTTTGATGGAGTAACCCCTCTGCCAAAACTCTAAAATTCAGTCTCTAAGTTAGGTTTTCTTCCTTACTACCAAGTGAATGCATTTGATTTAAATAATGTTTGTTTGTGGGTGAGGTCAGGAAGTAAAGTGGGATTATGTACCTATTATTTTGTGTTTTGTGGATGGAATACTATGTGATGAACATGCCCAATAAAATCTATATCGGATTCCTTTCCATATATTGCAGTGCATCATTTATCCCACTGTCTACTTATGGCACACAGGATATCTATAATCCACATTTTATACATGATGTGTGTGACATAATATTAATCATCTACCTTTTTGAAGTCAGGGTAGAATGTAAAAGGTATTTGGAGAAGAGCAGGGCCATTGGAATCAAAGATATTTTTTTGTCCATTGCAGCTGCAACAGCTGCAGACTGCAGAGAGTATCAAATGTGTACCTGATGCAATAGCTAGCATGATTCCAGTCATTTAGCACAACAAGAATAGAATATTTGTACTCCGTAGTGGAAGATGCTTTACTTATTAAACAGAGTTCTTTTTTCTTTTTTCCAGGCAAAGTGTTTGTGTGGATTAAAATCACTCTATTTTTAATTATATGCTGTCTTCTTTCAGCCAGTCAGTGCTTTTATGTGAGGCAATGGTTTTCAAAATCATGTCCCTGTGACTGACTTTCCTAATCGCATAAAAAATTCCACTGGCCCTAGAGGAATAGCAAATGTACTTATACTGTGCCACTATATAATTTTAAAAACCAAGTGTTTGAACAGAGCATTCTTTACAATTTGTCTATTTTATTTTTTTCTTACTTGATATAGCTACTCCTGCTGGTCCACCACCGACCGGACAGGAGATCGCAGCCTGGCTCCGGTGGTAGAGACTGGAGACCACCAGGGAGCACTAACAGCAGCGGGTGGACAAGGTGGGACGGGCACGTGCCCCTACTCTGGCTCCTAAGCCCAATTCCACCAGCCAACCACCTGTGCCTCCAGCATCCAGGCCACACAAGCATCGCCAGCGCTTGGAGCCACCCGTGCCCATCCTGTGCCGCCCCCTTTCAGACCGGCTCCACCATTACCATGTGCTGCATGAGCTGGCATACTTGGGCAGTTCGATGGCACACCTCAAGGAGTGCATACAACATCTGGAGACTCTTGTAAAGAATGCCCTCTACCTAGCTCTTTTTTAAATTGTTTGTTATGCTGGGAGGGTGTTGTAGGTGGAGATGGTGGGAATGTGGACAGTGTGGACAATTCGGACATGATTTATAATTATTTTGGACATTTATTGAGGATAGGGAAAGAATGTGAGAGGGGGTGGGCCTGTTGTGGATGGAGAGAGTGAGTTTTACATGTTATTATATATATGTTAGTAAAGGGGAAATCTTTTATAATCCACTTTATGTCTGAATTTTTGTGTGTGTTTTACTATTACTATTTCTTAAAGTGTATGCCGGTTAGGAGGCTATGCTGCCATTCCCTATATTGCCTACAGAAACATAGATAAACAATTAAGTTATCTCATCTGCCATTCCCTAAGTTGCCTACAGAAACATAGATAAACAATTAAGTCATCTCATCTGTAGTACAAGTTAGTTAGATACTAAGCAAAGTAGTTCACTTTACCCTACAGTTCTATTACTGGAATAGATGGAGTGATGGCTGGCAGCTGCTCCCTCTGTTAATGTTCCAACATATTATTGGAGGGTTTCACAAGATGCCTTTTTTAGGGTAGTGGTAGTATGCTAACAGGGAAGGCAGCACAGCGAGGTCCCCCCCCCCCCTCCTAGGTGATCCCCACTGCAGGATTAATCAAAATTATCACAGGAAGCTACATTAAAAGATCTATTTTGTGTATTTTAAGACACACCTCCCAAAAAATCACACAGCCCACAGGAAGAGGGTTAGGGGTTTGTTGAATGGATGGGAAAGGGAGTTTGGGTAAAGGTGTGACTAAGACAAACACAACACAAGAACTATACTTATGAGGGCAATGAGCAGCACATTATCATCATCATCAATCTGTTGTAGAAGGAATTGGAGGAATGAGTATGACACAGTGCAGTTAAATGTATTTAACAGTCCTTCTGCCCCAGAGACCCAAGTTATCAGATCAATAAATGTTTTGTCTTCTAGGTTTGAAAAAAATCTAATTATGGAGGAGTGAATTGAACACACCCAGTTCTAAAAATATGTTTTTTAGAAGAAAAGTGATACGGTGTTGCTAAATTGGGTAGGGCATCTGCATTCTCCTCGGGAATGTACATCACTCTTGGGTGCCTGTCAGGACTGGTCCGGTAGGTAAGCAGGAGTGTTAGGCTCAGCTTTCACCTTTCATCAGTTCAGGAGACGAGAAGCCCTGTGGATTCTAAAACAGAAATTGTATTGTAGAGTCTAGGAGAAGGACATAAAGAAGGTAAGCATCATAAGGAGTGTACCAAGAAATCTTAGAGGCAGAGCAAAAAACAAGATGACTCGGGGTTTCACTTTTGCCACCACTGCAACACACATTGGGCAGCATTTCCCAAATATACGCATCTTTCTCCATTCCACATAGCTGAGTACTAGGCCTCAGAGTCATGGTTTCCCTTTGAAGTCAATATCTTCCTTCTTCTAGCTGTTGATGAGGTAGTCTCACCCTGAATCCTTCTATCCTCCTCCTGACTCTGCATAACTCTGTCCAAGTCCGACCAGAGCAAGATAGATGTGTTGTACACTGTTGTTGAAGAAAAGGTAGAGAAACAGAATTGAAGAATTTTGTAGAGGTCTGAGTTTGTTAACTGCCTGAATTAACCAGAAAAAAGGAGTGGACCTTGCAAGTAAATATCGCTAAGTGTGAAAGGGTCAATCCCCTTTAGGAACAGTGATCAGGCCTCAAACACTGCAAAGCATGAAGTTCAAGTTTACAAATTAGTTGAACACCCTCCCTCGCTGTCTGACACCAAATGAATCATCAATCATCACTCACAATCACTCAATAATATATCACTCATTGGAGCAATAGTTACCTGTTCCAATCCAAGCATGGTGGTAGGAACACAATTGTATCTCTTCTTTGATGCAAGCAACACATTGGAATTTGGCAGTCTTTTAAATCAAATGATCTTCTGGGGCAGCCCTTCTCTGTGATGAAAGAAAGAAGGATAGGAGTGGACCATCAGGTAACTTTTTGCAAAGTAAGTTTGTAAAGGCCAATCACCTTCAGGAAAAATGATCAACCATCAGGCCCCAAACATTGGAATTCAAGTTAATAAAGTAGTTGAACACCCTCTCTCACAGTCTGCCATCACATGACTAATCAATCATCACTCACAATTACTCAATAATATATCACTCATTGGTGCAATAGTTACTTGTTACAATCCAAGCACGGTGGTAGGTACACAATTGTATCTCCTCTTTGATGTAAGCAATACATTGGAATTTGTGACCATCAAGTCAGTGGTCATGTGTTCATAAAACAAAGGTTTCTGTAGTATATGTTGTTTTAAAACATCACTTAGGACTGGGATGCTATATTCTCATGCAGTCATGTTTCCATTAGTCTTCACTATTTGCAATTGCTGAATCTGCTATAGTTTTAGCTGTATATGTTTGGTGGAAAATAGCCTCTCTCCTATAACGTGTGAGTCACATGGTCTCTTCTACTGGCATAGTTGACTAAGAGTATGAGGATGAATGACTATATAATTGATTTACATTAACAATACAAAAGCTAAGGAAAAAAATGGAATCCTTCTGTTTCTAAGAATAAATATAACAAAGATATCTAGGAAAGCACAACATTGTATGCAATAAGCTCCATGAATTTATAGGTAAAATTAGAATTTGTCCATAACTCAGAATAGTTTTTGTATACTGCATAACTAGCACTTGTCCTCATCTATTTAAAATCACTATCGCTTTATAAACCCACAGACAATAGTGCCTTAAAGTTTTACAGTCACAGCAAGTCAGAGAACTGTTGTAGCATAGCCAATGTTTCCTGTAGCCAGTTCTCCTTCCATGTGCCCTTGAAGCAATTGTGTGTACATATGTTGCGCCACAGTCATCTGAGCTGGCAGCGTATTTGCATCACAATCATTGGGCGTTATTCACAAAGGTAAGCATACACTTTTGGTGTACTTTTGCTATTTTTTCCTATTCATAAACTATGAGTGTAGTTTTGTGTGTAGTATCTTTACGACTGCTGAGAACTTAGCACATAAAAAGATATGAGTCACTGAAGTCATAGACACTAAATGTAAAACTACACTCACAGGGGCATATCAGCAACAACCGGCGATAATTATCGCTCAGCGCTCTTAGCGTGAGGATAATTATCGCTGGGTAACATGGATTTTTATCGCTGAGATAGTGTGCTATTATCAATGCTTATCTCCTCAGCGATAAAAATCCTCACGCTAACTGCCTAAAGTGAGATTATCGCTGGAAACCGAGCGATAATCTCACGCAGTGTGGCGTTAGCTTGCTGATAGGGACTCACAAACTTAGCCATGAAATCCACCTTCTATAGGATATCATGGCTAAGTCAGTCCTGAAGCAGGCATAAGGAAAGTAGCGATAACAGGGGTTATCGCTATTTTTCCTGACGCTATGCTTCATAGCGTGGGGCTTGATGATAGGAGAAATGTCGCTTAGCGACATTTCTCCTGTCATGTTAGGTCAGGAACGCCAACGCAAAAGCGGCGATAATTTTTTATCGCCAGCTTGTAAATATGCCCCACAGTTTGTGAACAGAAAACAAATAGTAATCTTACTCCAAAAGTGTAAGTTTACCTTTGTGAATAAGACTCAGTTGTTCTTTTGCAACCCAATACATGTGCAACTCCACTATGCAAGGGGCTGCATCAAATTAGTCAGCACTTTTTGTACATGGACCCATGCATGACAGCTTTATATTTTATTTGCCTTGATTGATGTACTGGATGCTGATAACTCACAGTGAAATTGAAGTGCCATTATGCATGCTTTACTTGCTCTGTGCGCCTCACTCTTCCCAATGCCTAATCTGCACACAGGAGGACTTCGTTGACTACTCTCTCTTCTCATTGTCTGACTCCCTTCGTTTTGCAAATCACTGTACTGTGGGTCCCGTGCTCTCCATGCCACTGGAATCAAGCTATCCTGGCTGAAGAGGGGTGAAACCCCGAAACTGGTCCTAGGATGCATGTTTCCAGTCCAGAGGACCTGGCTTGGCAGTTTGGGCTGGACTGTTCCCATGAGGCACAGGGTCAAGACTGATTTGCATATGGCTGTGTTCAAACTGGAATGGCATAGTAAGCAAAAAAACTATGGATTTAGGCACAGATCTCTGTACTGGGGTGGATGTATGACATTGTTCTGCATTCTGTCCTTCAACTGTTGTTTTTCTATTTGGCACCCCGAGTGGGACGGGTATGCCCAGACGTGGGCCCCGTGCTCTCCATGCCACTGGACTCAAGCTATCTGGGCTGAAGAGGGGTGAAACCCCGAAACCAGTCCTTGGATGCTTGTTTCCAGTCCAGGGAGGACCTGGCTTGACAGTTGGGCTGGGCTGTTCCCATGAGGCACAGGGTCAAGACTGATTTGCATATGGCTGGGTTCAAACTGGAATGGCATGGTGAGCAAAAAAACGATGGATTTAGGCCCAGATCTCTGTACTGGGGTGAATGTATGACATCGTTCTGCATTCTGTCCATCAACTGTTGTTTTTGCATTTGTCACCCTGAGTGGGACGGGTATGCCCAGACGTGGGTCCCGTGCTCTCCATGCCACTGAAATCAAGCTAACCTGGCTGAAGAGGGGTGAAACCCCGAAACCGGTCCTAGGATGCTTGTTTCTAGTCCAGGGAGGACCTGGCATGGCAGTTCGGGCTGGACTGTTCCCATAAGGCACAGGGTCAAGACTGATTTGCATATGGCTGTGTTCAAACTGGAATGGCATAGTAAGCAAAAAAACTTTGGATTTAGGCCCAGATCTCTGTACTGGGGTAAATGTATGACATTGTTCTGCATTCTGTCCATCAACTGTTGTTTTTGCATTTATCACTGTACCAAGGCACTCAAACAAAGTACATATCCTCTTTTTTTGTGTTGACTGACTTCCCTCCTTCTGTCCATCACTGGACCCCATAAAAAAGTACACTAGAGCAGACAGACAACAAAAAGCATAATCAAGCAGAATTAAGGTCTCATGAAGTCCAACTCCACAAATTTGGATCACCCACCACCAGCCGTACTCTAACCTGCTGATTTCATTGTGACAGGTTCAAACATTGTTCAGTTTTTAGACATGTTTCTCAAGTGAATGAATTGAACATAGCCATGACAGACTGTGTTGTTAATTGAGTGATGTGGAGCTTTGGCAATGCAAGGGAATATAGTGTACAAAGTAGTAGATATTTGTAATGGTATTTATCTGGCCCAATGAACATGATTTCTGGAACAAACAGGCCATGCAACTTGCAGAGTTTTACTGTAGTGATCATAGGCTGCTTCATATTGGTGAGACAGAATAGCGATCCAGGTTCACCAGCAACCTTTGCAGATACTACGTGTTTCCTAGTGTTCTTCTATCTATTTAGTTTATTCTTATCGTGATGTTTCAACATGACCTCCCAATCTGTTTTCCCAACCCTATGGCATTCACCATGTCAAAGAGCTCCGACCATATGGTCAGCTTGCCTGATGCCCTGAGGGAACCACCATGTCTGAATCCTTCCCATTGAATTTTAACCTCCTCTTCATTGTTGTTAGGTCCATCTTTTGTTTGTGCTTGGGCATCTGGAGCACAATACTTCTGTAGCAGAAGAGGAGTATCTTTGGCAGCTGTACCTACATGAAATAATGCTAATGTCGGGCCCGATTCACAAAAGTATTCTGAGACTAAATCCTAACTTTACGACTTTCGGTATTCACTAAAGGCATTTAGGAGTAGTAAAGTTAGGATTTTGTCTTAAGTTTGTCTTAAGTTTTGGTCTTAAGACAAAATCCTAACTTAAGTTAAACTTAAGATAGGATTTTGTCCTAAGTGTGTCTTAAGACCAAAACTTAAGACAAACTTCAGACAAAATCCTAACTTTACTACTCCTAAATGCCTTTTGTGAATAGCGAGAGTCGTAAAGTTAGGATTTTGTCTCAGATTACTTTTGTGAATCGGGCCCTTCGTTTTTTCACTATTGCAAGGACTATCTCTCCCATAGGTTATTAGTGGAGCGGCCAAACAACCTCTTACAAGTGTAACTTCCAATGGGGAAGAGATTGAGATTTAGAGTTTGGGATACCTAAACTCACTGTATAAAAGTACATATTTGAATAAAGTTGGTTTTTAAAATGCAGATTTAAAAATGCCACTTTTAGAAAGTGAGTATTTTCTTGATTTACCATTCTGTGTCTTTGCCTGCCTGTGAAATCCACGTCTGAGGGAGGGTGACAGTTAGGCTGTTTGTGAATTCACTCTAGACCAGTGATCTTCAAACCTTTTAATGCTGCACCCCCAGTGGAAAAAGAAATCATTGGGGACTCAGACTTGTCACAGTTATTCTATTAAATTGACAATGTTTAAAAACACCTAGACTTATTTAAACAGTGCAGTTATGTTACCGTTTTAAAAATGCAATTAAATGCATAATTGTTAAGCATACTATTCTGGTTAGACATGCCTTGCTAATGTGTAAAAGTATCCACAGTTTGAAATATTGGATATGGGGTAAGAGTTGTGAAGAACATTAGTAACCCCTTCCCTTTTGACACATACTCCCAGCTAGGATAAAAATGACAAAAGATGTTCCTGATGGCCCATTACAGAGCAGCTTACTGCCCCTCATTTTTTCCCTGCTTAAAACAAAGAAGCATAATGCATTTTTAGACCAGAGCCTGGCACCCCCTGGGATAACTTGAGGCCCCCCTAGGGGGCCCACCCTCCCCCTCAGATTGAAGACCCCTGCTCTAGACGGTCACACAGAGGGAGATGAGATGTGCCCTACATATCCTGATGGCCCATCACTAGGCTGATGGGACTTCCTGAGCCAGAGTGGTGGGAGAAGTTGTCACTGACACCTGAGTAGAGCTGTGCCTGTCCTCACACAAAGTTATCTCCACCACCCTGTAGTTTGCCTGGAGTCAGGACAGGAAAAGGCAGGGTCTTGTGCACCACAAAGAATTTCCTTTGAAGTTTGTCTACTTCAAAGGCAGAAACTTGTATAGGCACCGGAGCTGTGACAACATAACTTCAGAACACTTCTGGACTAAGAGGAGATTCTGCCAAGAAAAATAGCTGAAGAAGCTGTAGGAGGGGAACTGCCACTATGCTTGTTGCTGTATTGGACTGGCCTGCTGCTTGCTACTTCTGTCTTGGAAGGTGTAGGGACTGGACTTTGTTTTCTGTATCAAAGGACTTGTGTTTGCTTGCCTCCTGTGAGAAGTCTCAGGGCCATCAAAGACCTCACCTGCAGCCTCTGAACTCCTTTGCTGGGAGGTCTGACCTGCAGAGAGGTGCCAATTCCAGTTCTAGGCACTTGGAGATGGTTTTGCTGCAAAAAATCATGAAAATCTGCCCATTGCCCTTCAGTGCCTGTTTTTCACACCCCAGTCTTGCAGTGTGGTTGAAAAACCAACGCATCAGTTCAATGCAGCCAAAGAATCGAAACAGGACCTGCCGTGCGGCTGAAAAGATCGCCGCGGCTTGAGTCCTGAGCACCGTATCTCTGACTTACGAGACACCCGCTCCAACTCTGACACCGGCCCTGATGTGTGGCTAAAGAAACTAATGCATCACCTGCTCGCAGTTGGAAAATCGACACAGTGCCTGTTTCGCCACCGCTGCATTGACCCAGTGCGTCTGGGTTTTAGATGCATCGCACCTGTGCGCTAAGTTCTTCATCTACGTTGCCCGGCATTAAGGAAACTAGGCTGCGTATCCAGAAACCGATGATTCACCTTCCCTTGCATTAAGGAATCGACGCATTACCTCCCCTGGTAGTAAGGAATTGATGCATCACCTCCCCTGCGTGGCAGTAAGGAATCGACACATACCTCCTGTGACAGTGCGGAATCTGTGCATCACCTCCCCTGTGAGTAAGGAATCGACGCATCGATTTGTGTTCCGGTGTTTCAGCTCCCCTGGGCCTGTTTGTTCTTCACGCATCAATAGTTTCCTATGGGCTGAACTATTTAGAACCTTTTAAAAGTGATATCTTTGCTTTCCTACGTTGTATTTGTGTCTTGTTTTATTCAGATACATATTGGTTATTTTTCTAAACTGGTGTAGTGTCTTTTTCTAGTGTTATCATTGTTATTACTGTTTTTGTATGTACAAATGCTTCACACTTTGCCTCTGAGATAAGCCTAACTGCTTGTGCCAAGATAGCCAGGGGGTGAGCAGGTATTATCTTGGATGTGTGTAACTTCCTTACCCTGATTAGAATAAGGGTCCCTACTTAGACAGGGTGCAAGCCACTGCTAACTAGAGACCCCAATTTCTAACAGGAGGGGATACATTTACTGTTCCCACTCCAACATAACCAAAAGTAGAGAAAGTGTAGGAATTTCTTAAAGGGGCCATATTTACTATTCACAATAGAAGGAACAATATAGAAAGTGTTGGATTTTGCAGGGGTCATATTTACTATACTTCTCCAGTATAAGCATAAATTGCGAAAATGTTGGACTCTGGAGGGGTCAGGTTTACTTTTGCTGCACAAACCTGAACAGTATGGAAAGGGTTGGACTTTGAAGATGTCATATTTACTATTCCCACTCCAATGTAAGCAACAGTAGGGAAAGTTTTGGATTTTGATGGGGTCATATTTTCAATTCTCACTCCGAATTGAGCAACAGTACAAAACTTGTTGGACCTTTGTGGAGGTGTCAGATTTACTAGTCCAACTTAATTGTAGCCGACAGTAGAGAAAGTGTTGGAGTTTGAATGATTCAGATTTACTATACCACTCCAACCTGACAAAGTATGGAAAGTGCTGAGCTTTGGAGGGGCAAGATTTACAATTCTCATGCCAGCATGAGCAACAGCAGAGACAATTTCCATACTTCTAAATGGAGAAAAATGTAAATATAAAAAATAAAATAAAAATAAAATATATTTCATAAATATATAAAATATGGTATTTTTAACATTAAATAATTTGTATAAATAATCAAATACCAAAATAACTAAATTAATAGTTAATAATATATTAAAACACTTTAACAAATAAAATCATTAAAAAATCAATTTAAAACTCTTATCGTCTTATTACCATAAACATAAAATGCCCAGAAAAACAAATTAAAATAATATGAGAAAAGAAATAATCATACACAATAAATCTAAAAAGTTCTATACATTTAATTATTACATTAAAAAACCTAACACATGATGCAAGTAATATTCAAATTCTGGCTAAGTTTTAGATAATGTACCAAATCAATTATTGTAGTACCCATTTAATAAAACAATGATGATGCTTTTATTTTTATAAATGATCAATTAAAAAAATTACAAATAAAATCAATTACACAATGAATTAGGTAACAAATTAAAATGTATGAAATAAACTATTTATGGACAATTTAAAAAGAAATATTAATAAAAAAGTATCCCTTTTTCCATACAAGCCCAACTACCCACCAATAAATATATAAAAACATTAAATTAAAATACCTTTTTTTTAAATATATCGTGAAATCAAAGAAAAATTACTAATGTACAAAATAATCCCAAGTATTGAACAATAAAATAGTAAGCACATATAACACATAAACTAATAAAGCACAACAAAACATTTTACAATATAATGTACAACTAAATTTAAAAGATATGGAGTACTTAAACAATATGCTTACCACAAGATTCTGGACTACAATATTCTTGACTTCACAATTGTTTTGACAGAATCTTTGTGTTGATCTATTTTTTTGGAAGCTATATTATGGTGGGACACCAGGACCTGTGAACAGTGAGTTGATTCTAGAAGAACTGGAAATTGGGCTGCAGCAAAGAACTGCCATATCACATTCTGCTTAATTTGCTGAAACTCACGTGTGCTGATCTACAGAATGAGCTACTAGAGAATTTGGCGCCCCAGTTCCTTGCAGATGCACTTGAATTCGCCTGGCAAGATGATGTCTGTACTGATGCCAATCTCCTACTTGCCAGAAAGGTAGAACAGTAAGGACCCGATTATGACTTTTGGTGGGCAGGAGTGGGCAGCCCGCCACTGCCATGCCCCCACATCACCAAGAGTCACTGCTGCTCACCTGCCAAATTGATAGTCATTTTGTGGTCTGGCAGGCATGCAGTATGGCAGTTCCCATGGCAGTGCCTCTTTCAAAGGCTGCGGTGCCTTTGAAAAAGGCACCATAATAGGAACACCACACAGGTTTCTGAAATGTCATGGACTGTAAAGTCCATGCCATGTAGGAACTGCTGTGCATGAACACATGGGGGCACATGCAGTAGCGGCTCCTGAATGGAGTGCTGTGGGGCGGTGAGGGAGGGGCAGGGTGAGGGGTAGTAAACTCTGTTATGCGGCCAAACGGAGTTGTGTATATAAATAAATAAATAAAACCAATTACTTTGCGTGCGCTGCAATGCCAAATCGGCTTTGCAGCGAGCAAATTCGTTTTATTTATTTATTTATATACACAACTCCGCTTGACCACATTCCAGAGTTTACTACCCTCCAACCTGCCCCTCCCCGCCCCACCCAACCACCCTGCAGCACTCTCTCGAGGAGCCGATAGTGGGCACATGTTGTGCGCCCTGCTTGCATCCCCAGGCTGAGTTGGCTTTGTTATAGCACTGCCAGCCTTTTCAGGGCAGAATCTCCATAAAAGGCTGGCAGTCCTGAAACTTGAAATATGCATGGCGGTGCCACAGCAGAAGCACCTGCATCTTACAATGGCCCTGACCGCCATGCCACAGACAGGGAGCGGTGGTTTTCTGGCAGAGCCAGCGGTCCAATTATGATCCGACTGCCCAACTCGTAATAGGGAGGATAGACCACCGATGGGGCGGTGGCTGGACAGCCACTACCATGCCACCATGAGTCTAGCGGTAGTCGGATTTCCAGACTTGTAATTAGGCCCTAAGTACTTTGAAATGGGTATGGGATGGGTGGCATGAGAGTGGGTTGTAAGTGATGTTTTCTTCAGTTCCCAGTCCCTCATTTTGCTCAAGATCACATGTGGTGGAAAGTGATATCTGTCTATCCTCTTTGCAGTCATCCATATTTTTTAAAATAACTTGGTAAATGTGCAGTTTTCACAGTTCCTAATTGACTTTGACATGGCCTGTCACTTGCGACTTTTTGGATTATTTGGGAAGAGTTGCTTCACTGTTAATGTGTTTGGAATGTGTTACCTCACTTTTTGCCTGCTTGTGGTAGCTTTCATTCATTACTTTTGTTATGTGAAACCCCATGCAGTTGTGGTATTAGAGAGCATCTTTACCAGTAATCCTGAGTAGCTTGCAATTAATTTGATTCTTAATAGCTGTATGGCTGTAATGCTGGTCTTCTAGTATGACTTGAGTGGATATGAGTGTTTGGGAATTAATCTTGATGTATACGATGGGCGTAGGCGGTGTGTAAACAAATTCTTTTTTGCATTTTGTGATCTGGGACCAACAAATGTAGATGGAAAATCTTTGCACAGCCAATGGTTACTCTGTACATTTTACAATGTCCTCAGTCTGAGACTGATCCCTCCCACAACCAGTGTTGGACAATCCTATAGTAATACAATCTTATTTACTGCATACTAGAAAGAAAAGCTTTGGTTTCTCTTGTTTACTCGGAGCGGAATGCATCACATTTACATTCGCTTCATTTATCTCAAAGCATCATACTGAGGAATGAATGCGCGGTGATTGCTGAATTTAATTAAAGTACTTAGCAGCGCAATTAGATCATGACAATTTTCCGGGCTTCTGAACCCCACTTTTTTGCAGATGCAAGCCGTCAGCCTGGCCTTCTTGCCTCATAGTTTTTAGAAAGTTTGCATCCACCAACATTACCCCAGTTAACATTCCCGGTGAAGTTCGGAAACCACCTTGATGTAACTGTGTCAATTTGCTTTTCTCATATTTATATTCACGGTTACTCCTTTTGCTGTATTGTTTCAATCACAGTTAGCTTATATATTTTTTCTTAAATTCTAATTTTTCTATGCGTATAAATTTAGAGCTCAGGTATTATATCTTATTTTGATGATGTAATTCCTTATTGTTTTTTGCTTCCCTTGTTTCTCTTTCCCCCTCCCCCCTTCCTTGTATGTCCCTTCCTTTTTCCCTTTCATAAATTGTTCTTGATGTAAATTAGATATCTAATTAGGTTATATCTACATATATATGAAATTTGTTTTTGTTCTATTCAATTTTTTTTCGTCAATAAACTTAGGGGCAGATTTATGAGCCCCTTGCGCCACTTTTGCGTCACTTTTCCCATGTTAAAAGTGACGCAAAAGTGGCGCAAGGGGCTCATAAATCTGCCCCTTAGTTTTTAGAAAGTGCGTGTGTGAACAATAAACACGTAAATATCTCTTTTCTACTGCCCACCAGCGTGGGTGGCTATTTTTCGCTTTGTTTTACTCAGACCCGTTCTGAAAACATACTTGAGAGTGTTAAACTGTCTTTGCTTGTAGATAAGCTTTTCACTGAAAGAGGTTATCCGCACTGACAACAGAACTGGGGGAGATAAATGAAAACCATGCACGTTCTATTTTTCATCCTTACATGGCTCTTTTGTCGTGTTTGTTTACAAAGTAGAGCTAAATAAGTGCTGCGTATCTCAGGAAGGAATCCCATGTTTACCCCAGCACATAAAACGTTATCTTGGAGCGACAGCAGGACCTTTATAAATAAACTCCAACAAATGATGTTTTCTTTCTTTTTCGATACATCGTTGCCTTCCCTCGGTGTAATTGAGAACTGCGGGGCGCGCCTGCTTGTTTTTATTAGTTTGTTATGGCTAGGCCCATGTAACCTCATCTGGAATGGAAGGAGTGTCGAAACTGCAAACAATGTATACATTTAACGTTTTCTTCAATTAGAGCTCGGGAAGCCGGTGCAGGCAAATGGATTGATTAAGCCTAATTAAAAGACATTTTCATTCCTCTCGAATCACCGAAATGGGTACAAATTCGCTGTGTTTTTTCATACCACCTCTGACCTCCATTAGAGAAAGCCTTCAGAATCATTTTGTAAGAAATCTATTTCAGCCGGGAGCTGCACATATACAACCATTCTGATTAATAGCAGTATACATCTTTTTTTTTGTCTCGTGTTTTCGCCTTGCATACTTTTTTATTACTGTTTATTTAGTTTCTTTTTTTACCAGCTCTTATGACATTGGACATCTGACCCCGGCTACCATAATTGCTGTTAATGGAAACTTCACCTCATGCAAAGATAAGATGGATTTTTGGCAGCTGTGGGGGATTATGAGGAGCATGAACATACATGGCTGGAATCAGAAGAAAAGAAGGCATCTGTACCTCGAGAACCACTCAGATGGTTTTCATTATGACCCAAGCCTCCGTTTATTACAAAGAGGCTAGCCAAGAGCCCAGAAACGGATGGGCTTCTGTTCTTGGAGCGAAGAGGCCAGTAGGAGATAAATGCCTTCCTTCTTCTCAGTAGATGATGCTCTTGAACTGAATTCTGAGGACTGACATTCACTTACTGAATATATCATCAGTCCTGCTACAACATACGTTTTTGTTTACTCTAGATTTCCATAAATGTTTTTTTTTTTAGCAAGTCATTGTAATTATTTTGAGTATTGCTAGCATTTTTATCACAATTTATACATACAAACTCTCCTGTACTTTTTAATTTTATGAGTAAAAATATGCTTTACTAAAATGATATGTATAACATACTTACTTGTGGCCAGTCTTCTGCATCCATTGGTTTGTTGTATCATTCACGTTTTATTTCCACCCACTGTGCCAAACAGCATGGAGCAGTGGGTCAGCCCACTGCAATCTTTAGCTAACTTCACTGCGAGTCACCACATTCTGCCCTGTCGCAAGGAGCACATCCGCAACCAGAGTACTTCCCTTCTGTTCCAGGGATTGCTATGGCAATGTGTGCTCTTTGGCACCCCAGCAAATGTATTTTTGCTTCATTGTTTTTAGATTGGTGAGGGCTTATCCAACAACAACGTTTTGCAAAACCATGGCACACAAAACAAGCTCTTAAAAAGCCAAAATGCTGGCAGTTAAACCTACTGGCTTTGGCAATCTTTTTATTTTTATGATTTTTGTCAAAACAGTACAGCTATCAAACGTGATATCACTGGTTTACTGATACATTTATCCTGATTTAGAGCCATTGCACCTCTGTAGTACAGTGAGTTGCCTTGCAATGGAAAATAGCATTACTGCTACATCATATTATTTGTATAAAATGAGCTTAAATTCAATCATCGTGCTATTGGTGTGTTAGCATCTCATTCTCTGAATGTCTACATAATTTATTGAGCAATGTTGACAAACAGTTTTTAGGTGTGGCTAGAAAAAGAGAAAGGGGGCTCTAAACTTATAGAATACATGTAGGGAAACAAAGGCAACAGTTTTGTTCTCTTGACTATATTGTTTATTGTTAATGTAAATCGAATATTGAGCAATCGACATTCGCCATCAATAAGTTTATTGCAATGCTCATTAATGACATATGGCTCTTTACGTTCACATTTGTTTGACAACATATAGCCATTTCATTGCTACAACAGTGATATGAGCTCATAGGGGAAGAGGCAGACAGCATTCCCCTTTTCGTAGAGAGAAGCTCCTTCATCCAATCTTCCCATCCAACCTTCAATGGCCACCTCTCCATGCCAGTGTCTGCATTGCTCCCAGGTTGTGCCCTCACTGAGAAACTTTGGAGATGGTAAATATTCTGCCCATGTTTAGCGCTGTGGTCTACTCGGGGGCATGTCTCTGTGGCTAGTGAGTATTATGAAAATGAAACCAAGCTCGGGCAGAGAGTAAGCAGGGATGTATCTTCAGAGGAGGGTGATGTTTGGGTTGTTACACCCTCCTAATAAATGTATTATTCAATAAATAGTTGGGTTCAGGTGCTTTCAGTCGGGTATGATAAGGTGTCTGCCTGATTTCGCCTGGGATTTTTACATTTGCACTCAGAAAAAAAACCCACACACATTCATTCTTATCTCTATTTCGAAGGCCTTAAAAAAAGTTATTTTGCAAAATGACTGTGTTTTAAGCACCCCTCACAATCCACACTCCTTTCCTTTCCACTGGCCCTTAAGCCCCCCTCATGCGCTGCTTCTCATGTATTGATTAACTTGATATGTAAGCGTGATGGTCGGAAAATGTGAAGTGCACACCTCCAGTATTACTGACCAAGCTATGCCCCTGGTAAGAAGGGAGACAGGCATGCTAGTTAAAGTGACACTGCACTCTGCAGTCTACAGAAAACCATGTATGCTCTCATCTTTAATATTTCTCTATTAAATTTGACAGGTGTTTATTAAAACCATAGAAATACCCCAAAATAAGAAAAAGCAAAGCATATTCCACAGTCTTATGCATAGATCAGGTTATATTCAAAACATCACTTTATGCTTTTGACCCAGCCACTGCAATCAGAGAGCACTGCTTTATAATTGCAATTATAACTGGCACAGTTCCATCTTAACAGTGTTCCATAAATTTAGGTTTTTACAAGCATGTTCCATATATTTAGGTTTTTACAAGCATGCATCGGCTACTCCAGCTTTACAGTTCCATAAGACATTATTGAGTACCACATCAATTTAATGCAATCTTTTCAATCTTGTCAAACCTCCATATTCACAAAACTTTTATTTATGGCCTGTCAAGTATTTGTGACAGATATAACTTTTTTTTATTACCCTGCATGACCTAACTAAATGTTGGATCAATTTAATAGTGGTGTCACATGGTCAGCAGTTTTTTTTTGTCTAACTGCTCCTACCCAAAATGGTTCCGATGATTAAAAAAAAAGGTAGTATGCCTAGTCAAAACGTCATGTAGGTCAATCTAGCGTTCTGCACATACCCATTTCAAGATAAGGTGAACTTGTCTTGGCATTAAATTATACGAATACAAATATAGAGTTCTCCTAGTTTGCAAATGAGTTAGATTACTATGTAATGCAAATTAACCCACAAATCTCTCTTTTGGCGCCATAAATTACAATTTGTGAGGAACTGATACCTAAATTCTTCCCTTAGATCCAAGTTAAACAGAATATAATTAACCCCTTGGGTGCAGGTTTATTTCCCGCGCTGTGCGGGAGAAATAAACGGTGGGCGGCCGTCGTGCGCACAAGCCCACCGTGATGCATGACGGGAGCCGTCATGAGCATACAAGGGGTTAAGATCATATTACTTTCCACGCTTGTTAGGCCTGGCACCATTGGCGTGGGTCTCCCTTCCATTTTTTTCCTGTTGCCTCATGTGTTTTTGCTGGTTATAGATGCTTTGGGCACTGTGCCACTGCTGTTCTGTGCCACAGTGCAAGTGCTCCCTATGGTAAATTGATGTATGGATTAGTGACTCCATGATTGCCTTGATTGGTTTACTTGTCAGACCCTAGTACAGTGCACTGCGTGTGCCCAGGGCTTGTAACCAATGCTGCTGGTGGGCTTGCATCACTGATTGTGCCACCCACCGGAGCAGCTTGTAAAGTGTGTCTCAGGTCTGCCATTGCAGAGCCTGTGTGCAGTCTGGTACTGCCATGCAGACTGGGCAAGTGCACCCACTTGCCAGTCCCTAAACCTTCCCTTTTATACATATTAGTCACCCCTATGGTAGGCCCCAGGACAGGGTGAATTGTAGGTAAAAGGTAGGACATGCCCTGATGTGTGTGGCATGTCCTGATAGTGAAGTACAGTGATTTTTGTTTTTCATTATTGCAAGGCTACCTGTTCTCCATAGGCCAGAATGGGCAGTTTGATTATTACATTATATAATCCTAACTGACTATGGGAACATGGTAGAAATTAGAGTTTAGTATGCCTGAACTCAGAATGATAAAATACGTCTTTTAGTGAAGTTGGTTTTAACAATCTGTGTTTGAAAATGCCACTTTTAGAAAGTAGTAAACAAAAGTAGCCCAGATGGATGTCCAGGAGCTCAAGATGCACTACTATTATGTCACTTAAATTCCAAGTGTACAATAAAGTAATCAAAATACATTTGAACATTTTTGCAACAATATTACATATGAAATCAGTGAATCATTTGGATTTCAACTTAAGTTATCAATTATTTTCATAATAAATATCAAGCAAAGAGAATATCCAACACTCTGCTTTTAGAAAGTAGGCATTTTCTTGTCTAACCATTCAAACCTGCCTCTGCTAGGCTGTGTATTCCTTGTCTGGAGTTTGAGTGACAGGGGCTGGGGGATTCCAGGAGACAGGGTGAGTCAGCACAAGGCTGAATAGGGAGATCTGCATCTAGATGGGTGGGAGGGGTTGCACCTGGGACCTGAATAGGGCTGGGCCTTCCCTCCACAATGCTAGCTCCACCCCCTGTGGTGTGTCTGATGTCCCTGCCCTGCACTGTGAAAGGAAAGTAGGAGACATGTCATCAAAGTGCTCCAGGACTGACCCGAACTGGTTTGGACTAGGCAAAGGCCTCTCTGCCTTCAGAGAACAAAGAGAAAAGGAGTATAAATATCGGGACACAGACCCTAGAACTTTAGATCACTTCTGGGAATCAAGACAAACCTTTGCTGAGGAGAAGAACCAGGAAGCTGAAGGAGGAGACTACCCCTGTTCTGTGTGTTTAGGGGTTGGCCTGCAGTGGTTGCTTCATTACCAAAGAGAGGAGAAAAGGACTGAGTGTGCTTTCTATCAACTTGAAGAAGAATCTCCAATGGCTTGAACTAGAGCTTGCCTCCTGCCTGAAGTCTCAGGGATACAAGACTTCACCAACCAGCTCCCCTCTGAATTGCCTTGCTGGGAATTGAAGTGCCTGCGGTTGTGCTGGGCCTTCTGAGAGACTGCGTGTCACTGGGAGATGGAAGTGCAATGCGACAACGAGAAGCGTGTTACCCTCGCAGCCGCAGTCATCGTATCGCAGAGGAAGCGAGGCGCCGCTGCCTCTGTCATCACTGCATCGCCGAAGTGCGGCGCATCGCCGGAGAAGCGGGACGCTGCCACAGAGGTCATTGTTGCATCACCGGAGAAGCGCGTCGCAGGGCCTGTCACGGCTTCAAAGTTCATCGAGTCGCCGCACAGCCGTTGGGTGTGCACGCATCACACCAAAGATCTCGCATCGCAACCAGGACGCCATTTTGTCGCATCACACCAGAGAAGAGTATCGCATCGAGGTGCCATTGTGTCGCATCGCACCGGAGAGCAGTAAGAAACCGACGCATCAACTCCCCACACAGTAAGGAAGCGAGCATCAACTCCCCTGTGCAGCAGTAAGGAACTGACGCATCCACTCCCCTGCGTGTAAGGAACCGACGCCTCACCTTCCCTCTGACTGTTTTGTTTTCTTTGCGTTACGCATCTATGGTACATTGAGAGTGAAGTGTTGCATTTACAACTTGAGAGAACTGAGCTATTTTGTAACATTTGAGAGACTATTTTTGAGTACAGTATTGTGGATTTTTGTCATTTGTTCTTGTGTTAATTCTATATAAAAATAATTATTTTTATAATATAACCAGTGTGGTGTCCATTTGTAGTGTTGTCACTGTATTACTGTATGTGTTCAAAAATGCTTTACACACTGCCTCTGAGATAATCCTGCCTGCTCGTACCAAGCTACCAAGGGAGTGAGCAGGGGTTATTTTAGGAGTGTAGCCCCTTACCCTGACTAGACGCAAGGGTCCCTATTTGTCACAGGTACCTACCTGTGCCAACTAGAGACCCCCAAATCTAACAACGCTCATAACTGGAGCTCCTCTTAAGTTGCTCCACTTTGGTAAGATACAGAAAAGAGCTGGGTCCTAATCGGGTATAGCTCAAATAAGTACTGGAGGAATTTTGTTTATGCCAGAGTTATTTTGCCTAATCTCCAGTATTTTGTATTACGGAAGTGATGCATAATTCCCAAGATTACATCATTATGTTATGTTATGTTATGTCTTGTTATTTTCATTTCTAACGGGCGCACATACTACAAGAGTGTCCCGGCGCAAACCTTGAAAGAATAAAGAGGAGCCTAATTTAGGGAAATAGGTCCATTTTCAACTTTAAAAAAAAAAAAAAGACTAGGGTCCTGAGTACATCGGAGAGCCGGGGCAGAGCATTGCAAGCCAAAGCGGCCTTCACAGCCAGAGAGCTGCCGCCCGTCCTTTGCAAGCAAAAAGGCATGACTTGAGCTGGGAGGAGGAACGCAGGTGTCTTGCGGGGGTATAAAAGGAGAACCGTTTCTGAAGATAGCCTGGCCCTGTGGCATACAGAGCGCGGTGGGTGATAACTAAGGACTTGACTCTAACCCTCTCTGCCACAGACAGCCAGTGTAGAGCGTGAAGATGTTGTTTCACGCTACATCTGGCAGGGATGTTCAAAAGAAGCCTGGCAGCCGAGTCCTGCACCACTTGCAGTTTATTTATTTAGTAGTGAAGAACACTGTGGGACCCCTGTGGCCACTTTCTTCGGTGAGGAGGAAAACAGTGGGAGCCACACCTGCTGCGTCCGATACTCCAAGAAGGATTTGAGCAAGCCCCAAGCAGTTCCTGATACACCAATCCCCGCCAGTCGGGTGAGCAGCAATGCATGGGGAACCGTATCGAATGCCGCCAGGAGGTCCAGCAAAACCAGGGCAGCCCTCCCGCTGGCATCCAAACAGTCTCTGATGGCTTCAGTGATTTCCACCAGAGCTGATTCAGTACTAAAGGAGGCCCTAAAACCTGACTGTGCAGGATGGAGGAGGCCTGACCTTTCTACGAAGTCGGTCAACTGTCTAGTGACCACTTTCTCACATACCTTAGCCACACTAGGCAAAAGGGAGATTGGCCGGTAGTTTACCAGGCACCGTGGCTCAAGTGATGGTTTTTTTTAAAAGAGGAAGAATCATGGCCTGCTTCCAGGTGACCGGGACAAGAGTTTCAGAAAGGGACATAGTAATATGTCTAATGACTTCTAGATTACCAGTATCCGCCACGTCAGCCTGAAGTCTAGCAGCACAAGGGTCCAAAGGGGATCCTGATTTCAGACCCTTTAAAATTTTAAGGGAGCTGGGTAGATCAATGGGGGCAAATGCAACCAAGAGTGGAGGGGAGGGACCGATGGGGCCCCTCCAGCTAGGAGGGCACCTGTGTCCTTTTTTCAAAAAGTAAAGGACGCTTGTATGGTGTGAATTTTCTCCATAAAAAAATTGAGAGATCTTCGCACCAAGAGGCAGAAGACGGAATCATACTTGATTGCGCTTTGGGAGCCAGGAAACTCTGAACTATAGAAAACTTTTCCTTTGAGTTATTCTTAGCTGCATAAATTCTAGTCCCATACTAAAGACTTTTGGCCTGTGCTATAGCCATATAATACGTTTTTTGTTTATCTCAGCATGAGTTTATCCCGGGACAATACCCCTTATGCCAGGCTCTCTCCAATTTCTTGCATTCCTGCTTCAGTGTCCTCAAAGCAGGAGTGAACCAAGGATTAGAGGGGGAGTCTCTGGAGTGCCTATGACGAGTGGCCGCACTGCAACATTTATATTTTCGTTCAGGTACAAATCTTATCACAGGAGCACAAGAATAACACAATCACACCTTGCAAGTGGCTGTTGTTTAACATGGGTCGCCATATTTCAACTCAGAATTTCATTTCATTGGGGTCTCATGGGCCTTGGAAAGGCACCAGGCATTGATTGATTTAATTGATTTATGCCATCCTTGATGCCCTCCATTGGAGTTCCATGAAACCTGGAAGGACAACACATATTATTTTGAGGCTTTCCTGAATAGAAGCAGTGATCTGTCTCAAAAAAATGTTAGCTTACATGTGGCTGTATTACTGCTATGATGACAACAAACATGATCCGGAAGAGTTCTACTGTACAGTCTAGAAACAAATTCACTGACTTCCTTCTTATCTTTTATAACCTGCAGGTGCACACGATGAGACTGCGACTCAGATGATGAGAAGTCTGTAAATTAGGTGTTACCAAAGTCCAGTGACATCTCTGTTTAGCTGACCAACAAGAAGTAATGAAAACGGCCCCAAAGAAAGATGCTCTTGCCAAGAAGGCAGCCTTTCAAAAAAGTCTGTTGCCACAACCAGCATCAAACCCTCATCTTTTTTCTGCCTAGGTTTTTAACGTACTAAAGTATACAAAAACGGATAATTGGAATTCTAGAATTAATCTCAGCCAATGGTAAATACTTGTGCTGCATCACAATCCATCCTTATTTTGCACACCATGCTACCTCAGTTTGGCAGGTCAGTCTGGACTGTCCCAATGGGAGCAGCATCAAGACTCATTTGCACATGGCTAGGTCCAAACTGAGGTGACATGGTGGGCAAAAAATGATGGATCGGGAAGCAGCCTTTAGTGATTGTCAGTGGCTGACATTAATTCATGCATTACATCGATCACCTTATTGTTGCTGCAGAGGACCCCCTAGGTGTTCAACATGGTATACCTTATGCACCATCTTCTGGGCAGGAAGATATTGGGAAAAGGATCACCCTAGGCTCATCAACAATAGTACCACAATCAAATCCAAAGCAGGTTTCTCTCACTGCTGCAGTGACAGCAGTTGTTGCTAAGTCCAGTGACTCTGAAATTGAATTGTCATAGCAAACCTAATCTTCCAAAGATACTCAATTGCAGCAAGAGTCTGATACAAGTAACCTTATGAAGGTAGGAGCAGAGCAGGATGTAGTGATTGCTTTTCCAGTGGACACATAGTCTTCACCACTTCCTCAGCGGAAAACAAAGACCACTTCTCCATCTTCAGCAAGCTTCCCTTCATATGATGTTGAAATGGAGTGGACCTCTGTGTCATGCTGTGGGAATCAAGGGAAAATGAAAGTTTCAAAAAGCCTAACTGGAAATGGGAAAGCAGAATCACATTTCTTCATATAAATAGTGGCATAGAGGAAGTGCAGATCACTTCTTTTGACCTGCTCTTCGTCTTATAGAGCCATCAATGCCACCTGCTTTCAACTTTTTAAAACCTGCATCAACATCCATCTCTACTGCAATCACAGCCTGTTCTAGGGAGAAGCAAATGGAACAACCCAGCTCTACCACAACACCCTTGGGTTTGGCATTATAAAGAAGCTCTCTTACCAAGTTTGGGGTTTCATTACACTTATGACCATATTGCAGACTGTACATTTTGCCAAAAAACAGTGTATTTGTGGGATCAATGGTACCAGGGGCCTACTCGGTCATATGAAAAATCAACATGCAATCATGTGGGAATAGAACTTCAATATGAAAGCTACAGCTGAGAAAGAGGAATTTAAAGTCAAAAAGAAAGAAGAAGATGGTAATAATGAAGAGGATGTTGTTGCCATGCAAAAAATCTTAGTCACACATAGTAGGCAGACATTATCTTGTCTGGGCAAAATGTAAATTACAACATCATAATTTGCATAATTTAGGACATTTCATATTACGGTGGTTACTCAAAAGTCCTGATTTATGCTGTTACGCCATGTCAGATAATTATGCCATCATTTGAGGTGATATTATAGTGCAGGAGTGCAGGAACAATATAAATAATAGAGTGGTTGTTGCTCACAGCAATTTTGATTTTCACTTTTTTTTACTGCAAAATGCTTCTTTGTGTCACAAATTTATGTGAGGACACATTTCAGACCAAATATAGCTCCTAATAATGTATTTACATTTTATGTAATTTTCCATAATTTTCCCGACATTTTTCGTCATTATATGAAAGCAAATTATGCTAATTTTGCACACCCCTAGTCATTACCTGCAACAACCTCAGCTTGGTAAAAGGAAAAGATGTATACCGTGGCCACCCCAAGAGTCCAAGCCGCCCACTATAATGTCTATATTCAGGAACGAATCACCATACTTATGAACCCATGACTTGGTCCATTCTTACAATGGGAAACTGGCCAAAAGTTTAGAGCTTGTCCTCTTCGCATTTTCTTTGGTGAAAGGAGAGGGGTTTCTGTAATTTATGGAGTCCAACTGATTATACTTTATAATGAGGATGACTGCTGTTGAGCTTACCAGAGGGTTCTTACCTCTCAGCCCTTCTGTTCAACCTACATCTGTGGCCTGTAAAAGTGTAGTTACATGGCTTGGTTCTTTCCTGCTTTCTTTATATGGGTGACACACATATTCGATTTTGTTGAAACATTGGGGATGAGAGTATCTTGGGAACTGAAAACCTCACTTAAGCTCTTTACTTGATCTGAGCTTGAATTACTATATCTATCTCAACAGATGCTTATGCATGCCTCTCCTGTTACCATGGTCTATCTAGACTGGCCTACATCCTTGGGGTCATGCCCTACTCCCACACACGTTATCCACAGTATAGGAGTGCAAGTTGACAATGACCTTTAGCTGTACTTCCATATACCCTTTGTAGTTAGCAGCTGTTTTCTTCATTCAAAATCTCTGAGAAAGATAGTTATATTCCCTTATTTTCTACACAAAGTTATGATCATCATCAAGTATGGTACACTAACAAATCTGCGGCTCTTGCTAGAAAGCTTTGAAATATCATCCTTCTCACAACTTACATTCTGCCACCTAAAGAAGGCAGAATAAACAAGCATTCTTCTGTTTCTGGAGAAGTTATGTACCAGAGGTCGGAGGAGACCCTAGTTTGAAACCTCATCTTGAGGAGACGAGCAGGCCCCTTTCCACCAGCCACAGTGCCACTTTAGAAGGCAGCACTTTGGTGAAGGACTTAGGCTGTACATCAATTGGACTTTTGGGTCCGTGGCTTATGGGTTGTTTGTTTTTTCTTTGTATAAGGGATGCAATGCTGGTCCTCTTTTACTCTGTGGAGCAGGGTGCAAAAAGTGTGTTTGAATGTTACTCCAGTCACAACCAGTCCATTTAATGTGTGTATATTTCATTTAAGATAAGGTTAGAACCTGATAACATTGCTAGATTTTGCCTCTACATTCTTTCTGCTTTGTTTATTTGTGAACTAATCCTGCATAATGTTCAGCACTGTTATCCTTTTGTTTGTTTTAGACCCTGACTCTTTTCAGATGGTTCCTGGTGGGGCTGGCTTTTCTTTGATTTCCCTTCTGATGGCCACCTTAAATTAGGGTATCCATGCTTTGCTTAATATTTTAGACTTAATGTTAGGTTGGAAGTTTTTGATTCAACAAATGATTATTGACCAGCCAGTAAATAACTAGATAAACCTTAATTTTACCAGGTCTATCGTGAGGGTCAAAGGGAACAATATTTAATGACCAATAAGTTTCTCATCCCCTTGTTCAACTTACAATAACTACAAAATCAAGAAACCTAGGGTCAGAACAAGAAAAGAATGATAGAGCTTGTGAATACTTCAGTAAATGAAGAAGAATCCCACCAGCCACCGGGTAGCAACCACCATCATTTGGGATCCAATGTCCCTGACTGTGAACCCCATGGAAATCGGGGCAACAGCACCAATGGACAACAAAAAACCTTACTGATCGGTTTTAGATATAGTATCAACCGGGGTGCTCAATAATGTGGTTTAGTTGATAGTGGTGGTGAAGGAAGCAGTGCAGTGAAAGTGAAAATTTAAAATCATCTACTAGAACAGATATGATACTTTATTGGTTCTGTTCAAGTGATGAAGTAAAACCAGTACAGGAGCTGTTTTGAAAAAATAACTGCTCGAGTCCAGCTAGAAAAAGGGGTCTCCCAGTGCACTCCCAGTTTAAATCCTTAAAGCACATCGGAATTTGTCTGTGAATAGTTATGGTTGAGGTTTCTTCATCTGGGATGGGAGAGTGGACCCAGTGGAGTCAGGTGGCCTCTAAATCAGTATGAACTCAGGGTTGCTGATTTCGAAGAAATGCCAATAAGAAGGGATTCTAGTTTAGAATTCATATGTAAAGGAAGTGTTCCAAACCTTTAGTGAGTCATGTGCTATAATCACTGATAATTTATGAATGAGATCTGAGTGGTAAAGTGTATTGACCCTTAGGTTTATGGTAGCTGGAGACATTGGGGCATATCAACAACAACCGGCGATAATTATCGCTGAGCGCACTTAGCGCTCGGATAATTATCGCCGGCTAGCGCCGATTTTTATCACTGAGATAGCGTGCTATTAGCAATGCTTATCTCATCAGCGATAAAAATCCTAGCGCTAACTGGCTAACGTGAGATTATCGCTGGAAACCCAGCGATAATCTCACGTTAGCTAGTTGATAGGGACTCGCAAACTTAGCCATGATATCCACCTTCCATAGGATATCATGGCTAAGTCAGTCCTGAAGCAGGCATAAGGAAAGTAGCGATAACAGGGGTTATTGCTACTTTTCCTGACGCTATGCTTCATAGCGTTAGGCTTGCTGATAGGAGAAATGTCGCTTAGCGACATTTCTCCTGTCATGCCAGGTCAGGAACGCCCACTTTGCATCTCATTAGAGATGCAAAGCTGGGCGTTAGGAATCCTGACACTAAAGGAAGGTCTCACGCGTTAGCGCGACCTTGCTGATTAGGAGATAAAATTATCGCCGCTTTTCGTCCGAAAACGGCCGCAAAAGCGGCGATAATTTGTTATCACCTGCTTGTTGATATGCCCCATTGTTACTGACGTGGAACTCTGGAGATAAGTTATATGTTTGATTTCAACTTTTCTGCACGTTTTTTCGGCATGTCTGGTGTCTGGCAGCATCCAGGAGCTGTTGCAAACAGACATGTTTGCCTCTGGCGCACTAGCGGCATGCCAGCCATGGACGTCATTTTAGGTTTGAACTGCGACCACTGGCTTTCCCTTTGCTACCCCTGGCATTGGCCTTGCGCCCAGGGGCGTAACACAAGCCCCCGCAGCCCCCGCAGTGCGGGGGGCCCCGAGCTGCAGGGGGCCCCTCAGCACACAATACTTAGGTTTGAGAGCTCCGGATTAAATCCGGAGCGAGCGGGCCCCCTCAACTGCTCATATAGAAGCATTGCACTCACTGTTCATTCAAGGCTGCAGTCACGGGGAGCCTACAGTGGCCAAGACCCTCTTAATGTGATTGTGGCCCCCTGAAACAGGTTAAGTTTTCCATTATTTGAAAAACAGGACTTGGGCTGGCTCCCCTGACACCCCCTCCCTCCCCCCATAAGTTATCTAAACACGCAATTACAGTGTTGAAGCGGGCTTTGTGTTTCGCTTTTCCGGATTCCTTGAGCTGGTTCGACTACGCATGCCTAACGTGTGTACTTGCGCTGGGAAAGTGAAAGCATTGTGCACACCCCTCTTGATTGCCTCAGTGAATGTGGAGAGCTGGCGTGGAGAGCTGGCATACTGGCATGTGGAGAAGACGTAGTGTTCTACTGTGTATCTTGTGCTTGAATTACAAGCACATGTTGGCCCAGTGAATGATGATTATTAGAACGAACGCCCCAAATGCAGAGCACTGCCTCAGCAACCAAGTTTTGGACAAAGAACGAGACAGTGAGTTAGTTTCTTTTTATTGTTAAAAAGGTTAAGCAGAGCTCGCTGTGGAATGGGTTAAGGGGCCTGCAAGTAAGGGAAGATTTCCTCTGCTCAGTGGGCCAGCAGGTCCTTTCTTCTGCAGACGTGTTTGTGTAATGTAGTTTGTAATCACTTTGCCATTTTTTAGAACTTTTGATTTTTCCTGTTTCATGATAGAAATTGTGTGTTCCCTTGTTTGGGCGATATATTGTTGGTAATTTTTAGTATTTAGTGTGTATCCTTGACGTGGGATGGTGGCACTTTGTTTGTGTGGCCGGAGTACATTTGGGTGCTGGATGAAACCTGCAAACTGATAGTAGAGCACCAGCCATGCAGTTACTAAAATTAAAAGCTTGTCTATCAGGTCAAAATTATTTTGTTTGAAGAAAGTGATCAGCTTACCTTTTGGAGAATTCTGATTATTATCTTAAAATTATAAACATGTATTAGCAAAATTCCTGATTTTTTATGAATTGTAAACCTGATGTTTTGTCACAAAATGAATACGTGTCTGTGTGCACACACAAATACACAGAAACACATATTTGTGGAATAATCAACACTGCTGTCTGCAGCTCTGCTTTCTTTTGCTTGACATTGACAAATTTGTGTATTTTGTAATTTCCTTACTATGCATTTTCAAATGAGAATTCCAGTTATAACATGTGACTTGGAATCTATCTAGAAGGAGCAGGAAGGCAAAGTGTCAGGAAGTAGGAATGCACAAGGGAAGAATGTTGCCAAGTGAAAATCCATTTACTGAACTGTCTGTATTATGTTTTGCATTTTAAATCTTAGAGTAATTGTGCTGAAAAAAACACCACTTCATCAACAATTCCTTAAAATATTTTGGAGTGGGTGAAGCCGGAATATCACTTGGGTGGGTCAGCCTTCTATGGCACACTAGGAAAGTAGTGGACTATTATAGGAGTCCACTATCAGAACCCGTTTTGTTTTTCCATGTATTTGAGAATAATGTTGTGAAAACTCCATTTGGACTAATGTTTTCTAACCTTTCTGCGTGGGACGACATCTTCATGTACTCCAGTGGAAGTTAGCCTTGCTTGCTTGCCCAGTCGGTCCAATTCAGGGTTGATATTTACTTCCAAACACTTTAAAAAAAATCACCAGCCAACACTGATTAGAAGGGATCCCCCAAATACTCTGGATGGCATTGGATTCACTTGCTCTGTGCAGTGTACGGCTGGTATAAGACATTTTACTGGGGATGGTTTTAATTCCTAGTCTGGCCCTGCCTTCAGATGCTAGGGACTGCCGAGTGGCCAGGTCATGGTGCGATGGTATGCTTGTCAAGTCAGCTAGGGGTGCAGGTAGGCAGGAAGCTTCCTTTAGACAGGAAAGAAAACTGACCAGAGTGAGAGGTGGAAGCTGAGTGCAAAGCAAGTGCCTGCCTAGACATGCACCAACTCACCTCTACAGACAGGGTTATCATCTATAATCAGTAGAGAGGCTGCCCATGCTCCATGCCCATGCCCAAGATGGAGCTGTGCACATAAATTTGCTGTTTGGGCGTCATCAGCTTACTTTCTTCCCCTGCAGCCACTGCAATGTGTTGCGCAGTGCAGGATGGTGATGCTGCAGCAAATGCAGTAAGCTTTCAGTGCAACTGATGCACCATGCACTACCACCTACCAGTGTCTTCTGACTCAATCTTGAAGCTTGTTTAAGCCAGTGTCATCCACCTGCAGAGATGCAAGTGTTACCCACGTGTGGGTCCACATGCTGACAGCTATCATCATCCCTGACCAGAGTGTCTTTGCTCTGCACCGTTATTACACCATGTGCAGCCAACAGTGACAGACACAGGTTTACCCTCTCTGCTTCTCAGCCATGCAGGTCAACAGCATAGCAGGAGCTACCCAAGGGCCTATAGTCAAACAACTCACAAAGCCTGACCACCACCGCCTAACGAAGGGGCCGCTGTAACCCAAGGCTGCCCTTCCTGCATGCAGTTGAGTTCATACATCTGAGACATGAGTTGGAATGACTGTTACTCTCCAGTACATGCAAGGAGGACTGGATACCACCATGTAATAGGAGATGTGACCCAGTAACTGCTGCCCACAGCCAGACTAGTTAAAGCTGCGAGTAAATACTGGTGAAGTAATTCCTCACTATTTTCCTACTACATTTGGCCTCTTTTTGGTTCTCATAATCCAGCTATGGTCTGCTTTATTCCCTATCCCTTTCCTGATGCTACATTGGATTTAACCTACCACTAAGTTTTTCAAACTAGCCAATTAACATGATTCTGCTGTTTGTGTGTGTTACGAAGAACTGCATTCTTGAAATGATAGACCCTTTAAAGACATCGAGTGCTAGGCAGTGCCTAATTTATGCAGTGACATACAGCACTCATTTTAGGGCAGTGGGGCTTATATTTCATTACAAGAATTTAACCAAGAAGAAATAAGAAGGTCGAAAAAGAGCATGGAGCTGCATGAGAAAGATTGGCAACACTGCCAAAGGGACAGGCCAGGAATAAACAAGGACCTCTAAGAGTGAGACGGAGAAAAGATGGATGATGTGGTGGAAGAATGAAGCATTAGGTGGAATCAACATGAAGCATCATTGGTATTTAGCATTCAGCAGCACTGGCTGTAGGCTCCAAGGAAACAGTCTGTTCACTGCACTTATTTCGTTATAAATTAAACACTTCTGATAAGGGAAGACTAAATGAGCTTGAAACCTTCTCACATAATTTGTCCAATTTCATGTATGGAAACCCTGCTTTTAATAGTTAATAACCAGTGGAACACACAATGCACTCAGTGCTTCTGTAGAGTGCATATATTTCCTGTTTGGCACATACATGATGTTTCGTTGTTGACATTTGTGTAGCACACAGTCTGCCATTATCAAGGTCTTTCAGCACTTTCATTCATTCAGCATGCCCTGCACACATTGCTTGCTGCTGTGGAACAGTGATGCCCATATATTTGAAGAATAAAGATAGAAATGTACATTTTTGTTCCATTTAGTAACATTTTTAATGGGGGATAATCCGAATACCCCGACCATCCCTCGAGGATATGGGCTCATATTAGCAGCAATGTTATGCAGATATATGAGCTCCTGTGCCTTAGGTATCATTGGCTGGTACCTACCATAAGGGTCTCTGCTTTCTTTGGTATTGAAAGCCGAACAGGACCCTACACCACCTGCTGCTTCCTATGGTGGGTTGGGTGTTCAACTTGCACGTTTTACACCCAATTAGTAAGGGGGGAAGTGAATCAGGGTAAGGGAAGAAGAGAAAAAGGTTACAAATAATTTGAGAATATCTTGGGAGAGGGTGAACATAAGGGGAGAAAAAAGTGAAGAATAAGTGAGAGAACCACAAGGAGAAACAAATGAAGGGGAGATGGATATAAAGAAACATGTATAAAGTAACATCAAATTAACAACTTTCAGTGGGACAAGGTCTATGACAGTTTTTTTCTCAATCAATCATATTGTATTGTATTTAAGCAGACAATACATGTATTGACCTTTCTTAAGCCACCTAAAGTTTTCCAAGATCTTTCATGAGTTTGAATAGCTAGCTGGGCTAACTCAGCCTTTTATCCTTTTCAGGTTTATAAACTGACTACAATTAATTGAATAATAATAATGTGTGTAATTTACAACCATTTGAACGTGTAAAACTTTTGTACTATCTGCTATTTAAAAGCCAAGTTATTATTACAATTCAGTATTAAGAAGTTTTGGGCTGGAATCACCCTGCTTGTAAGTTATGATACTGTAATGTAAAGGGGCATGGCTAGGCTCATTTTGTAAAATATTCTCAGATGGAGAGCCTCCTTTCCTAGTACATTCCTGGGGAACATTGAGCCTGCTTTATCTCCCACACTCTGTGCAATATGAGGCAAGAGTATTTACACCACCCACTATGAAAGGTCAGCAGTGTGAGAAAGTGAATTATTAATTGGGGGTGCATGGTAGTCCACCACAAGTAATGAAGTCACTAACTTGTTAGGTCTCGTCAAAGGTTTCAGTAATGTAATCTTGAGCTCAGTCCCTGGTAGCTATGGTTCAGAGCAGACAGGCTCAACTTAGAGAAATTGTGTAAAGCATTTAGAAGCACCAAAACAGTTTAAAAGTCGAAAACAAAAAAGGATAAATCCCACAATCCAATTTATAAAAATAGGAAAATAATAATAAGCAAAATTACAAAAATCCAATAACATAGATATGAATTTTCAATGATCTAAGTGAAAGTCGAGACAAAAGGGCAAAGAACCAATGTTCACGGTAGACGGGTACCTAGGTGCAATTCGTGGCCAAGCACGATGGAGAGCGTGTAAGATATAACAAGCAGATTGTCCCTACTAGAGCCTGGAAGAAGAGAAGATCAAAAAAGTTCCAATCTGAAAAAGGACTTTGTCATTTTTCTGAGGAAAAACTCTCCTCTGTGCAGGACAAACCTGAAACTCAATGTGATGCTGTGGAACAGCCAGAAGGATACCCTTTGCAGTCGATATCCTTGAAGCTCTGAAGCAAAACTTATTAAAAGTTCACAATCTTCTTTTGGTGCCCAAAAAACCACAGAAGTACACTTCTAAGGCTCACAGGACCTCAGCGGGAGCACTTAGAGAGTCTCAGAGTACCAGGCAGAGGGCCTCATCAAAGTCTGGCACAGGCCCGGTGCCATTTGTCACTGGAATTCTTCTCAGGAATGCCCCCTTTAACCTTTTCTGTTCCTGGACCCAGCCAGGGAATCAGCCCTATGATCCTTGAGATCGACTGGTAGGAGGTCCAACCCTCTCAGGTCCTTCGACAGATCACACATGCCAAGTGCAGCAAATTTGGTCCGTCTGAAATTCTTTTGCAAGTCCAGCAGTGTTCTGAGGAAGGCTGGGCAAAGGTCCAGCTTTGTAGGGTTCACCAGCCTGTCTGAGTGTGTGTGTGACACCCCAAGACATACGTAGTTCCTCTCTGACCAATGCAGTAAAGCCTCCTAAGCCCCTGCCTACCTACTTTTGCAGTCATTTCTGTTTGCTTTACTGCAAACGGGCCCAAAATGCAATGTGTCAGGGCAAATCCAAAATGGTGTCTTAGACTACTCTAAACTTGGCCCTGAGGCTGGGATGTGAGTGGGGAGTGTACTATGGCAATCAAAGTGCCCACCCGCATCTACCATGAAAATCCAGTTTGAGGCAGGCACTGTACCCACAACCAACCCAGAGACAAAACTCTGGTAGGGCATAAGCTAAGCCCTACAGCAACCAAACAAAGGGTACAAAGGAAATGCCTTGACATCCTGCTCTCTCCCTGTCCAGTGTGCCCAAAATATTGCATGTGGCTCAAAAGATCTGTTAAGCTGGATTTGACAATTTGGTGTAATCATGATGCCCACAGATCCACCTGGCATATTCAGTTGAGCTCTGAGGTGTCATCTATGCCCATTCAGGTCAGTCTACTGCTTGTTTATTGGAGGCATTTTACACCTTTCCCAGGCTTGAGCACAGGCTTTGGCTTATGCAAATTAGTCTTCTGACAGTTAAGGCAGGTAAAAGAAAACTTTCTAAAAGTTACCTTCCCTATTTATTAAAATACTGACTTCACCATTGGGTTTTTAATAACTATTAAAATAGTTCTTTCTTTGTTTGTAGCTTGTTCCATTCTAGAGATAGCAGTATTAGTATTTTGATCTTTACTATGGTTTTCTACGTAGTACAGCTAGACCTGCCACAGTGAAATTGTTGTTAGACCTTGTAACTTTTAGGAGATGGTAATGTTTATTTTCTACATGTCCTCCTTTTAAATGCTATGCACCCTTCCTTGTGGGCTACAATGCTATCATAATTAAAAAAGAGGTTTCTATTTATCAAAAAAGCTATTTTATTAGGTCTCATTGCAGGTTTTACATTGCAGCAGTCTGGCAACTGCAGTAGGCCTAAAACTATGCATAATATGTGCTGCAGTCTACAGGTGACATTCAACTTCCAATGCCGTAGGTATATTCCCACACGTTGTACTATGACCTTATAGACATAGAAAGGTTCAATAAACCAATCAGGCTTAGCCAATTTCAACATGTTGTGAGGGTCAGAGGACATACACTGGGCACAGAACCGAAATGCCACAGTGTGCAGAGTCTTATAACCCACAATACATTTCAGGAAACAATGGGGGTAACCATACAAAAAGGGCAATTTTTTCACATCCATTATCACTTTTCTAGCATTTTGGATTAAAACATTTTCTGTTTTCAGTACCATCCTTAAACTACCGCTCTCTGTTGAATCTTTATTCCAACTATTTAGAAGATCGTTATATCGAGTGCACCGGGTTTGTTTATCAGTTTGGTATGCCCTTCTTACAAAGAAAGAGGAATGAGGAAAGCTAAAAAGTGAGAACATACAAATAGTAGTTCTGTTTGTGGCTATTTTGGAGCAGGCCATAGGCCTTGCATTTTTATATTTGTGCAGCGGGTGATCTATTGGGTACTGATCGGGCTCTAATTTATTGATGAGTAACACCTTTTTTCGGAATAATAATGATAGTTGCGGAAAGGCACAGATTTCTGTTGCTGTTTGTGGACTGGAAATGATTGTTCCTACTGGCTTTTTTACAGACATTTTGGTCACTGAGCGTCAGTGGGTAGCTGGCACTAATGTGAACTACATCCAAACATTTCATTTGTTGAACTCAGGGCTTGCTATTAAACCATAACCAGTGTGTATTGACGCTTTTTGACAAAATTGCTTACAATACTCAATTTGACTTATATTTTACTCTTAGATTCCTTGAAGTACATGCTAACTGAAACCCCGAACCTATGAAGTTATGTTTTCATTTAGAGTTTTCATCAGTGTTACTTACACTTTGCACTTATAAATGTGCCTTAAATATTCTCAAATAACATTTTGGGGATTCTGCAACTGTAAAGCTGTCTTTGAATTCACCCCAAATTCATTTGAACTAATTTGACTGCTCCAATGAGCTTTGTAATGTTTTATATGCCAGTAAGTATGACATAAGTCTATTCCAACTCCCATGCAAAGTTGACTTCAAATTCGGGTTAATTGTACTCCAGTGTACTAGTCCAACATGCTATATGTGCAACACCAGAAATTCCTGTTCCAACAGATTCCATGGCGAATATCGTATCCCTCATGTAAAGATGTGTTTACAATAAGTGCAGTTTTGACTAACATACTTTAAAATGCAATATTTGTCTCCAACTTTAACCTCTTGGGCTAACAGCATAAAAATAATAATTCGGTCTACCACCCACATCACCAATTGCACTGCATTTTTTCGCAAGCTACCACATCCAACTTGTCCCTACTCCACCCGAGAACATTTCCTTGTCAGTTCTGGGGGGCGTGCCCCCAAAGTATACACTCCTGGCTAAAGCCCTGTGTTTATTTGGCTGCATACTCTGAGAATAATTTGATAAAATGGCCATCATGGTCCTAGAACTATATGCTTCAGGTGCTCCTTGCGACTGCAGCCTAGAGCGAAGCATAAAAATAGCTCGGCCCAAGAGAGTGACGTTGAAGGGAAATTCAATTTTCATAGTTAAGTGTTCACAAAAGAAAATGGTTTTAACCCATGCCATGCTAGCGTAAGCTACAAACCAAACAAAGGGCCCTTGTCATGTGCATGTTCTGTAAAGTATGTTGCGAGTCTGATTTTGCGAAGTATTTTTGTGGCAAAGAAGGAAAAGAAGAAATTAACTACATTTTCTGTAACTTTAGGTCTAAGCAGTGCTTTTGTGTGAGAACAAAAGTAATGCATCTAAGCGGCTAGGGGGCATTAAGTAGTTGGGGTACACCAGGTAGCCAACGGGCATGGCTAACGGTTGGGCATGTAATGGAATTTAAAAGTTTTTCTATGAGTGTATGCTCTTTCTTACTGCTTGTGAAAGACTTGTGAACCTAGAGTAAGTCGTCTTTTTGGCCTTGAGTGTTAAAAATGACCAATTTAATATTTGTTTACCCTCCTCTGCACAGGGGCTCACTTGCGCAGTAAACCTCGTTTCTCTGCCTGCAGCCATCTTCATTCATCATTACCAGCCTCCTTTATAAATCATTCATTCACCCGTTCCTCGGTGGCCCCAACTGAGTTGTTTACCAGGTACAAAATAAAAGAAACATACAGCGAATCTGAAACGAAGATTCGCCAACAAAAGAATCGATGAGAAAAATGGCATAAACGTAACACACCAGAAGAGAATGTAAAAATATCCTTGTGGAGATGGTGAATGGCAGGTTTACTGGATAGCTGAACCTAGTTCTAAGGAAGACCACGATTCAGCGGATGCCAGGTGAATCCTTTGCTTATGTGGAAGTATGTTAAATATTTGGTACACTAATACACCAGGGGCCATGTCACGTGCATTGCCTGCTAACTTCTGATCTGATGAAAGAGCACATTTGGACTAGCATTTGCACCAATCAAACTGTGCAAAATGACATTTACCTTGAGCAATCCCTGCAAATGTGATGTAAACACAGTGCGAAAATAGCACTTTCACTGAGTCAGCTGTGTGATTGCTTGCACCTGAGGGTGCTTGTGTATTGTGCTATCTAATTTTTGCCATCATTTCACAGATATGAAGGTTCGTTGCCTCTGCCACATGCCTTCAAACCATCAGACCCTCCTGTTACAGGAGATAATTGGCACAAGTCTTCTGGCAACTGCCTTAACATAACTATATTGTGCTGCTCACTAGCAGAATTCCAGACTGTTGTGGCTTTGTGGTGACAACAGTGGTACTCCTTTTAATGCAGGTGACTGCTGTCCCCATACCCAAGCATTGACAGTACTAATGATTGGTGGCAGATGATTCCAGTCTTAGAGTACAGTCTTTTTTATCTTTTTAGCTGAACCTACCTTAGTTTTGGGTGTTGTCTTCTAGCTACATTTGTGAGGAAGGTCATTATTAGAACCCACACTCTGCCTGAGTGCAAGTTAGTGCTTTCCTACATGTGAGGAGGCCATTCAATATAATGGGGTTGCCCTGTGTCCCTCAGCACCTGCGTTTACAGTTATAAACGCGTAGTTTATACATATCAGGAGGGACAGTGACGTAACAATAGCCCCCCCAGAGTTCCAGGAGGCCCACTCTGGCACTATGCACGGGCAGGCCTGAGAGCTCCTCACTGGTTCTGGATCCTGGGGGGCCCCCCTCCATTCACTTTGCAGGGGGGCCCCCGCAAGTTTCGTTACGCCACTGCTTGCGCCCCCTGCTTTTTGCCGTTCATACATTTCTGTGTACCAGGCCCTTCATAAAGTCTCCTTTTCACGTGGAGCGGCCTGACATGTGGAGGAGCTTAGTATGCATCACAAGAAGGAAAGGGCGGGACAGACCGGAGGATTATGAACAACAGTCGAGGCTCAGGTATTCTTGGCCATTTAAACAAAAAAAGAAAAAAGCAGAAATCAAGCATCAGTTATCGGGGTGGGAGGAACATTTCTTGATCAGCAGTGGACCCAGACTCTCAGCTGTAGCGGTATGACATAGTAACCTACCAGCAGTAGACAGTTCTATGCCTAAATGAGCTTTTGTGAATAGCACGTGTTTCTTCAGTCTAAGTGAAGAAAATCTGCTTCAGATTCTGGGAGTGGCAGCTGGTGAGCAGTGTCAGAGTTGCAGGTGCAGCGGCGTGGTGGGTTCAGCTTAGGGTATAAGAAAAGCAAATGGTGTCCCTTATGTATTGTTAAGCACTTTACAGGAAGGGCAGCTGGGGCAGATCCCGGGTTCCTTTGGGAATCTCGTCATGATGACTTGTACTGCAAAGTAGCACTGTGTTTAATATGCATGTTTTAAATCTGTAACAGAGCACTGCGCGTTTATATGAAAGCTCTCGGAGCACTGTTGCTCAAATCAAAGTGTACATTTAAAAGACAGAAAAGAGGTAAAGTGCATGCTGAGTTTTCATGCAGTCTTCTTTTCCCCCAAGTGTCACACTGAAAATATTTCTGCTTCCCCTGTTGCTTTTTCCTACTCCCTGTGGCATGGGAAAAGTGACGCAAAAGTGGTGCAACAGGCTTGTAAATCTGCCCCATAATGTGCAATGTCAGTCGCTGGCTTCCCTCCTCTTTTTATTTACCAACCGTCAGCCCCCACACCCTCCCCTCCCCTGGTTCGCCATTCCTGCACAGGCGCCCCCCGCGCCTAGGGGAGGGGCGCCCTTAGTAGCGCCACGGGACTGAGCTCCCAAGGTGGATGGATGCGGGGATGCGGGGGACTGACCGGTGACGTAGGGCGGCCTCGCACAAAATCGAAAGTGAATTCCAAGCCCGGGGGTATTTAAGGAGGTGGCGGAGGGGTCTCGTCCTCTTTGTCTCCCTGGACACCTGAAGCTGCACGAGCGGCGGCAAGGCGAGGAAACGAAGCGGGCCCACGCCGGAAGAGTGTAGCGAGGTGGGTTCAGGGGGGCCTGGCGTAGAGGATTTATCGGATTCAATGTGAAAGTATTTATGCAGTTTTAGAAGAGTCTAGCATTACCGTGATCGTTATCACTACCATTATCGCAGAGGAGACGCAAGCCGCAATATTGAAAGTGAAAAGCGGCTGGGGCGGCGCAAATAGGCAAACATAGGCAGGGATCATGGTTGAGGGATTAGCTCCCACTTACCAGATTCCTTCGCTGCCCGCTCCACGCAGGGGTCCGTCTTCCGCATGAGGGACGTGGCTATGAGGGGTCACGCGAGCGGGGTGGGCGGGGCTCCAATTATCGGGGGACCGGGGGATGTCGGCCCCCGGGGAATACACGGCCCAGTAAACAACACAAAGTAAGCAGGAGGTAATATGTCTTGGGCAGCGCGGGGCTCTGTCGAAGCGTTTAGCACCGCCCTCGCACTGGCATCCGGCGCCGGTAGGAAGTCAAGGGAGCCGCAAGCTCCGCCCACTACCGGGCGTCAGGAGAGGGAACTGCATCAGGGAAGCCGCGGGCACGCCCACATCCTGGCATCGTCCATAAGGAAACCAGCGGCAGAATTGTGGCGGCAGACAGTGTGGAAAGCGTTAGCCGAAGGGATAACGTTGGGCCCCTTAAAACGCTATGGGGGGGGCACGATCATTCCCGGCAAGGACCTGCTGGGCCGCGCGGGTGAGCGCTAGTGGGAACACTGGTCAGTTTACATAGGTACGTAGTTGGCGTGCACAAGATCACGCGAACAGAACGGGGCTCATTCTCCTAATGCCTTTTTAGAGAGGAATTACATGGCGGGGGCATCAACCCTGTGTGGGAGTGACATAGGCCAGGAAGGGTGGCTTGGTTTAACCCGTAGCAATTGTCTGAGTGATGCGAAGTATTCACAAATGTTCACAGAGAAATGGGATGGGACTTGCGGGAGCCTCTGCTTCTCATGGCTTGGGTGGCTTGGTTTAACCCGTAGCAGTTGTCTGAGTGATGCGAAGTATTCACAATGTTCACAGAGAAATGGGATGGGACTTGGGGGGGGTTCCGGGAGCCTCTGCTTCTCATGTGTTTACAGCGCCCTGTGCACGAGACTGCACGGCTCTTTTGGCATACAGTCTCACTGGCAAATAACGGAGGGACGGCCAACGAAGTGCCTGTATTCAGTGGAACGTTGGCACGTCGGCCGGTGTTGATGCGTGAAGTTAAGGGCAGGGCAATATCAAGTAGCAAGCATGTTTGGTTTACTAATCATGGGTTCCGAGTAAATAGGCCTGCTTGGGGAATGAACTATTTGGCCATTTTAGATTCATAGCGCAGGGGGCCTTGTTGACCCCCCTAGCCCCCCCCCCCCCCCCCCAAAAAAAAAAAAAAATAAAAAATTATGCACGGGACGATTTATGTGAGTGCGTTGTACATATATATATGTCAATAATCAATAATGATGACAGCATAATGAACTATCATCCGGTAACGGTGTTGTGAGGGCTATGCGGACTAGGTGGCCCCGGAGTGCCGGCGTTGTAAAAGAGGGGGGAGGGGGTGGGACGGTTATTGTTTGGGGAGGCTGGTATATATAACTTGTTTGCTTTTGTTTCTGGTAGCAGGTGGAACATGGCGCCTAAGCGCGCACGCCCAAATTCCGGGAAGGCTGCGACCCCGGAGGATTTCCATGCTCTCAATGAGCTTTGGAAGGCGGCAAGCCGGCACGGCCTGGAGGCAGCGTTGCAGAAGCTGGCGGGAGAGCCAGAGCGACAGCCAGACGGCAAGACACCAAAACGACAGAGGAGAGTGCCGGTCCGCTTTAGGGAGGGGCAGAGTGACAAGCAGAGTACGCAGCCTGGACAAGCGGCCACTGTGGGGGGTGAGTCAATGGATCAAGCCAAAGCCGCTCACAGCGCGGATCAGTCGGTGCAGGGGCCGGTGCTTAACGTAACGGTGGGAGCGGTGGGGCAGAGCGTAATGACGATCGCCACAACTACTGCATCGGTGGGGATACCACAGGTGGGGGGAGCGCCAGTAGTGACGCAAGCATCAGGCGGCGTTGCTGCGCTGCCGCCCCCAGGGAGCATGACAGGGGGGATACTTCAGCCGCTACAGGGAATGGGAGCCCCGGCAGGAACCCTAGGGGGTTTGAGTACGACGGGGACTTCGGGGGGACTACAGGCCCCGGCAGTTTTCGGGGGGGTTCCGGTCCCATTACCACCTGTGTCAGTGGCAGGAATGCAAGGAGGGGTTGCAGCTCAAGTGTGGGCACAGTCGGGCGGCTCTCAAGTGACTGGGGGGTTGGGAGGGGTACAGACTCCTATAGCACTGGCAGCGGGGGGGGCGAAGGTGGTCCATTCGCCTCCATCGGTGACCCCACTGATTTTTGGATCTACATCCCTGGCACTAGCTCCCTCCTCCGCTATCTCATGGCACGTTCCATTAGAGACTAAGGAGAAAATTCACAGGGGGGAATTTGTGAATGTTTTTGATTTGATAAATGCGGGGGTGGTTCCAAGTAGGCCTAGAACAACTAAAGAGGGGGAGGCCAAACCCAAAACGGTGTGGATTGAATGGTCATTGAAGAATTGGGTAACGGGGTTTGCAATTTATGCGGCTATTCTCACGGAGAAGACACCTTCTTTGGCACCACAGTTGTTTGGGTACATGTCTCTTATTCACGGAGCGGCATCCGAGTTTCAGGGGTCGGCATGGATGCCGTACGACACCAAATTTAGGCAAATGAAAGCAGTTAGACCGGAGATAGCATGGGACCAGAGGGAGATCAATATTTGGCATGCAGAGTTCCACATGTCTTCTGCACCGGGGAGGGCGGTTCAGTCCTTTCGATTCAGTAAAACGTTGGGAGACAGAAAAATGGCCTGTTGGCAGTACAACAAGAAAGAGTGTACCAAAGGAGTTGCCTGTAGGTTTAAGCACAATTGTGCGTTTTGCGGAGCTCCGGGACACCCAGAGTTCAAGTGTTTCAAGAAACAAGGCAAGCAGCGGGAGCAGGCTCCGGCTAAGAGCATATGGCCCAAGCAATAATGGCAGGCGCCCGTCCCCAATTCGCATGCATGTCCTCGCACACCTGCTCAGTAAATACAATAATGACGAGGAGGCTTACATGCTGTATCAGGGTTTCAAGGAGGGGTTTCGAATTCCTTCGCACGCAACACCTTCAGCGGTACCACCAAAGAATCAACAGTCAGTTTTGCAACAGCGGGAGCTGGTTAGGGAAAAAATCTTGCGGGAAGTACACGCGGGGAGGGTGGCAGGTCCTTTTAATTTTCCACCATGTGAGTCCTTGGTGTGTTCCCCCTTGGGGTTGGTACCAAAGAAAGAACAGGGTAAATTCCGTTTGATTCACAACCTATCTTACCCCGCGGGATCTTCTGTAAATGAAGGGTTGGATCAAGCGTTGTGCACGGTCCGGTACACCACCTTTGACGAAGCGGTTAAGAAATTGCAGGGCTTGGGTAGGGGGGCTCTAATGGCCAAGTCGGACATAGAGTCCGCTTTCCGCCTTCTTCCCGTTTACCCGGAGGACACGCGCTTGTTGGGTTTCACTTTTGAGGGTCAATATTTCATTGACTTGTGTATGCCCATGGGATGTTCCATCGCCTGCTCGGTTTTTGAGACATTCAGCAGATTTCTGGAATGGGCAGTAAAGGATCTAGTGGCATCAGATGATGTGGTACATTACCTGGATGACTTTCTTTTCATGGGTCCCCCAGGCGACCAGGCGTGCGGCCGTGCACTGCAAGGGTTCCGACAGCTTGCGCAGGCGTTGGGTGTCCCGTTGGCGGAAGACAAGACGGAAGGACCGACGACCTGTTTGTGTTTCTTGGGGATTGAAATTGATTCAGTGGCTGGAGAGTGTAGGCTGCCACAGGAGAAGGTGAGGGCATTTAGGGGGGCAGTTAACGCCTGCTTAGCGGCCAGGAAGGTTACTCTTCATCAACTACAGGTCTTGGTGGGACAATTAAATTTCGCATTGAGAGTAATTCCCATGGGAAGAGTTTTTTCACGAAACATTGCAAGAGCAATGTCTGGCCTCCGGGCTAAGCACCACCACACAAGGTTGTCAGCGGAGGTCAGGGAGGATTTGGAGACATGGGGTCGGTTCTGGCACAATTTCAATGGGACGCTTTTATGGCAACAACCAGCGCGTAGCAACAGAGAGCTGGCCCTTTATACTGACGCAGCAGGCAGTATTGGTTTTGGAGCAGTGTTGGGTTCTAGGTGGTGCATGAAGTGTTGGCCTGGGGAGTGGGTGGCGTCTGGGCTGACACGCAATGTTACATTTCTGGAATTGTTTCCCATCATAGTCGCCATGCACATTTGGGGGGCGGCACTAGCAAATTCCAGAGTGATATTTTGGTCAGACAGTATGTCGGCAGTTATGGCCATCAATAATCAAAGGGCAAAATGTGGTATGGTGCTAAGATTACTCAAGACCCTGGTCCGGTTGTGTCTCTTGCATAACGTGCATTTTTCTGCTAAACATGTTCCCGGTGTGGATAATGCAGTGGCTGACGCTTTGTCTCGATCTAAGTTGACAGAGTTCAGGGCGCGGTGGCCGCAAGCAGACGAAAGGATGGCGGAATTCCCAGAGGAGCTGTGGAGGCTTGGTGCCCCATTGCCGCAGACCTAATTGCAGCAGCGCTGTCACCACACACAAAACGTATGTACGAGAGGGCTTGGGAGGTGTACAGCGCAACATTCAGCGCTGACACGGAACAACACAGATTCACGCCAGAGGGTGTATTGGGTTTCGTGGTTGGTCAGAGAGCCCAGGGAAAGTCACTGTCTTTGGTGCGCAGACAATTGTCGGCCATTGCCTTCTTTGCGGGGTTACGCGGAGTGAGTGACCCCACGAAGGACTTTAGGGTGCGTAAGGCCATCAGAGGTTGGGAACGCCTGGTACCGGGGGTGCAAGACTCTAGGCGACCTATTAATGTGCAGAGGTTGCATAGTCTTCTGGGGGCCCTAATTCAGGTGTGCCGGTCTCATTATGAAGTAACGCTATTTAGATTAGCTTATGTGCTGGCGTTCTTTGGGGCTTTGCGTATCTCGGAGTTGGTGCCATCGTCTAAAAAAGGTGAAGGGGGGTTAGGCCTGGCGGATGTCCTATTGGAAGGGAGGTTAATTCATCTTAAAATCCGGCGGTCTAAAACTGACCCACTAGGGAAGGGCACATGGGTGCAATTGCATGCGGCGCAAGATCCCGCATGTTGTCCGGTAGAACTGGCGAGAGTGTTCCTTTCGGGACGCCCTACGGTGGCCTCATCCAGGCTTCTAGTACATGAGGATGGGATACCACTGACAAGATATCAGTTCACGCAGGTGTGTAGGAGGGCACTGGCCTACCTGGGGGAGGATTCTACACAGTTTAGCTCCCATTCCTTTCGCATAGGGGCAGCCACCACGGCATCGGCGATGGGGCTGCCAGCAGAAGCTATAAAGCGGGTGGGACGTTGGCAGTCGGCATGTTTTGAACGGTATGTACGGCCAAACCTCGTTTAGGGGCAGTTGTTTGGCCGGAGGTGGGAGGGCTCGGCCCCGGTGTTAATAGCCATTCTTTCTCTATTTCAGCGTTCCCCGGCAAACCTGTGCATGTATGTTGGTGTGGGCATTCCTTGATTTGCGCCGTGGAGCAGCAATTCCGTGGGTCAAGTATGGAGGCAGCGCAAAGGGCAGCTGGTTTTGTGCACCATTGGATTGGAGTGCAAGGACTAACATTGCACGAGCTGTTCGGTAGGCTACAGCAAGCAATAGATTCCGAATCAGTGCCTCACCCAGTCATGTTAGTTATTCACGCCGGGGGCAACGACATGCCGCAGCTAGGCAGGAGAGGTGTGAAAGAGGCATTGTTTGAGGTCTTGTCTAAAATTCGGAAATACCTACCGTCCACATCTATTTTATGGTCAGAGTTGTTACCACGGTCGGTATGGGTGGGAGGGGCTTCGGCGAAGGGCTTGAATGAATCTGTTCGGAAGCTGAATGGCTCGATTCATAGGATATTGCGGGACTCCACCATGGTCACAATTCGGCATAAGATGCTGCATTTAGGGAGGCCGGAGTTGTTTCATCATGGTGGGATACAGCTGTCGGCTAAAGGAATAGAGCTTTTTCTGCACACTATCCTGGGGGCCATTCAAGATCTCAGTCAGCGTGGGGGGGGGAGGGCGAGGGCGCCGGTGACCTTCTCACCCTGTGGCGGAGAACTAACCGTTAACAGCCAAAGACATGACACAGCAATTCAGCTTCAGTGACTAGAGGGACCCCAGGAGGGGGTAGGATTGCGGGCAATAGATTTGGCGGGGTGGACGGACTGGCCCGCCGGTGGCCCTCGGCTCCACTGCCATAATCTTCCACCTAGGGACTGAGGTGATTCTGGGGGACATGGCCTGTGTTCAGGTACCCTGGAGGGCCGGCGCTATGCGGTGTCCTGGATTTCAAGTTGATTTTCAAGTTATGTGTCTGTTTGCTGGGGCACGTTGGGGCCTGCCGGCGCAATGTGACGACCAGCTGGACGTTTATCTGTTGCTGTAGTGCGTTGGGGCCTGCCGGCGCAGCGTGTGCAGCTGAGTATTATCGGTTGGCTGTAGCGCATTGGGGCCTGCCGGCGCAATGGGCACAGCTGGGCGTTCAAGTGTGTGCCACATGCCTTCAAACCATCAGACCCTCCTGTTACAGGAGATAATTGGCACAAGTCTTCTGGCAACTGCCTTAACATAACTATATTGTGCTGCTCACTAGCAGAATTCCAGACTGTTGTGGCTTTGTGGTGACAACAGTGGTACTCCTTTTAATGCAGGTGACTGCTGTCCCCATACCCAAGCATTGACAGTACTAATGATTGGTGGCAGATGATTCCAGTCTTAGAGTACAGTCTTTTTTATCTTTTTAGCTGAACCTACCTTAGTTTTGGGTGTTGTCTTCTAGCTACATTTGTGAGGAAGGTCATTATTAGAACCCACACTCTGCCTGAGTGCAAGTTAGTGCTTTCCTACATGTGAGGAGGCCATTCAATATAATGGGGTTGCCCTGTGTCCCTCAGCACCTGCGTTTACAGTTATAAACGCGTAGTTTATACATATCAGGAGGGACAGTGACGTAACAATAGCCCCCCCAGAGTTCCAGGAGGCCCACTCTGGCACTATGCACGGGCAGGCCTGAGAGCTCCTCACTGGTTCTGGATCCTGGGGGGCCCCCCTCCATTCACTTTGCAGGGGGGCCCCCGCAAGTTTCGTTACGCCACTGCTTGCGCCCCCTGCTTTTTGCCGTTCATACATTTCTGTGTACCAGGCCCTTCATAAAGTCTCCTTTTCACGTGGAGCGGCCTGACATGTGGAGGAGCTTAGTATGCATCACAAGAAGGAAAGGGCGGGACAGACCGGAGGATTATGAACAACAGTCGAGGCTCAGGTATTCTTGGCCATTTAAACAAAAAAAGAAAAAAGCAGAAATCAAGCATCAGTTATCGGGGTGGGAGGAACATTTCTTGATCAGCAGTGGACCCAGACTCTCAGCTGTAGCGGTATGACATAGTAACCTACCAGCAGTAGACAGTTCTATGCCTAAATGAGCTTTTGTGAATAGCACGTGTTTCTTCAGTCTAAGTGAAGAAAATCTGCTTCAGATTCTGGGAGTGGCAGCTGGTGAGCAGTGTCAGAGTTGCAGGTGCAGCGGCGTGGTGGGTTCAGCTTAGGGTATAAGAAAAGCAAATGGTGTCCCTTATGTATTGTTAAGCACTTTACAGGAAGGGCAGCTGGGGCAGATCCCGGGTTCCTTTGGGAATCTCGTCATGATGACTTGTACTGCAAAGTAGCACTGTGTTTAATATGCATGTTTTAAATCTGTAACAGAGCACTGCGCGTTTATATGAAAGCTCTCGGAGCACTGTTGCTCAAATCAAAGTGTACATTTAAAAGACAGAAAAGAGGTAAAGTGCATGCTGAGTTTTCATGCAGTCTTCTTTTCCCCCAAGTGTCACACTGAAAATATTTCTGCTTCCCCTGTTGCTTTTTCCTACTCCCTGTGGCATGGGAAAAGTGACGCAAAAGTGGTGCAACAGGCTTGTAAATCTGCCCCATAATGTGCAATGTCAGTCGCTGGCTTCCCTCCTCTTTTTATTTACCAACCGTCAGCCCCCACACCCTCCCCTCCCCTGGTTCGCCATTCCTTGGTGTTGCTGTGCCCTCTATTAGTAATGCGGTTCAGTTCAATGGCCAAATAGCCTCCTGTTCTCACGAGATAGTGCAACTCTTGCACTCATTATAGTCACATTTCTTCTCTTAGTTACATGTCTCACTTTGTAGCCAAGCAAGGGTTTTGGGACTGTGGGTGGGGATTGGCAGGCAGTACTTTTTAAATGATGAGACTATATTAGAAACCCATAAATAATGTTGTGCGGTTATTTTTCCTTTTTCGGAGGTAGGGAAACTCAGAGACAATATATGTAAAAGTACACCGTCTAGAGCCCTTCACTAAGGTATCCAAAAGTGTTTATAATGATACAAACAGGACTATAACTTCTAGAATGCAACACAAAATATTTATTGCATGATATACTTGTGCATGGTGTCAGAAAAGGAGAGCTCTAACTGCTTGGCGTATGTTTGGGAGCTGAATATTGCATCGTGCATCTTTTTAAAACTTGAGTGTGTCATATCATGCGCAAACTTAACTTGAACTTAAAAATTGTAAACATTATGCAAAACCGGCCAATGTAATAAGTATGCAGAATGTCATGATATATAACCATATGCTTGTTTGTCATGTGCAGCTGATGTTATTGCTCTGTTTGCATACAACTGTAAAATATTTCACGTGTTTGGGGCGTAAAACGTGGTTCGCTGTACAAGAAACGTGCTGTGCTGTGTCCCAAGCACATCCTCGTGCGCTTGTAACATTGTTTTGCACAAAATGTTAAATATTCATGATTTTCAGAATGCGGTAAATGTAGAAAGGCCTTCCTTATTTTGAAATCTGGTTATATCTTGAACTTAATAATTGAAATGCATTTGATTGGATGACAACAATAAGAGTTATTTCACGTTTTAAAAGTAATCAAATGGGGATTTAAATGTTAGTATAGCGAGTGCCTGACATGCGCTAAGGGTGCCAGTTAAGACTTAATTCGTTTTGTCCTTGGACATTGAAATGTGCAGTTAAATTACATGGGCAGCATACAATGTGTGCTTTGGCCATTGAACATTAGATGATTTTTAACTGGTTTTATATGCCACAATAAATTGCTCAGTTCATGCTGTAAGCACATAATATTGTACATCAGTGTGTATATCAACCACTGTTGTGTATTTAGGGAATTGTAATGTTAATGGTTTGTAAAAAGCATTATGTTATGTGCTTTGGGTGTTGCCTTATTCCATTTTCAACTGGACAGAATGAGATGAGGCTTACCATTTTTACTGTGTAGCATGCTGTTCAGTTTAGAACTGTACCAAGTGTGACGCACCCGCACTGCTATTGGGCATTATGCAAATCTCTCATCTTGTATGTCTCAATTATTGGTCCTCATTCAAATGTCGATGCAGGAATACCTTAATAATGTAATGCCGTCTATCAATACTATTTGGAGGGTCACAGTAACACAATGTATAAGTAACACAATGACAGCTAGTATGTCATGCATCAGAAGTTGCATTATACATTTGGATTTAGACAGCGTCCCGTGTCAAGAGTAATTTCACTGCTGCATTTTGGGCTGTTATGAAACAAACTATCCTGTCGAGTTTAAAATAACTGCTAATCGAAATGTATCAAGCACGCAGCATACTGTATACTATTGACTGTCATGTGTTTTGCGTAGTGCATTGCAGTTTTTAAATCTGGGCAATATACCAAGAACTTGGGGTATTGCACTGTGCATTTCCATAAGTGGGCACAAAGCATAGTTCTTAGTCTACGAAGCAGGTTTCTTTGATATTGCATTGTTGGTCTATTCAAACTTAATATTGAAAAGTATCGGACTGAGTGCTCACTTGTTGACCGTCGCAGCAAGAAACATTTTATATTGAAATGTATGGTAAATTGTAAACACAATAAAGTAATTCCTCTCAAACCAGTCTAACCTGAGATAGTTGTAGTGTCGCGGTCCAGCCCCACAGCAGTCACGTGACCCGCCGCGAGGCATTGCGGGAGGATGTGACGAGGGGGCAGTGGGACTCGGACTGCAGCGAAGGAAGCAAGCAGACCAGCTCTCCCCTATGCGATATATACATGTGTTACAGCATCAATAAAGTTATGGTTGAACCCGCCCCATAGTCTCCGTCCTTACTTCCAGAGGGGCTGGACTTCCAACCCCACAATAGTATATCATGTGCTGGTATTGCACTTCACCTCCTTTAACAACTTGCCAGGTTGGCATTAATAGCTTCAGTGAGGACACAGTAACTCCGCGTACTAACAGCAAGTCAATAGTCCTGTGATGCCATAAGATCAAAGATTATGTGATGTCACTTCCTGTGATGTCATCCAGAGGTCAAATGTTTTGTGACATCACTCCTGTTTTCCCTGGTATTTTGGTGTTTTGGCATCCATGCTCCTAGCAGCGAGTCTCTTGCACCGCTGTGATGGAACAGTGATTAAATACCCAACAGAAGGCCTACACAAAGTGAATTATGGACAACTAAACCAATGACTGATCGAAGATAGAGGTTATAATAGTACAGAAGGATGTCTCACAAAATGGCGTATGTGAAAACACAGTGCAACTTTAACCTAGGATAACATTTGAAGCAGCTTTCTAAATTAACCTGTAACCAAAGGGGAAAATGTACTTGGGCTATGGTGGGGGGGACCGTTTACCAAACCATCACACCAGAAATCAAGTGACAATTGTCTTTTTGATAGATCACTCAAAAGTAAAACAATCGATCACAAACAAAAGTCAGTAACTCGTTGGTTTTAAAAAGTTGAAAACGCAGGCTGGCCTACAATTCAGGTGTGTGGCAACGACGGAAGAGTGCTCAAATAGTTGAGGGCAGGCCTGCAGTTGGCTATTTAAGCTCAATACTTACACCTGATACCAGCTAAAGACAACTATTAGACAAATAGCACTCAAAATACACAAGCATTGTATATTTGCCCTGATAATTGTATCTTGACCCTGTAATTTACAACTCCACAAGTGCAAAATCTGCTGATGCAGGTGCTATGTAGGGGTTATATAAAAAATACAATATGTTTATTGTTGAGACAGCCTTTAAAACAGCGGAGGGCCCAAGCAGCAGATGCAATATTAGTAGGTATACCATGCTTTTTGCACTTGACTTACACTTTAATGTTTAAAAAGTGCGCAGTGATATTTGCAATTTTTTTTGCACCCATATTAAATGTTTTATTATTCAGTTCTTAGGTAAGGCCACAGACCGCCTTAGCTGTTTAGAAGACCACGTGTCATTAATCTTCAAAATAGTACAGAGAGAGATTGGAATTTAGGTTAGCCCCTTCTGCCATTGGCCTTCATTCTTGGAAGGGCTGTCCATCGAGGGTATGACATTTTGTAAGTGGCTTTGTTTTTTGTGGTCACATTAGGTTTTGGTGATGGGGCTCATGTAGACCATTTGTTAAACAGCAGTGGGTTTTTATAAAGTATTGACTCTATTGGTATAATTCATTTTTAATTCATTGTTTAAGGATTTTTGGTTTAGAAAGTGTGTGATGTTTGTCTATGTTACAAGAAAAGCTAAAGCATATATAAGGCTGCTCATTAATCACCCCTGCCCTTTTACTTTTTTTACTTTGCTTTCATGAGGACATGTTGTTGGAGTTACAGCTGTTTTTGATCGCATCTCAACACATACCCTTTATTCAAGATGCAACACAAATACAGACCCTTTGTCAATGTTATTTAGTATCCAATATTTTGCTCATTCTCTTATTTATGTTCAGCATCTACAATGCAAACTTCTTCTTTGGATTCCTTTTCATATCACACTTTTCAAGGTACATTTTAAATCTCCTAATGTAGTCTGCCCAGCCAATGTGCCCTATTCTCAGCTTTCTTTCAAGGACAGCTGAGTGGAAGACAAACAAAGCTGCTTAACTATTGCAAAACAATAGACCTAGTGAAAAGCAAGACATATTGTCCTTGCCAATGCTTGTTTACATTTTGCAGCAGGTGTTGCCTAGAGCTAGAACATGTAGTCAAGATTAGAGCCAAAAATAGAGAAAAGATAGAGTCAGTGCTCAGCTACTAATATGCTTAAGTGCTAAAATGGGCACAATAGCAATCAGTTCTCATTGGGGCATATTTACAAGAAAATACGCATTGCGTCAGTGATGTGTCAAAATAACTTGCGTTTTGTTACGAAAAAAATCCAACCCCATGGATGTGTCATATTTACAACATGGCACACCATGGCGTAAGAATCTGTGTGTGGCAAAAAACAATGACGTATTCGTGTGTGTCATGTCGTAACAAAATCTGACTTTTCTTCTGAAAAAGTGACGCATGGCTAATTTACAGGACGTAGTGGGACGCAAATCGGCCCTACATCACTTTATAGTGTGAAATGCATCAAAAAAGTATAAAAACTAATGCATCATGAGGAAAAAATGGCACACTTTAAAGAAGGCGGCCATGAGCAGAGAGCAGGCAACAGAAGCAAGGACAACAACCCCAAAACGAGCCAGGATGGCCAGGCAAACTCCCAGGGGGAAGATTAGGTGGAAGTCAAACTTCATTGAGGAGGGGAATTACATATTATTTACGGAGTGACCGAGTACCAACATCAGCTGTTTGTCACCTCCAAATTGCCACTAGGGAGGAAAGAGGCCATTTGATAGTCCAACTTGGAGAAGATCAACAGTGTGGGGCAAGCTAAGAGGACTGTCACTGACTGCAAGAACTGCTAGCATGATTATAAGCACCGGATGAAGGAGAAACTGGCCAATAACCTGAAGGCAGCAATGTAGATGAGAGGATGGATCCCAGCGCCACAGGAGGAGCTGGATACATTAGGGGAGCAGGTGGTAGCTGTCATCCCAGACGATTTGGTGGCTGGAGTACCAGGATATGACAGTGTAACACACAGGGAACAACCACAGCCACAGGGTAAATAATAACAAGGGCAATGTAGGCAAAAGGTCATGTTCAGTGCCTTGAGACCCTTGTGGGTGTGTAGTCATGCTATATAAACCATGATTGATTGATCAATGTTGTGCAGTGCACCCAACTATGTCCCAGCACTCCACTGTGCTGTGTGCAGTGCAAAGGACAGGAATCTGACTCATGTCCCATTAAATGGCTCAAAAATGTCATGGACACTGCCCATTTACATGTTGCGCAGCTCTGTCCAGCTCCGTCATGTTTTTCCATTTCATGGGTGAAGTGCAGCACCAGTCCTAATCCACCTTTGTATAGTGACACACACAAATTGATTGCACAATGAGGGGCTTATATACTACAAATTGATTCAGGGCAGTGCTGCACATTAATTTGCTGTGGGATATAGCGCATTCCTTTTCTCTTACATCGAGCTGGTGCTAAAATCACTGCCTAGCTCCAACACAGGCAACCTTGCACCATGGTACTTATAGTTTATGATTAGGCCCGGACCCACATGCGCCACAAGAATGTGCAATCAGTTTATTATACTTCACGAATTGTATATAATGCCAGACAAAACCTATGTACATCGAGACTGTCTTCAGATGCTCATCTGTCAATGGTCTCCTCGCCTCTACGTTTAATTAAACCAAATTGTTCCCGTTTTGTTAAATGCCTCTTGTCTTAAAAACTCTTCAAGGTAAATTCATACCCGAGCTTCAAGGCCACTGTGTGTTACCTGGGCTCATGCACACAAATCTGCACTGTAAAGAAAATTAATGGCATTAGCTTGTCAGACGAGAAACAAGACACCTGGGAGGTGGGTCAGGTGTAGGGCATGTGAAGTATCAACACATAGGAACACCCCAAGAGCCTTGTGTACATTATCTGGCATGATAATACATCATACACCGCTGTCCTGACGTGCAGGGTGAGACCACACAGGTGTCAGCTGGCATGGTAGGTAGCACCAGAACTCACGCCATGCACTACATTTGACTGGATCAGGGTTAATGCAAGTGATGCACACCAGAGGACCATGTGTGTTGAAAGCAAAGATGACGTGTGGCCCTGCTGGGCCCCTAGTTGTGCAGTGCACTGTAAATGCTGTTTGAGTAGGTTGAACTGCCACTGCGTCTGAATGGGGAAACATTGCAAAGCAAGGAGGTCAGAATGTATATGTGTTCAGCAAAGTAGCCTAACTAATACACATTCACTGAATAATAATATTCTCCAAGCACACAAAAAGTTTAGGCATCGAGATCATGGTATCAACAGATCTTTATTCTAATATTCAGTTCTGTCCTTATACTTAGACGTTCCACTTGCCAACACGCGTTTCGTACACTGTAGGCATAACAGCAGACTTCATCACGGCTAGATATGTGTATAACACTTTATCTTATAGTGTGGGTTAGCAAAGTCTGTGCAATGCATTCAATCCAATGATCAGGAGCAAGAATATGTTCACTCTTAGAGTGTCATGAGGTCTGGTATAGTGGTTGGATGCCTGCGTGTTGTCATCGAGTTTCTAAGAATGCATAGGATCTGCCCGTTTGTTGGACAATATAAACTGAGGGATTGGTGTCTAGACTGATTCCAGACACACCCACAGGATATGTCAGCCAGTAGACCAGCTAGCTCATTTTCTTTTGTTCAAATATTTTAATATTTTAGATAAAAATGAAATACATTTGTAATACAATAGCAATACATAAAAATCAGAGGCAAATATATAATAATGAAGAAGTAAAAAGGACTACATAACAAGAACATCTGTGTTGGGATAAAAAGATATCAAAGTTAACCTATAAAAATGATCAGATAAAGTCATGACTGATAACAGACATTACAAATTCATCAATAGGATACATTGGTGAGGGGAAAGAAGTGAAGGATGGGAAGAGAGAAAGAAAGAGAGAAAGAGGAAAGTATACCAGAAGAAAGGAAGAAGGATGAGATGGTGGGAGGGCACAGCTGCAACACCTATAAAAAATAAATTAAGAAACAGATTCAAAAGGATATTGAGCTCGGAGAAGACAAAACCATATAATTATCCAAAGAACGCCATACACTACTAGCAATTGAAGGTGAATAATGTTTCTTTCAACAAGAGTGTGAGCTCCACGAAGCTATGAAACCCACGCCCACCAGTTATGGTAAGAAAGGAGATGAACAGATTTCCATTCTGTGAGTATAATTTTCACTGCAATGGATAAGAGCAAGTCTAAAAGCTCCAAATCCGTACTGTCAAGAGGTAAAGGGGTATCTACAGCCCATGGACGCAACAAGATCATAGGTAAAGAGAGAGCTATAGGTGTATTAAAGATAAATGATAAATGGTTTTGAATCGGGCCCCAGAAGGCGTCTAATAGCATACATTCAAAGAACGTATGTTGATGGGTGCCTGGTAGTGAGTTACAATTCCAACAAAGATCACTCTCTCTTAATTTCAGCTTGGGCAAATGAGCAGGAGTACAGTGTAAAAGATTCATAGTAAAGAATTTAGATTGAATCAGTGTAGGAACAATTTTATTACGTAAAGATAATTTCCCTATCAGTTACCAGGTATCCTGTGAAATATGTTTAAAAAAGTCATCCACAAAATGATGAGACCATTTAGCAGAAGAAACTGTGGATAGTGAAGGTAGAGGAGCAGATAAAAAATTATACATTTTAGAAGCTGTATGGCCTTAATGTACCCACATAGAAAGAAGTGAGTTAATAAACGAATCTGTAGAAAGGGATATCTTAGAAAGTTTGACTCGAGATTATATTTTTGGGCTAAGAAGGAGAAAGGAAGAGGATCATGGTTCGAATCATAAAGATCTTTCACCAGTCTAATGCCCTTTTCGGACCACGAAAAAGCGATGTTGGGTTCAGTGTCAGTAGCAAGCTTAGGATGAGACCATAAAGATGTCCATCTTGACTTAGGAAAAGGCTTTGAAACTTTCTGATTAATGTATTTCAACGCATTAACTGTATCTGATATAATACGCTGAGAGTGTGCTAATGTAATTTGTGAGGCTGTGAGCAAGAAACAGTGGAAAAGGGAGCAGACACAATTCTTGTTCTACATGTTGGGGCACTGGTAAAAACCAAATTACTCCCTGAGCAGCCAAGAAAGAAATCTGGTATAGGTTCCAATCTATGATGTTTCATCCTCACAATATAGAGGGCTTCCGAAGATATTTGTAAGTAATTCTAGCTCTCTTATCATTCCATAAAAATCTTGAAGTGATTACATCAATCTCATGAAAGAAAGAAGAAGAAAGCTTTATAGGTAGCATAGAAGATAAAAAATGAATGATTGGGGTTATCTTCATTTTAAGAGTTTGTAATCTACCCTACCAAGAAATATATTTAGGAGATCAAGAGGACAAGAGATCCTTAACTTTATTTATTATGTGTGATTCATTATAAGTAACAGTATCTGTAAGATTTTGAAAGAACCAGATCCCCAGATATTTAATGCGCGTGGACTGCCACTTAAACCTGAATCACCCCAGTGAGACGGAAGACACAAAGAATTCAGAGGAGACAATTCTGTTTTCTCTTTCTTAAGAGTATAGCCAGTACCAACCGAAAAAGCACGAATAAGATTAGAAATAGAAGAGATCACTGATTCAATGTCTTCTGAAAAAATAAGAACATCATCAGCATAAGCAGCCGTTTTAAGTGTATGCGTTCCAAATTGGAGTCCTTTATTGTCTGGGTTCAGATTAAGTAAGCGGAGGAGTGGATCAATAGACAAAAGAAAAAGAAGGGGTGAAAGTGGGCATCCTTGTTTAGTGCCTTGGCGAAGACTAAAGAAGGCGGACGGTGTGCCATTAATCCTAATATTAGCCCACGGATTCGCATAAAGAGCCATAACCCTATTAATAAAAGAGCTATCAAGATTGTGAGATTCTAACACGGATTCTAAAAAAGGCCAAAAGGCAATCGCCGCAGATGACAAAGAGGAAAGTTTAGCTTTTTCTAAAATGTGACCGAACATACAAACGTTGTCCCTAGCAAGCCTACCTTTGACAACACATGTTTGGGATTCATAAACAAGATTAGGAACACGACATTCTAGATGATATGCAAAAATGTTTGCAAAACATTTTGCTCCCAAATTTAACAGGGATATGGGATGGAAGTTTTTGGGATCAGAATCATCCTTACCTTCTTTTGGTATGACTAGAATAGTAGCCTCAGCAGCCGTACCTGAAACCTTGCCTGACAGAACATAGTTGTCAAAAATCTTTTTAAGGTATTTAATTATGGAAGAAGTAAACTGTTAGACCTGGCACCCTTGGCTTAAGTCTCCCTTCCAGTTTTTGCTGTTGCCTCCTGTATTTTTGCTATGTGTTTTGCTATGTGTTTTGCTGGTCTAGACTGCTATTCAGTGCCAAAGTGCAGGTGCTCCCCATTGTAAAGTGTTGTATTGGATTAGTGACTCCATGATTGGCTTATTTGATTTACTTGTCAGACCCTAGTACAGTGCACCATATGTGCCCAGGGCCTGTAAATCAAATGCTGCTGGTGGGCTTGCAGCACTGGTTGTGCCACCCACAGACGCAGCTTGTAAAATGTGTCTCAGGCCTGCCATGTCGACTTGACAGGTGCACCCACTTGCCAGTCCCTACACCTTACCTTTTCTACATGTTAGTCACCCCTAAGGTAGGCCCAAGGTACACCCATGGGCAGGGGGCATTGTATGTGAAAGGTAGGACATGCCCTACTGTGTGTGGCATGTCCTGAATTACAGCCAATTTTGTTTTTCACTATTGCAAGGCTATCTGTTTCCATAGGCCTGAATCGGCTGTTTGATTATACCATCTTATAATCCAAACTGACCCATGAAACATTGTAGAAAAACAAATTTAGTATGCCTGAACTCAGAATGATAAAATACATATTTTAGAGAAGTTGGCTTTAACATTCTGTGTTTGAAAATACCACTTTTAGAAAGTAGGTATTTTCTTGCCTAACCATCCAGCCTGCCTCTGCTAAGTTTGTGTATTCCATGTCTGGTTTGTGAGTGACAGGGGCTGGGGGATCCAGGTGACAGGGTGAGTCAGCACTAGGCTGAATATACCTATCTGCATTGGGAGTGGTGGGAGGAGTAGCACCTGGGCCTGAATAGGGCTGTGCCTACCCTCCATAATGCTGGCTCCATCTCCTGTGGTGCGTCTGATGACCCTGGCCCACACAGACAAAGGAAGAAGTTGTGCACTGGCAGAATGCACCCAGAACTGGTTTGGGCTAGGTACAGACACTCTCTGCCTTCAGAGACAAAGGATTTGTGTGAATAAAAAGGGGGACCCAGACCCGAGAAGTTTAGATCACTTCTGGGAATCAAGATGACCCTTGCCAAGGAGAAGAACCAAGGAAGGTGAAGGAGGAGACTGCCCCTGTGCTGTTGGGGCTGGCCTTCAGTGATTACTTTATTGCCAAGGAAAGGAGAAAAGGAACTTTGTGTGTAGTTTTGCAATCTTGAAGAAGAATCTCCAAGGGCTTGAATTGTGCTTGCCTCCTGTCTGAAGTCTCAGGGATAGAAGACTTCACCACCAGCTCCCCTGAATTCCCTTGCTGGGAATTCTGCCTTCAGAGAGGGGCCTACTGTTGGTTGGGCCCTCTGAGAAGACTGCGTGTCGCTGGGAGCTGGAAGCGCGACGCAACGAGGAGAACCGTGTCGCCGCTGCAGCAGTTGGCTGTTGCATCATCGACGAAGCGTGTCGCATCACCGGAGAAGCGTGTTGCCGCTGCAGAGGTCGCTGTCGCATCACCGGAGAAGCATGTCACAGGGCCTGTCATGGCTCAGAAGTTACCGAGTATGCCGTCGGGTGTGCACACATCGCATCCAACGTTGTCGCATCACATCACAACGCCATCTTGTCGCATCGTCACTGGGCCGCAGTAAGAAACAACGCATCAACTCTCCACACAGTAAGGAAGTGACGCATCACCTCCCCTGCACAGCAGCAAGGAACCGATGCATCCACTCTCCTGAGTGTAAGGAATGGTGCATCAACCTCCCTGCGACCCTTTTGTTTGTTTGCATGACACATCTAAGGTGCTTTGAGAGTAAAGTGTTGCATTCACTATCTACATTGAACTAAGCTATTCTCTACCATTTTAAAGTCTATTTTTGATTACAGTATTGTGGATTTTGTCGTTTGGTCTTGTGTTAAGTCTAGTAAAGATTACTTATTTTTCTAAAGGGGTGTGGTGTCCATTTATAGTGTTTTCATTGTATTACTGTACGTGTTCACAAATGCTTTACACACTGACACTGAGATAAGCCAGTCTGCTCGTGCCAAACTACAAAGGCGGTGAGCAGGGGTTATTTTAGAATTGTAGCCTCTTACCCTGACTAGAAGCAAGTGTCCCTATTTGGACAAAGGTACCTACCTCTGCCAACTAGAGACCCCCAGTTCTAACATAATCATTTTATAAAAGGCAATGGGAAAGCCGTCCGGACCTGGAGCTTTCCCAGATCGAGTAGCCTTAATAGCACAAATAATCTCCTCAATCTCTATTGGCTTACCCAATTCGATCATATCATCATTTGAAATTGTATCAGTAGGAAGAGAGTTAAGGAATTGTTGGCAGTTAAGGTTGGAGATAGACTTTGAGAGGCATATACTTTTTTGTAAAATTCCCGAAAGACTCTAAGGGGCAGATTTATGTTGCACTTGCGCCACTTTTGCGCCGCCGTTGCGTCACTTTTGTGACGCAGCAGCGGCGCAAATCCTGCGCCATGGTGCGGGGTATTTACAACGTGATGCATCTGGGAGATGCGTCACGTTGTAAAGCCCTGCGCCACATGTAGGCGTTCCAGGGCAGTTGGGGGCGTTCCGGCGCAGGAACGCCTCCTAAAAGTGGCTGAGTGAAATCTACAAGATTTCACTCAGTCACTTTTAGGCCCATGCTGCGTCAAAACCCTGCGCCTGCTTGAAGCAGGCGTAAGGATTGACGCAGCATTGTACAGATAGGGCCCCCCAGAACATTGCTGGAGCTGCGTCGCGCGTGCGACGCAACTCCAGCAGTGCGCCACTTTTACGGCACAGATGCGTCACGCATCTGTGCCGTTTTTGCCCCATGGTGCGCTGCATTATAAATGCGGCGCATCCATGGTGGCGCAGCTGTGGCGCATAATAACTGGCGCATCCCTGCTGATATGCAGGGATGCGCCAGTTATCATAAATCTGCCCCTAAGAATTTCTTGGGTATGAAGCTTTCTCAAACCATTTTTATCAGTAATATGAGAAATATAAGTAGTAACGGTATTCTGATATTTGAGGGTAGCAGCTAACAACTTGCCAGCTCTATTCCGTAGTAATAATTGACGAGATGTTTGAGCGTGTAGTCCAATATAAGCTATTTCAGTAACTATAGAATTTAAAGAGTATTTTAAATCTTTAATGTCTTGCAAAAAGAGATTTGTCATTAGTATGTCTATACAATTCCTCTTTCCGCTTAATATCTTCTCCCAAAGATTAAAGAGATTTCATAATATTGCTGTTCCTTTTGGCCATTTTTTTTAATAATGTGACCTCTTATAGTACATATTAAGCAACTGTTCATGTGCCCTTGGGAGGCGAAATAAAAAATAGGATGGAAGGGAAGAATAAAATCTCCCCCAACAATTGTTCTTGAATTTTCTGGAATGTCAGTAAGTTTCTTATTTATTGCACGCTGTTGGACTTGGCGCTTATTTCAGGGTCATCCCGAAACTTTTTGCTTTCCTCCTAGCCTTTTTTCTGACATGGTGTTGGTGGTTTTAGAACTCTGAGCACTTTAGCACTGCTTTCCAATGTAAAGTGCGTGTGCTCTCTGTGTTAAACCTGGTAAGATTGGTCTACACCTTTTTGGCATATTTTATTTACCTGTCAGTCCCTTCTAAAGTGGTATCTAATATACCCAGGGCTGGTAAAATACATGCTACTGGTGGACTTGCAGCGCTGATTGAGCCACCCACCAAAGTATGCTTGCAAACCTATCCCATGCCTCTGCCATTGCAGGGCCTGTGTGCGCAGTGTTACTGACACTGTGGTGTGGCACCTAAAGTGTGTGCTATGTCTGTGACCCCCCTTTTACTGCATGTCAGTCACCCCTAAGGTAGGCCCTAGCTAGCCCTATGGGCAGGGTGCATTGTAGGCAAAAGATAGGATATGTATCTTAAGTGTGTGACATGTACTGGCTTTGACAAACAGCCATTTTGGTTTCTCACTGCTGTGAGGCTGCCCTCCCATAGGAAATCATTGGGGATTCCGTGATAAGTGTTTCAGTGGTAATTCCTGATATGAGAGGAGCAGCGTGGTCAAGTTTGGTATGGTTGGAATAGAAATAATAAATGCTGCGCAATGGTGTGCACAGATTTATTATCACTATTTTAGAAATGGCACTTCTAGAAGTTGAAGGTAATTTCTAAGACTGCCTGTCCTAGACGAAGCCTCCGCTACTAAAAAGACACTCACACGAGTGTGTTTTAGTGTCAATTAAATATGAGAAACAATGTTAACAAAATTTCATCAAGTGCACCAACTCAACATTCCATAATAAACCAATGTGCATAAACATAGTAATAAATTCTCAATCCAACGTAGTTTGTTGCTTCTTTTATTCAAAAGCGTGATTCAATGACGAATGTTGAACTTCACATTGCATTTGTGTGTAGTAAAAAAACTCGAGATTTGTTGTTCCCAATGCATTTTGGGTGTATCATACACCCTTTGTCAGGGGACACCCTTTGTCAGGGGAAATCTACAGAAAGCATATATGTACTGAGTTAGTCAAATAAAGTGAAACTACATCGTTAGACTTATATACTGACCGGCCTCTAATTTACTGGGAAAAGTGAAAAGATTGACATTGTGTACATGAAATATCTAGCACGAACACATTTTCATAAGTGATGTCACAATCAATTCTAAGTTGTAGCCTAACAAACATACCCAGTTAAGTAACCAGAAAGAAAGAGGTCTGTGAAAGGAAGATGTGCAAAGACTGAATAAAAAAAGAGTGACCGTTCTGCCCATACCAGTAAACAAAGTAACCGTTTGTAGAATAAGTGTGAAGGCAATATGCACCAGTCCTGTGAGTAATATCAGAATCCAATCTTATTATAAATACCTATTCGGGCCCACAGGCTCAATCATTTCTCAGTGATTGTAACGCAATTAGCGCGTGGGATATCTGTGGATTATAAATCTCTGAGTCAACACAATCCAGCCTAAATTACAGAAAGAGGACTCTTACTGGTCTGCCAATGGGCTCCTGGCTTACCTATCTGCACTTCTAGAGAATATCAAGACGATGTCTTATGCACAAAACGCCCAAGATTATCCTGTCAGAAAAATGTGAGAAACCTCACTTTAGTGTCACGATAGAATTCCAAATTACCATGGTCCTTCACCACCAGTGCGATCCAAAACCATGCATCTCACCTTACTGCTTCTACTTCGACTATTCGGCTTGGAGCATAAAATTCAAATTGCTCATAAACAGCACGTCCTCTCTGCATCAGAAAAACGTTAATGCAAGTAGAATTAGGTATATTCGGAATGAAGGTGAATCCACCGCACTAAATGAGTCTAAACTAATGGCTCTGAACTTACTTGAATGGCAGTTATGGGCCTCTTGCAATATGATCTCGATGTACAAGCAACACTCGCTCAGTTCTTTGCTGCTTATAAACTTCCTGGCGTGTTCATATTTTCGCGCACGAGTTACCAGTCATCGAAATAGGACTGGTGGATTTATGGAACTGACATGCGCGATGGCCATGTCAGTGTGTGTGTGCTGTTAACAACGCGAGCAGAAAAGTCACCCAAAGTGCAAGAAATGAAATAAAGGAAGTGAAAGCAAGAAATAAACATGCTACGCTATGGACTCATAAGGCGCGAGTAGCCATTGTTACAGTGAATTGTGTTAAATGAACAGAGTTGCTGTATTATACACATATCTTCTTGATGAACCGTCTAGATTGATATGGAACATTAATGTTTGTAGAAATATTCCACTTCCTAGTTGGCAAAAACCTTTTATCACTTATGTGTACATATTATTCTTTGGCTCCACTTCCCAACAATAAAACAACCTGACGTACTGCGTATACATGTATTTATACCGATTATAGGTGGCACTAATACAAGAATGATTATACTGATGGTAGTACTCATATGGCAATTGTACATTTAGATGCGTAAAGCAAATATCTCACATGAGAAGAACATTAGTCATATTCCTTTAAAACCATCTAACAGTATGAAGCTATACATTCTATTATAGAATAAATGATGCGTGAAAGTAATCCCTGTCTGTAATCCTCATAACAATTATACAATTTAGTTTGTTACAGTAATGTATAGTTGCATCAAACTGATCTTTCACATAAAAGGTCCCTAATTACCATCCCTTGTGAATGCCAAACAATTCAATACTTCTAGTTGTGAGACAAATGATTCACTTGGGAGATTCTTGATTATCAATCTTATCAGAGATCACACAATACAATACACGCAAGACATATCTGATCTGAACAATTCTATGTGGTGAGCAATTAGGATATTTAAGAGTGAATTAATCATACAGTTGTGAATCAAGTTCAAAACTGGGTTACAATGTAGAAGGTACAACTGATGCCTTAAATGGCCAGTCTATCAACACTATGCCAAATCTAACTGTCAAACCATCAGGTGCAGAACATGAATGCCTTTACAGGAAACACAAGAGTTCTAGTTTATCATTGAGACCATTGGGGGTAAGGGGATTCAAGTATCTGATCCAAAAAGTTTCTCTTTGCGTGATAACTTTAGACGTGTCTTTGTCCTCGTGCTGTTTAACTACCTCTAGGATAGTAAATCTGAGTTGAGCTATAGAGTGATGTGCTGTTGCCCAGTGAGTTGCTAGCGGTGAACTTAATGCACGTGTTCTTATCCTACTCTTGTGTTCTGTAATTCGGGTCCTTAATAGGGGTGGGCGGAATTTGCGAAAGTGACTTTCGCAAATGATCGCGAAAATGTTAAAAATCTCCACAAACATGTGGAAATATCGCGAAGATGCAGAAGTTTTTTTCCCGCCCGTTCACGGTATTTTCTGCGTGGTCGCGGCTCGCCAACTTACCCATGCGGTTGCTCGCGGGCGCGGCCATCTTGTTTTCACTCTTCTCGCGGTGCATGATCGCGCGACCAATGACATTACTGCGGGCGCGAACTGTCGCGAGACAGCGCAAATGGCTACCAACAATCCAACATCTCGTGGAGAACGCGACCGGATCGGGAAAACTTGTCGGCGAACGCGGGGATTCAGATAAGGCGATTGCGCGCACACAAGAATGTATTATTTTACAGCGCGAGCAAAAAACAAATTATCGCTAAGCTGCGGAATGCGGAAATTTTGACATTTTCGCGCTCTCCGCGGAACGCGAAAATGTGAAATTATCGCAATTTCCGGGAGCGGAACGGAAATTTAGCCCAGGCCTAGTCCTTAAGACACTTTCTGTCTTTCCTACGTAATGAAGTGAGCAGGGACACCTAATCAAATAGATTACGTTCTTGGTGTTACAATTGCCTGTATACTTTAGGGATATAGGTTTGCCTGACCATGGATGTGATATAGAGGATCCTGTAAGAACATTATTACAATAGGAGCAATTAAAACATTTTTGCATACCCTTATACTGTTCTCCTCATATCAAGGGTTTTTTATTCAGAATCTCGCGAAGATTGTTTGAACGTTTATACGCAAATATTGGAGGATTTTGGAAAAGATCTTTAAAGTCGGGTTCTGTTTGTAATATGTCCCAACGTCGTAGAATAATCCTCTTAATTGCTGCTGACTAGGTAGAAAATGTAGATACATAGACCTCCTGTTCGAGTTGTGGTTTTGCTTTTTTCTCTAAAAGGACTTCTCTTGTGATCCCTTCTACTCTTTTAACAGAAGAATCAATCACCTCACTAGGGTAACCTCGATCCCAAAAGTTTTTGGGGGATTCAACAAGTGCTTGTGCGAATTGATTTTCATTGGATGAAATGCGTTTTATGCGTAAAAATTGTGAGAAGGGTAAATGTTTTATGAGAGTGTCAGGATGAAGGCTGCTATAATGCAGTGTATTATTGCGATCAGTGGAATTTTTATAGACCGAGGTGTTGATGTTTAGACAAACCACCTCTAAGCAAACATCCAGATAAGAGATCTTATGGGCATCAAGTGTATAGGTGAATTGGATTCTCGGATATTTGGTGTTCAAGTCCCTCAGTTTGGTTTTAAGTGAGTGTTTAGAACCCTGCCAAATGATGAAGATATCGTCAATATATTTACGATACATAATCAACTGGTCAGTCCAGGAAGGTTCATTCAAAACATATTCCTGCTCAAATTACATCATGAAAGTGTTCGCGTAGCTCGGTGCTCCTGCAAAACCCATGGAAGTACCATGGGTTTGTAGGAAGAACCTGTCTTTCCAACTGAAGTAACTGTTGAATAAAGTGAATTGGAGCAATTGTAAGAGAAAAACTTTGTTTGAAGCTATATCCTCTTGTTGTAGCAGTGCCCACTCAATGGCCTCAATTCCCTCAGAGTGTGGTATGGAAGTATATAAGGATACCACATCCACTGTGCCTAACCAAATCTCTTTCATTGGTGACAATTGGAGATCCCTAATCAGTTTTATAAAGTGAGTAGTGTCTAGCACGTATGTGTTACCTGACTGTACAAACGGTGGTAAAAAAGTATCTATGTACTGCCCTAATGGTTCATGAATAGAACTGCACCCTGATACTATGGGTCGAAATGGCGGATCTTCCAAATTTTTGTGAATCTTAGGTAACATGTAGATTGTTGGTCTCCGAGGGAACCTGGTATACAAGTAATCACGTGTTTTCTCCGTGATCCATTTCAGGTCCAATGCATGTGTTAATATTTTCCAAAAAGAACCCTGAAACTCTTTTGTGGGATCGTTGTTAAGGGGAAGATATGTGGTTTCATCTGAAAGCATAGTATCTACCTTGGACTCATAATAGCTACGGTCCATTACCACTAAGGCTCCTCCCTTGTCTGCAGGGTAAAAGACCAAGGATTCATTGGATTTCAAAAGTTTGAGTGCTTTTTTATCTTTAGGTGTTGGATTGTTGCGTTTATTGGGCTTTGGAGATAAATGAGAGAAATCTCATTTCACCAAACTCTCAAAGGAATCTATAACTTTGTGTGAGGTAGGGGCAAGAAAACTGCTTTTGGGTCTGAATTCTCTATATTCAGACTGATGCACTGTAGTTGGTTCTAGATTGGCAAAAAAATATCTAAGTCTGAGTTTCCTGGTAAATTTGTATAGGTGTATCTCTGTATCCAGCGTCTTCGCTTGAAACGTAGGCACAAATGTTATGCCTTTGTTAAGAACCGATATTTGTGTCTTAATAAGTGGTGTCTGTGAAATGTTCACCACTAATGTTTTTTCTGTCTGCGACCGACATTCGTCTGCTTTCCATGACCTCTGCGGGTTTTGCCATGTCTGGTTTTGCTGCTATTGGCCCCGTAGGTGCATGATTGGCTGCTGGACTTGTCTCTAAAATAGAGACCTTGGATGTAGAAGGTGTGTCCAATGGAGCGGTGTCTATTACTGTGGATACGGATGGACGTGTTGTTCTATTTTCACTTATGGATACTAGACTCTCTTCTGAAGACGTGGTGCCAATTTTTTGATATTTACGTTTTTGTGCATATATCTGTGCCCATGAATATACCTCGTCTAACTTATAGTCAATTGTGTCTCGTCTGAACATACCTATTTTACGTTCATGAATTTCTTTTGCATAGTTGTCTAATTTCTTGTTGATATCTTCCACAGATGCTGTCCATTCTTCGCCTGTCATACGTAATTTCAAAGAGTCCTGTAATTCTTGAATCTCTTGTTCTAATCCTGCCAAAACAATCGATAATTCTTCTACTATTAGAAGGATTAAGTCTAAAGAGCATTTATTCAAAATGGAATACCATTTGTCCATACATTTTTTGTTCATTTTGAACATCATGGGTTTCAGTGGGAGTCTTAAACCCCTAGGGATCCTGCTGGCTTTATGATACTGCACCAGAGTGGTGGCATGAAGACGTTGGTTAATTTCCCGACGCATTAAGTACTCCAACTGTCTTAATTGGTGAACGACTGGTCCCTGTGTCAAGTCAAATGTGCGTGCTTCCCGGATGAGGCCATAAATTTCTTGTGCTTCTGTTGCACTGTAAACTTTAGTTTCAGCGTTGTTATCTGTTAAATGAAGGATATCTTCAAACGACATGTTTGTTGTGGTGCACCTGCGCTGTGTGTGGTAGATAGGTAATATAAATGTGAGATCTATCAGCTGTGATGCACTCCTGTCTATACAGATAGTCCTATATACTAAAAAATTGTGCCAATTAATCTATGTGGGTGTGCTGCCTTCGTAGTGGTTCTACCAAACCGCTAATTCAAACTGAAGGTAATTTCTAAGAATGCCTGTCCTAGACGAAGCCTGCACTACCAAAAAGACACTCACACAAGTGTGTTTTAGTGTCAATTAAATATGAGAAACAATGTTAACAAAATTTCATCAAGTGAACCAACTCAACATTCCATAATAAACCAATGTGCATAAACATAGTAATAAATTCTCAATCCAACGTAGTTCGTTGCTTCTTTTATTCAAAAGCGTGATTCAATGACGAATGTTGAACTTCACATTGCATTTGCATGTAGTAAAAAAACTCAAGATTTGTTGTTCCCAATGCATTTCGGGTGTATCATACACCCTTCATCAGGGGAAATCTACAGAAAGCATATATGTACTGAGTTAGTCAAATAAAGTGAAACTACATCGTTAAATTTATATACTGACCGGCCTCTAATTTACCGGGAAAAGTGAAAAGATTGACATTGTGTACATGAAATATCTAGCACGAACACATTTTCAGAAGTGATGTCACAATCAATGCTAAGTTGTAGCCTAACAAACATACCCAGTTAAGTAACCAGAAAGAAAGAGGTCTGTGAAAGAAAGATGTGCAAAGACTGAATAAAAGAGTGACCGTTCTGCCCATACCAGTAAACAAAGTAACCGTTTGTAGAATAAGTGTGAAGGCAATATGCACCAGTCCTGTGAGTAATATCGGAATCCAATCTTATTATAAATACCTATTCGGGCCCACAGGCTCAATCATTTCTCTGGTTGCCAGTCCTGCTAATCCAGTGATTGTAACGCAATTAGCGCGTGGGATATCTGTGGATTATAAATCTCCGAGTTAACACAATCCAGCCAAAATTACAGCCGTGTTGTGGCTCCCTGGGGCACCAAGGTGGCAGTACTGATTTCCTTTTGGGGGACAAGTGTTGATAGAGTCCCAGTGGGGCTCTCAGGCCACAGTGAGTGCCAGTGCTGATCCCAACTGCACTGCAAGAGCACGGCAGCTGCAACATTTGGGGGCCATTTCTTTTATTGAGGAAGGGGTGAGTTGCACCCCACGTCCTGGCACATCTGCGCACTGTGTTTTCGCTGCCGATGCAGCCGGGGGACACTTTGAGAGGCCTCAGTTCGAGCCTTGACTTTCTGGACATAGGACGTTTTGAGCCCCAGTGAAAGGCCAGTTGGCCTGGGTTCAGTGGTAAGGTGCACTGCTGATTTATGCATAACGTGTTTATGCCTACTGTGATGTTGCATAATGTATTTATGCTGATGCCTAATGTCATGCGATGATGTTTTACGATGGTGCCTATTGCGTAATGGGTTTATGCTTATGAGGTCTACACATAATGTGTTTATGCCCAAAGCGATGCAGGCATAATGTGTTTTAGTTGCAGGTGATATTGCCAAGTACAGAATCTTACTAGTAGCCACTGGTTGTGTTTTATATGTGCTACTAGTGCTTTCTAAAAGGTTCTGACAGTGGCCTGATTGGCCCTGTCATGTGTATGTAATCCCCTGTAAATATCGCCTAGTGCCTGAGGGCCCAGTGTGTATTGTGTGATTATGATCTAATGTGTTTCTGATAATACAAAGGCTATTTTTATATAACCTTGTGTGGAGTTTCTTTTGTGGTGTGCCTAGTGTGTTGCTGCTGTGTGAGTGTGTTGCGCAAACGCTTTACACATTGCCTCTGGGATAAGCCTGACTGCTCGTGCCAAGCTACCAAGGGGGAGAGCAGGGGTTATCTTAAGCGTGCAACTGCCTTGCCCTGACTAGAGTGGTGGTTGCTGCCTGGCTTTGGCGTAAGCCTTAGCCAACCAGAAATCCCATTTCTGACATTGGTTGTCAGCGGTGAGGATAGGACTTGCATTTGCACAATACCACAGCAACAACTGGTTACACTACAAACTCTGCATTTAGATAATCACGTTTGGGGATTATTTTTCCTGAGTTTTTTTTTCTCCTTGAAAGAGTCATTTTGGAATTGTGTACTCTTGCTTGAGATCTTATGCCTAGGAGTCTTGCGTTGTACCTGTGTGGGTTTAAGTGCCTTGCCAGATTGGAACCTGCCTTTAACACATATGATCTGTTGCTGTTGAGCTACAGTCTAGAGGAGCTAAGGGGCTTCAGTGATTAGAGAGGCTTAGCAGTGAGTGGGGAAGACACTCAGCTATCCCTTAGGGACACCCTGCTACAATGGCAACAGGCTATATGGAGATGTGAGGGCTCTGGGTGGGAGAGTGCCAAGACCACACCCCAAGAGAGTGGTGGGTCTGAGGGTGGCCTTGAAGAGTCTGAAGAAGAGGAAGAAAATTACAGGGCAGGGACGCCAGTAGGTAGTGAGGACCCCATAGATAGTGAATCCCTTGCTGAGTGCAGTGCCGGGGGCAGTGCCCTATCCCTTTTCCTGTCCCCAGAGGAGCGGGTAGATAGGAGAGAAGAAAGGGAGCATCAGCTGGTTTTGGACACGCTCCAGTCGGAGTATGCCAAGGAGATAGCGCTGCCCGGTTTGAAGGAGAAAAAGGCCTTGTTGGCCCAGGAGTTGAGTCTCAAGGCGTTGGGCCTTGAAGAGAAGAAGCTAGAGGCTGAGAGGGTCTTAGCACAGGAGAGGATGGCGGAGGCAGAGAGGGCCTTCGCCAGAGAGAAACTAGCTCTGGAGGGTAGATTATCCTCTGAGTTCAGTTTTAGTTGTCTGGATTCACCAGTGAGGGTGGGGTCCAGTGGTTGCAGCAATATGGAGTCCAGTGCAGGAAGTCCCACTCCCAGATCCCAGAGCAGGGTACCTAGTTCCCAGGAAGATGGTGTCACACTTGAAGGGTATAGGTTGAGGTTCAGGGGGCAGTAGGAAACTGTCTCACCAGTCTTGGGGGGAGTTTGTGGATGAATGTTGTGATGCGCTGAAAGGTTGGGTAATGAGTAGCACGGCAAATGGTTTTGAAGGGCTGTTCAATCTGGTTGTCAGAAAGAACATGTTTAGTAATGGTTTCCCGGGGTTACGCCAACACCTGTTGGAGTGTGGGTTCTCTGATCCCAGGGAGCTTGCACACGAGGCAGACGTCTGGCTATGTGGCGGAGGGTCTGAGGCATTGGGGAGTGATCCCAAAAGGAGTGGCTCAGGTATCTTCCGGCCCTGTGTGGTGGAAGAGGTTCAGAGTAGCCCAGCTACGTTCCGGTGTAGTGGGAGGGGTGTAGGGGCTCACGTCCTGTCTCAGTGGAGAAGGAGTGTGGGCTGTGTCCCAAGGTGCCTGAAACCCAGTCTCAGGGCCTGGAGGGTTCCCTAAGGGAACACCAGGCTGGGGGCCCAGGCTGTACTAGTAGGCCATTTGAGGGGGATCTCCTAGTTTCAGGAGAACCTGGAGCATCTGTAAACGGAGCTCCAGTGGTTCTGGTGTCTAGCGGTGCCGCTCCTAAGTGGAGGGTACAGAAGTCCAGATTGAGGGGTGAGAGGGGGATGTGTTCCACTGTGGGAGAACCAGTGGGTCAGGGGCCAGCCAGAAGGGCTGAGCCTCCTAGGAGTGACCACTGGTAGCACCACTTCTGTCCTGTGGGCTCTTCACGCACTGTCAGATGGACAAGGGTCGGGAGATCTGCGCCAGGCAGACTGTCACACGACACATGAGTCATGTGTTACCCTCGGGGGGATACTGTGTGCGTCCCCAGAAGTCCTGGTGTGCAAGGCATGTGTTCAACCGCAGGGTTTAGTCCCTAGGTTGGGAGGCCAGGTTCAGGTTCTGCCTGACCTGGAGGGAAGGACATCTGTAATTAGTGTCCTGACCGAGGGGATACTGTGTGAGTCCCCAGAAGCCCTGGCGTGCCAGGCAAGTGCTCAGCCGTGGGGTTCAGCCCCAAGGTTCGGAGGCCAGGATCAGGTTCTGCCTGACCTGGAGGAAAGGACATCTGTCCCCAGTGTCCTGACCGGTTTGGCTTCCAGGGATACCACTCCAGGTGGGAGGGTACAGCACTCTGGAAGGGGGTGCAGAGGGAGGGAGTCCTCACCTCTGACCCCGGTGCAACCTGAGGGTTTAGATCCTAGGTTGGGAGACCAGTTGCTGGAGAGAGATCAGTGGTTCCCAAACTTATTTGACCCACGGCTCCCTTCACCTATTGGCCATTGGCCGCGACGCCCCATTATGTTACCTTTTTTGGCGGATGTGGGGATGTTAGCCCGGAATTACTTACATTTTTTACCCTGAAAATATTTGGGATGAAGCTGATGAAGGTATTATAATCATAGATGATGTAACAAATTACAAATATAATAGTTATTTAATTAAAAAAATGTAATTGGTTATGTCAGGAACAATACTCTTCAGCAGTCGGGTCTGCATATGGAATTTCTTAAGACTATTTTTTGTTTTAAAAAATTTGCCTTTAGAGGGAGGGGCTCACTGCTGGAAACCAAGTGGCGAGGGAGATAGGAGGGGGACGAAATATAAAATTCTCATTGGCACCTTTCGTGAGATCACGTTTATGTGCCAATGCGTGCCAGCAGCAGTAGAGTGAACATAGAGTACTATAATTATCCATAAATTAGTCATGCAGTACAATGCAAGCATGCAAGTGGACATGGATAGATACACTAAATAAGCCAAAAGCATTAGTTAGCAATAATATAGAATAGCCACATCTTTAGTAACAATTTTTCTTTTTGTCCTGAAAAAGAAAAAAAGGAAATGGTTGTAGCTTTTTAACTTTCTGTATATGTGCCTAAAATAGTTTTATTAAATACTGGCCAAAAGCATGTAGAAACAGTTTTAATAAATGGACAAGCTTTCTAATGATAACAGACATATGAACCGACTCTACTTCCCTATTGTGGCAACCCAGAATTTACTGAATTTAAAAGTGCCACTCTGTTCCCATTTACAAAACCGGTTCAATATATTTTGGTCAAGGAATGGAATAATCTCATGAAAAAACTATGCTCTACTACACTTCTGTTCCTAATTGCAATACTCCAAAAACTAACTTTTTAACCTTTCTTATTAACTCTGGCGAATTCTGTCCCCTCTGCATGTTTTGCACCAAGACACTTCGGTTAGGCTGTGGTTACAAATAATAAATCCGAAATGCACAGATTTAAAACTTTATCTTTAAATAGCTACCAGGAACTGGAAATGTGACAAACAAAAACCTACAAGCCCAGGGTCTTGTGTGGTATTCAAAGTTTGAAAGGAAATACAAACAATTCTAAAATAAGGAAATGGCATAGTAACCATATTAAACCATGTTCGGTGGTGCGCCCTAAAAATGTAAACCATCATTCCTCATGATGCGTGCGACCAGCTGTCCGTCTCCAGGATAACCTTTCATTTTACCGTACGTACAGCAACCGTTTTCACAATTTCTCCACTTAAGAAATTGTTTGAGTGTTGTATTTCCTGCCGGGCCGAGCATTGTGCTTACAAAACTGTTCAGTCAGGCAGCCATCTGGCTTCTAAGAGTATGTTCTGGAGGATGCAGGCCTGTGATTTATGCTCATGGTTTCTTCCAGTGGTTCCCAATCTGTTTGTGGCGCCCCTAGCTAGATTTTATGACCCACCAGGGTGCCACGGCGCACAGATTGGGAACCTCTAGCCTAGGGCCTGGTCCTGGCTGCGGACAACTAGGGAGTATCAGTGGGGTAGCCTAGTTGGTCCTGGGAGCTTTGACAGAGGGAACCACATTAGTTCAGAATGGTGTTCTATCGCTCAAGGCAGGGAAGCCCATCAAGATGGTGATTGGTCTACCCTGCGTTTTGGCAGGAAGGGGGTTGTGTTGGACTTGGCCCTTTTTGCAGGGTCATCCCTGAACTTTTTGTTTTCCTCCTAGCCTTTTTACTGACATGGTGTTGGTGGTTTTAGGACTTTGGGCACTTTAGCACTGCTGTCCAATGTAAAGTGCGTGTGCTCTCTGTGTTAAACCTGGTAAGATTGTCTACATCTGTTTGACATATTTAATTTACCTGTCAGTCCCTTGTAAAGTGGTATCTCATATTCCAGAGGCTGGTAAATTAAATGCTACTGGTGGGCTTGCAGCGCTGATTGTGCCACCCACCAAAGTAGCCTTGCAAACCTATCTCAGGCCTCTGCCATTGCAGGGCCTGTGTGCGCAGTGTTACTGCCGCTGTGGCGTGGCAGCTAAAGTGTGTGCCATGTCTGTGACCCCCATTTTACTGCATGTCAGTCACCCTTAAGGTAGGCCCTAGCTAGTCCTATGGGCAGGGTGCATCGTAGGTAAAAGGTAGGACATGTACCTTAAGTGTGTGACATGTCCTGGTAGTGACAAACAGCCATTTTGGTTTCTCACTACTGTGAGTCTGCCCTCCCACAGCAATGCATTAGAGGATTCCCTGATAAGTGTTTCACTGGTAATTCCTGATATGAGAGGAACAGCGTGGTCAAGTTTGGTATGGTTGGAATAGTAATAATAAATGCTGCGCAATGGTGTGCGCAGATTTATTATCACTATTTTAGAAATGCCAATTCTAGAAGTTGGCATATCTGTGTGATATGTGTCCGCCTGCCTGATGTGGATTGCATGTCTGGCTGTGGAGTGATAGGGGCTGGTGAGATGTATGTGGCTCCAGGGAGGGCAGGGTGAGTCAGTGCTAGGCTGAATAGGGGATCTGCATTTAGAGTAGTGGGAGGAGTAGTCCCCTGACCCTGAATAGGTCTGTGCCTGCCTAGGTGAATGCAGGCTCTGCCCCCTATTGTGCTCGGATGACTGAGCCCCCATCTAACAAAGGAGGGTGTGAGCACTGTACACAAAGTGCTTCAACACCCCCCAGAACCAGTTGGAACTGGTATCCCCAAGCCCTGTACAATGGGCAGACAAAGGAAACTAATCTGTATATACTGGGTCTGTGACCCCATATGTGTTGTGCTTTCCTTGTGCTTGTTTGGTTACTTGCTGCTGCTTTTGCCCCAGGAGGAACTGCCATGAGGGGCTGCCTCCCTGCTGGATGGCCCTGTGTGCTGGCCTGCCTTGGCCCAGCGGTGCCCCCTGGAACTTTGAAGACCCTAGCACCTCGTGAGCGCTATTTCTTTATTGCCAGCCCAAGAGGAGGGCTGGTGCCTGGCAGCATGCTGCTGCGAAGACTGTTGGGGAATCCCGGCGTGGGGACCCCCCTGCTACTGTGGGGCCAGGCGGAGCCCACCCTGCATTTGTGCTATTTATTTAGCGGGAGCCCACCCCGTGTTTTTGTCACTTTACAGCGGGAGCCTACCCCGCATTTTGGTGCTCCTATAAAGCGGGAGCCCACCCCGCTTTAATGCCTCGGTGAAAGGAGCCGCCGCTGTGAGCCCGGGCATGGGCTCGTATTTTTCACCGCCGCGACGCGGAAGTCAGGCACCAGTGCCTAGTTGTGGGCGGAGTTGTTTGCGTCATCTATAATTGGAGCATACATCTTCATAACATATAGGTCATCCGAACGACTAGCCAAACTAGTCAGTAACCATCTTCCGTTGGTATCATGTTCAGCTGCAACTATAGATAAACCAGATCTCTTAGGGACAAGAGTAATAACCCCGTTTTTTCTTCCCAGAAGCTTCAGAACATGTTGCATCTAATGCCCAATCTTTCCTCATGAGAAGAGCTTCTTTAAAATCTATCTTAGTATCCTGAAGTAGGACCAAATCACCAGATAGACTCTTACAATTATCTAGAGTCTTGATCCTCTTAACTGGGTGAATCAAACCCCAAACATTAAGGGAAACTACATTTATGCCAGGCATTTATATACGTAAATTTTAAATAGTGAGCACTTCTGGTGAAAGAGTACAATGACAATGAAAATAAACTTAAAATCTAAAGGAAGTGAAGCAGATGTCCCAATATTAGGGTGAGTATAAGAGGGAGGAATAAAGAGAAGGGAAAAAAGAAGATGGATCAAATGCACTCCAGAAAAGTCCAGAGCAACATCGAAGCCCAACTCCACCAGGGGATGTCTGTAAGAGACATATTGCATGGGAAATCTACGTGGATGAGCAGCAGCAGAGGCTATCCAGATCGGAGTAGACAACTCAAGCATATACAGACCACAGAGCAGCAGAACAAAAGTTGCCATTCCAAATACATAACCACAGCAAACACCCAACGTGGGTGTAATATTAGGTAGCAGAAGACAAAATAAATATAGTTTAGATGGAACGTCTGCAAAGAGATGACATTACATAAGCAAAAAATCTTCACTTATCATAGCATATAAATTCCAACTTTGCATACTTCAGCCCATCTATAAATAACATTAAGATAAATAACACATCGGTACGTACAAAATTATAAAATAACTGTAAACTATCAAGTAATAGCAACCTATGAGCATGAATATTAAAGAAGCAACTCACAACAATCTATCATTAATTGCTGCACTGAGAACAGAATAAAATAGTTGTATAAAATAATAAGAGAACATCAGTAGATAATGACGCATTTCATAGGTGATCAGTGAAATCATTAAATAAAAAATAACATATCGACAAGCTATCATATAGAAAGAAGGTACAAATAAAGGATAATATGTAAGGGGTAGAAGGTAGAATAATCACCTGTAGTAAAGGAACTATAAAGCAAAGTAAGACTGAAAAAGAGTCCTTTCATAAACAATGCCATTCAATTATAACAAAATATTAAATAGAAGGAGATTAAAAATAAAATATGATGTAAATGGAGCATCTACGATGAGATGACATTTGATAGGCAAACAAATCATAACTGTAATAGCATATGAATCTAGCTTATACATACTTCAACCGAACTATAACAGATCATTCAAATAAATTCCAAATTGATCTGTACAGTATTATAAAATAACTATAAAACTATGAGTTAATAGCAAACCAAGAGCACCATTTAATAAAGGTGTATCTCATAATAGCATACCTCTAATTGTGGCGATGACATCAGAACAAAGGAGATATATAAAGTAATAGAAGATTAATAGTATAGAAAAACGTATTTCATTGATGATCAGTAAACTCATTAAATGGTGCATAACATATATATAGACTTCCATAAAAAAGAGGGACTAAAGATAAAGGATAAGAGGTAGAATGAGAGGTAGAATACTTACCTATAACAAGATTATTAAAATAATAATTTCAGAAACAATGCCAATCAGTTCGAACAATATTTCTTAAGGGGACCATGTCAGTTAGGTATACCATCTTTATATAAGACATATGCATAACAATATGATCCCAAAAAGTGCAAAATAAAAATTCGTTTACTGTATGATACTGTATAAAATATCAAAAACTGGCTATCCAGAGTATGAAGAGCATCAGCACAGTTACAGCAAGATGTAATATATCCTCAATATCAAGCACAACAGAGACTGTTATAGAGCATACAATAGGAACAACATAGACAGTTATTTTGAATCTTATAAAAACTTGAATATGCAAAAACATATCCAAGTTTTAATCAGCGACAAAAAGAAAGTGGTTATCTGGAAACATAGGAAACAGCCCAGGTCAATTAATACAGATAACTAGGGACGAGACGTACCAGGTAAAAAATCTGAATCCATAAGGGATTCAGATTGATTGTCCAAGAACGTAGGGATGAACTTTGAAGATGATCCAGAATCTAGAGGGCCAGAGAATGAAAAAGGAATACCCATATCAATAAGCATCCTGCATAAATTGAGGAAGCCTTTGCGACAAATGACGGAGTCTCTCGCAAAATCCTGCGAAACAGAAATTCTGTGACCTTCCCACTGAACCGTCTGGATCTTCGTAATATGTGCTAAGATTTGATCAATGTGTTGATGTTGCAAAGGTTTAAAAATCAACGGCCTTGAAGAAGACATATTCCTGGGTTTAAAAGTTGGAACTCTGCAAGCTTGTTCTATCACAAAGTATTTTTTGAAAGAAAGATGCAGGATGTTTGGGATCCAAGTAAGCAAGAAGTGAATTACAGAAGGAGCAGAATTCTCACACCCTTCAGGTAATCCAAAAATACAAAGATTACTTCTACAATTACGATCTTCCTGTTCTGTTAAGTCTCTCCTTAATGATGTAATGAAGCGTTCCAAGTATTGGATGTATTTTTCTTTATATTTGTATAATTTTGAACACCACTTATTCTCGTCTCAGCATTAGAAACACGTATTGAAAGATCTTTAAATTCATTATAAATTGCTGCCACTTCCAGCTGGTATAAATCTGTATTGGCTTTGGTGCTTTGAGCTATAGCATGGACGGTATTAAGCTTGAGCAATATAGCTTCTAGAGTTGAGGCAGAGTCAGGACTACCTTTAGCTGGTGAATATGGGGTAGGTGAGGAATGTTTGGAAGCGTTTCAAGTTCCCTTTGGCATCCCTGTCCTTAGTGTTGCCACCCAAACCTCCTGCCATTGAAAGTAATCGTAATGGATATTTAATGTAAATTGAGAAGAGCAGACAGGGCAATAAAGATTAGACACCCAGCCACAAAAACCAGGGTAAATAATAAGCCAACGCTGCTGCAACACTGAGCTGTGACTCAGTAATCAGATTAGGTTTCATCAGCAGATTTAACACGAGACATTGAAGTCCCAGTCAGCAGTCGCCCTTTTATAACATGTAAAGTAAACGTTTTCCCTTTGGACTTTCTTACATCAATGGTGGAGGCACTACTCAGGTGTCATGTCAAAGAAAGGATATGGCTTAAGAAGATTTATACCACAGCCAAACCAATGGACATACAAGATGCGGAACTACTTAACAGTGTGCACAGAGGAAGCCAATGTATAAATGAAAAACAATCTTTCCAAAGAAAGTGTCACAAGGATGATCCAATACACAGCAATGTAAGTAAACAAAGAGAATACATAAAGGAAATTTAGTAACTCAATACATGTTTTATTAAAACAAATTTAAAGTTAAAATTGAAGTGCGCATAATAGACACATACAGAGTAAATCAATACATAAAAAATTCTATTTATAAAAACCGAATGTCTTCATATGGATATATACACAATTTTAATTAAAAAGCAGCAATATATCTCACAATTTTAAAACACACAAGTTAATCGGAAGGACACTTTGTGTAATAAAGGCACCTCACTTGTGCTTCAATATTGTTGGTTTGTGTTACCTTAGGACCAGTACCGCTAAGCTTACTAAACCCTAATTTTCGGTAATTGGTCCCAGGACAAATACAACTTAGGTAACGGGCGTCGACGCGTTTCGGTGGAACAAATTATAGAGCCACCTTCTTCAGGACAGGTAATTGGGGTCCTTCCTTCCGTAAATCAAACTTCTAAAAATACCTAACAGAAAAAAGTGCATACAGTCCATAATCAAATTACTGTCATAGTCAATTAAAGACAACATCGATTCTCAAAGATTATAGGTGAACATTATGAAGACTTCAAGTTAGCAAATTAAAACACCTTTCTTTAGATCCAAAAAATGTTTTCCTTATTAGTTACAAATTCATTCATAGTATTACTCATTGCTGTGGCTGGATCAAACCAGGAAAGACATATTTCTGGCTAGTCGGGAACAGGAAGAATAGAAAAGATTAAAAAAAGAGGAGCCAGAAAGTATACTATATATAGAGGTGGCTATCAATGAGCCTAATGTAGACTCTAAATGTCAGGTATGGTTAAGTATTTTAGACAGGCAGCCAGCATGAAAGAGGTTCAAACAAATGAATCTGCCCTGAATAATAATCTAGTCACTAAAACAGAACAAACCAACATATAATAAATGTACCTCAAATTTGGAATTTTGGGGGGATGTCTGTAAACTGTGAGGGTTCGTACACCACTCGCCGTATCCAATTTATAATTCTGCTTGCTCACAAAGGTGAAAGGGAAAGGTGTAGATGTGTCTATAGATGATAGAAAAATAAGCCACACTAAGCATCATCCAATTAACTGAATAGTGTTAAAGTGTCCAATGGGCCAATGCACAAAGTAAATACTCACTTAGATTAATTTGTATTCTCTGCACATCGCGGACCGATTGTAATGATACACCTCCTTATAGGATAACTGAAGCAAAGACACTGTAGGCTTTACACCCTAAGATGAAAGAGCATCTAGATTAGGATAGATTTGAATGAGACATTGTTGAATTAGTCTCACATATGTTGGAAGGATAGCCTTGGCTTACCTCTCGACACCCCGTATTTATATAACCGGTGGTGACAAAATGTAGGCGATGATAATTGATACTTAAGCTCCGCTTGTTAAAACAATTCGCCAGCGTAGCCCTTTCATCTGTTTAATGCTGGTAGGCTATAAAGGAAGAAAATGGCCCTCGTTATTGGCGCCAAATAAAATACAAACATCACATGAGTGTACGTTATTCCCACTACAATATTGGGTATCGTACTATTGGCGGTAACGAACCCCTCAGACCAATAAGTTCTAAATGGAGATAGTGCCCCTATACGTGAATTTGTCATAGTTGTAAAGACTAGTCTATACTATCCAAATTTTTAAGTCTTTCACGAAAACGAGAATAAAGACAAAAGGCGGTGCCACATAAAGTGCAAATACCCCCAACGTTGCACCAAACGGTGCACACCCAAAGGGACAGACATTTTATCCAGTTACGTGCCCGTAGATGCCCTGGTCTACTATACTCAAGGGTCAAAGAAATGTTAATTTGCATCACACTACCCGTGACTTGCCTGTATAGCTCTACTCGATCCGGTCCTCGTTTTGCTCCCTCGTCTTTCGCGGGTAAACGCAATAGCCGTAGTGTGTATGTCTTAAATACACGGTTCCGGCTCCGACTACGTCATCCATATGGGATCCTCCCCGTAAGGGTAGATGGATTCTGTTAGGTCTGTACGGCCGCCATATTGGAGTGTTGTTGTGATTCTTTCACTCACTATGTTGTAGTTAGAATCGGCGAGTGCTCGCACTTTGTTTAATATCAGACCAAGACCAAAAAATGGTATCTATAACGTATAGGAGCCAAATCCAGAACTAATTTAATGATGGCTTCCATTATATTCACCATTCTGTATTGGTACCAAGAGAAAACTTTCCGATATAAAGGATACGTATAGAATATATGTATATAGATGGCGCCATATTGTAATCGGTACCCCGTACCGTCTAATTAACCGGTTAAGACGGGGGTCTAACAGATTAATCAAAGTTAAACATTATGACTAAGAACCTATACATCACTTGATCAATATGTAAAATATCAAAAAGGCATCAGTGAACACTAAAGCCAGAAGGGCCAATCAGTTCATAGGTGTACACAGTGGCGATCTCTTTATTGTCCTTATCTTTGTTCTTTCCTAAGACGGTAAATATTGTAAGGGACACTGATTAATCTACATAGTCAAACGTGTCCAGACCCCTCGGTCAGTTTAAAGGATCGAAAATTGAAGATTAAAGTGTACGGTTATATAGGTTACAGGGTCCTGTATATAGTAACTAATTTGGTTCTTAATATCACTGTGCGAACCACTATTAATCAATCTGAAAAATGTGGTTTTAGAACCAACACTAACGCCAAGGGAAACAGATTGTTAAGGTTGGATGGAATTCTACATTACCAATCTCATCCAATCCTCCTTTGTGTTTAGACCCCTGTTTACACTGTCCAGAATGGATATGTACTATTGTTCCCTATTTTTCCGTTTCTTTTCCATATTGCCCCCTCTTAGGTTTCCACTGATTTTCTCAATTACAAACCATTTGAAGTCTGTATATTTATGTTTCAACAATTCATAGTGTTCCACAAGGGGGGCATTATGTTTCTTAGTTTTCAATGCCGATCTATGCTCCAGCAATCGGAGTCTCAGCTCTCTCCCCGTTTCACCTACATAGGCTAAACCACATGGGCAGACTAAGAGGTATATCACGTTACTGCTCCTGCAGTTATTCAAGCTTTTGGAGGTAAGAGTGGAGCCATTGTGTGACACCGATTTGGTGTTTAAGCAATGTTCACAAATGCTACATGATCCACATGGAAAGTTACCTACAACTTTCTGCATGTGTATCGAAGCCTGAACCTGGGGTTTGTTTGGTTTGTAAGTGGTAACTAGATTTTTGCGGATGTTGTCATTCCGTTTAAAGGCAAACAACGGTTTTTGGAGTTTTATCTCCATGCCTTCATTGAGAATCTCCCAATTAGAATTGATAACATTTTTCAGCTTATTGCTAATATTTGAAAATTGTGTTACACACACAAGGCGTTTCTCTGATGCTGGTTCCTTCCTATTTTTGTTGTCTTGGTTTCGTTCGAACATACTTTCACGATTATAAAACCTCGCTCGTTTAAAAGCTTGTTTTATAAGTTTCCTCGGGTACCCGCGATCAAGGAGTTTGCCCTTAAGTGTCTCAGAGTGTTTATAAAAATCTTCCAAAGTTGTGCAGTTCCTGCGTAAACGCAAGAACTGCCCAAAGGGTATATTATCCCTCTGGGCACGGGGATGATAGCTTTTATAATGTAAAAGTGTGTTCTTGTCCGTGGGTTTTGAAAAAAGTTCGACTATGAGGGTACCTTCTATGTTTTTGATGGTAATATCTAAGATGTTAACCGACACATTATCATATTGGGCTGTAAACTTAAGATTAGGGTCACCAAGATTTAGCCACTCAAGGAATTCCAGCAGTATTCTCTCCTCACCTTCCCAAATGAAAAAAATATCATCTATAAAGCGGCGCCATAGAGTGATGTTTTCAAAGAAAGGCGCCGCCTCATTATAGATATGTATATTTTCAAAATTGCCAACATAAAGGCAAGCTAGGCTCGGCGCACAGGTAGCGCCCATGCTCGTGCCTTTGCGCTGGAGGAAAAGATCATCCTTAAATAAAAACATATTGTTTTTAAGAACTAGGGTAATGCATTTGAGAATAAATTCCTTATTTGCTCCTCTGGTTGCCTCAGGGGTTAGGCATTCACTCATGACTCTAATGGTGTCATCCTGCGGGATATTTGTGTATAATGCTTCTATGTTGAGGGTAACCAGCCACTGTGTATTCTCATTGAAACTGGCACCCTCGATCATAGAGATTATATGATATATACGGTCTGCCTCTAACAACATGTCCAAAGACTTAAGGCAGGCTCTCAAAAATCTCAAAGAAGACCCAAACCTTATTATCAAACCTGCGGATAAGGGGGGAGGAGTTGTTGTCTTTGATTCTGATGATTATGACCGAAAAATGCAGTCCTTATTGGGGGTTGAGGACCACTACCAGAAAGTCCCTCACTCTAGATTGATAACCTTAACTAAACTCGTGAACGATACATTGTTAGAGGCAGACCGTAATGGTTGGGTGTGCGAAGCTGAATTGAAATTCCTTAGGAACGACAATGCCCTTACACCGGCAATTTATGGTTTGCCGAAGATTCATAAAAATGAAAGGGATCCTCCGATGCGACCCATTGTTAGTGGCATTGGCTCACTTTTAGAACCCTTTAGCCAATATGCAGACTCTTTTTTGAAACCTTTGGTCACCCAACAAAAATCCTATGTTAGAGACACCACTCATATAATCTCTATGATCGAGGGTGCCAGTTTCAATGAGAATACACAGTGGCTGGTTACCCTCGACATAGAAGCATTATACACAAATATCCCGCAGGATGACACCATTAGAGTCATGAGTGAAAAGAAACGGAAAAATAGGGAACAATGGTACATATCCATTCTGGACAGTGTAAACAGGGGTCTAAACACAAAGGAGGATTGGATGAGATTGGTAATGTAGAATTCCATCCAACCTTAACAATCTGTTTCCCTTGGCGTTAGTGTTGGTTCTAAAACCACATTTTTCAGATTGATTAATAGTGGTTCGCACAGTGATATTAAGAACCAAATTAGTTACTATATACAGGACCCTGTAACCTATATAACCGTACACTTTAATCTTCAATTTTCGATCCTTTAAACTGACCGAGGGGTCTGGACACGTTTGACTATGTAGATTAATTCAGTGTCCCTTACAATATTTACCGTCTTAGGAAAGAACAAAGATAAGGACAATAAAGAGATCGCCACTGTGTACACCTATGAACTGATTGGCCCTTCTGGCTTTAGTGTTCACTGATGCCTTTTTGATATTTTACATATTGATCAAGTGATGTATAGGTTCTTAGTCATAATGTTTAACTTTGATTAATCTGTTAGACCCCCGTCTTAACCGGTTAATTAGACGGTACGGGGTACCGATTACAATATGGCGCCATCTATATACATATATTCTATACGTATCCTTTATATCGGAAAGTTTTCTCTTGGTACCAATACAGAATGGTGAATATAATGGAAGCCATCATTAAATTAGTTCTGGATTTGGCTCCTATACGTTATAGATACCATTTTTTGGTCTTGGTCTGATATTAAACAAAGTGCGAGCACTCGCCGATTCTAACTACAACATAGTGAGTGAAAGAATCACAACAACACTCCAATATGGCGGCCGTACAGACCTAACAGAATCCATCTACCCTTACGGGGAGGGTCCCATATGGATGACGTAGTCGGAGCCGGAACCGTGTATTTAAGACATACACACTACGGCTATTGCGTTTACCCACGAAAGACGAGGGAGCAAAACGAGGACCGGATCGAGTAGAGCTATACAGGCAAGTCACGGGTAGTGTGATGCAAATTAACATTTCTTTGACCCTTGAGTATAGTAGACCAGGGCATCTACGGGCACGTAACTGGATAAAATGTCTGTCCCTTTGGGTGTGCACCGTTTGGTGCAACGTTGGGGGTATTTGCACTTTATGTGGCACCGCCTTTTGTCTTTATTCTCGTTTTCGTGAAAGACTTACAAATTTGGATAGTATAGATTAGTCTTTACAACTATGACAAATTCACGTATAGGGGCACTATCTCCATTTAGAACTTATTGGTCTGAGGGGTTCGTTACCGCCAATAGTACGATACCCAATATTGTAGTGGGAATAACGTACACTCATGTGATGTTTGTATTTTATTTGGCGCCAATAACGAGGGCCATTTTCTTCCTTTATAGCCTACCAGCATTAAACAGATGAAAGGGCTACGCTGGCGAATTGTTTTAACAAGCGGAGCTTAAGTATCAATTATCATCGCCTACATTTTGTCACCACCGGTTATATAAATACGGGGTGTCGAGAGGTAAGCCAAGGCTATCCTTCCAACATATGTGAGACTAATTCAACAATGTCTCATTCGAATCTATCCTAATCTAGATGCTCTTTCATCTTAGGGTGTAAAGCCTACAGTGTCTTTGCTTCAGTTATCCTATAAGGAGGTGTATCATTACAATCGGTCCGCGATGTGCAGAGAATACAAATTAATCTAAGTGAGTATTTACTTCGTGCATCGGCCCATTGGACACTTTAACACTATTCAGTTAATTGGATGATGCTTAGTGTGGCTTATTTTTCTATCATCTATAGACACATCTACACCTTTCCCTTTCACCTTTGTGAGCAAGCAGAATTATAAATTGGATACGGCGAGTGGTGTATGAACCCTCACAGTTTACAGACATCCCCCCAAAATTCCAAATTTGAGGTACATTTATTATATGTTGGTTTGTTCTGTTTTAGTGACTAGATTATTATTCAGGGCAGATTCATTTGTTTGAACCTCTTTCATGCTGGCTGCCCGTCTAAAATACTTAACCATACCTGACATTTAGAGTCTACATTAGGCTCATTGATAGCCACCTCTATATATAGTATACTTTCTGGCTCCTCTTTTTTTAATCTTTTCTATTCTTCCTGTTCCCGACTAGCCAGAAATATGTCTTTCCTGGTTTGATCCAGCCACAGCAATGAGTAATACTATGAATGAATTTGTAACTAATAAGGAAAAAAAATTTTGGCTCTAAAGAAAGGTGTTTTAATTTGCTAACTTGAAGTCTTCATAATGTTCACCTATAATCTTTGAGAATCGATGTTGTCTTTAATTGACTATGACAGTAATTTGATTATGGACTGTATGCACTTTTTTCTGTTAGGTATTTTTAGAAGTTTGATTTACGGAAGGAAGGACCCCAATTACCTGTCCTGAAGAAGGTGGCTCTATAATTTGTTCCACCGAAACGCGTCGACGCCCGTTACCTAAGTTGTATTTGTCCTGGGACCAATTACCGAAAATTAGGGTTTAGTAAGCTTAGCGGTACTGGTCCTAAGGTAACAGAAACCAACAATATTGAAGCACAAGTGAGGTGCCTTTATTACACAAAGTGTCCTTCCGATTAACTTGTGTGTTTTAAAATTGTGAGATATATTGCTGCTTTTTAATTAAAATTGTGTATATATCCATATGAAGACATTCGGTTTTTATAAATAGAATTTTTTATGTATTGATTTACTCTGTATGTGTCTATTATGCGCACTTCAATTTTAACTTTAAATTTGTTTTAATAAAACATGTATTGAGTTACTAAATTTCCTTTATGTATTCTCTTTGTTTACTTACATTGCTGTGTATTGGATCATCCTTGTGACACTTTCTTTGGAAAGATTGTTTTTCATTTATACATTGGCTTCCTCTGTGCACACTGTTAAGTAGTTCCGCATCTTGTATGTCCATTGGTTTGGCTGTGGTATAAATCTTCTTAAGCCATATCCTTTCTTTGACATGACACCTGAGTAGTGCCTCCACCATTGATGTAAGAAAGTCCAAAGGGAAAACTTTTACTTTACAGTATACTTCGGTGCTCTGTTCCTTTGGACGTTATTGAGCCCCTCTCCTTGTGTTTACGAGCCCTTTTATAACAGCCAAAATTGAAATAGATAAGCCACCCTAATGTTGAGAGATGAGGTTTTGAAAAATTGATATAATGAGCATAATTAATGTAGGGAGGATCTTCTTAGAAAAAGGGATAAACCACTTTAAGCACTGAAAAACGGACCAGATATCTCTTCTGCCATGCAGTGACGTACATGTAATAATGACCACCAAAGAAAGGCCACTACTGAGTTAATACCCAATAATACATTTGCCACCTTTCATTGAGGTGTTACAGCAAACAAATGATGGACGAAATGCTGACAATGCAAACATTCTCCCCCAGTCAAAAGATATGGGTTAAATCCATTGTTCATTTGCCCACTATGCCACCCCAGTTTGGACCCAGCCATATGCAAATCAGTCTTGCCCCTGTGCCCCATGGGAACAGTCCAGACCGAACTGCCAGGCCAGGTCCTCTCTGGACCAGAAACAAGCATCCTGGGACCAGCTTCAGGGTATGTCACCCTTCTTCAGCCAGGCTAGCTTGAATCCAGTGGCACAGTGAGCAAGGGACCCACGTCTGGGCATACCCATCCCACTTAGGGCGAAAAGTGTTACAGCAAACAAATGATGGGCGGAATGCTGACAATGCAAATATTCTCCCCCAGTAAATAGATCTGGGTTAAAACCATTGTTCTTTTGCCCACTACGCAACCCCAGTTTGGACCCAGCCATATGCAGATCAGTCTTGACCCTGTGCCCCATGGCACCAGTATAGACCGAACTGCCAGGCCAGGTCCTCCCTGGACCAGAAATAAGCATCCTGGGACCGGTTTCAGGGTCATGGTGAGCAAAAGAATGATGGATTTAACCCAGATCTCTTGACTGGGGGAGAATGTTTTGATTTGCTCTGCATTCCGTCCATCAATCGTGTGTCTCTTGCTTTCTCGCCCTAAGTGCGCCGGGTATGCCCAGACGTGGGTCCCGGGCTCACTGTGCCACTGGATTCAATTTCAAGCTATCCTGGCTGAAGAGAGGTGAAACCCCGAAAACGGTCCTAGGATGCTTGTTTTCAGTCCAGGGAGGACCTGGCTTGGCAGTTCGAGCTGGATTGTTCCCATGATGCACAGGGTCAAGACTGATTTGCAAATGGTCAGGTTTTAACTGGGGTGGCATGGTGAGCAAAATAATGCTGGATTTAACCCAGATCTCTTGACTGGGGGAGAATGTTTTGATTTGTTTTGCATTCCGTCCATCAATTGTGTGTCTTTTGCTTTCTTTCCCTAAGTGCGCCAGGTATGCCCAGACGTGGGTCCCGGGCTCACTGTTCCACTGGATTCAAGCGATCCTGGCTGAAGAGGGGTGAAACCCTGAAACTGGTACTAGGATGCCTGTTTCTGGTCCAGGAAGGACCTGGCTTGGCAGTTTGGGCTGGACTGTTTCCATGAGGCACAGGGTCAAGACTGATTTGCATATGGCCAGGTCTACGCTGGGGTGGCATGGTGAGCAAAAGAATGATGGATTTACCCAGATCTCTTGACTGGGGAGAATGTTTTGATTTATTCTGCATTCCGTCCATCAATTGTGTGTCTTTTGATTTCTCACCCTAAGTGCGCCGGGTATGCCCAGACGTGGGTCCCGGGCTCACTGTGCCACTGTATTCAAGCTATCCTGGCTGAAGAAGGTTGAAACCCTGAAACCAGTCCTAGGATGCTTGTTTCGGGTCCATGGAGGACCTGGCTTGGCAGTTCGGGCTGGATTGTTTCCATGAGGCACAGGGTCAAGACTGATTTGCATATGGCGAGGTATTAACTGAGGTGGTATGGTGAGGAAAAGAATGATGGATTTAACCCAGATCTCTTGACTGGGGGGGAATGTTCTGATTTGTTCTACATTCCATCCATCAATTGTGTGTCTTTTGCTTTCTCAGCCTAGGATGCTTGTTTCCGGTCTAGGGAGGACCTGGCTTGGTAGTTCGGGCTGGACTGTTCACATGAGGCACAGTATCAAGACTGATTTGCATATGGCCTGGTCTAAACTGGGGTGGCATGGTGAGCAAATGAATGATGGATTTAACGCAGATCTCTTGACCGGGGGAGAATGTTTTGATTTGTTCTGCATTCTGTCTATCAATTGTGTGTCTTTAGCTTTCATTGAGGGTCACACAATGAAGCGAAGTTCCAGTCAGCTGCCACCATTTTGAGGCCTCCAATTGTGAGGAAGACAGCCTTCTACTGCACTTGATAAATATAAGTCAGCGATGTGACAGACAAGACCAGTGCACACGGTACCTCCAGGCAGAGTGATCCATATCTTACAGAAAGGATTTGATAGCGGGCTTCAGCCCTCACATGCTGTGCTGTGGTAGAACTGCAGTGACGGCCTCCATTTCAGAGCACTACAGTGGACAAGTTCTCTTATGTGTTGCAGCCTCTAGCAAAGCGGTGTGGAGTATGAGAGAAAGAAACCTCTCCTTAGTGCTTATCAGCTGTTCCACCGCTCTCCAGTGCCCAAGGGTGAACAAACAAATCACCCGTGCCACATGATAAATGAGAATCCGCACCGGAAGTGTCGCGGAACTCAAGGAAAGGCAGCCATCTACGCTGCGTGTCTAACCACGCCCCCTCACAGTGCCGCCAAAAGCCCCCGAACCGTACCAAGGAGTGAATAGTTTATGGCAACCATTGAATATGACAACCCTTGTTCCTTTAGGGATTGTGGAAGCAGTACAGTACTTTTTGCTCAGTTAATCGTTCTATCTTTGTCTCAGAGAGATATACAGAATAAAATTTGCGGACGTTTTCAATAAGTATTTATTGAACCCATGCATTCAGGTATAAAACATGTTTGCTGCAACAATGAATAGACAGAAGCAATGTAAAAGATTACAAGCACCAACTGTGTAAATAGAAGGTAGAATTCTACCATGGTGCTAAAACAGTGACTATATGTAGGCATATAAACATGACAGTAATCAAGCATACTACTATGATGCAGACCCTACCTCAGTGTACTTAAGTGAACCTTGCATGTTTGTGGGTGTAAAGACAAGAATCCCCTAGGAAAGAGCCAACCCCATTACCTGATGGGAGAGAATGAAGGACCCCGTCTTTGTCACAAGTTGGACACCCAGTGAGGGATGTTGAACCGCTTTGTGTTGAAGCTTCAGTGTGCAGGGACCTCAGTGTCTTGAGTCAGCATGGAAGCATCTCCTCTTGTTATCTAGGGATGGTGCAGTTCAAACATACCACAAAGATAGCCTTGGGGTTCCTACCACAATCCATATATTGTGAGTACAATTATGTAAATTAGCCTAAATCAATAATTGCAATTATGCAAAGTAGTTCTGGCACCCTAGGATGAAGATAGCCATGACTTTCGTACAGAGTATATTAATCCTGTTATGTACTCCATGTGCAGTTTTTTTTCTAAGAATCCTCACGCATAATAAATGAGGCTAGTTTCAAGGAAACCAATCAACATTTATTCAGCACAGAACTGGGTAAAAGGTCAGTTCTAGAACCGTTATGAAGAGCAAGGTAGGAAAAACCTAGGTAAAAGGTTGTTTTGCTAATTAGGCCTAGGTTGGGGAACATAACACCCACTCCTCATCCTAAGGTCGATAAGGTTAACTAATGCTGACATCAAATACGGGATCATCATATTTAAAGAGATCAAATACTACCTAATTTCGGTTAATTTGCACATAAATCCAGCGTCCTTGCACATCACAACTAACTTTTACTATTTGACACTTATTAGAAAATATAAGAGCCAACCCACTAACTGACGAATTAGCTGAGGCAAAATAGGCTTGGTTATACCCCTTTGGAAGAATTAATGTAGGAGTATCAGATCTAAAATGAGTCTCCTTAATAAACAGCACTTGTTGGAGGACGAAAGCAACCAAGTTAACATTGCACTTGCTTTTCTTGAATTCAACCAGCCATTCACATTGCACAAAAGTATTTTGATTCTATCCATTCAAAATAGAAATGACATCTTTCATCTCACCAAAAATACATAGCATTAGAAATTGAAAAGAAAAAAAACACCTATGTATGCAATCCACTGCACTCATTTTTTCTCTGCTACCCTAACCATACCCTCACCTTAGCCACCCCCAAACCCTACGTGGCGAGCATCCCCCTAGCAACACGCCATGCGAAACCCCTAGCTGATGAGGCCCTGGACCTGCATCCTCATCTGTCAGAATCAGGTCCCCCATCACCGTCCCCACCCTTCTTAAGAAGAACCAGAAGAGAAAAAATACTCTAATTTCGAATTGTTTTTAAATAGTCCTGTGCTTTAGATAGAACAGTAAAGATCTTAAATTGTCCCTTCCAAAGTACCTTCAATTTTGAAGACTGAACCAAGGAGGCCTGTGCTCCGATTGATCTAAATTCAGAGGCAAGCAATTGAAATGCATTTCTCCACCTGGCTGAAGTCACAGAAAGATCAGAAAAAATCTTCAAAGAGGCATTTTGCAAAATCATGAACGTTTTCTGCTGTATCACTCTAGTGAGGACCTGTTCCTTAATCCCGAAAGAGAGAAATTGACCAAAATAGTTCGAGGATATTTGGCCTCAGGTGTCTGATGAAAAAGTACTCGATGAGCCGGCATGATTGTCAAATCCTCAGGAGCAGATGGTAAAACATGATCTTTAATCAACATATTGATAAGCTGAGGAACTGATTGTATATGACCCTGGGATTCACTCCCTTCCGGAATTCATGTAAACCGCACATTGGAGCGCCTTGCATGATTCTCCATAGATTCTAAATTTAGCTCCAATTCTGTGATTTTTGCAAATTCAGGTATCGTACGGGATTGTATAAGTGCCAATTTGTCCTCGATGTCAGAAATTCTTTGCTCCGCTGCCTGTAGTTGTTTGGCGGTACCAATAAGGTCTCTTCTATTTTAGTAAGCCTTTGCCTTAAGAGCTCCGTATCCAAGGTTTGCTGGACTTTAAGCCCACGGATCTCCACCAGAATTGTATCCAGCATTTCTTTCAAAGCTTCTGGCAGGAACGCCTGAGCCATGCAAGGAGTTTTTATCAACGATACATTTGAGTGGATATTCACTTCAGGAGCAGCCATCATTTGTGCGCTGTGGCTCGTACTTGGATCATGGGAGGGAGCAAAGGAAACTTCATCCGAAGGACCCGGACCCCTGGAATCAGTTGGAGGAGTATAATCCAATATTTCTTGCACATTTCGCACAGCGATCCCTCAAGTGTTGAGTTCACGGGCCCTAGTATTGTTGTAGTTGTTGTAATCGATGGAAATACTCCTGCTCTGATCTCCTCACCAGAATATTTAGACCCAACATTTGTGAACAAAGGGAAGGTTTTAGGCTTTTGACGAAGCTCAACACTCTTGTCTAACCCTAAGTTCCTCATTGGTGAAGTAGAGGCTGGGGATAGAGTTGAATTTTCAGAGCTGTTAGCAATTGAAAAGACGGCACTAGCTTTTCCCATTACAACTGACCCAGGCTTCTGCAAACATAAACCTTCCGCTGTCCCCCTTCCTGCGTCTTCGTGTGGCTGGACAGGATTAAAGGGAAAGTCAGGAGTGCCTCCAGAGGTCTCCATCTGCTTATCTCGCCAACCAGCCTACTCTGTGAGGCCTTCTTACAATGTTGAGAGGGGACAGGAGGGACTGGCGAACTAATTTTTGTGCAAAGTTGTCACATGACAGTAGGGCACATATGCTACCAATGCATCGACTATCAATGCCTTTCAGCTATTGTAGGTCAAGCATACACCTCCTACGGGTGCCAGGAAACTAACACAGCCGTATAAAAACCACAAAGTCGTGCGTAGCACCTCCCTTGCACCTCGCCTCATCTTAGCCACTCCTTACTTCCACAGATGAATGGGAGCATTGTACAGTTCCTCTCCCAGGCTAAATAGGAGCAGTCTCGTTCTCTCCCCATAAGCTTGATGAGAGCTGCGACCAGAGCTGGGACCAGACTTCATAAATTTCCAATACTATAGCAACAACAGCTGCCACCAAGTCTCCTCGCTTCAAACAACCCCTCTAATCCTCAGCCAATGCGGGCGTCACACTTTCTTTCTGGCTCCTATGCCTGAACACAGGTTAATCAGCCCACTGGATTGGTAGGCACAACTCCCCAAGCCAAAATCCCACCAGCATCCGCTCCATAAGCTCCTTCGATCTTCAACTCATTTTCTTTCCCCCCAGGGACGAATCAAGCCATGGTTCAGACTGTTCAAAGTGGTAGCCTCCACAAAATCCCCTCGCAACTCCATCGCAACACCGTGACTAAATTCAGCAGGTCTTCCTGCTCTATTCTTTACATTTCCTCCTTCCTCTGCAGCGCCTCATTACGGAGCCGCTAAACGCTGAACACCGCCGTTGGAGCTCCGAATGCAAGCAGAGCTCCAGTGTCTGCCTGCTAAGGGGAGGGGTGGGACCGGAGGATCCGGTTCCTTCGTGCGCAGCAGGACATGGGGCTGCAGCTGCCAACTGTACCGCCTCTGCTTTACTGCAAATGTATTATCTATTAGCAGTTTCTGAGGGCTCGATGATTTGGGGGGTGATTTTAACTTCATTCAAGATATTCGCCTAGACACATCTAATACAGCTAAGAAACAAACCCAAATCAAACAAACTGATTAATATGATGAAAAAGGATTTTGCTTTGCTAGATCCATGGCGACAAAGTCATCCTGGGCACTCAGATTATACATGCTGTTCTTTCAGATATAAGACTGCATCTCGAATAGATTTGTTTTATTAATTATAATCTGCTATCTAGAAATGAGACGGTGATTTACTCCAATGCCTTTTCCGATCATTCAGCCATTTCTAATAAAATTCATATGAAGGGAACACAGCTTTGAAATACTAGGCGCTGGTGCTTTCATAAATCTCTTCTTGAAGATATGGAGTGGGTAACGGAAATGCAGTCTTTTATTAAAATTTTTTTTTTAAATCAATGAGAACACAGCGTCTATCTTTTCTGTGTGGGAAGCTCTAAATGCAGCCTTCAGAGGGCAGGTAATAGCATACACATCGGCGCTGTGGAAACAACGCTCTCGGGAGATGCTTTCCCTACAGGAGGAGGTTGAAAAACTTAAAGCTGTTTTAAAGACGGTTAGGTCTGAATCTCAAAAGACGGGACTCCTTCGAGATCTAGCAGAAGCTAAAGATAAACTCAGGCAATTTTTTTTATCTTCAGATAATTAAAGGAAGCAAGGCCTATTACCAAAAACTTTACAAAGAGAGTCAACATATAGGATGCTATCTGGCCTGGTTAACAAACACTCAGAACAGTCAAAATACAATTACTCGGATTAGAGATCCGGTCCTGGATACAATTGTAGATTCCAAAGAGTAAATTGCAGGGTTTTTTTAACGACATTTCAGAAAGATATATGAGGAGATGCAGGAAATTACCCAAACATCACTTATAGACTATTTTGTATCTTTAGAAATGCCTTCTATCTCTAAGACTGTACAGGATTCTATTGATAAATCTATTTCACAAGATGAAGTCAGTAATGTATTGAAATCTATGGCTCATGTGAAAGCCCCAGGTAACAACAGTATCCCTGTTGAAGTTTTTCAGATTTTTGAACCTTTGCTCTTGCCTTTTCTTACTAAATTATACAATTTGATAAAAAAAATGGTGAACCAATATCTAAAAATCTTAAGGAAGCGGTTGTGATCTGTTTTCTTAAGAAAGTTAAGGATCCCACCGCTGCTGGTTCATACAGACCCATACGTTTTTTAAATATAGACTATAACATTTTTATGAAAATCTGAGCAGTAAGGTTGACTCCGGTTGCACAACAGGTGGTTCATATAGACCAATCAGGTGGGGTAGTTCTATGCCCTCTAATACGTATTTTTTTACACAAGCCATCAATAACCTGTCAGTCAACAAGGTTAAGGCAGCAATTTTAAAGCTTGATGCAGAAAAATCATTTGACCTTTGTTGAATGGCAGGCTTTGTTCTTTATATTATCTTTGTGTGGCTTGTCTGAACGTTTGGTCAATATGATAAAAGATGTGTATTTAGGTTCAGAGGCGATAATCTTGATTAACAGAAAATCGGCGGGTAAAGTCAAGTATCGACGTGGGACTAGACAGGGATGCCCGATGTCCCCCCTTTTATTTGCACTTTTTATAGAGCCCCTGGCAATTAAAATCTGCAATAATCACCAGATAATGTCCCCAATAGCGGCCATGCCAAAAATGAAATTATTCGCAGATGATGTTCTTTTATATCTATTAGCAGAACCATCTAATACGTTAAATGCATTTAGGGAAGTAGAAGAGTTTACACAAATAGGTGGGTACAGACTAAATCGAGCAAAGACAGAGGTACTTTGGTTTAATGCCCCATCAGTGTTGCTGCCAGACTCGCTGCCAGACTTGTCCCCAGGACACCGTGTCACAAACACATCACCCAACACCTACGAGGCCTCCACTGGCTCCCCGTCGAGAAAAGGGTCACCTTTAAACTCCTCACCCACGTTTACAAATCCCTCAACAACCTCAGACCCAAATACCTCAACGAGAGAGTATCCTTCCACGTACCCAAAAGGAACTTTCGCTCCGACGACCTCGCCCTGGCCGAGGTCCCCGCATCTGCAGAAACAGAACTGGCGGGAGAGCCTTCTCCTACTTCGCAGTTAAGACCTGGAGCATGAACATCAGATGCTCCACGACCCTGCACTTATTCAGGAAGGACCTCAAGACCTGGCTCTTTGACTGACCTGGAGACGTTCCCCCGCCCAGCACCTTGAGACCCTCACGGGTGAGTAGCATGCTCTATAAACCCCTGATCGATTGATTCCTCAGCAGAATTTATCTAATCCTATTAGATATTTAGGTTTATATGTAAATTGTCACTATGATCATCTTTTTAAGCTAAATTATGGAAACACCCTGGAAAAGGCTAAGAGGCTATTAGACCGATGGTCTCTTTTTCCTTTAACTGTATTGTTGGTCAAAATGTCTATCTTGCCAACATTTGTATTTTTATTTATTCATCTTCCGATTAACATTCCTCAATCATATTTCTCGGAAGTACATGCATTAATTCAGAATTTTATATGGGCACAGAAACAGCCTAGAACTTCCTTAGCAATTTTACAATTAGATAATTCTTAGGGGGGGATCGCCCTCCCCAATCCTGAACTTTATTACCAGGCTGCTTTATTGAATTTATTGGTTCAACTCCCATTGGCAGCATCACAATTTGAGAATTTTTTATTAAAAATGTGTGACGCAGGAGAGTGCAATCCAGTTTTTCTACGCTTCCCGAAAACTCCCCAAAAAATCAAGATACAAGGCATTAACTGACCTTGCTTGTCGCATACAAGTATTTTTGAATCTACATAAAATTCCTAGAACCATCTATATTAAAAAATTTGTGAGTGTCAGCCCTTTGGCCTGCAGCTTTCTCGGGGGACTTTGCAATTATGGCAAGTGGTGGGTTTTGAATATTTGAGTGACTTTTTAGTGCATCTAAGCTGATTACCAGTGAGATGTTGTCCCAGCAGCTGTGCCCTAGGTTTCCAGCTTTGGCATTTAGTTTTAACCAAATTTAGAGCTTCTTAAAAGCAAATTATGTGGTGACTAATAATGAAGCTTTAAATATATTAAACCAACTATATGGTCAGGACCTATGTGGAGTTGGCAATTGGTATTCTTGACTAATACAGCCGGGCCAGCAGAAAGTGCTTGATAACGTTTTTCCTAAACTACTGGAAGAAACCGGCTGCAGTGTCAGCAAAAAGGAATGGCAGTCTCTATGTGAAATAGGCCACAAAGCGCTTAGAGCTGCTAACTATAAAATAATTTGTCAAGATGGCTATCTTATTATGCACTTAAAAGATTGAATGAAAAAGTTCCTGCCTCTTCAGAGTTTTGTTTTAGATGTGGGAACCCAGGGATAAGGTCCGGGAACCATATCTTTTTCTACTATCCCGATCTATATCAATTCTGGCCCGCTATTTTTTCGAGGCTCAATCAGTGCCGAGCTTTATTACTCCAAATTATTCCTACTATTAAATCAGCTCTTTTTGGGTATTCAATAGAGGTCCAACATTTGTCTAAATACCAACAATATTTCTGTTCAATAGCTATTGCAGTGGCCACGTCTCTAATTTTACAAAATTAGAAGTCGAATAAGATACCGTTGATTCAGCAATAGCAAGAAAAGATGGTTAAGACATATATATGGGAGGAAGCATATGCCAAGCGGATAGGGTTGCTTAGAAGATTTGTAGCAATTTGGTCAGGGTTTTTCAATAATGCGTTTTAAAATGTTCATAGTTATTTATACCCTCAATGTGTTATGAAAGTAGATTGTGGTATTGGATTATTTGCACTTTATTTTCTGAGTCTAAATTTGCTGCTACTGATACATTGCCTGACTTTTTACTGTTAGCATTTTATTTCTATAGCATTAGCACTTTCTTGATGTATTCATGAACAGATGGTTTTATTAACCATATGTTGTGACGCTTCTTATATCATTGATATTTTGGGTGTTTCAATTTTAGCACTGTATTGATATTGTATCACCACTTTTCTGATCTTTCATTCCGGCAAGGATAGTACCTTAGTCCAATTGCACTTGCACATTATCATTATAAATATGAACTAATTATTAGGTTGGACATAATCTGCGCCTGACGCACTATTAGCACTTTATTGTCTTCGCACTTTCGTTTTTACTTTTGTATGCAGAAATTGATTGTTATACTGATATAAGCTGTATTATGCAATTGAGCTGCTTCTCTTTTGTAATCCACTCCATAAAAAAAATACAAAAAAAATACAAAAAAAAGGTTAACTAATGCTAAAATAAGCCTCTTAAAAAGCATAAATACATTGTCATAAAACCAGTGTCTTAAAACATATAAAACCATGTTTTATGTAAAAAGGATATTATTAAAATTCAAAAAAGCTCTATAAGTCGACTAAAGAGTCAATATATGATTATACTGACTGAGCACATCGAAAGCCATGGTGCTCAGTGAGAGCAGATGAGAAAAATAAAACAAAACAATGTTTTTCAATCCAATTTGGCTTGTTTTGGACAAAAAGGTTGAATTTTTCCCATAACACGGAGAGCCAAATGTTTATGTGTCCTGTGTGAGAGACATAACATCACTGTCGCTTGCATTCAGAGATGACAGTCCATGTAGCACCTCTTGTATCAAGTCAATGAAGCAAAGGTGATCTTCTCTGGTTCCCACACCAGCAGCTGAGAAAGCACTCAACACCTGCGAGCCTGTCGTAGAGCCGTTGTTGATTCCGCCAGGAGCTGAAGCATCCCATAGATGATCTAAGAATGCCGTCATCATCATGGGAATATGCTGAGGACATTGATGCTCGTGGACCTTTAGGGGATCCAGTAGTAAACCTATGTCCGGTGGCGAAACCGGTAAAAGGGTCAGACACAGGTCTAACACCCATTCGTATCCACAGAATAGGCAGCGGAACACAGGCAAGATGCAGTCAAACCAGACTGGTCTGAATGATAGAAACCAATGCTCGCTTAGCTACCGAACCTGATGTGTGCCAAGACGAAGCACCATGCGCTCACGACAATGTCGCAGCGACAGTGCTTTTTCCATCTCTCCCTGAACTGGGATGTTCATTGCAATGCAGGATAATTAAAACCAGGATACCCACTACAAGTAGTAGGACCAGTGGAAGCCCTAAAAAAAATGCTTCCCAAAACAGAGTTTATGAATGGTGGAATCACTCTGAAGATTGTCTGAAAGGTGCTCAACAGTCCAGGCCCTGTACGTTTAAAAAGGTGCACGATCCCCCTCGTATCAGACATGTTAAAGATACGATTAACCATTTCCCCGAAATAGAGTGGGAAGTTCGTACAGACTAGTGCCTGTACCTCAGATGAAGACCTTGCAACCTGGAGGCCACATCTTTCTGAAAAAGCATGGCTTTCAGTCTGCTCAGAGAATCAAACTGTATAAAGGAAATATTCAATTAAGGCCATAGCATTGCCTCCCTAACAGTGTGGGTCAGTGGAAACAATACTTGCATACAACAAATAACCCTGGAAATTACTGTGACCCGATATGTGATGCCTCATACCATCCCACAACAGCCTTGGTCATTTAGCATCAAATAGCTCCCATTCGAGAACAGCTCAATCACTGGATGAATTACAACAGCCAGGGAACCCTTCAATGGACAAGACAAGTTAGCAACTGAAGCATTACAGGCCCCGTCAAGCAAAATGTCTTTGCAAACTAGGGACCCACTTATAGCACTTTCACAGTTTGAACGGCTGAGAAAAACTTCAGTGTCCCCATTCCCGCATCTAAATCGCTACGGTAATTCCCAGTACTCGTGTATGTACCCTTTTCCTAGTGCTTCGTATCTGCCTACCTATTGATACTGGAGACAGTATTGAAATTGTAATGTCGTGACTGGCATAGTAATATAGCCATGGATTAACCATTCTGTGGAAGGTGACGCAACCATGGTGAAAGGTAATTGGTTAAATTTTTCAATGAGCAACATGGTATATTCTACATTGCTGCGTGCCATAACCATCTGTCTTTCCGTTAGTAGCACCAGTGCAGATGGCCAGAACACAATGATTGTAGCATCCAGTTTAATAATAGAATGGACCGCAATTGCCATTGTTCATGTTGTAGAATAGACAAATCCTGTTCCGCTATAGCTATTGCAGAAGACACAATGTTGCCCACTGAATACATTCTGATGAATTTGTGTGGTCATACCATTGTCTACCACTGCCAACGTCTTTTTTAGGTTAATCCTATCAATCTCAAATAGTCTCTCAGCAGCCTCCTGTTGAGAGATTTTCCATGGCTCGTTGTAAATAGCATACAAGAAACGCTCCTAACGTGGCTTCTGGGGACCTAACAAAAGACCCTAAGATCCATGTCATCTGAGAGAAGAGATAAGTTTAGTTTCACTTGGGACAGTGTCAAGGTATTTAGCCACTCTAGGCATAACTTCCCAACACTGTAAGATTTCACCAACTCCTAGTGTTCTGATTATATATAGCGCTGATCAGGCCTATGGATTCTAACCCTTCGGTGGTACCCTGAATCTTAACTGACCCATAGTTGTGTCGATAGGCCAGACCAACCATCCATTCCAATTTGGGGTCAGAAGAATTGTAAGAATCATTGTGTAGCAAGGCATCTAATGCATCCTCACTGTGAAGTATATAGTGTTGCCATCCCTCAATGTTTGTTAGTGAGGGAATCTGAGGTGAGTTCAACTACTTGTTCTTGGCTAGCCCAAAACAGAAAGTCTGATGCACTGTGTTGTTCAGGAAAATCATTTGATTTGGTATGAGGCATGCTTTAAATAAGGCCTCAGTTCCCTGAACTTGCCAATCTTTAGTCCCCCAGACAGATTTTGTGTCAATAGTGTGCCTCCAAAAGTTGAAACCCTGTAAAGACAGTTGGCAAATAAAGGGAGCATTGTATATCAGCTTAGTGTTAGTGAGCATATTTTTTTTTGCAGGTGTAGGTGCAAGCTTATAGTAATAAGAGGTTAAGCCCAGAAAAATAAGCACACTTCTGTGCAAATGTTGTTCAACTACCTTTTGGCGGTGTTGGGCAATGTTTCCATTGATAGTAAGTGAAAACATTAAGTGGCATACTTGCTTTGTGCAATAAATGGTGACCATAGTGTTGATAACAAAACATGGTGTCAAAATTAGATGTACCATCATACAATCCATCATTTGAAAATGCAGCAGATTGTTCTAAATCAGATAGCCTCGTATGCACAGTTTCAATGTCCCAATCATCAGAGAGAGTACTAGAGATGATGATATCACTAAGAGAAATTTTGAATATATGCGGTATTCTCAAAAGTTCAGTAGCACAATATACATCACAGGAAACTCTGTCCAAAATTATTCCTTTAGGAACTGGAACTTCTGTAATGTTCACTAAGAACAGGTCTCTCTGTTTATGGAGTGATGATGCATGTGGTTTCAGGACCAAGTTCACATGTTGTGCTGCAGAGCGTTCTGAGAGGTAATGCCCATTTAGGAGCAAGAAAAAGACAGCCACTATACCAATCCAAAGGACTAGGAACAGTAGACCAATTGCAATCCGAAGCTGCAGCCAGGGAGAAACAAAATAAGTCTTTTTCAGCCAAAGGTAGAAGTCACAAATGTATTGTTTGTGGGGAACAGGCAGTGGCAGTAGCTCGGGTTCACTTGGATCCAATGACAAATCCTCAAAATTGATGAAGTAGCAAGACGCAGTTCGATCTATTTTTAGTAGCTCAGCAGGTTTTGTGGAGTTGGCAGATACCTCCATTCGAGACATATTCACATTGACGTCTGTGTTAGGCTGAATTGAGATCTGTTTGTCATTTATAGATTAATGTTGTTCAATTTCAACAGGTAGAAGTTGCATTCCATTGTTGGTAACTCCTTCACTTTGCGGAGTGGAATCTTTAAAAGTTATTTAACTTTTCATCTGAAATTTCTGTATGGTAGCGAGAGGAGATCAGTGGCTAACCAGGAGCCCACACAGCCTACTGTTGAGTATTGGACAGATAATTTGGTTTGATCAGATCAATTGAGACAAATCTCTTGTCTTTGCAGCTGGCAAGGGGTGTAAGAAATACTGATCTTCTTCCTTCGACAGCCAGGACAGGTACAGGTGCTCTCTAAGATGGCCCAAATTCTTTTTTGTCCACAATCTTTTCTCTGACCAGGTCCCCAATCTTCGGGACCCAGGCAAGTCTTGCCGGAACAGCTTTCACTTCTCAAGTGGCATTGCGTTTTACTTGGACATTACATTGTAATTTCAAATGGTTTTTCATCTGCCACTGTGCTGCTACAGTCGAGGCCTGGTACCCACATTATTATCCTGAACAGGACTTCATATGGAGAACGGTCCCCCAGGGAACCTCTTGGCATGTTGCTAAGTGCCCTCCGGACTCCAAATAGATGATTGACCCAACTGCCACCCTAGCCTAATACTCTCGCTGTTAAGGATTGCTTTAAGTCCTGGTTCTTCATCTTCACAATAAAATTTCCCTCTGGATTATACGGGGAGGAGTGCCGTAATGCTACACCCAAACTTACCATGGCTTCTTTGTAATCCTTTGAGCTAAATGAAGGAAGGACCACAGTCGGAATGTATTGTGCCAATTGTGTATGTCCCTATGAAGACTCGCAAATAATTCATAACAGTTTGGGCGTCAGCTGAGCGCTGAGGCCAAACTCACAGGAATCTACATCATGAATCTACTGCCACCAAGATGTACTTGTAAGCTTCATCAGATTGTAAGCGGCCACAGTGGTCCAAATACACACATTCGAAGGGTCTGTCTGATATCAGTGTGGTGTTTGTGGTGGACGTGCTACGGTGGAACCTTTCATCTGCTCACAGATATCACACCTGAGGACAAAACCCTTGGTCTGTTTAGTAAGACCTGGCCACCAATAACACTGCTTTGTTAGTGTAACAGTTGCAGTGATACATGTGTGTGCTGAACCCAGACCCTCATTGCAGCTAGAAGTAATCCTAATCTGCGATCCACCTTTGGTATTACTCTATCCCCCACCCCTGGAATTTGAGCATACAGAATGTTTTGCGCATCAAACTTTTAGGAGTACTTGAGTGGAAAACCTTTTGGTAAGGCTGAGCCATTGAACGCAGTGTTTACAGCTATCATTATTTGTCTGTCTATCCTCGTACAGGAAAGAGTGATTGCAGCAACAGCAGGAGTTTGCACTGTCACCTTGGCGGCTTCATCAGCCAACAAATTCCCTTCAATGTGCAGGCCAACACACTGATGAATCAATGTGTGAATTACATGAGCCCGTGGCAAGCATTTTTTCAGCTTTGACACCTGTACCTGAAGCACCTTTTCCATTATTGTGCAACCCTTGGAATCTCTAAACCCATTCTGGCCCCAATAGTGAAGATATTAATTGCATGACTGGACACAATAAAATGAATCGCACACTATGAGAGTGGGGAATTCCCGATCTGTATTTTTTAGTGCCAGTATCAGGGCTTTTAGTTCTGCCAGCTGTGCCGTGCAATCTCCTAGAGACTTAGGGCCATATTATCAAGAACAGGCGATAACATTATCGCCGCTTTAGCGGCAGGAAACTGACGCTAAAGCGGCGATAAGGGGCTTGATAATATGCCCGAGAGAATTCCAATAGAAGCCCAGGTTCTGGTGCGAAGGACATCAAACCTAGGCTTCTATTGGAATTCTCTAGGGCATATTATCAAGCCCCTCATCGCCGCTTAAGCGTCAGTTTCCTGCCACTAAAGCGGTGATAATGTTACGTCCATTCTTGATAATGTGGCCCCAGTCTGTGTATTGCTAGGACAGAACTTGCTGTCCCGCATATGTCCCTTCACAATCACACATGCTGCAATGTATTGCTGTTTACTTCCTACAGCAAGGTGGGCAGATCATTCAGTGTAAATGATATATTCATACAGATCTAGAGGCATTATTTCATTCAGGAGAGGATATTCTTGTACTTAGTGCAGGAATGCTTGTGTTTTTAATGTAAAATTTAATTTGCATTCTACATTTGTTGCAGTGAGAGAATTCGCCCAATGTGTCCATCGCAGATGCGATGTTTGTGCGTTTGGAATGCTTGCTTTGGTAACAGCCTCTAAAGTTGGTACAGGAGTCTCGACAATTATGCGTTTCCCCTGTGCTAGCGCTCTTTCTCTCACTACAGAAGTTTGTACTCCTGTCAGTATCTTTTACGTGGATGCAAAACGCATTTGTATGCTATGGGTACCATTTCACCTTCATTTAAGGTTAAGTAAGTACACCCTGATTGGCCGACGACTACACCGATCACCAAATCAGTGGTATTTACACGTGTGTATAACTCTTTGGAAGCTATCATGTCAGATTGTACAGAATGGAGACTTTCTGTCTGTTACTGGTCCAATGTTGGACTGAAAATCAGGTCTGATTAGGCCGTAGAAAGGTTTAACCCTTCCAGAGTAATCCAAAATGTATGCTCTGCCAAAATTTAGGAATCCTAAAATGGATTGTAAGCTTTTCAGAGGTTTTGGACGTTGGAGCAGTGCACAGTTTTTATAAAAAAAATTGTTGCCAAACGTGTCCCTTTACTTGATAGCTCATATCCCAAAAATAGGACATTGAGTTGTGCAATTTTTTATTTTTTAAAGTTACATTTGTAGGGCACATTGGTGATCCCCAAAATGATGTTGCTCACCCTGTTCAATTGTTCCAATAACTCCTTGTCCATCAGATAAATACCATCTGCATAGGACAACGCCTCCTCATCACAATTTTGAAGTAACTCTGTTACTCTTTCTGAGAATAACCCTGGTCTATTCTTATACCCTTGCGTCAGTCTACAGAATTGGCGTTGAGAGCCTTGGGCAGAGAATGCTATCAAATATCTGTTTCCAGGCACTATATTTTTTGCAGAAGAAACTATTCAATATATCTAATGTTGTTTTGTATTTTTGCATACAAAGTTATTCATTAATACGGCACTGTGGTCTTTTTGTACTACAAATGGTCGTGTGCATATGTTCAAATGCCGGTAGTTTAAAACTAGATGGTCTAAAACTAGATGGTATGAATTATTTGGTTTCATTATGGGAAACAAAGGATTATTCATGGAAGAGGTGCAGTTTTCAATCACACCTTGGTACTTAAGTTGATCTAAGGACTCCCTGACTTGTCTCTTTGCATCATGTTTTATTGGCTACTGTCTCTGTGGAGTAGGAGCAGATTTTAATGGGATTTCATGGTGGGGTGACTCAGCATCCCACCCTACATTATTGCGGTAAAGTGCAGGAGCTAGTGCTAACACTCACTCCTGCGCGTATGAATGTTTAAGTGACTCTGGAATGAGGTCGGAGAAAGCCAGTAAAATTACATCTTCCCCCTTATGGCACTCCATAACAAACTCAGACGGCTAATCTCTTTCAGCCAAAAGGGTGTTGTATCCATATGTCAGGTCCTCCAAAAGAGACCTTTCACTTTCCTAGGTATGTCCCCCTCCATTTGGAGCGTAATTTCATTTAAACAATGTGGGACACTTCCCTTGTATTTGGTGTCTCCACCGTGATATGTTCATTCAAAGCTGCTAGCACCAGAAATTCCATCAGGTTCTGGCGATCTATTGTTACTTCTGCTGTGCTATCTAGCATCGTCAGAGCCCATTCCCTTTTTAGTAGCCTGAGCATTTCTTATTTTAAGGCCAGCTACCTTCTTCTTTTTAAATTGAGGCTTAGTTTTGGGTTTATCTTCTTGTTTGATAATGTAGTCTGAAGTGCGATGTGTCTCCTATGTTTGCTTGACTCGCTCCTCTAATCCGTCTTCTGAACGTCCTTCACTCTCCAAGTCTTTTGATGAACTCTGAAAGGAATGAAAGGAACGTGTATCATTATCCTGATACCTGTCATGTTTTTTAATATTATCACAGTTTTTAAGATTATATCTTTTTTTATTGGGTTCTTGTTGAGGAGAAACACCCCGTGATCGTTATGCATTCTGCTAATAATTTTTTGATTGTTTGTTATCTCATTTCTTTTGAGAAAAATCGGGTGCTTGGTTTGAGTTATCTTGTTCAGGATTACCTGTCACTTGTAATTTTCCAGGTCTAGCTCCCAAGTTATCTCTACCCAGCGAAGCAAAGGTTTCTTCGATAATCTTAGGTAATTCTCGCTCCTGTTTGGCGGGAGTGACTTCCCTCAGGCGTTGGCGTATAGCTACCGCTGCTGCCTCCCCTTTTATAGTACCTAACATAACTGCTAATACCTGGGCAATATCGCCTATCAGTTTCATCTCTCAGTCCAGAGCAGGTTCTGCCCCATACTCATTCTGTATTTGTTTCAAGACATCTGGTATAACTGCTATTGAAGTGGTACAATCGCCTATCTGGGAAGCTATTCTCATTAGCAAGTAAACTGTTGGTATTCCGTGTTTTTCTTCCGGGCCCATACAGGGAAGTACTGCTTCAAGCTGTTCTATTTTTTGTGCTATCCAGAAAGGTATTTGCTCCTGTTTGGTGGGCATTCTTCCCATAATCGCGTTCAGTGTTTGTGGGCTGATATTTGTCGTAGTCATTTGAAGTTGACCAGCTTGAGTAATCCTCGAAGGTTGAATTGTAAGTGTTCGTATTACCAACTGTGTAAGGTTTCTGTATAGTTTTACTATGTCTCTGTAAAGTGTACGGAATTCTGCTTCTTGCAATGCATCTATCGCTGTAGTGGTGTGTAAGCAGCTAGGACTGCCAGGTCGCTCCTTCTCTGCTGAGCGGACCGAGTCTCACATTTGTTACATTCTGTTTTTCCATATAGAAGTTATCACAATAAGAGTTGCTGTCACACCCCAGATAACCCATGCCTCGTGGCTTTCTAGGATATAGTCAAGGACCTGGATAGCCAAACCCAAATACTCCTTGCACTTCTACGAAGTCAAGGGGCCGAGTATAGATATGATTGACAATTGACAATGGATATGCTGTCCATAGACTAGTGACTGATTCAGTGGGACTATCTAGAAACACATTGCTTGGGGCTGTCCTTTTCTTTCTGACTTGAGGAACAACCTTATCCTTACTATGTAAAGGTACACTTTGATCTTTTTCCAAAACCCATGATACCCCACATAACATGATTAACAGCAAAATTACAAGGGCAATACATGTTAACTTTTGTTTACGGGTCCACACTGCATTGTGCTGGGCAACAAGAATCACTGGCTGCTCTTCCTCAGCAACCATTCTACCAAAGGGATGCATAACGAATGATGAAATGGGGGCAAAATACAAGAAAGTATGTAAATTCCCATTGTCCATCAGAGCCTCACTGGTACAGGTTCCTATTGTCCATCAATACGTTGGCGATCTTTAGCACCGGCGGTGGAGCTTGCTCTGTCCTAAGCTAGTCTCCCACGTCGACCATGGTGGTATACCTTCGAGGTATACTTCGATCTATCCTGTCCAATGTTCAGACAGTGCACAAGACTCTCATCACCCGAAACTAACTCCGATGGTACAATAGCAAAGTACACTCTGACTTACACAGTTCATCCCTAACTAATCTTTCTTCTCTTTTGGTGCACCGTCCCCCCCCAAGGGCGCAAATTGTACCTAGTGGCCCCAGGCACAGAATGGTCAAACAAACAGGGGCTCCTGGATAGCTCAGATTTCCGGAGGGACCGCTGCATTTTACACGTCATCATTTTCCATGTCTCTTTGTGTCCATGTCCATTTGGCATTGCTGAAGTGGACAAACCAAGGCACTGTCTCACACTCAGAGCCCCCAATTGTGTCCTTCACCCACTGGTCATAGGGCAGTGGCAAAGGAATCCTGCGACAATGAGATGCGTGAATCCAGTTCTTACGGCCAGCGACTTTTACTGCGGTGCACATTCCTAACAGGACCTGTTCCAGTCACCTTCAATGCAGCTCCAAACTTTTCTTCCTCTGGAAATTTTTAATGAAACCGAAGTCGCCAGGCTGTATGTCGTGCCCGGGCCCCTCGATCTTTTCTTTCTCTTCCTGATCATGATGCTCATAATATTGAGCCATATTCAAAGTAACAGAAGGGGAAGAGGTGGTCCAGGTACTCTCAGATGCCTTCAAATGAGTTGCAATTTCAGGAAGTAGGTTTGAAACCAACCTGTCGACAAACAAGCGGACACCCCCCTCAATATGCATATCCTGTCCACTATAGTCCAAAAACATATATTCAAACCGAGTGAAAAAATCAGACACACTTTCATCCTTCTTCTGTCGACAAGCTGTCAACTTGTTCCAACTTACTTTCTTCGGTGGAATAAGAGAATGCATGTATGTGATAATGCAGCCTGGCAAAGCAAGTATCTCGGCTCGGGGTTTATCACCTGACTTTCTTTCCTGATCCCATCCCTTAATCATATGTGGCCCGATTCACAGAACTAACTTAAGAAAAAATCCTAAACTTACTACCATTTTGGTATTCACAGAAGGCACTTACTCATTTTGGTATTCACAAAAGACACTTACTCACTTCGATATTCACAGAAGTTAGGAGTCCTAACTTTAGGACTCCTAAATGCCTTCTGTGAATACCGAAAGTCTTAAAATTAGGATTTTTCTCAGTTTAGGAGTCCTAAAGTTAGGACTCCTAACCTTACTACTACTAAACTGAGAAAAATCCTAATTTTAAGACTTTCGGTATTCACAGAAGGCATTTAGGAGTCCTAAAGTTAGGAGTCCTAACTATACTACTACTAAACTGAGAAAAATCCGAATTTTATGGCTTTCGGTATTCACAGAAGGCATTTAGGAGTCCTAAAGTTAGGAGTCCTAACTTTACTACTACTAAATTGAGAAAAATCCTAATTTTAAGACTTTCGGTATTCACAGAAGGCATTTAGGAATCCTAAAGTTAGGAGTCCTAACTATACTACTACTAAACTGAGAAAAATCCTAATTTTAAGACTTTCGGTATTCACAGAAGGCATTTAGGAGTCCTAAAGATAGGACTTCTAACTTCTGTGAATACCGAAATGAGTAAGTGCCTTCTGTGAATACCAAAATGAGTAAGTGCCTTCTGTGAATACCAAAATGGTAGTAAGTTTAGGATTTTGTCTTAAGTTAGTTCTGAGAATCGGGCCCATCCCTTCTAGCACCCAGCACCGCAACATTGTCTTGAGTATGAACCTGTCTCTAAATATCAACCGGAACAAGAAGATCAAAGAACAGTTCAATTTCAGCAAGAGTTATTACAGTAGACGAGGCAGCTTTGGTCAATTCTTTATAAGCAATAGGATTTTTCTTAGGGTCAGGAAAAAGAGCTTTAAGGGATAAAACCTCACTCCTTTTCCACGGAGTATACACCCATTGCTCCTGAAAACAGGCCGATACACCCAGTCTGGTAACGTTTCCGCGTTGGTCTGTTAACTCTGGTATTTCTGGGTGATATATAGGATGAACCTCTCGCATTGGGAACTGAGATACAGGGGTAGGACTCTTCTCCTGCAACCTGACCATATAGGCTACCAACGTGGTAATGTTCCCAGAAACATGGCCTGGGTCCAACGACTGGCATACACACTGTAATGTTGAATAAAATTTGTGGCGCGTCTTCCACAAAATGTTGCTGCCAAAGACCAATCAATGTAGAGGACATATGTTTAAGAGTATGCTTCTGTACAAAGGACTCATAATCTTTCATCACATCCCAAATATCCTCCACACTGTCAATGTGATTACGACCCCAATTGCGCAGTCTGATTAGCTTGCATCTTCTTCTCCTCATCCCCCACCCCAGTCCGTAAAAAACGGCCCATGCGCTCCTAAAATGTTGTTGAATCTCTATCTTCAAATCCATGTGTTGGAGTCTCAGCACCCAATAATGCTGTGAAATGAACCATCAAAGATGGAGAAGCAACAGAAGCACCAGGAAGGATAGTCGCAGGCAGGTGCACCGGGAGAGAGAGAGCTGGAGATAGGGATGCAGAAACAGTAGGTGTGCTTGGAGCGCTAACAGTCACAGTTGCAACAGATGGCAAAGGCAAAGAAGGAGGAGCCAAAGCTACAGCTGTTGAGATGGCAGCAGTAGATACAGAGACAGTGGGAACAGCTGTAACAGGCGGCTGTGATGGTACAGAGACAGTGGGATATGTTCTTTGCGGGGCATATGGGGGCGGTAGGCAGGTGTTGAACAATTCTTCCACAAAAGTATCAGTTTCCTCCTGAGCCAAATACGATTTATCAACATGCAATCGAAATCTCCTATCCTCACATTCGACTTTCTTCGCCTGTTTCTCTCTCATATGCTACAGCTTTCCGAGTCAGCGTCTGCATCTTCCCTTTCCGTGCCTCTTTCTCCGTCTTCAATCGTCTCTGCCTAGCTGCTTTCTGCCACATTCTAAGGGAATCAAACATCTCGTAAACAACTGTTCCTGTAAATACCCAATCTTTTGTTCATCGAAAGTGCCCGTCAACGGCCACTGCAACTTGGCATTTTCCCTCGTATATTTGTGCGATAATGTACTAAATATAATAAATATAATAGGGCCAAGACCATGCTTCACATATATATCAAAATTAGGAGTGCCTTCTGGAGGCACCAACTGAGCTTCTTCCAATTGAGCATCTGCAGAACAACAGAGATAGCACTAAGAAATTAGTTTACTGATACATAAAGATCATCTAACAAATAGATAAGCTCAAGCAAAAAAAATATGGTTTGCTTTAAACATGTTAAGCTCAAAATTAAAGTGTACATCAAATTCCCATCTACTAAAAGTTATTGCTGCTAAGTTTCTCCAAACCCTCACCTATGGCTCCGAATTATTAAAAGGTCAAGATGCAAACTTCCTGAATCTCCAACAATCAGGCCTATTCAAACAAATCTTTCGGATCCCGCAGTTTACATCTCAAGCACAAGTTCGCTTGGAATTCGGGTTATTAAACTAACATCCGGTTAGGCAAGCAGCAATAATAAAAATGTGTTGGAAATTAAAAGCAGCACAAGAGGAATCTTTGCTTGGGCATTGCTGGACAGAAATGAAGAACCAAGCAAATGGAAAAAAAGACTGGCATACAGTACTTGAACAAGTTTTGACAATGCTCAACATTCATGATGCTTGGAATATCAACCACAGTTTTACTGCATTTCAAAAAATAGCAAACAACGCTGCAAAACAAAAAGCTTGGATAATGGACAAAGCCGCCCTAGCAAAGAAAAACAAGCATTTTCAATGCAATAGGTCCCGCATTTGTGAGAGTTTGAGCTATTGGCATTGTAAATGACAATGAATTTTATTTATGTGATGTGAAAACCTGAAAACGGTGCGTAAACACTCACTTTGTACTTATAGTCATTGCTTAGGAGAAGCAAGGCTGGCAGTAACTGCACCTCTTTTACTCCCAGCCTTGCTTCTCGTAAGCAACAGCTATAAGTTTACGCACCACTTGCAGGTTTTCACAACACATAAATAAAAGGCATTGTCATTTACAATACCAATAGCTCAAACTCTCACAAATGCGAGACCTATTGCATTGCAAATGCTTGTTAAAACTGCTATTTGAAAGTACTGCGTAACTCTCCTCCTAGCCTCCAGAATTTTGTATTTGAAGAGATTGCTGCATTATGGTACTTTCTAAGTAGGACATATTGGAGTAATACACACAATCAGTCAACAATTCCTAAACACACCCCCAAACAAAAAGCCAGGCCTGCTGGCTTTACCATTGCATGCTCAAACAAGCATTTGCAATGCAATAGGTTTCGCATTAGTGAAAGTTTGAACTATTGGCGGTGCTAATAATAATTCAATTCAATTCAATAATCTTTATTCGGATAAAAAATGTCCATAAAAGCATAAACAATTCTCACAAAGTTAATCACTTAAACATTTACATAAAAAACATCATCTGAGTTTATAGCATATATAAAAACAGGGCGATGAATCGTAATAAAGTTGACACAGAGGCCAAAAAATGTATCAGGTTATATAGCAGCATCATATAATAAAGTACAAAGTGCAAAGTGCAAATGGTTTTGGGGGGGAGTAGCAGCAGGGGAAAATAAGCTATTAAACCCCATACATAAAACTCCACAAATGTTGGACATAGGTCAAGAAACAAAAAGCATATTCTTTATCAGCGTAAAACCAAGAGGTGCATATGATACAATCAAATCCACTAATCAGGGGTTCACAGAGGCATGTGAACGAATAGCCATTTTCAAAAAGGTACAGACACGGAATGTTACGTTTTCCCCATTAAGCTGAAGGATAATCCTGTAAGTAACCTTGAAGTCCGCTATTCCACTGGCTCTAAAGAAGGGAATCAAAACTTGTTTGCTGTACCTTTGATAGAAATTACAGAAGAACAGGAAATGTAACATGGATTGCTTACCTAAGTTGCCGCAAGGGCAAGGCAATTCCTCAATATTGGGCTGGAAGCCTAAGGGGAAGCACAACAAATATTTTAATGTGCCCGATCTAAGGCGAAAGAGCAAGCTTCAATCCCAGCGGGTAATATCTCTTAAAACATATCTAACTGGTAAATAGGAGTGGGAGCCTCCGTCGTCCACCATTGATATATAATGTGCGACGGATACTTTGGAGAGCTCTTGTGCGAGTCTTATGTCCCCATAGTATTTATATTTTGCTTCTCGGATAGTCTTTTTGTTAATACCCTCTAACTGGTCTGGGTTATGAAAAATGTGACCAAGATTTACTCTAGTTAAACTTGCCCATACTTCTGCAAGCCATGGTATATCTCCGCCTTTGTCGCATTTTAAACAGTCGACTATAATTTCCCAAAACAGGGCAGGGCGAGACCTGATATAATCTTCTATATAAGATAATTTTAACTCATTACGACAGACAAATGATGAAGAGGAGATAGGTATCCCCAAAATTCTCCTACAAAATCTATTTTCTTCGACCTGGATGCTTTTAGAATTCATAAAGTCCCAGATTTCGGCCCGTATGTTATAGTGGGTACACACTGTGTTCTATAGATTTTGAGTAGGGACAACACTACCTTAATTCTTTTCGGTTGGGGGAGATTTAAAATTGAATTAACTGCCTTTAAGAATTTACTTCGCCCATATGCCAAGTCGGATGCCCAGTATCCATTGTCTGAAAATTGTAGGCCCAAATATGGAAAAGTGCGTGTGTGTAGCAAAGTTTCAGAACCAGAAGTAATAGCATTAATAAGACATTTTTTCGGACCACAACACATTAAGATAGATTTCTTAAAATTCGTACAAAGGTTTAGGCCATTCATAAAATCAACAAAACCCCTAACTAATATACGCAGTGCATTAGGTGTACGGCCCATTAAAACCGCTTCGTGCTCATATAAAGGTAGTTTATTACCATTAATCATTGGGACATCTGTGGTCAGGTCAGACAACACATTAAGTAACTCATTAATTTATAAAATAAACAAGAGTGGGGCTAAGACGCACCCTTGTCTTACCCCTCTTCCAACCACTATGTCCCCTGAAACTTCCCCATCCGTGCTAATTCTCACCCGTGCCCTTAGGTCCATGTGCAAATATGCTAAAAGGTGCACTATGTCCTCATCCAACCCGTAGTTTAAAAGGCATGTCCAGAGCCGTGATCTATTAACAAAATCAAAGGCCGAGGTAAGGTCCATGAATGCTAGGTAGGTGGGACCGTGTCGAGCTATGGTATATTTACCTATGATCAAATTAAGGTTAAGACACTGTTCCACCGTTCCAAGATTGCTTCTGAAACCTAGCTGATATCTGTTTAAAATATTTTCCTCCTCGGCCAAGGTTCTGATTTTGTTAAATAATACCCTCCCCAATATCTTAAGTGTATTGTCGATTAAAAAAATTGGTCTATAACAACTCGGGTTGGATCTGTCACCCTTTTTAAAAATTGGAACAATAACAGATGTAGACCATGTATTGGGAATTTTAGTTATTGTCAAGTTATTAAAATCATTAAGTAAAAGAGGGGCCCAAAACTCTGACCTAAATTTTATGAGGACAATAGGAAGCCCATCTGGGCCAGGGGCCTTATTACCCAGACCTTGGTCAATAGCATCCTCAACCTCATACAATGATATTTGAATTCGGGAGGCAGCGGGATTATCAACAGTATCCTCGCACTGGGGCGTAGCAGCATATATATTGGAAAAGTGGCCAACCCAGGCTTCACTCGTTATATTGCAACTTAAAGGGGTGAGTGTATTGCCCAATGATCTTAGTGACTTGGCCGCTGTCCAAAAGCCATTTGAGTTGTTAAATCTTGCAGCACAAGCCAAGTTGTTCCAGTGTTCTTATAGGATCTCGTCTTTCCTCAGCTTAGTAACTCTTTTGTATTCATGCCTCAGTGATCTAATGAGGTTATAATCCCTAGGGGCAGCTGAGAGGGCAGCTCTAAGCTCTCTGTTTGCCCGCGAGCAAGTGTTGTTAAACCACCTGGGGTTAGAGTTGGGTACAAGTGTGGGTCTTGAGATCAATTTTTTAATACCTGCACATAGTTGAACAAAAGCAGAAACTACTTCTGGATTAGGATCAGTGGGCGAAAGACAAGTCTCACAGAGTGATCGATAAGTTTTTATCATTTTTTGGAACACGCTGCTATTATCAGTACCTTTTCATTTGACCCCTAAGTTGTCCATTGAGGATACTAAGTTACTGGCCCCTATCTCTTTTCTAGGACCACATCTGGGGGTGAACCTGAATAAAACTGAAATTGGGTTATGATCCCCAAAAGTGGATGGTTTAACCTCTGCTTTAACTAAGTAATCTTCTAATGTGGTCGTTATAAAAACATAATCTATTGTTGAGACGCAGCCATGACCTCTATAGGTGGGTATTGGGCTGTCCCCATTGTTTGTAGCTGCAATATACATTACGTTTGATAGGCTACTATTTAATAGATGGTCCAATAACTCAAGCCCCCTTTTACATGGATTGACCAGAGGGTGATAGAGGGGAGTTGAAATGTTGCTAATAATAATGTAACACCAATAGCTCAAATTTTCAGTGATTCCAGATCTATTGCATTAAAAATCTACTGCGGCACTCGCACTTTAGCTTCAAACATCTTAAGCTAAAGTGTGGGTGCTGAAATTGCTTTAAAAGTAAACAAATCGAAAACATTTTTTTTTTATATTTCTTTACTTTTGAAGCAATTGCTGCACTGGCACTTTAGCTTGAGATATTTAAAGCTAAAGCACCAGTGCCATGATTGTAACAAAAATAAACAGATAGAAAAAAAATGGCGGCCGCATACTTAGAGGCAACAAGCCGGTAGAGAAAAGAAAACTCTATGATGCGGCAAGAATTGTCCGCGTCAGAGCGCTTTTTGAATGCCAGTAGGAGGGCAACATGGGCAACAGAAGGAGGGTAATTGGGTGGGAGGGGCAAGCAACACTGACAACAATAGAAGGGGAGGGGCAAGCAACAACTGAAGTAGGGAGTGCAAGAGGGTAGGTGGAAACAAGCACAACTGAAGGAGAAAGGATGGGTGAGGGCAAGCAATAACAGAAGAAGAAAGACAGGGAGGGTGGGCGAGGTAAGCAACAACAAAATGAGGGAGAGCAAGTGCCTAGGTGATAACAAACATCAGTGGAAGAATGGAGGGCTGGTGGGTTGCTTATGGACAGGCAACAATGGAAGGAAGGAGTGCGGAATAGCTGGAGGGGGGATGCAACACTGCTAACAATAGGCAAGAGTAACAGACAGCGGAGGGGGCAGAAGTGCATGAGTGAGGTAGCTGAAAAAAGAAGCACTCCAGTAGAGTGCTTAAATACACCTAGTAGAGTACACCTACAACAAGTACATTGCCAGAAGAAACTGAAAAAGCAGACCCACTCCGATTAGATCTGAGGGGGTGATAAAGGGATAAGATGTTTCTTTTTAATACATCACTTTTGGTGAGCTCACTGCACATGCTAAGTAGCCCCACACTTATTTATTTTAGGACTTGCACCCTGTTCGTCACACTCACTGTACTTGTTTGACTCTTGAGAGGAAATGGCAACGAAGCATTACCTTTTCCTGTGAAACCAGAAACAGGATGAGATAAACGTTCTTGCATTGGGTCTGCAGACAGAGTGAAAAGCATAGGTTCAAATCTCTGCTTCCTTCCTTTGCTAAATGTTTGATCCTGTGCAAACAATTTGACCTCAGTGTACCCAATTTTCATTATCTTTGTCTGAATCTTGCATGATTTATGTCATAGTTTCACATTGCATTCATTGCTTGCACTCCTACGTATTTTAGACGTTGACTACTAACAGAGTCTGACAGTTGTGACAACTATGCCAATGGGGGCCAAAGCTTTAATTACTTTCAAGCTGCTTCCGGAGTGCCACAAAGGTGACCATTCCAATGAAGTCACTTCCTATGATGTCCCTTCCTGTGATGTCATGGTAAGTCGAACAGCATGCCTTATGAGTCAGCAAGCTAACGACCGCCCCCTTGCCCCTTCCTCACTGGGGCACTTGGCGACTTTGGTATTACCCGATTCATTGTAAACGAGCTCACTTCGTTTATTACTCATGTAGAGACAACCTGCTTCTTTTACACTCTCAGCCCAAATTCCTCTAGGCAACGCAATAAGAACGCACTTCTGCACGCACAAATTACAGCTGAAAACAGGATACATTTTTTCATGGTTTTCAAAAAGAAGCAAATCATCTTTGGCGACCTGGCGCTACGCGAGTAAATTTCTGTTACATCAAGTTTTTTGCTTTTTGTGATATATATTGTAACATATATTATGCACACAGCTTTGTAACAGTGGAGAGCACCAACTGTCAAAGGCGCCAAGAGGCCATAGTCATGGCAGATGTACGCTATTCAAGTAGCGTGGACACACACGTATATGTAATATTATATTACCGCGAAATAGATGAACATTCTTTACTCTTACGGGCTTCTATACAGCGCCGATAGCCCACTAATGTAGCGCCTTGGCGCCGTGAGCTGTCCAGAGCGGAAATTGCCACGCAGCTGAGAGTACATTTCAAGAGGGTCAGGGACTTCCATTTCAGGGATATTCAAAGCGTTAAAAGGCATGTCCAATTACAGTGAGCCAATTTTGGAGATTCCACTGAGTTCCGGGAGACCCGTGCAACCTACCAGAAAAGGGTCGTCAAGCACTTCTAAAACAAGCGCTCGCAAAGCCATTGGTCGGGAAACACATGCCTTTTGCAGTAAGAGGACTACACTGTAGGACAGGAGATGTCCGTGCAGGAGTGCACAAATGCAGACACCGTCACCTTCTAAATCAAGCGGCAGTGATAATTGAAACCACATGGCCTTTGGTGCGCGTAATAGACACCAATAGGCCATGGGCGGAGCAATGTGCCCACCTTTGGCCTATTGCGTGCTCTCTTGCTAAAAACACGCACGCAAAGGCCAATAGCGGGGCACAAAAGGAAAAGTACACGCACAAGTGTGTGCAATTCCAGGCTCCGTTTTGGAATCCCCTACAAAAGGACTCTCGCTGCGCGAGCAGTGCTTCGCACTGCTTCGCTAGGCACGAGACCTAAACATGGCATGATGGTTTTATCCTCATATGAGATTCCATCACCTCAACCCTATCTTGTCCAACATATAACTTCATCAGTCCAGCAATTGTTACTTTGGATCCGGCTGGGAGCTTTTCGTTCAAAAGATCAGGTCCCAACATGGAAACAAACATGGCCAGCCATGCTTTGCAGACTTTGTGGCCAGGCTGAAGAGACGCTCATTCATCTCATGTGTACAAGTTGAGGTGGTATTATTAACTTCATGTATTCGGTATTCTCCAAGTTAGATCATGTCGGCCGGCTGTAATGTTACTGCTGAACAGCCATTCGTCACAGACCTCAAGCAGGGCCACCAGATTTTTGCAAAAAGTTAGCACATTATTACTAAAATCAAACACATAGTGTTCACATTAGTGCTTTTAAAGTATACAAGACCAGCACATCGCATCTGCACACTTAACACATTTGGTACTCTGGTGGTGCCTATAGAAGGTTACAGAAGGCTTAGCAGTGTTCACTTGATTTTAACTTGATTTTAACTATGAAACACCTGTTTCAAGGATTGAAGACAACACCACAGACACAGGGATTGTACATTATTTAGGCATCAAATCATGTTATGTACCATGCTGCTAAGCCCATTTTAGATACCATCATTGTTATAGTGATATAAATACTTGTATCCTTGCATATGATTTCAGTTATGAAAGTGAGGATCATTAACATCGATCATTCAACTTGGTTATAGTTCATATTGCATTTTTGCACATGGTTCCGGACACATGTTCAGTAACATCTAGTTTACATTTGCATTTTGCAACCGTTTTCAGCTAATTGTTCCGATTGCACTTTTTGTACATGGTTTTGGACAGGAAATAATGGATCCGCAACATCCAGTTTACATTTGCATTTTGCACGCGATTTCAGCAACGCAATTGAGGATATATCCATATTCGCAATTGCCCATCAAAAAACTAGTGTTACTTTGTATAGTTCACATTGCATTTTGCTCTTAATCTTAGCCATAAAGCAGAGTATCAGCAGTACCTAGTAGACATTTGTATTTTGCACATGATTTTAGTTACAAGATCAAGGATGGCTTAGATTGAGGATCAACTAATGCATATCCGAGTTACACATAATTGGTAGTTGATTAATGCTGAACTTGTAAATATGAAAGCTTACTTTTGTTCTTTGTTTTTCTTTTTTCTTCTATATCTTCACTAATTTGATGTTTTTAATGCAAAATTGTAATGGTTTTAATTAACTATGTGCAATAAAATATTTCCTTACAGTTTACTGATACCAGGCATTCTCAAAAGAAAACAAGTTTACTATTTATGCCTGGCAAAGCAATTGCAAATGTTTTTATCCCTAAGATGGTCCTCAGAGCGTACAAAATTCAAACCAAAATGCTACAATATCCACAAAGAATCAAAACAAAATCACCTGATATATGCAGGTCAAGCAAACTAATTCTCCACTGCCAACTCTTCAGAACAAACGGTCAGATCCAAGGGTTTCGCCGTTTAGGACTCCGGTCTGGATGACCGCTGAGTGAGGCACCGTCCGGCGGGACAGAAGGGGCAGGTGCGAGTATCAGAAACTCTTCGTGCAGGGATCCCTAATCCATCTGTCCGACCTGACAATGGCCTCAACCTCCCCCCCGTCCGCAGAAGGGGATGGGTCACTCACCTGAAGGAGTCCCTGTTCGGGAGCCAGCTGAATGAAGTGGCCCAATTAGAGTCACCCGGGTCACTCACGACCACCTCTCAGCCTTCCATATCAAATGAAGAGACAGTCAGACAGTAGAGAATACAAACCAATATCTGTTTATTCCGGTACACTCAGAGGGGAGCCCAATCTGCCCAGTTGCTTAGGAGTGCTGCAGAAGGACTGACATCAGCAAGCATAACGATACATTATGTACATTTCAGGACCATTGAAGGCATGCCCATAATGGAATTTTCCAAGCAGATGCTGCTAAATAATGAGGTACAAAGGATACGTTTCAATTCTGAGGCCGGGCATACACTACTACTCAAGGTCGCTCTACCCGTGCCAGCCACTAGACAAGTGGGAGATGGCCTCTATCTAAAGGGAAAGGTATGTACTAATAAGAACAGTGTATTCATTAGTGAAGCAAAACCTAGCCTTTGAGTAACACAACTCACCAGAGGCCTTTTCTTGGAAATAGCAAAGAATAAGTGTTGATTATAACTCAAAATGGCGCCCACATAGAAAATAGCGCCACAAATGCTAACTTATATAGAACAATGTGCAAACATGAATTTTTCTATTCTAACATGATTAGGTGGCATGTGACCAGCAGTGGTATAAATATGTCAAAACACAATCAGCATTGGTGTCATAAAAGAAGACCGCATATCACCTTGGCATATGTGGACCTGACTTCTACCTTTGCGTCTAGGAATGGTAGGCCCAGTGACCTGAGTATCTGTGTTGCAATATACATCATGTGATAAAAAGTCAGCCTTGTAAAACAGTGGTTGCATGAAGTATGCAGAGATTCTGCCATCTGAAAGGCAACTGCAGTGCAACTTGGATTCCATACCTGTGTGTAACAGACATCCAACACATCAATGTTGTATTGAAAGTTAAATATTAGCAAGTCATATTGTCATTCAGATCACTCATGTTAACATCTAATATAGGACACTGTTAACATTTATCTATCCCTTTGCAGAGGTTGTACCTACACCTCATGACCAGCCGCCTGTCTGGGATGGCGATCTGACTGAGGATGACATTCTGCCAACCCTTGACCAAGAGACCTAGTGGCAAATCCTGACCTCCTTTGAAACACCATCTCCGGTTGTGGGAAGAACTAGCAGTGTTGAGGGATCTCCAGAGGACCCACTCACCACCCAACAATCACTACCTGGCCGCTCACCCCCAGGTCTGGATTCCAAGGACCCCCAAGTAGAATTCCAATGAGAAGTCTAGCTGGAGATGGTAGATGTGGTGCTGGTGGGGATGGAGACCATGGTGGGCACCCTAGACGTAGCTGTCCCAGTCCAAAGGACAAGGAGCGTACTGCTGGCAGGAGCGTTACGGCGCTTGCTGTATAATTTTTAAAACTTACCTGTTTGTTTTCTTTTAGGTGTTTCGATTCTCGCTCTTCTGCTCCCCTCACTTGCACCATAATTGTGCCCCTCACCGCCGTTTGGCGGGCTGGTTCTGGGGAGGCGGACATCTTGGTTTGGGGTGAGGTGAGGATTGGTCCGACAGCGCTTATTGCGCATGCGCCAGCGGGGGAACGCATACTTAACGCGAGTCCCCGCCTTTCCCTCCCCCTGACAAGGAGCGTACTGCTGGCAGGAGCGTTACGGCGCTTGCTGTATAATTTTTAAAACGTACCTGTTTGTTTTCTTTTAGGTGTTTCGATTCTCGCTCTTCTACTCCCCTCACTTGCACCATAATTGTGCCCCTCACCGCCGTTTGGCGGGCTGGTTCTGGGGAGGCGGACATCTTGGTTTGGGGTGAAGTGAGGATTGGTCCGACAGCGCTTATTGCGCATGCGCCAGCGGGGGAACGCATACTTAACGCGAGTCCCCGCCTTTCCCTCCCCCTGACAAGGAGCGTACTGCTGGCAGGAGCGTTACGGCGCTTGCTGTATAATTTTTAAAACTTACCTGTTTGTTTTCTTTTAGGTGTTTCGATTCTCGCTCTTCTGCTCCCCTCACTTGCACCATAATTGTGCCCCTCACCGCCGTTTGGCGGGCTGGTTCTGGGGAGGCGGACATCTTGGTTTGGGGTGAGGTGAGGATTGGTCCGACAGCGCTTATTGCGCATGCGCCAGCGGGGGAACGCATACTTAATGCTCCTCCCCTAGCGCAGCGGGATCGCGCAGCGGGCGTGTCTTCGCGTGGCCGGAGTCGTGCCAGAGTCCTGCCCGTCTGCGCCCGTCTGCGCCCGTCTGCGCCCGTCTGCGCCCGTCCGGGCTAAGGCCGTGCGGGACGTGGCGGGCTCTGGTTCGCGATAGTCATAATTACTGGTTTGTTGCCATGCGGTCATACTCTAGGGAGAGCCTGATGTCCATCAACCAGGTGAGCCGCTGCTGTACACTTCCGCCTGTCCACCCTCTCTGTGGTCCGTATCGTTGTCCTTGCAATGGTCTGATACTTGACCCCCCAATGCCTCTCCCTCGGAAATTTCCCTCTGTTGTCCATCATAGCAGGGTCTCTTCTCCCTCTCTGCGGATTATGAACCTAAATGTGAGGTTGATCCTGAAACATCAGCAGAATCTGCATGATCTCATTGAGGATGAAGCTCCGGATATCCTTGCTATAACTGAAACATGGCTTCAGGAAGCTGACACTGCCATTCTCAATCTGGCATGCCCCTCTGACTATTCAATGCACACCTTGAATAGAGCATCTAGAGGGGGTGGAATAGCGCTGATAGTTAGGTCTTGTTTTCCCTGTGTGTGGAACAGCCTTAAGATCGCGGGCTGTGAAAGCGCCTCTTTTAAAGTCTCTGTCAACCCAGAGTTTACACTCTCTGGGATGGTGGTATATCGTCCGCCGGGCAGTGACGTGCTGTTTAGAAATGCTTTTTCGGATATTGTCGGCACTTTGATCACTGACTGCGCCAACTTTTCCATACTGGGCGATTTAAATCTGCATTTCGATACACTGACCAGTCTGACAGCTCGTGCCATCTCTTTGGACTTAGAGGCTCTTCAACTGTTCCAGCTGGTTTCCCAGCCTACGCACATTGGGGGTCATACGTTGGACCCTTTTTTCACCAACTTGACTGAGGCCAAAATCACTGCGATCACCCCAGTTGAATGGTCTGACCATTTCCTGGTGTCTATCCAGTGTCCCGTATCAGTGACTATTCCCACTTCTTCAGCTAGACGGGTACTTAGGAGATCTTGGAACAAACTCAGGCTGGAAGACTTTCATCATCTTTTGTTGGTGGAGCCCTTGGGCCCATTGAACAATGTTGATGAAGGATATGACCTCTTCTGCTCCTGGCTTACTAGGGCTCTGGACGCCTTGATACCTATTGTATCGACTAAGATCAATCCTCGTGAGTCGAGTCCCTGGTATGACGGGGCCTTACGCGCCTTGAAGGGAGCCAGTAGACGGGCGGAGAGGGCCTGGCGGAAGACATATGGGGCCGATTTAAAAGCCGCATATGCCGCCTCAGTCAAGCTCTATCATCGGGCCATATGTCGTGCTCGTGCGGCCTTCTATGCCGAAGAATTCCGGAACAGCACTAACCCGTCGAAGGCCATCTTTAAGGCGGTTAAAGATCTTATGGCCAAGCGGACTACCTCTTTAGCTGAGAGTTCTGTCTCCCACTGTGAATCCCTGGCTTCCTATTTTCTGGGAAAGGTCCAAGCCATTTATCGGACTTTCCCTAGCATTGGGGTTTCGCTGGGAAGTTCCAATGAGACACCACGTCAGATCACCCTGCCTTCATTTCCCCCTCTCACCTCGGACGGGTTTGACAAACTTGCTTTGCAAGTTAAATCTGGATCTCCATCCGATCCAGTAAGGCCTGCTCTCTTTCGAGACCTGACCTTTATGGGACGCCCCGTTGTGCGTTCCCCTGTCAACCTCTCCCTGGAGTCGGGGGTAGTTCCAACTAAATGGAAGCAGGCGGTAGTGTCTCCGATCATCAAAAAACCCTCCTTAGACCCGTCTAAGCCTGAAAGTTTTCGCCCCATTTCGCTGCTACCTTGGCCGGCAAAGTTGACAGAGGCCCATGTCAATCTGGCCCTGTCAGAACATCTAGCCCGGACCAACGCCCTGGATCCCACACAGAATGGTTTCCGTGCTGGTCACAGCACGGAGACCGCTCTCCTCGCAATGGTGGAATATCTGCGTGCAAGGTTGGATGCGGGTCAGACGGCGGCGCTGATATTGTTAGATCTCACCGCCGCCTTCGACACTGTATCTCACAGCATCCTCCTGCATCGGCTTGAGGAGATCGGTGTCAGTGGTCTGGCGCTGCAGTGGTTCCGCTCCTTCCTGGACAACCGCTCCTTCTGTGTGGCTATTCCTCCCTTTTCGTCCAGTTTCCAGCCTCTGGCCATGGGGGTTCCGCAAGGGTCTTCGCTAAGCCCCACGTTGTTCAATCTTTACGTGAGACCGCTGGCTGATGTCGCGAGGCAGTGGGGCCTAACTTTGGTCTCATATGCCGACGACACTCAGCTGGCGGTTACTCTTAGCGGAGATGTACAACAAGATGCCCCCAGGTTTCAGTCTGGACTGAAGGCGGTGGCTAGCTGGTTGACAGAAAACTGTCTCCAGCTCAATGCCACAAAAATGGAGGTAATGGTTGTTGGGAAGGGAGTGGAGCTTTGGGGCGATCAGTGGTGGCCTTCTGAGCTGGGCCCTACTCCGACCCCAGTGTCGGAGGTGAAAAATCTGGGGGTCTGGTTGGACGTTGGCCTTACCTTTATAGGACATACCAAAAAAACGGCAGCCTGCTGTTTTGGTCTGTTAAGAGGACTTAGACCAGTTCTCAAATATTTCGATGCCCCAACCAGACAGCTTGTAGTCCAGGCTACTATCATCTCTCGCCTGGACTATGCTAGCTCTCTTCTGGCTGGGGCTAATCAGGCTGAGTTAACCCGCCTACAGCGGGTTCAAAATGCTGCGGCTAGAGCCATTGTTGGCCTACCCAGATTTTGCCCGGTGGCGAATGTCCTCCGCTCCCTGCATTGGCTCCCTGTAAGGAAGCGTATTCTTTTCAAGGTCCTTTGCTTGGCTTTTAAAACATTAAGAGGTATAGGCCCTGAAATCCTGTCCAATCTTATTTCCTTCTATGTCCCCACCCGTAGCCTCCGATCTCAGGGCCAGGCCCTTGCTGTGGTCCCTAGATTTAGACTCAGTCGGATGGGGGGTCGTTCCTTCAGCGTGAAAGCTGCACTAATCTGGAACACCCTCCCAGTTGAAGTCCGTCAGTTAGACGATCTGCTGACTTTCCGGAGAGCTATTAAGACTTTTTTGTTTTAGTTGTCCATTTCAGGTTTTCTCTTTTCCTGTTGTGTTGTGTTTCTCCTTGTCTTTGCGCCGGGACGCTCCTTGGCTGGAGTAGCTGTGCGCATAATAAATCAATATAACATAACATAACATAACATATATTTTCTTAAATCAGAGTGCGTTCACCACCCACGTCTACAATCCAGTCCAAATAAGGAAACCTCGGCCCCTATTAGAGGCACCCACCCTCAGCTCTTTGGACTCGACCAGTCCCTGACTGACAGCACTGGTGTCATGAGGCAGAGGCATGAACAACTGCCATGCCAAACTGGCACAAGCAAGATTGCCAAACTGTTGGGGGCCATCCGCAACATCCTGGAGATTATGGAGCAGAAGAAGGACACATACATCGCAACTATGGGGGCCTACCACCGCGACATTACTACTGTGCCGGCAAACCAGCACAGAGAAATTGTGCTGTGGACAGGGGCTCCACCTCTACAGCCCCTGATGTGTGTGTGCCTCCATTGCCTCTTGCACCTACAACACCCTGTCACAGGAAGCACCACACACATCAGAGGAGGAAGATGTGCACTTCAGCTCTTTCCAATGCAAATCTGCCCAGTAGCATTTCTTTGTGGCAAATTGCCAGTTTCTCCTTTGTCCAGTGCTGATGACCATGCCAGTGTACTGCCCAACTGGTACGGTCCTCAATTTGTTGTCCTACTCATTAACCTCACCCATTTGTGGACTGTCAATGTGGCCTATCTTCACTATTGGCAATTTTTTCATCCTCTTCCTCAGTGAAACACTGCTCTCCTCCACATGTCCCATGCAGTGTATCCCTCATGGACTCTGTCTGGACATCCAATGACTCAGAAAAACTGTTGGGTTTGATTCAGAAAGAACAGTGCTCGTGAGTCCAAACAATTCTGCACATGTAAATAAATGCACCGAGTTCAACATGTGTGTGGTATGTCTGTTGGTATCTGAAGTAAGTACAACATGGTGCATTTTGTGAGCCAAATACACTAACTACTCAGCAAAGGGACATGTGTGTTATTGAGCCATGGGCAAAGCTACATATGCCAAGTATAATATATTTGGTGAACCCTTTGTAAACCAAGATCAGCAAATAGTTACAGAAGGTCACACACATAAAGAGAAGCAAGTAGCATGCAGTCAATGTTAATGGGGAATGAAGTCACAGCACTGGTGGCGAGCACATCCATGGATACTAGCAAACAAACAACACAGCTGTGATAAGCAAATAATGCAAGAGGGAGTGTGTAAGAGACCTGCATCAGCGTGTGAACCAAAGAATCCTTGATTACTGACAATGGGTTAACATCACCAACCCTCAAATGCATGTTGCATGATTTGCACACACAGTGCAACAATAGGTGAATACCTGTTTTCGCCTGTCTATCCATTCACAGTAAGATTGCCACTTACAGTGCTGAACTATATTTGTAGATCCCCTAAGTGACTCCATTGCAAACTTGTCAGGATTCACTCCTTAGGTGCCTTACCTAATTAAACATGTATACAAACACTGCCAGGAAATACTACAGCATGTGCTCTACCCAGACAAAGCCTATATGAAAACGGCCATGTAGTCAATGAGCAAGCAGTTGAAAAAGTGCTAAACATTTTTATTTAAAACACCAATAAAAAATAATATCCTAAACAACACTAACTGTTCCTACCTAAACTATGCCTACACTAACCTATGCTAAATCAACTACAATATACTAACTGAATACTAATCTAACCTACCTAACCTTACCTTCTACTACTCTACACATATATCACACCATACAGGATAAACATGAAGGTGGTTGCCATTGCAAGAAAATTATAGACAATCTGAAATGCAGAGATATGCGGGGGGGAGGTCGGGGACAGGGGCGGGAGGAAGGGACGACGGGGTGCTAACACTGGTCTGCGTAGAGTTGGTTAGTTGTTTTTCTTAAAATTGTTATTGTTCTACATGGGCTGTGCTGAAGCCCATACTGAATGCACTGAAAGACTGTACTTGCGGGACTATCGTCACTGACCAAGCACGGACTTATGACACATAGCACTAAGGCGAGGAGCTGTAAATTGCGTTTGTAATCAATCTGGAGCGGCGCATGAGCCATGTATGTTGGAGAGTTCAGCTGACACGCACCAAACACAGGATTGAATGCTAGGTAGATGGCAACATGCATGTATAACCTGTGAATACGTCTCTCTGTATGTAACTAAAAATTCAATAAAACAGATTTGAACAAAAAATACAGGTTAAACATGAACCCCTTTCCCCCTTAAATGTACTCAGTAATTTTGTTCACTGTTTGCTACAGTGTTGTCATCTGTAGTCCAAGCCTTGCCAGCCTCAATTTCATATTGGCATTGTCCTTCAGGGCTTGCATCTCAAAGTCCGTAGGCTGAGTCGGAGTAGGAGTGCCTGTGGTGCCACTGCTGGCGGTGCTGTGGAGGGTCATGCTACAGCACTGGGATCAGACACATATGAGAGGGCCATTTCAGGCCTAGCGCGTGCCCTGTCATGTACTGCCAGAGCCCAAGGTAATGACTTTCAGGTACCTGCTGCCCTTGCCTTCTTGTACTGCCTCACCATCCTCTGGAAGCCCTTAACCGTGCTTGATGTGGCAGTACCTCTCCTTTCTGATACAGGACTGGCATTCCTGCTCAGGGGTCATTTTGTCTGTTGGGGAAGAAGGACATATGTATCAGACCAAGCTGAAATTGTCCAGCTTTCCATCAATTACCTGCAGGAATTACAATTAGCTGCACAAGAGGCATGTCCAGCCAAATATGAGCCATCAATGGAATTAATCATGACCAAAAGTCACAAGAAGCATGTACTGCTCCTAAAATTACAATACTTAAACACTCAGGTCTTGGCCTTGTAGGTTAATGAAATGGCAGTGTCTGGTCTAATAAACGTTGACCCATGTGCATATGAAGACAGATTCTGTGCAATTATGTTGGGTACACATGGAATGGTACTCACGCTCCATATAGGTACTCCATAGGGATAGTAATGTAGCATGCAAGAAGGTAAAATCAATGGCCTATTGCCTATGTGCAATGTTTAGCATGTACACGTAATGTGCCTCAGCAATGCTTCACTCTTATGGCAGATGCACAAAACCACACACATTGCATCATAGATTGACACTGTGCCAGGTAGTTGAGACACAGAGAGTGTGGCGAGTTACCTCCAAATCAACAGACCTGTTGGATTCTTCTCCAAGGATGACACATGAAAATACCTGGAACACTTTAATCTAGACCACCTGATGGAAACCTACCAATAGCATGGCATGTGGACCTTCACATTTCCAAGAGTGTGTCCATAAATGTCCTGTAAGAACTGTTACCTAGATGCATATCAACTCATACTTAATCCATTAGATGAGCGTGTGCATGCATGCTCTAGATCTCATGTATTAGTTCAATGTGCTGTATCTTGCAGGTAATTTGCAGGTAATTTGCAAAAATGGTTCCAATGTGATATTCCATGGGGGAGATGGTATGAGTAACGGAAACAGTAGGTGGACTGTGAAATTGTCTGTATGCTGACAACACAGTGAATATATGCCTGTGGTACTTGACACATTGGCCTTATTTCTAACATAACACTGCAAAGGTAGGGACACATGTCTTTTACAGGGCATTGGAAATATGGGGAAGTAGTCAGGCATGTAACAGCATTTGCATGTGTGGACTGGTGACATCCAGTCATACCTATCCAGTCTGCACTGGTGTAGGATTCATCACAGCCTGTGTGGACCTGCCACAAAAATAGTACCCTAAATTCCCAAATGTACGCTCTCAGTAGCAATGTGCAACAGACAGGCAGATAGAACTTCATACCTCCAATTCCATAGTCACATTGAGTTTCATCACAACTTTCTTTGTACCACCATCCCATATTGAAAAGATCACCTATGGCACCTGATATCACATATCACTGATGTACAGTACTCCGAGGGATGCGCTGGTTCCCCTGATGTGGAATGACAGTTGCCACATTTCAGGATCTCCTTGGCTAAGGGGTGAACCCAAGTAAGTCATTGGCATAGACAATGGACTTATGCATTTACTTCAACAAATGGGGATATGTAACTTGCCTACTGGTTATGCTATCATGAATAATACATGTTGACAATGCCACCTCACAAATACATATGCAGCATCTATACACGGATGGAATCATATTTTGATATGCAGAGCCTGCTCACATGGTTCCCCAGTTCCATTGGGGTCCAAACTTTGGGTTGACGCTGTCCTCCAGGTACATGTATGGATCACAACACAATTTGCTGTTTGTGTGGCGTGAATGTCTGAAATGCCTTCAATCATTTAAATTATACCAATGTTGGTAGGGTGGAGGACAGTAATCTGCAGTAATGTGCATTGTCAGATGTGAACACACAATAGGAGGATACATATTTTAGAAAAATGTCCACTGTGCACATGTCAGCAATCGATATGCTGTTTGCGTTTAGAAATATGCTTTGGAATATGTGCTACACCCTAACCACACCTTTGTCCTGCTCAAATTTGAACTTTTGCAAACATACTGTATCAGGGAAATTACAGCCTGTCCCATGCAACATATTTTGTCACATATTTTGCTAACATATTGGCACTTTTTGTCCATAGAATGGGTGAGAGACATTAAAACTAATGACCATCAGTTTGGTTTTGGGGCAGGTAAAGGTACATGTGGCATAGGCATCCACACCATAGCTGCAACAACAGTTGCACAGCATATAGGCATCCATCATGTGGGCCTGTATACATTGAGAATTATTCCACGTAGCAATTTAGCCCGGTCAATTGTACATGCAAATTTGTCCTACTTCTGTTGTGAATCCCCATGTGAGGTACAGCTTTTTTCTGTATAGTGATGAAACCCTTGTACATCTCACTGCAACCCATTTAAGCAAACACAAACAATCATTACAGAGCACAGAAACAATCAGGTGACACTTACTAGTTGCATTGGGATCTCTGTAGGTTGCCAGATCACTACGGGTGTATGGGCCTGGTCCATCTACAAGACAAAAATATGGTACATTGCTCTGTGAATGCTGAACATGTACGCTGTTTGCATATGAAGCACTGCACATTGAAGTCACAAAGGCCTGGTATTCTCTGTACGTTGGACTTGTAGCATGAGGCACAGTTGGAATGCCCTCATGATGGACTTATGTATGCCATGTTGCAGTGCATTCATATGATAGCACATCACATATGAGGAGCACATAGTGCGGACAGCATACAAGACCAGCCAAGCTTGAGACATGGTGCAAGGGTGCCAGGCTTTGATGGCTATATGAACAGTCTAATTTGAGGGACCCCACTCTGCATAGTATGACAATGCTGGGACCTTCTCAAGTCAATACGTGTTCTTTACAATGCTACAGACAGTACCTATGCTTATTTATCTTCTTCACTTGGCTCCTTACATATGACCAATGCACTGTATAAGAACAATGATCAATCAAAGCCCACACAGTCTCAGAAATTAATGATTACCATTTTTCAACACATAAATGTATGTCTGACCATTGGGGGGGAACCAAACACCCTATCCAACATGTGGCCTGATGACTAGTCAGTGCGCTTTCCTGCAACATACATGGCAGGTGGACCCCACAGTTCTAAGTCTGTAATAACCTACCAGGCCGTGTGACAATACTCCCTGCATTGTGTCGGATGGGTCCCACATCACCTATGGCCTCCCCTGCACTCCATCGTAGGTTTTGCCTAATGTGATGCCCCTGTGAACGGAGTTCGCCTGTATCACACCTTAGTAACATATAAACGTATCTGGCCCTCTGGAATTAAAACCATTTGAATGCCCTCATTTACAAGAGGACTGTGCTGTTGTAGTGTCACTTTTTATGACATTCCAGAGGCGCAAGCCTCTCAATCTTATCCTCGCCGACAAGTCCTGGAACTCCCTACCCCTCCACCTCTGAAATTCACCCTCGCTGACAGACTTCAGGAACAAGTTCAAGACTTGGCTCTTCGATCGAACTCAGCCGCCCAGCTTCTGGATACCCTCACGAGTGCTATGCCGTGCTTTACAAATGCTAAGTGATTGATTGATTGATATGAGGCAATGCAAAATCACCCGGCATGGCTTTGCATGCCGTCATAGATATGGAGTAAGGTAAGGCAGCACAAAGCGCTGCCTTGCCTTACTCTACGTTAAGGAGATGTTCCATGGGTGTTGCTTTGGGTTTTCCCACTCAACACCCTGGATATTAACATTGCCCCAAATTTACAACATCATGTACACCTGGGGCAGCGCCAAAAATATATGCCTCCCCAGAGCAGGTGTAACAAGGAGAAATGCTTAAATTTCTCCTTGTTTTTTCCACTTTCCACATGTGCTGCATTGTGCAGCACACATGGAATGAGGAAACTGCGTCCCATGATTGTTTGGTGCAGGAAGTTGCTCCTTCCTGCGCAAAAACAATCAGGCCAACAACACAGACACCCTTCCACCATGGTGCAAGGGTGCTTGCATTGGCGCTCAGTTGCAAATTGTGTGCCAGCACTGGCTGAAAGTGCAGGAATGCATCATATAAATATGGTGCATTCCTGTCCTTTCGAATTGGTGTAGGGCAGCGCAGCAAAATGACTTGCGGAGCAGCCCTAAGCCAATTTCTGTAAATGAGGCCCAAAGTATTGCACGAAAGCCATACAACTACAAGCTCATAGTATATGCAGACTTACCAGTAGCCTCACCAACTTCGATCCCCAGGAGGTCCAAGAGATTTTACTCCCAGCTGCCCAAATCACATTGCTTTGCTGGACATTGAAGAGCAGTGGCGTCTCCTCCGTTAAGCCCCACTGCCTAGATGCAGCAAAAGAAAGGAAAAAATAAAATGGTGTTCTCATCATTTTTTTCCGTCTTCCCGCTGCAGCAGCTTCCGTGAGGGGTTGGGGGGCAGCAGGGGAGGAGAGTACAATCCTCCTAAATGTGCAGTGACTGTTTGGTCGGCCCTCTCGGGCCTCTCAAGACAGTCATGCGCACTTTCCCTGTTCTCCAGTCAGGCTGCATTGTGGCCTGCATGGAGAACAAGACCACCCCTTCAGCCCCTAGCTGAGCCCCGTGTCATGGCGCTCAGACCAATCACAATGCTGCATTGCAGCATTGCGCTTGGTTGCGGGGAGCATTGGAATCCTGGTGCTTCCTGCTTCCTGTTTCTCCCAAGAAAGAAAAGACCCAGGAGAGGCGGCGGTGGCCAGCCAGCCGGGAGGTAAGTAATTTTACTTTTTACGTGATCTCCCCGCCTCTTCCCCCCAACAAGCCCCACTGCCGGTGAGAGGTAGGAGCCATGACTGTTGAAGAAACAAGATAGCTGAAAGCGCACCTTCTCCCAACACTGATGCCTCTAATGGGTTGGGCATCCCTGAGTGACCCAGCCTGCGCTGCCAATTATATCAGCCACAGCAGGCCCCCAACCTCCTCCGTAATCAGGTTCTTGGCCCTGCTCCTGCCTGACATATCCCTACCCACAAAAGTCACCTAACACCAAGCAACGGAAACACTATCCCTTCCCCCTACCCCTATAACTATACACCCCAGAATGCACGATACAAAACAACACATATTACAATGAGAAGACACAGATGTCAGTTTGGGGACACAACAGGGACAGCACAGACACCAACAAGACCAAGAAACAGAACAAAACTTTGAGAAAACACCAAACACCTCCACCAACCAGCACAGACAAAAAGACTGTAAGTGAAACTGAAAGGAATTTCACACTTCTTGGTGTGCAACATGGCTGAGCCATTGCATCATTTCCTGGATGAATGCGTCATGTTTTCAGGTAAAGCGGGCCTTTTCCGACAAAAACGTCATGTTTCCTACAAAAAGGTCAAGTTTCCTACAAATGCATCACCTTTTCTATGAGAGTTTCACCTTTCCTACTCAATTGTCAAATTTTCAGACAAAGTGGGACATTTCCTACAAAAGCTTCTTGTTTCTGACAAATGCGTCACCTTTCCTACTAAAGCATCACCTTCCCTACTAGAGTGTCACCTTTCCCACTCAAGGGTCCTGTTTTTAGGTAAAGCAGGACTTTTGTTACATAAGCGTCGCATTTTCTAAAAAAGCGTCCCCTTTCCTACTAAAGTGTCAACTTTCCTACTAGAGTATAACCTTTCAATTGAAGCATAAAGTTATCAGGTTAAGCAGAACATTTTCTACAAAAGCGTCATGTTTCCTACAAATGCGTCACCTTTCCTACTAAAGCATCACCTTTCCTACTCAAGTTTCACGTTTACAGGCAGAGTGGGATTTTTCCTACAAAAGCGTCATGTTTCTGACAAATGTGTCACCTTTCCTACTAAAGCATCACCTTTCCTACTAGAGTTTTACCTTTGCTACTCAACCGTCATGTTTTTAGGTAAAGCAGGACTTTTCCTACAAAAGCGTCACGTTTTCTACAAATGCATCACCTTTCCCTCTAAAGCGTCACCTTTCCTACTAGAGTGTCACCTTTCTACTAAAGCATCACATTTTCAGTTAAAGTGGGACATGTCCTACAAAAGCATCTTGTTTCCTACAAATGCATCACCTTTTCTACTCAAGCATCACCTTTTCAGGTAAAGCGGGATTTTTCCTACTCAATCGTCACGTTTTCAGATAAAGCCTGACCTTTCCTACAAAAACGTCATGTTTCTTACAAATGCGTCACCTTTCCTACTAAAGAACGTGAAACAGGAGTAAACCCGTTTACCCAGTTGAGACCGGGTGAGTTATAATAACAAAACAACAATGTCTCAACCAGTAATTACAAAGGCAATTTTAGATAAATTACTTCCCTCTTTGTGACTTGACAATTCTTTTGTTTCAACATATGGTCTACGTGCTTTTATAGCTTCTATCTTTTTCTTTATTTTCTAACAGCACTTTCCAAATTGTAGCCATTGTCCTGATGATGACCTTAATTGAATAAGGTCGAAACGCCGTCGACATTCCAGTGTAATTTACGGCCACCTTAGGATTAAAACCTTAAAACAAATTATTTATCGTATTTATGTTATTTGATTATGATTATTGTTTGTTTCCATTTTGCGCCGCTTCACGCTGTATATATCACTTGTGTCACTGCACTTATCACTTGCACTGAGCACGGTCAGTACACAATTGGTGTGTTTCTTGGCTACTTTAATTCAATTGTAATATAGTGCTGTTACAACTATTTGCATAATAATAATGCTATTTTTCTTATCTTGGTCTCTCGTTTCCCTTTCTTTATGATTTATGCATTTATCTAAAATTGCCTTTGTAAATACCTTTCCTACTAAAGCAGCACCTTTCCTACTAGAGTATCACCTTTCTACTCAAGCGTCACGGTTTAAGGTACGGTGACTTTTCCTACAAAAGCGTTACGTTTCCTACAAATGCTGTTACACTGTTAGAAGCAGGGCTTCTTTGCAGATGCCTGTAACTTTGTGCTCCATTTTAGAGTGCTAGATGTTGTTTTTTGACTGTGAGTGCCTATGCTCCTTCCCCTAAAAGTGATGTGAATTGGGACACCCAATTAAAAAGGTACTTTGTCCCCTAATAATAAGACCCTAGTAGATGGTACCAGTGGTACCCAGGGAAAGGGTGATAAAGGGGCCACCAGGGGTGCAGCACTGGTTGTGTCACCCTGTGTGACCCATGTTACAGTGTGTCTGCAGGTCTGCCATTACCGCCCTGCACGTCCAGCCTGTCGGCTCGAGAGTATGACTCTGTACACACCAAGTGCTGGAGAGCCACACCACTGCCTTAACTTAAGTAGGTCACTCTTAAGGTTGTGCTCCTAAGCCCAGGAGTTGGAATGCATTACATTAAAGGTATGGATACATATGTCTATGCATGAATATTCCTGCAGTAACCCCGTAAAGCAAGGTCTCGCCCTGTTCAGCCCAATAGGCGGGAACATTATTAATTCAAGAGGTGTACACCTCCAAAAGGAGAGCCACACATTTAGGGTCTGTACAGCCAAGGAAGGGTTCTGCCATGTTTAGGACCCTAAATAAGGAGACTCTTGTTAGAAAAGTGTAACCTCAGAGGCAGGTTAGCCGCAGGGACTAGTACTCCATTGGCACTGTCCCTCAAGCCCTTAACTCCCTCTAAACTATGATTTAAGGGGCTCTCCTGATAACAGAATCTCAGTCCTGACTTTTAATTCGAGAAGAGGCATTGCCAACAGGAACGTGGACTCTGCCATGGTGCGAAGATAGGGTACTTAAGTGCCCTGAAGAGACCATATACTGGAACCATGTGTTTGAAGTGTGTTCATGGCAAAAGCTTGTTTCTCCCAGCAAGAGGGACTCCAGTGGGCTCCAGAAACCAAAGCAGATTCCTTTGGATTGGTGGGACCAGTCCCCTGCAAGCTGCTGGAAAATCGACATGCTGCGTGACAAGAATTGTGACTCGCTGGGCCTCTTGAGAGTGAGCCCAGGAGAAGTGGTGCTTCAATCCCGGAGTGGTAGATTAGCTTTTGGCACGTTTCAACCCTCTACTCCACTCCTGTCGACCTCCAGCTGCCGAAGTAACCATGGACTAAATTTGCCACAGCCAAGGCTTGGTGATTGCCAGTCGGGTGATCGACCCTTTGAGTGACATCTCCAGCCCGGGAGCAACTCACAGCACTGCTATGTTTCTGCATCCAGTTGGAGTCATCGAGTGTGTAAAAAAGCATCTTTGGCGCTACCTGCCCCAGTGATTAACAGCTGACCGCTACCTCTGCACCCATAGCCGCTGAGCAAGGTAGAAGAAATCCAGCTGGTTAACCCAGGTCTTAGGACCGTAAAGACCTCTTCCCTTCATGAGTAGAGTGGAACTCCATCTCCAAGTGTGGGATTGTCAAGTGCAGCAATTTTGACAAGTCCCGTGGCTCCCATTCAGTACCAAGGACATCCAAGTCACCTCTGCTCTCGAACTCCCTGGGCAAGGTAATGAGGTAACAACTGTCGGAACTTGGTCTAGGGTCCCGTATGACACTATCCACAAGAGGGTTCATTTGAACTCACTCTGAAAGTGACCAAGTGTCACCTATGTTTTTCCCCATTCATTTCTAATGGACAAGTTTGAAAGATTTACTGCATTTTTTTATTATTTAAAAAATCCACAACTCCGGTTGTATTTATGGTACAAAGTTCATTTTGGTGTCTATATTTACATAAAAATAAGCTCTATTTTCATAAATTGGTGTCGGATTTCTTTTGTGGTCTCTCAATTACCTGTGCACCATAATGGTTCTTTAAAATGCTTAACACATTCTTTCAGTAATGCCTGACTGCTCTTTGCCACACTAACATCACTAAGCTAAGGATTATTGTTGTTGATCCAAGGTCTTCTTTGTGTATTGTGAGAATATTGCATGGCATTGCCTCCCAGCCTTACCACCTAATATTCCACTTTGCAACAGTCACCTTTCCCACTAAATTTTCACGTTTACTACTATGGTGTCACATTTACTACTAAAGTGTCATGCTTCCTACTGAAGATTTGTTTATTACTGACACAATAGTAAGGAACTAGCCAAGGCTCAAGTTACACACAACACATGGCAATGCACAATGCATTTTTTCTGAGGCGTTGGTGTTGTTGGCTGGTTTATGAACAAGGGTCTGGGTGCAATCTGTCATGCTATGGACCAATATGTACAATGATACAACTATCCCTTTGTGAGTGGTACAGTGTATTAATTGGTGCGATGCAGGTAAACACTCCCAGGGGTCACTTTTCATGCTCATATTTTTTTGACTGATATGCTTATAGGTCTGGGATTTGTTCAATGTGTCTGTTGACAGTGCACATATGTCTGACTTGTTGCAATATGAGGGCCCAATTATGCATAGTGCGCACCTTCTCTGTTTGTACCATGGCCCAACTTACAAGAGTGTGCGGTGTTCGCAAAGAGAAAAAGTGAACCCTATGAAGTTGAATGCACTGCCACCAGGACGGCCACCAACTTGTTCTGGCCTTGGGGCAGTGCATTCATGTGTAAAAAGGAGTAGCTGCTGAACAGCTGCTCCGTGTTTCACTGTGCATGCGGCAACCAGCCTGCATTTTTAAAGGGGATTAGAGATCGTCTTGCAGGTGGATGTATTGAGTGACAGCCCCCCACACTACACCTACAACTCCCCCACAGCACAGTGTTCAACAAGCCGGGCTATTGAGGTGCCTTGATTTACTCCATAGTTACCAGGCCATGATGAGCCACACAGGGTGATTTTCCGTTCCCTTATAGATGTGGTTGAGATGCCAAAGTAGTGACCCACCAGTGACACAAGCCATGGTACATAGGTCAATATTTGGCTCCATTGCTATCCTAGGATGTGTTATGGATGCATTACCCGCTCAGGTGTTGACATACACTGGCTGGTTCAGTCAGTCTACAGGGTATATGGCATCCAGGGGATACATTGACTGTCTAGATGTGTAATGGATGTGGCTAGGTATGTATGACACATGTTGACATATGGAAACCAACAGATGCCATAGAGTGATAACCAACACACATCATATCATGTCATGGGACACACACATCTACTGGATGGGTTTGGTTCTGGAAGAATTTGTGTGGCACACAAGACCTGCTTGGCTAGCCAAATTAAGTCTAATTTATTCCAGGGAGGTATATGTTTGCTATTGGCATGCATCACAATATGTTGCTATATTGAGAGCTTACTTGATCTTATCATGGGTCAATTACCATCATGTGTGATGTGAGTGGTTTGATGTTTACACTGACTATAAAGTAAGATTACTTATGCAATGGGAGTGTTAATGTATTAGAATTTTAGCACACTGTTTTCATGAAGTCCATATATTTGTTTCCATTGATGTGACTCATGCTTCTGCAAAAAAAAGTCTGTACTTTCGGTCTCTCTGCCTTGTCTCAGCAATTGTTTGTTTGTTTGTTTCAATACTTTATTCGATAGATATTTATCATAAAAGTACAAACACGCAAAATACATAAAAACAATCCATCCATAGTACTACAATTACATCCAGAACAGCAAATAGCGAATTAAAAAGGGACAAAAGATAAAAACAGAGTTTAAAACAATGCTTTCTTCAGTCATGAGAATTTATATATTACCCAGCAGCCTAGAGCGGATTAACCAGGCACCCGCGATGTATTTAGCAACCCCACAGATGGTATACATAGAAACAGTATTGGTTAAAATATTACGCATGGCTGATCTGTGATCCCTTACTCCCAGCTCCCTGCATACAGGTTTCAACCATTTAGCCCTAACGAACTTGTAGGCTGAACAAGCAAATAAAAAATGGCCAAGGGTTTCCTCTGGACATTGGCAACCTGGGCAATTTAGATCAAGCCCCCCCTTGGCCTTCCACCTTTCCCAAAAAATTTTAAGGGGAAGAGTGCCATATCTTAGTTTCAAGAACAAAGTTCTATCTCTAGGTAGTTGGATAAAATCTAAAAAGGGTTCCAACTTCATAGATGGTTTATGGTCAAGAAAGTTCATTGTTAAAGTTCCCAGGTTTGAGTTATTGTTAACCTTGGCCTCAACCCAGTCCCAGTATAATTTCTTTACAATTTGTTTTACAGGGGGGACTTGTGTGGCCCAGGACTCCCCCAGGCCTATTGATACTACCAGTTTCTTAAGGTTGTTGAGCCACTTTATTTGGTGAGAAACATTTAAGGATATTAACTCGTCCAACACTCGAGCATATCCGGCTAATTCCTGGGTTCTTCTAAGGCGCACCCAAAATAACAGCGGCCTTAGTTGAACTTTGTCCGAGATTGATTTTTTACCCATATCAAAAAATAATGGTAACAGAGGGGTTGAAACTGGAAGTGAGACTAGATCTCTGATAAACTTATTTTCTGCAGTTGCCAGGAACTTAGTGTTTTCAGCACCCCATAATTCGGAGCCATAGACTGCCGAGGCTAAAGCCTTCCCTTCATAGACTACCAAGGCAGGGGCAACCGGTCTACTAATAGAGAGGCGCTGATTCTTTAGTATGGCACCGGAAACCCTTTTGAGGTTTAGTACCATTTTTGATATATGGGAATCCCAGCTCATGTTGTTGGACAACCTAACCCCTAGATAATCAAATTCATTCACCACCTCTAAAGGGGACCCATACAAAGTAAGACAAACCTTCCTAACCTTTCTATTTGGAGATAAAACCATTAACTTTGTCTTCGAAGTGTTGACCGTTAACCCACGGTCGTTACAGAAGAGGGAGAAGCGGTCAAGCAATTTTTGGAGACCCTTGGGGGTCTTGGACATCAGGAGGGTATCGTCCGCAAAAAGAAGTGTGGGGGTTTTCTCCCCGGCAAGGACGGGGGCATCCGCAGGGTCCTCCCTCAAATGGTCCACCACCCCATTTATAAAGAGGGAGAACAGTGTCGGAGCCATCACACATCCCTGCCGCACCCCCCTGTTGACTGATACCCTCCCTGTCAATTGGCCCTGGCGCCCCCATCGTATCCTTGCATAGTTATCCTCATGGAGTTTGATAACAAATTGCAGCAGGGAACTAGGAAACCCCATGGCTAATAAAACCTCCCATAGCTTGGCGCGTGGGATAACATCAAACGCGGTTTTCAGGTCTATGAAAGCCAAGTAAAGACAACCCTTAATAATTGATACTGACTTCCAATAGACCGCGCAAAACCGGAAGACTTGATCCATTGCACCTAATTCCGCCTAAACCCAGCCTGGAAATGGGTTAGAATATCATTATCCATTAGCCATGTCTCAACTCGATTTATAATGACCCTGCCAACTACCTTTTGAATGGTGTCAATTAAACTAATTGGTCTGTAGTTGGCAGGGTCCTCTCTATCACCTTTCTTATAAATCGTGATCACCTCCGCCCCTTTCCATGATTCCGGGATGGGATGGCCTAGCTGGATGAGATTCATTAGATTTGCTATATAGTCTGCCCAAATTTGGGGGTCATGGAGTAGAAGATCCCCGGGCAGGCCATCTGGACCAGCCGCTTTGCCTGGAAGGATATTTAAAATAGCGACCTTGATTTCTCGCGGGGAGAATAAGTTTTCATTACTGGGCAACTCCAAACTAGGGTTGCGCTTATTGCACACTGCTAATGGCAATGGAGGGACTTTATCGCCTTCCTCACAATACAATTTTAAAAAATGGGCGTGCCATTGCTGTTCATTAATATGATTTAAAATGGGTTCAACTCCCCTACAGTCTAAAGCATTGATCAGTTTCCAGAAAATAATAGAATTCTTTGCGCTGGCAGCGATCTTAAGCTGCTGCCAATGCTCCTCCTCCCAATTTTTCTTGGCTGAGGCTATTGAACTACGGTACTCCTTTCTAGCCAGTTTCACTGCTGTTGGGTCCTTCAATTTTATCGCCAAACCAATGGCTTTCCTCTTTTTCCTACATTCCACTGTATACCACGCGTTTGCCTTCAGGGGTCTAAGATCCACTGGGGGGTTCCCTTGGGTGTTTTTGAGGAAATACTTTCCTATTTTATCTATGAAATTTTGGTACTGGCCCAATAATTTGGGCCCCAGAGAGTGAACCTCTCCCAGATCCACCGCTGCGAGGCTGGAGGTTTCTGCTTTAACTAAGCCCCCAATACTATTAATTTTCCCCTCTTCACATTTTACCACGTCCCATCTAAGTTTCCGGTTACAATTAGAGGGGAGGACGTCCTTGGTAATCAGCTCCAGCACCCCGTTATTACTAATCCCATTAGCCCAGTTGATTTCCATACATAATGGGTTATGATCGCTATCTGAAGACTGCCTGACCTCCATATCAACTAAACTAGCCCATGAATGAACATCTAAAAAGATGTAATCGATACGTGATGGGCAGCCTATCCTATTATAGGTCATTGCCCCGTTGCGATCAGAAGTGGTCCGGCCATTTAATGCCCGTAGATTATGTTCCAAAGCCAGTGCGTTCAACTGTATAGCTATGGCAGACCACTTCTTAATAGGGGCCAGTACTAAAAGGGGTATAGTCTGTCTCCAGTCCTCTGAGTTCAAACCCAATACATCCTCGTCATCCAGGGGTTCAAATGTACAGTTAAAATCACCCCCCAACAGGATTTTGGACCTAGGTGGAAGCTCAGACAATTTTACATCAAGCAACTCAATTGTTTGCGAGGTTAAACCACCCTGTACCCCTCTTGCATAAACACAAAACAAATGAACAATACCCCCGTGTGGGCTTTTCAGGGAAATGTGCAAGATATCATTGGATTGGACCTTGTGTGTAATAACAGTACAATTCAAATTCACCTTTACCCAGATGAGCAGACCACCTGAGGGGCGACCTTTTCCTATGGAAACTGCTGGGACAAAGTATGTAGAGTACCCATTTTTATATTGCAGGGACAAACTCCAAGTTTCCTGAAACATACAAATATGGAAGGAGTCAATGAAGTCATTCCATTCCGGATTTCCAAGATTTTTCCTGAGCCCTGCTATGTTCCAAGAAAGGATGTTATTCGAAGAGAGTACTACAGTTGGTGCAATGGGTGTGGCTGTTGGACTACAATCCAATTCGCCCCTGCTAGGGCAAACATTATCCACAAACACTTGAACCCCCTTTCCAATTGGAGTTACAGCCCGTGGTAACCCTACCTCCTCCCTCATAACCTCTTGGCCAAAGTGCTGGATTGAATGTCAATCAACTGCTTCCAGGCCACTGAAGCGATTGAAACAGGGTAATGGAGGGGGGTTATGCTGATGACCATGCCATTCCCCTTGAAACTGAGTAGAACCAATAGGGGGCCTACCTACTCTCCTGTGTACTGTGCTCCACCCTCCATCTCCACCCGCATCCCACTGGTTAGAATTATAATCCATAAAAGGCTCCTCTCTCATCCCCCTTCTTGTATAATTGTGAGCTCTTAACCAGCTCCACCTATTACTGCGGTGATCTGCAAGCATATAGAAATAGGAGAGGGGTTTAACTAAGATTGAAGAGTTGTTATTACATGGGGGCCCAGCACGGATATATTCCACCGTACGTGGGTCCTCAAATGTTACAACAACACAGTCGCCCTGGAGATTTTTTTTATTCACACCCACCCATGGTGCTCTCTCCACCATAAGCAAATTACTGCGAATGTTAGGTGGAAGTGGGTAGTTTCTATCTAACCAGTGGCAAACTTTGTTTTTGAGAGCCCAAAAGGATTCTGTTGATGAGGGGAAAGCTCGGGTACACCTGTTAGAACTATTACAAAGGAGTGGGCGTCAGGAGGTAAATTAATATTCCGGCGTATCTTAGGATTCGCTGGATGGGATAAAGGGGGTTTGGGAGCAGGAATAATGGGACCATTTACTTTCTGAGATTTACTGGGTGCCTTGGAAGGCAACTTAGTAGTACTAATTGTATTACCCTTAGGTGTAGATATTTTGGGTAGACACTTTGGAGGGGTAGGGTTCTTCCCTGCTGGTTGTTTAATACACAGAGGCAGTTTGATGCCAGCCAGTGCTGCCCCACCAGTTGCCTTTTGGGCAGAAACTTTGGGTCTGGCTTTTAACTCCAGATTTAGAGCCTGTAGTTGATGTTCAATACCCTGTAGTCTGGTCTCCAGGGGAGACAGTAAGGATTTAATGAGCTCAGATATGGAGCTCATAAATATACCATTCCTGTCTTCGGCTCCCTCAGAAGATTCATCCAGGCTACTCTCTTCAAGGGGACTTGCTAGACTAGAAATTGAGGCTGTATCGTCGGGAATACCCAATGGTAGCGGGTGTGAAGCACGATGCGCCTCAGCTCTTCCTCCACTTTCATCTATGGTATCCACATTAGCCCTACCCACCTCTGGCCCACAAAAAGTGCTAACAGAGTCATTGGGGCCTCCTGCCCCATCAACTATAACTACTAAATCAGCACTGTCCTTACTAGATATTTGGGAGCATTTGGGAATGGCACCCTCCCTTAAACCCCTTTGTGCAAGTGTTTTATCATGGTCGTCGATAGCTAACGAGGAAGCCATGGGAGAGGTAAGAGGGGCTACTGGTGGGGGCATCAAAAGAGCAGAGTCCAGGGGTACAGATTGACTGGTAGTGATGGAATGGGTTGCAGGTATAGACTGAATGGGGTTTGGTTGGAGAGTGCATTGGGCTTTACTTGGTGTGCACGCAGAGGCTATAAGGCCTAGAGATGATCTTCTCGCTTGTGCGAGATCCTGTGACACTCTTCTTTCCATGAGGGCAATCCCCTCATCAATTAGAGTGTTTGTACGCACAATAAAGTTATCTAATGTGCCTGTCAGCTTCGAAGCGCCAGCCGCAGCCTTGCTTCGAGTTTCACGTGTGCACATCACTATGACCGGGGGTTACTGACTAGCTAAAACAATATACAACCACAATTACAACGTCAGAATACCAGCAAATTATATAAGGGTAGGCAGAGTTACTCACAACAAATATACCCAAGGCAGCTAAACAAGAATCAAAATACAGTGGGGTGAGCAAAACCAAGAGCCATGGCCCAGACCAGACCCTACAGGCCTCGGAGGGCCACAGAGAGCCCGCCCTTGTCCCGGGCTTCTCCCGGGACGCTCCCGCGCGCCCCCGCGCTGCGGCCGTGCGTCCTTCTAAAATAACAAAAAAGGAGTGATGGGCGGGGGGGGGCGGGGCCAGCAGGGAGAGCAGCCCAGGTGAAGCAGATTGGGTTCGCAGGGACTCCTGGGTGATGGAGTCCCTGCTAACGTGCTCGCAGCCCTGCCAGCAACAACACGCCCCAAGTCTTTACACAGGAGACAGCCCCTCTCCCAGCAGCAGCTCTCGCTGATGGTATATGCGCTGCGGGACCCGCGAAGCGGGTCCGGCGTGTTGCTGGTGGTTTCTGGTGGTTGCTGGTGGTTTCCAAGGCCAGAGGGCGAAGAGGCAGCAACAGCAGTCCGGTGGCATGTCCAAACAAACAGCCGGTAAGGGTAGATTGCGGAGTTGTTGCTTAACTTCCTCATCATCATCCTCTGGGCCTGAATGGTCCTCATATCCCTTGTCTCATAGGACATTGGTCTGCATACATATGTTGTGCAAAATGTAGTACACAAGTATGATCTTACATACTATAGGGGAGGAGTAGAGAAATCTCCCCCAGACATGTCGAGACAGCAAAAGCGTGCCGTAAGGATTCCAAATGTCTGCTCCATTATGGACCAGGTCCTGAAAAGTGCATGGTTGTAGGTTTGCTGGGCCTGAAAAGAAAGGAGGGGGAAAATAAGTCAAAGGTCATGATTGCTGATGGACCCACATCCTACTACATTCTGTTTTAATGACTCATACACATTTCAACCAGTATAAGATCAGAGTGTCATGGAAATTGAAGCTTCAGCAGCTCAAGACTCTTGGACGTGATGCCCACAGTGGCTTAGCTGGTCCTAACATGTGTGACTTCCATGTTTGTATAGCACATGTGCCATGTAATATGATGCAAGTATGAAGCCCACACCTACTACATAACATATGCACTGTTTCATTCACCTGATACATATATGGCTATTTTACTGTCATGAGGTCGGTCACGTGCTTCAGATGTACTTACCAACTAGTAGGCCATTCCCATGTGTCCCATTCTGTAAGCGCTCATTTATGATGGAATGTCTGAAGATGTATGCAACATGAGCTCTCCCAGGGTTGCCTCAGATGGTCCACTATTCCCTGCACGTTGATTGAATATGTAGGCTTCCGATTGTGGTACAGGTTGGATGTAGCAGCAGGAGGCCCCAGTTGCATATGAGTGCAGTATATTGCCCCCTAAACATGTGGAAATCCATCAATGACTTAGAAGCCCTGCTTGCTTTCATGTTGTTTCTGCTGTGTGCTGGGGAAAATAAGGTACTGGTGCGTGAGGCTTATGATGGCATCAAGGATAGAGGGGAGGAATGAGGAAAAGGATGGCTGAGATATTCCTGCCACTCTGGCTGTGGTGGTTTGGAGTGAGCCAGACGCCAACATGTGGAGTATTACCATCAGCTTGGCCTGAAGAGGTATGTTGGTGCACCAATGGAATGTTGTCTTTAGCCTTGGTGCAATCTGGTGCAGGAGCTGGACAATGGACTCTATCCTGAGCCTGTAATGGGTGATGACCTCCTCCCTGAGGTCAATGAGGGTATTCTTCTGCTGGTATGTCCACTTCCTTTTCCTACACTGCCTCCGTGGGGATGGTAGAGGTGGTGGTGGTGGAGGCCATCTTTATCTTGTTCCTGCTCCAAGCTGCAGCATGAGTGGCTCCATGGCATAGTTGAGCTTGCCAAAGTGCTCTGGGTATGTTCTGCGTATGTGCCATTGCCGACGCATCATTTGTACGCCTGGATTGCCGATGCGCAAGGATTTTTACACATTTTGGACTCAGCATGTCATTTGCCAATGATGGGTCACTTTCACAAAAGCTTGTAAATAATGATACATCAGTTCTGTGTTGGATCTTACGGGGAAATGCATACCTTTCATATAATTAACGTACCCTGACGCAGCTGGTTGGGGCGCAGGTAAAAAATGAAACAGGGCAAAGAAAAGTGATGTATTTTGCCTAATGCGTCACTTTGTAAATATGGAGCAAGGAGTGCACCACTACTACATCAAAAAAAGTGATGCAGCGGTGGTGCAAGCTCCTTGTAAATATGTCCCATTGTATCTAACTCATCAGGGTTTAAGAGAAATTGTATGCCTCTTAGCAACAATGGTGCTGAAAATTAGTGAAAGCTGCAAATGGCAAGTTCTGCGGAAGCAGCAAAACAAATGTTAAACTTAATCTTCCAAAGCGGGAAGAGCAACATTCTAATGGTTATTTCCTTCCTGGATTGATGTAGTGTGGTACCTCAAAGAGATTTTCACTTGGCACCACGTTTACGACATGTCTTATCACCCATTCAGGGACCAGAGTCTCAAGCCAATAATCCGCAAAGAATACCATTAACAGCAAACACATGAGCCAAAAACTACATCCCGGTTTTTCTCTGCATCAGTGTTTTCCAGACTTCTGTCTTCACAGTATTATGTTAATCTACAGTAGCCAGGGACATTCATCAAACCTTTGTAAGGTTTGTTTTCAATGTTCGTGCCCAGGCTTCCTCTAACATCATGCTTCTCTCCAAAGAGCAGGCATAGAGTTCAACCTTCTATCATTCAAATAGTGTATATGGCTTTACAATTAAATGAAATGCCTCATGCTGTCTTTTATAAATAATGTTCAGTGAAATAAACAAATGACTGACCTCTTTTGATTTAGCAGAAACCATAGGTTAAAAAGCAAAACAAAAATGGAGTTTAAAGTATGGTTGCATTTCTTACAGTTAAAGCAGATTTCATGGGAGGAGGTAAGTGCTTAGAGGTGCACAGTCAATAAAGAATTGGATCGAAACTCAGGAGTGAGAAGCTGATATCTTCCAGCAACTTGCACTCAAAGTGTTCAATCTGCATGCGAGTGTTAAGACACATATACAAATAACACCAAGAAGGCAATGAAAAGTGAAAGAGCAGATCTATCATATCAGAGCAACGTAGCATATTGATGCCATGTGCCCTAAGACCCTCATGGTTCTGGGCAGACTCTGAACAGGAACTACGTGATATGCAGGGGAGGTTTTAATGTGTGGCTATGGGAAGTATGATGTAATAGGCAGTGTATGATTGAATGTTGTAGAATAAAGATTTGTTCTACCTCAGGTCTTGTGTGTAGCATAATCTATGTACATGCTCCAGGGCTGGGAAAGCCGCTACATCTGGTGAAGACTGCTGTCACTGAGAGTTTGCAATGATAGGGCTAACTGCGTGTGCGTGCCGCATGTTATTGACTTGTTGAAAAGCAGTCTGCAATTGGCACACATAGAGTCCAAGCCCCGCTGCAGCTCATACACGGCCGCAGAAGCAATCGAAGGCCTTGCAGAGGAGCGTGTTGAAAACGCCTGCCTCGAACATATAGAGACTAGGGAGCAACCTGAAACAGCACACTGCTCTAAATACGCTCAAATTACAAAAACACATCAACTGATCACACACTGAAGTATCAGCACTAACCAACAACCATTCAGATGACGTCAGAAAAGTAACCATAGTACTGACAAATTACAAGAGATAGAAAACAAGGAGACCATACTTACATTCCTAAGCGATAGGAGTGTACTGCAACAGATGCTCCGGCACATGACTGATGCTTGCAGAAGTTGTGTGAGCCACAGCGAAACAAGTTGAAAGACATGTACTAACACAATGGCGGCAGAAGGGAGTGTTGAACACAATGCAGCCTTGTTTATTAAAGCCACCACCCTTCTTCGACACAGCCAAGCAAACAAAACATTTGTGCCAGGTCAGCTGCATGAACTGAAACATTCAATGACTTCATAGATGGGCTTGAGGAGGAAAAGGATAAGAAGATTATCAAATGTTTGAAAAACCTTGCAGGTGATGGAGTGAAAGAAGTGCTAAAAAAAGGTTTCACACGCTGACGCAACATCGTACCAAAAAGTGAAAAAAGTGCTGGAAGCCAAATTCAATCCAACGACCAATGTTGACTATGAAAGGTATATCTTCAGTAAAGCATGATAGCAGACTGGTGAAACAATGGATGAGTTTATTGAAAGACTTGATGAACTTATTAAACATTGCAAGTTCAGTGATTTTATTGAAGAAGTTCTGCACCACAGAGTCATCGATGACTGCCTTTCAGATTCTTTTGGAAGGTGCCTGTTGAGAGAGACACACAGTCTAGATAAAATGCTGATTGCTGTGAGAGCAGAGGAAAGAGCAAGCAACAAGCTGCTGACATAAAAGCAGTGACAGTGCACAATGAATTAACTTTGACCATGATAAGTGAGCAAAAAAGAGATGTACATAAGTCAAAGTCCTTGAATCCAATGTGGATTTTTGTTTCCCCTTGAGAGCAAATGTCCAGCCCTACGACAAATCAGTAAAGGTTGTGGGAAGGAGAACCGCCTCATAACTGTGAGTCAAGCTAAGGAAAAATCAGGTTTGCCATGACAGAAAGAAAAGGTGGACCTGAGAATGGGGCAGAAACACTTTTGCCATGCCCATAAAATAAAAAATTAGCTACACCAAGTAGAGACCAAGCAAAGTTAATCGTCGTCAAGTTCATCTTATAAAGCCTCTTCAACATCGCTATTGAGTACCTGTGAAGAAGATGCCACACAAGGGCGACATGCACATATGGGCATAGATGCCTGTGATGAAGACCTAAGCACTAGAAAAGTTCACCAAACAAAATGCCAAACTTCATTCGGACACTGTCCCAGAATGACATTAAAGGTAAATGGTCACCCAGTCATGTACATCATCGACAGTGGGGCATCAATTAATATCATGTCAATGGAAAACTTCAACAGCCTCTCGTCTGTGCCCCGCCTCACTCCTTCAGAAACGAAATTGTATACCTGTGAAGCTTCTAAACCATTACAGAGCCAAGGGTCCTTCACAGTGACACTGCAACACATAATACCTTTAGTACAAGCCACCATTCATGTTCTACATGAAACCTTGTCTGATGCATGCTTACTCAGTTTTGCCACAAAGGCTGACATGGGGTTAATAGCCCTCAACCACAACCTCTGTGCTCAGCCTAATATTATGAACCAATTGCTGTTGTTGTTTCATGGCTTGGGAAGGATCAAGAATGTGAAAATGCAGCTTCAAATCAATGAAGACATTCACCCTGTTGCCCAGCGGCACCAGAGAGTCACTTATCATTTGCAAGAAGCTGTAGGGAAAGAGTTGGCAGCACTTTTTGAAATATGGCATCATTGGATGTTCCACGGGCCCCACACCATGGGTTTTGCCCATTGTAGTAGTATAAAAAAAAATCAGTAGTGGAGCAGTGCGCAATTGCTTTGATATGGGTCAAACAGACAGGGTCATTGAGAGGCAGAGCCACCCTGATCCCAACATAGTGGACATAATCATGCAACTAAACAGAGGTGAAGTTTTCCCATCTTGACCTAAACATAGGATACCACAAACGTGATCTAGAAGAGAACTGCATATATATCACTACTTTTTCCATTCATGTTGGTTTGTTCCGATATAAGAGACTGAGCTTTGGAGTATCTTCAGCTGCTGAGACATTTCAGGATGTTATCCACGAGTTATCCAACCTGTTACACATGCTTTCAATTACAGTGATGACACCTTGGTTTTTGAAAGCACTCAAAAGGAACATGGCAAAGCCCATACGCAAGTGTGCCAGTTACTTGCTAATGCAGGTCTCACTGTAAATGCTGTGCAATGTGAATTCCAGAAAACCAAACTTAAGTTTTTTGGGCACATATTCTCTGATGGGGGAATGACTCCAGATTCATATAAGGTGCAGACACTGTCATCCGCATGCCCTCTCTCAGACGTTACCATGCTTCTGTCCATTCTAGGCATGACTAGTTATTGCTCAAGATGCATTCACAATTTTGCCACAGTGAGTGTCCCATTGAGAGTCTTGATGAAGCAGAATGTTCCTTTTCAGTGGTCTCCTGAATGTGGTCAAAGTTTCAAAGAAATAAAACATGCAATTGAGAATGCAATTGAAATGGCTTACTTCAAATCAAGGCTACACACCGAAGCCACAGTAGATGTGAGCCTGGTAGGGCTGGGGACAATCTTTGCTCAACACAGCTGCCATCTGAATGCTCAGAAACGTATTGTGGCCTATGCTAGGCAAAGCATGTCTGAAACAGAATGTGTCTACTCTCAGTCAGAGAAGGAGAGTCTGGCTGTGGACCTGTAATCATTTTCCTGTATTCCTCTTCGGAAAGTGATTTACTGTCACCATGGACCACCAGGCGTTTCTCTCTATTTTTGGAAATCCAAAGGCTAAAATATAACCCAAAGAATCAAAAGGTGGGGGTTGAGGCTGCAAGAGTACAGCTATAAGTTTGTACACATACCTGGGAAGGATCAAAATCAAGCAGATTACTTTTCACGAGAACCAATACATCAACATGGTTGGACATCCAGAACCAATGAAGAATATCTCCATTTTATTGTGAGGTCCAGCATACCAGCAGTTCTGACTGTGGAACAAATAATTTCAGCCACCAACACAGACAAAGATATGGGTATCGTCAAAAAGCTAATTGAAACATAAACATAGAGATGAAGCGTACGGCCTCTGGCCGATTGCTGAGTTCCAAAAGTTCAAAAACATACAGGATGAGTAAGCAAGCACACAAGAAGACATAATACTGAGAGGCTTGAGAATCATCATACCGGAGAGCCTGAGGCAGTGAGTTGGCACATGAAGAGCACTGTGGCAGTGTAGCCACTAAATGAGCATTGAGAGACAGAGTGGGGTTCCCTCGACTAGATGGGACAGTAGAAAAGGAATTGAAGGCATGCCACATCTGCAATTGCCTTTCCCACAAGGTGACTCAGCACCCAGTGACAATTTCTAACATTCCTGCCCATGCTTGGGAGAAAGTCGCAGTTGTCATCTTTGGACCATTAGGTAATCATAGAGAAATATTCACATTTCCCCTTGGTGGAAACACTGTCCTCGACAACTCATGATAAAGTCATAGAAAGGATGGATGACAGCTTTGTAACCTGGGGTATCCCTGAGATCCTTAAGTCACATAATGGCTCACCCTTAGACAGCAAAGAGTTTCTTGTACGACTCAAAGTCAAACACCAAACGTGTACACCCATCTAGCCCCAAGGTGTAGTCGAAAGATTTATGGGCACCCCCAAAAGGGTAATTCAATGAGGGTCCATGGATGGAATTGACTTCAGCAAAGCTATGTGCCAGCCCCTGGAGGCCTATCGATTAAATCCTCGCAGCTACCTTGTTGTTTATGAGAACCATCAGAACAAATCTACCTTAATGGACACCAGAGTGATCCGCGAACACTGACAAACTTTCTGACACTTAAACCAATCATAAGAGGAAAATGAAAGGATATGCTGATCAGTGCTGACACACCCAGGAAACAGGCTTTGACAAAGGAGACTGGCTGCTGGTAAAGCAGAGACAGAAACGAACGTCAGACACCCCATTCACCACTGATTCTCTACAGGTGGTGGCGCGCAAGGGAGACATGGCTTTATGTGCCCTGGTTAGGCTCAAGTAACGGACCTGCACAATTTCTTACATTGTCCTAGGTTTGCACAATAACATTTTGGGTGTGACCTTTTGCACATGTTTGCATGTGGGACAATGTTGGATTAGTTTCTCTGAAACTACTTCTGTTTACACATTTAGCTTCGCATAACGTGATGCCTCAAACACCATGTACAAAGCCTTTTTATGCACATTTATAAAAGCTATTCTATCATCATCCATAGGGGACAGGGCTATCTATATATTCATAACACTTCTAATCCATATGTACACCACAAGGATGCTTTCTATTATAAATAATGAGCATCCCAAAAGATTAGGAGAGGAGGCACTTCAGCTGACACTGAGGATCACTGCATGCTGAGACTTCACCATGCAGTGGTGTGACATCTCCTTGTGTCCAGCTTGTGACCAAGATAGGCTCCTACAATCTTTTCAGCAAGGTATGGGATTGACCCTTGGGGGGATACTCTTGGCTTCACACCTAGACACACTCTAGATACACTCAGTAGGGTTTGCATAGTAGGAGTACTCCTTGTTTTTTATGCCTGCATATATACACTGTTTTAGCACCATGGTAGAACTGGGTCTACTATTTACTCTTTTGGTGCTTGTAATCACTTTCACCTGCTCCTGTCTACTGATCATGTATTTTATACAAGAATAATATTGGTTCAATAAATGTATTGAAAACATCCCAATGTGTATTCTCTGTATATTTCTCTGAGAACCAAAGAGCACGAGTGACAGCGAAAGATTTTGATCTTTTACCACAATCCCTGAGGGGTCAGGGTTGTCATGTTCGGTGGTTGCTAGAAACTTTGTCAAGGTTAGGGGGGTTATGGTGGCACTGTGAGCTAGCTGGTCTCTATGCCAACATATCCTACAAGGGTGCTTGGAATCAGTCTGGGCACCTCACCCAAAGTTTATGTTGTCAAACAAATGCGCAGATCCTACAGAATAGTGGGTACGACACAATAATGGTGACGGACCATCATCCTGGAAAGTCCATCACTCGGGACACATCACATTTCAAACACGTACCGCATCACTCACCAGTGCCTGATGCTACCTTGGAGGTGACCACATCTCCAGGTTTGGCGCCTGAGTCTGTGCCTCCATTGCCTGATGAGGGTGTACCTCAATCACATCCTATGGTACCTGTCAAGGATTTATATGTTTAATGTTCTGCTCCTGTAATTTATTTCTACAGCATTACATGGGGCCATTAAGGTTGTACCCTGGACCTTTTCTGCTATATATAGCATTTAATTTTCTATTATATAAAATCAAGAGGTGTTTCATCAGGATGTTGGAAGGGAAATTTGTGAATATACAATTCATAACATGGCTTCTGTTAAAATAAGGAATTTAATGAATTGAACAAAAGATGACTTCTCAAACATTGACCAGTCCATGAGAATATTAAGACATCTCTGAACTAGGGTTACCACCTCAATCTATTTCATTATGTACACTATGTACACTGCTTCAATACCTTGGCATTTGACCTGTAAATGATTGATTAGTGTTGGTCTAATGAGGTCATGGGATGGAAACCAAGACATCAAGAATAAGAATCCACTAGGCTTCCACACAAAATCCCAGGACTAGAAATAGTGTCCATGATAAGACTGGGTTAGTTGGGCAACGTTCCCTGAACCAAAAGAAAGTTTAGTATGGTGGATCAAAAGAGAATTTGGAACATTCACATGATAGCCAGGTGGCAATTACAATGTGGAAAAAAACAACCTGCCTAGTATTCCAGCATTAAAGCCTCGTTGATGAAGAAGGGAAATACTAAATAATAGGTAATTATGTATGTTAGCAATGGGGTTTCTGGTTGGCTAGGATATACACCTAAGCCAGGCAGAACCCACCACTCTAATCAGGGTAAGGGAGTTACACCAAAGATAACCAATGCTCACCCCTTAGTAGCCTGGCAGAGCAGTCAGGCTTATCCCAGAGGCAATATGTAAGGCGTTTGCGCAACACACACACAGGTGACACACTAGGCACACCACAAAAAGAGACACCAAACAAGCTGATATAAAAATATCATTTTTATTGTTCATAAAACACATTAGACCATAGTCACATAAATCACTGTACCACTAGGCACTTTTCATGATTTCATGATGTCACATAGATCATAAATTGCTTTGTAGTGTGTAAAGCACATTAGACCATAAATCACTTTGTCACTAGGCAGTTGTCATAACCATGTAGGGTACTGAAGCAAATACTTAGAAGTTGCCCATGGCATGGACATCATCATAAAAACAATAGGCTTAACATCCCAGTTAATGCCACTCGTAATACAACATACCTCTTGACATTAGGTCATCAGATGCAGTTTGTTAGGTTAGGAGTAAAAATCCATAAGGTACCACATTTTTATGCCCATGAATCACCAAAGGTTCTAAGCATACACACAGCATGTAAGGCCTAAAAAGCCTAACTCTTACATCTGTGCAAGAATGTAAACTCAGCTTCTGAGCAGGTCCATGAACTACTTGATAGCGCTGTGAACCCATAGGAGGTAGCTACTCTGCACTCCTACCACCATTTGTATGATAGGATCCCAGGACCACTCGGGACCGAAATGCCAAGCTGTAAAAGGGAGAGACCAACGTTTGGTAACTGCCTCTCTGCAAGACCTTGGAGTCTGGTACACCGGTGCGACTGTGAGACGATACCTTCAGGGCTCGTGTGGCGTACCCCGCCTATGGCCAACTTCCCTCCGGGTGCCTCAGCTAAGGTCTTACCCAGAATGCCACAGCTCTGAGAAAGCGGCCCCAGCGGCATGGGAAACCACCCACCTGCCTGCTCACCAAAGACCCTAAAAGCTCGTGGGGCCTGCGCTTGCTGCGGTACATGGGAGCCACGAGGATTCCTTCCTCTCATCAGCTCCCCACTCTCCTTTGTTGCTGCCAGTTGTGGAGAGTGGGTGCAGTAGTCCTATCCGGCCTGGCCCACAGCAGGATAACATGGGAGTCCCTTAACGTAAGGTTAATGCAGGGCTGGGGCACACAAACTCCGTTCTATGGAGACCTACAAATGTAACTAGGATTATGCAGTTTTCTCAAAAAACGTTGGAATGCATCATACAGTAAACCTAATCATGAAGATCCTTGCGTTAAGTCCTCACGATCCTGTGGGCTTAACGCAAGGTTAACGCAGAGCTGGGGCACATGAACTTCGGTCTATGGAGACCTCCAAATGCAACTAAGAATATGCAGTCTTCTCAAAAAAAAGTTGGTATACATCATACAGTAAACCTAAGCAAGCATTTGTCTGCCTGGACATATTACCTAAGCCCTGAAGAAATCAGTGAGGATGAAACGCATTGGCTACGGTTACTGGTTTTAAGAAACTAATAAAAGAAGAAGACTACTAACAAAAGATCTGTCATCCAAATTTTTATTGAAGATTTTGAATTATATGTACCTTGTGTATAAAATACTCTAAAAAGAATTGTGCTGAACTATCACGAATACAAAAATCAAGGGTGCTGAACCATTATATTTTAAATATCTGGACATGTGGACTTTGGTGCAGAGCACCGAAATCCACGTTAAACTTCATTTTTATGGCTCTACATGTAATATGTGTCATTTAGAACACCTGTTAAACGCTGATCCCTACGGTATTGATGTTTAAAGGGTGTGATTAAAATCACACTAGCCCCTTGTGTACCATTATCGAGGAATTAGTTGCAAAGTATGGAGTGACCCATGCAATGTAGTAAAGAAATTAAGGACCTAATTAGGATACCGGTCGGACGTGGTCCAACCACCATCGGCTGCTGCAGTCCGACCGATGCCCTAGGATGCGTGAGATCGGAGGCAGCAGTCAGAGAGACCGACCAACGCTTTCCAACAGGTTCAAGAAGCCTGCCGATCGATTGGAAACTCCTCATAGTCCTTTAAAGATGGCGTTTCCACCATCAGGGTTATGATGTTGGGTTCTAACCACCAATCCATATCAGCCTTTCTGACATGGATTGACAAATCTATGTCGTAAACTGACTTTGGGGGCCCTTCTCCCCGGGCCCTCCGCATTTGGGCCTGTGGCCCCCTCAACATTCCTCCACCGTGTGGTGCCTGCCACACGGTGCAGGGATGTTTACAAACATTCATTAATTTGCATCCAAATTAGGCTGCCAGAACTGCCGACCTATAGTAAGGTGGTTCCTTCCCCGCAACCGTATTGGGCTGACCCAAGTCCGCCTGACAACATAATTGGGGCAACATTGTCAAAAAGAGAAAAATCAGATATTGCCGCTCAAAGTAAAAGAGAAACTCAAGGAAATGAACGATACTCACCTTTAGTATTGCCTTCGGAGTCATAAGGCAGGCAGGTTGGAAATCTCATGTTTTGTGGACTGGTAGCGCCTCTATTGACTCTGCCACCTCTGCTGTACAACAGCTTGCCTGACAATTTTTAACTGAGCCTTTCATGCAATTAGTGCCCATTTGACAAAAGTGAGCAGAAATTTGCTCTGCACTTGGAGCATATTTCTGAAAATATTTACAGAATTTCTTCTTGGAAGCTGAAAATGTTTCAACTTCCCAGGTGTATTCACATCTGGGACAATTGCAAAAGGGCATTGCCTTAATTTGCACTTGCTGTCTTGTTTTTCACCCATGAGAATAAACACTCATCTCTTTCACATCCTGAAATAGATTAATCTTTTTCCAGAGGAAATCAATAACTATCTCAGAGTGTAAACAGATGGAAAACCTTTATGAATACTCCAAAACTCATGATTTTGTGGATGTTCACCAATTTTACATGTGTGCCCTGGAATATCTACACCCGATCTAAGAGGAGGCTATTGGCTAGGTTTGTGCTATAGAAATACCACATACGCACATACAGCATACATACTTAGGGCCTAATTCACAAAGGTAAAGTTAGACCACAAGCCTAACTTTACTACTTTTTGGTATTCACAAAGGTAAGTTAGACTTTTGGTCCAAGAAAGATTTTTGGCCTAATTTTACCTTTGTGAATCAGGCCTTTAGACTTCAGATATAACTTAGACCAAAAGTCTAACATACCTTTGTGAATACCAAAAAGTAGTAAAGTTAGACTTTTGGTTGAAGTTAGACTGTTGGTCTAACTTTATATTTGTGAATCGCAGTCTCAGTCTTTACTGTATGTACAGTCAAAAGGGTGTTGGTTTTTACAGTGCTCAACAAGCAGTTGAACTAGGAAGCATATCTTCAACACAACCATACAACCTTGACCTATGTCTTCATGTTATCCAATGTTAAATTTCTCTTATAAAGCTCATGTTTTCCCTTCTGGGGACAAAACTGTTGGTATAAGTCACCAATCAACATTGTAATATTATATCAATAATTGCACCATGAATAAACTCAAAATAATTGCTTCTTCTGTTCCTTCATATAGAACAAGAGTGTCAGATCTTCAAAGGTAGAACATTCCATGTATTTGAGGCTTGTGCCTCTTGATGTCACTTGCATAGCTCTTGGTGTAGCCAGCAGATCCTCCTGGCTAGAACATAAGATACAAGATGGGATATATTGTCTAGGCTTGAACACTGGAATGCACATTTTTAAGGTAAATACTGCCTCATGCATCAAAAGGGGTATGTTACTATATATCACCAGTGCTGTAGCAGTGGAGTAAATAATCAGGAATCTCTCTATAAGTTCCAAATGTATAGTCTAACCTTGAGAATACAAAGCTTTGCATTAACTTATTCTTACGGGTGTTTTTGAAAACAACAGCATTTTCCCAAATATCCTGTCATAGTAGAGTCAAGTCTTAACCACATTTCGGATCTGGGATTCAAGAGAGTATTTGTAGTTCACATTAGATCCCAAAGTTGTCAACTCAGCAACTAGAAGTCTCAAGACCCAAGAACCTTCAGCCACTAGCATACTAGGATCCTCATTTCTGTCAGATTACGTTTTAGAGTGGTGCTGCCCATCTCAATAGCAATACAAAATGGTTCAGTTTTACCTTTTTTGAGCCTCCATCATCTTAGCTTAAAAACATTTAAAAATGATGTATCATTCACCTAGTTATAACATTCTATGCTATATGAATGTTGCAAGTCAAAGGCAACAAACAGATGTCAAAAAAGACAGATGATAAGCCAGAGCTCTTCAGAGCAGAACATGATATGGGAGTTGTATTGGAATGGAAAGTGGCAACAATACCAGCTAAGACCCGTTCTGAGGACCATTTCAACACTGTTTCTCTTATTACTTCCCTTTGTTTATCTGGAAACTAAAATCTCATGATTTATGGCGCTGATGGGTACATTCACCGCTCCAGAGACTGTAGACATAGTGATATTTTCTTAGATCCTTGATAGCTGCTTAAGGTTGTTTTGGTTATTGCAATATCACCCATCCTAAGCAATGCTGCATATCTGAGTAGTGAGTTGATTAACTTCCACTGCCCTTTCAGCTAAAGGATTTTTGCTAGCTCTGTCATGATTTTGGGTTTTGATTAAGAGAGCTCAAACATATAGGATCACATTGTCAAAAAGCACTAACCTTTTAATTCATATCCAATGGCAGTGATGAATGTTTCTGTGTCTGTTTCTCTGCCTTTACAAATCCAGTCAATCACACATTAGATGAATGTCTTGGTCAGTAGTAGCCTCCAGAAAGTGGAATGAAAAAGACAGAAAAACAAGGACACTGGATATCACCACTCTGCTTTGGCATTCAGCTGGGACGGACGTTTACTGGCCCAGCTCATATTTAAAGACCAGATGAGGATATTTTAATATCTTATCAACCATTTTACAGCATCTGACCTTTTACTATACAAACAATATACCTTCAGAATGTCTCTGCTTTTCTGATGCTCTAAGAAGAAGTGGAACTTTAAAATTACCTATGAAACCAAAGTCAACAGCATTTGGAAATATATTTCTTTTACTAATCAGGAAATGTCTTTTTACTTATTGAGACCCTTGAGTCAAACGGAATGTGGACATAAATCATACTGTGGGGGTTCTGGCAGTTTTGGAAATCTGGAATCTAATTGCCAAAACTGCCAGAACTGCCACAGTTGGATTTAAGCCACATTCTATTTGACTCAAGGGTAGGAAGTTATTAAACTTAAGGATCATTGGACCGATCCCTACAGGTATGTGAATAGATTAATTTGTAACATAATCTGTAGTCTGACAGAGGGCCATTTTTAATACAAAGTAATTCTTGGTGAAAAGGACAGAAAATGTTGGGGTTCTGGGCATACAGGATTAAACAGAATGTCTGTGTACAGCGAGTGACTGTTTGCACAAACTGCTCCTAAGAGGGATGAAGGGCAGTCAGTACAGGGTGTGATTAATGAGAGGATAAGGTTATTGAACGCATGTGCATGCTGCTTTAATTCACAGTACTCTGACTCTTTAATAATGCACCTATCTCAGGCTGAATCTGTTCACTTATGGATATGAAGTAATTACAGATAAGAGAATGTCAATACTGCCATAGGGCATACATTGAAATATGAAATGTAGACATGGCACTCAAAGAACTTGATATTGGATACCAGGACGGCCCTGTCCTCTCTCTTTGACCATATATATCCCTCCAATGGAAACACATCTTAACGTTAAAAAAAAAAAACAATCGTCTGAATTGATCCTTTTTTCTTCACCTAGTATTGAGTAAGGCATTTTGGCGTATACGTGTATGCTGCCGTTTGATGACTGTTCACAAAAGTTTCCTATAGCTTTTTCTACATTGTCAAAGGATGGAAAGTTTTCCGGTATTGTGGTAAAAGGGGACCAAACATTAAAGAGTGGCCTAAAACATGATTTTACACCAATGCATTTTCCACAGATTTTTGTATTTTGTTTTGGATGTTGTGCAAAAATTACTGAATAGACACCCATGAAATTTGGTAAGGTTATACATTATTGTGCATAGGGTATCATTGTGGACACTACAGGCAAGTTTTTTTAACGGTGTAAGACATTTTAACTTAATGAAATCTGTTGTCACTCTAGTTTCGTGAAATTTCATGTGATTTCATGGTACTTCGCGAAACTACCATGGTATATAGTGATGTATGTCATTATGTAATTAGCTAATGACTACCTTTCTAAAACTTAAAGGTGGCCATGTTGTTTTAAGTGCACTTTGGCTGTGTTCAGCATTGCACCCTTAGATATATTAGGTAAGTATTAGGTTTTATATTTTTTCCCTACCTGTCACCACTTTATCAAAGGGGTAATTGGCAGAGAAATTACTGATACATTTCTATATATTTAAAAAAAATGTAGAGTACCACAGTAGAAAGTAATGCTTTACATAAAAAAGTAGAAAGTGTTGAAAATTCTAAATACACTGCAGTACACTATATTTTACAAATATAGTGTACTACAGTGCATTTCAATTTTTTACATATTTAATTCTTAACAAAAAAGACTATGAAGTACTGCGGTAATACCTAAAAAATACCATGCTACTTATATAAATATATAGAAAACTATAAAAACATTTCTCTACCTATTTACACTTTAATCAAGTAGTAATAGGTAGGAAGCAATTGTAAAACCTACCACTTACCTGTATCTAACGCCCTAACCCAGTACGCAGCGAAAGTGTGCTAAAAATTACATGGCTACCTTTGACATTTTTTAAAGACAGCCATTAGCCAATCACATATTGCCTTCTCATTGGCATGTTCCACGGTATATCACGGCACATTATAAGTAAGAATTTTAACACTTAGAACTTTAACACCACTTATACTATTTATGATTATTTTCTATGACACTTCTCAATATGGCACTCTCTTCCACTCTATTTTATGACACTCCAATTAACAATACTCCGCTTGATAACACTGGACTCTATGATTTGAAGCACATTTTTATTAAAAAACATTATAAAATAAAGAATTAGCATAACTTTAAAGTTTAAAAATGTTGCGTAGTTGCTTTGTTTGTATAGAAATGTTAAATCTTTCCTAACTATACCTTTGTTTTTTAATGCCGTGATTGACTGGCTTCAACCTTAGCAGAAAGTTGCAGCAGTCATTTTGTCAGTCAGGTCCCCAGTTTTGGGGGTATAAAGTAAAAATAAGATATAAGGGAACAGGATAGAGGTTACCTGGCCACTCAACTGTGAGGGACCCTTCCTGGGGAAGAATTAGTGGAAAAACAATGTATTCTACAACACAAGGTTCTGTGGATCCACATGGAGCTCAGCACGGTTCCCTGTATCAATCCACGGCAGAGACATGGATCTAGACCCCAATTGGTAAAAAAATGCAGTCACTCACAGACCCACTCATACTCCCACTTACACACCCGCACATCCACCCACACACCCACTCACACATCAGTTCAGCAACTCACACAACCACTAAGAATCACATAACTCTACTCACACAGCCACTCACATACCCTTACAGCTACTCACACACCCACTTAGAGACCCAAAGACCCACTCACACACCCACTCGGCCACTTACATACCCACTTATAGACCCAAACAGCCACTCACATGCCTACTCACTCACCCACCTACCACATGCTTACATGATCACTTGCACACCCACACAACCACTCACACTTCCATATAGCCATGCACATACCACTCAGAGAACCAGATAACCACTTACACACCCACTCACAGCCACTTACACACCCACTCATAGAGCCACACAGCCACTTACACAGCCACTTTCATACCCACTCACACACCCATCACACTACTCACACAACACTAAGAGACCAACACAGCCACTTACAGGACACACAACCACTCACACAACCATACAGCCACTCACACACTCACACAGCCAGCCACACACCTACACACAGACTCACAAAACCACTTCCATACCCACACAACCACTCATACATGTACTCACAGACCCATTCAGTCACTTACACCCATTCACAGATCCAGAAAATCAACCCACACCCACACAGGCACTAGACAGCTACTCACACACCCACACAATCACTTTCAAACCCAATTACACAATCACACAGCCACTAACACACCCACTCACACACACATATAGCCCCTCACACACTGACACAGCTACATACACAACTACTCACACAACCACACACAGACAGTGGTACAGTTATAGAACTTGTCGTTGGATATTTTGTATTAAATATGTTGTTTTGTATTGAATATGTGCTTTCAGTTTATAACGGATCCGTAGATCCACCTGCAACATAGCACTTATTTGGCTGAGGATCCGCAACAGCTCTGTGGATACTAGTTAGAAAAAAGGATTAGAAAACAAAAAGACAGTGTTTGCGAAAAGAGTTGGCTCTAAAAAGAACCTTTGTGTTGATGGTGTAGATGATAACTACACATAGAATAGGATGCAGTCTTTTAAGTTGCTGAGGAACACTCTGTTACCTGTGTATGGGAACTGGACTCAGCCTTTTTGATATATTTAGTCCATGTCAAAGCGTAATTTGTTATGGTATGGTATGTAGAGCCTATGTTGTTGTTGTTATGATATGTAGAGTAAGCCCGGGAAGGTAACTATGCTCAGCCAGCGGAGTTTACGTAGTTTTGCCTACTGCGTGTTCCGTTGCGAACACAAAGTTCAGGCAAAACTACGACTCTGTGGCGGAGCGTAGTTAGCTGGCCCCTCCATCCTCTCAAAATAATTGAAATAATTAAAAGGCCGTGTCGAGGAGGAGGCAGCCATGGGGGAGGTAAGTGCTTTTAATTATTTTGGGAGGGCGCAACGCAGAGCATAGCGAAGTTCCATGGAGATGTTTTCCAACTCCGTGGTACTACACATTCATGCACTACGCCTGCTTTGCCCAAAGTTAATGTAGAGCCTATGTTGTTGTCTTGCAGAAATGCAGAAACAGCTTTAAATACATGTTTCCTATTTTTTTATATCTGTGGACAAAATTTGGTTGACCAATGCCTCTTCTGTCTTTGGCAAATGCTGGAGAACACCAAGGCAGGGTTCAATGACATATTATCAACAATATCGTCATACAAAAAAACATGAGACAAAAATATCGACCTCTATAATATCAATTTTTTAATATTTATATTGTAAAATATAAAAAAAATTAAAAAACATATTGTGTCACTGATATTGTTGACAAAAATATCTTTGTATATATATATATATATAAATATTAAAAAACACATTAAATATATAAAAAGCAACAGTAATATAATATACATCAAATTCATTTAAGTAATAAAAAATGATATATAAATACTAAACGTATTAAAAAATGCAAACACACATATATATTAATATATACATTTAGTTACATATATTTAATTTTAAAACATCATTAAACTAAACATTGTAATATACTACTTTTTATATAATATATATATATATATACATATATATATATATATATTCACTGAAAAAAACCATAGGTTTCACACATGTTATAGTTAGCTGGACATTTCACTCGTACAAAACCATTGAAATTCCCCCTTTATAGTTAGTTCAGCTAACTATAACTCGCGCAACCGCAATTCACTGCTGATGACGTCACATATTACATCACTCATGACATGGTCAGTGACATCACTCATGACATCACTCATGACATCTCAAATGACATCACTGATGACATCACTGATGACATCATCCAGTGAATATGTGTCTTTCTGAAAAATAATTATTTTTTATATATGTATATCTAAAGGTTAATGGAAGAATAAATGGGTAAATAAGTGTCTAAATGGATTTTTTTTTAAATTAATTGTATAACTGACTTATTAACAGTATCTTAATGAATACAAGTATTAGTGAGTAATGTTTAAATATTTAAATATCTGTATCAGTGTCTCACTTTGTGTATAAGTGGCTGCATGGGTTGGTGAGTAGCTACATGAGTGTGTACATGGGTTATTAGTTCTTTTTTAGAGTATCGGTATGAGTGTCTGTATGGTTCAGTGGGGGATGTTACTTAGTGTATGGATGCATGAATGAGTGACTCACTGTTTGTATGTGTTTTGAAGACAGTATGTGAGTAGGACAGTATGGGTGGATGAGTGTGTGTATGGGTGAGTAAGAGAGTGAATGACTGTCTCAATAGTGTCTTTATGAGTAAGTTCATATGTTTTGAACTAGTATATGTGAGTATTGATGTATATAAGTGAGGATATATGAGAGTTAGAGATTGGAAGAGTTCCTGTATAAATAAGTATGTGTTTCTATAAGTGATTGTTTAAGAGAGTAAGTATGTGTATGTTTCTGTAGAGGTAAGTGTAGTGGTGTGTGTATAGCTGTATATGCAAGTAAATGGATGTTTATTTGCATGTGTGAGTATGTGTGTGAGTAACTCTATGTATGAATGTAGGTGTGTAACAGGATGTATAGGTGTATGAGTACATATGATGACTGAGTACATGTATGAGTGACTATATAGAAGTGTTGATGAATGAGTGGATGCGTATGTAGATTTTGGAATTACTGAATAGGTTGTTCTAACTGGTATTGGTATCTCTATAGTTTTCAAAACTTTAGTTTGTATTTTTCAATGTGTGTATCAAAGTTTATATTCGGATAAGAGGAGGTCTGCCACTCTTACACAAGGATGATGTCATCAGTGATGTTATCAGTGATGTCATTTAAGATGTCATCAGTGATGTCATGAGTGATGTCACTGACCATGTCATGAGTGATGTAATATGTGACGTCATCAGCAGTGGATTGCAGTCGCGCGAGTTATAGTTAGCTGAACTAACTATAACGGGGGAATTTCAATGGTTTTGTACGAGTGAAATGTCCAGCTAACTATAACATGTGTGAAACCTATGGTTTTTTCAGTGAATTTGCAAGGTTTTTTAAATGCTAATTCCTAACTATAACGTGTGTGAAACCTATGGTTTTTTCAGTGAATTTGCAAGGTTTTTTAAATGCTAATTGCTAACTATAACGTGTGTGAAACCTATGTTTTTTTCAGTGAATTTGCAAGGTTTTTTAAATGCTAAATCCTAACTATAACGTGTGTGAAACCTATGTTTTTTTAAGTGAATTTGCAAGGTTTTTTAAATGCTAATTTCTAACTATAACGTGTGTGAAACCTATGTTTGTTTAGTGAATTTGTAAGGATTTTTAAATGCTAATTTATCTATGTATTATTATATTTTTTATATATTTATTTTACAATAAACTACCTATGTATATAGTTATAGATTGACTGTATCCTGTAATATGGAATGTCTCAGCTCTTTTTTTTGAATTTGGATAAAGTTGAACAGCATAGTTAATATCTTCTATAAATTTATAAAGTTTAAAATGTTTTTTTTTCTTTAAGGGTTTTTCACGGTGCGCACACCGTGCACGCTCCGGCACTTTTTTTTTATTAAAGGAAATGTTTTTTTTTGATTTTCGAGGTCCTTTAGGGACCCCCTGAGAAGGTCTAGGGGGTCAGGGAGTGTCTTCCCTGCCTCCTTTTCATTTTTTAGAAATCGGGTTAAAAGTGATTCATTTCTGATGCGTGCGTGCACCGTGTGCACATGCGTGCGAGCACCGGCAATTTTTTTATTAAACAAAATGTTTTTTATTTATTTACGAGGGCCTTTAGGGACCCCCTGAGAAGGTCTAGGGGGTCAGGGAGTGTCTTCCCTGCCTCCTTTTCATGTTTTAGAAATCGGGTTAAAAGTAATTCATTTCTGATGCATGCGTGCACCGTGCGTGCATACGTGCGAGCACCGTGCGCGCATACGTGCGAGCACTGTGCACGCACGGCAAGACATGTGATTACGAAACAACACTTTTCATTGGTTCATAGTAGTTTCTGTTCCAGAATCTTCAAACACCACACCCACTCCCCTCACTATTTCTTCTTATTTCCTGGGACAAGGAGCTGAACAGCTACTCGAGTGAAATCTTACTTGAAAATGGCAGAACAGCAGTCAACTTCAGGGAGTGAGGAGGAGACCTTTGTGGAACCACCAAGGAAGAGCAAACAAAAACACTCTTTCATCTGGAATTACTTCACCTTTCAAGAGGGCCAAAAGAAGGTGAATGCGCCGAAGGTGACATGCACTATTTGTGGAAGTGTCTTATCTAGAGGAGATCCCAGCAAGAAATACTCCTTTAGTATTTATTCTATGCTGAGACACTTCAAGACAGTGCATCCTGTACGTTATGCTCGAGAAACAACTAGAGCCCTAAGGGACAACCCTCCACCTGCTCAGCCGAGCACATCATCTGCGGCCGCAGATTCACCGTGTACCAGGCCACTGGACATCCGCCCCCTTTTCCAGAAGGTGCACATACATTGCAATGTGTGCAATGCTGTTCTTTGCTACGGTGAGAGCAGTATAAACTCGATTGAAAACAGCAGCACACATGCTCCAGCCCATAATTTTTTTCATTTTTTTTTTGTTCCTGTTGAACAGTTTTTCATTACCAGTTTTTTTGATGCTCTAAAAAAATCCCCCCAAAAATACAAAATTGTTAAAAAACTAAAAAAAAATACAAAACAAAAAAGACAAAAAAACTGTTCTTTTCAGAACTCACTTCACTTCTCCAAGAAGAGCTATATTCCTAATATACTGTGTTGTAATTTTATTGAATGAATGTGTAGTGTATACATGAATGATTGAAATGACTGAGTGAAGAGGAGGAAAGGAAAGACAGAATGAGTGAGAAAAGGAAAGTATGATCAGTCATGAAAGGGAAGTGAAAGACTGACTGCAACAAAAGGACTAAGGGTAGAGGATACAGGTAAGAAGAGTGAATGAGTAAGGGAATGGCAGTGAGTAATGGAGAGTATTGGAGGGGGAGTGAGAAAAGAGGAGTAAGGGACGGAGATAGGAAAAGGGAGTAACAGATGAAGCGGATGAAGTACAGCAGGGTAAAGGGATTGAAAGTAAGAGAAGTGGAGTGATGGTGAGATAAGGGGTATGAGGATTAGAAAAGGGGGTAAGGGAAAGTGACAGCTGGGGAGTGAGGGGATGGAGGGATTTAGGAAACTGGAGTGAGAGAAAGGGAGTCAGGATTTCAATGAGCAAAGGAGAGTGAGGGAGAGTGAAGTAAAGAATGCGAAAAGATGAAGGGGTGTGAGATACAGACAGGAGGAAGTGAAGTAGGAGAATAGGAGTGACTATGAGTAAAGGATAGTGACAGTTAGGGAAGGTGAGGGAAGGAGAATGATGGAGAAGGTTAAAAAATTAACATAGATGGAAAATGAGTGATGGAGAGAGGAGGAGTGGTAGAAACAGAGATGTTAAGGAAATTAAGGGTAAGACAGACAAAGGGAGAGAGACAGAAACAGAGACAGAGAGCAAGGAACTGAGAAGGAGTAAGGCACTTAGAATGACTGAGACATATGGAGACAGGGAGAGAAACATGGTTGAAAAAATAGTGATGGAGGCAGTAAACCTAGGGGAGTAGTAGAGAAGGAGTGAGGGAGTTACGAAAGAGCAGTAAAGGAAGAAGAGAGAGGGAAGGGGAATGAGAAAAGCAGAGTGAGGAGAAGTGAAGAAAAGGAAGCATGAAAGTGAAGGGGTGAGAAATACAGATATTTTAAACTTACCTGACCAACAAAATAACTTAATTAGAAATAAATGGGTTTTTTTAATTACAAGAAAAATGGATTCAATTTCCTAAATTTTCTTTCTAGATCTGAAAAAAAAGAAAAAAAGTAGTAATATTTAACAATACATTTTAGAATACAGTACACATATTTTCATATTTAACAAAGTAATTTTTTGCCCTTTTTTTGCTGTTTTCAGAATATATTGAATTTCACTGAAAATAGTGATATCAATTGCATTCATCACTTAACAGCGGGCAAAAAAAGCCCTGAATATATCCTCAGTAAAACATACCTTGATAGAAATGTAACATATATATTAAAAATATCTTCTAAGAACAATAACTATTTGCAATAAATAACGTCTGTAAATCTTGTTGCTTAAGCACATACACCAAAATAATATCTGTCAAAGAAGTCCACAATAGAAACATTTACCTTTCCATGAGGCCAAATGGTAATTTTTAAATCCTTTTTAGGTGAAATATCCAATGGTAATCCTATAAAATCGAAATAATGGTTTCTTCAGATGCTGCAATTTGTATCTAAAATTTTGGTTTTAGATAAATTAAGTAGGAATTTGGTAATTCTGCAGGCAAACGTTGCTTGAAAATCAATTGAGAATCATTACACAGTGTCCAGCCTTTTTCACATTTTAGATAAACTGTGTAATGACCAGAAGTTATAGAAGGTCCATCATGGAAAATTATTGCAACTGCAACAAAAGTCTTTCCTGATATTGATAATTGATTTCCTACAAACTTCTTTATTAAAGTGTCCAATTTTGTTCCATCAGCTCTACAACGTTGCATCATTAAAATTATATACTGTCCATATTTCTTTAAAAATAACATTGATAACATTTCTGATTTACATTGAGAACATTCCATGTTGTGATTTGCATCTTTAACTAATTTACTAAAAGTCACTGATTTACTCTCTGGTAATGTTAAATGTATGAACCTTTCAGAATCAACACTAGTGCTGCATGTGTTCATACAGTTTTCACAACAATGTTCCCATTTATAAGAGAGACCAAACATATTTTCTATTTCTACCCCTTCATCTTCCAGTACCATAAGCATAAACATTAAGAATTCCTGTGCATCTTGCTGGACATTTTGTGTAAACTGTGTACATCTAAAAGATTGCTAACATCAGAAGCACTTTCTATTTTTGTTTTATCATTACTCAACTTCTCATAAAGGAAACTCAGCAGAGAACAAAATCTTTTTCATGATTTAGTATCATCTGCTCTTGCAAACTTTCAAGAAAAAATACAACATTCAGCACTACATCAGCGTAGCAGTTGACACCAGAGCTTTTTTCAAAATGACAACCAACAACCTCTTGAACATTGTCCTTTTTCTTTTTGCTTGCAATCACATCACTCTCCTTTTGTTTTCTCTTCTGTACATCCTCATTACAGATATTCTCAATTCTCCTTTTCCGACAAACAACACGTTTTTCAAACACAGGATACTGACCTAAATGAGGAGCATAGCTTCTTCTTAATCTATTATACTCCTTTACACAATTTGCATCAGCACTAACTTTTGAGTCATCAAAGTCTATCATGAATAAACCAGATAATTTTTCACTCGTGACAAAGCAACATATGCCATACCTTCTTTAAACACACTAGATCCAATGTTTACAAAAGCACTATCTACAGTTAATCCTTGAGATTTGTGAATAGTTACAGCATATGCTAGAGAAAACGGAAACTGCTTCCTACGTACATATAAGTCTTTCACAAGCAAAAAACGAACTGAACAACGACTGTCTTTAACCTCTTCCATCTGATCAAATTTTATTTTTAAAAATTCAATTCCATCTTTTTTCTGGTAATTAACAAAACCCACAACTTTACCCATAGCTCCATTCCCTAAACCTTTTTCTACATTCAAATTACGTCTTAAAATTACTCGACAGTTCATACATACATAAAGATTCTTTTCTAAACCAGCTGTTTACGATATGTTTTTCTCTGGAGAATCCAATTTAGTTTTCAATTTGCCTGTCAATATAATAGTTATTCCTTCATGCTGTATTTTATCCACGGCTTCCATTTTCATAATCTCTTCATTTTCCAATTTCAAAAGTTCTTAATTGAATATAGAGCATTCATGTAGTGTTGGCATTAAGCAGATTACAGTATTTTTTTCTGCAATTTCCTTGTATATTTTCTCTGGAACTATTTGTTCTGTTGGAAACAAATTACATAGCAATCGACTCTGTAAAGCTTTTCTGCCATGTTCTGTGAGTAGTCCAATTCTGATATCTTTGAGAATACTTGCATAATCATCATCATTTTCTTGCCGCATATTGGTAATAAGTTCTTTGTACTCAAAGTATGACCAAATATTCACATTACATATACTTCCTAATGACTTTTTCGTGTCTTCATGTGCAAGAGCATTAAATACTGGTTGTCCTTTAACTGGAGTGAGCTGCAGTAGATCCCCAAAAACTATAACATGTTTTCCTCCAAATAACACGTCATAGTCTGTCTTTAGAATTTGCTGCATTCTTAAATGCACAAAGGCAAGCATTAAGTTTGATACCATGCTTACCTCATCAATAATGAGAACTTTCATTTTCTTCAATACTCTTGAAACTTCAAAACATGCCTCTCCTGTTAGCTTGTGGTATTCTATTTTGTTCTCATGCTCTACTGGTAACATTAGCAAACGATGTAAGGTAATTCCATGTATGTTATATGCTGCTATCCCAGTTGGAGCAGTAACAACACAAGACACAGTTGAATCAGTTTTTTTCTGTAGGTAGCTTCTAATTACTTTAATTAAGAAACTTTTTCCAGTTCCAGCTTGTCCACTCACATACATTCTGATTGGTTCAAATGATGTGCATGAGCACTCTTTATTTTCATGTAGTAATCCATGATCAATTTGTTTTGTGACTTCTTCATAAATTTGTTGTTGTTCATCATTCAGTTGTTGTTCCAAATTTGGTAAGTCTATTAAATCTTCCTGAGCTTGATTCATAGCTGTTTCCACTTCAGTCATGGCTATTGCAGCTTCATTTTCTATGATTGGTTGTCCTAGGGGATCTTGACTGAGCGTACCAGAACTTTGACTGTCTTGAGAACTGTCTCTAGCTACTTCAGCTGCAATTGTACCTTCTTGTTCAATTTCTTCATTTAACATTTGTACATAATTTGTGAAAGTACTGCATTCTATGCTATCTGTACATGCATTAAAGGAATCTTCATAGCTCTGAAAATCTCCAAGTAATTTATCCTCTGAACGCCATGGTTTAAACAGCTGTAAAAGTGCTAAGTAGTAAAATTCCTTTTTGTCAGTAGTGTCGCAACTCAGCTTCCTGTGATTAATCAAACTTCCTTTTGTTTGTTTCACCAAACATCCTTCCTCACCAATGACTTTATATTTTCCATTGTTGATGTCTTCTGTGGCATTCCGTGTAAAAATGTAGTTCTGCAGCATTTCATAGAGACACGTTCTCAAGATGATGACTTCTGTTTGGGTAATATGTGTCCAACATATTTGTTTTCAAAATGTCTGTACTTTCTGGTTCGTTCTCTGCTAAATATTCAATTTCTCGAATAGATTTCAGTACCCGATTTTGCATTCCTGCAAGGCCTAAACTTACCCAAATTATTCTTCTGGATTTGGAGTACAGACTTGCAGATGATAACCTATCTGAGCATTCGTATGACCCAATTTCTCGATGCGATAACATCTTTAAACTGAAACTGTATAGCTTTTTACTGACAGTCTTCTCGTGAGAAATCTCTTCCCACATTTCTTTCAATTCCGTTTTCTCAGATTTAGTGATGTAAGATGTGACATACCGAGCAACAGCAATAGAATTGTCAGCTACATACTGAATATCCATGTTAGCATTCCACATGGATAAAATGACTGGGTTGTAGTCATTTATATATTTTGACTCTTCTTTTCTTCTTAGATTGTAGGTATTTTTCGGAGATTTTCTTGTATTGGTATGTCGCACAGCTGACATATAACTGTTTACTCTTCCTTTTGAAAGAACAGGTCATGGAAATCCAAATCGACATTTTGAGTAGAATTTATCTTTACTCTTGTACTTTCGTCGACAGTATTTTCCACACCGATGACTTTGGAAACGTAAAACTTGCTCTTTTAAGTTTTTTTCTTCTGTGCTTTTAGGTATAGCACATGTTGCATATTCTTCATTGAAAGATAAAACTGCATCATCAGAATCTGTTCCAAATTTTGGGGCATCCTTGATCCACAACAGCATATGAATATGAGGAGCACCTCTTGCTTGGTACTCTTTTCTCCAAAAGAAATCCACAACTTCTCCAAGAGGTGGATTTTTTTTTATTGCAGATGAAGGACATCATAGCCTCAAATCTATGATTGAAATATCGGCAAACATTAACCGGATCCAATGAACACAATTCTCCTGCTGTCTTGTATTGGATGTTTTCAATATTTGAATTTGCCTCTCGAAGAAAATCCAGTAAATCATCCCAAGCGTACTCAGCACAGCTTAGGGTAAGGAACCATGTAGGAGTTCCTAAATTCCGTAACATACATTTCAATTGTCCATGGCGTCGGTACCAATATTCATTAGTTCCACGCTGACAAGCCATCAGATTAATCAATTGAGATTCCAAATGATCATCTCGCTGTTGCACTTTGTTCATAAAAATCCTTTGCAGACACATTATGTAGATGTACCCCAGTTTTTAAAATGTGATTTACTGCATAAATAAAAGATGGAACAAATAAGGAATACTTTGACAAAATCTTGAATCTTCTGCATATAATCTTGTAGTCCGATACTCCGAAGCAGGAATCTGTACTGGACGTTCATCATATCGTCCACCTTTTCCTGTAGGAAACAGCTGGGGAAAACAACGAGCTTCCAAGCTCTCCTCCCATACACTCACGGGAGTTCCTTTTGCTTTTTTCATCTGAAACAGATCAATAGTGTTTCCCATAACTTCTTTAGAATGAAGAGGATGTATGCTGAAATGTTCATAAATTTCTTCTTCTTTTGACTTATCCACTTTTTCAAATTGCCCAGTTGGTATTCCTGTGTCTGCTAGTAAAACTTCTTCATCTTCATCCATATAAATTGATTCATAGTACTTATTATTTCTTTTCAAATATAAATTTGCTCTTTGTACTTTTCGCACATCTACTAGCTCCTGCCAAATTTTCTTATTCTTTGTAGGTACACCATTAACCAGAATAACTAATGGTTCAGTTTCCAAACTATCTGCATCAATTGTTTCAATATTTTTTTTCAAATCTAATGGCAAATAGACAACTCTTCCTTTTAAACCTCTTTGTAAATCTGAAGGAGGTAATTTACCTGTTTTGGGCTCCATACGAACTATAATCTGAAACGGATGGACACATTGAATGAGTATAGACTCATACGGATTTAAATCACTATCACCCTTATGCATCAAGCCAAAATCCAGTCGGTAAAATACCGATTCCTTATTAGCTCCCGGTATTAAGTAAAAAATACCCAATCCCAATGCATCAACCCAAAAGCAGAAATCGGTATTTAAGGAATCCTTAAATAGCGATTCTTTAAATAGGGATTCCTTAAATACCGATTCCTTAAATAGCGATTGCATTTAAGGAATCCCCAAGTGAGATTCCTTAAATGCAATGCATCAAAGTTAAAAAATTAGCGATTTCGCTAATAAGGGGAGCAAATTACCATGAAGATGAACTGCATGGTAATTTGCAAAAACTTTGAAAAATGCACTTTTGTGCATTTTTCAAAGTTTCATGTTGCGCACACACATGCCCTTAGAGCATGTGTGTGTGCAACATATGTGCACATATCATTTTCAGGGGTGCAACAGGGTGTCCTTTTGACACCCTGGCACCCTTGAAAGTGCTCCAGCTATTAGCGATTCGGTAATACCGAATCGCTAATACAGAATGGCTTTACATTCATTCCTATGGGCCTCCAAGCCCATAGGAATGAATGGGTAGGTATTCCTTATTACCGATTCGGTATTACCGATTCGGTAATAAGGAATGTTAAGGAATCGCTATTTGAATAGCGATTCCTACATGCATAGCCTTTTGCTATTCCTTATTAGCGATTCCTTATTTTTCGCTAATAAGGAATCGCAAATGCTAATGTTGATGCATATGCCCCTAAGTTCTGCAGAAATATCAACCAATTCTAAATTATTCTGTACAGCTCTAGCTGGCATTTTATTTTCTTTTAACTTGTTATAACAGTATTTACAAATACGCTGATCTTCACCCAAATCAAAACAATTTTCCAGAAACAAATATGTAGCAAAATCCTTCCACTCATAATTATTTTCTTTTTCACTTTTTTTATAGAGATCAACATTCCTTGTTTGAGTTTTATAATGGCTTCTCCGGCAACAAATACAAGTAATATTTGGTATTTCATTAGAGATGATAGTACATTTTGTCATTTGATCTTCAAAATTTTTACTAACAGTGGGTTCTACATTCTCTTCCACATTTTCTTCAATAACTGTGTCATTTCCTGCACTTTCTTGTTCTGGACAAAGTGACAAAACTGAATATCATCAGTAACCTTCTCTACATCTGATACAGATCCACGCAACAGAGCACTATTCAACTCATTTAACTTTAGTGCTGGACTTTTAGCAAAATACAATCTTCTCACAAACTTTCTCATTTCAGTAGGTTGTACTGCCAGCATCCTAAAATGGTGAAAAACACTTTGACAAACTTTCCTAGAACGACAAGCCAGAGAATGTCCTTGCAAACCAGTATTCTTTCTCACTCTGCATGAATCTAGTCTTTGAAGCACCTTAATCTTCTGTTTAAAACTTTTTTTACTATATTCTCTTTGAAAGTCACGTAATTTATCAATAGATTCTTGTCGTACAGTACAAATACTACTACAATTCCAAGTGTACACTGGGGCTTTAGGACGTTTCCCCATAACCTCATCAGCTAACACTTCTTCCTCATTTCTTGGAACCATTTTCTCCTTTTCCATTACACAACCATCTTTAACTTCATAACTTCAACCACTGGTGTCAACTGCATGCAGCAAACTATTACTTTGACGATAACTCTCTTCATTAAAAAATGGTTCAGTACTTGAACTATGCTTCCATTCTCCTAAGAACACATTACAAAAGTTATTTTTTTCACTACTCTTTTCCTTTTGCTTTTTGACTTCATTACATTGACTATTTTATCTAATGTACGGATCCTGTTCAAAATTAAAATGAATAGTTTTCTTTTAAATTCCAAAGCCTTTGCAACAATTGATTCAATATGTTTCTTTTTCTTATAAAATATTGCTTTCTTCCTATATTTTTTCACATCCTTTAGCAAATTGAACACCACTCTTCTCTGAAACATTTTTTTACGAATGTTTTGAAATTCTGTTTTTCTTTTTAAGTAATTCTTTCTTGCTTCTGATTGTACATTAGCATTTAGTAATTTCTTTCTATTGTCTTGTTGTTTTCTTCTTGAAACACTATTTGCAGTGGATATACTTTGTACATTTTTTCTATGTTTGAGGATATTTTTAAAAGAATCCTTAGTCTGCTTACCAGAAGACTTTTTCTTTTTTCCATGATGAGGTTCTTCAACTAATTTCTGTTGTCCAGTTGTCTTCAAATATAGATGTTTCTGCTGTTCTTTTCTCTTTCTTGATTTTATAGGCATCTTTAATTTATTTCTGTGTTGTTCAGCAATACCTAAAGGAAACTAAAAAAACATATATACCTTTATGTAATTTAAATATATTATTATATTTTTTTTTAGCTTTTCAAATCCTATTATATGAGCTGCCCCTTTCCTACGAGTGCAAGTCTTACAGAACATGAGCAACACAAACTAAATCTCTGACAACAATTCCTGTGTGCAGACAACCTCATGGTGTGATTCTAGGCATAAAACGATATTTGATTGGCAATTTCAAAGCACATTTACTACTGTGGTAGAGCAAGTCATAATTACTGTAACAGCCTGACACATTTTCCTTATAGTTTAGAGAGGCAGAAAAGAGCACATGTCCTAACAGCTACTTGAGACCATGAGCATGTGGAACCTGGGTGAGTGATTAGACTAAAGCAAAGGAAATGAGCCTTGGTGATGTTGAATGTGTTAGCGTTACACACTGCTATCTGAAATACCACACAGTTCTGAATAGTAAGCATGGGAGTGCAGGAGAAGCAGCTGGCTGTGTGCTAAGAGTGTTTTTCTGGAGACTGTGTTTTGTCAGGTGCAAGAGAGATGTGCATGGATGCTTGCACAACTGCATGAAGACTGCAGAGATGTATGTAAGATCACCTGTGGTAAGGGTTAATTGGAGTTTTGAACATGTAGGAACTACCTCACCCATTGCAGGAGTGGAAGGAAAATCTACCCTGTTGTTTTCAAATGTGTTAGCATTTGTCTCTCATCTGTGAGATAGTGATTTGTGCTGAATGCTAACCATCACAATTCAAGAAAACAAGCTGCCCCTTTCCTACGAGTGCAAGTCTTACAGAACAAGAGCAACACAAATTAAATCTCTGACAACAATTCCTGTGTGCACACAGACTCATGGTGTGATTCTAGGCAGAAAACGATATTTGATTGGCAATTTCAAAGCACATTTACTACTGTGGTAGAGCAAGAGATAATTACTGTAACAGCCTGACACATTTTCCTTATAGTTTAGAGAGGCAGAAAAGAACACATGTCCTAACAGCTACTTGAGACCATGAGCATGTTGAACCTGGGTGAGTGATTAGACTAGAGCAAAGGAAATGAGCCTTGGTGATGTTGAATGTGTTAGCGTTACACGCTGCTATCTGAAATACCACACAGTGCTGAATATTAAGCATGGGAGTGCAGGAGAAACAGCTGCCTGTGTTCTAAGAGTGTGTTTCTGGAGACTGTGTATTGTGAGGTGCAAAGGAGATCTGCATGGACGCTTACACAACTGCATGAAGACTGCAGAGATGTATGTAAGATCACCTGTGGTAAGGGTTAATTGGAGTTTTGAACATGTAGAAACTACCTCACCCATTGCAGGAGTGGAAGGAAAATCTACCCTGTTGTTTTCAAATGTGTTACCATTTGCCTCTCATCTGTGAGATAGTGATTTGTGCTGAATGCTAACCATCACAGTTCAAGAAAACAAGCTGCCCCTTTCCTACGAGTGCAAGTCTTATAGAACAAGAGCAACACAAATTAAATCTCTGACAACAATTCCTGTGTGCACACAGACTCATGGTGTGATTCTAGGCAGAAAATGATATTTGATTGGCAATTTCAAAGCACGTTTACTACTGTGGTACAGCAAGTGATAATTAAAGTAACAGCCTGACACATTTTCCTTATAGTTTAGAGAGGCAGAAAAGAGCACATGTCCTAACAGCTACTTGAGACCACGAGCATGTGGAACCTGGGTGAGTGATTAGACTAGAGCAAAGGAAATGAGCCTTGGTGATGTTGAGTGTTTGCGTTACACTCTGCTATCTGAAATACCACACAGTGATGAATAGAAAGCATGGGAGTGCAGGAGAAGCAGCTGGCTGTGTGCTAAGAGTGTGTTTCTGGAGACTGTGTATTGTCAGGTGCAAGAGAGATCTGCATGGACGCTTGCACAACTGCATGAAGACTGCGGAGATGTATGTAAGATCCCCTGTGGTAAGGGTTAATTGGAGTTTTGAACATGTAGGAACTACCTCACCCATTGCAGGAGTGGAAGCAAAATCTACCCTGTTGTTTTCAAATGTGTTAGCATTTGTCTCTCATCTGTGAGATAGTGATTTGAGCTGAATGCTAACCATCACAGTTCAAGAAAACAAGCTGCCCCTTTCCTACGAGTGTAAGTCTTATAGAACAAGAGCAACACGAATTAAATATCTGACAACAATTCCTGTGTGCACACAGACTCATGGTGTGATTCTAGGCAGAAAACGATATTTGATTGCCAATTTCAAAGCACATTTACTACTGTGGTAGAGCAAGTGATAATTACAGTAACAGCCTGACACATTTTCCTTATAGTTTAGAGAGGCAGAAAAGAGCACATGTCCTAACAGCTACTTGAGACCACGAGCATGTGGAACCTGGGTGAGTGATTAGACTAGAGCAAAGGAATTGAGCCTTGGTGATGTTGAATGTGTTAGCGTTACACTCTGCTATCTGAAATACCACACAGTGATGAATAGTAAGCATGGGAGTGCAGGAGAAACAGCTGCCTGTGTGCTAAGAGTGTGTTTCTGGAGACTGTGTATTGTCAGGTGCAAGAGAGATCTGCATGGACGCTTACACAACTGCATGAAGACTGCAGAGATGTATGTAAGATCACCTGTGGTAAGGGTTAATTGGAGTTTTGAACATGTAGGAACTACCTCACCCATTGCAGGAGTGGAAGGAAAATCTACCCTGTTGTTTTCAAATGTGTTACCATTTGCCTCTCATCTGTGAGATAGTGATTTCTGCTGAATGCTAACCATCGCAGTTCAAGAAAACAAGCTGCCCCTTTCCGACGAGTGCATGTCTTACACAACAAGAGCAACACAAATAAATCTCTGACAGCAATTCCTGTGTGCACACAGACTCATGCTGTGATTCTAGGCAGAAAACGATATTTGATTGGCAATTTCAAAGCACATTTACTACTGTGGTAGAGCAAGTGATAATTACTGTAACAGCCTGACACATTTTCCTTATACTTTAGAGAGGCAGAAAAGAGCACATGTCCTAACAGCTACTTGAGACCATGAGCATGTGGAACCTGGGTGAGTGATTAGACTAGAGCAAAGGAAATGAGCCTTGGTGATGTTGAATGTGTTAGCGTTACACACTGCTATCTGAAATACCACACAGTGCTGAATAGTAAGCATGGGAGTGCAGGAAAAGCAGCTGCCTGTGTGCTTAGAGTGTGTTTCTGGAGATTGTGTATTGCCAGGTGCAAGAGAGATCTGCATGGACGCTTGCATAACTGCATGAAGACTGCAGAGATGTATGTAAGATCACCTGTGGTAAGGGTTAATTGGAGTTTTGAACATGTAGGAACTACCTCACCCATTGCAGGAGTGGAAGGAAAATCTACACTGTTGTTTTCAAATGTGTTAGAATGTGTCTCTCATCTGTGAGATAGTGATTTGTGCTGAATGCTAACCATCACAATTCAAGAAAACATGCTGCCCCTTTCCTACGAGTGCAAGTCTTACAGAACAAGAGCAACACAAATTAAATGTCTGACAACAATTCCTGTGTGTACACAGACTCATGGTGTGATTCTAGGCAGAAAACGATACTTGATTGGCAATTTCAAAGCACATTTACTACTGTGGTAGAGCAAGTGATAATTACTAACAAGCTGACACATTTTCCTTATAGTTTAGAGAGGTAGAAAAGAGCACATGTCCTAACAGCTACTTGAGACCATGAGCATGTGGAACCTGGGTGAGTGATTAGACTAGAGCAAAGGAAATGAGCCTTGGTGATATTGAATGTGTTAGCGTTACACGCTGCTATCTGAGATACCACACAGTGCTGAATATTAAGCATGGGAGTGCAGGAGAAACAGCTGCCTGTGTTCTAAGAGTGTGTTTCTGGAGACTGTGTATTGTGAGGTGCAAAGGAGATCTGCATGGAAGCTTACAAAACTGCATGAAGACTGCAGAGATGTATGTAAGATCACCTGTGGTAAGGGTTAATTGGAGTTTTGAACATGTAGGAACTACCTCACCCACTGCAGGAGTGGAAGGAAAATCTACCCTGTTGTTTTCAAATGTGTTAGCATTTGTCTCTCATCTGTGAGATAGTGATTTGTGCTGAATGCTAACCATCACAATTCAAGAAAACAAGCTTCCCATTTCCTACGAGTGCAAGTCTTACAGAACAAGAGCAACACAAATTAAATGTCTGACAACAATTCCTGTGCGCACACAGACTCGTGGTGTGATTCTAGGCAGAAAACGATATTTGATTGGCAATTTCAAAGCACATTTACTACTGTGGTACAGCAAGGGATAATTACTGTAACAGCCTGACACATTTTCCTTATAGTTTAGAGAGGCAGAAAAGAGCACATGTCCTAACAGCTACTTGAGACCATGAGCATGTTGAACCTGGGTGAGTGATTAGACTACAGCAAAGGAAATGAGCCTTGGTGATGTTGAATGTGTTAGCGTTACACACTGCTATCTGAAATACCACACAGTGCGGAATAGTAAGCATGGGAGTGCAGGAGAAACAGCTGCCTGTGTGATAAGAGTGTGCTTCTGGAAACTGTGTATTGTCAGGTGCAAGAGAGATCTGCATGGACGCTTACACAACTGCATGAAGACTGCAGAGATGTATGAAAGATCACCTGTGGTAAGGGTTAAATGGAGTTTTGAACATGTAGGAACTACCTCACCCATTGCAGGAGTGGAAGGAAAATCTACCCTGTTGTTTTCAAATGTGTTACCATTTGCCTTTCATCTCTGAGATAGTGATTTGTGCTGAATGCAAACCATCACAGTTCAAGAAAACAAGCTGCCCCTTTCCTACGAGTGCAAGTCTTATAGAACAAGAGCAACACAAATTAAATCTCTGACAACAATTCCTGTGTGCACACAGACTCATGGTGTGATTCTAGGCAGAAAACGATATTTGATTGGCAATTTCAAAGCACATTTACTACTGTGGTAGAGCAAGTGATAATTACTGTAACAGCCTGACACATTTTCCTTATGGTTTAGAGAGGCAGAAAAGAGCACATGACCTAACAGCTACTTGAGACCATGAGCATGTGGAACCTGGGTGAGTGATTAGACTAGAGCAAAGGAAATGAGCCTTGGTGATGTTGAATGTGTTAGCGTTACACAAGGCTATCTGAAATACCACACAGTGCTGAATAGTAAGCATGGGAGTGCAGGAGAAACAGCTGCCTGTGTGCTAAGAGTGTGTTTCTGGAGACTGTGTATTGTCAGGTGCAAGAGAGATCTGCATGGACGCTTACACAACTGCATGAAGACTGCAGAGATGTATGTAAGATCACCTGTGGTAAGGGTTAATTGGAGTTTTGAACATGTAGGAACTACCTCACCCATTGCAGGAGTGGAAGGAAAATCTACCCTGTTGTTTTCAAATGTGTTAGCATTTGTCTCTCATCTGTGAGATAGTGATTTGTGCTGAATGCTAACCATCACAATTCAAGAAAACAAGCTGCCCCTTTCCTACGAGTGCAAGTCTTACAGAACAAGAGCAACACAAATTAAATCTCTGACAACAATTCCTGTGTGCACACAGACTCATGGTGTGATTCTAGGCAGAAAACGATATTTGATTGGCAATTTCAAAGCACATTTACTACTGTGGTAGAGCAAGAGATAATTACTGTAACAGCCTGACACATTTTCCTTATAGTTTAGAGAGGCAGAAAAGAACACATGTCCTAACAGCTACTTGAGACCATGAGCATGTTGAACCTGGGTGAGTGATTAGACTAGAGCAAAGGAAATGAGCCTTGGTGATGTTGAATGTGTTAGCGTTACACGCTGCTATCTGAAATACCACACAGTGCTGAATATTAAGCATGGGAGTGCAGGAGAAACAGCTGCCTGTGTTCTAAGAGTGTGTTTCTGGAGACTGTGTATTGTGAGGTGCAAAGGAGATCTGCATGGACGCTTACACAACTGCATGAAGACTGCAGAGATGTATGTAAGATCACCTGTGGTAAGGGTTAATTGGAGTTTTGAACATGTAGAAACTACCTCACCCATTGCAGGAGTGGAAGGAAAATCTACCCTGTTGTTTTCAAATGTGTTACCATTTGCCTCTCATCTGTGAGATAGTGATTTGTGCTGAATGCTAACCATCACAGTTCAAGAAAACAAGCTGCCCCTTTCCTACGAGTGCAAGTCTTATAGAACAAGAGCAACACAAATTAAATCTCTGACAACAATTCCTGTGTGCACACAGACTCATGGTGTGATTCTAGGCAGAAAATGATATTTGATTGGCAATTTCAAAGCACGTTTACTACTGTGGTACAGCAAGTGATAATTAAAGTAACAGCCTGACACATTTTCCTTATAGTTTAGAGAGGCAGAAAAGAGCACATGTCCTAACAGCTACTTGAGACCACGAGCATGTGGAACCTGGGTGAGTGATTAGACTAGAGCAAAGGAAATGAGCCTTGGTGATGTTGAGTGTTTGCGTTACACTCTGCTATCTGAAATACCACACAGTGATGAATAGAAAGCATGGGAGTGCAGGAGAAGCAGCTGGCTGTGTGCTAAGAGTGTGTTTCTGGAGACTGTGTATTGTCAGGTGCAAGAGAGATCTGCATGGACGCTTGCACAACTGCATGAAGACTGCGGAGATGTATGTAAGATCCCCTGTGGTAAGGGTTAATTGGAGTTTTGAACATGTAGGAACTACCTCACCCATTGCAGGAGTGGAAGCAAAATCTACCCTGTTGTTTTCAAATGTGTTAGCATTTGTCTCTCATCTGTGAGATAGTGATTTGAGCTGAATGCTAACCATCACAGTTCAAGAAAACAAGCTGCCCCTTTCCTACGAGTGTAAGTCTTATAGAACAAGAGCAACACGAATTAAATATCTGACAACAATTCCTGTGTGCACACAGACTCATGGTGTGATTCTAGGCAGAAAACGATATTTGATTGCCAATTTCAAAGCACATTTACTACTGTGGTAGAGCAAGTGATAATTACAGTAACAGCCTGACACATTTTCCTTATAGTTTAGAGAGGCAGAAAAGAGCACATGTCCTAACAGCTACTTGAGACCACGAGCATGTGGAACCTGGGTGAGTGATTAGACTAGAGCAAAGGAATTGAGCCTTGGTGATGTTGAATGTGTTAGCGTTACACTCTGCTATCTGAAATACCACACAGTGATGAATAGTAAGCATGGGAGTGCAGGAGAAACAGCTGCCTGTGTGCTAAGAGTGTGTTTCTGGAGACTGTGTATTGTCAGGTGCAAGAGAGATCTGCATGGACGCTTACACAACTGCATGAAGACTGCAGAGATGTATGTAAGATCACCTGTGGTAAGGGTTAATTGGAGTTTTGAACATGTAGGAACTACCTCACCCATTGCAGGAGTGGAAGGAAAATCTACCCTGTTGTTTTCAAATGTGTTACCATTTGCCTCTCATCTGTGAGATAGTGATTTCTGCTGAATGCTAACCATCGCAGTTCAAGAAAACAAGCTGCCCCTTTCCGACGAGTGCATGTCTTACACAACAAGAGCAACACAAATAAATCTCTGACAGCAATTCCTGTGTGCACACAGACTCATGCTGTGATTCTAGGCAGAAAACGATATTTGATTGGCAATTTCAAAGCACATTTACTACTGTGGTAGAGCAAGTGATAATTACTGTAACAGCCTGACACATTTTCCTTATACTTTAGAGAGGCAGAAAAGAGCACATGTCCTAACAGCTACTTGAGACCATGAGCATGTGGAACCTGGGTGAGTGATTAGACTAGAGCAAAGGAAATGAGCCTTGGTGATGTTGAATGTGTTAGCGTTACACACTGCTATCTGAAATACCACACAGTGCTGAATAGTAAGCATGGGAGTGCAGGAAAAGCAGCTGCCTGTGTGCTTAGAGTGTGTTTCTGGAGATTGTGTATTGCCAGGTGCAAGAGAGATCTGCATGGACGCTTGCACAACTGCATGAAGACTGCAGAGATGTATGTAAGATCACCTGTGGTAAGGGTTAATTGGAGTTTTGAACATGTAGGAACTACCTCACCCATTGCAGGAGTGGAAGGAAAATCTACACTGTTGTTTTCAAATGTGTTAGAATGTGTCTCTCATCTGTGAGATAGTGATTTGTGCTGAATGCTAACCATCACAATTCAAGAAAACATGCTGCCCCTTTCCTACGAGTGCAAGTCTTACAGAACAAGAGCAACACAAATTAAATGTCTGACAACAATTCCTGTGTGTACACAGACTCATGGTGTGATTCTAGGCAGAAAACGATACTTGATTGGCAATTTCAAAGCACATTTACTACTGTGGTAGAGCAAGTGATAATTACTAACAAGCTGACACATTTTCCTTATAGTTTAGAGAGGTAGAAAAGAGCACATGTCCTAACAGCTACTTGAGACCATGAACATGTGGAACCTGGGTGAGTGATTAGACTAGAGCAAAGGAAATGAGCCTTGGTGATATTGAATGTGTTAGCGTTACACGCTGCTATCTGAGATACCACACAGTGCTGAATATTAAGCATGGGAGTGCAGGAGAAACAGCTGCCTGTGTTCTAAGAGTGTGTTTCTGGAGACTGTGTATTGTGAGGTGCAAAGGAGATCTGCATGGAAGCTTACAAAACTGCATGAAGACTGCAGAGATGTATGTAAGATCACCTGTGGTAAGGGTTAATTGGAGTTTTGAACATGTAGGAACTACCTCACCCACTGCAGGAGTGGAAGGAAAATCTACCCTGTTGTTTTCAAATGTGTTACCATTTGCCTTTCATCTGTGAGATAGTGATTTGTGCTGAATGCAAACCATCACAGTTCAAGAAAACAAGCTGCCCCTTTCCTACGAGTGCAAGTCTTATAGAACAAGAGCAACACAAATTAAATCTCTGACAACAATTCCTGTGTGCACACAGACTCATGGTGTGATTCTAGGCAGAAAACGATATTTGATTGGCAATTTCAAAGCACATTTACTACTGTGGTAGAGCAAGTGATAATTACTGTAACAGCCTGACACATTTTCCTTATGGTTTAGAGAGGCAGAAAAGAGCACATGACCTAACAGCTACTTGAGACCATGAGCATGTGGAACCTGGGTGAGTGATTAGACTAGAGCAAAGGAAATGAGCCTTGGTGATGTTGAATGTGTTAGCGTTACACAAGGCTATCTGAAATACCACACAGTGCTGAATAGTAAGCATGGGAGTGCAGGAGAAACAGCTGCCTGTGTGCTAAGAGTGTGTTTCTGGAGACTGTGTATTGTCAGGTGCAAGAGAGATCTGCATGGACGCTTACACAACTGCATGAAGACTGCAGAGATGTATGTAAGATCACCTGTGGTAAGGGTTAATTGGAGTTTTGAACATGTAGGAACTACCTCACCCATTGCAGGAGTGGAAGGAAAATCTACCCTGTTGTTTTCAAATGTGTTACCATTTGCCTCTCATCTGTGAGATAGTGATTTCTGCTGAATGCTAACCATCGCAGTTCAAGAAAACAAGCTGCCCCTTTCCGACGAGTGCATGTCTTACACAACAAGAGCAACACAAATAAATCTCTGACAGCAATTCCTGTGTACACACTGACTCATGCTGTGATTCTAGGCAGAAAGCGATATTTGATTGGCAATTTCAAAGCACATTTACTACTGTGGTAGAGCAAGTGATAATTACTGTAACAGCCTGACACATTTTCCTTATACTTTAGAGAGTCAGAAAAGAGCACATGTCCTAACAGCTACTTGAGACCATGAGCATGTGGAACCTGGGTGAGTGATTAGACTAGAGCAAAGGAAATGAGCCTTGGTGATGTTGAATGTGTTAGCGTTACACACTGCTATCTGAAATACCACACAGTGCTGAATAGTAAGCATGGGAGTGCAGGAAAAGCAGCTGCCTGTGTGCTTAGAGTGTGTTTCTGGAGATTGTGTATTGTCAGGTGCAAGAGAGATCTGCATGGACGCTTGCACAACTGCATGAAGACTGCAGAGATGTATGTAAGATCACCTGTGGTAAGGGTTAATTGGAGTTTTGAACATGTAGGAACTACCTCACCCATTGCAGGAGTGGAAGGAAAATCTACACTGTTGTTTTCAAATGTGTTAGAATTTGTCTCTCATCTGTGAGATAGTGATTTGTGCTGAATGCTAACCATCACAATTCAAGAAAACATGCTGCCCCTTTCCTACGAGTGCAAGTCTTACAGAACAAGAGCAACACAAATTAAATGTCTGACAACAATTCCTGTGTGTACACAGACTCATGGTGTGATTCTAGGCAGAAAACGATACTTGATTGGCAATTTCAAAGCACATTTACTACTGTGGTAGAGCAAGTGATAATTACTAACAAGCTGACACATTTTCCTTATAGTTTAGAGAGGTAGAAAAGAGCACATGTCCTAACAGCTACTTGAGACCATGAGCATGTGGAACCTGGGTGAGTGATTAGACTAGAGCAAAGGAAATGAGCCTTGGTGATATTGAATGTGTTAGCGTTACACGCTGCTATCTGAGATACCACACAGTGCTGAATATTAAGCATGGGAGTGCAGGAGAAACAGCTGCCTGTGTTCTAAGAGTGTGTTTCTGGAGACTGTGTATTGTGAGGTGCAAAGGAGATCTGCATGGAAGCTTACAAAACTGCATGAAGACTGCAGAGATGTATGTAAGATCACCTGTGGTAAGGGTTAATTGGAGTTTTGAACATGTAGGAACTACCTCACCCACTGCAGGAGTGGAAGGAAAATCTACCCTGTTGTTTTCAAATGTGTTAGCATTTGTCTCTCATCTGTGAGATAGTGATTTGTGCTGAATGCTAACCATCACAATTCAAGAAAACAAGCTGCCCATTTCCTACGAGTGCAAGTCTTACAGAACAAGAGCAACACAAATTAAATGTCTGACAACAATTCCTGTGTGCACACAGACTCGTGGTGTGATTCTAGGCAGAAAACGATATTTGATTGGCAATTTCAAAGCACATTTACTACTGTGGTACAGCAAGGGATAATTACTGTAACAGCCTGACACATTTTCCTTATAGTTTAGAGAGGCAGAAAAGAGCACATGTCCTAACAGCTACTTGAGACCATGAGCATGTTGAACCTGGGTGAGTGATTACACTACAGCAAAGGAAATGAGCCTTGGTGATGTTGAATGTGTTAGCGTTACACACTGCTATCTGAAATACCACACAGTGCGGAATAGTAAGCATGGGAGTGCAGGAGAAACAGCTGCCTGTGTGATAAGAGTGTGCTTCTGGAAACTGTGTATTGTCAGGTGCAAGAGAGATCTGCATGGACGCTTACACAACTGCATGAAGACTGCAGAGATGTATGAAAGATCACCTGTGGTAAGGGTTAAATGGAGTTTTGAACATGTAGGAACTACCTCACCCATTGCAGGAGTGGAAGGAAAATCTACCCTGTTGTTTTCAAATGTGTTACCATTTGCCTTTCATCTGTGAGATAGTGATTTGTGCTGAATGCAAACCATCACAGTTCAAGAAAACAAGCTGCCCCTTTCCTACGAGTGCAAGTCTTATAGAACAAGAGCAACACAAATTAAATCTCTGACAACAATTCCTGTGTGCACACAGACTCATGGTGTGATTCTAGGCAGAAAACGATATTTGATTGGCAATTTCAAAGCACGTTTACTACTGTGGTACAGCAAGTGATAATTAAAGTAACAGCCTGACACATTTTCCTTATAGTTTAGAGAGGCAGAAAAGAGCACATGTCCTAACAGCTACTTGAGACCACGAGCATGTGGAACCTGGGTGAGTGATTAGACTAGAGCAAAGGAAATGAGCCTTGGTGATGTTGAGTGTTTGCGTTACACTCTGCTATCTGAAATACCACACAGTGATGAATAGAAAGCATGGGAGTGCAGGAGAAGCAGCTGGCTGTGTGCTAAGAGTGTGTTTCTGGAGACTGTGTATTGTCAGGTGCAAGAGAGATCTGCATGGACGCTTGCACAACTGCATGAAGACTGCGGAGATGTATGTAAGATCACCTGTGGTAAGGGTTAATTGGAGTTTTGAACATGTAGGAACTACCTCACCCATTGCAGGAGTGGAAGCAAAATCTACCCTGTTGTTTTCAAATGTGTTAGCATTTGTCTCTCATCTGTGAGATAGTGATTTGAGCTAAATGCTAACCATCACAGTTCAAGAAAACAAGCTGCCCCTTTCCTACGAGTGTAAGTCTTATAGAACAAGAGCAACACGAATTAAATATCTGACAACAATTCCTGTGTGCACACAGACTTATGGTGTGATTCTAGGCAGAAAACGATATTTGATTGGCAATTTCAAAGCACATTTACTACTGTGGTAGAGCAAGTGATAATTACAGTAACAGCCTGACACATTTTCCTTATAGTTTAGAGAGGCAGAAAAGAGCACATGTCCTAACAGCTACTTGAGACCATGAGCATGTTGAACCTGGGTGAGTGATTAGACTACAGCAAAGGAAATGAGCCTTGGTGATGTTGAATGTGTTAGCGTTACACTCTGCTATCTGAAATACCACACAGTGCGGAATAGTAAGCATGGGAGTGCAAGAGAAGCAGCTGGCTGTGTGCTAAGAGTGTGTTTCTGGAGACTGTGTATTGTCAGGTGCAAGAGAGATCTGCATGGACGCTTGCACAACTGCATGAAGACTGCAGAGATGTATGTAAGATCACCTGTGGTAAGGGTTAATTGGAGTTTTGAACATGTGGGAACTACCTCACCCATTGCAGGAGTGGAAGGAAAATCTACCCTGTTGTTTTCAAATGTGTTACCATTTGTCTCTCATCTGTGAGATAGTGATTTGTGCTGAATGCTAACAATCACAGTTCAAGAAAACAAGCTGCCCCTTTCCTACGAGTGCAAGTCTTGCAGAACAAGAGCAACACGAATTAAATCTCTGACAACAATTCCTGTGTGCACACAGACTCATGGTGTGATTCTAGGCAGAAAACGATATTTGATTTGCAATTTCAAAGCACATTTACTACTGTGGTAGAGCAAGTGATAATTACTGTAACAGCCTGACACATTTTCCTTATGGTTTAGAGAGGCAGAAAAGAGCACATGTCCTAACAGCTACTTGAGACCATGAGCATGTGGAACCTGGGTGAGTGATTAGACTAGAGCAAAGGAAATGAGCCTTGGTGATGTTGAATGTGTTAGCGTTACACTCTGCTATCTGAAATACAACACAGTGCTGAATAGTAAGCATGGGAGTGCAGGAGAAACAGCTGCCTGTGTGCTAAGAGTGTGTTTCTGGAGACTGTGTATTGTCAGGTGCAAGAGAGATCTGCATGGACGCTTACACAACTGCATGAAGACTGCAGAGATGTATGTAAGATCACCTGTGGTAAGGGTTAATTGGAGTTTTGAACATGTAGGAACTACCTCACCCATTGCAGGAGTGGAAGGAAAATCTACCCTGTTGTTTTCAAATGTGTTACCATTTGCCTCTCATCTGTGAGATAGTGATTTCTGCTGAATGCTAACCATCGCAGTTCAAGAAAACAAGCTGCCCCTTTCCGACGAGTGCATGTCTTACACAACAAGAGCAACACAAATAAATCTCTGACAGCAATTCCTGTGTGCACACAGACTCATGCTGTGATTCTAGGCAGAAAACGATATTTGATTGGCAATTTCAAAGCACATTTACTACTGTGGTAGAGCAAGTGATAATTACTGTAACAGCCTGACACATTTTCCTTATACTTTAGAGAGGCAGAAAAGAGCACATGTCCTAACAGCTACTTGAGACCATGAGCATGTGGAACCTGGGTGAGTGATTAGACTAGAGCAAAGGAAATGAGCCTTGGTGATGTTGAATGTGTTAGCGTTACACACTGCTATCTGAAATACCACACAGTGCTGAATAGTAAGCATGGGAGTGCAGGAGAAGCAGCTGGCTGTGTGCTAAGAGTGTGTTTCTGGAGACTGTGTATTGTCAGGTGCAAGAAAGATTTGCATGGACGCTTGCACAACTGCATGAAGACTGCAGAGATTTATGTAAGATCACCTGTTGTAAGGGTTAATTGGAGTTTTGAACATGTAGGAACTACCTCACCCATTGCAGGAGTGGAAGGAAAATCTACCCTGTTGTTTTCAAATGTGTTAGCATTTGCCTCTCATCTGTGAGATAGTGATTTCTGCTGAATGCTAACCATCACAGTTCAAGAAAACAAGTTGCCCCTTTCCTACGAGTGCAAGTCTTACAGAACAAGAGCAACACAAATTAAATCTCTGACAACAATTCCTGTGTGCACACAGACTCATGATGTGATTCTAGGCACAAAACAGTATTCCTGGGTGATACCAGTACACCTTAACTTATGGTGAAGACATACTCCATAATATCTTACAAGTTCAAGGCAGTTAAATATCTTCCAAAACATAAAATGTAAAACACAATTTTAAAAGAAGAAACACATTTCTATTATTTATATCAAAATACACCACATACATCCCCTCTCAAATTCATAACTCACCTTTAAAAGTAGTTAGTTGAGAAAGAAATGTGCCACTCACACAGCAGATTATCAGAGCCAGAATCTCTGAGCTGTACTCCTCTCACCAAAACCACTAAATGGCAACATTTCCCTCTCTTTTTTCACACATATACATGTTAACTTCAAATCACATTGCTTCCCACATTTTGTTAAATGGAAACACACATTTCTATTGGTTGCAAATTTCAACCCTTTCCAAATGATTCCTACCCCCAACATGACTTCTGCCTGCTACCATAGCAACAGATCATGGAACACTGGTGTGAGCAGAGAGGTCAGAAGTTCAGCACACAATGTTTCTAATCCAAAGAGCAAGAGTGTTTGACTTTTCAAACCTAACAGCATATCCAAAGTAATCTTATGTGGGAACACATTTTTCTGAACCAATACAAAACATGCTTTTAAAAATTTAAACATACAGCCTAGTTTTTAGTGTTGAATTGTCTGAAACTGCCAATGAGCTCTTTTTATTAAAAAAAAGTATGTAAGCCTCCATTTTACAACTATCTTTCTTTTCATATTGCCATTCTACTGAAAGACACCTTCTGAGTGCATCCAGATCTCCTTGAAAGATGTTCACAGTGTGGATTGTAGGTCATAGCTATGTCTACTGGAGTGAAAAGTATGCAGAAAAAAGAGGTATTGTGAAAGACCTTGCTTTGCCAAATGTAGACATTACATGGATTGGTCAGAGAGGGTTAAAGTGGCACCAATTAATGCCTTTGGTGAAATCCTTTCTACATCTCCCACAGCCTGACCTTATAATTGTGCACTGTGGTGGAAATGACCTAGGCACTTTAACTGGGGTAGGTCTGGAAAGGCTTGTTAAGGACACCTTTGTGCAATTGATGTCACTTTTTTCACAAACTACCTTTGTATATTCTAATATATGCCAAAGGCAAATGTGGAACTGGTCCAACCAATATTGTCCGCAGTTTGAGAAAGCAAAAAAGCACGTCAATAAGTCTGTTTCTGCTTTCCTCAGAGACTATGGTATGGGTTCTATATACCACAACAACTTGAGTTACAACATGCAAGGCATTTATAGAGGAGACGGTGTTCATTTCACAGATGAAGGGAACAGAGTCTTCCTCTTGAACTTTAGACTCTGCATCGGTACTTACTTGTAGGTACAAAAAACACTCAATGAACACAACGGTTCTTTTTAGAGCCAACCCACAACTAAACACTTAAACTTGATTTTTGATTCTATTTATTTAATGAATTTTTTGGTGCCGTGCGCTCACCGTGCGTGCACCGCGCAATATTTATACATATTTATTTTTTTTTGGGACCTTAGGGGTCATTCATGGTCCCCCTGAGAAGGCCTAGGGGGTCAGGGACTCTCTACCCTGCCCCCTTTTTACATTCTCCACTTGTGTTTTTAGCTCTCTTCTGCCTCTAAAACTCAAAATGGCGGCTGGGGGGTGCGCGCACCCCGGGATTTTTTGAAAAAAAATTAAATGTTTTTTTCACCCTTCGGGGTCCTTCAGGGCTAGGGGGTCAGGAACTCTCTACCCTGCCCCCTTTTCACGTTCTCCACCTTTCTTTTTCACTGCCACACACAAAATGGCGTCCGACACTTCCTGATTTCGACCGATTTGAATGTTGACTGACATCTAACCACCAATCAGAATTACGCTTGCGCACATTTTGTGCGCGCACCGTGTGCGCACGGTGCGAGCATTTAGATATTTATGTACTTTTAACTGCAATTTTCTCAGGAACTACTGAACAGATTGACACTATATATGCAAAAGGCACATGCCTGACCTGAGGACTACCTCTTTGCCAAATTTCAAGTAATTCTGTTCAGCCGTTCGGGCTGTACCTTCGACTAAAGGTCCTATGGGTAAATGCATGGGGAAAACGTGTTTTGGGACCCCCCTTATTTCTCAGCCCCCGCTTGACGAATCACCCCGAGACTTTCAGGGTAGGAGCTGAGCGGAGCGCCCCATTAGTTTTGAAAATTTCACGAAGATAAGTCAACCGGCACCAAAGTTATTCAAAATAGAATTTTCAGATTTCCTATGGTAACTCGGTCCTAACTATAACTATCTACTGGCGACCGCCAGTAGATAATATATCTATCAATCATGGGGGGGAGGTAGAAGAAGCGAAGATGCATTCAGCTTCCAAGTAGTAATTCATAATCAAATGGGAATGGATAACTGGTACCTGTTGCCAGGGTCCAGGAGTTCTACCCGTAATTGGTTAAAATAACCCTCATTCACTTCAACAGGCAGTAGGGCGGTATATCTTGATTCTCCACCTTCAGTCAGATACGCGACAGCATCATCATTGGGTTAAGTCCATGCTTCCTCCACCTGGAGGGAACCACTGGTCATTACAGTAGTGATCAGAAATCGTGAAATGTGCTCAAGTGAGGTGAAATTGTAAAAGCCTCCTGCTGCCTAAACTGTAGTTTTATTCAGTTTGGAGCATGAGGTAAGTTGAAAACAGTGTTGTGCAGTATTGGACATTCAATGAGTCCTCTACACTTGTGAGTCCATGTGGGTGGTCGGCATGTTTCAGCCCTTTACATGGCCCTTTCGGGTCGGGGGGCTTTCATCAGGACCTAGGAAAAGTGGGTGTGGGAAATGGGTATTGTCCAAATCCAGTAAGGGTTCAACGATGAATTCTGTGAACATAAGGTCAAAAGTACCTAGAAAATAAAGGAAAAAACAAAGGAAAAAAGTGAGACTTTTTGAGTAGAAAGGAGTATCTCATGATGATGGTAAGTATTGTTCAACTTGGACACGTAAATAGGGGAACATATTGTACAATTTAAAATAAGCAAATAGAGAAAATGGCAATTCTTTTGTACCCATTCTAATTATGGATGATCCTGTAATCATGTGACGTGTGGTTAAAGAGACATTAGGTGCACTGGGTACTTAGTTATTGTCTGACTGTTATTCAATCTATAATCAAAAGGAATTAATTCACAGCGTGGCAATGTAGTTGGGTAGAATAAACAAGCACTGAAATCAGTACATGGATAACAACCAAAGCCTCTGAATAAATAAACGACTGGCATAAGGTGCACATGTTATCATTAATGGGTACTCATTGCACATTTGTGTGTGGTATTCAAGGTAGCAATTGCAAGGCGACCTATATTCTTTTGCGAGTAGTACAGTCTTCAGGATCATATGTTATGTATTCCAATGCATCATGAGGAACTAGCTTAATTTTAGCGCGAACGTTAGCATACTGCGCCTTGTTTATGGCAATCACTAGTGTATGAAAGACGCGTTCTTTTTCAAAAGACGTAGACTATAGACGCCATTGAGATAGATCCAGCAGCGTGTGTAATGGCGCGTGTATCTATGTTAGTTTCATGCTTAATAGAGTAAGCGTGGCTTATTTTGTGAAAGCGCTAGTCCCGACATGGTGCGTCTATTGTATGACAATTTTAACAAAATGTGAAATAGCGGCTGCAATACGCTGTTTTTTTACAATGCGCGAATGGTAGGCGCTGTGTAAATCATGTTGCATACCTTCAGTAGTCCTAATTAGGGCTGCATCGGGAGCGCAGTAGGCGCAAAAGTTGCTGGAATATTAAACAAACATAGGAAGGAACAATTGCAAGTTGTTTTTTAAGTAGTACGTTACGTGGAGTTCCAGATGGTGTATATATATATATGCACACACACATGTGATCAAGGCTTCAAGCAAGCTGCGACGCGTAAAGGCGGCTTTGCATAAATAAATTGTTTTGCACATACCGTGGTCCGGATCCGTTCCTTTGGACAATTGGTGACAAGACGGAGTTCAATATATATATAGAAAGCAAGGCACTGTATGAACGGCACTCTTGGTTCAATGATATCATGTATAAACCAATTGATAGGATATGCGCTAAACACTGTGTTTATACATTGACTTGCAAAACATCATGTTATTTTATAGTTTGATCTCTGCACATGTGATTTGGTCTTTCTTTTTTAAAGGAAAGCAACCTGTGTAAACAAAGTATGTGTTCCATATCCATTTATCATGTGACATGCACGCTATCACTTTAAAAATCACTTCTTGTAAAGCCAGCCTCATGTGATCAAGGCCGTTTTACCGGCCGAAACACGTCATGGTAGACAGAAGGGAGTAAATAAATAATCATTTTATTCACCGACGAAGAGGAGTTTGTGCGTTCATTTCGACTACGCGCTACGCGCTGGATGTCTATGAATGCTTCAAGTTTACATATATATACATTTATGTTTGTTATACTTCTAAATTGTGGACTAGAATTTTGATTCAATTGATTTAAGCATTTAAGCATGTGTAACAAACAGGTGGGACATCATGGAAAGATATTTTTATCTGAATATGTTGCAAATACCTAGGTATTTTACCGTTATTATGTATTGTATTTACATTTTGTGGGGTTGTTCTTGGTTTCATATGAGCATTTAAGCACTAATTGCATAGAAGTACTGATGTCAACTTTCTTTGTCCATGATTTTTGTTTGCACTAGCACTTTAAATAGAGGGAGAATAATCTGAGCACTGTCATGTGATCAAGGCCCCTTGTTCAGCTGAAACGCATAATGGCAGAATAAAGTAATTGCAGCACTCATTTTGGTCTACGCTCGTTTTTACGCAGAGTTGGAGGTGTGAGTCTATACATTCACAAAAAAAATAAATGTTACGTGGATGTTATAGTTAGCAAATAGAATTAAAAAGAAACTGAAAAATTAACTGAAAAATCTCAGGTTACAGGGATGTTATAGTTAGACAAAAGAATTATTTAAAAAAACATCCAGCAACATCCAGCAAGTTGCTGGAGGCCACACCCCTTTCACTAGCTCTCTGCAAATGCACCTCCTGGTGGAGTGGTGGTTAGGGAATGAAATCCCCTTCAATGCTGAGGGCCTTTGGGGGCCAACAAGTCGTCATGCTACCTCCAGTAAGTCCCAGACAGCGGGATTGCTGAGAGGACTTGAAGGCCACGCCCCCTTTCTCTACTAGTCTGCAAACACGCCTCCTGGCATGCTTTTGGTTGAGGAATTAATTCTACTTTACTCCTGAGGGCCTCAGGACTAAAATGAAATATTTCCCCTAACCAGAAGTGCATTAGGAGGCACATTTGAAGAGTGAGAGAAAGGAGATGTGGCCTCTGACAACCTCTCAGCAATCCAGCTGTATAGATCTTACTGGGGTGGCTGGAGGAGTAGTTGGCCCCCAAGGACCCTCAACCCCCAGCTAGTAGTGCACTAAAAGGTGTGTTTGCAGAGTGGTCTAGAAAGGCGGCATGGCCACCAAACTCCTCTCAGTAAACCCACTGTGTGGAACATCGAGGAATTCACGTGATCAAGCGTCAGGGTCCCGAAACGCGTCGAGTTGCCGAGAAGCTTGCTGAAATAAATTTCACAGCTAAAGAAGTTATTCGAGTCTGTGGTTGCTGTTGTTTCGGGAAGGCTGCAGCGATTGTTGTGGTGTTTTAAGGTTCGCCCCCTCACCACGGACCGTCGTCATAAGCGGCGAGGTCAAGGCGACGTCAGTGTTAAGCACTGAATTTGGGTATATATATATTACGCACGTGCACCTTTATAGTGCACAGTGATTCACAGACTATTTTTTCGTCAGCATGAATACGGAAATGGAACGCCGTGCAGCAGCAGTGACGCTGTTGGCACGTGCACTGGGCAAAGGAACTAATGCTAAAACCACTCATCAAGTCGATACATCATTAAATTCCAAACTACGACGCCTGGAAAAGCTGAAAAAGTCTGAAACTGCCAAATGGGTGGGAAGCCATTTCATTACAAGATTATGTTGACAAACAAATGGTACCCAGAGGCCTCCGTATTTATATTATGCCTTCATATGAATCCCAAAATCCTCGTATGTTCCAGGACAGGCAGGAGAATTCGGCGAACAGCTCAAGAAACATGTTAAACATACTTGTCAAGTATGCAAGGGAAGACAGGGGAAACATATTAACTGAAATCAGTACCCTGGAAGCTGAGTTATCCAACAACAGTGAACAAGATGTGATCAATACATTCCTGTCAGAGCTCAAACCAAAATTACAACAGCATGAAGTAGATATAAAATATCAAAAACAAAGGAAACTTCATAGGGATTGCGTGGACTATGAGTCAGGCCATATCCTTATGTACAGCCATAAATATGACTATTTATATCATGATTTACCACAAACAAAGGAGGCAATGGAAACCATAACACTGGAGGCTGAAACCACTGCAACAGAAGCTAGTGGGTCAGATACTGACAATTCAATTTCTACAGTCAGTTCAATATCTGAAAGGCAAGTCCCAGCAAAAACGGCGACTTTTTTAGGCGAATTCCGGATTTTAAGAAGAGGCCGACAAATACCAAGATCAACACCACAGTCACCACCAGGAAGAGGGAGAGCATCACGAGCCAGAGGCCGTGGAAGAGGAAGAGGGAGGGGAGGAGCAAACAAAGACGGAAACGGAGAAAACAAAGGGAATCAAAGGACCAGCACAAAAGAGCCCATGGGATACAAGGCACGAGGCTCAAGAAGCAGGAAATAATGGATCCGGATACGGTAAATAAAACAATTGTTAATCTTAGCAATAGACAATTGACATTCTTGGAGAAAAGTACTTTATGTCTTGGCCTTACGTTCTGTCCAACGGAAACCTTCAATTATGCAGATACTCGTATCGATCTATACAAATTTGTTAGGAAAGCGAAATTGAAGAAATGGCATTTGCTATACAAATGTGATCAAAAAGACAAAGTGAATAGGGATGATGACAGCAATCGACCTTTTCCAAAACTAGATATCGCAGATGCTGAAATACTACGTGATATACATGATTTAGCCATGGAACGTGAACCCTCAGTAACTACACAGATTGAGGGATGGGAGACTGATATCCTTACAGACTCCGTAGCTCCAATGAAATTCAAACCTCGATCGATATTTTATCCCAACTTTCCCCATGACAGTATAGATACCTTCCAAGAGGTGGTAACGCAAGCCCTCTTGAAACTCAAACACCAAACCAACAAGAAAATACAGTCAAATCTATCTTTAAAACAAAGAGAATTTTTGACTAATCTAGCAGAAGACACAAGTATTGTTATCCGTCCTGCAGACAAAGGAGGGAATATTGTCCTTTGGGACAAAGATATGTACATTATGGAAGCAGCAAGGCAATTGAGTGACCAGAAATTCTATATGAAAGTGAATATGGTCATCTACAATGCTAGTATTTTTGATATTTGGGACAAACTAAAAGAGTGGGAACAAAAATGCTATATTACTTGGGAAGAATATTGCTTTTTGAAACAAGATTTCCCCAAATTATCAATATTGTATCTTCTGTCGAAGATACATAAGAACCCCATTTTGCCTCCAGGAAGACCTATTGTCTCATCTATAGGCAGTGCCCTAGAAAATGTTTCAAAGTATGTGGACCATTTCCTTCGGGAATATGTGACAGGACTTCCTTCACATGTTAAAGATACTAAGGATTTCCTTACTAAACTTGAGAATGTTAGATGGTAACCAACCGACCTGTTGATAACGTTGAATGTAAACTCACTCTATACGATTATAGACGACAGGCAGGGCATTGAAGCATGTCATCATTATCTAAAAAGAAGACCTATAGAGTATTTAGAACATACTAGAATGCTCGTAGAGATGATGCTCCTATGCCTTACTAATAACATTTTCATGTTTGATGGTACCATATATAGACAAATACTCTGTACGGCAATGGCAACTTGTTTTGCCCCAAGTTTTGCTAATCTCTTTCTAGGCAAATGGGAAGAGGACATCAGAAATGATTAGACTCTATCTACATCTTTTGGCAAAGTCAAGATTTGGCTTCGCTATATAGATGATCTCTTTGTGATTTGGACTGAGACTGAGGAAATGGCTAACAAATTCATTGAGAAAATTAATATTAATAACTACAATATTACACTTACAAGTAATATGAGCAGACAATCTATTTAATTTCTTGATCTACTTGTTACACCCCAGGATAACACTCTTCAAACTAGCCTATTTAGAAAAACCACTGCGGGTAATACCCTCCTTCACGCTCTCAGCAGTCACCCAGATACTCTCAAATGGAGTATCCCATATGGGAAACTGCTGAGAGCGAGAAGAAACTGTAGTACCACCACAGCATTCCAACTAGAACAAGAAACCATGACTAAGAGATTTCTAGACAGAGGTTACCCAAAGTGGGTTCTACGAAAAGCTATCAATAGAGACAATCAAATTGACTGTATTCAAACTCTTAGTACAAAAGAGAATACTGAGAACACCACTACTTTAGAGGAAACTAACAGAGTTATTCTCACGTACAATGGAAATTCAGGACAAATACAAAAGATACTTGCAGATAAATGGGAAATACTGACAAGCGATCCCATCATTGGCCATACTTTTCAACGTCACCCTAGAATAACGTATAGTAACGTATAGAAAAGGGCAGAGTCTTAGAGATATTCTTGTCCATAATGACATAACATCGATGTCCCTCATGAGTGAACACAAACTTAAATGTTTTTTCCCTGTGGCCATTGCAAAGCTTGTCGCAATAGCTACATGACCAAATCTTTTAACATCCCAGGCCACAGACTACCTAGAATTATAAATCAATTTCTGACATGTAGTACTACATACTGCATATATGTGCTGGTATGTCCATGTGACTTGTGGTATGTGGGAAGTACCACATTCATGGCCAAAAAAAGAGAGTTGGAACATCTACGCGCTATAAACAAAAAAGATAGTCACTACCCTATTGCTAGACATTTTGAGCTATTCCAACTGTCGAATAGTTCGCTACTGCAAGTCCATAGTGGCCCTAGAGGAGGGAATAGAATCTTACAACTTCGAAAATGAGAATCTAAGTGGATAATTAACTAGAAACGAAGTACCCTACAGGCCATAATTTGGACGAGAAGCTGAGTTCACATTTACGTTTTGATTGATGATCTGTTTTATCAATTCCTACTGTATCTTGAATGTATTATCTGTTATATGTAACATGCTGACTATGTAGAATGTTTTAATTCATCAGTACTTACTATGCATCTGAATAGTAGGTCTAAATCTAATTTTAAATATCACTCTTCTTTTTCTTTTTTGCACAGGAAGAAAGGAAGGGTCGTACCAACAGCGGACTGTCTTATCCGTTCCGGTTTCCCGACCCTTTTCTTCCGCGGTCTGTGGGTCTCCCTCAGATAAGACTATTTTGTTCTATTATTATGACTTTATTCACTTTGGGCACTTTTCTTGTTTTGGAGGTTTACTAATTTTGGAAGATTTTTTAGTAATTATGGCATCAAAGCAGACATATTTGATGTAGGCCATAATGTTATATAATGCTTTATACATTATTTACCACTAGTTTTTTCCATTTTGTAATTTTGATGTAAGTGTTAACATGACCACGAGGACTCTTGTTTGAATAATGTTTATTTAAACAATATTGATTTACATGCATATTATTGTTCAGGCATCTATAAACCCCATGACAGAATTTATGCCCACTCTGGGTTGTAATAATATGCCACAAAATGCCAACTGCACTTCGCTTTATACATTTAATTAATCAAGCGGTGGTTTCTGCTAATGAGCTGCTAAATACTAAGCAACACATATTATCTTATTAAGGTTTTATGTGGCAATTTGCCTTTTTCCGTTTGCTTGTACTATACGGTTGATATGAAGTCTTACGAAATTTATCATAAAATGGACGGCACTATGCTGGGAATAATCATAATAAGAATTAGTAAGCAGCATACACGATCAAGAGTTACGATTGGCAGTAATGTCTATTTAGACTGCATCTAATTCATTTATTTTGAAGTTGAAGTTATGCATGTATTGCAACTAATGAAATCTGAGTACATTCAAATATGGCCGCCATTATGACTGTTTACAAGTGTTAAACTTGGAGTTCGTCATTGCTTTCTATACCTATGTAATGCCTCCTCACCCTGTAGTATACTGTGTGATCAAGACAGTTTGGCTGTCGAAATGCGTAACCTACACGATTAAATTTGTGGTCTACTTTCTGAGTGCGAGTCCTTCTCTGAGGAAGACGTTTGTGTGAATATATATATATTCACTGAAAAAACCAAAGGTTTCAGGGGCGTTATAGTTAGGAATTGACATTTAAAAAACCTTAGAAATTCATTGAAAAAACCATAGGTTTCAGGGTCGTTATAGTTAGCTGGACATTTCCCTCGTACAAAACCCTAGAAATTCCCCTGTTATAGTTAGTTCAGCTAACTATAACTCACGCCCCCGCAATGCACTGCTGATGACGTCACATATTACATCACTCATGACATGGTCAGTGACATCACTGATGACATCATCCAGTGAGTATGTGTTTCTGTACAGTTTTAATATGTTTAATATATATAGGGAAAGGTCTGTTGAAGAATGAGAGGGTGTACAAGTGTGTGAATGGATGATTTTCTAGGTGCGTAACTGACTCTATAAGTAAGTCATTAAATGTATCTTACTGCAGACTAGTGACTAAACTGTGTGAATGTCTGTATGTGTCTGTGTGTTGGTGTATAAGTGGCTGCATGGTTTTGTGAATAGCAATATGAGTGTCTATATGGGTTATTGATTGGTTGTCTGAGTATCTGTATGGGTGCCTGAGTGTTTGTGTGGGTACGGTGTGTGTGACTCTATGCATAGATGTGTGAGTGGGTGATTCTATGGGTGCATGGTTTTAAGAGTGCATCAGTGATGGACTGTATGGTTGGGTGAGTGTATGTATGGGTGTGTTAGGGATTGAATGTATATCTCAGTGGTACATGTGCGACTAACTACATATGTGAAAGGCAGTATATATGTGTGTAAGAGTATATAAGTGGGTATATGTGAGAGTGTGTGATTGTGAGAGTGGCTGTATGGATGAGTGTGTGCTTGTATCAATGATTGTATAAGAGCGTAAGAATGTGGTACTATTTTTATGAGTAAGTGAACTTGAGTGTGTTTATCTGTATAGGTCAGTAAATTGGACTGTGTTTAATTATTTGCATGACTGACTAGGTGTGTCAGTATCTCAATGGATGATTGGCAGTGTGTGAGTGTCTATATAGGTGTATAAATGCATATGATAGTCTTGTACGGAGTGACTGTAAGTATGAGTGACTGTACAGGTGAGTGAGTGGAGGTGTATGTAGACCTAAGAGTTAATGAGTGGGTATGTAGTTATTGGTATTGGAGTATCTATAGTTTTCAAAATGGCCGTCTGAAAGTGTATCAAAGGTTATATTAGGGTGTGAGAAGATGCACTAATTTATCAAATGGATGACGTCATCAGTGATCAGTGATGTCATTTGAGATGTCATCAGTCATCAGTGATGTGATCAGTGATGTCACTGACCATGTCATGAGTGATGTAATATGTGACGTCATCAGCAGTGCATTGCGGGGGCGCGAGTTATAGTTAGCTGAACTGACTATAACAGGGGAATTTCTAGGGTTTTGTACGAGGGAAATGTCCAGCTAACTATAACGCCCTTGAAACCTATGGTTTTTTCAGTGAATTTCTAAGGCTTTTTAAATGCCAATTCCTAACTATAACGCCCCTGAAACCTTTGGTTTTTTCAGTGAATTTCAAAGGTTTTTTAAATGCCAATTCCTAACTATAACGTTCATGAAACCTATGGTTTTTTCAGTGAATTTCTAAGGTTTTTTAAATGCTAATTCCTATCTATAACTTATCTCTAATGATATCATGTTTCATTGGATTTCTATATTTTTCAAATTCAGTGTGTCAATTTAATAATTATGTTTTTTTTAAAATACTTTTTTATCACCATTTTTTACACTTATTTTTTCAATTAATTCTTTTAAAAATTAAAAAATATTATTTGAATTTAATGGGTTTTTCAAACATATTTTTTTATATTTTTCAAAATATTTTTTTAACTATATGTTCAAAACTTTATTTTATATATTTTTTTTCCATGTTTTTGGATCCATGCACCAAACGCGATAGGATGCGCGCACCCTGCGCGCATTTTGGCGTTTAAAAAAAAATAAAAAAGGGAGCCCCAGGGGGTCCTTTTGAGACCACCTAAGCACCTCTAGAGGGTCAGAGTATTTCCACTCTGCCCCCTTTATATGTTTTACACACTTACTCCCCTTGCTTCTTCAGCCTCGCTTCTACCGAGGCAGAAAATGGCAGCCAACAGTTCCTGGTTTCGAATGTAGACAGACACTCGACAGCCAATTAGCATTCAGCGCGCGGTTCGGGGAGGGTGCGCTTACGGTGCAGGTAGGGTGCGCGGATCCTCCCCGGCCATAGATGTATATGTACTTTTAACTCTAATTTTCTCAGGAACTACTGAACGGATTCACACCATTTATGCAAAAGGCACGAGTCTGAACTGAGGACTACCTCTTTGCCAAATTTGGTGTAATTCCGTTCAGCGGTTCGGGCTGTAGCTGCGACAACAGATCCTATGGGAAATTACATGGGGAAAACGTGTTCTGGGACCACCTTTTTTTCTCGGCCCCCGCTTGACGAATCACCACGAAACTTTCAGGGTAGGAGCGGAGCGGAACTGGGCAAAAGTTTGGAAAATTTTGCAAAGATTCGTCAACCGGCACCAGAATTATTGGGAATAGAATGTAGCGGATTTCATTTGGAAAATAGATCCTAACTATAACTATCTTCTGGCGACCGCCAGTAGATAATATATACACATATATATATATACATATATATATATATATACATATATATATATATACATATATATATACATACATATATATACATATCCAACCAACAAACAAAAGTATATGTCGTACGCTCTCAGGAAAAACCAAGCAGCAGTCAAGAAAGGTGATCCAAGTTTAATCCTACACAACGCGTTTCGGCGACAGCCTTGTTCACGTGTAGAGTTACAATGAAAAACGATACTGATAAAGTTGTACAGGATCCACATCATAGACATAGAAAATGGGGGCTGTGTGCAAACGAAAGGTTACTGAACATGGCATCCATCTTGGAAAGGTGTGTTACAGCATCAAAAACATGCTAATGTATTCACTAAACATAATGTTGTGAATTTAAACAAAATCAACATCAGCCTATAATCTGTGGGACTCAAGACACGGTATCTGACAAGATACGTATGATATTTATCAACAATATACATTGTGTTTCAAAATCCCCATTACTTGTGCATGGGTGAAGACAGATTATACGATGATACGCAATGCAGTATACAATGCGGAAAAGTCAGTAAATGTGTTTCCACCTGTTCCTGGAACCAAAAGAAAGCATTTCTTGTGTTTGCAATTGCTAATTAATGCACTACCAATGTCACCCTTCCTTGTTCAGTTTCAAAGTGATAGGTACATAAATTTACATGTGTACCTGAAGGAAACATAAGGTTAAAACACAATATACAAATTACAAAAGAACGTCCTCCGATAGGACCATTCGAATGTACTATGCTCACGGTCTAAACGGGAACCGGATACTGACGTCCCCGATATGGGTTGCAGAGCCAAGTGGCTAGACGTGGACTAATCAAGTTTTGGGGATAATGACTCAATGACAGTAAAAATCAATCCAGTCCCATGCATTGACTCCCCAGTCACATATGCTCAAGGATTGGTAATCGTGGATCGTGTACATACCGGTTTAGTGATAGTTAAAGTACAGCGTGCATATGAAGAAAAGGGTAGGTTGCCCGTGCAGGTGAATACGTGTCAAAGGGGTACCTTCCTTTTCTCCTGTAAAGTAAAAAAAGAGAAAGAAAAACCAATATTAACAATTAAAAGTACATACTGTATACATGTTATGCACAATGTTTAGCTGGAAGTTCAACAAGAAAAAATTGAAATTAAAAGGTTTTGTACATAACCAGATACTGTTCTGCCTATGGTGTATAGAGAATGAAGCCTCACAATTAAAGTAGAAATGAAATATCATGATCCCTCTCTCAGGTGGACTGATAATTCCTCATCCATATTCAAGCCTCCTGGGCTCTTAGTTTGGAGGTCTATTATATATCGTGATTCTCGCTGTCTAAGATGGAGAACTCGATCACCCCCTCTGGGGTTCTTGGGAACTTGTTCTAAAATAAGAAAACTGAGATCTGACACATTGGAGAAATGTTGTTCATTAAAATGTCGCGCCACTGGATATTTTGGATCATGGTTAGCAATGGCACAAAGGTGCTCCAAGATCCTTTTCTTGGCTGAACATGTGGTACTGCCTATATACCAAAGCTTGCAGGTGCACTCTATGGCATATACGACATGGGTAGTACCACATGTCAGAAATTGAGTTATCTTTCTGTTGGTGCCATTATACTCAATAGTTGCCCTGTGTTTACTGTGTCTACAGGCTTTGCAATGACCACAGGGGTAAAAACCAATGAGCCCGTGGCTGGTGGACGCGGTGTGATTGGTGATGTCATTCCTTACTACAATGTCACGTATGTTTTTGTTGCGTCTATATGTAATACTGGGTCTCTGTGTGATACTGGTGCCTAAGATGTTATCAGTTTTCAAAATATCCCAATTTCTAGCCAGTATCTGCTTGACCTTCTGTGACTCGGAATTGTAGGTAAGAATCATCCGAGTGTTGTCGTTTTCGTCCAACTCTGCAGTAACCTTCTCTCTAAGTGTGTCAGCTCTTTCCACCTTATCTGCTCTCGCTATTGCTTTTTTGAGTACCCAATTCGGGTAGCCTCTTGTGCAAATCTATTGATGATGATGTTCTGTTCATCTAGGTATGCCTGTGTGTTGTTGCAGTTTCTTTTTGCCCTCAGCAGTTCTCCATATGGAATACTCCATTTGAGTGCTTCTGGATGACTGCTGAGGGCATGCAGAATGCTGTTACCTGCTGTGGCCTTGCGATATAAGGAAGTGCAGATCTTGCCTTGCTTGATCTCCAAACTTACATCTAAGTAGTCAATTTTGTCTGCATTAATTTCTCCTGTGAGTAAGATGTTGTACCTGTTGATGTTGAGTTTGTTGATAAAACTTTCTGCCTCACACTTGGAGCCTCTCCACACGATGAACAAATCGTCAATATAGCGTAGCCAAGTGACGATATTACTGAGGTCTTCCTCGAAAACGGTACTGCCAAAGGTCTCCCGCTCCCAGTACCCCATGAAAAGATTGGCGAAACTGGGAGCAAAGCAAGAACCCATGGCAGTACCATTGATCTGCCTGTAGAGGGCGCCATCAAAAGAGAAAATGTTGTTTGTTAAGCAGAAATGAATCATTTCAATGATCATCTTGCTGTGTTCCCTGTATTTGAGGGGTCGTTCTTTGAGAAAGTGTTCACAAGCCTCTAATCCCTGTTGGTGATCTATTATGGTATAGAGCGAATGAACGTCAAGTACAATGAAAAGAAAATCAGGATTCCAAACCAAGTTGTTAATTTTACCTAGGAAGTCTTTGGTGTCTCTGAGGTAGCTAGGCAGGGATACAACGAAATCCCTCAAGAAATGATCCACGTATTTAGAAATGTGTTCACATACACTGCCCATAGAAGAAACTATGGGCCTGCCTGGTGGTTTTTGCTCATTCTTGTGCAATTTGGGAATAAGATACAAGATTGGTAGTTTGGGATAGTCATTTTTTAAGTAACAAAAAATTCCTCCCATTCGAGGAGTCCCTTGTCTCTCCAATCTACAAGTTTATCCCAAATCTCCGTGATGCTTTTGTCATAAACGTCATGGGTGATGGATATATAGAATTTTTTATCATTGAGTTGTCTTAAGGCTTCATTGATGTACTCGTTTCTATGTAGGACAACAATGTTGCCCCCTTTATCTGCTGGACGGATCACTATGTTTTTGTCATCTTGAAGAGATCTCAAAGCTTCCCTTTGTTTGAACGATAAGTTGTTGTTGATCTTTCTAGATTTTTTGTTATTCTTTTGCCTCAGGTCAACGAGTGCCTTAATGGTGCAGTCGTGAAACGTGTCGATGTTATCGTGTGGCATAAGAGGAACAAAAGTGGATTTCACTATGAAATCTGTTTTGGCTGATGCTTCTGTGTCTAATTCCATACTTGCTAAAACTTGTGTGGTACTAGTTGTATTGTCACCTGAGTTGGAATCATCATTCAATTCAGATATGGTGATGAGCGTGTCTACATCCCCTATGGTTAGATTGTCATGGACTCTAGTGTTGTGATTCATGCTCAGATTAGACCCTAATCTTTTCAACTTGTGCCACTTCTTGAGTTTGAGCTTCCTTACGAATTTGTATATGTCAATCCTCGTGTCTGTGCAATTAAACGTGGCTGATGGACAAAACGAGAGACCTAAGCATAACGTTCTTTTTTCAATGTCACTTAAAAGTCTCTTAGATAGATTTACCACCGTTTTATTTACCATATTCATGTCCATGAATATGCTTTGTTGGAGCGTGTTTGCCGATTTCCCATTGCGCCCCTTCTGTTGCCGGTATTGCCATCTTTGTTTGATTCTTTTTTGTCTGTTTCGGCGTTTCTTTGATTTCTGCCTCTTCACCGGCCCCGTCCTCTCATTCTCATTGGTGGTTTTTCTTTCAAAGTCTGTCGATCTTTCTTCATTACCCTGAACTCGTCTAAAAAATTGATTTGTCTGGGATTGCGTTATAATACTTTATCAAATATTCCCTGCATAAGTGATACGGAATCCGATGTGTATGAGGGCAATGCATCAAGCGAAGAACGCAATCCCAGACAAATCAATTTTTTAGACGAGTTCAGGGTAATGAAGAAAGATCGACAGGCTTTGAAAGAAAATCCACCAATGAGAATGAGAGGACGGGGCCGGGGACGAGGCAGAAATCAAAGAAACGCCGAAACAGACAAAAAAGAATCAAACAAAGATGGCAATACCGGCAACAGAAGGGGCGCAATGGGAAATCGGCAAACACGCTCCAACAAAGCATATTAATGGACATGAATATGGTAAATAAAACGGTGGTAAATCTATCTAAGAGACTTTTAAGTGACATTGAAAAAAGAACGTTATGCTTAGGTCTCTCGTTTTGTCCATCAGCCACGTTTAATTACACAGACACGAGGATTGACATATACAAATTCATAAGGAAGCTCAAACTCAAGAAGTGGCACAAGTTGAAAAGATTAGGGTCTAATCTGAGCATGAATCACAACACTAGAGTCCATGACAATCTAACCATAGGGGATGTAGACACGCTCATCACCATATCTGAATTGAATGATGATTCCAACTCAGGTGACAATACAACTAGTACCACACAAGTTTTAGCAAGTATGGAATTAGACACAGGAGCATCAGCCAAAACAGATTTCAAAGTGAAATCCACTTTTGTTCCTCTTATGCCACACAATAACATCGACACGTTTCACGACTGCACCATTAAGGCACTCGTTGACCTGAGGCAAAAGAATAACAAAAAATCTAGAAAGATCAACAACAACTTATCGTTCAAACAAAGGGAAGCTTTGAGATCTCTTCAAGATGACAAAAACATAGTGATCCGTCCAGCAGATAAAGGGGGCAACATTGTTGTCTTAGATAGAAACGAGTACATCAATGAAGCCTTAAGACAACTCAATGATAAAAAATTCTATATATCCATCACCCATGACGTTTATGACAAAAGCATCACGGAGATTTGGGATAAACTTGTAGATTGGAGAGACAAGGGACTCCTCGAATGGGAGGAATTTTGTTACTTAAAAAATGACTATCCCAAACTACCAATCTTGTATCTTATTCCCAAATTGCACAAGAATGAGCAAAAACCACCAGGCAGGCCCATAGTTTCTTCTATGGGCAGTGTATGTGAACACATTTCTAAATACGTGGATCATTTCTTGAGGGATTTCGTTGTATCCCTGCCTAGCTACCTCAGAGACACCAAAGACTTCCTAGGTAAAATTAACAACATGGTTTGGAATCCTGATTTTCTTTTCATTGTACTTGACGTTCATTCGCTCTATACCATAATAGATCACCAACAGGGATTAGAGGCTTGTGAACACTTTCTCAAAGAACGACCCCTCAAATACAGGGAACACAGCAAGATGATCATTGAAATGATTCATTTCTGCTTAACAAACAACATTTTCTCTTTTGATGGCGCCCTCTACAGGCAGATCAATGGTACTGCCATGGGTTCTTGCTTTGCTCCCAGTTTCGCCAATCTTTTCATGGGGTACTGGGAGCGGGAGACCTTTGGCAGTACCGTTTTCGAGGAAGACCTCAGTAATATCGTCACTTGGCTACGCTATATTGACGATTTGTTCATCGTGTGGAGAGGCTCCAAGTGTGAGGCAGAAAGTTTTATCAACAAACTCAACATCAACAGGTACAACATCTTACTCACAGGAGAAATTAATGCAGACAAAATTGACTACTTAGATGTAAGTTTGGAGATCAAGCAAGGCAAGATCTGCACTTCCTTATATCGCAAGGCCACAGCAGGTAACAGCATTCTGCATGCCCTCAGCAGTCATCCAGAAGCACTCAAATGGAGTATTCCATATGGAGAACTGCTGAGGGCAAAAAGAAACTGCAACAACACACAGGCATACCTAGATGAACAGAACATCATCATCAATAGATTTCGCACAAGAGGCTACCCGAATTGGGTACTCAAAAAAGCAATAGCGAGAGCAGATAAGGTGGAAAGAGCTGACACACTTAGAGAGAAGGTTACTGCAGAGTTGGACGAAAACGACAACACTCGGATGATTCTTACCTACAATTCCGAGTCACAGGAGGTCAAGCAGATACTGGCTAGAAATTGGGATATTTTGAAAACTGATAACATCTTAGGCACCAGTATCACACAGAGACCCAGTATTACATATAGACGCAACAAAAACATACGTGACATTGTAGTAAGGAATGACATCACCAATCACACCGCGTCCACCAGCCACGGGCTCATTGGTTTTTACCCCTGTGGTCATTGCAAAGCCTGTAGACACAGTAAACACAGGGCAACTATTGAGTATAATGGCACCAACAGAAAGATAACTCAATTTCTGACATGTGGTACTACCCATGTCGTATATGCCATAGAGTGCACCTGCAAGCTTTGGTATATAGGCAGTACCACATGTTCAGCCAAGAAAAGGATCTTGGAGCACCTTCGTGCCATTACTAACCATGATCCAAAATATCCAGTGGCGCGACATTTTAATGAACAACATTTCTCCAATGTGTCAGATCTCAGTTTTCTTATTTTAGAACAAGTTCCCAAGAACCCCAGAGGGGGTGATCGAGTTCTCCATCTTAGACAGCGAGAATCACGATATATAATAGACCTCCAAACTAAGAGCCCAGGAGGCTTGAATATGGATGAGGAATTATCAGTCCACCTGAGAGAGGGATCATGATATTTCATTTCTACTTTAATTGTGAGGCTTCATTCTCTATACACCATAGGCAGAACAGAATCTGGTTATGTACAAAACCTTTTAATTTCAATTTTTTCTTGTTGATCTTCCAGCTAAACATTGTGCATAACATGTATACAGTATGTACTTTTAATTGTTAATATTGGTTTTTCTTTCTCTTTTTTTACTTTACAGGAGAAAAGGAAGGTACCCCTTTGACACGTATTCACCTGCACGGGCAACCTACCCTTTTCTTCATATGCACGCTGTCCTTTAACTATCACTAAACCGGTATGTACACGATCCACGATTACCAATCCTTGAGCATATGTGACTGGGGAGTCAATGCATGGGACTGGATTGATTTTTACTGTCATTGAGTCATTATCCCCAAAACTTGATTAGTCCACGTCTAGCCACTTGGCTCTGCAACCCATATCGGGGACGTCAGTATCCGGTTCCCGTTTAGACCGTGAGCATAGTACATTCGAATGGTCCTATCGGAGGACGTTCTTTTGTAATTTGTATATTGTGTTTTAACCTTATGTTTCCTTCAGGTACACATGTAAATTTATGTACCTATCACTTTGAATCTGAACAAGGAAGGGTGACATTGGTAGTGCATTAATTAGCAATTGCAAACACAAGAAATGCTTTCTTTTGGTTCCAGGAACAGGTGGAAACACATTTACTGACTTTTCCGCATTGTATACTGCATTGCGTATCATCGTATAATCTGTCTTCACCCATGCACAAGTAATGGGGATTTTGAAACACAATGTATATTGTTGATAAATATCATACGTATCTTGTCAGATACCGTGTCTTGAGTCCCACAGATTATAGGCTGATGTTGATTTTGTTTAAATTCACAACATTATGTTTAGTGAACACATTAGCATGTTTTTGATGCTGTAACACACCTTTCCAAGATGGATGCCATGTTCAGTAACCTTTCGTTTGCACACAGCCCCCATTTTCTATGTCTATGATGTGGATCCTGTACAACTTTATCAGTATCGTTTTTCATTGTAACTCTACACGTGAACAAGGCTGTCGCCGAAACGCGTTGTGTAGGATTAAACTTGGATCACCTTTCTTGACTGCTGCTTGGTTTTTCCTGAGAGCGTACGACATATTCTTTTGTTTGTTGGTTGGATAATTATCACCGGCATGCTCCGCCGGAGTGTACGCCACCTTCCAATGGGGCCCAGTATTCCAGAAGGAGCTGTGTTACTTTTCGTATATATATATATATATATATATATATATATATATATATATATATATATATATATATATATATATATATATATATTACTGCTCCCAAGGTGCCCACGTTACAGAGGGGTCAGCCCATTCAGGGCGTGCATTAGTGATCCTTATCCTTTGGCACCCATTCAGGGTTTTATTTGGTGCCGCACTACATTAACCACAATTCTGTGGGAACTGCCAGTCACACACTCGCCTATCAGGAGGCAGGAGCAGAGTATGTAGGCGGGACTTGGCCACAGGAAACAGGTGAACGGCCATTGAAAAAGAGATGGAAACTCGAAACGCGTCTGGCCGCATTTTCCTCTGCTGGGGCATCGAGAGGCATCGCAGGTTCTGGAGTGCTTTCCTGCCACGTGGGCACCTTGGGAGCAGTAATTTAAACGCGGCTTGTCCAGCCGCGAGGAGAGCACCACCGCTCTAACATAAGCGGGTCGTCAGCTGGGGATCTCCCCAGTTCCTCGAGGGAATCTAAGCCAAGAAGAAGTTTACAGAGGGGTCAGCCCATTCAGGGCGTGCATTAGTGATCCTTATCCTTTGGCACCCATTCAGGGTTTTATTTGGTGCCGCACTACATTAACCACAATTCTGTGGGAACTGCCAGTCACACACTCGCCTATCAGGAGGCAGGAACAGAGTATGTAGGCGGGACTTGGCCACAGGAAACAGGTGAACGGCCATTGAAAAAGAGATGGAAACTCGAAACGCGTCTGGCCGCATTTTCCTCTGCTGGGGCATCGAGAGGCATCGCAGGTTCTGGAGTGCTTTCCTGCCACGTGGGCACCTTGGGAGCAGTAATATATATATATATATATATATATATATATATATATATATATATAGATATATATATTATCTACTGGCGGTCGCCAGTAGATAGTTATAGTTAGGACCGTGTTTCCATCGGAAATCTGCAACATTCTATTTGGAATAACTTTGGCGCCGGTTGACGAATCCTCGCGAAATCTTCAAAATAGGTGGGGCGCTCCGCTCCGCTCCTACCCTGAAAGTCTCGGGGGGATTCGTCAAGCGGGGGCTGAGAAAAAAGGGGGGTCCTAAAACACGTTTTCCCCATGCAATTTTCCATAGGGACCTTTAGTCCAAGGTACAGCCCGAACGGCTGAACAGAATTACTTGAAATTTGGCAGAGAGGTAGTCCTCAGCTCAGGGAAGTGCCTTTTGCAGGTCTGGTGTCAATCTGTTTAGTAGTTCCTGAGAAAATCAAAAGTAAAATCATATATATATGTGGGCGGAGCCTAATCACACATCTCATCCTGAGATCTGATTGGCTGTCAGCACTTCATCCAAGAAGTGTTGGCAGCCATCTTGGGACCAATATACATGATAGCACCTCATTAAAAAGCATTGCAGTTAATAGAAGGTTTTAAGACTTTAGTTACATTATAAATCATTTGTTGATGGTACCATACTCATTTTAGGAATTGTGGTATGTTCTAAGGTGATTTCACCATGTGATAAAGCCTTCTGCTGGGATATCATGATTGAGAGAAAAATATTTTCTCATGCTTTTCCCACAGAGGTTTGGAAGGTGATCTATAAGCTAAACTGAGAGCTTATTTTCTGTAAATTCACATTATCTTTCTCAGTCATGTGAGAATGAAGTCTGACATTCTCAGTAAAACATGTACATCCAACAAGGGCAGAGACTGTCAGTTGATTCCTTTGTGTTCTACTGCAGCTTCCCAGAGTGTTCCAAAGAACAACTAGAGCGCTAACAGTCCTACTTATGATAAACGTATGGCACACCTGAAGCCATCTTGCTTGGATTAAAGTGGTAACTCTTAAAACATTTAATTTAAAAAGGAACAAAATGAGGGGGTTCATTTTTCCATAAAAAGTAAGATTAGTGCTGCAGAAAGAAAAATTAGGGCACATTTTGAGTGACTTCTCAAATCCTCTTCTATTTCATTAAAAAATTCTGACATGCAGACTGAAACATGCACTTTCAATACCAGCAGCAGTTTTCCCTGGTGAGCAGTAGCTTTACTACAGTGATCTAATGAGCAAAAAGAGTGCTAACATTCTGAATTTATGGCAAATGTGTGACACATCTGAATGCCTTCTTGATGGAATCAAAGTAAAAAACTGAAAGTATTTCCTACTGAGGAGACTGCAGTAAATGAGGAAATTAGGAAACTTCATCACAAATAAGTCTCCCAAGATGGCCACCAGAGACAAAAGAGCCCAAATGTAGCCCAAATATCACCCAGATGTAGCCCAAGTATAGCCCAATGACAGAATGTCCCAGAGTGTTCTTAAAAACAACTAGAGCGCTTACTGTCTTCATTATGACAAAAGTATGGCACACCTGAAGACATCTTGATTGGAATAAACTGGTAACACTTAAAACATTTAATTTAAAAAGGAACACAATGAGGGGGTTCATTTTGCCATAGAAATTATGATTAATGCTGAAGGAAGAAAATGAGGGCACATTTTGAGTGACTTCTCAAATCCTCTTCTATTTCATTAAAAAATTCTGACATGCAGACTGAAACATGCACTTTTAATACCAGGAGCAGACTTCCATGGTGAACAGTAGTTTTACTACAGTGATCTAATGAGCAACTAGAGTGCTAACATTCAGAATTTATGGCAAATGTGTGACATATCTGAATACCTTCATGATGGAATCAAAGTAAAAAACTGAAAGCATTTCCTACTGAGGAGACTGCAGTACATGAGGAAATTAGGAAACTTCATAACAAATAAATCTCTCAAGATGGCCACCGGAGACAAAAGAGCCCAAATGTAGCCCAAAGTCACCCAGATGTAGCCCAAATATAGCCCAATGACAGAAGTGTGCAAAACACTTATTATTTTGTGTTTTTGCAGTGTTATAATGCAGACTTGTCAGGTATTGGAGTGCTTTACATGAGCATTGGTTACATCACACAAGAACAAATTCATTTTCGTTGTAGACATGGGGAGACTAAGTGATTTGACCAGAATCACAGAATGTCGAGCTGAAGCAGAAACTCCAACCTGGTTCCCCAGTTGCAAAGTCTGCAGTTCTGGAAGTAACACCACATCCTCTCCCCTAAGTGCAACATTTAATCAAGTGGTCAACTGGATACAAAAACATAAAGGTAACAAATAATTTAAAAGTGCTTTGTCGCTATTTGAAAACTCAGAAAATATGTCCTTATTTTAGTCTTTTAGAGCACTAACCATAATTTTGATGCCAATAAGACCCTCTCATATATGTCATTTCTAAAGGAAATGCTCTAGGTATTACAGTTTTGATTACATCAAGATGACGTCAGGCGTTCCACACTTTTGTAATAAATATAGAATGTTAGCAATCTAGTTGTTCATTAGGATACTATTGAGAGGCAGAGGCCAGGGGCACGGACTCTTAAAGTTGAAGGCAGGTAGGAGGGTGCAAAGGCAACAATTTAACCACACTGAGCAGGCAGGAAGGGCCGTGGCAGCACAACAGACTATGGAGGGAAGTGGAAAGGGGGGCAGGGGCAACAAACCAACAATACAGGACTTGCAAGAGAGGCTGTGGCAATGTAATAGACCATTGTGGGCAGAAGGAAGAGGCAATGGTAGTACAACCATACATGCCAACAGACCCGATTCAGCCAGGAAACGTCCAATGTTTTTAAGCTCAAATGGGCTTTATTTGATCTGTCTCCTGTCTACAATCTCCTCTTTTTCAATGTAACTCAAAGGGGAAAATCAATACCGCAGTTTTTTTTCAAAATCTCCCTCTTACCAAGTTCAAAATGTTCGCAAGTATGGTACATTGGACCATGGAAGGAAATGGGGTAGGGACATGGACTTGGATAACACAGGACAGGAGGGACATGGAGAGGTGCACCAAACTGACCCTGCAGGGCAGGCATCAGGGTTTGCAGCAGCACAATACACCACACAGGGCATGCGGGACGGGAGTGCAGCACAACAATCCATAGAAAGCAAGAGGGAGGGGACAGGACCATGCACATGGACAACAGAGAACAGAGGGGCAAGAGGCAGGACCATAATGGACAGACAGGAGAGAAAGCTGCAGCATAACAGACCATAAAGGGCAGGAGTGACGGATCAGGGGCATTACAATGGAACAGACAAGCCAGGAGGGAGGGAGTAGGGGTCTGCACATGTAAGCAGAGGGCTGGGGGCAAGGGGGCAGGGCAGGAGCAGCAAGATAGCCATGGAGGTCAGGCAGGATGGGCACTAGAAGCAAGACACACCATGTGAGACTGTGATGGCATACACACAGACCATGGAGGGAAGGTGGGAGGGGTTCAGGGGCAGCTAACTGACCACACAGGGAAGGTGGGAGGGGCCATGGCAGCACAAAAGACCATGCATGGCAAGTGGGAGGGTTAGTGGCAGCACAATGGCTATGATGGGCAAGAAGGAGGGTGCAGGGGCATGCACAAAGGACGATGGAGGATAGAAGGGAGGGTCAGGACCTGTGCACAGACAAGAAAGTTCAGGGGAAGGGGCCTCACAACAGACCGCACGGGGCAGGCAGGAGGAGCAGTTGCAGCACAACAGACCAGGGAGGGCAGAAGGGTGTGGCAGTACAATGGACCATGTAGGACAGGAGGAAGAGGATAGGGGCATGGCATGTGGACAGGCAGGGTGGAGGTGGCAGGGACAGGTTACAGTCATCTGACAATGCTAGGCAGGTGGGAGGGGAGTGGCAGCTCAACAGAACACTCAGAGTAGATAGGAGTGGCAGGTCCATGGAACATGGTGGGCAAAAAGGATGGAGCAGGGGCATGCACAAAGACATCGGAGGGCAGGGGGAAGGAGAATAGGGGCAGCAAGCTAAGCACAGAGTTTAAGGAGGAGGTCAATGATGGGGCATAGAATTGGGCAATGGAGGGCAGGAGGAGTGGACTGGTACATCATACTAAATTGAGGGCAGTGGCAGCACATCAGACCATGCATGGCAGGAGGGAGGAGGCTAGTCCATGGATTCACACAACAGAGGATAGGGAGGAGGGGCAGCAAGCTAACTGTTTAGAGAAGGCGGGTATTAGTAAATTTATTGTTTTTAAAACGTGTGTCTGTGCGAACTACTTAAAATATGAACAAGTATGCAGCATAATCTCACTTTTATTCAGGAAGAAGAGGACGTTTGTGACTGTGACTCCGGGCTCACTTGGCAGAAACACCACCTGACTCTCCACCCCCTATCGCAAAATGTAATGCCTGTGAAAAGGGTAGGTGAACACAGTGTTATATAGAACATAGTCCTGAGAGCACGATTGCAAATGAAAACTAGATATAGTGTATGGTATAAACTATGCACCAAAAAGTGTGATATAAGATGAACCGGGCGTGAAATATAATATGCAATACATTGTGCGCAATGACAGATTCATTGGAGAGCGCGAGATAGCACAGGCATGAGCGCGTGCTATGCGATATGCGCCTTGGAGTGTAATATCCACAGGGCAGTGTTGTGTAACCTAACTAGTCTCTAAAGTTGTAATATAAAATATGTGCTGGGGAGTGTAACGTTGCATATGCACTGTGACAAAGATATGGATCCCAGATTGTAATATGTATGGCATAGCACTGTGCGTTATAACATAGGCATCGAGGAAGGCACGTTAGATGGGGCAATATAACCTGTGCGAAGACAAGTGTGGCATGACATATTCACGGGGTGGTGTTACAGTGCACATGGGCTAGAGAGTGTCATAGCATATGCACTAGCTAGTGGAATACAACACAGAGGTGTGTGGCACTCAGCAGGCAATGGTGGGTGTAACACAGCATTGGGCTCTGCCAGGAGCGCGCTGTGACTCTCAAGTGATGTTCGTCCCCTTTCCAGAGAGTAAAATAAAAAGTATTACACATCCGGCAGTGGATGTGTGTTTTATTAACCGTGAGGGGGGTTTCTTGCATAGTTTTGGTCGAATTTTTGTCGAATCCCCTTTGAATGGCTTGGTGTGCATGTGTATTAAATGTGCCCGTCAATAGCTACCCATGTTTGTATAAATAAACGACAAGGGCGTCTACCGGGATTATGCACGATAGGGCATCATACATGTCAGAGCTTCACTAGTGGTGTAAATACATTCCACGTGGATTCATTGTATGCATAGTCGCCTTTTAATGAATATCACGCAAATCATCATGGTGATAGGTATGTACGGTTTGTCCAGCATGTCCTAGGTGTGTCTATAAATATATATTTTTTAAAAATAATAAAAAACAGTGGCCGGCCCTGGGGATTGGGGTCAAAAAAGTATAATTAGGAGACAGGCCCTGGGGGATGGGGTCATCAGGGCCAATAAATTAGAATAAGAATGGGAACTACACAGCCCCCCTTCTTAAAAAATTAAAATAAATAAAAGACTGGCATCGTGCCGGAGGCCACGCCCCCTCCTTGCAGCACTCTGCAAACGCGCCCCCTGGCGAGTTGTAAGTTGAGGAATTAATTCCTCTTCAATACTGAGGGTCCCTGAGGGCCAACTAGCCCAACAGGCATCTCCAGTATGCGCCAGGGAGCTGCGCTGCAGACAGGTGTTCTGAGGCCAAGCCCCTTTTTACACCTCTCTGCAACGCAGCTCTGTGGTGCTTACTGGAGTTACCTAGTGGTCTAGTTTGACCCTAGGGACCCTTAGGATTCAAGGGGACTTAATCTCTCAACTTAGAACAGCCACAGGGCGCGCTTACACAGTGGTGAAGGGAGGGGACGTGTGCAAACACGCACTATGGCACGTTTTAAATTGAGGATATAATTTTCCTTCAATACTGAGGGCCCCTGGGGGCTAACTAGCCCACCAAGTGCTTCCAGTAAGCGCCACTGAGCTGCATTGCAGAGAGGTGGTCCAGGCCGTGCCACTTTTTACACCTCTCTGCAACACAGCTCTGTGGCACTTACTGGAGGTACCTAGTGGGCTAGTTGGACCCTAGGGACCCTCAGAATTCAAATGAACTTAATCTCCCAACTAAAAACGGACACAGGGCGTGTTTACACAGTGGTGAAGGGAGGGGACGGGGCCTGAGTTAACGTGTGCAAAAACGCCCTGTGGCCTGTTTTAAGAGGTAGTTTTAATTCCCCTGCCCTATTATATACTAGGGGCTTACAGAGGAGGCCATGCTAATCCCAGGGGGACTCCAACGCATAATGTTCCCTAGTGTATGTTAGTGTTTTCACTGTATTCTAAGTGTCTTTCAACATAGCACTGGCTCTAGGACTGGTTAGTCAGACTCAGTTACCACCAGTATCCTTCTGAAAAAGTTGAGGGTACAGGATGATTTTGCAACAAGGCTTCTTTCTGCTCTTCTTTTTGTTCTTTCTGCACGTTATCCTTCTTCCTGCACTTTTCTTCGTCTTTGAGGACTTCTGTTGCTTCTTTCTGCAATTCTTTTTTTTCTTTCTGTGCATTTTTTCTTCTTTCTTCACATGTCCTATCTCTGTAGGCATAGTTAGAAATTAGCATTTAAAAAACCTTTGAAATTCACAGAAAAAACCATAGGTTTCAGGCACGTTATAGTTAGGAATTAGCATTTAAAAAACCTCAGAAATTCACTGAAAAAAACATAGGTTTCAGGGGTGTTATAGTTAGCTGGACTTTTCACTTGTACAAAACCATTGAAATTCCCCCGTTATAGTTAGTTCAGCTAACTATAACTCGCGCGCCAGCAATGCACTTCTGATGACGTCACATATTACATCACTCATGACATGGTCAGTGACATCACTCATGACATCACTGATGACATCTCAAATGACATCACTGATGACATCACTGATGACATCATCCTTGTGATAGAGTGGCAGACCTCCTCTCACCCTTATATAACCTTTGATACACACATTCAAAAATAGAGACTAAACTTTTCAAAACAATGGACATACCAATACCAGTTACAACAACCTCTTCAGTAATTCTAAGATCCACATACATATCCACTCATTCACCAACAGTCCTATACAGTCACTCATACATGTACTCACTCATCATATGTACTTATACACCTATACATCCTGTTACACAATGCCACTCATCCATAGAGTTACTCACACACATAGTCACTCATGCTAATAAAGAATCAAACATACATTTACTTGCACATACAGTTATACACACACCACCACACTTACTTCTACGGAAACTTACACATACTTAGTCTTTTAAACAATCACTTATAGAAACACATACTTATTCATACAGGAACTCTTTCAATTTCTCACTCTCACATATACTCACTTATATACACCAATAGTCACATATACTAGTTTAAAACATATGTAGTTACTCATAAAGACACTATTGAGACAGTTATTCACTCAGTAACACACCCATGCACACACTCATCCACCCATACAGTCCTGCACACATGCTGTCTTCAACACATACAAAGAGTGAGTCACTCATTCATGCACCTATGCACTACGTAATACCCCCCACCGAACCATGCAGACACTCAGACTGATACTCAAAAAACCAACTAATAACCTATATAGACACCCATGTAACTACTCACCAACCCATGCAGCCACTTATACACAAAGTGAAAGACTGATACAGATATTTACATATTTAAACATTACTCACTAAGCCATGTATTCACTATGATACACTTAATCAGTCAGTTACACAATCAATTTTTCAAAAACAAATCATCCATTTAGACACTTATATACCCATTTATTCTTCCATCGACCTTGAGATATACATATATAAAACATATTTAATTTTCAGAAAAGACATTCACTGGATGATGTCATCAGTGATGTCATTTGAGATGTCATCAGTGATGTCATGAGTGATGTCACTGACCATGTCATGAGTGATGTAATATGTGACGTCATCAGCAGTGCATTGCGGGCGCGCGAGTTATAGTTAGCTGAACTAACTATAACGGGGGAATTTCAATGGTTTTGTACAAGTGAAAAGTCCAGCTAACTATAACACCCCTGAAACCTATGGTTTTTTCAGTGAATTTATATATATATATATATATATATATTTATTAGTAGTAGTAGAAGGCTTTATTCGAGTTATAAACTCATAAAAGCACAACATGCATATTATAAAAACATCACACTTAATCAGGGCATTTCATTCAATACATTAAAACAGTTGCGCAAGCTTAATCATTGTAAAACAAAACATTATACAAATAAAACATAATCAAGAAACATTAGGAGAAACAGAAAGGGCTCTCCGTCTAATGGACCAAGCCCACCCCAGGTACTTTGCTATTCCCATAACAATAGGCTCCTCAGAAGTAGTGCAAATAATTCTCTGTGCCTCAACCGCACTGGATATCCCAAGGTTCTTGCAGATAGGGGTTATATATACATATATATATATATTGGTTAGCAATTTGACTCCTTTAAACAGCGAGCTCTGCCATCCGGTGCAGACATAAAGAACGGTGGAATCCGGCAATGAAATAAATTAGTAGAACAAAGAAGTGTTGCACTCCAAAGCTGTTCGTTTTAGGGTTTTATTAACCACCACTACCACGAACGTGTTTCACCACAAGGGCTTTTCACGGTTGGGGAAGTCTTTCTCCTATTGCATTTTATACAGTTTTCCCTTTCTGCCCTCATTGAGGCATTGTGGGATATGTGTATTACAATGTATGACATAATGTACAATTATTTACAAATATTTACAATGCATGCTTTCCATATTAGTGCTTCATTATTAGATACATGTGATTGCCTTCTGTGATTTCCGCTTTGGTTTTTGCATAGGCTTGTTACTCGGTTTTTATTTTACATCTGCCTGTGGATTTAAAATGACTTTGTGTCTTTGTTGGTAATATAGTGTTTACCTACACAAACATACAAATAGATCAATGATGTAGTCTACTACAGTGTTCATGATGTTATGAGTCTTTCTTATCGCCTGAGTGGCTTTGTTTTTGCTTCCGGTGTTCTGTGATTTGTGATTTGACCTTTCCACATTGATTCATCACTTGAATAGTTCAAGGATGTCGTGTTATCACAGTCTTGGTAGTTTGCCGGTAAACCAATTCTTGCCTAAGTGGCTTTATTTCATTTACATCATGAACACTGTGGTAGACAACATCCATAAATAGATCTCCCATTTAGTTACATGAGTCTTTATGAAAGATGATGATATCTGTTTGCTGAAATTTAGACCCTGGTACTAGATGTAAAAAAAAAAAAAAAAATAATATTGCTTCCAAAAGTGGAAGAACTAACACCTTCAGGTTAGAATGGGTCACTCACCTTGCCCTGGCCCTCAAACACCCATAGCTCTGCGACATCAACTCCCAGTGCACAAAGCATATCAAGGTGTCCTGTGGCAATGTGATCTCTTGGGCCAAGGAAGCTGCAGAACGGGAGCCATGCTCGGAGAGAAGTATATGGGGGAGCAGCGAAAGTACAGTGAGAAGTTCTAAATGTGCTGCATGGTACAAAATGCACTGTCACTGCTCTGCTCCAACGGTGAACAATGTCCTGTTCTGCCATGGTAGTAGAAGGTGGACTAGACGGCCAATGCCTTTCCTTAAGCAACCATACAATTCTGCTACTATCCACTAGTCACAACGAAATTTATGATTTTAAAAGGAAACGTAGTCAGATTATACAAATTAATTTTCTTAATCAAGTAATAATAATTTAAGACACACATTTTTTTAAAATAAATATATATTATACCCTAGAACTAGAACTTCTGAATAATGAAAAACACAGCATAAAGTGCCCATTGTCTCTTCACTAACTTTGCATTGAGAGATGGTACTCCATTCCAAGATGGCCAATATGTTTACACACTGCTCAAATTGATTAGACGTGCCATCCATTAATCTCATTGATGCATAATTCACTACTAGTACTTACGTTTCTAATATACTGTGGGCACGTAACAAGTTTACCTCCTTGAACACACCTATTGCTATTTGGATCTTAAAAGTAAGAGGGCACCCTCAGAAAACAGCACCTGGACAGTAGTAATTAGTCCATGCTCTTGGGGAGGCCTAAACACAGAAAGAGTCATGAAGCATGCATGCCATGGATAAATGGGTAGAAAAAATATGAGGGCAACGATGGAGCCAGCAAATAGGAAGCCTATTGGCAGACTGAAACCCACATTATGAATACAACCTGTCTCTTACAGACAGTGCATGTGCTTTCTAGCCGATACCTAAAAATGGCTCAGCAGAGAAGAGGGAGCCTCAGGAGTTAAATGATTTATGTGATTGGATTTATGCTCATTGATATGGTCTCTGGTGAATACTCCAAGTTCACCTCCCAGGATTCAAAGATGGCCACTGGTTTTGCAATGCTCTGTGAAAGGGCTCTCAGTAGTAATGCTCCCCCCCCCTCTATTCAAATCTGTGGAGAGGTGTGGCCTGCGCTAGTTGAGCTACCACTGCAACATGGCTCAATGCCACCTCCACTGTTCTATGCTGAGACACCTGTCTTGGTGTATTTTTAAAAACGTTGCTAATAACATACATTCTGTCATGAAGGTATGCACATTAAGGAGATATCTGTATTTTACTCGGACATCCATTAAGATCACCAGTGGCTCTGCAGGAAGTTTTTCAGTTGTAGGTCTTTAAATATTGAGCTCTCCACCTCAAGCAATGGAAATATCAATTGACCAAATCATCCACATTCACTCAGGCCGAGAACTGATGCCTTTAGTTTTGTATGTAAATTATACAACCTGTAGAGAAGATGAGGTATACAATGATTCTGTCAACTAACAAACATAGAGGAAGCACTAGCTAACGTCAACATCAAACTATTTCCATCTCCAACTACCTATTTGCGCCAGGTTATTGCAAGTGCTAGACATGTCATACCATATAAAGGCATCTTCTATTTTATATCAGCTGTTTTGTTGTTCCTAACCATCTCCAAAGTATACCTTCTGTATAATTCCTCTTCGTTGTGCTAATCATTCACCTACTATTTCCATTTGTCCATCCCCCAGTCTCCACATCTTATGTCCTCGGACATTGGTCTGCCTGCCGCTGACCAATGTCACTTTTATTAGTTTGCGCACTTCTATGTATTTCATCTCCACAGCTCATCTCTTATACCTGTAACTCCTGGTTTTAGTGATGAAAGTGAAAATGCTACATAGTAAGGAAAGGAATGTCTAGCACAGTGAGTTTATTTTGATGATGAAGTGACAGAAGGGAAAGTACATAAGAACTTATTCAAAAAAATAATTTGTCATTTAAAACATTTTGTTTTTTCAACATTCTTAGTAGTGTGCATGGAAAGCTGTTCCAGTCACAGATGTTTTGGCATACTACTAAGAAAGTCGTGTAAATATTCCTGCAGGTTTCTATTCACACACTTCTACATAGCGTAGAGGTCACAGCAAATGGCTCCAACATTCAAATACGATTGAAGAATGTCCAAATCCCCCACAACTTTGTCCCTCTTTTGCTCGCAAGTATAGAAAAAGAAATGGCTAGTCCGATGGGTTTCAGGGCTTAGACCTATTAGCTTTACCAATGCTTGTTAGAATGTTATATAAGCAAGTTCAGGGCTGCATATAACTGTGACCCACCCAGCTTTGAAACAAGCCAATTACCATGTAGCCCACCCAAGAAATGCCAAATCTCTGTGCCAGTGGCGGCTGGTTTAAGACATGGACTTCAATTCACCAAAATGCCAGGTTTAGCGCAAGTGACATGGCAAGCCATTTGACCTTTACTTTGACTCACACACACATGCTTACACATACTATCACATGCACACACAATTACACTCTCACCAGCATGTATGCACACAACATACATTTAACAGCATTTTGTTCTTACCTCAGCTTCCAGATAGGGTCATATTCCCATATATATACTCAATTTTTTATTACACTAATAGTGAATAATATTATTCACTATTAGCATAATAAAATAATTAACAGAAACCAGGTAAGGGGAGCTCCGACCAGCATCCACTAGGAAGAGCTGCCCCTGTGTTCCAGGCACTGATTTTGCCACCTCTGAGGGCAGGGGCCGCAGAAGCAGTGCCAGGGTAGCAAGGGGATAGCCAGGGGTCGCAGATGCGACCCCTGCCGACTCCTAAATGACGTACATAGTTTCAGAGTCCCCAGATAAGCCTGCTGTAGAATACAGCTTTTTGATCCACAGACATACAATAAGAAGGTAACAACAACCGATCGTCATATTTCACAAATCTAAAGAGTAAACCCCCTCCAGGAGTCGAGTTGCCCCTCCCCTTCCATTTCTTTACAACAACTGCGACCTTCATGTCCCTCGAATCAAACCATTGACACAGTGCTTCGGTGCTAAAAAAGGTTGCAGTTTATTCAACAATTCAACATAACATGTTTATATTTCACAAAATTCATGTTCAACCTATTCTTAATCTTTCTTGGAAATATACTTTGTTTTACTTGCAGCCCTTTTGTCGCTGGGTGGACCCAGCCTCCTCATGTTTCGGGGACGGGAGGAGCCACCTGTCTGGGCCTCTATTTCCTGGGTTAACGCTTCAACTTGCTACCGATCTGGGATCTTCCTGGTCTGCAAGTGCGGTCCTGTTTGCCCTGCCCTTTCGTTGGCCGTCCCTGCTCCCCGGGGGTCCCTGCCATGTGGCATCCCAAGGACCTTGCTTGAGCATCTACTCTATCTATTATGAGGCTGAGTCCGTCCATCTTTGCTCATTCGGTACCCCTGCCATGAGGCATCCCAAGGGTCCTGGCTGAGCATCACCTGTACTCTTTTCCTTGGCGGTAGGCCGCCCTTGGCTCCCTCAGTGCCCCTGACATGAGGCATCCTGGGGACAATGTGTGGGCCTTTCCTCTACCATTTTAGGGGCATATCAGCAACAACCGGCGATAATTATCGCTAAGCGCACTTAGCGCTAGGATAATTATCGCCGGCTAGCGTGGATTTTTATCGCTGAGATAGCGTGCTATTAGCAACGCTTATCTCAAAAGCGATAAAAATCCTAGCGCTAACTGTCAATCGTGAGATTATCGCTGGAAACCCAGCGATAATCCCACGAAGTTTGGGGATAGCTTGCTGATAGGGCCTCACATACTTAGCCATGATATCCACCTTACATAGGATATCATGGCTAAGTCAGTTTCAAAGCAGGCGTAAGGAGAGTAGCGATAACAGAGGTTATCGCTACTTTTCTTCTCGCTATGCTGCTTTGCGTGAGGCTTGATAATAGGAGAAATTTCGCTTAGCGACATTTCCCCCGTTATCCTGGGGAGGAACGCCCACTTTGCATCTCATTAGAGATGCAAAGATGGGCATTAGGAATAGAGGCGCTAAGGCAAGGTTTCACGCGATAGCGTGACCTTGCTGATATAGCGATAAAATTATCGCCGCTTTTCGGCCGAAAACGGACGCAAAAGCGGCAATAATTTTTTTATCGCAGCTTGGTAGATATGCCCCTAAGTTATTCTCTCCTTTAGTTTTTCAGCCTTTCTTGTGTTCCCTCCGCCACGCTACCTATGGTTCCATGATTGGAGGGAGCTCCCCCCTATCCCACCAGGTCCACCCGCCCCAGTCACCGCAGCCCCTGTCTGGGAGGGGGGGGCGAGGGCCTGTACCTCACTCCATTGTGCCTGTTTTGTCTTTGTGGGCCCCTGTTGTCTGCTTACAACGAATGGCGGGGTGCTCCCCCCACACTCCCTGCATGCGTGCCAAAACCTGCATGACGCTCCCCATTTACAATTGTCTTCTTCAAACTTCCAGCATATTTTCCCTGATTTGTTATTGTCTTACTGCTTCCCTTTGAACCCTAGTTCCTGCCTTTCCTCGTCGCCCTTCTTCCCGTAGGTACGAGACTTGAATTCTGTGCTTCTGACCCCTTCCCTTGCTGCTACCATGTGTGTCGTGAACCCCTCGATGTCCTGGCAATCCCAGCCCATTATGGGCCATGCCTGCATCTTCTCTCTGAAATCCTCATCGTATCTCAGCCATGCTTCCCCTTGATACTGCTGCTGCACTTCGTTCACTTTTTGCTGGTATAAAATTAGTGCTGCTGTGGTTTCGGGAAATGTTTCAATGAAAACACCTGCCAATGTCTTAAAGGTTTTCAGCCAATTTTCTATTGTTCTTTCTACTCTGGGCTTGCGGTGCTCCCTCCTGTCCTCATCCTTTTTGCCTTGCCCCGCTAAGTCTAAACCTGCCTGGCGCACTTCCAGTAGAGAGAAAATGTCTATGAACTCCTTCCTCTATATTCTCTCTTTAACTTTTAGTGGGATGAGATTGGCCAGTCCTAACAGTTTCGTGGTTGTGGGATGGTCACTCGGGGAGGGGCGCACATACTCGCTGGCTGGCTTTCTGTTTGTGCTCCCCTGCCTTGCTTGCACTTTCATTATACCCCCTGTTGTGGTCACCTCGGTTCATGTCGTTCCCCCCTGCTATGTCTGGCTTGCCACCCCTGTTTCCTTGTTTGTCGCCCCTTTTGCATGGCTTCCCTTGTCCGCCCTCTGGTTAGGCGTCGGGCTATTCCCTTGCCTCCTTGCGCCCCATGGGGTGTACCCCGGGAGTGGAGCTCCTGCCCCTGGCCATTGCCACCAGGGTATCCATGTTGCTGGATAAGCTGCCACTGACATCCATGCCTCCCCCTGGAAATCCTGTTGCCCTTTTCCCAGCCCTGTCTGCCATAGTGGGTGCATGGGCCCTGATCCTTGGAGTCCCACATTGCACCCTCCCAGCTGATTGCCCGGATATATGTGTAGCCTAGCATTCCTTTTTGCTGGGCCACCTTGCAGCCCTCTTTCGTGCCTGCAGCCCTGTGGGCCATGATTACCCCTCTCCTTGTCGACCACGCCGTCTTGTCTCCTGCGTCTCCTTTGAGGGGCCACTGTGCTGGCTACAGACCCCTCATCATCACTGCTCCCATCCGCCTCAGAGATAGATATCTGTTCTGGAGATGCCGCCCGCTTGCTCCTGGCCTGTGGGGGGTACCTTCCCCCTTGGCCCGCTCCTTTTCCGGCTTTCTCAAGGGCCGCCATTTTAGGAATGTCTGTTGCGGCCTCTGGTCTTTTCCCTGGGCCCTATCCTTGATTTGTTGGTCCACCCAGCTCTGTCCCTTGAAGGCAACAAGCGCCCTGGCTTTTTCCACCATAGCTTGCAGGTCGTTGACCGGCTTGGGCCTCGTGTGTCGACCCCGTCTCTCTGGCCATTCTTTGTGGCCTCCGGAGTTGCCCGTCCCTCCCTGAAGTGAGCCAGGGCTGAGTTTTTCTCTTAGCCCCCCCCCCCCCGCTTGAGAGCCATACCCGCAGCTCCTGTGTTATGCCTGCTCTGCTGGTCCAGTAGTGCCCAGCTGCCCAGGTACTTGTCACGGCTGTCGATCTTGCCAATGGTTTCCTTGCTACAGCAGTGCGTGTTTCTTGCTCCTCTCTTCCTGTGTGTTTTTATCTCTGTCTGCTCCTCCCGAGGTGCCCAATGCGACAGAGGATTATCCCGGCGGTGTGGCTTACCTCGGATCTCTTTTCCGGGCTCCGGCCCTTGTCTAACGGCCCCCAGTTGCAACAAATAAAAGAACATGCCAGTTGCGCTGTCCGCACCTTTTTTCCATCCTGAGAGGCCACCGGTGCCCCCCCAGTTGGCCTCGGGTCTCCGGTGCCATTTCAGCTGCCAGGGCACTTTGCCAGTTGTAGCACCAATTGAAAGAAATTCCCCAAGTGCTGTTCGTGCCTTTCACCATTCCTGCATGGCAAACGGAGACCCATTGCTGGCCTCTGGACTCGTGTTTGTTTCCGCCGCCAGGGAACTTTTTCAAACTGCAGGCTCAGAGCCCACCACTGCGTGTAACGATACACTTCTGTCCGCTGGGTTCGTTTCTGAGGGCTCCATGCCCTTTAAGATGCCTGGAAGAGTTCGCTAATTGGGGCTCCGTTCCCTTTAAGATGCAGCCTCTGCCCTCTGCTTCCGGCTGTGTGATCCGTCCCTGGAGCTTCTCCTGAGGGGAATTGCTATAAAACGTAAAACATTTCTAGTAAATGTGTTGTGGCTAGAAGTTGGGAACATAAAGTCGTTTCCGGAAAATGTCATTTGTGCAACGTGTACAGCAAAGGGTGCCAGAAGTGTGCTAAATTGTAGAGTCGGGCCTGGTGGCCTAGGGGATTATAATGGCCTGGGTTTGGCCACAGTTCTGATCCCTATGGGTCTTTCCAGCCTGGTATCATTCGGAGATGGATAAAATGAGTACCATTGAGTTGGAGAGCAATAACCATCTGTTATTCAGCACCAAGAGTACTTGGCCCCCCCCTTTTTTGCTAATTCATGTTACAATTTATTGGTAATAGCTGTGGGTGAAAGGTACATATTACACAGGCATACATTTTTATGGTTGATCAAGCGTTTGATCAAACACCAGCCATCAGCACACTGAGCCGGGCACCAAAGCCAAGGGTTAGGCCTGCAGGAGTATCAGCTGAAGGCAACATATAGAAACAGGTCCAGATATACACTGGGGGGGCAAGCCCCTGCAACCAAAAGTCCCCCGCGCTTTAGCCAGGGCGGTTGTGGTATCGCTTTCAGGTGATACACTTTAATTATAAGTAAATTAAAAAGTAGGAATGAACCGAAATATTTCAATAATATTTATCTTAGTTTGAGTTTATACGAACCATTGAACAACAAGGCTAGAATAAGACTCGATCACCTATTTACTGTAACTTAATTTGCAAAAATATTCATTAAACCTACATTACCTGGTTAGTTACGATAGATCCCAAGAATGCTAGGTCATTATTGGCAGTAGAAAGGCTAAAACAAGGAGATGTTGATGAGATATTGGTCAATTTGCAGTAAACAATAGGATAGCAATACAATGTGAAGGGAAGCAAAAGTAGGGAGTCAATGGCCGAAGAGGCAAATACGGCAGAGTTAGCAGTTTTTATCGATCTTTCATTCATTTGTCTTGGCATGCTGTAGGCAGGTGAGATTGTCCCAACGAATGATTTGCCAATAATGCTGTCACCAGCTAAGGTAGTGGCATTAACCATTCAGAGACGGTGACATGCAGCGGCCGGGGCCAGTGAGCATATGTTTCCCGTGTGCTGGGTGAGAGTACATAGACAGAGGCTGTCTCACCCATACTGTCTGATGCTCACAGCTTTCAAGGGCCCATCCCCTCATTAGATACCCGTGATGTCAGCTTGTGTTTATATACGTAGGGAAAGTGGTTAACTCACACGTTACTTTCACCCTGCTTACTGTGCTGTGGCTGTTGGGAACACACTTCTAAGCCAGGAAGGCCCCCCCAATTTGGCGAATTGATAAATCTTAATAGGATGGCCGGTCCATAAGCGCCTATCTCACCTATGCCTTGTTACCCATGCCATATTTTCCAGCCTGAGGAACAGATTTAGGTGTTGCTCTTCTCGCTCAGCCTTTCCTTGGAGCCAGGGAGTTGGGGAAACGTTCACAAATTCGGGTCCTCGAGCTGAGAGATGTATTCTTCGGCAGCTCAGTCAGTCGTATTGGCTCTATCCGAAGTCATGATAAAAGGCGTCGATATAGCAGTTACGTTAAATGTTTTGCCCTGCCGAGAAATCATGCAATCCCCGTGGAAGCAGCAAAAGATCTGCAGTGGCATTGCTAAGCAAGTTAGGAACACCATTCACGTCTAAGCTGAACGGCAGTGGGGCCAAAAGACACCCTTTGTTAATCTGCCCCGGGCTTCTGAGTAATGTTGCAAATTAATGCCGTCAGTTACGGGTTACAGAACAGGACCCATAATTTAGCCCACTAAAGCTAGCTCGCAGGGGCAGGGCACCTATAACAGCGAAGGGAGGAAGGGGGGCTCTGGCAGCGACGGAAGCCTCCCCAGAGCTGTGGCGGAGTTACAGGGCGATCTGGAGGCAGAAGGGTACAGTAAGGGTACCTCTGCGACAGGCGGTACAGTAAGGGTACCCCTGTCCGGCACAGTAAGGGTGCCCGAGCCAAGGTCCGGGAGCCAAAGGAGGTTCTGCGAAGACCGCGACGGCGCCCCGTTAGTCCTTCGGGCGGTTGGGGGGCCTGACCAACCGGGGGTGTGCCACAACACGCTCCGCCCCCGTCAAAAGGGGCGGGAGTATGCGACAGATCACGTGATCCAAAGGATGATCTGAAAATATGTGCCGCACTGCAGGGCATCGACCCACCGTGCGTGCTGGCTCGACAGGCGGGCGGAGCAGCGAGGGGCTGCTTGCCCTGGATCGCCCGTAAGATAACCCACTTATCGTCATACTTATGTTGTATGAAATAAACCTGCAGCAGTTCTTCACCCACAATGAAAGTGTCAGTGTAATCTATGGGTGACGTCTGTGCATGCGTGTTGAGTGGAGCGGATGACGGTGTGGTCACTATGCCGCTGCCCGCGTCCCGCGCAGGGGGACATCAGCAGGGCAGCTTTCTAGTGGCCGCCCGTCGGAGCCTCTCCCCCCCCCCTTGCTCCGCCTCGCGTGAGGCCGCACCTCGGGGAGGGGAGGCACCCAATGGGACTGGCTGGGGGAGGCGTGCCTCCAGGGTGGGCGAGGCTAGCCCCCCCTTTTAGGCGCCTCACCCCCTCTGATCTTCCTCTGCTTCCTGTGCCGCTCTTCCTGGCCGTGCGCATTCCCACCCTTTCCTCTTACCCTGCGCAGCGGAGGTAGCGCGCTTTTGGAATGTTTTAATGTTTTTTCTTGCGTTGCAGGCGGAGTTACAGGGCGATCTGGAGGCAGAAGGGTACAGTAAGGGTACCTCTGCGACAGGCGGTACAGTAAGGGTACCCCTGTCCGGCACAGTAAGGGTGCCCGAGCCAAGGTCCGTGATCCAAAGGAGGTTCTGCGAAGACCGCGACGGCGCCCCGTTAGTCCTTCGGGCGGTTGTGGGGCCTGACCAACCGGGGGTGTGCCACAACACGCTCCGCCCCCGTCAAAAGGGGCGGGAGTATGCGACAGATCACGTGATCCAAAGGATGATCTGAAAATATGTGCCGCACTGCAGGGCATCGACCCACCGTGCGTGCTGGCTCGACAGGCGGGCGGAGCAGCGAGGGGCTGCTTGCCCTGGATCGCCCGTAAGATAACCCACTTATCGTCATACTTATGTTGTATGAAATAAACCTGCAGCAGTTCTTCACCCACAATGAAAGTGTCAGTGTAATCTATGGGTGACGTCTGTGCATGCGTGTTGAGTGGAGCGGATGACGGTGTGGTCACTACAACGGGGAGCAAGCAAAACAAGCCGGTTGCAGTGGGAAGTGAGTCAGGATCACCCAGGCAGAGTCCCACCCTCGGGAAAACAATGCTAGTGAGTTGGAACAGCGGGAATTGAGGCAAGGGGGGCCGGGACCACCAAAGCAGATTCCCGCCTTATGGAAAAAGGTAAACTTTTTCCTGTGCTGCTGCTCATCAGTTAAGCCCCAAAAGCCGCTACTGCTGCTCCTGCCTCACTGCTCCAGGGGACCCGGTGAGGAAATTTGGGCGACGAACGGTCTGGATGCATAGTCCCTCTGGATTCTTTCTCTACCTGTGAGGGGGGGTGCTTTGTGCTTGTTTGGGCCTATAGGCCCCTATTTGTCCCCCCCTCGCCTCCTCTTTTGGCCCCCGGATTGGGGGGTTCGCGCTTGCCCTGGGGCGACCAATCCTGGTCGCCCCCTTTCGAGCGGGCAATTTGATTGTGCAGGGAGGGGCTTCTTGCCTCCGGACGCCGTTTGTCCCGGGCCCCTATTGGGTCCGGCTTCGCCTCCCCTGGTCCGGGTTCCATCCAAGGAATCACAGAAGAAACAGAAACCCAGACCAAGGTGACAAACGGGGACCATACCCCAATCTGTAATTCGATTCACAGACAGCATGTGATACACTGACGCCAAGAAACAGACATTGACGATTTCCCCTTAGGAAAAGACATTTCTTTTTCTTTTTATGTGATAGTTTTTTTTTTTTTTATGTAATATCATTATAGAGCCAAAAGAAGAAAAAAAACAGCAAATGCGTGTGCATCCGTCTACAACAGAAAAAAAGCCTTCTTATTTATTAGTGCCGCCTGCACTGCCTTAAACAATGGGAAGCATCTCCAGGCTGTTTGGCGCGGAGGAAAGATCTCTGGTGCATACACTGAGGTGGCCTTTTAAAGCCAGACAGTAGCATCTGGGAGAGCTTGAAGTTACCAGGAAGTCTGCTTCAGCCATAAAGTGCAGCAAATGAAAAACACATGCACCCAATATCATATTTAATCCAGGGGACCGTGAAGAAGATTTAGCCCATGTTGCGCCCTGTAGCACAGTGTAAAGTCATCAAGAAATTGCAGTAAATGTCACTATCTCATCGCGCGTGGCCAGACCTGGTGCAGGAGTGTGGCACTGTCGAGCAAGGTTTACAGATGCGAGCGCAGAGACAGGCTGGCCCAGAAGAGGCTGACATTTATCCCAAGAGACAGTTGCCCATCTATTTGTCATTTCGCATCAACCTTTTCAACTCCTAGCTCTTGCTGGGCTTCTCATTACCTTGCACCTCTGCACAGACGCTGGCGCTAAGCTAATTTGAGGTTTGCCATTTTTTATGAATGTCAGATGCTGCCAATAATTACATGCGCAGCCAAACGCGAGATTTTTCACATCTTTCTGGAAGGTTCGGCATATGTTCTCTTTTAAAACAATGTGGTTTTGTTTTATGAGTTTTCCATAAAATATTGAAAAAAGACCCGAAATCCACATAGCTGAGAATGTTTGCCATCATTTGGAAAATGCTGTCTTCTGGAAAATAATTATTAGAAGGGGTGGCGGGGAAGAAACAATATACTTCAAGGCTAATGTCAGACTCCACGTGAAGAGAGTGATTGAGAACAGGAAAGAAAATGTGAGGGAAAAGTCAGAGAGACATGGTGGTCCGCACCTCTGTGCAAGGTCATGTTCCTATGCATTTAATAACAGAAATGAGCCAATGTGTGGGGCTCACACTGCACTTGCTATTCACTCAAGATGTTAATTCACGTGCTAACGCTTTTGACAAGTGCCAACATTTTAACGATGGTCCCTACTGATTCAAATTAAAGGCTTTGGTGAACTACCAATTGGCATCCTCTTATCCGGGAGCTCCTGGCTTGGAAATGTCGAAGCAGTGCAGATTAAAAGGCAGTGGCATTATGAGATCTTTGATTGACTCATTAATATTTCCTAAGACTGAAGGCCCAGTACTCACTGCATGAATTTATTTACCTCCGATTACATCGATCATGTATTGGCTTACTGATTTATTGAGGTGTTTCGAACAAAAATGCTCTACAGTACGTGATGGCGGTACATAGAACAACATGTCTGATTGGTTAGATTCATTGCAGAACCGATATACTAACATTTTGTGTCATGGGGGCACCATAATATTTGGAGCAGCCATGACGCGAAAGATATATATATTCTGCAAGTCATTCTCGTTACTTTTTTAAAGGAGGCATTACATGAGTGGAGCATGGGTGTTCCCCTGCATCCACTAATGTATTTTGACAAAATCCAGACAAATATAGATTGACTGCAGTCAGTAAACCTGGGTTTGGTCCTATTGCCAGAGCCTGGGATCACGACAAGCAATATCTTTATTTCTCCTTGTTATTTCCTCTTTGCATGTGTGCTGCATTCTGCAGCACACATACAAAGAGCAATACACCTCTAAGGAGAGTTTTTGTGTAGAAAATGATTTCTTCATACTCAAAAACTATTTTGCCCACAACCCAGGCCCCCCTGCACCATGGTGCAAAGGTGCCTGCGTTGGCATGAGGCAGCCCCAAAACAGCCGTGGCACAACTCAGGTCTCTCCAGTTCACATAATGCAGCACAGCAATTTGCCTTGGTCTGAACTGTTAGTGAAGCTGGGCCTGTGAATTCATGCTGAAAAAATGTCATGGTTGGTGAGATGACCTGAGACATTACATACATAGAGGATGTGACATGAGATAGATGGCAGACGATTTCTGAATGTAGTTGGCCCAAGCTATAGAAAGCTCTGGACCAAAAAGTCAGAGCTGACCCAAACTACCTGAAATTTGTGAAACTTCTTAATACTCAACTTTCTCAAGAACGCATTTACCTGGATCTGCCCTTGAAACTATATTAAAAGAATGTGGGCTCAGGGGCCTTGCCTCATCGCACTGGAGCCCTAAACCATGTTGGTGACGAGATATTCCATATGATGGTATCATTACAATTGCTCAGTGCAGTTATCGCAGTATGACCACTAATGAGCTAAAATTAAATTAAATAAAATAAATAAATAAAGAGAAATGTATAAGAAAGCAGACCTGCACGAAATTCACAACATTCCAGAATAATTGCATTCTGTGAAATTTACAACATTTCCTAACATTTCACATTGTGAAGTTGCATAATTTTTTTTCCCGAGCGTGCCCCTCATATAAAAATTCTCATGAAATACCAGTAGGAGACTGGTTAGCACTGATAATGTCTGTGCAAAGGAGGAGAAAATGTCTCTTGGCAACACATTTTCTGTGTGAACCAGCTTTCTGCCTGTATTTCGTAAGTTGTACACTCAACTAAAGAAATTGATGCAGAACTCCAGCATTACAACTGCGTAAATAGTCACAGAAATCCAGGCACTCCTGCAAGAAATATGTCAACCACTGTGACTGGAAAGCCTGGTTCCTTTCATCACGTGTCTCTTAGGAATGATTTACCTGACTTGTACTTTCCTTATTATTTGTCATATTACCTTCCAAATTATTGGGGTCACATCGAGACGATCACATAAGCCCCAAAAGGTAACGTTACTCTTTCCAGCAGAGAGGAGAGCTTTCCGGTGTCTCCAACCCCTCCTTTACAGAGTTATGCTTATGGTTTCTGGTTTTAAGTTGGAACCAATCATACCTGATACAATGCCACTGAATTGTATATTTGCTTTATGGTAGAAACTGAAAAACAACAGGGTTTGCTGCCTTTTTACAGCTTTGATGCCCTGTGTTGTAAAAGCACTACATGTACAGCCCTTAGCTCCATACAATGTTGTGTTAAGGACGGTGCACTATAACTTACGTAGGCCTTGGTAAACCACTTAATATGACCTTATGACCTTCCACAAGGTCCCTGTACCTTCAGGACCTCCTTCATCTGCTGTTTTGGAGAATGGTTCTTCTCATATGACTTCAGCTCACTCTTCATTAAACACTGCTGTGTAATAGCAAGAACAATTACAGCTGGACTCTGAGCAGCGTCTCAGTCCAGGTTAAGCAGCAACACCACAATGTAACATTTCTTCACTGAAAGTTAGACTCAGATTTGCTTTGGGATAGCTCAGGTATCAGGGTTGAGGAAGCAAAGAACACTGAGGTTACCAATGTCTCTTGAATCAATATCCTTCCGTAAAGGGCTGCACCCAACACTCATGTTCTTAGATTTACATTGTGATGGCGTGAAGAGCAGGCCTACAGAAGTCACACCTCCTCTTATGGAAGGAAAATTGTCCATATCGTGAAAATATGCAGGACCAGGCTCAGATAGGGTCTATGCCTGAGCTTTACTTGAACTGCGCTCCTGACATTGCATATATTAGGTCAGAAAATCCATAAGTCAGTGTATGCTGTGTACACAGTTCACTGCTCTGTGTTGACTAGTATGTGCTACAGATAGCACTATTTCACTAAAAACAGGTGAAAGAACCATTTCTGAGCCTGCGCACTGATGAAGAACACTGTCACGGTACAGCCACAGATTACCAAGTTCAATTCTCATTCCATTTTTCCATGGCAAAATTAAGATTGGACATGATGGTGCCGATACAAGGCTGAACTATTAGCAACATCCCCGGAAAAATAACTGCGAACACTGAAAATAACACACAGGTAAAATGCATTAAGCATCTCCCACATGCCAGTCACTGCATTGCTTTCACATAAACAAAGGTCCTGGCTTTCAAATAAAAACAAAATGCTATATGGACAGCCTAACAACTCAAGCAAAAAGTACAAATGATGGGTGTAATGCTGAATAAATCAAACATTCACCCTGGTCATAGATCTAGGTTTAATCCATTGTTTTTTGCTCACCATGCCACACCAGTTTGGACCTAGCCATATGCAAATTAGATTTGACCCTGATTCCCATGGGTACAGTTTAGCCTGACTGCCAGGCCAGGACCTCCCTGGACCAGAAACAAGCATCATGGGACCGGTTTTGGGGTATCACCTCTCTTCAGCCAGGCTAGCTTCAATCCAGTGGCACAGTGAGCAAGGGACCCACGTCTGCGCATACCCTTCCCACTTAGGCCGATAAAAGCAAAAAGAACAAATGATGGACAGAATGCTGGATAAATCAAACATTCACCTCCAGTCACAGATCTGGGTTTAGTTCATCTTTGTTTTGCTCACCACGCCACTCCAGCCTAACAACTCATTCACAGTGTGAACTGCACAGGTAAATGGTCCAAGGCATGTTGCAGTTTATGAACTATCTTTACTATCTCAGCTGCTTCTTCATACAGCAGCAAATTTTGAAAACAGCATGCATAGTTATTACTTAGCAGGCCTTTCCCCTATGACCAGGTAGTTATTGGCTAAACCCAGATCATCAAGTAACAATACATTTATCAGCCCAATCCCATCTTCATAGCCCAACATACAGAACATGGTAGCATGACACTGGCTTGCAATAAAAGACAACTGAGCACTTATAATATAAAATTAATATATATCTCATGTCCTAAGTAAAACAGCTTCATTTAACTGATCTTTGCCATTCATCTGAAGAACAGAGTAGCAGGCAGGTGTGCTAAATGCCACGATTATTCATGAAAAAATCCAATCAAGCCTTAATGCGCTACAAATCCTTCGCAATTAATGCACTTCCATTGCAAGAGGTGGGACAGGACTGCTTGAAAGAAGTTCAGGGAAAGGGTACAGAGAAGAAAGTAGAATACAAGGAAGGCAGAAGTGACAGCAAGAATAATCAAGGGAAGGGAGGAAGGAAATAAAAGCACATGTTTAAAGGCCGTGAAAAAGCATGAACTTTGTGTTTTCTTCACAGTGCAAAAAAAGTGTAAACCAATGATTTTTAAAACATTTGAAAACATTGCAAAACACTGAAAAGGCATCTGTAATTGACAAAAAACCTGTGATTATGTTAACTTTCCTGTATTGTATGTGCCACATAAAAATACATATAAAATCTTGCTGCACCCGCTAGTTTCACATTTATTAATGACAAGCCACTGTGTGGTGACTCTTCCCCTCACCTGCACAGTACATGCATTCTATCACCTCAGTGAGTGGAAAGGGCATGGAGCACATCAGCATGAGTCCATGTGTTTCCTATGGTGAGCACTTTGAATTATACTGTGGGCAGTTATATCAGTCACAGCAGATTACACATGTCCTTCATTCAACAGTGAGACTGGTCATTTGTGGGCTGCTGCTTTACCACACGATAAGTAATTGCAGGCAGATGCTATAATACTGTCTAGACATGATGGACAGCAGAGGTCCTCCCACACAAAAGTAGTATCCTCATTTGTTTACAGCGCTGCTTTATTATGTGCTCACACATCACACGTGAAAGTAACAGGATGCATACACCACTTTATGGCCCCCATTATTCTCACCATTTACCTTTGTTACCTATTGACTCCTGAATGGTAGATTGCCCACTGATTGCCAATAAAGAATGTGGACTGACCATCCACAAGCTGTGACATTACTACTGCTTTCTGGACTAAACTCATCAGGGGTCCATTCACAAAGGGCTCCATGACTATAAAGAGTATATATAGTTCTATGTAACTCAGGTAAGTGTGACATATGTGGACATCAAGGTTGGAAGACTCTAAAAAATTGCTACTTCTTTTGACTGTCTCATCATTTTTAGAATATGGTTATGTTAATTGGAGTAACTTCTTTTGATTGTCACATGGTGGAAAGGAATTATAGACAATCGATGAGCACTTTTCTGAAGAACTACAGTGGAAGTAGTTAATGAAACAAATAGGGTCACACTGATGCTTGTCCTGCTTATGTTTTGTTTTGTCCCTATAGGTTCTAACAAATCCAAAGGAGGACATGGTAGGGTTTTATTAATTCCTTTTGTTTGCATGGTTTGACTGGATACCATAGCTAGTGAGTCCTTATACCCTGAAGAAGACCTACAGCGCCTTTTAACTACCTTAGCCGATTTTATGAGATCATTGGACCTAGATGTGATTTTTTCTAAATCTCACACAATGATTATTGGGCCTAAGCCCAGAAAACCTAAAATGCACTATTGTGAAGGTAATGTGATATCAAGGGTTACATCATTTACATACTTAGGTGATTTATTTGATGAAAGAGGTATGTGGATACCGCAAAAGAAAGCAAAAAGAAATTTAATGGCCAGATCTACATTGGCGGTCCTTGACTTTGCACTTAGATTAGGGGCAAACCCAATGTACGCAATGTTAAACATATAAAAAGCCAAATGCATTGCTATATCAAATTAAGGCTCCAACATCTGGGGATATAGAGAAGTCAGGGATATCCAAATAGTGGGAAATACATTTTTAAGAAACTTCCTATCAGTGCCACAATCAACATCGTCTTATATAATTCATCAAGAAACCCGTATAGGTTTCATGTCAGATCTAATTGGAATGGCAACCCTACTTAAATGGATAGCAATTCGGATAAACCCGGAACTAGGAATGAATCGCAAAATTATCCACAATTGCCTAGCACTAGATTGAGCAAGTAGCATCCCCTGGTTGAGCTATGTGAAAGGCTTGCAATGCAATTAGGAAGGCCTGAGTTATTCAACTTCCCAGATAAACTATTGAAGGAGACATGCTGTGGGTCAAGAATACTTACCTGCAGTTGGCTCAGATGGAAAGAGAGGCCAGGGAATTGACAAAACTGTCGGTACGAGCACATCAATTGTTAAAAAACTTTGAGTGCAATTGAACGCTATTTAAATGCAGTAACCAATCAGCATCATTGTTTCCTTTAAGTAAGGTTTAGATTTAATCAGTTGCACTTATTACTCGCTGAACCACAGGGGTGTAAAAAGATTGAGGACCTGGGTGCTTGCACATGTGACACTTTCTCTACCCAGGACTTGTTGCACTTTGTTTTATTCTGCGATAATTTTTTGCACATTCGGAAACGGTTTATATTACCAATTTTAAGGGGCAAATGATTTTTACAGGCGAGGCCTGCATTGATATACTTCGAAATGTTGACAATGTCTGGAAAAATTTTAATATAGCCACTTTTTTAACAGTGGCGGTCAGAATAAGGAAAAAGAGAGGGATAGTCATGATCTAGAATATATTAACCATTTATTAAAATAGTTTTAATGAATTTTATATCAGGAATTGCTTGTTTATTGATGATTAAGATGTATGTTTATTTTATTTTGTTGGTGTTTGTGTTACATTAGTTTTTTACATTGATTTTATGTAGTGTACTTTTATGGATTTAAGTAACCGAATAAAGTGAATTTGACTGACTGACTGACCTTAGACATTTCTAGACTTGTGTAGGCTGAAACATGTTGGAAACTCATGAATACAAGATGGCCAGGTGAATCATTGCACCTCACTAGATGACCAATTTATTTTGTATTTTTAAACAATAATAGGGGTACTCATTAATAAAGGAAATCTCTTGTGTATACCCCTAGGTATTTATAACTGTTTTTGCTTCCAACAGGACCTGAGAATTTGTCCTGAAACAAGATTTATAAGAACTCCCAGTACATTTCTTTCCCTCTGTTGTGTTTGCTGGAGAGGTACTGTTCCTACCCCAGTGTGAAAGGTCGCCAATGATGAAGCATACCTTGATATGTTAAGGGTGAGATGCCCTCTTAAATATCTTTTGATGACCCCATCCTCTTAAGTTTGAACTGTAAATTGACAGTGGTGACCATAAAAACCTTGAGTATTTTCTTGTGTAGGAGGTGACTACTTGTGACTGAATCTGTGACTGAAAACTTGCTATTAGTACATTTCCATCTGGTTTTAGAGATCTCCACCATGCTGTCTGTCGGAGATCACCCTTTGAAAAGTAACAGGCAATTTAGAAAAATTAATTTTTAATTAAAAAAACTAAGATTATTTTTAATTTAAAATATTAAAGCACATTACCCTACCTTCTATCTGCCTATGACAACCAACGTAACAAGTGACGATACATTTGCTCAAAACCCTGCACATTAATACATTTTAATCTTTTAAAATGTTAATTTTTTTTTTTTTTAAATGTAAATACAATTAATCCAAATTTTGTTTTTCCTGAGGAATAATTTGTGTTGAAAATGTCATGCTCTTGTGTTCTAGTTTGGTAATATTTTACTTATGAATTTAAACTGAAATTATAATTTAAAATAGTCTGTGTTACAATGTTTTATGTATATCAAAAAATGGACATTAGAATCTTAATGTAAAATATGTAATAACAAAATACAAATTAATGTAAAGGCTAATTTAAAAAAAACAATCATATAATTTATTTCATATGTTTCCCTATGCATTATTTTCATTCTACCGTTCCATTGACTTTTATAGGAGTGTCAGTACCAGTGGGTGGCCATTTGTTGTGCTTGACGTATTTCAGGGCTGGACTGGACTACATTTAAGACTGTTTTGTCAGTTATACTACAGAGTAGATTTATTTATGAGATTTGTGAAGCGCACAAATACCCGTGGGTGTCTCGGCGCTGAGGACGGCGGGCATAAAACAGGTAGCAGAGGAACTTATTGGTTAAACAACCAGGTTTTTGTCAATTTTCTGAAAGCTAGTAAAGACTGACTGGATCTAATCTCAATTGAGAGGGAATTCCAGAGTTTTGCTACGGCAACAATGAAGCGCTTGTCACCCCATGATGCGGTTTTAGTGCGTGGGACCTTAAGCAAATGTGCTGTAGACGAGCGTAAGGCCCGGTTAGGGATGTAGGCATCTAGAGCCTTGTTTAGAAACAGAGGTCCAGAATTGCAAGAGGCTTTGTAAGCGATGCACAAGGCTTTAAACTTTATGCGGTTCCTCATGGGGAGCCAGTGGTACTGTTGAATGACATGGGAGATAGGCTTGTATTTAGGAGTTCCTGATAGCATTCTGGCTGCTGAATTCTGGACTAATTGAAGTTTGTGGATGACCTTACTTTGGGTATTTATAAGAAGGCCATTACTGTAGTCAATGGTGGACATGACTAAGGTACTTACTAATGTTTTTCCAGCATTCACGGGAAGGAATGGTAGAAGCTTTTTTATCATTCGCAACTTGTGGAATGATGTTGAGACCACAGAGTTAGCATGGGGAACAAAGGACAGCCTGTCATCAAATATGACGCCCAGATCCCTAACCTTGGTAACTGGGCGTGGTAGGGGACCCAGTGAGGAAGGCCACCAGGAGGAGGGCCAGATAGGTGACAATTTGCTAAATGTCATCACCTCTGTTTTCTCGGAGTTCAACTTAAGGCAGTTGTTGGCCATCCAGCTACTGATGGCCAGCATGCCCTTCTGAAAGTTGACTGCTACTTTGTCACCATCATTGTGTACGGTGAGCACCAGTTGCGTATCATCGGCATAAGATGTTAGGCCCATCCCGTGTGCTTTGATGACTTTAGCTAAGTCCGACACATAGATGTTAAAGAGTGTCGGACTTAAGGATGATCCTTGCGGAACACCACAGGGGAGGGTCAATTGGGCAGAATTGATAGAGCCGAGATTTACCGATTGTGTGAGATTGGTGAGAAAAGAGGTCAGCAGGGCTCTGGCTTTGTCTTGGATACCTACTTTTGTGACACGGTTGATCAAGATGGCATGGTCGACCGTGTCAAAAGCTGCTGAGAGATCCAGCAGTATAAGGACAGCCGTCCCTCCTTGATAATCCTAATATCTTTGGATGCTTTAATAAGCGCCATTGCCGTACCGTGGCCCTTCCGGAAGCCAAATTGAGTGTCATCCAAAAGTTGGTGATCTTCAATATACTTAGATGGCTGGATGTTTATCACTTTTTCGAACATTTTGGCCGGAAAAGGAAGACTAGCTATTGGTCTGTCATTCTTTGTTTCATTCGAGTCCAGATTTGTTTTTTTCCAAATCCTGGGGTATATGCCTGATGTAAACATAGTATTACAGATGTTAGATAGGATTGGTGCAACCAGGTCAGCAACTGGTTTAAGTACGACAGGAGGACAGGGGCCGGTGGCGGAGCCCGACTTAATGATGGAGATTACATTTGAAATCTGGTCGGGTGTAGTACTGTCAAATTGCAATAGGGAGGGGAAATCTTCAGTAATGTCAAGGTTTGAGGGCTGGTCATCAGTTATGATCTGAGACGAAAAGTTAGTGTAAATATCATTCACCTTTTCAAAGAAGTAGTTAGCCAGGGAGTCGCATAATGCCTGTGAGGGGCTGGTTTACAGGTCGATGTTTGTCCTGATAGTTTGGCGACTACTTGGTAGAGCTGTTTATTGGAGTCTTGCGTGGATTCAATCTGTGTGATGTAATATTTACTTTTCTCCTGCGCGATCAGAAATTTATATTTAGTAAGTGCTTCTTTATAGAGGATTTTTTCATGTTTGCTATAATTTTTTAGCCACTGTCTCACAGAATTTCTGCACAGTTTCTTCTGTGCTCTAAGGGGTTCAGAGAACCATGGGGCCGGTGGAGAGCAGCGATTTTTCGAGAAGGTTTTTTTTGGCACCAACAGGTTGAATGTGTTATGCAGCCAGTTAGATAATTTGATGGTGCTAGGTTATGGTCTGCAGAGACTTCTGGTTGAGTTGAGGAGAGATGTACCTTGAGAAGCTGGGGATCTAGACTCTTCCAGTCTTTAATTACTGCAGGCGTATTTGGCAAGGTACTGGGTGTAGGTTTCTTATTAATATGGATATTAAATATAACCGTATGATGGTCAGTCCAGACTAAGGGGAGAATACTCTTTAAGCAAATAGCTTGGGAGTTGAAAAATAGGCCATCTAAAGTGTGGCCAGCTATGTGTGTAGGATTGGAAACTCGTTGTGAAAGACCTAGTGCCTCTAGTTCTGAGAGTAATGTGATTGTGTCATTGTCAGAGTGATTTTCAAGATGAAAGTTGAAATCACCTAAAATCGTGAGAGTGGGTTCAGCTGCCAGAGGTTCCAACAAGTTATTTAACGTGGAAAGAAACTCTGTCCGGGATCCTGGGGGACCATAAAGTAAAATACCCTTAAAAATTTGGGAAGGGGTGAGCAAAATAGAGAAGTGTACTGCTTCACAAGTCGGAGAAGGTATATTGTCTATTTTGGCTGTGAATTTACTGCGATAAATTATCGCCAATCCACCGCCCTTTTTGTTAGGTCTATCTTGTCTGAGAGCTGCATAACCTTCAGGGGTAGCAGCAGTAAGGTCGGGTCCCGATGAGGGGTCTATCCATGTCTCAGTTACAAAAAGAACATCAAGGTTATGTTGTATTAAAAAGTCTGACATCTCATATTTATATTTGACTAGTGAATGTGCATTTATAAGTGCAGCAGTAATGTTTTTGTGATTAAAATAGGCAGAGTGCGCCTTCAAAATAGCCGGACTGGGCTGAGTAGATGGTTTAAAATCACAGTTAGGACAGGCTGCAAAGGGGCCGCTGGGTGAGGCATCTGACTCCATGCAAGGGCACATAATTACAGGAGTTGCTGGGCGTAAATTTATGCAGTCTTAAAAATCCTGGATGACATCAAGTTTGATCCCCAACAACAATTTCTAGTCACGATTGACATAGAATCGTTATATACCAGCATCCCCCAGGAAGCAACGCTGGTGGCAGCTGCACGCGCCCTGGGGGAGTGTGAATGGTTCTATGATGTCCCCCAAACCTTTGTTCTTCAATGTATTGAACTGGCCTTAACAAAAAACTTTTTTGCTTCTAAGGATTAGCTATATTTACAAGTGTCCGGCACCTCGATGGGGGCTACTTTTGCCCCCAGTCTAGCATGTATTTATGTGGGCCAATTCGAGACGAACTATATCCTACACCTCACTAATCCCTTCCAGAGGAGCATTGCCCTCTGGAAGCGATATATTGACGATATGCTGTGTATCTGGACGGGCACTGCATCAAACCTAGATAGCTTTCTCCAGTGGCTCAATGGCCTTGATGAATGTCTTAAATTCACTTGGTCCATCAGCAACACCACAGCTACTTATTTGGATTTAGACATTAGAGCAGCAAATCAGAAGCTTGTCACCAATGTCCATCAGAAGCCTACAGACAAAAACTCCCTCCTGCACTACAAATCCTACCACCCGAGGGCGTTGAGGGATAACCTGCCTGTAGGACAATTCCTGCGATACCGCAGGAATTGCTCTTCGACTGAAGATTTCGTAGAACAAGCAGGGCTCCTGTGTGATAAATTGGAGGCACGAGCATACCCTACCAAGGTCATCAAGCAGGCCAAAAAACGAGCCCTAAACACCCCTTGAGCTGCCGTTCTGGAGAAAACACCTAAGACCACAGGGGACTGTATCCCCGTGGTTACTACTTTTGGCCCCTTGTCGACCAAAATTAGACAGGTGATCAGGAAACATTGGCCACTGCTCAATACACCTACTATGACTATGCCCCAACCCCGCTTTGCCTTCAAGCGCTCAACCAACCTACGTGATCGCCTTGTGCATTCACAACCCAATTGTGAGACTAAGATCACAGGGATCCCGCCAGGACACTATCAATGCGGCGGATGTTCTGTGTGTGAACTCACCACCCCTACAAAAAGTGTCACATTGATAGGTGGCAAAATATGGTTCCTAAATGCATTTAGTAACTGCAACACGAATAACGTCATATACAGACTGACGTGCCCATGTGGCCTTCACTATATTGGCCTTACCACACGTAAAGTGAAGGTTAGAGTCCAAGAACACCTGAGTACCATCCGTGTGGGCAAATTAACTACAAAGTTGGTCCAACATTTCATGACAGCCAGACACAGTCCTAGAGAACTCCGTTGGGTCATACTGGAGCGAGTGCAGGGGATATTTACAGCATGGAGGCCAGATTAACAACTAAGGAGGCGCGCTGGATTTTCCAGGAGAAAGCAGACCAAGAGGGCTTAAATGATTACATTGAGTGGAACAAGGTAGTGAACCATTAACTCACATCTACTGACACCCACTGTAATATAACACCACACAGGGATTGTCAGCATAGTAAATGGTCACACCTTCGTATTAATCTGGATAGTTCCTTGCAACCTCTCCATATCATTAAGGCTATTGATCAGAGATAAATAGGGGTCTAGTCCATAGTGAGTGGTCCCTCACGGCATTGGCTGGTGTAATAAATGAGAATACCCACATGATGAATAAACAAACAACATGTGAGTTCCTAATATCTGAAACCAAGTTGTATCAATATGATAGTTAACACACAGTGTAATGCCTAGGTTAAGATGCAGTCACTATCGAAACGAGTCCAATGGGCTATTGATATCATACAAATTTGGTGTACATAAGATGGCCGCCCGCACCTTCAACAAACATTCACGCATGCGCGCAGACACCGCGCGATATGCATTTAAACAGGGAGTAGGCTCAGAGCTAATATTCCTTATATTTCCTAATATTTGAAACTAATCTTTATCAATAAGGTAGTTAACACACAGTGTAATGCCCAGGCTAAGATGCAGTCACCATCGAAACGAGTCCAATGGGCTATTGATATCACACAAATCGGTTTACATAAGATGGCCGCCCGCACCTTCAACAAACACTCACGCATGCGCGCAGACACCGCGCGAGATGCATTTAAACAGGGAGTAGGCTCAGAGCCCGCGATGGAGGTTGAGCAGTACCCGGAGTTCCAAGCCGATGAGGTGAGAGCGTCAGCAGTCTGCAGGGGTTAGTGAAGAGCTAGTCGCTTGCATCCGTATCCCAGAGGGGCTGCAGTAGTATTAGTTCTAGACATCCCAGGTGGGTTGTGAAGTAGCCATTGAAATATCGATAGTGAAATGACTCCGGCGTTGCGCTCATGAGGCGCATGCAGGTTTGAGTGAACACTACATTGAAAATGGTCGAGTGACTGTGACAGTGAATGCGAAGGGGGGCTCTAAGTCCATCGAAGTACACTGGACCTTACATATCAACTACCCGGGTCGTTTAGACAGCGGACGCAAGGTCTTCAATATTTAACTCACAGATATAATAAGATGTCGGCAATATGACCTGCAGCCGGCTATAACGAGATAAAGAGTTTATTTGACAATAAGTACATGAACTTTGGCTGTTTTTGTTCATTACAGTATGCTTTGTCTCCATGCACTGTAGAAACATGATTCCGCGGCCAAGGGGCACGCAATTCTGAATTTTCTGAATTTTCCGAGGTAGTACATACCAACCAATTCCGAGGGTAGAGGTATGCTGTAAGTGAACAACCCACACGGTAAATATGAGACACTGTGGCTTTTGTAGTCACACATTTTAAATAATCCAGTGCAGTTACAAACTGCTCATATGAGTGTGTGTATCACCTATATCAATAATGGGTTTGCCATACTGAATGTGTGTGTTTGTTTAATTGTGTTTCCCTCAGGCGCTGACAGATATAACACTGGTCAGGACTAGCAAAGCAGAGAGGCCAGTCGACCCTAGCCCTGAAGAAGTTGCCGCTAATTGAAACAGGCAACGAAACATGTTGGTTTTATTGGACAGACACACAGCACAGAATAAAGTTCCATATAGCTAGTGTGGTCTAGCCCGGTTTTATTTGGGAGTGACATCGGTCCTGATCAGACTCAGTCTCCCTTGTCCTTTTTGGGTCGACACTCACTTCATTATTTATAGGAACATAGACACAGTTTAGATTATTAGTTCCACCATACACTAGTCAGTTAAGGTTCACATTAGAATTTTTGACTTATTCCTTTCTTTAATTTGGACGGCAGGGGCCTATGATGAGAACGTGAGGTAGCAGGCGAGTACCTGTCTGCACATCCTCGTTGGGGTTACTTCCGTGAGGCACTGCCGGCCCTCTCACTTTTTTGCACCTCTCTCCTGGCGGTACCACATCATTGGTACCATTGGAATTCTCTTTTCTCTAACACGTTAGCGGGGAAACAGATTACTAGGGAAACACCATTGTTAATACACGTAGATACTAGACCCATCAGAAGACTGGCAAGCAGTGCCACATAGAGGGTGCAAATCGAAATAGGTTTTGTAAGTACCAGGGTCATTGAGTAGTAAGTGGTCACGGTGCGTATAAAGATAAGAATTATTGTTCAAGGCAGGTCTTGTTGTGTATATGATTATGAGTGGGGGGCGACCTGCCTTTTAGACCCCTTGGCTCCAGTCCTGTTGACGTAAATTTATGAGCTCAGTACCTGAGTAAATTATTTTCTTGGAGTCTGAGGAGACCCAGCCGGGGGGGGCCTTGGGCCTGGTACAGGCGCAGACGGGGGCAGACGGGCTTGCCTTTGGCGTGCCTTCGGCGCGCCGCCAGCGCGCCTGCTGCGCGCATCCGCTGCACGTGCGCTCAGGCATGAGACTAAATAGTGGCGGGGGAGTGGGAGACTAGCGAGCTAACCCCACCCAGAAGTGCCTGGCAATCTGTAACTCCCAGGAGCCGTCCGCGCAACGGCACTTGCCGCGTCGGACCGGGGCGAGGGAGTGGAGTGCAAAGGTAAGTTTATAGTTTTAAAATGTGCAAGATACAAATTCAGTGCATACAAGTTAAAATCGGGCAAAGCGTTACTGATAGAATCTATTCACGCAACAGCTAGCAGCATCCCTGCCAACGGGTTCAGCCACGTCCGCTGCGCGTGCGCTCAGGCATGAGACTAAATAGTGGTGGGGGCGTGGGAAACTAGCGCGCTAACCCCACCCAAAGGTAAGTTAATAGTTTTAAAATGTGCAATTTAAACTTCCCTTAAACCTTAACCTTACCCATTTTGTGATAATTATTGCCCATTTATTTTCCTATCACTTCCCCTTGTCCCTCTCACATTTATTACAAAATCCTGTACTTACGTGTGAGGAGCTCTCCATCATCACTGGGGTGGAGATCTCAGTGCAAAATCGATAGGAGAGGGGAAGGCGAATATTACCGGCGGGATGTTTGAGGATTGCATTTTTGGAGTGAGTAAAGTAGTACCAGTTTAGATGATACAAAATGCTTTTTGTGAGTAGGTTCCTTTGAGGTTTGACATTTTCTCAGTAGCCATAGGATCAAAGCAATATGAAGGGGCCTATTCACAAATGCATGTACTCTTGCTTGCATTTATGAATTAGCCACAAAACATCGAAAAATGAAGCATTCATGGAACATACATATACAGTCAGTACAAACAGAAAGGACTGCTTACAATTTGCACTTTTACCAATTCGGGAGTTGGGTGTTTGGGGACAGATTCAGGAGTATATTTTTACATACTCCAAAAAGTCTTTGTGAATAGACCATGCATGTGAAGAAGATGAATATTCATTTCGTTTTGCAGAATCGTGGACAGATTAAAGGGAGGAACAAGTCTATAATTGTCTTTTAGGCATCCATCATCCTGGGAGGTCACCTAAAGTGTAGCCTTGCCAAATTTGTATGAGTAAAGAGCCATCAGATCTTTTTTTCTAACATCATGTTCAAACTCTAACGAGGCCATCAACTGTATGAGGTCAAGTAGTAACACAGCTGCTTATCCAAAAGAGCCGCACATACATTTCTATTTGCCAAACATGCGTATTAGGAGAAACATACCGCTCCTGGTCATGAGAACACATAAGTTAGCTTATGTATTCTTAGGCACGTGCTAGACGGAAGTGGGGGCTTGCGTGTTAGTAATAATCCAATTTTCATTGTTAACTGCGAAATAATATATTCAAACACCCCAGGACCAGAAAGAAAAGCAGTAATTGCCTTACCTGGAACTTAAAGCATCAGTCACATCAGAACATGCTAAACAAATGAACTAACCACTAAGCAGCAGTAGAGGGGATTTATAAGGATGCCTCAGAAAAATGAGTATATGTGCAGTATGTGCGCCCTGAATACTTATATTGGAAATCAACATTTTGTGAATATAGATTAAAAGGAATATATGAAACACATTAGGCCTAGTAAATCCCGGACTAAAAATGAATATAAATGTCTTTTCCTCAATATAACAATTAAAGCGTCGAACTCTATGCACAAATGCACAATTGAAAATCCAAGTATAGTAAAACAAAACAATAGCTTTCTTAGGACAACAGAACATAAAGGGCGCAAGTCTAGTGTGGCATCTTCTTGTATAACTAAGAGATCCCTGTGATGGGCCTAAACCCTTTGATTTCCGGTTGGTGTGATTCAGTGGTTGTGCTGTCTCTTGTTCTTTACTGTTTTGACGGTTCTGTTTTGCTCGTAAAAGACATCGGTTAATAGAGATGTTCTATTGTTTCAAAAAAATTAGGCACCAAGTAGCTGGCACTAGACATCCGACTTATTTTCAACTCACTTTATGGGAGAACAGAATACATCTTATAATAGTATTTGGTAGCCTTTTTTGCATACACAAATATACCATTTCCAATACATATTCGTTATAGCACTACAACAATTTTATAATTCTAATGCAGGCTTGCAATTTTGTCCCTCACAAAGTCTCAGAATATGCTGTAGTAACTTCAGCGAACAAATGAAGTTTTGTGTTCAAAGTTGGATGAATATGATTGATGTTTATTATGGGAAATTTGGAAATGATCTCCTCATCCTTCATTTTAAACATTTTCCACAATTTTACGCTGGTGTTCTTTCCACATTAGGATGGCACATCGTGCATTTTAAACCATAATTGCAGCTCAACCTCCTCTCCTGCCATCAGAAAAACCTACACGTCAATTGCCACAGCTATAAAAGTGATTGAAGTTGAGGGTGTGCCCTCTAAATATCTGTACTCACCAGTTTTTTTATATGGTAAATAAATCATTTCATGTTTGGATGGAAATTATCTTGCAGTTCAGAGGAAAGTTCAGAGGAATATTCCATATTGTTGGTCAGTTTGATGTGGTGCTCATTAATTACCCTCTTGGCTCCAGTAAAATGAAGGCGAATCAATCGTAACCATCCCCGTCTGTGACAGTATTGGCCATTCAGAGTCTCCAATGACTTAGGACGCCCCCGAACAAACCACTGCACCAAATCGGGGTAAAGCAGCAGAGCTGCAAGGTAGGGGCTAAGACTTTGGTGCAGGCAGGATACTCCATCATGATGGGTGAGGACATTGCCCACACCATCCCGAGGGAACTCCACCCATTTAATCTAGAGCTGTCTGCCAGCCTTGAGGGCAACTCTAACATTTACAGGAGCCACTTTCATGGCAGTTCCTGACAATGGTGTAAATGTTTAATGGACAACTCCATCAAAAAGATGGGCCCATCAAACCTCTACACATTTTTGCATTTTTCCCAAAGCAGAAATTTATTTTTGAAAAATGAAACAATAATGGGGGAACAACCTTTACAACGCAACTTTTACAACGCACTACACTTACAACGCATTTTTTACAACGCAACATCCATTACAACGCATTCCATTACATAGCATGACACTACAACGCATTTTTAAAAACTACCATTACAACGTATTCCATTACAACGCATACTACCTTTACAACGCATACCATTACAATGCATAATATTACACTACACTATCCAACACTTACCCTACTGTTGCACCCCCTGGAGTTAGAATAGCAATTTTTACCCCTATACTATCCAACACTTACCCTACTGTTGCACCCCCTGGAGTTAGAATAGTAATTTTTACCCCTATACTATCCAACACTTACCCTACTGTTGCACCCCCTGGAGTTAGAATAGTAATTTTTAACCCTATACTATCCAACACTTACCCTACTGTTGCACCCCCTGGAGTTAGAATAGTAATGTTTACCCCTATACTATCCAACACTTACCCTACTGTTGCACCCCCTGGAGTTAGAATAGTAATTTTTACCCCTATACTATCCAACACTTACCCTACTGTTGCACCCCCTGGAGTTAGAATAGTAATTTTTACCCCTATACTATCCAACACTTACCCTACTGTTGCACCCCCTGGAGTTAGAATAGTAATTTTTACCCCTATACTATCCAACACTTAACCTACTGTTGCACCCCCTGGAGTTAGAATAGTAATTTTTACCCCTATACTATCCAACACTTACCCTACTGTTGCACCCCCTGGAGTTAGAAAAGTAATTTTTACCCCTATACTATCTAATACTTACCTTAAATGCAAATTAATATTATGCGTTGTAATGGTATGCGTTGTAAAGGTAGTATGCGTTGTAATGGAATGCGTTGTAAAGGTAGTTTTTAAAAATGCGTTGTAGTGTCATGCTATGTAATGGAATGCGTTGTAATGGATGTTGCGTTGTAAAAAATGCGTTGTAAGTGCATGCGTTGTAAAAGTGTGTGTTGTAACGACATACATCCCAATAATGTCCCCCACACCAACTGATTTTTCCCCCATGCAGTAGGGGTCATTACCTTTTTTTTTGCTGTGCCTCACTCAGGTTTTAACTAGTTGTGATGGACAGCAATAAAAAGCTATCTGATTGCCCCTTCTAACTTGGTGGGTGGTTCAATGACTGACCTCCAAAGGTCTGTACTCCGTCGGGTATGTCGGTGATGGAGCCGGGATAGGCTTTGTTGGGATATTTAAGGTCTATATCTATGTCCAAATCAGGCAAGCAGATCATGAGTTTGTGAGAGAGTACACTCTTCACCAAACTCTATATCAGCCCAACAGTCTCTCAAGTAACTGTGCTAACCTGTTTAGGTACTTTTATTTAATTCCTGCCTTGACAAAAATATACATAGAGTCGGCTGCAGAGAAGAAAACATCTGTCACATCATGCTCTTTTCTATTTGCTGTATTATTCCACTTCCTAGGAAGTACTTACATTGCTGTGTATGAGGTCATATTTTACGTTTCAAAAGTAAGGTACATCGCATTTGTGTCATATTGCACCTTTTATATCACACATGGCTAGGGAGCAAAACAATATATTTTATACATGGTAGGACATTAATTTAATGAAATTTTGTATATGTTATTAATGAAATTTTGTATATGTTATAAACGACACATTCAAACATAAACCTATGAACCCATAACACCCATTTAAGTATCAATACTCAAGCTTTCTTAATTTTTTGGTTTTGCTTCTATAAAACATACCACCTGTACACGTGACATACATAACAAGCACGGGGAACACATATAGTACTGGCTTTAATTTGATAACACCTGCAAACTGTGGAATATTATAGCCAGACCTATTGTCTTCCCCAAAGCTTTTTTTTAATAAAGTTAACCATTGTCTGAAACCTCAAGAAACCAGAATATGGTCATGTTCAGGAGATGTTGCAGCATTGAGTGTTGACTTGTGAAAAACCAATATCTCATCATATGAATACATGCATACTTTATTTACATTCTATACAACACTGAGTGCAGCTTGTGGCTAGTCAGGGACGACTCTAGTGTGGTGCGACACAAGTGAGGCCGCATGAGACGCTGACCTCGGAGGAGGGGGGCTCCTTATTAAGAAATAATATGACTTGAAACAGCACCTGCTACAGAGTTCTTTGTGTGTCCAGCAGCTTCAGGCAACAATAAAATTGTCAAAATAATTCTGGTGATTAATGTACCTGCTGGAAAGAGATGGAGTTGTTAAGTGGCAGTTTTTGCTCATCGTAAAGTAGTGCAGAGGGTTAAAATGTCTGCTGCACAGCATGTGTACCACGCAAATCATCATTTTGTATTTTATGAGGATTGCTCAGTGGATTCATTCTTTTGTCGCAAAGATCGTTTTGCTCCTTGCATTTCATAAGTTACGACCCTAATATAGCTCAGTTACATATGAAATGTCAACAAAGACCTGCGTGCAAACTGCAAGGTACAGTTAGAACATTATGTTTTCCCCTAGTCTTTCGCTATCCTACTAGTGGTAAAAAGGGTTTGCTTGGGTAGAAACACATTCTTATTAGCAAAGCCAACCACTGTGGTACATTTTAAATCCTGAGTTTGTGTTTCTCCAAACCAAATAATTAAAATATACTGCCTACCAGTATCAGCAACATGTGACTATTACACTTTGTAATCCTCGTTGTCTATTTAGAATTTTTTTTTTTTAATCTTTCTTAGTCCTCATATAACCTTCATAGAATAAGCAACCTCTCAGTCTAAACCACTCCTGCTGCTCATAACTGATGTTCTTACGAGAACCAACCCCTGGCACACATCATAAGCTGACCGAGAGGTATAACAATTGGACGCATTGTTCCTAGCATACACCATTGTTCAAGGTGAAGGAAGTGACCCAATTAGGGTGGGCCACCCTGGTCACTGGCGACCTCCTCTAGCCTTCCAAACATGAAGAGTCGATGACGCTGTAGAGAATACAAGCAAACTAGTTTATTTCTTTATTAAACTGCAGCGGAATCCAATCTTACCAGCCACCTATGATGGCTGAAGAGGGACTGGCTTTCACAAGCATAAAGGTGACAATTATACATTTCAGCATGAACACAAGACACACCCACCCAGTAACTTTCCACCGAAGGCAGCACGAACAAAGGGGCACACAGAGATGAGCTAAGAGTCTGAGACCGGGAACACACTATCTCTCTGGCAAGGTTATTCAATCTGTGCTTGCAGCTGGACTAGTGTGAGCAAGCCTCTAGCTAAGGGAAAGGTATGCACTAATAAGCAGTTTTCAGCATTGGAGAAACTAAACTTAACAGGGACCATTTCTCATTAAATGAGCAAGTGACAGTTTCAATTTATAATACAAATGGAGTCTTTGAAAGCTAAAATGGTGGCACAGATGTCAACCAAACTAACGCAACATTTGCATCTACCAATTGCGTCTACACAATATGCAAAAATAATGTATTAGCTATATAATGCTAACATAATATTGGGTAAAATACGAGTAAGATGACAATTTTACGTTTCAATTCTATCAAAGGTCTAAGAGCTTCCAGAGTAGCCCAAGTTCAAGTCTTTCCCTATATGCATTAACCTTTTGATCTATATCCCTAAAGTATCTTCTGAATTCCACCAGCCTCTCCATGTAGGAGGTGCTGTCTGGCGCCAGTTCTTACAGATTTCCCTTCTTGCCAAAAGTAAAACACTAATTTATTCTGCAGCTCCGAAAGGCCTATCACCCCATCAGACAACAAAACAATACCAAAAAGAATTACAGGGGGGCTTGCCTCCACATCTTTATCCAAAACGTCCGACAAGGTCTTACTCACGTTGGCCCAGAACTCCTTTAGCAGAGGGCAGGTAGCAAACATGTGGATGTCGTCCGCCTTCTGGGCACCACATCTCGTACACCTGGCTTCTCTGCTGCCCCCTATCTTAGACAGTTTGAGTGGAGACCAATATATCCTGTGGAGTGTAAAAAAGTGGTTTCTCCTAAATGCAGCAGATTTGATCAATGGGTAAAGCATGTCTAAAGATACTTGCCATCATACCTGGCAAGTATTTCTCCCAGACCAGGTAAGGATGTTTGAGCTTCCTGTCTGCTGCAGAAAGAAGATAGTTGTACCAAAGTGCCACTTCCTTCTACTTTGGGTTTTGATCTTGCAGATCATCCTCCATGAGTTATCCACAGGGGGATGCCACTGCTGATTCTTGCACCACATTGGGATTTGGTAGTATTTAAATCTAGACAATGAACCGCTGGTTAAATTATTCCAAGTATCACATGACAGGCATTTGTCTCCACCTACTACATCCTTCCAGCGTGCAACTCCCACATCTTTTAATGGCTAAACCAAAGCATCCAAGAGGCACACAGATGTTCCTGGAGAGTCACACACAAGGGCCCATTCACTATAGTAGAATAAACCTAAACTACAGTTTAGCGGCAGCATATAAAACCTTCAACCAGACTTTTTTTAAGTATTTGGGGGCGCCAAATTTATACATGAAACCCTTCCCAGGGCTGTCTATTAGCATAGCCTTAAACATACAGCCAATCAAGGTGTTATCTGGCCTAAGAAGTAGCATCCTGCAGTTCTTCAATTAATATGCCCAAAAGTACAGTTGGAGGTCAGGCAAACCCAGACCGCCATGCGAAAGCTTACGCATTAGCTTCTTCCAAGACAACCGAATCCCCTTGCCCACCCATACAAATGCAGAAATCCTTCCCTGAATTTTAACTAAAAGGGCTTTATCAAATGCCAACGGAATATTATTAAATAGATAGGAAAACTTGGGAGAATACACATTTTAATCAGGTTAACCCGCCCAAAATGTGTAAGCGGGAGGTTTTGCCACCTTTTCAGAAGTATGTCGACCTCCTTAGAGACTCTAACTAGATTTACTTTAGAGATTTCTTTTACACAAAGATATCTTATCTCCTTAGATAGCCTCACCCTCTGAACTGCCACATTCCAAGCCATAACTTCGGTCCTATCATTACTAACGTCATACCCTGACAGTTTCCCGAAGGCCTGTACTTCTGTAAATATCTCTAGTAAAGTTTGATTGACATTAGTTGATAATATGATCAAGTCATCAGCATACAAGGCTAACTTCCTTGTAAAACGGTTTACGACAAAAGGGTATATCTTTTTGTTATGCCAAACACTTAGCTAAAGGCTTGATGTATAAATCAAAAAGAGTAGGAGACAGGGGACACCCTTGACTCGTGCCACGTTCTATTGACACAGTAACTGTGAGGCTGCCATTAACCACAATCAGAGCCTTGGGAGATTTGTAGATTTTATTGAGGACCTCTCTAAAGGTCTCATCAAAACCAAAAGCCAACAATACTCAATTTAAATAGCGGCAATTAATGCGATCAAAGGCTTTTGCTTCCTCTAAGGCGATAATTGACAGCCTCACTCGACGAGTCTGGTAAAGGTAAGGTGCCTCTCAAGATCTCATTAAACAGCTCCAGCCAAATAGGGATAACCTCATCTGCCAGTAAGACATAGATCTCGTTAGGCAACGCATCTGGCCCAGCAGCTTTCCCTTTCTTGATTTTTTATAGGGCGGCGAGGATTTCCTTCCCGGTTATATCTTGGGTGAGCCATGCTAAACTATCTGAGCTCAGCTTTGGGGGCTGTATCTCTGTAAGCCACTGATCTAGGGCACCACGGTAAACCACCAAGTCCTCCCCGTACAAGTCCTGGAAGAATTTGCTAAAAGCCAGCTCAATATCCTCTTTATCCTCAACATACTGGCAGCCATTACCCAGTTTAATCTTACTGATGTAGTTATGGGATCTATCTATTCTGCTCTTCATTGCAAGTCATTTACCACACTTCTCTCCCTGATCAAAGTCCCTCATTTTACTAACTTCCCAGTTCTGCAGCATAATTACTTCGGTTTTAAGTCTGGATTCCCACTGCAGATCTTCAATCTTCCCATTAATCTTTCTTTTTCCACCCCACACACATAACCGGCCTTTAAGGATGCCTCAGCCCCTTTTAGTTGCTCCTCTAATGCAGCAATCTCTCTTTTCTCAGCTTTGGCCCAACCCGCAGTGGCACCTTTCAAAATCTCCCTCAGCCAGGCCTTAAAGGAGTCCCATACTACATATCGAGGGGCAGAGTCTAAATTTTGATTAAAAAACACAACAGTCTCCCTCTTTATCTTGTCCAAAATATGTGGTTGTAGAAGGAGCCTCCTATTCAAGGTCCACCTTCTAGGTGGGGACCTTGACGGGAACTCCACATTTAAAGCTATTGCCCCATGGTCAGAAAGATGAATGGGCAAATACTCTATATTTCTTACTTTCCCTACTTCTGGAAGCTCCATAAAGATATAATCAATCCTTGAGTAGTGGCCGTTTTTTTTACTAAAGAAAGAATAGTCTCTGGCGTCGCCCTTTTTTTTCCGCCTTACATAGCATAAATTTAAATTGCTTATCATAGCGAGAGGATGGGCTTGGACCCGTGGTGCAGCAATTTGTGTGCAGGGAGATAATTTATCAAGTCTATTATTTAGAAGAACATTAAAATCCCCACCGAATATCAGAGGAGCATCAAAATAAACTAGAGAGAGGCAGAGACTATTCAAAGGTGTGGTATCATCCTCGTTAGGGCCATAATAACTGTCCAACGTATAGGAAGTAACACAACTCCTAATTTCCACCACCACCCAATGCCCTTTCTCATCAGTTTGTGATTTGCTCACATCTACTCCAGAGTTTGATTTAAATATTATAGCAACTCCTTTAGAGCAGCATTGTTGATCTGTGGCTACAACTTTATCCACCCACCTTTGTCTACCAAACAGAGCCATGCATTCAGACCACAACAGATGCATCTACGGGAGCATAAGAATCCTAGCTGGGCTTTCCCTCAAATGTTGGAGAACCAATCGCTGTCTTCTTTTGAGCTTCAGATTTCTAAACAGTCTCTTCCTATAAGACCCACTCTAGCTCTGCCATCATATTCCCAGGACAAACAGCATCCATTAGAAGAGGTTATATAAAATGAGGACCCTTTTCCATTTAAAAAAAAAATAAACAAATCCCAATGCTCCACACCACCACTCATGCAATCCCCCCTCCCCCCTGGAAACTCTCCCTGACTACCTATTGGCATATGCCAATTCGAGATACTATCCACCAATCCATCAACTAATATCATATAACAAAATGCTGACCTCCCATCGTACAAGAGTAAATGTTTTAGCTAGCTAAAGGATTATTATGCAATAGAAAATTATCTGACTCCTCTGGAGAATCAAAATTATGCATCTTGTTAGCCCACATCTCTTTGAGGAAGGCAGGGAACCTTAGCAGCACTTGTGCACCTATTTCCTTCAAGAGATCCATCCGCTTACCCAGCTCCCACCTTCTGTCCTCTGTCACACGTGAAATGTCCGACCTTATTTTAAATACTGCATCCTGTGTCTGAGTGATCTTTTGTTTAAGGGATGCCCCCAATAGTTGTTCCTTGAGGGCATATGATTGTATGTATACCAGAAATTTCCTGGGCTTCTTCCGACCGGGGTTGAGCTTGAAAGGGTCCCGGTGCACTCGTTGAATTTCTGCTTCCCACACTGCAGAAGAAGCAACTTGCAGGAAAGCCTTAGTCAAGAGATCTATGACAAAAGCCTTAACATTGTACCCTTCCAAACCCTCCTTTATTTCGAGAATCCTGACATTGTTTCTTCTGGAGTTGTTTTCCGGCCTTTCTAGCCTGTCAGATAGATCTTTCTCACTCACTTTGAGCTTGACCACTTCCTGCGTGTTACCTTTCTCGTCTGACCTTAGCTCTCCCACCTTACTCTCCAGTTCATCCATGCGCTGTGCCAGTGCTGAGAGATTTTCCTCTAGGCTACTACATGTGTCCTGGATTCCCTTTTGTTTGGTTTCTTAGGTCAAGAAATGCTTTTTGATCTCTAATGACAGTTAATTCAGTGTCCATTGTACCAAGACCAGGCCTGAGGGGACCTATGGGGCTCCTTCTAAGAGTGTAGTTGGTGCCTGACCCCACTTTTCCAACCCACAAGTCCCAGACCCTGGGGCCAGGTCATCTAGAACCGAGAATCTATTTAGAGTGGGCACAGTAGTATGTAATGGCTGGGGGTTCCCTGGCGGGTCTACTGCCTGCTCTGTAGATTCCATATTACGCTGCGTGGTTGGTTTAAAGGAAGACCTAAGTGAAGGAGTACAGTAGCCGATTTCTTTCTTCTCTCTTTAAATGGAAATACTTTTCCTGGCTTCACAGGAAGGTCTCCCTTCTTGTGTCTGCTCAATGCCGACCCTAGGGGTTGTCTAGGATATTGAAGGGTAGATTTCCTTTTAAGAAAAGTACTAGACCTTAATTTATACCTCTTGCCAAGTAATGCCTCATTTTCAGGGAAAGAGTTGGTGGATAGAGAGGAGTGCACCTTATGCCATGGTAATAGTAATGGTTCACTCCCCTTAGAGACCTGCTCTTTTACCAGAGGTGGTTGGGATACTAACTCCATGTACTTCTAATCCGTACCGTACCCCAATCTACCCTCTTTTACCTGCATTAAGTCCTTGAGCTGGGCCTCATTTATTTGCAGCAGACTTCCAGCTATCCCCGCGAAGCCCCTTCAAAAGACAACATGTGCTTACTCTACCAGAACTGAACCCAGGAATAGGACACGGACTCAGCAGGTCGAGGCAGGGTGCGGCGCTCTGCTCCGGATTCGCCGAGCATGCTAGCAGCCCTTTGGAGTGCCAAGCTTGAGCCGACACACATCAAGACACAATGCGGGCAAGATACAGGTAAGAGACAAAAACGCGGTCACAGTACACCCAGACGTCTCGGCGGAGCGTGACAGCATGGCCCCACGTAGATAGAGAGCCACTAGTTGGCATACAAAAATAAAACCATGCATCACCTCCTTCGCACCACCCGCAGCCTAATGGGTACAGTAGCAGATTACAAAGGAAGAAAAACATAAGATTTACCTCGGGAGGCAGGTGGGTGGCGGCTGGGCTCCTGCGGCACAACACACGCGGCGCAGTGCACTCATTGAGGAAACAGAAGGCTAAGCGGCTAAGAGGCAAATGGGCACTATTCCAAGAACATGAAGGAGAGCGCCTACACTAGCCTCCTGGTGTGCCTAATCGGTGGGGCTCCATAAACGGTTTAGACGCATGGTGCAGAATAGCTCGCGGCAGGCTTCCTAGCGGGCTGCAATGTTCCCAAGATCCGCCCCCTTTAGAGAGCAGCTCCTCTTTTTGATCCTCGTTGTCTTAGGTAACATTTTTTATAGACAATCATTCATTAGTTCTGTGTAATGTGTATGTGATGTAAAGTGCTCTGACACCCTAGACTGGTATAAGTGGTGCTATAAAACAAAGAAAATGCATGTCAGGAACTATGAAGAGATGAGGGGCACTGGTGGAGCATGGTACTGAGGAACTTCAAGGAGGAGGAGATTTTTTTGGGGGGGGCGCTTTTTTGAGGACAGGGGAGACATCAAAGGTTGTTCCACTGGGTGCTGCCAGCACTGAAGGCAGCCCTGTTTGTTATAATAATTTATAATGCACGCAAATCACCCTGTCAGGGGTATCTCAGCGCAGCCATAGATTAAGGCTAAATTGGGCCAACTAATTAAAACAATATTGTTTTCAGTCTCTTCATAAAAAGAGAGTAATCTGAACATGTGTGAATGTGCAGCGGTAGCTTGTTCCAATAATGATGGGCTAGGAAAGAGAATGACCTGCCCCCAGTACGTGACTTTTTAACCTGGGGAACAGTGAACAAGGTTTTATTGCTGAATCTGAGAAGTCTACGAGGGCAATAGTGAGATAGCCTCAAGGCCAGATAACTGGGACCTTTTCCTGTAAGAGCCTTATAAGTAAAGCAGCAAATTTTAAAAATACCTCTCTTCCTGACAGGTAACCAATGCAAGGGATGAAGAAGGGGAGCCAACGAAGTCCCAGGTGGAAGATAATAAATGAGGTGGGCTGCCGTATTCTGAAAGACCTGTAGTTTTGATAACAGCGTCTCATTCGCCGAGGCCAATAAGGCATTGCCATAGTCCAAACAACTCGTGGTAACGGCCTACACCAAAGTTTTCCTCAGTTTGATTGGAAGGAGCGGGAATGCTTTCTGCAAAAGTTGCATCATTTGAAAGCAGAAGCCAATAACTGAACAAACCTGCTCTTTCATAGTAAAAGACTGATCAAGACAGACTTCCAAGTTCTTAGCAACCTTTTTAGGTGTGGGGGCAGTGCCGAGTTCCATGGGCCACCAATCGGAGTTCCATATTTGTTGCGCATGGCCAAACAGCATAATCTCAGTTTATCCAGGGTTCAGTTGGAGACAGTTCTCCATCATCCAGGTAGCAATTGCTATTATCTCATCTGAGAATCTTTCTTTTTCTTTGGATAAATCGTTGTGTTGCCCTAAGAGAGTATAAGCTGCATATCATCTGCATAAGAGATAAAATCGAACCCAAAAGCTCTAACCGTCTTGGAAAGAGGTGCAACATATATGTCGAAAAGTGAAGGGCTCAGACAGGAATCCTGGGGCACCTCAGTAATATGGGGGTTCGGACAGCATGTATTCCTTGACTACAAATGTTTCCCCGGCTTCCCTGCTGTATTACAGGATGTTGACTTTTTTTATAGTGAGTTGCACACCTGACTAAGATAATGACAAATTCAACAGTTTAGTATGACTAAGAGCTTAGTTGTTTTCCTTGCATGCACATAAAAAGTCTAAAACCCAGTCTTTCAGGATAACTGCTTGCACCAGGATGTGCACCTTTTAGGAGACCCAGCCTAAGGTAAGCAAGGAAAACTCCTGAAAAGATCTTTCCTGGCATATCCATTAGGATAAAATTATAAACCGCTTCTATTGAAATGCAACTGTGTCATTTTCCAGAAGGATGGAGCGAGCAGAAACAGAGATATGCAAGTTAACTAGAAAGTATTTGCTGTCTCCCTCTTTCTGTGTTTTCTTGTACCTAATTGCACTGCAAGGTTTTCAAACAAACGTTTAACCCAACCAGAGGTGGAGAAATCCCATCTCGAAGACCCTCGCCATATTTGCGGGTGACCCATTTCCTTTTCTACGCAGCCCTTGGCTGAATAAATAACCAATCTTTTGGAGGCAGAAGGGCATGCTAGCAGATTGTGAGTGCCCAGAAATCTACTACCATTTCTTGGAAGGCCGAGGAATGCTTTCAATCCCATCCCATATACCCCCGAGTGAGATTTCCACCTTGTGATGAAGATCTCTGTCCCTGTCAAATGGCTTAAGCATGTCAAGAATCCCTTTGTGGATTTGTTACAGGTGTCATTGAGGTGCATTTGGATTTAAAATTAAGTTTACATACAAATTTACATTTTTTGATTGTACCCAGACTGTTTATAGTTTGTAGTATTGCAAAGATACATTTTCTTATACTATTTTTTTAATCCATGTTTCCCTATGTTGTCCTGGATTCAACATATGTGAATACAAATATTACACCAATATCATAACAAAAATTAAAAAGCTATTTCCATTTTCCTTACAAAATGTGAAAAAATATGTACATTTACTATAGTTGAATGTATCTGGACGCTGCTCTGTATCCCATTCTATGGAATTAACTCACATAGGAAAGTGACTTCATTTATCATTTAAAAATAATTTGAAGTTATGTCACATCTGTTTGGCATTCTGAGCCCTGGTCGAAAATTGTGGTGACTGTCCCCTGTCTGCCCATTACATTTTTGACAAGATTTAGATTTGTTTTAATCACTTTTGAATGGGTTTTACTGCCATTTTCTATCTGCAGTAATGGTGAACCTAACTGGTGAAAATGGAGCCCAAAATTGCATGGTAATTGTTGATGACGTAGATCCAGGGAGGTGCGAGACCCAAGTGTGCTCCAGCTAAAATTATTTTAAACCAATGGTGACTCTGTATGGTGCCCTCCATGAAGGGCATTTGACCAGAAACTCTGCTCCTGCTATGCAACAAGCCATGCTAGTTAATTGAGATCAAGAAATGCTTTTTAACACACTGCATATACCCTTTTATCTTGTGAAGTAACAAGTTGACTAATAACAACATACCACATTACGCAGGTTCCTGCAATAAATCAATGTTTAATCATTGGACTATAATAAAAGAATGTTAATACTTCTCAGACATCTTGCTACTTTTTTTCTTGCAACATGAAACTCCTCTTCCTAATAGAACTCTTTGCCGGTGGATCTGTGCAAGAATAGATGGTAGGAATAATGGTTTTCTGTTAATCATACAAGGGACAGTGTGTCAGTACTATTACAACTGGGTTAAAAGTAATTCTGTGTGCTTCTTGTATAACACATATGGCTTAACCTTTCAGAGACTAGTATTTCAGTATTTTTCCAACTGCGTTACTGGGAGCAAGGGACTTATCTCTGCTCGTTGTATGTCATATCTACATTGACGTTAGATCAGTTATTCTGTCAGTAATAATCTAGCTGTTTTCTGTCACCAGATTAGTTGTCTGCTCCTTTTGTGTATCACATCTGGGCTGAGCTTACATGGCGAAGGTGTCAGAAGTATTACAACTTGGTACCTGAGACTGGAGAAATTATATGCATCCCTTGTCTTGTACCTTGATGTACCCATTGATGACTATTGTCACAGTATTTTGACAGTCTGGTTTAGCATTTGATGGCCTATTGTCTTTATATTTTTTCTAAGGTCCTGAGATTGGTGGTACTCTCTACACTTCTTAGAATTGCACCTGGATTGACCCTACAGGGGCTATTGGGTGACATATATTTCTACCTGCTTTTGTGAAAGCAATACTTCTGTGTGTTTCATGTATTCAAGTGATTTCTGAGCTGAACTTAAAAGGGTTATTGCCGTTGGGATCCTTAGACCACTGTAATGCTTCATGTTTATAGTGCACTACCACTGCATTACCTTTTTGTGTCAATATATTTGCATCATTATTCCTTGGACCAGGGTAAATGTAAGCAAAGTCTGCATCCGTGTCAAGATCCATTGCTCTAAACATGTATCTTTGAAAGTGACCACCAATTGCTATTCCACTACTCTTCTCTACACATATCTGTGCCTATCAGTGTATGAACTTTGCCATTCACAGAGTGTCCCAGTCTGCATTATTTGCTAGTTTGTGACATTACAAGTAACAGTGCCGCAATAGACCTAATATGGGGAGATTACTCATAGTTGAACTTCACAAACTATATTTAACCATGATATCATTAGCCATATCATGAATAAACATGATATCACTGAAATATATTACTATATAATGTTAAAAATTCTAAATCATGGTAGCTACTCACCTGTGGTTCACTATTGTGCTTTGTGCTAATGACTCTAAGAAGCGACCCTCCTGGCAAAATATCTGTGTTATCACTTTATTAGGCAACATCTGTTATAGGTTTTTGTTTTGACTTGGTAAAATGCTCCGACCGGCATTTTTGGTTCAGAAGGCAGAAGATGCAACATCACCATCTTCAACAATTACTATCTCTCTCAGGCTTCAACTCAGGGAGGTGCTACTCCACTGTCTTTGGATACTAAACTAGTTTTATCAGCTGCGTTTCACACTGCAGAACTTGCTTGGTAATGCCTGACCCAACTCATCACATGCAATCTTTCAAGTGGTTAGCTCTAACCACCATAGTTTTGTTTGCTTGATTTGAGCAACATCAACTGGAAATTAGTCATTATTTGATCCAAAAATCTGAATTGTTAGTAATAATCACACAGTAAAGTTTTCTACTGAAGGAAGTAATTCTCTTACAGTAGAGAAGAACAACATCCATTCCACTTATCTCAAATTGCTTAGAAAGCCTAGTCCAAGTCTACTCTTCCATCTTCAAGGTGAGTTATCTTTAGTCAGAAAGCATAACACTTTCCTGTCTGTGTAGTGTGGGAGAACCGTGAAATACCTCTGGGTCCCATGAAGGTTACACAATTTGTGATATGTACCAAAGATTTACTTAGAAGAGAGTCTCAAAAATGTTGCTTCCTATGACTACTAATTTATCATCAACTTATTTTGTTTCTGAAATAAAATTGTGGCAGTTTGCATAAACATCTGGTTCAGCATGCAGCAAGTCATAAAATTACATTAATTAAATAACACTTCTCCATCCGTTGAAAAGAGTAGTTCCCAGAGCAAGCAACTGCCTCCAAAAGAGACCTTCCAGGTACTCAACATTCCATTTACAAAACGTGTATGAAGCTTGTTCCAATTAAAGCAACATTGATAGAAATGTAAACTCGAGTATTTGAAGGGGTGAGCTGTGGGATTGGTCCATCCTACTTTATAGGGTGTTATCAAGTGATGCCCAGGTGTCCAAAATGGGAAACCTCTAATGCATTAGAAAAAAGTACATGAGTTGAGTGAGGAACAGAGCTAGGTAATAAAGTTGTCTTGCTTGGTATGTTACCACAATGGATAAATGAGACAAGAGTAATCCGAGGATTTGTAAAAAATAGTTTTCTATTTTTGGAACAGTCCATAGTAGCTCTTCTGGAGCAAAGCATAGAAAACAGTCAATATGTGTTTTGCCCCTTCTTGGGGTGCAGGCCTGGGGCCTTCTCAAGGTGTAGGGAAACTATGACATGGGTTTGGTAAAGTCCTTAGAACGATATGTGCAAATTCTTAAGAATGGGGCAGAGTGCTAACTAATCCGCCTCACCTTGGGGACCTTAATTACTCAGCTCTGTACCTCACTTAACTCATAGATAGAAATGCAGTGCATTAGACTTTCTTCGGCTGTAACAACAACTGATATCTTTATAGCGAATTAAAACTGCTTACTGTATTAATCACTGCTGTTTAAGACCTTATTTGGCATCCAGTAGATGATTCTAGTGCAGTACCCTGTTCATATAGACCTAACGTAATGATAACCATAAACTGCTTTCCACTGTTTCCTTCAAATTGTACTATTTCAGATTCAGTCTACTGCAGCTGAGAAACATTTACAGTACTACTAATGCACCAGAAAATGTTATTCACATACATGTGTATCTCTCTGTTCTTCCTAGGCAAGCTTTGACATGTAGGCAAGCTTTGACATGTATGCAAGTTTTGATAGCATGTCTAAACTCAGAGGATATATTTATGAATCCTGCATTTGTAAAATTTTTGTGTATCATTTGAAAATAATTGGAGGAATATACTTTGAACTGCTAATCGATTGTATTAATATATATTGCGTATATTAAATTATGATAATAATTTTATATTCTTCTATTTCATTTAAAACTTGTATATTTGATGACTTTATTTTTAGTAACTTTTGTAAGATTTTAATTAATCAACACAAAATAAAATAAACTTGAAACTTGAAATTCTGCCATTCCTATCTTTTTTCTAATGAGATCTCTACCTCAGCTCAAGAGATCTCCTCACACATAAATATACGTTGGAGTAGTAAGTATTGGAGGGAATGAGGGGTGTGGCAAAATGGACAATACATTTGACTGAACAGGACAGGTTAAGGGAGGAGTAAGGAAGGGTTTGAGGAGGGCTAAGGAGGGGTTTAGAAAGGGGAAAACACCACCCAAAAAAGAGTATGTCCATTGCTAGTTACAAACTGCCTTTCTATAGTTACTACAGCTAAAAAGAACACAAAAGTGACTCAAAACATTTGTAAGTGCCTTCAAGATCAGAGATGGAGCTTCCATATCAGAGATGGAGCAAGTCCAGCATGATACATGGCCAGCCACTGGTACTGCAACACCCTCCTACAGAAATTAATGGAGAAAGGGACTTAAATTAAAACTACATAGGAGCTAATGCAGACATAAACTAAATTCTTTAAAATATTAAAAAATATAAACATATTTTATTTAATCTTGAAAACGTCTAGAAATAAAACATTATTATTATTTTCATGTAAAATATTTTATTCCAATTGTGCATTTAAAAATAATGTAAATTTAATTATAATTAGAAACTTCAGCTACTTTCAATTAATTGTATTCAACACTATTATTTAATGGTTAATACATTATTAAAAAATAAGCAGGATTTTATTTCTAATGTAATCTTTTGAAAAATATTTTTATCATTTAATATTCAAAATAATTACATTTTAAATTTAACATTAGGTTCATTAATACTGTAACTTTATTATCTTGTTTGGCATTTAAAATAAATATTTTTCATTCATTCATATTAATCATAAAAATATTTCTTCCATTTAAAAAATGTCCATCTTCAATGGAAAGGGCTCCCTAACCTTAATTATGGGATTTATAAATTGAAAAGTATTGTACACGAAACTATCCCGGCATTAATACAAAACTAAATGGAACCATCCTGGACTATATACATTCTTTCCTAGGTGACAGTACATAATTCAATTATCAAGGTGAGCTGAGGATATGGGAAACCCCAGTGAAATAGGCTGTGATTTCAACAAATGGATAATATATTGAAGATGCCATACTTTCAAGACCATATTGTGTCATGATGACTAATGCTACTATGTGCACCTTGTGAATAACATAATTTGACTTACCAGGTCAATTGCTTGTCGAGAAAACAAAATGTATGATGCAGCATATAACTAAGAGAAAAACACAATGGGCCTAAATATGAGGTTGTGGTTCTGACCACAGGATTACAATGCGATCACCCATAGGGCAGTCACAAACATGCATTTTACATTGGAAGCTTGCGCGGCCGGCCAAAAAGACCCACAGCACAAGCTTCTATTGTAAAATGCATGCTTTGAAACATCCCTGCTCCGTGTGGCAAGCACCTCACAGTGGCTGCCACATGGTGCATGGATGTTAATGGGGGCACCATAGGTGCCCCCAGGCCACATAGCTGAGGGCCAGGGGGAAAAGGGTGCAGCTAGGGGCCTCCAAAGTCACTTTCTGCCAGCCTTTTCATGGCAGGCGGACCGCCATGAAAGGGCAGGCAAAAAGTGGCATCATAATGCCAAAAGCAGAGCCGAGCCTGCCTCCACTGTCATTAAGAAATTATGGTGCCTTCCAATGCTCTGATGGGCTCCTTGAGCCCGTCGGATGCGACGTGTATGGTCCCTTCGCGATGCAGCGGGTATACCGCAGGGGCAGATGTTGGTAGGACCGAAACCGAAGTGCCGTCATTGTCATTCCAACAAACATAGCCCCTACGTTGTTGGATCCTATGCATTGTTTTTCTTCCGCACATAGGGACACAGAACCTTTTCTAGGGTGTACATGGGTCGAATGTGAGTTGCTGAATACCCCAAACGTGATCTTGCAGGTGTTCACAGACATAAAAGTTATTTTCGTCCTGTAACACAGACTGCCCATTAAACATCTAACTATGCTTTTAAATTCACTAACATGAAATTCTTCATGTGAATAAAACCAGTTAATAGTGCTTATCCAAATTTTGAGAATAGCAAAACTGATACTGCATTGAAAAAAACCTATTTGAGAATATAAACTTACATACACAAATAGTTTTGTGAATCAGACCCAATCCGTTTACTCTCCAACGACCAGATAATCCTAGGGTTGCATAGTCCCACTTTGCGTCAGGGATGTCCTACAGGGACCTGGCGTTGCAGTCTCTGACTGTGGGAGGATCCAGGCCCACTCCTTCCTTAGGGAAGCAGAGATTCCCTTTTACAGACACTCACAGTGTAGCAAGCACCAGGCAGTTGGTATTTGTGCAGAAGCAACTTCCACCCTTGCACCCCGCTCCTTGAGAGAACACCTGAAGACCCTCACAGGGATTGGTGCAGTTGCCAAGTTTCTGTGTCACTTCCCAAAGGGTGACTGGGGCCAGCTCGGTACATGTCTGGAATCACCACTTAGTTTCTCCATATGGGGCATTTCTGCCAGTTCATCAGCCCCTAAAATATGGCAGTGGTTCACAAGTAGGTGCATCGGTGCGATGAACGTGTAAATTCATGAACATTCACTTTTCTTCAATATGTTTGCATTCGGGCAATAAGTATTACAGAATGGGTCCTTCATACATCTGTGCCCTGAGAGCCCTTTTGCCTCCTGCTAAACATTTTCTTGCTGTGGAACTGTTGACCAACTAGAGCAGCACTGTACCTATAACACTGTAAGGGGAAAAGTTAAAAACAAAAACATTTCTGGCGAAGTTTCTGAAACACTTAACTATTCCCCGCTCTTTTAACAAGATCACGTTCTGCTTTACAACCACTTTCAGAAGACTAATTCTATTAGAGAAGCTGGCTTACTAAATGCGTGTGGAAGCTGCAATTGTCGGTGCCTGACACGCAATAAAACCCTCTCGATTGACTCAAGGTGTAGTCCTTAAAGCAGACAAAGTAAAGGAGAGTACAAAGCCGAAGCCGCGGTAGAAGGGCCATGTTCAACCTTTCTCAAGATGGAGTCAAAAGCGCACTTGGGAAATCCAGGCCAGATCTAGGAGGCGATGGAATTTTGCACTTCCTGATTATCACCCCTTTTCTTAAGTGACCGAGGATAAACAAAACCAGCGCTTTCATGTGCCGGTTGTGATTAAAACCGGGCAGAAAAATTGGCAGCCTGTCATCCCTGATTTCAAAGCGCAAATGGAAGCGGTTTTCATGCACGAGTTGGTTTGTGCGCAGCCCGTCTCGGTAGCTGGCACGCGCTGGCCTGCATGCTGCGTTGTGGACTTGGAAATCTCACATCAGCAATCAGAAGCGCACTGGTCTTGACGGCAGGAATCACGTGGGTGACAGCCAGGCCTTTGAACTGCAAAAATAAACAGAGAATAGGACTGCATTGTATCGGACGAGCCTGCGGCCTGTTCAGCTGTCTTGGAACATGTTCTGGTAAGAGTGTTTAATTTGGAAACTTTCCATCACATATGGTCGAAGCACAAAAGAAAAAAAGAACAATGTAAGAGAATATGTTGAACTGCTTAGTGGTGTAACAATACTCAACCAAGAGTTGCACCCACTTCTTCACCCTAAGGAGTGAGCCCTGGACACTTTTCTTGGGCTTCTGTGAGTGGTTTTAGTATCGTTTAACATCAAATATTTTTTGTCGCTAAATCATTCCTATAGAGTGAGCACAAATGTAGTGGTTGTCCCCCTCCTGCATAATGTGATGAGGGGCCCTCAAGATTCTGCTAACTCTCCAATATTCATGTGGGCTTATTTATGAGTCCTTGTGTCACTTTTGCGCCGCCGGTACATTACTTTTTGTGACGCACCAGCAGGGAAAAAATGCGCCATGATGCGTCATATTTACAAAGTGACGCATCACTTTGTAAACCCCTGCGCCACATTATGTGCCAGGTATAATGTATGCAGGGTGGGCGTTTTGACGCAAGTAAGCCTCGTAGAAGTGGCGCAGTGAAATCTATGACACCACTTCTAGGACGCAAATGCGTCAATATCTTATGCCTGCCTTACAGCAGGCATAAGACTGACGCAGGCACACTTGAAATGGGACTTGCCCATGTGAAATGACCCATTGATGGAGTTGTGTCACTTTCGCGACACACTCCCGCAATGTGTCATTTTTGCACCTACAGTTACATCAGAAATACTGACGTATCTGTAACTCCTTGCGACATGATGCGTCATACTGACGCATCCAGCATATTGCAAGGAGGGTGCAATAAAAAGTGACGCATCGCTGTTTTCACGCAGAGATGCGTCACTTTTCATGAATAAAGCTCATGGTTTTTAGGCTGAATCGGGCCCTCTCAAAGGTTGGACTTTCCCCGTGCGCTTCAGGGGGGTGCCGGGGTCTGTGCTGCCCTCTGCACAAAAGCACTTTTGAGTTTGCAAGTGCTCTAAGAGGAATGTGCTGAACCGTTGATCGTGTGTTTTGTTTACAAAGGGGCCAGAAGGAACTATAATTCACAGAAATGGTTGAATGTTGTCTTTGGTTATACAACCACACTCCGCTCTTATTTCTATCTGTTATCAAAGAAGGGCAAGCACATAATTCAGGGTCTCTCAAATTGTTCACTGCACATTTTATGTAATTTTACATGAAGCACTATCCTACATGCCCATTCCTTTATTGAAGGATCCTAAAAATTAATCAAATACAGGTCAGCAGCTTTCGCTGATGGACTACATTGTAGTAGCCTGCTTTTCAGAGAGAACAGACTTTTATTAAAAAAAAGTTGTCCTGTTCTTTTTAGATACGGTTTTTTGATTCAATGGCAGCTGACGATTTTAGGTGAGAAAAAACTTTCATCAACAACATTGAATGACAAAATACTGTCAATAAAAGGTAACACATTCTAAACATACTTCAATTTTATCAAGATTAAAACTCCTCTACAGTGTGAATTATATTACTATATATTTTGAAAGTTACTTTGATTACTGCATGTACCTGTTTCCAGATACAATCTTCCACATAAAATCTTGAAAACTATGGTAAAAATAAAAGTGTTCAGAAGTATTTCCCTTTTAAGCAAAATCTAATTTACAGCTCACTATTTCCCTTCTTATATAGCATATTGCAAATCACCCTAAATTAGCACCTACATTACGATATTCTTTCCTACAATAAGATGATAAACACCAAAATATTCTAAGATGAAATGGTACCCAGCGAGGCACTGCCCAGAAGGAAATATTATGATTTACTCTTTTAGTACTGAGGCGGCAGTGGGGACAATATATATCTTGCCAGATTAACAGTGGTAATACCACCCAGGAGGAAAAGTGTTTTTGAGGTCCATAAGAAATATTGGGACACATAGGTTAAGTTTTCACCTGCAGCCTTTTCCTCTAATAAGCAAGGATATTTTCAGTAATTTCATGTAGAAAAGAATTGAGTCATTGGGTAAAGAGGCCATATGTGTAAAGAAAAAAGCATGTACAGCAGCATTTACTGTTTATGAATAAACTTGGTAATCCTGGTGCAGTATTCTGAAAGTACTCAGGGTAGGATTTAGGGTTAAGGTAATATGGGAAAATCATTCAATTTCAAGTGAAATTTTCAAATGCAGATTAGAATCGACAAACTTAATGTCTTCCACCATTCAATCCCCATAGTGATGAAAATTAAGCCATTGGATTTTCCACAGTATTTTGCTCCTTACTATGTTCAGAGTTGTTTCAAAGAACTGAAAGATTTTGAGTTACCATGAAACTCTAAATCACATCCTTAGTGGTAAATTCAAAATATACGTATGAGGTTTCATCTTAAAATCCATTCTAACTACTATTGACATAAATTGCAGTGCAGTTATTTCTTGATATTATACTGAAATTTCAGGAGGAATTGGTGGGCTGCCCTCCACCTTCTAATCACAGGTATCAAAAAAAATTTATGTTGTTAAATTGTGGGGCTATATTCACTTTAACCAGCTAGACTCTGCTCCACAGAGAGAGTTGTAATACCAACCAACTTTAAAAGTCTGAAGTCCTCTGTTGGATAAGCAGGTTCAGGTTATTCACACTACCTCAGTAGGCCAGTGATAATAAGCTACCCAAGTATTTAAGATAACCATTTGAAGTTTTGGCCCGGGATTGCTGCTTTGGTGGTCGCTCAACATGTTGGAAGAGCCTTATGTTTACCCCAATTCACCTTGTATCCAGAGAAGTAGGCTAAATGAGGAAAAAGCTAAATATTGTCAGTGTACCAGAGGATCTTAGTCTCCCCTGCTGGCATAGGCAATCCTCCACTCATCTTCATGTAGCATATTGCAATGGCCAGGGGTTCTAGATCTGGGAGTAAAATCAAGGGCGACAGGGGGATCCCTGCCTATTAACCTATTTATACGGAGATTTCCAAACATTCCACGATTCATATGGGAGACTTCGTGCCTCCGTTTCAAGCAAGTATTCATTGCGTGGCAGCAAAGTGCACTGTGCTTTTATTTTTCTCCCATATGCATCATGGAATACAATATAAATGTCAGCATGAAAGGATGTCGAAGCTGTGGGCTCTGTCTGTTTTCGTGTCTCAAGTAATAGGATTCTCCATTTCTGCCTGAGAGCCCGCCCTGCAGAGTTGTGGGCCCCCGGTAAAGTGGAGCAACGTGTATGCATCAAATGGAGGTGGCATGACTTGCTCAGTAACCACACCAGTCAGTGGACTTCCAAGACTATTTGGTAGTGGTAAAGAGAAGGGGAAATGAAGGAGGTGTTGCACTTTTCTGGCAGACTTCATGCCTCCATTTCAAGCAAGTATTCATTGCGTGGCAGCAAAGTGCACTGTGCTTTTATTTTTCTCCCATATGCATCGTGGAATACAATACAGCAAAGAACTGGACTTTCGCAAGAATTTAACTCTACTAATGCACAATAGAATACGATGTCGAGCCAAGCTGTAAATTTGAATATTGATGCATCTTGGGAACTGTGGTCTCAAGCAAGGACCAAATGACCACTTAGACATTAATTAAACTGACCTGTGAACAAGGCGCTTCGAGCATAAATGCATAAGGTTTTAAGAGTTGTTCATGCTGCCACGTAAATCAGACAAAATAAATGTCAGCATGAAAGGATGTCGAAGCAGTGGGCTCTGTCTGTTTTTTATATATATATATATTCACTAAAAAACCATAAGTTTCAGGGACGTTATAGTTAGTTGGACATTTGACTCATATAAAACCAGAGAAATTCGCCCGTAATAGTTAGTTGAGTCAACTATAACTCGCGCGCCCGCAATGCACTGGTGAAGATGTCACATATTACATCACTCATGACATGGTCAGTGACATCACTGATGACCACAAAAAAATGATAGTCTCAAAAATAATCATAAATATTGCATTTCATTCTGCAGTTTCTGTCAAGGGTTCTCTAGCTCACAAAATATTATTGTGTTTGGTTTCAATGGATGAAATCTTGAATATCATTTAAATATGTAAGTTGTTATTTACAATGTACAATCATATATTATCATCCGTTGGGGAAAGGTATGGTTTATCTTCATATTGTTCATAATTGTACCCTGGATGGGTTTACATACCCATCGATAACTATCTACAATATATTGATTTAATATATTTTTATTATTAGCTATCCCTTTCCAATGATTGAATCTAATTTCATCATATTGGTATTCTGTTAGTCCTCATTTAACTGCAGTCCTGCTGTTTATATGAGGTATAGTAGTCACTGGAGAAAAGATGTTTTATCATATATGGTTCCATAATTCTTCTTCAAAGTGAAGGCCTTTCGGGTGTTTGGTCTGTAATGTGATGATCCAGCTGCCTTAGTTTTCTGACCTGGTCTTCCCCTCTGTCATCTTTCCCAATTTGATCTAAACAAAAAAATATTAAAAGATCCCTGTTACTATCATGTTGTGTCTGAAAATATCTTGCAACTGGCTTGGTTGCATTATGATTGGTAATTGGCCAGATATGCTGCAATACCCTCTTCTTTGCCTTGTTTGTTGTACTTCCTATGTATTTCTTTTCACAATTGTGCCCTGAATGGGCTTACATACCTATAGCTACCTATCTACAATATATTGATTTAATATATTTTTATTATTAGTTATCACTTTTCAATGATTAAATTTAATTTAAAACCTTTGTAACTAATTTTTATCTTTTCCCTTTTTTATTCATTTTTCAACCAGACCATACACATTTGATGTAAGATGTCATCTTTTAGCTGGTTAGGTCTATTTATTTTGTTTAGCTAGATAAGTAAAACTTCAGGGGCTACTCTAATTGAGAAGTATTAATTTAACGATATGTCTATAATGTGAGGGTGGTAACCAAACTTCTATCATTCCTTACTCCAGAAACGCAAGAATGATATCTCGACAGAAGAATTATCTTGAGCTCATTTTGTGTCTTAATTCACAGTCAGTCACCAGCGATAGGGGAATTTACTATGAGAATTATTTGTTTGACAAACATAAAAGTGTCAATAATCAACAGAACACTTTCGAGCTCCATTTAGCCATTTGAGGTTGGTGCCTCTTCCTTGGATGACTGTGGCTTTTTTTGGCCAGGGAGAAAATGGCTACCACCCGCTTCTTTGAACTCTCTCTGTCTGGTCACACTATCAGGGATCGGGCCCTGCTCCTGCAAAAAGAAGCATAAAACTAAGATGTCAAATTGTAAAGCCTTCCACCCAGATTTCTGCAGTTGTTTCTGCATGCATCTACCACTTCTAATGCATTCATCAGATAAGTCATTTTCTTTCGCTTGAGAAACACAGGTCAGATAGCTCCACCCTAATTGGTGCACGATTGTACTACTATAACTCCCTGTATTTAGGGATTGCATTCTCTTGTATAGACCACTCTAAAATTGTGAGCTCCCCCATTTTCAGAGGTATTAAACCATCATCGCCTAACAGGCCTACGGCACCAACACAGCGGACAACCAACATCCCACCCCACACCAAGCTGCTGGCTTGGCTGCACCTGTTGGCCCCTGGCACCCCCCAACTAACACCCGCTAGAGTTGAAGGAGTCTCTCAGCCAGCCACATCCAAGTCCCCCACACCTGTCCTGGACATCACCATCACGCTGGTACCCCAGTCCCCATACGTCCAACACAATGCGCAGGTCACGCTGAAGACCAAGCAAGGACCATATGCCACAGCAGGATGCACGCACGTGTTGGGGCAACCCACAGCACACATGTCCTACCTGTGCCCCCTGGTGACACAGCACACAATCACCGCAACAGAAAGCACACGTCCCACCCCAATGTTCAGGCAACAACAGAACACCGTGGAACCTCCAACAATGTCGCCTTCAAATACACAGCCAGTGTGCATGATTCCTTCATCCTCCGACTGTCCATCGTCAACCAGCGTACCCAGGATGGCAACAAGGGAAATGCACAGCCCCTTGGAAAGTTCCAAATGAACACCCCACTCACCTCAACTCCACAACCATGCAAATCACAACTCTGGCAATGCACACGTCACAAAATCACAACCAACATGCACAACAACATGCCCACCCACCAGACACGACAGAGCAACTCATAATGGTTACCTGGCCAAGCTGTGAACATGAGCCATCAACGGCATGGCACCTCAGCCACACAACCGCCGAATGTGGAGATAGGGGTGGCAAACAGGCATGTGTGAAGGATGCAGTAGTACCATGATTGGGAAAGTACACAATGCCAAGAGTGGCGGAGATGTGCTTGACAGACCGCAGTATGCAGCACACACCCATATCCATGGCGACATACACCTCTGGTGTATGGAGTGTAGTTCACAGTGAATGGACAGTGGATGCAACCATGTCACCACAGCCAGTGGGGGCCATCGCAGAAATCTTACCAGTTACACCCCCCCTAAGCTTTACCAGAGTGGGATGGCCTGGCGTATGCTATGCCAGAGTAAGGGTGTGAATAAGAAGCACATAGCCCTGGGCGTGGTCCTCATCCGGAAAGCACAACGTCTCTGCCAGGGCGGCGCCTCTCACTCCACCACAAGGTTGACGCCGTCCTCTTAAGCAGAGTTGCCTGTGACGCTGTGCACCTGCCGGACCCCAGCACCCTGGACCACGAACCCTTCAGGCCCTCCCCTGCGCAGCCAGGCCTCACTGATCACCTGCCGACACCGGTGTGTGTCAAGGAGGGCCCACCACGTTCCGGCGCAAGCTCCAGGCCCGAGTCCCACGACCTTGGCAGCCTCCTCAAACCATCACGGCCTCCACGACACAGGCCCGCTTTACTCCTTTTTCATTGACGTACTCTACTGCCGCCTCAGGCCTACTCTTCGGCCCAGTAGGTCCCATATGTGAAACTGTGTCCTGAGTCATGAATGGCAGTGACCCCAAATCCGGGTAAGGGGCAACAGCACCAGGCCTCACCCGATCAGTGAGGCATAGTTCCATATGTGCTTCTTGCAACACGTGGTGACACTAACCCTGTTCAACACCAACCAGAGATATGTGGTGCTACTGAACCTGAACTACGCAGGCCGGTGGGGCCATCCAACCTATGCCGGTGACACTTGGTGAATGGGCCTTGCTGACCGCTGCCTCAGGCCTATAACAAAGTCAGGTAGGTCACACATTTTGAACTGAGTCTTGATTATACCATGGCAGTGAACACCATTTAAGGCATAGGACAATTCACTATACCCCCTTCGATGTGGTGCCAACAAGTCTGCGCATGGCATCACAAGCACACGTGTGGGCCTTCGCGGACTACTGCCCTCGGCCTACGCTGCACATGAGTGGCTCACAGATTTGGAACTGAACATCGGTGATTCAAAAGGCAGAATACATGTCAATGCACGCACAGAGAGGAGTAAGAGGATGACACGTTGCAGTCCGGAGGGAACAGGATCATCGTTACGGAGGTGATCAAACACTACTGACAACTGCCCTGGTGTCACTAAGTCTGTGCCTCGCCAGCCAATGACACGTGGTTGTGGGCCACTGCTAACCACTGCCTCTGGCCTACACTGCGGCCCAGAAGGTCACAGTCTTGATTTGGCATTGGTAGAGTTCATGTCAGTGTACCGGCATCATCGCAGACTGCATCCCCGCTCAGCACCTGTGCCACTAAGTCTGTTACCCGAAATTCATGGACACTCTCTGGCAGTACATTGGTGGCGTCTGAGTCTATGGACTAGGGGCTGTTTTCATCCTCATGTAGCTGATACCGAATTGGTGGTGAAAACGAGGCTGGTGCTTTCCACTCCTCCATTTGCTGCTGTCTGATGACACCAGACCTTCCGCATCATGCCCTGGCGGACACCTTCCTCTGTCCCCCGCAAGCCTATGCCACATTCACCTTGGACATCGATGATGACCCTCCCACTGCGTGTGGACCTACCTCAGTGCAACACAAATCACCGTCCCGTGGCAGGGTGCCTGTGCTGGCCGCTGTGCATCCGGGGCCACTAACTCTGTGCTGGTCAGGTTCGGGACCCCTTCTTCTGAGATATTGGATGGACTCTGAGGTGATGGCCTGAGGGTCATCAACGCCATGTGTCTGTGGGCCTGCGCAGTCCGCTGCCTCCGGCCTCAACTGCAATCCACCAGGGCTCACACATCAAATCAAGGCCTGACCGGCCCGGATCACCGCAGGAGGCAAACGTCACCACCTCAAGGACCAGCTCCAGCCACAATCTTCCAGAGTCAAAACAGTGGTCCTGTCAGACTTACGGAGTTGCTCACACCTGTCGTGGATGCCATCATCAGTCGGATACTCTGCTCGGCACTCCAGGTGCCACTGACTCAGTGCACCGCAAGCCATCGGACGTTACTGATTGAGTTTTGTGTTGTTGTGAGGTTGCGCAGCAACGTCACCTCAAGCAGTGTGGGAGACCTGGGACGCTGATGAGGAAGATGATGCAGGTCTAACACACCCCACTGCTTCTGCATCAGGAATGTATCGAAGGGACACAATCTGAGGCTTTTCCTTCACATGGGCCCACTCAGCTGTAGTGCCCCTACCTCAGTGCACTGCAACTCACGGACACCTCTGTTTGCATGTTGTGTTACGTCAGGACTTTCACCGGCTCCCCCCATGTTGGTCAACAGTTGACTCCATCATGCAAGTGTTTTCAGTTTCCATTGCACTGTTGTCCACTGTTTACGTGGTTGCCAGCACCAACCACTCCATGCAGGCTGACTTGCACTCACCCCACACACATCCAGCACAGGCGTCACTGTACATGTGGCCCTGCCAATAAAGGGGCCGGGCGCACGTGCCCATAGCCAGTACAACATAATGTCTACGTGTGTCCCTGTGGTCTCGTTGTATGCATGAGAGCCCTGGGGCCTAGGACAATACATTTTGCTGTGTACATCGGATGCAGACATGTCACCGTAGGCAGCGGGTTGGAGCTTGGACATGTAGCTTTGTCGTCACCCACTCAATTCGTAAGGGGAGTGGCCTTGGCCGTCGTACGCCACGCCGACGTGGGTGTGTGACTGCTATTTGCGCGCCCCTGGGCGTGGTTCTGTACTGTGAATGTGCATCTGCATGTGTCTCTATGGCAGTGTGGGTCTCCTTTGTCGGGTGTGGGTCGTCCCTGCAGGTGATAGACACCAACGTATGTGTTCTAGTTCGCCTTCCATGGGTTTGGCACCCACCCCTACCTGTTGGGCCACCTCCTTTTGGTGTACTGACACATGGCATTGGGCTGCCATGTGTGGGTGGGTGAAGTGTTGTGCGTCAGCTGTGCTTGCGGGTGCTTCCTGCTGTGTGGTCTGTTGCAGGAGCTGTGTTCTCCTACGAGTAGGTTGTCTACCCTGGTCCTGGTGGTGGGTTGCGTGGGATGTCAATGGGCTGTTGTAGGGCGTCGGTGTCGACGGTGTGGGGGTCCTCTCTGGCATCACAGATGTGTTGTCTTCTGTGCTTTGCTGGAGGTGTTGTGTGCCCCTCTGCAATGTGAAGGGGAGATGCATGTAGACATTGTGTTGACATGTATGTTGGCGCATTGTTCTGGTTTGCATGCAGTCTGAATGGCAATGTACATTGTGACTGTTTGTGAGGTGCTGGATTCTTCTGTGGGACAGTGTAGATTTGGACTACATGACGGATGTGAGGTCGTACGCGTACATTTCCATTTCACAGTTTCCTGCTCTGTCTGATGTAGTATGCATGTTTCTGTGCATGTGCGGAGCCAGTTGTGTCCTCTGTTTTGCAGTGCCGGTTATACACATTGTACCACGTTGTCGTCGATGTGGGTGTGCTGTTCTTGCTATGTGTGTGTGCTGCAGTGTGCAAAGGGGATGAGGGACATGATCCTGGGTAATTGTGGGTGTGCAGTGTGCTACGCCTCATTGTGCATGTCTGTCATTGTGCCCATCTCCCCCCGTCCACCCAGTCCCTGCCCGTTACTTTCCCTGTTGGTGTTGTCAGGTCCTCTCAAGCTGTGTCCGTACTCCCTACTCCTTGCACCTTCTCCACACTGATGACTGTGGCCTGGGTTTCCTCCAGCTTCTCCTGTGGCACTGGACTGCCACCTTCTGTCGCCGTTGCTGCCTTCCTGTTGGCAGTGGGTTTGTACCTGGTTTAGGTTGTCACGTCCTGCTGGCGCCTCATGGCCTCCCCTGTTGGCCTCCTCGACACTCCGGCTGCATTCACGGTAGTCTGCTTGTGGGTCAGTTGCTGGTAGTGTTCTGTCACCTCTGTGACGCTGGTTTTGTTTTCCTGCGGTCTGCACCCCGTCTTCTTCTCCCTTTTCTCCTTGGCCTTCCCCGAGTCCGCTGTTCCTTGCTGGTGGTCTGTGGGGGTTGTGGGGTTCGCGTTGTCCTCTGCGCTGGGTCAGGGTGCATCCATGTTGCTCCGTGCTTAGGCTTGTTTCTGTTGTGTTGTTTCGGTGGTATTTTATGGTGCATTTTCCCGGAAGACGCGTGGGATTTGCAGGCCTGTGGCTGGTTTTCGCTACTTTTTGTACCGCGATTGGCCTCATCGCATGAATTTTCGCATTGCGTTTTGCATTTTTGTGGCATGGCGTTGATTTTCACGCTGACATTTGATGCGTTATCTGGTGTCTATCACATGCTACCGCCTTGTTGTGCACTCCACGTTGACACGGGGTTATTTTCCCGTGATGGACTGCGATATTGAAAGTTGCGTTACGCTACTCTTGCGGAAGTTATCACACGTTCTTGTGAATATACCCCTGTGTTGGGTGGCAGTAGAAAACCGTACTTAGGTCAGTTTAGAACTAAGTTACTGTTTTTCTGGCCTAAAGAGTTAGAAGGTTCATACCTAGCCTGAGATCAGATAGACAAATTAGCCTGGTGATAACAGAAAGTACAGGATTGAAGGTGGGTTTCATGAAATGTTGAGACAAAGGTTAAACCCATAAACGTAATTAGTAGCCAGTATATCCTGCTCCTGCCCTATAAGACCAATAGACCTTTTTATTTTAGTGTGCTATATAAGACCCTTTAACATAACATAACATAACGTAATGTAATATAATGTACATGTAATGTACAGTAATGTAGTGTAATGTAATGCAACCTAACGTAACATAAGAAAAAATGGACTGTTAAGAGTAATAAACTGTCATTACCATTAAAATTACATATTCTGCTTCTTGTAATATGGTTTCAACGTGATATCATGCGCATGATATTGTACCATTTGTAGCATTTAAGCTTGAATGCAATAGTGAACGTAAATGACTTTTCATGTCATAACTCTGGGCCTTCTTTGTATCTTCTAGATTCAGCTCTTTATGTTCTTGCAGGTTGGTCAGATTCTAGCATGGCGACACACCGTTGGTGTAACCAGGCGCTTTACAAATGGCATTTGATTTGATTTAATTTGAAATGTAAAATCTGTAAAGAACTCCACCCATCTATGGACTTAGGTTAAAGCTATATCTGTTACCTAACATAAGCTCTAAACAAGCTTGAAGGACGGATACACACACACATGCATGCATACACACACATTCACATGCAAACACACGCACACACAAGCACACGCACACACATACACAGGCACCCACAAGCAACACCATAGCATGAAATCTGCAGGTTAATTTCAAATCACACCAGGCGACAGCAGATATTGAAAACAATCTTGTTCAACTTGTACCATTCAGGACGCAAAATGCCTGTGGCATGTGCTCAACTCACCAAAAATAGTGGCAGCTTTTAACAAGTTCTCTGTATAAAACACCCAGAGACCTCAATGCTTGGACAGGTTGAAAGTGTTTTAATAATGTTAACTTTTTAAAATCAAACTGCCCTATCCCTCTTTCTTCCAAATGCTCTTCATCATCTCCACTCATTATATCATCTTTGTTAGTCAGGTACACTATGGGAATCGGAACATCTCGAACTCTAATCCTCAAGTCAAGGACACCCCCTACCCATCTGTGCGTGTGTTTGGGATTGAGTCTCCAGTATGCTCTGTGGCTATGAGGCGTGGGGAAGGCCAGGGGATTCAGACAGCTGCTGCCACCGCATCGTGTCATCCATCGCCCTCATTACCCAGCCCTCTGGACTCTCAGGTACTCCATCACAACGCATGAGATGCTGAGCATGTCCGGTTCAATCCCCTCTAAAAAGGATGCTACCCTGAGCAAAGTGCAGCAGGAGATGCGCCTATGGTAGACGCTGTGCTGGGGGCCATGCAGGCCTGAAGGAGAACATGGCTGCGAGAATCAGGAAGCAGGGGGCTGCAGGAAGACCTGGTCTCCCCTCCACTTGATTAGCCCGCTTACTCAACAAAGCAAATAGAAATGAAATGGCTAGATGCTGTTACAGAGGCAACATTTAATTATTCGTGATTGGCAGTTAAATCACCCGGTGATGCTCAGTGAGAGGGACATTTAAAACAATCATAGACTGAGCTACCTTTTGACCTTCCAGCTGTATAGTTGCATACCCTCTTGTAAAGCAGTTAAAACTGTGCCAATCCATACCTAAACAAAGTGCTTCTAAACTGCTCCCTGAATGCAGCGACTTCAAGTGTCTCTGCTGTATGTAAACATTGCTTCCAAAAACACGTTCAGTGTCAGCACTCAGCTACCATACGAAGATGTCATCAGAAAAATCAAAGCAAGTTGAAATCAAACAATTGCGGGTGCCGTCTTCATTCGGATCCGGGCTCCTTTGGCCGTATTTCACGTTATTCAACTTGGTTCATCATTTTTTATGACTGAAATATTTTTGTAACTTGGTTCAAAGTTTGCATTGGCATGGGTTTTGATACTTCATTTCTATTTCCATTTCAATTTTTCAAATACAAGCTCATGCCAAGGATATCAAAGAGGCAAACATCGTGAAACTACAATTTCAACAAATATTACATGAGGCTTAAGCAGTGTAAATACCAAAAATGAAACATCTGTCATAATACAGGATATGTAGGGTGTTAACTCATGGAAGAATTCGCATATACTTAAAATACAATGACAGGCAATTAATACAGTGTGTAACACATGCCACATTAATATGCCACTCTACCTTCCAGGTAGTATTTGTAGTAGCTAGGAGACGGCTCTGCTTTACATCCCTCGGCCTTGTTACCGCGACACTCTAACTCAGTTTGGGGAACACTGATGTCTGGATGACATTAGACGAAGATACAAAAGGGCAAATAAGTTTGAGAAATTAAAAATGGTGTCACAAAGTTAAAGACAGTTTTGCAAGACAGTTAATAAGTGTTGCATTGTCTCATCCGTGCGTCTTACCTTGATCTTTTAGTTTGGGGGGAGTCATTGGTTCACACTCACTGTATGGGTGACTGCTTAGCAGTGTTGTCTTTATGATTTTTGGGACCCTGGGGAAGACATATTTTGGGGTCGCTGTTTGTAATTTTACTGCCCATTTTCTGCAAATGAAAGCCTGTATTATAATTAAAAAAACCTTTCTGAAACTGGACTCACACATAAACAGCTGAAATAAGTCTCTCCTGGACCCCCGAAAATTCTTAAGATGCCACTGGGCAAAGCGAGAGAGACTCAGAGGTAGGGTGGGCAGAGATGAGAGTGGCTGAAACATGGAAATAGAGCTGAGCCAGGTAAAGAGAACGTTTACTTTCCCAAGGGGGGTCCATGGAAGGTAGGGGCACTGGGCAATTGCCCACTTTGCAATTGCCTTAAAACTATACCATTTCCTTGGGAACATGTTTGTTTATGCCCACGTGCTCCATGCACTTCTGAGGCTGGGGCCCTGCTCCAAATGCTTGCTCCCTGTGTGATCAGATGGAGGTCAGTTAGTGTTCAATAGGGTTGGTATGTATTTAACACTAGTTCATTCCCTAGATCTCACACATGAAAGTTGTAACTGGGTTACCAAAATTCTAGATAAGTATGTACATATAGTGTGATGGAATTGGGTGTGAATGACATCCTGTGTTTTTTAGATTCATTTCTACTTGGCCCATCAAACTAGCAGAGAAAGTTTACAGTGTAGGAAGCTTTCAACTGGAATGCCTTAGTTTGTATATGGTGGTGATCTCAATTGCCTCTAATATGCCCACCAGAACGCTTTCAGTTATTATATTACAATACCCAGTGTAACTAAAGATTTCATTGCACCTATTCTGAGCATGTCTCTTTTGGACATTTCTGCTAATCATTTACTCACCTCAGAATTCTTTACATCTGCGGACCGATGCAGTTACAGTTTGTGCACACAGAGACACACTCTTACCTTGAGCTTGCACTCACTTTGGCATGCAATTAAGACTGCTTGACTGTTGGCGCGCTTTAGTGTTTTTTGCTGGGCAAGGATTCTCTCTGCTGGAATATTTCAACCACAGACTTGCACAGACGCGCAGCTGAAGTAGTCTTCAACAGTAGCCTGATTTACTTCTGTTTGTTCTTACAAAGTGTTTAGAAATTAAATTGAATCTGTATGTCTGTCCTTGGCCCGTGATCAGCGTCAAGCCATGCTGGTGGTTTTGTAAACATGTCTCGGGGAAATATATTTTATTTTTCTGACCAGTTGTAAGCTCTTAATGTTGCAAGACCCTAGGAATGTATTGAGGGCCTCATTTATGAGAAGTGATGCATCGCTGCGTGAAAGCAGCGATGCATCACTTCTCAGTGCGCCCTCCTTGCGACACCAATGATGCATCATATTTATAATATGACGCATCATGTCGCAATGAAGGACAGATACGTCAGTATAACTGATGTATCTGTCGGCGCAAAAAGTGGAGCTGGAGTTGTGGTATAATGTAGCGCAGGGGTTTACGAAGTGACGCATCTACCTAGATGCGTCACTTCGTAAATATGGCACGACATGGCGCATGTTTTACGCCACTGGTGTGTCACAAAAAGTGACGCACCGGTGGAGCAAAAGTGACGCAGGGGCTCATAAATGAGCCCCTGAATGTCACTGGTTTCTTGCCCTCGATGTCATGTGGAGGTGAATATTATACCTAAGATGGGCTCTGAAAAGGAAAAAAATAAGCAATCGGTTTTAGTTTCCAAAGTGGGGTCCCTGGGGATACCCCTCCATTGTTTAGCTTCAAGGTATGCTTAATCAATGTACATCCTCAACCAAAGCACGACCTTGATATTTATCAGAATGTCTCTTTTTTGAAATTGTGTTTCTAGTTGTCAGCGATATGCACCCTATACAAGCAGGGACCACAATCCTAGTCAAGGTAAGTCAGATATACACCCTAAAATAACCTGTGCTCACACTCTGGTAGCTTGGCACAGAGCAGTCAGGCTTAACTTAACAGGCAATGCGTAAAGTATTTGTGCAACAATTAAAACAGTAAATACACCACTCAAAAACATTAGAAGAATAGAACTTAATGTATTGAACAAAACAAGACTAAAATGAATGAGAAAAATCCAATCAGTAGAACTGGAGTTATGATTTTTTTAAAGAATATCTGCAAATATAGTGCTTAAAAGCATAAAGCGCCAATCAGGGCCAACTGGTTGCGCTTGACTGGGTCAAATCCAAAAGTTCAGGCTGAAAAAGTACCTTATTGCGTCGTTGACAGGGCCCGATTTGTGGAGCAGAGGACGGGATGCTTTGTTGTCGATCTTTCTGGATGTAGGTGATGCGTCAGTACCAAGCCACACAAATTGAGATGTGGCTGCTTCATCCAATGTAGGCGATGCATCGTTGTTGAGACGGGCAGCTGGCAATGCGATGTCTTTGAAGCAGGTGATGAATCGGCCCCAAAGCAGGCGATGCATGGATTTTGCACGTACAATACAGACAAACCCACTTCCAGGTGCTGTATCAGGGTTGTTGGAAGTCTTTGAAGTCCCTGCAACTTCAGAACAAGAGGAAAGCCAGCAAGCCTTTGGAATCACTTTGGTTCTGGGCATGTAGAGATTCAGGTCCAGTCTTTCTCATTGCCAGGCAAGGAGAGCAGCAGGCACTAGGGCAGGCACAGCAGAGTAGGAGTCCAGCAGAGTGACAGTCCTTTCAGCAGCACAGAAGTCCTTTTTTCTGGCAGAATGGCCTCAGGTCCAGAAGTGTACTAAGTTGGTGGTGTCAGCAGTTCAGTACTTATACCCAGTTGTGCCTTTGAAGTGGGGGCCTCTCGAAGGAGAGGCCTTTGAAGTGCACAGAGTCCCTGCCCTTCCTGCCCTGGCTCCAGACTCACCACAGGGGTTATGCTATTTGAATTGTTTTAACCATGTTATATTAATGTTTTAAAGTTGTAAAAGTTTTAATTAACCAAGCAATACTAAAGAAACTTGGAACACTACACAGGGGTATGCAGCCTTTTGTGTGGGGATGGGCACAGCCTATTCAGGTATAAGTGTCATCTTCTCCTTCCAATCCTGCCCAGGATGGCCCATCAGTCGCACCTAAACTCCTTTTGTGTCTGGCTGTCTGGAGAGAATGCACAAAAACCCAGCTGTTACTCACTTCAGATGTGTATTCAGAGACAAGCAGAAGGCACAGAATGGTTGAATTAGGAAAATGCCAACTTTCTTTAATTCTTTAAGTGGTATTCTCAGACTTGCAACCTAAAATCCAACTTTACCACAAGTTGTGGTTTTCAATAGTGAGTCCAAAGACACCAAACATAAAACGTCTATCTTTTCCCAATTAGGAGATACACTTGTGGAGTGTAATCCCATTGTTATCCTATGGAAAAGATAGAACTTTCAGTAGTGAAAAACAAATGTAAGAGTTTTTCACTACTAGGACATGTAAAACTTAAAAGTACATGTCCAACATCTTAAATACACTGCACCTTGCCCTTGGGGATGTTTAGGGCCTACCTTAGGGGTGAGTTATGTTTTAAACGGAAAGTGTGGGCCTGGCAAGAGGGTTAACTTGCCAGGTATACATGGCTGTTTAAAACTGTACACACAAGATCTGCAATGGCAGGCCTGAGGCATGTTAAAAAGGCTGCCTAAGTAGGTGGCACAATCAGTGCAGCAGGCCCACTAGTAGCATTTAATTTACAGGACTTGGGCACATGTAGTGCATTTTACTAGGGACTTATAAGTAAATTCAATAAGCCAATTGTGGATAAGTCAATGTTACCATGTTTTAAGTAGAGAGCACACACACTTCAGCACTGGCTAGTAGTGGTAACGTGCCAAGAGTCCTAAGCCCAACAAAAATGAATTCAAGAATAAGGGGAGAAGGAAGGCATAAGGTTTGGAGTTGACCCTGAAGAAAGGGCCAGGACCAACATCTCTTCTAACAACTGGAACACAGTGTTCCTTACCAAAACGTCAATTTCAGATACTTTTCTCCTTTTCTCGTATCGCAATTGTAGTCCCCCTGAACTTTTCTATCTAGCACATTGTTTGTCAAACTAGTAAAGGTGGTGGGGTTGCTATGTTCTATGGTTCTGAATACGCTTGTACTATCTGCAAGTCGTTGAACTCGACTTAGCTGGAAGATTTTATTTTTCACTCAAACCTTCTGATAATTTCTCCTTTTAAGGAGCTTTAATCAATTGGCCTCCAGTATATACTGCTGATTATGTAGACACTTTCTTAGAAGAAGTGGTCAATTGTAGTGTACGATTTGCTAATTTTACTATCTTGGGAGATTTTAACATTCATGCTGAATTAGCAGCAAATTCTGACATCTCTCAAATTATCGAGGGCTTAGTTTCCCTAAATATGCATTGGAAAATCTGTGGGCCTACAGGTGTCGGATCACAATTTGGATCTAGTATTTTCCAATCTTTCAGAGTTACAGGCAGGAGTGCTAGTTTCACTCACATGGGCATATCAATATTTGGTCCCATTATGTGTTCCCCTGCTATCAAGGACCCCTCCTTATGTACCACACTCATACATCTCACATCCATGGCACAAGGTGAAAAAGACTAATCTAGTCAATAAGCTCTCTTTGTATCCCCTTTATTTAATGGGAATCCCAAATAAAATGCAATTTTTTATTAGTAACAGGCTGCATGCCATGGTAGAAGCAATCACTCCGGCTAGGTGTAGGGTTAGCCAGATCTCGCCTCTCTGCACCTTCATTTGTTTGAGCCTTAGCAGCCAAAAAAAGTTACGTTTTTTACTTTGAATGCTTCTTGATAAGCGACAGAGCTTTGGGCCCAGTTTTGTCCCCTTTTGATATCTTTGGAAGTTTCAGCTCAGGCAATTTTGGAATGCCACTCTGGCTCTCCTTTAGATACATGTTCCCCTAAAATCTTAGCCAAGGCTATTCGTACTTTAAATTTGGTCTTAAATGACTTGTTTAACCATTTATTACACAAGCCTCAGTACCTAAAAGCTGGAAATATGCGCAATTGTTTCCTTTACTGGAAAAGTCATCAGCTTACCCTTATGGCTTGGCAAACTTCAGACTTATCTCCCTTTTGCCAGCATTTTCTAAAATGCTGGATGAATTGGTAAATCCAATCCAATTATCTTTTGTGCAGCTCTGGGTTCAGACCTTGCCTTAGTATGGAATTAGCCCTGCTAGAAGTTTCAGAATTCACAAACCTGAATCTAGATCAGGTGTATTATTAGACCTCTTGGCTGCATTGACACCATTTCACATAAGGCATTGTTACAGCATTTAGTGAACAGTGGTATTCACGTGCCTGCCCTATTATGGTTAACGTCTTTACTGTCTGACCAGTATCAATCCATCCATTTGCCTCCCTTTTCTTCTTCTCCTAAGTTATTCAAGCAAGGGGTGCCGCAAGGCTGAACCCTTAGTCCTACTCTGTTCAATGTTTATATGGAACCTTTAGAAGAGCTCATTTATCTTTTTGTTCTCAATGTGGTTTCATGGCAGATGACACTCAACTTCTGCTCTCCTTTTCAGAGGTTATTAGTGAACTTCAGCACCTGTTTTATTCTTGCATTGTGAGTGTGGTTAATTGGCTCATGAGCATTTGCTTAAAACTCAACTCCACTTAAACAGAAGTACTGCTCTTTTGTTACTGTCCTTCAATGTGGTCTGGTGCATGGTGACCTTTGGAATTCAGCCAACACCCCACTTTTGTAGAGCAGATTAGAACCCTGGGGGTTGAATTTGATAAGGAGCTGTCTATTGCTCCCCAGGTGATGGCAGTTACAATGGTTTTGCTTGCCCTTTTAAGAAGCCTTAAAAAGTTTCTATGACTAGTTCCCAAATTCACGGCGGGAACCATTGTTCATTCCCTAATTACCTTGTGGTTGGACTTTGCTAACATCCTTTACTTGGGTCTTCCAGATTATCTTTTGAGCTGTTTGCAGCTGATACAGAATGCTGCTGTTGGGTTCTTGTTAGGTATTCTCAGACAGAAAACACCTGAGACAGCTACACTAGCTTCCAGGACGGCAACATATTAATTTTAAACATCATTTTATCACTTTCATTGCATTTCACAATAGAGACCCGCTTTATCTGAGTGATAGAATTTGAGCATACCATTCTACAACATCTCTCAGATCTTCTAGTCAGGCACTAGTAGAAATCCCAACAGTACGACAGGCTATGACTTCTGTCATATAGTACATTCTTTATACGTGCAAAGATCAATTATTTGTAACTTGACATCCTCCTTTACCTCATTACTAGTATTTCCTGTTGTAGCGCTATATACATTATTCTAGTTTTGTGGCTCATGGCACTTGTTCACCCATATATGACACTCAGCTTATGAGCTCTGTGCTGTTGGAATCGTCTTGAACTCCAGTCCATGTCTTCACGACCTCATCTTCTGTTACAATTCCCATTGCTGGTTACTCCTTACTTGTTGGCTTATACTTTGTTGCTTCTATTCAATACAAATGAGCCTGTATATTAAGGTGCCTATTCATGAAGGTAAATCTGCATGTGTAGATTTACTTATAGTGAATTTACTTTAATACTTGGAGTAACCTTACTACTTTGGGCTGTTGGCAAAATCTGAGAGTAAATGTGCTCGATAGTGAAGACCCCCTGAATTTGCAAGGTGGAGTCTGAAAAATCATAAAATAAGCTTATTACTAGTACATTTATGACCATATATTATGTTCAGCAGGCTTGGGGGCACTGGTGATGAGGCCTCCACACACTTGACTGAACTTCTGCTATTGTGGCAGAGACCACTGTACACTTAGCGAACTCTTCACAACTGGGACAGGGAACTCCACATTGAAGGGAGTTGGAGAATTACATAACCTGAAACCAATAGTTTAAATTGACACCCTTCTCACTTCCGACGATCTATATACTGACCATAGCAGAGGATATTCCTCAACTTCTTTGCCTGCTCTTAACCCACCCAGGAAAAATCATGGAGATCTCCCTGCTGAAGAAGAAAAGGTATTTTACTGGAGAGAAACAGGCCTTGTAATTGGGTTTTCTTTAAAACACTCCAGACAACTACATGGGCTGCCTCTAATCACCCTCAATGGGCCACAGAAGGCAGCCTTGTTGCAGGATATGACAGAATCTGTCAATACCTTTGGAGAGGAGGACAGCATTATAGGAGACCAGAAATGTCAGGATGAGAGGAGGTGCGTGAAGACGCAGTTCTTTAGGATTACGCTAGCTGCCGTACTGCCTGGAGGGTCAACTGGATCCAGTCTTCATGTCTAAACACTGGTGGAGGCTGTCCTCTTCACAATACTTCTGTAAGGGCTGTCTGTTTCTAAAAACACTAATGTGCTGCCAGGTAAGACTTTTTGTCCAGCCCCTGCTCTCTCTCTCACTAGCTCTCTCTCTCTCTCTTTTTCTCTCACTAAAAGCAAACCTGCAATCGTGCACATCTCTCCTTCACTCATACCTGCATTGTTTGTCAAACAGCATATACATGCTATTCTAAAACACCCTCTAATACACGTTGTATCATATCCTACAACTTTTATAATTAGTTATGTTATGTTTTATTATTTTTCCATACAACTACTCATTCTATCAGCTTTTTAACTTCAGTTAGAGCAGGAGTTACAACAACAGCAGGGCAACACACAGGCTAGGTTGGGCAACACATCTCATCTCCACACACAGGTATGTCCTTAAGCTCACGTTCTTTTTAACACCTCATGTGCTACTTATATTATGTGTTTCCCTAAATCCTGATAGTATAATTTGTAATATTTGTTTGGATTTCTTTGCATTGTAGTCTAATGTAGCCATGACAACATACTATTACAGAGTTATATATACATAATGTTTTTTTAATCTGTTAAAGGTCCTCTGATGCTGTGTAATTCACCAATCCACAACATCTGCTCCTACCAGTGCTGCAAAACCAGGATTGGTATCACACAAAAGATTGTAGAGACTGTGAGTTACATATGTGCTCCTTTACATTTGAATCTCATCATTTTAGGTTGAGCCTGGGAAGCTCTTGTGCTGCTCTGCGAGGGTTGCTGTATTCGAGTATGAACTTGAACCTACGCCCACTCTCCACAAATATTTTTCATTGGCTTGTGTCATTGTCCTTTGTGAATGCTTGCTTCTGATTCGTTAATATGATTGTTGGTCCCTCCTTAGTACTGCATTGTCTTCATTTGCAACCTCACATGAGGACTTGCCCTTTTACTTCTGTTGTCACATAGTATGTCTTATTTAGTCTGTAAGCTCTATTTTCTTTAATGAGTTTCTCCTACTGCAGGCACAACATGCTTTCCTGCAACATTCAGCGCCGCATGCACGCTTTCACTTTCCAAGCAACCCAGGACAATGGTGGCCGCTTCTTTGAAATGAAACAGGTCTCGCATTTACAAGAGTTTTAGCTATTGGCATTGTTAATGACAATGCCTTTCATTTATGTATTAGTTATCCAAACAGATAAATAAAGGCATTGTCATTTACAATGTCAATAGCTTAAATTCTCGCAAATGTGAGGCCTATTGCATTGCAAACGCTTGTTGTTTATTATTGACAGGATACCTGTATTTCCTATGTTATGCATACCAATCGCCAAATGCTCAATATGTTCTGAGTTTGTGTTTGTTATTATCTATTGTCTTATCAAATGGGCCTTAAAATTGTAAGTGTGGTAATCTAAGATATCTGTCACTCATTATCTTAACAATATCTTATCTTGATGGGAGATTATCATATTAATACATCATCTTGCTGGAAAGCAATCGTTTTAGGACTTCAAAATAGTATTTTAACACTTTAAAAAGGATTTCTTTGCACATTTTTGATGGCTTAGTTGCCTATGTATTGCTCTCTCTTCTGTCAGTTTCTGTCATACAGCAGCACCTTTTGTCCACCATTAAAACAACAATGACCACAATATTTAACATCCAGGCAGCACCTTTTAGATCCTCTACCATCAATCAGTAAGGCAAGTTTTGGAACCTATGCCTTTTCTTATTGTATTTCATCCTTAATCCATTCAATAACTCATTGCTCACAATTGTGTCATTTTATAAAATGGTAAAAGTCTGCTTATTGGCGTTGTTTGATTTTCTTTCTTATATAAATGTCTAACATGAGGACGTGTGGTCCTGATGAATTTTATAAAGGGATAATATTAATTGAACACAATGTATATATCTCCAGCTGCTGGATCTGGAAATATTTTGGAAACGACTACAAGGAAAGGGTTCAGCAGCTGACCTCTTTGGGATCTCCAAAAGGCAAATCTCTGTGGCTCGAGCTAGTGAGTACACAATGTTGAGCGAATATAATTCTAAGACTGATTCAAGTCTTTATAGGTTGTGGGCTAACATGGTAGTTATTTTATCATTTATTTGCAAAACAATGTTTATTAAGTTGCAAGATAGATACAGCTGGATTTCATGTACTTCACCTGTCAAATTCTTCCTTTTCCAGGTACTAAGGATTTCACGCAGGATGACGATTCTGAACCATTGACAAGGTGATGATTGCGTGCAGTCAGAGAAGAAAATGCAACCCTCCTCCAAGCAAAAATGTTGGCGGACGCCACTGCTCAACAAGAAGAGGAAGAGAAGCAGGATATGTTCCAGGAGGAGGAGGAACTGGATGAGGAGGACATTGTTGCCCTTGCACAGAGCATCAAGCAGGCAACTTCATGGCTGGGCAGCAGTGTTACTCCTCAATCACATCTGAGGATTGACAGTCCACAACAATTAGGTAAGCCACCACAGATGTTTGTTCCACCTACACTGGATTAACCTCCGTACAGCCCTCAACTAACCAGTACCTCCTTTAAAATCTCCTACGCACTCCTCCCATGAAGGTGAATCTTCAGTCTTCTCTCAATCTTCTTCTTACCTCTGGTGACGAGCAGGTATCTCCCATTCCTGAATCTTCTCCTTACAACCACCCTGATAGCATTCCTTTTCATGCTGAATCTTCCCCTTACAACCCTGTATGCCAGAAGTGCCTGCTGGTACCACTTGCCTAGAGTTCAGGCAATCGTCCAGGACTGAAGAAGAACTGCTGTGACCCGTGGGTAAGCCCACTCACCATTAACCTTTCCTGACCAAGTCACTTAGGTTCGGTGTGATGCTATCAAGGCCATCACATCCTCATTGGAGCTCTGGTTGGGTGCCAGAGGATCAAACTAGCACCCCCCCTGCTAGGGAGAAGAGCAACTTACCTTTTTGTCCGCTGAGCGGGAGCAACTCCAGTCAGTGGAACCCGACCACCAGCACTGCTCGACAGGAATAGCCTGCATCGATGGGTGCTGCTGCATCCATCACGAGCGGCCCAACTTCGACGAATGGGATTCGGACTTGGGAGTGCCTGAGGAGAGAGAACTCAAATTCACTACACTGCCAAACACTGCCACGCTGCCGTAGCCAGTAATACTGAAACTGGGTCTTTGGGGCCCCCGGGGACTTGCTGCTAATGGTGCTGTGGCACCATAGACACTGACTAAGTTCTTAAAAAGTCCGAAGGGGGAGCTCTTGAGTATAGCCTAATAGTGCGCATTCCCTGATGCAGCCACCAGTGAATGAGGAATAACCCTAGACACGTTACATGAAGAAGGATGGGGCCGGGATTTGCCAGACAACTACTAAAGCCCAAAAACCTCCAGAGGAATTGTGTTGTTGCTTCTGAATGTCGTATTCCTTGGTATTAGAAATTTAAAAAAAACCTTTTTCTTATTAAAGCAAGTATTTGGCTGGCCATTGATTTAATGTTCGCACTCTTTGCATTTTGAGTTATGAGTTGGGTTCACCCACCTGTATCTACATCCCCCACGAGGGAGCCTTGACTGCTGAACCTCAGCTACAACTGAGAGTCAAGTGCGAAAGGGGTATTTGGTCCAACTGAGGGGGATCCATGGTAGGTCAGACCCCGACATGAGGAGCATGCCGAGTAAAAGGCCTGCATGCCCAGTGGCCCTTTGAAAGGGGTTCTGACTATAAGATTTTGTGCCTATGCGTTGTTCATGAAAAGTGTTAAAAACTGCCAAAAAATGAGGTACTGTTTTTGGGGAATGTAGGCATGAGGAGATAGGAAGAGAAAGCATTCACGCTATCTCCAGTTTACCAAGAATAGCAAAGTGTTTATAATGTTGCCCCTATTTTATATGTAATACATCATGCCTACAAACATTCAGTGAATGTTAGGGTAATGTCTGGGTTTTCTGTTGATATGATGATTAGGTATGTTAGAGATGGCACCCACAGATGCACACATAGCTCTAATGCGAGTTGTTATTACTTTCGTGTGAACCATATGTCACCGAAATTCCCTGAAACCAAGCAACATGCACTACTTGGCTGTTGGAAGATGTAACTGTTGTGTGGGCTTTCAGGAAAAACAGCATATAAATCAGTGAAGGAGCTCCTTGCATGGCAGGCTTGAACATTGATGCAGAAAAGCAACAAGCATATTCACCGATGTAGTGAAGGCAACCAAAGAGATATGCACGTGTGTTCCTTCATTATTTGGTCAGACTGGCTGTGACTGGTTTGAAATGAAATGTGTTTCAGCTGTAGATGGAAGGCGAACTTCAGAAGAATTTTTTCTATGACAGAGTTTTCAGTACCTGTGAGTGGCTATGTGGGGTGATGGACTTAGACCATCTCTGAGCTTGAGTATACTTACTACTGTTTTGGTCATTTTTGGCAATAGTAGCTACAGAAGTGCAGTTTGTGAGTAGGAGTGGGATTACTCTTTTGTGGGTGGGTGCATGTCCCTCCTTACACCCTTCTCTAGCACTCGTTCAACATCTCCTTACTCCTCCCAAAACCCATCCCTTAGATCGTAAGTATTCCCTGTTTTCCATCCACTTCCACCTTTCCCTCCCACATTTACCACTAAAAGGTATTAACTGAACGTGCAGAGATTCTGCAGTCAGGGCAAAGATATCCGCATAGAAAAAAACTGGCGGAGGCATAGATCTCTATGTAGTTTGTGAATAGCATTTTATAGTACTATGAAATGTACTACACAGTGCAGTTTATGCATAGGCACAATAAATCGATTCCAAACATAAGTGTAAACCTGTGAGAGCAGATTTTTATTTGCAAGTAGGATCCATATTGCTTGTCTCAGTGACCTTAATAAAGTGAATACAGTACTATTAAAAGTGCAAACAATTCTAAATTGAGCATTCTTTAACTGACAAATCAGTGAAAAGCAACATTGGTCCCTACCAACTACTGAAAAAACAGCTGAAAACAATGGGTTTTTATTTTAGATCAAAGTAGGCCACGGTAAGCATCAGAAAGTGAGCATACTACATAACTTTTAGCTTTTTGGGAAGTTTTGGTTCCCTTTCTTTCTCTAGGTAGCACATTGATTTAGAGAGGATGCAAGATCGTATAGAGCACTGAACCTACTGCCGAACGGACTTAGATGCACAAAAGGATTGAACTTCATATCTGAACAAAATAAATATGATGATGTTGTAAATTAAAAGTACTGCTGGTAACATATCTGAGTCTGAGGAAGAACAAAGATGAATGCAAACGTCTAAAAACCACATGCTGTGATTATGGCGATCACCACTCTCATAATTAACAAAAATACTTGCAAGAAAGGGAAACATGCGGTCGGCATGCATCGGAGAATATAGAAAAAGCAAAACCGAATGAGGGCATGCAAAGGCACGCAGCCTATCTTCATGTTTCTCTGCAAATCACTCGTTTAAGGCCCCAGTTCCGAACAGAGTATAAAGGATGATGCACTGAATAAACACATTGCATACCAAAATCTGATAGTGGAGTATTGACTGGGTGGGGTAAATACAGCCTATTCCATGACCACCCCTTTGAAATAAGGCATAACTCGAAGGCTCAGCGATTATCGCGCTGAAATCTGCATGTTATGCCATTTGCATGAGCCTTTTACCTCTATATAATTCCTTCAAAGTTTTATCTGGTGAAGTCTATGGCCCTCATTTGCAGTTCAGAGGTAAATTCCGAACCCTGTGCAAATGTGTTTTCACAGGGAACGGAATTATGGGTTGTGTGATCATTATCCAGTGCTTAATTTGTAAATAAAAAATAGGGCCCTAATCAGTACTCAGTGCCAGTAATAACATAACTATCAATGATCATACTTCTACAGGGGAAACAATTCAGACTATTCCAGGCCTACCAATCGATAAGAACGACTTGAGTGGCATGTATTAGTCTTTATTAATGTAGATTGAACCAATAAACTATTGTTGTTGTTCACATCTTCAAATTACGCAAACAGTGCCACTATGTGGCAGGCTATCTATCATAAGTGTCGGTTACTATTAAGTCCTGGTGCTGGGCCCCGGAAACCGCTGCCTCAAATTAAGCACTCTAACCTGCTGATGTTTATCTTGGGAAAAGGCCTGGAAAAAAGGCAAAACATGCGGATTTTAGTGTGTTAGAAAGCAAGTCCGCGTGTTATGCCTTGTTTTCTTTTTGAAAACTCGCAATAGGAGGTATGTACCACCCTTGGTAAACACCCCTACTCTGGAGGTAGGTATTTACCACGTGTGGTTAAATACCCCACCCATTCAGACGAGCTTGTAATCAGGGTCTTTCAGTGGAAAACAGTGCGATTTGAACACTAGTGCACAACTTGAGATTTGGATCACTGCTGAAAATCCCTGTATACACAGAGGTCGGACTTTAACTTTCCTCTCAGAATTTAGGCCTAAAGGCACAGGGGAACCACCACTATATATAAAATAGGGCAATGCACAACAAATTGACGCTGAATGCATTGGTTTATAATGAGGAACAATCTCTCATTTAGTGTAACATGGGATGTTGTAAACAAAATCACAGGGCTAAAAAGTCACCTTGATTAATCTTAGCACATGGCTAAAATCACATCTGTTAAATTCTGTAATGTTAAAGAAAACACGCTAGCAGCACATTGTTTTTCATTATAGATCTTTTTACTGAGTTTATCACAGCACAGCTATAGCTAACACAACTACAGCTTGGGATCTGCAACATAGCCATTCTACCAGCCGCGGTCCGCGGAGGGAGTTCCGTGGGGCGGAAAGGCGGGGCGGGGGAGGGGCAGGGTGGGGGGTACTAAACACTGGAATATGGATGATTGGAGGTAAGTAAACAATTAAATAAATCAAACGAATTTCGTAGCGCGCGCTGCATCACAGCTGGGTGTGTGAGTGGGTGCATGAGTGTCTGAGTGGGTCTGTGAGTGGGTGCATGAGTCTCTGAGTGGGTCTGTGAGTGTCTTAGTGAATCTGTGAGTGGGTGTGAGAATATCTGACTGGGTTTGCTAGTGCCTCCATGAGTGTGTCAGTAGGTCTATCAGTCACTGCATGATTGAGTGGGTGTATGAGTCTCTGAGTAGGTGTGTGAGTCATTGAGTGGCTCTGTTAGTCACAGCATGAGTCTCTGAGTAGATTTGTGAGTGGGTGAGAGAGAGTATGAGGGATTCTGTAAGTGGGCGCATGGGTGTCTGACTGGATCTGTGAGGAGGTAGGAGAGTGTGAGTTGTTTTTTGAGTGGGTGCATGAGTAGATTCAGCTCATTCTATGCCTTTTTCTGCTCACTTCTGACCTTTATTTTGCCTCTTTCTGTTTGTCTCTGACCATAGTCTTGCCAATTTCTGCTGGTTGCTGATCTTTATTTTGACTTTCTCCTCATTTCCCTCCTTTATTTTGCCTCTTTCTGCTCGTTTCTGACCTCTATTTTGGCTATTACTGCTCTTTGCTGGCCTTTATTTTGCCTCTTTCTGCTAATTTCTGTTCTCTATTTTGCCTCTTTCCTCTCGTTTCTCACCTCTACTTTCCCTCATTCTGTTAATTTCTGATCTTTGTTTTTTGCCTCATTCTGCGCGTTGCTGGCCTTTATTTTGCCTCTTTCTGCTCGTTGCTGACCACTATCTTGTCTTTCTCCTCATTTCTGACTGTTATTTTGCCTCTTTCTGCTCTTTTCTGACCACTATTTTGCCTCTTTCTGCTTGTTTCTGACCTCTATTTTACCTCTCTGCTTATTTCTGGCCTGTTTTTTGGCCTCTATTAGCCTGTTTCTGAACAATATTTTGCATCTTTCAGCTCATTGCTGGCTTTTATTTTGACTCTTTCTGCTCATTTCTGATCTCTAGTTTGCCTCTTTCTGCTCTTTACTGGCCTTTTTTTTTTGCCTCTTTCTGCCCTTTGCTGATCCCTATTTTACCTCTTTCTGCTCGTTGATGGGCTCTAGTTTGCCTTTTTCTGATCATTGCTGACCTTTATTTTCCCTCTTTCTACTCAGTGCTGACCTTTATTCTACCTCTTTCTGTTAGTTTCTGACCTTAAACTTCCCTCTTTCTGTTTGCTGCTGACCTTTATTTTGTCTCTTTCTGCTAATTGTTGACCTTTATTTTGCCTCTTTCTGCTCATTGCTAATCTCTATTTTGTCTTTCTTCTCATTGGCAGCCTATATTTTGTCTCTTTCTGCTCATTGCTGGCCTTTATTGAGCCCCTTTCTGCTCGTTTATGACATATATTCTGCCTTTTGCTGCTCATTTCTGACCTTTAATTGGCTTTTTCTGTTCATTTGTGACCTTGATTCTGCCTCTTTTGGCTGTTCTCTCAACTTTATTTTACTTCTTTCTGCTCATTGCTGAACTTTATTTTGCGTCTTTTTGTTTGTTGCTGACCTTCATTCTTCCTCTTTCTGCTTGTTTCTGAACTTTATCTTGGCTCGTTCTGCTCATTGCTGACCTTTATTCTGCCTCTTTCTGCTCATTTCGGAACTTAATTTTGCCTCTTTCTCCTCTTTCCCTGCGACCCCGCTGGGGTCGCAGGGGAAGCATCAAGGCCCCCATGGTCCCAGTGGCTCCCGTCATTACTTTCGCACACAGGGAGATGCTAAACATGCAGCCCCCTGTATGTAAAAGCAATTTGTCTGTTTCCCTGCTTGCTTGACAGAGGGTAGGAAACAGATGAAAGCTCTGCTTCAAGCAAGTATGAGCATTTTCAAAGCTCTCACTTGCTGAAAGCGGAGTGTTTGCTGTGACTTGGCAGGAGCTGTTAAAGCTCCCGCCAAGTCACAGCAAACGACTATGTCCCGGGACCTGTGTCACTGGAGTGAAGTCTACGGGCTCACTCGCTTCTTAATGTTCAACTGCTGTGTGCATATAACACCCTTGGTCTACACCAGGTTGATGGGAATTGCTACACAGCGCAGAAGCGGTGTATCTGCACTGGGTGAATGTGTGCCTTGGAAGGATGCATACAGAGATAATGCAGTACTGAGTACTGTGTGCATGGTGTATGCATGTGCCCTGAGGTGCATGTGCCTGTGAGTGGTACAGTACTTGAAGGATGAAGTACTGTGCAGGTCATGCAGAATAGATGCATGTGCTGGTTGTATATATGCCTGAGTGATACAGTACAAAAAAGATACAGTGCTGGACAGTGCACGCATGTTGAATGAAAGTGCAGGGTGTGTGCCTCTGAAATGGTATCGTACATAGAAGATACAGTACTGTGCAGTGTTTGTTTGCAGCATACATGCAATGGGTGCTTGTGTACCTGTGGATTGTACAATACACGGAGGGCCTTTGGTTCCATTTTGGGAAACCCTGGTCTGCATGGTGAAACACGGAGTGGACATAGAGAGATTCCCCAGAAAGATAAGTGGATTGCTGCTTTCCCGTAAGCTTGTTGGGACACACACTGGGGAGGACCAGGTCTCCACTGTACACTTCAAAGGGCGCTCTTTGATTCAATGTGAGGAAGGCAGGGGTCTGAGCACATCTCATGAAGGAGATGGGGCTCATATGAGAATCATAAAGAGTAGGGCAGGAGTCCTAGGGCTAGCCTTTTGATGCTCATATCACTGTGGCTGGCATACAGGTGTGAACTCTAGTCATGACCATACCCTGTATTGTAGGACTATCAGCTTCGGGGACATCCCTGATCTGACAGACTTCTTTTTAAGAGGAAAAAGGAGCAGAGGAGCATGCACTTCAAAAGAAGCAGAAACGAAACATAAAGCTTTAAAAACTCAGAGCCTAAATCACATTTAGTGTCTGGAAATGGACGTTAAAAAGGGAAATTGAAATCCCCAAAAATGTAATCTGCCAAGCAGTCAGATGAACTGTATAAGAAGGGGAAGCTCTGCAAAACATTTGCCTTTGACCAGGACTGGGGTGCAATGCCTGCTGGTCTCCCAACTGGGTAAGGGGACATCACGGAGGGAATCTAAGACCACCTGCCCAGGATGCTGAAGCACCAGTGCCTGCCTGCTTGCCAAGACCAGTCTGCCCTGTGAGGAAGAGGAGAGCAGTGGAGGGAGCAAGGTCAAGTGGGGAGCCCTGTCGAGTAGACTTCTGGTGTGAGGTATGATGAAATGGCTGCTGGACCTATCAGGTTGCTGCCCGTGTGCAGGGCTGATTCGGTAACACACGTATGACAGAAGAGGGCTGCCACAAAGATAGCCATAATAAAGATTGCTGTGTTGTAAGGGCTGAACCCTTGTGTGGCAGTGGTGTAATGACTTCATGTGTCAGGAGAGGTCACCATGGATAATTTTGCTGTGTTGACAGGATAGGAGCCCATGGACAGTGAGTGGTAGTCACCCCGTGTATTGGAGGAGGTCACTGGAAGCTCCAGGGACTATGATTGGTTTGACCCCTTGGGTAAGGGAGTAAGCCCTGGGAGCATGTCTCCCAAGCATGGGACCAAGAAAAAGATTATGGCAGCTATCCCCCCTATCAGGGGCGTGGGAACACTTGCCCCACAGGAGAAACCTCAGGACACAACTGATCGCTGCAGGAGCAGGACTGCGAGGGAGCGAGCCCGAGTCCGCAAGTGCAGCCGCTGATTCTGTGAACAGTGCGCACTCTGAATTCTTTCCTCCTGCTGGTGCAGGGAGGAAGGGCTTTGAGGCTGACACCCCTGGGGGAACTTACTGCTAAATCCAGCACGTATAGACTGGAACACTATTGAATTTATATCAGAGTCAAAGAGGACTCTTGAGAATCAGACTACTAGTGGGGCGTACATTGGATGATACCAGTAGTGAATGGAGAAAAGCCACGATTGCCAACACAAGGACTGAGTGGGCAGGGAATGACCAGAGAGACACTGGAGCCCTGACCTCAAGAGAGGACTGTGAAACTTATTGTGAATGCTGTATTCTTCCTTTGTGTGGTTGGCAGTAGGAGTAAAATACTTCTGACAGTTTTGGTCCCAGAGATGTCTCAGCTCTCTAGAGAAGCTCAGTTCCAAGAATCTAAAATGATCCTTTGCCTGGCAGAGCTTTTTATGGGTTGGTCAGTCTGGGTGTACCCCTATAATCTCCCCATATGTGGATTTAATCCAGTTTACCCGGAGGCTGGCTGCATCTCCATAGGCCTGTAGGATTTCCATCAATCTTGGACTCAAGCATTAAGGTCCCTGCATGTACAGGAGCAGCTCATCGGTATATAACAACCCTCTATCCTCATACTACTGGAATCCAACCCGAGAATTCAAACCTAATTCACTTGCAAGTGGTTCACCAATCACGGTGAGGAGCAGAGGGGAGAATGAGTGATCTTGTCAGGTGCCACTCTCTCATAAGAAGGAGATAACACCCCATTATCTATGACCGGGGCCCACAGGTCAGAGTATAGGATTTGGTGTAACTGAGGAATATGTGTTTGCAATTCATTTTTGGAAGACTTTGCTCATAAATGGCTAGTGTCTAATGCCTTTTCATCGTCCAATAAGTGCAAGGCAGAAGCAGAGGGTCCAATAAGATCATCAGCTCCAACAAGAATCTTGTGAAGTTGTCATAAGCAGTGTTGTGTTCTCCAACCTGGCATAAAACCATTCTCATCCCTGTGGTCCAATGTCCTGTTCACTCTAGGTAGTCTACTTCCATGATTTTCAATAAGATTTTGGTTTTGATATTAATCAAAGAGACTGGGAAATAGAAGGAGCATTCATGTGTTGTTGTTGTGGTTTGGGGATTAATGCTATCGTGGCCCCTGTATGTTGTGAGATAGTGAACCTATCTGGAGTGTTTGACACTAGGGGGCCAATTCCGATCCTGTACTTTTTTTTCCCGTACGACTCGTATCGGTAATTTTTTCCATTTTCCGTGAAGTACGATTCGTACGGGAAAAATACAACTTTTCCCGATCCGATTTGTACGGATCGGCCCGATCCGTACAAATTGGATCGGGAAAAGTTGTACGAGACGGACCCGGACACTTTTCCGTACAAATTGTAAAAATGCAGTCTGACCGTACTAGTACGATCCGGACCGGCTTTCCGATTTACAATTTGTACGGAAAACGGCCCGTACACGGGGATTGCCATTACCCGCTACGAAGCGAACTCTGTACGACTGGTATTCCGGGAAAAGTTGTTCCCGGGGTGCGAGTCGTACAGGGGTACGAGCCGTACAGGCATACACCCCTGTGCATTGTGTATGTACGGTGCGTACCCCCAGTGCGCATGTACTGTGCGTACCCCCAGTGCACATGTACTGTGCGTACCTCCAACATCGCGTACCCCAACATCGCATACCCCAACATCGCGTATGTACTGTGCATACCCCCAACATCGCGTACCCCAATATTGCATACCCCAACATCGCATACCCCAACATCGCGTATGTACGGTGCGTACATATGCGATGTTGGGGTATGCGATGTTGGGGTACGCGATGTTGGGGTACGCGATGTTGGGGGTACGCACAGTACATGCGCACTGGGGGTACGCACAGTACATGTACACTTGGGGTACGCACTGTACATACACAACGCATGGGAGTGTATGCCTGTACGACTCGTACCCCTGGGGACTCTGCTTTTGCAGCTGTTTTTGGCTCTCATAAGAAAAGAGCCGTACGGAGTGCCGTCGGGACGAATCATACTTGCTGGGCCGGAAACCGCTGCTTAAATACGTACAGACGTCGCGTACAAGCTGTTCCGGATCAGAATCGTTGGTTTATTTTAGCCGTATGGTCTTTTGTACGATATGTATAGAAAGAGGCTTTCTGTACGAATCATACTTCCTAGGTTGTAAGAAAAGTTTACCGGGTACAAGTCGTACGGGAAAAATGCTCCATACAAAGATTTGTAAAGCCTTTTTCCAGGATTGGAATCGGCCCCTAGGTGGGAGTCACAGTGACAAATGCTAAGGTAAATCTATGTGGGACAAGTGTTTTGCTTATTAGTATGGAAGTGATGGCCTATTGGATATTTTTTAGTGTAATTGAACCGTCTAGTTTGAGTTTATGTTCACAATGAGGTGGATATATCACCAAATCCCTAATTATTTAATTTTCTCTTTTTACCGTAGAGAATATCTGTTGCTAGTTTTATCATTGTCGATAATAACTCACAAAGGATACTGCAAATGAGTTTGCATTCATCTGGGTCCATTATCTGAGCCTCAAATAGCAGGGACTATTTGGGGGCGTGGCCGAGCCGAGCCGCAAGATGGCCGCCGAGTAACGGTGCTCCGCCGGCCGAACACACAATCCGGACACCAATCCGCCTAAAGTCTTCATATCTACGAAATAAATCTGCGGAGGGGAATGCCTTCGCGCCGCGGCTCCGGATGCGGCCACTGCGACTGAAATCGGCGGCGGCGATCGGACGCTGGGGCCTTCGCTGCATCGGCGGCCTGCGCACGCCTCGCTGGGCGGGCAGAGGAGATACTCGAGTCCCCGGTCGCGGGCCTGTGACCCGACGCGCGGAGCTGCGCAGCCCAGACTGGGAGCGGGAGCGAGACTGGCTCGCCGTGTGTGGCGGGGCTGCTGAAGCGGACCATCCGACTGGCCGTCAGCCTGCAGGCCGGCGGTGACGAAGGTGAGGCGCATGGTGAAGTGCGCTGCGTGCTGCAGAGGCCCTGAGAGTGAGGGAGAGCGCCCTGGCGAACTATGCTTGCTGCAATACACGCCACCATGGGGAGAAATGACTGCTGATGTCTGGAGGAGTGCACAGACCAGCATATCTACAGCGCCTGACTGCATGGCTGCATCTGTTCATAGCCTGTGAAGCGGAAGATTGCGGACTGGTGCTACAGCGCGTTAAATGCGGTGCTAGATTAGATTGCCCTGCCCGGAGTGCCTATCCTGATACTGCGCTGACGCTGTGGCGAGGACGCCGCCATAGGCCTACAGATAGCGCGTTCTGGTGAATCGCTGGGCTTGAACGGCCTGCACGGGAGTATCTACACGGCGGGGGGCTGTGGGGCCGGGCGAGAGCTCAGCCAAGTGCCAGCCACACCGATCAGAGCGAGGGCGACCCACAGACGTGGCCAATTGGTGGCCAATTGGTGCCCCCCCCGGTGCCCCCTGAGGTGTCTCCCCTAAACCACCATGGGGAAGTCAGATGCCAAGCAGCTGAAACTGCATTTTGAACGGCGCACAGCCCGGAGTGCTGAGAGGACCCGCATGTCGCAGACAGTGGTCCCTGAGACACAGATGGAGCCCACGCCAGAAGACGACGTCAGGAGCATGTTTCGCGACCTCAAGGGATGCCTCAAAGACATAGACACTAAATTGGACTCCATGGCACAACGTATGGACGGCATGTCCCACAGAGTTGATCAACACGAGGAGCGACTGGCGGCAGCGGAGACGCGGATTGCGGAATGCGAGGAGGGACACAGCGACACTCGAGAACAACTGTTGCGCATGGATAAGGTACTGGAAGTAATACGTGGGCGCAACGAGGATTTGGAAGCCCGCTCCCGTAGAAATAACATACGCACTATTGGGATTGCGGAATGCACCAATATTAGCAATATGGAACACTTCGTGGAGGGTATGTTTCGTGAGTTGTTTGGAACTGACCTGTCGGCCATGTTTCTGATTGAGCGCACGCATCGGACGCTGGGCCCGCGCCCAGTGCCGGGAGCGCCACCTCGCCCGATTCTGGCCCGAGTTCTGAATTACAGAGACAGAGATACGATCTTGAGGTTATCCCGTGAAAAAGGCGAATTAACCTTCCAAAATATGGCTATCTCCTTATACCCGGACTTTACGCAAGCTGTGCAGACTGCACGGCGTGAGTTCCTGCCAGCCAAAAAGATCTTCCAAAAAGTGGGGACCAAGTATGCCATGCTGTACCCTGCCAAGCTAAGGGTTCAAATCAAAGGGAAGCCGGTGGTCTTCACGGAGGCGAATGAGGCGTTAAAATTTGCACGACAGACAGAACGATCCCATCGTGAACTGAGCGATGGCCGGGGAACCCCCCCGTCTGGCCAGCTGAGCGACATTGAATAGTTAAGTGTGCGGATCCGAGCACTATGGCTGATCACAGTGCTGCCTGCCGCCCTGCGGGTTCTAGGTTCAGCATACGCCGTTTTCATTCCCAGTGTTTGCCTGCGGCCTGAAACTGGCAATAGACGCGGACCTGGACTGACGGAGATGATTGGCCGTGGGGCGGACTCTGATATCGCCTTTGTGGCCGTGAGCTAAGGTTATGGTGGATGCTACGCAGGGCATGTCCTGATGGCCCTAGACTGATTATGAACTGTAGAAGGCGGAAATGTTCGGCCACCCTGGCACTTACAGACGGGGGAGTGTGCCGGGGACCCCACGCCCTCACCGGGATGATTACCATGCTACTGTCACAGGAAAGTTTTTGTTGGGTTTGTTTGAGGGGGGGCGATGAATCTCAACCTGATTGGGGGGTTGGAGTGGGAGGTGGGAGGGTATATTTTTTGTTGGTTTGTGTTGATGTACTGCAGCATTCGCTTCCACGACTTACTGATAGAGCGGCGTTGTTCCCTACCATGCCCACATGGCTGTTGGGTGCTAGATATTGTACGCTACGACTTTCACCGCACGCCCCACCTCTTGCGCCGCGAACAGACACACCGCTGAGTAGGGCACATACACATACACATCTCTGACCGCGCTGCGCTGCCTTACATGGAAAATTTGCGGTCTAAATGACCACCGTAAGGTCCGACTGACTCAGGCACACTTGGCCAGACACCATATAGACATCTGTTTCCTACAGGAGACCCACCTATTGCAGGGAGCCGGGGAGCGGCTTAGGCATACCAGATGGGGCGAGGTGCACACTTCCGGCTATTCCAGCTATTCCCGAGGAGTGGCCATTTTGATTCGGAGGGGCCTGCCCTGGCAGACACTGAGGGCGCACGCAGACTCCGAGGGGAGATACATGGTACTGTTGGGGAAATTATTTAACCAGCAGGTTATACTCATCAATACTTATGGCCCCAACTCGGATGACCCAGGTTTCTTCCGGCAAGTGTGGCTTAAGGCGCAATCCATGGGCGTGGGGGCGTATATTTGGGGCGGAGATTTTAATGTGGTCCTTTCGTTGGAACTAGATAGAGAAGGGGCCGCTCGCACACATCACCCACATGCGGCGGACACTCTCCGAGGCCTTATGGAAGACTACAATTTGCTGGACTCGTGGCGGATACTGCACCCCGCGTCGCGAGAGGGCACTTGCTTCACCCCACACAGGAAGGCCTGGTCCAGACTAGATTTTTGGCTGTTGGCCCCGCATGTACATGCTTGGGTAACGGAAGTTTCTCACAGAGCGCGCACCCTCTCCGACCATTCCCCTGTTGAGCTGCTGCTGCGAGTCCCCCAGCCATACGTCACTCCCTTCGCATGGCGATTGCCGCCGCAGGCCTTGTTAGATCAGGTATTTCGTGAAGAAATACATCAGCACATTCTCGACTATTTCGATCTTAACACGAACTCGGTATCATCTGTGGGCACCCTGTGGGACGCCTTCAAGGTGGTTATAAGAGGCCATTGCATTGCGGGACAAGCCAGAGTGCTGAAGACCATACAAAACACGCTAAAGAGGCTGGAGGATCGACTACATGCCCTGGAGGTGCAGTACTGCTCTGACCCCTCGGCGGCAACGCTGGCGGATACGCGCACTACCCTTACGGCATACCAGACTGAGGCGAATAGGGAACTCAAATTTCTAACTAAACATGTATCGGCCCGCCGCTATGGTGAGGGAGATCGCCCGGGCAAAACGCTCGCCAATCTGTTACGTTCGCAAAGGGCTTCCTCTTACATCCCATCAATCGAGACGGCACATGGTCAACCTGTCTACACTCCTCCAGAAATTCTGGACACATTTCGGACATTCTATAAAGACTTGTACCGATCAAAGGGAGGTCCCCCACTGGAGGACTTGTCTGATTACCTGGACACGGTGCAGCTGATCTGGTTCACTGCGCACCAACAGGGGTATTTCGATCGACCCTTTGAAGTGGACGATGTAAAGGACGCCATAGGCTCCTTGGCGGCTGGAAAGGCGCCAGGACCGGATGGCCTGCCGGCGCAGTTTTATAAGGAATACGCTGAACTCCTGGCCCCCAGGCTGTTGGCCGTCTATGCAGAGTCGGTTGAGGCGGGCATGCTCCCAGCGTCAATGAGAGAGGCCATAGTAATCGCACTTTTAAAGCCGGATAAAGATGCCCAGAAATGCGACTCATATAGGCCATTATCCTTAATCAACACTGATGCGAAAATCTTCGCCAAAATGCTCGCGACGCGACTACAGCCAGTACTGCCCCTCATGATACGCCCAGATCACTCAGGCTTTGTGCCGGGCCGCTCCACGTCTCATAACCTTCGAACGCTCTTTGGGGTTTTGCACTATTTGGCCCCGCACGTAAAGGCCGCAGTGGTGCTACTGGACGCCACGAAAGCGTTCGACTCTTTGGAGTGGGGTTTCCTGTTTCCGTTACTTCAGCGCATGGGGATGAGTGAGGCCTTTATTCGTTATATTAGATTACTCTACACTACCATCACTGCCCGAGTACGAGTGAACGGACTTATATCTGAGCCCTTTGCCATTAGCAGGGGCACTAGACAGGGCTGCCCCCTATCGCCCCTGCTGTTTGCGATTGCTACCGAGCCATTGGCGGCCCGTATTAGGCAGCATCATGCGGCTAGAGGCATTGGGTTCTCTTCCCGGGCTCTGACCGTATCTATGTACGCGGACGACATAACACTATATGTGGTCGATCCTCATGTAAATCTCTCCCCCATGACAGGAGAGTTGATGACCTATGGCCGGCTGTCCGGGGTGACTATAAACTGGGAGAAGTCGGTCATTTTGCCCCTGACGACTGGAACGTCCCGATTCACTCCGGACTGCCCGTTGAAATGGGCGACTGGCACCGTGCGATATCTGGGGGTATGGATCAGTACGGACATGCAGGAGCTGTGGACGGAAAATTATGGACGTGCCCTTGCATGGATAGAGGAAAAGGTTGGCCGCTGGAAACACTTGCCCCTTTCGCTGGCAGGGCGCATAGCGGTGGCAAAAATGGTGCTCCTACCTAAGCTTCTGTATTTATTCGTTAATATGCCGATGCCTCTGACTGCGCATTTCCTGAACCAAGTGCGCTCGCGGATGATAGAATTGGCGTGGGGTGGCGGGCAGCCGAGAGTGGCCTGGGAGACCCTCACTCTCCCGCAGAGGCAAGGTGGTCTGGCGGCGCCGGATTTCACGCTATATGCTTACTGTGCACAAGCACAGTTCTTGCACTACTGGGTGCACCCTACGCCCTTCCAGCCACATGTGGCCATAGAGATGGATAGGGCTGCCCCACTGCCGCTCAGCACGGCCCTATATGCACCGCACAAGAGGAGATGCACAGACATTGATACTGTACATGCGCTTAAGTGGGCCTGGGATGGGCTCCGTCGACGAACAAAGCTGGACCATCTCCATACCAGATCGGTGCCACTGCGCGGGAACCCCATGTGGCCCCCGCTGCAACACATGAAAACTGGGGAATGTGCGGCATCACGCAGCCTTCGGACGGGGGGGGACCTCTTCCCGGGGGACACTTTCATCACGCTGGAGCAATTGTGCGACACAGAGGCACCAACGATGCTTGACACATTGCTCTACTATCAGCTGAGACATACATGTCAGAAGCTATTTACTACATTTCCGGTGCTGCCGCCGGACTTGCTGGCCCTAGAGAATGTACTCAGAGTGGAGTCGGGACGTAAACATGTGTCCCGATTATACAGTTGCATGCAAAGCGCTAGTCCGATTGTGGTTCCGGCGGCGCGCTGACTATGGGATACGGAATTGGGCACCGTACTCACTGATGATCACTGGGATATGTGCTGTAAACAGCTTGAGACCCTTTCCCCTAACTATCGTCTCCGATTGATACATTTTAAATACATACACATGGTCTACCGCACGCCTAGTCGGCTACATCGCATGGGCCTGCGGGACGCCGACAACTGCTGGCGCTGCGACGCACGTGGAGCTAAGTTTTTACATATGGCGTGGGAATGTCCCGCATTGGCCTCATTCTGGATAAGGGTGATGGAGCTGGTGAATGCAATTACCGACCTGCAGATCCCCTGCACTCCACAGACTACATTACTAGGGATTTTACACATGGTCAAGCCTAAACACCGAAAACTGCCGGCACTGCTAATCCTGCTCGCCAAACGACAGGTTGCGCTGCACTGGGGAGCTGGCACATCGCCTCACATTAGGGAGTGGATTAAAAGCGTGGTGCACTGCCAGACGCAACTCGCGCTATACGGGGAGCTCTTACCAGTGCGCTCGCGGCCGAAGGACATATGGGAACCATTCACACACTGGTTGACTCACACTACGATTCGAGAGCTGTGAAAAAGTGCTTTTTATTGATGGGGCCGGGGGGAGCCGGAGACCAGTTACATACTGAAGTGCCGAGGTCATCGACTGTGCTGTGGGAACAATGCGGACTGGGTGTGGGCGGAGGTGGGAGGATCGTGCGGGACTTACTGTGAAATGACGAGAAGGCACCCTGGTGTACTATTGCTACTGTTGTTTTGGTGGGGAGCTGTGCTGTCAATCTCATTTTATACTTACGCTGCAGTGAGTTGTGATTGTCTTGTTATTGAAAATGCAAATAAAAAGAATTTAAAAAAAAAAAAATAGCAGGGACTATTTTGGCATCCATTTCTCGATTAGCCAACCAATAAACCGACCAACTGACTTTGACTTAATTTTGTAATCCTAAATTGGGAGGGTGTACGAGAACTTTTTGCTTATTCAAGCGGGTGCTGTTTGAGCGTGAGCTGAGCTGAGGCATGTCAAGTTTTCTAAGTGTATTGTCATCATCAACAGCTTCTCTAACTTGGTGTAATGCCACCTAGAAGTTAGCCTCCAATTGCACACTGCATTTTATTTGACTTAGTGTATTTTGTGATCTTCTAGTAGCACAATGTTCATCACCACATAGTCATATGATGTGTAGTCCTTTTCTGAATAAAGATTGTTAGACCTGTCAGCCTAAGAGTGGCCGTTCCTGAAACATTTTGCCTCTTCTATTTTTGCTGCATTTGTTTTGTCTGTCTTAGGGCTCTGCTAACCATTGTTACAGTGCTTTTTCTCACTCTTTAAAAAATGGAAAGATTGGCTTACACCTGATTGGTATATTTAATTCACTTAGAGGTCCCTAGTAAAGTGGTATACCATATACCATATACAAAGGGCCTGTAGATTAAATGCTAATGGTGGGTCTGCAGCATCTATTGTGCCACAGAGTTAAGTATCCCTTTTAATCATGTCTCAGGCCTGCCATTGCAGCCTGCCTGTAGTTTTAAAACTGCCAATTAGACTTGCCAAACCTAAAACATTCCTTTTCAATACATATAAGTCACCCCTAAGGTTGACCCTAAGCAGCCCCTATCGCATTGTAATAAAAAACTTGCACTTGTATTTTTAAGTTTTACATGTACTGTTAGTGAACATTTGTTTTTCACTACTATGAGGGCTAAGTCTTCCATAGGATAACATGTGGTTACCTTATTAAATTTAATAAGTGCTAACTTTTGATTGGGAGCATTCAGGAAAGTCATGTTTGCTGTCTGAGAAGTTGAAATTTAAAAGTCAGATTTTAACTCAAAAGTTTGAAAATGCCACTTTTAGAAAGCTGCAATTCTTTCCCATACTATTTAGTGAGTGGCAGTTGTCCTTTGTATATTTATCCCAGACAGCCTCTCAATAAAGGGATTAGGTGTGCCTGGATGGACCATCTCAGGCAGGATGGGGTCAAGTCAATAGGCTGTTACCTGCCCACTTACAAAGGATTTCACACTTGTCTATTGGGCCTGTAGCCAGGGCAGGGGGCAGGAAATTCCAAGTACTGCTATAAGGAGGACTTCTGGAAACTTCTTGTACTTCAAAGAAAGGCCCTCAGACCCACTCTTCACACTCTTCAGTTCACTTTCTGCACCTGAGTAAGCACTCCTAGAGGTCTGCCCTGCTTCTTGAGCCCTACACATCACCTTGAATCCAGGACCTCCAGAGTGACTCCAAGGGCTAGTTGGCTGGCCTCCTGATCAGAACCTCAGTGACAGACAAGGCTCCAACCACCTTGAACCCACATCTGGACCTAGCATTAATGAATCTCAACCCTCCAAGTGGTGCCACTGCAGTCCAGGACTATTGGAAGTAGTGCTAAAGGTGCCCAGATTGTCCAAATCTTGGGTCCTGGAAATTCTTTTTTACCAAAAAGTTCTCTGAGTACTGAGAGAAGACTGTAGCAACCTGCTCATCGATCTGCCCGAGGTGCATCACCGGTCTGCATGACTTCATGGCAGCTCCCGCTACCCTCTTCTCAGCAGCATCAAAGCCTGTTCAGAGGTTCCTCGCAGAAGGGTATCCATTAGGGGTGGGTTAGGGGTGGGGTGGGTGGACCTTGCGGAGTTTCGCTGCTTGCAATTTCATGGAGTTACTGTCACAAAGTACCCATAAATACTGACACGGTAGAGAAAAGAGAGCAGGAAACTCACACACTACCCCCTTTTGTTTCTCCTTTTCCCTCCTTGCAGCCTACAATACCTTCAAACGCCACTGACATCGGCGTGGATAACAGCCCTCTTGATGAAGTCGATCTTTCTCAAGCAGGACCCTCTGATGAGAAGGTATCACAGGAAGCTGCTGGAAAGGCTGGGGCCCTTTAAGAGGCCAGCCTGAGGCAGAAGTGGTGCCGTGTATGACGAATGCTGGAGGAGACGGGAGACCAGGACACTGAAAAGATCAAGAAGCAGGAGGAAACCTCGAACCCGGAATAGAACCAGCGGGTGTGTACCTACTAAGGCAGCCCACGAAGGTGACCAGAGAAGCGAGCAGCATCAAGCGGTGCCCCGCCACATTCCAGGAGGGACATGGCTATCTCAGGTGAGTGGCCGGTTTCAGGGCCTATTTAAATAGATGGTATACAAAGGATAGGGAGGTCTGGGAAGGTGGGAGACTGGTGAGAAAAGGTACATGGGGCTGCACTATAAGAAAGATAATAAGGAAAATCACTGGTGACGGTTGGGTGGATAGAGCTTCTTTCCCCCTCACTCCCAGACCATGATACTTAATAAAACAAAAAGAAGGAAGTGATTTACACAAGTCATATTTTCTTCTCTGAGGGTTGTAGGTGGGGACCAGACCTACTGAAGGATGTTCTGAAGACCCTAAGAAAAGAGAAGAGAAACGTATTCTCCGTAAACCCCTGTCAAAAGAAAACAAGAGAGAAAGAAATAATAAAAGACAGCTTCAAAAGAAACCCTCAGTTTCAGAGTCTTTGCATTGTCTGTGCCACAAGCTTCAGTGTCACAGTTACCTAAAAACTCAGCGAGATTCCATGGAGCTCTGCACGTCTCGCTGTTTGAGCCGATTATTAGCATCAGGAGCTTGTTGGGCACTGTAAAATCAGCATGAACTGCACCACATGGTGTGCCAGAGGCGCAACTTCTTCCTGCTGATCGAATAGATTTTCTAAGCGAGCGGCAGCTTTCTCAACGCGAATGATCACAAAAAGCAGCAGAGCGGAATTATTAACCCACCCCTAGTATCCGGCCTTGCCGAGTCCTGCTTCATCCCACTGGAGATCTTAAACTTCCAAAACAGAGACTAAGTCTGAATGAAGGATTCTTCACCACACCGTTGGCCAGTGGCTCCACGATGAAGATGTCTCCCACTGGAAACCACCAGCTGCCTTGCCCCCGCTGAAGTTTACCTTCTCACACATTTTTCCACAAAATTTCTTCTAAGTCCAAAAGTAAGCGGAGACCGGCCCCAATCCACTTCCTGTATCTAACCCAAGCTCCATCGTGATCGGCCATAACTTTCAACTTTTACCCGCTCTTGCTCTACTAGATGTCCATGGTTGGCGCTTTGATCTTTTAGGAACTAGCGTTCAATTTAAACTGTAAAATTCACACCTCTAGTTCTACTGATTGGATTTTTGTCATTTTGGTGTCAAATAATTTTGTACAATTTTTTTTATTTTTCTAAATTAGTGTGGGATTTCTTTTTTTGTGTGCTGCATAAATACATATTACCTTTAAGTTAACCCTGACTGCATTTGTGCCAAGCTATCAGAGGGTTAAGCACAGGTTAATTTATTGACTTTATGGTTCACCGTGACGAGGACTGTGGTTTTTGCATGAGCAGGGCTTTTCCCCCTCCACTAACAACCCAATTACTCAAAAAGATATAAAATGTAATGAGACCTCATTTGGTAACACATTGTGGTGTCCAATAATGAACAGCGACACAGTGAGTACAAGGATTGAAGTTTATACATCAAATGAAGCCCCGTACCGGTTGTTGCTCAGTCTGCTCCTCAACGGTCTCTGTCTCAAATCCCACATTCCATTCCACACATTCCATACCAGAGATGATCATGAGCCGGACTGATTCAGGGATACAACAATAACAACCTTGCATTGCATGTCACACCTCCTATCCCCAGAAAAAAAATATAGAGAAAAAATATTCTGCTACCAGATCTGACAATGAAAAAAAATCAATCAATTCATACTTGTATAGAAGGGCTTATCACCCAAGAGAGTATCCAGGCTTTGTGCCACGGGTATCAGTCAAAGAGCCAGGTCTTGTGTCCTTTTCTGAAGTGGGTCAGCGAAGGGAGGTGCGGAGGTGGAGAGCATTCCAGGATTTTGCAGCAAGGCTGCGTGGTTTGTGTGGTATGGTGCGAGGGCAAGGTGTGCAGAGCGGAGGTACCCGGTCGGTTGGTGGAAATGATGGTGAAGTTTCTTGTAAGTGGGTCCTTGGTCATGGAGGGTTTTGTAGGCATGGTCAAAAACCTGAATGGGCATCTCTTCTGGACAGGGAACCAGTGGAGGTCCTTCAGGTGTTGGGGGATGTGAGTCTACATGGGCAAGTTGAGGATCAGTTTGGCAGCTGCGTTCTGAATCGTCTGGAGTCTTTTCATGAGTTGGGTGGTAGTGCCTGCATGGAATGCATTGCCGTAGTCCAGCCGGCTTGTGATGAGGGCCTGCATCACCGTTTTCTGGTGCTCATGGGGCGCCATTTGAAGACTTTGCAGAGCATGTGGAAGTAGGCTGAGCAGAGTTGAACTTTAATTTCATGAAAGTTTGTTGTCCAGGATGATGCCGAGGTTGTGGGTGTAGGGGGTCCAAGTTCTGCAGTCCAGCAGGAGTCATTCCAGATGGCGGAGTGTCTGCCGAATTTCAGAACTTCAGTTTAGTCCATGTTGAGCTTCAGGCAGTTGTTCTTCATCCAGGTTGAGACGTTCTTCAAACAGTTGTGGAAGTTGGTCGTCTGAGAGGTGGGGTCTGCTGATAGCGAGAGGATGAGCTGGGTATCGTCGGCTTGGAAGATGATGTTGTGTGATCTGACGATGGCTGCAAGTGGTGTCATGTAGATGTTGAAGTGGGTTGGACTGAGGGATGAGCTTTGGGGGGGGCGAGTAGGTGGTGTACTTGGGTTGTGATGTGAAGGGATGGAGGCAGACTTTCTGGGTGTGTCCCATGAAAAAGGATGCCACCTGAGCATGTTGTCTGTGATCCTGCTCTGGCATAGTTGATAGATGACTGTGCGGTTGGAGAGTTGGAGATGGTGTCGAAAGTTGAGCAGGATCAAGGTGGCTAATTCTCCTGTGTTGAGTACAGTGCGGATGTCATATGATGCAGCAATCAGGGCTGTCTCGGTGCTGTGGTTGGCTATGAAACCTGATTGGGAAGGGTCCAGCAGGTTTTTCCTCTCCAGGTGTTCAGTGAGTTGGAGGTTGATGGATTTTTCAGGACTTTGGCGGGGAACAGGAGCAATGAGATGTGACGGTAGTTCTGGAGTTCGCTGGGGTCTGTAGAGAGTTTCTTGATGAGGGGTCCCACTACTGCACGTTTCTAGGCTTTGGGAAAGGTGACAGCTTTTATTGGAGGCATTGAGGATCGTGGTGAACTGGTGGCTGATCTTGTCTCATCGGACGTTGAAAAGTCAGTAGGGGCATGTGTCAGTGGGTGCTCCCAATTGGATGGAGTTCATAAAAAGGGTTGTATTTTGTACACTGAGGTGGACTCAAGCGGTGAGCAAGTGGTCAGTGGTGGTGGTCGCTGGAATGCTGTGGAGGTCAGTAGGTTGGGGAATCAAAGTTTCTGTAGATGGCTGCTATCTTGTTGAAGTGGTCGGCTAGGGCATCACAGCGTTCCTGTGAAGAGAGGGTTAGATTTTTGGTGGCTGACTGGTAGATGAACTCTCTGATGATGGTGACATCACCAAGATTTTTATCCTTGACCTGTTCAGCTTGTTCTCTTTAACCTGACCTTCCTGCTCAGAGTTAGATAGGCTGTTTTAATCAGCTACAATTGACTACTCAACAGTTTCCTCTCCAGAATCCGATGTGAAGTCAAAATACTTCTGTCCTTTCATTTTTCTTTTCTGAACCTCACCTAAAATGTGTTCTTGAGAAGAATTAATGGAAACTACTTTTTTAAGTCCCCCTACCAAAATGCTGAATTTCCCCCACTTATTCTACAAATGGGTCTTTGAAATTTAAAAAGACCTTTGGGTACAAAATTAGTTTTTTGTATTTAAACTCAATCACCCACCTGAATGTATTTTTACTTTAATTTTGTATTTCTTATCATAATTCACTTTTCTTTTAGCCTGTATTTTTCTACAGTTTTCCTAACCTCGTTAGGATTTAGGGGTCAGATGTATCAACATTGCATTGTGCGATTCTAAAATAGCGAATTTTACCGATTTGCTATTTTGGAATCGCAAAATGCAATGTATGTAGGTTTCTCAAAAAAAATTATGATTTCCACATATTCCCTAATAGCAACCCGCAAATTGCGATTCACTATAAGGGATTGCTCTCTCATTCATTCCTATGGGCCTGGAGGCCCATGGGAATGAATGGGAAGGCATTAGCAATTTGCGATTACCGAATAGGTAATCGCAAATTGCGATTGCAATTGCAAGGGTGCCAGGGGACATAAAGCCCCCCTGATGCATCCCCAAAAATCGTAAGTGTGCACATGTGGCACACACACATGCCCTAAGGGCATGTGTGTGCGCCACATGGCACTTAGAAAAATGCATTTTTGTGCATTTTTCTAAGGATTTGCAAATTACCATCAACTTCAAGTTGGTGGTAATTTGTGATTCCTTAATGCAAAGTTGCGTTCTGAGAATGCTTCTTGCATTGCATTTAGGGAATCACAAATTGCGATTCCCTAACTGCATTTGCAAAATAGGTAATTGCAAAAATTGCGATTACCTATTTTGCGATTGCCTTTTGGGTTGATACATCCCAAAAGGCTTTTTACCGTTCGCAAACGGGCCGATTCTGCGAATCGGCCCATTTGCAAAATGGTAAAACCCTTGCTACATCTGGCCCTAAGATCCATAACAGCAACATATTTATCAGAATCCATCCATGGAGGAAATGATTTAGAAAATACAACTTAAGGTGATGTCCCAGCACTAGAATGAGGTGTATTGTGATAGCTGCAAATTTTGCACCATAAATATTCATTTACATTTAGACTTGAAGATGGCTGTTTGAAGACCTTTTTTGATTATTTTATTAGTAATGATTGATGCAATTTTATTTAAGTAAGTTACACATTTTTGTTGACACCAATTGTGTGCCATTGTCTGAAACTGAACATTTTGGTACACCCTCCCCAAAAAATACATTTTTCAAGAATCAGTTGTACTTTTCCCTACAGACTTAAAATATATCCATTTAAAAAAAGAGTCAATCAGAACAATAAAGTAATTTTGATCAAAGGAAAGACAATTAAATGGTCCTAAAAATCAGTTGCTATTTCATTCTATGGTTGCTCAGGGATCTTCACATTGATTAATGAGGTTTTGTTATAGTGCCAACTCTTATCTGATAACTGACACTCATGACAAGTTTGCATATAATCATACACTCTTTTATCCATCCAAAGCCACCAATAATGATTACGTAAAATCTTGTTTGTGGAGGTAACTCCAAGATATCCTTCATGAGCAATTGTAATAAGTCTTTTCTTCAAGGTTTCACGAGGTACAGACAAACCCCCACTGAGGACAATACCAGATTCAGCACTTAATTCAGGTAACACATGATAAAAGTCCTTGATGTTAATATGGGCACTTTTAGATATACTAGATATACAATATTGATATTTGTAATAAGATCTTGATGATGTCAATCAACCATACCCTTGTTGTGCCATTCATCAGTGGAACTAGCAGAGTTACATCTTTCCACTGCATAAACCACACATTAGTCTAGCAATATCTCTTCACGTCTGTCACAGCACTGTACAGGCAGACGCGATAACCAATCAGCCTGAACATTCAAATTTCAAGGCACATAGGAAATCTCAAAGTCAAATTTGTGCAAATAAGTGATCAACCTAACCAGGTTATAGGATGATTTGCCAACCCCTTTGTCACCCATGAGATACACCAATTGCTTATGATTTTTCAAAAGTTTAAACATCTGACCCCCATGAATACCTGTTGAATTTATTTATAGCCAAAACACAGGCAACAGTTTCTCTGTCAATGGTGCTATATTTCAGCTTAGCACCCATGAGAGTGTGAGATGTAAATGCAATGGTCCTCTCTTTACCATTTATTCTCTGACATAACACAGCACCTATCCCATTAGCAATCGCATCCACAGTAAGCTCACATACATTTTTTTGAATGAACGGTTTGAAAGCATCACACATTAAAATGGTCATTTTCATCTCTTCAAATGCTTTAGTTTGTTCCTCCTTCCAACAAAATGTTCCTTTTTTTCTCAGCAACTGTTTCAAAGGTTGACCTACAACACTAAAACCACAAACAAACCTATATCTATTATGCTATCAACATAAATTTTCATCAACAATGGTTTACCACTGACTAATTTGACTTCTTGTGAATCTTCTTATACCCAATCCAGATCCAATTGAACTGCTACTGGGGACCTTGATTTTTGTATGATTCCCAATCTAGCTTGGTACATCCATCCAAACACATCCTTTCCTTCCACAGCTACATACACCTTAAGGAGAACCTTCCTTCCCATGAATGACACTATGGGTCTGATTACAATGTCGTTCAGAGAGCCTCCGACCGCTAGTCAGAAGCTTTCCGACCGTGGTCAGAGGCTTTCTGACCGACCAGCTCTCGGAGTCTTCTGGCTGATCGGAACCGCACAGTAATCCCCTATTGATGTGGGGATTATGATGTCGGTTTCTCACAACCTTTCCGGGCTCCCTTGCCGCCGCCGCCGCCTAAGGTTGGTGGTCGAGGGGTAACCTAGGGCACCCCCTGTAATACCCTGCACTGTGTGACAGGCACCATCGGGTCCCTGCCACAGAGTGCAGGGTTTTACATACACACCCATTTCTCTGTAAGCTGTATTATGGACAGTTTACGGCCATCACACAAGCTCCCATAGAGAAAGTGAGGATGCAACTGAACAGTGTTCGGTTGCATCCTAATCAGGTGGTTGAAACCGCCGAACGGAGGTCAGTCAGTCCAGAGCCTGCGACGGTGTCGGTAGGAGGTAAATCCGACTGACATCGTAATAAGCCTTTTTGTTCTTAAACCATCTCAGTGTTTGAATCTTGATTTCACCAAATGCCACACGTGAAATGTAACAGTCATGCAACTAATTTTTCATGAAGGTAGCTTGATCTAAAATAGCAATGGGAGATCCCAAATCTGCCATTACCAGTATTTCTATTGTGCCAATGCGTATAATACAAAATGGTCCCTTCCTTGTTCCTCCATCATTGGGAGTAAATTTGAAAATAACATTTTCACATTTATCCTCACATTCGCTCAACTTTTTTTATTCATCAGTTTGTATCGTGGAGACATTCGTATTTTTCTTCCTGTTATCACTTACTCCATCACCTTCTTTTGATCTACAAACTTTCGCAAATTACATTTGGCTGTTCACTAAATTGTGTTACTAAATGTACCATAGCGTCACAAAAATTATCCCAAGTAACATCCTCAGGCAGTTCCACTTCCAGCAAGTTAGCAAACATTTATTGAGCAGCAGCACCTAAACAGCTGAACAAAATCACTTTTTTTCTCTCCAGATGAAATTTTCTAGCATCAATAGCTATAAGGTAAGTTTCAACATTTCTATACAAAGTATGCTATTTAACAGCACGGTTACCTGCACACTGTGAAGAAAATTGAGGTTAGGCCACAAACAATTGTGAGGCCATTTTCTCTTACTCTCTCCTTAATTCTGCTGTGACAGGCACTGAGCGATATTTATTATTAAAATGGCTGCCCTTTAGCAGTTAGTTCTGTACCACAGTGAATAGGCTGTTGTTGCTGCTAATATGGTGCTCTTAATAACAACGATGTGGCTGGAACGAATGCTGCATTGTGGCTGTGCAAATATTACACTGGGTACTTCTGGAGACAATGATACAGACACAACACTGCAGAAAATAAAGGGACAGCTACTATACTATTACTCATAAGTGCTCAAGAACAGCCACTTACAATGCAATAATTACAACAAAATCCTTGTGTGCCTGTCAACAGGCCAATCTTTGGTGTGCCTGTCACCGTTTGTGCAAGCATCAAAAATTGTAAATCATTTGTAACTTAAGTATAGGTTCTCTTGTGCCTATCACCCTATGTACATTCTGGTTTATTTCATTCTCAGTTGTATTCTGAAGCGTTTACTTCCTAAATTGGGGTGGCACGTCAGAAAGCACTCCCTGTTCCCCCGCAGCAGCTTTGACCTCGATTTACCCCGCGGCGGAAAAAACTCCCCAACAATCGCCTTCAGACCTCTCTGCAAGGGCTCAGCAAAGGGCTGCAGTCGTCCGGGGCTTTGCTTCGCCGTCACATTGCTCCAGGAACGTGTCCCCAATATGTATGTGGTGTCCAATAACGAACAGTGGCACTATGAGTACAAAGATTGAAGTTTATTGGTTAAGTGAAGCCTTGCACCCGCTGTCACATCCTCTGCTCATTGTGCTCCTCATCTGTCTCCGTTTCAAATCCCTCTCACATCCCATTCCACACATTCCTCACCAGAGATGGTCGCGAGCTAGACTGATGAAGAGATGCAACCATAACATATTTGCATAGCATACCACACATATTTCTTGCAATTAATGATTCCGTATGTGTAGCTTTATTTATATGCATTCGGTGGGTGCTCCCAATTGAATGGAGTTCATAAAAAGGGTTGTATTTTGTACACTGAGGTGTACTCATGCGGTGAGCAAGTGGTCAGTGGTGGTGGTCGCTGGAATGCTGTGGAGGTCAGTAGGTTGGGGAATCAAAGTTTCTGTAGATGGCTGCTATCTTGATGTTGAAGTGGTCGGCTAGGGCATCACAGAGTTCCTGTGAAGAGAGTTGGATTATTGGTGGCTGAGTGGTAGATGAACTCTCTGATGATGGTGACATCACCAAGATTTTTATCCGTGACCTGTTCAGCTTGTTCTCTTTAACCTGACCTTCCTGCTCAGAGTTAGATAGGCTGTTTTAATCAGCTACAATTGACTACTCAACAGTTTCCTCTCCATAATCCGTTGTGAAGTCAAAATACTCCTGTCCTGTCATTGTTCTTTTCTGAACCTCACCTAAAATGTGTTCTTGAAAAGAATTAATGGAAACTACTTTTTTAAGTCCCACCACCAAAATGCTGAATTTCCCCCACTTATTCTACAAATGGGTCTTTGAAATTTAAAAAGACCTTTGGGTACAAAATTAGTTTTTTGTATTTAAACTCAATCACCCACGTGAATGTATTTTTACTTTCATTTTGTATTTCTTATCATAATTCTCTTTTCATTTAGCCTGTATTTTTCTACAGTTTTCCTAACCTCGTTAGGATTTAGGGGTCAGATGTAACAACATTGCATTGTGCGATTCTAAAATAGCAAATTTTACCGATTTGCTATTTTGGAATCGCAAAATGCAATGTATGTAGGTTTCTCAAAAAAAATTATGATTTCCACACATTCCCTAATAGCAACCCGCAAATTGTGATTCGCTATAAGGGATTGCTTTCTCATTCATTCCTATGGGCCTGGAGGCCCATGGGAATGAATGGGAAGGCATTAGCAATTTGCGATTACCGAATAGGTAATCGAAAATTGTGAATGCAATTGCAAGGGTGCCAGGGGACATAAAGCCCCCCTGATGCATCCCCAAAAATGGTAAGTGTGCACATGTGGCGCACACACATGCCCTAAGGGCATGTGTGTGTGCCACATGGCAGAAATTTTAATAATGCAAAGATAAGTTATGACATTGCTCCTCCCTTTTCATTTTATAGGATGACACTAACACAATGGTCGTGCATTTACCATGCTAAAAGCTTGAGTGCTTGTTTGCTCTACGATACCAATAGTTTGGGTTGCTCTGAAATGAAAAAAATTCCCCCATAATAACATAACCTGACACATGTGTTTGTAAAGTGCACGTTTACCTCTTGGGGCATTGTGCTACTGAGATGTTTATTGCCACACAGCTCAATGATACTAACTTTACTGAACTTGGAAGGATGAAAGGTTGATTGGAGCCTCCAGGATTCAACCCTGCGACCCTGAAGTCTAACACAGACTTTTAGACTGGATGCATGAGCCCACTGAGCCACTAGGACTGAACGCTCTCAGTGTACCAAATTTAAAACAGCGTACCCGAAGGTGGGTTGCTTGCTGCTCCTGATGGGAGATGGAGAATTTGGACATGCAGCAAGGTAATGTAAAGTCAAAGGATTTGTAGACCGCAGACTAAATACCGGGGAGGGTCTCTAGGCTCTCTGGAAGGTCAAAGAGCAAGGGCTTCAGTTTCTTGCAGAATGTTGTGACCGTGGTGGCTGTTCTGATGTCCTGAGGGTGGGTGTTCCAGGGCTTTGCTGCAAGATAGGTGAATGAGTGGCCTCCAGCCCTGCTTCTGCAAAAGCGCGAAATGTGTGTGAGTGATAGTGAGACAGATCGAGGTTGCAGGTTGGCAGGTGGATGTGCAGATGGCGGTTGAGATAGTTGGGTCCAATCGGATGCAGTGCTTGGTAGACAAGGGTAGGTATCTTGAAGAGGTAGCGCTTCTGGACGGGGAGCCAGTGGAGTTCCTGGAGGTGAGGTGTGATGTGGGAGCGGCTGGGTAGGTTGAGAAGCAGTCTTGCAGTGGTGTTTTGGACTGTTTGAAGCTTGTGTGTGAGGTGGGCAGGTACTCCATAGTAGATGGTGTTGCCATAGTCTAACCTGTTCATGACCAAAGCTTGGAGGACAGTATTTCTGGTGTCCAATGGGAGCCATATGAAGGTCAGCATTTATTTGGAGTCTCGTTGAGAGTTCAGTGTGCAGATTGATGCCCTAGTTTCAAGCCCGGTTGGTGGGAGTCAGGGCGGGTTCCAATCCGGTGGACCAACAGGTGGTGTTCTAGTGGGAATTGTTGGACCGAAAAACTGGGCTTCCATTTTCTCTGCATTGAGTTTCAGGCACTTGGTGTGCACCCAGGTGGAGACTTCCATCATGCAGCATGTGAAGTTGCTTTTGGTGTTGATAGGGTCTTCTGAGAGGGACAAGATGAGTTGCGTGTAATCCGTGTACATGATTATGCTTAGTCTTGGGAGTGGGTGATCTTCGCAAGAGGTGCGAGGCAGATGTTGTAGTGTGCAGGGATAACCCCTGGGGGACACCGCAGATGATGTATTTGGGTTTGGAGGTTAAAGGCGGCAGTCTGACATGTTGCGTTCTTCCGGATAGGGAGGAACGCATCCGTTGGAGGGCTGACCCTTGGATTCCTGTGTCGTGAAGTCTGGCGATGAGTGTGTGGTGGGAAACCGTGTCAAAAGCTGCAGAGAGATCGAGCAGAATTATGACTGCGGAAGGTCCTCAGTCCTTGATGATGCAAAAGTCATCCATTATAGCAATAAGGGCCATTTTAGTGGTATGTTTGCTGTGAAATCCTGATTGTGAGTTGACAAGGACTTCCTGTTGTTCGGTGTAGCAAGAAAGCTGGCTGTCCAAGATTTTTCCAGGGAAGGGAAGCAGAGAAATGGATTGATAGTTGCTGGGGACTTCCGGGTCTGAGGATGGTTTCTTGAGAAGAGAGGTGACATCTGTATGTTTCAAGGCATCCGGGAATGTGGCTCTGGTGATGGATGTGTTGATTATGGATTGTAGTATTGAGCTTATCGTGATGCTGCCAAGGTTGAAAAAATGGTGCTGACATGGATCCGTGGGGAAACCTGAGTGGGTGAATGCCATGATTGTATTAGTTTCATTGGTGGTCAAAAGGGTCCAGCTGGAGAGATTGGTGTCACCTGTGGTGATGGCATGGGGTGCAGGCGGGAGGGTCGTAGGAGGGGTGGAGGGTCAAAGTTCTTGTAAATGTTGGAGATTTTGTCATGGAAGAAGTCTGAGAGTTGATTGCAGAAGTCCTGCGATGGGGTGATGGAGTTGTATGTGACTGCGGGGTGGGTGAATTCTTTGAAGATCATAAAGAGTTCTTAAGGTTTGTTGTTGCTGGCCTTGATTCTCAGCGACAAGGCTGTCTTTGTGGTGGTAGGACCTGAGCGCATACTTGTAGGTGCTCCTGTCTGTGGGCTTTTGAGAGGATCACCGCTTCCTTTCCAGGCGTCTGCAGTGTCTCTTGAAGTTCCTGAGGGTGTCTGTGTACCAGTGTGCATGTTTTTGGGTTTTCCTGGGTTTGTTGGCCTTGAGGGGAGCAAGGCTGTTGGCGTAGGTGGTGAGCCATTGATTGAGATAATGGACGTTTCTGTCAGCAGCGTCAGAGAGAGGGGGATGGTGTAGGTTGAGGGTGTTGATCCCTGCTTGTTGGGTGATGTTTTTCCAGTTGTGGTTCTGGGAGGGTGGTATCACTATAGGCATGTGCAGGGGAATGAAGATGGTGAAATGTGGGAAGAAGTGGTCTGTCCCGGTGAGGGTGTGGTTGACTTTGGCTGTGTTGCAAGTGGACAAGATGGGGACCAGTGTGTGGCCTGCTGTGTGCATGAGAATGACTTTGAGGAGGCTGTCCAGTAGGTCGGTGGTGTTGGGGTCAGTGGTGTCTTCCAGATGGAAGTTGAGGTCATGGAGGAGGAGAACAATTTTGAAGATGATGGCAGCAGTGGAGATGAAGGTGCTGAAATGACTTTGTGGGCCCGGTGATCAGTAGGTGAGGATTCCCTTTGTGGTTGACTTACTGTCTATTTGGATATCGAAGAGGAAGTGCTCTATGAAGGTGGTATCAGGTCATTGGTGGAAATGCACTTTATGATGTCTTTGTTAATTATTTTGACACCTTCTCTGGGTGTTGAGGTTCTGTCTTGGTGCAGTATCTTGTAGTCTGCTGGAATGTCTTGGGCAGATGATGGGTTGAGCCATGTTTCTGTGAGGATGGCGAGGTCAGGTGTATGTCTGAGGATGAGGTCCCATACCTCTGTGGCATGTTTTTGAGGAGTGGGTGTTGAGTAGCATGAATGTCAGTGGTTGGTGGTGGATGATGGGTGTGTGGGTCACATCAGTCACATCCAAACAGACAACTTTGGGAATACAGAATGCTGATATCTGTAGTTATAATCAATGTATATATATTCTCCTGTATGGGCTGAGATCCTGTGAGGGTGCATCACCTCACATTCTTGTCTGTTTGGTAGGGTACTTTTCCCCATGAGGGTGCTAAGCGGCCCCACATTAACAGACTGAAACAGTTGGACAAAACACACTTATATGCACCCTTTTTATGTTACTGATCTAGCCTCTTTATCTGCCCCTTCACCTCTCTGTGAGGTCTCATCAGTGAGCCATGACTGTAACAGTCTGTGGTCTGGCCTGCCATGTTGCCTTTGCGGGACCCCCAAAATGGACATGCATGCATAGTCTGTTTGACACTGCTGAATTGATCTTCTGTTTTTGAGCTCACTCATCTGGCTCTCCATGCACTCTTATAGGCAATGACTATGCTGTGGACCACTCATGTCTTTCATATGTGGTAGAAGGGAGCCTGGTTCCCTTACCATGACATTTTACCAAATCGCTGGTTGAGGTGTGAAGTATTAAGAAATTGAATTGGCTTCAATCATTACTATGCAAATGGGGAAATAAAAGCAGAAATTAACCAACCTGATGGTAACTGCAAATGGGAGTAACACAAAATATGATATTCAGCATATATTACTGGATTGCTTATAGGTGTTGCCTCTGTGGAAAATTATTTTACACCCACTATTTTTTAAATATGGAATAGTAAACTGAATACAGGCTGTAGAGTTTCTTACTGACACGTGCCATTTGGACACTGCAATTACTATTTCAAGGTTTATGACTGCAGTTAAAAAACTATGCACGGATGAGTAAAATGAATAAGGTGTCCTGATGAAATTCTTTGCAGTTACAATATGATATTAAATGTAATATATATAATTGGAAGTTTAAATGTTATTGGTTGTATTTTGGTTTTAAATTAGAAACTCCAGAGGCGGTAACCTTAGACAATAAAATGAAAATGCATTCAGTTTACAAAGTGATTGGTGAGGAAGTTAAAAATGATCTGGCTGGAGTACACCACTTTTAAAATTAGGAACCTTGTGAATTTGTAGTTATTTTATAATTATTGGCGCATGAAGGGGTATCTAATATTATGGTCTTTTACATATTTTAACTTGAATGGCTGGGGTATGAATTTTGATGCTGGAATTTTAAATATCGTAATAATTATTATTCAATGTTTAGATAAGGTGACTATATGTGATTTTTAGTTTATAGGTCTGAAGCACACGCCATTCAGATCAATTATAGTGTGGTACATAGACAGTCAGAGTATTTAAACGCAAATGGTTAGATATCTTGTCTTCAGGTGTTGTATTTTATTTGATCTTCTTCTTTTAGCCTTAGCCAATACGTGCTTCATGGTTTTATGGGTTGTAAACCCATGAATTCATCAGGGCTGTTAGTTTAGGGCGGTCCCATGGTTAGACCTCCTATCTAGACACAGTGTAGGAGCACAAGTGTTTCAGTACTTTTAGGAGTGGAGGATATGGGATATGGAGTAGTCACAGGATGAATAATAAAGCAGTCAGGGACAGTATTCCCTCGCCAATGATGCAGTCCAGATATATATCCCTGTTCATTGGTTACGATCAACAGCGAAATATTATGCTGCAGATTATGGTAGGGCTCAGAATAAGAGATCCCTGATTCCGCGAGTAATCGGACACGTTTGCAGGTAGCGAAGATACCCGTGGTTGAATTGTCCTGTTGTTTCTCCTCTTATTTTTTTATACAACGAGTTTTATAGCATGTGGCTCTGACTTTTGGTGTTGGGTCTTCATTAGTTATCTGACAGGCATTTCAATTGGTATAACTAGGTAGCCAAAAATGTATTTTGAAGTGCAATCACTGTAATTTGACCACACTTTTTTCTGGATTACTGACTTACCTTTTAGATCTACACTGATCAACCGTTTTTGTTTGCACCTAATGAATGATTCACTTTGTGATGTACCGAAGATAAGCTGTTCCCTAGCTGATGATACCGCTTTTTCATCTAATTTTTTATCTAATTATTTTGAGTTTATAACCAGAGGCAGGACTGGCTTTTTGCTTGAATGGCATTTCTCAGATTTTTTGCATGTTTTTAATATCAGAGTAGGCAAGTATGTAGTTCTCCCAGTCATGGGAACTTTAGGTGTGAAACAAGTTAGTAAGGGAGATTCTTTCTCTTATAGGGGAACCAGAGCCTGTCCTGATGAGAACTACATACTTGTGCCCCCCCTAACCCCCTCCTGGGTCAAAATGTTGACTTCTAATCGACCGGTCAGAGTCTTTCATTGATTTTCAAAGGGCTTATAGCCTATGGGACATTGACTATCCAGTACAATTTTCTTATTGTTTCCATATGGTATCATATGAACAACGAATGTGTTCTCCCTTTGCACTGTACTGTTGGCACATTGAAGAAGATTTTGCACACCACCTGTGAGATGTTTGCTTCACACATGGCCTGGATGTGTATATTCTTGCTCTTTTATGTTTCTCATTGTGCTCCATTGAGCATGTCTGCTCATCAAAACTCAGATGCATTAATGTATCAAACGTAATACACCTCTGATTACTGTAAAAAAATGTTATCTTGGTTGTGGAATTTAAGTGCCAGGCACTGATTACAGATGACTACAAGCCAGACTTGATGGTTACATTTGGCTCTGCGGGAGTTCTATAGATGCAGCATTTCAAAGCAGGTTGGTCATTGAGCTGCTGCGTCAAACAATCCAGTTCAAAGACTGGTCTATGTTCTTTCTGCTATCTCAACCACAAATATGTTTTTCTTTAGTCATGCAGAAATGCAAATTAGCTATCCTATCATCAATAAGAATGATGTCTATAAGGAATTACATTAAATACATTTTTTATTGGACTGCATAGAGACCTCATTGCCTGATCTCATAAATCCTTCTTATCTCACCTGAACAGAGGGTCCAGATACTAGACTCAGTTGTCCACTTTCACATAGTTTTCTATTACTGGGGTCAAAAGGCAAAGCAGTCTTGAAGCTTCAACGGTGAGCAGTAGGATACGTTGGCTCTGGCAATGGTGCACAGGAACAGGGAGACAAGTCATGAAAGAAATCAATCCATGTAGCAGTGGCTCACTAAAGCAGTTTTCACATTCAACTTGCAAGAAGCTAAGCAGCTTGGAGGATGGGAAAAGTGGAGATACACAAATTGACATTTAATGAAAATGGATAGGTAGGAAATACAGTATGTGTAACAGAAAAATTGAACAATCATTTGATTTTAAATATACATACTGGATGTGTTGGGATTTATACAGCATGAACAAAACATGGGAGCAGTAGATTATTGCACATAGAGGGGACTAAGAAAACGAATTGAGAACAATCCTATTTAAGCAAGATGGTGGTTGAGTTTTATTTGTAAAGTCAAGCAAATGAGAGCTAGGCGACTTCTGTCGATGACAAATAACGTGCTCTGTGATCCAACTAGTAATTCACAGTCTATAGAGAGCAGCAATTCTTACGATGGCTAACTCATGGCCCACCGTATTTCATATGAAACAACCCATGACATGTGGCTACAGAGAGAATTTCTAGTAGAAATTATTTCAGTCGCTTAGTTCCTACTTTTGGCTACTCCAGAGGGCAAGACTCTGACTCTTGAGTGCCAGGAATAGGCTTTGCAAGATTGCTATGTAAACTCGAGATATTAAAATGTCTAATGAGGCGGGTCTAGACCAACATACGGTTGCACTCTTCTTGCCTCATTAGATGTAAAGTACGTCCATCCAACATTCCGACATCTTAGACTCTCAAAGGATTTTCTAAGGGGAACATGCTAGTGTCTAACAGTACTTTTTTGAAACAGACCAAAATCGTCAAATTAATGAAGCAGGAATAAAATATAATTTTTTTTAGTATCGCCAAACATACTTTTATAAAGTTTATAATATCCTGTGTGAGATTTATGAGTTTCTCTCTTCATTATTTAGCCAGAAAATGATAAGGATTATCTAAGATGAACCTTTTCAGATATCTACAAACACCATCAATAGTTCTATTTTTTGGGTCAGTCATTTTGGTATTGTTGTTTCGTGTTCTGAATAAAGTTGCAAAGTGGGAAATCCCTCACATACTTATAAAATTGCTATTGGCTTCAGTCAAGCAGCATCTTTATCCAGATGTAAGACAATCAACTAACAATGAGCAACCAATACTATTCCTTTCAATTTGATATTAACATAAGAAGCCTGAAGCGAAAGGGTACTTTTCATTTACAAAGCCACATCAGTCAACTTTGCAAATGTTAAAGACCTACACACAATACATACATGTGCATGTAGGTTCCCAGTTGACTAACGAAGCACACATTACGAATCCTTGTGTGTCACAAGGGGAACTCTGCTGTCCTAGGCAAGCTTTCTTCCCATTAATCACTAAAGTGATTGCTAATACCACAAGGCGATGCAATCGATTATTTTGTAAGATGACTGCTCGAGAATTAGGGTCTGTATCATTCCACTGTCCTAATTCATCTGTGCTCCTATGCCTGAAAATAGCTTTAGTGGGATTTGTTAATAAATGTGCTTCAAAATAGTTGCTCATTTGTCATGCTGAATTTAAAAATAGCCATCTTTGATTTTCCTTACTCTATACATTTTGACCTTCATCCACCACTTCCCAGATTTCTGTATGTTTTCTTCAGTGTTCAGAGAACCTAATGTAACTTTTTAACTTCTCTTGGTGAAACAATTTATGGGATATACTGAAACATGTATTTATGTCATGAAGAAAGATTTCCTAAGTTCCATGCTATTTCTTTTATGCGGTTATTGGCACAACCTGCGTTATTCTGCAAAGCCCACCATAGAATGGTGATTGCTTTGCAGCATATGGCAGGAGGTTTTGTAGCTGGCAATTAACCGTTCTTTGATACTCAATGAGCACTCTATGTACAGTCTGCTTGGACGTTCTTAGAAAATTGGAGTTCTGTAAGTTCTTATGTGAAAATATCCCGACATTTTCCCTCACTGAGCTTGTCAATCATGTCAGCCCTTGTAGAGTTCCTCCTGCTTTATGACTTGAGACTCCAGAGCTGTGCTCTGAAGTCGCATTCGTATTCCAAGAGCGTTGCTGCTCTCCCTACAAGGGTTTATGGCGCTGGTGGTTCGTGGCACGTTGATTTATAATGAACAGAGTTCACTTCAGGTTGAGATGCCATCTTATGGGACACATATGGAGGTGTACGTGAACGACTATACAAACTGTGGCTGAGTGACAGTCTGTGACGTGTTTATGTCTGACACGCGCATGGTGAGGTGCATGTTGGCTCCTTATATGAGTGGCAAAAATGTTGGAAAACTCTGTGTGGGGTTAGGTCTCTGTTTATTTGGGAACCCTTAACGTTTGGATTCCTCCTCCTAATACGGTTGTTCCTGTGGCTGGGTTAGTAAGGTCAGGTTGCCACAGTACCCCTGCCAAAATGGTGGCAGTTCTCTGCCTCTTTCATAATAAATCTGCGCCTCTTGAGAGGCCTGGTCTGCTGTCTGCGGCCTCATGCACGTTTGACCTGGTCCAGTTAGAAAGAGTACATAAGAGGTTCAGGGGTCCGATCACAAAACATTTTTGACTGGCACTTGCTCTAAACACCCTTTGCCATCCTATTATGAGAACAGAATTATGGGGAGTGGTAATGTGGGAGAGTAACGTTTGCACATATTTACCGCATGGCATTTTGTCGTGCTGGTGATGTGTTCTGTTGTTTTTGTGCTGCATTATCGTAACGTGATTTTGTTTTGTTGCACTATAGTTTTTGAGTTGCATTTTGTTTTGAATGTTTTGTTGTCATGTGCCATGTCATGTTTTAATTGTGCAGTCATGCTGATGTTTGTATTTTAATGTACGATGTTTATTTGTTTACTTAAAAATGTCAACAAATGTGATGGGATGCATTCTTTACATTCTTCTGGTGCTACTATCCACGTGCACCAGAAGAATGCACAAAAGGTTGTAGGGAGGATATTCGAGAATGGCAGGGAGTGGGGACAGTTGATGGAGCGTAGATGTTGTCATGGATCCATCTTCACCAATTCTTACCTGTTGGAAATGAGGGTCTCTAGTTGGCAGAGGATAGTACCTTTGTCCAAAATGGGACCCTTGCTTCTAGTCAGGGTAAGGGGGATACAATTCTAAAATAACCCCTGCTCACCCCCTTGGTAGCTTGGCTCGAGCAGAGAGGCTTATCTCAGAGGCAGTGTATAATGCATTTGTGAACACATAAAGTAATATAGTGAAAACACCACAAATATACACCACACCAGTTCAGAAAAATAAGTATTCTTTATCTAAACCAAACAAGACCAAAACAACAAAAATCCACAATACAGTAATAAAAATATGACTTTCAAATGGTAGAAATAGTTCAATTCAAAGCAAATTGCAAATGCAACACTTTTCACACAAAGTACCTTGTATCCGTCGTGCAGACAAACAGAAAGGGTTGCAGGGAAGGTGATGCGTCGGTTCCTTACACTCATGGAAGGTGATGCATCGGTTCCTTGCTCCGGGGGAGGTGATGCGTCGGTCCTTAGTGCTGCGCGGGGCAGGGCAGGGGATGCATTGGTTGCTTACTGGAGAGGAGGTGATGCATTGTTTTTTTACTGCGTGGGGAGGTGATGCATCAGTATCTTATTGCGTCCCCCAATGATGCAACAAACTTTGCACCTCGAGCGATGCAACTATCTGGGACGATGCATGAGTTGTTGCAGCTGCACAGCAGGCATTGCGTTGGAATCGGTGAGGTGATCCCAGACTTCGGAGATTGGCGCACTCGATGCGGCGTGTGGCGATTTCTCGAGCCGCAGGCAGGCGTTGCGACGATTTCTTAAACGATGCATTGGAAACAGGTGCTGATGCGTCGCGCTTCTCGAAGTTGTGTTACCTTTCCAGCTCCTAGCGGCAAACAGCCTCCAGAGGTCCCAAACAAAAGCAGGCACCTGTTAGCAGGTCAGAACTCCCAGCAAGGAAGTTCAGGGGAGCTGGGGATGAAGTCTTTGTGTCCCTGAGATGTCAGAACAGCTCTTCTCATTGGAAAAAGGTTCCTCTTGATTCCCAGAAGTGATCTAAAAGTCTGGGGTCTGTGCCCCTCTTTTTATACAGTAAATCTAATTTTTCTCTCCTGGCCCAGTGCTCTGAGCCCAGTCCAAACCAGTTCTGGGGGGCACTTTGCAACTGCACAACAGCCTCCATTGTCAGTGTGAGCCCTGGCTCCAGACACACCACAGGGGGGCGGAGCCATCATTGTGTAAGGCAGGCCAAGCCCTATTCAGGTGCTACTCCTCCCACCACACCAAATGCAGACCAGGCCTATTCAGCCTAGCGCTGACTCATACAGACTCGCTGGAGCCACTGCACATTCCCAGCTCCTGTCACTCCAAAGCCAGACAGTCGATACACATCCTAGCAGAGGCACACCGGATGGCTAAGCAAGAAAATGCCTACTTTCTAAAAGTGGTATTTTCAAACAAAGAATGTAAAAATTACCCTCTCGAAAAGATGCATTTTTACATTCTGAGTTCAGGCATACTAAACTTTATCGTCCTACCTTGTTCCAAGGGGTAGTTAGGCTTATCAGATGGTATAAGCAAACTCCCTATTCTATCCTATGGGAACAGATAGCCTTGCAATTGTGAAAAATGAAATTGGCAGAATTTTCCTATCAGGGCATGCCACACACACCAGGGCATGTCCTACTTTCACATACACTGCACCCTGCCAACAAGGGTACCGTGGGCCTACCTTAGGGGCAACTAACATGTAAGAAAAGGGAAGGTTAGGGCTTGGCAAGTGGGTGCACTTGCCAAGTCGACATGGCAGTATTAGACTGCACTCAGAGGCTGCAATGGTAGGCCTGACTTACATTTACAGGCTGCATATGTGGGTGGCACAACCAGTGCTGCAGGCCCACTGGTAGAGTTTGATTTACAGGCCCTGGGCACACACTGTACTAGGGACTGCCTAGTAAATCAAATAAGCCAATTATGGAAACACCAATCCATAACAACAATTTACATAGGGAGCACTTGCACTTTGACACTGAACAGCAGTGTCAAAGTGCCTAAAGCATCTAGACCAGAAAAAAGAAGTCCAACACACAACAAAATACAGGAGGCAAAGGCAAAAATACAGGAGAAACCCACTCCAATGATGCCAGGTCTAACACTACCTGTAGAATCGATTTACGACACCTTTTTAATGGGTGAGACAAAATAAAGAGATGTTTGCTTGCCAAAAGAAATTTCATTTGCACACTCATGTTTAGATACTGCAAGGTAAAAGCATGCAGAGTGTTAGAATATATGATGTATGTAGCAATGAGAAACTATGCTAACAGAACGATAAAGTATGCTGAAGCATTTCCATGTTTTAGAAGAAAAAATGAAAACCAAACTGTAACCTCTGTAAAACGTCCCTAGATGAATAACAATGTGCATTGAATAATGTATTTCCTTTAACTGCACTAGAAAACTTGTGGATTTACACCATTTGAATGAAAGAATGCATTTAACAAAGGGAAACTGACATAGAATGTTATAAGATTTCTGTAATGTAATGTATATAATTACACGCTTTTAAAAGTGAAACGTTGAAATTTAAACTTGTATGGTAACGTACAAATAATGACCTGAGAGTGAGAAAAAGTTTTAGTTGTGTTTAATACTGATGTGTACCTCATGAAAGAATAGTATTTGAATTAATAAGAAAAGATTAAATGCATTTAGAAAGGTGTGGATATTAATAATATTAATATTTCGTGATTTAGCATATTTCTGTTTAGGCCTCAAAAGGTTTTCTTTCCTCAGCTAACAATAAGTCATGTGAAAACTGTCACCCCAGCTCTATGAGAAATTTCTGTAAAGTTTCCATTTGTATTCACGTTTACAATGGACTCACATTTCACATGTCGAAAATTGTAACAACTTTGTTGCATCCCACCCGAAAAGCATCTGGGAATGGACAGATGACAGAAGACAAAATGTACTGCCTACTTCCGAGGAAGTTACTAGATACTAACAAAATGGAATATAATGATCCTAGAGAAAAAATGAGAAAAGGATTACTTAATTCTTCTGGGTTGTATATATTACCAATCACCATATAACCGCCCATTGTGAGTGACCAATGAAAGCCCCAGGGACTGATGGAATAGATACTTTTAGGGTTGTAAACTTGGATGGATTGGAGTATAATGGTCACATTAAGGAGGAGTTAGGGCTGGGTGTCTGACCATTCCCTGCTTGTCATGCTATTGGGTTTTTCTTTGATCCACACATGCTACCTATCCTGAACTTTATTATTTTTCCTTGTCCTAAATCACTCATTCTGAGTGACAGAGACACTAGCAAACTGAACCTTAAGCAAACTGAGAACCTTATCCTGTGGTATTGCCGGCTGGCAATCGGGCACAGGGAGATAATCATTATCGGCTGAGGGGTTATTTTGACTCCTAATGTGGCAATCAGAGCTGCATAACGACACAAACTGATATCTGAGGACAAAACCTGAAACAACATTGAGTGGTTTGTATGAGCATCACTGAACCTGTAATTTCTCATGTGCTGTGTGGTTTTCCTGTGCAATTTCAGTGTGTTATTAAAAATCTGACATTTAATGGGTTTCTATTCATCCTGCATTCTTGAGGCTTTAGATACATGTTTTTACTAAATTACCTTTATCGATTCTGTCTTATTCTTTTGGTGATATTCTTAGTCTCTAGTAATCTATATTCATGGCTGATGAAGGTGCAAAGTTGTGTTGAAACATTAGTTTGAGATAACAATGAAGTATTCCAGGTTGGCACAGTATAATTGTTCATTCCCCGAATATTCTAGTCGCTTTCAACTCAACAAAAAATTCATCGGAGGTCCTAGGTGATGTTGGTAGCAGTTGGTAGTAGTTTTCTAACTGACAAGAGTGATCGATATTGAGAAATGGGCATAATGGCTTGAGTTGAAGCTATACCAGAAAGAATAAGTAGCATTTCTTGTTGCCCTGAACCCCCGCTTCCGCTGGATCACAATTGGTGTTGTCTTTATGTGGAGATGGTGGTTTTTGCTCCTGCTGACACAGAACAGAAGTTACCTCTCAATATGTTGTCCGCATCTTTATACTGACGACGAATTGCCAGTCAGCAGGATGTCCCACGCATCTTCATCTTGTCGAATCTGTGGTGAAAGCCGCCACGTTCCTCATCGCTGTAACTTCCTGCCATCTGCAGATAGGGGGACATGCTGCCTGCTCTGGGAATTATGTATGGGGTGTTGTTAGAAATGGGATTTCTGGTTGGCTAGGGCATGCGCCTAAGCCAGGCAGAAACCACCACTCTAGTCAGGGCAAGGGAGTTACACGCTGAAGATAACCCCTGCTCACCCCCTTGGTAGCTTGGCATGAGCAGTCAGGCTTATCCCAGAGGCAATGTGAAAAGTGTTTGCGCAACACACACACACAGCAGCGATACGCTAGACACACCAAAAAAGAAACTCCAAACAAGGTTATATCAAAAATAGCCTTTGTATTATCCAAAACACATTAGAATCATAATCACAAATGTACACTGTGCCACCTGGCACTAGGCAATACTTCACAGGGGATTATATACAGGACAGGTCCAATCGGGCTGCTGTCAAAACCATAAGAACAGGTAAGTAATAAACAATCAGTGACTACTGGTAAGATACTGTACTTAGTGGAAACATATTATGCATAAACACATTAGGCATACATCACATTTAGAAGTGCACTGTAGTAACACTCCCTGGGTGCATACATCACCTCAGGCATAAACACATTATGCAGCCTTTTAGGGCCTTGCACCCTACCAATACCACAACAAATGACCCCAGGCCAACTGGCCTTCCTTGGGGCCCATCTGGTGTGTCCCAACTGCCCTTTGTCCCAATAGTCAGGGCTTGATAATCACAGGGCCTTCCACCAGGCCCTCCGGCCGCCAATGCAGCAGAGAAATGTGCGTGATGCACAAGGGCCCAGGGGGGGTGCATCTCACTCCTCCCTCGTTATGAATATAAGCATGCCCCGTCATTGCAACTTCCCACACGCTTGCGGTGCAGCTTTGACAGAAAAACAAGCACTGGCACCAACTGTGCTTCGGGAGCCCCCTTCACTGGGGCCCTTCCGGTGCCGCTCACGGCACCACAATGCTCGATTGCGGCCCCACTCACTGATACTTCTCTTTGAGGACCAGACAGGAATGCCTCCGTTGGTGCGGGAATCCGGCACCCCACACTCAGGCACCAACAGTGCCTTCTCAGCTCCAGCCAGCTGACGAGTGGCTTCTCCTCTGTACCGGCTGCCTGGGGAGACTCCGGTCGAACTCCTCTTCTCACCACCACTCTCTGGTGATACACAGCAGCTGTGAGCCATCCCAAGGCTCCGTCTCTGTCGCGGAAGCTCCACTCCTGATCAGGCAGACCTGGGCCGGCCGGCCTCTGGAGCGAAGTCTCCTTATTCTGGGCTCTTTCTTTGGGCCTTGGATGCCCTTGAACGCGGGGTAGGTCTCTGCCCACCACTCGGTGCAGCTCTGTCCTGGAGCACCTACGGAGCTAAGCCTCCGTTAACCCAGGCTCCCTTCCTCGTCACGCTTCTTTCGGCCCCATCCACAGCCAGGCGGCTTGCCTGGCTTCCTGGACGCCGCTCGTGGGGCGGCGGTTCTTGGGACAATAAAAACGCTGGGTGGGGACCCGCTTCACCATCCTGCAGCACGTGGGAATCCCTACGCCGGGATTCCCTCAGAACACTTTTACAGCCCAGCGCTGCAGGGCATAAGCGCTCCTCCCATCTTGGCACCAGCAATTAAGATGTAGCACACACGAGGCGCTAGGTCTTAGTCCATAGAGGTAGAGCTGGAGCAAAGCTGGGCCCAGGCAGGCCAGCTCACAGGGCTCTCCAGCAGAGGGGCAATCCCTCATGGTGGTTCCTACTGAGGCCCAGCAGGTACAAAGAAGCACCCAAGACAGCACACCTTACATGGGGTCACAGCCCCAATATGTATACCATATTTGTCTTTGTTCTGCCCTGGCACAGGGCTTGGGGAACCAGTCCCAACTGGTTCTGGGGGGTACTGAAGCACTTTGTTTACAGTGCTCACACCCTCCTTTGTCAGGTTGGGCTCTGTTCTCAAACACACCACAGGGGGGCAGAGCCAGCATTGAACAAGGCAGGCACAGACCTATTCGGGGTCAGGGGCTACTCCTCCCACTACTCCAAATGCAGATCTGCCCATTCAGCCTAGCGCTGATTCACCCAGCCCCTCTGGAGCCACACACCTCACCAGCCCCTGTCACTCCAGAGCCAGACATGGAATACGCATCAGGCAGGCAAAGGCACATAGCACACAGAAATACCAACTTCTAAAAGTGGCATTTCCAAAATAGTGATCCTAAATCTGCGCACACCATTACGCAGCATTTATTATCACTATTCCAAACATACCAAACTTGACCACGCTGCTCCTCTCATATCAGAAATTACCACTGAAACACTTATCAGGGAATACCCAATGCATTCCTTTGAGAGGGAAGCCTCACAGCAGTGAGATACCAAAATGGCTGTTTGTCACTACCAGGACATGCCAAGCACTTAAGGAACATGTCCTACCTTTTACCTACAGTGCACCCTGCTGATAGGGCTAGCTAGGGCCTACCTTATGGGTGACTGATAGGCAGTAAAAGGGGTAGTCACAGACATGGCACACACTTTGTGTGCCACATCACAGCAGCAGTAAACTGCGTGCACAGGCCCTGCAATGGCAGAGGCCTGAGACAGGTTTGAAAGGCTTCTTTGGTGGGTGGCGCAATAAGCGCTGCAAGCCCACCAGTAGCATTTAATTTACTGGCCCTGGGTATCTGTGATACCATTTTACAAGAGACTGATAGGTAAATTAAATACGCCAAACAGGTGTGGACCAATCTTACCATGTTTACCACAGAGAGCACCCACACTTTACACTGGACAGCAGTGCTAAAGTGCCCAGAGTCCTAAAACCACCAACACCAGGTCAGAAAAAAGACTAGGAGGAAGGCAATATATTCAGGGATGACCCTGCATCAAGGGCCCAGTCCAACAGGTGTGGTGCATACAGAATCACCATTCGAAGGTACTGAAAATGTATATTTACGGTGTATGGAAACCAACGCGATCTCTAAAGCGTGATCAGCCATTTCCAGTGTATGCCAGCAGAGTGACTTCCAGTGCATCATCTGCCTGCAGTACATGTCTGAACTTTGTGAAGCCTCCCCTATGTGAGGCGGTCATTTTAGTTTGGGATCGATGCTGATCTTTAGCAATCTATGGTGATTGGCACATCCCTTTCTATGCATGTGTTCATTGCGGTGACACGCACACCGGCTCCTTTCAAGTAAACAGGTATTGGCGCAGGTCAGGAACTCGGCGGTTAGTGTGTGCTGGTCACGTTTAAATTTCCGTGACTCGAACAAGACCTTCAAGTTGTGTCCATTTATGGTGACAGGCACACACAAACTCAAGCAAATAAAGCATTTTGACTACTACAATGTCTTGCACTCCAAATTGGCTTACCAGCTCTTTCAAACCAACAAACATTGGTGCATGTGGAATTAGGCACACAGTTTTCAGAGTGCTGATCACACATATTTTTGGTGATTCACACACCACTTTTAAGTGTGTGTCCTTTTATAGTGACACGCACACCAGCTTGATTATATCTCATTGACAGTTACAATTACTGTGCTATTGTGTACATTATCAGCACTTGCGAAACACACAATTAAAAACCTGGATGTTTCAACAGCTAATCTAATCCGCTTCCCCTCTGTTCAATTGTCTGGGTGCATAGCCTTTGCCTCTGTCTTTACTGTCATAGCACCGGGACACTCTGTCGAGTAGCTGAGCGCTCTATAAATCCCTGTTTAACATAACATAACACATACTTGGTGCACAAAGTGTTTTGCCTTACCTTACTCTTATTTTATTCCTAGGGCTAGGGCTGGTTGTGCAACATGCCAGATTCCAGATCCAGCATCTCCTGAGTCTGATTGGGAAAGGTGGAAGTTATGATTCAAAGCATGTATCACGTATATAAAAAAATATGCCATCCTCAGACATTGCTTGAGTTCTGATGCAGCAGAGCTTACCAGCTCTATACATACATACACACAACACTCATTTGGGCCCATAAATATTCATACATTCAATGAACTAGTAAATATCCGCTGGACATCAATTTTGATTTACCTTAGAGAACATTTATACCAGTATTCTTACCAACCCTGTCTCCTAAGTAAATATACGTGTCAAAAGATCTAGTAGTAGATTAGAATAGGGAGGAAACGATAATAGTAATAACTATACATTTAACTTTTATTGAATGAACCACAGACTCAATAGGAGTTTTAAAGGTTTATCTGAATTAATCATTTTGAGAGTCAAATCAAATACACGTAGACACATTAAGATTCTCCATCAGGACAAGTAGTTCAGTTAGTTTATAATTCAATTCACATTAATTAATCTCATGTGATGACAGTACCTGAGGAGAGAAAGAACAGAGAGCAAATACGAAGCACAACCCCACAGAACTATATTTACCTAGAATGGTGTGAGGCCCTAGACATCAGAGTATCAAGGATTCAGGACAGGTTCAGGACCGGGAAGGTGACCTCTTATAGTGTTTAACCAGCGTTACACCCCTCTCTGGTGCTACTCTCTCCGACTCGGGCTCGTCCAGACCCCTTCCTAGATGTGTCTCCTCGGTTGTTCCGCGATCTTTCCCTAGTGTTGGATTCTTCAATCAGATTGCAGAAAAATCGGGCAGCATCTCAGCATAGCATCGGCATCAAGTGGGTCAAGTGTGTCTAACTAACTAGAACTTACCTCTGTTATACCAATTCAAATGTATGATCCACCCCCAAATGTTTCAATTCCATGTACACCCCTCAATTTGATTGGGCCAGGCAATGGGGTGAGGACATCACACCATACTAAGTGCAATACTCTTCTTTGGTTCTATTGTCTAATTCCCCGCCCCTTAATTTTAATACCCACAAACTTTATTCCCACAAGCATTTCATATGTGGATCGAGAAATCTGTAATACAATGTTTCGGGTTCTTCCTCTCATAGGGTCAGGAGTTGATCTTCCCATATCCTTGCCGAGCACATGGATTGGCAGCCATTCAATAATTTCATTAGTTTCAGAACAAGGAGGTTGGGCGCATCCGTAGTTGACACAAAGGATAAGGACATCGGTCACCCTCCAAGGCCCAACTGTGAGCTATTAATAAAGTCAGAGAAGAACATGTTAGAATACAAAATTAAATGAATTCACTGTATACCAGCTGCAAAGATTTCCCAACAAGCTAAAGAAAACGTCATACTAAGTAGATGTAGTAGACGCATGCGCAGAAGTGTTCCCGCGTTTTTGGCGGCCATTTTAAGGACACTCTGGTTACTCATTAGTAAAGCCCATAGAAATGCTTCCCCTAGATACAATATGTAAAATGTACTGCAAAATTAGTACTTACAAACAGGTTGCTTATAATGTTACAGGTTATTCGAGAGGATTGCATACGAGCAAGTTTCTTTTTATATGAAACCTTGCTCCATCAGTTCTGAGGGCTGCAACATTTTGTAACACAGCCCAAAGGAGATAGTTCTGATGGTCGACAGTGAGGGAGATGGGGTAGAAGATGGGTATGCTACAGCCATCAAATCCCTGAGTTCACGGATCAAACTGCTCATTTTAGCGACCTTGTGTGAATATAGGGCATTTGAAGAGGGAATAATAAAGGATCAATCAGTTGGGAAGACAAGTAATAGGAAGGTACAAGAGGCCCTGCTGTCTAAACCTGATTTGACATTGCAAAAAGCTTTAGAGATAGCAACAAGAATAGAAAGTACTACCTCATATATGGAACACATGACAGTATCTAGCACAAAAGTGCAGTCTCAAAATAGCCTGGCGAGAAAATGCAAGTAGAAGAAAACAAAAGAGAGGATGGTTCAGGAAAATGCTGATGGAAAAGAAAGGAGTAAAGTTTGAACTAGAAAAGGTTTCGAGTGTTATTGATGTGGCAGCATGAACCATCTTGGGAGTGCCAGAGTGTGTCCAGCTATGGCCAAGATATGTGCCAAATGTAAAAAAAAGGTCATTTCACAAGGGTATGCAGATCATCCGGCAAAGATTAATTGAGGAAAGTGCACAATGTAGAGCTATCTATTGAAATGGGAGTCATCATCCAGAGAGGAGTATCAGATGTTCACCATCATGGATGGGGAATCGATGGGGGACATTTGTGGTGCAGTTTGCAAGGATCAAAAATAACTTTATGTTTAGTGAAAATTAATGAGGTAGATGTCAAGATTTTAGTGGACCCAGGGTCCCCCTTCACCCTTATCAGTGAGAAAGTTCAGAAGGAGGTATTCCGAGGTTTAAATCTAAGAGAGTCTTCTATACGCCCTGTGGGCTATGGTGGGAAAATCATCGATGTTGTTGGGGAATTTTATACTGAATTTGGGTTGAGGGGCAGTAAATCTCGAGGAGTCGAATTTGTGGCAAGGGATGATGCATGGTTGTTGGGGTGGAAGGATCAGGGAAATTTAGGAATCATACTGGATCCCAATAATCCACATCAAGTTATACTAAAGACCGACTATATCAAGGTACAAGCAGTCAAAGAGGAGACATGGGAATCTATGTATTCTGAAGTTTTCACGAAAAAACTGGGTTTGTAAAGGTTTTAAACATAAAATAAAATGGATTGAGGGAACCCAGGCAGTGGTGCATAAGGTCCGGAGGGTACCTTTAGCCTTGCAGTTTTATTTAAAGCAGGAAGAGGACAAGTTGTCTGCCACTGATGTGATAGAACCAATTGAGTCCTCTGACTGGGTAGCTCCTGTGGTTCTCGCCAAAAAGGTGAATGGTACGTTACATATGTGAGTGGATTTGAATGACCTCAATGAGCGCATATGGGTAGATCAATATCCCTTACCCAATACTACCCATATGACTTCCATGCTCAAAGGGTGCAAATGGTTCAGCTTATTGGATATGACGTCAGTGTATCACCAGATTGATTTAGACCCTGATTCCAGGCATTACACAGCATTCATCACTCTGTAAGGTCTCTTCCAATTTAAGCGCATGCGCTTTGGACTTGCTACTGCGGTTTTCCAGAGGTTTGTAGAGAGCATGTTCAAAGGGATGCCCGGAGTGATTACTTTTCAGGATGATGTGCTGGTGTATGGTGTTGACCAGGCCCAGCACAATGACAGGCTACACCATGCTTTATCCAAATTAATAAAAAGATGTGACTCTGAGCATCAACAATTGCAGGTTGAGTGTGCCCACAGTGGAGTATTTAGGTTACAAATTGTCCTCTGAGGGAGTGAAACCCAAAGACTTGCTAGTAAAAGTGATGGAGGATTTTTGCACTCCATTTGAAAAAGACGAATTAAAGTCATTTATGGGACTCGTTGAATTTTATGCCAGGTTTGGCTCCAATTGTGCTGCCAAACCCTTTCACATGAGAAGTCTCCTCAAAAAGAACATCAGGTTTAAGTGGGAAAATGAATGTGCCAAAGAATTTGACCAGATCAAAAAGAAAGTAGCAAACAGCATTCCCATCAAGGCTTTGACACCATGGATCAAACTATAATCATGACTAATGCGAGTCAATGGGAATTGATTAGGTGCCATGCTCATGTAGCACAAAGGAAGCAGAGATGAAGTAATAGCGTTTGCTACAAGCAGCTTGAGGGGAGCCAAACCTACTTATTCCTTTAATGAACAGGAGGCCCTGGCCTGCTGGTGTGCATCACACACGTCAAGCCCTACTTGTGGGGTTCGAGGTTTATCGTACAAGAGAATAATAAACTTTTGGTCCAGGTCTTTACTACAAAAGGGGGAGAGAAAGCTACTCCCAGGATTGCCAAATGGCAATATAGACTAATGGAAAACAACTACAGTGTTAAATATGTGCCTGGGAAGAAGAATTTGTTAGTGGACTGTCTGTCCAGACTACCCAGTGATTAAGGCATTGATGAGGAAGATAAAGATTGTGATTCTGAGGATAATCTGTAGTATAGAGAGTCAAATTTAAGGTCCCCTTTTAGAACTGGAGTTGAGAGATGCCTATGAATTAGACCAAGAAATGAGAGAGGCCATGAAGGACATAAGTAAGGGGTGGCCAGGTGGGAATTCAGGAGGGAACTCTGAGCAAGGTCTTATCAGTAAGTGTAAACCTGTTTTTGATGAGTTGTCAGTTGTCAATTGATTGCTATATCGAGCATCATTGTTAGTAGTTCCTGATGCCATGAGGGCCAAGGAAGGTCACATAGGCATGCGTGCCATGAAGAGGAGAGTTAGGGAGAATATCTGGTGGCCTGCTTTAGACAAACATGTGGAACATATTGTGAGGGACTGCATGAGTTGTGCTATCAGTGACAAGTCACAGGCAACTGTTCCCAGCCCTGTGGAGGCGATTGTAGTTCCTAGCAAAGCATGGGCCAAACTGGTGATAGATAGCATAGGTCATATGACCTTATCAGGCAGTGTAGCGGAGTATGGCATTGTCCTCATGGACAACTATAGTCATTGACCTGAAGTCAAATTTGTAAAAATTACCAATTCTGCATGTGTGATTGAATTTCTTGAATCTCTGTTTGACATAGAAGAGGTGCCTGATGAACTGCTTTCTGACAACGATTGTCAGTTTACTTCAGCACAATTTGAGGAGTTTTTGAAGTTCATGGGAATTAAGCACACAATGAAATCCCTTTATCACCCTAGAAGCAATGGTCTTGTAGAGAGATTTAACAGGGTTGTTAAGGAGAAAGTTCAATTGACTAAGGCCAACGGGCTAAACTGCAAGATAGAACTTAAGAAACAATTGTGGGCAGTGCACACCACAGCCAATGCAGATACCGATGTGTCACTATTATTTTATTGAGGGGGTGTGCGCCCACTTCCAAGATGTTGAGGAGGTGATGGGTGAGTTTGTATTCCCTGGGAAGAGAAAAAAGATGGAAGTAAATAACGAGTAGTGGCACAGAACAAATGTGATCAAACGTACCTCAAGCAGGGATCCAAGGAACTGAAAGTGGATGTGGATGATCTGGTGAGAGTGTTTACCCACAGGTGCATCAAAGTACTCTGATCTCAGGAAAGTAGTGAAAGCCAACAAGAGTGCTGTGAAAATGGAGTATGGCACATCGTGGAACAAGGGAAAAATAGCTGGGCCCGATTCACAGAACTAACTTAAGACAAAATCCTAAACTTACTACCATTTTGGTATTCACAGAAGGCACTTACTCATTTTGGTATTCACAGAAGGCACTTACTCATTTCGGTATTCACAGAAGTTAGGACTCCTAACTTTAGGACTCCTAAATGCCTTCTGTGAATACCGAAAGTCTTAAAATTAGGAATTTTCGCAGTTTAGTAGTAGTATAGTTAGGACTCCTAACTTTAGGACTCCTAAATGCCTTCTGTGAATACCGAAATTCTTAAAATTAGGATTTTTCTCAATTTAGTAGTCCTAAGTTTAGACTTAGGACTACTAAATTGAGAAAAATCCTAATTTTAAGAATTTCGGTATTCACAGAAGGCATTTAGGAGTCCTAAAGTTAGGAGTCCTAACTATACTACTAGTAAACTGAGAAAAATCCTAATTTTAAGACTTTCGGTAGTCACAGAAGGCATTTAGGAGTCCTAAAGTTAGGAGTCCTAAACTTAGGACTACTAAATTGAGAAAAATCCTAATTTTAAGAATTTCGGTATTCACAGAAGGCATTTAGGAGTCCTAAAGTTAGGAGTCCTAACTATACTACTACTAAACTGCGAAAAATCCTACTTTTAAGACTTTCGGTATTCACAGAAGGCATTTAGGAGTCCTAAAGTTAGGACTCCTAACTTCTGTGAATACCGAAATGAGTAAGTGCCTTCTGTGAATACCAAAATGAGTAAGTGCCTTCTGTGAATACCAAAATGGTAGTAAGTTTAGGATTTTGTCTTAAGTTAGTTCTGTGAATCGGGCCCGCTGTGTCTCGAGTACACCCGGGGAATGAGTCTGAGAACCATGTGCATGTGGAAGGTAGTGGGAAATCTGCTGAAATGGGTCATTGCCTGTCTGCAAGAACTACCAGACTACTGTCCAGTTTCCAGAATTATATCTTACAGTGTTAATAACTATTGTCATTATTTCTTGTAAGTCATTATACAATATTTTTCTTGCCATGATATGTATGTTTTATTTTATAACATAACATAACAGGTGTATTTGTAAAGCGCACGATTACCCATAGGTGTCCTGGTGCTGAATAACAGATGTTTATTGTTACGCAAATCAATGGTACTCATTTTATCGACCTCAGATGGATGATAGGCTGAGTGTACCCGCCGGGATTTGAACCTGTGACCATGAGGTCAAACACAGGCCCCTTCAGTGGCTGCTTTAGTCCACTGAGCTCAATGTATGCTTAACCTTATCTTGTTAGTTGAAAATTGCTCATATTTTGGGAGGTTGTTATCTTTTGTATTTTGTTCTTATTATATACGGGAAAGATTTGTTGGGTTGCATTCTTTACATTCCTCTGGTGTCACTAGCCACGCACACCAAAAAAATGCACAGAAGGTTGTGGAGAGGATATTCGAGAATGATGGGGAGCGGGGACAGTTGTTGTTGTCATGTGGAGAAGGTGGTTTACCCTACTGCTGACACAGAATAAAACATACCTCTCAATATGTTGTCCGCATCTTTATAAAACGCTGCCATATTTTTGGACAAAAGCAGCGCATGCTCTGAAATTTGGTATGGTAAGCAGCCATTTTCCACTTGCTAAGGTGGTAAAATAGCGTTGCTCAGCTCTTTAACCATTTAATTCACCCGTCAGGCCAGAACTGTGGGCACTCCCATTTCTCACTTTATGTAATAGGGCCTCTGATGTCCACGCCAGCTGCATGTATTGATCTTGCAGTGAACATACTCCCTGTAATAAGAGGAGCTGCATCGAACAGCACAAGAGAGGCAATTGTTAATTTCTCGCAATCCCTAGACATTTCTTTCAGGATATTTTTTCATGATCTTTCATCATTTGAGAATGGAATTGCACTACAATTGCAATTGAGAAGTACTGTGTTCCAGAAGGAGATTCCTGCCTAACTGCATACTTGACCCCAGTGTAACTTAATATCAGACTGGAGATAGGTCTGATCCAAATTCTGGTTGAAGCGCTGCTGGACTACCCTGCAAGACTTATTTGCTTTGGAAGAGGAGACTGGACTACACTACAGAGGAGAACCCACCTGCCAGTTGATTTTGAAAGCATCTCTGCTTGTCAAGACCTGCTGGTGTCATTATGAGCACTGTGCCACAGCAGAACATAAGGCTGGTCAGCTGCTGTCTAGCCCAAATGTATCATCATCCTTATCTGTACTGCCAGGACCTCTGTTGGTGAGTCTGAATTGGTCTCTGACCTATGAGTGCTGCAGGAAAGCCTTTACATGCCTTTCAGCTGCATCCAGAGACCTTTCCTTCACCCCCTGTCCTGGACGTCGGAGAGCAAGTTAAATAGGGACACCCTTACTCCAAATGTATTAACCTCATTGACGTCTGTAAAATAGGTCTGGAAATATCTGCATGCGAAACCCTAGGTTCTGTCTTGAAAGTTTACTGCCTCGAGCTTTGTCTTTGTTTTGCTGGGAGACTATGGTGTGTATGTCCGGTCTTGGATATTTGTTCATTGCCACTGGCAGTTTCCAAGATGGAGGTGTTTGAACATTATCACTATCAGGGCACAGGAACGAGCTGCTGCTATTTCTATCATACGATTAGTGTGACTCCCCGATACAGTGCAACTCAATGGGCAAGTGGCACTGTTCTGTATGGTGTCCTCCCTCTCTTGGAGTGACTGTTGGTGTGATGTCCTGCTTCTCTTGGAGGGATTGTTGATGTCCTAAATCCCTTGGAGTGACTGTTGGTGTCACTAACCCACAGAATCCTATTGGAGAACATTGGAACAATATGAATAAACGGTACATGTATGATTGCTGTTCATGCATGCATGTTATGGTTGGGGGTAAATTTTTTAATTCTGGATAATTGCCTCCTGTTGCCTTGTTGGGGTGGGACTCAGTCCCCCAGTGTGCCCATCCTCACAGGTGGAGGGGCATTCAGATACCCTTAAAGCAGCAGGACACTCCAGGAGTGCCGGGTATGCAAAACCAGGCTCTATGGGGCCCGCACCTGCTTCCTAATTGCCTCCTTTTACTTTGCTGGGGTGGATCTTCATACCCCAGCATGCCCATCAACACAGGAGGAGTCGCATCCCAATGCCATCAAAGGACCAGAACACCTCTGCAGCATGGGGTATACAAAACAGGGCTCCATGAGGCCAACACCATCTTCCTGGTGCCTCCCATTGCTTTGCTGGGGGGGACTCAGTCCCCCAGCGTGCCCAACGTCGCAGGGGGAGCGGCATCCCAATGCCGTGAAAACCGAGGATACTCCTGCAGCGCAGGCCCGCAACTGCTTCCTGATTGCCTCCTGTTGCTTTGCTAGGATGGGACTCCGTCTGCCTGCATGCCCATCGTCACAGGAGGAGGGGCATCCTAACGACATTAAAGTACCAGGACACTCCCACAGTGCTGGGTATACAAAATCGGGCTCCGTGCAACCCGCACCAGCTTCTTGTTTGCCTCCTCTTGCTTTGCTGGGGTGGGACTCAGTTCCCTAGTGTGCCCATTGTCACAGGAGGTGGGGCATCCAAACACCATTAAAGCACCAGGACGCTCCCGCAGCACAGGGTATACAACCCAGTCTCTGTGAGACGCACACCGGCTTCCTGATTGCCTCCTTTTGCTTTGCTGGGGTGGGGCTTGGTCCCCCAGCTTGCCCATTTTTTCAGGAGAAGGGGCATCCAGACTCCATTAAAGCGCAAGGGCACTCCCGCAGCGCAGGTTAAACAAAACCAGGCTCCATGAGGCTTGCATATACCAACAACAAGGAGCTGCAGTGGGAAACAGACCACAAGCCGCCCTCCTCTCAAACAATAATCATACACAATAGACTGGGTCTATGAAGGTATCACCACTAAGTGACAAAATAAGCTGCGGTCCAAATGCCTATATCTTTCGGTATTTTGAACTCCCCTCCGTTCTTGGTTTAGGGTAATCACCAACAGCCCTTCACCTTCAGTTTTTTCTCTAAAACCTACAAAGAGTTTTACTTACAAGAAGTTTTACTTATGGCAATCCCCACTAATAATTCTCTCAGTAAAGATGCAAAAAGAGAATATCAAGTCCCAAATCAATTACACCAAGTGTTCTTGGATTCTTGAAACAAAATATTTTTAAAAAAATGTTTCTGAAAAAAATTTGAAAAGACAAGATGACACCTCACGTGCGCAACACCAATGGAGCTTGCTGATTGGTACTCACCAGCTGTGCCCACTTTTATCATCATCGGTTGTCATTTTGTGTCGGGGACACCTCTTAACCTTTAATTCGGGGACCTTATTGAGCCATAATTCCTCGTACCAGCTCGTTTCTACAGGTCACAACATGGGCTCCATGTGTGAGTCCTCGCAGTCGATTCACATTCAGCTGTAATGCAAATCACCCCAGGCCTCACGGAGCTCCTTGTCTCCACCGCGGTGTCCCAGACTGGTGCCAAGCGACTGTGTTTGCCCTGATGAAATCGCCAAGAAACTTTTAATGGCGATGAAACATGTCGGCATAATACAATGGTATGCATACTAAGCAACCTTTTTAAATTTTGAATCAGGTGCACATATAAGGAGGAATAAAATTGGTTCTATAAAAAGTGCATCTTTTTCATTTTTACTCTCACATTTCAGTCGCATCTTGGTATGTGATTGTTTCACCACTCATTCTCACAATTTGGGTTTAATTACGTGGACACTTTACTTATATTTTCAAAGCAAGATGACAACCGATGATGATAAAAGTGGGCACAGCTGGTGAGTACCAATCAGCAAGCTCAATTGGTGTTGCGCACGTGAGGTGTCATCTTGTCTTTTCCCATTTTTTTCATAAACATTTTTTTCAAAATATTTTGTTTCAAGAATCCAAGAACACTTGGTGTAATTGATTTGGGACTTGATATTCTCTTTTTGCATCTTTACTGAGAGAATTATTAGTGGGGATTGCCATGAGTAAAACTTCTTGTAAGAAAAACTCTTTGTAGGTTTTAGAGAAAAAAACTGAAGGTGAAGGGCTGTTGGTGATTACCCTAAACCAAGAAAGGAGGGGAGTTCAAAATACCGAAAGATATAGGCATTTGGACCGCAGCTTATTTTGTCACTTAGTGGTGATACCTTCATAGACCCAGTCTATTGTGTATGATCCATGAGGCTTGCACCAGCTTCCCAATTGCCTCCTTTAGCTTTGCTGGGGTGGGACTTGTTCCCCCAGCATGTCCATCATCGCAGGAGGAGGGTCATCCCGATGCCATTAAAGTGCCAGGACACTCCTCCAGCGCAGGGTATACAAATCTGGGTTCCGTGAGGTCCGCCCTGGCTTCCTGATTGCCTCCTGTTGCTTTGCTGTGGTGGGACTCCATCTGCCTGTGTGCCCATTGTCGCAGGAGGAGGGGCATCCTGACGCCATTAAAGCACCAGGACACTCCAGCAGTGCGGGGTACACAAAACCAGGCTCTGTGAGGCGCGCACCAGCTTCCTGATTGCCTCCTGTTGTTTTGCTGGTATGGGACACTGTTCTTCAACGTGCCCAACGTCGCAGGAGGAGGGGCATCCCAATGCCGTTAAAGCACCAGGAAACTCCAGCAGCACTGGGTAAACAAAACCGGGCTCCATGAGACCTGCACCGGCTTCCTGATTGCCTCCAGTTGCTTTTTCTGTGGTGGGACTTAGTTCCCAGCATGCCCATTGTCACAGGAGGAGGGGCATCTAAATGCCATTAAAGCGCCAGGACACTCCTGCAGCGCGGGATATACAAAAAAAGGCTCCATTCGGCCCACATGGACTTCCTGATTGCCTCCTGTTGCTTTGCTGGGGTTGGGCTCGGTCCCCCAGCATGCCCATCTTCGCAGGAGGATGGGCCTCCCGATGCCATTAAAGTGCCAGGACACTCCTGCAGGGCGGGGTATACCAATCTGGGTTCTGTGAGGCCTGCACAGAAGTCCATGTTCTGGTGTGAACATGGGCTTCTATTGGAATTCTCAAGGGCATATTATCAAGCCCATTATCGCCGCTTTAGCGGCAGTTTTCTGCCGCTAAAGTGGCGATGATTTTAACGCCGTGCTTAATAATATGCCCCGTAATCCTCGACGAGAGAGTGCTTCCAGTGGTAGGGGAATGAGTGTAAACCGAGAGATGTTTACTGTAGACAGCACTGTGTTGCAATCTGTAGAGCCAGCCAATTTATGCATGCGTCCAAGTGCAAGCAAACATAAGTAGCATTTCGACTGCCAATACATTTACAGCCAAAATGCTACAGCAAATTCAATGGCACGGCACATGAATTAGAAAATCATGAAGAAAGCAAAGTTCACCTGTCACAAGGTAAACAGTCTGGTACAAGATCAAATCTACAGCAACAGTATGATTCAGAGATGCAGAAATGTATGTACAGTTCTTGTGGTTTGCTGAATACAAGCGGAGGTTTGGCTCAATGAATTTCATGCAGCAGTGCAAAAATGTGAAAATGAGCGCCAGCAGTCCAGAGAACTGAAATCTGGTGTAGAAAATAAGAATGTCTCAGTAGCTTTCAACCCAGTCCCACTTCCGAATCTGTGAGCCACATCAAAGGGCATTATAGTGAAAGCAATGAACAATGTAGATGATGTCACTCCACCTAAACAACTTTTTTACTAAGTTCACCATGCACCCTTAAACACCCACCGGGAAATCAAACTTCATGTAGACCAAATGCAAATAGACCTTCAGATTCCTTCATTAGTTCATGGGTTCCTCGTGCTGCAGGCAGCCAGGGATGATTAAAGCCGCACTAACCCTTTAATCACTGGATGTATTTTGAACAGATTTTTAATGGAGTGCGTGCCCACCTCTGAGGTCCGCAGCGACAAGATCTAATATATTCTCATAGATAAACCAAAGCACAGAGAGGCACTCAACAAATCGCATATAATATACCACTAATGGTGAATCTTCACAGTCTTCGATGTTATGGAATCTTCTTTATTGTTTCAACAGGATGAGGGATACACACAGCCACAGCCAACACGTTTCACCCCAACGGGCTTCTTCAGGGCTAAATCCAAAACAGATCACACAATAGAACACGGACTGGTATCCGTTTTTCTATCTTCCATTCAGTACTTTTTCTTCATGAATAAGTATCCAAGTCTTGGGCAAATTAATGGTCCCATTGACAAAACACATCTGTATTTGAAGAACTCGGGAATGCTCAAAGGTAGACACCGAGCTCAGGCTGTCGTCACCCAGTAAAGCAGAAAGCACCAGACTGCCGAGTAATCAAGTCCTGGACTTTGTTTTTGACATTAGGAACAGAATAGTGGGTCGGAATGTGCACTCGAGCACTGGCATCACGAGCAGGATGATCCAGAACAACACCAATGTACAACTACAAGGAAAGTGCACCAGAGCATAAGACCACTGAAAGGACTGATAAAAACGACACAATGGACAAGATGCTTGGAGAGCACAATAGAGCACAATAGAGCAAAGGCTGTGAAGACGAAGGGTCATTACCCCTTTGGGAGCTGCTTTCAGACAGCGTGCACTTGTGCATGGGGGCCATGAGCCAATTGGTCAGAAAACAGAGTAGCCTACTCAAAAGATGGAACACTGGTTTACAAGGCTACTGCCAGGATGTGCCCCTCCTTATAGGGAACACACACACTGGAGGACAGGGCCACTAAGTGAGAAGAATGCAATTGGCCTACTTCAAGAAGGAAAACAAAGCTTAGGTTACCAAGGAGGGTGGGCATAATCAGCCGCAGTCTGTGCAGGTAACAGCGGTGGGGTGGTGGGCCCTGCAAGGGGGGTTTCAAGGGACGATGGAAAATTAATTATTATTTAATTTTCCCTCTGCATCGTCCCTCGAAATCCCCCCTTACACGACACTACCGCCACAACGCAGTTACATGCACGGACCGCCACTGGGCAGAATAATAGTAATACCACTGGCATTCTCCGGGCATTGTGCACCACTGTGTGGGCCAACAACATAAATAAGAACAGCATGGAATAATGCTATACAGAAGTTAGACCACTTACAAGTCAGTGTACAGGGTGTTGGACCTGGCCCATTTTTGCAGGGCTATCCCCAAACATTTTTGCCTTCTTCCTCCTATTTTTCTAACCCTGTTTTCGTTGGTTTTAGGACTCTACCACTGATTAGAAGTGGTAAAGCACCCAAAGTGCATGTGCCATCTTTTTTAAACATGGTACAATTGGTTTACACCTGTTTGACATATTTTATTTACCTGTAAGTCCCTTGTACAGTTTTATTCCATATACCCAGGTCCTGTAAATTAAATGCTGCTAGTGGGCCTGCAATGGCTGCTTGCGTCACCCACAGAAATAGCCTTGCAAACCTGTCTCAGGCCTGCCAGTGCAGGGCCTGCGTGCACAGTTTGCCGGAAAATTGACTTGACATTCAGTATTACATGCCAAGTCTTAAACTCCACAGTTACTATACATAGATCACCCCTAAGGTAGGCCCTAGGTAGCCCTATCTGCAGGGTGCTGTGTAAGTAAAAGGTAGGACGTGTGTCTTTATTGTGTGGCATGTCCTGGTAGTGACAAGCAGCCTATTTTGTTTCTAACTACTGTGAGGCCTACTCTTCTCATAGGCTAGCATTGGGAATTCTCCAATATATGTTTATGGGCCTGTCTGACAGCTACGCCTTGTGCATTCTTTTCAGACAGCCATCACACAGGAACTGGTGAGTGTGACAGGAGAGGCATTGGCATCCACCTGCATACTGCTAGTCTTCCTGGGCTGGGAGAGATGGAGGCAAGGCACACTTTACAATTCTATGTGCTGTGTCCTGCCTTCACACAAAGACATTTTGGTTATAAGTACAGAGGCTCTCACCCCATGACAGTAGTATACTACTGGACTAACAAGAAATTCTGGGGCATATGTCCAAGCCCCTATTTCCATGGGAATGTCACCTTTTACGATGTTCCTATGGCGATAGAGACTTTGCCTTATTTACAAGGCAGCGTTAAGCCACTTAACACTGCTCAACGCTGCCTTGTAAATAAGGGCCCCTTTCATGCTATGCTTAGCGTGGAAGGGGTGGGCTGTGGGTGTTGCGGTCGGCATTCCACCGCAACACCCATCGATTTGAACGTTGCCCCCTATTTACAAGGGTGGCGTAAATAGGAGGCTGCACCAAAACTAAGACCAGGGGAAACCTGGTCTTAACTTGGCGAAATGAGGAGAAATGCTTTATTTCTCCTCTTTTGTGCTTTTTTGATGTGTGCTGGCTTGTGCAGCATACATGAAAAAAGCAAAATGCCTTGGATTGTTTATGTGTTGGAAGGTGTCCCTTCCTGCACATAAACAATCTTTAAAAAAAATTGACCTTTTGTAACTTCCATATGTGCTGCATTAAGCAGCACACATAGAATTGACAAAACGGCATTTAAAGATTGTTTATGTGCAGGAAGGGACACCTTTCTACATATAAACGATCTTCCCCTGCACGCAGACACCCTTGCACTGGAGTGCAAGGGGGATGCCTGCATTGGCGCTTGGCTGCTAAACCTAGTGCCAGCACAGAGGGAAATGCAAGGCTGCGCCATATTCTTGTAAATATGGTGCAGCCTTGTGTTTCTGAAGTGGTGGAGTAAGGCATTAAGCCATGGCAGCTAACGCCTCACTCCATCACTTCTTTGTACATATGGCCCTCTGTTGGAGTAAAGGCTCCTGTGCCAGAAGGATTGCCACTATGCTGAGTCTAAATGTCCCCAGGGGCTGCTGCCTACGTTGCTGAACTGCCCAGCTGCCTGACGATCTTTGCTCTGCCAAGAAGGACTTCAAAGACATCTCCAGATTGACTCCAAGGGCTTGTCTACTTGCCCCATTCTCTTGGAGGTCTCAGGGAAATCAAAGAACTCACCTGTTGCCTTGCACCTTTTTCCTTCCTACAGATGCTTCCCTGACGACCCGCACTCTGCTGTGAGGGAGGTCGGTGTAGTGAGCCAGCCGGCCGATGTACTGAGCCAGCCGGCAAATACTATAGTTTGTATCCACTTCACCTCCTGACCCAGTAGGTATAAATAAACAGTGATGTCAGCGCTCGTGGCTGGCGGCATGAACCGAGTGTGGACGTCCCTTACTGTGTGTGCCCCAGCAAGTGTAGGCCCCCCTATCGTCACCAACACCTGATAGCTCCCATACCCCCGAACATACCATTGGCGACAAGGTGGACGAATGTCATTGTGCACCCTGTAGCCCCTACAGTGCTGCTGGTTGGTTGCGGCTGGTGGCGTGCTGCGGCAGCATCACCTTGATCCGGAGCAGGCCTGGTGCACAGTGTGCCGAAGAGAGGCTCCGTGTCCGAGTGTGGCCCTGCAGTGAGGCGGCTGTGAGGGGTAGTGACCGGCAGAGTGGATGCCGGAGTAAGGTTGCGCCTCGGCATGGAAGGTACCAGCGCGAGGGCGCAGCCTGGCCTAGGCGCTAGTGATTGCTCCAAAACCAAAACAACCCGGAGCCATAACACAGTGTGTGGACATGTGCTTGCCCAATACCGCTATCAAACGAGAACGACATATTACTCCCACAATATAGTTGCAGATATTAACGGAGCACAGTGGTTCTCCAAAGTTTACCTCAATTCTTAATACCACCAACTTTTGCTCGACGAGTCCAGCTGTTACATCACTACGTTTTCAACCCATGTAGAATTGCGGCGCTTCAAAGGATTCAAATGACTCAGTTTTGGGGTATCCTCAGCAGCGGAGGTATTCTAGGATGCCATCCGAGGGGCATTGTCTGGTCTCATGGGAGTAATCAATGTGAGTGAGGATATGCTCATTTTCTCCAAATCCCTTGAAGAACACCATGAGAGAGTGAGGGCCACTCTCCAACGGCTGGTGGAGCAGGGTCTGATGCTACACAGAGAGAAGTGCCAGTTTTATGGCAGCAAAGTGGAATTCTTTGGTTACTGTTTCTCGAAGGAAGGATTGCAGGTGGATCCTGCCAAGGTGGAGGCAATCAAGGCAGCCACCATTCCGCAGAATCAGTCAGAGATGTAAATTGTAAATGTAAATTGATACTTGTATAGCGCACTACTCACCCGCAAGGGTCTCAAGGCGCTTGTACGAATACCGCTGTGGAACCCATCCTGGCTTTCCCTGTGAGGCGTCCACTCCTGGGCACCCCCAAGGTGTAGGTCCGGCATCCTTAGCGTTGTGGGGGCCGTTGTGATGAGATGCTTCCTTCGGCATAGTGAATTACTGCGGCCGTTTCACTCCCCATTTGGCTACACTGTCAGAGCCGCTGAGGGCATTGTTGCAGGGGGCCACGGTCGCTTATTTCAAGCCAGGGCATCCCATGGAACTAGTGGTCGATGCGAGCCCGGTGGGCCTTGGAGCATTACTCCTGCAACAAGAGGGCAAAGAGAACTGGGTGCCAATCGCATATGCTAGTCGAGCATTGACCGCGGTGGAAACTCGTTATGCCCAGAGTGAGAGGGAGGCACTGGCGATAAGGTGGGCATGTCAGCATTTCGACATCTACCTCTGTGGCCATAGGTTTAAAGTCATGACAGACCACAAACCACTGGTCCCCCAGTTCACAGGAATGGCGAGGAGTGGACCACAGAGAATAGAGAACAACCTGGCGGATTATTTGTTGCGACACCTTCTATCCAATGCCACAAATCAGTCAGCTGAGGTGAATGATGGAGCGGAATTGTTTGTAAGGCACATCACTGGAGAGTCCTGCCCTCGAGCTCTGTCTTTGGAGGAAATCTGGGCAGGCATGGATGAGGATGAGTGTTAGGTGGCTGTAAAGGAGATGCTCAAAAACCATGCCTGGAAGATCTTCCTGGAAGGAGCGAGCAGAAGGACAGAGGAGGAAGAAGAAACGCGAATGGGAGTTTGGAGATGCCGAGACGAGCTCAGCGAAAGTAGTGAGAGGATCGTCCTCAGAGCGACCAAGATCGTAATACCAGCCATGCTATGGAAGCGAACGATTGACCTGGCTCACCAAGGGCACAAGGGAATTGAAAAGACAAAGGCACGTTTGCAGATAAAAGAATGGATCGCATGGTGGAAGAAAAGTTACGGAGCTGTCATGAGTGCCAAATCACGGGAGCAGTAATGCCAATTCCTCCCATAATCACTGAACAACCATCAACGAAGCCCTGGGCATCGGTCAGTATGGACTTTGGGAGTTTCCCCGATCGGAGGTCAACCCTAGTTATACTCGACAGTTACTCCAAGTTTCCGGTTGTGGAAATTTTGAGGTCGACAGCTTTTGAGAATGTGAAGCCTGCGCATGGAAAATATATTTGTGCTTCTAGGAACACCCGAAGTATTACATACAGACAATGGTCCTCCCTTCCATGACCTCAAGCCAACGGCGACGTAGAGAGGCTCATGCGGACTATCAACAAAACCCTTCGAAATGGAGTCACCAGCTGGGAGGACCTGGAGGAGTGCCTACAGAGATTTCTACGGGCATATGGGTAAACATCACACAGCATCACCAGGTGTGCACCTAGTAACCTAATAATGCGATGAGCTGTCAGAGATGTAGTTCCCGTGAGCACTGAGTGGGAACGGGTACTATGAATGAGGAGATCGTACAAGCCAAATGTACTACAGCCAATAAGACGGCCAGTAAAAGACGAAGAGCGAAGAGAGTTGCACTCGAGAGAGGGGATACAGTGGTCGTGAAAGACAGACACCCAGGGTCAAAATTCCGTACTCCATTCGAGTCAGAACCCTGGGAGGTGGTGGAGGTGCAAGGAACAATAGTGATGGCCCGGAGAGGGGAGAGGAGTATAGCGAGGAATGCCTCATGGTTCAAAAATCTGGTACGACTGCCCCAAGCTGGCATAGGGGAAATGGAGGCAGGAAGGCCAGAGGACGAACAACCCGACAACTCTGAGGGAGAGAGCTTACTTTGGGGATCATCAGTGAGGGAATCGGAGCAAAGAGGAGAGGTGAGTCTCCAGGGTGAAGACAAAGTTGGGAGGCCTGAGGCGAGCGCATAACAACGGAAAGGACCTTATCAGTTGCGAGACAATCCTCGCCCCAACCAGAGGCTGAGAGACTGTTGGTAATGAACACTCAGGGAGCGATCTCCAGAAGATGGACACTGTGCACCGTGTTTGTTATTACCGTTGTGCTTGTTTAGTTAGTTTCTTATTTTCGTTTTTTTAGTTTGTTATTTGGACCTTGATGGATAAGGAGGGATGTAGGGAGCCAGCCAGCCGATCTAGTGAGCCAGCTGGCCCATACTATAGTTTGTATCCACTTTACCTCTTGGGCCGGGCTTGGACTAGGAGGTGTAAATAAACGGTGATGTCAGTGCTCGTGGCTGGCGGCACAAACCGAGGCTGAGTGTGGACGTCCCTTACTGCGTGTGCCCCAGAAAATGTGGTCCCCCTATCATCACTGATACCTGATAGCCTCCATACCCCCGAACAAAACAGTCAGGATCCTCCCGAGGTATATTGCTGCTTCTGTTTGAGTGTGTGCAGAGCCTTTCTTTGCTTTTGCCCCAGCGTGTGGAGTGTTCTACTGTCCTTTTACATCGACAAGTATGAAGGGCTCTGCCGGTTTCCTGTGTGAACGCACGTACAACATTACAACCCTGTTGTTCAGTAGAGGACACAGCACCCTGGCATGACTGCTAGCCCTGCATAGGCACCAAGACTTGCTGCAGTCCCCAAGGAGGAGACCGCCACCCAGGCTGCCGATGGCCATATACTGCATATTCCATGCCTGAAATGTATGGTCTTCTTCGGAGAAAGGGTGTTAAATAGCATTAAAGAGGTTCAATAATAAAAGCCAAACATGTACATCCCCAGGAAAATTGTTATTGTATAATGTTGGAGATTATGATTTTATTCATCCTTATAGTGCTATCAAGGGTTACTAGGTTAGTAGAATACACCTGTTTCTTCACAAACTTCTCCAACAGAACTGGCGAGGACCACCAACTATGCCATACGTGGTTTGATCCAGGGTGTGGTCATATATACAGATCACATATGTTCACTGGGTGAACTTTGGAGCTGTGTGTATCCTAATTTTTTAACACACACCATGACTGTTAGTCTCAGCCTAGTGGAGCTGCATTGAATTCTTGGAGTTGACATTGTTGCGCTAGGGAGGGAGGTGATTCTGTCATAAGGGTGGCTAATTGTGGTGCCATGAGAACCTGTGTTTTGGTCTGGCACCTCATTGAGCCCCACTGGTGATATTCAGCTGGCTATTTATTTCTTTAGCTACTGGCATACCAATGGCAGAAAAATAAATAGATGTGAAGCCAATGTAATGAAATTATGCTGCCTATCTATCGAATGAAACATGATTTTTTTCCAGAGCATAGCAGAGCCCAATTGTGATGGCAGCTACTGTATATACACTGGCGGTCATGTTGTAGCATTATAATTGCTGCTTGTGTGCTCATCGCTATCACATTCTGTTGGAATGCTGGAAACGTTGAAGAGATTATACAACTGTTGTTGATGGCCGCTTTTTTGTTTTTCATATTAATAGGCTATTGGACAGCGTTGCGCTGTTGCCAATAATGACTGCAAATGTTGCGAACTGTATCTTGATGTCATGTGAAAATACCATATGTTGGCGCGAAATCTATTTGCAAACCATGGTTACATTAGGTTGTAAAAAATATTCCCCTCTCAATAATAATACGTATAATAAAATGTCAACACTGGAGCATTGTATAAAAGAATGTAAAAGGACCTGCTCTTTTCTATTTCAGCTTGATAGTGTAATATATTTCTTCATTATTGGGTATATATTCAAATTGGTTCAATGCAATAATTACATGTGTGCGAGAAGTATATTTGTTGAAGGTATATAATGTATATAATGTGCACAACGTGATGTTTATCACGATGGACGTTACAACTAAACCTTTCCAACGAGAGCTCTTTTTACGTTTTTTACAAAGCAGGCTTTTACTACACAGATGTGTATTTTTTTGATGAGGTAATTTTTATGTCAACAGGAGGGTTTAAACTTTAAGGGATTGGGCATAGAGGGTTATGGGAATGGGCAGAGGTAAAAGGGTGAAGGGTTTTTAAGGTCCAGGGTGGATGGAGGTGAATAGAGATAAAGGGTTTTTAGGGTTCAAAGGTGTGTAGAGGTAAACGGAGGTAAGGGCTTTTTAGGGTTGAGAGTGGGTAGAGGTAAAACGGATAAGGGTTTTTTAGGGCTCAGGAGGGACAGAGGTAAAAAGAGGTAAGGGATTTTTAGGAGTGGCTACAAGTAAAGCTAGAAAAGGTTTTTTTAGGGTTCAGGTGCAATTAGAGGTAAAGGGATAAGGGGATTTTAGGGTTATGGGGTGGGTAGAGGTAAATGGAGGTAAGGGTTTTTTTAGGGTTCAGGGGTGGGTAGAGGTAAATGGAGATAGGGGTATATAGGGTTCAGAGGCAGATAGTTAAAGGAGTAGGGGGTCATTAGGGTGTAAGGGATGTTTGCCCCCAAAATATATATATACATGAGAAATTGCTTTGTTATTTGAAGGGTACTTAAACTCTGCTCAAGCAACAGCCACAATCCCCGCCAGGGTGAATGAGCCACTAAAGTCACTAAATTAACCTGTACTCGACCCTCTGGTAGCTTGGCACAAAAGCAGTCAGGCTTAACTTGGCGGCAATGTGTAAAATGTTTATGCAGAACACATATAGTAATAAAATGAGATAACAACACAAGAAAAAACCCAAACAAATTTTGAAAAATAGAGTACATTTTAATGTATTATCTGACACCAAAACAACAAAAATGCAATCAGTAGAACTGGAGATTTGCTATTTAAATGTTTTTGGACAAATCAAGTGCTAAGAAGCAAAAAAAGTGCAAACTGTGGTTATCTGTTCTCAGTAGACCACATCCAAGTCAGAAGTTTAGGCTGACCACAATGGAGCATGGGTTGGATACAGACCTAACTTCTGTCCTCTGACAAAGCACCTTGTGGCCTGGGCATCGAGATGCAAAGTCCTTGGTTCGAGCTGCTCTGGCCTGTATCATAGAGTTGTTGACGACGAGTGACAATGCGAGGTCCGGCATCAAGATACATTGTTCAGCAGCGGGGCCGTTGAGCCATTGACAGGAGATTGCTATGCGAGGTCCTGTGTCGTCATCGAGGAAGCTGTTGCGAAGGCTCGGACTGCGATGTGTTGATGCATGCCCCACTTTTTAATTACAATGCACCCTGCCCTAGTGGCTGCTTAGTGCCCTACTTAGGGGTGACTTTTATGCATTTAAAAAGGGAGTTTTAGGCTGGGCAAGGGATTATTTGCCAAGATGGGCTAGAGACATGTTTCAAATGGGCTATTTAAGTGAATGACACAATAAGTGCTGCAAGCCAACTGGTACATTTAATTTACAGGGTATGTTGTATACCTCTTTACTAGGGACTTATAAGTAAATTTAATAAGGCAATCAGGTGTAAGCCAATTTTACCAGAAAAAACAGGAGGAGTGAAGGCAAATGGTCTGGAAGAAGACCCTTCTAAGAATGACAGGTCTAACAATATATATATTAACCCCTTCGCTGCTAGGCCTCCCCTAATCACCCCCCGTCCCCTCTGCTAAGCCTTGTTTTGGCTATTTATTATGCCCCCGTAATGTTTTGTCCACATAAGGTATTCAAGCTAAAATTTCGTCCTTTTCTTCCAACATCCTGAATATTCTCAAGGTAGCCAGGGTTACTGGATTCTCCTGGAGAGGAGCAGGAAATTAGCTAAAATACAGCTACATTTCGTTTTTTTGATTGGAAAGTGCTGCAGAAGAAAGCGTCCATTTTTTCCCTGCAAATGGTATCAACAAAGGGTTTGTGATGCCTAAATCACCTTTTTCCGTGCGCTTTCAACCTCCTTCATGTTAGAGATAGAAATGGGTGTAAAACCAATAATGAATCCCTGAAAGCTATACATTTCTGAAAAGTAGCCACAAATCTAAACTCATCATGGCATAATTTGTGTAGATCCTTCAAGGTTTTCTTACATATCTTACAAACATATTGGAATTGAGTTAAAAAAAAGCCACGTGTGCCTACGTTTTCAGCTGTACCTTCTTCTAAGTAAGGCAAATTTTTTAAAGCAATATAACGTTATGTCTGCTAGGCCCTTCTGGTTGCAGGGTTATATAGGACTTGTAGGTTCACCCAGAACTTGAACTGCCCAGAGCCAATACCTGGGCTGCACCTTGCAAAGGTTTTTCATTGTCTACCAGGTACACCGCAATTCATTTGGTAAAATGTAAAGACTGAAAAATAGGTATCAAGGAAACATATGGAGTTTATAAGCAGTGGTTATTTGCTCATCTCCGAATGTGTGGGAACCCATACTAGCATGTGAATCAGAGGGCATTTTTCAAAATGACTTCTTTTTTACACACTGTCTTACATTTAGAAGGCAGAATTGCAGAGAAAGTCGATTGGTGATAACGCTTGTTCTACTTTTCTCTATTCGCGCAAATCTCCTGATAAAAATGTACCTCACTTGTGTGGGTAGGCCTATTGCCCATGACAGGATACAGCCCAAAACACAACGTGAATACATAACATTTTTCCAGTGACAACTGACCTTTTTCTGACAATGTGCCTAGCTGTGGATTATGGACACTTGCTCAGCCGTAACCTAGGAAAATCTAGCAAACCTGTACATTTTTGAAAACTAGACACCCAGATAAATCCAGGATGGTATGACTTGTGGGGCTTTCACCAACCAGTTTCTGTTACCCAGCATCCCTTAAAAACCCCAAACTCTGTAAAAATAAAAATAAACATTTTCCTCACATTTCTGTGATGGAATGTTCTGAAATCAGTGAGGAGCCACAAACTTCCACCCACCGAGCATTTTCCCCAGTCTTCCGCTAAAAATTGTACCTCATTTGTGTGGGTAGGCCTAGTGCCCATGACAGGAAACAGCCCAAAACACAACGTAGACACATCACATTTTTCCAGTGAAAACTGACCCTTTTATTGCTATATGCCTAGCTGTGGATTTTGGACCCTTGCTCAGCCAGAACCTAAGGACACCTAGAAAACCTGTACATTTTTTAAAATTAGACACCAAGGGGAATCCAGTGTGGGGTGACTGCCGTTTCTGTTTCCCAGAATTCCTTACAAACCTCAAACTTCGTAAAAACAAAAATCAAATTTCTGTGATGGAAAGGACTGGCATCTATGGAGAGCCACAACTTTCCATCCTCCCAGCATTCTTCCGAGTCTCTTGATAAACATAATACCTCACTTGTGTTGGTAGAGCCAATGCCTGCAGCAGGAAATGGCCCAAAACGTATTGTGGAGACTTCAAAATTATTGATCACAAAAAGAAATGCTTTTGCGAGGGAGACACCTGCTTTTTTGGTTCAATGCTCGGCGGGCATCTAGGGAAACCTACCAAACCCAGACATTTCCAAAAACTAGACACCCGAGAAGTCCAGGGAGGTGTGGCTTGCATGGGTCTCCCAAAGTTTTCCTACCCAGAATCCTCTGCAAACTTCAAATTTAGCTTTAAAAAAATCAGATTTTCCTCACATTTCTGTGTGGGAAAGTTGAGGGATCACTGGGCAGACACAATCCTACTACCCAACATTCCCCCCGGTCTCCCAATAAAAATGGTACCTCACTTGTGTGAGTGGGCCAATTACCCGCGCCAGGTAAGGGCCCAAAAAGTATTGTGGACACCTCAAAATGATCTATCACAAAATGACTTGGTTTTGCAAAGGGGGTCACCTGCATTTTTTGTCCCAGGCTTGAGGGCCCTTTAAGTAAACCTACCAAACCCAGACATTTCTGAAGACTAGATACCCAAGGGAGTCCAGAGGTGTGTGCCTTGTGGAGATCTCCCAACGTTTTCCTACCCAGAACCTCCTGCAAACCTAAAATGTTCCTATTAAAATCACATTTTTCTCATACTTCTGTGAATGGGAGGGGTCCCAAATATTGTTGTCCCCATGTCAATTCCCATAGGAACATTGAACAGCGATAACGCAAAAACAACTCAACTGAATTACACCAAATTTGGCAGCAAGCTAGCTCTTTGTCCTGAATAGTGCCTTTTTGTTCTTTGATGTAGATGTGTTCAGTAGTTTTAGAGACATTAATCGAAATCCAAATTTGTATATCTGGGGGCGTGGATCCTCTGCGGACAGTGCCCCTGCTGAAATCTGATTGCAATTTTGCCACCAAATCCTGGGTGGATCTGCAAATTCACTGCAAAATTGCAACAACAAATAAAAAAGTGCAATCTCCTTAAGAAGTCCTGCATAGTCCATTCCAGATTTGAAAGGTCTGTTTAAACTCACTACATCTCCCTGGTTAGGGTATTGGGGTGCAAATGCTTACTGAAAACCATAAGTACTATGGAATATTCAGTAATGCACTAACTAAGAAAATAATTGTGTAACAAGGTGTGGCTACAATCACTTACAGGATGACATGCATGTTTGAGATTTAGGTGAGGCCTCGAACAGTGGTTGTATATTGTGTAGTCCGACATGGGGCTTCCCGTCATGCTCCATTGGAGGCAAGAAGCATGTATGTCAGGAGGACAGGAGTCCAGCGAGGCCCAGTAAATATTGTGAAAGGTGCCAAATTCTCACTGTGAAATTGAACTCAGGCTACGAGTAAGGGCAGAATGAGGCTTCGGCTACAATGAAAAATTAGTGTTTACTTAAAATAATGGATACTCGTAGGGGAGGCGTGATGAAGCAAGAAAGGAAGGACTAACCTGCAGACTGCTTGCAATTTGTCTCAAGAGCAGAGACCTGTTGAGAAGATTTTGTCACTTTCGACCTAGCTTGGTTTTGTAGCCAACATCACTTAGCATGATGGTACTTGTAGTTTTGTTTCTTAAAGGATGGGCTATCGTCCAAAAAGTACTAGGATTGACTGCCTGAAAGTAACTCTAAAGATGGCAACTATGTAGTGTGCGTGTCTGTGTGATGCCAGTACATCAGGATTCTGGAGTGGCTGGAAGGCTGTACGTTAGCACTATAAACAAAAAATAACACGCAACCTAACTAATAAAGGATATTTATGACAAAAGAAAATAAAAATATAGTGAACAACAGACATCCTCATTTAATGTTCACTTGGTCAAGAAGAATATTGGCATGAGGGAAACTGATCTTATCAATAGGATCGGATAGTGTCAGGTGCCCTGCTCCATCCCCTCTGCATGAATTCCCTGAGATTAAGATTAGAGTTGAACAGTGCACTCTATGTGAATGTACAAAAGGCATATTACCCTGCTGTGTTACGAATTATTGAGTAAAGAAATGTGTTTACTCAAGCCTGACAAATAATAAATAAGAAATAATTATTTATATTACTTTCTGATAGCACTGTAAACAGATGTAAATGAATCCAATGGTGGTAATTCTAATCATACAGACAGGTGAAAGGCCAGTCATGGGAATTAGAGCTTTCAACTCTACTCACACACCCATGCAGCCTCTCACAGAGCCACACAGCCACTACCCACACAACCAGTCACACATCCACTCATATACCCACTCACAGACCAACAAACACACACACACACTTTCAGAAGCCACACAGCCACTCACATACCCACCAACTGACAGACCCACACATCGACTCATACAACCATACAGCCACTCACACACACATTCACAGATCCACAAATCCACTCACACAGTCAAACACAGACCTATACAGCCACTCACACACCCATTCAGAAACTCACACAACCACTCACACACCTATAAAGCCACTCAGACTCACAGACCCACAAAACCACTGAGACCGATACAGCAACTCTGACAAATATTAGATAATTATTTATATTACTTTCTGATAATCAAGCGCTCTCCTAGCACTGTAAACAGATGTAAATGAATCCAGTGGTGGTTATTCTAATCATACAGACAGGTGAAAGGCCAGCTGTGGGAATTAGAGCTTTCAACTCCAATCACACACCCATGCAGCCTCTCACAGAGCCACAGAGCCACTACCCACACACTCACACACCCACTTACACACCCACACAACCACTCACACATCCACTCATATACCCACTCACAGACCCGCAAACACACACACACTTTCAGAAGCCACACAGCCACTCACATACCCACCAATTTACACATCGACTCATACACCCATACAGCCACTCACACACCCACTCACAGATCCACAAATCCACTCACACTGTCAAACACAGCCCCTCACACATCTACTCACACACCCACCCACCCTCACACACCCATATAGCCACTCACACACCCAGACAGTCACTCATCCAGCCACTCACACACCCACACAAAGGCAGTGATATACTTATAGAAATTGCAATAGCATTTGTTTGTATTAAATATGCTGTTGTTTTAGTATTGAATGTGTGCCTTTGGTTGGGAACGGATCCGTTGATCCATAAAATGAACTTTAAAACAAACTTGGTGCATTGCATTTATAGAAAGACTGCATTAGATACCTTGCCTTATTTTTTTAATTTTTAGTTTTAAAAGATATATTAAGAATGAATGTTTGAATAAAATGTATTTATACACTTGTGAAAATGTATATCAGTAAACTGAAATTATGGGTCCAATTGTAGTTCAATTTATATTACAAAAACGTTGAAAATCACTAAAAAACCATAGGCCATATTATCAAGGAACGGCAATAACATTATTGCCACTTTAGTGGCAGGAAACTGCCACTAAAGCGGCGATAATGGGCTTGATAATATGCCCTTGTGAATTCCCATAGAAGCCCAGGTTCTAGTGTGAACCTGGGCTTCTATGGGAATTCACAAGGGCATATTATCAAGCCCATTATCGCCGCTTTAGCGGCAATTTCCTGCCGCTAAAGTGGCGATAATGTTATCGCCGTTCCTTGATAATATGGCCCCAAATGTTACCATGACATTATAGTTAGGAAATACCATTAAAAAACCATATACATTCACTGAAAACCAAAGTTTACAGAGATGTTATAGTTGGGAAATAGAATTGAAAAAACCTTAGAAAGTCACTGAAAAAACACAAAGGTTACAAAGATGTTACAGTTAGGTTCAGATTTTACACTCACAAAACCTTGGAAAATTCAGCAGTTATAGTTACCTCGGCTAACAATAACTTAAGACCCACGCAATGCAGTGCTTCGGGCCTCACATATTACATCACTCATGACACGTTCAAGGACATCACTGACGGCATCCCTGCACACAGACTCACTTTCATTTTCACCACAGCAAAGCGAGAAGTCTCAATCGAGATAGCTCATATCAAACCCCTTTTGCTGTATAATTTTCAAGATCTTCCTGTACTTTTCTCATGAAAACATCATACACCCGCTAACACTACTATCTTATAATTGTCAAACATGCCTTTTTGTTGAGTCCTACGTCACCTGAAAAATTTGTTGAGAAAAGATTTGTTCTTTGCACTGACTTTTGCACCAGTGAAGGATTGTGCCTCAGTGTTCTGCAGAGTAATGAATATGAACCATTATAGTGCTATGTGAATCTGTCCATCTAATTTGGAGTAGGAAATACAAATCTCTGAATATTTGAGTAAATTAATTGAACAAGTTACTTCTACTTTGTGGTCGAAACATGTAAATGATGCTGGATGTTTCATTTCAATTAAACCTATTAAGATCAAGGAGAACCCTTTGAAGAAGCTACCTCATATTCCACACTTCCATTTGTGTCCTTAGGCTGTAACTGGGATTTGTCCTTTCGCTGTTGATTCAAATAAACATGGTGTCCTACTACCCACCCTGAATATCTGCTGTACTTCAATGCTCTTAATCAAGTAAATGAAGAATAAAGTGTACCGCTTTGTCCAAGATCAATGGCAGAACACGTGTGCTTATCCCCTGTTTCCCATTGATACCCAGTCCTTCCATCATCTTCTCATGTATCTCAGCTACTGGTCAATGATTCACAGTAGAAGATTTGTGATTTGCCTTATTTTCATTACCATAGACGAGGAAAGTCAGGATCTTTTTGCTTTCCAATGCGGCAGAGGGAATTTAACATGGTGGAGGTTCCCAAAAGAGTTTGCTGAGTCTCTGTCTACATTTACCCAGGCTGTAATAGAGGATCTCAAGGTCTTTCCTCAAGATTCTATGTCAGAACTATATTTTGATGACTTGTGTCACTTGAGAACAATTAGAACAATACAAGGTTAATTATGTATCCCTATTCCCTGAATTAGCTAAGGCCTCAAAATTGAAAAGACAATTTTATATCCCTTGTCTGCATTATTTATGTCATCACAGCTGGTGTGTACTATCTATTGACCAGTCAAATTGAGAACATTGTAAGTTACTTTGCTCCTTGACCATCTCTCGTTTATGCATCTTTTCTGGACTGGCAGGATGTACCAGACAGTGGTTTATGTGATTTGCTGATCTGGTACAACGCCCCTCAATATTATGTCATTATATGGAGGTGGCAAAGCGAGGCTTGGTGGAGATAAACCAATACTGGCCACTGTGCCTGAACTGGGGTTTCCCATTTACAGAAAATCTTTCACATTGCATTGTTTGCTCTTGAAGAATTTGGTGCAGGATTATAGGGATCAGAAGATTCATATTACCTAGTACTCTTCTGGTCTTAACTTCATGGCAGCAGGGCTCCCAACTTGCCAGCACTTATCACAGTAGTCCATCAGGTAGCAGGATAAGATTTCATTGTCTTGGGTTACACTTTCGTTATTGCCATTCTACATTGCATAGCGAGGAGCTGTCATCTGATACACAAAAAACAAACCTGAATTAAGCTTAACTGTAAAAGGGAGCTTCAATAGATTCTGAAAATACTGCACCAGGAGTGTGGTATCAACCCAAAATGTTGCTCCTCAACCTGACCCACCTATTTCATAGAATTTTCTGCATCAGAAGCATTAAGCCGACTGCTAGGAATACCCTATTACATTATGAGAGGTTTCACCCTGTCATACAGAGATAAAAAGTATTCCATTCGGTGAATTTTTACGTTTGAGACGAAATTGCACCAGTATTGGGGACTTTGATGTCAAGTGTTGGACCCGGCCTCGTGGCATGGTCCTTACCCCCATGGATTGTGCCCGTTCCCCGCCCCGGCCTTCACGGGCCACCCTTCTGAACTGCACCGAGGCCCTTCATCCTGAGCTGCTCCGCCATCTTGTTGGCACCCACGTGACTCTGTGCACCAGCCAGCGTGACCCGCCTCGACCCCAGTGAAGCCCCGACATCGAGGCACCACGAACTGGCCAGGGGGTGCCGCAGGAACCATTCATCACCCCGGCGGAGGACAGTATCGATGGGACCCCCAACTGTCCTCCCCTCTCGAGGTGTGATCGCCCTGCAACTCCCTTGGGCCTGGCGCCTCTCCTGCTGGGTGTCTGGCCACCTCCACCCGGCCTCTCCGCCCCCACCGGGCGCCTGGGTCTGGACATCAAAGGGCTCCAGACCTATATCTGGGGCAACCCCGCCACAGATCGGCAGTTGTATCCCGGAGTCGAGAGCCCTGCTGATTGAATCGCGGCTGACCCTACGGAGAAGAACTCTTGTCGGAACCATCACGAGCCCTGCTGACTGCGTCGCGGCTCCTTCTTGTGAATACTTTGAAGCCACCTGGAACATCGGAGCCCTGCTGACGCTGTCGCGGCCCAACCTCGCTGAAACCTCCCTCGGAGCCCTGCTGATGACGTCGCGGCTCGAGCTGAGCAGAAACCATCTTGAGAGCCCTGCTGATTGGATCGCGGCTCTCCACGAACTGTACGCCAGAGCCCTGCTTACGCCGTCGCGGCTCGACCCCTCCGAGATCCGGAGGTCCTCCAGCTTGAGGATAAGAACTGGGCCTCAGGTACCCTCGTACCGCACTCCTGCCAAAGACTGTCCCGCTACCCCTACCCTTCCAAAGAGACACTGAGACTTTTGGTGGATCCCTCGATCCCTTCGTGCAAATATTGACCTTGTAACCTTTTTATTGCTGATAAAGAATTGCTTGTCTTGAGACAACCTCCTTGAGTCCGGTGTGGTGGTGTTACTGTGCTAGTACGTGATAGGAGAAGGATCTCTCAGGAGACTTCTCGGCAGCGCTCGGCTACTTCGTACAGTGTGAGGGCCCCCCTTGGTGGTCTCGCCGACTCCTCGGGGTCCGCCTTCCAACATTTGGTGGCCAGCGACGGGATCCGAGCCGAACGCAGTACGTACCAGCCAGTACCCACTAGCTACCCATCCAAACGTACAGTAATCATGAGCAGCCAGGAAAACAACGCGACAATGGAGTTCCAGCCCGAACGGCTGGAAGAATATACGCACAAAGAGTTAAAACAGTTCTGCAAAGACAAAGGCATTGCAACCACCGGCCTAGGTACCAAAGAGGACATGCAGAAAGCTCTGAGGACATGGCTGGAGGCCGGGGCAGGCCCCTCCCAGGAAGAAGGTCCCTTGCCCCTGACTGAGACAACATCAACCGCACTGACTCCGGCAACCGGAGGAAGAAAGAGCCTAGAAACCGGCCTCTCCGAAGAAGAAATACGAGAGCGGGAGAAGGTCCGGAACCACGAGCTAGAGCTCGCACGACTGCGGCTGGATGGCGAACTTCAGCTGGCGGAAAAGAAACTGGCCCTAGAGCAGCTACGGCTTCAAGAGGAGATAGAGGAGAAGAGGCGACACCGGGAGTTGGAGGAAAAGAAACTGACCCTTGAGCACGAGCGCAGTCTCAAGGAGCTCGAAATCAAGGCCAAGAACGGAGGGACCAACGCCCCCAGTACTAGAGACACTCTACCGCCTGCCGAAACCAAGGTACATATCCCGAAAGAGGTCGTCAAGGAGTACTACAAGAATGACGACATCCAACAATGGTTCAAGGCCTACGAGGTGGCCATGACCTCTCATCGGGTGCCCCGAAAAGACTGGGGCGTGGGCCTGTGGGGGCGGTTCCTGAGTAAGGGTCGAGACACACTGCTCCAGCTGCCGGAGGAGGTGATGACCTCCTACGATCACATGAAGGAGGCTCTGCTCACCCGCTACGGGCTAACCGCAGAAATGTACCGCCAGCGGTTCAGAGACTGCAAGAAAATCCCGGGCACCACCTGGGTGGAATATGTGGACTTTTTCAGTCGGGCCCTAGAAGGGTGGATCAGAGGTAGCAAAGTAACCATCTACGGGCAGCTGGTCGACCTCATCATGTGGGAACATCTCTCCAACAATTGCTTCGTGGAACTGAGACAGCACCTCCTCGACAGCAAAATGACCGACCCGCGAAAACTCGCCGTCGAGGCCGATCGATGGGTCAACTCCCGGGTCCCCCGGAACTCAATGGGGGAGTACCAGAGGAACCCCACCGGACCCCCCCGCCAACGCGGTGGAGGGGGAGGGCCGAACAGGAACCGAGACCCTCCCGCCGGGGCCCCCAGGAGCCCCCCTCGAGGGCCACTGCAGCAACAACTCTCCCCGAGCCTAGCCCGAAGGGGGGCACCCCCGGCCAGACCCGGACCACGGCCACCAGTAACGTGCTACGGCTGCCAACAAACCGGACACTATGCCAGCGATCCGGTCTGCCCCCTGAACCGAAGAAACGGGGCCGGCGGGCCCCCGCCCCGACAGCTGGCGGCCGCCGCCCTGGGAGAAGGAGAAGAGGAAGAGGAGACCCTCGACCGAGGGACCACTGAATGGGAGCCGGCAGCCATGTCCCTGGTCTGCCTGGGTAGCCGAGAAATGGTACCCTGCACCCCCATCCCAAGCAACACCCAGAAGTACCGGCAGCAGGTCACGGTCAATGGACAACGGGCCGAAGCCCTTCGTGACACCGGCGCCAGTGTCACCGCTGTCCGCTGCCACCTGGTGACCCCCGAACAGATCCTACCGAATGTGCTGTGTCCCGTCCGGACGGCCGACAACAGCGAAAGCCTGTGCCAGATGGCCCTGGTCCCCTTCGAGTGGGGAGGGGTGACGGGCCTGCTGAAGGTGACGGTACGCGACGACGCCCCCGTCGACTGCCTCCTGGGGAACGACTTGGAGAATTCCCCCTGGGCTCAAGTAGAGCGACGAGAGCACCCCCGAATGCTGGGACTATCTGACTGGGCCTGTGCCATCACCCGGTCCATGACCGCCCGGGCCCCCCGCTCATCCTCGGCCTCCGGGGCTGCCCAGCCCGAGGGGCTCGCACCACCTCCCGCCAGCAGCGAGGGGGAGGCGGACACCGACCCTGGACCTAGTGAATCCTCCCCCGAAGAGATGGCTTCCCCGTGCGCCCTACCAGAGCTGACACAATGGCGACACGAAGGGGGCCCCACCCGGGAGCAGTTCCAACAAGAGCAGCAGTCCTGCCCCACTCTCGAAGGGGTCCGCCAACAATCATCCGCCCAAACCAACGGGGACCAGACCGGCACCCACTGGGTCTACTGGGCCGAGGGCCTGCTATACAGTGAGCAGAAAGTGGCAAAACTCGGGGCCAGCCGAGTGTTGGTGGACCCCCTCCGCTTCCGGGAGTTCCTGCTCAACCTGGCACATGATGTGCCCCTCGCCGGACACTTGGGGCAAGACAAAACGTACAGCCGTCTGGTGACCCACTTCTACTGGCCCCGGATGCGGAGAGACGTGGACAACCACTGCCGGTCCTGCCAGACCTGCCAAGCTAGCGGGAAGACGGGGGGTCGGGTTAAGGCCCCCCTCCAACCCTTTCCAGCCGTCAGCACCCCGTTCGAACGGGTCGGAATCGATATCGTGGGGCCCCTGGACCCCCAGACCGCCCTGGGCCACCGCTTCATCCTGGTCCTCGTAGACCACGCCACCAGGTACCCGGAGGCGGTCCCGCTAAGAACTATAACGGCCCCCGTGGTAGGCCGGGCCTTAATGGGGATCTTCTTCCGAGTGGGATTTCCCCGCGAAGTGGTGAGCGACAGAGGCGCGAACTTTATTTCCAGATACATGCGGTCCCTGTGGCAGCAGTGCGGGGTCACATACAAGTTCACGACCCCCTATCACCCTCAGGGGAACGGACTGGTTGAGCGGTTCAACAGAACATTAAAGGGAATGATCCAGGGCCTAGAAGAGCCCCTCAGGCGGAGATGGGATGTCCTGCTGCCGTGCCTCCTGTTTGCCTATCGGGAGGTCCCGCAGAAGTCCCTGGGGTTCAGCCCGTTTGAACTAATGTACGGACACCCGGTCCGCGGACCGCTCAGCCTGGTCAAAGAGAGCTGGGAGACGAAGCCCCAAGGCGCCCCTCCTGACATCTACCGATACCTCCTGACCCTCCGAAACCAGACCCGCAAGTTCCGAGCCATGGCCGAAGCCAACCTCGAGGCCAGCCAGGAGGACATGAAGCGGTGGTACGATCGGAACTCCTCTACCATAGAATTCGAGCCAGGTCAGAAGGTATGGGTCATGGCCCCGGTTGAACCCGGCGCCCTCCAGGACAAGTGGACCGGGCCCTTCAAGGTAGTGGAGAAGAAAAGTCCCGTCACCTACCTGGTCGACCTGGAGTCCCCCCGGAACCCCCTCCGGGTCCTACATGCTAACAGGCTAAAACCCCACTTTGCCCGGACCGAACTGAGCCTGCTACTGGCGACCGATGAGGGGGGCGAGGACGACTCCGAGCCCCTGCCCGACCTCTTGCAGTCCAACGTCCATGATGGAACAATCGAGGGTGTCCAACTCGCCTCTTCCCTGACTCCGGAACAGAGCAACGACTGCCAGCAACTACGCAGCCCTCTTCTCCCTCACCCCGGGGGTGACCCACTGGTGCGTCCACGACGTCGACACCTGGGAGAGCCCCCCCGTGCGACACAGAGCCTACCGGGTACCCGACCGAGTGCGGGCATGCATCCAGGCCGAAGTAGTAACGAAGATGCTGGCCCTGGGGGTCATCGAACCCTCCGACAGCCCGTGGGCCAGCCCTGTCGTCCTGGTGCCAAAGGCCGCAGCTCCCGGCCACCCCCCGGAGTTGCGATTCTGCGTGGACTACCGAGCCCTGAATGCAGTGACCAAGATGGACGCCCACCCTATACCCAGGGCCGACGAACTCATCGACCGCTTAGGGGCCGCTCGCTACTTGAGCACGCTGGACCTCACCGCCGGGTACTGGCAGATCCAGCTCACCCCCGGCGCCCAAGAAAGATCCGCCTTTTCGACCCCGGATGGGCATTACCACTTTCGGGTGATGCCCTTCGGAATGAAGAACGCCCCAGCCACTTTTCAAAGACTGGTGAACAAGGTTTTGGCCGGGCTTGAGGCCTTCAGCGCGGCCTACCTAGATGACATTGCCGTGTACAGCAACCACTGGGCAGAGCACCTCCTTCACATTAAAGCCGTCCTGGCCGCCCTCCAGCGGGCCGGGCTCACAATCAAGGCTAGCAAATGCCAGATCGGCCACGGATCCGTGACCTACCTGGGCCATCAAGTGGGGAGCGGGCAGGTGGCCCCTCTCCAACCGAAAATAGATGCCATCCAGGCCTGGGAACCCCCCACTACCCAGACCGCTGTCCGGGCCTTCCTGGGTCTCACCGGATACTACCGGCGGTTTATCCGGGACTATGGGAGCATTGTTGGCCCCCTCACTGAGCTAACGTCCAAAAAGCAGCCCAAGAAGGTGCACTGGACACCCCGCTGCCAAGCAGCCTTCGACACCCTAAAGACCGCAATGTGTACTGCCCCGGTGCTACAGGCCCCTGACTACAATAAGGAGTTTGTGGTGCAGACGGACGCCTCCGAGTATGGGATCGGGGCCGTCCTGTCCCAGGCCGATGAAAAGGGGCTCGACCGACCAGTGGCCTTCATCAGCCGACGGCTACTGCCCCGGGAGCAACGATGGAGCACCATCGAGCGTGAGGCCTTCGCTGTGGTGTGGGCCCTTAAGAAACTCCGGCCCTACCTCTTCGGTACCCACTTCCGGGTCCAGACCGACCACCGGCCCCTGCGGTGGTTAATGCAAATGCGGGGCGAGAACCCCAAGCTGCTGCGGTGTCCATCTCGCTACAAGGGATGGACTTTGACATTGAACACCGGCCCGGCAATGACCACGCCAACGCCGACGGCCTGTCCCGCTTCTTCAGCCTTGACGAGAAGAATCCCCAAGGAGATGGGTGACTCTCCATGCCTTCGGCTGGGGGGGACGCCTGTTGGACCCGGCCTCGTGGCATGGTCCTTACCCCCGTGGATTGTGCCCATTCCCCACCCCGGCCTTCACGGGCCACCCTTCTGAACTGCACCAAGGCCCTTCATCCTGAGCTGCACGAGGTCGCATACCCCTCGTGGCTCCGCCATCTTGTTGGCACCCACGTGACTCTGTGCACCAGCCAGCGCGACCCCGCTCAACCCGGCCTCGACCCCAGCGAAGCCCCGACATCGAGGCACCACGAACTGGCCAGGGGGTGCCGCAGGAACCATTCATCGCCCCCGGCGGAGGACAGTATCGATGGGACCCCCAACTGTCCTCCCCTCTCGAGGTGTGATCGCCCTGCAACTCCCTTGGGCCTGGCGCCTCTCCTGCTGGGCGTCTGGCCACCTCCACCCGGCCTCTCCGCCCCCACCGGGCGCCTGGGTCCGGACATCAAAGGGCTCCAGACCTATATCTGGGGCAACCCCGCCACAGATCGGCAGTTGTATCCCGGAGTCGAGAGCCCTGCTGATTGAATCGCGGCTGACCCTACGGAGAAGAACTCTTGTCGGAACCATCACGAGCCCTGCTGACTGCGTCGCGGCTCTTTCTTGTGAACACTTTGAAGCCACCTGGAACATCGGAGCCCTGCTGACGCTGTCGCGGCCCAACCTCGCTGAAACCTCCCTCGGAGCCCTGCTGACGACGTCGCGGCTCGAGCTGAGCAGAAACCATCTTGAGAGCCCTGCTGATTGGATCGTGGCTCTCCACGAACTGTACGCCAGAGCCCTGCTGACGCCGTCGCGGCTCGACCCCTCCGAGATCCGGAGGTCCTCCAGCTTGAGGATAAGAACTGGGCCCCAGGTACCCTCGTACCGCACTCCTGCCAAAGACTGTCCCGCTACCCCTACCCTTCCAAAGAGACACTGAGACTTTTGGTGGATCCCTCGATCCCTTCGTGTAAATATTGACCTCTTAACCTTTTTATTGCTGATAAAGAATTGCTTGTCTTGAGACAACCTCCTTGAGTCCGGTGTGGTGGTGTTACTGTGCTAGTACGTGATAGGAGAAGGATCTCTCAGGAGACTTCTCGGCAGCGCTCGGCTACTTCGTACAGTGTGAGGGCCCCCCTTGGTGGTCTCGCCGACTCCTCGGGGTCCGCCTTCCAACATCAAGGCTGTAGCCATGAAGAGTAAGTTTCAGACTAGAGGTTATCCAATAAAAATCATTAGAGACTCATACAAACGAGCTCGTTTTTTTGATCGCCAGCACTTGTTGACACAAGTACAGGACAAAAAAGAGCCTGCATTAGTGTTTATTGCCCGTCACTCCATGTTGAATGATAGGATTAGACATGCATTTACTCAAGTTGGCAAATACTCAATGTGGACACATTGACTAAAGAATTGATGCCTAAACCTATGTTTGCTTTTAGGCGCAACAAAAATTTAAAGGACCATGTAGTTAACTCTCGCATGACTAAAGATATCGCCTCACAACAAACTAGCCTAACAGGTATGCACCCAGTGGTTGGCACTTATAAATGCACCAATTGTAAATCTTGCGCTACAGCTATAGAAGGTCCAACATTACACTTTAACAATCAGGTTTTAACATCTACGAGTCTCAGCAATTGCAGGACATCTAATGTCATTTACTTGATATTATGTCCTTGCAATCTTGGTTATGAAACAAGCAGAGCCTTGCATGTCAGATTAACCGAGCATAGGTCCGCTGTCAGGACAAAAAAGGTAAAGGCTCCAATGGTTACTCATTATTTGGAACAGAATCATCAACCTGACGATATGCAATGGTATGTCATTGAAATTTTTTTACACAAAGCAGGGACGAACATGGAACATACTAGACAATTCTGAGAAGTGTACTGGATTTTCATCCTGGGAACAGCAATTAAGGGCCTCAATTTGGAGATCCCATGGGATCAAGCAATTAAATAATTAGTTTCATAGATGCTATTCATTAGCCATACTCATCTTTGATCTAATTTTTTATTTTTTATCTAATTGGACTAGTTGTACCTTTTTTCAGTATCTGCACTTTAGCTATCGCCAGCTCAAGTCATTATGGTCTATATACCTTTTTTGCTGTCTCTAAGGATATTATACAATTGTAGTCCTTGAAGGATACTGCGATAACATATTTATCAATAGATCGTGTGCGGACAGTAGCAGATGGAATAGGATAGTTTACATCTTTCATTATACACATTGTCCCTAGTCAGCAGACATTTAAACATTGTTAGTTTCTGCTCAGACACGCTCATCTAATTTGAAATTGGGAACCTGGGTTGGTCATGATTTATCTATATTATTTTGGGGCTTATCTAATAGTGCACTCCACGGTCAGCCTGAATTTTTGCTATGTACTGCCAACAACAGATTGGTTAAGATAGCCTATATTTATCATTCTATATACCGCTGTCTTTGGTAACAGGTCTGTAACTATGATCGTCTGTACCGTAGTAATAACATTTCCTCCTAAAAACATATTTTGGAGTGTTATCAGTAACGCGTGGTTTTCTGCCTTCATTAGGTTTCACTCCATAGTGAAGTGAGAATTTACAATTTAATTCATAAATTTTTTTTTGTATCTAGTAGTAATTACATACATTTTGTATTCGTTTGATATAGTACTTAAAACCATTGCAATATATTTTAAGATGGCTGCCGCATTCTCGTTTAACATTCAGATATTTAACATGCGCTTTTCAATGACGTCATAGCTAGGGGCCCGCCGTGCATATTAAACCATATAAATTACTCAACATGGCGGATGTTCATCTCCCCGCAATCCCAGAAGTAGGGCAGACTCGCCCATCCATTCCTGTTTTGTCGGTATGTACCATGTATTTTGTCTATCGTTTTTCGCTTAGAGAGACATTCAGTGTCATTTCAAGTACGTTGAGTCAGGAGCTCGTGTCGTGTGTTTATTTATATCTATTATAAACCTTGGCTAGTAGTGATTATCTTAAAGCGTTAGAACACAGTTGGCGCTGGACTTACGGCAAGATGGCGCCTGACTAAGCAGCACCCGAGAACGCTCCCTATGCTGGGAAAAGGGAATCGGTGTAATTGGAAAAAGAGGCGATGTATCGGAGCCAAAATACCTCATGGAGACGACGTCTAGCAACAGTGATTTTGTTTCCGTCGCCGAGGAGCTGATTCGTGGACTGTTAGTGGCGGCGGCGACGGTTTTGGTGGAGTTACGAGACTGGGAGGTCAGACTGAGAGATAGCTTGAGCTTGAGCTCGGGAGACGCCGTCAATCGGACGCGCGTGGGAGGCAGAGCTTGCTACGCTAGTGAAGTATGCAGCGGCAAGAAACGGAGCACTGCTGAAAGTCGCAGGACTGTAAACGGAGCAGGAAGAAATCAGCAGAGCTGTTGGTGGAGAGTGCCACCGAGAGAGGGGCTCGCAGACGGATACATCGGGCAGGACGCTCTGTCTGCTCCTACCTCGGATTTGCATGAGTCAAGAGCTGAGACAAACAGCACACACAGGATGGCACCGAAAATAACGCGAGGAGGAAAAGGAAAAACTCCTGAAGCAGAGCAGATGCATATTAAACATCCCGTTTCACTGAGAAAACTAAGGCTATTGAAGATGCCCAGAATATCTCAGGTGAGAGTGGGGTTGTGGAAGTTAATATGGGGACTCGGAGCAATGTCAGGGGGAAGAAAATTAGAGCGCCAGGCTCAGAGACCCCGATAAGTGCTATTAATGTGGCCAACCATGGAGTAAACACAGGAGGCACTAAATCTATAACGGGGTATTTTTCCCCTGTTAATCAAGACCCAGTGAACAAAATAACTGAAGCAGTCAATCCAGAGAGGGCAACAGACAAAATGGTCAAAACAGTGCTGGGACGGAAGAAGAGGAAGGAAAAAAACGTTGTCGCCTGCAAGGAAAAGGGCAACACACAGGAGAATCCAAGTAGGGCTCCCGAGGTGCAGGATATTAACTTTGAGCTGCAAAGGGGGGAGACTATGAGGTTCGAAGTCGAGGTCGTCGAAGAGCCTGAAGACGGTTGCGGTGAGGGGAGAACAGAGAATAGTATAGCGACTCTCATAGACCAGTCAAAGGAACAAAGCAGTTACTCAGAGGCTGAGGTCGGGGCAACTGGATCAATAACAACAAGTCTGAAAAGCATACCAGGGAATATGAGCCTAGATCCAATTCTAACTGTGGCTTTAACTCACGAGACTGCTGTATGCAGCGACCCCTGTGGTACCGAGGAGAACCCAGATGTAACCGATAACTTCTTTTCCGTCACTGACGGGTCTGAGGATACTCCCTCTGAGGCAGAAGGGAGCGACGAAGAGATCTCCATAGATGCTAGCTCCGGTCTCAGTTCAGCAAGTAGCAAAGACTCTCTCAAGGAAAGAGATACAGCTATCAAAAGGAAGAGGCTGTCAAGACGACAGAGAGCCACGCAGTCACAGGAAAAAACACTAGGAGCTCAAAGACGATGCAGTGGAGGCGATAGCGCAACTAATCTAATAATCGATAAAAGACCTCCAAGAGGCAATGAAAACTGAGGGGAGGAAAAATCGACTTGTAACCAGGAACCTAGAAAAATCAATAAAAAAAATTGCTAAAGTCTGTACAGACACAAAGACGAGGGTATCTCATTTAGAGGAGCGTACCAGCAACCTGGAAGATCAAAAACTGAAAGAGATAACTAAGACAAAAGAACATGAGCATCGATTGTCAGATATCCAATGGAAGCTGGAAGATTTAGAGAATCGCCAGCGACGGAACAATCTCAGAGTCCTGGGTATAGAAGAAGGAAAGGAAGGGGAAGACGTGAGAGCTTATGTAATAAAGTTGTTGAAAGGAGCTCTCCCAGAATTAGCCCTTTGGGATTGGGAGAAAGAAGTTCAGAGAGTGCATCGATTTCCGTTAATGATGAAAAAGAAAGAGAAACTGGGACAGAATCAGGAAAAGGTTCAGGGGGAAAGTGCACAGAGAGTACAAAGACCCAGGGCCATATTGATATACTTTGGAAACTTCTTATTAAGGGAAGAAGTGTATGCTAAAGCTCGCCCCAATTCTAAACGTCAGTTTGAAGGCCAATCCTTCTTCACAACTCCAGACTATTGCCATATAACAGTGGAAAGGAGATGGAGATTAAGAGAGCTGATAGATCCATGCCATCAGATGGGGCTGCAGGCCTATCTGATGAATCCAGCAAAATTGAAGATTATACATAAAGACACTGTCAGAGTGTTTACTTCCGAAATACAGACAAAGGCTTACCTGGAAATATTGAAAAAGGACAGTACCACTGCATGAACAACAGCCTGAGCGAGTTCTTTTTTTTCTGGGCACTGTCAATAAGTAGAGATATTTAGATATATAGATATATATAGACACTGGTTACATGCATTGACATTGGGATATGCGGGGCACAATGATTGAACGTGTGGATGCCATTATGATATGATATGATATGATATGATATGAGACACCGGTCCAACAAAAAAAAAAAAATGTATGGATAGGGAGGCTGAAGGTCAGACTCCATCACAGAGACCATCGGTCTACTTGCCTTAGTAGGGGGGGGATGGGAGGGGCCACCTCCCAGGGGGGAGCTGGGGGAGGGGGGTTGGGGGGTTGGGGCTTGGGGAAGGACACCGGGGAGAAAAAGAGAAAAATCGTCATCATTGCAAAGAAAACATACAGGAGGAAAGAGAAGGAATTCAGCAGGTAGGTGGGGGGGTAAAAACAAAAGGACACAATAAATTTTTATGCGGGTAATCACAATTAATATATGTGGTTTGAATGATGCCAGAAAGCGGAGAGAGTTCACAGAGTATTTAAAGTTAACACAAGCTGATATCTTATGCATACAAGAGACCCATATTGGGGCATCTCGAAAATACCTGTTAGAGCAGCTTGGTTATCAGCTTTTAATATATACAACACAAGGGTCTAGGACGCGGGGAGTGGCCGTGCTCGCACGGGGTGGCCTGGTGACAGTAAAAAAACAGAAAACAGATTCTTACGGCCGATGGATTATAATGGAATGTGGGGTGTTGGGTTTCGGTTTCACGCTTTGCTCCATCTACGCCCTAATAATTGATGACTCAGAGGTTCTTGACCATATTAACGAACAATTAACAAATTGGCCCTTGCCTATCATAGTCTGTGGAGATCTAAATTTAAATGGTCTAAACGGACTATGGAAAAATGATCCAGTCAGGTTCACAGGTCGAAAGAAGAGGCTTCATAAAGCATTAATACAGATGATGCAGGATAATGGGCTGACTGATATATGGGAACAACAAAGGGATGGGGGAAGGGGAAGGGGGAGCACTTATTACTCTGCACCACATAAATCCTTGGCTAGATTGGACTATTTTTTGGTATCTTCTGCACTGTTGTCAATTTCTAAAGTCAAACAATTACCGCGGGTGGTGTCAGATCATAGCCCTTTGATACTTGATATAGATATCCCAAACCAACAAAAGGAGAGATCTAGCTGGACTTTCGAGAGAGCCTTGCTGTATGACCCTAAGTATATAACCTGGATGGATAGCTGGCTAAAGGATTACTTAAATATTAATAGAGGATCTGCGCCCCCTAGAATTGTATGGGATGCTATGAAGGCTGGCATAAGGGGAGAGACAATTAGTTATTCGCTAAAACGAAATAAGACAGAGAAAGAGGAAATGGAGGGTAGACAAAGTACAGTGGCCGCTATTGAAGAGGAATTTATAAAAGTAATAGAAGCTAAACAAGAGACTGTAGAAGTATTACAACGGTTGGCTATGGCAAAGGCAGCTGTGGGTGAATTATTAGCAAATAAAGCGGCAGGGAAATATATGGCGTGGAAACAGGATCAATATGAATAGGGCGTATTCTAGCCATCAGGACTCGACAGGCAGCCGGAAAGGGGGATATCTTACAGATAAACTCTGCAATGGGAGTTGACGCCACAACACCAAAAGAGATTTGCGCTATTTTTCAAGAATTCTATCAAAACTTGTATAATCCAGAAAATGGTGCCGCAGGTGGTGAAATTGAGAGATACTTAGAGAGTGCGCAAGTAGAGAAACTAACAAATGCGGATAGAGTGATGACGGACTCCAACTTTTCGTTAGATGAACTAAGAGAGGCAATCAAAGATCTACCAGCCGGGAAAGCGGTGGGTCCCGACTCTATACCACTTGAATTCTATAAAAATTTTCTCTCCAGTATTGAAGAGGATCTTTATCGATTAATGGTCGATACGCAAAGAGGGGGGCCTCCTCCTGAGTCCTGGAGAGAGGCAACCATGGTGATATTTCTCAAAAAGAATAAAAATCCAACTGACCCTGGGTCATACAGGCCCATAAGCTTGATGAATAGCGATACTAAGATCTACTCTAAGATGCTAGCCAATCGTCTAAGTGCTTTTATTGGCAAGATCATTTCCCCTCGCCAGCATGGGTTTATCCCAGGTAGGGGTACAGCGGATCATATTCGCAGAGTTTGTACTCTGTTTGATGGGACGGCAGCTTCACGAGACCCTATGGCTTTAATCTTATTAGATGCAGAAAAAGCATTTGATAGGGTCTTGTGGGGCTTCCTCTGGGCGGCTCTAGGAAAGGTAAACATAGGGGATGTTTGTATTGGGGCACTGAGAGCTCTATATCTGAACCCTACGATAAGATTGAGGATTATAGGGGAGCAGAGTGGGGTTATAAAAATTGGACGGGGTACTAGACAAGGATGCCCATGTTCCCCACTACTCTTTGCATTTTACATAGATGGGTTTATAAGAAAGATAGAGTCAAATAGAAATATTATGCCTGTTGTCCTGAACGGACATGAAACAAAAATCTTAGGGTACGCGGATGATTTAGCTGTAATATCTGCGGATCCGGCGACAGCTCTACCAGAGATAGAACGAGAGGCAATAGCCTATGGGGCGCTCTCAGGGTATAAACTAAATGAGAGTAAAACACAAATAGTAGTTAATAAAAAGGTAAGGATGGTAGATAAAAGAATAACAGATTCAGCCACCTACTTAGGGATAATAATAACCTCCGATCTTTCAAAGATAGTGGAAATAAACTTGGGACCGGTAATTAAAAAGGCTAAGTGGGATCTAGATAGATTAAATAATTTATATTTAACAACAATAGGTCGATGTAATTTAATAAAAATGATTTTCCTGCCTAAAATGCTATATTTGTTTCGCACTATTCCGCTGAAATTCAATAATAATTGGCTCAGTGAAATAGAAGGACTTACAAATCATTTTATATGGGCTAAAGGTAAAACACGGCGAGCACTGACATTTCTGTCATTACCAAGAGAGCGAGGGGGTTTAGCGGCACCGGACTACAGGGCATACTATTGGGCAACCGTCCTACAATACACCATTGGGCTAGTGGGTGGAAATACAGAGGATCGATGGAGAGTGGGGGAGAGCGTTCCTGATATATATGAGTTATTGATTAAGGATTCTAACAAATGGCTCCTTACATTCAACCAAGGCAGTTATTATAAGAAAGTTAAGTTCAAGACAGTGGGCGCAGCAATGGCAATATGGTCAATTGTAAGGAAGAGAACGTAAATTGGGAGGATGAATTATTATACTCCGTTATTTAATAATCAGTCGTTACCAATGGTATTCCATGATCCGGTTATGAAGCGTTGGGATATGAAGGGGATAAAAACAATAGGAGACTTGGTGGGAACAACGGGACTTATAACATTTGAGCAAGCATACCAGTTATATAATTTAGACCGCAGGGATTTTTTCAAATATTTACAGATAAGATCGGTCCTGTCAAAGAAACAGGGAGGGGATACTAATTATAAAAGAGTAGAAATTATGGAAGTTTTCAGGGATAATAAAGGCTCTTCAATCTCCCAGGTTTATGGAGAATTGATCAGGTATAAGGAGGACGATTGTGGAAAAGTGATCGACAAGCTGAACTTAACTGGCAATGAGGTTGAAAAAGCGATTAAACTATCAAACTCAGTGCTAAGAGTTGCTACTTTACAAACTCAACAATACAAGACCTTGTATGAGCTATATTATACACCATATAGAATTTCTCAGTGGGGGGGAACAACGGGAGTGCTCTGTCCCAGATGCCGAGCAGCACAGGCGGATACCATTCACATGTTTTCCGCTTGCCCCGCCTTGGATCTATTTAAGAACACAATAGAGCAATTTCTGGATCGTGCTCTCGAGATTAAAATAAGTATAACTAATGAAGTTATGATTGTGGGAGTAACTAGGGATGGTATAGAATTACCTCATCATGAGTTCATTTATATAGCTATGACCCTATGTAGACTATGTGTTGCAGCGATGTGGAAAGACCCTAACCCGCCAACATTCCAACAATAGATGGCACGATTATTAGCGATATATGTATTAGAAAAAGCATTGTATGATAAAAAAGGATGGAAGATACAGCAGATGGGGAAACGGATATGGACTCCAATTTCCGATTGGAAAGATAGACTTGAAAACGACTGAAATAATCCCCCTTTTTTTTTTTTGTGTGTGTATCCACAATTCCAAAATCTGGATAAAAGTTACTATATAGAGATTTGATTATGTTTTAATCCCGTCTATCTTCGTATGTGCCACTCCGCTCTTTTTGCTGATTTTGTTGTATAACTGGCTGGATGGAATTTGCCTAATGAAATGTATGAATTGATTTTCTTTTGTAATGACGAATAAAAAAAAAAAATAAAAAAAAAGAACACAGTTGGCGCTTGCTATCTTGTAGAACCAGATTCTAGTCAGTTCCTAAACACGTACTTTTATACCTTTGCGGCGTTCATAAGTATTGGTTGGGATTAGGAGAATATATATACATCTTTATACTCCGTCTCCGCTTTTATATTAGGGGTATCGGAATCCATGGTTTTTGTTAACCCATATCAGCATCTGGTGTTGCATTTCATGTCTGGGAGGGCTTATAGTCCATATAATACGCGCTCCAAAGCTAGTCGACACATAGTCAAGTATCTGTGCAAATAACCTCATGTATGTCTGTTATGCCAGTTACAGTTCAAGGCTCCTTTATGCTAAAATTAACCATAGAGGTTTGTTACATATTTATGTTTTTTAATTTGGACAATCAGTCAAGTCTTTTGGCATATGTTATAAATCCACTACTTTATTTGTAGAGGATACCGTGAACGCCACAAGACCTGTATCATACAAACTGTGGTCCAAGACGTATCCCCCTCTTAGCACAACGTGCGACATCATTTCAAACTTATCAGTGGTCTGGGATGTTAAAGGAGCCTTGCTACTAACACTTGATATCACGTTGGATATTCTACAAACAGCAGCTGGGAATCCATTGTGAATTCAGACACAGTTGTTCATATTGGGTATGTATGTTCAGTCATTTCTTAGTCTCAATTAGACTTATGAATAATACACCCTATTGGCACTCAGTTAAGTCCCCCATTGTAGAGCAGTCGCCATATGTACATTATGGATACTTGATATCCATGGGAGCGATCTTGTTCACTATTCATCGTATATAATCTACTAGTCTTCCCCTTTTTCCATCAGTTTTCCTTCTAATCGGATAGGTTAGTAGTCCAACACATATTCAAACTCTTATACATAAGTATTTAAGATACACTTTCCCTTGTTCTTGGTTTTACAGTATTTTGTCAAATAACATGTAACATTAACATACTTGGAAGAATAGGAGTAAATAGAATATGCGCTATAATAGCAATTTCTGTTACTTTCACAGAACTTCGTACCGAATGACTTCGTATCAAATTTTAAAGTAATTCCATCTAGACAATCCAAATAGTTGCGTGCCAGTACTTATCAACTACGGTAAGAGCATGTTCCATGTACTAGCGTTTCTTCATCTGTTACATTAAGTTAAGTAATCATGAACATGTGATATCTTATTCATCTCTCTTTTTCTCTTTCAAGAATATTAAAATATCACTTGTTCCGGGATTAAGGAATTTCTCGTTAACTGGAAGTGTGATTCACCATACTATAGGTATTGGGTGCGCCATGTCTTTTTTGTATATAAAAAAATTGTTCCAAAAAAAAAAAAAAACTTATTTTCTTATTTTTTATCTTTTTGAGTATATGATCAGCATATTTCTATGTTCTGGTTTTCAAAATCATGGGTTGCATGACGACATTCAGATTGAGGTATCTCAGACATGTTCAGTGTATGTTTCTGTTGTAAATATATAATTATGTCTACCCGGCTGGGTTGTTTTTAGATACGTTAATTAAATGCCAAAAAAGCATTGTAACTCTGGAGCAGAATTATGTCTTTAGATTTCTTCATTTTTTCTTTAAAAAATACTTTTTTCTCTCTTTTTTCAGTAATCACTGACAAGAATATTTTGAAGAAGGCTTTGCCGAAACGCGTCAATATTTCGTTAATATTTCGTTCACTTGTCTAGTGTTATTTGTTATTGTATTGTTTTTTATCACTTGTTTTAGTCAGTATTGTATGTGATGGTTTCTAACTGTATGATTATTGATCATTTTATGTATGTGTTCTTTATAACAAATTTATCTTTTGATCAAACATCAATAACCATAACATATTTATTGATTCTTCACGTAGAAAAATATACAAAACATAAAAGAGTATAAATAAAAATATAGATTCCATAAAAAAATCTTTCCACATCTGTATCTATTTATTTCTGTATCTCTAGAGTTACTTAGCTTTTTGTTTACTTATCATTGCACGTAGCCTGGTGTGTTCTGTTTTTTCTAAATATTGACTTCCTTGCTAAGGCTTATCCTTTTTGCAGGGGACCCCATTCGTTTTCCCAAAATTGGTACGATTGGTACCACAGCGAACTACTGTTATGCGCCCTTCGTTCCTTCTAGAGCCCAGAATTATTTCCCTCATGAGCAACTTGCAAAATGTACAGTATTAGGAAAATGATCAAAACCATCCATGAAGTGCACTTCCTTGAGGCCTTTGTCATTTGCAGAAGAACTTTATTTAAATGCCCAAATGTTGCTCCTTCTTGTATATTGTTATAATTGTATTTATGTTCCCAGGTTGGGTGAAGGCCTACCCACATACACATGCAGATGTCATTATGGAAGCCATGAAGTATTTCATTCCCTGCTTTGGGATGACTGAGACTTTTTTAGTGGACAGGGCCCCACTTTAGTTTCTCCAAAGTCTATGAAATGTACTTATCATACTGAATCTTCTGCAAAGGGAGAAATATGCAACTTGACTCTCTAAAGAATAAGATATGCCAAATATGCTCTGAAACCCAGCTGACATGGCTCAATGCTCTGCCCTTGTCACTCTGGTCAATCTAAGCCAGTCTGTCACAAAGAACTAGACTAAAACTTTATGAGGTAATGGACCACTCATGATGCTCCCCTCAAATCCTCCAGTCTCACCTGTCAACTTAGACCTGCAATTGAATGAAAATGTCAGTTTGCAATGCTTCAAGTTATTGATTTGCTGTCTCTGCGGTATCTATTGTCAGGTTTGAGGTGCCTTGCTTGATAGTCCTACAAAACCTGCCACAACCTGAAGCCCGTAACCTGGTGTTTGTGAAAGTTCACCAGTAAAGGCATCTCTTAGCTCACTGGAAGGGACCCTATCAGATGCTCCCCACCACCTCTGTGAGTGAAGTGGGATCCCTGTCTGACTTCAATCCACTCACTGCAAGAGGCCACCTGCAAATCTGGACACCTTCCCTTTTGCACCTGATGTACCTTCTTTACCTCCTGTCTCAGCCCAACCATCTGTTTCTGGACCTGCTTCACTGAACCAATATAGTTCAAGGCCAGAAGCAAGGGCACAAGTGCCTGTACTTCTACATTCTCAGCCATTCCAGAATATAACCCCTCGTTATCACCATTACTAGCTCTGTCTGCAGTGCTCTAATGGTAATCTAGTATGGGATACTACTGTGGGTCTGGCTGTCCATCTTTGCTGCAATCCTCTGTGAAGTACCTCGTTGAAATAAAGAGTAGCATATGTGTTTAAGTCATTGCACTTTTGCATATGGCCGACCAGAGAGGTTTCTTCTCTCTCAACAAAATGGACACTTATTTGCACTTGCTGTAAAGAAACAAAGAGGTCTTTAATCATTTGCCTTACTGGGTCTGCATTCTTTTGCCCACGGATGCCTAGTGGAGAATCCCCATGAAACCTATTCCTTATAACATTGAAGCACCTTGTCTTAATCTCTTTCATGGTCAATACCTCCATGACTGTGACCATATGGCTAGAAAAATACCCCAGTTTCAGCTTCCCAGTCAATATGTTGTTCATGCTGTCATCCGCCTTGCTAAAACTACTCTTGGCATTGCCTGCAAGATCAGAAGTGTCAGTGTATTTGTTGAGTACAATGGGTGAATCACTATCCTCAGCATTATCTCCAACTTTGAACCAGCATGTTCCTTTCAAATTGCCTTGGGAGTACTGTTCCCTCAGAAGTACTGTGCTATCACTTATCCCAATGAGCAGTATAAGGCATATTATGTCTGTGACGAACAGCATATGCCTGGAGGCATACAGATTAGTCTGGAAACCATCACCCTGTCTATGTGGTCTCAGCTATTTATCACACTTCATATTGATTACCTTATTGGTAAAGGTAGCTCGAGCTATCTCTAAAACCTCCTAGTTTTTTCTGTTCTCTTTCCTATATAGAGGATAACACAGACTATCCATGAACTTCAGGCTAGGGGCAAAAGTCTCAGAAGTGGGCAACTATACAACATTAATTCCGGGTCTTATTTCTGATCAGCTTGATGCCAAAAGAAAAGTCATTTTGAAAAATAGAATGGTTAGAATTGATTTGGGTTTTGCCCTCACTGGCAAGGGTGGTGTGTGTGCCATAGTGGGCTCTGAATGTTGTACCTACCTTCCTCACTCCTCTCTAAGGGCCTGATTATGAGTAACTCCAACCTGTGCATAAACCCCTGTTTATGCATGGGTCGGAATTATGAGTTCTAAGATATTTAACGCATCCCAAAATTATCTGATGCATTAAATACCTCACGCTTCATTAAATTTAGGCAGATAAAAGCTGCAGAAATGGAACAGTGAAAAAGTGTACCGTATTTACCATATTATTCAGATCCTGATGTGTTAAGCTCCAAAATCTGCATGTTAGTCTCATATACTCATAATAGGTGTTATTTATCGCACCCGATAAATAACAAGCCCAGTGGTATCTTCATCAGGGGGGATAAATAACATTTCAAATTGCATTTAGGCCCATAGTGTTCATGAGCAAACAGAACACATTAAAGAAAGCATCAAGGAGCTAAAAAAGATATACAGTGGGTTTTGCTAAGAAGGGAGTAGTACTTGTTCTTGGTTGAAAGGTATCTTTGGAGGATGGAGAAATGCAGGTGCTGGTCAACATGTTGCCAGACTCTGTCCATACCTTTCCACTGAAAATTCCTGAAAATGCTAATAGTAATATGTTGGGAGGGAAAAGTCCCTTCCCTGAGTGCTCCCAACCTCAATGATGTCTGGATCCCTGGTGCTAAATTTTTCTGTCATGGTAGAATACTAACCATGCATGTGCACCACAATATAGGCCTATATCGGGGATTACTGTCTTTTTGGACCAGGAGGGGCAGCCAAAGTGCAACCCTCATAGTGGGGAAAGGCTACTGCCTTCACGAAGATTCAAGTAGCATGAATGTGGTGGTGGGAGCATACCGTGTAGAGATCAGTATAAATGAACAGGACTTTTTACCTGTGTCACTGGAGTGAGGCCTAAAGGCTCACAAATGCAGAGTTCTGCTGCTGTGTGCTTAAATCACCCAGGGACTATATCAGAATAGTATATAGAGCCATGCAGTGTGTGTGTTTTACATGCATGTGCAGGGTGTGTGTGTGCCTGTGAATGGTACAATACATGGAATACTCGAGGTTCCATTTTGGGAGACCCAGGCCTGATTGGAGCAGCATCAGGAGGTAGAGAAATACCCAAGATAGATTTGTAGATTTCTGCATCACTGGAACTGGGTGGGACACACTTGAGGAAGGGATGGCCAGGCTCTTCAGTATACTTCAAATGGTGCTCTTTGATTCAGAGAGAGGTCTCTGGAAAGGGACCTATGGCACATCTCAGGTAGGAAATGGAGCTGGTAAGAGTATCGTAAACAGGGCTGGGGACCTGGGGTAACCTTTTGAACAGGTGTGGGCAATAAACTTTGCCTAGTCGGCAGAGTTTTCAGAGTTTTGACCACTCTGTGTTATGCTTGTAATGTGGCATTCTGGCAAAACTCTAAAAACTGCAGCGTGGCGGAGTTTTTTTCTCATGTGCAGCTTGCCAGTGTTAAGTTGACACGTGAATGAGAATTGGCATACCCTAGCATAAATTTTGAGTGCTTGGATGGCACCTGGTGAGATTTCCTCAACGTGGGTGGTTTTGTGCATTCACAACCATTCACAGTGAGAAAGCTATCACTCAAGTAGAGAATCTAATTAAGGGGCAGCAAAGAAGCAGATCCATCTGGCACACCATGGGGTGCCATTGGTGCTGATTTTGCAGAGCAGAACAAGCACCCGGTGCTAAAAATCAGCACAGTGTGCTGATTCAGCCTGCTCGCAGAACTCCGCAGGATCTTGCTGAGTTTTTATGTAACTCAGTGAGTTCCACCCACCCCTTCTCTTGATACATATATCACTGTGGCTGACATCCAGCTGTCAGAACTGGAGTCACTTCTGTTGTAACAGACCACATTCTGGAGGAAGGACAGGGCAGAGGAGAGGACACTTTAAAAGAAAGCAGACACCCAACATAAACTTCAACGACTCAGACCCTAAACCATATTTCGTGTTTGGAAATTAACTATATGAAGGTTGAGGCCCCCCAAATTGGCTACCGTCAAACAGCCAGTCAGGCTGTACGAGGAGGAGAAGCTCTGCAAGACCTCAACCTGTGACCAGAACTGGAGGCTAAGGCCTGCCAGTCTCCCAGCTGGGTGAGGGGACATCACCCAGGGAATCCAAGACCACCTGCCCATGAAGCCTGGAGCACCAGTGCCTGCCTTCTTTCCAAGAGCTGAATGCCCCATGAAGAAGAGGAGAGTGCTGGAGGGAGAGAGGTGCTGTGGAAGATTCTAGAAATTGGATCTCTGAAATGCATTGTGAGGAGAGAACTTATGCTGGGATCTGGCCACAGCCTGTGTGTGGCTGAAGTCGGCGATCCCATATGCCAGGTGGGGTTGCTGTGAAGGTTACTGCCATGCCGATCAGGCCCATGCACATGTGCAGAGTGAAGGCGGTGCCTACATTAACCAGGTGGGGCCAGCATGAAGATTACTGGTGTGCCGATTGGGCAGTAGCTCGCATGCAGAGTGAATAGGGTGACCATGTATGCGAGGTGGTGCTACCGGGAAAAAGACAAGGAGCATGGTGTGGTTGAGACAGTCATCGAGAAGCAGAGGCAACCCTTATAACCTGTGCGGGCCCAAGCCCTGGGTGAGGATCTGCACTCAGAGTGTTAATTCCTTCATTGGGTTTGGACCCAAGGAAACTAACTGGCATCAGAAGAGCATCTGGGCCATCTGGCTGCTATCCCTGCAAGCCTGCATGTAAGGAACTCAAGTACACTCAACCGCAGCCTCTGAAGAGCGTGTGTGCAATACTCACATGTGACAGCTGCTGCAGCCTCTCCACCCACAAGTGGGGCACTCTCAGGGACTCTGGTTGTGCAGGTTCTGCTGGTGCGAGTAAGACTGCTTGACAGGCTAGAAGGCCCTATGGGGAACTTGCCTCCCATATATTGCTTTGGCGCTGTAACTTTTTTTACTTTAATTGGAGTTGGAGTGGGACTCCTGAGATTCAAACCACTAGTTACTAAGTCTGGGCAAATCACTACGCTACGCTCGTGTAGTTTGCGAAGTTTGCGCTACTTCGCACTACGCAAATTGCACGTAGCACAGTGCAAACACGCGTAGAGTAGCGTTGCGTAGTGCAGCGGTAATTTTTTGCTTGCTCGCGGTCCTCAATGTCAAGTTGGCGACCACGAGCAAGCAAAATGACATCCCGGCGAGACTTTTTCCTCGTTCGCGATCAGCAACATCAAGTTGGCGATCGCGAGCGAGGAAAATAAACCTACCGTCGAGATTCTCAACGTGGGGAGGTCAGGTTTCTCATTGCGAGTGGTCGCGTATGCTCGCGACCGCTCGCGATGAGAAACTACCAGTCCGCGTTGAGAAAGCTGCAGCTCGAGTAAAAATCTACTCGAGCGGCAGAAAACTACAGCTCGGACTGTGCAAGATGCCGTTTTCAATGATTGCACAGTGCCGGATGCTTGTCCGCACTGTGCAATCATTGAAAACAGCATCTTGCACAGTGCGAACAGGGTACTACGCAGTTCGCGAAGTGCTACGCGTAGCTCGCATAGTGCGAAGTGCACTTTGCGTAGCTTCGCGTAGCGCTACTTCGCCCAGGGTGACTCTTTACTTGAATGCTGACTATGGTAAATGGAGTATATCCACTACCACTAGTTGGAGGGCAGAGGAACCTGCCTATTGAAACACTAGAGCCCTTCCATTGGTTGACTGTTTGTATTGCTTGTGAATGTTGTATTTTACTTTGTGTTTATATATAAATACTCCTTTTTTCATGAAAGCAAGTATTTGACTGGACAATCATTTATTGCTGTTATTGAATATATTTTGAGTTGTGGGCTTGTGGTTACTCCTCTGTATTTCCCTCTCCCCCTCACCCCCGAGAACGCTTGGACTGCTTGACCTGTGCTACCACTGAAAGTCAAGTGCTGTAAGGGTACTTGGTCCAGTTGCTCTCTATCCATATTATGTCGGGCCTGATTTCATAGGTAAAAGGCCTCAACTCGAATGGTTGGTCCCAGAAACCCTGCTTGCACCATGGCCCTCTGAAAGGGGTTCTGGTACGATGAAAGTATTTATCAATAATATGCAATTGAATTATGCAACAAAACTGATGGTTTTTAATATGTAATGAACAAGTTGAGGGCAATAAATCTGTGTTAGGTTTGCAACTAGAAGTGCAATAGGGAGGAAATTGTGAATAAATGTGACTTTTGTTGACGTGCAGTGTATTTAATGAAAGCCATGTTCCTAACACTTCAGCCCTTTTGCATGTCTATGTTAAACCAAGCAACTTTTACCTTCTCACGTCTGATGTACACAGCCTCACTTTCATTCTTGGTGCGGCAAAATAGGAATTCCCAATTCAGCTATCTCGGTGTCTGGCGGGGCCTTTTCTTTTACCGTTTTCAAGGTCTTCTTGCATTCTTCCAGTGAGAAAGCCATGGACCTGCTAACACCACTATATACATCCTGCTTCAATTTCCTAAGCAAAGAACATTTATAAAAGTGGGTACATTTAGGGAGGAACTATCAATATATGTTCAATTACATGGGGAGAGGAGGCTCTGTCTCTGTGGTAATACCCCTGTTTTGCATAATAAACGTATTTCAGACTTCAATTATGTTCATAGCCATTGTTTCTTCCTCAGTGCCAATCCTTGAAAGCCTCCGATGTGTACCGTAAAGGATTCGGGGTCCTATTACAGTCCATAAAGAGGAATATTTACTTTTTGAAACAGGGCCCTTCGCAGGGTTGTGCAAACTCCTTATCACGGGATCTGGATTCAGATAGCCACAGCTTTCCCCTGCCACGAGTGCCAGTTCAGGTGCCACCACTTATCATCCCAGCAACAGAGCTCAATCAGTGCCATAGAACTCTGGACACCGTTTAGCATCATCAGAACAGGAAAACATCGAATCCTCCCACGCAGAAATATGTATTTGAGAAGCAGAATTGGAAAGTGGAGCCTCGGTACCACCCTAAAAGTATACGTACCGGGAAGCTGTGATTCCCGAGCACGTAAGTTTTCTGGAGAGCTGCGTTAGGGACTGCATTTGTTCTGCATTCCCACGACAGGAATTCCGTTGAAAAAGACACCATCCAAGTATAGGGGCTTTCCCTGCAACCAGGTGTAAATCAGCATCTTTTACGTTTAAGAGAAACTACTTAGATGACATCATCCACACAGGAGGGCTTAAAATATTAGTTTATTTAGTAAATCAATGTGTTAGTGCTTTACTGATTAAATATGTTTTTGTGCTTTACTTTTTCACTCACTTGCCACTGTTTTAGATTTGTTTGGAATCCTTGGTGATACATTTATTTGGCCCCCCTTTTGCACTTATCAATAGACGGCTAGTGGAATACAGGAACAATATTAGTGTAAAAAAGAGTGGGCCAACTTTAAATACATTTACTTCCCAGCCCATTCAATCAAATGATTTATGTAAATGCCTGATGCTATAAAAATATTACATACATACATACATATATGGTGTAGTCAACTCATTAGCCACACTACATTAACTATTACTTGAGCCTTTTCCTTGGTCTGCTTATTCCATTTTATATTATCGCACTTATCCTATCTAAATTGATAGTATTTGCAAGAACAGATATGACATTGCAAATCAATTTTTGTGAGAACACAGTGTATGGTAGAGTGGCAAGGTATAGTTAATGTAGTGTTGCTACCGAGTTGAAAACACTGTGTAAGGAGGTGTGCAACTTATAATAATGTGAAGGTGATGCATGAATTATAAATGAAAGGTATAACTATACGTTTAGAAATTGAACTTTTGTTGTATTTTAAGTTTGGTTTGCAGATAAAGAATAAATACATTTATATTAATTTAAAGGTGGTGTTTAAATTATACATTTAGAGCCATATTCATTAAAGGGTCTTGTCACTTTTGCACCACGCAACAGTGTGCATGCGCGACACAACCCTTAAGTGTGATTTATCAAGCCACTGAAGGTCACCTTGCCTGGCCATGAGTGTCTTGATAAATCTGGAGTAATGCAACATAGCGCAAATTGCTGTGTTGTGTTACTCTGCCCCAGGGAGGCATTCCATGGGTGGTGGGTAAATGTGCCCCTTCAACACCCTTACATTATTGCACATTTTCAGTTTAACAATAAGTTGGAGACCTGGGAATGCATCAAAACTGCTACGCATCCCTAGGGGAGGTGCAAGTTTTTCCTCTTTCTATGTGTGCTGAGTTCTGCAGCACAAATAGAAAAGGAAAAATGTCTCAGGGGATTGTTTATGTGCAAAAAGGTGCCCCTTCCGGCACAAAAACAATCCTGCCTACAATGCAGACATCCTTGCACCTTGGTGCTAGGGTGTCTGTGTTGGTGCTAGGCAGTGCATTATGTGCTAGTACTGAGAAAAAACAGGAATGTGCCTTATAATGTTAAATACGGCTCATTTCTGCCCTTTCCCTGTCACTCAGTGCAGCAAGGTGTCTTGCTGTGCTGTGCTGTGTGACTTCTTAATACCTAAGGTATAGTTATAACTTAAGAATTTGTAGTGTTTGTCTATTTTGGTTTGGTTTGTATAGAAAGAATAAATAAGGTTTTCCTAACTGTAAAAAAGGTTTAACCTTTGTTTTTTTAAATTGAATTGAATTTTATTTTATTTTAATAAAAGTTGTTTCAAATCATACAGTTTACTGTCAATGAGTTGAGTGTTATTAAATGGAGTGTGGTGCAGTAGAGTGGAGGGGAGTGTGCTACAGTGGAGTGGAATAACATACAGTGGAGGGGTGTACATTGGAGTGGCTTACAGTGAAGTGGGGTAGAGTGGAGTAGAGTAGAGTGTTGTAAAGCAGAGTTGAGTAGAGAGTAGTGGCAGAGGGTACAGTGGAGTATATTGTTATACAGTGTAGTGGCATGTTGTATACTACAGGAGCATGGAGTGCACTAGAGTGGACAGACTTAGTGTAGAGATGAGTAAATTGCTATTAAGTGGAGTGGTTTTTGTACAGTATAGTGGAGTGGTGTGTCATAGAGTGTTGGAAAGTGTCATAGAATGGAGTAGAGTCTTGTACAGTGGGATGTGGGGCATACAGTGGAGTAGAGGGTTGGACAGTGTAGGCTGTTGTAGAGTCTTGTAGAATGGAGCTGCATAGAGTGGAGCAGCAGTGTGTGGCGTGCCGCAGTGTGTGGCGTGCAGCGGCATGCAGCAGTGTGTGGCATGCAGCAGTGTGCAGCGTGCAGCAGTGTGCAGAGTGCAGCAGTGTGAGGCGTGCAGCAGTGTGCGGCGTGCAGCAGTGTGAGGCGTGCAGCAGTGTGAGGCGTGCAGCAGTGTGAGGCATGCAGCAGTGTGAGGCATGCAGCAGTGTGTGGCGTGCAGCAGTGTGTGGCGTGCAGCAGTGTGAGGCGTGCAGCTGTGTGTGGTGTGCAGCAGTGTGTGGCGTGCAGCAGTGTGGCGTGCAGCAGTGTTTCATGTAGCAGTGTGAGGCATGCAGCACTGTGTGGCATGCAGCGGCGTGCAGCAGTATGTGGCGTGCAGCAGTGTGCTGCGTGCAGCAATGTGCTGTGTGCAGCAGTGTCGTGCAGCATGCAGCACTGAGTAATGCAGCAGTGTGCAGCAGTGTTTCGTGAGGCAGTGTGAGGCATGCAGCAGTGTGCGGCGTGCAGCAGTGTGCGGCGTGCAGCAGTGTGCGGCGTGCAGCAGTGTCGTGCAGCATGCAGCACTGAGTAATGCAGCAGTGTGCAGCAGTGTTTCGTGAGGCAGTGTGTGGCGTGCAGCAGTGTGTGGCGTGCAGCAGTGTGTGGCGTGCAGCAGTGTTTCGTGTAGCAGTGTGAGGCATGCAGCACTGTGTGGCGTGCAGCGGCGTGCAGCAGTGTGTGGCATGCAGCAGTGTGCTGCATGCAGCAGTGTTGTGCAGCATGCAGCAGTGAGTAATGCAGCAGTGTGCAGCAGTGTGTGGCGTGCAGCAGTGTGTGGCGTGCAGCAGTGTGCGGCATGCAGCAGTGTGTGGCATGCAGCAGTGTGTGGCGTGCAGCAGTGTGTGGCGTGCAGCAGCGTGTGGCATGCAGCAGTGTGTGGTGTGCAGCAGTGTTTCATGTAGCAGTGTGCAGCATGCAGCAGTGTGCGGTGTGCAGCAGTGTGTGGCGTGCAGCAGTGTGCGGCATGCAGCAGTGTGTGCCATGCAGTAGTGTGTGACGTGCAGCAGCGTGTGGCTTGTAGCATTGTGCGGCATGCAGGAGTGTGTGGCGTGCAGCAGTGTGTGGCGTGCAGCAGTGTGGCATGCAGTGGCGTGCAGCAGTGTGCGGCGTGCAGCAGTGTGTGGCGTGCAGCAGTGTGTGGCATGCAGCAGTGTGTGGCGTGCAGCAGTGTTTCATGTAGCAGTGTGCGGCGTGCAGCAGTGTGCGGCGTGCAGCAGTGTGTGCCGTGCAGCAGTGTGTGGCGTACAGCAGTGTTTCGTGTAGCATTGTGCGGCGTGCAGCAGTGTGTGGCGTGTAGCATTGTGCAGCGTGCAGAAGTGTGTGGCATGCAGCAGTGTGTGGCGTGCAGCAGTGTGCGGCGTGCAGCAGTGTGCGGCGTGCAGCAGTGTGTGGTGTGCAGCAGTGTGTGGCGTGCAGCGGCATGCAGCAGTGTGTGGCGTGCAGCAGTGTGTGGCGTGCAGCAGTGTGTGGCGTGTAGCAGTGTGCGGCGTGCAGCAGTTTGCGGCGTGCAGCAGTGTGCGGCGTGCAGCAGTGGGAGGCATGCAGCAGTGTGAGGCGTGTAGCAGTGTGAGGCGTGCAGCAGTGTGTGGCGTGCAGCAGTGTGTGGCATTCAGCGGTGTGTGGCATGCAGCAGTGTGAGGCGTGCAGCAGTGTGTGGCGTGCAACAATGTGCGGCGTGCAGCAGTGTGCGGCGTGCAGCAGTGTTTCGTGTAGCAGTGTGAGGCATGCAGCACTGTGTGGTATGCAGCGGCGTGCAGCAGCGTGCGGTGAGCAGCAGTGTGCAGCGTGCAGCAGTGTGCTGCATACAGCAGTGTCGTGCAGCATGCAGCACTGAGTAATGCAGCAGTGTGCAGCAGTGTGTGGCGTGCAGCAGTATGCGGTGTGCAGCAGTGTGTGCCGTGCAGCAGTGTGTGGCGTGCAGCAGTGTTTCATGTAGCATTGTGCAGCGTGCAGCAGTGTGTGGCATGCAGCAGTGTGTGGCGTGCAGCAGTGTGTGGCGTGCAGCAGTGTGCGGCATGCAGCAGTGAGTAATGCAGCAGTGTGTGGCGTGCAGCAGTGTTTTGTGTAGCAGTGTGAGGCATGCAGCACTGTGTGGGTGCAGCAGCGTGCAGCAGTGTGCTGCGTGCAGCAGTGTGCTGCGTGCAGCAGTGTCGTGCAGCATGCAGCAGTGAGTAATGCAGCAGTGTGTGGCGTGCAGCAGTGTGCGGTGTGCAGCAGTGTGTGGTGTGCAGCAGTGTGTGGCGTGCAGCAGCGTTTTGTGTAGCATTGTGCGGCATGCAGCAGTGTGTGGCGTGCAGCAGTGTGTGGCATGCAGCAGTGTGTGGCATGCAGCAGTGTCGTGCAGCAGTGTTTCGTGTAGCAGTGTGCGGCGTGCAGCGGCATGCAGCAATGTGCAGCGTGCAGCAGTGTGTGGCATGCAGCTGTGTCATGCAGCATGCAGCAGTGAGTAATGCAGCAGTGTGTGGCGTGCAGCAGTGTGCGGCGTGCAGCAGTGTGCAGCGTGCAGCAGTGTGTGGCATGCAGCAGTGTTTCGTGTAGTATTGTGCGGCATGCAGCAGTGTGTGGCGTGCAGCATTGTGTGGCGTGCAGCAGTGTGTGGCGTGCAGCAGTGTTTCGTGTAGCAGTGTGTGGCGTGCAGCAGTGTGCGGCGTGCTGCAGTGTGTGGCATGCAGCAGTGTGCGGCGTGCAGCAGTGTGTGCCGTGCAGCAGTGTTTTGTGTAGCATTGTGTGGCGTGCAGCAGTGTGTGGCGTGTAGCATTGTGCAGCGTGCAGCAGTGTGTGGCATGCAGCAGTGTGTGGCGTGCAGCAGAGTGAGGCGTGCAGCAGTGTGCGGCGTGCAGCAGTGTGCAGCGTGCAGCAGTGTTTTGTGTAGCAGTGTGAGGCATGCAGCACTGTGTGGGTGCAGCAGTGTGCAGCAGTGTGCTGCGTGCAGCAGTGTGCTGCGTGCAGCAGTGTCGTGCAGCATGCAGCAGTGAGTAATGCAGCAGTGTGTGGCGTGCAGCAGTGTGCGGTGTGCAGCAGTGTGTGGTGTGCAGCAGTGTGTGGCGTGCAGCAGCGTTTTGTGTAGCATTGTGCGGCATGCAGCAGTGTGTGGCGTGCAGCAGTGTGTGGCATGCAGCAGTGTGTGGCATGCAGCAGTGTCATGCAGCAGTGTTTCATTTGGCAGTGTGCGGCATGCAGCAGTGTGCGGCATGCAGCAGTGTGCGGCATGCAGAAGTGTGCGGCGTGCATCAGTGCGTGGCGTGCAGCAGTGTGTGGCATGCAGCAGTGTGTGGCATGCAGCAGTGTGTGGCGTGCAGCAGTGTGTGGCATGCAGCAGTGTGTGGCGTGCAGCAGTGTTTCGTGTAGCAGTGTGCAGCGTGCAGCAGTGTGCGGCATGCAGCAGTGTGCGGCGTGCAGCAGTGTGTTGCGTGCAGCAGTGTGTGGCGTGCAGCGGCGTGCAGCAGTGTGTGGCATGCAGCGGTGTGTGGCGTGCAGCAGTGTGCAGCGTGCAGCAGTGTGAGGCATGCAGCAGTGTGAGGCGTGCAGCGGTGTGAGGCATGCAGCAGTGTGTGGCGTGCAGTAGTGTGTGTCATGCAGCAGTGTGAGGTGAGCAGCAGTGTGAGGCATGCAGCAGTGTTTCGTGTAGCAGTGTGAGGCGTGCAGCAGTGTGCGGCGTGCAGCAGTGTGCGGCATGCAGCAGTGTGTAATGCAGCAGTGTGTAATGCAGTAGTGTGCGCAGCAGTGTGTGGCGTGCGATAGTGTGCGGCGTGCAGCAGTGTGCGGCGTGCAGCAGTGTGTGGCATGCAGCAGTGTGTGGCGTGCAGCAGTGTGTGGCGTGGTTTGTAAACAACAAGAAAAGCGGACATCAAAGGAAGGGTGTGCGGGAACGAGCATATGGGGTGTGGGTTATAACGAAAGTTAATTGTTGTAAGAGGGGATGCAGGAAGCGAGGCCGAATGCGCGCCGGCGAAAGCAGTCTGCTGCTTTCAAGTCCGATGCCAGCTTCGCGCTTCAATGCCTCACATGCACTGGCCATTAACCGCATTCCTAAGGTCTTGTGCCCCTTACTAAATCTCTCTGAATGCGTGAGGCGGCGCACGCGCAGGAAGTAGCTGGCGGCAAATGAAATGCGCGTGGTTGTGCGCGTAACCGCCACCCGATCCGCCTGGGAAGCCTTTGGGAGTATTTTCTGAAGCCCCTACATAAGTCTCACTGAGCGATCATTTATGCAATCGCTTACGCGATAGCCAGGCAAGACCTAAAAAAGCACTATTTCTGGGCCAAGTGCTAGCTTTCTTCCCAATTTGGTGTAATTCCATCCAGTGGTTCAGCCTGTAGTCGTGTTCAAAATCCCTATGGAAATTAACATCGGACATGCAGTTTTTTTACCCGCCCTTTTTCTCTGACTCCACTGCACTGATCACCCCAAAGTTTTCCATGCACATGTAGAATCAACAGGGCACTTTTGTGGGAAAATGTCATGAAGCATTGTCAAGTGGCACCAAAGATATAGGCAAGCCAAAAAATGCCTTTCCAATGGAAACATCGTCCTACCTATAACTACCTACTGGCAACCACCAGTAGGTAATATACAATTAATGTATATATGTAAGTTAATAAGGTAAATAAATAAAGACCCTTTCCAAAGGTATTTAGAACAGTAATTGCAGGAGACAGGAACTGATAAAGATCGAATAGGCCCTCTGCTCACAAGAAGAGCTGGTAGAAAGCACTCCGGCCATAAGAAAGGCAATAGCAAATTAATAATAAAGTAAAAGCAAAAACACTGGCACTGACAAGAACGACCTTGTGTGTGGATGCACTCATTGTGAAAGAACAAAAAGCAGTCACTCAAAGTGAAGTTAACCAGTGGGTTAAGTAGGGTGACTCATTGCCCCATGCTGTATGCTGAAGTGAGAGGAAACAAACAACACAACAACAGATCAATGGATGAAGAAAGCTGCCTGAAAGCCCTTTTAAGTAAGTAGATCATTTATATTGTACGTATTATTTTAGTAAAATCAAAAGGTCTTGGCTAATGCCAGCACTAAAATAAGATGACCTTCGGGCCTCTAAGACCATTGGGGTTGGTCAGCACCAGGGTCTTGGCTGCCAGTGGGGAGTTGGGGGTAAAAACTGATATTCAACCAAGTTAACACTATTTCCATAGTTTTACTTTTTCTTTCTAGATTCAGCACGTTGCAACCCGAGTAAAAAGATGTACACTTTTAGGTCTGGCATTAGTCAAGACTTTTTTTTGAGTTTAAAGAAAGTTTATTGAATATAAGCAGTAGATACATCAATAATACAATCTAGCATATAGAAGCAATACCAATAGAAATAGGCTATATATATTAAGGAAAAAAGAAAAGAAAAGAGGGGAGAAGAAGGGGGGAGGGAGAGAAAAAGAAAAATATATGTAAATCCTATAACAATACCATAGAACAGTATTATACACCAAATATAACAGGTACATCGTAATGAACTCACTACCACAAATTCACTTATATATTGAGAGTATATATAAAATAGAACAACATTTAAGTTACCTTAATGGAATTAAACTTAATCTAAGGAGGCTTGGAAACTTCTTCTATGGCTGGAACATGGGATGGTAATGATTGAGCAGATAAATCTAAAAAATTGGTAACAGGAAGCCACAACAAGTCACGTTTAATAGCCAGAGTAATCGGGTAAACATAAGCTCTATCTAACCTATGGTTATAACAAACGCCATACCACAAGGCTTGAAAAGAAACATTAGAGGCATTTTTCCACGACTTAGTGATCTGTTGAAAGGCAACAGCAATGAGTAAGTCAATAATAAGAGTATTAAGGGAAGTGGATGAGGACCAAATTTCCGCAACACTACCTAGAAAAATGTGAGAGAAAGAAAAGGGGATATGCGTGTGAAATATTTTGTTAATTTGCTGCCAAACTTTAATCCAAAATTGATGAATGACTGGGCAAGTAAACAACATATGTTTAAGGTCTGCAACAGGGGCTGGACATGACCAACAAGTAGAGGGAGAGATAGGATTAATCTGATGTAATTTGGCTGGAGTAATTAATAGTCTATTATATATAAAAAATAATGTTTGTGTAGTGTTTGCTGCCCTAGAAGATTTCCTTATCTTAGTCCAAATGTTATCCCATACTGACGTGGAAAAGGAAGTGCTTAAATCGGATTCCCAATTAGTTTCAACTGCAGATTTGTCTCGAGTCTGATTAGTGTGTCTCAATTTATTGTAAATTTGAGAGGCTGAGGGGTTCGATTTCAAGAATGAAATCGTAACAGGAGAAGAAATGATCTGTGTGGAGGGAGTCACGAGCTTATCATAGGAACTTTGGGCAGCTGAGGTCAATAATTTATATTTAGAAAGAAATGAGGAGGGAAGAGAGAAGCGTTGTTGCAATATACGGAAAGGAATGCAAGTATCGCCCATGAAAAGTTGATGAGTCCATTTAAGACCAAGATTGAACCATTCTTTCCAAAAAAGAGTCCGATTTTTGATCTTAATACGAGTATTATACCAAATCGGTGATTGCAAGAAATGGGTACGATCATCTAAACCATCTAGTATAAGAGGATGAAGAGTTTTACGAGTATGCTTAAGAATGGGAAGGGAGAATTTCTGAGTGTTATTCGATATGGATACAAAGTCATCAAATGAGAAAGGGTAAATGAAAGAGGATTCAATATCTACCCACAGAGGTAATGATAACAAATCAGTCGTATTTTGAGATAGTAAGGAAGAGGAATTCTTAAGAAAGAAGGAAGTATGGTATAATGCAAAATCAGGGAAATTAACCCCACCCAAATTTTTAGGTTGTTTAAGTTTGGAAAAAGACATCCTAGATTTTTTGTTCTGCCACAAAAATTTTGATAAAATAGTATATATTTGTTTGTAACAGGATTTAGGGATGTTAACAGGCAGATTAGATAAGAAAAATAAGATTATAGGGACTAACATCATTTTTATAGAATCCAATCTACCCCACCAAGATAAAAACAAGGGATGCCATCGTGTTGTGGAACTAATTAAAGTCGATTGGAGGTTCTTAAGATTGAGCGATACAGTTTCCTTAATAGAAGGGGTGAACCATAAACCTAAGTATTTAATTTTGGTAGGGTTCCAGTGGAAAGAAGAAGATACAAAATCAGCATGAAAACAATATTTATTTAATGGAAGAATTTCACATTTATCTACATTAAGTTTGTATCCTGAAACAGAAGGAAAAGAAGAAACTTCTGAAAGAAAAGCCGGTAGAGAGGTCTGAGGGTTAGATAGAAATAAAAGAATATCATCAGCGTACGCCGAGATTTTTAAGTGTTTATCGCCATAAAGGAAGCCAGTAATATTGTCGTTCTTCCGGATTTTAGATAAAAAGGGTTCTAAAGTCAAAATAAATAAAAGGGGAGAAAGAGGACACCCTTGTCTGACACCACGGAGAAGCGGGAAAGAAGAAGAAACAAGGCCATTAGCTAAAATAAACAATCTCGGAAAAGAATAAAGTAGAGAAATATAGGATAGAAATCTAGGGACAAAACCAAACCAAGTAAGAGTCGAAAATATAAACTGCCAGTTAACCCTGTCAAAAGCTTTTTCAGCATCCAAAGCTACGGCTGCTAACGAAGACTTATGGGATTGAGATTTACTAAGGACATTAAAAAGAGGCGAGTGTTATCTGAGAGATGACGACCTTTAATGAAACCACATTGTTCTTTGCCAATTAAATGAGGTAAAATATTATCCAAACAAAGCGCAAGAATCTTTGCAAAAATCTTATAGTCTAGATTGATTAAAGAAATAGGTCTGTAGTTCTTACATAGTGTATGATCTTTACCCTCTTTTGGAAGAAGACAAATCAAAGCTTCTTGAAAAGAACCTTCAGATTTTCGGGAAGATATAAAAAACAGGAATAAATTGAGTAGTTTGGGGATAAGTAATTTGGAAAAGTGGGTATAAAATTCTATGGTAAAACCGTCAGGACCTGGAGCCTTCCCCTTTTTAAGTGACTGAATAGCAGTAAGAATATCTTTAATCTGAATATCAGACTCTAAAGCAGAGAAGTCAACATCTAAAGAAGGAGGTGGAGGGATGGAAGCTAAATACTGATCAATGTCAGACAAAAGAGGAGTAGATTCAGGAGTATATAGGGATTTATAGAAATTAGAAAACTCCAAAAGAATATCTTCATCTTTATGAAGCACGGCATTAGCAGAGGATACAATAGAATCAATTTTAGTACGTTCCTTTTTTATCTTGAGATATTTAGCAAGAAGATTGCCAGATTTCTTCTGCGCACTATAAAATTTAGCACTAGACTTGAGTAAATATAAATTTGCAGAGTCAGTAGAAAGCTTATTGAAAGAGAGTTTAGCATTAATTAATTCTTTCAAGGTAGATTGACTTTTCGATAAGTAATAAAGATGTTCCAGTTGTTTGATTTGTAAAGTAAGTGCTTGAGAGGAAAGAAAAGCTGCACGTCTTTTTCGGGCAACAAAGGATATAACAAAATCTCTAGAAGCAGCTTTAAAGGAATCCCATACAAGTTGAGGAGATAATTGAGGGGATTCATTTTCTTCAAAGAAAAAGGAAGCGAATTCGAGAAAGGCTGGCGAGAACTTAGGGTCTAAAAGAAGAGAGTTATTGAATCTCCAGCGTCTATTTCCTTTAATGGGAGGAAGTAAATCTAAACTCAAGGAAACTGGGGCATGATCAGAGAGTAGAATAGAGCCTATGTCCGAATGAGAAATGTGTTGAAGAAGAGCTTTGGAAATAAAAAGATAATCTATTCGGGATTGGGAGGAGTGAGCAGGTGAGTAATAAGTATACTCTTGTAGTGTGGGGTGGCAAAGCCTCCAAGAGTCTACAAGAGCTCTTTGAGAAATAGTAGACATGAATTGAGAATGCATAGAAGACGGGACAAACCTAGAGCAGGAATTCCTGTCAATAAAGGGATCCACAATCATATTGCAATCCCCCCAAAAAATTAAGTAGTCATCAGTACATTGCATTAAACGGGAGAGAATTTGAGGCCAAAACAATTTATCCGGGGAAGTGGGGGCATAAACATTAAAAATAGTGAGAGGAATCTTGTTAATTAGTAAAGAGATCACAACCCATCTACCCTCAGAATCATTATCTTGACTTATGAGTTGAACATCTAAGCGTTTGTGAGAGAGAATAGCAATGCCATTGCGTTTTCCGGAACCTGGTGATGAGAAAACATTGCCCACCCAACATCGTCTCAATTTAGTTACTTCAGTGTCCGGTATATGAATTTCTTGTAGAAGAACAATATCTCCTTTTAAGTTTGCAATATGAGACAAAACTCGTTGACGTTTGATAGGAGAACCCAAACCTTTAACATTCCAAGATATAATGTTTAACAACATATTAGATCTTATTTAAACATATTCAAAACTGTTCATAAAAGAATATATTGTGCATAAAGGCAGAAGTAATCAAAGAACACAGCAAAACATGAAAACAACTTCTTATTGTGGAAAAATAGCAGTGAGAAACAAAGAAGATCAGGAAACAGTGTAGAAAAATGAGAATGTGGATAAGAGAAACATTGTAGACAAATGAGAAATATAAAAGAACAATCAGAGATAAAGAAGAACAGAGGAGTGAGGAAAAAGGAGGGAAAGAGAGAAAGAGATAGGGAACAGAAGGACAAATTAAAGCTAACAATTGATAAAACAGTACAATAACAGAAAAACGTACCACAAAAGAACAAGAATAACGGGGTAGGTGGAGCCATATGGGGAGGGCCACACGCCAGATGGGAGGACGCAGGACGCGAAGCACACAGAGAAACACCATCCAGGCGAAACGTAGAATATTAAGTAGGGGGGCACAGAAACCACAACCTGTCAAAAAAGAAATAAAAGAAGATAACAATTAATGTGAGAAGTGATAACGACATCAAAAACTTACGAAAATGACTGATACACACGAAGTGTACATTTACGGGTAGATACGCAACAAACACTACACGACATATCATGGTTTGGAGATATCCATGGAAATTCCTTTACAAGAGTCCAAAAATTGTTGCAGGACATCTGGGTCTTCATAATTGGTGGTTCTGTTGTTAAGAGTCACTTTAAAAAGGCAGGGGTGGAATAAGCAATAACGGGCATTCAAACTGCGTAGAGCTGGTCTCATATCTAAAAACCTTTTTCGACGGTCAGCAGTTATTTTAGCATAATCCTGAGCGAAGAAGAGGTTGGAACCGTTCCAGGAAATTTTTCCTCGTTGTTTGGCTGCTTGTAAGACCTTAAGTAGATCCGTATACTCCAGAAAGTACAAAATTACTCCTCTAGGTTTTGTTGATGAAGATGGAGAACGGGGACTCTGGCCCAAACGGAGTGCACGTTGGATATTTAATGGAGGAGATTCCGGAAGACCAAGAAGAGTCGGGAGAAATTACTGAAAATAGGATATGGCGTTAGAACCTTCAAGACCTTCAGCCAAACCATAAATGCGTAAGTTATTACGCCTATTGCGATTTTCCAACTGTTCAACCTGTTGCTGAAGACGTTCAACATCTTTATGAATAAGAGGAACCTTGTCAGCGAACTCCTGAACAGCATCAACACGTTTCTCCAGACCATCAACCCGCTGCTCAGTGTGAGACCAGTTATCCTCTAAGCTCAGCAAACGGGTGTTGGTTTCCTCCATATAGGGTTTGAGGGCACGGATCTCCTCAAGAAGAAGCTCCATTGAAAGAGGCGTAGAAGAGCTAGTGGGAGATGGAGTGTTAGACCTGTCAGCCCTTTGGGTGGTCCCTCCTCATCATTATTTATTTTGTCCCACTTTTGCCTCAAACCCTGTTTGAATTTTTCCTTTTTGGGAACCACCAGACTTTTTCGTGTTGCTACAGATTCAGGGAGCCATTTTAGCTACCCCTGAAACTTCTGTCTGAGGGCCTGAAGCACAAAATGGTGGCCACCTGTGACATCACCAGCATCCACTGGAACCTACCAGCACCTTCCAGAACATTCCAGGAGCTTCCAGAACCCTGTGACCGTTGGAGGCGGTTTAGAATGTTGGGAGGATAAGAGAGGCAGTTGGCAGTTGGAGCTGGCAGTTGGCACCTGACTGGTGAAGAGAGAGGAGCACAACAGTGAAGGAGGAAGGAGTGAAGCAGCAGGGGTGGAAACTTGTGCCTGGAGTGGGGTCCATAAACCCACCCTTGATACTTGTCCCTACTGATGGATCCCAGCCTATAGCCCTGTGTGGGAAGAAGACAGAAGAAAACCATCCTAAGGACCTGGACAGCAGGAACAGGCCTTAGAACCAAGCAAACAGCAAGATTCTGACCTGAGAACTGGTTTCCCTGGAGTCCGGCGTCGAGTAGCCTGAAGACCTGGAGCCCGAGGTGGAGAAGCGGCGCTGACTGAAGTAGCAGACGTCGTACCCGGAGCCGCCTGAGGTCGTGAGAGGGCGCCGACGGGGGTCGAGAGGAATACCAGAGGTCGAGGAGGAAGTGAACCGAGGTCGAGCGAGCGGCGTCATCGGAGGAGTGAAGTCCGCCCTCCGGAGTCGTCGGAGACCGAGGTAGAGGAGCACCGGAGGTCGGGAGTGAGGATCGCACTCCGGAGTCGCCCGGAACCTGTGAGGAGGAGCACCGGAGGTCGGGGGTGAGGATCGCACCCCGGAGTCGCCGGAAGTCGACATCGAGGCCAGGCCGGCCGACGTCATCGGAGCCGAGAGCGCCATCGGACCGGAGCCGCCCGAAGTCGACATCGTGAAGAGACTGCCCGACGCCGTCGAATCGGAGGTAGAGATCGAACCGAGGCCGCCGACATCGGACCGGAACCGCCTTCCGGCGTCGACAAAGAACTGACATTGTGCCGAGGCCGCCGAGACAGAACCGGAACCGCCTCACGGCGTCGACACGACTCCAACGGCGTCGGAACATCAGAAAAAGGGCAGTAAGTGGAGTAGAGGGCGCCTAAGGCCCTGTGGAGACCTGAGAGACTGCTCTAAGGGGCTAGGGAGGTGCTGAAACCAACCTGACTGTGCCTGGGGTGAACTGGGACTAACCTAGAGAGGTTGTGTGGAGAAGGAAAGCCAGGGCATTGGTATTCCCCCCTTTGATCTACCTCAGTTTAGGCCTCAGCCTTGTCCCAGCCAGGGAGTAGCCTCCCCCCTCAAGCCTTCCACAACCCTACAAGCTGTGCCTGGGCCAAATCAGCCCTTAAGAATTGAGAAGTCAACTGATTACATGAGGGTTGCTGTATACTTTTAATTATTTATTGGGGGTACTGTATTGATTGAGTTTTTACCTATTTATTGCTGCACTATATTTATAGGTCCACAGGACTTGTTGGTGTACAATATTTATTGATACAGTATTTATTGCCTCAAAGTATTTAATTGTCTGTATATATTGCACTTGTATTTATGCCCTGTTATTTATGATCACCCCTATTTATTTCATCAAACAGCCGATATTTATTTGACCTGCACTAATTGAAACTTGTATATTGTGATTGACCTATTTATTTTTCCAATCAGCAACTAAGAGAAAAAGATAAAGAAAGAATATTTTCATAATTTTTACGGTGTAGAGTCGTTTTTGGAACGGATGCACGCATGGTTATTGTATGGGTATATTGTATGCTTAGCACTGTGCCTGTTTCCTGACCACTCGAGCCAAGCTACCCCATTGTGTTGGGAAGGTCCACCACCACCCTGCGGAGTGGGAGTGGGGCTGTTTCCAACATGGAGGATTCGCTTTCCCTCTTTTCCTAGGTGTGAGGGGAGCTGAAGATGGAATTTTAGACCCCTGTTTGGAGCCCAAACGCGTCGTAGAAGAAGAGGAGCTTTTTATGGCCATAGAGTCACTGAGAGCTTCATCTGTAGTTTCTGGTAAAATAGTAAATGGGTTGAAGTCCTCTAAAGAGGCACCAGCGGATTGCGGCACTTCTTTACGGCTGGACCGAGATGTCGCCATAGTGTAGAGTTGAAAGGGGGAGATTCACAGCAAAGTTCCAGAAAACAAAATCACTGTAGAAAACTTCCAAATCGAGAACAAACACAGTACCTTGTTAGACGCAGAAATGCTGGTGACGGCTTCAAAAGAGTCTGACCCGGAGAGTATTGTAACGCAAAGCAAGTTGGCAGAGGTACGGAGACTTGACAGAGCAGTTTTTAACCCACAAATCCAGAACCAGACGTGGAGCCAAATAACTTGAATTAAATAAATAGCACAGCTGCAATGTTCAAATATGAAGACCCAAGTGCATCATAACACAGGAAATCAGTGAGGTCATAGAAAAATTCTGGTTAAGTAGTCATTCCAGGCGAAAATACGCAACTTCTGAGGTAAAATAGCAGGGAATGTGAAAAACGCCTGAAAAATGAAAACAAAATGGCGGCCGCGAGTGCATTTCGGCCGTTTTGAGGAGAAAAAGCTGTTAGAAGCTCACCAAACGGTGGGAAAGATATTGTGTTGCATCAGAATACACTTCCAACGCTGATAAATGCACTTTCCGCGCTCCGAAAAGGAGCGAAAATATCCTGGAGAGGGTGCACTGTGTCACGGCACTACGGAGCTCCCGAAATCGGCAGCCATCACCGAAGACGCCGAAGCCACGCCCCCCTAGTCAAGACCTTTTGATTTGACTAAAATGTGTATAATATACTTTCTTAAATGGACTTTCAGTCACCTCTCTTCACCCATTGGTCTGTTGTGTCATTGCTATTTTGCTTCTGCCCACTACAGAATACAGCATGGGGTAAGGGTCCAGCCTATGTAAGCTTCTGGCTAGTATCACTTTGAGTGACTTCATTTTGCTCTTTCAAAAGGTACACATCAGCACACAAAGCTCCCTTTAGTGCTATTGTTGCCTGATGTGATACTAGGATGCATTTGAGTGAGCCCAGTACACATTCCAGCTTTATCCGTTCCCGTCTCTTTCCAATGCTGTTGTACATTCCATTTGAAGTGAACTGCTGCTATTTCACAGCATGCCATCTTATGTTTCTGGACTCGGTTTCACCTATGGTTCTTTGCTAAACTTTGCCCAGGAAGAAAACCAAACTTTATGTGTTTAATTTGCAGCACATTTGTAACAGTTATAATTAAACATAGGTGGGGTGTAATTTGGGTTTTAGTATCGAATATTTTATACTGTGTATCCTGTTTCGTTTCTATCTTCTTTCATTCCTTCTTACTTTTTTCCTTCTTTCTTTTTTGCCTTCTTTTTTAATTCTTTATTTCTTTTTACCATCGTTCCTTCTTTTGTTCCCTTTTTCTTCCTTTTTGCCTTTCCTTTTTCTCTCCGTGTATCTTTCCTTCTTTTTTGTTTTTTGCCTTTTTCATTTTACTTTCCTTCCTTCTTTCTTTTTTACCTTATTTCCTGCTTTTATTCTTTCTAATTCTTTCTGTTTTCTTTTTTGCCTTTATTCCTTTTTCTTTACTTTCTTTTTTGCATCTTTATTTCTTGTCTTTGTTACTTTTTCCCATATTCTTTCCTTCTTTCTTTCCCTTTTGCCTTCTTTCCTTCTTACTTTATTTCTTTTGCCTTTTATTATTCATTTTTTATCTTACCTTTTCTTTTCCTTCTTTATTTTTGCCTTCTTGACGATGTTCTTTCATTTTGCTTTCTTTCCCTTTTTCTTTCCTTCTTCCCTTTTTCCTTCTGTTTTTCTTGTTTCTACATGTTTTGCTTTCCTTCTTTCATTCTCTCCTTCTTCATTTATATTTTTCCTTGTTTTTTTACCTTCTTTTCTTTTTTCTTTCATTCTTTGTTTTTTACCTACTTTAATTCTTTCTCTCCTCCTTTCTTCTTTACTTGCTTTCTATATTTCTTTTGCTCTTTCTTTCTTACCTTTTTTATATCCTTCTTCTTTTTTCCTTTTTTCCTTCCTCTCTCCTTTCTTCCTTTTTCTCTTCCTTCCTTTCCTTTTTAGCCTTACTTTTTTCTCTTTTTGCCTTTTGCCCTTTCTTCTTTTTTTCCTGCATTCCTAGCCTTTTTGTCTGTCTTGCTTCCTTTCTAGGTCTCACGCCTAGCGATGCAGTGCACGGCACTGCTCGCACAGCGATAGTCCTTTTGACCGGGGTTTCAAAACGGAGCCTGGAATTGCACACGCTCGTGCGTGTGCTTTTCCTTTTGGCTTCCGCTATTGGGCTTTGATTGCGTAATAGGCCAAAGGCGGGCGCATTGCTCCGCCCATGGCCTAATGGTGTCAGTTACGCTCACCAAAGCCCATGTGGTTTCAATTATCGTGCCCAGACACGGGCGCGATAATTGAAAACATATGGCTCGCTGTGACGCGCGCGCACACACCACTCGTGGGCATGGTTTTTTTTTTACATTTCACTGCCGCTTGTTTTAAAATGGTTTGTTGATCGTGCATCAAAACTAGGAAGTACTCGAACCATTATTTTCATTTCAAAATACACCTATTTTAAAGCGGAAAAAGCTACAAAGTATTTTTTGATACAGGATGAAAACAATCAGAAAAAACTGCTGCTGTTAAACTATGAGTCACAGGAAATTAATGTTTCATTTCGCAAAAAAAAAAGGAATAAAATGGCCGACTGTGTACTTAATTGGAAGCCTGGTGGGGAAAGACCGCCCGGAGTTAAGTGTATGTTTGTGATTGCCAGAGTTGCGAAGCCGTTGGCATGCAAACCGTTCTGCGGTACGGGCTGTGGCTAGTCTGCGGATGTCGCACACCTTCGTCCTTGCCTCTTCCCGAGCAGCCCGTTATAGAATGACCGTGATCGAAACTCACGGTCAAGGGCTCCATAAAAATTGTGAAGTAGAAGGATGTGTCTTTTTAAGCTACTCCTGTTCCCCAGTCCTTCGGAAACTGGTGTTTCAAGTTCACTGAGAGCAACAAAGCATTAAGTGCTTTTTGGCTTCTTGACAGTGTCTACAAAATGGGATTACATGCACAGCAAACAAAAACCTGCAGCGGTGCTGGAAAACATTTACTCTGGGAATTTTCGCTGTGCATGAGGAGGAGGCGATGCGTAAGGCGCAAGAAAAGGCGCAAGTCTCTTTTCACGGGTTCATAAAGTTTATATGATGAAGCACCATCACAGGAACTCGTTTGCAGCAGTTCGCAGTGGCCTATCTCACAGTGATGAGGGTCCGGGCCCTGCCTCTGGGAGGGATCTGAAGGAGCCTTGGCGTGCCATGAAGATACATGTGGGAAGAGGGTAAAATCACCAAAATATTTTTTGAAATCTTCTCTAGGAACTGACAAAATCTGTCTACAAAGTAACACATATTTAGTAATGTTTAATCTAGTGGGTCGTCCTGTGGTCATGCCAAGAACCCATTTTTTTTTCTTTGATTTTATACTACCTTCTAATAAGATCTCACATTCTCGGTCTTTTGTTCGAGTGGAGAGTGTACCCATACCCGGCAGTTAATTTTGGAATGGGTGATGCCATCCGCTTTCCTTCTCTCTGACTTCACATCTATCCACATAGTATACTAGTTAGAAGGGTGGGGGGGAGGTGGGGCTCTAGTGAAACACTTCTTTCAGGATCTCAATCTGGACTCCGCCAAACTGTTTCTAACCCTCTATTACATATGTTTCCTCCTTAAGGAATGTAAAAGAAAACCTGTTACTGGTGCATTTTAGTGTATACTGAGCCAGTAACTTAGCTTAAAATACAAAACGAGTTAAATACGATTTTACATGGCACTTTAAATTCAAGCTCATATCTACACTCGTGTGTTCCTATCGTGGATCACAAGCTGGCCGAACCCTTGACCGCTAAGAGTTGTTACTAGCCAGCTGAATGCTCCTCGTTGCATCGACCTTAGGAAGACGATGGGCTGAGTCAGACCTTCATGTTACACACAGATCTTTGCAGCTGGTGCTTAACGCACCGAGCGATCTCACCAGCTGCTCCAAGCTTTGGAAAGCACAAAAGAAATGTCCGTCCTGACTTTTCTATAGAAAAAAGCGTGTTTTATGGGCATTATAGATAACTTTCCACAGCTTTGACAAACAAAATGCAGTTTTTCTGTGCACTGCAAGCAAACCTAATCTCCGGTGCCTACCTGCTGCAGTGAATAGTGTTTGTTGTTAAGGTGCTGACTACCATCCGCCTTGCAATGCAATAGGTCTTGCATTACTGAAAATTACAGCTATTGGTGTTGCATTATTATTTGCAACGCCAAAAGCTCAAACTTTTACTAATGCAAATGCTTGTTTTTTTTTCCTTCGTTCCTTACCTTATTCTTTTCTTTCTTGGCTTCTTTCTTAAAGGTGAGGCTGGCTCCTAATGCCAAACCGATGTTTATTTTAGGGCTGTGTTAGCCAAGGCCTTTTGATTTTACTAAAAGTATGTTTAACATTGTTACTTATAGAGGTTTTCAGTCAGATATCATCTAATAGTGTGTGATTGTGTAATTCCCTCCAGCATGCATCAAGTGCTATTGTTAGCCCACTTCAGCAACTGACTGACTTCACTAGGATTTATGGTATGCTGCCCTTTCACAATGAGCATATCCACTCACAAGTTAGTTCCCTGCAATGGTGGGTGTACCATCGAGCATGTACTTTTTTAAGACCAGAAAAACACTTTTGTCTTTAGCCATTGGTCTCTCTTTTGTTTTTAGATTTATTGAGGGCCGAGCAGCTTCTCAAACAATAACGTTTTGCAAAAACCATGACAAAAAAAGTATTGCTAAAAGGCTGGTGGCCAAAACCAAAACCTATTGGCTTCACCAATAGTAGTTAATATTGTGTTACTCTCAAGATGAGCCTTTTTGACGTGTTCTTTCTCTTTGCCTCGCTAGAGCCCCACATAATTTCTTGTTCCACAGTACCCACACTGTGGCAGATAATGCTGAGCTTCAGACATCCTGATATTACCTTGATATTATCCGTTTCTAAATAGGTTTTGGTCCTTTTTTCAAAACTTTTACTTGCTCTATCCTGGTTTTAGTTTCCCCATTCTTCACCCCTTGGTGTCAATATATTGGCAAATAATGTCCATGTTTGATTTGGATCAGGATCTGCAGTCTACTACACAAAGGACGATGTTTGTCATTTACACCAGTTTAATTTAGATTATTACAAGTTAGTTGATTTCACAAGTACCTCGCCACCACGTTGCTTGTAGCTTCCTGAAGTGGACTCACTGGATCCTGCTTTTATTTAACTTTCATGGGTTGTCATTTTTCGTAGCATACTCGTTTATCTACTGCATTTAAATGTGCTGTGGGGACTGAAGCTACACGGTGAGTGGCTCTGGATTCATTTGATTCTTCAGTAGAGTGTCATAGCCCTATTGTCATACCACAATCCATGCGGCAGATTGGTGCAAATACCTGATGCAGTGGTGTGGAAGTCATATGTTACAATTCAGGCAAGGCAGGCACAACCTTCCTTCCTTCAGGGGAGGGTGAAGGATCTTAGGGGCATATTAGCAAGTAAGGGTGATAATTATCGCCCGTGCCAAGTATCGGAAGTTTTGTTATCGCCTCTTTTCCCTGATCATTTTCGGCTTCTTACCGACGTATTATCAACACGTCTGTGAGAGGCGATAGTGTCAGGGAAAGAGGCGATAACTCCCGCTAAGAGGCGATAGGTTTTCAGGCGATACCTTGCCATCGGCAGCGATCGACGCACAGACATCAAAGAGATGCTTGGCACGGGCGATAATTATCGCCCTTACTTGCTAATATGCGCCTACCTCTTTGATGTCCGTGGGTCTTCTGATGGGGATCTGGCTTTAGTCAGGTTTTTAGCATGTGTTAAAAACCTGCGTACATCGGGGGTTAGCGCGAATTATTGTATCACAGGTCATCTTTGATAATACAGCGAAGGGCTGTTAGCGATTTCTACCGTGGAATTTAGGTAAGTAACCTTGCATGTTATTAGCTATACATATCGCTGGCATGCAAGGCGATGAAAAAAACGGCAGCTAACGCCGGAAAGCTTGCGCTAATGCATGTTAGCGCAGGCTTGCTAATAGGGCGATATAATTATCGCCGCTTTAAAGCGGTGATAATGCCCTTGATAATATGCCCCTTAAATACTAAGGGGCAGATTTACAAGCCCCTTGCGCCACTTTTGCATCATTTTTAACATGGGGAGAATGACGCAAAAGTGGTGCAAGGGGCTTGTAAATCTGCCCCTAAGATCTTTTACATACCTTGCTTAGAAACGTTTAAAGTGTGGTGTGAAGTGCTGTATTTTTCGTGTGCAGGCACACATTGAACTTTTCATTGTGCCTTGATCAGGAGAGGCGTTTGGGATATAGAGGGGCTCTCTCGCCTCCAGTAATGTTCCCTCTCTGTCGGCTACCTTAACTCCTCTAACTAATTATCTTCTATGAAACTGCCTGCCTGCGAGAGATGATATGAAAGAAAGTGTTCAACTTTATTTTTCTAACTTGCCAGCAGCCGTATTTCTTTCCTTTTGGGCAGCCAGAAATGTGGGCTTTTTGGGTGCAGATTTGAGTCTCATGCCGAGCGTCTCATCTCTTGGCAGAGCATCAAGCTGGTGCTCTGATTGTTCTGTTTCTGGGAATGTTTTAAATGTATTTCTTTAATAGAGATTGTGACTGTTTAATATGAAATCTCAATCTCAGGTCTTGCTGTAAAATGGACGCCATTTTTTCAGTGCCAATGTTTTTGACATTTATTGGACTATGCCTCTGCCAAACGAAATGTCTCGTTTCTCCTTGTTTCTTTTAGATGCAAAATGGAAAGAAAAGACGAAAAGAACACTCCTGAGTGCCTTGTTGAGTAAAGTGCTCTGACGTTTGCTGAATGAAGTGGGCATCCCTACTGTTATTGCAGCCACAATGTTTCACTAACGAACAGATTTACAGTTAAAAAAAGAAAATTAACTTAAGGGAGAATCTCAGTGGGCTGGCCATGTAATCATGAATGATTATTAAACATATAAAGAAAAAGAACCACAAATATCAAAAGCTCCTAACAATGTGCACTTGGAAACCAACGAGAAAAAAAACAATCATGTCAGATAAGCTGAGGGAGTCCGCTAGGAAAGGGAAACAAAATGTCACACTGCTCAACGCTCAACAAGCATAGATTTGTTAAAAAAGGGAATACTGGTAAAGAATGTGTTTCATTGTGTCCTACTGCTACAGGTAGGATATTAATATATATAGATGGGTAACAGTAAATTAAGGCTTGTTTCTCGCCAAGGTGCTCTGTGTGACATCAATCCTCCTTGATCTCTTGGCGGCTTTTGACAACCATGATATCGTGGTTGACTGGGTCGTAGCACGGGCCTTCGGGGCACTGCACGAGACTGGTTCAAGTCCTTTCTTTTTTTTTAAGTTGGAAGTTTATTATGCAATAAAACAATATGGAAAATACATGAAATAAGAAATACAATATATCTCCATCGGATTATAAATACAAGAGGAGAAAAGGAACCAAAAACATTGTTGTTATCAAAGAACATATTGTATGCAGCAAAGTGAAAGAAGAGGAGGGGTGAAGAAAAGGGGAGGAGAAAAGGAATGTATCTAAAACTTTATATTCCTAAAAACAACAAGAGATAACAATTACATAGAATTCACTGAGTGTAAGAAAAATTAATTTGAGCATAAAAAAACTCGAATTGTAATACAAAATGCAACGTACGGGGCAATATGGTGAGATAGAAAAGCAGAGAACAAAAAAGACAATACATTTTATCAAGGAGGTTTACAAACTTTATCTGCCTTGTTAACCTGTGTAGTGGTGGAAGAAGGAGAAACGAGGATAAGTAAGTAGTAAAAGGAAGCCACAATAGGTCTTTTTTTTATAGATTAAGAGATAGGAGTAACATAATTAGTATCTAGTCTGTGGTTAAAACAGACAGCCTTCCACCAAGCTCTAAAAGTGATCTTGTCGGCCTGTTTCCAATTGGACGTTAATAAATGGAGAGCCAATGCTAGTAACAAATCTATTAATTTGAAATTCAATGGAGATTGGGGCCATTGAGGAGATAGGGATCCTAAGAAAATGGTAGAAAGTGTGAAAGGGACACTAGTTTTAAAGATTTTGTTAATTTTTGACCAAACTAAAGACCAAAAACAAGAAATAGGAGGACATTCAAAAAGCATATGCTTCAGGTCTGAGTGCGTGCAGGGACATGACCAACAGGAGGATGATAAATCCGAAGAGAAAGAAGCCAAGTTAGTAGGGGTGAATAAAAGGAGTCGGTAAACAAAATTAAGGGTTTGAGAAGTGTTAGCAGCTCGGGAGGTTTATGAAGTTTAAGACCTTAATTTATCCCAAATAAGGGTTGACCAGCAGTCTAAGTCCTTTTCCCAAGCCAATTCAGCCTTCGTCTTGTCTCTATCTGAAGAGAGAAATAAGGATTTATATAGAAGGGAAGCTGAAGGAGAAGAAGTCAATAAGCGAAAAAGAGTGAAACATTTGGAAGGTAAGTTAGGAGCAGGTGGTAAAGAATTAAGATACTGAGTAAGTGAGGGCAGTAGGAGAGCATATTGCACTTTAAAAGATTGTAATGAACATTTCTTTTGAAGATCAGAAAAGGATAAGGGTACTTTATCTAATAGTAATTGAGAGATCCAATACAGTCCCTTAAGCCTCCAAGATTTCCAATATATGGTGCAGTTTTTATACGTAATAATGTATTATGCCAGATAGACTGTAGATCTAGGGAAGAAAATGAAGGATATGAGGAAGGTAGAAGAGGGATGAGAAGTTTACGTGTATGAGAGATGACAGGAGAGTGGAAGGAAGGAATTTTGTTGGCAAAAGCAAGAGACTCTTTGAAGTCAAACGGGGATAAAATAAATTTTTCCATAGAAATACAAACAGGAGGGTGAATACATTGGAAAGCCAACAAGACAATTGTTTTAAAGCAAATGTGTAGTGGTATGATTTAAAATCAGGAAATTTAAGACCACCAGAGGATTTATCTGCTTTCAAAGAAGATAGGGCGATATGTGGTGATTTACCTTTCCAGAGAAACTTTGTTAACAGGGAGTCAATTTTCTTAAAATAGGAGCCGGGTATATGTACAGGAATCATGGACAAAATGTACAAAATCAAAGGGGAAAGCATCATTTTGATAGAATCTAATCTACCCCACCAAGAGAGAAAGTGGGTGCCAGCGGTCAATAGTAGTAGACAAAGTTTTGAGTCAAAATTTCACTTCAAAGTTTCAGAAATAATGAGGAGAACCATAGACCTAAATATTTTATTTTAGAAGACTGCCAAGAAAAGCTGGTAGGTTCAAAATCATGCCTAAGGCAGGTCGTGTTTAGGGGTAGGATTTTGCATTTGTCCGAATTGAGCCAATACCTGGATAGTTGGGAAAAGGAGTCTACCTGATTGAGAAAAGAGGGAATAGATGAAACCGGATTGGAACAATATAAAAGAATGTCATCTGCATATGCAGACAATTTGACATGAGTAGTACCAAGTTGAAAACCGGATATCTGATGATCCTGTCTGATCTTGGTTAAAAAAGGTTCCAGTGCAATTATAAATAAGAGAGGAGATAGTGGACAACCTTGCTTTACTCCTCCGAAAAGTGGAAAATAGTGTAAAGTCTTGCCGTTAATGAAAATAGAAGCTTGGGACCAGAATATAATAAGGAAATAAGGTAGATTAGTTTGGGGGTAAACCTATCCAATTTAAAGCTTTAAACATAAAATCCCATACAATCCTGTCAAAAGCTTTTCTTCATCTAAAGCTATAGCTGCAATGGGATAATCTAGAGAGGAGGCTTTACTAAGAATATTAAAAAAGACTCTGGAGTTATCAGATGATAACCTACCTTTTGCGAAACCCGATTGTTCAGAACCAATAAGATAGGGTAAAATAGGGTCAATGCGAAGAGCGAGAATTTTTGCAAATATTTTATAGTCAAGATTAACTAAAGAAATTGGACGATAATTCTTGCAAAGGGATGGATCTTTATTATCTTTAGGGATTAAACAAATCATGGCTTCTTGGAAAGTTCCACCTGAGGAGCCAGTTGCAATTAATGAGTTAAAAAGATTTAATAGTTTTGGAAGAAGTAGAGGGGCAAAGAAAGCATAGAATTCAATAGTAAATCCGTCAGGACCAGGAACTTTCCCTCTTTTTAATACTGAGACTAATTTCTGATAGCGTGATATCCTTATCTAGAGAAGCAAAATCAATATGGAGGGAGGAGGGAGGTTCAGTAGATTGAAAATAAGAAGACAAATCATGGGGGATGGTTGATTTTCAGGATTATATAAAGTTTTATAGAAGGAGACAAATTGATTTAAAATATCACTATCTTTAAAAAATGAGTTACCGGAATTATCCCGTATAGAGTCTACCCTAGTTCGATCTCGTCTTATTTTCAAGTAATTCGCTAATAGTTTTCCCATTTGTTTTGACCCCCATAATAACGGGAACTACTTCTTAAGAGATAGGATGATGTAGCTTCTGTAGATATCTTATTGAAAGTTATTTTGGCATCAATAAGGTTTTTTAAGGATGATTCAGTATTTGAGTTATAATGAGAGAGTTCAAGTTGCTTGATTTTGGCAAGTAACTGGGTAGATTGGACCTCAAAAGACCTCTTTTACTTAGAAACAAAGTTCATGATAAAACCCCTGGCAGCAGCTTTGAAAGAGTCCCAGATCATTACAGGAGAGGTATTTGGAGTAGGATTCAAAGAAAAGAATTCTGACATAAATGCGTTGAATTGGCTTGAAAAATTAGGGTCAGACAGCAAAGTATTATTGAAACGCCATCTACCGGCATGTTGAGTGAAGGGAAGTAAATTAAAATCAACAGATACTGGGGCATGATCTGAAATTAAAATAGATCCAATTTCGGAGTGTAAGACTAGTTGAGATAGGGATTTACTAAGAAAAATATAGTCAATTCGGGTTTGTGAGTGGTGAGGAGGGGAATAGAAACTGTACTCTCTAAGATCAGGATTGCAAAGTCTCCATATGTCAATTAACGATTTACATTGTATAGAAGATGTAAATTGTGTGTGCATTTTAGTGTTAACAAATCTCACCAAGGAATTTCTGTCTAATACGGGATCAAGAACTTGATTACAATCTCCACCAAAAACAATGTATTCATTATCAAATAAACAAAGTTTTTCAGAAATATGACTCCAGAACACATTGTCAACATTAACTAGTGCATATACATTAAAAGGAACTATAGGTATTTGATTAATAAGAAGTTTAAGAATTACCCAACGACCATCTAAGTCTGATTCTTGATGAATTACTGAAATCTGAAATTTCTTATGACACAAAATAGAAACTCAATTTTTCATACCAAGAGCCGGGGAAGAAAAACATTGCCTACCCAACATCTTTTCAATTTAGACGCTTCAGTGGCAGATAAATGGGTTTCTTGAATCAATGCAATGTCTGTTTTAAATTTTGCTAAATGGGTTAACACCCGTTGTCTTTTAATAGGATTATTTATCCCCTTAACATTCCATGTAATAACTCTGAAAGTAACCAATACATTTTACATGAACAAACTCTAAGCAAACAGTAAAAATCTTAATACTATTATTTAGAGAGAGATAAAAAAGAAAGAAAGATAGAAGTATATATTCAAGGCTAGAACGGGAGAAAAGGGAATAAGAAAATAGATATCATGAAGCATGTAGAAGGAGAATAATACGAAAAGTAAAGAGTAAGGAAAAAGGGAGGACAGGGCAAAGAACAGAAAAACAAAACAAATCAAGTAAAACAGAGGACATACCATGTAGACACTGAGAGCGGGGAGGGTGAGGCCATATAGGGAGGTCAACACACCAAACGGAGGACTCCGGGAGGGAAGACGGACCGGGAACACCCTCCAGGAACAACGGAGGAACAAAAACTCGAAGGACCACAAGACCGCATCTAATAAAGAAGAAGAAGGAAAAATGTTAACAAATTACATTATGACGAAACAAAATACATCAGAAAGGAGGACGAAAACAATTAATCACAAACGAATTGAAATAAACAAAAGTATTTATGGCCGAGGAATGTCCATGGATTCATCTCTACAAGTGTTCAAGAAGTGCTGAAGAAGAGCTGGGCTTCATAGTTTGTTGTTTTGTTGTTATAAGTCACCTTAAACAAACACGGATGAAATAGGCCATATCTAGCGTTCAGTGAGCGAAGAGCAGGTCTCATGTCAAGAAAGTTATTTCGAAGATCCGCAGTTGATTTAGCATAATCCTGGGCAAAGAAAAGATTAGAATCATTCCAGGAAATGTTCCCTTTTTGTTTGGCAGCGTGGAGGACTTTGAGTAGATCCGTATATTCTAAAAAATACAAAATGCCTCCTCTTGGTTTCGTGTGTGACGAAGCCGCTGAGGAAAAATGAGGACTCTGCCCTAATCGGTGTGCTTGCTGAATATTCAGTGGAGATTGCTCAGGAATACCAAGTAGCGTTGGTAGAAAGGTTGGAAAAAATGATAGAGGATCTGCACCTTGAAGACCTTCAGCAAGACCATAAATGCATAGATTATTACGTCTATTTCGATTTTCCAAATTCTCAATTTGTTGTTTAAGTTGCTGTACTTCTCTATGAATGCTAGGAACTTGATCAGTAATTGCCAGAACAGAATCCATTTGTTGTTCAAGTTCCTCGACTTTTTGTCCAGTATGCAGCCAATTATCTTCCAGACTCTGGAGATGAGAATTGGTTTCTGCCATGTAAGGTTTAAGGGAACAAATCTCTTCTAGTAAAAGTTCCATGGATACTGAGGAAGAAGAGTTAGTAGGCGGGGGAGAATTTGTCTTTAATCGCTTGCCAGAAGAGGGTGCAGAGGGTATCTTAGTGCTTGTCTTAGAAGTGGAGCGAAGCATGTTAGGAGAAGCACCACTTGGTGCAACAGGATCAGTATCAACCTCTTCCATATCCTCTTGTAATACACTGAAAGGATTATGGGTTTCTATTGGTGTATTATCAGTCTGAAACGGGGCATAGCCATTCAGAGATGTGGAGGAAAGAATAAGTTGTCAATGGCACAAGCACAAAATATGAGTAATAAATGCCCACAATATAAAGAGAATAAGAAGAATTAGAGGTCAAGCATTCTATTGAGTCATTGTATGTATGTGCACCTTTCAAATGCCAGTCAGGGTCATTAAAGACATGCAGAAGAGAAGAAGCGGCAGACGTGTTCCTGTGAGGAAAAAATCACCTCAGAAGTGCAGGTGGGAAATGGGAGGCGTGGAATAAATAAACAAAATGGTGGCTGTGGCTTCTCTTCGAGCCGCGAGCGGCAAACAAATAAGGAAAAAAGACATCCTGTACTCACCCCATCCAGCCGCATACAACACCAAAGATGCAGGGGATATTCCGACGCATGTTTTTACTGTCGGTAGGTCAGGAAGCCAAGAAATAGAGCCTGGAGGGATTCCAATGCCCTACGCCGTCATGGAGCTCCTGCGTCCGGCGGCCATCTCTCTCGGCGCTCAAGCCATGCCCCGCAAGTGTCAAGTCCTTTCTGACTGATCGCTCACAAGCAATCAGGCTCTCCACTTTCTCCTCTCCTAAGGTCAATCTAACCTGTGGGGTTCCTCTCTGTCCCCCCTTCTTTTCAATGTATGCATTCCTCTGCTGGTGCACTTTCTGAAGTAAGGGAAGGTCAAGGTTTATAAATATGGGGATGACTTACAATTGATCTTTACCATTTACAGCAGCCCAGAGTGTGTTAGTACCTTTCAAAACACGATGTTGTCTATTCGTAAATAGATGAACGACAATCAACTTAAACGCAACTGATAAGACGGAAATTGTCTTAATCAAAAATAAGATTGACTTACGGAGGTCCTCACTTTGGCCAGCAACTATGGGCTCTCCCCCGCTGCATAAGAAACCTGTGAAGAGCTTCGGAGTTCTGAACGATGCTAACCTGACCATGATACCTCAACTTGGGGCTGTGATTTCTTCATGTATTTTTCAACTTAGGCAAATCTGAACTAGAGCAAACTTCTTTCCTCCAAGTCTCTCATGCAAGTAGTGATGGCACTAGTCCTCAACAGGATAGACTATGCCAATTCTCTGTAGCTGGGCCTTCTGAAGTGCTTAATTCACAGACTTCAAATGGTGCAAAACCAAGCAGCCATGCTGTTGTATTATCAACCCCGCAACTGCCACATTACCTACCCCCTTACTCAGGAAGTTTCACTGGGTGCCTGTTGAACAGCATTCCATCTTCAAGGCTTTGTGCCTCATTTTTAAATCACTTCAGATGGGCAGACCCGCTTTTGTCTCTGACCATATTCAAAGACAGATTCCCTGGCGTAATCTGTAGTCATATAATGGAAATCTTCTAACTACCCCTACCATTAAAATGAAGACAATAGGTGGCACCATGTTTGGCTTCCCACATATAGAATGCTTTGCCTTTGGAAATCAGGTCCATTTCCTGCTACACTGCATATAGGAAGCTCCAATAGACATGGCTCTTTAGGATAGCATATAAGTTATTAACTGGTGCAAGCCATGTTTCAGTTACTTCAGCGCCATGAAACCAATCGGAGAACGTGCACTTTAGAAATCATTTTTACATAACATAACAATCAGACAACAACAGCGGAGCTCACTCGCTCTAGAGGTCTCTCAGAACCCCAAGGTGAAAAACGTTGCCATAATTCACTGTTAATCACATATAGCTTTATGTTATGTATGGTCCCTAAAATCATCTGCCCCTGCTTTTAACAGCTATACGGGAACAGATCAGTAATAGGTAGCCATATGTAACATGGCTTCTCCTTCCTGACCCAAATGTGAAAAACATACCATACCTGCCATCCTTAACCAACCCCCCCCCCCCTCCTCCTTCGCTGCCTTTTTTCCCTTCCTCAGCTAAGCTATCTGCCTCCAGTCAAAGTAGTCAAGCAGCGCTCCCCTGACAGGCTCTAAGAGAGCCCAGTGAGCCTAGTCTAGAAGGTCAATATGACAACAAAAACTGGGGCTATCAAGTTTTGTTATCAACTGTTGCTACTTCACAGCAGTGAGATATTTTATTTAGAATCTGGTGTAAATGATAGAGTCTTCCACTGGGAGCCATGCATAATAATATCCTCTTACAGATGTTAGCCATTCGTATATTCGAGGGAAGATGTATGTTGACAGCTACACTACTTACCCCCGCCCCCCCACACAGTTGATGTTGACAGGGTGTAAGTCCGATATTCATTATAATCACTCTTGATACCTCCAGCCTGGGGGAATGCACATAATTTAAATATGAGTACAACTACACCATTTTGGTGTTTCTCCTGATCCGTGCTTGTAGTGCCATTGCCAATAGGATTAAAGTGGAGGTTAATTCCATTAAACATCACTGGGATACACGCCCATTAAAATGAGTGAATGGTGGGTACTTAAAGGCCGGGATAACATGAACCGGACCAAGGAATAGGTCTTCACCCTCTCCCTTTGCGTAGTGATCATCAGCGCTCTATGCTCCTACACGACAGGAGCGCACCACGTGACGGGAAATGAAGACTCCAAGCAGGGAGTTTCTGTTTCTTCATGTGGAAGTTCACCGCATTCCAGCCTCCGAACAATAGCCCCTACCACCTGACCACCACATGGATCACGTGGTGGGAAGCGGAGATGCCGATAAAGGAGATTCCGACCAGTTGATCGGAACCTTCACGGAGTGATTCACAGAGGCAGGCGCACCTTGACGAAGTAAGCGGGGATTACGGGAGGGGGGTAAGACCTGAACAAAGGCAACTGTCAGGCCCGTTGGATTTTGAAGCTCTGACATTTTGACCGGGTAACTAATGGATATCAGATTTGACAGGGTTCGATGAGGCACAGTCAGATCCTTTCATGTTTCCCCGCATACTGGGAGTTAACAACTAATGCTTGAATGTTTTGACGATGTTGAACTTACATATTTGATCCCTCGCATATATGACGGTGTGGTTGTCTCTAACGTCTCATGCGTTATCACGTTATTCCATATCAGTGTTTGACTACAGGGGGCCGCCCTCGCTCCGATGCCCTTTCAAGCACTAACTGCGGTGAAACTCGGTAAGATTGGCTGGTTTCACTTGATTTTCCAGTGTAAATAATTACACCTTGTGAGGTATAAAGGCGTGGTGGTGAATTTCTAGCATTTATGTGACAAATTCTAATTTAACAAATTGAATAGACATTTTCAGGAGATATAGTCCAAAAATGCGGTTATTAGATGAAAATGTGATTAACCGCACGCTCTGATTCAGTTTAGAGTGGCAGAGCTACATGTTTTTATGAAATCACGAAAACATATCAATGACTTTTTGCACATATATCTTTCACTTTGTTATATATTCTTTTACTTGCAGATCATATTCAAAGTGTGAATACAAGACCCATACATGAGTCCTGGGTGAGTCCTAGACCCTCTTATGTAGTAAGAAGGGCAGTACTACAGGGATCTTTCAGTCCTGTAGAAAGCCGGGGAAGACACAAAAGCCAGATGAAACATGTTGTCTTATCTGCAGAGAAGAGGGGAGAACAGTGCATAATTGACCATTTTCACCATCATCCTCCAGGTTGTTAGACCTCCTTAATCCTGGCCAGAGAGTCCAGGAATAAAATAGGTATTGGGATATCGCCGAGCTAGTTTGAACATCATTTTCTGCACTTACTATTCACTTGATCCCTACTATTCTTTGTGTTTGTTTTGTCTCGCCCACCCTATTGCTCCACCCCATGCGTTGGTCTGTGCAGGGGTGTGTTCAGCAGCCCTATGATGAAGTATGCAACATTCTTGTGGGGGAGGGCAGTCTTTCAAACATGTTGACTCTGCCTTCTACAACTCTTTAGGCAATCCCCTTTCTTCACTCCTACTTCTTTTTGTGCATTGGGTAATAAGGTAGATAGCAGGTAGGTTTAATGATTATCTTCAATAACAATTTTTTTCTTCTACTTGTAAAACATTATCTAACAATATCCTAACATGCACCAAGTGAAGAGAATACACATGCCTACATTATAGAGCATGACTCCCAAACAAGGAGACAAGCTCATGTGAGTGTAAATTTCACTGTGACCTGGTGCAAGGGGCTTTTACCCTAAGTGCACAGCATGTGAGTCAGCAGCATGAATCTCAACAATTGATTAAAACAGTGATGTTTAAAACTTGGTAATTCTTTTCTGTGATGAATGTTTTATGGTGTTATATGGAAATCAAGTGTAAAGCAGTATCTTAAATATGGGAGGCATTGTGGTTTGAACAAAAACTCAATCAATACACTAAAAACTATATTTCAGAGACTTTTCTGAGCATTTTTGCCATTATGATAGACCTAGAACTGAGGTAATCAATTAACCAGCATACATTTTGAATTTCCCTATTTTGTGGAGTAGGTTAACCATGTTTACACTTCCCATACCATGTCCTGGGGCTGTATCACAATGGGCTTTTCTGGTGCAGCACAGGGGTTAACATCTGTTCTACATGCCTGCAGGCCATGAAGTGTATTAATTTAATCCAATATTTCTCAAAGTTAGTACTTTACTTTCACAGAGCAATGCACAGAAACAGGGAAACCTTGCCCACTATTTCCAAGTTGCACTATCTATAAATAATCCACTAACGCAGAGAAATACTGTGTAAATTAATTCACTTAATTATAGGGTGCATAAAACAGGCACTAGGCTCTGTAGTATCCCAGTAAAGCACTCATGATACAGCCCATCAGAGGGTATAGACGTTCTTCAGTTGAGGATTTAGGGCCTGATTAGGAGTTTGGTGATGTGGGAGCGGGCCACCATGCCACCGCCCAGCTCCCACACACCAAACAGGGCCACTGTCCACCTGCCAGATTACAGGTATTATCGTGGTCTGTGAGCAGGTGACATGGCGGTTCCACGTGGTGCATCTTAAAGGCTCATATGTGAGCCTTAAACTGCACCGTTGCGGGACTGCCAGCGCACATTCCTGCACGGCATGGACTGTGCAGTCCATGCCATGCAGGAATGGGATGCATGCACACAGGGGGGCACAACATGTACCCCCTGCTTGCACCCAGTGCACAGGGCCAAGAGGGGGACCTGCAGGGTCCCCTTTCTTTCCTCACTGGCAGCAGTTTCATGCAATACGAACCTCCAGGAGACCGCTGGCCATGAGGAAAGTCGTAATATGCTTGGCGGTGCTGCAGAGCACCACCAAGCATATTGCAGCCCCCAGAACTGCACACCACTGCCAGGGATCTGTAGTAGCTGTACTGCCACTGCTGTGCCACCATGAGTTTGGTGTTCCTCGGGCTGCCAAACTCATAATTAGGCCCTGATTCTACAATAGGATCACTTTATTGGATAACGTCTGTTTGTAGTGTTTTGTGTAAATTAATGCAGCCAACCCCTGTTGCCAGCCCTAATTTCCTAAATTGTAACTGTGATTCTTAGCTTTGTTTTCTTTTTCTTGCCAGACTCTGAATGAATGGGCTCCATTTTGAAAACAACATAAAACGATATGAGGTAGATAGCTGCAATTATCTTGAACGTGTAGCTTGGTAAGTCAAGACACAAGGACTCAGACAATGATGACTCTGGTGATGGAAACCCACAACTCATAAAAACAAGCGCACACAGGTCAGACTGCTTCAAGATCTGCTGAAGGAAGGGAACTTAAAACAGAAATATAACAAAGACTTCTAAAGTAATTTGCTGAAACATCAAAGACACATTAAACATATACATTCATTGTTTCACATACTAACATAAATATCTGATTATTCACAAAATTTAAGAAATAAACCTCTGGTAGTCCTGGGTTGTAATCATTGATGAATTTTCAGAGATCACACATTTCACAAACTGAAATATATGCGCTAAATATAAGCTGTATAACAAAATTAGTCCCTATGTTTCTGCTTATCTTTGCCTACTTTGGTTGTTTTAGATGCAGGGCCTCTAACAGGGCTCCTCCATACTAAGTGTGCTCGCCTTTGCGTAGTGTGTAAGATGGTTCCAAAGCTATGATACTGATGCTGGATGTCTTCTCTCTCTGTTGCCTCTGCATGCTCACTAAAGGTGACCTGTGCAGTTTGGAGCACTGCCAATTCAGTTGAGACCTTCCCCACCCTCCTTGGCGCATCATTGCTAAAGTGGCCCATTTCTACTTGGAAGTTTCACTTTAGGGACAAAACTCCAGTGGTTGCAAGCCAGTCAACAGCCAAACCCTGAAGCAGGTATATTAGATGTTTCTACATAGGTGCATAAGACAGTAACTGCCTATGTCTCTGTGCGCTCATGACTGTAAATGTCAGAAATGGATCCTTCATGATCTTCTCAGGCTTGGTACTCATTTACCTATCATCTCATGTGCCTTTAATTGTCCTTGCTGAACAGCTTTTAGGGAACTTTCCATAACCCAGAATTAATTGGGTTTTGGAATTGGGACCTGGCCTTGTTTCCCACTACATCTCCTGGGTCAAATGCTAGACACATGCCTTCTCATTTGCCTTATGCACTGCAGACATGATGTCACAAATGATGGACATCTTTCAGTTGATACTGACATACTGTATGATTTTCACAAGATCTACTTGCCACACTTTTTATATGTGAGGATGGGGGTCTCTCTGGTATTGTGAATGCAGGATGGACCATGATGGTGTCTTCTAAAACCCATGGAGCCATCCTCTACAATCAGCTCTGTAGTTTCATTGGTAGAAAAGTTCAGTATTCAGGCTCATGTGAGAGTGACTTTATTAATAAATTATCCAATTAGAGTTTACATACAGTTTGATATGAGGGATTATATTTTTGTAATTGTTCATGGAGCAATGGATGTCTAAACATTAGATAGGACCAATATTGCATTTAATTTAGTTGCAACATAAAATTGATGGCAACTCCCATTATGCGCTTCACCTACCCTACCTAATACTGGGTCTGATAATGTGGTAAAAAAAGGGTGCTTGGGCAGGACGGTTAAAGAAGGATTTAACAATAAACATGGTCTTGCTGACAAAATATGAACCAATACTCGAAAGGAGATAGGGGCATGCCACTGACATGTGTCTTTCAAGCTTCTGCTGATGTATTTATGTCACTGACTCCCTGAAGGCCTTCTTCTGAAATTGTTGATTCGATAAGTCCCTCAATAAGTGGCAGTGGTTATAAAGTAGATGGCCATCTTCCTTTGCCAGATGCTTCTCAGAACCTCATCTGTAACTTTTCCATTGTCAGAGCAGACTGAGCTGTTTCATGATACCAGGATAACGAATATTGTTAGGAATCCCAGAGGATGAATTTTTATGATGACATTTATGACTTAGGGCTGTTGTCGCCATCTAGTTGGCAAGAATCTTGCTGGTCTTTCATTCAAAGGAGCTGTGTTAATGATGCTGGGAATTCGATTATTTTCTGGAATAATAAAAAAAGAAATTGGAGAGACATCTTCTTTAAAAAAAATCTATAATCTTTGAAAAATTGAGTCCTTTACTTTCTATGATCCGGCCTTTTTTTTTTAAACAATCTTTTTATTTAAACATACATTTGATCAACCAGTAGAATCAATGATCATTGGATAACATTATTTGAACCACATCCAAGACATGAAATACAGTGTTATATACACTTGGGAGGCATTGCTGGTATAGCACTTGACTCTACCTGTTTTTGTTCTTCTGTTGTTCCCTCGCGTTTGTCCTTGCCACTCAGCGAATTCCTATATTTCCCGCATGAAGTCCAGATTTTTTCCCATTTCTTGGTGCAGCCTCTACTCTCATATACCACTTTCTCTGCAAGTTGGCACCAGTCAATATCCCTCTTCCAACTGGTAAGCCTCAGTGCCTCCTGTGCCCCCCACAGCCTTGCAATGTTTTGCTATGCCACCCCTGAGGCTGATATGAGCCAGGTTTTCGTGTGTGTGGGCCAGGTGGACTTCCCTGTGACTCCCAATAGGTGCCAGCATGCATCTAGCTGTATGCGGAGGCCCAGCACCTCAGACATCACCCCAACCACTTCTGACCAGTAGCGCTGGAGTTTGGGAAACATCCAGATAATATGTCAGAAGGTGCCTACGTCCTCACACCCCCTGGCACAATGGTCTTTGTCTGATCTCCCTAGTCTGTGATGAAGCTTTTGCGGGTGTATTACCTGTGTAGGACTCTAACTTGGATTAGCCTGAATCTTACTCGTACAGCCACCATTCGGGGCTTCTGGATCGCTTCCAGCCTGTCATCATCTTCTAAAAATAACAATTGATGGACAGAATGCAGAACAATGTCATACATTCACCCCAGTACAGAGATCTGGACCTAAATCCATTATTTTTTTGCTCCCAATGCCATTCCAGTTTGGACCCAACCATATGCAAATCAGTCTTGACCCGGCGCCCAATGGGAACAGTCCAGCCCGAACTGCCAGACCATGTCCGCCCTGGACTGTAAACAAGCATCCTAGGACCGGTTTCGGGCTCTCAGCCCTCATCAGCCAGGATAACTTGGCTCCAGAGGCATGGAGAGCACAGGACCCACGTATGGGCATACCTGTCCCTCTCGGGGTGACAAATGCAAAAACAACAATTGATGGACAGCATGCAGAACAATGTCATACATTCACCCCAGTACAGAGATCTGGGCCTAAATCCATCGTTTTTTTGCTCACCATGCCATTCCAGTTTGGACCCAACCATATGCAAATCAGTCTTGAGCCTGCTCCCAATGGGAACAGTCCAGTCCAAACTGCCAGGCCAGGTACTCCCTGGACTGGAAACAAGCATCCTAGGACCGGTTTCGAGCTTTCAGCCCTCATCAGCCAGGATAGCTTGGCTCCAGTGGCATGGAGAGCACGGGACCCACGTCTGGGCATACCCAGCGCACTTAGGGTGAGAAAGCTAAAGACACACAAATGATGGACGGAATTTGGTTTGCCGGCAATTGATGGACGGAATTTGGTTTGCTGGCGCAGAGTGTGGTGAAAAGGCCCATCAGTTAACATTAATAATTTGGGCCGCTAGGTAAAAGTTTCAGATGTCTGCGAGCGCCAGTCCTCCCTCAAAGACCCCGCGTTGGAGTTTGCACAATGCTATGCGCGATTTACCTCCCTCCCACAGGAGGTTGCTTGTTCCCCCTCAATGTTCTGAAAGAAAATGTTCGGAATCTTGTGTGAGGTATTCCGCAGGGCGTAGAGTAGGCGTGGGAGGGCCATCATCTTAAATAGCACTGCTCTACCCGCGAAGGACACCGTCAGTCGTCACCAGTGTGTCACATCTTTGTGCAGTCTTGTCAGTTGGGGGTTTATGTTTAGGTGTAGGAATTCCTTCGCTGAGCTCATGATCTATCTGCCAAGGTATTTGAACTTGGCGTGTTGTACCATGGCCACGCAGTCAGCTGTAAGCAGTTGGAGTTTCCCAGATAGGGCGTAAATCGAGGATTTGTCCAAGTTTATCTGGTACTCAGAGTAGGACCAAAGAGTCGGAGTATATTGATGAGTCTGTGAAATTATTGTCTTGGTCTAGATGCATATAGTAATGGTAAACATCCTTTGTGACAAATGCATTACAACACATGCCATCACCCCACATTTTTTACTCCGCAAAATCTTTTACAACGCAGGACTTTACACCGCAAACCATTACAACGCATTCCCCATAGCAACGGCCGGGTGGAGTTAGAATAGTAAATTGTGTTGTAGTGGGGTGTTAGAAATGGAATTTCTGGTTAGGTAGGGCTTGCGCCTAAGCCAGGCAGAAGCCACCTCTCTAGTCAGGGCAAGTGAGTTACACACTGAAGATAACCCCTGCTCACCCCCTTGGTAGCTTGGCACGAGCAGTCAGGCTTATCCCAGAGGCAATGTGTAAATCGTTCGCGCAACTCACACACACAGCAGCAACACACAAGACACACTACACAAGAAACTCACACAAGGTTATATAAAAATAGCCTTTGTATTATCCAAAACACATTAGAATCATAATCACACATACAAACTGTGCCAACTGGCATCAGGTAAAAATTTACAGGGGTTTATATACAGAACCAGGCCAATCGGGCCACGGTCAGAACCATCAGAATGCAGGTAGTAAATATAAAACACCACCAGTAATTACTGGTCCCATAATGACGTAAGCATTAATACATTAGCATTAGACACCATCCTAAAATATCATAGCATGACATTAGGCATAAACACATTGGGCCCAAACCTCATTAGCATAAATACATTACGCACTGACCTCGCCAGCATAAACACATTATGCAATAACCTCATAAGCATAAACACATTATGCATTAGGTATCACTGGCATAAACACATTCTGCAATCACCTCATAAGCATAAACACATTTTGCATTTGGTATCACCAGCATAAACACATTATGCAATCACCTCATAAGCATAAACACATTAGCGTCAATGCCATGGGCATAAATCATATTTGGCATAGGCATCCTAAACAAACAGGGCACCACAGTAACACGGGCAAATAATTGCCCCGTCGTTGCAGCTGCCGGCTACGGTGGCGCAGCTGAGGAGAAAGATCAGGCACTGCTACTACTAGTGCCTTGTGAGCCCCACCGGGACTCCAAAACACACCTTGCCCCCACGGTGCAGCTGCCCACTGTCAGGCAGGGCAGCTGTGGAATCAGGCACTGGCACTCCCCGTGCCTAGGGAGCACCATATCGCTGGGCTACTCCTTGTGCTTCCACTCGGCACAGGCAATATGCTAAAATGAGCTCACGCTCACAGTGCTTCTGGAGCCTCTCCTACCCGGGGCTCCTCACAGGTCTCTGGTGTCACCAAATCGGCACCCACAGTGCTCTAGAATCAGCCCCCACTCACTGGGGCTGCTCGGGGACTGTGCTCTTCGCCTTGCTCAGGTTTTCAGGTCTCCGGGCAGGCCCTCAGGCACCAACAGTGTGCCTCGGCCAGACCCGCCCCGGGGCTTCTCCTGACTTCACCCGGGCCCCCCTCTTGGGACACGGGACTTCGATGTGAAGCCCGCGAGGCTCTGGACTTCTGTGAGACAGCTGGCCCCGCCCACAACCAGGCAGTTTTGCCTGACTTCCGGGTCACGCTGCCAGCAGCCTGGCGGCACCTCTTCTCTGCGGCTCTTCAGTGCGGGATGGGCAACCGCCCTTACCATGACCAATAGCGGGGTGGGCACCCGCCAAAGAGCATGCCAATGCGGGGTGGGCACCCACTCTCAAACAACTACCAGTGCGGGGTGGGCTCCCGCCAAAGGACCACAAACCCGGGGTGAGCTCCCGCCTGTCAAACCATCTCCAATGTGGCTGCAATTGTGGGGTGGGCTCCCGCTCAATAAACAGCCAATGCGGGGTGGGCACCCGCTTTTCACGACCACCAGTGCGGGGTGGGCACCAGCTTTAAACAAGCATAAGTCAGTGGGGGGAATCCCTATGCTCAGGATTCGTTTGGCAGGCACTTCCGCAGCACGCTGCCAGACGCCAGCTACTCTTAGCAAGAAAAAGATAGTAGTCTTCAGAATAAAAGTAAAGTGCTCACAAGGCGCTAGAGTCCAAAGTCCAGGGGGCAAAGAACGGGCCCAGGCAGACCAGCCCCGGGGCCCTTCAGCAGGGTGGCAGTCCCTCGTGGTGGTTCCTCCTTGAGCTCAGCAGCAGCAACAAGCCCCCTGTCACAAGAACAGCTCAACGCATGGGGTCACAGCCCCTCTATTTATATTACATTTCTTTTGCCTGCCCTGGCAGAGGGCTTGTGGGAACCAGTTCTAACTGGTTCGGTGGAGTGTGGAGCACTTTGTGTACAGTGCTCACACCCTCCTTTGTGAGATGGGGGCGCTGCCATCAGACACACCACAGGGGGGTGGAGCCAGCATTCACATAGGCAGGCACATGCCTATTCAGGGTCAGGGGACTACTCCACCCACTACTCCAAATGCAGATGCCCTATTCAGCCTAGTGCTGACTTACCCTGCCCCTCCTGGAGCCACACACACCTCACCAACCCCTGTCACTCCAAAGCAAGACATGCAATCCACATCAGGCAGGCAGACACATAGCACACAGAAATGCCAACTTCTAAAAGTGGCATTTCTAAAATAGTTATAATAAATCTGGGCACACCATTGCGTAGCATTTATTATTAGTATTCCAAACATACCAAATTTGACCACGCTGCACCTCTCATATCAGGGATTACCACTGAAACACTTATCAGGGAATCCCCAATGCACTCTTATGGGATGGCAGCCTCACAGTAGTGATAAACCAAAATGGCTGTTTGTCACTACCAGGACATGTCACACACTTATGGTACATGTCCTACCTTTCACCTACAATGCACCCTGTCCATAGGGCGAGCTAGGGCCTACATTAGGGGTGAGTGACCTACAGTAAAAGGGGGTCACAAACATGACGCACTCTTTAGGTGCCACGTCACATCAGCAGTACCACTGTGCTCACAGGCCCTGCAATGTCAGAGGCCTGGGATAGGTTTGAAAGGCTACTTTGGTGGGTGGCACAATCAGCACTGCAAGCCCACCAGTAGCATTTAATTCACCGGCCCCGGGTATCTCAGATACCACTTTACATGGGACTGACAAGTAAACTAAATATGCCAAACAGGTGTAGACCAATCTTAACATGTTTACCACAGAGAGCATACGCACTTTACACTGAAAAGCAGTGCTAAAGTGCCCAGAGTCTTAAAATCACCAACACTATGTCAGAAAAAAGACTAGGAGAAAGGCAAAAAGTTTAGGGATGATCCTGCGAAAAGGGTGAAGTCCAACACATGGAATGCGCTGTAATGGATTGCATTGTAAAGCCCTGCGTTGTAAAAGATTTCGCGGAGTAAAAAATGTGGGGTAATGGCACACATTGTAAACGTGTACAGAATAAAGTGTCCTATTCTATAGTAATACGTCATCAGCGCACAGGGAAATACGCTCTTCCAACCACCCCCAACATCTATGCCATGGACCATAGTGTCCCCACAGATCCATGCTGCGAGTAGTTTAAGCACCATCACAAAGATTATTGGGGAGAGTGGGCACCCCTGTCACATGCCTCTGTGTAGTCCAAATTAAGTAGAGACCGATTTACTGACCCGCACTGGGCTCTTGGATTGCAGAAGGCGAGCCCATGCACAAAAGTTCGGCCCAAAACCCAGCCTGGCCAAGACTGCATGTAGATAGGGCCATTCAATACTGTCAAATGCCATGCGGGCGTCCAGTGACAGTAGTGCAGTCGGTTCAGTTGGATTTGCTGTCGTGGCGTGCATTACCCCATATAGGCGCCTAAGGTTCAGTCTAGTGCTTCTCTATGGCATAAATCCCAATTGATTGATTATGGGGGAGATAAAGGGAGCTAGTTGGTTTGATAGTACCTTTGCCAGAACCTTGGTCTCAAAGTTAAGTAGGGAAATGGGCTGGTAAGAGCTGAACAGGTCTGCAGCGTGGCCTGGAACAAATCCAGCATTGGTTGTGCTACAACTGTTGCAACACATTTAAAGAGTTCCGCGGGTAGTCCATTCGGACCAGCAGCCCGCCCGGAATGTAAGTCCCTGATGGCCCCCTTTACCTCCTCCTTCACCAATTACTGGTCGATGGTTTCTCTATCTTCCTTTGAGAGGGTCGGCAGGTGAGTTATCTCTGTGCAAGTCCTTGCTCTGGGCCTCTGTCCTGGCTGTTGCTGATTGATACACTGATTCATAGTATGTTGCGAAGGCCTCAGCTATGTCTGCTCCACACTAATGTAACATACCGTTGTTTGTTTGAATTTCCACGCCCAGTTATATTCCCTATCCCTTTCCTCCAAGCAAGCAATAAGCTTGTTGGCCCTATCCTCTACATCATACAATTGTCTTTGTATGACTATAGTATTTTGACAGGCTGCGCCTTCCCCTAGATCCTTGAGCTTCTTCTGCTTAAGGTGTTTCCTCTGTCTAAACTTGGTGTCGTCTGACTTGTTATACTCTATTGTTTGTTCCAGGGTGTCGATGTCCTGCTCTATCTCAACACACCTAGAGTGTCGCTCTTTCCTAATTGCCCCTGTTACTGCCTGTATATATCCCCTGGCTACCACTTTATATGCTTCCCATAACGTGCAGTTTGAATCAACCGACCCCTCATTGTCGTCAAAGTATTGTTGCGTTCACTCTCTGAATTTCTCTTGTAATTCTTTGTCCTTAAAGTGCCATGGGGCAATACATGGCGAGAGGATGTGATCCCTAGTTGTGCCCTGAAGCAGAATCTCAACCAGTGTATGATTGGATATGCCACTCGCCTTTTATTGTGCCCCACGAAAGTGTCCCACTTGAGCGCATTGTGTAAAGAAGTAATCTAACCATGACCCACTGCTGTGTGCTATGGAAATGTGTGTGTACTGCCTACTGATGGCGTATAAAGTCTCCATGAGTCGGAGAGGCCCATCGTCTCCACAAAAACCCACAGCAGTTCACACCCCTCCAGAGCAGCTGCTGCTGTCCTGTCCAGTTCATGTGACATTACCACATTCATATCCACTCCTAATATGAGCACCCTGGGGGAGCATTTCTAGTATTGTTTTGCTTTTCTCAGGAAAGGTCCCCATGTTTGGCTTTGACAGAATGTATACTAAGCAGATGTTTAGGCTGCGACCCTTCCATGTCCCCTCCAGGGCCACAAACCTACCCAGTGGAGACCCCACCAGATATAGTTCGGTAGTAGGGGTATTGAATTTTTAGCCAGTATTGCCACTTCCCTGGACCCCGATGTAAAGGCCGTGTGTGCCAGTAGCGTTTACCCAAACCTGTTTAGTGCCAGATAATGATTGCCTCATAAATGTGTCTCTTGGAGAAAGACTAGGTCTGATGTATGTCTTCGCATGGATTGAAGGACTACGGTCCGCTTTATCTCATCCCCCAGTCTATTGATGTTCCAAGTTAGTATTTTCAGTGCGGTTTCAGATTTTAAAGCCATATCTGCTGTCCAGTTATGGATAGATGGACTCCTGTCCCCATCTGCCTACCTGTCCCTCTTTCACTTAGCTGTTTCTTAACATACCCTGCCAGCGGTACTGATTCAATGAGTGGATCGTGCAAAACATATAGTAAACATAACTTTGAAGTAGTGCCCTTTGTATAACTCTCCCTCCCTGCCACTCTGTACTGTAGGTCTAAAACTACCCACTTCCCCAATTTGCAGAGCACCTGTTGTCCAAATGGAATCATTAAACTATAACCTGGGGTTGAACGGCGCTGCCTCTCATGAGCCCCCGGCAGCCCTCCCGCCCTCCTATCCTTTTGTAAGTAAACATATGGCTTTCTATGCATTATTAACATATTCCCCGATCCGTTACTGTCCTCAACCATAGGGGGAGTCTCTGTTTCTGACATCAACCTGTGACTATGCTGTCTTCTCTCTGATCAGGCACAGTTTCAAGTTCTTACCTTTGCTGTAATGGGTGACCCAGTGCCCCCCCATCTGGATTAGTCCAAGGGGTCCCCCTCCAGAAGACCCCCCCTCTGCATATTTAGCACTGAGTTTGTGCAAGGAGGCTTCCCTCCAGTCTGCGCTTTGCTGGCCATGTCCCTGCTGCTGTTTGGTCTTCTGTCCCCCCTCAAGCCATTCCCAAACCTCATCAGGTGATGTAAAGTACCATGACTTGCCAATTGCTATCACTCTCAACTTAGGCGGGTACAGCATAATGTATTTGAGGTTTTCATTTCGCAGTGTTCTTCTGACTCCATCGAAGTTGCTTTGTTTGCGTTGGACCATGAGGGTAAAGTCTGGGAAGAAGATAATTATTGTATTTTCATAAGGTAGGTCACCCTTGGTTCAGGCTGCCTGTAGGATGGCGTCATAATTTGGCAGACATTTCGGTTGGAGTTCTTCAAGTATGATGTCTTCCAGGAATAAGTCCAATCCTGGGGCCCTCTGCCCCTTCCGGCATCCCCACTACCCTAATTTTATTCCTGTGGGCCCATTCCTCTTGATCCTCCAGTTTTGCCGCCATTATCTTGTGATGGTGCGTAAGATGTTGTATTCTTTCTTCCATTCTTTTGGTTGTGGTTTGTAGTTTGCTAATAGTCGTTTCAGTCACTTTTCTAAGGTCTTGTTCATGTCTGTTCATTGGAGGTTCACCTCGATGGTGACCTTGTCCATTTTGGACTCGTTTTGGAGTCGTTCCAAGATGCTGGATAGCTGCCATAATAGACCCCAAAGAGGGCTCTGGTGTCTCCTGTGTTGCCTGTGTCGCCGCACCCTCAACCATTGTCGCCCTGGGCACCGCGTACTTATCCAGTTTGTAAGTCTGTGGTGGAGGGTCATCCTTGGGCTGCATTGTGTTCCTACTTCAGAAGGGGGTTGTTTAGACACCCTGTCATTCTGGACTTAACCAGCACTGCAGCCCTAAAGTATTCATCTGGGCCTGCAGTATCTGAGCTCCTCCTCCACTGGGTCGTTCTGATGGTCCGCTGGGTTAACAACATTAGCTCCATGCCAGGCCAGGGGGACCGGCCCAGTTACTCTCTGTGCCTACCGAATCCAGTAGGCCCCCGCATGTCCTGATCTCTAGGCTCCACTGCCAGCCAAGCGTAGCCTTTGAACATCTTCTAGTGGGCCCTCCAGCTTGGCAAGCTCACAGCTTTGTGCCAGTTCGCCCGGTTCAGTCTTCCCCACTGGGTGTCCCCTCACACTACCCACAGAGTAGGGGGCTGGGGAGGACCCCATCCAGTCTACTCCAGCTTTGACTACAGGGGACCCGATGCCAGTGACCAGGAGCAAGCCCCGCAGTACCTACAGCCGCGCTGAACCCGCCTTCCTGATCTCTTAGTTCAGGCGGATCATCATCGTGTCCTGTCACAGCCGCTCAAATTGTGGGCCGCCATTACCCAGGTTGCCCAGTGACTGCAGTCCCTCAGGGTAGGGGGTGTATTGCAGCATGTCCCACAGGTGCAAGGGGGCCTCCCTCTGCAATGTCCATGCTACTCCATGCTGCAGTAGGCCCAGATGAGATGGGCCCTCAGAGGTGCCGGCCGCAGCTCCACTCCGGCCTTAGACCTCAGCCGCAGTCCACACAGAGACTCCGGCAAATCCGCCGGCCAGGATCTGTCGGATGGCTGCTGGATTTCAGCGAGGACGAGAAGGCCGCCATGGAGGTTTCCTACTGCATGTCCATCCTGGCAAGTGCCAAACCACACACCATGATCTGGACTTTTTAACAAATGGACAAGGAGCCAGTCAGAAAGTATTCGTTTTTGCATGGTCACTCCCATTTTTTTCAGTGGATGTTGCTGGTTTTTGCATTTTACACATTGGAGCAGTGCTGTGTATGCCCCTTTATATGTGCTCTGAACCCCCACCCTAAAAATGACAGAATTGGTTAACTTATAATTGGCATATTTATACTTTACGTTACGGCATAATACAGTGCAGGAAAATATGACATTGTCGTGGAAATTTAAAAGAAAACATGGCTTCAGACCTATATGTGTAGTATGACTGCTGCAGATTTTAAACCAGCAGGAGAACATCTAAAAAAAATCTGAAAGAAAAGAACCCTACTTTTAAAAATTAAATATGTTGCCCACAAGTAGCCCTTGCAGCCCACAAGGCAGGGTGCTTAGGACTTAAAACAGTTAAATGGAAAAATGTACTGTTGACATTTGCCTACAGTGACGAGCCCCAAAAGCTATTTTTACTACAACTACAAACTACAAACCACAACTTTGGTTGTGGTTTGTAGTTTGCTAATAGTCGTTTCAGTCACTTTTCTAAGGTCTTGTTCATGTCTGTTCATTGGAGGTTCACCTCGATGGTGACCTTGTCCATTTTGGACTCGTTTTGGAGTCGTTCCAAGATGCTGGATAGCTGCCATAATAGACCCCAAAGAGGGCTCTGGTGTCTCCTGTGTTGCCTGTGTCGCCGCACCCTCAACCATTGTCGCCCTGGGCACCGCGTACTTATCCAGTTTGTAAGTCTGTGGTGGAGGGTCATCCTTGGGCTGCATTGTGTTCCTACTTCAGAAGGGGGTTGTTTAGACACCCTGTCATTCTGGACTTAACCAGCACTGCAGCCCTAAAGTATTCATCTGGGCCTGCAGTATCTGAGCTCCTCCTCCACTGGGTCGTTCTGATGGTCCGCTGGGTTAACAACATTAGCTCCATGCCAGGCCAGGGGGACCGGCCCAGTTACTCTCTGTGCCTACCGAATCCAGTAGGCCCCCGCATGTCCTGATCTCTAGGCTCCACTGCCAGCCAAGCGTAGCCTTTGAACATCTTCTAGTGGGCCCTCCAGCTTGGCAAGCTCACAGCTTTGTGCCAGTTCGCCCGGTTCAGTCTTCCCCACTGGGTGTCCCCTCACACTACCCACAGAGTAGGGGGCTGGGGAGGACCCCATCCAGTCTACTCCAGCTTTGACTACAGGGGACCCGATGCCAGTGACCAGGAGCAAGCCCCGCAGTACCTACAGCCGCGCTGAACCCGCCTTCCTGATCTCTTAGTTCAGGCGGATCATCATCGTGTCCTGTCACAGCCGCTCAAATTGTGGGCCGCCATTACCCAGGTTGCCCAGTGACTGCAGTCCCTCAGGGTAGGGGGTGTATTGCAGCATGTCGACAGCGCATGCCACTAGAACCACAGGGCTTCACCAGGCATCTCCTCACACCGCCATGGAAGGGGGGCAGGCAGCAGTCAAGAGTAGCCCCCACAGTTCTCACCTCTGCACTGGGTCTGCCTTCCACAGCTCCACGCTGGCCGCCCCCTGCCCCTCTGGGCAGCAGAGCCTTCATCGCAGCCTCGTATGCACCACAGGTCCGGGCCGCCCAGTGATCTCTACCTCTCGGGGCAGAGTGGTGTATCGCCTCACGGCACCAGAGCCAAGGGCCACCACTGAGCCCCGCCGCTGCATGGCTGTCCGGGCTCCCATGCCGGAGCCCCAGCACCCAACAGCCAGCACAGATATCCCACAGGTGCAAGGGGGCCTCCCTCTGCAATGTCCATGCTACTCCATGCTGCAGTAGGCCCAGATGAGATGGGCCCTCAGAGGTGCCGGCCGCAGCTCCACTCCGGCCTTAGACCTCAGCCGCAGTCCACACAGAGACTCCGGCAAATCCGCCGGCCAGGATCTGTCGGATGGCTGCTGGATTTCAGCGAGGACGAGAAGGCCGCCATGGAGGTTTCCTACTGCATGTCCATCCTGGCAAGCGCCAAACCACACACCATGATCTGGACTTTTTAACAAATGGACAAGGAGCCAGTCAGAAAGTATTCGTTTTTGCATGGTCACTCCCATTTTTTTCAGTGGATGTTGCTGGTTTTTGCATTTTACACATTGGAGCAGTGCTGTGTATGCCCCTTTATATGTGCTCTGAACCCCCACCCTAAAAATGACAGAATTGGTTAACTTATAATTGGCATATTTATACTTTACGTTACGGCATAATACAGTGCAGGAAAATATGACATTGTCGTGGAAATTTAAAAGAAAACATGGCTTCAGACCTATATGTGTAGTATGACTGCTGCAGATTTTAAACCAGCAGGAGAACATCTAAAAAAAATCTGAAAGAAAAGAACCCTACTTTTAAAAATTAAATATGTTGCCCACAAGTAGCCCTTGCAGCCCACAAGGCAGGGTGCTTAGGACTTAAAACAGTTAAATGGAAAAATGTACTGTTGACATTTGCCTACAGTGACGAGCCCCAAAAGCTATTTTTACTGTACAGGCCGTAGGTGATCCTGTAAGAAAAAAACATGGTGCAATTCAATTACTATTTTTACATCTCTGGTTTGGGCTAAGCTACAGAAACGATTCAACCATTGCTTTTAACATTTATTAAAAATCCAAATCAATGGTGGAGTTGGATTTTTGATAAATATTTAGATATTTAAATATTTGATAAAGTTAGGCTTTTTCTACCTGAAACATCAAAGGATAGTTAGCATCAGAATGTCAACAACTGGCACCTGCCAGTGTTTTCCATGAAGGAGGTGTGCAAACTACTCCTAGGCTAGAACCAGGGCATATGCCTTTTTGCTGGAAAACCTGGGTGTGAGGTATGTCTCTTCTCCCTGCTTAGGAAGGCCGACTGGGTGGGTAGGACTAAGAATCTTAATTAACTTGCAAAGGACCAGGGTGAGTGCTGTTGATTAATAAATAAGTGTAAAGAGAGACCTCAGGAACAGAAGCTCTTGTTCCCTGGACCTACTTTAGTTAGATTGGCACCAATCCAATGGGCGGGAACAGATCCCACCAAGATCTACTCTGGTCTGAGAAATGAACTGTAAGGGCCATTCGACTTACTGCATTTGTGGCTACAGGCACTCAAAGAGCTACAAAAGGCCTTTTTGCTGAAGAAGCCACCTGACTTGTAGCAAATGGACCTAGTTGGACTCTGAAGTTGGCCTCTGCTGGATTGAGTAACTGCTTCTAATTGCTGTCCTTGAGGTCCTGGGAGCCTTGGAAGACACCAAGAGGAATTGCACCAGAACATTTGAAAAGTTGGGGCATGAGAACATTTTTTGACCTCTGGATCTTCAGCCGGACCTCACAACACAGGTGTCTGACTACGAGAGGACTTCATCAGATACAGGCATGAAATTTGAAATTTCCCACCCTGAGCTTTTCCCATCAAAATCAAATGCTTTACTGTGACCTTTTCAAACAGCTATCCAGCTTCAAGAGGACTTCGCCAGATACAGCCTGCAACCTTGCCCTGCTGGCGAATTTCGACCACCGCAAAGATTAAATCAGAAGGTAAAACTTTGACCAGAAATTCTGCATGTGAGTATTTAACCTCCACTCCATCGCGCTCATCCTGAAATCATGGCTAAGGGCCTTATTATGAGTTTTGTGGTGCAGGAGAGGACCGTCTGTTCCTGCACCACCAAACCCATGTTTGAACCGGGCGGCATATTAGGAGTTTTCTCCTGTCTGGTGGGCGATTTTTGGGTGGTGCCTGTGACACAGGCACTGCAATTGGAACATCAAATCAGTACCTGCATGGCATGGACTGCTGCTGTCCATGCCGTGCAGGTACTGGTGTGCATGCACATGTGTCTCTATCTGTGCATCCACATGGCATGAGGCACCAGGGGGCCCTGTAGGACACCCTTTGTTACCTCTCCACCACACATTTCATGACGGTTGCAGTGCCATGAAAAGTGTGGCATGAGGAAACTTGTAATATGCCTGGCGGCACTGAAAAGCATATTTTGGCCTCATGACTGCTGTGTCACTGACAGGGCTCTCTGATTCCTGGCGGATACCGTGGTCCCAGGGTGTCCTGACCACCCTGGTCGAAATGGGGCCGACTGAAGACCGCCCGTGGACCACCAGACTCTTAAAAAAGCCTGCAGTCTTGGTGAACTGCGAACAGTGACTTGTGACTGGTGCTCTGATTTTACTTGGTGCTCTTTGCTCCAAGCATTGAGAAATTCATATCTCCTTTATCCCACATTGAAAATGAACAATTTTTGTCAGTTTTCAGTCGACATTTTTCTCTATATTTAAAAATTGGTTGTGGGATTTTAATTGTGTCCTGATTTGATTTTTCAGTTGTTTTTTACTACTAAATATTTTGCCCACTTTTCCTTTAATTAAGTCTGTCCGATCTGTGATAAAGCTACCAGGGATGCAGCCACAGTTCATTTATTGAACTTGTGTATTGGCCCTAACAAGATTTTGGACTTCTTACTTGGGAAAGACTGGCATCCGCTCCAACTAATAACCTATTTTCTTACAGCGACATATTGTCCTTTCAATTTAAATACTAAATTCTCCATTTCCATTACATCTGAAGTACTTCCAATTTCAGCTTGCTTAGCTAATTTGGAGGAAAACAACTTTTTATTTAACTGAGAAGTTGTCGACTTATTGTGACTTTGCACAAGCATAGATTTATCCAGTTCACTGTTCAAATTGTTGTAGAATAGCTCAATAAGGTTACTTGGGTCTCAATTGCATATAGAGGTCCCAGATCTGGAGAGCTCTGAAATGAGAGTTTGAGCTGTGATCTCCCAATGTATGCTCACCCATGTTGGCTCACTTTGGGCATTCAACTAAGAGTGCTTTTAGTGAAATTCTGTAGTACCCAAACTTTAATTTTAATTTTACATCACTCCTTTAGCATTCTGGATATTTGAACATGCAGGGGCATACACCTTTGTTGTATGAATGCCCATACATACGTGCACAAGTTTCATTTGCACTCATTTTTGTCTTCTTGTAAACACCAAGATGTCAGCCACTTGTTCACATTTAGAACCGGCCTTGGCTCAATTTCTCAACAATTTTGCTAAATTCTGCGCTAGTAAATAAGTCAGTGGTTGTGCAAGTGTCGCTATTCATCACACAGAACTCTCAACTCACAACGTTTTCCAATTAAATTATCTTAGAATTCCTCTACTACACATGTATCACCACCGCCTGTGGCCTCTTTTGAAGTAAATCACTTATTGAATATAAGGACCATCAAGTAGCAAGCATTATGACACCAGGTGTTGGGACAGTAAAACCCTATGCATGGAATTGGGCATGCACCCCTGCCCTGAGTGCCCAGCTGTATTTATGTCTCGATCCCTTATGATGATTTTTGTTGTCAAAAGTGAACACGGAATGTGAGTGTGTGCCATGACATAAGCTTGTCTCGCGAATTGCTGCCTTGTTGGACTGGGAAGTTCACCCAAAGCTCTACCATCGGAATGGTGGAAGGTTACTGCCTTAACCAGGAGTTAAGCAGAATTAGTGTGGTGGTGGCAGCAAAACCTGTAGTTATCAGTAGGCGTGAACAGGTTCTTTTTAACCTCGGTCACTGGAGTGAGGCCTACAGGCTCACTCACTTTTAAAGGTTTCGCTGCGCTGTGCTTTACTCACCGTTGGCTACAGCAGAATTGTGTGAAGCCCTGTGCAGTGCAGATGTGGTGTATCTGTGCTGGGTGTATGTGTACCTGGGGAGGGTGCCATACAGCGATAATGCAGTACTGAGTGGTGCATGCATGCCTGTGAATGGTACAGTACCTGAAGTATGTAGTGAAGTGCAGTGCATGCAGAATAAATGCATGTGCTGGGTGTATGTGTACCTGTAAGTGGTACATTACCTGAAGGGTACAGTGTGTGCATATTAAATGCTGGATCTATGTGTGCCTAAGAGTGGTATCGTGCATGGAGGATACAGTACTGTGCATTGTGTGTATGCGGGATACATGCACTGGTTGCATGTGTGCCTGTGAATGCTACAACACATGGAGAGTCCTGGGTTCCATTTTGGGAGAACCAGGCCTTCATAGTGAAACATGGGAGGAGATAGTAAGAACCTCCCAGACAGATTTGTGGATTGCTCCATTTCTCTAAACTTGGTGGGACACACACCAGAGAGGGGAGGACAAGGATTCCTCTGTACTCTACAAAGGACGCTCCATGAGTCAGTGAGAGATCACAAGGAAGGGGCATGGGCACATATCAGGAAGGAGATGGGGTGTCCAATAAGATAATCATAAAGAGTAGGTCTGGGATTCCTGGGATAATCTTTTGATGCACATGTCAATGTGACTGACATTCAGGTGTGAACTCTTGTCTTTTCCATGTCCTGTGTTGTGGAACTATCAGCTTCGGAGATATCCCTGTTGTGACAAACTTCTTTACAAAAGGAAGAGGAAGCAGAGGAATAAGTACTTCAAAAGAAGCAGAACACCAACATAAAACTTCGAAGAGGAAGACCCTAAATTAGGCCTGGGCGGTAAATTCCGTTCCGTTCGCGGAATTTGCGGAATTTGGGTAATTTCGCGTTCCGCGGAGAACGCGAAATTGCCCAAAAATCTGCGTTCCGCGACTTCGCGAAATTTTTTGCTCGTTCGCGTTCTCAATATGCGTGTTCGCGAGATATTTCACCCCGAGCACGCAAACAGCGGTCGCGAACAGGAAAAAAGTATAGCGAACAAGCAATTCCGCGTGTTCGCGGAATTTCTGCGTGTTCGCGGAGATTTTTACTGTTTCGCGGAGATTTGCGGAACGCGATTACGCAAATTCCGCCCACCCCTACCCTAAATCACATTTGGTGTCTGGAAATGAACTTCAAGAAAATTCTCATCTGCCATGAAGAGGGGATGCTTTGCGAGACTTCTGTCTGCGACAGGACTGTGGGCCAAGGTCATCATCCAGGGAATCCAAGACCACCTTCCCTGGATACTGGTCACCAGTGCCTGCTTTACAAGACCATTGTGCCCTGTGAGAAAGAGGATTATGTTAGAGGGAGAAAGGTCCAGAGGGAAGCCCTGTTGAGTGGACTCCCTGTGCGAGGTGTCAGGAAATGGCTTCTGCACGGATAGGGCCGTTACCCTTGTGCAGGACTGAGTCACAGACTCCCGTATCCCAGGAGGCAGTCACCGTGAAGATAGCCATGTGAAAGACTACTGTGCAGTAAGGGCCAAAGCCTTGTGCAGTAGTAGTGCATCAACCCCTATGCTAGAAGGCGATGCCGTTGTAAAGACTGCCATGCGGTAAGGGTGGGATCTTTGTGCAGTAGCGTTGCGGTGAACGGAGCCCATGTACAGTGAGTGGTGGTGACCCCGTGTGTCGTAGGAGGTCACCAGGAGAAACAATGACAGCGAGATGCTCAATGCTCTGCCTTGTTTGAGATGTGAGGATGCAGTGGGAGCACCATCAGCCAAGTGAGAGACTCGGAATATGATCGCCATAGCCATCCCCCCATCCGAAGCTAACAAACAATTTCTCTGCAGCAGAAGCTACGGTAAACCTCTGATTACTGCAGAAGAGTGACAACCACCACCCTGATTGACAACCTAGTCAACCTCGGACTCAGACAACTCGTCACAACACCCACCCACTCCACCGGCCACACGCTTGACCCCATCTTCTCCGCAAGCCCCCACGTCTCCTTCAACCACACCACCGACCTCCACTGGACCGACCACCGCTGCATCCACTTCACCTTCAAGAAGCCCACCACGCACCACCGCACCCAACAGATGCCTCGCCGCTGATGGAGCAAAGTCACCGAAGACCAGCTAACCACCACCCACGCCCAGAGTCCACCCGCCTGATGTACTAATAAAATAAACTAAAGGACTATACCTACCAATAGTCCCAATACCATTACCCAATAATCAGTCAGTTGGCAGTGAAGAAGGTTCAATCGTTTATTAGACAAAATACTCTATAGAGGAATCTCTCCAAACCTCACCCATCAGGTGTGCCAAGAAGGCTGTTGGCTCGTATTCAAACATGAGGTTATATACTTTTCAGTTCAACACATACAATCACTGTAAAAGGAAAAATACCAGTTGGCCCTCGAGCTCCAGGGAAGGACCATATGTGGCAAACATCAGATCAGTACAAATGCTTGACTATCTATTGCTGAGGAGGTCAGGAAGGGTGACTCCCTTTCGTCTCGGTGCCTGGGAGTGTAAGCACGGCGCCTCCAGAAATGCGCTTATCACCCCCCCTAAGCCAGATGCCACCTTGAGTCTTAGAATAGTAGAGTAGAAACAGCCTATCTTCTGCTGCTACCAGTAACTCAAATGAACCGGGGCCTGACAACTGCACGTGATCAACACGTGATCACGGCCCCGTGCTCGAGCATAGGATCAGAAGATGGCGTCAGTATGGTTCTCGACCTACTCTTTTAACAATAGATATATAGGGAGGAAATAAACAAATTTCCTCCATACAAAAGCATACATATCAAACAGGGAGTATACGTATAGATGCACCATGCTAACATAATATAAGTCCGATACCCCTTATATACGGGAAATCTACCTTTTTATCCCTCATGCCGACCCCACCGACACCGCCGCCCGCAATCTTAGACAGTGGATCGACGACTACACCAACACCCTCGCCCCATTCAAGAAACCCCCCAACAGTCACACCAGCAAGAAAGCCAGCTGGTTCACAGAAGACCTCCAGACCTCAAAGCAAACCTGTTGAAAACTGGAGAAGAACTGGCACCGCGAACGAAAACCGGACACCTACGCAGCCCACAAGAACGCCACCCGCAGACGCCATCACCTCATCATATCCACAAAAAGGGCCTCCTTCAAAGACCGCCTAGACAACAACGCACACAACAGCAAAGATCTCTTCAACATCATGAAGGAACTCTCCAACCCCAGCTCCAACACCAACGACATCCCACCCTCACAAGACCTGTGCGACACGTTGGCCACCTTCTTCCACCGCAAGATCGCAGACATCCACGACAGCTTCCATGCCACGACTGCCCCGACAACCACTAAGACCTCCGCCCCCACGACCACCACCCACACCAACCGCATACTCTCCTGGACCAACATCGACGACGACGACACCATCAAGATCATGAACACCATCCACTCCGGATCTCCGGACCCATGCCCACACCACATCTTCAACAAAGCCAGCAAAGCCATCGCACCGCACCCCCCAAAGTCATCAACATCTCCTTCGAGACAGCAACCTTCCCGGAGAACTGGAAGCACACCGCGATCGACACCTTACTCAAGAAACCCAAGGCAGACCCCAAGGACCTCAAGAACTTCCGGCCCATCTCCCTGCTTCCGTTCCCGGCAAAGGTCATCGAGAAGACCGTCAACAAACAACTGACCCGCTACCTCAAGGAGAACAGCATCCTGGACCCTTCCCAGTCCGGGTTCCGCAGCAACCACAGCACCAAAACTTCCCTCATCGCCGCCACAGATGACATCAGGACCCTACTGGGCAACGGAGAAACAGCGGCCCTCATCCTCCTGGACCTGTCAGCCGCATTCGACACGGTCTGTCACCGCACACTATGAACACACCTCCATGACGCAGGGATCCAAGAGAAGGCCCCGAACTGGACCACCTCCTTCCTCTCCGGCAGAACACAGAGCGTCCGCCTTCCCCCCTTCCGCTCCGATGCCACCAAGATCATCTGTGGCGTACCCCAGGTCTCATCCCTCAGCCCTACGCTGTTTAACATCTACATGGCACCGCTCACCCACGTCGCCCGACTGCATGACCTCAACATCATCTCCTACGCTGATGACACCCAGCTGATCCTCTCCATCACCAAAGACTCCCACACCGCCAAAACCAACCTCCACGAAGGAATGAAGGCCATCGCCGAATGGATGAGGAACTGCCGACTGAAGCTGAACTCGGACAAGACGGAGGTCCTCATCCTCGGATCCACCCCTTCAGCCTGGGATGATTCCTGGTGACCGACCGCACTGGGAACTGCTCCAACACACACCGATCACGCACGCAACCTACGGGTCATCCTCGACTCCACCCTCTCCATGACTAAGCAGGTCAACGCCATCTCTTCCTCCTGTTTCAACACCCTCCGCATGCTCCGCAGGATCTACAAGTGGATCCCCACCGAAATGAGAAGAACGGTCACCCAGGCCCTCGTCAGCTGCAGGTTGGACTACGGAAACGCCCTCTACGCAGGAGCCTCGGCCAAACTCCTGAGACGGCTTCAATGTATCCAGAACGCCTTGGCACGCCTGATCCTCGGCATCCCTCGCCGCAGCCACATCACACCCCACCTGAGAGACCTGCACTGCCTCCCCATCAACAGGAGGATAACCTTCAAGCTCCTCACCCACGCACACAAGGCACTCCACAACACCTGACCAGTGTACCTCAACATACGGCTCAGCTTCTACACCCCCACCCGCCAGCTCCGCTCTGCCGACCTCACCCTCGCCACAGTCCCCCGCATCCAAAGAGCGACCTCCGGTGGCAGATCGTTCTCCCACCTCACCCCCAAGACCTGGAACACCCTCCCCATCCACCTACGGCAGACCCAAGACCTGCTGACCTTCAGAAGACTCCTCAAGACCTGGCTTTTCGAGCAGTAGCAGCACCCCTCACCCCCCAGCGCCTTGAGACCCTCACGGGTAAGCAGCGCGCTTTATAAATGACATGATTGATCGATTGATGAGGGAGAGAGCCTGCATTTTGCAAGTGAGCCACTGAGTCGGTATGTGACTGACTCATCTGACTTGGGCTGGACCCGCTGAGCACACCCGTGGATGGGGCACAATCCAGCAATCAAAACACTTCCCTCCTCCTGGTGCGGATAAGACTTGTTTCGTCCTATCAGTCCTGGATGATCTTGCTACTAGTTGAATTATGATAACCCTGGAACACTATTGACTTTAAGCTAGAGTGTAGTGGACTCTTGAGACTTGGACTACTAATGGGGAATACCCTGAATGTTACCACGGGTGAATGGGGAATAACCACGATTACTAATCCAAGGTTGAGTGGAACAGGCAACCGCTAAAGAGACACTAGAGCCCCTACCTCTGGGGAGCACTGTGTAATTGTTTGTGAATGCTGTATTCTTTCTTTGTATGGTTAGGGTTAGAAATAACATGCTTCTCTTTTTGTTAAAGTGAGTATTTGGCTGGACAATTATTTATTGTTGCTGTTGTGTGCATTTTGAGTTTTGAACATGTGTTCACTAATCTGTGTCCACACTCTCCCCCCCCCCCACACACCCCCTCCCGGTTTCCCTTGCACTTCCCAGACCATACAACCCTGAGAGTCAATGCAGAATGTGTACATGGCCCAGTTGCTCAGGATCCATAGTAGGCCAGGCCCTGGGGACATCAGGAGAAAAATGTCTCATCCCTATGATTGGGCCCAGTAACCGGTGCGTGCCCTGTGGTCCTCTGAAAGGGGTTCTGACACTAGGTGTTCTCAAAAAACTGATATACAGATAATTTATAAAGTAAAAAATTATTGCAGCTGCTGTCTTCACTACCACCCCTTACTTCCCTCGTGTAGTTATCTAATTTTCAAAAACGTTCCAAAAGTGATTTAGGTTCTGGGGCCAACACTTTATCCCAAAATTATAAACATGAAATCAAATTAACACAAAAAATGCTGTTTGTAATAAAAAATATATATAACTAATGATTATTATGATTTCTCTGCTACAAAACAAACACTTTAATATTGACTTAAATTGATGAGATTGGCTGCCTCAAACTAAGAGGCTCTCTGGCACAGGAGGGCATGGTGTAGGCATTATTTCTCCTCGTTTTTGCTTTTCCATGTGTTCTGCCTTGTGCAGCACACATGGAAAAAGCAAAATACCTTGGATTGTTTCTGTACTGGAAGGTCCCCCTTCCTGCACGTAAACAATTTATTTAAAAAATGCCATGTTGTGACTTCCATGTGTGCTGCATTAAGCAGCACACATAGAAGTGACAGAACTACATTTAAAGATTGTTTATGTACAGGAAGGGGGACCTAACATGTACATAAACAGTCTTTCCCCTGCACGCAGACACCTTTGCACTATGGTGCAAGGGGGCCTGCGTTGGTGCTACACTGGTGAGTGTAGCGCCAGCGCAGGGGGAATGCAAAGCTGCACCATTTCGGTGTAAATATGGTGCAGCCTTGCGTTTCTGAAATGGCGGCGTGATGCACTGCGCCATGATGGCTAATGCCTCACTCTGCCACTTCCTTGAACATATGCCCCATAATCTTAAAAGAAAAAAGCATGCCATTTCACCACTATTAAATACTTATCGGTCGTTTGACAAGTATGATTGACAAGTTTTGTAAATTGCGTGTATAAATATTCAAATTTACCTCATTTTACCTTTATTTGCATAACTGTGTCTTTCAAAGGAGAGCAAATTGCTGAATACGAACAAAGCATAAACATTACAAAAAGTACTTAAAGTTTGAGTGACAGATTGGTTGCTAAATTGCACAGTAATTAAAACGGATTAATCTCACGTTTTTTGTCTGCCGACAATTCTATAATAAAGGATTGCTCACGCCTTTAACCCAACCTATTGTCACATAAGAGTAGTTATTTTGGGAACATTGTCAGTTTTTGCATGTCTTTCACTGTGCATAATGGTAACTTGTACTTAACAAAGCACCTGGTATCAAGCTTATGTGTTTCTATGTGATGTATATGACAGCTGTTCCAATTATGGAATTTAATGATACTTAATTTATCAAGTTTGGACAGATGAAGAGATGAGCTGGTTTTCAAGGTTCGAACTGACAACTTCCTGCTGTTGAGACATTTTCACAGATCAGAGGTTGTGTTCACAAAATGTCCCACAAAAAAGCCAAAAATGTAATCCTGTTGGGTTATGTTGCGAGTGAAATTCTGACCTGTTTGAAATTCAAAAAGAATTTTAGGAGCTTTGATGGATATCTAATGAATGTCTAACGCTAGCCCATGCGCATTCAAAAGAGCAGCTATTTCTGAATGAGGAAATGTAGCTCCACAATTTTGCCTTGTGCAGATCTACTGCTGTTTACATATCTAGAATCTCTCAAAAAGTAGCCCAATTTCTGTTTTTATCCACATTTAATAATAAATACAGACAGGAAATAAATAGTTTTCTGTCTATATTTATCTGTAAAAAACAGTAAAAACGGGAAACAGGGGAGCCTTATTTATTTCACTCCAATTATTGTTAACCTAAACCAAGAAAGGGTATCAAAGCGCTTCTGCTCATGAGGTACATTACCCATTCTCGAAGAAGTAGGTTTAAAACCTCTTTTTTTAAGATAACTTTCAATCTCAACTGATATCAGCTAGGTGTGTGTAAAATCAAGTACATTTTTTCTCGTAAAATTTCACAAAATTCCATAAAAATCTATGCAATATTATGTTTCATTCTGAAATGTGATTTGCCAATATCTTGTATTAATTTTTGAAGCAAGTGCACACCTTGTGTAAAATGTTTCCATAGATTCCACCAGGAGAATGGTTTAAGCAGAAGATCTGACTTGGCAAGACATTTTCGGTGAAAACTAAGCACCAGCCTCCTGCTGGTATCTCACAAGCCTTCTTTTACGTGGGATTTACACTGGCTTAGAAAAGTGACATGAAAATTGCGTAAAGCCTACTTTCAACTTCAAGCCCTTTAGGAATTTCATGAATTTTGTCAACGTAATACAAAATAAATCCATGCCTAATCCCAACATGATCTGGCAGACATTTTAGTGTTTGTGGCCAATGGAATGGAACTGCTCCTCTCCGAAAGTTTTCTCTGTAAGTGGCAGACCGCAGGCCGGACTCATATATTGGGAGACTTCAACTGCGACTCTGCAGTACCATTTCTGTAGACAGGGCCAGTTCACTGAGAAAGGACTTACACTCTAAGCGGCATATTTGCAAGAAACTGGTGGAGCGTGGTCTTGTGCCAAACTTGGTAACACTGCACTCTGACAGTTTCAAAATGCAGGGATGCGCCGTATTCACAAGAATGTGGCGCACCGCTGTGTTACCCCTAGTGGTGGCCCTAAAAAAGCTGCCTAGCGCCATTTTGCTAGGGTCCCTGCGCTGCTGGGGCAATTGTTTTATGTGCAGGACAGGACACCTTCCTGCATATAAACAATCTTTACAGGCGATTTGCTCTAGAAAGTAGCACATGTGGAAAGAGCTTAATGCGAGGAGAAATAAAACATTTTTCCTCGTATCGACTGCTTAAGATGAGGTATTCCCTGGTCGGTATTTTTGGTGCTGCCCCTTACCTGTAGCACCCAATGCACGCCCCTTTCTTATGCTAAGTGCTGCATGAATAGGGGCATTATTTACAAGGTGACGTTAAGCCATGTTAAGTGGCTTAACACTGCCATGTGAATAAGGCGAAGGAGTTAACGCCACCAGAATGTCAGAAAAAGTGATGTTCTGGTGGCATTAACTCCTTGTAAATATGCCCCTAAATGTATTGGTTGATAGCAACATTTATGAAGCATGAATGCCAGGAAAGTAACATTGCATCGAAATGAAAAGATATGCCTTATATCAGATACACCATGATAGACACTGATGATTTGGCATCTTCTGGGGGTTTTGCGGATGTTCGTGAGTGTAAGAGAGCAGAGTAAGAGTCACCGTCCTATGAAGCTGACCAGGCACCTAGTGATGCTTTGCAGGAACAGACTAGCTCTCAGGGCTGGCTGAGGGGAACTAGCTCCATTTTTCAAGAGCCATTTCCTATTCTGGCTTGTCAGCGCTTTGGCCCGCGTTGTATTGGAATCGCGAGGCCCTTATATTACATTCCGCTGCAACTCGTTCTCATGGAGGGACCCACGAGGACTCGCCCAGATCTTTGCGTATGGAAATCAGACGGATCAGCAAGTTCAGCCAAGCAATGAGGCCTCGCGCTTGGCTCCCGTCCTGCGAACATGGGCCGACATCTCAATGATCACACGGCCCCACCAGAGGCTGCAACCTTTCTGCCTGAGAGCGGCAGAACAACCGCGCAGCTCACACGACGGCATCTCATTAGCCATGAACAATGAAGGCACCGCGGCCCGCTCTCGGCCTTACACGCATTTCTCGCCCTAGGAGCCCGAGCTATTAGGCAGTTGCAACATTCAGCAACTTTTTAACGTCCAGAAATATTGAAACCATATTCAATGCAATATTATCAGTGCCATACAACTCAGAATAGGGAAAGTGTGACTAATGCCGCAGCTGTGCCGAATTCTACAGAATGCTTGGTATTGCCTAGATGTGTTTGCTGATCAGAATATTAAAATATGTAGCGTACAGAACCAGTCCACATGACGTACAAGAGTTCATCTTCAGCAGATCTACTCTTCGCGTTTCAGTCTATTTCTTCTTTTGAAACTGGCTGTTAGAACAAGATTGTGTCAGTAAAAAATGACTACAAATACATTGTTGGGTGGGTAACACTTGAAGCTATTTAAATAAAATACACACATTTTACCAATTGAAGTCAATACATAAATTCCAGAATGCATTTTTGTGACTCATATAGGGGCATATTATCAAGACAGGCAATAAAATTATCGCCGGTTTAGTGGCAGAAAACTGCCGCTAAAACGGCGATAATGGGCTTGATAATATGCTGTATGGAGTTCCAATTGAAGCTCAGGTTAGATGTCCTTCACATCTAACATGGGCTTCAAATGGAATTCTCTGCGGCATATTATCAAGCCCATTATCGCCGTGTTAGCGGCAGTTTTCTGCCGCTAAAGCGGCGATAATTTTATCGCCTGTCTTGATAATATGCCCCATAGGGGCATATTAACAAGGCAGCGATATGAAATTATTGCCGCTTTTGCGTCCGTTTTCGGGCGAAAAGCGTCGATAATTTCATCGCCTTATCAGCAAAGACACGCTATCGCGAGTCTTGCTGACTTAGCACCCGTTTGCAGCACGCCTCCGATCGCATCGCTAATGAGATGCAAAGGAGGCGTGCCTGACAAGACTCCCTTGGGAAAATATCGCGAAGGCAGCTTCGTGATATTAAAAAGGGAGGGTAGCGATTTTTAAAATAGCGTTAAGTATGCCTTAACGCAGGAATTTAACGTCTGTTAAATTCCTGACTAAGGCATACTTAACATGGGGGGCGGATTTTGTGGCTAAGACCACAGGCCCTATCATCTAGGATATCGCCGTTTTCCACCATGGAAAACGGCGATATCCCAACTATGTCTGGAATTTTTATTGCCTCGGTGATGTGCGTTGTTAATAACGCGCAAACCGGGCGATAGATTCCAGAGATAGCCGGCGATAAATATGCAAGCGCGCTTTGCGATATTTATCGCCGGCCCTTGTTAATATGCCCCATAGATCCTGAGCATGACTCTATCCTGGAGGGCGTTGGTGCCCCTTCTCGGGGATTGCAGAGTCCCAGAGCAGTGTTTCTTTTCTTTGGGTCTTGAGTTGTTCAGACATTCGCTTTTCTTGTCAGAGGTGCATTTCCAGGCATCCCCCTGTAGCATGCCAATGTTTTATTTTACTCAGTTGCATCGTAAAAGGCCTCACTAATCCATCATTACTTGTAGCCTCCTGCCTGCTATATCAAATCACTGCTTTAATAATGCGTTGACGAAATGTTTGGAATGTCTAGACCTGGATACTAAAAGGAGTGCCTTGTCTTGTGGTCACAAAATATAAGCACAATTTATTTCACGTTTGGAATTCCACTATTTATTTTTATGTTGGATGTGCGCAATGCGGTTTTACTTTTCACTTTGATGCATATTATAATATAACTTGCAAAGTATGAATGTTTGGAATGCATATACATAGAAAACAGTGGTAGAAGGTTGTACCTCTTTAACAACATTCATTGTAAACTCTTTGACAAATTACACATGTGCATGTCTCTGAAACAGCTTTAAAGACAGTCACTATGAGCCTCTAATCTGCGTCATTCTAAAGGATCATATCGCTTTAAAGAGTGGTTTTGCTGTCATAACAAGGCGTCGCCCGTGTGGCCTCATCCTACAAGCTACCAGCAAAGTGGAAACACAAATACGAATTTAAAGTAAGGGGGCGAACATGAAGAATGAGGTAGACTGTTGGTGAAAGATCCCACAAGGGATTTTGCTGAAGCAGAAAAAATCTTATATGATGTGTTTCGATAGGAACAATCACATATGGTGCGACAACCCTCAGCCCAATAGAACAGATATTCAGTCAATGAATGATACGACACACTGTTTGACCCACAAAGACATCTCATGGTTGGCTCCTTTGCCCACTCAGAAAACGGCATTTACAACGCAGACTCAGCCATGCGTGCAGTTTCCCTACAAGCGGAACCACAGTTGCCTTAGTCACGCATATGCCTTAACCGCGCATATGCATGGTTAAGGCAGTGCACAGTCTAGATGCACAGATGGGCGGGCCCTGGAAGAGGAAGGATTGGGAGACATTGTGGTCTGGTAAGTGGTGCTGGAGCCGGGTTTTGGGGGGGTGATGGATAGTTTTTGGGGGTCGGGCATCGTTTTTAGGGCTCAGGGAGGTTCTGGATTGTTTATAGGGAAAGGGGCAGGGTTTGAGGGCTCAGGGCAGGGGGGTCAGGGTAGTTTTCTAGGATGTGGGTCAGTTTTTAGGTCTCAGGGTGTGAGGACTGGGTCGGGGGTGTTTTTAGGGCGTGAGGGTAAGTTTTATGGTTCAGGACGGGGAGGGGGAAGGGACAGTTTTTAGGGTTGGGGCAGTTTTAGGAATCAAGGACAGGTCTGGGGTCGGGGTAGTTTTAAGTACGTGGGGCGGGTTTTATGGCTCAGGGTGGAGGGTCTAAGGTGCGTTCTTTACCCCACATATCCATTTACCAATCATGCCTTTACCACAAAATTGTATGGTAAAGGCATGCGTGGTAAAGGAATGCGTTGCCAAGACACATTAGTTGTTCAGGTTGCATTGTAAAGACACGCATGGTTCTGCCTCTGCCTCTGTCACACAACCGTTCCACTCTGATCCTCTCAAAGGCCCCCAATTTGCTACTGAATTGTTACAAACTGTCAAACCTGTGGAAAGTAAGCATGGTCCCTAGAGTCAGGTCTGTCCTTACTTTCAATTACAGCTACTGGTTATTTGACCCTTGACACCAAGGATAGCAAAGGCAGTATTAATATATACAGCGGGAGAGAAGTACACACTATTCTTACTCCTTTAACTCACATATAAACTCATAAGAAAGCAATGGAAACAAACATATATGTTGTGGAGGTTAATCAAACACTATTTATTCAACCATGAAACCCACGAGGCTAAAGTACGATCATCGTAAATCATCTTTATTAAATTCCCTTCTTGGACTAAGTGGTGTTGATCTTTTATAATGGCAAACAGAGGGCTACAAGAAGTACCAACAAGCCAACATAAAGAGGCCCAAACAACGTGTATGGGCAGCTGACAGAAGCCACTGACTTTGCCTAGAGATTATTTTCATAAAGGCTTTCTGTCTTTTAGAATCACTGTCCAGAAATCCTTGGAGCAGGTCCTCTCGTTAATGTCTTCTAACTCCTCACCACCTTTTTGGTGACGCAGATTTTTGTTGGTCTAATGCTTTTATGTGCCGCTAACAATCTAAGAAACCCCATCATCATTGTTATAATATTTTTTCTCTGTTGTCATGCGTTTTATGCATTAGAAAAAAGGTGTCATAAAAAACAGATGCCAGGTCTGAGTGTGTAAAAAAAGTATATAAAAATGTCTTGCAACAAATAGCATGCGCTTTCGTATTATTTTCTGCGACAGCAACATAAGGCCCCCTTTCTCAAGTATGTTTTTTCTTTTGTAAATCACTGTTCTATCTCTAAACACTGAATTGTCCAGTCACTGTAACACAGGTCATAAGTATCTTTTATATTTTTAAGAAGAGAGGGTCACAAACAGTAGACAATAATGATCTGAGAAATGTGAGGTACGACCTGTATTGTTTATGATAAGGAATCGTAGGAATGTACTCTTCATGCATCAAAATCATGGTGGACGCATTGACCGTGAAGAACCAGAACCTTTTTGGACCCGGCGGCGCTGGGTACACCATAATCGCCAGGGTTCTCTTGCTTAGCTACACAGAGACACGGGAACACTCTGTCGGCGTAAAAGATCAGATTTATTAGCTGCAGCTAGTACAGTTGTCCCAGAAGTACACGAGGTAGGTTCTCAGGAGACTGCCACTTCACTCCGTGGCGCACAGTCTTATATACCACATAGGTGAAATATATATTAACCAAATACACACCCAGAACATAAAGAAAAGAGCCAATAAGAAAAGTTGAAAAACAGGACAGCACCAATAGGAAAGGTTTGAAAACAAAGTATCAGATGACTCAAAGAAGCCTTTCCTTCAACTGTGTTTGTCACCCCTCCTTCAAACTAATTCATTAACAGATCCACAACTAACTTGCAGGTGGCGAGATACGTTTGTGTGTATTGGAGGACAGTTGTGAAACGAGAAAATGCTAGCAGAGGACAGCGAAGGCCAGACGATAAGATAAAGTCAGAGGAGAATAGTGTGAACCAATAGATAGTTGTTAAGACGGGGATTAGAAAAACCAGACAGGGATTAGTGTACTCGGCCAAACCTAACACCAGTTTTGCAAATAGAGGAAGAAGGCTAATTTTGACACGAAGCTGCAGAAAAAGCAGAAAAAGACTTCGATCGTCGTACTGCCTGAGTGAGGGCAACACAAGATGGCGGCGGAGAACAAAATGGCGGGTCGATACGATCACAATTGAAAATCGAAGTTCCTCAACCGGAGGATTCACTACTTGACTCTAAAGGGTTTTTCCACTAGTGCAATGCCCTTGTTAGGTCTGGCTAGAAACAGGTTTAGCTATTTGCCACTCATGTATACCAAAAAAAGAGGAAAACTGGAGTGTGCAAAGAGAGGCTTTGTGTTAACCTTTTGTTAATCAGCCTCTTTACAGCAGATTAACATGCATGCAGATATGTTAGTCCGATTAACAATTGCTCCTATTTCAGTGCATGGGCACTGAAGGATCCTGTTCAGGGCCCACAGAGCAGGCTGAGGCTACTAGGGTCTTTTGCATTTGGTATGCTGGCGTCCTTAATACTATCGCTCTGCAAACTCGGATGAGTAAACCTTTCTGCACTTGACTGTCAAGGGAGATTAGCTGTCAAAGGCCTCTCAGGGAGGTCGCGTGGGGGTCAGAGGCTCAGAAATTAGTCAAACAGTAGACACAATAACTAACTGTCCATCTCAGTGCGTGCATATCACAGTGAAACAAAATACTACACACATTAATGAGCATTTACGTACAGGATTCTACAATCATATTTATGGAGGTCTAGCCATTTACATTTCCTCACACCATCAGTGAACTAAAACAACTCTCAGGGGCCCACATTATCGACAGTGTCTAGCAGAATCAGTCACAGGTGCAAGCTCACTGCCAGGCTATGTAAGCAACTTCTCTGTTGGGTAACCCCAAGTTAAGGTTGTTCAGATATAGAGTGAAAGAGTTTGTGCTGTCAATCGATATTCTAGTGATGGACAGGCTTATATTCACAAATGTATGATATAGTGTGTCGTTCTGTAGGTTTAGGCCCCATGTTACCTGTTTACTGGGATGTATCACGGCCCAGAGATTGGTGGTACATTCTTCACAATCTCTCATCCACCTCACAGATCTTGCAAATGGAAACAAACCGCATAGCAGGTCTTAGCAATGGTTACCAGGCTTCAGCACTTGCAGCCTCCTAACAATTCGGAATATTCTCTGTGGCTCCAGTGTTGTCGATCCTTGAGGGCTCAAATACGTCAAGGCAGCAGCAGAACAAATCCCTCAAGTGATGCTGGAGGGATGTCACACAGCTCACAGTTACTTGAGGTTATTCATGCTTCTAGCAGTTCTCTACATGAATCAAGCAGGAAGGCCAGGTGACCCCTCACAGGTTGAGTCAGTGCCAATTATGCTTCCAGTACAAGTTGCCCTACTGGTTGCTCCAAATGCCAGAAACATGGAAGGTCTCTTCCTGGAAGACTTTCCTCTCGCAGGGTCAGGCATTCTCCTTCCCTCTATAAGCAGACAGGGAAGTTTCTAGGCAATAGACAGACCTACATCTTCTCCAGCAAATTCTGTTGCCTTCATATGATGCCCATTCCCTTGAGGGAGACTGGCGGTCATGCCAACACCAGCCCTGGAACACATGCTCCTCAAGCACACTGCAGAGCACACCTTCCTTTGTCAAGATGATCTTGGAACTGGAACAAAATTGGATGGTTGGTGCTACATCTTTATAATTATTTTCCAGACGGTGAATGCGTATCCACTTTCTCAAGCACAGGAGATAGCAAGGGGTGGTTCCTTTTCAAAATTAATTTCCTGGTTTCAGTTTAGACACATCCTTTGTGCAAGGTGATAGGCTTGCACAGCAGGTAGTAATGAAGCAGGCTCCAAGCAGGAATATCCTAAAGGGGTACAATGAAGTGTGAAGACTTTGCACCTTGGTGTCATCAGTCTTCATGAAGCAGCAGTTAGGAAAAGACAAAATAGCATGCTTTACCTAGAAACTTCTTCATCCTTAGCAACAGAATCTACTGACTCACTCTCTGTCCCCTACTCTCAGAACCCCTTTCAGAGGGCTGTGAGGCATGCAAGGGCTACTGGGCCAAAACATGGGAATTGGGCCCTTTTACTCCTGATGTCCTGGGGCCCGACCTACTAGGGATACTGAGCAACTGGGCCAAGTACCCTTTCTGCACCTGACTCTCAGGATAGCGTGGTTCGAACAATCCAAGGCTCCCTCAGGAGGAAGTTGGATACACAAACATGGGCTCCCAACTCAAGATACGCGCAGCAGAAGCAATAATTAATTGTCCAGCCATATACTCTTGTTTATAAAGAAAAAGAAGAGAAGCATTTTTTTCTACCGCTAAATAACACAAAAGAAGAATACGACAGTCATAAATAATTGCAAGTCACCTCTAAAGTCGGGGCTCTAGAGTTTCTTTAGCGGGCCACTGTACCACTCCCTCCACTCTCTAGTGATCATGGCTATTCCTCATTCACTATTGATAGCATCCAGGGTATGCCCCACTAGAAGTCTAAATCTCAGGAGTCCAATTTGACTCTAAGTTAAAGTCAATAGTGTAAAGGAGTGTAAAGGAGAAATTATCCAAAATATATTTGGCCAACGCAAATCAAGTGTGTTTTCTCTGCAATTCCACATTGAAAGATGATCTGAAATCCTTTGTGGAGGTGGATGCATCATTTAACTACTGGAGAGCAATCTGTTGTGACTGTGTAGTGGGTTCATTCTTGGCCTCTCCTGCTGAGAGCAGAGTCCATGGTTCTCCCTTTAAATTACTATGAGTGTGCAAATCACCTGGAAGCTCCACCCCCTTTGGCCCAGTCCATCCACCTTAGCAGTACGCAAAGGTTTTCCTGCCTTTAGCTAGGATGATGGTCAGATTACCAAAAGGCCCCCTGGCACTTTTCCTGTCGATTTTGTGATGTGTTATTGCTGCCTTAGAAATATGAGGACATGTCCACCACACAAAGAAGCACTTACTTCATATAATTAAAGGAATACCTGTGTTGGAGGAGATTTATCTCTTTGTAGTTTTGTTCTCTTCTCTATAGAAGGATTTATGTTATCACAAATTTCTGGATGGAGACACACAAAGAACACTCACATTGTCGAAACTCACACAAGGCCACTGGAGAAATTTCCTTGTAGTCCATTACACAGGTGCAGTGTAAAATATGCATTGGACATTTACCCAAGGAGTTAGCACTTAGTAATTAAGCAGTAGAAAGTACTCTAGTTGGGTAAATATTTTGTGCAAAACTGTGGACTCCTGTTGGATTAAGAGGCAGGTGAGATTCTATTTTGGTCACTCACACAGCTTCTGACACAGCCACACAGACACTCAGACACCCACTCACACACCCATACAACCACTCAAACACCCACAAAACCACTAACATACCCACTCACAGTCCCATATAGACACTCATACACCCAGTCACACACCCACATAATCACTCACACACCCACTCACATCCCTATACAGCCACTTACACACCCACTCACACACCCAGAAAACTATTTACACACATACTCACACACCCATACAGCCACTCACACACCCGCTTACTGATCCATACAGCCACTCACACACCCATTCACAGACCCATACAGCCAATCACACACCCACTCACAGACCCATACCACCAATCACAAAAATAGCCACACACCCACACAGCTACTCACACACCCACTCACAGACCCAAGCAGCCACTCAAACAGCCACTCACAGACCCATACAGCCACTCCCACACTCACTTACCGATTAATACAGCCACTCACACACCCACTCTCAAAGGTTATAGGTTACAGATACAAATTAAAATAAAGAAAATCTTTAAAATGTACTTAAAAAGTAAAAGGATGTACGGACGTTATATTCAGGAAATAACAGAAAAAACTTGAATTTAACGAAAACAACAAACGTTACAAGGATGTTATAGTTAGAAAATAACATAAACAAATAGAATTTGACTGAAAAAACAAATATTACAGGGACATTAGATGTCATGTTGTGTTATGTTATGTTATGATATAGAATTTACAAAGCTCATGGCTGCCCCAGCAATGGGTCTGAGCACTAGACTCAGAGGAGAACCAACTGTGAAGAAATTACCAGAAGAAAAAAGAACCCCAGAGAGTGCTTAGATGGAGAACAACCAGATCTTCAGGAATTTCCTAAAGAACCACTGGTAATGAATGCACCTCAAAGACAGAGGAAGAGCATTCCAGAGGGCAGGAGCTTTAGCACAGAAGGACTGCCTGCCCGCCCTTACTCTACTAATTGGTGGAACACAGGCAAAGTTAAGATTGGCTGAGCGCATGGACCATGAGGGGATGTACGGAAACAACAAATTAGACAGAAGGGAGGCCCCTGGGAAAAAAAGATATAATGGGCCACTCACAAAGTCTTCAACTGAATACGTTTGCCCACCTGGAGCCAATGCAACCTGCGAATAGCGCCAGCAGCCGAGCTGTACTTCAGAAGAGAAAACAGCAGCCTTGCTGTGGCATTTTGCACCATCTGGAATCTTCTAATCACAGCCTTGTTAGCTGCCAGGTATAGGATGTTGCAATAATCCAGCCTAGAGAGGATGGCAGCCTGAACGATAACTTGATGAATGGGGGGGGGGGGATCAAAGAAGCCAAGAATAGGTTTGAGCCCACATAGAAGCCCAAAGCTTTCTCCTGTGCTTCAAATGTTAAGGCACTATCCACCCAGAAACCTAGATTCTTGACCACCAACTTGGGACAGAGAGGAGGCCCCAGGAAAGAGGGACACCAGGAGCCACCCCTTACCTAGAAGCATGATTTGAGACTTATTCGTGTTGAGCTGCAAACAATTGGCAGCCATCCATTCCGTGACCTCCAGCATACCTTTTTGGAAATTGACCAGATCGGATGAGGTATTGCCAGAAAAGGAAAACACAAGCTAGGTGTCATCAGCACAGATGACCAGAGTGAACTCCAGAGCTTTCAAAACCGTAGTCAATGGCTGGATGTAGATATTAAACAAAATAGGGCTCAGGGAGGAGCACTGGTGGACGCCATGGTGAAGAGTGTGCCAGTTGGAGATACCAGGAGGAGATACAACCTGGAAGGAATATTTGGCAAGAAAAGTGTCAATCCAAGCAGTACAACACCTATCCCGATATCTCGTAGGCGGTGGAGCAAGATGTTGCGACATACAGTGTCGAAAGAGGCACTTAGGTCAAGCAGAATCAGTACAGAGGAATTGCCTTCATCTAGGGTGCCACGGAGTTGCAGAGTGACTGCAAGGAGAGTTGACTCAGTGCTATGCACAGACTTACAACCATTCTGAAAGATATCAAAGATGTGATTTTCTTCCCAAAAATTGTTTAAAATAGCATAGACATGAGTCTCTGCTACCTTTTCGAAAAACGGCAGAAGAGAAGTAGGGCAAAAATCTTTAAGTTTAGAAGCATCCGAAAAAGTTTTTTTCAGGAGGGGAATAACTTTGCTGTGCTTCCAAGAGCTCGGTATAGATGCCAATGCCAATGAGAGATTAATCAAATCAAGACAAAGTGGAGAGAGGCAGTCCTGAAGTTTAAGAAACAGGTCTGGCCTGAAAGGATCAGCTGGTGAGCCCAATTTAACTTTCTTCTAGAAGGTGTGTAGCTCTGACAGGGACAGTGGGGATAGGAAATTGAGCTGTGGTGAGATAGTACTGGTCAGTCCAGCTAGACAGGAAGCAGTGATATTAGTGACAAAGCTGGAATAGATGTTGTCTGCTTTATTAATAAAGCACCTTGCCAGCTTCTCACAGTGATCATTGGAAGCTTCCGTAGACTTTACAGCAAGTACAGCTTTAGTTAAGCTGTTAAGGAGGGATGAAACTACTTTTGCAGGGTTGTTGGTATTCTTTATTTCACTGGCAAAGTATTCAGCCTTGGTTATCTTAATCAATGTATGGTATGATTTAATGGCTGCTCCATCCAATACTTTTTTTGAAACAACATACAAATTCCTCCAAGAACGTTCCAGAACCTTACAGTTTTTTTGCTAATATCAAGGATTCATTGAATAAGGGGGCGGCATGCTTTTTCCTGCCTAGAACTGGTCTGACAGGTACAAAAGTGTCTAGAGCAGAGGAGAGCCAATCCTGGACGATATTATTTGCAGCCTCCACATTGGTTATAGGTAGGAAATACAATTTTGAAAACCATTGAAACGCACTTAAAAAACAAAAGTTGCAGGGATGTTATAGTTATGATTTTTTTTTTAAACTTTAAAAAATCACTGAAAAAACCAAAGGTTTCAGTGACGTTATACTTAGGCTCAGATTTTACACACACAAAACCAGAGAAAATCAGCAGTTATAGTTAACTGAGCTAACTATAACTTACCCTCCCACAATGCACTGCTTATGATCTCAATTATTACATCATTCATGACATGGACAGTGACTTCACTGATGACATCAGTGATGAGATCTCAAATGACATTACTGATGACATCATCTACAGAACTGCTCACACACCAACTTACACCCACACAGCCATTTACCCACCCACTTGTATACCCACACAACCCCTCACACACCCACTTATTCATCCACAGAGCCACTCACATACCCACTCACTCACATACAGCCACTATGACAGCCACTCACTTACTCATACACATACTCACACAGCCACTCACTCACACATACAGTAATTTACACAGCCACTCACTCACCCATACAGCCACTCACACACTCACTCACTCACCAATACAATTACTCACACACCCACACAAATAATCACACCTCCACTCACACATACGGCCTCTCAACACAACCACTCACCTACCCATACAACCACTCATGCACCCATTCACCCACCCACACAACCACTTATATACCCATTTGCACATCCATAGAAGCACTCACACAACCACTCACTCATCCATACAGCCACTCCTCACACAGATACTCACTCTCAAATACACACACTCACACACCCACTCAGTCAGCCAAGCACCCACTCAAACAGCCACTCACTCACCCATACCGCCACTTACACACCCTGTCACTTACCCATACAGTCACTCACACAGCCAATCACTCATCCATACAGCTACTGACACACCCACTTATTCACCCATACACCTACTCATGCACCCACTCATTTACCTGTAGAGACACTCACACGTACATACAACCACTCATCCACCCACTCTCACACAGATACAGAGTCACACAACCACTCACATGACATATGTTGAAAATAGTATCAATGATTAGTAGTACAGAAAAATAGTAATTTAACTTATGCAGTAGCTTAGTATCTATCTTTAAGTTTCATAAACTTTTATGAAACACACTCACTCGATGATGTCATCTATGATGTCACTGACCATGTCATGAGTGATGTAAAATGTGAGGTCATAAGCAGGGCATGCAAGGGTGAAAGTTATAGTTAGCTCAGGTAACCATTCCTGCTGAATTTCATGGGTTTTGTGCCTGTAAGATCTGAGCCTAACAATAACGTCCCTGCAACCTTTGGTTCTTTTATTGACTATATATATAAATACGAGGTTGCCTAACCTGGTAACCTGGCTCACCTGTGATCAAGACGATATAATAATGTTAACTGAGGTAATTATAGTTCATGTCCATGACATGCACTGCAAATAACTCAGATATTACATTGATTACATCACTCATGACGGGTGCCCAGGGTGAGCACTGCGTCACCTAAGACAACTATAACTCGCGCCCTTGACATGTACAGCTAATTACCCCACATGTTACATCACTCATGACATGTTCTACAACATTATTGGCTATATCACTAAAATGTCTGAAATGAAATCATTGATGAAAACACTGTGCATGGCAGGGGTGTGATTTACAGCCACTTCAGGTAACAATAACTGGTGAATTTCCGTGGTTTATGAGTTTAAAATGTAACATTTAACTGACATTTTCATATTGCAATAAATAATAAATAATGTAATAATTAACATAACTGTTTAAAATTTAAAAAAAGCATTTAAAATATTTTCATGGATCACTATACACATAATAATCCAATAAATCCATGAACACAGAAAACTATAATAAACACATATCTATAAAATATTTTCCATTATTATTTAAAAAATTATAGCTAAGGTAAAAAAAGTATACCAACTACCACCCCATTTTAGTAATAACTATTTTAAAGTTGTATATTATTGTTATAAATATATACTTCTTCATGATATGAATTGTCTCAATATTTTTAGACACAATATTTTGACCTCGACATATATTGAGGTGAAACAATATTGTGAAGTCGATATTTAAATACCATGCAGATGCTCATCTCTATCTATGCTAGGATTCAGCCCAATCAGTGAAGGAGCTCTTCTGTACGAGGTGGGGGTCTGTTTGTGAAGGAGCGCTACACTTTCCGCATGGGTAGAAAATCATATCTGTGCAGAAAGTTACTTATGTCAACACATGCAATCAGTCGTATCTATATACACGAGAACAACCACATTCAGTTTTGTTTAATACATTTATGTTCTTTTCCTTACTAAGCAATCAGCAACACTTTATTCTTAATCCTGAGAAGTTCTGACCCTTCAGTTGGTACTTTGCCCCTCAACATGGCTGGCACCAGTGATGCTAGGCACGCAGTTGCCCTTCTCATCTGTGTTTACCTTGTCTTTTCACCCCCTAGGAACACTCACTCCCTTCTTCACCAGTCCTATTCAGCTTATGGACTTCCTAAGTGCCACTTCCTATATGCATTTTGGTGTGTTGTTTTGGTCTAAATTAGAGGGGGGAAGGTTTAGGAATAGCAGTGATGCACAGGTAGAGCCAGGGAAAAATGTTAAAAAAGAAGACAGAAAGGGATTTCGGGGCAACATTTATAAACGGCATCTTATGTTGTTGAGGTTTACGTTGGCGAAGAGAGACATCGCCAAGGCATGGAATGCGCCGACGCCACCCTTGGTGTCGGTATGGAAGAGGGGCCTAAACTTTTGTATGGGATTAGAGCTTCATATCTTCACGGCAAGAGGGTGCCTGCAGAAGCATTTTAAAATTTGGAAGCGGTGGGATGATTACAGGGGGTTGCTGTTGGAGCCAGTTGCTGCAGGGGGGGCCCTTAATCCAGATTGATGTTATACTGTTGATGCAAATGGTAATCGATTGCATATATAAGTGTATAGGTGCAAGTGGTGTGGAGCAACGCCATGTCTTGGTTGGGTCTAGGAGGCTGTTAGTGTGACTGGGGGGGAGGGGGAAGTTGGGTGGGTTTTTAAAAGGTATTTGTTGATCTTTATTGCTCTTTCAGCATCCTTGTTTCTTCACTGAAAAGTCAACGTCATGATGCTTTGTACTGATGGTGCAGAGGTCTCTGGGTTACAGAGCCCTGCTTTATATGTGTCATTTGATGAATAAAATCTGTTTTAAAAAAAAGAAGGCAAATAGAATGTAAGGCATGGAGAGCGGTCATTGGAGAAAATGAGTCATTGGCAGGTGAAGAGAGTGACTGAAGAGACTGAGATGGCAGGAATGGAGCTGGGGCTCTTGTCGATGGCCTCTCAATGGTGCAGTAGGAGTTGAAAGTTGCACTGTAGTGTGTGGGTAGGAAATCTTTGTCCTGGTCAGAATGAGAAAGGATAAACATGAACAGTAAGAACTATCGTCGCTGAACACCAGGTTTGACACTTTAAAATCGGCTATGGATACACACTGATGTGAACGGAGGTCTGAAACTTCACTTATTTGCACCAGCAAAATGGTCACAAACCAATGTACTACCCTTAATAGGTTGATACTGCAGCGTATTCCACTCCCTGCTTTAAGTTGGCACAAGTTACTTGAAGGGGGCAGGCACTAGCTCACTACAAATGTGGGTTGGTTCAAAAGACAGCAAGGCCAATCAACAGCACAGGCTGGTGCAAGTTAAATTGAGCTCTTTAAAGTGTTTCAGATCTTGCCCAGGGTGCAAATCCCTACTTCCAACTTCGGGTCTTTCAAGCACCAGCTCCCACTCATAGTTATGGTAAATAGCAAGAGGGAGACCCCCAGAGGACCAATGGAGCCGGAGGCACACTGTGCAGCTGCCGCAGAGAGTTGTGGTGTGGGTATTGCTAGGTATTGTCCGTGCACAATATCGTGTTGTCTCGCCTCTTAAGGCTTTTAAATGGGGGCTGCCAGGCACCCAAGACAGAAAGTATGCACAGTTTTTCTGTGGGGCGGACTGAGAGAGGTCGACAAGCAGCGGCATAGCTGGTAAATGGCACAACATGTGTGCACACAGTTTCTTAAGTAGAGCCTTACAACCAACACGAGGCTGTGGAGTCACAGTTTGCCGGAGTATTGACTATGCGGGTATGTAACTGTGTGACATGATGTCGTTGCCAAGCTGCCACTCTGACATCAGTACTGTCTGTATAACTTAATGTCTGAATCTCAGCTGTCTGGCCCCTATGGACAGCATAGGCGAGGAATATTTCACTGGAGGATCGGCACTTCGGTCCATTTTTCAGGAGTATAGATCCTCACTAACACTTGCCCATGTGTTCATTGACAACCAATTTCTCAAATTAGGTACTGATTTGAGACGACAAAGCACATTTGTTTATTGCACAAAAGGCCTTTCTGATTGGCAAACAGGAGGAAACATGAAAGGATCATCCCCACCCTATTTGCATGTTGCAAAAGTAGTTCTCACTGGATTCAGACTGCCATTGCAGCCACAACCATTGAACAGTTAGTACTAACCTCTGAGTTGGGGTGGTAGCTTATTTTCAAAGGGGACATCTACCTCATTGTGAATCATGCTGGGTGGCCCGGGTGTTCACATAGGGGTCTAAGGGACCAGTGCAAGCATCCCCGGTGTCTTTCCAGCCCATAAACGTTATTTTAAGCAGCACATGTTAGGAAGGCAAACATAGGTATGAAGGTCTGCTGTCCCTTGAGCACCCTTGTCCCTGCTTTCACAGCGATTACTGCAAGGTTGGAAAATGTGTCGGGATTTGTTAATATTCTTAATGCAGGCAGGGTCAGACTGAGCCAAAAGATAGGCCTGGTCACTAAAATAAAAGTGTCCCTCATTAGCGAAGCAGATAGCTAGAAAAAAATGTTCCACCAGGGAACTCAAGAGTAAAAACCGGCCCACCAGCCATAAAACTGGCCCACAGATGCTGAAAAAACACTCTACACACTGATATGTCACACCAGCCAATGGGCATTGCCTGATTGCCCTATAGGCCAGTCCAACGCTGGATGCAGCAGGTTTGACACTGTCCCCAAGTATACATTTTGCAGTGTGACTGATTAGTACACCAGTTACATCAGAAAATGATGGACAGTTTGCAAAAAATTGGTGAGCAGTCTGTGCCTATTATTTGCAACCTGTCCAATAATAAATCCAAGCCAGCTGTGGTAAAGAGGGCAGACAAAACTGAATCTATTGCAATCTTGCAGTAGAGAACTCATTCTCCAGGGAACAATATTGGCAATGGAGAGCTTAATGGCATATGCAATTACAGTAGAGAAACTCATTAATTGGCAATGGATTTTAGATTCTATTGTATTCTCAAGATTTGTAAACCACGTTGCTAACCAGAAAGCCTCCCAGTGCTAAAAACCAGACACAGATCACACACGTGCCAAATTATTCAAACAGCCTAGTTGTCAACACTTTCCTAAATTTTAATTCAGACTCAATTTGGCTCATATGTAAAGGGACTGAGTTCCAAAGCTTCGGGCAATAAACGCAAAGGAACAGCCCCTACTCTGGGTTCCTTAATCCTAGGGTCTGTAATTAACAGCTGGTCAGACGAGCATAACAAACTCACTTAATTGCAGGGTGAGTTGAGTTCTTGGATCAATTTTGAACCTTCTTTATGCATCACTTTGTGCACTAGGCACAGTGTCTTAAACTGGATTCTTGGGTTTACTGGCAACTAATGCAGGGCTGCCAGTGCTACCCTTTCTGACTGGTGTTTAGGTATTTTACAAGAATATGTGCTGCAGCATTCTGTATGACCTGCAATCTTTTTAAAAGTGACTTCCCAAGATTTAAGGAGTTACTGTAGTCAAGTCAGGACATTACCAGGCCCTGAACCACCAATCTCTGTGCTGAGTCTGGTAGCCATCTCAATAGTCTTCTAAAGTAGAGAGCAAGCCAAAACAAGTGATTGCCAATTTCTTGACCTATGGCCCATTGTCTGTTTTTTGTCCAACCAGACTCCTAAAGCTTTTGACCTCCAATTTTGCAATTGGATGACTGCCAATACAATTAGGCCAGTTCATTTCATCCACCTAGTGGGATTGTTACCCACTATCATCACCTCTGTCTTGTCACTATTCAAGTTACAACTGCAAGCCACCATCTAGTCTACTACTTGATTAAGAAAGGTGTTAAGAAGAGTAGAGGTATTTTACGTATGATGGGACTGACTAATAATTTGAGTGTCGTCCTCATAGGAGATTGAGGAAAAATCATAAGATTTTATAATCTCCACCAGTGGAGCAACATACAAATTAAACAGAGTATGGCTAGGAGACAAGCCCTGTGGTACTCCACACTTGAGGGAAAAAATGTTAGACTGCCTATCTTCTTCTTGTACTTGAAAGGTTCGATTGTGAAGAAAAGATGTTAACCAATTCAGTACTGTACCACCAATGCCTACTTCAGCTAGTCTTTTGATCAGTGTTGGGTGAGCAACGGTGTTAAAGGTGGTACTTAGATCTAGTAGGATCAAAGCCGCAGGCCCACCTTTATCCGGAATTGCCTCAAATTCTTCGGTAGCTGCTAAGAGGGTAGTTTCTGTACTACTATGTGTTCTAAATCCTGCTTGGGAGGAATGCATAATTCCATTAGACTCCAAATATGAGGATAGTAGTTTTACACATTTTTCCAGGATTTTAATTGGGCCTGGTAAGAGGGATTTTGGGCTGTAATTCTCGCAGTGACAGGTCAGCTACTGTTTATTTCAAAACTGCTCTGACTATGGCATGCTTCAACATTGATGGGACTGAACACGTTTTTGGTGAATGATTGAACACATTAGTCAATATATTGACAACTGGCAACCCTCCTTTTAACATAATATCTGGGGGTGCTAGGTCCTGAGGGGATCCAGATTTAAGAGTAGACAGAATAGTTTGTGTTTCTTCTGTAGTCATATCACGGAAAGTTCTTAATTTGCCATCCCCCAATTCCAGGCAAAAAACACTCAACCTCTCCTCCTAGTGATTGAAGGATAGTATTAACTTTTCCAAGAAAGAAATTAGCGAGTTGATTACATTGTGTTTTTGAGGAGGGTAGGGGGGGGGCTAGATTTGATGTTGGTAGATTTCATTAAGCTATTCACAAGGTTATAAAGTTAGTTTGAGGATTTTGGCCCATTTTGTATTTTACTAGGAAAGTAACTGCTTCTCGCTTCCCTGATAACATATTGGTACTTTTTTACTGCTATTTTATATACATTTTTGCTTTGTACTGTCATAGTTTTTCCTCCATAATCTTTCTGACCATTTGGAATCTTTTTTAGTTCCTGGAGCTGTCAAAAACTACAGTGCTTTCCCTTCCGTGAAGGCTTTCGTTGTTTCAAAGGCACCAGGGAATTTAAAGCAGTCAGGATCCCAGTTTTAAAACTATATTATCTATTAGTTATGTCTTCATTCAGTTCAGTGATAGAATTGGAGAGCATGTTTTCCCAGTCTTCTATATCCAATTTTGCCCAATTCGGATGAAGTCTCGGAGTGGTATATGTCTCAGCTATATAATTCTGTTTAGTCAGCTGGAACTGAATTATTTTTATGGTCTGACCATGCAATATCTGTGGGCTTTACAGTGATAGGTTTGGGTATATTGGAGAAAATAAGGTCGGGTAAATTCCCTTGGTTGTGAGTAGGGTTAGTAACTTGTTGTGTTAACTAGACTGCTATAAGATTCATAAACAAGTATATATAAGTATTTCTGAGAAAGTGAAAGTGGGTCTCAATTCCAGAAAGAATAGCACCCCTTCACACCCAGTGAGTGGTTTGATTTGGTATTAACTTTAATTCCCTCTTTGTATATAATTGCAACCTCACCCCCCTCTTTTCACCTTCCCTGTCTCTTCTGGCAATTACATATCCCAGGGGGAGAGTAATGCTATGTCTGGCATGGCATCTTCCCGCACCTATAGTTCCAAAAGGAACATGACTTCAGGTTTTTCTTCCTCTATGAACGTGAATATATCTAAAACTATTCATGTGTACAGTTCTGCAATTGAGTATGTACATCTGCTATTGATGACTTTTACTTTCCCCCCCTTTAATGGTGGATTACTAGTCATCAAGTGAGTTGATCCCATCATATTCTCTTTACATTCTTCACATCTCAAAACTATGGGTATCATTAAGATGCCGCGGAGTCCGACCGCCGTCCGCTATCTTGGTAGTCAGTAGACCTCCTGACAGGCAGTCGGTGGTCCGACTGCCAAATTATGATGTGACCGTTGTGTTGGCAGTCGGAAAGTGGTCTTTAACACGGTCTTTAACAGGAAAAGGGCTGCAGCACAAGCCACAGTGTTTAAGACAACTTTGTGCACATCCATGCACTGTGTGCCAGTGTCACGACGCCTTTGCGTAGTTTTAATATCGCTGCTGAAGGTGCAAGAGCCCTCCCTGAAAAACTGAGTTCTTTAAAATATCCACGATGGCGGAGACTAACTCCTACCTGGAGGACTTCTCTTAAGTCCATTTTATGTGGATTAAGAGTCTCTCCCATTCGTAGGTAGACACGATGGACTACTTCCGGAGGAGTTCGCAGTCTAGTTGTTCTGGTCTCGAGATTCTTCTCTGGTCTCAATGCGCCTGCGCGAGTTTCACGCGGCGCACTTCAACTGGGTAAATTATCGAAGCGGATGTAGTTTTCTCCTGAGCGCCCGCTTTTTCTGAGGAAACTTTCGAGAGAGTGTCATACCTTTGGGGCCAGAAGATAATTCCAAGGGAAGTATTTGGGATATCTTTTAGAGTAGCACGGTTAAATTCTGACGTGCTTGTGATGTTTATTTTCAGAGGAAAATTTCTGTCAGCTGAAATCCGAGTCGACGTGAAATCCCTCTGACTAGTTCCTGAGAGTGAAAACGGAGACAGCAGATTTTGGGAGAAGCGTTTTTATTGCCAATTAAATGATTGCAAGTTGAATTGGGAGCTTCAAACAGCGGTGCTTTTAATTCTTGACAGAACTTTGCAGCATTTAGTCCTGAAATTTCGAGCAGCAGTGAGATTGCATACTACAAGTTTAAAAAACTGTAAAGACATTTTGGATACTAGCGAGTACCAAGTTTTTCAGCCTACACAAATTATTCTGTAACAGTTCTTAACGTTAATCTAAAGGATGTGCAAGACTGTTCTTCAATAACCTTTTTGGATTTTAAAGAAAAAGGGCAGTTCTTAATCCTAAACCGACAGCCAGGCATCATATGCGTGCGTGGATGTGTTGGGGGCTGTACATGTGCACCCAGGACCACTCTGCAATGGGCCATGAGGGATTGGGTCCCTGTTTGGGTCCCCAAACTCTCTTTCCAACTGCCTTTTCATGACTGTCGGACCACCATAAAAAGTCTGTTGGAAAGGGGAATCGTAATCCCGATGGCACTGCCTGCCTCAGCACCGCCTCATGTCAGGACTACGATTTTGACCGCTGCCCATCAGGATCTGAGATCCTGATGGATGCGGCAGTCTTCCCTCTGACAGGTTGTTGTTCTACCGCCGGTATTGTAATCAGGCAGTCAGATCGAAGGAATGTTTGTCGGTGGGGCCTCCACCGACAGCCTATCAGTGGCAGCCCTACTGACATCATAATCAGGTCCTATGTTATTAGGATTAACTCCATGCATACATGCCCTAACTTAAGTGGAGTTCAGTGCTCGCAGTTTCTCTGCAGAGTAGCTGATCCTACTACTATTTGGTTTAAAAAGGACAGGGATCCTGGCCCCTGGTTCCGGTCGGGCGCAGGTGGGCTTTCCTTTGTGCCCCGGAGCTCATTATTTAGCCGGGCCGGGTGTAAGGAATTAACACCACAACGACTGGCACGCTGACCAAAATGGCGCCCGTCTAATGTGTATTTATTTTGAAAAGAAGGGGTCCCTGCACACAAATGACTTGCCAAGAGCAGGTAGAAACATCTATACATTTAAAAACATACTTGGGCAAGGAATAGTTTACATAGACCTGTAGGCATACAGTAATTTTAACCAACATATAGTATTACAATTAGGTCAAAAATAAACTCATGACCAGAAAAAGTTTATTTTCCTTTTTAACAAAATATAAACTTTAATTTGTTGATTTTTTTTGTATACAGTATTAAGAAAAAAGAGATATAAGGGTTAAAAAAGTCATGAGAATATATTATGCATCTGTATATATAGTTCTTGAAATGTATAAAGTCAACAGTCAATACATATATAACATTTGATGAGGTAATTTAGTATACTTGAAATATAAGGGACAACATTTTCAATCAATAGTTGTTTTGTTATGCATAGCTGAGGACAGAAAACCATGTGTAATCATTTCTGTAATTAAACACAGTCATAAATCATATTGTGGATGGCTTGACGATATGATAGCTGATGATAATAAAAACACAATTAAACACAGACATAAATCATTATGTGAATGGCTTGACAGTATGATAGCTGACCGTGTAATAACACTACGCGTGTTTAGGCAGAAATGACTTCATCAGGGAGCCATCACATCAATATCTAGAAAGGGACACAAAAACAGACAGGCTACATCTACAGTATGCCCTCAACAAATTCATTTTTCAATTATCAAGGACAAAAAAATCAGTAAAAACCAGACGGTGTATAGTCCCAAAATTGACTTCCAAAGTCACCGTGATAATTTCAAAAGTAGTGAAACACCAATATTCGTGAATAAAAGAGAACAAGTAAGCAATAGATTGCAGAACCTATGCAAAAATAGAGAATATGTTCAGATGCAGTGCCTAAGTTTTGATCTTAAAGAAGCCTAAACAAATCTCAAGCATGCTGTTTTTGCAAAGTGGGAAGCACAAAAAGTATTATGCAGAACCATGTTCAAATGTGATGGTCTATGAAGTATCTAATGGGTATCAGGTGAGGCACTGAACACAGTTTTATTTATTTATTTAATGCGATTTTATATAGCGCGAACATTACCCGAAGGTATCAAAAGAACCAGTTGCGTTACATAAGGACTTTGGATTACATGATTTATATAGAATATACAAACAGAAAAAATTGCAAATGTACAAGTTGTAAAGTCACTCAAGGAAGAGATACAAACAGATGCACTCTAAAATCACATAGGAATTGTAGTAAGTACAAAGGTCTACTATATATTAGTGTTTAGAGTTATATATATACAAATTGCAAATTCTCTCAGGATTACATTTTAACAGCGATTAGGCTTGGACAATTATATCTTACATATTTACAGAGCAGGACATTCTTGCCATCCTTCAGCCAGGCGTTCAGGTGGTGTTGCACTCAAGGGTGGTGGTCTTGGGTCTGGAGGGATCCCCGAGTTGGGGATGTCCATTGGGGTAGAAGGCCGGATGGTGGTGGGGGTAGCAGCATGCTGGATCCCCGGGCTGATCTTAAGGTCATGCTGAGCTCCATCTTGTGGATAGAGGAGGGCGCTCAAAGGCAGGCAGAACTGTGCCACAAAGGCAGGTCTCCTGCCTAGCCCAAGCACCCGCAGTGAGGTCCCGGCAGACCCAGCGTGCCAAAACCACGTTTAGGCATTGTAAGCGGCGGGCGCCATGTTTAAGTCCCGGGTCCTACACAGGTCTTCAGGCGCAGTGAACGCTTATGCGCAGCCACTACTCTGGGCGGTGTCTTTCTGTGTGTCAGTTAAAACATGAAGTAGACACGGTCTCTGTTTATCCTCTTATTACATTCTGCCCGTTTAGCAGCAAGTGATTCCTCACAATAAAACCGTCTCCTGATTCCCTTCAGCAATATAGAAAATAAAGCAAGAACGTTCACTTTTAAAACTGTCAGAAAAACTATTTAAAAAACAGTGTAAAAACACAGTAAGCACAATAACAAGATAAAACGACAACACAATAGCAGTAACTTATGCTTAGGGCTTTAAATGGGATGAAGAAACTAGGGGGTCTCCTAAAGGGGCGTGGCCGATGTAATTAAGGCCGTGGCTTACAAACACTTAAGCTAGAAATCTGTGCTTCGCAGTTTAAAAACAGATGTGTTTAATCAATCCATAAAAGCCACAGGGCATCAGAAAATTCACAGCATAGCTATAGCTTATTTCATCATAGTGATGGTTGACACCGGAAGCGGGGCGATGAGTGGTGCATTCAGTGTGTGAGTTTATTCATCATTGAGTGTACCACGATTCATCGTTAAGTCTGTCTGGAATGTGGCCTTTTTCAAACACATTCAGAAAATTATATAATTTAATGCCGTTCGGCGACTGGTAAACTGCACATCAGACATTGCCAAACCTTAAATAGGTTACAGGAACATATGATAGAATTAGTAATGAAGATTTTAAAATTATTTTCGCTGACACCAGGGAGGAATATACTAATTGCCACAAAACTTTCATATCTTTTTCACTCCTCTGCTACAAACAAACAGATTCGTTTACCTTCAAGCGTTAGCATTTGAGAACTCTGTCATGTTCGAATAGAGTGCCATTTATTTGATTGTCTGCAATTATAAGAGCAATCTGCTTTGCTGGTGACAGATCTCGCCCTAAGGGTGGCCCAACAGCCACTGTTCAGAATAATGAAGTATATCAGGAGAATACAGAGAATTTGCCAATCCTATGGGTCAGTCAATGATAGGTGGAATGGTTAATTTGGCAAAGATCATGGGTGAGCTGCAATTCTGTATAAATGTCGGTCTATAACATCATGGCTCTTGTTCTCTGGTTTTACTTTTTCTGAGTGCTCTTACAACCAACAGATGTATGCGTTATATAATACTGCTAATTAAGGGGCCTATCAACAACAACCGGCGATAATTATCGCTAAGCGCACTTAGCGCTAGGATAATTATCGCCGGCTAGCGTTAATTGTTATCGCTGAGATAGCGTGCTATTAGCAACGATTATCTCAATAGCGATAAAAATCGTCACGCTAAGTGGCTAACGTGAGATTATCGCTGGAAACCCAGGGATAATCTCACGTTAGCTTGTTGATAGGGACAGACAAACTTAGCCATGATATCCTCCTTCCATAGGATATCATGGCTAAGTCAGAAAAATACCAGACGTAAAAAAGCAGCGTTAACCGTGGTTAGCGCTGCTTTTTTTGTCTCTAACAGGGTTAGCGATATTCTTGATAATAGGAGAAATGTCGCTTAGCGACATTTCTCCTATTATTTTACTCTGGAACGCCCCCTTTGCATCTCATTAGAGATGCAAGGGGAAGCGTAGAGTAAAAGGGTGCTAACATGCAAATTTGCATGTTAGCACCCTGTTGTTGATAGGGTGCTAGTTTTATCTCTTCTCTGCTTTTTTGGCTTTTAAAGCCAAAAAAGCAGAGATAAAGCCCTTGTTGATATGCCCTTTAATTCTTAAATTGTGCAGCAGGAATAACTGGGGACAGTTAATAATAATGGTGTCTTAAAAATGAGAACGGATGAGATGAAAAATCCTACCTCCTCCCAGCGAGAGCTGACGTGTGTTCAAACAAAAACAAAATGCAACAAATAGTTTTATTAGGCCTTGCCTTTATCTGCCTGTTGTAAACCTCTACACCCATATTTACTATGATTGTGCATAAGGGTTGCCTCACTTTTGTGGCTCAGCACCAATGCAAAATTATTTCTAGCATTTACTAATCTACATTGCATGTCTTTGTGTTTTAGTAAATACAATGTAACACAACGTAGCAGAGTGTGCTGATTGGCGCTACTTTGCACCAGGTAGGCGTTACATGGGTGGAGCGTTACCATGCATCCACCCATACATTTCGACACACACCCAGATTTGCGTAGACTTGTAAAGCTGGGTTTGCACAAAAATGGTTCGCCCACCCACAAGAGGCGTAACAATGAGAAATATCTTTATTTCTCCTTGTTACTTTCTATTTCTATGTGTGCTGCATTCTGCTGCAAACATAGAAAGAGGAATATGTCTACTTAGATTGTTTATGTGCAGGAAGGTATCCCTTCCTGCACAAAAGCAATCCTATCCATAATGCAGTCACCCTTGCACTATGGTGAAACGATGCCTGCATTAGCGCTAGGCAGCACACAGTGCAACAGAGAGAGCAGAAATGTTCCATATCTTTGTAAATATGGAATATTCATGCTCCCCAACTGCCTTGCAACGTGGCTCAACAAGCTCCCGTTTTTCTTACCGTGGGCTTTGGGACAGTCTATTGCTGATCAATGGTTGCCTTTCTTGTCAATCTGATTTGCTTTCTTCTATTTCAATAGCTTTCTTCTTGTGTTTGTCATTTGTCCCTTCTCTGGGGCCAGTGGCGTAGCTAGACTAGTTGCCACTGTGGCGGTCCCTGTGACAGCCACCCCGCAGCCATATGTAAGAGCGGGGTGGGGGCGTGCTGGTGATTCCTGTGGCGCTTAACCCGCAGTTGTGTATAGGAGTGGGGGGGAGGCCACCACCCCCAAAACTCGTGCTACCCGGGGCTGACCGCAACCCCCCACCCCCTCTTGCTACTCCACTCTCCAGCCTCATTAACCATGTTTTTTTGACTGGATGACTTGTATTCTTCTATGGCTTACATTAGGGATACATTTTCCAATTCGTTCCAGCAATTCATGGGAGTGCATGTGTTTGTTTGCTCTCCAACCCCCCTCTCTACTATGTGTTACTTTCATTTCTGCCATGTTCTCTGTGTTGCTTCCCCCACCACTCCCTATCCTGCTCAACTGTTTTTCTTAACCCTCTCTCTCTCTTGCTTCACCACTCTGCTTGCTTCCCACCACTGCCCATTGGCGGGGTTTAATTAATTCCCCAACCTCAGTCATCAGTTGCTCCACCACCCATCCCTGTCCATTTCTCTTTTTTTGTTTAAGTTGTTTTTAACATTTTAGGAAACTAGTACCGGGCTGCTCTTTTCTGAAAATGGCTTTTAAGCACATTTTATTTATTTAATTATTAATTTGATTTACTACTCCAAAATGATTATCCATCATCTTGGAATTATAAATGAAGAAAAATAAATGGCAGTACCATCCTGATGCATTCACACACACATGAACAAAATTAATGTTTGTTTTCTTTTTTGCCAATGCTGAACAACATTGGCAAAAGCATTTGCAGAGACAATATATCTGCATTGGCAAAGCCAAAAGACCTATTGGCTTTGTCAGTGTTCATTACAAACTGTTCTCAGATTTTCTGGAACACCATTTAGCTCTTCAATGTAACACATCAAACCCCCACCTCTCGTGTTCCTCTGTTGTTCCCCCACCATCCACTTTTTCAAATTTAATTAGTTTTTTACTTTTTCTGGGGATCCTGAAAGATGCAATTTGGAATTAGGTTACCCCTTTCTGAAAATGCACTTTCAAGCAAATTTTCATTATAGTTTTTTTTTAAATATAGCACTCCAAAATGGATACTCCAGTAAGGTAAATGTAAAAAACATGGTGGCCACATCTTGATGCATTCACACATGTATGCACACAATTGCCATTTTCGTTCCATCATTTTCCTTGTGATAAACAACATGTGCTAAACAACATGAGCAAAAAGCAATCACAGATCCAAAAGGTCAGCAGTCGTAAAACCAGAAGCTCTAGGGGCAGATATATAATTTTTTCATGCCACACATCAAGAAACATTGCGGAGTTTGAAGGAGATCTTACTATTACCAGGGCTTGTCGAGTTCCAGCTCATCCTTTCCCCAACTCCACGATGCCGCAAACAATATTGTTTAAATTTTGCAGATTTCCGAGTGAAGGAAAGAATACTGAAAAAAGATATTCAGCAGAGACAGTTTCCAGTTAATGAAACTATTAAATGTCGTATTTTTTCTGATATGACTGCTGCTGCTGCGCGCAGAAGGAAAGAGTTTGTTAAGATCCTCCATTTGTTTAAAGCTAATGGTGCACAAGCATCAATCGCCCAGCAATCTAAGTTGAGAGTTTTAGTCAAGGGAAAGTTTTTTATGTTCTCTGATCTGGAAGAAGCTCAGGCACTATTAAAAGAGATCTCGCAAGGATCTCGGGCCTAAAGGAGTAGTTAGATGCAGATTTGTCAGACGAGGGAGGAGGGGGGGAGATTTTGCAAGGATTTTGTGCTTAAAAGTATGGTCCAAATGTTGATTTGAGATATGGTAACAATAGGGGTCTTTCTTCCTTTAATCGCAAGGTGCGCTTGCTATTCTCTGACTGCGACAAAGCATTGCTGGGGGCACCGGGGTCAGCTGGGTCACTCTGGGTGTAATTCCATGACACCCATGAGGTTAGAGGGGAGGGACGGAATGTGGTTAGCGTGGTTGGTAGGGTTTTTTTCACATTTCAAAGGGGTGGGGTTTCCTTTTTAGGGGTGGGAAGGGTGGGGGTGGGATAGGGTTTATTGCAGAAAAAAGAGCAAGAGCAAAAGGTACAGATAACATACAACTTAAAGCTTCGATAAAAAGATCTTAAAATAGAAATCAGTAAATGTAAGATCCTGTTAGTTAATGTTACTGGAATTTTAAATTCTAAGAGGTATGGTGCTCTTATTAGATGGTTGACTTAATTTAATCCCCATGTGTTGTTTTTACAGGAGACACATTTAAAATGTAATTCCCCTAAGTTATTTATACCTAGGTTCTTTTCTAATGTCTTTTTTGCATCTGCAGGCCTAGCCATGAAAGGAGGGGCCATTTATTTCTTCAGAAAACTCCCTTGGGAATTTTTGCAAATACATAGGGATGTACATGGGAGATGGATATGGGTGGGTGCTAGGCTACTGGGGAAGATCTTGAACTTTATAAACTATTACGGTTCTGTGTTGGACGATATCTCAGCCCTGGTTCAAATTAATGAGCTTTTGATAGGAGCCCCCGGCCAAGTTATTTGTGGAGGGGACTTCAATTTTATTCAGGACCTAAGAAAGGATACCTCTAACAAAAACAAAAAACAATTGAAACCAAATACCAAAAAGTTATTGGAAGCCATCAGACAAGAATATCAACTGATAGATCCATGGCGGGAAATTAATCCGGATAAAGAATTTTATACTTGCTATTCACATCGCTTTCGGACCGCATCATGAATTGATTTTTTTCTTACATCTATATCCCTCCAGATCTTAAAGGCTGATATGGGATGTAATCCTTTTTCGGACCATGCTAGTGTTGCATTAGAAATGATGCTCGGGGGAGGGAGTAGGGAACGGCCTAGGTGGCAGCTGGACCGGATCCTCCTACAGGATCAGGACTGGGTGAAAGATTTTAGAGTATGGATCTCCAAATTTTTTAAGATCAATGTGAAGACAGCAGAGCCCTTCTCAGTTTGGGGTGGGTTTAAGGCGGCGGCTCGTGCACAAATAATTGCCTTTATGGCCAACCAATCAAACACCTGGAGGTTTAAGATAGCTGAATTACAAGCGGAAGTTGAAAAAGAATATGCTCTCCAACTACAGTTGCTTCCTAATCAACTTGAGCAGGCAAGAATGGCATTGGGGGACTTTTTTGTTCTAGAGGAGATCTGTAGTTCACAAATATTTCAACAAAGAGTCTATGAGGAAAGCCAGCTAATCGGTACATTTCTGGCCAATTCGACCAGAAAAAAACAAGAAGCAGCCATAATATCGAAAGTGCTCGCCCCTCAGACTGGTCAAGTCGTAGCTAATAGGGCCGAGATCACCCAGATCTTCTTGGCACATTTCCACCAACTTTATTCAACTGAATATCTTGTGGAGGAAGAGCTGATCAAGGAATATTTCATGAATATGAATATTCCTAAACTTTCAGATAATCGGATCAGTATAGTGGTATCCGACGTGGAATCAGCCGAGATTATGACTGCCATCAGAGCAACAGCTGGGCGAAAGCATGTGGACTGGATGGCTTCCCTATTGAATTTTATAAAGTTTTTTTAGGGGAATTGATTATTCCCTGAAGAAATTATTTAATTATATAAAAGAGGGAGGCTTGGTTCCAACTTGTTTTAAACAATCAATAATTGTATCCTTTGTTAAAAAAGATAAAAACCCGGTGGATGTTAACTCATACAGGCCCATTAGTCTTCTGAATTCAGATTATAAGATTCTAATGAAAGTGTGGGCAGGGCACTTTTTGTTTGCCGCCCAAGAGACAATTCATAGTGATCAGACTGGTTTTATTGGGGTTAGATCTATGAAGGCAAACACGCAGTTTTTAATACATGCCTTGGATTATTTTAGTACAAATTTTATCCCGGCAAGTATTGTTATGGACTATGCTGAGAAGGCTTTCGACTTAGTGAATTGGAGAACCCTGTTTTTTGCCCTTGTGCTGTTTGGCTTCCCAGCTCAGGGTGTTAAAATGCACCGCAATATCTACCAGGGGGCCACGGCCCAGGTAGTTATATACTCGAAACAAGCAGGGACTATAAAAATAAAGCGTGGGACCAGGCAGGGTTGTCCGCTTTCGCCTTTGCTTTTTACTTTTTTTATAGAGCCTCTTGCAATTAAAATACGAAACAATGCTGCTATTCAAACACCTATTTTTGGCATGCCTAAGTTGAAACTTTTCGCAGATGACATAATTTTATACTTGACCCCGGACAAAGATAACCTCGAAACAGTTTTAAGGGAATTTAAGAAGTTTGAGTTAATCGGCGGCTATAAAATAAATACAAATAAAACCGAAGTTCTTGCCCTTAATACAAATGTAAATTCTTTTCCATCTCGTTTGAGAATGCAAGCATCTAAGTCAGATCCAATTAGATATCTCGGGATATATGTGACTAGCCAGTACCAACAGCTATATAAACTGAATTTTTTAAGAACGAAGGAGAAAATCAAGAATCGCTTGGAACAATGGCTGATACTCCCCCTATCGATAGTGGGTAGAGTTTTGTTAATTAAAATGTCTATACTCCCGTTGCTAATATTTCTCTTTTCTAATGTCCCAATCAAGATAAATATGTCCTTTTTAAGAGAATTAGAAACCTTATTTAGAGAATTTGTCTGGGGAAAGAAAGTACCAAGGGTCAAACTGATAGTGGTCCAATTACCCATTGCACAAGGGGGGTTAGCTTTGCCTCATTTAAGAACTTATTACGAGGCAGCTTTTCTAGACTTAGTGTCCGGATTGATGGGATCTAAATGTACTAAAGAGAGCTTCTTTTTAGATAGAATGATTCAAGAATCGGATTCGCAAACCCGAGCCTATTTAAAAACGTCCAAACTTCCTAAAAAAACAAGGTATAAGACTTTGAAGGATCTTGTTTTTAGACTTCAGTCTTTTTTCAAAAAGACGGGCTCCTCCGGTCTCCAATATTTAAAATTGAGAGAAGCTTCTAGCTTTGGCCTCCAATTTCGATTAAGACATATCAATAAATGGGAAAGCTGTGGACTATTTGAGCGAAGACATTTCATAATTCAAAACAGGGTGATTTCCTGGTCAGAGGTAATGGGTAGGGCGGAAAGCCATCGGAAACCCTCCTTATTTGAATATCGGCAAATTGCTCACTTTCTAAAAAACACGAGTGGCATCTTTGACGCTCCAAATCAACTGGTGGTAACCCTTTATGGGGCTAGAGTGAGTGGTGTCGGGAACTGGTACCAGTTGCTATATAAACAGGGTCAAACCTTTGTGCTAGAGAGCCACTTGGTTAAAATAGATCGTGAGACAGGATGTACTCTTTCATTGAATGGCTGGGAGGCTCTATGTCATCTAGGAAGTAAATCATTGCATGCTGCAAATTTTAAAAGGATGTCCTTCCTAGCAAGGTGGCTTTCCTGCTTAACTTCGGCTGCTCTAAAAAAAAGATTTCCAGGAGTTGAGAGTAAGTGCTTCCGTTGCCAGGCTGATGGGGAAGGCGGATGGCACCATATCTTTTTTGCATGTCCACGGTTGAGGCCCTTTTGGGAGGCAAGTTTTGCAGATATTAAGCTAACAATCGGGAAGACTGTTTTGTTGCAGGCCGAGGCAGCTTTATTTGGACTTTGCGGGGACAGAATGATGTTAACAGGGGCCGAGAACGTTTTTTTATTCATTTCTTGTACGGTAGCCCGTTCTTTAATTCTTCAGAATTGGAAATCTAGTGAAGCCCCCTCCCATTTGAAATGGTTCAACAAAATGAAGAGGTCTCGAAAATTTGAAAAAGCTTATGCTAGACGGGTCGGGCCACTACAAAATTTGAAAAAAATTGGAAGTTTTTTATGGATTTAGAAAAGTTAAAAGAGGGACTTTAACACTTGTTTTATATTTGGATGCTGTAGCTGTTTGGCATTGTATTTTAGAAGCTTTTGCACTTTTTTCACCGTTGCACTGTACTAGATGATCGTTTTTTGGTTAATATTGATTAATGAGGGTAACAGCTGTTTCAGCCATAATGTTTTTAAAAATTGATCTTGATGTTTGAATGACAGCTGTTACTTGCACCTGCACTTGCACTTTAATAGATATTGCACCTACAACCATGTTGGTTGCTGCACCTTAGCTTACATAGTTTGCACATTGCTAATTTTTGATGATGATGCTACTTGCTGCAACAGCCTCATCTGCTCTAAAAGTCTATGATGAAATTAGAAGTTATCCTATCTGTTTCACAAAAATGTTTTTTTTTAATGATCTTAAGTAGATTATGTATTTTATGTACCTAATGCCTTGCTCAATAAAAATTGTTAAAAAAAAAAAAAAGAAACCTTGCTGGGCTGCAAAGAGTGAAAAGGAAAGGGCAGGAAGGCATCATATCTATCAAGATACAGCATACTCCTGCCCTCTTCTTGCACTGGCTCACTCAGTGCAGGGCAATGCAGGCACCCTTGCACCATGGTGCAAGGCTGCCTGTATTACAGACAGGATTGTTTTTGTGCAGGAAGGGACACCTTGTAACACCTCCACCACACAGTGTAATGCAAGGCAGCGACTCGTGCTGCCTTGCGTTATACCAGATTTACCAAGCCATGGAGTGCCTCGCAGGGTGGCTTGGTAAATCTGATTCTAGGAAATGCATAAGGGCGTTGCAAACCATCAATAAATTTGCCCTCTGGTGACTTTGTAAGTGTTCCATACAAATTGTACTCAGCTTTTCTGCAACACTAGGAAACTTTTTGATATCACTCTGTATCTCACAAGTGGATGACTGTATCTTATGTATCTCTACAGCCCCTTTGCTCATTTGAATGGCCTTACTTAAAGGTGTGTACACAAACATTTATAAAGTCAATAGAACATTTATCCCGTCATTGCAGGTTCCCTTGTAGTTCCGAATCAGAATTCGAGCTGTTGGGCAGAATGAAAGAATCTCCGAATCCCCATTCCTGAGTAGATAACTCCAATTGCACTGGTAATACCGTACCTCACAATTACCACATAATTTAGTCTCGGTGCGGCATTACCAATGCGGTTTTCCTGCAAGAGATGTATTTTGGACTTCAGTGACTAGATAACAATCATTTTCTCAATCGGTGTAGCTGTATAAGCTGGTTTCTAGTTCCCTTTCTTACAACTGGTGGCTGTCAGGGGTACTTTGACCATCGACTAATACTTTGTAAATGATGAACATGGACCAGCGCGTTGAATGTTTGTCCACTCGCATCATGTCCAGAGTTCAGCAGGAGCATGATGATGCTAACTGGGTTTGTTTCTTCTTGTAGATGTGCTATAGCTGTCATTCTAATCACACTTTCACTTTCAGCATAAAAATCAAACGGAGTTTGAATAAATAGTGCCTTAGTGCGTGTATATGTATATATTTGCACTTACCGTCACATGGCATATATGAGCACAGCTCAAACCTTTAAAAACATCACAACGTAATTAATTTCCTCCATGTTTTTTGCTAAGTGCATTTATTAATTGCCTTTTTCAATATACTAAATGCTCAAAATGATCCCTGCTTATTATTATTGAATTATGCGAAAAACTGGTAGACGATTGTTATCGAGACAGTCCTTGTTCTTAAACATAAACGAGGGATGAGTGAAAGTTTTCCAACCTTTGAAAATCACCTTGTTGCTTTCGTTTTTTTTAATCTATGTATTACCTTACTAATGATGTCAGTATTTATTTTATAGCTACACTAACACATACTTTAAATTACATAAATGAACACGTAGGAAACGAAGTCCACAAAGTCATATTTGACAAAATAAATCCTCAGAAACAAACGGCAGCTAAAGGCATATGCTTATTGCAGGATAAAAATACGAACCACATCCACAACAGCTGCTGCTGGCTATACACAAGGTGAGGATGATGAAGAGAATGACGAGGAGGATGCTGACCGTACCCTGTCAATCATGACAGTTGCCCCAGGACCTTTTTCGGTACTCGGCTGATACTCTAGGGAAAACATTAGTTAGAGAAAAGAATCATTTTGTAAGACTTTACGGACCAACAGCAAAGGGGGTTGGTCTCTCATATTGAGAAGCAACTTATTTTAGGCCTTTGGGGAAAAACACGGGAATCTCGCCTTCCATATGGCACTTTGTGAATAGTAGTAGCCGTAAGCAAGAAGCCAGAGAAAGACCAGAGACTGCGAGAAGGAGAGCACCGGTGGGTGTGCGACAGAAGAAACCCCGGACCAGAAATATGTATCAACCTGTGGCAGATGATCAGGAATTTACAGAATACCTTTCTGCCATAGGGAGGTGGTGCCGATGCATAAGGTGTTGAGCGATATGTTCATGGCAAGATACACTAAGCACTAGACACTCAGGGCCTGATTCACAAAGGGTCTCCGCACTCGTGGCAGTGGCCCCGCAGTCGCTGGGGAGTCTCTGCGCTTGGAGCGGAATCCCAGCCATGAGAAGTCTCTTAGCAGATTAGTGGGGAGGCCATTTGAGAATATGGCCCTCAGTATTTTTAATTTGCTGGTTAATTGCCATGCAAATCGGAGGTTCGGATAAGTAGAGTGAGTGGAATTAGTTCAGAAGGGAAACAATCACCATCATGGCCACCATTTGTCGGGAATTCGGTGAATAACACAGAAGAATCTTAGATAATGTTTTCAATGCAAATGAATGAATTGATATCAATTTATCAGTCAATTTATTAGTTTGTCATCAAATAATTCCAAGCGAATGGAACCTGAGGAGGAACAACCTCCATTCAATCAATCAATCAATCAGTTACATTTATAAAGCGCGCTACTCACCCATAAGGGTCTCAAGGCGCTGGGGGGAGGGGGGGGTCAGTGCTCGTAGAGCCAGGTCTTGAGCTGCCTTCTGAAAGAGAGGTGGTCCTGTATGGCACGAAGGTGGCTGGGAAGGGAGTTCCAGGTCTTCGCTGCCAGAAAAGAGAAAGATCTTCCTCCGGCGGTGGCTTTGCAGATGCGGGGTACGGCTGCCAGGGCTTGTCCGGTCGAGCGTAGGGTGCGCGGAGGAGTGTAGAAGGAGACGCGGTGGTTGATGAGTTTTGGTCCGAGGTTGTGCAGGGCTTTGTGTGCGTGGGTGAGGAGTCTGAAGGTGATCTTCTTGTTGACTGGGAGCCAGTGAAGTTTCTTCAGGTGTCCGGAGATGTGGTGGTGGCGGGGTATGTTCAGGATGAGTCGTGTGGCAGCGTTCTGGATTCGTTGCAGTTTCCTCTGCAGCTTGATGGTGATGCCGGCGTACAGAGTGTTCCCATAGTCCAAGCGACTGGTGACGAGGGCGTGGGTGACGGTCTTCCTGGTGTCGGTGGGGATCCAGCGGAAGATCTTGCGGAGCATGCGGAGGGTGTTGAAGCATGCCGATGTCACCGAGTTGACCTGTCTGGTCATGGAGAGGGATGAGTCCAGGATGGTCACTGTAGAGATTGGAATCACAATCAGTTTAGCCATGTTGTTGTTTTGGCACAAATTGTTGACATTAATCCATTTAGAGACAGCGACACAACAGCTGGTAAATGTGAAACCCAGTTCATCAACTAGGTAGATAATTAGCTGGTGCCATCCAAATAACAACAACAAAATAAAACCAAAACAATCCTATAAAAGCTGCTAAAGAGGAGACATACACATTAAATAGGATTGGATTAAGTGAACCCTGGTGAAATTGGGCAAATAGAGCATTGATGAGGGAATTCATTAATGCTTTGGAAAAAATACATAATGACCCAAGTACAGTGCATTTGAGACAATAATTCTTTAAGTTTCATTGTTACATCTTCATTGTATAGCGTATCTCAGCGAAGATGACCTTCCCTGTCTGAGAGGTTCACGGTTAGCACTTTTTTGGTGGCTGGTAGTGGACAGGTGTCCAGAAAAATAAACTGAGCATACCTTACGGCTATGATATAATAGGGATATAGTACCTCAGGCTGTGTGTCAGAAATGTAGGTATTAATAAGGTGGTCTGCTGAAGCAGAATGTTACACTTTAAAATATTAATATGTAGCATGCCAAATGGAGACTATTTCTGTCGGATAACATTTAGTATGAGAAAAAACATTGTTGGAACCCCAGTAAAATATTGCGTTCATTTTACATCAAAGCTGCAATATCAGTCGCAAATTTTTCTGGAAGGAAACTGCATTTATTTTGACGATGTTGTCTTCATTTGTTTTTCCACACTGTTTCAACATATATGGAAAGTGAACATGACCATCTTCTTATTTTCGCTTTGAAAATGTTTCATCTATTGACTAGTCTAACTATTTAAACTTCATAGGCCATTTCTTCATTTCTCTCTCGGAGTGGAGGTCACTTTCTCTGTCACTTCCATTATCAGAGGGCCCTATTATAATAATTTCATGAGTTGTAAGGTCTCATTTTCGTCAAGCCCATTCTAAAGTCTCTCACTCTCCCTTTCTTTCTCTCTTTCTCTCTCTTTCACTCTTTCTCTCCATCACTCTCTTTCCTACTATAGCCCATTCCTTAGTTCCCTCCTCCCCCTCTATTTGTTTATCTTCCATTCAAGTGTCACTAATTTATTTCCATCCATAATCCCTACACTCCTTCCATTGTTTTTTCAACTCTTATTTCCTACAGTCTACCACACTCTTCTGAATCTTCAGCATATACGATTTTTACACAGTTTACATTGCCCATCACTGCCGCAGCAAGGCAGTGTGGTTTTTAGATAAAGCTAGTCACGTGGTAAAAAACTGGGGACTTGTTTGCCATCACAACCGAAGGCCATAGGCTGCTTGTGCCCAGATGGATGACAGATGTAGCTGAGGAATGAAGACATAGCATCCATCAATCAGGGATGGAATGAAACTTGTATTTTGATGCAAGACAGTGGTGGGCAGTAGGCAGAGGAGAGAGGAGTTGGTTAGGCTTTTATTCATATAATTACAAACAAGTGATAATCAAAACACAGCGCAGGGAAATGAGATTTAAATATGGCTATATTCTGATTCCTTTGAGGAACAGGCGCTGCCTTTAAAATGTTTTCAGTTTATGAATGCAAACACGGTGATGGTGGTTTGCTGTTCTTTGCAGGCCACCGTCTCTGTGTTTGCAGCTAATCATAGGGTGTTACAAACAATGACAGCTGGCAGAGAACGTGGGTTGCAGGGGGCACAAAATGTATTTTATAAATACACTTACCTCCTCATTACTGTCTCCGTCTTTCCTCTGTAGTTGCTTTGCTGTCGAGTCCCGGAAGCACACAGGCTCCCCTAAGCCAATCACAACACTGCAATGCAGCATTGTGATTGGTCTGAGCACCATGGCTCAGCACTCAGACGGGGACAGGGAGTCTGTGCATGTTCCTCACCAGACTGTGCCTTACAGCCTGGTGAGGAACATGCAAAGTGTGCATGACTGTTTGACCAGGCCCAAGACGACCGGCCAAACCGTCATGCCCACTTAGGTGCATGATCCACTCCTTCCCCTGTGGCACCAGCCCCGCCCGCCCGCCCCGACACAGCCCTGTAACTTTGAAAAATAAAATAAAATAATATTAACAAGGTTATAATCATTTTCTTTTTCTTTTTTCCTGGTCTGAGACCAGTAGGGCGACACTACTCAGCCTTAGTGGAGGAGCCACGCCTGGTTACAAATAGTAACCTGTATAATCAATATTCATTAGGCAGTTCGTTCTGCAATCACCTGTGATTTAAAATTTTGCAAAGAGAACAATGAATGCATTGTTTGCATCGCAAAATCAGAGACAATTTGCAAATGGTTTGTGCACACTTTGCAACCAATATTTCCAATCTGTCTCTTAGCCCCTAGTCCTTTCCCTTTGAAGCTCTCCGTACATAACTGATGCCAATACTGCAGCCATCACGCAAAGGAAATTCGGAAATGCTTGTGAATATAGCCTTATAGCCCGCCGTAGCGGGCTATACCGGCTGTTAAAGGCCCGCTGCAGCGTTAAAGGCCCGAGCCGAAGGCGAGGGACTTTAACAAAGCAGAGGGACTTTAAAAGCCGGTATAGCCCTGCTACGAAGGGCTATAAGGCTATTAGAACATTCTGCCACTAGAGGGCAGAATGTTCTAACAAAACAAAGCCTTCAGGGAGCACGAGGGGATTGAAATCCCCTCAGGCTCCCTGAAGTCTTTGTTCACAGCCAGAGCTGTGAACAAAGACACATTGGAATGTTGGTGCTCCGGGTTTATACCAGCCATTATAAGCCCGGAGCCCTCCATTGTTTTCAATGGAGCTCCCAACATTCCAATGTTCTAATATAGCCTTATAGCCCGCCGTAGCGGGCTATACCGGCTGTTAAAGGCCCGCTGCAGCGTTAAAGGCCCGAGCCGAAGGCGAGGGACTTTAACAACAGCAGCGGGACTTTAAAAGCCCGTATAGCCCTGCTACGAAGGGCTATAAGGCTATTAGAACATTCTGCCACTAGAGGGCAGAATGTTCTAACAAAACGAAGCCTTCAGGGAGCGCGAGGGGATTCAAATCCCCTCCGGCTCCCTGAAGTCTTTGTTCACAGCCAGAGCTGTGAACAAAGACACATTGGAATGTTGGTGCTCCGGGCTTATACCAGCCATTATAAGCCCGGAGCACTCCATTGTTTTCAATGGAGCTGCCAACATTCCAATGTTCTAATAAGGATTATGGCATGACGTCTGGTCCTCAACTTCTGACGAAATATACTCTTCCTGCACAAATGCCTCCACAATTGACATATCGTTGCCTATTCTCCACTCCTTACTAGGTCTGCAATGGCCATGTCATCTCTTTGCAGTGTGTATGTAGTCTAGACGTTCAAACTTGCTGTCCTTTTACAATCCATCACCATTTCACTCAGTTTAGTATACCTAAAGGAATCTTACATTACGTTGAGAAAGTAAGTTGATGGGGTTACTAGACTGGAATATCAAGCCAGAAAGAAAGTTCAGTTATGACCACACAATAAAGGATGAACACAACATATATTACAAGCAAAGAAGTGTAAACTCAAAATCCTGCAACGCCATTCATAGTGTGGTGCACATAGATAAACAAACTTCTGAAATATATAATTATAAATGTTTATGTTGACTTATTTTTTGGAACAAATACAAACAAGCCTTGGCAAAGCGAATAGGTTGGGCATATAGGGCCTCATTTACAAGAAACTGACCGATCGGCATCGATGCGTCGGTTTCCTTGTGCCGACGCCAAATATCCTTGCGACACCATGGATGCGCTGAATTTACAATACAGGGCCCCATGGCCCAAGGATTAACAGATGCATCAGAAATCCTGACACATCTGTTGAGTAAGGGATTACTGGAGTTGGTCATAAAACTGACGTAACTCTAGCAATGCGTTGGAACACTTAGGCGAGTCCCATTGTAGAAGCACTGCATCATTCCTGATGCCTGGTCTGAGCAGGCGTAAGGATTTTGACACAGTGACGTTGTAGAATGACGCAGTGAAATGTTGCATATTTCACTGCACCAGTTCTACATGGCTTTTTTGCATGGGAACACCTACCCTGCATACATCTGGCGCAGGTATAATGTGACGCAGGGCTTTACAGACTGATGCATTGGACCCAATGCATCAGTTTGCAGATATGGTGCAGTATGACACACTGATTGGTGCAGGGGGTTTCTAAATGGGGCCCATATTTTAAAGTGCCTCTTAAGTGAATGGTGAGTAGAGGAATGCAAGAATGTCTCACTGGGTGGATGGATGGGTGCATTAGTGGAAGGATGTGTACCAAGCTGTTATGTGCTTCAAAGTAAAATCATTTGTGATTTGAGCATGAAGTTGTGTCAGTGTAGCATTATCCAGAGAGAGATCCAACCATATAATGAGGAGGCATAAGGTGGTATTGAAGTAGTGGTGGGTGGTAGTGCAGCGGTGGGATTGATTGTGATGAGCTGCGAAGAGTTTAGACTGTGGTGGTTCCGCACTGGAGGGATGAAAGTAAAGTGTTGTGGGGTGATAATGTGGTGCTGTGAAGCTGTTGTGCATTGACAAGGTGGCAGGACTTGCTAGTAAATAACGTTTTGAACAGCATCTATGACTGCATACAGTTTTCTTTGTTAAGAAACGTCCATAATGCATAGGTTGGTAATAACTTTTGCATCCAAGAATAACGTTTGTTTTTTCAGTGAATCTATTTTTATTTTTTTAACATAAAGTAATATTTTATTACCATGCATAATGCTAAGCCCACAATAAAGGTTGTGTGCAGCGTGGGGTTGGCCACAGTCCAGGCCCAACCCATGCTTTTGCCCAAACTCTTGCTGTGGGCAAGTATTGCACAGCAGGGGCTGGGCACAGGGCCTGGTGCCCAAACCCCGGCAGGCGTATATGACTGAGCTACTGACTTTGTGAAGGGTTAGAACACCAATATGGAAAAAGTGGACCAATTGGCTTTATGAAGGGGTCAAGATATCAGTATATAAAGCACATGTATGCCTTTGTTAAAAAAACTTTCAGAATTATAATAAAATGTATATTTCATTAATTCACAGGGTTCGATCTTTAATAATAGTGATTGTTATTAAAATGTTTAATAAAGTTCCACTAAAAGAATTCAACAGCCTTTGATTCTTTTTTAAACATTTTTCATGTTCCAAAATGCAGCCACAAGGGAACTCTTCACTCCAGCTGTAAAGCATGGATCTACAGCTATAAGTGCTATAAAAAATATGGTAAGCTCTCCTGGAGTCATGAATATAATTACCCAGGAGAATTGCTGTTTTCTTTTTAACGTGGCTGGGGGTCTGCTGCATGCCCTGCAGCCCCCAACACATTTAGAAATAGCTTTGTGGTACCCCTGCCTCTGCTAAGGACACCATCAGACTCAGATACTTTTGTTTAAAAATCCCTTGCAGGGCATTATGGGGTGCTACTTAATAAAAATATAATAAATGAGCAGCTCCTGTAGCTCATATATCATTCATTTATATTTTTGTATTTATATGTTGGGTGTCCTGGTGCCCACCTTGGACACACAGATCCTTATCTTTTGCTGGGAACAGTGAAAGAAGCCCCAAGTCCCCCATTGTCCCAACTGCTCCACTGCCAGCACCTATATTGGGCCCACCACTTTTTATTTTTTTTTTATTTTAGGGGAGGGGCAATGCAGCCCCCTCCCTGAACCAATACTGGTATAGGGAGCTCCATCCTGTGGGGCATAAATTAATTTAAAGCCAACTTGGGCGACCCAATCTCCTAGGGCAAAATTTAATTTAGAAGGCATGGGGCATGCTGCCTATCTCCATGAAACCCTGGCCAAGGGGACACCATCCCCCAGGGGCTATGGCGGGTGCCCCGGTGCCCATCTGAAGCACCCACAATACACAAAGTTGGGTGCCATGGGGGAGCCCTATCCCATATGGCCTGACGGCTTCCCTGCATGCACCCATCCTTTGTGTAGCAAATGTTAACTTTGTTCCCGCTTGGCCGGAACAGGTTTTTTTCACTGCTCCCAGCAAGCGGAAGTAATCTCTTTTTCCTTGCCCACAAGAGTGCATGTAGGGAAAAAACTGTGCACTCCCACCAGGCGGGAGCTTTTCTGCAGCTTTGCCCATTTTGGAACATACAAGATATCCCTGCCCACACACTTTCTGGCAGGGAAATCGTGTCTTTGGGTACGCTCGCTGAGACACAACAATGGAACCAGCCCAGGGTGATGGGGTCCCCGTGGAGAGGCTCAGGAAGGGGCCCTCTGCCCTTACAGAAATGATCACGGTCCTGGAGGATGGGGTCCCTGGGACCTGTAAAGGCCCGGGGAGGAGAGCTGAGTGCCTCTTTCCCTTAACAAATAATACAGTCCTCTGTAATGAGGTCACTGGGGCCTTTCGACACACAGTGAGGGAAGCAGTGTGCCCCTCACCTTTTTAATAATTTTGGCCCAAAGAAGTTTGTCCCTGGGGCCTTTGGAGGCTTGGGTAAGGAAGCTGATTGCCCTCCTCCCCTTTAATATAGAATCTGCCCCGAGGGTGGGGTCCCCGGGGCAGAAGAAACTTAAGTTGATGTGGGTGCCCTGGTGCCCAAACAAGTCTCTCACAGCAATAACAGCCCATGGGGTTGTGAGCGGCGCCCCAGGGCCCCCACAATCCCTGCCGGCTTCCCTGCCTGCACTGATCATTGTGTAGTGGGAGATAACTGCAGACAAGCGAAAACTTATGTTTTCTGCCTGCAAGATCACAGACAGTGAGTTGAAGTTCTACCTGCTTGCAGTCTTGCAGGCAGGGAATTGCAGTGTCCCAGGAAGAGGGGGTCCCCGAGACAATGCACCATGGACCCTGGGGTGGGAGACCTGGTGCCCTGTTGACGCTTGGAGAAGGGTCCACAGGCAACCTCCATACCAAAAAAAATGTCTTGCCCTAGAGGATGGGGTAGCCGCAGTCCTTAAGTGGCCCTAGGGACCCCAAAAATAAACTTTAGCCCAAAGGGATGGGGTCACCTGAGCCCTTGTATGGCTTGGGGTGGGAGGTCACATGGCCCCCTTGCAATTAAAAAAACAATCTGACCCTGGGGGTTGGGGACCCCGGGCCTTCAGAATGTTCAAGTAGGGTTGATTTATGCTCTCTCCCAAATAAAAAAAAGCAGTGAATGTGAAATGAATGGAGTAGCCACTCATCTCACATTCACTTCTCCAGCTGAGTAGCGCCCCGTAATGCCCTGCAAGGGCTTTTTCTAAAATAATTTTGTTGTGCTGCTGGTGCCCAACAAGCGTTTTTTTGCAATGTTGTGAGGGCTGCAGGGTGTGAACGTAAAAAAAGTAAATCTCCTATGTTTTTGGATCCATGACAAAAGGGAGAGCTTACCATTTTTTAAGCACTCCAAGCTGTAGCTGTTTGCTCATCAGTTGGACTGGAAGAACCCCTTGTGATTAGTTTTATGGTTGCATTTTGTGTCCTTAAAAATGTGTAAAAAAGACTCAAAAACTTTTTTATTTTTTTCTTCCTGTTACTCTCTCTCTGCTATCCTTTTTCTCTCTGAATCACTTTCTTTGTCATTCTATCATTTTCTCTAAGTCACTTTCTCAGTCACTCTGTTATTCTCTCTCTATCTTTTTTTCAGTCACTCTAAGTCACTCAATCTCCCAGTCACACTCTCAGATACTCCTTCTCTCTTGGTCTCTGTATTTTCATCTCTCAGTCTCTTAATCATTCATGCTCCATTATTCCACTTACAGATACAGCCTCACAGGGGCTCACACAGTCACTCTCCCTCTCTTACTCTTAGTGACTCAGTCATTCAGTCACTCGGTCAGTCACCAAGTCTTTTTTATTCACTCTCATAGTCAGTCACTCTCTCACTCACTTGTCACACTCACAGTTATTCACTCTCTATCACTTGCTCTCTCAGTCACACTGTGTCACTCTCATTCAGGCATGCTCTCAGTCGCTGGCTCTCTTAATCAATCACCCTCTCAGATACACACACAACATTTGACATTTGTTTTCTTTTTCATCTACTTACCCTCTGCCACCAGATAGTCTACGAACCATTGGCCACACAGCTGACAGGACTGAATTGCAAAGCTTCCATTGAAACATACAGTTCTATTTGCCGTTGAGGGCCTCATTTTAGACCTGCGCTGTCAATCTTACTGAATGTTTGATTATGGACTTTGCAACTGGTAAGAGTGCAGAGAGTTGTGAGGCATGTTTGAAGGGCCACCACTGCTCAAAATGAGCACAGCCTGTCACCACTCTGAATAAACAAACTGCATCAGAGCATGGAAGAGTTTTCTTTGCCAACCTAGACATGCATTGTCATGCGTAGTTTTTGTACTTTTTTTTGTGCATTGTCAGCCCAAGAGTCTGAAGCAATTTCAGACTCTTACACTGTTAGGGAAGGAGAATTTACAAATGTAATGGTCCAGCGAATCAGTAGTGGGGTGCGAGGTGGATCGGTGGAGAGGAGGGGGGAGAATTTGCTTTTTAAAATAAAATCACTTACCTGTCGACAGGCCTGCTGGCCAGCCGCCGCCTTTCTTCCGTCCTCTTCCTGGCTTCTTCTGGAACAGGAAGCAGGAAGCAGAATAGGCTTCCCTGATCCAATCACAATTTTGCAATGCAGTGTTGTGATTGGTCTGAGCGTCATGGTTCGGTGCTCAGATGGGGAATGGACGGCTGGGTATGTTCTGCTCCCAGGAATTGTAGCCTGGGTGTAGACCATTCTAAGTAAGCATAAATGTTTGACCGGCCCCAGAGGGCCGGCCAAACATTCATGCGCACTTAGAAGGGTGTCACCACTCTTCCCCCGCACAGCCAAGCCATGCCCCACATTACTGCCACAGCACAGAAAAATTAAATGATGACAACATTGCATTATTATCATTTTATTTTTCCTTTTTTGCATGCTAAAAGGCAGTGGGCCGAGGCTCATCCGCCTTAGTGGAGGAGCCGCCCCTGGGGCATGGCCTATGAGTAGAACTCGACCAGGTTGCCATTTACATAGGCCATATGCTTATTCACTGTCACTTTGAGAGCCTTCAGTTTCAAACTCTGACATGGACACGGGAAAAGTCAGGCGAGGACAGTGCGCAAACTCTCCAAAGGGGAAGCTGCTACTATATTGTGTCTGAGAGGTAATGCGAATAAACCACTTTACCTCCCTGATTTACCGATAACCCGGAGTATGCTAATTTTCAGGTGGGACAATACATCTGCACTATGTGGGGCTTATTTACAAGCCCCGTGCACCACAGGTGCCTCAGTTTTTATGTGATAAAAAGTGACGCACTGGTGGCGCAAGGGGATTTTAAATAAGCCCCCATGTTCACTGTGAAGAAAGGGAAATTACTGCCGAAATCCGGTACGTTTCTCTCGCATTCCAGGCACTTTTCTGCAGATTTACTCTAGCAGAATTTCACTAGTAAAATGTGTCAGCAGAAGGAAACTCAGGGGTTGCATTATTACGGCATATCCAGTAAACCAGATTTATACTTAAACTCTTGTTCTGCCGAAATCAGGATATTTGTAATGAAGGCAGCAGTTGCAGCTAGGCTCTTTGTGGCTGCTGCTTGAGGTTCCTCTCTTAGGATCGGAAAAAAACATGGATTCATTAATTTATTAGCTGACACAAATTTGAAATCTGTTCCTGCATGCCATCCCTGCTGAGTCTCCTCCATGACCGCTTCATCATTTGATTAATCAAAATATAGCACATGAACTGTATTTCTGATTGATAAAGAATAGATGTTGAGAATAATAATCCTCATTCCTGCTATTCATTTTACCTGTTGTGCTTACCCAACTTAAGTGAACACATAATTAAAGCTTTTATCATGCATAGCACACACAGAAGTGGCTGAATCGGTTCACCTATGAAGCACAGGGCTTAGCCATACCTACAAGGCCGCATAAAGCCACCCTGCATGGTTTTTCATGGTCTTGTAGATATGGAGTGAGGAAACGCAGCACAACTTGCTGCAGCATTGCTTTGCACTGTGTCATGGGTGTTGCTGTGGGTGTTCCCACGCAATGCCCCGAGGTTTTGACATAGTTCCATATTTATAACATAGCTGAAATCTGGGGATGCGTTTAAACCGTGCGCCTCCCCAGGGGTGGTGTAACGAGGAGAAATAACATTATTTCTCCTCGCTTTTCCTCTTTCCATGTGCGCTGCATTCTGCAGAACATATAGAGGAAAACAACTCCAATGATTGTTTTGTGCAGGAAGGAGTCCCGAACTACACAAAAACAATCATGCCAACAATACAAACACCCTTGCACCATTGGTGCAAGGGGGGTGCCTGCATTGGCGCATGGGTGCTAGTTGTGCCCCGGCACTGGCTGAAAGGACAGGAATGCACCATATTTTGTAAATGCGGTGCATTCTTGCCCCGTCAAATTGGCATACGCCATCACACCAAAATGACTTGCGGCGCTGTCCTTCACCAATTCTTTGCACATATGCCCCCAAATGTTTAAAACAAGTACAATATTTCTGCTCCATTATTGCTTTCTGGCTTTTGATTTCTTAGCCTGGCTGTCTCAAACAAAATCTGTTAAATAGATTGTAATTTTGACCTTGCTTTTCCTATTTACACAGTGTTGAAATTATAACACAACACACTGTGGATGTTTGCTCTCTGCAAGCGTTGTTCCGGTTTTCAATCATCCTTGCCTGCCAAAAGCATTATTTCCATTATATGCCAGCAATTATGTCAAATTTGTACTTTGGCTACTTACTGTATCATGGCAGGAGGATAAAATAATGACAGATAGAGAATAAATATAGAGTCCGCTATCCAGCCCTGCTGAAGTAATGTTTATTCTTACTACAGAATTATAGCTAAGAATATTTTTATCGAAATAATTAAAGTTAAAAGTCTATAAATAAGGCATCTTCTTTGCTATGGACAATGATCTCATGCGCTCTGTGCACTGTAATTAAGAAAGTCACACGAGCTGCTCTGGAAATGCAATTTCCAGTTGGGTAATGATCCTTAACTTTAAATATTGTATTGTTAGCTAACAGCTCAGTATTCTATTACCCACCGCATCTTTAAAAGAAACTATGCGATTACATTAATATAACCTGTAATTTAGTCTAAAAGTATGTTTTGAGTGTTATGTGAGTGGCACAAGCATTATGCCAGAACATGAAGTCATGTGATCCCACTATAGTCCAAACAAAGTTGAGCGCAGTTCCCACACAACAACTGTGGCAATATATTGCAAAGTGCCCGAGGGCGCAACTGACGTGAGCCCCAGCATTTTCTGCCCCCAGTTCACTTTGGTATTACAGAAGAGACAGCAGAAGCTAGCACAGACTTCTTCTGTAATATGGATCACAACAGTGATAAATGTGTGCTGGTGGGATTCCTAGTGGGGATGCACTCAATCACACGAGGGTGTGCCCCCCTGTAGAAGTGGGAATCCTTTGCTTTTGTAAACGCACCATAACACAGACATGGGCGCAGAAGTGAAGAGGCTGTCAGGAGGCACACGACTGTGAGAACATAGATGTGATGCACAGTCCTTTTGCCCCCTCCGTGAGCACCCCTTGTGAGGGGGCACAGAGATCATAGGGACCCCAAACCTCTTTGTGTAGGCAGTTGCAATCACTCACTGCTCCCCCTTTCAGACTCGGGCTGGGTTGCTACCTGCACTGAAAGGTGACATTCAGCTTTAAAGAGCTATTGGATCAAGAACACTGCTTTTTGTCAAAACTCTCTACTTTGCAACATGTTTCTGTGCATATTCTTTAACCTCACCAGTTACAATGCAATGTCATCTTCTGACTTCTTTTCATAACACTCTTATTTAGAGTACAGGTTAACTCTGCTAATGCAGTCTTTTCTGCAAAGACACCCTACTGACAACTTCTACACTAGTGTAGGCACAGATGTTACTTCATTATGGTATTTTAGTTCTAGGACAGCTATGGTCAACATACGCAAAGGTTCTCAAGTTATACGAATACGTTCTTCTAATAAAAAAAAGATCTTTTGACGTGGCTATGTCATGCTGGGTTGTTGCATTCTAGTGTGGAATGCACCTGAGGGCATTCCACACTAGAATGCAACAACCCAGCATGACATAGCCAGGTGACATATACACACTCTAGAATGCCACATCGCCTCCCTCTTTTCACTTAGAACACTACACAATGCTTGCCAAGTATATGATTAGGGAAAGATTATGGGAACCACTGGCAGAGATGGAAAATGGCAAATCCTGTTGGGGTGCTACAGGGCAGACAGGAGCTACTTAGTCCCAATCATGGTGGCTGTTGTAGTTTGCCACTGGTGATCTAGAATCTGTCCTTGTTTGGCTCTGCAAACTGGACCAAGTACACCCTTTCAACACTTGATTTCCTGAGTAGTGAGGTAGACTCAGAACTCAAGATTCAAACAGCAAACACAATAAGTCACTTTCCAGCCTAGTACTTGTATTTTTGGAAACAAAGTATTTTTAGTATCCCAGTGGTACAAAATACTACACATGTTATGAGTATCAGACTTATGGTTAAATGATGTCACCTTCGGTGGCGGTGGCTTATCGCGCAGCTAAGATGGCCGTGTTGTTTTAAGCTCCGTCTGACCTCCGGTGTGTACGCTCTTTCTCATCGATGTTCCGGTGATTTTTGAATAACCAATCTGCAGGACTGAGCAGCGGAACAGCACAGGAGCATTTGGGTCAGCTCGCTGTGGTCGCGGACGGCTTCCCTGAAAATAGCGGTGCCCGGTGATATTCTCCTCACGGCAGCACTTCAAAATGGCGGCCGGCACGATCGCTTCAGCGTTACAAGGTCTGAGGAGATAAATTCACCTCTTTTCCTGCTTGGACTTCTCCTTAATCACCTTGGGACTACATGAGGTATTGTCATGTCATGTACCTCTATTTATCAGGACCTGAGTCTTCGTTTTTACATTTCGTTAGTCGCTGCCAGGATTCCTGAGGTATTATAATGCCTATGTAGTGGCCTTCTACTCATCTGTCTGTACTTCAGTGGTGCATATTATCGCATGAGCAGCATGTCTTTGGCTTAATTCTAAGCTTTGGTGATTGTCTTTGTTTTTGCTGGCCGTGCAGTGCATATTTAATTCTGCTCTTTTTACGCATCTCCTAGAGGAATTGGCTTTCGGCCTCTCAGGCATTAAGACTTTGTTCTCTACGAAGTAATTTTTTATAGTTCTCTGTGTGTTCATTCTGCTATTGCTACGCACTTTCAGTCAGTTGGTGTATCTAGTGTATTTGTGTCCAATGGCAGACGGCATGGGTGTTACTCCCAAGGACAGGGATTCGAAAGGGAATCTGAAGAGAGCCAAACAAAACTCACCAACCCTGGAGGTTACAGCTAAGGGTAATTTGGATTCCGCTTTGACCTTGGACACTATACTACTCAAACTTAATTCAATTCATGATATAGTAGAGAGTACCAAAACGAACACAGACTTACTTCAAGTTGAGGTGGCGGGTATTCGGAATGACCTCAAAAATCTCTCATTATGTGTCTCCAATGCAGAAACTCGAATAAGCACTGTTGAAGACTCCACGAATAAGCAAGCTAAACATGTTCAAAGTATGGAGCGCTCCTTGGCTTCACTGAGAAGAGACCTGACTGAACAGGAAGACAGAAATCGTAGAAGTAACCTTCAAATTTTTGATCTACCGGAAGACTGTGAGAAATCTGCTCCTTTAGTGTTGGATTTTTTGCTTACCTGGATTCCTTCTGTCCTGAACATTTCATTACAAATTTATTTTGAAATAGAACGTGCTCATAGAGTTCCCACCTTTAAGCCTAAAACGCTATCTTCTCCAAGACCGGTGATTTTGAAACCTCTGCGTCATCAACACTCTGAGCAAATCCTAGGTCAAATGAGGAAGATTAAAACATTAAAATGGGAAGGACACAGAATATCAATATCACAAGATTTTGCTAGAGACACCGTCATTTGTCGAAAAGGTTTCTTGAATTTACGCAGAAGACTTATAGATATGAATATTCAATCTTCCTTTGCAGGTCCCTCGCGATTCAGAATAACCTTCAGAGGTCGCCCACAGATTTTTTATGAACTTGCAGAGCTTTTCACTTTTTGGGATAATCAGTATGAATCACAGATGGACTCCAAGTCTCTTCCTGGCACTTCCCACCCTTAATTTCCTTATTGTTCTGATAGGTTGTTCCATGCCTTCTGTGCCTTACCACATAGTGTGTGGTTAATACTGCTTCTCAGTGATCTTTTTTGCAATGATAACTATACACTGTAAATGATGTTGTTCTATATTAGATATTTTCTTTTAACTGATTTCTCCTTTACAGGTCTTAAGGTCGTTCATATTTCTATGTATATTATTTGAAGTTTACATCTGATTCGTTAGCTCTATTTCGGTTCTATCTTGTTAACTTTTGGTTGTCATTGTGTTTCTATTTCCCTTCTTCTCATTTTCTTTCGTTTCATCTTTTTATACTTCTGTCCTATTCCAACTTTATTTATGTTTGCTACTCACTTCTTCTCCTCTTGTGAACTTTCTTCTTAGTTTCTATTGATGAAATCTTTGTCGGTTTGTAATTCTAGATTGTTGGTCTTCTTTTGCCTTTTATTTCTTACTATTTTTATGATAAATGATATATATATATTTTCTCCTTTTTCCTCATTCTTTCTTTCTCTTTGCTCGGTTTTTCTTTTTTCATACTCCCTGTATGTTTATTCTCCATTTTGCTTGACTCTTTTCCTCCTCTTTCTTTCTGAATCTATGCAGGTGATTAATATTTTTCTGTTTGTTTATTATTCATCCGTGTCTTTGTCCATTATTGTTTTTCATAGATTCTTCTGCGTTTTGTTTGTACAATTTTTTATATATGAATTCATTTTTATCTTGATTTGTCCTTGCTTTCATTATTTATGTACTTAAGCCATGAACTATATATGTTGGTTACTCATCAACTATGATATATTTTATAGAATTTGTATTATTTATTGTTATTTGCTACTTACTTCCTATCATTTTATATATTCTACTATTTTTGCATAGACGATATACATTTTTAAAGGGTTTGTTACATTAGTGGTTCGTGACTTATAATGTTTTATATTGGCATTTATAATACCTCAATTTGCTATTTATTATGCCACTTATGAGTAGTTATTATGCATCAGGCTGTTATTTATATTACCTACTGTTGTTATTTATAATGCCTTAATTTGATATTTATCTGATATTATTGTCTCACTTTTCTATTTAAGATATGATAATATGTTGGTCATTTCTCAAATGTGATATATGTAATTTTTAGAACTTTTATTTTTGATCCTATTGATGGTTTATTGATAATATAGTACACATTAATATTTATTGTTCAGTTGCTTAATGAATTATCTACATTGAGCGGTTTGCACTGTGTGTGTTGGCCTCTGTGGTTGCTCCTCCACGTTACTTCCCCCATGCAAGTTGTCTATTGCAGACATCCCCTGGTGGGGTTCTTCTTTTTTTATACTCCTTTTTTCTTTGGGGTACCCTTTTCCTTTAGTTTCTTCTTTCTAGTCATTTCTTCTCCTCTTTCTATCTTTTCTTTTCTGGGGACTTCTGCTTTGGTTCATTTTTTACGTTTCTCTTGCTTCCCATTTACCCCTATATCTGATGACCTGTTGGATTGTTTTCCCTTTTTCCTTTATCAGTTGTTCTTATCTGTGTAGTCTTATGCCTATCTATGACTGGTCTAAATGTAATTTCACTTAATGTTCATGGGCTGAATCACCCTGTTAAGAGGGCCAAGATCCTAGATTATTGCAAAAGTTTATCTGGAGATATTGTTTTACTTCAGGAGACTAAGATAGCCTTTAAGGAAGCCTTGCTTTTGCGGACGGGGTGGGTTCTTGATGTTGCTTGTTCTGAAGCCTCTGGTAAAAAGAACGGGGTTGTGACTTTTATTTCCAAAAAACTCTGGTCTATCTATTGTTATGGCTGAGCATGATACTAATGGTAGATGGCTGCTTTCTCGCTTGTCAAATGGTTCAGAGGATTTATATATCATGAATATATATGCCCCTAACATTGATGATCAACTCTTTTGGTGTTCCATAAATAAAAAGCTCTCTGACATTCCTCAAAATGCTAGACCAATTGTTGGCGGTGATTTTAATTTGCCCTTGGATCCTATTTTAGATAGAAATTCTGCTTTTAAATTTCGCCCCCCTAGGTCACACAAACAATTGTTCAGTGTGTGTTCTTCTCATCAGCTTGTTGACACTTGGAGATTGCATAATCCTACGGGTAGTGATTTCACGTTTTTCTCCTCTCCTCATTCTAGTTTTTCTCGTATCGACTATTTTCTAGTTGATACTGCTCTTTTAGAACATACTATAAATGTTATGATTCATCCAATAGTCGTTTCTGATCACGCAGCGGTCTTATTGACTCTCCTTAATCTTGTGGACAAAAATGGACCTCGTACTTGGCGTCTTAATACAGAGATTTTAGGTGATAAGGATGAAGTTCAAGAGCTAAATGAGGAAATTGATAACTACTTCAAAAATATTTAGTCCTCTGTGAATTGCACAGTAGTTTTATGAGATGCTTTTAAATGTACTATTTGGGGTCATATTATCAAAAAAAATTCTAAAAGAAATAGTGATATTAGGAAGTCGCTGCCGTCCTTGGGAGATGAGATCAAACGTAAAGAGATGCTTTATAGAGGTTCTAATGACAAGTCTCTCCTACAACATATTAAGAACCCCAAATACTCTTTCAACTCTATAGTCACTAAAAGTGCTTATACTGGTGTACATGCTAAAAAATCTCGAAATTTGTTACTACGTAATGGAGCTGGTAAGCTGCTGGCTGCTACCTTAAAATATCAGAATACCAATGTTAAAGCTACCTAGATTTCCTATATTAATGATGCAAATGGTTCTAAGAAATTCCATACTCAAGACATACTTGAAGTTTTTCGTGATTTTTATGAAAAGTTATATACCCCTAAAGAAGAATGTAACATAACTGCCTGTCAGCAGTTTCTGAACTGGATTCCTACGAATACTATTTCGCATGCTGATATGGTTGACTTGGGGAAATCGATCGAGACTGATGAGATAATTCAGGCTGTTAAGGCCAGTCGATTGGGGAAAGCTCCGGGGCCTGATGGGTTCCCTATTGCTTTTTATAAAACTTTTTCGTCCTCAATAATAAAATATCTTAAGGAGGTTTTTGATAATATTGTCCATTCTGGTAAGGTGTCTGGTTCAGCTGCTGAGGCTACTATTGTCGTTATTCCAAAAGAGGGAAAGAATCATTCTGATCCTAAAATTATTCGTCCAATTTCATTATCAAATATGGAAGCTAAAATGTTTGCCAAAATCTTGGCTAAGAAGTTACAGGGTAATTTCCCTAATCTTATTCATGACTCTCAGACTGGTTTTGTGAAGGGAAGACTTGCTAGAGATAATATCCGAACCTTTTGTCATATATTGGAGAAAGCTAAACTCTCTCCTTTACCTTCGTCGGCAATTGCCCTTGAAGCCGAAAAAGCTTTCAACAAAGTCTCTTGGCCTTTTTTACAAGCAGTGCTTCAATCACATAATTTAGGGTACTCTTTTATCAATATAGTGATATCTCTACATGCGCAACGTAAAGCTAACATCAGAGTCAATGGAGCCACGTCTTCTTATTTTAATCTCTGTCAGGGCACTAGACAAGGGTGCCCGTTGTCACCCCTTCTTTTTCTACTGTGTATAGACTCACTTCTCCATTTACTCAGCTTGAATCAGGCTATTAAAGGCTTTCAATTTGGTTCACATAGGCTTAAAACTGCTGCATATGCAGATGACGTTCTTATTTTTTTAAGATGATTTTGTTGCTGCACTTCCTGCTATCTCCAATACCATTAAAGAATTCTTACTTGTCTCAGATTATACTCTGAATAAAGACAAGACGGAAATGCTCCCTCTTAATTTGTCATGCTTCCTTTCTCACATAGGTGATTCAGGATTTAAATGGCAATCGACTCGTATTAAAAACTTAGGAATTTGGTTTTGTAAAGACCTTTCCAATACTATTTCTTATAATGAATCTCATATCATAGCTAAAGTTAAAGATCTTTTGGCCTCCTGGTCTCTGAAATATATCTCCTGATGGGGAAGATTTAAAACTCTTGAGATGATGATAACCCCGATTATTAATTTTTTATCCTCTATGCTACCCATACAGCTTTCTTCATCCTTTTTCCATGAGATTGATTTACTTACTTCAAAATTTTTGTGGAGTGATAAACGAGCTAGAATTGCTTATAAACACCTTAGAAAACCCTCTGTTCTGGGTGGATGTCATCTTCCAGATTCAAACTTGTATCAAACTGCCTTTTTAGCTTCTCAGGGTGCTCTTTGGTTCTTGCTGGAGTCCCATCATACACCCCCATGGATGTATATTGCACAAGAGTTGTGTACTCCTCTTTCTACTCCTTCCTTTCTCACTGCTTCTAAGATTCTTCTGGTTCATTCCCAGCGTATTATCTCAGATACGGTTAATGCACTAAAATATATTGACAAAAAAGTATCCAAACCCATTCATAAATCAAGATAGTCCTCGTTATGGTATAACCCTAAAATTGTTACGGATATTGATTCTGATACGGTCTCTTCTTGGGCTATTAGGGGTCTTACATTGGTCAAAGATCTTTATGACTCTAATCATGACCCTCTTTCCTTTTCTTCTTTGGCTAGAGAATATTACCTTAATAATATGGATTGTTATTCCTTTTAAAAATTGAAGGTTGCTCTTTCTAAAATATCTATTTCTACAGAATCGGTTACTGTCTCACTTCTTACTATGTGGTATCACGCAGGACATACTGCTTCGAGAATATATACGTTTTTATCTGCTCCACTTCATTTACAGTCTACAATTACACAAGATAAATGGACTCATCATTTTGATAATGATATTTTTGTAAGCACATTTCACAAGAGACCTGGCTGTTAATTGGGAAGTTTTCTCTATGTAATAAGATTGCTCCATCTCTTACTCAATCTACATTTTTTACATTGAATCTCCTGCATTGGACCCCTGCTCACCTACATAAATTGAAGCTCCGAGATACTGATCTTTGTTGGAAATGTAATTTGGTTTCAGACACCCACCAACATATGTTTTTAGAATGTACGTTACTGCAATCCTTTTGGGACTTAGTATGGAAACATTTATTGTTAATCTTTAATATTTCGTTGGAACTCTCTCTACCTATGATCTTATTGGGACCATGGGCTACAATAACTCCTTTACCCCTTGATACTACGGATATGCAGTTATTGGATCTACTAATATCTATTGCTGTTAAAGTTATATTATCACAGTGGAAATCTTTTAATCTTTTGTCCTATCATACTTGGTGAGCATGGGTATCATACCTTCGAGCGGCTCATACTTTTGTTAAAGAGAAGCATTATACTCCTTCCATCTCTAGTAATGTATGGACGTCACTGGATAATTATATGACTTTATCTTCTCAGGGGTTGGTGGCTCCTTTGAATCTACTTCTTAAATTCGGTTTTCCTTACTGGAGCAGTTGTCCCCACCTCTCTTTCTTTCTTTCATCTTCTTTCTTCTTTTTTCTTTCTTTTCTCTTTTCTACCCTTTCTTCTTCTTTCCTACTTTCTTTTCTTTTGCCATTTTACCTATTAACAACATGGCTAGTTTGTGAGCTCAATAAATTATAAAAAGTTGATCATTTTATTCCTTCTACCTGAACTTTGTAATATTATTTGATTCAATTTCTAACATATACATATATGTTACATATATATATTTTGTCCTTTTGCTAGTTCATTATCTTTCAAATGAATTTTAGTCTTTTGATGTTGTTATTCTTCGCTTTTTAATTTATCATATTTTTATAATGCCATGTTGCATTGCAATATATTATGAATGTATTATCTCTTTTTAAATAATAATAAAGATATTTGAACAAAAAATGATGTCACCTTAAGCTTGCACTGAAATGTTGCACCCATCACAGTGCTCTCTCCTCCCTGCCCTGCAGTGCCCAATCGCTGCATCTAGAATGGTCCCCTCCCATTAGTTGAGTTTAAGCAAAATTAGACACAGGTGCAAGTTTCACCAAGCGGTTGGCCCTGGACAACTAATAGATCGATTTAAATAGTTTGTTAGCCCAAAAGAGTCTTACTTATAGGGATGTTTTGGTCATTTACAGTCTCTCACTTTCTGGAGGCTCAACCTCACTGTTACCTTCTCTGCAAAGGACTCAACTTGACAGGTGCTGGCTGGTGTGTGCATCGGTGGGCCCACTTCTCTTGCTTTTGTGAACCGTTACAAGTAACAATATGGCAGGCTGATTTAGTGATTGTTGGCCTTTGGCAAGATTCGGTCTCCAGGCAGGGTGGCCCTAGCTGGTGCAGCTCCTGGCTCCAAGAAGACTGTCCACTATGCTCAAAGTGAACAAATGACCTCCCATAGCACAAGTCAATACCGGTGACTCTTCCACTGGACAGTCAGTCTCTTCTAGGTGTCCAAACACTGGGTCACAGCTGGGCTTCTCTAATTGGACAGCCTCTGCTGCTAGATGGCCAGTACTCTCGCTCCTCCCTTCTTTGAGCAGACAGACATGCATGTAGGCACTAGGCAAACCACAGCATTTCCAGGATGTTATATACTTCAGGTAATATCCTCGTGCCCCTGGGAGACTGGCTGTCATGTGGACACCAGCCCTGGTCTCACAGCAGCTCTTCAAGAACTCTGTGGAGCAGTTCCTTTCTCGAACAAGGAGATATTAGAACAGCAACAAAATGAAATGGAGTGGTTTGGGTCTCACTCATATACATTTGCCATAAACAGGATGTCTATCCATTGTCTAAGTGTCTTAAACAACTTTGAGGTGGTTCACTTTCAAATGTCATTTTTTGGCTGCAGTGCAGACACAGACTTTGTTCAAATTAGTGGATCTCACAGCAGGCAGGGATGATGCAGGCTGGAAAAAGGAGCATCCAAAACATAGGTACAATGTTGTGTGAAGACGCTACACTGGACTGTTATCGGCCTTCCTAAAGTACTTATCAGGGACTCAAAAAAACACAAGCCCTACGTATGAATTCCCTACCTTCAACAACAGAATCTACTGATTCACCCCCTCTCCCTCAACTAAATGGTAGCGCTCAGAAAAATATGATCAGCAATATCTTCCTCAAAAGTCCTTATAGAATTTCAGGGTGGCTCTGTCTCTATCCTCCTTCACTTCATGGTCTGGGTCGCTGCTTCCTGGCTCCAGGAATGCCAGCAATACACTTCTACTGCCTCAGGCAAGCTGTATTCATCCACCATCTTCTTTCATGCTAATGCAGAGGCCATCCAAATGGGATCCCACTGGTCCAAGGAAGCATGTCCAGGTTGCACACAGTCTCACCGTGATGTTTGTATCTAATATACGCTCCGTACACATGCACTCAACATACACACTGGATGTCAGCACAACGGTCTGGGCAATAGACTGAAGCAGAACTTTTAATCAAATAGGACCAGTGGGATGCACTCATTTCTGAGATAGAAATAAATGTCTGTTCAGGGCTATTCACAAGAATCCATACACTCGCCCCACTTATTCATCTCAACAACCTAGGACAAGGACCATAGTTCCATGTTATTAAAAAGAGGCCACATTGGATGCACCCTTCTAGGTCACACAGCCATTTCTCGACCTTGGCATTACAAAGCGCACACCTAGCCATCAGTGCACAACCTAGATAGATGAAATAACTCGGATAGTAAAAATTAGATAATACCAAATTGACACGCAGTTAGGCAACTCAGGGCAGGAGTATAGACCAGTGAACTATGCAGGGAACATTCCTGCCACAACTGGATTGACTAGTCCGACGTAAAGTGTTGACCTGTTGATTAAAAATATTTGAAGACTTTGCTATAAGGGACAATTTTCATGAGTGGGATTAGAGTGATAGGGCCATTTTGGTTGGTGCTTTTTCTCTAGTTCGAGTGAAAGCTAGCACTTTCCTCAAGAGGGAACTAACGCTAAGGTACTAGTCACTGCTACTACCAACATTTAGCTGAGTAGGGAAACTCTATTTTGAGCTGAAACAGCAGGAAAATATTTATTGCGAGTTCACACATATTTTGCACACTCGCGTTAATTCTGAGACCTGTATTTCACTGCTAGCATTCTTATGCTAAGTGTACCAATTATTGAATACCATCCAGTGCAAAGAGATGGACCACGTTAACATGCAGTAAAGCCAATAAGAAATGCATGCTAACTTAGTCTGTAATTTACTTGATACTTTATATTGTGCTTAATTCTATAACCATTCTGTATTGGAAGATGATGAAAGCAGCCTAGGAAGACCCCAGACCAGAATAATAGTACTCTTCTCACCTGGTTATCTGGTCTCTGAGGTAAGGACGTGGCAAATGATGATCTGCATTCACTTCTTCAGATCTTCCTTTAGTCTGCAGTCATGAAGAAGGCATGCTAATCCCCAGCAATGAGATGTGCTACTTAAATGCAAGAAAGTACATCAGGCCTGTCATTTAATATTGTAAAATATTTATTTTTAACCATATCATCTTGCCCTCTAGCACTCACTACATAATTATACATTTTATTATAAGACCGGAAGCTCATATTATGTAGCCTTTTCATACCTCTATTCAACAGCAGTCAAACAAGATAAAAACTAAATTTTCCAGAAAAAAAATGATAATAGGACTACAAACTATGACATCACTATAGAAAAGCCATTGAGACATCAATAATCCAATAACTATCTTGACTTGGAGCAGCAAATCTTCTTTTCTTGCTGCTCGCAGTCAAGATAAGTATAACATTCACCCTTCATTAATATTTATAGTTAATGCTTTCTTCTTCTGTATTTATATGGCAGTTTTACTGTTTTGTTATTGAGCTTTGACTTAGTTTTTATAAGCACAGGCTTCCTGCCTCGCTCGTTTTTTTCTTCTCGAGAGTTTCCGTTATAAGCACTCTGTGCTCCTCAGCTTGCTTTATATCGCCTTCCTATCGCCGCTTCAAGCACCGCCCTGACTTATCCAAGGCCTTTCTCCTCAACCGCTTGCAGTATACTATTCCCTTCCTTGCTCCTCCTGCGTTGCAGCCCTTCTATCAGGCGACTCCTCCCTTTCTACACGCCCCTTCTCTCCATTGCCTTGCCCACTTAAAGGGTCTATTCCCTTTAAGCTTGCCACGGTTAACCCTGTGGAACCATTTTAAAAGCAATTTTCAAAATAACTGTCTTTCATTGTATTTCTTGGTTTTCTTCCCCTGTTTATTGTAATAAGGTTATTTTTCCCAATATTTTTTGCCATTATGTCTGAGGAGGAGGAATCTCAGGCTCTTAAAGGTAATTTAAAATCCTTTATTAAGGATTCAGTCCAGCAGGCTAATGCATTTTTATGCTGGATGTTTCAAAAAACCTGGAAGCTTCCCTGTCAAAAAAGCATTCCTTCATCTATGGATATTCCCCTAAAAAAAGGCAAGAAACGTGCAGCAACTCCTGTGGGGTCCTTCAAAGGCATTATGGAGCTTCCCTCTCCGAGTTACCGAAAGACACTGATGAAAATGATGATCATGTCTTGGATGACATGTTAATTTCAATGGATCTTCAGATCCTATTAATTATGGGCCTGTGGAGAAAAGGCATAACATTTGTCCTAATGATGGTGCTCTTTCTCACTCAGTGTCTAATAAAATTGTTGATCATACTGAGGAACCTATGTTTGATCCCTTCCTTATTCACCATCTCAGTACCACTGAATGGTTCCCTTCAGAGCATGTGGCCGAGGACGTTACCTTTTATCTTCGCCATAAACAGGATATCTTCGCCATGCTCTTGATAAATCTTCCCGTAATAAATGGAAATCAGAATGTTCGCAAACCTACCTTCTCAATAACATCACAGCCACTCCTATCATTGACCCATACATTTTAATGTTTTTTACTAAATATGGGAAAGACCCTAAGATAGGAGTTGACAGAGCCTGGCCCAACTGTAATGACAGAATTCTAGACTTGGTTGGCCTTCTGACCAGAATATTGGATTTGGCCCAGAAGGAAACAATCGAGAGCACACAAGTGGATTCAGAGACCCTTTCTAGCGGGCCCAAAGGGCTATATCCATTTTTGTGTAATGCCAATCCCCACATTTCACCAGAAAGGAGGAAAAGTTTGCTTCTAAAAATAGACCTAAAACAGTGTACTCTCTCCTCTAAGGAAGAAGGACCTCTCGCTAAAGGCCTTTTAGTTGGATTTTTTTTTTAAAGAACTTGGGAAATATGTCTCCACTTTACCAATATGGATAAGGCCCAACTCTCCCTTATGAAAATCTTCTTGCCTCAGGTTTTTGCCAAGGCCGGCAAGGTAGGAGCACTTTGCTGGCAGTTATCCCACTGGGGGACAATCCCTCAACAGAGGCTCCTTCGACCGCAATCCCAAATCGATACCTATACTGGTTATAAAGCCCAGTTCTATTCCCTTTATTCCAAAGGCTTCTGCTTCAGGGGATATAGGAACAAAGGGTAACAATACTAAGGTAAGATTTTCCAGTTCTTGCCCTCCCCCCTTAGGAGGCAGATTAGCTCTTTGTCAAAATTAATGGCTTTCTCTTACCACCGATCCCTGAATATCACAAATGGTTCAAGGATGTCTCATGGAATTCTATCAACTCCCAGTACAATAGCATTTCCCTCATCCTCTTCTGTTTTCTCAGGATCAGTCCCTTCTGATTCAATACAAAATACAAACTCTTCTTTCCAAACAGGTTATCGAACAAATCCAGTTTGATCCTAGAGGTTTCCTAAGTACCATCTTTTTGGTACAGAAAAAGAACAAGAAATTCAGACTTTACAAAATCTCAACGTTTTCAACAACTTTGTAGTGTATCACCACTTCAAGATGGAGATGATTCTCCACATGAGAGTCTTTTTACTTCAAGACAATTGGCTAGTCAGACTAAATCTTCAAGATGCTTAAATTCCAATTCTAGAACATCCCTCTCACAGGAAATATCTCCAGGTTTATTTGGGCCTTCCTTTTTCTACTTCAAAACTCTTCCTTTCAGCCTTTTATCTGCTCCTTGGTGTATCACCGAGATTCTCAAACCAGTTGTAGCCTTTTTCAGAGCTCAGGAAATCGGATTAATCATATAACTCGATGATTTTCTGAACATAGCCCAGGACAAGAAGGTTCTTCTTTCTCATTTATACCTTTGTCAAAATCTTCTTCTTCTGTTAGGCTTTCTGATCAATGTTCAAAAGTCAGCTCTAATTCCATCTCTACAACTAAAATTCCTAGGTTTCTTTATAGATACCACACATTCGATTCTCCAACTCCCTCAACACAAAGCCAAGGCGATCCGTTATTCCTTAACTCTGACTCATTTTTCTCTCAAATCCCTAGCCCGTCTAGTTGAGCTTCTGGCTTCCTCGATTCAAGGAATCTTTCCAGCCCCACTTCACTAACCATCCCTTAAAAGATGAAAAATCTGACATATCTGTAGAGATCTTGCTTTTTCAGATCCCATTTCTTTATATCCAGAGTCCAAGGAATAACTCCTCTGGTGGTTGACTCACTTAGGGGCATATTATCAAGCCAGGCGATAAAATTATCGCTGCTTTAGTGGCAGAAAACTGCCGCTAAAACGGCGATAATGGGCTTGATAATATGCTCTATGGAATTCCAATTGAAGCCCATGTTAGATGTCCTTCACATTTAACATGGGCTTCAATTGGAATTCCATAGAGCATATTATCAAGCCCATTATCGCAGTTTTAGCGGCAGTTTTCTGCCGCTAAAGCGGCGATAATTTTATCGCCTGGCTTGATCATATGCCCCTTAGGCAGCTGGAACGGGAGAACGATTTTCTCTGCTGCCCCAGATCTTTTCTTAGAATCTGATGTAAATCGGACAGGTTGGGACACACGATGCAGTCAGTACTCAACTGGAGGTACATGGTCATATCAGGAGTCACTCCTGAATTTCAACAGTTTAGAGATGTTTGCAGGTTCCTTTGCCATCCAATCATCTTGGTAGCACAAGATTCAAACTTCTGGCAGATCTTGCCAAACATCTTTGGGACTATTTTCTTAACTGAATCTTTCAGTCAGAGCAGTGTATCTCCCAGGAAACATGAATGTCATAGCAGACTCGTACTCAGGAATATTCAAATCCCTTTTCAGCAGATGCAACTCTGGTCGTTAATTTCTTAGCCTTGTTATCTTCTCAGGTAAAGGCCCATCATACAATCAACACTTATAGGCCCGCCATTTCAGCGGAACATCCCCGGGTGGCTGGATCACCCATTGGTGAACACCCCGTGGTCTGCCAACTATTAAAGGAAGTAACATATGTTAAACCTCTGGTTCCCAAATATAACACAATGTGGGATGTTAATTTGGTGTCAAAAATGTTTATTTCATGGCAAAATAATGTTTTTATATCTCTCAAACAGTTATCTGCAAAGTAACAATGCTTTTATGTTTAATTTAATTGAAACATGTTACAGATGTTAAGGTATTAGATGTGTCCTCGTACCACTATTCACCCCTTGGTGTTTCTTATCAAGTACACAGACATACCAAAACTAACTTATCTACAACTCAATATTCCTTTTTCCCTTCTCAACCAAAGCTATGTGTGAGCAAAAGAACTTATGTTTCTCAAACTGAAATTTGAGATCTCCCTCTTCTACTCAATTGCTTATTTCCATCCAGAAATCGCACAAACCTGTTTCTTCTCCCGCTTTAGCCCACTGGGTAAAATAGATCATGTCCTTGGCCGTTATTGATATTAATTTGCCGCTCGTAGGCTTCAGCATTGTTGGTTCCTGCATCCACGCGTGTGTTCTGCCCTGTTCTGCCCTGCTGAGGTGTTCTTGCAGCCACGGACTACGGACTTCGGGGATATGATGAATACAGGCCCCAGCTAGGCCCGCAGGACACAAGGGTTCGCTCTCCTGTAATGGAATCTATAAGGAAGTTGGCACGGAAACTGCAAAGTACAAAGACAGCATTTATTAACCCTTAAGGGTGGTCCTACAATCCACACAACACTTCAGTATTGCATAGAGTAGCACAAAGAACTTGCGTACACAGTCCCCTTTTATACACAACAGAGGGGCTCATAAGTGGGTGGATACAACATGAGGCCGAAGAACATTACCATTTATGGTCATTTTCGATACTGAATCAATATGTGGGCGGAGCTAACACACTCCTTGAGCCCGCGAAAACATGGTCAAGCAAGGCTAACTGATAACAGATGTGGTCAAGTCTGGGCATGTGCCAGATAGACAAAGGAGCTATTTATAGACTGTTACTAGGCAGATTGCAAGAGCAACTAACACAGAGGTTGGACTCTTCTCGTGGGGAACACATGAGAGCATGACAATACAAAATGGAGTCCAAGCTTCGGTCAACATAACAGAGAAAACATGCTCTATAAGAAGGGAATTAATGTCTTTAGTAAATGCTTAATCACATCGTTGTTTCAATTTACAACAGACGACCCTTTCAGCATTTACAGAAGACATCCGGTTTGTTAGGATAATCATCATATATGTCAATTGTCATCATTTCTTCAACTTCTTTAGCTAAACGTTTTTGGTGGGCAGCATCGGCAATAGCTTTCTTATCAGGGATACAGAATGATACACATAATGAGCAGAGCAAGGGACCACACTGAATGCAGATACAGCATGAGAACAGAACCGCTACAATAATGCAGAGACCAGTTAAAACCTTCCATCCCCAGGCAGTAATTAACGCCCAAAACCATCCAGAAAAGGACCAAGTGCCGTTTTCTGTATGGATCTCAGCTGCAATTTTATGCAGTTTATTGATGGCATTATAAACTGATGGCGTATGATCAGGGATAAACACACAACAGCTACTTCCAATAATTTTACATGCTCCTCCTCTGTCAGCTAGCATAACGTCTAATACCATACGATTCTGCAATGCAACAATTCTAGTGATCTGCATTTCCTCCGTAAGATTCCCAAGAGCAGCAGCAGTCTGATTTGTCACAGCTTCTACCACTCTTGTTAACCTTCGGATCTTCCTACTGTTCAGGGCAGCTCCAACAAAGAAAAACAGTCCTAAGTTAAAATCAATATACTGTTGCAGACTGGTATCAGTCTGATCTACATCATCAATTGATAAAGTACGTTTATACCTATTTACAGTCACATTATTCAATAATTTCAGATCCTTATGATAAGATGCTGGCGCTAGGAATACAGGAGGTAATAGAAATGATACATAGCATACCCCAGACCACCCAGCCGGCAGACGGTAATAACCTTTATTTCCACACACAAAATACGTATTATGAGAGGCCAAGAAGGTACTATTGTTCAACCCATCAATATTCAAAACAGTAATGCAATCACTAACACCAACAGGGATGGAACCCACACTCTGGACACACAGGTCCGCTTGAGCTTGTGCTACTTGGATCACAAATTTGTCTTTTCCCGCAGTGTCTCTTGTGTTCGTAAAGATGTAGGGAATGGATTCATTGTCTGGTCGGTACTCTTCCCACTCCCAAATTGTCCCATTCGCTTGTGGATACCCATTTTTGTCTTGATGGCATTCTTTATTGAGTCTGAAGAGCAATCGTCCCACTGTTGGTTTCCGAGTAGCAAAAAGCAAGGTATACCATGCTCTACAAGAGCCATTATGAGAGAAAGGAAGTGGTATAAATGGCGTTCCTCCTTTCTTCTGATGAGCTGGCATCATCCCACATATCCAACAGTTCGTAGCATTCGTAGCAACGTGGGTATGATGCAGCATCTGGATGAAAGTGTTATTCAAGTAAGATTGTCGATGCTTCAACTCTTGATACGGTAAAGTATAAAAGTAGTGCTCCTCAGGCACCGGAGTTGTCAACACAAGAATCTTCCGAGCGGGAGTTACATCCTCCACGAACCATGTGGTTATCCCAACAATGGCTACTGTCAACATGAACCCTAATGCACAAAGGATTTTCTTTTTCTCCATATCAAAACAAAAATAAAACCCAATATCTTCCTGAAACTAAAAGTCTGTCAGAACTCTTCCCCTTGGGCAGCGGTTGATTTCTTCACCAGCGGGCCAAGACGGGTGTCGCTACACTAATGCAGGGCTGATCCCCCCCCCTTGCCTCATCGGCTCTCCGTTTCACTAACCCAAGGGCCGTTCTGACAGTATGTCCCGGTACTGGAAAACTCACTTCCTTGGTCGAAGATGATATCGCCTTCCTCCAGGAGTCGCGTGGTCCGGAAAGAGCTCCTCAGTGGCGTTTGGCTCCGCAGCACGGCCTGTCTCTGCAGCCAAGATTTCTCGTTGATCGGTCAGCACGGCAGGTTCCACCAATCCGGGCGGCACCTTCCTACAGTGCAGAGAGTGGATCCAATTCTTTCGGTTGGAGACTCGCACAGCCGTCCTCGTTGCGAGGAGGACCTGCTCAGGGCCCACCCATCTCGGCTCCAAACTGTTCGTTCTGTCGAAGACCTTCACCATGACATGGTCACCGGGCCGGAGACCATGTCCTTCGCCGGCAGACCGATCAGGGAGCGCCTCTCGGACCTGTTGATGGATAGAAACCAAGTTATCCGTTAACTGTGCCAGATAATCGCTCATCATTACACAAGGTACATCATACACAGCCTTAGGTCTTGGTGGACCCCAAATATTCATTGGGCGTCCAAAAACGATCTCGTATGGCGTAAGGCCAGTTCGAGAATGCGGTACTGATCTAATTGACAATAACGCCAGTGGCAGAGCGTCTGGCCAAGTCAAAGACGTCGAAGCTTGAATTTTGGCAATCTTAAGCTTCAGTGTACCATTATACTTCTCAACTAGGCCTGCAGACTGAGGGCGAAACACGGCGTGGAACTTCTGAGTGATGCCTAGGCCCTTCAAGACGTACTTTATAACATCCGCTACAAAGTGAGGGCCGTTATCACTCCACAGAAGTCTACAGACGCCATATCGAGGGAAGAACTCTTTCAGCAGCATCTTCGCAGTAGTCATTGCAGTATTGTCTTTCGTAGGGTACGCTTCAACCCATTTGCTGAAAGCGCAGACCACTACTAGGACATACTTCAGATTATTACAGCGCTCCAGTTGGATATAATCCATCTGCAGAACCTCAAAGGGTGCAGTGGGTGTCACAAATCCTCCTGCTGGAGTTCGAGTACCCTTTCCTGGGTTATACCTCAGGCAAATCATACAGGTCTGCACCACCCTCTTTGCTGTGCTAGCAATCTCTGGATGCTCCCAGACTTGGGTAAGCAATTTCACAATTGCGGAAGCTCCAACATGTGCTAGCCCATGTGCCATCTGAACCATAGGCTGTACAAAAGCCGTGGGTAATTTCCATCTATCCAGCTGCTTATTTCTCCAGCAGCCCTCGTCATCCAGTTCTCCCTCGCTAGCCCATTGCTCCCGCTCTTTGTCAGAAGCAGCCCTTTGCATTTCTCGCACTTCCTCCTTTGCATCATGCCATCTCTCCACCTGTGACTTCACTACATACATGGCAGTAGTACCGGGCTGCATCGCAGTCTCCCGTGCTACTCGATCCGCTAACGCATTCCCTTCTCCAACTTTATCAACCACTTTCCTATGGGCGCTACACTTAACGATGGCAATTTTCTTTGGGTATGTCAATGCAGTTAAAAGGTTATGAACTAACTCTCCATGCATTATCTGTACTCCATGTGACGTTAAAAACCCTCTCTCCTTCCAGAGTAGGCCGAAGTCATGCGCTACTCCGAAGGCATAGCGGCTATCTGTATAAACATTCACACACAGTCCTGTACTGAGCTCACATGCTCGTGTTAATGCTATCAGTTCCGCTGCTTGAGCTGATTTCTGTGGTATGCGTGCTGTCTCCACTATCGTTTGTAATGTGGTAATTGCATATGCTGCTGAAGTCGTACCATCTGGTAGCTTCAGACAGGATCCATCCACCCACAGTTCTCCATCTACATCTGGAAAGGGCGTATCCTGGAGATCAATACGACCCTTTGTTTGTTCCTCGGTCACGAGAATACAATCATGCGCTTTCCGCGCCTCAGGCTGGGTTTCGGGGTAAGGCAACAATGTGGCCGGATTTAACGTTATACACCTTTTCAACGTAATATGAGGAGCCAAAAGTGTCAACTCATATCCCGTTAAACGGGCACTGGTCAAATGCTGCGTCTTTGTTTGATTAAGCAGGGCATCAACAGCATGGGGAACTAATACCAACAGCTTATGAGATAACACAATTCCCTCGCTTTGGCGTATTGACACAGCTGTCGCCGCAACCGAGCGAAAACACCCTGGTAATGCTCGGGCGACAGGATCAAGTACAGCCGAAAAATATGCACAAGGGCGCTGCTTATCGCCGTGCATCTGCACTAAAACTGACAATGCACATCCATCTTTCTCATGCACATACAACGAAAAGGGTTTTGCATAATCAGGGGTCCCTAACACTGGTGCTGAACAAAGGGCCTGTCGTAGTTGCTGAAAAGCAGTATCACACTCATCTGACCAAGGGAGTGGAATAGGCGTGTCCTTTGTCAAGAGGGCTAACAATGGCTTAGCTATGTGCGAAAACCCCAATATCCACTGTCTACAAAAGGAAACAAGGCCCAAAAATGCACGCACATCCTTCTGTGTGGACGGTCTCGGTGTATCCAGAATTACTTGGATACGATCCGGTGTGAGTGCACGTCCCTCCTTAGACAAAAGGTGACCCAAATAAGTCACCTTTGGTCTACAAAATTGCAATTTCTTCCTAGATACCTTATGATTGTGGGATGCTAAAAAGGAAAGTAAGGATAACGTACTTTTCTCACACAACTCCAGGGTGTCAGCCGCCAGCAAGATGTCATCGACATATTGAATGAGGGCGACACCCTCGAGCAGAGCAAAGGAATCCAATTGTCGTTTCAAAGCCTGACTGTAAATGCTAGGACTTTCTGTATAGCCCTGGGGAATCCTACAAAAACGATAAGATCTATTATTTAATGTAAACCCAAAAAGATATCGACTATCAGGGTGAATGGGAATGGAAAAGAAGGCATTTTTCAAATCAATCACTGAGAACATGGTCGCCGTAGGCGGGACCAAGGTAAGCAATGTCGTGATATCAGAAACCACTGGGTATTGAGGTATCACGATCTTGTTCACCTCTCTCAAATCAATTATGAATCGATAAACTCTGGCATCCGTATCCTTTTTCAATATGGGAAGAATCGGACTATTACAAATGTTATAGGGGACTTCCTCCACTACCCCTACCGCTATCAAATCATGCACTATCTGTGTGAGAGCCTCCTCCCCCTCCTGGGAAATACGGTACTGTGGGAGGCGTGGTAACACCGCCCCCTCCTGGACGCTAATGTGGACCGGTGGAATCACCATTTGTCCTACATCAGTATCCGAAGTCGCCCACAACGCACGAGGGAGGGTAGATAACAGCGCATCCTCGGACATCGTACACATCCGTTCAGATCGGGGGTAATTGTCATTCAATATTACCCGCACACCAGCAGGGGAGCAACGGATCGTAGCCCTAAAATGCTTTAACATATCAAGACCCATAATGTTGTCCGGTGTGTACGGGGCAAGCAGAAACGGACAGGGTGCAGAAAAAGAGTCAACTTTAAACATGAGGGGCTGCGAAAGAGGGCTTCGGGAGAGTGTTCCGTCAAACCCTACCGATGTGACCATTAAGCCAGATGGGGGAGCCCCCGGAACCAATTGCTTAGACAGTGCACTACGTGTCGCTCCTGTATCCACTAGGAACTGATCAGTAGAGCCCAAAACCTCAGCCGATACATAAGGGCCCTTCTGATCGACTGGCACCTCAACTGATTCTAACCCCCATCCAACGCATTCCTATGCATGCTGAGAGTCATGGTACCCCGACCGGTCAATCCCTGACGCTTGATACTGATGCTGGCGATCGAAAACATTTGATCTATCTCGGTGCTGCCCAGCAGAGTCAAAACGAGCCTGTTCGTTAGAATTCCCTCGAAAGTTCGAGAAACCCCCTCTACCTCGCGGGCCACCAGAGGTATGCCCCTGACGCGATGCATGCAACACCGGGCAGTCCCTAGCCCAATGACCCGATTGCTTACAATACGCACATTGGTTCCTATTTAAATCAGATCGGCCCGAGGGAGGACCATAAGATCCTCCCCTACCTCTATTACTACCCCGCCGGGGCGGGCCATAGACTTGTGCCAACATCACCTTTGTTTTCAAATCTTTCGATTTCTTTTCCTCCTGGCCCTTCGCTTCTTGCTCCTGACGCTCATAATACTGAGCGATAGTCAGGAGGGCCGTCGGTGTAGCGGAGGACCAAGAACTTTCACTCGCTTTTAACCGGGCCGCAACTGCCCGCAGCAGATTAGCCACATATTTATCCGCGAAAAGGTGGCGTCCCGTATCGTCGGTAAGCGACTGTCCACTAAAATCGTGAAACGTCTCCTCAAAGCGCGTAAAAAAGTCCGCAACTGACTCGTCAACTTTCTGTTTACATGCAGCTAACATATTCCAGTCAATCTTTTTAGGGGGGATAATTGTCTTCAACTTAGCCACAATAGCAGCAGGGAGATCTAAAATATTCTGGGGCGGTTTCTGCGCAGGCTTCCTCTCCCTATCCTCATCCTCCAGTTCAGACCATCGAGCCTTAAAAGTGGCAACATCATCTACCTTTCGCACAGATCGCCACATGTCCGGTGGTAGAATAAGCCCAAAGAACAAATCTATATCTGCTAAAGTCATAACGCAAGAATTCAAGGCCCCCTCGACTTCTTCATAGAAGGCCGCTGGATTCTTGCGGGGGTCGGGCAGCGCATTCTTCAATGCCATAACATCAGCCCTATGCCATGGAGTGTAAACCCAATTATACACAAAATATCCCTTAGCATCGGCGGAGGTAATGTCCGAGCTAGTCCCCGCTCCTTTAGGAGGAACATACAAAGGCGCCGCCTCTCGCATTGGTTTAACATGCACTATGTCATCCTTATCTGACTGGGAGGTGGATGAGTGGCCCTCTGTTGTGCACGAATCCGATTGCTTCTCCTCCCCTGCTCGCTGGCGCGCTTTCTCTTTAAAGACCAGCACCTCGTCCCGCAAGGCGAACAGCCGCCGAGCCATATCTGGAGCCTTAGAAAAAGAGAAAACACCATTACGCAATGCTTTAGCATCCGATGACACTTCGTCGGGCTCAAAAACACCAGAACGTTTCCGGAAAGCATCAATCACTTCCTCCGCAAAATGACCCAGAAAATACAATTTATCTCTCTCCTGCCACGGCCCCCAAGTATGGAATAATTCCTCTATGGATATCTTGCCGTTAAGTGCACGGAAGGAAATTTGCCGAAGCTGAGCCATTTGCTCGGCTGATAACATGGACCGCGTATCTACCTTACCCGTACCCGGGACAGAATCTTGCGGCCTCGGAGCAGATGCGCTGACATAAGGGGGCGGAGAGCGATCTAGTAAATAAAAATCATCATCAAGATTATTAAGGACAGGGTAAAGTGGCTGCCGAACAGCATATTGACCCGAAACTTGTAGCCTACGCTCCTTCTCTTGCCTGTCCGTCTGCTCTCTGTCCTCCCGACGCTTCGCTTCCTGTGCTCGCACATGATCATTCTTCCGTTGTTCTTTATCAAACAGCGCTTTCTCACGCTTCTCTCGCTCACGCACCTCCTTCACCCACAACCGTACACACTCAAACATATCCTGACGAGCACGCCGCTTACACATACACTGTTCCACATACTCAATCTTACGTATATCAAACGATCCATACAAAGGCCATCGTAACTCAGGATCGTTTTTTGTATATTTCCTCAATACTGTGCTGTACATTATGGAAGAAAGACCATGCTTCACATACATATCCCTATTAGGAGTCCCCTCTGGGGGAGCTGGAGCAGATTCCTCGAGGTTCAACCGGTTTCCGAAACAGCAACACCACTTACGGAGTGCGCTGAAAGCAGGCATGCTCAGAAATAATGCAAAATATGCAATATTATAGAAAAAATGGCACTTAATCGTTGCGCCGTTCAAAGTTACACAGCTCCGGAGAAATCTCTCCACATTACCTGCCTATATGTGTTGCAACGCATATATATTCACAAAGACAAATACAAAATATGACTAGTCATCACAAATCAAACTCAAATAGCCAGATCAGGCTTCAAAAACTCGGAGCAAGTACCGTACACCGGTTCTTACCAATCAAGAGTCCAGATTCCAACTGCCAAGCTCCACAATCGCCCAAACGGCTTTCACGGCAAGACCGACAGAAGAGGTCTCAGTCGAGGACCGGCGCCACCCAGACGGTCAGCTCGGAAGGGAAGGAAGAAAAACCTCGGGATGCCAGGGCTAAGACGCCGCTGGCAGTGATCACGTCCCCGGCCAAATTCCTCACCTTCGTCGCGACCAGTCCTTCGAGCATCCGAGTCGCCGATGAGCCCCACGTGACGGGCGCCAATTGATGAATACAGGCCCCAGCTAGGCCCGCAGGACACAAGGGTTCGCTCTCCTGTAATGGAATCTATAAGGAAGTTGGCACGGAAACTGCAAAGTACAAAGACAGCATTTATTAACCCTTAAGGGTGGTCCTACAATCCACACAACACTCTTCAGTATTGCATAGAGTAGCACAAAGAACTTGCGTACACAGTCCCCTTTTATACACAACAGAGGGGCTCATAAGTGGGTGGATACAACATGAGGCCGAAGAACATTACCATTTATGGTCATTTTCGATACTGAATCAATATGTGGGCGGAGCTAACACACTCCTTGAGCCCGCGAAAACATGGTCAAGCAAGGCTAACTGATAACAGATGTGGTCAAGTCTGGGCATGTGCCAGATAGACAAAGGAGCTATTTATAGACTGTTACTAGGCAGATTGCAAGAGCAACTAACACAGAGGTTGGACTCTTCTCGTGGGGAACACGTGAGAGCATGACAATACAAAATGGAGTCCAAGCTTCGGTCAACATAACAGAGAAAACATGCTCTATAAGAAGGGAATTAATGTCTTTAGTAAATGCTTAATCACATCGTTGTTTCAATTCACAACAGATATTGGACAGGACTGCGAGGCCCAGGGCACACTGCTCCATCGTGATCGCCCGCAGCCGGAGACCTCTTCCTGACCCCTCCCCTTGAGACTATTTCTTGCCTCGCGGCCCCCGCTTCGCGGGAGCCGCTCGTACGCTTCAGCATTGTTGGTTCCTGCATCCACGCGTGTGTTCTGCCCTGTTCTGCCCTGCTGAGGTGTTCTTGCAGCCACGGACTACGGACTTCGGGGATATTGGACAGGACTGCGAGTCCCAGGGAGCACTGCTCCATCGTGATCGCCCGCAGCTGGAGACCTCTTCCTGACCCCTCCCCTTGAGACTTTTTCTTGCCTCGCGGCCCCCGCTTCGCGGGCGCCGCTCATAGGCTTCAGCATTGTTGGTTCCTGCATCCACGCGTGTGTTCTGCCCTGTTCTGCCCTGCTGAGGTGTTCTTGCAGCCACGGACTACGGACTTCGGGGATATTGGACAGGACTGCGAGGCCCAGGGCGCACTGCTCCATCGTGATCGCCCGCAGCTGGAGACCTCTTCCTGACCCCTCCCCTTGAGACTATTTCTTGCCTCGCGGTCCCCGCTTCGTGGGAGCCGCTCGTAGGCTTCAGCATTGTTGGTTCCTGCATCCACGCGTGTGTTCTGCCCTGTTCTGCCCTGCTGAGGTGTTCTTGCAGCCACGGACTACGGACTTCGGGGATATTGGACAGGACTGCGAGGCCCAGGGCGCACTGCTCCATCGTGATCGCCCGCAGCTGGAGACCTCTTCCTGACCACCCCCCCACCTATTTTAACCATGCCCCCTCCCAGCGCGAGCGGGACGCGAGCGGGGCGCAGGCCGGGGCTAAGGGTGGGCCCTCTTAGGCCCTCAGAGGCCGAGTGAGGCCGGGCTGGGCCAGGTTACTAACGCGTTATCCCTATTCATCGGCATTAGCACATCACGTTGTGGCCAATATTGTCATCATGTCCCAATGTTCTATTGATTCTGTTAATGACATGCCAGGGGGTATTTCAGTTGGTCCACTGGACTCATATTTTAAAAGGGTACTTCATGTTGAGGAAAAGGACAATATGTTAGCCAAACGAAGGTCAGAGCGTCGACGCTCCATTGAACATCTAAAGCTGAGGGCTCCTGAAGGCTCTACCTGTTTGGATTCCCACTGTATCAGCGCTAGTCCCAATAGTCAGAATGACCCTTCCCCTCTGGTGAGCGATTTTTTCCCGCCAGGGGAGTGCGCCCCTACTTCCAGTGCCCCTACGTCACAGGATAGTCGTGAAAACTTCCCTTACTGTCCCCCGAGTACTCCCCATACCTTAACCAAACCCATTTCCTCACATGGCAAGCAGGCTAGGAAGTGTCCAAACTCACTAAAGCGGCTAAGCCGCAAGGTCCTCCACCAAGTAAAAGAAGACGTAGGAAAGGGAGAGAACCGCCTAAACACAAGTTTACCCACTCGGATTTCGGCATACAAGCACTGAAGGTTGCTAGACCCGAACCTGGGGAAGGAGCGGTAGCGCCCTCCATGCGTAACACGCCCCTCCGCCCTTCTACCGCTACCCTAGACTCTCAGGCGTTCCCTATGGTGTTACCTCCTTCCCTTGCTGCTTCCCCTGCTGAACCTGCATTGGCAACTGCTTCCCTTGCTGTCCAAACTGACGTATTGGGTCACTTGATAAAGACTCTCATCTCACCCATAATTGAAAGTTTACTAAGAGTTGAGAAAAGACTCGCGGTCATAGATACTGCCATAAGTAGAATAACAGACTCGACTACAGGCCATATGAACATGACCCTTTCCAGTGCTTCAAAACCCATCCCGGTGGTACCTAACCCCAATCCCCCTCCTATTAAGGTTATAGTCCAGCCCACTAATCAGCTAGCTTCTAACCAACGTAGCGTACTTCTTCCTACGTCCGTAAGTATCCCGGCTGAGTCTTTTCCCAGCGTTTTAGGGGAGGGACATGAAACTACACCTAGAGGGCTCACGTGGGAAGCGAGGGAAAGATCATGTATTAATAGGCCCCTACCAAAAATAACGCCGCAAGTCGACTTGCCCCCTGAAGCAGCGCCACTGGTGGTTGTACTGACGGGGGTGCCACCTTTGGCTAACAACAAAAGTGAAGGGTATAGTCAGTTGAAAAATAAAATAACGCATTGGCTCAGTACCCATAGACCAATTGAGGAGAACATCAATGGGGAGATATTGCACGTTAGGCGCCTTCCTTGGTTGGGTGGCAGAACCAAAAACATTGAAGGCGATATTGTTTTAGTAAACTTTAGAGACCCACGAGCGGTTAATCACGTCCTGGATTGGTACCCAGGAATTGAAAATAACCGCATTATTCCACGTGCTTTAACATATTTCTATCCGAGATCCTTGGTGTTCCCCTCTTCCTCCTCAACTAAGCAGGCTCTATCTTACCCCAATATTATGGGAGCTTTTACATCTAGCCATTCGATACAAGACCCTTATACAACAATGGTAGCCGTCTCCTCAAGGTGGAACCTTGTTCCCCCCAGACTCAACAGGAACCATACGAGGAACTGGGCTTACCCGAGGCCATTCACTCCTCTGGAGGTAGGGAATCGGTTTGAGGTCTTGAACAGCTTGGAAGACTGCGACTGAAGACTACAGGTCTCTCAGGGTTTGACGGGACGAGCTGACATGGCTAGCCCTGAGACCAGTACTCGCGAGTCGCTTATTGAGAGCCCAGGGTTGGACCCTGGTTCTATGGGCTTAACTCTACCTATTGGCCAGGATTCTGGTAGGAACGCGTCCCCCACCACATCCATCTCTTGGTGCTTCAGTACTGTAGACCTCTCTCCGCAAAGCCCAATACACCAATCATATTGCATAAAAACCCCTACTCTACACAGTTTAGATGAGATCATGGGGGTCGCTTCTGGTCTGCACGTAGTAGATAACAAGGTTATTCACATAATGTCGTGGAATGTGGCGGGGTTGCAAAGAAAGTTGGCTCGCCCTGAGTGGAACTCTCTTATTGAGCAGTTCGGTGTTTGTATGTTCCAGGAGACCTGGAGCATAGTCCCAATTCACAATTCTGGATATACCACCTTTTTTTCACCTGCTCAATGTTGTGGCAGGGGTAGACCAGCCGGGGGTCTACATATCTGGATAAAAACTTCTCTGAATTGGGTTGTGACCAATTATGTCTCGGAGAGCTGGGACATCCAACATATTTCATTCGAGGGACCATCCAAGGGTAACAGGATAGATCTATTTAATATCTATGCAAGAGGGACCACGGGAGACACCACTTCAAGCACAGTTTCTATTCTAGACCAGGCTTTAGCCAATTGCTTACCCTCCTCAAAAATCATTGTGGGGGGGGATTTTAACTGCACCTTTGAGCCCCTTGGTGGTGACGATCCTTTGGGTATTGAGGAGGTAGATTCTAGATGGTCCATTCCGGCTTTGTCCCTATCCCCAATAAAAAAATGGTCTTCAAAGGTAATACAGATCAACGCCTTAACCGTGGAACACAACCTTAGAGCTCTTAACGGCAGAACTCCCTCAGACCCCGACGGTGAGATGACCTTTAATAGGCTCAGTAGCCCGTCGAGAATTGATTATATTTTAATAGATGTGACACTGTGGGTTGATTTAATAGACATGGTGGTGACTCCCTCACAGGACAGTGATCACAATCCGTTATGTATGAAATTAAAATGGGGAACGCAAACTGACGTTAGGAGGTTATCCCACCAGCGGTCCACCAGTGAGGTGGTCCCATTCCAGGGTAACCGCAGGTTGAAATGGGATAAGGTTAAAACACAGGTCCAGATTTTGGATAGGATTAGGGCGTTAGTAATAGATCTGACTGTAGAATTGGAGGCCCACGACCAGGGTTTTGGGTTCACCCAAAGTATGTCCCTTGCAAAGGCGTATGAGAACACAGTAGAGGAAGTTGGGAATTTTTTCTTAATCCATAACAAAAAGGGCAGAGGGGAATTCAATAAAAACATCATGACAAAACCAAGCAACCCTTGGTACTCGGCCCATTGCAAGGCAAAAAGAAAAGAGATCAGTGTAGCCCTGCGTAAAAAGAGCCAACCATTAGTTAGTTTAGCAAGGAAAGAATACGCAAAGGCTCTGGAGCAGGCCAAGCGCGAGTGGGAGGAACAACATTGGCAGGATCTCAAAGCAGCTTCTAAAAGGAAGAATTCACTGCTGTTTTGGGACCTGATCAATAAAAATAGGTCGAGTAGTTCTCCCACACTAGTTAACCATATAACTAGCCAGCAATGGCATTCTCATTTTTCTGCGTTGTATAGTGGGACGGAGGTGGATTTCCGCTCCCATGATCCTGTTGCCAGGGTCCCCCCTTTACAGCCGGTCGAGGATCCCTTTTTGGCCTCCGAGGTGATGATGGCCATCAAGCATTTGTCCCCGAAGAAAGCTGCTGGCAAAGATGGGATTCCAGGAGACCTCCTATTGGAAGACCCGGAAACCTGGGCTAAATTTATCGCCCAAACAATGAACATGATTTCCAAGGGGTTCCCTGTCCCTGAATCATGGAAGGGTGCGGAGGTAATAACCGTCTTCAAGAAGGGGGCCAGAGATGATCCTGCCAACTACAGACCGATTAGTTTGATCGATGTGTTACAGAAGGTGGTTGGCAGGGTCATCATCATGAGGACTGGCACTTGGATGGAGGAAAGGCAAGTGTTGTCCCATCTACAAGCAGGGTTTCGTCAAAAGGTGGGCACGATGGACCAGGTCTTCCGCTTCTTTGCGATCTATTGGAAGACAGTTACCATCAACAAAGGTAGTTTATACCTAGCTTTCATAGATCTCAGGATGGCGTTCGACCTGGTCCCTCGTGAAAGGCTGTTGGACATTTTAGAGACGATGGGCTTCCCGGGTTACCTCTTGGGCCTCATTGTGCGGCTTCATGAGGGGAACTATGCGAGGATCAGATGGGGTACTCAAGGCCAATTGACCAATAGGATTCCCGTGAGGAGGGGTGTACGCCAGGGATGTGTAATGGCACCAACGCTGTTTTCTCTCTATGTGAATGGTGTGGTGGACCATCTGAGAGAGGATCCGGCCGATGCTCCATCCCTGGCCGGGGAAAAAATACCAACACTCCTCTTCGCGGATGACACCATCCTGATCTCCAAGACCCCGTCAGGCCTCCAAAAGCTCCTTAATCGGTTTAGCACATTTTGTACTGATAGAGGCCTTACTATTAACACTACAAAAACAAAGCGCATGGCCTTAGCACCATCTAGCAGATTTAGAAACAACTTTCTGCTTAATGGTGTGCCTCTGGAATTGGTGGATTCCTTCGATTACCTGGGTATTAGGCTCAACAATCGGATGAGCTGGAAGGATCATTTGGCCAAGATGTTGCTAAACTACAAAAGAGTTTCAGGGGCGGTTATGAGAGAACACCGGGAGTCCAGGAGTAAGCCTGTAGCACCTCTTCTAGCTATTTACGAGGGCCAAGTTCTCCCGTCTGCTCTTTATGGCTCTGAACTCTGGGGGTTCGAAAACACTTCTGAGCTAGTTAGGTGCGAAAATAAGTTTTTGAGAGACGTGGTTGCCCTTCCTGCCTCTACCCCGCTAATCCCCTTAAGGGCTGATTTGGGCAGGCGCCCGCTCAAGGATTTAGTGCGCCTGCGCCCGGTGCTGTTTTGGGCTCGCTTGCGAAGAACCAGGGAGCTCCAAAAGTATGCCGCTGCCTTGGACGAACTAATTTTGCTCAACTCTAACAATAAAATCAAGTGGCTGTGCAACCTGAGACAGATGGTGGTTCATTTGGGTCTGTGTGACTCTTGGGAAAGTTAAACCCCACCGTCCAAGATAGTGATCAAACAGCTGTACTGGGACCTAGTTCAGACGGAGACCATCACCAGATGTTCAGGGGGATCCCTAACTGAGCGATTTTTTCGTTCAAATGGATTAGGTGCTTAGAACCATTTTTGGATTATATTGAGATCCCCTTGGATAGAGCACTGTACCTTAAGGTTAGGTTCGGGATCCTCCCAGTTCATGATTTCACTTCGGGGTGGAAAAAGCAGGTCGGCCTACTGAACCCATGCCCTGGTTGCGCAGCACCCACTGAGTCTGTGGCGCATCTCTTCTTTGCCTGCCCAGCATATAGGGTTCCCAGGAGGATTTGGTTAAAACCGCTATGTAAGGGGCTGGGCCTTAGATGCCACAAAATGGCTCTGCGGATACTCTGTACCGATACGTCTTCGATTGCTATGGTCTGCGGAGTTGCTAAATTCTTAGGTAGTGCTTGGCGGTTACGCATGAGGCGTGTCAAGGCTCTCTCTATTGCCACATAACAGCAATAGGGCTTTGGATTGGATGTTTTTTGTGTTTGATATCCTTTTTATTTTATCTTTGTTTTGATGTGCTTTTGCTTAAACATTGTATTGTATTGTATTTGTCTCCTTATGATGAACTTTTATCGAATAAAGGATCTTACAACTACAACATATTAATTTGTTTTGCGCCCATTCACCCAAGGAGGCTGTGACCTCTAGGGCCTTTTAGGCAGGTGCTAGTTTGCACGACATTTTCAAATCTGTGGATTGGTCAAAAGGTCATACTTTTAGAACTTTCTACTGTAAATCTATTTCTCACGTCTCTGATTCTCTTATTGCAATGCTTCGAACATGCATATTATGAAACTTTGGTCTTGTAATAAAATTGAGAATTTTCTAGCCTTGGTGTCATAAAGGCTAGATTTTTACTAAAGACACAGAAGTGAGTATTATCCAACCACTCTTTCATTAACCCTTCCTGGTTGTTTTTTCTGCAGTCCCAGCACCTTCTTCCGCCTCTGCTACCTCCACCTATCTTGGATGGACTATTTTCTCTGATGCAATTTGCCAAATCAATTCATGGATCACTCCTCCTCAGTCAGAACTGTGCTCCTCACCTCCTTTTGAACTGCTTCTCAAACCTTTTGACTATGCTGGTTACCTTCTATTCAGTACTATGGTTTCTTTTGATGCCTTTTGTTGATTAACGCGCTATAAGAAAAGAGGGGTTGTTGTTGTCAAGATAGTTATTGGGTTACTCGATGTCCCATTGGTTGTTTTATTGTGATATCACAGTTTGTAGTCATAATATCAGTTATTTCTGGGAAACAAAGTTTTTTTTATCTTGCTTGGCTGTTGTTGAATAAGATCAAGAAAAAACTGCATAATACTTGTCTCCGTGTCTTTAAGAAAATCTAGCCTTTCTGACACCAAGGACCGGAAAATCTCATATTTACGCAGATACAGTTTTACTTTTAAGGGGGTGTCAATGTTTACTTCTAGAGCTGGTAAAAATTAACACATTAGTGTTGTAATTGCATAAGCGTAAGATAAATGAAAGGCTGCGTGCATTTAATTTTCGACTTTGATGGACGCTACGGGTGAATAGTTGGATTGCAGTTTATGTTGTCAAACCTCTTCAGAGAGGCTGGTGATGGATAGCTAAGTGCAGAGATCTCACACTTAATTGTGGCTTGTGATGTTTATAGACAGTCCCAGTTCTACCTGCTGTGACAAACATTCCTTTACTCTAAGGTGATATCTGGTGATTAACCTTAGAAGAATGCTTGAAAGAGAACCGCCACTAAAACAGTTACTTCCCCTGTCTAGAAAAAGTGTATGAAAGGGGAACCCAAAACATACCACATCTTTACAGTACTAGGTCTTCTTGACCAAGAATGGGAGTGTTTTGTAGAGTACTTGGAGAACTGCTGTGTAACAAGGGTTGGTGTCTGGCTGACAACTAGACACATAGTGATTGGGAGACATCACCTGAAGTCTGCATTTTCTGCTGGAGGAGCTGAGGGTCTGACTAGTACCTAGAAATCTACCTGCCTGTTGAAAGATGGAAGGAGTGTGCCTGGCAACTGCACCTTGTCTCTGTAAACTTGATTTGCGTGAAAGACCACAATTACACCTTGTCTCTGTAAGCCTGATCAGCCTAGAAGACCATACCTGCACACCACTACTGTGAACCTGACCAGTTGAAGCGGTCACCTTCCCTTGCAAGACCAGCTCATTGCACCGGACCGTACTTCGTCCAGCATGTGATGCTCACATCAGAGAGCAGCTATCGAAAGTGTGGTCTGTGCCCTTCTCATGCCTAACCACTGAGAATTGGTGCAAGGGTATCACAAGCCTTCCCCCTTGACTGGAGCACACAGGCTGAAATTCCCTTGAAGGAAGGCAACCACATGGACTTCAGACTGTCTAACTAAAGTCACCCAAGTGTAAGATCGATTGAATGCGTAACACTTCTAAAGTCTCTGGGGTGGCTGTGATAATATGCACTGGTGCCTAATTCATGCCTCTGCCACTAGACACTGTGCTGCAGTATATATCACCTAGATATCACCTGGGTGGGAGTAGATATCAGAGCGGGTTAGAGTAATGCCACCTGAAGAATGCAACTACCACAGCTCATGGTTCCCCAGCCCAATTTAGGCTCTGATTCGTTGGAATCAAGGTGGCATTTATAGCGCCTGAAATATAATGATACTGCAGGATACTTTTTGTTTTATCTGGTGGGATAAATAGCACCTATACTGAGTTTTGAGGGCATAATATGCAGATTTTGGTGCCTAATGCATCAAAAGCTACATGGTACAGTAAACTGTACTCTTTTCTCCAGATACATTTTGCTAGATTTGGCCGGACAAAATATAACAAAGGGTGAGACATTTAATGCAGCCAGTGATTACTTGCTGTCTAAATACTACTCATCTGAGATATTTGCTCCCTACGCAAACAGGACTTTGGGGTCAGAGTACACTAACCCACTCATGATCGGGCCCTAGAGGGGAGGATCACGAATATGAGGGGACAGAGCCAGCACCTCCTCCACTAATGCATAATCATTTGCAGTGGCCCATTAACCACAGTGCTGCTATGTTTAGGTATTTGGAGGTCAACTCAATTTAGGAAGGTCTTCAAACTGTTGGTCTCCCTTCCTGGGTCCAGTGTGCCTTGCATGGCAGACCTCGACAAGGAAAATAAACAATTGCATGCAGTGAGTAAACTCCCAATATGTTACAGTCATCTTGTTTTCTCTTACATAAACCAACCTTCCTTCATGGTTTGTTTATCTGATAGAAAAAATGTCCCATCCTTGTGTTCAACCTCCCATTCAGCTTTGATGAAAGTGCTTCCAATGCAGGCGGGGATCTCTCAATTTGGTAGGCTGTCCTTTGCCAGGAAGGTGTGGGTGGCGGAGTCTGCAAACGACAGTCTAGTGGACCACAAGCCAAGATTTAAATGACACTTTAAGTCTTTAGAACAGTGCCGTTAATTTCATATAATATGATACTGTTTGACACATGACACATTTTGTGTAATGTAATGTATGTTCAGAAATAGTCTTAAAACACAATTAGTTTATAACCACAGGACTGGACTTAGAGGTGTTGTGATTTCAATCTATAGCATGCTACCTCTGAGTATGTCATGGGGAGCAGCCTCTCCTGTGATCTTAGCCTCAACTGTGCTGTCTATTACCCTTTCCTTCATAGCAGTCTTTTCTTCTGGCTTGCTCTCAGCCTACAACCTACTATCGCTCCGCCTGTGCTGGGTAACACTGAAGCAGCCTCTCCTGGGGAGTAGTCTCTACAGAGGTATGATCTGACTGTATCTTGAGTCATTTCTTAGACTGTCCTGAGGCCATATTGCAGAAAGTGCCCCGGGGGTCCAGCTGGCGTCTGCACCTGCTTAGGATGCCCCAGGGGCACTTTGGTATTACAGAAGAGGCCGTAGATGTGTGTACGATCCCTTCTGTAGTACTGAAAGAGCTGGCGCACATACAGCGCCAGTACTTTCTCAAGAGGGTGTTACCTTATTTGCATGGGGGCATGACCTCATGCAAACAAGGAAATCCCTTTGCTTCTGTGTCTGCCCCATATTATGAACGCGGGTGCAGAGGCAAAAAAGCTGTCAGGAGGTGCACTGACAGTGTATCTCCTAAAAGGTGGCACACTGTCAGTACGCCCACTGATAAGAGCCTTCAGGAGGGGGGAACAGGGGTCCCATGGACCTGCCAGATATCCCCTTGCAGGCAGGTGCAGTCACTCACAGCACCCGCCTGCAAGGGGATCTCTCATTCCCCCTAAAAGTGCAGTTGGGTGCCACCTGCACAGTGAATCACAGAGCTGCTTCAAAGCCACTCTGTTTTTCACCTAGGGCAGCACGATTTCACACCTGCCCTTGGGGCAGCGTATTCTAAGTAATGGAGTGCACTCTCTCTGTTTGCACTTGGTACACTTTCCTTAAGGTATGCCCAGTGCAAAAAAGGAAAGTGCGCCCTATACATAATAGGGCGCTTGGAGAGCAATCTCTTAGGCCACCTACCGAGCCTTTCCACCTTGTGATTTCACTCTAGATTGAACATTCTTTCAGCCTGTTCAGGGGAGTAGCCTTGCCTTGTTTTTTTTTATCGCACTATATATTGAGAAGTCTCTCACAATCTCTTGTGCAGCAGTCTTTCCTTTATGGTGTGATTTCATTTGTTGATTTGGGAAAAAGGGGGTGGTGATGGACAGAGTTTCTGAATGATGCAGAATACTCTTACCAAGTCAAGAGATCATGGTTTTAATCCATCACTGTTTTTTAGCTCACTGCACCATCCCAGCTCAGAACCTGGCTACATGCAAATTAGTCTGTACCTGTCCCAGTGCATGATGGGAACAGGGCAAACCAAACTACCAAGCCAATTCTTATACTGAAAAGGAAACAAGCTTCCGGGGACCGGTTTCTGGCATCACAGCCTTCGTCAGCCCGGCTTGCCTGAATCCTGATGGTGCAATGAGCAAGGGACTCACGTCTGAGCATACCCTCCCACACAGAGTGTGGATAAAATCGATTTGGGAAAAAGGGGGTGGTGATGGACAGAGTTTCTGAATGATGCAGAATACTCTTACCAAGTCAAGAGATCATGGTTTTAATCCATCACCGTTTTTTAGCTCACTGCACCATCCCAGCTCAGAACCTGGCTACATGCAAATTAGTCTGTACCTGTCCCAGTGCATGATGGGAACAGGGCAAACCAAACTACCAAGCCAATTCTTATACTGAAAAGGAAACAAGCTTCCGGGGACCGGTTTCTGGCATCACAGCCTTCGTCAGCCCGGCTTGCCTGAATCCTGATGGTGCAATGAGCAAGGGACTCACGTCTGAGCATACCCTCCCACACAGAGTGTGGATAAAATCGATTTGGGAAAAAGGGGGTGGTGATGGACAGAGTTTCTGAATGATGCAGAATACTCTTACCAAGTCAAGAGATCATGGTTTTAATCCATCACCGTTTTTTAGCTCACTGCACCATCCCAGCTCAGAACCTGGCTATATGCAAATTAGTCTGTACCTGTCCCAGTGCATGATCTCTTGACTTGGTAAGAGTATTCTGCATCATTCAAATACTCTGTCCATCACCACCCCCTTTTCCCAAAGTGATTTCATTTGTTGTCTGCAGTCTCTTCCAGCCTCTCTTGGGTTGTAGCTACTCATCAGGCCATAATCCTGTCTCTCAGTTTGTCATTGGCCCAGCCTTTCCTGGGAAATACTCTATGCATGAGATTCCATGAGATTCGATGACACTCTATATCATGGCACAGCGTAAACTTTCATGATTAGCAGTCTCTTGGCTAACCATGGAGAGCACTCCCTCCTTGTGATCTCACTCTGGATTGTGCACTTTTAGAGCGTGTTCTGTGGAGCAGTCTCTCATTGTGTGATACGTGCTCTGACTCTGGCAGGAGCATCTCTGTGATCCCACTCTTTAGTGTGGTCTTTCACACGGTCCAATTGAGCAGCAATTCCTTGTGTTGAAAGCTCTGCAAAGTAATTTCAAAGCAACTGCTACCATCCTTCCCTCTGCATCCCAGATATTTTACCTTTTCCACTTGAGGTAGCTCATGTGACCCACCAACCCATATTGGAACACAGGTGTGATGTGGATATGAAGAAAGCACTTATCCAATTAAGATATAGATGATTTACTTTAAAGCCACTTGATGGCTAGGCCACTTGATCAGCAGGCCATAGCCAGCTCCATTGATATCAACTCATATCAATTGAATACTCCCACATAACCTCCCATCAGAATGAAAAGACAGAACCTGGACTGGATGAGCCTCTTGAGCAACATGTATTAGGACAACTTGAAAGCTGTAGATTTAATAACTTATTCATTGTAATGAAAAAGCATGACAGTGAAACCTCTACCGAGACTTGCACCTATCCCGCTATCCCCAAGATTTTTATAATTAAGGAAATATCCTAAGTACGTCTATGTGCACACAGTTCAAGCACCCACTGGTGCAGTCCTAATCGGACTTTGCAATTTTGAAACAAGAATCAACCGGTGCAGCAATAAATGCTTAAATATTACACAGTAGTAAAAAGAAATCAAATTCAATTTCAGAGATGTATTTTTCCAAATCTTCTTTTTTATTCATTAGTGGTTTAGATGTGACATGTTTTATGCAGTGAAGAACAGCCAACATGTTTTGTCCAGTACAATGGACTTCTTCAGGGCTGTAGAGTGACATATATACACATATATAAATGCATGGCATGCTGTTACAGTGAGGAAGAAAACAGCGTTGGTGTATGTTTAGGATTCGCCATCCTGTCGTGGAATGCCATCATCAGACTCTGGGGTGAGGTGACTGCGCTTTGCTTTGCTGTGGGATATATAAATACATATAAACATCATAACTGACAACATAACAAAACACATCGTCATGTGTTAGAAATGGAGGTCTCTAGTTGGCAGAGGTAGGTAACTTTGTCCAAATAGGGACCCTTGCTTCTAGTCTGGGTAAGGGGGATACACTCCTAAAATAACCCCTGCTCACCCCCTTGGTAGCTTGGCATGAGCAGACAGGCTTATCACAGAGGCAGTGTGTTAAGGATTTGTGAACACATAGAGTAATACAGTGAAAACACTACAGATGGACTCCACACCAGTTCAGAAAAATAGCTAATCTTTATCTAAACCAACAAGACCAAATACGATAAAAACAATCCAACAAACAATACTCTTGAAAAATAGTACTTGTGCAAAATAACTTTTTGATTGCAGGAAAATCAATAAAACACAGTTCGTCCAACTCAGTAGCTCCTCCTGGGGCTACCTCAATACTGAATACAACAGAGTCTAACAATTCCAGCCGACTGCGTCATTACGGGCCATCTAAAGCGTCGACAGACTCAGACACAGTGCCTTTCTTGTTGCAGCCAACATGTCAGTGTGAGTCGGTCAGGGCAACCTTCGCGTTGTGAAGCGAGCATTGCGGCAGGCGGTGTCCTCACAATGAGGTGCAGGCAGCGGCTCGTTGGAAGAGTCACTGAGACCAGGGCCTGCGTTGAAGGGTGGGACGGTGCTCACTGCGGTGCTGGCAGGTCACTGTGCAGTCGGTCAATGTTTGGGTCGGGCAGGGACAGCGTCGGTGACGTCCTTGCAGCGTGTAGCGAAGCGTTGCGGAGTGCGGTGCCCACAGGACGCGGTGAAAGCAGCGGTTTGTTGCCGGAGTCGGTGAGACCAGGGTTGCGTTGCGAAGTGAGGCGTTGCTCTCGGCAGTGCTGTCAGGACAGGGAATCCTGTGACAGACTCAATGACAGATTTGGTTACCCTTTTTCTTCTGCGGAGATGATCAGAGACGGTGCCCACAGACACTGTGAGGTATTTGCTGTTCCTGAGAACTCTGGAACAAGGGGCAAACTCAGTTCAATGCCTTGGAGATCTTTTCTTCAAGCAGGGGGACAAAGCAAGCAGCAAAGTCCTGTAGCCACTGCAGACCAACCCCAGACAGCAAACAGCACAGGGGCAGTATTCCTCCCCAGCTTCTCCGGCTGTTGTCCTTGGCAAAGGATTCTCTTGATTTCCCAGAAGTGATCTAAAAGTCTGGGGTCTGGGCCCCTCTTTGTATACACAAAAAACCTTTGTTCTCTGAAGGCAGAGAGTGTTTGTTCTCAGCCAAAACCAGTTCTGTCCTCATTGGTGCAGCTTCCTGGCAGGAGATGGAAACAGAATTGTTGAAGGCAGACCAGGTCCATGCAGGTGAAAGGAAATCTCCTCCACCTACTCTAAATGCAGCCCAGGTCTACTCAGCCCAGTCTGACTCATTAGACTTCTGGAGCCACTGCCCCTCTCCAGCCCCTGTCATCCAAAAGCCAGACATGCAATACACAAACCTAGCAGAGGGACACTGGATGGTTAGGCAAGAAAATACCTACTTCATAAAAGTGGTATTTTCAAACACAGAATGCAAAACCCCCCCTCACTAAAAGATGCACTTTAACATTCTGAGTTCAGGCATACTAAACTTTATTTTCCTACTTTGTTCCCAGGGCCAGTTATGTTTATAAGAGGTTATAAACAAACATCCCATTCTGTGCTATGGGAACAGGTAGCCTTGCAATAGTGAAAAACGAAATTGGCAGTAATTCACTATCAGGACATGCCACATACAACAGGGCATGTCCTACCTTTCCCATACATTGCATTCTGCCCACATGGGTACCTTGGGCCTACCTTAGGGATGACTAATATGTTGAAAAGGGAAGGTTTAGGGACTGGCAAGTGTGTGCACTTGCCAAGTCGACATGGCAGTCCGGACTGCACACAGGCTCTGCAATGACAGGCCAGAGTTACATTTTACAGGCTGCTTCTGTGGGTGGCACAATCAGTGCTGCAGCTCACTAGCAGCATTTTATTTACAGGTCCTAGGTGCACAAAGTGCACTATACTAGGGTCTGAAAAGTAAATCAAATATGGCAATCATGGAATCACTAATGCATAACAACAATTTACAAAGGGAGCACTTGCACTTTGGCACTGAACAGTAGTGGCAAAGTGCCCAAAGCATCTAGACCATCAAAACAGAGACCAACACACAGCAAAAACACAGGAGGCAAAGGCAAAAAATGCAGGGGAGACCCATGCCAATGGTGCCATGTCGAACATCATGTATCATCACAACACATGTGTGTTCCTACTTTAGATTAAGTCTATTAATAGGTGTAGTACAAAGTCAGTTCAACTTCAAATGTAAACAAACCACCAAGACAAGATACGAAAAGTACACACATGAATCTACCATGACAAAGTACAAGGAATACAAATAAACACATTATGTGCATCCAGATTCCTCTTTATGCATATTTAAACAACCATAGTTATAAAAAACGCTATATACATTGGGACACAGTCACCAAAATGCAATGTGTGCATGCAGTGCAATCCCAAAAAGCAACGTGCAAATCAAGCACAGAAAATGACAGTGTTAGCCAAATTCTGTAAATTACGCAGTGTTGAATATGGTCAGAACTCCGATGAGGAGCATCATTATTTTTTGTAGAGCTTGCATTCATTGGAAGCCAGCATGGAAAGCCCAACCGGGGATGGTCTCGCTGGTTTCTGTAGGGCCAGCACTCTTGAATGCAGCTGCGGGAGCTGTGGGGGCAGTCTCACTTGAGTCTTCCCACTCTCGCAGGCTGATGCATACCACAGGAATTGCCTCCTGCTGCATCTCTTGGCCCAGGGATGGAGTCCTTCTGACTCAGAGGGGGAAGCACAATGGCACGTCTCCCTATGATCATCATATCCCAGGAATGGGATCCTGGGGCCCTCCTGTCTTCAACGAGGAAGCGCAACAGAGCTTCCCAGCATCCTTATGGTGGTGGGGGTCCCGGTCCCCTTTTTCATAAATCCACCAAGGGGAAGGGGTCCTCTGACAAGGTGTGAACATGGGGAGGGGGCCCATGCACACCCTATGCGCCAGCTTTGTTAAAACAGCTTCCTTGTTCCATCCTATAGGCCCTGGTCCACCCCGGGGGAATACAATCAAATGAAAGAGGAACCCCACGTGCTCTGAGGGAGGAAAAGTAGTTCACAAGTCTCCAAACTTGGTAATGCCATAACTCAGGCCCGTGGGTCAATCCTGGGCTCATTTTACTCCAGGTGGCGAGCTCTATCCACCAAGGGCAGTTTCAACAACCATCTCCACCTACAAAGTGGTGCAGTCCTCCATAAGCTAGTCCTGCTTGGTCACTGCGCCAGCTCTCCTTTGTGGCTTTGTTGGTGGGTGCCGTAAAGTCCAGAGCTTACCCCAACAGGTCGTCAGGTGGAGTAAGGGGGCCAGTCTCCTTGGCCCTTTGGGAGACCCAATGGTCCTGGTGTCAACTGGACAGAGTCCTTGGTCCTGAGTGGAGATCAGGGGGTTCCCCCTTCTAGATCTCCATGGATCCAGCAGCACAGTAGGTAGAAAAGCCACTGGCAAGAGAGAGTCTACCTTTGTGCAAGAGTTTTAAAAGAGGAGAGGAAAGGTCCAGAAGGCAGGCACGACTAGCCAACCCTGGGGTGCCACATCACCTCTCCACCTCTGTCCCAACCCTCCTGCACAGCATGTGGGGACAATCCAAAATGGCATCATCCAGGTGCCACTGGTCACATCTGCTCCTTGGGCCTCAGCTCCACCCCACGCTGACATCACCTTCAGGGACATACAGACTAGAAATTCATGGAAGCCCCCTTGTGTGTTGGCTCGAGTTGTCTACTGACACTCTAATTTTTTCAGTGCCCTTAGGCAGGCCCATCCCTGGTGCAGTGTGACAGCTGAGTGATTGAAATAGATCAGTCCACCCCACTCCTTTCCTCCAAGGAGCTAAGCGAAGTAGTGCTAATTGCTCCTTTAGTGTAGGGGCCTCATTGGTTCCTGCTGCTGGAGAGAAATGTAATTAAATGGACACAGTAAGGTGACTAAAGGCCTGGACTCTGATCCTGAGCTGAGCCAGGGAAATATGGACACTCTGGATGACCCATAAGGTGGACAGGTATCATTTTGGAAGTTATATATTTAGTTTTCTCTCACAGGTTTCTCTCAAATTCAAGACGACAATGGGGAAGTGAAACTACACACTAAGGCAATTCCCTTCCTATGTGTATAATGGGGTGTCACCGTAGTTAAAACAGTAAAGCTAACTGACTTTCCCTAATAGTGCACACTACCATCATGAGGCCTATCCCAGGTGAATACCTAACTCAGCAAAGTCCCCATTGCACCAGGCTACCTGTGTGCTGTTACCAGACTGTGCACTAGCAACCCACACACATGTTCAAACGCTTGTGCACACATGTTCACATGTAATTAGCCAAGTGACTCTTACCCTTCCTACATCGCTGCAGCCTTGCCTTAAAAGGTGGACACTGGTGGTTAACGCGCAGAGTCTGCTTGCTTGTGTTTCTGTGGGTGAGACACCGGTAGTGACACTCACCCACAGTTAAAAGTCTGAAAACCAGGTGATCAGAAAAGGAAAAAGTCCAAGCATACTGCAGAGACTGAGCCCAGTGCAACAGTTGATACGAAGCTACATATTCTCATAACATGTAAAATGATCCCATTAGCAATTTAAATTTAGCAGAATGCAAGTTATACTTTTATGAGTCTGGAAAAAGCGATTATTATGCCACCAATCACAATAATTCATGACAGATATCAAGGAAGCTTAAACCTATAGCAATTTTTTCAATGGACTATGTGCACAGTGGTACTGCTGAAGTTATTATTTTCCTCATACCACCTTCTTATTTCCATGGTTGATGTGTGATGAGTGCTTTGGATGCCATGCCACGCAATTTCCTATGCGTATTTTGAGCTTTTGTGGAGTTTAGATGTGGCTTATTTTTGCATCCTCAGTTGCTGAACCCCATTTAAAGTTATTTTTTGTTATTTATAATAGTTTTATTTGATCTTCATACTTTCCATCATAAATTATTTCTTCAATACTTATTTTGCTTCAAACGTTTAACCTTGAATGGTGATTCTTGTACTATGATACTCTAGCTTTCACACTGAACAACCAAGAAGCTCTGTACATACATTGAAGAGTATTGGGCAAAGCATTGGTTGTTTTTGGTCAAAAAATTGAGAGCCACTATCATCACAGCTGACATTAGAAGTAAAATAAATGACTGTAAAATATTGCTCATTGGAGCCACTACAAAATAAACAGCAATACTGCAGGTTCCACAACACTTAACAACAAGGGCTGTGGTCAATATGTCCAAAACAGATATAAATTGTCTACTCTCATAAAAATGCATTTGCAATCAACTGTAGCAAGAACAACATTTAATCCATACCCCAGGCCCATTCAATTATTTTTAGACGTATGAAGATCATACATCTGCCACAACCCTCTGCTTCATTGGGAAACAACTTGTGATGCTTCCCAAGGTGAGGCAGATACAAGCAGATGAGAGATGTTTCACCTTTCAAGATTTCCTTCTCTGGAGCTGTGAGGTAGAAAACATTCGGTCCATGGAGTTGTTCTTTCTTTGGAGATGGTTAACGTCTTTGAGGAAAGACATCTTTGTGCTGTCTTCCTCTTGTTTTTGCTCTGAACATCTGATAGTTAACATCTGATAGTTATAGCCGACTTCTTCTTTGGTGCTCGCATCCCCCTTGGACTCTTCTTTGGTCCCATCCATAGGGGAATGGTGTTGATCGGCTGTGTTAACCAGGGGCACCTTGGCGGGAAGTGCCCCATATTGGCGATATAGAGAGTAGGTGGCTAATATGTTCTCCCATTCTTGCGTGTTCAGATAAGAGAGGATGGCCCATCCCTCTTTTCTGATGTGTTGGATCGTCGGGCCCACCCGTCCCTGCGAAATGTGGGCTGGTGGAGTTGGGCAACCAGGCCACTACTGGACTTGAGGCATTGGCTCTTGGTGGCAGGGACATCGAGTCCAAAGTGGCATTGCTCTCATTTGGTGATGGAATTAAAATAGCTTCTAGTAGGGGTTCTGACTGATGGTTCTGCATGCTCCTCTCACTGAATGAGGATCCTGTGAGGGATTGGCTGTTGTAGGTTGGCTCTTGTGTGTGCCCCAGTGGGCCTACTGCCATTGAATTGGTTACTGACTGTGCGAGCTGTGCAAGCCCCGCCTCTGTAGGCAAGGGTTATGCCAATGAGAGTACTGGGGATGTTGAGGATTGGGCCTCGTTTTCTTCTTGTTCTTTTGCTGCTTGTGCTGCTTGATGATCGACTAGATTCAAGGTTCCTGATTGGCCATTTGGAGGCAGATTTTGATCTGTTATAATAAACGTAGCAGTTGCCAACAATTGTTTGTGGTAGAGAGGGGGATGTATGGATTGCGGCATTGTGAGCGTTGTTTAAACAAAAGTCTTTGTCGTTGGGTTGACTGTGTAAAAATAGACAGGCCAGGTCTTCCGTGGGCTGAATAACCTCTTCTTGTGGCAGGGTGAGTGGTAGGGATGGCTGCGGGTGTAAAAGCTGCTGGGGGATTAGCAGGCCTTTGATGGCAGCATTGCTTGAGTAGAGAGCAGAACCTACATCTTTTAGGAAGCTAAATCTTGTGTAAATTTTTTGGTTGAGTTGTATGAGCTAAATGTTTTAGACCACCCACCTCACTGCTTTGCGTCGCCCTGTCCTTTGATTCTGGCTATGTTGCAATTAATGAAGTTTGGGCGCTGTGTTGAGTAGTGAGACATGGCTTTCTTTTCTTCTCTTTTTTGCCTGCTGGCCTAACGGGGATGACCACCCTGGTCCTCCCTGATCTCATTAGGAGACCTGTGTTCTCCCTTTACTTAGCACTGCTTCCTGCGCGCTGGTTAGTGCCCTGATTGCCCTGCTTCCGTTGATCTAGACCTAGGCCAGTGACTGGTGCCCCACTCTTTCCCATGGTTCCCTTGGTTATTGACCTGGTAGACAAGTAGAGAGGAGGGTCACTTCTTGCCCTTTTGCAGTGACAGCTAACCTTCCCAGGTGTTTGTCGGGGTCCCAGCGAGGCACTGTTGGCTTCCTTAATAAGTAGATTAGAGGATTAAGGGGTTTCCCATGGTTAGTGTGGCCCCATAGCCCAAGAGTTGTACCTGTGGGGTGTGAGTAGCTCTGGTGCCCTGGTGGTAGACCTGGCTGCTTGCTCCTTTGTTGTCCTGCTTTTTCCTTGCCTTTGCCCTCGCTCTGTCACTTCTGCTCGTGTCCTGCGCTGCCTGGGAGCCGGTGTGATGAGAGGCTGTAAAATGGTGATGATGGCTGGGCGGTTCAGGGAGGCTGTCTAGCTGCCTCCCACTTTACCCTCCTCTCTGGAGCCTACCCCCACAGAGATGGTTGGATGTCTGGGGGTTGGAGCGTCTTTCCGTGGCGGGAGTGATTCCTTGGCCCTCCTCCCCCTGTTTTCCTTCACCGTTCCGTGGACCCCTCTGTTCTTTGGCAGGGGCGCTATAAGTAGGCATGGCAAAGGGGATCATCAGCTGTGGGAGCTATGGAAGTTAGGTCAGAGCCGAGATGTTGAAGGTGACTGTGACTGTGGCGAGTGGGGCTCCACCAGCCAAGCCGCAGGCTGCACCCGGTACTGTTCGGGCCGCCTCTGCAGCCGACAGGTGCTTGCTCTCTATGGCAGCTGACTACAGCTGCCACACTCGCGATGCTGTCACTGTCGCTGTTGGTCTTGGGAAGTTCACCCAGTCAAAACATCTAGCAAACAATGCTTATTGTGCGTGCCCTCTTCTCAATAAGGGCGTAACACATGTGCACGTATTGTACGTGTAAAGTAAAATTTTCTGCTAGATTCATCAGCCTAAGGGATGTATTTTGAAATATAATAAGGTAATGTACCGAATCTTCATTGCTATGCCCGTCATTATGGCATTCCAGAATAGTCCGTTGTATTATTTTCATTTCTGTTAATTCCTCTATGCAACTAAATTGTGTGAGTTAACAGCCAATGAAAATTATCTGCAAGTATGTGTTATTTGGGGTAGATTGATAGCTAATCGTTTGATTGGTTTGCTGTACAAGTAACATTTTAGTGCTGCTTTTTTATGTAATGTGATATTCTATGAAATTGTTTGCTTTCATAGCTTGAAACATTATAAAAGATGTGCTATTTGGAAAAAAGTTGGGGGCATATCTACAAGGTGGCGATAGAAAATTATCACCGCTTTTGCAGCCATTTTCGCGTGAAACCTTGCTTTAGCGCACAAAATCTTAACGCCCAGCTTTGCATCTCTAATGAGATGCAAAGTGGGCATTCCGGACCTAACATGACAGGAGAAATGTCGCTAAGCGACATTTCTCCTATCATCAAGCCCCACGCTATGAAGCATAGCGGCAAGAAAAGTAGCGATAACCCCTGTTATCGCTACTTTCCTTACGCCTGCTTCAGGACTGACTTAGCCATGATATCCTATGGAAGGTGGATGTCATGGCTAAGTTTGTGAGGCCCTATCATCAAGCTAACGCCAAACTTCACAAGATTATCGCTAGGTTTCCAGCGATAATCTCACGTTAGGCAGTTAGCGCTAGGATTTTATCGCTTTTGAGATAAGCGTTGCTAATAGCACGCTATCTCAGCGATAAAAATCCACGTTAGCCGGCGATAATTATCCTAGCGCTAAGTGCGCTAAGCGATAATGATCGCCGGTTTTTGCTGATATGCCACCATATTCGTTTATTCGCGTACTCTAATTTTATCATTCTGTTATTGCACTAGAGAAGGTTATATGGTGCATGCTTCTTTTGAATTATTGCTTGTTATTAATTTGACTGTTGCCATGTATGTTGTGGCTACTTAACTTCTTAAAGTCACATTGCATTACTGTTTTTAATAATGAATTGGCTTCTGATTCTAACTAACATTTTACTTTCTGTAATGATTAGTATGACATTTGACTGGAGCTATAAACTGGGAACTGGAAGACGTCTAGTTGTGCACATTTTTGTTCTTAATGGTCTTCACTGATTATTTGAGCACTGGATTTTGCTTTTTCTGTGAATTGACTCTCCTTAATTTTAATTGAGTTCGGGAATTAACATATTTTTCTATTTAGAGAAAGAAGGTAGCAAGGCTCATAGACAGCGTTAACCAGATGTCCGGGACCAGGTAATATGCTACTAAATCATTGAAGTCGTGCTCAAGGACAAAGGTTGGCTACCGCACAACCTCAACACATGCGCCGATATTCGATGGAGTACTCTCAGGGCCGGACTGGGACCCAAAACCGGCCCTGGCAAAGTTTTCGGCCGGCCCCCCGGGCTTGGGGGTGCCGCCGAGCTCTTTGCCAGGGCCGGTTTTCCGCCGATTTTGTTACAGAGCCGATTTTGCAGCTATGCTGCAAAAACGGCCCTGTAACAAAGACGGCCCCCAGGGGCCCAAAACCGGCACCCACCCGTGCGGCACGCCGGGGTTTGCCCGGTGCCCGCTACGGCCAGTCCGGCCCTGAGTACTCTCCAGATCAGGATACGAATGGACGGGTTTGATTTTGGAAACTCGAATGGCATAAACATGATCACCTTAGGCTTGTGTGAAACGTTACCACGAATCTCTAAGTATTCCTGCTCCTAAATACACCGTAGCTTTTACTTTCAGGATTTTTTTTGTTGTTGTAAACATTGAAAATAATAAAATCTAACAAAAGGCCTTCACGTACTTGACAATGGAATTCTCTCTTTTGTCGGATATTCCGTGAAACACGCTTTGAGCTGTAAATATGTGGTTGCTGATTTCACTCTACTATGTGCTTTATGCTCAAGATCACATTAAATGCTAACAAGCTAAGAACAATCATGAATTGTATGTGCATGCTGTGGACCTGGTGTCTTATGAATGTTAGTTCGTGACTGCATAAAGAAATCAGACAAAAATACCCTTTAAACAATCAGATGCAATCATCATTCCACCACATCTGATAGGTAGGGAGTGCTCAGTTGTACTGGATTCTGGGAAGTGGGGAAATACTGTATCCCATCTAGGGCCAATAAATAACCGGAGATCCAGAAAGAACTAGCATTTATCGTACTCTATGTGTAAGAAATAGTTCTGGAAGAACTTTATTTGACACACTATTAAAAAAAACAGTGGGGTGCCTCTTTTATTGGCATCCAGTTCAGAGCATCATTTTTAACCACAGGGAGCCAAGGGCTAAATCATGGTCAGGAAAAATGGCCAAAGTTGGGGTTCCTGCTAGTCTGCTCCCAGGATGTATTAATCAAGAGGCTTACGACAAGACCTCCAGGACTGCCGGCTGCACCGCTGCAGTCTGATGCCTCGGATCATAGGCCTTCCGACTCGACTATTACCAGCCTCCTGTAACCAGTGAATAACTCCTCAAGCCACAGTCACTGCACAGCTATTCTGGGAATGCCATATATAACGCATAACTGGTGAAGGGAAATGTGGCAGACATTTATTAGTCTACTTACCGACATCCTTTGCGCAAGAATTGTAGAAGAAAAGTATGTTTTTTTCAATTCTTCCCAAAGCCTGCACATTTAATCAATTAAACTATATTGTAGAACAAAAGGTCTTCTTTTTCTGATACACTCAATTTTCTTTTGAACGTATATCAAATATATCATCTAAAATCATATCTTATATTCGCTCAGAGTCACGCAGTTCATTGAACTCGAGATGAACCCCATCTCTCACGGTTGCTTTGTCAACAGGCGCCTGGTCTTACTCGTTCTTCGGGATGAAGGGAAAGCAAGGTCTACTTTTTTATTTGATAAAAAGCTGAAGTAAAATTGGATTGCAGTTGGATGTCCAAACCTTGGCCTTCCAGGAGAGCAAATGTATTCTCATGAAGGATTTGGAAAGAGCATGGGCCCGACGTACTAAAGCATTTTCCATTCACATTACGAAATGTGGATTAAAAAATAATCAGAATTTGCGATTCAGTATCAAGGAAATTTGTTTGTATATATGGCCCATCATACTTAGGGGCGTATTTACAAGCTCCGTGTGCCGCCTGAACATGAGTATTTGATGTTCTGATGGTGCACAATGCAGATCCATAACTACGAGGCCACAGAAATCTACCCTGTGTGGCTTTTCATGTCCTCGTAGATGTGGTGTAAGGCAACGCAGCGCAAGTCACTGTGTTGCCTCACATTGCATCGGGAGGTGTTTCCATGGGTGTTGCAGTGGGTGTTCCCACTCAACGCCCATGGTCTTTGACACATTTCCAGATTTACAACATAGTGTAAATCTGCGAATGTGTCAAAATGTGTGTCTCCCCAGGGGTGGCATAACGAGGAGAAATAACTTTATCTCCTCGTTTTGTCCTCTTTCTATGTGGAAGAAACATCTCCATTGATTGTTTTTGTGCAGGAACTTGTTAATTCCTGCACAAAAACAATCATTCCTCAAACATGGACACCCTGGGGGGCCTGCATTGGTGCAAGCAGCCATTTGTGCACAGTGGAAGAGGACAGGAATGTGCCCTATGTCATAGATATGGTGCATTCTTGCCTTTTTCTTCTGATGCAGGGCAGTGAAGCAAAGTGATGTGCAGTGCTGCACTGCGCCAAATTGTTGAAAATGAGGCCCTAAGTGTGTACTAAGCATGTGTTTCTGGCAATTTTCTACCTTATCTGTGTTGTGTGTTACTTTATCAGCACATCATGCGTTTTTATTTAACATTTGCTGTGGCAAAACTGAATTTGCTTCACTAGAGTAATTACCTGGCATGATGTACACATCTTCAAACAAAGACTAATGACTTTATTGTCTATCCTAATTTTTTACCCTGTAATACAGGAAATGTTCTTGACCTCCGCAATATAGGAACACATGTTTATGTACATGAGTGCATGCATGTTTCTTTGTAATCACAAATAGTGAGTCACGACCAGATTGTGACTGAGAGCTTAGGGATTTCTTGGTTGAAGGCCAACTGATATTTTAGGTAACCTGGTGGTGATGACATGCAGCCCAGATCAGTGACGCATAAGCACTATCCAGCTCTAAATGTTCCCTAGGTACAACAATGTTCTCTTTGATTTTGATCTTAGTAGAGTAAACCCTGAATAATGTACCTCATAGGTATACCCTATGTAGTTTTCTCCACTTTATCAAATCCCTAGCAATACCAAGAGCTCCCACAACCAGGATGAGCCCATCCAGATGCACCATCATTCTGGATGAGGGACTCAATGAGGAAGCATTTAACAAATAAACTCTTGTTGAGAGTCCCCATAAGAATCCTAAAGGGTTTTACTTTGCAGGGTGGCAGGACTGACTGGGGTTACTGTCCCCTGTGCCTTGCAATATAAAGGGACCTTGCCTTTTTGATTTACATTGCAATATAATGGGTAAAAACTATGACTAGACAAAACACAGATCTCTCTAGCAAGTACATTAACTACCAGAATTATCTGGCAATTAATATTATTCCCTAAACATTGCATGACACACAAAGATCTGACCATCATGCTCTGTTGCCCTTTTCTATTAGAAGGCAAATGACATCTCCTCTCCAAGCTTGGCACCCAACGTGGCAACATCAGTCACACCACCCATGAGCCGGTACTGTTTGCAAGCACAAAATGTCCCAATCACAATGTATCCAAGAGATTGCCAGTCACAACTTTCAGATTAGAAGTCCTTATGAATCATAGGAAAAAAGTGGTGTGAAAGTGGTATCCTATCCTCACCTCTTTGTATCAATAGTTTATGACCACTATTCATTTACAAAGTGGAAGCAGCCAATAAAGGACAGTTTCCATACATGAATGTTGGCTGTGGGCATCAGCTGGAGCAGACTGCAGTCCATGAGACCACTGCATATTCTCCACAATGTCTCTTCGCACAGTCACACATTTTTTTCCGTTGCGGTCACTGTCTCTTTAAAGGCAGGAACAGCAATGGCGGCATTTTGTGAATGCTCCCATGGAGGTCCGCTCTCCCTTGCTGGCCTTTATCCCTGCATTTACAGTTATTCACAAGGATTTGCACAGGGAATCATGCCTCGTTATTATTAATGAGGCATGCTTTATTGACTTTTTTCTAATGTTCTTTTTGCTATTCCGGATTGGGTTGCATCGCAGCCCTGTTGAAAAATTGTGACTGTTTTATTACTTAGTCCTTTTCATAATGAGCCCTTTGTCCTGCTGTTCCAGCACACACAGAGATCTTCTTAATGGACAATGTTGTCTTAGGGTACACTGAGAAAATCAGATCGGAGACTTAAATGCTACTGCTCTTCATAAGTACATTCATGAAAATATGAATGGCTTGATGCACAAAACATTTCCCCATGTAAGTGGAAAATGTGTCAACCACATGCTTCGAATATGGATCCTGCTTAAAAAAGTTGTGCAGGTACTATGTCTGACTGCGGAAAAGTCGCAGAATGTGGAAAAAGACAGGTCTCCTCTATTCATTTGAGTATGTTTATACCTGCTGGTATTTCCAACTGCATTGACACTTTGTCAATACAATGTCAGAAATTGTTTCAAGTCGAAAGCAAGTTCTTGCTAAATTTCTACATTGTTTGTTAATCTGATGTAGATGATTATCTCACCCACAAACAGTGGAAATGAAAATGCTAAGAAGTTGTATCCAAATATTGGTAAGATTGACTACTGCATAACTTTAATGTGAGCAATACATTAGGGGGAGATGCTACGAATGCATGCAACCTCAGTTCCAAAGATGGTTGCTGTGAATCGCCAATGTATTTATTAGTGGGGGTTGATAATTAGAGCCCAACACTTATTACCTCTGCATGCTGTTATAGATGGCCCAATAGAATTTGTATTACAGGAGAGAAGCATAATAAGATTAAAATATGCGCAAATCAAAATGTGAAACCTGAGAGTAAGTACTATACAAATAGATGTGTCTAGGTCACTGTAAATTATCAAATGTTCCTATGGCTGTGTCCCACAGAGAGAATATCAAACTCTGAATATTTCAGTGATGTGTTACTGGGAGGTTCTTGCATTAACATTAATTAGAACATTTGAATGTTGGGAGCTCCATTGAAGACAATGGAGTGCTCCATGCTTCTACGGGCCGGTAAAGACCCGCAGAGCAACATTCCAATGTTTCACAAAGACCTCTCGGTGTTTGAGGGGATTTAAATCCCCTCGAGCTTCGAGAGGCCTTTGTTTTATTTGTTAGAACATTCTGCCCTCTAGTGGCAGAATGTTCTAAAAGCCTTATAGCCCTTCGTAGCAGGGCTATACCGGTTATTAAAGTCCTGGTCCCTTGTTAAAGTCCCTCGCCTTCGGCTCGGGCCTTTAAAGCAGGGCTACGGCGGGCTATAAGGCTATAATATGGTAATTGACTGATTCCAAGAAGCTTACATTTGTGTTAAGCATTTAACAGACTGTGGGGCATATGTTCAAGAAAGTGGCGAAGTTAGGCGTTAGCCATCATGGCTTAACGCCTCACTCCGCCACTTCAGAAATTCAAGGCTGCACCATATTTACAACGATATGGGGCAGCCTTGCGTTTCTCTTTTCGCTGGCGCTCCATTTAGAAGTGTTGCGTCAATGCAGGCACCTTTGCACCATAGTGGAAGATTGTTTATGTACAGGAAGGAGCACCTTCCTATACATACACAATCCAAGGCATTTTTCTTTTTCCTCATTTAGCCAACTGAAGACCATGTTTTCCCTGGTCTTAATTTTGGCACTGCCTCCTATTTAGACTGCTCTTGTAAATAGGGGGCAGCATCAAAAGCAGTGGGTGTTGCAGTGGAACGCCCACTGCAACACCCTCTGCCCTCCCCTTTCACGTAAGCATAGCACAGTGGCTTGACGCTGCCTTGTAAATAAGGCAATGCTCCTATCGCCACCACAACATTGTAAAAAGTGACATTGTGGTGGCGATAGGGGCTTGTACATATCCCCCTGTTTCACCACAAAAGAGGAGCCCTAGCCACTCAGACATGAGAGCCCAAAATGCCTGGAGAACCAGCTCTATGTCACATTTCAGGACACCCACGCATTTCATTCATTCATTCATTTGATCTTTATTTCGACATTTGACATTTTTTCAGTCCTAAAAGATTACAGTTAAAACAGTTAAAACATATATAAAACCACAGGTGATAAATAAACATTTCATAAAATCAGATTATCAAGCAGGGTATGCAATCATGATATACAATCACCCCTGGTTGCCGCTGTAATGAGAGAACATCTCTTGGACCACATAGCTAGCAGAAACTTTGAGAGTGCGAAAACTATGTGCGGTGTAGTGTCAGTTTGAAAGACTCTCATTGCAACAAGACATTTATCAAAGCCCATGTTCTTGCACAAGGGTACCAACCAGTACTTTCTGGCTTTACTGTAAGCAGGGCAAAAAAAGAGCATGTGTAGTTCATCTTCCTTAATCGCACCGCATCCAGGGCAAGAATTGCTCGTTGGTGTAGACCACTTACTTGTAAATGCCCTTAGTGGTAGTGTTGCGAATCTCCATTGGATATATAACTTCCTAGCTCCAACTGGGTAAATAAAATTCAAAAACTCCTCAAAAACATATGAATGTTTAAGTGTTAAAAAGGTCGGTGTCAGAGGGCCAGCTTTGGAGTCATGCAGCCATATATTTTGTTTGTAGTCCATAAAGGACTTCGCAAGCATTTTGCATGAAACCCCCCTGCATGTGTGTTCTGGCTCATACCAAAGGTCCGATAGTCCCATTTTCCCCAGTTCCTTTTTCACAAATGCAAGCCAGGGGATTTTCGCTGCACTACCATGGTTCAGCACATCCTTTAATTCAAGCCTATAATTGGACAGTTCTAGAGTTATCCATAGCCTGTGCCAAAACCTAAGAGGTTTCAGAGCTAGCTCATCCTGGACAAAACTCAGTCCTAAATCCAATCTCAGTGGAAGGAGGGGTGTGCTTTGGGGGAGTGCAAGTAGCCGCCTCATAAACTTGTTCTCCACGTTAGGAATTTCGGGCCTACAGGTGTACCCCCAGAGTTCCCCACCATAAAGAGCCGATGCCCTCGCCTTCACTTTGTAAATCTCCAGTGCGGGGCTCACTGGCTTGATTGTAGATGTATTGGACATTTTGAGGATGCCACCCACTAATTGGGAGAGTTTAAGTTTCATATTTGCATACAATTAATCTTAATGGAGATTATTTACATAGTTGCCATCCTGAAAATCTGGTGTGGATTAGGGCCTCCTGTACTTATGTTGCAAACCAAAGCATTAAAGGATTTTTAATGTGGTCTTATGACCTTATTGGCACCTGTTACAAGTGTGTCTGTGCCATTTCAAAACACTCCTTACAATGTCTGTAGGTTTCAATAATTTACATTTGGCTAATTCCAGCATACCACATGAATATATTGACATTTTATTTTGATAATGACATTTTAAAAACACTACTTATGGACAGAAGAAAACTGTTAACCTTGCTTGAAAAAATATAAAACTGTGGCTTTTTTACATTGTTCGTTTTCTGAGTGACACCATAGACAATGTGCCCTGTTTTATTTTGTCTTCATTGTCATTCCCTATTGCTGATAGCAACTCATGTATGCATTTGTCTTGTGTTTATGCACCATAGATGAGCGGGTGCTATTCAACCACTTATGTTGGGTCAGTAGAGGCCCTGTGGAGATTAAATAATAGAGGGAGGCAGCAATTGAAGAACTCCTAAATATGCTATACTACAGCAGTGCTTGTTTTAGCACTACCACAAGGTCACAGCAGCGAATTATTAGAAAATTATACTTCTGTTCCTGAGAATGTCCTTCCTTGTAAGGTATATGTAACTGCAGGAAAAAGAAAATTCAGAAAGGGTGCAGGAGGGCACGAACATGCTACTACTAACATCAGCAAAGCTGACACTTTCTTTTTGGAGTCAGTTCTTCATAAAAAAAGATAATCCTCATAAATCCTCTACGTTGTTTTTGTCTAAGATATAGGACGTTGATTAAGAATGAACTTTAAACATCTAAAACTTGATTGGTGAGTTTTAAGGTGTGCGATTCTCTTGCACGATAGAAAAAGTGATGCTTCAAAAATTAAAGGCGCCATAGAGAAGAAGTAAAAAAAGACTTACTGAACAAAAAATAGCATAGAGTACCACCAATAATTGGGCAACACTGTACTAACTTACGGCCGAAAAGCAGGACTTAATTGAAACTTTAAATTCTTCTGCACAATTATTAGGAATTACTATCAAAACAGTTGATCTCCTCTTTAATGGACATTAGTAAGAAACAACTCACTGCCGGTCAGACAACACCCAGAACCAGGACCCCTGGCCCTCTCACAACCTGACGGTACACTGCCAAGAAACTGGATGCTGAAACAACAGCTGCATCTCCTCATCCCCACGATCCACCAAAGGACCCTTCCCCTGCCGACACTGCCACTTCTCCTGCGACACAACCTAAGAAAGGATCCCTCACCACTCCTGCCCACAATATAATGAACACCTGCAACCACTTCATTGTGTTCTGCTCAATGCCCGCTCACTCTGCCAAGATGCCACGGAAATATGGGACACGTTCACCACCCTCTCCATGAACGTTGCCTTCTTCACCAAACGGGGCTCAACCCCTCCTCGATCCTTAACATCACCACCACTACTCTCAAAGGCTACAAGACAATACACTGTGACCGCACCAACAAACAAGGTGGAGGCATCGGCAACATCTTCAGGGAAACCATCAGATGCAACATCAGCAACAATGACCCCACTCTTCTCATGGAACACCTCAACTTCCAGGTACAAACTGACATGAAGGCCACAATAAGGGGCACCCTCAAGTACAGACCCCAGGACCCTATGCAACATTCTGTGACGACATCTCCAACCTCATCATCCCCTAGAAATCGACTCTCACCTCTACATCCTACTTGGTGACCTTAACTTCCAAATCGATGACCTCAACTACGCCAACTCCATCACCCTCCTGGAGAACCTGAACAACATCGGCCTCACCCAACTGGTCACTGAACCCATGCACAAACCTAGACACACACTCAACCCCATTTTCACCTCCAGCGACAGAATCAAAGTCAGCCACACCACAGAACTCACCTGGACTGACTACACCTTCGTACACTTCATCATCACCTACGCCCAGCACACCATCACCAGGTGTCAGATCTCTTCCCACTGCAGCTGGAGCAAGGTCATAGAAACTCTGGGGTATATTCACAAGAAAGTGTGATAACTACCCCAAGAGTAGCGTAACGCAACTTTCAATATCGCAGCCCATCGTGGGAAAATAACCCCGTGACAACGAGGGATTCACAACAAGGCAGGTAGCAGGCAATAGTCACCAGATAACGCACCAAATATCCGCATCAAAATCAATGCCATGCCGCAGAAATGCGATACGCGAACGCAAAAAAACATGCGATGAGGCTAACCGCGGTACAAAAAGTAGCGAAAACCAGCCACAGGCTTGCAAATCCCACGCGTCTGGCGGAACAATGCGCTATAAAAACCACCGAAAAAATACACCAAAAACAATCCAAAGTGCGTAGCAACACGGATGCACCCTGACACAGCACAGGGGCCAACCCGAACCCCACAACCCCCACAGACTACCAGCAAGGAACAATGGGGTCGGGGGAGGCCAAAGAGAAGAGGGAGAGGAAGACGGGGTGCAGACGGCAGGAAAACAAGACCAGCATCACGGAGGTGACAGAACACTACCAGCAACTGACCCACTAGCAGACCACCTGGATTGCAGTCGGAGTGCCCAGGAGGCCAATCCAGGAGGCCAATAGGCTCCGGCACGACGTGACTACCTAAGCCAGGCACAAACCCGCTGACAACAGGAAGGCAGCAACGGCCACAGGAGGTGGCAGTCCAGTGCCACCGGAGGAGCTGAAGGAAACCCGGGCCACAGTCATCAGTGTGGAGATGGTGCAAGGAGTAGGGAGTACAGACACAGCTTGAGAGGACCTGACACAACATCAACAGGGACTGGGGGGACAGGGGGAGTGGGCACAATGGCACACATGCAGAACGGTGGTGTAGCACACTGCACACCCACAATCACCCAGGTCCATGGGCCCGATCCCCTTGGCACCCTGCAGCACACACACATAGCACGAACAGCACACCCACATTGACAATGAGGAACAGCATGTATAGCCGACACTGCAGAACAGAGGATACAACTGGCTCCACACATGCACAGAAACATGCCTACTACATCTAACGGAGCCGGAAACCGTGAAATGGAAATATACGCATACGACATCACATCCGTCATGTAGACCAAATCTACACTGTCCCGCAGAAGAATCCAGCACCCCACAAACAGTCACAATGTACATTGCCATACAGTCTGCATGCAAACCTGCACAATGCGCCGACATATATGTCAACGCAAAGTCAATACGCACCTCCCCTTCACATCGCAGAGGGGCACACAACACCTTCAGCAGAGCACAGAATACAACACATCAGTGATGCTGGAGAGGACCACCAAACCGTCGACACCGACGCCCTACAACAGCACATGGATATCCCATGCAACCCCCCACCAGGACCCAGACAGCCAAGATACTCAGAGGAGAACACCCAGCCTGCAACAGACCACACAGCAGGAACCACCCGCAAGCACAGCTGGCCCACGACACTTCACTCACCCACACATCGCACCCCAATGCCATGTTCCTGCACGCCAAAAGGAGGTGGCCCATCAGGTGTGGGTGGGGGCTGAACCCATTGAATGCGAACCAGGACACATACGTAGGTGTCCATCACCCCTCAGGGGCCATCAATACCCCACTAAGGAGACCCACACTGTCTGCCATAGAGACACATGCAGTTGCACATTCACAGTACAGAACCACGGGCAGGGGCGCTCAAATTCCAGTCACACACCCATGTTGTCTCTGGGTACGACGGCCCTGGCCACTCCCCTTACAAATTAAGTGGGTGACGACAAAGCTACATGTCCAAGCTCCAACCCGCTGCCTGCAGTGACACGTCTGCATCCCATGTACACAGCACAATGTAATGGTGTAGGGCCCAGGCCCTCATGCATACAACAAGACCACAGTGACACAAGCAGATTCCATGTTGAACTGGCTATGGGCACATGCGCCCGGCCCCTTTATTGACAGGGCCACATGTACAGTGACGCCTGTGCTGGATGTGTGCGGGGTGAGTGTAAGCCAGCATGCATGGAATGTCTGGTGCTGGCAACCACTTGAACATTGGACATCAGTGCAACGGAATCAGAAAACACATGCATAAAAGAGTCAACTGCTGAGCAACATGGAGGGAGCCGAAAAAAGTCCAGAGGACAGCCAACATGCAAACAGAAGTGTCTGTGAGTTGAAGTGCACTGGGGATGGGACACTAGAGATGAGTGTGCCCATGTGAAGAAAAAGTCTAGGATCTTGTCCCTCTGACAGACACCTGATGCAGATGCAGTGGGGTGTGTCATACCTGCATCATCTTCCCCATCAACGTCTCAGGGCCCCCACACTATTTGGGGTGACATAGCTGTGCAACCTCTCCACAGCTCATAACTCAATCAGTAACGGACAATGGCACTTGGAGTGCTGAGCAGGGTATCAGGACGATGATGGCATCCACGACAGGTCTGAGCAACTCCGTAAGTCTGTCAGGACCACCGTTTCGACTCTGGCAGTTGGCTGTTGGAGGTGGTCCTTGCGGTGGTGGTGTGTGCCTCCTGCAGTGAAGCCACGTCCGGGACGGCCAGGACTCAATTTGGTGTGTGAGCCATGGTGGGACGCTGTTGGGACCGGAGTCTGCATACAGTGCAGGGCCACAGAGAAATGGAGTTGATGACCCCCAGGCCGACGATTCAGGGGCCATCCAATATCTCAGAAGAAGGTGTCCCGGACCTGACCAGCACAGAGTTAGTGGCCCCGGATGCACAGTGGCCGGCACAGGCACCCAGCCATGGGACGGTGACTTGCGGTGCAGTCAGATGGGCCATGCCACCTGAGCGGGTCACCATCAATGTCCGAGGTGTATGTTATGGAGGCTATTGTGGGACAGTGGAAGGTGTCCTCCAGGGCATGACGCCGAAAGGTTTGATTTTATCTGGAAGGAGCAAATGGTGGAGTGGAATGCAACAGCCTCGTTGTCACCACCAATTAGGTATCAGCTACATGAGGATGAAAACTGTCCCCTAGTCCATAGGCTCAGACGCCACCAAAGTTTGACCAGAGAGTGTCCATGGTTGTCGGGGAACAGACTTAGTGGCACCGGGGCTGAGAGGGGATGCTGTCTGCGATGATGCCGGTACGCTGATATAAACTCAGCCATTGCAAATTGAAGACTCTGTGACCTACTGGACCGCAGTGTAGGCCGGAGGCAGCAGTCAGCAGTGGCCCACAGCCACGTGTTGTTGGCTGGCGAGGCACAGAGTTAGTGACACACGGGCAGTTGTCTGTAGTGTCCGATCACCTCCTTTACGATGATCGTTTTCCATCTGGACTGCAACGTGTCATCCTCTTTCACCTCTCCGTGCGTGCGATGACATTTATTCTGCCTTTTGAATGACCGATGTTCAGTTACAAATGTGTGACCTACCTGACTGTGGTGTTGGCCTGAGGCAGTGGTCAGCATGGCCCATTCACCGAGTGTCGCCGGCATAGGTTGGATGGCCCCACCAGCCTGCGTAGTTCAGGTTCAGTAGCACCACGTGTTGGGACACCTCCGTGTATGTGACCCGGGTTTCGTCCGGACTGAGCCGCATCTTCCTCTTACTCCTCTCCGTGCAACCACTGGTGTGGACTCTGCCATTTGTGATTTGCACCTAGGTGCTGGATGTGTGACCTACTGGTCCGCAGGGTAGTCCTGGTCCCTCATCCACATATCACCGGCTGGCGTTGAACAGGGTTAGTGGCACCACGTGTCGCCGGCTGGGGTTGAACAGGGTTAGTGGCACCACGTGTTGCCAGCTGGCGTTGAACAGGGTTAATGGCACCACGTGTCGCCGGCTGGCATTGAACAGGGATAGTGGCACCACATGTCGCAGAAAGCCCATATGGAACTATGGCTCACTGATCGAAGGGAATCTGGTGCTGTTGCCTGTGGCCCAGATTTGGTGTCACTGCCATTCATGACTCAGGACACAGTTTCACACATGGGACCTACTGGGCCGAGGAGTAGGCCTGAGGCGGCAGTAGAGTACGTCAGCAAAAAAGGACTCAAGCGGGTCTGTGTCGTGGAGGCCGGGATGGTCTGAGGAGGCTGCCTAGGTCACAGGACTCGGGCCTGGAGCTTAAGCGGGAATGTGGTGGGCCCTCCTTGACACACGCCGGTGTCGGCAGGTGATCAGTGAGGCCTGGCTGCACAGGGGCGGGCCTGACGGGTTTGTGGACATAGTCGCAGGCAACTCCGCTATAGAGGACGGCGTCAGCCTCGTGGCGGGGTGAGAGGCGCCGCCCTGGCAGAGACAGGCTTTCCAGAAGAGGACCACACCCAGGGCTACTTGCTACTTATTCACACCCCTACGCTGGCGTGGCGTACGCCAGGCCATCCCACTCCAGTCACACTTAGGGGGGCGTATCAGGCAAGAATTCCGTGAGGTCCCCCACTGGCTGTGCTGACATGGTTGTGTCCACTGTCCACTACACTCCATACACCAGAGGTTTATGTTGCCATGGATATGGGTGTGTGCTGCATACTGCGGGCTGTCTAGCACATCTCCGTCACTCTTGGCATTGTGTACTTTCCCAATTGTGGTACTACTGCCTCCTTCACACATGCCTGTTTGCCACCTCTCCACACATTCGGCTGTTGTGTGGCTGAGGTGCCATGCCGTTGATGGATCATGTTCACGGCTTGGCCAGGTAACCATTGTGAGTTGTTCTTTTGTGTCTGGTGTGTGGTCATGTTGTTGTGCATGTTGGTAGTGATTTTGTGACGTGTGCATTGCCAGAGTTGTGAGTTGCATGGTTGTGGAGTTGAGGTGAGTAGGGTGTCCATTTGAAACTTGCCATGGGGTTGTTCATTTCCATTGTTACCATCCTGGGTTGGCTGGTTGCTGATGGACTGTCGGACGTTGAAGGAATCGTGCACAGTGGCAGGGTATTTAGAGGCAACATTGTTGGAGGTTCCACGGTGTTCTGTTGTTGCCTGCACATTGATGTGAGACGTGTGCTTCCTGTTGCGGTGATTGTGTGCTGTGTCACCAGGGGGCACAGGTGGGACATGTGTGCTGTGGATTGCCAACAACACGTGCGTACATCCTGCTATGGCGTATGGTCCCTGCTTGCGTCTCCAGCGTATCCTGCGCATTGTGTTAGACATATGGGGACTGGGGTACCATGGTGATGGTGATGTCCAGGACAGGTGTGGCGGACTTGGATGTGACTGGCTGTGAGACCCCTCCGACTCTGGCGGGTGTTGTAGGGGGGTGCCAGGGGCCAAAAGGTGCAGCCAATCCAGCAGCCTGGTGTGGGGTGGGATGTTGGTTGTCCACTGTGTTGGTGCCGAAGGTCTGTTAGGCGATGATGGTCAGGATGCGTAGGATGGTTGTCCCTTTCAGCCTGTAGTGGGTGGTGACATTACCAGATGTTGGGTCTGTGAGGCTGATGAGTTTCCTGGGGGTCCGCTGTCTTTGTCTATGCTGCCTCTGTGGTTGTCTGGGGGCGGGGTGTTCTGGGTGTGGGGTGAGGTCCTGGGGTGGTGTTCGTGTGTGTTGTGGCCCTCTTGGGTGTCCAGGCCACATGATGAGTGGCGCCTTGGCATCTGTTGCACTTCCGATGTGGCCCTGGGCTGTGCTCCCTTTTGTGGTGCTGGCCGCCGTCTGACTTAACACCAGGTCATAGCAGGTGTAGATTTCCTGTTGCTAACGTGTCTTATCGGCTGTTTTGTGTTTTTATCGCCGATCTGTCTGGTCGTTAAGAATGTTTAGGAGTGGTGTGGTCGCAGCTTTTGGCATGGGAACGCCCACTCTGCATCTCATTAGCGATAGTTGCGGGGGTCATCTGTGGTTATGTTTTTTACGGCTGCTATCGCGGGCAAACTGGTGCTGTTAGCACCAGCTTGTGAATGGGGAGGTACATTTATCACGACTTTGGCTGCGATAAAGTGCCCTAAATTCTGCGATAGCTCCTTGTGAATATGCCCTCTGTTGTCACTGGCCCTCACCATCTCCCAATCTGAGGCCTCAACACTACCTCACCCAGACTGTCCAGAACTTCGCTGTCTGCATCATCAACAGCACTGACAGAGTTGCCCCATTGAAACCTGCAAAACCCAACAGGAACTCCAAACATGCCAGCTCTTACACCCCAGAACTCAGAACCACAAAGCGCAACTGCCACCAACTGGAGAAATTATGGCGCACCACCATGAAACTCGCTGACAGAGCAGCTCTCAAAACAGCCCTCAGCGACTATCAACAGCACATCAAAAAAGCCAAGAAAGCAGCCATCACCACCCGCATTGACTCCGCAGCCAACTACACAAAGGAACTCTTCAAAATAGTCAAAGAATTCTCCAACCGACAGCTGTAGACAACACCTTCCATCCCTCCCAAGAACTCTGCAACATCCTCTCAGACTACTTCCACAGCATGATCACCAACATCTACAACATCTAACCAACCACCCTCAACCCTGACAACCTCAACCAACCAGTGAACATAAGCCAAGCCATCACCACCTGGTCACCGCTAACTGAACTGACCACCTCAACCATCATGTCTTCCATCCACTCCTGTGTACTTACCGACCCCTGCCCCAACCATCTCTACAGCATCACAATAAACCCAATCAGTATGCAACTCACCAGCATCCTCAACACCTTATTTCCACAGCAACCTTCCAGGACAGATGGAAACAAAAAGACGTCAGACCCTGCTTAAACAAAGCCTCCGCTGACCCTTACGATCTAAAAAATTATCGTCCAATCTCCCTGCACCCCTACCTAGTCAAAGTCCTTGAAAAAGCCATCAACCAACAGCTCACCGATTTCCTGCAACAAAACCACCTACTGGATGCCTCTCAAGCAGGATTTCATGCCAACCACAGCACTGAGACCATGCTGAATGCTGCCACAAGCGACCTCAGAACAATCCTCGACCATGGAGAAACTGTGGCCCTGATCCTCATTGACCTCTTAACGGCATTCAACACAGTCTCCCACAACACCCACATCAACAGACTCTACTGCATAGGCATTCAGCAAGACACCCTCAAGTGGAAAACCTCCTTCTTTACAGGACACACACAGAGCATCCGATTGCCTCCTTTCACCTTCGCAACCAAAGACATCGTATGTGGCGTGCCACAAGGATCATCCCTCAGCCCCACCTTGTTCAAAATCTACCTGACCCACTTGCAGATGTTGTCAGCTCACACAGACTTAAAATATTCTCCTACGCAGATGACACTCTACACTCAACTTATCCTCTTGGTCACCAAGGACCACCCCCCTTCCCCCTAACACCAGAGCCAACTTCTGCAATGCCATGACCAACATAGCCAAATGGATCAGAGACCACTGCTTCCAACTCAACTCTGACAAAACTGAAGTACTGATTTTTGGAAAGGACACCTCCGCATGGGACCTATGGGTAACATGTTGTGCTTTATAAATGCTGCTTGATGGGTTGATTGGCAAAGCCAATAGCTCTGCACCAGAGGGGAGGCTTTTCACTTTACCAATACTTGTTTGTAGTTGAATAACAGGTACTGGAAGATGCTCACAGTTTTCCACTGCAATGGGGCACTTGAAACTAGGGCAGTACCATGTCCCAAGTGGCCAGCCTCCCTCAAGATTTCTGTAGGAATAGAAACATTGAAGGGAAGGTGAATGTTCACTTCACCACATGAGCTGTGCTGTATATAATGTGAACGATGATCTTTAATACTTTATGTGAATTTGCTGTTTTTCTTTTAATAATGCTTTGTGAGATCTAGAGTCCCCCTGATTGAATTGTACAGTTCAGCACACCATTTCAAACCACATAAATAGAGAAGCAGTGCCTGTAGATGAAAGCCGCATGAGAAGAGGCATTCCCCTTCACTGCAGGCACCATTTTATAATGTTTTTAAGATGTGTATTAGATTTTGAGGCTTTGTATTCAAATGAATAGGCAATCAAAGCTTTGCCAGACTCAAAGTATCAGGAATCAAAGAAAGATGTGGCTGCTAAGGGGAATAATATTTAGGAAGCAAGACCATCTGTACTCAGTGTATGCCACTTCGACTGCAATTTGAAATTGCATTTAAATAGGCATTTGTAGTCCTTTGCTTTCCTTTAAACTGCTATTTTGGATTCTGGTTTTAATATTTTAACCACATATATCAGCATATTGAATAAGTTAATAAGATTGGCATAGTGCACAAAATCAGGCTAACTGATGCTTTAAATGCACGGCGAGAAGAATTTCTGAACAATAGAGTTTTCTCTTGCTACACAACGATTCATTTATTTGGCACTACAGTGCTAAGGAATGTCAGTGTAGTGAGCCGTTGGCAGAAAAATCAAAAACCCCTCCTGGTATATGCCACTGGATTCGATGGTGCAGCAACATAGAAACAGCCCAAGCACACTCATAAGAGTCAGACATGCAATCTTAATAAACTTGGTATTAAATGGAAGCTAGTGAATGGCTCTGTGAGAAGATCTTCAGGTTGCCTATGGCACACAGACAGTGTACAGCAGCATTCTTAACAAATGGAAAATGCCAAATGCAAGAGGATAATACAACTGCATGAAGTTTCTTTAATAGTCCAGGTGATCAGTTAGTGTGTCTCAAATGAATGCATTCTGATCCTCAAATGCTGGTCTTCAAGAGAAATAATTGGAAGCAAGCACATCTTTCAACACCTGTAGCAGAAGCAATTCTTGGCTGCACTTTAGAATGCAGACCCGCAGGCATACCAAGATGTAAGAAAAAGTAATATTAATGCCATCTTGGTGGCATTGAGTTGGAATCAAGTGTTTCCTATAGAAAACATAAAGCTATAAATGTTGCTTAGCAACCTGGGGATGCTACTGATTTCCATGTAGGCCTAGAGATATAGCTTGGACTAATTTGCTTAAAAGAGGCATTGTCTGAAATCTTGCTATGGCAACCCACACCTCCAAGTTGACCCAAACCATCTCATTCCAACCTCACCTTCTTAAAAATATTCCATATTCATAGATCATAGGATCGTGGATAGAATCTTTTGCTAAAGATTACATTTCACATACTTCATAAGTCAAGTGAAACACTGTACTCCATTGTTTTATTTACTGCACCATCACTTGAAGGTAATTTAACCAGGCAGAACCTTATCCATATCTATCGTGGGAGGTGATCTAGACTGACCTCTATATTTGGTAAGACTCCATCCCATTCATCAATCCCATTCATATTCATAATTCATCTTGTTTCCTGAGGGTATTCTCCCCTACTCTCGCCCACTTCCTAAATGTCTAATAGCCACCTGTCACTCGTGGGAGGTGAATGCACGTTTTAGATCATGGCTATGTCCCGCTTCATCAGCACCAGAGCCAAATCCTGAAATCTGCATACATTCTTGTGAATTTTCAGGCAAGGAATCTGGGCCAGTAGGCATATGAATGGGTCCTCAGGGACTGAGCTGCCCGTAATGTCCTCTTAAAGCCCTAGAATCTGAGACAAAAACTCTTGTACCTGCAGGCAGTTCCGCACCATATGGTAAAATTTGGTCTGTGACTAACAGCTGCGACGGCAAGAGTCATCTTCCCCAGGGCACATCTTGCAATCTTTAGAGGTCATTAGAATGGAGAAGTGTAGCTCACTGGTTAGAGGAGGCATACCCTGAAGCAGAGGTCAGACCCGGGACCAGGGTTCATTTCCCGACGCGGCAGGGTCCGGAGCCCAATTGTCCACGGACTCGATAATTCTCGCTTCGGTGCCCACTCTAAGCATGAGTTCACACTATGCAGCTCTGGGCAACAAGCTTGCTTAATCTCCACAACGGCCCCCCCGCGGCGGGATGCCTGGCTTTCACCTTGGGGATGCCCAGTACGGGTTATCTCACAGGGAAAAACCAGGACGGGTTCCCAATGCAAGCGCCAAGATGCCCAAGGGTAAGTTGAGCGCTATATAAGAACACATAATAATAATAATAATAATAATAATAGTATGTTTCATATAAATAGTTGATTTCAATGTATTGAAACCTGGGGTTTCTCATGAACTTCCCAGGAAAATGCAACACCCCTACTCACCCATTATCCATTATGTCCCCCCCATACACTGCTCCCACTTTTTTTTCAGGACTGAGAACGCCACACCAAAAGTTGGTAACAATGGTGCACGCAATAGTGTGATGGATGTCTACAGTCACCCAATGCACCCAATGCACATGTGTGTAAGCACCATGGATTGCTCAGGTTCCATATCTTCTGAACGCCAGGTACCCCTTGCGGCCTGTATCAAGGAATCATGTACCATGAATTGTCTCACTGGTTACATGTGTAGATTTACTACAATGAAATTTACTCAGACACTGTTGATTAACTTTCCAAGGGGCATATTATCAAGGACGGCGTTAAAATTATCGCCGGTTTAGCGGCAGAAAACCGCTGCTAAAGCGGCGATAATGGGCTTGATAATATGCCCTGGAGAATTCCAATAGAATCCCATGTTCACACCAGAACATGGGCTTCTATGGGAATTCACAAGGGCATATTATCAAGCCCATTATCGCCGCTTTAGCGTCAGTTTTCTGCCGCTAAACCGGCAATAATTTTTAAAGTCGTCCTTGATAATATGCCCTCAAATGTGGGCTATTTACTTTTTACAAGTGTAAAGTTACTCACTAAGTGCAGCCTTACCTATCTCTACCCCCTGGGTCTGTATAAATGTGAAATACAACCAGAAAGGTACAACTAGTAGTGACTTTATGGCAGTATTTGACGTTTCACACTCTTCCCTGAGACCTCTACAATAGTGCCGGAGATCTCCCTATGATAAAACATAGGGAACATTATAAAAGTTTATTAAAATTAAAATAAGAAAACTTATTTATATGTGTAGAACAGTACATAAAAGGTACATTAATAATTCCTTAATTATAAATTAAAAATGCAATTATATTTTAATATATTAATTTAAAATACAATTATTTTTCAAAAGTTGACATTTTGAAAAATCCCACCTAAGATGCAAATATATTTTCAATAAGTATTACAATTATTACAAGTCATCTACAGAATTAACTAAAAGTGATTTAATTATTTCAACTAATATTATATTAACATTGTACTAATTTTAAATTTAATAAAGGTTAATATGATTTATTTTTATGATTATGTTTTATTTATAGACATCTTGTTTAGCATTAAATAACATGCATTTATCTTTTTCAATAGCTTAATGTATTTTCTTTGAACTTTACTTTCTACAGAGTTTTATTTCAAGTATCTACCTACGTTATTTTCTACAGGAGGCATTGCTGTACCAGTGTTTAGCCAAATGTGGTGCTGGACTTATTCTAGCTTGGGGTGGTTACAGTTACAACTGTTGTATTCTTTTTAAATGTAGTAGCTATGGAAGGGCTGGATGTGAATAACAATGGGCTTACTCTTTTGTGGGTGAGTGCATGCTCCTCCCTAACCCTCCATAATCATCCATTAACCCTTCCTCAGTCCTCACTAAACATCTCCCACTCACTAGTAAGTATTTTGGATTTTCCAGCCACACCTCTCTGCCTATCTTAAATTTAATTCTAACATTTATACTTACTTGATTGGAGATCTATGTATTCTGGCGGATATTGTCGCACAGAAAAGATAAGACCTCCACGTGTAGGTATGGGAATAGCATTTTGTAGCATGTTTGCAGTGTTATTGTAGTACCAATAAATGTATTACAAATACATTTTGTGAATCAGCACAACAGTCTCTTACATGGGTAAAAATCCTTCTGTGGCAAAAGGTCCACGGCCAGAAGGTGTTACCTCAAAGGTGAATATGCCAATGAGCTTCCTCTGAAGCAATATGTTTTGGTGCCAAAACCTTCAAGTGGGTCAGAGCTGGATTTTGTATCCTCAAGGTGACTTCATCACCCAGATCTATTTACCACTTCACCCCAGTCCAAGGTTTTATCATTAAACGTTGTCAATATTTTCATTGTCAGAATATTTCAGCAGGACCATGCTGGAAAGTGTAGTTGGCCAAGACTTTATGAGGCCAGATACCTTTACAATGAAGTCAACCTTACCCCATTTTCGGTGTGGGAAAGACCTCCATGCAAGGTGTGGTGTTGGGAACAGAGAGGGGGAAGCAGTTGACAAACAAGTTTTCCTGTGGGTGTGTTGCACACATGTAGCCACACCTCTGGGGTGGGCTTTCAAGCTGCAGATACTGAGAAAGGGGCTTTGCCATCTTTGGAGTAGGCAAAATGTTGCATTTTGGTACAGCTAGATGCCGCAATTGACAGGAAGTTTTCATCAGGTGAGAGAGGACCTGGTGCCCATTGGCTATTGGTCACCAAATCTCCCAAGAGCAAGTACTGGACATAAAAGTGGCACCAATGAACCCAGACCTCAGATCATGCCTGCACTGGAGAGAGGACCAAAGTTCTCTTCCAAGAGAGGACTCAGGGAAAGGTTGTCCCAGAGGCCCAGACAGAAAACTTGGCTCCAAGAGCCAGTTGGCTGACTACCTGTTATAGCTTAGGGTCGCAAAATCTGAATATGCCTTATTTGGCGAGTTGATAGCCAAGAATCCCTGACTGCTGCTGACCACCCAAGTGGAGGTTGGGAGACCAAGTCTTGACATCCAACAGTTGCACCCACGTCAGCTGGATCCGGGAGGGTCACCAGAGGGTAGTTTGGTCACCCTAGACAAGCACTAGACTCCGTTAAAAGGAACAACTGATTTGACTGTAACCAGAGACCAGTAGACCAGTGGCAACTGGTTTTTGGCTGGACTTCAAACGAACTTTGAGGGGCATCAACCTCTTTAGCCAAAGTCATCCCACCAAGTTTATAGACTGAGGTGTGCCCTAGGAAGTCCGCCATCACCCGACCAGCATTCTCAGCATCCTTCAGCATCTTCAACATCCTGAATCCCTTGCATTAGGACCATTCCATTGATGTCTATGGGGGTACACCCATAGAGACTGGAACTGGACTGGAGAGTCTTCTGACTGCAAGGTATCCGTCATGCCAAGTGTCAATGTCCCCATTGCCTTGCTCCCTGCCGTAGGTGGTCTCCCAAAGTTGGCCTCAGTAGTTGCACACAACTTTACTAAAGTTTCCCAAGTAACTGCCAACATCAGTAGTTGCTAATGCTTGTTCGTGATTTGAATGAAAATAAGTGATTTATTATTTGTTAAATAATGTATGTCTCCAGAATCCTGCTGTGGATTTTGTTCTTAATTCTTTTTTTTAGACCTATCAGCCTTCAGGAGGTGTTTCCCCAAACCTTTTGCCTCTTCTCCTCCATTTTGCTGAGCTTATTTTTGTTGGACTTATGACACTGTGCAATTTTCCACCACTAACCAGTGCTCGAGTGCTTGTGCTCCCTCCCCTAAAACATATTTAATGTACTTATAAGTCCCTTGTAGAGTGGTATACCACATACCAATGGCTCTAAATTCAATGCTACTAGTGGGCCTGCAGCACATATTGTGCCACCCACTTAAGAATCACCTTAAAACATCTCCCAGGCCTTCCACTGCATCCTGAATGCAGTTTTAAACCGGCATGTCAGCCTGGTATTGTTAGACTTGGCACCATTGGCATGGGTCTCCCTTCTATTTTTTTGTTGTTGCCTCATACGTTTTTGCTGGTCTAGATGCTTTGGGCACTTTGCCACGGCTGTTTAGTGCTGAAGTGCAAGTGCTCCCTTTGTAAATTGTTGTGATGGATTAGTGATTCGATGATTGGCTGATCTGATTTACTTGTCAGACCCTAGTACAGTGCACCATGTGTGCCCAGGGACTGTAAATCAAATGCTGCTCGTGGGCTTGCGGCACTGATTGTGCCACCCACAGAAGCAGCTTGTAAAATGTGGCTCAGGCCTGCCATTGCAGAGCCTGTGTGCAGTCTGGGACTGTCATGTCGACTTGGCAAGTGCACACACTTGCCAGTACCTAAACCTTCCCTTTTCTACATGTTAGGCACCCCTAAGGTAGGCCCAAGGTACCCTGTGGGCAGGGTGCATTGTATGTGAAAGGTAGGACATGCCCTGATGTGTGTGGCATGTCCTGATAGTGAAATACTGCCAATTTCATTTTTCTCTATTGCCTGGCTATCTGTTCCCATAGGTCAGAATGGGCAGTTTGTTTATAACATCTTATGAACATAACTGACCATAGGAACAAGATTGGAAAATAAAGTTTAGTATGCATGAATTCAGAATGTTTAAGTGCATCTTTTAGTGAGGGTGATTTTTACATTCTGTGTTTGAAAATACCACTTTTAGAAAGTAGGTATGTTCTTGGCTAACCATCCAGTGTGCCTCTGCTAGGTTTGTTGATTGTAAGTCTGGCTTTTGGATGACTGGGATTGGAGCAGGGCAGTGGCTCCAGAAGTCCGATGAGTCAGGGCTGGGCTGAATAGGCTTGGTCTGCATTAGAAGTGGTGGGAGGAGTAGCATCTTCACCTGAATAGGGCTGTGCCTGCCTTCCACAATGACGGCTCTGCCCCCTGTGGTGTGTCTGAAGCCAGGGCTCACACTGACAAAAGAGGTTGTTGTGCACTTGCAAAGTGCCCCACAAAACTGGTTTTGGCTGGGTAAAGACACTATCTGCCTTCAGAGAACAAAGGATTTTGGTGTATAAAAACAGTGGCCCAGACCCCAGACTTTTTGATCACTTCTGGGAATCAAGAGAAACCTTTGTTCTTGCTTTGTCATCTTGAGGAAGATCTCCAAGGGCTTGAAACTGAGCTTCCTTCCTGTTCCGAAGTCTCAGAGACACAAAGACTTCACCACCAGCTCCCCTGAATTTCCTTGCTGGAACTTCCAACCTGCAAAGAGGTACCTGCTGCTGTTTAGGACCTCTGGAGACTGTTTGTCACTGGGAGCTGGGAAATCAACGCAGCAACGAAGAAGCGTGTTGCATCCACGCTGGTTTCCCGACGCATCGCCGAAGAAACCGTCGCAGCACCTGCCGTAGCTCAAGAAATTGCCGCCGCCGCACCGATCCCAACGCAAGTCTGCTGTGCGGCTGCACGAAGACACACATCGTACTGGATCGATGCATCGCATCGAGGCACCAAAGACTGTAGCATTGCTTGGGGTCCACAGTAAAAAAAACACATGCATCAACTCCCCACACTGTAAGGAACTGACTCATCACCTCCCCTGCGCCGCAGTAAGGATCATACGCATCCCCTCCCCTGATTGTAAGGAACAGACACACCAACTTCCCTGCAGCCATTTTATTTGCTGTGTGTGTCGCATCTAAGGTACTCTTGAGAAAAGTGTCACATTTACAATTTGCATTGAACTGAACTATTTCTACCATTTGGAAGCCTTATTTTTAATGCTTGTGGATTTTTGTTGTTTGGTCTTGTTTTGGTTTAGATAAAGATTACTTATTTTTCTAAACTGGTGTGGTGTCTAGTTGTAGTGTTTTCACTGTGTTACTGTATGTGTTTACAAATGCTTTACACACTGACTCTGAGATAAGCCTGTCTGCTCGTGCCAAGTTACCAAGGGGGTCAGCAGGGGTTATTTTAGGAGTGTATCCCCCTTACCTTGACTAGAAACAAGGGTCCCTATTTGGACAAAGGTACCTACCTCTGCCAAATAGAGACTCCCATTTCTAACAGGCATAAAACCCCCTTGCCAAGCCCTGAACTTCCTTTTATTACATACAAGTCACCACTACGGTAGGCCCTACATAGCCCGTAGGACAGGGGGCCTTGTAATTGAAAGGTTGGACATGCACTTTTTTAGTTTTATATGTTCTGGTAGTGAAAAACACCGAAATCCATCTTACACTACTGTAAAGGCTACCCCTCCCATTGGATAGCATTGGAGATTCCTCATTACATTTAATAAGATGCAATTTCCAATTTGAAACAGGTAGCTATTTCATGTTTAGTGTAGTTGAAATTGTAATAAAGACCCCATTTAATGGTAAAGTAGTGTTTTTATTGCAATTTTGAATATGCCACTTTTAGAAAGTTGGTAGTTTTCTGCCCATAGCCCTTTGTGCCTGCAGCCTGTCTTGGGTCACATGACTGACTGTAACTGTCAGTAAGACTTTGTGAATTCATACCAAACAGTCACAAACCAGATGGATTAGAATTTGCTGAAGGGGCCATCTGCTGGCAGGATGGGTGGTGGGCTGAGCATAGCTCACTTGCAACTTCATAACGAGTGCTCTGCCTTCACACAAAAGACCCCCTCACCTCCACATTGTCACCTCAGCCAGCTTGGGGTCAGGGCAGGGGAGTCAGGAAATTCCATGCACTACAAAGCCACTGTCTAGAAGTTTCTCCCACCTTCCAGAAGTTGGGCTCTGGATATCAAATTAAGACCTTAGACACCAACTTTTTAGTAAACTTCTGGACCTGTGGATACTCTGCCAGGAAGAAGGAGTACTGTGCTGCTGAAAGAACATTCACTCTGCTGGATAGCTGCTCTGAAGAACTGCTTCCCCGATGTGCTGAACTGCTGCCCTGCTGTCTGCTGCCCTCTTGCCTGGATGAGAAGGACTGGATGTGCATCTCTTGAACCCAGGACCCCAAAGTAACTCCAAGGGCCATTTGACTGGCCTCCTGACTAGAGCTTGAGGGGCTGAAGGCTTCAACAATCTTGAACCTAGCACCTGGACATTTGTGAATCCACCTTGCCAAGTGGTGCCACCCCTGGCCCAGGGCCTGAAGGTGGTCTGTGGACCCAGCAGAAATGACGCATCTCCCCTGCTGTGCAGCACAACCTAAGCTGAACAAATGCATCGCCTCTGCTGCCAAGGTTCTCCTGATGCCAATGGCTCTGCATTGACCTCGCAGTCAGATTGAAACCGTCGCCTATACAAAGATATCCCAACATAGTCCCTTGCATCTCTTGTCGATGGCAGCCTCGATGATGCCACAGGTTCTCGTATTGCAGCCTCACAACTCCTCAGAACAGAAGCATTGCCTTGACTGTGCCAAGCATCCTCAATGTCGAACTTCACACTGCAACCCTTCATTGATGAGAACCTCGCATCACAGCTCCGCAGCACCTCAGAACCGACGCATCACCTCGGCTGGGCAATGCATCATTTGCGCGGAACTGAACAACACTCTGTCACCAGGATCTCGGGTACTTTGTTTAGTGGGCCTAACTGTGTCACTGTAGGTGACCCACACTCCATTGGGATTGGCCTGAACTTGTGACTTTGTCCCAGTCCGGCATGGCTAGATATCCACAGTTGGTGCTTTGGGCTTTTTGGCACTATTTTCACTAAGATCTTTTAAATTTCAGAACTATGGTTGTTCTGATTGGATTTTTGTAGTTTTGATGTCAAATAATTTATTATAATTTACTTTATATTTCTAAATTGTGTGGAATATCTCTTGTGTTGTGTTTTCACTTTATTGCTGTTTGTTTGCTACATAAAAACTTTACACATTGCCTCTCAGTTAGGCCCAGCTGCTTTTTTGTCAAGCTATTCAGGGTTAAGTACAGGTTAATTTAGTGACCCTTTGTTGTTCACCCTGCAAGGGACTGTGGCTGTTCATTGACCAGGGCTCACACCCCAGTCAACCAACAACCCAATCCCTGGGGCTAAAAATAATGGTCTGTTGTGTGACCAAGAGCTGCATTGATACCAACGGAGTGGAGGTCGGGGAGTGTGATGTGGGTATAGTGGAAACAAAGCATGTAAATGATGTGCAAAGTAAGACATGGAGTAATTTGAGTGTTTTACTCCATAAGGCCCTCTGAGTTAAGCCCTAGTCTCTCGTAGAGTGATAGATTTTGAAAATACTCTGATATGCTGTATCAGAGCAAATATCTTTCCACCGTACTCTGGGCTAAGCCTTCTCTGGTTCCTATCACTACCTTACATGAGTCAAGTGCACAAAGGAAGCAACTTAATTATGTTATTGGAATAAAACAGAACCACACAATCTCCTCATGCCTTTAGTCTTTTATATGTAAATATTAGGAGTGCTTACACACAGGCTTTCTTAACATAGCAAGTGCTAAAAAAATACTCAACAAGGTTTGCAATTCACTGAGGTGGGCTTACAAAAACACACAACCTCTGCCACTAGCCTTAGGACACAGTAGCAACGTTTAGCCCTATCACTATGAGACTTGAAATTTAATCCTGGCTTTACCACTCTACCAAAATATACCGGTTGTGGCACTGCATTAAAAGTCTAGCCAGGTTTCAATGCAAGGTGGCATGTCTTTATTGCAAGACGTACCTGAGCCTCACCATTGAAACCACTCACACCTCAGTTGCTGTGTTATGAACAGGATAAAAACTGGCACCACATGGCATTTTGTAAGTTAATTGTGGCCTCTTAATTGTGGCAAAATGAGTGCTTTTGGGTAATAACTTTCTGAAGATCTTTCTCTGCTTCTTTTTAACATATAGGAAAACTTTAAATCAAACTAAACACTGGTTGGAAGTATGTAATAGGAAAATAGAGCTGTAACCCAACTATCATTTTATTTTACCTGTAGGGGGAAAGAACAACTAGCCTCTTAGTCCATTCACTCAAATATAATGAAGTGAATAAGTTATCAATCTTGAAACAAGGAGTTCTGCTCAGTGGTGTTGATACTCCTGCCTCACCAAATTATTTGATGATTGTCAAATCATATCCTTCCTCTGCCTTTATCTGACAGAATCTGTTAGAGGAGGCAGAGCCATTGAAGGCTCGAGCCAAGCTGGTGGGCTCTGAATTGTTCATGGTTCTCTTTCATCCCAAAACGATCGGAGCCTTCTGTCTGTCCCCCACGCTCTAACCTCGAGCAAAAAGAATTAAAGACAAAGCATTAACGTTTGACTTAAGAAAAAAGAATGAAAGAGAGACCTGTATACTGACTGAATTGCACAATGTAAATCAGAAAACCTGGGATCAATCTCAGCTTTCAAACTTGACCAAATTGTATGATCCTAGGCTATTGTTTTATTTCACTTTGCATCCCTTTTCTTCACACATGAGAGCACCTTCAACTGCATGAGTTCAGTATTTGAGCTGTACAAAACACGTTGTGCTTGATTTAATAAACTATAGTGTTGCTCCATGTATAATAATAACCTAAGCCACATAGAGGGTGCATCTGACAACTGAATTGCCTCTTGTTTGATTGGTGGGATGAAACAAATGTTTCTAAGTTCATGCTTAAGAACTATAACTGTTAATAAATGCCTTTCATTACAGTGATGTAAACTGATGCTCTAAGATGAATCGCTTCTGCATGTTAATAAAATAAATATTTTGAATTTCCGACTGTCTTTATCATAATTTTACATGTTTGTTGCAAAATGTCTTAAAACATGAAGATGTTTCTAAAGATAAGTGATGCAGGACACCTTTGCTTTTTTCCTTTTACTTCAGTTAGCATGTAAGGATGTTTAACAGTTTTTTGAATGTCAGTGCTAAATCAAGTAAACAAAAAATGCAGGTAAAGGTCAGAAGCGCCCCCCCTGGGCCCTACTTTGAGCATCCCTGTTCCAGATTCTTGCATCCATCAGGAAAGCACCAATGCTGAATAAAAACATGGAGCATATAGGGGGATGAGCTGCTCAGCTAATGAGATTCCTGAATACCTAGCTGTCTTAAATTATGACATTTCTTGGAGATACTTTTTATTATGGTGATGCACGAAAGATGAATGAATGAATGATTGATTTATAAAGTGCAGCAATTTCCCGAGGTGTCTAGGTGCTACCTGAAAGTACATGCAGCTAGGTTACGGGGAAAAAATATGCTTATGCTCTAAAGAGCCATGGGCCAGATTCACAAAAGTAATCTGAGACAAAATCCTAACTTTACGACTTTCGTTATTCACAAAGGGCATTTAGGAGTAACTGTTAGGATTTTGTCTCAGTTAAACTTAAGTTTTGGGCTTAAGTTTAACTTAAGTAAAATGTAATTTTAACTGAGACAAAATCCTAACTTTAATACTACTAAATGCCCTTTGTGAATACTGAAAGTCATAAAGTTAGGATTTTGTAAATTTACTACTCCTTAATGCCTCTTGAGAATATTGAAAGTCGTAAAGTTTGGATTTTGTCCTGATTACTTTTGTGAATCGTGACTCCTGTTTGTAAGCTCTTCCTGACTATTAGCAAGTTTGTCTCTTTCTTAAGAGAGATTGGCAGGGAGTTCCACAGTTTGGCTGTGGTCGTGATGAACCTCTTGCCACCCCACTTAGTCTTTTTATCTTGGGGACAATCAGATTCCCTAGCTCTGCTGATCTGGCGAGGACATAGGGTTTTAGATAGCTTGCCCGTATGGTTGAGTGATTTAAAGGCAATGCAGAGGGATTTAAATCAAATCCATTTTGCTACCGGCAACCAGTGAAGTTGAAGGAGAGCAGCAGTTACAGACTCTGATTTGGGGATTCCCAGAAGAACCCTGGCTGAGGTGTTTTGTACGGTCTGCAATTTTTGAATGCTGCACTTTGTTGCGCTGGTAAGTAGGGTGCATTACAGTAATCAAGTCTTGAGGATATCAAGAAGGATATAACTGTTTTCCTTAGTTCTAGCGGATTTGAGGGTAGTACCTTCCGTAAAATCTTCAAAATAAAAAAGCAGCTAGAGGTGGTAGAGTTGTTCTGAGCTTCGAAGGACAGCTTAGTGTACATAATAACTCCCAGATTTTTTGCTTTTGAACCAAGCTGGGCCGGCCACCAGTTGTTAGCCCACCTGTGAGGATTTTTACCAAAAAGCAAAACCTCTGTTTTGGAGGAGTTCAATTTCAGACAGTTGTCTGACATCCAGTTCCCGATGTGACTCATTCAGTTGACTAGGAGAAGTTTTTGATAGCCCGGGATACTAGCTAATTTGCCTCAATTTTATTCCAGGGTCGACTAATAAAAGATTCTCCTGACTGTTTGAAACATGGTCTTTGTGGTGTTGTAATTTTAAAAAGGACTGCATAATGGTCAGACCAGGTCAGAGGGAGAGATTATCAGTAAAAATCCCATCCAAACAGTGGCCTGCGGTGTGCATCGCGCCTTCAACCAGTTGGTGAAAGTCTACACCGGTCATCTGAACAAGGAGTACTATGGTATCTAGGTCTGAAATATTTTCTAGGTGAAAATTGAAATCACCAAAAAAGAGACCATCAGGATGACCAGCTTTACAAGTGAGAAGATGATCAAGATTGTCAATGAAAGGGGCCTTAGGGTTGGGTGGTCTGTAAAGAAGGATACCAATGAGCGAATAATATTCGTCTAACTCAACTTTAAAACTCATGGCTTCACAACTAAGACTCCCAAGTAGCTTTAAGGTACATGATTTAAGATTACATTTAAGAACGAGTGCTAAACCGCCACCTTTCTTATCCCCTCTGTCCACTTTGTGGATTTTAAAACACGCCAGGAAAGACAGGAGTAGGTCATGATCAAATGGGGCCTCTGCCCAGGTTTCTGTTACAAATGCTAAATCAATCTCGTGGGAATCTAAGAACTCCCAAAATTAGTTAGTGTTCTTAACTAAAGATCTAGCATTCGCGTTACTTCCTTTAGCACCACCTCAGATTTTACAAGGGGTACCACAAAAAAAATGGAAAGGTTGGTATTTGTGAGACAATCAGATGCATCATAGTTCAATAAAAGTCCTGGGAAATAATTGCTTCCGTCAGTCAGTAGTTTTTCAAATCCGTTCTCAGCTAAGGGCCTCCCACCTGATGGCCTCATAACTTATAGGATCGTCTCCAGCCCGATGTTCAGGGCTGGTGCACATGAGGTGCCCCTTTCTGTTCTGCTTCACAAATAAGTAAACCTCTGTCATAACACTTTAGCATGATTTAATGCTATTAGTCATCGCGGAGGGGTGGCCATGAACCTTTGGGGAGCAGCAAAAGCTGCATTTTTCAAGATGTAGCTTGAGATTTTGCCACACTGACATCCAATTATATCCATGGCTCCATCCACGAGTCAGTAAAAACACTACTGCATGCAGACTACAAGAGGATCTTCAGTAGACTTGCTTGGTGCATGGGCAGCACCTGGAGGCCTTATTTATGGGAAGGTCCTGGTACACAAACACCTGTAGCATTGTGCATTCTGAAGTCTGCTCTAGGCTACTTGTGTTTACAGGGTCCAGCTCACTCAGTTACAAGTGAAGCAATACTGCAATATACAGTAGACCATGTGCACACCCAGGGATGGCTTTGATGGAGCAGACTGGACCTAGCTGACTGAGTACAGGACGCATCACTGGCCCCCATTGCTGTACCCTGTTCAGTTAATTGGTTAGCCTTTTTGGGTAAAGTTAACCCTTTGTTCAGTAATGTTTATATTGGAAAGAGGCATTTAACGCTATGTTGTATCTGCATTTTAGAGAATTATCAATGCGAATTCAAAACAAGTACTGTTTATAAATCCCACCATGTTTAAGATGTGAGTTAAGATATGTTGAAAAAATAGGCTTAATGATAGATTGCATCTGAATGTTTTTCTCTGTACTATGTTATGGATATTGTTGTGGTTTCTAATATTGGGTTGGTTATTATACATTCAATACAGTTTTGAATGTCTAGTTTCATAAGGTTAGCGAACATTACCTGGCATACATTTTAGGAAGAAAACCACTCAGTGAAATGTTTTTCATTATCATAATATTTATCGGAGCATAGAAAATAGTGTGAGAATTTTTTGCTCAGCTATGTGTAGTTGTCTTAACTACATTTTAACTTTACAGGCATGTACTGCCTGCAGCAGGATAAGAAAAAGGCAAACTAGAACAGAACGAATTAATTTGCAGTTAAAATTCTGTGCAGATGAAAATAATAGTGTAGCCTTCTGCCAAATGCTAATGACTGAGCAACGAATGCTCTAATGGACTATTTATCACATCCGATCTTTTGAGATCTTTTCCCTGACATAGACAGTAATCTGACTAATGATCACTATGGAGTTTCGAAATAGTACACTTGGGAACCAATCTGAAGTTGCTATTCCATTAAACAGACCTTGACAGAAGGCATGCAAAGTCCAAACTGGATGATGTGACCTGTGACATGAGGGCAGAATGCATACAGAATTAAGATAAGTGAGTGAAACCTTCCTTACTCCCTAAATAGCTGGTAAATAGGAGAATGTCTCAGTGAATTCAAGAAAGCAGTGATTCAAACAGATGGGCTCACCAACGAACAAAAATATATTTACACTGTAGCGTTTTGTCTTCCGCCTTCCTCAGGTAGTACACAATGTTTTTGCTCAGTGGCTGCACAGCTGACACTGTTGGATTTTCAAAAAGCATCATAAGTGAAGGCTCCATTCTCTTGAGATATACAGTAATCAGGTGGTCAGTGATGTTGAGTCCATATGGATGCAATGATTTTAAACAGTACATACAGAAGTTTTCTCTGGACTCTGGAGTGCAGCAATTCTAAGACATTTTTCACAGGGAGAAGCTTCAAATCTGATAGCAAATGGTCCCCAAAATTAAAATGATTGGCTGCACTCTGGCCAGCCCTACAAGTCAACTGGAGGAAATCACAGATCATACATATACAGGGAACCAAGCAAAAGCTTAGTTTGTATGCTCACATGCAGATGGTGGAGAATCACTTCTGCTACTTTGGAATAATGGTCATTCTATGGGCTGAGGCAGCCTGGACTCATAACCTAATCCCTGTGCTGTTACACCACCGCTGGGATATGACGCCGTGGTCCTAGCTGCCACTATGCATGATGGGGGCATAGCACTCTAAAATATGATAATGCTTCTCGGTTTTTTTTATGTCCTACAAAACAATACCTATGCTCCCTCTCAATCCTTCTTCCCAGAGGTTCATTCAATGGTCACAAATTACACATGGGAAACAAGGGTCTACTACTCAAAGTGCTCTCTGACTACATTTGAATGGGGAGTCAGGCTACCAGACCTCAGATTATACTACTGGGCAGTATACATGCTCAACCTAGAATTGATTCTTCATAGATAGATCAGATCTGGTTCCAAGATTGGGCAACTTGGTCTGTTGAATCTACTGTACGGGAAACCTCCTGTTCATGCTCTCCCACAGATTAATCGCCTTCTATTTTGGTGCTGGTACAAAGCACGGAAACATATTAAATTTGTACGGCAAGATAACAAATCAGACTTCCCTGTGGCATGGTACACAGCTGCCCCACGTAATGCATCTTCTGAGGCTTGGACCTTATAGGTATCTTCACATAAATCCAAGTTCTTCCAATACCTTCAACTTCACCATGTGTTATCTGCTCACAAAGATAAATTAGTGAAAGTCCCATAATACAGTCTGCTGGAGGAAAATCTATTCTTGGATCCTTTAGACCAAAGCCAATAGGTCTCACCTGTACCATCAGGACACAGACCTATTGATTTTGCCAATGCATTTCCCCACAGACAGCTGCTGTAAATTTACACCCACAGGCGGCCATCTTGAAATGCTTGTTCACACGGCATAAGAAAACATGTTCTAAGAATGCCATTGTAGAAGCAGTAAGTGGCAGATGGAGTGCAGTAGGGGCAAGCTGTAATTGTGAGGAGCTCAATTTTATATAAAGGATGGGGCAAGAATAGAAGGGGAAGCAAGAAAACCAAAGCTAGAGAGCGATAGAGAGAAAATAGTCCCTCATGCACTGCAATATGAGGCCCTTATGTCATAATTGGAAGGATACAACTCAGTCAAATTGGTGATACTGAAATGCTTTGTGGGTGGGGCAAAGACAAGAATAGGGAGAAAAGACATTGAATCAGGAGCAAGACATTTTGCATTTCTGCTCCATATGGAACAGAGAAGCCAATGACTAGAAAAGGTAAGGGTGTGTGTCTCACAAGTGCATAATCATCAGTGCTCCTATTGACCTGCAGGAGATGGAGTTCCATTTCTATACTGTAGAAACTAAAGAGGAGTTGAAAGAGTGCTTTACAAATATTCACAACCAGTGAACAGTGTTACAACATACAGATATTATATAATACTGTCAAGAAGAAAGGAGATAGAAGTTCTCTTTAAATATTCTTTAAAGTACACTTGGAGATAGGAACAGAGTCTACTCTGAAAGGCTTAGTGGACAAGAGATTGATTCTGATCACAAATTAGGGCCTTAAATTCCTTCTTGCTGTTTTAGGAAGGATACAGTGCTATAATTAAGAGAGTTATGAAATCCAATTCTTGTGTGCATTTCCTGAGAAGGATTCCTTTCTAGTTTGTTGAAGGTCAGACTTAATATCAATAGGATGTTGAGCTTTCCAGTGAAAGTTGAACACATAAGATGTTTAAAGAGCAGGTAGTTTAATTAATTAGTGTGCTACAAGAAGTTCTTCCCTCATTGATGAGACACATCAACAGCTACATACAGATAATACAAAATGCAGATGTTGCCTATGTGAGGGGACATTTGTATGCTTTGGGCTGCATATCACATGTGGTTAGAGCAATTTAAGCAGCACATATTACCTTGGTGGCAACAATCAACAGTATTTGTACAAGATCTGTACATCCAAAGAGTGTGTGTCTTTCACAGGATCAACTCATGTTCCCTTTGTACTTCACAACAGGTGCATACAACTGCAAATGTCACAACACTGAAATGCCCAAATGAAGATGACATGGTGAAGGAACCTAAAACAGATTAAAACAAAAAATATTTATTTGTATGATATTACAAAATAGACACATTACAAATGAGAAATTTTAACGACACATTTTCTAAAAGCAATCTATGATAAATAATGTAAATAAACACAGTAGTCAATGTGTCAAAACCTAGATCTACAAACCTCTTTGCACTAGATTTACCTTCATGTGCCCTTTCACAGAAATATATAGCACACACTTGTATTCTCATTAGATTAAAAGTTGCTTTTAAATGTAATATAATAATATTTGAATATATACTTAAACTCATGTGAAGAAGTTGTCAATAATATCTTGATGTAAGTCAATTTCATCCTTCCACGACTATCATCTTCATTTGCCATTTCCATATCCTCAGCCAGTGGCTCAACATAGTCTTCTATTTCTGCAATGTATGGGATGTTCCATTGCATGGCTATATTGTGTAATGTGCAGCATGCCATGGTGATTTTGCACATGTTATAGGTGATTGGAGGAGGGCTCCACCAGTCTTATCCAGACATCGAAATCTGGCCTTTAGGAACCCAAAGGCCCACTTAACTGGCTTCCGTATTCCTCCCTGGGCCTAATTGAAGCAGAATTTCCCTGACATTGTTGGATTCCTCAGCTGTGCAAACACCCATGGTTGGTTAGGATAAGCTGAGTCTCCTATATGAATTGAAAAAAGGGGCAAAAAATTACATACTATTTCTGCTCATTAGACTTGAAATTAACAAAATATTATGGTGACAGATTGAATTTACCAACAAACCAGGCCAACTAAGTTTTAAGTTGTGACATTTGCAGGGGTATGGTGCTGTTTCGTAGTACAAAGGCACCATGTGTTGATCCTGGAAAATGCGCACATATGCTTGTGATGTGCAAATCTGGTAAGCACACAACTTGCACATTGATTTTATGGAAGTTTTTCCAATTGTGGTGGACTTGTTCCCTGTTGTGTGGTGGCACCAAGGCAATATGTGCGCCATTCATTGCTGCAACCACATGTGGAAAGTGACCCAAAGCATACAAATCTCCCTTCACATTGGCAACATCCTCATTTTGAGGAAACTCTATGAAGCTGTTAATGTGTATCAACACTGAAGAAAGATCGTCTTGTAGCACACCACTGACAGTTAGTTGTGACATTCCACCAGATACTACAACAGTGTATAGGAATGATCGTGTGGCCACAAAATGGAGCACTGCCATCAGCCGCGGTCGGTAGTAGGAGTAACTGCAGGGCGGTGACGTGGGGAGGGGGAGGGGCAGGGTGGGGGGTAGTAAACTATGGATTACGGAGGTTTACAGGTAAGTTAACATATGAATTAATAAAACGAATTTCGTTGCGTGCACTGTATCCCCAAATGCGATGCAGTGCACGCAACGAAATTCGTTTTATTAATTTATATGTTAACTTACCTGCAAACCTCCGTAATCCATAGTTTACTACCCCCACCCTGCCCCTCCCCCTCCCCACGTCACCGCCCTGCAGTTACTCCTACTACTGACCGCAGCTGACTGCCATTAATTTCACTATTGGTGTTATTGCTGTGGGGTTCCTATTGTGAGGCAGAAGATCTGGCTCTAGCTGATGGCATAAAACAAGAATAGTTTGCCTATTTAATCTGAATGTTTTGAATATACCATTTTCTTCCCTGGTGGCAAAGGTCTGGAAATGCTCTCATTACTTGAGGCTGTCGTCTCCTCATTCTCCCTGGGTTCATATGTCTGCATTTAAAATTAAAAAAATTGTTGTCAATTTTTACAAACATATTTTTCAAATAAAAAACACATTTCATTTACTTTATAAAATAAATGCTTTTTGTAAGCATAATTTTACACAACATTAATGAATTTTATGATGTTTTTCAAAATGACATTTTTGACGTGTGTTTTTTTACAAATTTGTAAATAATACATTTTAAATGTATTATTTACACATTTTTATTTTTTTCATGGAAAATTCTGTCATCAGAAGTATAAACAAAAGCGCACAACTATTGCATTTAACCATAGTAACACACTGTCAAAACAAATTAATAACATTACGATTTTGTATATGTAAACAAAGTAGCCACCATTTTGAGGGGTAGTGGTGCACTTAACATTCACAAACACACCATTTCACAATCTAGACTGGCTGACGCCTGACCTCAATGTCATGACAGTTCCAATGAGACAGAAGTCAGTGGACTTTGGCAGGGTAGTGGGTGGGAAACTCCATGATCAGCACAGCCATAGCCTAACGTGTGTGAAAGCAACGGATGAAAGTCAATGGATGTATCCGTCTCTGTTGAGAATCTTGCACGTTGTGTAGCTGTACGTGCCATTTTAAGCTCACGCCTCCTAACTCTGCAACCAACAACACCTCCTCAACATTTGCTGCTGTCTCGGACCTCTGGGAGCCACAATGCTAGGAAAAGCAGGAGACAGTGCCCTAAACGTCTCTCCAGAGGAGCTGGAATTACTGGCTACTGAGGTCCAGTCCCTGTAGAGCCAGCGTGACTTACCAGAGGAACAGATAAATGTTTAAAATTAAAATGTAATTCTGACTATCTTTTTTAAATTCAAACACAGGCTAGAATGTCCCCTTTAGTTGTTGAGTAAAATATAGCAATTGAAGTTATGTTTCTGTTCTTTTTGTATTACATAGAAAAATTATGTGTGTATTTTTAAGCACATTATAATTAGACACCACAACATTATTATGTGTTGTGTGTTTGATGCACTATTTTGTGTGTGTGTGTGTGTGTATGTGTGTGTGTGTGTGTGTGTATATATATGTATATACATATATGTAAATATATTATAATTTCGTGTGAAATCTACAAAATTAACATTACACTCATATTTGTAAACAATATAACATATAATATATATATATATATATATATTCACTGAAAAAACCATAGGTTTCAGGCATGTTATAGTTAGGAATTAGCATTTAAAAAACCTTAGAAATTCACTGAAAAAACCATAGGTTTCAGGGGCGTTATAGTTAGCTGGACTTTTCACTCGTACAAAACCATTGAAATTCCCCTGTTATAGTTAGTTCAGCTAACTATAACTCGCGCGCCCGCAATGAACTGCTGATGACGTCACATATTACATCACTTATGACATGGTCAGTGACATCACTCATGACATCACTGATGACATCTCAAATGACATCACTGATGACATCATCCAGTGAATGTGTGTTTTTCTGAAAATTACATATATTTTATATATGTATATCTCAAGGTCGATGGAAGAATAAATGGGTATATAAGTGTCTAAATGGATGATTTGTTTTTGAAAAATTGATTGTATAACTGACTGATTAAGTGTATCTTAGTGAATACATGGCTTAGTGAGTAAATGTGTAAATATCTGTATCAGTCTCTCACTTTGTGTATAAGTGGCTGCATGGGTTGGTGAGTAGCTACATGAGTGTCCATATAGGTTATTAGTTGGTTTTTTGAGTATCAGTATGAGTGTCTGAGTGTCTGTATGGTCCGGTGGGGGGTATTACATAGTGCATAGGTGCATGTATGAGTGACTCACTGTTTGTATGTGTTGAAGACAGCATGTGTGCAGGACTGTATGGGTGGATGAGTGTGTGCATGGGTGTGTTAGTGAGTGATAGACTGTCTCAATAGTGTCTTTATGAGTAACTACATATGTTTTAAACTAGTATATGTGACTATTGGTGTATATAAGTGAGTATATGTGAGAGTGAGAGATTGAAAGAGTTCCTGTATGAATAAGTATGTTTTTCTATAAGTGATTGTTTAAAAGACTAAGTATGTGTAAGTTTCTGTAGAAGTAAGTGTGGTGGTGTGTGTATAACTGTATATGCAAGTAAATGGATGTTTGATTCTTTATTAGCATGAGTGACTATGTGTGTGAGTAACTCTATGGATGAGTGGCGTTGTGTAACAGGATGTATAGGTGTGTGAGTACATATGATGAGTGAGTACATGTATGAGTGACTGTATAGGACTGTTGGTGAATGAGTGGATGTGTACGTGGATCTTAGAATTACTGAATAGGTTGTTGTAACTGGTATTGGTATGTCCATTGTTTTGAACATTGTAGTTTCTATTTTTGAATGTGTGTATCAAAGGTTATATTAGGGGAAGAGGAGGTCTGCCACTCTATCACAAGGATGATGTCATCAGTGATGTCATTAGTGATGTCATTTGAGATGTCATCAGTGATGTCACGAGTGATGTCACTGACCATGTCATGAGTGATGTAATATGTGACGTCATCAGCAGTGCATTGTGGGCGCGCGAGTTATAGTTAGCTGAACTAACTATAACGGGGGAATTTCAATGGTTTGTACGAGTGAAAAGTCCAGCTAACTATAACGCCCCTGAAACCTATGGTTTTTTCAGTGAATTTCTAAGGTTTTTAAAATGCTAATTCCTAACTATAACGTGCCTGAAACCTATGTTTTTTTCACTGAATTTCAAAGGTTTTTTAAATGCTAATTTCTAACTATGCCTACAGAGATAGGACATGTAAAGAAAGAAGAAAAAACGCACAGAAAGAAAAAAAAGAAATGCAGAAAGAAGCAACAGAAGTCCTCAAAGACGAAGAAAAGTGCAGGAAGAAGGATAACGTGCAGAAAGAGCAAACAGAAGAGCAGAAAGAAGCCTTGTTGCAAAATCATCCTGTACCCTCAACTTTTTCAGACGGATACTGGTGGTAACTGAGTCTTACTAAGCAGTCCTAGAGCCAGTGCTATGTTAAAAGACACTCAGAATACAGTGAAAACACCTACATACACCAGGGAACACTATGCGTTGGGGTCCCCCTGTGATCAGCATGACCTCCTCTGTAAGCCCCTAGTATATAATAGGGCAGGGGATTAAAACAATCTCTTAAAGCGCGCCACAGGGCGTGTTTGCACACGTCACCTCAGGCCCCGTCCCCTCACTTCCCCACTGTGTAAACACGCCCTGTGGCCGTTTTAAGTTGGGAGATTAAGTCCCCTTGAATCCTGAGGGTTCCTAGGGTCCAACTAGACCACTAGGTACCTCCAGTAAGCGCCACAGAGCTGCGTTGCAGAGAGATGTAAAAAGGGGCACGGCCTAGACCACCTCTCTGCAACGCAGCGGAGTGGTGCTTACTGGAAGCACCTGGTGGGCTAGTTGGCCCCCAGGGTCCCTCAGGATTGAAGGGGAATTATTTCCCCAACTTAAAACGCGCCACAGGGCTTGTTTGCACACGTTAACTCAGGCCCCGTCCCCTCCCTTCACCACTGTGTAAACACACCCTGTGGCCGTTTTTAGTTGGGAGATTAAGTTCATTTGAATCCTGAGGGTCCCTAGGGTCCAACTAGCCCACTAGGTACCTCCAGTATGCGCCACAGAGCTGCGTTGCAGAGAGGTGTAAAAAGTGGCACGGCCTGGACCACCTCTCTGCAACGCAGCTCACTGGGGCTTACTGGAAGCACCTGGTGGGCTAGTTAGCCCCCAGGGGCCCTCAGGATTGAAGGGGAATTATTTCCCCAACTTAAAACGTGCCACAGGGCTTGTTTGCACATGTTAACTCAGGCCCCGTCCCCTCCCTTCACCACTGTGTAAACAAGCCCTGTGGCCGTTTTTAGTTGGGAGATTAAGTTAATTTGAATCCTGAGGGTCCCTAGGGTCCAACTAGTCCACTAGGTACCTCCAGTATGCGCCACAGAGCTGCAATGCAGAGAGGTGTAAAAAGTGGCACGGCCGGGACCGCCTCTCTGCAATGCAGCTCAGTGGCACTTACTGGAAGCACCTGGTGGGCTAGTTAGCCCCCAGGGGCCCTCAGGATTGAAGGGGAATTATTTCTCCAACTTAAAACGCGCCATAGGGCGTGTTTGCACACGTCACCTCAGGCCCCGTCCCCTTCCTTCCCCACTGTGTAAACATGCCCTGTGGCCGTTTTTTAAGTTGAGAGATTAAGTCCCCTTGAATCCTAAGGGTCCCTAGGGTCAAACTAGCCCACTAGGTACCTCCAGTAAGCGCCACAGAGCTGCGTTGCATAGAGGTGTAAAAAGGGGCGTGGCCTCAGAACACCTGTCTGCAACGCAGCTCCCTGGCGCACACTGGAGATACCTGTTGGGCTAGTTGGTCCTCAGGGACCCTCAGTATTGAAGGGGAATTAATTCCCCAACTTACAACTGGCCAGGGGGCGCATTTGCAGAGTGCTACAAGGAGGGGGCGTGGCCTCCAGCGCGATGCCGGTCTTTTATTTATTTTATTTTTTTAAGAAGGAGGGCTGTGTGGCCCTCCTTCTTTTTCTAATTTACTGGCCCTGGGGACCCCATCCCCCAGGGCCTGCACCCAAATTTTTTTTGTTGAAAAAAATTAAATTTGGCCCTTCCAAGGCCTTAATCGGCCCCGGAGACCCCAACCCCCGGGTCATGGCCTTTTTTTAATTTAAATTCTTTAGGAGGGGCTGCGTTGCCCCCCTCCTCAGGCCACTTATGGCTCCGGGGACCCCATCCCCCGGGGCCGGCCTTTGTTTTTTAATATTTTAAAAATATATATATTTATAGAAACACCTAGGACATGCTGGACAAACCGTATGTACCTATCACCATGACCATTTGCGTGATATTCATTAAAAGGCGACTATGCATAGAATTAATCCACATGGAATCTATTTACACCGCTAGTGAAGCTCTGACGTGTCTGACGCCCTACCGTGCCTACTCCCGGCACCCCCGCCGGTGGGTACTCTCCAAGTAGACACCCTTGTCGTTTATTTATACAAACATGGTTAGCTATTGACGGGCACATTTAATATACACGCACACCAAGCCATTCAAAGGGGATTCGACAAAAATTCGACCAAACTATGCAAGAAACCCCCCTCACGGTTAATAAAAAACACATCCACCGCCGGATGTGTAATACTTTTTATATTAATCTCTGGAAAGGAGACGAACCTCACTTGAGAGTCACAGCGTGCTCCTGGCTGAGGCCAATGCTGTGTTACACCCACCAGTGCCCGCCGATTGCCTCACACCTCTGTGTTGTATTCCACCAGCTAGTGCGTATGCTATGACACTCTCTAGCCCATGTGCACTGTAACACCACCCCGTGAATATGTCATGCCACACTTGTCTTCGCACGGGTTATATTGCCCCATCTAACGTGCCTTCCTCGATGTGTATGTTATAACGCACAGTGCTATGCCATACATATTACAATCTGGGATCCATATCTTTGTCACAGTGCATATGCAACGTTACACTCCCCAGCACATATTTTATATTACAACTTTAGAGACTAGTTAGGTTACACAACACTGCCCTGTGCATATTACACTCCAAGGCGCACATCGCATAGCACACGCTAGTGCCTGTGCTATATCGCGCTCTCCAATGAATCTGTCATTGCGCACAATGTATTGCATATTATATTTCACGCCCAGTTCATCTTATATCACACTTTTTGGTGCATAGTTTATACCATATACTACATCTAGTTTTCATTTTCAATTGTGCTCTCAGGACTATGTTCTATATAACACTGCGTCCACCTACCCTTTTCACAGGCATTACATTTTGCGTTGGGGGTGGAGGGTCAGGGGGTGTTTCTGCCAAGTGAGCCCGGAGTCACAGTCACAAACATCCTCTTCTTCCTGAATAAAAGTGAGATTATGCTGCATACTTGTTCATATTTTAAGTAGTTCGCACAGACACACATTTTAAAAACAATAAAGTTCCTAATACCCACCTTCTCTGAACAGTTAGCTTGCTGCCCCATCCACTTCCTCCCTATCCTCTGTTGTCTGAATCCATGGACTAGCCTCCTCCCTCCTGCCATGCATGGTCTGATGTGCTGCCACTGCCCTCCATTTAGCATGATGTACCAGCCCACTCCTCCTGCCCTCCATTGCCCAATTCTATGGCCCATCATTGACCTCCTTCTGTGCTTAGCTTGCTGCCCCTATTCTCCTTCCCCCTGCCCTCCGATGTCTTTGTGCATGCCCCTGCTCCATCCTTTTTGCCCACTATGTTCCATGGACCTGCCACTCCTATCTACTCTGAGTGTTCTGTTGAGCTGCCACTCCCCTTCCACCTGCCTAGCATTGTCAGATGACTGTAACCTGTCCCTGCCACCTCCACCCTGTCTGTCCACATGCCATGCCCCTATCCCCTTCCTCCTGTCCTCCATGGTCCATTTTACTGCCACACCCTTCTGCCCTCCCTGATCTGTTGTGCTGCAACTGCTCCTCCTGCCTGCCCCGCGCGGTCTGTTGTGAGGCCCCTTCCCCTGAACTCTCTTGTCTGTGCCCAGGTCCTGACCCTCCCTTCTATCCTCCATGGTCCTTTGTGCATGCCCCTGCACCCTCCTTCTTGCCCATCATAGCCATTGTGCTGCCACTAACCCTCCCGCATGCCATGCATGGTCTTCTGTGCTGCCATGGCCCCTCCCACCTTCCCTGTGTGGTCAGCTAGCTGCCCCTGACCCCCTCCCACCTTCCCTCCATGGTCTGTGTGTATGCCACCACAGTCTCATTGTTGTTCTCCATGGTGTGTCTAGTTTCTAGTGCCCATCCTGCCTGACCTCCATGGTCATCTTGCTGCTCCTGCCCTGCCACCTTTCCCCCAGCCCTCTGTTTCCATGTGCAGACCCCCTATTCCCTCCCTCCTGGCTTGTCTGTTCCATTGTAATGCCCCTGATCCGTCCCTCCTGCCCTTTATGGTCTGTTATGCTGCAGCTTTCTCTCCTGTCTGTCCATTATGGTCAGTTAGCTACCATTGCCTCTTTACCATCTGTTCTCTGTTGTCCATGTGCATGGTCCTGTTCCCTTCCTATTGCTTTCTACTGATTGTTGTGCTGCACTCCCGCCCCGCATGCGCTGTGTGGTGTATTGTGCTGCTGCAAACCCTGATGCCTGCCCTGTAGGGTCAGTTTGATGCACCTCTCCATGTTCCTCCTGTCCTCTGTTATCTGAGTCCATGTCCCTACCCCAATTCCTCCTGCCTACCATGATTCAATGTACCATACTTGCGAACATTTTGAACTTGGTAAGAGGGAGATTTTGAAAAAAAACTGGGGTATTGATTTTCCCCTTTGAGTTACATTGAAAAAGAGGAGATTGTAGACAGGAGACAGATCAAATAAAGCCCATTTGAGCTTAAAAACATTGGACGTTTCCTGGCTGAAACAGGTCTGTTGGCATGTATGGTTGTACTACCACTGCCTCTTCCTTCTGCCCACAATGGTCTATTATATTGCCACAGCCTCTCTTGCCAGTCCTGTATTGTTGGTTTGTTGCCCCTGCCCCCCTTTCCACTGCCCTCCATAGTCTGTTGTGCTGCCACTGCCCTTCCTGCCTGCCCAGTGTGGTCAAATTGTTACCTCTGCACTCTCCTACCTGCCTTCAATTTTCAGAGTCCGTGCCCCTGGCCTCTGCCTCTCAACAGTATCCTAATAAAAAACTAGATTGCTAACATTCTATATTTATTACAAAAGTGTGGAACGCCTGACGTCATCTTGATGTAATCAAAACTGTAATACCTAGAGTATTTCCTTTAGAAATTACATATATAAGAGGGTCTTATTTGCATCAAAATTATGGTTAGTGCTCTAAAAAGCTAAAATGAGGACATATTTTCTGAGTTTTCAAATAGCGACAAAGAACTTTTAAATTATTTGTAATATTTATGTTTTTTTATCCAGTTGACCACTTGATTAAATGTTGCACCTTGGCGAGAGGATGTGGTGTTACTGCCAGAGCTGCAGACTTTGCAACTGGGGAACCAGGTTGGAGTTTCTGCTTCAGCTCAACATTCTGTGATTGTGGTCAAATCACTTAATCTCCCCATGTCTACAACCAAAATGAATTTGATCTTGTGTGATGTAACCAATGCTCATGTAAAGCATTCCAATACCTGATAAGTCTGCACTATATAAAACTGCAAATACACAAAAAAGAAGTGTTTTGCACACTTCTGTCATTGGGCTACATGTGGGCTACATCTGGGTGATATTTGTGCTGCATTTAGGCTCTTTTGTGTCTGGTGGCCATCTTGGGAGATTTATTTGTTATGAAGTTTCCTACTTCCTCATTTACTGCAGTCTCCTCAGTAGGAAATGCTTTCAGTTTTTTACTTTGATTCCATCAAGAAGGTATTCAGATATGTCACACATTTGCCATAAATTCTGAATGTTAGCACTCTAGTTGCTCATTAGATCACTGTAGTAAAGCTACTGCTCACCACGGAAGTCTGCTGCTGGTATTAAAAGTGCATGGTTCAGTCTGCATATCAGAATTTTTTAATGAAATAGAAGAGGATTTGAGAAGTCACTCAAAATGTGCCCTAATTTTTCTTTCTTCAGCACTAATCATAATTACTATGGCAAAATGAACCCCCTCATTGTGTTCCTTTTTAAATTAAATGTTTTAAGTGTTACCAGTTTATTCCAATCAAGATGGCTTCAGGTGTGCCATACTTTTGTCATAAGTAAGACAGTAAGCGCTCTAGTTGTTCTTAAGAACACTCTGGGACATTCTGTCATTAGGCTATACTTGGGCTACATCTGGGTGATATTTGGGCTACATTTAGGCTCTTTTGTCTCTGGTGGCCATCTTGGGAGATTTATTTGTTATGAAGTTTCCTAATTTCCTCATTTACTACAGTCTCCTCAGTGGGAATACTTTCAGTTTTTTATTTTGGTTCCATCAAGAAGGCATTCAGATGTGTCACACATTTGCCATAAATTCTGAATGTTAGCACTCTAGTTGCTCATTAGATCACTGTAGTAAAACTACTGCTCACCAGGGAAGTCTGCTGCTGGTATTCAAAGTGCATGTTTCAGTCTGCATGTCAGAATTTGTTTATGAAATAGAAGAGGATTTGAGAAGTCAAAATGTGCCCTAATTTTTCTTTCTGCAGAACTAATCATAATTTCTATGGCAAAATGAACCCCCTCATTTTGTTCCTTTGTAAATTAAATGTTTCAAGTGTTAACACTTTATTCCAATCAAAATGGCTTCAGGTGTGCCATACTTTTGTCATAAGTAAGACTGTTAGCGCTCTAGTTGTTCGTTAGAACACTCTGGGACATTCTGTCATTGGGCTATACTTGGGCTACATCTGGGTGATATTTGGGCTACATTTGGGCTCTTTTGTCTCTGGTGGCCATCTTGGGAGATTTATTTGTTATGAAGTTTCCTAATTTCCTCATTTACTGCAGTCTCCTCAGTAGGAAATACTTTCAGTTTTTTACTTGGTTCCATCCAGAAGGCATTCAGATGTGTCACACATTTGCCATAAATTCTGAATGTTAGCACTCTAGTTGCTCATTAGATCACTGTAGTAAAGCTACTGCTCACCAGGGAAGTCTGCTGCTGGTATTCAAAGTGCATGTTTCAGTCTGCATGTCAGAATCTTTTTATGACATAGAAGAGGATTTGAGAAGTCAAAATGTGCCCTAATTTTTCTTTCTGCAGCACTAATCATAATTTCTATGGCAAAATGAATCCCATCATTGTGTTCCTTTGTAAATTAAATGTTTTAAGTGTTACCACTTTATTCCATTCAAGATGGCTTCAGGTGTGCCATACTTTTGTCATAAGTAAGACTGTTAGCGTTCTAGTTGTTCGTTAGAACACTCTGGGACATTCTGTCATTGGGGTATACTTGGGCTACATCTGGGTGATATTTGGGCTACATTTGGGCTCTTTTGTCTCTGGTGGCCATTTTGGGAGACTTATTTGTTATGAGTTTCCTAATTTCCTCATTTACTACAGTCTCCTCAGTAGGAAATACTTTCAGTTTTTTACTTTGATTCCATCAAGAAAGGCATTCAGATGTGTCACAAATTTGCCATAAATTCAGAATGTTAGCACTCTAGTTGCTTATTAGATCACTGTAGTAAAGCTACTGCTCACCAGGGAAGTCTGCTGCTGGTATTGAAAGTGCATGTTTCAGTCTGCATGTCAGAATGTTTTTATGAAATAGAAGAGGATTTGAGAAGTCACTCAAAATGTGCCCTAATTTTTCTTTCTGCAGCACTAATTATACTTTCTATGGCAAAATGAACCCCCTCATTTTGTTCCTTTTTAAATTAAATGTTTTAAGAATTACCACTTTATTCCAACCAAGATGGCTTCAGGTGTGCCACACGTTTGTCATAAGTAGGACTGTTAGCGCTCTAGTTGTTCTTTAGAACACTCTGGGAAGCTGCAGTAGAACACAAAGGAATCAACTGACAGTCTCTGCCCTTGTTGGATGTACATGTTTTACTGAGAATGTCAGACTTCATTCTCACATGACTGAGAAAGATAATGTGAATTTACAGAAAATATGCTCTCAGTTAGCTTATAGATCACCTTCCAAACCTCTGTGGGAAAAGCATGAGAAAACAGTTTTCTCTCAAACATGATTCATGATATCACAGCAGAAGGCTTTTTCACATGGTAAAATCACCTTAGAACACACCACAATTCCTAAAATGAGTATGGTACCATCAACAAATGATTTATAATGTAACTAAAGTCTTAAAACCTTCTATTAACTGCAATGCTTTTTAATGAGGTGCTATCATGTACATTGGTCCCAAGATGGCTGCCAACACTTCTTGGATGAAGTGCTGACAGCCAATCAGATCTCACGATGAGATGTGTGGTTAGGCTCCGCCCAGATATGTATGTGATTTTACTTTTGATTTTCTCAGAAACTACTGAACGGATTTACACCATTTAAGCAAAAGGCACATGCCTGACCTGAGGACTACCTCTTTGCAAAATTTCAAGTAATTCTGTTCAGCCGTACGGGCTGTACCTTCGACTAAAGGTCCTATGGGAAAATGCATGGGGAAAACACGTTTTGGGACCCCCCTTTTTTCTCAGCCACCGCTTGACGAATCACCCCGAGACTTTCAGGGTAGGTGCTGAGCGGAGCGCCCCATTAGTTTTGAAAATTTCACGAAGATAAGTCCACCGGCGCCAAAGTTATTCAAAATAGAATTTTCAGATTTCCTATGGGAACTCGGTCCCAACTATAACTATCTACTGGCGACCGCCAGTAGATAATATATATATATATATATATATATATATATATATATATATATATATATATATATATATATATATATATATATATTATGCCTGAGGCTTGAGCCGGGCAGATGCTTTTACTTGATTCTTAAATATTCTTGTGTGATATTACTCCCTCTGTGTCCTACCCCCCCCTGCACAGCGCGCGGATTTATCGCAGCGCGTGTCTCCACCAATTGAGGGTGGAGGCATAGATTCGTTTAATATTTTAAAAATTACCTCCTGCACCCCCCCCGAATTCTGCGCTGCACGGACAGCACCTCAGCCTCCCCCCAGAGCAACCGGCCAGTTCAGGGCGGTCTTGCCGGGACACGGAAGGAATACGGCGGCGGCCATTTTGGGTAGGGCTAGATAGTATATAAATAGACGGCTATGACTCCGCGCAGCGGACGCGCTCAGCGGGCACGCCGCATTCACGCCGGAGTCAAGCCAGAGTCCAGCCCGTCCGCGCACAGGCCGGGCACAGGGCCAGGGACCCTGTGAAAAATGTCATACCCAGGTGCTATGATAGACAAGATCTGCTTGCCTTACAAACAAAGCCCTGCTGTGGCTCAAATAAACTCGATCCCTCATACTGGGCAGGCCCAGTGAGCTGCCAGGCCTGTCGCCACACTTTTCTGTGGTCCCAAGTTTCGGCCTTCTCAACACCCCAGGATAGCTTTAAAGCAGCCCTAATAAATGCCAGATCTGTACCGAAGCATGCCCAGCATATCCAGGACTTATTGATAGATGACAATTTAGATTGTCTCTTCATTACGGAGACATGGCTTAAACCCTGGTGCACCCCTGATGTGGTTCACACCCTGCCTCCAGGATATGAAATACAAAGAGTAGATAGAGAGAATGAACAATGCGGGGGAGGAGTGGCCATTATATATAGGGACTCCCTCAGCTGCTCGACGATACCACTGCAAGAGCTAACAGATGCAGAAGGGATGGGTTTCATAATTAAAATTAATGATAACTTCTCCTTCTCGGGGGCTTTGATCTATCGCCCACCAGGACCCTGTGCTGGCTTCCTGGGTAACATCGGAGAGGTGCTCAGCCCATTGATACTTAGATATTCTAATTTCACTCTGATGGGTGACATAAACATCCACCTAGAGTCCACAACCGATGCACCTGCTGCCTCCTATCGGGAAACCATGGAGGTTTTGGGCCTCACTATTCGAGACACCCTAGCCACCCATGAGGCAGGGCATACAATAGACTGCATTGCCACTAACCTAGACACTTTGATAACTAACCCCCTTAGACCCCAAATTTGGACTGACCATATGCTGATTCCTTTTATGCTTCCCCTTATGTCCTACCGAGAAAACGATCATAAAAAGGAACACAGCAAGGTCACAAGGGATGAATGGAAAACGATACTGTCCCACCCAGAACTTATAACTATAGCCAGGAACTGTAGACCCCAGCTGGTAGTACCTGTAAATCCCATCAGTTTCAGAACATGGATGAATGATCTGAAAGGTACAGTTGGGCAGGGAAAAAACAGAACGAGGCAGGGTAGAAAGAAAACATCTGCACCCTGGTTCGATCGAGATCTCAAAGATAAACAAGGGGAGCTTAGAAGAGCTGAACGAAGCTGGCGGAAATACTACTCTAGCCTAGAACGTAGCAAATACAAAAGGATAAAAAATGCCTATCATGCGCTAATTAAACAGGCTAAAAAAAGGTACTTCTCGTTGGCAATAGAAATAGCCACCAGCAAACAAAAGGAAATATTTAAAATTGTAAACGGCTTTAATAAGCCTAAATGTTTAGCGCAGGATATCCCGCCCTCGCAGGCACTCTGTGACAAGATCGCAGATTTCTTTGAGGGAAAAGTACAGGGGCTGACGAAGGACTTCGATGTCCCTATATTAGAGCCAAGAACAGAGGATGATATAGTGAGGCAAGGGGCCACGCAGTTGACAACTTTCCTTCCAGTTAGCCTGGAGGATACCAAAAGAGGAATTCTGGCAACAAAATCCGGATCCCCCTTCGATCCATGCCCAGTTAGACTTTTACACCTCATTGTGGACATTGCCAATCCAATAATAAATGCCATTGTCAACACCTCACTGTCCACAGCCAAAGTCCCCCCAGAGTGGAAACTGGCAGCGGTGAAACCACTGCAAAAAAAACAACTCCCTGACCCCACCACATTGTCGAACCTACGACCCATCTCACTACTTCCGGCTCTGTGCAAAGTCACAGAGTCAATTGTAAATAAACAACTTACTCGTTTCTTGGAAGATAGTGATGTATGGCACCCCAACCAGGCAGGTTTCAGGGCCCAACATTCCACCGAATCGGCCCTCCTGTTCACTACAGAAACTATCCGCTCAGCCCTAGACCAAGGCAAGAAGGCCGTCCTGATTTTATTAGACCTATCGGCGGCCTTCGACACGGTCTCACATGCCATCCTATTAGACCGGTTAATAACATCTGGTGTCACAGGGACAGTGCTTGAGTGGATAAGAAACTTTTTAAGTGACAGGAGGCAAGTGGTGACCCTGGGGGAATTCTGCTCCAGTGAAAAAGCGCTGTTGACGGGAGTTCCGCAGGGTTCGAGCCTGAGCCCGACCCTGTTTAATGTTTATACTGCACCCCTGATAAAACTGATATCGTCATTTGGCATAGACGCTATAGCCTATGCCGATGACACACAACTTATCCTGGTAATGGATAAGGATAACCAAGCCTGGGAGGATAAGCTCAAAGGTTGCCTAACGGCCACCTTTGAATGGATGCGCCTAAATCACCTGAAATGCAACACAGGTAAAACAGAGATCATGCCTATAGGCCCAAAAAATGAGTTCACCCCACGATTATGGTGGCCAGAAAAAGCTGAAATACCACCTCATACAACCAACTCGGCCCGTAATCTGGGGGTGCATTTTGACTCTGACCTGTCTTTTAGACAACAAGCAGCTAGAGTGGCAGGCATGTGCTTTGGGGTAATAAAGGGACTGAGAAAGTTCTTTGATCTTTTGCCCCTTGAAGCAAGGAAAACAGTTACGGTTGCACTTGTAACATCGCGCATCGATTACTGCAACAGCCTCTTTACTGGTACAAATAAAGTTGTCACACACAAACTTCAGATGGTGCAACATGCAGCAGCGAGGCTGGTTCTAAAATGGCCGAAAAGATCATCTGCAACCAAAGCCCTCAAGGCAATACATTGGCTGCCCATTACAAAAAGGGTTTTGTTTAAAGTACTGTTAATTACTTTTAGAGCTGTTCACAACCTAGGCCCGTCCTATCTGAGGAAAAAATTCAGCAGATACTGTCCAACCAGAGCACTGCGTTCTTCAACGGCCAACCTGCTTACCGTCCCGAGTTTCAGACTCAAAACTCGAGGGGGCAAATCCCTGGCGGTACGGGGAGCAAAAGCATGGAATACTCTTCCCCCCCAGTTGAGATTACTGGATAAAGAAATAGACTTCCGTAAACATCTAAAAACCTGGATCTTTAATCTCCAAGATATAACTGCCAGAAGCCTAGTGTAATTCGGGTTCTCGGTCAAGTAAGCATAGGGACTACCTAACATCTGGTGGTCCTTTCTGGGCGCCTAGATGCTCCTTGGAGCGATTGCCGCGCGATACAAATTGGCACTTACATTACATTACATTACATTACATTACATATATATTATCTACTGGCGGTCGCCAGTAGATAGTTAAAGTTAGGACCATGTTTCCATAGGAAATCTCAAAATTCTATTTTGAATAACTTTGGCGCCGGTTGACGAATCCTCGCGAAATTTGCAAAACTAATGGGACGCTCCGTTCAGCTCAAACCCTGAAAGTCTCGGGGTGATTCGTCAAGCGGGGGCCGAGAAAAAAGGGGGGTCCCAAAACTCGTTTTCCCCATGCATTTTTCCATAGGACCTTTAGACACAGCTACAGCCCGAACGGCTGAACAGAATTACTTGAAATTTGGCAGAGAGGTAGCCATAAGGCCAAGGAAGTGCCTTTTGCAGGTCTGGTGTAAATCTGTTCAGTATTTCCTGAGAAAATATCATTTAAAAGCATATCAATATCTATCTACCTACATACCTATATATATCTACCTACAAGTAAGTACCGATGCAGAGTTTAAAGTTCAAGAGGAAGACTCTGTTCCCTTCATCATTGAAATGTACACCGTCTCCTCTATAAATGTCTTGCATGTTGTAACGCAAGTTGTTGTGGTATATAGAACCCATACCATAGTCTCTGAGGAAAGCAGAAACAGACTTATTGACGTGCTTTCTTGCTTTGTCAATCTGTGGACAAAATTGGTTGGACCAGTTCCACTTTTGCCTTTGGCATATGTTAGAATATACAAAGGCAGAATGAGGAAAAAGCGACATCAATTGCACAAAGGTGTCCTTAATAAGCATTTCCAGACCTACCCCAGTTAAAGTGCCTAGGTCATTTCCACCACAGTGCACAATAATAAGGTTAGGCTGTGGGAGATGTAGAAAGGTTTTCACCAAAGGCATTAATTGGTGCCACTTTAACCCTCTCTGACCAATCCATTTAATGTCTACATTTGGCAAAGCAAGGTCTCTCACCATACCTCTTTTTTCTGCAAATTTTTCACTCCAGAAGACATAGCTATGACCTACGATCCACACTGTGAACATCTTTCAAGGAGATCTGGATGCACTCAGAAGGTGTCTTTCAGTAGAATGGCAATATGAAAAGAAACACAGTTGGAAAATGGAGGCATACATACTTTTTTTGATAAAAAGAACTCATTGGCTGATTTAAACCATTTTACAGTTAAAACTAGGCTGTATGTTTAAATTTTTAAAAGCATGTTTTGGATTGGTACAGAAAAATGTGTTCCCACTGAACATTACTTTGGATTTGCTGTTAGGTTTGAAAAGTCAAGCACTCTTGCCGTTTTGATTTGAAACAATGTCTGCTGAACTTCTGACCTCTCTGCTCACACCTGTGTTCCATGAGCTGTTGCTATGGTAGCAGGCAGAAGTCATGTTGGGGGAAGGGATGATTTGCAAAGGGGTTGAAAGTTGCAACCAATAGAAATGTGTGATTCCATTTGAAAAAATTTGGGAAGGACTGTGATTTTACATTAACATGTATATGTGGGAAAAAAGAGAGGGACAAATTGCCATTTACTGGTTGTGGAGAGAGGAGAGAGGTGTACAGCTCTGAGATTCTGGCTCTGATAATCTGCTGTTTGAGTCCCACATTTCTTTCTCAACTAATTAATTTTAAAGGTGAGTTATGAGTTTGAGAGGGGAAGTATGTGGTGTATTTTGATATAAATATTAGAATTGTCATTGTTGTTTTAAAGTTGTGTTTTACATTTTGTGATTTAGGAGAAATGTAACTGTCTTGAACTAGTAAGATATTATGGAGTATGTCTTCACTGTAAGTTAAGGTGTAGTGGTATTAGTGAGGAATATTGTTTTGTGACTAGAATTACATCATGAGTCTGTCTGCACACAGGATTTGTTGACAGAGATTTAATTTGTGTTGCTTTTGTTCTGTTAGCCTTGCACTCGCAGAAAAGGGGTAGTTTGTTATGTTAAAGTGTGATGGTTAGCATAAAGCAGAAATCATTTACTGATCAGTGAGAGGCAAATGCAAACACATTTGAAAATAGTATGGTACATTTTCCTACCACTTTAAAAGTTGTGTTTTACATTTTATGTTAAGGAAGATATATGGTCCAAAACTACTGAGACCAGCATGCCGTTGCGAGGCACGCCCACCGGGCGGGACTATACTTCAAATGCTGCAAGCGCGGCGGGAAACTTTCTTGCTGTGCCTCCCGAGTGATACCAGTGAGCAAGGGCTAACGAAGCCCGAAACATGTTTGGTTTACTTACGCTGTGATGGAGAGCCTGATTTCCCTGCAACTTGCCGAATTAAAAGGTTAAAAATACGCACATGTGTGGTGCCTCAATTGTGGTGCAGCTTTCGATTGGATATATAGCGGCCTTGCCCAGGTCGCGAGACACCCCGCTGCGGACGAGCAGCTCCAGCGCGCTGTGATTTCATCGGCGTTCAATGGAATGGCATGACCATGTTTGGCGAGACTCCGAGCAGGGACCCAGCCTTGCCATGTTCAGTTACCCACTAGAGGTCTTTAAGGAACATTGGGAGACACAGTGATGTCCACCACGGATGTCAATTAGCTCAAAACTACTGAGACCAGCATGCCGTTGCGAGGCACGCCCACCGGGCGGGACTATACTTCAAATGCTGCAAGCGCGGCGGGAAACTTTCTTGCTGTGCCTCCCGAGTGATACCAGTGAGCAAGGGCTAAGGAAGCCCGAAACATGTTTGGTTTACTTACGCTGTGATGGAGAGCCTGATTTCCCTGCAACTTGCCGAATTAAAAGGTTAAAAATACGCACATGTGTGGTGCCTCAATTGTGGTGCAGCTTTCGATTGGATATATATATATATATATTCACTGAAAAAACCATAGGTTTCACACACGTTATAGTTAGGAATTAGCATTTAAAAAACCTTGCAAATTCACTGAAAAAACCATAGGTTTCACACACGTTATAGTTAGCTGGACATTTTACTCGTAAAAAACCAATGAAATTCCCCCGTTATAGTTAGTTCAGCTAACTATAACTCGTGTGCCCGCAATCCACTGCTGATGACGTCACATATTACATCACTCATGACATGGTCAGTGACATCACTGATGACATCACTGATGACATCTCAAATGACATCACTGATGACATCACTGATGACATCATCCAGTGAGTATGTGTTTTTGAAAAATTTCAATATCTTTAATATATATAGGGAAAGGCCTGTTTAAGAATGAGTGGCTGTACAAGTGTGTAAATGGATGATTTTCTGTGGTGCATAACATGATTCTTTAAGTTAGTCATTAAATGTATCTTACTGCAGACTAGTGACTAAACTGTGTAAATGTATTTATGTGTCTGTATGTTGGTGTATAAGTGGCTGCATGGTTTTGAGAACAGCTATATGAGTCTCTACATGGGTAATTGATTTGTTGTCTAAGTATCTATATGTGTTCATGAATGTTTGTGTGGGTAGGGTGTGTGTCACTCTATGCATAGATGTGTGAGTGGGTGATTCTATGGGTGCATGGTTTTAAGACTGCATCTGTGATGGACTGTATGGTTGGGTGATTGTATGTATAGGTGTGTTAGGGATTGAATGTATATCTCAGTGGTACATGTGTGACTAACTACATATGTGAAAGGCAGTATATATGCGTGTAAGAGTATATAAGTGGGTAGATGTGAGAGTGTGTGATTGTGAGAGTGACTGTATGGATGAGTGTGAGCTTGAATCAATGATTCTCTAAGAGCGTAAGAATGTGATACTATTTTTATGAGTAAGTGAACTTGAGTGTGTTTCACTGCCTAGGTGAGTAAATGGGAGTGTGATTATTTGCATGATTGAGTAAGTGTGAGAGTACCTCTATGGATGATTGGTAGTGTGTGAGTGTCTATATAGGTGTGTGTATAAATTCATATGATACTTTTGTATGGAGTGACTGTAAGTATGAGTGACTGTACAGGTGAGTGTGTGGAGGTGTATGTAGACCTAAGAGTTAATAATTGGGTATGTAGTTATTGGTATTGCAGTATGTATGGTTTTGAGAATGAAACTCTTAAATTTTTAGTCGGTGTATCAAAGGTTATATTAGAGTGTGAGAAGATGTGCTACTCTATCACAAGGATGATGTCATCAGTGATGTCATCAGTGATGTCATTTGAGATGTCATCAGTGATGTCATCAGTGATGTCACTGACCATGTCATGAGTGATGTAATATGTGACGTCATCAGCAGTGGATTGCGGGCGCGCGAGTTATAGTTAGCTGAACTAACTATAACGGGGGAATTTCATTGGTTTTTTACGAGTAAAATGTCCAGCTAACTATAACGTGTGTGAAACCTATGGTTTTTTCAGTGAATACATATATATTTCTATCCAAAAACCACCTTCTTCCGTCGAAGTAGATGAGGAGACAAAGCGGGGCTTGTGAAGACCATTTATTTAAACAGGCATGACGCGTTTCGGTATTAAACCTTTCTCAAATGCCTATTGTTTTAAAAGTGCCTCTGGTGCTGACAGTTCCTGAGTGAGTCTATTTATATAGCCCCAATGCCAAAAGTAGTATTGAGCACACATGGGTCACGTTGTGCGGAATCACTCACATAATACATTGTTCTGAGACTACAATACCCAGCATGCAGTTTGTCCATCGTGCTGGTGAGTGGTTCCGTTTAGCCGGTATTTTCTTTGCGTTCCAAAGAAGGAAACCGACTTAAAATGTGACCAGGTAGAAGCTGTGGCGCTGTGCTGGGCAATAACGGTTTTTACATCCCACACTTCCAACCTCGCAATTTCCATCAGTAGTAGGTCCGGAGACGCCATTGAAGTAGCAACGTCTCTCTATGTAAGTATGGACTGCGCATTGTCAGCATGTTCTCTGTTCTCTCTGGAATGCGGGGTAGATCGGGAAAGTGCCATTGATCCCCAAGACTCTTGCGGAAGGGCCATCCTCGCGTGTCAGTGGCAGCACGCAATATATCCAAAAACCACCTTCTTCTGTCGAAGTAGATGAGGAGACACAGCGGGGCTTGTGAAGACCATTTATTTAAACAATAATGACGCATTTCGGTATTAAACCTTTCTCAAATGCCTTTTGTTTTAAAAGTGCCTCTGGTGCACTATTTTGTCTGTGTGTGCGTGTGTGTGTGTGTGTGTGTGTATAGATATGTATATATATATATGTACATATATAATAATTTCATGTGAAATCTACAAAATACAAAATTAACATTACACTCATATTTTTAAAACAATATAACATATTATATATATATATATATATGTGTATATATATAAAGCTGTAATACTGTGCCTGGAGTGGTAAATGGCTTTTGTCATTTTACAGCTCGGCAAGGTCAGCACTGTGCTAGTCCTATGCTTAAAGACTTTGCTGTAGAAATGGCAAAAGACTTTGTCCATTTCTATCTCGGCGTGGATAGCACTGTGCTAATCCTATGCTTAAAAACTTTGATAGAAAAGCAGACATTTGAGGTGAGCAGATCTAGAGTGTCGCTGGTGTTGAGAGTGCTCTATACAGGAGCTGCTTTCCACCTAAACTTGAGAACTACCCAGACTTCTCTACTTCTTTTTTGCATATATATATATATATATATATATATATATATATATATATTTGCACAGGAAATAACATCATTTTTGCTATTTGTATCATCCCACAAATAACTCAGGATAGATGTTGTCACTGGTCTGGATTAGTAATATAACGACATAACAAGGTATAAGAGTGCTTCACAAGTTAACACAATTTTTTTATGTATGAAAATTTAAAACATAAAAATCTATGCTGTTGTAACTTTTAAAAATGTTTGTGATTGATTTCTTAAAATTGTGTTCCATCAATACAAACAAACAAAAAGTCACAAAATATTTTTGTTTTTTTCATTTTCTGTATCCATCCAGAAACTCCCATCAAAAGAAGGACATCTGGAAGGCCACCGACAAGAAGGTGCGGACCCTGGGGGTCTACAAAGTGGCACAGCATTCACTGTCATAGGAGATGGGAGAAACTACAACACTGGATCAAAAGTCCAGCTCGGCCAGTCCTTCCAACATGCCAAGAGTGTGTGCCATACAATGACCTCCCCCCTAATGGCCCGCATACTTGCAGTGGCCTACCCCACCTTGATAGGCAGTTGAGAGCCCAACAGGAACATCAAGGGGGTAAGTTCTTTTTTGATTTTTGCATTGTAAATAACTATTTTTTCTTACAGCAACAAAATATGGCATCAATATAAAGTTTGATGCATGTACAACTCGCAAGAAAAGTTTTTGAAGGTGTAAGTTATAAACAAGGCGTATGATGATGTGTTTTTGTATATTAGTTTGTGAAAAATTATACCAATATATTTCTGATCACCACCAAAGGCTGTTTTGAGCAGACACATGCCTGCCTAAAACAAATTATGCATGAGTTTGTTTGATGGTATAAGGGAGAGTTGTACCAAGCAGGCCAACAGTTTTGATTGTGTCAGGTGTGATGATTCAGCACAATTGTGAGGGATGTTACATTAGCCTTATTACAGGTGACATAGCATAAAATGCACATATGATACAGTGGCTATTCCAAACGTCACCAAATGTTTGTTAGTTTTATAGACGACACATAGTGAGCATGTGAGCCGAAATTACTAGAAACATAAGATTAAATGGCTAATTTCACAATGCTAAAACAAGCTAAAAAATAACAAGCTATTTTGGAGTCATAATCTTTTAGCTCTGTTTGAAAGGGAATTTGAAATGTATAAAGCTCTATTTATTCACTTAAGCTGTAGAGGTAATTTGAAACTACCAAAAACATTGTTATACAATTTCTTCAACAGAATAAGTGAATACTTAGGGTGTGATACATTAATAAGTAACTTAAGTAATGAATCTATAAAATGTATTTTAAACATTTGAATTTTTTTTTAAGTTACTTGAAGTAAGTTTTACCATTGTCAAAAGCCCAAACAAATGAAACAGGCTTTCAGTTTATACAAATATTGGTACAACATTATGGTAAATATTGACACACACTGATTCATATTTCCCTGTTTAAAAATAAAAAAACTGCTTTTTGCCTCGTACACGCAATGTACAAAGGGATTTTAGCTTTATGTTAATTTTTGTGATGCACACACTCACCGAATACTAGACACCTGCTTAAAACACATCCAAACATACACAACATACACTAGCTCTACATGCAACTGTCAAACATACAGACACACGCACATCATGCCCTCAGGCTCTCTCTACCTTCACATTCCAATCCTCTCTCACCCCTCATACCCTTTCTCCTCCTCCTGAATTCACCTCTTACCTGTCCTTAACACCTGCCAATCCCAAACACTCCACACCCTAAAAAGACCCTTGAGGTGCCTTCTCTGTGCCCAATAGATGCTCCTTCCTGAGGAGGTTACCCTTTGGCTGCCTATTTAGTAGGCAAGTTATGGGCTACATAGCCACAGCCTGTTGGACCAGGAAACCCCTTTGTTCTACTTGTATGTTATTTTTGAGAATAAACTTTGAGAGAAGTATCTCTGAATAGAAAGATTTTAATTTTACAAAGTTTATCCTAACATTATTATTCATTTATAAGTCATTGTTTATTTAAAATGTCAATGATGAAAATGTGAAATACAAATTCTTACTTACATTCATAACAAAAAATATAAAAGTGTTTTTTCAATTACATATTTGTACAGTTCAAACATTAGTGATAAAACTTTTGTAATGAACATTAACATCTTGGTGCAAGCATTCATCATGATAATGGACACTTACACCAAATAAACCAATATTTTACTTTTTTTATGAAGTGTTAAAACAGGTGTGTAAATTGAAGCTTGATAAGTGATAAAAATAAACACATATTCATTACACTTAAAAAACTAAAGAGAAAATTTAAATTTTATAAAATACAGAAAATGCACTAGACAAGGAGAACATTTATGCTTCTGAATATATTATAACTAACATTGATTTTGCATTGCTTTAAAAAAAAAAAAACATCTTGCCTTGTCTAGTGCAATTTCTATATAATATAAAATATACATTTTTCCAATAATGTGTAATGTATATGTTTATAATTTGATTGTTTACGAAAAATAATCAAACACACCTGTATGGACACATTTCGAATTTTGATTAATGTACATTTTTATTTAAGCATTCATTACCATGAATGCAGCTTGCACCAAATTTGAAATTAAAATAAAATTTCTTAAATGACATTACACACACATATGTATTACAAGTCAGTAAACTATAGCTTGAAAGACAGATTTCAAAATACCTGAGTCCAGAGTCAATGTAAACAGACAATGCAAACGGCAACAAGTAGAAAAGAAGCTTACCTTCGATTCTGGCAACAACGGTGTTGATTAGCTTCGTGGTCAAGTAACACAGCAAAGGAAGGACTTGGACGATCGGGAATGGAAGTGGCAAAAGATAAAAGGTAAGTTTCTACATATTATACCATCGACACCACCAGCTCAGTTGTGGAGGTTTACCCACCACAGCTAAGTCGGCGGGAAGGCACATAGTGATTGGCCTGGGGTAAATCTTGTCTGGAGACACTCCGACAGCAGCTTTTGCCATTGACGTGGGAGGAAAATTCTGATGGAGATGGCGGCAGTCAGACGTACTATTGTCCATAGACCCGCCAGCATCTAAATTGAGAGGGTAGACCGCCAAGAAGGTGGATAGAGAAACCGATCAAAAGCGATGGCAGGACCAGATCCACCAAGATCTAAATCAGGCCTTTAATCTATTTATGAACATTTCCAGCGGGTCGTTCTGCAGGCTGTAGCCAACGAGGGCTCCCTGAGGCCAGATGCTTCTTCTGCAAGGAACTACAGCATAAGATTTGCTGCTGCAACAAAAAGTGTACTGAAAGCTACCGTAAAGTCAGATCAACCGGTGAACCACCTTGGGGGATCATGCAGGTAAGTCTCGGTCTCCTTTCAGTTCTCAGGACACATTTTGGCTGGACACATTTCAAGTCCCAAGTTTTGAATTAAGGCCGTTTGGGCACCATTAGCACCACTTCCAAGGGTCCAGGACTTGGTGGGCACTGCTTGGAGGGCAGGACTCACTTCAGGCAGGGTCCAGGTGCAGGGTTCAAGGTGTTGGAGTTTTTGAGTCCTTGTAGCTCAGAGCAGGAGGACAACCAACTAGCCCTTAGAGTCACCCTGGTAGTCCTGGGTTCAAGCAGCAAGTCAGTCTTCCAGCAGCAGGGCAGTCCTCTGAGGGTTCAAGGAAGTCTTCCAGCAGCAGGACAGCCCTCTGAAGTTTAAAGCTGGTCTCAAGCAGAATGGTAGTCGTCTGAAGTGCAGGGCAGGCCTTCTGAGTGTCCTGGGTCTGAGCATCCAATTTTTATACCTGGTGCTAGTTGTGAAGTGGGAAAAAACTTCCAAAGATTTTCTCTCACAGATAGTTCTGGAATTTCCTTCCTTCCTGCTGTGGTCCCAGGATGTCTGTGCTGACAAAGGTTTAGGGGCCAATTACGATGTTGGTCGTAAGGCCTCCAACCTCGTCAGTTTCAATTCCGACCGGCTGATTTTGATTCAACCAGTCAGAATTGAAACTGGCCGAACATTCCGTCTGGCTTCCGACGGAGTGGGAACTGGCCTGTAATCCAAATGAATAACGGTAGATGCGCGTTTCTGGCAGGGTTTCCATGACGGCCTTTCTGACATGGAAACTCTGTCAGAAATCATGTTTGGGAGCCCCTAGCAGGGCCCCCTTTCCTTTGCAGCCTACTGTTGGTGGCCGAGGGGGCACCTATTCAAGCTAGCTTAACTGATGAGGGGTGTTACCCCAAACCGGTCCCACGATGCTTGTTTCCGGGCCAGGAAAGACCTGGCTAGGCAGTTCCGGCTAGACCAATCCCATGAGGCACAGGGTCAAGACTGATTTCACGGTTTTAAAGCTTTATTCGACATTTGTCATAAAAGCATTCCCCTATCCCTAATACAATAAATACTACATATAAAAAATACTTCTAAAAATACATATTAAACATGAAATGTCGAATAAATACATAATAAGAATACAAGTACTTCAATTTATCAGATTTCTTAAAATATAGATTTTTCTATAAATAAAATACAATAATCCATATGGCAAAGTGCAAGATTAGGAATATACATAATTTCATTACGATGCAATTACCATAAGTGAACGAGTACGAATTAACCATGACCAAGCCAGAAATTTTGCTACCCCAACCACAAGCAATATGGAACAATCTGTTTCAAGTATCCTTAGGGCTACGGATTGGCTGCGGGTTCCCAAACTAGAGCACACAGGTTTTAACCATTTACGTCTTGGGGACGAGTACAATGGGCAACAGAACAAAAGATGGGAAATGTGCTCAATTTGTTCATTACAGTGGTGGCAATGTTCATCCCATGCTGGGGACCAGTGCTTCTTAAACGCATTCACCGGGAGTGTACCTATGCGAAATTGAAAATAAAGTTTTCTATCATAGGGTTTTTCAATAATATCCCAAAAAATTTCGCAAGAAGGGTACATTTTTATGTCTAAGAAGCGAGATGTTAGGCTTGTGCTTGTGCCGTCACTAAACATTGTAAGATATACCATTTCCCAATATAGATCTTTCAGCTTTGCCTTCGTAGGAAAGCAGGTTACGTCTTTGGTGTCCCATAGATGATTCAAGTTCAATTTTATAAGGAGTCCCCGGAGCTCCCTTAGCCATGGGATAGTATGGAAACGGTCGAATTTAATAACGTCCGTCAGTGCCGCCGCATAATGGCTTAATTCTGGGGTCACCATAATCCGTCTCCAATATAGAAGAGGGCGTAGCCTCGCTATGTCCTCTATTCCTTTTCTTCCCATATCCAATTTTAGTGGGATTGTGGGTGTGCTTTGGGGGACCATCACAATCCCTCGTAAAAACCTGTTTTCTGCTCGGCCCAGTTCTCTCAAATTAGAAAACCCCCATAATTCAGAGCCATATAAGCAAGCCCCCAGTACTTTCATAGAATATATTTCCAACACACAATTTACTGGCTTTGTCAGCGAGGAGCGGTGTTTTAGGGTAATTGCGCCTGCTAGCTGCCTAAACTTTAGTAAAGTTGTGGTTATGTGTGGTTTCCAACTCATTTTTCCTTGTAGAGTGATACCTAGGTAAGAGAAAGAGTCCACCCTTTCTAAGGGTGTACCTTTATATTTTATTACACCTTTGAAGGTGGACTGCTGGTTGAGGCACATGAATTTTGTTTTGGAGGTGTTCAGTTCAAGGCCCCTCTCGTCACAAAATATACCAAAGGCATCAACCACTTTTTGAAGCCCACTGGGGGTGCGGGAAAGTAAGAGCGTGTCATCCGCGAACATGAGGACAGGTACACGACTGATTTACATATAGCTGGGTCTGAACTGGGGTGGCGAAGTGAGCTAAAGAATGATGATGGATTCAACCCAGATCTGTGACTGGGGGTGAGTGTCTGAAAAGTTTCAGCGCTCTGTCCATCATCACTTAGTGTTTGCTTTGTTTGCCCCCCTGTTAATCCCTGCACCCCTTGGCAGGCACTTTTAGGTAAAAAGCTTTAGGTGCCTGCCAAGGGGTGTAGGGATTAACACCACCTCATATTTCTCTATGGAAGCATGTACTAGGGATGGTTTATGGCCATAACACATGCTCCCATGGCAAAATGTCAAAATGGTGTGGTTGCATCATAATGAGGCGGTCAGGACCACCAACCTGAGGTCGGTCGGTCCCATTTCCAAATCAGAACATCGTAATAGGCCCCATATTGTGAAGTTCTTTGTGAGAGTGCTTAGTCATCTCCTTTGAAATGTAAGTGGTGACGGGAACAACTCTGCCCCCATCATGGCATGATGGCCATCCTCTCAACACAAAAGTCCAGAGGTAAAGAGAACACAAACGCAAAACACAAACAATGGGCTCGGAGTGCCTGAGTGTAACTGAACTAAAGCCAAGCTAAGCTAACAGAGTCCTTACCAAGAGGACATAATCCCATCACCCACCGTGGTGGCATGCTTCATCATATGGGATCTCCTCTCAACCAAACCTAGTTTGGCTGAGGAGCTACTACTCCCAGTGTGAAACTTCGGGAGGAGCTCGCGGATGTTTTAGTCTACGCTGATGGAAAATGATCTCCTAAAGATCGATGAAGCTGTCCTAAGTGAGGTGAATATGAGCAGTGCAGTGTAAAGCAAGTGAGTTAAAATTGACTACAGGAACACAAATAACTTTAATAATGATTATCCCTGTGCCAACGTTAAAAACAAGGTAATAGCGCGGACTGGCACAATGACCAAACGCACTAACAAAACCAAAAGACGGTCTACATGTTTCAGCCTGTACCGATCAAATAATTTAAGATCTAGGCTTTCATCAGGACCATTGTAACAAAACCTACTGCACCTACACCGAAGTGCACGAAGCTACAATTGGTGCTAGTATTTAGAAAGAAACAGGCCGATACACCAACCTTGTACCGCAGGATCAGATATACTAATCTAAGGTATCCTGTCAGTCACCGTGGTAAGTACCTGTGTAGATAAAACAAAACAATCAATAAATGGCTCGGCAGTGTAAAACAAACAAACAAAACACAAGCCCACGTGGACTCAGACTATTGGACAGTAATGTCTCAGTCTTACCCGTAGTAAAATCGGGACTACGCCTGCCGCTCCTGGTAACAACTCAGGGCGTGAGACAGCGCTCTGTGAAAAAAATAGATAAAAACAGCGTATAGTGTAGTGAACTCAAACCAACTAACATATAACACACCACTGGAACGGTGGTTATTAGTGTTGAAGGAGGGTCTAATAGATGGTGTATCCATCTCCTTTCAACCGTCAAATGTAAATTCATGATATTGCAAGATAGATCCCAAAAGGCCAAAGATTAAAGCCCTTCACAACCAACAGTCTGGATATCGGTAAGTCATATCCTGACTGTGCTAAGACAACACCCTCAAACATAGCATTGAACTTAACGTCAATAAACCTGCATCCCATTACCCTAATGAAGAGTAAAGCAATGCGTGACCATCGGTTGGCTAAAGAGCGATGTCAGTGCATTATAGGAGCAGCCAACCGGCTAACAAACTGTGTCACAAGTGAAGACTTGCAAACCGGAATAGATTTAGTCATCCGGGCAACGTGCAGAAAATGCAGAAACTGCACCATATAGGGTGTGTTATTATTAATGCAGCAGGAGACAACAAATCGTAATGCTCGTGTACCAAATACACACGAGACAAATACAGATAATATATGAACTGCCAACCCCAGCAACAAGGGATACGTAACTCTCAAGGCAGTGCGGTGGGAGTACCCAACAGACTTATGGGCATATCAACAACAACCGGCGATAATTATCTCTAAGCGCACTTAGCGCTAGGATAATTATCGCCGGCTAGCGTGAATTTTTATCGCTTAGATAGCGTGCTATTAGCAACGCTTATCTTAATAGCGATAAAAATCCTCACGCTAACAGGCTAACGTGAGATTATCGCTGGAAACCCAGCGATAATCTCACGTTACCTTGTTGATAGGGACAGGCAAACTTAGCCATGATATCCTCCTTCCATAGGATATCATGGCTAAGTCAGAAAATACCAGACGTAAAAAAGCAGCGTTAACCGCGGTTAGCGCTGCTTTTTTTGTCTCTAACAGGGTTAGCGACATTCTTGATAATAGGAGAAATGTCGCTTAGCGACATTTCTCCTATTATTTTACTCTGGAACGCCCCCTTTGCATGTCATTAGAGATGCAAGGGGAAGCGTAGAGTAAAAGGGTGCTAACATGTAAATTTGCATGTTAACACCCTGTTGTTGATAGGGCGCTAGTTTTATCTCTCCTTTTTTGGCTTTTAAAGCCAAAAAAGCAGAGATAAAGCCCTTGTTGATATGCCCCTAAGAGTACCTAAAGGGTGTCAGTTTGCTGTAACGCTTCAAGAATGCAAAAGCTAACATCGGCGAAACAGTGCAGGAGCCAGCATACAATGAGAGTCTCCTACCTTTCCGGCGCTGCCCCGGGCCTCCTTCCTGAATGCTAGTGGCGGCCCCGGACGACAGCCGCTACTGGATTTAAAAACCGGCAGCTAGGACTCGATGCGTCAATGCGCGCCATCGGTGACGACCAACTGCGCATGAATGATGACGTATCTGACTGACAAAGTAGTCTGGGTAATGTAGTTCTCTGTCCAAGGACGCTCTGTGGAGAGGCCAGTGATGACTCTAATGTAACGGAGTGAGCTGAGTATCCTTGCATAGAGAATGATCGACGAGATCACAACGGAACAAACAGAAGCATGATTCGCCAGCATAGTGCTTAGGATGCATAGCAAGACGATGTCGTAAGGCCACAAGAACAGGATGACCGACAGCTCCTGACCAGTCAGAAATACTAGTCCAGTATACCCCTATCTCGAAGTGATGTACAGGAGACCCCTGCTAAAGGCTACACACAGCTAGGCTAGTGAAAAACAAAAAGCGAAGTGGGGAATTCAGCAGTAACTTCGATGCTGTACGCAGAATAAAAATTCTGCCCCTACATAAAGGGTACCAGCCAGACCTACTCACGCCCGATGTGGCAGCATTCCCAATATTTGCAGAGTCAGAAAGGTGTAAGGAGGCACGACAGCTCAAGGCAAATGGGTCACTAACTCCAAACCACATATATTGTGAACTCGTGCAAAGGAGACCACGGCTTACGGCTCCAACAGAGGGGCAGTGTGAAACATAAGTGAACCCTCCGGGCGTATCAGGACCATATAGTCACCATCATTCTACAGAGTTGACCAAGGTATCGAGTTATTAAGGCCGTGAAGGTCAGTCTGAAGCTTAAACACCCAACGTTGCTCTATTTTTAAAAGAAATTTCGCCACATCTACAACGTGCGTGGGAATAAAGGGTTGTTCTAAAACAGTCCAGACAAGCTGATCGGGGCCATGGTTGTTATCAAGAAAATGGTTGGTCAATCTCGTAGAGGCTCCCCGGTTCCTTTCATAATGGAATGTGCCAGGCTGGCCATGACAGAGAACTTCTTCAAGTTCGAAGACCGGTTCTACCTACAAACATCCGGTACATCGATGGGCAGTGTTTTTGCCCCCAGCCTGGCGAACTTGTATGTCCATTTGTTTGAACAGAACCATGTCCTTTCTCCTTCCAATCCTTTTCTGGACTCCATCAAAGTATGGAAACGTTATATTGACGACGTTTTGGTCATATGGAGAGGAGACAACTGGCTCAATGACCAAAACGTCTTTCTGAATTTCACTGTTGAATTCAGTAAATTGGGGTTGGCCTTCTTGGATCTGTGGATTTTTCCGACAGGAGGTGGCTTGGCGAGTGAATTATATACCAAGCCTATGGCAAGGAATTCTTTACTGAAATTCGACAGCTTCCATCCCAAGGGACTTAGGACTGGCCTGCCTTTTGGCCAGTTTCTGCGACTGAGACGCAATTGTTCCACAAATGAAGCCTTTAACAAACACGCCAAAGTCCTTTTGCAGAATTTGAAGTCTAGGAACTATCCCACTAGGCTTATCAAGCAATCCTACAAACGAGCGGCTAATAATAACCGTGACGCTCTGTTGGAGGTCTCTGTTCCCAAAACATCTCAGGACAGATTGACATTTGTGAACACCTTTAGTACATCTTCCAACCGTATTCAGAAAATTGTGCGGAAGCACTGGCGGATTCTGAACAGTGGCGATGAGAAATTACCTTTTCCTCTGTTTTCATTTAAAAGAGGCACCAACTTACGTGACGCTGTGGTTCATACCAGACCGCGTAGTACGCCACCTACTCTGTCAGGATCCCTATGGGGCTTCCCACCGGTCAAGGGACACTATCCCTGTGGGGGATGTGCGGTGTGTGCCCAGACCAAACACACCAATGAGATTGAGATTGGACTTTTGAAACTCTGGAGACAGCTCCGCCACACTAATTGTAACAGCGAAAAGGTGGTCTATTTGATTACCTGCCCCTGTAATAAGCAATATGTAGGGATGACTACACGCAAAGTCAAACAGCGTATTATGGAACATAAAAGCACCATTCGCTGTAAGAAAGCCTCTACGAGATTGACCAACCATTTTCTTGATAACAACCATGGCCCGATCAGCTTGTCTGGACTGTTTTGGAACAACCCTTTATTCCCATGTATGTTGTAGATGTGGCGAAATTTCTTTTCAAAATAGAGCAACGTTGGGTGTTTAAGCTTCAGACTGACCTTCACGGCCTTAATGACTTGATTCCTTGGTCAACTCTGTAGAATGATGGTGACTATATGGTCCTGATCCGCCCGGAGGGTTCACTTATGTTTCACACTGCCCCTCTGTTGGAGCCGTAAGCCGTGGTCTCCTTTGCACGAGTTCACAATATATGTGGTTTGGAGTTAGTGACCCACTTGCCTTGAGCTGTCGTGCCTCCTTACACCTTTCTGACTCTGCAAATATTGGGAATGCTGCCACATTGGGGCGTGACTAGGTCTGGCTGGTACCCTTTATGTAGGGGCAGAATTGTTATTCTGCGTAGAGCATCGAAGTTACTGCTGAATTCCCCACTTCGCTTTTTGTTTTTCACTAGCCTAGCTGTGTGTAGCCTTTAGCAGGGGTCTCCTGTACATCACTTCGAGATAGGGGTATACTGGACTAGTATTTCTGACTTGTCAGGAGCTGTCGGTCATCCTGTTCTTGTGGCCTTACAACATCGTCTTGCTATGCATCCTAAGCACTATGCTGGCGGATCATGCTTCTGTTTGTTCTGTTGTGATCTCGTCGATCATTCTCTATGCAAGGATACGCAGTTCACTCCGTTACATTAGAGTCATCACTGGCCTCTCCACAGAGCGCCCTTGGACAGAGAACTACATTACCCAGACTACTTTGTCAGTCAGATACGTCATCATTCATGCGCAGTTGGTCGTCACCGACGGCGCGCGTTGACGCATCGAGTCCTAGCTGCCGGTTTTTAAATCCAGTAGCGGCTGTCGTCCGGGGCCGCCACTAGCATTCAGGAAGGAGGCCTGGGGCAGCGCCGGAAAGGTAGGAGGCTCTCATTGTATGCTGGCTCCTGCACTGTTTCGCGAATGTTAGCTTTTGCATTCTTGAAGCGTTACAGCGAACTGACACCCTTTAGGTACTCTTAGTCTGTTGGGTACTCCCACCGCACTGCCTTGAGAGTTACGTATCCCTTGTTGCTGGGGTTGGCAGTTCATATATCGTCTGTATTTGTCTCGTGTGTATTTGGTACACAAGCATTACGATTTGTTGTCTCCTGCTGCATTAATATTAACACACCCTATATGGTGCAGTTTCTGCATTTTCTGCACGTTGCCCGGATGACTAAATCTATTCCGGTTTGCAAGTCTTCACTTTTGACACAGTTTGTTAGGCGGTTGGCTGCTCCTATAATGCACTGACATCGCTCTTTAGCCAACCGTTGGTCACGCATTGCTTTACTCTTCATTAGGGTAATGGGATGCGGGTTTATTGACGTTAAGTTCAACGCTATGTTTGAGAGTGTTGTCTTAGCACAGTCAGGATATGACTTACCGATATCGAGACTGTTGGTTGTGAAGGGCTTTAATCTTTGGCCTTTTGGGATCTATCTTGCAATATCATGAATTTACATTTGACGGTTGAAAGGAGATGGATACACCATCTATTAGACCCTCCTTCAACACTAATAACCACCGTTCCAGTGGTGTGTTATATGTTAGTTGGTTTGAGTTCACTACACTATACGCTGTTTTTATCTATTTTTTTCACAGAGCGCTGTCTCACGCCCTGAGTTGTTACCAGGAGCGGTAGGCATAGTCCCGATTTTACTACGGGTTAGACTGAGACATTACTGTCCGATAGTCTCAGTCCACGTGGGCTTGTGTTTTGTTTGTTTGTTTTACACTGCCGAGCCATTTATTGATTGTTTTGTTTTATCTACACAGGTACTTACCACGGTGACTGACAGGATACCTTAGATTAGTATATCTGATCCTGCGGTACAAGGTTGGTGTATCGGCCTGTTTCTTTCTAAATACTAGCACCAATTGTAGCTTCGTGCACTTCGGTGTAGGTGCAGTAGTTTATGTTACAATGGTCCTGATGAAAGTCTAGATCTTAAATTCTTCGATCGGTACAGGCTGAAACATGTAGACCGTCTTTTGGTTTTGTTAGTGCGTTTGGTCATTGTGCCAGTCCGCGCTATTACCTTGTTTTTTACGTTGGCACAGGGATAATCATTATTAAAGTTATTTGTGTTCCTGTAGTCAATTTTAACTCACTTGCTTTACACTGCACTGCTCATATTCACCTCACTTAGGACAGCTTCATCGATCTTTAGGACATCATTTTCCATCAGCGTAGACTAAAACATCCGCGTGCTCCTCCCGAAGTTTCACACTGGGAGTAGTAGCTCCTCAGCCAACCTAGGTTTGGTTGAGAGGAGATCCCATATGATGAAGCATGCCACCACGGTGGGTGATGGGATTATGTCCTCTTGGTAAGGACTCTATTAGCTTAGCTTGGCTTTTGTTCAGTTACACTCAGGCACTCCGAGCCCATTGTTTGTGTTTTGAGTTTGTGTTCTCTTTACCTCTGGACTTTTGTGTTGAGACATTGTCAGTAGGGGGACTTGTCCAGGCTGGTTGTGTGATCCCTCAGACCCTCTCTTTAACTAGTTTTCCCGATGATGGCCATCCTGCCAACACTTAGCCCCCCTTTGCATTACTGTTTGAGGGGAATACACAAAGGCCAGCTGCCATGCTAATAACAGTCATGTAAGCCAGGATACAGGCTGCAGGCACCAAAGATTTAGGATAAGAAAATGTAAACTTTTTAAAAGTGCCATTTTCATAATTTTTACTTAAAATCTGACTTTACCATTACCTCTAACATACATTTTCCCACATTTTCATTCCACTTTTTTCCTTCCCTTGCATTCTCTCACCAGATGTACTGTTCTTCTTCCACATCACACCCTCTGGGGTCCTCCCTCATACAACTTCTCACAACAGGGTACAACTATGGCACAACTTTGCATACCATGGGGCAAACCCCACATATAACCTCTGGTGACAGGGTGCTACACTTCCTCAATATCCGCAATACTTGGAGATGTACAACTATCATGATTTACACAACATGCAGATTGGTACTACACCCTCTTTCCCAAACCACTACGAAGTCTACACATGAAGTCAAAAGATAATGCTCACATAGTACTCCCAAAAAAGCCCACCAGTGCCTAATTTAAACGTCCATTTCTGGAATCCAAGACATTGGTGATTCTCTCTCACAAGCAAGTTACTTTGTTATGCCCTGAAACACCACACCCTCTTCTCCAAGTATCGACTGACTCACACTGGAGAAGAGAGCCCCTATTTACCTGGTTCTTCACATTGCCAAAAGACTTTTGCCTATTGCCTTGACCACAGTGCTAGCAGGAGCCGCAGCAGCTCCACTGGTCACTCACCACGGGGTGCCATAAATTATACAGAATACACACAAGACCCCCCAATGGCATGGGCCAACTGACACAACCTTATTTAGAAATCATACTGCACACTCACTAACACTGCTCTTTATGTTACCATCTCCTTTGAGTGTATCACTGCCTGAAGCTCCTTGGGTCATTTCAGAGTTATGCGTACTGCAAAGGAGATTTCCAACCTCTTCCCACTGTCTCCACATCATTGCATCCATAGTACTGTCCTTAAAGCATGGTCTCCATATCATTGTACATAAGCTCAGAACTATACACTGGGACACATCACCTTAATTTATAAATCCAATCAGCTGGCTCCTTGTCCTTTCCAGGCCTTGCCCACCCTCCTTCTGCTGAGAAGCTTAAGCTGACACAACTTGCTGGTGGATTTGAGGTTGGTCAGTCCCAAATAAGGCCTCCATGGTAGCAGGGCTTCTCTCCATTACTTGACAGGCCTCCACCTCTCTCAGGACCAGCTCCTACCTGGCACCAGAGTCTTGAGGCGTTTTCACACAGGTCCTTAACAACTCATCACCAAAATATCAGAGTACAGGGTGCTTATACAAGGGTCTGGAGACAGTTGGGTAGGAGATAGGTTTTTAATTCAAATTGGGCTCTTATGTGACAGGAACAGCAACTAGGTACTTTCTGGGCCCCCTTCTCCCTTCATCTTTCCCTACTTCCTGGCTTCCAATGCAAACCATTCACCGACATTGTATTACATCATTCACTCTCATCACTTCACTTTCAAAATTCCAAAACAGCAGATCAGACTTACAGGGAATACATAGAATACAACACTAATTTCACTTCATTTCTATTCGAGGAACCAGTCATTTGACCCATCTCCATATTCCACATGAGTAGTCAGAAGCCCACCAAGTCCAATGCCATCTTTTTTCTTTGTTCTTCTCCCATTCCTGTATCTCTCCCAGTCTCACCCTCACATGCAGGCAGACTCTCTGTGAAGTATGTAATGGGTGGGTGGGTCCTGCGTAAGAGACATCAACTTATACAAAACACTACTGATCTGCCAGCCCTAGGGATTCTCCAGAGCTAGGATATATTTATTCAATTAGTCTACCCGGCTTCATCAGTCTCATGGTTGCTTAAATATCATAGTTCAAAGTGTGTTTGACCATTACAAGGCAGTTTATGAGAAAGACTGCCTCCTTTCCTTTCTACAGATTTCATGGGAATGCCACTGTCAACCCTCTATCATCATCTTCTGCCTGCTTGCTTACCCTTCCCTGTTTTTGAAATGCTCCCACATGAGATAGAAATTTCTATTTCTAAATTTCTATTTATCTTCCACGTGTCTTACTCTCTTATCTATGCCTATCACAGCGCTTACCACCACAAGGTTTGCAGCAAGCACTTAACACGTGGTTATTTGTTGAAGAGCCTGGAAGAGCAGTACAGTTGTAGTTATCTTTTTTCTGGCACAGTGCCAATTGAATACAGCAGCCACACAGGCATTAAACGAAAATCAAAGGAAACAAATTATATTAATAATTGGTGCCACATGGGAATTAAATGAGAATATAAGGAAAACTATTTCATGAACTGTAGAGAATGATCGCGGAATGTCTTGGGGATGTCCACGAGGCTGTCATGAAAAGGAAGATGCAACACTATTGATGACATCATCTGTCCATCTTAGGGAGCAGTCAGAATGCAGCTTAGTTCACTGCACCTGGCTTCCGTCCGAGTGCACTGTGTGAATCAGAAATGGCGATCAAGAACTTTTATCCAAATGTTTGATAAAGTTTGTAAGGTAACTTCTCGCCTCTTTATTCCAAAAATGCTTCCAGCTCTTAAGACAAAATATGCACGAATAGCAATTCTGAATATGTTCCTGTCTTTAGTATTTTCAAAGAAAACATAAGCACTTTGGTTGTACGGCAAAATCCAGGATATATTGATGCTTGGGGAGTATTAGTTCTAACATTACACTTCATTCAATATAACAATACTAAGTTTAGGATTTGCTGATGTTAGAAAATAGTTTATTAAAAGATTATTACCGCACTGCTAAGGTAAATCTCATACTATGGTAACACATAATTGTGAAAATAGGACAAATATCAATATTATTCTGGATTTGTTTCATTTTTATAGAATGTATGTATAAATATCTGGTTGCATGTGGAATATGTAAAGCATCAAACCCTATCCAAAGGGCAGCGTGCTGTTTTGCAGGGGCAAAGGCAAAGATACATTCAGTGAGTGACTGGAGGGGAAGGTGAGTTCTGAGAGTGGAGGTGTACGGTCACTTAGTTGTGATATGTTGTTCTTTAAACATGTGGGTCATCAGCTCTTTGCTTAATTTGAATAGGATTGTGCGGTTCCGGTGGAAACACAGGAGAGATATTGGTCCTAACCTGGGTGCATCATTGCAGAATTTCTGTTGCTTTGCTTTTTTTTCACTTCTTCATCTCCAGGTTGATGGTGTGTTTGCTTATGGTATGCAGAGTCATAGAAGGCAGTTAACTTGTCTGTCGAATAGGGGATGTGCCAATCAATCAATCAATCAAGCTTTATTTCGACATGTAATGTCATAAAAGCACAATACTATAAAGACACAATCACATAAAAACGATACATTTAAAAACATGTCGTAAAAAGGATCTGAATGCATAATACGCAATAAATAATTAAAAAATGAATTAAACTTAGCAGCTTTGATGTAAAAGAAAGATTAATTGGAGCTAATCAGCCTCTGCCTGATCAGCCATGCCCATCCTATAAATGTGGCCGCCCCGCAAATTATAGTAGTATTTGTTGTCGATTTAAGGATTCTCAGGGCGGTAAAACAGTCCCTTGTCCCAAGCTGCAGGCAAACGGGCCTAAGCCATTTCATTCTTGGGGACACATAAGCTGGGCAAACAAAAAGAAAATGGGAAATGTTTTCAGCAACGCCTGGGCAGGTGGGGCAATCCAGGAGGGTCTTATGCGGGGGATTCCACTTACTGGTGCTTTCGCGGAGGGGAAAAGTCCCGAACCTGAACTGGATAAAAAGCGTTCTGTCTTTGGGCTTGGAAATAAAGTCCAGATATGGTTCTAAAAAAGGGACAAGCTTGTGTTGACGAAATGCCTCTGTAAGCCTACCATGGTTGGGGTCACTATGGTTCCGGGCATCAACCCATGCCCAATATGCTCTTTTGATTGCATCCTTCGGCATCGGTGTTCCCAGAACCCGGTCAAATGCGAGACCTGTCGCGACCAAGAGCTTTTTAATGTTTGTCAACCACTCAATCTTGTGAGCTCCTTGTAAGTTCATGACCTCCCTGAGGCCATCAGCATAATTAGAGAGCTCGGGGGTGCGCCACAGCCGCGCCCAGTGTAACAAAGGACGAAGTGTGACTAGGTCTCTAATAGAGCGCCTGCCAAGGTCGCTCAATAGAGGACTAGTCGGGGTGCCCCTCGGGAGTGATAGAAGGTCTCTAAAAAACTTGTTTTCGTTGGTCACTAGGGTATCTACGCAGCAAAAGCCCCATAATTCTGCGCCATAAAGGGAGCTGCCTACCGCCTTTGCAGCATAGATATCCAAAGCTCGGGCGATAGGTTTAGTGATAGAGGCACGGAATTCCTTTCCCAGGCTTCCTATTACCTGTCTATGGTTGAGTGTCATTTTGTCAATATGGGGCTGCCACTTGAGCCTATCAGAGACTCTGATCCCCAAGTAGTCAAACTCCTTGACACGCTCAAGTGGTTTTCCATCTAGGGTCAGGGTGTACCGGAAGGATCTAGTAGGGTTGAAGTAAAGGAGTTTAGTTTTGGAGGTGTTGATGACAAGGCCTCTCAGCTCACAGAACAAAAAGAAGCGATCTAGAAGCTTCTGTAGTCCTGCTGGTGTTTTTGAAATTAGAAGAGTGTCGTCCGCAAAAAGAAGGGCAGGGACTTTGTCACCCGCCAGTGTGGGGACGTCAGCTTCAATTTCGAGCAAATAAGAGACTACACCATTCACAAAAAGTGTGAAGAGCGTAGGTGCCAACACACAACCTTGGCGAACCCCTCTATTAACCGGGATTTTATCGTTTTTTTGTTCCTGAGTTCCCCATCTGATGCAGGCAAAGTTGTTAGTATGCATCCGGATGAGAAGGTTCAGGATGTAAGGGGGGATCCCCAACTCCTCCAAGATCAGCCACAGGCGATCACGAGGAACCAGGTCAAAGGCGGTCTTGAGATCAATGAACGCCAGATATAAGGCGCCCTTGCCAATAATGACCACCTTCCAGTAGAGTAGCACCAGCCTAAATGCTTGGTCGATTGTGCTAGTGCAGGCCCTAAAGCCTGCCTGGAACTTTGTCATGATGCCTTTTTCGTCCACCCAGGAATGGATCCTCTCCAGGAGGACCCAGCCGACCAATTTCTGACCAGCGTCTATTAGACTGATTGGGCGATAGTTCGCTGGGTCACCCCTTGAACCCTTTTTGAAGATGGGAATTACTTCTGCTCCCCTCCAAGAATCAGGCACCGGGGAGCCATCCAGGAGAATATTAATAAAAATTGCAAAATACGTTGCCCATCCGTCAACATTCGCTTTATAAAGGTCACCCGGGATGCCATCTGGTCCCGGGGCCTTTCCAGAAACGATTTTATTGATGGCAATCTCTACCTCTTTCTTCTCGATCTTGTCGAATGAGAATTGTTCAGTGGGAGTAACTGTGGGCCTCAGATGGGTACAATGATCCTCCTCAGGCCCCACCCCTACATATAGGTTCCTAAAATGGTCGAACCATTCCCTGTCCGTAATATGGTTGGGAATTTTGTCCTGGTCATACATAGAGGATTTTCTCAAAATGGACCAGAAGAGCTCGCCGTTTTTTGAGTGGCTTGCAGATTTTAAAGCATCCCAACGCTGCTCATCCCAATCTTTCCTTGCAGTGACAAGTGCCTGTCTATAGAGCTGCCTCGCTTCCCTGACCACACCTGGATTATTAGATTTAATTGCAAGGATCAGGGTGTTTTTTTTTAGTCTGCAGTCCTTGTTAAACCATTTGTTTTCTGACTTAGTTTTTGGTATTGTTTTTTCCCTATGGTCAAGAAACAAAATACCAATCGAGTCCATGGTCTCCTCGAAGGTTTTGGTATAACCAGGCATATCACTGGATGCCATGGAGAGCCTGGCAGTATAATCAACAAGGATTTTTTCCAGAGCAGCAAGTTTTGTGTTAGACAGGACAAATTTAGACCACCTGAGGAATCTGTTGCAATTAGAGGGGTGGAGTATCTTGGTGAGCATCTGCAATCCATGTGAAGAAGTTTGATCATGGCTATAGCACAACTCTCTCATGCTAAGTGATAAAGGGTTATGGTCGCTGCTGGTTGAGGGGGTTATTATCATATCAGCAACAAATTTCCAGCCTCTCCTGTCAATCAGAATGTAATCGATTCTGCTTTGACAGGCGACCCTGTTGAAGGTGTTAGCACCCCCCAGGTCAGAGGCTGTGCGCCCATTTGCAGCTCTTAGACCAAATTCTAAGGCTAGGGCGTTTAGTTGGATCACGACCGGGGACCATCTTTTTACGGGGTTAAGAGATAATAAAGGAATACCCCATCTAGTGTCCTCGTCGTGAGTTCCCAGGATATCATCTATAGCAAGTGGTTCAAAGGAGCAGTTGAGATCGCCAGCCACTAGTAGGAGAGAATCAGGAGGGCAAGTAGAAAGCATACCTGAAAGAGATGTGATGGTGGGAGACTTGGCACCCCCAGGTGTTCCACGAGCATAGACGTTGAAAACTTCCCAAGAATGGCCATTCTTTGGGCCCTTGATGGAGAGTCTCATTATATCTGGCGTGGAACAACTATTGTGTGTGATCCTAAGATTGAGGTGTGCCCTGACCCAAACCGTAAGTCCGCCAGAAGGACGGCCACGCCCGATTGTGATTGCTGGCTCAAAAAAGCAACAGTACCCTGTCTTGTACAGTGGCTCTACACTCCAGGTTTCCTGAAACATGCATATGTCATGTTCCTCAATTAGTTCACTCCAATCTGGAAGAGTGAGCTTATTACGTAAGCCTGCCACGTTCCAGGAAAGAAACTTGATGTGACCAAGGAGTTTTTCCTGAAGAGTAGGGGCACTTGGCAGGTAGTCTTCATGACTGATGGTGGGCCTCCAGGATAAATCCATTGGAGTAGATGAGTCCATACCTAGGTGTGCTGATGGTGTGATGGGGCCTAGTGTAGAGCAACCTAGGGGAGTCAGGGGAATGATTGATGTGACTCCATTACCCTGTAGTCAGTCAACAGCCTCTAAGCAGCCATACCGATTTTCCGTAGGGACAGGATCTAACATCAGTAGAGGTGAGGGCCTACTCATCTGTGAGATGCCTCTCCTGTTCCGGTGGACATGTGTCCAGACTTCCGTAAAGTGACCTGGGGGGTAAAAATAAGCCAAAGGTAGAGCTTTAATAAGTGATCCTGTACTGGGGTATCTCCAGTTACAAATATGCTCAACGATTTGGGGATCGTTGAAATTAATTAGGATGCAGTCCCCCTTTATATTCTTTGCCAAGTGGCCCACCCATGGGACCCTTCTTACCGTAAGTATTCTACTACTTTTGTACATTGGCAATGGTCTATTTTTGTTGAGCCAGTGTATCACCCTATTCCTGAGAGTTATGGGAGACTCAGATTCATTTTTGCCCTGTTCTGGAACCCCTGCCAGAATAACGACATATGGGGCAGTTTCAGGTGGTAAGTTGGGGATATTTGCCCTGCTTGGGGACATAAGTTTTGGAGTCCTAGCAACCTCTTTTAGCTGGGTAGTGCTAGGGTGTCTAGAATTTCTATGGGCAGGGACCGAGGTGGACTCTTTGGTTGCAGTTGCTGATTGACATTGTGAGGAGACTAGTGGATGAATTTGGGGGGCCACCATGTCCTTATCTGCTCTAGTATTAACTGGGACGTTCGGTACCCCTGATCTCAGAATATTATTTTGGATATTGGTCAGGGCCCCAAGGCTGCATTCAATCCTGGAGAGCTGCTGTTCGATTTTAAGTATTCTATTCTCCACAGGATGAAGCAAAAGCCTGATAGCCTCGACAATTTCATGTGTATTTAATAAACCTGGGGTCCCTCTCTTGTCTACTTCACTTGGCCCCCCCATAGCATCCTGACACGATGGTATAATAAGTGAGGAGTGTGATTGGAGGATGGCCTTATCTAACGTGGCCAACTGTAAAGGCTGTTCGGGAACAAATATGGTCTTTTTCAATGGGCCATGATGGTTTATTATTTTTTGATTTTTTTTGTGATCTTGCCCTTCCCACCCTTAGAGGATGTACACCCAGGTTTGGTTTTAGGAATTGCCCCAGGGTTTCGTGCGCGCAGCTGCCTAATACCGGGCTCTGGAACAATACTAGTAGGAGACGGTAACAGTCGAGGAGAAGCTAACAAAGAGTCAAGGGGCAAGGACTGCTCCTCCATAGAGACAGTAGCAACTGATCCACTAGGTGGCAAGCCCTGGGTGATGAAATCCACATCAGATCGAGTAGTGGTAGCAAGGTCGGGATTATGCTGGACAGGAGAGCGGACATTGGCAAGATAGCCCATGGAGGACCTCCTAGCTGCTGCGAGGTCCTGCGAAACGCGGCGTTCCAGGAGCATAATTTCTTTATCAATAACACAATTAACCTTGGTGACAAATTGGTCCATCGTTCCCGAGAGATGTTCATTGCCCGCTCTGCTTTTACGATCTTTAGATGGCATTACGAGAGTCAGGAGGGCAGTTAGCAGAGGAAGGCCAGACACCGCAATAGTCAACAAATGGTCGATAGGGAAGACTAGGTTAACAAAAAACAGTGCAATCAGCCCATAAGAATGCAAAGACCACAGTACCTTGGGATGAACAAAGATGGTATGGCGGTTTTAAGGGGGGTTGCCCCGCCCCGTCAGCTCCAGTCAGTGACGGGCAAGGACGGGCCCGCCCTTGGCCCGGGCTTTGCCCGGGCGCTGCCCGCGCCGTCCCGCGCTGCGGGGGCACTTGGGGGCTTTGAAGATGGTCCGGGCCGCCCGGGTGACGTCACGCACTGCACCGGTTCCGGGGAATGCTGGGTGGGGTGGTCCAGTGGAGCCGTTCCCCTCACGGCGTTGCTGGGTGCGTCAGCGTCGGGGTTTTCGAACAAGCAGAGCCGGTCCCCTCACGGCAGGTCCGAGGTGCCTGGTAAGTTTCCTGTAGCTTTAGAAGCCAATCATGACTGTTATGATTCAGCTGATTTTGTGGAGATGGTCCATGCAGGCAAGGAGAGACAGAGAAGACCTATCGGGATGCGGGTGATTTGGCCATGTTTTTCAGGCCCGTGATGTTGGTTATTGTGGCCTGTAGGAAGGCCTCAAGGGGTGCAATGTGGATTGTGGGAGGCAATGGAAGAGAGTGTTGCCACTGTGCAGATGAGAGTATATGCAGGCTTGGACAGCAGATCTGAAGTCAGTTTTTTGGGAAGAAGGGTTTCACTTTCTTTACAAGGGGGAGATTGCACCATAAAGACTCGGTTTGCCTGGTGGTATATTCTGTGAGGGTGACGTCAGTGCCCAGGATGAATCAACAATGAATCGGAGTGGGTGGAAGTGTGGATTCAGATCTGTCAAGGTTCATGCTGTTGAGCCGGCTTCCACTTAAAAAAAAAAATATAGACATATGTTTAGCGTTTCGTAATGTACCAACTGTTGGGGCTGCCTCAAATGCCTCCTATTAAATGGTTTATTCTGTTCCACTGATCCGAATTTATAAACTACACCACTTTTAGGAAATGCAGTCGTGTTGAAGGGCATTGTGTTCTGTTTGCTGGCCGGGCCTCTTGACGCTTCCCCAGCCCTGGACATGTTCACAGAACACGTGCATGTTCTGTCTCGGAGGAGAGCTCTGAGGATGCAAACAGAACATTTTGTTCAATCTGAAACACCACAGCAATAGGAACCGCTGAGGAATGATGACAAATAAACGAATACCAACCGATCCACGGTGTCTACGGAATGCTGAGGTTTCACTGGAGTGGGTTTAAGTATATAACATTTCAACAACAGCCTTGATTTCCTGTCCCAGACGCTCTATTGAATGGTAGAGACATAAAACAATAATGCAAACCTTCCACAGCTATCTAATGCTGCGAAAACAAATGATTGACAGCACGTTACAATTCATCATAGTGAGCGTAGTGCAGAAGCCTGCTGGAAAGGATTGCCTCCCCTTTCCTTTAAAAGGCCCTTTAAAATCCAATTTAAAGCAAAATACAGCTTACATGAAGATTTTTAAAGTTCTAACCAACAAACACACTTTTCCAGCTTCCACTGAAGCCAAAGAAGGAAACGCTTTTTAGCATCAGGGCTAGAATAAAAAAATAAAATAAAAATAACGCCGCTATATCTTCGTCATATTCGTGGTGATACATTTGTAATACAAACGGATGGCTGTATTTCATGTGAACTGTTGAGTGTTTCTGGGCCGAGTACTTCATGTGCCCGCCACAAAGCTGATTTTTATAGTCTGGCATTTTTTCATTATTGCCACTTTTCAATTATGTTTTTTCTCTTTGCGGATACAGTATCCATCCAGCTCTTCCCAAACTCAAAAGCCATTACATTAAATTGTGTTTCATTTCATTTTGCTAGTCATAACTTCTGTTTTATAGGCTTGCATTTGACAAGTCATTTCCAAAACATTTTATAAGCCTATTGATCATGTGTATTCAAATATGATTTGCATGCACAAAATGTACCTATGTTTAGATACATTGGAAAAGGGAGATGTTTTTCTTTTTTGCGTTTTTGCGTTTTTTTTTCCAATACATTTTTATTGAAAATGTTATGTCATAAACAAAAAAATTATAAGAAACCAAATAAACAAGTTTACATGGTATATGTCCCGTATAATCGTGGTTTGTACGAATATCGGGTAATGTTCCCCCAAGATAATCAGTGCAGTTGAAGTTGCAAAATATGCTAGGAATCTAGATTCTGTACAAACATGGGTATAACGGTAATTATAATTCATAACATCATAGAAACCACAAAGGAAACTTGTCCTAATTTGCGATTTAGAGCTTTGCTACATTTGCACTGCCACACGTCCCAAAATAGCACAATATCTATGAATGTGTGACGAAGTTTGTGTGAAAATACTTTTAAACATGTTACTATACCACCTTTAAATAACACATTACACAATAGTGTAGAGAAAATGAATTCACCTATGAAATGTAAACATCATAGTTCAGTTTTCAGTACCTACAGACTCATCATTTATCTCTTTTAACCCTAGAACGTACATTTTAAGGGTATGTTCATTGTGTATACAAAGTGAAATGGTCCGCATTTTTAAGCTGGTGTCTCATTATGTTAACGTCGACAGGAATGATTTAATAAAATAACAATGCACGCTGAAAAATCTCCCCCAGTCACGTGACAAAAGGCTTAAATTCAATCAAAGATACATAGGTGAAGATTATGACTGATCAAGAGCGGCCGGTTCAGGTAAGAGAGGTGGGCGGTGGGGCAGGGCGGTCAGGGAGGGAGTCGACATACGTCGGAATGGGGTAAATAAAGTAATAAAATAAATAAAACCACTTACCTTGCGCTTGCCACATCGCCACTCCACCACTCTGACCTGAACTGGGCACACCTGTGACTGATCATACTTACTTTCAAACTCCAAGAACAAATAAAAAGCCATAGCGATGTAATCAAACGTGGAGGTTTTTTTTAACACATTGCAAAAAAAGTTTGCAAACTAGATCCACAGTAAGTGTGACCTCACAAGATGTCCACCAGTTCCATGGCAGCATAACATTTATATAACCCTGCAGTGCTGCCCACCTCCTTTTCTTGGTGAATCACAGCAAAAAAAGGATCATACTTATTTATTGCTTGTTAATTAATTTTCAAATGTTCTAGTTAGTATAGTTTTTCTAGGTGTTAATATTGTTAGAAAAAATGTTAATATTTTTTTATTATGATGTAATTGTAAGTGTTTTAGTACTTTCTTTTGCTATTTATAGTGTAGTGGCAGGTGGTTGGGTTTGTAGGAGAATAGAGTAGGGAAGGGAATTAAATTATAAATAACTTACCGTTGATTTTAATTAGTTTTTGTTGTAAATTATTTATGTTATTATTAATTATGTTTTTAAAATAATTTTATTATATTTTTATTTTTATTTGCTAATTTGTTGTATATTTTAATTTTGTTATGAGTTCTAGTAAGTTATATTTTAGTAGTGGGTTGTTGGATTTAAAAGGGAATATGGAGGGGTGTTGATTAAAATAAAGTGAATTTAAATGTAATAATAACCTAATGTTTATGTTAATTGAAGATTTAATTTAATACTATTTATGCGCATTACCTAATTCTATCACTGCTTTTTGTTTTTGAAGTCTTGTATTGTTTATGGTGTATTTTAATTTGTATATGTTTATTATGCTTTTATGTTTAATACTGTGGTTTTTTTTGAAAGGGGAATATGGTGGGAAGATATCAAAGGTATAATAATTGTTTTTCTGTATATAGTTGTTTAAATAGGCGCAAGCCCAACAAGCATGGAAAAAGCAGCATAGGAGAGGATCAGCGACACGCAAGTAGGGGTGGATTGCAAGATCACCAAACAACCCACAACCTGCAAGGTGACCTTGGGTAGCCCATGCAGACATCACAGAACTCGTAACACCTGTTCTTCAACTTTGTTCATGGAAAATATACAGCCTAGTAAACAAGCTAGAAGACCAGGACTTCATCTCCTATCTCCAAATGTTCTCTGTAGTTACAGGAGACCTGGGCCCAAGAGTAGATTGCCATCCCAGGCTTCTCACATCATGTAACTCTGGCGGCCAAGAATTAAACATTTGGACACAGGAGAGGGAGTCTTCCAATCTAGATGTTTACCTCAATTAAAGCCCGCACAAAGGAGCAAAAATCAGACTCAGACAACATCCAAATACTGCACTTAACTATGCAGAAAGGGTGTGAGGTCAGCACAGATCTCTTTAGTAAACTTCAACGCACCACCAAACAGCAAAGGCCATGCAGACATGTTAGGGGCATTCCACCTGCACTCCCTGATCATAGCCACTGGTGACTTTAACGTTTATTTACTAGGCTTCTGACCAAAGAGTGAGATCATCAAGGCACAAGAGCGCCAATGCAACATTTCAATACAGGGAAAAACAGATTTGTGGAGGAAGGATTAAAAGGGTCTTTTTGGAACACCTAGGGCCCCTAACATCCGTTTCCGAGGCAATTTCCCACCTGCCATGTCCTCTCACTTCACCAACTGCAATTCCCTGATTGACTATATGTTTGGTTTTCGTTCCCTGACAATACTACAACAAGTGCATTCTTTCAAAATGGGGGACAGAACAGAGAGTGACCATCTGCCCCAGGAGCTGGAAGTCACCCTTGATGTGACTGAGAATACGCAAACTGTAGACCTTCCGTGATCAACTTATCTGCCCGACCTATGGAGAGTAAAACAGACTGCAACTGATACAAGAAGCTGAATACTATTTTAAGCTGGCTCATAGCAATAGGAACTCTCTGAAAAGTACCTGCGAAATATTGATGACATTTTTCTCTCAACAACACTCCTCAAAAGTCAAACCTCACACAGTTCAACCATCAATTGGCCACCCAGCACATGGTCGCAGCAAATGCATGAGCAGAGAAATTAAAACACTGAAGAGAGAGGTCAATAGAGCCCTGCGAGCAGTATGACAGTTCCCTCAAAATGAAACCCATATATCTGATATAAGGTGCAAAACAAAAGGAGCTAAAAATGGCAAGCTGGAGCAAAAAGAGGGACATTTCAGATTCCTTCTGGACGAAGCTCATTTGGGACACCAAGCACCACAATTCAACTGTAGTCTGGTGATCTGAATGCCTTAAAAAACACAGCGCCGCCACGCCTGGGTTAAAATCTGTCTAAAGTATACCAGTCCTTTTTCCTTCTCCCTCATTTCAACAGCCCTACAAACACAGCAGATATGTTGGGTCGATCAGGGGCAGCCTAAAGAAATGAGTACCGCCCTCCAGATCCATCGCCTAGCGTCTTAGAGGAGGAGCAAGCTGTAGATGAAGCTACTATGAAATGACATAACTAAAGGCAGAATCACTGTCACTCCTGGTCCAAATGGAATGTCTCAGGTCATTTATAAGACCAACACAGCCAAATGGGCAGGTCACGTGATCCCTTTTTTCACTCAAGCCTTATCAGGTGCCACAATTCCAGCCTCCTGGAAAGGCTCCATCATCTCCCCAATATTCAAGGGTGGCGACAAATCATTCAATACCTGAAAACTGCAGAGTGATAGCCCTCATTGATAATGAGGCGAAGTTCTACGCAAGCATTTTACTGGAACAGCTCCTTGAGTGGGCCAACTCCACTTCTATCATCCCAATCAACCAGATGGGGTTCTCAAATAAAACTGGGATGCTGACAAACATTAGGGCACTGACCCTTCTGCTTGATGCCTCAGCAGCAACTAAACAACCAGTCTATTTATGTTACATAGACTACAAAGCGATCTTTGACTGTGTTACCTGAAATCTGCTCTGGAGCAAACTAAAGAACAGGGATGCACCGCCAATCAAACTGCACTAGCTGCACTGAACACATGCTCTGCAGACAGACTGGATACCGGACCCACCAGATACTTTATTGCCTGTCTGCTGACCACTGGCCATTGGCACCTCTTCCCATACCAATACACTAATTGGTTTTGATTCAGATTGACCTCTCTTGGGTTATCCAGATAGGCCTAGACCATCCTCTCAATTGTCATTGGTTCTAGAACTTGCTCAACATCTTTTGCCTTCGCCTCTGCACTGGACTTAATCTGGCCTTTAGAAACCAGTCAAATGCAGATTTTGGGGCCATGCTCCTGTTCCTGCTGTTGTTACTTGTGTTCTTGTTGGTTTTGGCTCCTGTGAGCCAACAGCACTGCCCTCAGGCTGTATGAAAGTTCAAATCTGCACCCCAGAACATCTGCCTGGGAGTGGGCCTCTAATTCAGAGCCATTCTTTTTTATCAGTCACTGGCTTGCTTAGAAACCCATGTCTTGTAGTATGAAAATCCCCATCTGGATGAAAGTGGCCGATGGCCAGTAATTGTTTGTAATGTGAATCAAGAATTGTGGCTCAAATATAATGCTTGGATGACACAATGTCTCTTTGCAGCCTTGTATTAACAGCCAAGAGAAGGATTACTCTCTCCACCTATTCATGCTAATCTTTTTATTCATCCATACCTATGTACATTTCAGACACCTCCTTTAGCCATTCTGGTAGCATATGCAACAAAGGGATAGCTTGGCCCATCTCAAAAGGAAGCAGCATCTCTGAAAGGCATTTGACTAGGCCCCATTGGTCCATCTCAATGATCATGCTTTTCACGGTTGTATCCCCTCTTTGCATTACATATTCATTGATCAGTCTGTACTGCTCAAACAGACATTGCAACATGTAATACATTGAGTTTCAATGTGTTAGCACCTCCTGTATGAGGCTTTAACTGGCCTTCCATTATCAAGCTGAATGGTTCTCTACTTCTTCCAGGCCTTAAAAGAATGGTTAAAATGAGTGCAGATTCTTCTGCAGGTGAACAGTAGGTTGCTGACTTAGTCTTCTTTTTTGAGAAATTCTTAAACAGCGATGTTGATACAGTGCGCTGAACACAAGACCCTGAAATAGCCACAATCTGACATGGTATTTACTATATTAGTGCCATTGTCTGTGGCAACAAATCCAATGTTAAGCACTCTTGGTCGCAGCCATTCAAAGATGTTGTGTTAATGTCATCTAAGATGTTTGCAGCTGTATAGGATTTCTCCATAGTGAAAAATGGCTAAAGTTGCGTTCTCCTGTGTACCGTTAAAAATCCCAAAAGTGTCAACACCTGCCAATATCATTTCCCTACCCCCCACAAAAGAGATCCAGTGTGCAGCGATGCACATGTAACCAGTGGCTTGGCAACTGGTCCACATGTCTGTCATCAGGTGGATAGCACTCTGCTGTAACGCTTGTCCAAGCTATTCCAGCACATCGTAATGTAGCACTGGAACAGCAACTCTGGCAAAATAGGTCCAGCTGGGAACCTTCCACTTCGGGCAGATGACAGCCACAAAATCTGTAAAACCCACTCCTTCCACAAAAGAAAAAGTGACCATTTGCATTTCTTGGCTAAAGTGCACTTTCCAGCGGATTATGTGGTGTTTGGCCTCCGGTACCATAGTTTGTACCAAGCTTACTTCAACTAACACTTGCCTTGCAAAGGGAGCATATGGTAATGTTTGCCTCCTGCTTGCTAACCGTAAAGAAGTCCCAAACTGTGGAGGTCCACTTTCTGACACTGGTGCCACTGCCAATGTTCAAAGACGGTGGCTGTGGATGCAGGTCTCAGGGACCTTGCAAAAAGCTGGCAGTGGTGGTATCTGTGCCACATCCCTGAGAGCAGGTTGAGATGGGGTAACGTTGGTCTTCTCTGGGGCACTGCTAATATTCATGATGACTGGGTTATCGTCATCCTCCTCTTCTTTATCCATAGGCTTTAATGAACCGTATACTCTTGCGTCTCCTGGCGTGTCTCAGACTGAGGCGAGATTCAAGTGGAGACTTGATCATAAGAAGGGGGGCTTGGACTAGAAGATGGTGGAATACCCTTCCCTTTTAATCCTAGAGATCTGGAAAACAATCAATCTTCAAAAAGAGGGGCTTCTTCTACTTCCTCAACATGAAGCTCAAGCTACTAAAGTGCTCCTACTTTGCGAGGAACTACTAATGCTGGCTGCAGCTGTTGTTGTCCACTTAGCGTAGTTTCCGGCAACAATTGGGTACTACATTGCAAAAAAGATAACTCGAAATCAACGTCACTGATAGTCAGCATTGCAGTGATTACTGAGGCTGCCTCTGTGCCATGCATGGGCTTGAAACTAGGTTTGGGTGGGGCTACTTATGCTGTAGTGCAACTCCCAGCTTGCTCCCTGGAGGCTGGTGCAGCAGACACATGACGCTGCCTGAAAAAGGTCTGGGTAGGTTTACCAGTGGTGGTAAGCTCCTTCTTATCACTGGTCACATTCTTGGTAGCACTTTTCTTTGGGGCCATCTTGAGGCTGTTGAACTTAGCTTCACAAGCTGAAGAGATGTGAGTGCTGAAATCACATGATGTGTGTGGTCATGCATCATCTATACAGGCTTTCTGTCTGGCCGTAGAGTGGGAGATGTCTTTTCTCTTGTGTACCTAAAAGCAAAAAAGCAAGACAAACATTAGACAAAATTGGCATTGTTGCATTTTGAATCAGTAGTACAAACAATATAATTTAGTGTGGTTACTTAAGTTATAAATAATTACCAACAATACAGTGTATCCATTTAAAAGTAAAACCACACCAACATAAAGTTACATTTACAATCAGGGAATATGACAAAGACTAACAACATTCAGATATAATTGTTTTTTATGTGGCATTCAGGTAGGTGAGGGTGACAATGGAATAATCCTTAAAACATTAATGCCCTTGTGCAGTGGTTTGCCTTAATGGATGTTGGGAAAATGTGAAACAGAATATTACAAAGAAAATTTCAAAATTTGAAGAAATGTCTTTAAAGAAATTAAAAAAAATAAAATAAAATGAAGGTTATTAACTCCAAATTATCTTTTGAGGAGATTTAGCTGCTTCTCCTGGAGATAATCTTCTCCAGGTTGCATTAGCGGTTGCTCGCGCCCAGTCATGCTCACCCACATCACAAAAGAAGCACTGGAAGTTGCTGGTGCAGCCCAAAGCCACGTTAGTGGGTGCAAAATCTGGCAGGAGCTCCCAGGTAGCTAGGAAATATCCTGGGCGCTCATGAGTGCCCAGCAGGTCATGTGGCGCTCACCTCGTGCACAAAATATTGTAACAAGTGCGTCAATGGTAATAAAATCCACTCCGTTGCGGAGTACGGAGTTTATCACTAACTCTGCGTTCTCCATAGAACGAAGAGTTTTTCAATTTCCGCAAACTCTGCGAGCGGAGAGGATTTTTACACCCAGGCCTAATTAGTACACTATATTTGAACTTAAAATTCACAATGCAGACTGATTGTGAGCTGAACAACATGGCTGACTTTTACTTTTGTAAAGGCAGTCAATACCTATCATATACTTCTTAGTCATCAATCAATCAATCAATCAGTAGTTTGTAGAGCGCACTACTCACCCATGAGGGTCTCAAGGTGCTGCGGGGGGGGGGAGCAGTTGAAGAGCCAGGTCTTGAGGTCTTTCTTGAATGTGCGCAGGGTTGGGGAGCATCTGCTGTTCATAGGGAGGTCGTTCCAGGTCTTGGCTGCGATGTAGGAGAAGGCTATCCTGCCTGCTCTGTTTCTGCAGATCTTGGGGACCTCTGCAGGGCGAGGTCAGCGGATCGGAGGTTCCTCTTGGGTACGTGGAAGGAAACTCTCTTGTTAAGTTATTTGGGTCCGATGTTGTTGAGGGATTTGTAGGCGTGGGTGAGGAGTTTGAAGGTGACCCTCTTCTCGATGGGGAGCCAGTGGAGGTCTCCTAGGTGTTGGGTCATGTGTTTGTGATGCGATGTCCTGAGTACGAGTCTCCCTGCAGCGTTCTGGATGGTTAGGAGCTTGTGCAGAAGAGTTCTGTTGATTCCGGTGTATAGTGCATTGTCGTAGTCCAGTCTGCTGGTTATGAGCGCGTGGGTGATGGTCCTTCTGCAATCGGGGGGATCAATTTGAAGGTCTTTCGGAGGATGCGCAGGCAGTTGAAACTGGTGGAAGCGACGGTGTTGATCTGACGGTTCATGGAGAGGGAGTAGTCGAGGATGATGCAGAGGTTACGAGCGTGGTCTGTAGGGGTGGGTGGGTTCCCGAGGGCGGAGTGCCACCAGGTGTTGTCCCAGGCGGAGGTGCCGGGTCTGAGGATTAGAACCTCGGTCTTCTCTGAGTTGAGCTTCAGACAGCTGTCTTTCATGCAGGCTGCGACAATCTTCAGTCCTTCATGGAAGCAGAGTCTGGTGTCTTCGGGATTCTTCATGAGTGAGAGGATGAGCTGGGTGTTGGCGTAGGATGCTATGCTGAGCCCATGCTCTCTGACGATGGTGGCGAGGGGGGTCATGTAGATGTTGAAGAGTGTGGGGCTGAGCGATGATCCTTGGGGTACTCCTCAGTTGATATCTGTGAGGAAGGGAGGGAGTCTGATACTCTGGGTTCTCCCAGAGAGAAAGGACTGGATCCAGTCGAGCGCGGTTCCTTGTATCCCTGCGTTGTGAAGTCTTGCTGTGAGCATGCAGTGGGAAACTGTGTTGAAGGCTGTGGAGAGGTATAGAAGGATGAGGGCCGCAGTGTGTCCCTGGTTGAGTAGCACACGGATGTTGTCGGTGACAGTGAGGAGGGCGGTTTCGGTGCTGTGGTTGCTGCAGAATCCAGACTGGGAGGCGTCTAGGATGGAGTTCTCTTCTATGAAGGCGGTCAGCTGGCTATTTACGCGTCTCTCAGTGACTTTGGCTTGCAAGAGGAGGAGAGAGATGGGCCGATAGTTCTTCAGGTCCGTTGGGTCGGCTGTAGGTTTCTTGAGGAGGGGTTTGACCTCTGCCCTCTTCTAGTCATCTGGGAAGATGCCGGATCTGAAGGAGGCGTTGATGGTCAGTCCTAGGTCGGGAGCGATGGCAGCGGAGACCCTGTGAAATATGTGCGGTGGCAGCGGTCCGTTGGGGCCCTGGAGTGGGTTTTCATCATGGTAGAGGTGATGCGTTCGACGGTAGCGGGTTTCTAGGTCATGATGGTTGGCTTGTCGGCGGCGGTTTTGGGGGTGGTATTGGGGTGGTGGCGTCAGGCGTCTGTTCGCTGAAGTTGTCGTAGAGGGCCTTGATCTTAAGATGGAAGTAGGAGCTGAGCTTGTTGCAAAGTTCCTGGGATGGTGTGATGTCCGTGGCCTTGCTGTGGGGTTTGGCAAACTGCTGTATGATGTTGAACAGTTCCTTGGCATTGGTTGCGTTGGTCTGGACTTTGTCTCTTATGAAGGTCCATTTGGTGTCTCTTATGTGCGGGTGGTATTCCTTCAGGGTGCTCCTGTGGTTGATTCATGCTTCCGAGGTTCTCTGGTTTCGCCAGGTGTTCTCTAGGCGTCTGCAGGAACGCCTGGCTTTTTGTAGTTCTGTGATGAACCAGGCGGACTTCAGAGGGAGTTGTTTGGCAGGGTGGCGGAGGGGTGCGAGCTTGTCGGTGCAGCAGGAGATCCAGCGGTGAAGTTCCTTCGCTGTGGACTTGGTGTTGGTCGTGGTGCTGGGGGGTCTTGGACGAGGGTGGTGTTGAGGAGTTCCTCTGAGAACTTGCTCCAGTTCCTTCGTGGCGGGCGCTTGGCGGGCTTGTGTGTGGCGGTGGTGTTGACGGTGAAGTGGCCGCAGTGATGGTCCATCCAGAGGGGATGGGCGGTGTGGCTGAAGCAGATGTTTGTTCCTCCTGCGAATAAGGGGTCAAGGGCGTGTCCAGCTCTATGAGTGGGAGTGTTTACCAGCTGCTTTAGTCCGAGGTTGGGGAGGTTGGCGAGGTTGGCGAGGAGCGTGATGGAGTCGGGGTCGTTGCAGTTGTTGAGGTGGAAGTTGAGGTCCTTGAGTAGAATGTAGTCCATGGAGGTGATGGCGTGGGGTGCGGCCAGCTCGGCAATGGTAGTTGCGGACTCATTGCGGGGTCCCGGTGGTCTGTAGATAAGGGTGCCGCACAGCATGGTCCTGGGGCTGGTCTGGATCTGGAAGTGGAGGTGTTCTGTGTTGGAGTGGGGGTAACTTCTCGTGCTGGTTGTGGAGAGTCGAAGGGGGGTCTTGTGTGCAATGGCAAGTCCTCCTCCTGGGCGGTGGGAGCAGTCCTTCCTCTGGATCTTGTAGCCATCAGGGATGTCAGTGGCGATGTTGGGGCCGGAGGTGGTGTTGGTCCAGGTTTCAGTGAAGAATAGGACATCTGGCGAGAGGGTGTCGATCAGGTCCCAGATATCTACGGCGTGTCGGTGCAGAGAGTGCACGTTGAGGAGGATGCAAGTCAGGGTTCTGGCGGTGCGTGCATCTGGCGGGCCTTCGGCGGTTGAGGGGGCTTTGTCGAAGGTGAAGGATCAGCGGCAGTGTCTGCACGAGAACTGTCCGTGGGTGGTGTTCGGTGAGGAGCTCTCGCAGTTGGCGTGTTCTCCGTGTTGAGTGCGTGGAGGGCTGCAGAATCGTAATGGTGGGGCCTAGGAGAACCAGGGTTCCTGGTGCTGGCCACGGTCAGGTCACAGACGGGCACAGACAGGCTTACCTTAGGCATGCCTTAGGCGCGCCAGCGGCTCGACCGCACAGCGGTCGCAATTAAGTAGGGGAGGGGGCGGAACCAGGGTAGGGAGGCGGGAGCAGGGCTGTGTCTGGGGGGTAGGGCCGCAGAGGAAGCAGCGGTGGGAAGAAGGGACCAAAATACCACAGGGAAACCAATAGAATAATACAAATCAGTAAGGGGAATACAAAGATTAAAACAAAGGCACAAACAGTAAGGGGAGAACACAGAGTAATAACGCAGGCACAATCAGACAATCATCGGCATGTACCGCAGTACACTGTGAAATTACAGCAGTATACCACAGTAAATTATTTAATGACTTTTTTTTAACTATTATAAGTTTTTAACTACTCAACCAAGTTATCTTTAGTACCAACAAGCATCCTTTCCACCCCATAATCTATAATTTTGCCAATAGTTATGAAAATTTGACTGGCAATCCTGGTTCTATGTCTGTGTAAAAAGTCCATGGAGAATGCATTGCGGAAAATTGTGTTTTGGGACCCTCTTTTTTCTTTGCACCCCCATATTGAATCACTGCAATTAAAAAAAGGGATAGGTCGGCAAAGTTTTGTGAGGATTTGTCAAATGGTGGCAAAGTTCTTAGCAAGATACATTCTAAGGAATTCCTATCTAAGGGAATCCTAAGTAAAACCACAGAGTTGAGTTTCTGATATTATTATTTTTCAAAATTTGCACATTATTAAAATATTATTAATTAAAATTGTCGTTATTTCTACATTTTGTGTATAGTATAAAAAAGAAATCGAATTTTAAGATGTTTATTTTAATTTTTTAATTAGGTTAAATATTTTGTTGTATATATTTATGATATTTTTTAGATTAGTTAATTGTTAATATTTATAATTAAAATACTTTTTAAATTGGCTATTTATTCTTGAGAAATTTGTAAATGATGTATGTTTTTATAAACTTACTATATGAATCAGTATCAAGCCTTTTCTCCTGCACTTTCAAATGTTGGGGTTATATCACAACAACTTTTCACCATGCACATAGCTCTCACATGGGGAACCACAAATAATACATTGCAGAGTTGATTACATTTGGAATTGGTGATCGCATATCATAACATAACATGTGTATTTGGAAAGCACACATTCACTCAGAGGTCTCTTGGCGCAGAATAACAGATGTTTATTGTTACCCAATGCAATGATACTCATTTTATCGAGCTTAGATGGATGAAAGGCTGAGTGGATCCACCATGATTTGAACCTGTGACCATGAGGTCGAGCACAGGACCCTGCCCTGGACGCATTAGTCCACTGAGCCACCAGACCCGGCACCATATTATAGCACCATATATTGACAAATTGATCTTCATATATATGTTTGGGATTACTTACGAATTCTTGATTTCTGGTATATAAACGAGTGTATATTGCTTTAATTTTTTTAGAAAACTATATTGTTACATAATCATGCTATGTCTTTTTTTCGAAAAGTATCGAAATCCCTACTTGGGACTATGGATGATTTAGGTGGTATCCACTGCGGCCTACTGCATTTTACAGCCTGAGGTAGGATGAGCGTTCGGTCCCTACCTCACACAGGCAACATAAATAAGTACTGTTACTTTCAGAAACTGAACAACCTGTACTATGAGGGTGTAAAGTAGTGGGATACACAATGTTGTCATGATGTTTTATAAGGTGTACACCCTATAAGTAGTTACTCCCTTGCTTGTTGCCAACTGGGATGTTAGGCCTGATGTTTCTATGTCAAGTGCCACTTAGAAGTACTGCTTAATGGCACTAAGGGTGTATGACAAGTGCCTAGTGGTACAAGTGATTGGTGTGATGGTGGTCTGATGTGTTCTGACCTTCTGTGCATCTTTATAACAACGCCTAGTGGCACGGTGTTTCATGTGATTGTGGTCTGATGTGTTTTGACCTTCTGTGCATCTTTATGACAAGCGTCTAGTGGCGTGGTGTTTCATGTGATTGTGGTCTGACATGTTATGACTAAGGCTCCGGGTATTCCATTTTTACAGATTTTTATAGATAATCACAGACAGAAAACAAAGTGTTTCCTGTCTGTATTTATTTTTAAAAGCGGAAAAATGCAGAAAGTGTGCTTCTTGTGGGTGAATCTCCATGGTGTTTTTCGTGATTTCTAGGACAACAGCTGAGCAGATAGGCAGCACAGGAAGTTAAAAATAGGTTGAGATTTCCCTAAATGCCGGTGTATGGTAACATATTTGTATTATAATGCTCATATTTACCTGAAGGTGTAGTGATTTGTTATATTTGGCTGCTTAATCTGTAATCTGCTAAAACGCGACAAGCAGCAAAGTATGAGTGCATGTTCATCAGTTAAATAAATGTGGAAATATACCATTTTATGAGTCCATATATTCGCAAAATAAATATGAATAAATACCAATAGGATGGGCAAAAAATAAATATGGATCAATACAGACGGAAATGTTAAAAAAATAAATGCTATAAAACTGGGAGCCCTTGTTATGACCATATGTGCATCTTTAAGACAAGCGCTTAGTGACACAGTGATTTATGTTATGTGGTCTAAATGTGTTTTATGCTCTAATGTGCTTTGTGTATGTGTAAATAATACAAAGGCTATTTTTATATAACCTTGTGTGCAGTCTGTTTTGTGTGCTTTACACATTGCCTCTGGGATAAGCCTGACTTCTCTGCCGAGCTATCAAGTGGGTGAGCAGGGGTTATCTTGGATGTGTAACTCCCTCACCCTGACTAGAGTGCTGGGTTTTGCCTGGCTCAGGCTCATACCTTAGCCAACTAGAAGCCCATTTCTAACAATAAGCAGTTCGATTAGCAAAGCTGTAATGGGGGGGGCAGAGCTATGAAATAATGGTCAATGAAGGACGAATGGTCTTGGTTGGCTAATGCAATGGGACCTCATACTTTCCTGCCATGCTGCACTGTCATGGAAACTGCTGGTATACTGTGTCAATTAGTTATAGCACAACATTGGGGGGGACACCATGACCATGGCAACTCTCTCATTTTAACAGTTTGAGCATGAGCAACAAAAAGAAAGCCTTCTCAGTAAACATGCATGGTGAATAATACTAGCTTACTTGGGCCTGCATTCCTCATTGTTGAGTACCAAAAATCTGTTCTGTTAGACTTACAGTACCACACACAGTGTAAGGGTAGTAGGAAAGCTTGCTAACAAAGCAAAAGAAAGCTACAGACTAGTTCAAATCTCCTATAGCACTAGTAGTATTGAGATGACCTATTCCTAATTTCCTAAACCTAAGCCCTGTTCCTAATTTCCTGAACCTAAACTACATTTAGAACTACTAATGCATTGCAGCGCATGAGGTGTGCTTCTCAACCCCTTTGATGGGCCAACTCAGTCTCCCTTTTCAATGCATAGATGTATACTACACATCACTGGGTGATTGTAACTGTATGAGTCACATAAAGAAAGGCACAGAGAATGATGATAACTCATTGATATTACAACCACTATCTTAGTGAAAGGACAGAGGAGACTGCATGACTTCCTAAATGATCAGCCCATGGTAGCACCAACAAGTACGATAAGGTAGCGCCGAGCACCTTGCTATCCCTAGCTGAATCACATAAAATTTGTAACGTCACGTAAACTTAACTTACCTCAGAATGTGAGCATCATTCTATTTGAAAATCAAATAGAAAACAAACAATAAATAATTACTCACCGATCCTCTCAAGCTCACTACCCACAAGGTTGAGCAGGTTCTGTTAACTGTCGATGATGTAAGCTCAGCGGTGCATCAGCTGCTGCACTGCACACTGCACCCCAGAGTTCTGGTGCATGCAAAGAGCACTCTCCCCCACAACAGGTGAAGCTCCAGCATTTAGTACCCCCTCCCAGGCTTGGTGCATGCAGCCAGCATGAAGGGGAGGTGGCGCTGCACATAAAAATCAAGTGCAGTCACCTCTGCCTTAGAAAAAATGGAAAGGGGTTGCACCCCTTGGCGGCGCCGGTGACCACAAGGTGTGCAGATTGTAGCATCCACACTGGTGCTGCCTCTTGCTCCTTGGTGCTCCTCAGAAAAAGAGCTAGGGTGTAAAAATAACAAATAAGGATAGGAAGCAGAAAGGAAGAAACAAAGGAAAGTGAAAAAAAAGTACAAAAAGTCACAGTAAAGTAAAAAAAGACAAAAACATAAATACACAAACACAAAGAAACCCACTTGTAAAGAAAAGCTAAATGAGGAGCAGATGATTATGACAGGGGGAGGATTGAAATGCATCCAAACATCAGGCCCAGCACCATTCAGAAAAAAGAAAGCAGGTGAAACAAAATGGCTGTGCTCATGCAGCCTGTGTGGTACCTTATGTACTGATTTTTCAGTGTAGAAGCACGGATCACACTTCTTGACTATAAACAAGCAGCGTGAATGGGTGGACAAGCACTTCTGCCCACTGGCGAAGTTCCTCTGAATCTTGAAGAGTTTTTTTGGCACTTCGAGGAATTTCATGGAGCAAAACTCTGCAAGTTCTGCCTAGGCCTAGTATCTATCTAACCCCTGAACAAGAGAGTGGCTTTTGAGTAGTGCATGGATATATGAGGCCTAGGGAACTTAAGCATGGATGTCCCCTTGAGTATTTGTAGTCCCACGAAAGTAGGGTGGTCAAAGGAATGAGGCTGGCCCAATAGTGTGCTGCCTCCTGCTTTCATGATTGCCACCTTCTAAATGCCAAGGTATTGTGCATCTAGTTTGAGATCACATCCCCATCAGCGGTGATCATGCAATTCAAGCATGCTTGCATGTGCCCTAAATGGAGATACATGCCCATGGCTAAGGGGAAGGTCACTGCAAAATACCTACAAAAAGGAGATGGACTGCTTACTCATCTTTCTTATTCTGTAGCTAGCTCTGACAAGGGGAGCACACTCCAGAAATAGTATGGTATGCTGGGATCCACTGAGAGACAAACAAAACCTTCAGTAATACTAAGCTGGTAAGGATTGAATCCTCTCAAATATTTGATGGCAACATTCAACGTTAGTTCATGATGAATTTGACAACAATTGCCCCTGTCTGTGCTATGTAATCTGGCTTGTGAGATGTATTCAAGTTTACATTGATGAGCTCTGTGAACTAGTGCCAGGGGAATATCTAAAGCAGAACCAGGGTTTTTGTCTGGCTCTGCTTAAGAAATAAATAACACAGGACAGTAGAAAAGTATGTTACTGCTGACATCTGCAAGAGAAGAAAGTAAACAGTGAAACCCTGTTTTATTGACGTACTGAACTGAAAGTCCAGTGCTCCTCATACTGTGGTGACACTTCTTTTCTGAACAAGTTGACCAATGTTCAAGACTTATTGTTGCTGCCTAGCCCAAACTCAAGAACATGACTGATAAAGGCAGAAATCTGACTAATTATCCGATTTCATCCAGAGAGAGGCGAGGATCATTGTGCAACCCAGCCTGCAGCCTAAAGGGGAATTAGTTTAAAAATGTGCGGGGCTCCCCTCCCCACTACAAAAAAAACACAGACTTCTCAAGAAACTCTTCGCCCTCCTTGTGACCAGCATTGCCCCTTTTGTTGTGTGCTCAAGTAACCCCACTCTTCATATATTTCACTTTCCCCTACATTGCCTAGCACTGGCAAGTCTGACAGTGAGGTTCAGATCCCTTCCTGCCTGCATGTCCCCCATTTACAGCGGTGTTTCCAGGCTTGTGGGCTTGAGCCCACTGACCCAGGGTGTTCTTCCCCAGTGAGGAAAGACCGAAGCATCTTCTGTATGTCTCTTTCTCAACCAACAACCTGACATGAGACCACAACCCACAATCCCATACCAGTGTTGAACAATGAACTATACACGACTCACCCAGATTGGCCACTGCACTTAGGCTGCTTCATAATTCTTATTATTACATTGTGTTGAAGAGCAAATAGGTAACCCTCAGGGTTTTCTCATGTAAGGTATGTGACTTAGCCAAAGACAAGCAAGTGTTAGAAAAGCCATGTTTTTAGAAGTTTACGAAAGGTGGTCAAGGATTGAAACTTCTCAGAAGGTCGGGCAGCGTGTTCCAGAATTTGGAGCATAGATATGAAATGAGCAACCACCCTAACAGGTGTTTTTAAATCTGGGGATCTTGCAAAAGTTCTGGTTGATTGAGCGAAGTGAACTGCTGAGGCTGTAGAGTTTCACTGAGTTTTGCAGATAGTGTGGGCCTATAATAGACTTGGGTTTACACAATGCAATACAATGCAATGCATTTCTAAAGCGCATATCTACCTGCCAACATGTACCTGCCAAGGTGTCCCAGCGCTAGTGGAAAGGGTCGCCACAGTGTCAAAATATGAAAATCAGAGTTAGGAAGTAATTAAAGCAGAATCAAAGAGAAGCATTTTTAGTCATTCTGAAACCACTTAAGAAGGGCAACTTCTGAAGGTCAGAGGCAGAGCATTCCAAAGCCTGGTCATCAAGTAGGCAAAGCAATGGTTGCCTCTTCCAGACTAATAAATGCAGGGAGTTTAAAACAATTTGAGGTTGTTAGAATGCAGTGACCTGACCTGAAAGGACAACTTAAACAGACACCCAAGATAAAGAGGTCCCTTAAGATTGAAAATTCTAAAGGCATGGGTGAGAGCCTTGAACTGGATCCTTCTGTAGATCAGTAGCAAATGTAGCTGTCGCTAGATGAGATGTGTCATACCCTGAAAACTAGTCAAACATCTGTGCAAATTCTTTTGAACTAGCCCTTGGTGGTGTAGGGAAATGTTCCCATTAAGTAAAATGAAAAACTTCACAAAGAATACTAGCTTTTTGTAGAGAATGATGTCTATAATGTTGGAAACAAAACATCTCATCAAAATGTGTTGTACCATCATATTACTCATCAGATGAAAAAATAACTGAATGTTCTAGAATCTAGATCTTCTAACATTTCATATGCTGTATCAATGTCCAAATCATCAGAAATAGTACTTGGGGTGATATCTCATTCAAAGAAAGTTTAAATAAATGTGGTATTTGTAAAAGCTCAGTTGGACCATACACATCAAATGATACATTATCCCACACAATCCCATCCAGACCTGGAACAGCTGAAATGTTCACCAGGGACAAGTCTCTTTGCTCAAGGTGTGATGATGCATGTGGTTTAAGAACCAAGTTAACCATGTTTACTGCAGAGCGTTGTGGGACAAAATGTCCGTTCAGGAACAGAAAGATTACAGTCCCAAAACCAATCCAGAGAAAAAGAAAAAGTTTTACAATTGTCATCCAAAGGTGCAACCATGGAGAGACAAAGTATGTTTGTTTCAGCCAAGGATAGAAGACACGCACCTTCAGTTAAAAAAGGCTGGGGCGGTAGGGCAGAGGCGCATCCACGAAGTCAGAAGACGAGTCATCAAAGTCAATGAAGTATCCAGAAGCTATGTGGTCTATTTTAGGAAGCATAGCATGTTGGTTCTTATTAGATAAAGACTCGATCTGTGGTACATTGACGTAAACCTTGTTATTGTCAGGATTCCAGATTGAAATCTGTGTTGCTGTGCTTGTTGACTACACAGTTGTCATTGCTCTTGAAACAAGTAGAAGACATACTTCATTGTTGTTTACTGTTGTCACTTGTTCAAGAGAGCAAGCTTCATTTGTAATTAAGATTCCATCTGAACTTCCTGTATAGCAGCGAGAGGAGTTTGGTAGCTACCCAGTAACCCACATGGCTCACTGTTAAGAATCGGCTACATAGTGTGGTTTGATCAGCTCAATGGAGACAAACCATGTGTTTCGGCATCTGGTAAGAGGCAGAGAAGTACAGTTTGCATATCTTCAACAGCCAGGATAAGCACAGGCTCTGTAAGATGTCCCAAATTCTGTGTTGTAACTAATCCTTTCTCAGACCAGATCCCTGACTTTCGGGATCTAGCTGGATTTACCTGAACTATCTTCACTTCTCTACTGGCGGTGAGTTTCAATTAGACGTTGCTTTGTTTGTCCCAGAAGGCATTCAGTTCCTGCAAAGCATCCAAACGTTCATTGATGTCAAATGGTGTTTCAGCCACCATTGTGCTGGCATTGTCAAGTTCTGTTAGCCAGATCTTAAAAACAAACAGGATCTCATAAGTAGTCCGACTACCCAGGGATTTTCTTGGCATATTGTTCAAAGCACTCCGGACCACATATAGGTGATGGACCCAACTGCGACATGAGCCTAATACCCTTGCTGTTAAAGACTGCTTTAAGTCCCAGTTTTTACTCTCCACTACTGCATTTTCCTAGGAATGGTATGGAGACGAGAAGCATAGGGTCACATTCAAACTTCCCATGGCCTCTTTGTGAGCCAGAGAGCTAAACACCGGACCCACTCAGAATTCAGTGTGACAACTGCATATGTCCCAATAAAGACTTGCAGATCCTTTATAACAGTTTGGGCATCAGCTGATCGCTGTGGCCAGACAAAAAGGATTCTAGAGCAGGAATCCACTGCTACCAACATATACTTGTAAGCCCGTTTGACGATAGGGAGCTGCATTGTTCCAAATAAACACAAGCCAATGGCTTGGTGGAAATTATTTGGGGTGTTTGAGTCGGACGCGCGTCATGGTGAAAGTCTTCATCTGCTGGCAGATGTTGCACCAGAGGGCAAAGTCTTTGGTCTGTTTGCAAAGACCTGCCCACCAATAGCATTGCTGTAATAATTAAATTGTAGCAGCTCCCCCCTCGTGGGTAGAAGGCACCCTCATCTGCAGCTAGAATTAACCTGTGTCTGCAATCACTGTTTGGTATTACTCTGTCCCCTACTCCTGGATTCTAAGCTTACAGTGGATTTTATACATGTAATTTGTAGGAGTACTTCAGTGGAAAACCTTTCTGCAGGTGTGTGTCATTGCATGCAGCAGAGAAGGCCCTCATAATGTCTGTCTAACCTCATACTTAAACGAGTGTTTGCAGCTACCGCAGCAGTGTGAACAGTAATTTTTGAAGCTTCATCAGCCAATGATTTCCCTGCAATGTAAACGCCAACACATTTATGACTCAATGTATGTATGACATGAGCCCATGGTAAACATGCTTTCAGCTTCACCACCTGTTCCCAAAGCAACTTGTGCTTCACTGTGCAGCCTTTTGAATCCCTGTATCCATGCTGGCTCCAATAATGAAGGAACTCATTGTATGACTGTACACAATAATACGAATCACACACAATAAATTTGGGGAATCCAGCATCTGAATTCTGTAGTGCCAGTAAAAGAGCCTTCAGTTCTGCCAGCTGTGCTGTGCAATCACCTACTGACTGTATGCAGGTTTTCTTTCAGGATGAAAAGCTCCATCATGCATGAGCCCTTTTACAACTGAGTATGCAGCTGAATATTGGTGTTTGGCCCCTACAGGAGGCTGAGCAGACCCATCAGTATAAATGATGTAGACAGAGCAATCTAGAAGCATAATTTAATTAGGCAGAGGATATTCTTGTTTTGGTAACCGCCTCTAAGATCGGTACCGAAGTCATTACAAAAATGCATTTCCCTTGAGCCAGGGCACGCTCTCTCTCTACAGCCGCCTGTACCGCTGTCAGTATTGTTTCAGTAGGTGCAAAACGTATTTCAACAGTAGTATATAAGTGCGATTCATGTGCAATTAGTACAGTGTCACCTTCATTGAGCGTGATATATGTGTATTCGGATATGCCCACGATTACACAGAACAGCAGGTTTGTTGTCTTCACACGTGTGTGTACGTTTTTTGAAGCTATCACGTCAGCTTGAACAGAATGTAAAATTTCTGTGTGTTCTTGTGTCCAATGTGTGCTAGTAAAGTCTAATCAGAATAAGTCATAGAATGGTTTCACCCATTCTGCATAATCTGGAATGCATGTTCTGCCAAAATTTTGGAACCACAATATGAATTGCAGTCTTTTCATAGTCGTTGAAGGGTGGAGCAATGCACAGTTTTCAAAAAAATGGGTCACCAGGCTTTTGCCCTCACTTGACAACTCATATCCCAAAAATAGGACGCTGAAGTGGGCAATCTTTGACTTTTTGAAATTGAATCTATAGCCCATGTGGGCAAAACAAAAGATTATGCAGGCTACTCTGGCCAAGTGCTCCATCAGGTCATCGTTCGTCAAATATATATCATTGACATATGACAATGCCTTATCATCACAATTTTCAAGTAATTGTGTAACTCTGGCTGAAAACATCCCAGAGTGATTCTTATAACCCTGTGGTAAATAGCAAAATTGTTTTTGATAACCTAGCACGTTGTCAAATATCTGGTTCCAAGCGCTATATTTTGGCAGAAAAATCCATTCGAGATATCTGGTGTTGTTTGGAATTTTTTGTTGACAATGTTATTCATTAGTGTGACTCTGTGTGTGTTTTGAATTGCAAATGTGTCAGTAGCTGAGTTTAAATGTCTGTAATACAATACTAGACAATATTATTGATCTGGTTTCATTACAGGAAACAGAGGATTATTCATTGAGGAGTCGCAACTTTGTATTACACCTTAAGTTGTTCTAGAATTTCCTTAACTTGTTGTTTTACTTCGCTTTTTATCTGGAATTGTCTTTGAGGTTGTGGGGTTGTCCTCAATGGTATGTCATAATAACGTGACCTGCCCTCCCACCCCACATAGCTGCAGTATAATGAAGGAGCTAGTGCTAAAGCCCCTTCCCTGGTGCATGAGAGTTTAACTGATTCTGGAATAAGGTCAGAAAAGGCAGGTAAATCACTGTTTCCCCCTTTGGACAAATTATTACAAAAGAAGGTGGCAAGTCTTTCTAGACCAGTGGAATATTATATCCTTGAGTGAGTTCCTCACAAAAGAGGATATTGATAAACCTGGGTATGCCCCCTCCAACCGTAGTTGAATTTCGTATAAACAATGAGGAATGCTTACCCTGGTAGCTGGTGTTGACACAGTGATAAACTCACTCAGTGCTACTCCCACTAGACAATCCATTAGGTTATTGCAAACTATTGTGACTTCTGACACGCTATCCAGCATTGTCAATGCCCATTTCCCATTCAGAAGCAGAATCCTCAATATGCGGGGCATGCCTGATCTTAAGTCCAGCTACCTTCTTCTTTTTAAATTGAGGTTTAGTTTTATAGGCTTGTCTTCCTGTTTTATTATATAGTCAGACAAGCATTGTGAGTACTTCCTTGGTTTCATGTGCTCTTCTGATCTGTGCTCTGATCATCGTCCTCTCCCCTAACAATTATCGGATGAATCCAAGAAATAACAAGAGGAACATGTATCAGTGTCCTGATACCTATCAGGTGGTTTAATATTATCATGGTTACTAAAGCTGCAAAATTTCTGGTAGATTCCTGTGTAGGAGACTCACCCCATGATCTTGTTTTATCCTTATTTTTCTTAGTGTCCCACTTCTTCTTCGTTGTAAAGTCTGGTACTTGCTTAGAGTTGTCCTTTTCAGAATAACTCTTCAATTGTGGCTTCCCAGGTCTGGCTCCCAAATTATCTCTACACAGAGTAGCATAGGTGTCTTCAATAATTTTAGGTAATTTGTGTTCCTGTTGTGTTGGAAGCAAATTCCTTAGGTGTTGGTGTAGAGATGACGCTGCTGCTTCCCCTTTAACACTGTTCAACATTATGGCCGATCCCATGGCAAAACTGTCAATCAGTTTCATCCCCGTGCTCATTCTAATCCTTATTTAATACTTCAGATAGAACTTCCAAAAAACGATCACCATGTGTTCTAGTATATATAGTAGCAAAGACCGGACCCCAAGTGGCACAGTCCTCTACTGGGGTAGCCACTAGGTCTGGGCGGTAAATTCCGTTCCGCTCGCAAAATTTGCGGAATTTAAGCAATTCCGCGGAGAACGTGGAATTGCCAAAAATTCTGCTATCTGCGGCGTCGAGGAATTTTTCCCTTGTTCACACTTTCAAAATGTGTGTTCGCACGCGCAAGAGCGACTTACCGGGATCCCTACGTTTGCCCACGAGTTTTCCTATCCGTTCGCGTGCGCCGCCAGATTTTGGTACCTGGCCACGCATGAGTGTGCGATCGTGAACACGTCATTCGGATGCGCCTGCGTTCGCAAACAGGAAACACGCATTGCGAGCGTGCAGAACAAGTAAAAGAAGATGGCTGCGCCAATTGGTGACCGCATTGGCAAGTTCGCAAGATATTTCCTCCCGAGCACGCAAACAGCATTCACGAACAGGAAAAACGCATCGCGAATGGGCGGAACAAGCAATTCCGCATCTTCGCGGAGCTCTGTGTGCTCACGGAGATTTTTTACTGTTTCGCGGAGCTTTGCATAGCGCGACTACGCAAATTCCGCCCACCCTTAGTAGCCACCCCCATTGACAAGCAAGTCATTAATATCCTGTGTTTTTGCTGTAGGCCCATATGGGGAAACACTGCTTCAAGCGCGTTTGTTTTTGTGCACTCCCAAACAGAATTTCTTCTCTCTTAGTAGGAACCTTACCCATGACTGCATTTAATGGTTGTTGGCTAATGCCTAGTATAGCTAATTGTGGTTGTGCAGCTTGAACAGCCCAAGTCGGAGTTAGTGTGAATGTTCGCATTATGAAGTGAGTAAGCCATTTGTATATTACGACTACATTATTATATAATCCTTGCAGCTGGGCTGTGGTCAAGCGGTCAATACCAGGATGTGGAGTATAACTGGCTAGGACTGGCCATGTCTCCCGCTTCTAGCTGAGCTGACCCAGTCTCACTTTTTGTATAGTATGGGGAAGGGCGCCTTTAATCCAATTAATATTCTCTTGGTAAGAACCTCAATTGCCTCATATGGAGTGCATTCATCTGGTATTTCATCTTCAGTGTATTCACGAAATACCCATGTTGCATCATCTGCAGCAGGGAATGCAACCCAGGAGTAAAATACCTCTGTTCTATATGCTTTGTGTGCCTCTCCAACAAATGTAATGTCCGCACCGTCTAGTGAGAGGCCATTTTGTAGTAGATTTTGAGTGACTGCATATCTTCAGTTCACAGAGATGTTTTGTGCCATGATATATGTAGGAAAATGAAGTGCAGAGTTCAGGTAACACAGTGGGAATTAGATTCTTTCAAGCCTGAAATCACCAACAGCCAATACCTATTCAGCTAAGGAGTTTATTCCCTACCACTACATATGTGTCTGGTAAAAAGGTGTGTAGGGATCTCTGAGAAGGGACGTTTGAACTACTCAGTTGATTCATACAAAATAAGAAACCAACCAATGTAAGCGGCACCATGTTTCCACTTATCATTAGGAACTGCGTGTTTGTGGGCGACATAAACTTTGGGATGTGCCAGACTGATCCCGTGCATCCCCACAGGATATGTTGACCCATAGACCAGCTATCTCACAGTGCCACCATAAACCCCCTCTAAACCTAGACAGGGAGCGAACAGCTCTGGCAACCTCTGAACATGACAACCCTGTTCCCCCAGGAATGATAGACCTGGAACCTTTCGCTCAGAAAGATTGTGCTCTCTTTAACTCAGAGAAATATACAAAAAATACACAAAGGGACATTTCCAATATTTATTGACCCGAAGTGCTTCTTGGATAGAACATATGGGCCGCAATGATCAATAAACAGAAACAGACAAAAGTTATAATAAGTGTCACAACAGTGAACAGGATGAAGAATTCCACCATCTTGCTGAGACAATGAATATATGCAAGCATATGTAACAGTATAACAATCTAGCATTCTCCTAGTATGCAAACCCTAACCTACATGTCTAGGGAGAAAATGTGTATTCTGCCAAGAAACCCCGACTGGATAATCCAACCCCGTTACCTGGTGGGTAAGATGTGGGAACCCGTCTTGGTCACGAATTGGGCACCCTTCACAGAGATGTCAGAGAGCTGCTGGGTAAAAGCTTCAGCATTCAGGGACCCCTTGAACTCAGCCGAAGTGTCTCCTCTGATTATACTCGGAAACAGAAGATTATATATTAAAAACCGCATCCTTGCCTTGTTTGTATTCAATAGATAGCTGTGTCACCCTATGGATGTAAATAGCAAACATATTTGCACAACACATGTGAGGGCCTTGTACACAATTCCTAGGCAATGTGATAGTGTTCTTGAGAAGTTTATTAATGTTACCAAGGTCGTTGATTCCAAGAAACTAACCCAAGTGTCATGAATGCAAAAACGTGTCAAAGTCAAGGCAACTTTAGGAGAAAGCTGTGTACATGTAAAATGGCAACGGGTCCTACTAGGCCTAACTGGGACACATGACAGGATGACCGTCCACTGAGCAGAAAAGGGAAGCATCCAGATAATTATCTTTAGCCACGTTAGGACTGCGAAACAGGTAGAGGCTACCTTGAGGATTTGGGTTGCCATAGACAGTTTGTTTCTAGGTTCCGTTCATTAGAAACTGGCATAGGAGGAGTCCCCCACAATTCAGTGTTCTTGCTTACGACCATAACCTCAGTCTTATCACCATTTAACTTCAAGGAGTTACTGCTCATTCAGATGGAAACCTTTAGGAGACATGAATTCAGGATGTCTCCGCTGTGACCCTCAGACGATGATGGAAAAGGTGATCTGAGTGTCATCAGTGCACGAAATAAAGAGAGGCCACAGCCCTCAACGTGAGCTATGGTAAAAGACCTGAAAGTTCTGATACTTCAGGAACAAAGTCACATAGGACAATGCTATGTCCTTGGCACCCATGGGCTCTAGTCTTTTCAGGCGTATTCTCTGAGACACTCTGTCGAAATCCATGCTCAAATCAAGCAGGATTAGTGCAGCCATGCTGCCACTATCCAAGTGCAGTCTGAGGTGCTCTGTGACTCCTATCAGAGCAGGTTTAATGCTGTAACCAGCCCGGAATCCAGACTGTGACTGGTAAAGAAGAAGATCATGCAACTCCACAAAAGATGAGATTTGCTGGTTAACCTGTTTTTACAAGACTTTGGAGAGAGCAGGGGGAGCAGAAAGTTTGAATTGTAGTTTGACCAGGTGGCAGGATCTAGACTAGGATTCTTCTGTAGGGGCAGAACCATGGCATGCTCCCACACTTGGAGAATCCAATCCTCTTGCAGTGAGGAGTTGAGAAAAGTGGTCGTAGTTTGTAATGATTCAGGGCAGAGTTTGCTGCCATGGTCTGGGGAAGAGGGTCTAGATGAGAGTCAGATTTTATAGATTGCAATAAAGTACAAACGACAAAGACATCAATAGGAGCAAAATAATCTAGACATTGATTTGGACGATGGACAACCAGATTGACAATGATTTGTGTCAATGATCTTATAATCAATCGGAGGCTTGATGATCTCGGCAGTGGTTAATGCTTGTTGAATATCACCTTTTGTTCAAAGAAGCAGGCCAGTTCTTTTCATTGTGGCCGTGAAAGGGAGGATGGGGTGGTCATCTTTCCAGGGTCCGACAGCTGCTTGACTACTCTAAAAAGAGTTTTGGGGCAAATTTGAGCAGCAACAATTTTATCAGAGTTGAAAGTAGCATACATAGTTTATTATATTCTTTCAATGCTGATCTATATTTAAGCTTATATTCGTAATCATAGGATTTTCTCCAGTTCCTTTCAGGATGCTTACACAGCTTCCCCCCTCAGAGAGTGTCATCAATCCAAGGGGCGGGAGGATGTAGTCTGACCAGGGAATAGATTTCTGGTACACAAAAGCTGCTTTCCTGATGAGAGCATGGTCCTTCCCCTGCCGTGCTTGATTATTAAAGGTAACTTTCACTGTAAGCTCACAGAACATTACTGCTATAGAACTGAGCTAAAGAAGAATACCAGTCCTATCTATTTTCTAAAAGAAATCACACTAACTGATCAATATAATTACTGTGTGCTATCATTGTACTAGCTCTATCATACACACTACCCTACACCATCCAACAAGTGTAAGCCATGACTGTTTGACATTGTTACACATTACAATTCAGGGTGTTTTGGGCAAAATATTGAGTTTAAAATATTGTGGGACAAAATATTGTGTCAAGAATATCGAGGACATAAATATTGTGAAGATAAGTTTCTCTGGGTAAGCAAAGTTTTATTATGCTTAACTCCGCATATAGGAACACTGATGATATGTATATATTCAAGGTACCTAGATGTAGAGTTAAGAATAGTAAATCTATACTTGCCTATTTGCACTTACCTTCTCAATATTTTGGCAATCTGTATTTTTGACACAATATGTTGTCCACGCAATATTTTTTACTTCCATATTAGAGCAATGGGTTTGTGGCAATTAAGTGAGCTTAAAGTAGTATCTAGCTGATTTGGTTCTATGGACACCAGACAATTCTTGCCAGCTGCCCATGAGTTTCATTGTCCCTGTAGAACCCTCATTCACTACATGCAAACTTACTTGATTCCCTTACTGCCAGGAATAGCCAATAAGAAGAATGTTTTGTCATGGCTTCAAGCATTCTTCTAACTAGACTTAACTCTTCATACCCACGCTCAAAAAGACAGCCCAAATGGATGAATGCAGTGAGACATTGGTGAATCATGAACCAAGTGAAAGGCTGAGAGACTGCAGAAATGCCTTGAACGGTGTAATGTCTAAAATTCTGTCTCACCAGACTCCGAATCAAAAGAAGACCAAGTACATGATCCCACGTGGGAGAATATGGGAGTATTTTGTGTATCAGGAATACAATTGTGAGTTTAAACCACACTTCCAATATTTTTACTAAGAAAATGGGCTGAACGTGTGAAAAAAACTGTGGGAATCGTACTAATTATTTAGTTTTTCATCATAACTAGTTAATTAAAAACCAATACATATTCAGAAGTACAAAGGATAAAGACATTAAAACAATGCCAAATGGTACACAATACATTTCTATTTCATTTTAGCTAAACCTGACTGGGCGTTTAAAGCTTTTCTGTAGCTAAACTGTACTGTACACTAAATTAATCAAATTAATATAAAAGAGCACTGGACCCTGCGGTTTTTTGAAGTTCTTATATGCTTTAGTTCCTGGGGCCACCAGTCTCAGTGCTGGTTTGGTAAAGTGCTGAAAAGTGCAAGAAGGTGGTTTAAACCACACTTAAAATTCTTAGCATATCTTTAAGAAAAAAGAGCTGGACGATCTTAATGGAATTAGAATACCTCTACCTATATCCGCTCCTGCATAACCAGTTGAACCTTAAGTACCAGAATGTGTCTTGCGTCTTGATTGACATGATCATTGATGCGTCATTCCACGGCGAAATTACACAAAAGGCTCAGTGGTTTATACTGATCCAGAGATTAGTTTTCCGTGTAGTGCCAGGAATTTCAATAGCTTTTAATCTGCTGATTCGTAGAGTCAAGACACTTTATGACAAGCCGACCCCATTTATTGAGAGGGATTTCAGCAGCCAATTCCATTGTTTCTCTAGCACTGGACATATGCAAAACAGATGTATAATATCTTCCTTAGGGGCATCGATACTGGTTGATCGGCCAAAGATGTCAGGGTCTCAAGCCCGAAGGCCAACAGTTTCCTCTTTAGAAGCAGTGTGGAAGTCGTGCTGAACAATGCAGCTGGTTTTAGGATGTCATATGATTGTATTGCCATCTAAGCATGGGACCGAGCAGCAAATGTATGCTTATCATCAATAAGGGAGTGCTATCTGGTGAATTTGTCGATGGCACAGCAGAACACCATGTACGGTAAATCTAGGTGCCATAAGTCTATTGTATTTGTTTGTTGCAGTGAAGACTTCAGGTATTTGCCTTAAGCGGAAAGTAGGCTGCTTCCCAGGTACTGCCACAGAGCTCTAACCAGAGAGGGCTACCTTGATTTAACAGTAATTTGTACCATGTTTTAATGGTGTGGTTTCTTTTTGCTATAATTTGCTGCACAAGCCCAGATTCTAGTCGGATTTGTGCAGGCGAGGCACTCAATGGTAGTCCAAGAGCTCGCTTATAAACACTTATTTGCAATTTGTCCAGAAATGGTGCATCTTTCCCATGCATGACAGAATTGATGTAGGTTACCGTAACAAGTCATTTTTTTTTTTTTAAATTGGTTTAATTGAAAGAGTAAAACATTTCGACATACATAGCTGTGCGCCTACAACCCGGAGGCCGGCTGCCATGTTTCAAATATTCACACATCATCACAGTTTATCCCACATCCCGGAGGCTGGGCATCACTGTGTGCAGCCGGTACGGCGCCCACTGCCTTCCAAGTTGTCAGTCCAGTATGTCATTATCCTTAGAATTACCCCCTTGCAGGGGCATAGTTTGACTTATTTTTCCCCTTTTGTTTCCTTCTTTTCTGCACCCTAAGAAATAAGATATATAACACAAAAACCCAACCCCCAAATAGAACAAAACCCCCACCCCACCCGCCCACTCCGAACCGTTGAGGTTTCCTGCCAGTTACCACCTTATGATTAATATTGCGCTCAGTACCCACCCGTGTCCCGAAATCGTGAAGCGTCACAGATGGCCTTCACCGCCTCAGACCAAAGCACTCCTGCACAGAATTTATACATCCTCCCCACCAACGCTCTCTCCAGCATCCCCTCCTCCGATAACTTCCAGACTGGCCCTCTCTGTATCACTCTCCGCATCTTTGCCACCCCTCCCAATATAATCGACATATAGCTCCCAAAAATGTTTGGGCCGACGGGAGCAGTTCACTAAATCTCTCTGTCTGTGTACAGCAGTAAAGTACATCTCGCTTCCACTGCGCCACTGTAGGCAAGGGGCCCCGTATCCAGCATAGCTCCACTCTTCGTTTCGCAATGAGCATACCCATATCAACCAGCCGTCGCGCCGCCTTGGGCACTACCCTGGAGTGCCCCAACAGGGCCACCGCTGGATCTGGAGCCAGATCCAGTTCAGCCACTCTAGCTATCTGTTGATAGATCGCTTCCCAGAAGTTACGTATACCCGGGCAGTGCCACGCCAGATGTAGAAAGTCAGCCACTGGGTGGTTGCATCATTCGCATGCCAATCCGTCTCGCAGGCCATACCGATGCAGCCGCTCCGGAGTGTAATAAACCCTGTTTATAAACTTGAAATGGACCAACCTGTGTCTGCCGTGCAAAGATATGTGTCGAATCCCCGAGCAGCAGTATGCCCACATGGCGCCGTCAATTGCAATTTCGAGGTCTCTCTGCCAGGCTAGCCGAGCCTTAGTATACTCCTGCGACCTCTGCGACAGCGCCGTATGATATAACTTAGAGATTAACTTATGGGGACTGTTTTTAATGATAAAGGACAACTCCAGGACCTCTGGTGGTTCAGCCATGTCGTCCCCTAGAAGCTGCCGCCATGCATGTCTAACTCTGTGGAATTGGAATCTTTGCAACTGCATGGCGTTATCTGCTGTGGCAGCCCACGTCTTAGCCACACCGTCTGCGAACAGTTCCCCCATCGTGTGTATACCCAGTGCCCGAAGGGACTGCACCACCCACTCATCCCTGCAGGGGGACAGCCAGACCGCCCAATCAAGCGGCATCGCTGGAGAGTATAGCCGCGCCCCCGACGTCAGCTGTAATATATTATTCCATGCATGTCGCGTTGAGTTCAATGAGTCTAAAAACCCCGTTCAACGGTCCGGCGGTTCAAAAATGACAGCTGGGAGCGGGGCCGCAAACAAGTTTAGGTATGGAACAGCCCCGTCCCCATGTATCCAGCTATGCGCCTGAGCTCCCTGCGCAACCCTATAATACAATTCCAGATCCGGAGCCCCCAGGCCACCCAGGTGGTAGGGCAATGTCAAGACTCACCAGCTAACACGAGCCTGCTTGCCAGGCCACGCCAGCCTCAACAAGAACCCCGTCAGCCTAGCAAAGAATGCGCGCGACAGCACTATGGGGATGTTAACAAACAAGAATAAAAACCGAGGAAGTACTACCATCTTCATAATAGATATGCGTCCCATCAGCGAGAGGGGCAGCTTAATCCAAATCTCAACATCATCTTCAAGTTTGCTAATTGCCCTTTCATAGTTCTTGGATAGTACTACCTCCGAATCCATATGCAGCTGGATCCCCAGGTATCGGACCGAGTCGTCCGACCACTGCAGCGGATATTCCATCTCGAAAGGAGTAGTGACCGGGGTCAGCAGGAACGCGATAGATTTGGTCCAGTTCACTCTCAGACCAGAGAGCGCCCCAAAACGAACCACCTCCCGTAGCACAGGGGCCAGGTTATTCTCCGGGTCCCTGACGTATAACAGGGTATCATCCGCGTATGTGGAGACCACTATCTTATAAGTAGGGAAGTTGATTCCCCTGAGACTGTGATATTCTCGTAGGGCGCATGCGAGGGGCTCCGCCACCAGGGCATATAGAATAGGTGACAGGGGGCAGCCCTGTCGTGTCCCTCTCGAGATGGGTATCGCATCCGTAACCTGATCTCCCAGCCGTATCCTCGCAGTGGATCCCCTATATAGCACCCCGATCGACTGCAAGAAGACCGGGCCCAACCCCATTCGTGTCAGGACCTGTCGCATAAACGGCCATTCTACCGAATCGAAAGCCTTCTCCATATCCAGGAAGACTGCCAGCGCACACGTGTCCCGGCGAACATGCTGCATGGTACCGAACACCGTCCTCAGATTATACGTGAGGTTCCTGCCTGGCACGAACCCCGCCTGTTCCGGGGCCACCAGCTCCGAGGTGAGTAGGGCCAAGTGCGTAGCTAAGACTTTCGCGTATAGTTTGGTATCAACGTTTAACAGCGATAACGGCCTATAAGAACTGCATTCCTCCGGCGACTTACCCGGTTTTGGAATCGCAACCAAAACAGCCTCCCGCATGGATTGCGGCATGTGCCCCTTAACGCACATATCATCAAATAATGTCGATATGTGTGGGAGGAGCTGATCAATGAAGGCTCTGTAAAAAGCCACAGTGAGGCCGTCTGCCCCCGGGGCACTGTGCTCCTTCATGCCTGCAAGTGCCTCCAGAATTTCATCTTTCTCAATAGGAAGGGCCAGAAATTCCCTATGTTCGTTCGTGAGAAAAGGCAGCTTAATATAATCCAGGTAGTCCCCAATGCTCTCCTCCATATCGGTCTGGTGGGAAGCATACAAATTAGTGTAATATGACTGAAAGCGCGCCACAATGTCCGCCTCTTCCGTTAAGAGTGTGCCGTCCTCCGATCTGATCTGGGTGATAGCAGTTCTCTGCCTACGAGCTTTTTATCATATTAGCTTGTACCGATCCGGGTCTATCACTCTCCCCATATACTCTGGCTATGGCGTACTTCCCTAAGTGCAGCACCTCTGCATCTGCAGCCTCATAGTATTCCGCCAGGAGAACCTTCAGCTCCTACGCTACACCCTCCGACTCTTCTAAGCGCTGCCTAGATTCCAATTCCCCCAGTTTGCACTCCAGTGTCATAAGTCTCTGCCGGATATCGCGCAACACCCCCGAGTGTTTGGCCATTGTCACCCCTCTGATATAGACCTTGAATGTCTCCCAGATCATCTGAAAGCTATCAACGGAGCCCACATTGGTATCAAAGAACAGCTCAATAGCCGCCGCTAGTTCTTCCTTAAAAAGGGGGTCCAGCAGCGAGTATGGGGGGAATCGCCACAGAAATGGTGGAACATTCTTTCTGGGCGCAGCTAATAGCAACAGCACCGGAGAGTGATCAGAGAGCGTGCGTGGCAGCACCTGACATGCTCGCACCAGCGTCAGGAGAGACGACGACGCCAACCAACAATCTATACGCGTATGCAAACTGTGATAAGCCGAATAGTGCGTGAAGCCCCCCTTATCAGGATAAAGAGTTCTCCATATATCCGCAAGCCCCAAGCTTAGCATTTCGCGCACTATTGCTTTTGCTGCAGCCGACTGCGCCCTCGCCGGGCCACCAGATCTGTCCATCCCTGGGTTCAGGACCACATTAAAGTCTCCTCCCCACAACACTCGCTGCGCCCCGCAATCCCTAACCGCGCTAGCCAGCGCCGTATAGAATTCCAGGCAATCATAGTTCGGCCCATAGCTGTTGACCAACAATAAATCCAGTCCTCTGCCCTGGAAACGCGACAGTACAAACCTGCCTGCGCTGTCCGTAGCCAGTAAGTGCGCTCTATAGTCCGCCCTGGGGGTTGACCCAGGTCAAAACACCTCTAGAGTGAGTAGTGAAGCCCGCCGCATGCGCGGTCTCGCACAGCCCCCTAGTTCGCAGCATAGGACTGTGGTTGGGAAGATGCGTTTCCTGTAGGAAAGCTATGTCTATTTCGTACCTTTTAAGGTAGTGCATGACTTTACGTAGCTTCCGATGGTCATTCAGGCCCCTGACGTTCCAGGTCAGCACTCTGATAGAGCCAAGGCGTCCGGGCGTGCCTGTGCAATTAGGAGTTACCATACTTTCTGAAACGCAAATCGCCTGCAACTATGTGCCGCCGGAAGCAGGTGCTCTGAAGTGTACAGATCAATGCAAACTGACAGTCAAACCTCATAACTTTGCAAAAAGAAACCCAACCCTCCCTCCACCCACAGCAGACCCCCCCAAACTTGGCCTTGCAGACTCCCATATAGGGACACCCTACACCTCCCGCCGCCCTACCGCCAACAAATTGACCCCCTTAAAGTTGTGAAATGCACTTGCGGGCGGAGGTCGCTCAGCACCTAGACTTTAACGGGTAAGCACCTATTACCTAACGGCAACCTCCCAGCCCGGCAAGCTAATATCTGCCCTTACGCCAAGCCTTGGCCATGTACGGCCAAAACACTCCACCATACCTCGAATCCCAGATAACCAGTTGGTTCCCGCGCCTCCCCCATTATATAAAAACAGGATATTTATACCCATCAGGGAGTGGGCACTGTGCTCTGGTTCAGCTCGCTAGACCCCATCCTTGAACACTTAGCGGGGACTTAACTGCCGCAGGCAAGATATATACAGAGAGCCACTCTTCCCGTTCACTACGTGCCATATCCCTTCAAACCCACCCGAAACCGTTCAGTTCAGTTAGCTTTATTCGGCAATTAAGTCATAAAAGCACATACAAACATTACATATGAATACATATAAATTACCTAAAAAGATAAAATTACAATTAAATTTATAGTGGCCGATGAGCTTGTAGTAAAAATTAGATTTAAAAGACTTTACATGTCAGCTTATAATATACAAAAAATAGCTAGGCATAGCTTTCACATCCCAATACTCTATTTGTTAACAACAGGTAGATTCTCCATAGAGGATATGCAATTAAGTGTTAAGTCAAAAAAGAGGAATTGGCAATTTGCCTCAGGGCTTTTGTTCTTATACACCAGGCCCACCCTAGGAATTTAGCCACTGCTATACATATTGGGGGGGTAGGATCAGTGCACAGGATACGAAGAGCAGTAGCATATCTTCTAGTACCAAAAAACTTGCAGATGGGTTGTATCCATCTTTTACGAGGTGCCACATACATTGGGCAGAAAAATAATACGTGTCCGATATTCTCACATGATTCAGCACATCTGTAACACTTATCATTATTACTGCCTTGCCTCCCCATCTAGAGGTGAATTCCGCTATGGGTAGTGTACCCACCCGCAGCTGGAAATATAACTTGCGGTCAGTGGTTTTTTCAATGATATCCCAGTAATCCTCTCGATGGGGAAGGGCTTTTAGGTCCAGAAAGCGGGCTGTTAAATGGGTAGAGAGGCCTTGGGTGGTTTCCAGTCTATATACCCATTCCCAGTACATGTTTTTCAAATTTTCTTTGGAAGGAAAAGTGGTGTCTGCAGATTTTTTCCAGAGATCTGTCAGGCCTATACTTCCCAAGAAGGATTTTATCCCTTGTAGCCATGATATTTTTTGTGACCTGTCAGATTCTATGATATCTTTAAAGCCACTCCTATAATGGATTAATTCATCAGTACACCAGAGTCGACGCCAGTATAATATTGGACGTAGCCTCACCAAATAGTCTAGGGGTTTTTTACCCAAATCCAATAATAGCGGTCGCAGTGGTGTGCTGGAAGGGAGGTTTGTGACTTTGCGCAAAAAAGCATTTTCTAGAGCTTTCAAGCTATTCAAGTTATTAAAGCCCCAGAGCTCGGCCCCATAGAGGCATGAGCCCAGGACCTTAGTGCCATAGATTTCTAAAACTGGAGAAATTGGCTTAGTTAGTGAGGTTTTGAATCTAGCAAACAAGGCCCCTGCTTTTTGTTTATGTTGTAGGCCAGCCCGGTCTAATTGGCAACCCCAACGCATGTCATTTTGCAATGTTATCCCCAGGTATGTAAATGATGTCACTTCCTCCAGGGGCGACTTGTTCATAATTATTTTCCCTCTAAAGGTTTTTGATCCATTAAAGGACATGAACTTTGTCTTCCCCGTGTTTACCTCCAGACCCCTCTCAGCGCAAAATTCCTCGAAACACCCGACAGCCTTCTGCAATCCACCAGGGGTCTTAGAGATTATCAGCGTGTCATCCGCAAACATGAGGATAGGGACACGCACTCCTGCCAGAATCGGCGCGTCGGTGGGGGTCCGCGAGAGCCAACCGGCCACCCCGTTGACGAAGAGCGAGAACAGGGTCGGCGCCATGACGCAACCCTGCCTCACTCCCCTGCCGACCGGGAAGTCCTCGGTCACCTCCCCCGGGCCCCCCCAGCGGACCCTGGCAACATTTCCTTCATGCAAGCGGATGATCACGGTGAGGAGTTCAGGTGCGATTCCCAGCTCCATCAGGACCTGCCAGAGCTTGCTTCTTGGGACCAAGTCAAATGCAGCTTTTAAGTCCACAAAGACCGCATAAAGGGCGCCTTTCCCCAAGACCACCGTCTTCCAATATAAGTTGACAAACCAAGACTTGGTCGATTGTACTTATCCGGGAACGGAACCCTGCCTGCATTGGGCTAAGGATGTCGTAATCATCCATCCAAGTTTGAATTATGTATAGAAGTATACGGCCTACGATCTTTTGGACCGAATCAATCAAACTGATTGGTCTGTAATTGCTAGGGGTTGATTTGTCTCCTTTTTTAAATACTGGGACAATTTCAGCGCACTTCCATGAGGGCGGAATGTCCGCTCCCTGAGCAATTGCGTTCGCAAGTCGCATAATATAGCTCGCCCAGAGGCTTCTGTCATTGGTAAACATGTCTGCGGGGATACCATCCATTCCCGGGGCCTTTCCTCTGACTACTCCATCTAGTGCTCTGTCCACATCCTTAAGCGTAAATATGGCCTTTTTGTAGAATACATAGGGAGAGGTCTCAATAAGAAAGTTTTGGGAGGGCGCGGCATATTGGGGTTTGAAATAGTCTATCCAAGCGTTCTGTGGCACATTGTTTTGAGGACGCTCTGCTATACCACCCCTATCCCATTTGTAGGTATCCCCAAAAACTTTACTGTTCTTACTTTTTGAAGCCTCAAGAAGATCCTTCCAAATTTCATTTTACCAGGTTACCTTTGCCTCTTTGAGAGTTTTCCCATATTTTGACCTAGCAAATCTTACGAGTGTTGGGTCCTTCTGCTTGAGTGCACTGCCTAATTCGTCCCGGGCTTTCCTGCACTTACTATTATACCAACCCGCTTTTCTTTGAGGCATGGAGCTCCTGGGAGGGGTGGGTTTAAGGAAATATTTCCGCAGGCCCGCAAAAAGCCTTGCGTGAATTTCCACTATACGTTGATGGAAGTCCTGACCCTCAACCGATAAACCCAGTTCTTCCAATGCAAGGGTAACTTCTTCTTTTATTGCTAATAAAACTTCTGGGTCATCTACAACCCAGTCCCATTTTAGGTGGCGCATGTCGTTAGACAGGCGGTGCTCTGGCTCATATATTGTTTGTGGCTTTTCTGTAACGCCAAGTAAGGATGGATTGAATGATGAGACCAACGGGTGATGATCGCTCTCAGTTCTATTTACTACCTCCATATCTATAAAATAGGGCCAGAGTTTGGTATGAATCAATAAATAATCAATTCTGCTTGCCCTACGACCATTGTCAAAGGTGTTTGAACCACTTTTGTCAGACGGGCTCCTGCCATTAGCTGCTCTCAAATGACTCCCTAGACATAATCCGCTTAGCTGGATTGCTGCCCCAGACCACCTTTTTACTGGGGCTATCTCAAGGGGTGGGATTCCCCAGCTTGCATCTTCTTCAGCAGCAAGCTGAGATATATCGTGATCCAGGGGCTCAAACGAGGCATTGAAGTCGCCTGCTATAATGGGTAGATAGTTAGAGGGCAAGGAGTCAATTGATTCTTCCAGCAGTTGTACTACTGGAGACTCTGTCCCCCCCGGCAGACCTCGTGCGTAAACATTAAAAATTTCGAGGTTTACCCCGTCCTTTGAGACAATCTTTACAGATAATATATCGTCACTAATATTAGAACTTTGGGTGACTTGACATCCTAGGTCTTGCTTAATCCATATAGTTAGCCCGCCAGATGGGCGACCTCTTCCTTTTTTTAAGGCTGGGATATGATAATTGAGAAATCCACTGCATATCAAGGGATCTATCAACCAAGTCTCTTGAAAGAGACACATATCAAATTTTGATATAAAACCCAGCCAATCAGGGTCTACCATCTTTTGACCTAGGCCTGCTATGTTCCAGGACATTATTGACAATTGGCCACTTACTTGTAGTCTACCCTTATGAGGGCTTAAAGTCCCTTGTGATAGGCTTGAGCTTTCCCTTGCTAAAGAAGCCAGGTTGTTGATACTACTAGTTTTCTCATTAGTTAGAGTATCAAACATGACATTACCAGATGTACCAGCTACAGCTATGTCGGTGCTTGGTGGGGATATAAGTCCGGTCCCAGTTGGAGGCCGGTATATTTCCCCCAGCTGGCGCTGGTCTAGTAATGTTTCATTAATAATGTTAGTGTCAATATTATCGTCCTTAGTTGGGGTGTAGTGAGCTACCCAATTTTCTGCAAGGGTTACATCTGTATTGCATGAGTGTTTCCTAGACCTACAGGAATTTGATCGTCAATCGCAATCTTCCAGACCAGAGGACCTGATACCCTCCGTCTGCACGTTAGGATATCTGTTATTTCTAGGCCACGTATCGTTACCACTGTAGCCGACATCCACTATATTGGGCCACTGGCAATTATCATAGAAATAGGACAAAGGCAGGGAGAGGATAGGAGTACAAGGGTTTGAGTTTGGCCAGTGACAAATGTGCTCAACTGCCCTTGGGTCTCTAAAGTTAATTATTACGCAATCTCCTGCTATGTTTTTCTTTTTGGGGCCCATCCAATTAACTCGACGCACAAAGAGGATTTCTGTGGAAACATTCTGGGGTAAGGGGCGATTGGAATTTAGCCAATACACACACTTGTTCTTCAGATCCCTGAAGTCCTCCCTAGAGTCTGGACCCAAGGGTTTAACTCCTGCCAATATTATAACGTAGGGGCTTGACTCAGGGGGGAGGTGAATATTTGGGTGTTTCATTGTCGCTTGAAGACTATAATCTACCCTATCTGCTATTTTTGTTACATGGCTACTATTAGCTGTCGCTTGTGTAATCCCCCCACTCTCTAGGTTACCTACATGTGAGGTGTGCATTGAGTTCCCTGAGACCTTGTCAGGTGGGTTGGTTGTAGCAATAATTGGGTTAGAAGTGGGTGCAGTATTAGTAGCTGAAACATTTTTATTCGGGGTTTTCACAGTAGATTTTTCACACCCCCGGCTATTGGTAGCATGTTTCTGCCGGGACTGCGTTGATGAACACAGCAACTCCAAACAAGTCAATCTGTTTTCAATTCTATCCAGCCTACTATAAATTGGTTGGCAGGTTTTGTAAAAGATTGATTCCAGTTTCCCCCAAAAATCTTCATCCAAATTATGCAAGTCCTTGGGCGGGATCAAGGGGGGCAACATAGGAGCGCTCTCCTTCCCACTAGCTGAAGATACTCCTTTGGGGACAGGGATATTCTCAGGTGTGACCCCTAAGCTAATTCTTCTGGACTTTGCTGTGTGTCCAACGTCCAGCGGTTCTCTCCGCTTTCTCTTAGGTTTCAAGGTTTTCAGGGCTTCTTTGTTATTTAAGGTGGGCGCTTTAGCCTTTGAATTCGTGGCGGACCTAGTCTTTATTCTTTCCGACACACCAATGGTTTGTAATGGATTAGTGGAGCCCTTTTTTGGTCTTGTGTTGAGATTAGCTCCATCAGATTCTGGAATGCAAAACATTGGTGAGTCATGGCAAGAGGAATTATTATCAGGGTCGTCCGGCGCAAGGCTTACATTGCCGGTATCAGTTCCCGATTCCAAGATACGAACAGGGGAACGTACTTGTGACAGATAGCCCAGCGAGGAGCGTTTATTGGTAAGAGAACCCAGCGACAAACGCTTCTCGGTAACATCAATCTCCTTGTGCAAGATAGAGGAAACTCTTACCAAAAATTGGTCTAATGTACCAACAAGGGACTTCCGGCCTATTACTGGAGCGGTAGACATCGTTCGGCGGTGAATATTCAACTCTTTGCGTACGGTTTCAATTGGGCAGCAAAACTCCAAGCACCAATGCAAGTTATACAAATGTTATACGGCTATGGTGCATAGTGGGCTGGAGCCGCTACATCAGAAGTACCTGAGGACACACAACTTTCATATATCCAGCAATTACTGACCTTTTGACGAAATTCGAAGGGGGGAGGGCTCGGCCCGGCCTTGCTCGGTCTCTAACGGGCTCAAACGGGCCCGCCCTTGGCCCGGGCTTCGCCCGGCACTGCCCGCGCGCGTCCCGCGATGCGGAGGGAACCTCAGTAATTTATGCGCTTCCGGGCGCGCAGCTCGTTGATAGCAGGAAGTGGCACCGGGAACTCTGGGAGCTGTAGTCTCCCACCACAGCGGCCAGCGGTAGCAGTGGCGGCGGGGGAGACCAGCAGCGTGACCGGCCCAGGGAAAATGCAGCAGACCACCCGAAACCACATACTCAAAGCTGCTCTGAAGTCAGTAAATGTGACCCTTTCTTGCCTGCCTTCCGGGGTCAGTCCTGTTCGTCCATTCCGCCAGCCGTTACACCCTCCAGCAACTGCTTCTCTGGTTCCGCCTCTGCTCCTTATTCCAGTCCTTCAGCGCCTTCTGCAGTGCCTTAGGGTCCAGAAAAATGTGTGATTTACCCTGTCTGTTGACTCGTAGCTTGGCCGGATACAGCATGGTGGAGCAGCCTCCCTGCTGCTCAGCCCCATCTCTTCCAACTGCCAACTCCTCCAGTCCCTCACACCCAACATTCTAAGTGACATCACACATGGCTGAGCAGCAAGGGACAGAGTAGCAATGAGGAAGATGCACACAACACAACAGGTTATAACACCAAGCCTAACTCTCGGAGCTGTTTTTTAGCTGGGGCGAACTGACGTCTAGCCTCCTGTACTCTGGCGGTGAAGTCTGGGAACAGTGAAATAGTCGACCGCTCGTATACCAAAGTCTTCTTCTCACGGGCCAACCGCAGGGCTGCATCCCTGTCCCGGTAGTTCAACAATTTCGCAATAACCGGAAGAGGCGGCGCTCCCGGTGGGGGCCGGGGGCCCAGGGACCTGTGCGCTCTCTCCACTACGAACATCCCTGAAAACACCTCTTTACCCAGCAGTTCTACCAGTAGCGACTCTACAAAGCACTCCATCCGGCCCATCGACGTGGACTCCGGCAGGCCTGTTATGCGCAAATTGCACCGACGGGTACGCGCCTCCAGGTCCTCCGTTTTGTCTTGTAGTACCTGCACCAGGCGCTCAAGTTTCCTCTGGTCCACGTCCAGCGTAGTCTGTACCGTAACAAGTCATTTTGCTGTAATAACACTCAGCAATGATTTGAATGAAGGATCATTCAGCTTTTTAGCAAGAGCACAGAAGGCATGGGTCAGCGCTTTGTTTGTTTTACCATGTACGGTTTATGCGCCAGGAAGTTTAATTTCTTGTCAATGTACACACCCAGATATTTGTAGTTGGTAACTTCTTCCAGACATACATCACCTGAGTTGATTATAAGGGGGGAGCAGAGCCATCCAAAATGGACATGATTTTTGTCTTGGTCGTGTTTTTCTCTAGCTGCAGCATATTCTGTTAGTTCAGAAAGAGATCTCTGTAGGCCCACTGCTGTGTGGTTCAGTAGGATGTTATCATCCGCGTAGGAGAGATGGGTAAGGGTTAGTGATCCTCATTTCAGGGGATGGTCATTAACCTGGTCAAGCCTGGGGGTCAAATCACCCATGAAAATGTTAAAGAGCAGAGGGGCCAGGACGCAGCCTTGTTTTGGGACCAATGGCTGTAGGTATTCTTCTGGACAGTCTTGACTCATCCCCCAGCTCAATTCATATCCACGTGTTTGTGTACAGTTGCTCAATGACTCGCAATGATTTGTCGAAGTTTTGCCCACAGGAGAGCTCTGTGCACCCGGTCAAATGCAGCTTTAAAATCTATAAAACGTAGATGTAGTTTCTTTTTTAGGGGCTTGCATTTGTCCGCAATTGTTGTATAACCTTCCCGGAACCCTGTTTGGTTTAGAGGAACCAGTTTGTTGTCGTTGGCCCATACGGCTAGATCTTTCAGAATTAGTGTGGCATAGTACTTATCTTTGGAGTCGATGAGCGCAATGAGCCTGTAGTTTGCTGGGTTGCATCAATCCCCACCTTTGTAGATTGGGTTTATATTTGACCCTCTCCATCTGCTAGGGATTAGGCTAATTGACTCCATGTCATTGTACAGCACAGTTAGCGGATTTGCCCAGTGTTCGGGATCTAGGCTTGTAAATTGCCTGTGGGATGCCATTTGGGCCAGGAGCTCCATCACTTCGTCCTGCCAAGATCACTTTTGCCACTCTAGCCATTGTATAATGTTGATTTGCTGGTGCCAGTGACTGGAGCAACATATTTCTTGTAGGGCTGGGCAGATCATGTGTGAAATATACCCCAGAGTCATTGCCTTGTTCTTGTTCTGGAGTACCTTTTTTTACTGATAATATGGGGCGGAGACTTTAATATTAGTCTCTGTCAACATTGGGATACTGGAGTCTGCGGCCTGGGATATAGCCGAGGGTCTAGTTTTCCCCACTTCAATCATTATGGTTCTGGAGAGATTTTAAATGACATCATGCATTCAGGCGACTTGGATTTTGCAAACACCCTGTGTAGATCCCCGGCTCCTTTTAGAGCAACTTTTAATGGACGCGGTCTTTTTTCGACTATTGATTTCATTTTAATTACAGCAAGACATGCCTCTAGACTTACTAATTTTCAAACCTATGATATTGCCCTTAGCGATCACTTTCCACAAAGCATTGGTTTCCAGTTATATCAAAAATCAACTATGGGCAAGGATCACCTGACCCATAGTATAAAAGATATCACTCTGACGAGACAAAACGGATACTCATTAAGTTGGAAAAAGATTGACCCAGTTTTACTTATGCATACGATTCTAAGCAAATGCAGCGAATCGATTAGTAAATGCTTTGGCGGTGGCCACATAGCGTCCGAGATAGTGGAGGGGTTTCTTGATCTATCTAAGACCATAAGAAACTATTTACATGTAGATCTCAACAGGAAATCCATTCCAAAAAAGGGATGGTTTGACCACAGTTGTAGCAAAGCGCATTCAAACCTTAAACTCGTCCTCCATAGCAGGCCTAGAAATAAGGACAGAATAAAAGAAGCAAGAAGGGCTGATCAAAATACTTTGAAAGCAAGAAAAGATAGTCTTAGGGAGGAGGCATGTAATAAGCTTAGAGCCGCATCTGAAATGAAAGATACTGCTGCCTTCTGGAAAGCGGTTAATGCCCCGTATTTAGCTGACACAGAGAGAGCAAGTATTGAAATAACCATAACAGGGAAGGAATGGGTGGACCATTATTCTAAACTATATTCCACCCCTTCCCCTGCAACAAGTATTAGCGACTTGGAGGGGGACAGAATAAAATCCCACCCTGTTAATCTTCACTCTCAGCTCAAAATTGAATTGTCAGAGATCGAGATGGCAATTAGCTCTAGTAAGTGCGGTAAAGCTCCAGGGCCAGATGGCATTCCCGTGGATCTTTTTAAACATAATATAGCCTTCTGGGGACCCATGTTATTAATGCTTGTATAACGTCGGGTTTTATTGCTACTTGGAAGGAATCGACCCTGGTCCCGATTTTTAAAAAGGGGGACAGGCATAAACCTGCCTGCTATCGCCCTATCTCACTCCTGGACTCCACGGTTAAAATCATAGGGAGAGTTATCCTATCCAGAATACAGCTTTGGGCAGACGAGCGATCCATTATCAGCAATATTCAATATGGCTTTCGGCAAGGTTTGGGTACAATTGATCAATGCCTAAATCTGGAATTAGTAGTTAATAAATATAGTAAGGCCAAAAGGGGTGTGCTCTGTTTAGCTTTCGTGGACCTGTCCGCGGCTTTCGATTGTGTTATTCACAATAAACTATGGCTGATTTTAGAAGAGCTGGGATTAGAATTACCTTTGATCTCCCTAATGCGTGAATTTTATATTGAGCCCACTGCTAGGGTGCGTTATGGGACAGAGGGGGAGTGCTCTGATCGTTTTGCCGTGGGGAAAGGAGTGAGGCAGGGTTGTGTCCTGGCACCCCTCCTTTTTATTTTATATATTAACAATTTAAATTTGACGCTTCAAAAGGAATGTAAGGACTTGCCGGGGGTAGGGAATATCCCTCTCCCCGTCCTAATGTACGCAGATGATGCGGTGCTTATGGCCCACACATCGAACAGTCTTTAGATGGTTTTAGACAGCTTTGCAAAATTTATGTCTGATTTGGGACTTACAGTTAACCCGTCAAAAACGTTTATTTTAAAATGTGGACAGGGAAGCAGTAGGAGTCGGCCCTTGTTTCTTGACAAGAATCGTTTAACCTGTACAAACACCTTTTCGTATCTGGGGGTTCTCTTTGACCGCACCGGCGATATTCTTTGAATGAATCCTCAGGAAAGTGTGCTGCGCGAAGTATATTGCTCGACTTAAAAGTCACGCTTTTCTTTGGACGTTTAGATCAGTTGCTAGCCAGCGTCATTGCCCTGTCTCTCATTCGTTGTTTTTTTCTTCAGTTGGACGCTTGGTCTGATCTGGGCATGGGTATATTGTGGGGCAGGCCATTGACCTTGAATTTTGTCTGATGAGTTTTTTTCCGATTGGGTACTGATTCCAGTTTGGTCACTAGCATTTTGTAGTACAGCAGATACGGGGGAGAGCCCCAGGCAGGTGCGTGACCTTTGTACCACTATTGTAAAGGGTGATTGATAATGCAGTATTATTGGCGTTAAAAGAACTATACACCAAGATTCAAACTGTTGTTTTGAAATTTTAATTCGGAGGGCTATCTCCTCTGATTTCCATGTGGTGAGTGTTTGCTCTTGAAGACTGCGATCTTCGTTAGACAGGAATCTGACTGATATTAGATCTGTAGACTGAATGTTCTGCAGAGTCAGTATCACAGCAAACAGCCTCATAATGTTTCCCCTATTTAGGATATCCTGCTTGCCTTGTGAAACATTTTGGGGTGTAAAGACAATTTGCTGAGTTTCACTGTTAATGGCTCAAGACAAGGTACTTGAGTGCGAGGAGTTTGATGAATGATCCAGACAGGTATTGTGTGGCTGCCTTTTGTTGTTTGTCCTCACTATACTTGGGTGTTGCCTTTAACCGCGATTTTGTCAATATGTTCAAAAACCCTCTACTTGAGGCAGCTCTTGAGGCCTTACTTTGACTGCACCACCACACATTGAATGTGTGTGCAGATCAGTGAATTCTAGCGGTGTGTTATTTTTTGAGCTTTTGGGTCCATTTACTTGGCACTTTCTTGAGGGAGGGGCGGCACCCATTACCCACCGTACCGTAGGGCCTTCATTCACATTTGCTGGCATGATCCCAGCTGTGCCTTCGCTTTTCAAAGGCCGCCAATAATGTTTGTTTTGTTGACTGCCCCTAGGTTGATTGGCGTTTGCTGAGTGGGCCTCCTGGTCGGTATCTGACTTCCTCACTGTAGTTTGTGATTTGTCCAATGTGGCTCGAAAGGTCATGTTTGTCTCTAGTTTATTGAGTAGCTCAGATTCGTTGGTTTTTAGCAAAATCTTTGGGGGATTGAGTACCAAGGAGTAATGATGTTTCTGTTTGACTGTAAAAATGGGGCATAGATTATTATGGTTTATTGCACTCTTCCCCACTTGCTGATGATTCTTTTTTGCCTTCGTTGCACATTTCTTTCATCTTTTAGTTTGCGCGAGAGACATGGGTTTGCAAAATTCAGCTATCTTGGACACAGGTGATTTCAGATTAAATGAACCCTGATCCTTCACTTTAGCTGGTTTCAAGGAAGAAATTATAGGAGTGCTATTTGCTTCAGTTTATTTTTCTGTTTTGTGATTGTTGTCTTTTATTGACTCTTGTATATCTGTATTCACTGAAAAAGATTGAATGGTGAATATAGTTGCTTTCTCACAGTTTTTCATTCTATCTAGAATGTCAATTAGGATTGCTGGTAGGACACTTAACTTGTCGATGATTGGGCCGCTCCTACATGCTTCTGGTTGGGGTGCAGGGGCTATTGTCTGTCCAGTGGTGATCCAATGAGAGAGTGTTTCTATGTTGTTGTTAATAATGGAGATATGTGTTGCCATAATGTTCATAAGATCAACTTGGAGGTCCAGTTTATCTGACTGCATGTTAAGTACTGAAATTGAGGTACTCAGGATGTTCAATAATGAGGAGTGTAGAGAAGATATGTTCTCCCCCTTTACCTGTTTCTAGTCCTCTTTTAGTTCAGGACCTGCAGTAGCTTCTCTGTGGCTACTGCCTTGCTGTGGTCTGGGAGAGGGACTGTAGTTTCTACCTAATGCACCAAGCTAATCAGACATAGTACCTGGTGGGTCGTATTTGTTGATGATTTAGGGACATTGGTTAGATCTGCTTGGGCTGATGATATAGAATTGCTTAGAATTTCTATATTTAAAGAAACTGCACTGTGTTTTCTTGTCCCTGTGAAGTTCATGGATTCACCCTGAGGTGAGTGGCCTGGTTGACTTAGATTCTCTAATGGTGAGGTTACACACATTTCATCATTAGTAGTCAAATTAATGGTTTTAACCCCCAGGGCTCGGATCAGTTCCGTACTGTTCGTTATCAGTGTTGAGTGGAGCCATGAATTATCCAGATCATCTTTTGAGTTGCCTGTTGGCGTGTGGATTGGGTCTGGACTTTTGCCCGCTCTAGGTGTTGAGTGCTGGTACTTCGGGGTGTGTGGCGGTACTTTCAAGACAAAGTTGCATCCTGACAGAAAAACAGGTATTGGGGCGGATCTTTGGTATTGACCAAGTGCTAACTGTTAGCTATTTGGTGCACAAACCTGCGCCTGGGTGGTAACTATGTTGCCCCAAAGTGGTACCTTTAATGTTGAGATATTGGAGTTTGCTACAATATTTACCTCAGGGTCTTGATGCAGGGCCTGATCGGTTGTTAAAGAATAGAGGTTTTGTGGAATGAGGGGGTTTGTCAAGCCCTCGATGAAACAAGCCCTTTACATTTACAAGGAATACATTTGTTTAGTGCTTAGGAAGAATAAGCAATGTCATTGAGTACTTTTGACAATAACAGGCCTGACAGCCCTGGCCAAACCACCACAGCCATGAGAGGATCACAGCATGAGTCAGCCATCATTGCTCACCCTCAAATGGCCAGATTATCTCATAGAAGCCTAAGTGAATTACCATTTAAAATATAGAGTGACATCTGTGATTCTGGGCTAAATGACAGTCACACCTATATTCACTCATTAGGAGAAAAGAACTGCACAATAAGTGGAGGACAGAGGATTAACAACATGGGTGCACTAAACTCACTCTTCCATCACCAAGGATAGAGTGGCACGGTGAGTGCCAAGTTCTGACCAGCAGTGGCAGTGGTTCATAAATGTGGCTAGAGAAATAAAGGCAATCAGCACAGAAACATGTTAATCTACAGCTTTCATGAATATGATATCTCAGCTGTAAATGTGCAGTGCCACATTTTATTCTGATGACAGATTTGACAATTCAAGAAAATTGAGTGATTCCACATGGATTACTGTTCCACACCTAATTATAAGTGGTGAACCAATCAACTATTTGCAATTCAATTATATCAAATCTAAATTTTGGTAAGAACTTTTTGAACGCAGCTCAAGACAGTTCAGTAAAATGTAGAGAGCAGTGCTTTAAATGACCGGTGCAACCTGCACCTCTGGGTGTGGCGCCCATAGTTTCATCTTGGCTGTGAGCCAGTCTGTTATTTCTTAGTATGAATAGTAGGAGTGGCCCCTGCTGACGTCATCCACAGGCGCAAGTAGTCCCCCCGGCAATGACAAAGGCGGCGGGAAAAAACGGGAAACCCTCTTTGTCCTCTCCAGCAGCTTCTGAGATGGCAGACCAGTGGCAAGTTAGGAAGTCAGCGTTCCAGTTCATCCACGTGGCAGTGCTCAAAGTGCTTTCCGGTAGGCGGCGGTCCATGAAGCGCTATCGGTCGAGAGTAACACAGATTAGTAGGCTGGTTCATAGGCATCGGGGGGTAGGGAGAGGGCCTCACAGCGTAGTTGTCATCGCCATCGTCATTGGTATGTATTGTAAAGCATAGCGATTGTAATTTTGCCCAGACTCTCGGGTAATGTTTCATTGTAAAGAATGGGTTTTTAGAAAATTGCTATTGAATGTTCAGCATAACCGGGGCATCGGGGTGGAATGCATTGGGTATTTCCACTTGTATAGATGGCGGCATGATTTTTCAAGTCTCATTATTAGTTTTTGATTTAATTAAAGCAAATCCAGGGCATTAGGGTGGTAAATATCCCGAAGCCCTGGGTATCTGCGGCGCGCGCATGTGATCGCATGCTGTACCGGCTTTGTATAGATTGCTGTTTTCATACTCGGCATTGCATGTATTGAGATTCATACTGGGTTGGGGTCAATTTAATCCAGGGCACTCATTTGTAAGTAGACCAGGTGTCCTGGGATGTTGAGGCGAGCTCGTGTTTGCATGTTTATAATCTGCATAGGGGGGATTGGAGTACAGGCGGAGTAAATATTCTGGGGCGCTAGGGCTGTAAGTATTCCTCGGTTCCCCGGGTATTTTTCTCAAGCGCTGGGGTGGTGTCACGATGGGGCATGGTGTTTAAGAATCTGAAGTAGGCAAATGGTCATAGCAGTCATGGATACAAGGTGGGCTGCCGAGTGCACAGGTGGGTGCTTAGGGATGGAAAGGCAGGGGAGCACAAGTACGAGGTACTGCCACCGAGCTATTCATTGGGCAGCCGAAAAGGTTGTGGCCTACCGGTCAGAGCTACAGACCTCAGCGCTTGGCAGTGGCAAGGGGTTTGTTGATGAAGGGTTAGTTGTGTTTCTAAAATTAATTTTCTTTTCATTGCATCTAGTGCAGTGCTGGGTACATGGACGTTTATGCTCAGAATACCTCCAAAGCTCGCCCGAGTCGCCAAGGACGCCCCAGCCACCCTAGAGGACTTTCGGTCATGTAGTGAACTATGAAATGGTGCGGAGACATGAGCCATAGAGTGGGCCCTTCAGACAATGTTGCAAGAGATGGGAGAGGGGTCCCAGCTGTCTCCCCCATTACTCAAACGGCCAAAGAAGGTCCCAGCTTGGTACAATGAAGCCCTGCAGGAATCTGTTAAGCGGGGTATGAAAGTGCAGGCGGTCGTTGCAGGTGAGACAGCGGTAGTTGAACTGCCCCTGGTGGCTCTAGGCATGAACCAAGCTCCCATTCTGCTGGGGCAAGGAGCTGATGGCAGTCAGAACGGCCAGGCGAACAAAGGTTCACAGCATGTGGGAGACTTTTCTCAAAAGCATCACAACTCCTGCTGCACTGGCAACCACACCCGCTCCTTGAGTCACGTCAATGCAGGTTGGCCTGGCTGCGGAACACCGTCCATAGGACAGGCTCCCACACAGCTAGTAGTGCTGCAGGGCAGCGGGGTAGCACAGGTGTAGGTACAATCAGGCGGGGTGGCACAATCTCCCCTTGTCGTCGCCTCCACATCACAAGCCCATCTTAGTAATCCTGCTACCGCTGGTCCAATACTGCAGACAGTAGCAGCCCCAGCAGCAATGCCAAAGGTGCAGACCCCTCTCTCTGTCAGCCCAATGTTCCCTGGTTCTGCGACACCCACATTGGCCCCGTCAGCAGCTATTACGTGGCACATGTCAGCAGAAACTAGGGAGAAGATTTTCAAAGGAGAGTACATTGATGTTTTTGATCTCATTAACGCAGGTGTGGTCCAGGGAAAAAGCAGAGCAGGCAAGGAGGGTGAGTTTAATCAAAATAAAGAATGGGTGGACTGGTCCATTAAGAATTGGGTTACGGGGTTATCTATTCATGCAGCTATTTTGGTGGCGAGGTTCTAGGCAGTGGCGGCACAACTGTTCAGCTACATGTCAATGATCCATGGAGTAGCTTCAGAATTTCAGGGCTCTGCTTGGCTTCAGTATGACAACAAATTTAGACAGATAAAGGCAGTAAGACCCGAGATGGCATGGGATTAGTGGGAAATAAACATATGGCAGGCAGAATTTTACATGGCACTGCTAGTTCCCAGAGCCTCTCATTTCTTTCAATCTGACAAAGGGGTGGGGACAAGAAGTAGGTTGTTTGACAGTATAACAAAAAAGAATGCAGTAGAGGGTCCACCTGCAAATTCAAACACCTGTGTTCCTTCTGCGGATCTCAGGGTCACCCTGAGAGCAAGTGCTTCAAGAATTGGGGAAGCCAAAGGATCAGCACCCTCCCAGAGGTTGCAATCTCCAGTCCGCATAAGAAAGTACCCACCCCCATTCATTTACATGTTTTGGCCCACCTTCTTAGTAGATAAGATTCTTGGCAAGAGGCTCACCTGTTGTATTATGGTTTCAAATATGGATTCCGTATTCCATCTAGCGCCCCACCTTCCACAGTACCCCCGCATAACCAGCTGTCCGTTCTACGCAACCCAGAGGTCGCTAGGGACAAAATCATGAAAGAAGTAAGTTTATGGAGAGTGGCAGACCTCTTTCACAAATCATGTGTTCCCCTTTGGGGCTGATTCCTAAGAAAGAAGCAGGGAAGTTCCGCCTCATTCACAACCTTTCATTTCCACCGGGGTCTTCAGTCAATGACAGGTTGGATCTAGAGCTTTGCACTGTGCGTTACACTACATTTGACACAGCAATTCACAAGCTACAGAGATTGGGCAAGGGTGCCTTGATGGCCAAATCTGACATAGAAGCCGCCTTTCGCCTCTTGACAGTACACCCAGATGACACTAGATTGTTAGGTTTTAAATTTGAAAGGAGTTTCTTTATGGATCTGTGTATGCCAATAGGTTGTTCTATTGCCTGTTCTGTCTTTGAGTCATTTAGCCGTATCACATGGGCGGTGAAAGATCTGGGGTCATTTCAAGAAGTGGTACATTATTTGGATGCCTTTCTATTCTTGGGTTCTCCAGGCTCACCGGCATGTGGCAAGGCCCTTCTGGGTTTCCAACAGTTGGCCAAGTCCTTGGGGGTCCCCCTGGCAGCTGATAAGACAGAAGGTCCCGCGACTTGCACGAGTTTTCTGGGCATTGAGATAGAAACCATAGCTGGGGTATGTTGGAGATCAGGGCTTCCATCAACATATGTCTAGCTACCCGTAAGGTTACCCTGCATCATTTACAGGTACTGGTTGGGCAATTAAACTTCGTTCTCATAGTGATAGCCATGGGCAGGGTGTTCTACGAGAACATTGCCAGGTCAAAGTCTGGCATCCAGGCAAAACATCACCACACCAGACTTTCATCTGAAATAAAAGATGATCTGCGCACCTGAAGAGGGTTCTTGACTGGGTTCAATGGCTCTCTGCTCTGGAAGCAACCAGCAAAATCCTGCGCGGATGTGGCGCTCTATACAGATGCAGCTAGTAGCATAGGATTCAGCGCAGTATTGGGCACGAGGTGGTGCATGAAACACTGGCCAGTTGAGTGGTTGTGTTTAGGGTTAACACGCAACATGACATTCCTAGAGCTCATCCCTATCATTGTGGCGCTACACCTCTGGGGTACCTTCCTGGCTAACAAGCGTATCATGTTTTGGTCTGACAGTATTTCCGCAGTGATGGCAATCAACAACCAGAGGGCCAAATGCCCTTTTGTGCTTCGATTACTTAAGGAGCTCATCCGTTGCTGCCTGGGCGTAATGTGTATTTTATTGTCAAGCATGTGCCGGGAGTAGAAATTGCAATAACTGATGCCCTGTCTCATTCTAAGTTGACAGAATTCAGAGCATGATGGCCACAAGCAGACAGCCAGATGGTGGTTTTCCTGGAGGAAGCTTGGTACCCCATTGCTCCCGATCTGATAGCTGCCTCCTTGGCTCCCAAGACTAGGAGTTTGTATGAGAATGCATGACTGGTGTATATGGCTTCTTTCAGTTCTCCTGGGGGCATAGAGATTCATACCGCAGGGGGTACTGCTATTTTTGGTTAAACAAAAAGAGAATGGGAAATCATTGTCCCTGGTTAGGGGACAGTTGTCTGCGATTGCCTTCTGGCTGGAAGGGGTTGATGATCCTACCAAGGATCCCAGGGTCCAACGGGCTTTGAAAGGTTAAGAACACTTGTCTCCAGGAGCTAAGGATGGTAGGTGACCCATTGATGCTGATAGATTGTCACGTATTTTGGGGATACTACCCCAGGTTTGTGCATCCCACTATGAGACGCAGCTGCAATGCTCAGCATATTCACTTGCCTTCTATGGGGCATTCAGAGTTTCGGAGCTAATACCTTCATCAAAGGTGAATAAAGAGGGGGGCATCAACCTAAATGATGTTATGGTTTCAAAGGACATTTGGCAGGTCAGGGTAAGGATTTCAAAGACAGACCCGTTGGGGAGAGGAGCATGGGTGCAGTTGCATGCTGCTCTCGGGGCAACGCATTGTCTGGTGACACTGATGCAAGCATTCATTCATATGCCTCTGGGATGTGGGGATTCTAGGCAGTTACTACATACAGATGGCTCCCCGTTGACCAGATTCCCGTTCGCTACAGGTAGAAATAAGATATATTTATTTTGCTCTAGGCTATACTCTTGGCTTTCGTTTGCCCACCATTTGATTAGTATTGATTGAGTTACTTTGTTACATTGACAGATCTCTCGTGGCCCACATCGGCCTTCATGTTAATTTCTCCCTTCATACACATCAGCACAAAATTGAATTATTAAAGGATACACGATTGGATACTATAACTTCGAAGGAAAGGTGCCTAGAACCTTTGGAATAATGCTATTTTCTCTAACTCTAGAAGTTTTGAAGGCATGATTATTAGCATTAATATGAGTTGTTACTCCTTTAGATTCACGTCACAGAATTAATTGGGTTTTTCATACTGGAATGTTTAATGACCAGCCGGGTCGTAATTATAACTGGTAATAAGGTGAGATTCAGCCCTTAGTGCTTGATTTGAATATATTGGTTGTTTTTTCTGTAGGTTTCACTTTAGTTCTTTATTGACCAGGATACCTTTATATTGAAATTTTAGGTATTTAATTCCTTATCTGAAAGGTAGGCAGTGTTCCGTGCCTTTGTGTGTAGTTCAGACGTTTCCTATTTTATTTGAATTCTTTCACGTTTCACGTATTAGCATGATATTATCACAAACTCCTATCATCATGAACTTGGTGACATACGGGTTGCACTCTTATCCACACTTTACACCTTCTTCAGGAACACACACTTTTGGGTTTCTTCTTTACTATGGTGACGTTAGAAACGCCACCTGACTGTGTGATTGAGTCACAATTTTCTCAATTTGAACGGCATATGTTTTTTTAAGGTTCCCGCTTTAAAGGTGATGACTGTTTCACATTTTATTGACCTGTCCACATGTATTCACACTGACACTGTGAGGTATTGAGTCACACCTCGACTATAAGGGGGTATGTTTACCACTATTGCTCATGTGAATGTATTACACTCATAATAGAAGTCCCTTTTTGTGTTATTTCCAGCCCTGAAGAAGTTGAGGGTTAATACCCTAACAACGAAACATGTGTTGGCTGGACTTTGTGTTGTTTTCTTGAATAAAGACAAAGGAAATACACCTAGAGCAGGGGTCTCCAACCTTTTCTGGTTTGAGAGCTACTTCAGCTCAAGGAAAGTCCTGTTGAGCTACTAGCAAATTGGATCACTGTAAAATATTGACAGCACATGTAAACATTACACTATGACCACCCTAAGCAGGATTATCATAATGCCAACCAAGTATTCCAGGCAATGTTACCAGAAGAAATGCTAAGGAAACATTTATCAATATTAAATGCCCCCACCTGATGGATAAAGTAACAATCAAATCTTCACATGCCTTGTGGCACAAAGGACATAACCACAGCAATAAGTCTCCTCAATTCAGCTTGACTAATCTTTCAAGTATCAACTTTGAATGTGTTTGGAATTGCAACTTTTTGTCTTCATCAGCATATCAATTTCTGAAAATGCTCAGATTTTTCTATCACCACTTTCCATTTTGTGCAAATAAACTACATTTTCCTGAAGAAAACCTTTGTTTGAAAAACATGTCTTTAAAATACAAATTTTCATTTTTAGGAAATACAGGGCTCCCAAACATCAGCTTGTTATTTCAATTGAACACTCACCTGTACAAATGCCTCACTCACATGGACAGACTGCTTGGAATGCTCCGGTATTACAGTCATAAGCCATGGCGCCATAGCACCATAGCACCGAGGACGACTGTATAATGCCAATAATGCCCACCAGTATATAATTGTGCCAAGCCTGGACACCATAAGGACAAGGATGGCCACCATATTATTAGTCATGGCCATTAGTATGCAAGGGGCAGCCACAATTATATCAGGGACACCTAAGTAGAGTGCAGTCATGCTGTTAATGTGTCACTGATGGCTGCCAGTATACCATAACTAGACCGAGAATACCCAAAATAGTTCAGGATGGCCACAATTATGTCATTGGCACTGTTATGCCATGAACTGACACAATTGTGCCACAGACAAAACCCATATGATGAGGGCTAGCATACCCATTTGATAGTCCTTAACACCAGGTGTAGCTTACAGGAAGCAATAGTGTTTAGTGTGGACGCACACATAAATAAATGCAGATGATTAATTTTCTCTGCTCACGATTATAGCTTTCCTCAGCCCTTGGCTGCTCATGCAACCAACTAAAACATTTTCACGCTGACTTCTGCAGTCACACACTTTAGTGGATCAACACTGATTACTGATCAGGCTACCACTACCACTCTTCATTTATAGCCCACTGTACACACGCATGGTGAAATTGATAAAGCAGGGGACTACCACATGGCCTATCACCTTGTGACTTAGTCCGAGACTGGATAAAGGTGGCCATGTGGCAGACTCAGTAGGCCGACACAGTGTGTGTTTGATTGTTAAGATGAGTCCCTGCTGTAGGCGCCACAGCCCGCAACCTCAAACAATGGATCGACGACTGCGCCAACACCGTCTCCCCGCTCAAGAAACCCCCCCATACCCACACCAGCAAGAGAGCTAGCTGGTTCACTGAAGACCTCCAGGCCTCCAAGCGAACCTGCCGAAAACTAGCAAAAAACTGGACGCACCAAAGAACACCGGAAAGCTACACAGCCCACAGGAACACCACCCACCGACATCACCAACTCATCAGATCCGCCGAAAGGTCCGCAATCAGAGACCGCCTCGACAACAACGCACACAACAGCAAAGAGCTCTTCAGCATCGTGAAGGAACTCTCCAACCCCAGCTCCAACACCAACGACATCCCATGGTCACAAGAACTGCGACTCGCTGGCCACCTTCTTCCACCGCAAGATCACAGACATCCACGACAGCTTCGATGCCGTCACTACCCCGACAGCAGCCGACACCCCCGCTCCCACAACCACCACCCGCACCAACCACCTGCTCACCTGGACCAACACCAACGACGACGACACCATCAAGATCATGAACACCGTCCACTCCGGATCCCCGCAAGACCCCTGCCCACACCACATTTTCAACAAAGCCAGTAGGACCATCGCACCCCACCTGCGGAAAACCATCAACATCTCCTTCGAGACAGCGACCTTCCCGGAGAGCTGGAAGCACGCAGAGATCAACGCCTTACTAAAGAAACCCAAGGCGGACCCAAGGACCTCAAGAACTTCCGACCCATCTCCCTGCTCCCGTTCCCGGCAAAGGTCATCGAAAAGGCCGTCAACAAACAACTGACCAGCTTCCTCCAAGAGAACAACATCCTCGACCCATCCCAGTCAGGGTTCCGCAGCAACCACAGCACCGAAACTGCCACCACCGACGACATCAGGATCATGCTCGACAATGGAGAAACCGCGGCCCTGATCCTCCTGGACCTCTCAGCCGCCTTCGACACAGTCTGCCACTGCACACTAAGAGCACGCCTCCACGACGCCGGAATCCAAGAGAAGGCCCTGGACTGGACCACCTCCTTCCTCTCCGGAAGATCCCAGAGCGTCCGCCTACCCCCCTTCCGCTCCAAAGCCATCAAGATCATCTGCGGCGTACCCCAAAGCTCATCTCTCAGCCCAATGTTATTCAACGTCTACATGGCACCACTCGCCCACGTCGCCCGACTACACGACCTAAACATCATCTCCTACGCCGACGACACCCAGCTGATCCTCTCGCTCACCAAGGACCCCCACACCGCCAAAACCAACCTCCACGAAGGAATGAAGGCCGTCGTCGACTGGATGAGGAACAGCCGACTGAAGCTGAACTCGGACAAGATGGAGGACCTCATCCTTGGCTCCACCCCCTCAGCCTGGGATGACTCCTGGTGGCCGACGGCATTAGGAGCACCCCCTACACCCACCAACCACGCACGAAACCTAGGGGTCATCCTCGACTCCAACTGTCCATGACACAGCAGGTCAACGCCGTCTCCTCCTCCTGCTTCAACACCCTCCGCATGCTTCACAGGATCTTCAAGTGGATCCCCACCGAAACTAGAAGGACGGTCATCCAGGCCCTCGTCAGCAGCAGACTGGACTACGGCAACGCACTCTACGCAGGAGCCCTGGCCAAACTCCTGAAACGACTCCAACGCATCCAGAACGCCTTCGCTCGCCTGATTCTGGACATCCCCCTCCGCAGCCACATCACACCCCACCTGAAAGACCTGCACCGGCTCCCCATCAACAAGAGGATAACATTCAAGCTCCTCACCCACGCACACAAGGCACTCCACGACACCAGACCAGCGTACCTCCACAGATGACCCAGCCTTTACTTTCCCGCCAGCCAGCTCCGCTCCGCAGACCATGCCCTCGCTACCATCCCCCGCATACAAAGAGTGACCGCCGGCAGCAGATCATTCTCCCACCTCTCTGCCAAGACGTGGAACACCCTCCCCATCCACCTACGGCAGACCGAAGACCTTCTATCCTTCAGGAGACTCCTCAAGACCTGGCTCTTCGAACAGTAGCAGCATCCCCCCCCTAGCTCCGTGAGACCCTCGCAGGTATGTAGTGCACTTTACAAATGCTATGATTGATTGATTTATTGATAGGCTGGTTGGTTAAAGATCTTCAGATGAGCAGTGCTGCCTTTTTGAACATGCTTAGAGTCTCCGCATAGACTCTCTGAATGAGATACTGGGAATGACTTCACCTCTGAGAGCTACTTGAGGGTACTGGTGAGCTACCAGTAGCTCCCGAGCTACTCGTTGGAGACCCCTGACCTAGAGACATTACTTGCCTCTCTCTACTTACATACATTTGATGAACTTTCATTTTACAGGGGAGCGTGTGCATAGCAATTGACATTATTCACTTCGGACCCTTGGGTCCCACCTTTGAGGGTTTTAGGGGGTTTTCTCTCACCTGTTGCAGTGCAAGAATTTAATTTGTTTTGTTTATACTATGTAAATTTGGCAGGCGCATTATCCCCATGTGAATTAATACCCCCATATTGCTAGCACCTATTTGTGTCAGGAAAGGCAGCCGCAACTTTGATCCACCTACAGTTTTCTACACGTGACATATACTTTGTAGTGATGGATAGGGACAGAATAGCGGAGGAGCTCTTTGAAAACTTAGCTAAGGGCAGTACCATTACTAATGGCAACAGCAGTGGGAACCAACAATGCAGAGAGGGCCTTAGAGAGAAATTCCTATGGTTAGAGAGACTCAAGAAAAACTAGACTTCGAAGTGGTGGGATGGAGCTACATTAAAGCAATACCTCAAGCTTAATAGGGTCCCCAGGGGATTCAGATCGCAGATTTTCCCCACTTACGATGATCTGGATGAAGACCTCCTGAAACAATGGGAGACGGCACTCACAACCAATTCCAACACACTTATGGGCATCCTTATTGACAATGCTGAGCGCAAAGTATCAAAACTCCAGGCGGAGATCACACTCTTTGAAAGGGAAATTAGGGACCTAGACATCAAAGAAGCAACTGAGAAGAACTACGTTATCTTGAATGACATTTCCCTGAAACACTAAAATGATATGGAAGAAAGGAAAGCTAGAAAGCTCAGACGAGATGAAGTAGATTACAAGGAAGGCAGAATTTTCACATTTGCCAAGAAATATGACCAGTGGCTTCAGAATGGCCAGGATAGAGACAAACCGATCAGATCAGAGACAATCTCAATCTCCTCTAGTTCCACGTCTCTCAGTGCCCCACTCACCAACGATAGAGAGGCGGATAACAATGCAGGCACATCTGATGAGGCAAGACAGGGCAACTCCTCTTTTTTAAGGGAGGTACAGAGGATTTGGAAAGGCAACAGATCGCTACCAAGTAGAGGAGATCAGGACACAAGACCCGTAGAGGCAAAAGAGCAGAGCAAAGAGGACTACAAGAAGAAACTGAGATCCGCAGATGAGAGAAACAAGTAAACAATGCAGAAAGGGGGGTGAAGGTAATTAACCTTTCCTCTAGGGCACTCACCAATGACATGATCTCCCTTTTGGAGAAAGGTTTAAGTTAAGCTACAACCCCAAGGAGAAGGGTGACATGTGTGGTCTTAAAATGTATCTCTTTAAATTTGTGAGAGGGCTTAAATTGAAGAAATTATTCTGCAATAACCCCGTGCACAATAAAAACAATACAAACATACCAACTGTTTTTTTTATCAGATGTATTGAGTATACAAGATGTGCATGATACGCATTTGCTTTTATCCCTCCCAGACACTAAACACACACTACACCATATGGAGAGACTCTTAGAAGAAGTGAATGTTGGCACAGATCACACAATAGCTAGTGGTTTGAAGAATAAATCCAAATGGACACCCATTATACCTGGTGGTAACTCCATTGACACTTTTAACGAAATGGTCTTGGATGATATGGACAGATTTAATGAGAGGAGAGACAATAAAAAAGCTAGACATCATGACAATCTTTTGGAAGGAGAACGTACAGCCCTGAAAACACTAATAACAGAGAATGAGGTCATAACCAGAGAGGCAGACAAAGGGGGCAACGTGGTAGTCATGAACATAGTAGATTATAATCAAGAAATCAAGATACAACTTAACGATGTAGCATGCTATGAGAGATTGACTTACAATCCAATAGGACCTTTGACCATCAAGATAAACAACTTTCTTAAGGAATGGCACACTGCGGGTCTTATTGATGATGAAGAACAGATGTATTTGAAGGTCTCTAGACCGACCTTCCCGTGTCTTTATACTCTGCCTAAAGTCCAGAAACATTTACCTTTTCTCCCAGGTAGACCAATGGTCTCTGGATGGGAGGACCCACTGAAAGACTTGCCAAGTACGTGGATCTTTTTCTTGGCCCACTTGTCCAGAATCTCCCTTATTACATCAGGGATACAAAGCATATTTTGGGTTTATTAGCAGACCTGAACTGGGAAAAAGGCATGATACTTGCCATATTGGATGTAGTGTCCCTAAACACGAGCATCAAACCAGATTTGGGATTAAGAGCAGTACAACGACATCTACACAAAAGATCAGCAACCCAGTGGCAACACACTAACATGCTCATGATTATGAGGGAAATAATTCTGGACAGTACTGTTTTTATTTTTGAGAAACTATGGAACAGGCAGAGAAGGAGTGTTGCTATGAGCTCAACATTATCACCATCTTTTGCAAACCTTTTCATAGGCAGTCTAGAGGAAGAGTGGATTTGGGTCCGCAAAGGTAGCCAATTCAATAACTCCATTATATTTTGGGGTCGTTATATTGATGACTGCCTGTTAATCTGGTCGGGCACCCGGTACAAACTAGAACAGTTCTGTGCTTATCTCACCACTAACACTTATGAGATTAGGTTCAAACAACAAGTCAGTGAGGTCAACATCACATTTTTAGATGTTGAATTATACATCAAAGAAACTGCACTTCACAGACAACTCTTTTGTAAAGACACTGCATGCAACACAACCCTACATGCCACTAGTGCGCATCCTCCACACCAGACTTGAGCTATCCCCTACGGGGAATTCACGAGGGCCAGATGGAATTGTAGCAGTGAGGAAGATTTTGAGGTCTGTCTGTCAGAAATGAAATCCAGATTTAAGAACAGGGGTTGTACACCACCTAATTTAGTGACAGTCAAAAATAGAATCAGAAAATCTGATGAGTAGTAGACACACTGAGAGATAGGGAACACAATGCTGAACAAAAGCAACCGGTGAGACTTGTGATGGATTTCAATGATCTAAGTCGAGTTCTAGTAAGGAGTTTGAAAAAACACTGGAAGTTACTGAGAGCCGACGAATCCATGGTTGATCACATCACCAGGCAACCACAAATCACCTATAGGAGGGGCAGAACCCTAAAAACTAGACTTGGTCACAGTTTGCCATGTGCTCAGAGTAACATGACTTGGTTCACCCAACATTCAGTTGGTTTTCACAAATGTGGCTCCTGTGGTATGTGCAGATGTGCCAGAGATAATAAAAGAGATTTTACTGGCACCAACAATAGAAGCTATGGCATCAGATTGAACATCAAATGCAACACTAAATTTGTTGTTTACATCTTGGAATGTGATTGAAACGTCAATATGTGCGTAGCACCATAAGGACCCTTGAAGAGAGAATTGGGGAACATGCAAGGGCTCTTAAACAGTAGGACCCTAGGTACCCAATGGCGTTACACGCAGTTGATTGTCCCTCCCAGGGTCCACATAAACGTTTCACTTTCTGCGGGATTAACACAATTGAACCTAGCCCTAGAGGGGGGAACAGAGAATTACGACTTGGATCATGCGTCTGAGAATGGTTGAGCATGGTCTGAACAGCGACCATGAGATGCAATACTTTCTGTGTGACTGACATATGATGGGATTCAAAAATAAGGTAACTTGTTACCTTCTAATCCCTGATGGGTCTCTCATGTTACATCTGTATTACACCTATGTGACTTTTACCATTATACATATTGCACTAGAACCACAGTAACTGCATGAGCTTAATATCAGATGTCTACAAATGTCCAACCCTGTGCTTTTGACTGTAATCAATTCCCATGGAGGGGAAGTAACTTATATATGTTTGCTTTTCGATGCATTGTCCTATGTCTTGTATCGACTCATATGTATTGATTTTCTTGCATTTTTCTGAACTATTCTTTTGTGTCCCATATATAAGCAATGTTCTTTGGATCAGATATAAAATCTGCCTTTTTGTAGTAGTCAGGGCAGGGTGAAAGTGAAATTGAGCAATTGCCCTTGATGTAACAGAGAGAGTATGGCCAGTGCCACCCATAATAGAAAGATATGAGCTTCCCCAACTGCAGACAGTAGTAAATAAAACTAACGTGAGTTTGTCTTGGGCGCAAGCTGACAGAGCTGGCATGCCGGCTACAACAAGGTTATGTAATTTCGCTAAACTAGAGAGAAGAAGAAGACTGGTGTACTGTGTACTGGAGTCCATAGTGCTAGTTTATAATGCCTGAAACTCCCACAAATGTTAGAGGCCAAGGAAATGGGAGAACAGATACATACGACAAATGTTATGTACTGTGCTTGCTAGTGCTACTGCTACTATGCCACTATGTGTTGAATTAATTGTGTGTTATTGTTTTGCTAAGAGTATTGGTAATTGTCTCTTTTCTTTCTTGATAGAGCTCCTCGAAAACCAACCAGGAAGGGGTTGGTAGTCATGGCCCGTGCAGGAAGCTGGAGGCCATCTGTAAAGAGTACCGGCGGCTGGTGGTTCTGCCGGAGGAGGAGGAGGAGGCGGCAGCAGCTGCAGCCTCCTCCAATGCCCCGGGTCCCAGCCAGGCCCCTCCAGTGGCACGGCGCCGCGGTCAGGCAGCCGCCCGCCGCCGCACACCAACAACATCCAGCACTGCTGTCTGTAGGAGAGTAGAGTCTGCTTTCTATGTTCACCCCCACTTTATGCTTTTGCTTCACTGGTTTTCAACTTAGATGTGGCTGTGGGCCTGTTAATCAGACCCACAGCCCAGCTGATCTCTCTCTAAATTCACTATGCACTTTAGGTGCATAACCCAATTGGTAAGGATCACCTTTTTGGACCTTGTACAGTGTATCTTCGGTACCCAGGGCATAGGTGTACCCTAGGCCTACCAGGGGCTGCAGCATGTATTATGCCACCCCTGGCTGGCCTTCCATTATGACACAACTGGCTGATCACTCAGCTGTGGCAAGGTCGTGTAATCACCCCTTGCTTAGGTGTAGTATTCCTATACCTACCTTATATATAGACACATGGGTAACCTATCAGTCACTCCTATGGCAGGCCTTAACAATCCTGAAGGCAGAGTGCTTGGTAACATGTGAGATGGTGCTCTAGCATGAGCTGAGCCTGTCTGCAGCTTTTGGAACCATGTCCTTATAGCTGTTCTATGATATCGCCTACCATATACTCTTAAAGTGCCTTATAATCCTCGCGGTTATGGTAACTATGGTTTGGCTTTATCAAAACATGTCGTGTAAGGTGTCTAACACTTTGGAACACTACCCCCACACCATTCCTGGCGGTGAGGATAGTATTCCTCCCTTCTAGAGGGAGAAGACATGTTGAAGACCTACTACCCGGTTAAAGTTAACCAGAGACCCAGCGTCACAAAATGGACGCTGCTGCCACAGACACAAGTCTGACCTCCTGCTGCTGGGAGACCTTCCAGCGAGGGAGGCTTGGACAATAGGTTTCCTGCCTTGGGAGGTGCTAGCACCACCCTAGACAGGCCTTAGTGTATTGGGGCAGGGAGGGATGAATGAAACGAGACACTGCCTGGGGCACACAAGGTGTCCCATGCATAGTCCAGTTCAAACCGGTGCTGGGGCACTCCAGCCCCAGTCCTGGCATGAAACTGGACAAAGGGAAGGGGGTGTAACCACCCCCCTCCCTGGTCCCACCCATAGGAGGAACCTAGCAGGTAACCCGGCCCCCCAGATTAGTATAAGAGTGGGAGCTGAGTCCCTAGGACTTTGGATTATCCTAATAAACTGAACTTGAACAGAAACTCTGGACCTTCGACATTCGACTACGGAAGAAGACTGAAGAATCTCCCTTGTGGCCAAGGAGTGACCACCCTGTGCAAACAGGCACCATCAAGCGACTTGCCGTTTGCTTTGCTCAACGTTCTATGAGGAACCAACTGCACAGCCTGACCAGCGCCTTGACTTCCAGACTTCTCCGACCCTGATCCACATCCACAGCAAAGCTGAGATCCGTGGAGGCGACGAGAGACGTGGGACCAGCTACCTGGGAAAATTGGCGACTTGCTTCCAGCGCAGCTTCTGAGGCATCCTCGAAGTTGTGCTCTGGGGATTAAGAAGCCCCAACCCTGAGCACCATCTGCTCTGAAGATCAGCCCTTCACACTCCACGAGTTCTGCGTGGGGCCCTTCTGCATTTTCCTGCTTGATGCGTCTGTCCGGTTGCTTGCCCGTTGGCTAGTAGCCTTTGTGACAATGAACCTTGAATTTTCCACTGCTGGTTTGGCTCCTCCAGACTGGCCCTTGCTTCCCTGTGAAAGAGAAGCACCTCAGGCCTTCCTGGTCTGCAATAGAAGCGAATCCTTCATTCTGTGTGGGTTGCACTTGCCAAGGCTTGTTGTGTCCCAACTCGACATCGATGCCGCCGACAGCAAGAGCCCTCGTGGGACAGCTCGACTCCTGGTTCTGGTCATCCTCGACGCCTCCTGGTACCCGTGGCTGCTGCGACAAGCTTCACCTCTTCACCTGCATCTTCACGACATCGCCTGGTTCCTTCCTGGTTCCTTCCCGGCTCCTGGCTGGTGACCTAGACTCTGTCCCCTCTGCTTGCAGGTATCCTCCTTCCTGATTCCATCCTTGGAATCCACTGGACACTCTTCACTGACTGCCTGTCAGCAGCTTTCTTCAGGCATCCATAGGAGTCGACGACGAAACCCGACGCAAGTTCACACCTATGCACCCGCAGCCCGTGGGCTAGGTAACTTGAGTACTCCGGTGCTCACACGGGTATTGACTATCCAAGTGACTAGTTTCCAAGTCTCTAACTCCTAGTTCCTTCCAAAGTGTCCTAAATTTCTAAATACTACTATTTCTATCGACTTTAACGCATTACGTGTGAGTGTTTCCACTCTGCACCTGAATCTCGTGGGCCTCCCACTGCCTAGCAACTGATAGGATAGTGTAGCCCCAGCGATTCCCTAGGCCTAGGTTTGTGACAGTGGTTCTTATACCGCTTACTTAGTATATGGTTTGCGTGGCCCCTAGGGCCTAACTGTATTACTTACCTGTGTGACTTATGTATGCTTAAATAAGACTGTGTTGTACTTACCTCGAATCTCATAAAGAGTGCTGAGGGTATTTTGACTAGAATAAATACATTCTATTTTTATAATATATCTGTTGTGGGGTCCTTTCATTTGGTATTCAAGGGATTGCAAATGGTGTAACAGCTGGCTTCACATCCCATACAGAGTTTAGCCTAAGAATGCTCTTGTCCATGCTACCACTAGGATAGCTGGTCTATAAGGTTGACTTTATAACCAATCACCATAAGGGTTGTTTGGACTGATACAAGGTGTACACTAGAACTAGTGACATCATATATCAGGCCAACTTCTCACACTGTCCCCTCTGTGGATGCAACTGCAGGGTATTTGCTTACTGCATGTTCCTCCGAAATGCACAACTGGAGGAGGAGGTAGAGGAGCTCAAGAAGAGGGTCAAGGTCCTGGAGATCGACATCCGAAGAGCCCGCTGCTAAAGACCCTGTTTAATTGCCCCTTTTTAATGGGTTCTTTTGGTGGGTGGGAATCGGGCGTTGGGATTTTTGCACTTTATTTATAGACTACATTGACAATTAGACATTTAATTTGTTGGACTTTTTCGCTTTGGACATTGTTTGGGGTTAGGGAGAGGGGTGGGTCAGGTGTTGTTGTGGGATTTTTTACATAGTTTATTTTTGTTAGGGGATTAAATTATATATTTATACTTTACATACAATGTGGTTAATGTTTTGTGGGTGGGATTACTGTTTTACGTCATACTGTTTCCTTGCTGCTGCACGGCCACAGCCAGTGTTTGATTTAAATAATTGGCTGACTTTGTAAGACCAAACAGATAGATGCGGTACCCCTCACTGAGTGACTTGTCCTACTAGTACTGTCAGTCTTTCCTCCTAGTCCATTATTATACCTCCCCCAAACATCTTTTCTTACTTATGATTGATGTTTAAGTTAGGCAAAGCGATGGCTGCATGACGATGCAGGTTGGGTTTTCAAAGAGAATGGAGTTGCCATGGTTGTGGTGGTAGTAGTAGACACTGGCAGTAGCATTTACAAAAAAAGAAAATGAGACAGTCAGTCACCTGAGAGAGACTCTGGGAGAAGTAGTAGAACGAAGTAAATAAAACATAATGGTGGAGGGGATAGTCTAGTACAACAAGTTACAAACTGTAGTTGTGTCGAGTCACTCAACTAGGCCTACACTCGACACAAGCGTAAACTTTAGTGCTGTGTGTAATAGGATAACAAATCCAATCGATGCCGGCAATTAATGATGATGGATCAGGTTCCTTTGTTAAAAAAGTTACCCCCCAAATATACTGATCATGAGTGGGCAAGCAGAAAAAGATCCTCCCCCTGCCTTGAAATTGAATTAGTGTTATTTTTGCCACATCCGCCCCAGCAAGCGTGTGATCTACTATTGGTGTACATTTAATTTAGTCACACCTCAATAAATCACAAAGCCTGGGGGAAGAGAGTTAGGGTTTGATGAATGGTTGGGAAGGGGGGTTTGGGGAAAGGTTTGACAAAGAAAAACAGTACGCATGGAAAAACAACAAAACACAATCTTTGTATACTACCATATCCATAATTCTGTTAAGGGTGAAATAGGAAATGCATGCATGATGATGATAACGTGATGGTTAATGATAAGTAGTACTTACTAACTACTACTAGACAATTAGACAGTACAGGGCAGCAGTTTATTAATAGTATGCAATTTGCCTTGCCTGTCTGCCCTCATAGAGACCCGGATTACATACAGTTTGTGTTCTGTTACCAGGCTTACTTTTAAAGACAGCAAAGACAATTTAAAAAATATCTGTAGGGATGAATTATAAGCAGAGAGCAAACATAATTAATAACAACAACAACACACGGTAGTAATGATTGAAGACAAAACATGAATCAAATTATTTAAAAGATGATGGAAGTTGATACTGTTACTGTGTTATCCTGGTAAAATGGAGAGTTGCATCTCGGCATTCCTCTTGGTCCTCCCTTCCATGGATGCTCCGTCCATCAATCTTGGGTGACGCCACTGCCTGCCTGGCAGATGTAGATTCATTGGTAAGGTAAGTGTGTGTTGTTTTTCCAAGTATAGCACAGGGTAAACGCCAGCCTGTAAGTGTAAATGGAAAAACAAATGGGATATAGAGAAATCAATGAATAAAAAAAATGCATCAATTATGGTGGAGTGCAACAAGAGAAGAGAACACTTTCAGACTGAGGCGGCATGGATACATCATGTCTCCTCTGTTTACAGCATTTAAGCTACAACAACAACAGGACAGAGCAGGCCCACAGCACTGTACTGTGACCAAACCTCCATTTAGCTTACATTTTGACAGAGTCAGATAAAGAACATATTCAGCAACCTAGCATTTTCAAAATTAAGTGACTAAATCAATGCACCGCTGTCAGTCATACCACTACACTCAACTCCACCACTACACGGACATGTAGGTCTGCTGTGGTTCTTGTTGACTAGTGTTTACCTTTTATGCCACTTCATGAAATGCAGTTATTCCATCAATCATCTCCGATCTTAAGAACTGACTGACTGCGAAGAGTATAGTATGTGGTCATCATGATCATGGTGTCCAACTCAGCCTGTAGTGTACCGAGTGAGTCCAGAGTCCATATTCAAATATCCACTGGATTGCCCTGCAGTAGAAGTACAATTTTGTTATTAAACAACAAGTCTGTTTTCAGCATTAACCTGAAACAGTTACAGGAGGACACATATACACGAACATAGCATTTTCCAAAGTAAGTAACTAAATCAACACACGGCTGTCAGTCATACCTCCACTACTACACTCGTGACTACTCAACTCCACCACTACACAGACATGTAGGTCTGCTGTGGTTGTTGACTTATTTACCATTTATGCCACTTGATTTGAAATGCCCGAGTTATTCCATTAATCATCTCCGATCCAACTGACTGACTGCGAAGATAGTATGGTCATCATCATGGTGTTGTACGTGTTGTCCAACTCCATCTCAGTCTGTGGTGTACCGACTCTGAGTAAGTCCATATTGCATATTAAAAAATGCAACTGATATTGGTCTGCAGTAGTAGAAGTACAATTTGGTTACTCAACCAATCAATCAATCATAGCATTTGTAAAGTGCACTACATACCCGTGAGGGTCTCAAGGCGCTGCGGGGGGGAACGCTGCTACTGTTCGAAGAGCCAGGTCTTGAGGAGTTTCCTCTAGGTTAGGAGGTCTTCGTTCTGCCCTAGGCGGATGGGGAGGGTGTTCCACGTCTTGGCGGCGAGGTGGGAGAATGATTTGCTGGCGGCGGTCACTCTTTGGATGCGAGGGCATGGTCTGCGGAGTGGAGCTGGCAGGTGGAGGTGTAGAGGCTGAGTCGGCTGTTGAGGTACGCTGGTCCGGTGTTGTGGAGTGCCTTGTGTGTGTGGGTGAGGAGCTTGAAGGTTATCCTCTTGTTGATGGGGAGCCAGTGCAGGTCTCTCAGGTGGGGTGTGATGTGGCTGCAGCGAGTGATGTCGAGAATCAGGCGTGCGGAGGCAATCTGGATGCTTTGGAGCCGTTTCAGGAGTTTCTACGGGGCTCCTGCATAGAGTGCGTTGCCGTAGTCCAGTCTACTGCTGACGAGGGCCTGGGAGACCGTCCTTCTAGTTTCACTTGAAGATCCTGCGAAGCATGCGGAGGGTGTTGAAGCAGGAGGAGGAGACGGCGTTGACCGGCTTTATTATGGAGAGGGTGGATTTGAGGATGACCCCTAGGTTGCGTGTGTGGTCGGTGGGTGTAGGGGGTGCTCCTAGTGCAGTCGGCCACCAGGAGTCGTCCCAGGCCGAGGGGGGGGATCCGAGGATGAGGACCTCCATCTTGTCTGAGTTCAGCTACAATCGGATGTTTCTCATCCAGTTGGCGACAGCCTTTATTCCTTCGTGGAGGTTGGTTTTGGCAGTGTGGGGGTCATTTGTGAGGGAGAGGATCAGCTGGGTGTCGTCGGCGTAGGAGATGATGTTGAGGTTGTGCCGTTGACCGACGTGGGCGAGCGGTGCCATGTAGACGTTGAACAACGTTGGGCTGAAGGATGAGCCTTGGGGTATGCCGCAGATGATCTCGGTCACTTTGGAGCGGAAGGGGGGGAGGCGCACGCTCTGAGTTCTGCCGGAGAGGAAGGAGGTGGTCCAGTCCAGAGCCTTCTCTTGGATTCTAGCATCGTGGAGGCGTGCTCTTAGTGTGCGGTGGCAGACCGTGTTGAAGGCGGCTGACAGGTTTAGAAGGATGAGGGCCACTTAACCCCAATCTGTAATGTAAGATTGACTTGGCGTTATTTCCATTGAGTTCATAGACTTATATGTTGACAATGATCAGAATTGTACCAATGGCATTGACGATATGTGATGGAATTACACAAGCAGTTTACTTTTCACAATCTACCCCGTGGTCAGGTTTCTAATATGACATACTCAGCACTCTGTATGTAAACTGGGCCTTGAGTTGTGCATCATTTACGACCTGAATTTTTGAGTGACTATGTGCTTGGATTGAATGTTGTGACACACTTCTACATGGTGCTCACACATCACATACTAGATCAACAGATTTCTCAGCCCTGACACTGGTACGTTGTAGACTTTCCATTCAACACATTTACGATTCAACTTTATTTATTTTCTTTCACTGCATGCGGACACAGTATGCAGTTCTGGAGACTGGAAATTAGTATTTTCTTCAATTTGATGTTTAGGTGTACATTTTCGTGGTCATAGACCTTTCAGGTATTTAAACACTTCCCGGTCGCGTATCTGACTACCTCCGGTTCAGAACGCATTTCCGGCAGTGTGTGGAGTGGACAACATACTCGCTACAGGTAGAAATAAATTATATTTATTTTGCTCTCGATTATACTCTTGGCTTTCCCTTGCCCACCATTTGATTAGTATTGATTGAATTACTTTGATACATTGACAGATCTCTCGTGGCTCACATCAGCCTTCATGTTAATTTCTCCCTTCATATCATACACATCAGCACAAAATTGAATTATTAAAGGATACACATTTGGATACTATAACTTCGAAGGTAAGGTGCCTAGAATGTTTTTTCTCTAACTCTAGAAGTTTTGAATGCATGATTATTAGCATTCATGTGAGTTGTTACTCCTCTAGATTCACGTCACAGAATTAATTGAATTTGTCATACTGGAATGTTTAATAACCAGCTGTGTTGGAATTATTACCGGTAATAAGGTGAGATTCAGCCATTAGTGCTGGATTTGAATATATTGGGTTTTTTCTGTAGGTTTCACTTTAGCTCTTCATTGACCAGAATACCTTTATATTGAAATTTTAGGTATTAAATTCCTTATCTGAAACTTTACAGGTAGGCCGTGTTCCGTGACTCTGTGTGTCGTTCAGACGTTTCCTATTTTATTTGAAGTCTTGCACGTTTCACGTATTAGCATGATATTATGACAAACTCCTATCATCATGAACTTAGTGACATACGGGTTGCACTCTTGTCCACACTTTACACCTTATTTAGGAACACACACTTTTGGGTTTCTTCTTCACTGTGGTTACGTTAGAAACGTCACCTGACTGTGTGATTGAGTCACAATTTTCTCAGTTTTAATGGCATATGTTTTTTGAGGTTCCCGCTTTAAAGGTGATGACTGTTTCACCTTTTATCGACCTGTCCACATGTATTCACACCGTGAGGTATGGAGTCACACCTCTAGACTATGAGGGGGGTGTTTAGTAGGTCATCTTGTTTTGAGTGTTATGTGAGATCTCATTTAGCCCAAAAAATTGGGGTGACCGGGAGTTCAGCACTACTCCTATCGCACAGAGGCGTTATTGATTCCCCCCCTCTTTTTTGTTCCTTTTTCTATTTTTAATTTTTCCTACAGCCAACGGGCGGCCACGGACACAGGTATGCTGGTGTGGCCATTCCTTTGTGTGCAGAGCAGGACAGTATTTTTACGGCACAGATTTAGGGAGGTTACAGCTGTCAATGGGCGTCAAACACCACTGGATAGGGATTGGGGGGCAGCAGTTAAGCGAGCTGTTCAACCACTTGCGGAGGGCCTTGGAAATAGACGGCATTCCCACCCCGGACATCCTTGTTATTCATTCAGGGGGTAATGATATGATCCCCTCAGGTTGGAGAGGAGTTAAGAAATAATTGTTTTCTATGCTCTCTCGGGTAAGGAACCATTTGACAGACACGGTCATATTTTGGACGGAGGTTATTCCACGTCGGATTTGTCCAAGGGCGCATCTACACAAGCGGTGAACAGATCAGTAAAGAAATGTAATCAGGCGGTCGCTAAGTTATTGGCTGGCTCCCCCCTGCATACGTTCAGGCACAATCTAATCCTGGTATCTAATACAGAGTTATATCTACCGTATGGAGTGCATTTGTCTAACAAAGGGCACAAACTGTTTATCCAAACCATTTTAGGGGCCATTGAAGTGGGGCCATGTGCTCAAGCTATAGTTGTGGTAGGGAGAGATCACTAGTGAGCTCCTCGCCCTGTGAAGGTGTCCTGGGCAAGATAAATGGTGAGGACTCTTTATGGCATGGACTGTCTGACCCTGGAACGGGGCGACCATTCAATGGGGTTCTCCGGGCTGTTGAGAGGGGGGACTGACCTGCTGGCGGTTCTGGACTCTCCTCCCCTACCCGAGATGCCTGTGAGTGTGTAAAGAAACTTTGGGGGTACTTGGTGTTCAGGAACCCCGGTGGGGCCAAGGCTTTAAGCGGTGCCCTGGTGGTAGTGCCTTTGGGATGGAGGACTGGAAAGTTACTACTAATAAAACAGTGCAAGTTGGGGCCTGCTGGCACAGCGAGCAAAGGGGGATTCATTACCAAAGTGCGTGTCTTGAAATCCTGATGGCTAAGGCCATGTCTGGAATGTAAATACAATCTTTTGCTTAAATGTATTCTTTGGAAAAGCCTACTTCTTCTGGCTTTCATAAGTTAAGTAGCGTACACTGTGTGTTTTTTGGTTTACTTATGCCTAAATAAATGATCAAGTGTTTAGTCAATGAACAAACTAAAGAGTACCTTAAGGTGTAATAAAGGACTACGCCGTGATGACCAACTATCTGCTTTGTGTCATTCTGTGGTGAAGGATGCTGGGGAATGTATGGACGTTAATTCACTGGGACAATTTGCATGTTGTATGCACACTATGACCGGCACCTCGGGGAGTGGTGCCCTTTGTTGTCTGGGGCGGGAGCCAGTCTGTTCTCTCTTTCCATTATGGGCTCCGGAAGTAAGGATAGTAGGGGCGGTCCCCGCTGACATCATCCAAGGGCACAAGTGGTCCCCCCCAGCAATGATAAAAGCGGCGGGAGAAACGCGGAAACCCTCTTTGTCCTCTCCAGCAGCTCCCGAGGTGGCAGACCAGCTGCAAGTTACCCACCCACCCATCCCTAAGACTAAGGACAAGATTGGCGGTGTCCCGGGCAAGAACAATGGCGTGAACTCTTTTTGGCATGGACTGTCTGACCCGGGAACAGGCCAAGCATTCAATGGGTGCTCTGGGCTGGGTGGAGGGGGGACTGACCTACTGGTGGTCCTGACTCTCCTGTCCTACCCGAGATGCATGTGTGTGTGTTAAGAAACCTTGGAGGTACCCGGTGTTCAAGAGCCCCGGTGGGGCCAAAGCGTTGCTCTGGTGGTAGTGCCTCTGGGATGGAGGACTGAAAAGTTACTACTAATAAGACAGTGCAAGTTGGGGCCTGCTGGCACAGTGAGCACAGGGGGATTCATTACCAAAGTGCGTGTCTTGATATCCTGATGGCTAAGGCCATGTCTGGAATGTAAATACAATCTTTTGCCTAAATGTATTCTTTGGAAAAGCCAACCTCTTCTGGCTTTCATAAGGTAAGTAGCGTACAATGTTTGTTTTTTGGCTTACTTATGCCTGAATAAATGATCAAGTGTTTAGTCAATGAACAAATTAAAGCGTACCTTAAGGTGTAATAAAGGACAACGCCGTGGTGACCAACTATCTGCCTTGTGTCTATCTGTGGTGCAGGATGGTGGGAAGGGTATGGACGTTAATTCACAGGGGCGATTTGCACGTTGTATGCACACTATGGAAATGTAGATGTGCATGTACTGTCTAGATGGAGTACCTGTTTGCTCCCGAGAAGTCCCAGTATTCTCCCATTAAATGTATTGAAACAGTGCTGAGAAGTGCGGGTACTCTCCCTTTCAAATTAAAACAAGTGCAAGTACTCAGTACCGGATTGGACCTGCTTATTTAAAACACTGGTTGAGAGATTACATTTTATTTTTGTTTCCAATGCCCAATATTGATGTTGCAATACAGACGTCTTCTAACCCCTACTTTTAAGTTCCACTAGGAATTTTGAAGTTCTTCTCAGATTCCGAATCATATGACTTCAGCGCCTTCATGCATTGCACACATAGTCATACATGTTAAATAGTTATACAGAATGTAAAGAGACCTTACGTAATTTAAATGTTGCTAGAGTCTTCTTTTGAAAAGATTAGTGGGGCATATCATCAAGACCAGGTGATAAAATTATCGCCCCTTTAGCGTCCGTTTTTGGACGGAAAGCGGCGATAATTTTATCGCCTGATCAGCAAGGTCATGCTATCGCCCTTTCCCCCAACGCCCATCCTCGCATCTCTAATGAGATGCAAAGTGGGCGTTCCACCCCAAGATAACGGGAGAAATGTCGCTTTGCGACATTTCTCCTATTATCTAGCCACACGCTAACCTGCAGAGCAATGAGAAAAGTAGCGATAACCTTGGTTATCGCTACTTTCCTTACACCTGCGTTTCAACTGACTTAGCCATGATATCCTATGGAAGGGGGATTTCATGGCTAAGTCTGCCTTGCCCTTTCAGCAAGCTTTTGCCAAACGTTGTGCGATTATCGCTGGATTTCCAGCGATCATCGCACAGTTGGCAGTTTGCGCGTTGAATTTTATCGCTTTGGAGATAAGCGTTGCTGATAGCACGCTATTTCCGCGATAAAATTCAGCGTTGGCCGGCGATAATTATCCTCCTCGCGCTAAGAGCGCTGAGCGATAATTATTGCCTGGCCTTGATGATATGCCCCAATGTTTCTAGCTTAGATGTCTCATCTGCTCTTACGTGTTTCTCAATTAGATAGAATGGAGTTAATGTATTGTTTGTAATGAACGCCAGATTATTCTTTTTCATTTAAATAGATTCTTTATTTTCCAGTTCATGCTTTCTAGTTTTACCTGTAAACTCTGATGTTGCTTAATTTGATTGTTATTTGTTGTCCTGTGCGTATTTGTATTGTTTTCTGGGTAAATAAGAAGACAATAATTTAGAACCATGATATAATGAAATTATTCGTATATTGTTTCTTTGTTTGGTGCGACCTTTGTACGTGTATCATTCCTTACTCGAGGAGTGGTTGTCTGCCAATACGGCTATTGTCTAAAAGAGGTCACGTCCAGTAAAATCCTTTGAGTAGTACGTTTTATTAACTATATTTAATGCAATAGAAAGCGAATTGCATGACCGGGAATCCAAAAATCTGTTAGTATGAAATGTTCGGCAGAATTTAAGTTTCATTTGTCACAAGCTGTAAATCTCGCCTATTCACTTCCCTGGTCGGAATCGGTGAATCTGCTGCCTGCGTGCCTTTGAATTCAGTTTATAAATGTATTAGCACCGTGCCTTGCACGAAAACCATAATCCTTCTGTAAGATGAGAGGCGCGCGCTCTGTGCTGTCACTGCATACTCCATACATTTTGAAATCTACTAATTAAGGATTGGCAACCAAGCTGGACATACGAGACCGTTCAAACGGAGCCATTTATAAAATGTGGCATTTTTGTTTTGTAGAGATAATCTCTTTTACACAGCACTCCAACATTATTACACGCAGAGAAATCGATTCACTTTTACGCAGTGACAAGTAGCAGCCCACACCCATAATTATCTGGGCAGCCGGCTAGCAGCAACGACATATTTAATTCATGAATTATGTAAGCAGGGCCCTCGTTTTTATTTGAAACACATGGCCAACTGTCACTTTGCAGTCCTCACCGGCCGCAGCCCAACCGTTTTACCTGATACGTTTCTACCAAGAAATAGATGGGGTCGAAAAACCTGAAGCGAAAATGCAGGTGGAGCTCCCGGGCCACAGATGGGAGCAATCAGCGGGGAATGCTGAGTGAGGAGCCCAGCCTTGGGAGGAAGGAGTGGAGATGAGCGAGAAGAAGCCAACATCCCCGAGTCAGCCCTGGCTGGAGAAGTGAGAGCTCTAACCTGATTATTCGACATGTCTCCTTACTGAGGCTGTTTGTTTGAAGTCTTAATCTTTCACGAGGCCTGGTGGAGACAGCTTATCTGACGCGCTATCCTTCTTGGTCTGAATTTGTGGCCCTTACTACTAGATTACATGTCCAACATACTTTTGTGAAATAAATTGATAGACCAGAGCTTCTTTTGTTGTTTCTCTTTTTATAGTTGAAAGATAAAGAAGGAATGACCGGCGGTGATTGGCTGTTAATGCAATGCTCTCCTACAGACTCCTATGATGGATGAGGAGAGGAGGTCTGGTGTGGACAGGTCGAGGACATTAAGCAAGTTTGAGGGGCTTACCCCGATAATGAACCAGTATGTGACCCTTCCCAGACTGCCAAGTGATTTAGGCTGCGACTGTACTGTTTTTTTCCACCGTGTTAAGTCGGATCTATGGCTGCCTTGCAGTTGAGAATGGTTGGAATGCGTGGCAACTTAGATTGGGGGCAGATTGTTCAGGTGTGAGGAGACAGTGTCCTGCATCACAGTCACTAACAGAAAACGAACTGAAGTGCTTCTGCCAGCACACTTCTAAGATATGAATTAGTAGTTTTTGTACACGAGGAGGCTTAACAATTGCATTGTGGTTGCATTTCAGGGGCAGCTGGTTTTAAAGAACATTGGTGGCATTGGGGTGCCATTCATAGTGGAGATGGTAGAAGGGGCACACCAAGCAGCTTAAGATTATGGACAGCAGAGTGTTTGGAGTTAACCAGTCGACAATGGCTGAACTTTTAGAAGGAGTTATCAAGGAAGACAAAGTGAGAGCTATTGTACTTGTGCTGGGTGAGGTCTAACTCGCCCTCAAGACCCAAACGAGTGCAGTGACATCAGAAGTGGTGGGCATGGTCTGTTTCAAAAGCTCAGCAGAAGTCTGCCTAAGGGCGTGATTCCTGTGGCCCATGTGGAGTCAGCAGAGTACCAGGAAAGTAATTGGCTGGGGTAGGGCTGGCCTATGATGTCAATATAGGAGTGGGTGGTGCTGAGGAGTCGTGTTGGGGGAGGTGTCTGGTAGCTCTCTCCAGCCGGGAGCCCGGGACTGGACCTGTTAAAGAATGAAGAACATGTGTGTCCTTACATTCATGATGCTGACCAATGTGAAACTCAGCCGCAGTCCGTGCAGGTAATAGCGGTGGGGCCGGGTTGGGAAGGATTCCAATGGACGTTAACGAGGGAAAATTAATTATTTATTTAATTTTCCCTCTGCATCATCCTTCAAAATCCCCCCCGGCCACACCACCCCACTGCTGTTACCCGCATGGACCGCGGCTGATGAATATATATTCATGGTAGCTGCTTGAACAGAGAATATTTTCAGCCCCCACTCCATGCAGCTCCGAGGTGGACGAGGGTCATCATTAGCATGACAGCCAGGCCGAGGCCTCCCATCACCATTACACAATATAAATGTGGTTAGCAGTTCCTGAGATACTAGGTAAGTGGAACTTTACTTTCCCCTGCAAAAATAAATATATTCACGACAGCAACTGGCTTCAAGTACACTCACGAAGTGACATATTTAAAGGTTTATGTCACTATATTGACAGGTATTTATTAAAACTGTTAATGAATGCCTCTCGACATAGTGAAATTAACTGATGTACTAAACTGAGATGCTCCAGCATGTTAAAGGCATATGAGTCACCCTACCATGTTTAAATTCCACCAACCGCCACTGTGGCATTTCTGTAGCGCTTCATAGCCCTGATAAGCCGGTGAGGCATATTTGTGGATGAGTGATTATGGAAGTGCTAAAGTATGAAAAGTGTGTGTCTGTCACATGTCATTAATGCATGGTGTTTTGATGCTGTTCTAGAGGACCAGCGTTGTGCAATTATTGTAAGTTTGACACTAAACTTAGGCATGAGGCCAAAAGTAGTGAGTGATAAGGCACAAGCTCAAAGATATCGAGTAGATTGGTAAGAGGGCATGAGTGAATTCTAAACTATCTGGGAAGTGTTTTCATGTCATTCATGTATGGCAGAGAAAGATCTGCTCATGTTCCCGCAAGGCTGCTCATAGACAGGTGTTGAAACAAACATACAAAAAAAAAAAGACATGAACATACAAGTACCTGCCACCCTAGAGTAATCTACATGCTACATCTGTATCTACCTTGAGTATGCACCGTCTCTTGAATGTCAGAAATTTGACTCCCACTAAAGATGCTACCTGTACACTCAATCTGCAGCAGCTAAGAAGTGTCCCAGAAAACTTTGCTGCTGGCCTCCAGATCCTCCCCAATTAGGGCTGCCATCAGTCCTCTGTCTTTCTCCCATTCCCTGCCACCTAGATCTCTCTAATGAAGTCAATCAGAACCTCCAATGGGCAGGCGTGTCCCAGAAGTCCTTGAGAGCTGGTCAAATGTTGCCACCAATGCTGCCTACATTCTTTTCAGATTGTACCAAAGCTTACCTTGGTTTGTCCTCATTCACAGTGAATTTAGCCTGACAGTTTGGGCTGGACTTTCACAATTGCGGCAAAACCAACCACGACTGATTGGCATATGATCACTCTTAGTTTGAAGTATTGTAGTGGGCAGAAAACAGTAGACTAGATTTTTGCTCTTATGAGTGCCACTGAATGAGACTTGTGTTGTTTTTACTTGACATCCTTTATATCCAGAAGTTCAGATTAGGCCTGGGCTAAAATTCCGTTCTGCTCGCGGAAATTGCGATAATTTGACATTTTCGCGTTTCGCGGAGAGCGCGAAAATGTCAAAATTTCCGCAATCCACATTTTACCGGAAATGTTTTGCTTGCTCGCGCTGTAAAATAACACATTCTCGCGTGCGCGCGATCGCCTTACCTGAATCCCCGCGTTCGCCGACAAGTTTTCCCGATCCGGTCGCATTCTCCACGAGATGTTGGATTGTTGGTAGCCATTTGCGCTGTCTCGCGACAGTTCGCGCCCGCAGTAACGTCATTCGTCGCGCGATCACGTCTTTCTTCTCGCGATCATGCACCGCGAGACAAGTGAAAACAAGATGGCCGCGCCCGTGAGCAACCGCATGGGTAAGTTGGCGAGCCGCGACCACGCAGAAAATATCGCGAACGGGCGGGAAAAAAACTCCCGCATCGTTGCGAAATTTCCGCGTGTTTGCGGAGATTTTTTAACATTTTCGTGATAATTTGCGAAAGTGAATTTCGCAAATTCCGCCCACCCCTAGTTCAGATGCCCGAATGACATCAGATTCAAGGTGCACCTCATTGATGGGGTTCAAAAAGGCTGAAACCAGTTTAGAGTTTTTTATTTTCTTCCTTTCAAAAGTGACTTGACCTGGCACTTCGACAGGACTGTTCGAATTGAAAAAAACACACACCAAATTATGGTTTTCTGCGGGTGTTACAGACGTTGACAGTCAGCGTTAATTTTTGAGCCTGTGAATGGACAAATGGTTAGTTTAAGAGGTTTGGAGGGGGAATATGACGATGATCATTGTTGGACTTGGCCCTTTTTGCAGGGTCATCCCTAAACTTTTTGCCATTCTCCTAGCCTTTTTTCTGACATGGTGTTGGTGGTTTTAGGACTCTGGGCACTTTACCACTGCTATTCAGTGTAAAGTGTGTGTCCTCTCTGTGCTACTTATGGTAAGACTGGTCTACACATGTTTGGCCTATTTAATTTACCTGTCAGTCCCTTGTAAAGTGGTATCTCAGATACCCAGGGATGGTAAATTAAATACTACTGGTGGGCTTGCAGCGCTGATTGCGCCACCCACCAAAGTAGCCTTTCAAACCCATTTCAGGCCTCTCCCATTGCAGGGCCTGTGCGCGCAGTTACTGCAGCTGTGACGTGGCACCTAAAGTGTGTGCCGTGTCTGTGACCCCCTTTAACTGCATGTCAGTCACCCCTAAGGTAGTCCCTAGCTAGCCTTATGGGCAGGGTGCATTGTAGGTAAAAGATAGGTCATGTACCTTAAGTGTGTGACATGTCCTGGTAGTGACAAACAGCCATTTTGGTTTCTCACTACTGTGGGCCTGTCCTCCCATAGGAATGCATTGGGGATTTCCTGATAATTGTTTCAGTGGTAATTCCTGATATGAGAGGAGCAGCGTGGTCAAGTTTGGTATGTTTGGAATAGTGATAATAAATGCTATGCAATGGTGTGCACAGATTTATTATAACTATTTTAGAAATGCCACTTTTAGAAGTTGGCATTTCTGTGTGCTATGTGTCTGCCTGCCTGATGTGAATTGCATGTCTGGCTTTTGAGTGACGGGGCTGGTGAGGTGTGTGTGGCTCCAGGAGGGGCAGGGTGAGTCAGCACTAGGCTGAATGGGACATCTGTATTTGGAGTAGTTGGCGGAGAAGTCCCTGGTCCCTGAATAGGTCTGTGCCTACCCTGTACAATGCTGGCTCCGCCCCCCTGTGGTGTGTCTGATGACGAGGCCCCACCTGACAAAGGGGAAGAGGAGTCTTGTAAACAAAGTGCTCCAATTCTCCCTGAACCAGTTTTGGCTGGTTACCCCAAACCCTGTGCCAGGGCAAACAAAGCAAAGATGGAATATAAATATAGGGGCTGTGACCCCAGGAGAGATGCTTGTGCTTACTTGGCCTGGAGGAACCGCCATTGGACCCAGCTGCAGCTTCTTGGGGGTCCCTGCGTGCTGGCCTGCCTGGCTGCGCCCTGTTGGGGTGTCCCCAGCCCCACGGACTTTTAATTCTTGCCTGCTGGATTCCTGTCCCAGCCTTTTCCCCTTCACCTGTGGAGCCTTAGCACCTCGTGAGCGCTACATTTGAATTGCCACAGAGTAGAAGAGAGCGTGGGCTCTGCAGCATGGAGCTGCAGCTTACTTGAAGGGAATCCCGATGTGGGGATTCCCCCACCTGGATGCTGAGTAAAGTGGGAGCCCACCCCACATTTTGCCAATTAGAGTGGGAGCCCACCCCACTTTCATGCATCTTTAATTGCGGGTGCCCACCCCGCATTGTGGGGCCAACGGCAGGTGCCCACCCCGCTTTATGCATATTTTAAAGGCGAGTGCCCACCCCACATTGTGGTGCAGATAACGGGTGCCCAACCCGCATTTCTGAATATTTCAAAAGGCGGGTGCCCACCCCGCACTTGAGCTATACTTCAAAGTGGGTGCCAACCCCGCATTGTACCACAAGGAGAAAGTGAGCCGGAAGTCAGGCGCGTCCGCCTGACTGTGGTTGGAGCCTGAGGGGAGTCCTGGCCAAACGGTGCCGGTCATGAAGCAAGGCTCCCGTTAGTGTAGGGGAGCCCAGCGGGTTTCCTGCACCTGGTTGAGGGGAAGGGCACCCTTGCAAACAGAGGCTGCATGGAGAAGAGGGAGAGCCCTGTGTATGCCAGAGGAAGCCTGGCTGCGTGCAGAGCCGCAGAAGGAGACCGGAGAAGTCTACGTGCAGAGCCCCCTGTGAGTGATGGGAGGCTGAATGCTGGCGTTCCTCTAGGCACATTGTCGGTGCCTGGGCTGAGCCTGCGGGAGGGGGACTACCGGGGCACATTGTTGGTGCCTTTCCCCCCTGCAGGTAGGAGAGTCCCGGAGTGGGGCTGAAGGTGCACAGTAGTGCCCAGGGTGAATTGTTTCATCAGAGTCCCAGTGGGGGCTCCCCAAGCACAGTGGTGCCAGGCTTTATGATATCAGCTGCACCGCACAAGAGCGGGCAGCTGCCACGTTGGGCAGTTTGTTGGTAGAGTCCCAGTGGGGGACTCAGGAGGCACAAGAGTGCCAGTGCTCATTTTTGCCACAGCTGCACTGCGAGAGAGAGCGGGCAGCTGCAACACGGGTGCATTTGTGGTTTCATCAGGAAGGGGTGAGAAGCACCCCCCGCCCCAGTGCATTGCGCACCTTGGTTGCCCTGACATTTTGGAAATAGGGCATTTGAGCCCCAGCGAAAGGCCAGTTGGCCTGGGGTCATTTATGTGATGGTGAAAGGGCGCAAGGCCCTAATGTGATATATGTACCTGGTCAGTGTATTGTGGTGTTCTACTGATTTATTGCATAATGTGTTTATGCTGGTGAGGCCTAATGCATAATATATTTATGCTAATGAGGTTTGGGCCTAATGTGGTTATGCCTAATGTCATGCTATGATATTTTAGGATGGTGTCTAATGCTAATGTGATAATGCTTAGGTCATTATTGTACCAGCCGTTACTGGTTATGTTTTATATTTACTTACCTGTTCTGATGGTTCTGACTGTGGCCCAGTTGGCCCTGTCCTATATATATAACCCACTGTGAATATTGCCTAGTGCCAGTTGGCACAGTGTATATTATGTGATTAGTATTATAATGTGTTTATGATAATACGAAGGCTATTTTTGATATAACCCTGTATGGAGTTCCTTTTGTGGTGTGCCTAGTGTGTTGCTGCTGTGTGTGTGTGTTGCGCAAACGCTTTACACATTTCCTCCGGGATAAGCCTGACTGCCCCCTTGAGCTTGACTAGAGTGATGGTTTCTGCCTGGCTTAGGCGCATGCCATAGCTAACCAGAAATCCCATTTCTAACAATAATTATGGCAGAGCAATACGTTTAGGCAGAATTAGCGGGGATAGACCCTACCTTGTTATTAACTACCCAATAAGGGATGAATCCACAGGAAGACATCATTAACTGCTTTGTACTTTGCCTGAAATCCTGGGCAGAATGACGTGGAGGCAAGGTTAAGTAATCAGTGAATGGAAGCTGGAGGGGATAAATCAGCCTACCATGGAGAGAGTTCTTGGAAGGATCTTGTTATTCTTGTAGATCTTGTGGGAGAGAGAAGTAAGGCATAAAAATAGTTTTGCAAGCAAGGGGTTTATGCCTGCCCTATTGGCAATATCTGTTGAAGATTAAAACAATGAAAAAACAATGTGGAACAAGTGGAAAGCTAATGACTGGTAAAGCAGCCAATATCTGACTTCCCTAATATACAAAATAAAATACATGTCATGCAGACAATTTAATGCCATTTGTGAAGGCTTTAACTGGAAAGGATACTAATTTCAGTATTAAGGGGCTGTTTCAGGTTTGCCAGGTAAGGGTATGGTTTGAATGCTCCATCATAGCTAGCTTTGGGGAGTCAATAAAACAACAGGCTACCTCTTTGCTAGTACCCAGAGTCCTGGGCAAGGAGAAAGAGCAAAAGTAAAATTACCTGGAGCTGATGCATTTAAAGCATACAATCTACCTTGGAGGTGAGGTCTCTTGACCTGGGTATAATAGTTTGCTAATAAGCTTAAAAAGGTATGTCCCCAGAGCCATTTTGGAAACATGAAGAGATCGTGATAGGGTATTTCAAGTAACTTGAGTTCCAGAACCAAGAGCCTTCATAGGAAAATGCCCTGCCACATCTGAACCTGACAGGTGTCACTGAACCCCACAGATTTATGTATACTAGTGGGTCACAACTGGGTAGTTGTAGTAAGGACCACGTTTCCATAGGAAAAGGTGTTTTCTTTTGATTTGTTAATAACTTGGTTGCTGTTTAGCGCATTTCACAAATTAAAAAAAAAGTCTCATGCACATTAGCTCCTTCCTAGAAAAGTGTGGGGTGAACCATCAAGCAGGGTGTGAGAAACAGAGGGGGTCCCAAAATGTGCTTTTTTCCAGTACAATGTTCTGTAGGAAAACTGAACAGTGATTCAGAAAAAACAACTGAACAGAATTACACCAAATTTGGCAGAAAGATAGATCTTTACACAGAAAGCATACTTTTTGTGATTCAAATATGTTTAGTAGTTTTTGTGAAATTAAAGTTAAAAAGGTATGCACATTTCATGCCACAGTATAACCGCAGACTCAACGCGTAGATCCACAGGTCTGCGAGCTCAAACCATGATTTCTGATTGACTGGCCGCAACCTGAAGAAAAAGTTGCAGGAGCCATGTTAGCACTCAGGGGCTGGGTCACTATTTCCTAATAAAACACATTTTTTTAAAAAGTATAAAGGATGATGTCATGAATGGGGCAGAGTGGAGCTACCATGATCCTCTGGGTGTAGTAGGGTGAGTGTCTTAGGGTCATGTCATGCACCTTGTCCCCTTCTCTTGCGCCACTTGCCTTTGATTGTGCCTTTTTGCTGCACTTAGTGTGCTGTTGTCGAAGTGCAACATCCTTAAACTTGCCCTTTGCCCAATCGCACCCTCCCTAGAACCAACCAGGCAGGATCATTAGTTTGGCCGAGAAAGCTCTAGGTGCAGAGTTTGAAATAAGCTGTCAACTGTATTAAGTTACTCTGGTCCACCTTCCACAGAGCACAGTTTTTGAGAAGGGTCCAGGAATCTCTGGGCATTGGGTATGGAAAGACACCTGGTTTTCCACTGTGAGCAATCATACTTGGCATATGTATATCCTAGTGGTGGTCACGAATAAGTAGTTATAGTTAGGTCTGCTTTTCCATAGATGCAAAATGTTATGGTTTGCTAATAGATTTGGGACTGTTTGACCAATCTTCACAAACCTTTCCGCCAAAAAATGTTCATCCACCTCAGCTCCTTCTAGGAAAGTTTCGGGGTGATCCATTCAGTGAGCTGAGAAAAAAAGGGGGGTGCCAAAACACAAAATCCCCATGCATTTTCTATAGACTTCTTTAAACGGGCTGCAGCAAAAACTGCTTAACAGAATTACACCAAATTCTGCAGGGAGCTTGTTCTTGGAATGCAGATTGTGCTTTTTGTAATTTGTTGTAAATCCATTCAGTAGTTTTTGAGATATTAAGAGTCAAGGAAGTATAGTTATTTGGATGTTTGGGCTCATGAGAGTCTCAGGGACTCTCATGGGAGCGCTAATTTAAAAATAGAGCATTCTGATTTACCTACGGAGCTTAATTTCCCTTGGGTCACTTCGCTCCTGTGGGAGTCAGGCTCCTGCGTGAGCGAGTGATCTGATTGGCTGCAAGCAACATGAGAAAAATGTAGCTGGCAGCCATTACAGGAAGTTACAAAATAAATTATATAAGGGGACATGGTAGGGATTGCAAGACCACCTAGGCCCCATGGGGGAACCCAGAGGGGATCCCCTGGGGCCAAAATGAAAACAAAATAGCAAAAAATGCTGCAATCCCACAAGACTCTCGTAGGATCGGGAAAAAAATGTTGGGCAGGTTGAATTTATTTACATTATGCCACATTGAGCCCACCCCTGGGGCTGTGTTTATGAATGGGAGAGGGGCTTCCCACCCTTCTTGAGAGTCTTAATGCCCCAGGGAACCCATCCCTAGTGCAGAAACTTTGTAAAAGAGGGAGGAGGCCGCACTGCCACCCTAACCCAGCCTCAAAAGGCCCTGGGGTGCCTACCACCCGGGGCTGAAACTTATTAAAATGGTGAGAGAGTAGTACAGCCCCCTTTCCTAAGCCTCAAATTGCCCCATGGAGCTCACCCCCGGGGCAAAAACTTTATAAAATGGAGAGGGGGGCCTTGTGTCTCCTCCTCCCCGAGCCTCAAAATGCCCTGAGAGCCTAGCCCCAGGGCCAATTCCTTTAAGGGAGGGGGCCACATAGCCCACCCTCCCTGAGCCATTACTAGCCCTGGGGACTCCATCCTCTGGGGAATGCTCATAGGATTTGTCAGGTATATATATATATATATATTCACTGGAAAAACCAAAGATTAAAGTAATTTTATAGTTAGGTATATATGTCAACATTAACTTTTTGAGCTCAAGATACCATAGAGATAACCATACCTTGGGCCCCTACCATTCACTGCTTATGACCTCACATAATACATTACTCATGGCATGTTCTATGAAATCATTTATGGCATCATTGATGACATCACTGATGACATTATCCAATGACTGTGTTAGTTTGTTTAATAATTTTCATAGTGGCGGGTAACTACCATATTCTTCTTCTAGCTTATTATGTACATCCTGTGTCCACGTAATGGGTGTAAGTATTTACAAATATCATGTGCTTCTAATGCATCTTAGGCTAGTAGAGGTATTGAACACAATATACATCTTTGGATTGATGAGTAACTCTGTGTGTAGATGACAGTTGAGGACTTCTGTCCAGTATGTTCCACATAAGTGTTTTGGTTTGCAGAAAAAGTTTCTAACAGGGCAAAGGTTCTGCATAGTAAACTCTAAGTAATGTAACAATTTCTACTTAACATAGAAGACTGTGTGCATCAGGTACTAACTTAAGTACATGATCTTCTTTTGCTTCAGGAGATGGGCTATCTGTAATGTTTTCACCACATTAGGAATGCTTCAGGTAGTATGATCTTTAGCACCTTCAGACTTTGGTTATTTTAAGAGAATAGTGTCTTTTTTGACAAGTGTTGCGTAGAGTGTACACTGCTCTTACTAGATAATGTTTAGTACTCTGTGGAGTACTTCTCTTGTGAGTTTCACTGCCTGCAAACAGTGTGCAACTGAGTAAAGTCTCTCCATAGAGTAATCATAGTTTACAGTACCCACTTTACGATTCAAATGAAATTCATTTCTCACTGTAGGAACAGTGACTGTGAGGGGTTTGATATAGATAAAATGTCCATAGTAGGGGATTAATTTCAAATATCCTGAGGAACCTTAACCTTTGTTTTTTCCCATGAATTCTTCTTAAGATTTTTTTTTAACAAGAATAGATCTCTTTTATCACAGCTAACTATAATGTTACTTTAACCTTGGGTTTTTTCAGTGAATTTCTAGCGTTTTGTTTTACGTAAAGTAATATTTTATCACCATTCATAAAACCAATCCTCTGCCGCTCATGGCCACTGCCCGCATGCGGTTGGGGGGTTGGCCACAGGGCCTGGCATGCGACCAGGCCCTGCAGAGAACAACCTACAGGGAGTTAGCAACAGAGCCTGGCCTGTGGCTGTGCCTCGTTGCAAACCTCCCACATGCAGCCAATCCCACACCTTCGGTCATGCACAGCAGGGGCTTGTGGCCAGCCCCTGTGGTAGACCCACCCGGAGGCAACCAAACACCCCCACAGGCAGCTAACCCCATGCTGCATATGACCTCTGATCGCACATGGCATAGGTTAGCCACCGGGCCTGTCCTGCTGCCAGGACCTGTGGCTATCCCCACACCGCACACAGACTTTGGCATGTGCAGTGTAGGGCTGGCCTTTGGGCCGTGAGGATTCTGTCCCCTGAGGCAACACATAAATATTAAGGGGAGGAGGGTGTGCAGCCCCCTCACCAAGCCTTCATTGGTCCCAGGGTCCCAATACCTGGTGCCAGTTCCAATAAAAAATGGAGGGGGCTGTGTGGCCTTCCTGCCCAAGCCTCAAAATGCTCCAGGGACAAATACAAATAAACATGGGAGAGGTTGTGCAGCTCACTCCTGAGCATTAATATGCCCCAGGGACCCCAAAGCTCAGGGCCCTCCTCCCGGAGCCTTCTTGGGCCCTGGGACCCTAGCCCTGAACTAAAATCTAAGGGGAAGTAGGTGCATATCCCCTCTTCTTGACCCCTAATAAGGTCCTGGGACCACATCCCCCAGGCCCAAATGCAACAAAAAAGGGGAGGTTGGCCATGTGGCCTACCTCCCGAGCCCTAATAGTCCCAGGTATACCCATCCCCCGGATTCAAATATAAAAAGGGGAGAGGAAAGCATGGGCCCCTCCCTGAGCCTTATTAGTTCCTGGGGACCCTATCCCGAGGGCCATTTATTTTTTGCCAAGGGAAGGGGGCCTTTCGTCCTGATTCCCAAAGCTTTCCCAGACATCAGGTTTCCCATCCCCCAGGGCTGACCACTTTTTATAACGGACGATGGGGACACGTGGTCCCCCCTCCCCAAGCTTTATTAGATACCCGCTACCCCATCCACTGGGGCAAGTTAGTAATAAAGGGAGGGGGGCCCCAGTGCCCACCCATCAAGCACATTGGCTGTGCATCCCCCAAATAATAATTACATTGGGCTCTGGGGGATAGGGTCCCCAGGGCCAAAAACTTCTCAGGGAGGGGGAGCCGCACATCCCCCTCCCCTTAGTTAAAGAATTAAAGAACATGGCTCGGGGTGCCATTTTCTTTTTTCCTACCCTGCCATCTTATATCATTTTTTTTAATTTTGAATTCAAGACAGGGGACTAAGTCCTCGAGCCCTGTAGAGACATTCACACAGTTTAGTTTGTCAGTTGGTGTGTAAGCGGATGCATGGGTTGGTAAGTAGCTAAATGAGGGTCTATATGGGTTATTGATTGGTTGTCTGAGTATCTGTATGGGTGCCTGAGTGTCTGTGTGGGTGGGTGGGGGGTGTGACTCTTTGCATAGATGTGTGAGTGGGTGATTCACTGGGTGTATGGGTTCAAGAGTGCATCTGTGAAGGGCTGTATGGGTGTGTGTGTGTGTGTGTAAGGGTGTGTTGGTGAGTGGATGTATGCCTCCCTGGTACATATATGAGTAACTGCATATGTGAAAGGCAATATATGTGAGTGTTGGAATATATAAATGACTATATGTGAGAGTGAGTGATTGTGAGAGTGGGTGTATGGATGAGTGTGTGCTTGTACCAGTGATTGTTTAAGAGAGTAAGTATGTGTTAGTATTTGTATAAATAAGTGTGGTGCTGTGTATATGACTGTATAGGTGAGTAAATGAGTGCCATATTGATGTTGACTGCATGTATGAGTGACTGTATGAGGGAATGAGTTGATGTGTGTGTAGACATAGGAATTAGTGAGTGGGTATGTACTAACTTGTATTGGTGTGTCTATGGTTTCAAAATTGGTACTCTGTATTTTAGAGTGGGTGTATCAAAGGTTATATTAGGGTATGAGGAGGTGCATCAGATTTTCACGTGGGTTATGTCATCAGTGATGTCATCAGTGATGTCATCAGTGATGTCATTTGAGATGTCATCAGTGATGTCATCCGTGATGTCACTGACCATGTCATGAAGGATGTAATATGTGACGTCATCAGCAGTGCATTGCAGGGGCGCGAGTTAGAGTTAGCTGAACTGACTATAACAGGGGAATTTCTATGGTTTTGTACGAGTGAAATGTCCAACTAACTAAAACATCCCTGAAGCCTGTGGTTTTTTTCAGTGAATTTGTAAGGTTTTTAAATGCTAATTTCTATCTATTACGTCCCTGAAACCTATGGTTTTGTCTGTGAATTCGAAAGGCTTTTTAAATGCTCATTTCTAACTATAACGTCCCTGAAACTTATGTTTTTTTCAGTGAATTTCGAAGGTTTTTTAAATGAGAATTTCTAAGTATAATGTACCTCAATCCTATGCTTTTTTAATTGACTACATATACATATATATAGATATATATTTAAACCAAGATCCTCCTTCTAGTATCCTCAATCTATTACGGGGTGGCGCGAGACCGGCGGAGCAAAACCGGCAATTCAATATTCATCCAAACGAAGTCCCACTCGCGCTTTCAGATGGCAATTGGCAAAGAAAACAGCGAACTTCAATCCAAACAAAGGGGGTTTATTCAAATCATAAACCCGCCGTGACGCGTTTCGCCACTGTCGTGGCTTGTTCACACAACGATACACCATCAAAGGCACCATTACATACTTTTGCCTATCATGAACATTGAAAGAGGACTTTCACCTCTGAAATTGCAATGGCTGAGAAACAAGTACACAAATTAATCGCCATCTTTACACGTGCAAAAAAGTGATTGTAACCTAGGTATAGTCGCCAAAGTGGCACAGTTGCTTACGTAAAAAGGGCACTTTCATTCTAAAATTTGTCAATAAAGTTATGTGAACATTTCTATTCAATACATAAACATGACAGTACAAAGAAAATAATTAGTTCACTTAAGTCAAAATTCATCGTGTTTTTTACGAACAGACTAACATAACTTGATACACTTGTGGCATGTCGTTCATTGCTTAAATCGACATTAGACCATCGCTATCTAATGTCTGTGGCCCTTTTGTGATAACGAAGGCAAAAAAGTGGTTGCAACCTAGGTATAATCGCCAAGTGGCACAGTTGCTCACGTAAAAAGGGCACTTTCTTTCTAAAATTAGTCAATAAAGTTATGTGAACATTTCTTATTCAATACATAAACATGTCAGTACAAAGAAAATAATTAGTTCACCTAAGTCAAAATTCATCGTGTTTTGGACGAACAGACTAACAGAACTTGATACACTTGTGGCATGTCGTTCATTGCAAAAATCGACATTAGACCATCGCTATCTAATGTCTGTGGCCCTTTTGTGATGACGAATGTCCATTCTTAAGGGATCTTAAGTTGTCGCAAAAGTTTTCTAGCCAAATTGTTTCTAAGGTAAATCATACTTAAACCCTTGTTAGTGGGTAATCGTAAACTCTAATGTCATGTAAGGCTGTCATTACATGGTGTCTTTTATCCCTTATTTCACCTGTTTAAAAATGTAAAAAAACCATATGCTCATATCTCACACTAAGAGAACCGTCGGATGATCTGAAGAGAAGGGGTAGAGATCTTGATCTGGGTCAGCCATAACACCCTTCCTTTCTTCCTGTTAAGAAGATAATATATACAAATGTGAATAAGTCATTGGAAAATATTAGCATCAAGTTAAACAATATATTCATTCATTCATTTTGGAGATGTATTGCCATTTCTTCGTCAAGATTATGGCCATTTGGAAACAGGGTACACATACCTATTATATGTCTAGATTCGCGTTGTCTAAGTCTTAAAACCCTGTTACCTCCTCTGACTTTGGGCGTGATCTGTTCAATGGCATAGTATGTGAGTTTTGAGGAATCTGAAAAGTGATGACTTGCAAAATGACGGGCAATAGGATATTGCTTATCCTTGTTGGTAATAGCCCGCATATGTTCCAGCACTCGTTTTTTTGCCATGTGTGTGGTGCTGCCAACATACCGGAGTTTACAAGGACACTCCAACACATAAATGACAAAAGTGCTGGTACATGTCAAGAATTGTGAGATACTTATCAAAGTACTAGTACTGGTGTCAGAAAGAGTCAAGTCAGTTGAAAGATCCAGTACTCTGGCACCTCTAGAAATGACTACTTCACAAAAGGAAGAAGAGGAAATAACTAGGCTGATTATGACTTACAATGGACATTCTACCCAAGTCCGTAAGATTGTACAACGTCATTGGGAAATCTTGAAAAGTGATTCCATCATAGGCAAAACCTTACCAACACAACCCATGATCACATACAGAAAGGGACGCAGTTTCAGGGACGTTCTAGTACACAGTGATATCAATTCTAATCTAGAAACAAGAGGTATTGACCTACCAGGTTTTTACCCATGTGGCCATTGCAAAGCCTGTGGGAATAGCAAAATGGTCAAAACATATCTGAACACCAGTACTAGTACTATGATAAGTATCTCACAATTCTTGACATGTACCAGCACTTTTGTCATTTATGTGTTGGAGTGTCCTTGTAAACTCCGGTATGTTGGCAGCACCACACACATGGCAAAAAACGAGTGCTGGAACATATGCGGGCTATTACCAACAAGGATAAGCAATATCCTATTGCCCGTCATTTTGCAAGTCATCACTTTTCAGATTCCTCAAAACTCACATACTATGCCATTGAACAGATCACGCCCAAAGTCAGAGGAGGTAACAGGGTTTTAAGACTTAGACAACGCGAATCTAGACATATAATAGGTATGTGTACCCTGTTTCCAAGTGGCCATAATCTTGACGAAGAAATGGCAATACATCTCCTAAATGAATGAATGTATATATTGTTTTAACTTGATGCTAATATTTTCCAATGACTTATTCACATTTGTATATATTATCTTCTTAACAGGAAGAAAGGAAGGGTGTTATGGCTGACCCAGATCGAGATCTCTACCCCTTCTCTTCAGATCATCCGACGGTTCTCTTAGTGTGAGATATGAGCATATGGTTTTTTTACATTTTTAAACAGGTGAAATAAGGGATAAAAGACACCATGTAATGACAGCCTTACATGACATTAGAGTTTACGATTACCCACTAACAAGGGTTTAAGTATGATTTACCTGAGAAACAATTTGGCTAGAAAACTTTTGCGACAACATAAGATCCCTTAAGAATGGACATTCGTCATCACAAAAGGGCCACAGACATTAGATAGCGATGGTCTAATGTAGATTTTTGCAATGAACGACATGCCACAAGTGTATCAAGTTATGTTAGTCTGTTCGTCCAAAACACGATGAATTTTGACTTAGGTGAACTAATTATTTTCTTTGTACTGACATGTTTATGTATTGAATAAGAAATGTTCACATAACTTTATTGACTAATTTTAGAAAGAAAGTGCCCTTTTTACGTGAGCAACTGTGCCACTTGGCGATTATACCTAGGTTGCAACCACTTTTTTGCCTTCGTTATCACAAAAGGGCCACAGACATTAGATAGCGATGGTCTAATGTCGATTTAAGCAATGAACGACATGCCACAAGTGTATCAAGTTATGTTAGTCTGTTCGTCAAAAACACGATGAATTTTGACTTAAGTGAACTAATTATTTTCTTTGTACTGTCATGTTTATGTATTGAATAGAAATGTTCACATAACTTTATTGACAAATTTTAGAATGAAAGTGCCCTTTTTACGTGAGCAACTGTGCCACTTTGGCGACTATACCTAGGTTACAATCACTTTTTTGCACGTGTAAAGATGGCGATTAATTTGTGTACTTGTTTCTCAGCCTTTGCAATTTCAGAGGTGAAAGTCCTCTTTCAATGTTCATGATAGGCAAAAGTATGTAATGGTGCCTTTGATGGTGTATCGTTGTGTGAACAAGCCACGACAGTGGCGAAACGCGTCACGGCGGGTCTATGATTTGAATAAACCCCCTTTGTTTGGATTGAAGTTCGCTGTTTTCTTTGCCAATTGCCATCCGAGAGCGCGAGTGGGACTTCGTTTGGATGAATATAGATATATATATATGTATATTTATTAAACAAAAGTTGAGAATAATTTATAATTAGGAAAATTATAAATAATTTTTTTCATTTTTTTCTATTAATTTTATTATTATACAGAAGTCGCGCACCCTTCGTGCACTCGACACGATGGCTGCATGCGTAGCCATTTTAGAAGTTGTGCGGGGGTCGTGACTTCAGCGTAATTTGGAAAGTATGAAATATCTTTAAATCAATTATCAATAAAAGTTTTGCTTTAAGTGTTTGTCTAATTTTATTTACAAAAATTGTTATAAATTAATTTTTTCAGTATACTCCAAATGATACTACATTTTCAGTATGCACGACGTATGTGCATACGGTGTGTGACCCTCCCCACACGTATTTCCGGGTTCGCACCCTCCTCGCGCCTGGGTCGCGACTTCGTTGTATTTTCAAAGTTTAAAAAATGACTTTTGAAAGTTTGAATATTAGAGTAAATAGTTTTGATAATATACTTAGTAAAATATTATAGAAAATTGTATTTGTAGTTTATATTCATATATGCAATGTTTCACGGGTGCGCGAAGGGTGGTGAAGTAGGTGTGCACCCTACGCGACTTCATGTCAATAGAAAAAAAAAAAGAATCTGATTGGTTTACATCATTTTCATTCTAGGAGAGGGAGGATCCACCCCTGTGAACTTCCCTTTTTCTACACTACTCATAGAGAGAAGACCTGTTTATTGCTTCTCTGCGTTTTATATTTTTTGGTGTGTCTTTATTGATTTCTGGGTCTACAACAATGGCTTCTTGTCTTGTAGCAGTGGATCCATTGGCAGTGGAGGAAGAGCAACAGATGGTGCAGGATAACAGGAAGAAGAAGGAAAGTATTGTGAGGGCCTTCTTCACAGTTCCTGATGGAGAAAAAAAGGTCAGTAGGTGGAAAGTTATGTGCATTATTTGCTCCAAACTTTTGTCAAGAGGGTCAGAGAAAAAATATTCCTGTGGCACCTCCAGTATGAAGAAACACCTAGAAACCTTGCACCCAGTCCATCTTGCAAGGGAAGAACGAAGGAGGGAGTTAAATACTGCAGCACAGGAAGACCCTAATGCACCTTCTACGTCAAGAAAGCAAGTTGCAGCTGCTCCAAATCCCCACATCATGCCTGAACTCCTGGATGCAAATATATGTTGCAAGAAGTGCAATGTACAACTTTGCATTGCTGAACAATGCCTAGATGTCATTAGTGCTGTATTGAAAGCACACAAATGCTAATTTTATTTATGTGTTTCTGTTTTTTTTAAAGACTTTATTTGTTGTTCCTCATTTTTCTGTTTGAAAAAAAATCAAAAACAATTTTTTTTAAGTGTTTAAAAAATACAAAAAATATACACAAAATTGTTCCAAAAAAAACCAACGGTTCTTACAGAACGACTTCTACCAGTTAAAAAAAGAAAAATTACCTGAGTGATTTCATGAGAGTATGGAGACTGTGTGGTGATTGGTGACCTGCTAGACTAGTGCATCGTTATTTTATGAATGTTAGGGTAGTGGCAACGTGATTGAATGAGTTCATGGCTAATATCTTGGTGATTGGAGGTGTGCACGAGGAGTGAGAGGGTGATTGCTGGACTGCATGGGTACTACCTGGTAATTGAACGTATGATTGAGCAGTGTCTAGGTGGTTAGAGGACTGCATTGGTAGTACACATGTGATTGCAGCAGTGCATGAGTTAGTGCCTGGGTCATTGCATGAGTACATGGATAGTGACTGGATGATTAGAGTACTGCAAGGATAGTGCATGGTGATTTTATAAGTGCTTGGGTTTTGGCGCAGTGATTGAATAAGGACATAGGACTGGCTAGCTGATTGGAGAAGTGCATAGGTAGTAACAGGGAGATTACTGAACTGTATAGGTAGTGCTCAAGGGATTGTAGAAGTGCATGAGTTGGTGCCTGGGTCATTGAATGAGTGCATGGGTAGTGACTGGATGATTAAAGTGCTGCAAAGAGAATGCATGGTGAATTTATAAGTGCTTGGGTATTGGCGGAATGATTGGATAAGGACATGGGACTGGCAAGGTGATTGGAGGAGTGCATAGGTAGTAACAGGGAGATTACTGAACTGTATAGGTAGTGCTCAAGGGATTGTAGAAGTGCATGAGTTAGTGCCTGGGTCATTGCATGAGTGCATGGGTAGTGACTGGATGATTAGAGTACTGCAAGGAGAGTGCATGGTAAATTTATAAGTGCTTGGGTTTTGGTGAAGTGATTGGATAAGGATATAGGACTGGCTGGGTCATTGGAGGAGTGCATAGGTAGTACCAGGGAGATTACTGAACTGTGTAGGTAGTGCTCAAGGGTTTGTAGAAGTGCATGAGTTAGTGCCTGGGTCATTGCATGAGTGCATGGGTAGTAACTGAATGATTAAATGCTGCAAAGAGAGTGCATGGTGAATTTATAAGTGCTTGGGTATTGGCAGAATGATTGGATAAGGACATGGGACTGGCTAGGTGATTGGAGGAGTGCATATGTAGTAACAGGGAGGTTACTGAACTGTATGGGTAGTGCTCAAGGGATTATAGAAGTGCATGAGTTAGTGCCTTGGTCATTGAATGAGTACATAGCTAATAAATACATGATTAGAGTGTGCCTGGGTGAATTTTTAAGTGCTTGAGTATTGGTGGAGTGATTGGATAAGTAGATGGTACTGGCTGGGGGATTGGAGGAGTGCATGGGGAGTGACATGGTGATTTATGGAGTGCATGGGTACTACATGGGTATTCAAGGTGTGAATCAGCAGTGTGTAAGTGGTTAGAGGACTGTATGGGTAGTGCAGAGGTGAATGTAGTAGTGCATGTGTAGTGTTTGAGTTACTTAATCTTACCTTTTTGATTGTAGATATGATAGTCTTTGAAACATTTTTTCAGTTGTTTTTTATAATCTAAATTTTAAAAAGTTTCAAAGTTTAGAATTTTGGTCTGTAAAAGAGAAGAAAAAATACAGTTATAACATATAATATTATAGTTTAAAGTACACAATATAATTTTACAATTACAAAACATATTCAGTTTGTCTTATCTGTTCTCAGAATCTATTGAATTTCACCATAGACAGTGATTTCAATGTTGTTCATCATGTAACAGCGGGCAAAAAAATGCAATCAATAAGATTGTTAACAAACCAAATTTATGTTAAAAATATTTACAAGAAACTCAACTATCTGTTCACGTTACCTAAAATTAAACATCCTCAAAAACATTGCTAATAATACGAAGATCAAATATGAAATGCTTCTTTCTAAAACAATTATCTAAATACAATATCAAAGAACAGAAACGATAATTGAATCAGCAGTTCTTAATATCTTCTCTATAGTCTAAATGATGTTCTTGAAATCATTTGCAGTGAGAATACCAAAAATAAATTTCTTAATTCATATTAACATCTTCCCAATTGGCCGAATGATGTTTCTGAAATCCTTTGTATTGAATATATCCAAAATAATCACATTAATTTATATTGACAACTACCCAATAGGCCGAATGATGTTCTCAGAACTTTGGCATCAAAAATATTAGGTATGAATTTAGTAATTCATTAGGCAACCGATATTTGAAAAGAAAATGGGCATCATTACAATGTGTCCATCCTTTATTGCACTTTAAATAGACAGTGTAGTGTCCAGTTGTTGTAGAAGGTCCATCGCGGAAAATAATTGCTACTGCTTTGAAAGTTCTTCCTGATATTGATAGTTGACTTGCTACAAAAGTTTTAATTAAAGATTCCAATTTTCTTCCATCTGCTGTAGAACATTGTATCATTAAAATGATATAGTATCCATATCTTTCTATAAATAATGTTGATGGCATTTCTAACTTGCAGTGACTACACTCCATATTTTGATTAGCTGATTTAACTAATATGTTAAAAGACACTGTTTTACAATCAGTTTTTGTTCAAATATATGAACCTTTTAGTGGTAGAAGTAAATGTACAATTTTCACATTCATGTTCTCATCTGTAACAAACTCCAAACAGATTTTCAATTAGTATTCCTTCATCTTCCAATACTGCAAGCATAAACATAAGAAATTCCTGAGCATCTTGCTGTACATTCTTTGTAAATTGTGAAGAACCAGAACATATATCCAGAAGATTCCGAATGCCAGAAACACTTTGGATTTTCGTTTAATCAGTACTCAATTTTTCAAAAATAGTCTGCAACACGGAACAAAATCTTTTTTCACGATTCTCCATAGTTAGTTGTTGGAGATTTTCTAGAAAAAATATGACGTTCACAACTACATTAGCATAGCAGTTGATACCTGAACTATTTTCCAACTGATATCCTACAACAGTGTCCTTTTTCTTTTTGTTTGGAATCTCAAAATTCTCTTGATTTGTTTCTTCTTTCCAACCTCACCACAGAGTTTCTCATATGTTCGTTTTCTACCTACTACACGCTTTTCATATTCAGGCTATTCACCTAAGTTGGGAGCATTCAGTCTTCTTAACTGATTATACTCTCTTACACAATTTGCATCTGCACTAATCTTTCTCTCATCAAAATAAATCAAATACAATCCAGATAAAGTTCTGACTCGGGACAATGCAACATATGCCATTCCCTCTTTAAACACGGTACTTCCATTGTTTACCAAAGCACTGTCTACACTTAAACCTTGAGATTTATGAATGGCCACTGCATATGCTAAAGAAAGAGGAAACTGTTTTCTACGAACATACAAATCTTTAACAAGCAAAAAACGAACAGAACAATGTTCAATATGTTTTACTTATTCAATCTGATCAAATTTGATCTTCAAAAATTCAATTCCATCTCTATTTTGATAATTAACAAAATCAACAACTTTTCCCATTGCTCCATTCACTAAACCTTTTTCCACATCCAAATTACGCTGTAAAATTACCCGCCAGTTTTCACATACATAGAAATTCTTTTCTAAACCAGCAGTCTTAGATATAGATTTTTTCAATAAATCCAATTTTGTTTTTAATTTTTCTGACAACATAATAGTAATTCCATCAGGCTCTATTTTATCAATGGCTTCCATTTTTATTATTTGTTGTTTTTCCAGCTTCAAAAGTTATTCATTGAAAGTAGAACACTCTCGCAGTGTTGGCATTAGGCAGATTATAGATTTCTTTTCTCCAATTTTTTTGTATATTATTTCTGGAGCAACATTTTCATTTGGAAACAAGTTTGTAAGTAGTCGACTTTGCAAAGCTTCTTTGCCATGTTCTGTCAATACACCAATTCTAATAACTTGAAGAATGCTTCGATAATCTTCATCACTTGGCTGTCGCATATTTTTAATAAGTTCTTTGTATTCAAAATATGACCAAATGTTCAAATTTCCAATACTTCCCACAGATTTTCTGGTGTCTTCATGCACAGGTGGTTTAAAAACTGGTGGCCTTTTACAGGAGTAAGTTGTGGTAAATCACCGTAAACTATCACATGTTTTCTTCCAAATAACACATCGTATTCTATTTTTGAAATTTGCTGCATTCCTAAATGCACAAAAGCAAGCATTATGTTTGAGACCATGCTCACCTCATCAATAATCATAAGTTTCATTTACTTTAGTACTCTTGAAACTTCCAAACAAGCTTCTCCCGAAAGCTTGTGATATTCCAACATGTTTTCATGTTCAACGGGTAGCATTAGTATGCAATGTAATGTAATTCCTTTAATGTTGTGTGCTGCTAAACCATTTGGAGTGATTACAACACAAGATAAATGTGATTCAGTGGGTTTCTGTAAATAACTGGTCAAAATGTAATTAAGAAACTTTTTCCTGTAACAGCTTGACCACAGATATACATTTAAATATGTTTAAAAGATGTACAGTTGCATTCTTTATTTTCATGAAGTAAACCATGGTCGATCTGTTGTGTAACTTGCTGATATATTTCTTTCTGTTTAACATTTAGTTGGTCTTCCAAGTTTCCCAACTCCATAATATCCTGTTGAGCTTGATGCATTGCCGTTTCTACTTCACTCATAGCAATTGCTGCTTAATTTTCAAGAATTGGTTCTCCTAGTGGATCTTAACTCAGTGGAGCAGAACTTTGACTATCTTGAGAACTGTCTCTAGCAATCTCAACTGCAATACTAGCTTCCTGTTCAATTTCTTCATTTAACATTTGGAGATAATTTGGAAAAACTGTGCATTCAATGCTATCTTTACATGCATTAAAAGAATCTTCATAGCACTGAAAATCTCCAAGTAATTCCATTTCAGTACGCCAAGGCTTGAAGAGTTTCAGAAGTGCTAAATAGTAACATTCTCTTTTATCAGGAGTATCGCAACTCAGTTTCCTGTGATTAATCAGATTTCCTTTACTATGTTTAACCAAACATCCTTATGAACCAATCACTGCATATTTTTCTTCATTTATGTTCTCTGTAATATTTCTCTTATAACTGTAATTTTGCACTACTTCATAGAGACATATGTTTTGAAGATGGGGACTTCTATTTGGATAGTACGTATCCAACATGTTTGTTTTAACAATATCTGTGCTTTCCAGTTCATGCAATGCTAAATATTCAATGTCTTGTATAGATTTAAGTACTCGATTTCGTGTTGCAGCAAGACCTAGACTAACCTAAATGATTCCTCTTGACTTTGAATATGAACTTGAAGAGGACAACTGATCCGAACATTCGTAGGATCCAATATCTCAATGGGACAGCATCTTCAAACTAAAGCTGTACAATTTCTTACTAAGAGTCTTCTCTTGAGAAATTTCTTCCCACATTTCTTTCAACTCCTTCTTTTCAGATTTTGTTATGTACGAAGTTACATACCGATCAACAGCAATGGACTTATCCACAAAATACTGGATATCCATGTAAGCATTCCACATCGACAAAATAACTGGATTATAATCATTAATATATTTTGAATCTTCACTTCTTTTTAAATTGTAAGTGGTTTTTGGAGATTTTCTAGTGATAGTATGCCTCACTGCTGACATGAAACTGTTGACTCTTCCTTTCAATATTACTGGAAGTGGTAATCCAAAACGACATTTAGTATAAAACGTTTCCTTCGATTTATATTTCCGTCTACAGTATTTGCCACATCGATGAGTTTGAAACCGTTAAGCTGTTTTCTTCTCTTGGTTTTAGTACAGCACATGTAACATAGTCTGCAATAAAAGATAAAACAGTCTCATCCAAATCAGTTCCAAATTTGGGTGCATCCTTGACCCATAAAAGCATATATATATATGAGGAGCACCTCCAGCTTGATACTCCTTTCTCCAAAAGAAATCAATAACTTCTCCAAGACGAGGATTGTTTTTATTGCAGATAAAAGACATCATAGCTTGAAACCTATGATTAAAATATCTGCACACATTTACAGGATCCAAGGAACACAATTCTGCAGGTGTCTTGAATTCAATGTTTTTAATATTTGAATTTGGTTCTCGAAGAAATTCAAGTAAATCGTCCCATGCGTATTCAGCGCAGCTTAGCGTAACAAACCACGTAGGAGTTCCTAAGTTCCTTAACATGTATTTAAGTTCTCCATGACGACGATACCAATTCTCATTAGTACCACACTGACACGCCATCAAACTAATCAATTGAGATTCTAAATGATCATTTCTGTCATGTACTTTGTCCATGAGTTCCTTTGCAGAAACATTTTTAAGATGAACTCCTGTTTTTAATATGTGGTTGACTGCATATAAAGTCCAGACAAGTCACTTTCAAACAAAAGATGAAATATATATGGGATACATTGTCGAAATCTTGGATCTTCTGAATACAATCTTGTTGTCCGATATTCTGATGCGGGAATCTGTACTGGTCGTTCGTCATATTGTCCACCTTTTCCAGTGAGGAAGAGCTGTGGAAAACAACGATCTTCCAAACTTTTTTTCCCAAACACTCATGGGACTCCCCTTCGCTTCACTTCTTTTGAATGTAAAGGATGTACACTATAATGTTCATAAATTTCTTCACTTTTAGACATGTCCACTTTTTCAATTTGGCCACTTGAAATTTCGCTATCATCTCCTAAAACTATTTATTTTTCTTCCGCATACACATTTTTGTAGTAATCATTGTTTTTTATTAGATATAACATAGCCTTTTGCACTTTGCTCACATCTAATAATTCTTGCCATATTTAACGACTCTTCGTAGGAACACCATTAGCTAGAATAAATACAAGTTCAGGTTCCTCTTTCTCTACACCAATAGTTTCAATATTTTTCTTTAAATCTAAAGGTAAATACACAACTCTTCCTTTTAATCCTCTCTGTAAATCTGTGGGAGGCAACTTACCTGTTTTAGGCTCCATACGAACAATAGCCTGAAACGTGTGCACAGATTGAATCAGAATGACTCATAAGTATTTAAATCTACCAGCTCTGGAGAAATAGCTACCAACTTTAGGTTATTATGTACAGCTCTAGCTGGCATTTTGTTTTCCTTTAATTTATTATAACACAAATACGTCGATCACTTCCCAAATCAAAGCAATCTTCTACCAACAAATAAGTTGCAAATTCCTTCCACTTATCATTGTTTTCTTTTTCACTTTTTAAATACAGATCAATATTCCTAGTTTGATTTTTATAGTGAGTTTGTCGACAACAAATACAAACATAATTTGGTCTTTCACCACAAATTACCTTAAACTTTGTAATTTCTTCTTCAAACTTCTCAGTACTACTATCTTGCATGTCTTCTTCAACACCTACTTCTATCAATGTCTTACTCTCTCTACACTCTTGTTCAGGACCAAAGTAACAAAATTCTATTTCATCACAAACTTTTTTTACATCGGATACTGACCCATGCAAAAGAGCACTATTTAAATCACTTAAAATTATTGCTGAACTTTTTGTGTAGTACAATCTTCTGACTAACATCCGCATTTGAGAGTGATGTGCTGCTAATATTCTGAAATGATGAAAAACACTTTGACACACTTTTCTAGAAAGTCAAGCCAGAGAATGACTTTGCAAACCAGTATTTTTTCTCACTTTGCAAGGATCTAGATTTTGTAGCATCTTAGGGGCAGATTTATGTTTGACTTGCGCCTCATTTACGCCGCCGTTGCGTCACTTTTGTGACGCAGCAGCGGCGCAAATCCTGCGCCATGGTGCGGGGTATTTACAACGTGACGCATCTGGGAGATGCGTCACGTTGTAAAGCCCTGCGCCACATGTAGGCGTTCCAGGGCAGGTGGGGGCGTTCCGGCGCAGGAACGCCTCCTAAAAGTGGCTGAGTGAAATCTACAAGATTTCACTCAGTCACTTTTGAGCCCATGCTGCGTCAAAACCCTGTGCCTGCTTGAAGCAGGCGTAATGATTGACGCAGCATTGTGCAGATAGGGTCCCCCAGAGCCTTGCTGGAGCTGCGTCGCGCTTGCGACGCAACTCCAGCAATGCGCCACTTTTACGGCACAGATGCGTGACGCATCTGTGCCGTTTTTGCCCTATGGTGCGCCACATTATAAATGCGGCGCATCCATGATGGCGGAGCTGGGTCGCAAAATAACTGGCGCATCCCTGCTGATATGCAGGGATGCGTCAGTTATTATAAATATGCCCCTTAATCTTTTGTTTAACACTTTTGTTACTGTATGCTAGTAAGAAATTTCACCAGGCAGGTCGCTCGCCCCCTGTGTGCCCTGAGCCCGCCGCTCACATTTTGTTGTGTCCTGCTTCCCGATCGCCTGCATTCCGATCTGACGTAACTTTTACTGTGTTTTCTGCTGTTTTCTTCTGTGCCCCGATTGTCTCCAGCTCTGTTGTCCTTCCCCCTTGTGCCCCCATTTTGCCCAGTGTCCACTTTTTGCCTTCTGTGACCCCCACCCGATTCCCCCTCCGTATTTCCCGCCGCTGCGTCCCCTGTGGCCCCGCCCCCCTGCTTCCCATTCGCCGCCCGCTCCCGCCTCCCAGCTGCTCCGACCTCCCTCAGCCTCAAATTTGGAGGCCGTGCAGCGGTAGAGAGAGCGACCATTGACCCTGTCACCAGGCAGGTCACTCCCCTCACCACCACACAGCCCCCCTGTGTGCCCTGAGCCCGCCGCTGCTGCCGCTCACATTTTGTTGTGTCCCGCTTCCCGATTGCCTGCATTCCGATCTGACGTAACTATTACTGTGTTTTCCTGCTGTTTTCTTCTGTGCCCCGATTGTCTCCAGCTCTGTTGTCCTTCCCCCTTGTGCCCCCATTTTGCCCAGTGTCCACTTTTTGCCTTCTGTGACCCCCGCCCGCTCCCCCCTCCATTTTTCCCGCCGCTGCATCCCCTGCGGCCCCGCCCCCTGCTTCCCTTTCACCGCCCTGCTCCCGCCTCCCAGCTGCTCCTCCCTCCCTCAGCCCCACATATGGAGGCCACGCAGCAGCTGCAAGCCCGTCTGCGCCCGTCCACGCCTGGACCGCGCCCAGTGCCAGAACCCCTGGCCCCACGAACACCATGACACCCGCCTCCGCTACGACTCCAACACCCTCCACGCACTCAACACCGGACAATCACGCACCTGCTGCCTGGCCGCCCCGAAGCGCACCCAAGGACCCTTCTCCTGCCGGAACTGCAGCTTTACCAGCATCCGGCCCTCCAACCCACCCATCGAAGAACCCAACTTCCTCAGATGCATCCTGCTCAACACCCGCTACGCCCGCAAACACGCCGTAGAACTCTGGGACCTACTCGACACCAACGCCCCAGATGTCGCCTTCCTGGCGGAGACCTGGCTGAACCCCTCCTCGGCACCCGACATCACCACAGCCATCCTGGAAGGCTACAAGATCACCCACAAGGACCGCACCAATGGAGTAGGAGGAGGAATCGCCATCATCACAAGAACAAAAGTCTTAACCAACAACGACGACACCCTCAGCACCACCGAACACCTGCACTTCCAGATCCACACCGACCCCAACACCACCCTCAGAGGCACCTTTGTCTACAGACCCCCCGGACCCCGACCGCAGTTCAGCGACTCCATCGCCGACTTCCTCAGCGTACACGTCCTCTCCTCCACGGACTACATCCTCCTCGGGGACCTGAACTTCCAACTCGAGAACAACAATGACCCCAACTCTTCCACCCTGATCGACAACCTCACCAACCTTGGACTCAGACAACTCGTCACAACACCCACCCACTCAACCGGCCACACGCTTGACCCCATCTTGTCAGCAAGCACCCACGTCTCCTTCAACCGCACCACCGAACTCCACTGGGCCGACCACCGCTGCATCCACTTCACCTTCCGGAAACCCACCACACACCACCACACCCAACAGATGCCTCGCCGCAACTGGAGCAAGGTCATCAAGGACTAGCTAACCACCGCCCTCACCCAGAGCCCACCCGCAGACCCGACCGACCCCGACGCCGCAGCCTGCAGCCTCAGACAGTGGATCGACGAATGCGCCAACACCCTCGCCCGCTCAAGAAACCCCCCAACACCCACACCAGAAAAAGAGAGCCAGCTGGTTCACCGAAGACCTCCTGGCCTCCAAGCGAACCTGCCGAAAACTCAAAAAGAACTGGACCTATGAACAAACACAGGAAAGCTACACAGCTCACAAGAACGCCACCCACAGACACCACCACCTCATCAGATCCACCAAAAGGACCTCCTTCAAAGACCGCCTAGACAACAACGCACACAACAGCAAAGAGCTCTTCAGCATTGTGAAGGAACTCTCCAACCCCAGCTCCAACACCAAAGACATCCCACCGTCTGAAGACCTGTGCGACTCGTTGGCCACCTTCTTCCATCACAAGATCGCAGACATCCACGGCAGCTTCAACGCCGTCACCACCCCAGCAACCGCTGAGACCCCCGCTCCCACGACCACCACCTGCACCAACCACCTGCTGGCCTGGACCAACATCAACGACGACTACACCATCAAGATCATGAACACTGTCCACTCCGGATCCCCGGAAGACCCCTGCCCACACCACATCTTCAACAAAGCCAGCAGCACCATCGCACCCCACCTCTGGAAAACCATCAACATCTCCTTCGAGACAGCGACTTTCCTGGAGAGCTGGAAGCACGCAGAGATCAACGCCTTACTCAAGAAACCCAAGGCGGACCCCAAGGACCTCAAGAACTTCCGACCCATCTCCCTGCTCCCGTTCCCGGCGAAGGTCATCGAAAAGGCCGTTAACAAACAACTAACCAGCTTCTTTGAAGAAAACAACATCCTGGACCTGTCCCAGTCCGGGTTCCGCAGCAACCACAGCACCGAAACTGCCCTCATCGCCGCCACCGATGACATTAGGACCCTGCTTGACAATGGAGAAACCACGTCCCTCATCCTCCTGGACCTGTCAGCCGCCTTCGACACGGTCTGCCACCGTACACTAAGAACACGCCTCCACGACGCCGGAATCGGAAAGAGAAGGTCTTGGACTGGACCACCTGCTTCCTCTCTGGCAGAACTCAGAGCGTCCGCCTTCCCCCCTTCTGCTCCTAAGCCACCAAGATCATCTTCGGCGTCCCACAAGGCTCAAACCTCAGCCCAACGCTGTTCAACATCTACATGGCACCGCTCGCCCACGCAGCATGACGACACAACCTCAACATCATCTCCTACCCCGGCGACACCCATCTGATCCTCTCCCTCACCAAAGACCCCAACACCGCCGAAACCAACCTCCACGAAGGAATGCAGGCCGTTGCCGACTGGATGAAAAACAGCCGACTGAAGCTGAACTCGGACAAGACGGAGGTCCTCATCCTCGGACTCACCCCCTCGGCCTGGGATGACTCCTGGTGGCCGACTGCACTAGGAGCACCCCCTACACCCACCAACCATGCACGCAACCTAGGGGTCATCCTCGACTCCACACTCTCCATGTCGAAGCAGATCAACGCCATCTCTTCCTCCTGCTTCAACACCCTCCACATGCTTTGCAGGATCTTCAAGTGGATCCCCACTGAAACGAGAAGGACGGTCACCCAGGCCCTCGCCAGCAGTAGACTGGACTACGGCAACGCACTCTACGCAGGAGCCCCTGCCAAACTCCTGAAACGGCTCCAACGCATCCAGAACGCCTCGGCCTGCCTGATTCTCAACATCCCTCACCGCATCCACATCACATCCCACCTGAGAGACCTGCTCTGGCTCCCCTTCAACAACCTTAACCTTTCAAGGTCCTCACCCACGCACACAAGGCACTCCGCAACACTGGAGCAGTGTACCTCAACAGCCGACTCAGCCTCTATACCCCCACTGCACCCTCGCTACCGTCCCCCGCATCCGAAGAGTGACCTCCGGTGGCAGATCATTCTCCAACCTCGTCGCCAAGACATGGAACACCCTCCCCATCCGCCTGCGGCAGACTGAAGACCTCCTAACCTTCAGGAGACTTCTCAAGACCTGGCTCTTTGAACAGTAGCAGCATCCGCCCCCCCTGCGCCTTGAGACCCTCACGGGTATGTAGTGCACTTTATAAATACTATGATTGATTGATTGAATAGACTCCTGTCATATACTACAAATAATACTACAATCCCAAGTATACACTGGGGCTTTAGTCCGTCTCCCTAGAACTTCATCAGCTATCACTTCTACATTTCTAGGAACCATCTTTTCTTTCTCAATTGTACAACCGTTCTTCACTTCATAAGCACGACCACTGGTATCGACAGCGTGCACTAATGTATTGGTTTGAAAATAGCTCTCTTCATTAAAAAAAGGCTTTGAACTTGAAGTGTGCTTCCATTCACCCAACAAAAATTCACAAAAGTTAGTTCTGTTAATTAGTCTCTTCTTTTTACTTTTGGTCTTCATAAAACATATTGGCTTATCTAATGATCGAATTCTGTTTAAAACTAAAAATAAATAATTTCCTTTTTAATTCAAAAGCCTTTTAAACAATAGTTTCAATCTGTTTCTTCTTTTTATAAAATGCTGAACTTTTTTTATATTTCTTGCCATCTTTTAATAAATGTAATATTACTGTATTGTGAAACACTCTTTTCCTTATTTCATCAAATTGATTCGTCCTCCTTTTACCATAGATTATTTTTTTAGAACATGATTTGCCATTAATTTGTCCTTTTTCATTTCATTCTTTTTTCTTCTTGAGGTATTTTTTTCTATTTTCTACGTTGTGCAAACTATTTCTAGTCCTTGAAAGTCTTTTAATAAATTATTTTGTTCTCTTACCACAAGACTTTTTCTTTTCTCCCACTTGTTGTAGTTCATCTAATTTTTGCTGTTGTCTTTTCTTTAAATATTTTTCTTTCTTTAGTTGTTTCCTCTTTACTGTTTTTTAGCCATAGTAAGTCTTTTTTAATGATGATGATGAAGAATATCTGTAATTTTTTTTTAATGTAATATTATTAATATGAATCTAAAAAATATACCATTCTATTACTAAACAAACACGTTCTACATAAAAAAACAATTCAATGCTTTGTTTTGAAATCACAATGCATTTGCTGCAGTACACAGGTACTACCTGGATAATTGTAGGAGTGAATGAGTAGTGTTTAGGTGTTTAGAGGACTGCATGGGCAGTGGACAGGGGATTTTAATAGTGCATATATTAGTGCCTGGGTCATTACATGAGTACATGGGTAGTGACTGGATGATTAGAGTACTGCAATGAGAGTGCATGGTGAATTTATAAGTGCTTGGGTTTTGGCACAGTGATTAGATAAGGACATGAGACTGGCTGGGTGATTGGAGGAGTGCTTAGGTAGTAACTGGGAAATTACTGAACTGTATAGGTTGCACTCAAGGGATTGTAGAAGTGCATGAGTTAGTGCCTGAGTCATTGCATTGGTACAGGGGTACTGACTGGATGATTAGAGTACTGCAAGGAGAGTGCTTGGTGAATTCATAAGTGCTTGGGTTTTGGCGCAATGATTAGATAAGGACATGGGACTGGCTGGGTGATTGGAGGAGTGCATAACTAGTAACAGGGAAATTACTAAACTGTATAAGTAGTGCTCAAGGGATTGTTGAAGTGCATGAGTTAGTGCCTGGGTCATTGCATGGGTAGTGACTGTATGATGAGAGTACTGCAAGGAGAGTGCATGGTGAATTTATAAGTGCATGGGTTTTCGCGCAGTAATTAGATAAGGACATGAGACTGGCTGGGTGATTGGAGGAGTGCATAGGTAGTAACAGGGAGATTACTGAAATGTATAGGTAGTGTTCAAGGGATTGTAGAAGTGCATGAGTTAGTGCCTGGGTCGTTGCATGTGTAGTGACTGGATGATTAGAGTACTGCAATGAGAGTGCATGGTGAATTTATAAGTGCTTGGGTTTTGGCGCAGCGATTACACCAAGCCATGAGACTGGCTGGGTGATTGGAGGAGTGCATAACTAGTAACAGGGAAATTACTAAACTGTATAGGTAGTGCTCAAGGGATTGTAGAAGTGCATGAGTTAGTGCCTGGGTCATTGCATGGGTAGGGACTGGATGATTAGAGTACTGCAAGGAGAGTGCATGGTGAATTTATAAGTGCTTGGGTTTTGGCGCAGTGATTAGATAAGGATGTGAGACTGGCTGGGTGATTGGAGGAATGCATAGTTAGTAACAGGGAGACTACTGAACTGTATAGGTAGTTCTCAAGGGATTGTAGAAGTGCATGAGTTAGTGCCTGGGTCATTGCATGGGTTGTGACTATGGGGCCGATTCACAGAACTAATCTGAGACAAAATCCTAAACTTACTACTTTTGGTATTCACAGAAGGCATTTAGTAGTAGTTAAGTTAGGATTTTGTCTTAAGTTAGGATTTTGTCTTAAGGTAGGATTTTGTCTTAAATTAAACTTGACGTAAACTTACGTTTGTTTTAAGTTTTGGTCTTAAGACAAAATCCTAACTTAAGACAAGATCCTAATTAAAGATAAAATTATAATTTAAGACAAAATCCTAATTTAGGACAAAATACTAACTTAAGACAAAATACTAATTTAAGACAAAATACGAAATTTACTACTACTAAATGCCTTCTGTGAATACCAAAAGTAGTACGTTTAGGATTTTGCCTCAGATTAGTTCTGTGAATCAACCCCTGCATGATTAGAGTACTGCAATGAGAGTGCATGGTGTATTTATAAGTGCTTGGGTTTTGCCGCAGTGATTAGATAAGGACACGAGACTGGCTGGGTGATTGGAGGAGTGCATAGGTAGTACCAGGGAGATTAATGAACTGTATAGGTAGTGCTCAAGGGATTGTAAAAGTGCATGAGTTAGTGCCTGGGTTATTGCATGAGTACACTAAACATGCATGCAACTGTATAAATAGAATCTGAACACATAGATAACACATTACATACTATCTAGTTATGTAGATAAGAACAATATGCCAGAAAGGATAATATATGGTGGTTTATTTTTGAGTTACATCTTAACCATTCAATCTACAAATATGCGACATCATTAAACTATACCTCTCAACAGACTTAAGAAAGAAGAGCAATTAACAACACCTTAAATGATCATTTTTAAAACCACACTTTTATTGTACATCTTCAGCTTTGTATCTAAAATTATGTGGCTTCATTCAACTATACCTTTGCTTAGACTACAAAAAGAAACCTAATTAACAGCACCTTATTTCACCATTCTATCTTTAAATATATGCCATCATTTAACTTTACCTTCTGTACAAACTAATAACAGAAACCTATTTAATAGCACCTTATATGATCATCTTTCAAACACCATAGTTGTGCTGCATCTTTACCAAAGTATCTATAATTATGCAGTATCATTCAACCATACCTTTGTAGAGGGCAAAGAATGAAGCCTAATAAACTACGCCTCATATGAACATCTTGCAAAACACACATTTGTACTGCATCTTCAACCAACTATCTTAAAATACGCGGCATCATTCAGCTATACCTTTGAACAGACTTTAAAAATACACACATTACTGTAAAGACTGTTTTTAAACAAGCTTCAAGTACAATGAAACTAATTCCAATATACATCTCTACATTTAATAATATATTTCAAACAACACAGTTTTAGAATAATGTCAAATCTTTTTTAAATAAACCTCAAAAATATATAACTCATCTTGCAAATAAATCTGTTGAATGAAAAATCTCACACACCCAGACAGGATTTTCTTTTACAGACAATATAATTCACCAGACTCTGCAAGGTGAAACCAGTAATGGCAAGGTTTCACTCTCTTTTTCAATACAAATATACATACGTAACAAATGACATTGCTTCCCAGAGATTTTCAAATAGTAAAACACATTTCCTTTCTCACAGTTCATAACCCTTATCAACTGTCATCTTCACCCCTTCTGCTTAATGCCAGTTTCCAAAGCAATAGGTCATGCAACATTCAACTTAACTGACAGGTCACAAGTTCACCATATTTTCAAGTTCACCACACAATGTTGCAAATGAGAACAGCAGGTATGGTTGGCTTTGTAAAACATGACCTTATCCTTTCTGCTGTACCTTTCAAACATTTTATACTAAGTTGCTTTTTAAACAATGTAAAATGCACCTTATTTTTGAATGTACAATGTTCTTAAACAGCCAATCACATCTCAACTTTCTTAATAACAGCATCTTCTCCATTATTTAATATATCTCTCATTCTACCAACTGACTACCTCAACTACGGACATCTTTTCATTACCTACAGCCATTCCTTCAAGATGCTTTCAGTGTGGATTGTTGGGCACAGCTATGTTTTCTGGTGCAAAAGGTATGCTGAATGCAGAGGCATTGACAAAGACCTAGCTTTGCAAAATGTAGACATTAAATGGATTGGACAGAGAGGATTAAAGTGGCACCAATGATGCCTTTGGTTAAAGCCTTTTTGCATCTCCAAGCCCATGACCTCATGATTGTGCACTGTGGTGGCAATGACCTAGGTATATTGACTGGGGTCGGTCTGGAAATGCCAATGAAGGACACCTTTGCAGAACTGATGTTGCTTTTCCCCCAAACTGTCTTTGTATATTCTAACATATGCCAAAGACAGAAATGAAAGTGGGCCATTCAATTTGGTCCTCAGACTGAGAAAGCTAGAAAAAATGTCAATAAAGCTGTTTCTGCTTACCTCAGAGACCATAGGATGGGCTCCATCTATAACAACAATCTTAGTTTCAATATGGATGGCATCTACAGAAGTGATGGAGTACACTTCACTGATGTAGGCAACTGACTGTTTCTCAACAACCTGAAGCTCTGCATCAGCACTTACATGTAGCTATAACAACCACCCAATGAAAACAAGGGCTCTTTTTAGAGCCACTCAATAACCCAATATATAACCTAGGTTTATAGGAGAATTTTTTTATTTTTTGCTTGGAATTGCGCACCCAGCACGACTAACGGAGCCGCGCACCCCTCGTGTTCACACCAGGGGGCCGCGCTGAGCGCAGCACACCCCTCGCATTTACACCAGGTGGCTGTGCTGAGCCCCTCGCAAGGGTCGCGACTCCAAGCTTTGGCAAAAAAAACCCTGTCTACTATTATTAATTTATATGCGCCCCGGGGACCCCATCCCCCGGGACATGGCAATTTTATTTTTAATAAAAAGGAGGGGGACCGCGTAGCCCCACTCCCAGGCCATTTTTGGCCCCGGGGACCCCATCCCCGGGGCATAGCCTCCCAGTTGGAGATTGTGGGGGGAGCCCCAATGCCCCCACGGTCCCGCCGGCTCCACACCTCCTGAGGGAGCCAGCATTGCTTTTCCACAATGGGAGCTGCTGCTGGCTCCCTTTGTGGAAAAGCAATCCTGCTTTGCTTCGTAGAAGCAAGAGCAGGTTTTCCTGCTCTCGCTTCCATGAAGCAATGCAAGAGTTTGCAATGACAGGGTGGGAGCCCCACGGCTCCCGCCCTGTCATTGCAAACAGCAAACAGCCATCGAGGGCTCCCTCCATCCTTTTCATTGCCCGGGGAGGTGGTGGTCCACGGGGCCTGGGGGGTCCACAACGGACCCACCGTATTTAAACATTACCTGCCCCGGGGAGGTGTTGGTCCCTGGGGCTGTGGGGGCCCCCACACATTAATTCACGAGTGCCCCCGAGACCTGGCCCACCAGGGGGCTTTTTGAAAATGACAGTCCACGCTTTTTATTTTCTCGGCAGGGGTCACGACCCCAATGTGACATCTGTCATTTCTAAGAAATGTATATATATGTGTGTCCCTTGGGGTCCATGTGGAACACCCTAAGCAGCCCTAGGGGGTCAGGGTGTTTCTACCCTGCCCCCTTTTCTTCATTTTACACTTTGTTTTACTGTTTTCATGTGACTCGATTCTGCAGAGTCACAAGATAGCTGTCAGCAGTTCCTGGTTTGGAGTGTTGGCAGCCAATCAGAGTAAAGCTTGTGCCCAGGAGGGTTTGCGAACCCACTGCAGCCATAGATATTGAAACTTTTTCTTTTTCAAATTTCTCTGGAACTACTGAATGGATTTACACCATTTAACAAAAAGGACTCTTTCTGAACCAAAACCTACATTTTTGCCAAATTTGATGTAATTCCGTTCAGCAGTTCGGGCTGTAGGTTTGTCTAGAGTTTCCTATGGAAAAATACATGGGTAAAACACGTTTTGGGACCCCCCTTTTTTCTCGGCCCCCGCTTGGTGAATCACCTCGAAACTTTCAAGACAGGAGCTGACCGGAGCTGATCACTAGTTTTGTAAATTTCACGAAGATTATTCAACCGGCGCCAAAGTTATTGGGAAAACTCTTTCCTATGGAAACTAGGTCCTAACTATAACTACCTACTGGCGACCGCCAGTAGGTAATATATATATATATATATATATATACACACACATAAATATATATGAAAATGGGGACTTCATATGGTTTTTCACCATGATAATAGTTTTTGCTGCAAACACTAGCAATACATTAAGAGTTAAATAAAAATGTCTGCATCTCTCTTTGTCCCTATATTCTTAATTAAGAAGGCTGTCTGTGTACTGACTGCAAACAGATGGGATATTATTTATGCATTGTGTATATTTTAATATTTTAGAACAGCTACCATCTCAAATTCAGGATGACACAATATATAGTAACTGTACAGGGCCTGTGCACATGTATTTTATTATTTTGCTGGTATTACTGAGAGGAAAAATTGCAGAGTTGATTTTATTTTAGTTAAAGATGTTTTTCATGAGTATGTTTTATATACCAATTAATATCAATGAACAATACCAAAGAGGAAAATTAAATTCTAAATGATAAATGCACTTCTTATTGCAGTTCATATTTAGCACCCAATTTAAAATACCTAACAAAATGTATACTTTATGATCAATCTTTTCATTCATAAAGAGAGGTAAAGTAAACATGTGTATATCTCGAAAGATAACATTGTGCTTTAAACTGGCATCACACCTTTTAAAATAAGAAAGAGGGTCCCAGCAGTGAGTATTTTTCAGCATATGAATAAATAGGGGATCAAAGGCCTTCAACTCTGATATCAGCTGATAAGTGAACATGTCTTGTGTCCTTTGTCTCTTGATGTCAATTTCTCTAGAGAAGGACAACCTAACATATAACTTTCATTACTCTATTAGAACTTTTTCAAGCTCAATAGTGTATTTTAATGTGTGCAATTACACTAGTACCCATTCATATATCACATAATACAAATGTAATTGTTGGTATTCAATATTCAGCGCACAATTCACAAAAAACTACATGTGGAAATGTTGGCATCTAAGCCCAATAATAAATCTTCACCTCAATAAATGTGCATGTGTCATCATCTAATTATATATCAGATTTCATTGCATAATCATCTATAATGGATTTTCAAGTGGGCATGCAGTAAACTTTGGGGGGATTATTTACAAGCCCACACCACCGCTGGTGCAACACTTTTTTAGATGCACCAGTGACACAGTGTACCCACCCATTTTTGCAAGGTCACATAAAGTCACCCTGCACGGCTTTTTATTGCCTTATAAATATGGGTCCTTTCAGGCATTACTCCGCATGAAATGGGCATTCCTTGAGTGTTGCTGTGGGTATTTTTTCCACGCAACATCAATGGAATCTGACACATTTCTAGATTTACCAGGATTTGTAAACCTGGGAATGCATCAGATTCCTACACCCCCAAGGGGAGGCATAGGAGTGGCGCAGCAAGGAGAAATACTTTTGTTTCATTTTGTTTCCTCTTTCTTTGCATGCTGCATTGTGCTACATGCATAGAAAGAGGAAAATACCGCTACTTATTGTCTTTGTGTATCCTTCCTGCACAAAAACAATCATCCCCGCAACTTAGGCACCCTTACAACAATGACGCAAGGGTGCCTGCACTGGTGCATGGCAGACGATTGCGAGCCAGCACAGGGGACAGCACATGGATGTGTTGTATTGTTGTTAATATGATGCATCTCTGTGCTTTTAATATGACGCAGCTCGTCGCAGCAAAATGTTTTGAGGCCCTGTGCTACGTAATTTTGTAGTAATTGAGGCCCATAGAAAGAGGAAACACTTCTTATGATTGTTTTTGTGCATTCCTGCTCCACAACAATCACCCCTACAACTCAGTCACCCTTGCTCCATGGTGCATGTCCGTCTTGGTTGGCACATGGAAGTCCTTTGTGCACCAACACAGAAAAATGGACAGAAATGTGCCGTATCTCATAGATATGGCGCATTCCTGCCCTGTTGTCACCAAGATTCCTTGCAGGGCTGCTCTGCGCCAGAATCAAATGAATGAGGTGTTAAGTGGTGTGACTTGATGCACAGCGAAGATGGCTGCCTTTCCTTGAGCTCCGCAACACTGCCAGTGCAGACGCTCATTTCTCATGTTGTAAGGGTGATTTTTTGTTCACCCTTGGATACCAGAGACCGGCGGAACAGCTGGTGAGCGCTGAGGAGTGTTTTGTTTCTCACGTGTTCCTCGCCACTTCGATAGAGGCTGCCCCACATAAGGGAGCTCGTCCGTGGTAGCGCTCTGAAATGGCGGCCGTCATTGCAGTTCTGCCGCAGCACGCACGACATGTAAGGGTTGGAGCCCACTATCAAATCCTTTGTGAAATTAAGGTTCACTCTGCCTAAGGTACTGTGCGCACTATTCTTGTCTGTCACATCACTGACTTATATTTATCAAGTGCAGTAGAGGGCTGTTTTCCTCACAATTGGAGGCTTCAACATGGCTGCAGCTGACTGGAACTTTGTTTCATTCTGTGACCCTCGCTGAAAGTCTGCAAATTTATTATTGTGTCAATGTATTACATTGGAGGGATTTCGACTATGATAATGCCTTGCTTTGGTGTTCATTATTTCATGTACGTCACGGCACGACAGAAGAGAAATTTAGTCAGCTTTTCAGCACTTAAAGTGGTTTATCCTTATTTCTAATAACATCCTTTGTTGTATGGCTGGTAGGTTCATTGTTGACATTCCTAAGTTAGCATGAGCTTCGCTGACATGAGGCTGCCGTTGCGCACGTTCCTACATGCCTTTATTTTGCAATAATCTGTTTATGCCTTTTGCATGAGAACTGTCTGCTTTTCGCCTTGTCGGCTATTCTCTGGGGTTTAGTCTGCACACGATGTACAAGGTCGATAAACAATGCCCCTTATTATTCTGTTCTGGTCAGTCCCTAGCACCTAGACATAACATGACACACAGCTGCACTACTGAAAGTTGAGAGCTTTAATATTACAAAAAGCATGTTGTTCACGCACTTGGAGAGAGACCTTTCCAGAGAGAAGAGCTGTGCTGTTCCTAAGATGTAAACCTTTCATCTAGGCCTTGAGATATGGGGTCTGCTGACAAAGCCCAGAGGTTTTATTATAATAAACTATTTCCTATCACAGGGAGGGTGGTTAGGTCCTATAGTCCTTTTCCACTGTTTTTATTAAATGACATCCCCTTTTGTATTCTATGGAATTGTAACAAAGCTAACGGTATTGTGCTTATGCATTTTGCTGCTGGTAATGGCATGTGTACTGCACCATAGAGCATGTTAGTTAAAATAAACATTTTAAACTATACATACTGTGACTCTGACTATTCTAATTGTGAACAAGTATGAGTGAGTGAGCGAAAGAGTGTCTTGCTACCGTAATTCCTGAGAGAGTCGGGAGTGTTGTGATCTGGGTTGTCTAATCATTTGTAGCTTCGTGATTATGTAGGAGAACGAATGAGACACTATAGCTAGTCAGTTTTGGGGATTTTGGGTACTAAGCAGATAGGTTGGTACACCCCATACACGAGGTCCTGTTTTCCTGCGCATAGTTCTGTATATGTGCAGAATCCCTAAACACCTCTCTGCATTATTTCTGCTCATTATACCAAGTTTTCAAAACCTCATCTTTCAACATTAGGTGGGCTTATTTATTTCAATTTTTGCAGTTATAAAAGTGGGATTACTGACTAGAACCTCACTGTCTCATGTTATATCTGCTGATGGACTCCAATTTTGATTACTGAGTCACAGCTCAGTGTTGCAGCACTGTTGGCTTATTATTCACTCTGACTTTGTGGCTTGGTGGCTCATCCTTATTGCCCTATCTGCTCTTCTCAGTTTAAATTAAAGATTCATTACAATTACTTTCAATGCCAGAAGGTGTGGGTGGCAACACTAAGGATAGAGATTCCAAAGGGAACTTGAAATGCTCCAAACATTCCTCACCTACCCCGGATTTGCCCGCTATAGGTAGTCCTGACTCTGCCTCAACTCTAGAAGTTATATTGCTCAAGCTCAAAACCGTCCATGATATAGCTCAAAGTACCAAAACCAATACAGATCTACTGCAGGTGGAAGTGGCAGCAATTACATGTTTTTTAATGCTGAGAAGAGAATAAGTTGTGTTGAAGATTATACAAATAAACAAGCAAAGCACATCCAAAACTTGGAACGCTCCTTTACATCATTAAGGAGAGACTTAGCAGAACAGGAAGATCTTAATCGCAGAAGTAATTTTCGTATTTTTGGATTGCTGAAGGGGTGTGAGAATTCTGTTCCTTTCGTAATTGACTTCTTGCATACTTGGATCCTAAAAGTCCTGCTTCTCTCTTTCAAAAAAGACTTTGAGATAGAACAAGCTCACAGAGATCCAACTTTTAAACCCTGGAATATGTCTTCTCCATGGCTGTTGATTTTAAAACCTTTGCGACATCAACACACTGATCAAATCTTATCAAAAATGAGGAAGAGCAAAACGGTTCAATAGGAAGGTCACAGAATCTCTATTTTGCAGGATTTTGCCAGAGATACCGTCAATCGTCGCTAAGGCTTCCTCAGTTTACGCAGGAGGGTTACTGTTATGGGCATTCCACTTTCGTTCTCTGAACCCACTAGATTCCGGATCACCTTCAAAGGTCTTCCACGAATATTTTATGAACTCACAGATCTTTCTACTTTCTTGGACACTCAATCTGAATCCACTATGGCCTGTTTCCTATGTTTCTAGATTTTCTTTTTGTCACTGAATAATACTTGGATATGTCTTTGCATATTCAAGTTTTTATAAGATTTCATATAACTCTGTCTATGTTGTTACTATTGTATGGTTTATAACAGCCTCTGGTGTGTTTTTACTTGACATTGAGGATATATTACATCTTGCAGTAACTGTGCTGATGCCTTGCATACTCTGGATTGCCAGATTTTGATATTTTATACAGTATCACACAGTACACCAATTTGTATTTCATTCTTTTTGGGATGATATTTTTATGGATATGTCTTATATAAAGTTGGTATACCTAACTGACATGGTCTTCTTAAGGAATATTGTTCAAATTTATTAGCATTGTTTTTTAAATCATTTTCTTAATAATCTTTCAATAGGTACGTATTCTACCTCTCATTCTATCTCTTATATTTTATCTTTATTCCCTCTTTCGATGGAAGTCTATATATATGTTATGTGTCATTCAATGACTTCACTGATCACCAAAGAAATACGTTTTTCTCTACTCTTGATCTTCTATTACTTTATATATCTCTTTTGTTCTGATCTCATCACCATAATTAAATGTATGCTGTTATGAGATACACCTTTATTAATTAGTGCTCCTCATTTGCTATTACCTCATAGTTGTATAGTTATTTTATAATGCTGTACATTTGAAGTATTTATAAGCTGGATTTATATGCTATTAGAGTTATGATTTGTTTGCTTACAAAATGTCATCTCATCGCAGATGTTCAATGTACATCATTTTTTATTTAGTCTCCTTCTATTTAATATTTTGTTATAATTCAATGGCATTGTTTATGAAATTACTCTCTCTTTAATTCTTTACTTTGCTTTATAGTTCCTTTGCTATAGGCGAGTATTCTACCTTATACCCCTCACCTATTATCCTTTATCTTTGCTTCTTTTGTATATGGCGGTTTGTTTATTTGTTATTTACTATTTAATGATTTCACTGATCACCAATAAAAGCGTAATTATCTACTGATGTTCTCTTATTTTTTTATACACCTATTTCATTCTGTTCTCAGTGCCACCATTAATGATAGATCATTGTGATTTGCATCTTTAATATTCATGCTCATAGGTTGCTATTACTTGATAGTTTATAGTTATTTTATAATTTTGCACGTACCACTTTGGTATTTATCTGAATGTTATTTATAGATGGGTTTAAGTATGTAAACTTGGAATTTATATGCTATGATAGTGAAGATTTGTTTCCCTATGTAATGTCATCTCTTTGCAGACATTCCATTTAAGTTATATTTATGTAGTTTTCTGCTGCCTAATACTGCTACCAAGTTGGGTGTCTGCTATGGTTATGTATTTGGAATGGCAACTTTTGTTCTGCTGCTCTGCGGTTTGGTAATGCTTGAGTTGTGTACACTGATGTGGGTAGCCTTTTCTGTTGCTCATCAACGTTGATTGCCCATGCAGTATGTCTCTTACAGACATCCCCTGGTGGGGTTGGGCTTCAATGTTGCTCTGGACTTTTCTGGAGTGCATTTGATCCCTCTTCTCTTTTTCCTTCTCTTTATACCTCCCTTTTATCCTCACCCTAATATTGGAACATCCACTTCACTTCCTTTGGTTTTTAAGTTTATTTTCATTGTCGTACTCTTTCACCAGAAGTACTCAATGTTTAAAATATATGTATATAAATGTCTGGTATAAATGTAGTTTCCCTTATTGTTAGGGTTTCTAATCAACCATTTAGAGGACCAAGATTCTAGATTATTCTAAGAGTTTATCTGGTGATTTGGTCCTGCTTCAAAAGACTAAGATAGGTTTTAAAGAAGGCCTACATGTTCTGAGGCTTCTGAGAAGATAAGCATTTGCAATGCAATAGGTCTCGCATTCACGCAAGTTTGAGCTATTGGCATTGTAAATGATAATGCCTTTTATTTATGTTTTGGGTTTCAAAACATAAATGAAAGGCATTGGCTTTCACAATACTAATAGCTTAAACTCTCCCAAATGTGAGACCTGTTGCATTGCAATTAAAGGTCTTATCGACCACTAGTTAGATTGTAAATATCAGATGAAGAGAACAGCCTGCGACGTCTTCAAAGTAGTGATAAATAGTGTAGTGTAGAAGATGTGTATGTGTTGTAATTTACACAGATACAAAGGGTGAAGTGAGAGTTACCTATGATCCAAACTATAAACACTAACAAAGCGCTCCAACACCTTTCGCCCTGCGATTACACTGTCGCGGCTCAGGAGGAAGAGCGGGAGGGGAGACTATTTCCTCCCCTCTCTGTGATTTGAGTGTGCAGTGTGGCATTGTGTAATGTCATTGCTGTTTTTGGCCTAATAAAAAATACTCCAGCTTTAGTAGGGCCCTGGCTTCACCTCCTGGTGAAGGACGGGCTGTGCTTTATGGCAGGCATGGGGGGAGGTATGGTCTCGGCTGCAGCTCCCACCTAGTACAGTGCCCCTGCTATTGATAGTGAGCGAGAGGCGTTGAGGTGGTGCTATTGGTGCTGATGGTGTTGGTATTGGTGGTCGTGGTATTGATGCTTGTGGTATTGGTATTGGTGGTAATGGTATTGGTGGTGGTGGTATTGGTGGTGGTGGTGGTATTGGTGGTGGTGGTAGCGGCATTGGTGGTATTGGTGGTGGCATTGGTGGTGGTGGTGGTGGTATTGGCGGTAGTGGTATTGGTGGTAGTATTGGTGTAGGTGGTGGTATTGGTATTGATGGTGTTGGTACTGGTATTGGTGGTGGTAGTATTGGTATTGGTGGTGGTATTGTGATTGGTATTGGTGGCAATGGTACTGGTATTGATGGTGGTGGTAGTACTGGTGGTGGTGATATTGTGGTGGTAGTATTTGTGGTGCTGGTGGTATTGGTGGTGGTATTGGTATTAGTGGTGGTATTGGTGGTGGTGCTGGTATAGGTGGTATTTGTGGTGGTATTGGTATTGGTGGTGGTATTAGTATTGATGTTGGGGGTATTGGTAGTGATATTGGTGGTGGTGGTGGCATTGGTGGTATTGGTGGTGGTGGTATTGGTGATGGTATTGGTGGTGGTGGTGGTGGTGGTATTGGTAGTGGTATTGTTGGTGGTATTGGCGGTGGTGGTATCGGTATTGGCAGTGGTGGTATTGGTGGTGCTATTGGTGGTGGTGGTATTGGTGGTGGTGGTAGTGTTGGTGGTGGTGGTATTGGTGGTGGTGGTATTGGTGTTAGTATTGATGGTGTTGGTATTGGTTTATTTATTTATATAGCCCCAGAATCGACCCCCGAAAGGGTATCTCTGCGCTTCGGACAGGCAGCATGGTTGCAGCATTACTACAGCTGAATCAGAGACAGAAAAGAGTAGTCTTGAGCAGCTTCCTAAATTGAAGGTGGTCAGGGCATTGTCTCAAGTGCAGGGGGAGCTTGTTCCAGTAGCGGGGGCCCAAATAGGAAAGGGCTCTTCCCCCCAGTCTTGCCCGCCTAACTCGGGGGACTTCAAGGAGATGTTTAGACTAGAGCCCGAGTGGAGAGACCTAGAAGGAAAGTAGGGTGAGAATTTCTCCGAGAGATAGGTGGAACCAAGATTGAATAATGCCTTATGGATGGTACAACAGACTTTGCCAGTTGGCGTATTGGAAGCCAGTGGAGCTGCAAGAGAAGAGGGTGGGAGGCAGTCTTTGGGGGGCATTGAGGACCAGTTGCACCGCCGTATTCTGGACTACCTGCAGTCTGCAAAGTGAAGTCTCATTAGCGGAGATCACCAGACCGTTACAGTAGTCCAGACGGCTTAATGTAAGTGCCTGAGTTAAAGTTCTCCGAGTTGAATCGGGAAGCAGAGGAAAGACTCGATGGAGTAAACCCAATGTGTGGAAACAGGCACCAGCTGTCTGAGCTGCATGCTCCTTCAGAGTAAGTGCTTGGTCCAAACGGATGCCTAAGTTCTTAACAGTAAGTTTAGGGAGACCATAATAAGGGGGCCTCTCCTAAAAGCAGAATCTCTGTTTTCCCAACATTACACTGGAGGTGGTTACTCTTCATCCAGTGTGAGATAGATCTCATACCGGAAGAGAAGGTCAAATGTACAGATGGAGTGAATTTGTCAAAAGGAAAGAGCAACTGTGTAACATCGGCGTAGAATATGGGGGTGAACCCGAGCGTCCTCAGGTGATTGGCCAAGGTGGCAACATAGATATTAAACAATGTGGGGCTCAAACATGAGCCCTGAGGTATTCCCTTGGCCAGTTCCATGGGTGCCGAATGATACAGGCCCAGGTTGACGGTCTGGGTGCGAGCAGATAAAAAGCTTGTCATCCACTGAAAAGCGGAGTTTCTTAATCCAATCTCCTTCAATCTCTTGAGCAGTATCTGATGTGAGACTGCGTCGAACGCGGCGGATAGGTCCAACAGCACCAGAATCATAGAGTGGCCCTTATCTAGGGTCATCCATGACCACTAGCAGAGCCGATTCGGTGCTGTATTTGGGCCTGAAGCCTGACTGGGATGGATCTAAGCAACCAGTGAGTTTGACGTGGTTGAAGAGATGTTAGTTGATATGTTTCTCCAATAATTTTCTCAGGAAGGGAAGACGCGAGATGGGGCGCAGATTGGAAAGATCCATCAAAGGGGCCTTGGTGTTCTTACGAATGGACATAACCTGTGCTGCTTTCCATTCTGACGGAACCTGGCCCTCTCTTAGTGAGAGATTGAGGAGATATTCAATCGAAGGAGATAGTTGGTGGGCCAGAGAGGTGAAAACTTTGGCCGGGATGATGTCAAGCGGGTGCCATGATTTTACTGAGTGAATCAGTGCTACTACATCCGCTGAGGTCAGTGGGGGAAGCTCTCTAGCAACTGGGAGGTTACCTGTTCTGGTAGGTCCTATGTCATAAGGGCCGGAAGCTGACTTCCTGACCAGACAATTCTATCATAAATGTGCTCAATTTTCTGCAAGAAGTGTTGTGCAATATCATTGCATAGCATTTGTGTGGGTGCCTCAAGGTTCTGGTGCTATTGGTGGTTGTGGCATTGCTGGTGGTGGTATTGTTGATGGTTGTGGTGGTATTGATGGTGGTGATATTGGTTGTGGTGGTATTGGTAGTGGTGGTATTGGTGGTGGTGGTATTGGAAGTGTTGGTGGCATTGATGGTGATGGTGATATTGGTGGTGGTATTGGTGGTGGTGGTATTGGTGGTGGTGATGGTATTGGTGGTGGTGGTATTGGTGGTGGAGGTGGTGGTATTGATGGTGGTGGTATTAGTATTGGTGGAGGTGGTATTGGTGACGGTGGGATTGGCGGTATTGGTGGTGGTGGTATTGGTGTTGGTAGTGGTATTGGTGATGGTATTGGTGGTGGTGGTATTGGGGGTGGGGGTATTGGTGGTGGTGGTATTGGCATTGGTGGTGGTGGAACTGGTGGTGGTGGGATTGGTGGTGGTGTTGTTAATAAAACAGACTTTTGAAAACAACCGGGCAGGTGGCTTTAGTGCAGATGACATGTACCTCTGCTTTTGTCAGCTTTAGCTTATTAGTACAGGATTATGTGCTACCTGGAATTCTCATGACTTAATCATTTTTTAAATCCATTTTACTTGGGGAGGGGGGGTTGAAACAGTCACAAGATAATGCTGGGTTAAAGTGATTGAAATCAGGTGCCTGTGTTAGGCTGGCGGCCGTGCTGCTTAAAAAAACAAAAGCGGTTCAGCTGAAGCAGTGGCCTGCAGTATGAGAAACTCAATAAAATGAATAGTGCATACAAACTAAAGAACAGGTCCTGTGTAACAACCGAAGTAAAGGGGCCAGTCACCATGGGAGGGTACAAATGAAGATGAGGCCGTACTAAGGAGGGACCAACAATCCTATTAATGATTCCGAAGGCAGCATTTACGGAAGATAATGACACAAGCCAATTAAAAATATGGGAGGAGCGTGGGTCCGGCTTCTCTCCCATACTCTACTACAGCAGTCTCGCTAGGCTCGACCTAAAAAAAGGGGTTATTCCTCTTATCTCTAAGAGATCTGGTTTATCTATAGTTGCAGCTGAACATGATACTAACAGAAGATGGTTACTGACTCGTCTGACTAATGATTCGGATGACCTATATGTTATGAATATATATGCTCCAAATATAGATGACCCACATTTTTGTCATGCAATAAATAAGAAACTTACTGACATTCCACAAAATTCAAGAACAATTGTTGGGGGAGATTTTAATCTTCCCTTCGATCCTTTTTTAGATAGGTATTTAGCTTTTAAATTTCGACCCCCAGGGGCACATAAGAAGTTGCTTAATATGTGTTTGTGACACCATCTTTTGGATGCTTGGAGATTACACAATCATACAGGTAGCGACTTCACTTTTTTCTCTTCTCTTCATTCTAGCTTTTCTCATATTGATTATCTTCTGGTTGATACTTCTCTTTTGAAACATACAATAAATGTCATGAATCATCCAATAGTTGTTTCTGACCATGCTGCAGTTTTGTTAACCATCCTCAATCTTACGGACACTAAGGGACCCCTTAATTGGCATCTAAATACAGAAATCTTGGAGGATGATTTTGACGTTAAGGAACTTTATGACAAGATTGTTCGTTTTTTCAAAGATAATGAATTGTCAGTAGACTCGCCAATAGTACTATGGGATGCGTTTAAATGTACTATAAGAGGTCACATTGTTTAAAAAATGGCAAAAAGGAACAGCGATATTAGGAAATCTCTTCAATCTCTGGTAGACGATATTAAGCAGAAAGAGGAATTATATAGACATACTAATGACCAATCTCTCCTGCAAGATATTAAACATCTAAAATACTCTCTCAATCCTATATTTACTAAAAGAGCTTATATTAGACTACGTGCTCAAATCTCTCGTCAATTATTACTACGGAACAGAGCTGGCACGCTGTTTGCTGCTACCTTCAAATATCAGAATACCGGTACTACTTCTATTTCTCATATTGCTGATAAAAATGGTTTGAGAAAGTTTCATACCCAAGAAATTCTTGGAGTCTTTTGAGAATTTTACAAACATTTATATTCCCCTCAATGTACTAAACTTAACTGGCAATAATTCCTTAACTCTATTCCTACTAATACTATTTCAAATGATGTTATGATCAAAATGGGTAAACCAATAGAGATTGAGGAGATTATTTGTGCTATTAAGGCTACTCAATCAGGAAAAGCTCCTGTCCGGATGGCTTTCCCAAAGATTTTTGACAACTATTTCTTTCTGGCTAGGTTTCAGGTACGGGCACTGAGGCTACTATTGTAGTCCTACCAAAAGAAGGTAACCATCATTCTGATCACAAAAAACTTCCATCCCATATCCCTGTTAAATATGGAAGCAAAGTTTTTTGCAAAAATGTTAGCAAATAGTCTAGAATGTCATATTCCTAATCTTATTCATGACTCCTAAACAGGTTTTGTCAAGGGTAGGCTTGTTAGGGACAACGTTCGTACGTTCTGTCTCATTTTAGAAGAAAGCAAAACATTCCTCTTTGCCATCAGCGGTGATTGCCCTTTAATCCGAAAAGACATTTGACAAGTTATCTTGGCCTTTTTTACAATCCGTGTTAGAATCTCACAATCTTGGTAGCTCTTTATTAATATGGTTATGGCTCTTTATGCGATATCGCGGGCTAATATTAGGATTAATGGCACAATGTCCTCCTTTTTTAATCTTCATCAAGGCGCTAGACAAGGATGCCCACTTTCACCCCTTCTTTTTCTTTTGTCTATTGATCCACTCCTCCGCTTACTTATTCTGAACTTGGATATTAAAGGATTCCAATTTGGAACACATACACTTAAAGCAACTGCTTGTGCTGATGATGTTCTTATTTTTTCAACGTTCCCTTCTATTTCTAATCTTATTTGTGCTTTTTTGGTCATTTCTGGCTATACTCTTAACAAAGAGAAAACAGAATTGTTTCCTTTGAATTCTTTGTGTCTTCCATCTCACTTGGGTGATTCAGGCTTTAAGTGGCAATCTACATGCATTAAATGTCTGGGGATTTGGTTCTGCAAAAATCTTACAGATACTGTTACTTATAATGAACTCCATATAATAAATAAAGTTAAGGATCTTTTGTCCTCTTGGTCTCCTAAAAATATTTCTTGATGGGGTAGGTTACAAACTCCTAAAATGATGATAACCCCAATCGTTAACTTTTTTATCCTCTATGCTACCTATAAAGATTTCTTCTTCTTTCTTTCAAAAGATTGACTTAATCACTTCAAGATTATTATGAAATGATAAGAGAGCTAGAATTGCTTACAATATCTTAGGAATCCCTCTATATTGGTGTTACCTCTCAGATTGGAATCTATACCAGATTTCTTTCTTGGTGGCTAAGGGAGCAGTTTGGTTTTCACCAGTACCCCAACATATACCTCCATGGATTTATATAGAACGCGAATTGTGTGCTCCTTTTCCACTCTTTCTTTGCTCACAGCCTCACAAATTACATTAGCACACACTCAGCGTATTATATCAGATACGGTTAATGCTTTGAAATACATTTATCGGAAAGATTCAAAGCTTATTCATAAGTCAAGATGGACATTTTTATTGTCTAATCCTAAAATTGTTACTGGCACTGTACCCAACATAGCTCTTTTGTGGGCCGAAAAGGGTATCAGGCTGGTGAAAGATCTTCATGATACTAATCATGATCCTCTTCCTTTTTCCTTCTTAGCCAAAAAATACAATCTCAATAACATTGATTTTTATACTTTTTTGCAGTTAAAAATCAAACTTTTTAAGATGCCCTTTTCTGCAGATTCGGTTAGTATCTCACTTCATTCTGTGTGGGTACCTTCAGGCCATATCGCCTCAAAGGTTTATACATTTTTATCTGCTCCTCTACCTTCACAATCCACAGTTACTTCTGCTAAATGGTGTCATCATTTTGATGTTGACTTTTTAAAACATATTTCACAGGATACCTTGCCACTGGTATGGAAATTATCTTTACGTAATAAAATTGCTCCTTTAATCTAAATTCTTTACTATTAATCTTTTACACTGGACTCCCGCTCATTTGCACAAGCTGAAATTAAGACAGAATGATCTTTGTTTGAATTGTAATTCAGTACCAGGCACCCATCAACATATGTTCTTTGAATGTACGCTACCACAGGGGATGATGGACGGAGCGTTTGAGCAAATCAAACACTCACCCCCAGTCAACTGATCTGGGTTTAATCCATCATCATTCTTTAGCTCACTCCACCACCCCAGTTCAGACATGGCCGTATGCAAATCAGTCTGACCCTGTGCCTCATGGGAAGAGTCCAGCCTGAACTGCCAAGCCATGTCTTCCCTGGACCGGAAACAAGCATCCTGAGACCGGTTTCGGGTTCATAACCCTCATCAGCCAGGCTATCTTGAATCCAGTGGCAAAGTGAGCAAGGGACCCACGTCTGGGCATACCCTGCCAACTTAGGGCGAACAAAGCGATACCAAAGGGGATGATGGACGGAGCGTTTGAGCAAATCAAACACTCACCCCCAGTCAACTGATCTGGGTTTAATCCATCATCATTCTTTAGCTCACTCCACCACCCCAGTTCAGACATGGCCATATGCAAATCAGTCTGACCCTGTGCCTCATGGGAAGAGTCCAGCCCGAACTGCCAAGCCATGTCTTCCCTGGACCGGAAACAAGCATCCTGGGACCGGTTTCGGGTTCATAACCCTCATAGGCCAGGCTATCTTGAATCCAGTGGCAAAGTGAGCAAGGGACCCATGTCTGGGCAAACCCTGCCAACTTAGGGCGAACAAAGCGATACCAAAGTGCAACATTCCGTCCATCATCTTGTGTGTTTTGCTGTGAATGTACGCTAGCAAACTCCTTTTGGGGCCCGATTTGAAAACATTTATCATTAATCTTTAATACACCTATAGCTCCCTTTACCTATGATTTTGCTGGGTATATGGGCGGTAGATACCCCTTTACCTCTTGACAGTACGGATTGGAGCTTTTAGACTTGCTCTTATCCATTGCAGTCAAGATTTTACTTACAGAATGGAAATCTTTTCATCTCCTTTCTTACCATACCTGGTGTGCGTGGGCTTCATATCTTCGTAGAGCTCATACTCTTGTTGAAAATAAACATTATTCTCCTTCAATTGCTAGTAGTGTATGGCGTTCTTTGGAAATTATATGGTTTTGTCTTCTCAGGGGTTGGTAGCTCAATATCCTTTTGAATCCGTTTCTTAATTTATTTTTTTATAGGTGTAGCAGATGTCCCCTCCCACCATCTCATCCTTATTCCTTCCTTCTAATGTCCTTTCTTCTTTCTCTTTCTTTCTCTCTTCCCATCCTTCACTTCTTCCCCCTCGCTAATGTATCTTATTTACCAAGCACTACAAAATAACACATAACTTTGCTGGGGTATAGGTAGATGTTCCATCTGTCCCATCTTACTGGGGATTATACTTAATATTTGATGAATTTGTAATATCTATTATCGGTCATGACTTTTATCCGATCATTTTTATAGGATAACTTTGATATCTTTTTATTCCAATCCAGATGTTCTTTGTTATGTAATCCTTTTTAATTCTTCATTATTATATATGTGCATCTGATTTTTATATATTGCTATTGTATTACAAATGTTTTTTCTTTTAATCTAAAATAATAAAATATTTGAACAACATAAATGAGGTCTTTAATACTTAGGCATCGTCATCAGCACAGACTTTCGAGTTTTTTGCAAAAGAAATCCTAATATTTTCACTTAAAAATTGTTGTTGCTTTGTATTACCACCTTTTCTGCCCTGCACGAGCACTTTATTTATTACCATCACATCGACACATCCTGTTTCTGAGAAATATATATTTTTCTAACACTTTTTTGATACCCATAACAACATATATTGTTTGAATATATTGTTTGAATGGACTGGGCAATATGTCATTGAGCATGGTGGTCGTTATTTAACGTATTCGATCTGAAAAGCCTGGGATTAAAGATAAATGCACTCCCAACAACTGTGTGAATGTTTTTGAAGTTATTTCGACTGAACCACATTTGTGTATACTGATTATTTACCCGTGCTCTAAGGAGCACGGCGTCTGCCCATTAGCTGTTACGCTGATTCTCTCACAGAGCAAGATTTAGACGGACCGGGCAACAACGTGTGAAGAAATTTAAGTGACTGATGAAATTGTTTACTCTGAGGCTGTAAATTCAGGAGGGGGAGTCCCTGCGCCCTAGTGAACAAGCAGACCATGGAAGGCTGCATGGATTGGCATGCAAATGCTGCATTTTTGTTTGTAACCTCCTTTCTCATCATTCCTCCATTCATCCTGGATTATGCTTTTAAGCACGTACAAGATTCTGTGTTCCATAATTGGTGACTCTCATGTGCAACATATTTGTTTGAGATCATAAATACATGAATTAACAAATGCATATAAAAATATATAACATTCATATATATTTGCTGCATTAGTATGCGGTAATTTCTCAAAAGAACAATGTGGAAGTTCTATCAATGTGAATATATCCGTAATGTCTTATGTAATTTCGTTGCCATGGTCCCGAGGTATTTTATTTGCACATCTAAGTCACAATCAGTCCTTTTCTCACTTAATTTTTCAGGTGCGCTCCAGAAGGACTTCTTTGAATTCCTCACTATTATCCTGGCTGTATACATTTCCAAATCTTGACTTTTTTCCCACATGGAAATGATTAGCCCAATAGCGATGTCCTTCAGAGTGCTGTCTATCCACACAAGAACTTGTGAGGAGATTTACACAGTGACGATGACAGGCGTTTAACTGTGTCTTATCTAGTATTACAGAGTTAAAAGGAACAGAAAGTGATGAACACAACGTTTCACAAGGTGAGGGTTAGGCCATGCCAAAATCTTCCCATTCTTCAATGATACGAAGGGCTAGAAATGAACTTCCCTTATTCTAAAAAGTGGTGAGTGGAATACTTGGTCATTTCTTGGGCCACATTCGAGTTCATTGCTGGTTTTCCCACGATGCTACTCCAGACAAGTGTCAGCCATATCAAATCAAAACTGGTTTTGCTGCAATAGGAATCTTGCAGTCCGCCTCTGGACAGTCATACAAGCAACCCGGACTGGTGTAGGCCTTGTTGACAATAATCAGTGAGATTCATATTCAGTCTTATTGCACAGGATCCACATTTGGGCATACCCATCACACTAAGGGGGTTTCCCATAGAGAAATACATTAATATAGTTGACATTCTTAAATTATTCTCAGCCACGGGCAGTCGCTTGGGCCACCTTCCAGTCTAGCATGCTTTTGCTCACTGTGCCCCTCGAGACAAGGACCATCCATATGTAAATCAAAAATGCTCTTGCTCCAAAAGGAGCATTTTGGCCCAAACTGCTAGGCCAAGTCCCTCTAGAAGAGAAAGGAAGGTAAACAAGCAAACCCATCCTAAGTTTGCTTTTGTAGGGCTTTATCAATGAGGTGAAGCCTCAGTACTGTGGTAAAGTCAGCATGAAACCTATTTGCAGGAATACCAGTTGCACTCAGTTCATCTCATGTTCAAACAAGTGACCAATGGGCTTATCTCAGCCACTGGTAATTACTTAGGTCACGTCGAAGTCTATACTTTTATTGCCCACTATGTCACTCAGGACCCACCGTTAGGATCAGACCATCCAGAAGTGTCCGGCCAGGTCCCATGTAAAAGGGTACTCAAGAAACTCAGAGAATGCAAGTATACCAGGACTGGCCTTGCTGGGCCTCATCACTGAGGTACCGCTTGAGTCCTGTGGGACAAATAACACGGGGCCCATGTCTTGGCATACCTGTTATAGTTAGGTTGTCTCAATTAGAAAAACAAATGAGTAATTGGAGGAAAGTTTGACTTAATCTTGGCCACTGATACCTACCTCAAAGGTGAAACACATGTTGATTATGTTCCTGCTCAGAGCGGAGTGGGCTGGCAGTGCAGACTAGACAATTGTTTTTTTTTTAGAATCGTGCTTTCTGTGCCATAGGACCCAAGATGCATCTGACTGTTGAGCGATAACTTGGTCGAAACTGGTCTAGGATTGCTTGTGTTTCTGCTCTGAGGAGATGGAGTCTGGCTGTTTGGCTGAACAGTTACGTTTGCAGCACAAGCAAGACTTATTTGCAATTGGTTCTCCCCATCTGAATTGTTGCAGTAAACAAAACACTGGACTGCAATTGAAGCTAAGTAGATGCCTATTGCTGCTCATTTTGCAAGCATTACACCCATCTTCTTTTATTGTTTTAATTTGATGTCCTGAGTGTGTGGTATGCCCAGTCCTGGGGTCCTCGCTTGGTGCGTCATAAGATCCGAGATGCACCTCACTGATGAGACCCAACAAGGCTGATACCAGTCTGTTCGCATTCAGAGAGGATGTGGCTTGGCAGTTTGGGTCACACTACTCTTATTGGAGCATGACCAACACTGATTTGTTTATGATTGCTCCTTTTCTGGAGTGACTCAGTGGCCAAAATGCCAACAGACAGAAATATGGCCTCAGTGAATGCTAGTGGCTGAGACTTCTGAAAACATTCCACCTTGCATCTTTTGTTGTTTCAATGGGAGTGCTCAGATTTCATTGATGAGGCAGTTAGACAGACTGTGCCTGGACTCACTATGACCTTGTTTTCTACGACTCTCATGCGTAGTATTTTGGGGGAATTAACAAACGGTTTCGCCACACCTGCATTTATATGCAGACATTTAGTTGTGTTCACTACTAATGATTTCCGTTGTGCACACCCTATATGTGAGCACCCACAGAAGGAGTTTGCAGATCTATTTTAGCCACATAAGAAAACGTTTTATTCTTCACAATCACATCTTTGTCTTAAATCGTTGTCCAGCGAGGAATAGGAGATTATTTTGAAATGTTTCCTCTAGCTCCATTGACCAGAACTACACTCCTCTCTACAACATATGTTCTTGCATGCAGACCCAAGTATTCAGAAATTAAGATGACAGATGGTGGCTGTAGAATCATCCCTCTCAGTGGCACCTCCTGATTCAAGTGGAATCAGAGGATATGAAGCAGAAGGTAGAGTAACTGAAGATGCGTTGGCAAGTGTCCCATCATGGTCCCACATCAAAAAGAAATCCACACATTTTTGATGTTCACTGCACAGAAAGCACGTCTGTGAAACAAGCAGAATAGTTTAAAAAGTAAAGGGTTTACAGTGTAGGTGGTCAAAATATTTGACCATGGGGTCTTGCTGTGGCGCACCTTGCTATGCTGCATCAACTCATCAATAAGGGCTATTCATAGTCAGCTTGGGGTTTGGCTGTCCTGTGGCATTCTGACCCCCCCCATCTCCCCCCCCCACTCCCCAGGGCTGCACATCATTAGGCAAAGCAGAAGGAGGTTGTCACATTGTAGACGGCAGTGTCGAGTCAAAGCAGCATTTGGGATTACAACTGCCAACTACAGCAACAATAACAAGCTCGTCATAACGGTCGTGCCACTCCCAGGCGTAATTGATTCCCCGCCTGGGTGGGAGAATCAATTAGTGGGCGGAGTCGTGATGAGCCCAGCTTGTCATGAGCACAGCTCCACTGTGCAGCATGACGAGCTGGGCTCGTCACGAGCACAGCGCCGCCACCAACCCCGCACCGCGTGGGACTTACCCCCACGGCGAAGGGGTTAACGGAACATGGCGTGGGAAAGTGGCCTCCCCAGTTGTAATGCATTTATAGTACTTCTTGTCTGCAATATTAGAAATCAGCAAGAGGAATCAAAACTGTATACTGGGCATGGTCTCCACGTTGAAGGTAATGTACACTTCTGGTGTAAGTTTTCTAGGTTTTTTACCATTCACAAACTGCGAAAGCAGTTTTATGTGCAGTTTCTTTATGAATGCCGAGAACTCTGCACATAAAAGATAGGACAGACTGAATATGATTTTATTGTTTCAATTAATAAAAATTGTTACAAAAGACCATCCGTAATGTGTACTTCCAAGATCCTTCTTCGACCGTTAATAAAAACAATATCATTTTAATTAATTTCATAGCCATATCAAAAGTTAATAAAAACATTATCATTTCAATACATTTCATACGTTTCAGAGCCATGTCAAAAATAAAAATAGAGGCCCATGGATACTGATATATGCTCACGGCTTTGGACTTAGAGTCTTATGTTAAGCCAAGGCTCGATCTTTACTTAAAAGCTCTGTGAGTTTTCGTGCAAATTTAGCTAATCTGGCCAGTTCCATGGGGATCTCTAAATTAAAAAGAAGCTTCATTGCGTCCGTGCAAGTACGAATGCCGTATTTTAAAAACAAAGGTTTAAATAAAGTGCGACGTGTGAGGCTCAGTTCAGGGCAAATGCAGAGTACATGGACCAGGGACTCCTCAAACTGATGGCAGAGTCTAAAGGAGGTGACCACCTCTAGTGATTTCCAGCGAGTATTAATATCTTTCATTGGCATGACCATGAGTCTGCTTGAAAGGATTTGCTTTAATATTGGTTTATTCAGAGCTGAGTTAAGGTAAGGCTGCCTCATTTTGTCCTTATAAGAACTGCCTAGTGTCCTAATATTGCTGCTGGAGGACTATATAGTGGCTATGTCGCCCTGCTTTGATAGTGTTCTTACTTGTTTCCTAAGAATTGTTTTAAGCATGCCCGGTTGATCAATAAAGTAGCCCCAGTCAGACAGATCAAGGTGCAACTCCGTCAGGGCAGTTGATAAAGCGTCTGCCCATGGATTTTTCCTTCAGGGTAGCTTTCATTGTGTCTGGCGGGGCGGCGCATATCCCTCGATAGTAGCGGATAACCGCAGCCCGATATTCATAAGATTGTTTGCTTAATCCAAATTCCAGCCTTACTGGCGTATTACTGGCGTATGGCCGGTATCTAGAAAATCTATATGAAGGCGCGGCAGTTGGCAGACTCCATGATGTTAGTTAGGGCCCAGGGGAGTACTAGTTGCACATAGGAGATTGAAGGAATTAGCTTGGCTCTTATGACCTTTTGAATAGGCTCATTTGATGCACTACATAGTTTTGAATTAGGTTTCCAAAGGGCATACATCACTGCCTTGGCTTTTGCTTCTATAGATGCGATGTGAGCTGTCGGCTTGCCATTGCTGATGATTCATGCCCCCAGGTTGTTATATTTAGTTGTTGTTAATAATTTCAGGTTACCCATTTTCCATAGATGTTTAAGTTAGTTGTGGCACTTTACAAAGATGACTACCTTTGTTTAGCTGGCATTTGCTGTCAATTCATTTTCTTCATTGTAAATGCTGAGTGCGTCCAATGCTCTTTGCAGGCCCGTTTTTGTGTGGTTCATTATGACCATGTTGTCTTCATATTGCATTAGGAATATTCTAGTTGACCCAATTTTGGGTGCTAACAGGTTGGCTTTTGATATTGTTTTGCCAAGGTCTGCAGTGTATAAATTAAAAAGTGGTGGAGTCAACACACAGCCTTGTTTCAGCCCTTGGTCCGTATATCTCTTCTTTGTGGCACTGTTCCCGGTGAGTTTGATGCACACCCAGGTTGTGGTATAGAGAGCTGTAATGGCGTTCAGTAGCCTGTTTGGAATCCCCCAATTTTGTAGTTTTCGCCAAAGTAGATTTCTGTTGACACAGTCAAACGCCGCCGCGTAGTCAATGAAGCAGGCAAAGAGGGGGCGCTGGTTTTCCCAAATGGACTGATCTACCAGATAGGCTAGGGCTAGAATGTTATCCTGTGTTGATGCTCCTGTCCTAAATTCGGATTGATAGACTGGTAGTATTCCGTTCTCTTAAGCCCAGCTACGTAGATCTTGTAGAAGCTACCTTGCATGTGCGTTTGCCTCATTGTCCAGGAGGGCTATCATCCTGTAGTTAGTTGGATCTCCGGTTTCGTATTTTTTATGTATTGGATGAAGCAGGGACCTTTCAAGGCTTCAGGGACCATTGAGTTAGTCATGCAGAACTTGCATAATGGAGTGGGGAGTGTTGCCCAGAATACGGTGTCCTCTTTGAACAGTTGTCCAGGGCAGGCATTGGGCCCCGGGGCTCCGTTACTTCTCATCCTATTTAGTATTTTTAACAAGCGATTGTACACGTCCGGGAATTCACATGCTTCCTCCGTGTTTATTTGATTTACCCTTATTTAGTCTCAGTGGCTTTGTGCGGTACACAGTGGAAGGTGGTCACTTGTTAATTGTACTGGCTTTGTGAAGTCCACTACTTGTTTGTGAAGGCAACGGATCAAGAAAATATAGTCTATGGTCGGTTTGGGTTTTCTCTGGCGGTCTCTGGGAATGTTGTGATTTATGAGTTGTGCCTCTTGTACGGACCCTAGACTGTGGGTGTTTAGAAATCTATTGAGCAAGTTGCCTGCGTGGTCCCTGGCGCAAGAGGCATCTGTTTCCACTCCCAGATTATGCATGCTGTAGTCGCCGGCCATGATTATCCCACAGTTTGAATAATTACAGAGCAGTGCCTCCAGTGTGTTGACCAGTTCTCTCATCTTGCCATGTCTCGGGCTGTCTTTGAAATTAAAGTCGGTGTTCAAGAGTAGGATCTTTATGGGGGACCCGTTCAGTTTCAGGCCTTGCAAGTATAGTGCTTGTACCATGTCCGTGATTAATGGCGATTTAACTGATGTTATGGTGATACCCAAGTTTACGTATATGGATAGGCCCCCTGATGGCCTTCAAATACATTGTATTTTTTCCAGATGCTGGAATTCCTCAAATCCTGGTATGACCAGGGAGGTGAGTAACCAGGTTTCCTGGAGACACAGCAGGTCCCCCTTCTGTAAGAATTCAAGGGTGTCTCTGCTCTGTAGCGTGGTTTTCAGCCCAAACACGTTCCATGAGATTATTTTGATAGTTTTATTTGGTCCACTTGCAAGCCCATTGAGTCTCTTTGAGCTAGGAGCAGTTTGGTGGCTGCCATGGCGGAGTTATTACTGCTCCGTCCTGATCGTGTGTGTACATCATGACTTTCCTACTTTCTGTGAATTTGCGCACAGTGGCTGTTGAAGTAGCTGAGAAATGTATTCTCAAGTCTGAGAATGATATAGGATGGATGACTTCAGAAGTGCCTCTTAGAATGGACTTTCGCTGTGGCTGTTTTTGCCTGCTACTGTATGTGCCTGTTAGCATGTGTGGGTATGTTTCCTCTTCGGGATCATCTATGTTAATCCCCCATTTTGCAAATTGAGGCTTTTCTGTTATAACCTTTTGGGCTGTCGTGCTGGTTTTCCATGTTGTTATTGTCGATTCTCTTGTTGTGTTGGGGTTCAGGGCCTTGAATTGAACTCAGGTTAGGTCTTCAGTTGTAAGGTGAGACAGCTCTGGAATGTAATAGAGGATCTATACAATGTTGGCCCTATTTATTATGTCTGAGCCTCCTCGGTATGTATTTCGGGTGTGATCAATATGATGGTGTTTTCTGATTCCCTGTGAGCGGGGTCGCTTGGCCTTATGATTCCTGGATTTATTTCCAGGTGAGAGCTATTTGTTATGTTTGTTCTGTTGTCTGTTTGAACTGCTGTGTTTTCTCGTGCCCCTTTTCTGTTTGTCGGATTGTGAAGTGATCTTGTGTTATCCAATCTGGATGGGGGCTTGAGTTGCTCCTGGCTGTTTTGCTTTCGTGTTTTGCTGTCTGTTTGTAGGGGCAGGGCGGTCTCCTGTGAAGTTTGCTTTCACCATTTGTCTGCCCGGTCTGGACCCCAGGTCGAGTTTATGTGTGGAAGTGCTGCAGTTGCTGTTGTTAGCTCGGCCTTCCCTTCGCTGACGATGGACTTTGCCTTTTGATAAATCGGATAAAGTTTCTGTGGCCTAAGCGATTTCAGTTGTTGGTCTGTCTTTGGGTCCATATCACAGCCTAGGTTGATGTCTGATTCTGCTAGGCACAATTGTAATTCTTTTGCCGGTGTTTGATGTTTTTTGTTAGTTTCTTGAGTCGTTTTTGCGCCCTTCTGGAAAGCAGTTTACCGTTCCCTTTGGGGCTGTCGGTTGGACCTTGGCTCAAGGGCCTGGCTGCAGTCGGGTTATTAACTTGATTGTTTGAGTTGGTGGAGGGCCCAGCTACAGCGCTCTGATTCGTAGAAGTGTATTTTAGGCTCCTTGTTGTTGTCAGCGGTGGCAGGCTTGTTAAAATTTCTGCTCCAGCTGTCTCACTGAGCGCCTTGTGTTTTTTGCTTTAGTTGGGTCCCTTTCCTCTGTGCAGCAGCTGAGTGGTCTGTGATCGTTATTCTTCTTTGTTTAAGTTCTGCAACTAGCAATGTAAACACTTCTGGCAAAGAGCTGAGCTTCTCAACAATTGGGAAGCAGGAACATCTCGCAGAGTGCTGCTTCTTCAGCATTTCCAAGTTCCCCTCTAGATTATCCATTTTAGCTGCTATGTTTGTTATGGCCGTTGCTATTTCCTGCATAGTTTCCATTTGAATTTCAAGTTTTTGCATTTGCCATGTAAGGGCGTTGACAATGTTCAATTTATTGAAAATAAAAGAGAATTTTGCTGTGGGCACACAGAATGGGTTGGGAGCTTTGTTGCGCCTGGTAAGTGATGGGCGGTCTGACCCCCAGAGAGAGAGAGATGTCTCCCAGACCAAAACAAGGTGAACTTTGATTGAGGCTTTGAGAGAAAGTGTAAGACTTCCTTGCTGCCAAACTTGGTGGCAGCGAGAGATGGTAGTGAAGGTCACTGTCTCTTCGGGGGGTTGACTTATATTTTCCTTCGTGGAGTCCAATGCAGATGATATTTCTAGGATCCATGCTCTGTCTCCCCCTGCGGGGGTTCCTGAGCCAGCTGATGATCTGCTTCACTGTTCAAGTGGCAGAAAAAGCTCTCATTTGCCTTCTTTTCGCAAATTTGCAAGTGGAGTGGCTGACTCTGACTCTCCTCTGCCTGTTGCTTCATTTGTTTTCGTTGGTTTGCAGAGGGTTGTTCAATTGGTGTGGCCTTGCTGCGCAGCAGTCCTTTTGCCAGTGTACCTGGAATGGCCTTTATTGGAGTAAAGTACTGGTGGATTGCCATGACATTGTGCAGTAGGGGTGGACTTGTAGTAGGCTTGAGTCTCCAAGTTCTTCGTAGCTAGCGTTCTCCTGCTGTTGATTTTACTGGAGGCTGTTTTCGTCCGTTAACCGTTTTTTGTCACTTTGCGTCCCTGTGTCCCGCTCGCTCATTTGATTTTTCCCAATTGAGGTCTGTCCTCCAGTTTGAAACGTACCTTGTAGACCAGCTTCCAGGTGTATACAAGGCGTTTGTGGTCTGTGCGTTCTTTGATGGTGGTGGTCACTTTACTCCAAGCTGCTCTGCTCTCCGGGGTATTTCGGGAGGTATTTGGTGTCATTTGACTTGGTTGCCTTGTGCATATTTCAGGTCCGGCTTGTCTAGTGGCAGTGGGAGCTGTTACTAGGCTTGCCTGGAGAATCTCGCGGGTTTACTGGACCCACACCCTTTTGATCACCTCCCAGCTGGCTCTCCACCTTGCTGACCCCTGATGAATTACAAGCCATAGGCTGGACGGGCCACGTCTGGCCGGTTAAGCAGTAACTGCGGCCTTTTCTGGCTCCGCTCGCGCTCCCGGGCTTTCAGAACCGCTGGGGCCACCGTGGCCAGGGCCGGGCTGGTGATGGGCCGGTGATTAAAGATGGACTAGAGATTATGTTCCCAGGTGGTTTGTGGGGCAGGTGGGCCCAGGGGTGAAATGAGACAGGGGTGACAGGGAGAGGGGCCTGGAGGCTGGGTGGTCTGGGGCGGCTGTCGACCCCCCTTTGCCTCATGGAAATTTCCCTGCCTTCTCCTCCCACAGGTGCTGCGCCCCCGCTGTGGGGTAGGAGACCATGTACCAGGGGACCACAGTAGCCCAGTGACTAGGGGTGGGCGGAATTTGCGGAATTAACCTTCGCAAATTATCGCGAGAATGTTTAAAATTATCGCAAACAAGCAGAAATATCGCAAAGATGCGGAAGTTTTTTTCCGGCATGTTCGCGAGATTTTCTGCATGGTTGCGGGTCGCCAACTTACCCATGTGGTTGCTTGCGGGCGCGGCCATCTTGTTTTGAGTTGTTCTCGCGGTGCATGATCGCGAGAAGAAAGACGTGATCGCGCGACGCATGACGTCACTGCGGGCGCGAACTGTCGCGAGACAGCGCAAATGGCTAAAAACAATACAACATCTCATGGAGAACGCGACCGGATCAAGAAAACTTGTCGGCGAACGCAGGGATTCAGGTAAGGCGATCGCGCGCGCGCGAGAATGTATCATTTTACAGCGCGAGCAAGAAACAAATTATCGCCAAGCTGCGGAAACCGGAATTTTTGACATTTTCGCGCTCTCCGCGGAACGCAAAAATGTCAAATTATCGCAATTTCCGCGAACGGAACGAAATTTTTGCCCAGGCCTACCAGTGACCAGCCTCTGAGGTGTGCGGGTTCGCAGAGGGTGGTGGAGCAAGCACCGGGCTCTCGTCTCTGAAGGGAGCTCCTGTTACCTGCCGGCCTCCCCCGGGACTACCATTCCTTGCTGAGACTGCCTGCGGTGCTCAAACAGTCACAGAGTCACTGAGTCACGAAGCCTCCTCCCACCTCTCCGCTCTCTGATTACTCCGATGGGTCCGGCTGACGTACGGCCTCGGTTCTCCTGGGGCCTTCTGCAACCCTGTGCACTGATCCGCTTTGGGAGCAGGAGCAGCACACAGCTCAAAACTCAGGCAGCTCCAGCGGGGAAGGTCCGAAGAAACGAGCAGCTACCGAGGCATACCCCGTCTGGCCCCGGTGCCAGGCCCCAACACCCGGAAAGAGCAGTATCAGCAGCTGCATCCTCTCCAGCATGGTGCGAGGCTGCCCGAGGCTGCGGGATGCGGGTGTGCAAGGCCACAGTTTGCAAAGGTTGCGGTGAAGCTCCCAGCACCACATTGAAGCTCCGATTCCCGGCTCGTCGTCACCATGGCGAGGTGAGGCGTTGCGAGTCAAACTCTGATCTTGTCCAGATAGGGCAGTCTTTGCAGTCGTAAACATACTTCACTCGTAGTTTGTGAATATCAAAAAAATATTAACCTTCACCAAGACTGTAAGTTTACCTTTGTGAATAAGGCCCTTTGATTTTTCAACCATAAGCAAATACAAGGCATATTTTGTAAGCAGTGGAAAGAGTGCATTCTGTTTCATAAAGCATATTTTTTGATCTATGGGAAACAGTACGATTCCAAGATGGCCAGCACTTTTATCAGACAATATAATTCCTGTCCTGCTGCCCCACCCCCCAAAAAACTGAAATTTAGTAGGATTAAAAAAAATCATACACATTCATATTACCAGAGCAGGATTCACTTTGAAAACTCTACTTCAACATCTGCAAATGCAGGGACAGAAGACTGATGGCAACAGAAGAGTTTCTATCCTGCTTGGGCATTCGCTAAAAGCAGATATTGAAGCCCCATTAAACTGACAGGAGCTGCATTGTAAAATAATCATTGGCAAAGCAACAGGTCCGCAGCCTTTTGCCAAATGTTGTTTTGTTTTATCATGGTTTTTGCAAAACTATATTGTTTGGCAAGCTGCTCAGCATTTGTCAATCTAACAAAAACGTATTGACAAAAGGTAAAAATATTTTTGGGTCTCAAAATAGAACACATCAACATACTTCTCCCTGACACTGAATGGAACTACTATGTGTGTGGGTGTGCTCCTTTTGAAAGGGCATAATGCCATAACATAATGGCTGAACTGGGATAATGCATTTCCCCTTGATACATGCTTGGGTGGGTTGAGGAAAATGTGAATGACACAACCACAGACAAATGGATGACGTGTGGCATAAAAACCCTATAAGTATCTGTGCCATACACAAAATTGTAGTAAAATCAAAAGATCTTGGCAAACACAGATCTAAAAAAAAGTCAATCATTCTGGCATTATAAACAAATGAAAGGTGAAACGAAAGCAAGAAAGAATGAAAGAAGGAAAAAAAGCAAAAAAGAACGATAGATGAATGGAAAGGAGGGAAGACAGAAAGAAAGAAAGTAGGAAAAGGGAAAGAAGGAGAAAAGAGGGAAAGACAGAAGCAAAGAAGGGAAGAAAAGAGGAAAGAAGGAAAGAGGAGAAAAGAAGGAAAGAAAGCAAGAATGAAGGAAGGAAAGAAATAAACATAAGGGAATGAAAGAAAGAAGGAAGAAAAGAAAGAAAGAAAAAATGAAAGGAAGAGGAAAGAAAACAAGACAGATTGAATGAAATATGGTTAGATGGAAGGAAGAATAGAAGGAACAACAAATGGAAAGAAAGGAGAAAAAAGGAAAGAAAGCAAGGAAAAAGGAAAGAAAGAGAATGTAAATTTGATGCCAATAAAATTGAGAGAGCTCAGAATACATCTAAGAGAGATTTCTACTGTCGTTAAAGGTCTCTCATCATTGGATCAAATGTCTACTTCCACCACTCCTTTGGAGGATAGGTGCAATATTCTAGCTAAATTCTTCTAGAACAAGGTAGCAGCCACCTATTCTTTCTTTCCAGAGGCTGCTAGACATGCTCCTGGTCTTGATTCCTGGTTTGAGCTTACAACAGATGGTAACAGATTACCTCAGTTCAAACCCATTGAGCTGGATAAACTGTATTCTTGCATTTTAATGGTTGCGTCTGGCTCCCCTTCCGGTCCGGCTATTGTTGGCATCGTGGAGCGTGAAGCAGGTGAATTTCTACCTGTGTTCAGGTATCTTCTTCTCAACTCTTTCACTGCGGACCAAGTACCACTGAGATGGAAACATGCGCCAGTGCTCAAAAAGCCTTCTCTCGACCCTACTAAGCCTGAAAATTACAGGCCCATCTCATTGCTCCCTTTCCTTGCAAAGGTGGCAGAAAAATACATCAATCAGCAGCTCTCAGAATTTACTGAGGTAAAGAATCTCCTTTATAGGACTCAATCTGGTTTTAATCCTTGGTACGATACTGAGTCAGCTCTCTTGTTTACCACAGTGTCCATGCACCAAATGATGGATAGGGGTGATACTGCAGCTTTGTTGTTGCTGGATCTGAGTGCAGCCTTTGACACTCTATCCCACAGCTGTATACTGGAGTGGCTGTGGTATTATGATGTCGGTCACAGGGCGCTAAAATGGTTGTCACCTTTTCTTCAGGGCCACACTTTTCAAGTTGTGCAGAAGTCTTTCCAATCACAGGTGGTCTCATTGCTCCAGTGGGTTCTACATGGCTCTTCGCTGAGCCCTACTTTGTTCAATACTAATGGATTGTCTGGCGGCAGAAGCGCTGAGTGACTATATCCAGGTGAAAACACTGGTTACAAGGGTAAGTGTTCTGCATCACCTATGGGAGATGCAACTCCAGATGGATGGGGACATACAAAGACCCATCAAAGTTCTCTTCTCAGCGAATCTGTCATTTGGCTATGACCTTCTCTTGACAGAAAAGAATTGGCAACCAGAATTCGTCATGGACTGCCCGAACAAAGAAACTGTAATTTATCCTGCCTTCTCCAATCTTGTTCCAGAACATGTAAAAAAAATAATCTGCAAAGGAGAGGTCAATATGCGCAGGTACCAGCATTATACCGCAGCCATGTGGGGTGGGATGAAGGTTCCCCTTATCATGAAAAACCACTGAGGTCGACCCCACAACCTCAAAGACAATACTCCATAAAAAATGAGGATAAAAAACAAATTAGGGAATTTCTCCAGCAACTTGAATACCAGGGTGTAATTGAAAGTTGCATCTCTTCAATGAATAATCCCTTGTTTCCCATGATGAAACCAGACCATTCATCCCATCTAGTATTAGATTACAGACTGTTAAACACAGCTACTCACACATTTGCAGTACAAAACGAGCACAGCACTGCACTAATGAACATAGTGAGGCAAAAATACAAAACCACACTAGATATCCCAAATGTATTTATCTGCCACAATATAGCACTGGGAAGCAGGTATTTGACCACATTTTCTGCCCTGGGTTCACAGAGGAGATTACCTAAGGGGTGTAAGAATAGCCACGGGCTGTTTTCAGCTTGAGTAACAGAACTTTTACAACAAATTGATGACCAGGCATTTTTCTATGTGGATGACATATATTTGATGGATGATGACCTTTCAGTGCACTTGACAAGAGTTGATCACATAGTTCTGGGATATGCTCCCATGGGCTACAAATCTAATTTAAAAAAAATCAAAGATTGCCCACCTCAATGTCCTTTTTCTGGAATACAAACTGTCAAGTGAAGGCAAATGTTTTGCAACACATTCCTAAGAGTAGTGTGTGCTCTTACAACCTCCAACTACATTGAAGAGATTATAATCCATACTGGGATTCTTAAATGTTGACAGAACATACATTCCAGATTACACAGTACGGGTTCAACCGTTCTGGGAACTGATTCACCCAGATTTCTTAAGCACACACTGGACCACTGAATAAACAAACATACTACGTTCAGTACAAGCTGACATGCTAGCTTCAAAACACTTACACATACGTGTAAACACAATGCAGGGGCATCAGGGTACAGCTACGTTACATTCAATGAAGGTGAAACTGTACCACTTTTTATACACCAATGCCAAAATGCGTTTTGCACCGACTGAAAAAATACTGACAGTCTTACAGACTGCTGTGGTAAGGAAGCAAGCACTGGCTCAGGGGAAACAAATAATTGTCCAGACCTTAGAGGCCGTCACAATGGCCAGCATTCCAAATGCAAAAGCATTACATCCACATTGAATACAATGGGCTAACTCACTCGTTGCAGCAGACGTAGACTACAGATTTGATTCTACACTACAAACACAAGCCTTTCTGCAATACGAACATGAATATCCTCTGCCTAATGTATTAATGCCTCTAGATCAGTATGATTAAATCATATATACTGATGGTGCTGCCCAGCCTGCCATAGGGACATAGGACCAATATTCATCACCATGCACTGCCACAAAGGGACACATGCAGGATGGACAATTCCATCCTGAAATGACCTACACACAGTCACTCAGTGACTGCACGGCACAGCTGGCTGAACTCAGGGCTCTAATTCTGGGACTGGAAAATACGGATCCAGGATTCTCCACAGTGATAGAGTGTGATTTGCATTAGTGGGTCCAGTCTTATAATGAGTATCTACACTACTGAAGCCAAAGTAAATTCAGAGATTCAAAAGGGTGCACAATAAAGCACAAGATGCTTCCGAAACAAGTTGGTAAGCTGAAAGAGTGCTTGCCATGGACTCGTGTAATGCACACCTTGAGTCACCAACGTGTTGGCATACATGTTGCAGGGAATTCAATGGCTAATGAAGCCACAAAAGCAACAGTGCACATTTGTTGCAGTTGCTACAATTACTGGTTCAAGTACGAGAATAGATACAGACTTCATGACGACTGTCAATGCTGCACGCAATGACACCCACCTGTCACAAGCCTTTCCACTCAAGTATTCCTAGGAGTTAGATGCCCAAAATATATTGTTTGCTCACATTCCTGGAGTGGGGGAAAGAGTAATACCAAAATCAGACTACAGGTTAGATTTAATTCTAGCTTCACGTGAGGGTCATGTATCTGCACACACAGGAGTGGCTGCTACAATTTCATTATTGCAGCAATGCTATTGGTGGCCAGGCCTCTATAAACAGACCAAGAACTTTGTCTTCAAATGCAACATTTGCCAGCAGATGATGGGTTCCACCATGGCACGCCTGCCACAGACTCCTCGACTGATTTCAAACAAGCCATTATGACCCTTTGTCATCAGATGGGGCTTGCAAATATATCTTGGGTACAGTGAATTCTTGCTCTCGATTCCTATGGGTATGGCCATGGTGCTTGGCTGACGCCCATACTGTTATGAAGGATCTGTGAGTCTTCATTGGGACATATGCAGCTGGGCTCCAGGGATTACAAAGATGCCATCGGAATTTTGGGTGTGACCCTGTTGTGTTCCTTCCTGTACAACCCCAAGGTAAATTCAGTAGTGGAGAGAAAAAAAAGTGACTTAAAACAGTCTTTAACAGCCAGGGCACTAGGCACAGGTCACAGTTGGTTACATCATCTATAATGGGTCTAAAGGGCATTGAACAATCTGCCTAGAACATCCCTGGGTGGTCAAACACCCTATGATATACTGTTTGGGGTAAACATGTGGGTCCCAGACCTCAACAGTCCCAGCACAGTGGCAGCTGAAAGGCAATTTGACATAAATGAACATCTGGCAACTTTGCAGGAACTGAACAGCTTCTAGGACGGGCAAGGCAATGTCCAAGTAAATGTAAAACACATCACCACTGGTAAAGTGAAGAAAATGCTGGAAGCTCCTGGTTGGATACCAAAGATTTGGGATCTGGTCGGGGCCAAAATAGTGGACAAGAAAGAATTTGGGTCATCCTAGAAACACCTGTACCTGTCCTGGCCATCAAAGTTGCCAGAACTGTACTTCTTCTGCATCTTGCTGGCTACAGAAACAAGAGATTTGTCTTCATTGATCAGATCAAACCACACTATGTGGCCAGTTCTCAACAGTAGGCCGCATGGGCTTCTGGGTAATTACCTGCCTCCCCTCACTACCATACAGAAAGCTTTAATTAGTGATGAGGCATCCTCTTTCCAAAGAGAGATAGCAGCAACTAACAATGAAGCATCCCTTCAATCTTTTGCTACAACAACTACTATGCAATAAACTTGTACAGAAACACAGATTTCAATTTAGAATCATGACACGAATGCTGTTTACGTCAATTTACCACAGATCGAGTCATCTTCTAGTTCTACACAACCAGCAGAGCTGCCAAAAATAGATCGGACTGCCTCTGGCTACTTCACCGACTTTGATGACTTTCCACAGATTCATCTGATCCACCAGCACCTCCACCTCTACCTCTACCATTTCAGAATGAATGAAAAGCATTTCTTGAGTGAATGAAAAGCATTTCTTGAGCGCGTAGCTACCCGAGGGCATCCCAGCGCTAACAACAGACAATAAGAGAGAACTACTAGCAACATTAAGGAAAGAGCCATGTTTTGAGAGATTTCCGGAAAGCTAGATAGTTAGATTCAAGACGGAGATGGAGAGGGAGGGAATGCCAAAGCCTGGAGGCATTATAAGAAAACAGACGGCCCCCACTTTTTGCTTCTCTGATTTTGGGGGCTACTGCAAGGCAGCGGTTGTCCGATAGCATGCCCTTGTTCGAACAATAAGGTGAGATGATGGACCGGTTATTAGGCAGACCCTTCCTGGCTAGTGTCTTGTGTGCAATACAGAGAGCCTTGAACTTAATTATCTCTTGTATGGGAAGCCAGTGAAGAGTAGCAAGAGCTGGTTTCGCTGATTGCCAATGCGGGATCTACAAGAGCATATGCACTGCACAGTTTTGTACAGTCTGTAGCTTATTGGTGGTGCAACGCGGGGCTCCTAAATAGAGAGCATTAGCATAGTCGAGACGAGAGAGGATCAGTGCCTGGACCATAAGTCGTCTGGCGAGAAAAGGTAGAAGAGGTAGAATTTTTCGCAACGTCCTGAGGAAACCGTAGCAGCTGGATGCAACTTTCAAGGCCTGCTGCTTAAAATTCAGGTTGTGATCAAGTCAGATGCCCAGACGTTTGATCTGGTCCTTAGGAGTGGGGGCTGGACCAAGACAAATGGGCCATAGCACTCCTACATTAACTGTGGAGGAGTTACCTAGGAGCATCAGCACCTTCTTGTCCCCGTTCAGTTTGATAAGACTGTTCCATCCAGATTGCAACCTTCTTCAAGCAAAGGTCCGAGCTCGGTGAAGAATTGGTAGGTGACAATTTGAACCCGAACGGCCTCACAATCTCCACTCATATAAACATTAAATAGATTGAGGCTCAGAGACGAACCCTGTAGAACACCACAGCCAAGGGGCATATGTTTCGAAGTGGCGTCTCCTTCAAAGATCTGGAATGACCTGTCATGCAGGAAGGAATGCAGCCACTTTAAGGCCACCCCAGTTACTCCCACCCTTCTAAGTCTCTGAATCAGAATGTGATGATTAACAGTGTTGAAGGCCGCACTGAGATCCAAAAGAATGATGACTGCGCAGCCTCCCCCGTCTAAGATTTTCTTAGTCTCTTCAACCACTGCTATGAGAGCGGTCTCCGTACCTTGTTGAGGTCGAAATCCAGTCTGTGAGGGGTGAAGGTAGCTCTGGGACTCCAGAAAAGTAGAAAAGGTCGAGTTAACATGTTTCTCGGTGATCTTACTGATCGCTGGCAAAAGTGAAATGGGGCGATAGTTCCCCAAAAGATCAAGGTCGAGACTTGTTTTTCTTAACAGCACCTTCACCATGGCACATTTCCAAGGCAAAGGGACCACTCCCGTCAGGAACGAGGCCTTAATCAGTCCTAGTATAACTGGGGAAACTGTATCAAAGACTTAGTGCAGGATGGTCAGTGGTGCTGAGTCTCTGGGTTTACCCGAACTGAAGTACTTCGTAGCAGCTCTGGGTTAAGAGGGGGGATTTCCTACAAAGAGTGCTCAGTGGACTGGGGCACACTATCCAGCAGTGATAAGGTATTCTGGTCGACGCCCGGGGGGGAAGGAAGTATAGATGCCTTGGATTTTATTACAAAAAAACTCTGCCAATTTATTAGAACGGGAGGAAGCATCATCAGAGGCCATAGGGGAAGGAGATGGCTTAAGGAGCTTTTTTGCAATGTGAAAAATTTCAGGGGGAATTAGATGCCAGAGTAATTCTCTCATCATAATATGATGCTTGTACAGATTTAATTTCTTCCTTATAAATTTTAATGGCTTCCCTGTATTTAAGTTTATTGGCAGGGGAGTAATCTTTTATCCATATTCTTTCCTGTTTCTTACCAATTTGTTTAAGCTCACAGAGCTTAGGGGTGTACCATGCTGTTCTGTTAGATCCAACAGTATTTGGAATCCACTTTTTGGGGAGGACCTGGTTTAGCGATGCCTCAATCCAATTGTTAAACTTGTCATTAGCGCTAACAGGATTGAGGTCTAGTGGCGGTTTGGTATTTTCCAGAGTTAGGACCCATTGTTCCAACGGAAGTTTTGACCATAAACGTGTCTGTCTTCTAGTCATACTAGATGGCGGGAGAGGGACCCGAGGTGACCAGGAAAAATAAATTTGAAAGTGGTCAGACCAGGGCACTGGCATAGGGTCTTTTACCAGTAATTCCTCAATATTAGAGAAGATTGGATCGAGTAGATGGCCTTTCAGAGGGGTGGGACCCCTAATTTTCAGTTTGAGCTGGAATGCTGCAAGGTCATTAGCCAACTGGGAAGCGGCTAGATATGCGAGGGGTCATCAAAATGGAGATTAAAATCATCTAATAATGTAAAATTGAAGGGAGAGCTGGCTAAATTGGCTATTTATCATATCAGGGAGGGAATTACAAAAATGTCCATAGGCACATGAGAGCCGATAGATTAGACTGCCTGAAAAAGTAGAAGAAGGTGAGACTCCAATTGCAAATGAGAGGCTCTCGCAGTCGGGTAGAGGTCCTACAGAGGTGCGCCATTTTAATCCAGTTTTATAGATGATGGCGATGCCGCCACCTTTGCATGATTCCCGATCTTGTCTCTGGATAAGATATCCAGAAGGGAAGGCCTGAACAAGATCGGGGTCAGACTCGCTATTGAGCCAAGTCTCAGTTACAAACAACGATTCCGGGCGCTCTTCCTCCAGTACCATAAAAATTTCAGTTGCATGTTTGGGAATTGACCTACAATTAAGTAGGAACATTTTAAGCGATTCTTGAGAGGGGCGGGCAGCATGTGGTTTGACAGATGAGCAGAATTTAAAAGAACAATGGGAACAGTGAAAGTCATCGCTGAGGATGTAAATGGAATGCAAACACTTCCTATAAGTTCTCCCTCTGAGATTTTGGAGCTGGTCCGATAAATATACATACACCGGCAGGGGTTGCGGCCCCTGGTCCCGGTCGGGTGTGGACTTTGGCGTGCCAGGGGTGCGCCCGCTGCTCGCGTCCGCTGCGCGGTTGCATCATCAAGCCCTTTTGAAGAGTGGGCATGAGCATCAGCGTCCAGCTACTGGACCGCTGAATAAGAGTAATCAGGTTCCCTGTGAAAATTCGCCAATAGTGCCCCCCGGAGCTTTAACACAGCTCCTATCTATATCACAGTCAGTAAAATGCAATGCGTGGAATAAAATCTGGCAAAAAAATAAAAATGCCCTCCGAGCCTTAACACAGCTCGCAGCTCACCAAGATGTGCCACTGAAGTGACTGTATGTTTTCTTTTTTCCACTGAAAAATACATACTTTGTTCCTCTATAGCTACACCTTTGGATTACAATTGCATTACTTTTCCAGGTTCTTTGGATTGGTTTTGTGACTTTATCCTGCTCCTGAACAGACATTATCTCTCAGAACTCTCTGGTTTACAACTCGTAAAATTGGTTCTAAAACCATATTAATCATCAGACAAAGCACAAAGAGAACTTTCCCTGGTAAACGTTTCAGCTGTTCCATTTCCTGATGGGATTGTTTAAGATAGAGTATTATATGATATGTATGGTCCTATAAAACGTTTACAAATTCCACCATTGAATGATATCATCACCCCTAGTACTGTCTCTGTTGATTGGGATCGTAATACAGTGCATGAAATGCTAGAAGATCTTGAGCATTCTACTGTTTTTTTACCTGAAGAACTGTAGAAAGGCACATCTAACTGATGAAATGTTTTGTTTCCAACATTATGGTCATCCTTTCTTGTATAAAGGTTGTGCTCTACATGTTGTTTTAAATTGGCAATGGGAACATTGACCTAACCTACCATAAGGTAGTTAAAAAACATTTGCACAGAAGTTTGCTTATTTTTCTGGTTATAATACATTTGATGCAGTGTCTTATTTTTATAAGTTTGCACCATCGCCTGCAAAGAAATATATGCTGACAAACACCAAACTGATATACTCTGCTTCTTTTCTTTCCCAGATGTCCACACAAGGATTTGACTTTTGGAGGGGCACTCTCGATGTTAAATCAATTTGGGGGACAAAAGATTAGCAGATTCAAGTGAACACGCTTGCCTTACACCACAACATGATGATTTTCCTGAACAAAACTGTGCAACAAACATCAAATCTTGGTTTAGCTAAAATCAAGGATTAGAATACACCATGCATTCCCACATTTGCATGTTTTAGAAACAGTTTACAAAACACTAGACACCATGCTATGTAATGGCACGTACAATTCGTCTGATACCAATTGAAGGGGATGGTTAGTTTGCCGTTAGATACTAACGAATGTCAAGCACGGTTCCTAGGTAACACCAAGGGTTTCAAGATCAGCAGGCCTGACCTGCATTTCGTACTGACAGAACACTCGGGATGGTGACAAATTTCAAGCTTTAGGAACTTGTGCCTTGATTCACTGAAAACCTCAACATTGTCCTAGATAAAACAACACTTGTCCCTTCTTTCTAATGAACTGGAACTATGGGACTTCTTTCCAGATCCTTGAAACCATGTCAAAAATGTTTTTTGTATGCAATACACCATTAAATATGAAAAGACTGTGCAAGATTGACAGGGCTAGTTTAGAAAAGTCAGTAGCATTGGTTGACAATGATATTACCTACACAATGGCAGCAACGGGCATTATAAAGTGGTGTTCCTCTCTTGAAGACAGTGTGACTATAGGGAGACAATCCTGCTTGCGCTCCAGTTTCAGATATACTCATGGTGAATCTTGGTAATCCATTTGTGCATGTGTTTGAATATAGAAAGTGACAAGTAAGGTCATTATAACTTGAATGAATATATCCTCCTAACTAAATGTAGTTTAAGGTCATTATAACGTGAATGAATATATCATCATAACTAAATTTAGTTTTCTAAAAGGTAATCAAGTGAATGGGATCAACGGTCCTGAAGAAGGCCGAACGACCCTGTGAGGGCACTAGCTAATGGCCAAAACATGTCGACAATATGAACAGTAAGGGGGGATGAAGAGGCACTAATTACCTTCCAGGTCATCCCCTTTTGTAATTTTTAATCCTAGCTGGGAAGTCCTTGAATAAAGATGGTTTAGGGCATCGCTGAGATTGTTTTATTTTCTGTTTTTCTGTTCTGCTGCATGGTTTCCATAGTATTCGTTTGTATTGTCTCCCTAACCCCTTTGCTCCATCCTAAGCAGTGGTATGTACAGGGATGTTGTAGCAGCTCTATGATGAAGCATGCCACTATTAGTGGGCGAGAGCAATTTTTTAAAAACTTTGCATTTTTCCTATGTGTTGTTTCTGGTCTTTTAGAACATTCACATTTCCTCCTTTTCCTCTTTTTGTGGATAAAACAGTATGACAAACGTGTCCTCTAGAATGTACTCCCTGGGTAACATAGTGTTGTCAGCAATAGACATTATACAACATGACATGTCTGCATTACAACATAGGCAGTAGCTGCTTAGGTCGATCATGCTGTTGAGTTGGACACTTCAGACACCATGTTCTGACTGTGTGCCATGGCAACATATTAATACCAAAAGCCTGTTTTCACCATACTACCTTACGAAACAGCAAATACTCATGGCATGCAAAGATGTGGCATATACTATGTCACACAAAGAGAAGTTAGAGAATTTGTCTTTCACTGTTGCTGAAACACCTTCCATGGATTGGATCGCCCATGGGTTCATTACTCTGCTGACTTCGACATTCCATTTCCATTATTGTCTACAACCGCATCATGTGGGCAGATATAAAGGGTTAGGGGAAGAGTATGTACATGAGTATTGAGAATTACCTTTTAAATTCCATTGTCAGAATAAGTAAACTGACGTTTTTCTCAGTGGTTCTGGCTGTGAGAATGCTTGAGGTGGTTCATTAGTGTGCAGGGAGGTTTTGCTCCACGGGGCGTCTAAAGCATCCATGGCAAACGTATCTTGTAACTTGAAAGATTCCCCAGTGGCCATGATTCATCTGGCTATCATATTGCTCTCTAATGGGAGTTGATGTTGAATGATCAAGGTTGCTGTGGTATGAGACCAGGCATAGCCTAACTTGTCACGTTTTTTGCCGTTGTGACTTGTTGTACACAAGTACTGTTTTCTCCTGCCCAAACAGTCAGAGAGGCATTCTGCTTTACCTACCCCTCCTTGTCAGGACTGTGCCTATATTTTTTCTGCTCTGAAATGAATGACCGATTTCAAGATCGTATGGAACTGGCACTGCCACATGTGCTCCTGTGCCATGAACGCATGGTACAATTTTTTGGTGCACACTTGCTTCAGGAGCTAAATGAGCATTGGTTCTTGTCCTTTCAGGCTTTGTGGCTTCACTGTGTGCACTTTTGAGTGTGCCTTGACCTTGTGCCTAGGAACACAATTGGTTCAGCCTCTAGACATGGAAGTACTGGTGGGTCCCTTAAAGGCCCATTTATATTGGTGCCTCTTGCATTTACCTTTGCTTCTGTACACATTCTATGAGCCTTCCTAGGATGCTTTTGCTCCTGGTGAATTGGATCCTGGCTCTGCTTCTATGGATTTCCCACTGACTGTGGTGACTGCTTCAGTGTCATCTTTGGGGGTAGGATGGGAACAAGTTTGGTCCATAAGCCTGCTCCAAAGTGTGTCTCTGAGATCATCATATGCAGTTGCTGGTAACAGAAATGTTTTGTCTACCACTTGGAACACATAAACAATTGGCTCTGGTGGAAACTTTATTTTGGCCTGTTTTTAACATCCTAAATTCCTTTTAAATTAGTTTTTTACTCGCTTTTAATTTTTTAATGATGACTTTCTTTATGCTTTGGTTTCAAACTGTATTATTGCCTTTGTAATAATGTCATCATATTTTATATGGATATATATATACCATAGCAGTGCTTTGGATTGTTTTCCTAATGCTAGATAGCTTTAGTCCACTCACGTCCGAGGAGTGGGTGTCACATGGCTAGGTTAGGTCCTGGAAGAAACACTGTCATTTTCCTGCACATGTTTCTTAAGTTGCCTTCTTTTCTACACAATGACTTTTGACACACATTTGCTTGTGTTACAGTGCAGGATTATGTTCCCTGAAACCACATTGCTTACAATTCAACTTCATAAGTACACTTTCCCCACATCTTGAACATTTAGTACAAGGCCTGAGCACGCATTGTGCAATTGTTGTTGTTTATTATTCGTCCACGAGGTGGCATGGCTATCACAAGAAAATAAACAATGTCAGCCTGGCTAAAGCCTCGACACAGAAGCATGGATACTGTTATTATAAATACACACACATTTTTGTGTTCGAATGAGAGGAGCACTCTGCTGTCATTATGAGGTCGCTGTTGTCTGCGTCTCAGCTCAGCTGATTCGTGTTTACATTCTGTGAGGCGGGATGTCCAACTTGTGACCAAGACGGTGACCTTCATAAACTTACCTTCAGGTAATGGGGAGTCAGATCCTCCAGTAGGGGATTCTTGGCAGGACACCCACCCTAGGCACCTAGGTTAAGAAGAGCATAGTAAGAGTATACTTTATGCAGTACTTATATGCCAACAAATATACAATGTTTAAGCACAATAGCAGAGTTGTTTATCATTTTCACTGTTCTTATACTGCTAGTCACTTTTATCTGCCTCTATTAATCATTGCAAAAGACATACAATTGATGGACGGAATGCAGGACAAATCAAAACATTCACTTCCAGTTAAGAGATTGGGATTAAATCCATCATTCTTTTACTCACCATGCCACCCCAGTTTAGACCTGGCCATATGCAAATCAGTCTTGACCCTGTGCATCATGTGAAGAATCCAGACCGAACTGCCTAGCCAGATCCTCAGTGGACTGGAAACAAGCATCCTAGGACCTGTTTTGGGGGTTCACCCCTCATCAGCCAGGATTGCTTGAATCCAGTGGCACAGTGAGCCTGGGACCCACATCTGGGCATACCTGGCACACTTAGGGCGAGAAACCAAAGAAACAAATTGATGGATGGAATGCCGAACAATTCAAAACATTCACCCCCAGTCAAGAGATCAGGGTTAAATCCATCATTCTTTTGCTCACCATGCCACCCCAGTTTAGACCTGGTCATATGCAAATCAGTCTTGACACTGTGCCTTATGGGAACAGTCCAGCCCGAACTGCCAAGCCAGGTCCTCCCTGAACCGGAAACAAGCATCTTAGAACCGGTTTCAGGGTTTCAGCCCTCATCAGCCAGGATAGCTTGAATCCAGTGGCACAGTGAGCCCAGGACTTATGTCTGGGCATACGTCACTTAGGGCGAGAAAGCAAATGACACACAATTGATGGACGGATGCTTGTTTCCGGTCCAGGACACAAAAAACCTTTCTAAGCCCCCTATCTGGTCATTACCCATGTGAGACATGTAGTGTCTGCAATCTCACCACCAGAAGTAAAAAGATACGGTTCAATGACAACACTGATTGGGAACAACGCCATTTTACCAATTGCAACACTCTAACCGTGATCTACATGATCATCTGCCCATGCCAATTACAGTACATAGGCATGATAAAGAGGATGATGAAGACCCGCATTTGTGAACACCAGAGTAACTTACGTTGTGAGAGGGCCACAACCAAAATGTCTGCACATTCCATTGAAATAAAACATACAGTGGATTGTAATTGAACACATTCCAAATGAATCGCAACTTTTTGAAAAGGAACAGCGATGGGTTTTTCATTTGAAAATCCACACAAACGGGTTAAACGCTTGAATCCTGTGGAGCCAATTTGCATAACCGGATTTTTTTCCCGCTGAAAAACGACATGCCTCGACATAAGCACGAAGCATGTCAGTCTCCACTTATGATTTTTTTCTAACATCAACCACCAATACCCCATAAAAGAGAATAGAAACAGTCTTTTATTTTAAAAACACCTGTGATACCGTATGTGTGCACAAGAACACTGATAATATCACAAATATCATGGAGTAGCATTATCAGATGGAAGCTGTCGCTCCTCAACTCCATTACTCCTTCCATCATGCACCAAATGAGGCCACGGTGCTGCGGCCATTTTGAAAGGTTAGCGGTCCATGCAGATCTAACATGAGGCAGTGAGCACGAGCAGACCTGATATTTAAGCAGGACAGCTGAGTCACTCATGTTCACGGGCAGGGAAAGTATGCTGGGCAAGGGACTAGCTTTGAGGCAGTAAGTACGGCATAGCCGCTTCCCCGACCACTGAGTACCACAACCCCTTTTATTTGTTAAACTTCAAAATTTGCACATTTCATTTATCTCTTCAGAGTTTTACTACAAGTGTCCCTCCCCTCCCTTGCAGAGCTCATGGAGCAAGGTTAGAACAATAATAAGTACATTTTTCAAGCTAAATACTCTCACAAAATGTATTTAGTGTTTCACTAACTATAAAGCACAATGAGTAGATGTTAGAAATGGCGATTTCTGGTTGGCTAGGGCTTGAGCCAAAGCCAGGCAGAAACCACCACTCTAGTCAGGGCTGGGGAGTTACACGCCAAAGATAACCCCTGCTCACCCCCTTGGTAGCTTGGCACGAGCAGTCAGGCTTATCCCGGAGGCGATGTGTAAAGCGTTTGCGCGCGCACCAAGCAACAACACCCAAGGCCCACCACAAAAGAAACTCCACACAAGGTATTATATAAAAATAGCCTTACCAAAACACATTAGATAAAAACACACACTTTACAATGTGCCAACAGGCACGGGCAGAGTTTACAAGGGATTATATGTACAGGGGAAAGGGCCACATGGACCACTGTCAGGAATTAGCACTTTGTAGAACTTAGCACTTAGAACATAGGAATAATGCTTTAGAACATAGCACATACAATCACTGTAGCACTAAATAACATATGTAGCACACAACCAGTAACTACTGGTAACAGGTAAGTACCACCTACGCAACCCTAACCACCTTAGGAAAATATTGCGCAGGGAACCAGGACCTCACTAGCACCACCTGTACTAGGAGAAAAACAACCACCTAAGTATCACAATACCTGTAGGGGTATAAGCACATTACACATGATGCATAAAAACACATTCAGAGGTGTAAACACAAGGCACATGACGCATAAAAACACATTCAGCGGTGCAGGTTAGGAACAATAGTGCAAAACTCACATTAGCCACCTGTGGCAGTCCCTAGGCCAACTGGCCTTGTCGGGGCTAGGACGCCCTATGTCCAGCAGAGTTAGGGCAAGACTGCGCAGGCTGCGCAAGTCAAAACGCAGAGGGCCACAACCTAAACGTTGCAGCTGCCCACTAAGTGCTGGGCAGCTGTGGGACTGAACTTGGGCACTGGTGTGCCTCTGGGGCCCTCTCTGGGCTCTGGTAAGACACTGCCCCTCAAGACAGCGTGGGAGCCTCGTGGCCGCCAGACAATACTGTGCCCAGCTTGGGAGCGACCTCGCGCTCTTAACAAACTCTGCCCCTTCGTTGGAGCCTTCTCGGGGCTCAGGAAACAACTGATGCTGCGTTGGAGCCTTCTCGGCTTGTGAACAAATGGGCCCCGTTGTTGGAGTCCCTCTGGACTCTTAAGTACTAATGCCACCAATCGTGTGAGCCTCACGGGGCTCGAAAAGAGTAAGGCCCCCGGGTTGGAGCCTTCTAGGCTCTAGAATACCAATGGCCCCGATGTTGGAGTCCTCCTCAGGGACTCGAGAAGAGAGATGCCCCCGCTGGAGCGCACTCGCTCCGAGCATAACAATGCTGCCCCCACTCACCGGGACTCTGGCGGCGCTTCTGGTCTTGGCGTGGGGCTTCTCAGTTATGCAGGGCTCTCCCCTCTCGCGGGAGTCCTGCAGGGGAAGTCGCCGCACATCTTACCTGGAGCGCGGGGTAGGCTCCTGTCCGCTTCTCTTCCGGACAGAGTGCCCCGGGGCGCAGGGTAGGCTCCTGCCTGCTCCGGGGCTCAGAGCAGCCACGATGCTTCGGTGGGAGGCAGGGTAGGCTCCCGCCCTCCTATTTCCAGTTCCGGTTGTCCCGGAGGCCCGCCCTCGGCCTGCCTGACTTCCAGTAAGCCCGGCCGCGGCAGTGATTATCTTTGCTTTCTCCGAAGCGCGGGGTGGGCTCCCGCCTTCGTATTAAAATCGAAATAGGTAGGACTATGCGGGGTGGCCACCCGCTATAGAAACAATTAATTAAGCGGTGTGGGCACCCGCCGATGACCACGGCAATGTCCCTGGCAGGGTGGGCACCTGCCAGGGGACTTCAGGATCAGTCTAGAACGGGGCAAATGCCAGGTGGGCACCGGCTTTCCAGGAATAAAGCGCCCCTAGCGCTAAGGATAAAAATGAGAGCGCTCTTAGCGCTAAAGGCAAGTCCAGCAAAGTTCTCCCCTGCATGCAGCAAGGCAGGGGGGGGGCAAGGCTGGGCCCAGAGCCAGCTCACTGGGCCTCCAGGCAGGGAGGTAGTCCAGGTGGCAGTCCTCTGGCCCAGCAGCAGCAGCAGCCCCCTCAGGCAAGTTCCTGGAAGAGAACAAATTGTAAGGGGACACAGCCCCTTCTTATACACAGGTTTACCTTTGTTCTTGGTTCAGGGTGAGGGGTAAAACCAGTCGCAGCTGGTTGGGGAGCACCCTTGATGTGCTCAGCCCCTCACTCTATTCACTGGCAGGGCTAGGATCATCAGTCGCACCACAGGGGGCGGAGCCAGCATTGTGTAGGGAAAGCCCTGCCCTATTCAGGTCCAAGGTGCACTCCTCCCCAGCCATCAGCATGCTAATCTCACACTCACCACTGGGGCAGACCCAACCAGACTCCTGGAGCCAGGCTCACCAGCCAGCTCCAGCCAATCACACGCCAGACACCTTTTACACTAATATGCCAACTCCTAGAAGTGGAATAGAAGTGGTCCCAGAGTATAAATGGAGATTTAAGAAAGATCAACAAAAATTGCAACAATTATAGGGCAAAACCATAGTGTTATTTAATCACACTAGGAACAGGCAAATAAATGCATATAGTAAATCACACTATTTACAGATGTGCAGGGTGCCACGGGGGTGGGAAGGGAGTGAAGGAATGGGTAGGGTATTTGAGTAAGTGACATAAACAATTTCAAAACAATGGTACAAATCAATTGTTGGGCACATTAGTGGCGTGCCAAAGGTTCAAAAGTCATTCATGAACAAAATCAAATATTATTGCCAGGAAGCCATATACAAATGAGAGTTCACAGTGCTCAACGCACTATTGAGGGTACTGGCATGATGGGATGTCGACGTTTCGACCCCTCTTCAAAGGTAGGTAAATTAATTCCTTACAGGTGGGGTCTTCCTCAGGACGGAAGAGGATGGTGAACCGGGGAAGGTAGGCACCAGAGAAAAAGAAGGCATCAAGTCAGTGACAGCTTGGCATCTGGGCACAGAGGCTCAAAGGTCAGGTGGGAGTGAAAGTCACGTTTATTATTTGAAAAAAGGAGGAAACGAATACTCCATCGGAAACACACCGCTGTATAATCGGTATGCGGGGTGAGACGAATCACCAAAGAAACAGCCTCTAGAGACTGGAGTATTCGTTTCCTCCTTTTTTCAAATAATAAACGTGACTTTCACTCCCACCTGACCTTTGAGCCTCTGTGCCCAGATGCCAAGCTGTCACTGACTTGATGCCTTCTTTTTCTCTGGTGCCTACCTTCCCCGGTTCACCATCCTCTTCCGTCCTGAGGAAGACCCCACCTGTAAGGAATTAATTTACCTACCTTTGAAGAGGGGTCGAAACGTCGACATCCCATCATGCCAGTACCCTCAATAGTGCGTTGAGCACTGTGAACTCTCATTTGTATATGGCTTCCTGGCAATAATATTTGATTTTGTTCATGAATGACTTTTGAACCTTTGGCACGCCACTAATGTGCCCAACAATTGATTTGTACCATTGTTTTGAAATTGTTTATGTCACTTACTCAAATACCCTACCCATTCCTTCACTCCCTTCCCACCCCCGTGGCACCCTGCACATCTGTAAATAGTGTGATTTACTATATGCATTTATTTGCCTGTTCCTAGTGTGATTAAATAACACTATGGTTTTGCCTTATAATTGTTGCAATTTTTGTTGATCTTTCTTAAATCTCCATTTATACTCTGGGACCACTTCTATTCCACTGTATGTTACCCAGGTCCCAGTGATTATTGGGTTTACCCTTAGTTCTAACTCCTAGAAGTGGCACTTCCGCACATGACATAATCACGCATTATACATCATTGCGAAGCATTCGATCACACGAGTCCGCACATACCAAACTCGAGCCTGCACACCCCACGCATCAGGAACTACCAGGGACACATACATTCCCCATGCATTCCTATGGGAGGGCAGGCCTATCTCACCACATGCACTCAGAGTGCGCACGCACGTTACTCTGGGACACAGGGAAAGTGCGCAGAAACCAAAAATCATTACCACCAGGTCACCAGTAAAAGCAAAAAGTTCAGGGGTGAACCTGCCAGAAGGGCCAAGTCCAACAGTAGACATACTGTAAAAGAGCGCCTGGACATGACTATATTATTAAGTGTGTGTTTTCTGTTATTTGTTGTATACTGTCTTGTCCGTATACATTTTTTTACACAGAGTGAAAGGGACCTTGACAATGTCACCCTGGTAGAAAAATATATCACACATTTTTCCACTGGATGGTGATGTGTTTTACAACACTTAACATGCTGGTAATTTAACCCATGTTATGCATACTTGTATCTTTCCAGAATGAATTGAGACATCTTACCAAATAGGTAGTATTGAAGCATCATACCAATTGGATATCATATAACGCACAATCATAAACCATGAATAGGCACTAAAGAATGCAATAGCCAATATTCAGGAGTGGTATTAGGGATCAATCGTACTTGGTCCTGAAGAAAAGCTGAAGGGGAAGGCTTGAAACATGTAGACCAGGAGTAACACATACCTTATATTGTTCACCTCCAACACCCCCGTTTTTAACAATACCAGCCACAGGATTCAATAAAGTTTAAGTCCCTAGTGGCCAGGTATTTTTTAGAATGTTTGCTCACTATCTCACTGACCCTTCCACTCCTATCTTCTGGTAATAAAGCCCACACCTTCCAGAAAGTGTTCCCATGTCTCTGTCGATTGCAGCAAGCCCCGTCCCGCAGCGGGGCGGGGCGGGAAGAACCCGATGATGAAGCATGCCACCACGGGACCTTTTGGTGGGTGAGGGTTATTGTAAGAAAAGTAAATCTTTTCCCTTAAGGAATACTACTATATCTGTAAGGATATCAGTTTAAGCTTCTAGTGGATTTCTTTTGATTATCTATTTGATACAGGAGGCAAGGCCCACTACATACCCCTCTCTCCCTCTTCTTAATTAATGTGACACTTCCAAGTCCTTCATGACCAATGAAGAGAGTGTTCCCCAGAGTACTTGAAGGACTACTGTGTGACCAGACTATTTGTCTGCATGACAGACAGTCTCTCAGAGGTGATGGAACATTCTGCAACCTGCTGGAGAAGTTGAGGGTCTGCTTAAATGCCTGGATGGCTACCTGCCTGCTCAGAGAAGAAAGGAAAGTGCCCAGCCCTGCAAGCGGAGAGACTGTCTAGGGGGAGAAGTCCAGTGTTCTCACAGGGCATGGGGCACCCATAAGCAGCTGACTGCTGAGAGAGAAAACAGTTGGACCTGGCTTGAATCCCCTAGTCTCCTGTTGCTGCTCCCAATGTGAGTTGTGTAGCAAAGTATTCAACAGATTGTCATTTTGTGGCCCGATGTTGAAGCAATCAATCCTGAGGACCTAGTTCTGCTGCTACCACCTGAGAGGATTTGCTGCATCTCTAAGGCCACAACTACCAAAGAAGAAAAAATACCTGCTTTGGCCTCCCAGGCCACAACTGCAGAAGACAAGTGACCAGTCCACCTGTATCAATCTCCAAGGACCTAACTGCAGAAGATGGGTATTTACATGCACTGGCCCTAAGGACCGCAACTACTGAAGGCAAAAGCTAAACTGTGTTAGTTGAAAGGCCACGATGGACAACAAGCCCATCAAGCAAGTTGCTTAGCACTCGTGATCCTGTAGTGGGCTAGAGTGCCATCCACAGTGTCCCATCCCAGTACAAAATCTCAAGAGTGTGAAGACATTGGCCACACCAGTCCACTCCTGGGACTTACCAGCATCACTGAGCAGGTAACGCAGTTCTTAATATGCACAAACTAAGAGACTATCCTTGAATGCGAGTAGAGGGAAACTCTTGCTGCTAACATTGGCCTTTGCTGGCACAAAGTTGGTAGGGCTGAAAGACAATTGAACTGACCAATGAGCCAATCTTTGTATAATCACTAGTGATCTGCATCTTTGCCTAGCCTATGCCTAAACCCATAGTTTTTCCCAAGTCACACAAGAGAGAGAAGGGGAGGAAGCAGGCACCATGAGGGTAATAGTTTTTCACTACATCCCATAAGGGGTCTGCAACCTTGTGACTGAAAGACCTTTAGAATGAATAGTATTTATCAATTCTGTTTGATTAAAGTACTTGCTTTTACTTAAAAGACTGACACTGGGTTGGACAGTACTTTATTGTTTCTGTTGGTTGGCTTTTGAGTTCTAAGATCTTGGTTTCCATACTACCTCCATAAGAAGCCTGTAATTACTCACCCTCTGTTCCCTGGGAGTATTGTACATAGCCCCATTTGCAGAGTCCTTGACGTAAAGTCTATAAGGCTGGACTCCATCTCCAGCTGGTTGAGACTCCATTTTCTCTATTTTTTACAGAATCTTTGACATGTCTGCCTTTGATGCAGATTTTGTCTGTCTTTGTCTTTTCAAGAAACCGTAAAAGTGTCAAGACATTCAGACAATGACATAGATGAGACACCTAATGCACAAGCAAAATAATTGATAAGAACAATTTATGAGACATCAGTCTGCGACAAGTATCTTGTTATCTCTATTTCAAGGTCAGACACAAACAACAACATAAACAATGTCATTTGCATTGACCTGTGTGTACCTTAGTTGTTTGTAAGAATGTATTTAAGACCAGCATCGTGATGCACATAGCTTATGTGAGCCATTCCTAAGGGTATGCTAGAAATTCCCATCTCAGATAAGATAAAGTATAAAAGCGATGCCACTTGACCTCTTAGGAGAAGAGGCCCTTCATGCCAGGTTATTGCACAAGATACTGCCAGAGAAGATCTTGACTGCCAGAATACTTGGATGTAGCTCATCTCACTTTATGCTGTTACCAAGCCATGATTGGGAGGAGAGGAGCTGATGTGACATGCGTTTTACTTTTGCAGGGAACGCTGTCTCTCTGACTGCTGATAACCACAGCATTTAGCTGTAAATAGGTATGCAGTGTATTAATTCTCCTGAAGACACTCTAGGTGCAAGTTGTGGCACTACATGCTCTCCTTATTTAGCGCTTATAATGAGGTATTAGGGTGTTAGGTTTTTGGACGACATTTTACCTCTGGTAGAAATGTTCATTTTATTCATTTTGTTTGCAACATTCATTTGTGCTGTTTAATTATATTTTGTGAAATTGATCTAGATTTTCAAAACGATCTAAGTGCTCAGCCTGAGAGCCCATACTGGCCATTTGAATCACCATGCAGCCTTCAGTAGCAATAATCTCCACAGCTAACCCACTTAGAAACAAATAGACATTCATCACAATGATGACCTCATGTGGGCACAACCTGTTGTAGCGGAAGTTGGGTAAGATTCTAAGATTCTTTCAAACTTAGAGAGGCAGCACTGGACCGAGCACCACATACTGAGGTATACTGGAAGATCCGTCACCCCGTCTACTCAGTAGATATTTATCTCACACCACTTGACTGTGGGGCCACGACTCGCCTATACAGAATAAGACTCACCTTGGTACAACTCCAAAGCAAATGAGCAGCTAGGTGTCTCAGCCTGGGAGATACCAAATAAAGGAGCTAGATGTACTGCCTTTAAAAGAACTCCTGAAATGGCCACTGAGATGTATCCATGGTAGTCTGAACAGCACCATCATCATCAAAGATACTTTTCGACTTAGCTTAGCCATAAAAGTTTACATAAAATCATATACAATTCCAGACTTAATAATAAATAAATAGACATTAAAAACAATTTAAATCACATATCCATGAAAACAATTTAAAACAGAGTCATAATCTAATATTTGCTACGAGGCCTAAACACAGTTAAGCTGTAACTTAGTTCTTCATATACAACAGCAATACTACCTAGAGATAATAAATAAGCCAGCGCCAGATTATGAGACCTAATTCCCGGTCTTAATAGTTACAAATGAAGGAATTGCGTTCTCTGGGAGCTAGAAAAAAAAATAAAGTGCTTGATGCTTTGATATGCAGAGCCAAAGACACACAATTGATGGACGGAATGCAGAACAAGTCAAAACATTCACCCCCAGTCAAGAGATCTGGGTTGAATCCATCATTCTTTTGCTCATCATGCCGCCCCAGTTTAGACCTGGCCATATGCAAATCAGTCTTGACCCTGTGCCTCATGGGAACAGTCCAGCCCGAACTCCGAAGCCAGGTCCTTCCTGGACCGGAAACAAGCATCCTAAGACCGGTTTCGGGGTTTCACCCTTCTTCAGCCAGGATAGCTTGAGTACAGTGGCACAGTGAGCCCAGGACCCACGTTTGGGCATACCTGGCACACTTAGAGCGAGAAAGCAAAAAAGACACACAATTGATGGACGGAATGCATAACAAATAAAAACATTCACCCCCAGTCAAGAGATCTGGGTTGAATCCATCATTCGTTTGCTCACCATGCTACCCCAGTTTAGACCTGGCCATTTGCAAATCAGTCTTGACCCTGTGCCTCATGGGAACAGTCCAGTCCGAACTGCCAAGCCAGGTCATCCCTGGACCAGAAACAAGCATCCTAGGACCGGTTTGGGGCTTTCAACCCTCTTCAGCCAGGATAGCTTGACTCCAGTGGCACACTGAGCCTAGGACCCACGTCTGGCCATACCTGGCGCACAAACTGGAATGGCATGGTGAGCAAAAAAACGATGGATTTAGGCCCAGATCTCTGTACTGGGGTGAATGTATGACATTGTTCTGCATTCTGTCCATCAATTGTTCTTTTTGTATTTGTCACCACGAGTGGGATTGGAATGCCCAGATGTGGGTTCTGTGCTCTCCATGCCACTGGAGTCAGCTATCCTGGCTGATGAGGGCTGAAAGCTTGAAACCGGTCCTAGGATGCTTGTTTCCAGTTCAGGGAGGACCTGGCCTGACTGTTTGGTCTGGACTGTTCCCATTGGGCACAGGGTCAAGGTTGATTTGCATATGGCTGGTTCCAAACTGGAATGGCACGGTGAGCAAAAAAACAATGGATTTAAGCCGAGATCTCTATACTGGGGTGAATGTATGACATTGTTCTGCATTCTGTCCATCAATTGTTCTTTTTGCATTTGTCACCATGAGTGGGAAGGGTATGCCCAGAAGTGGGTCCTGAGCTCTTCATGCCACTGCAGTCAGCTATCCTGGCTGATGAGGGCTGAAAGCCCGAAACCGGTCCTAGGATGCTTGTTTCTAGTTCAAGGAGGACCTGGCCTGGCAGTTCCGTCTGGACTGTTCCCATTTGTCAGAGGGTCAAGGCTGATTTGCATATGGCTGGGTCTAAACTGGAATGGCATGGTGAGCAAAAAAATGATGGATTTAGGCCCAGATCTCTGTACTGGGGTGAATGTATGACATTGTTCTGCATTCTGTCCATCAATTGTTCTTTTTGCATTTGACACCACGAGTAGGATGGGTATGCCCAGATGTGGGTCATGTGCTCTCCATGCCACTGGAGTCAGCTATCCTGGTTGATGAGGGCTGAAAGCCTGAAACCAGTACTAGGATGCTTGTTTCTAGTTCAGGGAGGACCTGGCCTGGCAGTTCAATCTGGACTGTTCCCATTGGGCACAGGGTCAAGGCTGATTTGCATATGGCTGGGTCCAAACTGGAATGGTATGGAGAGCAAAAAAACAATGGATTTAGGCCCAGATCTATGTACTGGGGTGAATGTATGACATTGTTCTGCATTCTGTCCATCAATTGTTCTTTTTGAATTTGTCACAACGAGTGGGATGGGTATGTCCAGACGTGGGTCCTGTGCTCTCCATGCCACTGGAGTCAGTTATCCTGGCTGATGAGGGCTGAAATCCCGAAACCAGTCCTACGATGCTTGTTTCCAGTTCAGGGAGGACCTGGCCTGGCAGTTCGGTCTGGACTGTTCCCATTGGTCACAGGGTCAAGGCTGATTTGCGTATGGCTGGGTCCAAACTGTAATGGCATGGTGAGCAAAAAAACGATGGATTTAGGCCCAGATCTCTGTACTGGGGTGAATGTGTGAAATTGTTCTGCATTCTGTCCATCCATTGTTCTTTTTGGATTTGTCACAACGAGTGGGATGGGTATGCCCAGACGTGGGTCCTGTGCTCTCCATGCCACTGGAGTCAGCTATCCTGGCTGATGACCGGCTCTATGATGCTTGTTTCCAGTTCAGGGAGGACCTAGCCTGGCAGTTCGGTCTCAACTGTTCCCATTGGGTACAGGGTCAAGGCTGATTTGCATATGGCTGGGTCCAAACTGGAATGGCACGGTGAGCAAAAAAACGATGGATTTAGGCCCAGATCTCTGTACTGGGCTGAATGTATGACATTGTTCTGCATTCTGTCCATCAATTGTTATTTTTGCATTTGTCACCACGAGTGGGATAGGTATGCCCAAACGTGGGTCCCGTGCTCTCCGTGCCACTGGAGTCAGCTATCCTGGCTGATGAGGGCTGAAATCCCGAAACCGGTCCTAGGATGCTTGTTCCCAGTTCAGGGAGGACCTGGCCTGGCAGTTCGGTCTGGACTGTTCCCATTAAGCACAGGGTCAAGGCTGATTTGCATATGGCTGGGTCCAAACTGGAATGGCATGGTGAGCAAAACAATGATGGATTTAGACCCAGATCTCTGTACTGGAGTGAATGTATGACATTGTTCTGCATTCTGCCCATCAATTGTTCTTTTTGTATTTGTCACAACGAGTGGGATTGGTATGTCCAGACGTGGGTCCTGTGCTCTCCATGCCACTGGAGTCAGTTATCCTGGCTGATGAGGGCTGAAATCCCGAAACCAGTCCTACGATGCTTGTTTCCAGTTCAGGGAGGACCTGGCCTGGCAGTTCGGTCTGGACTGTTCCCATTGGTCACAGGGTCAAGGCTGATTTGCATATGGCTGGGTCCAAACTGTAATGGCATGGTGAGCAAAAAAACGATGGATTTAGGCCCAGATCTCTGTACTGGGGTGAATGTGTGACATTGTTCTGCATTCTGTCCATCCATTGTTCTTTTTGGATTTGTCACAACGAGTGGGATGGGTATGCCCAGACGTGGGTCCTGTGCTCTCCATGCCACTGGAGTCAGCTATCCTGGCTGATGACCGGCTCTATGATGCTTTTTTCCAGTTCAGGGAGGACCTAGCCTGGCAGTTCGGTCTCAACTGTTCCCATTGGGTACAGGGTCAAGGCTGATTTGCATATGGCTGGGTCCAAACTGGAATGGCACAGTGAGCAAAAAACGATGGATTTAGGCCCAGATCTCTGTACTGGGCTGAATGTATGACATTGTTCTGCATTCTGTCCATCAATTGTTATTTTTGTATTTGTCACCACGAGTGGGATAGGTATGCCCAAACATGGGTCCCGTGCTCTCCGTGCCACTGGAGTCAGCTATCCTGGCTGATGAGGGCTGAAATCCTGAAACCGGTCCTAGGATGCTTGTTACCAGTTCAGGGAGGACCTGGCCTGGCAGTTCAGTCTGGACTGTTCCCATTAAGCACAGGGTCAAGGCTGATTTGCATATGGCTGGGTCCAAACTGGAATGGCATGGTGAGCAAAACAACGATGGATTTAGACCCAGATCTCTGTACTGGAGTGCATGTATGACATTGTTCTGCATTCTGCCCATCAATTGTTCTTTTTGTATTTGTCACAACAAGTGGGATTGGTATGCCCAGACGTTGGTCGCATGCTCTCCATGCCACTGGAGTCAGCTATCCTGGCTGATGAGGGCTGAAAGCTCGAAACCGGTCCTAGGATGCCTGTTTCCAGTTCAGGGAGGACCTGGCCTGGCAGTTCGGTCTGGACTGTTCCCATTGGGCGCAGGGTCAAGATTGATTTGCATATGGCGGGGTCCAAACTGGAATGGCATGGTGAGCAAAGAAACAATGGATTTAAGCCGAGATCTCTGTACTGGGCTGAATGTATGACATTGTTCTGCATTCTGTCCATCAATTGTTATTTTTGTATTTGTCACCACGAGTGGGATAGGTATGCCCAAACATGGGTCCCGTGCTCTCCGTGCCACTGGAGTCAGCTATCCTGGCTGATGAGGGCTGAAATCCTGAAACCGGTCCTAGGATGCTTGTTACCAGTTCAGGGAGGACCTGGCCTGGCAGTTCAGTCTGGACTGTTCCCATTAAGCACAGGGTCAAGGCTGATTTGCATATGGCTGGGTCCAAACTGGAATGGCATGGTGAGCAAAACAACGATGGATTTAGGCCCAGATCTCTGTACTGGGCTGAATGTATGACATTGTTCTGCATTCTGTCCATCAATTGTTATTTTTGTATTTGTCACCACGAGTGGGATAGGTATGCCCAAACATGGGTCCCGTGCTCTCCGTGCCACTGGAGTCAGCTATCCTGGCTGATGAGGGCTGAAATCCTGAAACCGGTCCTAGGATGCTTGTTACCAGTTCAGGGAGGACCTGGCCTGGCAGTTCAGTCTGGACTGTTCCCATTAAGCACAGGGTCAAGGCTGATTTGCATATGGCTGGGTCCAAACTGGAATGGCATGGTGAGCAAAACAACGATGGATTTAGACCCAGATCTCTGTACTGGAGTGCATGTATGACATTGTTCTGCATTCTGCCCATCAATTGTTCTTTTTGTATTTGTCACAACAAGTGGGATTGGTATGCCCAGACGTTGGTCGCATGCTCTCCATGCCACTGGAGTCAGCTATCCTGGCTGATGAGGGCTGAAAGCTCGAAACCGGTCCTAGGATGCCTGTTTCCAGTTCAGGGAGGACCTGGCCTGGCAGTTCGGTCTGGACTGTTCCCATTGGGCGCAGGGTCAAGATTGATTTGCATATGGCGGGGTCCAAACTGGAATGGCATGGTGAGCAAAGAAACAATGGATTTAAGCCGAGATCTCTGTACTGGGGTGAATGTATGACATTGTTCTGCATTCTGTCCATCAATTTTTCTTTTTGCATTTGACACCACGAGTGGGAAGGGAATGCCCAGAAGTGGGTCCTGTGCTCTCCATGCCACTGGAGTCAGCTATGCTGGCTGATGAGGGCTGAAATCCCGAAACCGGTCCTAGGATGCTTGTTTCCAGTTCAGGGAGGACCTGGCCTGGCAGTTTGATCTCAACTGTTCTCATTGGGCAGAGGATCAAGGCTGATTTGCATATGGCTGGGTCCAAACTGGAATGGCATAGTGACCAAAAAAACGATGGATTTAGGCCCAGATCTCTGTACTGGAGTGAATGTATGACATTGTTCTGCATTCTGTCCATCAATTGTTCTTTTTGAATTTGTCACAACGAGTGGGATGGGTATTCCCAGACGTGGGCCCTGTGCTCTCCATGCCACTGGAGTCAGCTATCCTGGCTGATGAGGGCTGAAAGCTCGAAACCGGCTCTATGATGCTTGTTTCCAGTTCAGGGAGGACCTAGCCTGGCAGTTCGGTCTCAACTGTTCTCATTGGGCAGAGGATCAAGGCTGATTTGCATATGGCTGGGTCCAAACTGGAATGGCATAGTGAGCAAAAAAACGATGGATTTAGGCCCAGATCTCTGTACTGGAGTGAATGTATGACATTGTTTGGCATTCTGTCCATCAATTGTTCTTTTTGCATTTGTCACCACGAGTAGGATGGGTATGCCCAGAGGTGGGTCCCGTGCTCTCCATGCCACTGGAGTCAGCTATCCTGGATGATGAGGGCTGAAAGCCCGAAACCAGTCCTAGGATGCTTGTTTCCAGTTCAGGGAGGAACTGGCCTGGGAGATCGATCTGAACTGTTCCCATTGGACACAGGGTCAAGGCTGATTTGCATATGGCTGGGTCCAAACTGGAATGGTCTGGTGAGCAAAAAAACAATGGATTTAGGTCCAGATCTATGTACTGGGGTGAATGTATGACATTGTTCTGCATTCTGTCCATCAATTGTTCTTTTTGCATTTGTCACCACGAGTGGGATAGGTATGCCCAGACGTGGGTCCAGTGATCTCCGTGCCACTGGAGTCAGCTATCCTGGATGATGAGGGCTGAAAGCTCGAAACCGGTCCTAGGATGCTTGTTTCCAGTTCAGGGAGGACCTGGCCTGGCAGTTCGGTCTGGACTGTTCCCATTGGGCGCAGGGTCAAGATTGATTTGCATATGGCGGGGTCCAAACTGGAATGGCATGGTGAGCAAAGAAACAATGGATTTAAGCCGAGGTCTCTGTACTGGGGTGAATGTATGACATTGTTCTGCATTCTGTCCATCAATTGTTCTTTTTGCATTTGTCACCACGAGTAGGATGGGTATGCCCAGACGTGGGTCCCGTGCTCTCCATGCCACTGGAGTCAGCTATCCTGGTTGATGAGGGCTGAAAGCCCGAAACCAGTCCTAGGATGCTGGTTTCCATTTCAGGAATGAACTGACCTCGGTGATCGATCTGGACTGTTCCCATTGGACACAGGGTCTACGCTGATTTGCATATGGCTGGGTCCAAACTGGAATGGTATGGTGAGCAAAAAAACAATGGATTTAGGTCCAGATCTATGTACTGGGGTGAATGTAGGACATTGTTCTGCATTCTGTCCATCAATTGTTGTTTTTGAATTTGTCACAAAGAGTGGGATGGGTATGTCCAGACGTGGGTCCTGTGCTCTCCATGCCACTGGAGTCAGCTATCCTGGCTGATGAGGGCTGAAAGCCCGAAACCGGCTCTTTGATACTTGTTTCCAGTTCAGGGAGGACCTAGCCTGGCAGTTCGGTCTCAACTGTTCCCATTGGGCACAGGATCAAGGCTGATTTGCATATGGCTGGGTCCAAACTGGAATGGCACGGTGAGCAAAAAAAACGATGGATTTAGGCCCAGATCTCTGTATTGGGGTGAATGTATGACATTGTTCTGCATTCTGTCCATCAATTGTTCTTTTTGCATTTGTCACCACGAGTGGGATGGGTATGCCCAGATGTGTGTACCCTGCTCACCTTGCCACTGGAGTCAGTTATCCTGGCTGATGAGGGCTGAAAGCCCGAAACCGGTCCTAAATTGCTCGTTTCCAGTTCAGGGAGGACCTGGCCTGGCAGTTCAGTCTGGTCTGTTCCCATTGGGCACAGGGTAAAGGCTGATTAGCAAATGGCTGTGTCCAAACTGGAATGGCATGGTGAGCAAAACAACGATGGATTTAGGCCCAGATCTCTGTACTGGAGTGAATGTATGACAATGTTGTGCATTCTGTCCATCAATTGTTCTTTTTGTATTTGTCACAACGAGTGGGATTGGTATGCCCAGACGTGGGTCCCGTGCTCTCAAAGCCACTGGAGTCAGCTATCCTGGCTGATGAGGGCTGAAACCCCAAAACCAGTCCTAGGATGCTTGTTTCCATTTAAGGGAGGACCTGGCCTGGTAGTTCGGTCTGGACTGTTCCCATTGGGCACAGGGTAAAGGCTGATTTGCATATGGCTGGGTCCAAACTGGAATGGTATGGTGAGCAAAAAAACAATGGATTTAGGCCCAGATCTATGTATTGGGGTGAATGTATGACATTGTTCTGCATTCTGTCCAACAATTGTTCTTTTTGCATTTGTCACCACGAGTGTTATGGGTATGCCCAGACGTGGGTCCCGAGCTCTCCATGCCACTGGAGTCAGCTATCCTGGCTGATGAGGGCTGAAAGCCTGAAACCGTTCCTAGGATGCATGTTTCCAATTCAGGGAGAACCTAGCCTCGCAGTTCGGTCTGGACTGTTCCCATTGGGCACAGGGTCAAGGCTGATTTGCATATGGCTGGGTCCAAACTGGAATGGCATGGTGAGCAAAAAAACGATGGATTTAGGCCCAGATCTCTGTACTGGTATGAATGTATGACATTGTTCTGCATTCTGTCCATCAATTGTTCTTTTTGATATGTAGAGCCATCACATGAACAGGGAGGGAGTGAGGGAAACCACGTACCCCGGGTTTGAAAAGCTGTAAAAATATTTATTGTTTTTAATCGAAACCTAGTCAACAAAAAATGTTGCCTCTCATTCATGCCTAGCTGCAAATAAAGTGCAGCCTGTTTGTTGGGCTGTCGACAAAACTCCATCGGCCGAATGGGATTAATCGCTGGCCATGACAGCTCAGAACATTGTTAAAAAATTGTTTAAATGTAGCAGTTGAAACATTGCTAAGAGTATCTGGGTTGGTAAATATTACGGAGTGCCCATCCTGGCAAAGCTTGTTTTGATAAATCTGAACCAGGGTATAGCTAAGCAATTGTTCTGTTTCTTACAATCTGTTAGCCCTATTCTACAAAAATGTGCCTCAGTATTATTCAAGATTTGTACCTAGAGCAACAAGGGCTGCAGTTTTATATAATCATGTAGGAAACTCAGTCCGACGTCATTGAGGCTTGAGGCAGAAAGATTCAGAGGTAGTTTGTGGTACTGAAAGCAACTTCCTTACAAACATATTTTCTATTACTTGTAGCAAATTACAGTTTACGTATACCCAGACTCCTGCCCCCAAAAATATAACTGATAGGCATTTACTCTTTAAAGCAGAGAGCAATTCTCTGATTGGCTTGTGTCCCAGTCTCTTAGCAAATCTAAAAACAGCATCAATCGACTTTTAGAATTGCATAGCTCTGTCATTTAATGAAAACTTCCATTTAACGTCCACATCAAATGGTACTCCCAAATATGTAAAATTAGGGGCTTTTCTGATTTCTTCACCTCTAAGTAAAAATGTTCTTGTTTTAGCTATTTTTGGCCCACATTTCATTATAAACAATTTAGTGTAATTAGTCTTAAGTCCTAAATTATTCACGAAAACATTAAAAGCATCAAGCACAGTTTGTAGGCCATTAGCTGTGCTCGCTACAGCATCATCTGCGTATACTAACAGAGGGATTTTACATGAATTGGCCCTCGGGATATCCTTCCGCACTATACACAGATGTTCTCCCAGCCCATTCATATAAAATAAAAAGAGGAATGGCGCCAGGACACACCATTGTCTAACCCCCACATCAGCAGGAACATCTTCTGTTAAATCCCCAACTCTGTTGTAACAGACTCTGGCTAATGAACACTTGTGGAGCCTACTGAGCAGAATGATAATTGTTCCGTCAATCCCTAACTGTGCCATAAAAGACCATCATTTAGGACGGTCCACCATGTAAAAGGCACACGGTAAATACATAAAGGCTAGATGGACACACCCTTTTTGTGCCTTTGTGTATTTTTGGACAATTAGGGCAAGGTTTAGAGACTGCTCCACTGTTGCAAGACCTAGTCGGAACCCAAATTGAATGACAAACAGAGCTTGAGCCTCAGATGCCCAGAGTTCTAGTTTGGCCAAAATGACCCTGCCCCAAATTTTTACCGTGCTATCAAGCAGGGAGAGAGGGTAGTAACTGTGAGGTTGGCTCTTATCCACCTTTTTGTAAATCGGGACAATAATGGGTTCCTGCCTGGTCTTAACTAGAGGTCCCACTATTGCAGCTTTTATTACATTGGTTATTAGCGGGGCCTAGAATTGTGGTAAATATTTATACCGATCTATTGGAATTCTATTGGGTCCAGGGGCTTTCTCTGGGAGACTATTCTCTATAGCTCGAAATTCATATCAAAAGGAATGTTTGGGTCCAAAGCCAGATAAAGACTCTGAGGTTTACAACAAAATATTTTTCAGAAGTGGTTTACCCAATCTTTAGCAAGTACAGTAGTCTCTAGTTTAGGCATTTTGTCCCCCAGCAAAGTAATAGAGTTCGCAACCTTATAAATGCTTGTGGATCTTTCATTGTGCATGCAATTTGTTAGGTCTTCCCAGGCCTTCTCCTTCAAGTCAAGTCAATTTTCCTTTTTCTAATTATTTCTATATAATCTTTTCTGGCCTTTGCTACCTCCTCTTTGTCCCTTTGGTTTTTGCTTAAGGCTTGCTTTAAACATCTGTGGGCCTCTGAGCAGGCACTATTAAACCATTTAGGAGTATCAGATATTTTTACTGCCACAGTTAGTTGGTTGAACTGCCACATATCTTTTTAAGGATGTAAAAACCTAGATATACCATCAACTGGATTACGGTCATCTAATAAAGCTGCCTCAATTTGTATCTGATTATTGACTACAAATCTCTTAAAAATGCCTCCTTATCTATTTTCCCCCATTTAATATTTACATCACTGTTCTTATGATATAGGACCCTTTGTTGTGTTTTTTTGCCCGACTTACCTCTCAAAACTAGGTTTAGGGTTAATATTAAGGGGTTGTAATCACTTAGGCAACTGACCAATACTTTTTATCCTTTTAAAAACTGAGATAATTCTTTATAAATTAATATGTGGGCAATGATTGAATTGGAACTTGCCCCTACATATGTTGGAATCTGCACAAAATTAGACATATCATGTTGTTGAGGAAATATCAAATATTTAGCAAAAGCAACTATATTCAATAAATCCCCATATGGTGTGTATTTAAAATGCATGAGGGGTTGATGCACCTCATCACAAATACCACGTGAGGCCTTCACTCCAGGGTCACATACTTCTATATTAAAATCTCCTACCAAAATAATTTGAAGCTCCTTTACATGATCATATTGGGCTTTACATATCGCGTCCTCCAAACTGTCTATGAACCATCTGACCAGCACCACTATCTCCTTGCCCTCAAAGCAATTCATAAACAACTGCTGAGGTTTGCCCATGAAGGTATGATCCACATTCCCTCTCCATCGAAATGAGCTGGGAATTATCTTTGTGCCTTTAGAGAGTCGTTGGTATTAAGGACATGGTAATATTTTTGCAAGCACAAGCATCAAGACATCTCATGCTAGGTCAAGTGTGCAGGTATTCAGTCACCAGATGTTGCTAAGCAAGGGCCATGCTGCATATGAGGAGAGCCCCACGCATTCTCTCCAAGTGGGAGAAAGCCAGACCCATGGCCATAACCCCTTTCAAGCATGACATCCATCAGACTTCTTCAACTATCCTTTGTGTGCCCAGAGGAAAGTCCCAGGTCATATGGCCTAGCTCTCTGCCTTGCCAGCCCAAGGAGTAAGTCCTGTCAATTGGGTTAGTTGGGTGGCAGGCCTCCCAAACCTTAGCACATTATAGGAGAACTGGGCTCTGTATCTGGTTTCATCTCAGGAGCAGCTAAGGTTGAGCAGGCAACATTATTCAGGCTGCATCACCATTAATGACTCTTCCGCAGTTTCATCTGAATAAGCTTTGTTACAAAGTTTACTTCTGCTAGATAGTTAAGTTTGATTCTTTTCATCCCTTTAGGGCTGTTGCTGATCCTGGCAGGATCGATAAATGAACCTGAATAAACTATCCAATTCTAACTTGCTTCAGGTGGTGTATACTAAAAGCAGGGACTTAACCAACAAAAGCTTCTCACCTTCACTTACTATAAATTCATAGTCCATGGAAATTATTTGCAGTCTCTCTCATGAATGAAAATGAGTTGGCTACTCATACTTGTTGAATAATCCAGCCTTTCTATCCCACAAAACTGCTCTTTGAGTGATGGAAATAATGTTGCAGATTTGCTAGTTGTCATAGGTCATAGTTGGAAGTCTCCATGTATCTGTGAACTTCTGACTTTAATTCTTGATTATTGAGGCAGTTTTAGCACATGATTTTGCTTTGATTCGAATTGTGCCTTTCCTTGAATGGCTCCTTGAAATAGAGTGGACTCCCATTCTTTATTCTTGGATGAATTATCCATGTGGCAGAAAGCTTTAAATACTTTTAGACGTTTACGTAAATTCTTAGAACTCCAAGGAACTCACTAATGCGCATCAAGGACATTGAGAGGCCATGGCAGCAACTTGTCTTCCTCAGAACACCACTGTTCTCCACACACCTAGCTATAACCCCCAAAACTGCAGCTAGTTAGACATCATTGGAACTCAATTTATGTTAGTTCCTAGTATGAGGCTTATAACCAATGGACACTTTTTAAGTGATTAAAGTGCGCTTATTACAATTAAACAGTCTTGAAAACATACTGTATTGCCATTTTTGCTACTGCAAAGTGGACTTGGAAGTGAATAGTTAGCCCCTGCTGTATCTGTAGTTGTTTTTCTGCAGAAGCAAACACTGGTTTTCTGTTACCCATGGTCAGCAAGCTAGTTGATAGGGTAGACATCCAGAATATATTACATAAAAGTGAGATCATCCAAGTTTATTTACAGCTACCAAAACAGCTGGGTGTGCATGGATTGATCTTGTCTAAAAAATACACACTACAGTTCTACATGCATTACTCTACAATTACTAGAATTACCCAAGTAACAAGTAACACAATCAAAGATAGTATATCTGATTAATGAGTCATTCACAATTGGATTGTATCAACAATGAGACTTTTGTACATACATGGCTTATGCTTTGAGCTAAGTTTATGATAAATGCTGTATAAGCTTAGTAGCCAGATGCTCCCACTGTGGATGTTGGATATGTATGTACTGGCTTTGTAAGGACCGTCACACCAAAAGTCCCCAACACTTTATCTCTGATTGAACCAATAGCTGTCGCAAGGGACAGAAGAGGAGCAAGATGGCGGCTGCCTGAGGTGGTCGTTTTGGCAGCTCTCAATCTGCAGCGTAAACTAGAAATGGGATAGTTCACCCAATCATGTTATTATGCTCACCGGTATCTTTGCTGCTCAGCTACTGGCCTGCAGCTGCTCCAGGGCAGGGTTGATTTTCGAAACACTGATCATTTTCAGCCGCTTGGTGGTGGAGCACGCCGATTGCCGCGAGTGCAGTAATCACCTGCTGACAAGGATGGGACAGAAAGCCGCTTACAGAGGATAGTCTGCTCCCTTGGTATCCCCGGCTGGGCCAGCAGACTCTGGAGCTAAGGCTCTCCCTGCATCAGCATCAGGGCAGGCTGGGAAATGTATGCTGCATGCTTCCAGGACTGAGACAGCCCAGAGAGGAGTCAAAAAAGGTGGGACTGTGTCCAGACAGTGTTCATCTGGCTCCATGGTATTGAAGTTGCTGCAAAGCTCCTTGGGTAAGTCTGGCGAAAGGGTGCGGCAGGACGCTCCCGACAATGGAGTACAGCAATTGCCCGATACAGCCTCTGTAACTCAGGGGGATGAGCCCAAAGACAAGAACAAGTCATTGGCTCCTCAGAATGGAGGTATGTCAGATTCAACTTCTCATCCTCCCTCAAATACATTAAAGGACTGTTGCAGAATTCTTATGGAGAACGAGGCTAAGCCTTATAGAGACAAAAGTATGGAAAGCATTCAGAATGTGGGGGGCGGTCAGAGAAAGGGAGGTCCTGACTCAAACAGGGTTGGACAAAGAGCAGAAGGGTGGTCTGCGGAATAGCAAGATGGTGGGCATAAATATTTCCTCTTCTTACAATCAGAACCCATCAGATCTACCAGATCCCACAGACATTTGCCCCCTAGTAGCGTTCATCTTCAAAAAAGACCTCAGAAGCAAGAAATGCGAAACCTAGCATCTGAAATGGGGAATAATGACCTGGATACTGAGGCAAATGATTGCTTCTTTCCAATGGTATGGAATGGTCAGCCAATGGATCTGGCTTCCCAACAGGGTCCAGCAATAATAAAAACGATAGTGCCCCAGATGTTGGTGAAGACGCCTCTGTTATGACCTCTCCGAAAATGGCAAAGAAAGCAGGGCGACAAGCAATAGGTGCTAAAGATTTAAAATACAAGTATGCACCATATGAACAACTAGTAGGCACTGCTATGGCATATCTACAAGAGATCTCCTGTTCAGTTCCCCCTACTTTGGATACCATCCTGCAATGCATAATGACGCACCGTGAAGAAACACTGCAAGATAGTCGTAAAACTCAAGTTGCCTCAAGAAAAGTACAGGGTGCAGTTAGAAAGTTGGCTAAAGTATGCAGCTCGGTATGGGAATAGCTAACGTGCCTAGAAACAAGATTAGAGGCTATAAAAACCGATATGGCAAGCACCCGGGTACAGATAGAGGCACAAGAATCACAACTCACTGACATTCAATGGAAGCTCGAGGACCAGGAGAACCGCCAATGGCGTAACAATCTGAGGGTACTAGGAGTGTCTGAGGGCAAGGAAGGAAGTGATATTTGGGTATACATGGTGGAATTATTAAGCACCGCTTTTCCGGAGTTAGAAGGGTGGAACTGGTCTCAGGAGGTGCAAAGAGTCCATAGGGTACCATTTGTTCTAAAACAACCAGTCTGGGAAGACTCAAAGCCGCAAGCAATTTTGGTATACTTTGGAAACCTTTTGCTGAGACAGTTAATCTTTGAGAAGGCTAGGCCTGAGGCCTAGCGGGAGAGTGGCGATGTTTCATGTCAGACCGGACTTTTGCAATATAACGGTGGAAAGAAGGTGGAGTCTACAGCAATTAATTAAGCCATACCGTGATAAAGGAGAGCAGGCACATCTATTGAATCCTGCAACACTGAGGGTGATCTGGGATACCCAGACACGCTTTTTTTCCTCGGAAATCAAAGCAAAGGAATTCTAAGTAGATAAAAGATCGGGCTGTTAGTGTACTGCGAGGCTAACCCCTTTTTGGCTAACCCCTAGGGATAAGCTTAATAATATGTTTCATTTGTTTTTCTGTTTTTTTTTTGTATATGCAGTAATTGTGATGTATATGAATAATGGTTGGGTGATGAAAATGAAAATGTATTGTCATTTTTCACTGTGGGTTGAAGAGGCTGCCCTCATCTCTACGCTGACCGATGTGTGGTCAGTATTCTTCTAAGGGATGGGGGAAGGGGTAGGAGGGAGGAGAAGGGGGGCCTGTGGTCAGGGAAGGTCAAGAGGGAAGGGGGATGGTTGGGGGTTGGGGGGTGAGAGGGTGGAGGGGGGTCAGAAAATGTAATAAAAAGCAGAGAAGGAGCAACAGGAGACTTGTGGAATCTTGGCAAAATATGATAGGGAGAATTAGCATAATGGTAATTTCTTTTCTATTGGCTGGGTGAAATCACCATATGCTCTGTTAATGTGGGAGAGCTAAACAACAGGACCAAACACTTAAAGGTTGCTGAGATTTTGAGAGCAGTTGCCCCGAATATAATATGCCAACATGAAACACATATCCCATGGAGCATGAGAGATTTGCTATCAATTAAAGGACATGCCCTGTTGGCCTGTTCTACTCAGAGCTCTAACATTAAAGGAGTGGCTATTTTAGCCAGGAATAGAATAGGGTTCATTAAGCGTAAATTGGTAGATAAACATGGTAAATGGGCATTGGTGTAGTTGGAAATGGGACTAACAGATTGTACAATCTATGGCTCAAATCAGGATGACCCGAAAGTGCTAGAAGATCTGGAGGTAGAATTAGCATTTTGGACTGATTTATTAATAATCTGTGGGTATCTGAACATACACAGGGCGGTGGATAGGTTTCAACAGAGCAATTATCAGGGATAAAAGCCAGGAGTTAACAGGGCACTTATGTTGTTTATGGTTACTCATGGTCTAGTAGATGTCTGGAATACTAAACATCCCTCCAATCCAGCCTATATTTATTTTTCCTGTCCCCACAGAAAGTATGCTCGGTTGGATAACTTTTTTAGTTTCTGGTAGAATGCTGTAGAATGTAGGGATTCTCAAACTGCCAAAGCTTATGTCAGACCATAATCCCCTGGTCCTAGAAGTTATGGTCCAAGGGACTTTTAAACGCCAGTGTACATGGACTTTCGATAGAAAATTACTGGTAAATGTGGCATTTATGGAGTATATGAGAAGTTGGGTCAAGTATGGTGCCTCACATGCTATAGTGTGGGATGCTTTTAAATTGGGGTTGGGGGGAGTAATCAGCTTTGTGGCATGCTGTAGGAAGCAGCAAGAGGCTGAGAGCAGGAGCCTGTCAGAAAAACTATGTGTACTGGAAAAAGAGCATGTGGCACAGGTTAGTCACGGATTAGATACAGCCCAAATCCAGATGGAAATTACAATCTTAAAAGCAGAGATAAGCAGTTTTATACCCAGAGAATTGCAGAAACATACCAGATATATAGGAATGACAGGTACGAATATGGTGAATCAGTCAGGAAACTCTTAGCATTAAGTACTAGCCAGAAAACTATTAAGAATATTATCGCGTAGATTAAAAGAAAGGATGGGACAAGTGTAACAGAAGTAGGCGATATTTTAAGTGTATTTAACGAATTATATTAAAACCTATATAAGGCTGAGAGCTCGGGAGTGGGCACAGGATAGCCCTGGCTGTTGGACCTGGGCGGTAAAATAAACCAGGCTATTAGGCGAGAACTGGAAGAAGAGTTTTCGCTAACAGAAGCCCTAAATGCATTACATCAACTGCCCTCAGGGAAAGTGGCAGGCCCAGATAAAATACTGCCGTAGTTGTATAAGGTACTATAAACTGAATTAGACACATTTCTTTTAGATCTGTTTGCCGAGCACTTTGCCAGGGCCGGTTTTGGTTCCCAGTCCGGCCCTGCAGACGATTTCGAGAAGATTGAAACAGCCTGGGCGAGGGAATTAGAGGAGGCAGACACTGTCTTAAATATATCACTTGGATTATCCTCAAAGTCCCGCTTCTCAGCTAACCTGAAGGCTCAACATTACAAGACAATACTTAATCTATACTTTACACCAGCTAAGCCTTTCGGTGGGTAAAAAGGGTAGATGATAAATGCCCCAGGTGTGGGGGAAGGCCCAGCTGAGCTGATACATATGTTTTATAGTTGTGACATGTTACTACCTTTAAAAAATGATCTAGAGGTGTTCTGGGAGACATTATTTGGGAGAAAGATTTGCCTCAGCCCTGTGATGTTGTTCTAGGATATGATAATAACAGCTGCTTAGACATGACTTAAATTATTTTAGTTTTTTGTGTCAGTCGCTGTTGTTTGGCTTTTAATAGATACCAGATGGAAAGACTCAGACCCTCCCTCGTTCCAGGCCTGGATGGGACGTATCATGGGTATGTACAACCAGGAAGAGCGTTCGATAACTGTAAGGGTAGACAGGCTAGGAGGTGGGGACAGAGGATCTGGTCCCCCTTGTCGGACTGGTTGGGTGGCAACCTTGGACGTAGAGACATGCCTGCCTTTCTGCCATGTTAGGTCACACTCTTATACGCTCTATCTGATAAATGAAGTACTGGGCGATTATATATTTATGTTTGTACCAATGATAACCCCTTTATGCTTAATATTTTTTAGTATAAAACTGTACATAAAATGTGTGATTAATGCAACATATTTATTCTCCTAGATATGTATTTATGTCTGTAAGTACACATTTTTTTATAGTGTATCTGATTATACACTCTTTTCTCTAGAAAAAATAAAATAAAATGAACCAATAGCTGTTGTGCATTTCTAGTAAAAAATGCATTTAAAAAGTTAGATGATCCTTCACAGTACAAGCTGCTTTAAAGCAAAATGCTTTACCGCTCAGGTCCTTGTTACGAGTATTTTTGAATTTGCTGTGTGATACCAAGGCAGGAGTCCAAGGTTTTGTCCAGTGTCCCCACACCAGGTTCCATCAGTTGCAAGTTTTTTTTCCCTGGGAAGGAGAATAGCTGCTTGAGTTTAGTAAAAGAAAATCCTTTCTAGGCAGCTTTCCCCTATTCAAGGGGAAAAATTGCTTACATTTTCTATCTTCAATTAGGAAGCGTAAAATGTCAGCAGGAGGGCCAGTTGCAGGTGGAGAGTGGGGAGGTCTGTTGTATTGGATGCAGGGCAGCCTTCTATCTATCCGGGGAAGCATTCTGTTCCCCTGTACTGCTGTAGGGGTCAAGTGAGGGCTGAAACCAGCAGCCCCTGCAGCAACAAAGCGAGGTCGCGTGTCTCCAGTCCCAGAATTATCGGTTTCAGATTTTGCAGTCCGAATAATTCCAGGACTATAGAGACTTGGAATGCAAGATGCAGAATTTCACATGTAGAAATGCCACCACTTGTAATGTAGAAGGTAGTATTATTAATTGATTGATGGGCTTTTTTAAAGCATGCAAATAACCTAACACAAGGGTCTACTGGATGTTAATTCTCCAAAGAAGTGGAAGAATAAGGAATGAAGAAATTAATATGTTTTTAAAGATTTGCAAAACACTAGAAAAATAATGTATACATCTGTATTTGTTTGTACATATCTCATAGTGTTCAACTGCCATGTTAAGTTCTTGTGTGAGATGATTTCGTAAGGAGTATGTTTATTCATATAATTCCTGAAGACGTACGAAAGTGAGTTTAAAAAAAAATAATTTACACTTTTCCCACACCATATAAACAATAGCTTCAAAGGATTTTTGAACAACGCAGGAGAGGACACGTGCTCGTAGCTTTCCAGTACCTTGCTTGGAATTGTTAGCATGGTGTTCACAGGTGTTGGCACTCTCCATGTTTCAGCCCCGACATTTCACCAAACATTCTGGGCCTGATTCTAAAAGCATTTTGTGAATGGAAGTTGAACTTACCGGCAGAAAATGGCATGATTTATGAGTTCAAGTTCCAGTAGCGGCTCCTGGAGGGAGTGCTGCGAGGCGGTGGGGTGGGGGAGGGGCAGGGTGGGGGCTACTAAACTCCGAATTAAGGCCGAACGGAGGTCATTAACTAACTAAATAAATAAAACAAATTACATTGTGCGCTGCATCACCGGTTTGGCGTTGCAGTGCGCGCAATGTAATTCGTTTTATTTATTTATTTATTGGCACATGCATCAAGCAAAATTGTCCTTGCTAAAATAGCAAATCGCTAAAATAGGCCGTTAGCGAGCGCCAAACAACAGATTCCAATGCATCAACCCGAATAGCGAAAAAACGAAAGAATCGCTCAAATAAACCCTGGTAAATTACAGAATCGCAAAATAAAGAATCGGAAATAGCGAAAATATCAATAGCGCATGCCAATAGCGATTAGCAAACAAAGAATCGCTAAAGAATACATCAAAAATCGCTAATACCGAAAACCATCGAATTCATTATTTAGCATGAGCAGAATAAGGGGAATCTCAGCCAGGAGGTAAAGTTGCAGAAACACCCAAAAAAAAAAAAAATGTTTAAGTGTACCACAGGTGTAATGAATCAGAAAGACTTCAAAAATTGGCCTGGAGACCCCGTATTCTTTTCCAAAATGGCAGCCCTTTATGTGCTCGCAAGGAGGGTGAGAATAAATGCAGCAGCACAGCGCAGGAGGAGGATCCAGGAGAGGGTATTCAGAGTGCGCATAACATTGCTGGGCCAAAATGAGGATGAGGTATATGACAAGTACCGTCTGAATCGTGCCATGGTAATGCGCCTAATTGCTGACCTGGAACCACTACTGCAGCACCAGACCTGTAGGACCAATGCCATTCCTGCGCACGTCCAGGTCCTATGCAGCCTGCACCTACTGGCGTCTGGAAGTTTCCAGGGGGTCGTAGCGGTAGCGGGAGGCGTATCACAAAGCGCCCTCTCACGCTTCTTCCGTAAATTCATTGATGCCATGCTGACAATGATACATACCCAGATCACCCTCCCCACAACCCCACAGCAGATGGACCAGACCAAACAGGACTTCTACCAGGTGGCCCAATTCCCCCATGTCATAGGATGCATTGGCTGCACACATGTCCCCATCTGTCCCCCCTCAGCCAATGAGTACATCTTCCGTAACAGGAAGTCCTATCACTCAATCAACGTGCAGGTCGTGTACAATGCCAAGCACATAATTACGGACATAGTGGCACAATTTCCAGGGAGCGCACACGACTCATATATATTCAGACACAGTGGCATACACAGGTGTCTGCTCAATGGTGAATTCGGAGAGGAACTCCTGCTTGGTACATACTCATACCTATTCATTACATCAGTATCACATATGTATTTGCACTACTGCCGCTAAGCCTTTGCTTCCCCCCCTGTAGGTGACAGCGCATACGCCTTGCGGGAATATATCCTCACCCCCTACCTCAACCCAGCAACACCACAGGAGCTACGCTACAACGCGGCACATATTAGCACCAGAAAAGTGCTTGAGAGAACATTCGGGATCCTGAAGAGTCGCTTCAGGATCTTATATAAGACTGGTGGTGCTTTGCAATATAACCCCGAGACCTGCTGCAGGATTGTAGCAGTATGTGCCATGCTGCACAACATTGCAACCAGATGGGGGATACCCATAGAGATGGACAGAAATGACAACGATCGGGATGACCAACCACCCGCACAACACCGACAGTCACACGTGCCAAACACAGCTGAAGGTCAAAGGATGCGGATATACATCACACAACATCACTTCCGAGCAAGGTAAGAATGAGCCATGACAAGATATTGTGGAGTGCTAATGTTTACTTCACATGAGCACTTGTCAAAGTGAATTTGCATGAGTAGAATAATTGACAGTGATTCTACACATTGTGGAAAAAAACAGATCCGTTGGCATCACTGGAGTACAAACTCAAAATGCAAGTGGCCCATGGTTACACCACCATGGACAAAGATGAGGGACTGAATGTCTAGTGCTGCTTCCCATGTACCCCCAGCCTCCTGTCGGTGTCTCCTCTACCTCACCACGCTGTGTGTCTGTGGCTGTAGAGCTGCGCAAACTGCACCTCCTGTTACAGGTCTCCGGCACGGACACGCTGCTCACACTTGATGCAGCCTCACTGCCCTCCTCCCCTCCCAAGTTGCTGGCACTAAATGTGCCAGACTGTAAGTGTTCATCTGCAGTGGTCACCTGGCCTAAGGCCTTCGCTACATCCCCACAGTAATGCCCTAGGTCCACCTGCAGTGACACGGAGTGGCGGTACAAAACTGCAGTGCTGTTGCAGAGCTTGGTGATGGCCCTGGTAGATGCATTAGTACGGAGCAAGTTCTGCCGATGACTCCTGCGCTCGCTGTATTGTCCTCATAGGATGGCACGGGTGAGCTCCTGTAGGCTCTTGTTGATGTCACGATTCCCCTCAGCTACAACTGTGGTCATGTGACGCACAGCGTCTGTCAAAGTGCACATGTGTTTTGCCAGTTTGGAGATGTTGAGGTTCATTGTTCCCATATGTCTCCCCTGCAGGCGCTGAACACGCAGCATCTGGGCCTCTACCCCACCATAGATGTTTGTTGGCTGTTCGGAGAGCTCAGAAATACTGCGCATGGACCTGCGTTGCTGTGTGACTCGGCCACGTGCTGGTGTTGGAGCTGGCGGAGTGACACGTGTCTGACTGGGAACACTTGTGGGTGCTGGTCTCGGCTCTGTATACATCACCTGCAGGGAGGGGATATGTGCCCTGCGTCTTGGTGGTGTTGTCGGTGGTGTTGTCGGTGGTGGTGGTGGTGTCGGTGGTGGTGGTGTGGATTGACGTTCCTGCGGAGTCTCTCCATCGGTCTCTGCCAGTGTCTCAGAGATGATGAGGCGCTCGCTGTCATCAGAGTCCACCGGAGATGCATCTGTGTGTGAAACAGTGCATTGTTAGTTTATTTTGTAACTATATCTGTTTATCATTCAGCATACTTTTACTACAATAAATGACATATTTAGACACACTGTTGGGCCTGTACTGCAGGTCTCATTTACTGTGCATTGGTGATCATACATGCACACTTGGCTAACATGACTACAACTCCCATGATGCAATTCTAATGTGAGGGTATATTTGTTATGCACTTCTCCCTGCACACTGTGATAAACCTGGGGGGATGGGCATGGGTATACAATACACAGCGTATAAGCGCAGGCATGCATCTTACCTTGTTCTGTGGTTGCTGCGCCGGAGGTGTCCATCTGGGTTACTCCGACGACTGCCTCTGGCTCAATGGTCCCCTCAACGAGCTCCTCCAGGGCTATGTTGGCAGGTACTCTGGATGGCCCCACTCCTGTGCCAGCTTCTTCCTTCACCCTTTCGGCAATGTGCTCCTTTGCACTTTTTCTGAGGTCATACCACCTCTTCTTAAGGTCGTCTATGCAGGGGTGCGTGACTCCAACAGCATTTACCCGCTCCCTAATGCAAAGCCATATCTTTCGCTTCTCGGCTTCGGGCACCTTGAGTGACAGCTTCCCAAACAGCTTATCGTGCTTGCTGCTCACCCCCTCGATCAAATGCTCTAGTTCCCTGTCAGAGAACTTTCTCTTCCTCTTCCTGGGCGTGTCTGATGGATTAGATGCATTCTTGTCCATCCTGGATAACTGTAGTCTGGATGGGTTCTGAGGGTGAAGTCTCTTGGCTCAGCTTGTATGCTCTGCCTCCTCCTGTGAGTTCCTCAGGGCAGTGAATGAGGCATGGGCTGGATGACTTCCTGGTTGTGATGTTATCAGCCTGCTTCAGGTGCGACCTGTTTTTTGCGAATTCGCTATTTCCGAATTCGCTAATACCGATTTCGGTATTTGCTAATCTTTCTTTTAAGGAATCGCTATTGTGTTTTCCGTTAGTTTTAGCGATTTTTAAGGAATTGCTAGATTTTACCGAATCTGTACATGCATCCCGAAAAATGAATCCTTATTTGCGATTGCTTATTTATCGCTAGTAAGGACTCGCTTTTCAGAATTTTGATGCATGTGCACCTTAGTTACTGAAGTCCGTTCGGCCTTAATACGGAGTTTACTACCCCCACTCAGCGCATCCCCCGCCCCACTGCCCGCAGCACTCCTTCCAGGTGCCGCTACTATCAAATTGCCATTTTGTAGTCATAGAATCTAAAACTGCTTTCTCACATTTAGCATTACAACAGTGTGGTGTTGCACTTGAACATATGTGTATCTACACATGTATTAACTTTTAACTGCTCATTCACACCCTGGAAGCAATTGATGATTTACTTCTGTGAAGGAGGACAGGAGTAAACTTGTTTCCAGAATGGGAATTGGCAGGAAACGTCTTCAAAATTAATGACGTTGAAAGCAAATTGTTTACATCCATTCACTGATTTTCACATGAACAATTCTACAAGTACATATTTGATCATGCAAAAATGAAATTCACAGATTTTCAAATGTACTCCTGAAACACACCTATAGATATAACTACCCAGTAGTACTCCTAGAAAGCTTTATGATATCTTTTTTTTGTTTGTTTATTTATTAAAGCGCAAATATGTAGTACAGCAGATATTACAAGCGCATACATTGCCAATGTAGAATTACATCATTTTAGGATCAAGAAACCAATACTGCTTTTCTCCCTTTTTATCATAACAACACCCCCTCCCACCTCCCCTCCGCCTTATCCCAGCAGTATAATAACGGAGCATATACGAAGAATACATCAGTACATCATTGAAACAGTAATGTAAAGCAATATCATAGCAATCTATATAGCATTTCTCGGGTTTAGGTGGTAACCATAACCGCATATATCTGGGTCAGATCTGGGTGGAATGTATGATGTTACATTGCATACATTCACAACGCGGTATTTTACATTGCATTCATTACAATGCAAGTCGTTACAATGACTTGCGCTGGAGGGTGCTGGACTTAGGAATAGTATGATTTACTATTCCAACTCCAGCCTACGTAACAGTAGGGAAGGTGTTGGAATAGGAAATCATACTATTCCTTAGTTTAGAGCGCCATCCAGTGCAAATCGTTTTAATGTCTTGCGTTGTAATGACCGCGATGTAAACATACCGCGGTATAACAACCGCATTGTAAAGGTCGTTCTCCATCTGGGTGTGCCAGCAGATAGGCAGTGAGCGGAGTCCAAGAAATCAATGGGCCTGGAAGCCTCAGGTAACTCCTATGTTATATATATTCAATTGTGCCTTACAAAATACAAGATCACAAACCCATTTTCTCAGAGTCGGTACAGCTTTGGAATTCAAGTACATTGCAACTGCACGTTTAGCCATTAGTGTAGCTACTGCAACAATACGTATGTTACATGGTTTAATTTTATTCAACAATCCTAGCAGGTTCACATGCAATATTTTCATAAGTCATTTCTGACAGTGCTTTTACCACCTCACTTCAGAATTTGAATATAGCAGGGCACGTCATCCACGCCAAGTTAACAAAATCCGCTCCATCCTGTCGGCACCTGGGACACCACGCATCTTCACGCAATCCAAATTTTAACAATCTTATGGTGGTGTAATATATCTGATGCAGATTTTTAAAATAAATAATGCGCAGATTGCAGTTGTCAGTTAAACCTCAAGACAATTTACAACACATTTCCCAATTTGCATGGGACATGGGCGTCCCTAAAACAGCATTCCATTTTTCTAATGCCGGGGAGTTATCCCACTCATTCTCTCGTTGAGATGTGGAATGTATTCTGGTAACAATCCCCTATATTCACCATCTTTTAAGACCACCTGCAATGCCATCAGCATTTGCAGTTCCTGTGGAAAATCAGGCCACAAGGCTTGCACCGCCGCCCGCAGTATGGCCCATGCATATGTTTATACTGTTGCCCAGCTTGAAAATCTGCCATGGTCAAGAAATGTCCATTTCGGTTTATATCTCCCAATTTTGTAATCCCTGCAAATTGAAGAACATTAAGCGCCCACGCTCCCGTGCCATTGATATTCCGGGATGGGCCTCGATTGGCATATCGGGTACATAAATATACTGCCTCCCCGCCTGCTTGGCCAATGTGTCCCATGCCCACACAGTGCAGTCAACTGGGATGATTTCCCTACTATTACAGCCTTCGCAGCTATGGAGAATCTTAGCTGGCAATGGCATTGAACGCACTGTATCTGCCTCCACATGTGGCAAATACTTTGGCGGAAACAGCCACTAATGTGCAAACTGCGCCTGGGCACACAGGTAGTATAGGCATACATCTGGCACCTCAAAGCCACCTCTTTCGAATGGCAGTGTTAGTGTATTCCAGCTGCACCGCGGTTGCTTGCCAGCCCACATAAGTGACAACACATAAGTCTGCAATGTTTTAAAAAATGCGATATTTAACTTAATTGGGATACTGACGATGAGATATAGCAACTAAGGAAGCACTTTCATTTTTACAACAGCGATTCTATCTGCCAGTGATAGCGGCAGACGCTTCTAGCGAGAAATATGTTCGGTAATTGTATTGATAGCCCTTCTATAGTTCATATTTAACACAGTCTCCGGGTCTTTGTGAACCCAAACCTCCAAATATTTCACCGTGTCAGAGGACCAGGTGAGCGGATAGTCCGGCACCACTTCTTGAGTACAATCATTCAATGGAAATATCGTGCACTTTGCCCAATTTATCCCCAGCCCAGAATGCTTTTCAAATATAACATATTCCCGCATCAAGGAAGATAGTTGAGTATCGGGATCTTGGACATATAATAACATGTCTTCAGCATATAATGAGATGATCAATGGGCGCTGATTGAACCCCAGTGCGGCCAATGAGTGCTTCTGACGCATCTTACATGCTAACGGCTCCAGTGCAGATGAGCAAAGCATCGGGGACAAGGGGCAACCCTGCTGCCTGCCCTTACAAATTGCAAAAACATCCAATACCCATCCATTCACTCACACACGTGCTACCAGGGTGGTGTACAGTAGCTGTAGCCATTTTACAAAAAAGGGTGGCATGCCCATTCGCTGTAATACTATAACCATATCACCCCAGTGGAGCGAATCAAAAGCTTTTGTGCAACTAGCAGCACAGCAACAGCGAGGGTCTCTGGATCTAAATACTGCAGTACGAAGATTATGCACCACCATAGATCGGAATCAGAGGTTGTAGTCTAGATGCTATCATTTTAGCTAGTATTTTAGTATCTAAGTTTATAAGAGAAAGTGCTCTGTACGATTCACAACTTTTAGCTGCTTGTACAGGTTTCAGAAGTGACACTATCAAGGCTTCTCTGAGGGATGGGGGAAGTTGTTGTATAAGCTCTATTTCGACAGCAGGTGTTATAAAAGCTATTGAAAAGGTATTTTATAAAAAAGATACAGGATAAACATTGCATACAACATCATACTAAAAGTAATATATACAAGAAATCCATCAGGACGGGAGAAGTACTCCAGTGCCGTAGGCTTCTTTAAAAAGAATTTAGTAATTGCGGGTACGTTTTTCAATATATGCTTTATAGAACTCACTGGGCAGGCCATCCACCGCCACCGCTTTACAGGTAGGTAGAGACCTAATAGCTTCTTTTACATCATCCTTATCAAACGGTTAAACCAAATATTCACGTTGCCCATTGGACAGCCATCCCAGCGCTATATTGTCTAGATAGGCATTTACATTAGCCTCAGCTGCCTCCTGCCCAGACCCATATAAATTTGAATAAAAGTCAATTAATATTTTACTAATCTCAGACGTGGAATGCTTAGCAATGTCATCGCCATCCAGTAGTTCTGTAATATGCTCCTGTCCCCTAGGAGCTAACAGCTTATGTGCCAAGGAGCGACTAGGCCTCCTGCCCTCCCCATAATATTGTGCCCAGGGGGGCCTGGATTTGTACAGTTTCTCCTGATCCACAGGCTGGTTATGTTCAGAGATCAGCTCTCTTATCTGGGCCAGCATGGCGGATGGCGGATACCGTTTGTAATCTCGTTCTAACAAGCAAATTTTATCTGCTAGTGTTCTTATTCTGTGTGTGAGGTTTTTCAGCACACCAGCCTGCGCACCCATACACACTCCCCTTATTGTAACTTTAAATGCCTCCCAGAGAGAGCCTGCACTGTCCACCAACCCCTCATTTTCCAAGAAAATGTTATCTATTGCCACCCTGATTTAGGCCCGGAATACTGTGTCAGTTGATCAGGACGGCTGCAGTGGAATGGTGGTCTATTGCAGACCAGAACCCCAAGCTCAATCAGCACTGGTGAATGGACCGACAGCGTTCTGGCCAGGTTCTTTACCAAGGCAGTCCAGGGGCCGCCTCCAGGGACACCAACCAATAGTCTAGCCTTGACTACGATCCATGCACTGTGGAAATAAATGTACCTTCCCGCACCTCTGGGTTTCGTGCCCTCCATATGTCTATAAGGCCCTCTGCCTCTATCAGCTCATTCAAAATCAAAGCCGCTTGCTTCCCACATCCCTCAGTGTTGGTGGAGAGATTTATTTTATTTTATTTTGAGAGTTTTATATAGCGCTGGCTAGACCCGGAGGTATCAGAACGCTTTACATAAGGTTCCACAGAAATTACAAAATTACATCAGTTACACGTTACATCAGTTACTAGAAGTTACTAGAAGCGCTGGCTAGACCCGTGGGTATCAGAGCGCTTTACATTAGGAATCACATTATTACACATTTAAAAACAGTTACAGGTTACTTCGGTTATACGAAACACATTTAAATAGTATGGAGGAAGGATAAATAGGGCGGATAGGGGATAGCAAGGTCTCAGCGGTCGAGCGAAAGTTCACAGGGTAAATGTCCTGAAGGGTGTGCAGGATCCAGGTAGGATAGGGGGTAAGAGGGAAGGGTGTAGGTGGAAGGGGGAAGATAACGGCAGGAGAGACGAAGGAAGGTCTGTCCAATGTCCGGCTGGGTAGGTGACGGCCGAGGAGGGAATCCACAGTCCATCTCCCCTATAGCTGTCAGGGTAGCTCCACCGGGCAACGGTTAGGTAGCAAGATATCAGCGGTTGAGGGAAAGTTCACAGGGTAAATGTCCTGAAGGGTGTGCAGGATCCAGGTAGGATAGGGGTAAGAAGGAAGGGTGTAGGGGGAAGGGGGAAGATAATGGCAGGAGAGACGACGGAAGGTCTGTCCAATGTCCGGCTCGGTAGGTGACGGCCGAGGAGGGAATCCACAGTACATCTCCCCTATAGCTATCGGGGTAGCTCCACCAGGCATCGGTGGGGTAGCAAGGTCTCAGCGGTCAAGGGAAAGTTCACAGGGTAAATGTCCTAAAAGGGTGTGCAGGATACAGGTCGGTTGAGGGCTAAGATCAAGGTCTGGTCGATGACCAGACCTTGTCATGTAGGTCCATGTAGGACCTTCCATGTAGGTCTGAAACAAATGATTGCTGTTTCAATCTATTTTGCAGCCTTTAAGCTGAGGATGCAGACGCAGGGCAACCCTTGGGGTGTAACTTAGACACCCAGTGACGATTGGCGGGAGGCGCCATTTTGAAGTCAGGCGCGTTTCAGAAGGGACACTCGAGGAATAAAAAAGCGTGTAGCTGGTGCGCTTGTGCCCGGAGTAGCTTCCATCCTTGTACAGTTGTGTCTGCTGGTTTTATTTTGTGGCTATCCCCATCTAGGGCTATCAAGGCTCATTCAGTATCCTACTCTCCTTTTTGATGAGAGATGGCCCTTCCATGTGTCTCAAAAACGCTGGCACGGCCTTCCCCAGGCATCCGCGCAGCGCAATTCACTGCGCACGTGCCCTCCTCGAGTATAGTGCATATGCAGGCGGTTGGCTGAGCTCTGGGTGGCTCAATTAGTGCAGAGAGTACGAGGCCCATTGGAATAGATCAAGCCCAGGTCAGGAGTGAAAATCCCCAATGGTGCAGCTGCACAGTGTTGCAAGCCCTGAGATTTCCGCTTCACGTCTCAGCTCCCTACCAGCAGCCCCAGGAGGCTTTGCTCAGCAGCCCAGGAAGTTTGTCGCACCTGGAGGGGGTCTCCCAATTCGCGCCGCCAGTCACACAGCCCAGGCAGCAGGAAGCCTACCCGGGCACCCCAGCTCTTCCTGCCGGTGGGTCCGACCGAATCTCAGACATGGCGGTCTCCGCACATGTAGGGGGCCGCAGCGGGGGGGGAGGCCCTCCCCTCACTCCCCCACTCAGATACGGCTCCAGAGTCCTGGTTACGTCAATTCGGGGACATGCCCCAGATGGCTCTCGTCTCCCCCAGTCCGCCGCAAGATGCAAGGAGCCCCCTACCTCCTCCGACAAGGGCAGACAGCTGGAGGCACCGCAGGGCAAATCAAGATGCAGGGATCGCCCAGGGATCACAGCTCCAGTCATAGTGTCCCCGCATACACGATCTCCGCTCAGCCCGGGGTTTTAGCACCAGGGTCGTGACCCATGCGCATGCACAGCCATAGGCCGCTTCTTTCCCCGCAGTCGAAGTCCGTGTAATTTCTATTTGGGGGGAATATTATGACACGCAAACCGGGGTAATACCTCGCCACCAGTTTCCGATTCAGGATTTCATCAAAATTATGTCAGGTAACCAGCTGTATGCATAGGATAATTTCAGGATTGTTCAGCGCCGCAGGGAGCTTGCTCGCGGAGCGGCCATTTGCAGGCTCGGCTAGCTCCGCCCAGTGAGATAGGCCACCGCAAGTAGGCAGGCCATTTGGGGGAGGGTCAGGGTGTTGTGCACATGCTTGGAATGTTGAGAGGACTGGCGGAGCTGAATTTCTGCTGACTTTTTGGCCCAGCGTCGTAGATTCTCGCATCTATTACTGCAGTGGATGATGCTGCACGGCTTATAGAGCCCCAGGATCCCCACCTTCTTGGCAATGGACTTCCATATCTCCTTCTACTGATGTGAGTTGACCTGTTCCTCTGGCAATCCATACAGCTTGCTGTGCAGGGCTAGGTCCTCATCAACCAGCATCTCCAGCTCCTCTGGCAAGCAGTTTGGAGCCCTGTCTCCTGCTTTGCCTGGCATTTTGGCTCCCAGAGGTCGGAAAGAGCAGCAAGATTTGAGGAGGTGATATTGGCGGCACTGTTCGGAGGCAAGTCAGCTTCTCTCAGGGCGGATTCCGGTCTCCTCAAGTCCTTACTTCGTAACTAGTGTTGAAAAAGAATAGAAGAGGCAGCCCAGTGGGATCTGAACAGACATTTATGTCACCTCCCCATATAGCAACTGATGTAGGATAGGCAGAGATACGTCTCCATACATCATTCAAAAATGTAGAATCATCGATATTAGGTCCATAAGTATTTACAAACAATACCATCGTGTCCCCCAGCTTACCCACTGTCAGGGCCTCGGATCCTCGGAGATGTACGATGCTCAATGGGGGTCCACCTACTGATAGATCAAAGGTCTGAATATAGCCACAGATTCTATTGAGTGATCAGGTGAGGGAAGGAAAGGAAGGGGTCAGCAGGGAGGGAGATCTGAAATGAGAAGTACACAAAGATAAATACACCCAGCCTTGGAATGCACCCTGAACAACGATTGAATGATACATACAATAACTAAGTTTCTCCCTTCCAAATACCAGTAAAGGAAAAAAACGGCACGTTATTCCAGGATATAGCCTCTGCTAAGTCACTGCCTCTACCTTGATCTAGAGATAGAAGAGCAACATTACTACAGACAAAATAACGCTGCCCTGCAGGTAGTTGGTGTATCTGTTATGAACATAGCATACCTAGAGACATACAGCGGCTTGGGACAGGGGTTTTGGAGCTGACATCCGAGGAGCTCAACAAGCCCCTGCTAAAGAAGGCAACAAACAGAAGTATTATTAGTATCCACGGTATGTTAAAAGACACAACACGTAGCTAGAACCAAACAATCTGTATCTCTCCTGCGGTACTCAGCAGTTCAGTGTTGTGCCAATACCATCATGAACAACTATTAGGAAGCTTGTCACAGCAATTTCAGTAATGTGCAGGCTCCTCCAGAACCCGGATTCAGTATGACATATGTGCCTTCTCCATTCCGGCTGTATTACCATCATACATGCCCAGGAACAAAGAAGCGATGGAGGCAGAACAAACTAAAGATGAAGGCCGTTGCGCGGCGATACCAGTTCCTTCTCTATGTGTGTGGGCCCTCTGCAGTCAATGGCTAAAGCATGAGGATTGGAACCAGAACACCTCGCAACCCCGCAAGAGCCTGGCTTGGCTCCTCCAATGGGGTTTCAGAGCCCACTTCTTAAGGCAAATACAGGGTGCCCTGGTCCAACGCGCCTTCAGAGATCGCTAGAACTAGGGTGCCAAAATCCCCCACAGGAGCCACAACCCCAACCCGACCAATAGGGCTGCTACGAGTTGCTAAAGCTCGGGATCGGAACGAAGCACCAGGGAAATGTATTTTGAAGGAGAACAACAGAAATGGTGCATGCACACCCCTACCAGGTCACATATGCCTTCTCCGTCACAGGTAACCTCCAGGAATTAACGTCGCCGGTCTTCGGATATCAGGAAGCTTATCCCGGCATCCGACGTGCATCGTGACGTCACCGCCGGCACGTTCTCCCATGGGATCATGGGATGTGTAGTCCTGCAACTGCAGCTTCCGTCTACACGGAGCCGCGAGTGTCGTCAGTGTTCTTCTGCGGAGGCCGCAGTGCGCCGTGACAGTACATCCCTCTCCCGAAGAACACTGACAGAGACATGGCTTAGTGGGGAACCTCTTATGAAAGAGAGTCGTGTACCGGTGTGCATGTACACCAGACGCTGGTTCCCATGAATATTCTTTGATGCCATACCCCTTCCATTCGACCACATACCACAGCTTACTCCTGTAAATCTTGGAGTCCACAATGCCTCGCACTTCATGCTCTAGTTCATCGTTTACCAAGACAGGAGCAGGGCCCTTTTTGCCACGGCATGGGAGTGACACATGAAAAGCGGGGTGTATGCGCAGGGAGGATGGCAATGCTAATCTGACCACAACAGGATTCACTAGCTTAACCACCTTGTACGGGCCTATATATTTGGGGTTGAAAACACTGTACCACTTAAACCGGATATGTCTAGTGGATAACCAGACATAATCCCCTTTTTTATACACCGGACCTGGGCGTCTATGTTTGTCCGCATACGCTTTGTATCGGAGTTTTGATGCGCCTGGCTGTTTCTGCGCATCTCTCAACGCCTTCTGGATACTGGAGACCCTCACTTGTACCTCGGGCACCTGAGCAGCGTGTAACGGTAAAAACAGGGGGGTGAACATAGGATGGAAATCATAAGTGCAGAAAAAGGGGGAAGATTTGGTAGAGCTGTGCACTGCGCTGTTGTATGCCACCTCGGCCAGCCACAGTTTATCCACCCAGGCCTCTGTGGTGACATCTACATAGCATCTGAGGTACTGCTTAAGGGTTTGGTTAACCCTTTCGGTTTGCCCATCTGTTTGAGGGTGGAAGCTGGTTGAGGTATTAGGAACTATACCCAAGGCCGAACACCACACCCTCCAAAAGTTCGCAGTGAACTGGGATCCCCTGTCCGAGACTATGTTTCTAGGCAATCCATGCAACCGTACTATGTGCGTCAGCATTAGGTGCACTAGAATACTAGCTGACGGAATCTTCTTTCAAGCAATAAAATGTGCCATTTTTGTGAGATAGTCCACAACCACCATTATGACGGTATGTCCTTTGTCCGCAGGCATCCCTACTACAAAATCCACAGAGATGTTGGCCCAGGACTGTTCGGGAGTAGGGAGGGGGCCTAAGAGCCTGGCTTGCCTTGTGCGCACGGTTTTCATTTGGCTGCAGGTCGCAGATTCTTTTATCCACATAGAGACGTCGGTCCATAGGGAAGGCCACCAGAATTGTCGTAAGATCCTTTCGGCGGTTTTGTCTAGGCCGTTGTGCCCGGCACAGGGCAAGGAGTGACACCATTCAAAGACACGTTTGCGTAGAGACGTTATAGGTAGCAACAACTGTTTTCATCGGTAATCCCTTCTTCATCTTCCAATCCTGGTTCTTCCTTAGCCATTCTCGTCACTTCTCTGTGCGAACGCTATTCGCCAAGCTCCTGAGAAAGGCGTTGGTGAAGGTAACTCCAATCAGGTTCTGAGGATTTATGATAGCTTGTTTAGCGTCTGCTACCGGTGTTATGGCGGTTGTTTGACGGGTTAACGCATCGGCCTTCTTGTGGTCCTTCCCAGGTCTGTACTTTACCAGAAAATTGAACCCAGCAAAAAACAGTGTCCATCGCGGCTGTCGTGGGGTTAGATGTCTTGCTGGTGTCATAAATTGAAGATTGCAATGGTCTGTGTACACCGTCACGATGTGTCTGTCTCCTTTTAAGAGGTGTCTCCAGTCCATGAACGCTTCTTTATTGGCAAGCAGTTCTTCCTCTGCAATCGTATAAATGCATTCCGCTTTATTGAGCTTTCTGGACATGAACGCCACCGGGTGAAGTTGCCCGGACTCTTTGTGGCGTTGGGAGAGCACCGCACCCCCTACCGTGTCGGAGGCGTCTGCTTCCACTATGTAAGGTCGTTCAGGGTCTGCATGCATCAGGACAGGAGCTGATGCAAAAGCGTGTTTTAGGGCTTCAAACCCTTCTTGGGTCTTCTCCGGAAGACCGTCTTCTTATGTAGCAATTGTGTGAGGAGAGCGACTAAGTCCGAAAAGTGATCGATAAACTGACAATAAAAGTTGGCGAACCCTAGAAATCACTGGATGTCGCGGATGTTCAAAGGCTGGGGGCACTCTTTTACCACGGTTACCTTCCGCTCTGACATTTCTTGTCCCTCAGGTGTCATCATTACTCCCAGGAATTCGACAGATGTTACACTAAACTCGCATTTGCAGATTTTGCAGTACAACATGTGCTTCTGTAGGGCCCTCAAGATGGCTTTTACGTGTTGTGAGTGTTTCCCAACACTAGATGAATAGATCAGGATATCATCTATGTATACCACCACGAATTTGTCTAGGTACTCCTGAAAAACGTCGTACAGGAAGTATTGAAACGCTGCAGGAGCGTTGCACAACCCAAAGGGCATGACTAGGTACTCATACAACCCGAAGCGCATTTTAAACGCCGTCTTCCATTCGTCTCCGCTGCGCATGCGGACCAAGTGATATGCCCCTTTTAAGTCCAAACGTGTGTATACCACCACCTCTTTAACCTGCACTAACAGGACGTTGATGAGGGGCAACGGGTATCTATTCTTGATGGTATAAAACAAAGGAGAGGCCGCGGGTGACTTGGAATCCCTTATGAATCCTAGTTCCAAGTACTTATCCAAGTACTCTCGGAGATGTGCTGTTTCAGGTTCGGTAAGCGCATACACCCTACCAGTGGGTACGATGGCTCCAGGTTCAAGGTCGATCTGGCAATCGTATGGCCGATGTGGGGGCAGGACTTCCGCCTCCCTCTCGTTGAATACCTCGGCGTATTCCTGATACTCCTCAGGTAGTGTTACCTCATGTTCCTCCGCCGTGGTGATGTGATGACAATGCGCCAAGGAGGTAGCGGGACTGAGCTGGTGTTGGTTACAATGCGTTCTGCTGTACTCTGAGGTAAACAGAAGGGTTTTCTCCTCCCAGTCCACTAGAAGGTTGTGGGTTCTCAACCTTGGCAACCCGAGTATCACCCCATACTGGGGTGCTTGTATGATGTTAAAGGCCAGCTGTTCTAAGTAAGCAGTACCCAGCAAGGTACTCAGTTCCCCTGTATGGAAACGGATGGGACCTGAATCCAAAAGTCTCCCATCAACCACGAATACTGCTTCTGGAGTCTCTTTATCCTGTAAGGCGATTCCCAAAGTGGGGGCCTGCTGTTGATCCATGAAGCAACCTGTTGCTCCTGAGTCCAACATGGCTTGCACCAAGTGCCATTCGTCTTGCACTCTCAGACGTAGGTCCAAGTAAAAATGATTTCTCTTACCGACAGAGTCACCTTCGAGCGAAGGGATAAAGGCCTGGCTTGAAGTGTTCCCTTCCACCTTCTTCAAGCTTGTTAGTTTCCCGACGGTGGTCCTGATGTGACAGCTGATACCTTTCTATAATCCCCCCTGGGATACTTTGGGCGAAGGGTGCACTCCTTGATAAAATGTCCTTTCCTCCCTCAATAGATGCACAACCCTTTCTTTCTTCGATGGTCACGCTCCTCTGTTGTTAGGGGCGAGCGTACCGCCCTGATTTCCATCGGCTCTGACTTAGAGGCGGGGGTATTATCGGACATTCGGGGTTGGTCTACCCTAAAGGCGTATCTGTCCCTTCTCTTTTGTTCTCCTTTGCGTTCACATATACGATGATCCAACTGTAACACTAGTTGGATAAGATCATCACATGAGACCGGTTGGGGGTCGATTTGAACCAAGATATCTTTCATCTCCTTCCTCAGTCCTTGATGAAAGATCGCCGCTTGTTTGGCTTCTGGCCACTCAGTCTCCGTTACCAAGCGCCGAATGTCATTAAGGTATGATATTGAGTCCCGATTACCTTGTCTCAACTTCAACAAATCCCGGTCTGCCGAGAGAGTAGCTGCCCGGCAGTTGAATGTTTTGTGCAGAATTGAAATAGTGAAGGAATACACTGAATAAAGCAACAGATAGAAATCAAAATGCCGATAGTAATCAGAATACCTCCTAATATCTGACGTAACATATGCAAATCAGGTAACCAATTAAAGAGCCAGTCAAACCAGCCCTGGTCAATGTGTTTTCTAACTTCTTCTGTCAAGTCATGTAGTTTATCAATGTGAGCTTGAATGGATTTTGTATGATCAGACAAGTTAAAACAACAAAGACCCTCAAAATCAGAACAATCGTGTCCATGTTTAAGCAAAAGATAATCAATGGCCGCTCGATTTTGCAAGATAGCTCTACGTTCACCCTGGGCGTCTAATAGCATGTCAGACAGGACTGTAGAAGTATGATTAATGGATTTTACCATCCAGCAGGCCATTTTCCCAATAGATTTGGCATTATAAACTGCCAAAGCAGGAACACCAACAATTGAAACAGCCAGGCTAAGGTATTCAGACTTGGAATATAAATGCAAAGATGAGTCATAATCCTCCTGTAACCTCACTGTATCTCGAATCACACGAGAGTTGGCATTCGGATGTGATGAAAACATTAACAAGCTCAGTCTAGTAATGGCACAAGGGCCTCCAGAAATATTTGCGGGGATATATGGCCAGGAAGTATTACCACATGAGAAAAGCCATCCGGCAGGTAGTAACATCGTGCGATAATGACTGGGGGTAACTACCACACTCTTGCAAGTCATGTCATTCTGAACAGAAGTACATGTTTTCGGTGTCCTTTGAAGGCACAAAGTTCGTTCATGAGCGGTGAATGAAGTGGCACCTTTCAATCTTAAATGCATACATTCAGAAATCGCACTAGGATCACAAGTAAGGAAAAAACACAAATCACCCTGTGTGATATTATAGGTAACTATTTGGGACTGGATGAGGGGTATCGGGTCTGACAGTACAGTACACAAGGGGCAATACTCATGGGTAGCAAAATCGCCCAGAAGAACATTGGGGCGAGCATTCGATATATTAAAAATATGAGTCAAAGTCTCCAATGAAGCAGGGACAGCAACTAAACAAGTCGCTAGAATGTCAGTCACCGATCTCATCGGTGTCAAGCAGAAATGAGGGGCTTTAGTCACTCGTTTGGCTAACGTAGTCCAAAAGTTCGACGACGAATCCCACGCAGCGAAGGAACGCGACACTCGGGTTCTCAACTCAGCCCGGGTTGATGGGATCCCTCCTCTCTCGTCGTACCAGCCCAGTAGGAGTCCAACGCCGACACATCCTGCAGCAACAGTCCAAAGAATGATCTGAAAGAGAATCAAATACAGGCATTATTCATTCCCGTAAGTAACATTTGTCAGCCGGGACTGCTTCCCAGCTATCTTTCCCTGGTCTCATAACTAAAATGGTGTTGTCTTGACCGGTTGCAATGACTTCTGCTTGTTCAGGGGGATTCTTAGGCGACTGCACCCAAACTCTGGCCCCAGGATTATCTGTGGAGCCAAAACCTTTCTGGCCTCGTACAGTTAGCAACGTTGGGGCAGTGCCTTTTGTGATCTCACCACTGAAAACAGGCATTATTAGCAATTGAGCCACTCGGTCAGTTTGATGTATCAGTAAGTCAACCTCACTGCTATTCAGCAGGAGCACCTTAATCTCTCCCTGATAATCACTATCAATAATTCCTCCAAGCACCTGAATGCCTTTTACAGCCAGCCCCGATCTGGGGGCGATTAATCCGAAATTCCCAGTTGGTATATGAACACCAACACCAGTTTCAATGATGACTCGATCCTTACTTTTTATAACGGTGTCATCCATGGCATGCAAGTCTAAACCTGCCGACCCTGGGGTCGCTCTACATGGAGCCAAAGCTCCGGGAGTAATCTCCCAGTACATCACAGTCTCTCTGATTTCATTGGGCTTAGCATCAACATTCGGAGGAAACAAACACATAAGTGGGGATTCAGCATTTAGAAAAGGTCGGTTATTCAAAATCAATAGCGCTTGAGGCAAAAAGTCTCGCCAATTCTTATACTTGTCATCTGTTAATTTACGTAACTGATCTTTCAGCAGTCCATTCAACCTTTCCACAAGACTCGAGGCCTGTGGATAATATGGTATGTGAAACACCCATTCAATATTGTTTTCCACACAGAATTCCTGTACCAATCTTCCACGAAAATGGGATGCATTATCAGATTGAATTTGGAATGGCACACCATAATACATCATAATCAATTCCAATGTTTTAATAGTATTCAATTGGGTAGCTTGCTTACAGGGAAGGGCCACCAACAGGCCACTGTATGTATCAACAATGGTGCAAACATATTGACAATTCCTACTCATAGGAAGTGGACCAATGTAATCAATCTGCCAAATTTGAGCGGGCAATTTCCCGCGATGTAAATGACCTTTAACAATTTGGGGCACTTTGCGCTGCCTGATATGCTGACAAATGGGACAATGTAGAATAACATTTTTGATTAAATCTAGGGGAATATAAATTCCTCGATCAGCAGCCCACCTGCTAGTGGCTTTCTCTCCAAAGTGTCCTGCTTTCTGGTGGGCCCATTTCGCCAATCCCGCAATATCAGAATCTTGCCTGTCCACCACTGCCTCAGCAATTTTAGATTTCTCATCTGCAATGTTATGAAAGAATTTGTCAAGAGAGTCTATCGGGGTATGAGCATCCACATGGAAGATTGTAACAGTACTCTGTGGGAGCATTTCCCAAATCTCCTGCCATAATTCTTTTCCCCACAGTTCTTTTGAATGGATTTTCCAACTATGGGAATGCCAAGTCGGTAACCAAACTGCCAGTCCATTGGCAGTAGACCAAGAATCGGTGAAAATATGACATGTGCCAGGTAACTCTTGTTTCAGAACTTGATAAACAGCATAGAGTTCAGCAAATTGACTGCTCTTACCCTCACCAGTTGTACTCAGCAATTTTTGTGTGATCGGATTATAGGACACCGCCTTCCAATGCCGTTTCGTCCCTATGAACCTTGCTGAACCATCCGTAAACCAGACATGGTTTCTGTCCTCCGCCGACAAATCATCAAAAGGTCTACCCCACTTAACAGGAGACTCCTGTACTAAAGGTACGGAACATTCACTCTCAGTCTCAGTCGATGGCGCCCGCGCCACCTGCTCATGCAAAGATGCAACTCCTTTTTGTCCCACACGTGCCCTGTCTTGTATATACCATTTCCATTTAATCATACTCGCCTCTTGAGCGTGTCCAATTCGGTGAGTTTTCGGCGAACTCATAACCCACTGCATGATAGGAATTTCAGGTCGCAAAACTATATCATGTCCCAAAGTCAATTGCTCGGTATCCACCAGAGCCCAATAACATGCAAGTAACTGTTTCTCAAAAGGTGTATAACGCTCACTAGCATCAGGTAACTTTTTGGTCCAGAAACCTAACGGTACTCTACTCTTGCCTTGTTTCTGCCACAAACTCCAATTCGCATAAAGGCCTTGTACAGACACATTCAAATCCACATCACCATCACATACAGGCCATAAATCCAGAGCATGCTGAATTGCTTCTTTTGCCAGACTGAACGCATCTTGCTGTGGTTTATCCCATTCAAATGCATTCTTTTTACGAGTGACCTGGTACAAAGGGGCCAATATTTGACTCAAATGAGGAATATGCTGGCGCCAAAAACCAAACAAACCAATGAAGCTTTGGGCTTCTTTCCTATTCCTCGGAACTGCAAAATCAAGAATTTTCTGTTTAACCTGAGGGATCACTTCTCGGTGCCCCTCATGCCAATTAATACCCAAAAATTTCACAGCCTGGGACGGACCTTGTAACTTATCCGGGTTTATTTCCCAACCTTTCTCACGCAGGCACTCAATGACTCTGTCCAATTGGGTCTGAACTTCCTCTTGTGTTTCGCCTTGGATCAAAATATCATCAATATAGTGACATATCTGAATTTGCGGATGAACCGGTACCTCAGCCAAATGCTCTGCCACCAGCCGGTGACATATCGTAGGACTATGCACATAGCCCTGGGGAAGACTTCTAAACGTCATCTGACGCCCGTTCCACGTAAAACTGAATTGTTCCTGACACTCAGGGGCAATCGGAATCGAAAAGAAAGCATTAGCAATATCAATGGACGCATACCATGTACCTGGATGTTTTTGTATTCTTTCAATTAGGGTAATAACATCCGGTACTGCAACAGTCAAAGAGGGTGTGTGTCTATTCAATTCTCGATAATCAACAGTCATGCGCCAAGAATTATCACTCTTACGTACAGGCCAAACAGGATTATTCCAAGCAGAAGTAACTGGGGTTATAACTCCTGCATCCACCAACTCCTGAATAGTGGTACTAATCTCTTCATGACCACCTGGAATACGATACTGCTTCTGACGAACCACTTTTGTCGCCTGGGGAACTTTTATGGGGGGCATTCTTAAACGACCAACCCGTACAGGCCTGGACGATATATAATGTTTAGTTCCAAATTGGTAACATCCATCATCTAAGTGCAAAGTCATTCCTTTCAAAATATCAATTCCAATTATGAATTCTAAGAGTGGCACCACTAATACAGAGTATTCTTTTCTAGGAATTCTACCTATTCTCATTTCAAGTAAAGTTTGAACTGCGGGAGTTTCCTTTCCACCTAATCCGGTAATTGTAAAAGGCTGACCTTTAAACTTCTTTGATTTTCCATGAATAAGAGTGGCCTCCGCTCCTGTATCTACCAATGCTCGGGCCCTTTGGATATTACGATGTCTCCAATAAATATCAATATCTACATAGGGTCTATTATCTCTGTGAGCCCATCTGTGTACTGGAGCTTGACCTATTTCCTAGTCATTTTTACTGCGTTCTGTGTACCAGGATAAATCAGGATAAAGACTCTCACGTTTCCCAGGTATCGATACCTCCTGTTCATATCCATCTCCATTACGAAATGGATTCCTGTCCTCTGCATTGTACTGCGGGTTTCGATCGGCCAATCTGTGTCGATCCTCTCTCCTTCTCAACTCAGGGGATTGATCCCTATCATCTCTACGTCTGCTGTTAACATAATCATCTCTCCCCCTCTCTCTTTCCCCCTCTCTCTCCCTGTCTCTCTCACGACGGGGGGACAAATCACGTACATAACGTCGATCATCACGACGATCAGAGCGCCCACGGCGGTCGTCATCACCGCTACCGTCAGAAAAACCACGATCACACTCAGTCGTCCGAACACGCCGGGCACCCTCCTTTCGATCCAAGCCACATTTGCGAAACATTTCCCACAAACGAGAAGTAGTCTCACCGTCAATGTCCTCCTTCCGCACACCATCGGCCATAAGACCAAAAAACATATCACGTCTAGTAAGTTTATTGTCACCAGGAGTACGAGTGTCAGGCCGGGATTGCCGTTCAGGTTTAAACCACTCACCCAACTCACCGAGTTGGCGTACCGATTCCAGCACCATAGACAATATGGTACCAGTCTGATTAATCAATAAAGTCATCATGACCTGCTTATAAGCAACAGGGGAAGAACGAATAATACGATTCCGCACAGAAGATGTCAACAAACCATCAAGCAACCTGTCAGCAGTATTCAGAAAAATTGCCGTTTTCATCACCTCCTCTTTGAGACGTTGTGCAGCATCGCGCAAAGTATACCACGGTTTGTCATTCACAGGCCAGTCAGACTCAGTAGGATATTTTTGATTACAACCCTCAGTCGCCAATTGAAGCAAAGAAATTTGACCACCAACATTAAAGTTACGAAAATGATCCTGTACAGTAGAATCCGAACTCAAGGAACAAAACTTCAAACAATCGCCAGCATCCAACATAATGCCAGCAGCGCCCAGTTCATAAAGGCGCACCATCCATGTGAGTAAGGTCTCACCAGGTCGCTGCCGAAATCGCTGCAAAATATCACTAATTTCTTGTTGAGTAAAATCCTCCAAAGAGTCTAAAGCAATACCATTCGGAGCACCGGGAGCCTGCTGCAACTTCCGCCGAAAAACTGGATGCACCGAAACCGCGGGACGAGCAACACAAGGAGCTCGACCAGTACACATAGAGGAACAATCAGTGTAAGAAGCATCGACCCCACTCGAAGGACAAGCGCAATCATGGGGTGCACCATCAGAGGCGCAAGAAGCAGACTTACAATCACGGCCGGAGCGAGGGGACTGGCGCTTGGCAGACTCCTCACCCGAGGAAGGAGAATCTCTCGAGTTCCAGATATTACCATCCCATTCATCAGGATTCCAATCCAGTCCGGCTTTCGCCACGACCAGACGCACCTTTCGCGTCGAAACCCGACCACGCCGATTCCTGTATTTATAACGAGCAATTCGCACAGCCGCCCTCTCGGCAATAGTTTGGTACGTCTCAAGTTCGTCAGCAAGCAACTTATTTTGACACCGCAACAAAGTATGAGCATTCTGAATCTCAACAAAGTTCGCTTCCAAATCCTTATGCAAGTTCTGTAACTTCAACAACCTCTCATGCAGAATCCTGTACGCAGACAGAACAATCCAACCTCTGCGCCCCAAAACGGGAAGCTCATCACCCTTAGATACCGGCGCCTTCTGTAAACAAGTAATCACATTAGCTGGCTCCGCCAGCTCCAAAAAAGAATTCCAATTCTCACTCAAACCAGTAGAATCAGCCCACTCACGGGCTAAGGCTTCATAAGGCGTTGAATCCCAGCCGGGAATATCAACGGGCAACTTAAAAGTAGATTTCGACTTTCTAGAAAACATCTCGGAAAAGAAAGAAAAAGAGAAAAAGAGAAAGAAGAAAGAGAAAAGAAAACTACACACAATTATATACAAATAATATAGAAACGAAACCACGCACGCGCCGAAAGCAAACACGATACAACCACAACGCACACAGGTTTCGTAAACGGTTCGTGACGCCAAATGTTCTGCTTGGGTTTCCGGATCAGATAGAACCCGCTCATCAGAGCCTCACTAACCCAGCCAGAACGTTACCCCCTCCCTAGGGCCTATTTACAATAGTGCAACCACATATATCTACCACCTAAGGACAGGGAATTCCTACTATACATACCAAGACCTCTTATAATCGGCGGCCTCGCGATCCCATACGGATCCAGACCTCTCTGCCCATACGACAGTATCACAAGTGGCGGCCTCGCGATCCCATACGAATCCAGACCTCTCTACCCAGACGGCAGTCTCAGCACAATCGGCGGCCTCGCGATCCCATACAAATCCAGACCTCTCTGCCCATACGACAGTATCACAAGTGGCGGCCTCGCGATCCCATACGAATCCAGACCTCTCTACCCAGACGGCAGTCTCAGCACAATTGGCGGCCTCGCGATCCCATACGAATCCAGACCTCTCTGCCCATACGACAGTATCACAAGTGGCGGCCTCGCGATCCCATACGAATCCAGACCTCTCTACCCAGACGGCAGTCTCAGCACAATCGGCGGCCTCGCGATCCCATACGAATCCAGACCTCTCTGCCCATACGACAGTATCACAAGTGGCGGCCTCGCGATCCCATACGAATCCAGACCTCTCTACCCAGACGGCAGTCTCAGCACAATCGGCGGCCTCGCGATCCCATACGAATCCAGACCTCTCTGCCCATACGACAGTATCACAAGTGGCGGCCTCGCGATCCCATACGAATCCAGACCTCTCTACCCAGACGGCAGTCTCAGCACAATCGGCGGCCTCGCGATCCCATACGAATCCAGACCTCTCTGCCCATACGACAGTATCACAAGTGGCGGCCTCGCGATCCCATACGAATCCGGACCTCTCTACCCAGACGGCAGTCTCAGCACAATCGGCGGCCTCGCGATCCCATACGAATCCAGACCTCTCTGCCCATACGACAGTATCACAAGTGGCGGCCTCGCGATCCCATACGAATCCAGACCTCTCTACCCAGACGGCAGTCTCAGCACAATCGGCGGCCTCGCGATCCCATACGAATCCAGACCTCTCTGCCCATACGACAGTATCACAAGTGGCGGCCTCGCGATCCCATACGAATCCAGACCTCTCTGCCCATACGACAGTATCACAAGTGGCGGCCTCGCGATCCCATACGAATCCAGACCTCTCTACCCAGACGGCAGTCTCATACGACAGTTCATCCTATGATCACCATAACATACAAAAAGGGAATCAGTCTCACTATTCATCAGATCACACAAGGACTGCCAGTTCGAGCATAGCCTGTTCTCCGGTTCGAGGGGCTCCTCTTTCCCTTATTCAGTTACCACTTACCTGATCAGGGTTAACATCTGTTCATGTAGCCGCAGCTGACTAAAAGAATAGGCTACCCTCTCATACAAGAACACGCAGCACATGTTGGTTCACTACAAACTGGGTACTTTATTACTCATTACATACGCAATCACATAACATTACAATATAACACATAACCTGCAAAGAAAAGTGAAAGATTAAGTTGTATACTCTAATAAGAAAGGGTCGACATCACCTTAGTAGTGTGTAGCCTGCACTCAGTGGTCATCTAGGTTCCCTTCTCGTCTGTGCCTCGGCTCGCCTGGAAGTCACACCTCCGCAGTCACGGCACCCTTCTCCGAGTCACTGGGACCTCTTCCTTATCGGCTACTCTCTCCTCTCTGGCTATTCTGCTAGGAGAGTGTCTATCTCTCGGTTCTTCTCCGCCTTCAAGATGGCGTCTGTCTTCCCTGGAATAAGTAGTAGCTTTACTGCTAACGGCTAGATGCCGCCTACGGACTGAACATCTAACTGCCTCAGACTTTCACTAATATAGAGGTGCGTTTCCTCATGGAAAATTCCGGCCCGTAACCTGCCGCCCACCAAATTCTTGTACCTCCCCGTACCAAGGACACGTTCCCAGCCGGCCGGCCTGATGTAGTGTCTTCGGCATGAAGAAAAATACAATCCTTCGATAAGGGCCGGCCTGAACCGGTTCTCTCCAAGCGAATAACACCTCATAACTAAAACATTACATTTGACCTAGAAGCATCCCAAGCTGCCGGAGCAGAAAGAAAGATGGAGTCTCTCCCGTTTGAGGCCTACCAGGCCTGAATTCAGCACTGCTCCATGAAATACCCTCACTACAGGACAGATTATCCCTAATACTAACGAATCTATCCCCTAGGCTATGTGTGCAAGCCCTGATCTATGGGGAAGAGCACAGGATCATGTCGAAGTGCCTAGTAAATAGGCTCCATTCACTACTCTAACCCTTAGACTTGAATGGTAAGAGACTGAAGTCACATTCAATTACTTTTCAACACAAGAAGGCCGGGAAAATCGAGCAGAACAGTCCCCCACTAGATAAGACACCAAAAAGGCTACCCTGGACTGGATGGTGATAAACGCCTTTGGTTTACAGGAGAAGTGAAGCAACACCTGTGTGAGGAATATCTGGACCTTGCTGCTATTCCCATTAAACCTCTCTGGTGTAGCTAGCGGTATAGGAGTGTGGACTTCTACTACCACTGACGGGATCTGGGAACCCTGAGGAACCCCTGCGCTGAAAGGGTTACGCTGCATTCTATCCATTTGTGCTTGAAGCAAAGCGGTTTCTGCCCTAGACGCACTTAACTTGCTCTGTACTAAGGCCAAGGCGGCTAAAACGTCTTCTAAGGTGGCCATGGCACCGTACGTCCAGGAGGATGTATAATCCTTGTGCCGTTAATTCTGTCAGGGCCTCGGATCCTCGGAGACGTACGATGCTCAATGGGGGTCCACCTCCTGATAGCTCAAAGGTCTGAATATAGCCACAGACTCTATTGAGTGATCAGGTGAGGGAAGGAAAGGAAGGGGTCAGCAGGGAGGGAGATCTGAAATGACAATTACACAAAGATAAATACACCCAGCCTTGGCATGCTCCCTGAACAACGATTGAATGATACATACAATAACTAAGTTCCCCCTTCCAAATACCTGTAAAGGAAAATAACGGCATGATATTCCAGGATATAGCCTCTGCTAAGCCACTGCCTCTACCTTGATCTAGAGATAGAAGAGCAACATTACTACAGACATAATAGCGCTGCCCTGCAGGTAGTTGGTGTATACCTAGAGACATACAGCGGCTTGGGACAGGGGTTTTGGAGCTGACATCCGAGGAGCTCAACAAGCCCCTGCTAAAGAAGGCAACAAATAAAAGTATTATTAGTATCCACGGTCTGATAAAAGACACAACACGTAGCTAGAACCAAACAATCTGTGTCTCTCCTGCGGTACTCAGCAGTTCAGTGTTGTACCAATACCATCATGAACAACCATTAGGAAGCTTGTCACAGCAATTTCAGTAATGTGCAGGCTCCTCCAGAACCCGGCTTCAGTATCACATATGTGCCTTCTCCGTCCCGGCTGTATTACCATCATACATGCCCAGGAACAAAGAAGCAATGGAGGCAGAACAAACTAAAGATGAAGGCCGCTGCGTGGCGATACCAGTTCCTTCTCTATGTGGGTGGGCCCTCTGCAGTCAATGGCTAAAGCATGAGGATTGGAACTGGAACACCTTGCAACCCCGCAAGAGCCTTGCTTGGCTCCTCCAACGGGGTTGCAGAGCCCACTTCTTAAGGCAAATACAGGGCGTGCTTGTCCAACGCGCCTTCAGAGATCGCTAGAACGAGAGAGCCAAAATCCCCCACAGGAGCCACAACCCCAACCCGACCAATGGGGCCGCTACGAGTTGCTAAAGCTCGGGATCGGAAAGAAGCTCTAGGGAAATGTATTTTGAAGGAGAACAACCGAAATGGTGCATGCACACCCCTTACAGGTCCCAGACACCTTGGGCCCGATTCACAGAACAAACTTAAGACTAAATCCTAAACTTAGTACCATTCTGGTATTCACAGAATGCACCTAGTACTTCTGGTATTCACAGAATGAACTTACTACTTTTGCTATTCACAGAATGAACTTAGTACTTTTGCTATTCACAGAATGGATTTACGACTACTAAACTTACGTCCGCGTCTTAAAGTCTTAAAATTAGGATTTTTCTCAATTTAGTAGTCCTAAGTTTAGACTTAGGACTACTAAATTGAGAAAAATCCTAATTTTAAGAATTTCGGTATTCACAGAAGGCAGTTAGGAGTCCTAAAGTTAGGAGTCCTAACTATACTACTAGTAAACTGAGAAAAATCCTAATTTTAAGACTTTCGGTAGTCACAGAAGGCATTTAGGAGTCCTAAAGTTAGGAGTCCTAAACTTAGGACTACTAAATTGAGAAAAATCCTAATTTTAAGATTTTCGGTATTCACAGAAGGCATTTAGGAGTCCTAAAGTTAGGAGTCCTAACTATACTACTACTAAACTGCGAAAAATCCTAATTTTAAGACTTTCGGTATTCACAGAAGGCATTTAGGAGTCCTAAAGTTAGGACTCCTAACTTCTGTGAATACCGAAATGAGTAAGTGCCTTCTGTGAATACCAAAATGAGTAAGTGCCTTCTGTGAATACCAAAATGGAAGTAAGTTTAGGATTTTGTCTTAAGTTAGTTCTGTGAATCGGGCCCAAAGGGCGTTGATTTTATCATCTATTGACTGCAGGCTTTGCTGCAACATAAGGAGGGTGGATTCTACGGTGGGAGCAGTGTCCAATGGGGCCTCCGCCTCTGAATCGGAGGCTGTCTTGCCTTGTGAGCTGCCAGTTTTGCGCATTTCAAAAGTGAGGTGCAGTTGTGTCTTATCCATTTGCCCATGGTGCCAGGTCGTGCAGTCAGGGTAATATTGTTGTCTCACTGCACAGCCAAATCGCAGTCGCTTCTTGCCTATAGTTCTACCACTCACCATGGAGCGAGGGGCACCCGCCATGTTTCACTACAGCAGTGGGCTATAGCTCCTGTCCGTACATCACACAGATCCACAGGATAAATACCAATATGGGGTCTGGCCACTATTGGGGGCAAGCAAGTTACACAACTCTTCGCTCCTGTACCTGGGATGGGTCCCTCCAGGCCTCCACCGCATGACACCTCAGGCCAGGGCCACCTGCATTCATCCGTCCAATTCGGCCTATTAATTGCCAATAAAAGCCAGATTACCACACAGTCGGCCCACCGTACATTTCAATCCCTGCCGTCGTTGCCCACTTGGTGCTGCACAGATCCACTGAGCGCCTTCAACTTTATCAATAATCACCATCCCCAGGCCAGCTATGAAGCGTAACTCACTGCCGCATCCCTGGATCATCAACTAAGCTTTCAGGCCCCTTCCAGCGCTGCCCAAGACCGCAATGCTCAGAGGGGACAGCGTTGTCTCTGCCTCCTCACCGCCACAGTCGCTGCTTCTTCACGTGTCTCCGCAGTGCTCCAGACCATCACAGCATCACATCAGGAACGTGGCCCAGATGACCACACAGTCGGCCCTCTGTACACTTCAATCCTCACCGTCATTGCCAGCTTGGTACCTGACGGATCCACTGTGCGCCTCCAACTTTAACAATAATCGGCGTCCCCAGGACAGCTATGAAGCATAACTTACCGCCGTGTCCCCAGGTCCTCAATTGAGCTGTCGGGCCCCTTCCAGTGCCACCCAACACCGCAATGCTCCAAGGGGGCAGCGTTGTCTCACCCTCCTCACCTCCACAATCGCACTGCTTTGTCTCTGCAGTGCTTAAGGCCGTCACAGCATCACAGCAGTAATGCGGCAACCCCCGTCCGTGGCTCAGCAGCAGCCATGCTCCGTTCGCCTGGCCTCTGCCATATACGTCGGCCACACCTCCCGGTAGCACAGGATCTATCACCGCAGCGCCCCGGGTCCCTCACATCAACCAGCAGCTGCATGGGGTCCATGTCTGGGCTCCGCCTTAATTAAAGTTGTCTGTGGTGCTTGGCAACCACCATTTTGTTGCAGGCCTCTTCAGCCCCTTGCTTGCTGTTTCTCCACTTCCGCTGTTGGCACAGTGCACAATATTTATATTACCGTGCACCGGAGCTCTTCACAAACGTGATGCCGCTACCGATGTAGCGTGCCGCCATGTCGAAGTGCAGGATTTAGGACGTATTATGTAGATGGCTGGCAGAACTGGACTAATGCGCAGCCATCTTGCCGTGCACCCTCTAGCACCCTAGCTTTGTGATATCGAAGAATTCAGAATATGTTCTTTAAAAACTTCTCAGCCACATGGCTCTGTCTCAGAGAACGTGTTCAGAAACTGTGGTAGACAGGCTGCTGAACAGCGAAACTGCAGTGTTGGTCTGCTATGAAAACCTGTATCCTGTTGTTCAGCCTGATTCATGAGCCTCGTAGTGCCTGCAGCTGAAAGGCCCAGAAACAAAGGAAGAAGTCTGCCAATTTGTGGAAATCCCTCTTTACCGGTGGAATACTGTGACAATGTTTGTGTCTTGGTTGTAGAGATTCCAATAAAAATATTTCTGAAAGTTCACTAGAATTAAATACATATTAAAAATGATGCTACCTAACAACAAAGAAACTGCAAACAACAACTACTCTAAATGAAATCACCCAAGCTCCAGGAGCCTGTGCAATCCATGATGTTCTTTAGTGAATTATTCCCATTCCCTTCTGTCCTGTAGTCAATATCTTTGTTTGGTGCCAAATATTACTATCATGCCACAGAATTGTTAAATAAATGGGTAGGAAATTGTAACTGAAAAATTACTTCTTTAAATTTTGGTTTTGAAAAAGGCTTTAAAATCTCTAACCCCTTTGTTGCCAAACTGGTAAAGGGATATTTAACATAATCAAGGCGAATTTGTCACCTACGCCATTCTTTATGTGTAATTTTGCTTATTATATTTGTATATTATAAACAAAGTAGTGTGACCCTTACATTAAAAGTGCCTTTAAATGTATGATAGTTTCTTCAAGCTTCACAAACATTTCTCTGAGCGTTTACCTTGCTGCTCGGGCCATTATACCAATGTTCATTCAAATATGCCCTCAGAGAAACTGTTTTACACTTGTTGATCTTTCTGCTAAATCAATGTGGGCGCTCAGTGACATTCAATTTCAAGAATGTTACCTCTCTATCAGCAGAGCACCAACATGAGTTCCTAAATGGTAACTCAAGGAAAAAGCATCCACTACATGTTTTAATTTAATCAGACATCCTACTCTGTAAAAAACATCAGTAATGCTGAAGTCCAACCTGGTCATCTGTTTAAGTGACTTTCTCAACCAGGAGTTCCTCTTCATCAATGAATTCCCAGCAACCAATGTGGCAAAATATTGTGCCAAAGATAGTGTTCCTTTTTTTCTGATAGTTCCTGATGCCTCTCTTGGGTGTCTTTTCTTATAAACATTATACTAAATAGACCTGATTGCTTTTGGACATATAACAACTTTCTGGGATCCTGAAGGCCGTATACTGATATCTCTGCCCAAACGCTGGCTTCTAACAAATGCCAATTACGTCCAATCCTAAATGTTCAAAGATTTTTGTGTTTACCAGTCCACCCCACTTGTACCCCCACTTAGTGTGTACAAAAAGAAAGAAAAAGTGTGTGAAGGTCAGAAAGTACCTCACATAAGCATCACCAAGGGAGCTGCTGGCAGGTACTCGTCAGTTTGCTCATGTTTCACATCATTGGTGACTTTCATGACCATGAAAAAATGAATACAGTGTCTAATGTATTATAAGAGGTGAAGAATAAATATATATGAAAGATTGCACAAGAGGTGCTTGTGTCGATCTATCCCAACTAGACCCCATGTGAGAGAAAGAAGAACCACATTTCTCAAGACTACAAATGAATTATGATTCACTTGCACACGATCCAACTTTTATTGGATGCTGTGAGCCCACTCAAGATTAAAAATGAACAGCATGTTTCACACCACTTTAGGACAGGCCAACATGTTTCATTGCCAGAATACCTCAGGGCCAGTCTTCACCTCACTGGACTTCCAATTTAAGCCAAGGGTGACTGTCAAACAAAGAACAAAGAACAGAATGATAGTACCAACCAGTCAAGACATCTTTGAAAAGTTAAACTGTCATCAAGCGTGCTTGACCGTGAGGCAACATATATAGCATGAAAATCATAGTATATTTACCAGGAGGTTGCCCACAGAATTTGTACCGGCACCCCACCTTCTAGGGAGTGTCCTTCATTCGTAGGTTACACATTCCCTGCAGGCACATGCAGTTGCCGCCCGTCAACCTGTGGATATATGCACATATGTATCTCACTTTTCGTCCTGTAATGATTTTTGCGAGTTAAAATCTGTGCTCAAACACTAACACTCGAGTACAGCTGTTGTTATGGGCTTTTCGTCCTGTAATGATTTTTATGGGTTAAAATCTGTGCTCAAACACTATTACTCGAGTAAAGCTGTCTTTTCATACACCCAAGAGGTCTAAATGTATAAAACCCCTTGCTAAAGTAGTACAACATGAGCACTTCAAGGTCTGAAAACCTTGGTCCTCGATCAAAGCATAATTTCCTAGGCAAACTAATTTACAATGTTCTACTTACCAAACTCAAATACCACACCTAGGAACATAATCTACTTAGACCTTATTATTATGGAATGTTGGTGCAGTCCGGAGACAGTTGAAATGAGCACCAAACATCCACAGGACTGTAAATATTAAACTGAAATTACACAAATGAAAGTATAAACCTCTCAACTTCAAAACCTTTGACACGTAGGTATCAATATATACTGTAAGAAGAAATACTGCCTGGCAATGATGCAAATTCCTCTGCATCAACTGACTTGGTACACATGGCTGGATAGCACTTTAATATTCAAGGTTGTGGTGAAATATGATAGCATCCATCTTATGACTCATCCTTTTACCTCGGCGGTCTTTGACATGGTTGATTACCAGAGAACACTCTTCTTTCTTTCCATTAGTAAAGTACTGAATAAGTGCTTGTTTTCCTTTCACAATTCATCAACTCTATAAAGACTGAATAGTCAATATCTGTGCCTCTGACTAGTGATGAACTAAATGTTTCAAAACTGCCACATTTCAAATTCAACGGTTCAAACAATTACAACCCTTCATTTTCTAGCAACACTTCATTGTGTGTTCCATTTGGTGGTCACATATATCTGGAGAGAATGTTACCAGAGCGGATGTGCAAGAACTGTAAAAATTCTAGATAAAGGATGGCCCACATTTAGCCACCTGGATAAACATGGGTATAAAGACAACAGATCAATTATCCATTTTGCTGAATAGCCAATCTTGACTATCATTAGATACTTGAATAACCTTTAAAGCATCTTGTATGAACTATAGATCAACCTTCCTACCTAAGAAAAACTCACAGTTATGAGTAGTGATTAAAAACACTTCTATGCAGTGGTATCATGAAATTTAACTACCAGCATTATCATATTGTATTACTGAATGCATAGTATGGCGTAGTAAATCTCACTGGTAGATTGACTTCCATATCTTACACTTCCTTCACGTTTGCTGGATTTTTCATTATTACCAAACTTTGAATCAGGTCATAGTTATTACCCAAAAGGCTTCCTAAACTGTTTCATTAGTTCAAAATAACATCAACATGTTCTCAGTTTAGATGTTGCCACCAGAATGTCATTTGCCCATAAAAAATCCTCTTTCATAACCCCCAAGGCTATAATTTTTTAAGGCATCACTCTCTAGCATTCATTTTACCTTTAGCTCTTTCTCTTTTAAATATTTAACTTCTATTTCATCTCTCAAATACTTATAAATAAAGATTTAGGGGCCCATTATGATATCGGGTGGATCGCCAGCGCCGGCCCGGAAGTGGCGATCTGCCCGCCAAATGTCCCTGGTTCACCCCCGCCATATTAGTATAGCGAGGGGCACCGCAGTGGACGGAAAAAACATCCGCCGCTTTTCCGACGGGCAGAAAAGGGACACAATATGGTGGCGGTGCCTTGCAGGTACCGCCATTCATATTAGTATGCCTGCGGTTTGGTGTCTTTCCATGGCAGAGACTCCGCCATGGAAAGGCATGCAGGGAAATCTTTGGGGGCTCATTGCGGGCCCACACGGAGAGTGGGGGGTGGGTGCCTGCACTTGGGGGGTACCTATGGTACCCCCCTACATTGGCATGCAAAAGGTGGCAGGCACCACACGGTGCCTGTCACGTTGTGCATGCCAATGCACAACATGCATTTTTTACATTGCTGTGGGTGCTGCTTACAGCACCGCCCGCCGCAATGTAAAAAATGCTGGATGCGACCTCCAGGGTGGCGGTCGCATCCTGATTTGCATGGTGAAACCGCCGCACCTCTTGCAGGCGGTCCCGTTTGCCATAGCGGTGCCCACCATCGTAATAGGCTCCAACTCTACAGGTGGATTATCCAAGATTTTCTTCTCCAATAAGTAGCTCTCTAATGTCAGAATCAGTCACACTCCACCATAGCATCCTAATCATCCCAACCTTTGCTGTATTTGGTTTTGAAAATATCTTAGCTATTTTGTGGAGAAGTGTGGCTCAATGGTTAGAGCGGCAGACCTTGATGCAGAGCTCGGGTCCGGGACCAGGATTCGATTCCCGCCTCGGTGTGGTCTCGGGCTAATTAATTCCTCGGACTTGATATTCTCGCCTCGGTGCCTATTCTAATCATGGGTCCCACTGTGGGCAATAGCTTGCTTAATCTCCACAACGGCCCCAACAGCGCTGGGATGCCTGGCTTCACCATGGCGGTGCCCAGGAGTGGACACTTCACAGGGAAAAGCCAGGAAGGGTTCCTACAGCGGTATGAGTACAGTGACGAGATACCTCTAGAGGTGAGTCGCGCGCTATATAAGTACCAAGACATTTACATTTAATATTCTACTGTACTAAATTTCAGCTGGAGGCGTAAATGTCTACAGGATATTTTCTGCACACCAAAATTTAACTTGAATGTAAATATTTATTTCATGTATGAGGATCCTAGTAAAATGTGTATACATGGTATACTTCCACATTGTTTACTTTGCCATATATAATTTCACGCCAACAGTGGAAGCTCATATTATAATTCCTAATTAGCTGACCTAATGAACAGTAGCCAGATATAACACATATTACACGTAAAAATGTTACTACTTATAACTGGGATCAAGCTACAGGACCATATAAAGTAATCAAAGAAGAACAAAATGAGAAAAAGTCCCAATCAATTGCACCTGTTCTTTTTCTCTTGGTTCTCATCCAGATACATAGATATTTTATTTCTCTTCGAGTAGAAACAAATATTGTAGTATTTTTAATCTAAACATGGTGGTCCTGATTAATTAAGGTAAGTTACACTTTTGAGCAAGTTTACACTTTGTAGTAATTTTACTACTTTCGGTATTCACAAACTTCTAGGGTAAACTTACTACAGAGGGGTCGATTCTGATCCCGCTCGGTATGCCCCCAAAGAGCCGCTCATAGGCTTACCGGTATCCGGACCATCCGGGAGAGGAAGTACGATGCGCAAATGTGTAGAAAACCCGAACGACCTGTACGCTCCCATTCCAGCTACAATTCCCGTACGAGCTGGATCCGTAAAAGATGAAACAAGCCTCATGGAGTCAAAACAACAGTAGTTTCCGGAGAACCACAACACAAGATCCAGCCTATGGCACACAAAAGCCATACCAATGCATTGGTGCAGATGCACAAACACAAACAGACTGACTCACACTGCATCTCAAACACAACATGTATGTGTGTGTCTCAGTGTACTAAGGCAGGTATACAACACATGATGGTGTACTGCGCTCAAATTACACATATATCTACATAGTGCCATACAAAAGTAAATCATTAATTGGCTATCCCTCTGTGGGCAAGAAGGCATCGTCAGATGAATGGGATCCCACCAGAATCAGGTAACACAAGCTGGGTGGAACAGCAACCAACACATGCAAGAGACGGACCCACTCCATCTGAACCCTCAATGACCCTACATTGAGGTGACAGTAGCCTGCATGATAACCCCTCTGTGAAGACAATTTAGGATGTTGCCCCTACTGTGGACCCCAGTCACCTGTGCACACTGGGTCATGTGTCTTGACAGACCAATTACATTCACATTCACACTTACACAAACACAAATCACTGGCCATGACCTGTAATCCAAGGTCAAAATGTAGGTACGGGCATAGCCATGCCACAACTCGCATAAGGACACCCCCAACACCACACACCATGAACAGCACCAATGTGCATCTACAAATCCCACATGGCCTGTGGACATTGCACATGCAACATGACAATATCAGGGGTGGCAGGGGGGATCCAACGTGCACCAACTCATCACACATGGCCAGTTAAAAACCCCAGTGAATGTCTACCACCCCGCACAGTATGCGGTACATGTGCCTTATGTGAAAAGTATCTGAATAATTGGGATCCCTGCCACAGTCCCAGAAAAAATGAGGAACACATGGACACCCACAAAGAATATATGTTGAGAACTTAAAACCATGCAGCTTTACATCTGAGCAGTGGGAGCAGTCACACACACATACAAGTGACCCAGTCACAGAAAGATACCACAAAGGGAAATCAACTTGATGTTAGAAACACTGAACAGCCTTGGCAAATCCTACATATATCACACTTGTGTTTGCCCACCTCCCAGGCCCTAGCAACAAACACACTGCGGGATGACACGCTAATGGGCAGTAGATTCCCATGCACCTACAAGCCAGAAAACACAGGGCAAAATTCTTTGATGAATACAGGGCAACTCATCAAGCATCACAGACAGGGACATCTGTAGGGAATACAGGCTGTGTAGAAAAATGGAAAGTAACACACAGAGACATGCACACAGAACATAGCCCATGACCTCTGGCAAATACACAAAATAACACACTGCTATGAGGTGACTCCACTCCTGTGGAAGGTCAGGTGTGTAAAGAGTAGTCTGTGCAGGGCCCTGCCATGTCTGTCTAAATTGTGGTCAGTGAGCTAACAACTACAGCACACTGAAAGCTTAGGTAACATCATACTGTGTACAGGAGGGTATTTACGTCCTCTACACATACTCAATTAACATGTATGGCAATTTGCACTGACAGCACAGATGACTTGGTCACCATTTTTCCATTGTTTAGCTCTTTCACTGCACATTGTATATCTTTGACTGTGATCAGGGAACAGAGAATGTCCCTCTCAGCTGCCTTCCCCAAGGTAGGGTGATTGATTCTAGTTAGTGGTGTTTATATTTTTCACTAGGTTGATAGCTTGTGTGGATAACATTTCATAATAGTCAGTGAATTCTGCAAGGATATCAGCAAGTCGGTGGATTTCTGATCTGTCAGGAGTGGTTACTGTTGTAATGAAGAAAGCCGCCCATCTCACTTTTATCAATTCAGCTAAGGTGTATCCATCATCATACAAGAGTGCAGCAGAATATTTACCGAACTCATTTGTTTCTCTTTCCTTTCTGTTGTTTAACAATGTCCTCAGAGTTTGTGTTGTATTTGTCACTGTGTGTCAGGGCTGCCTCCTGCAATGTATTGTAAGTGTGCAATTTATTGTTCCAGTGTGTCAAGGTTACTCTAATCGATATCAGTATACCATGTCCCTTAAAGATGCATTGTAACCTGATAACTTGAATGCCTCCCACACCATGATCTGGCTTGCCACCAAGTGTGAATTGGTTTCAAAATATGAGACTTGTGCTTGCTTGATTTCACCCCTTAAGACCATATCCCCTGTCAGAAGTGTCAGAATGTCACATTCCTCAAGAGCAGTACCCTCAAAATCCCCACCTTCTGGCAGCACTGTCTCTGCAGTTGGGAATTCCAGAGTTTCGGAGTGCTCAGAAGAGGAGAAGGGATTTAGGGAGGGAACTGCAGGGAGGGAGACCTGTGGAAGAAACTGTCAGTTGGCACAATCCTTCTGTGATACAAGTTTTGGTACTTGATAACCTGAAAAGACATAATCCTGTAACTCTGTGTCTTTTGAGCTAAGGTTGGAGTTATTCCCACACTCACCGTTTTTTGTTCATACACACTGATTGAATCTCAGTATTGTTTGAGCTGTGGCTTTGAACTTGTTCATATACACTGATTGAATCTCAGTATTGCTTGAACTGTGGCCTTTGAACTTTGAGAGTTTTTTTACTTTCTATCTAGTACCTTTGAGCTGTAGCTTATTAGCTTAGAGAGTTCCTTTACTCTACATATAAGTACTGGCTGGGCTGTGGGCTTTTTTTCCTTAGAGTTTCCTTCACTCTATACCTTAGTACCTTTTGAGCTGTGGTCTTTTAACTTTAGAGTGTTCCTTCACTCTAATTGGCAGTCAAAGCTTATTGCTGTTCAAAAGATGAGGGATTATACATACATTCACACTCTCATCTGTAATAGATTGTTACATCAAAACTGATACCTCTGATATGGCTGAGAAGTAAAATGAAGCGGAGACCTTACTGCGATTCTGTAGACAGTTCGGAACTTGTGATGAACAACAAAGTCTCCTCTCTGTTTACTGCCCAAGTTCTTCTTGCTGATTTGGGAACCTTCGTGGAAGTCAACATCCCCTGGAACTTCTTCAATAACTAGCAACGTGGGCCAAGCTCACTTCCCTTTGATAACGGGAGAACCAAGATGGCGGACTATATTTCATTGGTCATCATCGCGAGGTTCATCATCGTGAGATTTCAGCCAGCTTCGGATTCCTCATGGGATCTCACCAGAAATAGAAACCAGTAGTACATATAGGTAAATAAAATGAGTTATTGTCGTTTGGTACATAGGTGTTTCTAATAGTGATGTGTGTGCTCTGGAGTCGCATATGTACTATAAAGAAGTGACCCTCCGGGTCGGCATCAGTATGGAGAGTGAGGAAATTCCATCCCCATCTGATAATTGTGGCAACACCTTTGAAGTAGGAAGAGTGGTTTGTAATGAACTGATGTGATACCACACTGAGGCTCTTTTCCTCCATTAAGTGTGTCTCTTGTAGTAGGAGGAGAACAATTTTATGTCTCGTGGCATACCCCAGTAACTAGCATGTCTTCCACGAGTCATTTAACCCCAGTACATGCCACATCATGTATTTGATGAATGCAGGCGCAGCGCTATGAGCCAACATGATAACAGGTAACAATAAATGCAGCTGAGTGTATGTCCTTCTTGGGTTTTAGGTGGCTTACAAACATTGCAAATTCTCGTTGTAATATTTGAACACTCTCACGGTGAACACCAATATTTCCTGATGACTCACTAAACACTCCCACCTCTCCAGCAATCTCACATCTCCCCACTCTTCTCCAGATTGCCCATAAGTAAGGTAAGTCTTCCTCGAGTCTTCCTCGAGGCAGCCAGTAGGTATGTTGTATGTCCTGCAAGTTCATATAATTTGGATCCTGTAGAGTTTCAAGGATGTCACTTGTGCATCCCAATCACCCTGTTGACATGCACCAAGTGTCCTCATGTTAGGATTGGGATTGTCTATTTCTTATTCCCTGCATGTAGTCGTATGATCTAGCATCTGTTCCATTCTTCCCAGCCCTTGTTGCCCCCTGTTGCACCCTGCCAATGACCTAGTCTCAGTATAAAAGTTCTTGTTGGGGTTCAGCATGCAGGAGTTTTAGTGGCCTTGGTCCAATGGTCCATTGCTCCTCTCCTTGATTTGTATTTTCTCCCGCCACGCTTGTTAAGGAAGCTGGTTGCTGTTTGGGGGTCATAAAATATGTGAGATTTGCCTTGCCATTGGAACCAAATTTTTACTGGGTGGAGGATTGCGTATTTAATGTTCATGTCCTCTCCAGACTGGACTACGGCAATTGCCTATACTTGGGTGCAACAAGAGCCAGCGTAAAGCGCCTCCAGAGGGTCCAGAATGCAGCAGCGCGGATTCTGGTCTCATTACCCAAGCATTGTTCAGTTGCACAGGTTCTCCCCAAACTCCACTGGTTGCCAGTGGACAAAAGGATACAATTTAAAGCACTGTGCATCTCACAAAAGATCTTGTCTAAACAGGCCCCGCCAGGCCTTCTCCAGCTGTTGGAGGTTTACACACCCAAGCACCTGCTGCGCTCCGCTAACCTAGCTATGGTCTGCACCCCTCGAGTGTGGAGGGCTAGGGCAGGGGGGCGCTCATTCCGCTGGCTGGCGGCAAAATTATGGAACTCACTCCCGACCCCTATCAGAACTATTTCTAACCATCTGCCGTTTCGTAGGGCCTTGAAGACTTGGCTTTTTCCCACTTCTACTATTTAATTGCCTCGATTTGCTTTGGTTCTCGTCTCTGGTCCTTGTACTGCGCTGGGACGCCTCGTTGCTGAGGCAGCCATGCGCATTATAAATCTGCAATAAATAAATAAATAATGTCTAGAATCTTCCTTTGACTGGTACAAATTTATGGCATGCATCTTGCACCAATTGTATGTGGTTTGAATAGAACGAGATATTGACGCTGTCATAGTATATCTCAGCCTTTTCGATGGTCAAGGGAAGAACAGTGTTGTATTCCCTGTAATTCAGAAGCATGGAGAGGATAGGCTGGGGTGAAGCACTCAGGACTGGTCTTGGACCTAGCGGGAGGTGTGCTCGCTCCATCACAAATCCGGAAGACAAGTAGTTTTTCCACAAAGTACTCCATTTTACCCATGGGGATTGTGTCTGGTATTTTCATGATGCATAGGTTTCTACGATAGGATGTCACCTCCAGGTCATCATTATTCTGTTTCACGCACTCTGGTTCGTCTAGTTAGCAGCTGTGACAAAGATGTCATCTGTATCAGAGAAGCGACTTTTTACCACTGAGATGCATTGCTCCTGTTTTCCTGTCACTCTTCCAAGGCAAAAAGTTGTAGAGTCAGCGCATCAATTTTAGAGTCAATTTGGCAAAGCTGCATATTAAAGTCAGCAGTAGTGCCCGGAGTTCACCATTCACCTCGGGTGTCACGTGCACCTCTGCACTTGACGTTGCAGGATGGTTTTATCCAGTGAACGCATTGTTTTCTTTGTATCAAAGGCCAGCCTGCCCTGCTTATTATTTGTCTTTTTTGTTCCAATAAACAATAAAGACCTGATTGATAAGGGCAGACACTAATTTCCTTTGTAGGACCAGGGGCGTGGGGGCTACTACCTCGACCCAACCACTGGTTATAAACATTTACCAGTCTTATCTAGTCCTAAATGCCCAGAGAAGTTATATTCATATGCTTGTTTTAAAACATACGTTTATCAGTCAGCTCCATATAAACATACCCCCTACTGAAAAGGTGTATATAGACAGGCAATAAGAATTTGCAAAAAATGTGTGTAAAGGTGAGAAAGTGCCTCACGTGCACTTCCCCACTGGGGCTACTGGTAGGTTCTCACCAGTGTGCCCACGTTTTCTCATCATCAGCAACTTTGTCACCAAAGAAAGAAAAACGTGTCCAGTCTCAAAAAAAGAGGTGTAAGTAGTGATTTGTGAATATCAAAGAAAGACCCCGTAAAGTTCAAGAATAAAGTATTCATCAAATTAAAATTGAGTTAAAGCTCACATGTATCGAGTTCCAATTTTATTCAAAATCGTGAGCTTACTCAAAATTTAAAAACAAACTGCATGTTGTAGACCATTTTAAGCAGGACCAACATGTTTCATTGACTGTACTCTGTTGCAACAATTTCATCAGGGCTCGAGGTCAACAGGCACCTCACTGGACTCCAATTTTTATATGAAGACTTGGAGTAAGCTCACGATTTTTAATAAAATTGGAACTTGGTACATGTAAGTTTTAACTCAATTTTAATTGGAGGAATACTTTATTGTTGAGGTAATTGCCACCCGCCCCTGGTCCTTCAAAGGAAATTAGTTTCTGCTCTTATCAATCAGGTCTTTATTGTTTATTGGTCTCCTCCCCATTCCCCAATTGCAGCCCAGGTCTATTCAGCCCTTTCCTGACCCACCTAGACTATCTGAAGACGCCTACTTTCTAAAAGTGGATTTTCAAACACAGAATGTAAAACTCACCTTCACTAAAAGATACATTTTTAGATTCTGAGTTCAGGCAACTAAACATTATTTTCCTACCTAATTCCCCTGGCAAGTTATGTTTATAAGATGTTATAAACAAATTCCCCATTCTGTCCTATGGGGAGCAGATAGCCTTGCAATAGCGCAAACCGAAATTGGCCGTAATTCACTATCAGGACATGCCAGACACACCAGGGCATGTCATACCTTTCACATACACTGCATCCTGCCCACAGGGGTACATTGGGCACACGTTAGGGGTGGCTGACATGTAAGAAAATGGAAGGTGAAGGACTGGCAAGTGTGTGCACTAGCCAAGTCGACATGGCAGTTACAAACTGCGCACAGACTCTGCAATGGCGGGTTTGAGGTACCTTTTCCGGGCTAATCACGTGGTGGCACAATCAGTGCTGCAGGCCCACTAGTAGCATTTGATTAACAGGCCCTGGCACACTCAGTGCACTTTACTAGGTACTAACAAGTAAATCAAATATCCAATAATGGAAACACCAATCCATAACACAATTTACCTCAGGAGCACTTGCACTTTACCACTGATCAGCAGTGAGAAAAGTGCGCAGAAACACTACGCCAGCAAAAACAGAGTCAAAACCGGGAGGTCAGAAAGTAAAAACTCAGGGGAAACACGCCAAAAGATGCCAACAGCTATTGATTACACATGGGCAATATGACATCTTTTTGTGGCAAGGTTATAGATTTGTATTTAGCATTAAACAATCAATATACACATGTAAGTGTTGGTTTAGTCATTTTTTTTATAGAGTTTCATATAGCGCGAACTTGACCTGAAGTATCAGGTATCAGAGCGCTTTACATAGCACCAGTTGCGTTACATGAGGACACATTTATTTTTGTTAGACACTGGCGATTAAGTGATTTGCCCAGAATCACAGGACATTTAGCGTCATTGCCAAGACTCGAACCCGATTCCCCAGTTTTGAGGTCGACCACCCTAGCCCTTAGGCCAACTCCTCTCCTTTCTGTCATATTTAGTTTTTTTGTGATATAAAAAAACATTACATTTTGAAAAGAGACAATTGTTTTGTGCTTGTTAAATTCATTTGACATTTGCATGTCTTTTTGATCCTTTCTGGTGGTATATATTCTATGAAGATGGGAAAAACACGAATTCATTATATTCTGTGACGCCACTCGACAGGCTGAACAGACATTTTCTCTTTTTATAACATCTTATTTTTAGTGCACAAGTTTCACAATTGTTATGGTCCTGTACACATTAATTGCGCCATTGGGCAAATATTTAGTCAAAGTTATTGTAATAATAATACTTTGAACTACATAGGAGGCATGTCACAAACACATCCTTGTGTGCCTGTATATTGCACGAGATACTATTATTTGGTCACCGTATTTATACTTTCCCTGGCAAATGTTTACATGAAGCTCTTCATGATACCATGCATGAAACATATTATTTATACATCCAACAAAGTCACCTCTCATCACTGGACTGCATTAACAAAGTGTTTTTGACTTTATGTGTGTGCGTGTAATGACAGAACACTGGTAAGTGCTGCCACTGAATCACTGACGGGCTGTGCTAGAAAAATTCTTGTCAGTCTATAATGTGCAGTTTACATTACTATAAGCGCACTTTACCGAGGACAGTGCCCTGCTTAATGTCACCAACCAACTGAATAAACACTTGGACTCAGACACTTAGGTGGCTACATGTCATCTCGGGAGATTAATACAGCTGTGTAGCCCACCCACATAGCAGAGAGTGCGTTTACAAACAGTAAACGTAAATTCAGCTGTAAAATCGCAAGATAAGAGAACTATAAATATTGTATGCATTGGTTCAGTGTGTGTATGTTCACAAAGAAAATAGCCCTGGCAAGGGGGCGTTTTATTTTAAGGCTGGACTAAGTATGTGTATTTTAACAATGTGATAAACAGATGAGCGCCAAAGCTTCTTATATTCAAGGGAATCCCACTGTGAGGCTGCTACACCTAATACACGATTTTTTTTTTATTATTATTTTTTTTAATCTAATACACGATTAACAACACGTTAAACTTGGTTTAATCTTTTTGAAAATTCAGCCCAACACCAAACGCTCCAACTAACCTCTGCAGTTCGGTCCTCTCTGCCATTTTGTTTGATCTCTAGCAGTTCCCCTGTCTTCTCGATAGGTCTAGGTGTAGAAATTGTGAACCTAATGTTTTCAATAAATTGCATAAACTTAGGTTTTCAGTATGAGTGGCCCTTGAAAGTAAGGGTGGGCGGTATTTGTGAAATTGACTTTCGCAAATTATCACGAAATTGCACAAAATCTCCGCGAGCATGCAAAACTTTCGCGAAGATGCGGAGATTGCTTTTCCCGCCCGTTCGCGATGTGTTTTTGCGTACTCACGGGGAAATATATCTCCAACTTGCCCATGCGGTCGCTAATGGGCTCGGCCATCTTGCTCGCGATGCTTATTTCCTGTTCGCGATCGCAATGACGTGTTCGCGATCGCAAACTCTCGTGTGATAGCGCAACCGGCTACTAACAATGCAACATCTTGTGGCGCGTGCGAACGGATAGGAAAACTCGTCGGCGAACGCAGGGACCTGGTAAGTCGCGACCGCACGCGCAAGAATGCATTTTTAAGGCGCGAACAAGAAAAATACTTCCGTTTCGCAGCAGGTTGCGAAAGTTTTGACATTTTCGCCCTCTCCGCGGAACGCAAAAATGTCACAATATTGCAAATTCCGCGAACGGAACGAAATTTACCGCCCAGGCCTACTTGAATGTACAGTTACCAAATAGCAAGTCTTCAGACAAACACCACACCCACCCAATTTTTTCCCAGGTAAATTTCAGCAGGTCAAACCTCCAGCTGTTTACTGAAGGAAATGCATGGAAAAATACTGGGACATAAAGACTTTGGTGCAGTAAATACCACAATGCCCCAATTGCCAGGAGTGAACTGAAAAACCAGTAATAATTATCTCAGCTGTTACATTTTGATCCCCAGAATTATATTTTAAAAGATGTAATAAATATTGCTTCCGGGGTTGTGCGTTTCATACAAAGGCCTTGGAGTGGGCTTTGGGTCAGACCCTTGTCGTGACTGGATGGCGTTGTCTATCCCAGGTCTCTGCTATTGATTCAATTGGCATTCCTCCCTATTCCTGTGTTCGTCTCACCCAGGGGCATTTCTATCTTATAATGTTCTGATTGGATGAGTTGTATCCTTCTACTACTGACCTTAGGACTTTTAATTAAGTGCACAAGAGCCTATTTACTCTATCTACCTTCCTTGTTACCTCCACCGATACCCCACAACTATCCATTTATTTAATAAATTATCTATCCTCTAGTGTCTGCATACCTCCCACACCCCACTGCACCCTATCCACTACCCATCACTAATACAACGGCAGGAAACCATATAGTAATGATTTTTACGACAGATGACTGCCCATACCAGCACATGCATGATGGTTATCCTGGTCTGGTAACCATAAGATATATGGTAGCACAAAAGTGAAATGCTGAGAGTCAACTCTATAGATCTGTGTCACAAAAACCTCAAAGATAGTAATGCCATCAACTGATCTATGTCATGCATATCCACATCATCATGCAAACACCAGCACAACTATGCGTGGTGTATGACAGACATAATAAATCTCATGGGCTTTAATTGCTCTAGAGGATGTCAATTTTTCAGCTCTGTAAATTCTGCTGCCTCCTCTTCCCTTCTTGTAGGTGTGCACAGGACCACCTCAGAAGATCAACTCTGCAACCATGCTATCTCTCCATAGGAGCCTCTTGTGTTATCCTTGAGTATGCGGTGCCTCTTCCACCATTTTCGACACTCTGGGGGGCATATTTACAAGAACTTAATGCCGCCACAGCGTAAATCTTTTGACATTACAGGAGCCTTTTTTTATCGCCTTATTTGCTAACTGCAGTTAACTGCACTCTTTCAGCATAAGCGGGAATTTTCAGGATCGCCACTTCTGTTAGCTGGACTTAGCAAAAATAAGATGCAAGGTAGGCGTTCCTGTGAAAAAACTGCTGCTAACCAAATTTTGCGATATTTACAATGAAAATCCTGTCCTTCGATAACCCCAAAAAACAGCCGCTAAGTCCAGATGGCGGCAGGTTTTTTAGAACAAAAAATAGCTGGTCTTTAAAAATGGTGCAAATACACATGTATATAAGGGAGACAATCCTAGACCCTCATTGGCATTCTTTAAGATGCCATGGAGGTACTACTCTTGCAACTTAGAGCTCCAAGAAGACCACTGCCACCAGCACCACCACAGAGGCAGGGCCGCAGAAGAGAGTGGGTCTACTGCCAACAGATCACCCTCATACACCTCAGGCCAGAGCAGGTGATTGCCTTTTACAGACTAAAAGGTTCTTCCATCAACCGACTACTCAACCAGATAGCGCCAAGGCTACATGCCCCATCCCAGTGCAGCACTAACATCCCTCCGCAGAGTAAGCTACTTGCTATGCTGCACATGTTGGCCCCAGGCACCTTTCAGCCCACTACTGCCAGAGTGGGAGGAGTCTCCCAGGCATCCTTCTCCAGGATCTTCCCCACTGTCTTTGATGCCATCATCAGCTTGACGCCGCAGCAACTACTCTTCTGCAACACTGTGCAAGAATAACTTGGCAACAAGCAAGGCTTCTATGCCATTTGCTGGTTTTCCACATGTGTTGAGGGTAATTGACTGCACCCATGTGCAACCTGTGCCTCCTGCGGACACTGCACACATATACAGGAACCGGAAGCACACATACTCGATGAATATGCAGGCAATTGAGGACCACTTTGGCCTGTTCATCAATGTCGCTGCCAGGTTTCCAGGGAGTGTTCATGACTCATACATCTTCTACCAATAGGTCATCAACCAGCGGTTCAAGAATGGCACCTATGGAAATTGGCTGCTCGTTGTTAAGTACAAACTGAACACACTACACACCTCTAGTCACCAATCATGTGGCCCAACTATGTGAGAATGTACATGTAACAAAGTGAATCCAACATACATTTTAATTGCCCCAATTTCTTTACAAACACACCTAATGCCAAAGAAGCACACATATGTAAGTAGGCCCAACAAGGGAGTAGGCTAGAAACACTCTCGAAAACCACTAAGTCACTCTCAGAATATAGATCTTGCAGAACTGATCAGACAAAGATTGCAAGGAATCAATGCAACATGTGCCACAAGACACATGCTTGCACTGTGCTGCATTCATTCTGAAACAAAAACACGTGCCATATGTACAACAAGATGACAGATCAACCAGCTATCCCCTGTGCTGGTGCACAATAGGCTGATGTGCACAAAAACAGGCACCCATGCACAATGCCGCAAGGGTGCCTGTGTCATAGGGAGGAAAATATGTTTGCATGAAGGGACACCTAACTGCACGTAAACAATCACAAAAGTTGATTTATCATTAGTCTGGGTCTTATCAGAATGTAGCATGCATAGGAAGAGCATGCAAACAAGAGAAATGTAAATCTCACTACATGTTGCACATCCCTACGACACAACTGGAGAAGTGTGGCAACCTGATACATTTCCTGCTGGAAAATTATTAGCATATGTACAAATGTATCTAAATAAATGTGTGCAGAGTGGGAACACACACAGCAAAATCCATGGGCTGACCCCAACATGCATACAAGCAGATTCAAAGTTAACATATGCCCAAGGACATCAATAGACATGTCCATTGTCTTTACATGTTCCAGTAAGTCAAGTGCACCAGGTAGCAGTGCTACTGTGACTCAAACAGTGGCCCACCTGGGGTGCAAGGGGGATGTTAACAACTCACAATGAGTACAACATTTAACATCCAAGTACTTTCAGTGGCTGCTACCCTCAGTACAATAAGGTACATAGTAATGTGCCAAAATACAAGAGGGCTGCTTCACAAGGCCCATGCAACACCTGTGCCTCATTTACAAAATGTGCATAAGTGACAATCTGGTGGCTCAATGGGCATGTAAATAACCCCAAAGGTGTTTTGAGGTACCCAGACATCCTGACACTTTCAATATGGAGGTAATACACAGGACATGGCCAATGCCATTATGGTGATGTGTAGGCTTCAAAGTACAGGCAATTCAATGTCAGTGATGCAGGTCAATTGTATGTACCACAACATGACGAAGTAGAAAGTACAAAGATGCACAATAGACACAAAATTAAATAACCCAGTCTGCAAACACATCAGGCCTGAAGACTAATGGACACTTCTCTCCATGTTCTGTTTCAGGTGATCAAGGATATGCACTGCCACCATGGCTGATGACTCCCATCAAAGTGACCCACACACATACCCAGAGAGACTACAATGTTGCACTGAGATGCACAAGGGCCATCATGAAACATACCTTCAAAGTCCTGAAATCAAGGTTTTGGTGCCTTGACATCTCTGGGGGAAGACTCCTATACAGGCCTGAACTGGTCTGAAAATCATACTGGTAATTTGTATTGTGCACAACATCTGTGTACGGACCAACACACCACTGCCAGAAGACCAGGAGGAGCAGGACAATCTGGAGGATGGGCAGGACGAAGAAGGTGATGCAAGGCACACCAAAGCTTCTGTAGCTGGAGCAGCAAGGAGGGATGCCATCATCTGCAACTTTTTTTCATAATACATTAAAACACATTTCTTGTCACAAACATTTCTTTCAACCAAAGTTTACACCTTGTGTGTTTCCAAAAAATAAAATATAACTACAACAATGTCTTGTATGCTTGGTTTGTGAATTCAGAAGGTGATCAATCATGTAAAGTCACTTTAACAAAACAACGGTGTCACACAGATCCCTCACCTAGCAGGGGATAAAACACCAATTAAAGAGTGGGAATGGGACAATGTATCGGACATCTTAACGTATGACTGTGTATGGTTTCTCAGGGAGAATCACAAACGGTGTGTTGTATCTTGACTGGAGCGAAATCAGGTATTTTTTCACACTAGAGCGTAGTACAACATGCAATGTGTGTCTGATGCATTATTGTAGCTGGGGCCACATAGCTCTAAACCATCATAAAAGTTGAAACACAACATTTCTGTGAATTTTGGGCCACAGGAGAAAAGGGTAAGTGATAATAGTCAAAACGATACATGACAAATATGTACTGGAGTCACTTACGGTGTGGAGGATGAAGATCCGGAGGATAGTACAGTTATAATAAAGGATGTATCAATGCAGTGCAGGGAGTACTTTTAAAACCAAGCATACCTATTCATTTAACATTAGCAATTGACACTATCTCCCTAGCTGACCCATGTGTCACTGGAATGACAGATTAGCACATGTCTTGCTTCACTAACACTGTGCATGAATCATCCCTCAACATTGCACTGATCTAACAATGCTATAGTTCCATAAGCACAAACAATGACACATAGGTCAGCCATGGGACAACTGGCAAGGAATCAGCAATCAAAAACGTCTATGTAGGCCTATGGACCTGGCAATGCAATGGCAAGAATGTGTTTAAGTAACATGCACAACAATATGAGTGTAGCATGGCAATGAAGGTGGAGAACACGCTACATCCTAATCAAATAACACTTACTCTGTGCTGACACGCCCAAGACAGAGAACAGACAGACACATGAGTGAAGTGCAACACGGAAAGCAATAAGTACAGCCAAAATATGCAAGTAACAAACAATCAATTACAACAGGAATGGACATTTTATTGGATCAGACCTACATAAAAATAAATAGTAGCACCATGAAGTTGCATCACCTATCTCTGTATGGTCACTACAAGTTTACTTATGTCAATTGCATGATGTGGGTAATTTAGTGATTGATCACAATGTCACCAATAAAAATACCCACATATCTGCAGGCACAGTTGAACACATAGACTAACATGCATCTAAAAATAATTGTCAATGTCCATATTGTTGTATCTCCCAAGGTATGTACAACATACTCTTAAAAAACATTGTTACGCAGGATGGCCAGCCACCATGTATGGCATGTGTTGCAGTCCAGTGTGGACAACCAGCCCCTCAACTCCAGTCAGGCGTATGCTAGACAGATGTCTCTGTCTGGATAGCACCAAGGGAAATCCATCGTACACCCCAGAGCTCAATAAGATGGGGCGAGGAAAGCTGCACCACCCGGTTGCCTCATGAATGCCAACTTTGGCCAGCAAATCACATGTTCCACAGTGCCCATGGAAATCTGGGTGGTACAAGCAGTGTACCCACAGCTTTTGGCCAGATAGCAGCCCTGGTCCTCCTCTGCTCCACACCCAACCTTCTCCTAACCTGGACATCGACACATTAGGCCTCAAACCGCGCGCCCTCTCTGAATCAGTGACTCAGCCAGCTGAATCCTCTGTCAGTCTGGATTACACAAGCCTGTGTACAGCAGGGTACTCTGAGTATGTCAGAGAACCCATAGGTGCAGGAGATGTAAATGGCCCCTCTACGATCCCCAGTCACAGGTCCTCTGCCACACAAGATTTGTCCAGATCAGGAGCCTCACCCTCCACAGCTAACGGGCAGGACAAAATCATCATGCAAGATGATGTTAAGAGGTGCTGCACAAAGTAGGATGTCTCCCCTGTCACCCCAGTGCAGTGTTGGTGCTTGCCATGCAATGCAGACTACCCATTGCACCTGTGCAGGAGCACGTTGATTGTTCACCCCTACATGGTGCACCATGCAGGCTTCTCCTATCAGCATTGTGTCTACATCTGACATGCCAGACTTTGCCAACAACTAAGGGTCACTGCTGATGCAACAATGTCTAGAGCCAGGACCCACAGGCTTGTGCATAATGCCGACCCCGCTTTCAATGTCATTTTGCAGTAACTCTGCACTACCTGTGTCTACCACTGTGGGTCTCATACAAAAGCACAGTGTTGTTTCAAGTCAATGGAGACTGTCTGTGCTTACCGGCAATGGACACCATGCTGTTGCAAGGAGTGCACATTGTAAAGTCCTGAATTGCCGTCTCCAGCCAACAATGTCCTGTCCATCTGGGACTCTGGGTCTACAACATGTTTTCACATAGATTTTGTGTGGATTTTCGACCTCTGCATATTTTGCACCAGGCTGCTCCATTCTGCATTCTGGTGCATACATTTCTGGGAACAACATCAGAGGTGCCTCCACAAGCTCATGTCGCCTACAGAGGCTGAATAGTGATGCAGTGCATACTCACATAAAAATGTTTAGTCCTCTACCTGTCCAGCCGTCATATCGTTACTCTCCTAGCTTCAAGCTGTGTATCGCTGTCACGCTAGACTGATGGGCAATTGTGTCTGACACAAGCGGTTCCTTGTGCCATGTAACATCATATTGTACATATGTTGCTAACATGACAATAGGTCTGCCTGATAGACACTGTTTGAAAACATCATCTGATTTGCAGAATCCCTATTGCCTCCCAAAACCTCTTTGAATCATGCCCATGAGTGATTTTGCACAGCCCGTTGTAAATGTGCACATCTGCAATTACTGTCGAGCAAATACTCAAATGGGAATCTGTGGTCAAGCCTTTACATTGTTTGCTGCATCACAATTCAGATTTTCAAGTAGTGAATGCCTGATGTTCATGTCCATGTATGTTGCAAGCCCGTCAAACAGGTGCAGACATCACAGCATTGTGTAATATGACACTCACATATGTGGTCACACATACAACCTATGCCAATCATAATGACTACCACTGATGCATGCATGTTTAATCACACATAGATGTGGATAGGCATCAATGTGAGGACCAAGGGCATATAAACAGCTTTGGATTACTGATATCATGACATAGCACAATGACTGAAGTCCCCTACACAACACAGATCACATCCCATAGCCATGTGGTATCATTAGTCTTGCTATTTCATGAAATATAGTACATCTAATTATCAACTTGCACTTCGCATTAAAAATGTGGCCGCGTAAACACATAAGCGATCATTTTTATCATACCCGCTATTGAAAATAATCTTTAAATACATGTTACAACACTGAAAATGACCGCTCAAACGTCAGCTGGTAAAATATTCTCGCAGAGTCCAAAAACGGGACGCAAACGCCCAGGAGGTGATGTCAGGCTGCATCCTGTGCACTTTAACTTTCTCTTTTAAGCACACTGTCAGTGTCTGTGGAGGGTGTTGGAGGTGTTTTGGGTTGTGGGCTGGTGTTGGAGAAGTGAGTGGTTTTGTGTCCTGTGAACTGTCCCTAGTGTCTCTGTCAAGTCCTGTGTTCTAGTCTTTATGTGTTTTCTGCGTCTTGCTGATAATCGTGTTGGGTGTCTGTCCAAGGGGTATATTTGTCTTTCTTACAGTTTCAGGGTAACATTATTAGGGTTTTCTTTTTACATAGTGGGGTTAGGTGTGTGTTGGGAGATGTCGGAAGTGGGTAAGGAGGGCAAGATGTCAGAGAGTGCATTGGGGAGCTTCCTCTGGCTAGTGAAAATTTACCTGCCACTGATGGTGGAGAGTGGAGGCTGGATCCTGCAGAGTTATGGTGTCCGGGTCCATAAGGTGCGGTGGGAGCATATCCGCAACCACGTGATGCTGATCTTCGGGGTGGACAGGACAGTCCACCAATGGAATCACTGATGGCAGGATTTCGTGGGACGCGAGGGAGACCTTTTGGACCACCTGGGAGTTATAGTTGGCAGGCAAGGTGGGAAGTGCATGACAAAAGTTTCATTAAATCACAGTGTGTTTTACCTGTCAACAAATGTAGTCAGTGACACAATGTAATGAATGTTACTGGATGATGCCATCCATTTGTTAGTAAAGCTGCCTAGATCAAACACAATCACACATGCACCATTGTGCAAGTGTGCCAGTGTTGATGATGATATATGACCATGTGCATGCATGTGTTCTCTCCTGCACATAAAAAATAATGAAGTGCAGTGTCACGTTTCAATGTGTGCTGTGCAGTGCAGCACATGAAGATAGTATTTAAGGATATTTGTGTGTGAGGCCTCTCAATGTGCATGAAGTGCCCATGTGAGCTGCACAATGTAGCACACATGACAAAACACATTGCCTGATTGACTAACTTGTCTATCCCACTGGTGCAATGGTCTAAGCATATGTTAACAATTCCCAATGTAGGCGCTGGATCACATGTATGCCACACTTTTAAATCTGTTACATTGTAATATTACATGGGTGTTGTTGTGTAATGTCCAGCGAAAAACCCATTTCCATTGGAACCCTTGTCACTATTTGTGTTGTGTAAGTCTGCCTCATACACAATGTGGAATCAGACACACACCCTTGTGAAATATGCTAAGTACATCTTGACTACCCAACGTGAAGAAAATGACATTGTGGCTGGAAACAGGGCGTTGTGAATGTGTCACTCAAGTAGAGTGTGCAAAGTTATCATAAATAGTAGCAGGATAGTCTTGTGGTCCACAAGGCTGCAATGGCCATGTTTTGTGTGTCAGACTGGCAAAGCAGATCCCTTCATGTATCCAACATGAAAAGAGACAGGACTGTTACTGTTACATGTTACATGTGGAAATTCATATCTGATACTAAGTCAAGTTTTTTACATGACTCACAACTGGAAGACCACTGATAACTCAGGGTGAGGTAGATGCCTTCAAGGACCCACAAGCCACTGGTGAGTGCCTTCCCCATATATTGTCCTAGTGAGATGTGAAGATTGGATGGAAATGCTCCTTTATGTAGTTGAACACAGTCTGGGTGTGTTACATATGGACCTTATGTCTAGTGTCATGAGGGAGCCGAACATTGAGAAGTATGCACAATTTTATGTTGTTGTGGAGGATCACAGCATTTGACTTGAGGACTTTATGTTGCTGTGGTAAATAAAATTCCTTTACCGGGACTTAATTTGATACGGAAACATAATAAAACAGCTCAGTAAATAAGAGGCAGAATCCGTGGTATTAGAGGTTCGGAATGGGCTTTATTCCAATGATCGATTATAATCGGTTGCTCCAAGTTCCATCACCACGGAGGTTCAGGAAGTGAAGTACATACTTTATTGACAAGAAATGACTTTTATAGTACATACATTACAATGAAGCGAATGCAGTAGGCGTAACAATTGATAAGGAAAATGACGATTCATATGTGTAACCGAAAATGGGTGTAATAAGGAGTAAAAAGGAACATAATTGGTTATGATGTCATATATAGGTGGATCTATAAGATAATACTTGGCATAGATGCGCGCGCAGCAGCATGACGTGTGATTGACGTGCAACTAGGGGGTGAAGGGGACTTGACATTTAGCTCTACATGAGGAGACGGAAAGTCTGGGGGGTCAAGTCAACCTAATCCCAAATCATATCTAACATCCTATGTTTAAAGAACTATGTTATCCACAAAAGAAGGACTCTCGGACAGAATCTATTCTATACTGACTGTGCGTGCGTGTACAAGCGTCTAAGTGTCTACACTAAATGCGAGGGGGTAGGAATATTCCATGGTAACAGGGCTATGAATTACTTGCATGAAGACAGAGAAGCCGGGCCTTTTGCTCGGTAGCTGGAAGAATGTTTACTTAAACTACTAGACAGGAATGCATCGGCTGAGGGGTGAAGCAGATAACTCGAAGGTGAAATACAGTTCTTGGCATAGAATAGGCTGATGTCAGGCTTTGTGAGCCGCGCAGAGAATGAGACAAAGTTCATGGTCACAGATGCAGGCTCAGACTGGAGTTTTCAGAGGCAGAAGGCAAGAAGAGTTTGATGACAGAATCAGGGCCTACTTGCCTGGACTGTAAAATGGCATAGGTGAACCATATAAAGCCGGTGGCTTTTCATACTTAGGAATGGAATATCCGGCCTATTCATGGCGGATCTGACAGAGGACATGTTGACGGTGGACGCACATGTGTTTGCGTCTTCATGACTGGAACTGGAGGGGATATACATGTACTTGTAACATGCACATAGAACCGTTGGGGTCCAAGATAGGGGACATAACTGACCAGAAAAATCCATATTTCCACATTCCCTCCTTGTCCCCTACTTGCCCGTCAAGAGATATCAATCTTCATTAATCCATTGATCTGTTCGTATAACATCATTTGTTCTTCTTTCTTCTTCCGTGACGAATGAGATCTTGGTGGTGGAATACACGATGTGGCACACAGGCCACAGATCGCTGGTCCACATTGTAGACATAGACAGCAACTGAATAGTATGAGAAGGCCAATACCTAGGAATGATAGAACTCTCCATCCCCAGGCTGATATCACACTCCAAAACCAACCGGACCAAGTCCAAGTGCCTGGGTTCTGGTGTATCTGGCTTACAATCTTATGAAGGCGAGTTATAGCTTTATATACAGATGGCGAATTTTCTGGTATGAATACGCAGCAGCTTGATCCGATGACCCTACAAGCTCCGCCCCTATCAGCCAGGATGACGTCAAGGACAAGACGATTTTGAAGCACAACAATCCGCATAGCAGACTGCTCTTCTGTTAAATTGCCTAAGGCGGAGATAGTTTCATTCACTACTGCTTCAAGGGTTCTAGTTAATCTACGTGTCAGCTTACTATTAGTAACAGTACCTATATAGGGAAAGATGCCTTTATTGAAATCTGTGTATTTTTCCCATGCTGTTTCAGTGTAATCGACAATTGGGAGATCTCTCCGCTCTCTGTTGTGTACTAAATGAATATTTCTATAATAATCAGGAGGAGCTAGGAAAACAGGTGGCAAAAGGAATGCAATGTAGCAGGTACCATCCCAATCTAGAGGCAGACGCATATATGCAGTCTGACCACATATAAAGTAGGAGTGGCGATAAGCTCTAAATGAAGATTTGCCTTGATCACTGAATTCTACTGTAGTAGTGCATTTACTATGGCCCATATGTATGGAACCAACTTTTCTTACACACAATTCACCTTTCGCTGGGAATACTGACATGGTTGGTAAAACTAGTTCAACTTCGGATTCGACATTTAGGACCATGAGATTAGGAGTAAAGTTACCTAATCCATATACTTCATTTTCTAGATCAGTTCCTGTTCCTTTTGGGCGACCCTCCTTGTCAGGGTAACAGACTTTGAATAAAACTAGGTTCAGATTTCCCCATACCCACTGGTCTTGGTAAACGGCTGTATCTGAGTCTATGGAATTTATTAAACTAAACCATGCTCCACAGGAGCCATTATGTGTAAACGGATGTGGAAAGAAAGGCAGGACTCCTTCATAATTCTGATAGGGAGGGAGCCGGCCACATACCCAACAATTAGTTGCATTACTAGTCTGATGGGAATGATGTAACATACTAATGAAAGTGTTATTGCGCAGCGCAAGTCTATAAGACAATTCATGCGGGGGTAAGTCACTAAAAGAATGTTCAGCAGTAACATTGTAAACGTTTCTGGCAATAGGGTAATATATGTGCAACAATATACTTGCAGTAATTATTAAAAGACTTAAGAAAAACAAGATTAATAATGTCACTATGCAATGGCTACGCAGTGATTTACAATACGCCTGTCGTTTCATCATTTTTCGCGACTGTCCATGATTCAGGTCTAGGCGATACATGTCGGAGACAGATTCAACCGCTTCACCTAGGAGAGGACTTAAACAATCAAATCGTCCGACGGCCTAGGCCTTAATTTTAGTCTATAAAGTTCTTTACCGTCGGCCTCAGCCAGAGGTAGTTTTGAGTCAATTGGTGAGGACACACGAGGTGGGCTGTTTACATCTGAAGGAAGTCCATGAAATTTCTTGATATGACTTGAATGAATCCATCCTTTCTTGCCATCGATCTTCACGGCTGTCCTTGTGGTCAGTAAAACCAACTTGGGTGTCTTCCACCTGGGCTCCAGCTGAGTCTTTCGGTCGAAATTCCTCACAAAGACGAGGTCCCCCGGAATTACGTCATGGGGTTTCACCTCAGTATTGTCGGGAAAGGCTGCAGCTACCTGTGAACGACAAGATTGTAGTGCAGACATCAAGGAAGCCAAGTAATCTGTCAGCATATTACAGTCAATATCAGTTATTTTGCGTGGTATAGGCGTCCCCCACATATTTGGTGGTCTGCCGAAGATCACCTCATACGGGGATAGCCCTGTTCGAGAGTGTGCTACCATTCTCATGTAGAAGAGTGCAACTGGTAACGCTACTACCCAGTCGACACCTTTCTCTCTGCATATTTTGGACAATCTGATTTTCAGTATCTGATTATGTCTTTCTACGAGACCTGCTGCTTCGGGGTGTCGGACACAGTGGAATTTCCACTGATAACCTAACAAAAGTGAAACATGTTTCATTAATTCGGATGAGAACGGCTGGCCGTTATCTGAGTGAACAACACGTGGTAAACCGTATCGTGGGAAGAATTCTCGAACTAACTGTTTGGCAGTAGTCGGGGCAGTGTAATCTGAAACCGGGTATGCCTCCGTCCAGCGGGACAGAGCGCAGACAACTACGAGAACATATTTGAATCCTCGACATCGTTCCATCTGGATATAATCCATCTGGAGTACTTCAAAAGGGTGATTAGGAGGATGAAATCCACCTTGCTCTACGGGAACACTTTTTCCTGGGTTGAACTGGCAACAGATCATACAGGTACGGACCTTTTGTTTGGCTGCTGCTCGTAAATGTTTATTGAACCAAATGTGTTGAATGCTGTCTAGCATAGCTTTTTCTCCTAGATGTGCTGGACTATGTATAGTGTTAATTATAACTTGGACCATTGAATCAGGAAGGAACCACACAGATTTTTCCTTCATCATCCATCCTTGGTCCGTTTGGATCCCTCCTAATTCAGTCCATTTCTTTATTTCGTCTGGTGTAGCATGTGTCTGTATGTCAATTACGTCAAGGGTAGGATCTTTAACTGTCATACAATGTGTCGGCATCGGGACTATTGTCTTTGTCATGTCGGATGTTTGGGTTTGAGCAGTCTGTTTAGCTGTTCTGTCGGCTAGATCATTGCCTTGAGAAATGATATCAGTAACCTTCGTATGAGCCTTACATTTCATAATTGATATTGCAGTAGGTAGATGTATTGCATCTAATAAGGCATGAATGAGGGGTCCGTGCTGAATGTGGGCACCGTGGGAAGTTAAATAACCTCTCTCTTGCCACAGCACGCCGAAGTCATGTACAACTCCGAATGCATAACGTGAATCAGTGTATATGTTGACTTTTTTATTTGTGGCTTGAATACAGGCTTGTGTCAGAGCAATAAGCTCTGCGGCTTGAGCTGACAAAATATTTATACGATTAGTTTCAATGACTTCAGTATCTGTTGTGACTGCGTAAGCAGCCACCAACTCTCCTGTATTTGTTCTCATACATGAACCATCTACATACAATGTCAGGTCTGGGTCTGACAATGGGACATCGGTTAAGTCTTGTCTAGGTTTCGTCGTTATTGTAATAACTTCAATACAGTCATGGGCTAGTGGGTCTGTTCCGGTTACTGGCAAAAGTGTGGCAGGATTCAATGTATTACAGCGTCTGATTTCTATATGTGGCTGAAACAATGTAAGTTCATACCCTGTAAGTCGCGCTATAGTCAAGTGTTGTGTTTGCGTTCTATTTACAAGAACCTCTACTGCATGTGGTACTTGAACTGTCAATGGATGTCCTAACACTATGGCATCGCTTTGTCTGATTGCTAAAGCTGTCGCTGCCACTGATTTTAGGCATGCAGGCAAAGCCTGAGCTACGGGATCTAATGTACTAGAAAAATAAGCACATGGTTTGTGTGCTCCTGCTTGTTCCTGTGTGAGTACTGACAAGGCAGTACCTTCGCGTTCTGTAACAAAGAGTGTGAACTGTTTTCTGTAACATGGCGTTGCTAAAACAGGTGCTTGACTTAAAGCTTTCTTTAGGCTTTCAAAAGCTTGTGTATGTTCCTGAGTCCAAGGGAGAACAGTCGATGTGGCTGCCTCCTGTGTTGTCAACTGAATGAGTGGTTTTGCTAGAAATGCGTACTGAGGGATCCACTGCCTGCAATATGACGTGAGGCCTATGAAAGCCCGCACCTCCTTTTGTGTCTTGGGTATTGGCATGTTAGCTATTAACTGAATGCGGTCGGGTGTAAGCTGCCTTCCCTCCTTGGACAGCGAGTGTCCAAGATAAATAACTCGCTGGACACAGAATTGCAGCTTAGAAGGGGACACCTTGTGCCCCTTTTCGGCTAGAAATTGTAAAACTGTCAGTGATGCTTTTTCACATTCCGGTTCACTTCTCGCGGTGATCAACAGATCATCGACGTATTGAAGCAGAGCAGTGTTAACTGGCATGTGGATACTGTCGAGTTCTCGTTTCAGTGCTTGGCTATAGATGCTGGGGCTTTCTGTAAATCCTTGAGGTGCGCGTGAGAATTTAAAGCTACGTCCATTTAAACTAAACCCGAACAAATATTGGCTTTCCGGATCTATTGGGACGCTGAAAAAGGCATTCTTGAGATCGATTACAGTAAAGAATGTCGCTTCGGAATCAATAGCTGTCAGTAATGACGAGATATCTGGGACCACAGGAAATTGCGGCACAATGCATTTGTTTAATTCGCGCAGATCAATAACCAATCGATATACTGGCGGGGCCTTTGGATCTGTTCGTTTAAGAATCGGAATTATCGGTGAATTACATACATTGGAGTCTGTTTCTACAACTACTCCTTGGGTAATGAGCTCGTCAATGATTTGTAGTAAAGCCACTACAGCATCTGGTGGTAACTTGTATTGTCGCATTCGTGGTAGCACCACTCCTGCCTTTAATGTGACTCGATATGGTGTAATATTCATGCATCCAACATCAGTAGGGCCTTGTGCCCATAGATGTGTAGGTAAAGTCTGTAGTCGGGGATCCATGTCTCTAGACACATAGTGACCTTTAAAATCACGTAAAAACAACCTCACTCCTTCCGGAGAACAACATATTATGGCTCCTAGAGCTTTCAGCGTTTTTATTCCTAACAGATTTTCGGGACATGATTTAGTAAGCAATAAATCTGTAGTTCGGGTCAGAGGTCCTATCGTAAGTGGGAGAGGCTGTGATACGTCATTAACAATAGGTTTTCCTGAAAAACCAAGGGAAATATTCTGAGAGCCTGAGAGGGGTGCCCCTGGAACTTCACTACGTTTTATGGTTGTTCGACTTGCCCCTGTATCGAGTAAAAATTTTCTGTCTTGGCCTAATAATTCACTATGTATATAAGGTCCTTCTTGATCTACAGGGATCTCGATAAGGGGTAAGTCAACTTCCCTCTCTAGGCTTGTTCATGCGTATCGTTGATAATCAGGATAGTCGTACTGTGCGGTCTGGTACAGTTGTCGTGTCGTGGTTTGTGTGGCAGCAACAGGCAGCGCTGGTGCAGCTGGCACAAACTGTATAGACTGTTGTGAAGCTGGCATGGACTGTGCATGCTGCGGAGCTCCTTGTTCATTCTGGTCCTGTCTAGGTGGCCGTGGTCTTTCTTGTGTTTTACCTATGCTGATATTATGTTTCAAAACTGGACAATCGTGTACGTAATGACCTGGCTTTTTGCAATAATTGCATGTCCCTTTTACAGGTCCGGCTGAATCACCGGAATGTGTCATACCCTTTTTATGTCCTTCAGCTGGGACTGTCTGAGAAACTAACATTTTCATTTTCGTGTCTTTCATGCGTCTGTGTTCATGTTCTTGTTCCTCTCTAATTCTATTGTGATGGTATTGTAACATTTGTAACATTTGTGATGGAGTGTTACCTTGCCAGGTACTCTCGAATTTTAATACTCTATTCTTTACTTGGGGTAGAGCATTTTCTACTAATTTTGTTACAAACAGATGTGGGTATGATTCGCTACTTGCTTTTAGGCCACTATTTATACCAAAACATTTTTCAAATCGGGCATAGTAATCACTAGTGTCTTCATCTTGCTTCTGTTTACAGGCTGAAATTGTACCCCAATCTTCCTTTTTCGTAGTTAATAAACGTGGCAGTACCTGTACTAATAAACCTGGTAGTGCTTTAGTTTTATCCCCAAGTCCTGCTCCTGCAGTTCGGGCCTTTTCTTCTGCTTCCAATGCTGACCATTCTATCTTTTGGTCTCCTACCTCCCACTCCTTTTCCCTGAGTTTCTCATAAATGCCAGCAGGCATCAATACCTTTAATATTGTCATAATGTCGGGATAGGTATACTCTCCCATGAGTAACATGTCTTTAATTTCTCGGTGAAAACCCGCTGGATCTTTGTCATGACTGGGTACCACTTTCTTCATTTCTAACAATTCTATTTTCGATATGGGCGTATATACAAATACGCGTTTAAACTCATTGTCCTCGCCTTTTATTGGGTGTACTTCTCGTAAAGGATTCTGTCTATCCATGTAATACGTGGTTCTTTCCTTGATGGGCAATGAGGCACGGTCTGAACATACAAAAAGAATATACTGCTTTCTTGATTCTAGAATTTCTTTAATTAATTTAGTACCTGAACCTCTCCATCTATTCATAAGCAATTCAGTCAATATGTCAGGTAAGGGACCAGGGTCCGAATGCTGACTCTGATATAGTATAATGAGTTGTTGAATCATATAAATCCCAGCTAACCGCTGTTCATCTGGGGTGAGATTCAAAAACGTGCGTGCTACTGTATCATCACTATATTTTCCGGGACTGTCCACCCAATGGACAGCTGCCCTAGCTAAATCTTGTTCATCCATAGAATCGAGGAAATGATAACCCCTTCGTTCTCGGAGTAGTTTGTCGGCGACTTGGAACGAATGCTCGTTAGACCTTATATGGACTACGGGTGTAGGGAAACTCCTGTTATTGTCTGGACATATCGGACGTATCGGGTCAATAGGACATCTATTACTATTACAATATCTTCCTCTACCTACATAGGCTATAGTGTCTGACTGTCCTGCGGGCAGTCCTGACCCTTCCTCCTCGTTTTGTTCGAACTCGTCTACCGCTAATCTTTCTTCGTGTAGGCGTTCTATTTCTTTACGGATCTTTCGGCACATGGCTATTATACAATTTTGTTTATCATGTCTACCTTCTGATATATTCTGGCTCCATCTGGTAAGAATTTGCATTGCTTCCGGGTCTACCCCCGGTCGGTCTTCATTTCTGATCACACAATTTATGAGGAAACGTAACAGTTCCCCCTGTATCTCCACTTTCTGGTATTCCATAGCTCTGTTAATACATTCTGGATCTCGCCCTGTTTGGACAAAATGGTATATTTTATCTAGATGTGCAGTCATTCCTGGTAACTTCCCTAAGTACACTGCGGCTCGTCTGATACGCAATGATGCCAGGATCATTTCGTCCTTTTTGCCGGGCACAGGGTCATATCTGCAATCTATAAGAAGTTCCTTAAGCGTACGGGCATTTATGAGTTTGGGGGTACGTGAATGTGCTGACTCTTGAAAAGCAAGTTTATTTATTCTGGGTGGCGTAGAAAAAATGTTACTAGCACCTCCCGTAGCCCCATCTGGGGTGTCGGGTGTGAAAGGATTCGTTGAACGTGACACAGCAACTATAGGTGTGGACACAGCTATAGAAGCAGCTGTAGGAACAGATGTAGAAACAGATGTGCTTGCCGGAACTTGTGACACGATCTGTTGCTGTAGGGATACGGGTACTGGGTCTTGGCGTTGAGCCTCCCTGATAGGCGGTCTATGTGGGGCGGAATTAGCATACTCGGGAGCTGCGTCATCTAAATATGAAGAAAGAAAAACATCTTCTGCGGTTCTAGGATGCCCCTTAGGATGTACCTTTATTGGAAATAATGGGGGCGGCAAGTCTTTCGGTATTTCTGGAGTAGCTTTAGGTAATCCTTCGGCCAGAAGGGGATACATACCATTCATAAGGGCATTTCTTTGTCTGTCTACTTGTTCTGATTTCACTCGGATCCCTTCCTCAATTAATAGATTTTCTCGAACTTTATTGGAATTCTCTTTACTCTTCTCTTCCTGTCTACGTGCTTTTTCTGTACGTCTATGAGATTCTTTACGCCATAACTCAACGGCATCTTTCTGTGATTGTCTGACTTTCCTTTTCCATAACTCTTCCTCTACTTTCATGATGCCCTCTGCATCCCAGGTTCCCGCTGTGGGCCACCTCTGACTTTCTGGTAATTCCTTGGTGTAGTCTACCCATAAATCAAGAAATAATATAGCGTCTAAGCCATGTTTATGATACATGAAGTACCCTGGAGTGTCCCTAGGAGGAATAGGAACGGCTTATTCGAGTACCCCTTTTCTTGTAGTGATCTGTCTTAGTTTCGAAAAGAGCGGCATATTGAGAACTGATCTGATACTTAATCTTGAACACACTTAGTACAAAAGCACAATAATGAACAACCAGTCATACCACAATATGCAGGACGTTTAACACATTAAACATTAAACATTAAACATTTTTTTAACCTTTAAAATAACCAACAATGATGATCGTCTGCATAACTAATCACCAAGCATAATTTTTGACAATAACTAGATACTTCGGAATACTTGATATACTGCTAAACAGTACATATACACTGCTAAAACAGTGCAGACCGGATTTGTGTACCCAAACCCGTCTTGACCGGCACAACCTATGTGCACGTCAGAAATGCCTCCCCAGTAATGGTACTCACCGGGTAGCTTCGGAAACGGAAGGCCTCGGAAACTGGACTTGGACCGGACTGGACTCGACTCGACTCGTCGGAAACTGGACTCGACTTGGGACTTCGGAAACTGGTGGGCCTCTGTATACCTCGGATCTTGCTCTCTCAGCTAGGCTCTGGTCGGGATACTTCGCACTTCTCACCGCCTCGTCTGGGTGTTGATCGCAGCCTCAGTCGCCCCCGCTTGACCGGAGGGAGATACAGGAAATCCTGCTGGTACGCGTTATTGTCCGTCCAGCTGTGGCAGGAGACCGGGCCTGCAACTCACCGCCGGCGCGTGAGATGAGAAAGTGTCCCTGTTCGGGCGCCATTCATGTGGTAAATAAAATTCCTTTACCGGGACTTAATTTGATACGGAAACATAATAAAACAGCTCAGTAAATAAGAGGCAGAATCCGTGGTATTAGAGGTTCGGAATGGGCTTTATTCCAATGATCGATTATAATCGGTTGCTCCAAGTTCCATCACCACGGAGGTTCAGGAAGTGAAGTACATACTTTATTGACAAGAAATGACTTTTATAGTACATACATTACAATGAAGCGAATGCAGTAGGCGTAACAATTGATAAGGAAAATGACGATTCATATGTGTAACCGAAAATGGGTGTAATAAGGAGTAAAAAGGAACATAATTGGTTATGATGTCATATATAGGTGGATCTATAAGATAATACTTGGCATAGATGCGCGCGCAGCAGCATGACGTGTGATTGACGTGCAACTAGGGGGTGAAGGGGACTTGACATTTAGCTCTACATGAGGAGACGGAAAGTCTGGGGGGTCAAGTCAACCTAATCCCAAATCATATCTAACATCCTATGTTTAAAGAACTATGTTATCCACAAAAGAAGGACTCTCGGACAGAATCTATTCTATACTGACTGTGCGTGCGTGTACAAGCGTCTAAGTGTCTACACTAAATGCGAGGGGGTAGGAATATTCCATGGTAACAGGGCTATGAATTACTTGCATGAAGACAGAGAAGCCGGGCCTTTTGCTCGGTAGCTGGAAGAATGTTTACTTAAACTACTAGACAGGAATGCATCGGCTGAGGGGTGAAGCAGATAACTCGAAGGTGAAATACAGTTCTTGGCAGAGAATAGGCTGATGTCAGGCTTCGTGAGCCGCGCAGAGAATGAGACAAAGTTCATGGTCACAGATGCAGGCTCAGACTGGAGTTTTCAGAGGCAGAAGGCAAGAAGAGTTTGATGACAGAATCAGGGCCTACTTGCCTGGACTGTAAAATGGCATAGGTGAACCATATAAAGCCGGTGGCTTTTCATACTTAGGAATGGAATATCCGGCCTATTCATGGCGGATCTGACAGAGGACATGTTGACGGTGGACGCACATGTGTTTGCGTCTTCATGACTGGAACTGGAGGGGATATACATGTACTTGTAACATGCACATAGAACCGTTGGGGTCCAAGATAGGGGACATAACTGACCAGAAAAATCCATATTTCCACATCCCCAGTTAGTCAAATTCATCATCACACCGTATTAGCAAATATCCTGCTTATCACTGGCTTTTGGCCTGTCTCAGAGGAATTTTCACGGCATGTCAAACATATAGGCACTCAGCCACAAATGTGCAAGTGGGCCTGCTTTGGTGCTAGCCATAGCAAATGGACACTGTTGTGTATGCAAATCAGTGTTGCCACGTTATAATGGAACTTTGTTTGCCAACATCCATTATCAACATGCCCCACCCATATTCCTGAGATGTTGTTATGTCAATACAATTCAACATACATTTCCAAGGTTGCCCTTCTGAGAAATGTCCTATCAGATGTGAGATCTAATGGAATTCATTGTGTCCAAATTCCCTCCTTTCTTTGCATACTGTGGCTGTGGGTGTTCATGCCCAGATAAATGCTGTATGCAACTGTCACACAATGTGCCAGAAAAAATGCATAATACCATGATATCAGAAGTGAATTCATGTCCAAATCACTAAGGGGCCCATTATGATGTTGGGCGGATCGCCACCGCCCGAGTGGCGGTGGCGATTCGCCGGACATCTTTGCCCGCCCGCACTTCAATTACCCCCTGCGACAATGGCGGGGGTACAGCGGCGGACCGAAAGACCGTCCGCCGCTTTACAGCAGACAGGCAATCGTTATGTGCGGTCCCGGGCCTTAATATGGTGGCGGTGCCTAGCAGGCACCGCCTGCCATATTAGGATATGTGCGGATTTTGGCCTTTCCATGGCAGCGATGCCGCCATGGAAAGGCATGCGAGCTTTGGCTGTGGGGGCCCGATGCGGGCCCCCTGAGTGTTGGGGGGGTGGGGTGTGCACATAGTGGGTACCTATGGGACCCCCTGCATTGGCATACTCAAGGTGGCAGACACCGCATGGTGCCTGTCACGTTGTGCATTCCAATGCACAACGTGCATATTCAATATTGAGCCGGGTGCTGCTTACAGCGCCGCCCACCACAATGTTGAATATCCGGGATGCGGCCGCCAGGGTGGCGGTCGCATCCAAATTGCTATTGCGGGACCGCCGCACCCCTGGCGGTCGGTCCCATATAACAGTAAGGTGGCGGACAAAGTCCACTCGCCATCGTAATAGGCCCCTTTGTGTAGATGCCTTCTAGGTACTGCATCATGTGGTCATGATAGCTTAGGCTCACGTTGCATCTCGACAGCTAAATGGCATGTGATTTGGTCAGTCTGTACTGACTGATTCTGTCAAGGAAACCTGTGACGTCACACTGACACTGTCATTTAGTCCTGAAATTCAGAAGGGGTATGTCGCTCCAGCCGATGCATGTAGATTCCACAGTGAACAGTGAAAGAGGAACAAATGTGAGTGATGTTGGTGATGGCTTTGACCACACATGGAATCCATGTACAGCCTGGACTGAGATAGCTGTCAATGATGATCAATTCATTGGAGCACCAGTTGTAAGTTACAGGTATCAGTCCAAAGAGTCAGTCACATACACAAGATGAGAGCAGGTGTACGTGAGAAAATAGTTTGCGTGGTATGAGCCAGAGTCACAGCGCCTATGGATGAGTCAACATCACTGTAAGAGATAGGTAGGTGCCAACATTTGATTCCTAACCATAGTCACTGTCTTGCTTCTGATCTAGTGTATCTTTGACATGTTGGTGCATATTACAAGGACAACATTGCCTACGCAACGTTACTTGAAACAATATTGTGGTAGCAAGAGTGGCTTAGCCTTAGTCATGATTCAGCATCAATCCAACTCTCTCTGATTTATGCCCCCTAGTGGGTTATACTACTTTTTCACACCAAATCTTCGGTGCAAATGGTGGGCAATGTATACCTGCACAGCCAACGTTTCGGAGGTCTGGCCCCTATCTACAAACCCAATGGGAATTTGTTGGAGTGTGTGATGTGTAATACCCTGGCCAAAATGTAAGGAAACAGCAAGACACCATTGATTGCTAAAGTGCAGGAAGGTGAGCCTTATAGCACATGAACAATCTTTAAAAAAAATGACATCTTGTAACTTCAATATGTACTGCATTAAGCAGCACACATAGAAGTGACAAAACGTCATTTCAAGATTCTTTATGTGCAGGAAGGGGCACCCTCCAGCACATGAACAATCTACCCATCTGTGCAGACTCCCTTGCACCATGGTGCAAGGGGCTTACGTAGGCGCAAGAAGGCAAAACCTTTCAAGCAGTGCGGGGGTAAACACACAGGTCTGCACCATACTGTTGTAGACATGGTGCAGACCTGCGTTCCTGAAGTTGCAGAGCATGACGTTAAGCCAAGGAGGCCAATGCCACACTCCGCCACTTCCTTGTGAAGATGCCCCTATGTATTTTTTTGTCGTGGCCTGGCCTGGCTCTGCAGTAAGCCTGTCAAGCTGTCTCCTTGAGGTCATTGCCCTGGTAGACTCAGTCTGATATGTGTTTGCACCTTTATTTATCTCTGCTAATCTGTACATTTTGTGACTCTAGTCCGCCCTTGATATGTCCCATGCCATACATTGACAGGCCAGTTACACCATCAGGTTGTAATTTGTCCTTTCATTCACATTGCATAGTTCAGGTCATTTTGGAAGTACCAAACATTTTATGAGAGTGTAGAATAATACATGTTTTAATGCAATTGTGTTTCAAACTTATTTCTTAGACATGTCACCTGAGGAGGTGCGAGAGTTCCAAGTCAGGAAGGAATGATAGTTGCACATCTGACTTGTGTCCAAGGGATACTATGCTATAGTGAAGCAGTATCGAGAGGACAGGGAAGCTTGTCAATGTAAATCCCTTCCTGAATTTGCACCGAAAAGTGGGGAAAGGGATACCTAAGCAATACCAGGCCCTTCTCATGTCAGACGTGAGTCCAGACAACATCAAGGAGCTGCTACTCCAAGTCAGACGCCACAAATCCAACCAGCTGCAACTGCCTCAGGCACCCACCCAGGTGCCCCCTCACGACCTGACACCCAAGGCACTGCATCACTGCCATCTGCACCCCGGGCACATTTGGTCAATTACACTAACAGGGACAGTCTGTTTTTACTGGACATCAATGTGAGATTGGCACAAGTGGAGAGGGATGTATCAGACATTAACACCCACCTCCAGGACATCAAGGGTGCCCCGGGGCTCCCATTCTGAGCCCCTCAATTTGTGATGCTACCCCCCTTTATACAGTCCCCCTATTCATTTTTGAATACTGTTATATATTTAGTGTAGGATTTTATATGGTCTTAAGTGTAGTTTTTCAGTAGTAATAGTTAGTGTAAGGTTTAGATAAGGTTATAGATGTTTTATTCAATTTATGCAGTGTTATGGGCTCAGTTTACCTTTCCTTTGGGGGGGGGTGATGTTTTTTCTTGTAAAAGAAATACAAAAAAATATATATTTGTCTCGGATATATGTATAGTTAGTTCATGTTTAGATTAAGCTGTCTTTGTCCCATCTGAAGATGTGCTTTAAGTGGGGGAGGTGGGTTGATGTCTCTTATATGTTGTTGAGTGTTTAGTATTAGATAAGGGAGTTAGTTTAGTGTAACATTTAGTTAGTATTAGTTAGTTTAGATTAGGTTAGCTGAGGTAATTAGGATTAGTTTAAGTTAGATCATTTTTTGAGATTTAATAAATTGTTAGTAGTTTGTGATTTGTGGTGGCACTTATGTTTAAAGTGATTTGTTGGAGTGGTGATTTGGAATTTGGATACAACAGACTCATTCACATAACAATCATTTGGATGTCTAAGTGTGGTCATGACGTCATCTTTTACGGAAAGGCTATTGTCATAATGCTGTTGGATTGTGATCAGGAAACATGCATGAGTTTCAGGCTGGCAAAGTTGACTTATGGCCTTGCGTAGGGATAGCCTTCTGATTTATTTAGCATCTTATGAGGAACTGACAGAGTTGGTAGATATATTGGGAAATATTTACAACTGAATGGAGAAGATTGGCGTTAAGCAAACATTGCTAATGCCACGATTTTCCATTCTGAAAATGCAGGGATGCGCCGTTTTCACAAGAATGCAGTGTACCCCTGTGTTGCCCCCAGTGCTGGTGCTGAGTTCAGCTGCCTATCACCAACGTAGGCACCCTTGAAACATAGTGCAAGGGTGTCTGCAATAGGGGAAAAGATTGTTTATGTGCAGGAAGGATCACCTTTCTGCACATACACAATTAATGGCAATTTGCTGTTTCTATGTTATGTTATGTTATGTCAATAAAAATTTATAGAGCGGACGGTCACCAGAAGGTTTCATGGTGCTAATTGTTGCAAAATGACGCGGCGGGGTAGCTAATCGTATGTCAGCGCAAACAACCATGTTTTTAGAGCCTTTCTAAATCCCATCAAGTTTTCCTGCACTCTGATTTTCAGAGGCAGCGAGTTCCAAAAGCCAGGTGCAAGGTTAGAAAACCTGCGTCCCCCCTGGTGTTTGAGTTTGATGGTAGGAATGGCAAGCAGCCTGAGGTGGCCAGACCGTAGATTGCGACGTGGGATATGTTTCACAATCAGACTGCTGATAAATTTGGGGCTCCTACAGTACAGGGCCTTAAAGAGTAAGCCTCCGGTGTTAAAAGCTGCACGTTGTACGATTGGGAGCCAGTGTAGTTTGGCCAGTAGGGGGCTGGCCGAATGCCATTTTGGTTGCAGAAGTATTAGTCTTGCTGCCTGGTTCTGTATCATTTGAAGGCGTTTGAGCAGGAGCATAGGGAGGCCGAGGTAAATGGAGTTTGAGAAGTCGAGGCGTGACAGTACGAGGGCTATTACTGCCTGAATGAGGGCCGAGGGGGTAAGTAAGGGAGCAATTTTCCTTATTTTCCTCAGTTGGAAGACGCATGAGGAGACTACTGTTCCCACATGTCCTCTGAGCGATAGGTCAGAATTTAGTGTGACTCCGAGGCTTTTTACTGTGGGGGAGGGGGTGGAGGTGGTCTGAGATCGGTCGGCCAGAAATGGGGTCCCCACATGATCGCGCTTTTTCCCGGTAGAACTAATTCTGTCTTGCCGGGGTTACGTTTAAGGTGGTTAAGATTCATCCAGCGCTGGATGTGGAGCATAATAGCTTGGAATTCTGGGGCGGAGTTCGGTCCATGTGGAGCATAATAGCTTGGAATTCTGGGGCGGAGATCGGTCCATCCAGTGTGAAGATGAGTTGTAGATCATCTGCATAGTTAAAGGTGGTAACCTTCCTGTGTTTTAAGGAGTTAATGAGGGGTTTGAGATAAAGATTGAATAAAGGAGGGGAAAGGGACGAGCCCTGGGGGACCCCACAGGAGGTGGCAATCCTGGGAGCGGAGAAAGTGCCAGGACGAACTGCCTGTGTTCTATCTTCAAGGAATGACTTGATCCAATTATATGCAGGGCCTTGTATGCCTGCTTGTTCGACACGGGACAGTAGGATGTTGTGGTCCACCGTGTCGAACGCAGCCGACAGATCCAGAAGAATGACTGCCTGATGGATGCCTTTGTCAGCGTTAGCTCGCAAGGTGTCCAACACGGCGAGGATAACCGTTTCAGTAGAATGTGCGGGGCGGAACCCGGCTTGATTAGGTTCAAGATGGTCAGACTGTTCGATGAAGTTCGAGAGGGACCTGGCGACGTGGGCCTAGAGAATCTTTGCAAGGAAGGGAAGCAGAGAGATGGGGCGATAGTTGGAAGGATTCAGTGGGTCGGCCCCAGGTTTTTTTAATAATGGGACCACTATCGCATTCTTGAAGGCAGTGGGAACCTTACCTTGGAGGAGGGATTCATTTAGGAAGGGGAGTACACAGTGGGGAAGGTTAGACAGGGCCTCCTTTAGAATATGTGGGGGACAGCAATCATTGGGGGAGCCGGATTTGACTCGAGCCAGAAGATCTAATAGAGTCTGGGGGCATAAGGCAGGGAAATGATCCAAGGTGAAGGAGTTTGTTGTGACGGAGTCTATGTTATCCGTGCAGCAAGTGGCGAGAATGCTGGCTTTGAAAGTGGATATTTTATCCAAGAAATAGGTATTAAGGGAGTTACAGAACTCCTGAGTAGGTGGCTGATCGGGGTGGGTTTTGTCTGTATTGCAGAGGTCATTGATTATAGTGAAAATTTCTTTAGATTTGTTTTGAGCATTAAGTATTCTGGCTGAGAAATATGTCGCTTTGGCTTCACGCATTGCCTTTTTATAATCATTTTGGGCTGAGGAGAACTGAAGTTTGTTCTCCATGGTATAGTTTAGTCTCCATTTTCTTTCTTTTTGCCGTAGCTCGAGCTTTTGTTTTTTTAGCTCTGTGGAGAACCACTTATGGGCGTCTGTGTGGCGAGTCCGTGTGAATTTGGTGAGTGGGGCGTGAGAGTCACAGGCCTTTAATAGCCAATCCGAGATCGCGGTGTCCATAATGTTAACGTCTGGGTTAAAGGGGGTATAGACCTTGCTAAAGAGTCAATGAAGCATAATTTATCGACGGACCTCCATTTTCTGGACATGCCTCCACCTGTTGAGGGAGTCTTAGTTTTAGTGTTGGTGGTAACCGTGAAGTTGATTAGGTAATGGTCAGACCATATGCAGGGTGAGACAGTGAGCGCTGATAGGGTAGGATTTGAGGACCATATTTGGTCCAAGATGTGTCCTTTAGCATGGGTGGGGGAAGAGACGTGTTGAATAAAATTCAGGTTGGCGAGTAATTCTGATAGTTCCGTAGCATGTGGCAACCCCGGGCGTCATTGAACCAGTAGTTCAAGTCGCCTATGAGCACAATGCTAGCATAGTTAGTGACCAAGTTTGCCATTTGTTCGCTTAGGGCTAACGGGAATGTGGGCATGGCATGAGGGGGTCGGTACAATAACACAAATATGATAGAGCCAGTAATGGCATCTAATTTGATAACTAGGTTCTCCACCTCTGGGAGGACCAGAGGGGTAAGAGCTTTGAAGACATGATCTTTGTGGATGATGGCAGCAACTCCACCGCCATTTTTGCCCTGAGGTCGATTTGCAGCTAATATCTAATATTCCGAGGGGAGTGCTGCTAGAATGTCTGGTGCAGAATCCTGGGTAAGCCAGGTCTCACTGATCAGAAGAATATCTGGTTTCTCAAAGCTGAGTAACAGAAAGATGTCCAGTTGGTGTTTGACCAGCGAATGGGTGTTAAGATAGAGGATGCGTAGAGCGGGCTGCGTTGTTGTTTTGGGAGTGATAGTGGTAGGGTGATGAGGGCATGGGGTGAGGGGAATCGCATCGTGATAAGGTTCAGAGTATATGCTGTGTTCCCTTAGACGGGTTTGAATAGGCAGATTAAGGGGTGAGCAGCGGCTAGCTAGCGAGCGCAGAGTTTTAGAGGAATAAGTAATGATTTGGCCATGGATTTTGGTCCCTGGTCCCGGCTGGGCGCGGATGGGCGCAGACGGGCTTGCCTTTGGCTGCACGCGTCCACTGCACTCCCGCGCTGCGGCGAGCATTAACAGCTAAGCCCCGCCCTCTATCTCCTCCTCCTTGCGGCCAATTGGCTGGGGGCCTGGGGAGGGGCGTGTCAGGAAGTGAGACGCCGAGTGAGTGAGTTTGGCGAATGCTGAGGGTTAAAATACGATCTGAATCAGGATTCTTAGTAAGTTTAAAGTTTAAAAAAACACAACAGAGCATAGCGCAATACAAGCGGCAGTCCGCGCGGCAAATAAGAAACAATTCCCAGCTCCTGTGCTGTGGCGAGCATTAACAGCTAAGCCCCGCCCTCTATCTCCTCCTCCTTGCGGACGATTGGCTGGGGGCCTGGGGAGGGGAGTGTCAGGAAGTGAGACGCCGAGTGAGTGAGTTTGGCGAATGCCGAAGGTTAAAATACGATCTGAATCAGGATTCTTAGTAAGTTTCAATTTTTAAAAAACACAACAGAGCATAGCGCAATACAAGCGGCATTCCGCGCGGCAAATAGTAAACAATTCCCAGCTCCCGCGCTGTGGCGAGCATTAACAGCTAAGCCCTGCCCTCTATCTCCTCCTCCTTGCGGCCAATCGGCTGGGGGCCTGGGGAGGGGAGTGTCAGGAAGTGAGGCGCCGAGTGAGTGAGTTTGGCGAATGCCGAGAGTTAAAATACGATCTGAATCAGGATTCTTAGTAAGTTTCAATTTTTAAAAAACACAACAGAGCATAGCGCAATACAAGCGGCAGTCCGCGCGGCAAATAGGAAAGAATTCCCAGCTCCCGCACTGCGGCGAGCATTAACAGCTAAGCCCCGCCCTCTATCTCCTCCTCCTTGCGGCCAATTGGCTGGGGACCTGGGGAGGGGAGTGTCAGGAAGTGAGATGCTGAGTGAGTGAGTTTGGCGAATGCCGTGGGTTAAAATACGATCTGAATCAGGATTCTTAGTAAGTTTCAATTTTTTAAAAACACAACAGAGCATAGCGCAATACAAGCGGCAGTCCGTGCGGCACAAGGCTGCACAAGGCAGAAACAGCAGAAACAAGGAGAAATAAAGCATTTATTCTAGTTGCGCCAGAGTAAGACCATGCTTTCCCAGGTCTTCATTTTGGCCCTGCCTCCTATTTATGCCACCCTTGTAAATAGGGTAATAAATAGTGGAACGCACACCGCAAAACCATTGCCCTCCCCTTTCACACTGAGTACATCATGAAAGGGTGCCATATTCACAAGGCAGCGTTAAACCACATTAAGTGGCTTAACGCTGTCTTGGAAAGCACAGCGATGCGACATATTTACAACAATATGTCGCATTTCTGTTCTTCCCACTGCGCTGGCGCACAAACTGCTGCCATTTGCCGACAAAAGCATCCTTGCACCATGGTGCAAGGATGCCTGCATTAGGGAGGGATTGTTTTTGTTCAGGAATGGTTCCCTTCCTGCACAAAAACAATCTGAAATGCCATTTTTAAACTAACATGTGTGCTGCATTAGCACACATAGAAGTTGAAAAACAGCATTCTTTCAATGGGAAGGGAACCCTTCCCAGGAAGGGAACCCTTCCTGAACAAAGACAATCATTAGAGTGATTTCCTCTTTCAATGTTTGCTGCAGAATACAGCACGCATAGAATACAGGAAACAAAAACGAGGAGAAATTAATAAATTTCTCCTCGTTGTGCCTCCCTACGCCTTTCCTGAGGAGGCGTAGCATTCTCACGAATTTCCAGATTTACGATTCCTCGCAAATCTGGAAATGTGTCTCGTTCCATGGGTGTTGCTTGGGAACACCCACATTAACACCAATGGAACGCCCCTTTCACACAAAATGCTGCATGTTAACAGGCTATATTTACAAGGACAGGAAAAGCCATGCAGGGTGGCTTTTCCTGTCCTTGTAAATATGGGGCAGTGTATTGTGCTGCCAGTGCGTCACAAAAAAGGACGTACTGGCAGCGCAAGGGGTGTGTAAATCTGCCCCTAAGTGTTTTAAGGTGGCTAGCTCACATTGACACAGGTCAGTCCCATTCATGGAGGTTGATGTGCAGGGAGAACCACCTTCCTGTTCATTGAAAACCATTCCCACAATGCAGACACCCTTGCAATATGGTACAGTGTCAATGGTAAGATTATGCAGGCAGGAGGACATAGGCCTTTGAGCAAGCTTCTAAGATTGGTGCATTGTTGCACTGCATATATTTTTTGTACCTCACGGGGATGGGAACAGAGATGATACACACTGTTGTGCTTAGGGCAATTAAATGCATTTGTCTTCACCTAAGGGACAGTTTCCATGCATGTTAATGTGTTTTTGACCTCCAAACCCAGGACCATCATAACAATGACATACTGCCATCTAAATAACACAAGAAGATACTTTGATGTTGATTAATACATGTTGAGGAATTATGTCAAGTCAACGGGTAGCCAAATGACCTGCTTTATTCCCAGATTGTGAATGAGGCCCATTTTCTAACTACACTTACCATGCACGTGACAGGGAATGTGTTGTTGTAGGAGCAGTGCAAACAGAACAGGCAGGTTGTGTTTTTAGGGTGCACATTCCTACAATGCTGAGGCCTTACACTGTTTTTTGAGATGCATATTCCATTTACTCAGAGGTGTACAGCACCTTGGCCCACCAGTATGTTCTGTTTTTATATCCTGGAATGTGCACATCATTGGCACAAGGTGCTTGCAATGGCAGTGCAGCTTTTGATGTGGCTAACATGAGTGAGTCTACTGTCACAGGTGCTTTCCTAGAATTTTAGATGTGGTTAAATGTGCTTAATTCAGCTGCAAAAATAAAAGCAGCTGTTAAGCTATTACAATTGCTTGTGGCATATTTCCAAGGCACAGTTGCAACAGGACCCTCATCATTTTTAGGTTTACTGAGGAAAAGCATGCTTCAGAACTTTTATAAGGCAGAGTTGACCCACTTGATGTGGATTGGCCAGATCCTTGTGAAGGAGGAACACTTTCATTATGTAGATGGGGTCATTTGTACAAACCTGTAAAATAACGCAGCATTAAGCTTCTTGGCTTGACAAAGGGACTCAGCCACTTCTGTGACTTATTTACTACATTACTTTGAGGCATTGAATTTCGACCGACATGCACATTAAATTGATGTAGCTGGGTAGCCCCAACACAGACACTCTTGCACATTGTGCATGAGTGCTGGCTTTAGCACTAGGCAACTACATTGATCAGCAGTGCACGTTGAGCCAAGTGGCCTGACCCAACGCTCAGTGACTTTGGTGAATATTTACAGGCCCCTATCACCAAAGAGACATCACTTTGAGTGACTTTCCTTTGGCAATATGTGCTTTGCCTTATTTACAATGCAGTGTTAAGCCACTGTGCGTAGCTTAATACTGCCTTGTATATGAGGCACCCTTTCTCGCTGTATTTAGCGTGGAAGGGGAGGGGAATGGGTTTTGCACTGGACGTTCCACCTCAGTACCCTTTATTTTTGGACAATGGGTCCTATTTGCAAGGGCAGCCTATATGAGAGTCTATGCCAATATTGAGGACAGGGAAAACAGGGCCTTACACAGGCTAATCATGTAAAAAGTACTTACTTTCACATCATTCTAGCTGTTTCTATGTATGCTGTATTGTGCAGCACACATGGGTACAGTAAAGGGCCATTGGTTGTGTCTGTCCAGGGAGGGAGACCTTCCTGCACATTAACAACAATCAACACAGACTGCCTTGCACTCTGGTGTAAGGGTGCATGTGTTGGCTCTAGGCTGATAGGTGTTGCACCATGGCAGGGGTAAATGTAGGGCTGCATAACTTTTTAGAAAGTATGTTGCAGCCCTGGATTTCAGAGTTGGCAGTGCATGGTGTTAAGCCAGGAAGGCTAGCACCATGCTACGCCACTTCTCTAGTGTATTTATATATATTCATAGAAAAAAACATAGGTTTCAGGGGTGTAATATTTAGCTGGCCATTTCACTCGTACAAAACCATAGAAATTCCTCCGTTATAGTTAGTTCTGCTAAATATAACTCACGCGCCTGCAATGCACTGCTGATGATGTCACATATTGCATCATTCTTGACATGGTCAGTGAAATCACTGATGACATCACTGATTTTTTAATATATTTTCTTTTTTTCTAAAAATGCAATTTTTTTTCGGAGTCGCGCACTCAAAGCGTACACATCACGGTGGGTGCGCGCATTCTAGCCGCCATTTTAGAAAAGTCGTGAAGGATCCGCGTACGGTGTTCGACGGCTGCGTGTTTTTCAGTTACATCATATACATTTAATATTATGTGATGTGCGCGATTGGTATGCGACCAGTCCACGACTCCTGCTCCCGCGCATTCGCGAAACATGCGCATTACGGTACGAGAAGCTTGCACACTACGCAAAAAAAAATTATGTTCCAAAATGATATGTATGTGTCTTTAATATACATATTAGGGCAAAAGATTATCTAAGATATTCATAAAAATGATATATTTGTACTTATAATAAACTTGTATTATTTTTAAATATATTTTCGCAAAGTCGGTGCGTGCATCGTGAGTGTAGAGAACCAGGTCAGCAGAGTTGCTGTAGAGCCAGAGAAACCAGGTCAGCAGAGCCGCTGTAGAGCCTAAGAAGCAGGTCAGCAGAGCTGCTCTAGAACCAGAGACCCAGGTCAGCAGAGCTGCTCTAGAGCCAGAGACCCAGGTCAGCAGAGCTGCTCTAGAGGCCGAGAACCAGGTCAGCAGAGCTGCTTTAGAGCCAGAGAACCAGGTCAGCAGAGCTGCTCTAGAGGCAGAGAACCAGGTCAGCAGAACTGCTTTAAAGTCAGAGAACCAGATCAGCAGAGCTCTTTAGAGGGAGAGAACCAGGTCAGCAGAGCTGCTTTAGAGCCAGAGAACCAGGTCAGCAGAGCTGCTCTAGAGCCAGAGAACCAGGTCAGCAGAGCTGCTTTAGAGCCAGAGAACCAGGTCAGCAGAGCTGCTTTACAGCCATAGAAACAGGTCAGCAGAGCTGCTTTAGAGGGAGAGAACCACGTCAGCAGAGCTGCTTTAGAGCCAGAGAACTAGGTCAGCAGAGCGGCTTTAGAGGGAGAGAACCAGGTCAGCAGAGCTGCTTTAGAGCGAGAGAACCAGGTCAGCAGAGCTGCTCTAGAGCCAGGGAACCAGGTCAGCAGAGCTGCTTTAGAGCCATAGAACCAGGTCAGTAGAGCTGATTTAGAGGGAGAGAACCAGGTCAGCAGAGCTGCTTTAGAGCCAGAGAACCAGGTCAGCAGAGCTGCTTTAGAGCCATAGAACCAGGTCAGCAGAGCTGCTTTAGAGCCAGAAAACCAGGTCAGCAGAGCTGCTATAGAGCCCAAGAACTGGGTCAGCAGAGCTGCTCTAGAGCCAGAGAACCAGGTCAGCAGAGCTGCTGTAGAGCCAGATAAACCAGGTCAGTAGACCTGCTTTAGAGCGAGAGAACCAGGTCAGCAGAGCTGCTTTAGAGACAAGGGACCAGCTCAGCAGAGCTGCTCTAGAGCCTAAGAACCAGGTCAGCAGAGCTGCTCTAGAGTCAGAGAACCAGGTCAGCAGAGCTGCTTTAGAGGGAGAGAACCAGGTCAGCAGAGCTGCTCTAGAGGGAGAGAACCAGGTCAGCAGAGCTGCTCTAGAGCCAGAGAACCATGTCAGCAGAACTGCTTTAGAGCCATAGAACCGAGTCAGCAGAGCTGCTTTAGAGCCAGAGAACCAGGTCAGCAGAGCTGTTGTAGAGCCAGAGAACCAGATCAGCAGAGCTGCTCTGTAGCCAAAGAACTAGGTCAGCAGAGCTGCTCTAGAGCCAGAGAACCAGGTCAGCAGAGATGCTCTAGCTGACACTGACTGACTGACACTGACTGACACTGATTGACTGACACTGACTGACACTGACACTGACTGACACTGATTGTCTGAAACTGACTGACTGACAATGACTGACATTGACACTGACTGACACTGATTGTCTGAAACTGACTGACTGATAATGACTGACACTGATTGACTGACACTGACTGACTGACTGACACTGACTGACTGACACTGAATGACACTGACTGACTGACACTGACTGACACTGACTGACTACTCTCTACTACTCCACTACTCACTCTCTACTACTCTCTACTACTCACTCTCTACTACTCACTCTCTACTACTCACTCTCTATTACTCACACTCCACTACTCTCTACTACTCACTCTCTACTACTCTCTCTCTACTACTCACTCTCTACTATTCATTCTCTACTACTCACTCTCTACTACTCTCTACTACTCACTCTACTACTCTATACTACTCTCTACCACTCACTCTCTACTACTCTAATACTCACTCTCTACTACTCTTTCTCTACTACTCACTCTCTACTACACTGCTACTCTCTACTACTCACTCTCTACTACTCACTCGCTACTACTCACTCTCTACTACTCACTCTCTACTACTCTCTCTCTACTACTCTCTACTACTACTCTCTACTACTACTCTGTACTATTCACTCTCTACTACTCACTCTCTACTACTCTCTACTACTCACTCTACTACTCTCTACTACTCTCTACCACTCACTCTCTACTACTCTACTACTCACTCTCTACTACTCTCTACTACTCTCTCTCTACTACTCTCTCTCTACTACTCACTCTCTACTACTCACTCTCTACAACTCACTCTCTACTACTCACTCTCTACTACTCGTGCTCTACTACTCTCTACTACTCACTCTCCACTACTCACTCTCTACTACTCGCTCTCAGCAACTCTCAACTACTCACTCTCTACTACTCACTCTCTACTACTCTCTCTACTACTCACTCTCTACTATTCTCTACTACTCACTCTACTACTCTCTACCACTCACTCTCTACTACTCTACTACTCACTCTCTACTACTCTCTCTCTACTACTCACACTCTACTACTCACTCTACTACTCTCTACTACTCACTCTCTACTACTCTCTCTACTACTCTCTCTCTACTACTCTCTCTCTACTACTCTCTACTACTCTCTACTACTCAATCTCTTCTACTCTCTACTGCTCACTCTCAACTACACTCTCTCTACAACTCACTCAACTACTCACTCTGTACTATTCTCTACTACTCACTCTCTACTACTCTCTCTCTGTTACTCTCTACTACTCTCTACTATTCACTCTCTACTACTCACACTACTACTCACTCTACTACTCACTCTCTACTACTCTCTACCATTCACTCCTCTACTACTCTCTACTACTCTCTACTACTCACTCTCTACTACTCTCTAATATTCTCTCTTTGCTACTCACTGTCTACTACTCTCTGCTACTCACTCTATACTACTCACTATCTACTACTCTCTACTACTCACTCTACTACTCACTCTCTCCTACTCACTCTCTACTACTCACTCTACTACTCTATACTACTCACTCTCTGCTAAACTCTCTACTACTCTCTACTACTCACTCTCTACTCTCTACTACTCACTCTCTACTACTCTCTCTCTACTACTCTCTCTCTACTACTCACTCTCTACTACTCAATCTTTACTACTCTCTACCACTCACCCTCCACTACTCACTCTCTACTACTCGCTCTCTACTACTCTCTACTACTCACTCTACTACTCACTCTCTACTACTCTACTACTCTCTACTACTCTACCACTCACTCTCTACTACTCTCTCTGCTACTCACTCTCTACTACTCTCTACTACTCACTTTCTACTACACACTCTATACTACTTGCTCTCTACTACTCAATCTCTACTACTCACTCTACTGCTCACACTCTACTACTCCCTACTACTCTCTACTACTCACTCTCTGCTACTTTCTCTCTACTACTCACTCTCTACTACTCACTCTCTACTACTCACTCTACTACTCTATACTACTCACTCTCTGCTAAACTCTCTACTACTCTCTACTACTCACTCTCTACTCTCTACTACTCACTCTCTACTACTCTCTCCCTACTACTCACTCTCTACTACTCACTCTCTACTACTCAATCTTTACTACTCTCTACCACTCACCTTCCACTACTCACTCTCTACTACTCGCTCTCTACTACTCTCTACTACTCACTCTACTACTCACTCTCTACTACTCTACTACTCTCTACTACTCTACCACTCACTCTCTACTACTCTCTCTGCTACTCACTCTCTACTACTCTCTACTACTCACTTTCTACTACACACTCTATACTACTTGCTCTCTACTACTCGATCTCTACTACTCTCTACTACTCACTCTACTGCTCACACTCTACTACTCCCTACTACGCTCTACTACTCACTCTCTGCTACTTTCTCTCTACTACTCACTCTCTACTACTCACTCTCTACTACTCACTCTCTACTACTCTCTCTTTACTACTCTCCACTACTCACTCTCCAATACTCACTCTCTACTACTTGCTCTCTACTACTCTCTATTACTCACTCTACTACTCGCTCTCTACTACTCTACTACTCTCTACTACTCTACTACTCACTCTCTACTACTCTCTCTACTACTCACTCTCTACTACTCTCTACTACTCACTTTCTACTATACACTCTCTACTACTTTCTCTCTACTACTCGCTCTCTACTACTCTCTACTACTCACTCTACTACTCACTCTCTACTACTCTCTACTACTCACTTTCTACTACTCCACTACTCTCTACTACTCACTCTCTACTACTCACACTCTACTACTCTACTACTCCCTACTACTCTCTCTCTACTACTCACTCTCTACTACTCACTCTCTACTACTCTCTACTACTCACTCTCTACTACTCTCTACTACTCACTCTCTACTACTCTCTCTACTACTCTCTCCTACTCTACTACTCACTCTACTACTCACTCTCTACTACTCTCTTCTACTCTCTCTCTGCTATTCTACTACTCCCTACTACTCTCTCTCTACTACTCACTCTCTACTACTCACTCTCTACTACTCTCTACTACTCACTCTCTACTACTCTCTACTACTCACTCTATACTACTCTCTCTACTACTCTCTCCTACTCTACTACTCACTCTACTACTCACTCTCTACTACTGTCTTCTACTCTCTCTCTGCTACTCACTCTCTACTACTCACTCCCTACTACTCACTCTCTACTACTCTCTACTACTCACTCTCTACTACTCACTCTCTATTACCCACTCTCTACTATTCACTCTCTACTACTCTCTACTACCCACTCTCTACTACTCTACTACTCACTCTCTACTACTCTCTACTACTCTCTCTCTACTACTCTCTCTCTACTACTCACTCTCTACTACTCACTCTCTACAACTCACTCTCTACTACTCACTCTCTACTACTCGTGCTCTACTACTCTCTACTACTCACTCTCCACTACTCACTCTCTACTACTCGCTCTCAGCAACTCTCAACTACTCACTCTCTACTACTCACTCTCTAATACTCTCTCTACTACTCACTCTCTACTATTCTCTACTACTCACTCTACTACTCTCTACCACTCACTCTCTACTACTCTACTACTCACTCTCTACTACTCTCTCTCTACTACTCACACTCTACTACTCACTCTACTACTCTCTACTACTCACTCTCTACTACTCTCTCTACTACTCTCTCTCTACTACTCTCTCTCTACTACTCTCTACTACTCTCTACTACTCAATCTCTTCTCCTCTCTACTGCTCACTCTCAACTACACTCTCTCTACAACTCACTCAACTACTCACTCTGTACTATTCTCTACTACTCACTCTCTACTACTCTCTCTCTGTTACTCTCTACTACTCTCTACTATTCACTCTCTACTACTCACACTACTACTCACTCTACTACTCACTCTCTACTACTCTCTACCATTCACTCCTCTACTACTCTCTACTACTCTCTACTACTCACTCTCTACTACTCTCTAATATTCTCTCTTTGCTACTCACTGTCTACTACTCTCTGCTACTCACTCTCTACTACTCACTATCTACTACTCTCTACTACTCACTCTACTACTCACTCTCTCATACTCACTCTCTACTACTCACTCTACTACTCTATACTACTCACTCTCTGCTAAACTCTCTACTACTCTCTACTACTCACTCTCTACTCTCTACTACTCACTCTCTACTACTCTCTCTCTACTACTCTCTCTCTACTACTCACTCTCTACTACTCAATCTTTACTACTCTCTACCACTCACCCTCCACTACTCACTCTCTACTACTCGCTCTCTACTACTCTCTACTACTCACTCTACTACTCACTCTCTACTACTCTACTACTCTCTACTACTCTACCACTCACTCTCTACTACTCTCTCTGCTACTCACTCTCTACTACTCTCTACTACTCACTTTCTACTACACACTCTATACTACTTGCTCTCTACTACTCAATCTCTACTACTCACTCTACTGCTCACACTCTACTACTCCCTACTACTCTCTACTACTCACTCTCTGCTACTTTCTCTCTACTACTCACTCTCTACTACTCACTCTCTACTACTCACTCTACTACTCTATACTACTCACTCTCTGCTAAACTCTCTACTACTCTCTACTACTCACTCTCTACTCTCTACTACTCACTCTCTACTACTCTCTCCCTACTACTCACTCTCTACTACTCACTCTCTACTACTCAATCTTTACTACTCTCTACCACTCACCTTCCACTACTCACTCTCTACTACTCGCTCTCTACTACTCTCTACTACTCACTCTACTACTCACTCTCTACTACTCTACTACTCTCTACTACTCTACCACTCACTCTCTACTACTCTCTCTGCTACTCACTCTCTACTACTCTCTACTACTCACTTTCTACTACACACTCTATACTACTTGCTCTCTACTACTCGATCTCTACTACTCTCTACTACTCACTCTACTGCTCACACTCTACTACTCCCTACTACGCTCTACTACTCACTCTCTGCTACTTTCTCTCTACTACTCACTCTCTACTACTCACTCTCTACTACTCACTCTCTACTACTCTCTCTTTACTACTCTCTACTACTCACTCTCCAATACTCACTCTCTACTACTTGCTCTCTACTACTCTCTATTACTCACTCTACTACTCGCTCTCTACTACTCTACTACTCTCTACTACTCTACTACTCACTCTCTACTACTCTCTCTACTACTCACTCTCTACTACTCTCTACTACTCACTTTCTACTATACACTCTCTACTACTTTCTCTCTACTACTCGCTCTCTACTACTCTCTACTACTCACTCTACTACTCACTCTCTACTACTCTCTACTACTCACTCTCTACTACTCCACTACTCTCTACTACTCACTCTCTACTACTCACACTCTACTACTCTACTACTCCCTACTACTCTCTCTCTACTACTCACTCTCTACTACTCACTCTCTACTACTCTCTACTACTCACTCTCTACTACTCTCTACTACTCACTCTCTACTACTCTCTCTACTACTCTCTCCTACTCTACTACTCACTCTACTACTCACTCTCTACTACTCTCTTCTACTCTCTCTCTGCTATTCTACTACTCCCTACTACTCTCTCTCTACTACTCACTCTCTACTACTCACTCTCTACTACTCTCTACTACTCACTCTCTACTACTCTCTACTACTCACTCTATACTACTCTCTCTACTACTCTCTCCTACTCTACTACTCACTCTACTACTCACTCTCTACTACTGTCTTCTACTCTCTCTCTGCTACTCACTCTCTACTACTCACTCCCTACTACTCACTCTCTACTACTCTCTACTACTCACTCTCTACTACTCACTCTCTATTACCCACTCTCTACTATTCACTCTCTACTACTCTCTACTACCCACTCTCTACTACTCACTCTCTACTACTCACTCTACTACTCTCTACTACTCACTCTCTGCTACTCTCTCTACTACTTTCTACTACTCTCTACTACTCACTTTCTACTGTGTACTCTCTATTACTCATTATCTACTCTCTACCTCTCTATCTCTACCTCTCTTTCTACTACTCTCTACCTCTCTGCCTCTACCTCTCTACCTCTACACCTCTACACCTCTACCTCTCTACCTCTCTACCTCTCTCTACCCCTCTCTACATGCACACATATGCACATATATATATATATATATATATGCATATATATGAATATGCATTTATATATATGTATGTGTATATATACAAACATATATAATCATATATATAATCTGCATATCTATGTTAATATAAATGCATGCATACATATACATATACATATATGCATGCATATGCATGTTATGTACATGAAAGTTTGAAAAACACTAATAAAAGCAAAGCTAAAATGCCATCTAATTACAACCGGAATTGCTTTAACTTAAACGAGGGCGAGACCTATTGCATTTTCAATGCTTGATTACTTTGGTTCCTTCAAGAAGGCATTCAGATGTGTCACACATTTGCCATAAATTCTGAATGGTAGCACTCTAGTTGCTCATTAGATCACTCTAGTAAAGCTACTGCTCACCATGGAAGTCTGCTGCTGGTATTCAAAGTGCATGTTTCAGTCTGCATGTCAGAATGTTTTAATGAAATAGAAGAGGATTTGAGAAGTCAAAATGTGCCCTAATTTTCCTTTCTGCAGCACTAATCATAATTTCTATGGCAAAATTAACCCCCTCATTTTGTTCCTTTGCAAATTAAATGTTTTAAGTGTTACCACTTTATTACAATCAAGATGGCTTCAGGTGTGCCATACTTTTGTCAAAAGTAAGACTGTTAGCGCTCTAGTTGTACTTTAGAACACTCTGGGACATTCTGTCATTGGGCTATACTTGGGCTACATCTGGGTGATATTTGTGCTACATTTGGGCTCTTTTGTCTCTGGTGGCCATCTTGGGAGACTTATTTGTTATGAAGTTTCCTTATTTCCTCATTTACTACAGTCTCCTCAGTAGGAAATACTTTCAGGTTTTTTACTTTGATTCCATCAAGAAGGCATTCAGATGTGTCACACATTTGCCATAAATTCAGAATGTTAGCACTCTAGTTGCTGATTAGATCACTGTAGTAAAGCTACTGCTCACCAGGGAAGAATGCTGCTGGTATTGAAAGTGCATGTTTCAGTCTGCATGTCAGAATTTTTTTAACGAAATAGAAGAGGATTTGAGAAGTCACTCAAAATGTGCCCTAATTTTTCTTTTTTAGCACTAATCATAATTTCTGTGGCAAAATGAACCCCCTCATTGTATTCCTTTTAAATTAAACTACTCACTCTCTACTACTCACTCACTAATACTCTCTACTACTACTCTCTACAGCTCACTCTCTACTACTCACTCTCTACTACTCTCTAATACTCACTATACTACTCTCTACTACTCTCTACCACTCACTCTCTACTACTCTACTACTCACTCTCTACTACTCTCTCTCTACTACTCCTCTCTACTACTCACTCTACTACTCACTCTACTACTCTCTACTACTCACTCTCTGCTACTCTCTCTCTACTACTCACTCTCTACTAGTCACTCTCTACTAGTCACTCTCTACTACTCACTCTCTACTACTCTACTACTCACTCTACTACTCTCTACTACTCTCTACCATGCACTCTCTACTACTCTACTACTCTCTCTCTAGTTCTCATTCTCTACTACTCACTCTACTACTCTCTACTACTCACTCTCTACTACTCTCTCTCTACTACTCACTCTCTACTACTCACTCTCTACTACTCAATCTTTACTACTCTCTACCACTCACCCTCCACTACTCACTCTCTACTACTCGCTCTCTACTACTCTCTACTACTCTCTCTACTACTCACTCTCTACTACTCTCTACTACTCACTTTCTACTATACACTCTCTACTACTTGCTCTCTACTACTCGCTCTCTACTACTCTCTACTACTCACTCTACTACTCACTCTCTACTACTCCCTACTACTCACTCTACTACTCACTCTCTACTACTCTCTACTACTCACTCTCTATTACTCCACTACTCTCTACTACTCACTCTCTACTACTCACTCTCTACTACTCTACTACTCCCTTCTACTCTCTCTCTACTACTCACTCTCTACTACTCACTCTCTACTACTCTCTACTACTCACTCTCTACTACTCTCTACTACTCACTCTATACTACTCTCTCTACTACTCTCTCCTACTCTACTACTCACTCTACTACTCACTCTCTACTACTCTCTTCTACTCTCTCTTTGCTACTCACTCTCTACTACTCACTCCCTACTACTCACTGTCTACTACTCTCTACTACTCACTCTCTTCTACTCACTCTCTACTACTCTCTACTACTCTCTACTACTCACTCTCTATTACCCACTCTCTACTATTCACTCTCTACTACTCTCTACTACCCACTCTCTACTACTCACTCTCTACTACTCACTCTACTACTCTCTACTACTCTCTCTCTGCTACTCTCTCTACTACTTTCTACTACTCTCTACTACTCACTCTCTACTGTCTACTCTCTATTACTCATTATCTACTCTCTACCTCTCTATCTCTACCTCTCTTTCTACTACTCTCTATCTCTCTACCTCTACCTCTCTACCTCTACTCCTCTACACCTCTACCTCTCTACCTCTCTCTACCCCTCTCTACATGCACACATATGCACATATAGATATATATGTGCATATATATGCATATGCATTTATATATATGTATGTGTATATATACATACATATATAATCATCCAACTCCAAACTGCCCCTTCAGTTTAGAACGCACTCGGACACAAACTGTCATTAATCCTTTATTGGCAAACTCACGTTCCGTATACAGATGTCCTGCAGCTTCACAGTCAATTTCGCCTGACGCGTTTCAAAGCCTGTAGCTCCTTTCTCAAAGGCTTGACGTCCGTGTGCAATGTGGGACACACCTGTTTGTCTACGATACCACGCCCTCCATAGGCAAAGGATTCTGGTTCACGTAGTATGTCCCAATAATATTTCCCTGGATGGGTTCCCTGAATGGGTGCACTCGTTTCTGCTGCTGACTCAATTCAAAGCCCACAGATGGGCCTCCGCATATGGATGTGAGATAAATCCAAAGTCCATGTCCCATGAGAGAGGCAAGGTTGTATACTGAGCCCCATGGCCCCCAATGCTGGTGGGGTGGTGCGTTCTTCGTGGCAAGGGCTGCCGCGTCGTACATCCAACTCCAAACTGCCCCTTCAGTTTAGAACGCACTCGGACACAAACTGTCATTAATCCTTTATTGGCAAACTCACGTTCCGTATACAGATGTCTTGCAGCTTCACAGTCAATTTCACCTGACGCGTTTCAAAGCCTGTAGCTCCTTTCTCAAAGGCTTGACGTCCGTGTGCAATGTGGGACACACCTGTTTGTCTACGATACCACGCCCTCCATAGGCAAAGGATTGTGGTTCACGTAGTATGTCCCAATAATATTTCCCTGGATGGCTTTAAAACGCGTCAGGCGAAATTGACTGTGAAGCTGCAAGACATCTGTATACGGAACGTGAGTTTGCCAATAAAGGATTAATGACAGTTTGTGTCCGAGTGTGTTCTAAACTGAAGGGGCAGTTTGGAGTTACATATATAATCATATATATAATCTGCATATCTATATAAATATAAATGCATGCATACATATACATATACATATATGCATGCATATGCATGTTATGTACATGAATGTTTGAAAAACACTAATAAAAGCAACGCTAAAATGCCACCTAATTACAAACAGAATTGCTTTAACTTAAACAAGGGCGAGACCTATTGCATTTTCAATGCTTGTTTACTGTGGTTCCATCAAGAAGGCATTCAGATGTGTGACACATTTGCCATAAATTCTGAATGGTAGCACTCTAGTTGCTCATTAGATCACTGTTGTAAAGCTACTGCTCACCAGGGAAGTCTGCTGCTGGTATTCAAAGTACACGTTTCAGTCTGCATGTCAGAATGTTTTAATGAAATAGAAGAGGATTTGAGAAGTCAAAATGTGCCCAAATTTTTCTTTCTGCAGCACTAATCATAATTTCTATGGCAAAATGAACCCCCTCATTTTGTTCCTTTGCAAATGTAATGTTTTAGGTGTTACCACTTTATTGCAATCAAGATGGCTTCAGGTGTGCCATACTTTTGTCATAAGTAGGACTGTTAGTGCTCTAGTTGTTCTTTGGAACACTCTGGGAAGTTGCAGTAGAACACACAGGAATCAACTGACAGTCTCTGCCCTTGTTGGAGGTACATGTTTTACTGAGAATGTCAGACTTCATTCTCACATGACTGAGAAAGATAATGTGAATTTCAATTACAGAAAGAAAATATGCTCTCAGTTTAGCTTATAGATCACCTTCCAACCCTCTGTGGGAAAAGCATGAGAAAATAGTTTTCTCTCAAACATGATTCATGATATCCCAGCAGAAGGGTTTTTCACTTGGTAAAATCACCTTAGAACATACCACAATTCCTAAAATGAGTATGGTACCATCAACAAATGATTTATAATGTAACTAAGGTCTTAAAACCTTCGATTAACTGCAATGCTTTTTAATGGGGTGCTATCATGTATATTGGTCCCAAGTTGGCTGCCAACACTTCTTGGATGAAGTGCTGACAGCCAATCAGATCTCACTATGAGATGTGTGGTTAGGCTCCACCCATATATATCTGTGATTTTACTTTTGATTTTCTCAGGAACTACTGAACGGATTTACACCATTTAAGCAAAAGGCACGACTCTGAACCAAGGTCTACCTTTCTGCCAAATTTGGTGTCATTCCGTTCAGCAGTTCAGGCTGTAGCTGTGACATTTTGGGATCCCCCTTTTTTCTCGGCCCCCGCTTGACGAATCACCCCAAGACTTTCAGGATAGGAGTGGACCGGAGCGGGCCACGTGTTTTGAAACGTTCGCGAAGATTCGTCAACCGGCGCCAAAGTTATTCTAAATAGAATGTTGCGGATTTCCTATAGATAATAGGTCCTAACTATAACTACCTACTGGCGACCGGCAGTAGGTAATAGATATATATGTATGCAGGAGCCTACATTGAAAGCTGGCAAGGTCCTATCCGAGGCTCAATAGAGAGCCATGAACTGTCCTGAAATGGTGCTAAAACCAGAGCCCACTGGTGGGCATTGAAAGGTACTAATTGAACTGCATCTCCCAGCATACATGTGGAACATTGAATACCGGAGTACACCGGAGGCCAATCAAGGCATTGTTTGAAATGTGCAGGGGAGTGGCAGCGTACGTGATGAACTGGTTTTTAACATACGGCCTCTGAGGAAGGAGACAGACGCTCCGAAATGCATCAGGCCAGGGACATTTAAAGGGATGCGAATTTGCCTGCTTTGCTTGAATAAAGGTTTCTTGACCTACCTGCAGCTGTGTTGCGGCCTCAAGCGTTTGGGCGTTTTCTGGTGGATATTATTATGCGGCTGGTCCGAAGCCGCAGAGGGATCGCGCAACCCGAGAGCTGTGGAGGGTCCAACCGAGGGGGAACTGCCTCACGTGTTGGCGCTGCAGGAGCCTACATTGAAAGCTGGCAAGGTCCTATCCGAGGCTCAATAGAGAGCCATGAACTGTCCTGAAATGGTGCTAAAACCAGAGCCCACTGGAGGGCATTGAAAGGTACTAATTGAACTGCATCTCCCAGCATACATGTGGAACATTGAATACCGGAGTACACCGGAGGCCAATCAAGGCATTGTTTGAAATGTGCAGGGGAGTGGCAGCGTACGTGATGAACTGGTTTTTAACACACGGCCTCTGAGGAAGGAGACAGATGCTCCGAAATGCATCAGGCCAGGGACATTTAAAGGGATGCGAATTTGCCTGCTTTGCTTGAATAAAGGTTTGTTGACCTACCTGCAGCTGTGTTGCGGCCTCAAGCGTTTCGGCGTTTTCTGGTGGATATATTATGAGGCTGGTCCGAAGCCGCAGAGGGATCGCGCAACCCGAGAGCTGTGGAGGGTCCAACCGAGGGGGAACTGCCTCACGTGTTGGCGCTGCAGGAGCCTACATTGAAAGCTGGCAAGGTCCTATCCGAGGCTCAATAGAGAGCCATGAACTGTCCTGAAATGGTGCTAAAACCAGAGCCCACTGGAGGGCATTGAAAGGTACTAATTGAACTGCATCTCCCAGCATACATGTGGAACATTGAATACCGGAGTACACCGGAGGCCAATCAAGGCATTGTTTGAAATGTGCAGGGGAGTGGCAGCGTACGTGATGAACTGGTTTTTAACACACGGCCTCTGAGGAAGGAGACAGACGCTCCGAAATGCATCAGGCCAGGGACATTTAAAGGGATGCGAATTTGCCTGCTTTGCTTGAATAAAGGTTTGTTGACCTACCTGCAGCTGTGTTGCGGCCTCAAGCGTTTCAGCGTTTTCTGGTGGATATATTATGCGGCTGGTCCGAAGCCGCAGAGGGATCGCGCAACCCGAGAGCTGTGGAGGGTCCAACCGAGGGGGAACTGCCTCACGTGTTGGCGCTGCAGGAGCCTACATTGAAAGCTGGCAAGGTCCTATCCGAGGCTCAATAGAGAGCCATGAACTCTCCTGAAATGGTGCTAAAACCAGAGCCCACTGGAGGGCATTGAAAGGTACTAATTGAACTGCATCTCCCAGCATACATGTGGAACATTGAATACCGGAGTACACCGGAGGCCAATCAAGGCATTGTTTGAAATGTGCAGGGGAGTGGCAGCGTACGTGATGAACTGGTTTTTAACACACGGCCTCTGAGGAAGGAGACAGACGCTCCGAAATGCATCAGGCCAGGGACATTTAAAGGGATGCGAATTTGCCTGCTTTGCTTGAATAAAGGTTTGTTGACCTACCTGCAGCTGTGTTGCGGCCTCAAGCGTTTCGGCGTTTTCTGGTGGATATATTATGTGGCTGGTCCGAAGCCGCAGAGGGATCGCGCAACCCGAGAGCTGTGGAGGGTCCAACCGAGGGGGAACTGCCTCACGTGTTGGCGCTGCAGGAGCCTACATTGAAAGCTGGCAAGGTCCTATCCGAGGCTCAATAGAGAGCCATGAACTGTCCTGAAATGGTGCTAAAACCAGAGCCCACTGGAGGGCATTGAAAGGTACTAATTGAACTGCATCTCCCAGCATACATGTGGAACATTGAATACCGGAGTACACCGGAGGCCAATCAAGGCATTGTTTGAAATGTGCAGGGGAGTGGCAGCGTACGTGATGAACTGGTTTTTAACACACGGCCTCTGAGGAAGGAGACAGACGCTCCGAAATGCATCAGGCCAGGGACATTTAAAGGGATGCGAATTTGCCTGCTTTGCTTGAATAAAGGTTTGTTGACCTACCTGCAGCTGTGTTGCGGCCTCAAGCGTTTCGGCGTTTTCTGGTGGATATATATATATATATATACATGCTTCTCTCCCAGTTACGTGTGTCTTCACGTGGGCTGGTGGGAGGAGCATATCCTACAGAAAGAATATGGGGACATTTGGAGCAGACACATAATTCGATGGTGGCGCTACATCGATGATATTTTTGTTATATGGCATGGTACCCAAGAAGAGGCTGAGGAGTTTGTTAGTAAAATTAATGTCAACACTAGAAACTTACAATTTACTGCCAATATTGACAATTCAGTCTGTAACGTTTGGGATATCAAAGTTTATATCAATCAAAACTGTATTGAAACATGTTTATATCATAAGCCCTCAGCTCTATATAGTATCTTGCATGCAAACAGTTTCCATCCTGCTCACACCATCACAAGTCTCCCATATGGTGAATATCTACGCATACGCCGAGCCTGTAGCAACACTTTGGATCTAATTTACCATCAAGATGAAGCAACACAAAGGTTCTTAGAAAGAGGATATAACCCTAGAAAACTTAAGGCAGCAAGACACAAGGCTAACAGTGAAGACAGACTATCCCTACTAAGTAATGTAGAATATACACTCAGCACATCTTCGGAAACGCCACCAGATGACATTGAACCCAATAGGGCTATATATAGGCTTATTACCCATACAGCAAACAGGCCAATGATGTAAAAACCATCATTAACAAACAATGGCCTCTTGTTTTGACTGATGCAGCTTTGAAGCAGGTACTTCCAACCAGGCCCACTATTACTTTCCGCAGAGCATATTCAATGTATAATGACTTAGTTAGAACTAGCCCTGAATTAGAATCCAAAAGCAGCTGGATATCTCCAAAAATGGGATTCTACAGGTGCAGCTCCTGCCGCGCCTGTAAATTTGGCAAAAATATCACTAGCTATACCACTGCTTTCTCTACGGAGACAATTCCAATAAAAGGGCATTTTACCTGCCGAACCGAGTATGCAGTCTACATGTTGCAATGCACCTGTGGACTCAAATACATTGGCAGTACCAAGTTGCCAGTGCATGCTCGAATTTTACAGCATCTGCGAGCAATAGTGAATTCTGATCCCTCATACCCAGTTGCTAGACATTTTAAAATCGAGCATGCCAATAATATAAATTGCCTACAATACTGTGTTCTTGACTCTGTACCTAATAACAAGAGAGGAGGCAAACGATTGCGACAACTTGACTCTCAGTACATTATCGAACTCGATACCAAATATCCTCAAGTTCTGAACACAGGTGAGGACATGCATAATTTTTTATGATGATATTCTGGCCCTTTTCCATCTCTAGGGTATCAGGCAAGTCACTGTCATTTTGGCTATTTCCACAATCAACATCTGAACTCTATCTGTGAGAGCCCGTCTAAATACCTAGGACTATTCACCTGGACTCATTTTACCAAAGAGATTCTGTCGCTTGCAGTAGATGAGCCTATATGTCAGACCTCCCGAGATTTATCACAAAGTCCCTCCATTTACAGCTCCATCTTGACTAATCTTCTCCACTTCAAACAAATTGAATGGATTTTGTATATAGTATTAAATATACATTCTTTTAAGGGGGATCCCTAAAATTAGTATCAGTCTTTGTTTTACATGTTTACCATTATTACTTTTTAGTAGGTATCTCCTATCAGGAACTAGTGGTATAATAGGCTGTTTAATGTAATACACACTAAACTTCGCACCTTATTTTTTGCACCTTAGCACTTTGCACTTTAATTATATGGCACTTTAGTAGTATGACTCATTCTAACGTAGGTCGAGTCACTTTGAGACAAATAAGGATTTTTTTCTGTGCATCATATTGGTGTCCTTTCGTATATTACAATGCTTATTTCCCTATCTTTGTGACAGATATTTAGGTGACTTTACCAGTATACTAATCACCAGAGTCATGATTTAAACTTTGAATAGGTATTTGTACCAAGTAGTAGGTGTGACTATTAGAGTCAACATTGCTTTTCAAATGACTCTTTGTTCTAACTAATACCCACACTGTGTGTACCAACGAAATGCAGTTCTTTACTGGTTTTATGTCCAATTTCAGTCAAAGATTGCACTTTGCATATTTTTTGTCTTCAATATGTCAACTATATTGGATACCTTGTATTTCTATTTGTCTCAACAAACGCAATCTATGTTCATATGACTAGTTACAGTTGGTTTGATTCTGTGTAGTTTAAAAATTGTTTAGACTATGTGACTTATTAATGAAATGACAAATTATCGAAATATTTATACTGTATTTATATCAGTCCTATTTACATATCAACATATCAACATAGTCCCACCTGTTACCAATATTAGTGTAAATCCAACTTTTATGTACATTCCCAAATTGAATTGGTGACCCCCTATGTATTGGTTTCTAATTTTTGTTTTTGGTAATATGAACAAGTGATGTGCTATTCAAAAGGCATTTTTCTTAACTATGTGAACTAGAGACTTGAGTATTTTTTCAGTTTCTATTGTAGTGCCGCTTTTTTCAGTCAGGTGATGGGTGGTGTATTCCTTTAAATTCACTATCATGTGCGCAACGCGATCATGTGAGCAAGGGCCAGGTGGCCCGAAATGCGTCATGAGCTGTGCACTTATCTTGATTTAATAAATTCCAATTTCTACCACCGGCAATTCAAGTTGTCCGTTACTTTCTTTGTGCGCGAATGCACATTTGGAGAATTTTTGTATATATATATATATATATATATATATATATATATATATATATATATATATATTCACTTAAAAAACCATAGGTAACTATAATTCGCGCGCCCGCTATCCACTGCTGATGACGTCACATATTACATCACTCATGACATGGTCAGTGGCATCACTCATGACATCACTGTTGACATCATCCTTGTGATAGAGTGGCGGCCGCGCGAGTTATAGTTATCTGAACTAACTATAACGGGGGAATTTCATTGGTTTTTTACGAGAGAAATATCCACCTAACTATAACATGTGTGAAACCTATGGTTTTTTAAGTGAATTTGCAAGGTTTTTTAAATGCTAATTCCTAACTATAATGTGTGTGAAACCTATGGTTTTTTCAGTGAATTTGTACGGTTTTTTAAATGCTAAGTTATGTATGTATTATTATTTTTGTATATATTTATTTCACAATAAACTACGTATTTTTTTGGGGGGGGGTTTTCACCGTGCGCGCACGGTGCGCGCACCCCCCGCAATTTTTTTTAAAAAAAATTAAAAAAAAAAATTCTGCCTAGGGGGTCCTTCAGGGACCCCCTGACAAAGGCTAGGGGGTCAGGAACTCTCTACCCTGCCCCCTTTTCATGTTCGCCACCTTCCTTTTTCACTCTCGCACTGAAAACAAACAAAATGGTGGCCGACACTTCCTGATTTTGACCGATTTGAACATTGACTAACATGAAACCACCAATCAGAATTATGCTTGCGCATGTTAGGGTGCTCGCACGGTGCTCGCACGGGGCGCGCACGGTGCGCGGCTATAGATATGAATGTGCTTTTAACTGCAATTTTCTCAGGAACTACTGAACAGATTGACTCCATATATGCAAAAGGCACATCCCTGAGCTGAGGACTACCTCTCTGCCAAATTTCAAGTAATTCTGTTCAGCCGTTCGAACTGTACCTTATACTAAAGGTCCCTATGGAAAATTGCATGGGGAAAACGCGTTTTGGGACCCCCCTTTTTTCTCAGCCCCTGCTTGACCAATCCCCCCAAGACTTTCAGGGTAGGAGCGGAGCGGAGCGCCTCACCTATTTTTAAAATTTCGCGAGGATTCGTCAACCGGCGCCAAAGTTATTCCAAATAGAATGTTGTGGATTTCCTATGGAAACACGGTCCTAACTATAACTATCTACTGGCGACCGGCAGTAGATTATATATATATATATATATATATATATATATATATATATATATATATATATATATATATATATATATATATATATATATATATATATATATAATATATATATATATATATATATATATATATATATATATATATCGTAACCAGTATTCCTTTTACAGAATTATTCCACACTCACTCACTGGTATCTCGATGTTGCAAATCCAGTTTTAATTAATGCAACAGCATTTTATAAACAAGTTCACAACCCAACGCGTTTCAGTCTGCCCACAGACCTTGCTCACGGGCAACAAAACGTTTCAACCATTGTTTTTTATACGTTAGTCACATGGTGTTACATCACCTCCTGGTTGTGTGTCGCCTTGCATTCTGGTCTTTGTAGTGTAATAAAGAAAAAGTATTTAAAGTGTTTAATAATTCTGTAAAAGGAATACTGGTTACTATATAATAATGGCTGGCTCTGCCGTCTCCACGCTGTTCACACCGTCAAGAACGCCGGAAGCCGAAAGAAAGAGGCGCAGCTGTGGAAATTCAAATTGAATTCGGCATTGGTGAACGCTGGCAATATTGAAACGGAATCGGTAACGCGCCAAAGACGAAAGGAGGAGGACGTCGAACCATTAGCCGGAGTGCGGCGGGGAAAGCCGAATCCTTTTAATAGGTGAGTGCGCGATCCAAAGTTGCTTGTGTTATAATTGATAAACAAACAATGCAAGCCGGTTGAGCTCCGAATGGGTAACGCGCAAGAAAGAACTTGAAAGGCATTTACCAATATGCCGCAGACTGTTCTGAAATAAGTCAGCGGAGCGCGGTTACAGTCAGGAGCCTGGTATTTGGAAAAATAAGGTTACAATAGAACATTAAAATAGTGGCAAAATGGCAACACCGACAAGTTCAATGATGGATAAGAGAGAGGCAAAAAGAAATGAACTAATGGATGCCACAAACAGTAGTAGTGGAACACAAACCATACCAAGGAATATTGATATCAGGGCGAAATTAAGACTGTGGGAGAGACTATCCAAAAAAGAAACAAATTAATGGTGGGAGGTAACTTCACTCAAAAAATACCTGGAATTTAAGAGAGTGCCAAGGGGAATAAGGATTAACCTTATGCCTAACCACCAGGATACAAGCAATGACCTCTTACATGAATGGGGGGAACACATCCTCGGATCATTATGGAAATCCTCATCAAGCATACAGCATTAACGTTGGAAAAAACAACACTACAATTAAAGGAATTGGAAAATGAGTTGGATAAAATAGAACTAATCTAAGTTCAAACAAGATCTAGAATATCAAATAGAGAAACATGAAGAAGCAGTGCAAATGCTCAAGCAGATAAAATTCCAAAGAGTCAAGGAAGAGTATTCAGAAGGGCGTATATTTACATACGCAAGGAAGTTTGACATTCTAAAACAGCAGGACAAACTCGACTTAGCGACAAATGCATCCTGTAGTTTGTCGTCTCTGACATCAACGGATGCAAGTGAAAATTAAGGAGAATCAGGAGGAGCACGTCCCAAATGCAATTTTTTAGGGGAAATGAGGATGGCCCTCCAACAGCGAAACTGGGAGAAGAGCATGGGGGCTCAACCAGGAATGGGCAGAGGAAGGGGCAGGGGAAGAGGCCGGCCAAAAACAAGCAAAACAGAACAGGCAAGCGCATCAACAGACCCCAAAAAAACAGGAACATGGACAAGAAGTATGAGACAGAAGAAGAACTAGAAGAATCCCAAGAACTGGAAGTTATTAATCTATCAAAAAGAACAATAACAGAAACTGAGATTCAAATACTTAAACGTGGTCTTTTTTTCCTACTAATGAAATGGATTTGGCTCAAACTAGAAAAGATATATATAAATATATCAGAAAATTAAAACTCACAAAAAATTTCAATGAAAATCCAAAGATGACTGAATACAAAAAAGATAAGGAGATACCCACAATGGAATTAAAAGCAGGAGATGCATGTCATTTCATCACGCTAATGGAGCTAGATAAAGATGACAGTGAACCACCTCATGAATTGGAAGAATACTGCTCACAGTTGGGGGAAGGAAGCAGTGGGAAGAAATCTAAATCCAAATATAATCCACAGCTACCAACTGGAAACAAAATAGAGACATTCCACGAGGCAGTGGCAAAAGATCTCTACCAACTTAAAAGCAAAAAACATAGGTACAATTTAACGCCGGAAGAACGAAAGGCCTTACAAATGCTGAAATCCGGTGATGGAATTATAATCAAGATGGCCGATAAAGGCGGAAACATCATCATCCAGGACAAGAATCTTTATGTTGAGGAAGCCCACTCACAATTGAGTGATACAAACCACTATTAGAGACTAAAAGAAAACCCTACAGCCCATATCAAATACGAGCTTGATACAAAACTGCAAAAGTGGTGGGAGAAAAAAATTAATAGATCAGGATGAGAAAAAATATCTTACGACAGAAAATCTGATCACGGTAACAATTTATTTTCTCCCAAAGATACACAAAAACCCCACTAAACCACCAGGGAGACCAATCATTTCCGCAAAGGGGTCACTGCTGGAACCAATTGCGAACTTTGTAGATAACTTCTTGTTCCCATATGTAAAGGAATTGACATCATACCTACGAGACACCAAGGATTTATTAAGAATAGTACAAGACATCACCTGGAAACCAACATATAAGTTAATTACAATGGATGTGATTTTGTTATATACCAACATTAACAACACAATTGGTATGGCAGCATGCAAATATTTTCTAAAAGAACGGAATATCCATTTTGCAAGTCACAACGCAATGATATTGGAAATGATTGAGATATGTCTAACGAAAAATGTATTCATGTTTGGAGATGAAATCTACTTGCAGAAAGACGGTACAGCGATGGGTTTTTCCTTCAGTCCTAGATACGCGTGTCTTACTATGGGTTGGTGGGAACAAAAAGTGGCGTGGGATTCAAAAAATGACCGATATGTGGAGAAAATAGTATCATGGATGAGATACATAGATGATCGCCTCATAATCTGGGATGGGTCAGAAGATTTCGACTTGTATTTCAACATCTTAAATAACACCGACACCAACCTACATTTCACGTATGACATCACCAACAACAGAGTGGTATTCCTGGACACGGAGATTTATATCATGGAGAAGAAAGTGCATACAACACTGCATCGGAAGAGTACAGCAAGCAACGCTACACTGCATGTGGAGAGTTTTCATCAATCTACCCTTGTGAAAAACATTCCATATGGAGAACTATTGAGGATAAGACGAATATGTTCGGAGGAACAGGAATGGCGCAAACATAGTAAACAATCAATGATGAGATTCAGGAAAAGAAAATATAATAACAAGGTTTTGACATGTTGCCTGGAAAGAACTGAAAATCAAGCAAGAGTTGACATTATTAGGAATAGAGAACCACAGCAAGATGAAGAGGGGGATGTAATCCGGTTAATCACAACAAATTGAGCACATTTTTTGAAAACATTGGAACATTTTGTGTTTGGATCCCACTATGGCGAAGATGGTGGGTAACCATCCAAAAATCACTTATAGGAGAGCTAAAAATTAGTTCACAGCCACTTTGAAATGCATGGTTACAAATAAGAGGATTTTACTAATGTTCCACTTGCAAAGTTTTTCAAATCGCGCATAATACAAAAGAGATCACAATGGCAAATCAAAAGAAATGGAAAATTAATCAACTGATCAACTGTAAAAGCCAATATCTGGTCTATATAATTGAATGCCCGTGCAAACTGAAGTATGAGGGGAGCACGGTGCGTGAACTAAAAAAGCGCATTCTTGAGCAGGTAAGGGCAACAGCAAACAAAGACCGTAGATATGCTGTTGCGGAACATATGGAGAAATACCATAGAAGTGACTGGAAGAAATTGAGTTTTTATGCTGTAGAAATGGTCGGTTGTCATGTGAGAGGTGGCAATCGAAAAAAAACTTTGAGACAGAAAGAATCACTCACATTTTGTCATTAAGAACTCTGGCGCCTTATGGCCTCAATAAGGACGAGGAGATGTACTCACATTTATAAAGAAGCTAGCCTTTTTATTAACTGTAATAAGGTTCATGTAAATCAGGAATCGATACTTAATACTTTGTATAGGACACCGCAGTCAGAAATGAGACTTGGTAAATGAATCTCTCTATCCTGACAGGAAGCTGGTAATTACATGGAAAGACCTGAGTGTATTCTCGAAATGTAATTTTTAAATCACACACTTCACGATTTTATGGGGACACATCAATAGCTAGGTTCAATAGGGTATAGGTCTTGTATCACAAATAGAATGGCCCACTAGAGGGCACAATTAGTGATAAAAGAGCGCAACCGAGCCCGTGCTATCTTTGAGATTAAAAAATAATACCCAACAGAGGGTGATCATTTTCAGTAATAATGGGAGGAATAGAATAGGCATAATACAGAGAAACCTGGGTATGGGCATGGTTGAACACAAAAATGGCCCGCCAGTGGGCACGATTATGTAATTAAATAAAAGCTTATAGAATTATATGATATTAAATTGTGACCAATAGCCATTGTCGTCGGCATAATACAATGCGTGGAATCGCAATAAAAATCAATATACCTATAGTTTACCTGACAAATATTGTAAAATCCTAACAGAAGACCCCAAAAGACACATAACACATTGCACTGTCATTAGAAATAATGATATTGCCATTAACGTGATGGTGGAGATAATCACACACAAATTGCACAATTAAACACTTTTTCTTTATTACACTACAAAGACCAGAATGCAAGGCGGCACACAACCAGGATGTGATGTAAGACCATGTGACTAATGTATAAAAAAACAATGGTTGAAACGTTTTGTTACCCGTGAGCAAGGTCTGTGGGCAGACTGAAACGCGTTGGGTTGTGAACTTGTTTATAAAATGCTGTTGCCGTAATTAAAACTGGATTTGCAACATCGAGATACCAGTGAGTGCATGTGGAATAATTCTGTAAAAGGAATGCTGGTTACGATATATTAACGGCTGGCTCTGCCTTCTCCACGCTGTTCGCACCGTCAAGAGCACTGGATGCCGTAAGAAAGAGCCGCTGCTGTGGAATTTTTTTTAATAAATATATATATACACGTGTGGTGTATTACAAGTCCCTTAGCCCACCTTTATGTGACTTACAATGTATTTGTTAATGGTGCCAACAGCTCATGGGAAATGTGAATGTATCCCCAAGTACCGATGTATCTGGTATTTGCCCTGCACACAGTGTGGGTGAGCGCTGGGACATATTTAGATGGACAAAAGCTACATTACTCCTCCATCCACCACCCCTATGTCCCTGGTTGTTATGTACCCCGTTGCTGATGTAGCTTGTCATAGTCAGCACTATCTGGTCCCTCGACTCCAACCACCGACTCCTCGCAGATGACCGCGGAAACCTGTTCCCCCAAGGCATCGGGCTGCTCCTGCGGCTCTGGACTCCGACCTCCGGTCTGCAGTGCTGCCTGTAAATTGCTGACAAGTTTCTGCTTCATCTTGCGCTTGGCATCATGCCAGCACCTCTTTCAGTCAGCCAACGTCCTCTTGACTTCTGCTACTGCATTCACCTTGTTCACGATGGACTGCCAAATGGCATTTTTGGTCCCCAATGACATCCTGGAGCTGACGAAGACCTGGTGTTGGTTCCCCGTCACTTCCACAATCAGGATCTCATTTTCCTCCTGACTGAATCTTGTTTTCCTCTTCCTCTTCCTCCGGTACTCTGACTGGTCATAGTGTCTGTTAGGGGGGTTGTTGACTCCTCCTAAACTGAGTCCAGCCTGCTCCATTTTGTTTCCAGGTAGTGATTTTGTTTTAAAATTTGGCTAGCTTTTTGTTGTTTTTTTCCCCGCAAAAAATGAAAAAAGTGAGGTGAAGCTGACTAACATGAGTTTTCCGGCGGCTAATTGGCCGTCCATCACTATTTTCATGTTAGCTGCAACCTTTTGATCGTCGTGACGCTGATGTTTGTGGTAACAATCGCCGCAGCGAGCAGATTCTATCGCCATGTAGCGACATATTGTAAATACGTCGGTACCATGGTGATAGCTTTCTGTGATACGCAGCGGTAAGAAAATTGCTGATAACTAGCGTCAGCATTAGTTAGTGGCAATTCTTGTAAATATACCCCCTAGAACTCTCCTGCTCACTTAGTTGTGCCTGTAGTTGTTTCGATCTCTCCCTTTGCCTCCACCATCACAGCAGCCATTTCAGGAATGTATAGAAAAGGGAGTGGGTGACCAACAGTGCAGCCTGTGTTTGGATAGAGATCCCAGAAGCAAGTGAATGAACCCCACTTGCAAGCAGATATCATTGTTAATAACCAGTAGCAGAGCATCATAGTGAAAAGTTGTTTTGTTCCAGCATATTTCATTTCCAACACTGCTGAAGCCTGTCACTCATCGCCAATACTTTTAGAGCCTGTGATCCCACATAGCTAATATGCTCAGTTTTGCAGCCAGTTACCTGACCACCCAAACAGACCCCACCAGCAGTTTTATCTGTGCTCATCACCCCATTTTACAAGTCACCTCAGATCCTGGCATGGTTTGCCCCCTGATTTTTCTGCTATTGACAAAAATATCCCGGTGAAGGTTTAGTTGCATCTGATTGCTATGTTGACTTGATCATTCTGGGCCCGATTCACATAAGTAATCTGAGACCAAAGTCTAAATTTGCAACTTTTGTTATTCACAGAAGGCACTTACGATTTTTGGTATTCACAGAAATCACTTACGACTCCTATCGTTACATCCGCACTCAGGCTGGAATTTCCGCACCCGGAGCGGTATTTCCGCCTCCAGATCAGAAATCACGCACTTGGGACAGAATTTCCACACCCAGGCCGGAATCTCCACTTCCGGGCTGGAATCTTTGCTTTTAGACCTCAATACCCACATTCGGGTCGGATGATCATTTTCCTCAATGATAAACACCTGTCCAAGTGCTTACCATCCCCCACCTGCATCAGAGCAAGTCAATTTAAAGCAACAGCAAGACCAGCACCACAAACCACATAAAAGCAGCACACATTCAAGGAACAGGTTTGGCCTCAGCGAGTTCTTGTTTTTCTTCACAGTGCATCACTACTGGAAAATGTACCAACTGAGGAGGAAGAGAAATTTCACAGATGAGGAGACCACCATGATTGTGGAGTTCATTATGAGGCACCACAAATGGCTACATGGTCTCTCACCCTACTGCACCAGTGGCCCACAGAAGGCAGCTCTATGGCAGCATTTAGCCACTGCTGTCACAGCTTTCGGGGAGGATGTGCACACAGTCTGTGACATCAAGAAGAAGTGGCAGGACAAAAAGAGGCAGGTGAAGTAGAAGTACACCAGGGTTCAGTTGGCCAGAGTTCTCCCTGGCCCACAATCCATAACCAGTATTTGTGTCACCACACTTCAGGAGGATGTCCTCACTACAATCCACCCCCACATGTTCCATCGGCTTCCTGTGAATGATGTTGGCAACATGGTAGCAGGTAAATGTGATGACAAGAACAAGTATATAAAATGACTGTCTGTGTTGCACCCCCATTGTGATTAAGGAGGTTGTCCAAAGTTTATATAAAAATATAGTCAGTCAGAGGCTCATGTGTTTCCCTCTATATGTGGCACCACAAGTCCCAGAATCCTTTGGTTAGAAATGGCAAATCCTATTCTCACTATTGAAAACATGGGCCCTGTACTGCTGCCGTATATACCTAACACTGTTAAGTAGCAATAGAGAAAGTGCCTCTTCCACTTATCCAGACACGGCTGGATCAGTTAAGAACAACAGGGGGGAGTTGCGGTGCAAAAGAAAATATACAGACAACGGAATGGGGAAAATAAAGAAAAATCATCCAAAAAATAACTCACCTTGTGCTTGCTGCATCACCGAGCACACAGTGAGAGAATCCTCATGTTAAGACATTTCTTTCCACTATTTGTTGTCTATTTCCCACACTGCCCTGCCATTACACCCCCAAAGCCCCACTGCTCTTACCTGCACCGGCCGTGGTAGTACTTCACAATACTGTTGGCATTCACAAGATATGAGGAAATGTCAGACAAGTTACACATGCACATTTTCGATACGGTATCTTTTCTCTCCTCTAACCTATTAACACATTCAGAGTACAGACAACCACAGTAGCAGAGGTTCCTGCATCTTCTGGGAGGAATCAACATCATCCAGAGCAAGGCATAAAACCCTCACTAACTGGTAAGTCAAACTGGTCAGGAGATGGTCAAAATGAATACATTGTCAGCAGACAACAGAAGGACATATAGGCCCAAATCTCAAAGGTAACCGGAGATGAAAATGTAACTTTACAAGTATTCGAATTCTTAAAAGATATTTTCCTTTAGCAAATGACATTTGTGAATAGCGAAAGACAAAAAATAAGGTTTCTAGGCTCATAATACCTTTGTGATTTGGGACCATTACATGTATTCCATCAACAGTTCCAGAACCATGAACTCAATCCTGGATTTGAGTGCCACAACAGTCAAAAAGGAGTCTCCACTATATTGTAATTGTTTGTGTACACAAAATCTAGAAATCCAATATTAACAAATATAACAATGATGAACAAAAAGTGAGATTCAATTGTCAGGAGTATTGAGAATGCGTCCAGTGTCCAAATTATAATGTTTCTTCAATACATGAAGTTGTCCAGTCAATCCAGCTGGTTATATTTGTTAACATCGGATGGCCTGTTTTTGGTCATAAACCATACACAATAAAGGACCTTACTTTAGGAATTGTGGTGGTGTCAATTTAATAGACGTTGCTTCCAGGCAGTGGGGGCCATTATAAGTTGAATGTGGGATCACTCATGATATTTATTGTCACACACTTCTGCAACGGTAGTCCCCACAATGCTTGTGCGTATCCTTTGTGCCTGATATTGAGTGCATTACATGTGGCAGCTCAAATGTAGAGTTGCAAAAACACTTATCATTGTATGTTCAATGATGGTGTTTCAGATTCCAGTACCCCCATTGACTTCTGCTACAAGGTTGGCTGTGACATCTGGTCTGGGACCACACAGAGCAGGTGCGGGCCATGGTAACTAAACTCAAGAATAATGTACATCACTGTTGTCCTGCATCACAACATGCCTACATATGGCATTTAACCACATACCAGATCACACCATGGTGGCTAGTGAAAGGATGACACAAAATGTATGCCAAGTGAGTCCAGAAGGGACATAAAATAGTATATAATGTCATATGAAGTGTACTAGACACAACTGGATTGTAATTCAATGATGTGAAAACTCTCTTGCAAAATATCAATGGACAAATCCTATTAAAATTGGTGTGAATGAGTGTTGCACTGATGCCTGTTGTGTACTTTTGTGATGGATGTATGGGCTGCTAAGGTAAATCTTGAGGGAGTGAATTTTTCAAATCTCTTGGCTGAAAAGCAAAACGCAAATCCAGTACAGGTGGCCATTATCAAAGCTTCTCGACTTATCCACAATGTGGGATCCTACTCAAATGTTGCATTCTGCTTGCCTCCTCTTCTACTGTATTCACCTATATGAGTATATAATATATGAGGTTAGGATATCATCCATTTTCAGCTAAGTACTACCATGATGTTGTAAATGAATTATGGGAACAGAGGACAATCAAAGGAAGGACATAACAAATTTGTGATCTTTCAGTCAAAAATGAGCTTTGCGAATTCATGTGTAGGGAAGCAGAAATGAGCCACAATATGTACCTGACTATTGCACATCCCACATATGAACTCTGCAATGCAGTGTTTGATCTGATGTGCAAATGTGAAAATGGTCAGCCTGGTGATGTACACTCTTTTCAACTTGTCAACAGACAGTCACATACTCATGAGGCATGATGGTCTTAATGGTGAAGGTGTCATCAAGGTAATGCAGAGGTGTCCTGATTATTTATCCCCTTCCTCAAATATCAGTAACCTTCTTATACACATTTATTTGTTGATGTGTCATCTCATTGATGTCAGTGCTGTGTGGAAGTAACAGCTGACAACTGCTGCATGGAAGCAGGGTCCCACATGTAAAGTCCATGAGGTAAACATGCTGCATATTGGCCAGGAATAACATATCAATGGTATTGTGAATGACACATACATGCTAGCTCATAGCTACCATCTGGTGTACTGAAATATGGATATGTATGTCTCATCACAGCTGCTGACAGGATGGCACCAGTGCAGCGTGCAACACCATTCCAGGGAATGCAAGACATTCTGGCTGCAGCAGTGAAACCCTCTCGCACCTGTCCATCAGGTAAGTGTGGCGTGAAGTGTTTCCCTATCATAAATTCAAAACCCATGGCAAAGATCTAAATCCCCATCTGCATAGAATCTGCAATCGGTGTTTACAAACTTACATACATACCATTTTGTTTTTATAAGTGTCACATGTGCCTATTTGTAAATTAGTAAAGCAGATCATTGAGTATGGTCTCGCTTCCTTCTCCAGCTGCTGGATCGGGGACCGCTTCATCAACTACACCCATGAGAAGCCAGGTTCAGCAGCTGACATCAGGCAGGACACAAAGCTGTGGCTGGAGCTGGTGAGTTTGCTTGTGCATTGTACATCTTCGTTCAACACCTCAGTGCTAGGGTGTGAGTGGCACATGTAGGTGTACCCAAATCAGGTCTCATGTGATTCATCTGTTGATGAAAAATACAGTAGAACCAACCCTTGTGTTGCACCACATCTTATACTAGGTCAATTACTGATCCTGTTGCAACCTCTGTGTTCCAGGTGATGATGACGATGAGGAGGATGGACCTTCCACCAGTTTTGGGCGATGGACAATCAAAGGCAAAAATCCACTGCTCCTGCAAGCAGTAGTGTTGGATGCAAGTACTGTGTAAGAGGATGAAGTACCTGAGGAGGATGACAAATTTGACGATGATGAAGACTATCTGTCTATCCTCTTAGAGGATGATGATTCAGATTTCATGCCCAGAAAATTTCCCACATCTGCCAAATTTGGCAAGACCTCATACTCTCTGCCCAGCAAAGTGCCTCAGCCTCAACAAAGAAAGATTGCCCATCCTCAGCATAGAGCTAACCAGCCACAGCTCACACGCACCCCAACACATACATCACTTCTCACAGCCCTAACATCCAGTACAGACGTGGTGGTTCCCCTAAAAACTCATCCCTATACAGTGCATCCTAGGCATTCTCTCCACCATCTGAGGGAATACCAACCCTGTTGTGGTGCAGGTATCCCCTGGGCACCATTCTCCTGTTCACAGGCTTTCACCGGCCACCCTCCCCCTCTCATCCATGGCCGACCCCTGTAGAGAGGGCCTGCACTTGGCCATGGCAGCCAGTGGGAGCAGAACTTCTTCCGACAGCAGGCAGATGTGAGACAGGACATTCGTGCCATAGGGGCTACCCTGTCAGACATGTCTCAGGCCCTGCAGGACATGCACCAAATCCCTCAGGTGGTGGACAGACTGACCCATGTTTTGGACAGGATGGATAGATCTTAGCAAGACATGTCCAAGAATATCAGAGATATGATACCCTTCCAAAGGGAAGAAAGCGCAAGACACCATCCCCTGGCCATGAAGATGATGGAGGGAATGCTGAAAGTAATCCATAGTCTCCCTTCACATACTCTCTGGTAGTGGATTGTAGGGTCCACATACGTGGCATACACTCTACAGACAGAGACCACGCAGTTGTGCCGAAAGTTGGGAAAACGTACCGTAACCCATTCTTTCTTACAGGCAGTGCAACACAGGAAATAAATCACAGGAAGTAGTTGACAGCCATTTTGTGTTCATTCTGATTCATCCACCATGAGAGATCAAATCCTCTGCCATCCTGTTGTTCTGTAGTGGAGAAACATGAAATGACAGTGTAGGAGAAAATCATAGACATGAAACATAAGGTAGAACAGACCATTTAATCAGATTTGGGCTGGGACAAGGGGAGGGGGCTGGCGCAACATCACAATCCAGTTTGGTTTTCTCATCCTTTGCATTATGGTACATGTAGTCCATAATGAGTGCTCAAACAAGAGTTGTCTGTTGTGTTACGGTAAATTTGGGGGAAACCATGCTGTGTATCCCAGACACATAGTGCCAGATTCATCCAGAACATCATCATCATGTTGGGGGCCCATCATTTGTGGGGGAGTCAAATCAGTTAGGGGAAAAAACTCAACAATGCAATAGTTAGGCCCTCTTGTGATTCAGACATCCATTCTCAAAAGGTCCAGGAAGGTCTCTCAGAACATATACATATTATCCTCTGAATCCATAGATTCCTTAGGGACATCCACTACACTTATTGCTGACATCGGCAAATGACCTGATGCATAGCCAATCTTGTGATTGCTGTCAACAGCTGTGGTTTACATACAGTTAGTGTGGCTTGCAAAGTAGTCTCAGGATGGACCTTTTGGACAGAGTGGTAATTATCCAACTTTCATCATTGACAACAGACTGCAAACTACATTTTGTCCATGACACAACAGGTTGCTCATGTGAAAAACGTGGCAACCAGCTGATCAAAGACTTGCATACCCTGACCTCTGTTATGTGCAGTGGCTCTATAGCCCTGACTCAGAGCTAGCCGAGGTACAAGAGGTATGTGTAAGCCATGCGTTAAAGCTATATTGTTCAAAACACAACAGGCTAATATGATCTTGCACACAACTTCAGGGGAGTACATCAGCACACCCCCTGTACGGTCAAGACATCTGAATCGTAACTTCAACAGACCAAAAGTGCGTTCTATGATGGCTCGAGTTCGTATGTATGCCCTATTTTACCTACGCTGATGTACAGTGGTTGGATGTCTGTAAGGTGTGAGGAGTTGAGGGGAGAGTGCATACCCAGCATCGCCTGTGGAGATAAGATAGGGCAATAGGTTACAATTCCCTCTTAAATTTTAACAGAACATGATCTATACTTTGGTACATGCAGAGTCTGTTGAGACCCTGTCTGTGGCTTGATGATTCTTATTGTACAATGGTTGTTAATGTAAGGTGCAATTTATACATTTCATATACATATATCCATCATTTTTTTCAGGCTGCCATAGGCTCCTAATACAATGGGTTGCTCCAACGAGCTCTACTGAACCGGTCCAGTATCTCTCACACAGCCATTTAGCCGACATCCCTGAGGACCGGCGGCGTTGCAATTCTACATCAAGCAGACCAGACCGAATCACTACCGATGCGTGAAACACGTTTTCGCCCCCAGCCTGCATAGTAGCCCAACTTCTCCGCCTGGCTAACCTGCCGCTAGTGTGATCAGACCTCTGAGGTTTCGTGAACCATATCTCAACACCCAACCCCCCCCCCCGTCCGCCACCATGCCACTGTCTCCTCCTTTATTGTTTCTACATGCACACGCTGTCGCAAACCCAGGCACCGAACTCCAACCAGACACTGCGCTCCTTGCTTCCAGGCCATTCCATTCCTGCCGTTCTCGTTTCCGTCCCGCAAGCACACTGCTAAGAAGCACACGCTGCAGACAGAGGACACCCCAACCCCCCTCCCGCAACCCGGCCACCATCACCGACGGTTCACTGACATGCACACCGCAATAGCGTCCTTTTCTTGTTGCACTCCACCCGCCTCCCCACTGCACGCCCCCGGGGCTTCGCGCTGTGTCCCCTCCTGACCAACCTCCTCAGGGTCTCCGGCAGTCATGTATGTTCTATACAGCGCCCAGAAGTTCTTGGGGCGACTCCTAGGGGGTAACAGTTCGCTGTACGTTTCCGCCTGCGTACTGCAATACAGCATATCGCTAACCCATCGTTTCTTAGAAGGAAGCGGCCCTCTCATCCAGCAGGCCGCCACGACGCGTCGCGCGATCAATAACGCCATGTCCGTCAGGCGCCTCAGCGCCCGCGGAAGAGGCCTGGAGTAGCCCAACAATGCCAGGGCCGGATCCGGAGGGATCTCTTTTTCCAAGATCTGGCTCAACTCCCGGAACACCGTCGTCCAAAACCGGGCAACTCCTGGGCAAAGCCAGGCCATGTGTAGGAAGTCAGCCACGGGAACATGGCAACGCTCGCAATCCGCCGTGGGGCGCAGCCCGTACCTATGCAGCCTTTCCGGGGTGTAGTAGACCCGCTGCAAAAACTTAAAGTGTATTAATCGATGTCGACCATTCAAGGAAATCTTTTTGGTGCTAGAGCAGCAGTACTTCCACATCTCATCCGAAATGTCCATTTCAAGATCCGTCTGCCAGGCTCGCCGCGCTGCAGAACACTGGTGCTCCCTTTGCTGGTCACCTAGTTTTTTGAGGGTCGAGACCATTTTGGACGGCGCCGCAGTTTTAATGACATAGGAAAGCTCCGGGATTTCGGGGGGTTCCTCACCAGAGGGCCCCAAAAGAGACAGCAACGCGCCCCGTACCCTGTGGAATTGAAAGCGCTGGAGTAACGTGATCCCCGGCTGAGTCGAGGCCACACTCTCCAGCGTCTTGGCCCCTCCATCCTGAAACAGGTCCGCCATCCTGACTATTCCCAAATCACCCAGTGCCCGTTTCACCCCCGCTTCCCTCAGAGGGGGGAGCCAAACCGCCCACTCCACCGGCATCAACGGAGAGTATAAAAGGTCACGGTCTTGCCTTCTCATAATCGTGTGCCACGCATGGTTAGTAGTTCCGAGCGAGTCCAATAGACCCACCCTACGATCCATGGGTAGAAAGACCGTCGCTGGGAGTGGGAGCGGATCCGCAAACAAGCGCTCCAGCAACACATGCGGTACGTCAGGTTCGGCGTGTATCCACGTATGCAAATGGGACGCCTGCGCCACTCTGTAGTAGCTCTCCAGATCCGGAGCACCAAGCCCCCCCATCTCGTATGGCAGTGTAAGCACTTTCCATTGGACTCTAGGTTGTTTACCACCCCAGGCCAGTCGGGTAAGGGTCTGTGTCAGCTGCATAAAGAAAGACCTGGGGAGCACTATAGGGATGTTGTTAAAGAGGAACAGAAATCGAGGTAGGACGATCATTTTCATGATGGCAATCCTGCCCATCAGCGACAAAGGGAGCTTGTTCCACTCTTCCACCTCGTCTACAAGTTTTGAATAAGCTACCCCATAGTTTTCCCTCAGCAAGACCTCCGGGTCCCTATGCAGCCGAATTCCCAGGTAGCGGATTGAGTCCGTTGTCCACTGCAAAGGGTATTCCATAGGGAATTGCAATGTAGCCGGAGTCAACGGGAACGCCAGCGATTTGTTCCAGTTGACCCTGAGGCCCGACAGCGCCCCAAACCGGACCACCTCCCGCAAGATGGAAGCAAGATTCTCCTCCGGGTCTCGGATGTACAGCAGCGTATCGTCCGCGTAGGTAGAAATACCGATCTTATAGGAGGGAAAGTTGATTCCCTCAAATCTGTGGTATTCTCTTATTGCGCACGCTAAAGTTTCCGCCACTAGCGCGTAGAGGAGCGGGGAGAGAGGGCAGCCCTGCCTGGTCCCCCTAGTGATTGCAAACGGCTCCGTGACTCGGTCGCCGAGGCGCAGCCGGGCAGTGGGCCCGAAATACAAAGCACCAAGCATCTGCAGAAAAGGTTCTCCCAACCCAAGCTTCCTCAGCACCCGCACCATAAACGGCCATTCCACAGAGTCAAACGCTTTCTCCATATCTAGGAAAAGCGCTATGGCCTTACTCTCTGGGCGCACATGCTGCATGACTCCAAGGACCGTGCGGATATTGTACGTAAGATTCCTGGATGGAAAAAATCCTGCCTGCTCCGGCGCCACAAGCTCCGGCACCAGAAGCGCCAAACGCGTGGCCAGCACCTTTGCATATATCTTAGCATCGACATTAATCAGGGAGAGAGGCCTATAGGAGCCGCACAGGTTGGAAGGCTTCCCAGGTTTTAAAATTGTGACAAGCAGGGCCTCCCGCATCGTGTCAGGCATGCAGCCTTCAAGACATATGTCGTCGAAAAGAGCCATGAGGTGCGGGAGGAGCTGGTCCTGGAAGGCCTTATAAAAGGCCACCGTCAGCCCGTCCGCTCCCGGGGCAGTGCCAGCTCTCATACCTCCCGGAGCCTCCAAGATCTCATCCTTTTGTATGGGCAGCGCCAGGAATTCCCGCCGCGAGTTGGACAAAAACGGCATTTTGATGTAACTGAGGTAGTCGTCTATCTCCTCTTCCATGTTAGAGGACTGAGATTTATACAGTCCCGCATAATAGGCCCTGAATTCTTCTATAATCCCCGCCTCATCTGTGATCACATCGCCCGAGGCTGTGACGAGTTCGTCTATTACCAGAGGTCGCCTAGAGCTACGGAGTATCCCTGCAAGTAAAGATCCCGGTCGCTCGCCCTCCCCATAAGTGCGAGCCGTGGCGTACTTCCCCATATGTTGCACCTCACGGTCCGCCTCACTGTTGATCTCAGTGACCAGGTTCTGCAGCCTCGCAGCCACCTCGGGGTCCGCCGAAGCCCCCTGATGCTCCTCCAGCTGCGCAATCTGCGTCTCCAGGGCCCCAAGTCGCCGCCGGATGGATTTAAGCACGCCCGAATGCTTAGTCATTGCAACTCCGCGAATATAAGCCTTGAACGAATCCCACACCGTTTGGAAGCTCTGGACCGAGCCTGCGTTCACCTCAAAGTACGAGTCTATTTCGTCCGCCAGTTCCCCCCGGAACACGTCATCCAGCAGTGAGTAAGGCGGCAGCCGCCACGTGAACGGCGGTACTCGTCGGTGCGGGGTAGCCAGTACGAGCAGAAGAGGGGAGTGGTCCCACAGTGTGCGCGGTAGCACCTCGCAGTCCTTGACGCACGCTAGCAGTGTCCGCGACACCAACCAATAGTCTATTCTTGTATGCACGTCGTGGAATGCCGAATAATGCGTGTATCCCCCTTTACCAGGGTGGCGATGTCACCAGATGTCTAGCATGTCTAGCCTGATTAATTCTACCTTCATATGTTGGGCGGCGGTCGCCGGGCGGCGAGCTGGCCCCGAGGAGCGGTCTAGCTCTGGATTGAATGTGAAGTTAAAGTCACCTCCCCATACCATGCCAGTGTGCACGTGCAGCCTACATTGTGCCGCCAGTGCGTCATAGAACTCAGGGGAGTCGTAATTGGGGCCGTACACATTGACTACGATCAAGTCATGGCCCTTACCAGTGCACCTCGCTATTAAGTAACGCCCGTCCGGGTCGGAGGTCAGCGACGTCAACCGCAAGTTCGATCGTGGGTTTACCCAAGTAACCACCCCTCTGGAATGTGATGTAAAGCCTGCCGCAGCGCTGGTGCCCACTAGCCCCTTCGCCGCTAACAGTCTACTTGTAAGAGGAAGGTGAGTCTCCTGAAGCAGTGCCAGATCAATGTGGTGCCGGTGGAGATAATTTAAAACTTTCCTGAGTTTGCGATGATCGTTCAGCCCCCGGACATTCCACGTCAGTGCTCTAATGGCCCCCTCTCCGGTGTCCCCCTTCCGTTCACCTATTCCAGTCATCCGGGCAGAAACAAACAGCAACCACCACTGCGCACAGGCCAAGTGGGAGTCCCCTCCCACCACTCGATTCCAGAAAGTCTGAAACAGCCATACAACAGTAAGTCTAAAAGTGTGCCACTCAACAGACAGTGCGGATCACAGGCCCCAACGGCAGAACTTCCCCCTAACTTCCCAGCCCACCACCCACAGCCGACCACCCCCAACCTGGCCAGACAGATCCCCAATCCCACCCCCCTCCCTACCCCGCAACAAACATACAAAGCCATCCCCGAACCAGCCCTCTGAGGGCCTACGAAAGCTATCAGCACTGGGGCAGGTGCTTCCGATGAACAGCTACCCTAAAACTCTCAACTGTCCACCATATGGCCGTGCCCCCACTTCCAAGCCCCCAGTCTCAGTGCAGCTCGAGTCATTATCGCCTCCCCACCATTAGTGCTAGGGGGGGACCCCAACACTCCCATCAGCAGCGAGCCACCCCTCCCATCTAAACTTGCAAGGCACCCTCCCAACGCCCCCAAGTTGCCATCTAGGCCATGATCCATTTGTCTCGTAGACCGGCCCGTGCAATGAGGTCCAGGCGCCACACCAACCAGAGTCCCGCAGATATTAAGGCCGCAGGGCTATCCTGCCCTTGCCCAACCCATGAAAAGGGTCCTGCCCCCGCCTCCCCTCCAAGTCCAGGGCCGCAGCACCCGGGCCTCTCCCCAAATACATCAGAAAGCTCTCACCCAGCCACAGCCTCAGAGTCCTCCGGGCTGGTCGTCGTCTCCTGCACAACAACAATGTTCCAGCCGCTGCAATACCGCCAGGGAAGCGGCTACCTCCACGACAGGGCAACGGCCCTCCGCCAGGAGACAGAGCGCATCAAGCGGCCATCGCCAGCGATCTAGTCCTGCTCCTCCAGGCCAGATGCGTCCGCCCGGGCAGCCGCGCCATCCTGCAGCTCTCGCCGTTGCTCCTTCGACCACTCCTTCAGAGATCGCTGCAGCTCCCTCGGGTCCGTGAAGAAGTGCGAGTGCCCCTGCCTGTTGATGCGGAGCCTCGCCGGGTATAACATGGCATAGTCTAGGCCCAGGTCATGGAGTTGCTTTTTGTAGGGTGCGAACTGCCTGCGCTCCTCTTGAACCTTCGCCGTGAAGTCGGGATAGATGGAGATGTCCATCCCTTCGTATTGCAGCTTCCCCTTTTCCCTCGCCACTCGCAGGGCTGTGTCTCTATCTCTATAATTCAGTAGTTTTGCTATTATGGGTCTTGCAGGCGCACCAGGCTTGGGGCGAGGGCCCAACGAACGATGGGCTCTCTCGACAACAAACATCGGGGAGAACACGTCCTCTCCCAGCAGTGCCCGCAGCAATTTTTCCACGAAAAGTTCCATTCGCCCGGTGTGCGTCGATTCCGCCACGCCGGTGATGCGGACGTTTGACCTCCTCGAACGGGCCTCCAAGTCTTCGGACTTGTCCTGAATGACCTGTAACAGCTTACTGAATTGCCTGCGGTCCGAGTCCCACGTCGTCTGCGCCTCCTCCACCTGCGTTATTCTCTGTTCGGACAAATCCAGCCGCTCAGCATTCTTATCCACTCGTTCCGACATGCGGTCCATGCGGTATGTGAGCGCATCGAGCTTAGTGTCTATCGCGGTCAGACTGCCCTGCAGCCCTTTTTCCATTGCCGCCAGCATTGCCTTGATGTCGGCGCACATAGAGCTCTCCGCAGTCGCTCCATCTGGAGGCCGCGCCGGTGGTGCTTCGTCGGGCCCCTTCGGCTTGCGGGGGTCAAAAGACAGTTTGGGCTGGGATTTATCGCTTTTGCCCATGGCGACGCTGAGGGTCAGCGGCCGCCGCACGCCCGTCTCTCCGGGGCAAAGTCCCGATCCTGGGAGGGCTGCACTGCGGGGCACCCCCACCACGACTCGCAGATGTCCGGGGCGCCGACCACCCCGTGTCGCAGGTCCGCACTCTGGTCGCTCCCCAGCTACAGCCCCAGCCTGATCACAGAGTCATATATCTGCCTGCGCCACTCCCAGTGTCCGGCCGCCGCCTCAGGCCCGAGTGAGAGTGGGGCGCTCCCCGCTCGAGCCAGTGAGACCACTCTCCTCCACGTATTGCGTCGCTATCCGGGACAGGGAGGGCGCCCCAGGGGCCACTGCTGGTGATTGCCACTCCCGTTGGCTATACCCCGAAGGGCCGCGGCGGCAGGCCGTTCTGCTCCACACGACAGCCCCAGTGGCCCCTCCAGCACCCGCAGCCAGGTCACAGCACCAGACACGCAGACTATTCCTCCAAGTCGCCGCCGTCACTCACCGGACCGTCCACGGCCCAGACGTCGGGCTCCCGCCAGGCAGAGGGAAGCAGAGGGAGGGCGCCGCCGCAGTAGGTCACAGATCTTGAGCTAGGGAGAACGAACGGCGATCCCTCCAAGTTCTCTGCAGGCCTGGGTCAGCTCCAATGCCGCAGGGGGGTGGGGGTGGGGGGGGGTGCCAAGTCCGCAAGTGCCCACCCGGGCGCAGCACCAGTGCGCTTCCCTGTCGCTTCCCGTCTCGAGGGTGGCCCCACGGCCAACGCTGCTCCCCAGGTCAGCCAGAGGGGGGGGGGCAATCCACACCAGCACGCCCGTCACCCCCGCCGTCCGAGTCAAAGGTGTCACGGGGGGGCCTCCGGGCCTGAACCCCAGGGGCGACTAGGGTCTCACACGGCGTGGGCAGCCGCTTCTGCCAGGGGGTCCGGGAGCCCAGGTAGCGATCCAGCTAGGGGGGGGGGACACCGCATCCGCCTCCCCGTACCCCATGTAGGTCCACAACCCTCCGCTTGTGCGTCCGGCGCGTCCGTCTCCGCCTCTCCGTCGACTCCCGAGGTCTCAGCTGCCGGACCAGGACAGTCGGGTCCTCCCCCTGCCAGTCGGCCGCACGTCGCGTGACGCACGTTGGGGAGAGCCACAGGACAGCCCGGGGATCACGGCCCAGTCCGCTCCCCCGCTCAACGTCCGTCGGTGTCAGCTCTCCGAGTCTCGCTCGCTGCCGCCGGGCCTCCGGGGCGACTCAGCCAGTTCTCCGGTCAGTGCCGCTGCTCAGGATCCTATGGACGGATATTTAGGGGCTTAGAGCGGGAGCTCCGCGTTTACGCGTCCGCCATAGCCGCCGGCTAGCTCCGCCCCCCATATATCCATCATTTTTAGTGCTTGGTACTTACCCAGTAGCCACATGTTGCCAAATTCTCCCGCAACCATCCGCCGAGCAAGAGGTGACATGCAGAATACAAAGCTGTCATGGGTACTGCCAGGAAACACTGCATGCCCATCAATGAATCTCCAACTGGCATCACAGACAGCCTGCACATTGATGGAATGCCATCAGTGTCTGTTGCAGAATGGGTTTGGAATGCGGCGGGTGGCTGAAGGGCCACATGTGTACAATCAATTGCACCCAGCACACGTGGGAAGCGAGAGATGAGATAGAAATTCCTAGCTGCCCTTTGCCTCCTGTCCAGTGTATGCGGCATTCGTATGTGGAGGCGGGCTCTTAAAATGATGCAGCTCAGTACCTGATGCAAGCACCGCAACTGGCTTGCCTGAGAGATGCCCTAGAGGTCACTAGAGATTCTTTGGAACGACCCGGTCACAAAGAAATGGAGAGCAGAAAGTATCTTCAGATATGCTGGAATAGCATGGGAGCAGCAGGTTACAGAGTCAAGTTCCTGATCCCACTCACATACCATCTCCAAGATGACATCTGGAGGGAAATGGTATCTGGCCCTGACATCTTGGCTGGACATCCCAAATAGATGTATTCATTGTCTGAATATCATCTCTACTCTCCTCCTCCTCCTCAAGTCTTCTTGCCACGTGGCAAGGGGCAGAGCAACAAACACATTCAGTGACATGTTGGAAGATTTATGTGTGTCTGCTCTGCTTTCATATGTGCTGCAGGGCTGGGATTGGCTGTTGGGCTGCAGTGTCAGCTGGAGCATGGTAGGCGATAGTAGGCACTTGGACAGGTGTTAAGCATTGAGGAAAATGATCATCTGGCCAGAATGTGGGCATTCCAGCCTGAAAGCGGAGATTCCAGCTTGGGTGCAGAAATTCCGGCCCAAGTGAGGGATTTCCGATCCGGAGTCGGAAATTCGGCTCCTGGTGCGGAAATTCCAGCCTGAGTGTGGACATAAAGATAGGAGTCGTAAGTGAATTCTGTGAATAACAAAAATCGTAAGTGCCTTCTGCGAATACCAAAAGTCGCAAATGTAGACTTTTTCTCAGATTACTTTTGTGAATCGGGCCCTCTGAGTTTTTTGCTGTTTACTATTCCCTGCATGCGTCGGATATATTGGGGATTTTTGGAATGTGCGCGGGATTAGGGAGAAATGCCACCAAGGAATTTAGGGTGTTTTTTCTTTTTAAATCGGAAAATGAGCAGTGCATGGATACTTGTTCATTTACTTAAAGTATACCTCTCCACATTGAAGTGAAATAGGAGGTTGCTTCACTGCTCAACATCCATTTATTGATGTATTGACTTAAATATTAGCTTTCTGTAGGGGTTGGAAATATTTCTCCTTTCATTTGATTTCAAAATCACTGTAAATATGGGGATATTTTTACTTATTTATCGCCTCACTTCTGCTGGACATGAATATGTTGCTGCTAATTTCATGAAATAATAAGGCTTTCAATACAAATGATTTAATTGGCAGTTCTCCTTGAAGCTACATTATTTACGGAACTGTTTGACTGAGATGGCAGTTAGCAAATAGTGATTACTGACATACCTGCATGACTTGCTAGATTCAAATATCATCTATGATAAAATAAAAATGTGAAAAATGTTTTACCTTCAAAGCCTCTAAGACCTTTTTGGTAGCATCTGGATGTTGTGCATATTTCCTCATACTCTACTGCATTTGACAGGACTAGAAGCCACTAGTATCTCTCCTAGGACTCAGGATACCAAAACCTAGTTATTCAGCGACCTGAATATTGTTTTGTAAGCAGTGGCTAAAATTATTATATATGTAAAAAAACATTGTTCATGGAGCAAAAACTCCCTCCTTCGAAATAAATTCTCTATAATCTTCTGTGTGTGTGCAACTTGCACAAAAAGCGTAGTTAGCTAGTCATGGTCAGATTACCATCGCATCATACTTTTGAGTCCCCCCCAGACAGAAGGCTAGTGTTTATTGCATATGCTTATGGAGGTGGTTTTGTCAATTGAAAAACTGTGCGAGATGGGAATTTAGCGAATGGACAAATGGTCTAAGCTAGCGTATTATCCTTATTTAAGATTTACATAGTGCTAAAAAACCCAAAGCCAGCTAATCACTGTGAAAGAAGCAACCCAACTCAGTTTAAAACAGGAGAATTTAAGGATCTTCTGTCTTAAGATACCTGTAAGCTAGAGAGCAGGCATTTTACTTGAATTTCTTACTTTTTCACTTCAACAACTTTACCAAAATAGAAATCAAATATTTAAATTTATTCGAAGTGTATCATCATAGAAATTCCCAAACCAGCAATATGGATGTGGCAGAGCTTATATGGGTGCTTATGTATCAAAGTAACATAAGCCCCATTTGCCCCTGACTGGCATATTGAAGTTACAAGCCAGGCCCCTTGGCTTTGGTAATCTTGCTTAAAAAGTGAGAATTGTTGGCTTTACCATTGGCTATTATTCTTGGCTCGAGGTTTTGGGGCTCTTCATACTAAGGCACTATACACATTTCAAATTATTTCCCCTAGAAACCCCCCTTTTGGTACCTCTAAGGGTCCACAGATTCAATGGTCTAAAAGAGGTGGCCACCCTTGACCCCTGTTCATAACCCCTGGTTGATCACAATGCATTTTTGTTTTGTGGTTCGAGTAGATGCACCTAGAAGACCTGCCATCCAGGTAAAATAAGCTCCGGGGATTGGGGTAGACAGGGTGCTCATTGTATTTAGTATTTTCTACGTTTGGGCTGTTTGCATGCATGCATTTTCACTATATTTATCATTATCATCAGACAATGTATGCGTATACCTACTTCACAAAACCCTAGTGGGACACCCATTTATAGGTTTACCTATAGCTGTTTGTGATTATTTGTCTTTGAAGAATAATGGTTGCCAGAATAAGATGCATGTGCCTACCTGAAGAAAATTCTATCCGTCACCTTTTACCTCTGTTAGGTGTTTGTCTCCATGGCAATCTGAAAAAGAATACACAAGTTACCATACCAGAGCAATCCCCTGTACGGTGTATGTAGTTATTTATATGCACATAGGCAGTGACCACTGTAATAACCTCTGGGAAGAACTCTTTCCTAGAGTTCTCTCTAAGTAGGAAAATTCTGACACAGAATTATTGGCTGGGCCCTTTGCACTTGGAGGATGGGTGGAATCTTATTGGAAGTGGGACATTAACCTACTAGCTACACCTGGCCATCTAAGCTGGAGCTACATTCCAGTGTACAATACCTGATTGAAACCTGCTTGAAACCTGCTTGATCACCACCCTTAACCCTGCCAGGACATACTCTTAAATTACTTGTTCTCAGTTCAAGAGTTGGGCCACATTCGTTTTTTCAAGTGACGGCTGCAAAGGAAGAACAGCAATTCAGGCTATGGCTAAGCCTAGAAACAGGGTGGATTTAATAGATAATTGTAAGAAATTGGGTTACGGGTTGAGGGGGGTAAAACCCTTCTCACACAGCAACCATAATTCTTCGCAGGGTGAAGTCACAGGCAAACTCTAAATTAACCTGTGCTCAACCCTTGGGTAGCTTGGCACAGAGTGGCCGGGCTTAACTCGGAGGTAATTTGTAAAGTATTTGTGCAATACATCAAACAGTAACACAGTGAAAACAAACCACTAAAGGATCCCATACCAGATTAGAAAAATAAAGTCAGTTTTTAATGAATAAAACAAGACCAAAATGACAACAATTCCATTAGTAGAACTTGAAATTTGCAGGTTTTAAGATTTCAGTTAAAATAGCACCAAAAAGTGCAACGTGGCAACTGTGAATATCTAGTCGTGCCGGACCGCGGAAAAGGCACCAGTTCAGGCCAACCACAGCAGTTCCAATTCGGCTGCAGGGTTGATGCAGATTCCTTTGCATCAGAAGAAACCTCATAGCAGAGGAGATGCATTGGTTCCAAAACAGCACCAGCTCAAGGGAAAAGGACAGGAATGCACCTTATTGGATAAATATTGTGCATTCCTGCCCTTTCCCTGTGATGCAGGGCAGCACAGCAAGGTGACTTGCTGCATTGCCCTCTATCACAAAAGTCAAAAATATGCCCCTTAGTGTGGGTGAAGGTCAAACGTCCCATTTAAAGACTCTGCAGACAGTGCACAACTGACAAAGCAGATGTGGGACCTCAGCACACTGTTGCATATATCAGTTGCCCTAGTACCTTGTGTAGGAGCTATACTATCTTGTTTCTGTTGTATTGTAGCTTAATTGCTTTATACTCTGTCCCCTACTAAATCTATTTATCTCATTCATTTGATCAGTAATGAATGACCAACTAAGTAGTATAGGTTTCAATACCGTATTATTTATTCTCATTTGACAAGGTTATGCTCTAACATCTAATTTCTTGAAACAGGGATATTTGTATTACCTGTAGTCAATGATACCCCAAAGTTACTCAGTGCAGAGATATGTGTGCATTAGCTTTTAAAAGCTCTTTAAGGATAATGCAGATCTATATCATGTGTGGAACAAAGAACCACAAGGCTTAACCCCTTAAGTACTGGGACTTCCTCTTGCAGTGCATATTTGGGATAGTTTGCACTTAAACATTTACAAATACATAAACTGCAATATTTAGTAGAAGGAAACAAAGCATTGTTACCAGCATTCAAAGAATGGTGAATAAGATGAATAATTCAACCATTATTGCAGTGATTATATGAGCACATGATGATGCTCCTATCTAGCACTACTTATACTCTAGAGATCATAGTCTGAATGCTTTCTGCCAGATCACTTGGAGCACCCTAACTCCCCATTTACCTGTGTGGTATGTATCATGAAGCCAGTCTGTTGTAGAACTGGCTGCCATGCTCTGCAGGATAGTGATGAGAGCCAGCAAGCCTGGAAATCTGTCATGGGTAAACATCTAATTACAATGGCAGGCCTGAGACAGGTTGGAATGGCTACTTGTGCAGGTGGCACAATCAGGGCTGCATGCCCACTATTAGCATTTAGATTACAGGCACTGGGTGTATGGTATACCAGTTTAGAAGGGACTTATAAGTAAATTCAATATGTCATTCAGATATACATCAATGTAACCATGTTTTGGGGGGAAGCACTTTAGCACTGGTTAGCAGTGGTAAAGTGCTCAGAGTCCTAAGGCCAGCAAAAAGATACAACAAACAGGGAGGTAATCAGGCAGAAAGTTGGGGGAAGACCACCCTAAGGATAATAGGTCTAACAGGCATAAAGCACTAAATGTGGATATCTGTTCACATTGTACCGGGACAAGTCACAAGTTCAGGACGACCATGATTGAGCACGGGCCACCAACAGGGACCCAGTTAGGCCCACTGAACAGAGTACCTTTAATTCTAGCTTGCAGAGCATTGCATGGATCCACGTCGAAGATGTTGGAGATATGTTACGCAGTCGGTGCGATGCTGGTTCCCAGGAGATGCAAGGCTGCAATGTGGAGTACGTCATCATCGTCTAGGATGCTGTTGATGGGAGAAGAGACACCTGGGCCAAGGATGTGTCGTGCAGCGGCAGTTCCGAAGGCGATGAGTGCTGCAGGTCGGCAATGTTAGTCTTTGCAATGGGTCCAATCCATGCTGCAGCAAGATATAGCAGTTATGCTCGGGATTGTGTCGTGCAGCAGAGGAGGTGCAGCAGTTCTGCTGGATCCACAGACTCTGGTAAAGCACCTTAAGCCCACTTCCAAGGGTCCATGACAGGGGTGGCAGGACTTGGCAAGAGAGACTCGTGGATAACAGAGTCCAGGTGCATACACAAGGTTGTTGGAAGCCTGTATGGCTCTGAGGCTGCAGATCAGCTGGCCAGCTAACTAGCTCTTGGAGTCACTCTAGGTTCTGGGTTCGAGAGATGCAGGAGCAGTCCTTCTCCCCCAGGCAAGAGGGCAGCAGGCAGCAAGTTAGCACAGAAAAGCAGAAGTCCAGCAGAGTGGCAGTCCATCAGCACAGCAGTTCTCTTTCCTGGCAAAACATCCACAGGTTCAGAAGTGTATTGAAGTGTTGGTGTCAGAGGTCCGGTATTTATTCCCGGTTTTGCCTTTGAAGTGGGGGAGAAACTTCTAGAGGTTTCGTTTTGAAATCACTAGGCATCCTTCATTCCCTGTCCTGGCTCCAGACTAACTACAGGAAGTACGTAGCCCTTTGTGTGGAGGCAGGACATATCCTATTCAAGTGTAAGTTGGGCTGTGCCCAGCCCCTCCCTCTAATCCTGTCAGTGATGGCCAATCCAGGCACATCTGAACTCCCTATTGTGTGTGGATGTCTAGGAGTAATGCACAGAGCCCAGCTGTCAATTACAGCAAGTAATGTGTGGCCAGAGACAGACTAAAGGCACTAAATGGCTAAGGCTAGAAAATGTCAACTGTCTAAAACTTGGCATTTTCAGAATTCCAATTTAAAATAGGATTTCATCATAACTTAGTATTTTAAATTGTGATTACAGAGACACCAAGAATGAACTGATAATGACTTCCCATTTGGAAATTACACTTTTAAAATGCAATAAGGAAACTCCAATGTTATCCTATGGGAGAGATAGGCCTTGCAGTAGTGGAAAGCGAATTTAAGAGTTTTTTCCTACCAGGGCATGTAAAATTTATAAGTACATGTCCTGCTTTTTAAATACATTGCACCCGTCCCTCTGAGATGGCCAGGGCCTAACCTAGGGGTGACTTATATGTATTAAAATGGATGATTTGGGCCTGACAAATGTTTATTTTGCCAAGTCAAAGTGTCAGTTTAGAACTGCACACACAGGCTCTGCAATGGCAGACCTGAGACATGTTTAAAGGGTTACTTAAGTGGGTGGCACAAATCAGTGCTGTAGACCCATTAGCAAACAGAGAAAATGATCGACGGAATGCTGAATAATGTCAAACGCTCACCCCCAGTACAGAGATCGGAGCCTAAATCCATTGTTTTGTTGCTTACCACACCATCCAGTTTAGTACCAGCCATATGCAAATCCACCTTGACTCTGCTCCTCATGGGAACAGTGCAGCCCAAACTGCCAGGCCCGGACCAAAAGCAAGCATCCCAGGACCAGTCATAACATTTAATTTACAGGACCAGGGTATAGGTAGTACCATTTTACTAGGGACTTTAGTGAGATAAATATGCCAGTTTGGAATAAGCCAATATTACTATGCTCAGAGGATAGAGCACAAGCACTTTAGCACTGGTTGGTAGTGGTGAAGTGTGCACTGTCATAAAGCCGGAAAAAAACGAGATCAGAAACAATTGAGTAGGAAGGCAAATAGTTAGGGAGAAGGCCACCCCAAGGCTGACAGGTCTAACATCCACCAAATTAGTAACTTGAGATTCATTGCAAATCCCTGAAAAGTAAGACATTTGCTCCAAATCTAAAGCTATGGTGGCAAAAGCCTGACTTTTACACAGCAAGAGCTTTGTGAATCAGGTTCTATGATACCCTAGGATAGTTAACAACTGAACCTTGAGCCACTGCTAATTTTTCAATAAAACAATTGCCTATTTATGCAGCAAAGTCATAATGCTGGAATTTCACCATAGTACGTTCCAGGAAGTACAGCTATGTATTTGTCACTGAGATGTTTAATTGAAACTATTGTTAAAATAGTTTATGTTGATTTCAGTACTGCTGGCTTATACCCAATCTCATTGCATGACTTTCCATTTAACAATGAACTGTTTTAATGCCAGCAGCTGGTGTTATTAACATTCCTGGGTGCTTAAAAACTGTGCACTGATTATTTGACTTCTTGCAATAATCTTTTTTAATACCAACCTGGAAAATGGAAACATATTCCTTGCGTTTTTTCACAGGCACTGCTTCAAATTAGGTACACTCTAAACTAACATAGGAATGACAGCTTTTTCAAGAACTGAGGATTTTATGTGTAATATGGGTTTTGTTAATTTGGTCCTCCATGGGTTCTTTTTGGATTTATGAAATGCCAGAGGTACTTATCACATTTCAGACACTTTAGACCATATTTATAGTCAATTCATGCAGTGCAGCACAGCAAGTCACCTTGTTGTGCTACAGTGCGTGATAGGGAAAGGGCAAAAATGCACCTTATTTAAGTCAATACAACACATGCCTGCCTTTTCCCCTGTGCTGGTGGCCTTTTGGCTGCCTAGAGCCAACACAGGCACCTTTGCATCATGGTGCAAGGGTGCCTGCATTGTAAGGAGGATTTTTGATTGTGCAGGATGGGACACCTTTTCTGAGGATGTTTCCTCTTTGTATGTGTGCTGCACAATGCAGCACACATTGAAAGAGGAAAAAACAAGGAGAAATAAACATATTTCTCCACATTAAACCTCACCTGGGGAGGTGTAGGTTTTTGTAACATAGCTAGGTCTATCACTTCTGGTAAATCTATGAATGCATCAAAATACATGGATTGTGATTGGGAACATTCATGCAACGCCCATGCAAACACCTCGTTGGCGCAGAGTAATGTAATACAGAGATCAGCTGCAAGTGTCCCAGGGCTCCTTCCTGAGCCCCACCCTCTTCACTGTCTACATGGCCCCACTCGCAGCAACCGTCAGAAGTCATGGACTCAACATTGTCTTTTATGCCGACGACACCCAGCTGATCTTCTCCCTCACCAATGAACCCACAATCGCCAGAACCAACTTCCACAGTGAAATAAAGGCAGTTGCCATCTGGATGAAAGACAGCTGCCTCAAGGTCAACTCGGAGAAGACCGAAGTACACATCCTGGGACCCTCTCCTTCAGCCTGGGACGACGCTTGGTGGCCAGCCGCTCTGGGTCCCCTTCCCACCACGACGGACCACGCCTGCAACCTCAGCATCATACTCGACTCATCGCTCACAATGAACTGCCAAATCAGTGCAGTTTCCTCAGCCTGCTTCCATGCACTCCGTCTGCTTCAAAAAATATAGGATGGATTCCCACAGAAACCACAGAGACAGTTACCACCGCACTCATCACCAGCAGACTTGACTACGGCAACACATTGTACGACAGCTCAAGAAACTACAGAATGTACAAAACACCGCAGCCAGACTGGTTCTCGACATCCCTGCTGCAGCCACATCACGCAACATCTCTGACAACTCCACTGGCTCCCAGTCAACAAGAGAATCACCTTCAAGCTCCTCACATATGCCTACAAAGCTCTCCACAATGAAGGACCAGCATACATGAACCACTGCCTCGCATTCCATGTACCCACCAGACATCTCTGTTCTGCCTAATTCACCCTAGCCTCTGTCCCCAAGAACAACAAACCTTAACTGGTGGAAGTTCATTCTCCTACCTCGCCGCCAAAATCTGGAACACACTGCCCCTCCACCTCAGGCAATCTACGTCGCTGACCCAATTCAAGAATAACCTCAAGACCTGGCTCTTCGAATGATCCTACACCCAGAGGGACCAGCGCCTTGGGACACTCATAGCCCCTGATTGATTGATTGATATATTGATGCATCGATTGGCTCTGTGTTGCATTACAGGAGATTTATGAAGCCAGTAGGGGCCACGCAAAGTGGCCTTGTGTGGCTTCATAAATCTCATTTTTAATTTGCGTCACTCTTGCTCCATGTTGCGTGGTGTAAGAGCGATGCAAAGGAGCTCCTAAATATGACCCCTCGTGTGATAAGTACTCTATATCATTGTCTCATTCTGATTGAGATACAGAAATACTCTGATGAATATGAATTATTTATTTAAAAAAAGAAACACACAATAAATCAGATAGAGCCAACATAAGTATAACCTGCCACCTACGGAAATGGTTATCTCATACCCATTATTTGCAGTATAAAAGAATAATTGAATAAGGCACTCTTTTGAGGGATGCGACCACATTTTACCACACTCTTATTTTGGAAGACATTGTAGCAGATCTACTACCCATTTGAGATAGTGCAACTGTTCGGGAAAATTTCCAATTGTGAGTTTTCCAAATGTGCAAAAATGTTTATGTTCACACGGAAAACGTTTCTCTTTCTCATCAAGACCTTTCGTGCAGTTTTGCACAAGTGCAAATGATATCGTCAAAGAACTCGTTCTAGTGATTAGCTCAAGTGTAGTATATGCTGATTGATTTAGCAAAGTAGCACAATTATGTACCGCCTACCGTGCATCATCAATCGGAGGATGAAATGACAGTTTCGATGTGAGACTTTGTGTGCGTGAAAAACTTTGCACACTTGCAAATATGCTAATTTCATCACATTAAAAAAAACGTAGGCTGTAGGTGAATATTCCTGTAGGCATGTTTTGTGGCAGAACTGTCCTGCAAAAACATTATAACTAAAGTGGGATATTGCAGTGTAGTGTTTCTCCAAAACCAAACTTTTCACGATTTCCTTCATGGAATAACTTTTTAAACTGTGCAACCTTTGTCAAGGTTCAGAACATTTGAAAATCTTAACAACGTTTTCAGAGGAAATGTCATTTATTCCTAGCAGTAACTAGTGGTGATTGAGAATTGTGGTAAATTGGCAAATTCGCAGAGGGATCTTATGAGTGCTGCTTGTAGAAGGTGAGATCTGTGGGGTAGTCACCTAGCACTGGTGAAACTGCTACCAATTGTAGCAACATCATCAGTAGAAATCATTGTAGTAGTTCCAGTAATAGTGGTACAATTTAGTGCACTAGTGCAAACAGGGGTAGCTGGAGTAGTGATATCAGCAGTGGTAGTTGTACATGTTACATATAGAAGTACCAATAAAAGAAGCCATACTTGGCCTACTACTCCTAGTTGTAGTACATAAGGTAGTAGTAATAGTGCTGCAAGTAGTAAGGGGCATATCAGCAACAACCGGTGATAATTATCGCTAAGCGCACTTAGCACTAGGATAATTATCGCCGGCTAGCGTGGATTTTTATCGCTGAGATAGCGTGCTATTAGCAACGCTTATCTCAAAAGTGATAAAAATCCTACTGCTAACTGCCAAACGTGAGATTATCGCTGGAAACCCAGCGATAATCCCACGAAGTTTGGCGCTAGCTTGCAGATAGGGCCTCACATACTTAGCCATGGTATCCACCTTACATAGGAAATCATGGCTAAGTCAGTTTCAGAGCAGGCGTAAGGAAAATAGCGATAACAGAGGTTATCGCTACTTTTCTTGTCGCTATGCTGCTTTGCGTGAGGCTTCACAATAGGAGAAATGTCACTTAGCAACATTTCTTCCTTTATCCTGGGGAGGAATGCCCACTTTGCATCTCATTAGAGATGCAAAGATGGGCGTTAGGAATTCAGGCACCAAGGCAAGGTTTCACGCGATAGCGTGACCTTGCTAATATAGCGATAAAATTATTGCCGCTTTTCGTCCGAAAACGGCCGCAAAAGCGGTGATAATTTTATATCGCCACCTTGTAGATATGCCCCTATGTTATTTTGTTTTGTATTGCATTGCATTGCATTACAATACCTTACTTTATGATGTGTTGCAAAAGTTCACTAGATTTCGCCGTGCAGACTTTTACACTATTTTTGCCCACAGGAGACTGGTTCATGCTAAAAATGTTTTGGAGGATACATTTTCTTCCTGAGCTTGTCTCCTCCTGCTACCTCACATAGGGCCATATTCTCAAGGAGCTATCGCCGAGTTAACGGCACTTTATCGCTGCCAAAGTCGCGATAAATTTATCACCCCATTCACAAGCTGGTGCTAACAGCCCATATCACCAGTTTACCTGCGATAGCAGCCGCAAAAAACATCGCCACAGATGACCCTGGCAACTATCGCTAATGAGATGCAGAATAGGCGTTCCCGACCAAAAAGCCGCGACAACACCACTTCGTAACATTCGCAACCACCAGCCAGATCGGCGAAAAGACCATGAAACATGCGATAAGGCACGTTAGCAGCAGAAAATTAACACCTGCTCTGACCTGGTTCAAAGTCGGACGGCAGCCTGCACCGCAAAAGGGGGCACAGCCCAGAGCCACACCTGAAGAACAACAGATGCCATGGAGCCACTGAACATGCGTGCCGGACACCCAAGAGGGCCACAACACCCACTGCCACCACCCCCAGGACCACACCCCATCCCCTCCGGGCCCCAACCCGGGAACCCCCCAACTCCCCTGGACCAAGACACTGCACATGAACAAAAGCACCCGCCTGATATCTCACATTTGCAACAATCAACATGCATGTGTGCACTGAAACCCTGATTCACACATTCACCATTGAAAGACCAAACTAAATATCACATCCTAATTTGTCACCAAACAACTATTTTGAAGAGTCATGGTGGGGCATCCCTGGATAATCTGTGACTCACAGCCTGCAAGACAATATCCAAGATAAGAAGGTGTGTCAGGCACTCATCAAAGGACAGGGAGAGAGAGAAAGGGAGAGAATGAATAAGGTGCGCAAAGCCAATTGGGCTCTTGGCCCATGCAAGCAGGCCAACAGCTGCGTGGGTCTCGAAATCTGTGCACCCCAGATCACAGGCCTGGCATCATAGTCAGCGTGAATTCCACATCAATTTTAGGAAATGCAAGCAGTAGCCAGACTGAAATCAGGAATGAAAGCCCCTTTGTCTCAACACACAAGGCTGAAGGCCAACCTAACCCCCGACCTTGGTCCTGAATGCAGCTGGCACACCCTGCGTGAGATACCATACCAGCCTCCGACGATTCCCACACCACGGACTGCGCTAATGAAACACCAATGCGCCAACACCCCACACACAGTCGTCCCTGCATGTCCTACACCTGCAGGGGATGCCCTTGACACATTGGCTAAAAACTACCCATACATCAAAATGTTGCACACACATACGACTCATTGCCCAGAGCTGTGGCATATCGTCCACCGCCTTTCCGCCGGTCTGAGGAGTGCTGGTGCCACGAGCCCAACAAACGCAATGGCAGGCATTCCCGGGCACATGCACTGGCAGTGTTGCGAATCAGTTTCTGTCTGAGTTTCCGTCTTACCTACGTCGCCTGCATCCAGCCCTGGTTCCACTGTCGATCATGCACATTCGAGTGGCCCATGGAGGTCTGCCTATCCAACGCAACGGTAGCTGAATGGGATTATGACCTGACAGTGCGCCCCCCATTGGCCCATGACCAGGAGTGTCACCGGGATAGCTGTGCATGCGATGCACTGATCTTTGGTGTATGTGCTGGTAGTTGCGCATGGGAGATTGCACAACTCCTCGTGTGTAGTGACCACATCGAGGCGCTCCCCTATTAGGCTGTGTTGCAGATTGGGGAAATGGCATGGACTGAGCACATCTGCCCGGACCAGTTCATGAATTGGCTGAACCTGGTGTTCCTAGAATCCGACAATGACGTACTATTGGAACACATTGCACATGAAGCTGCACTGGCATTCATGGACGAGTAACTACGTTCCTGCAGCCACATCGGATTGTCACCCACAGCACAGTTCCCAACACCTTGTTGCATCGTGGGGAATGCTCACATATCCCACCACAACAGAGGACATGTCTGCCTTCGTCTGGACTCTGAATGGATGTGCGTGGAACTAGGAATGTGTACACACACCTGTGCAAGGTGATGCAGTTCCACGGTCGGAGTAGCACAGCGTCGTTTGGCAATGTTACCAATTCGGACACACTGCTGAGGGGAGAGCACACACATGGCAACACAGCACGACATGTGACCGTGTTGGACCCTTTCACCTGATCACTGTCAGCAGAGCAGACAGTCGGCACAGTCCTGTGGCAGAGCACTATGCAGGCCCCATGGGCTGTGAGTCGTGCCCCCTCACACAGGGCAGTGGGCAGACGCCAAACACATGACTGGTCCAGCAAGTCAAGGTGGGCTGAGACCGTTGCCATCCGTAATGAATGGTGTTCAATTCCGCCTCCCCATCTCCTGCACCTCGACATGTTCCCATGCCGCGTGTAAGTCATGTCCCTGCATGTTGTGGCCATTGCCTTGTCCGTACTGACACGCACATGCCAATAAAGTCTACGCAACTTCACTGGTGTCTAACTGTGATGAGTGTTGTTTAGAGTGACCATTCGTGTGCCACAACGAGCATCGTCCCTACACAGGGAGGGTCTGACTCACGCATGTCCAAGGGGGTGGGTCCCTTTTGACAGCTCCACTTTTGTGAGCCAGACATTGTTTTGGGATAGTTGCTGGCAGACATGTGCATTTACTTGTCTTCAGCAATGTGAGTATGGTGTCCAACCTCTGACCATGTGGAGCAATGTCATACATCATAACAGAATGTGTCCACACAGATGTGTGTGAGTAGGTATGCGACATGAAGTTCCATTGTCACATGTGATGTAGGACACCACTCCTGGCCTGGTACCGATTTTTGTCATTCCTACACACAGCCCTATTCAATTCATGGATGTATGGCTACGATGGGGGGTTGTGAGATTGTTGTTAATGTGCAATGGGGACACAGCTAGTACTAACCTTCACATTCATCCAATTGGCCATGTGTCTCAGGGATAAACGTGCGCATTGATGTCATTCACCAGGGTGTACGTTCTTGTGCAATAATTGTCCCTACATCCAGCCATACTTTCATACATGAGTGAACATAGTCATGACAGATCTGTGTGATTTCGAATGTTTTATTCCCATTCTGGTGAATGACGGAGCTGGAGCTGTACATGGCCACCCAAGCCCACTTAACATGAAAGCCCAGTGGTGGGCCAACCAGAGTCCTTTGGGGATTGAAAGGTGATTTGGAAGAGGGAGAGTGCAGTCGGCAGCAGGATTGCTGTGTAATTGTCAAGCAGTGAAGAAGTGGCATTCCATGTCGGGGTCCGGGTGGATGTCGCAGAGTGTTCCGGGGGTTAGTAGAAGGTGTTGTCCCAGGGCATGATGCATAGAGCAGAACCAGGCAGGGACAGGCCATCTGGCGGTGATGGATGCTACTACCTACTTCCTCACACAGCAATTACCATCCACATCTTACTCCTTTGATACTTGTCCGGTGTCCGGTGTGTCCGGTGTGTGTGGCAGTGTAGTGGCTGCATCACTGGGTGCCACCGCCTCTTCCATTGACCTACTCGACACTCTGACTGCATTGACGTTGGTGACGATGGACTGCCATATTTCTGTTTGTGTTGCCAGTGCCAGTGGAGGTGACAAACAGTTGTTGATGGTGTTCTATCACCTCCGTGACGATGATCCGGTCTTCCTGAGGACTGAACCCCGTCTTCCTCTTCCTTTTCTCCTTGCCCTTCCCTGAACACGGGTTTCCAGGCTGGTCCTCCGTGGGGCTTGTGGAGTTCGGGTTGTCCTCTGCACTCGGTTTGGGTGCATCCATGGTGCTACGCAGTTCAAATATATATATTTTTTTATAGTGCATTTTTACGCATGACGTGTGGGAATTGCAGGCCTGGCGCTTGTTTTCGCTGATTTTGGTAATGCGCTTTGAGGCATTGCAACTTTTTGGGCGTTCTTGTTTCGCATTTTTGCAGCGTGGCATTGATTTTGACGCGACCATTTGACATGTTGTCTGGTGACAATCGCATGGTACCGCCGTGTTGTGAATTCTTGGTTAACACGGCGCAAATTTCCCATGATAGACTGCAATGTTGTAGGTTGCGTTGTTTCTTTTGCGATGATTATCACACGTTCTTGAGAATATGCCCCATAATGTTCAACCAATAGATATGCCCTCCCTCACATTCAATTTTCTTGCAAGATAAAGTCAGGAGAATTAGAAATAAAAAGAAGGTACGGTTTTAGAACACTTGTAGTTATGTTTTGGAGCATTGTAGAGAGCAATTTAATGCAGGAAAGCTAACCATTGAACTGAAAAATCTCCACCTTCCGAACTGCTTTACTGTTGTCTTAAGAAGAGAACTGCAGTAGAACTGAAAATTAGCAAATGTTCAGTAGTTTGACATAGTGCAGGAGTTTTTGATCAACAAATAAGTGTTACAACACAGATGTGCCCATGAGCAATTCAAATGAATTTAAACACAATTTGCTAATGAACCCTTTAGTGCACCAGTCTAAATAATGGGGGGCTTATTTACAAGCCTAGTGCGCCGCTGGTTCATCACTTTTATTGACCCACCAGAAGCACAATGGGCTTCCTCATAATTACAAAGCCATATAAAGTCACCCTGCGTGACTTTTCATGGTCTTGTAAATATGAATCCCTTGCACACAACTCTACCTTCCATGGGTGTTACTGTGGATGTTCCTAAGTAACATCAAAGGAACTTGACGCATTCTCAAATTTACAACATTTTGTAAACCCGGGAATGCATCTCAATCCTACGCCTCCCCAGGGGAGGCGTAAGGAGCGCTAAGAGTAGAAATACTTTTATTTCTCCTATGAGTAGAAATACTTTTCTTACTCTTCGTTTTTTCATCTTTCTATTCTTGCTGCCTTCTGCAAAACACAAAGAGATTGATTGTTTTTGTGCAGGAAGATTTCCCTTCCTGCGCATAAACAATCATCCTATCAGCGCAGGTACCCTTGAAAAATGACGCCAGGGAGTCTGCGCTGGCGCACTGCTGCTGTTTGTGCACCAGCACAGGGGAGAAGAACTGAAATGCATGTATCTTGTAGCTATGGCACATTCCTGCCCTTTTATTTTGATGCACAGCAGCACAGCAGGAAGGCTTGATGCATTGCTTGCATCTAAATATTGTAAGTGAGACCCTAGGCACTTATCTCCTATGTTAAAAAGTTTGGGACATGCAGCTGCATTCTGTTATCATTGTAACCTTGAATCATGTAGTCAGGGGCTGCTGCCTTAGTCTATTTGCGATATAACTTAGCCAGCATTAGCTGAACTTTATGAGAGTTGTCACTTACTCCTTTCTAGAGGAAACAGGTTTTTTGATACTAGTTTTTTAGCCTTTATTAATTAGAGCTCTTCACTTTAATTTGCTTTAATATTTAGAGGCGTGGCCATTTGAAAAGGGTGCTGCTCAAATCTCCATAGGCCAGAGAGCAGAGGCACCAACTAACATGATTTTTGCAAATGGGTTCTACTCATTTAGTATAGCTGGATTTTTTGTTTTGGATCACCCAGTTTTAGACCTTTATTGTGGTTGAGTCTCCCTACCAGAGTGTCACTTACATTAATTTCATGGCAAAGTAGACTGTGCATATTTACTTCCAGTGTCTGCCTTTTAAAATAAGGCTGCTGTAATGCAACTAGGCTAAGGGGCACTGGGCCGGTTACACGTGAGCATGTGTGTGTACACACGTAGGCTCACCTGTAACAGGCTGCACGTGAGAGAATATGGTCATGTGTAGCCTGATAGCTACACACAGGTAACCTACCTCTGGCTGTTTTAACCTGCACATTTGTTCTGTCAAAAGACCCCTTTAGACAGGCCTAAACCTTTCCTTCAAATGTTAATAAGTCACCCATATGTAGGCCTCATTGACCACAAATGCCAGGTGCATGATATTTAAAATAGAGCATGTAGAAACTAATGTTAAACATGTCCTTACAATGAAATATCCCCCAAAACGATTTTCATTGCAGGAAGGCTGGCTGCTGCCATAGGGAATCATTAGGCTACATGAGTGCATTTATTAAATGCTTAATTCGGATTGGTAGCAGCGAGAAAACAAATTCTTACACTCTTTTGAATTGTAATCGGAAGTCCTCTGTAATGGTGAGATCGGATTTTAAATTATTGTTGTAGAAATTACACTTTTAGAAAGTTGGCATGATTCTGCCTAACATTTCTCGGTATTTCCAACTGCTTAGGCTGGTGGTGGCTCTCCCACTGGGAGCCAGACAGTGCACAAAAGGGCCTGGGTGTAGCGGGGAGTGGGTCTCCCTGAGAGGATTACTGGGGAGGAGTTGAGCCCTGCCGAAGTACACATCAAATGGTCTTTCGCCAGCACAAACAAAGAGACTTGATCCCAGGCTTTTGTGTCATTAGCTGGGTCGGCGCCAAACCCAAGAAAGGAGGAAGGTTAGACAAAGGGGGAATCTCCCATCCACAAGCTAGAGTGCGCATAAACGTGACACCCCAGAACATAAAAGAGAACAAGACTTAACTGCAACAGTGGTAACACCAGATACAGCTAAAAGTCCAAACCCCCTGAGGACCTTATGGACTAAGGACTCTACCCACAGCTGACCCTAGGACCCCAGAGTCAGTGATGCCGGCTCCCTTACACATCATGAAGACCATTTAGGGGAAGACAAGGACTCCACTAAACCCCAGATGCCCTGCAGCGGGAAGAAGGCTGGAGCAGGGAGCCAGTCAAACCAGCTCCCTGCAGAGTGTGCCTCTTTTTAAGACAGAAGGCCTGTTTAAAATGTTTCTCATAGCTAGAGCTTGCTACTAGGAGCAAAACAAGCCCAAAATAATCGAAAATGGCCCAAAGGGGCACCGGTTATTCACATTTATAGATGTTGACCTTTGACCCCCTGCAGGGAACAAAGCACGTGGCACTTCATGGCTAATTCTGAATTCTACATCCAGAGGTTGCTGCAAGAATGTTTTTCCTGGATAGGGGGTGTGAGAATTCCACTCTGCCTCATCATGTACCTTAAGGGGCCTGAGACCCATCCCAAGGCACTGAAGATCAGTACTGGGTCCAAGCACCCCATCACCAGGAACCACAGAAAGGACACTGCTCTCCACCGCAGGAGCACAATGGAAATGTTTCTGTGTAGGGGGTGCAGGAGAGGAGATGTTGGCCGCTCCCACCAAGGACCGAGCTGTGCACAGGGAGGTTGGTAGGGTCGTGGGGCCCTTGGGGCTCCCTGCTTAGTCCCTAACTCAAAACCAGCCTTGGAGGTGTCCCAGGTGGGACCAATGCAAAAACAACAGTTGATGGACATAATGTAGAACAATGTCATACATTCACCCCAGTACAGAGATCTGGACATATATCCATAGTTTTTTGCTCACCATGCAATTCCAGTTTGAACCCAGCCACATGCAAATCAGTCTTGACCCTGTGCCTCATGGGAACAGTCCAGCCCGAACTACCAAGCCAGGTCCTCCCTGGACTGGAAACAAGCATCCTAGGACCGGTTTCTGGGTTTCACCCCTCTTCAGCCAGGAAAGCTTGATTCCAGTGGCATAGAGAGCACGGGAGCCACTTCTGGGCATACCCGTCCCACTGGGGGTGACAAATGCAAAGACAACAGTTGATGGACAGAATGTAAAACAATGTCATACATTCACCCCAGCACAGAGATCTGGGCCTGAATCCATTGTTTTTTTGCTCACCATGCCATTCCAGTTTGAACCCAGACATATGCAAATCAGTCTTGACCCAGTGCCTCATGGGAACAGTCCAGCCCGAACTGCTAAGCCAGGTCCTCCCTGGACTGGAAACAAGCATCCTAGGACCAGTTTCGGGGTTTCACCCCTCTTCAGCCAGGATAGCTTGATTCAAGTGGCATGGAGCGCACGGGACCCACGTCTGGGCATGCCCGTCCCACTCGGCGTGGCAAATGCAAAAACAACAGTTGATGGACAGAATGTAGAACAATGTCATACATTCACCCCAGTACAGAGATCTGGGCCTAAATCCATTGTTTTCTAGCTCACCATACCATTCCAATTTGAACCCAGCCATATGCAAATTAGTCTTGACCCTGTGCCTCATGGCAACAATCCAGCCCGAACTGCAATGCCAGGTCCTCCCTGGACTGGAAACAAGCATCCTAGGACCGGTTTCAGGGTTTCACCCCTCTTCAGCCAGGATAGCTTGATTCCAGTGGCATGGAGAGCATGGGAACCATGTCTGGGCATACGCGTCCCACTAAGGGTGACAAATGCAAAAACAACAGTTGATGGACAGAATGTAGAACAATGTCATACATTCACCCCAGTACAGAGATCTGGGCCTAAATCCATAGTTTTTTTACTGACCATTCCATTCCAGTTGGAACCCTGCCATATGCAAATCATTCTTGACCCTGAGCCTCATGGGAACAGTCCAGCATGAACTGCCAAGGCAGGTCCTCCCTGGACTGAAAACAAGCATTCTAGGATCGGCTTCGGGGTTTCACCCCTCTTCAGCCAGGATAGCTTGATTCCAGTGGCATGGAGAGCATGGGACCCACGTCTGGGCATACCCGTCCCACACGGGGTGACAAATGCAAAAACAACAGTTGATGGACATAATGTGGAACAATGTCATACATTCACACAAGTACAGAGATCTGGGCCTGAATCCATTATTTTCTTGCTCACCATGCCATTCCAGTTTGAACCCAGCCACATACAAATCAGTCTTGACCCTGTGCCTCATGGGAACAGTCCAGCCCGAACTGCCAAGCCAGGTCCTCCCTGGACTGGAAACAAGCATCCTAGGACCGGTTTCCGGGTTTCACCCCTCTTCAGCCAGGATAGCTTGATTCCAGTGGCATGGAGAGCACAGGACCCACGTCTGGGCATACCCGTCCCACTCTGGGTGACAAATGCAAAAACAACAGTTGATGGCCAGAATCTAGAACAATGTCATGCATTCACCCCAGTACAGAGATCTGGACCTAAAAACATCGTTTTTTTGCTCACCATGCCATTCCAGTTTGAACCCAGCCATATGCAAATTATTCTTCACCCTGTGCCTCATGGGAACAGTCCAGCCGGAACTGCCAAGCAAGGTCCTCCCTGGACTGGAAACAAGCATCCTAGGACCGGTTTCGGGGTTTCACCCCTCTTCAGCCAGGATAGCTTGATTCCAGTGGCATGGAGAGCACGGGACCCACGTCTGGGCATACCCGTCCCACTCGGCATACCCTTCCCACTCGGGGTGACAAATGCAAAAACAACACTTGAGGGACAGAATGTAGAACAATGTCATACATTCACCCCAGTACAGAGATCTGGGCCTAAATCCATTGTTTTTGTGCTCACCATTCCATTCCAGTTTGAACCCAACCACATACAAATTAGTCTTGACCCTGTGCCTCATGGGAACAGTCCAGCCCGAACTGCCAAGCCAGGTCCTCCCCGGACTGGAAACAAGCATCCTAGGACCGGTTTCGAGGTTTCACCACTCTTCAGCCAGGATAGCTTGATTCCAGTGGCATGGAGAGCACGGGACCCACGTCTGGGCATACCCTTCCCACTCGGCATACCCTTCCCACTCTGGTTGACAGATGCAAAAGCAACAGTTGATGGACTGAATGTAGAACAATGGCATACATTCACCCGAGTACAGAGATCTGGGCCTAAATCCATTGTTTTTTTGCTCACCATGCCATTTCAGTTTGAACCCAGCCATATGCAAATCAGTCTTGACCCTGTGCCTCATGGGAACAGTCCAGCCCGAACTGCTAAGCCAGGTCCTACCTGGACTGGAAACAAGAAACCTAGGACCGGTTTCAGGGTTTCACCCCTCTTCAGCCGGGATAGCTTGATTCTAGTGGCATGGAGAGCACGGGACCCACGTCTGGGCATACCCGTCCAACTCGGCATACCCGTCCCACTCAGGGTGACAAATGAAAAAACAACAGTTGATGGACAGAATGTAGAACAATGTCATACATTCACCCCAGTACAGAGATATGGGCCTAAATTCATAGCTTTTTTTTCTCACCATGCCATTCCAGTTTGAACCCAGCCATATGCAAATTAGTCTTGACCCTGTGCCTCATGGGAACAGTCCAGCCCGAACTGCCAAGCCAGGTCCTCCCTGGACTGGAAACAAGCATCCTAGGACCGGTTTCGGGGTTTCACCCCTCTTCAGCCAGGATAGTTTGATTCCAGTGGCATGGAGAGCACGGGAAACTAATAGAATTTGAGAAGGGCACTCGCTGATTTATATGAAACTTAAATTCTACTAATGATGGTGTGCTTCTGAGGAAGGTACGCTGTCAGGACATGCCTGAAACTTATATTGACATTATGCAAGTAGGTCGAAACTTGCCCTCTGAGCACATTACCCTAATAGCTAATGCTTGCACTTATTGGAAAAATAATAATGATGATTTCCTGCTTAACCAAGATAAACCAGGTATTTGTGAATAAAATCAACAACCTGAACAGTTTGTCAAAAACTTACTCAAATGCAAGTTGACATTTATTATTGTTAAAGTCACAATATATGTCATGTTTATAGTCAGAAATACAATAACATATCAATCCATGATCATATTCATGCCTGCCCAATGCATTTCGGGCCTTTCTGTGGCTCTTCTTCAGGGAAAATAATCTGAATACAATATAAACAATATAAACATTACAATTTGCTCGTGCAGGGAAGCATTATTGTCAAAAATTGATTAACAATCACTAATGAATTCATCTCATCATAGCTTATGATCTTTGTAATGATGTCAGAATGTAACATTAGAGGATTTACGATAAGAAAACCAAGAAGAGACATATCACCCTGTGTGATAATGCTTAAAAGTAACATAACTGAAAAATTACGTGGTAGGTGTACGAATATATTGACGAGAGTCACCGCTTGTATAAAAAGAAGTACCTGGATGATCTGTTCTCGTGGACTTCCTGAAACGTAATGAACCAACACCAAGAATTACTGGACATACAAAGAAAGCGTTGGTACCTTCTAAACACAGCTGAACACTTTGCTGGAACTAACCTTAAATCTCCGAATGGATATCCAGAGGACATTCTCAGAGAAGTAATTCAAAAAACAGAACAAAGAACACGGGAAAATCTCCTCAGTGTCCAACCAAAAAAAAATTAAACTGACCAGACAAGTCTTTGTATCCAAATATTCCACATGTTCCAGACAAATCAAAAAGATTATCAATACAAGATGGGAGATGCTGCAAAATGAAGAAGACTTTAAAGATTTATTCAATGAGAAACCTTTATTTGCTTACAGAAGGTCAAGTAACCTAAAAGAGATGCTCACCTCCACTCCGATGACAAACACCACAGAATCTAAAGGTACTCAACGCTGCCAGAACTGCGTGCATTGCAATAACTTAATAAGTGGAAATGAAGTACATCACCCATCAACTGGTGAAACGATCAAATTGAGACATAATGCAAATTGCAATTCCATGAATCTGATTTACGCCATAAAGTGTCCGTGTGGACTTCTTTATATAGGCAAGACCGAGAGGAAAATCAAGACTCGCATTTCGGAACATAAAAGTACTATTCGGAATGCCAATACAAAAAGCAGCCTGGCAGTTTATTGGATTAAATTCAAACATTCAATATCACAACTTAAATTTCAAGTCATTGAACAAGTGACCCCAGCCCCTGGTAGAAATCTAACCAAAACATTATTACAGAGGGAAATCTTTTGGATTAGAAGGTTAAATACCCAAGATCCCAAGGGGATTAATGATAAAGTTGAGCTAGGATGTTACCTATAACCCGATATACTCTACTATGTTAGAGGTCATGTAGACTCATTCTATATATTAGTGATCCTTGTATACACGGTGTATTAGGAATCTGAAGTATGCCCAATGTATCACAGCATTTCCTGAAACATTGTTATCTTGTTTTATTGAAACATTGTTATCTTGTTTCTTTATCCTTCTATGTTTTTGTATCTTTCCACGTTTTTTATCTCTAATTCTTTTTTCACATTCTTTCTCAATATCAACATCAACATTTTTTCTTCAACACTTTTTTGATTATCGTTGAGCGGTTTTGTTGGACAAGTTTCAGTTAGTGACCCTCACGCGTTATAGTCTTTGGAACTCTCGCAGTAGAACGCAGATTAGGTCGTCCTTGTTTTCCCATTTTAAGATGGCGTAAATAAAGTTGAGCGAGTAACGAGGTATAGTCCGTTCTCTACTACCTGGTTGAATAGCCTTATATGGTAGCCGCTGGAGGCATTAGGCAAACTTGCTACGAGAAAACAAGAGGAATAGATCGCAGTTGCCTTTGTACGGATTCTGGAGGGTTCCGTTCAAAGTGAGCAGGATACTAGATATCTTGGCATTAATATAGGCTCTACTTGTATATACCGTGGTCGCATTTCGGTTTTTAATCGTTCCGTTTTTTCCTTACAGTCACATCGTTTCACGTTGTGCATTAGCAAGTTGGTATTCAAACGGGTTTACCATTCGGAGATTTAAGGTTAGTTCCAGCAAAGTGTTCAGCTGTGTTTAGAAGGTACCGACGCTTTCTTTGTATGTCCAGTAATTCTTGGTGTTGGTTCATTATGTTTCAGGAAGTCCATGAGAACAGATCATCCAGGTACTTCTTTTTATACAAGCGGTGACTCTCGCCAATATATTCGTACACCTACCACGTCATTTTTCATTTATGTTACTTTTAAGCATTATCACACAGGGTGATTGGTCTCTTCTTGGTTTTCTTATCGTAAATCCTCTAATGTTACATTCTGGCATCATTACAAAGATCATAAGCTATGATGAGATGAATTCATTAGTGATTGTTAATCAATTTTTGACAATAATGCTTCCCTGCACGCGCAAATTGTAATGTTTATATTGTTTATATTGTTTTCAGATTATTTCCCCTGAAGAAGGGCCACAGAAAGGCACGAAATGCATTGGGCAGGCATGAATATGATCATGGATTGATATGTTATTGTATTTCTGACTATAAACATGACATATATTGTGACTTTAACAATAATAAATGTCAACTTGCATTTGAGTAAGTTTTTGACAAACTGTTCAGGTTGTTGATTTTATTCACAAATACCTGGTTTATCTTGTTTAAGCAGGAAATCATCCTTATTATTTTTTCCAAAAAGTGAAAGCATTAGCTATTAGGGTAATGTGCTCAGAGGGCAAGTTTTTGACCTACTTGCATAATGTCAATGGAGACCACGGGACCCACGTCTGGGCATACCCGTCCCACTCGGGGTGACAAATGCAAAAACAACAGTTGATGGACAGAATGTAGAACAATGTCATTCATTCACCCCATTACAGAGATCAGGGCCTGAATCCATTGTTTTTTTGCTCACCATGCCATCCCAGTTTGAACCCAGACATATGCAAATCAGTCTTGACCCTGTGCCCCATGGGAACAGTCCAGCCCGAACTGCCAAGCCAGGTCCTCCCTGACTGAGAACAAGCATACTAGGACCGGTTTCGGGGTTTCACCCCTCTTCAGCCAGGATAGCTTGATTCCAGTGGGATGGAGCGCACAGGACCCACGTCTGGGCATACCCGTCCCACTCGGCGTGGCAAATGCAAAAACAACAGTTGATGGACAGAATGTAGAACAATGTCATACATTCACGCCAGTACAGAGATCTGGGCCTAAATCCATTGTTTTCTAGCTCACCATACCATTCCAATTTGAACCCAGCCATATGCAAATTAGTCTTGACCCTGTGCCTGATGGCAACAATCCAGCCCGAACTGCCATGCCAGGTCCTCCCTGGACTGGAAACAAGCATCCTAGGACCGGTTTGGGGGTTTCACCCCTCTTCAGCCAGGATAGCTTGATTCCAGTGGCATGGAGAGCATGGGACCCATGTCTGGGCATACCCGTCCCACACGGGGTGACAAATGCAAAAACAACAGTTGATGGACATAATGTGGAACAATGTCATACATTCACCCAAGTACAGAGATCTGGATCTAAATCTATAGTTTTTTTGCTCACCTTGCCATTCGAGTTTGAACCCAGCCACATACAAAACAGTCTTGACCCTGTGCCTCATGGGAACAGTCCAGCCCGAACTGCCAAGCCAGGTCCTCCCTGGACTGGAAACAAGCATCCTAGGAACGGTTTCGGGGTTTCACCCCTCTTCAGCCAGGACGGCTTGATTCCAGTGGCATGGAGAGCACGGGACTCACATCTGGGCATACCCGTCCCACTCGAGGTGACAAATGCAAAAACAACAGTTGATGGACAGAATGTAGGACAATGTCATACATTCACCCCGGTACAGAGATCTGGGCATAAATCCATTGTTTTTTTGCTCACCGTGCCATTCCAGTTTAAACCCAGCCATATGCAAATCAGTCTTGACCCTGTGCCCCATGGGAACAGTCCAGCCCGAACTGCCAAGCCAGGTCCTCCCTGACTGAAAACAAGCATACTAGGACCGGTTTCGGGGTTTCACCCCTCTTCAGCCAGGATAGCTTGATTCCAGTGGGATGGAGCGCACAGGACCCACGTCTGGGCATACCCCTCCCACTCGGCGTGGCAAATGCAAAAACAACAGTTGATGGACAGAATGTAGAACAATGTCATACATTCACCCCAGTACAGAGATCTGGGCCTAAATCCATTGTTTTCTAGCTCACCATACCATTCCAATTTGAACCCAGCCATATGCAAATTAGTCTTGACCCTGTGCCTGATGGCAACAATCCAGCCCGAACTGCCATGCCAGGTCCTCCCTGGACTGGAAACAAGCATCCTAGGACCGGTTTCGGGGTTTCACCCCTCTTCAGCCAGGATAGCTTGATTCCAGTGGCATGGAGAGCATGGGACCCATGTCTGGGCATACCCGTCCCACACGGGGTGACAAATGCAAAAACAACAGTTGATGGACATAATGTGGAACAATGTCATACATTCACCCAAGTACAGAGATCTGGATCTAAATCCATAGTTGTTTTGCTCACCATGCCATTCCAGTTTGAACCCAGCCACATACAAAACAGTCTTGACCCTGTGCCTCATGGGAACAGTCCAGCCCGAACTGCCAAGCCAGGTCCTCCCTGGACTGGAAACAAGCATCCTAGGACCGGTTTCGGGGTTTCACCCCTCTTCAGCCAGGATAGCTTGATTCCAGTGGCATGGAGAGCACAGGACCCACGTCTGGGCATACCCGTCCCACTCTGGGTGATAAATGCAAAAACAACAGTTGATGGACAGAATGTAGAACAATGTCATGCATTCACCCCAGTACAGAGATCTGGACCTAAATACAACGTTTTTTTGCTCACCGTGCCATTCCAGTTTAAACCCAGCCATATGCAAATCAGTCTTGACCCTGTGCCCCATGGGAACAGTCCAGCCCGAACTGCCAAGCCAGGTCCTCCCTGACTGAAAACAAGCATACTAGGACCGGTTTCGGGGTTTCACCCCTCTTCAGCCAGGACGGCTTGATTCCAGTGGCATGGAGAGCACGGGACTCACATCTGGGCATACCCGTCCCACTCGAGGTGACAAATGCAAAAACAACAGTTGATGGACAGAATGTAGGACAATGTCATACATTCACCCCGGTACAGAGATCTGGGCATAAATCCATTGTTTTTTTGCTCACCGTGCCATTCCAGTTTAAACCCAGCCATATGCAAATCAGTCTTGACCCTGTGCCCCATGGGAACAGTCCAGCCCGAACTGCCAAGCCAGGTCCTCCCTGACTGAAAACAAGCATACTAGGACCGGTTTCGGGGTTTCACCCCTCTTCAGCCAGGATAGCTTGATTCCAGTGGGATGGAGCGCACAGGACCCACGTCTGGGCATACCCCTCCCACTCGGCGTGGCAAATGCAAAAACAACAGTTGATGGACAGAATGTAGAACAATGTCATACATTCACCCCAGTACAGAGATCTGGGCCTAAATCCATTGTTTTCTAGCTCACCATACCATTCCAATTTGAACCCAGCCATATGCAAATTAGTCTTGACCCTGTGCCTGATGGCAACAATCCAGCCCGAACTGCCATGCCAGGTCCTCCCTGGACTGGAAACAAGCATCCTAGGACCGGTTTCGGGGTTTCACCCCTCTTCAGCCAGGATAGCTTGATTCCAGTTGCATGGAGAGCATGGGACCCATGTCTGGGCATACCCGTCCCACACGGGGTGACAAATGCAAAAACAACAGTTGATGGACATAATGTGGAACAATGTCATACATTCACCCAAGTACAGAGATCTGGATCTAAATCCATAGTTGTTTTGCTCACCATGCCATTCCAGTTTGAACCCAGCCACATACAAAACAGTCTTGACCCTGTGCCTCATGGGAACAGTCCAGCCCGAACTGCCAAGCCAGGTCCTCCCTGGACTGGAAACAAGCATCCTAGGACCGGTTTCGGGGTTTCACCCCTCTTCAGCCAGGATAGCTTGATTCCAGTGGCATGGAGAGCACAGGACCCACGTCTGGGCATACCCGTCCCACTCTGGGTGATAAATGCAAAAACAACAGTTGATGGACAGAATGTAGAACAATGTCATGCATTCACCCCAGTACAGAGATCTGGACCTAAATACAACGTTTTTTTGCTCACCATGCCATTCCAGTTTGAACCCAGCTATATGCAAGTCAGTCTTGACCCTGTACCTCATGGGAACAGTCCAGCCCGAACTGCCATGCCAGGTCCTCCCTGGACTGGAAACAAGCATCCTAGGACCGGTTTCGGGGTTTCACCCCTCTTCAGCCAGGATAGCTTGATTCCAGTGGCATGGAGAGCATGGGACCCATGTCTGGGCATACCCGTCCCACACGGGGTGACAAATGCAAAAACAACAGTTGATGGACAGAATGTAGAACAATGTCATGCATTCACCCCAGTACAGAGATCTGGACCTAAATACATCGTTTTTTTGCTCACCATGCCATTCCAGTTTGAACCCAGCTATATTCAAGTCAGTCTTGACCCTGTGCCTCATGGGAACAGTCCAGCCCGAACTGCCAAGCCAGGTCCTCCCTGGACTGGAAACAAGCATCCTAGGACCGGTTTCGGGGTTTCACCCCTCTTCAACCAGTATAGCTTGATTCCAGTGGCATGGAGAGCACGGGACCCACGTCTGGGCATACCCGTCCCACTCGGCATACCCTTCCCACTCGGGGTGACAAATGCAAAAACAACAGTTGATGGACAGAATGTAGAACAATGTCATACATTCCCCCAGTACAGAGATCTTGGCCTAAATCCATTGTTTTTTTTGCTCACCATGCCATTTCAGTGTGAACCCAGCCATATGCAAATCAGTCTTGACCCTGTGCCTCCTGGGAACAGCCCAGCCCGAACTGCCAAGCCAGGTCCTCCCTGGACTGGAAACAAGCGTCCTAGGACCGGTTTCGGGGTTTCAACCCTCTTCAGCTAGGATAGATTGATTCCAGTGGCATGGAGAGAATGGGACCCACGTCTGGGCATACCCGTCCCACTCGGGGTGACAAATGCAAAATCAACAGTTGATCCACAGAATGTAGCACAATGTCATACATTCACCCCAGTACAGAGATCTTGGCCTAAATCCATCGTTTTTTTGCTCACCATGCCATTCCAGTTTGAACCCAGCCATCTGCAAATCAGTCTTGACCCTGTGCCTCATGGGAACAGTCCACCCGAACTACCAAGCCAGGTCCTCGCAGGACTGATAACAAGCATCCTAGGACCGGTTTCGGAGTTTCACCCCTCTTCAGCCAGGATAGTTTGATTCGAGTGGCATGGAGAGTATGGGACCCACGGTTGGGCATACCCGTCCCACTCGGGGTGACAATGCAAAAACAACAGTTGATGGACAGAATGTAGAACAATGTCATACAATCACCCCAGTACAGAGATCTGGGCCTATTCCATCGTTTCTTTGCTCACCATGCCATTCCAGTTTGAACCCAGCCATATGCAAATCAGTCTTGACCCTGTGCCTCATGGGAACAGTCCATACCGAACTGCCAAGCAAGGTCCTTCCTGGACTGGAAACAAGCATCCTAGGACCGGCTTCGGAGTTTCACCCCTCTTCAGCCAGGATAGCTTGATTCCAGTGGCCTGGAGAGCATGGGACCAACGTCTGGGCATACCCGTCCCACTCGGGGGGACAAATTCAAAAACAACAGTTGATGGACAGAATGTAGAACAATGTCATTCATTCACCCCAGTACAGAGATCCGGGCCTAAATCCATTGTTTTTGTGCTCACCATGCCATTCCAGTTTGACGCCAGCCACATACAAATAAGTCTTGACCCTGTGCCTCATGGGAACAGTCCAGCCTGAACTGCTAAGACAGGTACTCCCTGGACTGGAAACAAGCATCCTAGGACCGGTTTCGGGGTTTCACCCCTCTTCAGCCAGGATACCTTGATTCCAGTGGCATGGAGAGCACGGGACCCATGTCTGGGCATACCCGTCCTACTCGGGGTGACAAATGCAAAATCAACAGATGATGGACAGAATGTAGAACAATGTCATACGTTCACTCCAGTACAGAGATCTGGGCCTAAATCCATTGTTTTTTTGCTCACCATGCCATTCCAGTTTGAACCCAGCCATATACAAATCAGTCTTGATCCTATGCATCATGGGAACAGTCCAGCCCGAACTGCCAAGCCAGGTCCTCCCTGGAATGGAAACAAGCATCCTAGAACCGGTTTCAGGGTTTCATCCCTCTTCAGCCAGGAGAGCTTGATTCCAGTGGCATGGAGAGCACGGGACCCACGTCTGGGCATACCCGTCCCACTGGGGTGACAAATGCAAAAACAACCATTGGTGCACAGAATGTAGAACAATGTCATACATTCACCCCAGTACAGAGATCTGGGCCTGAAATCCATAGTTTTTTTGCTCGCCATTCTAGTTTGAACCCAGCCATATGCAAATCAGTCTTGACCATGTGCCCCATGGGAACAGTCCAGCCTGAACTGCCAAGCCAGGTCCTCCCTGACTGAAAACAAGCATACTAGGACCGGTTTCGGGGTTTCACCCCTCTTCAGCCAGGACGGCTTGATTCCAGTGGCATGGAGAGCACGGGACTCACATCTGGGCATACCCGTCCCACTCGAGGTGACAAATGCAAAAACAACAGTTGATGGACAGAATGTAGGACAATGTCATACATTCACCCCGGTACAGAGATCTGGGCATAAATCCATTGTTTTTTTGCTCACCGTGCCATTCCAGTTTAAACCCAGCCATATGCAAATCAGTCTTGACCCTGTGCCCCATGGGAACAGTCCAGCCCGAACTGCCAAGCCAGGTCCTCCCTGACTGAAAACAAGCATCCTAGGACTGGTTTCGGGGTTTCACCCCGCTTCAACCAGGATAGCTTCATTCCAGTGGCATGGAGAGCACTGGACCCATGTCTGGGCATACCCGTCCCACTCGGGGTGACAAATGCAAAAACAACCGTTGGTGCACAGAATGTAGAAGAATGTCATACATTCATCCCAGTTCAGAGATCTGGACCTAAATACATTGTTTTTTTGCTCACCATGCCATTCCAGTTTGAACCCAGCCATATGCTTATCAGTCTTGACCTTGTGCCTCATGGGAACAGTCCAGCCCGAACTGCGAAGCCAGGTTCTCCCTAGACTGGAAACAAGCATCCTAGGACCGGTTTCGGGGTTTCACCCCTCTTCAACCAGTATAGCTTGATTCCAGTGGCATGGAGAGCACGGGACCCACGTCTGGGCATACCCGTCCCACTCGGGGTGACAAATGCAAAAACGACAGTTGATGGAGAGAATGTAGAACAATGTCCTACAATCACTCCAGTACAGAGATCTGGGCCTATTCCATCGTTTCTTTGCTCACCATGCCATTCCAGTTTGAACCCAGCCATATGCAAATCAGTCTTGACCCTGTGCCTCATGGGAACAGTTCAGCCCGAACTGCCAAGCCAGGTCCTCCCTGGACTGGAAACAAGCATCCTAGGACCGGTTTCGGGGTTTCACCCCTCTTCAGCCAGAATAGCTTGATTCCAGTGGCACGGAGACCACGGGATCCAAATCTGGCCATACCCGTCCCACTCGGGGTGACAAATGCAAAAACAACAGTTGATGGACAGAATGTAGAACAATGTCATTCATTCACCCCAGTACAGAGAGCTGGGCTTAAATCCATCGTTTTTTTGCTCACCAGTTTAAAGCAAAAAAAGGAAAAGAATGAGAAAGTGGCTCTCCTGAAAACAGCAGGAGAGCTACTGATTAAAATAATCACTGCTCCACGTATGGAGCCCCCCCCCATAATGCCCTACAGGGCTTCATTTGCTTATTGGTTTCTCTGATATGGTGGCTCCATGGTGGTGGAGGCACCACCAACATAAATTTCATGTACTGTGAGGGCTGCAGAGAGTGCTGATGCCACACTAGGATGCATTAAACAATTAAGCCTCTATCTCCCTGGTCAAAGGATGCAGGACCTGGGACACATTTTAATTACATTTCAAGCATTTGTAAGGCTGTAGCTCTTGTTCTTGAGCCTGGCAGTGCCATGATCGCTAGTGGTTTATTCTGTGTTTGCAATTTATGTGGTCTAAAGGTGTTCAAAAACACCAAGATGTGTTATGTTCACTTTGAGAGATTTATTAACTGTATATGTTTTTGCTAAACAATGTAAATCTTTATTGACAGTATTGATTACTTTAATGAATTGATGATGTTTTATGAGATGTGAGTATTTGTCTTTTATTAAGATGGTCCTTTGACAAAGCCAGTAGGCTTCTCTTATATTATTATTGTGGTGGTCTTTGGCAAAGCTAGTGCTTTTGCCTTATAGGTTGTTTTGATGACCCTTTCACAAAACTAGTAGGCCATTTTTTATTTAAAGTGATACCCCCTTATATTGTGAAGTCCTATGTAGTATAGGTGGGCAGGTACTGTGATTTTGGAGGGTATGATCCATTAGGGTTCAAATGTGAAATTCAGTATGCCACCATAGATAATTCCATCTGCCTGATGTTTTTATTTGTAAATTAATGTGCAGTATTTAGGAGTGTCTTTGTAATGAAAGTACTTTTGCTTTTTCCAAAGAAGAAGCACCAACTGGACAATCATTCATTGAGTGGTATTGTTGAGTGCCAGCGAATGGTGGTTAATTGCCCACACCACCTCCCGTGAGTAGGCCATGAACTGCTCTGCTTAACTACCCTGAGAGAGTCAAATGATTCAATGGTGGGCTTTGTTCCCAGTAAGGGGAAATTATGGACCTATTACTGGCACAGGCCTCTCATTTTGCCTAACAAATAATCCACAGGTACAAATACATTGAAACAATCCAATTTCTGTCACTCAAAAGCAACTCAATCAATATATGTGCTTATCAAAAAGCAAACATGCAAACTTCTGCCCAGCAGATTATGATACCACGAACATCCCCATTTTGCCTTAGATTGTTTCGATTGTAAACTATTACCGACTGGAATAATGGCATAGAAAGAAAGCATGCTAAACTGGATCATGTTTTCATTTATTATGAGGGCTGTAGGCTTGATTTGGATGAACTCTCTTACTGCCTCAACAGCAAATATTCAAGCATATCCAGGGGAAATTGATCCTGGCCAGCCAGATGCAATCAGCGTAATTTAAGACTTTCCATCAGTACACCACATATTGCAGTTTTCCAGTGTGTCACAAGTGTACATTGTGTGGCCCAATCTCATAATTTCATAGAAATCCTAAAGTTTCACTGTACCTATAGTTCTCTTCTTCCCCATTCGTACAATCTATAGAACATTATAAAAATGTTAAGGAAATGTGTTTCGAATGGGTGCACTAAAGCATCCACAAGAATGAATGCTACAATAAAAAAACTCTTGAATATATTTAAATAATGATTTCCCCCACAATCAATCCCATAGTTGTTGTTGTCTCTTAAAATCCACTATAGAAGATTGGCGGAATGGCAGAAACATTGTCCCTAAAGAAAAATTCTTATCATTGAAAACAACATGTCTGTGCGATGGATATGGATGTAACGGATGGCTGACGGCAAAAAGAGTTGGGCGGCACTACATCAGTAGCCTCCATCACCTTACAGATTGAACAAAAGCTTTGCTTTTTTCTACAACTGGAGAAGTTATAATATGCCAAGTTATGAACTATGATCAGGATCAACAATGTGAACCTGGGGTCTGTTTGGCAAGACTCCACCATTTACCCGGAATATTTAGCACCACCTAATGACCAAGTATACTGAAACTGCTCCGAAATAGCACCTAAATTGTTATGTCATGGAATATTGCCAGCCTATGTAGTATATTGAGAGGCTGCAGTATGCAAACATAATTCTATCCAAGAACAGATAGTCTCATTAAATAGTCTCATCTCTTCACAGGTAGGTGAAGAAATGCAAATAATATGAAAACACATGTGAGGCAATCAAGATTATCACTCAAGGGTCTATGCATATTTTGCTTCAAAGGTAAACTACTCAAAGACAGGTCATCCAATGGGCTTCATGCCTTCAATGTTCACACCTTTGAAAACCTAAAGCTATGGGTCACATTTATAAGAATGTCATGCAGGGTAGCACAGCAAGTCACTCTGCTGCACTGCGTGACAGGGAAAGGGCAGGAATGTGCCGTATTTTAAAGAATACAGCACATTCCTGCCTTTGTTCCTGCATTGGCACCGTTTCGGCTGCCTAGCACCAGTGCAGGCACCCTTGAACCATGGTGCAAGGGTGCCTGTGTTGTAAGGAGGATTGTTTTTGTGCAGGAAGGGGCATCTTCCTGAACAAAAATGATCCCCTGAGGCATACTCCTGTTTCTATGTGTTCGGAAGAATGCAGCACATATAGAAAGAGAAAGTATTGAGAAGGAATAAAGATATTTCTTCTCATTACACCTCACCTGGGACGGTGTAGCATTTTGGCCTATTCCCAGGTCTACCATTTTTGGTAAATCTGGGAATGTGTCAAAATCCATGGGATTTGCATGGGACCAATCACGCAATGCCCGTGGATAGTCTTCCCAGGGCAGGTGGCCTTGCATGGTTTCATACATCGCATTTTGGGCTTGCAGTGCACATGCACCATATTGCGTGGTGCAAGCGCGATGTAACCCCTGTCATAAATATGTCCCTATGTTTCTTTTTCCTCACCCGATCCTAGTATGGCATACACTCACAAGCAATTATGTTAATTCAGGTCCCTTCTAGCTACAGCAATATCAGATGTGACATTCCAATAGGAAGTTGGTATTCTCAGCAAAATAATCTGTAAAGAAAAATGGATCACACAATTTGAATCCTAGATGGCATGACATGCATCTCCCAATATTACTATTAATCTACATATTATAACCACATCCTAAAACTACATAAAAACACCATCCCAGATGTCAATTACTACATCAAGAAATAACTAATGTAAAATGACCCCAATATTTACCTTAATGCTTCATGACTCCAACATTGGTTGAGATGATTTACCACTAATGTACTGCTGCAGATGTTAGTGTAGCTCAACTTCAAACAATCTCCGAACATTTTATTATAAAAAGGCAAAATAAAAAGGCAACATCCTATATCTAGGCACCAGATTAAAGTAAAATACTATATCCTCTGATCAGACCATTTCATTATCCATTTGCAATTTGACCTACACCCTATGCACCAACTACCAAGATATGTCCTACGAAGATCCTTTCAACACATCACTGAACAGCACGTACTCAGTGTGTCACTTGCTGTCTTCACCCACGAAACCAATTCATAGTTTAACAGTTACAAGAATGATATGATGAAAGCATGCAACATAATTGCTCTCAAAGAAAAGGCTCTAGCTACCATGAGTCACATTCCTTGGCTGTAGATATCTTACTCCTTATGAGACAAATGAAAGGATACTATAGAAACACTGGAGACCCAATAAAAATCCACATCACGTTTTGCTATAAAATTCACACAAGATCAACACAAGTTTTAGATACAAATATCTTCAATGCCAGAAAAAAATTCTTTAAATGAACCCAAAAATGGTTTCAAATTAACTCAGAAGAATATCCTTTTGACCACCTACCTATAAAGGTGGATGAGAAATGTACTAAATTCCTCACCATCTCTAATACAATTACAAATCAGGAATTTGAGCAACAAAACAGACACTTCTCAGGAAGCGCTATCACTTTCACCTCTAACATGATAACAGCTGTTGCAAATGTAACACTGTAATTTAAGAAAAACTGATTAAGGTCATCTGGTACACTAAGCCAACTGTTCTTTCCATGAAAATGTAATTCCAGTAACATCCTTAAAAGAGTATTCACCTATTCAGAATAACTTTGTGTTAATCAATTCCCAGTGGCCTGGAAGGAACATCACAACCAACTTTCTTTCTACTGGGCAAGTTTGCTAACGTTGGGCAGTGTTGGAGAGGACCATTTTTTGTGTGGTATTCCCTCAGATTCTTACTTCTTATGCTGAACGAGTTTTTTGGTCACCCTAGAACGCTGTACACTTTACTTCTGCTAACCAGTTGTAAAGTGCTTGTGCTACCCCTCTTAAACATGGTAAAATATGCATACACCTGATTGGCACACTTAATTTACTTGTAAGTCTGTATATGGTAGTCCATGTACCTAGGTCCTGTAAAGTAGCACTGTAAACCATGTCTCCAGGCCTGCCCCTGCAGCCTAGTATGCAGTTTTAAACTTTTCTACATTTCTACAAATCAAATACACCCTTTGCCAGGCCTAAAGTTTCTTTTATAATACGTACATGTCACCCCTAAGTTAGGCAATTAATATCCATAGGGCAGTGTGAATTATAGTTAATAAAAATAGGCCATGTATGTTTACAGTTTTACATGACTTGGCAATGAAATACATCTAAAGTTGTTTGTTAGGAGTAGCTAGACATATGGTTCAAGGACTCATTCTAATATTAATTTATAAACTAACTTTTTGCCTTCTATCCTCCTGTATACCCTGAGTTAGATTTGGCTGGCTTTAGGGCTCTTCACACTTTACCACTGCTAAAGGGCTTGTGTTCTCTCTCTAAAACATGCTGACACTGGCTTACACTCATTTTGCACCTTTAAATTACCTGAAAGTCCCTAGTAAAGTGGTACTACTGCACCCAGGACATATAAAATAAATGCTACTGGTGGACCTACAGATTTGATTATGCCACCCACTTAATGGGTCCTGCTTTTGCAAACTTGTGGACAGTTGTAAACTGCCATTTTGACCTGGCAAAATAAACCATTTACCAGGCCTAAATCTTCCCCTTTAATACATTTATGTCACCCCTAAGGTTGGCCCTGGACAGCCCCAAAGACAGGACATGCACTTTTAAGTTTTACATGTCCTAGTAGTGAAAAACTCTTACACTCGTTTTTCACTACTGCAAGATTCATATCGCACATAGGATAACATTGGGATTATCTTATTACATTTTATAAATGTAATTTCCAAATGAGAAAATATAACTTGTCCATGTTTGGTGTTTCTAGAATCCTAACTAATGGTAAAATTGAATTTTCAATTACAATTCTAAAAAATTCCACTTTTAGAAAGTTAATGAACATGCGAACAGACTACAACAATATCATAAACATTACAAATACAAAAAAGACGATTGATTGCAAATGAATTAGAGTATTCAACCAGTCATTATTTTCACAGCAACAGTAGTCTCGATTTTTAGTTCAGTTAGTAATTCCTCTGTACGTTGCTGACCAATGGGAACAAGTGTTAAAAAAAACATAAAATTCACTTTTAAAAAACTGAGAAATTCAACTGTTATAGTTACCTGCTGATGACCTCACATATTACATCACTCATGACATGGTCAGTGACATCACTGATGACATATCAAATTACATCACTGATGACATCATCCAGTGAGTGTAAGTTTTTTCCAAAGATTTTATGTTTGTTAAACAGCTATAAGCTGCTACAAAAGTTAAATTAGTATACTAGGTGTACAACTGATGAGTGATACTATTTCTCACATATATTATGTGAGTGGCTGTGTGACTGTGTGCATCCGTGTATGAGTGGGTGTCTGAATGGCTTTATAGGTGTGTGAGTGGGTGTGTGAATGGCTGTATGTGTATATAAGTGGGTGTGTAAGTAGCTGTGTGGGTGACTGAGTGGCTGTGTGAGTTGCTGTATTGGTAAGTGAGTGGGTGTATCAGTGGCTGTATCAGTGAGTTAGTGGCTGTTTGAGTGGGTGTTTAGTTAACTCAGTTGGTGTGTGAGTGGCTACATTGGAGAGTGTTTCTCTGGGAGTGTTGTGGGAGTGCTTGTATGGATGTGTGAATGTGTATGTAAGTGGTTGTGTGGGCGCATGGGTGAGTGTGTCTGAGTGCTTGTATGGGTGAGTGAGTGGCCCTGTTGAGACGTGGGATGGGTGAGTTAGTGGGTGTGTGAGTGGCTGTATAGGTATATAAGTGGGTGTGTGAGTAGTTGTATGGGTGAGTATGTAGCTGTGGGAGTGGCTGTATAGGTGAGGCATTGGTTTTATGAGTAGCTGTATGGGTGAGTGAGTGGTTGTGTGAGTGGCCATATGGTTGAGTGGGTGGTTGTGTAAGTACTTGTATGGGTCTGTGAATGTGTAAGTGAGAGGTTGAGAGAGGTGTGAATGGGTGTGTGAGTGGTTGTGTGAATAATGTCATCAGTGTGTCACCACTGAGGTCATTTGAGATGTCATCAGTAATGTAATCAGTGATGTCACTGACTGTGTCACGAGTGATGTAGTATGTGAGGGCCTGAGGTATAGTTAGCTCAGGTAACAATAACTGCTGAATTTCTTTGGTTTTGTACAAGTGAAATGTGACCCTAACTATTACGTCCCTGTAACTTTTGTTTTTCTCAGTGAATTTTTATAGTTTTTTAAACGTTCTGTTTCCCAGCTATAACATCCCTGTAACCTTTAGTTTTTTCAGTGAATTTCTACATTTTCTCAAAATTCTATTTCTTAACTATAATGTACCTGTAACCTGTGTGGTATCTAATGAGACCTGTATATAACACAGTAACTTAATAAAGTGCGACCATGAATAGTTATTATCTGTATTGTTACAAACTCTTGAATGAGATTTAGTTGGATTTGTGTATTTTTATTATTTGCGATAAATTGCAGATGCCAGATACTGAATTATTTGTGTTTAAATATTTAATTATTTAACATTCAGAGCACATGACAAACAGAAATGTCACATCATTTGAAACTATTTCACTATTTATTTTTAAACTGATGAGTAAAGAAAGATTGAGAGCCTGATTTAGATCTTGGCAGACGGTTTACTCCATCACAACAGGTGACAGATATAATGGGGTTTATATTTCAGCTCACTGGATACCCATCACTGTTGTGATGGAGTAACCCATCCGCCAAGATCTAAATCAGGCCCTAACGCTTGTTTCGATGTCTATGGATGGCCACAATCTTTCAAGGTGATGGAGAACTTGGATGTCTAAGCTGTGACGAAGACTGCATTGTTTGAAATGGTTTGCCACAATTAAAGCACTTTACTGTAGATCTTAGTGTGTGGTCTTTTGTGTGTGTATCTCAGCACCAGAAAGTGTGAACAGGATTCATTTATTTAGCTGGACTTGCACCCACCCACTCGCATCGACACCATTGAGTGGAAGTAAGTCTCACATTGCAAGACACTGAAGGACAAATATGTATACAGACTTACATGCTGCATGAATTGCAAAACATTAGTAGGGAATTTTGAGTAGTTCCCAATCTTTATATGGAGATCTTCACCTTTATATGGGGAGCATCTACAGAACCGCCAACATCTAATTATAAATTTAAATGTATCCTTCAAGGCAACAGCTCTTAGATGTGTTATCACTTCCAAATCTGTAAATAATTTTGCCTCTAAATGTCAGTTTTCTGCTTATATTAAATAATGCCTCCGATTGACGGATACAGTCTCACATCCCCTTCTTCAACATTTTATGCCGTTGTTCTTCATTTATTTTCTGGAAACACATTCACATGACCCGGATCCATGTCAGGTGCATTATTAAAGAGTTATGTACCAATGTTCTGCTATACGCATGTGACCAAATACCACATTGCTTAGCGAAGCTTGCATTTCCTGTGAATCATGGTTGACTATAGTAGAGTCCATACTAGTTTCACACCACTCTGGTTAAAGGAACATCCTCTCATTATTTTTTAACATTGAACCCAGAAAAGTGTTTTAACAGTTACCATATTGTTTTGTAAGTTTTTCACATTGCCTAAATTAAAGCACATATTGCCATATGTGCCCATGCTACATTTTATTGCCTAGATCAACCCCTGCATGCCAGTAACTACAATCACATTTTAGTTAGGCAAACCTCCTCAGATGCCATGTGTGTTTATTGTAGAGCAAGTTCTTCCGTGAAAATGCCAGGATACCTTCTTACCCCAGGAATTTTAACCAATTCAGACACTGACATAGACACAGACACACACATACACACAAACACTCACATGTGCTAGCACATGCACAAAAATATACATCACAGGGGGACCCTTTCACACACGCACACATATAAGCACAAACAGACCCAGTTAGACACAAACCCACACTATCCGACAGGTGCATTAACATACAACTGCACACATATGAAGGCACACCCACATACACTGAGACAAATGCAAAGGCACACACAAATGCATGCCTATGTAACCACACACACACAAATATTCACATTTTTGTGCATATGCCTACAAATGCACAAATACATATGCAGCACATGCAGACTTGTTTACATTCCTGGACAACCACACATAGATAGGCTCACAAAGATGCACACATATGCACATATACACATGAACACAAAGACACAACAATATGCACAAACTCACATGCAAATACGCACATAATTGTATAAACACACAGCTACACATATACACCGAAATCACAAGACTTGCACTGAGTTACCTTCAGAAACCGCTGGTAATCTGTCTTTTTATTGGAAGTTATACAGTGCCCAGAGGCTAATGGATAAGCAGTACCCTCTCTTCATAAGATATATCAGTGTTGAGTCGAAGCACCACCAGGGCCTTTCTGAGCCAGGGTAAAAATATGGGCTCCAGCATGTGAAGAAATGTTTTAACTATATGGTCAGGGAGCTCAAGGGACATGTGGCACATTTCAGGTGATATGATGAAATGCCTCGGACATCTATGCTGTCATCTACTCTTTAGTTTTATCCATCATCACCATTTTGTATCAGAATAAAATGACTGTAAACTGAGCCTATATACAAGTTTTATCAGAGAGGTAGAATAGCACTCAAAGCACTGATAATACTCTGGGTTGACTTAATGATGCCTTCCCTTTCTCCGGATGCTTCATAAGTGTATTTTGGCTTTGTGGTGCCTGTTTGTGATTGTCATTGAAGCCCATATTGCGGTCATCCATCCCTAATGCATTGAGATCTGACTTTTGTTGGCCATCCTCCCTCCTTACACTGTTAACAGTGTAAGGATGTTGACATCCTGTTATGGGCCACAGTACAGACACTGCGATCTGACAAATAGTTGATGACTACCTTAGAATCCTCGCCTCTGGGAACTCCTGAATCCTGGTGCTCCTGGAGATGTCCACTGCTTCCGACACTATCAACCATCTGGACCTCCTTCGCACTCTTGAAAAACACATGGACTGTGAAGGCACATTCTAGAATGGTTCTCCTTTTACCTTACAAACCCTTCCCAGATTGTGAAAATGGGCAACACGCTCTCGCGACCAGTCAATGTACATCACAGGGTCCCTCAAGGTTCGATCCTCTCCCAAACCCACTCTAACCTGTACCTCAAACCACTATGTGTGATTCTTAGAAATGCTGGGATTCTCTTCCATCTCTATGCTGACAGCACTCAAATATAGATGAAAATCTCTTCCCCTAAAAATCTTGCCCTCCTTTCAATCACGCTCCTTAAGATTCGAAACTGGATGACTAACCGTTATCTAAAACTCAACCCAACTAAAACAGAATTTCTTTTGATCTCACCTCTAAAAGCAAAATCCCCAGTACAGGAATGGATGGGCAACTTTCCTGCCCTGGATGGCTGCCTTGATATTGTCCAGACTGCTAGATTCCTTGGTATCACCCTTCAAAACCATCCAAACCTCCACAGACACATCATTGCCATGGTCAAAAGCGCACATCACCAAACTCAGGCACCTGTGGGGCATCAGACAACTGATCCAGGAACAAGGTCTCAAAACAGTGGTGTAGTCTCTCGTCCTATCCAGACTAGATTATGGAATTGTCCTTCTCTCAGGCATTCCCAAAGTTCACCTAGGCCACCTGAGAGCAACGCTACATGCAGCAGAGCACTTTGTGTTATGTCTCAAGACATATGACCACATTTCCCCGGCCCTGATAACCCTACAATGGCTTCCCATTAAAGCTTGAGCCCAATTCAGGACCACCTTTATTACCCACAGAGCGCTGCACTCCTCTTCACTCTCCTATCAAAGTAAAAAAGTGAAAATCTCTGGAGAAAATAGGGTAACCAGAAATGCCCAATCTCTGCTCCTGAAACCCCCCACCTTCAGTCAAGAACAGTACGTTATGTTATGGTAAAACAATGTATAAAGCGAGCAACTACCCATAGGTGTCTCAGCGCTAGGTACTACAGAAGGTAAAGCCTGGATGAAAAAAAAACTATTAATTGAATAGCCATGTTTTTATTTGTTTCCTGAAAGACAATAGAGTAGGACTGGCTTTAATCTGCGAGAGGAGAGAGTTCCACAGCTTAGCCGTAGCAACTACGAAACTTCTGTCGCCCCAGTTGGAGCTATACGTTCTTGGGACCACAAGAAGGTTAGAACCTGCTGAGTGCAGGGATCTGATGGGAGCGTATATTTGAAATTAATTCTTCAAAAATGCAGGCCCTATGTTGTGAATGGCTTTATAGGCAACGCAAAGTGTTTTGAATTTTGTTCTGTTTCTTATAGGCAGCCAGTGAAGCTGTCTAACCAGCTTAGAGTTAGACCTAAATTTTGGAGTGCCCAACAGTATCCTAGCAGCCGCATTCTGCACCAACTGCAGCTTACTAAGAGCCCTTTCCTGTGCATTAATCAATAGGCTGTTACAGTAATCAACTTTAGACATAACCAAAGCGGATATTAACTTTTTCCTGGCACCGATCGGGATAAACGGAAGCAGTTTCTTCACCATTTTTAGGACATAAAAGGATGAGGAGAACACTACGTTAGCATGATATTTAAAGGACAGCTTGTTGTAAATAATGACACCCAGGTTCTTGGGTCAAGTGACAGGGATTGGGAGCGATCCTAATTTGTCCGGGCACCAGCCCGTAGGCCACCCAGGAGATAAGCTTCCAACGAGCATTACCTCTGCCTTGGATGAATTTAATTTAAGGCAGTGTCTTGACATCCAGGAACTGATGACCAGAATGCCATCATGGAAGCTAGCCGATAAAGTATCCTTGTTTTTATGAATGGCTAGTACTAATTGGGTGTCATTTGCATAGGACGTGAGAGCTAATCCAAAAGACTTGATCACTCGTACTAAGTCAGTGACATAAATGTTGAGCAGCATCAGACTTATCGAGGATCCCTGCGAGACTCCGCATGGAAGTGAGAAAACTGGAGAGTTGAAATCGCCCATGCTAACTAGCTGGGTCAGTTTTGATAAAAATGAGGTCAAAAGGGATTTTGCCCTGTTCCCAATGCCTAGTGCAGAGATACGGTTTGTCAACAAGGCATGAACAACCGTGTCAAATGCTGCTGATAAATCCTGTAGCACTAGTACGGCTGCTCTTCCTTTGTCTAACACAAACCTAATCTCATCAGTAGCTCTGATGAGTGCGGTTTCTGTACTGTGGCCTTTCCTAAAGCCAACCTGTGTTTCATCCAGCAGGTTATTCTCATATATGTATTGGGCCAATTGATCGTTCATAGTTTTTTCAGCAAGTTTAGCAGGAAAATGAATACATGCAATTCGTCGGTAATTGTTAGTATCCCCTGGGTCCAAATTAGGTTTTTTTAACAGTGGGAGGATCAAAGCCTTTTTCCATTGGGAAGGAGAGATACCAGAGCTAAACATAGAGTTGAAAATATTTGCCAAGTTAATACTTATAAGGTCTGGGATCAGTTTCAGAACTGAGGGGGGAAAAGGATCAAACGGTGAGCCAGATATAAATGTGCTCACCAGATTGGTTATCTGTTCCGCTGAAACTGGCTCAAATTCCCTGAAGGCAAAGATGTCTAGCCCCTCTTTGTTTGAGTCCAGCTGACTCGTAACCTCAACAGAGGCATTAGAGTTCGAGTAGATTTGCCCTACATTATCCTGGAAAATGAGGGCTAAAGAGTCACAAAACGCTTGGGATGCTACATTTGCCTGGCTGCCTGCTGGCACTGCCAATTTAGACACCACCCAAACCAGTTGTTTTGTGGAATCTTGCGCGGTTTCTACTTCCCTTGTATAGTAGTTACTTTTTTCTTTTAGTAAGAGGCGTTTATAGTTAGCCAGTGCTAGCTTGAAGAGAAATTTCTCCTGACTGTCATACTCTAGGCGCGAGCGCCTCACTTGTTTCCTGCACAGTTGTTTCTCCAGCCTCAACGCCTCAGAGAACTACGGGCTGAGGGAGTGTTCCTGTTTTTGGAAGCTGTTTTATACGGAACTAGTTTAGAGAAGGCATTTTTAAGCCATGCCGTTTAGTTTATTGTGGCCAGTTCTGGATAAAAAACCGCTTCTGGCTGAGATTTAGATAAATGCTGTTTAAGAAGAGCCTGGTCTACACCACTCCAAGCCTTAAACTGTTTAGGGGGGGTCTGACCTAGTGTGTGGGGAAGTGGGATGCAGAATGCAGATATCGAATAGAACTGCATAGTGATCAGACCACGTCAGTGGAAGGATCTCCTTTACCGAGATCTGCTTGTTATTTGTGAATAGGCCATCAAGCGTGTGACTGGCTGAATGAGTAGGGCCACTGACTCTTTGATAAAGTCCTAAAGAATCTTGCTCAGAGGTAAGGGATAAAGAATCCTTGCCCTCCTTGGCTTCCAGATGAAAATTAAAGTCCCCTGAAATGGTAGAGCTAGCTTCACCTGCAGCGGGTTCCAGTAAGTTTCCTTCTAGTGAGAAGAAGTCTCCCCTAGGGCCTGGTGGGCGATAGAGAAGGACTCCGTTAAAAGATTGATGATTGGAAAGTGTTATGTTGAAATTGAGTGCCTCACATACCATAAAGGGGACCATAACTGTGTTTATCATTGAGGTATTTCGGTATATGAGAGCCAAACCTCTCCCTCTTTTCTTTGACCTATGAAATCTGAGTACAGAGAAGCCAGCAGGAGTGGCAATACAAAGGTCTGGGCCAGCTGAAGGGTCAGCCCACGTTTCCATTATAAATAAGAGATCTAGCTGATAGTTATCCAGAAACTCCACTATCTCATATTTGTGCTTTGGGAGAGAGTGTGCATTAATGAGGGCTGAGTAAACCTTATAATTTTCCTTATACTTTAGAGTATGAAAATTCCTAGTCACAGTTTTTACCAAGTTCGACTGTGCCCAGTCTTGGGCCTCCAGTACAAACCCACAAGTGGAGGACGGTACTTTGGCCTTCTCTGGGAGGTTTGCTGGATTTAAGCATGCACACATGTGCTGGAATGACTTATCATGCTTATTAATGACAACCAGTTCCAAGCTGGTGTAGCAAACTATACATTGTCCCATACCCGGAAGGAGAGGAGCAGGGGTCCTGGCGCTATGCGCGATCCAGCTGCAGACAGGCTTGCCTTTGGTGCGCCTTTGGCATGCCCGCTGCTCGCATCCGCTATGCGGCAGAGCCATGCTGCCCTTTTAACCCGGAAGGAGGCAGAAGAGCCCTGAAAAGCCCGGCAGCTAGACTGCCAAACTCCCTGTGTGCAGAAAATGGCAGCCGAGAAAAAGGAAACAACCATCTTCCCTCCCTCCACACAAACAGCACAATAGAGCCGCAGTGGACCGGGGAGATGGAAGAGTCTGTCCAGCTACAAGGGAGCTGTGTTGGTGAGTGATACCCGAAAGAGCACTGAAACCATACAGATTAAAAAGGTTTAAAAACAACTCATTAGGAGCACTGATAGTAAAAAAATTAAAATATTTAGTCAAATGAACAAGAGCACCATAAGCGCAATAGGCAATTAACATGAGGCGCTACCTTCAAAACCGCTGTGCGATGGCGCCATGCTGCCCCTTTAACCCGGAATTATTATTGCATCTTTTAGAGCACACTGCTACCTCCAATGGAGGTGTCCCGGCGCTGACAGTGGGTGCAGGGTGGTAATACATGGTGGGGGTTGCTCTAAGGCCTTTCGTAGGTGATCCGGCATGGAGTTCCAAAGAGAGGCGGTTTTAAGAGCAAACGATCGACCACCCAGCCTGGCTTTTTTGAAGTGGGGGATGTATAAGAGTTCCTGGTGATTCGACCTCAGAGTCCTAGTCTGATTGTATTTGGGAAGTCTGACTTTCAAGTATTGGGGGCCAGTATCTCTGGTAGCCCTGTAAGCAAGGGTCAGAGCCTTAAACTCAATCCTCCTTTTAACAGGCAGCCAATGTAGGCTGTGCAAGTGTGGAGAAATGTGGTGGCGGAGTGGCACATTTCTGATGAGCCTGGTGGCCTCATTTTGAATGACCTGCAATTTTCTAATCAGGTAGGCTGGAGACCTAAGTATAGATTGTTGGCATAATCTAGCTGTGAGGTGATCAGTGCGTGAACCACCGTTTTCCTACAATCCATTGGTAGGAGATGAAGGAATCGCCTCAGGGTTTTCAGCTTCCAGAAGCACGAGGATGAAACTTGCCATATCTAGGCTTTCCCCGAAAGGGTGGAGTCAAATTTAAACCCTAGATTTCTAACCAATGGGACTGGAAGAGGAGGAGAATTGAGTTCCATTTGCCACCACAGGTCAGCTCTAGGAGGAGACGGCTGATTAAAAAACAGAACTTCTGTTTTATCCGTATTTAGCTTTAAACAGGGGTCGGTCATCCAGGATAAGATGTTAATCAGACACTGTTTGAAGTTGGTAAAAGCAGCCTCAGAGTGATCCCTAAAGGAGAACACCAGCTGGGTGTCGTCAGCATATGAGACCACCTTTACACCATATTGCTCGACAAGTGAGGCAAGTGGGGTGAGATAAATATTGAAAAGGGTCGGGCTTAGGGCAGAACCCTAGGGGACTCTGCAGACAAGAGGGCGAGCAGATGAAACATGTGGGCATAGAAGGATTTTCTGGAAGCGACCCTCAAGAAAGGAGCGGAACCAAGTTAAGACGGTACCCCTTGCTCCCTTCTGCTCAAGCCTCTCCAGGAGGATCTTGTGTGAGACCATGTCAAATGCAGCGCACTAACATTGCACAGTTACCATGATCCAAGGTTCCACGTATCATTTCTGCCACCTCAAGCAAAGCTGTCTCTGTGCTGTAACCTGACCTAAATCCTGATTGGGAGTCATGGAGGAGGTTGTTAGATTCAAGATATGCTGATAGTTGTCTCTGCACTTCCTTCTCCAAGATCTTGGCCGGCGCTGGCAAGAGGGAGATAAGCCTGAAATGTGTTAATTCTGCCTGGTCCGCATCTTCTTTCTTAAGAAGTGGCTGGTCCAGATGGGTTTTCCAAATAGATGGATAAATACCTGAGTTTAAGGATGCATTCCAAATCTGGTTAAGTGAGTGATTGAGTAACAGGGCGAGTAGAGTAAAAAACGTAGCCGGGCATGGGTCAATCGGAGATCAAGATTTGACTTTGATCAATTCTTTAAGAGACGCTTCAGAGCTGACATGGTGAAATTCAAACCAGACATCTGAGCGGTAAAGGCTAGGTGGCGGCAAGGTTAGAGCATCTGACGGAGTGAACACAGACTATATTGCCTGAACTTTCTCCTGAAAGAAGCTGGAAAGATCCTCACAGAGGGTGGCTGAAGGCGCTATGGTGCTTTTCAAGGCCTCTGGCTTGATGAAGCCCTGAACAATCCTAAAAACTTCTTTGGCAGAGTTGTCAGAAGATATAATTTGATCAGTAACATAGGCCCTAATAGTGTGGCGTTTGAGATTATTGATTTTTTTTAATGCTCCTCTGTAAGTGCTCTTCATCTCAATGTTGTACGTTTTTCGCCATATCCGCTCCAGCTTCTCACAGAGGCTTTTCTCCATATGGATTTCGACTGTGAACCAGGGGGCGGAAGGATTGTTTCTGGCCATTTTCGTGTTTTTAATCGGGCTATTTTGTCAAAGACTGCAGTAACCCAGCAGTTGAAGGTGGAGGCGTCACAGCTAGGTTCCCCTGTGAGCCGCGGAGAGGTATTAGATAGTGCTGGTCCCATGGACTCAGGGGAGACTTTCCTCCAATTCCTTCTATCTTCGTATTTAGATCTCGTTGGAACCTTGTCGCTGGGACCAGTGAAATTAAATGGTATTAGGCTGTGATCTGACCACGTAAGAGGAATCAGGTCTTCCACTTTTAAAGTAGAGACATTAGTGAAGATCAGATCTAACATATGGCCAGCTTTATGAGTAGGAAGAACAACCTTTTGGGTAAGGTTTAGGTCCTTCAGGGAGTCGGACAACTGGGAGGCCAGGAGACAGCTGTCCTTGTCCATATGGACATTGAAATTGCCCAGGACTATACAATTTGCGTGTCTCAGTGAAAGATCCGCAATCAGATCGCAAAGCTCCAGCAGTTCAGAGGACTCAGAGTACGGCGGTCTGTAAACCAGTAGTCCTGCCACAGCGAAGGTAGTGGATATTTTAATACTGAAGGACATTGCTTCAAGTAGTCTGGTCTGTTCAATTATTTTATGTGAGATCTCCCAGTGATCTCTTAGGATCACGGCAAGCCTGCACCCCACTCTGTTACCTGTCCAGTTGGCTGTAATTATTCTATAACCTTCTGGAATGGCCAACAGTATATCAGGGTTAGAGCTTTCTCTTAACCATGTTTCAGTGAGAAACATGATGTCCCAGGTTTTTGACTCAAGTGTAAGCCAGAGGTCATCCCTATGTTTGGGGAGGGATCTACAATTGATTAAACATGCGTTAATATTGGGCCCAGCGGCTGGCGCGTATGCTTTGAAGGACATTGCTGTACTTTTGCCCTTCTATCTGCTTCTCAGGATCCGTCCTTTATCAAGTGCAAAGGAGCATGCCTTACAACACAGCTCCTGGCCATGTCCCTCTTATTCCAGAGTACATGGATCAAGACGTGCTGGCCAGGTGCAACCTACTGAGGACAGCTCAAGCAGTTGATCCCTTGACCTGACAGTTCTTGTTGATTGATCGGTAAGGACAGCATGGCTGGCGCTAGACGTGGACCGGACGCGGATGGGCACAGACGGGCTTGCCTTTGGCGCGCCAGCGGCGGCCCACTGCACGCGTCTGCTGTGCGTCCGCTGTCCCATCCGCTTTAAATAGGAAGCGCGTGTTAAAGCAAGCTCCACCCACTCCAGCGTCAGAGTGCAGCTGAGCAGAATGTTGCTGCCAACCCCGCCCTCCACACAATCAGCAGCCTGCCGCGTTGGACCGGGACGAGTGGCAGGTAAGATGCCTCACCAACTGTGCAAAGTGCAATCAAGTTTAAAAGTTTTTAAAAGTTTCAGAACACGTATTTTAAAAACCAATGCTTTTAGCCCCAGAGAGTTTCCCCACTGACGGTAGCCGCGCGAGCAGTCCTACCGAGATTCGCTGCGCGTCCGCTTTCCCATCCGCTTTAAATGGGAAGCGCGCGTTAATGCAAGCTCCGCCCACTTCAGCATCAGAGTGCAGCTGAGCAGAATGTTGCTGCCAACTCCGCCCTCCACAGAATCGGCAGCCTGCCACGGTGGACCGGGACGAGTGACAGGTAAGATGCCTCACCAACTGTGCAAAGTGCAATCAAGTTTAAAAGTTTAAAAGTTTCAGAACACGTATTTTAAAAACCAATGCTTTTAGCCCCAGAGAGTTTCCCCACCGACGCTAGCCACACGAACAGTCCTACCGAGATTCGCTGGAGGCGGAAGGGCCCAGAAGAGCCCAGAAACTAGACCGTCAACCTCCCTGCATGCAGAAAATGGCGGCCGAGAAAAAGGAAACAACCATCTTCCCTCCCTCCACACAAACATCACAATAGAGTTGCGGAGGACTGGGAAGATGGAAGTCTGCCCAGCAACATGAGCCAGTCATTCTCTGGTGGTACCACAAGAATCTGGAAACTCCTTACCTCCTTCCCTTCGCCTAACAACCTGCATAGCCATCTTCAAACAGGACCTCAAGCTCTTCCTATTTGACATACACCTGGGTTAATCACACACGTCCATACCGAAGTACTCTATCCAGTTGACCAACTACCTTCATTGTGTCCCCCCAACACCTTAATCACTGCTTGAACCATGTATATCTCTTGTTCAACAGCTGCATTTACCCTTGGTCGCAGCTACTGATGCAATATGTCTGAACGTAATTATTGTAACTGTGACTTGTTGTACCCTTGTATCTTGCTACTGCTGTAAAGCGCTCTGATGCCTTCGGGCCATGTCCACGCTATATAAAATTGCAAAAATAAATAAAATAATAAATCACTAGTCTTGCAGGTTCTGAATGGGAAACAGAAGTGAACTCAGGGTTTCCTCAGTCATTGAGAGCAGCCAAGTAACTAGCATAGATGCATAAAGGCAGGGAAATCCATGTCATTTTCTTTCAGAATTTGTTGATATTAACTCAGAAGTGAGGTGCTTTCTTGAAATACACCTCAGAATAATTACACATTTGGTTTAATTGCCACAGCAGCGAGAATTTGGTCACTGAGAATGTATTTCTTTGAAATAATGTTATTTCTTTCTATGCTTAATAAGGAGTCCCAGCTCCCAGCCTATTCATTAGCCCTTTCCTGACCTGGAACAAGTCACTGCTCCTTGTATCATTGTAGCCTGCGGTTTTCACGCACCATGTAACACACCAGGAAAAATATCACACAAAGCAATGCATAAACGTCATCTGACCATTAACCAGGTGGGCTGACATTTGTTTCGCATTGGTCCAACACGTGTTTTGTTTTTTCATAAGGTTTTGTGGTTTAGGTCGAGGCCTGAAAAGAACCCACAGAATTTGGTATCGGATGTTTGCTTCACTATAGAAAAGTGAATGTAACACTAATAGTCAAGTGTGGAAATCCTGAGCTCCGCTGCTGAAGAAGGTGTATCGAAGTAAGACGAGCCTCGTGTGTCGCAGGGAGAACCCCTGCTCACACGGTCTCATGCCAAAGTACACAACATAACGCAGCAGGAAGCCTAGAAGACAGGGCCTATTTAGCTCGTCGTCAGTCTTATTTAATGACGCTGAACTAAAATATTCAACTGTCAATGAACGGGTAAAATCCATAGACTGAGCAGCTGAGCGTTTGCGCTAATCTTAAAACGTGCACGTGCGCAGAGTTGTGTGGCTATTGTTAAAACACCGCTCTGAAAACAGTGCGTACCTTAACTCGGAAGTCCTCCAGGTTAGTGTCAGAGCTGCAGACAGCTCAACTTGGAAACGGGGAAATAGAACCACTGCTGCTCCTTTTTTCCAAACTGTACTGACTGCAGCTTAAAAACTTTAAAAACGTGTACAACTATGTACCGCCCAACGCACGAGCGCACGACACGCACCCATTAGCTGACAGCGCAGGTAACGCTGAAGTATAGGAACCTAGGGGCATATTATCAAGACAGGCGATAAAATTATTCCAATTGAAGCCCATGTTAGACGTCCTTCACATCCAGTGGCGCAGCTCCACATGCTCATGGCTCTTCCGCGCCAGCTGCTGCCGCCCCTTCACAGACCTATTCAAGCTTACACAGGTGGGAGGTGACAGCAGCATCGCCAGTGACGTGGCTTCTGCAGCTCCCCTTGCTCGGTATCATCCTCATACATCTCATTAAAATAATAGGTTTTGCTGGTTATATTAAAATTGTTTAAATTCATGCACATATTTACATATTGTTACTCCTAGATGACAGCAGTCTTGAAAATGTATGTATGTTATTTTACAAATCATATATTTTGCTAGTAAAACTCAATTGCCGTGTCGCAAAATGATACATGTCTAAAAAGTGTGACACCAACATTAAAAGCTTGGAAGGCACTGGTGTTGCATTTAGAAAGTGGAGCATTTTTGAGTATACTGTTGCAAATATATTACTAATGTATGGGTTGGTAGCCCACTGTTATTATTAGATAACACATTTTTACATTGAAATGGGCACTAAATGTGTACATACATGTAACTGGGTTTCTGCGAATATTTATCATTTGTGCATTACCAAACAGTTAAAGTAATCTTTGTGTCCATCACACTTCAGAGTTACAAACAAACATGCTTCATTTGTGCTTTCCTAACTGCAGATATGGTTTGAAAAAAAAAACACATTTCAATTACATTTATTTAAGTTTTGTTGCTTGGTTCACATCCTACAGCTTTCTTGTTCACTCTCCATGTACCCCAGCAATATTGCCACATAGTTCACTTCACAACATTCTATCAATTTGCATTCAAAGAAAGAATATGTTAACATCACTCTCCATGTTAAAAGAATAAGCAGCAATTTGTCAGAAGGCATAACCAAACATTTGACCTCTATTTTGTTCAACAGATGGGAGAAGATAAAAATAAACTTTAAAGGCACCTTTATTGCTCCTTTATCTTCTGAACATCAGCATGGTTATTTTGGGGGTGCTGCAACAACCCCTGCACCTCTACTTCCAGTGCCTGTGAAATGACAAATCAATTCTTTGACTTCCGTGCTGATATTGCTGTAATACTGTGCACAGTAACAAAAAAAACCAACTGCTGCAATCTACTACCCATACAAATGCATTTTTTCCATTTCCCTCAGTATCTCTTTTTTTAATATTCACATGTACATTTTATTATTTATTTATTCATTTTATTAGTTAATTATAGCATATACCTATAGTATAGATACATAACCCAGGCCGGAAACACATTACAGCTGTGCGTGAAGTATCAGGCAAAGATAATGGCTGGATTTTCAAAGAATGCTGTGCTTTCATTCCAGTGGATTTATGCCCCTGTTTAATGTTGCAGTCTTGTGTGGCGTTTCAATCGTCTTTAGGAATCGCACATTCTAATTCAAAGAGTCCTCCTGGGAAGTGTCAACAATCATAGTTTCTCCCATGTTTTTCTGCAGTTTATTTTATTTATTTATAAGGTTTTATATAGCGCGAACATAACCCACGAGGGTATCAGAGCACTTTACAATATACAGTTATTAAACGTTATCAGGTTGAGGTAGTATACAAACATTTGGTATTGGTCATTCTGTATAAAGAGAGGTGTATAGTAGTATATGGATAACATAGGTGACCAGTAGTCTATAGTCAACAAAGAGTGATCCCAGAGGGAGAAAGAACGCTTCACAATACACAGTTATAAAACATTAAGTGGTTGAGGTAATAAACATACATTCAGTATTCGCCTTCAATAAAGAAGAGGTAGGCAGTAATATGTGGATCGCATAGGGGACTGGAGGTCAGCATAGAATTAAAGTCTCAGGATGCGAATCTGTTCATTAGCAACGTTTTTACTTCTTTTTTGAAGGAGGTAAAGGAGGAGATTCCCCGTACCATATCTTCGGTGCAATCCCTGAGAATGCTCTGCAACCATTTCTTTTTTTAAGGAAGGGTTGTGATTTCAGTAGTAGTGAACTTGCACTTCGCAATTGTCTGCATCCACCCGATCGCGCTAGCTTCAGCGCTAAGTAACTGGGGGTATTGTTATACAATGCTTTATGGGTCATGCAAGCGATTTTTAGGTGTATTCTTGCCTCGTAGGGCAGCCAGTTCAGAGCTTCCAAGGTCGGAGAAATGTGGCTATTTCTTTTAGTTCCTGAAACCAGTCTGGACGCAGCATTAATCAATGCCCTCAGAAGGGCCAGCTTGTGTTTGGGGACACAACACAGAGTGGTACTTCCATAGTCTAATCTTGGTAGCACTAGGGCTTGTACCGCCATTTTTAAGTCAGATTGTGGAACAAAGGGTTTGAGTTTCCTTAGTATACTCATCTGATAATTAGCTCCCTTGATGGCATTAGTGATTTGCGCCTGCATGTTCAGGTGTTTGTCTATGGTGACTCCCAAGGATTTCACAGAGTCAATGATGTGAGGAGCACAGTCAAAGGAGGTTAGATGTTTCAACCATGAGTCTATCTTGGGTGTGTGATTGGGTGGGGAGATGAGAAGGAATTCCATTTTCTTGGTGTTAAGCTTGAGGTGGTTGCACGTGAGCCAACTTTGAGTATTCTGTAGAATAGCGTTGAGGGAGATGAAGTCTTCTGGTGTGGAGATTTTCATATACAGTTGGGTGTCTTCCACGTACAGATGATATAGAATGTTTGCTGAGTTCAATGCATTTGCCAGGGGCTCCATTAGTAGGTTAAAAAGAATGGGTGAGAGTGCTGAACCCTGTGGGACCCCTATGTTGACCAGGGAGGGTTGAGAGAGTGAATGCTTCATCTTGATTCTTTGTTTTCTGTTATTTAGGAAGGAGGTGAACCATTGTAGTACTGGGCCCGTAATGCCCATTCTTCGTTCCAGTAGGGACAATAGGTTGTCATGCTTAACCTTATCGAAAGCGGAGGATAAGTCAAGAAGTATCAGTAGGCATGATTCATTGTGGTTTAGCATTTTTAGTATGTCCTCCATTATGTGGGTGAGTGCTGCAATTTTGCCAAAGTGGGGATGTTGGATATAGGGCGGTAGTTGTTGGGATCTGATCGTAGAGAATCGGATTTCTTTAGTATAGGTGTGACCTGCCCTACTTTAAGACAGTCAGGAATGGAGCCTTGTCTCAGAGAAGCATTTACAATTTTTTCCCATAGGAGTAGGATAGATGTTTTTAACATTTTGAATAAAGAAGGAGATGGGGGTCAGTTAAGTGATTGGAGGGGTTGATTGATTGAATAATGTTATAGATTTCTTGATCAGGGATGGGCGACAAAGTGTGCCAAGAGGCATTGTTTTTTGTGGTTTCCATCGGAGTGCTATAATGAACCTTGGTCAGAGAGTGAAATGTAGTATCCTGAGCAAAAGGTTGTGGGTGGGCCTTCTTAAATTGGATGTCTAGTTCAATGGACTTTGTCTTTTCTAGGAAGAAATTGGCAATTTCATAGCAGTTAGGTGTAGCCGAATCGTTTAGTTCCTTAGAGTTAGACTTGTTGCGCGCTTGTTGCTTGACGATTTCAAATAGTTTCTTGTTGCGGTTGATGGCTTGGTTCAGCTGCATTTTGAAAAAGTCTGCCTTGGCCTTTAGGATCTTCCTGTTGTATGAGTTCCTCAGCACTCTAAGATGAAATAGGTGAACGGCGGAGGGTGCTGATTTCCATAGTCGACCAGCGGATCTTAGCTTGCGCCGGTCAGAGTTCAGGGTCTCATGGAACCATTGTTTGGAGATTTTGGAAGAAACCTTTTTTTCTTGGAGGGGTGCTGTAGAGTCAAGGATTTCAAGCATAGTGGAATTGTAAAAGATTGTGAGGTCGTGGACGTCAACCATATTTGTGGTGGGGGCAGGGCTGAGTTGCATCGGTTTACCAGGGTGAAGGGGTTAATATTTTGTATATTCCTTTTCCATTGTTTTGTTTTTGAGGGTTGACCTATTTTTGGAATTACCTCTATATTAATAGAGAAGAAAATGCTGTGATGATCAGTCCACTTAATCAAAAAAGGAAGAGGGGGACAAGGAGCTGGTTATGGTCCAATGTCCGTGCTCCACTCATGACAGTTAAATCAATGAGGACATTGTTCCCTGTTGGCGGTGAAACAAAAATAGCGATCACCTGCTCAACACAAGTGGAAAGAGAAGAGAGAGTGTAGAGGGGGGGAGGGGGGTAGAAGGGAGATGAAAAGAGGCAGAGAGAAATCTCCCCAGTCTCAAGGATCCAATCCCGAAGGGGAGGACTCTATGTAGCCTCTAGTTAGCCCTCGCACACCCCGAGGGATGTCTTGCTTCATCATTGGGCTTGTTGTTGCTCCTCGTCGGGCCGGCGCTGCAATGCCCGACCGTCCCCCGAAGGGTCTCTTTATCGGAGGTCTTTTAAAGAGAAAAGCCGTAAGGTGAATGCGGGTATGTGGGCAAAAAAACAATAAAGGTGGATCCGAGAGGTAAGTGATTGCGTGCGTGCAGGGTGTGTGAATAAAAATGCCTAGGGGTGTCCAAAAAGTAAGTTTTAATATTATGGAGCCTCTGGCAAAGTAAAAAGACCAAAAGGTCGCAGGGTCACTAATAAGCGCAAGGTGCTAATGTGACTTTAATAAAAGGTCGACATGTTTCACGCCTTATATGCCCGAGCGGGTCAGTGGCGTTTCATCAGGACCAAATGAGAGTGAAAGGTTGTGCACGGTGAAGACGAGGGTGCCAGAGATTGGAAGGGTAACCCACGTCTTGAGAAGGTAAAGGGAGGTACGGGGCTGCGGGGTACAGTGACCTAGTCAGCAGAGACAGAAAGTGCGTACCAAGCTAGTGTAACCCTCGTGTATCTGAACGGGGGCTTCCTAGGTATAGCCGAGGCTGCCTGCGCCCTATTTGGGTTGCGTCGGGGGCCGGCTCAGTCAGCACCTACCCTCCAGGTAGGTGCTGACTGGTCTTTAAAAGACCTCCGATAAAGAGACCCTTCGGGGGACCGTCGGGCATTGCAGCGCCGGCCCGACGAGGAGCAAAAACAAGCCCAATGATGAAGCAAGACATCCCTCGGGGTGTGTGAGGGCTAACTAGAGGCTACATAGAGTCCTCCCCTTCGGGATTGGATCCTTGAGACTGGGGAAATTTCTCTCTGCCTCTTTTCATCTCCCTTCTACCCCCCTCCCCCCCTCTACACTCTCTCTTCTCTTTCCACTTGTGTTGAGCAGGTGATCGCTATTTTTGTTTCATGATCAGTCCAGTCACATGGAGTGATGGATTCTAATACCATGTTCGATTTCACTATGATGAGGTCTAGTGTCTCTCCCTTGCTGTGGGTAGGACTGTCGCAGAATTGGGACAGTTCCTGGTTTGACACAAAGGATTTTAGACAGCATACTCCATGATCGTTTGCGTTGTTCTAGTGGTGATTAAAGTCACCCAGGAAAATCTGTGGCACTAGTGCGTTGTCGTTGGATGAGATGACTTCCATTAACTCTTCGATTGAAGCCAGATTATTGCCCGGGGAATGGTAACAAATGTGAAGTTTGCTGGCAAGATGATGTTGATACAGAGGTATTCACAGGAGGATAGAGAGATGGAGTTCCTTGATTGACTGAGATTGTGTTTCGATGGATGCAGGCTAGCCCGCCACCGGGTTTCACATTTCTGTCACGGTGGATTAGGTCGTGACTAGGAGGAACCAGACGGTCAAGGATGGGAGAGGAGGAACTATTTAGCCATGTTTCAGTAAGGACAATAATGTCTAGGTCATTCTCGAGGATGAGGTTAAAAATGTCAGGGGCATGTTTGCTAGCAGATCTGCAATTAATGAGTGCACACTTCATCTTGCTAGACGAGTGGGAGAGAGTAGTCTGCGCTATGTTGATATTTGTGAGGTTTTCTCTATTTATGGATCTTTTGTTTTGAGTCGGTTCTCTAAAGGGACTGGTTTGAATGGATTGGATAGTGTCACATCAAGGCTTACTGATGTTAGTGGGCCTGGTACAAGATATGAGGAGGTTCTCTATGTCAGTATTGGATAGTTCAGCAGTTGCCCTCCAAGGCCGAGATGGGTCATTGGGGAAGGGTATCTTACGCTGCCTAGTGTCCTTAGGGGATGAATTCTTGGGGATGCATCTCCTAGTTAGGTAGCTGATTTGGTTCACGGTGTCGCTGGTGGCTCTGTGTGTGTTTAGAAGTTCTTTGGTGATGGTTGATAGGTTTTGCAACTCGGCCTTGAGATGGGTTAGGCCGGTGGCTAGCTCATTGAATCTTGCATTCCAATCAGAATTGGGAAAGTTATTTGTGTGTGTAGGTGTGTGTTCTGTTATAGGGGAGATCCACAGGTAAGACCCGGTTGCATGCTCTCCTTCTTAGGTTGCCTAGGGATATCCTCCTCAGGGATCGCTGGGGTTAGTTGATCATGGAGGTTTGTTGAAGGGTCCAAATCAGTGTGTGGGATGGCATTGCAGGGTCACAGCATGATAGGTGCTGCCGCATGTGATCGGGGTATGGTCGTTGCATGCTGTGTTTGGATGAGTGGGTTGAGAATCCAGGGAGTTAGGATCCGATCAGATATCGTGGTAGGCGATAGGTCATGGGGATCTTTGCAAGTTAGCTCAGATGTAGGTAGGGAGAGCAGGATGTCGTTGGTGCAGTCTAAGTTTCTCACATGCAAAAGCATTTCTGCATGTATAAATCGAAGTGTTTTACATTTACACCTGTGTAAATATGCCACCAAATATAACTGTACTTATTAATGTTGTTTTTCTGGACAGGGAATACATGTTCTCTGAGGAGAACCTCGTACCTTTCACCCCCACCAGTTTTGGGGATGTTCTGTTTGTCTTGGAAGAAACAATTTACATGAGCGAAGAAGTATTGTGCTAACCTTTTTTATTCTTAGATATCTGACAGACTATGCAAATTAACCTACTATGGGTGAGCTTGTCTCTGTCATTTGTGTTCTTCATAGTTTCTATACTCCCTAAACCCTTGTTCCTCCCATATTCAGTCCTATATCCTCCTTCCAATACAGAAAGTAGTTTTCAATGTCTGGCCGGCGTGCTGACCTCCCGAGTTCAGGTCACCTGTAGAACTTTTTGGTAGGAAGACATTCACCTACTCTTTGAGAGCAAGGGATGTCCTTTTGTGTCTTACCTAGTCACATCTACTCAACAGTTCCATCATGGCATCTGAGTGCTGACTTCATGGCCTTACATGAAAGTTACCATATGCTGACCATTTGTAGTCTGTTGTGTGTTGTGACTTACTTGTCATACCATGTTCTGGGTTTGCTGTACTGGTAGGTTGTCTCACATTTGCTTGAAGCTTTAATAGTGTCAGTCTACACAATCTGTTTGATTCCCCAACGTGCAAAGATTTAGGGCCTGATGTCTGACCCACCAATTTGCGACTTGCAAATTGCATCGCATTTGCGATTCCTATTTTGCGACTGGTAAATTGAGATATACAACAGTGCCTCAGAAACTGTTTGCGATTCCCAATGGGGTTGCAAATTGCATGTCTCATGAATATTAATGTGCCGCACTTTGCAACCCCATTGGGAATGGCTAGCTCTCCCACGGAGGGTGGCCTGCTGGGTTCAGCAGACCACCATGTCTGGGACAGCTTTTAAATAAAGCACTTTTTTTAAAAAATGCATCCCGTTTTCCTTAAACAATTCCCCGATGCCCATCATGTGTTAGAACAATGACATTTTTCTTAAGTGTTGCAGGGATTATGTCATTGTCTTTATGTCACCAACAGTTTTTGATCATGCTATGCTTGACTTTGCATACAGTCATGCAAGTTTACGTACCACCTCAAATTATCCTGAGGACAACATAATGCCCACAATGAAGTTTATGTATTTCTTTTGCAATGAGTTTCTTATCTTCATTGACTCCATAGGGAGCCAGGACATGTAGTTGGCTGGGTTGTTGTCCTTTTATGACTTGTGTATGATGGTGTTCATGTATTCTTGTGAACAAAGAGTCCCCATTATTTAATGCAAATTGGTATCTTGAATCTTGGGTTCCTGAATGTGAATGCCATTAGATAAGCCTGATGATCATTCACTAGGGTGAACTGCTTGCTGTCTATGAAGATGTGATTGTGTTCTCGTGTCCATACTACTACAATAATCTGTTTGAGATTATGCTAGAATGACTTGGGCTGGCATACAATAAGATTTGCCGGCAGTTGTTTTGCTAATAATGTTTGCCAACATGGCTCCCAAACCTACTGGGAAGGCATCTATCATAATTTCAGTGGATAGTGTTGGGCCAAAACAAGCCAGGTAAGATGCGCTCCTGACTGTCCTTATCCATTGTATGTATCCTCACCCTTGTGTTTCCGTTCAAGGATATAGTCTTAAATTGTCAGTTCGCTTAAGGAGCTGCTGATGGTGGCATACTCTTATATGTACTCTGAGCAGAAGATTGTCATTCCTAAGAATGTTAGCCTTCACTGATATCAGTGTGAGATGGAGTCTTTTTTAAGCTTTTCTGGAGCCTGATATAGACATATGTTGGAAAAATATGGCAATATGTTAGATGGCTTTTGTAGATTATTTACTTTCTGGCATTCGGTAAATAGACATAATATCGAAAAAAAAATTATTGACTGGACAGAATATCGAGTTTTTAATATAGAATGGACAGAATGTCGAATTGCCAAAATATAGTGGTGAAGAATATCGAAAATCAGGTAAGAAATATCGATTGAAATAATATAGAAGTAAGTAATATCGACAGTCATAATATAGTAGTTAAAAATATCGAATTTTTTTATAGTGTTTTAAGTGTCAGTATATGTGTTAAAAGTATGTATCAATATTGGAATGTATGTTAGAATATTGTTAAAGTAATTAATTTTATGTTATTTCATTTTTGTGTAATATAATTCCGTAGCGGGTTGTGGGTTTATAGGGGAGTAGGGTGGGAAGTAATTTAATTATAGTACATTAAATAATAATTTATAGGAATTATTAATTATTTTTAATTTAATTTTGCGTTTTACTTCTGTAGAGGTTTGTGGGTTTATAGGGGAATAGGGTGGGAAGTAATTTAATTGTTATTAGTTAATTATTAATTAGTATTGAAAATTAATTGGTTGTTGATTAATTATTAATTGGTAAATAATTTGTATTAATTGGTAATTAATTTGTATTAATTGTTTAATTGATAATTATGTTAATTGTATTCATTTAATATTTGTAGCGGGTAGTGGGTTTATAGGGGAATATGGTGGGAAGTAATATAATTCTAAAAAATTAATTATTTAAATAATTTGTGTATATTGATAATTTACATATTATTAATTAATTATTAATTGGTATTATTTGCATTTATTAATGTTTGTTAAAGAAAAATAATTGGTTGTTAATTAATTATTAATAGGTAATTAATTAATAAAAAAATTATTGGTATTTATAATTAATTAATTATTAAATATTGTGTGATTGGTAATTAAATTTAATACTTTTTTTGGTATTAATAATTCATTTATTTTTAATAAAATATTAATTGATTATTTTCCCTACTATTGCACTCACTGGAGTGGGAATAGTAATTTTTACCCCTACGCTATCCAACGTATTCCCTACTATTGCACTCACTGGAGTGGGAATAATAATTTTTACCCCTACGCTATCCAACGCTTTCCCTACTGTTGCACTCTCGGGAGTGGGAATAGTAATTTTAATCCCTACGCTATCCAATGGTTTCCCTACTGTTGCACTCTTTGGAGTGGGAATAGTAATGTTTACCCCTACGCCATCTGACGTTTTCTCTACTGTTGTAATCACTGGAGTGGGAATATTGAATTTTGCCCTCCCGCTATCCAACGCTTTCCTTACTGTTGCACTCTCTGGAGTGGGAATAGTCATTTTTACCCCTACGCTATCCAACGCTTTCCCTACTGTTGCACTCTCTGGAGTGGGATTAGTAATTTTTAGCCCTACTCTATCCAATGCTTTCCCTACTGTTGCACTCTTTGGAGTCGGAATAGTAATTTTTACCCCTACGCTATCCAACGCTTTCCCTACTGTTGCACTCACTGGAGTGGGAATAGTAAATTTTATCCTCCCGCTATCCAACGCTTTCCCTACTGTTGCACTCTCTGGAGTGGGAATAGTAATTTTTACCCCTACGCTATCCAATGCTTTCCCTACTGTTGCACTCACTGGAGTGGGAATAGTAATTTTTACCCCTACGCTATCCAACGCTTTCTCTACTGTTGCACTCACTGGTGTGGGAATAGTAAATTTTACCCTCCCGCTATCCAACGCTTTTCCTACTGTTGCACTCTCTGGAGTGGGAATAGTAATTTTTACCCCTACGCTATCCAATGCTTTCCCTATTATTGCACTCTCTGGAGTGGGAATAGTAATTTTTACCCTCCCGCTATCCAACACTTTCCCTACTGTTGCATTCTCTGGAGTGGGAATAGTAATTTTTACCCTCCCACTATCCAACGCTTTCCCTACCGTTGCACTCTCTGGAGTGGGAATAGTAATTTTTATCCCTACGCTATCCAACGCTTTCCCTACTGTTGCACTCTTTGGAGTGGGAATAGTAATGTTTACCCCTACGCCATCTGACGTTTTCTCTACTGTTGTAATCACTGGAGTGGGAATATTAAATTTTGCCCTCCCGCTATTCAACGCTTTCCCTACTGTTGCACTCTCTGGAGTGGGAATAGTAATTTTTACCCCTACGCTATCCAATGCTTTCCCTACTGTTGCACTCACTGGAGTGGGAATAGTAATTTTTACCCCTACGCTATCCAACGCTTTCCCTACTGTTGCACTCACTGGAGTGGGAATAGTAAATTTTACCCTCCCGCTATCCAACGCTTTCCCTACTGTTGCACTCTCTGGAGTGGGAATAGTAATTTTTACCCTCCCACTATCCAACGCTTTCCCTACTGTTGCATTCTCTGGAGTGGGAATAGTAATTTTGACCATCCCGCTATCCAACGCTTTCCCTACTATTGCACTTACTGGAGTGGTAATAGTAAATTTTACCCGCCCGCTATCCTGCGCAGAAAATATTGAATATTTTTAATTAATTTTACGTTAATATATATGTATAAATTAATTTTTTTACTTACATATAGGTGCCGATCACGATCCGGTAAAAACCGGGTACGAACCGTCGGACGGAGCAAAATCTCCATCCGACGCGTACCCGGTCGTCAATTTTTACAAACAAGGAATCACGATTCGCACGGGTACACCAGTACCGTACGAATCGTAAAAAAGCCCGACCGACCAAAAAAAACCTACCAATGCGATCCGGAAAAGCGCCGACCTGACGTCGGGACGCTCGCAGCCAGCCATTCACGACCCAGGAATCACGAATCGCACCGACGTCACCCCGCACGGTGAATATTTTGCGGCAGCCAAAAACTGCCGGGAAATCAGGACGACGCGAACAAGGACCACCAGTACGCGACGGACAGACGACGACGCGAACAAGGAGGACCAGTACGCGACGGACACACAGGACCACGCGACCAAGGAGGACCCGTACGCGACAGGACGACGCGATCAAGGAGGACCCGTACGCGACAGGACGACGCGATCAAGGAGTACCAGTACGCGACGGACAGACATGGACCCGAACCTACGAGTCATCCCTGCCCTCATAGCAGTCCACCTCCTCTACAGGTTACGACGCAGACGCCGCAGAAGGTCAGAATAACTAAGGGAGGGGGGAAAGTGGGGTGGGGTGGTGGAGGCAGGACCAGGGCAGGCCACAAAACAACCACATAAGTCACACACCACACATGGCCTGGACATACCTGACTCCCATGCCCTGGTCACCACGAGGGGGTGGGGGCGAGTCCTGATAAGCCAGCGACCGCCACAACGGAAGTCCGTCACCACGCGAACCGGCAACACAACCAGACAGGTACGTCCCGTACCCACGCCTGAAGAGCGTGGGTACGAGTCGTACCACGCCCACACACGTCACCCCAACAATGGCGGGACGGATCGCACCCACGTGGCAAAGGCCTGGGTACGGCCCGCACAAGCATCACATAGCGTGGGGACGGACATGTACGGACCCTACCCCCACCCCGTATGCAAGGAGCGCACCCCCCACCCCAACAGTGAAAGTACGACCCGTACCCCCACCCGCGTATGCATGGAGCGTACCCCCCATGCCAACAGTGTAAGTACGACCCGTACCCACACCCGCGTATGCATGGAGCGTACCCCCCATGCCAACAGTGTAAGTACGACTCGAACCCTCACCCGCGGACCTACGGACCGTACCCCCACCCCCACCAGTGTAAGTACGACTCCTACCCCCACCCGCGGACTCACGGACCGTACCCCCACCCCAACAGTGTAAGTACGACCCGTACCCCCACCCGCGTATGCATGGAGCGTACCCCCCATGCCAACAGTGTAAGTACGACTCGAACCCTCACCCGCGGACCTATGGACCGTACCCCCACCCCCACCAGTGTAAGTACGACTCCTACCCCCACCCGCGGACTCACGGACCGTACCCCCACCCCACCAGTGTAAGTACGACCCGTACCCCCACCCGCGTATGCATGGAGCGTACCCCCCATGCCAACAGTGTAAGTACGACTCGAACCCTCACCCGCGGACGTACGGACCGTACCCCCACCCCCACCAGTGTAAGTATGACTCCTACCCCCACCCGCGGACTCACGGACCGTACCCCCACCCGCGTATGCATGGAGCGTACCCCCCATGCCAACAGTGTAAGTACGACTCGAACCCTCACCCGCGGACCTACGGACCGTACCCCCACCCCCACCAGTGTAAGTACGACTCCTACCCCCACCCGCGGACTCACGGACCGTACCCCACCCCACCAGTGTAAGTACGACCCGTACCCCCACCCGCGTATGCATGGAGCGTACCCCCATGCCAACAGTGTAAGTACGACTCGAACCCTCACCCGCGGACGTACGGACCGTACCCCCACCCCCACCAGTGTAAGTACGACTCCTACCCCCACCCGCGGACTCACGGACCGTACCCCCACCCGCGTATGCATGGAGCGTACCCCCCATGCCAACAGTGTAAGTACGACTTGAACCCTCACCCGCGGACCTACGGACCGTACCCCCACCCCCACCAGTGTAAGTACGACTCCTACCCCCACCCGCGGACTCACGGACCGTACCCCCACCCCAACAGTGTAAGTACGACTCCTACCCCCACCCGCGGACTCACGGACCGTACCCCCACCCCAACAGTGTAAGTATGACCCGTACCCCCACACGCGTATGCAAGGAGCGTACCCCCCAGCCCAACAGTGTAAGTACGACCCGTACCCCCACACGCGTATGCATGGAGCGTACCCCCCAGCCCAACAGTGTAAGTACGACCCGTACCCTCACCCGCGTATGCATGGAGCGTACCCCCACCACACCAGTGCAAGTAGACTCGTACCCTCACCTCGAATGCATTGAGCGTACCCCCACCGTGTATGTTCCAAGCGTACATATCCTGAAATCGGAGGTGTGTGTGCAGAGTCCACCCAGCAGTGCCCTGAGACAGGAGGGGTGGGTGCCTATCACTCCCAGCAGTGCCCTGAGACAAGAGGGGTGGGTGTGGAGTCCTCCCAGCAGTGCCCTGAGACAGGAGGGGTGGGTGTGGAGTACTCCCAGCAGTGCCCTGAGACAGGAGGGGTGGGTGCCTATCACTCCCAGCAGTGCCCTGAGACAGGAGGGGTGGGTGTGGAGTCCTCCCAGCAGTGCCCTGAGACAGGAGGGGTGGGTGAGGAGTCCTCCCAGCAGTGCCCTGAGACAGGAGGGGTGTGTGCAGAGTCCTCCCAGCAGTGCCCTGAGACAGGAGGGGTGGGTGCCTATCACTCCCAGCAGTGCCCTGAGACAGGAGGGGTGGGTGCCTATCACTCCCAGCAGTGCCCTGAGACAGGATGGGCGGGTGTGGAGTCCTCCCAGCAGTGCCCTGAGACAGGAGGGGTGTGTGCAGAGTCCTCCCAGCAGTGCCCTGAGACAGGAGGGGTGTGTGCAGAGTCCTCCCAGCAGTGCCCTGAGACAGGAGGGGTGGGTGCCTATCACTCCCAGCAGTGCCCTGAGACAGGAGGGGTGGGTGTGGAGTCCTCCCAGCAGTGCCCTGAGACAGGAGGGGTGGGTGAGGAGTCCTCCCAGCAGTGCCCTGAGACAGGAGGGGTGGGTGTGGAGTACTCCCAGCAGTGCCCTGAGACAGGAGGGGTGGGTGCCTATCACTCCCAGCAGTGCCCTGAGACAGGAGGGGTGGGTGTGGAGTCCTCCCAGCAGTGCCCTGAGACAGGAGGGGTGGGTGTGGAGTAGTCCCAGCAGTGCCCTGAGACAGGAGGGGTGGGTGTGGACTCCTCCCAGCAGTGCCCTGAGACAGGAGGGGTGTGTGCAGAGTCCTCCCAGCAGTGCCCTGAGACAGGAGGGGTGGGTGTGGAGTCCTCCCAGCAGTGCCCTGAGACAGGAGGGGTGTGTGCAGAGTACTCCCAGCAGTGCCCTGAGACAGGAGGGGTGGGTGCCTATCACTCCCAGCAGTGCCCTGAGACAGGAGGGGTGGGTGTGGAGTCCTCCCAGCAGTGCCCTGAGACAGGAGGGGTGGGTGTGGAGTACTCCCAGCAGTGCCCTGAGACAGGAGGGGTGGGTGTGGACTCCTCCCAGCAGTGCCCTGAGACAGGAGGGGTGTGTGCAGAGTCCTCCCAGCAGTGCCCTGAGACAGGAGGGGTGGGTGTGGAGTCCTCCCAGCAGTGTCCTGAGACAGGAGGGGTGTGTGCAGAGTCCTCCCAGCAGTGCCCTGAGACAGGAGGGGTGGGTGCCTATCACTCCCAGCAGTGCCCTGAGACAGGAGGGGTGGGTGTGGAGTCCTCCCAGCAGTGCCCTGAGACAGGAGGGGTGGGTGAGGAGTCCTCCCAGCAGTGCCCTGAGACAGGAGGGGTGGGTGCCTATCACTCCCAGCAGTGCCCTGAGACAGGAGGGGTGGGTGTGGAGTCCTCCCAGCAGTGCCCTGAGACAGGAGGGGTGGGTGAGGAGTCCTCCCAGCAGTGCCCTGAGACAGGAGGGGTGTAACACATGTGTGTGAGGCCGGAATTATCCACATGCATACTGCCTACAAGGGAACATGTCCCCATGAACTCATGTCAACAGACTCCACACACAAGTACAGTAATCACCAAGGATGCCACGATTGTTGCAGGTGGAGACATGGCCCTGCATGCATGGCCAAAGTAGAAGGGCTCCGTCACACACACAGCTCATGTAGACACAGCTCTGCGCTAAACATTGGGAACACCCTGCAGGGAAGAAAGCTGGGTACACAGAGGAAGGAATACACCCTGGGACAATTGCACCATGCAGTAACTGCTTACATGAACAAAGAAAGTTAGGCAACACCTTGTGATGGCACACAGATCCCAGGGTCCCCCCAATGAGCAGCACACTACTACATATCCCACACACCCAAACCCTTAAACACCACCCAAAACCATGTAGCAGCCCCACCAACACCAATACCAGCATAGCAGTAGTGTGAGAATGAAAACAAAATTAAGCTTTATTCAGCATGAGCACAATGTCCGTGGATCGCAGGCAGTTCAATATTCACAAAGCCCATAGGGCAGTCAATGATTCCCAGCTGGATGGGGGACACAGTGGGATGCGTGTCCCCTACCTTGCCTGCACAGTCAAATGCCATCGTCTTCCACACTGGTGAGGGCATCAGGGGGGGGGGAAAGCAACAGGCACCGCACGGACATCAGGGCAAAGGGGCGGCGTTGTGGGTGCAGGGATGGAGGACTCCACCACAGGGGGTGGGTCAGTGCCAAAGGCGGAGGCCAGGATGGCACTACACACCTTTGCAAGGTCCTCCAGGGAGTCCCCTGCACCCGAAGGGACCTCAGGCCCCAAGGAGGGGGGGGATCAGAGGGATGGGTCGCAGCGCCACCGGGGGAGGGTGGAGACAGGGGGGGAGACTCAACCACCCTGACCGAGGACTTCCTTGACCGCTTGCGTGGTGGTGTAACTGTGGGGCTCAGGGACAGAGCGGCCATGAAGGAGTCCTTGGGGGAGATGTGGCCAGGAGAGCTGAGGGGAGGGGATTTGGAGGGAGTGGACTGGGTGGAATGCGGACTCCCACTATGACTGCGTGTCACACGTTTGCCCCCCGACCCAGTGGGTGTGCCTACCTCACCCTGTGTGTGCGTGTCAGAAGGAGTGCGGTGGACCTTCCCCGCTGGTGTGGTGCCTGTGTCTGTTGATGTGGGTGCATGCCGACGTCTGGGTGTACGTGGGACAGGCATGGAAGTGGGAAGTGTGGATGGAGCAGGGGTAGGTGGGGGGAGGTCGCGCTGCAGGAGACCCACTGCTGCAGTCAGTGTGGAGTCTATGGACCTCAGCAAGTTGCGTTGGTCAGCCTGCGATGAATGAATGCCCTCCAAGAATGCCTGGATGTTGGTGAGGGTTTTCCCGTGGGCATGGAGGACATTAAGGATCGCAGCCTGACCAACCTGCAGTTGCCGCTGGATGTCCACAGACTCATCATTGGCAGCAGCAGTGGAGACAGGGGCAGGGGGTGCGGTGCCTGGCAGGAAGGAGACATGTGGGGACCGGGCACGCTGGGAAGGGACACGAGCAAGTGGGAGGCGGCTGATGGGAACTGAGGGGGCGGTGCGAGGTGTTGTTCCGCTGTCAGCTGCTGGTGCAGCCACCGCCCACTCGGAGAACTCCTCCTCGGACCTGTCAGCTTCGTATTCTGACGTGCCAGTCGACAGGTCCTCGGCCGCACTATCCTCCACCTCTGTCCCACTCGATGTGCCAGCCCCGATGTCACGGCTGGCACTGGTGCTCGGTCCCTCCGCCTTGCCTGTGTCCATGTCTCCCTCTGTGTCCCCCGACGATGCTGTGGGCAGGGTGGAGAGACAGAAATTAATCAGACAGCTGTACACATCAGTCACATGAGTCCAATCGACATAGGTAACACTGCATAGCCTGAAAAGGAAGATCCATAACATCTTCAAAACAAGGTACCGATGTAGGGCATGAAACACACAGTTGGATGAGCCACCATGCCACTGAAATACCATGGAGAGCATGAGACAATAGCTAAAGACAGGAAACGGAGTCTGACATAGCACCCAGGCCCTGGGGACAATCCAGCACTGCATCTGCACCACACAGCGTTGGCGAAAATACCGATGACCAGGGACCATATCCATGAACTTGAGACACATGCTGCATAGGTAATGCAGAAGACATGCCCAACATGACTCGGTCACTGCACCTTGCGTGTGTGTCCAGAAACATCACACACTGCCCAGTCCCAGCAAGTAGAAATCCGGATTTGACACATAGGCATTGCCCGCCCCAACAAACCCCTACACGAGGCAAATTGCTGAGACACAGGTGGCACCAACATCTCATAGTCTGGGTGATAAACACAGGGGCAGGCAAAAAGCAAGATTGGACGCCAAACAGCCAAGGTGCGCCTGTACAAATAATGAGGTACCAGTGCCCATCCTCAGATGAGTATAACAAGACACACAGGCACTGGCAACTGTGAGTATGAAGAAGGACAATCAGGTCAGGCTGCACAGTGGACACCTGTACATAATAGCACGTCTATATACATGGTGACAGGGGACAATGGCACAGAGCACAACCTACGCTGTAGACACTGAGAGTGTCCACGTTTATGATGACACATACAACACTGAGGAAATGGTGCCCCAGGGGACAGTAGTGGGCGCGCAACTACATGCTACTGAATGGTAATGACTGCAACACACGTCACCATCCCTGCACTATGCGCATCGCACACCCATGCACATCATGTCACAGGCCACTACATAGGACATGTGCGCTGTAAGGCATGACACATGAGAGACCAACTCCCATGTCTGGAGCCAGCATCAGTGCCAACTGACATGGAACCCACATGCATTGATCTTGACAGTGCACAGGCAAGGTCCCACAACCTGTTACACACCACCCCCAGACATGCTGCTACAGTCATTGTTCGCGTGGACAAAGCGCCAGCCTACATTACCTTGTGAAGGAGTGACTACACACAGACCAGGGAACACATTGCAAGGAGGGGAAGGGTGGCAGGGGCGCAGCGCTATACTGGGGCAAACTGGATCTGCACAGCACCTTTAAACCCTGCCAGTGAATTCATGCTACTGTGCCCTTCCAAATGCCGGTGACACACAACAAACACACATGTACCTACCCCCTTCCAGCTGCTGCATCGCCTGTAGGCGCCTCTCCAGGTCTGGAAAGACCACCGGCAGCACACGCCTGTGGAGGTGGTTCAGACGGCGGCGGCCGCGGTTCTTGTGGCTCACAGGTGAGTCCCCCAGCAGGAGCCGTGCAATCCTCCGCGTCCAGCACCGGATATCCTGCCAGCGTTTCCTCACCTGGGACAGGCTCCGCCTCCGACCATCCACACCCCTCACGGCACTGACGGCGGTCCGCCAGATCTGCTCCTTGGCAGTGGCGCCCACCTGTGAGGAAGAACAAGTGACACCACATCAATACACCAGCCACATGTCACAGAGAGACATATGAGTACAAATTAGCTGGTTACAACAAGGCATGTCATGCAGTCAACGCATTGCACCTTTGTCATAGGGACATGATCCTCTGGGGGAAGGCCAAAAGCAGTACGTGTCATTGAAAGGACACAGGTGGAATGAGGGCAACTACACAATCAATGATCCAGGCTCACACTGTGCATCACACCCACCCCTCCTGTCTCAGGGCACTGCTGGGAGGACTCTGCACACACCCCTCCTGTCTCAGGGCACTGCTGGGAGGACTCTGCACACACCCCTCCTGTCTCAGGGCACTGCTGTTAGTGATAGTCCCCCACCCCTCCTGTCTCAGGGCACTGCTGTTAGTGATAGTCCCCCACCCCTCCTGTCTCAGGGCACTGCTGTTAGTGATAGGCCCCCACCCCTCCTGTCTCAGGGCACTGCTGTTAGTGATAGGCCCCCACCCCGCCTGTCTCAGGGCACTGCTGTTAGTGATAGTCCCCCACCCCTCCTGTCTCAGGGCACTGATGTTAGTGATAGGCACACACCCCTCCTGTCTCAGGGCACTGCTGGGAGGACTCTGCACACACCCCTCCTGTCTCAGGGCACTGCTGTTAGTGATAGGCCCCCACCCCTCCTGTCTCAGGGCACTGCTGTTAGTGATAGGCCCCCACCCCGCTTGTCTCAGGGCACTGCTGGGAGACATCAGGCACCCCCCCCTGGTACCCCCCCGACAGTACATGGCATGTGTGTCACACCAGGACACAATGCCTGAAGTCACAGTCACAACATAGGGACAGTCTGTGGCAGTGGCCTATGCACTCACCTGATACCCTGGTCGCCCATACAGCATGGAGTACTGTGGGAGGATCACATCCAGCAGAGCCATGTTCTCCTCCAGGGTGAATGGCTGTGTCCTCTCCACAGCCCTTGACATGGTTCCAGGGAATCAGTAGCAGCAGCTGGGTCGACGAATGCAAAGATGTGCAGGCAAGTACTCCCTCATGGGACCTGGCTGCCTTATATGTGCCCTTCTGCCCAGTCTCATGCACAGGAGTACAGAGTGATTGGTCACTCACATTTGCATCCTATGTTTCCACCAATCCCTTCAAACCTAGCAGTCTGTGAGTTCTCTATCGGTTTCATTCTCCTGCATGATGTCAGCCCCACAAACACATTGCAACAAAGTAGAAGAATTCCAACTGACTTCTGCTGTGCACCTTCCAGAACAATTTCGAAATTTGAACTTGGTCTCCATGACAACCAGCATGCATGTAGGCCTTAATACTTATCCGCTATGTAATTTGGAGCATCACACACAGGTACGGTGCGTTTCGGGGCCCTAGGGCACCCCAAATGCATGGCAACGGCCCGTACATGCATGCCTACGTTCACTATCACTATGGGTCTGCACGCGTATGCGTACTCGTAGTGGTACGGGCCGTACACTCGCATGTACGCTCACTATCACTACGAGTACGCATACGCGTGCAGACCCATAGTGATAGTGAGCGTAGATGCGTGTGTACGGTCCGCACCACTACGGGTACGCATACGCGTGCAGACCCATAGTGATAGTGAGCGTAGATGCGTGTGTACGGTCCGTACCACTACGGGTACGCATACGCGTGCAGACCCATAGTGATAGTGAGCGTAGATGCGTGTGTACGGTCCGTACCACTACGGGTACGCATACGCGTGCAGACCCATAGTGATAGTGAGCGTAGATGCGTGTGTACGGTCCGTACCACTACGGGTACGCATACGCGTGCAGACCCATAGTGATAGTGAGCGTAGATGCGTGTGTACGGTCCGTACCACTACGGGTACGCATACGCGTGCAGACCCATAGTGATAGTGAGCGTAGATGCGTGTGTACGGTGCGTACCACTACGGGTACGCATACGCGTGCAGACCCATAGTGATAGGGCCGTACACACGCATCTACGCTCACTATCACTATGGGTCTGCACGCGTATGCGTACCCGTAGTGGTACGGACCGTACAAATGCCTGTACGCTCGCCATCACGATGGGTACACATACGGCAGCACTCCCACAGTGATTTTGGAACATACACAGGCCCTCTTAGCAGCAGTACGGCGGTTTTTACACATCACAGTGGTGATAGGCGACACACAGGTAGGAATAGGGCGGACATACTTGTCCATGGATGGACATACTTGTCCAGGAATGGACATCAAGGCATCGTCTGTGCATTACTACATGTGTGGGGCACAGGTGTGACAGGCTGTGATATGGAACATGACTCCTGAGTGGGGAAGGCACCAGATGTATGATGAGATGTGTATAGGTGTACTGTGTGACGGTGCAATGTGTGCCAGGCATGCCCTTGACTCCTTTGACATGTGTGCATGTCGTGCTGCGCACTTGGGGTGAGCGTCACTGGCATGGCACGGACACCAACACACGGAAGTGTCCCATGATGCCTGGTACAGGGGTCATGACACATGACTTGTCACTACCCACAGTGCACAATGTGACTATGTCATTTATGTGTCCGGGATTTTCATCAGGTTGATGTTGTAGCACCCTCAAAAGCTGCAGCCGTTGCAGCAACCAACATGTGTCTGTGTGTAGATTGTCATTGCACACTGTTCCGCACACCATGCCACATGTGTTATCGGATGTGAGGTGCACATGCATGCATGGGACACGAAGTAGCGTGACAAGGCCATGTCAGCATCCTCACAAGGAATGTGTGGTGAGTCATGACATGTGCACCTTCATGGCAAGGTGTGTGGGCAGGCCTAGTGTAATGTCAGGTGACCTGTGGCTCCGGTGTTCCGCAACCAGTCTCTGCAATCGGCATCCCACTTCTGCTGATGTGTGGGTGTATGTCACTCCTGTCTTCCGTCGGGCTGTTCACTTGCACTGGGACACAGCTATTCCCATGGCGTGGCATGGGGAGGTTCTCAATCTCCGTGTGTAGCTGGGTCTTGGAAGGAGTGTCACCTTGCATCCATACGTGTCCTGGGCATGTAGCACATACCTCACTCCCTATGTAGCATGTGTGTATTGCCAGATTTACATGTGCTCAGTAGACATGAGTTGTTGTCGTAGTGCACTCACTCTTCATTGTCACTTCCAAATTACTGCAGAGCGCCGCCTCTTGCCCGAAGAATTCCAGACTTGGCTGCCATGCAGGAGAATGACAGCATCCGGCTCTACCGCTTCACCCAACCGTTGATCCTGGAGCTGACGGCGAGACTGGCACCACACCTGCAACCGCAGCACAGGTATCCTACGGCACTGACACCCCAGCTGAAGGTAATGGCTGCCCTACATTTTCTTGCCACGGGTACCTTCCAATATACCATAGCTCATGTTGGTGGCATGTCCCAGAGCATGTTCAGCGGTGTGCTGCATGATTTCTTGGAGGCCATGTTGATTCACCTGGATGACTTCATCAAGTTCCCAACCCCGGAACAGATGACTGAGGTCAAGCGTGGATTCTATGCCCTGGGAGGGATGCCCCATGTCATTGGGTCCATGGATGGGACACATGTAGCTTTGGTACCACCACACGCACGGGAGGTGGCGTACCGCAATCGGAAGCACTACCACTCCATCAATGCCCTTGTGGTGTGTCTGTCCAATATGGTGATTTCACATGTCTGTGCTCGTTTCCCAGGATCAGCACATGATGCCTACATCATGAGGCGTAGCGGGATGCCTGATATGATGATGCAGCTGCGCAACGAACGGGCATGTGTTGTTGGTGGGTACAGTCTGTCTGTCCTGTATTCTGTTTAGCCGACCAGCACGACCGCTTCACCACTTCTAACGATGTCCATGTGCTTCCCATGTAGGGGACGCTGGCTATCCCAACATGCCTTGGCTGCTGACACCTCTCCGCAACCCCATCACGCCGGCCCAGCTCCGCTATAACACCGCCCATGGCCGGACAAGGCGAGTGATAGAGAGGACGTTTGGCATGCTGAAGAGCCGATTCCGGTGCCTCCACAAGACCGGCGGTGCACTCCCTTATGCCCCGGCGAAGGTCTGCAAGATCTTCATGGTCTGCTGCATGCTGCACAACATGGCAGTTGAAAGAGCTGTGCCACTCATCCTGAATCAACATGACGAGGACCATCCACCCGTGGAGGACGAAGGGCTTGGCAATGGGGCTAGTGATGTGGAGGATGTGGAGCCGCAAGAGGACATCCGGACTCGGCTCATACGCGACTTCTTTGCTTATTGGTGAGTGCCAGTGTCTGAGTGTGCACGCATTGGTCCCCGTGTGGCATGCGTTGTGATGTGTGTCTCCACCTGCATGTATGGCACGTGGGTCAGAGGTGTGTGTGGGTGTGTCACTGGAGTGATGGTGGCAGTGATGGTCGTATTTCCCCAGTCATAATTGTGACCTAGCATGTTGTCATCCATACATGTGTTGAGTAAATGCACATGCAAGTGGCTGTGCTTTTTGTGGCTGACTTCTTGTGTGTCTCTCTTCCCAAGGTACCTGCGCATGCCGTTTGCTGGTTGCATTGTTGTGGCACTGCTATTCCTCATGGACATGACATCGTGGGCTGACTCAGCGTTACAGGCACGGACACGTTTGGAAGTCTCCATGGGGTAAGGGATGCATCTGGGGTGTATTGGGTGTGGCAGTTGTTCACGATGTGTGCACACTGCCCCTGTCGGGGTTTGGTTCCTCTGCAGCCATGTTGCATCCCCATGGGACACGACATGCAGCTGTGTACACCTGAATAGATGGGCTGCCTGGTTGACAGTCATCAGTGATGGGATAGTGGATTGTGATGATGGCATCAATGTGTTTGACACTGCCCTCGGACACATACGGTTAGCATTGGCTTGACATGGTGTGGGACTTCCACATCCGCGGATCTATGGTGTATGGCAGGCTCTCCGTGTGCAGCTGTGGGTATTTAGCTGTTAGCCGACGCTTGTGTGCCAGTACCATGGCTATCATGCATTTGTGCTGCAGAAGGGGGGTGCCAGTGTTGGACCCACATGTCACTCCACATGATGTGTTCATGTGTACTTCGAGTTGCCTCTGCAAACCAGAATACATGACTAATAAAGGTGTCCCTATGCCTCCAAGGTGCCTCTTCTCAGTCAAAGCTGGTGTGTTGGCACGGTGCATCCTGCATGTCTGGCATGGTATTCCCTGATTGTGGCTATGTGTCAATGTGTCGAGTGGCAATATGCAAGCTGTGTGTGTGGGCTGACACTGTGTATTGGGCATGATGTCCATGACTGCGTGGGTATTGTGACATGTGCCATCCCCATGCATCCAACGTTGGACAGGCCCCCATTCTCTGCATCCACCGTACTCAAGCTTGCAGGACATGGTTCTGCCACCTGTCTACACATACCTGGGTGCCAACCAGGACACTGGACTGGATCCCTGACCTCTGCGCATGACTGTTGGTGTACTCAATGTGTGTGTCAGCACGGTTGTTCGGCCCCCCCCTCAGCTGGTTGTGCCCATCACGGGTGTGTATGGTGCTCCATGTCTGTCTTGCCTAATAAACTGTGACCCATGTGTCCTGTGCCAGACTCAGGCCCCAGGGTGTGGATGGTTGAAGAGAAAAGATGACTCAGGCATGTTTAGACTTCACAAGACACATGTTAGGTAATAATGCTACCAGCAGGCATCTACTCTTAATAGTGTGATTTATTAGTGGGGGGGGGGGGGACAAAGTGAGGGATTTTCCGGGATTAGGGAATCCAAAGTTCAGTAGGGGAGTTGGTGTCCTTGCCATTGGAAATCCTCAGAGTCCATGCCACAGTCTTTGTCAACATTGGTCAGCCAGTGACCAGCAGGGCCATGTGGCAGAGAATGTCTCTTGATGCTGTGATGCTGTTGCTCCAGTGGGCCAGGTGCCAGGCCAGGTGTCCTGGGAGATGGTGATGTAGCAGCCACCCTCACGGTCCTTTCCGTGGACGACCCGGCCTCCTGCGGGGAACCTCATCAGCAGGCCGTGACGACGTCTGGGATGCTCCGTCGGATGTTTCCTCCTCCTCCTCCTGATCCCTCCCTGTGGGTGGTGATGTTCTCCACCTTCTGGCACAGGGAGGGTCGGCCATGGTGTCGGCCATCCGACGGAGTGTAGCGTGAATCCCCTGGAATGCCGTCACTTGCTCAGCCTGTCTGTCCTCCATCCTCCGTTGGTGTACCAGTAGACAGGCAATTAGCTCCGCATGTTGCTGGGCCTGCTGGGCCTTGATCCCCTCGAGGACGGACACAACCTGGGCCATGCCCGTGGTGTCCTGCCGGTATGAGTCCAGGATGTTACGGACATGTGAAAATACCGGATCCCCAGCCAACTGGTCAGGCTCGCGCCTCCGCCGTCCTCCACTCCCACCACCGCTGCCCACTTGTGCCTGGCCTGCACTTGTGGGCACATGGGGTCTCCGGGACCCCTGAGGGGTGGCATTGGCGTTGTCGCCTGCCTCCTCCTGGGTGCCCGGGACACCGTGTCCCTCCTGGCGAGCCTGGCTGCATTGTGGTGTTGGGGCAGGGATCCTGGGTGTCTCCTGGGATGTGGCAGGAGTGGGGGTGGTGGTTGGCACAGTTGTACCTGACGCAGGTGCTGCAGGTGGTTGGACACCAGAGGGGCCAGGTCGGTCGGGGTCGTCCGCAGAGTGGTGAGAGTGGTCGCTGCCGGTGGGATCGGTCTCCTGCAGATCCGGGTCCTGTGAGTGTTCCCCCCCAGTGTTGGGGGGTGCACCACGACGTTGACCTGTGTGTGAGAGAGACAATGTTAATTTTGGTCCATGCAACATCCATGTTTCATCCGTTTCAAAGTTGGCACATTTCCTCTTGGAATTAGGATCTGTCTTGCATTCCACTCACAGTGCACTTGTGCATGGGTGTGTCCCTTGGGCACCACTTTGGCCCCTTTAACTATGTGTGGCACAGTCTTACTTGCTGCGTCAAGTGTGACTGCAGTCAGCAGGGGAGTGGGCAGGTGTGGCGAGCCATGCATTGGCGCCTTCCGTGTAGCACTGTACATGCGAACATGGAGGGGATCCACACACTTATATGATCCAGGTAGCTGTCCTTGTTCCCGTGTACAGGTTGTGACATGGCCCTGTGTTTTGCCATGTTGAAGAGGGGGGGTTCTGGCACTGGCCACCCTTGTCTACATGCACGCAGTCTACCTGCTGACGAGCAGACATTCACACACGCAACACGGCTGATTAGCTCTCCCTGTGTCTTGCTCCCTCTGTGTCCCCCTCTCCCTCCCTCCGTGTGTCAGCCTCCTCCCTCTGTCCGTCTCCCTCCCTCTCTGTCCCCCTCTCCCTCCCTCTCTGTCCCCCTCTCCCTCCCTCTCTGTCCCCCTCTCCCTCCATCTCTGTCCCCCTCTACCTCCCTCTCTGTCCCCCTCTCCCTCCCTCTCTGTCCCCCTCTCCCTCCCTCCGTGTGTCACCCTCTGTCACCTCGGCCCAGCTTCCTGGGCACACACTGTTAGCAGATCTTTGAGTGGCCCTGGGCTTGTTGATGTGAGTTATTTTCTGATCTCCAGGCACCCATTGGGTGTGATGTGTGTCTGTGCGCTGCTGCTGTGGTGGTGTGTGCTGCCACTCTTTCACAATGTTGGCTGTTCATTAGCTGCTGTCATGTGCAAAACAGTGCCTTCACCCCCATGTGTTGATGCAAGGCGTCCGCCATTTGCTGGCAAGTCATTCCTGTGTTGGGACACACTGTTTGTCTGGCTGTGACCTAGGCCATATGGGTAGAGTGAATTGTTGTCTGCTTCTGAGTTGCACTATGTGCTTTTTTGGGCCCAGCCTCCCGCCATCCGGGTTACCGTGTCATGTGTTGTTGTCTTCTGTGGCCTGTGACTTGACATTGTCCAGCTGGGTGCATGGGGCATGGTGGCAGCAGTGGCATGTGCGTGCTCATGGAGTGTGGTTGAGTCATGCGATGGCTTGTGGTGGTTGCGTGCCTGTTAGTGATGTTGGTTGTGGATGCCGTTCCCCCCATGTGAGGTGCGTTGTTTGTGTACTCACCCGGGTCTCGGAGTCCTTCTAATCCTTCGACTGCCTCCACCGGCAGTATGGCCATCACCCTCTCCTCCCAGGGATGGTACTGTACGGGTCTGCGGGAGGGCCCTCCTCCGGTGGCGTTGGCCTGGTCGTGTTCATCCTGCCTCTTGGCTCGGACCCTCCTCCGCAGATCGTACCACCTGTTCTGGCATTCCTGCCTGGTCCGTCTGGTGTCCGCAACAGCATTCACAGCATCGACGATGGTCTGCCACATGGCTGGTTTTGCTGCCTGGCTGGTGTTTCTGACCAATGTTCCAAAGATCTGTGGCTCGACTCTGAGGATTTGATCAACAAGAACCTCCAACTCTCGGTTACTGAACTTTGGATTCTTGGTAGTGGGCATGATGAGGGGTGTGGATGGTGGGGGGGGTGTGGATGGTGGGGGTGGTGTGTGGATGGTTGTGGGTGTGTGGGTGTGGTTGTGCAGGTGCGTGTGTGTGTGAATGTGATGAGGGTGTGTTTGTGAGGTGGTTGTGTGAAGGTGTGCAAGTGTAAGGTGTAGTAAAGGTTGAGGTCTGGTGGTGTGGGTTGTCTGTGGGGTCTGGCAGCAGTGGGTCTGTTGCAAAGGCTCATGGTTTGTGTGTGTGGGCCCTTTTTATTGGTCCATTGGTGGGTGTGGCTGTGTTTGAACTTTGGGTGGGTGTGTTATAAGGAGTGGTGGTGTTTAGGGCCTCTGTTTGTTTTTGGCAGTTGCAGGTCAGTGAAGGTGTTGTTTTGGTGTTTTTTGGCCATGTTTAGTGGCTTTGTGCCATTCGAATGGTGTATTGTTGTGTTGTTTTGTTTTGTCCTGGTTGTGTCCGTGGGTTTTGAGCGTGTGTACGGTGTGTACATGGGCCATTTGGTTGTACGGTGCTGTCCTTGTGTGTGGCTTGGTACGACTCGTACATGCGGTTGTGATGTTGGGGCCTGGGGTGCGCTCCGTAGTTAGGAGGTTGTGTTGGGGGTAGGACTCGAACGTACTGGGTACACGGTGGTACGACACGTACAGGGGTGGGGGTAGGACTCGAACGTACTGGGGTGTACATAGACGGTGGTACGACACGTCCAGGGGTGGGGGTAGGACTCGAACGTACTGGGGTGTAGGTACACGGGGGGTATGACACATACTGGGGTGGGGGTACGACTGGTACGTACTGGGATGTAGGTACACGGGGGTACGACACGTCCAGGGGTGGGGGTACGACTGGAACGTACTGGGGTGTAGGTACACGGTGGTACGACACGTACTGGGGTGGGGGTACGACTGGAACGTACTGGGGTGTAGGTACACGGGGGTATGACACGTACTGGGGTGGGGGTGGGGCTCGAACGTACTGGGGTGTAGGTTCACGGTGGTACGACACGTACTGGGGTGGGGGTACGACTGGAACGTACTGGGGTGTAGGTACACGGGGGTATGACACGTACTGGGGTGGGGGTGGGGCTTGAACGTACTGGGGTGTAGGTACACGGGGGGTATGACACGTACTGGGGTGGGGGGGGCTCGAACGTACTGGGGTGTAGGTTCACAGTGGTACGACACGTACTGGGGTGGGGGTACGACTGGAACGTACTGGGGTGTAGGTACACGGGGGTACGACACGTACTGGGGTGGGGGTACGACTGGAACGTACTGGGGTGTAGGTACACGGGGGGTATGACACGTACTGGGGTGGGGGTGGGGCTCGAACGTACTGAGGTGTAGGTTCACAGTGGTACGACACGTACTGGGGTGGGGGTACGACTGGAACGTACTGGGGTGTAGGTACACGGTGGTACGACACGTACTGGGGTGGGGGTACGACTGGAACGTACTGGGGTGTAGGTACACGGGGGTACGACACGTCCAGGGGTGGGGGTAGGACTCAAACGTACTGGGGTGTAGGTACACGGGGGTACGACACGTCCAGGGGTGGGGGTACGACTGGAACGTACTGGGGTGTAGGTACACGGTGGTACGACCCGTACTGGGGTGGGGGTACGACTGGAACGTACTGGGGTGTAGGTACACGGGGGTACGACACGTACTGGGGTGGGGGTACGACTGGAACGTACTGGGGTGTAGGTACACGGGGGTATGACACGTACTGGGGTGGGGGTGGGGCTCGAACGTACTGGGGTGTAGGTTCACAGTGGTACGACACGTACTGGGGTGGGGGTACGACTGGAACGTACTGGGGTGTAGGTACACGGTGGTACGACACGTACTGGGGTGGGGGTACGACTGGAACGTACTGGGGTGTAGGTACACGGGGGTACGACACGTCCAGGGGTGGGGGTAGGACTCGAACGTACTGGGGTGTAGGTACACGGGGGTACGACACCTCCAGGGGTGGGGGTACGACTGGAACGTACTGGGGTGTAGGTACACGGTGGTACGACACGTACTGGGGTGGGGGTACGACTGGAACGTACTGGGGTGTAGGTACACGGGGGTACGACACGTCCAGGGGTGGGGGTAGGACTCGAACGTACTGGGGTGTAGGTACACGGGGGTATGACACGTACTGGGGTGGGGGTGGGGCTCGAACGTACTGGGGTGTAGGTTCACAGTGGTACGACACGTACTGGGGTGGGGGTACGACTGGAACGTACTGGGGTGTAGGTACACGGTGGTACGACACGTACTGGGGTGGGGGTACGACTGGAACGTACTGGGGTGTAGGTACACGGGGGTACGACACGTCCAGGGGTGGGGGTAGGACTCGAACGTACTGGGGTGTAGGTACACGGGGGTACGACACGTCCAGGGGTGGGGGTACGACTGGAACGTACTGGGGTGTAGGTACACGGTGGTACGACACGTACTGGGGTGGGGGTACGACTGGAACGTACTGGGGTGTAGGTACACGGGGGTACGACACGTCCAGGGGTCGGGGTAGGACTCGAACGTACTGGGATGTAGGTACACGGGGGGTATGACACGTACTGGGGTGGGGGTGGGGCTCGAACGTACTGGGGTGTAGGTTCACAGTGGTACGACACGTACTGGGGTGGGGGTACGACTGGAACGTACTGGGGTGTACCTAGACGGGTGGGGGTATACATACACGGGGGGTACGTGTCAGACGTACGGGGGCTGGGGGGAGTGTTGGGCGCGTATGCGGGCACATGTCTCCATGGTTGCTATAGGAGTTCGGTGCGGACGGGGTTTTTTCCATACGGTTGTACGCTCGGACGCACGGGATGGATCGTGATTCCTCGGTCGGACTTGGCTTTTCACGTTTGTAAGGTAAATCGTCCGAGGACGTGTCGGACACATTTTCCGACCCGAGGACGTGTGGGGAATGATTCCCAGTGCGGTTCGTATGGACTTTTTACCATGCGAATCGTGATTGCCAGTTCGTACGGCACTTGTACGATTCGTACGGTAAAAAGACCCGATACGAGTCGTACGGGGACATTTTTTACCGGATCGTGATCGGCACCTTAGTATTTATTATTTTAATGTTATTTAAGTATTTTTAAGTATGTGTCAGTTAATTATATGTATTATTTCATTCATTTTACATTACTTTTAAGACATTTAAAAAATTCGATATTTTGACTAACTATATTATTAACAACAATATTTTGGATTCTATATTTTTGTACTTACCTGTTTGGAGATAGGGATTCGATATTTTGGCATTCTATATTTTGGCATCGATATTTTTATATGTCTATATTTTGGTAGTCGATATTATGTCAGTGATCCCTGGCATTCAGGGTTAGATTCGAATTGGTAGTAAAAGACATATCAGATTCATAGTTTTCTTGTATTCTTTAAAGGACACTCCAAACATTAGGATTTCATCACTGTAGTAAAGTGATTTGACAATGGGTCAGGTCAACCTCCCAATAGCTTCTCGAAATATCTCTGCTCTAGTCTGTATTTTCAAAAGGCATTGTATTTTATGAGAATAAACTATGTTGTGTTGTGACGTCCGTGACATATTGTCAGTCTTTGTGAAGTTCGAGTAGGTGGCTATCAGGTCATTTATGTGAGACCCTGTGAGTCACTACAATTCTATGGCAATGTTGGTTACCCTAAATGTGTAGCTGACAATTGCGATTCTACTATTACCATGACTAGAGAATCTGGATTTCATTAAAGACACGGAAGCTGACATTATGCATTATCCTTTAATGCAGTCTCCGAGCAGCCGCATTACATCACAATAAGAAGTATTCCAAAATAGAATATAATAAATACATAAAGGGCATGAGCCAAGTATAATCTGCCTCTGTAAATACGGATAAAGGAGATAAAAGAACATGAAATAAATATAAGTTGAAATGTCCAAAGAACTTGAATCCTCTTCAGAAGCAAATCACAAAAGGGTGTGAAGAGAAGAAGAAGACGGTTCCAAATGCTTCCAAGTTATGAGGAGTTACCTGAAAAAAGAGAGAGAGGTGAAATAAAACTGTTGCAACAGATACAAATGAGATAACAAAATTACATTGTGTATCAAGATCTAGCACTGAAGATATTATAAGATAAATAAACAATTTAGATATAATAAATTTAAGATTTACTCATCCCGGGGAGGGATGGGAGGGATAATGTCAGCCTCCGTGTCTTTAATGAAATCCAGATTCTCTAGTCATGGTAATAGGAGAATCGCAATTTCATTACAAGAACGGAGGCTACATTGTGCATGTTGGTAGCTTTGTAAGACTATATTAGACATATGCTTGATATGCTTGCAATAGTGCCGAGCAAAACTGCTAGCGTTAGACCAGTCTGCTGCTTTGAGGATGTCATCTAACTTACCTCCAGACCAAAGAGATTTACTGGCCATAGCACCTCTAAGTGAATGAGCTTGATATTTTCTTAGATTGATACCAGCTAAACCCATGACGGTTTTAACCAATCTAGCAATAGAGGTTGAGGATATACCTCTATGGGGTTTAACAAAGGAAATGAGTAATTGTTTGACATCAGGTGGACGAAGGGTAGACATCCTGAGATCATACTCTTTCATACAATCAACTACACAAAGTTTAGTGCATGAGTCAAAGCGTGGATAAAATATAGAATCAGACATAGTTTTAGTTCTTCTATAAATCTCAAAATGAACCCCAAACATGTTATAGGATCTATTAGAAATTTCTAAAGCTTTGACGTCAGAGACTCTTCGACATGAAATTAGGCATAACAGAGTCGCAAGTTTGAAAGAGAGGTTTTTTCTGTTTAGGAGAGAATTAACTGGCCAATTAGTAAAAAGATCAAGGATTAAATTGACGTCCCATAGAGACTGGTATTTGGGTCTAGGGGGTCTTTTAAGACAAATACTTTTCATTACCCTGCAAATAATAATGTTTTTACCTACCGTTTTACCATTTACTAGGAAGTGCCCAGCTGAGATGGCTGATCTATAGCAATTGATGGTTCTATAGCTAAGGCCTCTATCGAATTGCTCAACAAGAAAGTTTACTATGTCTACAATAGGTGCCTGCAAGCAATCCAAGTTCCTTTCCAGACACCAACGAACCTAGCTTCTCCAGATGTTGTTGTATCTGTAGTGAGTGCCTGGGGCCCAGGATTCTCTAAGGAGAGATGAAGCTGATGACGAAAGCCCTGAGATTTCGTTAGATCTCCTGACACTTTCCAAGCAAGAAGGTTCAAATTCCCTGTCAGGATTAGGGGGTGACTTCCGCCATCTACGTCAGTTAGGAGAAATTCTTTGGAAGGGATTAGGAAAGGGATCCTGTAGGTTAGTTCTAGAGCAGTGAGGAACCATGCTTGGGATGGCCAAAAGGGAGTTAGCAGGACGATGGAGCATGGTCTTGTCTCACTTTCTGTAGGACCCTTTGGATCATTGCAAATGGAGGGAAGGCGTAGCCTTTGAGCCCTTTCCAAGATTGGAGGAAGGCATTTACTGCTAGAGCACCGGGATCGGGCATACAGCTGAAATATTTGGGAAGTTGAAAGGTTAGTCTGCTCGCGAAAAGATTTATTTCCAACGGTCCCCAAATTCTGTTCAGGGAACTGAATATAGAGGGATTGAGTTTCCAATCGCTGTGGTCTAAGAGAAATCTCGAGTTCCAGTCCGCGGAGCTGTTTGATTTTCTGGGGAGATATTCTGCTTTCAGGGAGATTTTGTGTTCTAGACAAAACATCCAGAGTTTCTTTGCTAAATTTGAGAGATCCGCAGATTTGGTACCACCTAATCTGTTTATGTAGGCGACTGCGGAAATATTGTCCATCTTTAAGATGACAGAGCTTCCCTGGAGAAAGTTTTTGAAACTCATCAGGGCGTAAAGACCAGCAGTCAGTTCCAAGTAATTTATATGATGATAAGATTCTTCTTGGGACCAGAGGCCCCCTGTGTTCTGTTTGAGAAGACAAGCTCCCCAGCCATGGAGACTCGCGTCTGATTCTAGAACAAATTCGGGTTTTGATCCGAAGATGGCTTTGCCATTCCATGCGTCTAGGTTCTTGAGCCACCAGTTCAGTTCGAGCAGTGAATCCTGATTTAGGGAAATGCAATCTTCGTACCATAGCCCGGCTCTTAGGGCTCTTGATTTTACCCTCTGGAGGGCCCGATAATTTAGAGGGCCCGGAGAGATGGCTTGAATGGAGGAAGAAAGGAGACTGAGTAATCTGGCTAGGTCTCTTAGGGGGAAATCTTTTTGTTTCAATACGTGGCAAATTTCCTTCCTGATTTTGGCGATTATTTTGGAAGGGAGTAAGAGAAGACAATTGGAGGTATCTACGGTGAAACCTAGAAGCTCTAGAGACTTGGAGGGAGTCAGCACTGATTTTTCTTTGTTGATGATAAAACCTATATTCTCTAATAGGTCCATAACTGTTTTGAGGTCCTGATAAATTTGGGAGAGCTCTTGCGACATTAAGAGGATGTCGTTTAGGTAAATGATCAGACGGATGCCTCTTTCTCTTAGTTAGGAAGTGACTGCCCTCATGACCTTGGTAAAGCACCAGGGGGCAGATGAGAGGCCGAAAGGAAGAGCTTGGAATCGGTATAGACAATTTTTCCATAGAAATTGAAGGAAGGGTTGATGGATTTTGGCCATAGGAATTGTGAAATAGGCATCCTTTAGGTCCAATTTTACCAACCAGTCTCCTTCTAGAAGAAGATCTCTGAGAAGATGGATGCCTTCCATCTTGAAGTGTCTGTAAATTAAATATTTGTTCAGTTGTCTTAGATTTATAACGGGTCTCCACCCCTTGTCTTTTTTCTTTACGAGCAAAAGGGTGCTTATGAACCTGAGTTCTTCCGGGGAAACTTCTATAATTGCTCCTTTCTGCAGCATAGAGGAGATTTCTTCTTCTATTATGTTTTGTTGATCTTGTGAAAGCGGAATGACTAAGGGGAGAGAGTTTTGTGTGGGTGTTTCCGAGAAGTCTATTGTGAAACCCTTGACTGTATTTAAAACTCATGGATCTTGAGTAATTGGTTTCCGATTTTGAAGAAAGAATCTGAGTCTCCCTCCCACCTTTGGGGGGAAAGAAAGAGATGGAGGAAGAGTACTTACTTGTGTTGTTGTTGTTGGTGAAAGAGGTTCCACGTGATCTATATCCTCTTGAATGCATACCTCTCCCTCTTTGGGGGTAGAACTGAGGGTAGTTGGCTTGTTGAAAGCCTTGTCCGAAGCCACCACGTGATCTTGTGAAGGGCCTTTGGTTAAATCAGCCGGAAGAGAGGCCCCTTCTTCCGGCCCTCCCAAAAAGGTTAGTGTTGAAGACCCTGCGCATGTGTTGTTGAGCCTTGTCTAAGGAAGTAAAAGTAGCAACGTATTTACCCAAGGATTTTATAAGCTCTTCGCCGAAAAGAAGACCTTTAGGGTTTTCAGAAGTTTCTTTATCAGCCATATCAAACAGTTTAGGGTTGATCTTGGTTAACACAACTCTCCGTCTTTCAGCGTTAAGGCTGGCATTAGCATTCCCAAGAAGAATTAAGGCCCTTTGGCTCCAACCTCTGATTAGATTTAGGTCGAGAGGGGTGCCGTTAACGTGGCTGTCCTGTGCTGCATCGATGATCCTAGATAGACGGCCTAGAACGTCAAGAAGACGATCCTGACAGCCTTTAAGGGATCTTTCCACGCCTTTCCTAGGATCCCGACCAAGTTTAAAAAGGAATTTTATTAATTCCGGGTCAAGGTTTGGAGTTTGGCAAGTTTTGTTAACAATAGAGGGTCTAGAGCACTCAGCTCTGAGGATATTGCGGGTATGAGGTTCTAATGGGTACCTTAGCCATTTGTTAATGAATTTGGCCACGTGTTCTTGGGGGTACCATTCAGAGCTTCTAGCGTGCTTAAGATTTAGAGGAGAGAACATTTCCTCGCCCAGAGGGTTGATAATAGTATCCATAGAAGAAGATGCGACATCTTCGAGGTTGAAGAGGTCTTGGTCATCGTCCTCGTCTAAGTCGAGAATGTATTCATCAGGGGTATCAGAGGAATTGCCATCGTTAAAATCATCATTAAATTCATTTTCCCATTAATTTGTGAGCACTCAGATGTTTTGTGCTGCTAGGGACACCTGGATATTTTGTGCCGCTGGGGACACCCAAATAAGTTGTGCCGCGAGGGACACCTTGGGAGTTTGAGGTGCGTTGACCTCCATTAAAGGAGGAGGTGCTAAGACCTCCCAAATTCCTTGAGGTGCGAGGACCTCCCATAGTGCTCTTAGGGGTTAAACCCGCTAGGTTTTTTGTTTTCTTCAATCTTTTACCCCTTAAAATAGTAGTATCCTCATTAAGGATTTCAGGGATGATTTCTCCCTCAGAGGGAAGAGATCTTTTTGAGGATATAACCTTATTAATGGTATCAAGCATAAAATTTTGCATTTCTGACAGTACATTTTTTTAAAAAGTTTGATGATCAATATTGGCCGTGGGGGCAGAGCCATCATCTGAATTAGACATGTTTAAAAAGGGGGGGTTATTAGTAGGCTAGTATGAGTAATAATAGTATAAGATTAAAATCTATACCAATGGAAAAGGTGTTAAAGTATAAAGTTAAATAATCTAGCCCCCTTTTTAAAAACTTTTTTTTTTTAGGGTTATTGAAGATAAATGGTGACTTGCGTATAAAGAAGCAGCTGATTGGGAGTTGGACAAGTAACTGACGATGAAAAACTCTCGATCAGCTGCTGCCATGCGTTGTTGTGGCAACAAGTGTCAGGCTCCTCATAAGCGAAGCGGAGAACAATGAAGGAGGGAAAGGATCTTGGCAAAGCGAGTACGCGTCATCGCTGTTGCCAAGGTTCACTCCTCTAATGCTCCGCAACGGTCTTAGCTTGAGCGGTGGGAGCTACGGAGCGATCCAAAATATGGTGAAAATAATCAAAGTGTCTCGCATGAAGAACCCGAGTGTCAAAACTAAGTGAGGACAAACGATCCTCAGGCAAGAATGGGGATAAGTCGGCAAAAATATACATAGGCAAGCAAATGTACATAGGCATACGATATTCCTGAAAAAAGAGGGGGGGGGGAATACTCACCGTGAGCTGAAAGAAAAAGTTAGCGAAGAGGCTAGATATCACCAATGAGGTAGGGAAAAAAACCAAGCATTAAACTTAAATCGTTTTATACAAAGATAAAGAGGAAGGGAAGGAATTTCCATATATTGGAAATCGGTATGGAGGCATGAGGTGGGGAGGGGGGTCAACCCATGACAGAATATATATAACACAATAAGATTAAGAAGGATAAAGTAGAGTACTTATCTGCTCAGAGCCGCATTTAAAAGAGGCAGATTATACTTGGCTCATTTTTTTAATGCATTTATTATATTCTATTTTGGAATACTTCTTATTGTGATGTAATGCGGCTGCTCGGAGACTGCATTAATGGATAATGCATAATGTAGCCTCCGTTCTTGTAATGAAATCCATGTTGTGCTAGGGTACCAACACTAGTAAAGACACCCAGGGAGTTGGTCCTTTGGATTCAGATGATTTAAGCTGCCTGTGATTTTGGGATACTGGCATAATGGTCCAAATAAACTCTTAAATGAAATAGGCAAAATGTTCACATTTTTTCATATTACCACTACAATGCAGAAGACGTGAATATCTCATCCTCCACAAAGGGGCTGGAAATCTTTCTGGTACTTGCAATGAGACGCCAACCAGTTTCAGTATAATGAATGTTTAAGGGGCATATGTCAACTCTCAAAGCATCAATCAATGTGGGAAGTACTGTTTTAAAGGGGACGATGTACCCTTTCAAATTGGTCTTTTTTCTAGTGCATCTGTGCTAGCGGATCGCTTTAGGAGGGTGATCCCCAAACAGAGATTCACCCACTGAACACTAAGGAAAAGAGAAGTGACACTCCAGCCATGAGTAAGTTCTGCCCCAGAACAAATCAGGCTTTCTGACGCCAGCCCTGGGATGACCTTCAGAAAGTTAAACCTCCATCTGCCTCCACAGGGTGCAGAAAGCCACTTGCACCTGGGATTCTTATCTACAAACAAAAAAAGAATTGGGTAGGATGGAGATAGTTCAGGCAGTCATCGCTTTAAAGGTCCCTATGATATTTCTGTCCCCAGGTGGGCAGTTTGGGGGCTTACTCCAAAACCTGTCCTGCTGTGGGATGCAGAAAGGCACCTAGTACCCATGGTGTATTATTTAAAAACAAAAAGTAATAATGAGGCAGGGGTGGATCGCTCAGACAACTAGCCTTTTTCCTGCTCCTAAAGGGCTGATTAGTCTTACTGCTCCCCATGGAGGCAGATTGTAGCTTACCCCAAATATGCCCTTCCTTGGAGGAAAGAGCCCATTAGTTGCAAGAATTAATTAAAAAGAGGATGGGATAGGGCTGTCCCATCCAGGCATCTGTTCTCACCCCACCTTATAAAGGCCTAAAAGTGCTTCTGCCCCCATAGGAGAAGTTTGGTGGGATTGCTCTCAATCTGCTCTCCCTGGGGGGCAGAAAGCCCACCAGAGACAGGAATGGTTTCTGTTTTTAAAATGGGCTGGGCGGTGGACCGCTAAAGCATCAGTTCTTATTGCCACTACTAAAGGGACATACAGTCTTTCTGTGGCCCCTTTGCAGCAGATGGGGGCCACAGAAAGACTGCTGCCCATGGGCAGTTGAAATTTCACATGTGGTCAGAGAATAATATTTAAAAAAAGGTTTGAGGTGGGGTGGCCCGCACATGCATTCGACCCTAACCCTGCACCTAAAGGGCCCAACTGTCTTTCACCCCCACCCGTGGGGCAGATTGGAGAGATTACACCCTGTGGAGCATGTTCAGACTTGAACAGAAAATAGAAACAGGCACCAAAATGAAAGTGGCCCTTATTTGAAATGGGTATTCAAAAGTTGCCCCCATTTGTAAATCAAAGCAACTCTGAACTGTTTAAAACATGTTCTCTTAGGGGGTGCATACTGTAGACAATGTTTGTGAAAATATTAGGGCAATCAGCAGTAAAATTCACTATGGGCCTAATTTAAAGATCAGGCCAATAAAGTGCCTGAGGATGTTAATTCTGCCACCTTTACAGACTACTTCTTGCCATATCTGAAGATCACCACCAGCCAGCAGTAATATCTGAGCCTTCAGAGGGAACACTGTTATCGTGGTTCCTCTGAAGGCACAGCAAGTACCTTACATAGCTGCCTTCTATCAGGCCATCACCCACCAAATGTTTTTGTTTTTCAAAAAGTAGGTGGGAGCTTCTTAGTCAAAAAAACATAGGACTCCCTCCCCCCACACCTTGGATTTTTTCTCCATGTGTTTAGGTCAAATTCTCTTTTTTTCTGTTCAAGACTGCTGGGTTTTTGGTGGAGGGATGGACAGAAAAAAATATATTAGACTATGTGTAGTAAAAAAAGAGTGGTCCATCTGATATCTTGACTCTGATGGCCACTACTCCATCACATCATCAGAGTAAGCTTCCTTATGGCAGAGCCAGCAGGGCACCACTATTAGAAAGATGATGGTCCACCCATTCAAGAGCAGGCAGGCCAAGTGTTCGATGGACAAGGTGCTTCAACACATTTGTGGTACATTACTCTATCAGATCACTGACACAATTGTGGTAAACAATGTCGTTGACAAAAATATGGTGTCAAAAATATTGTTTACCATAATATTGTGCTCTTATACTTATAATGGTAAGTACAAAAATATTAGAAAAAAATATTTGTATTAATAAATGTAAAATATTAATAAAATGAATACAATGTAAAATAAATAATTGTAATAATTATGTTACACTATGGGGCTCATTACGATCTTGGGCGGAATGCCTCCACCGACACTGTCTAGGACTCGGGACTGACTGACTTGCGGTCGGCGGTTCTGACTGCCGGATTATGATGCTGTTCGGTCGGATTCACATTGTTTCCTATGGGAGCTCGTGTTACACCCAAGAACCGGCCATAACACAGGCTCCAATGGGGAAATGGCGTGTGTGTGTGTAAAACCCTGCACCCTGTCACAGGCACCCCATGGTGCCTGCCACACCGTGCAGAGTTTTACAGGAGGGTATCCTAGGTACCCCCTCGACCACTAACCATAGACTGCTGGGGGCTATGGGGCCCTGCAAGGGGCCCCCAAAGTCACTTTCCGATAGCCTTTCCATGTCGGAATGGCCGGCGTGGAAAGGCTGTTGGAAACAAACATTAGAATCCCAAAGTCAGAAACGGAGTCCATAGGGGGTTACGGTGTGGTTTCAAACTCCGGGAGTTGGTCCGACTGTGAGGTTTACAAATGATTGCGCTAAAATAGGCAAACTGATTTGCTGTAATCATTATATCGACATGATAGACTATCAGATTCAATACACACATGTGACTGATGTCTATCATGTCGATTTTATTATTACAGCAAATCAGTTTGCCTATTTTTGCATAATCATTTTGTATGCTCACTAATACAATGCGATTTATACAACATGATAAATGTGACAAGGATGTACTCAGTGTGAGCTTGGAGGTCTATATATTTGAATATAACTTTATTGATCATTTTGTGCACAAACACACTTGTGTATCGATATATATTTTTTACACATGACATTCAGATGGTGTGTATATATGCTTTGTTGCATTTGTGTATAGTACTAGTTTAAATATAAGAATAAATTGATGGCATGTGCACATGCAATGTATGACAATAGTCTCCTTTTTCATTATGTAACCAGTGGAAGTACCCACTAGTCTTTTCTCCATATCTTTGACTGAAAACTTGTTTTTAACGGGGATTGGACACTACTATCCCTCATGGCTTCGAAAAAGACCGAGAAGGTCAAAACTCGTTAGTCAAATAAATTATTTTGAAATATCTGTCCTGGGTGCGTCCTTTTACTTGTGCTGCTGCGTGGGTATTGCTTGCATTATTAAGGGGATCCTGTACCCCATTGCCCTGCACTGGTCTCGCTTGGTGGATGATGCCGGTTTCTGACAGGAAACCAAGAATGCAGAAGTTCTTCATCCGGCCCCGCTGCCATTGGCAATATTGTGGTGCCCCGGCAAAGCGTTCGTCTCCAGTTTCTCAGCGTCTTTGAAATCAGAATTGGTAAGATGACAGGGGCGCTCCCTCGCTCCAAAAAATTAAGATCCCTGACATATGGAATAAGAGTAACCGCAGCGTGTGTACCAAAAGGAATGGCAGAGATCATGTAATGCTGACATCAGTCGGCAGGAGACGGCAAGGATTATTTTATTCTGAATATATTGATGTTTGTTGATTGGACCGATTATTTGCTTAGAAATTAGTGAATCATTCCGTAAAAGATTAGGGGCAGTGAAGAATAATTTTGATGAGAGTGCATATCACTCAGGCACAGAGGAGGTATCAGGAGCAGGTGAAACCGAGGGGAATAGAAATCTTTCTTTCATTATGAGAAACTATGTAAAAAGGAAATGAATGGGAGTTGGGAGTTGGTAGGTAATTTCCCTGGATAATTATATTGAAGTGATGAGAGTTCCAAGAGGACTCTGCATCCTCATAACTACGATGCACCAGAATCCCCATCCTAATCTACTCGAGGAGTGATCATCTCTCATGGTTGGAACCTGTAAAAATATGTTTGAACGTTTAACCAAATACGCAGCTATTGAATTAGCACAAGTGGAAGAAGAACTGAAGAAATTGAGGGAGACACTGGATAAGCATGCCTCACAAGAAGAGATAGAGGGCTTCATGACAGAATTGGATGTCAGACTGACCAAATATGAGTATTGGCATTAAAGCAAAGAAGAAATGGAAGTTCACTCATGACAAAATTCATCATACCACTGGCCGTGTTCTTACATTTGGAACGCAAATAAGGAGTTCAGACACACTACTCCTTTGTGATAACAAGAGCAAGCCACCTCAGAGTCAAGCTCAGATGCCCTCTCGGATTTTGACGAACGACAGTCAGCCTTGGCAAAAGGAACCATCCCTTTCACAACTTTTGAAGAATACCGTTTTTTAAGGCAGAATGAGGGACCCGCAAGAAACGGCAAAAGGAAGAGGAGGCAGTAACGATGCAAGAAAATCCAGAGAGGGGGTACTAGCCAATGAAGACAACAAGCCGCATGGGAAAGGCACTCACAGAGCAAGAGTAACAAATAATGGGTGAGAACAATTTAACCGTTGCTAATTTATCTTAGCATATTTTGACAAAAGATGAATGTTCCTTATTGGAATTGGATTTGACTTTTTGCCCTATTGCTAACTGTGACAATTCTTGCACCCGCATTGATATTTTCCAGTTCATCCGGAAATTGAAACTTTTGAAAACCTTCTAATAGAAGAAAATAGGAAGGGATGTGGTAGGGGTTGAGATTCCTTTAGATAATCAGGACCCTACCTTAAGCTCCCTGACCATTGGGGACTTTGAGGGACTGGCCACCTTGAGGGAATTTGAACTAGAGTGGAGGGACTGGGAGTCAGACAGAATTACTCTGCAGCCTGGGCCTTGAGATCAACAAAAGAAGCAGAAATGATTTCAAACTCATATCCAAGTATACCCCAGTGATCTCCTATGACAATATCATGAGGTGATTGTCGGTGATCTCCTCATGATATGGCAGAAGAGTGACAACCAGTTTGCAAAAAACTTAAACAAAGGACAACAAGCGGCTTTGGTTTCTTAAGAGTTTGAACAGTTTAGTAATCATACCCTCAGACAAGGGGGGTATTGTGGTCTTGTGGAACATAAATAAGTAAGGGAGGGAAGCCAAGAGACAATTGAACTTCTACAGTAGCTATGTGAAAACCAATGTTGCTATGTATGCCCATGTCATGATGCTGTACCACAGTATGCTTTCAAATTGGCATAATAGACGGTTGTTGAGCTATGATGAGATGCAGTTTTTATTTGTGAAAAAACCAATGGTTCAGTGCTTATATATGTTGCCCAAAATACACAAACATCACACAGACCCATGAGGAAGACCTGTTATCTCGGCCAACAACAGCCTTTTGGAGAATACATTAATCTATTTAGATTTCTTTTTGTGTCCCTACGTTTTGAACTTACTCTCCTATTGCAGGAATAGCATGGATTTTATCTCTAAGATACAAAACATCCCATGAAAGTCAGGTTACATTCTTGCCACCATTCACGTAGTATCACTGTATACCTGCATAGACCAGGAGAATGGTTTGAAGGCATGCAAATTCTTCTTTAGGGACAAATCCTTGATAATGTATGACCATACCTTGCTTCTTTTGGAGATGTTACATTTTTTTTGGAGCACAACATCTTCCTATATGAAGAACAATGGTATCGACAAACTGCTGGTACTGCGATAGGAAGTTGTTTTGCTCCAAGATACGCCTGTATGTTTATGGGGTGGTGGGACTCGGAGCATTTCTGGTCTGAGGCGAATGAGGAGTGGACGAAAAGTGTGATACTGTGGACCCGCTATATAGACAATATCTTTGTCATTTGAGATGGCCCAAAGGCTACCCTGAATGCTTTTCTGAACAGGCAATCAGATAATGACTTAAATATCATATTCACAAGTAGAATGGAGACCAACTGCATTTATTTCTTGGATGTCAAAGTAGAAATTGTGGCAACAGCGAGCAACAGTATCTTATGCGCCCGAAGTCATCACACCACCAGACTTAAATGAAGTATCCTGCATGGGGAATTTCTGAGGGCCAAAAGAAACTTCAGTACCAAGGAAACTTTTAAAGCCGAATCAGATAAAATGGAGGCCCGTTTCAGGTCCAGGGGTTGCTCAGCTAAGGTTGTCAGAACAGCCAGAGAGAAAGTAACTGGCATTAACAGGGATAGCCTACTCAGACCCAAGAAAATGGAAGGCGGTAAGAATGAAGTAAGATTCATTACCACTTTCAACTGTGAATCTTACACTGTAAAATCATGATTATACACTGGCATTTTGTCAAGTCTGATGGAATAATTGGGAAAATTGGGATCACAGACTGCCAATAGCATACCGCAAGAGTGATTCTCTTAATGACCTGCTGGTACATAGTTATCCCAAGAAACAACAAATTGCATCACGGACCTGGTTGAGGGAATTGCCGGGTTTCTACAGATGTGGAAAATGTAAGGCATGCACCCACAGTTCCAACATTAAGACATATGTTTTGGCCACAGGTAGAAAAATGAAGATCAGGAGTTTCATAAACTGCAATAGTGATTTTGTAGTATGTGCGTTGGTCTGTGTGTGTGTCCTGCGCTATGTAGGAAGTACCATCTTCCCGGATAAGAAAAGAATTTTGGAACATTTGCGTGCCATTAAAAATTGTGACAGCAATTACCCAGTGGCTAGGCACTGTAATCAAATGCATGGGTCAAACAGTGATCTGATTTCATTCATTGGTGTTGACAGGGTTCCAGTAAATCCTTGAGGAGGTGACCGAGAACGGACACTGAGAAAATTGGAATCTGAGTACATCATCCATCTGAATAGCAAACATCCCAACAGCCTTAATCAGAATGAGGGTTTGCACGCACATGTAGACTGAAACATTGACATCTGTCCTCTTTCCTCATACCAGAAAGCAGTGAGACTGATTACTTTTTGTGGATTTAAATTTTTTATTTAATTCCCAGGAATTTAGAGGAATGTCTCTCTGTATACACATGATTACTGTGATTGCTATTAGATCTCTAAGTTGGTCCAACCACATAAATGGATATTCGTGGCTTTTTACTACTTCCATTTTCCTTTGGTTGGAGTCTTGGCTCAGTTAAGGAATTATGCACACATTTTTTAATCGCTCTGAGCTTTTGTTTTTGTGGTCTTTCAGGCTCGTCAATGAAATCTCTTTGCGGGTAATCATTTTGCCTTATGTCACTAATGTTCTCCACCAATTAATATCTAGTTCACATGTTTACATCATGGTCAAATGGGATCAAATACTATCAGTTTTTATCTTTGGTGTAGGCAAGTGACTTGCACGTTATCTTGTGATATATGTTTGACGAGATATACTGGTATCATTTTGAACATATGTGTGAGCTCTGATAGAAATATTTTTCAATGTGCTCTACAAACATCAGTCACTGGTCTCAGATTCAGTCTTTCATGTCGATTTTATGATTAGAGCAATTCAGTTTGCCTATTTTAGCACAATCATTTGGTATGCTCACTAATGCAATGCGATTTATACAATCAGATAAACTTGACAATGATGTATTTAGTGTGATCTTGGAGGTCTATCCATTTGAATATAACTTTATTGATAATTATGTGAACAAACACACTTCTGTATCGATATATATTTTTTACACATGACATTTCAATGGCGTGTGTATATGCTTTGTTGCATTTATGTATAGTACTGGTTTAAATATGATAATCAAATTGATGACATGTGCAGATGCAATGTATGACAGTAGTCTCCTTTTTCATTATGTAACCAGTGGAAGTACCCGTTAGTCTTTTCTCCATATCTTTGACTGAAAACTTGTTTTTAAAGGGTATTGGGCACTACTATCATTCATGGCTTCGTGGTTTCGAAAATAACCGAGAAGGTCGAAACGCGTTAGCCTAATACATTATTTTGAAAATTCTGTCTGGAGTGCGGGCTTTTACATGCACTGCTGCACCAGTACTGCTTGTATATATAGCCTAGATCACAGGTGAGGCAAGTTGCGGATTACAAGCAACCACGTGGTTTTGAATGCGGGCCCCTATTCCCCCTAGGAGTCCAAAAATTCAATGCCTAATATACATTTGGAGTGAAATAATAATTTTTGCATCATATTTTTCGGTAAGTTTTATTTCCAGTATAAATGCCAGTAACACCAATAGCTGCAAATGTTTAATGTTCCATACACTGTTTATATAAAGTGACTCAGTGCATTTAAAATAAATAAAATCCATTTTCAGATTCTTCGAGCTGACTAGTTAAAAATAGTATTATAACACCAACATGCGAAAACAGAAGAGCGCAGACACATGCTCCCTCTTCATCCCTTACTTGCCTTGTACTCCCATATTTCAAGGGAAATCTTGTACCGACAGAAAAGCAAGTTGTGCTGTGGTCCCAATTCCATTGTACCGGCACAATTAATCAACTAACATAATTACTATTCAATAAAAAATTATGATCAAGTAATAAAGAATAGTTATTCAATTATGAATGAATTAACTTCCCACCACTTACCCCACCTACCAGCCCACGCCTAAAAATAACTACAAAGTAACTATTCCTTAACTTACATATTTAGAATACATTAAATGATGAATTCATAATAAATTGTTAATTAATTAACATCCAACCCTAGACCCCCACAAGCCTAACATCTCACAACACCAACAACAAATTAAATAACTATTCCCCCAAAAATTATTTTTGAAAAACAAATTTATTGAGCGGAGCATCAGGGGTATGACAATAATGATAAATGACAGGGATTTTTTTTATTTAAAAAACATAATGTGATCAAAACATACCAAACATGGATAAATATAGTGAAAGTGCAAAATAAGTGCGAGAAACATATTGCAGCAATAATCTAGCGGCATACCAATTTTTTTGAGTATTAAAATCAATATCCCAACTTTGCGGAAATATAATTCAATCTTCCTAAAATGCTAAAGTGTTAAAGTGCTAAAGTGCAAAGGTGCTGAATTTGCCAAAAAACCCAGAACATTTTTCCCCCAGCTTTAAAATTTAGATGATCCTACTTATTTTGTCAAATAAGACTACTAGTCTATCAAGGTTGTGAGAATAGTTAAATATTTCCAGATCGCTGTGAACTTTTTTGCAGTGCCCACCCGACTCGCATAAGTTTCTTCAACAATCCTGGTCCGTTTCATCTTATTTAACCACCTCTCATATGTAGGTGCTTCCGCCAACCTCCAATTCTGAAGAATTAGGGAACGAGCACGAGGGAGGAAATGGCTAAAAAAGTCTCCTCCGCTCTTGTCATATTTGCCCTAGATTTAATAACTCCAAAGAGGGCAGCCTCAGCCTCTAAATCTAGCCGCTGCTGAATCGCCGACTTAAGGCCAAAAAAATTTCACCCCAGAAAGGCCCTAACCTTGAGCACATTAAGAATATATGTAGCCAAGCCCCTTCCCCTTCTGCCTGGCAGCAAAAACGTCTATTCTCAACTTCTGGATATTTTTTATTGAGAGCTTTGGGTGTAAAGTATGCCAACCCCAGGAACAACAAGGCCATTCTTTTAAAATTGGCTGCTCTTAAAACCTTACTCCCTAACTGACATATGGCCTGACACTCCTGACTAGAGAAAGTATATTGAGTTTTACGGGTTATCCTTTCTAAGTGCTTCTTGGCCAATGACGATTCACTTCGAGTGCCCAAGAACCGGTATCAGTTCCCCACCCCTCTTAGTTTTGCTCCAAAAAGACCAGTCACCAGCTTAGACGGGGCACTATTAAACGAGAAATTGTATCTATTTAGAAAATGTAAAATCTGTAAATATTTTTTAAAGAACGGGTTTGCTCCGGTTGCCACTTCTATTCTGTACCTCTTGCCAGGTGATTTCTCTGTTCTGAATTGAAAAGGTCCCCAGCTCTTCTAGCCCACAATCCCTCCAATTTCTAAGGTGACTAGATTGAATTTGGGGACCCAAACCTTTACATTCACTTAATTTTAGATAGTAAAACCCAGAAGAACCAGCTTGCCTAAAAAGGGATTGTAATCTAAAGGAATAATCCTTCAGGGTTTTATATCTAGTCCTTTTAGGAAGTTTAGAAGTCTTTAGAAATATCGGGATCTGAGAGCCGGCTTCTGGCACCATTTTATCCCAAAAAAGGTTGTCTAATAAACCGTTTGAAACCAACAAATGAGCTGTAAGATCTAAACAGGCTGCTTCGTAATATGTATGAACATGTGGTAATTCTAACCCGCCCTGATTAATATCTAATTGTAACACTGAGAGTTTAACCTTCGGTGTCTTCTTACACCAGACAAACTCTCTAAAAATTGTTTCCAGCTCTTTAAAGTAAATAATATTGATTTTGATGGGTATAATTATAAAAAGAAAAACAAGTAGAGGGAGTATGGACATTTTGATAAGGGCTACACGGCCTATCAAAGTTAAAGGTAGTAGCGACCAATTGTCCAACAGTTTCTTGATTTTACCCCGCGTGGCAATGTAATTCTGCTTCCATAGCTGCTCATATTGGTCAGAGACGTAAATCCCCAAATAGCGTATTGGGTCCGGCTTAGCGGCTTGATGTTTAAGATTTGTGGGAAGAAAATCACTGTCAAAATTTAAAACTAGAATTTCCCTTTTATTTTGGTTTATTTTGTAGCCCCCAATCAGTTCAAATTGACTAAATTCTGTTAGGACCAGTTCCAAATTCTGACTCTCTGGACTGAGATATAAAATGATTAGTTCCGCAAACAGCTTTAGTTTGGACATACCCGGAATTGGAGCTTTAATTTCCACATTTTCGCAAATTTGAATAGCTAGGGGTTCAATAAAAAACGTGAATAATAAAGGGGAAAGAGGAAACCCTTGTCTCGCCCCATGGTTAATGTTTATTGTCCCTACTTAGTTTGCATTTATCACAGCCTGAGTCCCCTGATAGATATTCCAGAGCATTTTAGTAACCTGGGGAGGAATTCCAATACTGCCGAGGCCATAGAAAAGGGTGTTCCAGTTTACCAGTTCGAACGCCTTTTCGGCGTCAAACATCATAATACAAGCCGGGGTACAGACAATATTTCAATAGTCTATAGCCTGTATTAAAAATTCTGTATTTGAGGACATTGACCTCCCGGCATGAAACCCAGACTGGTCTCTGTGGATCTCTTCCTGTGCTAAGGGTGTAAAACGCTGTGCCCATGTCTTCATTAAGGTTTTGTAGTCAGCATTGAGAAGGCTAATGGGTCTATAGGAATTAACGTCCTTAGGATTCTTGCCCTTTTTCACAAAGCTGACAACAATAGCCTCTTTCAAAACCAATGGAACAGCACCACCATTTTTAATATAATTGAAAAGCTTTATCAGGCAAGGGGTCAACTCGTTTGCAAATACTTTGTAAAATTCTATAGGCAGCACATCATTTCCGCAGGCATTCACTTCGGCAGTTAAATCCAGGGCTTTCAGAATTTCAACACCTGTTTTGTCTAGTTGTATCTTTTCTAAGAGGGAATTAGACAGTCTGCGGAGATTTGCACACTTAAAGTAATTCTGTATAGAGTCTTGCGCTGCTGCATATTCAGTTGTATAGAGCTGTTGATAATGCTCCATGAAAGCTTGAGCAATCCCATCCCTACTTGTCAATACAGATCAGTCTTAGGGTCTACAACCTCTGTAATTAGGGCCGCTTCCTGTCTGGTCTTAGTAGACCCAGCTAAAAATGTGCCAACCATTTGGCTTTCTTCATATACTTGTTCGGGAGCCGCTAAGTTCTTCTAATAAGAAAAATTACCGTTACGCCTTTTTAGCTTTTTCAAGCTGCCCCCATTGAGAAGTATTTCTCAGATTTTGAACGCTTTCAACTGCCTGCTGGGGTTTGGCTATTTTAATGCGTTGTGTTTTAGACTGAGCGGCCGAAAAGGTGATCATTTGCACAAGCACAGCTGCCTTGAACCCCCCCATACTGAGAATGGTTTGGCTGTCCCCTCATTAATCCTGAAATACTCAAGAATCCATTTTCTTAAGCTTTCTACCCATTGTTGATCTTGGAGAAGAAGATGATCCATCTGCCACCTGGATCTCTTCCTTCTCCCCTCTTCGATTTCTAGATCTAGCTTAATAAAGGAGTGGTCTGAGAATGAATTAACTCCAATCACTGCATCTATAAGATTCAAGGACCGAGATGTTAGAAAAAAATCAATACGAGATGGTGTCTGAAATTGGCGGGAATGGCATGTGGCCGGATTAGCGTTGCGCCAAGGCTCAATCAACTGATAATCAGGAATTATGGCATCGAAGACTGTTTTATTCTTTGGCTTCAATTGTTTCTTATTTTTATTGGAAGTATATTTTCTTAAATCTTGGATATAATTATAATCCCCACCAATAATGATTTGACCGGGGACTCCCTTAAGCAGCTTGTTGATCTTCACCAACGCTGAGGCGTCGCCTATAATCGGACCGTAGTAGTTGACAAAGTTCAGGATATTCCCATTTGATTTCACTATAACCCATAGCCATCTTCCCTGGGGATCTTTCTGAATTTGGACAATCTCCCAAGCCATACTTCTAGAAAAATAGATAGCTACACTTCTCATTGCCAACCCAGCTGCCGCTAAAAATGCATCTGAGAATACTCTAGGCAGAAAGAGCTTAGGTGAATTTGTTTTAAGGTGTGTTTCTTGAAGAAAAAGAACTTGAGGCGTAAAGGAGGCCAGCCATCTTATAAGCCCTCCTTATTTTTGTTTGTTTAGCATACCATTTATGTTTACCAACATAATACAACTTTTACTAGCCATATCTATAATTTCAATAACAACAATAATCAATCAAATTTAAAACCCTGTTTTTTCCTCTCTTTGTTCCCTTTGACACTGCTCTTTTTACTGCTATTTTATCTTTCACTGCCTCATTTAATTTCAGGAGCAGTGAGTTCATTTGATCCTCCAATAAGGTGATCCTTGACTCTGTTTCTTGAATTCTAGCTGGAAAGCAAGCCAAGCCTCTTCAATTTTTCCTGAGACGCTGATGAAGTGAGGCTATCTCATTTTCTTGGGACTTCTTCATTTCTCCTATTTCTTTCAAAATAAGATTCAGCATCATCTTTATGTCGATCTGTTGAGTATTAGCTCCTTCGGTTAAAAAATGAGATTCGGCCTGTTGTAGCTTTCCATCTTGCTTCTGGTTCCCAGCTAGCTGGTCTGGAAAATCCGAAATGGCCTTACAACGCGTCTGGGGATGTGCCTGCACCTCGGGCAGCTGCACTCTGGTGTCTTTAGGAGGTGACTGAACCGGTGCCGGGGCCTGAGTCAGTGGTATTGAAGAAACGGTCAGATTGTGGAGAGATGGATCAGGCTTTTGTGGAGGTGAAGTGACTGCAGGGGGATCCTGCACCGGTGCTTAGACCTGAGGAGATGAAAATAGAGTCTGCAGTGGGCTTGTTGGCACACCCACTGGTGCCCCCTCTGTAAGTTGCATCAGGTCTCCTGTGGATTTGGCCAAAGCCAGCTGCAAAGCTTTTTGGGAAAATAGCGGGAAGTCTTTGGGATTTTTCATCCTTGTTTAAACTAGCTGTAGACTCAACTGTTAGTTCCCTTTCCATGTTTGTTGAGCCATCTATTCGCCTCTGTGCAGCGGTATCCACCCCCTTTTGAAGGGACTCATGCAGATCTTCTTCAGCACTCTCAAGGCTTGAATTGAGACCGAGTCGGCTCGCAGTATTCTCAGCTCTTGCCGCCGAAGATGCTGCTTTTGCCTAAGCTAAGCAGGTTTTAGCCTTCAGCCCAGCCGCAGATTCAACTTTTGCAATGGCCAGCAGGTGGTTCAGGCATGCGGAGGAAGTGAAACGGGCCGCAGCGTATCGTCTGCGGGAGCCACAATCGAGAAATCCTCCAGTGAACATCCAGCAGCCGACCTCGTACCAGACAGCAGCGAGGTACGTGCCTCGGCCGACTCCATTGCAGGGGGAGGGGCAAGAGTCAACTGTGGCTACACGCTGGCCGGATTCGCTGTAGCCATCTGACAGTGGAAAATAGAGTTTCACCTCACACTCGTATTCCACAATTTCCATATTTAAAATCAATTAAATAATTAATTGACAAATAATAATTAATAGTTCATTTGTTATTACTTATTTACCTTCCAACCCTATATCCCTACAAATCTAGCATCCCACAACTAAACTATAAGTAAAATAAATCAGTATTCCATATTTTATATTTAAAAATCAGTCAAATAATTAAATAACAATTAATAAATTGTTAACTAATTCATTATCACCTAATTAGCTTCCCACCGTACACCCCTACAAACCTAACAGCTCACAACTAAAGTGTAAATAAAATAATTAAGTATTCCAAACATTACATATTTAAAAAGGAAATAAATAAATAAGTAACAATTAATCATTTATTCTCAATTAACTATTACTTGATTAACTTCCCTATACATCTACAAACCTTTGCAAATAACATATAACAAAAATAAATCACTATTACATAAATTACACAATAAAAATCAATCATATCATTAAATAAAATGTATTAAATAATTCTTAATTAATTATTACCTGATTAACTTCGTACCCTATCCCCCTCCAAACCCAACAACTTGCTATAACACTATAAACACTACTAAAAATTATTTAGGAATTAGAAGCTTTTAAAAAACAATTAATAACATTTATTTAAACAATACTAACAGATACAATTCTTACATCAAATAAAACTATAACAAAGTATGAAAGGGAAACATAAGAAGCTCCTGGGGTTAAAAACTAACCAAATGTCTGCAGAAAAAAACCTGTATGAAACGACAAAACAAAGCTGTCCCTACCTCTCTTCGATGCTTCCGGGTGTACGAATCTCCCGTGTAGTGCTGCAGCAGGAGAACGAAGTTCAGTCTGCTAGGTACGGTCGCATTGATTGGTGGGGATACTCTAATATTTAAACATGATTCGCTGGCGGTCGGCCAATCCGGAATCAACATCTACAGTGAACCAGTGAAAAAAAGCGTGTCACGTTGCTAAGTGACCAGCGCATTTTGTCGTTCCGAGTGAAAAACGTGTTGAAAACATTGGCAATAAAGTTGTTAGTATCTCGATGACTCGAGGTATAGAAAATGGTGTCGCGTTGGAAATAACAAAGGATCTCGTATTGTTAAACTAGATGTGACACATATTGGTATGAGTGGATAAAATATCTGAAGACTCGTAAAAAAAGGGTGCTGATGTAAATAAGTGGTTATTGTTCAAATGCATGCAGACAAGAGTATATCGTATAAAGGACCCGTCGTCCATGCTCCATTAAATCAGGTGAGAACATTACTCTGCCATGCACTGCTGAGTAACCAAATGCATTATATTAAAGGACCTGCCGAGTCCAAACGTTTGTGAGACTTTGTTAATAAAGTATGGCACCTTAGTAATTTAAAGAACAAAATTTGGACCAGAGAATAAAAAATAAAACATTTTTTTTTTTTGTTAACAATAACGAATTTCTCGTGTCGTTAACCCCAATGTAACTCATACTGGTATAAATGGAAGGAGTATTAGAAAAGCGTGAAAGAGTTGAAGTGAATGTTTGGACGCACGTAAATAACAGCAAACTTTATAGGAAGCCCAATGCCAAATCTCCATTAGATTTAGTGAGAATATTATGCTACTATACACTTTATGCATTTTTTCAATTGAGGCTGACAATCAATTCATACATGACGTTTGATACAGGAAGGCTAGCTTCATATCTTCAATAAAAGAAGATATGTCTATCAAACGATTGTTATCTGTACAAAAGATATGTTATTTTATACAAACCATTATTCCTTTATACAAAACATTGTCTTACTTTGTAACAGTAAGTCATCACATATAGAATATCTTTGATTATACATAGAACCTGTATCAGTAGATATCATGCCCTACAGGTATATCATCTCATATATACAATCTAGGTTTACACATTGCTGATTACTCAATTTTAGAGAAACAAGATGTATGGGCCAACAGCACTTTTAGGTGAGGGTGGTAATGAATGAATGGCGTGGGTTCATTACCACCCTCACCTAAAAGTGCCGTTGGCTCATACATTAAGCCTCATACTTTTCCACACAGTCTTGAACAAAGTCCTAAAAGGTTTTTTGTAATAACATCTTGTTTTGATAACACGTCTCCAGGAAGAAGGGGCAGAATTCAGTTTTTTGGCAAATAACCAAGACCAAGAAGAAAAGGAGAAGAGATGAACCTGAGAAGGACCATACATTTGCTTGCAGGGGTGTTTTTTTTTAATTTGTGACAGTTAGATAGCATTTGTAGACACAGAGGTGGAACCACACCACAAGGAAAAGTCTTGCACATAAAAGGCCCTTTCTTTAAATATAAATGTAAACCTTAGGCATCTGGGGGTAAAATAAGACAGTCGGTAATCAGGAGCTCAGTCATATAGGGTTTTGCAGATGAGGAAACTGGATTTGAAATGTGCTATTTCCATCGAGCTAGTGAGTGTGATGTAGTCAGATAGACTAGGAGACGTGCTGGGGGCTGTTGACTTTGGAAGTTGGATATTGATTGGTTGGGGAGTAAAGATACTGTCTCTTGCAATAGTCAAGGCGGGAAAATGCTTCATAAACTTCTGAGGACTGTTTCCCTTCCACTAAACACTAAAGGATATTTTCTCAAAATAAAATGCATAAAAGTAGACAAGGTTAAATTTTTAAGATACCTGTTTAAGTACAATGATACTAGATAAACAGAAAAGAAGGTGACTAGATAAATGATCGTTAAAAGTGAAACAACAACGCAATAAACAGAAACATTTAGTTGTTACGGGGTTTTCCGCAATACAAGGCGCACAAACATTTGCAGTGACCAAATCATTCTAATTATTCAATGAGATGCGTAATTAGATAATCAAGTCTTGGGTGTCGACTTTGCACTCTTGTACTCATGGTTCAGTATTTCAACTAGGAAAAGCAAAAGAAACATCAGAAACATCAGTATGCAAAAGAAACATCAGTATGCAACGAAAAAAACCAAATGGTTAGATACTTACATCTGACATGAAGAAAGTTAATCTCCATAATTTATAAGTTGTCAAAAGTATTAAAACATGCATTCGTTTGAAGAACATGTTTTTGGCACTATTGTAATAGTAGGAGAGCAAGAAAATAGGCTATGATCTGACATTTAACAATTTCAGAAACCCCATTTGACTTTTCTTGTTGTTCAATGTCAGCGGACTAGTTTTTCCAGCAATTTCATTTTCTATTGCATTCCGATGCCTGTAGGGTTTTATTGCAAACATAAAACTATATGTCCCTGAATGAAAATAAAATATTGGATTGGCAATCTCAGCCTTGCACCACATGTCAGCTTGAAATTCCTTGTCACTCAAAGTAGTACACCCGAAGCATGCAAACGTTTCAAATAAACTCTCAGCAAACAGTGAAATATCACACACATGCATAAGTAAATCCTTTAAGCTATTTAAATACGACATTTATTTTCTGTTGTCCCCACTCAATGTGGTCTTAAGGAAAAGCGAGAGCTCACCATCAAATATTATGATCATGATTCATGACTACATTTAACGTCAAAGAGACCAAAACCAAGATTCACCACCAGATGCTATGTCAAGAACTCACCCCTTAAATTTACAACTTGAGAGTGCCACCAGACGTCACCACTAGACCTCACTACCAAAGTTTACCTCCAGCCAGGGTTAACCATTTGAGCTCATGTGTTACTGAGCAGCCATGTAAGGATATTATGGTTTCCATCACTGAAACAATGCTGACCCCACTGACACTAGGAACTTTGGGCCTGATTTCATTCTTGGCTGTGAAGATACTTTGTCACTGAGGAGATGGAGGAGTTTACTGCCAAGAATGTGGTCTGCTCGCCAAATTTGGGCCATATACGCAGACCTTTGTATTGATCAAGGCAGAGACCACTCCATCTCCGCAATGATAAAACCCCTCTCATGGCCCTGTGGATTAAGTGCCATTGGAGGCAGACCTGTAAATCTGACACCCTGATATAGATGGGTAGAATTAAAGGTCAGTTTTTATTGTCCGTCACCACGAGGAAAACCCTAAGGGCCAGTAAAAATTGCTAAATGCTCTCCTCGCCATGGAAGAGGACTCCAATAGTGAGAGGAGCATTTTGTTTTGCATTTTCATGGTGACTGAGCCATGCACCAAACTTCACAAAGCATTAATACATTGATATGTTCTGCTATGACGGCCATCCCTGCCAATTCTTTAAGAAATGACTGCCTGCTTAGCAGACATTTTTCAATTTAGCAGGTGGCCCTTCCATCAGGGAGATGGAGTAACTTATTCCTTTTGCCCTGGCGGAGAAATGGGCCACCCACCAAAATCAAAATTAGGCCCTTTGTCTTGTGTGTACTTAACCTAAGGGGTTCTTATGGGGTCTAATGCCCACTCCTAAGAATTTGAATGGCACTGCACTATATGCTACATGTTAATGTTCACAATGGTTAGTCACAGTTGTCACTATTTCGGAGAGACTCAAGTAATGACCCTGTCAGCTCATCACGCTTCAGGGTAGTGGGATGCATGATTAGTCCAACATAAATTAATAAGTTAATGGGACATAATTGCGAGTTTTCTCATAACTGCTTAACTACTAAACTGCACGACAACCACGGCAGGGAGGCAGTTGGTCTAAGAATATGAGATCTTTTTTTAAGGTATTCACCCCAGCACGAGACAGTTGCTATTCAGGTTGCCATAGAATGCGTAGGCTGTGTGAATTTATAATAACACTTGGTCACACCTTTTGTTTGCAGCACGTAGAAAACATGGGGGCATATTCTCAAGATCTTATTACCGATTTATCAGCATTTGACACTGCAAAAATGGCAATAGTTTTATCGCCCTATTCTCATGCTTGTGCAAACTGCCGATAACGCCAGTTTTCCAGTGATAGCTGCCGCAAACAAATCGCCACGGATGAGAGCGACAACTAACGCTAATGATATGCAGAGTAGGCTTTCCCGTGCAAAAACACATGAAAACACCACTTTGGGATATTCTCAACGACCAGACAGATTTGCGATGCGATCCAAAAACAGGTGAAATGGCGCGTTCGCAGCAGGGATTTAACACCTGCCTTTTGCTGGTGTTAAGCAGGCCGACAACTTGCAGTATGAAAGGGAGCCCAGGCCAGAGCCACACCTGAAGACCAACATATGTCATGGAGCTACTGATCATGCAGCTCGGAGACCCATGAGGGCCACAACACCCACCATGACCACACCCAGGCCCCCTCCCCTGGACCACCCCTCCCAGACTACCACCTAGGCAGCGCAGAACAAGACAGCGGACGTTCCTAAAATGCACCTGCCTCATGGACTCAATGCCAGAGGATGCCATTGCCCACTACAGTCTCAAAAGGACAATCATCCGCATCCTGACCCACATTGCCCACAGGCGGATGATACCAGCACAGTGGAGAACCAACATCCCTCTTCAATCAATCAATCAATCAATCAATCAATCAATCAATCAATCAATCAATCATTCAATCAATAAATCAATCAATCAATCAATCAATCAATCACAGAATTTGTAGAGCGCACTACTTACCCACGAGGGTCTCAAGGCGCTGGGGACAAAAGGGGGGGGGGGGTGCCGCTACTGGTCGAACAACCAGGTCTTGAGTACCCTTCTGAAGGTCAGCAGGTCTTGGGTCTGTTGTAGGCTGAGTGGAAGGGTGTTCCAGATCTTGGCGGCGAGGTGGGAGAAGGATCTTCTGCCGGTGGTTGTTCTTCGGATGCACGGGACGGTGGCGAGGGAGAGGTCAGAGGAGCGGAGCTGGCAGTTAGGGACGTAGAATAAGAGTCATCTGTTGAGGTAGGCTGGGCTGGTCTCGTGGAGTGCCTTGTGTGCGTGGATGAGGAGTTTGAAGGAGATTCTCCTGTCGACAGGGAGCCAGTGCAGGTTTCTCAGGTGGGGGGTGATGTGGCTGAGGCGTGGCACATCGATGATGAGGCATGCAGAGGCGTTTTGAATGCGTTGCAGTTGTTTGATGAGCTTGGCTGAGGCTCCTGCATAGAGGGCGTTTCCATAGTCGAGTCTGCTGCTGACGAGGGCCTGGGTGACTGTTCTTCTTGTATCTGTCGGGATCCACCTGTAGATCCTGCGGAGCATGCAGAGGGTGTTGAAGCAGGAGGAGGAGACTGCGTTGACTTGCTTGGTCATGGAGAGCGTTGAGTCGAGGATGACTCCCAGGTTGCGTGCGTGGTCGGTTGGTGTCAGGGCTGCCCCCAGTGTTGTTGGCCACCAGGAGTCATCCCCGACTGAAGGGTTGGAGCCGAGGATGAGGACCTCCGTCTTGTCCATGTTCAGCTTTAGTCAGATGCTCTTCATCCAGTCAGCAATGGCCTTCATTCCTTTGTGGAGGTTGGGTTTGGCGGTGAGGGGGTCCTTGGTGAAGGAGAGGATCAGTTGAGTGTTGTCGGCGTAGGAGATTATGTTGAGGTCGTGCTGTCGGGCAATGCGTGCGAGCGGGGCCATGTAGATGTTGAACAGTGTCGGGCTGAGGGATGACCCCTGGGGTACGCCGCAGGTGATTTCGGAGGCTTCGGATCGGAATGGGGGGAGGCGGACTCTCTGGGTTCTGCCGGAGAGGAAGGAGGTGGTCCATTCCAGGGCTTTGTCTCGGATCCCTGCGTCATGGAAGCGTGCGCGTAGAGTGCGGTGGCAGACAGTGTCAAAGGCGACGGAGAGGTCCAGCAGGATGAGGGCTGTGGTCTCACCATTGTCCAGCAGGGTCCTGATGTCGTTGGTGCTGTGATTGCTGTGAAACCCTGAATGGGATGGGTCCAGGATGCTGTTTTCTTCGAGGTATTGTATTCAGACAAAGCTGCTGGCTGTACTGCACCTGTTGGCCTCTCGGACCTTCCAACCAGCAACTGCCAGAGTCGGAGGAGTCTCACAGCCAGCCCTATCAAACTTCCTCACACACGTCTTGGATGCATGTCCACAAAAGCAATGGCGAGCCCCTGTATCCGCACCACACGCTAGTTCAAATTCGTAGTGTTCCTGCTGAACCAACCCCAACGCTAGCCGTTGCTTGACGCCTCGGTGCTCCAGATCCAATATTATAGTTACTGAAACGGGGGTGCGCCAGGTCATGAAGTCCAGTAGTCAACAGTAATGTAAAAACAGTTCTTTATTACAAATACATAAATCAACACTACGAAAAGCTCAGCCAATGCGTTCCATTCCCAAAGGTGAACTTCACCAGGGCAGCATGTGGATTCAATTAACTGCATATGCTGCGGGAACTCCCCAATACAATTCCATATTCCGAAAGTCAGTATTCAGAAACCTGTTGAATAAATGGTGACAATGGTCACGCGTCCGTATAGTCACAAACGTAACCTGGTACAGTGTATTCCACCTGGGCAAACCGGAATGCTTACAGGTTTGATAAATCCTGCATAAAAATACTGTAACGGAAGTTTGTGTGGTCGTAACCTTCGTAGGAAAGGAAAGGAAGGTTATGACCACACAAACTTCTGTTACGGTCTTTTTATGCAGGATTTATCATACCTGTAAGCATCACGGTTTGTATCAGCTTGATACCCCTGCACCTTCACTTCCCCAAAACTGCGCAGGAACAGCTGGAGAGCAAGCAAGGGAACTACGTCATAGCTGGCTTCCCGCACGTGTTGGTGGCAATTTGCGGCACACATGTACTACTTGTGCCCCCTGCCGACACTGTACACAATCACTGCAACAGAAACCACATGCATTCCATCAATATGCAGGCAAAAATGGACCACCGGGGCCTGTTCAACAATGTCGTTGTAAACTTCCCAGGCAGTGTGCATGATTCCTACATCTTCCGCAAGTCTATCACCAGCCAGCGGTTTGAGGATGGCACCTATGGAAATGCACTGCTCGTCGGTAAGTACCAACTGAACACACCAAACACCTCAACTCCACAATCATACAACTCACAACTGTGGGAATGCACATGTTACAAAATCGCATACAACATGCCAATCAACATGCCCAACTACCAGACACGACAGCACAAGTAACTGTATTAACCATGGCCAGCCATGTAGACAAACCATCCACGGCATGGCACCCCTGTCACACAATTGCAGAATGTGGTGAGAGGTGGGAACCAAGTATGTGCGAAGGAGGCAAGTGACCCATCAATGAGAATGTAAACAATGTCAAGAGTGGCATTGATGTGCTGGACAGATTTCAGTATGCAGAGCACAGACATGTCCATGTGGGCATATACTGCTGGTGTATGTAGTCTTGTGGACAGTAGCCGCAAACAGGTCACCTCAGGCAGTGGGGAAGACCTTGGACATGTAACTTTGTCCCCCCCCTGTAAGCGTGAGCGGAGTGGCCTTGGCCTGTGTATGTCATGAATAAATAGCCCGGGGCTCTGGGCGTGGTTCAGTTCTGGGCCACCAAAGTAACTACTGCGTGTGTCTCTGTGTCCGCCATATCCTGTCCATAGGCCTACACACACGTGGCTGACCACCTTCACCAGCCAGATTTACACTGGAGACGAGGTGGCTACGTCCCAAGCCAACCCGCGCACATCTCGTCATCGCATTCAGGGTTGTGTCTGCCAGGGCGGGGCCCCCCACCCAGCCACGAGGATGCGGCCATGACCGGTGGTGGCTGCGCAATCCTGTGTCCCTGCTGCACCCCAGCTCTGGTCCCCAGACCCATCCGCCGTCTAGCGATGACTGGCTGCCCCTGCGCACCCAGGCCTCAATGCTAACCTGCCGCCACAGGCGTGTCTCCAAGAGGGCCCACCACGTGCCGGTGCAACCTCCACAGCTGATCGCTGGATTCCGCACCACAGGTCCCAAGCGCACCCTATGGCACTGCACCGCAGAGTAATGTGTGTGCTGACTGCTGCCTTCGGCGTGCACTGCGGTCCAGCAGGGCTCTCAATTCAAATCAAATCTTGATTGGCAGGACGGCGTATCGAGGCCTACGCATCATCGCAGGCTGCACACGTGCTCAGCTCTTCAGCTGCCCCACCTCAGTGCACCGCAAGTCATCATCACGGTGGAGGTAGGCCCATGCCGGCCGCAGTGCATCGGGTGCTACCAACTCTGTGCACCGCAAGTCATTGGCCCGTGGTGGTAGGCCCATGCTGGCCGCAGTGCATCGGGTGCCACCAACTCTGTGCGCTGCAAGTCATTGCCCCTTGGAGGTAGGCCCGTGCCGGCTGCAGTGCATCGGGTGCCACTAACCCAGAGCACCACAAGTCATGGACCCTTTGTGATTGAGTCTCGTGGTGCAGACGCCATCATGTCACCTCCGATAGTGGGGAATGTGATGTGGTAGGACCCTTTTATTGGCAGGCTCACATGCCCTGTGATGCCTGTGCTGGATGGGTGTGGTGTGGGTGAAATCTAGCCCTCAGGGAGTGGCTGTGGCATGCTGACAACTAGACCAGTGATCATCAGATCACTTCAGGGAAGACCTGGGACATGTAGCTTTGTCATCCCCTCTGTAAGCGTAAGCGGAGTAGGCTGGGCTGGCGTACGCCAGTCCAGCTTAGGGGTGTGAACAATGAGCCCCGGGCTATGCGCGTGGTTCAGTTCTGGGCTGGACAAGAAAGTAACAAATGCGTGTGTCTCTGTTGTAGTGTTGGCGCCACCTGGACCACAATCGGCAATGTTGCACCCTGTGACTCAAGTCCCACAACATGAGCAACATGGACATAAGGGGGAATCACTGACCCTACATTCATCCGTACTTTCATACTTGAATGATCATAAACATGACACCTCTGTGTGAATTTGAATGTTTTTTTCACAATCAGTTGAGTGTTGAAGCTGGAGCAGGACAGGGCCATGCAAACCCCACTTTACATTGTTGCCCCATGGAGGGCCAGCCAGAGTCCTCTAGGGAATGACAAGTTCATCGGAAGAGGAAGAGTTCAGTCCGCAGTCTGATTGCTGTGTCATTGGTAACCAAACAGAATATGGCAGTCCATGTTGAGGTCCAAGGAGAGTGTTGCAGAATGTATCGGGGGACAGTGGAAGGTGATGATGCAGAGGGCAGAACCAAGCAGAAACAGGCCCTATGGCAGCGATGAAAGCTACCGCTTCCTTCTTACCACTAAGGTAGAACCATCTGCATCTTCGTCCTCTGATGTCTCATGCGTCTCACATGTGGATGGTGGGGTTTTCTCTGCAGCACTGTGTGGCACTGACACATCAGGGGCCGGAGGTGGAATGTCTGCCGCACTGTGTGGCAGTGACACATCAGGGGCCGGAGGTGGTTTGTCTGCCGCACTGTGAGGCACTAACACTTCAGGGGGGCGGAGATGTGGATGGAGTAGTAGCAGCAGCATTTATCCGCACCAGGCCTTGTGTCAGCAATGCCATGATGTGAGTCTGCAGGGCATGAAAGATCCCAGTTACATCTCCCTGGTGTGCAGCAGAGGCAGCCAATCTTTCCGCCTGCATCCGTTTCATGTTCTCCATGTTCCTCCGCATGTGTCCCAACTGCCGGCTGATATCGCTGGAGCCACTCTGTCTAGACAGTTGTTCATGTCTCAGAGTCAGGACTCCAGCGATGTCAGCCATGGATCATTGGAGAGCATGGAGCGGACTGTGGGTGTCTCGTTATAGACTGTAAATGGTCCCTGATGGGACTTAGACACTTACGTATGGCATCTAGTTTGGCTGCCATGAGGTTGAACCACACCCGCACCTGATCAGCCATCTTCTCCAGGCACCCTAACATACGGCGTTGGAAGGCCATGTGTTGTTCGTGGGGGTCCTGGGAGACAGCCGTGGTGATGGGTGCTTCCTGCTGTGTGGTCTGTGCAGGGGGTGAGGTCTCCTCGATGCAGCTGGGCTGCCCTGCCCCTGGAGGTGAGGTGCCAAAGCTGTCCATGAGCTCTTGGAGGGCGTTGGGTCGAAGGTGTGGAGGTCCTCTTCGTCATCAGTGAAGAGATGTTCGGTCTGCTCTGCAGGAGGTGTTGATTCTCCATCTGCAATGTGAAGGGGAGATGCAGTTTAACATTGTGTTCACATGTATGTTGACGCATTGTACAAGTTTACATACAACTCAAATAGATGAGAGGGGCCCTTTCACACCAAAGGAGTAGGGCCCCAATTAGACCTTAGTCAGAAAAGTAATCCCCTTTTGATAACTTAAAACATCCTAGCATGTACACCCAACCATACAACTATATCACCAGAACATAACACCACCACATCAAAAGGGCCAAGTGTTGAACAAATTTATAAAATTTTCACTTATTTTATTAAGAATAAAACCAAATATTTGGTCACAGATAAAAATATTTGCAACATAATTTTAAAACTTTGTTTTACTTTTCATCAGAATAAAAACATCACATATCACAAATATTAAACAAACAATTCAAACCAAATCATTCAGTGCAAAATTGGGAGTACCTGCAAGAAAAATAGTTCTTGTCATGGGAAAGGCAAATACATCAGACCAAGATAATTTGTTCAATGTTTGATTTTTGTCTAGATACTTCGGTAATCATAACAAATGTCTCAACAGTCTAGAATGCGCCTTTCTATTAAAAAAGCATTGACACATTTCGGTGGTTGTAATTGTTTAAACGTCACCTTCTTCAGGACAAGAGACAATATCTCCCAAACTTCAAAACCGAATCTGTACATAGTTTTCAACACACAAAAGAAAGAATAAACAACAGTTAGCCCCTGATAGATATACACAGTGTGTACATCCTGGTGATACTCATCACGACTGTTCACCACTTTCATACATGAAACATGCTGTAGGTAGCAATAGTTAAATATCTTAGCAAAAGCAACACTTAGGGACACAGGAATACCCTTACACTAATCATTTAGGGTGTCTGTCTCCGACATATACTTAACACTACCTGTGTCTTAATATTACAAATACACATATGCCTCCACAGTCACACCAACTATTAATTCCGAACCAGCATCCAGATACCTTTTCTGTATCCTAGGTGCCTGTCAGATACAAACGATAGGTGAAAACCTTTTCATAACACAACAAAACAAAAGTGCTACAAAAGGGTTTGTGATCTTAAGACACAGGTAGCGTTAAGTATATGTGGGAGACAGACACCATAAATGATTAGTGTAAGGGTACGCCTGTGTCCCTAAGTCCACGATGGACTGCCATATTCCGTCGTTTTTTTGTTGCCAATGTCACAATGGAGGTGATGAACAGTAGGTGATGGTGTTCTATCACCTTCGTTATCAGGATCCTGTTTTCCTGCGGTCTGAACCGTGTCTTCCTCTTCTTCTTCTCCTTGCCCTTCCCTGACCCTGAGGTCCCAGGCTGGTCCTCCGTGGGGCTTGTGGGGTTCTGGTTGTCCTCTGTACTTGCTCCGGCTACCTCCATTGTGCTTCTCAGTTGTTTTGGTTTTGTTTGTGGTTTTTTTCTGCTTTTATGGTGATTTTCCCACCTGACGTGTATAAATTGCAGGCCTGGCGCAGCTTATCGCTGATTTTTTTATCGCAGTTGGTCCCATCGCCACTTTTTTCACATTTGGCTTTATATTTTTTTTGCCATACCGGTAATTTTATCGCTGACATTTGACGCATTATCGGGAAACTATTGCATGTTACTGCTGTGTTGAGAATACAACGTTAACACGGAGTTATTTTCCTGCGATTGCGTTAACCTATTTTGGCGATGATTATCGCACATTCTTGAGAATATCCCCCATAGTCTGTGCAAGAAGACCTATTTACAACGAGCGCTGTCTCACTTAGCATTGCAAAGCCACTAACATGTGCACAACTGACGGTGACAACATTAGTGTACAGGGGAATCACTTGAAAAGAACCTAACCCCTTTTGCATGCAGCTGGTCACTTGAAAAAAAACCCTGATCAGTAAAGGCATTTGGAACTTTTAATGCTCTAATTCTGATGTTTTTCTTTTAACATAACACGTAAAGTGCAAGTATTGTTTACCGAGAAGGGCATTTGGATGCTCAACGTTAGATGTTTATTGTTACCCAACTCAATGGTACTTCTTTTATCAACCTTGGAAGGAAGAAAGGCCCCACTAAGTCTCAAATATGTATCTACAAGGGAAAACAAGGACCCCTGCTGTGGATCAGTCCAGTGAGCCACTATAGCTTTGGTGACACTGTGGTACTACAAATTACTCTATGTTTGTGTTCTGTCACAAATGAACCACTGAATTGTCCATTCACCGACCAGGATATACTTTTAAATAGAAAAAAAAATTGCTACTTTTATTTGTGTGGCGAGTAAAGAATGAGTAGCACTAAGATGCCAGTACTGGGCCCAGCTGCTACTAGGCACTATTCTTTCCATATCTTCCAAAACCTTCAGAATTATCATGCTTATCATTAGTCAATTGCAGAATTTTCAACTCTGTGGACGTTGCTGTGAGAGATTAATAACAACATCACACTTTTCTAAGCTGCTGTGGGCTTTACTCACAAAGACAGTAAAGATTAGTGACTGAGTAAGTGCAATGACCCTCACTGACTTGCTCCTCTCTTGCTTTGACTGGCTTAACAGCTCCCTCTCCAACTTGTATGCTTTCCGCATACAGCAGCAGATGTATTGACCGGTCATGCAATCATCACCTGGCCTTTCATACCTAATCAGAGTTTGTGCTGTGCTCACTCCCTGGAATACCCCTAATTAATTAATTAGATGCTGCTGGCACTTCTGGTGGGACTGGGCAATGGGCATTCATTGGCATTTTCTGTGTGACAAGGCAGGGAGGGTTAGAGACTGTAGATCTTATGGAAAGTGTGGGTAGCACCCATTTTAAGCTGAGTGGCAGTTGATTTAGTTTTTAATATAACTACCTCTCATAGCAAACCAAATATGACATGATGCTGATCTTCCATACCATGTGCCACACCAGGCCTGCACTCCTCGGTGTGTCAACAGCATCCTACCATTGTGTGCAGAGTGCTGCTTGCTGATGCATCCTAAAGTATCCGAAAAAGTGATGGATTGAATGCTTAAATTAATGTCAGCCACAGGTAACCACTCGAGTCACATCCCACTCCATCCTGATTTTGCACACCATGCCACCTCAGGTTGGACCCAGGCATATGCAAATCACTCTTGACCCTGCTCCAATGAGAATAGTCCAGACTGACCTGCCAAGCTAGATCCTCCCTCAACCTTTTCACAAGCAACCCAAGATTGGTTTCACACTGTTATGGCTCTTCACTAAGTTACAGCTTGGTTCCAGTAGCCAAGTGTGCACGAGACCCATGTCTGAACATATCTGTCCCTTTTAGGGTGTCACACTGAATTATACAAAAAATAGCGATCGGCGGAATGCGTGAATTAATCACAGCCACTGGCAATTCCTCGTGCCGCATTCCAGTCCATCATTATTTTCCACACCATACTACTTCAGGTTGGACCCAGCCATATGCAAATTAGTTTTGGCACTGCACAAATGGGAAAAATCCAGCTCGACCTACCAAGTTGGGTCGTCTCTGGATCCAAATTGAGATTGCATGCTGATGTTGCAGTGCTGCTGCATCCTAGCCATTTTTTAAAGATTCACCAAACGATCACATACACAACCAAAACCATCCCATCACTCCACAAAACTGTCCCACACTTACCCACAAAACTTGCCCAGAAACTGGACTGTCGGTTTTGCAGTTCCAGCACAACCAGGTTGTCCTCTAGGCCAGCCTACATGCCAGGCAGACCCTGCTAAAGCCAGTGATTATTTTAAAAAAATGAATAGGTTGTGGGAGGTTTGCCCAGACAAAGGACCTTACCTCCACCCCTACAGAACTTTAAAGTCTTTCTGACTCCAGAGGGGGCAACTTTGGGGGGCATACCTCCAATCTGCCCAAATAGACGGTCATGAAGCCCAAAAGAGCAGGGATTTGTAAAAAAGAAAAGAAATTGGAGGAATGACTCACACAGGCATTGGCCTTATCCCTACTCCTACAAGGACCTACAACCATTCTGCCCCGTTGGCAAGCAGAATAGAGAGCTTATCGCAATCTGTCCTTCCCGGGGGGAGCAGCCCACCAGTAACTGGGGATTAATTTCAAAATAAAGAATGGTGTGAAAGCAGCCTGCCCAAGGCATCAGACTGTACCTCAACCCCTAAACTCTCAACAGTCTTTCTCTCTCTATAGGACAGAAAACATACTGGCGTGAGGCATAAATAAATAAAAAATAGGCTGTAACAGACTGCTCAGGCATGGGCCCTATCCCCATCCCTACAGCCATTCTTTACCCCAAAGGAGCAGAAAGCAGCTATTATCCAGGGAATCATGTTTCTTTAATGGGGTGGGATGCCCACCTAATCACATGATAGCATGGGTAGAGCAACATTCAGAGTTGTACATAAAATCAATATTCCTAAACTCAGTATCTTAGACATATTTTTTAAAAGTGAATAGGTTTCCTTCATGCCCGCTTTACTTTCACTAGATTTTACTACATGGATTGATGCATAATTGGTATATAATGAAAAATCATTAGAAACTGCAGCTCAGTTGATGGCTCTGGGAATCATGTGCTTTTGAACCACCAACAAACACTATGGCCAAGACATATCAAGCCATTGCACTGTCCTTGTGTTGCTGGGTTGCCTTACATTTCAAGCTAAGAGACATTCCAAAGGTGGAGCATAGGTGTTTCCATGCATCCACCCAAGTATTTTGGTTTCCATACATCCACCCATGTATTTTGGTGCATTCCCATATTTACTAAGGTAAAATAATATAGATGTACTGTTGTGGTGGCGAATAATGCTTAGTCAACTTTACTTCTTTAGTGTAATATTTACTAAGACTACTAAACCTGGAAATGCAACAAAATGCTAAGCCTTCCCCAGTTGGATGAAAGGTTAGTAAACATGGCCTCTACATATACCTGCAACCAGAAGGGTCTGTCGCACAATTGATTGAGTTCAAATTGTGTCTGCTTTTCAGAAATATATAGCTTTCTGAGTTCACAAATTGGTTTCACACATTTTCACTCATAGCTCTACCGTAAACTGCAAGTGGGTAGAAACAACAAAAAATAGAAAAAGGTGAGTACCACTTAAAAAATTTTTAAATCGTTTGTTTTTACAACTCTTCCTGCTCCTGAGTTTTGGGAAGAGAGTGATCATAACACAGCAAACCTTTTATTGATGCCATTTTTATTCATGCATTCATTAAATGCTCAAGCTAGGCAAGAGTCATCTTGAATTAACTCCTCAGGCACATCAGAGGTCCCTTAGCCATCTATTTATATAATCACACAACTCTATGCATCAGTTTTTACTTAGGGTCTGATTCAGAAAGGTAAACGTTCACTTGTGTGTCAATTTGCTTTTTGGTATTCACAAACTATGTTTTAATAATAACTTTATGACTGCAGAGACATTGCAGCCAAAGCAGAGAACTCCACACATAAAAAGATGGCATGTACTTCTACAGTAACACTCAGTTGTGTTTTTTGCTGTTTGGCATTACAGATATATCAATGAAATTGACAATGACAATATTTCTCTCCAAAATGCAAAACTGAAAAAAGAGGGTTGTGGTAGCAATTTAATTTATTAAAGTCCAAAGCCGTCCTTTCTAGGTTGTAATTATACCAAAAAGTGCAGAGCTAGGATATTATCCTCCATATTTAGGGGAAATTAATTACTCCCAAGAAAAAGTCAAGAGCTTGGGTTTACCACACAACAATTAACTTTCTAGAGCGCCTCAGATCAGTTCGTTTTGGAAGATCAGTTTCACAATTATTAATGAATTAGGAAATAGTTTCTCAAAGCAGGTTATATTATGATATTGATCTGTGTAAACTATAACATATATAGATTTGTGCATGATAAATAACTTTCCTATTTTTTCATTGCTAGTTTTGGGACTTTTCCAGCTTGGAGGCATCTTTTCAGAGGAGGTGCATGTTATGCAACGTAGTATGAATGTGGCTGTTGTGTATTATTTTTATGTATTAATGTTATCTGAATGTAGAATGGTGAGAGGATATAGATTTTCTGTTGAGGTGGCAATACATAGTCAACTGTACTACTTCAGTGACAAGTGATAGATGATAGCAGGTACTGTGTTTAATGTTTTCCCTTGGTGTATGGAGAAGTATGTAATTTAATAGCTTGATATGAATGCTGGATTGAGGAAGCAAAGCGATGCCAAATATATTTCTTGTATTTATTTAAAGTATTGTTGGGGGGGATGGTCTGACATTTCAAGATGACGGCTGCACTCTAAGGGTGCTGGTGATTGGGGTTCCAACAATCCTTCAGCATCCAGACAGCAGTGAGTTTTGTCTTCTTGAAGAATGCCCCTCTGATGCAGGCTAGAGAGCAGTAGGCCGTGAAGGCTGTTAGAACGGTCCTGAGATGACACTAGTAGACCTACTGGGGTGGGCCGTGTGGGTGGTGAGGCCTGCTGCCACAACTGGACAAGGTATTCTCAATGGGCTTGGCAAGTGGTTGGCTGCAGGTTGACTGCAGGTGGGGATAGGTTTCTTCCTGGAGATGGTGAATGGCATGAGCTGCCCAGTACAGTAGCCACTTGGTGAGAAGTGGAGTGAAGAGGTTGCTCGGGTGAGATGCACTAGGGCATGCATGCACAGTTTATTGTTGAAACCTGCTGCAGAACCTGTGGTGGTGACTGTTGGGGCACCGGGACTAGGACCAAGCCCCACCCTCTTGTTGACTGTATGCTGGCATACCTGAGGAGAGTGTTCAAACCCAATCGCCTAAGATTGAATAGTGGCACCTCCACAGGAGTAATGGTGCCGATGCATAGAGGCTGACCTGGAGGTGTCACAACAAGATTGGGCCGGATCGATGGAGGCTACTTACACTGGGAACAGCTTGGTGCTTTCTTGTTGTGCTGAGGCCATGAGCATAGAGCAGTGAGGTGGGAGTGGCTTTCCTCAGGCAGCCTTGGTGGTCTGTGGGAACCCAGGAAGGATTGTATTGCATGGGCTACCTTGCTGCATTCATAGTTCTGTTCACCCAGGTCCCACACTACCACAGAACTACTTACCCTCCAACAAAAGCCCATCCTGACTGGGATCATTGGGGCAACTGACTTGCAATAAGGTTGCCAATTCTGCTGTCCTCAGGCCGTCACTGGAAAAATGTTGTGATCCAGAGCTATGACTCACAATAGCCTCGTGTGGGGCAAGACTTCTTGTGCCTCTCCTGTTGGATCCTTTTGGCATTGCTGGACAGGGGGTAGGGCGGGTCTCCATCCCTTGGATCATGCTGGTGAAGCATAAAACACCACTGGTATGGAATGACCTCATTTGAACTGGAGGCACAGAAACAACGGGTAGGCACTCTATAATGAGACAGATATACTGTTGTTTTTACAGATGGAGAGACACAAAATCAGGACATCACTTCCTCAAACTGTGGTCCCAGTTGAGATGGCTGACCATCTCGGAGAGATATCATGTGGACCTGCAAGGTTCTCTGTGGGAGAAAAGATTATGACTGTACCCTCAGGCAAAGAAGCTGGACATGATACTATAAGTGATTGCTGAGAACACATCAGACATTGGGAATAAGGTTGATATGGTAGCTATCTAGCTAGGTCTCCTGTGCGATGACAAACACAAGCTTTTAGACCAAGTGAAAAACTCTGAAGCAGCCAAACAAGACCCAGACTGTGGACCAACAACCTTGCTAAACTAGTTAATGAACTCACAAGTACGGTCTGCAATCCAGAAGGTAGCACAGACACTGTGGGAGGTCAAGCCAGATCCAGCAATGTTCGTATCTGCAGACTACCCGAGGGTGCTGATGGTACACATCCTTCCATCTTCTCCAAAACCGGGCTCTCTACCAGGTTGCTCCTACAGGTCTTTTCTTCCAATTCACTGGAGAACTTGCTCAGCAGGGGCCTGACGAACACCCTCCACCTGGAGCTCCCACCAGCCGTAGCTCAAAAATATTTTTTTTCTGAGATAAAGATATAATATTGCAAGCTGAAAGGTAGACAGGCCATATAACTCTAGAAAATGCAGGCATCCTAATCTTCCTTTGATAGGCCTTGTTTTTGAGTATTAAATGTAAACTGAGACCTGGGATTTAAGTATTCCTAAATGTACTGTGCAAAGCTAAAGGTTATCGTGACTCAACCTACATACATTTTCACGGAACACATGGATGCCTTAGACTGGTTCCAAGAACAACAAAATGAGCCAGCGACTGGAGATGTTTCCTCTTGCGCTCACTCGAGGCCTGTTCGGAGTTGTTGTGGCACCAGCCATGGGACTCCCATAATGTAAATCAACCTCCAGTGCACTTTTGCTGATGCAATCATTGCAGGAGAGGATTTCTGCCCTGACCACTGCATTCCAGCTCCAGCTATGGGATCCGGACCTGTACCTTGTTACTGATGATTTCGATAATAATTCCTGAGATAAAGAATCAGTGACTTTTCACATGTATTCTGCATCTATAATTCCCTCCTTGATAACACACAAAACAGCTGGAAATATAATATACATTGACTGTATGGGTTTCCAATATGCAGGGCACTCCTCTCACACTTTGCACTACATGTCTGCTTTTGACATCTCTGGGTAGCGCCAGCTACCTGCATGAGGCCACTCACCAACTAGTGCGTAGACTTCCCATGGAACTTTGAGGGTCAATGCAGTAGTAGGTAGCATTAGCTGCTCATAGCTGAACACTGAATCTTATGCTCTCGCTCAGTCCATAAGATACAGGTTCCCTTATGGTTATTGTTTGGGCAGCTAGATGTTGCTCTTCTGTTACATTATATACACATAATTTAAGCTTTTCTATAGGAGACTCATCTTGCCAGAAAAGAGGGCATCAGTGGAGAGATCAGTGCTACTGTACAGGCCACTCTGGCTACCCCAGGGAGCACTTACTGGTTCAGGCCAATGATCTCCTTCAAGTGCATTACTGCGGTGATAGAGACAGTGAGGTGTGGGAGGAAATCTTGGATGGCACTGCAGTCTTGCTGGTTAGTGTATACTCTCTAAACATAGGACAGCCACAGTTCTCAGCTGTTCTTAGCAACATGGCCTTTACAGCTTGTTCGTTGGTCCCACCTCTTCTGTATTATTGGGGGATTTCAATTGCATTTTGGATGTTATTCTTGGCAGGTCATATCCTCCCTTACCTCATACATCTACAGCGCACAATTCTTTCTACCAAAGACAGTTCTTAGCAATGTGAATACTGGATTTTACGCCTCATCTGTTCCACCCCGACTTGTAGGCTCACATCCGTTAATCTACACAGGGCCCCTCCACATGGGCCCTACTCAGTTTGCTTAGTGCTAGATTTAGAAACGGACTTCTATATGCTGAATTTGGATTACGTGTATGCTCTGTTATGGGAAGCGGGGATGGGCAACAAGAAGCTGAGACTGATTAGGCTTCTCTATTCAGAGCCATTGACCAGGGTTAAAATTGGCCATCTTATCTCTGACCAATTTACTATGCGCTGGGGCACAGGCTAGGAGAGTCCACTTTCACCACTGCTATTTGCGACTGAGCCTTTGACTCATCGCCACCGCTAAGTCAGGAATAGACTAGGGCATCCCAATCAACGAAAGAGTTACATGCTGTCTCTCTCTATATAGGTGACATATTAATATACATCAAATATATTTCTGAGTGCATGGATGCAGTGGCAGTTATCCTGAGAAGCTTTAAAGTGGCTTCAGTTTTGAAGGTCAACTGGGCAAAATTCCTAGGTGCCTGTTCCCATTAAATTCCCCGTGCCCTAAGTATAATACAGAAGATAACACTTATAAGATAGCGTGGGAGCCCTCCACTGTCCGCTACCTTGGAACTAATATAGTTCATTTGAGCAAAGACTTACTGGATGGAAATCTAATTGAGGCGGTATCTTCCCTACATGAACAAATCATGTTCTGGTGACCCCTTTCCCTGACAGAACAGGGCCGGGTTGCCCTTGCCAAAATGATGTTACAGAGTCTTGTTTACTACTTCCCTAACTGTGTGATCCCTGCACCTTGTGGGCTATTTCACTCTCTGAACACCATGTTGGGGACAAAGGGTGGCATAGAGTTGCCTTGACCAAACTGCGGGGCATATTATCAAGAAACGGCTTTAAAATTATCACTGTTTTAGCGGCAGAAAACTGACGCTAAAGCGGCAATAATGGGCTTGATAATATGCCGCAGAGAATTTCCATAGAAGCCCAGGTTCTGGTGTCAACATGGGCTTCTATTGGAATTCTCACGGGCATATTATCAAGCCCATTATCGCCGCTTTAGAGCCAGTTTTCTGCCGCTAAAGCGGCGATAATTTTAACGCCGTGCTTGATAATATGCCCCTTCATCTTCCCACAGAACATGGAAGACTTGGGGTCCTTTCAAGCACTATTATTTGGTGGCACAGCTTCAATGTTCAGCCTGCTGGCTGGCTGACTGGCGGCAACTTATCTAAAGTGAGTGGTAGTGACAAACAGGGCGCTCAAGCCATTGCTCTTGAACTCTTCATCTCCAAATCAGTGCTACCTGAGGCCCTAAACAAGCTGCTGCATATAGCCCATAATAGCTATCATTGGGGCCTGCGGGTCTCCAAATGTCACACTGTATTCTCCAGAGAACCCCCTGAAGAGCATGCATGCCTGCCAACGAGCCATGGGGAGTTGGGTTGCCAGAGTATGGGAGGGCTCTAGGTTATCTTACACAGTTAACTTTTTCCAGGATAGAGTTCTGAATCCCACTGACACACTGACGGAGCGAACTGGCCTACTAGCGGCACAGAGATGACTGGTTGCAAAGCTAGACTCCTGATGAATTACTGACACTGACCCAGCCACGCACCCATTGCTTCAAGCATTGTTTACTATAGGGTCTGGCCAAAGACTCATCTGCTGGCTAGTCAGAGATATTCTAGACAGGTCTGTAGAACCCTTAATGATACTCTGCAGTAAGTGAAAAATAGACTTGGCCACCCCCTAACTTAAAGAGAATGGTAGAGAACGCCTGCATACCCACACAAAGTTTCCCTAATGAACGATTTCTGTAAATGTAACACAATATATTGCATAGTGCTTACTTTACCCCAGCTCGGCTTAGCAAAATGAACCCTGCTGTCACATCAGACTGCCCCCGAGGCCACACCAAATGCTGACATACTACACATGTTTTGGGATTGCTTGCTGATTCAGGCTTTCTGAACTGAGGTTTGCTCAATTCTTTTGCAAACCACTGGTGGCCTGGGCAAGAATTAAACTGTATAGAGTGTTATATATTGGGGCTCTTTAAGACCCAAAAATCTGGTTGGGTGATAAGCCGATTTCTATATTTAGCCATTCTCCTGGCTAGCCGCATAATCACGATGCGATGGAAGGCTTCGTCCCAGCTTGGAATTATCCAGGAAATGAAACCGAGTCAGAGTCCGTATCCCTACACCGTGAAAAGGCACGCGGACTCCACAAACATCCTATTGCTTGCATGTTGAAAGGAAAAATGAATTAAAAGATGCCACTAGGCTGGCTCGTATGCTACATCAGGTTATTACTAGATATAATCCTGCCCTGCAGAACCAACCACACAGCCATGGCCACTGTTGGCCTTCCTTGATGGGAGGCAAATAACATGCTGAGAGGTGTACCCGGACACCAACACCATCTCCCCTTCATTATCATGATTCATAGGACCAGCGTTATGTTTTCATTCTTAGTGCTTTCGTTCGTTCTTAATTCCATATGATGTAAGTTAGGTTTTTCCAGTTAGAATGTGTTTAGGTCATTATAGAATGTATCTTTTGGATGTGTGTCAGTTACCTTTGGTGATTAGAGCTGTTTGCATGCTGGTTCAGCTCTTCGACTTCAATAAAGGATACTATTATTATTCGTGATCCTGCATCCTTCATTACACTGGCGACGGGATGTCGAAGAGCGGATGAACCCACACCAACATTGGAATTTAAATTAATGAGGATTCCCTATGAACCCGTGATCTGAGTGGTGATCGTCGACAAATACCACCTCGAATTGTCAGGTGAACACACCGGATCCGACGCGGGAGATTAAATCCTTTGTGAGTACTGGAAGTCTTTTGTTTTGGAAGAGAAGTAAGGGATTTATTGAAGGGATCTTACCTTCATTTCCTAGCGATTCCCGCTGATTTCTCGAGCGCGATCAGCAACCTTCATTCCCTCACGCTTCCTGCTGCTTCCTCGGGCGCGATTCGCAACGAACGCACACGTGACCTTGCGTTACACGTTGCTTGGATATTATTCGTCATCAGAAATAACAAGAATGTTATGCGCACGTATTGAGGCAAGTCACGTCGCCTAACCAACGTAGCACCATATTTGTTTGGGATTTAGTTTATTTCCTTTAGTGTCAACACTACGATATCAATCAGCTCCACAGCGCTGTCAACGCTACGATATCAATCAGTTCCACAGTGTGTCGGTTGTGCTAAAGAGTCCTCAACAAGCACGAGTTTTCTTTTTTTTTTTTACATCCAGCACAAACAGCGTATGTACTTTTGCTTTGATTATCTTGTTTATTTTACAGGAAAATACTTTTACCAAGTTATTCCACCACCTTATTCATATTAACCAATCACAAATTATATTGACAATTTTTACTTGAGCATTTGCAGTCAATTCTGGAATAAACTTAATTTACATTATGAGCCAACCTAATTACAATATTACTCCTCCACAAGCCTTTTGTATTACTGGAACAGAACCTCCCTTGAAATGGTTGGAATGGAAACCTTATTTTTGTAACTATATTGATGCGTTGGACGAAGATGGAAAAATGTCTCATTCACAAAAGAAAAGATTACTGTTACATGCCTTGGGTCCTGTTGGGCTAAAAGTGTATGACGGCATGACCAAACCTTGTTTCCCAGGTGACTTAAACGTGTATGCTTTGACTTTGCTTCATTTAGACACATATTTCGCGCCTAAAGTCTGTATTGGGGTTACAAGATATAAATTCTTTTCCAGAAAACAAAACAAGGATGAAAGTATTGACCATTACCTGGCGGATCTTAGGAAGTTGGTTTTAGACTGTAAATTTGGTTTTTTACAAGATGATTTAATAAGAGACCAAATAGTTATGAACGCTTTTAACCCCACTATACAGGATAGACTGTGGCTAAATGGTGACGCACCTCTGGATGACATCCTAGCTATTGTGTGTAAAGCAGAAATTTCTGGCAGATGCGCTAATGTTCTTAAACAAGATAACATTACTACTGATGTTGTGAGTAAGGTGAATGTGAATGAAAGAAAAAAGTCACTATGAACTCTAAGGATAATCCGAATGTTAAAAGTTGCCCTGCACGTAAATTCAAATGTACCAATTGTGGACTCAAAGGTCATTTTGCCAAAGCTTGTAGAAGGCGTAAAAATAGCGTTAGATTTGTTAATAACATGGATGAAAATATTCATTGTGCAAATGAAACTGACGATATGGGAGATGATGGTGGTTAGTTATGAACTTACATGATAAATTGGTACTAAATATTGATGAGGGAACTATGGTTAACAAACTAATTTGTTCAATGGATATTGGCGGTGTAGACGTCAGAATTTATGCAGATTCAGGCTCACCTTACACAATCATTAATGAAGAAATGTGGAAATCTTCCTTTATACAAAAAGTAGGTGAACAGTTATTAGAACCTGACATTCACTCTGAAGGCTATGGTGGAGAAACCATTGATCTTCTTGGTTATCGTTGGTTTGTTTTTAAGTTCAAAGGAAGAGAATGCAGAGGGAAATTATATATTGCAAAGAAAGGACCACCAGTTCTTGGCTGGTTTGACCAAAAACAGTTACATATCATTTTAGACCCCAACAGTAAAGAACAAGTGTTGGTTGTTGATGACAGTAATGCAGTTAGTAAAGAAATTTTAAAGGAATTTCCAAATGTTTTCAGTAACGTTCTAGGTAACCTTAAGGGGTTTGAACACAAAATCGTTCTTAAACAAGATGCATCTCCCAAAATACACAAATGCAGGAATATTCCTATTTTGGTTAGGGTTGAGGTTAGTAAGGAGTTGGATAAATTGGTGTCTAATAACATTATTGAACCTATTGATGCTTCGGATTGGGTTTCCCCGATCGTCGTAGCAAGACGCAGTAACGGCAAAATTCGGCTCTGTGTAGATTTGAGATATCTGAACAACAATATTGTTGTTGATAAGTTTCCGTTACTAAAAATCAATGAGATGGTCTCAAATTTAAACAATGCTAAATGGTTTTCTGTCGTCTGCGTATCATCAGATCTCCTTGTCCCCTGAATCAATGAAATTCACATCCTTTCTCACTCCCTTTGGGTGTTTTCAGTATAAACGTATGCCCTTCGGCTTGGCTTCAGCCGCTGCTGTCTTTCAGCGTTTGATGTTCCATCTTTTCAAAGAAGAGCAAGGCGTTATGTTTTTTCAAGATGACATTCTTGTTTTTGGCTGTGATGAGAAAGAACATCTTTCTAGACTTAAAAAAGTTCTAAGTATTTTGGAGAGTAAAGCCCTTACTGTAGAGCATTCTAAATGCAAATTTGCACAAAAAAGTGTAACCTATTTAGGTCACGTTGTTGACGAACAGGGTGTGAAACCGAAAACTACTTTGGTTTCTGCTATTTCTGAGGCTCCTATACCTTCTAGTAAAGATGATGTTAGATATTTTTTAGGCATGGCGGAATTTTGTTCGAAATACGTACCAAATTGTGCCACAAAAACCTACAATATTCGTCAACTTCTTTAAAAAAATTGTACATTTGTGTGGTCACAGGCTTGTGACATGGACTTTAAAGTCATCAAGGAAGCTATTGCAAAAGCAACAGCTCTTCACAGTTTTGATCCCTTACTAAATAGCGTAATTACCACGGATGCTAGCAACAAAGGCCTTGGTGCGGTGTTGTCACAAGTTAACGGTCAAGGCAGAGAAAATATTATAGCTTACGCATTCAGGTCTTTGTCTCCATGTGAGGAGAAGTACCCAATTATAGAGAGGGAAGCACTAGCCTGTGCATGGGCATTGGAACACTTTAAGTCCTTTATTTGGGGGAAACCATGCATCCTTCGTTGCGATCACAAGCCATTAGTAAAAATTCTAACTACTGAAGGTGCAATCACGGCTTCAGCAAAGTTAGCTAGGATTTCGATGAGGATGCAGAACTTTTTATATAAAGTAATTTATGTTCCGGGTAAAAATAATGTGATTGCAGATTTCTTATCAAGAATGCATTTGATGTTGGAACAATGTGAAAATAATGAATGGAATGAATTACATATCGCGTTTGTACAAGATCATGGTTTTTCTGCATTTAGACAATATTCTTCAAGCTGTTATTTCCTTTATCATTAATGGCTGGCCCAAAAAAATGAACTTTTGAATGCAAATTACAAACCATATTGGGAAGTTAGATCTGAATTGTCTATTTCTCATATTACCCTCCTAAGGGGTGAAAGAATAATTCCTCCAGAAAATTTACGATTTGGTGGCCAAGTTTTGATTCACAAATTGAGAAAGTAGTAAGAAGCTGCATTCCTTGTTCCTCTTCAGATAAGACCTTGCAAACTTTCTGTCCTCCTATGACAAGAGGTTTCATTTCTAAAAATCCTTGGGAATGTGTCGCAATCGACATTATGGGACCTATCAGTGAAAGTGATGGCTCTCATTGCTACCTAATTGTTCTCATTGACCTATTTTCTAGGTGGCCGGTGGTAAAAATTGCTAAAAGTGCGGATTCTGTTTTTCAATTTTTAGACGAAACATTTGTCGCAGAGGGCATTCCTTCATACGTACTCACAGATAATGGGGTACAATTTATATCCTTAAAAGCTAAAACGTATTTCAGAAAATTAGGAATTACACACAAAACCACCTCACTTTACAACCCAAGTGGCAATGGAATGGTGGAAAGATTCAATCGAGTTTTAAAGAACACCATTCAATTATCATTGATTAGCAATCTTGATTGGCCAACTCAAGTAGGAAAAACTGTGTGGAGTTATCGCATTACTGTAAATGAGTCTACAGGAATTTCTCCTTTTATACTTATGAAAGGCAGAAATCCCCTCTCAAAATCCATTCCCACATGGCTATTTTCAAATGAAGTATAACCTTGGTCTAGAGATGAGGTGTGTACACATATGGAACTTATGCATGAGAAAAGCAAAGCATACTATGACATGAAACATGGCACAAAAGAAGTTGTTATAAACGGGGGGCGCTAGGTGGCGCGCACACGGAATGGCCGCACTGTAGTGAGGCTCCCACAGCCCGGTGCCATAATCCTACAGTAATCCTGCTCAAATAAAGAGGCAGCAGTGTATTCCTGCATCAAAGGCTACAGAGAACCTATATGCAGCCTCGCTGTAAGTCTGGTGAGAATCGCGCTGAGGGATTGGCCGCTGGACGGCTGAGAAGATCGGCCGGGACGCCGCAGTGGAGCGCTGGGATACATTGAGGCGGTTGGCAGACGTACCTGAGGCCGCGGCTGCACACGAGGCGGTAGGCCGCGCGGCTTTGATGTCGGACGCGGAGGAAGTCGAAGGCCGTGGCTGGAGCGGAGGAGCTTGCCTTCCAGTATCTAAGTTGTGGCCCTATACTGGACAAACTGAGCACTGGCGGCATTGCGGGGCTTTCTTTTCACTACGGCGGTGAGTGAAGACTGGTGGGAGACCCGCCTGGCGATCTCCGCTGTGCTGCTGCCAAGGTGCGGGGATCGAGGGGCGTGTGGGGCAGAGGAACCGGCGCATCGGCCCCCCTGCTGCACTACGGAGTGAGGAAATAGAATTGTGCTGAGCTCCGGTGGCGGCCTAGGTGCGAATGGCACCTTGAGAAGAGGTGCTGCTGTAGTTTGTAGATTGCATACCTGCTGAGGCCCCCGGCCAGGACCATAAGCGTTTTTCAAATAGCCTGGTGAAAGAGGCCTGCTGACTGGTGGAATATGGATTGCTAGGGAGACAGCCTAGCTTGAATTTGGGAGGAGAGCTGCTGGCAGCGGAGAAGGAGAAATGCACTATTAGGGGTGGCACTATATGATTTGTACTTCCCCATCCTCTGTGGCAGTAAATTCGGGAGAGCGGCTCAGCTTAGTCGCTAGGCGGCATCTGCATTGTGGTGGCTGTTGGTTCGCTTCTCTGCCCGGGTGGCGCAGGGTCGGCTGAACGGGACGGAGATCTGAGGTGATATCCTGCAGTTGGCTTGTTGAGCAGGCCTAGAAGAGCGGATTGCGAGGAGGACTTGTGGAATAAGTTGATATCGGTGACGGAGATGGAGAAGCGTGGTCGGGATTGGGGAGCTCCACTTGCCGCGAGTAGTGGCTGCGGACCAGGAGAAGTGAGAGAGGCCTGGCGGACGAGGAGGAGGGGATTAACTAACGCTTGGCCTGCAAGAACACTATAGCGTCATTATGGGCAAGACAGATGCCAGGCAGCCGAAATTGCATTTCGAGGCAGCGAGGCACGGCACTCAGACCCCACAAGTAGGTCATCCTCAAAAAGGACGGAACGAGGCCCAGGAAGGCGCTGCGGAGCCGGATACCGATGTTCAGAGCATCCTACAGGAGATCTGACAGGGCTTCGCCACTGTAGTTGAGAAAGTTGACCACATGTCGACCAGAATGGATGCTATCGTCCACAACCTAGAGGGGCATGAGGAGCGGCTAACAGAAGCAGAGCGGCGCACATCGGATGCGGAAGATGTGACTTCCAGACATAACACGCAACTTGCCCGGATGGATAATCTGCTGCGGGTCATTGCTGCAAAGAATGAGGACTTGGAAGCGCGCAGTAGGCGCAACAATATTCGCATACTGGGGATTTCGGAATCCACCAATGGGAGGATGGAGGAATATGTAGAGAAACTGCTATTATCCTCTGTAGGTGTGGAAGCCTTCTCCAGCCAGTTCATTGTGGAGCGCGCCCACAGATCTCTGGGCCCACGGCCGCAGCCTGGAGGTAATCCGCGTCTGATCATTGCGAGACTATTAAACTACAGGGACCGCGACGTGGCTTTGCGTGCCGCCAGAGGGAAACAGTCCTTGGTGTATGACGGAAATACCTTCTCAATCTATCCAGACTTTACGCCTATGGTGCAAGAGGAGAGACATAAATTCATGGATGTCAAGGCTAAATTGCAAATAGATTATGCGTTGTTATACCCAGCGCGACTCAGAGTGAAACAACAGGGAAAGCAGCGTTTCTTCACTGCACCGAATCAAGTGGAAGAATTCCTTAAGCAAGTGAAGAGAGCGAATCGTAATGACGGAGGAGGGCCGGCTTCGCAGCAATCGGTGCCGGAGGGAGCTGCGGAGGACTCGCGGTTAAGTACTACCTGAGGTCCCGGTTGGGTTTTCTCGGGACCTGAAGCATAACACTTTTTCCAAGGCAGGAGATGAGACTGAGGTTAAGTACTGTTTCTGCCTGCTGACCTAATTTGAGTGAATGATCTTGTTCACCGGGCACCCTCTGGCCCCTGGTGCCTGGCTGTTTCATCTAGGGGAGGCTTTTGGGGCGAGAGGTGTCTGTGTGGCTACCAAGAATAGGCCCCCAGTGGTATCACCCCGGGGCGGTTCGCTGCACACCCTAGTTGGGTGTTGTAGCATCTACCCTGGATATGTTGGGATTGGGGGGGGCAGGGAGGGAGTACATCGCTGGCAAGTTGGGGCTGCTTCAGTGGGAGGGGGTGGGGACTAACGGGATGTTTATTGGTTCATATGTGTCTACCTCCCAGCAGGATGCTAATGGGAATGGTTTAGGGATGAGGTGGACCAAGTTCGAAGTTGAGCATCTCAGATTGTTTATTGTATTATGCGGTACTGTAGGGGGTTGGCTAAACTGCAGCACTGGGGTAATGCACCGGGTCATGGCTGGTAGTCGGGAATATGGCTGATTGTGATGTTGGCAACTTGAATATCGTCACGTGGAATGTTCGAGGGCTGTGTGATGCGCGGAAGAGGCGACAATTGCTAGCCTATCTAGACAGACATCGCACACACATCGCTATGCTGCAAGAAAAGCATTTTACTCCCCAGAAATCCAGCGGGTTTGCGAACAAATGGGCGGAGCACAGGGTCTTCTCCTTCTACTCCTCTTATGCACGCGGGACGGCAATACTTATCAAGAGACAGGTGCCCTTCCATCTTGGGGGACATACAGAGCCGTTATTGCCTAGCGTGGGGGCGGTTGGGCTCGGTGTCCGTTACATTGGCCTGTTGCTATGGGCCTAATGTTGACGATCCGACATTCTTTTCTGCGCTGTGGGCCACCAACACATCATTTGGGGCGGGGACTTTAACGTCACATATAATCCGAGGTGCGATAGATCACATCCGGCCCGCATCACTACACCAAGGCAGCTTGGATTCTCAGAGATGCTATCGATACATATCAGTTAATAGATGCTTGGAGGCACATACACCCGAGCACGCAAGAGGGCACACACTACAGAGCGCAGGCAGCCTCCTGGGCGAGGCTCGATTATTGGTTAGTGTCTAGGGGGCTAGGTCCCGCGATCTCACAGGTGCAACATCTAGCCAGAACATACTCTGACCATGCCCCGGTTCGGCTCACGTTGTCCTCGTCGGACCTTGGAGTGCCGCGTGGCAGCTGGCGGTTGCGGGCTACCATGTTGCTTGATGCGGTCTTCCAGGCGGAACTGCGGGAGGAGGTTTGGGAGTTCTTCGCCCGCAATAAAGGTTCAGTGGACAGCGTAGAAATCATTTGGGAAGCCTTCAAAGTAACAATTCGGGGGTTCTGCGTGTCCAAGGGGTTCGGGGTGCTTAAAGATATAACTAACTCACTACATAAGCTGGAAGGGGAGCTGAAATTGATGGAGGCGGAGATGGCTCTAACTCCTTCTGCCAAGGCCCAGGTGCGGTTCAGGGACACACTAACGAAGTACATGGCTACAGCTGAGAGGGAGACACGCTTTCGGGGGAAATATTGGAGGGCCCGCTGCTATGGAGAGGGTGAAAGGCCAGGGAGGGCGTTGGCAAATTCAGTTAGGAAACCTCGCTATACAAACTATATTTTGGAGATTGAAGAACTTGAAGGGGCGGTTTATCGGGACACGGCTAATATTCTTAGTGCATTTACGAGACATTACTGCCAATCGTATACCACCAATAGAAGGGATGATTTGGACTTGGAGGGCTCTTTGGGGGATGCAGCGCTGGAGTGGCTCAGTGATGCGCAACGAGAGTTTTTATGTGCCCCATTTGAATTAGATGAGGTTCGGGAGGCTACTATGAGTATGCAATCGGGGAAGGCCACGGGGATGGACGGTATCCCAATAGAATTATATAAGAAATATATAGATATTATGGCCCCCATTCTGCAAGAAGTCTATGAGGAATCGCTGGAGGTAGGCTGCCTTCCTGCGTCCATGAGGGAAGCTCTGATAATATCGCTGCTGAAGCCAGGAAAATCGCCCCAGCAGTGTGATTCCTATAGGCCACTTTCCCTCCTAAACTGTGATGCCAAAATACTGGCCAAGCTGATCGCCACTCGCCTGAGTCTGCTGCTTGAAAATTTGATACTCCCAGACCAGTCGGGCTTCGTGCCCGGAAGAGGCCACATCCCATAACTTGCGGACACTCTTTGTGGTTCTTAACAATGTCTCGCCTGACTTACCTCTAGCAGCAGTTTTTTTAGACGCCACTAAGGCGTTCGACTCGGTAGAGTGGAATTATATCTTCGGAGTAATGCTGCGAATGGGCTTTCCGCCCCTTTTTTTGTCGTGGATCAGGCTTCTGTATAACATGCCCGTAGCTAAGATACTTATAAATGGACATACGTCTCCAGCACTGTCCATTACGAGAGGTACCCAACAGGGGTGCCCATTTTCCCCTCTGCTCTTTACCATTGCAGTGGAACTGATGGCAGCGAAACTGCGGCAGCACCATGAAGATAGAGCATTGCGTTGCAATCTGCGGCAGATCCTGATATCCCTATACGCGGATGATATTACATTATATATCCGGAATCCACAAGATAATCTGAATCCGATACTGCAAGAGTTTATAGTGTTTGGGAAACTGTCGGGGATACACATTAATTGGGGCAAATCTTGTATATTCCCACTGATGTTGGCAACGCATAGATTTCCATTGGATTACCCCCTAGAGTGGTGTGATGAGGAGCTGCGCTATTTGGGGATACGGGTGACGAGGGACAGAGACAAACTTATGCGTTTGAACTATGGTACTGCAATACCACGAATAGCAGACTGTGTAACCCGATGGATCGCTCTACCCCTGTCCATGGTGGGCCGGATCTTCTTGATTAAAATGTTAATTCTTTCTCAATTAATCTACTTATTTCTAAATATTCCATTTTATCCGGGGAGACATTTCTTTGCGACACTCAGGTCGGAGCTGACACGACTGATCTGGGGGGGCCGGCAACCGCGGTTGCAATGGGACATACTCACTAGGCCATACTCGCAGGGAGGGTTTGGGGTACCCAGTTTTGAGTTATATTACCTCAGCGTGCAGGCCCATTATGCTTGGTACTGGGTGGCAGAGCACAGGTATATGCCGCAAGTGGCGGCGGAGCACTGGCTTGCGCACCTGATACCCATTGATGGAGTGTTATTTGATCCGGTTGCGCCTAGGGATAAGAGGCCAATTACAGTCACCTGTACGATCAATGCTTGGCGCCGGATTGGGCGCATCTTAAAGGCCCCCATGCAGTATGCGGCCTCCTTACCTCTCACGTATCACCCAAATTTGCCACTGCTGCAGGAGAAGCTGTTTCACAAATTCAGGGAGCGTACGCATATTCAGACATGGGGGGATCTGTATCCTGAAGGGAAGTTCCGCTCCGCAGAGCAGATGTTACAGGGTCTGCAGCAGACCCCACTTGATATTTTTTTGTATGTCAGACTGAGACAGGGGATTCAAAATCTTACTCTGAACTTCCCAAATGAACCACAGGTGTTAGCCCCACTGCACGTAATGTTAAAATGCAAGACAGCCACACGGCTTGTCTCATTAATTTATAGCGGTACAAAAGGGGGTGGTGATGGACGGAGCATCAGAACCAATCAAACACTCACACCCAGTCAAGAGATCTGGGTTTGATCCATCACCGTTCTTTAGCCCACTCTGCCACCCCAGTTCAGACATGGCCATATGCAAATCAGTCTGACCCTGTGCCTCATGGGAACAGACCAGCCCGAACTGCCAAGCCATGCCTTCCCTGGACTGGAAACAAGCTTCCTAGAACCGGTTTCTGGCATTTCAGCCGTCTTCAGCCAGGATTGTTTGAATCCAGTGGCAAAGTGAGCAAGGGACTCACGTCTGAGCATACCCTGCCAGCTTATGGCGAACAAAGCGGTACAAAAGGGGGTGGTGATGGACGGAGCATCAGAACCAATCAAACACTCACACCCAGTCAAGAGATCTGGGTTTGATCCATCACCGTTCTTTAGCCCACTCTGCCACCCCAGTTCAGACATGGCCATATGCAAATCAGTCTGACCCTGTGCCTCATGGGAACAGACCAGCCCGAACTGCCAAGCCATGCCTTCCCTGGACTGGAAACAAGCTTCCTAGGACCGGTTTCTGGCATTTCAGCCGTCTTCAGCCAGGATTGCTTGAATCCAGTGGCAAAGTGAGCAAGGGACTTACGTCTGAGCATACCCTGCCAACTTATGGCGAACAAAGCAGTACAAAAGGGGGTGGTGAAGGACGGAGCATCAGAACCAATCAAACACTCACACCCAGTCAAGAGATCTGGGTTTGATCCATCACCGTTCTTTAGCCCACTCTGCCACCCCAGTTCAGACATGGCCATATGCAAATCAGTCTGACCCTGTGCCTCATGGGAACAGACCAGCCCGAACTGCCAAGCCATGCCTTCCCTGGACTGGAAACAAGCTTCCTAGGACCGGTTTCTTGCATTTCAGCCGTCTTCTGCCAGGATTGCTTGAATCCAGTGGCAAAGTGAGCAAGGGACTCACGTCTGAGCATACCCTGCCAACTTATGGCGAACAAAGCGGTACAAAAGGGGGTGGTGATGGACGGAGCATCAGAACCAATCAAACACTCACACCCAGTCAAGAGATCTGGGTTTGATCCATCACCGTTCTTTAGCCCACTCTGCCACCCCAGTTCAGACATGGCCATATGCAAATCAGTCTGACCCTGTGCCTCATGGGAACAGACCAGCCCGAGCTACCAAGCCATGCCTTCCCTGGACTGGAAACAAGCTTCCTAGGACCGGTTTCTGGCATTTCAGCCATCTTTATTAATTTATAGAACAGTGCACACACAGAGGGGAATGGTGCGTGATGGGATGAAGAGCTTGACATGACGCTTTCGGATGAGCAGTGGGAGTTTTGTTGCCTGCAGACTGAGAGAGTAGCGGCCAGCAGCAGACTCCGCATGATACATTATAAGTACTTGCATAGATTATACTATACGCCGGTTAAGATGTATAGATTTCAGTTGAGAGAAACAGATTGCTGTGCCAGATGTGAGGCTCCTGGAGCGGATTTTTTGCATCTGGCGTGGGCGTGCCCTGGGGTGAATGAATATTGGCGGCAGGTCTTCGAGGCGCTGACTCATTTGACACATACGCATATTGAACCCACGCCACTGATGGCATTGCTTGGGTATGTCAGACCGATACAGGCGGCACATCGGTAATATGTGGCACTGGTGCTTTTGATGGCTAAGCGGAGGGTGGCCTGTCGGTGGGGTAGGGGACGAGCCTCGAAATTCAAGGACTGGATTGCTGATCTGGGGACATGTCAGGAGCAGCTTGCTGCATATTCGGAGCTATTGCCCAGTGTCTCTAGGCCACGGAACATATGGGCCCCTTTGACCTGCTATTTGCTTGAACATCTGCTGGAGGCATTGGAACCGGAAGCAGTGGGGGTCACACACTAGAGGACTGGGGCTGCGGAGATGGGGATGGAGGCTTATTCATAATGCATAGTTGGGATATTGTTGTGTTTCTGATTTCTTCAACTGCCCAATGTTGACAGGTGACTCAAATGTGTAGCTCATAAAATACTAGGAGACAGTACTGGATTGCTCCAACTAATGATGTGTGTAACAGGGTAGGCTCTTGATGTAGCGTGCATCCTAGCTGGCCTTCGAGGTTTTCACTTACTCAATGCTATGAACGGATGAAGTATATTTCTTTGGTGATTATGCTCCCGATGTAAATATAGATGTACTGCTGGTGCAATGTGTATACTATGTGACAATTCTGATGATGCTACTGTTTGTATTAAACTAATAAAAAGAAAAAAAGAAAAAAAGAAGTTGTTATAAATGTAGGTGACTGGGTACGTATCAAAAAACCCAACAAGGTTCAGAAAGGTGATTCTCAATTCTCAGAACCCATTGAAGTAATTGAAATTTTACTTAACTCTGTAAGGGTCAGTGATGGTAGAGTTTGGAATTTAAATAGAGTTGCTAAATGCCAGCATAATCTTGCTCATTATAATTGGATGCCTGATGACTTTGATGAAGATATTTCTAGGGATGTTCCTCCTACTCACACTCCGGACAATAACTCAAACATCACTATGTCAAATTCTAATTCAGGTACTTGTGTTTCTACGTCTTCACAAGACTCTACCAGTACCTTGGAAACCTCATATTCCACTTCTTCTTCTTCCTCCTCTTCGAATGATGAACCAGATTCTCTTCTTCATTCATTAAGGAGGAAGATGGTGCCATCCTGGTTGAAATATTACATTGTTAGCAACAAGTTAATGTAGTGATGAATAGCACTAATGTATTGTATTAAAGTATAAACTTTAAGAATTATTTTTCTTTATTTTTTTATTTATTCAATCAATCAAAGCTTTATTTCGATAACAATTTGTATCATAAAAGCAACAACATACATACATAAAAGATACAATTTATTTTTTTTTGTTTCTCTTGTATTTATTGTTTTAGGAGAAAGGGGGATGTGTTATGTTTTCATTCTTAGTACTTTCATTCGTTCTTAATTCCATATGATGTAAGTTAGGTGTTTCAAGTTAGAATGTGTTTAGGCCATTATAGAATGTATCTTTTGGATGTGTGTCAGTTACCTTTGGTGATTAGAGCTGTTTGCATGCTGGTTCAGCTCTTCGACTTCAATAAAGGATACTATTATTATTCGTGAGCCTGCATCCTTCATTACAACCAGGCTTGCTATTATTTTGCAAAGGTGGTTTCCCTTGTTTTCTTCACTATCATTTTCTTAGTGATGTACTGATCGCTGCATGATGTCCTTTCGTGTAATGTATTTACCATAATAAAACGGAACACCCTATACAATTTTGTTGAACAAAAATTGTGCAGTATTGTTGGTGGAGGGCAAAGCATAAAAAAGTTGTATGAATATAATGTGAGGTAGATGTGCGCTCGCAATGCCAGATGTCGCAACCAACAAGGATGGTAGGTAAGGCTACAGGGATTTCCTTTGCTAGCACTTCTCTCCTTCTCCTTCTCTTCACCAACTCCAGATGCCCCAAGAACACTGAGGGTACAGCAGGGGAATGCAATGGCAGACAGACCCAAGGCGCATCATCTCCATTCCTCAATACTGGTAGTCCCGCCCTGGGACTTCTGTGATCGCTAAATGGAGTACACTGTCACCGAAAACAAATTAAATAAACCATGTCATAAACCCTGCACTGAAGTGTAGCTATATTGCAGTTAACAAATCTCAGATTTTTTAAAAGAATAAAGTGTGTCCAGCTGCATGTTTTAGTCGCATACCTCTATCTCATCCATGTAATATTACTAACGCTTTGTCCTGTCAAGGAAGTGCTCTAAATGCAATAAACGTTCAGTAGTAATTATTACCATAATGAAGAAAGCATAGGGAAACCTAAAAGATCCAGCCAATGATACACTTATCATGAACCTTCCCTTCACCAGCAATGCTATGGAAGGCGAGTGCACAGAATCAAGCAGCAAGACTCTGCCTCAATGTAAAGAAATCAGAACACATCTTTCTGCTCCTCCAAGACCTTCATTGGCTGTCGGTGGCACAAAGCTCAGGCACGTCTGGGTCACAAACACTTACAGGAAACATTCACACTCCACACGCTGAAGATCAAGCAAGGTGAATGTGATTCTACAGGCCATGTTTCACAAAGAGAAGAAGGGAGGGAGATCCATCTGGTTTCTACCTGTTCTCTTCTGGAGCTCTGTTTGACCAGGTGTTAAAGAGCCTCACTATCCTGGCATTGTTCAAGATAAAAGTAACCATAGTTGAATCCTGTGATCAACTAACCACCCGGGTACCCATACTCCACAAGCCATGGTCGGCCACAGCTAGAGAAGAAAACGGGCACATACAAACCTATGGTCAACAGTAGCGCTATGAAGTGCCCCCTAACACATGTTAAAAACATATAAATGAATACAAATATGTGTGGTGTGTAAAGGATGCTGTGTGATCCACAGTTGGCACTTAACTCTATGCTTTCTCCTTTTTATAAGTATAGGCGGAGGTTTGGATTAATGGCCAGAGCTGCTGAGTTTTACAATTCGGAACTAGGTTTGAGTCTTGATATCAGCTCTACAGTCCGTGATTCTGTCCAAAACAATTATTTTCCCCATTTCTAATAAAAAATGTGTAATGCAATCTGGTGCTTACGTAAAGTCCTCCAATGCCCAAAAGTACACTATATTATTTGAGAAATGTCCTGCTATTTGATGGCCACTGACCTCTAGGCATGGATAGTTTGGAGGGGCCAGATGCTGATGGAATTGTATTACCTGCCAATGGAAGTAAAAGGCCTGTACACTTCTTGCACCTACCAGTGTAAGTCGAGTAGTAAATAGCGAGTGCACATACAATAAAATAAAGCGTTACAATAGTTACTTACGGGTTTGGCAAGGTTATTGCATAATAGCAGAACTCACTATAAGGACATACTTGGAGATGAGGACGTAGTTTTAACGCAGTGTGTTCCCACATGTCTGTGCTTGGAATGCGAGGGATCCGGTCAGGGTACGCAGGCATCATTGTGATTTGTGCATGGGCTTCTAATTTTAGACTGGCCTCAGGAGCACTGTGAAACCTTGATGCGGAAGGATACTGGACTGGCCGTAGAAGATGCAAGTGTCCTTTAGAGGATGTATCACTGTTTGGCAGAGACAATCACCCAAGCCATGCCGAGTTACAAAACATAGCTGGTGGGGCAGGGCCATTGTGGCGGCTCATCTATATGCTTCCTTATTCCATCCCCAGAAATGTTTTTTGAAAGAGGTCTTGTGAGGATATATTAAACTGGAAAACAGCTTTGTTATGATGAAATATGGCTGCTTAATATGGTTGTGGCAATAGGCCCTATTGGTGTACTCACATAAACATTGAATGGAGAAAACTGTTTTAAAACACCACTTGTTTCCTTGCTTTTCCAACTTTGTCTCCATTTTCCACAACATATGCCAAAATGCAGATTATCCTTTTTAGAATTCCACATCTCTGTAGGGGTAAGCAATAAGGCAAGGATTTACAGCAGTCGCCTATTGCTGGAGAATTTTATATCCTGTACTTGAAAAGGCGACCTTCCATTTTGTAAGGATATATTACAGAAAATGTCAGGAAGTTGGAAGCACTCCTTCTGACTCTCTGGATGGGTCTGATGGGAATACACTCTGAAAACTGAACAGAAAAACCACATAAGAAAGGTTACCAGTGGTAAATCACTAAATAGCATTTTGCATAAGAGATTCAAGTTCCAATCACAAATATCTGTTAACATGGTCCAGTTGATTCAGTTCAGTACATCACATGAATCCATTTGTGGGTCTCTGTCTCCTAGGAGTAAACAAATGTAAAGGCCAGATGTACTAAGTTTCCATTCACAAAATGTAGTCATAAATTGCACACAGACATTTCCCAAAATGGAACATAATTTTGTGAACCGAAGTATGAACTAACAGGCCAGTTCACAAAATTCCAAGACATAGTTGGTCGCAAACTAACCAACCTCATCAATATTAATGATGGTGGTTGCAAATTGCAACACACTACAATATGGATGCCATTGTAGAGATGGTGGCCTGGTGGGGTCAGCAAACCACTATGTCTGTGATTGCATTTAAATAAAGTAAACTTATTTTAATGCAGCCCATTTGCCATTAAGGAATCAGAGCCGCATTCAAAAAGATAAAAAGATAAATATTTGTTTTCAGAGGTGGCAATGGTTTCCTAAATCACCCATTTCTCTCCGCCTAGGGACCACTTTCCTGTTGTGAATGTTTTAATACCACCCACACCCTAACTCGGAAGTCTATAACTTTTCAATGTTGAACGAGCAAATTATGGTCACAGAATATACCCATCATAACATATCTCAATATGAAAGAGAGACGCTAAACATGCCTCATCCAAATAGTGATTCTAAACCCATTTTACAATTCAGTAACCTTCACCGAATCATAAATTGGGTTTAGCAGATTTAAAAAAGCCAAATTGCAATCACAAACCCTGCAATGTTGTGAATCGTAGTCTTTGTGACCAATAAATGCCTTTGTACATTAGGTCCCTAGGGGCAGATTTACAAGCCCCTTGCGCTGCCAGTACGTCACTTTTTGTGACCCACTGGCACTGCCCCATATTTACAAGGACAGGAAAAGCCACCCTGCATGACTTTTCCTGTCCTTGTAAATATGGCCCCTTAACATGCAGCACTTTGTGTGAAATGGACGTTCCATGGGTGTTGCTGTGGGTGTTCCAACGAAACACCCATGGAACGAGACACATTTCCAGATTTACGAGGAATTGTAAATCTGGAAATGCGTGTGAATGCTACGCCTCCCCAGGTGAGGCGTAGGGAAGCGCAATGAGGAGAAATGTATTCATATCTCCTCGTTTTTTTGCTTCCTGTTTTTATACGTGCCGCAGAACATAGAAAGAGGAAAGCACCTCTACTGATTGTTTATGTACAGGACGGTGTCCCTTACTGCACATAAACAATCATTGAAAGAATGCTGTTTTTCATCTTCTATGTGTGCTAATGCAGCACACATAGAAGTTGAAAAACTGCATTACAGATTGTTTTTGTGCAGGATGGGAACTCTTCCTGCACAAAAACAATCTCTCCACGATGCAGGCATCCTTGCACCATGGTGCAAGGGTGCCTGCGTCGGCGCATGGCAGCAGTTTGTGCGCCAGCGCCGGGGGAAACACAGAGATGCAACATATATTGTTGTAAATATGTTGCATCTCTGTGCTTTCCAAACTAATGCAGCACGACGCAGCACAATTACTTGCTGCACCATGCTGCGTTAGCTTATTTTAAATCTGCCCCCTAGTTCCTATGTCAGTAAGAGTGATTTAGAAAATTGTATTGTCTGTAGGATAGTAACATGTCATTTATAACCATTGTCAAATAATACAGACTACATAGGCTGATTAAATGTCAACAAACAGACGTAGCAACTGCAATTTTTGAAATGTTTCCCTGTGTCGCAATTTCTGATAGAAAACCAACCTAGCCATTTATCTTTTAAAACTAAATGTATGTATAGATTTCGCTGGTTTTGGTAGTGGCTGTTTGAGCCTATTCCTACATGGCATCATGAGGTTTTCAGTAAATTTTGTGTAGATATACACTACCTGGTCCTGAGATTGCGTCCCCAGGGTTGTGACATTTCTCTCTCTTTAACCTCATCATGGCTGGGGATTGGACATATGGAGCGTGATGTCATTGTGTTGTGTCTATGATTTTCATGAAAAGAGGCTAATACAAGAGACTGACGTAGAGAACAATTAAGTTTTCCAGCAGATGATAGTGTAACTTGCTGCTAAACATATGAAACGTTTCTTCATTTGATGAGAGGAATGCATGTACAACCTCCAGGAATATGTTATTTAAGAGGAAATAATCAGGTCTCCTTGTGTAGCGTGTAGATCTGCAACATAAACAGTGAATACATTGAAGTAATTTTAAATCTATGTAAGCACTGTTCCTGAGGTCAACACTGATATTGTACCAAGCTCTAGAGGTTAAGTTGTGTTTTAGTGTGAGAGGATTCACATTGTGATCTAGAGTTCACAGAGGGTAATAGAAGAGATTACGTTTCACAATATGTCTGCATCTCGCCACCTCTTTTGTTTAGTGTACTTGAAAATGACCCTGACAACCCTTTATCCAATGCCCCTCACTCCCCAAAACTTGCCTTCAATACATTGCTTTTCCTCCCTTTCAATTCTACCCAACCAGCCCAAAAAGGAAATCAGATAGCGCAGCATTCATAGAACATGGCACCAGAGGCTGTACTACATTAACACAGTCTCAGTCTGGTGCAGAGCCAGACGCACACTTTTATGTTGCACCCAGCACATACCAGGTTCATGAGCTATTTACTAAAAATACCCAGTACAGGAGCAAACGCGCAATTATACAGAGCAGTGAAATATAGAATGTTACGTTGCACAGGGATCAGTGTGCCACTGCACTCGCCTTTGTGTGATTCTTGTGGGGATCCATGTTAACCTGTGCTGCTTCAGAAAAGGAGCTCTCCACTCAGTGGCGGCTCATCCACTAAGTCGGAGGAGCGTCGTCCTACTGCTTCAGCTGCAAGCAGAATACAAAAAATAAAATGATAATAATATTTATTATCATTTTGTTTTGTTTTGTATTCAGCTTGCAGCTGAAGCCAGGAGAGTGGACCTGGGCTCCCCGCGACAGACTGTAGAGGAATGGTGGCAGCACCTTAAGTGTGCATGACGCTTTGGCAAACCGTCTCGAGCTGGCCAAAGCGTCATGTGCACTGTGCATGTTCTCAATGTAGTGTGCATTACAGCCTGCGTGGAGAACATGCACAGCCCCTGTCTGAGCGCCGAACAATGGCGCTCAGACCAATCACAACGATTGATCAGGGGATTCTGGGAGGCTGGTGCTTCCTGTCCAGTGCAGACAGGACGATGGAGGAAGAAGGGGCAGCAGTCGGAGGTAAAAAGGTAAGCTATATATTTTTTATTTTATTATTTCCCACCCCCTCCCTCCGTTCCCCCGCCCCACCACTCCTGTTCGGTAGCAGCTGCTACTGTCTCCACTTGCTTTGTGACGCACAGTAAGTGACCTCCAGAGAGCCTGTTTGTTCTTCAACCTGTAGCAGTAATATGACAAGGGTGCAGAAGTAATGATGTTCCTTGTTGCGTGGGGCGATCCATATCAGAGAAGTGTCAGGACAAGCAGCTGCAGCCCCTTCTACAAAGTGCAAAAAAGGGCACAAACTCCTTTTGAAACCCAGGGGCATTTTTCAAATAAGTAGCTTTTGGGTGGAAGATCATTGAGGTGGAGACATGGTGTTACTGTCCACCATAATCCCTAGCAGGATATAAGAAGTTGACATTTGAGGCAGAATAGGTAACCCAATCTGAATAACCATACCAACATTAAGGGCTGATAAGACCCAAAACGTTGTCCAGAATGTTGGTCCAGTATGCCGGGTTTCTTTCTGTGGGGCAAAGGGGCCACCATTTCTGCATCTCCTAAACTCATACCAACGAGACACCGAGCGGCCAAATCCATGAGCAGGGCAAGCTTGGTTTACACATCACCATCAATGCTGTGAGAGATCTAATGGCATAGGCATAAATAGGATTTATGTCTAATGCTGCAGCAGATTAAAGAACCAGCTGCTGGGGATAGAGCAGTTAACGTGCAGAAAACAGCCAAGAGGAAACAAGGCATAGAGAGAATGAGAGGAAGATTGCATATTTTACATTAGAAGACAACACAGCCATGGGAGTTAGGATGCGCATGATTAACAGACATAAAATACAACACCATCCAGTGGACAGTGAAAGGAGGAGTAAGAATATGTAGATATGGAGGGTGATGAATGAATGCAAGACATGTAACTGAATGGAATCTGCCAACCCCCTGTAATGAAATAATCTTTAAAAGGCTCTCTGAGAGACTGATCAGTGACTAGAGAAAGCGGAAACGAAGTAAAAAGTAGTATAAAAATGCATAAAAATATAACGTAACATAATATGAAATAGCATTACATTATGGGGGCAGTAAGATTCATGTAAATATATTTACCAGTGAAAAGGTTACACTAATATAAATCCAGAGAGGATTATTGCTAAAGCAATAGCCTGACTTTGAATCTATCAAAATCAAAAATACATATTTTAGAACTAAGAATCTGAGTTGTAGACAGCAATTTAGAAAGAAAAAAACTGATGTTGTTAAATATTGGGGCTTCAAAGGAATTACATCAAACAGCATGCAATGGAACGAGCAGTACAAAAACATATTATTATAAATGGTGCCAATTGCACCTGGGTATCCAAAAAAGGTTCGACAAATTCACAATTCGGCTTTGCAACGCTTACATTTTATGATGCAAAAATGTGAATTGTGTGAGCACACATCGATAGGAGGATCTACTTCCTCATCAAATTTCAAAAACAAGTTCCTGTATTTTTAAGAGAGTATGTGGATTTTAAATCGGAATGATTAGGTATTTTAAGGTCATGTAAAATTGTAGGCATAAATCCACCTGGATGACACATACAAGTGAGATGTACACTGCTCTACAGTGAGTGAATTGATCTCATATATATTACCAAAGGTTAAAGGGATAAAGTTATCTGAAGTAACTATACGTTGAGCTTTAAAGTACTCGTGCCCTCAAAATGCACAGTGTTGTCATCAATGACGTCACTTCTGGTGTCACAGTGATGTTATTAATGGTGTCTTTGAACATTTCATGAGCGATGTACTATGTGAGGAAATTAGAAGTGCACGGCAAGGGTGCGAATTATAGTTACTTTAAAGCATGAATTATAGTTACCACCCGGGTAACCAGCAATGTTTTTTTATTTTTTGCGGCAATTGGAGGAGCCTTTGTGCCCCTGTAGTCCCTTGGCTCTTACAAGAGCAGGAGCAGGGCAATTTTCTATATATATTTTTTAAATAATGTGGTGCCCCAATGCCCGAATGTATGACGTTACAACGCAAACATTTACAACGCGTGCCTTTACAGCGCAGTTTTTACATTGCAACGTCCAGTACAACGCATGACTTTACATTGCATGCCATCACAATGCATTTTTAGAAACTACATGTACAACACATTCCATTACATCGCATTATACCATTACAACACATACCATTACAACGCATACCATTACATTGCACTTAACGTAAGTATTGGATAGTGTAGGGGTAAAAATTACTATTCCTACTCCAGTGAGTGCAACAGTAGGGTAAGTGTTGGATAGTGTAGGGGTAAAAATTACTATTCCCACTCCAGTGAGTGCAACAGTAGGGTAAGTGTTGTATAGTGTAGGGGTAAAAATTACTATTTCCACTCCAGTGAGTGCAACAGTAGGGTAAGTTTTGGATAGTGTAGGGGTAAACATTACTATTCCCTCTCCAGTGAGTGCCACAGTAGGGTAAGTGTTGTATAGTGTAAGGGTAAAAACTATGTGTTGCAATGGTATGCGTTGTAATGGTATGCATTGTAAAGGCTGCATTGTAATGGCATGCAATGTAAAGGATGTTGCGTTGTAATGACTGCGCTGTGAATGTAGTGCGCTGTAATGACTGCATTGTAAAGGTTGTTTCCCCCGGTGCCCACCTAGAGCACTCCACAATATCTCCCACATTGGGGTCTGCAGGGGGCGACCGAAGGCCCCCTCAGCCTCACTAGCTACGCTGCCTGTACCCATCCTGGGTGCAGTGGGAGGCAGTATTTCTCACACCAGGTGGGAACAGATTTTCTTTTGCTCCTGTTAAGTTGGACCGCTTTCTAAGTTTCCCTGCTCATGAGAGAGCAGACAGGGAGAAACGATTGTGCTCCCAACCGGTGGAAGAATCTTTCTAGTCTCGGTGGGTTGGGGCACATAACACTTCCCTGCCCACACTCAGATGGGCATGGAAATAATGGTTTCCTGGGGGTCTAGGTCCCTGAGACATAGTCATGGAGTCAGCACTGAGGAATGGGTCAGCGGGCCATATAATTAGGCCTGCGTGTAAAACTCATCTATGCTTGCGGAATTTTCAGATTCGGGCACTCCACGCTCAGTGGAAGAACACGGAAGACCAAACTTCCATCTTTTTGGTGCGAAGCAGAATTTGTTTTTCTGCTCATGCTCCAGTTTTGTTTTGGCACTTACTCGCGAGTGCCAAGATACTCTCAGGCCATTTGTGAGCACGTGCGAGACTTCTCGCACCACTAGCGAGCTCCCTTGAGACTTCATGCTCACTCACATGGCTTCTGGCCAGAGCAGCACCAATATAGTGCTCATTGTGATCGCAAATGGAGCGATCGAGCAGCTTTTGTACCCGAGATGCATCTGAGAGGCTTTTGGATTGGATTGTCTTCTCCAATTGACCCCTGGAGTTGTTTTTTTTTGTGCAAGAAGGAAGTGCACCAGAGACTCCTACTTCCTGTTCCTGCCAGCAGGCTCCGTCAAGGTGCTTTGTCCCTCTCCTGGTCACATTTGGTGGGATTTGGAGCTGGAAGGATCGCTCTGCTTGTCGGCTGCATGTATCCCATTGAATTTAAGGGCTTTGTTTTTGAGATTTCACTAGTACATTGAAAAACTGGCATATAAGAGTGTTGTTCATTTGATTGGGGACATGCACCAGAATTCATTTGTACATTTATTCGATTTTTAAAATGTATTGTGGTAGTTGGCCTGCAGTTTAGTAGCAGCCTTGTTATATTTTAGCATGTAATTTTTCTTCTTTTGTAAAGTAAAAATGTTGCACAGCTCAGTACATTTTCTCCATGCTTTTTAATAAGTTTGCAACATTCATTTAATTCACTATGTGGCCTAATCTGCCAATGAGCCTTCCATTCAGTAGACCCAGTACTAGTCATTGGGTGCATGAAACAACTGTTTCTGTGGTGTATGTTGAATTGAAACATCCTTTAGGCCATGGGATAAATTACAAAATGTGTTTTTTGAGGGGTATTTCACTTTCTTTTCCCCCCTGCTAACAGTGTATATGTGGGGTAATTATAGTTGATGCTTTTGGAGGATGTGTGTTGTTGTAAAAAATCTTAGCCCAAATAATATTAATTTTTTTGGCGTTGCTGATTTAATGCTCTTTTTGCTGTGTTACTAATCCATGCCTCTTGGCCAGTATGTGAGTGTTTTTGCCATAGGCCACCATTTGTCTATGTTCCCCTTGCCAAGTGCCCAGAGGCAATTTTATATAGTCAGTGCCCATAGGCCTGCATGTGTTCTTTGTGTGTAGCCATGCCTCTTTCCTTGCTGTTTGACCATGTGGTCAGTGGCCATTTTGAGTAGGCAGCTAGTGTGCTTTTGTCATAGGCATGCATGACTTCTTTTGTTCCCCATGCCTTCTAGCTTGCTGTTTTGACCATGTGGCTGGCAGCCATTTTGTGTAGGCAGCTAGTGTGCTTTAGCCAAAGGCCTGCATATCTTCTTTGTTCCCCATGCCTTCTTGCTTGCTTGTTGGTGTGACTATGTGGCTGGCAGCGATTTTGTGTAGGCAGTCAGTGTGCTTTTACTATAGGCCTGCATGTCTTCTTTGTTGAGGTCATGCCTCCTTGCTTGCTGTTTGACCATGTGGTCAGTGCCATTTTGTGTAGGCAACCAGTGTGCTTTTGCCATAAGCCTGCATGTCTTGTTTGTTCCCCATGCCTTCTTGCTCAGTGTTGTTGTTGAACATGTGGCTGGCAGCCATTTTGTGTAGACAGCCAGTGTGCTTTTGCCATGGGCCTGTGTGGCTCTTTTATTGTGGCCATGCCTCTCTGCTGGTTGTTATTGTTGTTCACCACGTGTCTGGCAGCCATTTCGTATAGGTAGCCAGAGTGCTTTTTGCCATAGGCCAGCATGTCTTCTTTGTTCCCCATGCCTTCTTGCCCAGTATTGTTGTTGACCATGTGGCACTAGATGGCAGCCATTGTATTCATCCAGTCAGTGTGCCCCTTTGCCATAAGCTTGCATGGATGGTTGAGATAGCAGTTTAATCAATCATATGCTTGTGGATAATTTCACTTATTTATGAAAGAAAAATTATTTTAACTTTAGGTATTTTGGGCCGGATTCACAGAACTAACTTAAGACAAAATCCTAAACTTACTACCATTTTGGTATTCACAGAAGACACTTACTCATTTTGGTATTCACAGAAGTTAGGAGTCCTAACTTTAGAACTCCTAAATGCCGTCTGTGAATACCGAAAGTCTTAAAGTCAGGATTTCTCTCAGTTTAGGAGTAGTAAAGTTAGGACTCCTAACTTTAGGACTACTAAATGCCTTCTGTGAATACCGAAAGTCTTAAAGTTAGGATTTTTGTCAGTGTAGGAGTAGTGAAGTTAGGACTCCTAACTTTAGGACTCCTAAACTGAGCAAAATCCTAACTTTAAGACCTTCGGTATTCAGAGAAGGCATTTAGGAGTCCTAAAGTTAGGAGTCCTAACTTTACTACTCCTAAACTGAGAAAAATCCTAACTTTAAGACTTTCGGTATTCACAGAAGGCATTTAGGAGTCCTAAAGTTAGGACTGCTAACTTCTGTGAATACCGAAATGAGTAAGTGCCTTCTGTGAATAACAAAATGAGTAAGTGCCTTCTGTGAATACCAAAATGGTAGTAAGTTTAGGATTTTGTCTTAAGTTAGTTCTGTGAATCGGGCCCTTTAATTTGATTTTTTTACCCCATTTCCCAACATACAGCATGAAGTCCATGTTTGCTATAGGCGCTCAACATCATTCATTGTCTAAGGATTATTCCATTGTCACGGCAACCCCTTGAGTGCCTCATCACAACTTGATGCACATAAATCAAACAGTTTAGTCTGTATGTTGCTGTTGTTACTTTTTCTTATCCTTCCTGAGTGTACACACTGAAAGTTTATGTTGTTGTGGTTTTACGAATGGATACACTGTATTGTTACTTTTTATAATAACTTAAGTAACCACACTAAATTATATTGTTTGCACTACTAATTGAACTGCAACAATGCCACATTTCACTGAAGTTCTTCTTGCTTGTTTGCTTACGTGCGCAAGAGAAGAGACATCACCGACAATACTGTCAGACAGAAGGCCTGTGCACGACATTATGCGTGACTGACTATGCAACACAGACATCTCTTCAGCTTGTGAAGCTAGGTTCCACTGCCAACTAACAGCTCCAAAATGTCTTCAAAGAAAGGTGCTGCCAAGAAAGTGGCAAGTGGGGAGGAGAAGAAGCAGATTTCCACCACTGGCGTGCCGACCAGAACCTTTTTCAGTAAACTTGTGCCTGCCACAACGTCCTCCATTGAGCAAGCTAAGAGAAGCACTCCTGCATCAACAGCACCAACCCACTCTAAGCCCGGACCATGTCTGTCAGTGAGGCATTCACTGCAAATATGTAGTGACGCTGAACTGAATTTGTCCCTTTCACAAAGTAGTACACAATCTTTTCAGGAAATAGAGCAAAGTGTGCAGCAGCCACAACCAGCAATAGTACATTTGCCTGATGTTGGAGCAGAACAGGAAGTTGAGCTTCCTTCCGAGCAAGAACCTCCGCTTTTAGAATCATTGTTTCACAGATCTCCAGCAAGGAAAAGGAAGGTATTACTCCACTGACTTTCTCCAAGCACCACTTCTGATGATGATGTTGATAATGACATGGAGTGGACCCGGCAGAGTCCTGGAGACAACAGGAGAGGCAAGGGAAAAGTACCTGAAAAACGTAGATATATGGAAGGGGTTGTTGAGGAGGATGAAGACCAAGATCCCCAGGTAAGGAATTCTTAATGTTTCTAACAACAAAAAACACTCATGGAGGGTCTAAGGGGAATAATCTTTAACGACCAGGCAAACTCCAAACCCCCAACAACTACACTAACAACAAAAGAGGAGAGAGCCGGTCAAAATGTAAAGAAACTGGGAGCCAAAGAGAAGAAAACAGATTCAGCCCACTAGGTTGAGACAAATCCCATCAGCCCACCGTTTTGGCAGAACATAATCATCTGGGAGTAGGGTGGATCAACTCATTGTAGTGCACCCTATTTCAGGGGAACCATTACTGTGTATATGCAATGAGTTTGCAGTCTTCCAGAGAAAAAGTGTCAAAACATAGTGGTACTGAGAAAGATGTGAGATGCAGTGCAAAACAGAAGAGAAGTGTATTAAAAATGGCTACCTGATAACACCACCCAACTTTATTCAGTGTCAAAAAAAGTGCCAAGATTAAAAAAGCAAGTGAAAAACTGATAGTTTGAAAAAATAACTATCTTATAGAAATAGAGGTCGACATGTTTCAGCCAAAAGGTTACAGTTACCTGGCTTTCGTCAGGACCATGTATGGTAAAATGCTACTGCAGAAACATGTGTTTACAAAGATACTTTGATAAGAACATCACCGTGACAATACCCTACCAAAATCAAACAGTCATTGATTTGTCCAGTAGTTTAAGGGATGTCAGAGTGTTCCTGAAAAGAAGAAAAAAAGAAAAATATGTGTTTACAATTTATGAAATACAAATAATTGACTCTCAGTTTCAGTACAGCACTTTGCCTACAAAGTACAAAGGTTAATAAGTCCATGAATTTTGGATCCTTAAACATTAATTAGGAAAACGAATGTACTCACCCAGCATTATGTGGGAGTACGCCTCACCTCACCCGGCAACTGCTCGGTGTACTGAGGCCCGCTCTGTATTAAGTGTAAGAAAACACATCCTTAAAAATGTATACGTGATCCTTCTTGCGAAAATTAGAATAAAACTTCCTTGTTGGCCTTGAAGACAGACCACTGGCCTAAAAAAACCGAGACTCCATTCAATGCAGATTACTTGACCTCAAGGTGTCAAACAAATAGTATTTGAAAATCAGAATTGAATATATCAGTCTATAGGAATATTTTTGAAAAAAACACTCACAAGCAAGCTTGTGAAATAGTATACCTGCCATGCATCAAATAAAAGGGAGAACATGGTAAAATTAGTCTCCTACTGAGCATTTCGAGGTACAAAGTTCTAAACATAAAAAAAGGAAGCTCACCTATCCGTCGGTACCCCTCTCCTTGTCCAAGCTGAAGGGGAGGTACCGATGCATCTGTCAGTGTCCCTTAAATAGTGTAGCTAATTGGTTGAATTGTAACACATGACAGGGGACTAACTGCAAATAGACATGCTCAAGAGAGTAGTGTCACGAAAGACTACTATTCTATTGGTACCGGTTAGTCACATGTCTCGCATGGTGAAGAGACTCACGTATTGGTTGAATTGTGGCACCTGACAGGGGACGCTCTTTGGCTCCCAGTTTCTTTACATTTTGACCGGCTCTCTCCTCTTTTGTTGTTTGTATTCTTAATGTTTCCCCATTGATTGCAACATTTAGATACTCTAGTTTCTTGGATTGCACAGGTTTCCTGGAACTCTTTTAGATGGAACATGGTTATTTGTTACAGGAAATTTAAAGAAATTTGCTGCATATAGAATCTTTTGATGACATCCTTAAGGGAATTACAGGCCACAGCAGAACACAGAACAAATAGCATAACACAAATCAATAACAACACAGCAAAACATAATGGAACAATACAATAATCACAGTAGAACATACCAATATCACAATTCAAAAATGTAGCACTAAAATCAAGGAGCACAAAATCAGCCCAATAAATCATCACCACAAAAAAATACAACATAGCAAGTATGCAAAAATATTCTTATCACATGTTACCACCTCCACAAGTCTGCTTTCATAATAAAGTGGTAAAAGATGTTTGCACTGGGCACTCCCTTGTTTATCCCCTAGGACACGTAATAGAGCCAGTCAAAAAAAAAATGGTCATCTGGCCCTTAATTTTTACGTTTGATTCTTTGTGGCCTGATGGTTTTTTCTCAAGGGATTTGTGAATACAGCTCTTTTATTTAATGTTTCTTATTTTTGCTTGGTGTAGTTTCGATGCTGAAGGGTGAATTGTTTTTTTTTCTTCACCAAACAAATCCACTTCCCTCACCAGTAGCTCTGTTGCTTACTTTTGTATTCCAAAAGACATTTTGATGCTGATTAAAGAGCAGCAGTCAATGATGATCAATCGTGCTGCATCTTCCACAGTAAATCTATTTATTTTCTGCATGCTGTGAAACCCATGCTAGAGATGGAAGCTAGTCTAGGCCGCTCTGTTTTCTGCAGTGTTGCAGGAGTGATGTTTTCCAGTAAACACCATGATAACATCTATTATTTCTTTCCTTTTAAGGGGTTTTATTAACCCTATGGAAAAAACACAACCTTTGTGTGTGCTGCTGTACCTTTCTGATGCTTCAACTATTTTGAGTTGATTAATAATGCCTTTCAGTAGTGCATCTAGGCTCAAATATACACCATCAGTCTGCAGTCGCATACCCTGTGATTTGCAAAACCACAGTTTTTGTGTCTTCAATATTTATTTGCAATATATTTTTGAGATAAATCATTGGTTTGTATCCGTAATTGAAGATGCAAAGCATTGAAAAGTTACTGACTTCTCAACAGAGGTGATAACCGATTAGTAAAGCGCTCTTTGTTGTACAGCTCGTCCTTAGGAAACTGTGTCAGTAGGGCAATATTTTCTATCTTTCTATAAGAAAAACGCACCCTTACATTCCCCAGAATGACCTGGCAACCCTACTCACTACAGAACTAGACTTGCACTGATACTTTCACCCTACAACTCACTGCATTACTTTAAAGTATAAATTACGAAGCATGCATAATTAAAAAAAAAACCGGTCTATAAACGTGCATCTTTTCAAGTTGTACCAGAACATCTGTATGTAAAAAAATATAGTGTGACACTCTGTTAAGAAAATGTTAATGTTGTAATTTTTGTACTCTATTCTGACTTATGGAGTTTCATCACCTTCCATGGGTACACCTGTTTAGTTTTTCTTTTTTTTTAGCGATGATGTTGCAATATTTTTATCAGTACCAATAGATGTAATGGCATGTAAATCAGGATTTACAGAAGTTAGAAGTGGGAAAAACGCAAATATGTCATGCATGGCAGAGAAGATGAGTAATGTATATCAAACTGCCAACATCATAGGTAGAAACCAAGTCAAATGTGACGTCATTGATGAATTAGGCAGTATGCAGTCAGATACTGGAGTTTCCTCTCCATACTCCCATATTTGGTATCCTCGTTTCATATAGGGACAAAGTGTCTGTCCAGTAGAAAACATTGTTTCCCACTGTGTCTTCCTTGTAGTGATAATATTGCTGGTCGTTATATATGACAAAGACAACCATTTAATATTGATGGTCTTGAAATTATTTTATTTCACAATTGCTGGAACGGGCCCTTTTTTGCAGGGTTATCCCCAAACTTTTTGCCTTCCTCCTCTATGTTTTCTAACCTGTTTTTGTTGGTTTTATGATTCTGGGCATGTTACCACTAATTATCAGTGGTAAAGTGCATGTGCTTGCTCCTGTAAACTTGGTAAGATTGGTCTACACCTGTTTGTCATATTTAATTTCCCTGTAAGTCCCTTGTAGAGTGGTATCCTATAGACCCATGGCCTGTCAATTAAATGCTACTTGTGGGCCTGCAGCGCTGCTTGCGCCATCTACAGAGGTAGCCTTTCCAACCTGTCTCATGCCTCAGCCGCTGCAGGGTCTGATGCTCAGTTTACTGTGACAGTGATACAGGATTTAAAATGTTCACCAAGTCAGAAACTCCCCTTTTTCTACATATAGGTCACCCCTAAGGTAGGCTCTAAGTAGCCCTATGGGCAGTGTGCTGTGTAAGTAAAAGGAAGGGCATGTGCCTTTGTTGTGTGGCAGGTCCTGGTAGTGACAAATAGCATATTTGGTTTCTCTCTGCTGTGAGGCTGCTCCTCCCAGAGGGTAAACATTGTTGTACAATGCATACCAGTACTCCGCAAGTCGGAACAACCACTTGCAGAGAGGGCAGAAGGTGTTGAATTTAAAATCCAACACCTTCCCTACTGTTGCACAGACTGGAGTAGGAATAGTACATTTTACTATTCTAACATCCTGCCTCCCCTTTGCAAGTCGTTGTTTTGACTTGCGGGGTGATGGTATGCGTTAACAACCGCGTTGTAATTCCCTGCGGGGAATAAGAATGTGGAAAAATGAGGTATATTCCTCCTATGGATTTGCAGTGGGAATTCCCTGATATGTGTTTCAATGGCAATTTCTGATATGAAAGGGGCAGCGAGAATGTGTTTGGTATGTTTTCAATAGTAGTGATAACTCTTGCTTATTGGTGAAAGCGGATTTGTTATCACTACTTGTGAGAAGCCACTTTTAGAAGTGGGCATTTCTGTGTGCTTATGGCTCTTTGTGCCCGCCTGGTTGTGCATTCATCGTCTGGTTTAGAAGGACAGGAGCTGGGGATATGCATTCACTGTAGACAGTCACAAGGGGGTTGAGGTTTGTCCTGCCTTTCCTGAGTGGCTCAAAGTTGGGATACATAGGCCAGGTCTGCATGTAGAGTGGTGGGAGGAGTTTCGCTCGCATCTGATAGGGCTGTGCTCACCTTCACAATGCTGTCTCCGCACCCCTGTAGTGGGTCTGGAACCAGGGCTGTGGATTGAATGGGGGTGTAGTGCACTTCTAAAAGTTGTTTGAAGTGCACCAAGCAAAGACTTTGTGGGTATAAGTACAGGTGTTATGAACCTATGATTTTAGACACTGCATGGGACTTGTAATCAGACACTGCTGGCTCTATAGACTGAACCTCTGTAAGGAGGACTGCTGACCTGAAAAGGGAATCACAGGATTGTGTTGCTGAGTATTGCCCTGCTGCTCGGCTAGCCTGCTCCTTGACTATGAACTACCTAGGCACTGCTGGACAGCCAGGAGGAACTGCCCTTAACTGCCTCTAGTGTGCTAGCCTCTGCCTACTGGTGGCTGCGTTGTGTTTGCACTACCAGTGTTCTCCCAGGGGCTCAGCACATGGTTGCTGCCCCTGCAACCATAGCGAAAAGTGAGCGCTTTCTTTTTCCCTTTATCCTGTGGCTAAAAGGCAGCTCCGTGAAGCACTACTGATTTCCTCCTCAGCACGTGGAGAAGCACTTTGAATTCTGTTGCTCGAGGTGTGGGCTCATTCTGCAATTAAACAAGAAAGGAGCGCTTTTGGTTGCCCTGTAGCGTGTGCTGCACCGCACTTTCCTCTTGGTGTCTGAGCATCTACCAGACCCTATTAATCATCACCTTTAACTTCTTCTCGCAATCCAATACCCACACAAACCCATTGGTATCAAGCAGTAGAGGAGTCAAACAGTCTTCCCACTTTCTAATTTGCATGGTGCCATGACAACCATATGGATGCAAAAGACAAATGTGATTCAGCCTTCATTGTTGGCGTGGTTACATAGCAAGAAAGGCTGGAATAAACAGAGTATAGATCTGAGTTCATTTACAGGTCAGTGACCACTATTTCTGTCATCACAAAGAGCCTCTTGAGCACAGATAATTATTTTGACGATGTCTGTGAACCTTGGTTGTCTTCCAACAGTAACTAAAAATGCATTCCACTGCATGCTGCTGACAATTGTTTGTTATTTTATTGTGTGTTATTACTGTACTGGGACAACTTGCCTGCAGTCGACTTTAACTCCATTTATGTTGCTGTTGACTTCAAGGTGTGCTTTTAGAAGTGCTAGCTCCAACTATTCTGTCTAAGCCCTTCCAAGCACAAATTCATTCATACATATGACTCAGATTCCCATTGTGAGAAGCAAGATGGGTAAATGTGCATGTTGATAAATGATGGGTCATGTGATATGACAAAGCCATTTTTTACTCTCTATATTACATACAGCTCTATATAGAGTTTGTAAGGGAAATTGTGATAAAAAAAACACTATTTTGCCATATTGTTTTCACAATTGTCTTTAGGAAGTTCAGCTCCAAAACCCTGGTAGGGAGTAGCAGTTCTTGACAGACCACAAACAGCTCTGGAATATTCCATTTAGCCAATTTACGTAAAGATTGCAGTCAAATGCTCCATTTGGTCTTGTATTTTCAAAACATTCTTGCAGGATAGAAACCACCCTAAAACCTCCTTTAAAGTCTCAGCCTTGTTTCCTTGCTTCTGTTCCAAGTACATTTTTACTCCCCACCTCTTTCACAGTTCACCATCGTCCACTGGGCATTATAACAATTGCTCACTCCATGCACATATAAAAAAGTCAGATCTGCTGCTGCCATGAGGAGGTTCTCCCTGGAAAAGATTCACTTTAGGAACAAACAAACCTGTCAGATGTAACAGATATGCTCTCTGGACTCCCAAAATGTTTTACCCTGAGACAAGACACGGACAGGTAATCTGGATTAAAGCTATTATAGGGTTTGATTAGAAGCTAAGCTAGTGCAGCCATATGTAAAATAAACTTTCCAAATATCAGAGTGGTAGTTGCAATGGAAAAAAAAAAGAAAAACACTCAGCCAGGAAAGTGGCAAACAAATCAAATCAAATTCCTCCATTGATGTAAATCTCCTTAAATCATACAAGGTGAGATGGCCCTCAGTGTCACACGTCAAAGAAGGATTTCGAAAAATTAGGACACTGGTAACATTGGTTCCCATAATCGCCTCAGGTCACTATAAACATCCACTAATACAGACTAAATAATGTGGTAGGTTTGGAAGGTAGCCTGGGACTCTACAAGGCTATTGTGGGTCTCCAAATAGATCTGAGTTTTCTTGAGGTGTACTCTTCAAGGCTTTGTTGTGTCAATGAGTTGGCGGCAGACAGGCCTAAAAGGCAATGAGGGGGTTCAAACTGGACTTCTTCAGAAGGGCTACAACCACAGCCTCCTTGAACTGGGAGGGAACTATGCCATCACTAATTGATGTATTAAGAATGGCGTAAAGACGACGTGCAAAAGCAGACCCAAAAGTCTTAAATTCAATATATTGGGGAAGGGTAAAGTTATATGCAAAGGTTATTACTAGAAATGCCCATCTAATAGATAGTTAAAAGATTAACACAAGAGAGAGTCTGTTTGCGAAAAAATTCAGAATTATTATTATTATTATTAGATTTATACAGCGCATAGCTGCCCCATTGACGGGGCGTCCCAGCGCTACCTAAGCAAAAGCTAATGGGCTACTCAGAGACATAAAGTGTAGCCTACGCTGTGAAAAGCCAGGTCTTTAACGCCTTTTGAAATGCCAAGTGGATCCGAAGTTCTCTAATTGAGGTTGGAAGGGAGTTCCAGAGGTGCGCTGTCTGGACCCTGAAAGAATGACCACCAGCTCTAGCTCTCTGAAAACGGGGGATACAGACCGAACCAGAGCTAGCCGAATGCAGGGGGCGATTTGGCACATAATAAACCAGCAGATCTGCTAGAATCGGCGGTCCTTCACATGTCAAGATTTTATGGGCCACAAACATAGACTTAAAATGAATTATTTTCGCTATCGGCAACCAATGGAGCTTGGGCCAAAGGTTCGCGACCGAACATGATTTAGGAAGTGTTAGTAGGACACGAGCTGCAGCATTCTGAATTCTTTGGAGGCGAACAATACAAGACTTATTGGCGTCTAAATAAAGAGAGTTACCGTAGTCCAGCCTTGATAAAATTGTGGCCTGCAGAATAGTTTGGCGGACTGTGGGTGCAAAATAGACAAGTAGAGCTTTCAGCCCTCTAAGGAGACCAAAACATGATCCTGCTAAGGCCTTGGATTGAGCATCGAATGACAGCTCACTGTCAATCCAAAATCCTAGATTCTTTACTGCCTTTTTTGGCAGCGGTGCAGGTTTTAATCTGTCAGGCCACCACTGTTCAGACTAGAGGGCACTATTTCTCCCCATCACAAGATGACTTGGCAGCATTTAGTTGTAAGCAATTTGCTGTCATCCTGTCAGAGATGGCTAACAGGTCATCTTTAAATTTAAAAAGATTATCACAACACTTTTTTGAGAAGGCAATGACTAACTGGGTGTCATCGGCATAGGACACCAAAGACAACCCTTTACTTTTTGCTAGCAGAGCTAAGGGTTGGACATAAATGTTAAAAAGTGCAGGGCTCAATATAGAGCCCTGCGGTACCCCATGTATGATTATATGTGTCTGAGAGTGATATGGTTGCACAACCACTTGAAAGGTTCTACCTTCCCAGAAAGATTAAAACCAAGCCAGGGCCAGCCCCCGGACCCCTATATCATGAAGTCTGCCTAGAAGAATATCATGCGAAATGGTATCAAACGCAGCACTTAAATCTAAGAGAATCAAAGCTGCGTAATTCCCAACATCTAGGCTGCACCAAATGTCCTCCGTTACTGCCAACAGCGCCGATTCGGTGCTGTGACGGGGACGAAAGCCATTTTATGAGGGGTCGAGAATTTTGTTCGCTCTACAAATTCAGTCAAAACTGAGTTAACATATAACTCTGTAGCCTTGGCTAAGAAGGGGAGCTGGGAGATCGGACGAAAGTTGCTCAAGTCCAACGGCTCCAAGGACGGCTTCTTTAAAAGGGGTATCACTTTTGCATGCTTCCAGGTGGTCGGCATTACTGCGGCAGACTGTTAAATTAACCAGTTCCCTGACCACTGGGGAGATTGAGTCAAGAACTTGCCGAAGCTGATCTGGTCTAAGAGGGTCCGCCGGAGATCCTGATTAATTTTAAAACATAAAGATTCAATCTCGGAAAGCGAAAGTGGCGGGAAAGAACATAATGTAGGATTAGAGAGGTTTAACCTGGCCTCAGGCATGTCTATTTGGTTGATATTCAAAAAGGCCGGGGAGGAGCAGGCTGTTGGCAGGTTGTTATAGAGTGAAGCATATTTTTTAAAAGAGAAAAAATCTTTTTGGCCGGATTATTACTTTCCAGAATTTTTGCGGCGATGTATTCCGCTCTAGCTTTCCGAATCAGCCTATGATAAGATTTGATGGACTTCCGATATTTAGTTTTAGCTTCTATATCGTATGCACGTCTCCATGATCGTTCCAGTTGCTTGCAAGCCTTCTTTGCCTCAACCAGGGATTCGTTAAATTATGGGTTAGACGGTCATCACTTTTTTCCTTAGGCAACATTTTTCAGGGATACAGGTATCTAGGGCTTGCATCAGCCAGACCGGAAAAAGAGAGTCCGACGCTACTATATTAGGGGGAAACTGTGGCTTGGACTTTAACAACAAATCTGAGAATTGGTTGGTATCCCATTTATGCCAAGGGCGGTTCATCACAGACCGTGGACGGGATGGCACCAATTTCCCAGGCAACCGGAGGGAAAATGGGATCAAATAATGGTCAGTCCAGGTCAAAGGGACCGAAGGTGACACCAATACAGAACCCAAATTAGAAAAGATGGGATCCAACAAATGCCCAGCAATGTGAGTACTATCCATCACACATTGAACCAGTTGGCAGGCTTCCAAATCAGCCAAAAAGCAAGCAATCTCTGGCTTGTCACTCTCTTCAAGATGGAGGTTAAAATCGCCCAAAATAGTGAAGTTCGCTGCTCCACTCGCGAGTAGGGTAACTTTGTTCACCAGAGCTGCCCTCTATTTTTTTGAGGGCCCTGGAGGCCGATAAATAAGCAGCCCCGAAACCGTAAAATTGTGATTGAGAGTAATTTTAAAGGAAGCGCTTTCACACTCGGTAATCTCCGCCTTCCTGAAACTACAAGAAAAGGGCTCTTTCAAAATTAAAGCAATGCCGCCACCTCGATCATGCTTTGCTTCTGGTACATCAAGACAAATGTCATTAACTTTACTATGCAAAACGGAGATGAGAGGTTTAGGAAGGCGTTTGAAGAGAGGCAACAGAAGGGGTGATGGAGGTGGAATCAGCAAGTTCCCAGACAGTGCGGAACGCCTCTTCATGATTGCTGTTGGCATCAACAAGTATATATGAGCAGTAAATGATACGAGTTATTTTAGTATGTTTTTCTGTAATGTCCACAATCTCAGGTCAGCTAGGCCCTAAACCAGACATGTTCTGCAGTTCTGGTGTGAACTTTAGTGATGGACACTGCAAGATAAAACCAAGGCAGGGGTTTGAGTATAGATTGGGTGGTAATGGATTTGAAGAGGACCAAAATATTAACGGTAGATGAGATTAATCTAGTTTAGAATTTATAGTGTGAGAATAAAAGTTCTAATGGAACCCGTCTAGTGGGGTTTAGTCTAATCCAGAGAGGTAATATGTTTCACAGAAGCCTTAGTTTTAACTTAATGAATAGGTATGTTAAATAAGATTAAAAGTGATCTGAACATGGGAGTAGAATAATAGCCTGGTTGCACAGGGAGGTAAAAGATCCCGGTACCCGGGTTTCCACACTGGAAAAAGGGATGGCGTAATCAAGTGGTCTAAGAGGGAGCGGGGATCTAAGATGTGGTGATTAAAATCTTCCATGATAATAACATTGTTCAATGAAAAGCTACTTCTAGCATTGAAACACAAGAAACAATGCCAAAAAAGAAACAGGACAAAAGATCATGGGCAGTGGATATTAGAGACATAATTAATTTGGATAATAAAAAATTACCAGAATGCTCGATTGGGAAATTTGGGAATAGATGTTGAGGCATCATCTTTACAAATGATTTAATAAACTGAACAAATGGATTTGGAATGAAAAAGACTGACCAGGTTTTTTTTACTAGGTTTACTGAATCCCTACAACATCTACACTGTCGTTGATAAGAAGGTCAAACCCTTTTCACTAGTGTTTAACAATGATCACTGCATTGGTGAAAGCAATTTGTGATCTCAACAAAATGGTCTGTTTAGGAGGGGCTTCAGTATGCAAAGTTAATTTATCTGTATCTGATAGCAGACCCTGAAAGAAAAGCAGTCATGCTTATTGATCAGTAAGAGCACCAGGAGCTACCACAGTCGGAGAACTACCTACTACATGGCTAACTATATGTTTAAGTAGGTACAAGATTGGGCCAGGCACTCTTGTCTAGGGCAAGAACCTCGGGTGTTTTGGAGTCACTTACTGAAGTTTGCCCATCACATGAGAAGGGTGGAACTGAGTAAACCAGAAAAGAGGAGTCTGTCAGAGGAATGCAAGACTCAGACTCAACTAGAAAAGTAATATGCAAAGCAAACAGGTTAAGAAAATGTGTAGAAAATATGGAAAATAGGTGAAATAAAATACAAGCTATATCCAAAATAGAATAAAAATGATTTATGCCTAATAAACTCAATATAAAGACAAACTGCTATTTTTGTCATTTTTGCAGAGATAGATGATGTGAGTGCAAACTCCGCTTGGCAGCATGTGAAGCAACGTCAACAGATTTTAGGTGCTATATCAGCAGAATAGTGGTAAACTCTCTGGTCTGATGTCCCTCGCTCATGCAAAAGTGTTCAGAAAAGGGAGTCCACGCATAAGCTAATGACAAACTAGCATCTTACCTCAGTACACCTGAATCATATGTACAAGACTACCTACTGATGGAGGAGATGTGGGCAGGAGGGCGGGGACTACACATAAATTGGTGCTCATGCCCTAAGCAGCAAATATTTTGGAATTAAATAATTAGCCATAGAAGGAGGGCGGTAGATTACCCAATACAACCAAATCCAGTGACAGCCATACTGGGCCTTCGCCCTGCTGAAGTGTAGGAACCTTCTCTCACTGATTTGAGACTGATATCCACTATGCTTTTAGCAGCTAAGCAAATGATAGCCCAGAGGTGGAAGTCCACATTCAATCCCAACTATTCAAGTGCGGGCAGGAAAATTGCTGGTCTGTTGGCCATGGAAGAATTGAACTATTGAATTGAAGTACAGCCAAAGGTCCATAAGTGCAGCTTTGTGGCCATAAGAACGATTTAACAATGAGATAATAAAAGATCTGCCAACAATAAAAACAGTAGTAGTACTGGAGTGCAGCCAAGAGTAAGCAGAGCGCAATGAACACAGTAAAGGGCATGAGAACATTAAGACAATGGTACCTTACATTTGTAAAACTCATGTAGTCAATTGATTCCTTCTGACACTGATCTTGCCACTTATCTAAAGTGCTTTGCTACCCACTAAATCCATATGCTACTGCTGTGTGGTGCATCTCTACCTAATGGGATTATGCAAACCCACAAATAAGTAAACACAAAAGTGTGCAACCAGGAAAAATGTGTTCAATGCATTTCACTAGGAATCAAATCTAGGGATGAAACCTTGGCAATGAGGTGCTTGTGAAAAGAACATGAACAATTCAAATAGTACAAAGAAAGCAGATACACATTCTGGAAGAAAACGCAGCACACTGTAATTGGCCTGGTCTGGATTTCCTGCCATATTGCAGAACGAGGCAAGTTAGATAAAACCTATGACAATGTACTGATATCGAGGATTCTTAGCACAGAAGAAGATGAGATCATGGAGAGGAAAGACCATGATAGTGGCTCTCCAGGATAATTTGCAGCATGAAGTAACTGATAGAGCACTAGCCGCCCTTTAGTGGAACAGCAGTCGTATATGCAAAAGTTTGTTTCCCCCAAGAGCTGTGTATAGTCGTGACTATAAGTAGTTGCTCAGGATCTACCACTAAGTTCCTGTCCAACCGAGACACTATATAATAGAAAAAATATGTTTCCGTAACATTGTATTTTAGTTTTTTGTTGGTGAAGAGTACTTGTGTTTGGTACTTTGTGTTACTGACTGTTTTGCTCTGCTACACCATTTGCAGCATAGCACCCCGAACGGTTGCTTATGATGCACAAGGACGGACTGGTCTACAGGCAGGACCACTGGAATTATGCAGCAGGGCAGCACCAAGCTATGCGGCAGGGTCGACTAACTCATGCCTCAATAAAAGGCAAATTTTGAGGCATAATGTGGTACATTTTTGCATGGTATTTTTTCATTATTCTGACATTCTCAACCACGTTAATACTATCTGGGCAAAGATTTCACCTCATTCATGTCATTTTAACAACTAAATATAGAAATAAGCAAATGAAAGATGACCTGTGCAAAGGGCCTTTCCCTGTGTGCGAACACGTCACCCTGTTTGCAACTTTTGATCCCTTTGAAATAGAACCAAAATGTTGCTAAAATCTGCAGAATATGCGGCAGATGATGATGGGCTGTGTGGCAAATGCAGCAAATGTATAAATATGCAAAAAAAGCAGCAACTGCAGAATCTCAAAATTCCAGTTGCCATGCCTATATGCAATCTGGTAGAGCCATAGGGGCTGGTCTGTCAGGTCAGCGCGTGGACCAGTATTTTTGCTGTTTGTGGGCTAAAGTTATGGTTTGATGAGCCTTTTTTTACTGTTGTTTTCTGTGATGTTACCACAAACATTGCCTGCAGCAAGCACACATTCTTGTGGTATCCCATACGTTGCGAAATACTTATGAAGCAAATATGAACAAGTTCAAAACTAGCCCGATTTGCACAATGTGGGAGACCTTTATAGCTTTCTGTTTCGTTAATGGGAGCCACTTTTAATTTTGTGCCTGTGCCCTTTTTCTGTCCAACTCTGACATTGATGATGCAGTTGGCAAGCTTGAAACTAGTAGCTGCTGTTTTGTTGTGGTAGAAACGGGACAAGATTTTGTATTTAGGGATACATATACTTACCCAGGGCTTTAAGTGGGCCGGGTCTGTCCGGGTCTGAGCACTGGCAGTTATTTTCAGGGGGCCTCAAAAAGGGTCTCTATCGGGCTCTATTTTCGGGCGTCGCAGAGGTTGTCCGTTTTCTTTTTTTTTTCTTGCACCAAACTTATTTTGCTCTAGCTGGAATTGCCAGGCTAGATCCTTAGGCTGCTGACCTTCGTGCACGCTGTAGATCCTTTCAAGCAGATTTTTATCATATGATGCGGGACTGTGGGGAAGTATCTCAGTTTAGGACAGAAAGTCCTCTCTTTAATTAATGACTTTTCAGCCACCTATCTCCGAGTCATTTTGAGTAAAGCTTTGTTTGTTGGGTAAGTTAAGCAGAACTAAGGATAATAAAAAAAACTTGTCATTTCATAGATTTATCACCTTATTTTTGGTAGGTGTAAGATTGCGATCCTGCAACCAGTCTCCAAACACACACAGCCGCACCCGAGTACTTCACAGGTCTTTAAAAGACCATTTGCTTGTTAATGAGGCATTGCTGTTTTTCACCCGTTCGTAGAGCCCCTGCAGCTCCACTCTGCCTTGTTTTCTAAGCCCCCCCCCCCTCGAAATTTGGCTCTACTTGCGCCTCTGGGGAGGGTGTATGGCTTTATCCATACATATCTTTATTTAGGCCTAGGCCCTACTTGGATAGGCCACACCCCTTTAAGAGGTTTGCCCCACGCCTGTTAAAGCACCCCCAGTTTTTTTTCCCACTTAAAGCCCTGTACGTACCCTTTCAATGTGCATGCATCCTTTGTTAACCCTGGTCATTTTGTGTTCTCAATTTGTTTACAACTCGCGTATCACCAGTACCACTTAAAGTGCCACACTTCGATATGACCCAGATGATTCAACATTCTGCTATTAATGTGTGACTCGCCAAGTGAAACGATTGCATCCTCTCTGCCCACGTGAGATTTTTGTGCAGCAAGATGACGTGGCCTGGGGCTCAGCCTAACCCTTCCCTTCCTTTTTGGCTCCCGTTGGAGTGCGTAGTTAAAAAATAACATATGATTGCATACATTGCTGTGTATTCATCTCGAATCTTGATTGCCTCTATTTCGTTTTTATGTGAGAGGAAGGCATAATTCACCAAAAATAAATGAAAGTGAAACATGCATATTTACAAGTGCCTTATGAAATTAATAATTTCTGTGTACATTGAAAATATTTGCGCTAATCTAAGATAGTGGTTTAATGCGAATTCTGAACTAAACTTTGCTGGCCATATTTATCATTACATCGCGCAGCAAGTCACCTTGGTGCACTGCGTGATAGGGAAAGGGTAGGAAAGCGCTGTACTTAACATTGTATGGTGCATTCCTACCTTTTCCCAGCACTGGTGCACAATGTGCTGCTTAACGCCAATGCAGGTATTTTATTCTTGCACCGTGGCGCAAGGGTGCCTGCGTTGCTAGCATGATTGCTTTTGTGCAGGAAGGCGCTTCTTCCTGCACATAAACAATGCCCCAAGGCATTTTCTTCTTTCTATGTGTGCTAAAGAATGCAACACAGAGGAAAAACAAAGAGAAATAAAGATACTTCTCCTCTTTACACCTCACTTGGAGAGTCATAGCATCTTGACACATTCTTAGGTCTACCACTTATGGTAAATCTGGGAATGCTCCAAAATCCATGGGTGTCACATGGAAACACTAATGCAATGTGTTTATCAATCCACTCAGGGCCACACAAGGGGGCCTTGCGTGGCTTGATAAATCACATCTTAAGGGTTGCATCGCTTTTCCACTCCGTTGAATGGTGCAAACACAACTCAACTCCATGATAAATATGCCCTGCACACTTTAAATGACCCAGTGCCTTATTTAGAGAAAGATGTTATTGGGACTTCTGCTAATAGAGAGTGAAAGTTACTTGGTAGAAGTCGCTACTCAATCGTCAATGAAAAGGATGGTGTAGGACTGGCAGACCTCATGATGAATCTCTTTGATCAAGGGTGATTGGCCCACCAAAAATCTTGACATCATCAATACTGTAAAAGATTGAAACAAGGTTCATGGTGGTCTTAGCCAGAATGACATAGTAGTGTGCCTAAGCTGTAGAAAGCAAACTTCAATACAGTCAGGCATGTTTAATGTGAAAACTCGCATTGAATCCTAGTTTGGTGGCACATTGCCAATATATGTTTATGGTGGCTGCAATTCCACAATAACTCATGTCATCACAAAGCTTTCACCCCAAGGTGATTCAAGCCATCTTGGGGAAACACCCACTGCCATGGCAGTTCCTTAGAATATAGAATTCATGCACCAGTGTGGATTGGGTGGCTCCACCATTCCAGATGACTGAAGATTCTCCAATGAAAATGTTAAACCAGCAATTAATGGCTTGGTTTTTACACCTGATGGTCTTCCACACATATAAAAGAATCACTGGGCTTCATTTACAATGATTTGGTGTAGGGCAGTGCTGCAAGTGTTTTTCCTGCACTGCCCTATGCCAAATCGATAGGTCAGGAATGCACCGTATTTAATAAATAAAGTGCATTCCTGCCTTTTCAACCAGCGAGGGTGCACAATATGGTGCCTAGCACCAAATCAGATACCCTTGCACCATGGTCACGGGTGTCTGCATTGTTGGCAGGATTGTTTTTGTGCACCTACCTACAGAAAAACAATCCATGGAGGCATTTTTTCTCTTTCTCTGTGTGCTGAAGAATGCAGCGCACATGGGAAGAGAAAAAACAAGGAAACAAAAATACATTTCTCATCATTATGCCTGCCCTGGGGAGGTTACAGTTGCATTCCCAAGTTTACAGATCCTTGTAAATATGGGAATGCATCAAAACCCATTGGTGTTGCATGGGAACACCCACCTCATTGCCCATGAAATGCCTCCATGATGTAGTGTAAGGCAATGCAGCAACTTGTGCTGCATTGCCTTGCAACATATATGTGAGGCCATAAAAATCCATACAAGGTGGCTTTGCGTGGTCTCGTAGATATGGGTCTGCAGTCTGCACCACCGTAATGTCATACGAAGTGATGCACCAGTGGCACAGGGTCTTGTAAATATGCACCCCTGTTTCTATAAAGATGGCTGCCATGTCAGGTTGGGTTTGTCCCCCAAAGTGGCTTTCACCACCATGTGAGGAGCTTCCTCAGTGGAAAAACTATGCTAATGCAATTTCACTATATTTGAGTTGATTTTTAATTTTGTATAGCGCTCGATTGCCCTGAGGCGTCTTGGCGCTGCTGCCCTGCCACTCGATGGAGAAGTAAGGCAAAAGAATATTAGGTGATGGCTCCCTATCAATTAAAGAACTAAGTCTTTATTCATTTCAGAAATGCAAAGAGATCTGAACATTTTCTTATATTGACAGGAAGGACATTCCATAACTTGGCAGTCCTCGGGATAAAACTCCTACCTTCCCATTTGTCTCACCTAACCCTTGGTAGTGTCATTAGCATTGGGTCCGAAGATCTAAGCGTCCTCTGAGGGGTACACTGGACAAATTTTGAAGGAAAATAAAAAGGTGCAATATTGTGCAGTGCTTTAAATGCAATACAAAGCCCATTAAGTTCCAAACGTCTTACTACTGGAAGCCAATGTAGTTTAATCAAGGATTGTGATGCTGATTGATATTTTGGAATTCCTGTTAGAAGTTGAGCAGAAGCATTCTGCAGCTTTTGTCGTTTTTTAAGGGATATGTTTTGGATGCCAATGAAAAAGGCGTTTCTATAGTCTATTTTAGCTAGGACTAGGGTAGAGACCATTGTTTTTTGAAGGTCCTGAGGAATCTAGGGGCAGATTGTTCTGAATATTTTTCAAACTAAAAAACATCGATGAAGCAAAGGCATTAACTTGATCTTCATACTTAAGTTTGTCATCAAAGACGATTCCTACATTTCTTCCCTTTCGTACTGATACAGGTGAAGGCCCCATGTACTGAGGCCACCAACTTGGTGACCAAAAGGATTTATCCTTTCCAAAAAGAAGCATTAAGTTTCAAACAATTTGCTCTCATCCATTGGTCTCTCCTGGACATACAGGAACTAAACGTGTGTTCAACTTCATCGTGGTCATTGAATATTGACACCACAATTTGGATGTCAGCAGCATAGGACACTACTGTGAATCACATAGCTTTTCTAAGTTCGGCCTGAGGGGTAACATAGAGGTTATAAAGAGTGGGGCTCAACAAGGAACCCTGAGGTACCCCACGTGGCCAATTAAATTGCTTGGTGGTAAACTCACCCATTTGTACATGATTTGTTCTATCGGTTAGAAAAGCTGTTACAACTTCAATGCTGTGCCTCTTATTCCTAGTTCAGCTAATCAGTCAATTAAGATGGTATGGTTGGCCGTGTCAAAGGCCGCACAGAGATCTAACAGTATTAGTGCGGCTTGCCCGCCACCATCGAAAATAAATATCAGTTCTTCTGATGTGGCTCACAAAACAGTTTCTGTGCTGATAACTTTTTTAAAAATCTTTGTCAATTGAGTTCCAAAAATCCTAGGGGCTAAGTGAACAATTTTTGGAGGGCATGGATCAAGGGGGCATCTTGATTTTGTTGATTCAATCCATTGACTATACTCATCCATCATGGTGAATATTGCAGCTAATCTTTATGGATTCTGAAAATGTCCATCCAAAATTAGGCTACTTTGCCATACCCCCGTTACAAGTGACCTGTCATGCTTGGCTTTTTCTCTCAGCATGTTATGGACACTTGTATGCCATTCTAGGGAAGACTGCTAAGCAAATCAAAGTTGCATTTTTCTCTGTTTAAATTACTGATGATATAAGTGGATCAGTTGCACAAGTTGGTGATTGAAGTCCAGCATCATTTTCAGTAACAGCAATAATATCCACTGATGAACAATTTGCAGTGATGATGGAGATCAGCCTTCATCACCATCTTAATAGGGTAGAAGAATGCCAAAGAGTGCAGGTGGAACTTCTGAACTATTTCTGGCTGCAGTCCAGTTGGCTATCCTTAAATTCCTATATTCCTTAATTAGTCTTGTGTTTTCTTTATGAGAAAAATGCATTAAAATGTTATTTACTTTACACTGGGGCAAGCTTGCCTTAAACTGTTAATGTAAATAGGCTTGACTTATTCTTCATAGTCTTATCCATTAATTTTGAATGTGGATGTTCCTCATAGTTGTTTCATCTTTGTGGTCCAGCTTCTTTGAAAACTGAATTTCTCACTTGAATGAGGGCTTTCTATTTTAGTGATAGTTAAACTTTTGCAAGAGCGTCTATTAAATCAATCAAATGACGCCTCCATTTGCATCAGAAATAACACTAGACCTTAGAAGAAAAGAGCATATGATAGTTTGTTTTCTTTTATAGCCATTTTATGATGCGTTAGGATGTGAGTGTGCCTTTTCATGTATGGCTATATGAAGGCAAAAGTAAACTGTTCTCCATGGCGTATGTCAATAACACTAGCAACATACAGACGGAATGGGATTAGATCAACACCATTCACGCATTACCTTGTTGGAGTCAGCCATTTATAGCCACTGCTTTAAGAAAATGTCATGGACATTTTGGATCAGGTCAGAGGATTATTTCAGCCTTACGATTGTCTATTGGATATTATGGGGCTTAATTACAAGCCCCTTGTGCCACTTTTGCGGCACTTTTCCCATGTTAAAAGTGAGGCAAAAGTGGTGCAACGGGCTTGTAAATAAGCCCCTAGGTGTCTTATTCTGCATGACTAAAATGTTCTTCCTATTGTGATACATGAATTATGAAGCAATCCATTCATGCACTGCAAATAAGACATATTTGGGCTGTAAGTCACATTGTTGTCTAATTATTGTCTGACTAAGTGGTATAAATAGCATCATTCACAAATGGCTCCATTGGGTGTAGATTTTAATTGTTTCTTTTATTATTAACTGTAGCTACGCAATACTTTTGTAAACATTATTTAGGCCACATTAGTTTCTCAAACAATGTTTAGAAAAAAATATTCTGGTACAAGGCCTTTACAACTAAGAGCCAAAGGTATGAACACATTTTCCATAAATGCAGAATGGGTAAATCCCTTTGATATATCTGGCTCTAAATGTGCTTTTGTTGCTAATTGTGATTTGTGCCTGTTGGACTTGGCATATTTGGTGTAATTTCCTCTGACTTTTTGCCTCTACCTTCTGTATTTTTGATGCTGTGCTGGATTTCATTTTTGCTGGCTTTGATGGCCACTGCTGATCAGTGTCAAAGTGCAAGTGCTCCCTGTGTAAATTGTTATTACAATTGGTTCTCCCTGATTGCCATATTTGATTTACTGGTAAGTCCCTAGTAAAGTGCTCAGAGTGTGCCAGGGCCTGTAATTCAAATGCTACTAGTGGGCCTGCAGCACTGAACGTGCTACCCACATAAGCAGTGTCTGTGCACAGTTTTGAACTGCCATGTCGACCTGGCAAGTGCACCCACTTGCCAGGAACTAACCTTTACTTTTCTTACATGTAGAACACCTCTCAGGGTTAGGCCCAAGGTACCCCATGGGAGGTTGCAGTATATGTGAAAGGTAGGACACGTGTGTGTGACATGTCCTAATAGTGAAATACTGCAAATTTATTTTTGTCACTATTGAAAGGCTATCTGTCCCATAGGAAAGCATAGGATATACTTTGTAACATCTTACAAACATAACTTCCCTTTGGGACAAGATTGAGGAATAGAGTTTAGGATCACTGAAATCAGAATTTAATAACACATCTTTTAGTAGAGATGGTTTTTAAATTGTGTGTTTGAAAATGCCATGTAAGAAATGGGTTTTTTGGTTGGCTAGGGTATGCACCAAAGCCAGACAGAACTCACCACTCGAAGGGGGTTGCACACCCAAGAAAACCCCTGCTCACCCCCTTGGTAGCTTGGCAGAGCAGTCAGGCTTATCCCAGAGGCAATGTGTAAAGCGTTTGCGCAACACATACCAATTACACAGTAGGCACACCACAAAAAGGGACTTCACACACGGTTATATAAAAATATCCTTTATATTGTTCATAAAACACATTAGAAAACAATCACTGTGCGACTAGGCACTTGTCAAGACTTCACATAGACGCTTGATGGCTACGGAGAACCACGCCTCCGAGTAGCCACAGGTGACCTGCTGCTCCACCCCCAGTAATGGCGATTTGTACCTGGCTGGCGTTCTGGTGATTCTGCTGGGCAAAATCTTTGCGGCTTTTTCGAGTGCCTGCAGGTTGTGGACTTTGAGGATACGAGGCAAGGTGCCTATCGAGTGCTGGAGACAAGATTTCCTCTGTTTGCATCGAGGAGGCGAGGCAGCCACGGGAGGTGGACGCCGTCAGTGGAGATGGGCGGCAGCCTCTGCTTTTTTTTTTCCCGACTATTCACTTTGAGAAGGCGAGGTGAGGCGATCACAGGAGGTGAACGCCATCTGTGGAGGCGGGCGGCAGTCTCTGCTTTTACCTGGCGGTGAAGTCCTTCGGCACCCGCTTCGTTAATCTCCCTCCGTCTCGGACTGTCTGGGGCCCCAGTGCAGCAGGGAATCATGGTTCCTGGATGTCAGCTTGTCTCCCCCTGCACTCATCAGCCCCTTGACGGGTAAGAACCGTGGAACAGAGTGCTGGTACCGTGTTAGACTGCAAGGAAGACAGCAACTGGACGGATCTCCGGAACATGGTGGAGAGTTTCGTGGAGAGCTCCATGGAAAAATACGTTTACAATTGAAGGTACGGAGGATTTAAAGGGCGACATCGGGAATTAAGAGGGATACTAGAGGCGGAAGAGGGACACTGAAAAGATACGGGGAGAGGAAAAAAAGAAAAGAGAGAGCTACGGGGATAAAAGAGAAAAAAATGGGCAAACCTCTGAAGCATGCTAACGCAGTTGCCAAAGTTGACTCAGCAGCCTGTCTAAAAGCTAAAACACGCCTAGCTCATTCAAAAGAAGCAGTACACCTGGCCAATAAGGAAAATACCACCAACTCTTATGGCCTCGATAGCACCCTTGAGAGCTCCGAGGAGGAGATGCCCCCCACTGCCTCTCCGGAACGGGAGGTATTGGTAATAGATCAGACAAATGCTACATCAAATTCGACAGAAGTCGCAGCTTTGTCATCTAAATCTCAGCAGGACAATTCTGTACTAGATGGCCTAAAGAAAGGATTAACAGGGGCAAAGGAATTTCTATTGTTCTTAAAGAAAGCAACCTTACAACCCCCCCCTCTTCAAGTCCAATGTTAAAAACATCAAAAGACCTATCAGCGGTGCTAGTATTGCCCGTATCATCTAGAGATTCAGCTTCTAAAGATCAGGAAGGATCTCAATGCTATCTAGAACCCGACCATCTGGTAGTCCCGGAGCCATATCAAGATCAAGGCCAAGATCAGGTGGCCTTGTCAACATCATTAAGTTCAGTAGAAATGAGTGTTTCTAGTACAATTCACTCGAAGCTACAAGAAACAGCAGTTGAAGGCCACAAGCCAGCAATAAATATCTCTTTAAACCCGATGTCACCCCAATCTAAACTTCAGCTACAACCCCAACCGTTGTCTCAGGGTCAAGTATTGCCAGAGGGTTTGTCAGCCCAGGAGGACACCATGGTTGGAAATGCGAATATTGGTTCTGTTGAATTGCAAAACAACTCCAGCCAAGATACGGAGACATTGGGAGCATATCAACTAAATATTAAAGACATGCTCAACTTAATATTGGATGAGGTGCGAGAAATGTAAAAAACTCAGAAATTGGAAATTGCCTCTCTGCACCAACGGCTAGGGAAAATCGAAGAAGCAATGACATGCTTCCCTATCAAACTTCAGGAGGCGGAAGCCAGAATTTCAGCTTTAGAAGATCAAATGAATACGGTCATAGGGGAAGTGAAAGAGACAGTAAAAAATAAGAACTATCTGGAGAACAAACTGGAGGACCTTGAGAACCATTCTCGGAAGTCACATCTCCGAATAGTGGGGGTTCCCGAAGGCATCGAAGGTTCTCAAACTCTGCAATGGGTCAACTCCTTCATTAAGCAGAAAGTTCTTCAGGAATTCGAAGGAGATCTTACTATTACTAGGGCACATCGAGTTCCAGCCCATCCCTTCCCCAACTCCATGATGCCACGAACAATTTTGATGAACTTTGCAGACTTTCGAATTAAGGAAAGAATCTTAACAAAGGCGATTTAGCAGAGGCAGTTTCAAGTAAACAAAACCATCAAGTGTTGTATATTTTCTGATATGCCTGCCGCTGCTGCGCGTAGAAGAAAATAATTTGTTAAGGTTCTTCATTTATCCAAAGCCCATGGCGCCCAAGCTTCAATTGAAACTGCAGGTACTAGTTAAGGGAAAGTTGTTTATGTTTTCGGATGTGGAAGAAGCTCAGGCATTATCAAAGGAGATTTCGCATGGGCCCTGAACTTAAGGGAATATTTTAAAATATTCGGATCCGGAAAAGGGGCTTCTTTTGTTTTTTTGGTGTTAGTTATGCTCACCAGCTAGATAATTCTGATTGTTTCTTTTTATTGCTGGGGCCAGTGGGGCCAGCTAGATCACCTAGGGTGTAATTTCATGACACCCAGGAGGTTCGAGGGGAGAGGCAAAATGTGGCTAGCGTGGCAAGTGGGGATTTTTTCACATTTCGATGGGTGTTTTTTTTTCTTTCAGGGTGGGAAGGGTGGGGTTGGGAAAGGGTTCACCGCAGGAAAAAGAGCAGGAGCAGAAGGTACAGATAGTAAGCAATTTAGAGATTTGTTATTGAGAAACCAGGAGTTTACTCTAGAGATAGAAATACCAATACCAATAGAAACCTGTAAATGTAAGATTCTATCAGTCAACGCTAATGGAATTTTAAATAAACGAAAGTACGGCGCTCTTATTAGGTGGCTGACATCATTTAACCCCCAAGTCTTGTTTTTTCAGGAGACACACCTAAAATCTAATTCCACTAAATTATTTATACCCAGGGTTTTTTCTAATGTGTTGCCATGAGAGGAGTTGCCATCTATTTCTCTAAAAAACTACCCTGGAAATTTCTTAATGTCCATAGGGATCCACAGGGGAGATGGATATAGGTGGCAGCAAGGTTGCACGGGAGGACCTTGAATTTCATATATTACTATGGCCCTGTCTCAGATAACATCTCTGGGTTGGTCAAACTCAATGAACTTCTGATGGGAGCCCCTGGACAGTTTATTGTAGGAGGGGATTTTAACTTCATACAGGATTTAAGAAAGGACACTTCAAATAAAAATAAAAAACAATTGAAACCAAATACCCAAATATTAGTGGAGGTCATTAAACAAGAATATCAATTGGTAGATCCTTGGCGATATATTAATCCTGATAAAAATGTCTTTACCTGTTACTCGCACTGTTTTCAAACTGCGCCCCGAATGGATTTTTTTCTTTCATCCAGATCTCTTCAGGTTTTAAAGGCAGATATCGGGGGCAATCCCTTCTCGGACCACGCATATATTGGGCTCAAACTCATACTTGGGGGGAGAGTAGAGAGCGGCCCAGGTGGCAGCTGGACCGTCTCCTCCTCCAAGACCAGGATTGGCCGAAAAGCTTTAGAGAATGGATCTCTGAATATTTTAAGATTAATGAAAACACTGCGGAGCCATTCTCCATGTGGGGCGGGTGTAAGGCGGCAGCTCGTGGACAAATAATCGCCTATACGGCTGCCCAGTTAAATGCTCGGCGGCTTAAAATAGCTGAATTACAAATAGCGGTCGAAAAAGAGTATGGCCTCCAGCTTCTGCGGCACCCTAATCATCTCGAGCAGGCAAGAACATCTCTGAGGGATTTTTTTGTCCTAGAAGAGATCTGCAGCTCTGAAATGTATCAACAAAGGGTCTACGAAGATAGCCAGCTAGTGGGTAAACTTTTGGCTAATTCGACAACTGCAAAAAAAAAAAAAAAAAAAGTAATATTTTCTAAAGTGCTTCACCCCTAGATTGTTCAAGAAGTTGTCAATAGCGAGGAGATTCCACAGATCTTCATAGAACATTTTCACCAACTTTATTCTACAGAATATTTAGTGGGGGAGGAGCTGATCCAGGAATATTTCACTAGTGTGAATATTCCCAAACTTTCGGATAACCGGATCAGTAAACTAGGATCTTATGTGGAATCCGCCGAGATTTTGGCTTCTATCAAAGCAACAGCCGGGGCCAAAGCGTGTGGGCAGGACAGCTTCCCTATTGAATTTTGTAAAGTTTTTTCTAAAGAATAAATCGTACCTTTGAAAAACCTATTTAACTATTTTATAAAAGGTGGTTTGGTTTCCGCACTTTTTAAAGAGACGATAATCATGTCCTTTGTTAAAAAAGATACAAATCCTATGGATATTAATTCATATGGGCCCATCAGTCTCTTGAACTCGGATTATAAGATTTTAAAGAAAGTATAAGCCGAGCGTTTTTTATTTGCCGCCAAAGAGACAATTCATAGAGATCAGACTGGTTTTATAGCAGGCAGATCTATGGCGGCCATTACTGAATTTTTAATACATGCCTTGGACTATTTTAATACCAATCTTATACCGGCATGTATTATAATGGTCGATGCTGAGAAAGCATTCGACTTGGTTAATTGGAGAACTCTGTTCTTTGCCCTCGGTCAATTTGTCTTCCCTTCTCAGGTTATCAAAATGCTACACAACATCTATCAGGGGGCTTCGGCTCTGGTAGGAATACATTCGAAACGAGCAGGAGTAAAATAAATAAACCGGGGGACATGACAAGGTTGTCCGCTTTCTCCCTTGCTTTTTACTTTTTTTATAGAGCCTTTAGTAATTAAAATGCAAAATAATGTTGCTATTCAATCCCCTATCCCTGGCATGGCAAAGCTGAAACTTTTTGCGGACGATATCATTTTATATTTGATGCCCAACAAAGATAATTTGGAAATGGTATTAAGGGAATTCAGGAATTTCGAGATAATTGGCGGCTATAAAATAAACTTTAACAAAACCGAAGTTCTTGCCCTCAATGCAGATTTAAATATTCTTCCATCTTGCTTGAGGGCACAAGCCGCAAAGCTAAATCCAATTAGGTATCTGGGGATTATTGTGTCTAGCCAATACCAACAGCTATATAAATTGAATTATCTAAGAATGAAAGAAAAAATTCAGAGACTTTTGGAACAATGGCTTCTACTCCCTTTAACGTTGGTGGGTAGAGTTTCATTAATTAAAATGTTCATACTTCTGTTACTTATATTTCTTTTTATTAGTGTCCCAATAAAGATAAATGTGTCCTATTTTTAAAGAAATGGAAAGTTTGTTTAGAGAATTTGTCTGGGGAAAGAAAGTATCAAGGGTGAAACTGACTGTGGTGAAATTACCTACTGCACAGAGGGGTTTAGCTCTGCCTCATTTAAGAACTTATTATGAGGCCGCATTTTTAGACTTAGTGGCTGCCTTGTTGGGATCTAAATGTACCAAAGATAGATTCTTTATTGGCAAAATGACACAGGAAACTGGTTCTCAAATTCGAGTGTTTTTAAAAACCTCCAAAACTAGATACAAGACTTTAAAAGATTATTCTTTTAGACTTCAGTCCTTTTTTTAAAAAACAGGCTCCTCGGGTTTGCAATATTTGAGATTGGGAGAATGTACTAGTCTCAGCCTCCAGTTTCGAGTATGCCATATTAATGATAGGGAAGGTTGTGGGCTACGTGAGTTAAGACATTTTGTTATTCAGAATAGGGTGATCTCCTGGCAAGAGGTTATAGCAAGGGCTGAGAGCCTTAGTAGAGTGTCCTTTTTTGAATATCTTCAAGTGGTTCATTTTTAAAATAACACGAATGGCATTTTTGATACTCCAAACAAACGTGTGATAGCTCTCTACGGGGCTAAAGTTAGTGGTGTAGGGAATTGGTACCGGTTGTTACATCACCAGGGTCAAGTACCCTTGATAGAGAGTCATCTGGCTAAAATAGCCTGTGACACACAATGTATTTTTTCCCTTAATGATTGGTAAGCCTTATGCCACTTGGAAGCAAATCCCTGCGCGTAGCTAATTTTAAAAGAATGGCCTTCCTATCACGATGGCTCTCCTATTTAACTCCGGAAGCTTTGGAAAAAAGATATCCTGAGCTTGAAAATAAGTGCTGTCACTGTCAGGCCGATGGGGAAGGTGGATGGCACCCTTTTTTTTTTTGCATGCCCACAGTTGAGTCCCTTTTGGGAGGCAATTTTTCTAGATACAGAGCAGGCAATTGGGAAGAGAGTTCCGCTTGAGACCGAGGCTGCTCAGTTTGGATTAGGTAGAGACAGAACGATGTTAACAGAGGCTGAAAATGTTTCTCTATTTATTTATTGTACTGTAGCCCGCTCTTTAATCCTTCAGAATTGGAAATGTAGTGACGTTGCCTCTCATTTGAAGTAGTTTGATAAAATGAAAAGGACACAACATATTGAAGAAGCTTATGCAAGAAGGGTGGGAGCCACTAAGAAATTTGAAAAAAATTGGAAGATTTTTAGTAATCTAGAAAAGCTAAAGGAGGGATATTAACACTTTATATCGATGCAGAAACTGTAGCAGTTATTGTGATAAAAAGCACTAGCACTTTCTTTGCCATTGCACTTTAGAAGCTCTAGCACTTTCCCTGTCGTTGCACTTTATTACATGTTTTGCACTTTGCACATTGCTAATTTTGTTGTTGATGCTATTAGGTGCTACAGCCATATTCCTTCTAAATTTTGTCATGGTAAGAAGAAGCTATCATATTTCTGTAAAAAAAAAAAAATGGTTTCTATAACTATTTTTATGATAATATGTATTTTATAAACTTAATGCTCTGCTCAATAATTGTTTTTTTTTTTTAAAAAAAGACTTCACATAGACCATAAAACCACTTTGCCAATCGGGCAGTTATCATAACAACACAAGTAGTGCAGTAAAGTGAGCACCTTATAGGTTACACATGTTTCAAAAACACCCTACACCAACACTGTACATAGTATACAGTTCCTGGAAAAGCACTCATAATTATGGGCAGTAAAAAGCATCAACAATGGTCATCCATCCATGTCAGGACACATATATGCAGTATGTGAGGTAGAAACACAGGTTATGTCACTGTTACTATCCCTGCCAAATACCACGGCTATATGCAACATTACATCAGGGCATAACATATAAGAATTACCAGCATACACATTGGCATGCATTACAACAACACTATGAACAGCACCCGCGCTCCTATGATTGTACCTGGTGTCCTTGTGCCCTTCCTGTATGCTTATTTGCCACGTGCCCTGCCGACAATAGGGAAGGCAGTAATTATACCAGTGCTGCGAAAACACCCGTGTATGTTTTCCCCATTGGCCCTTGGGCCTGAGAAAAAAAGTGTGGCAGGCATACTACGAAGGAATGTCCACCCTGACCCTCAGGACCGGGTGGACAACTGCGGCACTTGCGGGCACACTAGGCAGCTCAGAGCTGCTGTGTGGGGCTCCGCTGAGGATTCTGCCTCTGTTGGGGCAGGGTCTTCTGCTCTAGAACCCCCGGGCTCTCCTCCATGCAGAGCAAGACCCTCCGTTGGGCCAGAACCTTCCACCCTGGCTCTTCAACCGTGGCTGCCTGTAACCACACGGTGTAGCCACTCCTTTTCGGCAAGGGCCACCTGCTCCCTGATCCTTCTGGGTGGCGGTGCTGAATGAGACCTCCCTGTGGCAGCAGCACACGGAGTGAAATTCTCCGTCAGCTCCGCTCTCCACCACTCGGCCCTCCAACACGGCTGGGCCCCACTCACAGTGACGTTGGCATTGCTAGGCAATACAGAGGGCTTCCCAGTCTGGGATTCCTCGCTGTTTTTGTGCTGTTTGGCAGCCTGGGGCCACGTGCTGGAGCCCCGGCTGCAGATAAACCAAAACAGAGTGATGCAGGGGACATGACCGGGAGAGCGTGAGCACTTCTTCTACCTCAGCTCTCCCCTCCCATTGCTCAGGCCCCCAGAGGAGAGTGATGAGCTGCCCAACTGCGGGGCAGTCAAAAGCACTCCTCTCTGGTTTAGTATAGAATTCAAAGCGCTCACCAAGCACTACCGGCAAAACAGGGAGGGCTGTACTCTTGAGTCCCTGGAGAACAACTGGGGGGCACTTAGAGCATGGGTTAACAAGCAGACCAGCTCATCAGGGTCGCTTTACAGCAAAGTGGCAGGCCACAGGTCAGCCCAACAAACAAAGCAAGTTCAGATGGCTGTTCCCCCTGGCAGTGTGCAGTATGTAGAACCAGCAGCATCTGGTTACAAGTCCCATGCAATGTCTAAAATCATGGGGTCACAGCCCCTGTACTTATACTGCCAAAGGTTTTGCTCTGGGGGCACTTCAACATTTTTTTAAAGTGCATAACACCCCTTTTCAAATCCCAAGCCCCGGCTCCAGACACACTACAAATGGGTGGAGACAGCAGTAAAAAAGGGAGGCATAGCCCTATTCAGGTGCAAATGACTAATGAGAGATAATCAGGAGACTACCAAAACGTGTGACTGTCTACGTGCAGAGTTCATAGTGCAACAATGAGTCACTGTGGTACTGCACAAAAGCAAGTCCTATCCTCACTGCTGAGGTGTCAAAGGGCTACAGTTGGCCCGGCTGTGGTGAAAGCGTGGGTTGGGAGGGGTGTGGGTCATGAGGGCCGGCATACTGCTGGCAGCCGGCTCAGGTGGTCAGTACCACGGACAAGGGCGACTCAGTGAGCCAGACTTGGAGTCAAAAGGCAGCAGGAGAAAAGAAGTAAACGGGCACCCGCTTAGGTGTCTGCTAATCACTTACTGCCAAAAGTGCGGTTCCCCAGGTCGGCAGCAGTCATCCGATGGCAGGTAGGAGAGCGTTAATCGATCAATGGGGTGTTATAAAGCGATCGTTAATTGAATGGTAGGAGACACCTAGCGAGAGAGTGTTTACCGGAAATCTGCCGGAAACTGAGGTTTTCTGGAAAATGTAGTTGCCGGGTGTGATTGCTAGGTAACCGGGACGCGTGTGGCAGAGTTGCCTGAGAGAATATGACAAAGGAACGGCGAAGCGATAACGCACTACCCAGTGAACCTCTGCAACATTAAATCACTAAAACATCGCTGTTCCCCAAGGGGTACAGTCAGATGTAACCCAGAGTAGTATAGTTATGAGTGCTGGGTGCGCAGGGAGTGCTGGTAGATTCTATGAATTGACTCTAAGAGCGATGGTTCAAGCTGGTTATGGGAAGGGGAGAGAGGCAATAAAAACACAAGTGGTGCTTGTTGATTACTTACCTTAGGGGTAGCCAATTAATGGTTGGTGTAGGGGGATTGTGCGTCCTCAGTCCCAGGTAGGTAGCACAGAAATGTTGATCGCAGTGGCCACCCGTAGGGGTCATGTGGTGCACTCAGAAGGCTGCAGTCTAGATCTAGGAGGTGTACATAATCAGTTTATATAAGGCGGAGTTATGTGAGTGCCAGCCAGGGGATATCATCATTGAGTCTGGCGCTCGCGGTTCCCAGTCTGTACACCCACCTCTGCTCTAACCTCAGGAGTTTGGTTGACAACTCAGGTGTGGTTGCATGCAGGTCAGGTTTGTCAAGAACAGTCCAGCTCAGTGTGTCTGCTCCATGTTGGAATTCAAAGAAATGTTTGGTAAATTTTGTTATCTGTTTGGCACATCTAATTGAGCTCTTGTGTTTGAGGATCGTGGTTCTGACTTTTCTGGTGGTCATCCCCACGTACCTCAACCCACACGGACAAGTGATCAAATATATGACCCGTTCACTGTTGCAGTTAGAGTGTTTTTGTAGTACCCAAGGTCTTGACGTGTCTATGTCTATGCTTTTAGTCGCTTTGGTCTGAGGGCATACGGCGCATGACCCACGTGGGTAATGGCCTTGGACACCGGGTAGGTTCCATAAAGTCATGGGTCTTGGTGTATTTGTGGGCGCTGGTCTAGTATGGATCAAGGTATCCTTCATATTGCGCCCTCTTTTGTAGGCAAAGAGGGGTTTGTCGAGGGTTAGATGTCCCTTATTCAAAATGTTCCAATTATGTAATATGGATTTTTTGACTGTGTGCGAAAGGGTACTGTAGGTGTTGATGCAAACTAGCTTGGATGAGCTCTCTTTGTCAATGGGATGTTCTAGTAATGCTTCCCTATTGTTATTCAAAGCTCGTTACACGCTTCTTTTGATGAGATGTGCTGGATAATGTCTATCGAGTAGATTGTTCCGTAATTTGCTAGCATGTCTGTTATAATTCTCAATGCTGGAGCAGTTTCGGCGGAGTCTCAGGAACTGCCCGTATGGTAGATTATCATGCAGTGATTTTGGGTGATAGCTCTCATATTGTAGTAGGGCATTGCGGGCCATCGGTTTCTGATAGAGTTCAGTTTCTAGGGTAACTTCTCTAGGATAGATTCACAAATCTAAAAATGCCATTCCTTCCTTGCTGTAGTCACATGTGAATCTTAGATGGTCATTCCTCCGATTCAAACATTTGTGGAAGAGTTTGATGGTAGAGTCATCTCCTGGCCAGATGACAAAGATATTGTCTATGTACCTCTTCCATGGGATTATCTGTGCTAGAAATGGATTTTCTGTCCCAAAGACAACACCTTCTTCGAACACGTGCATTTAAAGGCTCGCTAGACTCGGCGCGAAGGTGCTGCCCATGGAAGTGCCGGAGATTTGGAGGTACAGCTGCGTCTCAAATTAAAAAATGTTTTCTTTCATTGCCAATTTGGCGCAGGTCATGATGAAAGCGATAGGCGTGAAGGAAGATGTCAAACCGCAAGTCAGTTCTTTGAGGACTGCTTTTAAGAAGGTTGCTACCTCAGCTGGAAGTGCGCCAATGGGAGGATTGAAGTTTGACTTCAGTCGTAGGTTAGTATTCTAATTTTCTTGGTCGCTGGTCGACGCATCTTTATCTGCAAAGAAAAAGTGTAGTCTGACCTTTCTGAAGAACTGGTGTACTTCTTGGTGAATCTTGAATGGGTCCCCAATATTGGTTGGCACGAAACCAACAACGCGGTTTATGATTGCAGTTTCATCCGTGGTCAGTGCGTGCTTACTTAAATTCACTATCAAGCTGGATCCCTGCTCGGACCTGCCTGTTGTCCACTCTTCGTCATGCTCCTCGTGTTCCGTTGTTCGATCGGGGAGCTCCAGTGTACCTGTTGCTGGGTCCGTCGGCGGCCTCTCGACCGGCCGCGGCCTTGTCCTAATAAAGGCTGCCCATAACCTGCTGGTGGGTTTTGTTGAAAGTTCATCAAAGGGCCCGGTTGACCTTGTCCAAAGATAGGATAATGAGGGAAACTCCAAGGGTTCGGGGGCCACCTTTGGTTGTTCTGGGCTCCTCCTCTTGGTCCTCATCATTTTCTTCGGTTAGATTGTGGTCTATGGTTGGGTCCACTTTGGTTAGTGTCTGAGTCGCTGGATGTGTCTTCTCTATCTGATGAGGAATAATTTGATCCGTATTTCAGACCAGATCTATGGTATTCTGGAGGTTGGTATGAGGCATCAGTATACGGGTAGATCTTTTCCATAGAGAACTTCGCCAGATCTTTCTTAAATTTTGTGATTTTGCTTGCTAGCAAAGACTCCTTGTAGTCTTTTGTATTCTTGTTTGACTCATCCAGATTTTTCTTGAATACAGTTGCGCCCACAATGACCTTGATCTTAGATTCCAGAGTCTGTATTTGAACCAAGACTTTGCCTGCCTCCTTTTTAGCTGTGCTGATAATCAGGATTAACCAGTCCCTCGTGCATCGCCATGCAATGAGGGACCAGTCTTTAAGGAAGGACGGGTTGTCAAGGAACAACCTCGGGATGTTAGTTACTATGAGTCCAGTGGGGGCACAATTACCCAAAGTTATTCTGTCATAATGGCACCATGTGTTGTCGTTCTAATGTACAATCTTTTCAGATTATTGAGTTTATTCCAGTCATCTGAGGTTGTCAGACTTTGGCTAGTAGATGTTTCTAGGATACTAGGTGTCGTGAGAATATCAGCTAGTATTGCGTCGTCAAATGCTAACCCTGTGCGTTCAGCCATGTTTGAAAGACTGCTCATCCCTCAATGGAGGAGAGCAAAGAGGAAACAAGGGAAGTATATATGGTCCACAGTTGAGTCGCTGCGCCAAAGAGTAATCACACAAGGGGGGCTAGAGGAGGTTTAAGGACCAGCAGGAGCCAACTCCCCATTCGTACAAACACAACACAAAATAAACCCCGGGTCCGTATTTGTAGGGAGGTCTAGCGTGTGACTCAGGATATCTAAGAGTGTAAGCTGGGCATTCCCTTTTTAAGGACATTTGCCCTCACACACCAATGGTGTAATGCTTCATCATGGGGGTACCTCCTCACGTGAGAACCTAGGGGCATATTATCAAGCCTGGCGATAAAATTATCTCTGCTTTAGCGACAGAAAACTGCCGCTAAAACGGCGATAATGGGTTTGATAATATGCTCTATGGAATTCCAATTGAAACCCATGTTAGACGTCCTTCACGTTTAACATGGGCTTCAATTGGAATTCCATAGAGCAGATTATCAAGTCCATTATTGCCGTTTTAGTGGCAGTTTTCTGCCGCTAAAGCGGCGATAATGTTAACACCCTGCTTGATAATATGCCCCTTAGTCCTCACGTGGGCTACAAGCCCCTTGCTGCGAGGGAGGAGCTCAGGGATGTTTTTCAATTGGAAGGTGGGTATGGTAAAACCCCATGATGGCTTGGTGGGTATTGAAAAAAGTGCAGTGCTACGTTGTGAGTGAATAAAAATAATTTAAACTGGCTACGGGGTCAGCTATAACATTAATTTTAATTCAGCTGTCCAGTGTCAGGATTAAAACCAGAATATTGCTCGTAGTGCAGGTACCAGAATTCAAGCCCCCTGTACTCTTACAGGATCAACATGTTTCAGCCTGATAGACCTTGGATAGTGTCACGGCTTTCTTCAGGGTCGGTGATGTAGCTACTGCATGAAAAAGTGAAAAGTGCGTGTAATAATGTGAATGAAAAAGTAAGTGAAACAATACTGAACAAGGATAATTTTCACTGTTCAGTATGTTCATCGTATACCTTAAAATTGGAGACAAATGTAGACATGTCATCAAGGTAAACACAGATTCATATCATGAGTACACAATTAGATCCTCCATGCATTAGAACAATATCTACACATTTCTATATTAGAAAAATGTGGCGCACACTTGAATGCGTGACTCACCCTATGAGGTGTACGGAGTTCACCAAATCTGTCACGGCCACTTGGCCTAATCGTACGGGTGCTGCAACCTGTAGAGAGTGGTTTGCAGTGTTTTAAAAAACCAGAGAGGCCCAGATGGGCAAAGTAAAGGTGAGACACATGCGAGAGTCGCACACAGCAGAATGGATACACAACAGATCTAGTCAGGACACTCATGACTTATGTCTCCACACTGAAAACCAAGACCCAAAATCAGGGTAAAGTGAGCTGGGTGCGTTAGATAGAGAGTCAAAGCACAACACTCATTGACTGCCTCCCCTGGACCTGGCAGAATGTTGACATGGTAGCAGACAAGGTGACAAACAGGAGGCAGCTGGGGTGATAGCCAGGGAGCCGGACCCGTGGAAGTGGTCACAAAAGGTGGAGTGCTTTCCTGGAAGATACGGGAAATAAGGGAAAAAGGAAACCGCGGCCAACACGGTTGCAGATGTGAGACAAAGTGTGCCATTCGAACGGGAGAATGGTGACGGTTGCATGCTAATTAATTAATTAAACTGGCACAACATGGGAGATAACGGGCCTGCCCGCGAATGCGGGAGAAGAAAACAAGGCTACCTCAGAGGTGTCAAAGGGCTACAGTTGTCCCGGCTGTGGTGAAAGCATGGGTTGGGAGGGGTGCGGGCCATGAGGGCCGGCATACTGCTGGCAGCCAGCTCGTGTGGTTAGTACCACGGGCAAGGGCGCCTCAGTGAGCCGGACTTGGAGTCAAAAGGCAGCGTGAGAAAAGGAGTAAGAGCGCACCCGCTTAGGTGTCTGCTAACCACTTACTGCCCAAATAATTTAGTTGCCGTGTGCAGTTGCTAGGTAACTGGGAGAAAATGAAAAAGGCACGGCGTAGCGATACTTTCAGTGCACAAAATGCTGATCCAGCAGCATCTGGTTACAAGTTCCATGCATTGTCTTAAATCATGGGGTCACTGCCCCTGTACTTATACTGCAAAAGTCTTTGTTCTGGGGACACTTCAAAATTTTTTAGAAGTGCACAACGCCCCTTTTCTAATCCTAAACCTGGCCCCAGACACACTACATTGGGGCGGAGACAGCATTGTCAAAGACAAGCACAGCCCAATTAAGGTACAGGTGAAACTCCTCCCACCACTCTAAATGCAGACCAGGAATATTCAGGCACAAGGGAAACTCCTCCCGCCACTCTAACTGCAGCCAAGGTCTAATCAGCATAGCGCTAAGTCACCCAGGAGAGGCAGGGCACACCTCAACCCCCCTTGTGACTGTCTAGAGTGAATGCACATCCCCTTTCCCCTGTCACTCTAAACTAGATAGTGAATACACATCTAGACAGGGCACAAAGACTCATTAGCACACAGAAATGCATTCTTCTAAAAGTGGCATTTCTAAAATCTTAATAACAAATCCGCTTTCATCAATAAGTAGGATTTGTCACTACTATTCCAAACAAACCAAACATGGTGATACTACCGCTCTCGTATCAGAAATTGCCACTGAAGCACATATCAGGGAAACCCCAATGCAAACCCATTAGAGGACAGCCTCACAGCTGTGAGAAACCAAATAGGCTGTTTGTCTCTACCAGGACATGCCACACAGTTAAGGCATATGTCCTACCTTTTACCTACATAGCACCCTGCACATAGGGCTAGCTAGGGCCTACCTTAGGTGTGACTTATATGTAGTAAAAAGCGAGTTTCAGACATGGCACCCATGTCACTGTGGCAGTAAACTGCGCACACAGGCCCTGCAGCAGCAGAGCCCTGAGACAGGTTTGAAATGCTACTTCTGTGGGTGGCGCAAGCAGCGCTGCAGGCCTACTCTGTACTGGGGTGAATGTATGACATTGTTCTGCATTCTGTCCATCAATTGTTGTTTTTGCATTTGTCACCCCGAGTGGGACGGGTATGCTCAGACGTGAGTCCCGTGCTCTCCATGCCACTGGGATCAAGCTATCCTGGCTGAAGAGGGGTGAAACCCCGAAACCGGTCCTAGGATGCTTGTTTCCAGTCCAGGGAGGACCTGGCTTGGCAGTTCGGGCTGGACTGTTCCCATAAGGCACAGGGTCAAGACTGATTTGCATATGGCTGGGTTCAAACTGGAATGGCATGGTGAGCAAAAAAACGATGGATTTAGGCCCAGATCTCTGAACTGGGGTGAATGTATGACATTGTTCTGCATTCTGTCCATCAATTGTTGTTTTTGCATTTGTCACCCTGAGTGGGACGGGTATGCTCAGACGTGAGTCCCGTGCTCTCCATGCCACTAGGATCAAGCTATCCTGGCTGAAGAGGGGTGAAACCCCGAAACCGGTCCTAGGATGCTTGTTTCCAGTCCAGGGAGGACCTGGCTTGGCAGTTCGGGCTGGACTGTTCCCATGAGGCACAGGGTCAAGACTGATTTGCATATGGCTGGGTTCAAACTGGAATGGCATGGTGAGCAAAAAACAATGGATTTAGGCCCAGATCTCTGTACTGGGGTGAATGTATGACATTGTTCTGCATTCTGTCCATCAATTGTTGTTTTTGCATTTGTCACCCCGAGTGGGACGGGTATGCTCAGACGTGAGTCCTGTGCTCTCCATGTCACTGGGATCAAGCTATCCTGGCTGAAGAGGGGTGAAACCCCGAAACCGGTCCTAGGATGCTTGTTTCCAGTCCAGGGAGGACCTGGCTTGGCAGTTCGGGCTGGACTGTTCCCATGAGGCACAGGGTCAAGACTGATTTGCATATGGCTGGGTTCAAACTGGAATGGCATGGTGAGCAAAAAAACGATGGATTTAGGCCCAGATCTCTGTACTGGGGTGAATGTATGACATTGTTCTGCATTCTGTCCATCAATTGTTGTTTTTGCATTTGTCACCCCGAGTGGGACGGGTATGCTCAGACGTGAGTTCCGTGCTCTCCATGCCACTGGGATCAAGCTATCCTGGCTGAAGAGGGGTGAAACCCCGAAACCGGTCCTAGGATGCTTGTTTCCAGTCCAGGGAGGACCTGGCTTGGCAGTTCGGGCTGGACTGTTCCCATGAGGCACAGGGTCAAGACTGATTTGCATATGGCTGAGTTCAAACTGGAATGGCATGGTGAGCAAAAAAACGATGGATTTAGGCACAGATCTCTGTACTGGGGTGAATGTATGACATTGTTCTGCATTCTGTCCATCAATTGTTGTATTTGCATTTGTCACCCCGAGTGGGACGGGTATGCTCAGACGTGAGTCCCGTGCTCTCCATGCCACTGGGATCAAGCTATCCTGGCTGAAGAGGGGTGAAACCCCGAAACCGGTCCTAGGATGCTTGTTTCCAGTCTAGGGAGGACCTGGCTTGGCAGTTCGGGCTGGACTGTTCCCATGAGGCACAGAGTCAAGACTGATTTGCATATGGCAGGGTTCAAACTGGAATGGCATGGTGAGCAAAAAAACGATGGATTTAGGCCCAGATCTCTGTACTGGGGTGAATGTATGACATTGTTCTGCATTCTGTCCATCAATTGTTGTTTTTGCATTTGTCACCCCGAGTGGGACGGGCATGCTCAGACGTGAGTCCCGTGCTCTCCATGCCACTGGGATCAAGCTATCCTGGCTGAAGAGGGGTGAAACCCCGAAACCGGTCCTAGGATGCTTGTTTCCAGTCCAGGGAGGACCTGGCTTGGCAGTTCGGGCTGGACTGTTCCCATGAGGCACAGGGTCAAGACTGATTTGCATATGGCTGGGTTCAAACTGGAATGGCATGGTGAGCAAAAAAACGATGGATTTAGGCCCAGATCTCTGTACTGGGGTGAATGTATGACATTGTTCTGCATTCTGTCCATCAATTGTTGTTTTTGCATTTGTCACCCTGAGTGGGACGGGTATGCTCAGACGTGAGTCCCGTGCTCTCCATGCCACTGGGATCAAGCTATCCTAGCTGAACAGGGGTGAAACCCCGAAACCGGTCCTAGGATGCTTGTTTCCAGTCCAGGGAGGACCTGGCTTGGCAGTTCGGGCTGGACTGTTCCCATGAGGCACAGGGTCAAGACTGATTTGCATATGGCTGGGTTCAAACTGGAATGGCATGGTGAGCAAAAAAACGATGGATTTAGGCCCAGATCTCTGTACTGGGGTGAAGGTATGACATTGTTCTGCATTCTGTCCATCAATTGTTGTTTTTGCATTTGTCACCCCGAGTGGGACGGGCATGCTCAGACGTGAGTCCCGTGCTCTCCATGCCACTGGGATCAAGCTATCCTGGCTGAAGAGGGGTGAAACCCCGAAACCGGTCCTAGGATGCTTGTTTCCAGTCCAGGGAGGACCTGGCTTGGCAGTTCGGGCTGGACTGTTCCCATGAGGCACAGGGTCAAGACTGATTTGCATATGGCTGGGTTCAAACTGGAATGGCATGGTGAGCAAAGAAACGATGGATTTAGGCCCAGATCTCTGTACTAGGGTGAATGTATGACATTGTTCTGCATTCTGTCCATCAATTGTTGTTTTTGCATTTGTCACCCCGAGTGGGACGGGTATGCTCAGACGTGAGTCCTGTGCTCTCCATGCCACTGGGATCAAGCTATCCTGGCTGAAAAGGGGTGAAACCCCGAAACCGGTCCTAGGATGCTTGTTTCCAGTCCAGGGAGGACCTGGCTTGGCAGTACGGGCTGGACTGTTCCCATGAGGCACAGGGTCAAGACTGATTTGCATATGGCTGGGTTCAAACTGGAATGGCATGGTGAGCAAAAAAACGATGGATTTAGGCCCAGATCTCTGTACTGGGGTGAATGTATGACATTGTTCTGCATTCTGTCCATCAATTGTTGTTTTTGCAGGCCTACTAGTAGCATTTAATTTACAGACCCTGAGTATATGGGATACCAGTGTACAAGGGACTTGCAGGTAAATTAAATATGCCACACAGGTGTAGTCTAATCTTACCATGTTTACAAGAGTTTACAAGAGAGAGCACATGCACTTTAGCACAGATCAGCAGTGGTAAAGTGCGCTGAGACAGAAAACCAACAAAAACGTGTCAGAAAAAATACAAGAGGAAGGCAAAAAGCTCGGGGATGATTTTACAAAAAGGGCCAGTCCAACATGTCACTTTTAGAAAGCAGGCATTTTCTTGTTTAACCATTCTTTGTGCTTCTGCCTGTTGGTGGATTGACTGTCTGGTTCAGAGTGACATGGGCTGGGGATGTGCATTCACTGTAGACAGCAACTGGGGGGGCTGCGGTGTGCCTGGTACTTCCTGGATGACTCAGAGCTGAGCTGAATAGATCTTGGCTGCATTTAGAGTAGTGGGAGGAGTTTTCCTTGCACCTAAATAGGTACTGTCTTGTTTGCACAATGCTGTATCCATTCCCTGTGGTCATACCGCACCGGTGAGGACAGAACTGGATTGGACTGGACTCAGAGAGCCTTGCACAAAGAAGAACAGAGACAAAATGGGATATAAGTAGTGAACCTTAAACCCTAGAACTTTAGATCACTTCTGGACTCAAGAGGAACTTTTGCCACGGAGAAGAGCTGGAGAGCTGTGAGAAGTACTGCCTCTTTGCTGTGTTCTGTGAGGGGTTGGCCTGCATTCGCTGCTTCTGCCAAGCAAGGAACAAAGACTGGAACTTTGTTGAGAAACCTGCTTGAAGAAGAATCTTCAAGGGCCAATGTGTGCTGGCCTCCTGCTCTGAAGTCTCAGGGACACAAATACTTCACCCCCTGCTCCCCTGATCTATATATCTGGGAGTTCTGATCTGCCAGTAGGTGCCTGTTCCACTTCTGGGCCTCTGGAAGTTGATCCTGCTGTTAGGAGCTGGAAGAAACCTAAGAGAATCAAGAAAATCAAGCTCCGACGCCATCAGCGATGCCGCCTCGATGCTGAGACCTGCACGGAGGGCCGGGCCCCCGCTCGTGAAGTGCATGACGCACAGCCCAGCCTACACTGCAGTTCCGATGCCCTTCGACGCCCTTTAACGCCTGCAGTTATCGGCCTTCCCAACACCAGCGCTCGCACCGACTCCGTCATCACTAGTGCCTGCATCCTGTTATCGCGTCGCTGATAACCGCTGAGGGTGACTCCACGAACTCGCCGAGTTGGGGCACTTTTACTAATGTTGCACCAAGGTTGGATTTGCATCTAAATGTGATTTTTAACCCAAATATGGTTTACACTAAAGTGTGTTTTTAACCCAAATGCAAATTTTGTTCCCACAGGTGTTTCCACTGGTAATGTTAGTAATGCTGCTAAAGGGTAATTTTGCGCATACAATGTTTTTGCTCCAAATGTGATTTTGCACCTTAATATGTTTTGGCCGCCTTAATGAGATGCACGCTTCCAAAATCTGCCCCATTTTCCTACTGGAACCATACCACTGGTAATTGTGTACCTTAATATATGTTTGCACCCAAATAATTTTCTCCTAAATGGAATACCACATTGCTGCTTAATTTGCACCACAGGGGATTTTTCACCTAAAAGTGATTCTGCACCTAGTTTGCCCATACACATGGTGTGTGCTCCTAAGTTTCCACATACACAGATTTTGCACCCCATGTCATTTTGCAGCACAATATGCTGGCAACCAAATATGATATTATACTAATACACCACTTACTGTGACGTATTTCCATATTGTATAGTGACCAGAATGTGATTCACCTCTCCTGACGAGTCTACACCAGGGGGATTTTGTAACAAGCTGTGTTTGTGAACCAATGTAATTTTTGTTCCTTCTAAATGTATCTTTGCACACAAAAGTAGTTCCAAACTCCAGCTTGAGGGATCTCTTACCTAACTGGGATTCTCCATCCACATGTGTTTTCCTTCTAAATGTGATTGATTGTTGTTCCCAAATCCACATTCCCACTTTTGTTGCATCAAGGGTGAGTTCCCATCTAAATCTTATTTTGCTCCTAAATTGAATATACAAGAGTGCTTTCATTGCATTAAGAGTGTTTTGTACCTAAAAGTAAGCTCGCACTGAATCGTGATCTTGTCACATACCGAAAGAAGTATTGTTGGAGTGCAAAGTTGCTGCTGTTTTTAATCACCTATTTTTGCAGTGCTGGTGCTATGCAGAGCAACGATATTCGGAGATAAAGTGAAAGACGCAAACATAAGTGGCAAACAAGGAGGCAGGTTTCATGTGGATACTGCACAAATAGTCTGAGCCCATTTTTTTCATTCCTATGTTAGCATGCACTAGGACATTAAAGCCAGACATACTGGTTCTGCCAATGCTTGTTTTCTTTATGAGAAAAGTAGCTTTGTGGGTATTCATAAATCTTCTCTACTGTTTTCCACCTTATAATTGAGGCCAAAACCGTTTGAATTGGGCTTTCAGAATACCCAAGTGCCTGCATGAAAGGAAAGGAATTTCTTAACTTGGAAAAACTGTTTCAAAGTGACGAAAAACATATGTGCACATAAATGCACATGCGTGCAATGCCTACTCCTGCAGATTATCTGTCCTCAGATAATCCTCAGGGTAAGCATTGCACAGCATAGAGTGGCGTGGAAATTTAGGGGCATATTCTCAAGCCCCTATCACCACCACAACGTCACTTTCAGTGACGTTGTGATGGCGATAGGGCTCAGCCCTATTCACAAGGCAGCGTTATGCCACATTAAGTGGCTTACCGCGGCTTAGCGCTGCCTTGTGAATAGGGCCCCCTTTACGCTGTTTTTAGCGTGAAAGGGGCGTGCAGTGGGTGTTGCGGTGGGCGCTCCACCGCAACACCCATTGAGTTTGGCGCTACCTCCTATTCTCAAGGGCAGTGTAAATAGGAGGCAGCGCCAAACTTAAGACCAGGAAAACTCTGGTCTTAAGGTGGCAAAACGATGAGAAATGAATTATTTCTCCTCGTTTTTGCTTTTTCCAAGGAAAAAGCAACATGTCATGGTTTGTTTATGTACAGGAAGGTGTCCCTTCCTGTATATAAGCAAACCTTTTTTTAGAAATGGCGTTTTGTAACTTACATGCATGCTGCACGAAGCAGCACACATGTAAGTTACAAAGTGGCATTTTAGGTTTGTTTATGTGCAGGAAGGGACACCTTCCTGTACATAAACAAACCTCCTTGCTTGCAGACACCCTTGCACTCTGGTGCAAGGGTGCCTGCGCTGGCGCTAAGTTGTGAAACTTAGCTCCATCGCAGGGGGAAATGCAAGGCTGCACCTTATCCTTGAGAATAGGGTGCAGCCTCGCGTTTCCGAAGTGGCAGAGAAAGGCGTTAAGCCAAGAAGGCTAACGCCTCTCTCCGTCACTTCATTGAGAATATGGCCCTTAGAGTTTGGGTAAATTTCCATGCATAGCTCCCAGAGTTTCTGTAACTGCCCCAAAGTATCTCACTTTGTCCAAATCAAAGTAATAAAGGTTCATTTATCAGATTTACGAAAGTGCAGTGCGAATCAAGCCTCTTTCCGTTTGCTTCCATGCGCAAGATTTATATGTGTCTGCAAAATACATATAGCACTGCTCGGAACGTTTGGCAATCAGACTGCACAGTTTTAGAAAACAAATTATTTAAAATGAATGTATGTTTTCCTTTCTGCCACTATCCCATTTTAACTCAGCCTTGTTCACTGGAGCCCACACATTTGGCATAACTTCCAGTTCTATTATTTTACTGGACTTTATTTCCTAACACAAATCACTTTAATGTGAAAAGATATTTACTGTTAGTTTTCTATTTATAGTTCTCAAATATTAAAAAACACCATGCAGTGATAATAATTAATACTGAAATACAAGCTGAAATAACTCAAATGGACAACATAAAATAATTTGCATTTGATTATTTATATGTGATATGCTGGACAATTTGATTTCTACCCTGAATTCCCCCAAAAGACCTATGAAATAGCCTCATGCAACATATGTTTTACTTTTATATAGACTACAAACGCAAAAGAAACCTTCAAAGACAGATAGAACCCTCAGACAATCTCTAAGGAGGGATAAACAAAATTGCAGGGATTGAAACCCAATTATGAAACCATTGACTTTAAGAAAAAAACAGAATGAATATTGCAGAAGTACTAAAAATACGACACAGCCTTAAAACTGCTATTCACATGCCCAAGTAATGTCCACACCAAATATATCTCTGGCTTTTGGCAACTTTCGTGGTTGATTCCTGTTTTCTCCAGCCCAGTAAGTACACTATTAAGTGATTGTTCGACTCAGGTTTTGGAAGCAAATCTTGGAAACAAACAAACCGAGTATAAAAATTCCTCCCAGGCACGCATTTCTAATTTTGGAGAAACCTTCAAAGAATAAAAATGCAATAAGAGTAGCCAAGAATATCTTTGATGAGAAGTTGATTTCCTTTGGTAAAACCCAGAGATTTTCTACACGGGAGATTATGCCAGGACTCTGGATATTGAAATATAAGGCAGGCTTGCGGAGCATGTGTAATATTTCTCTACGTGACCGCCCTAAACTGCATTTTGGAGAGCTGTTTGGGACTCAAATAGGTTATCGCATAAATGTACTATGGGGCATATCAGCAACAACCGGCGATAATTATCGCTAAGCGCACTTAGCTCTAGGATAATTGTCGCCGGCTAACGTGGATTTTTATCGCTGAGATAGCGTGCTATTAGCAACGCTTATCTCAAAAGCGATAACAATCCTAGCGGTAACTGCCTAACGTGAGATTATCGCTGGAAACCCAGCGATAGTATCACGAAATGTGGCGTTAGCTTGTTGATAGGGCCTCACAAACCTAGCCATGATAGCCACCTTCCATAGGATATCATGGTTAAGTCACTCCTGAAGCAGGCGTAAGGAAAGTAGCGATAACAGGGGTTATCGCTACTTTTCTTGCCGCTTTGCTTCATAGCGTGGGGCTTGATGATAGGAGAAATGTCGCTTGGTGACATTTCTCCTGTCATGTCAGGTCAGGAACGCCCACTTTGCATCTCATTAGAGATGCAAAGCTGGGCGTTAAATTTGTGCGCTAATGCAAGGTTTCACACGTTGGCGTGACCTTGCTAATTAGGCGATAAGATTATCGCCACTTTTCGGCCGAAAACAGCCGCAAAAGCAGCGATAATTTTCTATCGCCGCCTTGTAGATATGCCCCAAGGGGCATATTATCAAGACAGGCGATAAAATTATCGCCCCTTTAGTGGCTGAAAACTGCCGCTAAAATGGCGATAATGGGCTTGATAATATGCTCTATGGAATTCCAATTGAAGCTCAGGTTAGATGTCCTTCACATCTAACATGGGCTTCAATTGGAATTCCATAGAGCATATTATCAAGCCAATTATCGCCGTTTTAGCTGCAGTTTTCTGCCGCTAAAGCGGCGATAATTTTATCGCCTGTCTTGATAATATGCCCCTGAAATCTTAAAGGAAACAATAAAATTACTTAAGAAAATAATTGACACTGATAGTCCTTGTGGATTTGTGCCTCTCAAACATTTTTGTTTCATACTTCAATGAGACCTGTAAACATATGCCTAGCCCTAAACTTCAGAATTGAACATGAATTTGGTTACATTTCATAACCTAGATTGACCGCTTTTCTTTTGACTGTATTCATAATATGAAGCCACAGATTCTTGCAGAAGCTGTAGAGTGTTTCTGTGCAAGTTTCTATTTAAATTGTTTGTTTAGCATGACATCACAGTCTCAGTGGAGCAATGTACAGCCCACGAAAGGAGCATAATCCTTGTTTGTCAATATTTACAATACAGATCAAAGCAAAACGCAAAAGAAAACAAAATGTATGCTAAATACCAAAACGTGGAGTTTTGTACAGTAAGCACTAAAATCTCCATGTTCTTCCTGAAAAAACTCAATATAGGCATATCATCTCTGATTGCTGTCGGTTTTTATCAGTCGCCCTAATTATCACAGCTGATGTGGTCAACTCGAAATGGGATTATGGGAGCTGTAGAAGGAAGAGTCTTGCAATAGCAATACGAACAGTGGGATATGACAGTGCGGAAGCAATTAACAACAGCATCGGTGGCTAAATAACAACAGAACTCCGTCACCAGTCCTTGACAGTTCTTCCGTGTACTTCCAAGTCAGTGGCCAGCTGCAAAGGGCACTGCTGCCATTCGTTCAGATATTTTGTGCTACAATGGTCCCTAGGGAGGTAGGGACAGGAAGTAACAAATGAGTACAGACCCAATCAGTGCTGGATTGGTTAACTTATCCAGCCGGACAGAGGTTCAATATTTAATTTATCAGCAAGTTTTTGGGATGTAAACAAACACAAATACTGAAAAGTGGGACACAAGCCTACATCCTACTACACAAACATACAAACATAAAATAGGGAGAACATTTAAGCGAGGCTCAGGCAACGCTTACGGTTTGTTTTGACAAGTATTATGAATTTTAAGAAACAAAGTAACGTCTCTACACAGTTAATAATGACATCACATTTAGTGCATGAGGCGTTTTAAGGTGTCGACGGCATTTCGATCCAAGTGAGCAATGCGTGGATCATCTTCAGGACATTATATTAGCATGCCTGTATATAAGTGCCTAAGATAATTTGGGGAAGTCCGAAGGGCCTGCCACGAGACTGTGGGTGTGACAACACCGGATGCGGGAACGTCCAGGCTCGGTAGGGGCTCCGGCCGTCGCAGATGTGCGGTAATGGCAGGTCGAGGATCAAGGGGCACATTCGTTCAGAAGCACAATTAAATGTGTAAATTGGAGCGCACTTAAGTGGTGTATAGCATGCAAAGTTCAAGACTTGAGTCCCGGTTCAGTTTCAAAACCTTGCTTTATTCTTCACGACATTATTTTTGCAAGTAAAACAGCGAACGCGTTTTGTTCCTTTTCCGAAGAGGAACATCTTGAGGGCTGCGGACAATACTAACATACATAATGCAGAGTATACGGTACATCAGTACTTTGATTCACACATTTAAAAACATAAACGTTGACATACAAATGTGGCAACCATAATCTAGTTAGCCCTCAAGGAGATGAAAAATCATCAATTTAACAAGTAGAATGAAGCAGGAATGGAGCAGATTTAAGTCCAATACACACATTAATTAATTGTTGTGCTCATATGTTAACTGTTTATACAAAACGAATTAAACATATCCAAATTTACATTATGCTTATTGTAAAAAAAAAATATTTTCTCTACTGTAGTATCCCATGGTGCAGTATCATTTCTTTACATTTCCATTAGATACTTCAGAAATCTATCTATATGACATTAGAAGCAGTCAAGGGTGTCTTATGACGCCTCAAATAACCAGAGTACAAGATCTTGTGCAGCAATTTGTCAATAGAACAACAGTAATCTATGCATTTGAAAGACTAAACACCTGAGGATAATCGACTTAAAGTTAAATCATGTTATAAGATGATAGCTAATGATAAGACCATATTACAGAATTATATGTTGTTTTTCAAGTGATGCTTATTGTTCGAAATGGGGGTCTCTATTTGGCAATGGTTTACACCTTTGTCCAAGTAGGGACCCTTGCTTCTAGTCAAGGTAAGGGAGTTACGCCCTTGGACAACCCCTGCTCACTGCCTTTGGCACAAGCAGACAGGCTTATCTCAGAGGCAGTGTGTAACGCATTTGTGCGCACATACAGTAATACAGTGAAAACACTACAAATGGACACCACAACAGTTTAGAAAAATAAGTAATCTTTATCTAAACCAAACAAGATCAAAACAACAAAAATCCACCAAACATAGGTCAAGATATCATCAAGAATAGGTTATTCACAAAAGTAAAGCTTGTAGCAACAAATAGCTGCACCTAGGACTATTACGGCATGGTGACAGATGAAAATCCCAAAGTAAGGCACAGACCGCGAGGTGCACGACATCGGGCTGGAGTCACACGGACCTCAAAGAACAGTACCTTGGAAAACAATGGAAACAAAGACAAGCCACAGCATCAGGGAGGAGATGCTTCGTGGGAGCCATGCGGCGTTGGTTCCTTATGACCACAGGGGAGGTGAGGCATCGTTTTCTCACTGCAATGCACAGGAGGTGAGGCGGCAGTTCCTTACTGTTGCCGGGGGGGTGACGTCGCGGTGTCGTCGAGGCATTGCTTCCTTACGATGATGCGGGCTGATGGATTTGGGAGGCCACCCACGTCAGGTATCGGCTCTGCGATGATGAAGTACCAGTGTCGGTGAGATCAGGGGTGCGGTGCGAGTCGGGGCAGTGCATTGTGAGCGTCACGAGCAGTGCCCTTGGCTCCAGTGCAGGCAGCGGCCTCGGTGGCAGCATCAGACTCGGTACCGTGCAACGTCTGCAAGACTCGGAGCTGGGGTGAAAGTCAGGGTGGCGCATCAAGCACTTCATGAGCGATGCCCATAGCTTTGGTGCAGGTCCTGTCATCGCTTGCTGGTGTCCATTTACCTGTGTAGCAGCTGAAACAGCACTTCCTGGTGCAGGAGGACAGATGAAATTAAGTCTTTGTGTCCCTGAGAACTTCAGAACAGGAGGCAATCTCTACACCAAGCACTTGGAGATCTTTTTCAAGCAGGATACACAGCACGCAGCAAAGTCTTAGTCCTTTCCTTGGCAGAAATAGCCACTGCAGGGCAACCACAAACAGCACACACTTCTCCAGCTTTCCCAGCTCTTCTCCTTGGCAGAGGTTCCTCTTGAGTCCAGAAGTCATCTAAAGTTCTGGGGATCCTGGGCCCCAATACTAGGCCTGGGCAGTAAATTCCGTTCAGCTCGCGGAATTTGCAGAATTTGAGTAATTTCGCGTTCCGTGGAGAATGCAAAATTGCCCAAAATTCTGCATGACGCGGCTCCGTGGAATTTTTTGCTTGTCCACGTTCTCAAAATGTGTGTTCACAAGATATTTCCCACTGAGCACGCAAACAGCATTCGCGAACAGAAAAAAGCATCGCGAACAAGCAATTCTGCATATTCGCAGAATTTCTGCGTGTTCACGGAGATTTTTACCGTTTTGCGGAGCTTTGCATAGCGCAACCACGCAAATTTCGCCCACCACTACCCAATACTCATACAGCATTTTCCTTTGTTCTCTAGTGGCAGAGAGTCCCGGTGCTTAGTCCTAACTAGTTCTGTCCTCTTTGGTCCAGCTCCCCATCAGGAGGTGGAGACAGCATTGTGTAAGGCAGACAAGGCCCATTCGGGGTCAAGGAAATCTCCTCCCACTACTCTAAATGCAGACCAGGACTATTCAGCCAAGGCCTGACTCATCCAGGAAAGGCAAGAAACACCTCAAGCCCCTCCCCAGTTGCTGTCTACAGTGAATGCACATCCCCAGCCCCTGTCTCTCCAAAGCCAGACAGTCAATCCACAAACCAGCAGAGGTACATAGGATGGCTAAGCAAGAAAATACCCACTTTCTAAAAGTGGTATTTTCAAACACATAATATAAAAATCATCTTTACTAACAGATGCATTTTTATAATCTGAGTTCAGGTATACTAAACTCCATATTTCTACCATGTCCCAATGGTTGTTTAGACTTATAAATAAATTCCCATTCTAACTTTTGGACAGATAGCCTTTCAATAGTGAAAAATGTATTGCACTGTATTTCACTATCAAGACATGTCACACACATCAGTACATGTCCTACCTTTCACATACACTGCACCCTGCCTACAGAGGTACCTTGGGCCTACCTTAGGGGTGACTCAAATGTAATAAAAGAGAAGGTCAGGGTCTGGCAAGTGGGTGCACTTCCCAAGTCGACATGGCAGTAGAGACTGCGTGCATACACTGCAGTGGCAGATCTGAGACCCCTCTGAAAGGCTGCTTGTGTGGGTGGTCCAATAAGTGCTGCAGGCCCACTAGCAGATGTTGACCTACAGGCCCTGGGCACACAGAGTGCACTGTACTAGGGACTTAGCAGTAAGTCAAACAAGGCAATTGTTAGACCTGGCACCATTGGCGTGGGTCTCACTTCAATTATTCACTGTTGCCTCATATGTTTTTGCTGGTTTTAGATGCTTTAGGCACTGTGCCACAGCTAATCAGTGCCACAGTGCAGGTGCTCCCTATGGTAAATTGATGTATGGATTAGTGACTCCATGATTGGCTTATTTCGTTTACTTGTCAGACCCTGGTACAGTGCACTGCGTGTGCCCAGGGCTTGTAAATCAAATGCTGCTGGTGGGCTTACAGCACTGGTTGTGTCACCCACAGAAGCAGCTTGTAAAGTGTGTCTCAGGCCCGCCATTGCAGAGCCTGTGTACAGTCTGTGACTGCCATGTTGACTGGGCAAGTGCACCCACTTGCCAGTCCCTAAACCTTCCCTTTTCTTCATATGAGACACCCCTAAGGTAGGCCCAAGTGCAGGGTGCATTGTAAGTAAAAGGTAGGACATGCCCTGGTGTGTGTGGTATGTCCTAATAGTGAATTACAGCCATTATCGTTTTTCACTATTGCAAGGCTACCTGTTTCGCATAGGCCAGAATGGGCAGTTTGATTATAACATCCTATAATCCTAACTGACCCAGGGGACATGGTAGAAATTCGAGTTTAGCATGTCTGAACTCAGACTGATAAAATACATTGTTTAGTGAAGTTGGTTTTAACATTCTGTGTTTGAAAATACCACTTTTAGAAAGTAGGTATTTTCTTGCCTAACTGTCCAAGCCTTCCTCTGCCAGGTTGTGTATTCCATGTCTGGTTAGTGATTGACAGGGGCTGGGGGATTCCAGGAGACAGGGTGAGTCAGAACAGGGCTGAATAGACCCATCTGCATGTAAAGTGGTGGGAGGAGTTGCACCTGGGACTTGAATAGGGTTGTGCCTGCCTTCCACAATGCTGGCTCCACCTCCTGTGGTGTGTCTGATGTCCTTGGCCCAGACTGTCAAAGGAATGAAGGAGTCTTGTCAACAAAGTGCTCCAGGACTGACCAGAACTGGTTTGGACTAGGCAAAGGCCTCTCTGCCTTCAGAGAACAAAGAAAATATGAGTACAAATACTGAGGCCCAGACTCCAGGACTTTAGGTCATTTCTGGGAAACAAGAAGAACCTTTGCTGAATAGAGGAACCAGAGAGAGAGACTGCAGGAGGAGACTATCCCTATGCTGTGTGCTGTTTGAGGATTGGCCTGTAGTGGTTACCTGATTGCCAAAGAAAGGAGAAAGGACTTTGTGCTACTTTCATCAACTTGTAAGAAGATCTCCAAGGGCTTGAACTAGAGCTTGCCTCCTGCCTGAAGTCTCAGGGATACAAGACTTCACCAACCAGCTCCCCTGAGCTCCCTTGCTGGGAATCAGAAGTGCCTGCTGTTGAGCTGGGCCTTCTGAGAGGCTGCGAGTCGCTGGGAGCTGGAAGCGCGACTTAAGATGAAGAAGCTTGTCGCCGCCGCAGCACTTGTCGTCGCATTGCCGAGAAAGCGTGCCGCCACTGCCGCTGTTGCCAACGTATCGCCGAAGCACCTCGCATCACCGGAGAATTGTGTCGCTGCGTGTCGCAGCAGCCGTCGTCGCATCGCTGAGAAAGCGTGCCACCGCTGTCGCCATCCCATCGCCAAAGCACCCCGCATCACGTGAGAAGAGTGTCGCCGTCGCAGCAGATGCCGCCGCATCACCAGAGAAGCGTGTCGCAGGGCCTGTCGCGGCTCAAGAAAATTCACTGAGTCGCCGCACGGCCGTAGGGCATGCACGCATCACCCCTTCGTTGTCGCAACATCAAGTAGATGCCATTTTTGTTAATTGCACTGGGTCGTCATCACATCGCGGCATTGCTAGTCTCATCGCCACAGAAGCACAGTAAGAAACTGACGCATCACCTCCCCAAGCGGTGAAGAACTGACGCATCACCTCCTCTCCTACGCAGCAGTAGGGAACTGACGCATCACCTCCCCCGAAGCAAGGAACCAATGCATCACCATTCTTGCGTGTAAGGAACCGGCGCATCACCTTCCCTTCAACACTTTTGTTTCTAACACGTTACGCATCCAAAGGTACATTGAACGCTAAGTGTCGCTTTTACCATCTTAAGAGATTTAAGCTATTTCTACCATTTTTAAAGTACAGCATTGTGGATTTTTCTCGTTTTTGGTCTTGTGTTACGCCTATATAAAGATATTTATTTTTTATAATACAACCTGTGTGGAGTCCATCTGTAGCGTTGTCACTGTATTACTGTGTGTGTTCACAAATGCTTTACACACTGCATCTGAGATAAGCCTGTCTGCTCGTGCCAAGCTACCATGGGGGTGAGCAGGGGTTATTTTAGGAGTTTGCCCACTTACCCTGGCTAGACGCAAGGGCCCCTATTTGGTCAAAGGTATTTACCTCTGCCAACTAGAGACCCCCAAATCTAATACCAATCATTAAAACACCAATCCATATTCACAATTAATAGAAGGAGCACTTGCACTTTGGCACTGATCAGCAGTGGCAAAGTGCCCAAAGCATCTAGATCAGCTCAAATAAAATCCAGCACACAGCAAACATACAGGAGTCAGGGGCAAAAAGACCAGGGAAGACCACACCAAGGATACCAGGTCTAATACGTGCCCCCTCCAGCTGAAATGTGGGGAGAACTACCCACCTTCCTGGGAGATACCTTTACGAAGGCAGAAAAATCTGTACAGACCATCAGCAATGGCGTGTTCTGTACCAGGGCGGTATTCCACCGTAAAGTCCATCCCAGGTAGGGAAATGGACCACCTCAACAGTTTTGGGTTCTCACTCCTCATCTGCATCAACCATCTGAGGGGCCTGTGTTCAGTCTGAACCCGGAAGTGAGTCCCACACAAACAGAGCCTCAGATTCTTCAGCGCTCAGACCACAGCAAAAGCCTCACACTCAATCGTACTCACCTCTGTCTCCGGGGAAGTATCCTCCTACTAATGAAGGCTACAGGGTGGTCTAGACCCTCATCATTTAGCTGTGAGAGAACAGCCCCCAGACCATGCTCTGAAGCATCTGTCTGAACCACAAATTCCTTTGAGAAGTTAGGTGCTTTGAGCACAGACGCCGTGCACATGGCAGATTTCAGGGCATCAAAAGCTTTCTGACAGGCATCAGTCCAGTTCACCTTCTTGGGCTGCTTCCTGGAAGTCAGCTCAGTCAAGGGGGCAACAATGGTGCCATACCTCTTGACAAACATCCTGTAATAACCGGTGAGGCCTAAGATTGCTCTCACCTATGTCTGGGCCTTGGGGGGTTCCCAAGCCAGAACGGTGTCAATCTTAGGCTGCAGGGGTGCCACCTGGCAGCTTCCTACGTGGTGCCCTAAGTACACCACTGATCCCTGCCCGATCTTGCACTTGCTGGCCTTGATTGTGAGGCCTGCCCCCTGTAGGGCCTTCAACCCTTCCCAGAGGTGGAGCAGATGTTCCTCCCACGTGGCACTAAACATTGCAATGTCATCCAGGTAGGCGGCACTGAAATCCTCCTGTCCAGCTAAGACCTGGTTAACCAACATCTGAAAGGTGGCAGGGGCATTCTTCAACCCAAAGGGCATCAGCCGGAACTGTTAATGTCCCTCTGGGGTTGAAAATGCAGACCTTACCTTGGCCCTGTCAGTTAGGGCAATCTGCCAGTACCCAGATGTTAAGTCAAGTGTATTAAGGTACTTGGCAGCTCCCAAACAATCGATGAGTCCATAAGCTATGGGGATGGGTTTTGCGTCAGTCCTGGTGATGGAATTGAGCCCTCGGTAGTCCACACAGAACCAGAGTTCTGGCGTGGCACCGGGTGCAGCAGCCTTTGGGCCCAAGACCACTGGGCTGGCCCAAGGGCTGTTTGAGGTCTCAATCACCCCTACTGCCAACATCTTGGAGACTTCTTCCTTGATGCTAGCTTTAACCCTGTCAGTCAAACTGTAAATTTTGTGATTCACAGAAGGACTGTCCCCAGTTTCCACATCATGGACACATCACTGAGTGACCCCTGGGGTTAGGGAGAACAGAGCAGCAAAGTGCCCAAACAGCTGACGGCAGTCCCTCTGCTGTTCAAGGGTCAGGGCGGAGGAGACGGTTACACCGCCGACTGAACCATCATGTTCCTTAGCAAACAGGAGGTCAGGGAGAGGCTCCGTCTCCTGCTCCATTCCATCATCTGTCACTAGGAGTATGCCCACTTCAGACCCCTCCAAATGAGGCTTGAGGCAGTTCACATGTAGGACCCGCAAAAGGTTCCTGGGAGACTTCAAGTCCACCAGATAGGGGACTTTACTCTTGCGCTCCGCTAACTCAAAGGGCCTAGTCCACTTGTCCTGGAGATCAGAAGGCTCCATTGGGGCCATGACCCACACTTTTTGGCCAGGCTGAAACTTGATCAGAGTGGCATTCTGATTGTACCAGCATTTCATTTTCTCCTCGCGTGCTTCCAGATTTGCCTGAGCAAATTGTCTGAAGCACTTAGTCTGGTTCCCGAAGGCCAGAATGTAGCTATATATATCCTGGGGAGGTTTACTGGGAGCTTTCTCCCAGCCTTTTTTGCCCAGACTCAGAGGTCCTCTTACAGGATGCCCATACAGGAGCTCAAAGGGACTGAACCCTAAGGACTTCTGTGGTACCTCTCTGAAAACAAAGAGTAGGCATGGTAGGAGGACGTCCCACTTATGCCTCATGGGTTCTATAAGACCCATAGTGATGCCTTTTAGGGTCCTGTTGAATCTCTCAACCAGCCCATTACCTTGGGGGTGGTAAGGAGTGGTTAACCTATAGGTAACACTACACTCCTGCCACAAGGACTTCATATACTTAAATTTAAAATTTGTACCCCTATCGGGTACCACCTCTCTGGGGAACCCCACTGGGGAAAAGATCCCCATCAATGCCCAACCCACCACGGATACAGTTGTGGTCTGGAGAGGGATAGCCTCAGTGTACCGGGTGGCATGGTCCACCAATACCAGGATGAACCTGTTGCCCATGGCTGTCTGGGCTCCAGTGGCCCCACAATGTCAATACCCACCCTCTCAAAGGGGGTGCTGACTACAGGAAAAGGTTGCAGAGGAGCCTTGCACTTTGTCCCACTCTTACCACTTGCCTGGCCCCAGTGTCTCTCAGAGCCTCCACCCTATGGCCATTAACGTTCACCCACTGCCCTTATTTCCTAGTGTTTGCAGGCAGGCGGGTCCTTGGGACCATCTCACTGTCCCCTAGTGAGACAAGGGTAAATTCTGCTGGCTCCCACCCTTCCTGTGTTTCCAACTCCTCCCCAAATGCTAATGCTATACTAGGGAAAACATCCTTTACAATGACTGTGTTGCAACGCAGTCCATTAAACACATTTTTTACCCCGCAAAATATTTTACAACACAGTGCTTTACACTGCAAACCATTACAATGCATTCCCCATTACAGTGCCCAGGTGGAGTTAGAATAGTAAATTGCATTGTAATGGACAACTCATTGTAATTGATTGCGTTGTTAACCTGCCTTGTAAAAGATTTTGCGGGGTAAAAAATGCTGAAAAATGGCACGTGATGTAAATGCGTGCGAATTGTCATATTCTCTATACTCGTCATCCCATGGGGAAGTGCACCAGTGGGTGCTGGTGTAAACTTAGGTTATTTAGTATCCCCAATGATATACGGGGACCCTTCTCTGCCGAGTTCCCTGAAATTTCCTATGGTTTATTACCACCTGGGAACCTTTCCCTTGGGAATTATTTTGTGGCCCCTTTTAGAACTCCTTTTGTTTACCCTTGTCCCCCCATTCTTCTGCTGGGGACCCTGCCAACCCTTGGCTGAGTCTCCCACATACCCCTTGTGGTCCCTGGTGCTGACCCAGAAGTCCACCTCCACAGCAAGCCTCATTGGGTCAGTCAGCTTACTGTCAATCAAGAGATGGTGTAGCTCTGGAAAACTATTAGTATACAAGTGCTCCCATGACATCAAATCATAGAGCCCCTGAACATCGGTTATCTGGCCACCCTTCCCCCAACCATCCAGTGCTCTGCAAAAGACAGCAACATAGTTGAACCAAGTTTGTTATTCAAGTTTCTTACAGGCCCTGAACATCTGCCTATACAGTTCTGGGGTCAAGCCACATCTTCTGATTAAGGACTCCTTCATTGGAGCACAGATCATTTTATCCAACTCTGGTAAGGCTAGCAAGATATCCCGCCCTTCTGCCATGAAGCAGCTTCACAACCCTGCTCCCCAGTCTCTCTCAGGGACTCTGTGACTCTGTGGGACCTCATTGCTACCTCATACCCCTTGAGCCACTGACTAATGTAATCACTTCTCACAAAATCCTTGATCACTTCCTTAGGAATGTACACCCTCCCTTCCAGAGGTACCGGAGACAAGGTGCCACCCTTGGAACCGGACTCCTCACTCTTGGCTTTTATGTCCAGCTCCTTCAAACTTCTCTCATGCTCTAAGAGCACCCTTTTTACCTCCATGGCAAGTTTCTGCCTCTCTAACTCCATTTTCTTATCCTCTGTGTCACTCTCTTTTCCCAACCTGAGATTTAAGAGCTCCAGCTCATGCACTCTGCTTCTCTCTCTGTAGTCCAGCTCCTCAGGAGACAGCCCTCTTGATGACACACTGCTGCCCTCCCGCTGAAAGCACCCTCCCTCCATGCAGAACCAATGGCCCATCCTGCTGCCGATCTAAATTCTCTGCTTCCATCATAGGCTCCTCTGTAGGCCCACTGGCATTCCTTGATTCCAAACAGGCCCTCAGCGCCTTTTGGTATTCCTCCTTTCTGGTGAGGCCTCTCTCTGAGACTTAAAATTTCTTGCAGATGGATTTCAATTGTGGCACAGTGTAGGTTTTCACCCTATCATCTTCAAATTCAATATCCACAGATGCCATTGATGCTGGTTTTGTCATGGTGAAAATTGGAAGTTCACAAGTTGTAGAAAAGTCCAAAAAACAAAGAAATCACCAAATAGTATGTGGTAGCATAATGGTCTGCAATATACTAGTAATGTACACCAATCGCTGTATATTAGGCGCAAATGCAAGTCCTAATGCTGACTGCTGACCACTAATGTTAGAAATGGGGGTCTCTAGTTGGCAATGGTTTGTCCCTTGCTTCTAGTCAGGCTAAGGGAGTTACACCATTAGACAACACCTGCTCACTCCCTTGGTAGATTGGCATCAGCAGACAGGCTTATCTCAGAGGCCGTGGGTAAAGCATTTGTGCACACATACACTCATACAGGGAACACACTACAAATGGACAAAACAGCAGTTTAGAAAAATAAGTAATCTTTATCTAAACCAAACAAGACTGAAATGAAAAAAAAACACCATACATATGTCAAGATATCACCAAGAAAAGGTTATTCACAAAGATAAAGCTTGTAACAACAAATAGCTCCACCTGGGACTATTATGACATCGTGACAGATAAAAATCCCAAAGTACAGCGCCGACCACGAGGTGTGCGGCATCGGGCCCGGAGTCACATGGACCCAAAGAACAGTAACTTGGAAAATTATGAAAACAAAGGCGGTGCATGACGTCGGGTAGGTGATGCTTCATTGGTTCCGTCGGTTCCTTAGGACCACAGGGGAGGTGAGGCATTGGCTCCTTACTGTGATGCAGGGGAGGTGAGATGTCGGTTACTTACTGTTGCCAGGAAGGTGACGTCGCAGTGGCATTGAGGCGTCAGTTCCTTACTACGATGCGGGGTGAAGAGATTTGAGACGTCAGGTCGTGGCTCCGTGATGATGAAGCACCAGCGTCAATGAGGTCGGGGCTGCAGTGCGTGTCGGAGCGATGCATCCTGAGCGCCACGAGCAGTGCCCTCAGCTTCGGTGCAGGCAGCAGCCTCGGTGGCGGCGGCAGAGTCGGTATGGTGCGGTGTCAGCAGGTGTTGGGCTGCGGTGTACGTCAGGGTGGTGCGTCGTGCACATCACAAGTGGGGCCCACTGCTTCATTGCATTTCGCAGCATCGCTCACCGGGGTCAGTGTTGCAAATTCCCTCTGTGGCAGGTGAAACAGCAGTTCCAGGTGCAGGAGGACAGAGGAAATGAAGTCGTTGTGTCCCTGAGACTTCAGAACAGGAGGCATGCTTTACACCAAGCACTTGGAGATCTTCTTCAAGCAGGATTCACAGCACACAGCAAAGTCTTGGTCCTCTCCTTGGCAGAAACAGCCACTGCAGGCCAACCCCACACAGAAAAGGTGCAGTACTTCCCCTCCAGAAGTAATCTAAAGTTTCAGGGCTGGAACTCAATATTTATACAGCATTTTCCTTTGTTCTCTGGTGGCAGAAAGTCCATGTACTTAGTCCAAACCAATTCTGTCCTCTCTGGTCCAGCTTCCCAGCAAGAGGTGCAGACAGCATTGTGTAAGGCAGACCAGGCCCATTCAGGTGCAAGGAAATCTGCTCCCACTACTCTCAATGCATCCCAGGTCTATTCAGCCCAGCTCTAACTCATCCAGGATAGACAGGACACACCTCAACCTCCCAGCGGCTGTCTACAGTGAATAAACATCCCCAGCCCCTGTCACTCCAAAGTCTGGCACACAGGATGGCTAAGAAAGAAAAAACCCACTTTCTAAAAGTGGTATTTCCAAACACACTATATAAAAATTATCAGATGCATTTCTATATTTTGAGTACAGGTATAATGAACTTCTTCTTTCTACATTGTCCCAATGGGAAGTTAGACTTATAAGATGTTATAAATAAACTCCCATTCTATCCTATCAGACAGACAGCCTTTCAATAGTTAAAGATAATATACACTGTATTTTACTATCAGGACGTATCACACACATCAGTAAATGTCCTACTTTTCACATACACTGTACCCTGCCTATAGGGGTACCTTGGGCCCACCTTAGTGGTGACCCACATGTAATAAAAGGGATGGTTAGGGGCTGGAAAGTGGGTGCACCTGCCAGGTCGACGTGGCTGTAGAGACTGTGCGCAGACACTGCAGTACCAGGTTTGAGACCCCTTTGAAAGGCTGGTTGTGTTGGTGGCCCAATCAGTGCTGCAGGCCCATTAGCAACCATTGACTTACAGGCCCTGGGCACACACATACAATGTACCAGGGACTTAGTAGCAAGTCAAACAAGCCAATCATAGAAACATCAATCCATATTCACAATTTATAGAGGGAGCACTTGCACTTTGGCACTCATCAGCAGTGGCAAAGTGCCCAAAGCATCTAGACCAGAAAAAACGAAATCCAGCAGACAGCAAAAACTACAGGAGGCAGCGGCAAAAAGACCAGGGAAAACCGCACCAAGGTTTTATTACTACATTTACCTAAAGGTCATCAGTTGTCAAATGTTTGATAGCATTTCCAAAACATCAGTGCCAATTAGTTCCACTATAAGAGCATTGAGGACTGTGGCCCGACCATAGCAGCCAACATGGTAACGAATATGACGTAATCAAGAAGTTTCTACTGTTGGGTCCACTGATCAATCCGATTGCCACACATATATATATAATCAACAATCTGGGCTGGCTTTAGGGCAGGGTGACCCGTACAGCCACACAGGGTGCTGACCTTGGGGTGGGGCACTGACCTCAGGTGGGGACACCGTATTTAGCAATAACTTACAATTTAAAAGCAGCTGATGCAGAGTTTCTTGTACGTCCAGATTTCAGGCAGCAATAAAAATGTCAAGATAACTCTTGTGATTAATGCTAGAGAGAGAGATCGGAGTTTTGTCTAGTGGCAGTTTTGACTCACCATAAAATAGCGGAGATTGTGAATATGCCTGCTAGATGGAATAGATGTGTATTTAAAGTGGGTAGCTAAGTGGATTCTTAAAGCCAACCTTTACCAGTGCCTTAAAACTAATTAAATGTAATTGAGAGAGGCACTATGGAGAGATGAGGGACACTTTTGCCTGGTGGCAGTGAGGGAATCTGAGGAGGAGGTCGTGGAGGTGGGGGCTAAAAAAGAATTTTGTCGCAGAGAGTGCCACCAACGCTAAAGCCACCTGCGACAACAATGATGCCACTTTGCATTTGTCACCTGAGTGGGAAGGGTATGCCCAGACGTGGGTCCCGTGCTCTCCATGCCACTGGAATCAAGCTATCCTGGCTGAAGAGGGGTGAAACCCTGAAACTGGTCTAGGATGCTTGTTTCCAGTCCAGGGAGGACCTGGCTTGGCAGTTCGGGCTGGACTGTTCCCATGAGGCACAGGGTCAAGACTGATTTGCATATGGCTGGGTTCAAACTGGAACGGCATGGTGAGCAAAAAATAACTATGGATTTAGCCCCAGATCTCTCTACTGGGGTGAATGTATGACATTGTTCTGCATTCTGTCCATCAACTGTTGTTTTTGCACTAAGTAATACTTAAGGCAGAAGTGCGTAAAAAAGTCCAGAAATCAGTATGCTATAAATGTATTCTGTCCTCGTGTATCACAAATTAACAAAAGTAATCAATTACCAAATGATGCACAATAGACATGCCTGACTCACACTGTTGCCCACTCCGCCTGCACATGTGGAATGGCGTTTTCATGTTGTACTGCTGTATAAACAGAAAGGTACGTGTTCTCTAAATATGAGCCACAAAAAGAGTTGAAAACTTGCTGCATCGTCATGTATCTTGAATAAACTGCATGATTTGAGTACCATTCAATATGCTGAACACACAAATCTAAAATATGGTGTAGAACAGTGTGCAACTAAATAATTCCATATGACCAAAAATGGTAAATCAGTATATAAAATAAGAATGAAACAAATATTGTGTTTGAAAAGAGACAGCGTTATGGCATAGGCTGCAATGCACTATAATTGGTATATCTAGAGTGATGCCAATAACAAGCTGAAATTTCATACACATTTATCAGGGCTAAACAAGCTAATCCTACATAGTAAAACAACGGCAAGTATGAAGTAACAATTTTGGAACTTGGCACATGCAATGTAGGGGATCTACCGGTATTGGCTAGTGACAGCCATCTTGTGATCCTATTTTATTTCATGCTATGCCTGTGAATGTAAATGTGGAGCAGTAAAGCATGTTTTTGGAGCAAGTAGATTAAGACATGTATTATTATCATACATGCCAACAATTCAAAACTGAAAAATTAGAAAACTTTAAAACAAATCGGGAGAATGTTGTTTCCCCACTGACATATTGAAGAAGAGACAAATTTAAGGCGGAAAACTGCTAAAATAGGAAAACTATAGGATTCTAAAATCAGAAGTCTCCTGTAGTGCGGTCCATTAGGGCCCACCCACACAAGCTTTCATTTTATATGTTCACATTTAAACTTGACATCTTTTTAGACAGTGACTTTTCACATGCTTACCTCGTACATGATAATGTACTCGGAAAGTGTGCTGCATGCAACACACATTTCTTCATAAGCATTTTTATCACAACACTGTACATTTTGTTCAAAGATTAAGTACACTGAGTATGCTGCCCTTGCATTTTATTGCATTAATATATATATATTTGTATACTCGTATCATCACTGCAGTAATTATAATGATTCAATTATTAATCTTTTTCACCATTTTTGTAATGCTGGTAACAATGCTTTGCTTCCTTCTACTAATAGTGGCAGCTGATGTATTTTACACAAGAATCCAATTAATTCAATTTGTGTCCCCCGTTGGGAATGCCTAAAGTAACAACAAAAGGGGAAATCTGTTTCCACGACTTCCTTGGGGGAATTAGAATGGTCATGTTCTGAGGTGGCAGACACCATCTAGTTGCCTCTCAGGTTTAGGGGCCCAGACAGCGCACTGTGAGCTAGCCAGAAATTAGAACAATGCATTCTGATTATATGCATGAACGCAGTACCCATATTTTGATGCATATGTTGTCAATTGCACTGTCTTACTCAATTAATGGTAACCGCACAACACTCCCGCCTGAACTAGTTCTGCTGGCATTTGCGTAGTACAGTGGTATTGTCATAATCCATGTTATCACCACTTTCTTCTGGAACGTCTGGGCCATCATCCTCTTGGATTTTTACTGCTCACTTTGGGACTATGCCATGAGACGGCAGCTGCTGAGCTTAAGATGTGCCTTCATTGCCCCTGGGCTACTATATTTAGAGTTTGATGCTTGCATGGTGGCAGATTTACACCAACACTGTTTCCATCAACAATAGGTTATAGCTGGGGAAGGAGTCATGAGGGTCACCACCACGTGACTCAGTCCCAAGTGGAAGACATCATCCTGTTGCAAGATGGCAGAGCACCATGTTTGCCAAGCCGGCTGCTTGTGCTGCTTTGTTAACTACGAGTGAGTTTAAATGCTGCAGAACTTTCCTTTTTGATCCATGCTGCGGCTCTCTGCCGGGGATGGTAACCAGAGTAGCTTGTTCAAGGAGTTTGCTGCTGCCGCAACTCTATGTTCTGAATTAAACAAAAGGAGCAACGACTGGTACTGGAGCCCATTGGTGCATACATGAGGTGGGGTCACAGCAATGCCCACATATCTGTACTCCCTGGAGCCTTTTTTTAGAGTTTAACTCTATAAGACCCATAGGGCTTGGTGCTAGCCCATCCCCCCACCTTTTCCAACTACCTTGATAAGCACCTGCAAGCACTAGTAAGGAGTACATGGGGTGGTGGGAAGACCACTTCAGGAGACTAACCAGGTAGGAGTGGGAGTTAAAGGGGGAGATAAGCAATTCAAGTGCAATCCTTGATGTGGAGCTGAGCCCTTGGCCCCTACCTTACAACATTGTGGCAGCTGCAGAGTGACACTAAACTAATATAAGCTGCTCATTCACTTCATGGCCACTGCACTGTGAGGTGTTAATGACTGTGCTGAGTGCTTAGTTTGTCAATTTTAACAGTAAAAACGTGGCAACCGAAGGAAGTGATCTGATTAGGGTCGCCCGGGTCAGTCGCTACAACCTCTCAGCCTTCCATACCAAATGAATAGTCGGCCAGACAGTAGAGAATACAAACCAATATCTGTTTATTTAGAGTACACTCAGAGCGGAGCCCATTCGGCCCAGTCACTTAGGAGTGCTGCAGAGGGTCTGACATTCGCAAGCATAAAGTTACATTATGTACATTAGAACCAATGAGGGCACGCTCACCTTGGAATTTTCCAAGTGAATACAGTAAAAAAGTATAAAAAATGAAGTTTCGATTCTGGGGCCGGGCACACACTATCTAACAGTCAAGGTCATTCTGCCATTAGACAAGTGGGAGAAGGCTTCTATCTAAAGGGATAGATATGCGTTAATAAAAACAGTGTACTCATTAGTGAGGTGAGTTCCCGCTTCGGGGAAATGAAACCTAACTGAGGCCTCTTCTCAGGAATCACGAAGGATAAGTTCTGATTATAACCCAAAATTGTGCTGGCATATAAAATGGCTCCGCTAATGCTAACATACAGCATGAACAAGCTTTTCTATTCTAACAGACCCTCTTTTTAGCATGAGCTAATCATTTTATAACAGTATACACTTTGCAGACCAATAAGAAAAAAAATCATGAGTAAACTTAACTATGAGCAGTCCATGTCCTCAGGGTCAGGGACAGAAACAGGAGGGAAGAAGTCTCAAAAATGTCCTCATCAATATGCATAAGGTTGTCTGCATCCTTCTGTACCATAATTTAAAAAGTAGTATCATGGATGGATGTCTTCTTTGGAAGGAGAAGAGTGGTGCAATAGGAACAACAAAATGGAAGAAACAGAATGAGAATACAGCAAAGTATCAGCACCACAACCAGATGAATTACTTTCTTGAAAATCCAACCCCAATTTCCAAACAATGACCAACTCCAATTTCCACTCTCCATTCCTTTAACATTCTCCATGATATCCAATATATGCTTAGTGATATTTTGTTCCATATTCGTGATCCCAACTACACACTGATCCACGGCAACAGAGCACACACCACCACTCTTCGCCAGGATGAAATCAACTGCATATCTAGTCTGCTCGGAATAGATCCACATACTTTCCAATTAGGTGGTGATATCACGTAAATCTGCCACAGTGAAGTTAGATAATATCTGTAGCTTACATCCAAAATATTCTCTAGCTTTCTCGCCCCTAGCCATAGCAGCACCACCAAACGTAATTATGGAGGAGAGAATGTATCCAAAAGTGATCACTTTACTATAATTGTTGACTTCCAAATCTGTCACTCCATCACAAAACTCTGCAGTCAATGTTATGTTTACCCATCTTACACTCGTCTTACTATACTTACAAGGCATGCCCAGTTGAAACACCATTCATAGAGCAACATCATCTGTACCATTATAAACATTTGACAAGGTACCATTAGACAGAAAATAAAATCCTGGGTGTGCATAAAGTGGCCCTTGATAATCTACAAGAGCACATCTGGGGGCAGATTTCCAATAACGGGCGCATCCCTGCATATTAGTTATTTTGCGTCATGGCAGACACCTCTTGCGCCACCATGGATGCGCCGCATTTACAATGCGGCGCACCATGGGGCAAGAATAGACAGATGCATGACGCATCTGCTGCCATAAAGGTAACGCATTGCTGGAGACGCGTCGCAAGCACGATGCAGCTCTTGCAAGGCTTGGGGTGCCCCTATGCCTAACATGCTGCATCAATCCTTACGACTGCTTCAAGCAGGCGCAGGGTTTTGACGCAGCATGGCCGTAAAAGTGACGGAGTGAAATCTTGTAGATTTCACTCTTAGGAGGCGTTCCAGCGCCGGAACGCCCCCCCTGCGCCAGAACGCCCACATGTGGCATAGGGCTTTACAACGTGACGCATCTCCCTAGATGCGTCACGTTGTAAATACCCTGCAGCATGGCGCTGGGTTTGCGCTGCCGCTGCATCACAAAAGTGACGCAACGGCGACGCAAATGTGGCGTACGGGGCTTGTAAATCTGCCTCCTGGTGTTCATTCCAAAGATACTCAGATCCTTATTTTTCAGTAGAGACATTATAATATTGAACAATATTATTCCAGAACAATTGACGTACAAAAAATCGTCAGTACACTTTACTATTGGACAACATGCCGGATAATAACAAGCATTCCGGGTGACCGTTAAATCTTGGTAATGCCAGCCCACCAAAGTAATGTTCTGTTCTTGCATGTACAAATTATCACAATATGTAATATTATCACACGCCGGATACCCGTTTTCTCTTAGGTTTCTGTAATACAGACAGGGGCCAGGATATCCCATACCAAACTCACCCCTTACCTCTACGAATTGGGATGGGTATATGTATAATTGACAAGTGACAATGGATAAGCAGTCCATAAACTTGTGACAGTTTCAGTAGAATAACAAGCTGTACCTTCTCCCAAAAATCTTTTATGTGTGTCTAAAAAAACATTATTCAGTGTCATTCTTTTCTGCCGAGCCTGAGGAGTAATCTTGCCCTTGACACACGATGTTGCATTCTGGTCATGTTCCAAGACCCATGACACCCCACCCAAAACCAATAGCAGCAAGATCACAAGAACAGCACATCTGAACTTTTTCTTTGCAGACCAGAAAACATGTATATGAACAGGGAAAATCACTGGCTGCTCTTCCTCAGCAACCATTCTGCCAAAGAGATGCATAACGAATGCTAAAATGGGGGCCTAAATACAAGCAAGAGAAGTATACGAGTTTCCAGTCTCAGTCAGAGCCTCACTGGTACAGGCTCCTGTTGTTCATCAAAACGTTGGTGCTCTTGAGCACCGGCAGTGGAGCTGGCTCTGTCCTAAGCTCGTATTCCCACGTCGACCAGGATGATATATATCCCTAAGGGGATACAGTTGATCTATCCTGTCCAATGTTCAAACAATGCACAAATCTCCCCTCAACCTAAACTAACTCTGTTGGTACTATAGCAAAGTAAACCCTCATTTACACAGTCCATCCCTAACTAATCTGACTTATCCTTTGGTACACTGTCCCCCAGCCTAGGGCGCAAATTGTAGCAAGTGGCTCCAGGCACAAAAAGAGGCTCCTGGATTCCTTGTATTTCCAGAGGAACTGCTGCATTCAGCACTTCATAATTTTCCTCATCTGTTTGCGTCCAGGTCAGCCTGGAGTCGCTGACGGTAACAAACCGAGGCACTGTTTCACACTCTGAATCTCCTATTCCATCCTTTACCCACTGACCATAGGGCAAAGGCAAGGGGATTCTGCGATAGTGAGTCGTATGAATCCAGTTCTTATGGCCAGCGACCTTGATTGCGATGCGTGTAGCAAAAAGGGCCTGCTCGGGTCCCTTCCAACGCAGCTCAAACTTTTCTTCAGCTGAAAATTCTTTACAAGGATCTTGTCCCCGGGCTGAATGTTGTGTCTGGGCCCCTCTGGTGTAGCTGGCAGGGTTTGCCGGACCTGTTGGTGAATAAAACGTAAACTTTCAGTTAACTGGCAAACATAGTCAATCAGCAATGGGTACTCAATATCAGGAAACTGCAGGGGGTGCGGGATGCCCCAGACATTTGCCGGGCGTCCAAACACGACCTCGTACGGTGACAATCCTGTCCTAGAATGTGCTGTAGTTCTTGTTGACAAGAGAGCTAATGGTAAAGCATCTGGCCATTTCAACCCTGTCGTCTAATGTATTTTTGCCAATTTGAGTTTGAGAGTACCATTGTACTTCTCAACTAAACCTGCTGACTGTGGATGATTGGCAGCAAGAACATTTTGCTTAATACATAAACCATCACAAATTAATTGAATCACCTTTGCATTGAAATGACTTCCGTTATCACTCCATATCAAACAGGGCTAGCTGAGACGAGGAAAGAACTCCTACAGGAGTACCTTTGCAGTCATAACAGCTGTATTGTCTTTAGTGGGATAATCCTCAACCCATTTACTGAATGCACAAACAACCACCAAAACACACTTCAAATGATTACACCTTTCTAATTCTATATAATCCATCTGAAGGACCTCAAAAGGAAAAGTGGGTGGGGCAAAATTACCAGGCGGTGTGGGGGTACCCATTCCAGGATTGTGCATCATGCACACCATATAGTACTTCACTAAATGTGCATCTATTTTCAGAATGTTGTCATTTTGCCATACGGGTCCTAATAACTTGCAAATACCCTTAGCACTAATATGAGCTGGGCCATGGGCCATCGTAACGACAGGAAGAACATATGTATCAGGCAACATCCATCTCTGTTTTCCTGACTTATCAATCCAACATCCCTCATCATTCAGTTGTGCTGTACTTTCCTGCCACCTTGCCAACTCTTTGACTGTGGCTTCACTTTGGACCTCCTTCACATTCTCAAGTATGTCTTCAAAAATTTTAACTTCAGGCAACCACCTAGCCGGGCCGGCTACAAACTTTCTTTTCGTCTTAGTCCGGGCTGTTTCTTTAGCTGTCTGATCCGCAAAAGCATTTCCCCTTCCTACGTCGTCAGTGACTTTTCAGAGGGCGCTACCCTTAACTATAGCTAATTTTTTAGGGATTGTCAAAGCAGACAAAAGCCTCAATATGAGGTGACCATGCTGAATTCTAGTCCCATGTGAAGTACGGAACCCCATCTCTGCCCAGAGTTGCCCAAAATGATGAGTGACCCCGAAGGCATACTGGCTGTCTGTATAAATATTGACAACCAGTCCCTCACTCAATTTGCAAGCTCGTATAAGGGAAACAAGCTCAGCAGCTTGGGCCGACTGATAGGGAACTTCTGATGTCTCTACTACTGTACGCAATGTAGTAATAGCATAAGCAGCCATGGTAGTGCCATCTGGTCATTTAAAACAAGAGCCATTAACATATAGTTCCCCTTGTGGGCCTGATAAGGGAACATCAGTCAAGTCCACCCGTCCGTTCATCTCATCTTCCGTCCGGAAGATACAATCATGTTTGTCGACTTCATCACTCTCAGAAGGGAGGGTCGTAACATGGCTAGATTCAGAGTGGCACATCTTTTGATTGTAATATGCTTGGCGAAGAGGGTCAATTCATCGCCGGCAAGAAGTGTACTGGTGAGGTGCTGTGTCTTTGTCTTATTCAAAAGTGTACCCACAGCATGGGGTACCATGACTGTGAGATCAGTATCCAGTACAAGTCGAGCCGATTGTCTAATCAAGGTGGCCACAGCCATGACTGCTCTTAGACAACTTGGGAGGGCTCTGGCAACTGGATCAAGAACTGCAGAGAAATAAGCACACAGCCGTTGCTTATCTCCAAATGTTTGAGTTAAAACAGAAAGTGCGCAACCAGCCATCTCATGAACTTGCAACACAAACAGTTTATTATAGTCTGGGGTGCCAAGTACTAGAACCGAACAAAGCACAGTTTACAATTGCTCAAATGACTGCTGACAGTCAGGCATCCAGGGCAAGGGTTCATGCACGTCCTTAATCGTTAGTGCAAGCAAGGGTTTGATCAGTAGGGAGTAATTGGGTATCCACTGGCGACAGTAGGAATTAATACCTATAAAAGCACAAACATCTTTTTGAGTTTGCAGAACAGGCATTTTGACAATAGTGCTGATGCAATAGGGGTCAATCTCCTACCCTCCTTTGGCAGTAGGTGACCTAAGTAGGTGGCCTCCTGTCGACAATACTGACATTTAGAAAGATAAACCTTATGACCATGATGGGCCAAATGCAGCAACAATTTAACAGTATTATCTCTACAACCTTCCTCCATGTCGGAAGCGATAAGCAGAACGTCAACATACTGCACCAATACATTACCTGCAGGACCCGAATGGGAAGCTAACTGACTCTTTAAATCCTGACTATAAATACTTGGATTCTCAGTATAGCCCCGAAGAGCTCAACAGACCCTTAAGCTCCTTCCAGCTAGGGTGAACCCAAACAGATATCTGCTATCTGGATGAATAGGAATACTGAAGGACGCATTTTTCAAATCATTGACAGAAAGGAATCTAGCAGTGGAAGGAATCATTGTCAAAAGTGTTGTAATATCTGGGACCACTGGAAACTGAGGAATTACTATTTCATTAACTTCGCGCAAATGAATCATGAAACAATAAACATCTTCATGATCATCAGGGGAAACTGAGGGTGTTCATTTAAGATTCAGAAGAATGGGGCTATTGCAAATATTGGCAAACGTCTCCTCAACCATTCCCTTCTTTATCAGGTCCTGAAACATTCGCAATAAGACTCGCTCTCCAGCCTGTGGTATTTTTTTACTGGGGGCTCAAAACCGGAACACCATAAAACCCTACCAAAACATGATTATGGCCAAACAGAGCTGCCCCAGGGACCATTCTATGAAAAACAAAACTTTTCGTTGCACCTGTGTCCACCAAAAATTCCTTTATTGAACCTTGCAGTTCCACTTTTACATAAGGACCACGCTGGTCTACAGGTATTGGAACTGGTCCCTCATACTGTCCCTTGCTGTCCTAGCTGTAAGACATTCCTGTCATTTCTTCCATATCATAGTCATCATGATAGTACTGCCCATCAAGGGGGTCATCAAAGTAATTATCATCAGAACGACCCTGTGAGGCTGCAGCATTTTAAGCCCTATCATCCCACTAGCTCCACGACCCCGTCTGCGAGAACCTCGTCCTCTAGGGACCGCTACCTTTTGCAAAAGCAGGGGGCACTCGCTATGCCAGTGACCCTTTTCCTTACAATATGCACACTGATTCGGCCCCAAAGGCGTCGTATTTGGCTGCCTACTAGTACGTGGAACCTGTCGGGCAAGACCACCACGTCCTCTGCCAGTGCCTCTAAAAGCTTGCTGCATTAACACTTTCATTTTTAAATTCTTATGCTTTTTCGCCAACCTTTCTTTCTCCTCATTATCTCGATGATCATAATATTGAGCCATATTCAAAATAACAGAAGGGGAAGAAGTGGATCAAGTACTCTCAAAAGCCTGCATTCGAATCACAATTTCAGGAAGCAAATTAGAAACAAATCTATTAACAAACAACTGTACGCCTCGATCAATAGATAAATCCTGTCCACTATAATCCAAAAATGTATCCTCAAACCGAGTGAAAAAATCAGACACACTCTCATCTTTCTTTTGTCGACAAGCCGACAATTGATCCCAATCTACTTTTCTCTAGGGAATAAGAGAATGCATATACATATTAATGCGGCCTGGCCATGCTAAAATGTCCGCTCGGGGCTTATCACCTGTTTTTCTCTCTTGGTCCCATGTTTTCGCTTTCATTTGATCCCAAGTACCTCGCAACTCAGGAACATGATCTTGGGTATGGACCTGTCTCCAAATATCAACCGGAACAAGAAGGCCAAAAAACATTTCAATATCAGCAAGAGTCATTACCGTTGAGGAAGCAGCTTAAGTCAATTCTTTATAATAAGCAGTAGGATTTTTCCTAGGATCAGGCAAATGAGTGTTAAGGGACACTTCACTTCTTCTCCACAGTGTATAAACCCATTGTTCTTGAAACCTAGCCGCCACTGCTGCTCGAGTAATCTTACCACGTTGTTGGTCCATAGACTCCGGTATCTCGGGGTGATATACGGGATGAACCTCTCTCATCGGAAACTGGGACACTATAGTAGGACTCTTATCAAGCAGCCTGCCCCTATTAGCAACCAATGTGTCAACGTTCCTAAAAACTTGACCTGGATCCATACCATTAGTATACATACAAACTTTAATATCAAATAAAATTGGCGGCACAGCATTCCCAAAGTGTTGCTCCCAAAGGCCAATTAACGTTGAGGAGGTATGCTTAAGAGCATGCTGCTGTATAAAGGGCTCATAATCTTTTATCACATGCCAAACATCCTCAACACTGTAAATGGGATTACAACCCCACTGCGTGGCCTGATTAGCCACAACCTTCTTCTCTTCATCTCCCACCGCAGACATACGAAGTGGCCCATTTGCTCATGAATTTTTTATATATTCTTTATCCTCAAACCCACGGACTGGTATCTCAGTATTTACAAATAGCGGGGGATGAAGAACCAAAGAAGGAGAGGCAACAAAAGTTACAGGCACAATTGTTGCAGGCAGATGCATCGCAGGAGTAAGAGCTGAAGATAAGAATGCTGAAACTATAGGTGTGGCAGGAGTACTAGCAGTCACTGTTGCCGCAGATGGCAAAGAAACAAAAGAAAGAGGAGGAGGAGGAGCGCAGCCACAGCCCTTGAAACAGCAGCAGTAGACTCGGGAACAGAAAGAACAGCTGTAACAGGCGGCTGTGATGGCACAGGGACAGTAGTATATATCCTTTGCGGATCATACATGGGCGGGGGTCGAGGATCTAACAGTTCTTCCACAAAAGTATCAGTTTCCTCCTGAGCCAAATACGATCTATCAATATGCAATCGGAACCTCCTATCTTCACATTCTACTCCCATTTTTCTTTTTCTCTGTCATATGCTGCAGCTTTCTGAGTCAGTGTCTGCATTTTCCCTTTCCGGACCTCCTGCTCGGATTTCAATTGCCTCTGCCTAGCTGCCTTCTGCCATGTTCTAAGAGAATCAGACAGACTGTCTACTTCGCCTTTTAAATAATTGTTCCTGTAAATATCCAATCTTTTGTTTATCGAAAATGCCCGTTAACGGCCACTGCAGCTCTGTATTGTCCCTCGTATATTTGTGCCATAGTGTACTAAACATAATAGGGCCAAGACCATGCTTCACATACATATCAAAATTTGTAGTGCCTTCTGGAGGCGCCGGCTGAGCTTCTTTCAATCGAGCATCTACAGAACAACAGCGACAGGACAAAGAAATCAATTTGCTAACTCCAGGCATTTTCAAAAGAAAACAAGTCCACTATTTATGCCTGGCAAAGCAATTGCAAATGCTGTTATCTCAAAGACGGTCTTCAGACCGTATCAAATGCAAACCAAAATAGTACCATATCCACAAAGACCCAAAACAAACTCACCTGATGTATTCAGGTCAAAAATAATTAATTCTCCACTGCCGACTCTTCAGACCAAAAGGTCAGATCCAAGGGTTTTGCCATTTAGGACTCCAGTCGGGATGACTGCTGGGCGAGGCACCGTCCGGCAGGAAGGAAGGGACAGCTGTGAGCAATCAATGCTACTCATACTGGGATCCCTGAAACGTCAGTCCGACCCCACGATGACCTCGCCCTCCCCCGTCCATGGAAGGGGATGGGTCACTCACCTGAAGGAGTCCCTGTTCAGGCACCAACTGAAGGGTGTGACCCAATTAGGGTCACCTGGGTCACTCACGACCACCTCTTAGCCTTCCATACCAAATGAAGAGTCGGTCGGACAGCAGAGAATACAAACCAATATCTGTTTATTTAGAGTACACTCAGAGTGGATCCCAATCTGCCCAGTCGCTTAGGAGTGCTGCAGAGGGTCTGACATCCACAAGCATAAAGTTACATTATGTACATTCGGAACCAACGAGGGCACACCCACAATGGAATTTTCCAAGCAAATACAGTAAAACAGTGAAGTACAAAAAATTAAGTTTTGATTCTGGGGCCGGGCACACACTATCTAACAGTTAAGGTCATTCTGCCCGTGCCAGCCACTACACAAGTGGGAGAAGGCTTCTATCTAAAGGGATTGGTATGCGTTAATGAGAACAGTGTATTCATTACTGATGTGAATTCCGGCTTCGGGGAAATGAAACCTAACTGTGGCCTCTTCTCTGAAATGACGAAGGATAAGTTACGATTATAACCCAAAATGGCGCCAGCATATAAAATGGTGCCACGAATGCTAAGATACAGCATAAGCAAGCTTTTCTATTCTAGCACAGCTGCATGGAACTGTAAGATAAGCTACTCTTTCAATCCACTGCAGCTACAATTTGGAATTTCAATGACTGTTCTGGAGTGCTTGACTCATCAACTCATGCCAAAAGCTAAGGTTAAGATTATCCCTGCCATTGGTTGGAAAGGGCTGGGCTATCCAGTCAAAAGAATCAGGATGGCTAATTTGCTTCCAGCACTCAACCACCCCTTGTGTGTGGGGGGTACAGACAGATTCTGGAAAGCAGCTAAGTGAGAAAGAGCTAGGCTGGGAATCAACACTGTACACTCATGTGGTCTTACAGAAGGCAATGCATTTAAGCACCCTGTAGCAGGGAATGAGGCAGCCTAACAGCAACCTATTATCTGAAGCCCTGAAGTCCCCTGAGGCACCTGAACCTTGGTGTAAGATGTCTTCAGTCCACAGCAGAGAGTCAGATCACATTCATTTGGCCTTTCAGAGTTCAATGCTACATTCCAGAGAGGCCAGAGCCTGGTTTCCAGAAGTGAGCATTAGTGGAAATTCTGACCCAAGGGTAGAACATGACTCCAATCAGGGGCATATCATAGTACCAAAGGGTAAACTAGCACAATTAAACCACCCTCTGGAAGTCCAGAAAGACGACCCAGAGGGGTCTACAGAGCCCAGCATTTTAGAAAAGAAAGCTGAAGGTTGTGACCCTGGAACTAAGAGTTAGCCAATCTACACAAATACTTGCCCTTTAACTGAAAGGAGATCGAAATATAGGAGCAGTGAGGGAAAAGGTTACATTAGTGGCCAAGATTCTGAAGTGGAGATGTCAGTGTATGAGGCTCAAGGGGGGCAATCCTCAGCAAGCGCTGGCCCCTCAACAATGCTTACACCTAGCCCACCCAATTCTAACTTCAATATCTCGAGCCAAACATGTCTGGGGTCAATCTGACATATACGCCTGGTCTTACATTGAATCCTGGAACCTCTGAAGGAAAGAGTCAATTCAGTTATTGTCCCCATCTTCCTAGTCTCAGGCCAATTGAACCGCTTGTATGTTCCAAGTGATTCTGCGATAACTGGAAGACCTGAATGTAAACCAGGCAGTGTTTGCAACAGCCCTTGGTGCTCATAGAGATGGATTAGAGAAAAATGTACACATCATGTCTAATCAAGTAATGGGGGCACGATTCACAAAACTAATCTGAGACAAAATCCTAAAATTACTACTTTTGGTATTCACAGAAGGCATTTAGTAGTAGTAAAGTTAGGATTTTGTCTTAAGTCTGTCCTAAGTTTGTCTTAAGTTTGTCTTAAGTCTGTCTTAAGTCAAACCTAAGACAACATCCTAACTAACTTTACTACTACTAAATGCCTTCTGTGAATACCAAAAGTAGTAAGTTTAGGATTTTGTTTCAGATTAGTTCTGTGAATCGGTCCCTCGATCTCCAACAAAGATTGCCCAACTATGAGGATATCCAAAAAGCATTTTTGCAACACTCCTTGCTCGAAGATCAGGAGAATAAAGTGAGGCATTCTAATTTAGGATTTGTTGGAATTCCAGAGTCAAAGTCAAAGGATCAGACTACCTCAACAAATGAGGTTGTCAAGTATCTGATCTCAACCCAAGTACTCTCTGAGATGAAGGACAACTTCACAATAATGAAGACCCAGGGAGTTCTGTTTGCACCCAAACCGGGGAATTCCTGGCCGAGGACAATATTGGTGAACTTTGGTGATTATAGAGTAAAGGAGAGAATGCTATCCACAGCCATTAAGCATAAAGAATATAGATATCTGAAACAGTTTAGTTTTCAGAGAAAACCAGCCGGAAAACATTCGGTCCACAGGAGCCCTGGCTATATTGCTTCAACCTGCGAAGGGGAGCAAGGCAATGGACTAATCTATCCTGCACCGCAGATGCACTGCAAGCGGTAGTTGGCCACTACCACCAACCATTTATTCACAAGAAATTGTATAAAGGGGGTATCATTGTATGGAAATATTTAAATCAAGTACACTTATTTTTGTTGATGACAATTCTATGAGCTAAACAAACGAATGTCATTGCCATGTACTTGTCCAATAAAAGTACAGCAACATGTGGTTTTTCCCTTATGAGAAAGAAAAGTTTTTCATTTCACTTATAAGATTGTTATTTTCATTTTTCAATAATCACTTTACTCATTGTGTAAAATGTAGGGTTATTGCATGTATTGCTACTATTTGTGCTTCTTGTCTATTGAAGATTGACAACTAGTATCATATTAATTTAATTAAATTGCATATGTGAGTACCTTGGTTTTTGCTTTGTATCATTACATCCTTGAAAAAGTGACAGAGGTTGTGACACGTGTTAGCTGTACTAATAGTGGACTAATACTCTACAAATAACTGTATCAGCATTGGATATTTTCATTTCGTATTTTGACTTGAGTTGTTAATAATTGTGTTCATGGAATTGTCATTAATATGATAAGTTTATAGAATTGTCATCAATTTGATTGTTTTTAATAAACTGTGTCTCCTGGATTCAAAAGTAATTGTAGTTTATTTACAAATCTTAATAACATGGTGCACCCTCCATATAATGTTTTGTTTTTAAATGGTGGGTGGTAGTGGGCAAATACCACTTAGGGTGCATCTGTGGCACCAGACAGATTAGTCTATTCACTTGCCCCACATTTGTAGCTTTACAGCTGGGTCTGGCACAGCACACTTTTTCAACATTTGATTGCCTTTTGATGGACATAATGTCTTTTTTTATTAAATGAGAGGAATTATCTAGAAATATATTCAGTAGTACAAGTAGCATTACAGTTGAAGGTGAGAAGGGCAAGAATATACTAAGAGGACTACGGCAACTATTTCCTAAACTTGAAGACCTCATGAAAAAGAATCCTCCAAGTGGTGGGATGCTCACCACGCTACATAAATATCTACAGGTGGATAGTATTCCATGGGGACTACATATTAACATTTTCTTTGATGTTAAAAAATTCAATGAGGCTTATGCATGGGAAAACTGTCTAAGAGATGCTTCTATAACGTAACTCAAACAGTTGATAGAACAGGCTGGGGATAAAATGAAGGAACTTTAAATTGAAATTAATAAAACTAAAGAACAGATCTCGGAACTGAAACTTGAAGAGGGTACAAAAGAAGAGTTATGAAATCATTGTAGAATTTCTTTGTAAGTTTCAGGAGGACAAAAGTAAGAGGAAAATTAATACATTTAAATTGGAGGAACAAGGCTATAGATCATGACAAGTGCACTCCTATCCTCGTAATTTGATCATACAATTAAATCCAAACCTAAGTCAATAGAGAGCCTGAAAATGACCTGTGACTCTGATATTAGTGGCTCAGAAACAAATATAAGAAGTAAAGGAGGTGAGAGCTGCACTTCAAGACCAGGAACAACTTTTTTAGAGGAACACAAAAAAATGAGATGTCAAGATGCAAGGTACGAGGAAAGAATCACGCTAGAGAAAAAAAGAGGAGGAAGGAACAGACACAAACTGGACCAGAACAAGAGAGGAGGGGGTAAAATACATTAAAAAAAGATCAGTGAAAAAGGAATTAAGAAAACAATAATCAATCTATCATCATCAAGGGTTCTCTCGGAGGATGACATTTCTGTCATAGTCAGCGTATTGATACATTTAGAACAAAGATTATTTTAGTAAGATTTATTTGTAAACTAAAATTTTAAAAAGTATTTTCTGAGTTCATCCTTAAACCGAAACATAGGCGTACTAAACTTTCAATTTCTATGGTTGAAATTCAAAATCTTTTAGATATACAATTGGTTGGAAGTCTGCACCAGGGGGATATGAGAGGCAACAATAGTTCAAAGCAAATAGGAAGAACAGTGTGTACAGATTGGAAAAAATATATAGGTAGACGTTGTTGTTTGTAGTCTTGACGTTTCTTTATTACAGTTGTGCTTGGGTTTTTACAGGTGAACAGCCAACGCGTTTCTCCCACACACTGGCTTCTTCAGGGCAAATGGAGTTGCAGAAATCTTGCCAAGAGGGCTGAAGTGCATCAACGATAAGGACACGTTTGTGTTGGGACGTGGGAGATGCAGTATGAAGGCCAAAGTTAAAACTGTTTGTGACTCTGCGGGAAAGCTGAATAGCGTCAGTGACGTCTATGCGTCCGAGTCAGGACGTAATACTGAGGTATTAATAACTGAAAGAGGGGACCACCAGTAGGTCCATGGGGGTGAAAGTTCCTGGTCAGTACCCCTGTACTAAACAGCCGTATTTCTTTGTTGAAGAGTGATCGAAGTCGGGGTCCGGTGAATTCAGGTCCTGGCACGAAGGAGTAATGTTGGTTGGAATTCTTGCTGAAGGTGAAATTCAGGACATTGGGATATATTACTGGAATTGAATGTTCAAAGTATGGTTCCTTTTCAATCTAAACTTAAAATAAAATTTAGTTTTACTCCTATGTTGAAATAGATTACATTATTGATATCCTTGAAGAAGCTGTTTCTTGTGAATTAGATGAAATTACATTTTCAAAAGTGAAGACATTTTTTAATAAATGTGATTTAAACCATTGTCTAACTTGACACATGACAATACAGTGCACCAACAGATTATGAACTAGTGAATAAAGCAACAATGTCTCAATGTGTCATTTTATTAACTGAGGAACTCATCATCATCATCATAAATTCATTATTTCGGCATACATGCTGTAAAGGTTTTCACCCGAAGATTTGCAAACAGTAATATACCACCCGATCATTAAAATACAATGATTAATGTCATAAATACAATTTCACAGTTACGATAAGTAGTTCAAATTCAAAGAATAATTCCTTTTGAGACATGATCTGGGAGTTAGGGATATGACTGGCCAGCTGAAAAAGATTAAAGTGCATACAGATACGATTCAAAGAAATTTACAAATTTAGTATATTCTTGTCTTAGCGCTTGACACTTAATTTCCCCTCCCCGGACTCTTTATAAAACATACTACATATAAATCCGAGTGCATTATACACCTATATCACAAACCATATGAAAATTTGTTTGCTCACATGATCATCTAAACATATACAAATTGAAATTAAAAACATGAATTAAGATTAGCCTACTCCCGCCCAGTGGGCTCTTTCCTAATGCCCCACATACGGCCAAGAAATGTAGGTACTGCACAGGCAAACAATGGTCCTGCATCAGATTTTAGAAAACACAAGGCTTCTGAATATTTTCGGGTTCCCAATTGTTTGCAGATGGGACTTATCCAGTTTGCACCTGGGAAGCGCATATGCCGGACAGGAAAACATAACATGTGCCACAGATTCCATGTGGTCTTTGCAGCCTAGACAGTGCAGAGAAATTGATGTGTTGCTATGCCATCTTCCTAATAAATTATTCAAGGGGAGGGTGCCACACCTGAACTGGATATATAATTTCCTATCCATTGGTATCTGTATTATTTCAAAGCAATGCTTCAGAGAGCTAACCTGTTTATGGGTCATAAATTCTAATGTAGGAGTCTTCCAGGATGTGTTGCTTTGCTCTTCTTGAGCTACCAAATCCCAGTACCGTGTTTTGCTAGAATTTTTTGGAGAAGCATAGAAGGATCGTTGCTTTCCCAGGATCCCTGAAGCCCAGTGTCAGATAATAGCCTTCGTACATTACCTAGCCAGCTCATTTTTATTTCCACAAGGGCACTGGCATACAGAAGCAATTTGGGAATTTGCCTGATCCTAATCCAGAATAGTAATGGACGAAGTTTAGCTATAGCGGAAATAGACTACCTACCCATATCCAGCTTAAGGGGGTGGAGAGGGATACTCTGGGGTAACATAACCGAACTCCTTAAAAATGTATGCTCAGATTTGGTCAGTTCCTCCATTCTCTCAAAACCCCACAGTCCAGACCAGTAAAGTGCAGAACCAACTGCTTTGAGTTCATAAACCTCCAAAGCAGGAGCGACCGGTTTTCTGGAAGAAGTACAATGCTCTTTCCCCATGGCCCTTATTACCTGTCTGTGTTTCAGGGTCGATCTTGACACATCTGGGTTTTTTCATGAAATATTCTCAGAAAATTTTATACCTAAATAATCAAATGTACGGACCTCTTCAGCGATATCCCTCCCAGGGATGGCCTTCCCGGGTATGTCTTATGAGGATTAAGTGCCATACATTTAGTTTTGGATGTCTTTATCTCTAGGCCCCGCTGAGGAACTCAAAAGGTATTATGAGCTGGACCTGTTTGATGATGATGAATTTAAATATTTGTCTGTGAAAAGTCCTAAAGTTTCTATTATCTATTTTTTGCCAAAGGTTCACAAGGAGGTCCGATTTCCTCCATGCAGGCCTATTGTATAATAAGTAAGTAAATAAGTGACGGTTCTCTAAATCACGTGATTAACAAAGTGTCTTGGCACTAGAGAAACTTTCAGAACTTGTTGAACTTAGAAGACCTACTATAAGGAAGAGACAAAAAGCCATGTCTTTAGTCATTTCCCGAAAGGAAGAAGCTTTGATTCTTATCTAATGGACAGAGGTACAGAGTTCCAAAGTTTACAGGCCAAACATGAAAAACATTGGCCTCCCCATCTAGTCCTCTTTATTTTTGGGGTAGCCACCAATATATATGGGATGGGATCTTGCATTGAGAAAGTACCTGAGTGTATTGTTACGCATCTATATTTGTGTTGTCAAAGCTGCCTTTTATCAAGGAGATAAAGGATCTGTTGACAAAGGTTTATTATATCTCATGGGATCCCAACTATATACTGGTGATTTTAAACCATGAACAGGGAATAAAGGCATTGGAGATTTTTTTTAATTGATCAGCAAGATTTTGCCAACATACAACAATGCTATTGGACCTGTCAAGTTTTGTATGCATAACAATATTTTAAGTCCAAATATATCATCAAAAAGCTGAGCCTGCGATGGACTTTTGATTTTGCCCCATTGTAAGCAAAACTATTCATGGGGTACTTTGAGAATGTCCATGCTTGTAATGAAGATTTCTTTTAGATAGGTGATACAACTATTTTATGGGTCCGATTTATCGATTACATATTTTTTTTTATATGGAATGGTTTCATTCAGGATTCAATGGAATACAATGGTCTTCCTAATAGGAATTATCTAAACATCAGACTGACTTTAGATTGTAATGCTACACAAGTAGTATTCCTTAATATAGTGAATTGTATTTTTATGCTGAGAAAAATAGACTACAAAGTAGGATTTCCAGAAAACCAAAAGCGTGTAATAGTCTGTTATACCCTACTTCTTGTCCCCCTCTTCATCAGATAACAAACGTCCCAGATAGGGAGCTTTTGAGAACTATGAGTAATTGTAGTATAGAAGAAATGTATAATTTAGAAAACATTAACTGTCACGATCATAGACACATGAACACCTCTGCCCTGCTATAGACTTGAAGAGTACAGAAAGGAGCCTTTTGTAAAATATAGGGTCACAAGAAGAAATAGGCTACATTGTAAGTAATGTTAAGCAGGTTAAAAGAGGAGGCTTTACTGCATTTAACATATATACGCAACAGCCTACAGGTTGTGCACAGAGCAGGTTTCAAAATAAGAATTTAAGTCCCAAACCTTAACTTGCTCTTATTCAGTTAAATAAACAAAGGCAGATTTCTGATTGTCTGGATGGTGTCTTCAGTGCTCTGTGAAAACTAAACTGATGAGTCACCTTCCAAGGAGACCTAATAAGTAATTTGCCACTTCTGGATGTTTAAGCAGCTAAGCTGCATGTGATGTATATTTCCTCAAGAAGATGAAACCATTTCATTTTGTTTAATTGTTTTTCATATTGGTAGGAAGAATTATGTTCCTAGAACTCTAGAAGAAGCCAAGAAAGACTATAAATAACTTTGTTTACACAGAGCTAAATTAGGTCTGAGGCAAGTTGGGGAACATTTCATTTCTTTATGCATTCCTTATTTTTTCAAAGATTAACTTTTCAATACCATTGAAGGTTTGTCTTTTTCTATTGCCACGCCTGAATGCTAGGTTAGTGTTTTTTTTACCATGTTTTAAATTAATTTCTAAACTCAAAATAATATGCATTTACACAGACATTAACATTTGTTATTTACCTTTTAGGAGTATTACTTAATCAACATCAGATGTCAGAGAAAACCATGCTGAGCTACATACAATCTTCTGACAGGTATTCAAATAGTGCTCAGTTATTATAAACTCTTATTTGGATATTTAATCTGATTCTAATTAGAAAGCTGATATTATTTTGTGCTTTTGTTACAGCTTTCAAGGTGATTGTCAGTGAGATGTCACAATCAGACGTACATCAGAATACGCTAAATTGCCTTCATGTGATTCTCTCCTCCTTTCCACCCTGGCATGTCCTTCAGTTCATTTGTGTATTTGAGTGAACTGTTGGAGACTCTGGTAGGAGAGTGGGGGTGTTTGTGCTTTTTTCATGATTCTCCTACTGAGGTGAATCAGGTGAGAATCTTGACATTAGCACTTTGAACAAATTTAGAGCTAGAGGATACTCAGAAAGAGTGATAATGAAGGCTAAAATTTAAGCGGATCACTCTGAAAAATTATCATTGTTGATGGATATAAGTAATGGGAATTAATCTATGGAAAACTATCTCAGGTTTAGTTCTACCTTCCCAATGCAAAATTAGGAAATTACTAAAGATGTCACAATGATATTTGAGACTAGTACAACTTGGTGCAGATCTTAAACTATTAATTAATGTGAAACCTTGAATTACATTTAGAAAAGCTAATTCTTTACAGAGCATGTTAAGTCCTAGAGATACTTTCAAATGGCAAGAGCATTCCAAAAAAGAGTGGCTAACAAAGTTGGCTGCCATTTTTTTAAGTTTAAAGGTAGATCCTGTGTCTGTTGTAATATATATTGGATAAATGTACATAATGTTGTGTTGATTATAGAAGGTACTCTATCCTTACATTTATGAATTGTAAGTCAATCTGTTGTGTGTATTTAGTGTTTTCTTATTGTGCAATGCTATATGTAGGTTCCCCTAAAAAAAGGACTTAAAGCATGATGGACAGAACACATGTGAGCACTACTTAATAAGGACATATCATATTCAGTGGCCAATCACTTTGGGTGTGAACATGAGAGTAGAGATATTGGTAATATCAAACTTCTGTGTGTCTAGCAGATCAAGTTGGGCCAAAGGAGGGTGTGTGGGGTGCGATCAAGTCCTCAGTCTAAAAATATGTAAATCCGGATGGATTGATAAATTAGAGTGTGTAATTCGTACCTACTATAGATAGGTAATTGTATACACTAAACATATTCTTGTTGCTAGGCAGCATGCTTTTTCTAAAATGGTTATTTGGACCTCTAAAGGCCATTAGATGGATGATATCATTGTCTTTTGAATCTTAATTTAGTACATTTTGTTCTAATTTTCTGATAGGACTAGCACTTTTGGAAATTAGAGGAATTTCCCAGTAGGCATTACTGTGAGTATTTTCTCTCGAATATGATTTTTTTGTATAGATAAGAGATCACAATCATGTGAATCCATTTGCAGGATTAGCCTAGGAACAAGTGTTGGAGCATAGGCATAGTAAAAATGCAGTAGTAGTTTGAGGCTGATTGTGGATGGGACAATCCATTTGAATGGTAAAATTCTTGCGAGTTGCCCATCTATTTTTTGGGTGCTCTTTTTTGATTTTGGGCTTTTGACTGCACAGTAGTGGGGAATTATGAGGACTGATTTAATTAACCATCTAACATTTAATAGTTGAAGGTTTCAAATGCATGCTATTTTCTTTTGTGTTTGCCCTCTTGGGACAGAGTTAGCGCTAAATGTTGGGAATGAGGACTTTGCACAAAGCAAATGAGAGTTCGAGGCTGTTTTTTTATATGTAAAAATAAATTGTATTAAAGGGAGGAGAAAGCTATTTTGTAGTTGCCATGTTTTATATCTCAAGACAAACTTATAATCAGTTATAGTTTTTGGTGTGACAATATGTGTTTAGTTTATCTTAATTTCTGATCATGAATTCTGAAGGATTTCTATATACATCATTTCAGAGGTGATTGAACAGTCAGTAAGAACAAAATCTTGCATGGAATATTGGATCGTGGAGTATGCATCAAGTGAATCAGGCGTTGAGTGTAACCTAGGATGGAATACATTTAGAATGAAATGTAATTCTCTAATTCTCTTTTCTTTTTTAATTCATGCATGTCTATACACAGGAATTTTGATCTATGACATTCATCTCTTTGCTTTTTTCAGAGAATTTAGACAGATATGCAGCGGTTTAATTGCAATGCTCATTGAGCATACTTTGGTAACTTCTACTCAGCTAGCCGTTGGTTTGAGGTTCTAGTGATTGATCCAAAAAACACAGGTCGTTCAAAGTAATTGGATTGGATGCAACCGTTTTTTAAATGGTGTTCTTGGTATCTTCAGTGATTTTCATTCTGCAGGAGGTGCTGACGTACATAGAGGTAAGTGTTTCGTTTCTAGTAGCATCAGTATACTCTAATGACCCAGACTGTACAGAATAGAGTAATGTGTTTGACTATAAGGGTAGGTATTTTATGTTAACCCTTAAACTGTATCATGGGTTTAATGCGATAACAATTTAAAAGTTTGAGATATTTTCTTATATCTCACATATTTTGATATAAAACCAGTTAGTTTAACGTAAGCATATATCTTTTTGTATTTTTGTTTTCATAATTCTGGTCTTCATTTGTTATTTTTCATGGGGTAGATTGCAATGGCCACATTGGAGGCATTTTGACTTTTATGTTTATGGTTTTCACTTTATGTTGGTAGTTTCATAATTAGTTTTTAGACACTTTTAGCTTTTCCAGGGAGATATTTGGGACTTCCTTCCTTTTGTGTCTTTGTTACGCCACTTTGGTCTGACTTGTGGGTGCAATCTTATATAAATATGTTTTTGTTTTAGTGGTTTTTAAAAATGATGAAGGTAAATAAGTAGCTGATCCATTATGGTGGTCATACTTACCTAAACAGATGCAACTTAGACCATTCTATACCAAAATGTGACCATCAGTTAATTTATTTATTATTATTGGTAGGAAAAAGCAGACCCACAAGTTTCTCTCAAGGCTGGATATTTTACCATAGGCAGAAGCTGAATTGAACTTCTGGTTAGCATCAAGCAGCAGGGCACCAACTCTATTAAGAAGGTGAACCTAGCAGAAAGATTCTGGCATGGAGTATGCAATCTAGAGTTACTGCTACTCAGATTACTAAGGTTCAGGACCCCCAGACGTTAAGCTTCACAATGACACTAAGCAAAAAGAGCAGCTTTAGAGAAGCACTTCGAGGACAGCTACACTGAAATGTAAGAAGCACCAGGTTTGGCCACGGTTGAGTACGAAGAGAAATGGTCCCTTGGTGGGGGGGGTAGGCCTGGTTTTTCAAGTTACACAGGAAATATTTGCCTTGGGGAAAGGCCACTGGTAGTGATGGGTTCACACTTGAATTGTACCAGAGCTTCGTAGAGTAGATTAAGGCCTCAATGACACAACTTTTCAACTATATTTTATCAGGAGATCGCTTTTCCTCATCTTTCTTGAGAGCGAATATTACTTGTTTTTTTAATAAAGAGAAGGTTCCTACCAATGTGAATTATTTTCAGCCAATAATGATCCTTAATACAGATCATAAAATTCTGGCCAAATTAATAGCTGCAAGGTTGACTGCATGAATGACCCCATATTATACATAGGGTTCAGAATAGCTTTATGCCAGATGACAGCTCTATGCCACTACCCATTGTTTGGATGAAGACATCGACTATTTCAGTTAATAATTTCTCAACTACTTTTCTTTTTATGGATGCACAAAAAGCTTTCGATGTGGTCTGCTGGGCTTTTTTGTTTGAAAAGCGAGTCTTCCAAGTCAGTTTATAAGTTCCTTAAGAAATCTCTACAAAGGTGCTAATGCCTCACTTATATTCAATGAGAAAAGCACATAGAGATTTCAGATCTCCAGGGGTACCAGACAAGGGTTGATCTTGTCTTCTCTGTTATTTGCTCTCTACATCAATCTGTTGGCAATAGCCAGCCATTAGAATATCCTCAGAGGCTCCAGGTACCCCGAAACTCAAGCCTTTTGCTGATAACCTCTTGGTTTACACCACTTTTAAGGCTCCATCAAACGAGGCACTGTTCAAACCAATGATCAACTTTGCTGAATTAAGGGGACATAAAATCAATAAATTAAAAACTGACTTTCTAATATTTAATTCCTCACCAGGGATTCTTCCTAGTGGTCTGTCTGCTGCCTCTAATAACAGGTGCAATAGATATGTTGGAATTTTGTTTTCAGAAGAGTTTGATGACCTCTATAAGTTACATTTCCAACCACTAATCTCTAAAATCCTATCATTTTTTAATAGCTGTAGTTGCTTGTCTATCTCCATAGTTGGCAGAGCCGAATTGATCAACATTATCATGCTCTCCCCAGTTGCTTTTGAACTCTCTGCACTCCTGACCGTGATCCCTGAAAAGTTCTTTAAAGTACTTGAAGGTTTGGTTAGTTTATTCCTTTGGAACAAGCAATCTACTTATATCAGTCTTGAGAAAAGAGGTTGGCTGTCCCAAATTTGCAATATTACTGTCACGCTAACATTTTATTTCCCATTCCTAGGTTGATTACATTAAGAGAAACCGTGTTCAATAATTGTTTTCTCAATAAAATTCTGGAGAAACATAGTTATCCTCTTTTTAAGCAACAACCCCATATTAGTACAATATCGAATCTGCAGTATGTATGATATGCATCTTCCAAAGCTATTTCAGTCTCTATCGATACCTAGCGTGCATGCACAAGCATCAGTAGGCGCCACACTACCGGAAGGACAGAAGGCGAACTTCAATGTTGCGAGGCAGTAGGGCAGGCCAAATGAGGCTGCTGGATTATTAATAATAGCCTCTCTATTTGAGATGCCCCCCAGCAGCAGAAAATAAATGGGCAGCAAGAGTAGTTTCAATTTACACTAAATCCGGGGTTTAGTGCTGTAAAGAACATACATGCGCAAGAATAAGAAAATCCAGAGTAAAGGTTGACCTTATTTTTAGAAAACAAGTGTTTTTTTCTTAAAGTTAGTTATGAGGTCTCCTTTTTCCATACTAAAAAAACTCCTGTAAACGTTATATATGAGTCACTATTTAGAAAGTGGTACGGGGAAACTGCTGCCCAGCTTGGTCCCCAATATTAGGCAAATTTTGCTTATTTAATGCCACTGCATTACAAGGAGCTAATGCTAAACACATGAAGCTATATTGTACAGTGGCAAGTTTACTATGCACCAGCATTTCTAAATAAAAGGAACTCCAGGATTCCAGTAACTTTACCAAGTTATGGGGAGGTTGGTACCTGGTCACATATGATTTGCATGCAAAGCATTGCGAGTCTACTATGAAAGCGTGTTGGAAGCTATCTACAGTTGTTTGCCCGATGTAAACACACCAAATGTGTTGGCCATTTTAATGGGAAGCTGAAGGCATTTAGGTCTACCTTCAAAGTCTTATGACATGCTATGTTATGTGATGTTATGTGAATGTGTAAAGGGCACTATCACCTGAGAGGGTATCCTAGCACTGAGCAGGTGTGTGTGCCTGGCCCCCTTCCTGATCTGTTTCTGTATATGTGTGCGAGTAGGAGTCCAGCAGAGCAGAGGTGTCTGGGTGGTTGGTGGTAAGAACTGAGCCTATTCAGGTAGGTGGGGCCTGAGTTGTGTAGTGCCTTGAAAGTGTGTGTGAAGAATTTGAATTGAGCAGGTTTGCGTATCAGAAGCCAGTGTAATTCCCTGAGGTGTGGTGTGATGTGAGTTCTATGTGGGATATTGAGGATGATTCTGGCTGTCGAGTTCTGGATGGTTTGTAGTCTTCTAGTGAGTTGCTTGGTGATCCTGACGTAGAGGGTGTTCCCATGGTCCAACTTGCAGGTGATTGCAAGGTTACTAATTACAGCCCATTGCAAACAGCTGTACATCCGTTTTTTAAGCACTGGAGCGATAAACTGGAAGTTATCTACAAAAAGTAGATAATCTATACCAAAAGGGTTGACACGCTCAACAAATTTGATAAGACTTGAGGTTTCCATGTTAAAATAGTTGTAGATGAGGCAGCCATTTACACATGATTCAATACCTTACTTGGGCTCTCATCATAGATGGGATTCAAGTTTTTTTGGTTTTTTATCTGTGCTATGGGAGAATGTTATGCTATGTTATGTTATGCGTATTTGTAAAATGCTTTTGTAAAGAAAAAACATGAGTATATCCTGGCACTGAGCAGGTGTGTGAGCCTAGCCTGTGGTAAGTTGGTTAATTAAAAAGCCAGGTCTTCAGCTTCTTGAGGAATAACAAACAGAGAAGGAGGATCTGATGTGGAGTGGGAGCTCATTCCACACTTTAGGAGTGATGTAGCTCTGTATATGTGTGGGGTTTGTGCGAATCAGAGTCTTGCTCAGGTTGGTGGGGCCTGAGTTGTGTTGTGCCTTGAATGTGTGTGGGAGGAGTTAAGTTGAGTGTGTTTGTGTATCAGGAGCAAGTATAGCTCTCTGTGAGGTGGTATGATGTGGGTTCTGTGTGGGAAGCTGAGTATGAGGCTGGCTGCCAAGTTCTGGATGATTTGTAGTCTTATAGTGAGTTGCTTGGCGATGTCAGTGTTGAGAGTGTTCCCTTAGCCCAACTTGCTGGTGACTGGGGCAGGAGTGACAGTTTTTCTAGTATTGACTAGGAACCATTTGAAGATCTTTTCAGCATCCTCAGGGTGTGGAAGCAGGATGCAGTGATGGCGTTGGCTTGTGCAGTCATGTCCAATTTGCTGTTGAGGTACCTGGTTTGGGATTTGGGCATGGGTTTGGGTCCGAGTTTACCCTGCCACCAGTTGGAGCCCCTGGTGAAGTTGTGTTGCCAAAAAAGACTACTTCTGTGTTGTTGGTGTTGACTGTGGCTTTCATCCAGTTAGCAACTTTGGTCATGCACGCAGAAAAACTTGTTTCTTGTGCTGGCAGTCTTGTCCGAGAGGAAGAGTATGAGTTGCTTTCTTCCGCATAGGAGATGATGTTGATGTCATGTGCACGGATGACGTTGACCAGAGGGTGCATGTATGCGTTGAAGAGGGTGGAGCTGACGATGATCCTTGAGGCACACCACAGATGATTATGCAGGGTTGTGAGGAGTACATGCCAGGCTGACAGCTTGTGTTCCATCTGCTAGGAAGGAGCAGATTCAGCTGAGAGCTCTAAACACCAGTCTCAAAATGGAACAAAACAGCTGACATGGTGTCAGACGTACTGTCCTTAACAAGGCAGGATTTCCAACACATTAAAAGGTGGTGGTCCAGACCCCATCTGGGAGTTTCCTATGACAAAGGCGGCATGTCTCTGCTGCGAAAAACCGAGGATTTGGACGGATTTGATCTTCACCCTTTTTTGGGAGTTTTCCTATTACCCATAGCTCTAAATTAGGCCATATATGTGCATCAGGAAACACATTATGCAATTACTAAAATCTAAGGAAGATGAGGAAATGATGAGAAAAATAAATGCGTGAATGGTCCTTTAATCAAGCTGAAATGTTGTCCTAGTTTAGATCCATATGTTATAATAATATCTGATCACTGTAAGACTCAATCCTATGGTGGGGAACCTTGAACCCTTTGTTGTTGGTAATAGAAAACACAATTTTTACTCTCCCCCCTATAGAACATCTAAGCAATGAATGAATCCATTTGGATAAATACCCTCCACCTCCAAGATTCAATGAGGTCTGGAATGACACTGCCAGCTATATCTTACACCTGGATGTTCTCTAATACCCATATAACACATTAACTTCAGTACTTTAAGTTACAGAAAGTGATGAGACACAATAAAATGATTGATCATCTGTTTGGTCCTCATTAACAAATTGCATGCTAAAGCTCTTTTCTCTTTATTCTCTTTAATATGCCTCTAATGCTCAGCATGTTTGTTTACTTCCATAAAGAATAATCTCTTTGCATTCAAGGGTTTAAAATATTAAAAGTAGGACTGAGTTCCGTAATTTAGTTGGTATTTGGAGTCTGTTAGCGTGTGTATTTCTATTCGGTGTTGTATTTATTATGATGCTATTCAAGGTTTTTTCAGTGATATTTCGATTCACACTTTAATTCATCCATACCTTGGTTAGCTGTTGAAAACTGAATGCTTGTTGCTTCCAATGCTGCAGTGCTTTGAACTCATTCCAGTATGGGTCAATACAGTCATCAGCTAATCTGGTTCGTATTTCATGGCATTTTCCAAACTATTCCAGGTCTATTGCTAATTATTGATTATATGTGAGATGGCCTAGAGAATTGTATTTAATGGACAGCACATATTATTCCACAACTACCCTTACAGGGTGTCCAACGATGTTGTTTTTTTCTTTAATAACCCTAAATAGCTTCACACCACAACACAGTGTGCCTCCCATGTGGAATCTGCATTTTTTTTATCAAAGGTTTTAACAGTTTGTTACCCAAACTGCTGGGAAATAGAGTAAGACAACTGCATGTTTCAGAAGGGCTTTAAAATACATCCTAAAAAAGATTTGGATGTATTGACTTTGTCATGAGTAGCCTGTAAAGAGCTGATATTGGATTCACATTTGATAAATATGAGCTTGCAAAATACACTGGATATTTTCATGTTGAGATTTGAGGCCTGTCCTCTCCACATGATGACTGAGCCATCAAAATTCAGTAGAAATGTTTATAGTATTGGTCATGAGCACATGACAACTTCCAGAATTTGAGTGCATTATCAGTACCTTAGATATTAAACAGCAGTGATTATGAGAGGCTCTTCAAGACTATTGCTACCCTGACATGTGTTGTTTCTACACTTGCTTATATCACCATTATCTACCTCTAGGTGAAGGAAAATTGATCCAAAAGCTTTTAGTCATTTTGCTTTAATGATATTTGCTTCAATGTTTATGGAATGATTATTAGTGTCATTAGCCACAATTACCCAAAGTGACTGATGGCCGGATCCTTTGCAGCCTATGTAGCATCTTCCCATTTCAATTAATAGAACAGTTACAGTTCATAGGGGCATATCAGCAACACCCGGCGATAATTATCACTCAGCGCTCTTAGCGTGAGGATAATTATCGCCGGGTAACGTGGATTTTTATCGCTGAGATAGCGTGCTATTAGCAACGCTTATCTCCTCAGCGATAAAAATCCTCACGCTAACTGCCTAACGTGAGATTATCGCTGGAAACCCAGCAATAATCTCACGCAATGTGGCGTTAGCTTGCTGATAGGGACTCACAAACTTAGCCATGATATCCACCTTCCATAGGATATCATGGCTAAGTCAGTCCTGAAGCAGGTGTAAGGAAAGTAGCGATAACAGAGGTTATCACTACTTTTCTTGCCGCTATGCTTCATAGCGTGGGGCTTGATGATAGGAGAAATGTCGCTTAGCGACATTTCTCCTGTCCTGTCAGGTCAGGAACGCCCACTTTGCATCTCATTAGAGATGCAAAGCTGGGCGTTAAGAATTCCTGAGCTAATGCAAGGTTTCACGCGTTAGCGTGGCCTTGCTAATTAGGCGATAAAATTATCGCCGCTTTTCGGCCGAAAACGGACACAAAAAAGCGCGATAAGTTTTTATCGCCTGCTTGTAAATATGCCCCTTAGTCTCTGTGATTCATGTTGGCTTTTCATGTATTTATTTTTCAGTTTTTTTCTGTTTTTGCAGGGGAGAACCTTGTCTGCCAAACTAAAAAAACCCTTAACTCCAAAAGTAAAAACTTTGACCAGGATGACCCACTTGGTGTACCTGACCTCTGCTGTATCACTTTCAGCCTGAAATTGCACAAAGGTTCTGTCATACGTGAACTGTTGTTTTCAAAGGCACTTTACCTTATTTAGATAATAACTATAAACTGGGTCAAGAGGCTCAGTTAATGCATCCACGCCATAAACCTGTATTTGACCTCATGGCCCAGATTTAAATCCTAGTGGATCCACTCAGGCTTTAATCCTTACAAAATTGAAAAATGAATTCTATTAATTTGGGTAACAATAAACATCTGTTGTTCAATGCCAGAATCCCCTACAGAATAAAGGAGGCTTGTTTCCAGTCCAGGGAGGACCTGGCTTGGCAGTTTGGGCTGAACTGTTCCCATGAGGCACAGGGTCAAGACTGATTTGCATATGGCTGGGTTCAAACTGGAATGGCATGGTGAGCAAAAAAACGATGGATTTAGGCCCAGATCTCTGTACTGAGGTGAATGTATGACATTGTTCTGCATTCTGTCCATCAACTGTTGTTTTTGCATTTGTCACCCCGAGTGGGAAGGGTATGCCCAGACGTGGGTCCCGTGCTCTCCATGCCACTGGAATCAAGGTATCCTGGCTGAAGAGGGTGAAACCCCGAAACCGGTCCTATGATGCTTGTTTCCAGTCCAGGGAGGACCTGGCTTGACAGTTCGGGCTGAAATGTTCCCATGAGGCACAGGGTCAAGACTGATTTGCATATGGCTGAGTTCAAACTGGAACGGCATGGTGAGCAAAAAAACGATGGATTTAGGCCCAGATCTCTGTACTGAGGTGAATGTATGACATTGTTCTGCATTCTGTCCATCAACTGTTGTTTCTACAGAATAAAGGTGCCATTTAAAAATACACCTGTTATGTTAAAAATATGTATTTCTAGTTCTGCTTATTCTGTTTTGATGATCTTGGTGTCTTTTTTCTCATTGTGTTTTTTCTCTATTTTTCTAAATTGTTTTCCGAATTGTATTGTGTTCTTTTCCTTATAATTGTTGGGAATGAATACTTATTAACTTTCCTTGATTGATTCAGGGAAGAAGTGCTAAACCATTTGTTTGGTATGTTGTGCGGTATTACTGTTTAGTCTGTACTGCCTCAGATATATATTTGTGAGGTCTGTTAAACATGATCTTATTGAGCTTCATTACCTGATTAGCGGGTCTGTTCTGTTCACCATGCTCAAACTGCCTGATTGTGACAACCATTTAATGCGGCTGATGCAAAGGTTGTTTAGGGCAAGTCTCATCTGCAGAGGTGGGTATATAAGTGATCCTGCAGCAAATACATTGCCAAAGGTAAGCTCATCTGTGCTCATCCACTCCGAGACCATGACCATAGGCCATGGATACTACAAGGTTGCAGATTTAGTGATTCATCCACAAGTAAGTGCTCACTCACCATGTTATAGAGCAAACGACTTTGCTTAATCTGTTCTCCCCATAGCCTTGCCTTGACCTCCATATGTTTAACATTCTTACTGCTGATAATGTTTATTTTGATAGCGCTCAACCTGTTTTTCTCCATTCCTCTATGGCCCCTCAAATGTTAATCTTTTATCTAGCCTTCTTAATGATGTTAGGTATGCAACTGAAATTGACTAGCTATTAAAGATTTAGTAATATAGTACAATTTTAATATTGTTGCCTAACCGAAACATGGTTTGATGTTGATATTTCTGACAATCTTAATTATATTCCTCCATCTAACTATACCCTGCATGCATTGCATTGTTCTCTTAAGAGAGAAGGTGGTCTTTCTTTCCTTGTTAAGAGCATATTGAAATGTACAGTATTGGAATCTTGATCAACTAGCTTCAGTTCTTTCTCATATAATACATGTTGCTGCATATTTGGTTATTTAGTGGACTTTAACTCTAATTTTGAAAAGGTATATTCTGATTTAACATTGAAATTCAATGATATCTTTATGTTTCATCTATGTATTACTCTTTCGACTTATTGATTAGGCCACCGTCTAGATATCTTCAGATCTAATACATTACTCTGTCAATCTTTCTAGCCTTTTCCTCTTCCTTGAACCAATCATTATGGAGTCCCTTTTTCATGCATCTCTTCTAAGGCGCATAGGGAGAATATCCACCCTTTGAATTCTCTGGAATGTCGCAAATTTGAAGAAGGTTTCAGCTGATGCTTTGGCTTAGCATCAGATCTTGAATCTGCAACACTGGAGGACAGATCTTGTGTGCACCTAAATAGCATGCTCGACCTGATAACCCCAAAAAGAAAGAAATTGGGCAACCGTGTCCTCACTTCTAGTCGGTGACTCTCAGAGTAGCAAAGATGTCAGCAAGATTAGGTCTCTGTGCAGCAAAATAGAAGTGGCTAAACTGAATTATAACTGACTTATTTTTTACAAAGCATCAATTAAAAAGCAAAGACAGATTTTTTCTCTCACAAAGTTCTCAGTGCCCCCAACATGACAAAAGCGAATTTTCCATTATTGTTGATGTTAGGAATCTGAAAAATGAGCCACATCCAGTCTTGTTGGATGAAAAATTTGACAACATCGCTGATTACTTTGTCAATACATTTCTACCACATCGATTGAATCACTTGGGATCTTTTTTGTCTCTTCTTTTCAGTTTGCCACTCCTTCGAACATTTTAGTCACATGTCCCCTCTTCTCCTTCCACCCATGATGCAGAGAGCTTTCAGTCCTTTGTCCAGAGCAGCAAACCCTATGGCTCTCCGAAGATCTACTCCCTGCAAAGTTTCAGAAGCATTTGTTATTTGAGAGAGAGTTTTTTTTAATAAATGCAAACTAATGCAATTAAAGTGTAGAAATAACACGTCGGCCCAAATGAGAAGTCACATTTTTTAAAAGACAAATGTAAGCACTAGGCTGCCATATCTGCCAATGTTAAGTTGGAAATGCTTATGAACTCAGTTTCTTTTCTTACTGATCTTAGAGCAACATTCTTAGTAATGTGAAGAAGTGAAAAGTTCAATGATAAAATATGCTGAAGCACAATAGAAAAATAGAAACGTTTTTGCACTTCCCTTAGAGATGTTTTCATAGAATACAATAGTGCATTAAATAATGTAGCTGCATTTTACTTAAATGTTTCTTCATTAATACGTTTTTTAGGTCAGCATGAATGAATGAATAAAATGTGATTTATAAATTGCATCGCTATTCCTAAAAGAAGTGTCCTAGCGCTAAAACGCCAGAGGCAGCTGTAGTGAAGCAGATGCAGGGACAACCTATCTAAATAACGAAGTCTTGAGATTTTTCCCAAAAAAAGATTCTGACGAGGATTGCAGAGCGATACCGGCAATAATAGTGCTTCTGGAGACCTGAGATATCTACTAAGAGAAAAAGCAGAAGAAGAGAATGCATGTAGGCTGGACCAGTCTTCTGAGATATCCTTTAATAAAAACTGTGCAGGTTGTGAAGTGACATGCCCATAGATGCAAGCTTAGGGATGTTAAGCAATAGGTGGGCTGCACAGTTCTGAACCTGATGGATTCTCTCAAACCTAAACCGAGAGGCTCCCAAATAGAGAACGTTGCCATAGTCCACACGGGAGACCACAAAAGATTGAATCACTGTCTTCTGGGCGAGTGCAGGTAAAGTATAAATAATGTTTTTGTGAGATTTAATGATACCAAACCACTTGCTGGCTAAGGCTGTGATTTGATTGTCAAACTTGAGTTTGCTATCGGACGGAATTCCTACATTTTTAATCTTGGGTTTAGACTGGGGGAAGTAACTCAGAGACTCTGGCCACCAAGAATAATGAGGGCTGCCTGCCTTGGATCAGGACCCCTGTCTCACCTGCATTTAACTTCAGGCAGTGAGGTTCATCCATTGGGACTCCTCCGAAAGGCAAGCCCTCAAGGAGTTTGTAGCAGTGGCAGAGTTCTGAGACAAGGTGACAATTAACTGTTAAATATGTGGCAAAGAGATGATTTCATTTTTGTAGTGACAGATCTGGCTGTGAACTGTTTTGTTTTGTAGAAGAAACAGCAGTGGGAACCAAACTACAAATTGTACAATGTTGTTAGTAATGTTATATGTTACACTTAATATTTGTTAGTCATTGTTTCAAAACGGCACAGACAGGGAAAGATTTCCTTTTCCATGAAGACATCGTGATTCGATTGGCCAATAAGGATGGACAGTTGCTAAATTTTGTTTTAGTTGTAGATAGAAATGTTATATTTGTGCGTCCTCCTAAACTAGAGTCTTTCCTTTACACAGCTATGCAAAAACTCTGAAGCTCTGTGCTCCGAGCAGACTTCCCCAAGCTTCTTGCTGAGCTATAAGCTTATACTCATTCATTACCCTTTCCAGAATCTATGCTATATTAATGAGACTTCATTGAATTTCCTGAACTTCTCCTCATGAGAAGTGCTACATGATTTGCTTAAATCTTTATGCTTTCACCTCTCGATATAGAACTCTTTATGGGTTCTAAAAGATTCCTTTCTCTCATTTTATAGAGTTAGAATAATGATTTACCTTTATGGAACACTCTTCATGCACTTGTTCTGTATTGCATTACTGATGAATTGATTACTTATTGATGACAAAGAAAATACTTACTAAAAGACTTTAATAAAAACCCTTTGGATTCACACCAAAGACTCATCATTGACTCCCAATAGTTGATATTTAATTGTGATGTGTAATTTGAATGTTGATTTTCTGCTTCTTATTAATTCTTTACCTAATGCAAAGATCCATAGCCTTAGGGCCCAGTAAGAGTAGGGACTTTATTTTCAGGTTTGCTGAGACATAAATTCTGAGAAAGAGGATCTGAAAAACATAAAAAAGTTCCCAAGGTAGATAAAAGCCCAATGCCCATATGCCAAAAAAACAGAGTTTGAAGATTGATAGAGTGCGGTTTTCTGAGGCGGTCGCAGGTGCTGAATTGGAGGTGTGAGTATTAATAGGATCATGCTTCGCAATTGTGTTGGCTATTGTGATTTATGATTTGCATAAGCATTGATGTGTTGAATTGAAATAATGGGCTTGCCATTTGTTGAGATTCATGTGTCTTTGTTGAAGGAGGTAAAGAAGTAATAAGACTAAGAAGTAGTCTAAGGTCCAAGGATAGAAAATTAACAACAAAGAGTTGATTTTGGTATTTTTGTCTGCTAATGATTTGAAGTGCAGGTCATGAGACATAATTAACTGCACAATTGGTATAGGGACAGTAACAATATTGTTGTGATTGATTATATGATTTCTCGCTGGCAGAGATTTTATTGGTGTGCGTCAAACTCTTTTGATTGAGAAAAGTTGGAAGGTGTAAAACATTGAGAATTCCAGTTGATGAATTGTTTTATTAATTTCTTTAAAAGAAGCAGACAAAGACGTTTATTTTATGCCACATAGAATTGTAGAATTTAAGCTTTGTGTGTGTTCGGAGAAATTGTGAAAGTGGGCGAATCTTGAGATTCAAAAACGGGTTACCAAATCTCAAAATGGCTTTACAAGAAGATTGCATATCACTATTTGGAAGGGGCATGTTCAACTCGTCCCCTCCAAGTAACAATAAATGCTATGTATCAATATTTTGATATAAAAAAAGGTCATAAAATAATGTTTTTAATTGTTTTTGGTTGAGGAGTAGACAGTGGTCCTGGGTTATTAATACAGAGGTTCCCCAGGGGCACAATGGGTGTTCATATCTGCTTTCTGCACCCCTGGGGCACTTTGCTATTACAGCGGGGGCAGCAGACGCTTGTCCAGCCCCTTCTGTAATACAGACAGTGCTCATGCACATTCTGCACCAAGACTATCTTGAAATAGTATCCCCTCGTTTGCATGGGAGGATGGCCCCAGGCAAATGAGGGAATCACTTTGCTTCTGTTCTCACGCTGTATTACTGACAAGGGTGCATAGGCAAACATGCCTTTAAGAGGCTCACTTTCAATGTGCCACAAAAAGGGTGGTGCTCTTTTAGTATGCCTCCTAAAGGCAGCCCTCTGGGGGGAGTAACAGGTTTGATGCCATTGTTCCCTAGACATCCCCGTGCAGGTGGAAGCAGTCACTCACTATACCTGCCCTTAAAAGTGCAGATGGTTGCCACCTGCACAATGAAACACGGAGAATCTTTGAAACAGCTGCTTCGTATTTCAATTGAATGGACTGCCCTGAAGGCAGCCTGAGTTTGCAGCTGCCCTGTGCACTTTCCTTGTTTGCACAGGGTGTCCCTTTTGAAAGGTGTGCCTTGTTGTAAACAAAGATAATGTGCTGTATTCACAGTTTGGCCCCAGAAGAGCACTGCCCACTCCAAAAGGAACTCTTAAAAAGTTCCAGACATTTTTTTAACTGCAGCCCCTTTTCTGTTAAGGAATATGAGCTGAATATAAAAATAAACCATTTAAAAAGTGATCAAAGACATGGTCGCCTCCTGACACCTGCAAGTCGGTATCTGTGTAATGGCCAACAATGATAGGGGCATATCTACAAGGCGGCGATAGAAAATTATCGCCGCCTTTGCGGCCGTTTACGGCCGAAAAGCGCCGATAATTTTATCGCCTAATCAGCAAGGTCACGCTATTGCGTGAAACCTTGCATTAGCGCCCAAATTCTTAACGCCCAGCTTTGCATCTCTACTGAGATGCAAAGTGGGCGTTCCTGACCTGACATGACTGGTGAAATGTCGCTAAGCGACATTTCTCCTATCATCAAGCCCCACGCTATAAAGCATAGCAGCAGGAAAAGTAGCGATAACCCCTGTTATCACTACTTTCCTTACGCCTGCTTCAGCTCGACTTAGCCATGATATCCTATGGAAGGTGGATATCATGGCTAAGTATGTGCGGCCCTATCATCAAGCTAACGCCAAACTTTGTGAGATTATCCCTGGGTTTCCAGCAATAATCTGACGTTTGGCAGTTAGCGTTAGGATTTTTATCGCTTTTGAGATAAGCGTTGCTAATAGCACGCTATCTCAGCGATAAAAATCCATGCTAGCCGGCATAATTATCCTAGCGCTAAGTGCGCTTAGCGATAATTATCGCTGGTTGTTGCTGATATGCCTCATGGTGAGTAGCAATTTGCGTCCATCCTCGTAAATATTGATAGGATAGGTCGGATTGTGATGCACCATGGTTTGGAATTTTGTGAATGTACCTATTAGTATATAGTTCGGGTCACATAAATACATACTGGTCGCAAAAATATTGGTTTGAATTTGCGACCAGGGTTTCATACATCTGGCCCTTATCTCAGAGAGAATCTGTAGAAGGATAAAAGAGGATTCATATTTTTTAAGAAGAAGATGTGTATCTAACATTAAAATGTAACCACAAAGTGTTGGGTAAAAACTGGCAGCAAAAAACTATGTGCTTTTGAAGAGAGTAGATTTAAACAAAGGAGAAGCCTCTGTTATCAGAAATTTGAACTGAGTAGAGAAAACATCCATGCTTTTTCAGAACGAAATATCGGTTTTACTGGGTAGTTAGTTTATGATTCAGCAAGACATCCCGTCATGGCAGGAACAGATGATTTAGGAAACTATATAGTGGCCAACTATGTCAACTTCTAGTCATAGTTGGAGTGCGTCTGAATATGAATACCAGTGAGAGTTTATTTCCAAAAGTGCGTGTGTAAAATGAATAATGAAAGTGCTAACCAAGGATACAGGAAATGATGACAGACTCAAAATATACTACAGTGGGGCGCGGTGACTTTTGAAAATCAGTGTTACCTATAAAAAGGAACCCCTTATTTGTGATGAAATGAGATATTTGTTTAGGAGAAAAACCACAGAAAGGAGTTATTTTTTCCCTATCATTACATGCCACTTAGTAAAAGATTACAGTTGGTTGCAGACAGTGATTTGTCAATTTATCATTTTTGAAAATGGACTGAGAAGAAAGACCGCGAACCCTGGCACACGATTACCACTATGTTTTAGAAGCCTGTTTGAATGCACGACAAAATCTTTAAGTCTTTAATTTCGGTTTAGTTCCATTAATTTTAAGGATTTTAGTTTTGTCTTTAGTGGTTACATCTTTCCAAACTCAAAACCAGTGTTTAGAATTATTTATATATATGGTTACATCCAGTACCCAATTTGTAAAAAAATTAAGTGCTAGGGCCTTCCTCGAGAGGCCACTGCAGCTTGGACCACCCAGGGCCCCGGCCAGTGCTGCAATGACAGTATTCTGGGCCCCCAAAGCTACAAGAATGGCTTGGGCGGTGGGTCTTTGTTATATGTAGACTGATTTTTTAAACAACTGTTGTGCTCATCTCTAAATTAGACAGACAGTACCACCATGTGGCAGAGTGTCATACATTAAACGCTGATGCCGAGCATTGTAAACCACCGGCTCAAATTAAGCACTGGCCTTGAGCCGGACCAGAGACATGGAATCTGTTTATATTACAAAGTATCAAGCAACCCTGACATGCAGTAAGTAACACAGCAATTCTTTGTTAAGAAAAAACACATTGTCTGTTTCCTCTGCACTCTTTATAACCATGTGAACATTTTCTTTTGCACTGACTCAAAAATGTAAGCAGTTTGTCACTGTGCTCTCATAGGTAAACAAATATACTGAAACAGAGTTGTAGAAAACAGCAAGGCTGGACATTGAGAGTATATGACTACAATGCTCTATACACATGAACACTGAATGCTTGTCTAATAAAAGTAGTTTGCCAAGTGACATCCTGGCAATTGTAAGGGTCAGGCGGATGGGACCAAGCGCCCAGCATTAACTTGTGACATGCCTTTAAGTAGTAGGGGGGAATTCGATTTTTCCTATTTGGCAGGGGTCAGTGTACTTCCATTTGCAATATTGATAAAGCCAAAACCAGGCGATATCTATGCAGTTGCAGGGGTCAGCAGGGAGGGACCAAGTACCCATGAAGCAGGTATGTGGTGGTTTGATTTTTCCTAGTTGTCAGGGCTCGATGTACTTCAGCTTCTTATGATAATAAGAACATGCTACAGGTGATATCTTTACACTGGTAAGGGTCAGCAGGATTGGACCATGTCCACCGGAACTGGGAAGGCATGCCTGAGGTAATGGGACCAATCTTGAACTAAAGGGGGGTCGTTTCTCAGCAGACACAGTTAAATGTTTAATGTTTATAAAAAGTAGGCAGCACATAACATCTTTGTAAAGGTAATGTTCAGCAGAATGGAACCAGTTACCCAGAGACATTGTGAACAGCCTTGAAGTATTAAGGGGTAGTTTGTTTTTTCCTACTTGGCAAGGCTCAGCATACTTCCATGTATATTGCTGATGAAAGCAAGAGGTTGCAGGTGATACTAGGAAGGCAAACATTATGACCATCCTTGAGATAGACAGGGTAGTTTTATTTTCACTGAAATGTTTCTACTGGGTCCATGATGTGAGGTTTTGGATGAAATGGCGTGAAAAGGCTGCTCTCCCCGAGGCAGACATGCACTGCAGTTTCCAGCACACTCCATCAACACACTTTGCTGCCTGGAGCTGGCATTTAGTGAGGCTGAATTAAGAGCTGTGTCAAACAGGAAATGACATCTGTTGGCTATTACTTTTTGCATCAAAGACCTCTTGCTAGAGATGTTTAATGGGGGAGAAAGTTGAGTGAGAATGGATCCAACAGTGAGGATCAGAATGGAAGAATGGAAGTTAACTTCCGGTGAAATATATAAAACTAGGGGGCAAATGTACAACCCCTATTGCCACCACAACGTCACCAATATTGACGTTGTGGCGGCAATAGGGGCTACACCTTACGTACAAGGCAGCTTTAAGCCACTTAACGCTTAACTTAGCCCCATCGCAGGGGAAAACGCACGCTGCACCACATTCTTGTAAATATGGTGCAGCCTTGCCTTTCAGAAATGGAGGAGAGAGGTGTTAAGCCAAGAAGGCTAACGCCTCTTTCCTTCACTTCCTTGTACATATCTCCCTTGGAGTGTGTGTAGGTTCGGTAATTAAGCGAAATCATAGGAAAATTATGATAAATTCTATGTAATTGTGCGAAATGCAAATCAGTAATTTCTTGCTGTATATTAGTGTGAACTGCATACTCATATCAACTGTTGATGTGAAGATGCATTTAAAAAAAGAGCACTGTGAACAACAGCTGGCCGCATTCTGTTGCCTGTCGCACCAGATGATTATAAAACTTCCCAGTATATAAATAAGTGCGGTACTGTATCCTAGATCCTTTTGTTTGAAAATCATTTGTCTGTTGCCTGTGCATTTGCAGTATATTTTTACTGGGAACTACTGTGAAATGGCACATAATTACACAAACTGGTATAATGGCATCATTTCTGGTTTTTCTCAAACAAGCATAATTTCTGAAATTACAAGATCTACGATGAGTAATTTAAAACTTGCCTCGTCTTGCATAATCCCTGTTTTGTGGAAGGCAATACCTGGCTGATGAGCCCTAATAATGGTGGAACCATTCCTGGGTTGCTTCGGTGCCGGTTCAGAGAGACCCTAGCTTGGCAGTTTGGGCTAGATTGTTCCCAGGGAAGCAGGGTAAAAACTGATTTGCATGTGGCTAGGTCCAAATTGAGGCGGCATGAGGGTAAAAAAACAATGGACTGGGATGCGCCCCAGAACTTTGAAACATAACAAGGGACCTTTGAGTGAATTGGAACAGCGGAAGAATGGTGGCCAATGATAGAAGACAATTTGAAGTGAAAGTATAACAGGGCAGATGTTCAAGCTCTGCCTAGTGAGAACAGTTTCTGATGGATGTCTCTCCACCTATAGAATGAGGATGATCCCCGCACACTGGTATGTATGCTGAGCAATGTGCAGGAAATCCCAAGGACAAACAAAAGGCATGAAAGTGTACCGTGTCAAGATTGCTTCTCCTGCTTAGTAACACCATTCCAGGTTTGTTGTTCTTGTCACCATTTTGCTGATGCTTTTGACTGTGGGGTCTGCTACACGAAAAATTAATAATGTGCAATTTTGTCAGACATTTTGTCTTTTTTCATTGCATTTATTTCTTGTGCCATCATCTCCTAGGATCTGATGTTGTTCTGCGATCATCAAAGATACAACTGGCTTTATTCTTTCTATGGGATAACTGCAGACTGATATAAGCCAAGTGAATTAAGTGAGGAGGTTGTTGTAGTGGGCGAGGCATAACTTTGCTAGTGTTGTTACATAGTTGGTCTAGAAGGGCACAACATCTAAGAATTTAGAGTGTGTGGTTGTACCCCATCTTGTTTTATTCACAGTAGCTGCAATCCGCTAACTAGGCTCTTGATATATACCAACAAGGCAACATAATGTGTTCCTAAACCCATGAATTTGTTTTGCTCCAGGACCATGACTGATTTGAAGGACACAAATGTGCCACCTTTTACATCTAAGGATATTCATATTGAGAACAAGACTAATAATCATCTTTATCTTCATTATCGACTTCTCAAATAGTGGCTTTTGTCCCTCCTTATTTCAATCCAGTTGCACAATGCTTTAGGAAGTATCTGGTATCACATTTTCATTGAGGTTGCAGTAGTAGCTCAAGCAGCAGTCACTGCCACTGGTGATAACGTTGTATGGCTCACCCATGTTCAGTGTGTCTGCTATTAGGGACTGATTTATAAAGACTTTGAAGAGTTCTGGAAAGGGTTTGGGATTAAGCACACCACAACGTCATTATATCATCCTAAAATCAATGGTCTGGTGGAGCGTTGCAACAGAGTGATGAAGGGAAACATACAGCTGTCATTGGTAAATGCTTTCGACGGGATGTTGGAGGTAAGAAAATTGTTATGAGCAATCCGAACTACTCCCAGCTCAGAGACTAAAGTGCTACCTTTTGTTTTGATGAAAGAAAGAGTTCCAGGATCAAAATTGAAGGTGACACTTTGGTTTCTGAGTTTCTCAAGCAAGGTGCATGTTTTGCATATGTTGTTAAAAAGGGGATTAAGTATAAGTGGACTGATGAGTGTCAACTGCCATCTGTAAACACAAAGAATCTCTTTGCCAGATCAAAAGGCACCAATACATATACTGCCACTATGGCCATCTTGAAGTCATCGAATGCCAGTTGACACTCTTCAGTCCACTCATACTTAGTCCAATCTTTGTAATAAGATATGCAAAACATGCACCATGTTTGAGAAGTCCTCTACAAAATGTAAGTAATATGCAAGAACTAGGAATAAAATGTGACACAAACCTGCAGGACTCCCACTGGAGCATTGGTACCTTCAGACCACAGAAGCTTCACAAACGGAAGCTTGCATGGTCTCGCAGAACCGTGAGGTGATGCTTGAACAGCAGTACACCAGAAGTACCATGGTAACATGAAATAAGTAACTGTGAAAGATGTGGGGTGAGGATGGGAAGAGAATCAGCTGTCTCTGGGGAATTTAGTGAAGAGCAGTGAATCCCATGCTGGTCACTGCCAAAGGCCATGTGCAATGGCGGCTGGCCATCCATACGGTGTTGGGCATAGGGCACAGCAAAAGGTGGTTGGGCGCAGGACCAGGCAATGTGCTCAACTGCAAGCAATGAACTCCCATGGTGGTTTGATGCAGGGCCTGGCCGCACAGCCAAGACCTCTAACCAACCCTCATTTTACAGCCCAAACGCCTTGCATGGCAGGGTGTGTACCACCTATGGGGCCTGGGTGTGACAGACTATAGGAGTATGCTAACATTAATAGACAGACAGAAGAAACAACATATATTCTTTTTCTATCATTTAACCATGAAAGATGGTTCTAACAACAACCTTTTTTTCTTTTCTAAACAGTTTTCTTTTTACTTTTAAACAAAAGAAAAATTGGGGATTGAGCTAGGAACTTTGAAAAAGGGGCAATAAAAGTTGGATACAATGAAGAAAAAAAATACTTTCTTTCACACACCAGTTCGTGTGCAGTCAAGAGCTGGTCCCTGACTAAGGTACTTTGATTTCCTGCCAAAAGACTATCTATACGCTGGACAGTATGGTCTGAAGCAGTTGATCTTGAGTCTCCTGCCTGTTCCTCTTTGTAGCATTGACCTGCTTGGAGTGCCATGTCCTGAGATCCTAGAAGAACTGAATGAGTATTTTTTCCCAGGCCCTCTGCCCAACTTTCCATAGGAGGCCAACCCTCATTGCTTCTTGTACAGGGCGCAGGTCACTATTTTTGCTGAAACCTTGGCTGTGTCTGTAAAAACTCCTATAGGAACAACTATGAGGCTGAGTGTTGGTTTTTATGGTTCTCCTCATTTTCATCCAAGTGCTGTTCTGGCTCTTGTGCTCCAAATGCCACTGTTTGAAAGAAAAAAACAACTCTAAAAAAAATTACCAAAAGGAAAAAAAAAATAGTGGACTGAGTTTGAGTAGTGTGAAGTACCACTACCTAATTAGCAGTGCCAGCTGGTAAGGAATGAGGGTGGCAGGGCTGGGGGGTTGAAATATACAAAATAGTAAATAAAACCACTTACCTCTTCACAGTCTCTCCTCCATCATCTCCCTGCTTCTCTTCTGACTCCAAGTCCGGAAGAAGCACACCGGCTCCTCTAAGCCAATCACTGTGCTGCTATCATCCTGACAGCAGAATTGTGATTAAAATAGAAGAAAGGGACCAGGATAAAGTCAGGTTACTTCGTATGTATTCCAAAATATACTCTTTAATGTTTTTTCAATTTAAAATCTTCGACATCAGCCAACGCGTTTCGTTCCTAATGGAACTTCATCAGGGCGAATATGTCTTTACAGGTCCGAGAATAAAGTAGTCGCTTGAATAGGACAAAAACTTATTGTAAAAGGCCAGGGTTCCGGAACTTTAGGATCAATAATAAATTCTTCAGTATTCCACGGTCAGTAAATTTGTATTAAGTATAAGACCCAAGTCCTAATCCTCAGCGGAGGCCCAAGTAATGGCCAATATTCCTTAAGAATAACGAAGATCGCGGTCCAAGTACCAGAGCTCTATTCCGACGTTTGAACCGGAACCGTTCAAACGTCGGCATAGAGCTCTGGTACTTGGACCGCGATCTTCGTTATTCTTAAGGGTGCACACAACCCACAATTGGGCACATCTGGGTCTGATATCAGCGACATCTTTACCTATTTCAGGTCATAATTTTTGGAGGACCTCATTGAATGGTTTTTCCTGGTCTATTTTAATTTCCAGTTGACAGGATTTTGCTAGAGGCAATCTCTTTGTCGCCATGTCTATTAAGACCCTCTTGGCTTCCTTTTCCCGATCTGGAGCTATCGGGAAATATTTTTGTGGACGCGGCATGGGTGATTTCTTATTGCAACTGTCAATAGTACTCCGGGCAATGGTATTTTCTCTGGATGGTCTCATAAACACTCAGATCTCTAGTCTGTTGTCACGTGGGTACACAAGGCCTCGTTAAAAAACGCCATTATACATGCTCACATTCTTAAGTTGCCTTCTCTCCCTAAGCACAATGACATTTGACACACATTCAGTTGCATGCACATACAGGATAATAAGCTTCTAACTCAATTTTGCTTGCACTACCACTTCATAGGCACTCTATCAGAACACCTTGAACATTCTGTACAAGGATTAAGTTCATCACGTAAAATGTTGTTATTTGTGTTTGCTGCTCCGCAACAAAGCTATCACAATTGAATAAACAATAGCGGCCTGGCTAGGGCTTTGTTATGGTGATATGGAGTATGTTATCATATATTAGACATCCAGCATTTGTTTAGACAGAGGAGCATTTTGCTGGCACTGAGAAAGTCAATCCATGCCGGAATTCCAGCTCAGCTGATTTCTGATTACATCACGTTAGGATGCTGTCGAGCTCTGCACCAAGACGGGCAGCTTGATGACACTAACTCACAAGTAATGAGGAGTTAGATCACACTACAGGGATTTAGCAGATTCACTTGCCCTAAAAAAGATAGGTTAGGGACACTCAAATATCGTGCCAGGAGCAACGGGGTCTCCAAGCCCCAGATATCCTCACTGTTGACTAGGAGGAGGGGCTGCACAATGCTCTCAAAAGCACCACCACACTCCTACAGCACAAGACACTTCAACCATCACAGCAGGACCAACGGGGACTCCAAGGCCCAGAAGCCCTCACTGATGACTAGGAGGAGGGGCTGCACAACACCCTCAAAAGTGCCACCATACTCCCGTGGCACGGGACACTTTGACCATTGCGGCAGGAGCAACGGGGACTCCAAGCCTCAGAAGCCCTCACTGTTGACTAGGAGGAGGAGCTGCACAACGTGGTCAAAAGCGCCACAGTACTCCTGCGGTGAGGGACACTTCAACCATCGCGGCGAGAGCAACAGGGACTCCAAGCCCCGAAGCCCTCACTGTTGACTTGTAGGAGGGGCCGCACAACAGGCTCAAAAGTGCCTCTGCACTCCTGCGGTGCAGGGCGTGCGCAGGCCATGCCCAGGCATAGCCTGGGCCAAAGGCGGGCCCGTCCTTGCCCGTCATTGCCAGGAAGAATCAGGGCAGGGCCAACTCCCTTGGTTTGTGGTTTGTGTTTCCTGCAAAAGTTGGAACTAGCTGTCCTTAAGTCAACAATCTGTGAGTTGCTGTGAGTTTTCTTGTACTTTGAGTGGCGGCGTTGCCTATTTAGACTGCTAAGACTATTTGTGCCCGCCCAGCCAGTGACTTTTGAGGACGCTAAAACCTGTGCCTTCTTATTTAGTTGCTGCTATCATTTAATACTGTTTCAATCTCCTGCACTTAGACTTTGTTATCAATTCAACTGTTAGTGCTCTGACTATTGGTGGTGGGGAGGGTTCTGAGGCCCGTTCAGTCTATGGAGCATCAGCGGTTGGTGGATCTGTAGTGTGTCAGTATTGTCAAATGTGGGTGTGGTGACTCTATCATTATCCATTTGATATTCTAATACCTTGCTTTTTAATTTAATCTTTTTTGTTATTGTTGTAAATGGCCCTGTTTGCAGGGTTATCCCCAAATGTTTTGCTTCTTCCTCCTTTGTTTTTCCTGACCTGTGGTTGTTGGCTATAGGACTCTGGACACTTTACCACTGCTAATCAGTGCTAAAGTGCATATGCTCTCTGTTAAATTGATATGATGATTGATTATCCATGATTGGCATATTTGTTTTACCTGTAAGGTCCCTAGTAAAGGGCATTGAGTGTGCCAGATCTGGTAATTCAAATGCTACTAGTGGGCCTGCAGCACTGATTGTGCCACCCTCGTGAGTAGCCCTAAAATGGTGTCTCGGGCCTGCCACCGCATTGCCTGTGTGCAGTTGCTAACTGCCATGTTGTCCTGGCCAATGTACACACTTGCCAGGCCTGACCCTTCCCTTTTCTTGCACATTAGACACCCCTATGGTAGACCCAAGGTACCTTCCTGGGTAGAGTGCAGTGTATGTGAAAGGTAGGACATGTACTAGTGTGGGTGACATATCCTGATAGTGAAATACTGCCATTTTCGTTTTTCACTATTGAAAGGATATCTTGCCCATAGGCTAGAATGGGGAATGCTGTGTATAATGGTTACCTGCATATCTTCCCATAGGAGCTAGATAGAAATTTGAAATCTGGTATCCCTGAACTCAGAATTTAATAACACTTCTTGTAGGGAGGAATATTTTTTAAATTCTGTGTTTGAAAATAGCACTTTTAGAAAGTGGCTATTTTCTTGTTCAGCCTTTCTGTGTGCCTTTGCCTGTTTGTGGATTGACTGTCTGGTTTGTGAGTGACAGGGGCTGGGGGTGGCTCCAGGAGACTTGGTGAGTCAGCACTAGGCTGAATAGACCCATCTGCATGTAGAGTGGTGGGGAGGAGCAGCACCTGGGTCTGAATAGGACTGTGCCTGCCTGCCACAATGCTGGCTCCACCTCCTGTGGTGCATCTGATGGCCCTGGCCCACACTAACAAAGGAAGAAGTTGTGCACTGGCAGAGTGCCCCCAGAACTGGTTTGAACTGGGTCCAGGACCCCTCACACATAGAGAACAAAGACATTTGGGGTATAAATACTAGAGCTGAAACCGCTGAACTTTAGACTACTTTTGCCAACAAGAGGAATCCCTGCCAAAGAAGATCAGCTGAAGAGACTGGAAAGGAAGACTGCCCTTGCTGTGTGTTCTGGGGCTGACCTACAGTTTGCTGTTACTACTAAGGAAGGGGACGGGGACTTTGATGCGTGCAGTGTTCCCCCCACCTGCTTGAAGGAAGGACTGTGTGCTGTGTCCAGGAATAAGTGTCTTCAAGGGCCAGAGAAGAGCTGGCCTCCTGTTTACGAAACACAGGGTTATAAAAGTTTCCAGAAACCTCTTTAAAGCACTGTGTGCGAGTAACTGCACCCAGCTTGTGTCCTGCTTAGTGCCCGTGTTTCTGAGAAGAGCTTTACTCATGATAGCCTCTAGGTTGCTGAGTGCATGTTCCAGCACCCAGCTTGCAACTGTGAGGAATCTGGGAGAGGTGGGACTGACCAAGATACAGCGCGTCCCATCACCGCCGCTGGACCGAGATCGTAATCACCGGAGGGCTGCGTGTGTGTCCCTGCTGGCCCAAATCAACAGCGAAGCCCCAGTGATTAACAGGTTTATGTGCTTGTCTCCAACTCCGAAGTACTGAGGGCGTGTGCCTGCGATCAGCTCTGCTGCGACCGTGACCCTTGTGGAGCCGGCAGCGTGATCGCCAAAGCACTGTGTGTGTGCTTCACTGCTCACAGCCCCAGTCTGGGGAAGAAGCTGCGCTGCAGCAGGAAGTTGTGAGGCGTCGCCTAGAAATGAAGGACTCTCTGACGGGGGAAGCCGGTGCTCGTCGTGCCCCGTCCAATAGGTTGCAGTCAACGAGAGGGAGGGGGAGAAGTGCTTTCCCCGGGGATTGAGTCCTGCACTACCTGGTGGCCGTCCGAGGCCCTGGCAGCTGCTCAGTGAAGGCCGGGGGTTGTGGGTGCAGCGGCCCTCCCGTTTCTACATCGCCGACCGACGTGGTGAAGGCTTCCGTACTGCCATGTTTTTGTCTAATTGAGTTATTTATGTGGGATCCCTTATGTGAGCCAGAAGATCTGGCTCCAGCTGATGGCATGAATCAATGATCATTTGCCTATCTAAACAGATTGTTTTAGCTGCATCCCCTTCATCCATGTTGGTGCGGTCTGGAACTTGAAATGTGAAAACCGGCACTGAGTACTACTGTCATGTATGGTCTGTTATGTTGGTGAACATGTGTACAGACAAATATTGGTCAAATTGAATAAACACAGTAGTAGATGATTGACAGATATATTTATTTGGGAGTCATGGTTGGGAACTTGAGAAAAACATTACCTACTTGCAATTTGATTTTTGTCATTGTAAAGTTATGATGGTAGGAAACAAATGCATTGATAGAGTTGAGATATACAACACCAGTCTATGAGTTTGTGAATAGTGAATTTATTGAACTAAACTTGAAACAATTAAACAGGGTGAAAATGAAAAAGCAAACCAAAAAGTGCAGAAGTCAGTCATAGCGAATGAAACAATAGTGTAAGAGCCAACATTGTTTGAAGTCCAATGTCCAAAATACAACTGGCATCAGAAAGGTAAATGTGTCCAGAAGTTGTCCACATAGTGAATGCTAGTCACACACTGGAGGAAATTAGGATTGGGGTTTCTTGCTGGTGGTGGCAGAGTTCTTGCCATCCTCGCCTCTTGATATTTTGAATGGACATCCCATACTGTGAGTGAGGGGGATACAGAGTTGCAGGGCCTGGGGTGGCTACCAATGGCAGGGCCTCCCATCTTGTGGTTTCGGCAGTTGTAGATGGGCCAGATGTTGTAGGCAAGACCTGGACATATTGGTATAAATGTCCTGAAACTCCACAGTCATTGAATCCATATTGGAGTTGTGCTCCTCCATCTGAAAATTCATCTCCCTGAGTTTAGTGAGTACCTGGCCCATCATGTCATAGGACTGATGATAGGCTCCCAAGACTTGGTTGCTGGTGGCCTGGGTGGGAGTGACCCCAGTGGTCTCACTATACTGGCTCACAGAATCCCTTCCACAACCCTCATCCCCACTACCCTGTGCCCTTGGCCCAGTGTGCCTCATCTGACTGGGTCCTGGTGAGCTGCAGCTGATGGTGCTGTGGCCTCAACATTACCCAGGACTGGGGCGTACAAAATCGTTACAATGGTAAGAACACAGGAAGTGGAGGCTTTGGTTCGCTGAGGTGTACGGGTGGGGTGGGAGGTGTCGGTGTGGGCCCAGTGAAACGCACTGGAGTCATCTGCCCATGCTGACCAGATGGACCAGGATCTTCATGGTCTTGAAGATTACCAGGAGTGTTATCCTCACTGATGACTTAATCCTGGGCTGGAGTGGAGGTCTCTTCAGTGGCAGATTCCTGGGCACGTGCTGTGACATTTGGACCTATTGAGAAATTGAGAACATTTTTATTAGTAAAAGTGTGTATTAAACATCCAAATATTTTGAGACAAACAATGTAGATATATAGAAGAAAAAAATGTAGAGATTATTATGATGATAGCTTTCAGTGGTATTGAACCTATTACTGTAACGTTTTGCAATTTCTACCAGTACAACTTCAAATAAGCAGGAAAAATGATGTCATGAAATGTTTATGAACTGATCAGGAAATATACTAAACATCTCCGAACCACTCAACCCAAGAAAGTGGAGAGGTGGTATGTGTGGTTGACAATCCCAAGGCCTAGCTGACTTCAAAACAGACTTTACACATTTGAATTGATGTTTGGCATTAGTCATCATGTGAACAGTGCAAAGTCAATTTTTGCGAATCTCACTTGTATGCAGGATAGTAATTTTCATACCCGTAAAATGTTTGGGTTAACACAGTTTTATTTGGGAATCTCATGACATCAATTCAATTGGTTGAGAAAAACAAGTCAACATTCAAAAAACAAAAAACATTTTCAGAAGAGTGTATTGAATAGGGATTAATCACTACATGACAATTGTGGAAATATGTTAGAGAAGAGAGAATGAGCAGTATGACATAGCAATATTCTTTTGACAAAACAGAGACAGGGCATCATGGTAGTTCTACTCATTTCAATGACAGCTTCCCAACACTTGCAAAATGGTTAGTAAAACATTTTTGTGAAAAATAGGCATTGGAAATGGGACAGCCACGTACAATATGACACATATATGGATAATGGGTTATTTGATGTTGTAACACTTACAGGCATCATACCATCATGTGACATGCAATGGAGATTGACGCCTTTAATCTTAGATGCAACACAATATATTCACACAAACAATCCAAATTATCTGATACTTTGAGGTCTCTATGTTTGAAAAATTTGGGCAGACCCCATTGGTTATAGCTGAGGTGAGAGCAAAAAGTACATTGAGGTTTAGTGAAACTTTGTAAATGTGTAACATACCAGACTCCATTCCAGCAGGTATTCCTGTCATGCCTTCAGGATGTAGGATCTGCAAGACCTTCTCCTCCCATGGCTTGAGTTGTATTGGGTGCCTGGGAGAACAACCATTAGCCCTCTTTGCCTCCAGGTGATGCTTGGAGGCCAGGGAATGCAATGTCCCCACAGGTCATTCAACCTCTTCCTATCCTCCTGTGCACGCAGGTTGTTTGCTAAAGCATTATCTCTACCCACAATTCTGGCCTACATTTCCCTTTTCTCAGATAGGAGTGTATTTTGGACTTGGGCTCCAAACAATTGTGACTCTACTCTTATGAATTTATCCATCATGACTGGCAATTCTCCCTCAGTAAAACGGGGATATTTGGGGCCTGGCATTGAGTGAAAAAATATGAAGAAAAAACAAAATAATCTTACTTAAACACCAAAGGTTCAGCAAGAAAATTTCATTTTGCAGTGGAATGGCAAAGGATCATGCTCTGAAATGGGGTGTGTTTTATAGTGTGGTATGCAGGTGTTCCATTTGGCCAATAGACATCAAGTGTGTTCAAGTAGCATCCATCCAATGGCCACTGTGATGGTGCATTGTTGAGCATGCACTGCGATGGACTCCTTCCGTCAGGAAACCGCCACTAGGAGACTGCCTGCACGACTGTGAAATCTAAATCTGCTTCGTGGGAACCCACAGCCATGATGACGACAGAGTACAGTTCGCCAGCATTGGAGTCTGCTGGGTTGGCAGCCGTGAGCCACGACCGTGGCGGGAAACACTCTGTTAATGCAGAGAGCTAGTCAGTCTGCATGCATCTAAATACGGAGGGCGAAAAACCATCAACTTGGTAGAGTACTTGGGACAGCCGCCTCGGCGGGACGGCAGTAAGACAATCAAGATGTAAGTCAGGCCCTAAGAGTTTAATTTTACTTATAGTAATTTTACGGATGTGGAAACTCTTGTGGCGGAGACTCTGTGCATAAAATGACAGACCTGTCTATCTTTTTAGGTCCAGAGATCTCTGCGATGGCTGTGGAGTCTCCGCACTCAAAATATTACTGTAAGTAATATTAACCTCATAGTTTGTGAATACCAAAAAGTTTAAACTTACACTTAGGTGTAAGTTTACCTTTGTGAATCGGGACCTGAGTGTGCCACCGGTCAGCTGATAAAATAACTTGAGTGTGGATGTAGTAGAAACTGAATTGCAAATATCTTTTTAAAGTATGAATTGATTCTAAACATATCCCATCCTCTTTGTGGGAGGTTATATTGTGCCTCTGTACAAGAAAGGTCCTGTGGTTAGCTTGCAAAACTTTTCTTTAGTAACGCAATTGGAAGCAATCAGCAATGACTCCACAGTGTACTGATAAACAGTCTAACAGCATGGACAGAATGCGTGGAAGACATTCTTCAGGAATATGCAGGTTTTCAAATATCTTGTAAAACCCACCAACCCATCACTTTATGGCTGAAAAGAAATTAAGATGATGAAATTTATATGTGGCACACAAAGACTTTTCCAATGCCTTGATCATGTTCACGAGTCGATATTGTGGGCTAATATTCATAAAATGACAATTCCAAGTCACTTACTTCCATAAGGATTGAACTACACAGAAATAATTGGGTCCATATATTAATAGGGACCCAAAATGGTTATTTGGAACTGATCAATGTTGCTGGGAATTTTGTATTTGTATTTTGTATTTGTATTTATTAAGCGCAACAGTCATCCCAAGGGATATCATGGTGCTAGGAAAGCGTTATCTCGAGATAAGAGTGGAGAATGTCTGGACATCTGAGAACAGGGGGAGCTAGACTAAAAAGGGCTGCAAGTGTCAGTGATTATATCCTAGGTAACAGGCATGTTTTCAGCTTCTTCCTAAAAGACATATAATCATCCATAAGGCTGAGGGTAGTTCATTCCAATGAACGGCCGCCAGATTAGAGAAGCAGTGGCCTCCTGCTCTTACTTTCTTAATACGTTTGATTTTGGCCAGAGCGTGATAGCAAGACCTCAGTTTTCATGTAGGGGTGTAGAATTCAATTTTGGCCTGCAAGATTCGGGGGCCACGCTTGTGTAGCACTCTGTGTGCATAACACAGGAGCTTGAACTTGGCCCTTTGGTGCACAGGCAGCTAATGGAGTTCCCTCAGGCATTCAGATGCCAAGCTGTATTTGCTTTTATTGCAGACCAGCTTGGCGGCAGCGTTCTGGATCACCTGCAGTTGGGTAAAAAGATACTCAGGAATGGCCACATAGAGCGTGTTCCCATAATCTAGTTTACTGGAAAGTAATACCTAGGTAATAGTCTTTCTACAATTTAAGGGGATCCATGAGAAGAGCCTTTGTAGTAGCTTTAGCATGGAAAAGCTTTTTCCGCACAGCGCTAGGAATTGGTCTTGCATTGTTAATGCATTGTCGATGAGTGTGCCCAGATTTTTTGCAACTCATTTGGGTTCCGGGGCAGCTTCTAGCGACCGGGGCTACCAGGTTTCGGCCTAGACTAGGTGAGCCACTCCGAAAGGCAGGATATCAGACTTCTCATTGTATAGTTTCAGGCAGTGTTCTGTCATCCAAGTTGCCGTTTCTGAGAGACAGTTGATTAGGTTGTTTCTGGTATCCTCATGCTTTTCTTCAAAGGCAATTAGTAGCTGCGTATCATCTGCGTAGGAGCTGATATTGAAGCCCAATTTCCTGCTGATCTTAGCAAAAGAGGAGACATAGGCACTGAAAAGGTTGGGGATCAGGGAGGCTCCCTGTGGGACACTGTAGTTGATAGTTTTTGAACTGGAGGAGAAGAGGCCCATTTGAATTTTTTGTGTTCTGTTACGTAGGAAGGAGTTGAACCACTGAAGGGCTTTTGAGTGTAGTCCCTTTTAAAATGTTCATCAGGTGGTCGTGAGATACGGTATCAAATGCTGCTGTCAAGTCCAAGAGGATCAGTGCGGCAGCTTTGCCCTGATCCACCAAGGATCGGATGTTGTCTGATACTGCTAGTAGGGTGGCTTTTGTGCTGTTAGAAGCTCTAAAACCAGCCTGAGATGGATCTAAGTGTTCATTGGTTTCTAAAAAGTTGACCAATTCTTTATAGACCAGTTTCTCCGGTACCTTAGACAAGTATGGTAGTTGGGAGATTGGTCGGAAATTTGTGGGATTATAGATTACCATGCCAGCCTTTTTTAATAGTGGGAATACAATGGTTTCCTTCCATACATGCGGGAATACTGCAGAATCAAGAGATTTATTGAAAATGTGGGCAACATACGGGCTTAGGACTGACACAAGCCGATAGAAAATAAAGTGAGGACAAGGGTAGAGCGAAGATCCTGATTTGACCTCGGTAATAGATTTTGCAACCTGCTCTTCAGAAAAAGGGGCCAGGTTGCTTAAATAAGTGTGTACTTCAGGGTGTGGAGCTAGGGTTTCCCAGTCTGATTCATCAGAAATGGGTTGGCTTTTGAAAGAAGAGTACATTTCAGAGACTTTGGGCCTGATACACAAAGGTAAAGTGAGACCAAAAGTCTAAGTTTAGACCTCAAGTCTAACTTTACTACTAATAAATTTAGACTTTTGATCTAAGTTTAGACCAAAAGTCTAACTTAGACCAAAAGTCTCACTTTACTGCTCCTAAAGTGAGACTTTTGGTCTAAGTTTAGACCAAAATTCTAACTTAGACCAAAAGTCTAACTTTACTACTACTAAAGTTAGACTTTTGGTCCAAACTTAGACCAAAAGTCTAACTTTACTAGTAGTAAAATTAGACTTTAGGTCTAAACTTAGACTGCAGGTCTAAACTTAGACTTTTGGTGTAAGTTTACCTTTGTGAAACAGGCCCATAGTCAGTAAAGAAGTTGTTGATTATTTAGCAGTTATCAATTGAAGGGTTCATATTATGGGACATGCTGGTTGGTTTGCAGAGTTCCTTAACTGTTTGGTTTACTTTCTAACCTGGGGGCGCACTAGTCCAATGCATTGGTGATCTCAGAATGTAAAAGTTCAGCCTCTGTCTGAAAAGAGGGTGCCCATGCAGTACTTGGGTCAGTTAGAGAGAAGTGGGTAGTGAACGAATCAGGGGTGATGCGATTTCATGCCCATTTTAACGCTGATGACGGTGTGGTTAGGCAGGTTAACTTGGTTGGCAAGTTAAAAGAAAAGGAGATTAGAGAGAGGTCAGCCAGGACAGAGGTGTAACCTCAGAGACGTTAGTGGCTTCTATATTGGAAAACAGAAGGTCAAGTGTATGCCCAGCTGTGTGAGTTGGCCCTTTGATCCATTGTTTTAAATGCAGTATCTGCATATCGCTTTTCAAGTGTTTAACCACAGGATCATCAGAGTTTTCAAAACAAACATTTAAATTGCCTGTAGCTAGAAAATGTCTATGTTTTAGGCAAGAGGGAAATAGTTGGGACAGCAAATTAGTGCTAAAATCTGGCTTGTATCCTGGGGGATTGTAAATTGCTGCTCACACAAGTAATCAGTTGTCACCGTTAGACAGTTGAAATGCTAGGATCTCGTGTTCGCCCAGTGAAGCCACTGACTCGGAGACACAGGTAAAGCAGCCTTCTATCCGGTTTTAACAGTTTGTATCCAGCTGGTAGGGCGGTGGCAACATGAGGGGAATTATTATCATCTAGCCAGGTTTCTGTATTGAATGCTAGGTCAGGTTTTATGGCTGCTAAAGTATCCCAGATCTCGAGGCAGTGTTTTGGCATCGACCTAGAGTTCAAATAAATGCAGGTCATCTGAAGCCCAAACAGGCTGATAGCTTTTCTAGTGTGCTGTTCTGATAGTACTTAGCTGCCCCATTTACAGTGCAGGAATGAGAATGGGACCTCTGTGTTCCCTGGGGAGACTTTCACACAAAGCGCCTTGCTATGTTGCTGGGGTTTGGCCAGTTTGAGAAGCGTCTCTCTTGAATATTGGTGGTGATTACTAGGATCTTGTCTGAAAGGGGCATGGTTCCTGGCCCCTGGTCCTGTTCGGTCAAGGACGGGTGCTGATGGGCTTGCCTTTGGCATGCCTATGGAACACTGGTGACACGCCCACTGCGCATGGCCGCGCGGCGACCCTGTTTTTGTAGTCACAATTGTTTGACAACTAGAACGCTGAGCCTCCTACAGCGCTACTTGCTGTGACTTGCGGTTTGTGCTGGACCTTGATCGTGGTTTAGCGCCCTCCTAATCGAGTCAATAGCAGGTAGGTTTGCAAGTTCAAATTCAATTTCCATTCAGTTTCAGGCACGTTTTAAAATCAATTTAAGTCACAGCATAATGTTCAGTTTTAGAACAGTTTTAAAGTACAAAAATGCAGAGCGGGGGAAAGCAAGTGAAACTGAAGCAGAGATGTTTCCTTGCTAAAATTCTTTGCCAAGACATGGTCCCTCACTCAAGAGTTATACAATTAAGAAATATCCATCATATTGGCTGCAGATTTCCCAATATTGTCAGATAGTACCCATTAGGTCTTAAGTACATCCTCAATGCCCTTCAATCATTTGTATATTTAAACAATAGAAATGGAAATACATAGAAATGTAATGGGGTCACAAAGAAGCAAAAAACAAGTGAGTGTTGCACAATCAAATGTTGAAGTTTTTGCAAGATCATAAATATTAAGGGGTGATATTCGCCTTGAATTTATCTTGGAAACCACGCACAGCTTAGGCAACGTCTCAAGGAAAGGACTAGTCTTGCTTTCTATAAGCATGATGGTGTAAAAGAGAGGCGCCTAAAATTATATATGACCTCAAAGACCCTTCATTACAGATACACAGTTTTGAGGATCTTTCATTTAAAGGATCTCTTTTAAAAGAATTGAGGGCTCTTTGGAAAGAATTCCTGTCTGTTACAATTATTATTGGTATTATTTTGTAAAATATATTGTCAATTGAGGGAATCTGTTTAGAATTCGGTAGGGCCAACATAAGACCTAAAAGTCTTTCTCAAAAGTTGAAAATTGACAATTATCTGATTAATGCCCATTTAGATAAGATTTGTCATGCTATCTTAATGATATTGTAAAAAGAGGTACAATTTCAATTTAATTTTAAAGGTTTCCTTGAAATGGCAATTAATAAAATCAATATGCTAATGTCTATATTTTATAATATATATACATAAACAAAGTATTTTCTCCAATGTAACTCATTGTCAAAACACCAAGTCGATACATCTTAGGGGCATATTATCAAGCACGGCGTTAAAATTATCGCCGCTTTAGCGGCAGAAAACGGTCGCTAAAGCGGTGATAATGAGCTTGATAATATGCCTTTGAGAATTCCCATAGAAGCCCATGTTCTGGTGTCAACATGGGCTTCTATGGGAATTCTCTGCGGCATATTAACAAGCCCATTATCGCCGCTTTAGAGGCAGTTTTCGGCCGCTAAAGTGGCGATAATGTTAACGCCGTGCTTGATAATATGCCCCTATTTGTTAGACAGGGAAGGTAACTCAAATGTGCTTAAAGGAAGCATTGGAAGAGAAGGGAGCGATGATTGCATGTGAAATTCAAATCAGGAGGGTTATAATTGTCAAATGACAATAGGCATTGAATATTCGCTGAGGCTTTGACGATTTTGCCTAAGCCCTGTAAAATCCCCATTACCGGCCCAATCGAATTTACATTGCATTCGTAATGAAGACATAATTACCGTATAACATATGCATAAACTGCTCACCTGTCCTTGTTTAAAAATACAATATAAAACTTCTAATTGTAACTGGGAGAATTCGCACACCACAAGAAGGGATAGATGTTCTATTTAATCCAGAATGGTTAATATCAGACATTACGGGGCATATTATCAAGACAGGCGATAAAATTATCGCCGCTTTAGCGGCAGAAAACTGCCGCTAAAATGGCGATAATGGGCTTGATAATATGCTCTATGAATTTCCGATTGAAGCCCATGTTAGATGTGAAGGACATCTAACCTGAGCTTCAATTGGAATTCCATAAAGCATATTATCAAGCCCATTATCGCCGTTTTAGCAGAGTTTTCTGCCGCTAAAGCGGCGATAATTTTATCGAAACTTTTTACATTTTGTAAAATGTTTCTCATATTGTAAGTGTTAGGTTTGTGTAATGTTTATCATGTATGTAATGTCGGTACATTATGTATAAAAGTTATCTGCATTTCACAAGCTTCTGCAAATATAGCCAATAAATAACTAAATACATAAATAAGTAATAAAAACACAAAACACGCGCTTCAATTGAAACATTTAGAAAGTCCATAGGCCTCAAGTGAGACCTTTATAAGTCCCATAGGGCATTGAACACATTGCAGATCTGCCACAGAAGAGAGGGATTCCTTAGCCATTATTGGGATGTGGCTTTTAGCAGAGTAAATTCATTGCATTTGTGGCCATTGCTCTGAAAGGTAACAGCACGTTTATGTAGCCACACTCACTTTGTCAACACTTACATTTATATTTACGACTGTATAGTGTTCTTTGAAACAGCACATTCCTGGTAAAAGTGCTGCCCACAACACACAGAAATAAATGTTAATAGACTGCTGTTTTATTCAGAATGTACTGATACTTTACCGTCTGTGGCCACCAACAAAGTTTCATTTCACAGAGTAACCGTCCTTTAAATAAGTCTAAAGTCCGTTTTACCTGCTGAGGTTTCTGGTAAAACATTTACTTACCGACTGACATGAAGTGTGCCAGATTCAACACAGGCACTTAAGTGTTCCATCAGGAAAAGGTGGTGCATTGCGGTGACCACAGTTTGAGAATGTCTTTACCATATTGGAGAAAATCATAAAAATTATTCCTTTGAATGTTATGTTTTTTTAAAACATAGTATACAAGATAGTTTTCTGTCACTGAAAGCTAGGTGAAAATGAAAAGGTAGTTTGTTCTTAAAAATAAATGTATCCATCCAGAAATGTTATTTAGAATATGCTCATTTGTCAGAAACATGGAAATGAAAAACATTTTCATTTAAGTTTATACCGCTCGATGATATAAGAGCAGAAAATTATGATTGTACAGCTCAGTGGTATTTTCCTTGGTAATATCAATGATTTAAATAAATGGCAACAAAATAAAGATGTCATCGAAATTTGGATTCCTCGGCTGCGGGTTTATTTGTTGCTTTCTCTGATAAATTAGGAAGTAGATTATTGTTATGGGTGCACATCACAAGACTAGAAAACCCATGGCACATACACCGTGTTTGGCCCGTCTAAAGGCAGGACTCATTTCTGTTGTTATTCCTAGCGATGGCTGCTGCTCCATTTGTGTTGCCGTCATGTTAAACAATGGCCAGACCCATAAAATGTGTATTAGATTACAACGCAAAAGGCATGATTCTGAGGTACTTATTTGTGAGGTCTTGAGCCACCGTTACGCCACTTTTTTGTGACGCTACAGCGGCGTAAAAAATGCATCACACTGAGTCCTATTTACGAAGTGATGCATAAGTAAAGCTATGCGCTACATTATACCTGCTCCAGGTACAATGTACACAGGGTGGGCGTTACCAACATAAAAAAGCCTCATAGAAGTAGCGCTTATGAGATTTCACTGCACCACTTCTATGACTTCATTGCCTCACAATCCGTATGCCTGATCAAGCAGGCCTAAGGAGTCACACAGGGCCTTTTGCAAGGGACTCGCCCATGTCTAATGACACCATTGCTGGAGTTGAGTCAGTTTACCGACAAAATCCAGCAATGTATCATTACTGCGTCACCAGATACGTCATCTGGTCAATCCTTGTGACATGGATCACCGTATTGTAAATACAGCGCATCCATGGTGTCAAAAGGGTGGTGCTATAAAGAGTGTTACATCGCTGTTTTTCCCAAACTATGCAACATTTTTCATAAATGATGCCCTGAGTTGTTTTAAATTCAATGATATTTACCGCACCCAATAAACACCATTGCACTTGGGTGCGTTAATAAAAGGATATGTTAAATAACTACACTTCCAATGTTCTTCCCTTAGAAAAGTGCATAACATGCCAAAGTGGTGTTCAACACACTAACATCTGGGGCCTCATTTACAAGCCTATTGCGCCACCAGTGTATCACTTCTTTTAACGGACCGGCAGCGTAAAGGGCTTGCCCATATTTACAAAGCCACGTTAAGTCACCTTGCGTGACTTTTCATGGCCTTGTAAATATGGGCCCCTTTTACGCATTACTCTGCATGAAAGGGGTGTTCAATGGGTGTTGCTGTGGATTTTCCCAGCAACATCTATGGAACCCGACACATTCCCAGATTTACAACGTTTTGAAAAGCTGGGAATGTGTCAGAATCCTACGCCTCCCCAGGGAGGGCGTAGAATGGTGCAGTACGAGAAAACCTTTTATTTATCCTAATTTTTCCTCTTTCTTCCATAAAAAGAGGAAAATGCCATCAATTATTGTTTTTGTGCAGGAATGTGTCCCTTCCTGCACAAAAACAATTATCCCCGCAATGCAGGCATCCATGCATCATGACACAAGGGTGCTGGCACTGGCGCACTGCAGTCAATTTTGCGCCATAACCAGGGAAAGCACACAGATGCATTGTATTGTTGTTAATATGATGCATTCCAGTGCTTTGAAAATGGCGCAGCTCAGCACATCAAAATGGCTTGCGGCACTGCGCTGTGTCATTTTGTAGTAAATAAAGCCCTGTATGTTTTAACATTTTTGGGGCATTTTCCCTAATACATTTTTCCAAGTTTCCTCTGGTAAAATATATCTGGGAAAAACTGCATGCACAGCGATTGGACATTTCTCCTAGCTCGTAAAAAATGTCATAGAAGCAATTATGAGTACTGCTGGACTTGGTCCTTTTTACAGGGTCATCCCAGAACTTTTTGCCTTCCTCCTGTATTTTTTCTGACCTGTTTTTGTTAGTTTTATGACTCTGGACACTTTACCACTGCTAATCAGTGCTTAAGTGCATGTGCTCTCTCTGGTAAACTTGGTAAGATTGGGCTTCACCTGTTTGGCATATTTAATTTACCTGGAAGTCCCTTGTACAGTGGTATCTCATATACCCAGGCCTGTGAATTAAATGCTACTGGTGGGCCTGCAGCTCTGCTTGTGTCTTTCAAACCTGTCTCAGGCCTCTGCCACTGCAGGGTCTGTGCGCACAGTTTACTGCCATAGTGACATGGCATGGCAAGTGGTTGCCACATCCAAACTCCCCTTTTACTACATATAAGTAACCCCTAATGTAGGCTCTAGGGGCAGGGTGCGGTGTAGGTAAAAGGTAGGACATGCGACTTAACTGTGTTGCATGACCTGGTAGTGACATACAGCCTATTTGGGTTCTCACTGCTGTGAGGTGCTTTCTCATAGGGTTGCATTGGGAATTTCCTGATATGTGCTTCAGTGGTAATTTCTGATCTGAGAGGGGTAGCGTAACCATGTTTGGTATGTTTGGAATAGTAGTGATAAATCCTGCTTATGTATGCAAGCAGATTTATTATTACTATTTTAGAAATGTCACTTTTAGATGTGGGCATTTCTGTGCTTAAGTGTCTTTGTGCCCTGCCTGGCTGTGTATCGAACATCTGGTTTTGACTGACAGGAGAGAGTGGATAAACACTCACGCAAGACAGTCACAAAAGATGGTTGAGGTGTGTCCTGCCTTTCATGGGTGACTCAGCACTAGGCTGAATAGACCTTGGCTGCATTTAGAGGAGTGGGAGGAGATTCCCTTGCAGCTGAATAGGCCTGGTGTGCATTTAGAGTGGTAAGAGGAGTTGCACCTTCACCTGAATAGGGTTGTGCCTGCCTTCTCCAATGCTGTCTCCAACCCCCTGTGGTGTGTCTGGGGCCAGGGCTTGAAATGTAATCGGGGTGTAGTGCACTTCTAATATGTGTTTGAAGTGACCCCAGAACAAAGACTTTTGCACTATAAATGCATAGGCTGTGTCCCATGAAATAGAGAAGACACTGCGTGGGATTTGCAACCAGCTACTGCTGGCTCTACAGACTACACCTGGCCAGAAGGAACTGTTATACTGCCAGGAGGAACATCCATAGGACTCCCATGCTTATTGTGCTGAGCAGTAACCTGTGGGGCTACGAGATTGACTGGCACTTTTTACTGCAAGTACCCTGATGTACTGGCCTGCTGCTTAATTCTGTTTGGTGCCCCCAGTGGTCCTCCAGGGATGTGGCAGGGCTGCCTCTATGTCTTATCTTCAGCACGTGGGGCACTGCAGTCTCTGCCAGTTGTGGTGCTGGCATTCTATTTTGCACTGTCCTGGGGCTTTCGCTGTTTGTCTACCTGGTACTTGAGAATTGAGCACCTGGTGAGAGCTTTATTCCTGGGGCTCTTGTCCCTACACCTAAGTGTGTGAAGAGCCTCATCACCGGGGGCTTCCAGTGACGTGCCCTGAAGGGAGAGCAGCCTGCCTGGGGCACTGGCCTGCTCACCGCCTTGGCCTGAGTTTAGGATATCCCCTTTGCTCAAGAAAACCAAGATCGCCGGGCAGACGCTCTGCCTATGCCGCAGGACACTAGGCACTGACTAGCAACCTCTTGATGCCAGGGGGAGCATCTGTGACTGAAACATCACTGCCCAGTGGGACGGTGACTAGCAAAGCCTCGGGAGCACTCTCCAGTGACTTAGAGCTGCCTCGCCACATCAAAGGGGGAAGGGAATCCCTCCTACCACCCTCACAAAGCAGCAGGGGCGCCGCCCTCGAGGACTCTACTATTCCCGGCCGAAGACTGGATGAGTGCCTTTCCCTCGTACCAGCACTATTCGTTCCGGCAGTGGCGCCACATTATCTCGCTAGACTTCATTGGGGGCATCGCATCTTGAGGATGGGGTGAGACCTCAACGGGGGCCCCCGATTCCGGAATTCTAAGGAATCCACTGAGATACTGCATTATGTATGAGAGGTGTGCCGGTGCTGCTGAGCCCTGTACCTTGGTGGGTATTACCAGATAATGTGTACAAGGAGCGCAGGAGCGTGGTCCTAAGTTGACGCTGCACATTAAATGCCCTAATACTGTGATATATATATTGTATTGCCTTGCAGGGCCCTAGTAATCGTTATTACCTCAATAAGTTGCATTTCTGTGCAGTGATGGTGTAAGGTAATATTCTCATCACAGGTTGGTGGTGTGTGCAACTTAAAATGTTTTACTTGTTGCACCCAATTTAATGTTTATGACAATGGCCCGATGGGCCAAGTGATTCATGACTCTGTGTGAAGTCATGACAAGTGCCTAGTGGCACAGTGATTTCTGTGATTATGGTCTAATGATTTTATGTGCAATACTAACGATATACTTTTATATAATGTTGTGTGGAGTTTCTTTTTTGTGGTGTGCCTAGGGAGTCACTGGTGTGTGTGTGTGTTGCGCAAATGCTTTACACATTATCTTAGGCGTGTAACTCCCTTGCTCTGAGTAGAGTGGTGGGTACTTCCTGACTTAGGAGCATACCCTAGGCAACAAGAAACCCCATTTCTAACAAGTACCACAAGAAGCATTACAGGAGAACTTTTTATGTACTCTTACATTTCTTTGTGGATCTTCCAGAAACAACCAACTCTGTTAATAAGAGGTGCAAAGAGGGCACACTTCCTTGATAAGCACAGCAACCATCTTAACAGGCCAGTTTACAGGATCTCTGCAGTGGTGGACGGCATGGGGGAGCTGATGGACTCTGTCACCCATCTACAGGCAGAAGTGGCCCGAGTCCCTGAGGAAAACGGAGATTGAAGTCATGTTACCAGTGGGATAATCTTCACATCGTTGGCCTGCCAGAATCTACCAGCACAGGCAGGATGGTGACTAATGTGGAACAGCTTCTAGGGGATCTGTTGGGGAAAAAAAACCTCTACAATCTTTTGATTGTGGAGAAAGCGTACAGATCACTGGAAGCCTGCCTGCTTGCCTCTGGGCACTCCAACATGCCCTATTGTGGCACACCTGTTCAATTATCGGAATTGCAACACTGTCATACCTGTCACCTAGGTGGGCTTTACAGGTGTGAAAAAATCTCTCCAAGACGATTTCATATTGTGTTCTTTACCCTGCAAAGTTACAAATCTAGTTTGAGCGCCACAGTCTTTTCTTTATCTCCCCCAAGTATACCATTAAATTAACCAAACCTTAGCTTAAGAACGTTGTTGATTCCTGAGCCAGCCCAGGCAAATACATAATTGTTGACCTGTCTCAAAATTACAACTCAGCAACTGAAGTGGAATGATTGTCGACAACACAGTTTTCTGTCTATTTCTATTTACACCTATGCTAAATGCTCTTTTACTTGCTGATTAATGACCTTCTATGGGACTTTGAGAGGATTCCCACATGATTATGGGGGCCATGATTCCGTGTTATCCCTAATCTCCACCTATCTATCACGATTCATTCTCAAACTACTATCTCTAGAGGTAGTTTCTTGGCAGTGAACAAACGCTTGATATCCCTATGCCTCATTGGCCTGGGATAATTGGTGCTGGCCTCTACCCCTTGATTTGTTCACTGACCTGTTCTACAGTACATATAATGATTTTCACTGAGAGATGGGGCATTTAGTGTGTGTATAAGGTGCGTGTGTGAGTCAGGAGGTTTTCATTGCATTGTTTTGTTATACACGTATGAATGGTTCTTCTTACATTTTACTCTTTAGAAAGACTGGACCAGCCCAAATTGTCTACTCCGCTTTATTAATGCCGATCGCGATTGTTATTATTACAGATGATTGTACATACCAATAATTTAATCGCCTGGAATATTAGAGGGTTGGGAAACTCCAAAAAGCAGTGCCAAATTCTAGTTTATCTGGAAAGACATGGAGTAGAAATTGTGCTACACACACAGACCTTTCCAAATCCTGTACCTTCGCTGACAGTTGAGGGCACACTAACTTCTTCACTTCTCGTAGCATATTTACATTAGGAGTGGCAATAATAATCTACAAAACACTATGTTTAATACTGGACTATGAATACACTGATCCACAAGGTCGTTTTATACATGTCAATACAGGATTGCCCCATCACCATCATTGCTTCACACATGCTCAGCAGGCTTCTGTGGGTCAATATTGCAGCATGCGTGATGATGTAAGTACCTCCATATATTTTCGAGAGGCGAATCCAACCTGCATTTGCCAGGTTACAACAAATGAGCAATACTGATACCCTGAGGGATGTTTGGTGAGTGCTTAGTGACGTAAGAGAGCGGATTTGTTCTACTGGTCAGTACACTTTTCCTACCAGTAGATTGACTTGACTACTGGCTGAAGCCCAGCAGGACTGTAGCATTGGTTTGATCCATGGAATACTTAACCCCCACCTTGTCGGACCACTCACAGTAGTGCTTACAATTAACCTATCAAGCCCCTTCCTTCAACGCCGAATTTGGTGTTTCTCATCGGCTGCTTTGTCCGATGAAGTGTTCCATGTGAACATTGATATGGCAATTGAGGAATTGTTCTATTCCAGTATCATTTCCATACCTTCATTTTTGACAAATTGGGAGGCATTTAAAGTTTATAAGGGGCATTACATTCCTTGAACCAACAGGCATCCTTAAATCCACCTGTACATGGTTGACTCGTAGGAAGTCAGCACTGGTAGCTGCTGATCAGCACTATGCAGGAACACACGAAGAGGCATCCCCAAGCAAGCTTAGTGACCTGCACACACTATTCAAGGAAGCTACTGGCGAAGGAGGCTTCTTGGGAAAATATGCACTGGCGCACGGATTAGGTGAGTGGAGCAATCTAATAGAACATTAGCTTAGATCCTGAAGAGCAGGCAACACAAGACTGAGATTCAATCTCTCCTTCTCCACACTAGTAAAATCATAACAAACAATCCAACATTCCTCCTGCAGTTTACACACTATTGCACAGACCTCTATACATCTAAGCTACAACACTCCGAGCACCAACTCGAGACCTTTTAGGAGCAGATTAATCCGGCCTCGCTTCAGGGGGGAACGCAACAATATATGATTGAGCTCATCTCCTTAACTAAGGTCCACTTGGTAATCAACATCCTTGCAAACAGGAGGACCCCAGTACTGAAGACCTGACGGCCGACTTTTATAAAGAATATAAATGTATATATTTGACCCTCACTTGGTGACCATATATCAGGAGGCCCTTGTCTCTGTGCTTCTCCCTCATCTTCCAGAGATGTCCTACTCATTTTGGGGCTTATTTACAAGCCCCTTGTGCCACTGGTGTGCCACGTTTAACATGGAAAAAAGTGATGCACTGGCGGCGCAAGGCGTTTGTAAATAAGCCCCTTGGATCCTAACACCAGGCAAGAATCCAAAAGCCTTTAAATCTTATCGGGCCATATCACTGCTAAATTTAGATAATAAGGTTTTGTCCTGCAACTTGGCTAATTGGTCAAATTCTCTAATGACCGAGTTGATTAGAACTGATCAAACAGGTGTTGTCCCAAGCAGGGCTACCTCAGACAACCTACGTACCCTCAATGCACTTATTCACCGGACCTGCCTGGAGATTACAACAGTCTGTGTGATCCTGGACATTGAGAAGGCCTTTGATTCACTAGAATGTAAGCAACTGTGGAGATTAGGTCTTGGTGATTATTTCTTACAAATCGTCTGCCTATTATGTACTTCTCCTGTGCCAAGATGTGTGTAAATGGCTATACTTCTTCTCTCTTTATGGTAAACAGAGGCACCAGGCAAGGCTGTCTCCTGTCATCATTACTTTTTTCTATTGCCATCAACCCGCTTGCCTCCCTCTTTCAGATGAGGTACTTAGATAGATATATTATATTCCCTACTCTGAGAATCCTCCTATTACTTTGTTTGGACGATATTCTATTATTAAATAGGAACCCCACCTGTGCTTTTGGATATTTTACAATTTGGGAACTTTTCAGCGCTCCAGATCAATTGGAGTAAATATCAAATATTACCTCTCACAGAAAGTACCAGGTGTCTGAATTTGAGGTTTCCTTTGTCTTGTAGTGAGGACGCTGTAGAGTACCTAGCATCCAGTGTCAGCAGGAATCAGGATTCCAATAGTGGAGGAAACTATGACCCAGCTTTGGAGAAGCTCGAAGTCCAGTTGGAGCACTCGATCTGGTCTCTATGGTGGGACAAATCACTCTGTTAGAAATGGGGTTTCTGGCTGGTAGAGATATGTGCCCTGTCCAAGTAGGAACAACCACTATAATCAGGGTAAGCTAGATACACTCTAAAAGATAACCTGTGCTTACCCTCTGGTAACATGGCACAGAGCAGTCAGGATTATCTAAAGAGGCAATGTGTAAAGTATTTGTGCAACACACATACACATACAGTAATACAATGAAAACACAGCAAAAAGACTTCACACACAGTTTAGAAAAATAGATAATGATTGTATAAATAAATCAAGACAAAAATCCAATAAGTTGAAGCTGAATAATGAATTTTTAAAGGACAAATGAGTGTCTAGATCTTAGAAGCAGTATATGCCTATTGGGGTTATCTGGTCACGATGGACCAGGACAAGGTCAAATGCCACACGGGATAGAGCACAGGCTGGCTACAGGACCTGCACAGGCCCGGTGAACAGAGTATCTTGATCCTTGATTGGAAGAGCGAGATGCGGGGTGCAGATGAGCGATGCAACGATGTAGAGCTTGTAGTTGAGGTGATCTGTCGATTTTCTTCACGCAGTGGTGGTGATGTGTCAGGTCCATTAAGCAAAGCGCTGGTTCCGAATGCAACAGTTCCAAAGACGATGCGCAGGGTTAATCCAAGCAGGAGGGGCGATGCATCGATCTTCTCCATGCAGTGGGCGTGATGCGTTGGTTCCGGATGAGATGCGGTTCCGAGTGCAATGCGCCAACTCTACTCCCACAATAGGGTTGATGCGCTGGTTCTTCTACATGCAGACTGGTAGGTAGGCAGATGCATTGATTTCTCTGGTGCAAGTATCTATGCCCACTTTCAGTGAACCAGGCACAGAGCAGGTGTAGAGACGTTGATAGCCCTGAGTCTCAAGCAACAGTAAGGAAGCCAACAAGCTCTTGAAGAAAACTCGGGGTGCAAGTCAGAGTCCAGCTCTCCCTCAGAAGGGTTAGAGAGCAGCAGACTGCAGGGCAGCACAACACAAAAGCAAGCCTTCCAGGTCAGCAGTACAGCAAAGTGTCATTCCTTATTGTGGCACATCACTTCTTCCAACAGAGTCCAGTTGTAGGTCCAGAAGTGTCTGATTTGATGGGGTCAGACACCCAGGGCCTTATCTATGAGGCCTTGCAACAGTTTTGCGCTGCGGCACATAACATATTTTTTTTTTTTTTTTTTATTTTATGGTTTATAACGCGCTAGAATCGACTCTATTAAGAGTATCTCTGCGCACAAATAGGAAGAAGATGAGAAAAAGGCTGTAAATAGAGACATCAACAGTAGCAGAAAGTGTGTCCTTCAAGTTTGTTAAAATAGGAAAGTTTTAAGTTTTTTTCTGAAATTTAAATGTTCTGGGCATTGCCTAAGTTCAAAAGGAAGCGTATTCCATAGAGTAGATCCGATAACCGAAAATGCTTTACCACCTTGTCTGGCCTTCTTAGTAATCGGTATTTTCAGTAGGAGTTGGCTACTTGACCTAAGTGAGCGGATAGGGTTGTAAGGAATACATTTATCCATCCAATAGGGGGGTCCACATCCATGGAGGCTCTTATGGATCAGACAGTACATTTTAAAATGAATTCTTTTACGAACTGGAAGCCAGTGTAATTTATTCAGGAGAGGCTGGGACGGTGTTCTCAAAGGGGCATTCAGCACAAGCCTCGGAGCCGTATTTTGCATCACCTGGAGTCTTGCTAGAACACTTTCATTAGCTGACAGCAAGAGTCCATTGCAATAATCCAGGCGACTCAGAACTAGCGCCTGTACTAAAGTTTTTCTAACAGAATCTGGTAACATTGGAAAAACTTTACGTAAGAGTCCAATAACATGGAAACATTGGCCAACCACCCAGTTGCCGTGTTGTTTGAAAGTAAGCTCTCGATCGAGCCGAACCCCTAGGTTTTTTACTACCTGTTTGGGTTCTGGCACTTGGCCAAGCTCACATGGCCACCAATCAGGAGTCCACAGCGATCTTACTTCCCCGAAGAGCACAACTTCTGTCTTGTTAACATTACATTGGAGATAATTTGATGTCATCCAATTTGCCACAGCCTTCATGCCTTCTGAGAAGGCCATCCTCACTTCCTGTGTGAGTTTTTTGAAAGGGAATAAGAGCTGTGTATCGTCTGCGTATGAGACGGGGATGAACCCAAAATTTCTCAGAATGTTGGCCAGGGGTGCCACATAGATGTTAAAAAGAGTAGGGCTAAGACAAGAGCCCTGTGGCACCCCCTTCGTAATACAAGTCTCCGTTGACTGAAATATGCCCATGCTGACAGTTTGGGTACGATTAGATAAAAAGCTTTTTAACCAGGCTAATGCGGTGTTCTCAATGCCGATCATAACCAGACGTTCGATTAAGATTTTATGTGATATAGTATCGAACGCTGCCGATAGATCCAATAGGACCAGGATAACGGAATATCCTCTGTCCTGGTACATATGAAGATCGTCAGTCACTGATAGCAGGGCAGATTCGGTGCTATGTTTAGGTCTGAAGCCGAACTGAGAACAATCTAACCTACCAGTCTGTTCAATGTAATTTGATACATGTTTGTTGACATGTTTTTCTGTCAGTTTCCCCAAAAAAGGGAGTAAGGAAATGGGCCTAAGATTGGACATGTCGGTCCAGGGAATGGAAGAATTTTTCCTGATCGGTCTTACTATTGCTTTCTTCCATTCCTTAGGAACTTGGCCTTCCTTCAATGAAAGATTAACAAGACATTGGATCTGTGAGCCAATAATCTTGCCTACTGTTGGTACAATTCTTGCCGGTATGATATCTAGGGGGCTCCCACTCTTAATCTGACTTAGATAGCATTCAGTTTCTAACAAAGAAATAGGGGGAAAAGAGTCTAAGGTCGCCACTCCTAATTCTATTCTTTCTTCCAGGGGAGGGGATGTATCTACTATGGTAGACAGATTTGATCTAGTAATAACATCATGTATCTTGTTTATTTTATTGGTGAAAAACTGAGCCACTTCATTACATAATTGTTGGGATGTTGACTCAGAAGTTTCACAGGCAGCCGGTTTCAGAAACGACTGGAGGGTTCGGTATAGAACTCTAGGGTTATTACCTGCGGTCGTGAGAAGGGACTCAATATGGGTTTTTCGGGCACGCCGAATTTCTTTGTGATACGTGGCGAGAGCTGCCCAGTAATGCTTTTTGTCAAATTCATCATGAGTCACCCTCCACACCCTCTCCAGTTTCCTGGCTGATTGTTTAAGCGATTTCAGATGCTCTGTGAACCAAGCTTCTTGTTTACGTACTAAGCATGGTTTAAATGTTTTTATGGGAGCTATATGATCTATCGCTTTCAAAATGGCATGATTATACTTGGCCAGCGCCATGTCCACATCATCTGTAGAACCAATAAAGGGTGCAACAAATTGCTCTTGAAACGATTTGGAGGAAACTTTGTGCCATTGCCTGCGTGTTGTAGAAAAAGTTTGTGCTAGCAAGGGAGCTTTACCTAAATGAGACGTATGGAATTCTAGGACATAATGGTCTGTCCAGCTCACTTGAGTAGGAGGAGCACATGTCATAGTGGTGGGTTTATTAGTGAAGATGAGGTCTAGGGTGTGACCTGCTAAGTGTGTAGGGCCCAAATTCATATGGGTTAATCCAAACAGAGAAAGATCTGACAGTAGGGATTTTGCATCTTTGTTACCCCCTATTTCCAAAGTGACGCATCTAAGCAGATGCATCACTGTGTAAACCCCTGTGCTACATTATATCTGCATCAGGTATAATGTATGCAGGGGGGCATTCACATGCAAGTAAGCCTCCTAGAAGTGACGCAGTGAAATCTATGAGATTTCACTGCGCCACTTCTAGGACGCAAATGTGTCAAAACCTTACGCCAGCCACTTAGGGTGATTCAGTGCTATAGCCATAGCTTACCCCCCTGCATTACTGGAGTTGCATCATGCCTCTGACACAACTACTGTAATGCGTCATTTTTGCACTGACAGATATGTCAGTGCGACATGATGCGTTACACAGTAAATATCACGCATCCATCATGTCGCAAGGAGGGCACAATGAAAAGTGATGCATCGCTGTTTTCATGCAGCGATGTGTCACTTTTCATAAATGAGGCCCCCAGTACTTAAACCTAGTTGTGCATTTGATGTAGGGGTGACCTCAAAGAAGGGTCTTTAAAGTGCAAAGAAGCCCTTTCTTCCCAGCCCTGGCTCCAGACTATCAGTAGGAGGTACTCAGTCCTTTGTGTGTGGACAGGGCACTGCCTATTCAGGTGTGCCACTATGGTGCAAGGGTTTCTGCGATGGCGCTAGGCAGCTAGATTTTGCAACAGCATTAGGGGAAACGCAGTGGTGCGCCACAATATTGTGAATACAGCAAGTCCCTTTGTTTCTAAACTGACGGAGCAAGGCGTTAGCAATTTTGGAGTACATGGGGCTCTTTGCAAATATGCCTCTAAGTGCTGACTGTGCCTAGTATAAGTTCCTGGAGGGAGTGGACTCTCCACACAGTCTGTGCACTGAGTGCTAGCCGTGTATTGTAGGGGCTTGCCCACCGAATGGGGCTTCTGTGACTGTCGGGAGTGGGATTTGTTATCAGTCTGCATAGTGGGGGCTTTTCCCGCCTATTGGGGAATGGGGTCCTAGATGGAGTGGGTTCTATGTAGAGCCTGCACACTGAGTGGTAATTGCGCATAGCAGGGGCTTGCCCACCTAATGCTGCTTGGTCTCTGGAGGAAGGGGGACTGTACACAGTCTTTGTACTGAGTGCTGACTAGTTATGGAAGAGCACCTAATAGAGCTTGGATTTCTGGAGGAACAGTCCTCTAGGCACAGTCTGCATACTGAGCACTGACTACAGGTAGTACGAGCTTGCCCACCTAAAGAGGCTTGCATCTCTGGAGGGAGTGGGCTCTATCCAGGGTCTTTACATTGAGCGCTGACTGTGTGTAGTAGGGGCTGGGCAATCTAATGGAGCTTGTGTCTCTGGAGGGAGCAGGCTCTACACACAGTCTGCACAATGAGTTGAGACGGTGTTTAGTAGGAGCTTTTCTAAATAATGGGGCTTGGGTCTTGGAAGGTAGTACGCTCTGTGCACCTTCTGTGAGCTGAGTGCTGACTTTTCATACTAGATGCTTGGGTCTCTAGAATGAGTGGCCTCTGTGCACAGTCTGTAATCTAATCATGCCACTAGAGGCTAGCCCACTTAATGGGGTTGCAATCTCTGGAGGTAGTGGGCTCTATGAATGATCTACGTACTGAGCACTATGCGTAGCCCTTTGAGGCTTGGATCTCTGGAGGGAGTGGGCTCTGTGCACACGCTGCATAGTGAGTGCTGACTATACATAGTACAAACATTCCCACCTAATGGGACTTGCCTATCTCGAGGGAGTGGTCTCTATGCATAGGCTGCACACAGAGAAAAGACTATGCTTGGTAGTTATGTTATGCCATGACATAATGTTATGTTATGTTAAGAAGATTTTTGAAGCATGCTAATCAACCATGAGAATATCCAGACACTTTGCAGGTGGGTAGGCAGACTGTCCCTTAGGTGGGATTATTCAAAAAGCTAGATCTTCAGGTTCTTGGAAAACTAGAGAAGCATTGAGGAAGCTCTGATGTAATGCGTGATATTGTTCCATACTTTGGGGAAGATGTATAAGATGGCGCGGCCTCCAGCTTTTGTTTTGTGAATGCGGGTTATGTGTGCTCATTAGAATCCAGCTGAGCGTATATCTCTGGAAGGAAGTGGAAGTGTACGTAACTGTTGAGGTAGGCAGGGCCAGTGGAGTGGAGTTCTTTGTATGTATGCATGAGGAGTTTGAACTGGGTGTGTTTAGCCCATTGGGGAGCTTTTTGGTGATTCCAGCATAGAGTGTGCTGTTGTAGTCAAGTCTACAAATGATCAGGGCCCATTTTCCCACTGTTCTCTGGTAGCCACTTGAAGATATTTGTAACATCCTCATGATGTGGAAGCATGAGGAGGTCACTGAGTTTACATGAGGAGGTCACTGAGTTTACTTGGGCTGTCATAAATATATATAGATATATATTGATACATGCAAATAGTTTCATATTTCACACCATCACAGCGATTGTTTACTGTCTGAGAAATTGTGAAGCAAGCACCCGATTTACCTGGGTGCATTATGCTCACTTGTCTTGGATATATGCAAAATAGACACTGTCACAAATAACGGGGTCTGAATATCAACATATATAAAGCACATGCATTGACTTTGTCAGTAAATGGCCAATAGTTATAATAAAATGTATATTTCATTCCTTCTCACAGTTCAATGTATAATAACAGTGATTGTCATTAAAAAAACAATCAACAGTCTTTGAGTCTTTTTTTATCATTTTTCCAAGCTACAAATTGCAGCAATAAAACCAACCACAAGGTGGCTCTGCACTCCAGCTGAAGAGCATAGAGCTGAAGACGGGAGTGCTTAAAAGAAATTGGTAAACGTTCCTAGGATCACCCCACTATTTAAAATTAAATTAAAGGTGGCCATCTCCTATGGTTACAAGGAGCTGAAGATGTCGATGGAAGGAGTGGAGTCCATCAAAAAAAAAAAAAAAGATAAATTAAGCCATGTTATTGCCAGCTCCTGTTCAGCCTGTTTAATGGGGCAGCTTGGAGAGAGCTGGCAGGACCGTGGAGCCATGATTTTTACGGATAATAGAGACATTTCAACTATATACAGTTATGTACCCCTTTTTCTTTTTCTTAATTGTTGCAATCACCCTTCTGAGGGTTCACACCGGTTACTATTTGCCGACTTTAATGTGATCGACATGTCCAACCAATGTTATATTCACCCTCTCTAGGGTTACATATGGGCAACAATAGGACATTCTCATTAAAATATTTCAGAGACACTACCTAATAGTATTAAGATATACATTCACCATTATAAGATGGCTGCCATTATGTGGATACTAGCTCCGACTACGGAGTTTCTAGTCCACTTTCTATCTCAACTGTTTTACGTATCACGGACTATTTAAACAATGGCGGGAACCTTTCAGTCTAAAGACGCCCAAGACTGTGGGGATTACACTTATGGTTACAAGGTGAGTTTCGAATTTTGGAAACACCAGGTACTGGATATCGGTTGCTTTTTATTCTTGACGCGTTACCCTCAACATGCCGTACGACTTAGCGGTGGGTATGGTCTCGCATACTGACGAGAAGGTGTTATGCGTTTCTTTAATGAAACGATACTCCCATACCACTTTACTCTTAAAATGAGTACGTGTTGTGTGTTTTCAACACCTCCTATTATTTGATTTTGGGCATATTAATACACGGTTTAAAACTTAATTCCCGTGCATATCCTTTCTTATATTACGTCAATTTCTTATACCAAGACTAGAGACATATCTCCTGACTGATTTCCGTTGTTATGTATTTACATCCATGATAGCTACACGCACGAGATAACTCTCAATTACTTGTTTTATCTTGTTGTATTTTATTAGAGAGGACGGATTCTGGTCCTACTCATCGCTTTGGACACTACGTTTACAGGAACGTTAATACTGGTTATTTTTGGCGCTCAAAAACCATTTCATCTGATCTACTTTTTAACATTAGGTAAGCAATAATAAACACATAAGGATGATATTGATGTCACTCAGGTACTCGTACAATAACGCAGATCATGTCACCTTAATAATACAACCATAAATTTACATTCATACATATTTCTGTTAGAGGCTTTACAAGTTAAGCTATACATACTATATACATACTACACGTTGAACCTTTCAAGGTGAGACATTGATACTTTGTGCAGTATCAAACCGTTCACACTATTGGTTTCCTTTTATTCTATCTGGTACCTTCTTTGGTTACTCTTTTGGCACTCACTTTCTGCTTCGATTCCACGTTGGTATCTTACTTGGGGATTTCTCTGGCACTTACCTCTCTCTTCATTCTACGTTCCAGGGGACCTCATTTGGTGGTGATTTCCCTTGGGGCCCAATCTTCAGTTTTGTACCTCACTAGGGTCTTTAATATAACTGATCCATTTTTTTCTGTCTTATGTTCTGCGGATTGCAGATTTAAGTACTTGTTGCGTATCTGTACATACAGACAATTAGACGTTATGTTTTTTCTTTCTTTGTATGCATGCAGCCTTGAGAAAGCCCTTTGGGCGAAACGCGCGTCGGCTGCGCTTTGAACATTGGATATCTGTTTGATTACCAATCAATAAACGCAACATATACAGTCTTATCAAGAACGGACAATGATGTTTCTCTTTGTATGAAGTCTACAATTGATGGACAACACCCGAAGAAACGATTGACTCAGGGTGTTACTGTACTTTTGTGGTGTGCCGCATTGCCTTCTTAGCTGATTTAAATCTTTGGAATCTTGTATTTGCAGAGATGATTATTACTCTCAGTGGATGAGTATATGGCTATATGTCAGCACCCAATACGATTGTTTTGAATAATTAATTTCGTTACTGTTTGGTGTTACTATTTTGATGTACTTTACGATGTGCAGGTCCCTATAGCATATCCACTAAGTCTTATATATGTCCACGAGGTTCCCATGGCAGCCCCCAACTTTAAAAAATAAATGTGTGAGGGCCTGGGGTAGGCAGTGGGGAAAAATCATTCATGATAAATGAGTGGTAGGAGTCTCGATAATTATTTATTGCTCCAGACAAGGAGCATCACATAATGCCCTGCGGTTATATTTTTGGATTCTGGTGGTGCCCCTAGAGGAGGCAGTGGCATCAAAAAGCATTTTGTGATGTTGTTGGGGGCTGCAGAATGCAGAAGGCTCCCAGCAACTTTTAAAAAACACAGTAAATCTCCTGGATCATTAAATACATGACCCAAGAGACGTAGCATCTGCGTAGTATGGTGGTCTCAGAGCTGCATCCCTTCCCAGTGTGCAATAAGTAGATGTTATGAAAGTGATGATTTGACTGATTAGACTCTCCAAATTCTCTATCTTTTCCCATTTCACTTGTCACATAGCTGTAAATAGTAAGCGCTATACCGCTTGATACTTTACTTCAGACATCTTCTAAAAAAGTCAAGAGAGAAACATATCCTTCGTTAACATCCTTTGATAACATTTGACACATTTAGCAAATTAACACTGTTTTGCAAAATCACACATTTCCGCCTCATATTGTTCTCTTATAGATCAATATTGGTTGTGAGAATGTGGTTTATTAGTTTGGTGGAATGTGAGGCATCTACAAGTAGGAATGTCACACTTCCATACCAGGTCCAGTTAGGTCTCAATAATTTAAACCTGATCTTAACCCTTGGTAGCATTAACACAGAGCAGATAGGTTTAAGGTAAGAGAAATGTGTAAAGCATTTATCAGTATCAAAACAGTTAAAACATGAATTATGATTTTTAGAAGTTTTAAGTCAAAACTGCACCTAAAAGCACAAAGTGGCCATTGTGCTTATCTGGCAGTGCTGTGCTGGGTCCAAGTCAAAATGTAAGGCTAACCTCGAGCTACTGCTAGCCGGACATGAGACCAGGTTGCTGGTAGAAAGTTTGCCTTCTGACTTTGAACATTTTCTGGAGAAAAGTCCTTGTCGATGGATGATTGACAGGGTCAGGCTGCAGGCTGTATTTGACGGAGGGCTCCACGATGGATGCCTGGTGAAGTACAAATCCTCGGTATGAGCCTTGACTCCGGCAGGAACTTGGTGCAGTTGGCACAGCAGCGAGATGCACTGAGCGGGTGAAGTCCAGAATCCATGCACAGCAAAATCTTGTCGGTGGCCAGATGCTATTCAATGTTGGCTTCTGTGAAGTTCCTCTAGGTTCGGACTTAAAAATTAATTCTGAAAGTCAAAATCCCTTCAGCAGGGGAGGCCGGTGAGTTGAATTTAAGCAACAAATTGATGTAAGTGGCTGTGGCTTTGGTGTCAAAACCAGTCTCCACGGTTCTTCTGAGGAAAAGTTCTGAAAATGTTCTTAAGTATCTTGCAGGCTTTAGGGTTAGAGGAGTGCACTGTAACACAAGCAAAGGGTCCAAGAACTTTTGGACAAAACTTGAGACTTTCAACTCACTCTCCCACAAGTCCCCATCAAGGTCCAGGGCTAATCCAGTTGGAACTGGTTTGAGGCTCTCTTGGAAAAGCTGGACGTCTTGCAGCTTTTGTGACCTTTTAGCTTAACAGTTGGTCAGCCAACTGAACCTTGCAGTCCACATCTCGGTGCTGGGTTCATGTGGCAGCAAGTCCAGCCCTTAGTGTTTCACTCCACATGTTCAACAGCAGGTGCAGTCCTAATTCTGTATTCCACAGATCTAGATGTGTGCTCAAGAATGTGTCCAGGGTGTAAATGCTTGCCTGGTACTAGGTTGTGGGTGTGAAGACTCATTGTCCAGTAGGGAAAAAGTTCCCAGGGCTAAACCAACCCAGTTTGATATAATTTCCTGGGGGGTGTGACCGACACAATATCACGGTACACTGCTCTCCCAAAGTTCGGCATGGTAGAACCTTTCTTCCTTTGGGCAGAGTTCTGGGGCACACCCTTGGGATATGTCTTGAGAAATGAGAAACACCTGCTGAAACTAGTTGTGAAACAGGTTGTCTCCTCGCTGGGATTAGTGTCATCATGACTATCTAGACAATATAAAGGCCAGGCCTAGTTGTGAGTTACATCTGACTGTGACAGGGGATGCCCCTTTAAATATTGTGTAGTTGGACCACATATCCCCCAGGCCATCCTGTCAGGAGGTGGTTGCACTTCCTCCCATCCAAGGCCCTTTTGTTCCCTTTCCTGGAAGCTATTCATAACTCCTCGCAAGAGGGCAGCAGTCTCCCAGGTGACCTATGGGGATTGGGGGATTAACTCTGAAAAAAAGCTACCAAAGGCTTTATGCAGGAAAATAGTGGCTTTCTAAAGGACTAACACATTTAGATAAAATATGACTTTTGCATTAAGTTGGATTTTATTTAACTGTAAACAGGTGTGGAGTATTTATTCAGGTAGTGACAATCTGAGGTTAACTTTACTAAATGTAATAAAGTAACCCCATGTTTTCTATGGCATAGCCAGCCTTGCTACAGTGAGAATGGGTTAGGGTCCCTTTTCACTGTCAGAAAATGTAAAAAGATTGAATACATATGTCCTACTTTTAAATATTATGCACTCTGCTTTAGGGCGGGTAAGGCCTCCTCTAGTGGTGACTTACTACAATTTAAGTTTTAGACCTGGTAAAAAACGTTTTTTTCGAAAGGTCGAAATGTCAGTTTTAAAAATTGCTCAGCTAGCCTGCTGTGACAGACCTAGAGCCATGTTTTACATGGTCACTTTAATGGATGTGCAATAAGCGCTGTAGTCCACTAGTGACATTTAACTTACAAACCCAGGGCACATGGTGTACCTATTGCTAGGGAATTGTGTGTAAATTTAATAGCCAAATTGACAAGCTTTTAAGGGACAAAGCACATGCACTGGGGCCTGGTTAGAAGGGTCCCAATGTGCAGAGTCTAAAAACCAGCAGCATTAGTCGACAAAATGGGGGTGATCATGCAAAAGGAGGTATTTTCTTACATTGGTGCTGACTTTCAAAATTGTGAGCCCAGCAATCATGGGCTTTATTTCTTGAAGAGATGCAAAACATTTTCACACAATGTGTCATTAGCATGTTTCTTTTATTCTTAGCTAGAGTAGACAGTACCACTTTCCTGACAGTTGCTAGTGACCAGCCAGTGGTAAATTCATGAAAAGCATACATTCCGGATACATTTACTATGTTTTCAAGGTAAAAGGTGCCTGTTTTAGATATATTCAGCACGCGAGTAATGTCTCTTTGAAAGTGTAACTTACAGAGCTAAATTATGGATGGTTGTTAAAACATAATCATGCTGCCAGATGAGTCTAAGGAGTGTCAAAGAACAAGCAAGCAAACTATGATCTCTTGACTTTGTTGTACTTTGAGCATGCAGGCAGTGTGCATTCTGGTGTGGGTGAGCAGGAACAGAGAAGGCATCTGTGGTCAGATATGTGACCTGCTCTGTGTCTTTCCTCACACACAGAGGTGGCAATTCTGGCAGCCTACCGACTCTACTTAGAAGTTGTGCCGACTCGCTCCATATAGCTCTGGAATGTCTGTCAGTCAGCTGTGAGGTTAAGCCACTGAGGCAGAGGAAAGCTGAAAGAGAGTGGGCTGTACAGACTGTGCTGGACTGGCCGTAGCGGGCACTGGGTGGTTCCTGGAGGGCTGTAAGGGTGGCGGCCGGTTTTCGAGCGTTGGAGTCCAGTTTTGTTATGAAGGGCGGTTTTGCAGCAGTGACTCTGGCTTAACTCGCGGTCCTTTCTGACCCTTGAGTTCAAGATCAGCCGAGACTTCATGTGGATTCTGCCTGCCAACATATTCTAATCTCATGCTCCTAGAACTAAAAATAAAGCATACACCTATGATCTTAAATAGAAGAAAAAAGGTAGCCATCTAGTGGCTGAATGGCTTAATGTGAAAACAGAAATCCTGAAATCACTCATCCTGGCTTCCATGCTTGATTAAATTGTGTGATTCTAGGCAAATATGTAATTTCACTGAGCCCCTTTTTTTCTTCATTTTCACACATGCGAGAACCTTCAAAAACATGCATTTGTGGACATACAATGCGGAAAAACCTCTTGTGTTTGACTTAGTAAAATAGAATGTTCCATATAAAATAAGAAATAAGGCCACATATAGGGTACAGGTAATAACTGATTTGACTACTAATGGCATTGCCATTAGGACATCTGGCAGAAATGTTTCTAGGTTCATGTTTAAATAGGATCCCGCTTCTGCAAGTTAAATACACATTTTTGAATTTTTAAGAGATTGTCTGTCTTTGTACATGATTTTACTTGTATGATTTACATGCAAACTTTTTTATGGCTTCACTCGTGCAAACACTCTTATAGCCCTACCAGACTGCGTCTCATATCTGGCTCGGCTCTCCCTGTTAATCTGTTGGCTCACCCACCTCTATTGAATAGATTTCCTGGAAAGTACAAGGAAAATGTCACTGTTCCACTTTCTGCTACACTATGTTCAACATTTTTTGTGAATTACCTGCAGTTGCGTGCACCATGAAGAATTTCCTTATACAACTCGTGGAACTCGTTAAACACAAGGGGACAGATGAACTAACATTTCACACAGCGCAACAATGGTAACTTGGGAGCTTATTTATGAGAGTTCGGAGCATCACTTTTTTTTACTCTTTGGCAGCACAAGCCTTTCAGTGATATTAATAGGCCAGGCAAAGCCACTGAGTGGCTATTCATGGCACCATAGATATGGAGGAGGACAAAACAGCGCAAGTCGCTGAGTCACCTTACTCTGCGCCAGGGAGGCATTCCATGGGTCTTCCCATGCAACACCCATCGATTTTGACGCTGCCCCAGATTTACCTAATCACGTACACCTCGGGCAACCCCAAAACCTTACGCCCCCAGGGCAAGCATAACGAGGAGAAATGTTTTTATTTCTCCTCGTTTTTTCCTCTTTCCATGTGTGCTGTATTCTTCAGCACACAAAAAAAGAGGAAAACGTCTCTCAGGATTTGTTTTTCTGAAGGAAGGTGCCCCTTTCTGCACAAAAACATTCCTACATGCAATGCAGACACCCTTGCACCATGGTGCAAGGGTGCCTACGTTGGCGCTAAAAACTGTGGTGAATGTATGACATTGTTCTGCATTCTGTGCATCAATTGTTCTTTTTGCATTTGTCACCCCGAGTGGGACAGGTATGCCCAGACGTGCGTCCCGTGCTTTCTGCGCCACTGGAGTCAAGCTATCCTGGCTGATGAGGGCTGAAAGCCCGAAACCGGTCCTAGGATGCTTGTTTCCAGTCCAGGGAGGACCTGGCCTGGCAGTTTGGGCTGGACTGTTCCCATTGGGTGCAGGGTCAAGGCTGATTTGCATATGGCTGGGTCCAAACTGGGATGGCATGGTGAGCAAAAAAATGATGGACTTAGGCCCAGATCTCCGCACTGGGGTAAATGTATGACATTGTTCGGCAGTCTGTGCATCAGTCGTTCTTTTTGCGTTGGCGCTAGGCAGCAATTTGGTCACCAGTACAGGTGGAAAGGACTTGAATGCACTGTACTTTATTAATACGGTGCACTACTGCCCTTTCACATTGGTGAAGATTTTTGGCACTGCCCTATGCCAGTTCCCCATAAATGTGGTCCTTGGTGTCCTGCCTTGCATGAAAGGGAGACATCAGAAATGCTCCTTATTCACAAAGATGTGACACTTTTCTTTTGCCTCCTTGTGTTGCTGTACTGTGTGCTGCCTAGCACCAATGCAGGAACCCTTGCATCATGATGCAAGGCTGTTTGTATTACAAGCAGGATTGTTTTTGTGCAGAAAGGACAACATCATGCTAAAACAATCCTCCAAGGCATTTTCATTTTTCTATGTGTTATACGGAATGCATCACAGATAGTAAAAGGAAATAACAAGGAGAAAGAGAGATATTTCTCCCCATTTTTGCTGGGTCCGGGAGGCGTACAATTTAGACACATTTCCAGGTTTACAACTCTTTGTAAATCTGGAAATTCACCAGAATTCATAGGTGGGTGCATGGGAACTCTCATACTCCAGCCACGAAATTGCCTCTCTGCTGCAAGGTAACGCAAGGCACCAAATATGCTGCCTTGCATTACCTTGGATATGCCATACCATGCAGAGTTACCTGAGGAGGCTTTGTGTGGCTTAGTAAATCCTAGATCAGGACTTCTGTTGCCTTGCATTGTGAAAGGGCCGGGCTCATAACTTCTGGACATGTTCTAGAATCACAATCCGATGGTTCTTTTAGCAGCATGTAAGCGCAGAGTGGAGAAAGTCATTATTAATGCTAATCAATTCAATAGGAGTCTCTCTGGACACATAGTAACCACAGACAGCTACATAAGGTGAGTTAGTTTATTATAAAGCCAAAAATAACTGAACATAAAGACACCTCAAAACAAGACTGTAAAAATACATGGGAATCAGCATAAAGCCAAATCTGCGAATAAAGTTGAGGTGGTGCAATATGCACAAAACAATAATCTCCAGAAATGGGATGCAAAGGATCAGAAAGCATGAGTCCAAATTTCCCTGCTTCGAGGGTTTATCAAAATACAGCATCCAACTATCCAAACACTAGATGGCATCCCTACTTAAGCATTCTCAGGAAAAAGAATAAAAGGTGTCAGCATGTGGAGTCTTCATAAGAAGTCTCTCCACCATCGATGGGTCGGATAGCATAAAGCTATTGAGACAGAGCTTGTTGTAAGATGCTCTCTTTCCAAAGGCAGAGAAGAAATGGTCACTTTCCAAGCTATAGCATCACATTATTACAGGTATTTTCCCAAGAGTCCTTGTAGGTCACGCTATCCATTCTAAACACAATCTCATAGGTAACTTTCCAAAGGATAGCGATGTTCCTGAACTGTAACATGTTGATCTTGATTCCCAGGCCTTCTCCGCTGTAAAAACACAACAACTTCCCTTATCAGCTTAGGCTCTTGATGTATCTCCTTCTCTCCTTGCCTAAATAATAAAACAAAGGCATTATTCTACCTAGCAAGGGTGCTTCCTCAACCTGCAACATAAAACGTGAGAAAGAACAAAATTTACAGCACACATGGAATGCAAGTGTGAATTCTAAAGCAAGAGCTTCCAGGGAAATTGCATTTCAGGCCTACAAGATTCAGCTAACATAAGAAAATGGCGTATGAGCTTTCCGGATTTCCATAATGACACATTAATAAACACGTTTAATAAATGAAGAATTGTCAGTTGCACAACGTGTGTTGTTAATTTTTTCTGCTAATTACGTTTACTTTCTATGTTGATTTTTCGAGTTACTATTCAATGGCCTAAATACATCACATTTTCTGTTGATACATTTCAAAATTATAAAGGTCCATGTTAACACACAAAGGATTATATGCGGGTGCGCTCTACATCTGTGATTATAATGTATCCCTACAAATAAAATGAAGTGTTCACTATATCTGTTCCCCAATGACCTGTGTCATCACAAAACTCTTTATTACCTGTAGAGTAGACTGATCTAAACAGATGTCGTAACTAGACTCCTCTGTCTGAACTCTTCCAACCGCTTAAGAGTCTCATAGTGACTGTCCTGCAGTCTCTCCACCCTTCTTTCTTTCTCCCTAAAGGAATCCTCCAATTGCCTCGACATGTGCCATTTGCGTGCTCTTACCATACCTAACAAGATGATAACACAGACCAAAACAATCATTGTTGGCTTCAAAATATATCCAAGAATTCCCTTGCCTAAGTTAGCAAACCAATTTCCAACTGCTCTGAATCCTTTTCCAATCTTCTTCCACACTCCCTCTGTTGCCAAGTCATGTAACTCATGGTGTATCTTGTTGATGTTGCTTATATAGCCCCCCAGAACTTTACTTTTGTCAGGAATGTAAGTGCAGCACTGTCGGACATTCAGCATCCTACAGACTCTGCCCTCTTTTGCAATAGTACATCAAAAGCAAGACGGTTAGGCTTCACCATCACCCTTATCGAAACCATCCCTCCACCTACGAGCAACAATGACTAAGCTGTGTTAACTGACAACTTATCCACTATGGTAGATAACCTTCTAATCTTAATGTCATTCAACACCACTCCCAAACTGGGTATCATCGCTCCAAATATGTTTCCACAATCTCACCAGTCCACATCTCTCCCTATGGTTCAACTTTCCCTTCAAACTCACCAAGTCCTCCACATGGTATATCTTTGGAAACCCAGCAGCCACATAACAAGTACCATACCAATTGTTTGGAAGCCAAACATTTGCATTGTTCCCACACACAAAATATACTCCTGCACCACTTGCACTGTTTTTTGTAGGAACTTCTTCGAAGAAGCATCAATTCGGAAGATGTAATCACACACACTCTGTCCCACAAAAATGGTGTCATAACAGGTCTGTACCTGTCAGATGCAAAACTTTCTCCATTGTTCCCAATCTAGAGCTATAGGACCATAGCTTCCCTTAGCCTTGTGAGCTAACTCCTCCTTGGTCCATTCAAAGTGTCCTTCCCTATTAAGCTTAATAGTTAAACCTCTATGTCTATCCTCTACTTGATCTACAAATCTCTTTTCTATGTCTGTTAATGTGCATGTTAAGTTGTGTCTATGTGCATAAGCAGTGTACAAAATACTTTCCCTTTCTTTTTTCTTGCTTGTTAGACTCATATTTGTCAGATATTTGTAGACTGAAACTTATGAAAGTACCAACTTGGTTATTAGTCTCCCCCAACCCAGGAGGTCAGGGTCTGTTTCACCTATCTTAAAAAAATATAAATTCCAGTGTATACTTGTGGCAACTTACGGCGCTGAGATATGGGGCTTCTCAAAGATCAGTAGCATTCAGTATGAGGAGAATACGTTTTGCCGCAAACTCTTGGGAGCTCTTATCCTAATATGTATGCCACAGTAAATTAAACTTGCATTTTATTGAGGACTACATGAAGGCCTGCCTGCTCTTTCTTTGCTCACCATTTGGAAAAACACAGTGGCTTCCCTCACAGGACAAATCATAAGAGATTGTCTCTAGTGTAATAAGGGTATGGATATCCCATGGCTAGCCGAGGTATGATCTAGCCTCAGCAGTATCAACTATGAACATATCTTCGACAGCCAGAATGAGATAGATGCTGTAAATAAAAAAGAGCTACGGATGGCCCTATATACATATTATAAAATTAATAGACTTGATATGGAGTCTAGGAAGCCATCCGTAGCTACTTTTATGTCCATTGAGAATGTTCAACTTCAGTTGCCTAGCTATCACACTAAACCTATGGGCCACCGGGAGCAGGGATTGCTCTTTCGTCTAAGAGCTGGTACAGTGAAGTTATTATAATGTTCTTCCCTTGGCTATCATAGCAATCTTGACTCTCTGCCATGCCCGTGTGACAGACGGTCTGGGCAAACTATTTTACATTTCGTATTTTTCTGTACGTTTTATATATAATATGCCAAATTGTTTTTAATACCTTTTCTTAAAAACACATCGATTAGCTCATTACAAAGATGCATTCAGGATTATCGTTAATTTGAAAGATGATGAATTGGTGTTTCGCGTGGGTGCCTTTATGTCAATTGATGCCCGCGCACGCAAAACGATGCTCACTGTATTACTGACATTTCTACCTGCTCAGGTTTTATAATGTTTTTATGATCATTATGAACTTGTATTTTGTGTATTATTGTGTGACTTGCCCTTTTATGGATATGTTTTATCCGAATAAAGTAATTGAATTAAATTGAATTGAAAGTACCAAATCATAATTTGAGAAATAGTACTCGTAATGACCCTTTGCATAAAGCATGCTAAGGAGGAAACTGCAACTAATACCATACGTCAAGGGCAGGTGATGATACCTAATACCCTTTTCGACCGAAGCAGGCAATTGCATATACATGTAACACTCTCTCACATCCATAGTATTCACATATTCGAACAAGAACTTACCATAAGCATTCAGCGTATAATCACCTTTAGACAAATCTATATGCAAAAGCGACTAGTTAGCTCTATTAAGCCTCTATCAGATCCAAATGTACCCTCTTTTGAGGCAGCAGTGGTAGGTGTGGATGTCCCATGTACGCCCACTCTGTGTAGGTCAGATTTGTGGGCGCTTGAAATGAACTCAGTAATGGCTACGGCTGTCACTATCATTGATCCTACTATAACTGTACCTATAATACACTTGTGACTACCATTTGAATTTCCAGACTCCATTTTCAAAGTTGCTTGGATTGTAGCTGTAAGAGGATCAACACACAGAGTCTCTTTCTTCTCTGCATCTTATGTACTGACAACAAAGTCTTTGAGCAACTGCTTTTTGGATCTTAGAAAATTCTCACAATAATCTTTGGCACAATATTTACACAGTTTGGAAGACTTCCTTAGCCCTCTTTCTACTTCTAAAGGAAAGGTCCCTATTTTTATTCTTCTTCCACTTAGACCTAGGTTATCTTCTTACAAGCAAGCTTTTATGTACAGTTCAAAAGTTCCATTTACATCCCTTATGAGATCAGAGTCAATCTCATCAATGACTCGCTGTAACAGTTTAGCTCTGAATGCTGCAATCTCCTGAGGAGGTCGTTGATTCCCAAAGCTCGGGAATTCAATGTCTTCCAGTATCAGCGTCTGTTAACCACTCAACCTTGGCGGGTCAGTCAATGACAAGATTACATTAGCCTCTATTCCAGGAACTCTCAGAATGATCTCGACAAATCAGTATCAAAGTCTCAGACCTCACTTTATCCAGCATTTGAAGCTAGGTAAGTCCACTTGGGAGAGGTGTATCTCTGACACAGCACTCTTTCTCTCCTTGATCTCCTTACACTATCTGGAACTTGCTCAGAATCACTCAAATAAGACTCAGATGAGTTCTTTCTCAGATACAAGTCTCAAGTTCCTCCTTCTCTGTCTCCAAGACCACCACTCATTTGCAGCTTCTTTCTTCCTTGACTTCACACAACCAACTTCCACACCAGTCTCTTCTGCTGAGTCAAACTCTATACCAGTAGCAATGTTACCGTCTCCCTCAGAGTGTATAATTGGATCTTTTGTAGCTTGACCCCCGTCAGCTTGACCTGGTGGGTATCCAACCTCTTCAGGAACCCCCAAAGCTTGGCTTGCCCTCTCCGGTGATCCTATGGCCACGGCTGAAATTTCTTCTGGGAGAGGAGCTGTTTCATCAGAGGGCCCTGAGACTGTTGCGTATGTGAAGCGTGTATCCAGTTTGGTGCTCCTCCACACTACATTGCAGTATTTGTCACCAATATCACTTGACATGATCCACGCCACCATGCGTCAAGACAGTTCTTCCTTTCATGCTTTTGGACATGCACCCAATCCCCTGGGCTCAGATGGTGGCAGAGGTCATTCGATGCAGTTGCAGCTCCAACCTGATGGGACAGAGAACAAACCACATTAGCCAATCCCTTACAGTAGTCAAGGATCAAGTCATCTGACGTGTTTAACAAAGCTGTAGCTGGTATCGCCTGTAAGCGCTTCACCCTTCCCATGAACATCTCATGGGGTGACAACTCAGTTCTTTTATTTGGAATGCTGCATAAGCTCATCAGAACCAAGGGCAATGCATCAGGCCATTTCAGAGATGTTGTTGCACACACTTTTGCCAACCTTCCTTAAAGTCCCATTGATCTGCTCCACAATGCCTGATGCCTCTGGCCTGTAACTACAACGCAGTCTCTGATCCATACTCAAGGGAGAACGCAACAGCTTCACAATCTTGCTGTGGAAGCGCTTTCCTCCATCGTACTCCAATGTAGTTGGAAATCTGAAATGAGGTATGAGCTCCCTCAACAATAACGTTGCTACTGTAAGACTGTCATACCTTCTAGTTGGATAAACTTCCACCCACCGAAAAAAGATGCACACAACAATCAAAATGTATCTCAATCCACTTCATACAGGCATCTCAACAAAGACCAATTGGATCCGATTGAAAGGACCCCCTGACCTCCCAGTGTGGCTCAAGGCAACAACAGTTTTCTTCCCAGCATTCATTTGTTGACACGTAACACACCATGTCCTAACTTTTCTACTACTATATGCCTTCTGTGAATACCAAAAGTAGTAAGTTTAGGATTTTATCCCAGTTTAGTAGTAGTAAAGTTAGGAGTCCTAACTTTACTACTACTAAATGCCTTCTGTGAATACCAAAAGTAGTAAGTTTAGGATTTTATCCCACTTTAGTAGTAGTAAAGTTAGGATTCCTAATTTTACTACTACTAAATGCCTGCTGTGAATACCAAAAGTAGTAAGTTTAGGATTTTATCTCAGATTAGTTCTGTGAATTGGCCCCATAGAAACCACAGACAACTACATAAGGTTAGTTCGTTTTTTATAAAGCCCAAAATAACTGAACTGTAACGCCCTGAACGTCTCAGGATCGTTTAACAGACACGACAATGAGGACGCAACCACTAGTGAAGGGTTAGTTGTTTTAATGAAGGCAAATATAATACAAAGAATAAACAAAAGTTATAGTCACTGGAATCCTCCAGGCTAAGTACGTTACCAGCCCACAGCACGGATGGTCCTAACCGTCCTTTGCATATACGCCGGTCCCGGCGTATGCCAACAGAGGGCAGAAATGAAATGGCCGACAATGCCAATCGGTAGGCTGTGAGGGGCACGAAGAGTGTTGGGGAGAATCGAGGAGTCAGGGAAACACCCAGCCGGGGTCTCTACCTGAAGGGAGCAGCCGCTCAACCTCTTCCTCAGACTGCACCGGGACGCGGAGTCACCTCCTGGTGATGCGTCACCGATACCCCAATCACAAGCAAGAAGACTGAACCGAGAGCAGCCGCTCGATCGATCCTGTGGACTTCCGAGTCTGTAACGCGGCAAACACCTCCTGGTGTGCGTTACAGCTGGCAGTCCCTGTGTCTCTGGTCGGGCTGGGAGTTACGACTCCAACCAGCAAAAGCGCCACTGCGCTTGGACTCAGCCGAGTCAAAAAGCGAAGCTCAATGGTTGACCGGTAGAGCTTCCGGGTCCTTCACAGGTGACGATGGGGCAAGACACGGCCCAGGGAGTAATGACTCGACCTACCTCCGTTCTTGCCTTACTGCAGCACCACTCCGGAACACTGCTCTTCACGAAGCAGGTACGTCGGTGTGAACACAATATCCGACAGCGTTGTACCTCCCGGTTCCTCCCTTTATAGGGCGTGTTTTCCTTGAGTTATGTAACAGCTCTCCTGTTTACATAAGGGCGTGTTTCCTTGAGTTATGTAACAGCTCTCCTGTTTACATAAGGGCGTGTTTCCCTTGAGTTATGTAACAGCTCTCCTGTTTACATAAGGGCGTGTTTTCCTTGAGTTATGTAACAGCTCTCCTGTTTACATAAGGGCGTGTTTCCCTTGCATGACAGGAATTCTTGACAGTACATCCTCCCTCTCAGCGGCTCCCCACGGGTCCAGCGCTGGCAGGAAAATGCCGATGGAACAAGGAGACCAAGCGCGGAGCATGAACCCCTTCAGCCGGTTCCCATGAATGCTCCTCCGGGCCATAGCCTTTCCACGCAACCAGGCACCACTGCTTCCCCCTGCCCCATTTGGACGTCCGTATGCCCGACACTTCATACTCCACCTCCGACTCCACGCATACCGGCCGAGGTGTCCCAGACGGCTTGGAGGGTGCTGGTTTGAGCAATGATACATGAAAGACAGGGTGTATCCGCAATGACTGGGGCAAGCACACCTTCACGTTCACGGGACCCATACACTTGGTAATTCGATAGGGGCCCATGTACTTGGGATGGAACACACTGTTCTTTCGAAACCTCATGTTTCTTGTGGATATCCAGACGTAGTCTCCAGTGCGGTACAGTGGCCCGGGCCTTCTCTTCCTATCTGCCGCAGCCTTGTATCTTCTCTTGGCCTCTATTAGGACAGCCCTTGAGCGCATCAATGTGTCTTTTATGTGTGCCACCCTGTCCGCTGTGGCGGGAATCCTGTCCTCTCTGAACGGATGTAGAAATGGCAAGAACCTGGGATGTTGGCCATAGTTGCTATAGAACGGAGATGACTGTGTGGAGCTGTGAGTGGCGTTGTTATAGGCTATCTCTGCAACCCATAGCAAGTCGACCCATTCTTCCCTGCCCTGGTCCACAAAACATCGCAGATACTGTTTGAGCGTTTGGTTCAGGCGCTCGGTTTGGCCGTCCGTTTGAGGGTGGTAGCTGGTGGACAGGGCGGTCTTAACATGCAGCGCAGTGCACCAAGTCTTCCAGAATTGCGCAGTAAACTGCGACCCCCGGTCCGACACGATCACCCCAGGTAATCCATGCAGTCGTACCACATTCTTTAGGAGTAGTGACGCCAATTCCCCGGCCGTAGGGACTCTCTTGCAGGGGATGAAGTGCCCCATTTTCGTCAAGTAATCCACCACCACCAGTATTGCCGTCATCCCCTGGTCTACCGGTAGGCCCACCACGAAGTCCAGTGATATGCTATCCCATGGTCTATCCGGGGTTGGAAGTGGATGTAAGAGCCCTTGGGTTCGGCCATGGTCGGCCTTCATGGTAGCACACGTAGGACACTCCTGTCCCCACCTCCTGACATCCACTCTCATGGTTGGCCACCAGAAATGCCGTCCCATGCTAGCCACCGTTTTTTCAAAGCCCAAATGACCTGCGCATGGAGAGTCATGGCACCAGATGAATGCTTGTTTCCTTAGCCTAGGCGTGGGTATCAATAGGCACCTGCCCTTCAGGGGTATCCCGTCCTTCAGCTGCCATTCTCTGTGACTGAGGAGCCACCTCCGCCATGCGAATGACCTGATCCCTCTCTTTATTCCCCTCAGGAAAGTATCCGGTTGGATAACCCCCAATACCATCCTCGGGGAAATGATGGAACGCTCGGTCGCAGGCAATGGTTCCTTAACTGCAGATTGACGGGACAGGGCGTCCGCCTTTCGGTTTTCCGTCCCCGGCCGATATGTGATGCGGAAGTTGAACCCCGCAAAGAAGATCATCCACCGCAGCTGCCTGGGAGAAAGGTGTCTAGTGGCCGTCATGAACTGTAGGTTCCGATGGTCCGTGTACACCGATACCACATGTCTTGCCCCCATCAACCAATGCCTCCATTCGGTGAAGGCGTCCTTGATTGCGAGAAGCTCCTTCTCCGCAATATGGTAGTTGCGTTCGGCGTCGTTGAGTTTGCGGGACATGTACGCAACGGGATGAAGCACCCCTGTGTCGTGGTTGCGTTGGGACAAGATAGCCCCCAGCGCCACATCCGACGCGTTCGCTTCCACCACGTAGGGGAGATCCGGATCGGGGTGAGCCAACACCGGCGCCTTACCAAAGGCGCTTTTCAGGGCCTCAAAGGCTTTGTTCGCTTCAGGGGACCAGACAAACTCCTTGGACTTCCTCAGTAGCTGTGTGATTGGGGCCACCACTCCTGAAAATCCATCTATGAACCGCCTGTAAAAGTTGGCGAAGCCAATGAAACTTTGGACGTCCTTCACGCTTTGGGGCACCGGCCATTCTTTCACCGCCTTGATCTTTCGTTCTGCCATCTCCTGTCCCTCTGGACTCAGCATCACTCCGAGGAATTCCACGGATGTGACGTGGAAGTCACACTTGCTGAGTTTACAAAACAGCATATTTTCCCTCAGCTTTTGGAGCACAGCTTTGACGTGGTGTACGTGCTCCTCCACACTGGACGAATAGATGAGGATGTCGTCGATATATACGACCACGTAGATATCCAACTCCTCTCTGAATACCTCATTCAAAAAGTACTGAAAGGCTGCCGGGGCGTTGCACAGACCGAACGGCATGACGAGGTACTCAAAAAGGCCGAACCTGGTCTTAAAGGCGGTCTTCCACTCGTCTCCGTCCCTCATGCGCACCAGATGGTATGCCCCTTTCAAATCCAACTTGGTGTAGATACGAGCTTTCTTGACCTGTTCCAGAAGTACACTGATGAGAGGCAAGGGGTACCGATTTTTTATGGTTATCGCATTCAATGCCCTAAAGTCCACACAGGCTCTCAGCTCCCCATTAGCCTTCGGGATGAAGAAGAGTGGCGAGGCGGCCGGAGACTTGGACGGGCGGATGAATCCTAGCTTGAGGAGTTTATCCAGGTACCCCCGGAGATGCACGTTTTCAGGCTCCGTCAGGGCATACAGCCTGCCGCTGGGAACGCTGGCCCCTGGCACCAGGTCGATCTGGCAGTCAAACTGTCTATGTGGTGGTAGCACTTCCGCCTTCACCTCATCAAATACATCCTCAAAACTGTGATAAGCCTGGGGGAGAGCCACATCTTTTTCTGCCGCTGTAGCCACCGTCTGACTCCCGCTCTCATCTGCGTCAAGGGATTCCGTTCTTATTCCACAATGCAGGATGCAATACGGTGACGTCATTTCGATGCGATGTGTTGGCCAATCCACAAAGGGGTTGTGTTTCTGTAGCCACGGCAATCCCAATATGACGCCATATTGGGGCGCTCGGATGATGTTAAAATCGATTTGTTCCAAATGGTTCCACCCATATCTCATCGGAAGGACCCCCGTGTGCTGCCCGATGGGCCCCGTCACCAATCGCCTTCCGTCTACAGCATAGACGTCTTCGGGTACAGCTTTGGGAAGAAGCACTAGCCCTAGCCCGCATGCCTCGTTGTGGTCCATAAACATGCCAGTGGCCCCTGAATCCACCATGGCCACAACGGGTATCCACTGGTCATGCACTCCCACGTGCACCGTGATAAACAGGTGTCGTTGTCCCTTAGTGACCGAGTTGGAAAGTGAAGGGATGGATGAGTGACTCCGAGATGCCCCTTCTCTGGTCTTGGAGTCCTCTAGTTTTCCGCCGGTATGTCCACCACGGCTGTTACCGACCGGTTGGCCCGATAACGTGACGTCTTCGGTTTGGCAGGGCATTCACGTACGTAGTGGCCTTTTTTGCCACAATATAGGCACAATCCTTGTTTACGGCGTGACTCTTTCTCCGTGGCTGTGAGGCTCGCTCGTATTGCGCCGATGTCCATGGGTTCTCCCTTGGATGCGGTGGAAGTTTCAGGACTTCCCACCGTCACATAGGATGGAAGGGATTTTCCTTTTCTCCCATGATTCCCCTTTCTTTCACTTAGCCTATGTTCCAGCCGTAATACCAGGTTGATAAGGCCCTCACATGTCTTGGGTTGAGGGTCAATATGAGCCACGGCGTCCTTGAGCTCATCGCACAGCCCTTGATGGAAGAGCGCCGTCTGTTTAGCAACAGGCCACTTGGTTTCCGCAACCAGCCTTCGGAACGCGTTGAGATACTGCACCAGGTCGTTGGATCCCTGTCTCAACTCAAGCATTTCACGGTCCGCCGTGTATGAGTCAGCCCTTCTGTCGAATACCTTCAGGAATTCCTCGCGAAAAGCACCCCAATCACATAAGAGGGGGTCGTCCCTGCTCACCAGAGGTACGGCCCATTGTGCCGCGTTTCCAGCCAAATAGGATATAAGGAAAGCCACACGAGCCTGACTCGTGGGGAACGCCTTTGGTTTGCACGATAAATGTAGCGCCACTTGTGTGAGGAATACCTGCACTGTGTTAGGATCCCCACTGTACCTCTCTGGTGTCGCCAAGGGGATGGCTACCGGCATTTCCACTACTACCGCAGGGGTCTGATTCGTGAGGGAGGTGCTGGGCGTGAGCGGGTCCAATTGGATAGCATCCAGTCTGGCTTTTACATCGGCTGTTTCTTGCCTAGAGGCAGCCACTTCAACTTGCATGGCCGCTAAAGCAGCCAGCACATCATCAAGCGTTGCCATGTCTGTTATCGACCGGGAGACAGTTAGTGTTATTAAGGTCGGATATTTTGTAACGCCCTGAACGTCTCAGGATTGTTTAACAGACACGACAATGAGGACGCAACCACTAGTGAAGGGTTAGTTGTTTTAATGAAGGCAAATATAATACAAAGAATAAACAAAAGTTATAGTCACTGGAATCCTCCAGGCTAAGTACGTTACCAGCCCACAGCACGGATGGTCCTAACCGTCCTTTGCATATACGCCGGTCCCGGCGTATGCCAACAGAGGGCAGAAATGAAATGGCCGACAATGCCAATCGGTAGGCTGTGAGGGGCACGAAGAGTGTTGGGGAGAATCGAGGAGTCAGGGAAACACCCAGCCGGGGTCTCTACCTGAAGGGAGCAGCCGCTCAACCTCTTCCTCAGACTGCACCGGGACGCGGAGTCACCTCCTGGTGATGCGTCACCGATACCCCAATCACAAGCAAGAAGACTGAACCGAGAGCAGCCGCTCGATCGATCCTGTGGACTTCCGAGTCTGTAACGCGGCAAACACCTCCTGGTGTGCGTTACAGCTGGCAGTCCCTGTGTCTCTGGTCGGGCTGGGAGTTACGACTCCAACCAGCAAAAGCGCCACTGCGCTTGGACTCAGCCGAGTCAAAAAGCGAAGCTCAATGGTTGACCGGTAGAGCTTCCGGGTCCTTCACAGGTGACGATGGGGCAAGACACGGCCCAGGGAGTAATGACTCGACCTACCTCCGTTCTTGCCTTACTGCAGCACCACTCCGGAACACTGCTCTTCACGAAGCAGGTACGTCGGTGTGAACACAATATCCGACAGCGTTGTACCTCCCGGTTCCTCCCTTTATAGGGCGTGTTTTCCTTGAGTTATGTAACAGCTCTCCTGTTTACATAAGGGCGTGTTTCCTTGAGTTATGTAACAGCTCTCCTGTTTACATAAGGGCGTGTTTCCCTTGAGTTATGTAACAGCTCTCCTGTTTACATAAGGGCGTGTTTTCCTTGAGTTATGTAACAGCTCTCCTGTTTACATAAGGGCGTGTTTCCCTTGCATGACAGGAATTCTTGACATGAACATAAAGACACCTAAAAACGAGAGTGTAAAAACACATGGGATTCAGCATGAAGCCAAATCTGCGAATAAAGTTGAGGCGGTGCAATATGCACAAAACAATTATCTCAAGAAATAGGATGCAGAGGATCAGAAAGCATGGGTCCAAATTTCCCTGCATTGAGGGTTGATGAAAATATATCATCTATCTATCCCTAAACTAACATGACATCCCTACTTAAGCATTCTCAGGAAAAGGAATAAAATGTGTCGGCATGTAGAGTCTTCCTAAGAAAGTCTCTACCATTGATGGATCGGATAGCATAAAGCTTTTGAGACACAGCTTGTTCTAAGATGCTCTCTGTCCAAAGGCAGAGATGAAGTGGGCACTTTCCCTATCAAGCATCACATTATTACAGGTATTTTATCCAAGAGTAATTGCAGGTCACACGGGATAGCGATGTTCCTGAACTGCAACATGTTGACCTTGATTCCCAGGCCTTCTCCTGTGTGAAAACACAACTTCCCTTATCGGCTTAGGCTCACAATGTATCTCCTTCTCTCCTTGTCTAACTAATAAAACAAAGACATTATTCTAGCTAACAAGGGTGCTTTTCTACTTGCAACACAAAACATGAGAAAGAACAAAATTCACAGCATACATGAGCTTTCAGGGAAATTGCATTTCAGGCCTACAAGATTCCGCTAATATAAGAAAATGGCATATGAGCGTTATGGATTTGCATAAGAAATTAAGAAAGGTTCAATTAATATTGCTACATATGCATGAAAAATGACACATTCATAAATACGTTTAATAAATGAAAGATTGTCAGTTGCACAACATGAGCTCTTTCCGGTAATGTTTTCTGCTAATTTCATTTACTTTCTAAGTTGATTCTTTGAGTTATGATTCAATGGACTGAATACATCCCGTTTCCTTTTAATACATTTCAAAATTGTAACAATCCATGTGAACACGACAGAGAATTATATGTGGGTGCGCGCTACATGTGTGATTATAATGCACCCCTACAAATGAAATGAAATTTCCGCTACATCAGCCACTTTGCGTAACGCATGGGTAATGGAATGCCCTAGTAAATCTGGCCTAGAGTAACTTACATTTATATTAAACTTCTTGACTTCCGACTCTTTCCAAACTCCTTGTCACGTAGGGCACCCTCTGGTCAGCTACTATTCTAATCTGTTCAAGAGAGAAAATTATTTATATGTATCCAGAGTGTTGGCTAATGGGTCCCTTTTTCAGTAGCAAAGGTGCCATGGGCCCTAGTGGAAGAAAGAAACATGTGACCTCTAGCTGCTATTTGTGCAGTAAGATACAGCGATCATTATAGTTCAGTGGGCTCTCAGGCCAGTAGGGCTCGGTGCCACTGCACCTGCTGCATAATTTATAGCTACCACCATGGCTCTATTTTCCTTTTCAGTTTGATTATACACCAACAAATCTGGGATATTTTAAATAAATGCAATCCATTCATACATTTTGCTGCAGGACTCGTACAGCTAGCAGTTTTGTTTCACACTTCAAATTATGCTGTGTACAGCTTTTTCCTACACCTCTTTGTAATGTGTAATTTCATCTTTGGAATCATGTTCATCTGCTGCACCTTGGCTCACTAATTGCTCCCACTCGCCGATAGGGAGGCAAGGCGCTTAGCAGACAAAATGCTGGAGCCAGCCGACCATGCGAGCAGTCACAAAAAGGGATTATTCCTAGACTGTACAGTAGCCCTGCTGGCATCGGGCCAACCTCTAGGCCTCATACCGATGCTGACTGAGATCAGGCTCGCTCTGGGTACAGCATATAAATCATATCTGTCAGGAGGCTGAGAAAAACAATATTATTCAACCGCTTCTGATAGAAATACCTTTCTCGCGACTTGGACATGGGATGTTTGAAAAGGGAATGATTTCAACTAACAAATCACAGAACCTTGCACGAGTTAGGCTAAGAAAAAAGAAAACCTTTGCTTTTGTAAGACAAGCATGCTCAAATGGGTATAATGGCCAGTAAACGTCTGCAGGACGTGTAAAATGCATTCAGCTGTTTCTGTTCTGCTGTTGATTTAATGCAGCTCTGTTATAGATTTAGTACAGTGCCCGGTTAGCAGACTATGTTTGGGGGACCGGAAACAGTGTATGTGAGCAGTGAATTCACGAGTATTGGTTTACATCGTTCTCATCCATCGACTGGGTTTCTAATAAACCGTGGGGCATATTATCAAGCACGGCGTTAAAATGATCGCTGCTTTAGCGGCAGAAAACTGTCGCTAAAGTGGCGATAATGGGCTTGATAATATGCCGCAGAGAATTTCAATAAAAGCCGATGTTGACACCAGAACATGGGCTTCTATTGGAATTCTCATGGGCATATTATCAAGCCCATTAACGCCGCTTTAGCTTGCAGTTTTCTGCCGCTAAAACAGCGATAATCTTAACGCCGTTTCTTGATGATATGCCCCCACATCTTTTAAGCAGACATACATAGGGGCATATCAACAACAACCGGCGATAATTATCGCTAAGCGCACTTAGCGCAAGGATAATTATCGCCGGCTAGCGTTGATTTTTATCGCTGAGATAGCATGCTATTAGCAACGCTTATCTCAATAGCGATAAAAATCCTCACGCTAAGTGGCTAACGTGAAATTATCGCTGGAAAACCAGCGATAATCTCACGTTAGCTTGTTGATAGGGACAGACAAACTTAGCCATGATATCCTCCTTCCATAGGATATCATGGCTAAGTCAGAAAAATACCAGACGTAAAAAAGCAGCGTTAACCGCGGTTAGCGCTGCTTTTTTTGTCTCTAACAGGGTTAGCGATATTCTTGATAATAGGAGAAATGTCGCTTAGCGACATTTCTCCTATTATTTTACTCTGGAACACCCTCTTTGCATCTCATTAGAGATGCGAGGGGAAGCGTAGAGTAAAAGGGTGCTAACATGCACATTTGCATGTTAGCACCCTGTTGTTGATAGGGTGCTAGTTTTATCTCTGCTTTTTTGGCTTTTAAAGCCAAAAAAGCAGAGATAACGCCCTTGTTGATATGCCCCTTTGTGACTTTAAACTCAACATCTTTGATAAGTTAACAGCTTCATTTGAAAGTGTCATTATGTTTACAAATCAATGCAAAGGCATTGTTCACCTATGTATCCCAATCGAGTTAGAACAAAAATGTTCGACCCACCATTTATGAATGACGACGATTCAATGGTTCTTAAAGTCGTTATTAATTTTTTATTTTGAATTCCCAAAAAATTCACGATTTTTATAGCATTGGCCATGCAATATGCACTATCAATATTCTCTAATGTTACTGCTCATTAGCAGGGTGCCCACTACCGGTCATTCAACTCTAAAGGCTTTAACACCAAATCCTAAAACATAAATACGGCCACAGGAGTGAATATACTATCGAAATAACAGATGGAGTGGAGACGAGGTATTTATTTTGACCAGCTGAGAAACTCAGTGCAAAAAACACTACCTTTAGTGAAGTAAAGTCACCCAGCCTCATCTGGCTCGGGCCGCTAGCAGTCACCTTAGAGCCTGCCCTAAAAGTAAAATGGCCTGATGATCAATGAAAGGGTTCAGTTTGCATGTGTTTTTTTTTCCTCTCTGAAATCCGGTGAAAGTTTTTAATATACGTTTGTAAATTTAAGATGTGGTGAAAACCAAAATGTACAAACAGTGTTTGTCTGTAATTGTATATTAAACTGTTGAAAATGAAAATGGTGGTAGTGGACCATCATATCACTGCTTCTACACCTGAAGTGGTGAAAAATGATCCTACCTCCTTTGAACAGGTCTTTAACGCAAATTGCCCAAATCCCACCCAAGACCAGCCTGGCAGTGCAGCAAAGGCTGACTGCTGCATGTTAAGGACATCGTTATGGAGTGCCCGTAGAGCCTCAGTGTGCTCCCGCAACATCCATACGCATCAGTTGATCTGCAACACTCTTACTGCAGCTTTGCATGTCCACACTTATATTCCCGCAGCTTAGGGAATTATGAGGACAGAATGTCATGTCATGACACTACTAGGAGCCATCAGGCACAGTAACACAAGTGGAAGACCAAGGGCAGGACAGAGCGGCTGCATGCACTAGGCTGTCATTGTTGAGTCACTGGTAGTGATGACAAAGACCAGACACATTTTCTATGTGAGTAGTAAACTGACAGGTTTAATTGCTGCTGTTGCTGTAGGTACAGCTACTGCTGCCGAGTTTATTGGTGCTGATGCTGCAGAGTTAACTACTACTGCAGAGTTCATAGGCGTGTAGTGCCACTCCTGAATGTATCATTACTCTGGCGCAAAACCTGTCATTTCAAAGATGCAGGTGTAAAAATCAGCAACAAGTGCTTGTCTTGCTGTGTTGCATGTCAAACTACTGACCACAAAAATACTGGCCTGGAAAATATCAACTTGAACAATATTATCGAAGCATGAGTAAACAGCGGTGTACAGATTAACAATTAAAATTCTGCTTACCTTGATGAAATTGTACAAGTCGATATCTTGGAGTTTACATTGTTGTAGGTCGACATTTTAAAGTCAATATGTTGATAGAACACCCTCCTTCTGTTACTGTTGCAGTCACTGAAACGTCTCCTGTTGTGCTTCTCTTTGCTTTACCATCTGCATGTAGGGTAAATCTACCTGGCTTTATGATTATCAGTGTAGATCATGACAAACAATGTCTATAACGGGGCCAATAGCCCCGAATGCTTTGAAGATGGCACAGAACAGTTTAAACTTATGTTTGTGTGTTCCTAGAATACATTGCAGTTCTTTGAGACTTGGGGCCATATGTAGATAATTTCTATTTACCGATTCATAAATACCGAATTTTACCGATTCGGTATTTATGAATCGGTAAATAGAATGTAGGTAAACATTCGGTAATTATTACCGAATCGGTAATATTCAATATTTATGAATCGGTATTTACCGAATCGGTAATAATGCATCCCTTCCAATTCATTCCTATGGACCTGGAGGCCCATAGGAATGAATGGGAAGCCATTCACTATTACCGATTCGGTAAATACCGAATCGGTAATAGGGGGAGCATATTCATGGGTGGCAGGGTGTCACATTGACACCCTGTTGCACCCCTGAATCGTGCATGTATGTCTGCCACATGGCACTTTTCAAAAAGCACAAAATTGCTTTTTGAAAGGTATTCGTTATTTACCATCAACTTGTAGTTGGTGGTAAATAACGAATTCAGAAACCAAAAATGCACTCACTTGAGTGCCCCCTACATAGGATTTCAGGATTCGGTAATTTACCGAATCAGTATTTTACCGATTTCTTAAAATTCCGATTCGGTAAATTACCGAATCCTGAAATCCAGCCACCTACATCTCAATTGCCTAAATACCGGTCGGTAACGGGATATTTACCGATTTTCGGCCGTTACCGACCGGTATTTAGGTACCTACATATGGCCCTAGGTGTGCAATCCTCTAAGGTGAAACAGAGAATGGCTGGTTTATTTTGCAGTCTCTAAAGTTGCAATACCACTTTTTTTTCAGTCAAGAATCATAAACAATACAATACTGAGCAATATTCTCTGCACTACATCTGAATTATTTTGTAAGCGTAGATGTAGAGATGTGGAGCAAAAGTCATTATTCCATGTGATGTGTTTTCCATTTTATTATTGAGTAACCCAATGTAACATTTTATAACATTTCTTTTGTCTGAAAGTGTGTAAAAACTTTCCATTTGGGAGACAAGTCAGGTCTTTCCTGATCTAGCAAATAAGCAAACCACATGTTTGTCTGTTTATCTGTATTTACTTAGAATAATTTTTAGATTCTGTCTCTCCAGCTCATATTAAGCAGTCATCCTGACAAATGCTCAATGAAGTGTGCTAGGCCATAAACAGTTCTGGTTATTATTTAGATTAAGACTCAGTTTCCACCGTCTGTATTTGAATTTCATTTACGATTTCTAAGTAATAAATGAATATATGAATAAATAGTTTATTGTTTCAATTACTTAAAATGGGTAAAATGTAATAATCATGAAAATACATCGCTATAGTGTTACTGATAAAAAAGGATTACAAAAATTCTAAAAACATATTTTCGGGTTAGGGGCAGGAGGACTACTGCTCGGATCATTATACATTCAATTAAATTGGATGGTGTCCGTTGTCTCAGAGTGCCCTGGGGTTCCTCTTTATTTAATGGAATTTTATATTAAATGTATATACTTGCCAAAGTGGGCTAAATTGATTGGAATATTGTTTCTCAAGCAGAAGTTCAAAGTTTCTTTAAATGTTGAGATCCTGTGCTTTTAAAAATAAACATCATTTGGGTTTGTTGTCTAATCAACTTTAGCTGTAATTTCCTATAACATTGGTACTTTTAAATAAATGCACCAATAAGTACAACCTGTGTGAATGGTGAAATCAGTCATCTTACAAGTGTTGGGTGCATCCATGGTTACTAGTAGTATTCAACATTGAATTGACAAGTACTCACTGCAGGTGTGAGAGATTACGAGGCAGCCAACAGTGAATGTGTCCAAATACCTACTAAATGTGCCAAAGTTATAGAGCACAGCATCTCTCCAAGGCATGTTGCATTAGCAACACACATATTGATCTTGTATGTGAGCACAAGATGAGCACTGTGTCATCATTCATCCATGAATGCCACGTCTACTGTTCAACAATGTCTGATTGTAAGATCATGCAAACTCATGGGCAGCCTGACAGATTCCTGTTGATAGGTATGAAACCCACTCACACATGGTGCCAGAAACTGTGAGCAAAAACAAATGCAAGTATAAAACTTCACCAGAGCACACATGCTCACTCCCACACAGTAAATCATGACGTACACGTGTATGTAACAAACTATTAAATTTGATGGAAATTTAACAGTTTAAATAGGAATTACTATCTACCCCATGCTAAATACCTTTCCTAATGTATCCTACACTAGCTTAGCCTATGTATTATTTATAACTACCTTAACTTAACTTAGCTTATCCTATACAATTAGCATGACATTTTAACTATCAACCCCCTTAAGAAACATTTTCATACAGGACAACAGAAACTACACCTAAATATCAACTACCTACACATAGAAACCTAAACAATCATATATTTTTGTTAATTACTTTTTCTTAAATGTAATTTTTTTGTTTTCTCATACATATAAAACACATCAACCCCCACTCCATAACTAACCCAAAGTATCCTTACACACTAACAAACCAATCCACCCCTAAAACCATGATTACCAAAACTACTCTACCCTAAACTAATATATGAAATGCTATAAAAAATGTATGCATGTCATGCTGGGGGAATGGCAAAACAGGTCCCTGTGGCAGTTATCTTTTGGCCTGCCCAACTGCCTGCTTAATGTCCTGTAGCAGGGAGAAAGCCAGGTCCACCTTGTTTTCTAGGACTACCACTCAAAACATCATGACAGACTTGTCCTTTCTCATGTTCATCTCAAATCATGAGGGCTCTCCTGTGGGCTGAGGTGTGGGTGCCAGTGGTTGTGAAGGCCCGCTGATGGAGGTACTGAGAACTGCTGTTTGTGAGGCCCCTGATGTTTATTGTCCATGGCAGGCTGAGCTTCCACAGCCCATGGGCCTTTTCTGCCTGATAATGCCACTTTATTGCCCTGTATGCCTTGGCAACCCTCCGTATGTGGGGGGAAGCACACCTTGCATTTGTTGAATTGGTGCCGCTTATCAGGGGCCATGTTGTCTGTTGAAACAATGAGGATATATGTCACTCAAAAGAACATGCATCAACATCATGAAATCTCAGAATTAACATTACACCTAAGTTAGTAGCCCCTACACCGTAAATTCATCTTGCAGCTTAGAGTGACTACACACATACCTATACCTAGCATATCAGATATCGTCTGGCCTAATTGCAAAGGAAGGCCAATTGTTAGACTGTGCAATAGCAACACCATTGGCAGATCTGATTTTGACCATTTCAGTACAGAGTATGCTTGGAAAAATACGGTGTTTAGCCAAAATATCGAGTTTTAAATTTCGACCTACAATAAAATCGTGTTTTTAATATCGTAGGTACAGAATATCGAAGTCAAGAATATCGATGGACAGAATATCGATCCCAAGGTAAGTAATATCGAAGTTAATAATATCGAAGTACTTAATATCGATGTAAGTAATATCGTAAGTAAAAATTTCGATGTCAATAATATCGATATTTATTTAGTGTAATGTCATTTAATATGTATTTTATTTGTATGTTAAAGATTATTGTAATGTATTTTAATACATTTAAAAATAAATGTTTAGAGATTTATAATTATTTTACATTTAATTTAGCGTTTTAGTATCAGAGCGGGTTGTGGGTTTATAGGGGAATAGGGTGGGAAGTAATTTAATTATAATTAATTAATTAATATAATATGTATTGTTTAATTGGTATTTATGATTAATTACTTGGTAATTAATTAATAATTGGTAATTAATTGATTAATTAATTGTTAATTAATTATTAATTGTAAAATTATTTTATTAATTGGTTAATTATATACATTATAATTACTTTATTATTAATATTTATTTATTGTTATTGTTAATTAATTAATTGTTAATTAGTAATTAATTGGTGATTTAAGTTTATTAAGTGATTATGTGTAGTGGGTTGTGGGTTTATTGGGGAATAGGGTGGGAAGTAATGTAATTATAATTAATGAATTAATATGTATTGTTTAATTGGTATTTATGATTAATTAATTGGTAATCAATTAATAATTGGTAATTAATTTGATTAATAGATTAAATAATTTTTAATTAATTATTAATTGTAAAAATAATTTATTATTTGGTTAATTATATAAATTATAATTAGTTTATTAATAATATGTATTTATTGTTATAGTTAATTAATTAATTGTTAATTAGTAATTAATTGGTGATTTAATTTTATTAAGTGATTAATTGATAATTAAAATTAATTATGTGAATTTTTATGTGTAGTGGGTTGTGGGTTTATAGGGGAATAGGGTTGGATGTAATTAAAATAAAATAAATAATGATATATTTTATTTATTTGTAATTATTATTAATTAATTGTTATTAGTTAGTTAAATATAGTAAATATAAATAATTGATTATTGTATTTTATTTGTTGTTATTGCTAATTAATGTATTGTTAATTAATAATTAATAGGTGAATATTTGTAATTTCGTAGTTAATATGTATTAATTAGTGAATTAATAACTATAATAATTATAAAGAATGTATTATTAATTGTAAATAAGAGATAAATTGATATTTAAATCTATTGTGTATTTTGTATGTGTAGTGTGTTGTGTGTTAAAGGGGGAATAGTGTGGGATGTCATTTAAATTTATTTATTTAAATATTTATTTTACATAATTGGTATTTAATAATAATTATTTATTTAAAACATTGTTAACATGCAATTTTTTTATAACAAATTATTGAATTGGTTATAATGTTCATAGAATCACTATGCTATCTAGTGCTTTCCCAACTGTTTTACTATCTGGAGTGGGAATAGTAATTTTTACCCCTACGCTATCTAGCGCTTTCCCTACTGTTGCACTCTTTGGAGTTGGAATAGTAATTTTTACCCCTACGCTATCCAACCTTTTCTCTACTGTTGCACTGTCTGGAGTGGGAATAGTGAATTTTACCCTTACGCTATCCAACACTTTCCCTACTATTGCACTCTCTGGAGTTGGAATAGTAATTTTTACCCTTACGCTATCCAACACTTTCCCTACTATTGCATTCTCTGGAGTGGGAATAGTAATTTTTACCCCTACGCTATCCAACGTTTTCCCTACTGTTGCACTCTTTGGAGTTGGAATAGTTATTTTTACCACTACGCTATCCAACGTTTTCTATACTGTTGCACTCTCTGGCGTGGGAATAGTAAATTTTACCCTTACGCTATCCAACACTTTCCCTACTATTGCACTCTCTGGAGTGGAAATAGTAGATTTTACCCTTACGCTATCCAACACTTTCCCTACTATTGCACTCTCTGGAGTTGGAATAGTAATTTTTACCCCTACGCTATCCAACGTTTTCCCTACTGTTGCACTCTTTGGAGTTGGAATAGTTATTTGTACCCCTACGCTATCCAACGTTTTCCCTACTGTTGCTCTGTCTGGAGTGGGAATAGTAATTTTTACCCTTACGCTATCCAACACTTTCCCTACTATTGCACTCTCTGAAGTGGGAATAGTAATTTTTACCATTACGCTATCCAACACTTTCCCTACTATTGCACTCTCTGGAGTTGGAATAGTAATTTTTACCCATACGCTATCCAACGCTTTCCCTACTGTTGCACTCTTTGGAGTTGGAATAGTAATTTTTACCCCTACGCTATCCAATGTTTTCCCTACTGTTGCACTCTCGGGAGTTGGAATAGTTATTTTTACCCCTACGCTATCCAACATTTTCCTTACTGTTGTTTTTGTTGAAGTTGGACTAGTAGTTTTATTGTGTCTGATATTAAATATGTTTTGTAATATTTTAGCTATTGTAATATATAATTAATAATAAAAATTATTCAAATTAAAATTATTGATTATTATTTGCTATATGTAATTATTTAATATTTATTAATGTTATTGTTTTATGTGTATAGATGTATTGGTCATTTAAATAAATATTTAATAATTTATATGTTACAGAAATTATTATTAAAAGTAATTATTAAGTAAGTGTATATATTATATATATATGTTTCATTAAAGTTTCATTTAATTATATATATTTATTATACATTTTACATATTATACAATATATTTAATTATGTTTCTTTGATTTATAAGTATTATTTGGTTTATTTTACATATATTTTTAAACTAAAAAAAAAACGATATTTTTGAATTACGATATTTTTGACATCGATATTCAATTATCGATATTTTTGTACTTACCATGTTGTAGATAGGATGTCGATATTCCGGACCACGATATTTTTGTTGCGATATTTTTGTAGGTCGAATTTTTGTCTTTCGAAATTATGTCATACAATCGAAAAATACATGTTAGGTACCCATTGAATGGTACATATTTTAACCTTCACTGTGTGTTGGTGTACCTCAGCCCTCCTGCAAGAGCCATAATGCCATGGGCATTTAACACATTCTGAAGTGTTATGTCTTGACAGCACATGTCTTGCATCACAATGTTCAGTAATTGATAAGGCAAGGAGCCATATCAGGACACATTTCTACCTATACAGATAACTTAGTAGGTGTGGCATGTGACAATGGATGCAGGAAAAGCACCCCACATCATATACAGGAATATGAACCTTTTCATATTTGACCTGTAGCAACTCAACAGTGGGCCATGCCACCGCTCAATACATGCTCCCAATATCATGGCATGTGCAACTGAGAGGCATTCTGTAGCATTCACAGCCACATCAATTTCTAATGTCCATCTACTACCACATACAATAGCATTGTCTGACACCAGGATTATGGCTCCCCTCTCAATCAACCACCATAGTGATCCTTCCCAGATAGGCAAAGTGTTCTCCTCAACAGTAATCAGAGACTGATAATCATGTAACATGTCACAACAACTTCCCATGGCCTATTTCTCACCTTCCAAAAGTTCAATTGTGATGAGGATGCACATTGAATCTGGCAATTCCCACATCATCTGACATCATACTCACTCCTTGCAGTACTTTAAATAGCAGCGATGAAGGTATTCACCTATAAAGTTGGTAATCTCAGGTACTGTGTATGTGGGGGATCCAGCTACAAGACATAACAAATAAAGCACATCTTTTACCTAGTACAGTACATATGTAAGGCTCTTGGCTACGTAGCCCTTCAGGTTGTAAGTGTTCAGATGACACAGTTGACATGCCTGGATGAAACATTGTTATGGCAGGCTGATTCAAACTTACATGTGAATGACTTACACATGCACCTGTTGGCCATTTAGCAGAACCATGTGCTGACCCGCATCACTACCTAACTACACACTGTTAGCTGACGTGGATGATGCTGTGCACCTACAAAATTCAAATACCATACTCAGTTAGGTAATGGTAACCGGAGGTCTTCTTAAAAGCTGACACCAGTAAATGAGTAAACTACATACATCTCGATTCATGGATACTGGTCCTCTGAGTAACGTGACTGCTGTACCTGGCAATGCTGTTGAGTGCATGATATTGTACACTTATGTTCTATGCATCCTTAAACAGATACTACATATTACATTCATCGGTGAGCTAAGCAGTGTAAGCCATGGCAGGTCTCATTGATGACAGACAATGCGGGGGGGTATGCTAAGGAGTACCATTGGCAGATCATTATAGGGCTTCTTTACAAGGCTCTATGCCAGCCGCTGCATCTCTTTTGACATTGGCAGAAGTGAAATGTCAGCAGTGTAAGGGCCTTGCAAATAAGCCCCTTTATGTATGATGTATCTTCTGTGAAGGGTCATCTCAACTGCACATAACAAATGCCTGCTGAGTAATTAGCAGCTGTGGAGAACATCTGCACTACCTGCTCTGTCATCACATGAGTTGCCTGGACAAGCTTTGGCAATGCACATCAACTCCATGCTCCCCTGGGACTTATCTCTGTCACCTACGGTAACAGTGACAATAGTGGAGACAGACATCCGACAGCACACAGTATAATAATTGGCAATATACAGATAAAACATACAAAAAGGACTTACTGGAAAAAACAGGGACAAGAGATATGACGCACAAACTCCCAAAACTCCAAAACCACTCTCCAGCTCAATCAAAACACCACCACTCCCAAGCACAGGCAGTAAAACTGTCGCTCATTGTGAAAGTGAAATTTACTTCACATTCCTGATTTGCAGCATGCAGGATCCATTTCATCACTTCCCTTAATCCATTACTGCACTTCCTAGAGAGCTGTGGCTAATTTTTAGCCTATGCATTTGTTTTTTTTACACAAACACTCAATGTGTCTATTTTACTAAATGCCTAAATATTTAGAAAATGTTTAAAATCACGCATCTGTGGGGAAGCGTAATATTTTTACTTATGAGGCTATAGAAATATTACATGCTGAATTGTGTAACGTCATTCTTTTTTTTTCAAGAGGTCTACATTATGTTTTGTTATGTTTTGAGATGTGCAGTTCATGTAAATATTGACAGTGAATGCAGTTTTGTGCGTGATGGGTAGAGCTGACCTATTTTCACTGTTTACACATGTGGCATATGTGGGCAATTAAGTGTACATATGTGTGGGATCATTGGGTTAATGCATAGTGCGCAAACTCTGTAGTGGCACAATGGCATACCTTCCCAGAGGTGCTCTGTGTGCTAAGTTATTAATATCACCCATTTAGATGGTAACAAGTTACCCCAGGAATGCCAGAGGCTATTACTGCCATGGGGTCAGTAAAACCACATCTATGACTACTCAGTCTACAGGCAAATTGATCCATGCCGCACAGTGGAGGCGTCAGTTTGTAGTTAAAATGTGAAGGTGTGCAGGTATTGCACACACCTGGATGGGGATGTCTGGATGGTGCCATTCAATTGTTGGAATGTGTGCCACTCATATCCTAGGGCCATACCCGACAGGACAGTGACAGTGTCATCATTTGTGACCACCATGGTTCTCATTCATGGTCATTGTGGTAGGTCATCACTCATTCTTTGGTGTGTCCTCCAACATATTGCTGACAGTAATGCTATGTAAATGGCACCATACCTACCCTATTCTTCAAGACAGTGTTGCATGTACATAGCAGTGGGTATACACATGCAACACTGTGGCACGGGCAAAGTATGAGATGTAGATTTTGTATGTTTAAATTGAGACACCTTTCTGAATGTGACATGTGGGTAAGGTAGATGTTTTAGAGTATGAAGACTGTAGTTTTGGTAATGTGTTCCCATGCACATCCTGTGTGGAACACTGAAAAGTCATCACACAAAGAGTGGTCTCTACTGTCAGCCACAAGTAGGAGGCCAGCCTGAACTGCCAGGCCAGGTCCTCCTTGGACGGAAACAAACAACCTAGGACTGGTTTCGGGGTTGCCTCAAGTGGCATGGAAAGCACGGGACCCACGTCTGGGCATAGCCGTCCCACTCAAGTTGACAAATGCAAAAAGAACAATTGATGGACAGAATGCAGAACAATGTCATACATTCACCCCAGTACAGAGATCTGGGCCTAAATCCATAGTTTCTATGCTCCCCATTCCATTATAGTTTGAACCTAGCCATATGCAAATTAGTTTTGACCCTTTGCCCAGTGGGAACAATACAGCCTAAATTGCCAGGCCTGGTCCACCCTGGACTAGAAACAAGCATCCTAGAACCGGTTTTGGGGTTTCACCCTTCATCTGCCAGGATAGCTTGAGTCCAGTGGCATGGAGAGCATGGGACCCGCATTTGGGCATATCCGTCCCACTCAGGATGAAAAATGCAAAAAGAACAATTGATGGACAGAATGCAGAACAATGTCGTACATTCAACCCAGTACAGAGATATCGGCATAAGTCCATTGTTTGTTTGCTCCCTATGCCAATCCAGTTTGAACCCAGCCATATGCAAATCAGTCTTGACCCTTTACCCAATGGGAGCAGTACAGCCTAAACTGGCAGGCCAGGTCCACCCTGGACTAGAAACAAGCGTCCTATAATCTGTTTTGGGGTTTCGCCCATCATCGGCCAGGATAGCTTGAGTCCGGTGGCATGGAGAGCACGGGACCCATGTCTGGGCATCCCCGTCCGACTCAATGTGGCAAATTCACAAAGAACAATTGATGGACAGAATGCAGAAAAATGTAATACATTCACCCCAGTACAGAGAGCTGGGCCTAAATTCAAAATTATTTTGTCCCCCATTCCATTCCAGTGTGAACCCAGCCCTATTCAAAACGGTCTTGACCCTTTGCCCAATGGGAACAGTCCACCCCAACTGCCAGGCCAGGTTCACCCCGGACTGGAAACAAGCATCGTAGGACTGGTTTTGGGGTGTCACCCCTCATCAGCCAGAACAGCTTGATTCCAGTGGCATGGAGAGCATGGGACCTACATCTGGGCGTACCAGTCCCACTCACGGTAACAAATTCAAAAAGAACAATTGATGGACAGGAAGAAGAACAATGTCATACATTGTACCCAGTACAGAGATCTGGGCCTAAATTCATAGTTTTTTTTATCCCCATGCCATTCCAGTTTGAACCCAGCCATATGGAAATCAGTCTTGGCCCTACACCCAATAGGAACAGTCCATTCCGAAATGCCAGGCCAGGTCCTCCCTGGACTGCAAACATGCATCCTAAGACCGTTTTCGAGGTTTCACCCCTCATCAACCATGATAGCTTGACTCCAGTGGAATCGAGAGCACAAGACCCACCTCTGGGCATACCCGTCCCACTCAGGGTGACAAAAACAAAAATATCAATTGATGGACAGAATGCAGAACAATGTCATACATTCACCGTAGTATAGAGATCTGGGCCCAAATCCATAGTTTCTTTGCTCCCCATGCCATTATAGTTTGAACCTAGCCATATGCAAATCAGTCTTGACCCCTCGCCCAATGGGAACAGTACAGCCTAAACTGCCAGGCCAGGTCCACCCTGGACTAGAAACAAGCGTCCTAGAACTGGTTTTGGGGTTTTACCCCTCATCAGCCAGGATAGCTTGAGTCTAGTGACATGGAGAGCATGGGACCCACGTCTGGGCATACCCCTCCCACTCGGGGTGACAAATGCAAAAAGAACAATTGATGGACAGAAGGCAGAACAATGTCATACATTCAACCCAGTACAGAGATTTGGGCCTTGCTCCATCGTTTTTTTGCTACCTATTCCATTCCAGGTTAAACCCAGCCATATGCAAATCAGTCTTGACCCTTCGCCAAATGGGAGCAGTACAGCCTCAACTGCCAGGCCAGGTTCACCCTGGACTAGAAGAAAGCATCCTAGAACCTGTATTGTAGTTTCAAACCTCATCGGCCAGGATAGCTTGAGTCCAGTGGCATGGAAAACACGGTACCCATGTCTGGGCATACCCGTCCGACTCAATGTGGCAAATGCACAAAGAGCAATTGATGGACAGAATGCAGAACAATGTCATACATTCACCCCAGTACAGAGAGCTGGGCCTAAATCTATTGTTTTTGTGTTCTCCAGCGCCTTCCAGTTTGAACCCCGCCATATGCAAATCAGTCTTGACCCTTCGCCTACTGGGAAAAGTCCAGCCCAAACTGCCAGGCCAGGTCCTCCCTGGAATGGAAACAATCATGCTAGGACCGGGTTTGGGTTTTCACCCCTCATCAGCCAGGATAGCTTGACTCCAGTGGCATGGAGAGCACGGGACCCACGCTGGGTATACCCGTCCCACTCAGGGTGGCAAATGCACAAAGAACAATTGATGGACAGAATGCAGAACAATGTCATACATTCACCCCAGTAAAGAGATATGGGCTTTAATTCATATTTTTTTGTCCCTCATGCCATTCCAGTTTTAAACCCGCCATATGCAAATCAGTCTTGACCCTTCGCCTACTTGGAAAAGTCCAGCCCAAACTGCCAGGCCAGGTTCACCCTGGACTAGAAACAAGCATCCGAGGACCGTATTTTGGGGTTTCACCCCTCATCAGCCAGGATAGTTTAATTTCAGTGGCATCGAGAGCATGGGACCCACATCTGGGCATACCCGTCCCACTCAGGGTGACAGATACAAAAAGAACAGTTGATGGACAGAATGCAGAACAATGTCATACATTCCCCTCAGTACAGAGATCTGGGCCTAAATCCATATTTTTGTTCGTACTCATGCCATTCCAGCCATATGCAAATCTTGACCCTTCGCCCTATGCGAATGGTCCACCCGAACTGCCAGGCCAGGTCCTCCCTGGACTGGGAACAAGCATCCTAGGACAGGTTTGGGGGTGTCACCCCTCATCATCCTGGATAGCTTGATTCCAATGGCATGGAGAGCACCTGTCTGGACATACCTGTCCAACTTAGACCTGGCCTGGCAGTTTGGCTGGACTGCTCCCATGAGGCTCAGGGTCAAGACTGATTTGCATATGGCTACATCCAATCTGGTGTGGCTTAGTGAGCAGAAGAATGATGATGGATCAGATTTGTGACTTGGGGTGAGTGTCCGAAAAGTTTCAGCACTCTGTCCATCATCTTATTGTATTTGCTATGTTTGCCCTAAGTGGCCAGGTTATACCCAAAAGTGGTCCCCTGCTCACTTTGCCACTGGATTCAAGCTATCCTGGCTTAGAGGAGTGAAACTCCCAAAATTGGTCCCAGGATGCTTGTTTCAGGTCCCGGGAGGACCTGGCCTGGTAGTTCAGGTTGGACTGTTCCCATGAGGCGTATGGTCAAGACTGATTTGCGTATGTCTAGGTCCAAACTGGGATGCCTTAGTGAGCAGAAGAATGATGATGGATTGAACCCAGATCTGTGACTGGGGGTGAGTGTCTGAAAAGTTTCAGCACTTCATCCATCATCTTATTGTGTTTGCTATGTTCGCCCTAAGTGGCCAGGGTATACCCAGATGTGGGTCCCTTGCTCACCTTACCACTGGATTCAAGCTAGCCTGGCTGATGAGCAGTGTAACTCTGAACCCGGTCCCAGGATGCTTGTTTCTGGTTCAGACAGGACTTGGCCAGGCAGGTCAGACTGGACTGTTCCCAAGAGGCACAGGTTCAAGACTGATTTGCATATGGCTAGGTCCAAATTGGGGAGGCTTAGTGAGCAGAAACATTATGATGATTAAACCCAGATGTGTGAATGAGGGTGAGTGTTTGAAAAGTTTCAGCACTCCATCTATCATCTTACTGTGTTTGCTATGTTCACCCTAAGTAGCCAGGGTATGCAAAGAAGTGGGTCCCTTGCTCACATTGTCACTGGATTCAAGCTAGCCTGGCTGAGGAGAAGTGAAACTCCGAAACCAGTCCCAGCATACTTGTTTCCTGTCCAGGGTGGATCTGGCTCGCCAGTTCAGGCTGGACCATTCCCATTAGGCACAGGGTCAAGACTGATTTACATAATGCTAGGTCTAAATTGGGATAGCTTATTGAGCAGAAGAATGATGATGGACTAAACCCAGATCTGTGACTGGGGGTGAGAGTCTGGAAAAGTTTCTGCAGTCTGTCCATCATCTTATTGTGTTTGCTATTTTCACCCTGATTGGCCAGGGTATGCCCACACGTGGGTCCCTTGCTCACTTTGCCACTCAATTCAAGCTAGCCTGGCTGATGAGCAGTGTAATTCCGAAACCGGTCCCAGGATGCTTGTTTCTGGTCCAGAGAGGACCTGGCCTGGCAGTTCATCCTGGACTGTTCCCAAGAGGCACAGGTTCAAATGTGTGTGATCTTCATTGGTGTTAAATGGGAAAGGCCAACCCAAGGCTCATGGTAGACCTCCTTAAAGTAGGTTTAATGTTAGATGCACTTTGTTGTGGCTTCCAGAACTACATACCTATGAGGCCTTGCAATGTTATGCAGACATACTTAACCTACCTTGCCACATTGACTGACATGATTTGGGTAGCTCCCCCACCAGAGCATCATGATTGATGATACTCCATCTGTCCATTTGACTTCTCCATGTAGTCCGCAAGGGCTTAGGCGGTGTCGACATGTGCGACTTGTAGGAAATGTGTTGTGCATGAGTCATGTAGCATGGGACAAGTATATGGGGCCCTACCAACAGTGTATGCACAGTCTCATTCAACTCAAGAATGATAGGTGAATGTATTCCTACATGATTTAGTGGCTTGTGGTCTGTCATGCGCTTGAGATGTACTTAACAACAAGCAAGCCATTCCCTTAGATCCTATTCTGGAAACGCTGATTGATTGTGGAATGCTGGAAGATGAAGGAGTCATGTGCACTGCCCGGGTACTTGGCAATGACATTGTTGAAAAGGCCCAGATTGTACATGATTGCCTGCATGTTCATTGCATAGGTGTGCTTCCTCTTGGGGTAGATATGGGATGTAGCTGCAGGAGGCACAAGTTTCACATGTGTGCAGTCCGTTGGCCCCAACACGTGTGAATCCTACAATGTCATAAAAGCCTTGCTTGTTGTCCTGTTATTGCTGCGCTATATTGGGGAAGTAGAGGCACTGGGGTGTGAGGATTAAGAGGGCATCCAGGATAGTGGGGAGAAACCTGGAGAAATATGCCTGGGAAAGTCCTGCCACTCTGGCTGTGGTGGGTTGAAAAGTTCCAGACACCAGCTTCTGCAGGACAGCCAGCAGTTTGGCTTGCGGAGGTATGTTGGTGCAGTGATGCGATGTTGTCTGCAGCCTTATCGCAATCTGGTGCAAGAGGAGGATAATGGATTCCCGCTTGAGCATTTAATGTGCAATGACCTCTTTTTCCGTGAGGTCAGTGAGGGTTATCCTCTGGCGGTATGTCCGCTCCCTTCTCCTGCGCTGCCTCTGGGGTGGTGGTCTACTTGATGCTCAGAGCTGCAACAGCAGTAAATCCATAGCTTAGTTGATCTTACTATAGTGATGTGGGTCTGTTCTGCTCTTGTACCAGTGTGTTAGCATCATTTTTCAGATCCGCTTTTTCCTAGCAGTAAAAAAACTGCAGCTAATGGGAGCTAGCCGCAATTTTTGAAAAATAGCGGTGTGTCAGAAAATCCTTGTACATGTGGCTGCATCAGTTTTGCGAGTGTTTTTCTGAGGGAACACCTACCTTGCATATCATTTTCATAAAATTCCCCTAGCCAAACTGACATTGAAAAAAAATAAGCGCTAGCAGTGGGAAAGTGATGCTAAAGGCCACTAGGGTCACTTTGTAAATATGGTAAATATAGTGCTAAAAAAAACACTACAGTGGTAGCACTACAGTGCACTACAGTGCTAAAAAAATCTGCTACAGTGTCAAAAACGTGACGCTGTGGCGGCGTTAAATCATTGTCAGTATACCCCCAGATTTGATAAGATTGCATTCCTGAATCAACATTTATAAGATCGCATTCCTATATCAACTTGCGGAGCATTTCCATAAAATTTCCTCATTCCCAATATTGTCAGAAAGAAGTTAATTATTTGTATCATAAAATTGAAAAAGGAGTGAGAAAGGTGTTCACCGAACGCATCTCTGACGTTTTTAAAATGAACCTACCAATGACCCCCAAAAATAGGAAGTCTGAAGTGAACAGAGGATTACTCACAGTGATGTGAGTAATCTGTACCCCGGGATAATGAATGCATGAATGCCTTACTAGAGCTCAGAAATAGTCTGAGTACTGCACTCACTATTGGACTAGCTAAATAGAGAAAATAGTTGCATTCTGTCTTATTTTTAGGCCTGGGCTAAAATTCCGTTCTGCTCGTGGAAATTGCGCTAATTTGACATTTTCGTATTCCGTGGAGAGCGCGAAAATGTCAAAATTTCTGCAATCTTACCGGAAATTTTTTGCTTGCTCGCGCTGTAAAAAAACTACATTCTTGCGTGCGCGCGATCGCCTTACCGGAATCCTCGCGTTCGCCGTCAAGTTTCCCCGATCTGGTTGCGTTCTCCACGAGATGTTTGATTGTTGGTAGCCATTTGCGCTGTCTCGTGACAGTTCGCGCCCGCAGTAACGTCATTCGTCGCGCGATCACGTCTTTCTTCTCGCGATCATGCACCGCGAGACAAGTGAAATAAGATGGCCGCGCCCGTGAGCAACCGCATGGGTAAGTTGGCGTGCCGCGACCACGCAGAAAATACCGCGAACGGGCGGGAAAAAAACTTCTGCATCTTCGCGATATTTCCGCGTGTTTGCGGAGATTTTTTAACATTTTCGCGATAGTTTGCGAAAGTGAATTTCGCAAATTCCGCCCATCCCTACTTATTTTCAGAACCTACTCAGCAACAAAGAGGGGCAAAACGGCTGATTGCTTACTTTTAAGCTGCAATAGACCCAGTGGCCGCCACACTGCCATGCTATTTAAGTATCACAGCTGCTGCATGTCTTCCCATACGCCAGTGTGAAGGAATAATGAGGGATTATAAATGTATTAATTTAATCCCACATTCAGTTGAGATTTTGCTGACTAATACTTTAACTCAGTATCTGACCAACAGTCAACTAAGTATGAACAAGTCATTCTTGCAGCAAAAAAAATTCTATCAGACACTGCAATGCCCTAAATCCCTCCACACTCTTGCCATCATCTAATGGGGAAGATTATGATGATGGAGCCAATGATAGTGACCATGACTATATCAATATAACAGCATTTTGTACCAAACCAAGACCAGGCATTCAAGATGTACCACTTGAATTGGCTGCTTTGATGTTGTTTGTAGATGGTTCATTTCTGAGAGACAATCAAGAGTTTTGAGCGCAGCATATGCTAGAATACATTGTAGAAACACCATACTTGTGTAATATAATGTCTGTAGAAGTGGCTGAATTAATAGCCATCACGCGAGAATTCTGTGTGGCAAATGTTACAATTTACACAGATGGCCTGTATGTTTTTTTTAGTAGTCCATGATTTTCACCACAAAGGGGTTTCTTAGCATCCTCGGATAGTCCCATTAGAAATTGGTAAAGAGTTTTGGATCTTTTCAATTTGCCTCAATTATGATTGTTAAATGTGCAGCACATAAGAGAGGAGATGAGATGACATGGTTGCACTTAGCAACCGATATGTTGATGGGGTAGCAAAAGACTGTGCGCTTATGTCCAGTACATTAGAATCGAGTGAAGAATGTAATCCTAAAGAGGAGAATGTAAATTGTCTCTGATCTGCATCAGTGGAAACTTTGGAGGAGTTTAAAACGTTTCAAAATATTGTGCTCGACAATCAAAAGAGACAGTGGGTGTCAACAGGTAGTGCCATGGATGAAAATGGTATATGAAGATCACCTAAAGATAAATTTGTTTTACCAATTTATTTTTCTAATCAAATGGCTAGACACATGCATAGTTCAATGCATGGTAGGCGTGATGGCATGTCATGCACCTTAAACAAAAATGCTGGCTTAATCTTAATTTCAGAACTACAGCTGAAGATTTTCCCCAGAGTTTTGTTACTTGTTAACACATACATATTGGTAAAAAGATGGTGGTGACTTTTTATCACATAGGTCCGGCTGACTAGAGTGCAGATGAATATGAGGGCCGTCCCACAACGGTGTCTCTGGCCGGTGCAGGGTCGCCAGTGATGAAGCATGACACACAGGGTAGTGTGAGAGGCCATACCTTACCATTTTCTTGTATTGATCAGGTCCTGTATATGAAATGGGATTCCCCATGAAAAGGACACTGAGGACCTCTAATCTCCAATAGTCCTGTTTACCATTTGTGATTATCATATTCTACCTTCTCCCTGTTTAGTGAACATGTCCACCACCGGAGTGGAGAAGTCTGTCATGGAGATGGAGATCCCTCAAGGGGATGTATAGGAAAATGTCATGAAGTTAATATTTTTAAAAACAAATCAAAATTATTTTAAGCTATAATATACAAGTAAATTAATCTGAAATATTTATTATTCATTTGGAAATAGTAAAATAAAAATGAATAGCAAATTGCCCCCTCATATTAAATGTTTAATAAATAATACAACTAATTGAATATATTATTTAACCAATGGTTTAAAAAATGTACATGACTATTTGAGAAGAAGAACTTATATCATAGATAGCCTTCGAGAGTGTAACAAAGAGTAACTGTAGGGGGTTTAGGCTACTGCTGCCTGCTACACAAAGCATAGATGTCTAACTGCAGCTATCTTTATTGAAGTGCCGATTGCAGCTTTCTCAGGACATGAAAATGTCGTTGCCATTTCTTTAAAAACATAGTGGAGCCTATTTGCTTTGTCAATGCTTTCTTTCGCTTCACTGTATTTTGCTGAATAATAACTATGGCAGGAGACAAGCAATGATGAAAAGGTAAAGTAACCCAGGCTGTTACTGTGAGTCACTTGGATCATGAATCACGCGGGCCACTGCTTCAGCACATTAAAATTCACACAATTGTCAGACATTTCTATGAATAGCTTCCTTCTAGTCTGAAGTTGATTTTCTCTTTACTTTATTCAATCTAATCTTTCTTGTTTGATGCTTCTTAATACAAAAAACGCAGACCTAAAGTGTAATCACAGATGTGGAGACTTTCTTTTAAAGAAGAGTCAATACCATAGGGCCCTTTGTTTCTATTAGCTCGAATGCTCATTATGTTTGATCTTATACAACACTCACCTATGGGGACTAAAGGCTACATAAGGAAACAGCTTTTCCAATTTCTGGTTCTTGTTACTAGTTGGGTTGAAGTATTTGTCTCTTTGCGTGTGTGTACTTTGTTCTTGGGTTCAACTATTTATCCCTTGGGGCCACGTGGTCTCACACTGCATTTAATATGAGCATTGTGATACCAATAAATGACTTTGTTTAATACCGACTGAGTATGATTGTGCAATGCCAACAAACAGAATTTCACATAAATTCACAGAAACAAATGAACTATACATCATTTTGAGTGACAACAGATACTGCATGTTGTGCATCTGAGAAGCCAGTAAACAAAAGGAGGATCAGAAACAGACAGGATGTTCACAGAGACCCTCACATTGGTGGAATTTATTATCCTTTATTTTTATACAAGCACACGTTTGCCAAATGAACGCACATGCACAATACATTCCTCCCAACAGCAGTAACAAAGTTAGCCTGTATTGTTTAGCCGACCAAATTAGCCAAGAAAGGTACCCTGGCCATTTGCTGGTCTCCTTGTAAGAGTGGGAAAAGAGTCCTCTTGTGCAAGGGGGTGTGAGGTAGTGGGTATCCTAATGCGATTAAAATCGCATTGCACCCAAATCAGTTACATTTTTGGTTGACATGAGGTTTAAGGAGCTCTCGAGATTTGAGGTCAGTCAGCAGTGAAGGGTCCTGTGCGAAGCCAGTGCTGAGTTCCAGAGAAGGAAGCATGCAGAAAAAATACTAGTGGAAATCATGTGGACTGCAAGTCGCTTTTTCTTAGGCAGAAAAGTAATACGTTATAACCAGTGGTAGGCGGAATGTTTCATTCTGCCCATGTTATAGGCAGAATTTGGACGAGTCCGTGTTACTCTTTTGACACAGAATTCTGGCCAAATTCCATCAATCTCTACGTGGTGAATTTTTTTTTCGCTAGGCTCCAGGAATGTGAGCAAGATTTGGCATCCCCTAGCGAGATTTTTGAACGCAGGTGATGACGTTCACAGGGCTGCTTCTCGAGTAGATTTGCTGCTGCTCAGGTAGGTTTTCTACTCGAGCAGCAGCAAAATCAACTAGAAGGGGAGCACGCTCTTGCGTACCGCATGGGCTGTTCGTGATGAGTTTTCAGCGCTGCTCGCGCTACCGGCACTAAATGGCAGAGTGAGCAGGGTGATGTGTATTTCTTCAGCCTGGTCTCGGAACCACACAGAATCTTGCTGAGTTTAAATGTAACTCAGCAGAATTTCGTGGACTGAAACTCCACGAGTTCCGCCCAGCTCTAGTCATAATATATAAACCAATATGAAATGCAGATTCAAGACTGTTTGCAAAACAGTAAAAGCCAAACATTGAAACAGTTCTATTTAAAGGAAAGAAAGAAAGAAAATACAGTACAGTGTTTTTTTCCCCTAGTTTAACTTATGCTTCTAAAATAATTTATCCCAAATAACGTATGTACTATGACATGGCTACAGGTGGAGGTAAATCGTTTCATGGGTTCCACTCAAATTGATTTGCTTTTTAAAATTCTTAGGGGCAGATTTACAAGAAAGTGACGCATCTGTAGAGATGCGTCACTTTCCCTGTGCCAACTTGCCAAATCCTTGCTTCACCATGGATGCGGCGTATTTACAATACAGCGCACCATGGCGCAAGGATTGACAGATGCGTCAGAAATTCTGACGCATCTGTTGACGGAAAAGTCATGCATTGCTGGAGTCGTGCCGCAAGCACGACGCAACTTCAGCAATGCTCAGGGCCGCCCTATGCCTAACATGCTGCGTCAATTCTTACGCCTGCTTCAAGCAGGCGCACGGTTTTGACGCAGCATGGACGTAAAAGTGACTCAGTGAAATCTTGTAGATTTCACTGCGTCACTTTTACGGGGCTTCCTGCGACAGAACGCCCACCCTGCATACATTAAACCTGACGCAGGTTTAATGTGGCGCAGGGCTTCACAACGTGACGCATCTCCCTAGATGCGTCACGTTGTAAATGGGCCGCAACTTTTACGCTGCCGCTGCATCACAAAAGTGACGCAACAACGGTGCAAAAGTGACGCAAGGGGCTTGTAAATATGCCCCTTAATCTCTTAGAGCAATATGTAAATGTGTGATCAGTTAGGGCAGAAACACAAATTTATGACAAATTTGGGGCCTGATCACAATGGGAAACCTGGACGTTTGGTGTCAACTTAGACCAAACATATAAGGGGCTTATTTGCAAACCCCTTGTGCCGCAAGTGCATCACTTTTTGTGACGCACCAGAAGCGCAGTGTGGTGCTCCATATTTACAAGGACATGTAAAGCCACCCTGTGTTGCATTTCGTGTCCTTGTAAATAAGGCCCCTTTTCATGCAGCATTTTGCGTTAAAGGGGCTTTCCATTGGTGTTGCTGGCCATGTTCCCATGCAATACCCATGGATTCTGCTGCATTCCCAGATTTACAACATTTTGTGAACCTGGGAATGTGTCAGAATCCTACGCCTCCCCAGAGGGGGGGGGGGTAAGGGGGTAAGGAGGCGCAAAGAGGAGAAATACTTTTATATTTCTATTCTGCAGCACACATAGAAAGAAAAAAAACACTTCTCATGATTGTTTTTGTGCAGAAAGGTGTCACTTCCTGCACAAAAACAATCATCCTCGCAACGCAGGCACCCTTGGACCATGGTGCAAGGTTGCCTGCATTGGCGCATGGCATCCAATTGTGTGCTAGCGCATGGGAGAGCTCAGGGTTATTGTTGTAAATATGACGCATCCCTTCGCTTTGAAAGTAACGCAGCGTGGCACAGCCAAATAGCTTGCGGCACCATGCTGTGTTACTTCCTTGTAAATATGACCCTAAGTTTACAACTTTTGGAAATAAGGCCCCTTTTCATGCAGCATTTTGCGTTAAAGGGGCTTTCTATTGGTGTTTCTGGCCATGTTCCCATGCAATACCCATGGATTCTGCCGCATTCCCAGATTTACAACATTTTGTGAACCTGGGAATGTGTCAGAATCCTACGCCTCCCCAGAGGGGGGGGGGGGGGGTAAGGGGGTAAGGAGGCGCAAAGAGGAGAAATACTTTTATATTTCTATTCTGCAGCACACATAGAAAGAAAAAAAACACTTCTCATGATTGTTTTTGTGGGTGTCACTTCCTGCACAAAAACAATCATCCTCGCAACGCAGGCACCCTTGGACCATGGTGCAAGGTTGCCTGCATTGGTGCATGGCATCCAATTGTGTGCTAGCGCATGGGAGAGCTCAGGGATATTGTTGTAAATATGACGCATCCCTTCGCTTTGAAAGTAACGCAGCGTGGCACAGCCAAATAGCTTGCGGCACCATGCTGTGTTACTTCCTTGTAAATATGACCCTAAGTTTACAACTTTTGGAATTCACATAGGACATTAATGAGTACTATCTTTATGGCTGCACTTGGGTTGCTCTCCGGATGTTTACCTTTGTGAATCGGCCCTTCATGATTAAATCCCATCATGATCAGTAGTAGATTATAATTTATAGAAAGTCCCAAAGCAGATGAGCTCCTTTGTAATACCAGCTCCCAATATGGTTGAAGCACAGAGCATGTTGCAAATAGGTGTACCCTATATGCGCCTTAAGATCTACATCTGAGACAGTGTGGAGGTTTATCAAAAGCCCATATATCCATTTTAGCAGGCATAATATAAAAATCAAAAATATAGTGATAATGTTGCATTCGGAATTTAGCAATTCTATTTATAAAGCTACCCTTAGTAATAGAGTGGTTTAATATTTGCTGCTCAATCTCTATGCCATTAGCATCACTTCTGCTCTTCACATGGTTAACTAATCTTTGCCTTTCTGCAAAAAAAGATGTTACATTCTGATATCTTCTCAATTTAATCTGCCGGGGTCTGCTTAATAAAGTTTACAAAAATCTTTGATAAGCATTGAGGTACTATTTATTATTCAACAGTGCCCATATCTTTCAGTACCTAAAAATTATTTCTGACAGTTATCAAATACCTCCCTAGTCTCCTGAAAGGTTTTTAAAGTGCTGTTGGAATGTACTTGATGTATATTTCTCCAGTCCTATCTTCCTTTCTCTCTTGTTTCCTCAAGGTAGTCCTCCCTTCTTTCCAATGCTCTGTTTTCCTTTCCTTTTACAGGTGCCACTCCATAACGAAAGGCTGGATGGTTTCGGAGAACTCCTAGCCAATACCACATCACACCAATCTAGTCCTTAATTGCTGTTTTTCCTTTCACATTTTTTTGTGTGTATACACTTTACACGTCTACATGAACCTCAAACAAATGTTAGCCTTTATTGTATCCCTCACTATGCTAAAATATGTTCCTTAATTAGTGTCTATAAATTCTTTAACTTGGATCTTAAGTTGTTGTAGATACACTTTATCCCATAATATAAATTAGGTGAAAGTCCATGTAGACCTTTGAGATGGAGCATCATGAAGATTAAGGCTAAGGATAAATGTGAATGGTCTAATACCCTTAAATGTTGAAAAGTAAGCATCTTGTGTTACTCTAGTCCTTTGCGTACTACAAATAGTCGTTCATGGAGTACTGTGCATGTGCGTAAAAGCAATTAAACTGCCATGTATCAATCAGATCTAAAGTTTGTATTAGGAATAAGATGTTTTTTCTAACGTTGGCCATCCAAGCATGCCCAGAAGGGCGTGCAGCATCCCTAACTGTACACTGTACATAGTTAAAATCTGAAATAACATAGTGCCCAGGCACCAGTAAAAGACTTCCTGAATTTCCGAGCCGATATTTGGATCATCCTCATTAGAGCCATATAAAGGATTTTAGTTTTATACCCACCTTCCTTTTACGCCTGCCCAGTGATAAATAAACCAACGATTCAATTACATTTAAGTTGTTGTTCCTTCAATAGGGTCCTCTGAAGAGCTATCAAAAAGATCTCCTCAGACTCCAGTCTTTTTTGGCTACTTTCCTGAAGATAAGCCTTATCTGTTAAGTTCTAGAATGTAACCTCTGACATTTAGGGCACATTTATTGATTTGTGTCACTTCAAAGTACAGAAGTAATTGCCTTATGTCCTAGGCAATGATTTTCTGCCTATTTTTTTTTATTCCCCTACCTTCTTGTCACAAGGTAAACCTGAACCATGTTCTGGACAATTAATTGAATCAGAAGTAGGTAAAGAAGGGTCTAGTCTGTTTTGGCCAGTCCCTAAGGTAATTTTGACTAGCCCTCTCAGTGTAATGCCATTCTGTTTGCCTTCTGCCCCTCCCTCCTGCGATCCAGGTTCCTTCAAAGTTGTATTCCATCAATTGAATTCCCTTAGCCAAACTCATGCAAGCCATCTCCTTGTTTCGATTTAGCCACCCAACATTACTAATCTAGCCTCAATTTTAGCTACCTGTTGCTGGTTGATGATGGTTGCTAATAGTGTTCTCCTCTACCTAGGTTCTTGTGATGCTATCTCCACCAGCCCACTACAATGAATGAGAAATGTTTGCCCAATACCACCGGGCACATAAAGTTACTTGTTAGCCTTTTAGTCATGTTTGCCTTTTAGGAGTAGTTAATCAATAATGGTGTAGTGTGATTGAAGCAGTTAATATGACCAGCAAAAGGCACTTTGGTATTTCATATTAAGGTATTGCATTCTGAGTCATAAACAATGTCTCTATTATGACTATCTTACCATATAAATTACAGTTACCAATCTGCAGTTCTTACACAGCATTGTTCAATAGCACTGCAGTGCAATGCAGTATCTACTAACTTGCCTGATTATTTAAAATAACTCTCAATAATGGGGAAATTGAGAGAAATTAAATATAAACTTACTGCAATGTAACACAGGGTGTTTCTTCAATATTGGCACAAGAACAAATGAAGGGAGTCTTACTCACAGAAGGTGGAGTACAGATGCTGGCTCCCTGGTTTGTATCAGGTACTTGAAATCTCTACATCAGCTTTTGCCATCTGTATTTTTGTTGCTGAATCAGGTTCTCGAATGTTCATGTCACTATCTGCTGCTAACGTGTCCTGCCACCTGCACGCCTTTACCTTCTCATTCGAGGTCCTGGTGATTACAAACTAGCTGTTCAGTCTCAGGATCCCAGCTCCCCTTCCTGTGAAGGTAGTGGACGGAGGACTGTGCCTTCTCAGATTTGTGTTTTGTAGGAGGAATAATTTCCCAAGTCCATTAGTGGGTTTACAACACATTGCGTTTATTGATATTCTCATGCATAGAACAGAAACAGCCGAAAAGCTTCTTGTTCCTGGTACTGCATAGACCGCTTCACTTCACTAAGATGGAACACGATCAACAGTCACGACCTTCTGCCTTGAAAAAGCCCTCGGCCGATGGGCCATACTGGTGAAACACATGTCGGCTGTTTCTGTTCTATGCATGAGAATATGAACAAACACAACGTGTTGGAAACCCACTAATGGACTTGGGAAATTATTCCTCCTACAAAACACAAATCTAAAATGGCACAGTCCTCTGCCTACTACCTAAACTTGTACCCTGTAATGGCAATTGGGTGTAGACATTTGTGAGGCACGTGCCATCACCAAGATTGGGCCTTGACAACTGCAGTACAAAAGCCCAGATACCTCCACCCTTCTCAGTAACCTCCTCCTGTGAAGGCAGCATTTCTCCATCCAACCTCCTAAGCCTCACAAGGCTAGCTGCCAGTTCTCACGTCAAACTTCAACCTGCAGTGACTCAATAGCTTTTTATTGCTGTTGTCTAAGACCTCAGAATGCAGAGGAACTAATAATCTCCCTGATTCATGAGAAGAAATCAGAAGCATACACTGTTTTCAATGAGAATTCTGCTGCACTGCCTTGGGACCATGCAGACCATGTCAGATTGTTCAAAATTTGGCCTGTCGTGGAACATTTGTTTGACAGGTTCCAGAAATGTATACTCCTGGAAAAAATATACCTATCAAAAAGTCATTGATGATGGGAGGCTGTTGTTTAGGCTGTACATACTGAGCAAAAACACTAGTAATGTCAGCAAAATGTACATGCTGTATGAGAGATCTACTGGCTGCGTATTCAGCCTGAAAATGTATACGAGGAAGGACTCTGCTCTAATTATTGTAGGTTTGTACTCACACGCTAGGAATCACTGCAAGGTTTGTATGGAAGTTTGTGCAATTAATCCTTTATTAGGTTACAACCTTTATATCAACAACTTCTGTATGGGAGTAGAACTGTTCAGCGAGCTGTACAAAGCTAGCACTATATTATGCGTTACAGCTTGATATTGCCACAAAGGATTTCCACTGCGGCTTGTTTTTAAAAATCTCCATAACTGCTTTGCTTGCAGTCAAATTCTCCAATAGGTGGGATGTGTACATGCTCACTACAATCAATGATGAAAGCATTTCCCCAGTCATGGTTTGGGGTCAGTAGGCTGAAGTTCACAAGCCCACCTGTATACTTGATTACAACAAGTACATGGGTGGAGTGGATAAGAATGACCAGGTACTTTATCCATATAATGTGACTCAACAAAACTCACGCATGGTATAAGAAGTTGTTTTGTTTAGCCACCTGATCCCAATGGCAATATACAATGTGTATGTTGTTTACCATCAGACCACCACGGAGAAACAGCGGCCCTCATCCTCCTGGACCTCTCCGCGGCATTCGACACTGTCTGCCACCGCACCCTAGTGCAGCGCCTCAGCAACGTCGGGATCGAGGAGAAGGCACTGGAATGGATCATCTCCTTCCTCACCGGAAGGACACAGAGAGTCCGCCTGCCCCCGTTCAGATCAGAAGCCACGGAAGTCATCTGCGGCGTCCCTCAGGGCTCCTCGCTCAGCCCCACCCTCTTCAATGTCTACATGAGCCCCCTTGCGGCCATCGCACGCCAACACAACCTGAACATCATCTCCTACGCCGATGACACCCAGCTGATCCTCTCCCTGACCAACGACCCCGCCACCGCCAGAGCCAACCTACACGAAGGGATGAAAAACGTGGCCGAGTGGATGACGACCAGCCGCCTGAAACTGAACACAGACAAGACGGAAGTCCTCATCCTGGGCTCCTCACCCTCCGCCTGGGACGACTCCTGGTAGCCCCCCGCCCTGGGCATCGCACCCAAACCGACAGACCACGCACGCAACCTGGGCTTCATCCTGGACTCCTCCCTCTCCATGACCAGACAAGTCAACGCCGTCTCCTCGTCCTGTTTCAACATCCTGCGCATGCTACGTAAGATCTTCCGGTGGATCCCCACCGAGACCAGGAAAACGGTCACCCAGGCCCTCGTCACCAGTCGACTGGACTACGGCAACGCCCTCTACGCCGGTACCACCGCCAAGCTCCAGAAGAGACTCCAGCGGATCCAGAACGCCTCGGCGAGACTCATCCTCGACGTCCCCAGACGAACTCACATCTCCAGACACCTGAGAGACCTGCACTGGCTCCCGATCAACAAAAGAATCACCTTCCGGCTCCTCACCCACGCACACAAAGCCCTACACAACCAAGGCCCGACCTACCTCAACAGCCGCCGCAACTTCTACGCCCCCAAATGCCACCTCCGCTCGACCAGTCACGCCCTCGCAGCCGTCCCCCGCATCCACAGAGCGACAACAGGAGGAAGATCCTTCTCCCACCTGGCCGCCAAGACTTGGAACGCCCTCCCCACCGACCTACGCCTGACCCAAGACCACCTCTCCTTCAGGAAGAAGCTCAAGACCTGGTTGTTCGAGCAGTAGCGGACCCCCCCCCTAGCGCCTTGAGACCCTCCGGGTGAGTAGTGCGCTTTATAAATGCCTATGATTGATTGATTGATAGGTATACTGATGCCTTTCCTTGACTTCGTTTGACTGTCATTGAAAGTCTTGCTGCTGCAGAAGCAATAGGCGCTACTTTCTCTCTTGTAGAGGACGTTGCAAGGGTGCAGGAGTGGCACTTTGCCAACTGAAAAGAGAAGCACTCAAACAAGTCATCATTGCAGAGTTTGCTCTAAGCAAGGAAAAGGGCAGGAAAGTTGGTATTACTGTCTCCATGTTCCATCTCCAGTGTCAATTAATTAATTGCCCTCTATTCCTCTTTCCTTTAATTTGCCTTCTAATTAGCCTTTTTTCCTCCTTTGATGCCCTCGTGGCCCCTCCCCCTCCTACATGTTCCCGCTCCCTCCTCCCAGCTGACCTGCCCTCCCCTGATCCCTAGTTAATTGTGGACACACGTGGGCACGCCAAAGGCAAGCCCGTCTGTGCCAATCCACGACCGCGACCAGCGGCAGGAACCTTGGTCCTCCGACCCACCAGAGGCTACAGCTCCTCATCTCTCCATGCACTCAACGTCAGCAAGAACAACAACTGCAAGCTCTCTTCACCCATTGACGCCCACGGACCCTTCTCCTGCTGACATTGCTGACACTCCTCTTCCTTCACTGAGATCCAAGACCCTCCTCCTCCTTCCAACAACTCCATCACACCCCAAACCCTGCATTGCATTCTCTTCAATGTCTGTTCCCTCCACAGACACGCCATGGAAATCTGGGACCTCCTTGACAGCACCGCCCTGGCATCGCTTTCTTCACTGAAATGTGGACGAATTACACCTCGAGATCTGACATCGGGATCGCCATCTCCGAAGGCTACAAGATAACCCGGAAGGACCTCCCTAACCACCCTGGAGGAGGCATCGCCATCGCCCACAAGTCCAACCTTAGTCTGAGCACCTACATCGACGGGCCCACAGACCTGATGGAACTCCTCCACTTCACGATACTGACCAACCCATCCACTACTCACCGGGGCACCCTCATCTATAGATTCCCCGGACCCTGCGCACCTTTCTCCGACTCCATCACCAACATCATCACCCCGCAAGCCATCACTGCCACTGACTACACCTTGTTGGAAAACCTCAACTTCCACCTCGACAACCTCCAACACCCCAACAACACTTCACTCCTGGATAACCTCCACAACATAGGACTAAAAACAGATCATACCCGAACCAATGCACTCAGCAGGACACACTCTCCACCCCATCTTTACAGCAGAAAACGCCATCATCTTCAGCCATATCTCCGAACTCCCATGGACAGACCATCGTTGCATCCACTTCACCTTCAAAACCAACATCACCCGTAAACATCCTCACCATCACCGACATTGGAACAAGATCTCCCACAATCAGCTAACTGCCTCCCTCCATTGCAGAAGATGACTCAACCATCGCCGCCCCTACCCTACACAAGTGGATCACTGACTGCTCCAATACCATCCCCCCCAAGAAAATGTCATACCCTCACGCCAAAAAAGCCAGCTGGTTCTCCACTGAACTCTGAGAATCTAGACGAACCTTCAGATGCCTCAAAAAGCTATGGAGGAACTCCAAAACCACAGCAGACTTCAACAGCTTCAAAGCAGCCACAACGGCCCACCACAAACTCATCAGATACTCAAGGAAGAATGCACTCCAGGAAATAATCTCCACCCACGCACAAAACAGCAATGAACTCTTCGACATCATCAAAGAGTTCACCCAATCCAGCAGTGAGACTACTGACATCCCACCCTGCCAGGACCTCTGCGACAGATTCAACGCCTTCTTCCATCACAAAATCAAGACCATCTATGACAACTTTGATGACAACAACCTCCACGCCGAACCCACACCCACCTTTCCCTAGAACATGCAGCCGACACTCGACAGCTGGACCTCCCTCAGCAACAAAGACACGCTGAAGACTATTAAGTCAATCCACTCCGGGGCCCCCATGGACCCCTGCCCCCACCACATCCACCACAAAGCCGCGGGCATCATCACCCCTGAGCTTCGACAAATCATCAATCGTTCCTTCGAGACCGCCTCCTTCCCAGACAATTGGAAACACGCCAAGATCAACCCTCTCCTGAAAAAACCCTCAGCGGACCCCACCCACCTCAAGAACTACAGACCGATCTCCTTACTTCTGTACCCGGCAAAAGTCACAGAAAAGGCTGTCAACAGTCAACTCGCCTCCTTTATAAAAGAAAACAACTTCCTAAACTCCTCCCAATCAGGCTTCAGGAGGAATCACAGCACCAAAACCGCCCTTCTCACATCGACAGACGACATCAACTCTCTCCTTGACAGAGGAGAGACTGTGGCCCTCATCCTCCTAGACATCTCTGTGGCTTTTGACACAGTCTCACACTGCAACCTAGCCTGCAGACTCCACAACGCAATTACCCAGAACAAGTTTCTCGACTGGATGCACTCATTCCTCTCCGGCTGAACGCAGCATGTCAGACTCCCTCCTTTCCTCTCGGAACCCACAGCGACCACTTGTGGAGTCCCTCAAGGTTCTTGCATCAGCCCCACCCTGTTCAACGTCTACATGGCCTGCTTGCATCCATCACCAGATCACACAGACTCAACATCGTATCATATGTCGACGACACCCAACCTATCATCTCCCTATCCAACGTTCCCAAACACAACATTAAAGATGGAATGAAAGCAGTCGCCAGGTGGATGAAGAAAGGCTGCCTACAATGCAACACAGACAAAACCGAAGTACTCATCATGGGCCCACACCCCGACACCTGGAATGACCCCTGGTGGATCCCCGCTCTCAGAAGCCCCCCTCACCCTTGGACCACGCACACAACCTCAGAATCCTCCTGGACTCCAAACTCAAAATGGACTGCCAGATCAACGCTGTCACCTCTTCCTGCTACCACTCCCTCCGCCTCCTCCGAAAGACCTTCAACTGGATTCCCCTCAACAGAGAAAAACCATCACCCACGCCCTCATCAGCAGCAGACTGGACTACGGCGACGCACTCTACGCCAGGGCCAACAAAAACCTCAACTGCAAACTCCAGAACGTCCAGAACACCGCCGCAAGACTAGTCTTCAACCTACCGCACCACTGCCACATCAGCCATTGCCTATGGACACACACTGGCTCCCCGTCAAGAAGATAATCACCTTCAGTCTCTTCACCCATGCACACAAAGCCCTCCACAACACCGGACCAGCCTACATGAACCACCGCCTCTCGTTCCATGCACCCCAAAGATCCCTCTGCTCAGCTCAGGAAGATCAGAACAGGAGGACGCTCCTTCTCCCTCTTCGTTTCCAAGGCAAGGTTTCTGAAGGGCCCCAAGACCTGTTTTTTTGATGAAGCACCGTAACGTCCTGGAGAAGCGTTCCTCTCCCACCCCTTAGGAGCCTTTCAGGTGAGTAGTTGCACTTTACAAACACATGATTGATTGATTGATCTCAACCAGGCCTATATTTTCCACTTTGCTTTACGTTGTACCATACAAACGTGAAGTATTGGAAAATTGCCCTAGCATACACATTTAAATTGTTTTTACATTGATATATACCTTCCATGGACCATGCCTTCACTAGGAAAGCAGCCTTTGTAACTGTTTTCTCTAGTTGAGAAAATCTTGAACTTGATTGTTATATGCTTGACACCTTTATCTGCCACCAGAACATGGTAATGTTCTGTTGGCCATCTGACAAGTTCATTACAGTCCCCACACTGTATGGAACATAGACCATTTTGTCATGGAGTACCCTGTTCAGAAAAACCTAAAGATTTTAGCAGTTTTTAAGTTCTTTTTAGGGAACTTAGAACAGTCTTCCTGAGCATGTTCCCCTTAGTTTTGAAGGTAGATATTCTCACTCACTTTGAGAAATATAGGTATTATCAGACACCCCTCAACTTGCATCTACAAATAGAAAGATGTTGGATTTAGCACAGCAAGGTGCATAAAAAACACATCTTCTTGAGCATCAGGTTACCTCCATGGCAAGCAATAGTAAAGGTTGTCTTAGCAAGTATACAGGATTATTCTCTACTTGAAAGGAGACAGAGGCACAAATAGGTAAGATAAGCTTAGGCGAGCCATGCTTTCTTAGGAAGGAGGCAGATACTCAAGGTAGGAGTGATACACATGCGGTCACTTCTTCTTCACCAAAGGACCTGGCCCCATGTGTGCCACACTCCAACTGATACTCAATGACTTCCTCAAACAACTAACCAGATGAAACCAAACCATATGGAATGCAGAATCCAGGCTCATGCTCAACCTCCCACTCACCCACCCCACAGCCACATCACCCCACACCTAAAAATGCTTCACTAGATCCCCATCCACAAACAAACTGTCTTCAAACTCCTCACCACACATTTGAAGCCTTCCACAACACTGGCCCAAAATACCTCAACAATTGCATCAGATTTCAGAAGCCTTACAGACACCTGCACTCAACCAGATTCTTACATACACATATCCCACACATATATAACTTCTCTTATCTTGCTCCTAAATCCTTTTTTTTATTTATCATACGTCCACCTGTTTCTCACTTCTGTACCTATTACACTATCTTCCCCTCCCAACATTTCGACCCCTTATGTCTGTTGCTCACCCTCTCTGTCTTCCACTTCCACCTTCTGCCCACATCTCCTTCATAAACATTTGCTTCTGTTTTTTCCTGTCTGTTTACCCGTCACCCTACCCCAGCTTGTGCCTCCTTCCACAGCTATTCCCTTGCTTCTGTTCCCTATTTTTTCCACTGTATCTGTTTACCAAGTGAGCTGCCATTATAGCCCATTCTTCCATTTCTTTCCCTGCCCAACTGTCCTTGCTCTGCCGCCACCTTTAACTTTGGCCCTGAGAATTACTTAGTATTTATATATTTTCATTACAGGCATCCGTCTTCTACTTCATTCCCCTCTTCTGCCATTCTTTCCCTTCTTTATACTATACCCAACATTTTTTCAGCTTCCGCCTTCTCCATTACCCCAGAATACTTTGGGCCAGATGCAACTACATAAAATAATTTTTTTAATGTACTAAACCCTCGTTTGAGATTTGGTAACCTATTAACAAATCGCAAAATGGGTTTCCATTTTGGTAGTTGGAAGGGGCGTGTTAATGGCGTCCCTTCCTAATACCGAATTGGAATGGTATGTGTGATTGTTTTGAGACCAAAATGCAGTCGCAAAACATTCACATTTTACTGCCTATTTCAAGAAGATGGTAACCCATTCACAAACTGGAAGGGGTTCCAAAGGTACCCCTTTGCGAATGTTTGTAAAAACGATTTTTAAAAGTAGACAGTTGTCCCATTGACCACTGCCTACTCTTAAAAAATGAAAAGAAACCTTTGAATTTTTCTTTTTCAAATGCAACCCATTTTTCTTTAGGGAAAACGTGCTACATTTTCTAAAAAAACATTGCTTTTAAAAGCAATCACAGACATGATGGTTTGCTGACCCCATCAGGTCATCATCCCTGTGATTTTAGCGTTTCCCAATGTGTTGCCAACCGAGACCTATCTCATCAATATTAATCAGGTAGGTCTATTTGCCAGCCATTGGGTATCGCAGAATGTGTCAAAGACACATTAGTACATGGGTGTTTGCGATTACCAAATAGTGAATCACAAAAATTCTCTTTTTGATATTTGCAAAAGCCAAACCTTTGTAACTACTAAGATCTTCAAATCACTCACAAATCACAAAGCATAACATAAAGTTGTGGAATACTTTTATTGTATGTTCCTCAAAGTAGCAGAAGGGGGCCAACTAGCATCACTCTATTACCATCATGGTACTATTTGTATTCTCCTGAATAGAAGGCTGTATCTCCTCGGTCTAATAATGTTTTTCATGCTACTAATGTTTCCATATTCACAAACTATTTTTTGTTGACACACTGTTGATGATTTTGCCAGGAAAATCCTTGACTTTATGCTAATTTCCCTCTGTCTCTTTTGGCTAACCATAGAATCTTACTGTCTTTGGTAAAGTTATAAGAACCTATGTCCAAAATATGGTGCTGCCTTCCAAGTAAAACTACTGAGTCATCAGGGGCGCTGCTGTATTTAAAGATTAATGCAAGGTTGATGTTTTCTTTGTGCCAAAGTTGCTTTCCCCTCAATGAAGGAAGAAGTGTTAGCATAAAACACATTGATTACAAATCCCCACTCCTTGGTGGCATTGTTGACCTGTCTGAAAATGTTTTTTACATTGTCATTTCCGCAAGTGAGGAAGAGTTCTTCAGAGAACAAAATGGCATTGTCCCTGATTACCTGCAAGTTCACCCATTACATGGGGAACATTTGAGGTCATACGATGCATGGTGGTCCCCCAGTGCACATGGTGTCAGTGGAGGACTTGGCATTGAATTTATGCAGGCTGTGGATTTCCTGAGAGCAGGGTGAACACCAACATGCCTGACCACTTAACATCCTTAGGGCCATATGTATGAAAATGTCCATTTGTGATTCTCAAATAGCGATTTTTTCGAATCAATTTGGTAGTCTTTATTTCGATTTTCAATCATAAAAGACATCATTAAAATATTATAACAATTTTAAAAAGAGAGAATAAATTTAGATCCATCATAGAGTGTAACATACATATCATCTACAGTTATAAATACACATCTCATTGTTGATAAAACATATGAAATATTTTAAAAAGCTTATAATATAAAAAGAGTGTTATACAAAAATAACTAAGGTATTCACGAAAGACGTCATTTACGTGCACGAATTATCCACATCCAATGAAGAAATTTTGCAACAGCTATAATCACAGGTTGGGAGGTATTAGTTTTGAGACACCGCAAGGCCTCACCGTCTGTCCGAAAACCCAATTGAAGACAAATAGGTTTAAGCCAAGACCGCCTGGGAACTTTATACTCCGGACAGATAAATAAAATATGCGCAATACTTTCCCGTTGTGTGGGACAGAAGGGTCAGCCAGGGTCAAGGCCTTCTCTCCATTTGGCAATGAAGGAGTTAATAGGAAGTGTGCCCACCCTAAATTGGTGGCATCTCTTTCTGTCCTCCACAACTGTAACACAGTCCCAGTAGCTTTCAAACACAGGTGAGTCTTTAAGTTCCATAAAATCCGCAGTTAGTGACGGACCAATGCATGAACCAAATCTTTTTGCTAAGACCACACGCCAGTATAGATCTTTTAAGGTTTTCCTAGGGGGAAAGATATGTGCTATTGGGTCTTCCCATAAACTGGCTAGGCCCATGGCAGAGTAAAGTACCTTGACCTCCCGCATCCATGACATTTTTTGCGCCTTATTATCTCCTCTGACGTCTAGAAAAGCCCGAGCATAATGTGAGAGTTATGGGGTAACCCAGAGTCTCCTCCAGTATGCCACAGGTCTATATCGGGCAATATCCTCTAGACGTTGGACGCCTAAGTCATAAAAGAGGGGAATCAGCGGAGTAGATACGGGAAGAGCCTGTAATTACACGTAAAAACTTATTTTGGGCCCTAGTCATCGGGGTGAGGTTACTGAATCCCCACAATTCTGCCCTGTAAAGAATTGCCGATCCTATCTTTACGTCATATATTTTTAGTGCTGGTATCATTGGACAGGTATATGAGGAGTGGAGCTCTTTTATTAATGCCCCAGTTAACTGTGCGTGCTTTATAATCAACTGGGTAGTGTGCGGTTTCCAATCTAGCTTTGATGCAAGGGTTATACCCAGGTACGAAAAAACCTTAGTCTGCTCTAATTTGACCCCATTCATTTGCACATTTCCTCTTATATGTTTAGACTTATGTAAAACCATGAACTTCGTCTTGCTTACATTTACTAGAAGCCCATGGTCTTTGCAGAAAACCTCAAACACGTCGATGGTCTTTTGTAAACCCTGTTGGGTCTTTGAGATTAATAAAGTGTCATCTGCAAACGTCAACAGGGGGATCAACTTGCCATCCAGCTTGGGAGCGTCGGTAGGATGTTGCTTAAAATAGTTGATCACTCTGTTGATGTATAAAGAGAAAAGGGTCGGGGCTAGTACGCACCCTTGGCGTACTCCCCTGGCAATTGGGAATTTATCTGTTACACTACCCGATTGGTTCCACCTAACTTGGGCAAAGTTATCCTCATGAAGTTTCGTTAAAAAGGTCAGGATGTCAATTGACATACCTTGATCTTTAAAAACTGCCCACATTTTTGCTCGTGGAACCAAGTCAAACGCTGATTTAAGATCAACAAAAGCCGCAAATAACATACCCTCCCCCAACAAAACCACCCGCCAATATATTAACAGGAACCTAAAAACTTGGTCTATGGTACTTGTGTGACTGCGAAATCCTGCCTGGAGTGGTGACAGTACTTCCTCTTCCTCAATCCACCCTTGAATTCTCTGCAGGACAAGCCTAGCAACCACCTTCTGTATGCAGTCTATCAAGCTTATGGGCCTATAATTTCCTGGATCTGAGCGCTCTCCCTTTTTATAGATCGGTATGATCTGGGCGCCCTTCCAGGTGTTTGGTATAGGTGATCCATTGGCGATACCATTGGCTAGACATTGAATGTATGGTGCCCAAAGTTCCTTATCGTGCGTAAACAAGTCAGCTGGGACCGAGTCCAGACCTGGTGCTCTACCTCTGGGGATGGAATTCAGTGCCTTATGCACCTCAGTTAGCTCAAACTTTAGGGGAATTATATCCTTGATAGGGGAGATAGAATCTTTACTTGTCTCGCCGTCAATTTCAAAAAGTGCAAACTGGGACGCATAGTGCGAGACCCAGAGGTTAGGCGGGACGTAGTTTATTGGTTCTTCCCTTGTTATCCCCCTGCCCCACTTAACCATATCCCAGAAGGTACACATTGTTCGTTCTTTACTAGCAGAATGGAGGTCCCTCCAATAATCTTGGTCCCAGGAGCGTTTAGCATCATATTGAGCTTTTTTATAAGCAGCACGGGCACTCTTAACACGGTTTCTATCTTTTGTTTTTACTGCCTCAGTCAAGGCCTGGTATGCAGCCCTACATGATTTCCCATACCATTGACCCTCCTTTCTAATTGGCCTATTAGATTTGATATGAGTCTGTCTCGTAAAGAAAACCCTGAGTTGGTTAAATAAATTGGTGTGGATCGTATTTACATTTGCGATGGCCTCCTCTTGTGTGATGCAATTTTGTAGGGCAATTGTCGCCGTAGTGGTCAAATTCCCTATAGTTAAAATCTGTCGCTCATTCCTTATGCAGTTTGCCCATTTGATACGCCTAGTGTCATTTGATTGGACAATATCGACCTTCACAGGAGAAACCTCCTGACGATTAGATTTGAATAATTTAAACGATAGAAGTAGGGGGTCATGATCGCTTTCGACCCTTTCCACTACTGCCATATCCTTGATACTGCTTTTTCGTAAGCCGTTGTTAAACGTAAAAGCCCCGTGTTTATCAGACGCAGATCTACCATTAATTGCACGTAGCCCTTGTCAGATACAAAGAACCTTTAACTGAAGTGCAGCCTCTGTCCATTTTTTAATAGGCAGAAGTGTCAGCTGGGGAATATTCCATGTACAATCATCTTCTAGGGTAAGATCAATATCATTGCTGTCTAGAGGTTCAAAACAGCAGTTAAAATCACCCGCTACTATGATATTACCTTTTTTACAATATGTGTCGAGGAGTACATCTAGTTCCTCGACAGTATTTGAAGGATTACCCCCTGGCATCCCTCTAGCATAAACATTAAATACAAAAAGGTCTTTTGATCCAGAATGCTGAACATGAATTAGTAGTATGTCATTACTTTTTGAGTCCAGTTGAGTTACGTTATACCTACTATCTTGTCTGACCCATGTTAGAAAGTCCCCCCTTTGCTCTTCCACGGAGGCTAGGAATAGCAGGAACATAAAAGCTAAGGTAACCTGGTCTATATTCTAAAGCATTCAACCAGGTTTCCTGGAATAGCATGATATCCTTGCTATCAAGAAAATTTATCCAGTCTGATGACACTACCTTGTTTCTGAACCCTGCCACATTCCAGGAGACTAGTGATGAAAAAACAGTGCCATCATCCTGATTTTGGGTACCATGTAATTCAGCATCCTGTTGGCCTCCACTGGCTTTTCCCCCTAGTTGAAAAACCTCTTGCACAGGACTATTGATATTGGTTAGTCCACTTGTCTGGGCTGTATCTATTGATGCAGGGAGAATTATTTCGTGTGGGTCTATTCCAGAAGCGAAACTCGCTCTATGGGGGTTAACCATATTGGTTCCTCGTGGGTTCTGATCTTGTCCATATAAGCGTCAGTCATTAATGTCTAGTGAGCTCAGAGCCTCGAATCTGTTACTTACTGGTGTAAAACTAATATAAGGGTCAGGCCGAGGGGCATGGTCTAGTGGCGGTAGTTATGCTGGGTGGATAAAAATACCCCAATGGTAATATATTGATACGATCTCGATGTATCCTCAGTGATCCTGCCTGCCTCAGAACGTGATCTACCAATTGGGGGGGAGGCAAAATTCACAACAACACAATCTCCCTCCATACCCTTCCTGGTCTTTCCCTCCCAGTCCACCCTTCTTACCATCTTAAAATTGTTAAAGAGATGTTCACCTAACACTGTTCTGTTGTACAAAAAATGGAGTGCTTTATTTTTTAGTGTAGACCAGTGTTCCTCTTTGCCATCCAGTGTTTTAGGGACATTAGCCAAAATAATGGAATATGGGCACGCCTCTGGGGGAAGATGGAGTCCTGTTTCTTTTTGGGGAATATGGTCTATATGATGTAAGCTACCCCTGGAGCCTCCACAACTAAGCTTAGCTCCACTGACTGAAGTTAAGATGTTTAATAATTGTGTCGTCTGGGCAACTGCAGGTTCTCTGGGTTCACTTGAGCCAATAGCTAAGCTAGTGGCTGTTGGTATATGGATTGGGGGACTAGCGGAACATGCTTCTATCGGTTTGATCCCAATCGTAGACCCCTGTTCGTTTGATACATGTCTTTCTAGGGCTTTTAATCTACAATCAATTGAATCAAGTTTTTCCATCATGGGGTTAATGAGTGCCTAAGGCGCTCCTCCAAATTCCCTATAAATTCTGACAGTTTGTTACCCTCCATGGATGTTGTTGTATTACCCCCTTCGTAGGTCTTAGGGTGATTTGCCTGAGTCATTTGGCTTTCTGTTTGGCAACCCAGGCCAAGTGTGGAATTCTTTTTCCTAGCTTGTTTAACATTTGGCCTGCTACCCTTTGCGGCACTATTCGCCTTCTGCCTCCCCAGCAGATCTTTGGCTCTGGTGTCAAGCTCAAGCCGTGACTGACTAGTGCGTGTGTTGGGAGGGGATGGTGGGGGACTAGGAATAGGTGGACAGGAAATATTTGTTGTGTGTGTCACAGATGTTGAAACGTCATTGGTAAGTATAATTGGACTTTGTAGGAATTCGATGGGAGCCTGGATACCTCCTGTTGATTCTATTGTTGTCATGTGAATCGAGTTGTGACCAAATGGATCAAGTGATAACCTCCTCTCTACAAGTTCTATCTCCTTGGCCACAGCTGTTTCTGCCTGTTTAAGATAGGCGTCCAAGGTCCCAGCCCCCCCTGCCCCACCCCCCCCCCCCCCACCCCCCCTTTGGGATTAACAATGGATTTGGCCATGTAGCAGATGAGTAGTTACTATCACACAAACGAATGTCCTACCACACTATAGTCACATGTTAGTTGATGCAATACAATCACTAGAGAACTAGGCAAACATAGAAAATCATTACTGCTCACTTAGCGGTGGTTGTATGTCCTCAGTCCTATTAGAAAATATCAAGGGGCTGGCCCTGCCTGGCCTCCTCTGGCCTCTGACGGCCACAGACGGTCCCGCCCTTGTCCCGGGCTTCTCCCGGCGTGTCCCGCACGCGTCCCGCGGGACGAGGTTCCGCCCCGCTCTTTATTCGCCTCCTTGCGCTCGTTACCAGCGCCGTGGGCGTCCTCGGTAGCAGCGGGGCTGCTGGGAAATGAAGTCCAGTGTCAGCGGTCGGCGGAGCAAAGCCCGGCCACAGGGAGACACTCGCTGGGGGAAAACACAACCCAGCAACAGGGGAACACAGGGAGGGGAACCACGGAGCAAAGCCCAGCAACAGGAAAGTTTTTCTGGAGGGTTTCACAAGGGCCTCGGCCCCGCCCCGCTCTTTATTCGCCTCGTGGCGCTCGTTACCAGCGTCGTGGGCGTCCTCGGTAGCAGCGGGGCTGCTGGGAAATGAAGTCCAGTGTCAGCGGTCGGTGGAGCAAAGCCCGGCCACAGGGAGACACTCGCTGGGGGAAAACACAACCCAGCAACAGGGGAACACAGGGAGGGGAGCCACGGAGCAAAGCCCAGCAACAGGAAAGTTTTTCTGGAGGGTTTCACAAGGACCTCGGCCCCGCCCTGCTCTTTATTCGCCTCCTGGCGCTCGTTACCAGCGTCGTGGGCGTCCTCGGTAGCAGCGGGGCTGCTGGGAAATGAAGTCCAGTGTCAGCGGTCGGCGGAGCAAAGCCCGGCCACAGGGAGACACTCGCTGGGGGAAAACACAACCCAGCAACAGGGGAACACAGGGAGGGGAACCACGGAGCAAAGCCCAGCAACAGGAAAGTTTTTCTGGAGGGTTTCACCTTTTTCGTATCGCTATTTGAGAATCGCAAAAGACTATGTATGTAGGATTTGCAAAGTTTTTTGCGAATCCTACATTTTCCTCAATTGGGAATCGCAAATTGCGATTCGCAATTAAGGAATACCTCCCCATTCATTCCTAAGGGCCTAGAGGCCCATAGGAATGAATGGGAAGACATTCTCAATTTGCGATTCGCAATTAGAGAATCGCAAATTGAGAATGCAATTTCAAGGGTGCCAGGGTGTCAAAAGGACACCCCGTTGCACCCCTGAAATGTGCATGTGTGCACATGTGGCACACATACATGCCCTAAGGGCATGTATGTGAGTCACATGGCACTTTGAAAAATGCTAAAATGTGCATTTTTCAAAGGAATCGCAAATTACCCCCAACTTGAAGTTGGTGGTAAATTGCGATTCCTTATGGCCAAATTGCACTTTTATTGTGCTTCTTACATTGCATTTAAGGAATCACAATTTGCGATTCCTTATTTTGCGAGGGGTGTTTTGTGTCATACATTGGATACTGCTGATTTGCGATCGCAAACGCCGAAATTTGTTTGCGAGCGCAAAATTGCCTTCATACATATGGCCCTTAGTACTGCACAAAATGGGTAGCCCAGATAGGCGGCTAAACTGTGACACTTGTTTAAATGAGGTCATACTTCTTTTTCTATTTCTTCTGTAAAGCGTTGAAACTGCAGGAGCACTAAGAAGAAGGCATTTGAGACACTGAACACTAACTTTATCAGAAACGGCATGTAACGGGATCAAGGATCGAAAATCTCTTTATAGCCCTTTTTTTTATTTGCGGAGTTTTATAGAGCGGGAACTAGACCCGAGAAATCGGGTATCAGAGCGCTTTACATGAGCCCCAGGTTTGTTACACATTCATTTTTGTTAGACATGGGGAAATTAAGTGATTGGCCCAGAAACACATGATGTTGAGCATCGCTGCCAAAACTCGAACCCGGTTCGGCAGCTTCAAGGTCGACCGCTCTAGCCGTAAAGCTACATCCTCTCCCCGGGTCGTAGTGTTTAAGTCCAGGGAACAACAATGGTAATGTTTTGGGAAAGAACAAGGAAAAGCAGAGTGTGCGTATATATATTACTACGGTCAATGGGGATCATTTGATGTTTAATGGAAACTTTAGTGTCCTCGATTACAGCAGCAGTAGTTAGTAAAACAATCTGGACATATATGAGCATATTTCTCTCACTGTAAAGAAAAGATGGATGTGAACATCCATCTTGTTTCTCAAACTCTTTTAACATTATTATTGATGTCACTGAATCAGGAGGCCAGATTAACACCTTTCATTGGCATTCTGTTCCAAAAATTCTGGATGTTAAAAAAGAAAGAAATACATCCTCTTTTCAGCAGGTGGTGAGTGCCCACAAAATATATAATTGCTTGTAATTCACAACAAAAGCAGATCTGAACGGGGGATGCCCATGGAAGTTCAAATAGTCCATATGCTCTCAGTATTGCGCCAGGTAGAAAAATCATGTTGCATTGCTGAAACAACTATCAGCTGTCAACAATATGATTGGTTGTTGATAATGAAAATGGACTTCAATAACAGGGTATGATCAGCCGTTAATGGTTATACATTTTCAATACTTTTACAGATATTAGCCTTCTTGTATGTAAAATTGTCTTCTATTTTAACTAAACATATTTTTGTAGATTTTAAGAGATTTGTTTTTGATTAGGCAATAATTGACACACGTTTATACTATGTTTCTAGATATTAGCCTTATAGCGTATAAAATATGTCTTCTATGTTAACTAATTTTCGTGGATGGTTGACAAACGGTAACTGGTGTTCATTTATTGTAATTGGCAGGCAATATAGTCATGTTTAATCAGTGGCGCTGGAAGGGAATGGGGGAGCCAACCACTCCTCTCCCTATGACCCCAGCCCCATCCCGCCCTTACCTAGCCCCGTAGTGAAAAATGAAATGGTAATAACGGGGTTATTATCAGTTTATTTTTCCATTCCCCTGCTCTCAGAGCAGTGGGGCGATGCTCATTCACCTTAGATGAGGAGCCACCCCTGTGCTTTATACATAAATATCAAAATTGTGAAATCTGTTTATGTTTTAACAATGCTGCGATAACAAATTATCGCCGCTTTTGCGGGCGTTCTCGGATGAAAAGCGACGACAGTTTTATCGCCTTATCAGCAAAGACACGCTATCGCGTGTTTTGATGATTTTGCTCCTGTTTCCAGCACGCCTAACTTTGCATCGCTAATGAGATGCAAAGTAGGCGTGTCTGTGGAAACAACATGGGTAAATATCACGAAGGCAGCTTCGTGATATTTACAATGCGGGGAAGCGATTATTTAAATCGCTCTAAGTATGCCTTAATGCAGGAATTTAACGTCTGTTAAATTCCTGACTAAGGCATACTTAACATGGGGGGTGGATGGTGTGGCTAAGACCACAGGCCCCTATTATCAAGGGTATCGCCGTTTTCCATGGAACATCGCTTGAAAACCAGCGATGTTCCATGAAATACATCGCAATTGCTAGGATAATTATCGCCATTGCGCTGAGCGTTGTTAATACAGCGCTAGCATGGCGATAATTATCTGCGATAGCCGGCGTTAAACAGTTTAACGTTAAGAGCGGCCAGCGATAATTATCGCTGGCCGTTGATGATATGCCCCAAAAAGAGTTATTGTAAGCTTATCAGGCGCTTGTGATGTTAGTTAAAGTAATTCTACCCAGGTCTACCTATCCAGGTCAATTCTTAATTAAATTCTACCACTGAAGGATTTACCAACCCAAATATTCTCAGATGGCTTTCTAATTCCTGTCCATACAGTGGATTTCTGAGTGCCGGGCAGGATGTGCGCATTTATTTCAATTTGTATCTGAGTTAGGACATGTTCGCCTTCTAGAAAATAGATTACTAGTTGTTTTATTACTACTGTGATCGGGGAGTATATTAACATGTTATAGGAAATGGAGCAAGAAAAATACTTAAAAGTTTACATCATCCCTTCAGCAAATAGAATACCTCTGCATCCAGTAAAATTCGTATTGTGGCAACCACCATCATGTTGATTTGATATGATTCGTCTCGAAATAGAAAACTTTCTCAGAAAAACAAAATGCTTCCACCACTGATTTCTCAATATATCTTATTGTAGACCAAGGTGTAAACAACCCATTAATTTCAAGGATTACGATCTGGAAATTAATGGGGCTAAAGCTTTGTAAACAAAGGCTGAAACTAGGCAAGTTTTACTTCTGGAAAATCTTGAGTAAGTCAAGCTTAGATGCAGTAGGACACATTTCTTCACAGAAAATTATTTTCTGAAGCAGGACTGGAAATTCAGGAGACCTACAATTTGATTAAGACTCAACTACATCCTTAACAACCATTGACAAAGAAATTTTGCTTGACCTGTCAAATAAGAGAACTCATGCATACATAGAGGTATGCCTAGCCCTATGCTGCAAGGGTATTTCAGCAGAAATCTGGGTGATGTTCAATAGTAGAGCACACGATGATGTATAGCAGAGGGCGCAGGTGGTAAGTATTATGGGCCACGGAGTGTTGTGTATTATCGAGATACAGTGCAGTACACATCACACACAGGTGCAGTGGAAGAAGAGTTATGCCCTAATTACAATTAGTGTGTATGAACTGATGTGATATTCCGTCTCTCAAAATGACACACATCAGATATAGCATTAATTTCAGGACGAGAGATTACCAAGGAATTCAGATTTTGCCCATGAGTGACTGATCGCGTACAGGAAAAAATGCAGATTTGTGTTTTCCAGATGTGTCACCATCTCTTACATTAAAAATGTCCAAATTAAGACTTATCAAGAAGCCTTTAAACAAAATAAACTATATAATTATTCATATTGATTACCCAGTAGTGATGCTGGGACAGGCATACAGACATGCAACACAGTTCGGTGAAAATTCATCTCTACAAAACAGAATGCTCAATGCAGCACACATAGAAGTTACAAATCACCAATTTGGATTGTTTATGTGCAGGAAGAGACACCTTCCTGCACATAAACAATCATTCCCTCAATGCAGGCACCAGGCAGCTAAATTTAGCGCCAGCGCAGGAAAAAACGCAGGGGTGCATCGTATTTTTGTAATTTTGGATAACATGTGCTCCGCCAATTCCTTATACATATGCCCCCAAATCTGTAATACAGCCTGGAATTGTAAAAGGTTTTTGTCCGTTTCCAGCTCGGTGTGCATGGCACTTTCTAATGCCTAATGCTATGCTTAAAGACTTTACTGCAAAAACTGCAAAGTTTGTGTTGCTTTTGTGTCTCTGCATGAATGTCATCGTGTTAATCTGCTGCTTAAAAAAAAACTCTACTGGAAAATCAGTCATTTGAGGTGGGCAGTTTTCGAGTGTTGGTGGTCCTGTAGCGTGTTTCTATGTAAAGGAGCTGCTCTCCATCTAAAACTTGAGACATAGCTAGGGTTCCATGCTTCAGTTTTTGCATAATTTATTGCGCACCCTAAGCCTGATAGGGCATTGTTTTGACATTTACTGGGTGATCCCTTATGTCTGGACAAAGCTATGCCTTTCTGATGAGCTCTATTAAATGCACAACAGATGTGCCATGGGCTGTGTATATTCATTCCAGGTTGTTTTGGATGGTGCTTTACCAATCTAAAGCTGTAATACTGTGCCTTGAATAGTAAAAGGCTTTTGTCATGTTTCAGCTCAGCATGGATGGCACTGTATGATCCCATACTTAAAGTCTATACTACAAAAATGGAAAAAAGCTTGGAATTGTTTTTGCTTGGCATAGTTGGCACTGTGCTAATTCTGTGGCTAAAAGCACTGCTAGAAAAACAGACATTTGAGGTGATCAGATTTAGTGTTGGTGGTGTTGCAGAATGTTCCATGTAAAGGATCTGCTCCCCGCCTGAAACTTGGGCACTACTTAGGGTACTCTGCTGTCTTTTTTTCAACTTGCACCCCATGGGACTCTCCAGGTGTCTATGTTTCAGAAATGCCTGGGTTTGGTATGTTTCCCTAGGTTCAAGGTGAGCCGAGCTAGGGCCAAAAATACTCAGCTACCCAAATTGGAAAAAACGGGTGCGTTTTGATTGGAAACACTTTGTTTTTGTTGCATTTTGGGCCCTTTCCTATTCGGGGCCCAGGCCTAATCACAAGTGGGATATCACGTTTATCGGGAGATGTGTGAGAAAATTGGATTGTAGGAAATTTGTGAATCCCTACAGATTCTGCAACTTTTTCTCACAGAAATATGAGGAAAATATGTTTTAAGCCAAAGTTTGAGGTTTGCAAGTGCGTCTAGATAACAAAATCCCTTGCAGTATAGTTAGTGCACAATGAGAGAGAAATAATGGTAAGGTACAGCTCAGTCATTGGCTCTGGGTATCGCCTGTTATTGTAGAACCTACAAACCCTATATATCTCCGTGTCCTGAAACCTATGTCAGATGCAATGGTATACTGTGTTGTAAACTGGCCATTGTGACAAGAAGTTACAGATGGAAATGTTGTCACAAATGGCTGTTATTTCCTAATCATTTTCATTTTTTTTTTATTTTACCAGTGAGGTATCTATACAAAAGACCCCTTCCTGAATTTAGAATTGTGCTTACTTTTTATAAATGTATAGCTTTCAGGATCACACATGGGTTTCACACCTGCGCCCAACACAAAATGGAATTAGGTTGAAAACACAAAAACAGGAAAAATGGACTACCTCTTAAATGCAAAAATGGTGATAAAAATTGTTTTTTGATTCAACGTTGGCTGTTCCTGAACGCTTGGAAGATAGTGATCTTCGCACAGCGAGGGTTTCGTTGATGCCATCTTTAGAAATAAATATGCTTTCTTGCACAGCACTGCTTTCCCATTTTTCCCATAAAAAATAACATTTAGCTGTAGTTTGGCAATTTTCTTGGTTCTCTCCAGGGAAATCTACAAACCTTCGGTACCTTTAGAATCCTCAGGATGTTGGAAAAATCGACTCAAATATGATGTTAATACCTTTTGTGGGAAAAAAGTTATGAAAGTTTAAATGCGAGCTACTCCTAACATCCAAAGTATGACTTAGCACCAGGGGAGGAAGCCTTAGCAGTCAAGAGTTAAACACAAGCAAGACAATTTTTTATGGAAACATATGGGATTTCAGTCAACAGGTTCAGCAATGTTATTGTGTTGAGATATTGTGTCGTTGGGAAAATTGTGTAGCAGGGCAAATAAGTGATTGTTTCATTGTAGGAACACCCCCAAACCTGCACGTATTTTAATATTTATGAATGTTTACAAGGCATTTTTCCAATATTTACATGAATCATAATTTACTCCTGCCAAGAACAGAAGCAAATCCATATGAAGGGTGAGAACGGTTGGAGAATAGACTAATCTCTTGACTAACGTAAATAATTTAGTCTTGGGGTTAAATGTCCAGTGAGAAGATTTTTACTGTCTAGAAGATGTTCTGCTGACTAATGAAGTTTTTATTTTTGTACGTTTAGGGCCGAGACAGGCCATGTTGGACTTGGCCCTTTTTGCAGGGTCATTCCAGAACTTTTTCCCTTCCTCCTGTTTTTTTTCTGGTTTTAGAACTCTGGGCAGTTTATCACTGCTGATCAATGCTAAAGTGCATGTTCTCTCTATGGTAAACTTGGTAAGATTGGTCTACACCTGTTTAGCATATTTGATTTACCTGTCAGTCCCTTGTAAAGTGGTATCTCAGATACCCAGGGCCAGTAAATTAAAGGCTACTGGTGGGATTGCAGCGCTGCTTGCACCACCCACCAAATTAGCCTTTCAAACCTGTCTCAGGCCTCTGCCACTGCAGGGCCTGAACGCGCAATTTACTGCCACTGTGACATGGCACCCAAAGTGGTTGCCATGTCTGTGACTCCCCTTTCACTACATATTAGTCACCACTAAGGTAGGCCCTAGATAGCCCTATGGGCAGGGTGCAGTGTAGGTAAAAGGTAGGATATGTGCCTTAACTGTGTGACATGTCCTGGTAGTGACAAACAGCCTATTTGGTTTCTCACTGCTGTGAGGTTTCCCTCTCATAGGGATGCATTGGGATTACCCTGATATGTGGTTCAGTGGTAAGTCCTGACATTAGAGGAGCAGCGTGATCAAGTTTTGTATGTTTGGAATAGAGCTGATACATGCTGCGTATTGGTGTTCGCTGATTTTTTATCACTATTTTAGAAATGCCACTTTTAGAAGTATCATTATCAACAACAGCTACACCTGAACCAAGGGCACTAATAATCCTAACAACGGTTCATGATATAAAGAAAATACCAATTTCACAAATAATCATTGGTGATGAATTACACTTTTTTTGTGGATCAAAGAAAAAGCAATAATGCAAAGAAAAGACAGAAGACAAGAAGAAAAATATTAGAAAAGTATACAAAAATTATTCAATACATAAAAACATCATTTAAAACACTCAGAGATATATACTGGTACATTTAATATTTGCTGTGAATTACAAAACCAGAAAAGTGGTGGACAGAAGGGATTATATAGCAAGAAAGGTTCAGAACAACACTGAAAAACCAACAAGCAAGGCAATGCGTCCTTCGTTAGTTGCGGCCACATGTGCGTCAATGGCGTTTCGACCTTTGTATAGTTACATGGTCATCATCAGGACAGAAGTTTACTACAGAGCGTCCAAGAAAATCTATTTCAGGCTTATACTGCAAACCCAGATGATTTTGCAGGTTAAAGTGGTGTACAAATTATGTACTGAGGCCAAAAATTCTAAATATCGACAGCAAGGTTTGCAAATTAATACATTGCACCTCACCAAGGGCTAAACAAAATTTTGGAACTGCATAATTTAATGTAACAGAGCTAGCCGTAGGGTGGGAGAATAAAGCCTTCACTCAAACATAAGGGCGAAAGCGTCCCTAACATGTCGCCTGAATCAGGAAGCATTTTTAGAAGTAGGCATTTATGTGTGCTATGTTGCTTTGTGCCTGCCTGTTGTGTATTGACTGTCTGGCCTTGAAGTGACAGGGGCTGGAGAGGTTCAGTGGCTCCAGAGCATTTTGATGAGTCAGGGCTAGGCTAAAAAGGCACGGTCTGCATTTGGAGTGGTGGGAGGAGTAGCACCTGCACCTGAATAGGGCTGTGCCTGCCTTCCACAATGATACCCAGTGGGGTGTCTGGGACCAGGGCTTACACTTACAATGGGGAGTGTTGTGCACTGTAAAGATTTTTTATAGGTGCCCCCCAGAACTGGTTTGGGCTGGGCTCAGAGCCCTCTGCCTGCAGAGCACAAAGACTTTATGGACTATAAATATTGGGGCTGTGACCCCATGTCTTTTGAAATGAACTGGAACAGAAGACACTGCGTGGACTGCAGTGTGCCAGGAGGAACCACCACTTGGGACTTACCTGCTGCCTTCTGGGCAGCAGAAGGGACTACCACTCTGCTGTGTGCTGGCCTGCCTGTGCCCTGTTCTCTGTCCCAGGGTTTACCAGGGCTGTGTGTCTGGCCCTGGGTAATTGGAAAAATATAGCGTGTGGTGAGTGCTGTGCCGTTTACCTTCTGTCACTTCACTTCAGAGCTAAACGAGTGGTGAGCTCTTTTTCTGAAGAGCACTAGAGTGTGCTCTAAGCCATGCTTGGGAAGTGCAGTGTGTGGCCTGCAGGGCGCTCCCCCCTTCCTTGACGTTTGCCACAACAAGAAGGTGAAAGCGCGTGAGGAGCACTTTGTATTATTTTGGAAGTACCAACTGTTGTGTCACGAGGTGGAGCCCAACCACCGCAGGACGCCTGAGCCTCACGGGCTCCCACTAGCAGCTGCCGAGCAGAGAGGTTAGGTCGCTGAACATCACCACAGAAAGTGCTGGGTGCACTAGTCAATGCGGTCAAAGCCACAAAGGAAGCTTTGCCAAGCCTCGGAGTGCTGTTGTAGCAACCAGGGTATGTGTCCGGAGACCCAGGGTAGGATGGTTCTGCCTCCGGCAGAGGAAGAGTCTACCACCGTCTGCAAGGCTGCCCCAAGTTGAGGAGTCCCTGGAGAAGACCAGAGAGGAACTCTGCTGATGAGTGGTTGAGAGGTGGAACCAACGAGGAAGGACGCCTCTCTGTCCCGTGACCACAAGGAAGCAGTCAGACCGGACAAAGGAGATCGCTCCGGGTGGCCTGCAGCTCTGCGGGTGACCCAGCTGGGGCCACAGGGGCCTCAGAGGGCTCCCAACTCCCCCGAGTGTGGGTGTGGAGTCGCGGCATGATTGGCAGCCGCACCGTGTGGTTGCGGGCAGCTGCAGGGAAGTGACTGGAGCGTGGGGGACCCAGTGACGTCTCTCACAGGTAACATGGATTGATGTATCTTCTCAAAGATTGCAGAGGCACCCGGGGAGTAGTGGCCAGCTCTAGCCGTATTAAGGGAAATGTGGGAAGCTGCTGCTTGTTACACCATTGGGGGTGTTTCTTTGCTCCTGTGGCTTTGGCGAGGCAAGCCCAGAACAGGCCCCTGCTGCAATTGGTCCTAGCAGCACACTATTGGAGGCCTGTTGGTCAGATGACTTTATGAGGTTTATGCCTAATGTGTTGTGCTAAATACACTCTTACCAGTAGTTACTGGATTCCCTACCTAACTGTGATTTAGGTGATTTTGACAGTGGCCCATTTGGTCTTTTTGTGTATTTAATACCTGTGAAGTCATGACGAGTGCCTGCTGGCACAGTGTATATATGTGATGGTGGTATAATGTGTTTTATGGATAATACAAAGGCTATTTATATATATCCTTGTTTGTAGTTTCTTCTGTGATGTGCCTAGTGTGTTGCTGGTGTGTGAGTGTTTTGCTCAGATGCTTTACACATTTCCTCTGGGATAAGCCTGACTGCTATGCCAAGCTACCAAGGGGTTGAGCAGGGGTTATCTTTAGTGTGTAACTCCCTTGCCCTGACTATAGAGTGGTGGTTTCTGCCTGGCTTAGGCGCATGTCCTAGCCAATCAGCACTCCCATTTCTAACAGGCCAGTTTTGTTTTTATTTGCTAATGTAAAAAAGTGTTTGCATATAATGTATTGCAATGGTTTTAGGTTTCACAGTAATAATTTGAACTGGATCGTGAACACCCACACAATTTCTAAGTATGTGAGCATGTAGGAAAGGATATATTGGAGAAAAAAGTTATCATGTGCAAATCTTTCTAACAAGTGTATGTTCTGGAAATCCATAATTGTCGCTTTTCTGAAGAGGAGTTATAGATTTTTATGAGGATTCCAAACAGTTTCTAAAGCTGATCTGGATATTAGTGTATAGTTACGGGATTAGATTTATGTTTTGATAATCCAGCTGATGTCCTCCCTCACCTTTGTATGATTTAAGGGCGATTGTTTTAAACCCAATTTAAGATACCTGATTGTAGTACTTTGTGTTGCTTGTAAAATGGTACCTTGGGTAATCATCAGATTGGTGTGGGGTAGATGTGTCTTTCTGGAGGGGAGGAATGAGTTAAACTTCATGAATATGTCCTGTGCTGAGGTAATCAAAAAATCTCACCTACGTTATTATTGTCGTTTGTCCAACCAATGCTCTATCGTTAAGGAATCGATCATTTTGCTCTCACCTACCATGAATAACCTAATAAAGAACTCTATTCAAGCAGCATTGGCTTCTAGTATCATAGAAAATCTTTGTTGACACCACTTGTTTATTTAATTATTTAAAGTTTTATATAGCGCGAACATGACCACCGAGGGTATCAGAGCACGTAACAGATTATGCCTCACGAAGGTTATAAATAAAACAAAACAGAATAAACAAGGCAACAAATCAAAGTCTGATTGACAACATTATCTTGAGGGAAAACCAGACACAATGGAATCGACGGCGCAACAGGGTCACAATCTAGAATTGTCCAAGAAACTCGTGAGCCAGGTGACTGGGCCAGAATCAACGGGTATGGACCCAGAACCAAATGAAGGAGCCAAGCTAAGGTATACATTTCTTCATCAAGAGTCCTTTCACTTCTTTTTTGAAGAAGACCGTGGAGGGGTTCACCCTGACTTCGGGAGGAAGGAAGTTCCAGATCCTTGGATCCATCCCTGAGAAGGTTCAGTTATATGTCTTTTTTTTCTTGAATTTTTGTGGTTTTAGCAAAAGGGTGCTGGCACTTCTGGAGGCCTAGAACCGCAGGACAGCTCCAGTTTCCGAGCAAGGTACAATGGGGTCTTGAAGTGGATGGCTTTGTGAGGCATACATGTAATTTGTAACTGTATCCGACCTTCATATGGAAGCCAATTCAGGTCCCTCAAGTCCGGAGAAATGTGATGGAATTCTTTTGTGCCAGTTAAGAGCCTAGCAGCGGAGTTTAGGGAAAGAGGAGCCGTCCTCACTCTAGGCAAGCTGCAAAGTGTTGCGCTACCATAGTCCAGCATTGAAATCACTAAAGCTTGTACTGAAACCTTTAGTTCATGAGCAGGGAGGAAGGGTTTGAGTTTCCTGAGTAGGCTGAGTTGGAAGTTCGCTCCTTTGGTGAGGGAACTGATGTGCTTCTGCATGTTCAGGCTTTTGCCCAGAATGATACCCAGAGAAGACGCAGAGTCCACGAGGTGCAGTTAAGAGCAGTCAGCTGATTCAGCCATTGCTCCATGACAGGGGATTGGTTGTGGGGTGAGATCAGTAAGAATTCCGTTTTGAGAGCATTCAACTTCAGGTGATTACTTGTCAGCCAACTTTGTGTTTCCAGCAGGACTGAGTTGAGGGACTGAATGTCTTCGGGGGAGGTGATCTTCAGGTATAGTTAGTTATCTTCCGCGTACATATGATAATGAATGCTTGATGATTTTAGAGTTTCTGTCAGAGGTCCATGAACAGGTTAAAGAGCATGAGGGACAGTGCTGAACCTTGGGTAAGCTCCAACATGTCATTGCAGGTATCATTGAACCACGATTTGGAGCATTTAGAGGACACTCTTTTAAGCTGACTTGGTGCTACTGATTCAAGAACATTAAGCATTGCGTGGTTGTAGTGGGCCGTCAGGTCATGGACATCCAACATGTTCAGAGGGGGTGGCAAGATGCTATCACAGAGCACCATCAAGTCTTGCGAGTTGATGTTCCTTAAACATCTTTTCAACTGTTCTGGGTTCTTAGGTTGGATCTGCTTGCTCTTAATGATTCAAGGATGAGGAAAGTGATGCAGAAGTGGTCCGTCCAATCACATGGAAGGATCGACTCCAGGAGGAAAGAATTGGGCTTACCAATGACCAGATCTAGTGTGGCTCCTTTGTTATGCGTAGGGCTGTCACACTGGGTAAAGTTCAGGTCAAGTAGGAAGGATTTGAGGCTGTTGACAATCACATCATTCATATCATTCCAGTGGAGGTTGAAGTCTCCCAGGAAGATCTGAGTGCCCTGGAAATCCACGTTAGATGCAATATTATTCGTGATCTGTTCTGTGAAGGGAAGGTTGTCACGATGGGGGTGGTATAACGTATGCAGTTTGCATCTGTGATTGTTGCCCCCAGTGACTTAAATGCATAGATATTCACAAGACGGCAGGAGGTCGGCATGAATGACTTTCACTGTTAGTAGGATGTAGGCATGCAATGCCTCCCCCTTGGCTACTAGTTCTATCCAACCTAATGATATTAAAGTTAGGAGGTATTAAAAGGTCCAGGACAGGGGCGTTTATCCAAGTTTCCGTCATCAATAAAAGGTCAAGATCTTGGACAAGGTTGAGATCGGCAATATCCGCTGTGAGTTTAACAGCTGACCTGCAGTTTAGGAGCGCACATTTGAGGTTAACGGGGGTGTCCGTTGATGGAGGAAGCGTGGGGTTGACTATTGTGAGGTTGTTCATGTTTAACGTTCTAGTATTTAGATTAGGTTCCCTGAAGGGATCAGTGGGGATTAATTCAATTAGATGCGTGTTAGATGGGGTGGAAGGAAGTGGCAGATCATAGGACAGTAGGAGAGATTGAATATCATTCTCAGACAGGGAGGATCTACATCTGGAAGGGTGAGAGGGGTCATTTGGATGAGGAGCGGAGGCCCAACGATGGGGTGTGTGGGTGGAGTGGGATGTGGTTCCCCTAGGATATGGATATGGACCGCAGTCTGGGCGCGAGCATAGATGGATTTTGGTCATGAGGGAGCGGCTTAATCTGGAATCAACGGAAAGAACCTCAGTGATGTGTGATAGGCTATGAATATCAGCCTTAAGTTTTTGAAGGCAGAGTGCAATCTTGTTAAGTCTATCTTCCAATGAGGTGTGTGAATGGGGAAGTGAGGCTAGATCCCTTGAACTCTGCGGCTGAGGAGTTAGAGCCAGCAAAACATGTGGGGGGAGCAAGTAGACTCTCATGATGGCTGTGCATTCGCGGCTCGTTAACAGCGGGCAGTGTAGTAGAATTGTTATTCAGAATAGTGGTAGCTAGAGGGTGGCCTTTCGGAACAAATGTCAGGTTGGCAGCTGGTGGTAATGAGGCAGGAGATAGAATTGGCTCAGTATGGGAAACCATAGCATTCACAGCATGAAGTGCTGTAGAATTGTCATTCTGAAAAGAAGAATCTAGAGGGGGGGGCCATTCGGAACAGATGTTAGGTTGGCCGCAGGAGGTGAAGAGGCGGGAGATAGAATTTGCACAGTATGTGGAACCATAGCATTCACAACGTGGAGTGCGGTGTAATTGTTATTCTGAGTAGAGGTAGCTAGTGGGGGGCCCATCGGAACATATGTCAGGTTGACATCTGGTGATGAAGAGGCAGGAGATAGAATTTTCCCGGAATGGGGAACCCTAGTTGGGCTAGCCCCTCTATAGGGTGCAACACTGAAGTTGTACACTGTCTTCAAGATGATGGGGAAAAAGTTGTCAAACAACATTAGATTGCGGTCAGAGGCTTGGATAAGGATGGTTCCTTTCTTGTAAAGTGAGATGGTGGTTTCAGCTCTAAAGGCCGGGGAGGGCACAACGGTCACTCTGAGACCGTGAGGAGTTATAAGGGAAAAGGAGATCTTGAGAAGAGAGGAAATGGTCTTCCGCCATTGAGCGTGTCGTTTAGTGTTGAAGATGAGATCATTTATGGAGATACCCTTGTTAATGGAGAAGATGGAGTCTAAGATAATAGTTTCAGGAGGGGTTTTAAGTAGTCTATGTTTGAAATTTTTTTCAGCATTTTTTGAAAGGTTCGGAGGATACATGATTCGGAAAGCGTTCTGGCCCGTTGTCTCTAGGTTGGGAGAGGTGAGCTTTGGAGAGTTCGGCTCCAAACCCTCACCTGCCATGTCTCCTCACCCAAGAAGACTAGATATGAAAATAAACTGGGCATAGGTGTGCACCAAACATAGGGGGCACGGGGAGGCCAAGAGTCTGGTCAAGGACGTATCTAGGGGTTATAGTGTACCAGAGGGTTAGTGTTCTAGGATTAGGTTAGGCTGGGCAGTGAGCTACTAATTACTAGCCGCGCACCCACAGGTTAATTCCGTTGTAATAGCACCAATGAGAGCCAGATTAACCAGGGCTAGAAGATAGGAGGCAAGTGTAGCATTGGATCCCTCTTACTCACTACACAGTAGAAACCCACTTGCTAACAACGCACCCTCAGGTACCATTGTGTACAATGATTATGAGAGGTCAGATTATCCAAGCAAAAAGGTACTAGACTGGAACATACTAACAAGGAGACAATCCAGGACTTTACCTCTTCAGAGGGTAGGCAAATCAGGCAGGTTGTTTCAAACAAGGCCATAGAGGAGATAACCATCTCCATCTATGCGGTTATAGGGCAAACCAAGCAGACCCAAGTGTGGGATAAAGGCAGAAGAACTTACTCCAAGGAGGCAGTCCTGCACTTTACATCTTCAGAGGTAGGCAGTTCAGGCAGGCCATTTCATACAAGGCCATAGAGGAAATATCCATCACCAACTATGCGGAGAAGGGGCAAACTAAGCAGGCTCATGTGTGTGAGATGTGAGTAAGCACATGCTCCAAGGTGTCCGCCAATGCTGGGAAAGGGACATACCTATTTCACTTTCCATGTCTGGACCTAAACAACAGGCCCATTTCCCTTTCCATGGCCAGCAGTACCTAGTGCTCATGGAGGGGGGTGCCCTTCTTCAGCTACACACGGAGGAGGCCAAAATGGACGCAAAACCTCAACAAAGACCACTATTAGAGGCATACAAAATGGGTGCCCGTTATGTGAATAACTAATCTCATGGGCCACCGAGTGAACCAGGACATCCCAACAGGAATCAACAGACCCAGTCTGGCTCGCATGTTAAAACAAGTCAGCAATAATGTGTGAGTCAGTATCCAAATGCCAGTGTTCCCTTACTTGTTACTTGCAAAACGAAGGGACAGTCAGGAGGGGTCCAACGGGACCGTAGGTGATTAGTACAATGAACGCATTACGCCCAACCTTCCCCTGAAATCAACAGGATACCATTTTTCCACCCACGAGACGCTCTGGGATCACAACGAGCACGGGACAGTTTCACTGCATCTGCAGCTGGACTTCTTAGAACCAACTAGCAGCTGGGACCATATAGCACCACTCAGAGGTGCCGTGCACAATACGGTAGCTGTCGATACCACCCAACCAGTCGTTCAATCTACTCATCTGAACCAGCCTGAACTGCGCTCTGCACCTCCACCACGGCTCATCAGCAGACCCACCGGCACCCGGCATCCTACACCCGCAGTGTGGCAGAATCGCTTGTCTAACAGAGACCAGGAGCATCAAGATGCATACGTCGCTCCGGACTTTCTATGTCAGTAGTGATCTTTCCGGGAGCACCCCAGGAGTTAACACATGAGTCACGGGCTGGTGCGGAGGCTGGCATTACAACCACTGCAGCAGGACGGATCGAGTCGGGAGATTGGACCCACAGGCACACGGCGTCACCGTTCGCACCTCAGGAGTCAGTGCATCGCTTTCCAAAACTCTTGGAGCGGAGCCGGCATTTTCACCACAGGCTGCAGGGCGGATCGGATCAGGGCGTGTAGCCCCTCAGGTATACAGCATCTCCAGAATCTCGGCTGTGGTGAAGGGGGCAGTAAGATGGGCTCCTTACTTCGCCCTGATGAATTCCCTTGGAGTTCAGATGCTCGCGATGCCGAATCCACGTCAGCAGCTCTTGAAACATTTACACAGGGCACTGGGCTTAGCTCCAGCAGAGCTGTGTGACGAAGCGGGCCACAGGGCAGATTGGAGCAACGGTACCTCCAGGATCACGACAGTCGGGATGGGGGAGCTCCTTACATAGTCAAAAGATCAAAAAGATCCTCATCACAAACAATAGGAAGTCCAGAATCAGTGTGAAGCAGGCATGAGACTCCAGCAGGAGTGCGACTTCAGCAGTAAAGAGAGAATTAACTACCACCAAGACTCGGGAGGCTCTGCTCCTCACACCGGTCCTAGGGAGTCTAAAGCAGCGTCACCGTCGCGGTGGACCTAACTTCAGGTAGGATACATGCCACATTTTCTTCATTACAGGGTTTTACTTCACAGGAAGTTTCCTCTGTAAGCTGATGTCTTGTAGCTGGATGGAGGGAGGGCCTAACCCGGGATATTCACAAAATAGTGATCCCAAGCCCTGGAGCTTCCTTGGGGAGCTTCATCTCAGCGGCCTTCTTGAAGAAAAAAAAAGATTTGAAAAAGGATGCTATTAGTCCTTACACTTTCAGTAATTATCACCCTTTTAAAATATTTTTCGGTAAACAAATCTGAAACCAGTATAAATGTAGTTTCATAGTTTTGTGGAATGCATGCCATTGCTGTTGACTAACTATCCGGGTTTTGCCCCACAGAATTATCAAGGCCGACTTCATTGATGTACAAAGTAGTTCATCGGAGATCTTGGACAAGAAGAACAGTTGTTGCTGGTGTTATTGGATTACTCAGTGACATTTAACATCTTGGACCGCACTCTGCTTTTAGACAGTCCGACTGATAGATGGTTGTAGTGGTAGGAGTGTCAAACATCTTATGATTAGTCTATGTCACATGGGACTGTTTCACCTCCAAGTGATGATGGGTGTCTTGTGGGGTTTAATATTTTATTGCCTGCCTTGCAATAACGTTCATGTTATTGCAAGGCAGACATTTTGCCTTATTCCTCCCCTTTGTGCTGAATTAGATTTTGTTGGCTTTAGGACTCTGGCACATTACCACTGCTACTAAGTGCTAAAGTGCGTGTGCTCTCTGCTTCAAACATAGTAAACACTGGCTTATCTGCAATTGGCATATTTACTTATAAGTCCCTAGTAAAGTGCACTACATGTACCCAGGGTCTGCACCTTGAATGCTACTAGTGGGCTTGCATCACCAATTGTGCCACCCACTTCAGTAGCCCTTTTAGCATGCCTCAGACCTGCCATTGGAGAGCCTGTGTGTGCAGTTTTAATCTGCAATGTTGGCCTGGCAAGTTAACCCTCCTGCCAGGCCCAAACCTTCATTTCTAAGACATATTAGTCACCTCTAAGGTAGGTCCTCCTAGGCAGCTCCAAGGGCAGGGTGCAGTGTTTTAAAAAGTTGGACATGTGCTTTTAGGTTTTATGTGTCCAGGTAGTGAAAAACTCTTAAAATAGTTTTTCACTATTGCAAGGCCTATCTCTGCTATAGGTTAACATTGGGATTGCCGTATTACATTTTATAAGTGTAATTTCCAATTGGGAAATAATAGATATTTCGAGTTTGGTGTCTCTGGACTCACAATTTAAAATCACACCTAATGGTAAGGTTGGATTTTAAGTGGCAAGTCTGAAAATGCCACTTTTAGAAAGTTGCCTTTTTCTTACTTTAACCATTCTCTGCCTTCTGCCTGTCTCCTAATAAACATCTGGGATGGGTGAGAGCTAGGCCTTGTGCATTCCCTTTACACAGCCACACACACTGGGAGCTTAGGTGTGACCTGATTGGCCTTAGTAGTCCATTAACTGGCTTAATGGGGGTGGAGCTAAGCAAAGCCCCCACTTCAACCTGAATAGGCTAGACTCTGTCTCCACACAATAGGCCAAACAACTCTGTATTGTCACTCCATCCAGCTCGGAGCCAGGGAAGGAGAGGGAGGGGATTCCCTGCCCTTCAAAGCCGCTATTTAGAAGCTTCTTGCACCTTCTAAAACCAAGGCTCCAAAGTATGAATACTGGACCTCAGACAGGAAGAAAGACTGCTGTCACTCCTGCCACTTTGGTGGACTGCAACTCTGCTGGAATCCTGCTTTGCTGTGCTGACCTGCTGCCACTCTGGTGGACTGCAACTCTGCTGGAATCCTGCTTTGCTGTGCTGACCTTCTGCTGGCTGCCCTCTTGCTTGGGAGTGAGAAGGACTGGAAGATCTATTTTGCAGTTTATTCTTTAAAAACTCATATCTCATGTTTTACTTATTGGATTTTTGTTGTTTTGGTCTTGTTTTGTTCATTAAATTATACTCTCTTCTAACTTGGTGCAGAATTTTTTTGTGTGGTGTTTTGACCGTTTTACTGTTTTGAGTGTTGCAAACATACTTTACACATTGCCTCTTAGGTTAAGCTTAACTGCTCTGTGTCAAGCTACCAGTGAGTGAGCACAGGTTAATTTAGGGTGTGGATCTGACTTACCCTAACTAGGAATGTGGTTCCTGCTTGTACAGGGTACATACATCTGTCAGCCAGAAACCCAATTTCTAACAATGCCACATCACTAAATGGGCTTAGGAAATCATACGGAATAACTATTTGGAAGAGGTGAAATAGGATTCCTTATTGTACATATTAATGTTGTGCGACCAAAATACTGTTGCAAAACATTAATATTTTACAGACACCTCAAAGGAATGGTCTCCCAAAACTTTTTTAGGGGTAGAGAGTAGACCATGTGACCACTGCCTTCTCTTACAAAATTGTTTTGCAAACAATTCTCTTTTTTTAAAACCGCATCCCGAGCTGCATTTAAAAAAAGATTGCTTTATTTAAAAGCAAGCATAGACATGTTAGTCTGCTGATACCATCATCCCTGGGATTGCAGCGAATCATAAAGGGTTGCAATTTGCAACCTACAGCATTAATATTCATGAGGTAGGTTGAACAGTGACCTACCATGATTCGGTATTTTGTGACCCGACCTACTTGTGCATTAGTCTGTTCGCAAAATGCCATTGAATTCTGTAAAAGTCAGCGCACAAAAAACGCATTCAGCAAGTCCATTTTTGTACATCTGGCCCATAGTCGCAGGACATTCACCTTGTTTCAGCCAACGCCAGCAATAAGTTTGTCCCTGGCACTAGGGTGCTGTGAGGAGACAATCCAGGTTATTTCAAATACAGGATATAGGAAGCCGCTTAAGAGAACCGAATCCTGAGTCATATTGAAAACGAAGAGGGAGACGCATTGATTACCCAGCGTGCCTGGGGAACTACGTAGAATAATTCATTCTTTCACACATATATAACACTTTTTTTATATACACCTTGACATCTTTGGCTCTGTTAGCACATTAATACACTATTAGGACGTGAGGTTCTATGGAAATGTAAAACAGAGGGAGTATAATCCTCACGAGGGACAGCAGCATCCTTACTAACTCTCAAGGTGTAGCAACATCTCTTTTTACCCTTAGCTGTGCAGCACACAGCACCTCCAAGCTTGAGCAGCAATAGTGAGAAATCATTCTGCAGCAGAAAAACTTTTCCTACGTTGATCACCTATTTAATTTAGTTAACATTTTAAGACCTCTGTGTTTTACTTTCCTATGTTGAAGAACTACAAAAATACAGAAATCACTTTTCAATGATGAAGCCGATTTTTTTCAATTAATACAGTTCAAATATCAATTATTGAATTTTTGCTCCATTTAATTCATGCAGAATATGTGAAGGACAAAACTATTAATATCAATAAAATTGCCTTTCAGTGTCCCAATACAGATGGTCCTAATAACTATATACGATGTATCTCAAAGTTAATGATCTCTAAACCATGGGTATGATTCAATAACATTTGCTCATATCAGTTTGATCTAGGAGCCAGATGTGCTAAAGGATTTTACAATCGTACACCATGTAATTCGCAAACATCAATGGATTTGAAATTACATAATTCATTTTTGTAATGTATAAAATGCAATTTAAGAGTTGGAAATGTTTTCCCAACTATGAAAATGGGTTTTGTGACCCTGAGTGACTCTCATTGTGGAAGGGGCAGAATAGAGGCATTCCTTCTAACCTGCTATTCGGTCTGCAATGTATGAATGGTTTGAGACCACAATTCTGGTCACAGACTGTTGTACAGTTACTGTCACCTCAAAGGAGGTGGTAATTGACCCACAAAGAGGAAAGAATACCCTTAGGACTCCTTCCCAGTTGTAGCAGCTTCAGCAGCAACAGCCAGTGGTCAGGGATCATTTCCTGGTCCTGTGATGTTTTCCCAAAAGGAAAACTTTTTTTTAAAGCAGCACCAATTCCATTAAGAGACACAGGCTGCTTTTTAAAAAAAAACATTTTCAGTTTGGAACTGCACACACAGGAAAGGTGGTCTGTTGTCCCTTTCACTGCCCCTTTGTTTATAGCCAATCACTGCATGTCACAAATTGAGATGTGCCCAATGATTATTCATTAGGCAGGTCCTTCTGCAACCCCTTGTAGATGGTGATTTAGTGAATAGACCTAATAGAAAATAGGTCAAGTCACAAAATCAGATACTGATCCAAAAAGGTGACCTCTTTTGAACTGTGTTTTGCTGGCAGTATATTAGAATATCTAGCCTTCGGTGTGTAAATATTATTATTTAGAATAGCACAGTCATGCCCATGATCCACAAGCATTAACTTGCATTTGTAAGTGCACTTAGTCACATTTACATTAATGAGAACATGTCAGTCTTCTCATGGTTTGTGAGCATTTCAAGTGGTGGTGAACTCCAACAAACTAGCTTGTTTGTGGGTATTCTGAAGGGGAAACACCCATTACAACGACTCTGTTTTCACGCGCTGCCATCGCAACGCGGCTTTCACATCGCAGGAGGCTTGACACCGCATGCTTTTAGATCGCATGCTAGTAATGCGCATGCATATTTACATCGCGAGCATTTAAATCGCAAGCAAGGTGAGGAGTCATTAATTAGATAAATGCATTTGTCGGCTGGAACAAATCTCGGCTGAAACGACTCTGCTGCACCTCTAAGGATGGATAACTTTAGAGCACTCTGCTGCACCTCTAAGGATGGATAACTTTAGGGCACTCCGCTGCACCTCTATCGTTGGATCACTTTAGAGCACTCTGCTGCACCTCTAAGGATGGATAACTTTAGAGCACTCTGCTGCACCTCTAAGGATGGATAACTTTAGAGCACTCTGCTGCACCTCTAAGGATGGATAACTTTAGAGCACTCTGCTGCACCTCTAAGGATGGATAACTTTAGAGCACTCCGCTGCACTTCTATCGTTGGATCACTTTAGAGCACTCTGCTGCACCTCTAAGGATGGATAACTTTAGAGCACTCTGCTGCACCTCTAAGGATGGATAACTTTAGAGCACTCTGCTGCACCTCTAAGGATGGATAACTTTAGAGCACTCCGCTGCACCTCTATCGTTGGATCACTTTAGAGCACTCTGCTGCACCTCTAAGGATGGATAACTTTAGAGCACTCTGCTGCACCTCTAAGGATGGATAACTTTAGAGCACTCTGCTGCACCTCTAAGGATGGATAACTTTAGAGCACTCCGCTGCACCTCAATCGTTGGATCACTTTAGAGCACTCTGCTGCACCTCTAAGGATGGATAACTTTAGAGCACTCTGCTGCACCTCTAAGGATGGATAACTTTAGAGCACTCCACTTCACCTCTATCGTTGGATCACTTTAGAGCACTCTGCTGCACCTCTAAGGATGGATAACTTTAGAGCACTCCGCTGCACCTCTATCGTTGGATCACTTTAGAGCACTCTGCTGCACCTCTAAGGATGGATAACTTTAGAGCACTCCGCTGCACCTCTATCGTTGGATTACTTTAGAGCACTCTGCTGCACCTCTAAGGATGGATAACTTTAGAGCACTCTGCTGCACCTCTAAGGATGGATAACTTTAGAGCACTCTGCTGCACCTCTAAGGATGGATAACTTTAGAGCACTCCGCTGCACCTCTATCGTTGGATCACTTTAGAGCACTCTGCTGCACCTCTAAGGATGGATTGCTTTAGAGCACTCCGCTGCACCTCTATCGTTGGATCACTTTAGAGCACTCTGCTGCACCTCTAAGGATGGATAACTTTAGAGCACTCCGCTGCACCTCTATCGTTGGATTACTTTAGAGCACTCTGCTGCACCTCTAAGGATGGATTGCTTTAGAGCACTCCGCTGCACCTCTATCGTTGGATTACTTTAGAGCACTCCGCTGCACCTGTAAGGATTGATTACTTTAGAGCACTCTGCTGCACATGCAAGGATGGGCCTGTTTAGAGCACTGTATGTTGAGTCAGAACAGTGGACGCAGCATCATCATAGACCTCCAGACCCACTCCAGATCCATCTGCCTGGACGACGGACTGGTCATGGAAACTGATCCTAGCTAGACGGTATGCCGCTGTGTCTTGGACACAGTGACCTGAAGGGAATACCCAAGCAGAACTGTGCAGTTGTCTAATATCGTGCACAAAAACAAACAATGTGGATGGTATTTCCAAATACCCATTGCAAAAGTAATAGTTGGGCTCGAAAACCGACCTTTGACAGATGCGTGCACAAGTTTACGGGTGTGAACATTAGTTTGTAAGTAATGCGCTGAACTGTTTCTTAAATGCAATGAAATGCGTAGCAGTTGGTTTCGGTAAAGCAAACCAGCATCTGGAATGCAGGCTCGGCTTTCAAACAGAGGATTATTCAAGTCACTAATAGACAAATTAAATCTTAGCATTGCGCACCACAAACCCACAATACAGTATAAATAAGGACACAATTAAAGTAAAAATAATGATTCGCAATTATATTACAGTAATAGTGATGCATCATACATCCATTCTGAAGTGTTTTGAAGTTTCTTTTCGACCCTAAAAATAATTTACGAATGCATATACATAATGGCAGGTTGCCAATAGCGGGTGCAAATTACACACCAACGTTTTTGCTCGCTATGCTGCAGCCTATGTACTAATAAGTTACCTCAAAATATGTCCATTCACAGAGGATAGCAAAACAAACTGCATATTGTCTATTAGTTAGAAAGATTGGCATTTGCAATTTTCTGTTACAGGCTTTGAACACAGAAATGTGGCCTGCTCCAGACAACACACCTCTATTGGTGAGTTCATCATCCTAAATTAGATATTTTTTTAAAGAGAATTTCTGGGGGACATGTCCAAGATAGTAGCGTAGTAGGACCCGCCTGCTTTTTCTCCATCCTGCCCTGCATGAAATAAGCACCGATCGCTCTGGCGTTGGGCAGAATAGCGCACTATCGACCTGATACTCCTTGGTCCCATGCAACAGTGAATCTGGGAGGTGAAGAGCAGGGGACAGGGCCTGAGCACAAAATGGTGGTCGTGTTGACGGAGTCTTATTAAAGTGGGCTGCCCCGATGAGTATCCAGAGGGGCAAGCCGCAGTGTTCGGCATCAGCGCCTTTGGCAGCTATGTGGTCAGCCGCAGTGAAGACACAACTTTTATGGCAGCCGTGCAATGGGACAGAGCCACAGAGTGGTGCCTGGAGGTGATAGTAGGCCAACCTCAAATGATAAATCTAAAAAGCACTTTAGTAAACCTGCAAGCTCCAAGTAGCCAGGCACTTCTCAGCATTCAGCACAATGGTTGAGTGACCGAGCCTGCGGACAAAGTGCCTTGCAGAGCACTTGGCAGCTGTAAGGCTGGGTCAACATGGTGGCTGACAATTGAGATCAGTCAGGTGGCCCTTACAGAAAAACCATCCAAACAGGGGAGCGGTGAGCCACACCATGGAAGATATTGAAGGAGCCTGAGGCCACCTTCTCAATTAAATCCATTGTTGGATTGTCAATGGTTCTATTTAGCAGCATAAAAGTGTAGAGGGAATATACACTCATACATCATTGGACATACTATGTAACATAAACGGTTACTTAAGAACCTAAATCGACCATCAGTTGAAGGTTTTTCAGTTTTATTACAAATTTAAAAATAGTGGGACATGCACAAACCTTAGCATGAGACTATAGAAATACAAATAAGAAAAAAAGAACTCCAAACCTCCTGAAGAGGTTCACTGGATGGAGCATGAAAAGAACAAGGGGCACGATTCACAAAATTAATCTGAGACAGAATCCTAACTTTACAACTTTCGGTATTCACAAAGGGCATTTAGGAGTAGCAAAGTTAGGATTCCTAACTTTACTACTCCTAAATGCCCTTTGTGAATACCGACAGTCGTAAAGTTAGGATTTTGTCTCAGATTACTTTTGTGAATCGGGCCCAAGAAGCTCAATTACAATTATGCATGAGATGAGGAAACAAAAGCTCAAGTATTCTTCCATCAGCACTTCTTCTGTATGCAACATTTAGTCTAACTATCCCTACTCTAAGTCTAAAGTAGCATCCATAAATTGAGGTGCAAGCAGAGGACATTAGAGAGGCAAAAAAAGGTGTCAGTGGGCAAAGCCTTCCTAAGAAGTCACTTCGCCATAAAATTGATCTAAGGCATGAAGCCACAAGCAAAGGAAAGCAAGCATACTGCTCCCCCATTCCAAAGGGTGCAGGCGGGTGAGGCCAAGCTCGGCAGTTGTCTGCAGCCCCCACAACTCTGCAGGTGTCTCCAGTTCTGACATCTCCAGACCCAGAATTATTATATCCAAAGATTGTGGGCCAGATTAGTCTGGGCTCAGAGACATCAACAAAGAAAGCCCTGAAGCAACATCTCTCCCCAAGGATACCGCTCCGGACCACACATTGAGGGTACCAATGTGGTTTTGGCACTGGCTGAGGGTAACCTTTTAACCCCTAACAACTGAAAAGTTAGTGAATTCTACAGCTTGTGCCCAAGAAGCTCAATTACAATTATGCATGAGATGAGGAAACAAAAGCTCAAGTATTCTTCCATCAGCACTTCTTCTGTATGCAACATTTAGTCTAACTATCCCTACTCTAAGTCTAAAGTAGCATCCATAAATTGAGGTGCAAGCAGAGGACATTAGAGAGGCAAAAAAAGGTGTCAGTGGGCAAAGCCTTCCTAAGAAGTCACTTCGCCATAAAATTGATCTAAGGCATGAAGCCACAAGCAAAGGAAAGCAAGCATACTGCTCCCCCATTCCAAAGGGTGCAGGCGGGTGAGGCCAAGCTCGGCAGTTGTCTGCAGCCCCCACAACTCTGCAGGTGTCTCCAGTTCTGACATCTCCAGACCCAGAATTATTATATCCAAAGATTGTGGGCCAGATTAGTCTGGGCTCAGAGACATCAACAAAGAAAGCCCTGAAGCAACATCTCTCCCCAAGGATACCGCTCCGGACCACACATTGAGGGTACCAATGTGGTTTTGGCACTGGCTGAGGGTAACCTTTTAACCCCTAACAACTGAAAAGTTAGTGAATTCTACAGCTTGTGCCATGAAGCATAATTTTTTCATTGTGCATTGCTCATGCAGCCCTATTGTTCATCTGGGCCATTGTGTGCACAGACTTTGTTTGTAGTTTTACTGAGTTGAAGAGAGGACTCAATGGTGTTCTTACCTCTCTGAATGGTACAGCTAACAGGTGACGGAGAAATTAACTGGTTGCATTGCCTGGCCTTCAATGTATTTTTGATAGACCAATATTCTCTGGAAGCTAAAATCTAGATATTACAGTGACATTTTTTTCAGCTGCACACATTGCAGTGACCACATTTTAACATTTAGACTTTACAAAACATCGAATGAAAAGCATGCCCGTATATTTTGTTCTGCGGATGTGATTGTCGTTAGCGGCCATAAAGTTGTAGGTGGATTTATAAATATTTCCTTAGTTATTTTATTTTGGAATTGTCTATACTTTTGTATATTACCTTACTGGGTCAAATACCAGTAACATTAAAATTATAACAGAACAATAATCAGTAGTATTATTTTTAGTTATCACACTTCGTTTGAGCCTATATACATTTATCGTGGGTGAAGTATTATGAACACAGAGCAAAAGAATTGTCTGGTGGTGCTATATTGGTTTTACACACCCTACTACCACAGGTGGCTAATGACAGACTGGAAAAGGTCCAGTGAGTTGAATCATGTATTTTAACAAAGCAAAGCACTCAAAACGGTATGGTATCACAAAATACACTGTCCATCCAGTAAGGACTTGTAGGAAGCACTGTTCCTGTTTATTATAAGGTATAAACAAACAGATAGTCTTCTAATACAGATGGTGTACAACTTATTGTGCTTTGTGGATGAACAGACAACATGTGTTTCATCACTGCATGACTTTTTCAAGGCTGTGAAATATTAAAAAAGGAACATGAAATAGACATTGAATAACCATTTTTGGTAGAGAAGCGAGACAAGAGACAAGATGATGAAATGGGACAGCTGTACAGGAATCCAGTGCAAGAGAAAGCTATATACATATTATATGATGTATATACCAGGAAAGTGGTCTACTTCATTGGGAGAAGTGACAAATGATTATAATGAAAATCCTGTGCAGAATTTGAAGAAGAGAATAAGATAATGTGATTTCAAAACGTGACCAAGTGAGGTACATAGAAGAAACTTGAACAATTCCTGATAGATAGTTCTGTGACAAATCCTAGTTTAATCAGTGAGAGAAAATGTATTTCTATCAAGAGTGTGACGAAGATGCCAAACCAGTATAGCACCATATATTAGACTATCGCCCCACCTTTATAGAATGTATGTAGGTATTCACTCCTTTGTCGACAGCATAGTGCAGAGGTCAATCGGCGAATGATCAAAGTCGGGACATAAAAGGGTTTACCTTCGTGGGCCGGTAGTTGTAAAACTAGACTTGGCTAGAAAAATAAGATACATTTAAGCAATCAGGATGGGTATTGTAAAATATGGAACAAAGTAATTCTAGAGTAGGTGGATGTCATATAAAAGACTCTAATCATTTAGTCACAATGAATATTGGATGATTGCCATACGTTGGCAGTGGCGATCCGGCCCTTTATATCTCATTACCACCTTTCCTCAGCAACTTAGAGTCTACCCAACATGTCTTCTACTCTTACTTTTCTATAGTCAATTGCTCACTTCCTTTATGTAAGCTGTGCAATAGACAATTAATATCACCACTATACTGACCGATTGCCCTTTATATTACAATACTCATCTAACTGCACTATTTTAAACCAGTGGATTACTATCTGTTTGGTCTGATCACTGCCAACATATGGCCATCGTCCCATATTCATTGCGAGTAAATGATTAGAGTCTCTTTATCAATATACAAAAGGATACTGTGGGTCTTGAGTGTAGGATCAGAGCATATAATGCTAGAGCAAGAAAGAGAAGGAGAGTCCGCAAATAACCGTGGCGGGTATAAAAACCTCCACTGAGGTTTTAAGTTCCCATCACCCACCGGTGGTGGTTCTTAATCATTTGGGAACTAAGGACGAACCCCGGAGTACCAGTCACTATGTTGGTTGTGGTGGTACCCTGGTTGTCCAAGGCAACCGTGCCAAATTGTTACCAGCGGGTGATGATTGCAGTGCGAGAAAGTGATGAAAAAAATAGTGAAGTTAAAAATGACTACCAAGACACTGTGTAATTTTATTCTGGCGCTATCTTGGTGTCAAGATTAAAACCAAATGTTGACAGCTTAAACAAATAACTGTCAGATTACAGGTCTACATGTTTCGGCTGTTGGACAGTGGAGTCCGAGCTCTCGTCAGGACCATGTAAACGCTACTGCAAAACGTGATAGAAAATAATAATAAAAACTGAATCAACGGTTGGTACCCAATACAACCTGGTAGAGTCCTGTGCGTCACATTGGAAACGTTACAGGCATTGTCTGGAGGTTGGCCTCTAGATAGAAACAAACAAACAGGTATACTAAGTGGGACACTCTACCAATCTATAGACACCCTAGTATATATAGCTGATCCAAAACTAATGTATAAATCAATGTACTAGAAGCTCCTTAATTCTTAATATTTGTCAAAATTATGAAAATTTGCAAGGAGGACATATCTTGTATTAAATCAAAATTCGTTATTGACAGAAATTTTAAAGTGCACTTACCCGAGTCAATGTGGGTACGCACCTCGCCTCGCCTGGCATCCGCTCAGGACTATGAGGCACCGCTCTAAGGAGGAAGAATTCCAGAAGGGGATAATGTTACCACCGTGGGTAGAGAAGCACCTTCAGCCTGCACGGTCAAAAGACGGAATTCCCTCAACTTATGCTGGTGAAAACTAAGCTAAAACCATGGCAGAAACACAGTTCACCAAAGTGTAGAATCTAAAATAATATAGTGGTTCGCATACATGATATCGAAAACCATTCGAGTCGTGTATCTTAGTCAGAGTGAAAGAATAGTTAAAATGACCGGAGCAGACTCGGAGGGAGAGAGATAGGTCCCGTGAGTCTGCCTGTATGCCGTTTTGTGCTCTTACGAAGAAAAATGAAAATAAGTGTGAGTTTTGCTAAAAGCAACGCTTACCTCTCCGTCGGTACCCTGCTCCAAATGTCAGAGCTGGAAGGGGAGGTAACCGGCGGGCGGCAAGAGAATGATTTATGGAGTCTGGAAGTGTTCGTAGGCGCGCTTCCGTGTCAACACTACGGAGCGTGCGAGCGTTCAAAAAGCAAGCGTTCAAAAAGCAAAATGGTGTTCCCTGAGATGCTAGGCTTGCTGGGACATGTAGTTTCCGATGATAGTATGGTGATCATCGCAATGTGTGAATTGACGCAGCATAGAGGAGGCTGTCAAAGATCCCTGAGTGTAATGGGATGGAAAATCAACATCTTTCAAAAGAAAATAATGCAAAAAGAGCATCCAAGTGTCCTGCACACTAAAGTATATATGTAAGATCAGGGGAAGAACCAAAGCGTACCGGTCAAAGAAAATTAATCAATGTATAAATATACCATTAATCTGTGTTCTGAGTTGAAGGAGGATCAATGATAAAAAGGGGGTTCTATAAAGAGGACCACGGGATATCATCATTTAAACCCTGTTGGTCACTCTTAAGTTTAAAGACCCATTTTTGTTCCTTGATGAACAGAAAACGTGTAATGTCAGTCACATGGGTAGGGATGAAAGGCTGTTCCAGGACCAGCCATCTTAAATCCTCCGGTGTATGTTTCAATTCTAGAAAATGATTGGTAAGTTTCGTTGCTTGTCTGTTTCGCCTGATGGTACTTTTGTGTTCCAAGATGCGTGTTTTGATTTTGCGTGTTGTCATGCCGACATAACGCAGAGAGCAAGGGCAAGAAATGAGGTAAATCACTTTGTCAGTGTTACAATTGGTATGTTTACGAAGTAACCAAGGTGTGCCTGTACCTATATCTACTGATTTGGTCACCTCGGTTTGAGGACAGACTGAACAGTGGCCGCATGGAAAATGGCCTTGAACTGGCGGCAAATTCCAAAGAGTATTTGGTTTCCCACTGGTTTTGTGTCTTGGTCTGGTATGTACGAGGCTATCGCGCAGATTGGACCCTCTCTTGAAGGAAAAGAGGGGAGGTGGAATAACCTCATTTCCTGTGTTTAGTATGCGCCAGTGCCTGCGCACCGTCTTTTGTACCTGGTTAGACCAAGTGCTAAAGGTGTTGACAAAGGTCATTCTAGACAAAGGTGGCTTAGGCATCGGCGGTTCCAAAAGGGCCTCCCGGTTGTTGTTCAGTGCTCTTTTACAAGCCTGTTTGACCAAACGTTTGGGGTATTGTCTGTCTTGTAGTTGATTAGACAGATCCCCGGCGTATCGGTTAAAGGTAGTCACATCTGAGCAATTCCTACGAATGCGTAAGAACTGACCAACAGGTAAATTCTCGCGAAGGGACTTTGGATGATGACTTTTGAAGCTGAGTAAAGAGTTCTTAGATAATGGCTTCTTGTAAAGTTCACAGCCTAATTTACCCCGATCAGGGACAATAAGGATATCCAGAAAAGGAAGTCGTTGTTTGTCAAATGCTGCTGTGAACCGGAGAAAAGTATTCTTAGTGTTAAGCCATGCATGAAATTGTAAAAGTGAGGTTAAAGATCCCCGCCACACGACCAGGATGTCATCGATATATCGTTTCCAGATGGTAATGTGGTCTCTAAAAGGATTTGTCTGGGTGAGTACGTTGTTCTGTTCGAAAAGCTGGACATACAAATTCGCCAGACTGGGCGCAAAAATGCTGCCCATAGATGTACCCGAGATTTGTAAATAGATGGTCTCTTCGTGCTTGAAAAAGTTTTCCATCATGGCCAGTCTTGCACATTCCATGATGAAATGGACCGGGGTGATGGTGTCCAAATCTCTTGCATCCAGAAGACTTCTGACCGCCTCTAGAGTTTCAATTTGTGGGATGCAGGTGTATAAAGACTCTACGTCAAAACTGACCAGGAAGTCTGTCTCTGTGTCATAGCTGATGTCCGGGAGTAGTCTGAGGACATCCTTCGTGTCTTGCAAATAGCTGGGCATTTCTTTTACAAGTGGTCTCAGGAAAAAATCCACAAAGGTGGAAAGGGGTTCCAATAAGGAACCGATACCTGAGATAATAGGTCGCCCCGGAGGTGGTCTTTGGGTTTTGTGGATTTTGGGCAAGACATAAAAATATGGCATAACTGGATGTGTGGTTATTAGGAATTGCGACTCTTGTTCTGTAATCCAACCCGCAGTCTTAGCATCTTCTACAAGAGCCTTAATCTCCCTCGAGAGTCTGGGTGTAGGGTCCATAGACAAGGGTTCATATGCTGTGCGGTCATTGAGTTGTCTAAGACACTCAGTGCGGTACGCATCCGTGTCCAGAACGACAATGGCACCACCCTTGTCAGCGGGTTTAATGGTGATACTCTCGTCATTTGAGAGGGTTTGTAAGGCTTGTTTCTCTCTAAAGGACAAATTATGATAAGGTTTGTTTTGTCTAGTGGTGATGTTAGTAATATCATGAATTACTGCCTGTTCAAACACTCTAACTCGGTCAGGTGTAAGATGAGCCGGAGGATTGAAGGTGGATGGATTTTTAAGGCCTGTATTCCTATCAGGTGAAGTGTCAACAGAGGATGTCAGATCTCTATCTTTAAAGAAAAAGTGTAGACGGATTTTACGGAAAAATTTGGCTAGCTCACAGCGCAGTAGAAAAGGATCTCCAACATTAGTGGGGACAAAACCCAAGCCTTTGTTAAGCACTAAAAGTTCATCAGGTGTAAAAGTTCTTGTGCTTAAATTCACCACTAGCTCGTTGTGTCCGAGCTTGTCCCTGCTTGAGGTTGACCCTTCCTGCTGCGGGTGTTGGGTGGTGGTTGATCCGCCAGCCAGTTGGCAGTGGCGATCCGGCCCTTTATATCTCATTACCACCTTTCCTCAGCAACTTAGAGTCTACCCAACATGTCTTCTACTCTTACTTTTCTATAGTCAATTGCTCACTTCCTTTATGTAAGCTGTGCAATAGACAATTAATATCACCACTATACTGACCGATTGCCCTTTATATTACAATACTCATCTAACTGCACTATTTTAAACCAGTGGATTACTATCTGTTTGGTCTGATCACTGCCAACATATGGCCATCGTCCCATATTCATTGCGAGTAAATGATTAGAGTCTCTTTATGACATGCACCTACTCTAGAAGTACTTGGGCCCACATGCATCAAAGCAAAAACCGGTCGTAAACGGGCAGATTCTCAGAATCTGCCCCTTTGCGACCGGTATTTTTGCATTTGGGATGCATCATCCCAAATGCAAAAATCGCAATTTAAGTAATCTCTCAATTGCGATTACTTAAATTGCGATTGCATTTAAGGAATCTCAAATTGAGATTCCTTAAATGCAATGCATTAAAGTAAAAATATTAGTGATTTCGCTAATAGGGGGAGCAAATTACCATGAAGTTGAACTTCATGGTAATTTGCAAAAACGTTGAAAAATGCACTAAAGTGCATTTTTCAAAGTTCCATTTTACACACACACATGCCCTTGGTGGCATCTGTGTTTGCGAGATGTACTCATATGCAGATTTCAGGGGTGCAACAGGGTGTCCTTTTGACACCCTGGCACCCTTGAAATTGCATGAGCAATTTGCGATTCTCTAATTGAGAATCGCAAATTGAGAAAGTCTTCCCATTCATTCCTATGGGCCTCTAGGCCCATAGGAATAAATGGGGAGGTATTCCTTAATGTTTAGAAATCGCTATTTTGTAAGCGATTTCTACATGCATAGCCTTTTGCTATTCCTTATTAGCGAATCCTTATTTTTCGCTAATAAGGAATCGCAAATGGCATTGTTGATGCATGTGCCAGTTTGTCCCATATTTTACAATACACACCCTGATTGCTTATATTCATCTTACTTTTCTAGCCAGGTCTAGTTTTCCAACTACCCGGCCACGAGGGGCACCCTTTCTATGTACCGACTTTGACAATTCACCTATTTACCTTTGGACTATGCTGTCAACAAAGGAATGAATACCCTCACATATGCTATAAAGGTGAGGCTATATCCTGATATATGGTGCTATGCTGGTTTGGTATCTTTGTCACGCTCTTGATAGAAATACATTTTCTCTCACTGACTAAACTGGGATTTTTCACAGAACAATCTATCCGGAATCTCTGAGGTTTCTTCTCTGTACCTCACTTGATCACATTTTGAAATCACATTATCTGGTTCCCTTCTTTGGATTCTGCACTGGTTTTTCATTATAATCATTTGTCACATCTCCTTCTCTTAGTGAAGTAAAACCCTTTCCTGGTGTATACCTCACATAATATATACATCTTTCTATTGCACTGGATTCTCCTATAGCTGTCCAGTTTCATCATCTTGCCTTTTGTCTCGCTTCTCTACCAAAAATAGTTATTTAATGTTTATTTCATGTTAATTTTTTAATATTCAACAGCCTTCAAAAAGTCATGCAGTAACTAAATACATGCTGGCTGTTCACCCACAAAGAATAATACATTGTATGTCATCTGTATCAGAAGACTGTTTGTTTATACCTTATAATAAACAGAAACAGTGCTCCCTACAAGTCCTTACTGATTGGACAGTGCATGTTGTGTTACCATACCATTTTTAGTTCTTTGGTTTGTTAAATTACAACATTAAAATTATATTCCGCTAATGTTTCTCACTTTGGGCTCATATAATCTCCGAGCATTAAGCAATGACAACGCCAGAAGTTCTGTCTGCAGAGTACAGGTCTCTCTTTTTATGTGCGGAATTGAAAGTGAATTTGAATGAAAGTGAATTTATAACAGCGCGAATTGCTGCCCTGAGGTGTCCAAGCGCTAGAGGAACCAGTTGGTAGGGTGGGTGAGGTTGCAGACCGGTAGGGAAGGAGAACTGAGTTTATTGAGGAGAATTGAACAGGTGTGTTTTTAGTTGTTTGCGGAAAGAGGCGAGGTCAGGGTTGGATCTCAAATGAGAAGGGAGGGAGTTCCAGATCTTGGCGGCATTGAAGGCAAACATCCTTCCACCCGATCTTGTCCTTTTGATTCTAGGGACTGTTGCCATAAAAGCCTGGCTAGATCGCAGGTCTCTGCCTGGACGATACTGGCTTACTAGACTACGAGTAATTAGGGGTCCCGAGTCCCTGAAGGCCTGGTGAGCAATACACATTGCCTTAAAGGTGACTCTCTTACGCACTGGGAGCCAATGCAGGCTGGTCAGTGCCGCTCTAACTGGCAGTCTGCGTGGGATCTGTAGCAGAGTGCGGGCTGCGCAGTTTTGTACCAGCTGTAGTCTCTTTAGTGTGTACTCTGGTGCACCCAAATAGAGGGCGTTGTTGGAGTCTAATCGTGACTGTATCAGGCCCTGTACGGCCATCTGCTTTGCCTCCATTGGGAGCAAAGGAAGAACTTTCTTCAGTGTCCTGAGCAATCCAAAGCAGATGGCTGAGAGCTTTGTGGCCTGGGTGTTAAGTGAAAGACTCCTGTCCAGCCATACCCCTAGGCTTTTGATGTTATCCTTCGGAGCCGGGGGGGGGCCTAGACAGGTGGGCCATAGTGAGTTGAAGAAGGTGGGATCAGCCGGGCCCAGGAGCATAAGCTCCGTTTTGTCACCATTGAGCTCTAACGATGACAGAGTCATCCAGGCCTTCACCTCCTCCAAGCATTTTGTTAGTCCACCTGAAAGTGGCTGTTGAGCCTCCTGCGCTAATGAGACCACCAACTGGGTGTCGTCCGCATAGGATATGATCTTGACTCCATATGGACGAACTACCTCAGCCAGTGGCCTCATGTAGATATTAAAAAGCGCGGGGCTTAAAGAGGAGCCCTGGGGGACTCCACACTTCAGGGGCATGCTGGAAGACACTGTCTGTCCGTCAAACACTTGGAACGACCTGTTACTCAGAAAAGATTTTAACCAGAGCCAGGCCTTGTCCACAATGCCGACATTCGAAAGACGGTTCAGTAGAGTGTTATGACTGACCGTGTCGAACGCCGCGCTGAGATCAAGGAGGATCACTGCCACTGATCCTCCCTGGTCAAGAATTTTCCTGGACTCCTCGATGACCATTAGGAGGGCGGACTCTGTTCCGTGCTTAGGTCTGAACCCTGTCTGAGTGGTATCTAACAGCTGGTTATCTTCAAGAAAGCTAACCAGCTGGAGATTGACATACTTCTCCACGATTTTACTCACCCAGGGGACCAGGGAAATAGGACGATAATTGCCAAAGTCCAATGGGTCCAGGTTTGGCTTCTTTATCAGCGCTCGGACCATCGCCCGTTTCCAGGCAGGAGGGACGATGCCAGAAGCGATGGAAGCGTTCGGGAGATTTTTGATGATAGGTAGGACAGCCTGAGATGCTAGCAACATGGCTTCTGGGGGTGCCGGGTCAGTTGGGGATCCAGATTTTACTTTCCGAGCCATGGACTCTACAACTTCGAGATCCATGCAAGGAAAGTGGTTAAGCATAGGTGGAGAGCTTAGAACAGCGTCTGTCCCCCTGGTTTTATCCTGAGCTATCAGAGGAGTGGTAGTGCAGGGGAAGGAAGCGTATATTTTATTTACTTTGGCTGAGAAAAATTCCGCCAGGTCATTGCATTGGGAAACAGATTTTTCCTCATATGCACTGGGGGGAGGTGGTTTTGTAAGTTTTTGCAGAGTTTGGAAGATTTCCCTAGGTTTAGATTTTGCAGCTAGGATCTTGTCAGAAAAGTATGCCGCTTGAGCAGCTTTTACTTCCTTTTTGTAGGCTTTTATTTCTTCTCGATATAGAGTTTTTTCCTCCATGGAGTAGTCTAGACGCCATTTCCTTTCAATTTTCCGGCATTGGCGCTTTTTGTCCCTGAGGGCCTCCTAGTACCAAGGTGCTGTTTTATGGGGACGTTTTACCGTTAATTTCTTAAGGGGGAGGATGGTATCGAGAGAGTGCAGGATCCAGTTCTCATAGGCCTGGTTCGCCAGACATGGATCCTCATTATTAGGGGGAAGTTCTTTCATAAGTTTATTTTTCCATTCGTCTACTGGTATCCGCGCCCAGGATCTGGCATGTCTTATCATCGGTGTTAACGGAATGGGTTTCTGGGTAAACCAAGTAAAGGGCACCAGAGAGTGATCAGTCCATGGGAGGGGAAGCGGAGGCCCAACCACAAAATCCACACAGTTACTGAACACTGGATCTAAAAGGTGTCCTTTCACATGAGTCGATGTTTTTACTCGTTGGATAAGTTGTAGCGCGGCCAGGTCATCGGCTAGTATAGTAGCCGTAGGATCCAGCGGTGAATCAAAGTGAAAATTGAAATCGCCTAACACAGTATAGTTGGCAGCCGCGCTAGTGCGTGGCGCCACAATTGCTGGTAGGAGATTATGAAATTGTTTAGGGGGGCCAGGTGGGCGATATATCAATGTGCCCGAAAAACAGTGGTTGGGAGAAAACTCCAGCGAGAAGGCTAGGCTCTCACAATCTGGGATAGTTTCCGGGATGAGTCTGCAATGATATTGTTCTTTAAATATAATTGCTAGCCCGCCCCCTCTACCCTCCGGACGGTCTTGTCGAATGATTTGAAAGCCAGAGGGGAGGGATGTTACAACGGCAGGGTCGGAGTCTAACGCCAACCATGTTTCGGTGAGAAACACTGCGTCCGGCATACGCTCTTCCAGTAGGAAGGAGATTTCCACCTTATGTTTTGGCAGGGATCTGCAGTTTAATAGGAACATACAGTATTCATGCTTCAGGGTTTTGGTCTGCCACATGTTAAGGGGGACGTTACATTTTGGGCAAATGGCTGGAAGAGACGTTGCATCAAGGCAATGCCTTTCACAGTCCGGTCCCAAGGACCTCATGCCATGTAGAGCATCTGCGCTGTAGGCTAAGATCTGTTTAGCTTGGGATGTAGGGGACGTGGCCCCTGGCCCGGACTCGGCGCGGACGAGCGCAGACGAGCTTGCCTTATGCGCGCCTTTGGCGCGCATTCGTCGCGCCCGCTGCGCTTCCTGTATAGACACATGCTTTATAGGAGGCAGGAGTGGAGGAAGGGGGGCGTGGCCTATCCCGGGGGGCGTGGCCTGTGTCCTGGTCAATGGCGGCAGGGGGACGAACAGACACTCGCCGGTGGCAGCGTTTTGATCAGCTGTCAGCGGGGGGTTCGTAGCAAGGTTTTGGTGCTCAGGGCGGTAAGTGCAACAGTTAAAAAAAAAAAAAAAACACACACGAAGCAATTACAGTTTTAAAAACGCAATTCGCGCTACTCCCGGCTCAAGCCTCAGGAGGTTCCACAATTAGTAACAGGCCTTGACTCTGCAGTCATAAACTTACTATTAAATTGTAGTTTTGTGAATATCAAAAAAGAGTAAGCTTACACAAACCTCTAAACTTACCCTTGTGAATCAGGTCCAAAGTTTGTGAATACCAAAACCAGTAGTAAAGTTACTACACCTACGGGTAAACTTACAAACATATACACCAGTATAAGTTTACCTTAGCGAATCAGTCCCTGTATGGCAGTAGCAATCAAACAATCAATCAATCACGTGTTTGTTAAGCGCGACTACTCACCCGTAAGTGTCTCAAGGCTCTGGGGAAGAGGGGAGGTGCAGGTTTCAGTCCATCAAGGAGGGGGTCTGTCGAAGAGCCAAGTTTTGAGGTTTCTCGTGAAGATGGGGAGGGATGTTGTCTGTCTGAGGTGGAGTGGTAGGGCGTTCCAGGCTCTGGCCGCAAGGAAGGAGCAGGAGCGGCCTCCCGATCTGGTCTTTCTGGCATGGGGAAGCACGGCATCGGAGAGCTGGGCTGATCATAGGGTTCTTTGGGGTGCGTGGAAATTGAGTTGGCTGTTCAGGTATGCTGCTTCAGTGTTGTGGAGGGCTTTGTGTGCGCGGGTGAGGATCTTGAAGGTGATTCTAGTCTCAATGGGGAGCCAGTGGAGTGTGCGCAGGTGTTGGGAGATGTGGCAGTGTCTTGGCAGGTTCGGGACCTGTCTTGCTGCGGCGTTATGGATGTTTTGTAGCTTGCGGGTGAGGTTTCTGTTTATTCCGGCATAGAGTGTGTTGCCGTAGTCGAGTCTGCTGGTGAAGAGGGCGTGAGTGACAGTCTTTCTGTGCTCGAAGGGGATCCATTTGAATGTCTTACATAGGAGGCGGAGGGTGTGGAAGCAGGAGGATGCAACTGAGTTGATCTGGCGGTCCATTTTGAGGTCAGAGTCCAGGATGATACCAAGGTTGCGTGCATGGTCCGTAGGGGTGGGTGGGCTTCCGAGAGCGGATGGCCACCAGGTGTCATTCCAGGCGTCGGGGTGTGGGCCCTTAATGAGTACTTCTGTTTTGTCAGTGTTGAGTTGTAGGCAGCTGCTTTTCATCCATTTGGCGACTGCTTCCATGCCTTCTTGAAAGCTGTGTTTGGCTGCGTTAGTTTCATTGGATAGGGAGAGAATGAGCTGGGTGTCGTCTGCGTATGAAACAATGTCCATAGGTTCTGACGATGGGGGCGAGCCGAGCCATGTAGACGTTGAAGAGCATTGGGCTGAGGGAGGGCCCCTGGGGGACTCCGCAAGTGGTTGGTGTAGGGTCCGAGAGGAAAGGAGGGAGTCTGACCTGTTGCATTCTGCCAGAGAGGAAAGAGTGGATCCAGTCGAGGGCCTTGTCCCAGACCCCTGCGTTGTGGAGTCTGCATGTTAGGGTGCAGTGGGAGACTGTGTCGAAGGCTGCTGAGAGGTCGAGGAGGTGAGGGCTACGGTTTCTCCATTGTCCAGTAGGGAGCGGATGTCGTCTGTTGCGGCGAGGAGGGAGGTTTCTCTGCTGTGTTTTTTACTGAAACTGGATTGGAATGAGTCGAGGATGTTGCAATGTAAAATCTTAATGTATATAAAAAAAATATTTGTCACACTGTGTAATATTTGTTGTGCTTGCGTTTCGGTAGAGCTTGTTATTGCAACACACCATCCACACTTCTCTCCAGTACCAGAGAGCAGTTGATGGGTTCCTATAAAGGGAACAATGTTTGGAGAAGGAGGTTTGTGTCTTAACTTCAAACATTCAAACACTCACCTCATATGTGAAAAGTTGCAATAAAGACACTGACGGAAAGTAAACAATGGTTACATAAATTTGCACTGCTCAAGACACCACTGAAAATGACATCGACTGCGCCTAAACAGCCATGTCCACTGGTGCAGAAATGAATATGACTAATGCTTTGGCACCAATCATTGCAAATTGTCGTTTTGCACAGACCACTTGGTCCAAATGTCAGAGTAAAACTACGCACCATTGATAATATAGATAATTGGGCTCCTAGAGGGTTGCTCGTTTACCAGTGGGTGATTAGTACATTAGTTAGACACCTTATTGATTTAGGAAAATGTTCCCTTTACATTATTAATAGCATGCATAATATTGTTCAAGCCTGTATTGTTGTAATGTTGAAAATATATTGTGGCAAGATGCATGTAATTCCTTTTTTCAAGTTTTTCTTCTTAGAACTCTTGATTGACATGCCATGGAAAAAATCTTTCCAACATCTACAGTCTTGTAGCCTATTAATGTAGTTTTCTACAAAGGTATAACTTTAGTTCAAATGCATTTAACAAACTATCATGACTGCTGATGTTGCAGTCTGATTTTTTTCAGGAACTTTTTAAATATTCTTTAAAAAAGGGAACATGAACCATGTCCTACGAGGCCTGAAATGAGGAAAGGGGTTTGTCCCAGGCCAATCCCTCGGTATCCATGCTGGGTCTACTAAGCACTACAATAACTACTGGTGCCAAACTGGCTAGGGCCGGGACTTCCAAAGCTCCAAAGATAACAAGCTGCTCTCAGCCAGGAATGCCCGTAGCTAAAGCACAACAAAATGGTGGAAAAATAAACACCACCCACGACCACGAAGAAAGAACAAAAGGCCCCTAACAACCCGGAGACTCAACCGGCTGCTGAAGGACTTGACAAAGAAATTATTAGTTTAGATTTGGATGCAAGTTAAGTTGATAGCCCGCAGGTGGCTATCGTTAAAACCCAAACATGGTTTGTTGCCATATTTGAATTAAGGCAAAGCTTATGTAATGCAGTCTGTGATGAATTAGTCTGCACTAACCTTTCTCTACTTAATATGACCCTACTAATATTGAAAAGTACCCCGAGGGCTCGTCTTGTGAGTTACTTTTGAAGCCATACATAAACGTTGAAAAAAAATGTCCCTGTAATTTTGGGACCGCCACGGGTTGCGAGGTCTTGGGAGGTATACGATTGATGCATGTCCATGATTATATGAGGCTATCGGATTGGATGCTATTTTCAGTTTCCCATCAACGCCTAGCCTGAGGGGTGGGAATGAATAGTGCACTCTGGGTATTCAACACATCAGAATGTCCACACACCATCTACACTTCTCTTCAGTACCAGACAGCATCCGAAGGGCATCTACAGAGGGAACAAGGTTTAGGGAGGGAGCAAAGTATCACTCAAGATGAAAAACATCTTTTACTGCTATGCCGCACAAGGAAAGCCTTGAGTCAGGGGTTATTAGCAAAAACTACTACAGACAGCTAATAGTATAACATCTGGTTCTAATGAGCCAATGCACAGCCAAAACCAATTTTTATTCGTAGAGTTTAAGAGAGGTAATTTATCTGAACCTTAACAGAAAGTTTTTCTTCTTATAAATAGGCGGGAAGCCGCTCAATCAGGCATGGATGAATTGTTTTGATCGCTTAAAGTACCCACATTTTTTCTACATTGCCTTGTAAAAAGCAGAGAGTAACAGAGAGGGTCAGGTTGGTCAACATATGCAGTACCCCATACAGTGCCAATTATTCCGTGCTTTTTAGCATTTAATGTCACCCTTTCTTGTTAAGTTTTAGAATATACATCAAATATGGGCTTGAAAAGTCTGCACCCTCTACCGGTTAGTACCTATGTATGTGTATGCGAAGTGCATCCTTGAAGCCTCTCCTTCAGTGAATCTGTTTCCCGAAGCACGCTCAGGATTTCGATGCAGGAAAAGAACCAAAGTATTAATGAACATAGTTCTGGTTACCAGATTTCACCCAGCCCTTTATAGCGGCTTCGATGACATCAGTGATTGGATGAGAGACAGATGACTGAAAATGATGTCAGCAAGGCCAGAGTGGTGCTCTGCAGGTCACGAAAGAAGCTAACGAGCATATCCCCAGCAATTACAAAGAGGTAGAAAAATGATGAAAAGGCCTGGTTTTACTCTCATCTCCTAACTCTCCCTGAATTGAGCTGAATCAGGCGTGGGGTTAAAGTCTGCCTGAAATTGAACAGGGAAAAAGGTGAAAACTAAAATAGTGCATACATTTTTAATTAAAAGGATAGTTTGGAAGCACATGGAGAGTAGGAAGATAAGTTAGTTGAAAGATACAAAAAAGACATGGGTGAACTACATACAGTAGTAACAGTGGATTGTTTGAAAAGATTCTATAATAAACCAACTTATAAAACCGCAATATACAAAATGATGGTCTAACAATGCAAGCCACAAAATCGGATACTAATCAGCTATAGAGTTTTTAAATCGAAATAATATTTAGAGAGTTTTCAAATGGAACTGCAGACTGTTAGACAAGGCACAGACTAACCTATGCAGTTCATAGAAATCAGAAAGTCAAGCTGCGAAATCACTTCCTCCCTTCACATGGCCCTAAAGTACACTTGACTATCATTTACAATAATCTAAACGCCCCAACGCAAAATCATTTTTGGTATTTTCTAATGCATGCAAACCCTCTTTGCATGGCTTTGCTTGGTTTAATAAATGCAAAGTAATGCAAAACAGCAGATAGCAATGCCTGGCATTAACTTGCATTGGGAGTGAGATCCATGGGTGGAACAAGGCATTCCCATGAATCCAACCATTGATTTTTTTCACATTCCCAGATTTACTAAAGCTAGTAAACCTGAGAATGCATCAAAATGCTATGCCTTCCCCAGTGAGGTGTAACAAGGAGAAATATATTTATTTCTCCTTGTTATTTCATCTTTCGAAATGTGCAGCATTCTGCATGTACACATTGCAAAAAAGGAAAGTGCTTCTAAGGATTGTTTTTGTACAGGAAGGTGTACTTGCAAAAATGTGCCATGCTGCAAGAATGCCTGTGTTGGCTCTAGGCTGCATAGAAGACACCAGCACAAGGAGAGAGCAGAAATGCTCCATATCTTTGGAAATATGGAGCATTTCATCTTTCTCCGTTGAACGCAACACAGGGCAGCAATTTTGTCATCTTTCCTGCTTTCTGTGATATGATTAGTGAATATGCCCCCTGAATTGAATAAAATAGGAATGGCAAGAAGTATTAAACCAAAAACAAAGACTGGCTGGGAAAATTAGAAGAACAGAAAAAACGAAAGTGTCCATTTGAGTAATCAATATCCAACAGAAATAGAGTAGCTGAAAGCAGAAGAAGAAATTAAAAAGAGGATTATCTGTTTTGCATTGCGTGCAAGGGCAAGGCGGTTAGTGCAAGGCAGAGCTAAGAAAGTCATGAAAGGAGAGTAATTGAAGAGACAATTTAAATAATACACATATCATGAGAGAGATGTTTGATTAAAAGTAATTACAGAATCTTTAAATATTTCACAAAAATACTAGTGGAAAGAAAAAATCAGGGATGACAGTACGATTTTGAAGTAAAAAGTGATAGAATTATGCACTTCAAGAAGTTGGAACAGGATATGCTGAGGTGCTAATAAGATTAGTTCTGTGAAAAAAGTGAAATGTTTTGCTTCAGGAAAAGAAAATTAAGTAAAAAAAGAAGTGTGTCAAAAAGTCATAGAAATCCATTTGATCATAGAAAAAAGTAACACAATCCCATAATAATACACCTTTCTGGACAGGAAGCTCAGGAGCAGGTATATTAAGTGTGTGATTAAATAGAGCAGAACCACCATTGATGAGGAGCAAGAGTAGTGATTGAAAGTTAGAAGTACAATTATTTGGCTTCTAATTCAGAATCATGAATTGTTAGAATATATAGCAAAATTGACTAGAGAATAAGACTGCCTCTGATGACAGTCAACCTTACGTAGGCAGAGTCAGAGTAAAGAAGTAAATAAGTTAATCAAGTTTGAGAGATTTATAAGATAAATTAAAATGAACTTTCAGAAGAATAAGGTCAAGAAAGAGAGAAGTGATTCAGAAAAAGAGTCAAAGGAGAGGTACCATAAGGATCTTAGGTTTTAGTTCCATTTCTTGACCAAATTGATAACTTCCAGGAATACAATGTAAATGTGGCATTTGATGACCACAGATAACACCATATCCCTGTGTGTGCTAGCATGCAGAGTGACTAGTAAGCTTTATTTGTATTTTGATATAGTATTAGCTTTTTAGTATTTGGGAAGTTCAGCCTTTTTTTGACTCTATGATGATTCACTATAATATCTAATGTAATTTTCCCTCTCACAACCTCCATGTGTTAAAAAAAATAGAAGTTTGCTACATAGTACTAGACAGCGAATATTGATGTAGAATATGTTACTAAACAAGAAGTGGTTCTGTCGGGTTTGAAACAATTTCTTTTCAGCGCACCTAATGTCACACGCAAATGTTGATTTGTAATTTTCAACAAAGTCTCAACCACCTAAATAAAGACTCCTTACTTAATGAGAGCCATGACTCAATAGTGGTGTCTACTGTTTATGTTATTACAGAATTAAATCATCCATCAATATTTACATAAGTAGTAGATCAAGGCTGACCAAAAAAAAACCGATACAATAATGGTAACAATGTGACATATGTGCTCAGTGCTAAACAAGTGTGTAATATATACAGAATAAAAAGGACTTATATACATAGGTGGGGGGAAAGGGGGAGGTTGGCCAGACAAATATGTTGAACTAATGGCTCTGTTGGCTGATCCTGCTCCTTTGGGTGTGCAGAGCCTTGGTCAGTCTGGGCCTTGTATGATTGTTGACGTTTCAACCCGTGATGTAATCCATTAGGTAGTCACGTTGGATCTTCATCAGGACGGGATGGGGAGAGGCAATGACAGCCCTTGGTAGACCAAACGGAGTCCTGGCTATATGAGCTTCAATCAGCTGTTGCCTGGTGGTAGAATCAGGGGCACCAGGGTGTGGGGTATCTTGGGTATTAATTACTGCGGAGGGCAAGCGGGCATTTGTCGTGCGTTGCGGCTGCATACTGTATACGTCGCAAACGGGCTAAATCACAGAAACGGCCCCTTTGCAACCAGTATTTTGCCATTTGCAATGCATCAAGCCCAAAGCAACTCACAAATTAGGGAATCACAATTTTTACGATTACCTATTTTGCGAATGCATTTAGGGAATCGCAATTTGTGGTTCCCTAAATGCAATGCAGGAAGGATGGAAAATTTGTGACCCTGCATTAAGGAATCGCAATTTACCACCAACTTCAAGTTGGTGGTAAGTTGCAAACCCTTAGAAAAATGCACTTTTTTGCATTTTTCTAAGTGCCATGGGGCGCATACACAAGCCCTTAGGGTATGTATGTGCCACTAATGTGCCCCCTATCACCCTTGAAATTGCATTCACAATTTGCGAGTACCTATTTGGTGAGGCATTCCTTAATAGCGAATCGCAATTTTAGATTTGCTATTAAGAAATATATAGGATTCACAGTTTTGTTTTGCGAAGCCTGCATGCATAGGTAATTGAGACTCCCTAATAGCGATTCCTTAATAATCACTTTTGAGGATTCACAATTCCCTACTTTGATGCATGTGGCCCTTATATTTTCCAAAAAACTCCAATATTTTTATTCAAATGTATATTTTAGTATTTCATTCAATACAATCTTTAATAACAGTGATTATTATAAAAATGTTTTGTGAAATTTTAGGTAAACAATTTAAATCAAAATGTTTGTGAGTCTTTCTTTTAACATAGGGTCTGACTTTTGATCTTGACGGTCTTACTTCTGTCCCTGAGTTGACGGTCTTTCGCCAGCCGTATTTAGATGCATGCATGCTGTTTTGCCATCTGTTTACTGCTGCAGTTGCGGTGCACCACCGTGGACGCAGTAGACTCCAATGCTGGCGAATACTGCTTCGTTGCTGTCAGGGCGGTGGGTTTCCACTGAGCTGATTTAGATTTGACTGTTGTGCTGGAGGTTTACTTGTGTCGGTACCCAGATGGTGTGAGGCCGTCGTGGTACGTGCACCATCACTGTGACCATTGGATGGATGCTAGCAGAACACACCACTGTCCAACTAAAAACACCTCCATACCACACCTTAAAACACACTCCATTTCAGACCATGATCCTTTGCCATTCCAGCTCCACCATGATTTTTAATACCAGATTCTTTGACAGTGAAGAGAGTTTTTTTGTTTTATATTCTCCCTCTTTCCAGTCCCTTTATCAACTTTCATTTAGTAACTTGTGGTCAATTATTTGATTTAATCTTATTCTTTTCACAATTCCAGGCCCACAAAATCCACATTTTACAGAGGGAGAATTGTCAGTCATTGTGGATGAAATCCTAAATTTAGAGCCACATTTGTCTGGAGTCAAAGTCCAAAATACACCCCATACCAGAAAAGGCAAATGTGGTCCAGAATAGTCGACAAAGTGAATTCTGTAGCAAACAACCTGCACACAGAGGAGGAAATTAGGAAGAGGTGAAACGATCTGCGATGGAATGTGTGTTCGTTGGCCTGCAAGCATCACATCAAGGCACCCAGTCCCAGAATACCATTCATGCCCAGGAAGAGAAGGACTTGCAGATCCTACATATTGAAGGCTTGACAGGAATACCTAGTGGAGTGAAGTCTGGTATGTTACACTTTGCAAAGTCACAATAAAACTCAATTTCCTGTTTGTTCTCAACTCCTTTGTTGTCAATGTGTCCTGCACATATTTTCCTAACATACCAACCTCAAAGTATCAGTGTCAGATGATTAGTATTGTTTGCGTGAATGCATTGTGAGTCATTTATGATTACAGGTCTAAATCCCCATTCCATTTCACATGATGTTATGCTGCATGTAAGGTTACAACACCAAATAACCCATTGTCCATATGTTTATCAAAATGTAAATGTCTGGCCCATGTCCACTGCATATTTTCCACACGTATGTTGCTGTAACCATTTTGCAACTGTTGGGAAGTTATCTTTGAAATCACTACAACTACCATGATGCCCTATTTCTGTTTCTCTAAAGAATATTGCTATGTCATGTTGCTCAGTCTCTCTTTCCTAACAGATTCCAGCACATGTAAAAGTGCCATGTAGTGATCAATCACTATTCAATGCTCTCCTGAGAATGGTTTGTGGAGTTTTCTGAAATTTGTCCTGTTCTACTCAACCAATGGTATTGATGTCATGCGTTTCACTAATCAAACTGCGTCGACACAAACTTTGTCAGGTATGCGAACTACTATGCTGAATGTAAGTGGTACTAGAAAACATTGACACTGCACTGTTTACACAATGACTAATGCCAAACATCAATCCAAGTAGTGGAAATGACTGTTTTGCTGTCAGCTAAGCCTTGGAATTGTCAATTACATGTTTCACCCCTCCACTGTGTTGGGCTGAATGGTTGGGAGGTGTCAGGTATGCTCCCTAATCACTTTATGAACATTTCAGGATCTCTTATTACCTGCTGAATTTAAGTTGTACTGTTTGAAATTGCTAAAAGTTAGGATAATACGTGCACTACCACTGGAAGCTATCATCACAATAATCTCTACCTATTTAGTCTTCTGGGTATCTACATTGATTATCTCTAAAGATCTGAATATACAATACACACTTTTACTAATTAGAATGTTCTCCATTTCTCAATAGGTCAAACTGGCTGAGCACATGGGCAGATACCAGCCACTGAAGGAACCTCCAGTCTAGCCCAGAGAGAACAACACTCCTGGTGATATGAAGGAGCTGAGGAGCATGCTATATCTAGCCAGTCTAGGCAGACGGCTCCAAAGCCACTACCTGCACAAACATTGACATCTCCCACCCCCAGATGTGACACCTGAGCAACCTGAAGACTGTGTTCCTCACACTGTGACACCGATTGTGTGCTCCCTAGTCCCGGGTGATGTTGAGACCACACCACCACCAACTCCAGCTCACCCATGACCCAGTCATATTGGGCACACTGGGCCAAGGGCACAGGGTAGTGGGGTTAGGGGTCATGGGGGTGTTTATGGGCCAGCATACTGAGTCTACTGGGGTCACTGACACCCAGACCACCATCGACCAAGACTTGGTAGCCAACCATCAGTCCAAAACATGATGGGACAGGTACTCACTGAGCTCCGAGAGTTGAAGCAGCTGCAGAAGGAGCACAATCACCAGATAGAGTCCTATTTCTCAAATATAGGCTCCTTGATTGGGGTGCTGCAGGATATTTACACCCACATGTGCAAGGCTTTCCGAGCACAATCTATGCATTCCAGTGGTCCTACAACATCTGAGCCCTTCTTCATCAGTCACAGCAAGGGAGGTTGTGCCACCGGAAGAACCACATGCAGCCCCCCTAGCCCCTGTGGCTGTGGAACCCTACCCCCTCCTGTGGCATGGAACGTCCACTCAGATCACCAGCAGGTAAGGATGGCAAGACCTCTGCAACCACCAGCAAGAAACCTCAACACTAATTTCCTCCAGTGTGTACCTACCATTCATTTTGTGGACTATTTCTAGACACATTTGCCTTTCCGATGGCAGTAGTATTTTGGACATTGGACTTTTAACAATTTTGACACACCAAGTATGTTTTAATTCACCATATCTTACGTTTTCCCTCTTGCTTTGCTTTTGTTATGGTCACTGTTAGACCTGGCATTTCTTGGCGTGGTTACCCCTGACTTTTTGCCTCTGTCTACTCTATTTTTGATGCTGTGATGGATTTCACTTTGTTGACTTAGATACTTTGGGCACTTTGCCACTGCTGATCAGTGTTAAAGTGCAAGTGCTCCCTGTATAAAGTGTTATGGTAATTGGTTGTCTATAATTGGTATGCTTGTCTTACTAGTAAAGTCCCTAGTAAAGTGCACTATGTGCGCCAGGGCTGGTAATGCAAATGCTACTAGGGGGCCTGCAATACTAATTGTGCCACCCACATAAGTAGCCCTAAAAAGAGATCTCAGGCATGCCACTGCAGTGCCTGAGCGCAATTTGTTAACTGCCTTGTTGTCCTGACAAGTGCACCCACTTGCCAGGTCTTACCCTTCCCTTTTTTATCCAAATCAGTCACCCCTATCGTAGGCCCAAGGTGCCCCCCTGGGCAGGGTGCAGTGTATGTGAAAGGTAGGACATGTACTGAGGTTTGTACCATGTCCTGACAGTGAAATACTGCCAATTTCGTTTTTCACTGTTGCAAGGCCATCTTGCCCATAGAACATAATGGGGAATGCAGTGTAACATATTTACAGCATATCTTCCCATCTGCATATAATGGAGAGATGGAGTTTAGTGTGCCTGAACTCAGAATTTAATAACACATCTTTTTGTGAAGATGGTTTTTAAATTGTGTGTTTAGAAACCACACTTATAGAAGTGGCTGGTTTCTTGTCCTAACCATCCTGCGTGCCTCTGCTTGGTTGTGTATTGACTGTCTGGGTTTAGATGTGACAGGGTCTGGGGAGGTGTCCTGACAGGTGAGACAGCAACAGACTGGCCTGCATTTGGTGTGGTGGGAGGAGTAGCCCCCTGGATGTGAAGAGGGCAGTGCTGCTCCCACAAAAGGATGGCTCCAACTCTTGCGGAGCGTCTGAGGCCCAGACCCTCACTATCAAAGGAAGAGGGTGTGCACTGGCAGGAAGACACCCAGAACTGGTTTGAACTTGGCTAAGAGCCCCCTGAACCCAGGCATTAAGGGGTATAAATGTGAGAGCTGAAACCCCTGAACTCAAGACTGAAAAAGGATTGAAAATACTTTGTGATCAAGAGGAACCTCTGCCAAAGAAGAACAGCTGAAGAGACTGAAGAGAAGGACTGCCCTTGCTGCGTGTTCTGGGACTGGCCTGCAGTTTGCTGATTTGACTAAGGAGAGGACAAGGGACTTTGCTGTGTGCTGTGTCCCCCTGCTTGAAAGAACTTTGCTGTGTGCTGTGTCCTGAAGTGACTTGTCTCCAAGGGCCCGAGGACAGCTTGTCCCCGCTTGTGGAAACTCTGGAACATCAAAGTTTCCAACCCCGTCCCAGCAATGCTTGGTGCGTGTGCTTTTACATGCCTGAGACTGCCATGTGGTCCGTGGTGCTGTTTACGAGGTATCCCGTGCCGCATTGCCCCCGCAGTGTGAAATATCTTCAACGCTACTGCATTGCTGTTTGTGGCCTGAGCCGTCATCGTAACTGAGGCTGTGAGTAAGGATCGCCACCGCCGGCCAGAGCCGCAATGCTCTAAAGGGTTTCTTGAAGCTAAGGAAGCTGCAAGGTGAAAGGGATCAGGATCGTTGTTCGGCAAGAGGGATCTGCCCAAGATCGTCAACGAAGGAGAAGACAGCGCAGTAACCCGCCCAGTTACAGCGTCGCCTAGCAATGGAGCTCAAACATCATCGGGACCGCCCAGCAGGACGTCCAACGAGTGGGGAGAGAGAGAGAACAAGGCAGCGCATACCCCAGGTAAGGCTTGGACTCCAGTCAAGAGGCGCAAGCATGTGTGGCCTGGGGAGGCGCGCAGGAGGAGTACAGGAGTGCTCCGATCTCTCGCTCTCAGTCCCCGAGTGGCCCATACCTGCCCAGCAGTACCGGGGCCGCCCTTTTAAGTTAGCGACCGTTGTCTCTGTTGTTGGGGCCTAGTGGTGCCCGAGCTGACCGCGCAGATTGGCTTATAGCATTATTCCTTGCATTAAGAACTGCCTCACTCTTGCACTAAGAACTGCATTATTCTTGCATTAAGAACTGCATTGTTATTGCATTACGAACCGCATTATTCTCGCAATACGAACTGCACTATTCCTGCGTTACGAACTGCATTAGTACTTGCATTAAGGACTGCCTTATTTCTACATTACGAACTGCATAGCATAGCATTAGGACTGCATTAGATCATCGTGAACTGCTCATTATTACCGCAAGAACCTACAAGTGATTGTTGGCCTAATAACCGGCAAAGTGGAATAATACGAATACGCATATGTTGGATTTCTATCGTTTAGTTTCATCGCATTTCTTTTGATAAAGATACCGCTATTTTTATTAAATCAGTGTCGTGTCCATTTGTGGTGTTATCACTGTGTTACTGGGAGTGTGGTTGAAAATACTTTACACATTGCCTTGGAGATAAGCCGGGCTGCTCGTGCCAAGCTACCGGTGGGTGAGCAGGGGTTATCTAAGATTGTGTCCCTTCTATCCCTGACTAGAAGCAATGGTCCCTCTTTGGACTAAGGTACCTACCTCAGCCAACTAGAGACCCCCTCTTCTAACAGTCACCCTCTTTAATTTCATCGTATTTAGTACAATGCATTTCAAAGTCAAAAAGTCATAGACTTGTGTTGAATATCTCAACTCTATCAATGCTTTTGTTTCATTCCATCACAACTTGACAATGACAAAACAATAAAATAATATGTCAACATAGATGATTTGCAAGTAGGTATTGTTTATGTCAAGTTCCCAAACATGACTCCGAAGATATGCCATACAATTCAATCATGAACTACTATGCTTATCCCATTTGACCAATACTTGTCTGTCAACATTTGCACTAACATAACAATCCATACATTATACTAATACTTGCCAATTTGCACATTTCCCGTTCAAGACCTTGCGAACATGGAAGAAGGGGATATATCCAAAACAATAAGATAGCATAGGCAAATTATTGGTGATTCATGTCATCAGCTGTAGCCAGATCTTCTGGCTCACATAAGAAATCCGACATCAATAACACTAAGAGTAAAAACCATGGCAGCACTACATGTTGAAGACACAGTATCATTACAAAGCACTGGTCCAGTATCTTATGGAATGTTACAACCAAGTTTCAGTGGTGTGCCACAATAAGTATGTCCCACAATGATGTGACACACCAACAACCACATACACTTTACACAAAATGAGGATTTTACTAATGTGAAGGGAACGTATCATGCATTGGCTCCACTCTCACATGTGCTTTGAGCAAATGATGGCACACATATTGCATTAGTGGCAATACACGACAGAGAACAAGTTCAATGTAATCTTCATATCTCCCATGCAATCACAGTGCAAGTTGCCATGGTATAAGATTTATACATCAAAAGTCTATGTCTGTCTTTCTCAGGATCAACCCAGGTTCCCTATGTACTTGGAAATAGCGCCATATACCTGCAAATGTCACAACTCTGAAATGTCCAAATGAAGATGATATGGTGAAGGAAGCTAAAATAGATAAAAAATAAGACATTAGCAATCACACAGATCATGATGGCCACATTACAAAGTGAAATTTTGGAGTACGCAGTTTCACAAAACAATCAGGAAAAAACAATGTAGCTGAAAACAATAGTCAATGTGTCAACACTTTGATCTACAAACACCTTTGGCCTGATGTTCCCTGTACGTGCCCCTCCCAACAAAGCACCACCACATACTTCTCCCATCACCACATCAATAGTTGGAATAGCGGTGGAAGACATGACATGTAAAGATATACTTGCACTAATGAGAAGAAGTTGTCAATGACATCTAGATGTAAGTAGACTCCTTCCTCTTTACCACAATCATCTTCATTTTGCATATCAGGATCCTCTTCATGGTCTGCATCCTCTGCAATTTAACGGATTTTCTGTCACAGGGCGATGTTGTGGAGCATGCAGCAGGTTACAGTGATTTGTCACACCTTAGAGGGTGGGTAGAGGAGGTCTCCACCAGTTTTGTACAGACAACGAAACCTGGCCTTTAGGAGCCCGCTCCACTGGCCACTGTGTTCGTTCATTGGCCTCATTGAAGCAGACTTCCCCTAACATTGTTGGAGTCCTCAGCGGAGCCAACAAACATGGTTGGTTGGGATAAGCTGAGTCATCTAGATAGAAGACTAAAAAGGCCCTCAATATTGTAACACAATTCGAGATTATGCAGCAAGCAATTCCCCAAACAATATAATGAAACATTGTACTGACCAACAAGCCAGACCCTCTCAGGTCCAAGTTGAAACATTTGCAAGGTTATGGGGCTGTTCAGTAGTACAAATGAATCATGGGCAGAGCCAGAGAAATGGTCATAGACATTGTGATGTACAAATCTGGTAAGCAGACAACTTGTACGTTGATTGAATGGAAGTTCTTTCGATTCCGGTAGACCTGTTCTCTGGCATGTGGTGACACTAAGGCAACATGTAGGCCATCACTTGCTTCAACCACATGTGGTAGGCGACCCAAACCATAGAATTCACTCTTCACATTGGCTAAATCCTGTTGCTGTAGAAACTGGATGAAGCTGTTGCTGTGTCTCATCATTGAAGATAGAACTTCCTATAGCACACCACTGAAAATTGGTTGTGACATACCACCAGATAGTGCCACAGTGTCCTGGAAGGATACTGTGGCCACAAAATGAAGTACAGGCATGATTTTGACAACTGGTGTAATATATGTAGTATTACTGTAGTGATGACATAAATCCAGTATACTTTATCTATTCAACCAGAGCTTTTTGATTATATTCCTTTCTTCCATGGTGTCAAGGTTTGGAAATGGGTGCTCATTCAGCGTTGTGTCATACAACAAATGCACTGAGGTACAGCTGTCAAGACCATATATCATTTGCAGGTCAACATTTGAGGTTTTCTTAAAATATGCTTCTAAATGGACAACAGATGAAAGGGAGTTCCCTGACTTCTTGAGCTAACACTTCTTTTCAATGGACTTATATTTTTCAAAGAATGTCATCTCCAAACATCAAGCCCCTTATTCACAGTGGCCACTATTCACTGTGCCATAATCATTAATGTTTAGCCTTCAGTAGTTCACAATCTTTAGCACTGATCAGAAGTAGGTCACATCACAGATTATGTAGGGACTCCTGGGCTAGATGATATCACAGGTTTGGATTTTTGTGTTTAGACCATGAGATTAGTGAAATGTTCTACAATATTTTGACTAAAGTGAAAGCCAGCATATATGTAGTGAAAAACATTTCACAAAGATACAACAAGGTTTAGATACCTATAGATATTTAGGAGTCAAATGTGAAGATGCTTTTGCTCGGTACTGAAGTGTATCAGAAATATTTCAAGGGCAATGTGTTTCTGTAAGAATCTCCTTTTGATGAAATAAGAAGTCTTGAGACAGGAAATCCTTGAAGAAAATGCAGGTTTTATTCCAAGTAATAGGACCCATCCAGTCCTACATCCAGCTCATCAGGACAACAGTTATCTTTTACCAACCGTCACTAGTTCATGAACAGGAAAAAAGCATCGCGAACAAGCAATTCCCCGTGTTCGTGGAATTTCTGCGTGCTTGCGGACATTTTTTACCATTTCACAGAGCTTTGCGTAGCACGACCAAGCAAATTCTGCCCACCCCTAATCGCAAGTCGTTTCTACGAATTGCACTAAAAGGTGCGCTGGACTTAGGAATAGTATAAATTACTACTCCAGTTAGCGCAATAGCAAGTAATGTGTTGGATTTAAAATCCAACACATTCCCTGGTGTTGCACGCCATCTAGCGCAAGTCGTAGAAACTTGCCATTCGTGGTAACAACGCGGACGATGTAACGTCCACGTTGTAACCTACCAGAGTGGTATTGACAGCGTTGTAAATGCTGTTTCCCATTGTGGCTTGGCATTGTGCAATACTTCCACTGTGTTATTAGTTTTAGCTTTTTGAGCTAGGGTGCTACCATAGACAATACACCAGGGTATTTGGAATTTTGGTTGCCTACGGTGTCCTGACCTATGTAGCCTTCCCACCTGTGTCTTTAATGGAGTCTAGAAAGGGAATTCATTTTATTTCATTTGCTTGGGAGAAAGCACTTTCAAGAAATATGTTATAGTGGTTGGCTACTTCAGTTGTTGGTACATAGGCCAGGACTATGCATTTTTTTACAATTTGCTTATTGGTGGCATAATCTATACTTAGGGCTCGATTCCGATGTCATTCGAACGGCCTCCGAATCGTATTTGGCTTTCCCTGAACTAATTTGTAGCCCTTGTTTTCGACCGAATCGTACACAGGTCTGAAAGACCAAGTACGATGGGAAGATCGTGTAAGCGCCGACCGAATTGTTTCCGGGACCCGAACCTGTCCGCACAACACGTTCATAGCCGAATCGTGCCACAGTATGGAGCCAAAGTCCGACTGAGTGAGTACGATGCACGATTCGGACAGCCGCTTCACCTCGGTCTCAGCGAGACAAAATGGCTGTCGGAAGCATACTTCAGGATGCAGTAGCAGCCCCCCCTTCACCCGGGCCCTTTGAATCTGTAACGGGGGTGTGCCCATGCGTACCCCTGATCCAGGCATGCACAGTGTGGTGGGCACCATGGGGTGCCCACCACAGGGTGTACGCTTTTACCCACCCACCCCTTTTTGCTACGAGAGCCTATGTACGTGTCTGTACACAGGGTCCCATAGAGTTCAATAGGAGTCTGTAAGCATACAGCTGCATTGTACTTGATCGTTTGGACTCCCGGATTATGTTTTGCTCGGAAAGCCCTCCGGATCCGAGTCGTACGGAGGGCTTTCCTAGCAAGAACGGAATCGGGCACTTAGATTAGATTTTTGTAGGTGTTTCCAGATACTTTGGTTGAAGTGATAATGGCAATCTTGTATTGCACTGTGTGGGTATATTTCTAAAATTGACAGTATCATTGCTTATTCAAAGCCAATGATTATTTTTTGGGGAAATAGTTGTTGGTGTGGTGTATTATTATTGTAAGGAGCTCTCTGTAGGTGGTGTTTTGCTAATTGGGGAGTAGTACATTTATGAAGAGGATGTTAGTGTCTTTTTATTCACCGTGGATGGTATAGAGTTGGTGAAAGTGCTTGGGGTAAACTTTGAATGGACCATCCATCATCCACGTTTCCCTGCTTTTAATTTTTGTATGTTGTTGTTGGTGGCAAAGATTACAATTAGTTTTTCATGACTGTTATTGTCATGAAGAATACATTTCTCATCTTTGTGGGTGACAGTGTTTTCAGGTAAGATTTCTATTTCTGAAAAGTTTGGGGGTGGGTGGTGTTAGTTGTCCTGTGACATGTTCAGGAACCCTAGTTAATATGTTTTTTAGTGTTTGCGTACTGGTCTGTTGGGAGCTGGTGCTTGCTTCTATGATGGTTTCTAGAGCATCTCTGACCTCGATTTCTGTCACATTGAGGGGATGGTTGTGTTCCCTGACAGTAACTACATTGGTTTCTACTGTTGTAGCTCCCCCATAGCAAGAATTGGAGTAGTATTTACTACATTTCCAATGGGTTTTGTTTCCTGTTATTTTGTTTTGTGAATAAGTATAGCCCATGTAGCACAGAAGTAGTTTTCCATTTTGCGATGTGAGGAATTTTGCTCCTTCTGCCATTTGTTTTGTCTATCTGTGAATATATGTGTTTACAAAGAGTATATCATCTTGACACCACATAAGAAAAGAACTCCATTATTATTAATAATCAGGATAAACTTTAGTTTTTAATAATGTGCAATTCAGACTGATTTATATTTAAAACCAAAATAAAGGTGTTTTAAATAATGGCATTTTTAGCTTTTTTTACAATTTATATGTTTGAATGTTTTAATAGATTTTAAATGCCCGATATCAGTTATAATGTTTACATTTGTCAGTATATTTATTGTTTGCATTTATGCACATATTTACTGCAATATTTATTACATACTCATGTATTTATTAGAACAAATGTATGCATTTTGCACATGGTGAACCTTTTGTCTAAAGCGCTCACAGGAATGTAAAGTACTATGTAGTATTTTTCCCATGTCTTTCAAACAGTCACCTGTCTTTGATTTGCACTAGCAGTTTAAATAAGGGTAAAAAAATATGCAACGCGTCATGTGATCAAGGCCCAGGTGGGGTTGAAATGCGTGATGGTGGCGATACAGGGCAACTGAATAAACTTGACTGCACAAAGAATCTTGGGTCCGCGTTCATCTGTCCAAGTGAAAGTGGATGCCTTTTGATGAAATCAGCAATATATATATATATATATATATATATATATATATATATATATATATATATATATATATATATATATATACGATCCAACGCTCACCTTAAACACAAAAGCAAGCAGGACACAGCTCCGGATGCGGAAAAGAATTTAATGAGCAAAATTTCCAGCTTTGGCTAAACAGTCCGTGAAGCAATGGCAGACGCGTTTCTGGCCTCCGTGGCCGTCATCAGTGCCGGTATCACAGGCTGGTGAATTCAACTGTTTGCTTAGAGATCTGTCCTGATAAGCAGTCTCTCAGCTCCTCCCACTACAGTCAGGTGAGTGAGACGGTGCCGCTGGGCTCCAGGAGAACTGCATGATGGTACTGGTAGTCCAACGTGGTACCTCATACAGTGACGGGAAAACAGACACCTATTAATGCCCCACAGTTCATGGCGCTGGACTTCAAACTGCATATTCCACCTGGATGTATCAATTCAGCTCACATCCTCGTCCGCATCCTTCTCAGGCAACTACGCGCTGCCTCCTTTCTCCCCTCGCAAACATAACGGCCCAGTGGCAGTAGTTTTCGCTCGGGGGGGCGCCGTGTTTGTACTCATCGTACTCATCCACAAGTTTTGCTGAAAACACGGTGCTCCTGACCGAAAGGGCGTGTCCAAGGCCGGTATCAGCACACCGGCTAAACATACGATCCAACGCTCACCTTAAACACAAAAGCAAGCAGGACCCAGCTCCGGATGCGGAAAAGAATTTAATGAGCAAAATTTCCAGCTTTGGCTAAACAGTCCGTGAAGCAATGGCAGACGCGTTTCTGGCCTCCGTGGCCGTCATCAGTGCCGGTATCACAGGCTGGTGAATTCAACTGTTTGCTTAGAGATCTGTCCTGATAAGCAGTCTCTCAGCTCCTCCCACTACAGTCAGGTGAGTGAGACGGTGCCGCTGGGCTCCAGGAGAACTGCATGATGGTACTGGTAGTCCAACGTGGTACCTCATACAGTGACGGGAAAACAGACACCTATTAATGCCCCACAGTTCATGGCGCTGGACTTCAAACTGCATATTCCACCTGGATGTATCAATTCAGCTCACATCCTCGTCCGCATCCTTCTCAGGCAACTACGCGCTGCCTCCTTTCTCCCCTCGCAAACATAACGGCCCAGTGGCAGTAGTTTTCGCTCGGGGGGGCGCCGTGTTTGTACTCATCGTACTCATCCACAAGTTTTGCTGAAAACACGGTGCTCCTGACCGAAAGGGCGTGTCCAAGGCCGGTATCATATATATATATATTTATATATATATATAAAAATATATATATATATTTATATATATATATATATTTATATATATATATAAATCCTGAAAGCTGTTTTCCATGCAGTGACAGCAATCCCTGACAGCAGTAAACTTTCAGCAGTTTAATTTATTTTAGCAGAATAACAGCAACTCGACGCGTTTCGGGTACACCACCCTTGGTCACGAGTCTATATATATATATATATATATAAATTATAAGGTTTTGAATAGTGAACTTTTGTATAATTATTATATTTGAAAATAAACTTACATTTTCTTGCTTTAATTTTCTTGTTGACTATTTTATTGATGGTCGTGGTTGATTCACTGTTTTCTTTTTTTCTGTTGGTTTAAAAGGAAAATGTTATTTTTATCAAAGTGTTCCATTTAATTTTATTATTTCGTTTATTTCATTACTTACTATTCTTAGTTGATGAAGTTTATTTTGTTGATGTTGTATTTTGAAGTTTGTAGAAGTTGTGAAGAATAAGAGTATTTGTTAGTTATACTTACTTAGGGGCATATCAGCCAGGGCCGGCGATAATTATCGCTCCACGCTCTTAGTGTGAGGATAATTATCGCCGGCCAACTCTGAATTTTATCGCGGAGATAGCGTGCTATTAGCAACGCTTATCTCCAAAGCGATAAAATTCAGAGCACAAGCTGCCAATTGTGAGAATATCGCTGGAAATACAGCGATAATCCCACAAGGTTTGGCGATAGCTTGCTGATAGGGATAGACATACTTAGCCATGATATCCACCTTACATAGGATATCATGGTTAAGTCAGAAAAATACCAGACGTAAAAAAGCAGCGTTAACTGCGGTTAGCGCTGCTTTTTTTATCTCTAACAGGGTTAGCGATATCCTTGATAATAGGGGAAATGTCGCATAGCGACATTTCTCCTATCATTTTTCTCCGGAACGCCCCCTTTGCATCTCATTAGAGATGCAAGGGGAAGCGTAGAGTAAAAGGATGCTAACATGCGAATTGCATGTTAGCACCCTGTTGCTGATAGGGCACTAGTTTTATCTCTGCTTTGTTGGCTTTTAAAGCCAAAAAAACAGAGATAAAGCCCTTGTTGATATGCCCCTTAGTGTTATATTTTTCTTTAATTTTGATTTTGTCATTGTTTTTTAAGTTAATCGTTTTTTTTTGAGTTTTTAGGTTGGAGTTTTAGTGAAGTGTAATCTGTGAAACATAAAGGAACATTTTATAGTTTTAGTTAATTAGATTATTTCTATAGTTTAGCCTCTATTTTTATGTAAAAAAAATATACCTACTATTTTTAGTTGATGAAGTTTATTTTGCTGATGTTGTTGTTTTGTTGAGTTCTGTAGAAGCTGTTAAAAGAAAAGTATTTGTTAGCTATGTTTTGCTTTTCCATTAAGTTTATTAGTTTTAATTTGTTTACTTTATTTGTTATTTAAGTCATATACTTACTTGTTTTATGTTTTTTTTAATGATGATTTTATTGTTGCTTTGGACGTAAAACTTTGTTTAGAATTTTCAGGTGGTGTTTTAGTGAAGTTTAATCTGTGACATATATTATTATTATTGAAGCTTGTAGAGTGCACGGCTACCTCCAACGGAAGTGTCCCGGCGCTAGCAGTGCATTCAACCTATAAGGAGTGACCAAGACTAGGCCATGCGCTCTAGGGGAGGCCGAAGAGCCAAGTTTTTGAAGCTTTCTTAAACATAGATTCCGACTTGGTCTTCCTCAGAAGCTCAGGCACAGAGTTCCGTAATGTAGCGGTTTTTACCGAGAAGGCCCGGCCACCGATCCTGGCCTTTGCAAAGCGAGGGATCACCAGTAGTTTCTGGTCATTCGATCTAGGTACTCTATTCTGGCTGTATTTATTAAGTCTCTGCTTATTGAGGACCAGTGTCCCTAATTGCTCTATGCGCCAGGGTCAGTGCCTTATACTCTATCCTTTTTTTTACAGGCAAGCAATTTTAGACTATGCAAATGGGGGGTAATGTGGTGTCGCAATGGCACGTTCCTAATGAGCCTGGCTGCCACATTTTGAATAATCTGTAGCCCCCTGAGCAAATACTCAGGAAGACCCAGATAAAGACTATTAGCGTAGCCAAGCTGAGAGGTGACTAATGCATGAACCACAGTCTTCCTACAGTCCATAGGCAGAAAGTGAAGGAATCTCCGCAGAGCCTTCAACTTCCAGAAACACAATGAGGAAACATGAGAGATTTGCACGTTACCAGTAAATTGTGAATCAAACTTGAACCCTAGATTCCTGGCAGAAGCAACTGGAAAAGGAGGTGGATTTAACTCAGACGGCCACCAGCGTTCCGACTGAGGTGGGGTGGATTGATTAAAAACAGGACCTCCTTTTTGTCAGTGTTTAATTTTAAGCAGCTATCCATCATCCATGATGAGATATTAAGAAGACACTGCTTAAAACTTGTAGAAAGCTGTCTCGTTGTGTTCTCTAAAAGAGAGCACCAGTTGCGTGTCGTCGGCATATGAGACAACCTTTACCCTACATTGCTCAACGATTGCTGCAAGGAGAGTAAGATACACATTAAAAAGCATTGGGCTCAGAGCCGAGCCCTGAGGGACTCCACACATGAGGGGGCTGCAAGTGGAGACATGAGAATGGAGAGTCACCTGCTGTGTACGACGCTCAAGAAATTAGAGGAACTACGCCAGGACAGTTCCCGTCACTCCTAGATGTTCAAGTCTATTTAGGAGAAACCTGTGTGACACCGTATCAAAATCTGCGGACAAGTCCAGCAGCATCAGCATCGTGCAGCTGCCCTGATCTAATTTTTCACGGATAGTCTCTGCGACTTCAAGTAGATCTGTCTCCGTGCTGTAGCCAGATCTAAATCCTGACTGGGAGTCGTGCAGATGATAGTTCGACTCCAGGAAGTCCGATAAATGTTTCTGAACTTCCTTTTCAAGAATTTTAGCCGGCACAGGAAGAAGAGAAATTGCCCTAAAATATTTGAGCTCTGCTGGATCAGCGTCTTCTTTCTTAAGAATTGGCTGGACAAATGCTTTTTTCCAACTGATTGGATAAACTCCAGTCTCTAACGAAGAATTCCAGATGGAGTTCAGTATAGGATTGAACCAGGGGGCTAATAGCTTGAAGAATCTAGCAGGGCGGGGGTCAGACGGAGATCCTGATTTTATTTTATTCAATTCCACCAGGGATACTTCCAGGCAGAAAGGGCGAAAAACAGACCACATGCTTGAGTGATGTGAGGCATGAGATAGCAGATCTGGTGGTCCTGAAAGTGAAAAGGAGGAGTAGAGAATTTTGTTCTGAAAAAAAGTGGCTAAATCTTCACAGAGAGCCACTGAGGGGTGAATAATATTCTTCAGGGCTTGTTATTTAATAAAACCCTTGACTATCTTGAAAACCTCTTTCATGGTGTTGTCAGAAAACTTGATCTGATTGGCAATATACTCCCTGATGATCTTACGTTTTAGACCGTGTAATTTTCTATGCACTGCTTTATATGGGCACTTGGCCTCTGGCTCATAGTTTTTCCGCCATGCACGCTCCTGCCTCTTACAGAGGCTTTTCTCCGTGCGGAGTTCGGTTGTAAACCAGGGGGCCAAGGGTTTACTACTGGCCAATTAGATGGTCTTGATTGGGGCTATTCTGTCAAGGGCTGAGACGACCCAACAGTTGAAAACTGAAGTGTCATGGCTCGGTTGACCTTTAAGATGAGAGGGAGTATTCTGTAACTCACAACCCATAGATTCAGGTGAGATCTTCCTCCAATTTCTCCTATCCTCAATGCTGATCTGATCTGATTATTACAGGAAACCCACGTTAGTTTGAAAGGGATCAGCCAGTGATCCGACCAAGTTACAGGTAATGGGTGCTCTACCTGTAGCGTGTGATCATTGGTAAAAGGTAGATCAAGCATGGGTGGATAACAATACCTTTTGCATCAGATTTAGCCCTTTGAGGGTATCAGCCAATTGAACAGCTAAGGGGCAGTTGTCATTGTCCATATGGACATTAAAATCACCGAGGACTGTAAAATTAGTGTGCCTCAGTGAGAGGTCAGCGATAGTGTCAGAGCTTCAGCAGTTGGTCAGCTGGTGCATTTGGGGGTCTATAGACCAGCAGTCCGGCCATAGAGGACACAGTGGAGAATTTAATACAGAAGGACAAGGCCTCGATCAGCCCTGTACTTTCAATTCTCTTATGCGAGATCTCCCAACCCTCTCTCATAATCACGGCAAGGCCGCCTCCTAATCTATTACCAGCCCGGTTTGCCTTGGATATTCTGTATCCTGCTGGAATATCCAGTGATATATCAGGGTTGGAACTCTCTCTCAGCCATGTTTCAGTTAGAAACATGACATCCCAAGCGTTTGTCTTTAGAGTAAGCCAGATATCATTTGCATGTTTTGGGAGAGATCTACAGTTAATTAGACACGCCTTAATAGTGGGCCTGGAGGTTGGTTCGGGTACTATGGTGGACAGAAACGCAGGAGTATCAGTATACTCACCCACTTTCACAAGCCCAATATCCAACTTAAATGTGCATATAAAGGAAAACATGTTAAAGTTTTAGTTTTTTTTATTTTAAGCTAATTTTATTTATTTAGTTACAAAGTTTTGTTCTTACCTTTAATGAGAGTTTTTCTAAATAGTGATTGTGTAGTTATTTTTTGTTCTGTTTTCTGTCTTGCAAAGGTTCATGCTTTCTCTGTGTTTGTCCATTATATGGTACATTAAGTGTTAATGAATTGATTGGTTTTATAGTGTTTATTTAATTAGAGTCTTCTATTGGTTTGTGTTGGGGTAGTTTAAATGTATCAGTCCAGATAGATGTTTTTGATTTTTTGGCAGTTACTATTTAATTTGTTTTTATTTTGCTTATTATTGTTCTTTAAATGTATATGTAGATAAATGTTATATATTTTTTATATATATGATATATATTGATGTTTGTTTATTTTTGGTAGTTGTGATATTTGTTTATGTTGTATTGTTTGTTTATTTATTTGTTTTTGGGTTTTCAGTGTATACGTTTTATTTCATTTTATTAATTTTGTAATTTTTTAGGGTTTGTTTCTAATGTTTGGAATATGCTATTTCATTATATTATTGAAAATAGTTTTAAAAAACATTTTAAATGTTCTTTTTGGTATAGTTTATATGTATTTCATCTATGTTTGTGTTGTCGATATTATTTATATCGATGTTTTAGTTGTGTTATATTTTATTTTCATGTTATCGATAATTTTGTGTTTTTTATTGTTTTCAATAATTTTTACATAACATTTTTTTTTACAATATTGTTTTAATTAATGTCTGTGTTATTTCTGTTTTGTGTATTGGGTGTCGATATTTTTGTATACGATATTGTTGACTCAAAATGTTTGTAGTTCGATGTTATAGGAGTCAATGTTGTATCAGTGATCCACTGCAGCACTATGAGACACTTGCTTTAGTTTGCTGGTGGTATCCTTTTTGGTTGCTCCTCTGAGCATCTTCCTGCTCAGAAGAGGGTGAAGCAGGTATGCTTTGTAGCTAGAAAGAGGATGAGGGCTTAATGCCAATGATGACAAAAGACTTCTCCTCCTCACTGAGCACTTTTTTGGCAGCAGCCTCTTTTTTGGAAGCCATCTTCTTTAATAGTTGGTCAGCAGCATGTGCAGGAGCACTTAGCACAGAGTTATCTGGACTCTGCTGATTCATAGACTTCTCTCTGTCTCAATCAATATCCGCTTGAGCACCTTCAGACAATAAAAATAAGAAGGAAGAGAAGTTAGTCTTGGTAATTCTTGCTAATACAATATAAGCTATCATCATCATAACAATAATATAACATTTGATTAAATTAAAAAATAAAACTGGTTTCTTATGGGAGGCAGGCACAAATCTACCAAATTAATAAATACCTGGTGTACCTCCAGATCCAATGGGGTCCCTCTCGGAGGAAGGGAGTAGTAGAAAAGTAAATTGATATATTTGTCCCTCCAGGGCCCAAAGGAACCCTCTAGTTGGCAGGGAGAGGCAGGCAAAGATTGAATAAATTAATTTAAAACAAGAACTGCAGACTATAGACTACTTTAATCAGCCACATATACAAATAAATATATTGGGGAAAATATATTAAGAAAAAGCAAAGAGTTAAGACAAATGACCTGGGCTTTTAATGTAAATGCTCCTAGAAAATAGCGTATACAAGTGTAACAAGCTGTTTAATAATCAGAAATACAGACTGGCCCCACAAAATCGTGGTCACTCACAATATGACCAGAAGGCAGCATGGAGAAGAAAGACAAACAAAGGCAAAATGGCTACCCATGAAACACACACACACACACGCACACACACACACACACACACACACAGACACTCACACAGTGTATAAAAAATAGTGGTCTCCACATGGCCAGTAGAGAAGGAGGAAGCAAAGAGAACAAAGGCAAAATGGCTGCCTGTGCCAAACACTCATACACATACTCTTTCAACCAAATGGTGGTCCCCCACTTCTCCAGCAATGAAGGGTGTAAGCACTGGTAAGATGGCATGGCTGACTTCCCCTGTCTGTAGCCCCTTCCTTTTCTTCCCCCAACAAAAACTTACAGGATTGCACAAATATACACCCAAAATGTGACTGGGTCTGTCTGAGGGCCTTTAGTGTTCCACCACTAAAGCAGAAACAGTAATGTAAAAGAAAATTGAACTAAGATAAAAAAAATAACAGCAATAGGCAACAGATAGCCCTACAAAATACTTAAAAGAATAAAACAAAATTTATCAACCATCTCACAAACACTCAAGTAAAATTGTAAGCAAACAAAAGCACACAAAAAATAACAAAGAAAAGTATCTGGTTACATGAGTCCTGGACTCCTGGAACCACTCTGAACCTAGCCACTAACAGGCGCATGTAGACCAAAAATAATCTACATTTAGCACAAATAGTGAGAATGTGAAAAACATTTTTTAAATACCTACACAGCCGACAGCAGACTACGCCTCAAATGGTAGAACACAGCACAGTATGAAGACAGATCCGGACACAATTCACAAAAATAAAAGGAAAAGGGGAAAATATTAATTATCCCTTAACCTCACATGGGGCTACATTCATCCTTCCTATTCCAGCCTCTTGGTCAACAGCAGCAAGCAAACAAAATGGAAAAAGGAACAAATTGCATTGCCTGCTGAAACAAACCTTCTGCGCTAAACTCACGTTATTTTCCCCCCCAAAAAAATTCCAAGGGGGAATGACGCAGTAGAGATTGCAGCCAAAGGAAGAGTGATGCTTTCCCTCAAAAATCTAAATTCAAAATTACCAAGGGCTGGACAATGCACATAGAGCAATCTGTAAGAGGAAGTTAATACTGTATGTAGAGTAGTCTGCCTGTCTATGGTACTTCCTCTGTAAACCAAGAAAAACAATTACAATAAAAAAATAAAAAAAGATTAATTCCGCACTCAGAAATAACCCCACCAGTCTCCTGGGGTAAAAAAGCTAACGCGGGGGCGTGGATTGGACGGCGGAGTTAATGGCTGACTGATCCTGTCGCTCTGTCAGATTGGAGAAAGAACACTGATCTCCGATGAGTAAATGAATGAGCAGGACCAAGCGGTAGAAGAATCTGAACATCGGAAGGGCCACTGCCAGTGAGGATACCATTGTGACGACCTCCGGTGCTAGAGGAAGGAAGAAAATTGATCTTATGTCTCAGAAGTAAGAGTGAGACGTGGGAACAAAATGGCGGCAATCTAGCATTTCACAACTGGAACCAAGTGAAAGCACATCCAAGCGCATCACATCGCCACTAAAAGCACCCGCCTGAAGTGTGTGAGCAGCCACCAAAAAAGAGTGATAAGGTATGCTAAAATCTATTTAGCTCTTTCAGCGGGGGATCGAGTGATTGATGCGAAAAAAGCTTGGTCACAGCAGCGGCGGCTGATATAGACTGCCTATCACTGAAACATCCCAGGGCTGAGGAACGATCTCGCCAATATAGCGAGCGCTGCAGCTAGGATCTACCATACACCCGAAGAATTGCCGAGCCAAAGCTGCACACACAGCCTATTTTCCACCAAAAATCATGGAAGTAGCAGGCATAATGGTGATTACGAGCGTTGAGCTCCGCACCGTAACGAACGCTGGTGAATGCTAATAAATGCCTACAAGTTTACAAGTCAGCAGGGTTTGTAAGCTGAGCGGCACAAACAGGGCCATTGAGTGTTTGATGCTTATGTTTAAAGCGGGACCAATTATAGAAGCTCAATCAAAAGAGGCACACCCGCTCGCCAAAAAAGGAGTCTCTCGTAAAATGGCACCTGCCAAACAAAGACATTGTTAAGGTCCAGGACCCCAACACACCAGCTCACCTAACAATGCTTGCTTATTAATATACTGGCAATCTATAATCAGATCTGATGACCCAATAAAGTGGTGCTAGCGGGGCACCCCTTATCTTCTTGACCGGCGTGGGCATGCCTGCCTGACTCCAACATGGCAGCCGCAAGGACATCCTGAGCACGTACTCCATTACGCAAGAAGGATTGCATCGAGGGTAGAAGCCTGGACACTACCACAGCAGGCTGGCTCTGTACTATCCAGGGAGCTTAAGAAGCCTAGAAACCCGTTGCTAATTGGCATTGTCTGAAGGTCCCCCGCCAAGCACAAAGGAACACAAATAACAACAACCTGGGACTGAAGTACACTGCAGCAGATCTGTACCCCGCAGGGCTTCGAGACAACGATCCGCAGGGAAGACACCAACGGCCTTAGTGGACAAGGGTTCGCTCGAGACAGAACACAAGTCAGTATACGGGAACCACATTATCACGGTGCCCCTTCTTAGGTGATACTAGCAGAAGTTCTCTGGAGCACCCAGGAACACCAAAAGAAATCCCTCCAAAAATGGCAGAGAGAGAATCTAAGCTACATCAACAAAAAAAGACTAAGGGTGAGCCAGTACTCTCGGACTACAGCTCAAAATGAAACAGGAAATTAACAGCACCCTAGACATGATACTAAAAAAACTGGTGGATGTCCACGACTTAGCTAAATGGACAAAGCAAACCACTGATGCTATTCAGCTTGAAATAGCGGCTGTCAGGGCTGACCTAAACACAGTGAATAATAGGCTATCAGCGGCTGGGCAAAGAATTAGTGATGTAGAAGATACCTCCTTCAAGTAAAGTCAGGAGGTGAAGACCTTATCAAAACTTACCTCAACACTACAAAAACAAACAGTGGAGCTTGAAGACCGAAATCGGCGAGGGAACATTCGAATACTCGGGGTCCCGGAGGGCTCGGAAGACACAGCAGGCTCATGTTTATCCTTTCTTGAGGATTGGATCCCTAAGCCTACCAACCGTCAGTTCGAACTGGATCGTGCGCACAGACTACCCACTTTTAAATCCATGTCAGGGCAAGCAGCCCGGCCTATTATTTGCAAACCACTGAGATCCCTGCACACGGAAGCTATCCTTAGTCATGTACGTAAAAATCACCAAATTATCTGGAACGGTCATAAGATCATTTTCACACAAGACTACTCTAAGCCTACTGTCGACACCAGGAAAGGATTTCTTGCCTTATGCGACAAACTCAAGAGCAAAAACATGCAGTTCTCTTTCGTTGGCCCTGTCAAATTCAGAATAATCAATGGCGGTAGACATCACTACTTTAATGATCCCAAGGAGCTTGCGTCAATCTTGGAAGGCCCAACAACTCACGACATGGAGTCTTCCCAACCCGCCACTAGCAAAAGGAGATCTTCTCCAGACCCAAACACGGGATGAAGTAGAAGCCCGTGCCAGCATTGGTCAGGCTAAGTACTTTATACCACTATTAATAAGGAAAATTAAACCATTATCTACCTCATTACCTACCTCAGGTTAACATGCACTCTGTGATGCTTGCTTCGCTACAAGTGAAGTTGTCATATACCATATGGGCCTATACTCGTATCCTTTATAGACTTTACATATTGACTATGTCTATGGACATGATAATTGGGATGTGTCAAAGGTCCGCAGATTCATGGTTGTGGGGTCTACATATCTTTTAGTGCCTTGCGGTAACCAAAGTCACATATACTCATAGGGAGATTTACAATCTAGCTCATTACAAGAGTCAATCTCCGATAGACGGAATGACCATCCTGCCATTGCACCTCCTACATACGAGGTTTTCAGGGTTGGGAGGGGTGAGTGGGGGTCAGGGGGAGGAACCCCAGAGGTTGCAGAAGGCTCACTGTATTGACTGGATATCCGCCTTGGGGTTTCTTTGGCTTTGCTTTCTCTATTTTCCAGTTTCTTTTAACTTTTTCACCACTTTTTCTTCTATAAACGGTGCTTGGCTCTCCTTGATGCATAGCCAACTAGCGAGTTCTGGCACAACAGAGTATCCGAAAAAGCTTTTTAGACTGTTTAAACTGTATACAAAGTATCTGGAAAATGCATTAAAAATATTCCTTGTCGGGGGGGGGGTAATGGTCAGCCAGGGGGTACCTTTCCCCCCGTGGGTCCTGGTAGCGATTTTGGGCTTCTTACTATTGGAACTGTTGTACCTACCACATAACATTTTACCTGATGGCCTGCAATAACACACTTACCATGGCAACTGACCTCAATATAGTGTCCCTAAATGTCAAAGGTCTTAACCACCCAAATAAGCGCTGGAAAATTCTGGATTATTTAGCAAAAACTAAAGGTGGTATCATAATACTGCAAGAGACAAAGCTGTCTTTGGACGACGCAAAACTCATTACAGGTAACTGGATCCCACAAATGGCTTGATCTCCTGCTGATAAAAAGAAACAGGAGTAATTACACTGATATCAAAAAGATCCAATATCTCTTTGGACTCCCACTCTCACGATAACAAGGGCAGACTCCTGGTCACACATCTGAGAGGGGGGAGGAGCTAATTCACATAGCAAACATATACGGCCCTAATACTGATGACCCAACCTTTTGGTCTGAGGTGTCCAGCACGCTGGAAGGTTTCCCCTAAAATGACCTCACGGTGGTAGCAGGGGATTTTAACAGCCCATTAGACCACATAACAGATAGACAATCCACCTGTCAATACCACCCTATGAACTCACATGTGGTACTCCGAAATATCCGCTCCAAATTTAACCTTAAGGACGTGTGGCACCTGCAACATCCAGATACTATAGGCTACACCTTCTACTCTAATCCCCACAAATCATACACCAGGATAGATTATATCCTCATCTCTGGCTCCCATATACAAATAATTGAACACTCAGACATAGCCCCAAGGCTAGTGTTGGACCACTTGTGTATTAGCTTAAAATTGGCTGGGTGTCATAATGATTCCGTGCCTAAGAGATGGCGCTTCAACAGAGAGGTACTTTCAGATCCTGTAGCTAAAAAGGATGCTATAATAGACTACCTTAAACATAACAACACTCCGGAGAATAGCACTGATACACTCTGGGATGCACTGAAAGCTACCATCAGGGGCACAATAATTGAAATCAAGACAAAAGTACACCTTGAGATTAACCCAGCTTGAAAAGGAAATCAAAAATTTAGAACTGTCCCACGCTACGTCCTTACATAATAGCAAGCTCCTCGCAACACTAACACAAAAGAAATATGAATACAACAAAATCCTAAGTGAGAGGGCAGGGTTGTGGATTAATAAATATAAAGCTCTTAACCTATTGAAGCTAACAAAGCAGGGAAACTCCTCGCCTCCTATCTCAAGCATAAACTGAACCAGTTTGCCATTTCAGCCATCAAAGAATCTAACAATCAATCCCTTACCAAACACAAAGAAATCCTTAGGACCTTGAAAGACTTCTATCAGGAACTCTACAAAAATGATCAGACACTTAACTTAGAAGAAAGTACCAATTATCTCAAAAGACTCAATTTACCACAACTGAATAGAGAAAAAACAATTAGATTAGGATAAGAAATTAATTGCACAGAGATTGAATTGGCAGTTAAATCACTAAAAGACAACAAAGCCCCTGGCCCGGACGGGTTCACAGCCTCTTTTTACAACCAGCTAAAACCAACCATGAAACAAGTTTTTAACCACACAGCATCTAAGGGGACCACGCCATGCACTATGTCGGAAGCTAAGATAATTGTCATCCCAAAGGAGGGGAAGGACCAGCTTTCACCTAAAAACTATAGACCTATATTCCTTATTAACGTGGACTGAAAAATATAAGCTAAGATCTTAGCAGTCAGACTCAACTCTGCTCTCCCAAAGTTAATAAGTAACTCCCAGGTTGGGTTCCTACGAACGTGCATGTCTAATGATTACACCCGTCTATTGTGTCACATTTTAGAGCATGCTGCCATAAAATCGGAACCGGCAGTAGCTATCACATTAGACGCCAAAAAGGCCTTTGATAGGGTTTCCTGGGCTTTTTTGGAATGATGTATTCAATCTTTCAATTCAGGTGAGGGTTATATACGTATGGTTATGGCCCTTTATGGAAAACCATCAGCCCACATTATCGTTAATGGTTCGCTCTCTGAGCCCTTCACATTGCAACAAGGTACTAGACAATGGTGCCCACCATCTCCATCCTTATTTTTACTAGCATTGGAACCCCTTATCCAGGACTTCAAATCAAATACGAACATTAAGGGGGTGGATATCAATAGCGTCCAAATAAAATTAGCCGCCTATGCAGATGACATATTAATTGTAACAGAACAACCAAAGACATCAATTGCAGCCTTGATGGATACAATAACAAAATATTCCGCGTTTCAGGATATAAACTAAACAGAGAGAAAGCAGAACTCAAACCATTAAACATCCACTGTACAAGGGATATCTTGGGAGAATCGGGGCTAACATGGCAAACAGGCTATATCAAATACTTCGGTATCGAATTTGGTAGCAACTTAATAGATACCCTACACCAGAATGAGAAAACTATACTAGAAAAAATAAAGAAACTTTTGGACTCTTGGTCACCAAAATTCATTACGTGGTGGGGCAGAATTGAAACAATCAAAATGATGATCACACCGATGGTTAACTACCTCATTAGTATGCTTCCGCTCCTCCTTACAGATGACTTCCACCGCAAACTAGATATCCTTATCTCTAAATTCCTCTGGCGCGGGAAGAAAGCACGGATGAGTATAAAAAAATTAAGACTGGCTAAAACTCTAGGAGGGGTAAATCTAGCGGATTTTAGAATATACCAGCTGGCTTTCCTGGCAAAACATGGTTTATATTGGATCTCACCACCTACCGGCTACACCCCAGTCTGGCTAGAGGTGGAGAGGGCCGTCCTCAATAACCTAAGCCCTCTGGTACTCCTAACAACGAATAAGCTATACCCACATACCTCCAAGTCCATTTTTAAAAATACAAAAATTGCACTACTTAGGGTTGATAAGAATCTGGACAATAGTATTAAAGGCTCTGAAATGGAATCACTCTGGGACAATAGCAAGATACTGTACAAGGGCAAAAGCCTATCCCTTGAGACATGGATTAAAAAAGGTATCATTGTCCCTTATCAACTAGAAAACACCTCATACCCAGTTACATTCTCAGAACTCCAATCGAGATATAGCCTAGGTGACATTGAATTCTACAACTTCTTGAAAATCAGAACGGCCTTTTCGAAATCCAAATTATCCACCGTCCAACCATCAATCTCACTGTTTGTGACAAACATCAACAAATTGGGCAACCAGGTCTCGCAGATCTACAGACTCATCCACCCAAAAACGTCTAAACTTAATGATAAGATTATAACCTTTTGGGAGCAACAATCTCCAGTCCCACCAAATGAACAGGTATGGCCCTCACTATGGAGGTCTGTCTCATGTAATAAGACCTCCCCGGTCCTCACCTAAACCAAATACTGGCTACCACACAAGGCATTTTGGACCCCGGCCCGATTATTCTCATTTGGTCTCCAAAATGACGCAACATATTGGAACTGCAACCGAGAAAAGGGGTACTTAGGCCATCTTATCTTTCAATGTTCTCTACTAAAGTCGTTTTGGGATAACATTTTTGTGTTTTTAGCTAGCTTGTTTAAGTGTACTTTGGTCAAACATTTCTCCACACTATGTATGGCCTTTATAAGCACAAGCTTAAGAACTGACTCTGATAAAGATATACTTGACCTGTTTCTAACATCTGCGGTGAAAATGGTCCTTGCCAACTGGAAGGACACGAGTAAAACATCTTATAAAGGCTGGATAAACTGGATTACCCATCTCAGAGGGGCAGACAATATAGCTTCGCAAACCTCTCCCTGGAAACCTTCGTCCAGGCGGATGTGGAACTCTTTGAACACGTATCTAGACTCTTACGAACCTCCATGAACAATAGGGTATACCATGGATTCATGTCCTGTGCCTTTACTGACGGTCCACCTGAATAATTGTATTTAATTGCCCCAGCAGCCAACAAATGAGCCCTAGCAGCTTGAATAACTGTATTTGTAATTGTATTTAATTTGCATCTAACCATTGTTACCTGTACCAGGTTGCTGTATGTTAGGCCTATAAATATTGGGCGGCTCTGGTGCCAACATATGCATAGAATGTTTGGAAGTAAATGATACAGCTTGACTAGCCATCACTCTCCCTTCCCTTCTCTTCTCTTCTCTTTCTCTTTTCCCTTCTTTCGCCAGTATTTTCTTCTTTTTTCTTTTTTATCAATCACTCGGGTTAGTCCCATGCTACCCATATAGGCGTAATAACCTCACTTTATGATTGTATACTTATAACTTTGTCTGCTTTTGTGAAAATCAATAAAGAATTTTGAAATAAAAAAATTAAAAATAATAGTTAATGCAAAACTACTTTTTCAAGTTAATATTATCCGTACCCATGGTAAAGAAATGGCGCTTGCTGCAGGGTTGCAAGCACACATTGGCATACTACCCTTCAATGTGAATCTATGGTTTCATAATAGCTTTATTTTCTTCAGATTGGCCTTATAAGGTTCTCGTATTTTGAGTAACTGTTTTTAATGTAAATGATATGATATTGGCATACATGGCACACATTGGGTTCACGCAGTCTCTTGTGTCACTAGAGGTATAGCAGCACAGACGGGAATATATTGTAGATAAACCCTTTGAATTTGTAATATTTTGGCATTGTAATATATGTAAAGTGTACTTGGTCTAATGTGCACATGGTTGAATGTTCAATTTCTGTTGTTCCCTGCCAGAATTTCTATGAACTTTAATAAACATTCTTCTCAGACCAGATGAATGTTTTTATGGGTCATCTCTGGAGATCAGTAACTGGTTCCTTCAAGGCAAGCAGTGTGTAAATGAGCCCAAGTGCTGGGCCTGCTGCGAGTCGTATGATTTCTGGAGTATATTGGCATCGTAGATAAACTATTTAGTTTAAGTGCCAATCAGTCTACTTCACTTGTCACTCAGTGCCCTTACATCCACTCATGAAGTGGGAGTAAAACTAATAATTGAACATGTTGCTCTTTACTACAATGAAAAAGTGTGTGCCAAATATGTCTCCCATGCCAGAAGTCTCCTCTACCGAAGGCGGTAACAGAGATGCCCGCCTTCCATTAAATAACTAAAGCTTCAGAAGTTTTATTGCATTGCCAGTAGATTTAAAGAATTTTATGCTCCAGGGTTCCAAATCAAATGGATGGATGTTTATAGGTTTTGTTTCTGCGGTTTATTAAAGGACATTTTCACATCATGATATCCAAAACCTCAGCAAAATATACAGACTTATGTATCCTAATGCTAGTTTATGTTAAACTTTGTGCTAAACATTTAATACCTACATACAGAAATATGCTACATGCGAGTACGCTATTCTGCCATATTACAGATTGTGATAATGGTTTCTTTAAAAGCGCTGCCCGTATTCTAGTTGCAGATGTTTTTCAAAAACTTTACATAAGTACCTATGAAAGCTGCATAGGAGAAATTCCTTCATTTCTACACAGCGTACGCTGAATATGTTAAAGATCTATGCTATCAACCTACCTTTTTATTTTAAACAACTTTAATGCGTTGCTATGTGAAGGTGTGAAACCTGACATGCATACTTTTACATGGCTGTCACTAAAAGTTTATACAAAAAGTAGAACCAGTTCTGTAGCAGCATCATCCCATTTGCCACACAGGGTAGTAGCAGCATTGATTACTCTTCCTAGGTTTGCCCCACACCTGATCCATTCCTCGATCCCTGAATTCCGTGAGGAAGACATCTGGGATTGGAAAAGTACCCCATGAAACCTGAGATTTCAAAAGTTCCTCAGGTGGCCTTTGAAAGTCCCTCTGGATCCGAGAACAGAGCAGGACCATGATACAACTTTGAGTTCTTGCAGCCTTGTATCCCATGCAGTTGGATGGAACATCAGGACACAGGAACTTGCAACGTTTAACCATACCACGGTGGCAAAATTGTGGAACTTCACATGTTTATGCAGCATGTAAATTTCTCTGGTTTTCCCAATTAATCAGGTTTATTAAAAAATTGTCCTGCCCATAATGACAATGAGTGAGTAGAAGTATGGTAGAGTAAGTGAGCAAGAGTGGTTGAGTGAAAGACCTGTTGACTGGGTTGACAAGTGAATTATAAATGAGAGAGTGAGAGTAGGTGAGTGGATCAGGCAAAATTGTCAAGTCGAATGATAACTTAAACATGGTTGAGTAAATGGATGACTATGTATGAGTGAGTGGGTTACTGAATGAGTGGATGAGTGAGTGAGTGAGTGAGTGAGTAAATAAAAGAAAGCAAATATTGAATGGCTTGTGAGAATTTGCTGGTGGCTTTGGGTTGTGTGTACCGGAGACATGGGACATTAGTGACCTTGGTGGTCCAGTGGTGCATGGGGTGAACAACAAGAAACTCCAGAAGAAATTATTTGAAATAAGTTGTTGCTATTTGATTTGATCTATATTTATAAAGCGCGGCGAATGCCCAAAAGGTGTCTGGGTGATGGTCTCTGCACTACTGTAATCAACAAAAAAGCATAGTCAGGTCAAAATGGGGCCGAAAGAGGAGAAACTTTTAAATTGCTCATTCTGGATCCAATCAAGCCAACTCAAATGATTAATATAATTTATGTAGAAATAATGTTTTAAGGGCATAGAAAATGGTAGATATATAGTATTCCATACTACCTTATGAAAAATCAATAGTTTTAATAACAGGAAAATGTGTATATTTGCATTCCATACAAGACAAAGAAGTATAAATAAATAGAGGAAATGTCACCTGTATATAAAAAAAATCCAACAGATAAGACTTCTAAGCATCTGATATATTTAAATTCACAAAAGGTCCTATGTGGTGAACAATCTAACACCAAACTCTTAAGAGCAATAATACAAAGGATTTTAAAACAAATAGTTCTACTTCATATGGGCTGATGTGAGTAAATTGTTAATGTTTCGGTCAGGGGAGGAGTGGAAACCACAACCGGCCCTGGTAAAGTGCTCGTGCCCCCCCCCTCCGGGGGGGGTTGGGGTGCCACCGAGCTCTTTGCCAGGGCCGGTTTTCTGCCGATTTTGTTACAGGGACGATTTTTCAGCTATGCTGCAAAAACGGCCCTGTAACAAAAACGGCCCCCACGGGCTCAAAACCGGCACCCACCCGTGCGGCGCACCGGGAGATTGCCCGGTGCCCGCTACGGCCGGTCCAGCCCTGGTTTCGGTCTCTAAATGGTAAACATCCATGAGACCATCTTTAGGGCTGAGTTTGTTTATAAAAACCCTGAAAAAGAAAAACTAAATTATCCCTTTATTCAAAATGTATCATAATGAGTGTGCAGAAAAAACTTGCAACCACACCATGCAACCCACATCATAAAAAGTAGGTCAAGTGAAGTATATAGTGCCAGAAAAAGTAATGCACCTCTGAATGCTTTTCAAAGGAGAGTTATTGTATTATGGGTGGTAAGAAAGTGTCTGGCTAACTACAGGTGTACCTACATATGTAAATCTACTTACATGCATAGTGTGCTTGCATCCAATATATAGCTAACTTTTCATATTGAATTATTTACCCAATGGCATCTGAGGTGGTGGAAGCAGCTCTGCAGAAAATCTCACGTTAGTACAGGCGAGCTTGAAGCATTGAATATAAAAGCTTAAACTTTATTATAGTTTCCAACCACAGTGATTATTGGATTACTTGAGGGCTGATGTCCCCTACAAAGATGGGTGAAGTGGTTGTGGTAATTTAAATCAATAACAGAGCAGCATGTAAAGATGTGTCAGTGATTTTAGGTGAAACTGTGCCTGTGAGTGAAGGTGACCAGAAGTCTTAAATTCAGAGTTCTGACCTGTTCTGCAAACATAAGAGCTGCTGGCATAATCAAATGCCCACCTCTGATGCAAAGAAAGATGCCACCCACCCAAGCATTGTAGGAAGACAAAGTGGTGCAGTAGATTTGCAGTTAGTAGTGATGGTGGGTGATGTCTTTACTCGTGCAGAGTACAAATCTACAACACCCCCCAAACATAACTGCCTTCTCCTTCACTCACACTTTTCATGCAGATTCTCTTCTGTCTGATTATTTCATCAAATTCGACACCACCAAATTCACATTTTCCTTCCTGTCATTTTTAAGGTTCCTTAGTGCTCCATTGCTAATAAGAGAATACTTCCTATATAGAATTATAGGCTTGCATCCCTGCCATGAGTGTTCACAGATTATGCATCTTTAGATTTGTTTGACAGCCCAGACTTTTCATCATGGGTCTGAGACCCAGAACCTAGTTCTCTGGTCTACAGGGGGCACAAAGCATGCTCCCTAGTGGACCTCGGATGCCAATCCATTTGTTGTGTCATACACATTACGAGGTGATGGAAGCGTATTGTACTTCTGATTATTAGTACAACCCAGACACTTTATCTATGCAGGGATGAGTAAATAGCATGGGTTATACATGTTCACACGAACATAACATGCCTATTATTACTATGAGGACCAGCCAAACCGTAATGAAATCTGTAATTACTATTCTAACTCCACGCCAGCTTTGATAGTAGGATAGGTTATATAGCAGACTGATGCAAATATAACTGCACTTTTAGTTAGGATAGTGTGTTTATTGCTGTGTGTGTTTGTGTGTGTGTATGATTGCTATTATATATAGTTTGAATTTAGCTATGACTGAAAAAAGTTACTACTGAAACAAACTGTGGTAAGTCCAGTACCACAAATGTCCAACCACTGGTACTGCAACACCCTCACATAGAAAATAATTTAATTAGGGACTACAAAAGAAAATTTTATTATGTTAAATTAAATTAAATTGTTTAAACTAGTTAATTATATGGATAAACATAATCTAATGTTAAAAAATTATAACACTATTACATATTTATTCTTTAATTCTAAAATATTTTAATACCCTTTTATCAGTTTAAAAATAAATGTAATAATAAATATTATTAAAATAGAATTAAATTACTTTAAAATAATTATACACATAATCTTACAAAATGATTAATGCATAATAAAACATTTTTTCTGCTTCTGGTGAAAATTCATTTTTTAATTTAAATTTCAGGAAATAAGTTTTAGTTTACTTTAATATAATAATATTATTATGAGATGTTATTCAACATGAAGTTAATAGTGATGTAATTTTTTTTATTTGGTTTACAAAAAATATATATAGTTAATTTACATTAATATTTAGCACAAAAAATATGTTTAGTCATCTCTTTTAATTTATATTTCCCATGCAAGGATCTCTGTCAAACTGTGGAGTCTTCCTATGGTAAAGCATAGGGAAAATTAAGAAATAACCAGACTCTGTGCTCAGAGTAAGGGGCTGTCTAGAAGAAGCAGACTGGACTGGGGAGTGTCTTCCAACTGCCCTATGAGTTTCTACAAGCAAAGAGAGCCACATCATTCTACAATCCAAGTGTCTGCTAGCCAGAGCACCCGCGATGTGTCTGCTGTTTGCCATAGGACGAAGAACAGGTGCTGACTCTGGATTAACATTAGGGGGTCGATTCCGGTCTCGCTCGGAAGGCCCTCCTAGAGCCATTCGTAGCCTTACCTTCCGACCGACTCGCTCCGGGAGACGGTCCATCCAAACGACGAAGTACGATGCGCAAATGTCTCCCATTCCAGAGCGACACGTGCGCTCTGATTCCAGTACCATTTTCCGTATGACCCGGCTCCGTAAACGCTGAATGGAGTCATCCGGAACAATTTCCAGAGCAGTTTCCAGCCGACCAAGTACAACGGGTACTTCCTACGTGCCAAACAGGTCGCCACCTCCAGCACGTCACAGCATCCGTAAGAGCTGTATTTCAGCCCCAATTCGTACCACAACACTATCACTGCATACGAAATGAAGCAATAACATCAAAGGGAGGGAGAGGGAAGGTATCACTCTTGCACCCCCTGGTAAACTATTCATAAACAACGGAAGAGTGACTAAGAAAAAGGAAAAAGGACAACAGCGTGGGCAAAACCAAACGGATGTAGTAGAAGAACCCTCACTCACCAACCTAGTTGGTGACCTGCTTCATCATCGGGTTCCCACCAAGGAGGCCGAGTGCCTCCTCGGTGTGCTGCGACGCCTGAGTTACAGCGGAGCTGGTTTTTGAGGGATAGGTGAATGTGAGTTTAAAAGGTAAATGGTTTTAACCGACCATAATTTTAATCAAGGCAAACCATTCACTATTAAAATCAATTGTGACGGACTAGAACTAGGTAGGTTATGATAACCAAAGAACGTCCGTTTTAAATTAGTGAAGAGGGGATGGTCGACATGTTTCTGCTTTAATTGCCAATTATGCTAAGCATTCTTCAGGACCAAGGGAATTCCACGGCAGTATGCGCACGCTAAGGCGCACCCTAACCTGTGGAATAGGAACGGTAAAACTCACGGTTCTACCGAGAAGCCTCCTTGTTATTCCAGGGCTACTAAATCCTGTAAGGAAAAAAGACAAACAAGACACACATAAACATCTACATGTAATCTGATCATTATTTTTTGTATTTAGTGTGAACACTCAATTTGGTAATCCCGTGCTGTGGAGCGGGAGTGGGTGTGTTTAGCAATTAGGCCACTGCTGCTCTGAAGGCGTCTAATTGGTGCCCTACAGAACTGTTCCAAGCATGAAAGGTAATGCAGTGAACTTGGGCGTGAGTGAGGAACCTTCATCAAGATCCCACATTCAGAAAACTGACATCATGTGGAAATATGGATTTTTCTGATCAGTTATGTCCCCTATCTTGGACCCCAACGGTTTCATGTATGAATCACAAGTACATGTATGCTCCCTCCAGTTCCAGTTATGAAGACGCAAACACATGTGCGTCCACCGTCAACATGTCCTCTTTCAGATCCGCCATGAATAGGCCGGATATTCCATTCCTAAGTATGAAAGGCCACCGGCTTTATATGGTTCACTTATGCCATTTTACAGTCCAGGCAAGTAGGCCCTGATTCTGTCATCAAGCTTTTCTTGCTTTCTGCCTCTGAAGCTCCAGTCTGAGCCTGCATCTGTGACCATGAACTTTGTCTCATTCCCTGCGCGGCTCACGAAGCCTGACATCAGCCTGTTGCCTGCCAAGAAACTGTATTTCACCTTCGAAATTATCTGCTCCACTCCCTGCCCAATGCATTCCTGTCTAGTAGTTTCAGTAAACATTCTTCCAGCTACCGAGCAAAGGCCCGGCTTCTCCGTCTTTATGCAAGTAATTCATAGCCTTATTATTATGGAAGATTTCTGCCCTCGCATCTAGTGTAGACACTTAGACGCTTGTACACGCACTAACAGTCAGTATAGTCAGTATAGAATAAGATTCTACTCTAAGAGACCTCTCTTTTGGATAACATAGTTCTTTAAACATAGGATGTTAGATATGATTTGGGATTAGGTTGACTTGACCCTCCAGACTTCTGTCGCCACATGTAGAGTTAAATGTCAAGTCCCCTTCACCCCCTAGTTGCACGTCAATCACACGTCATACTGCTGCGCGCGCATCTCTGCCAAGTATTTCTGCTGACATTGCGAAATTATTTCATAGGTCCACCCATATGTGACATCATAACCAATGACGTTTTCCTTGTTACACCCAATTACGCCTCCTTCAGCTACGCATGTGAAATGTTATCTTTGCTATCAATTGTTACGCCTCTTGCATTTGCTTCACTGTAATGCCTATTGTATAAAAGTGAATAATTATCAATAATGTATGTACTTCACTTCCTGAACCTTCGTGGTGATGGAACTTGGAGCAACCGATTCGAATCATCCATTGGAATAAAGCCCATTCCGAACCTCTAATACCACGGATTCTGCCTCTTATTTACTGAGCTATTTTTATTATGCTTCTGTATCAAATTAAGTCCCGGTAATTAAATTATTTACCACAATCATTTGGCAGAACTTGTGCCTAGGTAGCGGCTGGTGGCCATTGTGTCTTATCGGAATAGCTGACTCGTGATAGTGTTATGCATGCTCACAAATGCCCGTAATGATTTTGCCAGGCGCCATTATTCAAGTGCATTCATAACTGAGGTGGGTAAATAAAACTATATATACAAGTGAGATATATAGGACACAGTAGCATAGAAAATAATTAAAAATAATTAAAAAGGTCCGCTTACTCGTATGCAATGAAAGGCATACTTCATGGGTCCGCGAGGGGGGTAGTGAGCTATAGTATCTGTAAGATGGGTATTAAGCAAAGGGATTTGATTAATCTTCCTTAGTAAAGCGATTCACTCCCTAAAGAGGGGGAACCTGTCGCCCAAAGTTGTGGAACTGCACTTACTTCCATGCTCGCACACTCCCGCCGTCAGCCTATCTCAGTCCAACACGGCCCGAATGTTAATGTGAGCTACGCGAACCAGGAAGTAAGTAGTCACTGAAGCTGATCACGTGATGGTGATGACGTGCGTATGACATCTGTGGACTTGGACGCGGGGGGCGTGTCCCGCCAGCGTGCCGCAAATACGGTGAACTTTATTGTGCCCCGTAGTGACTAACAAACGAAGCAACGGGAGGTTACTAAGGTTACCAGTGACGCGTAAAGACTATAGCCGTGACTCGTGCAGACGAAAAAATTTTAATCTCACCTACCTTGTTGATTAGATGCTTTTTGATGGATCTGCTCACTGCATTGGAAGCTGCATTGTAGGTGGTCACACGGGGAACAACCTTTACAACGCAACTTTTACAACGCACTACCATTACAACGCATTTTTTACAACGCATAATCCATTACAACGCATGATATTACAACGCATGACACTACAACGCATTTTTAAAAACTACCTTTACAACGCATTCCATTACAACGCATACTACCATTACAACGCATACCATTACAACGCATAATATTACACTATACTATCCAACACTTACCCTACTGATGCACCCCCTGGAGTTAGAATAGTAATTTTTACCCCTATACTATCCAACACTTACCCTACTGATGCACCCCCTGGAGTTAGAATAGTAATTTTTACCCCTATACTATCCAACACTTACCCACTGATGCACCCCCTGGAGTTAGAATAGTAATTTTTACCCCTATACTATCCAACACTTTCCCTACTGATGCACCCCCTGGAGTTAGAATAGTAATTTTTACCCCTATACTATCCAACACTTACCCTACAGATGCACCCCCTGGAGTTAGAATAGTAATTTTTACCCCTATACTATCCAACACTTACCCTACTTATGCACCCCCTGGAGTTAGAATAGTAATTTTTACCCCTATACTATCCAACACTTTCCCTACTGATGCACCCCCTGGAGTTAGAATAGTAATTTTTACCCCTATACTATCCAACACTTTCCCTACTGATGCACCCCTGGAGTTAGAATAGTAATTTTTACCCCTATACTATCCAACACTTACCCTACTGATGCACCCCCTGGAGTTAGAATAGTAATTTTTACCCCTATACTATCTAATACTTACCTTAAATGTAATTTAATATTATGCGTTGTAATGGTATGCGTTGTAAAGGTAGTATGCGTTGTAATGGTAGTGCGTTGTAAAGGTATTTTTTAAAAATGCGTTGTAGTGTCATGCGTTGTAATGTCATGCGTTGTAATGGATTATGCGTTGTAAAAAATGCGTTGTAAGTGCATGCGTTGTAATAGTGTGCGTTGTAACGTCATACATCCGGTCACACAGGTGAGAGGGATAGTATCCTTATCATCTCTCACATTGTCTTCCAAAAGAGCATCCCGGTCCCGGTCTTTCAGCTTAACAGTCAGATCTTCTGCTTGTTGCTTGAAGGACTGTTAAGCTGAAAGACCGGGGCTACCCCATAAGAATTCTTAAGAAGAGTAGCAAAAGAGCCCGTAATCAAAACAGGGATGCTCTTTTGGAAGACAATGTGAGAGATGATAAGGATACTATCCCTCTCACCTGTGTGACCACCTACAATGCAGCTTCCAATGCAGTGAGCAGATCCATCAAAAAGCATTGGAATATCCTGAGAAGTAATAACCATGACTGGGAGAAACCCTTGTTTTCTTACAAACAAACAAGAAGTATTAAGGACACACTAGTGCACACTCGCCCAAAAATACAGGATAAGATTCCGGTTCAATCAGTACTCAGTACATGGGGTTTGCCCCCAGTGGTCGGCCACTACCCCTGTGGATCATGCAGTGTTTGCCATCTAACCACTGCCACCAAACATCTATCTCTTGAGCCAGGAAGACTTTGGTCACAAAAAATCCACACTAACTGTAACTCCACCGATGTAGTTTATCTACACATCAACAAGGATTAAATGACAATATCCCATGGAGCACTGTACTTAAACGCTGAAAAATCTACCGTATAATTTCCTGTGTCCATTGACCACTGAAATCTTTGACAAACAACATTTTTTACCTAATGGGTCTCTGAGTTCCCTGCCTTTTTAGTCTCTAGTGAGCCTCTAAATTCACTGCCTTTCTAGTCTCTCTAGCCTCTGTTAAATTCTGAAGTCCTAGTACCACGAGATTGTGTGGAGTGATCCTATTACATATTAACTGGTCCCAGTTTACTCACTCCACCTCTTGATAATATGGAGGTTCTGCCTGGGTTCTGTAGTAATTGCCTCGCTTGCCCCAAACTGTCTGAAGAAAAAATGATCTGATGGCCTCACGTTTGGTTCCCTTTGGTTAACGTCTTGCCACCACACTATTCCCCTACTTGCCTCATTTTGGGTATCTAATCAACAAGGTAGGTGAGATTAACATTTTTTCGTCTGCACGAGTCATGGCTATAGTCTTTACGTGTCACTGGTAACCTTAGTAACCTCCCGTTGCTTTGTTTGTTAGTCACTACGGGGCACAATAAAGTTCACCGTATTTGCGGTACGCTGGCGGGACACGCCCCCCGCGTCCAAGTCCACAGACGTCATACGCACGTCATCACCATCACGTGATCAGCTTCAGTGACTACTTACTTCCTGGTTCGCGTAGCTCACATTAACATTCGGGCCGTGTTGGACTGAGATAGGCTGACGGCGGGAGTGTGCGAGCATGGAAGTAAGTGCAGTTCCACAACTTTGGGCGACAGTTTCCCCCTCTTTAGGGAGTGAATCGCTTTACTAAGGAAGATTAATCAAATCCCTTTGCTTATTACCCATCTTACAGATACTATAGCTCATTACCCCCTTCGCGGACCCATGAAGTATGCCGTTAATTGCATACGAGTAAGCGGACCTTTTCAATTATTTTTAATTATTTTCCATGCTACTGTTTCCTATATATCTCACTTGTATATATAGTTTTATTTACCCACCTCAGTTATGAATGCACTTGAATAATGGCGCCTGGCAAAATCATTACGGGCGTTTGTGAGCATGCATAACACTATCACGAGTCAGCTATTACGATAAGACACAATGGCCACCAGCCGCTACCTAGGCACAAGTTCTGCCAAATGATGTCAGTTTTCTGAATGTGGGATCTTGATGAAGGTTCCTCACTCACGCCCAAGTTCACACTGCATTACCTTTCATGCTTGGAACAGTTCTGTAGGGCACCAATTAGACGCCTTCAGAGCAGCAGTGACCTAATTGCTAAACACACCCACTCCCGCTCCACAGCACGGGATTACCAAATTGAGTGTTCACACTAAATACAAAAAGTAATGATCAGATTACATGTAGATGTTTATGTGTGTCTTGTTTGTCTTTTTTCCTTACAGGATTTAGTAGCCCTGGAATAACAAGAAGGCTTCTCGGTAGAACCGTGAGTTTTACTGTTCCTATTCCGCAGGTTAGGGTGCGCCTTAGCGTGCGCATACCGCCGTGGAATTCCCTTGGTCCCGAAGAATGCTTAGCATAATGTGCAATTAAAGCAGAAACATGTCGACCATCCCCTCTTCACTAATTTAAAACGGACGTTCTTTGGTTATCATAACCTACCTAGTTCTAGTCCGTCACAATTGATTTTAATAGTGAATGGTTTGCCATGATTATAATTATGGTCGGTTAAAACCATTTACCTTTTAAACTCACATTCACCTATCCCTCAAAAACCAGCTCCGCTGTAACTCAGGCGTCGCAGCACACCGAGGAGGCACTCGGCCTCCTTGGTGGGAACCCGATGATGAAGCAGGTCACCAACTAGGTTGGTGAGTGAGGGTTCTTCTACTACATCCGTTTGCTTTTGCCCACGCTGTTGTCCTTTTTCCTTTTTCTTAGTCACTCTTCCGTTGTTTATGAATACGAAATTAAGCAGCCATGTATCCAATCGCGCATGTCATCCCCATATTGTATGCCTATGGTTGAATCAACAACCGTAACTGACGCGTTCGTCACAGACAGTAAGACAGACACCTACCTCACACAAAAACGTCACGACCCTGTGAAAGGCAACACACCCATAGGGGGTGGATGTCCATCACTACCAGCATCGTCTACCCCATAGGGGGTGGATGTCTATCACTCCCACCATTGTCTACCCCATAGGGGTGGATGTCTAACACTCCCAGCATTGTACACCCCATAGGGGGGTGGATGACTATCACTCCCAGCATTGTCCACCCCATAGGGGGTGGATGTCTAACACTCCCACTATTGTCCACCCCATAGGGGGTGGATGTCTATCACTCCCAGCATTGTCCACCCCATAGGGGGTGGATGTGTAACACTCCCAGCATTGTCCACCCCATGGGGGTGGATGTCTATCACTCCCACAATTGTCCACCACATAGGGGGTGGATGTCTATCACTTCCACCATTGTCCACCCCTTAGGGCTTATGGGGTATAACCCCCCATCACTGTAGTGACAAAAAGGTGAATGTAGGTCTCACACCCCCAGCATGTTCAAGAAATTATGTATTTTTTTGGGCCCAAACCCATAAGCAATGTAGTGATAAAGTAGTGCTTGTGTGCCAAACAACAACAGAACTGTTGAGGCAAACATTGTTGTGTGTGTTACATTCCCTCACCCATGTGCAGCCAATCAGTGCTCTTGGGGGCTAACACTGCCAACAATGTTCAATTGGACAATGTATCATGTGACCATCACAATGCATAAACACACATTTTTGTCACAAACAGACACAAACGCAAAGGATTCAATCTGATACTACAGTTTTGATGAGCTCCAGTTCCATGCTGTGGCAGCAAGGTCAATTGCTAAACATAAGGAATGTGCAGAGTGAAGATGTAGGAGTCCCAGGGCCAATAGAGAACAAAACTAAACAAAACATCCACTCAATGCCCTTCAAAGACAGTTGGAATACATGGGTGAAGATGCCCAAAGAAAACCAACCAGCCACACTCTGCAGAACAAACACAACATGTGTGTGTGTGTGGAAGTGTTTCTAGCCTGGGTCAACACGCACGATGGGGGGCTGAACTCCACTGAGACATATGCGTGTTGAGTACAATCCAGATGTATTCCATTAATTGGGATTGTGAATGTGGGTAATCATGCATTGTTTGCTGAGAGGGTGCACAAGAGTCACATGCAGAACAAGCTTGGTGGAACGCCAAACAATACATCAAGAGACTGACTCTCTTCCGCAGTACCCTCAAGGTCACAACACTGTGGTAATCAACACAATTTTAACAAGAGAGTCCTAGGGAGGATTTAGAGACCACTAAAGGATTATTTCCCCAAATAACTGATAGCCAAACACAAAAATCCAAGGGTCTACGACCTACCTCTAAGTCTATTTCAGACCTATGTGGTAGTAAGCCTAACTTTAAGGAAGCTAGAAATAATACATGCAAAAGGGCAGATCCCTGTAAGGACAAGATCCCTCACTCACCAGAGGTGACATGCTTCATCATAGGGACTCTCCTCCCAAGGGAAAAACCTAGTTCCCTTGAGGGCTACAACCCCCTCACTGAGAGGGAGGAGCTCAGGGATGTTTTTATTGTTGGTATTGGAGGACTAGCTACGTCCATGTATGATGAGCTGATAAGTGTGAGTAAGGGTGCAGTGCAATGATGTAAAAAATTAAGTGAAAAACTGGTGAAAGACTAAAACTGGCTAGGAGGCACCGAGAACAACTTTAATCGAGGGGCACCTACTGTCAGGATTAAAAAAGCAGTACACCAACAGTATGGATTTGGAACTGATATGGTGTGAGTTTCAAGTGGTCAACATGTTTCAGCCCACGAAGACCAAAGGTGGATCGGGCTTTCGTCAGGACCTTGAAGATGAACGCTACTGCAAAATTAGAGAAAATGGTGAATTATGTCAAAAAAAGGATATCAAGCCGATGCGTTGTCATCAGCCTGTAGTGGAACCTGCATGTACCTAGAACAGACAAGAAATGCCACATGTCAGGAAAAAAGTGGTGTGTATCATAGTGATAACAAAAAACTTTTTCTTACAAGCAGGATCTGCGGATGCATGAACAGAAAAGAGTTGTCTTACCCGCAAAGGCTGGGTACAGAGTCTCACCTCTCACCTGGCAACCGCTCAGGGGGGCAGCACCGCTCTATAAAGAAAACGAGGTATTAGTGAGATAGTGTGGTGCTAAACGAGTTTGCATCAAATCTCAAAGAATGATCATGTCAAGGTCAACTAATTGACATATTGATCATAAAAATATGACCATGAGTATGGGGAGCCAGAGAATCAAGAGCGGAAAAGAACCATTCCAGCATACCTTGCTGAGAAACACTACTGGTATTATTATTGCTTATATTAAGAATTACTCCAAGGCATGTGTGCCTAACAATCTCTCTGAAAGACATTAGAGCCAAAAGACGCCCATTTGAACTGGTGGTGAAACGAGGCGTGCAGTACAGCAATAGACGGCCGCCAGTGTAGTACGAGTACCCACACTGACTAACATCGGGAAAAGAAGGGAAAAGAGAAAAGAGAGCACACCAACCGCTCACCTGTCCGTCGGTACCGCTAGACCGGGAGAGCCTGCTGCCGGAGGAAAATGTAAATTGCGGCTCAGGCTCTTAAGTAGCCCCTAGCGTAATCACCTAAATGCGCTCAGGTGGGGGTCAAAGTGTCACAAGGCGCATGCCCAGTGCAGGGAATACACACTGACAGTAAAGTGCATGCGCGTGAACAGCACAGCGATCTCCGGCGCATGCCCACACCTTGTGTTTATCATGGTACTGTATGAGACAGTAAACAAAGGCAGCGTTCACGCTAAAAAGGGATAGGGGATGAAACTAGAGAAACTTGCGGATATGGCCCCTAACGTAATCACCTAACCACGCTTAGGTGGAAGTCAAAGTATAACGAGGCGCATGTCCAGTGCAGGGAATATACACTAACAGTAAAACACATGCGCGAGAACAGCGCAGCGGTCCCCAGCGCATGCCCACATCTTGTATTTGTCATGGTACTGTATAAGGCAGTAAAAAATAAGGGCAGCGCTCTGTATTATGTGTATGAGGGCGCCTGCGCTAAAAAAGAGGATAGAACTTGAAAAACTTGCGGATATAGAGATGTGTTGGCACTGCATAAAAAGTCAAGGAGTTTGAGAGCAAAAAGGTTCAGGAACAAAAACGACCTGTCAAAAGATGGAACATTTTCAGAGGGCTGACGTTAGCAAAACAGCATACCTAACTCATATATTTATGACTATAGAACACAGTAAGTCAACCAAATGGGTAAGAGTGGTAACTGGATCCACATAAACCAGGATAGTCACCCCCAGAGTGCAAAATTGTGCACCATGGTCTGCAACTACAGTACCCTGTCTGCTGACCCTCTATGATGCCAAATTAGGATATGGGGCATACTTTTGAGCACACTCACTCTTGCGCACTTGCAAGAACCACTGTCATCTCACATACCCAAACATTACTCCCAGGGCATGGCCCGTAATGTGAGGCCACATTGTAGGTAGGAGCCTTGCCAAGAGACAAGTCATATTTGGCCAGTCTAAACACCACACACCTTGATCAGCAGCAATGTGCCTCATCTAAGCCTACATTGACAGATGACATTGCACTGGCACCCATGACAGTGTGGATCACTGGCTGTATGACGAGGAATACATTATTGACCCCACATCATTGTGATCACAATACAAACATGGGTCTTTGTACTGTTGTGTATGACCAATGTGGCAAGCTCTGTATCAGCAAGGTACACCCAGCATGCCACATAATAGGACACACACATTTGATGGTTGAATAAGAGGTGTCAGACACACATATGTATGGGATACAAATTCGCAGCATCTGTCCACAACGACACATACTCGAACCCTGCAGGGCAACAGGAGTAAACACACTCACAGAAGACTTACATTTTGATGAGTTAGTGTACAGTGAAGCACACAGGAGACTGCCCACTACACCACACAAGTCCACAGACACTCAAAAAAGATTCATGAGCCTCCCACTGCAACAAACATGAAGAGGTTGTTTCACAGCTGTCAGCCCTACATGTATAGACAAGATTCCTACTTGCTGTGTAGCAAAGCATGGACCAACAACAATGTATGAGACAGTCAACATGTGTTGACTATGTGCGTTGCTCACAACTCAATATCAGATATGTTAACTTGTTTGCATGTCTATCACATCAACTCTGCGTCTAACTACAAAATCTGCATCATGTGCAGATCATCACTATTGTCAAATTGACAATGCTGTGTGTTGACTGCAAAAGACTTGGAAGATGCATGGCTCACCAGATAGGGGATACAACAACTGTGTCAGTAGGTCCCAATGCACAGGCAAATGTGTAAGCTAATCTTCCTGCGCTGTTGACAATAGAAGGGGTGGTGGAGGGATCTGTGTTTCACAAACACAATACACATAGCTAGACATAACACATGGTGACATTTATACATCCGTTTAGGATGGAGTACATGTGTATAATGCGATATGTTTTGGACACATTTGGAACTTTAAGACTGTCTCCGAATAATGAAATCATTCACGGAGGCCTACAAATAAGACATGTTGCCATCAGGCTACAGGGAAGGGTAGAATCTGCTGAGTGTTAGCAGTCATAGACACATACAAGTGCCAAACTTGCAAAAACAGATGACGGATTAAAAACACGCTGATGTTGCTAGCAAGAATGTGACTCAGGGAATTAAAAATGTGTCACATGTGAGTTTGCTCACAGTGCAGACTCTTGTCTCAACCAAACCTGGGATGTCACCATAATGACTCCATTCTACTGGTGCACCCACATCTTGGACACTCAAAGTTAAATAGTTTAAGAAAGCACTGGACTATTCAGCACACAGAACGCTTCTCAAACAGGAACATCTGCAGGGACTACAGTCTTGGTAGGAAATGGTGTTTGAAGACAGAGATTCATGCTCACATGACACACACCATGGTCTCATGATATGTCACAGATTAACACACTGCCATGAGGTGATTTTACTACTGTGGAAGGTCAGATGTGTCAAGCTTGGTCTTGGCAGGGGTCTACCATGTCAGAATGAGACTCGGACATGGATCCAACAATTACAACACACGGAATACTTTGATTCTATCAGCCTGTGTACATGTGTGTCTCCAAATTCATCTGCACGTAGTCAAACTTCATGTTTACCAAGTTGTACTGATAAGACAGATGACTTTTTCATCATCAATGCGCTACTGTGCATGTCCATCATAGACGGTCGTACCGTTAAAAACTTGTACAATATGTCAAAATGTCAGCACAACCTATGTGCAAAAGTGTAAGTCAAAGATGGGAGGTTGTTAAAAGCATGTCACACTCCTTGTCCAAAACATTGTGGATCATGGCAACCTGAAAATGCAGTCAATAATGACTCCGATACCAACTGTAATAGGACACATATACCATTGACCACATGCATTCCATCACATCACTAAATCATTATTTTCACAAAACAAGATTTCAACAGCAATTCCATTAGACTTATTAACAAAATTAGGTACACAAAAGGCAAATCTACAAAAGAAAAAAATGCTTTATTCAGCATTTGTATCTCAAATTCAAAACATGAGGAACAATAAGGCCAATGGCCAGTCCATTTTATGGAGTCCTTTAGGTTGTAATCCAAATGATTCTTCCTCCCTCGCTTGCCTGCACTGCTACAACTAGGGGACATCTCCCCTTGGAGGGGCATCTTTAGGGGCATGCCAGGCACCGCAGGGACAGGATTATGGTGTACCAGTTTGGGTTATGGGAGGGATGGGGGCTACTGGAGTGTCGGGGTCCACTGCAGTTATCAGGTCTGATTGAGTGGGTGGAGGCTCCACTGCAGTGGACAGGTCTGATTGAGTGGGTGGGGGCACCACTGCAGTTGACTGATCTGATTGAGGGGGTGGGGATTTTACTGCAGTGTCCGGAACAGACAGAAGGTGTGGTGTTGTGGGAGGGGAAGTGCTTGTGGTAGGGGGAGGGCCTCCTCATCTTGGGGATGGTGTAATGGTGTGTGGGTGAAACTGGGATGGGTTGTGATGTGTGAACTTTGGGAGGGGTGGTGTGGGCTCGGGAGGAAGTAGATTTTGTGTTGGAAGTGTGGGATGGTGGTGGGGTGTTTGATTTCTTAGTTCAGGGGAGGGTGTTCATGCAGGGTTGGATCTCCTCTCTGTGCCAGGGGATTTCCTCTTCCCCTTGTGAGTCTGGTCTGATGTATCAGTGGGGAAGAGGCCAAGGTCACAGAGGAAGGAGAGTCAAGGGTAGGGGTTATGGAGGGAGTGGTAGCTGAGGAATGCAGAGTGGTTGTGAAGGGGTGTTTGTGTTTTTTTGCCCTCTCCCCTGTGTGTTTGATGTCAGTTGCGTGTGTGTTTTTTTGGACATTGTTTTAGGTGACTGTGTGCTGCTTGTGTCTGTTGGTGTGTGTGCATGGGCCTGTGTGAGTGTGCTTGGGTCAGGTAGGGTAGTGGGGACTATGGATGGGGAAGAGGTAGGAGGGGTGAGGGACTGCTGAGGAGGTACACTGCTGCCATCAGTGAGGAGGCCATGAACTTATTTGTTTGATGTAGGGCAGACATGTCTGATGAGATTCCCTCCATGTAGGACACCAATTGTGTCAAAAGACTGGTGTGTGAATCGAGGACACTCAGCATGGATGTCTGCCCCACATGTATCTGTTTTAGCAAATCCACAGACTTCACACTCAGGGCAGCAGGGGTGACAGATGCAGGGGATGTGGTGCCTGGCCCAAAGGAGACATGCTCAATAACACTGGAGGGTCCACGGACACTTGGAATGGGAGCAGCTGTGAGGGTGGAGATGGTGGTGGTGGCAGGGGCAGACTCTGATGTTGTGGCCTCTGTTCTGGTAACACCCACCACCACAAGGGAGTCCTCACTGGAGCATGATTGGTCCTCTGCAGATGTCAATGTTTCTGACCGTCCCTCAGTGTGGCTCTCCTCACCCTCTGTGCCACTGAGTCCCTCCTCCTCCTCCTCACACAGTGGACCCAGTCTGGCTAGCCGCTTCCTCTTGGTCCGTGTAACTGTCTCCTCCAGTAGCTGTAGATGATGCTGTGAACAAGGATGAGAAAGAGATTCACATTAGTCATCTGCATAGACTTGACACATGGGTTTTATCACAACACATCACAGAGCAAGCCCTTGTATAATGTTAATGGCACTTTTTATATTCATTACACATATGTAAACATGGCACTTGTCAGTCTGCCAGTAAACCATGGTTTACAAACACATGATGGCAATGGAACCATCGGTTAGATGTATTTCAAATACCACTAAATACATGTCCACCAATGCACTATTTTGCCTGTTGTCTGATCTGTAATGCTCCTGAGTGTCATGTGTCATTACAAACATGTCTCATCTCATGCAAGGGAGACTGGAAGTGACACAACAAATGGGATGGACAAATTCATAAGTTGACATGATGAACATACTTCCATCCCCAGTCGTCATGATGGGCTTATGTCTTAAACCTCAATGCTATAATGGTCAGCATGAAGGACAACAGACAAGTACAAATACTGCATCCTCACACATTTTCATGTGGCATACTATGCCACTGGCCTGTCTGGGTAAACAGTCTGTACTGACTCTTGTTACAGGGGCAGTGAATCACAACTTTAAGGTCAGCACCGTGTCACAATCATGTATTCACTGTTAAAGCAACATCTGTAGTGGTCAAGAATAGAAGTCCCCTACATGCTATACACAATTGAAAGACTTTGAAAAGCTCACGTTGTTCTACTTAGACATTGGAGTATATGATTTAACAAATCTGTTTACATGAACTTTTTTAGCGCTCTCAAGAAGAAAGTAATGCATCATACACATATATGTTGAAGCCACCATTATGCAGAGTCAAGGGATGACACACACATGTTTTGTCCTGTGTATCTGAGCCACATTCCATAAATTAGATGTCTGTCAATCTTTCATATATTTACTACCTGTACATTTAAAAACGCTCTGCTTGTACACACTGTCACAGAGTCTGACACATGATTTTCAAATTTACAATGGTGAAAGGGTTGCCTGCCACACAAAAATATGATGTGACAGTGTCTCAGATGGCCTGCGTTGTCTTTGGTCCATGTGATACATGTGATTACACAGAGCACTATGCAGGTGACTACACATTTTGAACACATATCCATTTCTTTTGTCTGAGGCATCAACATTGGTCTCACCTGCTGCACGGGTGTGTAGCATATTTTTCACAAACCTGTGTGCAACTAGATCACAATTTTGAACATATATGTATGTTCCACGCAGAGTACATGTCATATTTCAGTCAATGTGCTGACACATGTCAGACAATTACATCACTCATGAAGGTCAACTCAATGCACCTGTTGTATATGGTGCTGATCACATTAACCTTGGACTACAGCAAATACACAGGACCTAAGTGACACATGTCACAGATGGAAAGGGACACACCTAGGCATCAGATGATAATGGGGCATCATTACATTTTGCCACAGAAGTGGTGTCTCAACAGACAGACAACCTGTGAGAGGGTTACCAGGCTGAGGGAGTGCAACATGCATGTCAAACATAGGTCAGCCACATGGCACATACTCACCCCCTCCTTGCTGCTGTCTGGCCTTCAACTGCCCATCCAGGTCAGGGAAGACCACCATCAGTATCCGGAGCATGTGGGGGGTCAGGGTCTGTCGTCCACCCCTTTGGCGAGGAGGTGACAGCTTCAGCTGGGCTCTTGCAATCCTCCGGGTCCAGCCACGGAGGTCCTGCCACCTCTTCTGGCAGTGGGGGACGCAGTGTTTGAAGACCCCCACAGATCTTACAGCCCGGACAATGATCTGCCAAATTTCATTCTTCTGATGGGCGTCGACCTGTGAGGATGACATGGTGACACACCATTACTACACTTGATACATGTTTATTCATCACACACTTGGACATATAGGTCATGGTCAGAATGCAATACAATGTCTAAAGGTTAGCCAAGTATCATCATGGGCAGTTGTTCTGTGTGTAAGTCTCCCTTAATAACATGAGAACAGTGCAGAAAAATCAATCCCACCAAATACACTTCTACATCACTCTGCCTGTCCAGAACATGAATCTACACACTGTAAGACTTACAATAACTATGTGTGCATACTTTTCCTTGGGGCTCACAATGCTAGTAGTACCTGTTTTAAAACATGGCCAATTGAAAAGGCAGTGTAATCAACACTCACCTGCTCCCCTGGTTTCCATACAGCTTGCTGTACAGTGGAAGGAGGTTGTCCAGAAGGGCCTGGTTCTCCTCCTCTGTGAAAGCTGGTGCCCTCTCCACAGTACATGCCATGTAGATCCCAGAGGATAAAGCGACAGCAGCAGTGATAGCTAGAAATCTTGTCAAGTGGCATGTAGTGCAGGCAAGTGAAGTCTCTTGGGAACAGACTGACTTATATCTGTGCAGCAGAGGCGAATTCGGTTCCATGCGTCCAAAGCGATAGGTCCGAGGCGTTCGCATTATCCGAATTTGGCCAATCCATAACATTGCACGCATCTGACACGCCTACCGCGTCGATCGAATATTCCGCATTATAACACTATTGAGTTTGATACATTGTTGTTGTAATCCAACAGAATCGGTTTGCATGCAATTCGTACACAAAGCAAAACTGCGTCTGTCACCATGATGACCAATAGCCAATGTGTGCATCCGGCTCGGTTCGGATGTGTAGAATGCGTCGTTTGAATACTCACCTGCGTCTGTCACCATGACGACCAATAGCCAATGTGTGCGTCCGGCTCGGTTTGGATGTGTAGAACGCATCCTTTGAATACTCACCCGCATCAGGCACCATGACGACCAACAGCCAATGTGTGCATCCAGCTCAGTTTGGATGTGTAGAACGCGTCCTTTGAATACTCACCCGCGTCTGTCACCATGACGACCAATAGCCAATGTGTGTGTCTGGCTCGGTTCGGATGTGTAGCGTACTTTGACTACTCACCCATGTCTGTCACCATGACGACCAATAGCCAATGTGTGCGTCCGGCTCGGTTTGGATGTGTAGAATGCATCGTTTGAATACTCACCTGCGTCTGTCACCATGACGACCAATAGCCAATGTGTGCGTCCGGCTCGGTTCGGATGTGTAGAACGCATCCTTTGAATACTCACCCGCATCAGGCACCATGACGACCAACAGCCAATGTGTGCATCCAGCTCAGTTTGGATGTGTAGAACGCGTCCTTTGAATACTCACCCGCGTCTGTTACCATGACGACCAATAGCCAATGTGTGTGTCTGGCTCGGTTCGGATGTATAGAATGCGTACTTTGACTACTCACCCACGTCTGTCACCATGACGACCAATAGCCAATGTGTGCGTCCGGCTCGGTTCGGATGTGTAGAACGCGTCCTTTGAATACTCACCTGCGTCTGTCACAATGACAACCAATAGCCAATGTGTGCATCCGGCTCTGTTCAGATGTGTAGAACGCGTCCTTTGTATACTCACCGGCATCTGTCACCATGATGACCAAAAGCCAATGTGTGCATTGCTGCCAAGGTTTCAGATTGCAATGTGTATCATTTTCATATTTTCAGTGTGATTATGAGTTACGTTCCAACGACTATGAGTGACACTTTCTCAGCATACAATTCAAGTAATTAAGATGTTTAAACCATGTAAATATCATGAATTACACCCATTTGAGCAATGAGAAATTTAGAAGATCTTAGAATTGCTACAAAGGAGCAGAAGTGGAAGGGCTCTACCAGGAGACAGACTGTGTGACTGCAGTGCTCAGTAACAGAGGGCAGGCAGGCACTCATTCATTGCGTGTCTTGGCTGCTTCTTTAATACGTTACTTCTCCATTCATTGGTTGAATCAGCCCTTGATAAATTTAGGATGGTCATAGGAGAAAAGCTACAGAAAAGTGAACAGAACAAGGTTCTGTTGCAATTCATCAATCTTAATCAGATTTGGGGATAGAGTTACTTGTGAGACTAACATGCAGACAGTGGGTATTCACTTCACAGCAGGGACCTACAGAATGTATCTAATGATGCAGAAATACATTTGGGTTCAACTATGCCAAATGCCTTACCCAAGCAGGAGGCTTGTGATTTACAAAAGTCAAGAATCTGCCTGCGGACGACATAGAAAGTGTCAGTGTCACTGACGCTACAACTGTGGATCAGTGCCAGTTGCTGAAAAGCAAAATGAACAACAGGGGAGGCATTGCATCGCCATCCAGATTCTCATGAGGGCGCTGCCGGTGATGATATGTGACAAGCAGGTCACTAGTATGGACTCTGAGGCAGTGTTGCACCCAGGGTGACTTTGGCACTCCTACCAAGGCTACTGTGGCAGGTTGAAGGAATGCCAGTGGACGGGCCGAATGGACGAAGAACTCTGCAGGTTGTGGCACTTCCCAGCCCCACTCCTGCTTTCGCAGTGAGAGTCCAGTCTATGCTATGTAACAACACACTTGACCTATGACTGTGAGTCTGACAGAACTCACACTTTCTCATCAATGTCTCTGTAATAGCCATTGGCAGGCACTACTTGACGTTCCTGAAATGTGTGCCACACGGTGATTGAACCAGTGCTACGTTGTCGCATTAAGCATCTCAAGAAGTCTGCACAGCAGTGCACACCACACCCTGCCTGTACCACCCAACTTTGGAGTAATTATAATTAGCTGCCAGTGCTTGGGCCGCAGAGCTTTGGCACAGGCTAATATGGGTGACTTCGAATGTCAGTGCGGTGATGTGGCCAACCAAACTGAAATGTGTTAGTCTAAAGCCTGATGAGTGGTGCTTGGCAGGGCTGTGTGTGCGTCATGCTTGGTTTGGATGCGGCACATGCGTGCACTCACTAGTCAATACTCACCCGCGTCATTCACCATTAGAGTCAACAGCCAAAAAATGCGAACCACACGTTTTAGGTGAGGCTCAGGCACCCTACACTAATCAATCAGCATGTCAGACAGTATACATCTTTATGTTCTACTGCATTACATGTGTGGGTACAGTGATTCACATGTCATAATACAGAGCATTTTATAGCTCACACTCCCATGATGAGCCTACCTTGATGTGCACCAAATACGTTGTTTGTGAGGAACATCACATCTGTGAGTGACCACTTCACAGATCAAACTCCTAGGCTTGGGCACAATCTCAGGGGATCATTCTGTTAACACAGGTTACATCCACACATAATAACTGCTTTATTGGACTGCGTGTTAGAAAGTGCATTGTGTGAAGTTATTTTGAGTGAATCCACAGTATCTGAGTCTTGTACAATGCAGACACTCCATTGTTGAGGTTGTTAATGATATTTACTTGAGACATCAACTTGTATTTGGCATGTGAGTTGCTGTTGTGTCTTTGTGGCACAGACAAACATGTATGTTTGTCACACAAAATGTGCAACACATCATGACTGTTTTATGTATGTGATGGTATATGTATGTCATACATTACATCATGACAGTGTTCACACTATGACAGTGGTGTGCATGGTGACACGCTGTCTGTATCTAGTGTTCCACCCAGGTGGCATTACATGATGCCTGTATGTGTACCTTCCCACCATGTGTTAGTTGTTACAAACATCTATCTTTGATAGTTAATTAGGTGTGTGTTTAGTATGTAATGTTTGATCACATAGACTGTGATGGACACCATTGATTAGTCAAAGCACAACATTGCAATTGTGGACAAACCATTATAAAATGAAATGTTCTGTGAGGGTCACATAGCTGCCCTTTGTGTCAAGGCTCAACATTACACATCTGACTTAATTGTCTTGCTTTGATGTAGTGTATGATGTTTTGCATGTTTCTTACCACATTGGAAAGTAAATTAATAATGTTTTGATATGTTACCTATGTACCGCAGGAGACCAGCTGTCCACAGACCCTTCTGCGAACTACAGACCATGGTAGAACGTGACAGCATCAGATGTTACTGCTTCACCAGACCACTCATTGAGGAATTGGCAGAGCAGTTGGCCCCACATTTGCTACCTGGACGCCCATATCCATTTGCACTGAAGGTGAAGGTGATGGCAGCCCTACATTTCTTTGCCACGGGAACCTTCCAGTATACTGTGGCTACTGCTGGTGGGATGTCACAGACAATGTTTAGCCGTGTGCTTCATGATTTTTTGGAGGCAATGTTACATTTTCTGAACCTGTACATCAAGTTCCCAACGCCAGGACAGGTTGCTGACATCAAGAGTGACTTTAATGCTATGGGAAGAATGCCACATGTCATTGGCTCCATTGATGGTACACATGTGGCTTTGGTCCTACCACAAGCCAATGAACAAACATACAGGAATCGTAAGCATTACCACTCCATAAATGACCTGGTGATATGTCAGCCTGACATGACAATCTCACGTCTGTGCATGTTTCCCTGGATCAGCACACGACGCGTACTTTATGAGAAACAGTAGGATCCCACAGATGATGTCTCAGTTGCCAAATCAGCGTGCCTGGCTTGTTGGTGGGTAACGTCTCTTTATGTTGCATGTTGCTTGTATGTCCAGTTGTACCCTGTTTCCAGACACATGAAGTCTTTTCTGTTTAAATTTAGGAGACTATGGATACCCCAATATGCAGTGGTTGCTGACATCACTCAGGAACCCAGTCACCCCTGCTGAGTCTGGTTTTAATGAGGCAGATGGACAGACCAGGCGAGTGATTGAGTGGACATTTGGGCTAATGTAAACCAGATTTTGCTGCCTGGACCATACAGGAGGAGCCCTCCAATATGCATCAGCAAAGGTGTGTAAGATCATCATTGTGTGTTGCATGCTACACATCCTGGCAGTGAGGAATGAGCTACCTCTCATCCAATATGATGGGGACCAGCAGCCTCCAGCAGGGGATTATCCAGGTCTGGGGCATGTTGCCAGTGATGATGAAGGGGAGGAGGATGTTCGGAGACAGATCATCGACAACTTTTTCTCATGATTGTAAGTATGCAATGATGAGTTGACAAAGCACTTTCTTTCCTTGACATGTGTCTGTTGTACAATATCTATGTATACGTGTGGGTTCATGCTACTTAACATGATCCTTGGAGTTGTTAGGTGTGCATTGAGTTATGTTCACCAGTACAGTGTTCATCATCATCATCTTCAATCTTTAGTCGACTATCTAAAGATAGCCATAAAAGAACAGTCATTATAAAATAAAACCAATACAATCAAATTGTTTTAAAAAAACATTACAACTTATACATGTGTATTGACCATAACGTTCATGCTTCTACATCATTGAGGTAATTCATAATTATTACGGGAAAAATGATAATTTATAAAGCTAATCATGTTTAAAACCATAACAAATCAGTACTCCTATGATCTTATACTTTTCCTCTTATTAATTGCGTTCATAATGAAAAACGCCACACCATGACAGGTCAGGGGGTCACCAAATCGTACCAAAAATGTCATAGCCTCTATATGTGACCTGATGTTATATGAAATAAATAGTGGCTTTAAATAAAAACATCTAAAAACCTTATAAAATTTACAAAATAGCATAAAGTGCAACGTGCTCTGTTTACTTCTATTGTCACATGGACATAAAAAATCTGCAGGCGGATGAAACTACATAGTAGGAAAAGCTACAGGAAAATGAACAATGCCACATCTAAATCTCGTTAATACAAAGCGATGCTGTACATAAGTCACACATTACAAATAGTTATTAGTAATCACATTGCTGCTGTATGACATATACTGAGCCACAATAGGTTTGTTCATTTCAGTCAAAAGCCTTAGATCTATCCTATTTTGTAGAAAGGAATCTCTAATTTTGTTCTTAGAGTAGATCAAGGTTTTAGACATTTCAGTCCATATTGATGTTTTGTATATCTTTTCTAGAGCAGTATTAACGTACAGCAGCCATGGAATTTTGAGTGCATTTTGCAATTTAAGACAGTCTAAAATAATTGATTTGGTAAACAATAGCTAAGAGTTATGTCAGTGCAGTGTTGACATGACTCCTAGCTAATGTTCACAATTCATAAAAATGTAAGTATGAAATGTCTCTTGGAGATGTATGCCGAAAATTTGGTATTTCAAGACTGTTCTATGTCTCTGTTTCACAGGGTCCTTTGGCTGTTTTTTGGAGACATGTGACCTCCCAGACACACAATGCAGCTACAGAGTGCAACTTTTCGCGAATCTGTGCCACATACTCAATTTCAAAATTTTCGTAACGTCTTGGTTAATTTGTGCTTATTGTCACAGTATGATTTGATTGCATTTGTTGTGGAGGCAACATTTGTGCCTCTGTAATAAACCTGTGCTCCACATTGAGGTATGCCTCGTCTGTATACACACATCCAACATTCATTTGCATACTGTATATGTGCCCTGATGTTCCCTTTATCTAACAATGATTAGTGTTTGTGCATTGAAATGTGGTTACAGTTCACAACAGTGGAGGCAATGAGGATGTATGCCATGTACTATTTGTGTTGTGTTGACCTTGTTGTGTGTATCTCTTATATGTGTCATGCTACATTTACTCACAAGACAGTATGTAAATTGCTTTACTTGTTTTTCTGCCAAATCCTTGTTTTTTAGGACATCATCTCTATGTTACAAACAGTGTTTAATTCACAACAGAAGCAAGTATTGTGTGATTATAAATGTATTGCAATGCATGTGGGAAATTGTTGAAGAAAGTGATAGTGCAGTACCAATTTTAGAAATCCAAAGTTCAAAGAGGAGTTGTTAGTGGTAGTAGATGAAATTTTCATAGCCAAGCCCACAGTCATTTGAGTCATTGATCCAACTTAGACCCTCCATCCCATGTGGGAGAGTTCAGTGACAGTCAACAAAGTGAACACTTCGCACACAATGGAGGATATCAGGAGCAGGATTTGACTTCCTGGGGGGATGCATGGCCATCTGTCTCTCATTTGTCCTTCTTCGGATGACCCCTCTTCTGTTTTTTGAGGGGGACCCTTGGGTGCAGGCTGCTGTGGTGCAGGGGACTCTCCACCACAGTCCTCATCCCTCCCTGTGGCAGCTGCACATATAGTAGCAACAGATGTGGTGGGTGCACAGGCAGGTGGGGTCATGTTGTCAGCAATCTGGTGGAGACAGGTGAGTATGTCCTTGTGCACCACAGTGAGGTCATCAATTTTATCCATTTTGGACTCCATTCTGGACATTTGTGAGTCCATTCTGGATATGTGTGAGTTCACCTTGGCATAATGGGCAGCCTGCTGCTGTTGCATGTCCTTGAGGATCCCAACTACCTGGCAAAAGTCTCCGGTGCATTCTCGATATGCATATAGAATGAGTGCAGACTGTGGGTCAGCTTGATCAGGAGCACCATCTTCCTGACGGGACCTCTCCCCACGGCCCCTCCCACCACCCCTACCCATATGAGCAGGACCAGTTGCAGGCACAGACAGCACTGAGCCTTCTTCATTGTTGACACTGGTTTTTTTGTCTGCCAACTCCACAGTGCCCTGCGTTGCTGTGCTGTCTGTGTTTTTTTGCCTTGGTATCCGTGTTGGTAGAGGTCATCTGGGGGTTGCCAGATGTTGCGGGAGTGGTTGCAGGGGGTGCTGATATTACAGCAGCTGGTGCTGCATGCTGACCCATTCCAGAGGGGCCAGGTAGTTCACCGTCGTTTGCTGAGGGCTGAGAGACATCCTCACCGGAGAGCTCAGGGTCAACCAGAGTCTGGGCCTTGGATTCTTGTTCTGTTCCTGCAGTGTCCCCAGCAGGCCCTGTGGGTAGAAGAGAGACACAATGTGTGTTGTGTTTTTGCACTTGTCAACGTAGCTTACACATTACATTTGTTATAGTACATTATGATGATTGTATGTACATTGTATTGTCCTCAATCGTCACAGACACAGGCCTATTTTTGAACAGAACATTGTAATTTTATCAAGATGTGTTTTGCTGAGCATGTCCAGCTCTGTGCATAAATGGCCATGTATTGTTTCTTTGACTGTACATAGTCATTGAAAGTCAAGTGCCACCCTGTGCATGACATAGGTGTATTGTTATTTCCCACATTTGTGCTTTTACAATGACATAAGTACTCTTCCTCTTACGATGTGTTGAAAGATTTGTGCATATGTGCTGGCATTTGTGCATGTATTTTGGAGTCACATTGGTGTGGCTACCAACACACTCACAGTCCAGAATGTATGTGAGCATTTTTTATATAGTATTTATAAAAATGTGTTCCTCGTTCTCATCTCATTGCACATATGGGAATAGCTTTCAGTAGCAAATTGTGTTGCTGCTTAGCTTTGTGCCTGATCACATCATGTATATTGGCATTGTCCTCCATGGACAGATGAGTTAACCAAGGCTGCTTTCTTGCTTTTTCATGCTCAGAACTGTGAGGGACAGAGGTTTGTGTGCTGGTGTTATGCTGCTGGAAGTTGTACCCCTCCTCCCACCCAGTCCAGCTTACTCCTCGTGGACAAATGATCAATGACAGTGAGGGGAGTGTAGTGTCAAGGATACTGACAACGCTGCATGATGTAGGAGTTGAATGCAACTCCCAACAGTGCGTTGTGTACATAACACCATGCAACACTGTCAGCCTTCTTGCTGTGGCTCTTCCATTCACTGTCATGCATCCCTTATCACCGATGGACATGTTGCTTTGTGTGTGGATAGTGATGTGTGGTATGACTACAACTCACACCATGTCCTGTACTCCACACACCTTCCCAGCCAGCTTAGGGAGAACTCCTGGACCAATGCATCCCCAGACAGTGAGTGGAAATGTACAATGAAGATAGCTGAGAGTAGGGACTGGTGTGAGAGGCCCAGATCCTAGGTGTAACTTGTGGCCAATTCATACATAAGGCCCATGTGTCATCCATCTTGCCGGTACATTTCCTTTCACTGTCATGGACTGACTAGACACACGAGTGCTATTTGTTCTGGCTGAGAAGGTGTGTGTAGGGCAGGCCTTGATGGTAGTTGAAGTCACTGAAGATACTCCTCTTCCCCACCCAGAGCAAGTATGCCACCATGAACCATGCTTCCATGACAGTGAGTAAAAGTTCTCCACACACCAGAGCCCAGTGTCAGGCATCTTGGGAGTAGATTTTCCTTAACTCTCAGGGAGAACATAGTCTCAGGTGTGGTGTTTGGTGTTGGTGGCAAGAGTGTGTGTGTGACAGGGCCTACTGGTAGATGTAGTCGGAGCTAGCACTCCTCCTCCGCCAGACCAAATAGGCCACCATGTACCATGCTTCCATGACAGTGAGTCAAACTTTACCTTCAAGATGTCTGACAGTGGTGGCCTGGTGTTTGTTTGAGTACAACTCCCAACAGGGCATTCTGCTTCACACACCAGTGCCCATTGTCATCCATCTTGCCAGTACTTTTCCACTCCCTGTGAGATGAGCATGGTTGAAGGTAGGATTGTTGGGCCATGTAGGCGGAGGACTGTTGGCCATGACTATGACTCCTATCATGCTTTCAGCGACACCCACCTTCCCAGCAAACCCAACCTTCCTTCCTGTGACTCAGCTTCCCTGTGAGTGAGTGAACCAGTGCTGTAAGTTTGTACATGTCATGAAATAGTTACATATTACTCTGAGACTGCAGGTATTTTGTTTGCCAAACTGGCATACACATCACAGGCTCATTTGCTTAATGTTGTTATGGCTTTGCTGAGAGTGATTTGTATCGCTGTGTCCTTGACAGTGATGTGTGTGGCTGTGTATTTGCTATCAATTTTGGCTATTTGAGTATGTACTCACCAGACTCTGGTATTCCTGATAGTCCATGGATGCCCTTCGGGGGAAGGAAGGCCCGCACCTTCTCCTCCCAGGAAGTGAAGTGCACGGGTGTTGCAGGAGGGCCACCGCCAGTCCGCTGACTTAGTTCAGGCTCTTTGTTGATGAGCTTCTTGACCCTCCTTCGCACATCATAGTACCTGTTCCTGATATTGTCCGATGTGTCAGGCAAGGTGCTTGAGCATTCATCTTGTTGACAATCCTCTCCCACATCTAGGTTCTCTGGGACAGGGGGATCTGTTGGACCAAGGTGCCAAATAACTGTGGCTCTACTCTGAGAATTTCATCTACCATGACTTCCAACTCACTCTCTGTGAATTTTGGATTCTTCTTGGGGGGCATGGTGATGGGTGGTAGTGGAGATGGATGTGTGGGTGAGTGTGAAGGTGAGGGAGAGTGAGTATGAGTAAAGGTGTGTGTTTGCGAATGTGGTATGTGACAGGTGCTAGTAGTGTACAGGTTGTGTGGTGGGTGAGCCGTGAGTATACGTATCAGTACAGTGTAGTGGTGGTATCTGCTGGCATGTCTGTTGCATTCGCAAAGGATCATGGTAAGGATTTTGTCCCTTTATATAGGTGGAGTTGTGGGTGTGTCTTATTTTTTTGCCTCTAACATTGCTTGTTTGGACTTTTTTTGTTTGTTTCTGTTGTATTTTGTTGAGCATGACGGAAACGTTCCAATGACCACCACGGATGCTTTTTCATGTATACGCAGGGTAGTCCGTGTCTGACCCATTCACGCTAAGCTATGTTGCAGCGTTTGCATATGAGTGGGTCGCGTCGGGCTCTTTTCTGGACATTTTGCGCGGAAGGATTGATTCCCGTACGTGTTGGTCAGCCGTATTATGCTCCGAGCGAGACTTTTGTTTTTGACACGCGTTGCATCGTACTATATCGGACAGACAGTGCACATACGTGACCGTCGGAAGCCATTCCCGATCTGTGTCGGTCGGAAGGGTTTCCGAGCGAGATCGGAATCGGGCCCTAAGTTGTGTGGTCAAAGTCCTGAAACAGTTCTACTGGTGAGATTTCTTAAGTCAAGGGACCTTGAGCTGTTGAATTGTTCCCATTCTTGTGCTCCCACAAACACACAACTCAAACCATTCTCACACTCCCAGGCTGGGGGACACAACTTTGTCTAATCTCCTGTATGCCGACGATGTAATTCTGCTTAGCCACACTGCAGGCCGCATGCAACACCTTCTTAACGAAATGCAGGACTACCCCAGAGGAAACAAATTGACAATTAATCTTAAAAAAACAAGGACAGAGACCATTAATGACAAGAGGAAATTAGCAAGGTCCTGGCACCTGGTCGGCACACAAATAGAACCAGCAGTGGATTACAAGTGTCCTAGGCATTTACATAGATAAAGAAGGATCCTTCGCACAACATCAAGAAGAGATTAAAAGTAAAGGGGAGGTGCTAGCACTATCATTAAAAAATATAACATCAAACTAACTTGTCCAACTCTAAGCACCCTCCTGAAAGTAGCACAGGGAAAAATTCTAACCATTATAACTAGAGCTCCCGGTTTTATGGTATTTATTTTTTTGCCATTTCCGTCTGTATTTATCCATATCTATTTTTGGGCATTTTATCTGTATTTATCCACATTTATTTTTGCCACAGTCAAAAGTCGACGCTGCATCTATGTATTTTTCCACATTTATTTAAAATGACAATGCACACATGCACTCGGTTGTTATAGTGTCAACACTATACATTCACTGAAAACTTTGCCCTTTGAAGAATGTCCCAAATACACTTAAAAGTGCTATCACAAGCCATTTGTCTCAGAGCCTTGCAGTTTCTATCATCAGCAGAGTGCCACATCTTCTCCCACACTGAACACCATAATGCCCCACTGAGAGAAACTCACACTGTCTTCAGCTACAACCCAATTGTGCCCGCTATAAATACCTGGAAGCAATTCAATTCACATTATGCACTAGACTAGAGTAATATGCTGCCTGAAAAAAAAGTAACAATATTCTGGAAAAAGCAAACACTCATAGGGAATACAACTTAAAGCTTTTACACTCATTATTCAGAAATCAATGAGTGTTTTTGATTGAAAAGCTAACAACATGAAAAGAAAAGTAACCTGATCGTACAGTAAAACATATATCTAACCACAGGTGCGCAACGCCCATAGGGCCCAAGGGGCTTCTGCCCCCCCATGCCCCACCCCCCACCACCACCCGTCGTGTGTGATGCCCGGGCTGAGACAGCTTCCCGGTCACACACACAGACTGTTTTTGAGCTGCTGTGGGCTGACGTTCGTTTTATCGCAGCCGCACCCAAGTACTTCACAGGTCTTTAAAAGACAATTTACTTGTTAATGAGGCATTCTTGTTTTTCACCGCTTCTGAGAGCCCCTGCATTTCCACTCTGCCTATTGCTGAAGACTCCCCCCCCGTCCCCCCCACCTCATGAAATTTAGCTCTAGCTGCACCTCTGTCTAACCATGATGTTAAAACTACAACTCCGACCTTAGCATGAACATTTATAATGTCAGCAGGTTTCAGTTTTTACACTTAGCAAAACTCTGAGTCACAGTGCTGCAGCTGGAGATATAAACACTGCTAGCTATGGGCCTCTGTAGTTTCTTGGAGTCACTCACCCTCCTTGGCTGCAGACAGCTGCTGGCAATCAGGATATATTTCCGGTATAACCGTGAGATAACCTGCTAAGTGGCACCGTTGACTTGAGAGCCATGCTTGTGCCTTTTAAAGACACACAGCACCTGCTCAAAGACTCACACTGTGACGGGACACAAACTTCAGGGATCCCCCAGGACAGGGGCTAAGCAGGCAGGAAGTGTCGAGGTCAGGAGGTGACAGGCCGGAAACCAGCCTCCTCCTGTAATAATTTAACTCGGCACAGGGTGACAAATAACTCTTGGAGGCCGGGCGGGCTGGAAATTGAGATTTAAGAAGTGTGTCAAAGGAGGTAAATACCTTGACACTAATTTACATCGCGGAGCGAGTGCCATTAAAGGGTCAGAGCTGAGCCACCATGACTGCTCCCGCAGCGGCCGTTGTTATTTTCCCGTTTTTATATATAAATACAGACAAAGGAAATCTTGTTTTCTGTCTGTATTTATATGTAAGAATCCATTTAAACAGAAAACCGGGAGCCATAATTATAACCAATGGCAGTGAAATATGCAAGGTGGAGATGCCAAGTTACTGGACAAAACTCTTGTCAAAGCATACAGAACCATGTTCAGCCTCCCAAACTACACCTCCCCGGTGCAACTAAGGCTGGAGTTTGGCCTATTATAGCAATCATGGGCCAGGTACGGCGCATACATCATCTGCTAGAATAAGATCAGATTATCAGCCCCAAACACTCTAAACCAGCTCTTATGGCAGGAACTCCAACAGAGGGAGAGTTCCCCTGCAAGAAGTTACCTTCAGTAGGCTCTGGCAAGCACTGGGCTCTCCGTCCTCTGTCCTCTGGAACACGCAGATCCATCACCTAGGGCCAGGTGTACGACTATAGCATTTTGTGACTCACAAAATTGAGACAAATTGCTAGTCGCAATTTGCAAGTCGCTAAATGCCATGTACAACAATGTTTGAGGCACTGGTAGTGATTCCCAAAGGGGTCGGAAATTGCATGCCTCATGAATATTTTCATTTTCATTTTTTAAGGGCAGGCAGTGGTCATTGGGACCATTCTCTGCCCTTAAAAAAATTTCACACATGCATTCCCAAAGGGGAAGGGTTCCCTGGGGAAAAAGCTGGCCTGGAAATTCCTAAAACAACTGTCATTGGTGGAGGATAAAGTCGCCTTTTCAGCCAGATCTCGTGCATGGATGACTTTGAATAACTGTAAGATTTTAGCCCCTCAAAAATACTTCAACCTGGGATATCCAAAATCACGGAAAATAAAATTCCTAAAATTTTGCCTTGGCATGGTCCGGTGCACTCAGAACCTTCCACTGTGGCTGCGGGCATCATCCCCAACATCTTGCAGCCTGTGCAAAAATGGCCAGGGAGATATCATCCATGTACTATTCTCCTGTACAGAGATGGGGCAGGAAAGGAGACAGCTGCTAAAAATCCCCTTCAATCACAGGGATAGGCAAGCAGGCAAGCAGTTCTGGCATGCTTTGATCCAGGAACACCACAACTAAATGGCAGACTAGTAAGATTTCTTGAATTAGTCGAGCAAAAAATGTCACCATAAGATCACGCCTTACCTCGGATTCAGAGCAAACCTACCAGTAACCACTCTACGTAAGCCTAGTCATTAAGATTTGCCGGCAGCTTTATACACTGGCGATCCAAGCACCATCTACCCAACTAAAGAACAGAGGCCACTCCAACTAAGGGAGAACAGGGAAGCCCCCATTATGGTTAGCAGCTTAGAAACACTGTAAAGTACCCTTTTACACTGATTGCTGCGGTTGATTCAGCAACAAATGCTGCACTGACTGCATTCTTTACACAATCTGTACTAGCACCAAAGTGTCTTTTTAACTGTTAGTAATCCAACTTATTCAAAGCTGTTCATGCTTATGGCTACTACAAATGTGCACCTTAGATTTGATCATGTTCTTATGGTTTTTAATTGAAGCTTCTGTATTGCAATGGTTTTTAGTAATTATGCAAATTAATTACATTTAAATTCAATTCAAATTAATTCCTGTCCTTCTACCATCAGAAGGCACCATATTCAAGCACTAATGGAGAGACTTGAAGGAGGCATTGCCACCAGCCCACACTATTGAGGGCTGTGAGCAAGACTGCATGTCTATTTCCAGCCTTTGTGCACTTGTGTGTTTCAAGACCACAATCAACAGTACATTTGAGATGCATGAACATGAACTTTGAGTGTGCCTCCCCCTTCTAAAACTCCAGTGGGTTATTTACCCCAGTTGACCGAATAACCCTAAAAACTTTAATAGTGAGACATATTCAGACTGACTTACACGTCACAGACCCTATGAAGCACGGGAATGTGTCATTCAAGTTGTATTATTCATAAAAATGATTAACAGTGTACATGAAGGTAGTTGCAGTAAATATATTTTTGAATTGCAAATTATTTCTCTATTTATTTTAGAAAGAGTATCTTCATAGGCTTTTCTCCCAAAATACCAAGGTCCAGATTTACTATGATTTTCCGTTGAGGTTGCATCACCTTTTTCAGGCATCTCCCATGCAAATTGCTGTTTGCCATTTGTTACGCCACACAAAACCTCTTTGTGTGGTTTAGTAAATACAACGTATAGTGCTGCCTTTGCACTGGGTAGGCATTAGATTGGTGGAGCATGGGCATTCCCATGCATCCACACATATATTTTGATAAAAACCCAGATTTATGCAGACTTGCAAACCTTGGTTTGTGCCAAAATGGTGTGCCTACCCAACATGGGCGTAACGAGGTAAAATACATTTATTTCTCCTTGTTACTTACTAATTTCATGTGTGCTGCAGAAGGCAGCACACACAGAAAGAAGAAAATGCCTGTTTGGATTGTTTTTGTGCAGGAAGGTACTCCTTCTTGCACAAAACCAATCCTGCCCTTAACACAGGCATCCTTGCTCTATTGTGAACGGAGTAAGCCAGCACAAGGAGAGAACATAAATGCTCCATATCTTTGTAAATATGGAGAATTTCTGCTCTTTTCCTTTCACACAACACAGTAAGGCAAGTGGTACATGAATTATTATTTAAAAAGCCCACAAGTACTTAAGTGTACAATGCTTGAGCGACTACAAATGCATAGGCTAAAAGCCAGAAGTAGGAAATAAAACACAAATGTCTTCCAGTGTTGGTTGACATGCTTGATGGTGTGCAAGTCCACAATGTGCCTGACCAGCTAGTTGTAGCAGATGATGGAAGGTAACAGTTCTACCTTCATCCTCAGACACATCCCTGGATAAAGATAGGGAGGGTAGTATTAGTGATGCATTTAATCAGAGGAGTAGTTTCGGGGGCTTGGTTAGGGAATGACACCTCCCGAATAAATGCATTCTCGTCTTGGTAGTTGGGTCTTGGACCCTGATTCAGGTCCGCTCTCTCTATGTTTTTTTTTCTAGTTGTGAGCCAAGAATGAAAAACAAAACAGTGAGCTTTGAGTTAACCAGGAGAGAGAGCAAGACAGAGATACCCACCTGGTGGCTGAAACTTAAAAATGTGAAACCAGATAACTTGGAATCAATACTGTCAGACATTGGGATACTGGTTGAGGGGGGTGAAACCCTTCTCAAGCAGCAAACACAATTCTTCTCAGGATGAAGTCACAAGCAAAGCCTAAATCAACCTGTGCTCAACCCTCGGGCAGGTTGGCAGAGAGCAGTCATGCTTAACTCAGAGGCAATGTGTAAAGTACTTGTGCAAAACTTCAAACAATGAGAGAGTGACAACACACCATAAAAGCATCACACACCAGTTTAGAAACATAGAGCAAAATGTAATAAATAAAACAAGACCATAATGACAAAATTCCAATCTGTAGTTCTGGAGATATAGCTTTTAAAGAATTTAGGGCCTCATTACGATAGCAGGTGTCCAACCAACTATATGTCAATGGCTCCACCTGCCCAATTACAATGCGACTGTCATGCAGGCAGTTGGAAAATTGGTCTTTTCCATTGTGGCTTGTGCTGCAGCCCTAGAAAAGGGCGCTGCCTAAGCCACAATGGAAAAGGGCAGTTTTCAAACATTAATGCATCGTGTGCAAAGCACCATGTGGTGTTTGGCACATGGTGCATGGATGTTTAGGGGACACCACATGTGCCACCTTGGGCATACAGCAGAGACCTACGGGGGACAGGGACCACCATATTAAGGTAGAGGGAAGAGGAACATCGTAATCCCTATGGTGGTGCCTCCACAGACTCTGCCCCAATTGTGGGGATTATGGTTGGACCAACACTCCGACAGGCTCCTTGAGCCTGTCGGATGCATTGGTCTGTCCCTCTACCCACTGCTGTCCAATCGACTGCATCATAATGCGGCAGTCGGACCAATATGCTGGATTTCGGTGGGCCCGCCACTGACGGCCCCTCCAATATCGGAATGAGGCATCTGGTGAATATAGCATTAGCGGTCCACACGAGCGGACGATGCTGCTGTGCGAATGGGCTAATGGAGCTTCACTCTGATTGTGATGCGAGTGACAAGGTCTCGGTGTGAACAGGCCCATTCGTGGTTGCAGAGAGCCCAAAAGCTTTTTTCCAGCACCTAGCACCACAGGTCCAGGATCTGAGAGGCACCACTTGGGGGTCAGGAACTCGCTGCAGCTGGGTCCAGGGGCTCTTGCAGGATGTTGGGGAGGCTTTTATGACCCTGAGGCTTAGACCAGGAGGCCAGTAGACTAGCCTTTGAATTCACTCAGGGGTCCTGGGTTCAAGATAAATGTTGTGAGCAACTCATCTGAAACTCCAGGTGGTTCGGATTGGGCAAAGACAGTCCCAAAATCCTTCTGAGGACTCCATGCAGGTAGCAGTGGTAATGAGGAAACATTGTGTCAGCAATACTCCCCAAAGGGAAGGGGAGTTGGGAGAGAGAGAGTGAGAAAAACAATACTGGATGCTCAAGATCCAGGACAACATCACCAGGCTGCGTCAAAGGGTTCTGGGCGTCTGTGAGGTCTGAATTGAACTATGCTTGAATAGCTTGCAAGGTGTGAACTGGGTCTATCTGTAACAAACGAGCAGGCAAGCTGTTATTAACTGGTACCCTTAATCTGAATTAGCTTTATAATATACATTGTATAATGTCATACCAAAAGTTTATCCAGCTAAGGGGTTCGCTTCAACATATCACATCATATATTGTATACAAGCAAAGCTTTCAGCAATATCACAGTAACGTTGAGATAAGGTCTCTCATTCTTACACCATGTAATTTCAAACTTTTGTCTCAAGCACAATATCTCTAGAATAAGAGTCTGTGCGTCACCTACAAGCATAGAGTATCAATGCCAGAGTTTGATCATCAAAAGGAAGTATGAAAATGTGTCATAAAAAGATATTGTACCTTTTACCTCAAGCGCTAATGTCTCATAAATGGAGTTCAAACTATTCTGCACTTCTTGTCCTACACAATAAGAAGTATGCTTTAACTTGTTCTGTCTTTGCTGTTCATCACAAAAGACTCAATAGGATTCTGGTACCTGACGTGTTAGTCCTGCTTTAGTGTCCATGCTTAGTTTCTCTTTCTGCCCTGTTCTGATTCGGGGAAATAAGATTGCCCTCACCAACAACACTTGTAGGAGCAACTAACTCTTTCCTCCCGGATGTGCCCTTTACGGATTTATTCGATTTCGTTGTTCCCCGGTTCTTCCTTATTACAACAGGGGATTCGTTAATGCGGTTAGATTTTATTTTTGCTTTCTGCCCTCTAGTTCTCGATTTCATTTTATCAGGGCAAGATTCCTGCTCCATAGATGTACAGGAGACGGAATTAATCAGTGTTGCTGGGGCAACGAGTGGTGACTGGCTCGGCCGTGATGGAGATATGTCCTGATTAAACCCTGACAGAACATTAGGAGAAGCAGGAGTTGGAGAAAACCTGCCTTGCGAAATGTGAGGCTCCAGGGATAACCTGCGTTCTGTCGATTTAATTTCATTAATGAGGACAAACTCAGCCCTCGTTAAAAAGGCATCTAAAGTCCCCGCCACACTTTTTCCTGGATTTAATTTCCGCTTATTCATGTTTAGCAACTTCTGAGCATTTAGGTTTGTTTACTCAAAACCTTTATAAAGTGCAGATTTACTTATAAAGATAAAGTGCAATATGAAATGCGCAAGATACAAATAAATTACAACAAACAACACAAATAAATTAAAAATATTCCTCAGGACTTTAGAAAAATACTAAATACTTGTCACGAGAGTGATTGTCATCTTAAAAAAAACAGTTAATCACAATAGGGGCACTAAGGTGCAAAATGCAATGTAAGATCCTGGCTCTTACGATAGAATCGGCCCAGTCCAGTCTCCTCAGGCCTCCTCCGGCCTCGGACGGCCCGCCCTTTGTTCGGGCTTCGCACGGCGCGCGCCCGCGGGAGCTGCGCTGTAACTTGTTCTGTCTTTGCTGTTCATCACAAAAGACTCAATAGGATTCTGGTACCTGACGTGTTAGTCCGTCCTTAGTGTCCATGCTTATTTTCTCTTTTCTGAAGTTGCTGGGAGCTGGGACTCCGACATCGTAGGAAGTCCTGTGGGCTGGATGCCGCCACGAAGCTGAAGAGTGGGCGCGATGATTGAAGCCTGGACTCACCAAGCCAGAGTTGCCTGGGTAGCAGATAAGGACTAGGTCCGTAAACGAGGATAAGCAAGGAGCCTTGATAGTGGGAAGCTTAAATACCAACTGAATGCACATGTGTACCGCGCACGTATAGAACGATAATGGTCTTTCCAATTAAGACCAGCCATGCCCATGGGTGGAGCGGTGATTTGCGCGCGTCACATGTGGATGACTTGAAATTGGTCTGGAGCTGCCTGTACTTGTCTAATGAATCCGGGCGGCAGGTGCCATGGGTTTCTTGTGCATGGCTGGTGAGTAGCCATTAGTAAACCTGTTACTGTTCTCAAGACTTGTATAGTTGTATTAACACTTTACACAAGGGCCACGATCGTCACCAGGGAATATGTCACATTTCTCTTTATGGATAGTTGGTGAATAACAATTAAACCAAATTATCAGTTCTCAAACATGTGTTCAGTTGCATTAGCCCTTTACACAAGGGCCACCACCTCCACCAGGGAATAAGGCAATTCCAGATGCAAATATGTCATGTACAAGGGAAGGGGGGCACTGATATCCCTGCTCTTATTACAAGATGACTACTAGCATGAGAGGGAACTGCCTGGCTTATGGTGAACAAGATCCATGACAATAAAGTTGCAGGACTAGTTCTTCTTCCCCGGTCAAGAGGCCAGCAAGGCAGCATAGCAGGACAGCAGTTCATTCAGAGAAGCAGTCCAGCGGAGTGGGAGTCCTTTTGGCAGCACAACCATTATTCTCCCAGGCAGAGTATCCACAGATCCAGAAGGGTACTGAAGTGGTGGTATCTGAGGTCCAGTATTTAAATCCATTTGTACCTTTGAAATGGGGGAGAAGCTTCTAGAGGTTCCCCTTTGAATTCCCAAGGCATCCTGCCTTGCCTGTCCTGGCTCCAGACTAAACTCAGGGGGTTTGCATCCCTTTGTGTGAAGGCAGGACGGTGTATTCAAGTGTAAGTGGGACTGTGCCCAGGTCCTCTGTCCAATCCTGCCAGTGATAGCCCCTCAAGGTACATCTAAGATCCTTATTGTGTGAGGCTGTCTCGGAGGAATACACAAAGTTCACCTGTCTGCTACACCCAGTTATGTGACGGGAAACAGGCTACAGGCACTAAATGGCTAAGGCAGCTAAGGCCAACTTTCTAAAAGTAAAATTTTTAAAACTGTAATTTAAAATACGGCTTCACCATAATATATTATTTTAACTTAGGATTTCAGAGCCATCAAACATAAACTGGTTGCCTATTCCCATTTGGAAATGTATAAACCTATAAAATGTAATAAAGTAACTCCAGTGTTATTCTATGGGAGAGGTAGGTCTTCCAGTACAGAAAAATGAATTTAGGAGTTTTTCACTACCAGGACATGTAAAACCTGAAAGCACATCCCCTACTTTTTAAATATATTGCACCCTGCCCTCTGGGCTGTTTAGTGCCTACCTTAGGGATGATTTATATGTATTAAAACGGAAGGGTTGGGCCTGTTTGTCTAAGTTGTGTGATCCTAGGCAAATATTTTTTTTCAGACAGTCTCCTTTTTCTTTATAATCACATTTGAGTGCAATTTTAAATACTTGAATTCAGAACACACAAACATCTCTTTTTATTTGAATTCATAGACTATAATGTTGCTGCATCTATAATAAGAATCTAGGTCACGTTTAGGGTTTACATGTCTACTGACTTGCTTCTTAGATTACTGATGGCATTGTTGTTGAGAGGTGATTTGAAAATGCTTCTAAAAACAGCCACTTTTAATAAATGTCTGTCTTTAGAGTGATATAACTTGATGTACTAAAGTGAAACACTGCTGCAAGCTAAAGAAATGTTGAAGTGTTTGTGTCATATTTTTATATTATGTTAGTTGCCTAAAATAAAATACATGGCAAATGTTTTCATAGCTCAACTCATGCATGGATTCTTTGAGCCAAGCCAGAACCATGCCTTGGCTCACCCTATTTAATTGCCTGCACGCCCTCTGTTTGTGACTTTGGCTTAGTACATGGGCCCGTCAGTGACTTGATAAAATAATTTGTAAAAGGTGAGGACTAGAAACATGGAGCCATACCCACATGCACTGATTTGACAACTCTTCCATCAAGGCTTCTTGTTATAGATATGAAGAAGGAAAGTACATTTAAAATATTTAAAGAAAGTGATAAATGGGTAGGGACTCCAGGTCATTGTGTTGTATATGCCGGAAGTTATGAGTACCTAGAAAAAACTATCAGGCCCAGGTGGGAGTGGCATGGGCGTAGCTTCAGTGGGGGTGTTTGGATTGTAACACCTCTGAAATGCATTCCTGATTCGGTGGTTGGTCTAGGATCCCTGATTCGGATAACTTATTTCTGCAGAGTTTATTCTAGTTGTTCTTATTTCACTTAGAGATTTTACCTTGTTCATTTGTTGGATCGAGATTCCTAATATATATAGTGAAAGGTTTACCAAAAAAGTAGTAAATCTGCTCCCATAGAAGTGCTCCTTGATTGGGTTCAAATTTACTATTGTTTTGAATTCAGAAACATTGGCAGTAGTAGCCTTGGCAAGCTGTTCCAGTCTCAAGTTTCCAGGTATACTACTGACAATCAAACACACAAAAAGTGATCGAATGAATGGAGTAGCATTCCACGTCGTTTTTCATCTACTGTTCAACAATAGGCAGAGGTCCGCCTAATGCAAATCAGTGCTCACCCTGTTTCTCGTGGAAACAGTCCACACTGAACATTGGTCATCTCCCCCTCCATGGAGCAGCCCACTGATTTTTTTGTTGGGAAATTTGAGATTCCCACCCACTGAATCTCATTGGCTAAGCTACGCCCCTGCATTTTACTGTTTCCCATCGGTAAGGTGTGAGGCTGCCATGACCACAGCTGTGCAGGCCTTCTCAACTCTAACCATCACTCTCTTCCCCTGTCATCAATCCCTCCTTCGTCTACTGAACCTGCCCTTCGCACCCCTGTGGCAATAAGGTAGTTGTGACGTCCACAGTGCATCAAAGGATATGTGGATATCTGCTTGCATTCAAGTCAGAAACTTGGGGGCTCCTTAGATTTCTCCCTGCGTCCAGGAAAAGCTTACTGGTGCCTCTGTCATTTTTACTTTGCAACCGATGTTTTGGTTAGCCCCATTTATTCCCACGTTTACTATTTTTCATTTACTTGGTTGTGGCCTGTACTTTTCTTAAATATATACTATTGAAACAAAAAGCTCTTCACCGACCTAGTAGATACGTTTGTGAAGTAAATACTGCTTTATGAATTATCAAATCACTTTTAAAGGTAAATTCGAGTCAATACTTTTTTTTTCACAACCTTTTCCCATAGATTCCTACAATTAAGGTGGCTTTGAACATGTCTCCCATTTCCCAGACACCCGATACTGGGGCGCTCAATCGAACTGAACTACTACAAAGATGAACCTGTTTTGCTAAATCTGCTGTATGCATGAGCTATTGATGTCACAGTTGTAGCGCTTCACATGAAAGAAAAAACCTACAGCCCGGGAGCTGCTCGGGTTCTCTCTCAAACCCCCTGCGAGGGGAAACCGACAGGGTAACCCCGCCTGCCATCCACCTTTCGAGCTCAAGCGAAAGTGTCAGAAACATTCCGCTGACATGTCATGGAATATGCTGCCATAATGAGCATAATGCATTCCTGCCGGCAGGGAAACCATTCCGTGATTTAGTTGGCCTGCATTTGTGAAACGTAGCCTTGCTACACTCAGGAATTTGTAAACATGGCATGCATTTAGGAAGATCAGAGGCATGACTCATAGCAACTCTCTGACAGAGCAAACAAACAATTATTATTATTTGTTTAGTGTTATGAAAAAAAGGTCGTTTCTGCTCGACTGCTCTTTCTTCGTCAGCATGCACCACCAAGAATGATGGCAGAGTTCCCATTGCCTTCTAGATTCTGTGTTTTCCCCATTTGTTTTTGGAACAGAACAGGGTGGAAAATGAAGCCCAAATTGGGCATAAGAAATTTATTTTGAACTTCGCTTAATATGCGTAACGATAGTTGTGACCACGTGCCTCGGATGATCAGGGTGCAATATGCTTTAAGAATACATAGGTAAGTCCATTTTGCAATACTTATGGAATAAAAACTTCACTTAAACAAATATTAGGTTTTGAAGGAAGTTTTTAAAGAACATTGCACCAAGCTTACATAGTTACATAAAAATTGCAGATTTAAAATTAACAAAGAAAGAGAGAGAAAGATATGAGAAATGTTAATAGTATCTATTGAAAAGAAAAAGAGGAGAGTGAAAAAGAAGTGTATATGTATAAAGGCACTATTAACATATTGTCAATAAAGATTCATAAAAGGAAATACAAATGAAAAATATAATAGTACGATTCCCGGAGGTTTGGGGGACCTCTTCCAAGAGAGGATGGTGATGAGCAAAAGCTTGAGCGGAAGTGTCTAAAAAGATAGTAACAGGTAACCAAATAATATCCCTCTTAATGGCAAGTGAAAATGGAGTAACATATGATCTATCTAATTGGTGATTATAACGCACACTGTACTAACCGGCTTGAAAAGAATTGTGCGAGGATTGCTTCCAATCTGTTGAAAGGCAACTGCAATTAATACATCTATTATAAGAGTTATATGACTGCTGTTATGCTAAACATCGGAAAAGACTTCCAAGAACAATAGTTGAAAATGAAAATGGAATGTTTGTATGAAAAATAGCATCAATTTGAGATCATACCATCAGGCAACATTGATAGTTTATGGGCATGAAAAAATCATATGGTACAGATCTGCAGAGATAGCTTTACATTACCAACAATTTGAGGAGGATTCTGGGTTAAATGTAGGTAGATTAGCCGGAGTATTAATGATCATGTTACAGGTAAAAAGGAGTAAATCCACAGGTGATTAAGAAGGGCGGCGCAGACTCTCGGCGTCCCATGGGATGGAGATTGGAGCTTACCATGGACTCCTTGTTACTATTACATTCCACGTTTTTTCACAGACTTTGTTGCAAATCTTTGCTATCCCTAGTTGCTGGGTATTCCGATACCTAGTGAGATCAAGATGGTTTTGACCTTGTGGGATTTAAGACTTATGTTTGCATCGTAATAAGTTTTCCACTGTCCATCATTTGACTGGACACCGTCTTTTTTAAACTAATACTACATGCAGTTTTTCGATCTTTTGCTACGATTCTTTTTGACTTAAATTTGTACTGCAACGCGCCGTGGACGAGAAATTGGATCTTATTGGCATTACCATTTGTTCTTGAGCCATGAAAAAGTCACAAGGTGACGAAACACGTGTTGGCTGTGCTCCAACTGGATACTACAATATGAATTATCAACAAATTATAATCTTATGGATTGTGCAACTGCATTTTCAAATATGCTTCAAAATAAACAAAATAACTGTGTTAGTTAAGAAGTCCATACTCTCTAGCCACTATATTTGTAAAACGTATATACACTGGCAAGTGTTTTGGTGTTTTGTATGATTTACATTTCATACGTTGACTTTTGTCAATGTATGCTTGCACCTTTGGTGCTTTAACCTCTTCAGTGCCCATGACGAGATAGTCTTGTCATGGAGCACGGTCGCGCTGTGCCCATGACGAGACTATCTCGTCATGAAACCCGCCCACTAATGTAACGCCCGGCACAAGAGGGGGAAAGGGCGTGGCACAGAAGGGGTTAACCATTACAGCGCCTCCACTTTGACTTAGTTCTTCTCTGAATTGACTACTTTTCACACAAATTATTTTTTTGCTCTCAAACACTTGGTGCGATATTTGTGACAACTACTACCCCATTGTTTTTTGCAGATAAAAAAGAGTGTTTGAGAAGTTTTAGCAGGACTTGACGCTTTGCGTTTTTTTCAACCATATTGATCCCAAAGTGTGGTGGGCTGAAAGTCTGGAAATCCTATTCCCATTGTAATTCAACTTCTACTGTATCGCTGTTTTCTTAAAGTTTGGTAAGTATTTTGTAAATGGATGAGGAATTGGGATGAGCAGATAATATGGGAAGATGATGACTATCGTATGTTGGAACAGGAACATGTGATGTTAATGATGCTAAGGTTCAAGTATTGGTTTGGATTAAAGTATCGAATTCATTATATTATGAATTTCGGAGATTGTACAACAGTTGTGTTTATGGGAATGTAATAAAAGAGTGATTTGAACGAAGTTGTTGAATACAGAGTAAACCTTTACCTCTCCAGGATTTCCAAAAGATAGGCTTATTATTGATTTTTAGAAGACTGTTATGCCAAATAGAAGAGTGGAAAACAGTATTGGCTTTCGTAGTTTATAGGTAGTTTTATGAATAAGGGATGATAAAAAGTGTGTATGAACAGTATGTATGGCCTCTGCATGGGTACAACAGTGCGCAGAGGCATGCAAGTCATAAATGCAGTAAAAGATAAACCATCAACAATTAACCATTGTGAGAGCTCATTAGTTCCTGAGCTATTATCCATAATGTGTGGGTCTTCCCGCTGTTGCTCATTATGGCTTGTGTGCACCAGTGTTATGTAGTGAAGTCCCCTCTTGAGAAAGGAGCTCTTCAATGAAAGTACAGGAGAACAGTGACCCTTCAGTGCACCACAGGTGATAATGGGATGAGCGAGTGTTCCGTGGATGTACGTAGTGTGTGAACAGGTGAGCTGAGAGGATGCCTGTTGAAGCAGTTAAGCAGTTATGCAGTTGTGGTAGAGGGATGTTTCTTAAGTATCGAAACCTACCTGGTACCAATTTTCCTGAAGCTACGGCGGAGTGATGGCATAGAACCAAAATCCTTTGACCTCCCCTGTGTAGGCTAGCGATGAGCCCGTCCTATGGGAGAACCAATCAACAGTCCCTGGCAGCCCAGAAGAGGACAGCTCACACGGAGAACAGGGGCGGTTTCAGGAAGACATCGGGTGGGAGCAGGAAGACCCAGAGAATGCCCTTGAACAATGCAGAAATCGGAGGAGGACGCCAGGAGCCAGGGAGGAGGAAGAGTTTGCGTACCGGTTCCAGGTGGGAGGAGACATCGAAGACGACACATCCAAGAGCTGGTCGGAGCAGGTGTGGACATCTCAGGAGAGCCGGTGCACTGCCACCGCACCTCAGGAGAGCTGCGACTATCATGGTGAGTGAACCGTGAGAGGATGGAAAAATGGAAGTATGTGAAAAGCACTAAACCCCTCTCTCCCTCTCTCATAGTATTAACTCAGTCTGACTGAGCGAACGCGATGTGAACTTCAAAGGAGAATATTACTTCTTGTATATTTTTTCCCTCCTTTGTTTTCCCTCCACAATTTCTTCGCTGCCATCCCATAAGTTTAACCTTATAACCCCTCATGCTTCACTCCATTAAGGCATTGAGACTGAGAACATTTTGGTAAATTTGGAATTCTAATTACTTAACGTACAAATAGAAGAGTATCCTCCCTGAGAGGTGATAGCAAAAGTAAAGAGGAGAAAAGGAACCCAAGTACGGAACATTCTTCCTTCGCCTATTTGTTTCCCCTTTTTTCATCACTTTTCTTGCTCCCCTCAATCCCAACCAACATTTTCTATGTGCTCATTCTTGGTGTGGTGGAGGCCCTACAAATCCAAACCAAATAATAAAAACAGTGTACATGAAACAATATTTAATATGCAGTAGTAAAACACGAATTCAACAGACATTAAGGAAGATATATAAACTGGGGAAGAAGAGAGCGTAGTGTGGAGATTACTATTCTAACTCCAATTCATAGAACAGTGGCAATGTTCATACATTTGGGGATGGGGGTTATACTTATTATTCTAATTCCAGTCCAACTAACATGGGGAAAAGTGTATGTATTTGGGAGGACAGAGCTACCATTCTAACCCCAGTGCAAATAACATTGGGGAAAATGGTATATATTTAGGGCTGGTCAGATTCAATATTCTATCTCCAATCCAATTTACATTTTGGAAGATGCATGTTTTTAGGGGTGCAGAATGTAGTAACCTAACTTCACTCCAACAAACATAAGGGAAAGTGCATATATTTGAGGGAGGGGCATATTTATCATTCCAACTCCAGCACAACAAACATCAGGAAAAGTACATACAATCTGGAGGTTCAGATTTACGATCTTAACTCCAGACCAACAAACATTGGGGAAAGCAGGGGTATGGGTGGTGTCATATATAGCTTTCTAAATCCAGTCCCAAAAAGCACTGTGGAAAGTATAAATGTATTAGGGAATGTCAGATATACTCTTCTTAATCCAATCCTAGCAAACATGATGGAAAGTGCAATATTAATTAAAAAAAACCAATATCATTATTTCAAAATACTTACACTAGAATTTTTTTTTTTTAAAGAATGAATATTTAATTAACATTTCTTAAAATATTCATTTGCCGCTATTAAACCCCACCAGCTAAACCTAAAGAAATAAAGAAATGACTAACAAATATTTCAACCTGCAAATTCATATTTAGCAATTTAAAAAATACCTCAAAATATAATAATACATTAATATCAAGTAACATTTTTTAATAAAAAAATAAACCACAGAACCAGAAAACAAAATGAGGTACATAATTAACATATGAATCAATTAACAATAATTAATAAATACTTTAATCCAAACTGAACACTCAATCACCCAATAAACCCCCAAAAAATAAACATTATGTAAGTTTAATGAATATTTGGTACTGTAATTTTAAATATAAATAAAAATAAATTAAACATAGTTCAATACACTGAAACACTATATTAAAAATCTATATTATAGGGAAGAATATTCTTAAACCTTGATCTTATTGGAAAGTTATCCACAATGTTATTGTTCACAGTAATTTTAAAGTCATATTATTTTGATCACAATATTATGGTGAAACAATATTTTGGAATTGATATTACAGTGGATTAACCTTGAGTGCACTAACATAATCAGTGTTGCAAACCTAACAATATGTTTTCTCTTGTAATATAAACTAAATATTATTGTCACTCTTGTAAAACATTCCATGGCAAGTTTATGAGGGTGAGGTGCACATACTTGTTTCTAAGCCACGCTACACATATTTAGCAAATGCTCATTAAATTACTACTCTTTCCATGCAGTGCTCTCTCATAACATCACTAAAATCATGACATTTCCCTTTTGTGATGTATTAACTTTCTCCAAAGAATTCCAAAGAATTTAAGTGCAAAATTCACTCTGCAATAGGATTCTAATACCACAAAAATGTGATTCAACAGTGCAGGGTCTGAGATAATCCACTGGGGCTATTCACAATTATAATTTACACAGGTGAGAAATTTACACATATATGTTTACTATAATACTTTTGAGGAACTTTGCTACATTTGGCTATCAACAACATCAGAGTGCAAAATTACTCAAAACTGTACACTTACACATCTCCACTCCCTGAAAAAGGGGATAAAACCACATTTATGAGTGTAAGAAAGAATAGTAAGTCCAGCAAAACACATGGCCAACCACTGATGCTAAAACTGCCTCTCTTAACCCCTTCAGCGCGGCGCGGATTACCGCGCTGTGCTGAAGGGTTCTTGCGCGGGCGGGGCCGTGACGGAGCGGTTCCGTCAACCGCACAGCGCGACCGACGCGCATGACGGAACCGCTCCGGAACAAGCATCGAAAGGGTTAAAAAAATATTGGAGAAAGGGACTTATAATCACATCCTATAGGAAATAATGATAAATTAAACAAAATTATGTAAAATAATTACAAATATAAATACACACTATATAATGTTAAAAATATATAAAAACTTATTTAATGTTTACTAACAATTTTTTTTTTATTTAAAAGTAAATATAAGATTATATTTTGATAAAATGTAATTAAATTACTTTTACTTAATTCTATCCACGTATTTTAATTATTATTATTTCTAAGAAAATAAATTGTTTTTTACTTTAGGTGACATAATTATTTTTTAATTTATACCTCAGAAAAATTATTTTAATTTAATATATATGCCCCTATTGAAAGCTAAGGACATGCTCCAAATGTGATATATAGGTGAAGCAGGCAGGGAAGTAAGAAAAGTAAGTTTTCCCACTTATGGGTGATGTCACTGACCATGTCATGATTGATGATATATTTGGGGGTCATAAGCAGTGCATTGCAGGGTGTGAATTATAGTTAGCTCAGGTAACTGTAACTGCTGAATTTCTCTGGTTTTGTACGGGTGACATTTGAGCCTTACTATATCGTCTCTGTAACTTTGTTTTTTTCAGTGAATTTGTAAACTTTTTTAATGTTCTATTTCCTAACTATAATGTCCCTGTAACCTTTGTTTTTTAAGTGAATTTCCTAACTGTAACCTTTGAGAGTGGATGTGTGAGCGCCTGTGTGGGTCTATGAGTGGGTGTGTGAGTGTCTGTGTGGGTCCGTTAGTGAGTGTGTGTCTGAGTGGGTCTGTGAGTGGCTCTATGAGTGCATGAGTGGGTCTGTGAGTGGGTATGAGTGGGTGTGGGAGGGCCTGTGCGGGTCTGTGAAAGGGTATGCGAGTGTACGGGTCTGTGACTGGGTCTGTAAGTGGCGCTATGGGTCTGTGAGTAGGCATGTGATTGGTTGAGTGGTGCTATGTATTTTGGGCATTACTTAGGGCATTTAAAAGGGAGAAACATGGCTCTGCTCACTGCAGCAGAAGACAAGAAAGAAACCCCTCGTCATAGTCACTACATAAGATATTGCACTCGAAAAAAGCAAGGATGCAAACACCTCCATCACGGATTACAGATCACTTTTTATAGTGGAAATGCAGAGAAAACACACTTGCTGTGCCTCAGCCATGTGCACAAAGTTAGGATGATTAGTGCTTTCCAGAAGTGGATCTTCAACTCAAACACCTGCTTAGTTTATATCTGTAAGTGCTTCTCGTTGAGATTGCATTACTGTGTAATGAGCATTGTGCCAGAATCAATCCTGTACCGTGTATTTATCCAAGAAGCGGCCACTGTTTTGTGAAACACCTCTACTCAATTGGAGTACTTTCTAGTGGCTAATTAGTATGTGCTACCTTGTTGGGTAAATGTATAGTGCATCTCCTACAGCATAGCTGCGTAAAGGAAGCAGAGGAAATGTCTCCAGTGACCTTGTGTGTCTGTAACTTTGCCAATATGATTGTTCATCGAGTAAGTGCTTCTTTAATGGTGGAGATGCTATTGTAGTCCTATGCATCAAGACCCTGTCAACAAAATTGGCAGGAAATGCACATGGGGCCTTTTAGTAAGCTGTCCATCATCCTGGGTAAAGGGCGGGAAGACTGCATACAGCTAATTTATATGGGGCGGGCCAAATGGGCTGGGTTTCTAGGCAAGCTTACATACTTCTACTTTTTTGAAGTTCAGAACACGATCCCTACTCTCCATCATGGATTACAGATAACTTTTCATAGTGGTAATGCAGAAAAAAGCACTTGCTTTCCCTTGGCCATGTGCATGAAGTTAGGATTATTAGTACTTTACCGATATGGAGCTTCAACTCAGGCACAAATGAAGGAGGAGGGCTGATCTTTCCCTGGAACCCCACCTCCCAGGGCCCAGCCATTACCAAATGGGGGAGGGGTGCCCCAGGCTACTTTCAGCCTCAAGGACCCCATCTTCTGGGGCCCAACCATTTTCCTGGATCCCCCCACCGTGGTCCATGTCGGCTTCCCGCCTCCTGCGGGTGCCAGCATTGCTTTCACACATAGGGAGCTGCTAAACATGCAGCCCCCCTATGTGTAAAAGCAATATTTTTTTCTGTTTCCCTGTGCGCTTGACAGGGGGCAGGGAAACAGGCAGAAGCTCCGCTTCCAGCAAATGAAAGCATGTCTCCACTTTTGCTTGCTGTAAGCAGAAGTGTTTGCTGTTACTTGGCAGGAGCCGCCAAACCACAGCAAACAATTATGTCCTGGGGAAGGGCACCCCGGGATATAGCAGGAGCCGGTCCTGGGGGGTGATGGTCCCAAGCACCTTTATTGGCTCCAAGAGGGAGCCCCCTCCTCAGATTTAGTGGGTAACGGTCCCAGGGACTGAGAAAGGCCATGGAGGGGCTGCATAGTCCCCTTCCATTCTAAAAATAGTATCTGGGTAGGTGGCAGTCCCTGGGGCCTGGGGGGTCTGTGTGGCCCCATCAAACAACATAGGACCCGGGGAGGTAGTGGTTCCTGGGGCATACAAATGCACAAGGAGGGGGGCCTCATGTCCCCCCCTCCTTTAATTTTGGGTTAGGCCACATGCCCCCAGGACCTGGCCCACCCAGGGGCTAATTAGTAGAGAAGTGCAGGCTTTTTCTCTTTTTGAATTTTCTGCAGAGGCCACGGATCCAGCTGCTGAAAAAAAGGCTTTCTATCCCAAGGAGGGTCCTTGTGAGACCCCCCACCCACAAGAGGCCTAGGGGGTCAGGGATTCCTATCCTGTCCCCTTCTCTTTCTTTTAACATGTTTTCATGCTGAGTCCCAAGACTGATTCCTGTTGGAAGTGTTGGCAGCCAATCAGATTTGAGCATGTGGACCATCAGATCCTCAGAGGATCCACATCCCTATATATATTAATTTGGATTCTCTTAATTTTCACAAAACTACTGAACTGATTTACATCAATTTACAAACATTTCTGGACCATCAGTTACCTTTCTGGCACATTTGGTGTAATTACGTTCAGCAGTTTGGGCTGTGGTTGTGTCAAAAAAACCTAGGGAAAATTGCATGGGGAAAACTTGTTTTGGGACCATCCCTTTTCGCAGCCCCACTTCACAAATCACCTTAAAACTTTTAAGACAGTAGCTGAAGTGAGCATCATGCTAGTTTTGAAACAAAAAACATTCTTCCTATGGAAACTAGGGCTTAAATATAGATATCTACTTGTGACCACCAGTAGGTAATATAAGTTAGAATATTATTTTATATAAGCATATTTTTCACTAATTGGTTTTGAGTTCAATAACATTTTTACCTTCCCCTACACATTATTATAGGAAAACTCCACAGTCAGGTCCTAGATCTTGCTACCAGATACCTCCTTTATGATGGCATGTTCAAATATTTTAATGGCTGACTCGCCATTACATTCTCCTGGGTCTTTCATTTGATGGAAACAACTGCAGTCTGCATAAGACCTTTTTCAAATTTTGTTAATGTTTATTGATAATATTTCATTATATTGTGTGTTCCAAGTAGGTAGCATATGTATGCATGCCTAGTGGTGCTCCTTCACCTACATGAAATATGTACAGGGGTTCATTTCACTGCACTGCAGTTTGTAATGTTACACCTTGTCAGTAATGATATGTGCTGTATAACTGGAGTGGTTCACTTGAATGTGTACATGTTTTGCTGTCTGAAGGCAACCTGAGTCTGTTATGGGTGGGAGAAGATTAGTAGACATTTCAATTTCTGTAGCTTTCTCATTTATTCTTAGAAGTTCCAATATGTTATTGTTGGACCCGTATTGTTGCAGTCTAAAGGCATGTAATTGACTTGATTCTGACTGCAGTTTGAAAAGCAATTTTTTTAATATGTTTTAGGTTGCAGTGACTCTGTGCCATTTTTAAGACCTCCATGTAGAAGTGACAGCCATGTGTGCTCTTATGGAGGTTTGGAAATTTGACAACCTTGAGTGTTCTCTGCATTTCAGCATAAGCTTCTTACCTTCTCCTCAATTTTTCCAGGCCTTTGAGTTATTGGTAGTAGGAATTTACAACCAAGTTTCAGCTATATGTCATTAAATGTTGGATGCTGGTACCAAAGATGCTAAGATGTTTGCAGGATGCGTGTTATAACACGGCTGAGCCTTTTGGTGCCTCAGATCAACTGATTAAAAAAATGGTGCAAGTGTGCATGGCCAAAGGCTCTGCCCAATGCGCTCTTTGGACACTTGGGCTTGGTGCTACGCCTAGTTGAAGTTTTGGCTCTATGGCCAGCTTCTTCTGAACAGTCATGAGTAGTGGTCTATGTGCAAGAAGGAAGCCCATGCGCAAGGGTTATTTCCACACAGGTATGGCAGAAAGCCAGTCACAATGGCCAACCCCTGCTGCACATACTTGAGGGCCTTGACCAATGATTTATGTCCACACAAAATGTGTTTGGAGGGCCTAGCTGAAAGCTGAGACCTGAATGTAACCACAAGTGAGCACAGCCAATGTAATGGGGGCTGGATACAAATAAACTAGCATTTAATGGAACATTTGCCATTTTTAAGATCACAGGATAGTTCTTTATATTCAAATGTAACCATACCCTCTGGCCAGCATTGTGTCCATCTTGATTTCTTGGGTTTAGGCAAAGGACGTGCCATTTGGACGAAGGTACCCGAAAGGCCACCATCCAAAGTGGAAGGCAAGCTCTTTGACCAGGCCCGCATCCAGCCCACAAGAGAGGTTAGCCCTTGATTAATGGAAAATGGCTTTATATGGGATGGATAATAGCAGGGCCATGTCTTTGACCCTGCCAAATATTCTGGGGTGCCCTTGTAAATGTAATAATAGTGAGATGAGGGTTGCACTGGCTGTATGACCAATGATACACCATGTCTTCAGCATTTGAATAGTGGTGCAGAGAAGCCCCCAGGGAGGTTTATGATCCAGGGAATGGTTTTTCTCTATGGAGGGCCAATGAGTCTTACTCAAATTCTATAAAGGACACTATCACAGAATTCCACCAAGGTTGCTGTTCTCGACGGCGAGGCATGGTGACTTGATCATGAAGCAGTATAGATTAGTGAAGAGCACCTCAGCCACCGGCTAATTACAGCAAATATCCTGTGAGTGTTAACTGCACCCACCACTGAATGCAGCAGATTGTTGAGCAGCATATTCTAGTCCTTTATTGACATTGTCTTTAAATGTCTCCTTTATAAACATCGATAGCCATAACGCATGAGGGATGGTAATCAAGGTTATGAGGGAGCTGAGCACAAACTGTAGGAAGACCCAAGATAGCATTGATCTTCTGAAGAACGATGCTGGCTGATAGGCCTTATGCTCCAACAAATGTATACTGATCTCCCCTCCTCAACTGGTACAACCACACAGCAACAGGGAACTCCGAAGCCCCAACCAGAATCATGTGGGCATTCACAGAAGAATTCCAGGACAGTAGCGGTACTATCTGCTCAAAAGTTGACAGTAGTGAAAATAAATGCAGAGTTGGTGGAGGTAGAGCAGTATGTTCAGTGCATCCCATAGCAGGATAGGTAGGGGGTCAGGGTGAGGCCTAAAGGAACAGCACAAAAGGAGAAGCGATAAGATAACAGTTACCCCTGACTTGGCCCACCATGTAAAGCAAGAAACTCATCCACCGGAGGATGTCAAGAAGACCAGGGTCCGAACACTGCAGAGATACACAAGCAAACAGAGAGGGCCATAATTGACTGAAAGGCAGGATAGTGAAGGTCCTGCCTGTAGCAAGAAGATTGCTGTGCCCTGCAACGAGTGCAAACACGACCATCAGAAGCTGGTGAAAGTTTCCTCACTGACCCAAGAAATCACACCGCAGATGCTATCCAAGGGATAAAAAATGTCAATAGTCAAATGAAAAAACAGTTATGGTGAACAGATTATCAGGGCACCTGAACAATGGGAACCATATCAAATGGTGGGAGAGACTGTGGACTGAACTGGGGTCTGATCTATAAATGAAAACCTAACTCATATTAAGCTGCACAACCAGGGAAGCCTACCAATTACAGACTGCCAGCCACAGATCATAATAAATCCAAAATTACTGGAGAAAGCGCTTTCTGAGGCACTTCAACTGTACATCAAACATGCAGGTGAAAAGAGTGTCTCTCACTGTACCATGGTATTAAGATTAAAGCTAACTTCCAAATATTTGTAAGACAAAAAATTACAAGCCATCCTCAAGACAAGAAATGCCCTGAAGGCTGGGATCAATATTTTCACCTTGCACATTGGTCTACTGAGATCTAACCAAAGAAAGCTGGTGACAGAATGGCAGACTCTGAATCAGCACTGTCTACCGTGACATCAAAAGTCCTTGAACTGCAGAAACAACGTTGACTTTAAGGACAGGACATAACACTTTGATAAATAAGCCAAAGATATGCAAGGATGGCCATGATGCAATATTATATTGAATTGCTGGGGCTACTGAGAGATCCGAAGGCCCTTGAACAGACATTTCTGTAGCAGCATGTCTTGCCAATGCAGTGGTACACTGTGGCATCTACAAATCATTTCAGTGGAGAGGGCTTTGTGAGTGCAGATATAACTGTCATAGCCGGGTGCCGCCTCAGGTCATTTGTTGAAGGACTGTTCAACATCAAGGACTAAGATTATATCATACAAGTAGCTGGAAGGTAAGTAGCATGGACCAAGAACAATGAATAACGAACAATAAGAGCTTAATTTTTCTAAACTATATAGACACTGTGCCACAATAGTGCAATTCCTTCCAAGAGATCAAAAACAACCACTTCCGTATGGGCCTGAAATCTGCACTTTTGTTTCCTGCAAGGCTCAAGGTCATAGACAATGACTCTGCACACTTCTTTAATGACACATCAGAAGCTTTGAAATTGTTGGAGATCAATGCTGTGTCAAATGGCAGCCCAGCAGGAGGCATACAGGGTTGCTGTCCACTACCATACAGGGTTACAGCCTTTACCGTACAGCAGTGTCTTCCATGGTAGCCACTCCTGGCACACGGGGTTGCTGACTCTGCACTACGCAAGTGCTCCGGCCCACTCGCGCAAGCTGGACACACAGCTAAATTCATGGAGGCCCTCTCCTGGCATAAGGGGTTCATGAAATGAAATGTGGTGTTTACAAAGCGCAAACTGTCACTCCCACAGGAGCCTCCTGGCACTATCAGATAACGAGCTTCAGCAGTAACATGTTAGGATCTAGATGAGTTCAAAGCATGAGTCATCAGATGTTCCATAGATCCATGTCTTTAGGGCCTTTCTAAACTGCACTTCAGATTCCATTGCTCTGAGTTTATTTGGCATAAAGTTCCACGCCCTTGCCCCTAACACCGTGGCCGATTTCCCTCCCCTGGTTTTAAGTTTAAAGCCTGGCAATTTGAGCAGGTTTGCTGAGGTGGATCTGAGTGTCCTCGTTCTCGTGTATAATGTAAATCTCTTTTTTAACTGCTTTAATAGCCGAGTGATATTGTTTCCTGAAGATTTTGAAGATATGTATGTTGGATACTTCATATCCCCTTCTCCATCTACGTTCAAGTTGTTTACAATGTAGATGTTGTTCCGCTAAATCTTTCATAAACCATGGGTCGTTATGTAATTTTCTTTTGCTCCTTCTGTTGACGTACTTTAAGGGAGTTAATTCCTCGCTTATGCACGTCATCCAGGTGTGAAAGAGGCGAGAATCCTCTACTGGTTCGCCAGTTAATGTTGAGACCTTATCTGGGGCAACTATGGGTAAGGTAGGATTAGTGGCTAGTAGATGCCATTTACGCCTCAGTGCACCCGTGTTCCTGTTCATAGCTAAATAATCCATATTAGGTATTGGGACAGCCAAGGGAATGAAATAGTGGTCTGACCAGGCCTGCAGGATAAGGGCTTCTATCTGAAGTGAGGTGAGATTGGTACAGACCGCATCCAGCCTTTGTCCTGCCCTGTGTCGGCCCCTGAACTACTTGGTTTAGGCCCAGTGGAGTGACAATTTCAAAAAAGTGGTGGCCCCCGGGTTATTACTACATTCTAGCTGTAGATTGATATCTCCAAGCAGTGTGAAATTCGAATATCTAAGCAGGGCTTGGCTAAGGGAATCCCCTAATGAGTCCAAGAAGGCATTACTATTGCCTGAAGGGCGGTATATTAAGACTCCAGAAAAGGAGAATGATCCATTTATGGCACAGCAGAAGCCCATGTTTTCCGCTCCCTTTAGGCCATTGAAAGTAAAATTCTTCCACTGTAAGGTCTCTCTATGGATAATGGCTAATCCTCCCCCTGCCAACCTCCCTATCTTTCCTACAGATGGTAAAATTAGGAGACAGGGCGACTGCAATGTCTGGATTGCAGTCCTCCTTTAGCCATGTTTCGGTAATACATAAAAAGTCTAAAACATTATCTTTGATTAGCTCTTTAATGTCCAAGGCATGTTTAACTAAGGAGTGTGCATTAATTAATCCCCCCTTTATTACCGCCTGATGGTAGGCTCCTTTGACTTTTACCGTTGCCTGATTGTGTTTCAACACGTGACCGCGCCTCTGGTTTTATTAACCTCCAGATAGAGTTCACACTGATTTTTAGTGTTCAGTTTTCTCAGGAGACTTTGTCCTGCACATGGACAATGAACAGATTGGAGCATCAGCCATTTACTCACACCTTGCAAACGGAGTACACTCAATAGGGTTCTTCACACTTGCTCCCTCCAACACTCTATTCTTTCTCACAGGGCACACTGATCTTGGCAAGCAGGCAGGGGTTGGTGCTACAGGCTCCAGGCGGAGGCGTAGCTAGAGCTTGTGGCACCCGGGGCTATCCCTCAGATTGCCACCCCTGGACCGAGAGACACGTAGTATCGCGGCTAATAGTTACCTCAATCATGCAAGTTACATGCACATACATGACACGGTCCAAGGCTACACAGTTGAATACACCGGTGACTGGCAGTGACTGGCAGTACAAAAGAGAACACACAGACTGCATGATCTATCTGGGGACTCAGAAAAACTGCATGTGACATCCATCAGAGAGCTGCGTGAACAATTACCTGGTAAACCCCCAGCACAATGCAAACATGAACATACATGACACTGTTCAGGGATCCATCATCTACAGCTGACATTAAATGACCATTCATCATGGTCCCCCCATTAAAGAAGTGCAATTTGTGATCTGCATGGTACATGTTTTTTGCAGCAGGTACATTAACCCTCTGTGCTACCTTTCCAGGAGTTAACCCTTCCACTAGACAAAACTCGGATCTCTCTCTAGGAAGAACATTACTCACCGAAGCCATAAGGACATTTTTATTGTTTCTGAAAATTGCTGGAGGCCAGGAAGGAGGCAGCAAGTTTTTTAAAAACCATAATATACTTGCAAACACTACGCACCCACCCAAAATAGGTACCCAGTGCGGTCACACCGTTCGCACCGCCCTAACCTGCTCAAGGTTCATGTGACCTCAGTACAAAAAACAGAAACCCGTTCCCCCCACTAGCACAATAAATGTAGGCAATACGTCCATAAGTTAAGCAGTATTCACAGACCAAGCAAAAAATAATTTTTTACATTATTTTTTCACATTTTGATTTATTTTTATAAAAATGATAGTGTACATATTGCTGTAACTGTTGTAGCAAAATTGCTGCTGATATTCAATTAGTACATATACATCAAATACATTATAAAATGGATTTTAACAAAGTAGAAAAAAGACAACAATCATATTCGTAAACCCAACTGTGAGAAACAGCCACGCAATGTTTGAAGTTGATTCAGACCTATCAGAACAACAGCAAAAAAATACAAAATTAATGAGAAAGTATAACATAACCAAGACAGTGAAGCACCGACGCGCGATTCGGAGATCCCAAGCTTGTTAGTGAGCTCCTTCTTCAGGGCGCAAATACCTTTAACAGTCTCAGTAAGTTAGATCAAGTTATTTCTTTCAGAACTGAATAATAATAATTTACATGTCGGGTAAGTAGCACAAAGATCGTTGGAGGTCTGTGGAACACAAAACCAAAATAGTATAAATTACATAACACTATAGGCACGGATGCAATCCCAAAAATAGATAACGAATGTGAGAATAATATCCATCACCCAGACACCTTGTGCTATAGAAGACAATGAAAGTGACATAGTAAAGATAACCCTCACTATAGATACTGAAGAGTAAAGCAACCCAAGTGTAGAAATTGAATTTTCTAGACAAATGAAATATATATATATATGAAAAAAGAGAGAGAGAGACGTAATAAGAAAGCATGTGATGAACCAAGGAAATGTTGAAGTGTGTGATAGTCCAAAACAAAAAATATGAAGAAGAACAACGATAAAGCAACGAAGGAAAAAACTTATCACACTTAAAAGACGGGGAGTCTTACTCTCCATGAATCTCATTCCAGGTGGAGGATGGGATTTAAAAATCTGACGTGTCACTTAGGACAGAAGTTAGTGGCCAGAAAAACAATTCCTATCTGAAAAGAACACCTGTAAGGTAAGAATATCATGAAAACAGGATAATACAGTCGCGGGTACAAATAAAGGAATGGTGAATTTCAAACTCACTGCCAAAACGCATAATTGGAAACAGTAGCCTACACAAAACCACAAAAGTGTACGCCAACTAGGATAAGTTCTATTGGCAACCACTAATGACTAATCTCTAACACAATTAGCAACTATCAAGTCTTAACACATAGAAAGAGCCAAGAGGGTAGATGGTCTAGCATAAAGAGAAATGGTCTAACAGAATCATATGGCTAATCTTCCCAGGTCTATCTAAGTCTAAACAAAGGCTGCGAAATTTAAACCGCCTAAAATAAATAAAGAAAAGAAATCACTAGACAAACACATAAATGACTCACCAAGTGCGGCAATATAGATGGGTAATAAGGTGGTCTTCAGAAAAGTGATTTGGATAATAACAATTCCTCGAACGTCTCTAGGTTTCAAAGAGTAAAACATTTTTTTGACCTATTAAACGAAAACATATATAGGGTGGAAAATTAGCTAAGCACTAAAAAGAATACAAGCGCTAGGTGCCAACTAGGGCACGCAGGTCATCCAGAGGTAAACCTACCTCAAATATGAGACAAACCCGCACAAATGGAGGGTCTGCGGTGGTGGAAAATACTGGAGAGTGTAATGTATCCGGTCCCTCCAGATAAATAAAACGGAAAAAGGGATGAATACCCTAAATGCATCTATTATAAAGAAGCGGAGCATGCTAGCTAAAGTATGAATCACTCACCAAGTATAGTTTCACGTATAGGTAATTCGTGGCGATACGAATAAATGCAAGGTCCCTCGTGAGTAAAAAAACCTAGAGAAACCAAGTATATATAGCTATAAGAGCCCGCAAAGAATACATTACAAAATGCATATGGGGCGGTAGGGGAACAACGATGGTGGCTTACCTCTTGTATCGCCATCCGGTACTTCAAGAAACGGGGTCCCTCGATCCAGCACCAGCGGTGTAAACGCCGAAGTGCACAGCGCTCTGCTGAAATACCGAGCGGAAAGGGACCCGAGATCACGTGATACACGCCGGAGAAGCCCATTAATGGAAATGAAAAATGGATCGGGTAAAAAGAACGGAAAGGAAACATCATCTAAAGATCGGCCATATTGGCCGGGTACTACTTACAATTAAATATTATAGGAGAGCTCAAAGTGCAGCAAAAATAAACAGGTAAGGATGAAATAAAATAAAGAAATGAGAATAATAACGACAATGAATAAAACGGCAGGGATACATAATTAACGATAAACACAGCCGAGGTAAGGCAAAGACGGGGTCCAGAGGCGGAGATCAAATAATGGCATTCTCCCAAGGCAACAGTTCGTTAAGTCCATTATCAACTGTTCGGAGGGTATAAATCCAGAATACTTCGCGTTTGCGTCTGAAGGCATCAATATTACCATCCATAGGAGGTAGTACGTGCTCAAGAATAGTCCAGCGGAGATCCTTCACTGAATGTCCACATTCCAACCAGTGGGAGACCATAGGGGCTCCAGTACGGTGATTAGATATGGCTGATTTATGCTCACTAAATCTTACCCTGAATTCCCTGCCAGTCTCTCCTACATAGCCTTTGTGGCAGGGACACAGGATAAGATAAATCACACTACTGGTGCGACAGTTGGTCATGTCTTTAAAATTGAAAGTGCGTTTACCTCAATTCAGGACATGGCCCACTATAGCAAACTCACACGCGTGGCAATGGCCACATTTGTGCGTGCCCATAACTGGATCCTTTCCAAGAATAGATTTCTGAACAAACTTATTACCTTGGGGTTCTCTTGCTTTGACCAACACGTTTCTCAGGTTTCTATTGCGTCGAAACGCAAAAATAGGTTTGGGGAGAGTGCTTTTTTGAGAGTCTGAATTGAGTATATGCCACTGGGTGTTAATAATTTGACGCAACTTGTGGTTGATATTGGAGTGGGTGGTGACACACACAATTTTCTCCTCTGATTTGGTCTGTTCTGATTGCAGCAGAGCCATTCTGTCGTAGTATTTTGCTCTTTTGTATGAGTCCCTAACAAGCCTGTTAGGGTAACCTCTATCTAACAGTTTAATTTTAAGTTGTTCTGCATGGACTTCAAAATCTTTCATGGTGGTACAATTTCTACGGTACCGAAGAAATTGGCTGAACGGAATGCTGTCTTTCTGACTGCGTGGATGGTAGCTGGTGTATTGGAGAAGAGTGTTGCGGGCAGTGGGCTTAGTATAGAGGGAAACCTCTATGCTCTGACCATTGACCTGAATCCAGATGTCTAAGAATTCGATTCTCTCTTTGCTGATGTTAGGGCTAAATCTAAGATGTTTATTACACAGATTTTCCAGAGCATAAATTCTTCCAATTGTTGTTCCGGGCCTCTCCAGATCAAAAAATATCATCGATGTAGCGATGCCAACACCGAACGTTCTCACTAAAGGGTGCGACTTCATTGAAGATATGTTTAGTTTCAAAGGATCTCATGAAGATGTAAGCAACATTGGGAGCACAGGCCGCGCCCATGCTTACTCCTTGGATCTGCTTATAGATATGACCCTCGAATTCAAAAAAGTTTTCTTTGAGAACAATGGCCAGACATTCCAAAACAAACAAATGATCACAGTTGACTTCCCCAGTCTCTAAGGCCTTTTTGACAGCTATTAAGGCTTCCCCTTGGGGGATATTGGTATACAGGGCCTCAATATCCATTGAGACCAGAAAATCCGTGTGAGGATTAAAGGTGAGACCTTCTATGATGCTGATGAGGTGGCCCGTATCCTTGAGTTTAGATGCCAAAGGCTGTAAATAGACATCTACAAATTTGGAAAGAGGCTCAGTTAAAGACCCAATGGTGGATATGATGGGTCTGAACGGGGGAGAGATAGAATTTTTATGGGTTTGGGGAACCCCATACAAGATAGGAATTTTATGGAAAGGAACATTGAGGTAATCAAATTCATGTATGCATATAGAACCCCTATCTAACGCTCTCTGAGTGAGTTCCAAAATCTCCATTTTAATTCTCTGTTCCGGAAAGGACCTGACTTTAATGTAGTGTTCAGGTAAATTGAGCATAGTCTCAATGTGTTTCTTATAGGACGAACTGTCTAACACTACAATACCACCCCCTTTATCAGCGGGTTTTATGGTAACTTCAGTGTTGTGAGCTAGATTTTTAAGGGCTTGGTATTCTTCATAGTCCAAGTTGTAAGGAGGCCTAGGAACATGTAAGAGAAGTTGATTGATTTTATTGCTTACCACTCTTTCAAAAATACCTACTTCAGCACCAACCTGATCAAGAGAAGGAGTGAAGATAGATTTAGGACGTAATCCTGCTTTGTTATCGGCTTCAATACAGGGTCTCTGTTCAAAATATCTCCGAAGTCTGATCTTACGGAAAAATGCCTGAATGTCTGTGTTGATTTTGAAAAGGTCAAGGTAGGTACTAGGTACAAAGGAGAGGCCCGGAGAAAGGACCTGCATGGAAGGGTGGTCAAGCACCGTTTTAGACAAATTGAAAATAGGGATGGGTTTAATATTTTCTATCCCATCCCCTAAGGAATGAGAGGGTTCACCTATTCCTTCCAATACTGTTTCCGTCGAGTTTGAAGAAACTGGGGCGAGTTCTCTGATGGTTGATATCCCCCTCTGCCCTCGTTCCTGAATCTCACTCGAGCCGGTCCCTGTCAATTGCCTAAAAAACGGCCATTTCTTGAGGGGCCATTGGAATTAGGTCTACTGTATCCATAGTTCCCATAGTTCCCAGAATTGTTGGTGCCACCCTCATTATCTGAGCCGGAAGTATCCGAGAATGTGAGGACTTTTTTATTAGACCAATATTGACGCTCCCCCTGCTGTGTATGTTCATATTCAGAGTTGTAATAGCCATTTTTTAGGTAAGGATAATCTCTTTCCTCTGAAAAGTATCTAATATCTTTTTTGAGTTTATCAGTTTTCTTCTTTATGAGGTAGTCACAAAAAGAGATCATCTCGGTGTTGATCTCTTCTAGTTTCTTTTTGGCATCTTCGACAGGGTTATTTTTCCTGAGAGTGTCTTCAATCTCAGCAATTTCTTTTAACAGGGTCTCTACTATTTCTCTTGCCGTTTCAATAATGAGCATCATTGCTGGGGGTCGCGTAACTAGTTTTTTAAAAACCATAATATACTTGCAAACACTACGAACCCACCCGAAATAGGTACCCAGTGCGGTCACACCATTCGCACCGCCCTAACCTGCTCAAGGTTCATGTGACCTCAGTGACAGAGTCACAGTGACTGGATCACTGTTGCTCTAGGGTGTGCTGCTTCGTAGGCCTGCCCGCAAGACTGGAGATGAACTTCAGTATGGATTGTGGTGGACAGGCCTTCAAGGTTAACTCACAATTGACATCACTAGGGTACACCTGCTTGTGCTAAGACATCAAGCCTTCTAAGGTCTAGTGGGGCCTTCTAAGGTCTAGCATGGGAATATGCTCCCTCAGTAGAGTGGTTTGTTGGACTGGTCATGAAGGCTGAACCCAGTTCCCCAGTTCCAAATTCGACAGCTCTGGCCATAGTGCCACATCCTCTCCCCCACTGAACACCATACTGCCCCACTGAGAGAAACTTGCACTGTCTTCAGCTACAACCTAATTGTGCCCGCTATAAACACTTGGATGTGGCTCAATTCAAATTATGCACTTGATAAGAGTAATATGCTGCCTAAAAAAAAAGTAAAAGCAAACACTCACAGGGAATGCAAGATTAAGTAAAGCATGTGAAATGCAAGCAGAAACACGATGGTTACCTTAACGATTTCTCGCTCACTATTCAGAAATCAGCGAGTGGTTTTACCTGAAAAGTTAAGGACATGACTACAGGGCCCTGAAGGGAACGTTTCAATGTCCATTGCTTATATCCTTCCAAAACGTAAGCAGCATGGTTTAAAAAGACCACATCCATAAACACAGAGCCATGGTACACATTTTGTTTTCCAATCCACCCATCAACCAGGTATTGCAGTACCTCCAGAAATGGTGCACTTCCCCACCTGGGGGCAACAATGCTGTTCAAAGAAAGACAAGAAAACAAAAGTAGCGCTTCACTGCAAAGTCTGTAAAGTGAGGCTGATGTGTTTGGATGTGAATAAAACCAATCTGGCCACTTTACAACCACTCTGACTTGCTTTATTTAGTTATGTATTTATTTTTCATATTTAAAACCTTCTATTTCTCTCCATCCCACTACACTTTGGAATTGAAAAATGTAAGAAAAAGGGCATTTCCCGCAAGAGTGTTTTTCTTTTTTGGATCCATTTCACAGGGAAGCAACTAAATGAAAGAAGGAAAGAGAGGTTATGAACCGTTTCTTCAAGTTACGGTTTTAAGTAAGTGAGGAGCAGACAGAAAGGGAGGGAATAATAGGAAGAGGGTGGGGGGAGACGGGATAGCTGCCAGCACAAAAACGAGTCCTATTTTTTCTCTGCTCTTCCCCGAACGTCCACGAAAGCAAGCCGGGCCTTATATGAATGCCTTTGTCGCCCCCAAAATAGTGCCGCCTGGGGCGGGCCGCCCCACCCTAGCTACGCCACTGGCTCCAGGGCATATATCTTGAATTCCCTGGGTAATGTCCCCCCCACCAGCAGAGACATTTACTGGCCTGGTCACCAGTCCTGGCCACATGCAGAAGTATTGCAGAGCTTCCCTTCCTCACACAGACTGTCTGGCAGCTTGGCAGTTTACAATTGTTGTGGTCTCAAACTCCCCTTCTTACAGCCCATTCCCAGACACCGAACATGATTTAGAGTCTGAGTCTTTAATATTTTATGTTTGGGTTCTGCTTTCTTAGAAGTGCCCATTACTCTGCTTCCTCTTCGTCTTGAAAAGCAGTCTGTCACTTTAGGAGTGCCTCCAGAGCTGATAGTCCCAGAACCCAGACCATGGGAGTGACTAGAGTTCAAATCTGGATGTTAGCCACAGTGATGTGTGCATCAAAAGGTTACCCCAAGACCCCCAGCCCTACTCTTTATAATACTCTTATCAGCCCTTTCTCCTTCCTTGGATGTGTCCAGGCCTCTTCCTTGTGACGTCCCACTGAATCAAAGAGCATCATTTGAAATGTACATGGGAATCCTCGCTCTCTCCTCCTCAGTGTGTGTACCACTCACATCATAAGAATTCAGCAATACACAAATCTGCCTGAAGGGATTTCTTTACCTCCACTCCATGTTTTTCCATGCAGGTCTGGGACTCCCAAAAACGGAACCTAGGGCGTTCCATGTATTGTGCTATGCACAGGCACACATACACCCAGTGCATGTACACAGCATGCATGCAGTAAACAGTACTGTATCCTCCATAAAACGTAGCACTCATAGAAACACATACATTCAGCACCTGCATTTAACAGGCATGCACTGCCTAGCACTGTATCCCTCATGTACTGTACCACTCGTAGGCAAACATACATCCAGCATATGCATTTCACATGCACACACTGCATCCTTCATGAATGTTATGACTCACAGGTACACATATCCCCAGACATGCATTTATCATGCATGCAGCACAGCACTATATCCTACAGGTACTGTACTACTCACAAGCATCTATACATCCAGCACATGCATTTATCCTTCACGCACTGCATGCATTATCCTTCTATTGCACTCGAGCAGAACTTAACACCAAACCAATGTAGGCCAAGGGTTAAGCACACAGTAGCAGAACTGTAAAAATGAGCAAGCCTGTAGGCACAGGTTAGAAATTATACGGTATGCTGCCACCACCAAGCTCATGCTGCTTAGCTCATGGTGAGGGCAGTAGCCTTCCATCACTATGAGGGTAGCTCTTTAGATGCCCCTCCCAGTCCAACAAGACTGCCATCAGTTGGACATGAGTATTTCATGGTGCTCAAGAAAGATCCAGGTTTGCCTATGACAACAAAGATCAGTATTAGGGATTTAGAGATCAGTACAGATGGGCACTCAGGACACGGATGCATGCCCATTACAATGCATAGGACCTTTACGTATCAATACACATGATGATTCCACTCTGTTGCAACAGTTGCTATGTTATAAATTGGAATATATGCAGCATGGCCTCTATCACATTTTTTCAACAAGAAAGGCAGGTAGGTACACATAGTGTGCCACAGAAGACACATCTCTCCAGTGAATAATTACATAAGCCATACAAGTGGGGTGGGCAACTATTTGGCACAAATGTCTCAGTCTATGCCACAGTGACTCTGGTCTGCATTGCACTGGGTGTCCCATCTGTTGCAGATACAAGTGTGTAGATAGCCATGGGAGATATGTCATCATAAAGGGTGCACTAGATGGTGAACCACTGTTCTTAGCTGGTATACATGTCCCCACCACCATCCATGCACTTTTTTGATAATCTAGCTCAATGCAACTTTGAAACATGAAGAGTCCTAAAATATTTGAGATTATAGCTTAACATGTTCCTGGGCACGCCAACTATGGGGTGTCATGTGCTGCACTCAAAATACCTAGGCCACATGGAAATCGAAAATAAACCACTGCTACTGACAATAGATTGAGGTATTGGCATACTGGTCATAACCATATGGTATCTATAGGCAGTTACTCTTCAGGACCCAGTATATTGCCAAATGGAGAGGGAAAGTATAGATAATCGCTTTAGGGAAAATAAGGAGTTCACCCAGGACACCAAAATTGAATGGGATGCCTTTTAGACAGTGCTCAAAGGGATATGTATTAAGATCGCTCATAGAACTAGGGAGGATCCTTCAGTGGGAGACTCTGACCCTGGAGAAGATGATTATCCCCATAAAGGGTGAGATGAAAAACAACAGAATAGTGTCCCTGTGCCTCCTCTGATCCAAAGGGAAATCTGCAACCCTAATGGAGAGAGTCAGATGGATCACTGACAGAATATTGGAACCAAAAATATTGTGTGGATAGGATATTGTGTCAAAAATGTCGAGGACCAAAAAACCAAGAAGGTGCAAATTGGTAAGTATAGATGCACTATTCTTAACTCAACATCTACATACCTTGAAGATATTGTCAAGGAACATATATGTGGAGTTATATACAGTAAAACTTTCCTCACCTAAAGTACCTTACCTTCAAGATATGTTTGGTCTCAATATTTTTAACACAATATTTAGTCCCACAATATCTTTGGTTCCGATATTCTGTATAATCACCAAGTCAATGCGTGGACTATAAAGAATATATATCCAAGGTATATGTCAAAGAAGACAAGGTGGGTAGAAAATTGGCATCAATACTTTACATTGAAAAGTCCTCATCACCCATCTATTCCAGATGCAGAGATGATATTGAGGTTCTCATCTCACAATTAGACTATTATACACTACTCTACTCTGCTCACCACCTCTGATAAGTAAACAGAATATTGAAGTACCTGTTCTATGTTGCAATACCTTTATACCATCTTGCCACCGCAACACTGTTAAAGAGACCCTAACATTGCCATTAATTATCTGGCAAAGTGGTAAATACCTTATTCAGAGAGGTTCCCCAATAAAATGTTCCACTAAATATACACAGCTTACTCCCTGCCTCTTGCCCATGTATGAGGTAAAAGTACAAAAAAGTATTTTCCCCCAGTTAGCGAGGGAGGGGATCATGATGGTAGTACTTAAACCAACCTCAAGTCAATGCACATGAGACTCACTGAGACCTCACTCGGGGGGGAGTCTGAATCATTTAAACACCTAGTGGTGTGGATATGTCATGAAAATGGTAGGATGTTTGCTGGAATGTTACCAGGCAGAGTGGCATTGACAATACTTAACTGTACATCTTTTTGATTTGCGATGCCCCTCCAGACAATGGGAAGGATTAAGATCCTTGAGGCAATAGTACTGCACATGTTGCTGTACTTTTTCACTTCTTCTAATTAAACAGATGTTTTTTACTATATTACACACAATACCCTCTGACATGATCTTGGGCACAGGACAGGAGAGATGGCACTTGAAAAAGTGCAATGCCTACTCAAGTTGGGAAGACTCATAGCCCAAACCTTGAGGTGCATCACTTCACAGCCCAACTGCAGTGGCTCATGAGATAGTTCCAAGAGGGCAGTGATCCATAGGGTAAAGTACCAGTGGCCAAGACTGCTAGAGACTCGATGTATGAAGCTATTCTAGATGAAAGTTGATTGACTACAGCCTACTCAAATATCTTTGTTACAGAAAAACACTATTGGAGAAGGTGTCTGAAGGAGGAATGCACATCTTAGAATTACCAACCGCCAATTGCGGTTTAAAGAAGTGGCTCAGATGCAAAATGTGCTCCATGGGCTGCCACTGGAATTGGGACTGTGGTTAACTTATTGGAGCAGGTAGCTATTCATTAATTCAACACTGTACAGAATAAATTGGGCATTTTGGTGGGGAGAGATGAATGAACCTCCAAATACGCATTCCATTAGTTCTTGATAACACATGAGGTGGAGAGGAGCACTCTATCCACAGTGTATGGCACCTTACGATGCACCTTCTATGCAGACATGATCATACTGTGGGAGTTGAGCCTGGTCAAGGCCTGTCTGACATCGAATGTGTGAAAGTTCTAGCACATAAATAGAGACTGTCAAAAAACATGACTCTCAAATTCATTCAGTTTAATTACCTGCACCAGGCCTATTTGACCTCCAAGCAGAGGGATAGGATGTATAGTGGAGCAGCACTTGTGCCCTTGATGCCAGGTTGGTTGCAGACTTTTTCTGTATGGTTTGGGACAATCCCATAATCAGGGATTATTTGAAAGAGGTAGTACACCTGGTGTCAGAGGAGACAGACAGATCGTCTGGAATTGAGGGGCTTCACTGCCTATTTGGACTGATGCCTAGAGCTAAAAAACACAGGGCCATATTCTCAAGGAGCTATCGCCGCGTTATCGGCACTTTATCGCTTCCAAAGTCATGATAAATTCATCGCCCCATTCACAAGCTGGTGCAAACAGCCCATATCAACAGTTTTCCGGTGATAGCATCCTCAAAAAACATCACCACAGACGACCTCAGCAACTATCGCTAATGAGATGCGTAGGCGTTTCCGAGCAAAAATCCGTGACAACACCATTCCACAACATTCTCAATGACCAGCCACATTGGCGATAGGATCACAAAACAGGCGATAAGGTGCAGTAGCACCAGAAAACTAACACCTGCTCTGACCTGGTGTAAAGGCGGACGACAACTGGCACCAGACAAGGGAGCACAGCCCAAAGCCAAACATGAAGGACAACAGATGCACCCAGGCAACTGAACATGCACCCCGGAGCCCCAATGGGGTAACAACACCCACCGCCACCACACCCAGGACACCCCCAGGAGCCCCCCCCCGGACCATCACAGAGGCAGCATGGACAAAGACAGCAGACCCACAGGAAACCAACCAGTCTCACTGACTCAACACCAGAGGATGCAATTGCCCACTACAGGCTCAAAAGGACAACCATCCTCCGCATCCTGACCATCATCGCCCAACAGGCCGATGGCACCAACACAGCGGACAACCAACATCCCACCCCACACATAGCTGCTGGCTGTGATGCACCTGTTGGCCTCTGGTACGGTGGTACCAGAGGCCAACAGGTGCATCTGGCACTGGGGTACCAGGCAGATGATGGCATCCAGGACAGGTGTGAGGGACTTGGAGTATCAATACGTCCACCACAATGCGCAGGATCTGCTGGAGACCAAGCAAGGACCATACGCCATAGCTGGATGCACGCACATGTTGGGGGTAATCCACAGCACACATGTCTGACTTGTGCCCCCTGGTGACACAGCACACAATCACCGCAACAGAAAGCACATGCATTCCATCAATGTGCAGGCAATAGTGGACCACCAGGGACTCTTCACCAATGTCGTTGTCAACTACCCAGCCAGTGTGCATGATTCCTTCACCCCAGCCAAACAATAGCGTAATGTGGGGAGAGGTGGGAACCAGGCATGTGTGAAGGAGGCAGGAGAACCATGGATGGGAAAGTACACAATGCCAAGAGTAGTGGCGACATGCTGGACAGACCACAGTATGCAGAACACACCCATATCCATGGCGACATACACCGCTGGTGTATGGAGTGTAGTGGACAGTGGACGCAACCATGTCACCCCAGCCAGTGGGGGAGTATGCGGAAATGTTGCCTGTTACATCCCCCCGTAAGCATGAGCGGAGTGGGATGGCCCGGCGTAGGGGTGTGAATAAAAAGCACGTAGCCCTGGGAATGGTCCTCTGCCAGGGCCGCGCCTCTCACCCCGCCATGAGGCTGACGCCGTCCTCCTGAGCGGAGTTGCTTGCGATCCTGTGCGCCTGCCGTACCCCGGCCCGCTGGACCCCGAACCCATCAGGCCCACACCTGCGCAGCCAGGCCACACTGATCACCTGCCAACACCAGTGTGTTGCAAGGAGGGTCCATCACGTGCCGGCGCAAGCTCCAAGCCCAAGGCCTGTGACCCTGGTAGCCTCTCAGACCTTTACGGCCTCCACAACACAGGCCCACTTTACTCCTTTCTCGTTGACGTACTCTACTGTTGCACCCGGCCTACACTACTGTCAAGTAGGTCACACATTTGGAATTGAGTCTTGATCACACGATGGCAGTGAACATTATTTAAGGCAGAGATTATATCACTATACTCCCTTTGATGTGGTGCCACTAAGTCTGTGCATAGCATTACAACCACACGTGTCTGTGGGCCTACGCGGACTACTGCCCTCTGCCTACGCTGCGCACGAGTAGGTCACAGAATTGGAACTGGACGTCAATTATTTAAAGGCAGATTACATATCATTGAATGCAAGGAGAGGCATAAGGGGATGACGCGTTGCAGTCCAGAGGGGATAGGATCATCGTTACCGAGGTGATCGCACACTACCGACAACTGCCCTGGTGTCACTAACTCTGTGCATCACGAGCCAATGACACGTGGCTGTGGGCCACTGCTGACCGCTGTCTCCGGCCTACACTGCGGTCCAGTAAGTCGCAGAGTCTTGATTTAGCGATGGGGGAGTTCATATCATTGTACCGGCATCATCACAGACTGCATCCCCTCTCAGCCCCGGTGCCACTAAGTCTGTTCCCTGACATTCATGGACACTCTCTGGTCGTACATTAGTGGCGTCTGACCCTATGGACTAGGGGGTAGTTTTCATCCTCATGTAGCTATTACAGAATTGGTGGTATAAAAGAGGCTGTCGCTTTCCACTCCACCATTTGCTGCTTCTGGATAACCTTAGACCTTCCGCATCATGCCCTGGAGGACACCTTCCTCTGTCCCCCCAAGCCTCCGCCACATTCACCATTCACCTTCGACATCGATGGTGTCCCGTTCACAGCGCCAGGCCCTACCTCAGTGCACTGCACGTCACCGTCCCATGGCAGGGTGCCTGTGCCGGCCGCTGTGCATCCGGGGCCACTAACTCTGTGCTGGTCAGGTCCGGGAACCCTTCTTCTGAGATATTGGATGGCCTCTGAGGCGATGGCCTTGGTGTCATCAATGCCATGTGTCTGTGACCCTACGCTGTCCACTGCCTCTGGACTCAACTGCGGCCCACCACGGCTTACACATCACATCGAGTTCTGACCGGCCCAGACATCGCATCACTGCAGGAGGCACACGCCACCACCGCAAGGACCACCTCCAACCGCCATCTGCTAGAGTCGAAACAGTGGTCCTGACAGACTTACAGAGTTGCTCAAACCTGTCATGGATGCCATCATCAGCCTTATGCCCTGCTCAGCACTCCAGGTGCCACTCACTCCACCGCAAGCCATCATCCGTTACTGATTGAGTTTTGTGCTGTGGAGAGGTTGCGCAGCAATGTCATCTTAAGCAGTGTGGGAGACCTGGAACGTTGATGAGGAACATGATGCAGGTCTAACACACCCCACTGCATCTGCATCAGGAATGTTTCAAAGGGACACAATCCGAGGCTTTTTCTTCACATGAGCGCACTCATCTCTAGTGCCCCAACCACAGTGCACTGCAACTCACGGACACTTCTGTTTGAATGTTGGGTGTCCTCTGGACTTTCTCCGTCTCCCTCCATGTTGCTCAGCAGTTGACTTTGTTATGCAGGTGTTTTCAGTTTCCATTGCACTGGTGTCCACTGTTCAAGCTTTGGCCAGCACCAAGCCCTCCGTGCGTGCTGGCTTACACTCACCCCACACACATCCAACACAGGTATCACTGTACATGTGGCCCTGCCAATAAAGGGGCCGGGCGCACGTGCCCGTAGCCAGTTCAACATGCTATATACGTGTGTCCCTGTGGTCTTGTTGTATGCATGAGGGCCCTGGGCCCTACGACATTGCACTGTGCTGTGTACAGCGGATGCAGACATGTCACCACAGGTAGAGGGTTAGAGCTTGGACATGCAGCTTTGTCGTCACCCACTCAATTCGTAAGGGCAGTGGCCAGGGCCATCGTACGAAGAGCCAACATGGGTTTGTGACTGCTATTTGCGTTACCCTGGTCGTGGTTCTGTACTGTGAATGTGCATCTGCATGTTTCTATGGGAGTGTGGGTCTTCTTTGTGGGGTGTAGGTGGTCACTGAAGGGTAATAGACACCAATGTATATAATCTAGTTTGCCTTCCATGGGTCCGGACCCCACCCACACCTATTCGGGCACCTCCTTTTGGCATGCTGACACATGGCATTGGGGTGCCATGGGTGGGTGGGTGAAGTGTTGTGAGCCAGCTGTGCTTGCGGGTGCTTCCTGCTGTGTGGTCTGTTGCAGGCTCTGTGTTCTCCTCTGAGTAGCTTGGCTACCCGGGTTCTGGTGGTGGGTTGCGTGGGATGCCCATGGGCTTTTGTAGGGCGTTGGTGTCGAAGGTGTGGTGGTCCTCTCCGGGATCACAGATGTGTTGTCTTCTGTGCTCTGCTGGAGGTGTCATGTGCCCATCTGCAAGGTGAAGGGGAGATGCATGTTGACATTGTGTTGAAATGTATGTTGGCGCATTGTTCTGGTTTACATGCAGACTGTTTGACAATGTACATTTTGACTGTTTGGGAAGTGCTGAGTACTGCTGCGGGACAGTGTACATTTGGTCTTCATGACGGATGTGAGGTTGTACGCGTACTTTTCCATTGCACAGTTTCCTGCTCTGTACGATGTAACCCCGGGCGTAGGACTACGCTACGCTTGCGTAGTTTGCGTACTTTGCGCAACTACGCACTACGCGAAATGCACGTAGCACAGTGCAAAAATGCGTAGCATAGCATAGCGGGCATTTTTTACTTGCTCGCGGTCCTCAACGTCAAGTTGGCGACCACGAGCGAGCAAAATAACATCCCGGCGAGACTTTTTCCTCATTCGCGATCAACAACATCAAGTTGCCGATCGCGAGCGTGGAAAATAAACCTCCCGGAGAGATTCTCAACGCGGGGAGGTCAGGTTTCTCATTGCGAGTGGTCGCGTATGAGCGCGACCGCTCGCGATGAGAAACTACCAGTCCGCGTTGAGAAAGCTGCTGCTCGAGCACAAATCTACTCGAGCGGCAGAAAACGACCGCTTGCACTGTGCAAGATGCGGTTTGCAATGATTGCAAAGAGCGGACATGCATCCGGCACTGTGCAATCAGTGTGAAGAGCATTTTGCACAGTGCACTACGCAGTTCGCGTAGCTTGCGTAGTGCGAAGTGCACTTCGCGTAGCTGCGTGTAGCGCTACTATGCAAACTACGCCCAGGGTTAGTCAGATGTAGTAGGCATGTTTCTGTGCGTTTGTGGAGCCAGTTGTGTCCTCTGTTCTGCAGTGTGGACTTTGCGCATTGTACCACGTTGTAGTCAGTGTTTGTGTGCTGTTCTTACTATGTGTGTGTGCTGCAGTGTGCCAAGGGGATCAGGGACATGATCCAGGGTAATTGTGGGTGTGCAGTGTGCTACACCTGGTTGGGTGTGGCCTAGCTCTCCTCCAGCTCCTCCTGTGGTGCACGACTGCCACCTCCTGTCGCCGTTGCTGCCTTCCTGTTTGCGGTGGGTTTGTGCCTGATTCAGGTTGTCACATCATGCAAGCATCTCTTGGCCTCCTCGATTGGCCTCCTCGGCACTCCGACTGCATTCCAGGTGGTCTAATTGTGGGTCAGTTGATGGTAGTTTTCTGTCACCTCCATGACGCTGAAGTGGTTTTACTGCGAACTGCACCCAGTCTTCCTCTCCCTCTTCTCGTCAACCGTCCCCGTCCCCGTTGTTCCTTGCTGGTAGTCTGTGGGGGTTGTGGGGTTTGCGTTGGACTCTGCGCTGGGTCAGGGTGCATCCATGGTGCTGCTCACTTTGGATTGTTTCTGGTGTGTTTTTCTTGTCCTGCTTTTATAGTGCATTTTCCCGCCAGAAGCGTGGGATTTGTAGGCCTGTGGCTGGTTTTCGCAGCTTTTTGATTCGTGCATGACCTCATCGCAGCTTTTTAGACGTTTGTGTTTTGCATTTTTACGGCACGGCATTAAATTTAATGCGGCCATTTGGTGCGTTATCTGGTGACTATCGCATGGTACCGCCGAGATTGTGAATACTTGGTTAACACTGCGTAAATTTCCCGCGATAAACTGCATGTTGTAGGTTGCGTTAAGGAACTTTTGCGATGGTTATCACATGTTCATGAGAATATGCCCCACAGGGTGATAAACGGAATCATCGACATTGCAATGATAATAGTGAAGAAAATGATCTCAAATTACTGGAAGGATCTTCAGCACCTCATGATTATGACAGGGTGACCTGAGGAAATGGTCTAATACTGAGAAAGCTGAGCTGACATCAATGAAGGGACGTGGGAAAGGCAGAATGGAGAGCAGTGTATGGGACTCCATGTTGCTAGATTTGGGCGACAAAACACACCACCTTGAAGAACTGGATATCTTCGATAACATACCAGACGAACCTGTAGATGAAGGGTGATGAGATCAGCCCTGATGATACAGGGAAGAGGCAGGGTAGAACAGACACATGCTTATGAGATCTAAATCTGAAAACAGGTGACCTGATAAAGTACGTTCTCCTTTGATTTTTGATTAAAAATATGGGGTTCTCTGAAAGGGGATTGAATGAAATAATAGTCCACATTTGTAAAGCGCGAACAATCACCCGTAAGGGTCTCTAGGCGCTGGGGGCCGTCGGGATGATTAAGCAAGCTATTGCCCAGAGTCACATGGTGCTGGGCTAATCTGCCGCCGGGGATCAAACCGCGATCCCCAGATTTCGGAGTTAGTCGCCCTGGCCACGGCGCCACACCTCTTCAGCAGTGAAATGATCTTGACAGATCTATTACACAGGTTCAATTTTAAAAAAGAAACACATGAAGAGTCATTTGGAGTACAAAACCTAAGGCATACTTACTCTGACTAAGTGCCCTAAAATGATGCACTCGTTGATTCTTACAGTGCTTGGGTTGCAAATCTTCACACAACAATTGACATAAAGGAATGAGGTGCCATACAAGTGCCACAGACTACTACTCATAGGTGGCACAAGGCTCCTGGCTGATAGAGACGTCACACAGCTCCATTCTCGTTCTATACATGATTACACTGTTGCTGTTGAATAAAGCAGGCACTTGGACTGTAACTTTCTGAGATGTTTCACTACAGCCATGAAAGAATGTTGAGCTAGAAATCACTCAACCAAACTACTCATTCTCCAGATGTCAGATTTCTGTGGTATCAATGTGAGTGCAGAATCCTGGATCTGAGCCTTAAAATTGTTTCTTGGGATACCTCTCTGCTTTCTTTTCAGAATGCTATGCTCTATGCTTTAATTGAAGTGATCTTTAGGAAATAAATATTACTTCCTCAAGTCATCTTTATGGCGGAATACCTACATGTTCTCCACAACTTGCTGCTAGAAAGCTTGAAACATGTTATTAACAGCTATGTCAATGCCAAATAATAAATAAATACTCATGAGTGAAAGTTATTAACCTTGGGTTTTTGGTAAGGCATTGAAATCAACAAATTGTCACTTTCATTAATACAATCAATTTAAGGAAGTGCAAAAACGAATTACTTAGAAATGACCTGACCTTAGACAGAGAGAAATAGTGAGTCAGTGAACCAAGAGATTAGAAGCAATTTTTATAATGAGTTCATTATGCATCTGAAGTAGTTAGATGCTACTTTCAGCAGTTATTTTCCCACAATGCGCATATTTGCTATAATATCCTTGCAAGGACTATTTACAATTAATAGAAATGTGATGCGGAGTGATTGGAAAGACTAGATTTAGCAATGTGTTTGTTCCTTAAAAGTAACATATAAAGATGAGCATTGATCCCAATAATGCATAACAAAAATGCAACACAGCACATAACCATTGAATGCCCAGATAGAAAGTATGTTTGCAGGGTATGTCAGCTCATTTACTTTTAGAGCTTCTATTTTACACATTTTGTTGGAGAAAGATAATACATTTGACACACCTCAAATTAAATTGCTAGTGATGCTTTATCAAATGTGTTATCATTCCAAATGATATATGAAACCATTTTGTGATTGTAAGCTCTGCAATTCACAACATCACATGGTTAGCTTCATCCCTCATTTTAGGAGCAATTATTTAAGGTTGACAGAGAAGGTTTACCGGTCAATCATCAACATCTTTGTCATGTCAATGGAAATAGTCATTGCCAGATACTGCTTCTCACATGAATTGATCCTTGACATTGGTGCAGACTGGAGCAGGAGCTTCAGTCACCCATGTCCAACTACTGCAGCAGTCCATTTCTGAGTGCCCATGTCCAACTACTGCAGCACTTCATTTTCTGGCTACTGGTACTTTTCAGATCATGACTAGAGACACTATGTGCATCTCAAAGGCAAGCCAATCTTGCTTTTTGTGGTAGGCCCCACAGGTAAAGACCCCATCACCAGCAGATACAGAACACAAAGTGCACATCTCTTACAGATCAAATCAATGCTGACACTAACAGCAACAAATAAATCGTTGCCATCATTGTGGATTTCACTATGCCTCCTGCTGCCTGCAGCGACATCACCCCCTCACATGGCCTTTGCTGCAAGCTTTTGGAATTCTTTTGTAACAAAATCACCTCCACAAGAGGGTCTGCAAGGTGCTCTCTTCCCGTGGCTTCCTGGTCAACCTCAAGTAGTCTCACCTTTCGCCTACCCAGGACTTGTTTTTCATTGGGGGTCGGCTGGACATGCTCCGGGGGAGGGTGTTCTTGCCTATGGAACGCCAGGCCACCTTGTGGTGGGATCTGAGTGCCCTCCTGAGTCTGGCTTCCACTCCCATTCATCAGTGGTTGAGGGTTCAGGAGTTGATGTCGGCTGCCATCATTGTTCTGCCATGGGCTCGCCTCCACTTATACCACTTGGTGAATCATCTCCTGTCCAACTGGGATCCCTTCTCAGAGGACTATGAGATTCCGTTGTTGGTGTCCCCTCAAAATCAGGCCGACCTGGGATGGTGGTTGCTGGAGGCTCATCTCTCCAGAGGTCTCCCCTTCCTGGTCTCCCCGTTCCGGGTGGTCACGACTGACGCCAGTCACCTTGGCTGGGGGGCGACCCTGGAGTCTTGGTCTGTTCAGGGTTGGTGGGATCCACTTCAGGCGTGGTGTTCCTCCAACTTTCGTGAGTTGAAGGCGGTTCTGATGTCTTGCCGGGACTTTGCCCCTTCTCACCGGGGTAAGCATGTGTTTGTTCGGACAGTCAATCAGGTGGTGCGGGGGACATCAACCATCAGGGAGGTTGCCAGGTTCGCTCCCTTTGGCTGCTTACCCTGGATCTGATGTTCTGGGAGGTGTCTTCGGTCCTGTCTCTCTAAGGCTGTGTATTACCCAGGAAAAGAGAATCTAGAGGTGGACCACCTGAGCTGGCTGTTTCCTCCTCTATCGGCCTTCTCCCTGACAGTCTCGGTGTTCAGGTGCCTGGTGGCTCTGTTTGGCCTTCCACGGTTAGACTTGTTCACGGATGAGGTCAATGGTCACCTGCCCTGTTTCTGCGTGCTCCATCCATGCCCGGGGGCCTGGAGGGTGGATGCATAGTCATTCCCTTGGTCACTCGGCCTCCTGTATGCCTTTCCCCCATTTTCCTTGATCCCGCATGTCCTGTGCAAGATCCGCCTGGACAAGGCGTTCGTTCTGTTGGTTGTTCCCGGTTGGGTTTGCTGCCCCTGGTTTCCTCTCCTGTGTGAGCTGGCTGTTCAGGAGTGCTGGCCTGTCCTGGTTCTGCCCCATCCATTGCGGGGCCCTCTGCTCCCGGTGGGTTTGTTGCGCCAGCTTCATCTACAGGCTTGGCACTTGAGAAGGTGATCTTTTTGGCCCAGGGGCGTTCAATGGGGGCGGTTGACTTACTGCAGGGGTCTCGCAGGTATTCTACTTTGCTCTTCTTATTCCTGCCATTGGTCTTCCTTTTCTCATTGGTGCGGCCTGCATGTGGCCGACCCTGTCTCGGTAGAGCCCTTGAAGGTCCTTGTTTTCCTTGCTGGGGGTTTTTCCCTGGGTTTGGCTCCCTCCACTCTCAGGCTCAGTTGGCAGCCCTGTGGGCTTTCCACAGTCCGGGCCTGGACGTCCTCGGTCTTTTGGTGGCTCGCTTGCTGCAGAGTTGTTTTTTGCAGCAGCCTTGGGCTATTTGCCTGGCTCCTCCCTGGGTTCTTCTGTTGGTGTTGCGGACCCCCCAGGGTGCTCCCTTTGAGCCTCTGGACTCAGTGGATGTGAAGTTTCTCACATTCAAAGTGGTGTTCTTGGTGGCGATTGTCTGGGCTGGTAGGATGGGCGAACTGGGGTCTTTCCTTCGGTCTCCCCCCTTCTCCCGGATCATTTGGTTTTGCGACCTGACCCTCGTTTCCTTCCCAAGGTTCCATCTGTCGTGAACCGCTCCTGTGAGATGATCCTACCTTCCTTTCCTTTGGGAGTCACCTCTGATTCTGATGCCTCTCTGTCCCTCCTGGATGTTCTGCAGGCGGTAATGGTTTATCTGGAACGCACAGCCGCTTTTTGTTGTTGTGACAGTTTGTTTGTGACTTTCGGTCTGGTTTGATCTGCTCACAAGCCTTCGGTCTCCACCTTGAGTCGGTGGCTTAAGCAGGCTATCTTGCTGGCCTACGCGTCCCAGGGATCTGTACTCCCATCCAGGGTTCAGGGTCATTCCACTGAGGCCTCTCTGTTTCCTGGGCCTCTTTTAAGGGGGTTTCTACGGAAGATATTTGCAGAGCTGCGACCTGGGCCTCTCCGCACATGTTCATGGAGCACTACTGGATGGTTTTGGGTGGTTCTCCTCCTGGGGACTTTGATGAGGCGGTCCTGAGTTCTGGGTCCTCTGTCCCTTGATTTGACCTCCTGGTTTTGTCCTATGTGGTTTATTCTGTTTTTTGTGTACTAGATTAAAAACAGTTTTTGATATCATGTGCTCCTTGTCAGTAGTTTCTTGTTCCCTATGAAGCCTCTTGACTTGGGTATGTGCTCACTTCTCTGATCATGTGGCGAGGGAGACTTATGAGGAGGTAATGTCCCAGTTACTTACCGGTAATCTTCATTACTCCGAGTATTGTCTTCCTCGCCAAATGAGTTCCCATCCCTCCCTCCCTGTGGTGCTATCAGCTTCATGTTTGGGCTTGGTAGTTCTTCAGGCTCGTGGTTGGGCTGGCCCTCCTCTTAAAGAGGTCAAGGGTGATATGGGTCAACCATGTTGGGAGAGGATGGGAGGCAAGGAGGCTAACTTTTGCTTTGGAGGGTTCTGGTGTGGAGCTGAAGCTCACTTCGTTGACCATGTGGCGAGGAAGACAATACTCGGAGTAATGAAGATTACCGGTAAGTAACCGGAACATTAATACAATTAATTTAAGGAAGTGCAAAAAAAAATTACTTAGAAATTACCTGACCTTAGACAGAGAGAAATTGTGAGTCAGTGAACCAAGAGATTAGAAGCAATTTAGTAGTTAGATGCTACTTTCAGCAGTTATTATCCCACAATGCACATATGTGCTATAATATCCTTGCAAGGACTATTTACTAATAATAGAAATGTGATGTGGAGAGAATGGAAAGACCAGATTTAGCAATGTGTTTGTTCCTTAAAAGTAACATATAAAGATGAGCATTGATCCCAATAATGCACAACAAAAATGGAACACATCACATAATCATTGAATGCCCAGTTAGAAAGTATGTTTGCAGGGTATGTCAGCTCATTTACTTTTAGAGCTTCTATTTTACACATTTTGTTGGAGAAAGATAATACATTTGACACACCTCAAATTAAATTGCTAGTGATGCTTTATCAAATGTGTTATCATTCCAAATGATATATGAAACCATTTTGTGATTGTAAGCTCTGCAATTCACAACATCACATGGTTAGCTTCATCCCTCATTTTAGGAGCAATTATTTAAGGTTGACAGAAAAGGTTTACCGGTCAATCATCAACATCTTTGTCATGTCAATGGAAATAGTCATTGCCAGATACTGCTTCTCACATGAATTGATCCTTGACATTGGTGCAGACTGGAGCAGGAGCTTCAGTCACCCATGTCCAACTACTGCAGCAGTCCATTTCTGAGTGCCCATGTCCAACTACTGCAGCACTTCATTTTCTGGCTACTGGGACTTTTCAGATCATGACTAGAGACACTTTGAGCATCTCTAAGGCAAGCCAATCTTGCTTTTCGTGGTAGGCCCCACAGGTAAAGACCCTATAATCAGCAGATACGGAACACCAAGTGCATAGCTCTTGCAAATCACATCAATGCTGACACTAACAGCAACAAAGAAATCTTTGCCATCATTGTGGATTTCAGTATGCCTCCTGCTGCTTGCAGCAACATCACCCCGTCACATGATCTTTGCTGCCAGCTTTCGGAATTCTTTTGTAACAAAATCACCACCACATACAGCAAATTCAACCCTCAACCAGACCCCATCAAAATCGGAGCTCAACTTCCCATAATGGCTGAAGAACAAACACCGAAGGCCAGCCTTCACCACTGTCAAAATCACTGTTACCATGAAGACACTCCATTCGGGCCCCTGAACCTTGCTCCTACTATGTCTTCACCAAAGGACTCCAAGGTCTTAGAGAAATTTATCAACCAATGCCTCACTGACCACCTCAGCAATCACTGGCTGCTTGATGACAGAATCTGGATTCAGACCCAACTATAGTAGAGAATCAGCACTCATTGCTGCCAAAGATTACATTTGCATGATCCTTGACAGAGGAGACAAGGCTGCCCTCATTGTCCTGGACTTCTGTACCACATCCCATTCTCATCAGGCAGCTGCTTAACATTGACATCCAAGACCTTCTCTCCCCTGAATCTGATTCTTCTTAACAGAAAGAACACAGGCAATCAGCCAGGCACCATACTCTTTGAAAGCCCACAAACTCATCTGTGAATTCCCCTGAAGTTCATCACTCAGCTCCACCCTCTTCAATGCATATATGATCCCTCATCCAGTGTCATCTGTGTTGACAACCTTAATATCCTCTCCTATGCTGAGGACATGCAACTCATTCTCTCCCTCTCGCACAGGGCTCTCAACATAAGAAAAAGATTCACCAATCGCATGATCAAAGTCGCAAACTGGATGAAAGCCAACTCTCTCAAGCTCAACACCGACAAGACAGAAGTAGTGATCTTAGGCAAGGACATCTCACAATGGAACTCTGACCGGTGGCCAGCTGAACTCAGACCCACACCCAGCACCCGTGCTAGGATCTTCTGAATATTCATCAACAGCAAACTGGACATGACCGAACAAGTCAATACATTGAATATGCTGAGGAAGATCTTCAAATGGCTTCCAAGCATCACTACAAAAACTGTCACCCACGTCCTACTCACAAGCAAATTGGACTATGGGAATATCCTTTACGCTGGGAACACCAGACAACTCACTAGAAGACAGACTTCAAACCTTCCGAAATATGAGCAACCAGATCCATCCTCAATCTCCCACACAGAATTCACATCACACCACACCACACCACAGGGAGCTCCACTGTCCCCAGATACAAACCCGTGATCATCTCAAACTCTTCACACACACATTCAAGGCCCTGCACAACTTAGGCAACATCTACCTGAACAGTCACATCTCCTTCCATCAACCACCCAGACAGCTTTGCAACACAGGATTCCTACTCGCACACATTCCACACATACACAGAAACAGATGAGGGTGGGCTTTCTCTTACATTGCTCCTAAAGCATGGAATGGCCTCCCACTTCACACCAGAGCCTCTTCCTCTCTCCTTGAATTCTGCTAGAAGCTGAAACCATAGCTTTTCAGTTAAGCAGCCTATCATTGAAGGCTTTATCAGAGCCAGTACACCAGTACCAGTACACACACCTACTCAGCACCAGAATAACCTTGCTGGTAATAATAATAATATACACAACATATGCTGGTAATAATAATAATATACACAACATATGCACCACTAGCCAGGTATACCTGTTTATGACCATTCCATTGTCACTAGCAGAAAGACAAGGAGTGAGAACGTAATTTCCAACTTCCCTTGGGTATTTAGCACCACTGATTGCACCAATATGGCACTTCAGCTATCCCACACCAGGAACACCATCTCCGTAACGGACACCCCTGATACTCAATCAACTTGCAAAATGTCTGTGGTATCTGGTGCAGCTTCACTGATATATATATATGCTACCTTTTCTGGGAGCACACACAACAGCTACATCTTCCCAAACATCACTACTGTTGTTGGAGATTTAGTTGGCATGTGGCTAATTGGTAAGGTAAAATAACTCCCCTGGGTGTGCAACATGTGCATCTGGCAAATGGCATCCCAAACACTGTCACTTATTGCCTCAATATATTGTAATAGACATACATCTCCATAACAATGACTGCATACATGTAGAGATGATGTCTTACATTTAGAATAGTTGCAAACTTAACCAATATCTTTGTCAAAGGTGATACCAGTTATGCAAGAGCCATCAATCAATGCCCTTTTGGAATCCTTAAGTAGAGCTGCAAATGTCTTGATCATACAAGGAGGGTTTATCTGTACGCCTCAGAAGCTGTGACCAAGATATTAGTAGCTATTTGAGTGTTTTACAACATGGCCAAGCTATTGGACTTACATATAGACAAAAATCCTGATCTATGGTCACATGCAGATTCACAGTGTGGGGCTTAGAAGAGGGTTCAAGTTGTGCAGATGTGTTATCAACCAGTGACCTCATTTTTGACCTGAGCTGATACTTTAGTTGCTGCATTATTGTTGTTGGACAGTGTTCTGTTACTGATGAATGGTGGACTACAACACAGCCCACATATACCATCTTGAGGCAAAGCAATATCACTATCATAATGTCACTTTCAAACATCCTGTGCTCAATTTAGTAATACACTTACACTTCACTTTCACATTCCTTTTAACACATTTACTTTTTTTCAATATTAAAAACATTTGCATACTTGAGTACTTGCTTTAGCCATCAAATGTTGTTCCCCTGGAGGAAATGAAACCCCATTCATCATATAAACACCTCTCCTATATTTATTGAAACCTACATATCTGGGGCAAAGACTTCCATGTGCGGGGCGGAAGCGTTTGTTTGGTTCCACTTACATAGGACATCTTTGCCTATAGCTTCAAACAGGAAATGACATGCAGGACCAGGAATTTGACTGGTCTGGAACCTTGTTGTTCAGTCCTTTCATCACAAGAGCCCATTCTACATCTTAATGCTCCTTTGATCGTCAAAACTCCCAAAATAACCAGTGGGACATGAAGAGAGCGCTCCCAGCTTTATTGATGAAAAGCATGAAATTATTTGTGCGAGGGTTCTCCAGCAATGCTCTCAGCTCTATCAGGGTCCAGAGACCCAGCTGAGCCAGGCAGTCCAAGGACATTGCTACGTTCTGCAGTGCAGTGGGTGTCCACACCCACCATTGAAAGGAGTCCGAAAGCAATGTCTCAAGGCACAGGACATGCTGAGGAAATCTCAACCAATTTGCGGTGCCCTATATTGAAACCACTGACTAGGAGGTCGCTTAAAGCCGCTTGGCAGACCCTTCACATTCAGCTGCAAGCATATGAGCACCTGAAATATGGTAAGTATAATATGTATCTGATCATAAAAGTGTGCTTATGTTTTGAAAGTGGTGTCTGTCGTCTCATATACTGCCTTTATAGTATGTGCTTGTTTCCTTGCTTCATGTGTTATTCTGTAAACAAATGTGTCAGCAAACTACAGACCCATCTCACTGTTGCCTTTTTTCTTCAAGGCTCTGGATGAATATATCTATACAGTGGTCTCAGACTACGCCGAAAATAATTAGCTTCTGCACTTTAGCCAGTCGAGTTTCAGAGCCAACTCTAGTACAGAGACTGCCCTGCTAGAGGTCTCAGAGCATATAAAGGAGAAGCTGGATCAGGGGGGTAAAGCCATTCTGATTTTATTAGACCTGTCTGCGGCGTTAGATACTGTCCCTCATGGTAGACTCCTGCACAGGCACCAGAATTGTGGAATAGGTGGCCCGTTCTGAAATTGCTTTCCTCCTTCCTAGAGGGCAGAAGACAGGAAGTCAGGACTCCTCTCTTTGCGGTCCTCATCCCCAGTCTGAAAGTTGGAGTTCCTCAATGCTCGATACTGAGCCCTACTCTCTTCAACCTATATATGTCCCCCTTGGCACCACTGGCGGAGGCTTGTGGCACACAAATTATCTCTTACACTGATGACACACACCTCCTTTTCATCTGCGACAAGGGAGCTGACTTTGAGGGTGAGAAGATCAGCAACTGCTTCTTGACTGTGCTTAGGAGGAACCAGTTAAAATATAACCCAGAGAAATCTGAATTCATCTTCTTCGGTTCCTTGCCCGCTGATGAGATGAAACACTGGTGGCCTGTGGATAAGTCACCTCCTCTCTCTGTGCAAAACTCTGTTAGAAATCTAGGCATCTTGATGGACAGTACTCTCTCTTTGAAATCTCAAGTCCAGTCTGTAGCAGGCACTTGTTTTGCACTTTTGAGGACGCTTAGGAAATTTCTCCCCCTTCTGCCACTTGAGCACAGGAAGACCATAGTACAGGCATTGGTTACCTCCAGACTGGACTATGTCAATGTCCTGTACCTGGTCCTCCCTGAGTATTTGCTCAACCGCTTACAGGTGGCCCAAAATGCAGCCGCCAGAGCGTTTCTCTTGCTTAAACGCAGGACTCATATTTCCACGCACCTCAAGGCACTACACTGTCTCCCAGAAAAGAAGAGGATCTGTTTTAAAGCTCTGGCGCTATTTTCCAAAGCCCTCACAGAAGCGGCGAGGAGTTTCTCAGAAGGAGAGACATGCATTATGTACCGCCTGGAACCTTGAGGTCCTCCACTTTGAGCTTGGCATCCGTCCCCAGGATACGCGGTCATTCTTTTAGGTTCCAGGGAGCACAAGCCTGGAACCTTCTCCCACTGACACTCAGAACTGTGACCGACTTAACAGTTTTTAGGAAAATGCTTAAAACCTGGCTTTTCCGTAACTAATCTAGCTCTCCTCTTTTCTAGCTGCAGTTTAATCCTGGTCTCCCGCTGATGGGGTTGCAGCTGGTTTGACAGAGGCATTTTAGTGCTGGGACACTGTTCCTGAGTAGTTGTGCTCTCTACAAATGTTTCATTCATTCATTCATGAATGGTTATTCCATTGTTCTTGGGAATTCAACAATGACAATATCTGATGTATATGTCTATTTATTTGGGCACAATGCAAATGTACATAACACAATTATTAGTTTAAAAAATGTGTTCTCATACACAGTACATTTCCGAAATTTACCTTATAATAACATTTTCAGTCTTTTGTAACTTATCATTAGGATCTGTGTATTTTAATTTTTGGTATAACCATATCTTACAAGTTGAAGTAAACACTTCTTTACAATGTTAAGATAGTATGGTACTCAATATCTTTTTTTATCTATTACATAACAAAATTAATGAGTACTTACATTGTAGAACAATTAAATGGTTTATAAACCTTAAAAACATTTACATATGACGTTAGTACTCCCAGCGAGCCCACCCATATACATGATTGTAAGTGACCCGGTCAGCTGGCGGTTCCTGGGGCTGAGGGAGAGGCGGTACGGGCCTCCGTATTAAATTTATCTTTAGCCTCATGAAGGTGACTGTCCCCGGGGCATGGATGGACTCAACAACCCCAGCCACCTACATGATTAAGAGTGGCCAGCAAGGTTGGGCTGCACGGGCACCCCCGCATTCATTTTTTGTGTTGCACCGGGGAGGTGGTGGTCCCTGGGGCAGCAGGGGAGGCTGTGCAGGCCCCCCCACATTGTTTTAGCTTTAGCCCCGGGGATGTGGTGGTCCCCGTTGTATGTCATTACTATCATCAATGATGTCACTGACCATGTCATGAGTGATGTCAGTTCATAAGCAGTGCATTGTGGGGTGCAAGTTATAGTTAGCTCATGTAATTTTAACTGCTGAATTTCAATGATATTGTACGAGTGAAATCTGAGCCTAACTATAACATCCCTGTAACCTTTGTTTTTTTCAGTGAATGTCTAAGGTTTTTTTAATTCTATTTCTTAACTCTAACGTCCCTGTAACCTTTGTTTTTTGTGAGTTGGTGTGTGAGTGGCTGTATGGGTCTGTGACTGGATGTGTGAATGATTATGTGGGTGTCTGAGTGGGTGTGTGAGGGGCTGTGTGGGTCGCTGTGTAAGTGGGTTTGTGAGGGTCAATATGGGTATATGACTGGGTGTGTGAGTGGATATATGGGTATATGAATGGGGATGTGAGTAGCTGTATGGGTTTGTACAGTGGGTGGATAAACAGGACAAGCCTCTGATGAGCACCCAGCAATCCTTCTGTGTGGGATTTACTGGTGGTATCAGGAGGTGCTCTTGGCCCCAACGATCCTCAACATTCTAGGGGAATTCCTCCTCTAAGATGTAGTGCACCAGGAGGCGTGCTTGCAGAGTGCTGGACAAAGGGGGCAGGCCACTGACAATCTCTCAGCAATCCCGCTGTGTGGGACTTACTAATGACAGCAGGAGGGGCTCTTGGCCCACAAGGACCATCAGCATCCAAGAGAACTTCATCCCCAAACCAGTAGTGTGACAGGAGGCATATTCGCAGAGTGGTGGAGAAAATGGGCAGGGCATCCGACCAGCTCTCAGCAATTCTACTGTGTGGGACTTACTAGTGGTAACAGGAGTTTTTTTTGCCCTAAACGATTCACAGAATCCAAGGGGACTCCCCCTTTTAACCAGTAGTGCACCAGGAGGCTTGTTTGCAGGGTACTGGACAAAGGGGACGGGCCTCTGATGAGGTGTATAGGTATTTGCAGTTCCAGAAGGGACAGGTCCCGAGCTGAACCTCATGGGTGGATCCGTGGATTTCAGAAAAATCACAAAAATATTTAGATGCACGTTAACAGAGCAATTTACACTTTCACCACACTTATATCACCTCATGGGGTCCTGGAGTCTCTATCCTGACCCCCTCATAAACATCTAAACAAAACCCATGGATCCACCTGTAGATGGGTTTCTTTAAGTGGTTGTGCTCTCACAGGTTAAAGTGTGTTTCCTACAATGGTTGAAAGCACACAGCCTATGTTTAAATACCCATCACACACACCAAAAGGGCCCTTGGTGTATAAATATATTACCTACTGGCAGTCTCCAGTAGGTAGTTATATTTAGGATGTAGTTTCCATAGGAAAAGCATTTTTTGACTTGGCTATAACTTTGGCGTTGTTTGACCAATCGTCATGAAATGTCCCCAAAATTTGTCAAAGTAGGTACTGTGTGTCACGGAAAGTTTGTGAGTGATCCGTGCAGTGGGAAAGAGAAATAACGGTCCAAAATAAGGGTGCATTTGTAAAGTCAACTCCCATAGAAACGTGTTGTCGAACCTACAGTCAGAACTGCTAGGGAGAATTACACCAACTTTAGCAGAAAGGTAGATGTTGTTATGCAGAATGTGATTTATGTTATTTGGTGCAAATCCATTCAGTAGTTTTTGACAAGTGAAAGACGAAGCATATAGTGATATCTCTGGCAGTGGATATTTTACTGTGGGTTCACGATGGTCGTGGATATTTCACAATGATTTTGCGGTCAATAGCGAATGGGCACGTCAGCAGGAAGACTGGCGGGAATGCTCTGATTGGCTGGATGCAACCTGAACAGAAAGCTGAAGCCGCCATTTTATTGATCAGGTATGGTATCCGGGGCTGAACATTTCAGTGAAAGCTAACATAAGGGATTAGTGACACAAGCTATGTGTCCAAAATGTCTATTTTTTTAATTGCATACGATATTTGTGAAGACGCCGCAATTGCCAGTGCGGCCCCCATGTACCATCGCTGGAGCATTGCAAATATCATGGTGACACTGCAAATATTGGTGAAAATATAAAAGAATATATATATTTGTACACACTCGCCGGTCACTGTCACAGACTCATGTATGCACTCACAAACTCACTCAGACACGTATACACCCATTCACATACCCACTCACATACTTATACATTAAGTCACATACCCATTCAAATACTCATGCATCCACTCACATACCTATTCAGGTACCCATGCACCAACTTACAGAATGACTCGGAGAGTGATGCACCCATGGACAGACCCACTCAGAGACTCACACACCTACCTAGAGACCCATTAATAAACTCATGTACACAGTCTCATACCCACTTAGAGACTCTTATAACAACTCATAGACCCACTTGGGCATGCATGCACCCACTTACAGACTCACTTGGAAAGTCACACACCCATGTACAGACCCACTCACACACTCATGTATGTACTAACAGTCCTACTGAGACACTCACATACCCACTGACAGATCAACTCAGATACTCAGACACCCACTCACACACCCTCTCAGAGACTTATGCACTCAGTCACTCACTCATACACTCAGAGACTCACACATCCACTCACAGACCCACCCAGACACTTTCCCTCCCAGTCACAGACTCTCTCAGACACTCATTCATGTGTACCCATTCACTCACCCACTCAGAGTTAAGCTCTCACTCACAGACCTATTGAGACACTCATATACCCACTCTCAGATCCACTCATACACTCAGTAAACACACCCACTCAAACACTCACACACCCATACAGTCACTCACACATCCACTCACATACCCACTCAGAGACTTATGTACCCAGTCACTCATACACTCATAGATTCATGTACCCACTCACAGTCTTATGCAGAGGCCTATGCGCCTACTCACTGAACTACTCAGACACTCATGCTCCCAGTCATAGACCCACTGAGAGACTCATGCACTCGCTCACAGACCCACTCAGACACTCATGCATCCACTCACTCACCCACTCAGACACCCACTTAGACACTTGTGTATCCACTCACAGATCCAGTCAGGCAGTCATATACTTACTTACAAATGCAAGAAGACACTGATGCACCTAGTCACAGATTGACTGAGAGACACATGCAACCAATCGCTGACCCATTGAGACACTGATGCACCCACTCATAGATGCACTGAGACAGCCACACAGTTCATTACAGAACCATTGATAGACTGATGCACCATCTCACAGATCCACTCAAATACTTTTACAGAGAATTAGAGACTTACCGATACAGTGATGCATGAACTCACAGATTTAACTGAAAGAGTTATACACTGTGTTGTAGAGATATTAAGGGAGTTATACAAGCTGTTATAGAGTCATTTAGACTAAAATGTGTTTAGTGTGCTGGTGATAATCCATTTTTCAGTTTTAAGTTTGGAATGTGGTGGTGGCAGAAATTCACTTAAAAACAATGGTTGCAGGGATGTTGTCATTAGGAATTAGCATTTAAAAAACCTTAGAAATTCACTGAAAAAAACAAAGGTTACAGGGATGTTATAGTTAGGAAATATAACTTAAGAAACCTTAAAAATACACTGGAAAAAACAAAGGTTACATGGACATTATAGTTAGGCTGACATTTTATTTGTACAAAACCAGAGAAATTCAGAAGTTATAGAAACCTGAGCTAACTATAACACATACCTCCGTAAAAGCACTGCTTAGAAATTAACATATTACAACAGTCTTGACATGGTCAAACTCATGATTTGTGAATCCTAAATAGCTAATTTTAAAAAATTGCTATTTAGGACTCGCAGATCTCTATGCATGTAGGAATTGCAAAAAAAAATTGTGATTCCTACATATTCCTTAATTGTGACTAGCAAATTGTGAATTGCAATTATGGAATAGCTTCCCATTCATTCCTATGGGCCTAGAGGCCCATAGGAATGAATGGGAATTGCATGCACAATTTGCGAGTACCAAATTGGTATTCGCAAATTGAGCACGCAATTTCAAGGGTGCCAAAAAGACACCCTGTTGCACCCCTGAAATTGCCATGTTACCACATGTTGCGCACATACATGCCCCAAGGGCACGTGTGTGTGTGTAACATGAAACTTTGAAAAATGCACTTTAGTGCATTTTTCAAAGTTTTTGCAAATTACCATCAAGTTCAAGTTGATGATAATTTGCAATACCTAATTGCGAAATTGCAATTTGAAATTGCACCATGCATTGCATTTAGGGAATCGCAATTTGCGTTTCCCTAAATGCATTCGCAATTTAAGTAATCTCAAATTTAGCAATTACTTAAATTACGATTTTGCATTTGGGTTGATGCATCCCAAATGCAAAAATAATGGTCACAAAGGGGCAGATTCTGAGAATCTGCCAGTTTGTGATCAGTATTTTCGTTGATGTGTGTGCCTCCTTACTTCCTTCTCCTAGGACTTTAGGAAAACGTGATCACTCCATTCCCAGTTTTTTACAGTATGGTTGCAGTATATAGTAGGGAGTGACTAGAGAGTGGATCTTCAAAAACACTCCCAACACAGGATAACCACTCTATGTAAAATAGGGACTGCCCCTTCCACTGAGACCTCTCCCCAGAACAACAAGGATGTGCAATAAAGTGTGGGTAAGGTTTGGCTTCAATACGAAGAGCTCTCTCTTGGAAGAAGGGTATGTGTACTAGGATGTAGGAAGAAACTGGCATTTACACTGAGACCTCATTCAGCTTATAAGTGTGCCTATTAGGGTGTGGGGAGGTAGTAGTTTCTCCAATGAGATGTCTCACTGAGTTAACAGGTGCATGTAGTAGGGTGTGGGAAGTGACTGTCCCCTACTCTTAGAATTCTCTCTTGTGTGATGGATTTGCATAGTAGGGTGTTAGGAGGGACTGTCCTTTCTGCTGAGTTGTCTCTGTTTGTTGACAGAAGCACAACTAGGGTGTGGGGAAGAAATGAGCTCTATAATTAGAAGCGCCTCTTGGATGAAAAGCATACAGACTAGGTTATGGAAAGACTGTCAGGTGAGCTCAGACATCTCCTCAGAGTAACACATGTGCAAAATAGGCTATGGGTAGAGAGTGCTCTCTCTGCTCATACCTCTCTTCGTGATAATGAATGTCATTAGTAGAGTACAACATGGAGTATCCTCACTGTTGACAACCTTGTCGTGGACAACGGTGTGCATGTTTGAATGTAAGGACACACTCACCTCTTCCTCAAACACTTCCTTATGGGACAGACATGCTTAGTAAGGTGTACACAGAGACAGACCTCTGCACTGAAACTTCTCTCCCGAGTGACAACCATATAAACTAAAATGTGCAAAAGAACTGCCATCTCCACCAACTGACTGCAATGCATAGTATACTATGAGGATGCATGCACATCTGTGCCAGAACCTCCCTCTTATATAAAAATAGTTATACTACTTGGGAAGAATCACTAATATAGCTATAGTACCTTTTACATATATATAAATCATTCAGCACAGTTACAGTTCTTGAAAATGGAATTGCCACTTTAAGTCAATATTGCAAGACTGTAATAATATGGACCTATTTACAAGCTATTGAGGAAAGAATTCAGTAGTAACTTTAAACTTTGTATTACAAAAAGCAATTGAACAACATTACAAATAACAACAACTTCATTAATAAACTGCAACAATAACTCTAAAACAAACAAAACAACAAACTTAACTAATCTATAAACCTCACTCCAATTACCAGGCACTAACACCATCTCCCCTTTCACTTCATTTGCCTACTGGATTTTGATGTGCGTAGATCGCCTTTTCCTTTGTTTAAGCCACCTTTGTCTGCCAAACAATATCTCATTTAATAGTCTTTTTCTGGCAGGCTAGGTGGCAAGAGAGTCAGTTCAAATAAAATAAAATTAGAAGAGAAAGGAGTTCAGCTGGGAAATTAGAAACCACCTGTGTGTTACGTTCAGTACAGCAATGTAAATCTTCTGTAGATGTGGTCTTTCTGAAAGGATAGCTAAGACAAACTTATCCCGTGCAGCCAGAGTAAGCAGTTCTTTACCTACCTACACATTATTTCTACTGGCACATACAACCTCTCCTCAGATACTTACTTCTGAAGCAAATATCAACCCTCCTTTTGTAAATAAAGCACTTTTTTGCTGTTTAAGTAAGCATATTATTTTGCCATCAAAAACAAGTAGGCGCTACGCAGAACAGGCTTCTTCAAGGGTACAAATGTCAAAGTAGGCAGTAAGAACAATTGTGCAATTCCTTTTTTTCACTGACCTTCCACAAATGTAATGTTCCCTCTTTCTTCTAAAGTGAACCGTTTTTGTTTTTCTCCTCCATATACTCTGTGGCATGATACTTCTGATTTTCGAAACTTCTGTTTTCCCTTTCCACCTAAAAAAGACAAGATAGCCAAAAAGTGTAACGTTATATACTGAACAATAAATGATAACAGTGAAACATGACTATATACTCTAAATTTTTTTTTACCTTTTTCACTCACAATCACATAGTTTTATGTACTCTATCACCAACTTCATATTCCTTTCTTTTGAAGCATTGAACACCCTTTAACAGTGCATTTTATCACAATTAAATTATAACATACTATCAAACATGGTTCCATAACTAAATTGACACATTCCTCTAGACACACCTTTCCTAATAGCGAGCACAGTGTTTTACTCTACAAGTAGCAATATCTTCACTCAAACAACTCATAGGGGTCAAATATGTCTACAATAAGGTACATAAAGACCCTAGACCTTGTATTAACAGATTGCAGATTCTTTGTTCCATAATTTCAAAAAACCTCCTCTTCTACAACAACATACAGATTGAACATTTAATTTTTTAACACAACATCCAAAACTTGGTGATATCTCTTTACATACGAAACTGAACCTCTCAATTCTATATTAAAAAAATATTCACCTATACAAACAGCGTTTGACTCTCTAAACCTTGTATAGAATACATTTTCCAACACTATTGCACTTACTGACACTTCTCAACAAAGTTAATAAAATATATTTTTAACTACCTGAACTTGGAGCAGTTTTTTACATGCAGTTGAAGACAACAGTCTGTCTTAGTTCCAATTTCATTCACTTCTGTTGAGCACAACTCCAACAGGCTCCCTTATCCAACTCACCAAGGAAAATGTGAACTATCTCTAGTTCTGCACCTCATCACATTACATTTATTCAATCATGTAATTAGAATGGTAACTATAGGTCGAGTCGTGGCCCTTTTTTTAAATTCTTCCCCATTACAATCTTATGAGACGCTTGCAGGACCGTAAAACACCTCATAGCAAGCTCAGTAATTTTCCATCAGGGTCTTGTGAGCCTCTTGAGAAATCGCACATGTCCATGGAGCAGGCTTCTCTCCCTAATGCTTGTGAGCTACTCTTGTAAGATTCCTGCAGGATCGCAAGAAAATTGTAGGTAAATAGTAGGATGTGGGACAGAGGATTCTCTCCAATTGGACCCATCCCATGATAGGTGATGGTAGTGGACTGTCAGGAGAGACTGGGCTCTCCTTTTCAGACCTCTCTCTCAGATGATGGGTGTCAATAGTATAGTGTGTGGATGGACTTGCTTCTCCTTTCAGACTTCTCCCTCAGATGACGGATGTGCATAGTAGGGTTTGGGATGGACTGCCCACTCTTTTCAGACTTCTCTCTCAGATGACGGGTGTACACAGTAGGGTGTGGGGAAGGACGGCCCTCTAATTTCAAACTTCTGTCACAGATGATGGGTGTACATAGTAGGGTGCGTGGAGTGTCTGGCCTTTCTGGTGATACCTCTCTCCGTAATGATGGCAGTGCTAAGTAGAGTATGAAGAGGGCCGGGCCCCTCCTTTTAGACCTCTCTCTCAGATGCCGCATGTGCAAGCCTCTCTTCTGAGATCTAACTCTGTACTGATAGGTGTGCACAGTAGGATCTCTGATGAGACTCGCAGGAGCGTCTCACTCCCATAAGATCATGAAGGCTCACTGGAAAAACATGAGCCTCAACCAATCACAGGGCTCAATGTTTGATTTTGGACACTTACGGGACTCTCTCAAGCCCAACTATCAAATGTTTCTGTTATCTTTTACCCTTAATATCTCAGAAACTACTAAACAGATTTACACCAAATCACAAAAAGCACAATCTGCAAACCAAACTGTAGTTTTCTGCTGAATTTGGTGCAATTCTGTTAAGCAGTGTTTGCTAAAACCTGTCTTTTATCTCGGCCCTCGCTTGATGGATCACCCAGAAACTACCCAGGAATTAGCTCTGGTGGATGACCTTTATTGTTGGAAAGTTAATAGCAACCAAATACACTCCTACACTCCATCTATGAAAAAGCTGACCTAACTTTAACTACCTAGTGGCGATAAGCAGTTGGATATATATATATATATATATATATCGCGCTCGGTGGGGAGTGACCAAAAATTGAGTCGCACTCGAACAAAGGAAAGCTTTCCCCAAGCAGCCTTTAATTTCGAATCAACCAGCACAACTTGTCGGCAAATCATCAGCTTGAAACTGCAATCCTGACGCGTTTCGAGAGGTTCTCTTTTTCAAAGGATAGAGCAGTCAGAAAGCGTGTGATTGGCTCACCTTCGAATTTCAAGCAACATTGCATGCCCCTGATTGGCTACTCTGGATGAGTCTATGCATTGCTTTGTCGGCAATGTTGCTTGAAATTCGAAGGTGAGCCCATCACACGCTTTCTGACTGCTCTATCCTTTGAAAAAGAGAACCTCTCGAAACGCGTCAGGATTGCAGTTTCAAGCTGATGATTTGCCGACAAGTTGTGCTGGTTGATTCGAAATTAAAGGCTGCTTGGGGAAAGCTTTCCTTTGTTCGAGTGCGACTCAATTTTTGGTCACTCCCCACCGAGCGCGATGTTTTGGCGGCTGTCCAGCCGCTGAGTCTGCACCACCCCGGAATGTGGGGGCCACAGGGCTCGTATACGAGGGGCTCGTTGTGGGACAAAGGACATGAAATGCACCAGTTACATTTGCCAAAGGCTCAAGCGAGAGCCTGCATTCAATGTTGAAAGCGCATCCATCTGGGGAAAAGAAAGGACTACACCTCCCATAAAGCAATGCATAGACTCATCCAGAGTAGCCAATCAGGGGCATGCAATGTTGCTTGAAATTCGAAGGTGAGCCAATCACACGCTTTCTGACTGCTCTATCCTTTGAAAAAGAGAACCTCTCGAAACGCGTCAGGATTGCAGTTTCAAGCTGATGATTTGCCGACAAGTTGTGCTGGTTGATTCGAAATTAAAGGCTGCTTGGGGAAAGCTTTCCTTTGTTCGAGTGCGACTCAATTTTTGGTCACTCCCCACCGAGCGCGATGTTTTGGCGGCTGTCCAGCCGCTGAGTCTGCACCACCCCGGAATGTGGGGGCCACAGGGCTCGTATACGAGGGGCTCGTTGTGGGACAAAGGACATGAAATGCACCAGTTACATTTGCCAAAGGCTCAAGCGAGAGCCTGCATTCAATGTTGAAAGCGCATCCATCTGGGGAAAAGAAAGGACTACACCTCCCATAAAGCAATGCATAGACTCATCCAGAGTAGCCAATCAGGGGCATGCAATGTTGCTTGAAATTCGAAGGTGAGCCAATCACACGCTTTCTGACTGCTCTATCCTTTGAAAAAGAGAACCTCTCGAAACGCGTCAGGATTGCAGTTTCAAGCTGATGATTTGCCGACAAGTTGTGCTGGTTGATTCGAAATTAAAGGCTGCTTGGGGAAAGCTTTCCTTTGTTCGAGTGCGACTCAATTTTTGGTCACTCCCCACCGAGCGCGATGTTTTGGCGGCTGTCCAGCCGCTGAGTCTGCACCACCCCGGAATGTGGGGGCCACAGGGCTCGTATACGAGGGGCTCGTTGTGGGACAAAGGACATGAAATGCACCAGTTACATTTGCCAAAGGCTCAAGCGAGAGCCTGCATTCAATGTTGAAAGCGCATCCATCTGGGGAAAAGAAAGGACTACACCTCCCATAAAGCAATGCATAGACTCATCCAGAGTAGCCAATCAGGGGCATGCAATGTTGCTTGAAATTCGAAGGTGAGCCAATCACACGCTTTCTGACTGCTCTATCCTTTGAAAAAGAGAACCTCTCGAAACGCGTCAGGATTGCAGTTTCAAGCTGATGATTTGCCGACAAGTTGTGCTGGTTGATTCGAAATTAAAGGCTGCTTGGGGAAAGCTTTCCTTTGTTCGAGTGCGACTCAATTTTTGGTCACTCCCCACCGAGCGCGATGTTTTGGCGGCTGTCCAGCCGCTGAGTCTGCACCACCCCGGAATGTGGGGGCCACAGGGCTCGTATACGAGGGGCTCGTTGTGGGACAAAGGACATGAAATGCACCAGTTACATTTGCCAAAGGCTCAAGCGAGAGCCTGCATTCAATGTTGAAAGCGCATCCATCTGGGGAAAAGAAAGGACTACACCTCCCATAAAGCAATGCATAGACTCATCCAGAGTAGCCAATCAGGGGCATGCAATGTTGCTTGAAATTCGAAGGTGAGCCAATCACACGCTTTCTGACGGCTCTATCCTTTGAAAAAGAGAACCTCTCGAAACGCGTCAGGATTGCAGTTTCAAGCTGATGATTTGCCGACAAGTTGTGCTGGTTGATTCGAAATTAAAGGCTGCTTGGGGAAAGCTTTCCTTTGTTCGAGTGCGACTCAATTTTTGGTCACTCCCCACCGAGCGCGATGTTTTGGCGGCTGTCCAGCCGCTGAGTCTGCACCACCCCGGAATGTGGGGGCCACAGGGCTCGTATACGAGGGGCTCGTTGTGGGACAAAGGACATGAAATGCACCAGTTACATTTGCCAAAGGCTCAAGCGAGAGCCTGCATTCAATGTTGAAAGCGCATCCATCTGGGGAAAAGAAAGGACTACACCTCCCATAAAGCAATGCATAGACTCATCCAGAGTAGCCAATCAGGGGCATGCAATGTTGCTTGAAATTCGAAGGTGAGCCAATCACACGCTTTCTGACTGCTCTATCCTTTGAAAAAGAGAACCTCTCGAAACGCGTCAGGATTGCAGTTTCAAGCTGATGATTTGCCGACAAGTTGTGCTGGTTGATTCGAAATTAAAGGCTGCTTGGGGAAAGCTTTCCTTTGTTCGAGTGCGACTCAATTTTTGGTCACTCCCCACCGAGCGCGATGTTTTGGCGGCTGTCCAGCCGCTGAGTCTGCACCACCCCGGAATGTGGGGGCCACAGGGCTCGTATACGAGGGGCTCGTTGTGGGACAAAGGACATGAAATGCACCAGTTACATTTGCCAAAGGCTCAAGCGAGAGCCTGCATTCAATGTTGAAAGCGCATCCATCTGGGGAAAAGAAAGGACTACACCTCCCATAAAGCAATGCATAGACTCATCCAGAGTAGCCAATCAGGGGCATGCAATGTTGCTTGAAATTCGAAGGTGAGCCAATCACACGCTTTCTGACTGCTCTATCCTTTGAAAAAGAGAACCTCTCGAAACGCGTCAGGATTGCAGTTTCAAGCTGATGATTTGCCGACAAGTTGTGCTGGTTGATTCGAAATTAAAGGCTGCTTGGGGAAAGCTTTCCTTTGTTCGAGTGCGACTCAATTTTTGGTCACTCCCCACCGAGCGCGATGTTTTGGCGGCTGTCCAGCCGCTGAGTCTGCACCACCCCGGAATGTGGGGGCCACAGGGCTCGTATACGAGGGGCTCGTTGTGGGACAAAGGACATGAAATGCACCAGTTACATTTGCCAAAGGCTCAAGCGAGAGCCTGCATTCAATGTTGAAAGCGCATCCATCTGGGGAAAAGAAAGGACTACACCTCCCATAAAGCAATGCATAGACTCATCCAGAGTAGCCAATCAGGGGCATGCAATGTTGCTTGAAATTCGAAGGTGAGCCAATCACACGCTTTCTGACTGCTCTATCCTTTGAAAAAGAGAACCTCTCGAAACGCGTCAGGATTGCAGTTTCAAGCTGATGATTTGCCGACAAGTTGTGCTGGTTGATTCGAAATTAAAGGCTGCTTGGGGAAAGCTTTCCTTTGTTCGAGTGCGACTCAATTTTTGGTCACTCCCCACCGAGCGCGATATATATATATATATATATATATATATATATACATATATATATATATATATATATATATATATATATATATATATACATATATATATATATATATCCTTCAACTGTTTCTGCCCCTTGCTTGGAGACACACTCAATAACAAAGCAGGACCCCATCAGTAGTAACAGAGTCCTTTAATTAAGCATGCAGACAGTTTCCATCCTCAGAGACTCAAAATGAGTATTCCTTATGCTGAGCATCTGAGGATGAAGCGTAACTGCAGTGAGGCATTGGCTTTAGCAGAAGCACAGGACTCACTAACAAAAAGATTTGTTCAGAGAGGTTATCAGTCTGAAGTATTGAATCAGGCAAGAGTAGAGAAGTGAATAGAATTGAAAGAGAGACCCTCTTGAGGCCCAATGTAGAAAAATTGAAGAGAAAGAAGAAAACCACAGGAGACCAAATAAGGATGATTACCGGATTCAATGTCTACTAGTCTAAAGTGAGAGATAGTCTGTGTAGGCATTGCTATCTGGTAAAAATTGACCCAATACTGAATGGTTTGGTGCCACGTAGACCCATGATCACCTTCAACAAGTTAAAGTCAAGGAGGAACAATTTATTTAATAACATCGTGAAATTGAGCAAAGTGGAAGGTTGGTTGAAAGTAAGTCCCGGCTTCCACAAATGCTTTAAATGTAAAGTGTGTAAGATTAGTCGGAACGAAAAGCAGGTCATTTCACCACTTATGAACAGTCCATGGAAGATTAGATGTTCATTGAATTGCAGAAGTGAGTACGTTGTATACATCTTACAATGCACATTTCCAAAAATGTACGTTGGTAGTACCATGCATATCTGCATACTGCAGCACCTTAGGGCTGTAAAAAACAATGATAAGAGCTATGTGGTTGCACAACATATAAATGAGGTATACAAAGGCAACACAAATGACCTGTCATACTTTGCAATTGACCAAGTGCCTAAACTCAGAAGAGGTGGTGATCGAGAGGGCAAACTTTGCCAACTGGAGTCCAAATATATTTTGCTGTTCAACTTCAAGAATTCCTTTGGATTGAATGCTGAAGAAGATCTGCATGTTCATTTAACTTAGTAGAGGTATCCATTGCAGAGGTTTTTATTCTGAATTTTAATTTTAGCAGAGTAAGAAACACTATAAGTGGCATAGAAAGACATTATTCAGGTGAAATCTGTAAGAATAATGGATGTAGATTGAACATGAGGTTTTATTGATATAACAGTAAGGCTTTAGTAATTCATCAAGGTGACTCTCTATGTATGATGATATGAAATGCTATTGAGATTACTTATGTATTCCAAATGGAGATATTAGGTTGATGCACTTGCACTTTGCGGTTCACTAATGGATGATAACAAGCCTATGTCTAAGTACTGTAATGCATTTGCACTTTATTGGATACATTTACACATATCTAGGTACTATAATGCGGTTCACTAATGGACCATAAAAAGCCTATGTATAAGTACTGTAATGCATTTGCACTTTATTGCATACATTTGCACATATCTAGGTACTGTAATGCACTTGCACTTCATTGCATACATTTGCACAAGTATATAGATTACACATTGGGAGTACAATAATGAAGCATTTGCACTTTGATTAATTCTTAGATACATCTCTAACCAAAATTGAAAACACCTGAATTCAGCCTGAGTGAAGCAAACGGAGGTCCAGAGACACTTGATGAATGGCACTTTCACTTTATTGAATACTTTAAACTCATGATTAAGTATATATATATATCTTTTTTTTTAAATTGATATAGGATCAATTATAGTTATGACTTAGCTAGTAGTATTATGCTCAATGTAGTGTTTGCACTGGACAAAATTGATGTACAGTATTTCATGTTATTTTTAATGAAGTATATGTAAGGAACCTATGATGTAGGATGGTCCATTTTGTAATTCCCAATGAGATGTATCATTATGTGGAACAAATCGACATTGCTCAATATTAAGCATCATTTTACATGGGCATACTGTGTGCATGATATACTGTGAGAATAGAGATAAATGAGAGCACGGGGACGTGCCCTTTATCATCATGCCACGAAATATTGTGTTGAGCTATGCATATCATAGTTTTAAGGAAGTCGTAAGCTGGTTATAAATGACAATGACATTTTAATTGTTGTTTTAATCATGAAGTATTATTATAATTTACCATTGTACATTGTAGCAAGATTGGCAAACAAAATTGATTTGTTGAAAAACTAATAGGCACCTTCCTTTGGGCGTGCTCTATCTTTACCATTATGAGTCTGTCTTTGTTGCCCATTGAAAATCGCGAGTCATGTGACCACGTTACTCTGCTTTTTAAATGTATTGTGTTCATGGCGATTGCTGTGTGATCAAGGCAAGTGTGCCGAAACGCGCAACAGCGTATATGGATTAAACGAGAGCCAAGATTGCCAAAGCTACCCCCGTGTTGGTGTCCGATTCTTTTAAATATATATATATATTTCATCAAAAAGAAGAGATACTCGCACTCCAGGAGGACAGTTCAAAAGTTTCTTTACTTTCAAAAATTTTCAAAAACAGCATAAGCACCATCAGGTTCCCTTAGCTAACCTTAATTCCCCCGTTATAGTTAGTGCAGGCAACTATAACTCACACGACCGCAATCCTCTGCTGATGACGTCAGATATTACATCACTGATGACATATGTGTCTTAATGAAAAATAAATATTTGTAATATATGTATAGCTAAAGATTAATGGAAGAAGACATGGGTAAATAAGTGTCTAAATACAGTGATGTAATATCTGACGTCATCAGCAGAGGATTGCGGTCGCGTGAGTTATAGTTGCCTGCACTAACGATAACGAGGGAATTTCATTGGTTTTTTACGAGTGAAATGTCCAGCTAACTGTCAAGTACCACCACCAGAAACTTGAACGTTCCACAGGAGCAGAAGACAGTTCCTCAATCCCCTAACCCGCTACCGCGAACAGCGTAAATGTATTCGCTAGGAGCAGAGAGGGGGAAAGGGGAGTTGGAGGAGAAAAAGAGAGACTGCACTGCTTCGCTTCTCTTGGTCTGGTCCCGTTCTGAAATCTTATGCGAGACCTAAGACCAAAAGGGACAAATTATAGCAAATTCTACTTAATAAGACAATAATTACTTCTTTTCAACAACTCTCAGAAGTACCTGTCTATTTTCAGTGCCTAGCTGCTCTCTTGGGCTTTCTTGCATTGATATACGCTGCTCTACTTCGCTATTGGTGTGCTACTAGAGTTGTCTCCTGCAAAATATCAGAGGTTAATGTTACTGATTTCTGTAGAGCCTCTTTTTATGTGTGTCTTATCTACCTGAAATCCCCGTTACCTGTATCACAGTAGCGAAGCCTCTCTCTTATTATTTTAGGATAAGTACAAGTTGTCTTCACGCTCTTTCTATCGTTGATAGAGCGAATGGTTTTCTTTACTTGGGTGCGTTCAATTATTTACAGTATGTCCATTTCGCCTTGGTTGGTAAGTACCCTTATATCTATATGTATATATATATATATACACATAACCATACATACATCAAAGTTTACTCTGGTCCTTCACCTCTGGAACCTTATTACTAAAAGAAACAGTTCTCGAAGTCTACTTGTAGCTTATCCAATTACTACTTCTTGTCAAGAATAGAAGTTCCTTCTCTAGAATTGGCTCAGTCCTTAAATTGGTAATTTAACGGACTTACTTGCTTCACTGGAACCCTACTGATACTTCTCACCAGAACTCAGAACGTTGACTTGAAGTGGGATAATGCTGGAACTTCTATGAATATTTTCCCTACTTCATGCGACTCAGCCCAGAATTCCTGCTGCTCCGATAACTGGAGTGGAACGCTCGAGAATACGTAGAAGAAATAGATGCAAAAACTAGTTTGGTATGAGGTGCCGGACTGAGGAACCAAAACGGACTGCTCTCCACAAAATAGACGGTTGAAGTGCACCGCGCTGAGGTGGAGCGCGAGCTAAACAACCGCGGAGCGAAAACTGTCCGAAACACTAGACCGCCAACCTCCAGCTCCTCAATGGCGGCCATCTTGAGAATCCACGATCTGAGAGCGGAAAACTCTTGGCAGCAGCAAAACCAATTGCCTGATAGAGATGACTCTACGCATCCTGGCACACAGGTAACGGAGACCTCTTCTCTTTACTGGGCGGGTCCTAGAACTAGACTGACCATCCCTGACACTAACTATAACATGTGTGAAACCTATGGTTTTTTAAGTGAATTTGCAAGGTTTTTTAAATGCTAATTCGTAACTATAACGTGTGTGAAACCTATGGTTTTTTCAGTGAATTTATATATACACACATACATGTATAGGTTGCCAGTAGATAGTTAGAGTTAGGACCTATTATCCATAGGAAAATTGTAACATTCTTTTCCCAATAACTTTGGCGTTGGTTGATGAATCTTCGTGAAATTTTCAAAACTCGTGGGGCGCTCCGGGCCGCTCCTATCTTAAAAGTTTTGGGGTGATTTGGCAAGCGGGGGCTGGGAAAAAAGGGGGGTCCCAAACTGTGTTTTCTCCATGTTAATTTCCATAGGAAACTTTAGACACGGCTACAGCCCGAACTGCTGAACGGAATTACACCAAATTTGGCGAAAAGGTAACCCTTGGTTCAGAAAGATCCCTTTTTGTTAAATGCTGTAAATCTGTTTATTAGTTAATGAGAAATTAGAAAAAGAAAAACTTTCAATATCTGCGCGAAGCCTAACGACACATCTCACCGTGAGATCTGATTGGCTGTCAGCACTTCATCCTGGAATTGCTGGCAGCCATCTTGGGACCAATATACATGATAGTACCCCATTGAAATGCATTGTAGTGAATCGAAGATTTTGAGGGTTACCAAAAGGAGAACTATAAAGGGTGATAACAGACTTTAGTTACATTAGAATTCATTTGTTAATGGTACAATATTAATTTCAGGAATTGTGGTGTGTTTTAAGGTGATTATACCCTGTGAAAAACTTTCTGCTGGGATATCATGAATCATGTTTGAGAGAAAACTGAAGCTTAAATGAGGGCATATTTTCTGTAAATTCATATTATCTTTCTCAGTCATGTGTTGTGTTCTACTGCAGCTTCCCAGAGTGTTCTAAAGAACAACTAGAGCGCTAACAGCCTTACTTATGACAAAAGTATGGCACACCTGAAGCCATCTTGATTGAAATAATCTGGTACCACTTAAAACATTTAATTTAAAAAGGAACAAAATGATGGGGTTCATTTTGTCATAGAAATTATGGTTAGTGCTATAGAAAGAAACATTAGGACATGGTTCAAGTGTGATATCAAATATCTTCCTGTTATATTTCAACAGGAGCAGCCTGTCAGTTGATGTATTTGTGTTCTACTGCAGCTTCCCAGAGTGTTCTAAAGAACAACTAGAGTGCTAACAGCCTTACTTATGACAAAAGTATGGCACACCTGAAGCCATCTTGATTGGAATAAACTGGTAACACCTACAACATTCAATTTAAAAAGGAACAAAATGATGGGGTTCATTTCATCATAGAAATTATGGTTAGTGCTGTAGAAAGAAAAATTAGGACATGTTTCAAGTGTGATCTCAAATATCTTCCTGTTATATTTCAACAGGAGCAGCCTGTCAGTTGATGCCTTTGTGTTCTACTGCAACTTCCCAGAGTGTTCTAAAGAAAAACTAGAGCGCTAACAGTCTTACTTATGACAAAATTATGGCACACCTGAAGCCATCTTGATTGGAATAAACTGGTAATTCTTAAACGATTTAATTTAAAAGGGAACAAAATGAGGGGGTTCATTTTGTCATAGAAATTATGGTTAGTGCTGTAGGAAGAAAAATTAGGACATGTTTTAAGTGAGATCTCAAATATCTTCCTGTTATATTTCAATATGAGCAGCCTGTCAGTTGATGCCTTTAGGTTCTACTGCAGCTTCCCAGAGTGTTCTAAAGAACAACTAGAGTGCTAACAGTCTTACTTAAGACAAAAGTATGGCACACCTGAAGCCATCTTGATTGAAATAATCTGGTACCACTTAAAACATTTAATTTAAAAAGGAACAAAATGATGGGGTTCATTTTGTCATAGAAATTATGGTTAGTGCTATAGAAAGAAACATTAGGACATGGTTCAAGTGTGATATCAAATATCTTCCTGTTATATTTCAACAGGAGCAGCCTGTCAGTTGATGTATTTGTGTTCTACTGCAGCTTCCCAGAGTGTTCTAAAGAACAACTAGAGTGCTAACAGCCTTACTTATGACAAAAGTATGGCACACCTGAAGCCATCTTGATTGGAATAAACTGGTAACACCTACAACATTCAATTTAAAAAGGAACAAAATGATGGGGTTCATTTCATCATAGAAATTATGGTTAGTGCTGTAGAAAGAAAAATTAGGACATGTTTCAAGTGTGATCTCAAATATCTTCCTGTTATATTTCAACAGGAGCAGCCTGTCAGTTGATGCCTTTGTGTTCTACTGCAACTTCCCAGAGTGTTCTAAAGAAAAACTAGAGCGCTAACAGTCTTACTTATGACAAAATTATGGCACACCTGAAGCCATCTTGATTGGAATAAACTGGTAATTCTTAAACGATTTAATTTAAAAGGGAACAAAATGAGGGGGTTCATTTTGTCATAGAAATTATGGTTAGTGCTGTAGGAAGAAAAATTAGGACATGTTTTAAGTGAGATCTCAAATATCTTCCTGTTATATTTCAATATGAGCAGCCTGTCAGTTGATGCCTTTAGGTTCTACTGCAGCTTCCCAGAGTGTTCTAAAGAACAACTAGAGTGCTAACAGTCTTACTTAAGACAAAATTATGGCACACCTAAAGCCATCTTGATTGGAATAACTGGTACCTCATAAAACATTTAACTTAAAAGGGAACAAAATGAGGGGATCATTTTGTCATAGAAATTATGGTTAGTGCTGTAGGAAGAAAAATTAGGACATGTTTTAAGTGAGATCTCAAATATCTTCCTGTTATATTTCAACAGGAGCAGCCTGTCAGTTGATGTATTTGTGTTCTACTGCAGCTTCCCAGAGTGTTCTAAAGAACAACTAGAGTGCTAACAGCCTTACTTATGACAAAAGTATGGCACACCTGAAGCCATCTTGATTGGAATAAACTGGTAACACCTACAACATTCAATTTAAAAAGGAACAAAATGATGGGGTTCATTTTATCATAGAAATTATGGTTAGTGCTGTAGAAAGAAAAATTAGGACATGTTTCAAGTGTGATCTCAAATATCTTCCTGTTATATTTCAACAGGAGCAACCTGTCAGTTGATGCCTTTGTGTTCTACTGCAACTTCCCAGAGTGTTCTAAAGAAAAACTAGAGCGCTAACAGTCTTACTTATGACAAAATTATGGCACACCTGAAGCCATCTTGATTGGAATAAACTGGTAATTCTTAAACGATTTAATTTAAAAGGGAACAAAATGAGGGGGTTCATTTTGTCATAGAAATTATGGTTAGTGCTGTAGATAGAAAAATTAGGACATGTTTTAAGTGAGATCTCAAATATCTTCCTGTTATATTTCAATATGAGCAGCCTGTCAGTTGATGCCTTTAGGTTCTACTGCAGCTTCCCAGAGTGTTCTAAAGAACAACTAGAGTGCTAACAGTCTTACTTAAGACAAAATTATGGCACACCTAAAGCCATCTTGATTGGAATAACTGGTACCTCATAAAACATTTAACTTAAAAAGGAACAAAATGAGGGGGTTCATTTTGTTATAGAAATTATGGTTAGTGCTGCAGAAAGAAAAATCAGGACATGTTGTAAGTGAGATCTCAAATATCTTCCTGTTATATTTCAACAGGAGTAGCCTGTCAGTTAATGTCTTTGTGTTCTACTGCAGCTTCCCAGAGTGTTCTAAAGAAAAACTAGAGCGCTAACAGTCTTACTTATGACAAAATTATGGCACACCTGAAGCCATCTTGATTGGAATAAACTGGTAATTCTTAAAAGATTTAATTTAAAAGGGAACAAAATGAGGGGGTTCATTTTGTCATAGAAATTATGGTTAGTGCTGTAGGAAGAAAAATTAGGACATGTTTTAAGTGAGATCTCAAATATCTTCCTGTTATATTTCAATATGAGCAGCCTGTCAGTTGATGCCTTTAGGTTCTACTGCAGCTTCCCAGAGTGTTCTAAAGAACAACTAGAGTGCTAACAGTCTTACTTAAGACAAAATTATGGCACACCTAAAGCCATCTTGATTGGAATAACTGGTACCTCATAAAACATTTAACTTAAAAAGAAACAAAATGAGGGGGTTCATTTTGTTATAGAAATTATGGTTAGTGCTGCAGAAAGAAAAATCAGGACATGTTGTAAGTGAGATCTCACATATCTTCCTCTTATATTTCAACAGGAGTAGCCTGTCAGTTAATGTCTTTGTGTTCTACTGCAGCTTCCCAGAGTGTTCTAAAGAACAACTAGACAGCTAGTTGTCTTACTTATGACAAAAGTATGGCACACCTGAAGCCATCTTGATTGGAATCAACTGAGAATACTTAAAACATTTAATTTAAAAAGGAACAAAATGAGGGGGTTCATTTTGCCATAGAAATTATGGTTAGTGCTGTAGAAAGAAAAATTAGAACATGTTTTAAGTGAGATCTCAAATATCTTCCTGTTATATTTCAACATGAGCAGCCTGTCAGTTGATGCCTTTAGGTTCTACTGCAGCTTCCCAGAGTGTTCTAAAGAACAACTAGAGCGCTAACAGTCTTACTTATGACAAAATTATGGCACACCTAAAACCATCTTGATTGGAATAACTGGTACCTGTTAAAACATTTAACTTAAAAATGAATAAAATGAGGGGATTCATTTTGTCATAGAAATTATGGTTAGTGCTGTAGAAAGAAAAATTAGGACATGTTTTAAGTGAGATCTCAAATCCTCTTCTATTTCATTAGAAAATTCTGACATGCAGACTGAAACAATCACTTTCAATACCAGCAGTAGACTTCCAGTTAACTCCCTGGTGAGCAGTAGCTTTACTACAGTGATCTAATGAACAACTAGAGTGCTAACATTCTGAATTTATGGCAAATGTGTGACACATCTGAATGCCTTCTTGATGGAATCAAAGTAAAAAACTGAAAGCATTTCCTACTGAGGAGACTGCAGTAAATGAGGAAATGAGGAAACTTCATAACAAATAAGTCTCCCAAGATGGCCACCAGAGAAAAAAGAGCCCAAATGTAGCACAAATATCACCCAGATGTAGCCCACATATAGCCCAATGACAGAAGTGTGCAAAACACCTTTTATTTTTAGTTTTTCTGCAGTTTTATATAGCGCAGACAGGTCAGGTATTGGAGCATTACATCTTACTTGGACCTCTTATTGCGTATTTTGCACGAAGTACATGAGATTGATCTTGCGAAACATTGAACTTTACGATTCTGTTAACCTGAAGTTGCTCTGAACCGGGCTTTGTAACACCCGTTTTTACCTACTGGTTTTAATTAATTCTCACTGTGTTGTATTAGGAAAGAGGATTTACTGTTTTTATGTACACTTTTATGATCTATGTTTCTAAATCAGATTGAATAAAGTTTAATGAATTCTATAACAGGATGGAGGCGAGGATTATGCATATCTTTCCTCACTTTATTTGCATAGCAGTTCAAAGAAAACGTAACACAACAAGCATTAAACAAAAGACTACACAACCTATGAACCATTAGGGGGGTAGTCTCCAAGACAACTATAGTCCAATCATATCACAGTCCATCGTATATAATATCGTGACGTCCCTCCCGCTTCCTCTTTCTTCACTGCTCGTCAGTTAAGTGCATTCCTTACATTCTTGGCTTAATCTGACATTGTTGCTGTTTGTATAGCAGTTTCTTGTGCATGTTATTAGCATTATTGCCTTGGTATTTTTTCATATTCCCTGCGCAGCAGGCTCTTGCCCGAGAGCGTTCTCCCCCTCGCAGTTTCTCCCACTGTGCGCTCTGCGCGCGGTGAGATCCTGTCAGGCGCGTCTGGTCCGAGTGAGGCAGCTCCGTCGAGCGCTCCCGCTGGTCTTTACGTGCGTTTGGGAATCCGGTCACTACTTTAGTGTCCACTTTATTCCCGACCAACCCTCGCCTAATTTTGACACCGCTATGTGGTGATTTCCCCACACGGCCACGTTAGTAATTGGTATTGCACCTCAGTCTATTCTTATAACAGCTTAGGGGAAAACCCAGCTGTTGGAGCACTGGCGAGGGGGCTGCCTTAAGGATTTTAAGGGCATTTGTTCTGTGCTCACACCCTCTGCTATTATGTCTTCTCCAGAAGACCATTTTTACTCCTCCTACCAGGAAGTGGAGTTGGAATGGCCCCCCAACTTCTCCGTCCAGCAGTGGACCAAGCCCTCTCTCTGGCTATTTCTAGGGCACTGGCTCCTCTTAGGGATCAGGTTGATAAGCTGGCGAAAAGCATGCCTGGTGTGTTCAGTGACCCAGATCTGGTGGTGGCGGGTCCCAGTAGCACCCAGATGGGGAATAAAAGGGACGTTAAGCATAACGCGGGGCACTTGGAAGGATTTGATAAACTTACGGAGACCTTCCTCAAGAGTGCGCGAACGCTAAAACATGCACCATGCCGGGAGGAGGAGGAGTCTGGAGAAAATTGTGACGCAGTCACCACTATTGTAGACCTCGGCGGCGGGTTTCCCTTGGAGGGAGAGGGTGTATCGGAGGACGATTTCTCCTCCGATAAGGATAAGGACTCGGGGCGTCCCTGGCATCCAGAGTCCCACTCCTCTCAGTCCCGGGCTGGGGACAGGGTCCACTCGGACATGTTCGAGCCTACCCAAATTAACCATCCTAGGTCGGCGTAGTGGACCTCTGACACCAAAGTGGCAGAGTATGTGGTGGGGAAAATCCATCAACCCCTTGAAAGGGAGGTCATGAATAGGATGAGGGGAGAATGCCCCGGGCCCTCACTGAAGGGGAAGGTGGCACACACGCCTGAAATTGATGAGAAACTATGTACCTTTTCTCCAAGTATATGAGGGATCCCAAGAAAGGAATTGATAGGTCTTGGACGTGGTAGGGCCCTTGACCCAAATTATTCAATTGGCGGAGCGTGCAAAAGAATCAGGATCCCCTTTACCCACGGATATTGTGGCTGGTTGAGCGCACTACCCTAAACCCTAAAACACTACCCCCTTCACTACCCAAACACCACTGCACTACCCTAAACCCTAAAATACTACCCCCAGAATGACACCCTACACTACCCAAACACCACTGCACTACCCTAAACCCAAAATCTATCCCCAGCACAACCCCCTTCACTACACAAACACCATTGCAATGCCTTAAACCCTAAAACACTACCCCAGCACGACCCCCTACACTACACAAACACCACTGCACTACCCTAAACACTAAATCTACCCCCAGCAAGACCCCCTACACTACACAAACACCACTGCACTACCCTAAACCCTAAAACACAACCCCTAGCACGACCCCCTTCACTACCTAAACACAACTGCACTACCTTAAACCATAAAACACAAACCCCAGCACGACCCCCTTCTCTATCCAAACACCACTGCACAACCCTAAACCCTAAAACACGACCCCCTACACTACACAGAGACCACTGCACTACCCTAAACCCTAAAACACAGAACCCAGCACGACCCCTACAGTACACAAACACCACTGCACTACCCTAAACCCTAAAACACTACCCCCTACACTACACAAACACCACTGCACTACCATAAACCCTAAAAAACTACCCCCTACACTACACAAACACCACTGCACTACCCTAAACCCTAAAACACTACCCCAGCACTACCCCTATACTACCCAAACACCACTGCACTACCATAAACCCTAAAACACTACCCCCAGCACAGCCCCCTACACTACACAAACACCACTGCACTACCCTTATCCCTAAAACACTACCCCCAGCATGACTCCCTACACTACCCAAACACCACTGCACTACCCTGAACCCTAACTCTACTCCCAGCATGACCCCCTACACTACCCAAACACCACTGCACTACCCTAAACCATAAAACACTACCCCCAGCACGACCCCCTACAGTACACAAACACCACTGCACTACCCTAAACCCTAAAACATTACCACCAGCATGACCCCCTACACTACTCAAACACCACTGCACTACCCTAAACCATAAAACACTACACCAGCACGACCCCCAACACTACTGCACTACCCTAAACCCTAAAACACTACCCCAGCACGACCCCCTACACTACCCAAACAGCACTGCACTGCCCTAAACCCTAAAACACTACCTACAGCACGACCCCCTACACTACCCAAACACCACTGCACTACTCTAAACCCTAGAAAAAAAAAACACCCCATGCCCAATCCCCCTTACCTCTCACTCCTCGTGGTCCTCTCTCCTCGTGGTCCCTGCTTCACGTCGTCTCTGAGGGGTGGTGCACGTCGTTGTGAGGAAACAGAACAGCCTCTGTTTCCTTACAACAACGTGGATCGTCTACATGTTTTTTAAAACGCATGGTCATTTACCATACATACCTTTACAACAAAATTTGTTGTAAAGGCATGCGTGGTAAATGACCATGCATTCTAAAAAAATGTGTAGTAAGGACTTTGCGATGTACAACGCATGCGTGGTAATGCAAGCGTTGTAATGGGTTCGCAAAGTAAAAAATTCATTGTAACGGCTGTTTACCGATCGAAGCTGGCCCCTGTTCTTCAGTGAGACGTTTATTTGATCAATTAGGAGGAAGGTGTAGGAGAGTAGGGTCTGCAATCCTATGATCCCCCAGATTTTTTTGCTTTTGCTTCATTGGTTTACAACTTTCCCTGGCTGTGGGCCTGCCAACCGACCCACAGCCTAGCTGTTCTCTCTTAAAATTAACACACATGTACATTAGGTGCATCCACTAATTGGAACTGGGCCGCCGTATCAGTCCCTGTATCAGCATACCACAGGTATCCAGAGCATCGGTGTACCCAGGGCCTACCAGGGGCTGCAGCATGTATTATGCCACCCCTGGATGGCCGCCCAAATCTGACACAACTGGCTGCACGACAGCTGGGGCAAGGTGGTGTAATCACCCGTTGCTGTAGGTGTAGTATTCCTATACCTAACCCTAAAATGGACACATGGATTCCTATCAGTCACTCCTATGGCAGGCCTTATCAATCCTGAAGGCAGAGTGCTGGGAATCATGTGGGATGGTGCTCTGGCATGAGCTGAGCCCGTCGACGGCTTGCGGAACCAAGTCCTAATAGCCGTTCCATGGTGACGCGTGCCTACTACCTTAAAATGCATTATAATCCTCGCGGTTATTTGCTAACTTTGGCATCGCATCACCCACACATGTCGAGTAAGGTGTCATACGATTTGGAATACGAACCCCTCGCCAATTCTGGCGACGGGGTTATCATTCCCCCCTTTTAGAGGGGCACGACATGGAAGTAACCTTGAACCCCGGTTAAAGTTGACTCAAGCCTCAGCATCACAAAATGGATGCTGCCACCAGACACAAGTCTGACCTCCTGCTGCTGGGAGACCTTCCAGCGAGGGGAGCTTGGACAAAGGGTTTCCTGTCGAGGGCGGTGTTAGCACCATCCCAGACAGGGTTTGTGTATCCCAGGTAGGCAGGGCTGAAAGGAAGGTGATTGCAAGTGTCACCCCCGGTGCTCACTGTGCATAGCCCGGCTCAAACCAGTTTCGGGGGCAACCCTGCCCCTGAGCTGGGGCGAAGCCGGACAAAGGATAGGGGTGTAACCACCCCCCTCCTGGTCCCACCCATAGGTAGGACCTAGTCACGGGCCAGCCCCTTTTCCTAGAATAAAGGTAGGAGCGAGTCCCCTTCCCAAATTGGAGAATTCTGAATCTTGAACTACTTTCCACGAAAGGAACTCTTGACTTTTTCCGAAGACTCTCCCTTGTGGCTAAGGAGTAGCCACCCTGCACCAGCAGGCACCACCTAAGCGCTTGCGGTTTGCTGTACGTCTCTCCCACGGATCAAGACTGCCCAGCTCGACGAGACCCGGGTTCCCTGCCATCTCTGACCTCTACCTACATCGTCAGCCCAGCTGAGATTCGTAGGTGTGACGAGACCTGCGGGACCGGCCATCTTCAGAACCTGCACAACGCTTATCTAGCACGCTCACCGAGGGACCCTCGAGTGAGTGTACCTAGGGTTTGAGAAGCCCTAACCCTGAGCAGCTCCAGCACCGAAGTCTGCCTCCCCAGCATCCACGAGATCTGCGTGGGGGCCCTTCCGCTCCTTGCTGTTCACCGCGTTGTCCGGCTACTCGCCGACCGGCTTGTGAGCCTCTTCACGACGCACCACGACAGTTTTTCATCACTGGTCTGGTTGCTCCAGACTGGCTCTTGCTCCCCTTCAACAGAGGAGTACCTCGGACCCTCCTGGTCCACTCCAGACGCCATCTTGACTCCACCGCGTGGGCTTGCCACTTCCAAGACCTGCTGCCCCACTCCTGGGCCCAGCATCATCGACAGCAGACGCCTTCGTGGGACAGCTCGCCCTCCATCCTGGTCGCCGCCGCGCCTCCTGGTCCGAGGAACAGCCGAGTCCGACGTCATCCACTCACCTGGTCGAGGTGACTTCATCCGGTATCATCCTGGTGCCCACACGATCGCTGGCTAGCGGTTGAGAACTGAGTCCCCTCTGCTTTCAGGTTTCCTTCATCACCAATCCAGGCTTGGATCTCGCTGAACATCGACACTGGTCGCCTGCCAGCAACTTCTTCTTTCAGGCTCCTGAGACTACAACGAGGACTCCCAAAATCTTGCTGAACCCCACGCAGCCGCAGCCTCTGGGCTAGGTAACTCGAGCATCTCGGTGCTCCATCGTAGGTTCACTCTACAAGTGTCCAGCTCCTTGTTCGTTTAGTCCCACTGATCGGATCTCTCCGGAATCAGTAACTTTAGACTCTAACCATTCGCATTCCACTGTCAGTGTAGATGGTTTCTCGTGCCCCTCGGGCATCTGTGTAAATTGTGCAACTTGAAGTATTTTCATAAGAGTTTTGTAGTGTGCTTAGCTCCCCGACTCATAAAGAGCCAGGGTAGTCTTGTTATAAATAAATATCCTTTATTTTCATAACAACTTGTGTGGTGTCCTTTCACGTGGTGTTCAAGGGGTAAATGTGGTGGTAAAACAGCTGGCTTAACACGCCCTCTAGAGTTTAGCCTAAAGACTGCTCTTGTCCATGCTACTAGGATAGCTGGTCTATAAGGTTGACTTACAACCAATCATCAATAAGGGTCATTTGGAATGATACACAGTGATCACTAGAATAGTGAGCACTACATATCAGGCCAACTTCTCACATTGGTGAGCAGCGGTTGGGATTTGAGCTTGCTGTTGTTTTACCACACACGTATCCTAAGAATATCAAGTTGAAAGATCACATAAGTACCCAGGTACATATAACTTAACTTAGAATACTCTGAGTTCTACTGAACCAGCTGTTGTAGTGTAACAAGGAGTAGCACACCCTGACTACAGCTCTTAGCAAGGGATCAGTAGGAAAACACATAGTGTAGGTTGGTGCATCACTTACACCTCACTAGAAAGCATGTCTGACCACGGAGAATCTTCAGAGACTCCCCTAGTGGTTGTTGACCCTCCACAGGTCACGTCAAGATATGCAGCTCTTAGCTTCAAGGAGATGAGACAACTGTGTGCCTCCAGGAAGCTAAACCAGGGTTCTAACCCTACCATCACATTTCTGATAGGTCTCTTAGAGACTTATGATGCGAGGAGGGCCTCTAGCACGGGCCCCCATGAACAGGATGGGAACATGCCTCCCTTAGAGGGAACCCTTGGTGACCCAGACCTCGACCTCCATACAGAGGAGGAAGATGAGGAGGAATTATCAGGAGACGAGGCAAACAAAGGTCCAGTAGTAGTCAGCAGGCTTACGAGGACCAACTTAAGCAGGCATGAGAATGGAACTGGGGGAGCCCCGGGCCCACGCTCAAGCAGGCCTAACCTTGGGAACGGACGAGCTAGGTCTCTCTCCAGAGGCTCTAACAGATCTGTTCGAACACATGTCTCTCAGGCATCTTCTCAGAGAGGAATGACGTCCCCTCAGAGAAGGGAGCATGAAGCGAAGATGAGGGAAGTCAATCTGAGGATCGAGCGGGAAGAACTTGCCCTCGCCAAAGAAAGACTTGCCTTTGCCCGAGAGCAGAAATTGAGTGGGTCAGACCCCACTGGTGGCAGCATTATCATTAGAGAGAAAGACAGGGGTATAGACACTAGACACCTGAGTAAAATAGTGCCCCCCTTTAAACAAGGGGACGACATCCACAAGTGGATAACTGCTTTGGAGAGGGCCTGCACTGTCCAGTGCGTCCCCCCAAGTCAGTGGGCAGCTATACTGTGGCTCTCCTTTGAAGGTAAAGGGCGAGACAAGCTCCTCACTACTAGAGCTGAGGATGCAAACAACTACCAAGTCCTGAAGAATACACTGATTGATGGGTTTGGCTTAACCACGGAACAGTACAGGTTGCTGTTCCGGGACACCCAGAAAATTCAGTCTCAGGATTGGACTGACTTTGTCGATTGTGCCACTAAGGCTTTGGAAGGCTGGTTGCTGGGTAGCAAGGTTACTGATTACACAGGATTGTACAATCTTATCATGAGAGAACAGATTTTAAACAACTGTCAGAACCAATTGTTGCATCAGCACCTTGTCGACTCGGATCTGACCTCTCCCCAAGAATTGGGAAAGAAGGCAGACAGATGGGTCAGAACAAGGGTCAAGCAGAACCAGACTCAGAACCAGGGTGGTCAGAAGAAAGCAGACCAAAAGGGTTGCAACAAGAATGAACAAAATGACCAGAAGTCTTCGACAGGTCCCCAACAAACCAAAGAGGGTGGGGGTCAGGCTTCACAGAAGAAGAAGACTCAAGAAGGCCAGTCAAAAAGGTGGTGCCAATATTGTAAAAGTAAGACTCACTGGTTTAGTGAGTGCACCAAGAAAGGAGGGCAAACTCCTGCCACTGCAGCCCCTAAGGCACCTGCACCCCCTAGTACAGTCAGCAGTGGTAGTGCGCCTCCCAAGGCATTAGTTGGGTTAACCTTGGGAACCGAGGGAGGTGACGACTTAGTCGGCACGCTCACTCAGGCCGTCCTTGTCTGTACCGGGGATATGGATATGTCCCCGGATGCCAGTCCCAATACTTTGGGCAAATACAGGCAGACGCCTTTGATCAATGGAAAAGTGGCTCAGGCCTACAGGGACACTTGTGCCAGTGTCACGATGGTGACACCTAACTTTGTGGACCCTGGACCGATTATGCTAGGTACCGATTACCTAGTGACCAATGCCAGCAATGTCACTACCAATCACAGTATGGCAGTTGTTGATTTCTCCTGGGGAGGGGTAAGTGGCCCAAAGAAAGTTGTGGTTAGTTCAGACCTCCCCGTAGAATGTCTGTTGGGCAATGATTTGGAAACGTCACAATGGTCAGAAGTGGAGCAGAGGACTCACATGGAAATGTTAGGCTTGCCAGCACATGTCCTTGCTGTGACCAGGTCACAGGCCAAAAGATGCCCCACTGAACAGGTGCTGGATCCTGGAAGAATGGACCAGACACCTTCCAAGAAAAGGAGCAGTAAGGGTAAGGCCTCACCTTCCCCCTTGCCCCAGGTCGTGGATCAAGTCTCTGAGGAGGCTGACCTTAAAGAACTGAGGGAAACTGAGCCAAAAGAGCTTGAACCTGGTCAGGTTGAGTTTCTGGGCTCAGGGGGACCCTCTAGGGAAGACCTGGGGAAGGCACAGTTAGACTGCCCCTCACTTGAACCCCTCAGACAGCAGGCTGCTGCTGAGGCTGCAGGGAACGCCACAGGTACCCACAAAGTGTACTGGGACGATGGACTCCTGTACTCCGAGGCAAGAGACCCCAAACCTGGCGCGACCAGGAGGCTGGTCATCCCCTTGTCTCTGAGAGGTTTCCTTCTCACCTTGTCCCACGAGATTCCCCTTGCAGGTCACTCAGGCCAGAATAAGACTTGGGACAGAATTGTTCCACACTTTCACTGGCCCCACATGTCCGAAGATACGAAGGAGTTTTGCCGCTCCTGTGTCACTTGCCAAGCCAGTGGTAAGTCAGGTGGCACGACAAAGGCCCCCCTCATACCACTGCCGGTGGTGGGGGTTCCCTTTGAACGAGTAGGGATCGACATTGTCGGACCAATGGAACCCCAGAGAGCATCAGGGCACAAGTTTATACTGGTGGTGGTGGACCACGCCACCAGGTATCCTGAAGCTATTCCCCTTAGGACCACTACAGCACCTGTGGTGGCACGGGCCCTAGTTGGAGTGTTCTCCAGAGTGGGCTTCCCTAAGGAGGTTGTCTCAGACAGAGGTGCAAACTTTATGTCGGGATATCTGACTGCAATGTGGAAGGAGTGTGGTGTCAACTACAAGTTCACCACACCCTATCACCCACAATGCAATGGGCTTGTTGAGAGATTCAACAGGACCCTAAAAGGGATGATTCACGGACTACCTGAAAAGCTTCGGCGGAGATGGGATGTCCTGATACCCTGCCTCTTGTTCGCCTACAGAGAGGTCCCGCAGAAGGGGGTTGGCTACAGCCCTTTTGAACTTCTGTTCGGACATCCTGTAAGGGGACCCCTTTGTTTGGTAAAGGAAGGATGGGAGAGACCTCTCCAAAAGCCGGCATCGAACATTGTGGACTATGTGCTCGGTCTCCGCTCGCGGATGGCTGAGTACATGGAAAAGGCATCTAAAAACCTTGAGGCGAGCCAAGAATTACAAAAAGCTTGGCACGACCAAAAGGCTGTCCTGACTGTATATCAGCCTGGACAGAAGGTGTGGGTGCTGGAGCCAGTGGCCCCAGCAGCACTCAAAGACAAATGGTCTGGGCCCCACATGATCATTGAGCAAAAGGGAGAGGTCACCTACTTGGTAGACCTGGGAACTCCCCGGAGCCCCCACCGGGTGCTCCATGTAAACAGGCTCAAGGCATATGTCGACAGGGAGGGTATGGGCTTGCTCATGGCCACAGATGAGGGACAGGAGGAGGAGAGTGACCCTCTCCCGGACCTGCTCTCTCAGAACCCTGACGATGGGTCGGTAGATGGTGTTGTCTTTTGTGGCAGCCTCTCTGGACATCAACAACAGGATTGTAAACAGGTTCTTCAATCCTTTCGACATATGTTCTCTCTGACACCCAGTCAGACCAATTGGTGTACCCATGAGGTCGACACTGGGGACAGTCTGCCCGTAAAGAGTAAAATCTATCGACAGCCTGATCATGTCAGAGACTGCATCAAGACAGAGGTGCAGAAAATGTTGGAGCTGGGAGTCATTGAGCCCTCGGACAGCCCCTGGGCCAGTCCCGTAGTTCTCGTGCCGAAACCTCACACCCAGGGCGGTAAGAAAGAGATGAGGTTTTGCGTGGACTACAGAGGCCTCAATGCAGTCACTAAGACTGACGCCCACCCGATACCAAGAGCAGATGAACTTATAGACCGGTTGGCTTCGGCCAACTACTTAAGTACATTTGACCTGACAGCTGGGTATTGGCAAATCAGGTTAGCTGAGGAGGCCAAGCCCAAAACAGCATTTTCTACCCCGGGTGGGCATTATCAGTTCGTGGTAATGCCCTTTGGTTTGAAAAATGCACCTGCCACCTTCCAAAGGCTGGTGAATCGAGTTCTCACTGGGTTGGACGACTTCTGTGCGGCGTATCTGGACGATATCGCTGTCTTTAGCTCCACCTGGGAGGATCACCTGGTCCACCTGAGGAAAGTGTTAGAGGCCCTGCAGAAGGCAGGCCTCACTATCAAGGCCACTAAGTGCCAGATAGGGCAGACACAGGTTGTATACCTGGGCCACCTTGTAGGTGGAGGCCAGGTTCAGCCATTGGAGAGCAAAATACAGGCCATCCAGGACTGGTCTCCTCCAACCACCCAGACTCAGGTTCGAGCTTTCTTGGGCCTGACTGGTTATTACCGGAAATTTGTCAGAAATTATGGATCCATTGAGACCCCGCTAAACGATCTGACAAGTAAAAAGATGCCAAAAAAAGTTCAATGGACAGCAAGCTGTCAGAAGGCATTCGATGACCTAAAGCAGGCCATGTGCACAGCGCCCATCCTAAAGAGTCCAGACTACTCCAAAACATTCATTGTCCAAACAGATGCTTCTGAGTTGGGTGTGGGAGCTGTTCTATCTCAGCTGAATTTTGATGGTCATGACCAGCCCATAGCTTTTATTAGCAGGAGGCTGACCCCCAGAGAGAAGAATTGGTCAGCTATTGAGAGGGAGGCCTTTGCTGTGGTTTGGGCCCTGAAGAAGTTGAGGCCATACTTGTTTGGCACTCACTTCAAGATTCAGACCGACCATAAGCCCCTCTTGTGGCTAAATCAAATGAAGGGTGAAAACCCCAAACTACTTAGGTGGTCCATTTCCCTACAGGGGATGGACTTCACAGTAGAGCATAGACCTGGCACTGATCATGGCAATGCAGATGGGCTCTCCAGGTATTTCCACTTAGAGCAAGAAGACTCACCTGGTCAAGGTTAGCTTATTGTCCCAAAGTTTGGGGGGGGTCATGTAGGAGAGTAGGGTCTGCAATCCTATGATCCCCCAGATTTTTTTGCTTTTGCTTCATTGGTTTACGACTTTCCCTGGCTGTGGGCCTGCCAATCCGACCCACAGCCTAGCTGTTCTCTCTCGAAATTAACACACATGTACATTAGGTGCATCCACTAATTGGAACTGGGCCGCCGTATCAGTCCCTGTATCAGCATACCACAGGTATCCAGAGCATCGGTGTACCCAGGGCCTACCAGGGGCTGAAGCATGTATTATGCCACCCCTGGATGGCCGCCCAAATCTGACACAACTGGCTGCACGACAGCTGGGGCAAGGTGGTGTAATCACCCGTTGCTGTAGGTGTAGTATTCCTATACCTAACCCTAAAATGGACACATGGATTCCTATCAGTCACTCCTATGGCAGGCCTTATCAATCCTGAAGGCAGAGTGCTGGGAATCATGTGGGATGGTGCTCTGGCACGAGCTGAGCCCGTCGATGGCTTGCGGAACCAAGTCCTAATAGCCGTTCCATGGTGACGCGTGCCAACTACCTTAAAATGCATTATAATCCTCGCGGTTATTTGCTAACTTTGGCATCGCATCACCCACACATGTCGAGTACGGTGTCATACGATTTGGAATACGAACCCCTCGCCAATTCTGGCGACGGGGTTAGCATTCCCCCCTTTTAGAGGGGCACGACATGGAAGTAACCTTGAACCCCGGTTAAAGTTGACTCAAGCCTAAGCATCACAAAATGGATGCTGCCACCAGACACAAGTCTGACCTCCTGCTGCTGGGAGACCTTCCAGCGAGGGGAGCTTGGACAAAGGGTTTCCTGTCGAGGGCGGTGTTAGCACCATCCCAGACAGGGTTTGTGTATCCCAGGTAGGCAGGGCTGAAAGGAAGGTGATTGCAAGTGGCACCCCCGGTGCTCACTGTGCATAGCCCGGCTCAAACCAGTTTCGGGGGCAACCCTGCCCCTGAGCTGGGGCGAAGCCGGACAAAGGATAGGGGTGTAACCACCCCCCTCCTGGTCCCACCCATAGGTAGGACCTAGTCACGGGCCAGCCCCTTTTCCTAGAATAAAGGTAGGAGCGAGTCCCCTTCCCAAATTGGATAATTCTGAATCTTGAACTACTTTCCACGAAAGGAACTCTTGACTTTTTCCGAAGACTCTCCCTTGTGGCTAAGGAGTAGCCACCCTGCACCAGCAGGCACCACCTAAGCGCTTGCGGTTTGCTGTACGTCTCTCCCACGGATCAAGACTGCCCAGCTCGACGAGACCCGGGTTCCCTGCCATCTCTGACCTCTACCTACATCGTCAGCCCAGCTGAAATTCGTAGGTGTGACGAGACCTGCGGGACCGGCCATCTTCAGAACCTGCACGACGCTTATCTAGCACGCCCACTGAGGGACCCTCGAGTGAGTGTACCTAGGGTTTGAGAAGCCCTAACCCTGAGCAGCTCCAGCACCGAAGTCTGCCTCCCCAGCATGCACGAGATCTGCGTGGGGGCCCTTCCGCTCCTTGCTGTTCACCGCGTTGTCCGGCCACTCGCCGACCGGCTTGTGGCCCTCTTCATGACGCACCACGACAGTTTTTCATCACTGGTCTGGTTGCTCCAGACTGGCTCTTGCTCCCCTTCAACAGAGGAGTACCTCGGACCCTCCTGGTCCACTCCAGACGCCATCTTGACTGCACCGCGTGGGCTTGCCACTGCCAAGACCTGCTGCCCCACTCCTGGGCCCAGCATCATCGACAGAAGACGCCTTCGTGGGACAGCTCGCCCTCCATCCTGGTCGCCGCCGCGCCTCCTGGTCCGAGGAACAGCCGAGTCCGACGTCATCCACTCACCTGGTCGAGGTGACTTCATCCGGTACCATCCTGGTGCCCACACGATCGCTGGCTAGCGGTTGAGAACTGAGTCCCCTCTGCTTTCAGGTTTCCTTCATCACCGATCCAGGCTTGGATCTCGCTGAACATCGACACTGGTCGCCTGCCAGCAACTTCTTCTTTCAGGCTCCTGAGACTACAACGAGGACTCCCGACATCTTGCTGAACCCCACGCAGCCGCAGCCTCTGGGCTAGGTAACTCGAGCATCTCGGTGCTCCATCGTAGGTTCACTCTACAAGTGTCCAGCTCCTTGTTCGTTTAGTCCCACTGATCGGATCTCTCCGGAATCAGTAACTTTCGACTCTAACCATTCGCATTCCACTGTCAGTGTAGATGGTTTCTCGTGCCCCTCGGGCATCTGTGTAAATTGTGCAACTTGAAGTATTTTCATAAGAGTTTTGTAGTGTGCTTAGCTCCCCGACTCATAAAGAGCCAGGGTAGTCTTGATCGAAATAAATATCCTTTATTTTCATAACAACTTGTGTGGTGTCCTTTCACGTGGTGTTCAAGGGGTAAATGTGGTGGTAAAACAGCTGGCTTAACATGCCCTCTAGAGTTTAGCCTAAAGACTGCTCTTGTCCATGCTACTAGGATAGCTGGTCTATAAGGTTGACTTACAACCAATCATCAATAAGGGTCGTTTGGAATGATACACAGTGATCACTAGAATAGTGAGCACTACATATCAGGCCAACTTCTCACAGAAGGAATGTGTTTTTTTTACCGAAAAGTGCATTCCCAGCTGTTGTGTTGTGAAAGTGTCCGCGTGGCCTGGTTTCACTTCCGGTGAGAAAGTGGAAAAGTCTGTTTGGATCTAAAGGAGTTCTGTTGTTGGACGGGGCCAGCGCGACACGTCATCACAAAACATAGCTAATGGAAAGCGTCCTCCCTGAAGTGTGGAGCAGTGCCTTGAGAGGTCAACGAGTGTGCGTCCCATACTCGTATGACCGTACCGCGTGACCCATGTGCCGCCTCCAGGGTACGGGAGGCAGAAGCGGCATCGCAGGTCCTCTTGAAGACCGTTGTAGCACTAATTCTACATTTTGGTACTAGGGCATTTTAACTTTGTTGTTCCTGCTAGACACAAAGAGAAGATCCTGTGTTATTCAGTGCTCTCGTTACCTTTTTTGTGCGTTGTGGTGTTTGTCACTTCGCTGCCTCTCCGGTGCACATGACTGGGCACCCCACGTCGTGTGCCATCTGCAAGGCCTCTGCCCTCGGATCACTGGTTTCGGGTTCTGAGTGGGAAGGGTATGCCCAGACGTGGGTCCCGTGAGCTCCATGCCACTGGAATCATGCTATCCTGGCTGAAGAGGGGTGAAACCCCGAAACCGGTCCTAGGATGCTTGTTTCCAGTCCAGGGACGACCTGGCTTGGCAGTTCGGGCTGGACTGTTCCCATGAGGCACATGGTCAAGACTGATCGCATATGGCTGGGTTCAAACTGGAACGGCATGGTGAGCAAAAAAATGATGGATTTAGGCCCAGATCTCTGTACTGGGGGGAATGTATGACATTGTTCTGCATTCTGTCCATCAACTGTTGTTTTTGCATCGGTTTCTGGAGTGGCAACATAAACAGTTGCTCCCAAAGGACTAGCCTGAACACTTAGGAGAATATCCCCTGCACGAGCATTCCACGGAAATTTTTTCCTAGCTCTCCCACTTCGACGAGGACATCATAATAGTACGGCTCTGCTCACGACACAGTATGAAGCCATCGGAGCCATAAGAGGACCTCGTCGGCCTGCAAAAAATCATCCATTTAGACACTTATATACCCATTTATTCTTCCATCGACCTTGAGATATACATATATAAAACAGATTTAATTTTCGGTAAAACACACATTCACTGGATGTCATCAGTGATGTCATTTGAGAGGTCATCAGTGATGTCATGAGTGATGTCACTGACCATGTCATGAGTGATACAATATGTGACGTCATCAGCAGTGCATTGCGGGCGCGCGAGTTATAGTTAGCTGAACTAACTATAACTGGGAATTTCTATGGTTTTGTACGAGTGAAATGTCCAACTAACTATAACGCCCCTGAAACCTATGGTTTTTTCAGTGAATATATATATATGCCAATCAAGGATTCCCAAAATTGAAAGTACCACACATGGCATGTCTGCATTCTTTTATTGGCAGGGCAGCATTTCAACAGCTTTGCGGAAACAGTTAGGTTCAGTCTGCCATTAATTCCCCAACACGTTTTGGGCATCCTCTCGCCCTTAATCATAGTTTTGGCTCTGGCAGAAAGGCAGCACAATGTGATTGCTCATTTTTGTGCTGCATTAAAGTCCCGCACGCAGGGCATTTCTCCTCAGTGCATTCTGGTTTCTGCAGTCCTTTAGTATAATTTGCCACTGCTCAGTTTCCTTCATATGATTCAAAATCCGAGTGGATAACTGTGTGGCTCACAAGGTTGCTGGCGTGCCTCGTATGAGGCCTGCCAGTGTCCGCTATGTGACCAAGCCTGTGGTCTTGATCACATAGCGCACTTTGAAAATGGACATATATATATATATATACATCACCAAGGTATGTTAGTAAATCTACATTTCACTACATGCACTTATTTTTCGATATTTTGTCCCTCAGTATTCTGTCCTCAATGTTCTTGTGCAACGATATTCTGGGGTAAAAAATTCTCCTTAAACATAGGGCCCCAATCCGCAGAATCTGCCCCTTTGCAACCGGTATTTTTGCATTTGGGATGCATCATCATCCCAAATGCAAAATTCGCAATCTAAGTAATTGCAAAATTTGTGATTACTTAAATTGCGATTGCATTTAGGGAATTGCAAATTGCGATTTCTTAAATGCAATGCATGATGCAAATTGAAATAGCGATTTCGCAAATTACCATCAAATGAAACAGGACGGTAATTTGCGAAAACTTTGAAAAATGCACTAAGTCACATGTTACACACACACATGCCCTTGGGGTGCAACAGGGTGTCCTTTTGGTGCCCTTGCACCCTTGAAATTGCATGCTCAATTTGCGAATACCTATTTGGTACTTGCCATTGCGCATGCAATTTCCATTGATATCTATTGGCCTCTAGGCCCATAGGAATGAATGGGTAGCAATTCCTTAATTGAGACTCGCTATTTGCGAGAAGCAATCAAGGAATGTTTAGGAATCGCAACATTTTTTGCAATTCCTACATGCATAGATAATTGCGATTCTTTAATTGTGCTTCAAATGCCAATTTTGATGCATGTGCAGCAAACTCCCTTAAATAGCGAGATGCATAACGCCAAAATCGCAAAACACTTAACTTTGAAAGGACACGTTAGATGACCCGTCCTCCACCTAGGGATGACATTTTCAAGCTGTCTGTGACACTTTTCTTTCGTAACATGCCAATTTCTTTTTACCTATACTTGAAGTCAGAGGGTGAGTTGCATATTAATATTGAGAATTGCTCATCCTTCACAGAAAGTTTCTATTCGTTTTCTGCTTATTTTTCGTGCCATGTGTGTCACAAACTGGTCTGAAATTCGTTTGACGATCCGTTCCAGCAAGCCATAATCTTTGCACTTTTCAACTTCCCATTCATTAGGGCGCACGCACCTGGACCGTGTTTCCAGGGACGCAGTCTTCTGCAGTGACAACATTAAAATAGATATCGTCTAATGAGAAGGAGTTAAATTAAACTCCATCATTCAGTGCTTCTTTATCGACTCTTGGAATGTGACAATACTTTCATGTGTTGATTTTTAGCATCTGCTTTTACTGCTCCCACTATCCAAACATCAAATAAAGCAGATAAGCTTTTTCTAAAAAATCGCCATTGCTTTCTGGTTACTGTTGCTAAGAAAGGAATACTTCATTTTTGTCCACATTCCCCCAGCCTCATTTGTCACCTATGATGAATAGCAATGCTATATTTGAACTGCTTCTTTCAACTCTTTTACATGCTGTGCAGTGTTCACTCTAACTACTGCCCTCACAAGGTATACAATTATAGACATGTGCATGAGATTACTCTTCAGGGTCTCTGCAGAGAATACAAACTGAAGGTTCAAAGGCAGCTCGACTTCAAAATCCTTTTGTTCAGTTTTGTTCAGCTGCTCTATATAAAAAAATCCGATCGAGTCTAATTGATCATACGAAATTAGGAGCAGATCTCTTATGTTGTATGGGAATAATCTTAATATCCTGAGTAGAAATGGTGCAAATTTTAATTGCACCAAACAAAAGCCTCAGTCAGCCAAATGAACCATAATATATTGCATATACCCTGTGTTCAGCAGAAAAGGGGATATTGCTAAAAAGAGGCTTAGTGGTACATGTGCTATTCATCCTAAACCTATTGTTAATCTCAGGCAGAATGTGCTGCCGGAAGAGGCTCGTCTGTTACAGTGAGTAATGTGACAACAATGGTTTTCATTATGAGTGACCTGCAAACTGAGCAACTATTTCTCCACCTTCAGAGCGATACTGTGGGTACCGGTAAATCTGGCTGCAGGCAAATCCAGCCCATCAAAGGTTATACCTTTAGCATCCAGTAAAATATAAGGAATTACAAAGAGAATAAATAATTCTGGGTCCGATACCCCATGTACCTCTTCTTTGTAGCGTGGACTTTCCCCGAGAGTTTATGTCTGCTAAAAGCAGACAAAAACTGCAGGCGAAAGTAATAATCTCCTAATTTTGGTGGTGCTGGTAAATTCTCTATCGTAATTAAGCGGCCACTTGTTAATGGGGGTCAATTTATCTAAAAACTTAGGGGCAGATTTGCAAGAAAGTGACTCAATGCGGAACGCAAGCCATTTGGCTGTGCCGCACTGAGTCACTTTCAAAGCACTGGGATGCGACATATTTAAAACAATATGTTGCATCTCTGTGCTTCCCTCTGTGCTGGCGCTCAAACTGCTGCCATGTGCCGCCGCACGGACCCTTGCACCATGGTGCAAGGATGCCTGCATCGTGGGGAGATTGTTTTTGTTCAGGAAAGGTTCCCTTCCTGCACAAAAACAATCTGAAATGCCGTTTTTCAACTTCTATGTGTGCTGCATTAGCACACATAGAAGTTAAAAAACTGCATTGCTTCAATGATTGTTTATGTGCAGGAAGGAACCTTTCCTGTACTTGAACAATCATTAGAGGTGATTTCCTCTTTCTATGCTTTCTGCAGCACGCATAGAAAGAGGAAAAGAAAACGAGGAGAAATTAATACATTTCTCCTTGTTGCGCCAGGGAGGTGTAGCATTCACACGCATTTCCAGATTTACGATTCCTTGTAAATCTGGAAATGTGTCTGCCTTCATGGGTGTTGCGTGGGAACACCCACAGCAACACCCATGGAACACCCACTTCACACAAAGTGTTTCGCGCAAAGGGTCCATATTTACAAGGACAGGAAAAGTCACTCATGGTGGCTTTTCCTGTTTGTGCACTGCAGTTTCTGCTTGCTCTATTTGCTCCTGCTTCCTGGTCCCCCCAGACTACTGCCTAGCGCTCAGCCTTCGCTCCATTCAGGAGTCTGGGTTGCCATTGCTGACTGGGAATTACAGTTTCCAGCATCCCCCGGGAGGTAGGTCTTGCCTATTTTGTGCCTCCCGGCATTGATTTAACGACTAAGCGGCTCCTGCTTTGCGGGACACTGCTGTTTCCACTTGCTCCTGCTTCGGCTTCCCCCAGACTCCTGCCTAGCACTTTGCCCTTGCTCCACTCAGGATCCTGAGCTGCCATTGCTGGCTGGGAACTACAGTTGACTGGTTTGTGCCTCCTGGGCCTGATTTAACACCACAGCGGCTCCCGCCTCACGGGAGGTGTATGGGTAGTGCCTGGGCAAAGCCTGGGCCAAGAGCTGACCCATCCGCACCAGTCAGAGCTGGAGGAGGCTGGGCTGGGCCACCCTCCTTTGCCCTCAGTACAGGTCCGGTACCCTGCTGCCTTGTGCCCCCTGTCACAGTACCCAGTGCTCCCCCTTCTGCTCAGCCTGCCCCAGCTGCCTCCCCCCCGATCTGTCCCATGTCCCTCTCTTCCACTCAGTCATCCCTTCTGCCATCTAAATGCCTGCTGGACCCCAGCCACCACGGACTGCCTTTGCTACCCATCAGACCAACTTCAAGCCCTGGTATTCCGGATGCCAGACCTTCAGCTGCGCCCAAGCCACCCCAGTATCCACTGTAGGCCCCTACTCCTACCGGAACTGCTGCTTCACCCGCATTACAAGGAAAACAACTGATGCCACACCCATCGGCCACACCACACCCCTCACACCCATCAGAAAGGCCGGAGCCAACACCTCTGGAGGGGTCAACTGCCTGCTGATCAATCACACTCACTTGGAAAACACGCCACTGAAATCTGGGACACCATCACCACCCCCATTCCAGATGCCTTCATCCTCACGGAGGCCTGGCTGAACCCCCCATCAGCACCCGACATCGCCACAGCCACCCCGGCCGGATACAAGATTGTGCACCAATGGGAAAAGTAGTGGTATACCCATAATCTACAGAGAGTCCCTCAAATGTGCCACCACCACAGACCACCCCCTTCATCGAGCACCTCAACTTAAAACTACAATCTTGGATACCGTTGCCTACAAACCTCCAGGACCCCACCCTCTCTCCTGCAATGCCATTTCCGACTTCACTCCCCCTATCATCATCAACACAAATCTGTACATCTTCCAAGGAGACGTCAAATTTCACCTCAATAACACTGACAACACTAACAGGGCTGACCTCCTAGAAAGCCTGAAAAACCTCCGACTCAAGTAACTTGTCACTGACCCCACCCACATCGCAGGACACACACTCAACCCAATCTTAAGAGCCACCAACAGAGAAAAATACACACACATTGATGAACTCACTTAGACTGACCACCACTGCATACACTTTGTCATCTCTGAACCCTTCACAAACCTCCATCCCCACCCCCAGCGAAACACGGCACAGCTGGTCGAAGATATCAGAACAACGCTAGACCAACGCCCTCAACTTACACCCACCCATCGCCACCGAGGACACAGAACAAGCAGTGGACAACTTCACAAACTGAATCACAGCAAGGGCAGACAAAGTCGCCCCAACGAAACCTACCAACCCCAAGAAATGTACACGACACCCCTACGGGTTCACAAAAGAACTAAAACCCCAGAAACATAACTGCAGATAGACTGAATGAAGATGGCGTGCCAGTAAGAGCTCTGAGGACCAAATACACATAAAAGCTGCCCTCAACCACTACCATCACCTCCTGAAAAACATCAAGTAGACCGCCCTAGCCACCCGCATCAATGACTGCTCCAACAACTGCAAGTAACTTTGCAACATAGTCAAGGAATTCACTTCCACCTCAGCAACAGAAAACAACATCAAACCCTCACAAGATCTCTGCAATGCCCTGGCAGTCTTTTTCCACAGCAAAATTAACACCATCTATCAAGATTTTGCACCCCAAACCCCTGTTGAAGACAGCATCAATTTCCTCATGCTGACTGACACACATTCACACCAGCTCACCTTACGGAACGCCTTCATCAAGAAGAATATGGCAACCGTCATGAGATTCATCCACCCCAGACCTCTGCCCCCACCATGCTTTCAACCTCGGCAATCAACTCATCAGCAAAGAGCTTACCACGTCCTCAACTCCTCGATCTCCACAGCTCACTTCACCCCAGAAGTGGAAACATGCCGATGTGAAGCCTTTGCTGAAGAAGCCATCCCCAAACCCAGGAGAACTGGAGAACTGCCATCCCATCCCTCTGCTCCCATTCCCAGCCAAGGTCATTGAGAAGGCAATCAACACCCAGCTCATCAGACATCTGGAGAACCATGACCTCCCGGACCCCTCCCAATCTAAATTCAGAACAAACCACAGCACCTAGAAGAGCTCTAGTTATAGCCACAGATGATATCCGAAGGCAGATAAACCAGGAAGAAACAGTGGCCCTAATCCTCCTTGACCTCTCAACAGTGTTCAACACCGTATCCTAGCACACACTGATCAACAGACTCCACCAGATTGGAATCCAAGGAGCAGTCCTGAAATGGATTGCATAATACCTCAGGAATAACACAGAAAATCATCCACCCGTCCGATTCCTTGCACCCTAAGATCATCACCTGCGGGGTACCTCAAAGCTTACCCCTCAGCCCAACCCTCTTCAACACATACATGACACCTCTGGCCAACTTCTCCAACGCCACAGACTCACCATCATCTCCTACTCTGACGACACCAAACTCATCCTCTCTCTGACTAACAATCCAAGAACCATCAAAGACAAATTCCAAAGATGCATGAAAGATGTTGCCGACTGGATGAGAAACAACTGTCTCAAACTTAACACTGAAAAGACAGAAGTGTTCATCTTTGGGAAAGGCAAGGACACACACTGCAACAAGAAATGGTGGCCCCCGGAGCTGGTCCCAAACCTGATACCCACTGAGCAGGCTGGCAAACTAAGCATAATCCCTGACAGCCAGCTATCCATGAAAAAGCAAGTCTGCACAGTCTCCACCACCTGCTTCCTCATGCTCTTTCTGCTCAGGAAGGTTTTGAAATGGCTGGCGACAAACACCAGTAGAACCGTCATGCATGCTATTGTCACCAGCAGATCCAACTATGGTAATACCCTCTATGTAGGAATAACAGTCCAACTCATGAAGAGACTTCAGACAATCTAGAACACAGCGGCCAGGCTCATTGTCGACCTCCACAGATGGACGTGCATAACCGCTCACCTCAGGAAACACAACTGGCTGCCAGTCATGAAGAGATGCCAGTACAGACTACTCACCCCTGCATGCAAAGCATTATACTATGAAGGACCGGCGTACCTCAACCAATGCGTGATCTTTCACCAGCCCACCTGGAAACTCAGATCCGGATACTTCCCCTAGCTGCCAATCTTTGCATCCTCCGGACTTACAACGGAGGCTGTTCCTTCTCCCATCTGGAGGGCCAGACCTGGAATGACCTCCCCCTGCACCTCAGAACCTCACCATTGCTCCAGGAATTCAGGAAGAACCTCAAGACATGGATGTTCAACCAAAAGGAAAACAGGCAGCTCGGTCTGACAGTGCCTCAAGACCCTCACGGGTGAACCTGTCGCACTCTACAAATCCCATGTTATTGTTAGATAGATTGATTTTTCTGGTGGTTCAACTGCCTTTTAAACTACAAATAGCACTTGAACTGCACAGAATTGCCTAAACTGTTCTTCCTTAGCTGCTGTGGACTTGCCCATCTTCTGAACTGCTGCACACTTTGCATCCAATTTGAGCATCTAGAGTTAAAAGGCGCTCTCAGTGAGCGATAAGTGTCCATGTGCAGTCAAATAAAGCCTAGTAATTTGTTGTTGGACCTATCCAGCTTCATATAATGGTATTAATAATAATAATAATAATAACAATAACAACAATCATAATCATAACTACACATTTACATATTGCACAATTACATTTTTGTCTGGTCTGTAGGCGAAAATAACAGAAATTATTATAATCTAACTAGATCGTATTTATTGCACTAGGTGTCCCTCCACAGCTGGCTTCACATATGGAAATCTTCGACCTGGCAGCCATACTTCATTTGGCTGCCAGATCACAGTGATGGTTGCCCGCTCTTTTTATATTAGGGTGACTATCACTATGTTTTCAATTCTTGGATTGCAATGGGAGGTAAATGGGAAACAATATGCCCAAATGCACTGAGGCACAGGGGAGACTTTTGTCTTTTTTTTGAAGCAACAAACCCCAACTTTATTGAGCAGGCCACTTCAACATAGCACCCCTCTCTACATTCAAAAGTAATACTGTGTATGCAGTTTCATTCCAGAGATACCCATGAAGAAGGGGGATATGGACTCTGGTGGGGCAATTACCAAAGGAGTTGAGGTCCGGCAGGCAGGAGTCACATGCTATTATTATTATTTGCTGTACTCAAACATGTCTACATAGAAGTATGAGGGCAACTCAGGCTACTACGAGAACATGTAGGAAATTCCTATAAATTGTCTAAATTATAGACAATTGCGAGTTAGAAATGAAGGAACCCTTTTGCCTCCTGAGGGACTCCATAGAACTGTGATCTAGGTGCTGGAGTGGAATGAATTGAAGGCTGCAGACTGAGTTCGCAGTTGCACACAGATGAATAAAGACAAGTAAAAGTAAGCTCTGTGTGTGGCGTAGTCATTGGTGGGTACCCCGGCAGGGGAGGACGCAGCAACTGGTGTCGAGTTAGGGGATAAATAACCTGAAGAACAACAGTGCTCTCCCAAAGGCTATTAGGCACTGCTCGTACGTGACACATATGTTGCAATCAAAGTATGAAACTGATGCCTAATGCTTGTGGAGTTAAAGCACAACTCCAGCTGCTGTAAAGAAGTTGAAAACAACTAAAGCATTGCAAAGCAATATACATATAGATGATCAAGAACCTGCTGGTCAGACCATACAGAAAGGCACTGCACTTCTATGCAATATACATATGTAGTATGGAGTGATATCACTAAGGGTGGATGCAACCAGGTTTTGCAACAGCAGCAGATAGCAACAGCAAATTGCAAGATAACGTTGCAATGCAAAGTGCTGTGAGGTAGAGAATGACCAGGTGTCAGACACTATAAAGAGATGCCTAAAAACAGAGCGAGTCAGATACATTAAACAATCATCTGCTTATCAGAGCTGAATAATGAGAGTCATGTCACGGAGTTTAAGTGGAGTAGCCCCAGATGAAGTACCCTTGGTTGTATTTACAGAGCTGTTCATACCTGAAGCGGCACGCTATCAAAGCTGCTGGGTGTCGCCTCGGAGCAACTCCAGAGTTCTACAGAAAAGTGAAGAGATCCCATGGAGACCAAGAGGGAGGTCACAGCTCCATTGATTGAGGAAGATGACCCAGAGGCCAGAACAGTACCGGAACTTAGAGATGGTATGCATGAAGCAGGTCCCAGCAGACAGTGTTGAAGAGAACAGACAATCACGCAAATGGTTATAATGCTGAAGCTTTCCTGAGACCAACACCACCGTTCGATACAGCCAAAAAACAAAATATTGGTGATAGATGGATAGAGACATTTGATGATTTCATTGATGCATTTGAGAGACTGATAACAAAAAGATGATCAAGTATCTAAAAAATCTTGCTCGTGTAAAAGAAGTCAGAAAGAAAAAGCAGCAAACGGATGAAGAAGTCACATATCATCAGACCAAAGAAGTGTTTAATCTCAAGTATAATCCAATGTCAAATGTTGATTATGAATGATATCTCTTCAACCAAGAATGACAAAACATTAGTAAAAACATTGATACATTTGTGGAGAGACTCAACACACTTATCAGACATTGTAAGTTCAATTAATTGAATAATGAAGAAGCTCTGCGTCTGAGAGTTTTTTATGGATACTTGTCAGATTAATTCAAATGTTTAATGCTGAGAGAAACTCTTAGTCTGGAGCGAGTGGTAATGGATGTCAGAGCTGATGAGCATGCTGATAGACAAGCTGCTGGCATGGAGGCTTGAGGTGCCCAGAACAAATCAGTCATAAGTGTGAAACGTAAGCCAAAACAAAAGATTGAAGTACACAAAGTGATGCCTACACTTACGACGAAGTTGTGTTTTAGATGTGGGTTTTCATTTCCAGACATAAGTAAATGTTCCATTCTTGGACAGCTGTGCAAAGGGTATGGGAAGGAGAATCATTTTGTGACAGTTTGCAAAGCGAAGAAAAAAGTAAGTGCATCATAACGTTAAGGCATAAAGGCTGCTAGAATGTCCCAGAAGCCACCTTCTATGGACACCCACAAGGCCAAGCGGCGACATCAGTTGAGACAAATCAACACTGAAAGAAGTCAATATCATCTAAATCATCATCAAACAGTTCTACTGTATCAGTACCAATTGAGTGAAAGTGCTGAAAATGATTGTGCCATGTTGATATTTACCTCAGAAAGGCATGCACATTTTGGGTTGACCGTTTGTAAAGAAAAAGGTCAGTCAAGAAAAGATCGTCATATCAAGGCACCAAAGCCATTGAAACATTGCCTGAAGATTACACTGAAAGCAAATGGTTGTTCGATGCCTTTCATCATCGACAGTGGCACATCGATAAAGATTATGCCTGAGGAGAAATACAATGAACTATCTCCCTTGCCGCAACTTATGCTATCGAAAACCCAAGTATATTCTTGGGCTGTATCAACGTCCTTAAAAAGTCAAGGTTAATTTGTAGCAGCAACAAAACATATGAAAACGAAAGTGCAAGCACCCATCCATGTGCTTCAGGACACAGAGTCAAGTGCCTGTCTGCTCAGTTTCAGCAGTCGCTGATATGGGACTAATTTCTGTGAATAACAATATGAATGCCCACCACAAATTAGTAAGTCAGTTCCCTTCATTATTTCACGGTTTGGGAAATCTTAAGACTATGAAAGTAAAGTTGCATATTAATGAGGACATCCATCCTGTTGCGCAGAAACAGAGACAAATTGCTTTTCATTTGCAAGAAGCTGTTTAAAAAGAACTGTCATGTCCTTTAGGCTAGTACTGTCATGTATACTCCCTTTTACATACATTGTCCCTTCAACACAACAATAACGGTTCTGAATAGATGACCTTTTACCTAGTAATTTGCCCCTGTCTCTTCAACACCAGGCTCTTAGTATTTTATCATAATCCCTGTACCTGATTTACATAAACATGTCCTCAGGCACTGCATAATTATTCTGTATAACAGTCCCCACTTTTTTTCATCCTAGGCCAACAGGCCCACTGTCCATGATCGTATTGTTTTAGAAAAATATTTATGATTGTTTTCAAATCATTTATGATTGTTTTCAAAACATATTGATTCTAGAAGAATCCAAGGAGTGACCACTCTAGTATGTAGGACCCTTATTCCCCCCAGCAAAAGAGAGGAGAATTCCTTCCACGCTGACACGGGGTCCTGCATGCTAAATCTTCGACATGCAGCGTTCTGACATCCCTTGCGGGGTGTCGTCCTCGGAGCAGAGATAGGGTCCTTCATTCTCTACCATCAGGTGAGGGGGGTGGTTGTTCCCTAGGGGATTCTTGGCTATATACACATAAATCTATACACATATACATGCTAAACCTACAATCTAGGCTAGGTACATTTAGGCAAATTACTTAGGGCGCGCATTATAGGAGTATGCAAGTGCTACTGTCTTATCTGAACTGTATATGTTCATCTTCTTATCACTATAGTGGAAATGTATCTACTGTTTCCTGCATTAGTACTTGTGATTTCTTGTGTATGCTTCTGTCTCCTGATTGTCGCAGAAAATATGTTTCACACAAGACTGACGCTGGACCAATAAATACTTATTGCAATGTCCTAACCGCCATCCTGTGTATTTTCTGAGACTAAGTAAGCACGAGTGACTGGGTGAAAAGTGCTGTACTGTTTTCCACGATCCCTGAGGAATCGGGGTTGTCATGTTCAGTGGTTGCCAGAAACTACCTACACCACTGTAAGATACAAGGGGGTGGTATTGGTACTGTAGAAGCTAGCTGGTCTAAAGGCTGACGTATCCTGTGGGGGTGTCGTAAATCAGTTTGGACACCAAGCCCCCAGTTTAGGTCATCCAAAACGTGTAGGTCTTGCGGATACCTAGGAACTACACGACAGAACTTGAAGCGTTACTTAAGCACGACACTATTGAGCATTCAAATAGTCCAGCGCCATGGATTTCTCCGATATTGGAAGTGCCTAAAAAGGACAATGAAGGTGCTTTACGCATATGCGTTGACATGTGTCAGGCAAAAAAGGTAATTAAATAAGAACAACATCCAGGTCTACATATCGGTGAAATGATAATGCAAAAAAAATGGTGAAAAGATCTTCACTCGCAATAATTTAAATAAAGATTATCATCAGTTAGATCTTGAAGAAAATTGCAGGTGCATTACAACCTTCTGTACACGTTTGCTTGTTTTGATACAAAAGACTACGTTTTAGTGTGCCATGCACTGCTGAACAGTTTCAAAACGTCATTCGATGTATCATACAGCCAGTTATGAATGCGTTTATTTACAGCGTTAAAGTATCTGTTTTAGGAGCTACACAAAAAGAACATGTTAAAGCTCTTACACGAGTTTGTCATTTGCGTGCTGAAGCAGGTTTGACTTTGAATGCAGACAAGTGTGAGTTCTATAAGACAAAGCTACAATTCTTTATCCATATCCTTTCTGTTGGGGATTTGACACCAGATCCTGTTAAAGTACAAGCGTTGTCCAATGCTGATCCGCCACAAGATGTTTCAGTGATGCATTCATTTCTTGGTATGGGCAGTTATTGTTCCAGAGACCTACAAGACTTTGTCAACATAAGAGCTCCGTTGAGAGACTTGACAAAAAAGAATGCTTCATTTTATTGGTCACATGGATGTGACAAAAGCTTAAAAAGTATTAAACAAGCCATTGAGAATACTACTGAAATGGTGCACTTCAATCCTAAGCTTCATACAGAGATTATTGTTGGCGCTAGCCCTGTCAACTTTGGCGCCATCCTTGGACAGCACAGTGGACACTCTAATGCTCTAAGATATATTGTGGCATGAGCAAGTAGAGGTTTGTCTCAAACAGAACGTGCTTACGCATAACCCGAAAAAGAAAGCTTATCTGTGGTATGGGCTTGTGAACATTTCCATGTCTTCCTGTAAGGAAAGCCTTTTATGCTATTAACTGATCTTCAAGCTTTACTGACTATATTTTTCAATAAAAAGGCCGAAATGCCTCCTAGCATTGAATGATGGGGACTATGATTACAAGAGTATAATTACACCATTGTGCATCATCCAGGGAAAGTTCCGAACCCTACTGACTACTTTTACAGCGTACCTATACAAAGTCAGGGAACTCCCTCCAAGATGGCTGAGGCCTGTATCAATTTTATTGTAAAATTGAACACATCAGCTGCTGTCTCATTAGCCCAGATTATCACTGCCACGAGCCATTCTAGTGAAATGTTAAAGCTGAAGATATAATTACACGTCATTAATGGAGCCAACACTCTCAACCGTTCACTAGTTATGGTGCACATCAAAAATACAAAAATGTAAAGGATGAACTGTCTATAACTCAGGAAGGAGTTATCCTATGAGGGTCTGATTGAAGAGAGTCTGAGACAGAAAATAATTGAAGTGATCCATGGAGGACATCTGAAATTGGTGCCACAAAGCGAGCTCTCCAAGACTGTCTGTTTTCCTTATCTTGATGACAGGATTGAAAAGGAATTAAAGGCCTGTCATCTATGCAATTGCCCTTCTACAAAAACTATTCACCACACCTTGAGCATGTCAGAACTCCCAAAGCATGCAATGGAAAGAACAGCCTTTGACTTTTTCAGTCCAGTTGACAATGGATATCACCTGCTTGTGATTATGGACGAGTATTCACAATTTCCATTAATTGAAGATCTTTCATATACTACACAAGTACAAGTCACTGAAAGAAAAGATGACATCTTTACAACATGGGAGGTTTCAGCCATAGTGAAGTCTGATGAAGGCCAGCCTTTCAATAGCTGAGCGTTTAAAGATTTCTTGGATCATTTTCATGTAAAGCATCAAAACGGCATACGGTTGTGATTGCAGACCAACGGACTTGTTGAGTAAACTAAAGAAAGTTGTTCAGCATGCTAATCTTAAGAAGCTTGATTCGAAAACTGTGTTGAATTCAACCTTGAGAGCTTATTGTTTGACACCCCGACCGAGTTTCAAATATTGCTGGCAACGTTTGGCAAAGCCGCCATAGTTTCTACACTTTTCAATTAAACAAAAAAAATTATTTCCAAAGATATTTTTCCCCAATACATTTTTGAGTACTCACTATTAGAAATTGTTTTAATAGATGTTTTCTAGGTCTATTATTGAAACAAACTTTTCAGAGTGGCAGTGAACCAATATTTTTAAAACTCTACTTCCCTAGTCTGAGAATGTTTTACATTTTAATGAACTTTCTAAGGAAATCCCAGACTGTTCATTTAGATTACAGCAAGCAGTTTTGAAGCCAGTCATAATACTGGAAAAAAGAAGCAAATAAAGCTAGAGACATTACTACTGAGAAAAAAGTTAAAGTAAATCAGCCCAACAGTTAATGCATGCAAATTAACCCCATCCATATGCCGCTTATGGCAGTGGACCATTTTTTGAGCATTGATAGTGTAAGGATATACTGTATGAAAACAACACTGGTGGGCATCTTGCCCATGCCATTAAATAAACTCTGCTACACATTTCCAAGTGTATCTAGTGCAATCTAGTTTCAGTGAGCTTTTTAGCTTTCGCCAGCGCTGTGCTTGAGAAATCTATTGTATTCAGCATAATCTTAAAAGGTGAAACATCCCACCCCCTTGCTTTTGATGGGCTTCTGTGCTTGTTACTTACTTTTCCTTCATTTCTATTGGTTGCAGCATAGTTTCCTGCATTTACCAATGCCCGTTCTTCGCCTGCTTCTCTTATCGGTTTCCTGTTGCAAAAGTGCTGCTTCCTTCTGCTGTTGGGACACTTTTTTTTAATGCCCTTTAGTTTTCCTAGTTGCATGCATTTGTCTCCTATTTTATTTAAACTTTTTAGGTGCTGCATTGCAGGATGCTTGTGAACCTAGATTTACAGGATGTTACCTCACTGAGACTCGAACCGGAATCTGATGTGCTCTTTGGTGCTGTGGTCCTACTCCTAATCAACAATCCCACGATGCACAGCATAAGAACTAAAGCTCCCTTGAGGTGCATCAATAGAGGTGCACTAGTGAACATGGCCCTGTGTTCCTTTCTTGCACATCACCTTGTCCACATGCTATACCCAACTGTTTGCCCTGGGAGCCCATCTGCATTGTACCCCTATGCTACACAGTGCGGCTGCACTTCGCTCTGTGTACCCGACTGCACACGGCCATAAGTGATCACTGCTCTGTGTGCATTATTGCATGCATGTGTGCTGGACTTTATAAAAATAGGTGCCCCGGAGTGTGTTATCTGTGTGCACGGCACCCACTTCTTACGTGCCTTTGTGGACATACACTATACAAAAGCAAAACCTATTGCTTTAGGCAATGCTCACTAATAATGTTATGTGTGCCTATAAATGAAAAACAATACAACCGGTGATTTTTTTTTTTTTTTTTTTTTTTTAAGTTCAATAGAATTTTATTAGTCAATGAAAAAGAGTGAATCAATACATAACATCAATAGGAAAGGGAAGGGAAAGGGAAAGGGAAGGTGGGAAAGAAGGGGGAAAAGGGGAATAACAAAATGTAGCATGTAAGAGAGAATATACAATAAAAACAATGATCATGGGCATTTGAACATTTGAACATGGGCATTTGAAAAAAGAAGAGAAAAAGAAAAAAAAAAGACAATATATTAGAAAAACTTGAATGTGGAAAGGGTATCATGGGGGTTTAGAGACCTCTTGTTGAGCAGGCGTTGGACGAGAAGAATGGGCAGTACAATTATCTAAATACAATGGAATGGGGAGCCATAATTCTGCTCGTTTAGTTGCTAATTGAACAGGAAAAACAAAAGCATTATCGAGTCTATGATTGTGACAGACATTGTACCACCACCCTTTGAAAGAAATATTAGATGTATTTTTCCAATTAACAGTAATCTGCTGAAAGGCTACAGCTAATAACAAATCTACAATGCGAACATACATATCTGCATTATCCCAACCAGGAGATAAACTACCCAAGAAAAGGTGAGTGAGAGAAAAAGCAATACAGGCATGAAAAATAACATTGACTTGAGCCCATACCTGTAACCAAAAGTCATGCACATATTTACAGAGAAATATCATATGAAATAAGGTAGTATTGGGGGAGCCACACGACCAGCATGTGTCAGGGGTAGTAGGAAAGCGTTTATGTAGTGTAGAAGGAGTATGAAGTAATCTGTTGTAAATAAAAAATAAGGATTGCGTCAGGGAGGCTGCTCTGGAAGTTTTACGGAGTTTTGCCCATATCTTATCCCAAAGAGATATCGGCCACTCCGTTTCAAAATCAATCTCCCATTGAAGCTCAACCTTGGATTTAGGTCTGAGTGATTGGTGTGAGTGAAGATATTTATAAATGAGGGATGCTTTGGGAGTCGTACGTAGGAGAGAATGGAGTTGGAAAATGGGGGTTTGTTGAACAGGGGAAGGAGAAGAAGAACCCGAGAGCCTCTCATAAACCTCTAGAACGGCATTTTTGAGTAATAAGTATTTAGGGACAAAGGATAGAGGTAAGCCAAAGGAAGAACTAAGGTCAGAAAAAGAGAAAAAGATGGAACCAGAGAAGAGCTGCGAAATCCATATCAAACCTCGGGATCTCCATGATTTCCAGTAGAAGGGTTTATTACCAATTAGAAGATATTTATTATGCCAAATGGTGGAAGGGAGGAAATCAGCAACAGTCGTGGGAGGGCCAGGGGCATCAGATAGCAGGATCTTAAGGGTATATTTGTGAATAAGAGTAGGAAGCAAAGAAGGCTTACGAGAAAAAGCAAGATACTCTGTAAAAGAAAATGGAGAGAGGAGAGTACGTTCAACCTTAATCCACAAAGGGCAAGGGACAGTAATATCTTGCAACCAGAGGGAGGCTTGACGTAGCAGAAAAGCCTTCTGATATACAGGAAAATCAGGGAAGTTAACACCACCCTCAGAAGCGGGACGAATAAGTCTAGCAAGAGACATTCTGGACTTTTTAGAGCTCCACAAAAATGAGGATAACGTTGAGTTAATCTTTTTAAAGAACTTGATGGGAGAGATCATCATTTTAATAGTGTCAAGACAGCCCCACCAGGAGAGGTATAGGGGGTGCCACCTTGCAGTAAGGTCCGTAATTTTTTGTGTGCATTTAGACAAACATAGAGAGACAGTGTCAGGAATAGAGGGGGTGATATATAATCCCAGATATTTAATGTGGGTGGGGCACCAAGTAAATTGAGAGTCACAAAATTCTTGCTTGAAAGTGAATTTGGTCAGGGGTAAGATCTCACATTTATCATGGTTAAGTCTATACCCAGAGAGGGAGGAGTAATTTCGAACTTCATCCAGAAAAGCAGGGACAGATTCCGTGGGGTTAGACAGAAAAAGTAAGATATCATCTGCATAAGCAGCAAGTTTAAGATGAAGGTCCGCAACCTGAAAGCCATGAATAGCGGGGTTTTGACGTATTCTGGATAAAAAGGGTTCTAAAGCAAGGTTGAAAAGAAAGGGGGAGAGAGGGCAACCCTGACGAACGCCTCTACCTAGACTAAAATAAGAAGATATTTGACCATTGGCAACTACTGCGGCTCTAGGGTGCGAGTATAGCAGGGAAACTAGAGAAATAAATTTAGGGCCAAAACCAAACCAAGTAAGGGTGTGAAAAAGATATCGCCACTCAACTCGATCAAACGCCTTTTCGGCGTCAAGGGCAATCGCTGCAAGTGAGTGCTGACAGCGGGAAGACTTTGATAGGATATTAAATAAAAGTCTAGTGTTGTCCGTAATATGTCTGCCCTTAACAAACCCGGATTGCTCTTCATCGAGAAGATCAGGAAGTAGGTGGTCCAATCGGACCGCCAATACTTTAGCAAAAAGTTTATAGTCAATATTGACTAAAGATATGGGCCTATAAGTTTTGCAATATTGTACATCTTTCCCAGGTTTAGGTATTAAACAGATATGAGCATCTGAGAACGTCCCTGAGGAAGCACCTTGAGCAATAAAGGTATGGAGAAGGGAATGCAAGCGTGGGATCAACAACTTAGAAAAATGAAGATAGAATTCAACGGTAAAACCGCCAGGGCCAGGAGCCTTATTAAGTTTAAGGTGTTGCAAAGCAGTGAGCAATTCCTTTTGTGTGATGTCAGATTCTAAGGAGGAAAGGTCTAGAGGAAAGGTGGGTGGCATGTGAATGGTGGAGAAAAAATGAGCAAGGGAGTTGGGAGAGGGTTGTGTTTCAGATGTGTACAATGTTTCATAAAAACGAGAAAATGCAGCAAGAATATCAACATCCTTATGCTTCAGGGTGTCATTAGAGTCATAAACAGATTCAATATTTAACTTATTATGCTTAATCTTTAAATAGTTAGCTAGGAGCTTCCCTGCTTTATTCCTACCCCCATAGAATTTAGCAGTAGATTTTAACAAGTATAAGGAAGCGTCCTCCGTAGATTTCTCGTTAAATTTCAGTTTTGCAGCAACAAGGGCTGTCAAGCTATCCTCAGAGTGGGAGGTAAAATATGCGTGTTCCAACTTCTTAATATTTAAAAGGAGCTGTTTGGTGGACCATCTGGCAGCCCTGCGTTTATTCGCAACGTAACTGATGATAAAGTCACGTGCAGCCGCTTTAAAAGCATCCCAGATAGTGTGTTCCGGGATATCGGTGTGGTCGTTAATCAGAAAAAATTCATCAAAAAAGGAAGTGAAGTTAGCCGTAAACTTGGGATCAATTAGGAGCGAGGTATTAAATCTCCATCTTCTGGGACCATTAACCTTAGGGAACACATCAACGCTCGTAAGGACGGGAGCATGATCCGAAAGCAATATTGGGCCTATCTCGGAATGTAATAGTGATTGAGCAAGGTTGTGGGAGACAAAAACATAATCAAGTCTTGACTGGGAGCGATGACAGGGAGAGTAGAAGGTGTACTCCCGCAATTTGGGATTCCATAGGCGCCAGGAGTCCACCAACTTATGCTGTGAGATAGCATGGCTAAATAGCTTATGGGGCTTGTTGGGAATATAGGGGGCCATGGATTTCCTATCAATAAAGGGATCCAAAGGTTGATTACAATCCCCCGCCAAAATAAAGTTGTGATCCATAAATTTAGTTAGGAGTGGAGAAAAATCAGCCCAAAAGGAGGGCTCACCCGTAGTTGGGCCATAAACATTAAGAAGGGAAATTGGAACACCTCTGAGTGATAGCTTGGCATAAACCCAACGACCCGAAACATCTGATTCTTGGGTAAGAACCTGAAATGAAAGAGACTTGCGACAAAGGATTGCTACACCATTCCGTTTGCCATCACCCTGTGAGTAAAAGAGTTCACCCACCCATCCACGCTTGAGCTTAACTGACTCTACATCATTTAAGTGCGTTTCTTGGAGGAATGCAATATCAACATTCAATTTGGCTAGGTGTGACAAAATTATTTGACGCTTGATCGGGGAGTTAATACCCTTCACATTCCATGACAAGATATTCAAGGACATAACAATAACCTATCTACAAAAAATGTGAAAAACATGACCAAAGAATGAAAAGCCCATGTAACGTAGAAAAGACATAAAGAAAGAAGAAGAAAGAGAGAACCAGTGTAGATATGCTGGAGAAGAAGAGAAGAAGAGGATAAATGAGAAACTGAAGAACAGGTGCACCAAGGGGAATAAGGAATGCAACTCTTACAGAAGCAAAAGATTTCAGTCAAAGATAGCATGCTAAAATATAAACATGTGAACAAGAATACGAACAAGAGAAGAGGAGGAAGGGAGGGATAAAGGGAAAAACCATCAAATGCGCACGGAAAACAAATAAGGGAATAGAGAAAGAACATACCTACGAAGGAAGGGTATGAGGAAGGGTGGAGGAGGGAAGGAGCCACATGGGTGGGGCAGCACATCCAGGAGCAGCAAGGCAGGGACCAAGAGACATCATCAAACACGAGGAAAAATTCCTGTAAGACGAAAAAGGAGAACAAGAATTGAAACAAATCAGGAAATCATGCGAGAACCATGACTAACAAGGAAACAAGGAACAACCATCATGCATAAACAATAACAGGCCAGCAAAGTAGGCTTCTGGAAAATCAGACAAATTCGAGTGAACTGCAACTAAGAGAGAGTCTCTGAAAAAGTACAGGATAAAATGCAACAGCCATATAAGGATTATGGAGGCATTAGTCAACCATGGGCAGAGGATGACGATCCCGAGGCATCCATGGCAGACGACTTGTGCGCATTGATGAAACTTTGTAAGCGCACTGGATCTTCATAGGTTGTAGTCTTGTTGTTATAAGTAACTTTAAATAGACATGGGTGATAAAGGCCATATCGCGCATCCATCGCCCGTAGATCTGCTCTCAGGCTCAGAAAAACCTTACGACGGGTGGCTGTGGCTTTAGCATAGTCCTGTGCGAAAAACAAGGGTGTGCCAGACCAGGCTAAATTCGGAGAAGATTTAGCCGCCGCTAGAACCATCAAGAGGTCAGTGTATTCCAAAAAGTAAATATTGACCCCTCTAGGTCTCTGTGAGGAAGAAGCAGAAGAAGGTGGTCGACCCAGCCTGTGAGCACGTTGGATGTTAAGGGCCTTGTCGGGTGACAGATGCAAAAGCTTGGGAAGAAACGACTTGAAGAAGGCGATTGGATCAGATCCCTCAAGTCCCTCAGCCAGGCCATAAATACGGAGGTTATTGCGCCTATTCCTGTTTTCCAACTGTTCCACTTGTTGTTGAAGGTCTGAGACTTGAGATTTTAGGTTTGAGACCACAGAGGATGTCTCTTGAAACGACTGAACAGATTTTTCAATCGAAGTTACCCTAGTTTCCATTTGCGACCAATTATCCGTAAGGACCTGGAGTTTAACATTGGTTTCTTCCATGAAAGGACGCAGGGACCTTATCTCTTCTAACAACAATTCCATGGATACTGGTCCTGAGTGTTTTGGAGGTGAGAGAGAATTTGACTTGAGTCTTTTTGTGGTAGATTTAGAATTATCCGGCGTATTCTTGGAAGGATCCATTTGCGTGTCTGAGCCAGACGAATTAAGAGAGTCTTCCAGTTGCGAAAAAACAGAGAAAACCTTAGAGTTCTTCACAAGCTGGGTTTTGGTCGAGCGAGGCAGGTGCAACATTGACTTAAGTCTGCCCATGTAGTAAAGTCGCGGAATGACTGACACAGTAGATGTCACAGGAGCAAAAATGAAGACAACACAAGATATAGCACAGCAGTAGAACGGGGGAAACTGAATATTTATGAGAGGAATGCAGCTAATTCCATAGCACTTAAGTGAGAACAGCCGTCAAAGCATATATGAAAAAGCAAATGAAGCCATCCATGGGGAAATCAAGGTGTTATGTATACAGTACAGAGAATTTGCATCAGCTCACCGCATAATGTAAAGCGGGTTTAATCCACATGACAAAGGATGGCACGAAGTGTCTCGTGACACACCTCTCAGAAATCCGCAGTGAGTAATGGTACCAATAGTAGAGAGCAACCAGGCATGCTTCATATAGACACCTCACCGCTCATAGGCGCATTCAGAAAGCAGTGCATATATCGCAATTATGAAATTCTGCCTTGAAGAACAGCCTAGTAGCAGTCATGTGAAACAGGGCACTTCATGAAGGGACGCTATGACTGCGTTGCATGAAGGACGAGCAGTTCCATAATACAGAGACTCGGTGAAAGGGAGCAGAGGCAGATGGGTAGCTTATGAGCCCATTAAAAGTGTATGGTTAGGCATTCAAAGCGCTGGGCTAACGGTGGAATAACCGCCACAAAACGCGCGTCATTTAGCGAATCCAAGATGGCGGCCGTATATGAGAAAATCTTGTCAGGACTTACAAGTTCCAGTTGCCGTGTCGCGAAGGCATGAAAAGAGTCCCAATGACGCTTAGCGGGGTCAGGACATGTTCCGACACTTCCTCAGCCGGTCACCTTCAGGAGACGTAAGCAGGAACCGGCTCGTCTCTCAGCACCGCCTCGGAGCTCTACTCGAGCGCCGCCATCACCTGCAGGCGCCAAGCCACGCCCCCCCAACCGGTGATTTTAAAGACACAAACCCGAATAGAAAAAAACAGAAGAAAAATCAACTGATGTTGCAATTACAGGGTTTTAATAAAAAGACACATTTGAAATATGCTGCCAACCAGTCCAGTGATTTCGCCTCTAGTACCATTACTTTTATAACTATTTAAGATTTTCATGAAACAGGTCATCTTTCCGTATTATTAAAATATATTCTGCTGTCCAACACTTACATTCCTTTCACCTACTCTCATATACCACACACCCTGTACACTCACCCACCATTTACTCTGCACAGTCACCCTGAAATTGTCCTGGCAGTCAGATACTGCTCACCCACCACTCACACAATCTGACTGCACTCACACCATTGACATACCTCTCACCCAGCACCCACACCTCTCACCCTGAACTCAAACAGCGTTTCGTGCACCTATTCTTTTGACATACTGCGCAGCCTATAGTCACACTCCTCATACCTTGTACAGGGTAACAACTCTCTTCCGATACACTCATGCAATTCTGATTCTGCACTACACATACATCAAGCACCATGCATTGGGGCACTTTCGCCCTGCACCCAAACACTTATCAACCTTCATTCATGCATCAATCACACTACACAGAAAGCACTCACATTATTCTCCCTGCACTCATACACTGCTCCAACACCTTTTATTAGTAATCAAAAAGGCGAAACTTAATGCATTGACCAATGCTTGTTGTTTTAGGTGCTGTGCACTCTTCTTCGTCTCGCCTCCTTCATGAAGTGGAACAAATGCTTCAGTGGCTCTCTGCCTTTGATGTTTACTGAGCCCCCTTTATCTCTTCTTATCAAAGGCAAAGCCAGGAAGACTGCAGCCTTTGGAGCCCCGTGCCCACTGCCTGCCAAGCTCATGCTCCATTCGGCCTGTCAGAAAGTATGAAATATTGGGAAAATGTGTAGCATTTGGAGTCTCGGCTGTAGTGGAATTTTTCTTCAAGGTAGATAAATGTGTCTGTGACTATTTTATGACTGCAAGATAACATCATTCGAAGATTCCAGGAAAAATAACTTTGGCCTGCAGTCCCTTCCCCGTAGTTTGCTAATATCGTAAACTCAGTATAATCAGAACACGTTTATGTGGAAATTACCTGGCGATGGTAAGAAAATACAATTTTCCCTAACAACCACATCCTACAGATTGAGAAACCCAACAAAGGGACCCAAGGCCCCCTGCTGATCTAACAATAACATACAAAACATAAAAACATGGCTCTCCACCATCCAAGCCCTGATGTCAAAGTCCTACTCGAAGTTCAACCCTTACAAAACCGAGTCTGTCTAGATCACTAAAGACAAAGAAGCAGAAGTACATGAATAGCTCACTGAGGTGCCAAAGTACACTCAGCTCCTCAGCTCAGCAGCAATGCATGCATCTTGGATTCCATATTGGCAGCAGCCTCAGTTTCTAAACCTGCATTGCAAAGAATACATCGAAAGCCTGCGCCAGAGCTCTGCCTTCTCTGGAAAATCAAAGCCTGCCTCTCCAAGCATGACTTAAAAAAAGAGGATCCAGGCCCTAGGGCCTAGGGCCATGTTTGGTGGCACCCCAGACATTCACAAAACACCACAAAAGGGCATCCTTCACATAGCTGTGGGACTCGGATGAGGAAACATGTTACAAATAATTGAAAACACTCTTATTCAGAGCCTAGTGATGATGTCTTGGGGACAGACCTTCCAGGGCAATGCTCTTTGGGAAGCCTATTAAAAGCGCCAGGGCACTCCTTGGAGTGGCTGTGCGCTATAGACATGATTTCATTCATTTATCCAGTGAATGGAACATTGGGAATGGATTATCCCCCCACTCCATGAACTACCCTGCCTCACCCTAAATGCCTGAAAGACCTTTCAGATCTGCTACATCATATTCATGCCTAGCACTGCTAAACATTATCCTATCTAGCAGAGGTGATTTCTAGGAATAAACACACCACACAACAAAGACATTGCCAGTTTCGAAATAAAGAAATGTCAGAAGGAAATGCACGAAGGTATGACTTCTCTTGCTTTGCATCAAGGATATTACATTTCAGCCCAAGACAGAGCCCACACACAGCTTCTCTCCACTTCAGGAAGAATCTGAAGACCTTCCAGGATCAGCCACAAGTACACCTTGGTACTGCTTATCCGGCTGGGGCCAATGAAGCGAACTCTCCCATTGGGAAACAAAAATCCTAATTAACAACCTAAAGCATTCTTGTGGTTGTAGCATTGTCCTCAACAAATTAAGTTTTTGGCCCTAATTTACATCGATTTGTGCCCTGAGTAGGTGTGATACGACCTACTCTTGCTGTACTACTGGCTTACTCCTGAATTTAATACCTCTCAACATTTTGGTGGGTGAGGCTTTTCATTTTAGCATGAGATTCCAGATTTGTTTTCGTAAACCAAATTGTGACATTAACTTGGCGTGAATCGTTGTCATCTACAATGCCACAGCCTCCTAAACAGATGTAGGGTAAGATGTCAGTGGGAGCAATATGCGGTGAAGATTTAGCCTGGTGAAATAAGCTGCTGACCTTGGATTCTGCTTAGAGTTTGAATCATAGCTTTGGCACCTCTTGTGATTCTAGGTGAATTTCATAGATCGCTATACGCTATATTTGTTTGTGAATGAATGTATTTTCCTGGTGTGAATAGCAAATAACTAAATTCCCACCTATCTTCCCTGCAATCAAAACAAGCTTAGGCTAAAATAACAGAGTTGGAGATTTGGCTTTAGAGGTCAGCTGCTGGCTTTACAACAAAGGGGTCTAGGATCCAATCCCAGCTCTGTCACATCCTCTTATTCGCTTAATATCCGCGTGCCTAAGTGTGTGAATGGCGCATGTGGTTGTCCTGCTGTTTCTGTACTTTGTTGTTGTGTGCAGAATGAGAGAGAAAATCCTGCTCAGAGCTTCCTCTGTGTCATCTGCTGCAGATACGGGCAAACAATTCAAATATGGGCATCACACAGGAATGCAATAGTGTGCCAATCCTGCTGGTCCACCGCCGTAGGTGAAAGGGAAAGGGCGTGCGCGTGAGCACGTAACAAAGGGAACATCATGTGATACCCACCGAAGTTGAGTTGAGCTGTGTGTAATTCTAAGGGAAGAGCCGTCAGAGGCCATGACTGCATTGTTAAAGTGCTTTCCAGGAGTAGTAGATATTCAATATATTTGGCCTAGAATTAAAACATAGGAGCCTGATTCACCAAGAGTGGTGTGGGTGTAGTGGTGACTTACACTTGTAGTACTACTAGCTTCGCCATGACGTTTAAGAGTAAGCCAGGAATACTCCTTGAAAGGAGTATTTAGAGTGTAAGTCACGGGAACATGTTTGTGAATCGGACCCTAGGTGGCTGAAGCTCTATCATCTTAACATATGCTTGTGTAAATCTATGAATCTTTGAAAAATATACCCAGATTTATTATTCACCCCTAAATTCTTAGGTACTGTTCAGCAGCGTTAATGAGTTAATTAAGTTACCACAAGGAATTACCTGTGGATTTATCTGGCCCGTGGACAAGATGGAAGTAACTCACTATAAAGGTATCACTGATTCAATATGCAGACTTTTCCCAAGTTCTTAAAAAATAGCCTTTTCCTTTCTATAATCAAAGGGAGCAGATGCAAGAACTGCCATGGTAACGGCGTGATAGTGCTGTAATGGTTGAACTATCAGGCTCAGCTAATGTTGTGCAGTTAGATGATTAGCTTAAGGTTAGACCTTTGCAGCAGACCACAGAATAAAGCGCGTTTAACTGTGAGTTTAATAGTTTTATAGCCATCTGAGTGTAAATTAAACTCACATCACTCTGATCTGTGACTGAAGGTGCTTGACTGCTGAATGTTGCTGATTCGTCATTGGCTTCTGGTGTTACTAATACTAGAGGCAACCCGAACCTGCGACAGCCACGAATCACAACACAAAACTCTTCAAAAGTAGCCTGCTGCGAGGCACGGTGAGGGCTGTCTTTCACTGGGACGTTTCTCTAGTTTAAAATCAGCTGAGATCGAGAACAGGAATTAGGAAGTAATATAAACAACATAGACCAGTAAAACGATATGCAGGGACGGATAAAAAGACAGACAAATTAATACAACACTTATTAAAATCAATATTTTCAACATGATATGAGCAAAACAATGTTTTCTCAGACTCGGTGGAATAATAGGGTGGGATTCACTCCAGCACCACAAAAAGTTTTCGAGAATGAATTGATAAAACCTATCTCTCTGGTGGAGACACAGGACTCAAGTGGAAAGCCTTCCCAGAAAGAAATGATCCTTTCAGGAAATTGCCTACAGGGATTTGGAGGGAAGCTTTTGCCCTTTGTTTGCATTGAAAACAAGAGTGATACAAAACTGATTGCTATCACTGTGTCACATTCACTGTGCCCGAATAATATTTGGATGTGGGATTCAGCTCACCTTGTTTATTGCAGCGTATGTTGAGTAGTGTAAGCTGTTGCCAGCACCAAGAGTGATATAAAAAGACATTGGGTGACCTGGTGTTGAAACGTTACAAACTGTGATATGAAAAGCTCGATCAGTGATAATATGGATGCACACAATATCGAAGCACATAAATATCCAAAAATAAATATTGTTAACAAAAATATCGCCTTCCTATGCTTAACAAGTAAAACCACAAATATCAAGAACACAAATATTGTTTTAAAAGATATAAATATTTACTTTTATCAAAAACACAAATAGCAGAACAAAAATAAAGTCACCTTTAATAAACATTTCTGTTAAAAATATCGAATTACACAATATCAACTACAATATCCCCAAAATAATTACAATATCATTAAGAACCATGAAGAAAAAATCTTTTTCCATAAAATTATCTAAAATAAACATAAACATTGAATACACATGTTTAAATAAAAAATAAGCATATTTAATCACCAAAATATTTACAAGTCACCTAAAAAACATATATAACTAAATTCATAACAATATAACAAAGGTCAAATATGGCCATTAACTACAAATAGTTATACTTCAAATTAAACGTTAATGCATACACAGACACACACATACACACACATGCACACACACCCACACACGCAGACACACACACACACACACATATATATCAACATCTTAGTCTCCGCTGATAACGAAACACCAGGACAGCTCCAGAAAGCTTGCATTGTTTATTCAAAACATGCTTACATCAGCAAAATACTTACAGTTCACCCCAAAAACATATATAACTAAATTTGTAATAATATAAAAAAGCTCAAATATACTTCAACTTAAATATTAATACACACACACACATATAATATATACATATGTGTAAATAATTGTATGTGTATATATACACATAAATATCTATATCTATATATATAAAGAGATATAGATCTATATTTGGTGTAAATCCATTTAGTAGTTGAGGAGTTATTAAAGAAAAAACAATTTATATCTAGGGACGCGGACCCTGCGCGGATCCTCAGCACTGGATCAGCTAAGTCACGCGCCCCCAGCAACACTATGATTGGCTGCCCACAACCTGACCGGGAGGTTGCTGCTGCCATTTTAAGTATCAGAGAACAGTCCTGGGGTCTTGGAGTTTTTCTGGATGGGTGTTTCAGACTAGTGTCAGAGGGAGCTATGTTAGATATAAAATTGAGTTATATTTGGGTGTGTTTTACACTTTGGGAATTTGCGGATCGCCCACAATGCTCAGTGCAGCACCCCAGTGAAAATCTCTGATAGATTCATGAATCAGAATAAAAACACTTTCAGGCCCACTCAGACATCCATCCAGGTACTCTCACACCCATTTACAGGTCCACACAGGCAGTCACACACGCACTCAAAGACTTATGCAGGCACAGGAATCAAGCTATCCTGATGAGGGGTGAAACCCCGAAACCGGTCCTAGGATGCTTGTTTCCAGTCCAAGGAGGACCTGGCTTGGCAGTCCGGGCTGGACTGTTCCCATGAGGCACAGGGTCAAGACTGATTTGCATATGGCCAGGTCTAAACTGGGGTGGCATGGTGAGCAAAAGAATGATGAATTTGACCCAGATCTCTTGACTGGGTGTGAATGTTATGCTTTGTTCTGCATTCCGTCCATCAATTGTTTGTCTTTTGCTTCTTTGCCCTAAGTGTGCCGGGTATGCCCAGACGTGGGTTCCGGGCTCACTGTGCCACTGGAATCAAGCTATCCTGGCTGATGAGGGGTGAAACCCCAAAACCGGTCCTAGGATGCTTGTTTCCGGTCCATGGAGGACCTGGCTTGGAAGTTTGGGCTGGACTGTTCCCATGAGGCACAGGGTCAAGACTGATGTGCATATGGCCAGGTCTAAACTGAGGTGTCATGGTGAGCAAACAAATTATGGATTTAACCCAGATCTCTTGACTGGGTGTTAATGTTATGATTTGTTCTGCATTCCGTCCATCAATTGTGTGTCTTTTGCTTCCTCGCCCTAAGAGGCCGGGTATGCTCAGACATGGGTCCCAGGATCACTGTGCCACTGGAATCAAGCTATCCTGGCTGATGAGGGGTGAAACCCCGAAACTGGTCCTAGGATGCTTGTTTCCGGTCCAGGGAGGACCTGGCTTGGCAGTTCAGGCTGGACTGTTCCCATGAGGCACAGGGTCAAGACTGATTTGCATATGGCCAGTTCTAAACTGGGGTGGCATGGTGAGCAAAAGAATGATGGATTTAACCCAGATCTCTTGACTGGGTGTAAATGTTATGATTTGTTCTGCATTCGGTCCATCAATTGTGTGTCTTTTGCTTATGCACACATCTACTGGCAGAGCCATGCAGGCACTCTTAGACCCACTCACAGACCCACTGACACTTACACACCCACTGACAGACCCACACAGATACGTATATGCCCACTCATAGATCTACTCAGACACTCACACACCCTCACATACCCCCACTCAAAAAAATCACACATCCAGAGACTCATGCATACACCCACTCACAGACTCATACAGATGCTTTTATACCAATACCAATACCACTAATCACACACCCACACAGGTACTCACACATCCACAGACACACTGAAAGAAAACACTCACACACATACTTACACACCCACAGACCTATCCGCATGCCCACTCACACACTCACACTTACTCACACCCCTACTACCATGCCAATACAACCAGTCACACTGACACTCATGTACCCACAGAGCTACTCACACACTCACTTACACATGCAATCAACTTCTGACACAGCCACTCACACCCATAACACCACTACACACCCATTCACACACCCATACAACCACTCACACAGTGATTCATATACCCATATTGCCACTCATACAGCCATTGACACACTCAGTCACACACCTATCTAGTCTGTGACACACCTTCCCACACACCCACACAGCCAAACACCTACTCACTCACCCAGTCACACATTCACACACTTAGCGAACCACACCACCACTCACACACCCAGTTATAGACCCACATAGCATCTTATACACGCACTCACATAACATCAAAACCACTAACACACCTACTCAATACTTATACAGGCACTCCCATGCTCTCTTAGATACCCATATAGCCAGTTGTTCTCCTATAATGTTAAATGTGTTGTTGTTTTACATAAATGAGTTTTGTTCATGAAAACCAGTTGCTATTATGTGTAAAATGTGTGCTTTTGCCTTGGAATCCGCAATGCTCCATATTCCGCACTATGACTATTTTGGAGGGAAAGAGGAGTAGAAAAAAGGAGAAGGCTGCACTAGAATGATGCAGCTTTGAAGATGAAAGATTGCTTAAATAGGGGACAGCAAGTAGAATATAAAATAACATATTTTATTGAATGGTGGAGATGTGCATGGAACTAAAATTAGGTAATGATTTGGAGACAAAAGTAATTTATATGTGATTGGATTTGAAAAACAAATAGTTATATTGTTAGATATGTGCTTGAAATTCAACAAGTCAACCTAACCCTCTACAGTTTAATTTGAACTTAGTATCCTGCTTGCAGAAAGTAATGTGTACTTTTGACCTAGTGGTAAGTAGAGAGTGCTGGTAACATGGTCACGATGGAACAGAGCTAAAAGAATATGCGTAAGGGGACTAAAAATGTCATAAATAGTGGTGTGGAAACATTGGTAATTATGGAGTGTTTGGCTTTTATTTGAGTAGACTTTACAAAGTAACATATAAATGTAAACTATTAATAGTAGATTGTTAAATGCTTCTATGAGCTTTTGTGGGGATCCGCAGGTCCACTGCGAAGTTACACAGGGGGCCACGCTGAGGGTCGTGGTGGACTCGCAGACGAAAAACAACCAAATTGGGCATCTTTCCAGGAAACATGGAAAGAGTTAAAAAATACTGACCATTTAGAAGTGGTACAACAAAAATAAAAAATGAAAGTAGCCAGTGATTTGTTAACTACAGGAGTATAAGCAAGAGCACATGGAGAAGGGTAGCCATTTTAGTCGCTTTTGTACTGAGATTTGAGGAGGATAGCCATAGCTTTGACTGTAGACTTCTAATGAAAACAGATGTTAACAGAAATAGAAATGAAAGTAGGAGAACAGCAAAGAGTTTTTTCAGGTATGTTAATTATTTTTAGTATAAAAAAGTATATTTCGATAAAACATTGTGAGCATATGTAAGATGGAAGAGAATGTGTAGCTTCTAGACACTATACTGCAAGGCAAAATAGAAGGCAACTTAGATGAGAACATTAACTAAAAATAGAGCGAGTACGGTATGAGAAAGAGGAATTGGTATACTGGAAAGATAAGATTTTATTGAGCTAGTATGAATGAATGTGCTTGAAATTGGATGTGGGTGTTTGCTTATACTAAGTAATTTATTAGTATGTAATTTAACCCACTCACACACTCAGGGAGGCACTTATAAACCCAGTTATAGTCCCATAAAAGCACTTATGTACCCACAACTCATATAGCCATACATTGATTGCCACACTCAGTCATGCACCCAATAAACCAGTCACATGGCCATGTACTCACCTATACCTACACTTACCTAATTATTTACATACTCATACAGGCACCGGCTAACCCACTCACACACTGTACAAGCATTCATGTACCCAACACTCAGATAGTCAGTTACACATGCACTTAAACCCCTACACACCCAGTCCAGTCACCCACCCATACAGCTACTCTTATACCTATTTACAAAGACATACAGCCACTCACACACCTAGTGAGAGAGCAACAGAGGCATTTATGTATCCAGTAGTAATTAAGCTAGTTGTACACACAGTTACATTCCACAAACTAACACAGCCAGTAGGCAATCAATGCAGCTACTTACATACACATTTACAGACCTGTAGAGTTACTAAGAGAGCCAAACATATGCTGATATAGTTACTTAGATATCCAGTGACACACTCACAGAGGGACTAATACACTTATTTAGATATGTACTCAAGTATAGGCCTGGGCAGTAAATTTCGTTTCGCTCGTGGAATTTGCGATATTTTGACATTTTCGCGTTCCGCAGAGAGCGCATAAATGTCAAAACTTTCGCAACCTGCCGCGAAACTGAAGTATTTTTCTTGTTCGCGCTTTAAAAATGCATTATCGCGCGCGCGGTCGCGACTTACCGGGTCCCTGCATTCGCCGACGAGTTTTCCTATCCGTTCGCGCGTGCCACAAGATGTTGGATTGTTGGTAGCCGGTCGCGCTATCCCGTGAGAGTTTGCGATAGCGAACACGTCATTGCAACCGCAACCAGGAAATAAGCATCGCAAGCAAGATGGCCGCACCCATTAGCGACCGCATGGGCAAGTGGGAGATATATTTCCCCGCGAGCATGCAAAAACACATCGCGAACGGGTGGGAAAAGCAATCTCCGCATCTTCGCGAAAGTTTCGCATGCTCACGGAGACTTTGCGCAATTTTGCGATAATTTGCGAAAGTCAATTTCGCAAATTCCGCCCAGCCTTACTCAAGTACTGAAACTGCTAGTCACTGATCCAGGCAAGAAGCCCCTTAAACATGTTTTGGGTGAGCTCCTGCAGATCCTTTGGTGCAGTTTTACTGCCATGTTGACGAGGCATTTAAAACCCCATGTCAAGCCTAAAACTCCCCTTCTACTACATATAAGTCATTCAAGGGTAGGCCATAGGTAGGCCTTAGGGCAGGGTGCTATGTGCTTAACAGGTTAAACATGTACTTTGAAGTTGTAGTGAGTTACATGTGCACTTAGAGACCTATACGCCCTGTTATACATCAAGTCTCCCACCCATACTGTGACTCATATACCAATATATAAAAGCATAGAAATACTAACACAGCCTGTCTGTCAGTGACAGAGGCAGTTACACACTCACTCACACACCCACATAGCATTTATGTATACAGCAGTAACAGAGCCAATTGCACAATGAGTTACATACCCCAACACTCACTAACACAGCCAGTAAACAATCCATACATCCACATAAATACACATTTACAGATCCAAAGTTACTGAAAGAACCAGTCATAAAGCGACATACTTACTTACACATTCAGTGTCACTCCCACAGAGCATCTGATAGAGTCACTCAGATATGGACTCAAGTACTGCCACTCCTTGTCAACCATCCTGAGAAAGTAGCCCTTTAAACATGTCTCGGGACTACTACTGCAGAGCCTGTTCGTGCAGTTTTACTGCTAGGAGATTTTGCATTTAATACCCTATGCCAATGTTTAAACTCTCCTTTTTTTTGGTCTCGTCTAGGCAGCACCCATGCGTTGCTCTGGCGAGACTTCTAGCAAGGGGCTTCAGAAAGCTTACCACACGCTCATGCGTGTGTTTTTTTTGGGTCGCAGGCTATTGGCCTTTGCGTGCGTCTTTCTAAGAAAGACAGCACGCAATTGGGCAAAGGCGGGTTTTTGTCCCACCTTTTCTTGGAATGTTGACGCCTACGGCCTAAACCATGCGGTTACGTGCAGCGGCATGCAGTGTGCCATCTGCTTCGGGTCACATTTCAAAGCTTTGTTTTAGTTGCTTTCACTTTCGCTGCCGCATTCTTACAGAGCGTGCAGGGGCCATCTGGGTTTAATTAACGTGTGTGCGCTTGTTGCTTTTGTCTCAGAATCTCCCACCACCCTCGAGATAAAAACAGATTAGAAAAGGTACACAGATCCACGTTACCCAATCTGACCTACTGTCGATGGTGAAACATGCATAGTCCATTGTCGAGCAAGCAGAATCAGCAACCCAGTCTATTTCGTAATCAGTGCCTAATTTAATTTGAGCAAAGCCCGCAGAGACAAATATATTATATGCATGCAAATTGGAAGTCACATTCATTTATTTAAATTTATACCAAGCAGTTCAGGGTAATTTTGAAACGTTTCACTGGTATTTCCTTCCAGATTGGCCAATTCATTGAGGACAATACATGTCAAGACCTCAGCTGACACCAAACAAAGAACATTCTAGAATGCCTGTCGATGGCGATTGTCAGGGAGGCGGGACTAGGTAAAGAAAACTGTTTTTTCCTCTTCACTGGATGGGACCTTGAGGGACGCTTGATCTTTCCTGAACATATCTTCATTGTCATCTGAACAGATCGTACACATTACACTCAATTCCATCATATGACAACACTGTGTCCCCCATGTGATTCTTTTTTGTTTACCTTTGTGCAAAGCTCCAACATTCACATTTTCAAAAACAACCAAGTAAATATGCAAGCATGCTTTGCAGTGCATATTTTGCTGCCCAACCATGCCAAATGAAGGTGTGCCAATATCGAGCCTGTTCATCTTGAATTCCCCCTTCCTTCCTTCTTTCTCCCATTTCTACCTTTCTCTGTCTTGCTCTGGGTCAAAGTCTGACAATAACAAGCATTGGCATAGTCAATAGGTCTCGCCTTTGGGACATTATAAGTGTTTAGTTATCCAACACAATATTCTTAGTGCAACAACATCAAGTGTTGCATGGCTAAACACTTATAAGGTCCCAAAGGCGAGACCTATTGGCTATGCCAATGCTTGTTTACACATGTCACCCCTAAGGTACGGCCTAGGTATCCCAATGGGCAGGGTGCTATGTAGATAAAAGGTAAGACATGTACTTTTAAGTTTCAGTCACTTACATATGCACTTACAGACCCATACAGCCAGGAATATATTCAGTCACCCGCCAATACAGCCACAAACATGCCTATTTAGAAAACCATAAAGCCTCTGTTACATTCAGTCAGACAATAGCAGAATCACTTACACATCCACTCACACAGTACTTATGCATCCACTACTAATAGAGCCACCTGCTCACACAGTTACACAGCCAAACACCAACACAGCCAGTTATTAATCCATACAGCCACTTATATACCCATTTAGACACCCATACAGTCACTGATGCACCCAGTCAAAAACTGAGACACCCAATTCACTATAGGAATCAGATGAGTGTAGTCAGAAGGTAAGACATACTTTTAAGTTCAAGTCACTTACAAACACACTTAGAAACCTATACACCCAGTTATACAGCCAGTCACCCACCTATTCATTCAAAAATATGCCTATTTAGAAAACCATACAACCACTGTCACATTTACTCAGTGATAACATCTTTTACACATTCACTCACACACTTGCACAGTCCTTATGTATCCACTACTAATAGCACACTCAGTTACACACCTACTCTCCCACTAACACAGTCAGTTGCCAATCCATAGTCACTTCTATTTGAACACCCATACAGTCACTAAGACACCCAGTAACATACTGAGACACCCAGTTTGCCTCAGGAATGTGAGCAGTGTACCACTGCCAGATAGTGATAAAGTATATGTGCTTCTCCCCTAAACATGGTTTGATTGACTTAAGTATAATTAGGTTATTTATTTTATCTGTAAGTATCGATTAGATTGCACTACATGTGCCCAGGGCCTGTAAATTAAATGCTAGAAGTGGACCCGCAGCACTAACAGTTTAATTTTTTTAAAATTTTTGTTAGGAGAAAATAAACAAAGCATTAAAAGGGGTAATGGAAGACAAGTGGGAAGGAACAACTAGCTTCAGTCTGTTAAAAATATGAAGGTTCAACAGGGAGCAAAAAAATAATTAACAACGGTGAATCTTCACTGTATCCAAGTATGCAGCCACGGACGAGATCTTTAGAGCCAGAGGCATCTGGCATTTGCTACAGTGAGCTAATAGCTCAGATAACATATCGGAGACAGCTGAAACAGTTATGTCAGCCAGTGACAATGATTTCCCTGCAAATAATGATGTTCTTCTGTTGCATCTGCCTTTTCTCACTTTATACCATGGTACATGTATTGAAGGAATAGTTTTGATGTACTTCCACATACAACTTTTCGAATGGGATTACTTCTTCCCGATCTGTCTCAACAATTGCTTGCTGCAGACATTGAACTGGACAAACTTGGCACTAACTTTTTTCTCTCCCAAAGAAATACTGAAATGTTTCCAAACATTACTCTCTTTTTTTGAAGGGGGCATCTCTTCCTGCTCATGCAGTACAGGGTCAGCTTGTCCTTGCTGGTCTAAAGACATACCTGCATCTATCTGAAGTACTTCTGCTTAAAAGTGTACTTGTAAATTGTTTAAAAAGTTATGTTTATTTGTTTATTGATTGGTTTAAATGGTATAATCTCACCATTTCAGATAACTTATTGCAGTAAGCTGGTACTGTTATTTGTGGAGCATTCATAAAGTTCCCCCAAGACGAACAACAGATAGTGAGTGTCCTCCTCCAGTTGCCTTCTTCTGCATGAAGTGATTGTCTGTCTTTTCATGGGCGGTTTTAATATGCTGTCACATGGACCTATCCCATAAAAATACTTTTTACAAGTCCTTCTTTTTAATTGCTTGCCACAGATGTTAAACTGCACAAATATGGCAAAAAACCATGTATTATGGTTTCTTGAATTTAATGCATGCCTTTAATGTGAGAGTTATCTTCTCTCAAAAAGTCATGTAAGTCATCCCATGGCTATTCTGCACAACTGTGATTTAGAAAACAAGTTGGTAATCCTAAGTTTTGCAACATGTACTTGAGGTCACTATGACAACAATACGAGTACTCATTGGTCCCACGATGGCAAATTTGGAGAGGTAAAGTAAATAGACAGCAGCACTGCAAGTACATGGGTGGGGACAGAGTGTTGCTAATCAGAAGTTAAAGTTTGGGTGTGTTTCTGTTTTTGTAAATAGTAAAATAAGTTATGTTATGTTTATTTGTTAATTATTTGGTTTGAATTGTATTGTAATGTGTTAATAAAAATGTATTTGTAAAGTTCTAAAAATGTATATTACTGATTTAACTTACTGGTCACAAACACACCAATATAGGTATTCATGCATTAACCAACACACCCATAGAGTCATTCACACAGGCACTGGCACATCCACACGTACACTCACACAGGATTGTTTTCCTACAAGCTTCATGAAAATCTTCCCCCACTATTAAAAGATGATTCTTTCAACAGTAAATCATTTATGGTGTATGAGTATAGAACCTGATTACAGCAAAAAAGGGAAAATGCATCCACAGAAGAAGTTTTTTCAGTGAAAAGCTTGTGGCATTTTGCACAGTGAGTACCCACCTCACTCAAGTCTTCGCAGGCAGCTGGTATTGTAATCACTGCAGCTGGTGATGGTTCTCCCAAGGATGTTATAGAGGTGGACTGTCCTGCTGTACCTACTTTCTTCCGCATCCTCCTGTTGTAGACCCTTTCATTATTTGTTTTTAATTGCTTCCACATGGAATTTGTCCTATGTGAATACTTCTTGGCAGTGCCCCTGGATAACTGCTTGCCACAAATATTACACTGCTCATATTTAGCTGTAACTGTATTTTACCCTAAAGGTATTGTAAATGCTTCCAGACATCACTTTGTTTTGTCCTTGCTGGTCTACACACATACCTGCATCTATTTGGAGTAGTTGTGCACACAAGTGAATTTGTAAATATTTAAATAAGTTATGTTATGTTATTTGGTTTATTGTTTGATTGTGATTATATTGTAATACATTAATACAATGTATTTGTAAAGTTACTAAAATGTATATGACTAATTTAACTTATGGATCACAAACACAACAATTTGACAATTGACAATTTATTTTATTTTGATATGGAACTCCCACAGAGGTCCACAAAAGTGCACAAATAAATTAAGAAAGGAAAACTTTATGTACAAAACAAAAGCTCTTCCATATTCAACCAACAGATATTACAATGTGCAAAATTAGCATTAAAAATGATCTAATAAATAACCATAAATGTTTTTAAAAATGTATAAATCTTAAAACAGACCATTTCATTTGGAGGGGACAGAACAAATGAATGGGCCGCCTGGGCAGAATCAATATTATATGTGATATAAAACATATGCCTGGCCCTTTGTAGCTTCGTGCAAACAAATAATACATGATTAAAATCTTGAATTTGCAATTGGCACATTTCACAGATTCTCTCCTCACTAGGAATTTTGTCCCAAATACCGGTAACATCTCTTAAGGGCAACAAATTAATTTGTAATAAAAGAATTAGCCTTCTGATTCCATGAGGAAGGTTCCATGTTAAATAGGGCTGAAGTCTATTCCCCAACGCACTCCCACAAACCACCTCATTATGAGGATTGGACTGGGTCAAGTCGATGTCTCTAGCCAAGCTGATAGATGGTGCAAACTTCTTTATAAACAGCTTTAATGCAGTTTTTGACATGGGGGAATCGAAATTCAAAGCAAGCCCAAATGAGTAATTTGCTTGAACGAAGGACCTAAAATTTTTTGAATGTTCTCTCAATTTATCGAAGATTTCCAATCTCAAAGCAGCCCTGACACAGAGAATTACCCCATCTCAAAACCGCAGCCCACAATAGAACATATGAGGAAACTAAACCAAATTCCAGGTGTAAGACATGTGCAGCTGCCTGAGAATTGAGGTTGCAAATTTGATGAAGGATTCCACCTTTAGCCCTGTCAAAAGAAAGCCAGTGTTTCAAGCCCATTACCTCAACAGCGTATAATAATGAAAGGGGAAATTTTACCTTAAAAACTGACAAAACATGACCAAAATGGCACTTCCCACAAGTTTTGTAGAGTCTATTTAAACCTACCGCCTGGGAGACAGTCTTGCTAACACAGAGATTAATGTGGTCTAGATCTTGCCCAGTTTTCAAAAAGACCTTACCCAGATATAAATAGGAGTCCACCAACATCAGTTCTTCAGACCCCAGTGACCACTTAAAACGTCTCTTTTTAATCTATGGCCTTTCTTACAGAATACCAAACTTTGCTTTTAGCAATATTAATTTTCAAAAAGTGGGCTTCTGCATAACTAGTTAGGACATCCAGATGATGCTGCAGACCAATAGGCGTTAAATCAAAGACAACAACGTCATCCGCATATAATAAAGAGCCAACGAGCATGGTGCCAATATTGGGGGCATCCCCCCGTACTGAGTTCAAGGCGGCGGGGACATCAGATATGTACAATAAAGGGGTCAACAAGCAACCCTGCTTTAACCCATTGTACGTTTTAATCTTACATGATAGCCCTAGCGCACACCTCCCATCAGTACCTGACACCAAGTATCTGTGTGTAATTCTATGACTAGATCCAAGGGAGCTGTGGTATGCCAAGTTGGTCAAGCTTTCTCCACAGCGTTTGGCGATTGACTTTGTCAAACGCTGTGGAGAAGTCAATAAATGTTGTATAAACTGGCATGCTTCGCAGGAAGACATATTTCTCTACAATGGTCTGGACAACCACAATGTTTTCCAGAGTACCATGATTCTTTCTAAAGCCAGCTTGCTCTGGAGGTAAAATGTTCTGATCGTGGGCCCATTGTTGCAGATGACATAGAATACTTTTTGTAAACAACTTGCCCAAAGCATCCAACAGAGCAATCTGTCTAAAACTAGCTGGTGTAGTTTTCGAGCCCTTTTTATACAAGGGTCACTCCATACAGTCGGTAGACACATACCTTTTCACAGGCCCCAAACATTTGATAAGACACAACTACATAGTCTAAAAGACTCTGAGTGTGACCGGAGTGAAAAATAAATTGGGCTATTTTTTCAGTGGGCACTCTTCCATTTAAGATAACAAGGTCCATGCTTTTAATACTATCCAACAAGGAGAATCCCCTTTTATCTGTTTTTATTTTTTCCAAGAGAAGATTCTCAGGGATATGCCAAGTTTCCTCTTTTTCGATATTCGCGTAAATCTCTAGAACAGAGTTGGAAATTTTGGCATTTAAGTCTCCAACAATTACCACAAGGGGACATTCTTCCCTGATGGCTATATCATGAATGAATAAGAAGAAAGTACTCAACAAATGATCAAAATGTCTCCCAGGAGGGATATACAGGTTTGCCACAATATAAAAAATAGGCCTACCAAGGTCTCCCAAACAAGCCAACTTCAAGCATATACAAACATTTGAAGGATGGCAGAATACCTTTGGTTCCAGTTAATCAAATTCTTAAGCAAAATAAAGACTCCCCCACTAGCGTGACCACTATCAGAACATTTAGCATGGAAAGAAAAGTAAAATAACCATCACACTCAAAGTCCTTACAAGACCAAGTTTCTTGCAAAGAGATGATTAGGGGATTCAAGGTTTTCAAATAATTCAATTTCTCCTCATTGTAACCCAAGCGAGCCATATTCCAAGATAGAAGTAACCCACCCAGGCTACCTTGAAGGAGCGCTTCTTTCTGCTTACGGACAGGTGTTATTCAATGCTCTTGCGACCCAGGTCCACTGGGCTGATTCTTCTTCTACATCTAAGGCCTGGGGAACAACTACCATATCAGACACCAGATTTATTAAGCGCCCCCTTCTATCCAGGGAAACCTCAATATTTTTGGTGTTGCCCAAAGAATACTCAAACTCGGGGCCCATCGCATCTAGCACCACAGATTTAACGGACCTAAAAACACTGCGTTGGAAAACACATAGAGGGATATACCTCATATTCAGGAACAGATGCTATATCAAGCCCTCGTTTCAGGAAATGCTCACAATTCTGCATAACCAAGTTGCCAATGATCAAAGAACAAAAAGTAACTCTAGAATATGAGATTAATAAATTAATCTGTAAATTAATCTTCACATTTAAAATATCCCTACTTGATATCAACCTTAATGCCTCTATTTCTGAAATAGACGAATAATGGAATTTCGATTTACCGGATAAAATTAATTGTCAAATAGCCAGGTAAAATCCACCATGAGGTATAGTGCACTCTGCCCCATACTGAGATCCTTTAAAGCATCTCTTGGGGGGATCCATAGAGGGACCCTATCATCACGACTGGCAACATGTAAGCCATCATTGGGCTGAATGTTCGCATCCGGCACCGTTGTGGAATTTGGGGCCTCTAAACTTCTAATGGGTAAAGATGTATTCCCTATAAGAGCTCTATTCCACCCAACATGCTTGATGCTCCATATTTGTTACCCCTCTTCCCACCCAAGCCCCAGAGGCCCCAGACCAATTCTGAAGCATAGGAGTCCCACCTCCCATTTGTTTTTCCCTTTCAGAGTGATCAACCAACTCATTAATCAAGGAAGTATGCGATACTTGAGTGGACTGCGACATCGAATTTAGTACAAATTTTCCAGATACCCCTGTTCCCCCAGTCATTGACATATGCACTATGTGGGGCTCTAAAGGAACACCCTCATCAGACGGGGGACTGGGGTCTCTCTTCTCCTCTAGTGTTTGAGTATCGCTCTGGTTTCCAAGAATCCGTAAAAAGTGCAATTTTGATGTTTTCCGTTTAGAAAATTGCCTCAACTTTTTGTGTTTCTTTTTCATATTTTCCTCCTTATGATTTGTTGTGGGGCATCCCCTCTTCCATGTTTTCGGCCCTCCCTTCTCAGGCAGGTCTGAGGAACAGGTCTGGGAGGTAGAGGGAGTCCAAACTCCCCCCCCCCACCTCTCCCCTACCCTCTTGTTTTCCGGAACCCCTAATTTTCTCAGTTTCTCTATTGCCCCCTCTTTTACCATTATTAAACAAAGGGTTTATTATAGACTTTTCCGGTGGGGGTCCCAATACAACCTTCCAAATAGAGTACTTAAACATAACTCTTCTTTTCAAGATCACACATGGGTTCACTAGGGGGCAACATATAGAGAGGTATTCCCGCTTGAACATAAATATCTCTTGACTCTCTCACGGGGACGGATGAAGGAAGCCTTCCATTTACCAGTTCTTCCGTATAGGGATGTATCGTAGGCTTGGGTTGAATAGAATCAAGCTTAGTTGCCATTTGTACTTCAAATAACATTACAGAGATCATTTCCAATATATGATCAGAACTTAAAACCGATTTCTCTAGTAGAGACAAAATGGAATTTAGAATTTTTTCAATACAATCGAGATATTCCGAAGGCACAACAACCCTCTCATTTCCCAACTTTGGTTGTATACAGGGTAAAAAAACATCATGGGCGGATTCCAAAAAAGTGCCACTCAAATGACTTGTACTACTATACAAAAGAGGCAGAGAGAGACGCCTAGGTGAAGAACTTAATTGGAGTAATATTTCCCCTGAGACCGCTTTCCGGAAAGACTTCCTTGTGAGGGACTTCCCAGCCCCCTTGTTTGGGTTTCTATGGCAATGTCTGTGAGAGCATAGTCTTCCCCTAGGTTTAACCCTTTGCATGCAATCGACTTCTCAACCATAGAAGGTGCATTGTCCAGTTTACCATCTGGACCACACTCCCCGCTTGTTCGCTTACAGATGTCCCCCCGAGCAGAACAACAAACATATAGTCAGACTTTTGACCATCCGAAGAAATATGTTGTTGACTCTGGCAGTTGGCTGGAAAGTCTGAGCACGATTTTGTTCACGAGAAAACGTCAGGTGTAACAGATAACCCACCAGACATACAATCTTGCTTTAACCTGTTTGGAGAAGACTGTTGCTGGCTCTGTTGGATATCACAAGGGAGAAAATCCGAATTTGAATATGAGGGGGAGACCGAGGATTGCCCACTTTGACCATCCTCAACAACATCATTCTTCTGTGCCTGCACTCCTTCCTGGGAGTGGTTCAGGCCTCCTGTAAAAATGCAAGTGTCTCCCAGTGACTCCACAGAAAAAAGGGGAGAGAGCGTTGTTGTGTGGCAGTTCAAAAACTGTCCGTCTTGAATTACTGCTGCCACTTCAGGTGCGATCCGGGGCACCTTTCGAAAAAAGCTTGTAATAGCTAGGTGGGCTTTATAACAGAGTTGCTGCAGTTATCTAGTGCCACTATATGATCTTGTTAATTTATATGACCAACTTGGAGATGATGAGAGCACACGCCCGAGAGTAATATTTTAGAGGTCATAATGCTCGGAAGGAGGGCACTTTTAGCAAAACTCTTAACAGGACTTACTGCAGCCCCAGCCCCTCTCAGCTAATGAAGGACCAAGATGTATTAAGGAGTCGATCTTCACAGCTCCTGGCTCCTCACAGCTCCTCACAGCTATCAGCACATAGTTCGCTTAGGCACCAAACGTCATCAGACGACTTGTTGAGTGTCAGGTGTTAAATATTGAATTTATTAAAAGTAGACACAAAAAAGCAATAACCTGTGAATGGGGCACTACAGGAGGACGCAAGCCGCACCCAGTGCTACCAGGGCCGCCTCCGCCCCGCCTGAGGCACACTCTTTGCTACCACCAACTGACGGTGGTGCACTCACTACACTCAACCAACCAAGGGGTACATGCGCATGGTTCTCCACTCCTCAGCTCCTCCAGTGCCAGCTGGTTCAAACAGCGACCACCTGGTGGAATGCTGCTAACTGAGCACTGAGCACAACAACAGGGCACCGTGGGGGAGTCAGTCACGCTCAGCAGCACCCGATGCATGGCCGGCTGCAGCTCGTCCGTGGTCTGTGGGCTCTGGCAGACTCTGCACAAAAGTAAGAGAGTGAAGAAAGCAGAGTTCAGCAAGGGCCGGGGTGGCCGCAGCGGGCCGCAAGGGGCCGCAGGCAGCAATTCGGCACCAGCGAGATCAAGAAGCTTGGCGGTAATCGCTGCAATCACGGGAGGCAGAAAAGCAGCGTCAAATGCCTCCTTCCTCCTCCTCGCATACTGCGACCGACGGTTGACAGAAATGCGAAAACACACCCATACAGGTACTCATACATAATCTCACACATCTTTAAAGTCATTCCCACAGGTACTGACACACTCACACATACACTCAGACACCTACTCAAAATCCTGTAGAGTCACACAGCCATTTCCACATGAAAACACCTACTTACATAGACATATACACCCATACAGTCTTTCACACACCTACTCATACACTCATACAGCCAGTTACACACCAAGCCATGCACAAATACAGCCACTCATACAGCCACCTATATACTGATGCACCCACATATACACCCACAAACCAATGTGCTTCTCACACACCCACCCATACACTGTTAAAGCCACACAGAGACTGACACATACATGCACAGACCAATAAAGTTACTGGCACTCCCTGATTCAGCCACTGGCATACCCAGACATAGACTGATACAACTACTGACACACCCAGCCTCACTCCGATACAGAAACTGACACACCCAGGCACATACTCATACAGCCAATGATACACCCTGTCACATATCAGTACAGCCACTTAGACATTCAGCCAAACACTGATTATCCTCTCAAACACCCAAACACACATACTGATACAGCCACTGACACACCCAGCCACACACTAATACAGATGCTAAAACACCCAGGCTCAAGTTGTTACAGACATTGACACACCCCGGGACACACTGATATAGCCACTGACACACCCAGGCAAACAACATTCATTTACCCAATAACACATTGAGTCACATATCGATCCAGCCACTTAGACAGTCAGACAAACACTTATACAGCCTCTCAAACATCCATACTCATACTTATACAGCCACTGACACACCTAGTTATACACTAATACCGACGCTAACACACCAAGGCACACATTTTTACAGACACTGACACTGCCAGGCCTACCCCGATATAGCCACTGACACATTACACATTTACACATCCAGGCACACACTTATACAGCTACTGACACACCTAGCCACACTCCAATACAGAGACTAGTACATTCATCCACACATCGATACAACCACTGGCACACCCAGGCACGCACCGGTACAGCCACTGACATACCCAGTCTCACACCGATACAGTCTCTGACACATTAAAAACACAGAGTTAGCTCTTTGCTTGACCAGATGGGGGTACTAAAAAGAACCACTTTTTTCTTAAAGGGTTTTTTAAAGCTTTTTACCAAAAACTAAACAGGGTAGTAAAATGGTAAGGGTAGGGAAGTGCAAAGCAGCAACTTGCATCAGTATTCATAAAATGTTATGTGGTAACTGGAAGCAAAAAAATAATAATAATAGCAATGCTTCTGCACTGTATCCAAGAATGCACCCACAAAAGACATTTTTAAAGCAAAGCATGTGGCGTTTAGCACAATGAGTAACCGTCTCACTCAAATATTCGCAGGCTACTGATATTAAAATGACTGCAGCTGATGAAGGTTCTCCCAAGGGTGCTGTAGAGGTGTACTGTCCTGCTTTCTCTTGCATCATCTGGTTGTACACTGTTTCATGAATTGTTTCTAAGTGCTTCCACATAGAACTTGTCCCATACTTCTGGCAGTGCCCCTGTGTGACTGCTTCCCGCAAACACTGCACTGCACATATTTAGCTCTAACCGTCTTTTCCCCTGAAGATATTATAAAATACTTCCAGACATCACTTTGTTTTCTTGGTGGTGGTGTAAGTTCCTTCCCATCCTTAGCAAGTTCTGGATGTTCATCCTGGACAGAAGATGAAGCTGTAGAGATTGTAGAACAGGAGGCTCAGCCGGATATGTATCATAATGTGATTTAATAGCCAGTCTCAGTCTATGGACAGTGAACAGGAAGAGCAGTGTAGGGTTAGTAATATACTGGAGAGTAGGGGTGGGCGGAATTTGCGAAATCCACTTCCGCAAATTATCGCGAAAATGTTTAAAATTATCGCAAACAAGCGGAAAATCGCGAAGATGCAGAAGTTTTTTTCCCGCATGTTCGCGAGATTTTCTGCATGGTTGCGGGTCGCCAACTTACCCATGTGGTTGCTCGCGGGCGCGGCCATCTTGTTTTGAGTTGTCTCGCGGTGCATGATCGCGAGAAGAAAGACGAGATCGCGCGACGCATGACGTCACTGCGGGCGCGAACTGTCGCGAGGCAGCGCAAATGGCTAAAAACAATACAACATCTCATGGAGAACGCGACCGGATCAAGAAAACTTGTCGGCGAACGCAGGGATTCAGGTAAGGCGATCGCGCGCGCGCGAGAATGTATTATTTTACAGCGCGATCAAGAAACAAATTATCGCCAAGCTGCGGAAAGTGGAAATTTTGACATTTTCGCACTCTCCGCGGAACGCGAAAATGTCAAATTATCGCAATTTCCGCGAACGGAACGAAATTTTCACCCAGGCCTACTGGAGAGCCTCGGACGTGAGGAAAGTGCCACCCGGATATAGGTCCTGCATGGTAGTCATGCCTGCCTCCTTGAGTAATCGCATGGGGCCAGCCTCTTTTGTCACCGATAACGCAGAGTGATGTGCCAGGGGCATTGCTGGGGCATATATAGGTAATTTATTGGTGAGCTGCTCTATGGATTTCCATGCTGCAATTGTTGTATCTAACATATTTATTTCATTTTTTGGGGTACCTCGTCGTGTCTGAGTAATGATACTAAATAGGGAGGTCAGAAAGGCATTGCCATCTTCAACTGCCACATGAGGGGTGTAGGCATGTGGATTAAACTAGAAATATGCATATTGTGCCTGAGCACTTAAATAATATATATATGGGTCTGGCGTACTGAATCCCCCTCCACCATAGTCAAGCTTAAGGGTATTCCATCCCACACAAGCCTGTTTGCCTCCCCAAATTAACTTGAGCAGAGATGTTCGCAACGTGTTAAAAACATTTTAGTCAGGTTTATCGGAACATTGGAGAATAAGTATAGAAAACGCGGCAATACTACAATTTTTATAATTGCAATGCGAGCCGCTAGAGACATCAGCAGTGCTATCCAGTTGTCGATTTGCTGGTCCAATGTGACACATGCTCACCCATAGTTCTCCCGTATAACGACGTCAGTGTCCCGATGAATCCAAACCCCCATGTATTTGACCGGATCTGTGTTCCAAACCAACAAGATATTCCATAGTTCGTGGGGGGGGGGCTGCCATCAGAGGTATAATAACTAACTTATCCCAGTTAATGTTGAGGCCAGAAATCAGTCCAAATCTGATGTATTCGCACAACACCTGCGCCAGATAGCGAGTAGGTTCTCTAATGACGAGCACAATGTCATCCAGGGATATACCGACTGGCCGATGGTTAAAGTTTAGAGGCGTTTCTCTGTGCCTTTGACGTATCACACATACTAGGGGCTCAAGTGTGATAGCAAACAGCAACGGTGAGAGGGGGCAACCCTGACGAGTGCCACCCTTGATAGAGAAGGGCTCAGACATCAGACCTCCCACCAGGACCTGTGCAGATGGGTCAGCATACAGTATTTTCACCCAGCTCAAGAAAATTGGTGGAAACCCCATTCGCTGTAGGATGCGGAACATGTGGCTCCACTCTCTGGAATCTAACGCTTTAGCCGCGTCCAGCATTACGGCCACAGCGTGCAGTTTTCGGTTGAGGTCATGCATCATTGCGAAGATGGTCCTTTAATTATGAGACGTGGACCGTTCCAGTATGAAGCCAGATTGGTCCGGCAGGAGCAAACAAGGCATCAATGGTTGGAGTTTAGTGGCTAGAATTTTGCCAGTATTTTAGCGTCAATGTTGATCAACGATAGAGGCCTATATGAGCTGCATGCGTCCAAAGGTTTGTCCTTTTTGAGAAGGGTGATAATTAAAGCCTGATGGAGGGATGGAGGTAGAACACCTGCCTCATGCGCTTCCGCATACACCTCTAATAGGTAGGGCGTTAGGAGATCTGTGTATTCTTTGTAAAATTCTATGGTGAGACCATCTGGCCCTGGCGCTTTTACATTTGGTAGGGCACATATTACTGCTTTTATGTCTGCCTCATCTATTGGTTGATTCAGATAATACCGGTGACCATCAGCCAACCACGCACAGGCAATGTCCTCCAGATATTCTTCCACTGCAGAGTTGGTCCCTGTCCCCTGTGAGATATACATTTTAGCATAATAGCCTCGGAATTGTTCCACTATGTCCAAAGGACTGTAATATTCCACTCCCTGAGGATCGGTTATTTTATCTATGTGATGATGTTCCACATGTGTTTTGGTTTTCTTAGCTAGATTGCAGCCTGGTCTCCCACCCTCTCCATATTTCCTGACGACATGTCAGCGTGAGATATAGCGAATTTCCGATTCTGCTAACGTGTCATATTCCAGAACTAACTTGTGAATTCAGGAGAGCGTATCAAGAGATGGATTACCAGTGTAGTCACTCTCTAGCTCATTTAGGGTGGTTTCTATCTTAGTGAGTTGGGTTCAAAGATCTTTTAGGATACCGACTGTAGTGCTAATGCAGATCCCCCCGGATCATTACCTTAAATGCATCCCATAATGTTGCAGCCCTATCAACTGTGCCTTTGTTAAGTGCAAAGTATTATTCTATTGCTTTGCGAATAGTGTCATTGTAAGTGGGATCCAATATTGCCATCGATCACAATCGCAATGTGAATGGTCGGCGAATTATGGTTGGAATATTAAGAACCAGTTGCACTGGGTTGTGATCGGAAAGAGTGCATGGAAGAGTAGTGACACCAGTTACCCACTCAGCTGCACCCTCACTCAGGAGCCAGTAATCTAACTTTGACCAGCTGTTATGCGTTGGCGCGGCGTGCGTTCCCTCTCTCGCTGTACCATTGCAAAGCATTATTAACACTTTGGGCCACTTTAGGTGTGCGAATGCCTTGCAGGCTGGATTTGTCTAGTGCAGGGTCCAAATAGGTATTTAGATCTTCCCCCACACAATGACAGTCTCTGGCCAGTCTCTCAATTTGCCATACATTTGCTGAAATACTTCTGGTTCATCTGCTATAGGACCATACATATTTATAAGAGTGATCAATTTGTTCCCAAGTTTATCCTTAACCATAGCGCAGCAGCCCCCGTAATCTATGTGAGTTTTGAGTGGTGTAAATGGGATGCCCTTTTTAATAAAAATGAGAACACCTCTAGCATACGAGGAATATGATGAGGCTAGCTTAAACCCAGCCCATTTGAGTGCAATTTTGGCTTCCGTAGCCTTAGTCAAGTGTGCTTCTTGTAAAAAGGCGATCTGAGTGCAATGTAGGCTCAGATATGCAAAGACTTGGCACATTTTTTGGGGGGAGTTCAGCCCTTTAATGTTCCATGTTATATTTCTGTAGCCATCACCCATGGACACCTTTAGCGCCTTTCATCACAGATGGATCAGCCAACCTGTAGTCATAGTACACCACGCTGATAATGCATTTCCCATTCCTAGTGTCAATACAATCACAATGAACAAACCTCTTACTTACAATGTCTAAACATTTGTTGTCTTCAAATGCGTTTAACCCTTTTATCCACCCCCCTCCCACTACAACCTCCCAATTAGGTCGAGAATACAAACCTCCCACCCACCCTAGACTTACCCTGAACCCAATTTTAGAATTCGAACAAATGGGGGATCTCCCGTTGGGGAAAGGAACGACGGCGAACACCTACCAAGTAGCAGGTTGGCCAGGCTGCGATAACATGAAACCCAAACCAGCTCTTCAAGAGTGAAAGAGTAAGTTTACCAACAGCTTAACATTAGCATAGAGATAGTATACTTATCAAGATAGTTCTATTATCACACCAGCAAAAAAAATCCGCTGCCTCACATTTAGTACTGCAATCTATTGTGATCACGTAGGTAGTTTATGTGGCTTTCGATTCCGGAAGGCCAAGAATTCTAAGGTTGTTCCTTCGGGAACGCGCTTCCAAGTCTTCATTTTTCGCACTGATTACCTCCAGCACCTTCTCCATACTAAGGATTTGCATTTTAGATTCAGCCTGGGAGTCTTGACTGTTGCATCAGTTTTTACATACATTTTCCCCAACGTTATTAAGTTATAACATAACTTAATATAATCGCCTAATCCTTCACCAGTCGTTTTATGTATGTCTCTTTGCATGCGTGCACACTATGTCATCAACCAGGCACGTTAGTTTCAAGTTGCTTTTGACTCTACTAAGAGGGCCACTCCATCAGCACATAACACAGCGGCCATTTTGTGAAGGTTGACGCTTCAGTCCTCCTTGCATGACTGAGCTGAAACACTTCCTTAAAATCCAGCTCCCGACAGAGACACGCCAATATGCGGTCTCGAGGGATGGAATTCAGGTACTCTGACCGAGAGGAAAATTACCAAGCAAGTCACCTTCTTTTGCAGGAAACGAACGAATATCAGGCGGACTGCGGGAGATTTCCCACAGCGCTACCGGTCCCCCCCCACACAAGGATCACTTTTGAAAAACGGCATTTAACCACGCTTTTCTTCCATTTTCTCAGAGTTCCAGTCGGAACCCTCTCAGCCCTCCTGGACCATGAGGCACATTATTGCTTACTAAACAGTATGTCATCTATGTTATATGTTAGTATTGTTTATTGTTTGTCATGTACACGGCACAGTCATAAGGTGCATTTTAATTGTAATTTTTATTCCACGCACTAGAACAACAGCGCCAAAGTTCCATTAAGGTCTTAGGCAATCAGTATTTTTGTTGTATTCTTTCTCGCAGTTCTGCATGGCGAAACACACGATGGTAGTGTCTAAACACACACCACAAGGAGCATCATGATGTTGCGGCGTATTCTCACCTACCCCAAATGGGGGGGCTGTGATTTTTAACAAATGTTCTCATTTCTTTCTTACAGAAACTACATGACTATTTTGTATCGTATGTATTATTAACGCTTGCTTCTCTTGCAGCGTGTTTTGAATTTCACTTTACCTCACTTTAGGTCACCTGGGAGTGGTACACACAGGGCTGGACCGTGTGTTGTCCTGATGAAGAGCTCAGGGGAAGCTCAAAACATGTCGACGTCATCTAGGGACTCCTAACGCATTTTGATAGGCCCACTAGAGACTCATCCCGTTTTTAATATACCAACTAGGAGCCAGAATAAAGTTTTTTTCGGCCACTAGTTAGGTACCTTTTAACACACACCACTCCACCACACCACTGCACTACACATAGTTCCTCACTATACAGTGCTCCTACATCTCATCCAAGTCGTAGCACGCCTCAACCCGCAGCGGGTTGAGATGGCCCCAATGATGAAGCATGTCACCATGGGGAAACCCTGGTGAGTGAGGGGACTCAAGAAAGGAAATCTTTCCTTTCAGATAGATTTTCCAACTCAAACTAGAGCAAAAATCCTTCTTCCCAGCTAGGTCCCTATCCGATAACTCGTATTTTGTAGGTTTAGTCTTGGGTATCAGACAGTCTGTTTTCCAGAACGTCAAGGTGGGTTTCATGAATGTTTACCTTTTTCTTGACAGCATCAAGGCTGGACGTAAGAGCATCAATCTTACCATCAATGGTTTTAAGACTGAACCGCGCCTCCAGTAATATAGATCTCATGTCCTCATCGGAATTGTCCCCAGTGTCAACTGGACTTTGGGCAGCGCCCAACTCCTTCGACGAGTCCATAGTACGTGTTTGGCGCTTACTCTCAAACGGAATCTTGGGTTGTTTTGGGTCTGCTTTGCCCATGATCCTGAAGCAGTCGTGGCGTAGACTGTGGTGCCCACTTGTTCGCTATGACTCATCGCACCAATCTGTGTCTTCATACTCAAGCCCATTCTTAGCTCAGGTCTGTAGCCCCCCGAGTGCAAAAGTGCCGTGAAGCGTGTAGGACACCCCCTCTGCTTTCCACAGGAGCTGGTGGCGCAGCAGTTGGAGCAGCACAGGTGTAAATGTTTCCAACACACTCCCGCTGTGTCATACGCGGCAAGTAGGATACAGGGACGGGGAGTCTAGGGCACTGTAACTGGGAGCAGTGGCGGCGCTGCACACCCAGTTCCACTCCACAGGCAGCCACCGTCGGCGGCAGAGGACACAAGGCGTCGTATTTACACCTTTGATCGTCTCTATGAAAGTCTGCCCATAATCTTGCCAGGAAAGTGTCCAGTATAAAAACACACCATTAGGTTCCAGGGCGCCTCCACATGCCCTGGGCGATGAAACAGGGGACCCAGACTGAGCCGCGGAACAAGGATGGGGAGACCCAGCAGGCCCACATGCCACCAAGGCAGCCCCCACCTCAGTTGCAAGAGGAATGCCATACGCTGCCCGTAGCCCACCTCTGAGCGCCCCCCTGCACTGATCAGCACTGCAAGGATCACCCTGGGTGGCGGGAGCAGGAGAGGCCCAGAAGCCCAGCAGGGGCCAGCCAGCCCTCGCCGCCGCGCCCGGGCCCCGCAAGGCAAAGTTGCCAGATTGGGCCTAGGCCATGCCAAGCAGGTCAACACAGCCCCAGACCAGAGAGCAGGCCCCACCACACTCACCTCATCTCCGCTCAGCTCCGATTCTTATCAGTAATACCAGTGATCGCCACCGCCATAGGCCAATCTTCTACAATCCACCGGGTATCCACGGGGGCTGGGGGGGGGTTCGGCGCATACTCACGAGGGCTGGGGGGGTTCGGCGTGTACTCACAGGGGCTGGGGGGGTTGGGCGCGTACTCACGGGGGATGGGGGGGTACGGCGCGTACCGGGCCCCCTAATCTGGTCGTTTCGCGGCGTACTTCGCTTTCCCGGCACTTTTTGGGTGCCGTAAAAATATTGCCGTCCGGACTGCTGTGGGTACGATTCGTACTTCCTGGTTCGTGAAACGCAGGCTACATGCGTCCCGACGTCACGTCGGCGCTTTCCCGGATCACATTTGTATGTTTATTTTCGTCGGTCGGTGGTTTGTACGATTCGTACGGAAATAGTTTTCCGTGCGAATCGTACTTGCATATTTGTAAAGTGTTACAACCGGGTACGAGTTGGACGGAGAAAACCCTCCAACCGACGGTTCGTACCCGGTTTTTCCAGGATCGGAATCGGCACCTATATGTGGTAAAACTTGCATTTCGGAGTGACCTGTTAATATTTGTTTTGGAAAATGATAAACCTGCAAATTATTTTTTATAGTAGTGCCTAATATTGACATGTAACTGCTTAAGAAGAATAGTGATTGAATTAATCAAGAGAAGTCGAGATACTATTATAAATGTGTGTTTTTATTAATCTTAACGTGGTAATAATTCAGCGAAATTTCATGTAAGCTTCAGATGCTTTTCTTTCTTGCTCAAAAGGCAGAATTGAGCTGAAGTGTCACTTTGGAGGCTGTGAGAACTTTCCGTGAGGTTTCTTTCCCGTTATTGACAACAATGAGTTTACTTTTGACAGCAATGTATCAATATGATTGCAAACCCACAGAAAACACCTGGGAACTGACAGACTGTGAGTAAAGGAAGTTTTCTTACTTCTGTGGAAAGGATGGAACTATTTACAATTTGGATCTTAATAAATATGCAAAAGGATTACTTAATGGTTCTTGATTTCTTAATGAGGTACTGATTACACCTATGTTGACACAGAATATCGAGTTGGAAATGTCGACTTATACAAATATCGAGTTGGAAATATCGTGATTCAGAAATATCGACAGCCAGAATATCGTGGTCAATTTAAGGTAAGAAATGTTGTTTTTAAAAATATAGAAGTCATTAATATTGTTTGCAAAAATGTAGTTGTTTAAAATAACGATTTTTTAATTAATGTTATGTATTTTAGTTTATATTTTAAATGTAAGTGATGTATTTTTTTTGTATCAGAATTGTTTATGTTTTTTAATATATGTGTTACATTTTTTGTAGTAATCAATTTTATTTTAATTAAATTTTGAATTTTTTAGTTTTGTAGCGGGTTGTGGGTTTATAGGGGAATAGGGTGGGAAGTAATGTAATTATATTACATTAATGATTATTTTTAATTTATTTCATTTAAATTTTATAGTGTTAATTGTGGGAAGTAATTTATTTGTAACTAATTATTAATTGGTTGTTAACTGATATTAAATAATTAATTATGGTAAGGGTGTAATTTCTTTTAGGTGTGGGGTTTATAGGGGTAAAGGTTGTGAAGTAATTTATTGTTGATTTATTAATAATTAGTTGTTAATTTAGATTAATTAATTGATTGAAAATTAATTTAGGAGATTGTGTAATTAATTTTAGGTGTGGGTTGTGGGATTTATCAGGGTAAAGGGTGGGAGTTAATTTATGTTTAATTAATAAAATAATTAGATGTTAATTTACACTAACTAATTAATTGATAATTAATTATGGTAATTGTGTGATTTGATTTTTTAAGGTGTGGGTTGTAGGGTTATTGGGGTAAAGGGTGGCAACTATTTTATTTTTAAATAATTAAGACTGTTTCCTTAATTAATATTAATTAATTAATTGAAAATTAAATATGGAAATTGTGTAATCATTTTTAGGTGAGGGTTGTGGGGTGTATGGGGTAAAGGGTGTGAAGTAATTTATGTTTAATGAGCTAATATTTGGTTGTTTGAATTTATATCAACTGATTAATTGATAATTAGTTATGCTAATTGTGTGATTTTTTTTAGGGGTGGGTTGCCGGCTTTATGGGGTAAAGGGTGGGAAATAATTCATTTTTAATTAATTAATAATTAGTTCTTGATTAATTAATTGAAAATGAAATATGGAATTTGCATAATTAATTTTAGGTGTGGGTTATGGGGTTTATAGGGGTAAAGTGTGGAAAGTAATTTATGTTTGATTATTAATAATTTGTTGATCATTAATGTTAATTAATTAATTGTTATTAAATAAGGGTAGTTGTTTATATTTATTGTGTTTTAGTGTTTTAGGGGTAAAGGGTGGGGAGTAAGTTACAGTTCAATTTTACCAGTGGTTTGTGGGGATTTTAGGGGTAAATTATTGGAAGTTTTTTTAATTTGTTTTTTAATTAATAATGTCTCTTTCATTGGTAATGAATTATGTAAATAAATCTTTTTAATAAAATGTAGACGTGGGTTGTAAATTGTGTTGTGTTATAGGGTAGGAAACAAAAAAATGTATGTAATAATTAATGTTTTTGATTTGAAATAATTCCTAATTATATATTTTTGTTTGAATTTCTTTTCTTTTATTTAATATATTTGTAGTTATTTGTCATATACATTTCACATTATAATATTTTTGTTTAATTTGTAATAATAAATATTGTTGTACTTTAATTTTTAATATATGTACGTTTTTTTTTATTGAAGTCCAAAAATTGCAGTACATTATAAGTCCATTAAAACCAATACATCCATAAAAAAAAAAAAAAGAAAATAAATAAATAAATAAATAAAAATCTACCTTTAGGCAAACATAAAATTTCCACATGTTCCTATATAATGCACAAAGCACTAAGAGGTCAGGGACAAATACACACAAAAAAAGCAAAAAGTTGTTTTTTAACCACATACATAAGATAATAGCCCCTCCCAATCTCAGTCAAAAAACGTAGCCCATATTTTTCCAAACTTCGTAAGACCCCCCACACGTAATGCATAAGTGCGTTCACTTTTTCTAACTGCTTTCATTTTATAGGACCATTCCAGGACAGAAGGGATCGCATTGGTGCGTCACCTTTGCAATAAAAGTGAACTAGCTACTGCCATCGCAATATATAAAAATGTAACCAGATGATCAGAAAGGGAAAGGTCAGGATCAAAACCAATCACAATTAACAAATCACTCACTGCTAATTGAGTTCCACGTTCGATTTCCAAATGGCAAAAGATGTCCTTCCAGAACTTCTGAATCCTGGGGCATTGTAACATTATATGCAACCAATTGGCTAAAGGATAATTAATGCAGCGAAAGCAGTGTGGTGAATGATTGGCATACATTTTCGAAAGAGAGAGAGTGGTTGGGTAATGTTGCCATTTGCTAAAGAAAAGCATCCTACGCCAATTTGCACCTCTAAGCGTACTGAAATTAAGATTATTGATAGTTGACCACAAGTTGGCAGAGATTTCTAGGTCTTCACAATCCATCCATTTTTTGATAGCCTTCTTCCCAATATCTAGGGCCCTAACTGAGGCTAAGCTCTTTTTCCATGCCCTGGGTTTCCTGGCAGATGCATCTTCTAAAAGTTTGTTGGCTAGCTGATTTTGTTCGCTAATTTGAGAAACATCTAGCTCAGCAAGGAATTTGTGGAAGATGTTATATGACCCCAAAAAAATAAAATCATTAACAATTAACTGCGCCATTTCGATCGTAGTCAGCCATTTTCCATTCCTCAGGAAATCTGAGGCCTTACCAAATCCTGCCGACGCCCATTTTAAGGTGAGTTCCGAGGATTGTGTGATCCCTGCTAGTGGTAAAATGTCAGCTAGTAAAGTGGTTGAGTTGATTACAGGAATGGAGTATCTTTTATAAAGCGTCTGTCGTTTTTTAAATGACCAGTGAAGGCACTTATAACGATCGGGGATCGGAAAATAGACAATGGAGAATGGATTTGACTGTCCTTACACATTAATTCCATGAAGCTATTAATAAAAACATTTGACTGTGGTTGAGATTTAAAACTAGATAAATACTGTGCAAAATAGGCATAATAATAATCTCTGAGATTCGGGAGGGCTAGACCTCCTTGATCCCGTTCTTCATATAAAGTGCTAAGTGCAATGCGTGATGATTGTTTTGCCCAAAGAAAAGCTGTAAACATAGACTCTACGTGGGTGAAAAAGGAACCTGATAAAAAACAAGGAATGGTTGAAAACAAAAAGTTAAACAGAGGAAGAAGAGACATTTTAATCAAGGCTACCCGGCCTAAAATGGATAGTGGCAGAGAGTTCCAGCGTGAAAACAAAGCCTGAATTTTTCGAAGAAGTGGTAGAAAATTCAGATGATATAAATCAGAAACTCTTTCAGAGAAAAATACCCCAAGATATCTTTTAGGATGGGTATTGGTGCTAACAAGGCTATCGGGTGGAGATCCAAGCTTGCACCACCGCATTGTAAAATTTCATTTTTTCTTTTATTGATGCGATACCCTCCTAGAGCCTCAAAGTCCTCAAAGACCTGGAAGACTTTAGCCTGAACCTCTATTTCCGGTTTAATAATGAGCATGATATCGTCAGCGTTTAATTTCAATTTCACCATAGATGGGATAGGGGGACGAATATCGGCACAGTTCCTTATAGCTATCGCCAATGGTTCGATAAAAAAAAGCAAACAAGACCGGTGATAAAGGGCACCCTTGCCTTGTGCCTAGTTTTACTTTGACCTGCCCGGCCACTGAGTTGTTGACAATTACATTGGCTTCAGCGTTATTGTATAAATTATAAATCAGGGCCGTAATCTTTGAGAAGATGCCAAAGTGATCTACAATCTTAAACAGTGTTTCCCACACAACAAGGTCAAAAGCCTTCTCGGCGTCTAATAGAAGGACTAACGCGGGTATTCTCTGGGTATCGAAATATTCCAACGCCTCTGATAAATAATGTGTGTTGGATGCTAGCTGCCTCCCGGCGATAAAACCATTCTGTTCCGAATGTATCAATTGCGACGCGTGATGATTAAACCGAAATGACAACAATTTAGTACCAATTTTATAGTCTGAGTTTAACAACGTTATCGGGCGATAAGAGTTTGGATCCTCACTGTTCTTGCCTTTTTTCGGAAAGCTGACTATGTTGCCTTGTCTAAAGGACTCTGGTATTTCCCCCCACCTCGAGCATAGAATTTGCCAAACGAAGGAAAAGGTCCGCCACTGAACTAAAAAAAACGTTTAAAAATTCAGGCGGAAACCCATCCGGGCCACAGGCCTTGCCATTTGGCAAATTCTTAATGACACCCTCCAACTCTTCCATAGTGAAGGGACTTGCCATAGAGAGTTTCTCTAAATCTGAAAGTGTCGGGGGGCTGTTGTTCTGCAAGAATCCTTCTAGCAAGATCATATCCACAGTCTGATGTTGACCATAAATGGACTCATAATGCCGTAGCAATATTTCCCCAATCTTAACTGGGTCATCCATACGTGAGGCAGTTAAGGGGCATTTCAGTGCCTTGATCTGATTTGCAGTGGCTTGCTCCCTAGCCTGCCAAGCTAAAAACCTGCCCGTAAAATTACTTTCCTCATAAGTTTTTTGGCGATATTGTTGATAGGAGGCTTCAACATTTTCCCTGCTGTTGCACTGATTGGAGTGGAAATAGTACATTTTATCTTGCTACTTGTTATGTTTCATATAGGTACCCCAACATGGACTCGGGTAGTAACTTCACCTTTCAGCTATATTCCCCTGATATTACACTACATAACAGTTCTTAGTACTGAACTTTTACCTAGTTCAGTAATGTCTAAAGATGACATGGGGTTTTCTCCGATAAGCTTGAAGATTCTTGGAATTACAGCAGGACAGCAGGCCTACCATCTCCTGCATAATACTTATGTATAAGGGTCATTGTTTCCGTCATCCTAGTCTGACATGACACAGCAAGGTATATCCTCAGGTGGCAGGGTCTGTGGCAGGTCCTCATCACAGCAGCACGCATTGTCAAATTGAGTAATTGACCATAGTTTTGGAATAAACACATAAGTCAGGTGTGCAGGTTGATAACCCATTTGCAGCATATCCTCAGCTGCTACCATTTTGGGTATATATACACCATATCTTGCTGAGGTAGTCAAAGGAGAAAAGGACTTCCATGCAGACACACTGACGTGAGAAGCTGAGGGTCCTGCACGCAGACTGTCCAGCTCGCAGTGGTCCAGCTCGCAGTGGTCTGACATCTATTTCAGGGTGTCCATCTCAAGACCAAGATGGGGTCCCACAGTCTCTCAATTCAGGTAATGGGGTTGACTTTACCCTAGAGGAATTCTTGGCTTTTACACTCACATACATGCTAGGTACACTTAGGTACATCTAGTTAGGGTTTCATCGTAGGAGTATGCATTCTACTCTCATATATTTTATGTACTTGCCTGTAATTCATTGTTTTAGCACCTTGCTTTTACTCTGTTAGTGCTTATAATCATTTATATCTGTTACTGTCTGGTGGTTGTTTCAGTATACATATTTCAAACTAGAATGACGCTGGTTCAATAAATGCTTATTGAAAAACGTCCCCACTGTTTTTTCTGTGCATTTCTCTTAGACAAAGTGAGCATGAGTAACTGAGAGAAAAGTAATACACTGTTTCCACAATCCTGAGGGATCAGGGTTGTCATGTTAGATAGTTGACAAGAACTATTCTGTCCTTGAAAAGAGGGGTTTCTAGTGGCACTGTGAGCTAGCTGGTATACAGGCTGACATACCCGGGTGTCTTAAATCAGTCTGACACCAATCCTCTAATGTATGTTGTCTAAACACGCAGATCCTATATAGGTTTATAGGAACTACACAACACACTATCCAACAATTTCCCCACTTTCCCAACTGTTGCACTCACTGGAGTGAAAATAGAAAGTTTTACCCCTCCACTATCCAACACTTTCTTTACTGTTGCACTTATTGGGGTGGGAATAGTAAATGTTATCCTGCCACTATCCAACACTTTCCCTACTGTTGCACTCATTGGAGTGGGAATAGTAAGTTGTACCCTCCGCTATCCAACACTTTCCCTACTGTTGCACTCATTGGAGTGGGAATAGTAAGTTGTACCCTCCGCTATCCAACACTTTCCCTACTGTTGCACTAATTGGAGTGGAAATAGTAATTTTCACCCCTCCACTATCCAACACTTTCCCTACTGTTGCACTGACTGGAGTGGGAATATGACGTTTTACTCCTATGCTATCCAACACTTTTCCTACTGTTGCACTCACTGGAGTGGGAATAGTAAGTTTTACCCCTCCGCTATCCAACACTTTTCCTACTGTTGCACTTCTTGGGGTGGGAATAGTAAATTTTATCCTGCCACTATCCATCGCTTTCCCTACTGTTGCACTCAATGGAGTGGGAATAGTAATTTTCACCCCTCCACTATCCAACACTTTCCGTACTGTTACACTCACCTGAGTGGGAATAGTAAGTTTTACCCTCCGCTATCCAACACTTTCCCTACTGTTGAACTCATTGGAATGGGAATAGTAATGTTTACCCCTACGCAATCCAACACTTTCCCTACTGTTGCACTAATTGGAGTGGGAATAGTAATTTTACCCCCTCGCAATCCAACACTTTTCCTACTGTTACACTCACTGGTGTGAGAATAGTAAGTTTTACTCCTCCGCTATCCAACACTTTCCCTACTGTTGCACTTATTGGGTGGGAATAGTAAATTTTATCCTGCCACTATCCATCGCTTTCCCTACTGTTGCACTCATTGGAGTGGGAATAGTAATTTTTACCCCTCCACTATCCAACACTTTCCCTACTGTTACACTCACTGGAGTGGGAATAGTAAGTTTTGCCCCACCGCTATCAAACACTTTCCCTACTGTTGCACTCACTGAAGTGGGAATAGTAATTTTTACCCCTCCGCCATCCAACACTTTCCCTACTGTTGCACTCACTGGAGTGGTTAATTTAAGTTTAAAGATTTTTAAATAGTTAAGTTGTTTAATTTATAATAGAATGCTTTTTTTTAAATAGATGTTATGTTATTTGTATATATATATATATATATATATATATATATATATATATATATATATATATATATATATATATATATATATATATTCACAGAAAAATACATAGGTTTCAGGCACGTTATAGTTAGGAATTCGCATTTAAAAAACCTCAGAAATTCACTGAAAAAACCATAGGTTTCAGGGGTGTTATAGTTAGCTGGACTTTTCACTTGTACAAAACCATTGAAATTCCCCCGTTATAGTTATTTCAGCTAACTATAACTCGCGCGCCCGCAATGCACTGCTGATGACGTCACATATTACATCACTCATGACATGGTCAGTGACATCACTCATGACATCACTGATGACATCTCAAATGACATCACTGATGAGTTTAAGTTATAGTTAGCTGAACTAACTATAACGGGGGAATTTCAATGGTTTTGTACAAGTGAAAAGTCCAGCTAACTATAACACCCCTGAAACCTATGGTTTTTTCAGTGAATTTCTGAGGTTTTTTAAATGCGAATTCCTAACTATAACGTGCCTGAAACCTATGGTTTTTTCTGTGAATTTCAAAGGTTTTTTAAATGCTAATTTCTAACTATGCCTACAGAGATAGGACATGTGAAGCAAGAAGAAAAAATGCACAGAAAGAAAAAAAAGAAGTGCAGAAAGAAGCAACAGAAGTCCTCAAAGACGAAGAAAAGTGCAGGAAGAAGGATAACGTGCAGAAAGAACAAAAAGAAGAGCAGAAAGAAGCCTTGTTGCAAAATCATCCTGTACCCTCAACTTTTTCAGACGGATACTGGTGGTAACTGAGTCTGACTAACCAGTCCTAGAGCCAGTGCTATGTTAAAAGACACTTAGAATACAGTGAAAACACCTACATACACTAGGGAACATTATGCATTGGGGTCCCCCTGTGATTAGCATGACCTCCTCTGTAAGCCCCTGGTATATAATAGGGCAGGGGGATTAAAACTACCTCTTAAAACAGGCCACAGGGCGTTTTTGCACACGTTAACTCAGGCCCCGTCCCCTCCCTTCACCACTGTGTAAACACGCCCTGTGTCCGTTTTTAGTTGGGAGATTAAGTTCATTTGAATCCTGAGGGTCCCTAGGGTCCAACTAGCCCACTAGGTACCTCCAGTAAGTGCCACAGAGCTGATTTTCAGAGAGGTGTAAAAAGTGGCACGGCCTGGACCACCTCTCTGCAATGCAGCTCAGTGGCGCTTACTGGAAGCACTTGGTGGGCTAGTTAGCCCCCAGGGGCCCTCAGTATTGAAGGGAAATTATATCCCCAATTTAAAACATGCCATAGTGCGTGTTTGCACACGTCACCTCAGGCCCCGTCCCCTCCCTTCACCACTGTGTAAACGCGCCCTGTGGCTGTTCTAAGTTGAGAGATTAAGTCCCCTTGAATCCTAAGGGTCCCTAGGGTCAAACTAGACCACTAGGTACCTCCAGTAAGCGCCACAGAGCTGCGTTGCAGAGAGGTGTAAAAAGGGGCTTGGCCTCAGAACACCTGTCTGTAGCGCAGCTCCCTTGCGCATACTGGAGATGCCTGTTGGGCTAGTTGGCCCTCAGGGACCCTCAGTATTGAAGAGGAATTAATTCCCAACTTACAATTCGCCAGGGGGCGCGTTTGCAGAGTGCTGCAAGGAGGGGGCGTGGCCTCCGGCACGATGCCAGTCTTTTATTTATTTTAATTTTTTAAGAAGGGGGGCTGTGTGGTTCCCCTTCTTATTCTAATTTATTGGCCCTGATGACCCCATCCCCCAGGGCCTGTCTCCTAATTATATTTTTTGACCCCAATCCCCAGGGCCGGCCACTGTTTTTTATTATTTTAAAAAAATATATATTTATAGACACACCTACGACATGCTGGACAAACCGTACGTACCTATCACCATGACGATTTGCGTGATATTCATTAAAATTACACCACTAGTGAAGCTCTGACATGTCTCATGCCCTACCGTGCCTAATCCCGGTAGACACCCTTGTCGTTTATTTATACAAACATGGGTAGCTATTGACGGGCACATTTAATACACATGCACACCAAGCCATTCAAAGGGGATTCGACAAAAATTCGACCAAAACTATGCAAGAAGCCCCCCTCACGGTCAATAAAACACACATCCACTGACGGATGAGTAATACTTTTTATTTTACTCTCTGAAAAGGGGACGAACATCACTTGAGAGTCACAGCGCGCTCCTGGCAGAGCCCAATGCTGTGTTACACCCACCATTGCCTGCTGAGTGCCACACACCTCTGTGTTGTATTCCACTAGCTAGTGCATATGCTATGACACTCTCTAGCCCATGTGCACTGTAACACCACCCTGTGAATATGTCATGCCGCACTTGTCTTCGCACGGGTTATATTGCCCCATCTAACGTGCCTTCCTCGATGCCTATGTTATAACGCACAGTGCTATGCCATACATATTACAATCTGGGATCCATATCTTTGTCACAGTGCATATGCAACGTTACACTCCCCAGCACATATTTTATATTACAACTTTAGAGACTAGTTAGGTTACACAACACTGCCCTGTGCATATTACACTCCAAGGCGCATATCGCATAGCACGCGCTAGTGCCTGTGCTATCTCGCGCTCTCCAATGAATCTGTAATTGCGCACAATGTATTGCATATTATATTTCACGCCGGTTCATCTTATATCACACTTTTTGGTGCATAGTTTATACCATACACTATATCTAGTTTTCATTTTCAATCGTGCTCTCAGGACTATGTTCTATATAACACTGTGTTCACATACCCTTTTCACGGGCATTACATTTTGCGATAGGGGGTGGAGGGTCAGGGGGTGTTTCTGCCAAGTGAGCCCGGAGTCACAGTCACAAACGTCCTCTTCTTCCTGGATAAAAGTGAGATTATGCTGCATACTTGTTCATATTTTAAGTAGTTCGCACTGACACACGTTTTAAAAACAATAAAGTTCCTAATACCCGCCTTCTCTGAACAGATAGCTTGCTGCCCCATCCCCCTCCTCCCTATCCTCTGTTGTGTGAATCCATGGACTAGCCTCCTCCCTCCTGCCATGCATGGTCTGATGTGCTGCCACTGCCCTCAATTTAGTATGATGTACCAGTCCACTCCTCCTGCCCTCCATTGCCCAATTCTATGCCCCATCATTGACCTCCTGCTTAAACTCTGTGCTTAGCTTGCTGCCCCTATTCTCCTTCCCCCTGACCTCCGATGTCTTTGTGCATGCCCCTGCTCCATCCTTTTTGCCCACCATGTTCCATGGACCTGCCACTCCTATCTACTCTGAGTGTTCTGTTGAGCTGCCACTCCCCTCCCACCTGCCTAGCATTGTCCGATGACTGTAACCTGTCCACATGCCATGCCCCTATCCTCTTTCTCCTGTCCTACATGGTCCATTGTACTGCCACACCCTTCTGCCCTCCCTGGTCTGTTGTGCTGCAACTGCTCCTCCTGCCTGCCCCGTGCGGTCTGTTGTGAGGCCCCTTCCCCTGAACTTTGTCTGTGCACAGGTCCTGACCCTCCCTTCTATCCTCCATCGTTCTTTGTGCATGCCCCTGCACCCTCCTTCTTGCCCATCATAGCCATTGTGCTGCCACTAACCCTCCCACTTGCCATGCATGGTCTTCTGTGCTGCCATGGCCCCTCCCACCTTCCCTGTGTGGTCAGTTAGCTGCCCCTGACCCCCTCCCACCTTCCCTCCATGTTCTGTGTGTATGCCATCACAGTCTCAGTGTTGCTCTTCATGGCGTGTCTTGCTTCTAGTGCCCATCCTGCCTGACCTCCATGGCTATCTTGCTGCTCCTGCCCTGCCCCCTTGCCCCCAGCCCTCTGTTTACATGTGCAGACCCCAGACCTTTTCCTGCCATCACGCGCATTACCTCGGATTCTTGCTTTTAACTTGCACAGCTCGATATTTTAAAAATTTGCGTCACTGTAATTGCGCAGCTGTATTTTGCTGTTTTATTTCTGAGCGCTGTTACTGCTGTCACCTGGGGATTAGATAGGCTTACCTGCATTTAAATTGTGCCCCCACAAGCCGCGTTTGCGAGACTGAGTTAGTGGGGTCCCTGGTCCTGGTGATTCGTCCGCCATCTTGGGTAGGTAGTGACGCTCTGGGAGATTCTCAGGCGCCATATTGGTTGGGGTTAGAGGCTCGAGCAGCCGGAAGCCCGCTCGGCGTAATACTATAACTAGGATGTGTAAGCAGACGCGCAGCGGATGCGTGCAGCGGAGGCGCCGTAGATGCGCCGGAGGTGCGCCAGAGGTAAGCCCGTTTGCGCCCGTTCGCGTCCCGGGCGCCTCTGGCGCTCCTGCCCCTCCATACCCTGCTTCCACTGAGGACTTAGAGCCCGAGCCCATCATCACCCCGCATAAGACATTGTCTTGCGGCTTGTTGAACGCACGCTCCTTGATAAAGCACCACGCTGAGACTGCTTTATTAATTGAATCGTCACAGCTAGATATACTGTTCGTGACTGAAACGTGGGCCACGAAGGACTGTGGCATGGAATTGGGCTGGGCTTGCCCGCCAGGCTACTTGATAAGACACACCCCCCGCACCTCAGGCAGGGGTGGTGGGGTAGGCTATATCTTCAGAGATTCTATCTCCTTGACCGAATTGGTGACTACCAAGATAGCAGGGTTTGAGCTTATGGGCTTTTCCATCGTGGCTCAAGGAGGTACTTTAGTAGCAGGTCTTTTATGCTATAGACCGCCCTCTCTGCCCACGACAGCCCTTCAATCTCTGATTGATCTGATCTACGACCTTTCGAACTCGCATACCAATTTTCTAGTACTGGGTGATTTTAACCTCTGGCCTTCTGGCCCCCATGACTTGGCCTTCCAAGAACTGTGTCAAGCCTGTAGCAATATCCAACTTGCTCAACTGGTACAGGTACCCACCCATGATAGGGGACATATACTAGACTTGGTATTTGCAGATAAAAACTTGGTTGTGGTAGATAAGGTCGAGGCCCAGGGTTGGACCGATCATTCCTTGATTGTTTTGTCCCTTCTTATGCCTGCCCCATGGAGACCCAATAAACCGACCAGTAGGAAGTTGAATCGGCAATGGAGTCGTCTCCTTAGGGAACCGATTCGACCCACACTCCTACCGGGAACCTTTCAGGTGGAGGAGAATGTGGATAAGAGCTATGCTTCTCTCTGCCGGCATATTGTATCATCTCTTGATGACCTGGCCCCCTTATGTAAGGTAAGAGACAGGCCCAGGGGCCTAAATGCCTGGTTCAGAGAAGAATTGGGTCACTCCAAACTTCGCTGTAAACAGGCGGAGCGTACATGGAGGAGAGGATACAGGGAGCAGGATAAGGCGGCTTATAAAGCAGCCTTGCACGAATACAAGGCCCAGTTAAGAACCGCAAAAGCCAAGTTTTTGGAAGACACTTTGGCGAAGGCCTCTAACAAATCTCAGACCCTGTTTAGATTGGTCAAGACTCTGTCTGACCCGCCTTGCATGGCGTCTACTATCCCGGCCTCGCAGGCACTGTGCGACTCGCTGGCCCTTGCATTTGAGGAGAAAATCAGGACTATTCTGACTGGACTCAAAAATTCTGAACAATCTGCAACACCCGCAGTCTCTCCTTTGGACCCGTCTAACAACCTGGACTCCAATTGGGCACCTAACAAGGAAGGTATGCCTCAGTTGTCCAGCTTTCCCGTTCCCTTGTTAGAGGAATTTGGTATCCTGGCAAGCAGTGTATCGTCAGGATCACCGCTGGATCCAATGCCTCATAAGATCTGGAAGGCTTTTCAAGAGGAGCTTTTCCCGCCGTTGCACTCCATCTGCTGTCAATCATTGACCACAGCGTCAGTCCCAGACAGCTGGAAGTTGGCTATTGTAACACCTCTGTTGAAAAAGGCTTCTCTGGACCCTCTCTGCGCGGCTAATTACAGGCCAATTTCGCTATTACCATTTGCGATAAAAATCCTCGAGAGATGGGTCACAAGAGCCTTATCCAACTTCCTAGAAGCAAATCTGTGTCTGGATGCTGCACAATTTGGCTTCAGGCCAGCGCACGGAACCGAGACGGCCTTGGTCACCGTGTTGGACGATCTGCGAACGCGAGTCGACAAGGGCAAGTCTGCATTCTTGGTGCTACTTGACATGTCGGCCGCGTTCGACACGGTGGACCATGAAGTACTACTTGGCCGTCTTCGGAGTGCGGGAGTGTGCGGTCTGGCCCTAGACTGGCTCACGTCCTATTTGGACAACCGACAACAAGCCGTGGCACAACCACCTTTTCGATCAGCCACTAGGCGGGTGAAACAGGGAGTCCCTCAAGGATCGGCAATTAGCCCGATCCTATTTAATATATATCTCCGTCCCTTGATAGCACTGATAAAGTCATTCGGCATATCTGTTGTCAACTATGCCGATGACACTCAGTTGATCTTTTCATTTGAGGGTTCTGAGTCCATTTCAAGGGATGCCTTTCACCGTTGTATGGCAGCCACAGCAGCATGGCTGCGAGCCAATGCGTTGCAATTCAATGGGTCAAAAACGGAGGTACTCTACTGCTCCTTGGACCGAACTCCCCGTACACTACCGGCCGATTTTTGGCCAGTGTCCATCCCGGGCTCGGTGGAGGCGGCAGATTCAGCTCGCAACCTGGGAGTTCTATTCGAACCCAATTTGCAGCTCGATGCCTCCGTAAACAAAACGGCAGCAACATGTATGGGTTTGCTCCGTGCTCTACGGAAAATCTTGCCACTTCTCCCACGGGGCTCCAGAGCTGAGGTAGTGCGTAGTTCCATTCTTAGCAGGATTGACTACTGCAACGCACTACTCCTGGGTGCCCCGAAGACTCTGGTCCTAAAGCTACAAAGGATACAGAATATGGCCGCTAAACTGGCCTTGTCTCGACCACGGTCCGCCTCTTCATCGGCAGCTCTAGCCGATTTACACTGGCTCCCAGTCCAGCAGAGAATTGCGTTTAAGGCTTTCTGCCTTGTTTTTAGGGCCCTGCATGGACTGGGACCAATACCTCTTCAGACTCTCTTCCTCTGGTATCAGGCAGCCAGACCTTTAAGATCATCTTCGGCGTTCTTGGTAAAAGTCCCTAAAATTAATAGAACGAGAATGGGTGGTCGCGCTTTTAGTTTTGCGGCTGCCACGCTGTGGAACACTCTCCCCTTAGCATTAAGGAGCTGCCCTGATCTGCTCACTTTTAAAAAGAGCCTTAAAACTTACTTGTTCCCCAGAGTAATGTAGCTGTTTAATAGATGCACGGTTAGGTCTCAGCGCCAGGATACCCTTTGGGTGACAGCTGCGCTCAATAAGCAATAAATACATACATACATACATACTCCCTCCCTCCTGGCTTGTCTGTTCCATTGTAATGCCCCTGATCCGTCCCTCCTGCCCTTTATGGTCTGTTATGCTGCAGCTTTCTCTCCTGTCTGTCCATTATGGTCAGCTAGCTACCATTGCCTCTTGCCCCTCTGTTCTCTGTTGTCCATGTGCATGGTCCTGTCCCCTCCCTCTTGCTTTCTATGGATTGTTGTGCTGCACTCCCGTCCCGCATGCCCTGTGTGGTGTATTGTGCTTCTGCAAACCCTGATGCCTGCCCTGCAGGGTCAGTTTGGTGCACCTCTCCATGTCCCTCCTGTCCTCTGTTATCCAAGTCCATGTCCCTACCCCATTTCCTTCCATGATCCAATGTACCATACTTGCGAACATTTTGAACTTGGTAAGAGGGAGATTTTGAAAAAAAATGGGGTATTGATTTTCCCCTTTGAGTTACATTGAAAAAGAGGAGACTGTAGACAGGAGACAGATCAAATAAAGTCCATTTGAGCTTAAAAACATTGGACGTTTCCTGGCTGAATCGGGTCTGTTGGCATGTATGGTTGTACTACCATTGCCTCTTCCTTCTGCCCACAATGGTCTATTACATTGCCACAGCCTCTCTTGCAAGTCCTGTATTGTTGGTTTGTTGCCCCTGCCCCCCTTTCCACTGCCCTCCATAGTCTGTTGTGCTGCCACGGCCCTTTCTGCCTGCTCAGTGTGGTTAAATTGTTGCCTTTGCACCCTCCTACCTGCCTTCAATTTTCAGAGTCCGTGCCCCTGGCCTCTGCCTCTCAACAGTATCCTAATGAACAACTAGATTGCTAACATTCTATATTTATTACAAAAGTGTGGAACGCCTGACGTCATCTTGATGTAATCAAAACTGTAATACCTAGAGCATTTCCTTTAGAAATTGCATATATGAGAGGGTCTTATTGGCATCAAAATTATGGTTAGTGCTCTAAAAGACTAAAAAAAGGACATATTTTCTGAGTTTTCAAATAGCAACAAAGCACTTTTAAATTGTTTGTTATCTTTATTTTTTTTATCCAGTTGACCACTTGATTAAATGTTGCACTTAGGGGAGAGGATGTGGTGTTACTTCCAGAACTGCAGACTTTGCAACTGGGGAACCAGGTTGGGGTTTCTGCTTCAGCTCGACATTCTGTGATTCTGGTCAAATCACTTAGTCTCCCCATGTCTACAACCAAAATGAATTTGTTCTTGTGTGATGTAACCAATGCTCATGTAAAGCACTCCAATACCTGACAAGTCTGCACTATATAACACTGCAAAAACACAAAATAATAAGTGGTTTGCACACTTCTGTCATTGGGCTATATTTGGGCTACATCTGGGTGATTTTGGGCTACATTTGGGCTCTTTTGTCTCCGGTGGCCATCTTGGGAGATTTATTTGTTTTGAAGTTTCCTAATGTCCTCATGTACTGCAGTCTCCACAGTAGGAAATGCTTTCAGTTTTTTACTTTGATTCCATCATGAAGGTATTCAGATATGTCACACATTTGCCATAAATTCTGAATGTTAGCACTCTAGTTGCTCATTAGATCACTGTAGTAAAACTACTGTTCACCATGGAAGTCTGCTCCTGGTATTAAAAGTGCATGTTTCAGTCTGCATGTCAGAATTTTTTAATGAAATAGAAGAGGATTTGAGAAGTCACTCAAAATGTGCCCTCATTTTCTTTCTTCAGCATTAATCATAATTTCTATGGCAAAATGAACCCCCTCATTGTGTTCCTTTTTAAATTAAATGTTTTAAGTGTTACCAGTTTATTCCAATCAAGATGGCTTCAGGTGTGCCATACTTTTGTCATAATGAAGACAGTAAGCGCTCTAGTTGTTTTTAAGAACACTCTGGGGCATTGTCATTGGGCTATACTTGGGCTACATCTGGGTGATATTTGGGCTACATTTGGGCTCTTTTGTCTCTGGTGGCCATCTTGGGAGACGTATTTGTTATGAAGTTTCCTAATTTCCTCATTTACTGCAGTCTCCTCAGTAGGAAATACTTTCAGTTTTTTACTTTGATTCCATCAAGAAGGCATTCAGATGTGTCACACATTTGCCAATAAATTCAGAATGTTAGCACTATTTTTGATCATTAGATCACTGTAGTAAAGATACTGCTCACCAGGGAAAACTGCTGCTGGTATTGAAAGTGCATGTTTCAGTCTGCATGTCAGAATTTTTTAATGAAATAGAAGAGGATTTGAGAAGTCACTCAAAATGTGTTATGTATGCCCATTGTTCCCCGGTGGACACCGTAGTGTTAATTGCAATTACGTGTCCCTGCGAGGACACCGTACCGCTGTCTCCTCACCAGCTGTGACCTGCGAACTGTCAGTTGCAGATGACAGTTGACAGCTGGTGACCCCGAGCGGCTGCTGTACTTGCGCTCCACGTCCGGAGCTGTGTTGGCGAAAGAATAAAGGACTTGAGTTATATATACGTTTCATATCCACTTTGTTCTTTACAAAGTGGCGACGAGCGCCAACACCGGAACCCACATTCGGAAAAGAACTTAAAAAAAAAAAAGAAATTGTCCCGACAAAAGTAAAACCTACAGAACTGAAAGAAAAACTCACGACAAACCTAACATTGTGAGTATACTGTAGAGATTAAGCAGCCGCAGGATTGGGGAAGAAGGAAAAATCGTTACGATATAAAACCTAAGGGAATTTAATATAAGTAATACCCTGAAGAAACGCACAAAAAGAATGCTGTGGTGTGTTGTGTTACGAAAGCAATGTGAGACTCTTACTGTGTGCACCGCGTAGAAAAAAAAAACGTAGACAGCGTGTTTGAGGAGAAACGCTGCACCAGTAATTAACTGACGTGAAGTGACAGTTCAACGTAAACCCAACTGTCAGCTGTGTCAGTATCACGTTCTAAGCAAATTGTTGTGACGCACTGCAAGCTGACGCGTAGAGGAATTCCACTTGAACCAATAGGAGCCCAGCCTACGGGGTGACGTACTACGCTTCAAACGTGCGGCCATTTTGGAAAGCTAAAAAGTAAACAAAGGAGTGTAACAGAAACACCTTGGCAACGCGCACACGAACGCCTTCGAAAAATAACCCCAGCAGCTTGTGAACGAATCAAATGCCATAGAAGCAAGTTACAGGCATCAATAAACACCACGAGTGCAACGCGAGTGTAGCGCTGGACAGTCTGAAAGTAATACAAATAAAGTATACATCTTGGAAATAAAATAAAAAAACATCATTTTCTAAAGAAACAATTTCACTAATTAAAGCACCCTTTAAAGGAAAATACATAAACACATAAATTAAAACCATTATGGCATCAGGCTACTTGTGGAATCTCTCCCCTCCACAATCATTTCTACCAGGTAAGGGCGACCCAATACTAAAATGGGAAGAATGGAGGGAGTATTTTAACAACTACATCTCGCAGTTTGATGATGATGATGAATTTACTCCTAAGAAAAAATACAAACTCCTATTACATTGCCTTGGTGCAGGAGGAATAAAAGTGTACAACAGCATTAACAAGAAGGCAAGAGGGGAGGGAGAAGATGATGTTTACGCAAACGCAATTGATGACTTAAATGCGTACTATAAACCTAATGTTTGCGTTGGTGTGGATAGATACAAATTCTTCCACAGAAAGCAAGGAAAGGAAGAGTCAGTCGACGACTATGTGTCTGCATTAAAAGAATTGGCTTTAAACTGTCGCTTTGGAAATTTGCAGGACGAGTTCATAAGAGACCAAATTGTGATGCAAGGGTCAAATGCGGACATCCAAGACAGTCTCTGGGCTAAAGGGGAGTATCCACTCCAAAACATAATTGACGTTGCCAGGAAATCAGAGTTGACAGGTCGATGCGCAAAGGCCGTCATAGCAGAGAGCAACGAAAAGAAAGAGAATGGTACCTTGAGCAAGGTGACTCATGTAAAACAAAGTTCAAAATATGCGTGGAATAAGTCTGCAAAAAAACATGAACAATAAACCTTTGGTTAACGGAGCAAGGAGTTGCTACAGATGTGGAGATAATTCGCATTGGGCAGACGACAGGAAGTGTCCTGCGCGAGGAGTAAAGTGTACATACTGTGGGGTTATTGGACATTTCCAAAAAGCATGTCGCAGACGCAAAGCACGCACCGTGAAAAACATCAATGAAACAGAAGGTTATGAAAATGATGCATCAGAAGAAGACAACATCAACATGTGTGTCCTCAGCATCGAAGAAGAACAAATAAACGAGGTCAGCACAGGTGGCGTGACTAAAAAGAAGAAGCCCTTTTGCAATATGGCCATCGGTGGCGTCGAAATCAGCATTGTAGCCGATTCAGGCTCACCATATACAATTGTGAACAAAAAGGTATGGGAAGAAAAATTCACACCATGTATTGGTAGCCATCTTGAAAAAGCAGACATACTGATAAAGTCATTCACTGGAGAACCGATCGACGTTTGTGGATACAGAAAACTAAATTTTGCTTATAAAGGAAGGGAGTCTGAAGTAAAACTCTATGTATCTGCTGTTGGTCCATCGGTGCTGGGATGGATGGACCAAGGTAACTTGAGCATCATCTTGGACCCTAGCAAGTCTGAGCCTGTACTAGTGGTACAAGACACAATTGACTACAACAAATCCATCTTACTCAGGTTTCCAAATGTTTTCAAAGACAAAATTGGAGCAATTAAGGGGTACCAACATAAAATCATAGTCAAACCTGACGCAGCACCAGTGGTACACAAGACCCGCAATCTACCTTTTGCAATAAAAGATGAGGTAAAAAAACAAATTGAGAAACTCCTTAAAGAAGGCATAATTGAACAGGTAGAAGCCAGCGAATGGGTTGCACCATTGGTCGTAGCCAAACGCCCAAACAGAAAATTGAGGCTATGTGTGGACTTACGTGACCTGAACAAAAATATTATAGTTGAACAACCCAAAATAAGTGAAATGTTAGCTAACACAAAAGGAGTCAGGTGGTTTTCAACTATCGATTTAAAATCGGCGATCCACCAGGTACCACTGCATCGAGATAGCAAAAGACTCACGGCGTTCATTACACCCTTTGGGTGTTTCCAATTCACAAGAGTACCATTTGGGTTGGCATCCGCAGCAGCGATGTTCCAAAGACTAATGAACAACATTTTTAAAGGAGTCACAGGTATTCTGATGTTTCAGGATGATATCCTAGTCATGGGTAAGACAAAGGAGGAGCACAATAACAAAGTTGAGCAAGTGCTAGGAATCTTGGAAACTAAAGGACTCACGGCTGAGTACAGTAAATGCAAATTCGCTTGTGAATCAGTGAACTATCTGGGGCACGAGATTAATGGTAAAGGAATCTACCCTAAGAAGGACTTAATGGATGCAATCAAGAACTCTCCCGTACCAAAAAACAAGGAGGAGTTGAGGTCTTTCTTAGGCCTTGTTGAATTTTATGCAAAGTTCATAAAGAACTTTTGTGAGAAAACGTATGATCTTCGACAACTACTGAAGATAAAGAGTGAATTCAATTGGAGTGACACGTGTCAAACTGCGTTCAACTCAGTTAAAAATGATCTATGCAATGCTATACCTCTACAAGGTTTTGACCCTTTGCTCTGTAACACCATCACAACTGATGCAAGTTCAAAGGGACTTGGAGCCGTATTGACTCAAAAAGACGACAGAGGAATACAGTACACCATAGCATTTGCATCATGATCATTGACACCAACGGAGGAAAAATTCTCTGTTATCGAACATGAAGCATTGGCATGTGTGTGGGCCTTGGAACACTATCGTAATTATGTGTGGGGAAACAAAGTTACACTGTGCACGGACCATAAGCCACTCACCAAGGTGTTCACGACTAAAGGCCTGTATACAGCATCACCAAGACTGGCACGCTTATCTGTACGCCTTTTTGACTTTAATTATTATATAGAATATGTACCCGGAGTGAAAAACGTCGTTGCAGACTACCTTAGCAGATTGCCTGTTGGGGAGGAAAACCACGGCAACACAACAGAAATGGAGGAGTACTGTATAGCCAGCTTAGATGACAACCTACAGGGAATCTCAAAGGAAGAATGGCTTGCAGAACAAGAAAAGGACAAAGACATCGGTCAAGTACTCAAGATGTTAGAAGGAGAGATTACTATGAGGTGAAAGAGGAACTATCACATGAGAATGATTTACTTTTGAGGGGCAGTAGAGTAGTACCCCCAGTTACGTTAAGGAAACGCATCCTTGAAATATGTCATGAAGGGCACTTAGGCATAGTCAAGAGCAAAAGAAGAGTCAAAGAAAGTTACTGGTGGCCTGGTGTCAGCGTAGATGTTGAAAGGGTGGTCAGAAACTGCAACATGTGTCAGCAATCCGACAAGACCCAAGTCACTCTTAGACCACCTCTGCACCCCATAGTTTGCCCAGCTATGCCATGGGAAAGAGTGGGGATAGATATTATGGGCCCCATAGTGGAAAAAGATGAGCAGTGGTATATAATTGTAGTTATAGACCATTTTACCAAATGGCCAGAACTCAAATTTACAGTCAGGCCAGATTCTAAGACTGTGGTTTTAATTTCTAGATTCTGTGTTCACACGTGAGGGGCACCCCAAACAAATAACCAGTGACAACGGACCACAGTTCCTGTCAGACCTATTCAGGACCTATACTTCTAGAAATCAAATCCAGCACAAAACCACATCGGTGTACCACCCAGCCGGTAACGGCGCTGTGGAATGCTTTAATAGAGTACTGAAGGGCATAATTCAGTTGTCCAACAACAACAGATTATGCTGGAAAAAAGAGATCCTTAAAACGTTATGAGCCTACAGGATTACGCCCTGTGACTCTACTGGTCACAGCCCATTCGTACTCATGCGGGGCAGGACACCACTCTCACGAGACAATGTAGGGTGGACTGTAGCTGCAAAAAGAGTGCACTGGTCTTGTGACCAAGTAAGAAGGAAAGTTGAGCTTGGGCAGAACAAAACAAAAAATAGGTACGACCAAAAACACGGTTGTAAAGAAGTGCAACTTTCTATCGGGGACTGTTAGAAATGGGATTTCTGGCTGGCTAAGGCTTGCGCCAAAGTCAGGCAGAAACCACCACTCTAGTCAGGGCAAGGAAGTTACACGCCAAAGATAACCCCTGCTCACCCCCTTGGTAGCTTGGCACGAGCAGACAGGCTTATCCCTGAGGCGATGTGTAAAGCGTTTGCGCACGCACCCAGCAACAACACCCAAGGCCCACCACAAAGGAAACTCCACACAAGGTATTATATAAAAATAACCTTTGTATTATACACAACGCATTAGATAAAAATACACACTTTACAATGTGCCAACAGGCACGGGCAGAATTTACAAGGGATTATATATACAGGGGACAGGGCCACATGGACCACTGTCAGGAATTAGCACTTTGTAGAAATAGCACTTAGAACGTAGGAATAATATTTTAGAACATAGCACATACAATCACTGTAGCACTAAAAATAGAACATGTAGCACACAACCAGTAACTACTGGTATCAGAACGTACCACCTACGCAACCCTAACCACCTTTAGGAATACCACGCAGGGAACTAGGACCTCACTAGTACCACCTGTACTAGGGGAAAAACAACCACCTAAGTATCACTCTACCTGTAGGGGTCTAAGCACATAAACACAGGATGCATAGAATACATTTAGAGGTGTAAAGCACATGACGAATAAACACATTCAGAGGTGCAGGAAAGGAAACAAGAACGCACTAGTATAATTACTACTAGTAAAACAATCTCCAATGCATAAACACAGTTTAGGAAGGAGAATATCATAAAGACATTGCGCAGGCGCCAAAGTACATATATAACAATCACCAGGTACCCTAGGGGAGGGCACAATACCGTAAAACTGTCCCCCAGGCCAACTGGCCTCTCAGGGGTGCAGAAATGACCAATCCAATAATGTCAGGGCGCGACTGCGCAGGTTGCGCAAGCCAGGCGCACCCTGCACAACCTAAACGTTGCAGCTGCCCACTAAGTGCTGGGCAGCTGTAGGGACTGGGGCCTGGGCACCTCTGGGCCTTTAGAACCAATATGGCATGTCTTGGAGCCTCCCTGGGCTCTGCAAAGAAAAAGAATGCCCCCAAGCGTTGGAGCGCCCCAGCGCTCTAAAAGGATGTGCCCCACGTTGTTGGAGCGCACCAGTGCTTAAAAATGATGTGCCCCACGTTGGAGCGCCTCGCGCTCTGAACAACACTGCCCCCTTTGTTGGAGCGACTTCGCGCTCGTGAGATCTCAACCAGCTGGAGCCTCACTGGGCTTCATAAAACAATGCGGCCCGCGTTGGAGCCTGTGGGGCCCTCAAACAACTATCTGCCCCTAGCAACGGGGGCCACGTAGGTTTGGCACAATAGTGCGGGGGAGCGGACCAGTCATCACAGCATGCGCACGGAGGCCCCCCAGCCCTGCTCAACTCACCGGGCTGTTGCTCGGGGTGCTCCCGCGTCGTCTCCGCTCCGCTCTTATGCGGGACCGGCAGCACTTCAGACGGGCAGCAGCGACGCTGCTGCTTGCAGGCTCACCCTCTCTTCTTCCCAGGGAAGCGCGGGGTAGGCTCCCGTCCGCTTCCTTCTCACAGCGCGGGGCTTCAATGCCCCGCCCACCACCAGACGGGACTTTCCTTTGCTTCCGGGTCGCCGCAGGCAGCGCGGCGGCCCGAGTTCCCAGTGGCGGCGGCGATACGGGGTGAGCTCCCGTTATAAAGCAATATACGGCGGGGTGGGCACCCGCCGTAGGGAGATAATAAAATAAGCGGGGTAGGCACCCGTAGTTTAAATAATGAAGGAAGCGGGGTAGGCACCCGCCAACGACCACGGCGATGTCCCTGGCAGGGTGGGCACCTGCCAGGGGACTTTCAGGTCGGCAAAGACGGGGCAAACGCCGGGTGGGCACCGGCTTGGAGAAATAAAGCGCTCTGAGCGCTAAAAGGCAATTACAAGCGCTTCCAGGCGCTTGAGGGACAAATAAAGCGCTCCCAGCGCTTTGGCAAATTAAAGCGCTCCCAGGTGCTTTGGGGAGCAGGAAAGTAAAAGAGAAAGTCCAGCAACAAAAGTCCTGGCAGCAAAGTTCTCCCCTTCGTGCAGCAAGGCAGGGGGGGGCAAGGCTGGACCCAGAGCCAGCTCACTGGGCCTCCAGGCAGGGAGGTAGTCCAAGTGGCGGTCCTCTGGTCCAGCTACAGCAGCAGCCCCCCTCAGATAGGATCCTTGAAGAGAACAGTTTCTGTGGGGACACAGCCCCATTTTTATACAGGCAAACCCTTTGTTCTGGGTTCAGGGTGAGGGGGAAAACCAGTCGCAGCTGGTTGGGGAGCACCCTTGATGTGCTCAGCCCCTCACTCTATTCACTGGAAGGGCTAGGGTCGTCAGTCGCACCACAGGGGGCGGGGCCAGCATTGTGTTTGGAAAACCCTGTCCTATTCAGGACCCAGGTGGACTCCTCCCAACCATCTAGCTGCTGATCTCCCCATTCACCACTGGGTGACTCATCCTGACACTGGGGAATCCCTAGCCCGTCACATGACATGACCAGCCAATCACGCGACAGACACACTGCACATAGAAGTGCCCACTTCTAGAAGTGGCACTTCCACACTAGGTACATACACGCCGCACACATCATCGCGCAGCATTCACTCCCACGAGTCCGCACATACCAAACTCGGGCCTGCACACCCCACGCATCAGGAACTACTAGGGACACATACATTCCCCATGCATTCCTATGGGAGGGCAGGCCTATCTCACCACATGCACTCAGAGCACGCACGCACTTTACCCTGGGACACAGGGAAAGTGCGCAGAAACCAAACAATCACCACACCAAGTCACCAGTAAAAATCAAAAAAGTTCAGGGGTGAACCTGCCAGAAGGGCCAAGTCCAACACAACCCCCTTCCAGCCAAAACGCAGGGCAGCCCAATCACCACCGTGATGGACTTCCCTGCTTGGGGCGATAGAACACGGACGCGGGCCCGCAACTGCAGGGACACCCTCCGGTTCTACGCCACGGCGAACCCATGGAATTCTTTCTAACACCACTGTCTGGACCAACTGGGCTACCCCACTGGTACTCCCAAGTTGTCCGCGGCCAAGACCAGGCCCTAGGCCACCCAGGTGCCACTGGTCGTTGCCTAACCACAGAGTGGGGGGTAGTAACCCCTGGCACATAGCGGCCATTCTCCACTCTTCCTCTCTGAAAGACAGGACTAGACTGCCACTGGTTCTCCAGCCTAGGGTCTACACCCTCAGGCGGACCAGGAGTCTCAGGGAAGGCTCTCCTCCCCCTACCTCTTCTCCTAGGGTTCCTCCTCCTCTGGCGAGGGGTACACCTAGAACGCCATTCCAACCCAGGGTTTAACCCCTCAGGTTGTACCGGGGGCAGAGGTGGGCTCTCCCACCCTCTGCACCCCCTTCCAGAACCCTGCTCCCTACCAACTGGGGCGGTACCTCTGGAAGAAGAACTGGTCGGGACGCTGATTACAGACGTCCCACCCTTCAGGTCAGGCTGATCCCGAACCTGGCCTTCCAACCTCCGGCCTAGAACCTTTGGTGGAATAATTGCCTGGCACTCCAGGACTTCTGGGGATCTCCACTCCATCCCCCTGAGGCTATCAAATGACACGTATGTCGAGCGACTGTCTGTCTGGCGCTGATCTCCCGTCCCCTGTCCACCTGACAGTGCGCGGAGATCCCCCAGAACAGAAGTGGTGTCACCCTGGTCACTACACGGGAACCTAGCCCAACTGGGAAGTCCCTGACCCACCGGCTCTTCCACTGGGGAACTCATCCCCCAATCACTCACGCTGGACTCCTGTACCCTCCCTACCGGAGCGGTACCACCAGACTCCAGAACCACAGGAGCCCTGGTTACAGGTGCCCCAGGTCCTCCACTCACTAAGAGATCTTCCTCAAGTGGACTAACAGGACAGCCTAGGTCCCCAACTTGGTGTTCCCTCATGAAACCATCCAAGTCCTGAGGCAGGGTTTCGGGCGTCTGGGGACCCTCGGTCACCCCCTCACTCCTGCTCCACTGAGCCAGGCAGCGAGCCCCTACACCCTCCTCGCTATCCTGGGACCTAGCTGGGCTACACTGAGCCTCCTCCACCACGCTGGGCTGGAGGATCTCTGACCCACTATTGTTGGAATCACTCACTAATGACACTAGAGAACCTCTGGCCCTTTCCCAGCGGTCTGCTTCCTCTGCAAGTTCAAATGGACAAAAAGAGTTATACCTCAACAGGTGTTGGCGCAACCCTGGAGAACAACTACTGAGCATCTGCTCCTTGATAATCATATTTAGTACTCCATCCAAATCCTGCTCCGGGTTAAACACCAACCAGTCCACCAGGGCATCATGACATTCCTCCACAGCCTCCTCCCAAGACTGGTGAGACAGCTTTTTACTGCCCCTGAACTTCAACCTACATTCCTCCTCTCGGGAAAAAGGTACCACACTCGGGGAACTGGGACTGGGACTCTCTATACTGCACTTTATATTGCTGCCCCCCCTGGACTCCACCCTCACTGGGGAATCCAGAAAACTACCACTGCGCTCAGGGGACAGGGAAAGGGGTGAGGCGCTATCTTCTACGCTGGACCCAGCAAGGGACTCCCTACCTACGGGGTCCTCACTCTCTACTGGCGTCCAGGTACTGTCATCTTCTTCTGAGTCTTCAGGGCTCCCCACAGACCCACCACCCTCCAGGTGTGAGGCCCGGGCCCTTTCTTCCTCACTGCGCTCACGGTTCCATTCATCTGCTTGCCATCCAATCATGTAGTTCCTCAATTCGTACACAGTGTCTGACTCGCTCACCCCTATGTTTCTCTCTCTACAGAACCTTTCCAACTCCTGCATACTGTAATAAACTAGATCACTGAGATCAAAAGCAGGCTCCATTCTGGCAGACGTTCTAGAGAAAAGATCACACAGGGAACCTAGGGGTCTGAGTTTAACAGGAGTACTCAATTCACAAAAAGATTCAGCAAGCTCTCTAACCCAGAGAACTCACACTCACTTGCCTAGTGCCACTCACCACTCATCCACACACAACCCTCCCCTCGGACTGGTAAGGCAGTTTCTACCACCCCTGATTCCTCAACCTGACCACCACGTGACACAGGTACCAACTCTGGGCGCAGGGCGGGGGACAAATGTACAGGACACTATTACGCTGCCACCACTGGATCCCACCCTCTGGTGAATCCAGAAAACACAATGCACTAAGGGGGATGATCTACCCTCCCGAGCTAGGGACACCTAACTCACAGTGCACAAAGACACATTTCCAAAGAAATGACAATTAAAAACAATTTTAAAACAATAATCCCTATACCATGTGATTTATCTAAATGCAGAGTTTTGTAGTGCGGCCAGTTGCCGCTGCGGTACAGCGCAAACGCAAGTCCAAATCCCACCGCTGATCACCAATGTTAGAAATGGGATTTCTGGCTGGCTAAGGCTTGCGCCAAAGTCAGGCAGAAACCACCACTCTAGTCAGGGCAAGGAAGTTACACGCCAAAGATAACCCCTGCTCACCCCCTTGGTAGCTTGGCACGAGCAGACAGGCTTATCCCTGAGGCGATGTGTAAAGCGTTTGCGCACGCACCCAGCAACAACACCCAAGGCCCACCACAAAGGAAACTCCACACAAGGTATTATATAAAAATAACCTTTGTATTATACACAACGCATTAGATAAAAATACACACTTTACAATGTGCCAACAGGCACGGGCAGAATTTACAAGGGATTATATATACAGGGGACAGGGCCACATGGACCACTGTCAGGAATTAGCACTTTGTAGAAATAGCACTTAGAACGTAGGAATAATATTTTAGAACATAGCACATACAATCACTGTAGCACTAAAAATAGAACATGTAGCACACAACCAGTAACTACTGGTATCAGAACGTACCACCTACGCAACCCTAACCACCTTTAGGAATACCACGCAGGGAACTAGGACCTCACTAGTACCACCTGTACTAGGGGAAAAACAACCACCTAAGTATCACTCTACCTGTAGGGGTCTAAGCACATAAACACAGGATGCATAGAATACATTTAGAGGTGTAAAGCACATGACGCATAAACACATTCAGAGGTGCAGGAAAGGAAACAAGAACGCACTAGTATAATTACTACTAGTAAAACAATCTCCAATGCATAAACACAGTTTAGGAAGGAGAATATCATAAAGACATTGCGCAGGCGCCAAAGTACATATATAACAATCACCAGGTACCCTAGGGGAGGGCACAATACCGTAAAACTGTCCCCCAGGCCAACTGGCCTCTCAGGGGTGCAGAAATGACCAATCCAATAATGTCAGGGCGCGACTGCGCAGGTTGCGCAAGCCAGGCGCACCCTGCACAACCTAAACGTTGCAGCTGCCCACTAAGTGCTGGGCAGCTGTAGGGACTGGGGCCTGGGCACCTCTGGGCCTTTAGAACCAATATGGCATGTCTTGGAGCCTCCCTGGGCTCTGCAAAGAAAAAGAATGCCCCCAAGCGTTGGAGCGCCCCAGCGCTCTAAAAGGATGTGCCCCACGTTGTTGGAGCGCACCAGTGCTTAAAAATGATGTGCCCCACGTTGGAGCGCCTCGCGCTCTGAACAACACTGCCCCCTTTGTTGGAGCGACTTCGCGCTCGTGAGATCTCAACCAGCTGGAGCCTCACTGGGCTTCATAAAACAATGCGGCCCGCGTTGGAGCCTGTGGGGCCCTCAAACAACTATCTGCCCCTAGCAACGGGGGCCACGTAGGTTTGGCACAATAGTGCGGGGGAGCGGACCAGTCATCACAGCATGCGCACGGAGGCCCCCCAGCCCTGCTCAACTCACCGGGCTGTTGCTCGGGGGGGCTCCCGCGTCGTCTCCGCTCCGCTCTTATGCGGGACCGGCAGCACTTCAGACGGGCAGCAGCGACGCTGCTGCTTGCAGGCTCGCCCTCTCTTCTTCCCAGGGAAGCGCGGGGTAGGCTCCCGTCCGCTTCCTTCCCACAGCGCGGGGCTTCAATGCCCCGCCCACCACCAGACGGGACTTTCCTTTGCTTCCGGGTCGCCGCAGGCAGCGCGGCGGCCCGAGTTCCCAGTGGCGGCGGCGATACGGGGTGAGCTCCCGTTATACAGCAATATACGGCGGGGTGGGCACCCGCCGTAGGGAGATAATAAAATAAGCGGGGTAGGCACCCGTAGTTTAAATAATGAAGGAAGCGGGGTAGGCACCCGCCAACGACCACGGCGATGTCCCTGGCAGGGTGGGCACCTGCCAGGGGACTTTCAGGTCGGCAAAGACGGGGCAAACGCCGGGTGGGCACCGGCTTGGAGAAATAAAGCGCTCTGAGCGCTAAAAGGCAATTACAAGCGCTTCCAGGCGCTTGAGGGACAAATAAAGCGCTCCCAGCGCTTTGGCAAATTAAAGCGCTCCCAGGTGCTTTGGGGAGCAGGAAAGTAAAAGAGAAAGTCCAGCAACAAAAGTCCTGGCAGCAAAGTTCTCCCCTTCGTGCAGCAAGGCAGGGGGGGGCAAGGCTGGACCCAGAGCCAGCTCACTGGGCCTCCAGGCAGGGAGGTAGTCCAAGTGGCGGTCCTCTGGTCCAGCTACAGCAGCAGCCCCCCTCAGATAGGATCCTTGAAGAGAACAGTTTCTGTGGGGACACAGCCCCATTTTTATACAGGCAAACCCTTTGTTCTGGGTTCAGGGTGAGGGGGAAAACCAGTCGCAGCTGGTTGGGGAGCACCCTTGATGTGCTCAGCCCCTCACTCTATTCACTGGAAGGGCTAGGGTCGTCAGTCGCACCACAGGGGGCGGGGCCAGCATTGTGTTTGGAAAACCCTGTCCTATTCAGGACCCAGGTGGACTCCTCCCACCCATCTAGCTGCTGATCTCCCCATTCACCACTGGGTGACTCATCCTGACACTGGGGAATCCCTAGCCCGTCACATGACATGACCAGCCAATCACGCGACAGACACACTGCACACAGAAGTGCCCACTTCTAGAAGTGGCACTTCCACACTAGGTACATACACGCCGCACACATCATCGCGCAGCATTCACTCCCACGAGTCCGCACATACCAAACTCGGGCCTGCACACCCCACGCATCAGGAACTACTAGGGACACATACATTCCCCATGCATTCCTATGGGAGGGCAGGCCTATCTCACCACATGCACTCAGAGCACGCACGCACTTTACCCTGGGACACAGGGAAAGTGCGCAGAAACCAAACAATCACCACACCAAGTCACCAGTAAAAATCAAAAAAGTTCAGGGGTGAACCTGCCAGAAGGGCCAAGTCCAACAGGGACACTGTTAAGGTGAAGAGAAGCGGCCACATTGTGAAAGGTCAGAACAGGTTCTCCCCGCCCCTGATTGTTGACAAGGTATATTGTAACTCAGCTCTTTTGAGTGATGGTAAGGTGTGGCACCTCTCTGCCCTCTCTGTATGCAAGCCCACCACAGAAGTTCCCACCAACATGCACAGTGGCAATAAACACCACAGTACCCTGTCTGACTCCTCCGACAGTGAAACCGTGCATGACCCGCCGTCATCTCACACTGAGGCACTCAACCCGGTGGCACACACACCTAGTGTTGTAATTCGTGCTGCCACCACTGGCGCAGACTCAAGTAGAGTAGTCAGGGTTTTGCCACCTACTCCCAGGTACAATGAGTCACAACCATTCAATACCAGCAGGTGTGGTAGAAGGATTGTACCCCCCGTGAAACTTAGCGATTATATTTGTGACTAGGTGTTTGTTAGTTGTGATATGTTATTTATTCCAAACTGTTGTTAAGGGGGGAAGATGTGTTATGTATGCCCATTGTCCCCCGGTGGACACCGTAGTATTAATTGCAATTGCGTGTCCCTGCGAGGACACCGTACCGCTGTCTCCTCACCAGCTGTGACCTGCGAACTGTCAGTTGCAGATGACAGTTGACAGCTGGTCACCCCGAGCGGCTGCTGTACTTGCGCTCCACGTCCAGAGCTGTGTTGGCGAAAGAATAAAGGACTTGAGTTATATATACGTTTCATATCCACTTTGTTCTTTACAAAATGTGCCCTAATTTTTCTTTCTGCAGCACTAATCATACTTTTTATGGAAAAATGAACCCCCTCATTTTGTTCCTTTTTAAATTAAATGTTTTAAGAGTTACCTCTTTAATCCAAGCAAGATGGCTTCAGGTGTGCCATATGTTTATCATAAGTAGGACTGTTAGCGCTCTAGTTGTTCTTTGGAACACTCTGGGAAGCTGCAGTAGAACACAAAGGAATCAACTGACAGTCTCTGCCCTTGTTGGATGAACATGTTTTACTGAGAATGTCAGACTTCATTCTCACATGACTAAGAAAGATAATGTGAATTTACAGAAAATAAGCTCTCAGTTTAGCTTATAGATCACCTTCCAAACCTCTGTGGGAAAAGCATGAGAAAATATTTTTCTCTCAATCATGACATCCCAGCAGAAGGCTTTTTCACATGGTGAAATCACCTTAGAACATACCACAATTCCTAAAATGAGTATGGTACCATCAACAAATGATTTATAATGTAACTAAAGTCTTAAAACCTTCTATTAACTGCAATGCTTTTTAATGAGGTGCTATCATGTATATTGGTCCCAAGATGGCTGCCAACACTTCTTGGATGAAGTGCTGACAGCCAATCAGATCTCAGGATGAGATGTGTGGTTAGGCTCCGCCCACATATATATATGATTTTACTTTTGATTTTCTCAGGAACTACTGAACAGATTGACACCAGACCTGCAAAAGGCACTTCCCTGACCTGAGGACTACCTCTCTGCCAAATTTCAAGTAATTCTGTTCAGCCGTTCGGGCTGTACCTTGGACTAAAGGTCCCTATGGAAAATTGCATGGGGAAAATGCGTTTTGGGACCCCCCTTTTTTCTCAGCCCGCGCTTGACGAATCCCCCCGAGACTTTCAGGGTAGGAGCGGAGCGGAGCGCCCCACCTATTTTGAAAATTTCGCGAGGATTCGTCAACCGGCGCCAAAGTTATTCCAAATAGAATGTTGCGGATTTCCTATGGAAACACGGTCCTAACTATAACTATCTACTGGCGACCGCCAGTAGATAATATATATATATTATATATATATGTGTGTGTGTTTTAATTATAAGATACATTCAAATTAATTACATCTTAATTTAGTTTATTGTTTTAAAGTAAATATGTGTATATATATATGTTTATATATATATATTTATTTATATATTGAGTATTATGTATGTGTTTTAATTACATTTATTTGTTATATTTGTTAAAATGTATATTTAATCTACCCTATTTTTATAAGTAATTTTGTTATTTATTATATTTAATATTTATTATTTTATTCGATATATAATTATATACATCGATATTTTGTACATTCATATTTTTAACATCAATGTTTTTTGTTGGTATTTTTGTACTTACCTGTTTAAGTAGGGAGTCAATATTTTTTCATTATTTTTTTTTTACATTGATATTTTGTCAGTGAACCGATCACACCATGAGCAGCCCACCATGAGCAACCAATGGAAACCATATGTACTGATGGAAAAAGATACTTTGTGGGTGTAAACCGTGAACTTTTGGAAGTATAATTGCCCCTTTGGAGGAGTCAGGCTGCCTGTCATTTGCCTGGCATGCTGTCGGACTGAACTTTGATTTCCCTCAATAACAAACCATTTGCACTGAATTTTCCTGGCTGTCCTGAACCCTTCGGCTGAAGGGTTTTCTGACTCCTTCGGTTGCATGCTGTGCTGAAGTTCTGATTTGGCCAGATCCTTATCGAAGACAGACTATATCTCAATCATATTTTGGTTTTTATGACATGAAAACCGAAAATTGAATTTCTATTGTTTCTCTCTCTTTCTAGGCATCCAGCAAATGACCATTAATGCATCTGCTTTGTAATATGTGGTTATTTGCACTAATTATCTGCTATTAAATCTGATTATGAAATGTGATTTTGTGTAGTATTCCATTCAAATTGAGCCTATTGATAAATATCTGCATGAGTAATTCTATATCGTATTCGTCTAATTTCTTTTGGTCAACATTTTCTTGTCTCTAGTTTGGTGACTCAGTGTAAGTAAGGTAATGAAATAGGCATGTATTTGACATTTCTTTATTCCAGGTCCTAGATAAGGAAATTGCCTCGTATTCTCCAAACATTTAAGTCCCTGTTAGCTCAGCAAAAACATTCATTGGGGGAACAAGGTATGATAATTAGGAGGGTGATTTAATGTGGATAAATTGTAAGTTTTTTGGGCCCAGTTAGTAAAATTGAATATAAGTGTTTTGGAGTAATAAAAATTGATAAGTCTTCCTCTGCATCATACCCATGCCTCATCCCGAGCACAACTATGGGGCCCATTAGGATGGTGGTCGGAAAACCAGTCTGACTGCTATGGTAGCGGAAAACAACCGCCCACCGGTACCGACCGCGGCAGAACGAGGCAAAGAAAAAATGGCCGTAGCGGGCCAAAATCCATCCGCGGTGGTTGGATTCACGGCGGAAATTCACAAACCGCCGCCATGACAAAGGAGACACCGCACGGAAAATTAGGATATCCCCCGATGTTACCGCGGTACGTTCCACTGTTTCCGACTGCCGCGGTCATTAACAGTGATGAATGGGAAAGCCGGCAGAAGAGCTGCATAGCCACCGCTGCAGACGCTCCGTGACAAATATGGCGGTCGACAGAAAAAACTCACAACAAGGCCACAAAGTGCACACAGCAAACTAGCCATGCACCCAAAAACACAGAACACACCCCAAAGACACAACAACATGGCTACTACAAAAATACAAATTCCAGGACAATCCACACAACACACCTGACAGCAATACCCCATTTGGACACACCCATATAGCTGAGTATAAAACCAGCCCCTTCCCTGACTAGAATCCTTTGCAACACTTCACAACTGAAGGGCCCAACACCAGAGCACAAAGGAGAGGCAAATCAACAACACACCATCACTATTCACACCACACATAGCACCACCACCACATCCACACCTGCACCTCTAACCCCTCTGCACCTCACACACCATACACATCACCCCCTACCACTTACACACCTGCACCTCTAACCCCTTTGCACATCACACACCATGGCACCAAAGAAAATGCCCAAATTCACAGAGAGTGAGTTGACAGTCAGGGTAGATGAGATAATCAGAGTAGAACCACAACTCTTTGGTAACCTAGTCCAACAGACACCATTAGCCACAATAAATGAACTATGGGTCAGGATAATTGACAAGGTCAATGCAGTAGGGACCACTCCGCGCAACAGACAGGAAATCATGAAGCGGTGGCATGACCTGAAGAGTTTTGTCAAAAAGAAGAGGAGTAAGAACCGTGAGCTGGCTCAGAGGACTGGCGGTGGCCCTCTCATTCCACCAAGAACATTCACTGCATGGGAGAAGAAGGTGCTTGCCATACTGCTTCCAGAGAGTCTCACAGGAATAGCCGGGGGAGTGCAGGCTGGTTGGTAAAAACAAATATAGACCCTTACACAGCTATGTACTGTCCAGCACAACTACAAAGCTACATCTCAGAGGCCCAGGTATATCCATATGCACCACAATATTCAACACGTCTCATAGATGTAACATTCACTCCATCTGAATCACCCCAAAGGTAGCCAACATTTACAGGGTTGTATGTGCCCAGGCAACCAGCACTACAACTCCCACCATGCCCCCTGTCCCACCCCTGCACAGGATGTAGCATTCCCCCCCACCTAGGAGCAGTTGGAAGCCATTGTAAGGATCACCCTCACCTAACAGGTAGGTATACATCATCCCTGGGAGGGCTGTTTGGGGGTGGGAGGCAAGCACAACAACTCACACCATGCCTCCTGACCCACCCCTGAGAAGGATGGAGCACTTCCCCCACCCAGAAGCATTTGCCAGCCATTGAATGGTTCACACTCACCTAACACATAGGTAGCCATCTTGCCAGGGAGGGCTGTTTGGGGGTGGGAGGCCAGCAACACAACTCTCACCATGCCCCCTGTCCCACACCTGAGCAGGATGGAGCACACCCCCCCCAGAAGCATGTGGCAGAGATTACATTGCCCACATCAAACTAACAGGTAGGTAACCATCTTAACAGGGATGGGTGTTTGTGGCTGGGAAGACTGCACTACAACTCCCTCCATGCCCCCTGTCCCACACCTGAGCAGGATGGAGCACTCCCTCACCCAGAATCATATGGAAGCCATTGTCTCACTACAAACAAACTAACAGGTAGGTAGCCATCTGAACAGGGAGGGGTGTTTGTGGGTGGGAGGCCTGCACTACGACTCACACCAGGCCCCCTTGCTTCCCAGCTCATCAAGATGGAGCACTCCCTCCCACCCAGATGCATGTGTCAGCCATTGCACTGTCCACTTCAAACTAACAGGTAGGTAGACATATTATGCTTCCTTGTCCCACCCCTGAGCAGGATGGAATCCTACACCACACACACACAGAGATGTGTCACAAATCCAACCCAAATGTGAAAACACAACAGGTAAGTAGCAAGTACATGCACCCGGCAATTCCTCTTAAAAAGCATGGTGCCATATTACAACACCAGCCCTCTCATCGCACAAATATACACACCAATACCATTGCCATTCACAGTGTGCAGACAGCTAAGCAAATTAAACTGTCACAGCAACCAAAGTGTGACACAACAGTTAACATGCTGAAGAAAGTCTGTGCACAATCATGCACAGCACTCAATTCCATTTGTAAGTGCCATGTGGCCAGAGCGTACAAAGTATAATGAGTAACCCAATCAACCCTTGACGGCTTGGGCAGTACAAGATAAGCAGGTAAGTGTGGCAACAAGGGATTTACTTATGTAAATAGTTAAAATTGTTTTTGCTTTTTCACTCGAAACAAGTTTTTATAATATACTCGTAAATTGATTTCTTTTGAAACTATTTTCCATAAATAAACAACTCCTAATTTCGTTAAAAAAAATATGAAAACATCTGCATATGTCAAATATAAGAAAAACATATATATAAAAAAAAACACGGGTTTATATTGAAAAAAAGACTTTATCATTAAAACATATTCTGGGGAAAACACAATGTAACAGCAAGTCGCATACATGAATTGTTGTTTCTTGTACTTCACAGTCACAATTGTGTACACTTTTTCCAAACTTAAGAAAGGGCAGACCCACAAATAAAACAAATGGATAGTGCCTATATTGATATTATACAGAAAATAAGTGTGGTTGTCGACATTTCGGTCGATGGGCTGTCGTATATTCGACCATCTTCAGGACTGTAGGAGTTTCCAATGGTTGACCCTCCAAAAATATTTTTGTCAGGAAAAATCAGGTATTTGTTGATTCACAAATCCTGTTTGAAATATTAAAACCAGCGCGGGATCATAACGTGGCGGTATGCCTATGAAATATATATATGTCTACTTGCTCACGTAGTCAGCGTTTGTAGAGTGTTTGCAGTTCAATGCCCGATGCACATAATGCTCTGAATAATATCATGGCGCTGCACCTCAGATACTCTATTCTTCCGTCAAAGTCTGTGTGGCCAGAGCAGCAAGAACCACATGAAAACAAAGAATGCATGGTTGTTGGTACAAATTCAGTTTTGCACATGACATGTCAAAGGTATGCATGAGATAACAATGGCCAGTTCATGCTCAGATGTTACGTCTTCCAGGGCAGAGTAATCAACAAAGAGGCGTCACAGAAAATCTTTGTTGCACTACTCCCTAGATGGCAACATGTCCCTGTAATCACAAAACATGCACGTGGTGCATGTTATGTTCTGACACCTCACACCATGGACAAGTAATCCATGTACCTTAACATCATCTCAGGAGGCACAGTAGTGCACATACAAACAATGTGATGATTAGTTAATTGTGTGGTGTACAAACAGTGAATAATACACAGCTAACACAAAGCTTGCGGGGTGCACTACAAAGATCATTTCCCATCTGTCCCACAGGTGACCAAGAACTGACTGCAGAGGACAACACCAGCAACCTGCAGAGCCAGTCTCCCTCCCTAGAACATGGACTCTCGGATGTTGACTCCCGGGATTCAGAGGACGAGGAGCTCCGAGCCGGCCCATCTGGTGTGCCAGGGCGCACCTGGTCCCAGGACCCCATCATCCCCCCACCACATCTGCAGCAACACCAACAGCTACGCAGACCCCTGCTGTTACTGCCTGTGCATCCTCCACCACCACCAGTGCTGTCTGCAACACTCCCCCTGTCACAGAGGATGACCACCCCACACCACCAACTGAGGAGGGCAGGGAGAGGATGCGGGTGCCTACAGTAGTGAGGCAACAGGTCCATGGCAGCAGGGCAGGTGGAAGGGGCAGGGTCACTCACAGACAACCAGAGCCTGGAACCGAAGCCCTGGACAACATAAGCAGAGTCCTTGGGACATATGAACAGGCCCAGGGACGAACGGGCTGGTCAGAAGAAGTTTCCTGTGAGCTCCTCCTGCTGATGAAGTCCATGGACACCCACATGGGACAAATGGTGGCCCTCTTGGGCCAGCTAGTGGCGGTACTGAGAGACAGGCCTGCGCAACAAACAACACCTCCACCTCCCCCTGCTGGGTCACAGGATGACAGTTCAACATCCTCCCCTGCTGCCACAGAGAGGGGTGAGTCCCAGACCCCACTGGCCCTACAGCAGAGGCCCCCCCTGCCAAGCGACAAAGGGGCGGTCCCAAGAAATCCCTGGGAGTATCCCGTGGCAAAGCACCTGCCAAACGTCAGACACGGAGCCAGCCATGATGGCAACCCTCTTCACTACTGCATTGACTTTTTGGACTTTCATTCTCCACACTGCCTTGTGAATGGCATCTGTCTGTTGGACTGGGTCACCACATCAATGTGGTGACTACTCGATTCTCTCATTTACCATTACTGTCAACTCACTGCTTCACTAATCACCCCAATGTAAATGTTCACCCCCTCACATGTCACCATTATAAATAAATACTCCTTACACAAATGTTGTTGTTTCTGCTCTGAATTTATTCCAGGATGTACAGTCTTCACCATGATTACAATGTAACAGGAGTATGGAATGTATGTAGGCAAGGAATGGGTGAAGGGACCTAGGAAAACACAACAGAACAACATTCACTCGTCTGGGTGTGGCATCACAGACATCACACAACACCTACCATCAAGCTAATCCAACATGCACACATCACAATGAGCAACAAGTGCCAACATACACATCCTGTCGATGTACAAAACTACCCTGTCCCAGAAACATTGTCAGCCACCATTGAGTCAAAAACCGGCTGCAGTCACAATGTTGTCACTCACCTTCAAGTGAAATAGCGGTTGATGAGCTGTTGCCGCAGGTCAACACCTTTCTCCTCTCCACTGTCCTCATCACTGGACACGGGTTGGTTTGCAGGCGGGGGCCTTGGCTGCCCATCAGAATTCAGGAGCAGGGGGATCTCCTTGTGAATGGCTAGGTTGTGGAGCATGCAGCATGCCACTACATTCTGACACACCTTCCTGGGCGAGTACATCAGTGCACCTCCGGTCTTGTCCAGGCAGCGAAACTGTGACTTCAGGAGACCAAAAGTACGCTCCACCAACACAACGTGTCCTCCCATGGGTATCATTGTAGGGGACATCAGCTGGTGTCCTCCTGGGATTCTGCAGTGGGCTCAGCAACCAAGGACGGTTGGGATATGCAGAGTCAGATAGGTGTGCGGAACACAGAGAAACCTAGTAATGCCACTGTGGCAGAGGACAGCATGTCCCACACCCAGCATGCTATTTGACTCTGCATACTCACCCACAATCTATGCGCGCTCAGGAAGCAGATTAGCCATCAGCTGTGGTACAATGCTGTTACACATGATGTATGAGTCATGGGCTGAGCCAGGAAATTTGGCACACATGTGCTAGATGATCATATCCGCCTGGCACACCACTTGCACATTTATGGAGTGGAACTGTTTCTGATTCCTGTAGATGTGGTCACGTGCCTGTGGTGGAACTAGCCCAACATCTGTGCAATCAATGGCACCAACAACATGGGGAATGTGTCCAAGGGCATACAAATCTCCCTTCACAGCCACCAATTCAGGCCCCCTGGGGAAATAGATATATCTGTCCTTATAGATCATCATAGCAGACAGGACATCACGCAGCACCATGCTGAACATAGGTTGCGACATCCCACCTGCCCTGGACACCGTGTGCTGGAATGATACTGTGGCAAAAAAATGCAGGGCCGCCATCACCTTAGACGTTGGGGTGAAAGGTGTTGGATATGCGAGGCTGCAGGTGGGATTCCAACATAGCACAAATGTCTTGTAGGGTGGCTCTATCCAGACGGAATTTTCGGATGATCTCCTCATTCTCCATGTCTGCCAGAACTGTGAAGGGACGATGCAGATTTGGTCTCCTAGTTGGGATGAAAGTGGACACATGTCAATGCAATACACCATGAGATGTGCACAACATCTTATGTTATGACTGACACAATGCCAACAATGACTGTCATCACAATTGAGTTACAGAGCAGCTTACATGTAGGGACACCTTCAGCTACACTACTCATACAAATGTCCCCTTTCACACAGCAAGTACCTCCGAAACAACCTTGGACTATGAGAATGCACATAGGGATATGGCCACATCTAGCATGGGCACGCCTGAGAGTATTTCATCCAGCATATGTGTAAAAATGCAACACTACTGTCTCATACCTAGCTGCTGTACCTGCCACACCTTCAGGCGTCAGTTGAACATGGCACACATCAACAACACAATTACCACAGGCTGAGCTTCAACAATACGTGTGTGCATGATCCAAGAAAAGAAGACAGTCAAATATGCACATTGTTCATAAAGACATACATCACTGTGATTGTCACAGCACTTTCACACATTGACATGTGTACACATTGGAGAGTCCATAACAATACTGTTCTTTGTACATGCCCATCAGTATCACAAGTGACATGTGAGGGAGCACATGCCAATGTACTAAATCACATACACAAACATGACATGTGTAGTAAGCAGTGGGTTAAATGCGACATTGGCATTGTGTGCACAATGATGCGCCAGTGACCATGTGGCCACTGTGCACTGTTGAGAACTGCCCATTGGCCATTGACACAGCATGATGTGTCCATAGGTGCTGTCAAAGTGCTCCGCCAAACAAATCATGGTCGCCCATGTCAATGTATGGCACCCAAATCGCAGTGGCTACCGCTTGGCACTAGGGGTGTGTCACCGCCAATGCCCAAGACACAATCGCGGTAGTGATAGATATATATGAGTTGCCAAATGGCAGTTGGCATGCTCCGCCACCCAAATCATGGTCATAGGCACCAATGTATGGCACCCAAATCGTGGTAGCTACCGCCTGGCCCCAGCGGTTTGTCACCGCCAGGGACCATGCACTTACAGCCAATGGGAACTGCAATCGCAGTACCCTAATGCAATTTTGAAAATCGCGGTAGGCGTGCTCCGCCACCGTAGGGCCAATCATTGGATGCAATTGAAAGATGCACCACCACAGTAGCGCCTGCCTGGCCCCTATGGTGTGTCACCGCCATGGACCATGCCCTTACAGCCAATGGGAACTGTAATTGCGGTAGCCTAATGCAATTTTGAAAATCGTGGTAGGCATGCTCCACCACCGTGGAGCCGGTCATTGGATGCATTTGAAAAAGGCAGACCTGGAACACTTGCAGCAGCCTAGAACCACTGAAACAACCCCAGGGGGCCATATATGTGTGGTAGAGAGCCTCACATTTCCACAGCTCACAGAGCCTGCTGCCTGAGACCCCTCACCTGCTGCAGCTGCTTCCTCCAGTGACAGCTGCCTGCCCCCCCTCAACACCAACTGCTGCTGTCACCTGGCCACAGTGATGGCGAGGACTTAGAAGATCCGAGCCAGTCCCTTCACCAGCGAGGAGCTGGAGGTCCTGGTGGACACAGTATCCAAGGCTAATTTGTGCCCCAAATGTCGTAGTAAGTCTTCAACAGTTTGAGTGAGAGTGCAGGGGAGGGCACACATGAAGTTGAGCTGTTGCAGTATGTGCCTGAGAGTGGGGGGGTTTGTCATGCACTGCCTAGCATGCTTTCTCCAGGGGAAAGGGGTGTGTGGCCTATTTCACATGTCTCCCTGCCTGCACATCAAGATTTGAGGGACATGTATTGTCTTGTCAGCCATACAGTGACAGCAAGTTGGTAATGCAGGAGTCAGGACAGTGATTGCTTGTGTTAATGGCTGTGTGGGTCCCTGTTGTCCTTCTCAGTGTGAGCCCCCCTGGCCTGCACAGTCACGGCCCCATCTGACAAGGACACATCACTGAATGTACAGAGTGTTACATGTGTCTATTTTCATTACTCTCCATCAATGAGTCATCTCAGCCTTGTAGATTGCACACAACAGGCCTTGTGAGAAGGGTGTGGGCTTGTGAGATCATGTCCCTCAATGTGACCTCCATGACACAGTGAGCCATTCACAGGGCAAGGACATTGAGGGCTACGCAGTGTTAGACACAGTGAGTCTACCCCCAAACATATTTTGATATGTAATGTATGTCTTGATCTACCAAAAAATGGACAGTAGATGTGGGCAGATTACACATGGCTTTATGTGCTGGCATCCTGCGTGTGTGTGAGATGGGCAGGTACTGTGTCCACCCTCACACCTGCATGCATTTACGTGTGGTTCTCCCATGCTGATGTACCATGTGAGATGCATTTTTGTCTCTATTAGACATATCTGTGGATTTGGCATGAGTCAGTATCATGCTACGTACTGAGAGATATTGGTACATAACACATGATGTTTTCCCCCTCTTGTCTCCCATGCCTGCAGCTCAAATTACACCAGCGTAAGGCCATGTGGAGGGCCATTGCATGCAAGGTGCGGGATCTGGGTGTCTCAAACCAACGGTGCACCCATTGCCACAAGAGGTGGGATGACATCTGCCGGCTGAGCAAAAACGTGGCCGAGATGACACTGGGGCTGATCCCTTGGACTGGCAGGTTGGCGCGGCGCAACATGACACCACTAATGGCCCGGATCTTGGCCTTGACACAGCCTGAGCTGGATGCACGTTTGACGGAGCATCAGCAGCAAGCTAGGGGTGAGTATTCTGGGTAGGGTGACTTTGGCTGTGAGTGGCTGCATGTGTACACAGCCTAGGCCAGCGCTGGGCTATGTGATGTTGATAGTGTGATGCAGTGGCTTGTAAGTGGCCTCGGTGCTGGGTGTAGCTGTCATGCATTTGCCCTACCTGTACTTCCTAATGTGATTTGAGTACTGGGCATTTACATTGCATTCTGAGTCGTAGGCTTCAGGTATCATCTGCATTGGGGTAGTCTGGTAAATAACATGGAAGGGGACGGCAGTGTGCCTAATCTGAGTGTGCTTTCATCAGTGCGTGCATTGCCTGACCTCAGATTTGTGAGGCTTAGACATCTGACGCCAATGTGCACCATTAGTTGTGCCCCAAAGTACAACATGGTGGATGGCATGAGCTCATGGCCATTGTGGACTGTTATGTTGGAGTCTGTATCTGTGTTGTCCCCTTCTGCTCCATCCAGCTATGACAGTGGCAACATGTTGTGAGGTTCATCCTTGCCCCCATCAGGGCCCTGGGTGTACTCTGAGCTATTTGTGTGTCTTGTTGAACGCAGCCACCAGCAGGATATTGTGCTGTGTGGGCATCACATGGCTCACTTATGCCTGATTTGCTTTTTGACACTCACTGTTCGAGTTAAAAATTGAGGTTGCACAATGTTATTGCACACGTTGGTGTGCAACATGTAGATTTCGTCATCTTCAGTGATGCTTTGCTTGCATATGTTTGTTCTGTTGATGCCAATGAACTGACCCTACATCTCTCTCTCATGCAGCATCTCCTGTGGGCACGGAAGGACAGGGGACAGACACCAGTGATGAGGCATCAAGGGCAACAGCTGCACATGAGCACAGTGACACAGATGTGACCAGCGCCTCGGAGGGGGACAGGAGTCTGCTGGAGGAATCCCAGCCAGAGACGCAAAGCTCAACGTCATCTGACGCCAGCGGTGATGCAGCCATGTTGGTGGGCACAGGGAACGGGGACTCTGCCTCCTCTTCTACCACACAGCGTACGGTGCCCACCCTTCCAGCTACTTCCACTAGTGCTGCCCGTGTTCGCACCAGTAAGTAGGTAAGAGTGTCCTTCACCCCAGGCACCGCTGCCCCTGTCCCCTGTGCCTTCATAGACCACGATAAAAAGTTGGCACAGGTGGTTGCTTTCATGGAGGGCATACATTCAGACGTGGATGAGCTACACTGGACTGTCCAGTCTTTGTCCTTCGCTGTGACGGCAGCCCTTCAACTGGCAGAATCTCAGAGTCCAGCTCCAGTCCATTTGTCCACCCCCCTGCCAGTGGCCACATCTGATGATATTGACCACGCACAACAGACCTCAAGGTCCAGATACAGCACACGCAGCACACAGCAGCAGCAGCCCAAGCGGTCCAGGGCACAGACACAATCCCCACAGAAAACTAAAGCCACCCCAGAGCGCAAAGATAAAAGCCCGTCAGGCGACACCAAGGGCCACAAAGCCAAGAAGCAGGCCTCAGGGTCACATGCCTCAGACGCATCCCCAGCCAAGGACTCTCCTGTCCCAAAAGCATCTCGCAAAGACAAGCAGACAGTTTCCGTGCCCACTGAGAAGGTGGTGCCTGCTAAGAGTACACATAAGAAAATCTCCAAGGCAGATTCACCCACAACCTCAACTCCCATCCAAAGCCCAGTGAAGCAGGGAAAGGAGGGCACTGTAGGGGGAACACCTGGTAAACAGGGGATGGAGGTGCAAAGGCAAGGCCAGGCCAAGCGCACAGCTGGATCCAGCATGTCCCCAGAGGGTGGGCCACTTGTTGCACCTGATGCAGCTTTGGCGGTGAGTGTGCCTGTTGTGTCCGCACCACTTGCCTCTAATCCCAAGACAGGGAACCCATTTAGAATCCCCAAGAAGTGGAAAGGCAGCCCTCCACAATCTGTGTCTCACGGCAGCATGACTCCACCTCCACGTGCCACTACACCACCTGGTCCAAGCAGCCCTCCAGCTTCTCAAGCCACTGATGCCTCTACATCAGCTGGGCCTCTCTCTCCCCGGTCAAGTCCTCTAACTGTCCCCGACACACAGCCAGCTCCCAGTCCAACTGACAGGCAAGTCTGAGTGGTTGTCCCCCTCACACACCTGTCTCTCCCACAGCAGTGCCTGTACTGCCCATTGTTACCCCGACTGTGTTTCTGACCATGGTAGGGTACAGTCACACACATTCCATGTGCAGCTTCTCATGGACTCACTCTGAACTTTGTGCTGGTCACTGGCCTTGTTGTTCACTGTTGTTTGCCACTTGCCTGTGCAGCTTCTCATGGACTCACCCTGCACATTGGACTGGCCACTGGCCTTGTTGTTCACTGCTGGTTGCCCCTTGCCTGTGCAGCTTCTCATGGACTTACTCTGTACTTTGTGCTGGCCATTGGCCTTGTTGTTCACTGCTGTTTGCACCTTGCCTGTGCAGCTTCTCATGTAACTAATCTTCACTTTGTGCTGGCCATTGGCCTTGCTCTTGTCTAATATTGGTGCCTATCTGTGCAATATGTGAATAAAGACAGTTACTCCTGTTGTCTGTTTTGTCAGTGTCCTTACTGATTAAAGTTTTTTCTGTGTGTGTATGGTTTACTGTGCCACATGCTCTGTATGCCACTTCAACATTGCCCATGGCTTGTCTCACTTTTTCTAGTTTTTACAGGGGTGACAGGGACTTCAGTTCTTCCTGACTCTGATGCCTGTGGGTGCAATGATGCAGCCCTCACTAAAGTTGTAGACGAAATACTGTTGTCGTTCTCATTCATTGTTCATGTTAGCTATATTGTACACATGTCAGGTTTGGAGGCACTGCCAGCACAGAGTGGGATTCTATCCACAGGATTGCAGGCAGGCTGGCCAGGGTCATCATGTATGTGTGATCTTACTTTATGTGTGCCCAGCAGTGTAGGTGTATAGTCATCTTGTGATGGTCAGTCATCCTAGTCACATGGTTTACTTTCAATGTGTGTACTTTGGTGGTCAAGAAGTGTGCAGTGTGCAGGGGTGAATTTGTCGGGAGTGTTGATGTGTGTGTGCCCCTGCAATGTCAACTACACACATGTGTCACCCAGGAGTAGAGTGCCTGTTTGTGTGATTGTTCAGCCCTGTGATTGTGATTGTGTGCACATGTGTGTTGTATGTTGTGCACTGTGCAGTGTGTTGGTGTGCCCTTGCAGTTCTGGTTGACTCCTACTTGTTGTTTTTGTCAATTGTGAGTATGCAGAGTATGTGACTGGCAAGTCAGTGCTGTGTTTTGTTGATCATCCATGTGTCTTGATGTAGTTTGTGGTGACTGTGCATACCTGCTCAGCCACACTGACATTGTGGGTGTGTTTTCTCATGCATTGCTGTCACATGGGGCTTTATTGCCTCCAGTATGGCATGTGGTGTGTGGTGTCATACCATCCCCTATCTGTGCTTCAGATGCCTACCCATTGTGAGTTTGCACTCCATCTATTTGTGTATGGTACACTCCTGCCATGTCCACTACTGACGTACACACCACTTCACTTTCATGTCAACTGTCCCCTTGGGTTGCCTCCCCATCACTTCATTTGTGACACTGTCCTTTGTGGTGCATGTCTTTGCACAGGAGCAATGTACCACTCAGGAAATGTTCCCAATTGGTTATATGTGATTTTCTTGTACTGTTCAGCATTCATGGTTGCTCATATGCAGTTCAACCGTTTGTGCTGCACAGTCCTCAGGACATGTTGTTTCCACTTGGGTGTCCTAGAGTTGTGCATCTGTGGGTATTGGGTTAGGTGTATGTGTGTTTGCTGAGGTACTGCTTCCCTTCTGGGCTGTGATTTTGTCAGTGTGCTGTTTGGATTGTTGTTGTGGGTGTTCATGTTGTGTCACTCATATCTGTGTGGGGCTGGTATGTTTGGTGTGCACACACTGCTTGGTGTGCATGCAGTGCTGTGGGTGTATGTTGCCTTGTCCTTGCCTGGTGTGCATCCCCTGATGTCCTGCTGTGTTTGCAATGTGATTTATTGGCATGTGCATCTGTTATGTGTTTGATGTGGCTGTGTGCAGTGTTTGGGCTGTGTTGTCTCTTGCAGCTGACAGATGCTCTGTGTGTGGTGTTCTATTTGCATGTCAGTGTGCGTGTTTTGTTGGTGTGGTGTGTTTCATTCAGATGTGTGTAGCCAGTGCGGTGTGCCGTACTTGTTTGTCTGTCACATGAACTTAGATCTATTCTAGTTCCGGAGCTTGTGTTAGGTACGTCCTTGGTGTTTTCTCCTCTCATATTTGAGCTGTCTCTTGTCATTCTTGCGCGTGTGCAGGCATGTGGTACACTGTGACATCATGTTGACTTGATGGGTGGTGTGGTATGTCTGTCTGTGTTCAAAAATCAGATAGGAGGGAGAAAGAAGGGCTTAGGTCCACTCAGCTTCCTTGTCTCAATATATCAAAAAATCAGTAGTAGAGTGGATCACTGGTCCTGGGAAACCAGGGTATTGCATGGTTAGTACTTTGTACTGTTTAAGAAACCCTCATTCACGTTTGGTTAAGGATCGGGATTAGCGGTATATCTTGATTCTCCGCTGGATTTGGTATTTAACGTGATCGCATAATCATTGGGTTAATCCAATGCTTCCTCCACCCGGAGGCTTTTACCACTGGTAATCGCAGTAGTGATCGTGAATAAAAAAGGTGAGGTGATTGTGGTGAAGAAAAAAGTTGTTTAAAAATCTCGTAAAGCCAGTAGATTTCTTTATTAGTACTGGATTCGGGATAGGTTAAAAAGAGTTTTTTAGTTGTGCATGTATCCGACTTATTATGGTCAAGTGCACTTTTTAAAATTGTGTCCAAAAAAGGTCGACATGTTTCAGCCCTCGTCAGCCCCTAGGGGTCAAGTGGGCTTTCTTCAGGACCTGGTGCAAAGCAGAGTGACCTTAACTACAGGCACCCTTGTGGATGTGCAGGAATATTATTTCCTTCTTGGTTGCACATTCAATCTAAAACCATTGAGAGAAAATGTTCGTGGGGGGGAAGGAAAGAAAGAAAGAAGGAAAAACACAAAAATCATTGTGAATCCATTCAATACATATGCATCATAAAATGGCAAAACTTTGTTTGAGTGAGACCCCCTATGTGGGGAAACACTTGGTATGGCAAAGTTCGTCCCTCCTTTACTTGTAAGAAACAGACCCTATTCACAATCCATTTTGTCATATTCCCAGAGTGGTGATAAACCAAATCTCCAAGCATCTCCTCATCAACAACACAAGAAGTGCGTGCTCTGCACTCCCTTATGAGCTTTTCAGGTTAAGGGGTCGAGAGAAATAACACTTCTAGATGTTCACCGAGGGTGACTGGGATCTTAGTCATCACGTGGGACCACATTGTAAATCAGAATGAGGCTGTGCTCTTTTGAAGGCTTGTAAATAGATACATTTCTGGACAATAAAGTTTTTTTAGACAGACTAAGCTCAGCGACTTTCGTTTGTGTTACTTCCATGGGACCACATTGTAAATCAGAATGAGGCCGAGCTCCTTTGGAAGCTTGTAAATAAATACATTTCTGGACAATAAAGTACTTTTCAGACACACTCCGCTAACCGACTTTCGTTTGTGTTACTTCCGTGGTTAAGTGTATCGGGCTCTAAGAGATAATGCCCTCTAGTGTGAAACAGAACCTTGAATATGAAAAAACATAACGCGTTATTACATTCTTTTCAGTGGCTTCTAAGTAGCGTAAAGCGAGTAAAATACACGACCATGTGAGTTCGCTAGAGACAGAAATGTAGAAATTGTCGTGGTTACCTGGTCTCCTTCGTTACAGGCCACAACGGGTACTCTAGGGGGGTCGCTTCACGCTCTAATGGTGTTTGAAGAAAAAGCAGTGCTTCAAAAGAAAGTAATCTTGGGAATACGTTACGTGTTGTGCTCTTGGCGCTCTGGATCTCCTTCCATTACCTCTTTGGCGTCGGTCTGTGACCTGTGCTGACTCTGCCTCCTAGGACCCGGTGAAGACAAAGGTTCCGGGTCGGCTAGCTCTTTTGAAGGCAGAGTGATCATAGGCATGGGAAAAAGACTCGCTATTTTCATAAAAAATTCCTGATACACAACTCGTTTTTGTAGTTGCCTAATTCTCATGTTTTTTTTAAAAAATGGTATTTGTTGAAGATAGTATATAAAATTTGTATAAAGTGGGTTCTTATATATCTTGCCATAAATATTCGTTGGTTAATTCAATGTTTTTTCGTTACCATGGGATATCTGATACCGTGATCTTTTGAAGTAATTGGTGATCACGTTTTTTAACTGGGATCGACTGCATTGGTTTCAGTAGGTTCAGGTTAGAGCTGAAAAGCGTCATGTGGGTAGATAAGTCATTTGCACATCTACTTACTATGGCAGATGGGCGAATATGGCCGCATTGTCTCATTTCTAGACAGAAAGGAAGAGATATCGGTTTCGGAATAACGCTAGATTTCACAGAAAACTTCGCATTATTGGATGTTGATCTATCAAGTGTTCTTAAGGCTGAGCCATGGGATATTATCGTTCAGACCTCGTCTGTGTGTTTGGAGACGATATACCCATCTTTGTTCCTTTTCGAACAGTGTTCTTTCGGCATTGAAGTTTCTAAAGGGTAGAGTCTCTAAAATTACCCATTGCAGATCATCCACAGTGTGTCCTTGCTCTATGAAGTGACAACTCATCTTTGTGGTCATTTTTTTGCATTTCACATTGCTTCTATGTTCACATAGTCTCGTTTTGGCTTTTCGTGTTGTCATGCCAATGTATCTTAGGCTGCAAGGGCATGTAATCATGTAGATTACATGGGTGGTGTTGCAGTTTGTATGTGATCTGATTGTCCATTTCAAATCAGGCAGTAGTTGCAATGTTTTGGTCGCTGTAGTTAGGTGACATACTGAGCAGGTGCCACATGGATAGTGTCCTGTTATGGGCGAGTTGTTCCATGGACCGCGTGGGATTTCATTGATAGTTTTCTCTGGAGGTCTTGTATGGACGAGTAGGTCTTTTAAGTTCCTAGTCCTTCTATTCGAAAACCTAGGTTTAGGCCATTTCAGAGATCCAGAGGTGAGGATCTTCCAGTTCTTGTTTACAATTTTCTTGATGTTATTGGACACCGTACTGTAGGTACTCACACAGGTGATGAGATCTGGTGTTGGTTCTTTTATGATGGTTTCGAGTAGTACTTCTCTCTGTTGATTTTTGGCCCTCTTTTGGCATTTTTCAATGGTCTTGACTGGGTAGTCTCTTGTACGGAGTTTCTCACTGAGGTCCCGGGCTTGACTTTTGTAGTCTCTCATCTCATTGCAATTACGTCTTAACCTTAGGAATTGCCCATAAGGGAGATTATCTCTTAATGGGCGTGGGTGAAAGCTCTTGTAGGACAAAAGACTATTCTTGGCGGTTGACTTAAAGAACGTTTTAGTGTGTATTGTATTGTTTTTGATGAATATCGTGACATCCAGGAAATCAAGGCTGTTTGAACTTGCTGTATATGTGAATTTTAACCACGCATCTCTCTCGTTCAGCCAATGGTGGAATTCAGTCAGGGTATCTCTATCCCCTTCCCATATTAGGAGCACATCATCGATGTAGCGTTTCCAAAAGACGATTTTGTTTCGAAAAGGGTTAGAGATGTCAAAAATATGGTTCGTCTCAAAGTCACTGACATACAGCCCTGCCACACTCGGCGCGAAGGTGCTCCCCATAGATGTTCCGTGCCACTGCTTGTACATTGTTTTGTTGTATTGGAAGTGGTTCTCAGTTAGTGCTAGTCTGCAGCATTCAAGTACAAAGTGTCTCGGTGTTTTATGCTCCCATTGTTGGTTGAAAAGAAGTGTCTCTAAGGTTTCTAGGGTCTTCTGTTGAGGTAGGCTTGTATATAAACTCTCAACGTCTAGACCAACCAAAAGCATCTTATCCTCAGAGAATTGTAGGTTCTGAAGAAGGTTCAAAAGATTTTTCGTGTCCCTCAGGTAGGTGGCAGTCTGTTGTACTAATGGTTTTAGATAATGATCGGCAAATTGCGATAGTGGTTCAAGGATAGACCCTATTCCTGAAACAATAGGTCGTCCTGGTGGTGGTCGTTTTTCCTTATGGATTTTGGGAAGGGAGTAGAAGTACGGCATCCGGGGGCATTTGGTCAGTAGGAAGTCTGCTTCTGATTTCGAAATCCAGTTATTGGTCTCTGCTTCATCGACCATTAAAGCAATCGTATTCTGTAGGCGTGGGGTGGGATCTACTGTGATCACCTGATAGAATTTGGTGTCACTAAGAAGATCAATACATTGTTGGTTGTACCCTTCTCTACTTAGTAGCACAATTCCCCCACCTTTATCTGCTGGTTTGATTACTAGATCACTGTTTAGACGTAATGAGTCTAATGCTTTTTGTTCAGATTTTGAGAAATTGATGAAGGGTTTGTTGGTCGAATCTTTGAGATCTTCAACTTCCTTCATAATTGCCTGTTCAAAGGCAAGGATCTCTACTGGAACCTGATGGTTCAGTGGGCAGAAGTTCGACTTGCGGCGAAATGTTGTGTCGCAGCTTTTGGATGGTTCTTCTTGGTTGTTAAAAAAGGCTTTCAACTTGATAGTTCTGCAAAAATCCGCCATTTCACATTGAAGTTTAAATAAATCAAGTGGGGGTGTGGGGACATAGCTAAGGCCTTTATTGAGGACATCTTCCTGTTCCTTTGTGAGTGGAATATCGGTCAGGTTGAAGACGAGGTTGTTGCGCTGGTCCCTGGTTTTGCATTTGTCATGCTTCTCGTGTGTACCTGACGTTCTTGGTCGAACCAGGTCACTCCTTTCCGTCTCGTTCTGCTGTTCAGTTGGCCTCTCCCTAAAAAAGGCGGCCTATGTGTGTAGCTTTGTCCCATATCTGGTGGTGTTGGGTTCCCCATAGGAGGAGGGGGAATTGGGTAGAATGGGTTTGCCCAGCCTTGAAGGTTCGGATTGAAAGTGTTGAAAGGCATTGGATGTGGCTGTGGGCCAAAGTAGGGGTTGAACCAGTTGTTTGATCTCCTCCTGTTTTGGCGTCTGTATTGGCCTCGGTTTCTTCTTGGTGTGTAAGCTTCATCGCCACTCCAATCTGATCCATTGGTTGAAGAACTCATACTAGAGTTGCTTAGGTTGTCAGTTGTATTGTCTGGGATTTTATAATCATCCGCACTATATGGGTGCATTCGCTCCATAGAGAATTTTTTGAGGTCTTTCCCTAATTTCTGAATTTTGTTCTGTGTAATGTATTCTTTGGTTTCATTAATCTCCTTGTTGATCTCTTCCAATCGTTTTTTGTAAACTGTCAATTGTACCATGTTTTTTAGTTTCGTCTCGATCACCTGAATTTTGATGGTAAGTTCTTCGGTGAGTCTTGTAGCTGTCTTAATTATCAAAACTAAATAGTCTCTTGTGCACTTCCAGGAGATAGAAGACCAGTCTTTGCGGAAGACCAGATCTTGTAGGAAGATGCGTGGGGCATTGTTTACCCAAAGTCCTCTTGGTGCCGCATTCGCACGTAAATATTCTGTCATTATTACGCCATGGATAGCTGTTCGTACTTGCTCTTTTTTGATCTCTGAGAGTTCTTCCCAATCGGTGGTTTGGGCCAAGGTTTGCGTGAGGTCTTTATCTTGCAAAAGTGATGGGAGGGACAGAATTGCGTTAATTTCTTCTGTAGAGTAACTTAGGCCTAGATTGTCGGCCATAGTTAGTGTTCACCAGAAGAGGGATATGTGTAGTTTATATCTATTAAGGAGAAAACTCCCACAGCTGCACGCTGCTTAAATATTCAAAAATCAGATAGGAGGGAGAAAGAAGGGCTTAGGTCCACTCAGCTTCCTTGTCTCAATATATCAAAAAATCAGTAGTAGAGTGGATCACTGGTCCTGGGAAACCAGGGTATTGCATGGTTAGTACTTTGTACTGTTTAAGAAACCCTCATTCACGTTTGGTTAAGGATCGGGATTAGCGGTATATCTTGATTCTCCGCTGGATTTGGTATTTAACGTGATCGCATAATCATTGGGTTAATCCAATGCTTCCTCCACCCGGAGGCTTTTACCACTGGTAATCGCAGTAGTGATCGTGAATAAAAAAGGTGAGGTGATTGTGGTGAAGAAAAAAGTTGTTTAAAAATCTCGTAAAGCCAGTAGATTTCTTTATTAGTACTGGATTCGGGATAGGTTAAAAAGAGTTTTTTAGTTGTGCACGTATCCGACTTATTATGGTCAAGTGCACTTTTTAAAATTGTGTCCAAAAAAGGTCGACATGTTTCAGCCCTCGTCAGCCCCTAGGGGTCAAGTGGGCTTTCTTCAGGACCTGGTGCAAAGCAGAGTGACCTTAACTACAGGCACCCTTGTGGATGTGCAGGAATATTATTTCCTTCTTGGTTGCACATTCAATCTAAAACCATTGAGAGAAAATGTTCGTGGGGGGGGAAGGAAAGAAAGAAAGAAGGAAAAACACAAAAATCATTGTGAATCCATTCAATACATATGCAATCATAAAATGGCAAAACTTTGTTTGAGTGAGACCCCCTAGGTGGGGAAACACTTGGTATGGCAAAGTTCGTCCCTCCTTTACTTGTAAGAAACAGACCCTATTCACAATCCATTTTGTCATATTCCCAGAGTGGTGATAAACCAAATCTCCAAGCATCTCCTCATCAACAACACAAGAAGTGCGTGCTCTGCACTCCCTTATGAGCTTTTCAGGTTAAGGGGTCGAGAGATTTCCTGGATGTCACGATATTCATCAAAAACAATACAATACACACTAAAACGTTCTTTAAGTCAACCGCCAAGAATAGTCTTTTGTCCTACAAGAGCTTTCACCCACGCCCATTAAGAGATAATCTCCCTTATGGGCAATTCCTAAGGTTAAGACGTAATTGCAGTGAGATGAGAGACTACAAAAGTCAAGCCCGGGACCTCAGTGAGAAACTCCGTACAAGAGACTACCCAGTCAAGACCATTGAAAAATGCCAAAAGAGGGCCAAAAATCAACAGAGAGAAGTACTACTCGAAACCATCATAAAAGAACCAACACCAGATCTCATCACCTGTGTGAGTACCTACAGTACGGTGTCCAATAACATCAAGAAAATTGTAAACAAGAACTGGAAGATCCTCACCTCTGGATCTCTGAAATGGCCTAAACCTAGGTTTTCGAATAGAAGGACTAGGAACTTAAAAGACCTACTCGTCCATACAAGACCTCCAGAGAAAACTATCAATGAAATCCCACGCGGTCCATGGAACAACTCGCCCATAACAGGACACTATCCATGTGGCACCTGCTCAGTATGTCACCTAACTACAGCGACCAAAACATTGCAACTACTGCCTGATTTGAAATGGACAATCAGATCACATACAAACTGCAACACCACCCATGTAATCTACATGATTACATGCCCTTGCAGCCTAAGATACATTGGCATGACAACACGAAAAGCCAAAACGAGACTATGTGAACATAGAAGCAATGTGAAATGCAAAAAAATGACCACAAAGATGAGTTGTCACTTCATAGAGCAAGGACACACTGTGGATGATCTGCAATGGGTAATTTTAGAGACTCTACCCTTTAGAAACTTCAATGCCGAAAGAACACTGTTCGAAAAGGAACAAAGATGGGTATATCGTCTCCAAACACACAGACGAGGTCTGAACGATAATATCCCATGGCTCAGCCTTAAGAACACTTGATAGATCAACATCCAATAATGCGAAGTTTTCTGTGAAATCTAGCGTTATTCCGAAACCGATATCTCTTCCTTTCTGTCTAGAAATGAGACAATGCGGCCATATTCGCCCATCTGCCATAGTAAGTAGATGTGCAAATGACTTATCTACCCACATGACGCTTTTCAGCTCTAACCTGAACCTACTGAAACCAATGCAGTCGATCCCAGTTAAAAAACGTGATCACCAATTACTTCAAAAGATCACGGTATCAGATATCCCATGGTAACGAAAAAACATTGAATTAACCAACGAATATTTATGGCAAGATATATAAGAACCCACTTTATACAAATTTTATAACTATCTTCAACAAATACCATTTTTTTAAAAAAACATGAGAATTAGGCAACTACAAAAACGAGTTGTGTATCAGGAATTTTTTATGAAAATAGCGAGTCTTTTTCCCATGCATATGATCACTCTGCCTTCAAAAGAGCTAGCCGACCCAGAACCTTTGTCTTCACCGGGTCCTAGGAGGCAGAGTCAGCACAGGTCACAGACCGACGCCAAAGAGGTAATGGAAGGAGATCCAGAGCGCCGAGAGCACAACACGTAACGTATTCCCAAGATTACTTTCTTTTGAAGCACTGCTTTTTCTTCAAACACCATTAGAGCGTGAAGCGACCCCCCTAGAGTACCCGTTGTGGCCTGTAACGAAGGAGACCAGGTAACCACGACAATTTCTACATTTCTGTCTCTAGCGAACTCACATGGTCGTGTATTTTACTCGCTTTACGCTACTTAGAAGCCACTGAAAAGAATGTAATAACGCGTTATGTTTTTTCATATTCAAGGTTCTGTTTCACACTAGAGGGCATTATCTCTTAGAGCCCGATACACTTAACCACGGAAGTAACACAAACGAAAGTCGGTTAGCGGAGTGTGTCTGAAAAGTACTTTATTGTCCAGAAATGTATTTATTTACAAGCTTCCAAAGGAGCTCGGCCTCATTCTGATTTACAATGTGGTCCCATGGAAGTAACACAAACGAAAGTCGCTGAGCTTAGTCTGTCTAAAAAAACTTTATTGTCCAGAAATGTATCTATTTACAAGCCTCAAAAGAGCACAGCCTCATTCTGATTTACAATGTGGTCCCACGTGATGACTAAGATCCCAGTCACCCTCGGTGAACATCTAGAAGTGTTATTTCTCTCGACCCCTTAACCTGAAAAGCTCATAAGGGAGTGCAGAGCACGCACTTCTTGTGTTGTTGATGAGGAGATGCTTGGAGATTTGGTTTATCACCACTCTGGGAATATGACAAAATGGATTGTGAATAGGGTCTGTTTCTTACAAGTAAAGGAGGGACGAACTTTGCCATACCAAGTGTTTCCCCACCTAGGGGGTCTCACTCAAACAAAGTTTTGCCATTTTATGATTGCATATGTATTGAATGGATTCACAATGATTTTTGTGTTTTTCCTTCTTTCTTTCTTTCCTTCCCCCCCACGAACATTTTCTCTCAATGGTTTTAGATTGAATGTGCAACCAAGAAGGAAATAATATTCCTGCACATCCACAAGGGTGCCTGTAGTGAAGGTCACTCTGCTTTGCACCAGGTCCTGAAGAAAGCCCACTTGACCCCTAGGGGCTGACGAGGGCTGAAACATGTCGACCTTTTTTGGACACAATTTTAAAAAGTGCACTTGACCATAATAAGTCGGATACGTGCACAACTAAAAAACTCTTTTTAACCTATCCCGAATCCAGTACTAATAAAGAAATCTACTGGCTTTACGAGATTTTTAAACAACTTTTTTCTTCACCACAATCACCTCACCTTTTTTATTCACGATCACTACTGCGATTACCAGTGGTAAAAGCCTCCGGGTGGAGGAAGCATTGGATTAACCCAATGATTATGCGATCACGTTAAATACCAAATCCAGCGGAGAATCAAGATATACCGCTAATCCCGATCCTTAACCAAACGTGAATGAGGGTTTCTTAAACAGTACAAAGTACTAACCATGCAATACCCTGGTTTCCCAGGACCAGTGATCCACTCTACTACTGATTTTTTGATATATTGAGACAAGGAAGCTGAGTGGACCTAAGCCCTTCTTTCTCCCTCCTATCTGATTTTTGAATATTTAAGCAGCGTGCAGCTGTGGGAGTTTTCTCCTTAATAGATATAAACTACACATATCCCTCTTCTGGTGAACACTAACTATGGCCGACAATCTAGGCCTAAGTTACTCTACAGAAGAAATTAACGCAATTCTGTCCCTCCCATCACTTTTGCAAGATAAAGACCTCACGCAAACCTTGGCCCAAACCACCGATTGGGAAGAACTCTCAGAGATCAAAAAAGAGCAAGTACGAACAGCTATCCATGGCATAATAATGACAGAATATTTACGTGCGAATGCGGCACCAAGAGGACTTTGGGTAAACAATGCCCCACGCATCTTCCTACAAGATCTGGTCTTCCGCAAAGACTGGTCTTCCATCTCCTGGAAGTGCACAAGAGACTATTTAGTTTTGATAATTAAGACAGCTACAAGACTCACCGAAGAACTTACCATCAAAATTCAGGTGATCGAGACGAAACTAAAAAACATGGTACAATTGACAGTTTACAAAAAACGATTGGAAGAGATCAACAAGGAGATTAATGAAACCAAAGAATACATTACACAGAACAAAATTCAGAAATTAGGGAAAGACCTCAAAAAATTCTCTATGGAGCGAATGCACCCATATAGTGCGGATGATTATAAAATCCCAGACAATACAACTGACAACCTAAGCAACTCTAGTATGAGTTCTTCAACCAATGGATCAGATTGGAGTGGCGATGAAGCTTACACACCAAGAAGAAACCGAGGCCAATACAGACGCCAAAACGGGAGGAGATCAAACAACTGGTTCAACCCCTACTTTGGCCCACAGCCACATCCAATGCCTTTCAACACTTTCAATCCGAACCTTCAAGGCTGGGCAAACCCATTCTACCCAATTCCCCCTCCTCCTATGGAGAACCCAACACCACCAGATATGGGACAAAGCTACACACATAGGCCGCCTTTTTTAGGGAGAGGCCAACCGAACAGCAGAACGAGACGGAAAGGAGTGACCTGGTTCGACCAAGAACGTCAGGTACACACGAGAAGCATGACGAATGCAAAACCAGGGACCAGCGCAACAACCTCGTCTTCAACCTGACCGATATTCCACTCACAAAGGAACAGGAAGACGTCCTCAATAAAGGCCTTTGCTATGTCCCCACACCCCCACTTGATTTATTTAAACTTCAATGTGAAATGGCGGATTTTTGCAGAACTATCAAGTTGAAAGCATTTTTTAACAACCAAGAAGAACCATCCAAAAGCTGCGACACAACATTTCGCCGCAAGTCGAACTTCTGCCCACTGAACCATCAGGTTCCAGTAGAGATCCTTGCCTTTGAACAGGCAATTATGAAGGAAGTTGAAGATCTCAAAGATTCGACCAACAAACCCTTCATCAATTTCTCAAAATCTGAACAAAAAGCATTAGACTCATTACGTCTAAACAGTGATCTAGTAATCAAACCAGCAGATAAAGGTGGGGGAATTGTGCTACTAAGTAGAGAAGGGTACAACCAACAATGTATTGATCTTCTTAGTGACACCAAATTCTATCAGGTGATCACAGTAGATCCCACCCCACGCCTACAGAATACGATTGCTTTAATGGTCGATGAAGCAGAGACCAATAACTGGATTTCGAAATCAGAAGCAGACTTCCTACTGACCAAATCCCCCCAGATGCCGTACTTCTACTCCCTTCCCAAAATCCATAAGGAAAAACGACCACCACCAGGACGACCTATTGTTTCAGGAATAGGGTCTATCCTTGAACCACTATCGCAATTTGCCGATCATTATCTAAAACCATTAGTTTAACAGACTGCCACCTACCTGAGGGACACGAAAAATCTTTTGAACCTTCTTCAGAACCTACAATTCTCTGAGGATAAGATGATTTTGGTTGGTCTAGACGTTGAGAGCTTATATACAAGCCTACCTCAACAGAAGACCCTAGAAACCTTAGAGACACTTCTTTTCAACCAACAATGGGAGCATAAAACACCGAGACACTTTGTACTTGAATGCTGCAGACTAGCACTAACTGAGAACCACTTCCAATACAACAAAACAATGTACAAGCAGTGCCACGGAACATCTATGGGGAGCACCTTCGCGCCGAGTGTGGCAGGGCTGTATGTCAGTGACTTTGAGACGAACCATATTTTTGACATCTCTAACCCTTTTCGAAACAAAATCGTCTTTTGGAAACGCTACATCGATGATGTGCTCCTAATATGGGAAGGGGATAGAGATACCCTGACTGAATTCCACCATTGGCTGAACGAGAGAGATGCGTGGTTAAAATTCACATATACAGCAAGTTCAAACAGCCTTGATTTCCTGGATGTCACGATATTCATCAAAAACAATACAATACACACTAAAACGTTCTTTAAGTCAACCGCCAAGAATAGTCTTTTGTCCTACAAGAGCTTTCACCCACGCCCATTAAGAGATAATCTCCCTTATGGGCAATTCCTAAGGTTAAGACGTAATTGCAGTGAGATGAGAGACTACAAAAGTCAAGCCCGGGACCTCAGTGAGAAACTCCGTACAAGAGACTACCCAGTCAAGACCATTGAAAAATGCCAAAAGAGGGCCAAAAATCAACAGAGAGAAGTACTACTCGAAACCATCATAAAAGAACCAACACCAGATCTCATCACCTGTGTGAGTACCTACAGTACGGTGTCCAATAACATCAAGAAAATTGTAAACAAGAACTGGAAGATCCTCACCTCTGGATCTCTGAAATGGCCTAAACCTAGGTTTTCGAATAGAAGGACTAGGAACTTAAAAGACCTACTCGTCCATACAAGACCTCCAGAGAAAACTATCAATGAAATCCCACGCGGTCCATGGAACAACTCGCCCATAACAGGACACTATCCATGTGGCACCTGCTCAGTATGTCACCTAACTACAGCGACCAAAACATTGCAACTACTGCCTGATTTGAAATGGACAATCAGATCACATACAAACTGCAACACCACCCATGTAATCTACATGATTACATGCCCTTGCAGCCTAAGATACATTGGCATGACAACACGAAAAGCCAAAACGAGACTATGTGAACATAGAAGCAATGTGAAATGCAAAAAAATGACCACAAAGATGAGTTGTCACTTCATAGAGCAAGGACACACTGTGGATGATCTGCAATGGGTAATTTTAGAGACTCTACCCTTTAGAAACTTCAATGCCGAAAGAACACTGTTCGAAAAGGAACAAAGATGGGTATATCATCTCCAAACACACAGACGAGGTCTGAACGATAATATCCCATGGCTCAGCCTTAAGAACACTTGATAGATCAACATCCAATAATGCGAAGTTTTCTGTGAAATCTAGCGTTATTCCGAAACCGATATCTCTTCCTTTCTGTCTAGAAATGAGACAATGCGGCCATATTCGCCCATCTGCCATAGTAAGTAGATGTGCAAATGACTTATCTACCCACATGACGCTTTTCAGCTCTAACCTGAACCTACTGAAACCAATGCAGTCGATCCCAGTTAAAAAACGTGATCACCAATTACTTCAAAAGATCACGGTATCAGATATCCCATGGTAACGAAAAAACATTGAACTAACCAACGAATATTTATGGCAAGATATATAAGAACCCACTTAATACAAATTTTATAACTATCTTCAACAAATACCATTTTTTTTAAAAAACATGAGAATTAGGCAACTACAAAAACGAGTTGTGTATCAGGAATTTTTTATGAAAATAGCGAGTCTTTTTCCCATGCCTATGATCACTCTGCCTTCAAAAGAGCTAGCCGACCCAGAACCTTTGTCTTCACCGGGTCCTAGGAGGCAGAGTCAGCACAGGTCACAGACCGACGCCAAAGAGGTAATGGAAGGAGATCCAGAGCGCCGAGAGCACAACACGTAACGTATTCCCAAGATTACTTTCTTTTGAAGCACTGCTTTTTCTTCAAACACCATTAGAGCGTGAAGCGACCCCCCTAGAGTACCCGTTGTGGCCTGTAACGAAGGAGACCAGGTAACCACGACAATTTCTACATTTCTGTCTCTAGCGAACTCACATGGTCGTGTATTTTACTCGCTTTACGCTACTTAGAAGCCACTGAAAAGAATGTAATAACGCGTTATGTTTTTTCATATTCAAGGTTCTGTTTCACACTAGAGGGCATTATCTCTTAGAGCCCGATACACTTAACCACGGAAGTAACACAAACGAAAGTCGGTTAGCGGAGTGTGTCTGAAAAGTACTTTATTGTCCAGAAATGTATTTATTTACAAGCTTCCAAAGGAGCTCGGCCTCATTCTGATTTACAATGTGGTCCCATGGAAGTAACACAAACGAAAGTCGCTGAGCTTAGTCTGTCTAAAAAAACTTTATTGTCCAGAAATGCATCTATTTACAAGCCTTCAAAAGAGCACAGCCTCATTCTGATTTACAATGTGGTCCCACGTGATGACTAAGATCCCAGTCACCCTCGGTGAACATCTAGAAGTGTTATTTCTCTCGACCCCTTAACCTGAAAAGCTCATAAGGGAGTGCAGAGCACGCACTTCTTGTGTTGTTGATGAGGAGATGCTTGGAGATTTGGTTTATCACCACTCTGGGAATATGACAAAATGGATTGTGAATAGGGTCTGTTTCTTACAAGTAAAGGAGGGACGAACTTTGCCATACCAAGTGTTTCCCCACATAGGGGGTCTCACTCAAACAAAGTTTTGCCATTTTATGATGCATATGTATTGAATGGATTCACAATGATTTTTGTGTTTTTCCTTCTTTCTTTCTTTCCTTCCCCCCCCCACGAACATTTTCTCTCAATGGTTTTAGATTGAATGTGCAACCAAGAAGGAAATAATATTCCTGCACATCCACAAGCGTGCCTGTAGTTAAGGTCACTCTGCTTTGCACCAGGTCCTGAAGAAAGCCCACTTGACCCCTAGGGGCTGACGAGGGCTGAAACATGTCGACCTTTTTTGGACACAATTTTAAAAAGTGCACTTGACCATAATAAGTCGGATACGTGCACAACTAAAAAACTCTTTTTAACCTATCCCGAATCCAGTACTAATAAAGAAATCTACTGGCTTTACGAGATTTTTAAACAACTTTTTTCTTCACCACAATCACCTCACCTTTTTTATTCACGATCACTACTGCGATTTCCAGTGGTAAAAGCCTCCGGGTGGAGGAAGCATTGGATTAACCCAATGATTATGCGATCACGTTAAATACCAAATCCAGCGGAGAATCAAGATATACCGCTAATCCCGATCCTTAACCAAACGTGAATGAGGGTTTCTTAAACAGTACAAAGTACTAACCATGCAATACCCTGGTTTCCCAGGACCAGTGATCCACTCTACTACTGATTTTTTGATGTCTGTCTGTGTGTCATTGTAGGCCGATTTCTCTCAGTTTGTGTCCATGGTTGTTTTGCGATGTTGCACTTCTTGTCTGTGTTGTGGTATTTTGTCTGTGCATTATTCCTGAGTGATGAGGTTGTGCACTCCTGTTCTGTCTGTGCTTCCATTGCCTTTCCACAGTTTTGGCTGCACAGGTTATGTCTGGTCTTGTTGTGGTTCTCTGTGTGTTTTTGTTGAGTTATGTGTTTGTCTGTTGTTTTGGTGCAGACATTGGTTCTGGCATCCCTGTGTGTTTGTGTGATGTTTGTGGATACCCCCCAGGGAGTGTGATTGTTTGTCTGTGTAATGACTTGACATTATTTACACCCTTCTGTGTGTCTGACACTGGTGTTGTGTGCTGCAGGTGTGATGTGGGGTATGTGTGAAGATTCCTACTTGTGTTTGACAGTCATGGAGTGTCAATGGGCCCTGTGTGTTGTGCTGCCGACATACTCCAGTCAAGTAGTTGTATACATATGTGTGGCTGTTCTCTGTTTGACTTCAGGGCCTTCCTTTCATCCCTGTGCCTATACATGGGTTGCCTTGCTGTCTCCCTGAGTTGTTTCACTGAGGTGACTGTGGTTTGACTTCACTCACTGTGCCAGCCATGTGTGATTTGATGGGCTGAGGGTGTTGTTATTTGTTTCTTGTCTTGCATGTGCTGTACACATCCTTGGCCTTCCATTTGTGTGCACCTCACTTTAGCTTTCCTATATGTTGTACTCCATTGCTGCTGGCCTGTGGTCTGTGTATGTGGTTGTGTGTCAGTGTGGGGTATGTCTGTGTGACTTGGCAGGCTGTGTGTCCAGTGGAGTGATTGTTCATTATCTGTGTGAGTGTTTATTTTGTGCTTGAACTCAGTTTTCTTGCCATGTGTGTGTTGTTGTTGTGGTGTGTGGTTTGCCCTGGGCCTGTGCTTCTGTGCTGTGTGTTCCTCTGCAGCCACACCTGCTGTGGCTGTCTCCCAAGTTGTTTGGTGTGTGGCGCGGGGAGTGGGTTCACCTGGCTTGTTGTGCATGAGGGAGCACAGTAGGGGCACATGGCATGTCCCTTCAATGGGGGGTCCTGGTTTGTGGCGGGTGGAGGTGTGTCCCTGTGGTCTTTGTGCACTGCCCATGCCTTGCGCTGGTCCTGCCTTCTGCATTGTGCGCATGTTTTCCCACGTCTTCACCGCTGTGGTGATGTGACCGGGACATTACTTCATGATCACGGTAGATGGGTGACCTGGATGCAGATGGGTGATGTAGTGACAGGTAGGACATGTGTGGATGTGTTCCTGTCCCCACCAGGGTGTCTGGTGTGGACAGGAACCCTATATCAGCCCATGAGTTTTGTGTTGTGGTTTTGTGTGGGATTGTGTTATTGCGTACCTGCGGCATCGTCCGTGATGGTCCATGAGTTGCTGGTAATGTATCAGGTACAGCACCGGGAAGACTTGTAGAGCTGGATCCATTGCGGTCGGGACCGGGTGGAAGGGACCGGGACTCTGGCTTCCCGCTCGACTGTCGAGCTTCTGCTGTCTCTGGTTGGGCAGTTTCTCCGCTGCGGTGCAACTGGCTGTTTGGGGCATCCTGATTTGTACAGCGGACGGGACGTAAATCCGTACGGCAGTGAGTCTCCATTGGCTCCTACCGCTGCGGTGGCGGGTGCACTTTGATGGCGGTTCGTGTAACACCGCGGCAGACGGGAAATGGGCTATGTTTGGCCATACTAATATGGCAGACGTAAGGACCGCTGCTGGCATGTGGAAAAAAGCATTTTCCGCCACCGCCAGCACCGCGGTGGTGCCTCCGCCCGCCATACTAATAGACCCCTTTGTTTTAAAAAGATAATTCATTTTCACGCATGTTAGGTTGCAACTTTGGTACAACAACCATATATTTCATTATCCTTAAGGTTTGTATATGAGTGCAAAGATTTGCAACAATTGACCCCCCTAGTCCGGCCTTATCATTAAATTCTTACTCTCAAACTCAATATGAGAGGTGAAGGCCTGGGGGTTTTTGTTTGTTACATGGCCCTCTTAAGTGAGTATCAGCATGAGATATAGTTGCAGTGGGTTTCTGCATGTTGCTCACAGTAGTATTACCACCCAGGGACCTTCCCCTCACGTGTCTTGCCTGGAGGTCTCTTCTGGTAAATTTATTCCAGGAGTTAAGAGCATCCTTAACAAGTGGAGAAATCTTACATACAGCTTACGGTAAAGTTGAAAAGATGATTGAACAAGTGGTTAAATTAGCTCTCTCTAAGGAGCTACCTAAAAGGGGCTGCAAATGTGAAAATATACTTGTTTGTATTTATGAAATAACTCAATCCAATGAGAAACTGTATTTTTTAATCAGTTATTTCTGTTCTCATAGACTCAACAATTTCTTCCACCCCTCCTGGAATACCAGACTTTGGGGGCTGGATCATCAACCCACTTAATACCTGCGTTTGTACTACTCTCCACTCCACAGACCCCTGAGCTTGTTCGAGTATTTTGCACCCCTTATTCTGGAGTGGATCAAACCTATTGGTACAAACAACATCTGGCACAATATGGTGAGAACTTCTGTCACAGTCTGTTTGTTCGCCCTCAGCTGTAGCAGTTTTCTGCAAGTTGCTAAATGGCCTCATGCTTGGGGCTTTTGGAAAAGTTTGCCTATGGGCGCAAATCTTTTTTCCACCTTTTCACTTTGTGTATTTGCCCTTCCTGATGTTTTCTGCCACCCTAAATTCACCTGTTCCAATGCATTTTTACTGTTTTTTTTACTTCTAAGTTCCATATGCCTCACCATAATTCTCCTTGTAAAAACTACAGGGCGACTCTACCGTGTAGACCTTTGAAAATCACAGTGAGTGGCAGCTCCAAGATGAAGCATGCCACTTTGGTGGGTGAGGGCCTTCGTTCTTGTGAGGGAGCACCCTCAGATTCGGGGCTTTAGCTTCCTTTGGCACCATCTCTCAGTGCTGAAGGAGCTAGTACTGCCTCTTTTTTGAACGTCTGTGTTATATTTAATGCTCTCATTTATACAGATAAATACAGACAGAAAAAACATGTTTCCTGTCTGTATTTATTTTTAAAAGCGGAAAAATAAGGAAAATTGTGCCTCTTGTGGGTGACTCTCCATGCTGTCTTTTGTAATTTCCATGTAAACAGTTGAGTAGATAAACAGCATTGGAAGTTAAAAAACAGGTTGAAGGTCCCTTAAATACCTGCATATTTTAACATAAATTTGTTTTATAATGGTTATATTTACCAGTGGGTGTAATGTTTCACTATATTTGACAGCTAAATTTCTAAAGCGCTACAGGCAGCAAAGTATGCAGAGTATGTGACTGGCAAGTCAGTGCTGTGTTTTGTTGATCATCCATGTGTCTTGATGCAGTTTGTGGTGACTGTGCATACCTGCTCAGCCACACTGACATTGTGGGTGTGTTTTCTCATGCATTGCTGTCACATGGGGCTTTATTGCCTCCAGTATGGCATGTGGTGTGTGGTGTCATACCATCCCCTATCTGTGCTTCAGATGCCTACCCATTGTGAGTTTGCACTCCATCTATTTGTGTATGGTACACTCCTGCCATGTCCACTACTGACGTACACACCACTTCACTTTCATGTCCGCTGTCCCCTTGGGTTGCCTCCCCATCACATCATTTGTGACACTGTTCTTTGTGGTGCATATCTTTGCACAGGAGCAATGTACCACTCAGGAAATGTTCCCAATTGGTTATATGTGATTTTCTTGTACTGTTTAGCATTCATGGTTACTCATATGCAGTTCAACCGTTTGTGCTGCACAGTCCTCAGGTCATGTTGTTTCCACTTGGGTGTCCCAGAGTTGTGCATCTGTGGGTATTGGGTTAGGTGTATGTGTGTTTGCTGAGGTACTGCTTCCCTTCCGGGGTGTGATGTTGTCAGTGTACTGTTTGGATTGTTGTTGTGGGTGTTCATGTTGTGTCACTCATATCTGTGTGGGGCTGGTATGTTTGGTGTGCACACACTGCTTGGTGTGCATGCAGTGCTGTGGGAGTATGTTGCCTTGTCCTTGCCTGGTGTGCATCCCCTGATGTCCTGCTGTGTTTGCAATGTGATTTATTGGCATGTGCATCTGTTATGTGTTTGATGTGGCTGTGTGTAGTGTTTGGGCTGTGTTGTCTCTTGCAGCTGACAGATGCTCTGTGTGTGGTGTTCTATTTGTATGTCAGTGTGTGTGTTTTGTTGGTGTGGTGTGTTTCATTCAGATGTGTGTAGCCAGTGTGGTGTGCCGCACTTGTTTGTCTGTCACATGAACTAAGATCTATTCTAGTTCCGGTGCTTGTGTTAGGTGCGTCCTTGGTGTTTTCTCCTCTCATATTTGAGCTGCCTCTTGTCATTCTTGTGCGTGTGCAGGCATGTGGTACACTGTGACATCATTTTGACTTGATGGGTGGTGTGGTATGTCTGTCTGTGTGTCATTGTAGGCCCATTTCTCTCAGTGTGTGTCCATGGTTGTTTTGCGATGGTGCACTTCTTGTCTGTGTTGTGGTATTTGTCTGTGCATTATTCCTGAGTGATGAGGTTGTGCACTCCTGTTCTGTCTGTGCTTCCATTGCCTTTCCACAGTTTGGCTGCACAGGTTGTGTCTGGTCTTGTTGTGGTTCTCTGTGTGTTTTTGTTGAGTTATGTGTTTGTCTGTTGTTTTGGTGCAGACATTGGTTCTGGCATCCCTGTGTGTTTGTGTGATGTTTGTGGATACCCCCCAGGGAGTGTGATTGTTTGTCTGTGTAATGACTGGACATTATTGACACCCTTCTGTGTGTCTGACACTGGTGTTGTGTGCTGCAGGTGTGATGTGGGGTATGTGTGAAGATTCCTACTTGTGTTTGACAGTCATGGAGTGTCAATGGGCCCTGTGTGTTGTGCTGCCGACATACTCCAGTCAAGTAGTTGTCTACATATGTGTGGCTGTTCACTGTTTGACTTCAGGGCCTTACTTTCATCCCTGTGCCTATACATGGGTTGCCTTGCTGTCTCCCTGAGTTGTTGCACTGAGGTGACTGTGGTTTGACTTCACTCACTGTGCCAGCCATGTGTGATTTGATGGGCTGAGGGTGTTGTTATTTGTTTCTTGTCTTGCATGTGCTGTACACATCCTTGGCCTTCCATTTGTGTGCACCTCACTTTAGCTTTCCTATATGTTGTACTCCATTGCTGCTGGCATGTGGTCTGTGTATGTGGTTGTGTGTCAGTGTGGGGTATGTCTGTGTGACTTGGCAGGCTGTGTGTCCAGTGGAGTGATTGCTCATTATCTGTGTGTGTGTTTATTTTGTGCTTGAACTCAGTTTTCTTGCCATGTGTGTGTTGTTGTTGTGGTGTGTGGTTTGCCCTGGGCATGTGCTTCTGCGCTGTGTGTTCCTCTGCAGCCACTCCGGCTGTGGCTGTCTCTCAAGTTGTTTGGTGTGTGGCGCGGGGTGTGGGTTCACCTGGCTTGTTGTTGTGCATGGGGAGCACAGTAGGGGCACATGGCATGTCCCTTCAATGGGGGGTCCTGGTGTGTGGAGGGTGGAGGTGTGTCCCTGTGGTCTTTGTGCACTGCCCATGCCTGGCGCTGGTCATGCCTTCTGCATTGTGCGCATGTTTTCCTGCGTTTTCACCGCTGTGGTGATGTGACCGGGACATTACTTCATGATCGCGGTAGATGGGTGACCTGGATGCGGAGGGGTGATTTAGTGACAGGTAGGACATGTGTGGATGTGTTCCTGTCCCCACCAGGGTGTCTGGTGTGGACAGGAACCCCATATCAGCCCATGAGTTGTGTGTTGTGGTTGTGTGTGGGATTGTGTTATTGCGTACCTGCGGCATCGTCCGTGACGGTCCATGAGTTGCTGGTAATGTATCAGGTACAGCACCGGGAAGACGTGTAGAGCTGGATCCATTGCGGTCGGGACCGGGTGGAAGGGACCGGGACTCTGGCTTCCCGCTCCGCTGTCGAGCTTCTGCCTTCTCTGGTTGGGCAGTTTCTCCGCTGCGGTGCAACTGGCTGTTTGGGGCATCCTGATTTGTACAGCGGACGGGACATAATGCCGTACGGCGGTGAGTCTCCATTGGTTCCCACCGCCGCGGTGGCGGGTGCACTTTGATGGCGGTTCGTGTCACACCGCGGCGGACGGGAAATGGGCTATGTTTGGCCATACTAATATGGCAGACATAAGGACCGCTGCTGGCGTGTGAAAAAAAGCATTTTCCGCCACCGCCAGCACCGCGGTGGTGCCTCCGCCCGCCATACTAATAGACCCCTTTGTTTTAAAAAGATAATTCATTTTCACGCATGTTAGGTTGCAACTTTGGTACAACAACCATATATTTCATTATCCTTAAGGTATGTATATGAGTGCAAAGATTTGCAACAATTGACCCCCCTAGTCCGGCCTTATCATTAAATTCTTACTCTCAAACTCAATATGAGAGGTGAAGGCCTGGGGGTTTTTGTTCGTTACATGGCCCTCTTAAGTGAGTATCAGCATGAGATATAGTTGCAGTGGGTTTCTGCATGTTGCTCACAGTAGTATTACCACCCAGGGACCTTCCCCTCACGTGTCTTGCCTGGAGGTCTCTTCTGGTAAATTTATTCCAGGAGTCAAGAGCATCCTTAACAAGTGGAGAAATCTTACATACAGCTTACGGTAAAGTTGAAAAGTTGATTGAACAAGTGGTTAAATTAGCTCTCTCTAAGGAGCTACCTAAAAGGGTCTGCAAATGTGAAAATATACTTGTTTGTATTTATGAAATAACTCAATCCAATGAGAAACTGTATTTTTTAATCAGTTATTTCTGGTCCCATAGACTCAACAATTTCTTCCACCCCTCCTGGAATACCAGACTTTGGGGTCTGGATCATCAACCCACTTAATACCTGCGTTTCTACTACTCTCCACTCCACAGACCCCTGAGCTTGTTCGAGTATTTTGCACCCCTTATTCTGGAGTGGATCAAACCTATTGGTACAAACAACATCTAGCACAATATGGTGAGAACTTCTGTCACAGTCTGTTTGTTCGCCCTCAGCTGTAGCAGTTTTCTGCAAGTTGCTAAATGGCCTCATGCTTGGGGCTTTTGGAAAAGTTTGCCTATGGGCGCAAATCTTTTTTCCACCTTTTCACTTTGTGTATTTGCCCTTCCTGACGTTTTCTGCCACCCTAAATTTACCTGTTCCAATGCATTTTTACTGTTTTTTTTACTTCTAAGTTCCATATGCCTCACCATAATTCTCCTTGTAAAATCTACAGGGCGACTCCACCGTGAGGACCTTTGAAAAGCACAGTGAGTGGCAGCTCCAAGATGAAGCATGCCACTTTGGTGGGTGAGGGCCTTCGTTCTTGTGAGGGAGCACCCTCAGATTCGGGGCTTTAGCTTCCTTTGGCACCATCTCTCAGTGCTGAAGGAGCTAGTACTGCCTCTTTTTTGAACGTCTGTTATATTTAAGGCTCCCATTTAATCAGATAAATACAGACAGAAAAAACATGTTTCCTGTCTGTATTTATTTTTAAAAGCGGAAAAATAAGGAAAATTGTGCCTCTTGTGGGTGACTCTCCATGCTGTCTTTTGTAATTTCCATGTAAACAGTTGAGTAGATAAACAGCATTGGAAGTTAAAAAACAGGTTGAAGGTCCCCTAAATACCTGCATATCTTAACATAAATTTGTTTTATAATGGTTATATTTACCAGTGGGTGTAATGTTTCACTATATTTGACAGCTAAATTTCTAAAGCGCTACAGGCAGCAAAGTATTCTTGCAAGTTTTTCAGTTAAATAAATGTGTACATATACCATTTTATGACTAGATGTATTCTAAAAACACAAAATAAATATGGATGAATACCAATATTGGGGTCAAAAAATAAATATGTAGAAATAAAGACGGAAATGTTAAAATATTAAATACCGTAAAACCGGGAGCCCTAATTATATAGCATGATAGGGAAGATGTACCTTGATCCTTTTTCAATGTAACTTAACATCTCCATTCCTTCTTGTGTGACTATAATGCAATGGTATATGATACATCACTGACTTAGTGACACTTAGGTAGTAATATGACTCCTATATCTTTCATCACTGTCTACTGTAAAACCAACTAGCAAGAGGAGCGTTTGGAGATGCATGGTTGCTCGGTGTGGCTGCATTAAGGGGCATATGTATCAAGCCCTTTTCCCGTTCGCAAATGGGCCGATTCTCAGAATCGGCCCGTTTGCGAACGAGAAAAGGCCTTTTGGGATGTATCATCCCAAAAGAGCATCGCAAATTAGAGAATTGCAAATTTGCGATTCTTTATTTTGTGATTGCATTTAAGGAATTGCAAATTGTGATTCCTTAAACGCAATGTAACAAGCACCCAAGTTGTGCGATTTCTCCTTAAGAAATCGCAAATTACCACCAACTTCAAGTTGGTGGTAATTTGCGATTTCTTTGAAAGATGCACTTTTTGGTATCTTTCAAAGTGCCATGTGGCGCACATACATGCACTTAGGGCATGTATGTGCACCACATGCGCACACATGCTCATTTCAGGGGTGCATCAGGGTGTCCTTATGAAGGAGCCTGTTCACGAGAGTCCGAGAGTCCGTGAGAAGCGGAAGCGGGAGCCGTGAAGCACGGAGCTCGGAGCTCGGAGCTCGGAGCTCAGAGTTAGCGCAGAGTTCGAGGTTGAGTTTGAGCCTGTGCAAAGACTAGGCAATATATTGCCTCCCACTCGCTCGCTCAATCACGCTCGCCCGATGCTAGCCCGTCCGTCTGGCAGCTTCACCCCTTTCTTCCGCTGCACTAACCTACGATAACCTACGACAACCGGCGCAAGGCAGCTCCCAGCTCCCGGCTTCCGAGGGCTTCCGAGGCATCCGCGGCATCTGTGGCACCCAAGGATTTGACAGCACCCAGGGATCTGACAGCAGCACTTGGCACTCGGCAGGACCCGGCGACCCCCGTGGCGGGATCAGCGGAGAGACCTGCGGCACGCCGACTCGGTGCAGAGAGCTGAGGAGGAGAAACCGCAGCAGTACAGCAGTACAGCAGCAGCAGGTGAAAACGGTGAGTGGCTGCCTAGGCTACTCCTCGACCCATAAACGCTAAACCACAGGAGCTGTCGATCCTTGAACTAAATCAGCCCATGCCCCGTGGTCCGCTTAGCTTTTTGCGAAGGGCAGAGGGCAAAGGAGCAGAGGAGGTCTGAAGAGACAGGCCATGTCCTGCTGTGACCTGTTGTGACCTGCACCGAGCCTAGCACTGGGCTTAGCACCTGGTGCTTAGCACTGAACTCAGCGCTGGGAGACTAACATCCTCCAGGTTATCGGTAAAGAGTCATTACCACTAGAATATGCAACTTGCCGGTAGGGAGCTTTGAAAATTATCCAGCAAAGATTTAAGCAGTTGCAGAAGACGCAGCTCCAGCGGCTCCCGCTGCCCGAGGATTGTACAGGCTTGTATAGGCTTGTGTAGGTTGGCCCAAGGGAGCTAGGAGTGGGGCAGTGCCTGCGTCCACATCGCAGCACACCGGCGCACTTTCAGCACAGTACAGCCCCAGTCCCCTATAGACTCAGAGTTCTTTCTGAGAGGAATAAGCAGAGTAAGCAGAGGGTTTGTAGTTGGGAGGCAGGGTGAGATAGCCGCCAACCCCTTCTGCCTCACCCAGCTTTGATCCCGACAGTCATCAGCGGCCCCAGCCCCCTCACTTACCCTCACTTATCGAAACTGTGTCATTCTGCGAGTCAAAATCAACAATTAGCAACCGGCCACTAGCTATTAACCATCTAACCATCTAATCACTCAGTTAAAATTGTTTCTGGGTCAGCATGAGGACCGGAAAAGTGAGAAGGCCCATTACAAAACCAGCACCCAAACGAAAAAAAGGGGCCACGTACGACGTAGGAGCGTCCCTATCAACTACAGATAGAGACCCCTACAAAACAAGGTCCATTAAGGAGAAGGACAACCCAAACGACATTAACTCCATCAACGACATCGGTGAAGACACGGGCTGCCCTTGGCCCACAGGCATGGACGCCATCAAAGATAACAACCTAGAAACCGCAATAAATCCACGAATCTCAACAAAACCAAGTAATTCAACAAAGGGAGCGAAAAGGGAAAGAACCGGAGATCTCATAACCATTGATGGAGAACCACCTATGAAAACCTCACACTCTTACCAACCAAAAATTTATACGAAATTTGTGTTCTTAAAACACCCAGAAACAGCAATTTTTACAACTAACGGAAACCTAGAAGGCTTACCAACTCCATTGGAGCCTGGCAAGATAGAATTTCCACCAACATATGGACAAAAAATACCGACTTCAGAAAAAACGCCAAAAGTCACAGTAGCGGATATACACACCGCCAAAAACCCCACGGCACTAATCGAAAGCAGCCTATTAATTAATAACGAAGAAAATGGATTACCAGATCTGCCAGTGGAGCTTAATAATCAATCATACACTGAACTGACAAACCCTCAAGGCACACAGACTCAGCTCAGGAGGACAAAAAAAGAAAGCTCCCCAGACAAGGACACAATACTCAATGGGTCAAGCATTGACGGATCATTAGATACTTCCATCATTTTAGAACAACACGACCCACAGGGCTGGGAAGACCGACAAACAGGCCTGCTATGGCAAAAATCTTGTTACGCGCAGGACGCTAGGACAGTAACATCTCGACAAAATAGCAGCCTTTCACCGACGCCGAAGAGCGCACAAGACGGCCTCCATATGGCCCCAAATGAGCAGAGCAACATGGACCGCCCCAGTACGCCTAAAATAAATCGGCAAAAGGAGAATCCATACATCATAGAGAGTGACATGTCCTTCCTTGCAACACAGGAATGGCAAGACCTAGTGGCGGCATACAATCTAAAACCTACAATATCCTCAAGCACCAAGAGCCCAGAGAGTAAGAGCAAAAGCTCTTTCATTACTTTCTGGGCAAACCTATTAAACACAATACAGCTCTCAGCAGCAGCTTTACAATACCAATCAGAGAAACTAGATATGCAGCTAACAGTATTGAAAACACTAGCTGAATCTACTTCAGGGATTGAGAAGAAACTAGGCGACTTAAATGGCTTGATAAAAAGGGGCCAGGAAGCAGTAGAACTTTCTGCCATAGCAAGAACAGAATGCGACTGTTCCCCAATAATCAACAAGCTATCAACATTACCAACCATGCTAGAAAATCTTCTGGTCAATCTGAAACCTACAGCACCATTAGACCTTAAAGATGCAGCCAAGGAGGGAATCGCTGCAAGGGACCTCCAATTGCATGGAGTCCCAGAAAAAGCAGAGAATTGGCTGCTCCAAAACACGAAGACCTGCTCCTCCATTGACAAACATTCGCCAAAAAGCGTACCCCTAAACCTCTCATATCAAGAACCTGCCACAACAGAGGTGCCTACTAACTCACGAACTCGCCGGAAACAAAAAAGGAAGGGCAGGAACAGGAAAACGACAACTATGGCCGATGAACAGGAGAGGCAACTAGTTGAAACCCACTGCCTAGTGGCACAAGAAGAGACGGTGGGACCACTAAACCAGGCTAAGCAGACACCACCCCTGGCCAAAAAATTGTTAACCATAAGGACCCCCATCAAACCCACAACACTGAAATCAATAGAATCATTGGAGATAGTAACAGAACACCCTGTATACGAGGACGTCCTAACGGAGCAACGCTCACAACAGCAGGATAGACTTGAAACAATGTCTAATCCACGCAGTCCAGCAAGGAGCCACACTGATAGCTGGCCAAGGACCACACCACAAAATACGAAACAGTTGGCCCCGGAACAGGAATTGGAACAACTTACAACACGAGCAATTTCAGTTATAACTGATAACACCAATGACCTACTCCTCACCGGGGCTAGCCACCCCGGACAAATCGCAACCCGAGAAACTACAGTCACCTCAAAAAACAAGACAGATATACTGATATTCGTACCGGAGTATAAATCCGGGGGCAGAATGGACACCTTGAATAGAGGAAACATAATCAAACTAATTACATCAATCAAAGGTCTAGAAGGTATTACCACAACTGATTTACTTCAAATCGAATTCCAACCTGCACACGACCAGTTCCACCCAGAAACGACAAAGACAACATGGGTATCAAACGACCTGGTTGACCGGATCTTAGGAGAACTCAACACATTTGCTCAATGGGGAATAAGGCTGGAACCTGGTAGAAGGCCAGCCTACCCAACACCGTTCCTAAAGTTGAGTGGTAAAGAATACTCGCCCAAAGTTACATCAATTCTAAAAGGAGCCCTCAGCCAGTCACCAGGCTGCCAAAGAAGGTCCCTACACATTTCTACGGTAAATACGCAATTTACAGCTTCCAACCTGAATATAATACAGCGAACAATAATAAATAGAGACGGGCATTGACAAAGATCCTCTGTGCAGCCCTCATCATACACAACTTCGAATAATTTCAGAGTATGCATTTGGAATATTAATGGCCTGACCGACAAATTGAATGATCACGATACGCTAGAATACTTAAGGACATTTGACTTGATATTACTTCAAGAAACCTGGGAAGAGGCTGAGACACCCCTTGAAGGCTACATGACGCAAATCGTCCCTGCTACCAGGACATCACCCTTCGGTCACAGCTCAGGCGGACTAATGATCTTTGCCTCAATCCTCACAGTACGATCAATGAAGGAAATAAAGATTAAAACCATAGCTCCTAACGTCATAAAAGCGACCGAGATAACAATCAACACCAGAAAGCCGGATCATCGCCTGGTAATAGTTAACTCTTATATACACCCGAAGCATAGACGGAAAGGTGCAAGAGAGCTGGCCAATGAGACAGCAAGAATTATGGATGAGGGGGAAGCTGAAAATTTAATCCTCGCAGGAGATTTTAACCTCTTTCTTTTTGGAACCGCGATGGACGATGATTTGGCACATGATCTTAATAGAGCCTGGGGAATACCAACCCAAGTACAACCACCTCCAACTAAACAAACCAATTGCACGAACCAGCTACTAAAAGAGTTAGAGCAATTAAATCTAAGGGCCCTGAATGTCCGGTACAAAGAAGACATTCCTCCAGCACCTACCTACCATTCGGCAGCAACTTCTTCCTACCTAGACTACGCATTTGTAACTCTCCCTCTCTTTAATATAATTAAATCATTTAAGTTGGGTGTTAGTGATCAAAGTGACCATTTACCACAAGAAATCGTTCTAAGGACAATTAGAGAAAACCCAATGGAGGTCAGGGTATGTGCTAGATCTGAATACACATCAGATTTCAAACGCATAAGACATAAACAAAATAACATCGAAGAACTGTCCTCAAACGCGAAGGAGCTCTTCCACCAGGGCAACTTGGGTGTAAACCCTATAGAGGCCTGGGAGTGGTACACAAAGACTCTGGGAACCAAATACGCAACCAAACCAAGGCAAGCGAATAACAAAATCTCTAAGTCTGGATTAAGCAAGACAAACAAGCTGGAAATAAAAAGTATTAAACGGAACATAAAGTTAACCTTAAACCAAATCCGTGCACAGCCTAAAAAAGGGCCTTTACAAGATGTTCTACGCAGCTTAAAAGTAAGTCTAAGAAAGACAACCTGGATATCAAAAGACAGGGGAACGACGACCTCTGGGCAAAAATAAAGCACGATTCGAAACTAAAAAACAGTGCTAAATTTTGGCAAACTATTCACAGCTTACAACGGCCAGGCCACCAAGGAATAAACTCCTACATTTCAGAGGCAACTTGGGCAGACTATCTTCACAACCATTTTAACGATACCAATGATATCCCCACATCTCTGATAACACTAGAAACAGATAACACTCAGAACGACAACGAAACAGGAAAGAATGAAAAAGGGCTCAGAAACCCCAAGGAAATTACAACGGGAAAATACGACCAAAAGAAGACTGACGGGACCCAGAACAACAGCATATTATCATGCAATTCAGAGAATAAAATCAACATAACAGCGGACCAGATAAAAACTCAAATAAAAAAGGGAAAAATGGAAGGAGCTCCAGGCCCAAATGGGATACCACCGATGATATTTAAACAGGACATTGATTTCTGGAGCAACGCATTAGTACCGCTCTTCGCGGGCATACAAGAACTAGAAACCTGCCCGGAATCCTGGCAAGGATCAATAATAAGCCCAATTCATAAACAAGGAGACAGGAGCAATCCTTGCAACTATCGCTTGATCGCTCTACTTGATTTAGAAGCAAAGTATTATGCTGGCATTCTACTAGATGAATTGACCTCCTGGGCAGCTTCAAAGCACATAATTCCGGCTAATCAAACAGGGTTCTGCAAAGGACAAGGAACTACCACAAATATCATGGCACTGACTCTGTTGATAGACGCGGCCAAAGTAGGAAAGAACTCGCTGTTTCCATGTTTCATTGATTACAGCTCAGCTTTTGACCATGTGGATCGGGGCAAACTTTGGCAAAAGCTTGACAAATGGGGGATACCGCAACCCCTCTTGAAGCAATTAATCTTACTTCATACTAATACCTGGGTTAAGATCAAACTGGGAGACGGGACGTATCTCTCCAGGCGAATCAACACCTCTAAAGGACTGAAGCAAGGGTGCGTCATAGCCCCCACTTTGTTTAACCTCTTCCTGGCAGACCTACCAGGGGAATTGGACAACATCAAATCACCTGCCCCACGGCTGGGGGACATCACTCTGTCCAATCTCCTTTACGCCGATGACCTGGTTCTAATAAGTCGAACTCCAATTGGCCTCCAGCACCTTTTAAACACCACCAGCACCTTTTCACAGCGCAACAGATTAAAAATCAATCTAAAGAAAACAAAAACAATGGCCGTAAACTACAAGAAGGCCAGAAAAAACTGCTGGTACCTGGACGGACACAAATTGGACCATGTAACGTGCTACAAATATCTGGGAGTCCTAGTAGATAGCATAGGCTCATTTAAACCGCAATTAGGGATGCTACAACGGAAAGGCTCCACGAGTCGTCTCGCGATGATCCCCTTGAAGAAAATATTGCCAGATTATACGCTTGATCCACTCTTACAAGTATTGAGAGCTCGCCTTCAACCGACGCTAACATACGGGAGCGAAACAACGCTCGGAAAAGATGCTCTTACCCTTGATAATGTGATCAGTAAAACTTACAGGACCATCTTTCGGTTACCTAACTATGTATCTCCTGCCCAAATTCGATTAGAGTTCGGGGTTCAAAAACAGACAGTAGAAAGAAGGTGCAGCTTCATAAAATGCTGGCATAAGATTAGAAACGCCGAGCAAGGTACTTTAAATGCCTATCTCTGGATTGAGCTGCAACGCCGAGAACGGTCAAATGCAAGGAAGTACCTGATGGAATCATTAGAAGTACTTGAATTGACAGACCTCTGGAACACCCCAGTAGACCATAGAAGTTTTAAAAAACTAGTAACAAAGATGACAAAAATAACATCACTATTAGAGGATAAAGAAACTCTAGCAAAAAGAGCACACGGATGGACAGTCTTAAGCGACTACAAATCATTAAAGACTCAAGCTTTTATGGATCAAGGATTCAAACAGAAGATCAAAGAGAAATTTTTTAAATTGCGACTCGGTATACTACCAATTCTCCCCCACCTGGCCCCATGGAAACGGACTCAGGAAGACAAAACTTGCCGTCTCTGCAACACAGGACCTGAAGACCTAATCCACATAGTATGTATCTGCCCAAACTTAATGGACAAAAGGAGATCCCTATTACGTGTAATATGGAACCAGAAGGGCATCAGAACCTGTAGGCATGCAGTCAAACTATGTTTTAACCCGCAGGAGACTCAATTAAACTGCAGATTTACAAAATATTTCGACGCAGTGGCGGAGAGAATTAAGCAGAAACAAAGCGAGGAAACTGAGTAAAAGCCAAATAGCGACTTTGAGCATTTCTTATGGGCTATCGCCCTAACGAACAATTCAATAACGCAAACTATTAATATGAATCTCACAATTTTAATTTCTGATAATTAAATTGTTTTTATCTTTGATATGTATCTCTTTTAAAAGCTGTGTATCTGAAATTGTAAGTTTTAACTAACTGTGCAATAAATTATCTATATCTATATCTTTATGACACCCTTGAAATTATTCTCAGTTTGTGATTCTCGAATTGCGAATCGCTAATTGAGAATGTCTTCTCATTCATTCCTATGGGCCTCCTGGCCCATAGGAATGAATGGGAAGGTATTCCTTATTTGCGATTAGCAATTTGCTAATCGCAATTAAGGAATGCTAAGAAATCGCAAAACATTTGCGAATTTTTTATTACATCCCGTTTTGCAATTCTCAAATAGCAATTCCCTAAAAATCGCTATTTGAGAATCGCAAAAAAAGAACTTGATACATATGCCCTCAAGTGACTAATATTTGGGGTGGATTTGATCACAACGTGCATATTTGTCTTTCCATTACAGGTGACAGTGCATGTGCCTAAGGATATGGATGATGAATAATGACACCATTCTTAAATCCACATACATTTAGCGACATGAGTTACAACACTGCTCATAAGCAAACCAGAATTAATTAATTATAGAATTAACATTTGGATTGCTCAAAGGTAGATTTCGCTCTATGCAGAAGAATTGGGTTGCACTAGAATATGATCCTGCCACCTGATGCAAAATAAAAGACACAAATACGAAGTTTCACAATGTAGCCATGTTACGGGGCATGTCAATGGAAGCTATTGGTGGTGGCTCTGATCATTTTAAGAAAACCTCCCCCTATTTCTACTCTCAGGATAGGATGCAGCAAAGGCAGCCGAAGTGCGTGCCTGCAGGATTGATGTAACAAACATTTACTTTTGAGGTACATGAGGAAGAAGCTTGAATTTAGACATAAACTTTAGTTTGTATTTCATATCGTAGGTACATATGAGTTGGTATGTTTTAATGATTCACATAAATGAAAGCAAATAACATTATTTACACATGTATACATGATGATAAAAACAAATGTGAATTGATGTCAGTTTACTAATTTTCGATAAATATGATGAGGTATTTTAAGGTTAATTATCCTCGGATAAGTCCACAAGTTCAATGATGTGAAATGTCACAAATAAAACTAATATAATAGGTGTACACTGTATAGTATATGGCATTCAATTTTCCCCTAAAGGTTGTTATTTATATGACTTGGTATTGATGGAAAGCCTCATTCTATAAAGACTAATATGCACATAATTGGCATCATCCCCGAAATGGAATGTTCAAACACAAATGTTGCTGTTTCATGCCTACTTGAGAACATTGTATGTAGGGCAAGATTTATCAGGCCCTTGCATTGCCCTTGCATCACGCACTGTGTTGCAAGGCAATGCAAGGGCTTAAGTGAGATTTATCAAGTGATGCAGGAGACTTTCTGCATAATTTTTAAGAACTTAGGGGGTATATTTACCATGCAGTGCAGCGCAGTAAGACATCTTGCTGCGCTGCACTTTGTGACAGGGACAGGGCAGGAATGCAATGCATTTAAAAGAATACAGTCCATTCCTGCTTTTTTTCCCTGCACTGATGATATTTTGTTGGCATAGCGCCAACGCAGTCACCGTTGCACTATAGTACAAGGGTGGCTGCATTGTAAGGTAGCTTGTTTTTACAGGAAGGGGCAAGGCATCTTCCTGCACAAAAACATTCCCCTGAGGCATTTTCCTCTTTCTGTGTGTGCTGCAGAATGTAGCAAACATAGAAAGAGGAAAAACAAGGAACAATAAACACCTTGGGAGACGTAGGTTTTTGGCGGATTCCCAGGTCAACCACTTCTAGTAATGCATCAAAATCCATGGATGCTGTGTGGGAAAATCCATGCAACACACATGGAAGGCCCCCTGGGCGCAGAACAAGTCAGAGCAGTGATTTGCACTATGCTTCTTTACTCAATGATTTTGATTGATTTTAAATTTGTAAAGCGCGGCGTATGCCCTAGGGCATCTTGGTGCTGCCTGTAATACAAGGAAAAGAGGATCAGGAGATTGAGTCTACAGAGGGAAAGTGAAAAGCCAAGTTTTAAGAAGCTTTCTAAAAACCAGAAAGTTGGGGGTATTCTTAAGTACTCTGGCATTTGGTTCCAGATACATGATGTGATGAGAGAGAAACCTCTACCTCCCCAGGAGGCTTTATAGATGCAGAAAATGGACAGCTTCTTAGTAGTGGCAAAATGTAAAGGTCTGTTTGGGGTGTACCATGAACATTTGTTCATCATAGATTTAGTGTCTTGAAGACGTAATGCTTTGTGGGCAACACAGAGTGCTTTAAAGGCAACTCTTTTGTTTACAGTCAACCAGTGGAGTTATTCCCTAGCTTTAGTCACAGGTTCAAACTTTTTGATTTTTTCCAGGACCTTGACTGCTAAATTTTGCAGTCTATGGAACCTACTCAGAACACACTGCTGGGCTCCAACATAGAGGAATTGCAATAATCTAGTTTTGATAGTGCCAATGAAGTGACAACTGTTTTTGCAAGTTTGATGGTGGAAAGAGAAGGAAGTTCCTCAGAATTTTAGCTGTGTGAAAGTATGAGGAATTTTAGGTACTTGGTTTGGTCCCTAATGGAAAGATTTGTATCAAGAAATATTTAGAGATTCCTATTTTTAAACACTGTGACAGGAAGTAGCCAAGGGCTTATGGTCACCAAGACTTATTCCAAAAAGAGTTATTCCGCCTGAAAAGGAGAACCTCAGTCTTTCCTGAGTTACATTTTAGGCAATGGGTGCTCATTCAGTGCAGAATGGCACTCATGTATTTGTTGAAACGAGAAACCACCTCTTCAATGTTGTTATTTATGGAAACAAAAATGTGGGTGTTGTCCGTATAAGACACTGTAGAAAAACCATATGACCTTATCAGTCCCATAAGAGGGGCCACATAAATATTGAATTAGGTGGGACTTATCGAGGAGCCCTGTGGGACTCCACAAGGTACAGAGAAAGATTTTGACCTAAACTCTCCCGTGCTAACAGTTTGTGTTCTTTCATCCAAGAAGACACAGAGAAGCTTAAAAGCAGAGCCTTGGACACCTATGTCTAGCAAACGCTGTTTCAGGATTGCGTGGCTTATTGTATCGAAGGCTGCAGATAGGTCCAAAAGGACCAACGCAGCCCTGTCTTCACGATCAAGGATTTCCCGAACCTCATCGGATACTGTGACTAGCGCAGTCTCCGTACTATGGGCATTTCTAAAGCCAAATTGGGATTTATCCAGAATGTCATTTGATCCAGATATTTAGAGAGACAGACGTTGAGATGTCTTTCTAGCACTTTGACTAGAAAAGGGATTCTCAATATAGGGCAGTAGTTCTTTTCTTGCAATTGATTGCACCCATGTGCAATTGGTGCCACCTTCAGCTAATGCACATATTTCTGCTAATTGGCAGCACGACTACTCAATCAATGCCCAGGAAATTGTGGATCATAGGGGACTTCTCACTAATATCTTAGCCAAGTACCCTGGAAGTGCCCATGATTCACATAGACACAGCACCATAAATGAGTGTTTGCAGAATGGAAGATATGGAAATGAGCTATTTATTAGTAAGTCAAGTTGCACATCTAATTATTCTTATGTGGTTCAGAAACACATTTGACAATATCCCAATATATCACTGATAAAGTGTTTCAATTACACATAGGGCCCAATTACGATGTCGGATGGACCTGAGTCTGTCTGACATTGTTTGAGAACTGGGACCGCCCGACCTCCTTTTGGCGATCCCAACCCAGCAATTAGGATCAGTCGTAATCCTATTCTTTACAATGGGAGCATGCATTCTGACCAGAATGCATGCTCTTATTGTAAAGAGCTGAGATGCACTTCATCCCTGCACCCCGTGGCAGGCACCTTAAGGTGCCTGCCACGGGGTGCAGGGATCAACAGGGGGGCACCATAGGTGCCCACTAGGCCACCATCCAGAGGCCTTGCACCCATTGGAGCCCTGTTGGGGGCCCCCTAAAGTCGAATTCCCACAGCCTTTTTGTGCCGGAAAGGCCGGCACAGAAAGGCTGTGGGAATCTGCCATCTTAATCTCTTGCGGCACAAAAGGGGGTGGTGATGGACGGAGCATCAGAACCAATCAAACACTCACACCCAGTCATCAGATCTGGGTTTGATCCATCACCGTTCTGTAGCCCACTCTGCCACCCCAGTTCAGACATGGCCATATGCAAATCAGTCTGACCCTGTGCCTCATGGGAACAGTCCAGCCCGAACTGCCAAGCCATGTCTTAATCTCTTGGGCAGAAAGAGCTGCCTTTGAGATTACAGACCCTTTTCCGAATGGCAGGTCGTAAGCCATTCAGAAAATCCTGTTTGGGTTAATTTCCAACTAACTCCATCCAAATGAATCGGTCAGAAATTAATCCAAACTGGTGATTACGATGCCGTAGGAATGGCTCCGACTGAGAGTCTGAGCCGTTTCCTACGGCATTGTAAACAGGCCAACCAAGCAGATAGGCCCCTCGGTACCATTGGAAATCACATTTATGCAACACAGTTTAGCAACCAAAGATGCTGTGCTGTATTACGTCAAAGGGAGAAAGACAACATCCACTATATTTGCAAAGATATGAAGGATACTTAGGTTATCCATGCTCTGGGGCAATATGTGCAGTATATCAGGGTAACCCACTCATCGGAACTCCAGGAGGTTTCAATGGGGAAACGCTGCACCTCCTAGCCTTCTGAGAACTACGATTCAATTCATAAAACTTTATTCAGCTATTATAAACAGCCATAAAAGTACACAGGAGCTAAAACATATATTAAATACACTAAAACATCGCAATATTGGATTCAATTACATGTATTAATCATATGTAGTACTTAGCCTCTTCACTGCTAGGCCTTTTCCCCCCCTGTGCTAAGCCTTTTTTTGGCTATTTGGGGTAGTGCGCGCTTAGGCCCCTGTAACTTTTTGACCACATAAGGTATCCATGCCAAATTTGCCTCCTTTTCTTCCAACATCATGGGGATTATAAAGGTACCCAGGGTTTGTGGATACCCCTGGAGGGGTCCCAAAAATTAGCCAAAATACAACTAACTTTTGTTTTTTGGGGGAAAAATGGGAAAAAAGGGCTGCAAATGAAAGCATCTGGGTTTTTCCCTGCAAATGGCGTCAAAAAAGGGTTTGTGGGGCTGAAATCACCATTTTCCCAGCTTTTAGGGAATGACAGACTTTTGGCAGAAAACCAACATTTTTTACACAGTTTTGGCATTTTTCTGGGACATGGCCTATTTCTGCTATTTTTTGTGCTTTCAACCTCCTTCCAGTTAATGGTAGAAATGGGTATGAAAGCAATAATGGATCCTGGAAAGCTATACATTTTAAAAAAGTACACACAATTCTGAATTCAGCAATGGGTAATTTGTGTTGATCCTTCAAGGTTTCTTTATAGAACAGTTAAATATAGGAAAAATTGAAAATTAGTTGAAGAAAACAGCCTTTTGTGTCAACGTTTTCACTAGTAACTTCTGCTAATTATGACAGCTCTTTTAAAGCAATATACCGTTACATCCGCTGGACCTTTCTAGTTGTGGGGATATATAGGACTTGTAGGTTCACCAAGAACCCGACGAACCCAGAGTCAAAAACTGAGCAGTAATTTGCAATGGCTTTTTATTATGTACAGGGTATATAGCAATTATTGTGGGAAAATGTATAAATGGAAAAATCGGTATGAAAGACACCTATGTATTTCTGATATGGGAACAAATTATAGAGTTTAGAAACAGTAGATATTTGCACATTTTCGAAATTGGGAATACTGATACTAGCTTGAGAATTATAGGTAATTTTTCAAAATGACTTCTTTTTTACACAATGTCTTTCATTTGGAAGGCAGAAATGCATCGAAAGTCAATAGGTAATAACAGTTGCTTTACAAATCTGAATTACCCTAAGTCTCCCAATAAAAATGGTACCTCACTTGTGTTGGTAGGCATAGTGCCCACAACAGGAAATAGATCAAAACCCAATGTGAGCACACCACATTTTCACAATGAAAAATTACCCTTTTTTTGCAAAGTGCCTAGCTGTAGTTTTTTAACCCTAGCTCTGCTGGCACCTAGGGAAACTTAGCAAACCTATAAATTTTTTAATTCTAGACACCCAGGGGAATCCAGGATGGGGTGACTTGACTGTCTCCCACCAGGTTCTGTTACCCAGAATCCCTTGCAAACCTAAAGAATTGTAAAAAAAAACACATTTCCCCCACATTTCTGTAGTGGAAAGTTCTGGAATCTACGTGGATCCACAAATTTCCACCCACCCCGCGTTCCCCAAAGTCTTTCGAGAAAAACGGTACCTCACTTGTGTGGGTCGGCCTAGTGCCCGTGACAGGAAACGGCACAAAAGGCAACGTGGACACACCTCAATTTCGCAGTGAAAAATGACCCTTTTTTTTCAAAGTGCCTAGCTGTAGTTTTTGAACCATAGCTCTGCCGGCACCTAGGGAAACCTAGCAAACCTATACATTTTTCAAAACTAGACACCCAGGGCAGTTCCTGATGGGGTGACTTGGCTGACTCCCACCAGGTTCTGTTACCCAGAATCCCTTGCAAACCTAAAAAATTGTCCAAAAAAACACATTTTCCCCACATTTCTGTGGTGGAAAGTTCTGGAATCTGCGTGGATCCACAAATTTCCACCCACACCGCGTTCCCCAAAGTCTTCTGAGAAAAATGGTACCTCACTTGTGTGGGTCGGCCTAGTGCCCGCGACAGGAAACGGCACAAAACGCAACGTGGTCACACCTCAATTTCGCAGTGAAAAATGACCCTTTTTTGGCAAAGTGCCTAGCTGTAGTTTTTGAACCATAGCTCTGCTGACACCTAGGGAAACCTAGAAAACCTATAAATTTTTGAAAATTAGACACTCAAGTGAATCCAGGATGGGGTAACTTGACTGCCTCCCACCAGGTTCTGTTACCCAGAATCCCTTGCAAACCTAAAACATTATTAAAAAAACACACATTTTGCCCACATTTCTGTGGTGGAAAGTTCTGGAATCTGCATGGATCCACAAATTTCCACCCACCCCGCATTCCCCAAAGTCTTCTGATAAAAATGGTACCTCACTTGTGTGCGTTGGCCTAGTGCTCGCAACAGGAAATGGCACAAAACGCAACTTGGACACACCTCAGTTTTGCAGTGAAAAATTACACTTTTTAGGCAAAGTGCCTAGCTATAGTTTTTTAACCATAGCTCTGTCAGTACCTAGGGAAGCCTAGCAAACCTATACATTTTTTAAAACTAGACACCCAGGGGAATCTAGGATGTGGTGACTTGACTGCCTCCCACCAGGTTCTGTTACCCAGAATCCCTTGCAAACCTAAAAAATTGTCCAAAAAAACACATTTTCCCCACATTTCTGTGGTGGAAAGTTCTGGAATCTGCGTGGATTCACAAATTTTCACCCACCCCGCATTCCCCAAAGTCTTTCAAGAAAAGTTGTACCACACTTGTGTGGGTCGGCCTAGTGCCCGCTACAGAAAATGGCGCAGAACGCAATGTAGACACACCGCAAATTAGCAGTGAAAAATGACCCTTTTTTGGCAAAGTGCCTACGTGTAGTTTTTGAACCATAGCTCTGCCAGCACCTAGAGAAACCTAGCAAACCTATACATTTTTGAAAACTAGACACCCAGGGCAATCCAGGATGGGGTGACTCGACTGCTTCCCACCAGGTTATGTTACCCAGAATCCCTTGCAAACCTAAAACATTGTCAAAAAAAACATTTTCCCCACATTTCTGTGGTGGTAGGTTCTGGAATCCACGTTCATCCACAAATTTCCACACACCCCGCGTTCCCCAAAGTCTTCTGAGACAAATGGTACCTCACTTGTGTAGGTCGGCCTAGTGCCCGCAACAGGAAACGGCGCAAAATGCAACGTGGACACACCTCAAATTCGCAGTGAAAAATTACCCTTTTTTGGCAAAGTGCCTAGCTGTAGTTTTTGAACCATTGCTCTGCCGGCATCTTGGGAAACCTGGCAAACCTATACATTTTTAAAAACTAGACACCCAGGGGAATCCAGGATGGGGTGACTTGACTGCCTCCCACCAGGTTCTGTTACCCAGAATCCCTTGCAAACCTAAAAAATTGTCCAAAAAAACACATTTTGCCCACATTTCTGTGGTGGAAAGTTCTGTAATCCATGTGGATCCACAAATTTCCACCCACTCCGCGTTCCCCAAAGTCTTCCGAGAAAAATGGTACCCGACTTGTGTGGGTTAGCCTAGTGCCCGCGACAGGAAACGGCGCAAAACGCAATGTGGACACACCTCAATTTTTTGGCAAAGTGCCTAGCTGTTGTTTTTGAACCCTAGCTCTGCCGTTACCTAGGGAAACTTACTAAACCCAAACATTTCTGAAAACTAGACACCCAGGGGATTCCAGGGAGGTATTTCGTGCGTGCATTCCCCAACGTTTCCTTACCCAGAATCCCCTGCAAACCTCAATTTTAGCTGAAAAATCCCCTTTTTCCACACGTTTTTGTGTTTTGGAAAGTTGTGGCATCACAGGGCTGACGCAAATTTCCTACCACCCAGCATTCCCCCGGGTCTCCTGATAAAAATGGTGACTCACTCGTGTGGGAGGCCCAAGTACCCGCGACAGGCAAGGGCTCAAAACGTATTGAGGCGACATCAAAATTGCCTATCACCAAACAACCTGGTTTTGCAAGGGGGGTCACCTGGGTTTTTGGCCCCGTGCTTGGCGGCCATCTAGGGAAACCTACCAAACCCACACATTTCTGAAAACTAGACACCCGGGGGATTCCAGGGAGGTATGGCTCGCGTGGATTCCCCAATGCTCCCTTACCCAGAATCCCCTGGGGGTTGGCAAAAACAGGCATGCCAATGCACCCACCCTAATAAAAAAATTCCAAAAAAAAACCCTGGTGTCTAGTGGGCTTTTTGCCCCCCCCGGGATGGGCAGATTGAGGGCTACTGCCCCATCCGCTCCCCAGGGGGGCAGGAAGTCTGCACTTTTTGCGGGGGAGGGTGTGGGGGCATGGGCATGCCTGTTTTGGGCAGCCCCCACCCTAATTCAAATTTGTCCCCAAAAAATCGCTGGCGACTAGTGGGCTTTTTGCCCCCCCCGGGGGTGCAGAAAGCCTACTAGACACCAGGGATTTTTTGAGCAAATTTTAATTAGGGTGGGGGTTGCCAAAAACGGGCATGCCAATGCCCCCACACCCTCCCGGGATGCAGATTGAGGGCTAAGGCCCCATCTGCCCACCAGGGGGTGGCAGGAAGGCTGTAATGTTTGCGGGGGAGGGGGTGGGGGCATGGGCATGCCCGTTTTGGGCAGCCCCACCCTAATTCAAATTTGCCCCCCAAAAAAACCCTGGCTTCTAGTGGGCTTTTTGCGCCCCCGGGCGGGGCATATGGGGGGCTAATGCCCCATCTGCCCCCCAGGGGGGCTAAAAGTCCACAAGATTCCAGGGAGTTTTTTGGGCAAATTTTAATTAGGGTGGGGGCTGCCCAAAAAGGACATGACAATGCCCTCACCCTAATTATATTTTGCCCAAAAAATCCCTGGCGTCTACTGGGCTTTTTGCACCCCCCGGAGGGCAGATTGGGGGCTAATGCCCCCATTTGCCCCCCAGGGAGGGCAGAAAGGCTGTAATTTTTGTGGGGGAGGGGGAAGGTGTGCGGGCATTGGCATGCCCATTTTGGGCAGCCCCCACCCTAATTCAGATTTGCCCAAAAAAAATCCCTGGCATCTAGTGGGCTTTTTGCCCATCCGGGGGGCAGATTGGGGGCTACTGACTCATCTGCCCCCCAGGGGGGGCAGGAAGGCTGTAATGTTTGCAGGGGAGGGGGTGGGGGCATGGGCATGCCCGTTTTTGTCTGCCCCACCCTAATTCAAAGTTGCCCCCCAAAAAAACCCTGGCATCTAGTGGGCTTTTTGCCCCCCCTGGCGGGGCATATTGGGGGCTAATGCCCCCATCTGCTCCCCAGGGGGGGGCTAAAAGTCCACAAATTTCCAGGGAGTTTTTTGGGCAAATTTTAATTAGGGTGGGGGCTGCCCAAAACAGGCATGCCAATGCCCTCACCCTAATTAAAAGTTGCCCAATAAATCCCTGGCGTCTACTGGGCTTTTTGCAGCCCCCGGAGGGTAGATTGGGGGCTAATGCCCCCATCTGCCCCGAGGGAGGGCGGAAAGGCTATAATTTTTGTGGGGGAGGGGTGAGGGCATTGGCATGCCCATTTTGGGCAGCCCCCACCCTAATTCAGATTTGCCCCAAAATATCCCTGGCATCTAGTGAGCTTTTTGCCACCCCAGGGGCTTCAATGTTTGCGGGGGAGGGGGTAGGGGCATGGGCATACCCGTTTTGGGCAGGCCCACCCTAATTCAAATTTGCCCCCCAAAAAACCCTGGCATCTAGTGGGCTTTTTGCACCCCCTGGCGGGGCAGATTGGGGGCTAATGCCCCCATCTGCCCCCCAGGGGGGGCTAAAAGTCCACAAGACGCCAGGGAGTTTTTTGGGCAAATTTTAATTAGGATGGGGCTGCCCAAAACGGGCATGCCAATGCCCCCACCCTAATTAAAATTTAAACAAAAAATCCCTGGCATCTACTGGGCTTTTTGCCCCCCCGGGGGCAGATTGGGGGCTAATGCCCGCATCTGCCCCCCAGGGAGGGCAGAAAGGCTGTAATTGTTGTGGGGTAGGGGTGAGGGCATTGGGATGTCCATGATGGGCAGCCCCCCTAATTCAGATTGGCCCCAAAATGTCCCTGGCGTCTAGTGGCTTTTTGCTCCCCCGGGGGGGGGGGGGGCAGAATGACTGTAATGGCTCATTTCAGTTTCGGTTTCTGTGCGATGAAGACAGAGCGACGTGCGCGCTGATCTTCATGGCACAGATACCAGGGAGGGGGCCTCGGGAGCTGGGGAAGCTCTTCCCCAGCTCCCAAGGTCACAGGGATTACATAGAAATCCCTCTGCTGTCTGCAGCAGAGGGATTTCGTGCCCCTGGCCTCATGACGGAACGGTTTCGTCATGAGCACAGGTGCAACGATGTTCATGACGGAACCATTCCGTCATGAGCATCGAAGGGGTTAAAAGCATAATATGATTCAAGGGCCCACTATTAAATGGGACTTTTCCTCACATTAATGGCTTTCAAGATAAAAAGGGCAACATTATAGTACACAGAGGGTTCTCTTAATGCAATCAAATATTAAATAGCAGCTTTATCTAATCTGATATACTGTACAATAAACATGGGATTAAAATAAAAACATCTAAGATTCTGGTAAAATGTACAAAACAATAAAAAGTGTAACATGCTTTTCTTGCTTCAACCATCGCATGGGCAAAAGGTCATATCTGAAGGACAGGACTTCATATTTGGGAAAGTCAATAGATGATGCACAATGCCACATCTCAATCTTACCAGCACTAAAAGCTGCATATTTGTCACCTGTAATAGATAACTATTTCTACCCTCCTCCAAATCAAATGACTTATAAAAAACAACTGATGTTTTTTCACTATCAACTGCCATTTGCTGATATAATCTATACTGTAAAAAAAGGTATCTTTGATCATCCTCTTGGTTAATGATAATACCTGTGTAAGCTCTGACCAGATAGATAAATTAAACAACCTACCACAGAAATAATTATTGTACGTTAGCCAAGGGATACTTAAAATGTTGTCCAGTGTTAGACAATCTGAGATAATTGATTTGTTGAAGCCTGTCCCATCTTTTGCCCATATAGAAAACCATAATAAAAGAGGTCTCACCAGGACAATATCTTCTAAAAACTTCAAGCTATCATCCTGATGTATAATTGTATTAGAAGGAGAAAAAGCCACTTAAAAAAACTATTGCTCGCAAAGAAGTACAGGAGGCATACCCCCAGAGGCCAGCCCCATATGTGGAAGTAGTCACTCCTTTAGCCTCTTGGTGGATACTGCACTGACAATAGTACCCAAACATAAGAGGTATTGTCTCTGTTATCAAAAGACACATCATGATATATGTTGCGTATCACCTATTCATGACACAACACTAAGTTAAATTTGTGTAACACCCTGTATTAATATGTTATAATTTTTTCAAGATGGTCAACATATTCTTGAGAAAAGAAAAATGTATTTTCATAAAACCCTCACCCACCTGGGTTGCCCCATGGTGGCATGCTTCACCATTGGGTCCATCCCTGCCCTCTACGGACTGGGTGTGCTGCTACCAACGAATACGCGGGAGCACTTTAATGTTAATTATAGAGGGGTCCCTATCCACCCAATCACCTATGATAAAATTTAAAAAAGGAGTGGGTTTATTTAATAGAAGTGAAAAAACGTTTAAAAATACCAAATTTGTGAGTCCAAAAACAAATTTTATTCCCAACCCCAAAGAAGGTATACTAAAATCTGGGGATGTGGCCGAAAACCTTAGGCGTCAGTACCTATTGTTCCCATGTGGTCACCTAGTTTCATGCCTATGAATATGGCTTCTGATTTTTGTATAGTCTGGATCTTCTAATCATTTGTGTGTTGATTCCATTAGAGAGTTTGTTGCCATAGTCCAGTTTTCCGGTGATGAGTGCCTGGGTGGTGGTTCTGTGTGTTTGATAGGAAGCCACTTGAAGATATTCTTGAGCATCTTCAGTGTGTGGATGATGAGGCACATAGCAAGCTGAAATTGGGGTTTTGCACCAACTCCTGCATGTTTTCACCAGACGTTTCACATTGAGGTTTGATCTGTTTTTAACATCCGTAATCTCTTTGTGAATCACACATACCTTCTCATTCTCATAGGCTGGGTAGCTTTCATTACCGGGTCTATCGGAATTCACTGGCCACTTATTATGAGGGCCTAGTGAATCAGGTCCAAGAGCATTAGGCTGGGTAATTACTGGCTAGTGTTTTTCACCTAGTAAACTTGCATCTTCTCCAGAGGAAAGCACTGGTTAAATACATTTTTTTTTAAAGAAGGAGCTGAATTAAGAATTGACTGTACTCGGACTGTCATCCGATGAAATATCATGTATTTTTTGGACAGGTCTTAGATTAATTAAATTATATGTGCTTTATCTACTTTCAGTCCTTAAGACCATTGAATGTTTAAATAGGAAACCTTTGCTTCTAAGAATACTTGTGAATTTGTTGCCCCTTTATTAGTTTAGATCAGACTTGTTTTTTTCTGTGAAATACAAGGGAAGAAAATTATGTAGTTAGTGTTCTTCACTGCCTGAAAAATATTTGAAGCATTTTAGGCGAGAAATAGATAATCCTCAAGAAAGAGATATGGCCTAATTTCCATTCTCACTTTTATACCTTTATCTGAAAATCAGCAGCAACATTTGTAGACGTTTTACATAGCTCTGCCCCAAAGTCACAGAGAAAAGCTGTATGCTGTGTGTGGGCTGGAAGATGAGAGAAAGTACTGCACCAGCGATGCCTTCCCCACTCATCACTGTGCAATTATTGGCTCCGATCTCCCAGGGGAGTGGAGGGACGAAGACCTGCTGATGTCAATAAAGCTGTTACACTTCATCTACATGAGTGATGGGAGCACATTTCTATGGACAAGCCTTGCTCTCTAGAAAGATTTTTTTCTTTTATAACTGCAAACTAGATGGTGATGAAGAGAAAATGCATGACTGGCCATGCAGCATATGCTCATAGCTGTATTTTGCTTTACAATTAAGGAAGTCATCTAGTGAGAATCAGGTGTTCTTTTTTATTTCTCCTGAATGGCTGTAGGTAACATTCTGGTCTGAGACAGAAACAACTGAAAGCTCTTCTCTTTGTGGCTGACAATCGTACTTACACTGCGTGCCTCGTAGCCTTTTTTCCAGTGGGGGTTGGTGACAAACAAAAATGGTAGGGCACACAGTCAGGCTCATAAACACACACAGACATACAGGCCCAATCAGAAACTCAGCCACACAAACATTAAAAATAAATCGCAAATCAGAAAGGAACCAAATCTAGCAAATACAAAATAAAGGTTTCTCTTACCTTAGCCTGCAGCAAATCCTTATGTTCTGCAGTCTGTGGCTCCAACTCCTACGAGCCTGAGGTGATGACCCAAAGAAAACTACCTTATCCAATCCAGATGCTTCTCTCATACGTTTAGCAGCATGAGTGAAGTGTCTGGATTGGCTACAGCAGGCTGGCTCAGGACTCCGAAAGGCACTGGAGGTCTGTGCCTGCTCTCCTACCCAGCTGTCTAAGACAGCTGGCTCGGAGAGTTTGAATTTCTCATATCGAGCTGGCAGTAGCAAGAAAGCCAGCCAAACATACATGTGCACTTCAAACTGAAGGGGCCACTCCTCATTGCTGCCAATCAGCAGCAATGATGCACTGACCCCACTCCGCCCTCACTATGCATTAGGTAGAAATCTGGAAAAATAAAATGGCAATAAAATCATTTTATTACCATTTTATTTTTCCAGCTTTCTGCGCAGCAGTGTGGGGGTGCGATGCTCCTCCGCTCATATGGAAGAACCACCACTGCTTCTTTCTGTACACAGCATCAACCCTGAACCAAGCATACTTGGGATAAACAGCATTCATGACGACATAGTGCTTCACATAGCAAATCTGGCAAGCACAATTTGCCCTCTGTGTTTTTTGCTTACAGAGTGTGGGAAGAAGGGATTTCACACTCGAATATAAAAAAGAAATAATGGTGAAGAACAAACTGCAAAAATGCTGCATATACTAATGGGCTTATCCACTGTATGTTCTACAGCTGATTTTCCTTCTTGCAAACAATCCATGGTAGCAAGTTAAGGCAGTATGAGAAACCTAGAAACTACGTTTGTAAAAACCCTAAGATTTACAGATTTCTGACAATGTGAATAGTGGAATGGTATATAAACCTAGGGGGTAGCTGTTCCTCAGAATGAGTAGAAGGGAAAACAGGTTGGTAGTTAAAGCTCACACGCAGAACAAGTCAATGTGAGTAGTAGGGGGATTTCTCCTTTAGTTTTTAGTGCCCTCACACACCCAAGCGGATGTCATGCTTCATCATAGGGCGATGCTCCTCGTGGGGGTGGCGCTGCAGTCCCTCACGGGCCCTGCAAGAGGGCTCTTTAACGGAGATCTTTTGAAGGAGTCACCGCAGTTGTGCATGGGTGTGTGTGGGCCTCTAAATGAGAAGTGAAAAAGTGTAATAAAGTGTATTAAATCACTAGATGGGACACTGAACCGAAGTTTTATTCATGGGTCCAATCAGTTAAAATGAAGTGGATCCTGGAGTACCTCTTGGGAAAGAATCTAGAGGGTAGGTGTGTGACTAGCTGCTGCTCACAGGAATGGTGTAATAGTGTTAAGAATTAAAAATAGGGTCAACATGTTTCGCACTCAATGTTGGTCCTTAAGGGATTCGTAGGCGCTTCGTCAGGACCGGTGGCAAAAAAAGTAAAGTGATGTGGTTGAAAGAATAAAAAGATTCCAGGAGGAGCCTGTAAATCTAGGGTACCTTATAATTAAAGGAAGATGCGTCTACGCACTGTAAGGTACTCTAATTAGAGAAACCTATGACCAACCTAGAAGAATCAAAATTGAAAACAAAGAAGAATAAAAAACAAACGTATACAATTACATACGTTTCAAACGGACACTAGTGGAAAGCATGTCCTGTTAAGTGGCCCATGAACTAAATGGTGCACGACAAGCACACAAAACATGCAAATATCAGTGCTGACATATATACAGGACCTCAGGCAAGGTGAAGCGACCTGTAAGGTACTAACAGAACATGCAAATGTCAGTGCTGGCATATATACAGGTCCTCGTGCAGAGGTGTAGCGACCTGTAAGATACTCACAGAAATTCATAGAAGAATTGTCAATCGGCAAAAAAAGTGTACAAACCCCAGTGACTAGATCATACAAATCACTAAGACCGAAGCAAGAGGCATATTGAATGCGGTGTCTACTATGATTGAGAGTCTAACTCGTGGAGTGGAGGGGGTAAAGAAAAAAAGAAAAAAATTGGAATAAACAAGGGACTGGCGATGCCAATAGCGGTAAAAGCAGTGAAAACCATTGTGCTAGATAAGGCAAAGAACCAGGCATGAGGTTAATGAGACCAAGGAGAGGCTCGATAATATGTTTAAGTAAACAGGGGGGAAGGAAGGGTGACAGAGTGGAGGTGAAATGAATACAAACAGAAGGGAAAGGCCTAGCCCTCCAATCGAAGAGAAAACATCATCGGCACCGTCAAGGTAATCGGGCAGAGAAACTGAAAAATGCGGAGCCGAGAAGGAGTCACATTAGGCATATTTACAGACGAATTGCTAATCTGCCCTGGATATAAATCAGTGCGCAGAGCGTGCTGTTACTTACTAGTACTCGCCAGATCGTAGGCATAGGAACCTACCCCACCGTCGCGTGTGCCGAAACGTACAGGCAATGGCGGTGGAAGGCGATATATATCCTGTCTAGGGAAGGGGTCGCTGTGGTCGGAAGGCGGATACTTCCGGAAAACACGTCATGGCGGGGGCGGGGCAGTCGAGTGAACGCGGAAGAGAGGCGCGTATAGTAGAAACTAAATTAAAATGCTAATGAGAGGCCATCTTAGCCTGGTTGAGCAGTACACATAAAACTAAATATTAAGGAGGTGAACACTCAACGGGCATAAGTAAGCTGAGTGGTCCAGAAGGGAAAAGAATACCGTTAAGGTACGGGGAGAAAAACCACACATAGGGAAAATGTGGAGAAAGGGGTAAGACTCACTCCGGCAGAGGTAAAGTTTCAGAAACGATGCAGACCACTCGCTAGGAAAGAAGAGACTATAAATCCTGAGATGGAAGAAAGCCGTTGTGATGTGTTGGCAGTTACTACCGGTAATCACATCATGACGGGGCTGTGATGACAGGTCTAACGGTGTAGACGCGAATGTGGAGCGCGTATAGTGGGCAGGGATATCAGATGCTACAGGGCAGCCATCTTAGCCTAGTTTGTCGGTGCAATAAAAGGTAGCTGGATAACACACTGGAAAACGCCATACCAATGACATAGGCGATCCAAGGTTAGTAAAGCTTATCCCAGAATGATGCAGGGAAATGAACAGAAAGAAAAAAAGATAAAAAGATGAAAAGATGAATAAAGTGTGGAATGCAACTGTCACGTGGCATAAAGTATAATACAGAGTCCAATGGCTCTAAATCCGAGGATGGAGGAGTATGCAAAAGGCTGGAACGTATCTGTGCTGGTGAGACACCACGGGTATACAGGGACGCAGGGCTAGAAGATAAGTTCTGCCCAAGGGATTTCCTCATTGAGTCCTACTGTATCACATTTGAGTTTATGGACCCAGCGCTGTTCTTGCCTGAACAGGGTTTTCTTAGTCCAATTGGGATTAGAGTCAATAATTGTCCACCTTATGCTGTTAGCTAGATGTTTGTACTCTACAAAATGATTCAATAACTTGGTGTTAGTTTTACCACATCTGATCGTGCTTTTATGTTCACCAATCCTTAGTTTGACTGGTCTGGTTGTCATGTCAATGTCTACCAAAAGAATCCCCAAGGATCCTAATAAAAACCTACCTAAGATTATGTACTCTGCAATTAGTAGAGTCCTATACTAGAAGAAAACAATTTTTTTTCTAGAGTCCCCTCACTCACCTAGGGTTGCCCCAGGGTGACATGCTTCATCATAGGGGTCCTCCAAGGCATCTACTGTCTGGGGCGTGCTGCAACTTTGCGAAATACGTAGGAGCACTTTTTGTTTATACTATGTGTAGTGATGTGCTTGTGGAGTGAAATATAAAGTGAAAAAATTGGATAAAAATTACCTAGATAGTGAGCCCTAACTTTATTCTGCTCCTATCCGGTAAGTGTATAATAAAATGGGGCTAGTAACAGAGAACAGTAACCATTATGTGAAGCTGTCCCTATTTACTTGGTCGACATGTTTCGTGGTTACCCCAACCACTTCCTCAGGACCACACAAGGACCAGCCCTGCGTGTACCACTGTGGAAATTTAGCGTGCAAACTGAACATTATCTGCGCCATCTTGCCTCTCCCCAGTGCCACGCGTAGCAAATGCACGGCCGCCATTTTAGGCACCCCACTCTCTCTCCCCGCTCACTCCCGATCGCCAGCGCTTCCCCCCGGCGCTGCGAGCATCCCCCGCGCGCCGGCCACCCCCGCTCTCTCATACAGGCCATAAACCCTCTCCTTCTGCGCGACCCTGCTACAGAACCACTTCCGACCGACAACCCATACATGGTCATGCCTCTCCTTTGATAACCCCCCTTCCCCTGCGCCCCATTGTCTGAACTGGTCCCAGGCCATCACCTAGCCCTGCGGATGCAGTTTATTGCCCCTACTGTAAGGGAAACACCCCACATCAAAGGGATTACAGTAGAATCAAAGCCCCTACCCCCTGAGACCCGGCCGGTTGCACACACCCCCGGGAATTAGCGGAATTCCCTGCTGCGCGATAGCCATCTCCCACTGCGGGTAGGGTGGGAACCTCTACTGTAACCATGTGTGGGATCGGATCTGAGCCGGGGCTTCAGGGGATATTTCCCCGCACATCAAGGGAATCTCAAGAATGTACTATGTATAATAAAGCAATAAACCAGTGTATAAGAGACCAGGTCTCAGAGATGCAGTTAGAGCACCTCGTGACGATACCTTGCTGTCTGATCTGATGTGTTCTGCTCTGACGGAATAAAACCTTGTTTCCTGCCTTCCAGTCTCCAGCGCCTGCCTCTTTTATTGGTAAATTATCGAGTGGTATGAGAGGCGATTACCGCCGGGCAAATACTTGAAAGGATACCGACTGAAACTGCCGCTACCATTTAACAATTGGCGTCCCAAACGTGGGGCCCATCAGCGACACGTGGATCCAGTGGGAGAGGTCCCGACGACAGAGTGAACGACTGCAACGATCGGGAGAGCTCCTGCCCAATAGACCCTCGTCTGGCAGCCGATCATCCGAACTTCACTGGTTCCGAGCAGACCTCTCTCGAGTGATCTACGGTCCTGACTGGGAACCATCAGGAGTGCCGCGGCAAATACGGAGAGTAGAGGACGATCGGGCGCTGGAGGCGGAAGACGAGAAACTGTCCACGCGGTCCGGGTAAGGTCGTGATACACGACAAATTGAGAAATAATTGATTGATTGTTTAATGCTCTGGAAATACTAGTATTGCTCATTGATTGTGCTCATTGATTGTTCTCTTTGAGATATTCGCTGTCTACAAACGGGGAGGAGTAGAAATACTCTCTCTCTCTCCCTTTGCAGATAGTGAAGGGTAGGTAACGCAGACTTTTGTCCCCGTTGAAACCCGTCGTGCCTATCTTTATCTCCCCATTGATTGATTGTCCGAACATTGATTGTTTTGAAGAATAGTGCTTTTTGAGATATTCTCTGTTTGCAAATAACGTAGAATAGGAATATTCTGTCTAGTCTTTGCAAATAGTGAAGGGTAGGTAACGCAGACTTTTGTCCCCGTTGAAACCCGTCGTGCCTATCTTCATCTCCCCATTGATTGATTGATTGATTGTCCGAACACTAGTTGTTCGATATTGGTTCTTTGGAGGTATTCTCTGCTTACAAATAACGAAGAATAGAGATATTCTGTCTAGTCTTTGCAAGCAGTGAAAAGATAGGTAGTGCTGACTTTTGTCCCCGTTGAAACCCGTCATGCCTATCTTCTCCCCACTGATTGGTAGTTGGTTCTGCCCGGACCGCTTATTAGAGGTGAACCATCCGGCTCCCCTGGAAGGCACCCCTAATAAGGACATGTTCACTAAATATGGACTAGTCGCCGTAGCCTATAGCAAGCTGTGGCATAAATATACCAAGAAGGACCCCGAAAGTCAGTGGCCACTGATGGGATCCTTCGACGACCATAAGATAGAAGCGCTAGAAATAGCTCTGCGTAGCAATAAGACGACGCCTACTATGCTTGACAGTATCGGCATGTGGCGCAAAGAAGCAACGCAACGGAAAAAGAGGGAAGAAGTAAAAGCAGAAAAGGAATTATGAAAGGCAGCTCACCTTGCCGCTAGAAAGTTAGAAGAAGACATAAAAGAGAGAAGGGAAACTAAACTAAGACAGGAACCCGAAACCTCAGGCCAGTACGCTGTTAGGACCCCTTCTTTGCTCTACCCTGAGTTGTCCTCCAAGCAGCGAACGAATGACGAGTTACTGTTAGGTCCTCCGATCATTTACATGCCCCCTCCGTATGCACCCTCCCAATCAATAGTACAACACCCACAACCCCCGAACACGAGCGAAAGCAGTACAAGGGCCTCGGCCCTCACGGCCTCCGCGCCGGCTGAGCCTCTTGTGCCGAACCCAACGTCAACCACAACGCCAGTCGACCATGAGATAGGAAAGAGAGAGTCCACCAGAATGAATCGACTAACTAAGGATGAACGAGCAGGAATTGACAAGATAGTAGGGACGCTGGTGGAACGAAAAGAAAGTGAGGAGTATATAACAGACGTGTATAACTCGTATGCCGACAGCCGCAGACGACACTTCGTCGTACGGCTCTGTTATCACGCCCTGAATGCATATGAGGATAGGTACCACGATAAAGGTCCCGAAGGCTTAGCGGCCCTATATAGGAAGGTAGACATTGGGGAAGAAAGAGAGGGCGATGTAACGAACCTCTTCACTCGTACACTCGAGGTCTACCGACACCTTAAAGAACATGGACAGACCACCACAACAGAAACCCCCATAGCAACTAAGCCCCAGGGAAGAAGGGCCGATGCCATGATGCCCATTAAAGAAGCTGCCCCCTACTGGGTCCCCCCACGGGGTCAGGGAACACACGACGACATCAACCACCAAGATGCGAAGGGAAGGGTTGTATATAACTGGGTCTACCAGCCGTGGGACCGGCAAGATATTTTGACCTTTAGAAAGACTCTACCCGACTTGAGAAAGAACCCGACTGCCTTCTACACTGAATTGGGTACAGCCTTAGGCTCAACGATAATGACGTTAGCAGATATCGACTTGTTCTTTGGGCTATGCCTGCCGGCTGATGTGTGGAAACAAATCCGGAAAGTTGACCACGCTGAGCCGTTCGGATATACCTGGATACAACTCGATACCATAGATAAACAGCGAGAACCAGGACAGAAACCCCCGAAAGCCATCTTAGAGCTCCCAGACAAGATTGTACAAAAGCTGAAGACTCTAATCCCAGAAAGAAAGGTAGACTGGTCGATAGTGACGGCTTGCCGCCAGAAACCCCAGGAAGATGTGTCTGAATACTTCTCCCGATTCGAGACTGTGTTTTCCGATTACAGTGGCCAAGACATGACCACCGCAACCGGACACCACCTCTTTGTCCAGAATTATGTAAAGGGTCTGTCACAGGAAGTTTCCCAGAAGCTACAGACCAGCGAGAGTAGTTGGGCAGCCTCCAAACCCGCTGCGATTCTCCAGATGGCCCAATACTACGAAAATCAGAAAAACGAGAACGATAGGGCATCAGAGAAGAAGAAAAAGGAACTGAAGGAGAGAATAATGATAGCACAGTTGCAAGAGGTGACCATAGGAAGGGAACCCCCGAAAGAGAATTACCAACCAACCGCCCCTAGAAAGCTACCCCCTAGAGACCATACACCTGCACCCTACAACGGACGGAGAGACTTAGATGGAAATCAATGTGCGTTCTGTAGAGGGTTCAGACACTGGAAATCCCAGTGCCCGGTCCTTCTGGAAATGAACAAGAATAGGGACCCCAGAGACACAGCATATGACCCCAGAAATAGAGGACAGGGACGAGGGCACACGAACAACACCATCAACGACAGGCCAGGCAGACCAAACACCTTTGATCGCCCCCGCCAAAACCAGTGTCAGCAGTCCGACTATGAGAGCACTCATGACTTCGCATAGGACCGCCAGGGGCAAGGGAGGGATGTGCGTTGTCTGTCCTAACCCAGTCCATAGGCCCTAAGCAACGCCCTTGTGCCTACTTCTCTGCCACTCTTGACCCCGTAGCCAGAGCTTTGCCCGCCTGCCTTCGAGCAGTAGCCGCCGCTGCTGTCTCTAACCGGCAAAGTGAGGGGATCGTGCTCTCGAACCCCCTCACAGTATTGGTACCCCATGCTGTCGATACCCTCCTGAACCAAACCAAGACTCAACACCTGACTAGCGCACGACTGACTGGGTATGAACTGACTCTGCTTGCGCCCCATATCACATTGAAACGATGCACCACTCTGAATCCAGCTACTCTACTACCTCTCCCTGACGCTGACCCCAATGCATCCCCTATACATGATTGCGTGACCCTCACCGACGAACAAACCAAGAGTAGGGTTGACCTCCGGGATACTGCCTTCCCGGACCCTGACGGAGAACTGTGGGTGGATGGCTCATGCATCAAGCTCCCTGATGGCACCACCTCAGCTGCCTATGCAGTCACCACAGCTCGAACAGTTGTTGAGACAGCCCGCATCACACAGCAATCCGCACAGGCGGCTGAACTAATTGCCCTCACACGAGCCTGCATCCTGGCAGCAGGGACAACCGCAAACATTTACACAGACAGTCAGTATGCCTTTGGGGTAGTTCACCACTTCGGGCTCTTATGGAAAGAGAGGGGATTCTTGACTTCTCATGGCACACCCATCCTGCATGGAGATCTAGTCTCTGCCCTGACCGAAGCAGTCCTCCTCCCCACACGGATAGCTGTGATCAAATGCCAGGCACACAAGAAGGTGACAGACATTATAGGTCAGGGAAATGCACTAGCTGACATTACTGCCCGAACCACAGCCGAGAATAGGTCCACGACCCGCATGTACGTGACCAGGTCACAAACTGAGAAATGGAAGGATGCTAGGGAAACGATTAGGGATATCCAACTAGCCAGCACACCACACGAATTAACTGAATGGGCCCGGGTGGGATTGAAGGACGATGACGGTTGTTGGCGAACTAAAGACTCGAACAAATGGTTACTACCCGACTCATACTTGATCCCCATGCTGACCATGGCACACTCCCCCGCACACATAGGGTCTGCCCCCATGATCGAACTCATCTCCAAAGTCTGGCACAACGACAGAATATCAGACTCAGCCAAACGTCTGGTCCAACAATGCCTAGTATGCCTCCAACACAACCCTGAGAAAGGAACTGCTGTACCCCGGGGAGGGTTTGGGGTCCCCAATCACCCCTTTGAAGTCCTACAAATGGACTATGTCCAGCTAGAAAGGTGCCAAGGTTTAAAGTATGTGCTTGTCGTTGTGTGTGCCTTCAGCAAGTGGGTGGAAGCCTACCCGACCCATGACAACACCGCTATGACTACTGCAAAAGTACTGCTGAAGGAATTCTTCCCCCGATACTGCCTTTGTCGAATTTTGTGGAGCGACAATGGCCCCCACTTCGTAGCCGAAGTTATCCAACTCATCTTAAAAGGGTTGGGTGTAAAACAGAAGTTCCATGCGGTCTTCCATCCCCAATCTGCAGGCCTGGTTGAGCGACACAATGCCACATTGAAGCTTAAGATAGCAAAAATAGTCGCCACCACAGGACTAAGATGGCCAGACGCTCTCCCACTAGCATTGCTATCAATGCGTTCCACCCCCACCAAACACCACTTAACCCCCTACGAGGTCGTCTTCGGGCGGCCCATGAACCTTTGGACTGCACCAAAACCGACATCCATCCACGACGTCCCGGACGTCCTCATGTCTGATTATCTGTACAATCTAACTAAAACGTTGTCTGTTATCCATCAGCAGGTGCTGCACGCCATTCCCGATGTTTCCAGGGGCCCGGGACACGACATCCAACCCGGTGACTTCGTCTTAGTGCGTAACTTCCAGCGCACCAAGAGTTTGGAGCCCCGGTGGACGGGCCCCCTGCAAGTCCTGATCACCACCCGAACAGCTCTTCGAGTGGAGGGGAAACGCAATTGGCTGCACGCACACCACTGCAAGAAGGTATCACCGACCCTGACAACCACGGACAACATCACCGCCCAAGAGGAACTTCTGGACAAAGACCGACCATCCCTGAGCCACTGCCCGGATACAGAGACACTTGAGTTGATTGACTATCCCGATCCCACTGTGCCATCCAAAGAAGGGTATAACTTGCGACGAAAGGAGAGAACTTCGGCTAAGCAGACCACAGGCTAAGTGGAAATCTCAGAACGGTAGCCTAGGCACCTCAAAGGCCACCAGGAGAGAAACTAAAACAAAGTCTGTGGTTCTGCCCGCTACCGAGTCTCTTGAAGGTGATGGAAGCGCCCGACATGAAGATGATGGAAGCAACCGGACGTCCGAAGATCCACTTCAAAAACTCAAAGACTGACCGAATGCACAGCTTTAAGACAATAGCACTTTTCATTTCCCTTCTCTTTTGCCTTCTCCTCGTGGTCACCTTCTGGATCATGGAGGAGAGCACACCCGCTCATAAGACATTGCTGACTACCGTTCAAACTACCACCACGAAAGAACACCATCTGATCTCACTTTCACCCCAACTCCGAGAAAGGCGTAAGGAGTTCTGGAATAACTCTTTTGTGCAGTTACTCCACCAACACAATCTTGCCACCAACGCCACTAACTGCTGGATCTGTGGATTGCTGCCCCATGCCACTGGGCACTCAATCCCCTTCATCCCTTCACCTTTTTCCGTCCATGGTTCCTGCCTCGCCTGGCTGATCCTCCTGCAGGAGAGCTACAAGGACAATGCCACTTCCGGCAGAACCATGTCACACTTCTACCATGGGTTCTGGCTGAACAAAACTGGTAGAACCTCCGCCCTCTTCTGCCCTCTGAGATCGAACACTTCCTTTCACATGGACATCCCCGCCAAAGAACGAATTGAAATGCAAGTGTTCAACAATCCAGCCAGACCCACCTTCTCTTACCTCCGAAAACGGACAGCCGCCACCCTAACAGTGGCCCTGTCCGTCATCAACATCACTGGATCTGTATGCCTCGAAGGCCTGGGGGCACAGCTGGTGGGCCACAGCTCCTGCCTCATCACCCGAACATTGGACTCAGTTGACCCACCTTCCTTTGTTGCCTCCCCGAATATGTACTTCGTGTGTGGTACTAAGGCCTACACCTGGCTCCCGAAAGGTTGGGGAGGCACCTGCTACATCGCCTTTGTCCTTCCTCCGACGTATGTGGCTCCAGCAAACCATCACCGACAGAAACGTGCCAAAGACATTGTACAAACCGACTCCACCAGAGCACAGTTCATGGACGCAGTAAAGGGTCTTGTTCCGCTCTGGGGTCCGATGGCAAACAGCCGTGCCATCCGCCACTTAACCCAGGCGGTCGAAACAGCAATGAACATTACAGCTGGCGCCCTCGCCAACAACACCGCTGAGCTTCAGGCCGTCCGCCTGGTGGCTCTCCAGAACCGCCTTGTTCTAGATGTGGTTCTGGCTGACCGCGGAGGAGCATGCCGCATCATTGGGTCCAGCTGTTGTACCTACATACCGGATAACTCACCCTCAGTCTACAAAGCAATTGAACACCTCCACAGACTGTCCACAGAGGTCCATCAAGAACAAGAAGAATGGTCGCTGGGGAGTTGGTTTTGGGACGCTATTAAAGGTTGGGGATGGAGGCTGTTTTCATTTATCCTCATACCAATCATGATACTATGTGGATGTTGCTTGGGGATTCAGTGTCTGCCACCTTTATGTTCGTTTTTTATGAACTGCATCTGCCCTAAGACTTTGGACTTTGAAACTGAGCGGATGAAAGCTCTGAATGAGGTGGAGGTACGGGGTATTATGGGGATAGATCCAAACTAGGCAAGCTGGCGAGACATGTTAAAAGGGAGGACTGTGGAAATTTAGCGTGCAAACTGAACATTATCTGCGCCATCTTGCCTCTCCCCAGCGCCACGCGTAGCAAATGCACGGCCGCCCTTTTAGGCACCCCACTCTCTCTCCCCGCTCACTCCCGATCGCCAGCGCTTCCCCCCGGCGCTGCGAGCATCCCCCGCGCGCCGGCCACCCCCGCTCTCTCATACAGGCCATAAACCCTCTCCTTCTGCACGACCCTGCTACAGAACCACTTCCGACCGACAACCCATACATGGTCATGCCTCTCCTTTGATAACCCCCCTTCCCCTGCGCCCCATTGTCTGAACTGGTCCCAGGCCATCACCTAGCCCTGCGGATGCAGTTTATTGCCCCTACTGTAAGGGAAACACCCCACATCAAAGGGATTACAGTAGAATCAAAGCCCCTACCCCCTGAGACCCGGCCGGTTGCACACACCCCCGGGAATTAGCGGAATTCCCTGCTGCGCGATAGCCATCTCCCACTGCGGGTAGGGTGGGAACCTCTACTGTAACCATGTGTGGGATCGGATCTGAGCCGGGGCTTCAGGGGATATTTCCCCGCACATCAAGGGAATCTCAAGAATGTACTATGTATAATAAAGCAATAAACCAGTGTATAAGAGACCAGGTCTCAGAGATGCAGTTAGAGCACCTCGTGACGATACCTTGCTGTCTGATCTGATGTGTTCTGCTCCGACGGAATAAAACCTTGTTTCCTGCCTTCCAGTCTCCAGCGCCTGCCTCTTTTATTGGTAAATTATCGAGTGGTATGAGAGGCGATTACCGCCGGGCAAATACTTGAAAGGATACCGACTGAAACTGCCGCTACCATTTAACACCACTCCGTGCATTAAGAACACTCAGTTATATTTAAAATTTTCGCAAACGTGCTTGGTTTGCTACATACATATGATTCCCTTGTAACAAGAATTTCTTAGTTGCATTAGGTCGATGTTTCTGTATAAAGATATAATGACACATACGAATTAGTTACAAACCCTAGTCCACAGGATAGCGTGGACAGGGGACCAAAACCAACTTTCAATGCATTAAAGTGTCATAAATCTTATATATCAAATAAAAAATCAAGTGCGTATTTATAAGTGCTCGAGTGAATTAGTGAAACACATAGACATTTACACACACATACATAACATGAACACATGGTAGGTTACGTTGATAAAACCTACTTTTTTGGAGGTGTTATTCTACTCCATGGTGTTGCTGGGGCGGAGAGGCTCTAGAAATCTAGATTAGGGAGTTTGATGTTATAAGAAAGAAGCTGATTCGTTAGCGCACTGGGAATTCTTAGTAAAAAAGAGACAAATCCTAAAGAATTTGTCATGGTGGTTATTTACTCTATGGAATCTTACTTGTCTAGGAAGGACCTCCAGCCGTAAAGTATATTAGCTCCCAGGGACACCGCATATTACTGGGACACTACCGGAACTCCGTTTAAATGTCCCAGCAGGCGGGAAAAACGGGGCTTGTGAAGGATTCACAGGTGTGTGCACCCGAATGGTATCGGGCGCCATCTTGGAGTGGTGTGTTAGTTCCTCATACATTTCAAAAAATCTATTTGTCCAGCCATATCTACATGAGCGGTTCCCAATTATCAACGTTTGTAGCTTACAATTTTATATGTAATATAGGTTCGTAACCGCAAACATTTATGGTAAATGTTATACGGAAGCATGATAATGGAAGAAAGACTATTGTGCCGCGATTACTTTGCGGGCTAACAACGTTACGAGGTATAGGCGACATTGTGTCGCGGTATTCTTAGTAAAAATGCCCAGACGTAAAAGCGTCTTTTCTAATGCAACAGCGTCTACTCATGTATATCAGGCAACATCTTGGAGTGGTAATTTGATGGTGTCCCGATAGTCATAAAAAGTTTATGAATGAGTTACTAGAAAAGATGAGTTACTAAAAAAGAAGAGTTACTAAAAAGGATGAGTTACTAAAAAAGGGGTGGAGAAAAGATAAGGGTCCTGTTATTTTTGATGCCAAAACCCAGAATTTGTCAATGAGGGAGATTTTATTCAATACGAATATTGGTTGTAACCTAAATATGCGTCCTATATTCAAGGGTAAATCTATCATATTAGTTTCAGCATACTCAATCCAAATAGTGTGTTATTGAGGCTGATGGTTTTGGTCAGGAGTAGTATATTTTATTGCTTGAGCTCTTTAATGATTACTGATTACTCATTTCTCATGCACTTCCACTTCTGGTTGCTATTATAAAAACGATCTTCCTCAGCGATTTAGTATATTCCACGGGATATTATCATTGAGGCCCTGGGTACCAGTACGTAATTTATAGACCCATCTTTGTTCTTTTACATGTAGTCGATGTTCAAGGTTGTCGCCAGGTCTAATTTTCTCAAGAATAATCCAGCGCATATCATTAGGAGAGTGTTTCTTCTCTAGGAAGTGGTTAGTCATTCTCGTGCTTGTCCTCAACATCGGACGGTACTGTGATGTTCACTGATTCTTGTTGTGGTTTTTCTTGTAGTCATTCCCACATAGTGGAGATTGCATGGACAAGTGATTAGATATACTGTGCCGGTGGATTGGCAATTCGTGAATGTTCTGAGGTCCCAGGTAGCACCTGTATTAAAAGTGAATCTGGTGGTTTTCATGGTTAGATGGCAGACACTGCAATTTCCACATGGGTGGTTGCCTTTAGGGAGATTACTTATGTGCTGATTGACCTGTTGGGTCTGTGGGCATGTATGTACCAGAATATCCTTCAGATTTTGGCTCCTTTTGTGCGAAAACATTGGTATCGGTATATTGAGACCGCTACTGTTGAGGGTAGACCAGTGTTTCTTGACCACTTTTGCCACTTGATCAGACATTACGTTGTACGTTGTTATACAAATGGGGCGTTTAGGTTGTTCTGATATTTCTTTTTCATAGGTTTCCAACAGCGCTTCCCTGTTATTGTTGCCTGCTCTCTTTTGTGCTTGTCTTATTACAGTTCTTGGATATTTTCTTTGTCTTAGCTTCACCGCCAAATCTTTTGCTTGTTCTACATAGTCAGATTTTTCTGAACAGTTCCTTCTTAACCTCAGGAATTGTCCATAAGGTAAATTTGCTTTCAGATGTCTGGGGTGAAAACTATCGTATCGTAGAAGGCAATTTTTTGCAGTAGGTTTAAAATGGGTAGTTGTCCGCAAACCTTCCTTGGAAGCATGCATAATGAGGTCAAGGAATATTAATTCAGATCTACTCATAGTATGCGTGAATTTTAAAAAACTGTCTTGTTCATTAAGCCAATTGAGGAAATCCAGCATTTCATTTTCATTACCTTTCCAGATCATAAGTACATCGTCGATGTATCTCCACCATCCTTGGATCTTACCTCGATGAGGGTTAACATCATTTAAGATTTTGTTGGTTTCTAGATGGTAAACATAGAGGCCTGCCACACTTGGAGCAAAGGTGCTTCCCATGCTGGTACCGTGTTGTTGATTGAACATGAGATGCTCAAATCTGAAAAAGTTCTCTTGTAAGGCCCATTTGCAACATTCCAGTACAAAATGTTGTGGTGTCTTATATGGCCAGTCACTCTGGTATAAAGTTTCTTCCAAGCTACGAAGGGAGGAGACACACCCCATACTTCAAAGGGGCACAGAACCAACATCGCCCCCCTTTGTTTCAGAACTTTCTGCAACAATCATACCCACCACCAGTTTATCAGGGTCCATGGTTAGGACTACCTCCCATGTGGAACATACCACCATCACATCCCTTACAACCACCTCAATTCCACCAATTCCAGAATCCCCCTTTTTACAACAGAGGGAGGGGCAAAGGAAGAGGCAGAAGAAGAGGAGGCAACAAGACGGCCCAATGGCAGGACCAAGAACCCATGACATTACGGAGTCAGACAAGAGGACCGGAACCTTAGTGGTGAACCTTTCATCTAGGCAACTCACTCCAGGCGAAACTAAACTCTTGGAGAAAGGCTTAGGCTTTGTCCCGACACCAGCAGAAGACTCATTCAGACTACATCAAGAGCTGCACCAATTTTTCCGCAAGGTCAGACTTAAGGCCTTTTTTCAAGACAAACCAGAAACAACCCCCACGGAAACTGGCCTTAAAAAACAATCCAAATTCACCCCCACAGCAGCCATGACACCCCATGAGATTCTCACATATGAACAAGTGGTTCTCAAAGACGTGGCATCTATGAACCCCCAGCGATCGTTCAATAACCTTTCTAAAGAAGAAAGACTTACCCTGAAAACCATTAATGAAGACACAGAATCATCATCAAACCCGCTGATAAAGGCGGAGCTATCGTCATTCAGGACATCAACACCTATGACACTGAATGCAACCGCCAACTATCGGACACGACATATTACGAATCCATCACAACAGATCCAACGAAATGCCTGATCACTCGGATTAAGAGCATGGTGAGTGAAGCTTCCGCAGAAGACTAGATCTCACGCCAAGAAGCAAATTTCCTCATCAATGAGGAACCACGCACACCGTATTTTTATACCTTACCTAAGATCCACAAAGGGATCAATCACCCTCCTGGTCGATCCATTGTTTCAGGTATAGACTCCGTCCTAGAACCACTGAGTAAATTTTGCGACTTTTACCTGCGACCAGTGGTCAGCAACACTCCCTCTTACCTCAGGGACACGACTGAAGTCCTCAATCTCATAGACAATTTTCCTGAACCAAAGAACATTGATTTCCTCATAACCATGGATGTAGAAGCCCTGTATACAAATATTCCACAGGATGCCACTCTAGAGGTACTTGAAAATACCTTACGTAACATTGAACCATGGCCTTTTGAAACACCAGTCTCCTTCATTTGTGATTGTGCTTCCCTAGCGCTCAAAGAAAAATTCTTTGCCTTCAAGTTCCAACTTTTCCATCAAATACAAGGTAGCAGCATGGGAAGCACTTTCGCTCCAAGCCTGGCCTGCCTATACATGGCCCATTTTGAGAAACAGCATATCCTAAACGATACCAACCCATACCACCACAATATATTACTGTGGCGACGTTATATTGACAACATAATTCTATTCTGGAGAGGGGAAGAAGCACTCTGCATCACATTCTGCAATAGACCCTTTTCTCAAATTTACCAACACTAGATCTAGGCATGAGGTTCCCTTCCTTGACCTACTCATCATACTGACTAATGGCTCCCTACATACTACCAGCTATAGGAAACCAACTGACAGAAACAGTCTCCTTGTCTATGACAGCCATCATCCCAGGGCACTCAGAAACAATCTCCCGGTGGGACAATTCCACCGCCTCCGGAGAAACTGTGACACTACCATTGAATTTAATAAACAATCCACCATCCTAAGAAACAACTTAGAGTCCCGCCATTACCCCAAGAGGATGGTGAGCCTAGCCCAGAAGAGAGCCAGGAACAACCCCAGGGCCGCTGTCCTAGAGACCAAACGAAGACCTAAGTCCAACATAATCACGTGCGTCACCACATTCACTCCTAGTTCCTACAGGGTACAGAAAGTCATCCGGAAGCATTGGGACATGCTTAAGACAGGCACCTTCCAACCGGGATCACCACCATTATTTGCATATAGACGTACTCAGAATTTGAGGGACCACATTGTCCACACCAGACCCAAACCTCAACTCACACGTCAACCCACACTAAGGACTTTACCACCTGTAGTGGCCACTTTCCTTGTGGTTCTTGCACCGCATGCGCCAAAACTAGTGTTTCTAAACAAATTGACCTGGGCCTTACTACACCATGGCGCCAAACCAGACACACTAATTGCAACACCAATAATTGTGTCTATACCATTCTTTGCCCCTGTAATAAGAGGTACATTGGCATGACAACCAGACCAGTCAAACTAAGGAGTGGCGAACATAAAAGCACGATCAGATGTGGTAAAACTAACACCAAGTTATTGAATCATTTTGTAGAGTACAAACACCTAGCTAACAGCATAAGGAGAACAATTATTGACTCTAATCCCAATTGGACTAAGAAAACCGTGTTCAGGCAAGAACAGCACTGGGTCTATAAACTTAAATGCGATACAGTAGGACTCAATGATGAAATCCTTTGGGCAGAACTTATCTTCTAGCCCTGCGTCTCTGTATACCCGTGGTGTCTCACCAGCACAGATACGTTACAGCCTTTCGCTTACTCCTCCATCCTCGGATTTAGAGCCATTGGACTCTGTGTTATACTTAATGCCACGTGACAGTTGCATTCCACACTTTATTCATCTTTTCATCTTTTTATCTTTTTTTCTTTCTGTTCATTTCCCTGCATCATTCTGGGATAAGCTTTACTAACCTTGGATCGCCTATGTCACTGGTATGGCGTTTTCCAGTGTGTTATCCAGCTACCTTTTATTGCACCGACAAACTAGGCTAAGATGGCCGCCCTGTAGCATCTGATATCCCTGCCCACTATACGCGCTCCACATTCGCGTCTACACCATTAGACCTGTCATCACAGCCCCGTCATGATGTGATTACCGGTAGTACACATCACAACGGCTTTCTTCCATCTCATGATTTATAGTCTCTTCTTTCCTAGCGAGTGGTCTGCATCGTTTCTGAAACTTTACCTCTGCCAGAGCGAGTCTTACCCCTTTCTCCACACTTTCCCTATGTGTAGTTTTTCTCCCCGTACCTTAACGGTATTTGTTTCCCTTCTGGACCACTCGGCTTACTTATGCCCGTTGAGTGTCCACCTCCTTATTATTTAGTTTTTTGTGTACTGCTCAACCAGGCTAAGATGGCCTCTCATTAGCATTTTAATTTAGTTTCTACTATACGCGCCTCTCTTCCGCGTTCACTTGACTGCCCTGCCCCCGCCATGATGTGTTTTCTGGAAGTATCTGCCTTCCGACCACGGCGACCCCTTCCCTAGACAGCGCCTCCCACCACCGTTGCCTGTGCGTTCAGGCACACGTGACGGTGGGGTAGGCTCCTATGCCTACGATCTGGCGAGTACTAGTAAGTAACAGCACGCTCTGTGCACTGATTTATATCCACGGCAGATTAGCAATTCGTCTGTAAATATGCCTAATGTGACTCCTTCCCGGCTCCGCATTTTTCAGTTTCTCTGCCCGATTACCTTAACAGTGCCGATGATGCCTTCTCTTCGATCGGAGGAGTAGGCCTTTCCCTTCTGTTTGTATTCGTTTCACCTCCACTCTGTCACCCTTCCTTCCCCCCTGTTTACTTAAACATATTATCGAGCCTATCCTTGGTCTCATTCACCTCATGCCTGGCTCTTTGCCTTATCTATCACAATGGTTTTCACTGCTTTTACCGCTATTGGCATCGCCAGTCCCTTGTTTATTTCAATTTTTTTCTTTTTTTCTTTACCCCCTCCACTCCACGAGTTAGACTCTCAATCATACTAGACACTGCATTCAATATGCCTCTTGCTTCGGTCTTAGTGATTTGTATGATCTAGTCACTGGGGTTTGTACACTTTTTTTGCCGATTGACAATTCTTCTATGAATTTCTGTGAGTATCTTACAGGTCGCTTCGCCTTGCATGAGGTCCTGTATATATGTCAGCACTGATATTTGCATGTTTTGTGAGCTTGTCGTGCACCATTTAGTTCATGGGCCACTTAACAGGACATGCTTTCCACTAGTGTCCGTTTGAAACTTATGTAATTGTATACGTTTGTTTTTTATTCTTCGTTGTTTTTAATTTTGATTCTTCTAGGTTGGTCATAGGTTTCTCTAATTAGAGTACCTTACAGCGCGTGGACGCATCTTCCTTTAATTTTAAGGTACCCTAGATTCACAGACTCCTCCTGGAATCTTTTTGTTCTTTCAACCACATCACTTTACTCTTTTGCCACCGGTCCTGACGAAGCGCCTACGGATCCCTTAAGGACCAACATTGAGCGCGAAACATGTCGACCCTATTTTTAATTCTTAACACTATTACACCATTCTTGTGAGCAGCAGCTAGTCACACACCTGCCCTCTAGATTCTTTCACAAGAGGTACTCCAGGATCCACTTCATTTTAACTTACGGATTGGACCCATGAATAAAACTTCGGTTCAGTGTCCCATCTAGTGATTTTAATACACTTTATTACACTTTTTGACTTCCCATTTAGAGGCCCACACACAGCCATGCACAACTGCGGCGACTCCTTCAAAAGATCTCCGTTAAAGAGCCCTCTTCCGGGGCCCGTGAGGGACTGCAGCGCCACCCCCACGAGGAGCATCGCCCTATGATGAAGCATGACATCCGCTAGGGTGTGTGAGGGCACTAAAAACTAGAGGAGAAATCCCCCCACTACTCACATTGACTTGTTCTGCGTGTGAGCTTTAACTACCAACCTGTTTTCCCTTCTACTCATTCTGAGGAACAGCTACCCCCTAGGTTTATATACTTAACTTTGTGGGAGCATGGGTACTGGACCTCCTACTTCCTAACGCTGCTCCCGGTCCCCAATTCTTTTTGTGATGATATAATAGTGGAATGGTATCTAATATGGTACAGGATTTGCACTCATTTCACATACTAGATGTAAGAAATGCATTTAAACTGCTAGGTTGTTATTTGTATGTATTTGGAATAGCATTATGCTGTTATTGGCTTGTAAAAAGGATTTCACTCAATAAAAGTGATATGATACTGCTCTAAATGCAAACTGCTAGTACCCTTAGCGATCAAGCTGTCTTAAACATTTTGTTTCCAAAGAAGTGGATCTCTTCATTCTCTCACTGATTACTAAATGCACTGTAGTGTGTCTCTGTACATTAGAGGATCACAACCTTTTACCACCACTGTGGTAAAAGGTCACCTCATGCTGAACACACACATGTGACTGAGCACAAATGCCTTCGTATGCAAAGTGCGTGCACCTACGCTCTGGACCATGATATGTTGACATAATATATTGACAGGATGCATGATGGTGCTCTAATAACAACCATCTTCTCTTGTTTCAATGACTAAGGGACAACCACCTCTGTCTAAACCCTTGAGGGTACTTTTCTAATGAAAAGCTGGAATGTGTTTTGGGAATTGTACTATTCCCATGATAATATAAGCTCCACAATGCCAGGATGCAGTCTTTTTTCAATGGATGTCACCACAGAATCAAGAGGCCCAGTGAAGTTTTTGGTATGCAATGTTAGGGTTAGGTTTAGGGTATGGTGCTTACAGATCAAAAAAGGTTCACCCTGGGAGAACAATGTGAAATGAGCAGCTGTCGTCAAACTATAGAGCCTGTGGGAATAACCCCATTTGTATGGCCTTCCTAACTTCAGGGAGTTCATTTCCTAATGGAGGTGACAAGGCACATAGCCCCATTTCACAGCCACTGCAACTGAGAAAGCCTAGCCCCCCAGAAAAGCCAGCTGAACCTGAGACACACAAGTAAAGGGTGACCCATAGATCTAAGGACAAGTGTCGGATGGTATCACTTACAGTTGAGCCCATGCAAAGAAAGACTGGGAGTACACCACTTTGTAGACCAGTCAAAAAGACTTAAAAATGATAGATTCCTTAACAGGAAGTTGGCGCAAGAAGTCAAGGTTTTGCAAATGTGGTCTTGAATCCTTAGACCCAAAGCTAATAAGGCAGAACAGTTTTGGACTGGCCAACGTTTATAGATCAGCTAGGCAAAAAGTATACTCAATTACAGTAGCCTAATTAATCAGAGATAAAAGAAACATAATCAGGGCCTTGTGTGAGAAAGAAGATAGGAGAATTCTCTTCAACTTTAGCAGCTAAAGAAGACAAGACCTGAGAACAGACTCGAACGATCAGCTACTGTCAAATCAGAGTAAAATTTAACAACCAGGCTTAATCCATGTTGAAGGTACAGACTTAGGACATAGCGAGGGTGGACAAAATAGAAGATTCCAGAGGCCCTCTGTTTTATCACGGTTCTACTTTGGATGATGAAGGGGCATTCACTGTTCAACATTAGACAGCCAAGCCCATAGTTTGGCAGTAGTGGTCCTATTTTCACTACAATCTGAGTGATATCCACTCACATACACAGGTGAAAGCAAAAGAACTAAATGAGATGGGCCAGTGGGGTCAGGGAAAGAATGATTAAAGAGCGGAAGAGAATGAAGCCATGGGGTAGCCCACAATATCCTGTCCTAATGGAAGAAGAGAAGGTAGCAATAGCACGTTTAGGGTTCTGCCAGTCCACAAATAAAAAAATTAGAAAACAAGGTCCGAGCAATTTACTTCATTTCTGATTCCTCCAGGAGATCCAAAAGGACCTGATGGCTCACCGTATCAATATCTCAAACAATTAAGCATCCAAGTTTTTCTCAAACTTTTTCCAACCATAAGATCAGAATAATTTTACAGCTCAAAAGAAGTGTCATTTTGAGAGTAACTTTATCAGCCAAAACCAACCTTGTGTTTAAAAAGTGTAATAACTGATAAGTCACTTTTTGAGTAAATCAAAGATACTCACCTTACGTTCATTGAGAGAAAATATTCTGCAGCCATACATGAGACTGTGACTGTCTAAACTTCCATAGCAAAATGTCTTTTTACCACAAGTGAGGGATTGTGTCACTTTTGTCTTGGTTAAATATTATTCCATTTACAATGACTGCAGCTTTGCTGCTTGTTTAATAGGCTACAATGTTGTCGATGGGGGAAGGGTGAAGCAGTTAAACAGTCATAAGTCTAATTATTGCAGTATAGGATTCGGTGTGAGACCATCATCCTGAGGCACCTGAAACCAATCAGATTTTGGTTAATTTAGCCTTCAATGTTGTTTCCTTTTCTACTTGCCATCCCTGTAAAGCCGCATTTGCCATCTTCAAGGTTGGCTGGAATGCATCTTCTCCTCAGGTTATAGTTATAGCACTCTTGCCACTAGGACCACTGGCATTGGGCCTTGACAATGTACCCATTTCCTTGACCATGTACCCATTGCGTATGATGTTCACTCTAAAAAAAAAAAAGATAAGAATTATAAAGAAAGTGGAGAACTGATAGATTATGTGTCAAGAAAGCTGGAGCTTACATTGATGACTAGGATCTTCTAGTGATATTTGTTGACCAAAGTCATTCAATATTTTAATCACTTTTCGATGATGAGTGGTCTGATATTACTATGCGAAATATCGTACAAATGGGCAAAAGAAGAAAATAGCATGACTGGCAGCTAACAGCATAAAAAAGAGTGGGTGACTGAGGTACAATATCAGAGACTGTTTCCGATGGCTTGACAATGAAAAAAATACAATTTATAAACATGGTAAATAGTAAACTTTATCTACTGATCGATGTAATTATTTGATTAATATGCGTCCTTAGTTTTTCTTATACTCTGCATGAGACCACTATTCAGGTTAGTTTTAAATTGTTTGAGGGCCGAGGGAGCTATAGTGTGATGCATATCCTTCACTGAGTCTATCTTCTACCAACATAAATGGTGCAGAAATGAGCCATACTTCCTTTTCTCTGGCAAACCCCTTATCTAAGATGGTTGATACTTCATCATGTGAACATGGACACAGCCATCTTATATTAGATAATTCACCTCAGAGTCAAATGAGATCCAACTGAATTTTGAGAGGAATCACTTTATCTAAGATGGGTGCCAAATCATGACATTGCCTTCCAGTCTTCTTACCTGAGTGGATGCCACTCACAGTCCATTGGGGTTAAGTTGAATGCTGAGGTCCATCACTTCATCTAAGATTAACACTGTGCCAAGATGTTTCGGCCATCTGATTTCTACTCACAATCCAATAAATTAGATTTTGATTGGAATCCACTCATTTAAATGTGCTCTCCAGAACATGGCCTGAGAGAAAATGCTAGAACCTCTGGCACCAAGGATGTAGTCAATGTATACCAATATGGGACAGAGAACCTGATGGACTGCAATCCCCTACAGTCCACCGAGCAAAATATGAGTACAGTGCCCATTAGGAAATTATCAATCCAGTCAGACTCACAGGAGCAGTTGATAGATCACGAACCATATTTCATAATGAATAAACACACTCAAGAACACTAGCAAACTAGTAATGTATTTTCAAGATTTTTAAAAATTAAAATCCTATCCTTGTGCACGTCAATGGTACTTTTTATACAAGGAAACAAGATAGTGTCAATGTTATTTGTCAATCGGCAGACCAGCAGAAAATATTGTAACATGATGATGGTATTTTAGAGTTGCCCTACATTAAAAATCCCAACACATCCTTTCCCCCTTTCCTTGACTAAGTAAGCAGATCTTGCACCAGAAGAGGCCTTCTTGAGTTTCATAGAATGTCTACACCTGCATACCTTTTCTGAATCTCAGAAGCAGTGTTCAATAAGGAAACAGGTGTTGTTCTAATCTCACCACCACAGAGATTATTTTATACGTGAGCAGGCATATTAACCTCACTGAGGGCTGGGTTAGCCTCTCAATAGCCTTCAACAAGGATTACAGCTACGGCACAGGACTCAGTCTGGAGTCACTGGATCGAAGTTCTTCTTTCTAATAATGCTTTATTCCATATATTCTCTTTGAACATTGCTGAATAGTTTTGTTTTTAATTATTACTCAATAAGTCCTACTTATGCTCTGTGAAGCATTGATTACTGTTTTAAATTTCAAGCCATGCTAAAAATAAACAATATATATTCAATCAAGCTGAAATATCACATAACAGTAAGTGAAATTCCCCGACATTAGGTAATTGTGCATTTGCATTTTAAAATGTCTGCAGTTTATAATTTTTTCAAAGGGAATGCTTCACATAATGTGAATTGTGTATTCTACTAATGAGCTTTAAGGCCTAGAAAAAACACGATCATTTGGTAGGAAAGAACGTGCATTAGAAAATGAAAACCAAGAAACTATGCTGTTAAAAAATCCAAAGAAGAGGAGTTTATTTTTATGAACAATAGAACGGCCAAATATAGGAGAGTGAAAGAGTTTATTGTAGAGGGCATTAAAATAGTTCTGTGTTGCAAATGAGATAGATTAAATAAGATGGCAAAACTAAAATGAAAGTCAAGCCAAATGTAAAACTAGAATTAGCAAAGTGACTAGGAATTGCTTCAAAGTGCTTATGCACACAAACACAGGCATGTGCAAATTACCATTGTTTGCATGGCATTGCCCCAGATTTTTTCTTTCTTTTACTGAATTAATTTGTGTTAGCCATAGGACTCGGTGCACTTTACCCCTGTTAACCTGTAATAAAGTGCTTGTGCTCTTCGTTTTAAACCTTGTGGAACTGACATATACCTAATTCTCGCATTTAATTTATTGTTAAGTACCTGGTATATTGTAGTACATGTACCCAAGGCCTGTAAATTATATGCTACTAGTGGGCTGCAGCACTCATTGTGCCTCCCACTAAAGCATCACTATAAACATATCTCCAGGCATGCCCTTGCAGCCAGTTTTAAACTGGCATTTTGCACTGTCAAGTTAAACCATCTGCCAAACATAAACCTTCATTTTTAATACTTATAAGTCACAGGTTGGGCCTAAAGACCTATGTGGCAAGGTGAATGGCATTTTAAAAGTGAGACATGTATATTTAATGTTTAGCTTGTTCTGGCAGTGACAAACTTCCAAAGTAATTGTTTTACAGTGGCAAGGCTGGCTCTTCAAAAGGAAAACATTGGGTTACACTATTAAAACTCATAGTGCTTTTCTTCAGTGTAGGAGCAGCTAAAAAGATGATTTACGGACTCATTTTAATAGTAATCTAAAATCCAACGTAGAGGTAGTGTTTTATATAACTTTTTTGGAAATTACACTTACCATTATAAAGTTTTATTTTTCCTGCCTAAGCCATATAGACTTTTTTGTCTGTGTCCAATCGTCACCTGATCCCTAGGTCCCCTGTGGTGAAATGTTTATTTCTCCTAGACAGTGGACAAAGGGCCTTGGAGGGGGGTGACTCCTCCCTTGACAAGATGGCCTGGGGGTCTGTGCCAAGCCCTTCTTGGGCTTAAAAGGATGCCTATCTTGTCACTTGTAGATGAAGCTCATACCTAGGCCTCCCTACCATTTGTCTCTTTAGTCAAAATATCACCAAATGCAGGGCGGGTAGAGGAGCTGACCAGTAATGGCATAGGGGTGGTCAGAGGCTTTCCCTCTACCCATAGGCTGGGACTGGGCATACAGGTAGACCCCACAGATCTCTCCTCAGAACACTCCTGGGCCTGTGAAGAATAAGAGGAATGATTAACCTGCTGTCTAAATATCCTGAAGGAAGACTGGACCTGCGTGCCATAAGCGGAACCTCAGAAATTACTTCAAGGGTAAGTTAGCTTACCTCCTGTTTGAGCTGCAGGGACATAACAAGCTTCCAGAAATCCTTTCCCTGCAACTACTAAGCTGGCTAGTAACAGCTGCACCTTAATTGGACCCTGCTGCTCTCCCATGCCGGAGTGAGTTCTAACCCCCCAGTGGTGTTACTCAGGTCCTGGACCCTTGGCTGGTGTTATAGTGTATTCTTCCTGTCCCCAAACTGCAAGAACTGGGACGTAGAAACATTTTGCGATCTTTCTGCCTGGAGAACTAATGAACATCGGGATCGCCATCAAAGCCGCAGTCGTTGAATCGCCGGTTGACCTCAGCTGGATGGTTTGCTCTGCTTAAAAGATTTCTAAGTCTGAAGCCTTCATCAGGACCAACGCCTAGCAGCAATCCATCGATGTTGATGCCTTCCTGGGCACAAACTTCAGAGTTTGTCTGCTTGGCTCTTTTCCACCATCATCGATGACTACAACATGTTCTTGATCCTCAGCAACTTGCCGTCGTCGAGCCCTGCGTCAGATCCAGCTTAAAGCTTGCCCGGCTGACGACTCATCAATTGCCCCTTTTTAGCCCAAAATGTTTCTAAATCTGAAGGTAAAATTTCCACCAGAATGAACCTGGTACCAATTTTAGAGCCCCTCCTCCACTTCAGTCAGCATTAAATTTTGATTTTGACCTTGGCTAGAGTGACCAGATTACTGTGGATGGGGTGTTATGCTTTTTAGCACTATTTTTAATTCAAAATGTAAAAATTAAATGGGATTTTTATTGTGTTGTATTTTCACTTTCTCACTTTTCGAGTGCTGTATAAACTTTACACATTGCCTCTAAGTTAAGCCTGACTACTTTGTGCCAAGCTGCCAGACAGTTAAGCAATGGTTTACTTAGTGACTTTAGTGGTTCACCCTGACAAGGTCTAGGATTATTATTTGAGGTGGGTTCTCTGTGGTGGCCAGCACCAATCAGGGGTGGGGGTGGGGCCGAGGGGGTTAAAAAAAAGATTTGTTTTTTTTACCTGATTGATGAGTCTCTCCTCCGTCATCCCTCCATCATCTCTCTGGGCCAGAACAGGAAGCAGGAAGCACCAGACTCCCCACAGCCAATCACAACGTTACTATGCAGCATTATTGCGATTAGTCAGCTCAGACATTCAGTGGGAGCCTGGGTGGAGAACATGCAAAGTGTGCATGACTGTTTGGTCGGGATGAGACGGCCAGCCAAACATTCATGTGCAATTGCGAAAACAACTCCTTCCCCTGCTCCTGTGTGAGCAGCCCTGCACCGCCTGCAATGCTCCTGCTGAAGGAAAATATAAAATGATAATAACATTGAGTTATTATCATTTTATGTTTACTTTATTTCACTGCTGCAAAGCAGTGGGGCAAGGCTCCTCCGCCTTAGCACAGTGGGGTTCTCACCCCCTAAACTAATACTCCAGTTTCTTGCAGGCATTTGCCCATGTTAGGACACCAATGCCAGACCTATTTGCTTTGACACTGTTTCGTAATTATGCCATTTAGTAGCTGCTATAATATGTTATGTCAGGTTATGGTAAGTTATGTTATGGTATGTTATGTTATGTAATGCTATGTTCGTGTTGACTTCTATTATTTAAAATGGCAACGAGTTTACATTTAAATTGAAGTTGCGCTCTCGTGGCTTTTAAAGACATTTAATCTTCCTGACTTCTGCTCAGCTGAATAACAAGCACAAACAAGCTCCTATCCTTCAGTGCGAAAGAAAGTGCAGTATTTAACCTGAAAGCTAATCTTTGTCACGCTTTCCAAGCACCACACCGCACGTCTGGTAAAACAATAAATAGTGCAATATCCAAGAATCAGCCTTTGAGTTTGAAACATTTATTTTACATCAGAAACTATTCAATCAAATATGTCTATAATAAAGAAGTCAAAGCATTGTTATTCTTTGGCTAGTGCCCTAGAGCCACATTCCTAACTGATGGGCATCTTGTGAAAGAACAAGCAAACAAACAGAGCTTTGATCTCCCATGCCTGACTCTGCTCTTGTGTTCACATGGCGAATTGAGAGAGCTCTTCTGAGGTGTTATGGCTTTGCCATTATTTGTTTCCAATCTTGATCGGACGAGGCTCCTCTTTTTTCAGGTACCTTTGACCTTTTCTTTGTGTTTGGGCAGCTGGCTCTGTGTCAGGCAACCCAACATGAGAGTGTTCCCCTAATGGAAAAAAGATCCCCATAAAACCAAGCAGTCAGTTTAAGTAGGTCGCGAATAAATGACTTGCATGTGACTTACCATCGGCATGGAAAAGAATGTCCCGTTATTTAATACTTTGGTCAATATGTCCTCCAAAAGCTTTTGAGGAAATAATTCACTTTATTTGTCACTATGTCATCTGAGAGAATTCCAGAACAACAAACGAGGGTTGCTACATAATAAACCTGGGAAGAATTAGGTTTTGGTTTGTCATAAAAGTAGGCAGTCACTCGGATGGGTTTCTCAGTCTTATTTACAGAAATGCATGAACTGCCTCCAACCACAAGCACGAAGCCGACGCGCATCCTGCAGATCAGCTCTAATGCAGTGGAATGAGACGAATATAGTGATTTTCAAGATGTTTCTCGTTATAAACACAAATAGTTAATTCAAACTATATTGAAGTGAGGAACCAAAGCCAGAGGACTCATAAGTCAAATTTGTGGAAATAGGGCCTTTTTCAGAGTCATTTTTAGAGAAAACTTTAATAATATCTTCAGACACTACTGGATTAAAGATTCAGTAAGGTGCTACATGCCAAGTGACTGAGGAAAGCTAAATGTGTTATATTATGTAATGTTATGTTATATTATGTTACGTTATGTGATATGCATTTGTATAGTGCACTTTCACCCATAAGTATATACTGGTGCTTCGCAGATGTGTGAGGATAGGGGGGGACTTACACAAAGAGCAAAGAAGAGAGCAGGTTGTTCCAATCTTTAGGAGCGTTGTATGAGAAGGATCAACCTCCAGGCCAGCTTTTGGGAATGCATGGGATGTGTGCTAGTAGGAGTCCGGCAAAGCAGAGGTGCCTGGGGGGTTTCGTGGAAATTTATGCAGCTGTTCAGGTAGACTGGGCATGTGTTGTGTAGTTTTTTGTAGGTGTCGGTGAGGAGTTGTGACTGTGCGCGCTTGGGTATCGGACACCAATAGAGCGCCCCCAAGGGTAGTGTTATATGAGATTGGCATGGAAGGTTAAGGGAGAGTCTGGTAGCTGTGTTTTGGATGGTCTAAATTCTCTATGTGAATTACTTGATGATTCCTGTGTAGAGGGAGTTCCCATAGTACAATCTGCTAGTGATGAGGGCTTTAATGACTGTCTTTGTGGTGTTGTCTGGCAGCCACTTATAAATCTTTCTCAGCATCCTTTGAGTGTGGAAACAGGTTGAGGTTACGGCATTGACCTGTCCAGTTTCTTGTCGATGATGATCCGGAGTTACCTTGTTTGCAGACTGGCAGTGGAGGTGGGTCCGAGGTATATCAACCACCAGGTGGAGTCCCAAGGCAAGGCATCCCTTCCAAAGATCACCCCTTTTCTCCTGTCACTATTCACCCTACACAAGATAGACTTCGTCTAGGTGGCCATTTCAGTCATGCAGGTGGTGAAATTGTTTCTTGTGCTGGATGATGTGTCTGACAGGAACAGGATGAGTTGTGTGTCATCAGTGTAGGAGGGGATGTTGATGGCATGTGCATGTATCACATTTGCCAGTGGGGTCATGTAGATATTGAACAGAGTGGTGCTGAGAAAGGACCCTTGCAGTACTCTACAGATGAGTTCCTGAGCATCTGAGGAGTAAGGCAACATGTTGACTGTTTGGGTTCTTCAGGTTCAGAATCCGGATATCCATAGGAGGGCTGGTCCTTGAATACCAGTCCTGTGTAGTCATTTGGTCAGGGTGGGGGAAAAGACTGTGTCGAGGGCTGCTGAGAGATTCAGTAGGATGAGAGCAGCGTTTTCTCCTCTGTCTTGGATCTTCCAGATTTCATCTGCTGCTTTGATGAGGGCTGTTTCTGTGCTGTGGCTGGGTCTTCATCCTGATTGAGTGGTGTTGAGGAGTTGATGATTGGTGAGGTGGTCAGCAATGTTGATGGATTTTTCTAGAACCATGGCTGGGTATGGGAGTAAGGAGATCGGTCAATAGTTTGCAAGCTTGGCAGTATCTGCTGAGGGTTTCTTCAAGTGAGTATTGACTGCTGCATGCTTCCAAGCTTCCAGGAATGTGACTTTTTCAATGAAGATGTTGAGGATGAGGATGAAGGATTCGCTGATTAGGGTGATGGGGCACCGGAGTGGATATTCTTCATGATTGTGGTGATTTTGTCTGTGGTAATGGCGTTCCATGTGGTTAGAATGTGTTTTTCCTCTGAAGTTAGCAGGCTGGCTACAAGGTTGCTGAGGTCAGGTTGAGGGTCGAAGTTGTCATATATGGCTATGGTTTTGCTGCTGAAAAAGTCAGAGAGGTCAGTTGAGACAGAGTGATGTTGCTGGTGGTTGCTGCTGGTGTGGTGAAGTTCTTGATAATCACAAAGATGCATTTGCTGCTGTTGGGCTGGCATTGATGCAGTCTGCTTATGCTAGGGCTATCTGTTTAGTTTCCAATTTGCTGGGTGGTTGGATCTGAGGGTGGATTTGAAGACATTCTTGTCTATGTCTTTCTGACTCATTCTTCATCTCTGTTTCAGTTGCTTGGAGCGCCACTTGGTTATAATGAGTTCTTTTATGTATTAAGTGGCCTGAGTTTGTATTCATGCTATTTTGTTTGCTTTTGAGGCGCCAGGGGTGTCATCGCATCTATTCATCCATCCAGTCTTTGAAATTCTTGATGTCATTTGGTAGGTTGCCGGTATACTGTGAGTGGTTCTTGGAGAGGGCGGAAATACAATACTCCTGTGATATGCTTGTCCGGCATCAGTGGGCTGGGATTTTGGTAGTTGGTCTTCTGTGGTGGGGGATGTTAATTTTGAAGCTGATGAGTGTGTCGCCATTCCAGGTAATGGGTGTAGATTTGTTGATTGTGGTGTAATTGAGGAAGAAATAAACAGGGTCCAGAATTTGTCTGGCAGAGTGAGTGGGGTTGGATACATAATGGGTGAGTACGATGTTTCTGAGGCTTTCAAGGGGTGTAACTAAGTTTGGGTGGGTGACGTTTTCTAGGTGTAACATGAAGTATTCTGTATTTTAGATGGTGTACATAGTTTCAGCAATATTAAACTTTATTGGATGAATATTTCATCTTTACTTACATTTTTCTCAAACATTTCTTACTTCCATCATGGGAAGAGGGAGACTTCCATCATGGCCGCTCGCTCGGCGGTGAAGCTTCACTGCTGTGGATTTTGAGCAGGCGGCTATCCCCCCTCTGATTGCCACCCTCCTCCCAGATTTGTCCTCTTGTTCCACGCACTCTAGGTACCATCAAGTTTGACAAGCCGAGGGGGAAAGCAGAAATAATAACACCGATAGCTTCCCTGGTTGCGAGATCCGACGACCTAATATGGCAGAATGGATCGTTCTGAAAACGGAGGGATCTAATGGCTTATCGGAGCCTCTGATTATTTCGCCGAGCATTGGATTTGCGAATTTATAGCCGGTCACTCACTCGACGAGGTACTTGCATCTTTTTCTCATCTTTTTTAAGGCTTTTATGGTGCGTGTTTGGGGAGTGCTTCTTGATTGTAAAATGGCGGCCACACGTATAATGCGGAGCTTCTTATACCGGCATCGCACTTCGATGGTATGCCAGCGAAATAGTGACCAAGCATAAAAAATGTTGCTTGCGGTTGAAGAAGAGGGATGTCAACGGGGTTTGCTATGGACTCGTGATGACCCCCAACGGAGCTGTGCCTGACTCTAAATTGGCAGCCAATTTAGACAAAGCCATCGGCTTTATTTACTTGATCTGCTTTAGCGTCCTTATAAGAGCGTGAGTATTGAGGGGAGCAACACCTGCATTTCCTGAAGTGCGTTCATTGTGTATACTGCATAGCTGATTTGGCTCCCACATCTTTTTTTTTGTCCTCAAGCTGAGCTTATAAGGGGCCAGTTTAAGGGCCTCTCCCCCCACCAAAACTCGACCTCTCGCTCTGCTCTCTGTGGACCCTGCCCAGAATGACCCGCGACACACTCCAGATTGGCAGCCCGATACCCACCATCTGGACTCAGCCTTCACGCTTCGTCTACTGTGGACCCCTCCCGGATCATGCCGCGACATCCTCTAGATCCGCCATTGGGACATGCCAGTAGCAGTGTTGTTTTCCACTCTCGGCTCCACCGACCCACAACTTTGCCCTTGTCCAAAGCACTCCTACTCCCCTTGTTGGGGATAGATCCAGCTTCTTTGCCCTGGAGTCTCAGAGACCCCTCTGAGAGAGTCCACAGTGACAAGGGTGACACACTTAGTGGTGTACTGGGACTGATCCCCTTACCACTGGGAACCGTCTTCTACCCTGGCTGATGTCGAACACTGCGTCCCTGCTGGGTTTCCCACCCTCTCCCTCACCTCTTCCCTCCTTCATACCTCAGAGTGTGCCTGTGACCAAAGCACTCCTCTCCCCTTGTTGAGGAGGGATCCTGCATCGTATACCATGGAGTCACAGCGACCCCGCTGAGAGAGTCCACCGTGAATTTGGGAATCACACATAACTGAGGACTGAAAAATGATCCCAACCGGACGTTCAGACTCAGTTACTCTCCTTGTTCTCCACGCTTTGTCCTCTAACCCCATCCACCTCTGCTTCCTTCCTTCATCCTTTGGCTACCTCCCCTTTCTCTTCCTCTCTCCCCTGAATTTCTCTCCACCTGCTTGCTTTGTCAATCCTTTTGCCTATGCTCCATTAAATTCTCCCTCCCCTCACCCTTTTACTTTACTGCTTACCCCTCTACATGCCATTTTTCTAAAAATTTAATTTGTAACTGTTGTACCTGATGTAACAATATATAATTTGTAAGCTATGCAACGCTCCTCATGTAAAGCGCTCTAATGCCTCCGGGTCTAGCCAGCGCTATATGAAACTCAAGTAAATAAATAAAATAAATAAATACTTCTTAGATCCATTTTCAGGGCTGGCATAGACGAGGACTTTTTGATTTAATAAAATATACAAGGATGCTGTTGAGTATATTATTCAACCTCCAAGAGGAAAATTCCTTTTCAATGTATGTGACTGATTGGTTTCAAGAGCAGCAGCAAGTGGCAGGGATTCTTTGGTGAATGTAGATGTCATCTTGGAAAAATGACTCCCCCCGCATTAAAGTAGAACATTCATTATATTTATATGTAACACATCTTTTTTGTGTTAAACATCCAAGTTCTATATGGATTTTCTCTGAAAGTCAACATAATATTTATTATGCCAATTAATGTTTTGTATCCTTGCTGAACAAGTGGACAGCGTAATATTGATTTTGTTTTATTCAGTTGTGTAAGTCTGATGTGGGCCTGCTTGACTATATTTCCTGGGACCAAGGGACCGAGGTCTGATGTCGGTGTTGTTTCTCCTCCTTCCTCTTAGCTCACAATTTACTGTTTCAACTGTAAAAATTGGAAAGCACGCCCAAGAGAAATAAGCAACAAGAAACCAAAAAAAGATTTTCATCAACACCTGAATAGTGCAAGAAGCTTCCTGAAGTTATAGAAAGCAGCTGTTGGGCAGCATGAAAGGACCCCTGCCGTCTGCCTAGGGACATACAGCAACTAGGCATTGGGCAGACTGCTTATTACCTGGCCTCTCCTGGACCAGGGGAGGTGATTTGAATCACGCCATGGGTCGGTCCAGATTTTGTCTTTCACTGTCCTAAAGAGGCTCTGAATCCTAAAGGACCAAAACACATCGAAATCACCACCTGGAGGAGTCTCCTTTTCTCGACTTAAATACCTCTCAAAAGGTAATTCTGTGGAAACACAATAGGAAACAGAGGGAAAATTGTCCTCGGTGGGTGTTCCCGCGATAGACTACCTCCTGTATGAACTGTGCAAAAAGTGAAAAGCACAGCCATAATATTTGCATAAACAACTGGAAGGCTGAAGAAAGTTTCTAGTTGCTTTGCAAGTCGAATACTGAGAATTTGTATAGCACAGTATAATTTGTCTTTGTTTTCTGTCTGTTTATTTAGTGTAATATATGTATAACTATGTGTCATAAGTGTATTTTATGCACACCTTAGGTACCCGGACCCAAAGTGAAGATTACTATGTGTGTTAAAATGTCAGAATAAATATTGCTCGGTATAATTAAATACATCACCTGTGACTAATTTACAGTTTCACAGAGGAAAGTACGTTTGTAACAATTCATTCCCATATGATATCAATGTTTCTTGTTTAGACTACTTGTGCCTACAAAATTACTATATTACCTGGTTATGTAATAGGGGCATTCAGGATACTGAGCATAGGGATCCATGACTCATTTTAACCCTGGGCAGAAATGGCGGAGCGGGGCTACGCGAAGGTCCACGGAGTTGGGAACAAACTCTGTGGAACTCTGCTCCGCTCCACCACCCGCCTCCACCCCCCTATTAAGAATTAATATAAAATACATTAAAGGTAAAAGAAAAAAGACTTACCTTGACTGCGGCATCCCTGGACTGCGCAGATCACCCTGAGACAGCGAGGAAGAGGAGGACGGCAGGCCAGGGACGCCGCAGTCGAGGAAAGTCTTTTTTCTTTTACCTTTAATATATTTTAAATTAATTCTTAATAGGGGGATGGAGGCGGGGGCTGTTCAACTCCGCTGCGGAGTGTGCAGAGATTTGCCAACTCCGCGTTCTACGCGGAACGCGGATTAGGCAAATCTCCGCACACTCCGCGGGCGGAAAAGGAGCTCTCCGCCCGCGCCTACTCATTTCTCACATGGATCTTGTTGTGTTGAGGACACTTTATAAGAGAAAACATAGTCTCCTGTTGCTATATACATGCTAGAGATAACAAAGTGTCTGCCACTTCTACACCTATCCTCTTTCTCTATCTATGATGTTGATTGGTAGAGGTTTCTTTCCCATACATGAGTTGTTGCTCAGCGTCGCTGGCATCTCACCGCAGAAGTGTCCAGGAATCAGTTAGGCCTATAAATCTGTCTCCCTGATCCTTTGTACCCTTGCATAAGCTTACTATTCAACAATGAAGATATGCTAGGCCAGCATTGAAAGCTCCCTAACTCTCCTGCCTACTGTCTGATTTCTACCAAGTGGAGATGTCTCCTCCAGGCCTGGCTCCCTGTATGGGACTCTGCTTGCCTGCTGACTGCGACTTTTTCTGCTTCTGACACGCTGCCACTTACACCTGTCGAGTGACTTAAAGCAAAATTGTTGTTGTTATATGTTTTGGGGGATTAGGGACTCCCTCCCATCCTAACTGTGACCACAGGACGACAGCATCAATTATGAGCCACTTCATATATTTTTCTGTTTATTTGTTTGGCACACAATGGCTCATCACTGGTGTTTCTAATGTCTTTAGACAGATCACAGAGTGATGATCATTTAAACATATCTTTTCTCCCTGCATGGTACAAAGCAATACTAATTACTAATGCGAATTATCAAGCACATTAGATTTAGTTTTTGATTTGACAATTAGTGTGGTATTTCAGTGTCAAATGGAGTTCTCAGTAATGTACACATCTTGTCCCAGTCATTCCTTCATAGGCGGAACATTTAAAATGTCCTACAAATGGCAGCAAACCCCAACATTGTGTGATAATCCTTTGTTTATCTTGAACTGAATATGGGTGCGGACATTATTGACAGCACTATTAGCATCTCAAATTAAATTTTGAGATGGGAATTATTCTGAAAAAAACTTGGTGTGTGAGACAGTGGTTGTAAATTCAAGAACAAGCAATTAGAAAATAGTTACCTTCTTCTATCTTTCCATTTGAATGTATCAGTAGTTAGTTCCCAGCCCCAACCCATCTAGTTGGTGTTCATCAGGACAATACTTTTTGGTCCCATAGGCTACATATCCTTTTCGGCACAAGAATGTGTTATAATCTCTGTAGAAAGACAACTGGAGCCAGTATATATTATCAGTCTTCTTTATACATCTTCCAGTTCAGGTTACAATTGTCTCTACTCCAGCCAGCCTAGTGTGGTACCAGCCCCACCAGGAGCAGCCTCCCTAGCTGCTCAGCCCATCTTCAACTCCCAACACTCATCCACTCAGACACCCAGGCATTCCATGGATCACGGGCACACCAACATTCTATGACCATCTCACGCTCTGGCTGAGCAGCTAGTGGCAGCAGGACTGGACTACATGTTATACAATTAAGTAGGGTATAACATTATCCCTTTTTCTCCAAAGAAAACAAAACAAGAAAGTGATATAACATCAAGCAAGAACTATCAACAAGAAAAATGAATAATGGTACAAATCTCACAGATGCAGACATAAGATAAAACATCGCAGGAGAAAGAACCATTAAAGCAAGAAAAGACGGACAAGATTCACACATTTGAACAGTAATATATCCCATCCCTCCCTAAAAAGAGATTATAAAGAATTTTGAAGCAAGCTTAGCATTACCAGACATACATTTGAAGCATTTTTTTTTATCAAACATTGTGACGTAATGCACTACAACGCAAAGGGTAAAAGCCCCCACAAAACCAATGCCCAAAAGCATAACCTAGAGTAGCGCTAAGGTAGCATACTCTACACCTACAATCCCCAAGAAAAAAAAGGAAACAAACATGAATATGGGTCGTCACCCAAAAACGCCAGTGAAGGGATGTACTTTAGTACTGCGCGCAACTATTTATGGACTAGGCCATAACCCAACCCAGTGTAAGGGTTAACCTAGGTATTGTGTGTGTATGGGAACTAACCCATGACCCAACCCCCTTGTAGAGGTTACGTACCCCCATGTAGGAGTAACCAAACATAAATACAAAAAGAGCTCTAACCTAGGTACAATGTAAATATGGGAACTAACCCATGGTCCAACCCCATTGTAGAGGTTACATACCCCCATGTAGGAGTAACAAAACAGAAATGCGAAAAGAGCTCCAAACCCCCTTGTGGAAGTTACTTACCCCCCTGTAGGAGTAACAAACATAACTGAGCAAAAGGGCTATTAGCCACAACCTTCCCTCATGTATGGGAACAATGTGATGACCACCCACAGGAAAAATCACTGTAAAATAGAAGACCCATCCTCAAACTGTAAACCTGTGGCATCACGACTTTTTTTTCCTGTTACAATACTAACAATTAAAACCATTCCGTTAACTGTAGAGCAGTAGTGCACTGTGCCCCACGCCGGTGAGCGATATCTCACCCGAGTTGTGAGAGGTCTGGACTTTCCCTGCAAAGGAATTCACCATCGAACTAGAATGCTCCGACATTCATGAAACGGAGGACTACACTCTGAGGTTGTCCAGACGGCGACATAATGCCATGTCCAAAGAAAAGTTCCTTGTAAACCACAGACACAAAGAAACCACCCAGAACATTCAAATCCAAAAAGACAAAAAAAAATGTACCTTTCCTTTTCTTCTATACAGGAACCAAGCATAACAGTGGGCAACCAATGAAGATGTAAATTGTAAACTAACCACGACGTGCTGGCCACCCAAAATATGGCTTGAACTCCACCAACTCTGTGCATAGACGCCTACCTCCGTGCGTGAAAAGACGCTGAGAAGTGAAAAACGTTATTTGTAACGTACCAAACAGCAGGAAAGGCAACCAAAAGGAACGTGGTTGGCAAAAATACGGATTGTATACCGCCAACCACAAGATGGCGGCACGTTACCTGACGTGCTGCCGGATGGCTCTCAGCACGACAGCGCATTGTGTTCTTGGAGACAGCAAGGCAGCACGAAGACTAAAGAACGTCACCTGGAATCCATGGAGAGATGAAGGAAGACAAAGAGGAGGTAATGCTGCGCGCAGACAGGGGACGGCACGGGCAATGTTTTTCCAACCGCTAGGCAGTGGTTGAACTGTCAAAATTAATGCGCTGCCACTGAGAAGAAAAAAAAATATATATATATATCACCCTTAAGATGTTGAATCTCCACCTTTTATCCTTCCACATAGTACATAGCAAACAGCGTCGTGTGTCAATCGCAGGGCAGTGTGCACACTCCATAATCTCCCCAACTGTGCACCAACTGCAAGACGCTGCCAATCCTGCGGCTGCAAACTCCTGTGCAAGACACAATAAGAGTGGATCTCCACTCCAATGCAGACAGGAACCAAAATCAACACGACCCAGAGTGCCCCAAGAGTAGACATACAAAGGTTGGCAAAGTCGGGGCAAGTCCGTTGTTCCTTTTAACATACTGTTGCATCGTAGCACTTGGTTTAAAAACCTTGTCAGGAATCACACAATGTCCATATGTGCTACAACTGTACGCAGATCATTTATGACACTCCCATTGCTTGTGAGAGCTTAATTGAGCATACCACACGTCCTCTATGCCCAAATCTTGTGATACCACACCGTAACTGTGTGGTGCATGCAGGTACAAACGTTGGTTTAGATCCCAAAATGCTGCACCTGTCCCAATACACCAAAAACTTTCCATCTGCGCACTAACGCTGTTTTTTCTGACCTCTAATTGACGAGAAATCACAAATTGTGCCTTTAACTTAAAAACTGCAGACTCTGTAGAGCGCTGTGGCTGGAACACCACCATCCAACTCACCAAACCCATTTGTAGATAACAACGTGGCTGTACACCAGATGTGGCTGTAGTGCAACTACTCCACCAACTCACTGTAATCCTTTAAGTGACAAACGTTGTGGCTGGAACACCAGATGCGGCTGTAGCTTAGCTACTCCGCCAACTCACTATAATCCTTTATGTGGCAAACGTTGTGGCTGGAACACCAGATGCGGCTGTAGCTTAGCTACTCCTCCAACTCACTGTAATCCTTTAGATGGTTGTAGTATCCCCAGGCTGTAGTGTCTTTAGTGATGACACTTCTCTGTGGGCTGTCCATTGGAGAGGACACTGGTGGGGCTGGCCCTGGCTTGCCTGGGAATGCTTTCTTTGTAGATGTGTTAACTTGTAGCAGTCTCCTGGTTTCTCTTTTTTTCCTTTGTAGTTCCTTTGTTTCAGTGGTTCACCAAGAGTCTCTAGGGTTCAAGTCCGCTCGTCGCCAAAATGAATGTTATAATCTCTGTAGAAAGACAACTGGAGCCAGTATGTATTATCAATCTTCTTTATTCATCTTCCAGTTCAGGTTACAACTGTCTCTACTCCAGCCAGCCTAGTGTGGTACCAGCCCCACCAGGAGCAGCCTCCCTAGCTGCTCAGCCCATCTTCAACTCCCAACACTCATCCACTCAGACACCCAGGCATTCCATGCATCACAGGCACACCAACATTCTATGACCATCTCACGCTCTGGCTGAGCAGCTAGTGGCAGCAGGGCTGGACTACATGTTATACAATTAAGTAGGGTATAACAGAATGGGAGTGCAAATCTGTTATGTGGCATTTTGTTGTGATGGTGATGTGTTCTGTTTTAGTTTGTGCCACTGTGCTTTTGTGCTGCATTTTTGCAATGTTATGTTGTGGTTTTCTATGGTTCTGTGGTGGTGTTCGGGTTTGATTGTTTTGCGCCCTATGTTTAATTGTTTTATTTTGTTACTTTATGCATGTTTTGTTAATCTTTTTACTTTGGATACGTCACAAAATATTGCTACATTTCCAGACAAAAGCAAAATATGCCTTTAAAATGTCTTTGACAAGCAACTTTTACTACTACCTAAGTTGGTAAAATAGTGCTGCTCTTTCTCTTCAAATATTCAAGAGAACAGTTACCCCAAAATTGTGACTGTACAATTTTATGAATCTTTCAATGACAGCCATTTGAAAGGGAGAAAGCGGCACAGAGCACTTTACCTAGGATTAAATGCTTATATTGAATATTACAGGTTTCCTCCAGTTAGAAATATGCTGTCTTCAGAAAAGTCAAAGCATATTGGCCCAGATTCACTTTGCTCCGGGTTTGCATTACAATAGTAATGTAAACCTGACGCAAAGTGTTATGCTGGGAGTTAGTATGTAATACAAATGAGGATTTGTGTTTGATAGTTTACCAAAGTAACAAAATGTTATGCTATGCCTTGCTTTGCAATATTTTGCATTGTGCCTGGGAAAGCCCATCTACCACCAATGTTGCAACCCAGCATGATACATGGGCGTTTCCATGCAACCACCCATGGATTTTTATGCAAATCTCTGTCTACAGACATTTCTAGATTGGGATTTGTGCTCAAATCTGAGAAGCAGTCCTCAAGGCAGTCCTAAAGTTTTCATTTCTCTCGTTTTTCCCACTGTGCATGCATGTTGCAATGTACAGCACACACACAAAGAAGGAAAAATGATAAGAGATAGTTTTAGCATTGGAAGGATCCCCTTCCAGTACAAAACTATTCCTTACAGAATGCACACACCAGGCTGTGTGCTTTGGCGAATCTTAGTTTAAAAGTGCTCCAGCACAGGGAGATAGAAAAACAGCACCATATTTGACTAGATATGACCCCGTTCTGCTCTGTCCCTTTCACACAATGCAGCACAGCTTCTTTAGTTTACATATAGTACACAGTCTGACCTTCAAGATGGAAAAAGTAGGTTATTTACAAAAAAGTAATGCCTTCTATGAAAACTAAAGTACTTTGTATGACAACATAAAAACCTATTTTCGCTTTTTTGCTGTCTTTCGGAGCTGCAATCTTAACACTTCGCTGATATGGTTTTGACACATTTTCTAACATGGTCAGTCAGTCTGCTGCTTATTTCTGGAAACTGCTGTCGAAACAGGTTAAAATTGCTTGATTTAGCCCAATGACAGAGTCGTGATTCACATATATAACATTTGGCCATGTCCTACTTACTACGCCTAACCCTGCAGGGCACCTGTCACTATTGAAGGAAAAGCGTCTTACCTGTCAAAGTTAATTTGTCACTCGTGGCAGCTGTGCTTGCACATGTACAGCAGGCCCTCGTCTTATCTAACCCCTAAGCGAGAAGGAAAAGATCATGAACTTTGTGTGCCTCTATAAAGTAGTTTGCGCACCTAGGTTTTCACAGGTTTTGCCAGTGGCGGCTCCTCCAGCAAGGAGTAGGAACATCGCCACACTGCTTTACCAGCAGTGCACACAAGAAATATAAAGTGATAATAAAACAATGTTATTGCCATTTTATCTTTCAGCACTGAGGCAGTCTAGCATGGGGTGGGGCAGGGTTGGGCTAGGCTATCCTGAGCACCGTTAGTGGTGGGCACCGTTAGTGCTCATGTCGGTTTGGCTGGCCGTTTTAGGCCAGTCAAACCGACATGCGCACAGAGCATTTCTCTAAACCAGGCTGTGTTGCGCAGCTGGGAGGAGAAAGAGACACAGGGTCCCTGTCTGAGCGCCAACCCAGAACCACTTAGCTCAATCATGGCACTTGTCTCATGCTCTGGTAATAGTATTACCAGCATGGCACCAGCGTCGTGATTGGCTTAGGGGAGTCTGGGAGCCTGTGCACTGCCATGAGTCAACAGGAACAGAAGTGGACGGAGGCAGCATCTGGCAAGTAAGTAATCTTTTAATTTTTTTCTCCCCCCACGCTACTCCACCACTTCTGTTCCACAGCAGCCATCACTTGGTGTTGCCAAGTTCCTTTAATCTATAGTGTAATCATCAGCTTGCGCACCTGCACTTTTTTTTGTGGTTCGCGCAATCATAGAAATTTGCCCACAGCTATACAAATGAAGGTGCAAAATCAAAAATTTGCATTGGCACCCATTTCTCCTCATATGAGTGGAGGTTCAATGGTTCTCAAAAAGATGTCACTTATTTTTTAATGACACCTTTTAATTAACATACTTTACTATGTTACCAGCAATAGACATTGCACTCATGATTAGCATGGCATGTTTTTTGAGTTACTTAAATGCCCTCATCCTAATCACGATTGCAAGTTGTGCGAAATTACTGCACATTTTCCCCGCACAAATTTTGCCTGATTTTCTTCAGAATTTGTGCAAGTATATTTTGCAATAGCTCTAGTTCCACATCTCAGAATAGGGGAACTTGCATTTTTAGCATGTTTTCGCCTAATCTGTGGTGCGAAAATCAAAATAGAGAAGTAATCCACACCTAGTCAATACCGAACCCTCTGCTATTGGTATTACTGCTTGCAGCATTGCTTCCTCAAATACAAAGTCACTTAGAGATGGAGAAATATTATGGTAATTCCCTCATATTAGTGGAATTATGCCAAGACTAGATTCAACTCACTGAATTAATTATCTGAGTAACACTCAAGGGGAGATAGCAAAGCTGAGTAATAAAGGAATGCAGCTGGATTTGCTTGTATCTCCAATACCTGTCTTTGCTGTAGTGAATTGAAGAGCCGTCAGAAAACCCTAAACTGATGTACCCATAAAATATTAGGTGCACAAGCATTCACAACCTTTGTGAAATACACAAGAGGCTGAAAACAAAGACCATTGTACATTTGCTGAACACGCGTTTACACAACTTTTTGTTCATTAAAATATGCTTAATTGTAATTTCCCACCATTAGATCCAGTTTGAGTGTATCATTTGCACGTTTCATTGCATGTTGGAGTAGAATCGTGCTATGGCAATAACAATAGTGCCTCCTAACAAAGGTACTACTTCCGCTTTGTGTGCTTCAAACTCCCCCGTTGTATATTAGGGCAATCTACTGAGCATAAAGTTATATTAAACAAGGGTGAACAATATCCTGCCATAGAATAGGTATAATTTTGCCATCCTTGAGGCTGCACAAGACCTAATTTGAATACTGTTTACAAAACACAATGCTCTCGGGCATGAATTTTACTACCACAAAAATGCTAAAGTAAAAGATCTAATATCCCTCATGCGAATAACATTGCAAGGTAAATCATAAATAAAGACACTGTACATGCACTTCTACCTGCCGAAGGTGGTAACGTCCAGGAATAATTCCACACTATAGATTTCACACAACAAGTATTAGGAATTAAAATAGGAGACGCTGAAAGTGAAAAGGTGACAGAGGTAGGTGACCTCCCACCTCACGTTTTATTCAGACTCTCTCTCTTTCTTACTTATCTTAACTGATCCATTTGGAGCCTTATTCTTGTGCCTGTCCAGTACGGAGATACTCTCATCTAGATTGCTTGCCAGAAAATTGTGACAACATATTTCAGATATGACCGACTTCAGCATTTGCTGCACATATAAGCTATTGTTTTGCAATTACACTATACTACTATCAGTACAATCACTGTTGATGCATCTACAAACGTATTCTAGTTGCTGACCAATAGGGCAATTTCTCGGTTTATTGTCTTTTTTTTGTATTCAACTTATATCCCACATAGATGTCTGTAAACCTCGCCCAGAAAAGTCACAGAGAGTGCTGTTGTATTCTTCACAATGCAGGTTTAATAAAGTAAATATACTTTCCTTCAATAGCCTGGTGTGATACAGAATTTTCCATTTTAGTTCATTGCTTGTAGATTTATGTTGCCTGGCTGTAAACTCGATTAATGTAGGGGTTACTAGGCCTCCTCCATGCGGGTTGAGGTAATTTGTCTCTGATGTCCTGGGGCCCATCCTTGTATGGCTAAAAAAACTGGGACAATCACATCCCATTCATCACTCGACTTTCAGGGTAGTGCGAGTAATCAAGAAGTCTACCAACAGATCTAACAAAGTGCATGTCCAGCTCATATCACACATTGGTCCATGTGTTCCAGCTAGAGCTCCTGGTCCGAATAGGATCCCAAATGACTTATACTGAGAAGATCCAGTAGAGTGAAGTGTTTATATACATCTCTTGTCCAATGCCATTTTTTGGGCATGGAGATTCTCAGTTCCTAGAAGTTGGTGGAGATTATACCAATTTTCAAGGCAGGGGATAGGGGCAAATCCTAGAACCTACAGGCCTATAAGACTCTGTGCAGAAAATATTCTGCAAACAATTATTGGTGCACCTGCAGGAATAGATTACAGAAGGAAATATCCTGTCCGATCTTGAGGCGGGATAGCATGCAAATATCAACACCCTGGACCAGATCTTCCATTTAATAACTATATATTGGAAAGAAGTGATAATAAATGGTGGCAAATTGTTTGTAGCATTTGTGGATTTGCGAAAAGCTCGTGGTTTGGTGCCAAGGGGTAAACTCTGGAAGGTGTTGGCTGAGTTGGGAATCCCCACTAATCTATTGGAGATTTTAAATAGAATACACGCTGACAATTTGGCTCAGGTCAGTTGGGGAGAGGAGTGATAAATAATAGAGCCCTTTAAGATCAAGCATGGAGTCAGAAAGGGGTGCGTCCTAGCCCCCACCGTGTTCTCATTATATATTAACAGGGTGGAGGGTTAACTTGACAGAGATGGATGTGATGCACAGAAAGTTGGGGGAGAAGGGCCCCAGCTCTTCTCTTCATTGTCGATACTTTATTGATTTCAAAGTCTTTCCAGGAGCTACAACAGTTGTTGAACCACTTCAATTCCTTCTGTAATGAGTGACGTCTGGAGTTCAACAACACAAAACAAAGTATATGGTCCTTTCATATGGCACTCCGAAGCCATTTCAGGGATGTATGCTTGTTGGGAAGATCCTGATTGATTTGGTTGCTACCTTTGATTATTTAGGAATAAGGCTTACTCCAAATCTGAGTTTGGCTGCACAGCTTGAGAAGGCTCATTTATCATTCATTCAAGTATATCAAAGATCCACAGAAGGAAAGTGCCAAAAGAAGGTGGCTCCAGCACTCAAAATCTATAATACCAAGGCGCTGGAATCAGCTTTTTATGGGACAGAACTGTGGGGATATGGGAACACTGATAGTCAATTTGTGATTGAGAATTGATTCTTACGATCCCTACTCAATCTCGATGAGCACTCCTCTAGCTCCAGTTCTTTTGGATCTGGCCCATAGGAAGATAGTACAAAAAGTAGAGTGTAGGCTTTTAATGTTCTGGCATCGGGTGTGGCCTACAAATGAGCTTGCACCCTACTGTGTGGGTGTTATGGATCTTATCTTCTCCCCATGTGTTAGTAAACTTTCTTGTCGGCATTGTCTAATGGCACCTTTGAGGAAACTGGGGCCAGAACTGTACTGGGCTGCTTCAGAGAAGCTGTGTTTGATATCCAGAGATAGGGTTAAAGAAATCTACCAGGAACATATCCTAGTGGAGAGTGTGACCAAACCTATGGGATTACTCACCCTAGTGTTCATAGACTTTAAACCTTGTCCAAAATAAGACCAAACCTTTGACAAAATTGTTCCAGCCTTAGGGCACAAACTGTATCTTCAATTTAGATATGGACACTTCCTACCAAAATGTTGTGCAGTAAATGGTTATCTAAAGTCCCACTTTATAATCAGTGTCCAGCATGTGGGGTAGGACCCGAATCCTTGGTACATTTACTATTTTTTTGTTCCTGCTACATGAACTTGAGGTCAACATGGATTGTCCCGCTATGTAGGAATACTGACACCAGACAAAATCTCAAAGCATTTAGAATCCTTAGCATTGACACAAGGAGTGCTGTGGTCTTTGCTCTGGCAACATCTTTGATGGCCCTTTGGATTCTGTGATAAGGGCTACCACATTGTGTGGTATGTGGCCATTGGGCATCTATTTCCTTTTTAAAATTATCTGATGGATGTATTATTTTACCTAGTAAAGATCAATATTTTTAAGTGCTTAGGCTTTTGCCTTTTTAAACGCCTATGGTTGCTTGGGGCAGATGACCATGATACCACTATTACAAAAATGCAGGCAAATTTAGCCTATTTCCATAAATAATCAAACCTGGCTTAACCAGCCAAACTCACAGACCAAGTGATAAAGTAACTGTAACATGTGTGCAAAAGCATAAAGTACCGCATAGAATTCACAAAGGGTTAATACTGGATTGATGATTGAGGATTGCCTAGATACTGGGTGATTAGAGAAGTAAAACCAATCTCGACTGTGTCTAAGCCATAAATCTTCTGGGTCCGTTATTGACATTTAACACCATCAACCACTCTACCCAGATCTTGAGGATGGATTACTTTTGAATTAAGGGCTAAAGGTTGGTTAACTTTGTGATCAAATGAATAGCTCTGGAGTGATTAAGTGGCCAGTCATGTTGTCAATAATATCTAATTTCTATAATGTGTCTTCTGAGATTTTGGCAAATGTAATGAGACACAAGTATTTTGTCAAAATTATTGTGATGGCAAAAACATTGTGGGACTGACTAGAGAAGGTAACAATATCATTGTTTAAGTCTTAAGTGTTTTAAGTAGTTGTAGATAATATGGGGGCATATAATCAAGCCAGGCGAAAAAAATATCGCCGCTTTAGCGGCAGAATACTGCCGCTAAAACGGCGATAATGGGCTTGATAATATGCTCTATGGAATTCCAAAAGAAGCCCATGTTAGATGCCCTTCACATCTAACATGGGCTTCAATTGGAATTCCATGGAGCATAGTATCAAGCCCATTATTGCCGTTTTTGCTGCAGTTTTCTGTCGCTAAAGCGGCGATAATTTTATCGCCTGGCTTGATAATATGCCCGATAGTTTCTAATTACCTATTTGGGTATTATTTGTTTTTGTTTTGTAAATTGTTATTATTATAAAGGTAAGCATGTTTAATGATTTTTTGTGCTGTTTTAGGTATTTGACTTGGTAATAGATTACAATTTTCTTTACCTTACATTATTTTTTGGCAGGTTTTGGGATAGTAGGGGAAAAGGGTGGAAAGCCTTTTAAGTATTTATTTTCACTTGATTATGATTTTTTTGTGATTTAATTTGCTAATTAAATACTTAACTATAGAAATATTTTTTTTTGGTTTTTAATATATCATTTTAACAACATAGTAATAATTTTTTACTTCTTAATTTTGGGATTGTGTTAATAATTTAATTAATTAGTTTTTGGATATTGATTAATTATATTTTGTTCATGTTTTCAGTTTGATAATTCATTAAAAAAAATTGTATATAGTTTTTAGATCATGTGTTTTGTTATTTTTGTTTATTATTAATTTAATATGTGTTCAGGCTTGTTGGAATTTTAGTCTAATAGAGCGGGAAATATTTTAAATCTATTTAAATGTTTAAATATATTTCATTTTTAAATATAATTTTCTGTCTAATTGTATATGTTCATTTCATGTTTTTATTTTCATAATTATTATACATTTTATAATGTTAACAAACATTTTTGATTTGATTATATGTTTATGCAAATATATTTTATATTTATTTATTTTATGTATATGTAATTTATTTTGCATTGATTAACGATAGGGCAAATGAAATCTGAGCCTTCTATAGTTTAATATTTTCCCTGCTGTAGCTTTCTCTGGAGTGGGAATAGTAGTTCTCACAGCTCCAAAATCCATCGATTTTCCTACTGTTGCTTATACTTGAGTGGGAATAGTAAATCAAACCCATACAATGCCTACAACTTTTGTCTCTCATATTAGAGTGGGAATAGTGAATGTTACTAGTCAGGGTCTATGTTTCGATCTAACTTTTTTAAAGTTGTTGTAATATAGTGTTTGTTTTAATTTTAGAAGTTAGCTTTAATTCATTTTTTATTTTTTTTCATTAGGATTATTTTATGTAGTATATCTGATTGAAATGGTACAGTACTACTAAAAGAAAAATTAAATAATTGAATAAATTACTGTCTTTGAAGATCAACTTTTATTTATTTTAAAGCACAAATTAAATGTTGTAAATATTAAACTGATTAATAGGTTTGGGTACTCATTGGGCACAACAATCATTTAATGATTAAACAACAAGTAGTAAAAGAATAAGAAAATCAATTTAAAATGAAACAAAATAAATATAGACAAGATGATTGCATAGGCAATTAACGTGGAACTTATAGTAATCCAAAATTATACATCTAAAAAGGTTTTCTGAAATTACAGGTTCAAAATTGCAACATACCATCAGGTCTACAATGATGATTGTTTAGAAGTGTATTTCTTTTTAAAAGTGATAGTGAACATTTGTAGTATGTGTTGTTCAAAATCATCTCATAAAGTAAGGCATGAAAGAGTAAGTAGAAAAATGCAGTGAAGGAAACCACCTCTGCAGAGACAGTTAACCACATTTTTGCCATGGGAATAGACGTACGTGTGATGCATCTAACAATTGACAAAATGCCCTTAAGGTCATAAACATTTGCTGCAAATTGTCCCGTTCCTGAGGTTTCATTTTTATTCAGGATGACATGATAAACCATAAATCCAAGGAAATATTTTCTAGTTAATGACATTTCAAAAGATATGAATACCCTTTGTATGTGCTATTGATATTTTTTATAAAATATGGGCCTGATAACAGCAGACTCGTAGGAAAAGCAATACATTCCCATCCAGGAAAATGAATTCCCATTGCTCTAGCCAGTTTATTTCTATTAGTGTTTACACAACAAAAACCTTTAAATAAATAAAATGTTGCAGTAGTAAACAACATATTGCAGGCAACCTGTCAAATACCAGCAGGGTGTTGGTTCAATATTCCCATGATGCATTGTTAAAGTAGCTAAAACACATAACGATTACAGCTGCAGCTATGGCTAAGCACTTACAATCGACTGCGTGTGGACAGATAATAACTCAAGAGTATCCAATGCCAAGTTAAAAATAATGATTACATGTATGCCTTTATTTTTTTAATGTGGCAAGAAAATGTCGCCTATTTTTAAAATAGATTAGATATACACGGCTAGAAAATGACACCTATTTTTAGAATAAATCATATATACAATGATAAAGCCAATCATCTTTCAAAGAGTTTTAAACCTATCTGCAAATTGATGTTTTTCTTTTTTCTAGACTAATTTAAAAAGTGAATTACTGAAGAGCAATGTGGAAATGTTTATTTTGGTTACTTGCAGGCAACCATTTCCACTCTTGTTTGTGCTTTTTGCAAATATCTAATTTGCTTTATTGCTTCAAATAAAGAACTCTCCTAAGACGAGCTTAAGTTTTGGGGGAGGTTGAATCACAGAACCAATCCGTATATTGAACGCGCTGCTCACCTGCAGAAATTTTTCGATGTCCGTAAATCTGATCTGAGACTGTCGTGGAGCAGTGGTAGGAGTTTTTCTGTATTTCTTTTTGATTCTTCGTTGTGTTTTGTGGGTCCTGCATGTTTCTCGATGTCCTGCTCTTTGCTTCATAGTCATTGGTATCCTTTTTGATTGCTCCTTTTGTGGCATGTGCATTCCTCCAACTCACCTTCATGGGGATGGGTAGGAGGCATCACCCATCTTTCCTCTCCAAAGTTGCATCTTCCCTCATATGATTTAATGGGCTCACAAACCTTTAATCTTGAACATGCAAACACATTCTTACCACTGTCAATTGGCTCATGTTGCCTATTCGTCCTCATTGCTTACAATGGAATGCTCAATATTGGTCAGTTCCACATTTTTTGGAGCCTTGCAAGACTAAGAGGTGCCAGATGGTGAGTTTTGTGAGAAGGAACTCGCGGTTACACTGTAAACATCTAGGCTGGCTAGGCAAAGTGTAATCCATGATTTTTACGTTTGAAGTTTTTAAAGCGCATGCACTAAATTTGGAGGTTCATCAGGTTGATGCATGAGCTGCAGAGAGCAAAGCTCAGGATGTGAGAAGAAATAATTTTTTTTGAGCTGTGCTTTCTGCAGGTCATGCTCTAACTCAGAGAAATACTGAGTTGAACACTAGGGGCCCGATTCACAGAATTAACTTAAGACAAAATCCTAAACTTACTACTTTTGATATTCACAGAATGCACTTACTATTTTTGGTATTCACAGAATGCACTTACTACTTTTGGTATTCACAGAATGCACTTACTACTTTTGGTATTCACAGAATGGATTTACGACTACTAACTTTACGTCCACACTCGGGCCGGAAATTCCAGCCCGGAGGTGGGGCTTCTGGCCCGGAGGCGGGGCTTCCGGCCCGGAGGCGGAGCTTCCGGGCCGGAGGTGGGGATTCCGGCCAGTGGCGGAGATTTAGCCATGACCAAGATCTCCACCTCCGGGCCGGAAGCTCTGCCTCTGGCCCGGAAGCCCCGCCTCTGGGCCGGAAGCTCCGCCTCCGGGCCGGAATTTCCAGCCCGAGTGCGGACGTAAAGTTAGTAGTCGTAAATCCATTCTGTGAATACCAAAAGTAGTAAGTGCATTCTGTGAATACCAAAAGTAGTAAGTTTAGGATTTTGTTTTAAGTTAATTCTGTGAATCGGGCCCTTGCTTTTTAGATACTACGGGCCCGATTCACAAAAGTAATCTGAGACAAAATCCTAACTTTAGAACTTTCGGTATTCACAGAAGGCATTTAGGAGTAATAAAGTTAGGATTTTGTCTCAGTCAAGCGTAAGTTTTGGTCTTAATTAAAACTTAAGACAAACTTAAGTTTAGCTGAGACAAAATCCTAACTTTACAACTAGGATTTTGTCTCAGTTTAAACTTAAGTTTGTCTTAAGTTTAACTTAAGACAAAAACTTAAGATTAACTGAGACAAAATTTCAACTTTAGTACTCCTAAATGCCTTCTTGAATACCAAAAGTCATAAAGTTAGGAGTTTGTCTAAGATTACTTTTGTGAATCGGGCCCTACATAGGGCTCAACTTTACACAGCAAAAACAACAAGGATGGACGGAGTGATAAAACCTTTCAAACAATCTCCCCCAGTCAAGAGATCTGGGTTAAATCCATTGTTCTTTTGTTCATCATGCCACCCCAGTTTAGACGCAGCCATATGCAAATAAGTCTTGATCCTGTGCCTCATGGAAAAAGTCCAGCCCGAACTGCCAGGCCAGGTCCTCCCTGGACCGGAAAAAAGCATTCTGGAGCTGCTTTCTAGGTATCACCCCTCATCAGCCAGACTAGCTTGAATCCAGTGGTACAACGAGAACGGGATCAAATATGGGTATACACTTGGCCACTTAGGGCAAGCATTGCAAAAACAGTAAGATGATGGAAGAAGTGCTGAAACTTTTCAAACGCTCACCCCCAGTCAAGAGATTAGGATTAAATCCATTGTTCTTTTGCTCATCATGCCACCCCAGTTTGGGCCCAGCCATATCCAAATCAGTCTTGACCCATCTCTCCATAGGAACAGTCCAGCCCGAATTGTCAGGCCAGGTCCTCCCTGGCAAGAGCAAGTGCATCTGTTCATGAAACTGCCTTGTTGCTGCAGAAAGTGGTTCCTCAGATTAAATTTAAGGGCATGTCTTGTGTGTTTGCCTCCTATTTGTTGACCTCTGGTACCTGGTATTTTGGTTATAACAGAATGCTACATCAACAAGAGAAGGGGGGGACCGAGGAGCACATTACGGTCCAGTGTCCAAGCTCCTCTAATATGACATTAACACCAAAAAGAGGACACTGTTCCAAAGGCAGGGCACCAAAGGTCACCCACAAGCCTTATAGCAAAGCAAAAAAGAGAAAGACAAAAAGACCTAGGTATGAGAAAGACCCCATCACACAAAGGAGGCACCAGTCTTGCCTCTTGTTGCCCTCACACACCCTGGAAGGATGTCATGCTTCATCATCGGGCATTTGCTCCTCGTCGGGCCCGGCACTGCAATGCCCTACGGGTCCCCCGAAGGGTCACTTTATCGGAGATCTTTTTTTCAAGAGAAATGCCGGATGGTGCCTGTGGGTGTGTGGGGGGTGGGTCCCATGCTTCAGTGGTGGTTTCTCCGGGTTCTGTTGCTTGGCATGATTCTTTGGTTACCTGCTTGGGAGCCTGGTTTTCCTGTCTGGGACCTTTGTTCTTCCTGTGGCATTCCCTTTTCTTGATCGGTGGAGTGTAGCAGGCTTTGCATTGGCACTCACAGTAGATCTCTGAGGATATGTTCTTCTGTTCTCCTATCCTCTACACTACAATCCCCAACTTTAGGGTATCAGGTATCTGTTGGGGGCACTGGAGGCCCTTGCAGGCTGGGCCTTAGTCCTGTTTGAGCCAACTAAAGGGTACAACTTGTTTTGTATATGCCAATCAGGGTTGGTGTGTTTTGGTGTGGTTTGCCAGCAGGCTAGCTGATTATTTATGTATGTGTGCTCGGACATCTCTCATTGGTGACATGAGGTTCATGAGTATATCATGATGCATAATCTTGTGCTGGCAATGCGGGCTGCTTTTTGACTGGCTTGGATTTGTTGTTTAACTATACAGCCCTCCACAAGGTACCCATTAGGCTTACTGGCTGCTCTTGTATCTCATCTTGCCCTGGGGTGTTGCTCTGTTGGTATGTGTACTTCTATAGGACGGTAGCTCCAGTGCCTACTGTGGATTGGTCTTGATCGAGCTAGGGAAAGGCTACTGCTGCTTAGCCTTCTAGCTGTAAAACATTTGTGTTGCTGGTCTCCTCACCAATGGATCAGCCCTTACCTTGTTTGCAGCCTGTGGGTTCCCTGCTGCCTCATTGTTACCAGTCTTTTTGTCTCCTTGTCATCAGCTAAAAACTAATGAAGTTAGGGTGTGTTTGACCTGACTTCTTTGAGGTGGTATTCCTCCAAATATTATTTGCCTTCACTCCCTGATTTGTGCTGACATTAGCACTATGTGCACTTTAACCCTGCTCACCAGTGCTAAAGTGCTCTCTCCTTAAAACACGGTAACATTGGACTCCACCCAAATGGCAGACTTAATTACTTATAATCCCCTAGTAAATAGCCACTACATAAACCCAGGGCTTGTAAATGAAATGCTTCTAGTAGGGTGCAGCCCTCATTATGCTATCCACTACAGCAGCCTTTGAAAACATGCCTAAGGTCTACTACTGCAGCCAGTAGTACAGTCAAAAGGCCATTTCTACCTGGCAATTTTAAGTCACCCCTAAGGTAGGTTGTAGAAGCTCCAATAGAAAGGTGCCTGTTATTTAAAAAGTAGGACATATGTTTTAAGGTTTGCATTTCCTTAGTATAAATCTCCGAAAGTCGTTTTTCTTTGATCTCTCCCATAGACTAACATTGGGTTACCTTTTTACACTTAATAAGTGCTAATGTTAGATTTGGATCAGATAGATAGAGATATGATGCTTACACTTCAATAAAGTGTAGTTTAAATTTCTTTTTAATGGTGAAGTCAGGTTTTATGTTACATTTTTGAAAGATGGCATTTTCTTATTCTAACCAACTGTGCCTTTTTGCTGATGTCCTGGGTCGCATGACTGTAAATAGCTCTGCTGTTGTGGTTTGTGTTTTGCTTCCAGTGAGACAAAAGAAATATAAGTGTGAGGGGCGAGATCAGGAATGGATGGCTGGGGAAGAGCTGCACCCATGCCCTGATTACATTTCATATGGTGCTGACTGCAGCACAGACAAAGGAACCTGGCTCCAGGCCTACTCTGCCTTTTTCATCCTAGACAGTTTGGAACCAGGACCAGAGGAAGTTGGAGAATTCACCAGAAGCAGTTTTTGGGGTAGGTCAGAGAATTCCCCCACAGAAAGGCTGCACCAAGTATAAAAATAGGCTCTTCAGAACCACTCATCAGAACATGCCTCGACCTGTGGAAAATTCAGAAGGACTACCCTGCTGTAAGAAGGACTGCCCTGCTACTCAAGGGACTGCCTTGCTGTCTGAATTAGGAAGATTGGACCTCCTTGCTTTGATCCTAGGCTACCCACATTGACTTAAGTCAGTTGGTTGACCTCATGTGTGATCTAAAGTGACAAAACTAGGCTCCAGAGGCCTCTCTTCAACTGTCCAGTTGACCAGCAACAACTGGACCTGCCTGGAACTCTGCTTGGAAACAAAAAAGTCAGAAAAAAAGCCTGATCCCCAAGGGGTGCCCTCCAGGTCTTGGACCCTTGTTTGGAATCAGTAAGAGTTCCTCAAAAGGAAAAGGTGAAAACCTTACAATTTGGGCTCTTTGTGACTGCTAATGGGCTTGCTTGTGCCAAAACTCTGCCGCCCGCGATGGGCACCAGTTCGAAGCTCAGTGAGAAAAGAGCTCTTCACACCGACAGCGGCTGTCTGCTATGGCAACTCTAGAACTGCACATCGCGCCAACAGCGTCCGTCCATAATGATCAACCAACGCAACGCTCCAGCGATGACCAGCGCTGAAAGCCTCCTCCTCACAGCCTCCTCATACAGAAACAGAAGTCTTCATGCCAGGTGTGAGAAAGTAACTCTTCAGTGGGGACAACCTGAACCCTGTATCTGAACTGTGCTTCATCGTGACCAGCCTAAACCTGTGACTTTCCCCCGGTGTAGCACTACAAGATAACTGCAATTTTCTCTTTGTTCTTCTTGGCAAAATTTTCACTAACAATTTTAAGATTCAATGTCTCTGATTCTACTGATTGCTTTTCTGCCATTCTGGTATCATTTTGTAAATACAATTTATATTATTTTTCAAAATCATCTTGGGATTTTTCTTGGGATTTTTTTTCACCTTTATTACTGTTTGTGTACTGTATAAATACTTTACACATTGCCTCTAAGTTAAGCCTGACTGCTTTGTGCCAAGCTACCAGAGAGTTGAGCACAGGTTAATTTAGGTTATATGATGTCACAACGCATTCCGTTGCAACGCATGCCTTTACCACGCATGCGTTACAACGCGAATGCCATCACCACACATATCCTTTACCACGAAAATGCCTTTAACACTCATACTTTTACAATGATTTTCGTTGTTAAACTATGCATGTTAATGGCATTTTCATGTTAAAGGATATCTCCGATCCCTACAAATTAACCCTAACAAGGTACCCTTGAAATTTACCCCTGGGCGACATCACCCCCTCATTCCCCCTTACCTCTCCACTCCAAGCACTTCCGATTTGCGTTTTACATCGTTAAGAGGAAGCGAAAGTGTCTTTCCGTTTCCACTAACAACGTCGATTGCCTCCACATCTTTTTTCTTCTTTAACTGAAAACAACAGAAACAGGTGCGTTATTTCTCTGTTTTTTTGGGGGGGCGGATATCCCCAAGCCCCCTTTTTTAAACCCACGCTTTTTTTGGGGGGGAGACCCCCACAATCCCCCATGTTTTTTCTTTTTTCCTTTATCACACATGCCTTTACTACGTATCTCGTAGTAAAGGTATGCATGGTAAAGGCTATTCGTGGCCACCACGCATGCGTTGTAATTCATGCGTGGTTACGGTTATGCATGGAAACGGCCGTGTTGTAGTGGCCGTTTCCCGTTAATTTTGTGACTTTTGTGGTTCACCCTGACAAGGATTGTGGTTGTTGCTTGAATGGCCTTCCACCCCTCTCAGCCAATAACCCAGTTTTGGTTGCAATGATGGTGTTTCTTCTCATTGTTGTTGCTGCCACTTTTCTTAGGTATTTTCTGCTTCTCTGCTTCCATGTCAGCACTCTTGTATGATGCAGAGCCCCTGTATTCTGTATTTTGAGCCCTTGAATATGTGTATATTGTAATCTGACAGTTTCTCATGGGTTCCTGTGTGACCCTTTTGGTGGCAATTGGGACCAGATCATTATCTCTCTTATTCTATCTTAATCAGCTCATTCTTGGACCTGGGTCTACTTTCAAATCTCCTTTTTGGGTTTAGCAATTGTGTTGGCTATTGCTGCTCCCAAAACTGGTTGATTGATGTGAACTTCTCATTCTACCATTCTGTGGGCATTCCCACAGTTGAATAAACTGCAGTGCTCCTCTCCCTGTGTGCTTCGTTTTACTTCTTGCCCTCTTCTTGTCCTGTAGCTGCCTCAGTCTTTTCTGGTTGACTCATATCTAGTCCCTGTGGTTCCCTGTTTTCACAATTCTTGGCATTAGTCAGTGTTATACCATTGCTATGTCTCAGGCCCATTTTCTGACAGGCTCCCATTTTCTGGTGTTCTAGTCTGGAGTGGGATTGTCCTTTTTACAGCTAGTTGATGGCTTTGGAATACTGAAGCTGGTTTTTCTGATGCTCTCGACCATCCTGCTCCATCTGTTTAACTTTCCAATGTGGGTCAGTTTTTCTTGGTGCCCCTAGTGTCAACATTCACGAACTCTATGCACAGTAGCAGTTTGACTGTATGAATGGTGTGGTGTTCTCTCAGCACCTTGTTTCTTCTTCCTCTCTTTTCTTGCAAGTTCATCGTTTTTGGGCAGCATGTCTTCTTTTCTTATGTTCTTAGTTTGATCAATATGTCTGGGCTGTTTCGGTGGCCGGTTCCTTCAACAGTGTGGTCTGTGCATGTTTATCTCATGAAGTGATGGAGCTGTGACTTTCTGTGTCAGCAGTGCCATGTTGATTAGTCGATCTCATTCTTTAGGTACAATTTCATGCTTGTTGAACGTTGTCATTTTTGCGGCCTGTTGTGGGACCTTCCTTTTGTGATGTCCATTCTGACACCTGAGCAGGTGTTTGCTTTCTTCTACCTGACACACTGGGCCCTACTGGCAGTCTGGTTTTAATATGGGGCCTTATGTATTTTAATTCTTTTTATCATGTACTTAGCCAACTTCAGCCAGACTGAGGCTGCAGTGACATACTCGCATTTCATGAGCAACATGTATAGGTTCTATGAACTGAATAAGGCAGTCTATTTGCTAGCTGTGCCTACTGTGCCTGTAGTTTGGGGTTCTTATTTCTGGACAAGTAAACTACTTTAAAGAGCAACATGCATGAGAGTCCTGAACTTAAGCTACTACCATTTTTATGACAATCCTTCCAGGCAGCAGAGTGATTAAGGAAATAGAGAACCACCAAACAGAACCCACAGTGAGATCATTGGAGTCAACTATAGCCATCTTAAAGACCTTGTTGCTGTGCTCACGTGGAGTAACCAGGAGCAAGAATCCACACCCGGCTTAGACTGCTCAGCCATGTAAAGTAGTCTATACTTAAACTGCCACACACTACGCAGAGCCAGAAAGCTGTTTTCAGCTCAATTTGATTCATGGTAATTCCGGCAGGGCGTGAGTAACGTTGTGAAGGAAGAAGACATTTCAGGTAAAGGCCACAGTGCAAGGTATCTAAGTTTTTTTTTTTTTTTTTTTTTTTTTATTCCTCATTTACTGCCATGGTTCCAGACTACTGAAAGCCGCTGCTTGGATAACAGGAGCTACGGGCGCACCGTTGTGCTGGCACAGCAATTGCTGGGAGGGCAAACGGAGGGAGATCAAATATAGAAGCCCTACAGCCACCACGGCCGCCCTAACAGCTCAACCCTTGCTAGCCAGCTGACAGAAGTTAACCATCTTTGTGGTTATTCATGCTGAAAAGGATATGTGTGCCTGGGCAAGAGAGAGAGGGAGACCATCAATAAAACAGCAAGGTGGCACTATGGCAGAATAATCATCGGAGCTGGGAGAAAAAAAAAAAAAAAAAAAAAAACCCAGCAAGTTCAAGCAGTCCCATCCAGCATCCTCCAGTATTTTCTCCTGTCACGATTACCGGCCCTAGCTATATCTAGTTTAGAGAGCTGAAGCAAAGAACTACGCCACTCAAAAAAAGATGGTGGCGTAGGTTCTTTCCAACGTTTACAAATTTCTCTTCGAGCCGCTAACATTGCGTAAAATAGTAGGTTACCAGCCATAGATCGTAAATTGTCTGCTATTCCAAAAATTACAAGTTTCAGATCTATTAATATTGGGCGACCCAGGCTGGCCGAGAGTTTGATACTAATTGCATCCCAAAAAGAAGTTAAATGGGAACACTCAAAGAACATATGTGTATCAGCCGCCTCCATAAGTCCACATCTCGGGCAAGCCACCGGGCCTCCAGCAGAAAATTTCGAAAGTCTTTGTGGAGAATAATAAGCTCTATGTAAAGTGAACAGGTGATTCCTGCGAAGCCAAGCTGGTTTGACTAATTCCCACAACAATTTACAGGACCTCAACCAGAGGTCTACAACATTAGAGGCTGGCAGTGAAGAGCTCCAGAGCTGTTTTGGGAGATCAAATTCGCCGTCCATTTCATCCAATATTAAAAAAATACCATAGTGAAACCTCTTTTTTTGCAGGAGTATGATCAACCAAAAGAGTTTCCAAGTAGTTTCCTCCCCCTAGAACAAACTTATCAAGCCGTGTAGATCGTGATGTTACTGCTTGGGACCAACTTACTATTTGTAAATACTTAAATCTTGAGAGATTGGGCCCAACTTTACGAACTAAATCCTCCCAGGGGATCAAGATCCCTTCCACAAAAAGATCTCCCCAAACAGCTATCCCTGATTCCCTGAGTGGTACTGCAAGTGCATCATTTAGCCAGTTTGGGGACTCTGGAAGGTCCCAGAGGGGAGCTCTGCTGGAATAATACCCTAGTTTAGTAGAAGATTTAATTTTTGCCCAAGTTCTTGCCAGGCCCTGTAAAATCTTTAACTTCACCTTTTTGAAAAATTTAGGGTCTCCAAACTTAAACAAAAAACCTGACTGCCCAGCTCCTTCGCTCTTCAACAAAGTGGAAAACAGGGTGCCAATCCCATCACCTGCAGGAGTTTTTAAGAGCATACGTGAATGGGAAAGCTGAAAAGCCCAGGCATAAATTTGTAGATCGGGCCCTGCCAAGCCCCCCTTCTCCCTACGACGCCTTATCTTTTTCCAAGCTATCCTTGGATTTTTATTGCACCAGATGAAAGAACTGATCTCACCCTGAAGTTTAGACTACAAAGCAGGTTCAAAATAAAGAGGGATTGTGTTAAACAAAAAAGAGATTTTGGGAAGGATAGACATTTTGACTAAGTTAACTCTGCCAATTAGAGTAAGAGGAAGATGCACCCAAGCTCTCATCAGTTTCCGACATTCCTTTGCGATCCTGGCAAGATTATTGGACGCAATCAAAGTAATATCTTTAATAATATTTAACCCCAAATATCGAAGGCATTTATTCGAACCATTACTAAAACTGCTCCCGACATCATTCCATACCAACGTTTCAGTTTTGGCAGCATTTACCTCGTAACCGGAAACATTTCCAAATTCGGCTGCCAAACTAATAACTGCCGGGAAAGCAGTATCGATGTCTGCTGTCATAACCATGAGGTCATCCGCGTACAACGCGACTTTCTTCTCCCATTCCCTATATCTAAAAGGTTTGATACGGGGTTCCTCACGAATTTTTTGAGCCAAAGGTTCGATATAGAGGTCAAATAAAAGAGGGGAAAGAGGACAGCCCTGGCGGGTCCCTCTAGAGATAGAAAATGATTCAGAGAGACCTCCATTAACAAGTACCCGAGCTGTTGGACAATTATATAACAACCGTACAGCCCTTTGAAAGTTTCCCCCCACGCCAAACTTATCCAAGACCCCCGACAGGTACAACCAATTGACCCTATCGAAGGCCTTGGTGGCGTCGAGCGTGAGAATGGCCAACGGGGCTGCGTTCAAGGTGGCCATATCTATGGCCCCAATTAGATCGTATGTTAACTCGAAGAGCTGGCGGCCTCTAATAAATCCCTTTTGGTTAGGATGGACTAACGCGGGTATGACTTGACCCAGTCTACTAGCCAATAAGGAGGCAAAGATTTTGTAGTCTGCATTTAAAATGGATATGGGGCGATAAGAACCACAGTCATCGGGAGGCTTACCGGGTTTTAATATAAGAGTAATAGAAGCTTCATTCCAAGTTGCTGGTGGTATGGCCCCTCCTACTATGATATGGTTGAATAATATTGTAAGAAAGGGAGAAATTTCTTCTACCAGGATCTTATAAAGTTCTGCTGGTAGGCCATCCGGACCAGCAGCTTTCCCCCTCTTACTAGCACAGATTGCTGCTTCTACCTCTTCCTTGGTTACCTCCTTTTCCAACATATCGCGTTGCAGATCCGAGAGTCTTGGGAGAGAGATACCCCTTAGCCAACTCTCTATATCTGCTAAGTCAATATTCTTGTCCTCCAAATAGATGTTCTGAAAAAAATTTTTAAAGGCGGTTCTAATCTCTATATCGGAGGAAGCAGTCCCCTGGGTGGTTGTTACCTCGCTAATAATGTTACGCGCTCTGTCAGACTTTGCCTTCCAGGCCAACAGTTTACCAGCCCCCTCTCCATATTCAAAATGCGACAGCTTACTCGCTTCCCATTTTTGCAAGATACGTGTATTTAATATGTCGGATAAACCCGCTTTAAGGGAAGCCAACTTCTCTTGGAGGGGAGAATAAATATCTGTAAGATCTTTGTTCGTAACATTAATTTCTGCTTGCACTTCCAGAAGCGCTGCTTCAATAGATGTTACCTCCTGGACATAGAGCCTCCTACGATGTACAGCCTTATTTTTAATCACTCCACGGAGACTACACTTAAATGCATCCCAGACGACACGAGGGTCTGAAGATCCAATATTTATACGCATGAATTCAATGGTTTCTGATCTAATAGACAATACGTCTTGGGAACATGAAAGTAAAGATCTGTCAAATGACCAAGAGTAGGTGAGAGGTTTAGTTACACCGACCAGTTCCAAAAGAACAGCAGAGTGATCAGAGAGATGCGAAGGAAGGTAAGAGATGTCTTTAACTGAATCAACCAAGATATGGCTTATCAGAAAATAGTCAATTCTAGAACGATGGTGATACTTGTGATTGTAAAAAGAAAAACCTGGTTTCGTACCAGCTCTTGCCCGCCAGATGTCCACGTACCCATATTGTTTCATAGAACTCTGCAGAAGAGCTCTGGCTTTAGATGGAGCTAACTGCCTACTACGAGGGATCTTATCTAAAGATGGATCGAGTACAATATTAAAGTCTCCTGAAAGGATTATGGGATCCGGAAAATGTAGCAAACTTGAGAAAAGAGACTCTAGAGGAGCAGGATCATCCTGGTTGGGACCATAAAAACCTGCAAGTGTTATGTTTACCCCTCCAATAACCACCTGGGTAATTGCCCATCTGCCTCCCGGATCAACCTTAGAGGTTATGATCCTAGTATTAACTGATTTTTTAAAGAGAACTGTAACACCCCTCGTATTCGAAGTCTGGGAGGTGGATACCGATATGTCAATCCACCTGTTCCTTTTCACTAAATCCAACATCTCCTCTACAATTAGATGTGTCTCCTGGAGAATAATGATCTGCGCATCAACATCACGAAGGTACTGAAGAATTCTGTTTGCCCTTGATTTGGTACGCAGACCATTAACATTCCAGGAGAGAATCCTGAGATCACTCATAGCTCAAGTTCCACCCTTTAAATGAATTAAAATGTAAGATATGTAAGAATTCATACCAGGAAAAAACAAAGGAAAGTATAAATCTACAAAACTGAATCTGGGACCAGACTGAAAACGAGGAAATTTTTCTGTTAATGCTAACCCACACCCCTAACCTTACCCCTACAACCCAGTGACCTACACGCACCCCCCCTACCCCCTGGGGAACCCTTGCCAAGTCCAACCGGAACCCGGTATGTGATGCCCCTAGCCCAACCCCACCCCCCGGAGTGTATGTACAATTGATATAATTCCACTGTATGTGAGTGTATATATAGGTTTTTTTTTTATTATCTTTTTTTTATATATTTTTTTTTTTCTTTTTTTTTTTGCTTTCTTACTCCCACTTATAATTTACAAAATGCTTCAGATTTCCCACCTTACTTGCAATTCCATGAATGTACGTAAGAATAATCTATGGATGTATAGAAAAGTGGGAGAATATGAAATTTCCTAAGAGTACACCTGAGTTAAAGAACAATCGCTGTGAAAAGAGTTGAAATGGGTTACTCAAGGTTACTCAAGGAGGTGCCGCGGCTGCGCCCTTATCGCTTTGAAGGGTAGCTAACAAGTCATCAGCCACCTGGACTGATCGAATATTGTACATTTTGTTACAAAACATAACCTTCAAAATTGCAGGAAAACTTAACTGGACCGTGGCACCAATCTTCCGAAAAGCATCCATCCTTTTACCGAGTTCCCATTGCTTCTCAAGGGTCACTCTAGACAAATCAGAACGTACTTGAAATGAAAAACCTTTATATTCGAGGGACTTTAACATTAGAGCTGCGTTAAGAATCTGCTCCTTTATAGTGTAAGTATGAAAATTCACAAGAATCCTCCTCGGTTTTGATCTTTGAGGGTTCCGCCTAAAGGGTTCTCTGTGTACCCGTTGAATATCCCGAACTATATCTTCTTCAGATAACGCCAGCTTTAAAGATTGAACTAGCAAAGGAACAATGAAACCTTTAAGATCAGAGCCCTCAACTCCCTCGGGTACATTCAAAACTCGGATATTGTTTCGCCTTGCGTGATTTTCCAAAGTCTCCATCCTCTCAGAAATAGAAATATCTTCGTTCTTAAGTTTCAATATCTCGTCCCTCGCTTCATCTATATGCACGGATAATCCACCAACCGCCTCCTCTAACGCATTAGTCCTTGCAGTGAGCCCATCAACTTTAGTACCCAACGCCTCACAAAAGCTTTTGATCTCTCTTTGAATCACTGCTGATTCTTCAAAACCACGCTTAATGTCGGCAGAGAGAGATCGAAACATTTGCTCTAGAGAGGGAACAGGTGGGAGAGACAAAAGAGGGGTTACTATATCAACTAGGGTCGGTTGATGCAGTCCTACCCTCAATGTCTGTGAATCATGCTCAAAGTTGCCGCTCAATATCACATCCTGCACTCCTTGAAGCGAGCATTGCTCCTGTACCAATGAATCTATTGCAACCTGGTCCGAGTGATGATCATCATCCCCTGCCCCCTGTGATGCCTGAACCGTAGTATCTAATCCTCCCAGCCCAGCTCTGGCTTTGTAACGTGAACGGGGCCAAGGACAGGAACGATGATACCTGGCACGTTGGCCGGCAGAGGTGGAGACTCTCCCAAAACACCTGGCTCAATAAACGGGGTTGCCACCACCAGGGCAGGGGGAGGAGTACGCTCCAGGGTAGACTCGGTAGTGGGATGCGAGGGCGCAGAGGAGGAAATGTGACGAGAGACCTCCATTACAGCCAGAGGTGAGGCAGATTGCCGTAAGTTTATGGAGACGTTTGGCAGAGAGGTTATCTGATTATTGTTGGACGGCAGACTGAACTCGGGGAATGAAACAGAGGCGGAGAGAGAAACAGGCGCTGACAAAGAATAGTCTAGCTTACGCCCGTGAGCAGTCTCAACACTGGGCAGAGGTGGACTGCCAAGATATGCTGGGGGGCTTTTGTGAATATTGAGGAGTTGGGGGACCACCTTAAAATAAGAACGTAAAGAAGGTGTAATCTTAGAGTGGGAGTCTAGAACAAACTTAGCAGATTTTACCACTTTATTTGCCTTAGGAACTCGTTTAGCCTTCACCTCATTAGCTAAAAAGGATGAGGATTTTTTTGCAGGTTGTGTCTCTTGAGGGGGAGCCGCTGCGGGCTGATGTATTTTCTGCAACTTTTGTGTCCTTGCCCCCCTAATAAACGCCTTATTATCGTGGGAGGGGTGATTTTTTAGAGCCTTAATACCTTTTTTTCCCTCCCTCCCTGCCTCGTGTGCTTTAGAGACACAGTCCCCGGCTCCAACACTGTCAGTAACCCCCAAGGGCCCAAACTGACTCTCCCGCTCTGCACCTGACTCGTCTCCCCAGGAGGAGTCTTTCAAACGCCCCCGCAACCCTTTCCCTTTCACCTCAGGTCTCTGCTTCCCCGAGGCTGCTGTCGACCTCGTAGTAACTCGATCTTGTTGCTCCGCGTTGGTCTCACCGGCAGCCGCCACCACTGTTGCTGCTTGAGTCACTGCTGGAGTCCCTATGCGAGCCGCCACCTCCACGTTAAAGCAGATCGACCCGGTGAAGGAAGCAGCGGAAAGAGCAGCCGTGATCCAGTAGCTTCGTCTGCTCCGCCACAGATCAACCGCCGCAATGCTCCAGCGCAACACACCTGGTGAGAGGCTCTGACTCAGCTGACTCGAGGGCGCCGACCCCGGTTCCCTCACACGATCAATCCAAACGCACATGAAGGAGAAAGGGCATCCGGACGATAACGAGAAGAAGACGCGTAATAATGTAAGTAATCTGAGTTTTTCCTAGAAGCTCACGGAGTTTAACAGAGTAGCCCCCTGAGATATCAGAAGTGAAAGCGCTACTGCCGCATTCCCACTCCGGAGGTCAGGGGCGGAGCACCGCGACAGCTAACCAACTGCCGCCATGTTCCCCAGGTATCTAAGTTTTGTTAAAATTAAAATTTAACTAACTGTGCAATATGATTTAGAGCAGTGTGAGGGAATGAGCAGATATATTTTATAAGACTGTGAGGCCCCATCAGAGTGTACACGTGCAGCACACACACCTCATGGTATCAGAACTGAATTTCTCAGCATCAGCCTCCAAGTGTGCGCAGTGTGATAATTACCTCATCATATACATGCAGTAGCGTTCTGTATCAGGCGTCTGGTACTTGAGCATCAAGCGACCGCCGCTAACACCTTTCAGGTATAAACGTGTGCACCTCAAGCATCGACATCTCGTAGCAGCTTCAAACGCCGACTTCAAAGATTGAATGCATAGAATTTCAGACCTGGCAACACTGGCTGAAGACTCATGAGAGAGAGGCTGCATAAGAACAAACAGCCAAGTTATGGTGATTGATCAAAGTAACTTAAAGGACATTTTAACTCAACATGCATGTGTCTTTGAAAATAGATTGGGGGAGGCAAAGGACTACATGCATGAGATCAACTAAAGGAAAATTCAGTCCCTGTTGAACATGTTGCCAGAATGATTCTCATGGCAGTAGGAATGCAGGGGAAGGACATAATAAAACAACTCTCAGACTATAAGGTGATAGAAGCAGTGGAAGCAGCTGAGTTGATGTCCCCAGTGGTTATTACAAGAAATCCGATGGACTTCTTAGATTTTGTGTTGATCTGCGCAGCCTAAATGAGAATGTGATATTGGATACTTTTCTATTACCCAATATAAACTAGATAATTCTTTTGTTTTCAGGGCGAAAATATTTCTCAAAACTTGGCTTGAGGAACGCATACCATCAAGTAAAGCTCTATCGGCATTCCAAGCATTTAACATTGTTCATCATAACCTCTGAGGGCATGTTTCAGTTTTTCAGACTTCCATTTGGGTTGTGCTTGGCTGCTAGTGTATTTCAGTGGTTGATAACCCAAGTACTATTTGGACTCAGTAAGGTTATTTTCTTCCAGGATGACATTCTTATGTTTAGGAAAGATGAGGAGGAACACAACAAAATCTTGGGAGAGGTATTCTCACGACTTGGCGAGGCAGGAGCTAACCTTACGTAAAGAAAGGATTGTGTTTGTTATGCAAGAGGTGGAGTATTTGGGTTACCTCATCACAATGGAGGGAGTAAAATGTAAACACAATTTAGTGAGTGCCATAGTGAATGCGGAGGTTCCCAGTGACCGGGATACATTGAGGCCTTTTATAGGCCTGATGGAGTATTACTTCAAATTTGTACAGGACTTAGCCTACAAAACAGAGCCATTGAGAGCATTATTGTGGAAGGGCAGGAAATGTATATGGGGTGAACAAAAACAAGCAGCCTTTTCACTGGTTAAAGACAATATAGCCCAAGCTTAAACTACTAGAGTTTTCCATTGCCCTGCCTGCCTTGCTTTCACAGGCACTTCAGTTCATAATGAAATTGGCTCTCTGAGTTTGTTGTCTGGTAGGGGGATGTAGAGTTAATACTCAGATTTTTTACCAGTAGTCTTCCATCTCTTCCTTGTTGCAGTAATTACATTACACAAAGACACCTTGCTTTTTAAGGCCTTTAGTGAAAGCTGAGAGGATATTTAATGTGCAACACATTTTAAAGAAACCCAGTACGGGTGGGTGTGGCATTTTTCCAGCATATCTCACTGACATTTTCCTGCCTGAGAGGTAAGATAATAATGTCTTTAATGAAAAACAGTTGTACTAAGAGTAATCAATGCTACTGGTAAGTGATATGCACATTTTATAACAACCCAAATATGAGGCTAATTCAAACAAAAAAGGAACATATTTCTCTAACCAAACACACTAAGAAGAGAGCAAACTACAGACAAGCAAGAAAAGATTTAGAAACACACCTGCTCCACATAGCCACAATTTTCAAGTCACCAATTGTTAGAAATGGGGTCTCTAGATGGCAGTGGTTTGCACCCTGTCCAAGTAGGGACCCTCACCCTGTCCAAGTAGGGACCCTCACTCCAGTCAGGGTAAGGGAGTCACACAACTAAGATAAGCCCTGCTCACCCCCTTGGTAGCTTGGCACGAGCAGTCAGGCTTATCTCAGAGGCAATATGTAAAGCATTTGTACATACACACACAGTAACCCAGTGAAAACACTAGCCAATATTTATCTGAATAAAATAAGAGCAAAATGACAAAAATCGAACATACATAAGCGAAGACATCACTTTTCAAAGGTTATGCAAATGTAGCCCATACAAATCTATGGATGCGTCATTTTTAGCACAAAGCACCTTGGATGCGTTAAAATGCAAGAAAGGTGCAAAGCGCAGGGGAGATGAGGCACGTGAAAATCAAACCGATGCATTGGTTCCATCCTCCAAGGGGAGGTGATGCATCGATTCCTTACTGGAATCTCTGGACACGTGGCCTCGGTTCCTTACTGCAGGGCAACATCAATGAAGATATCAGCACCCAGGAATGATGTGTCGAAAATCCAGAAGTGCTTCGTCGATTCTCCAGTGATGAAGCAGGAGCTGATTCGGAGTTGGAGCGGTGCATCACGAACTTTGATGATGCTGTGAAACTGTGGTTGATGAGTCAATTGGGAACCATGCTGAGGTGCTGGCAGCAGCAATGCATTGAAGTTTGCAGCAATGCATTGATAAAAACAGTCTGTCGGGGTTGATACGTAGATTTTCTCCTTCAGTTCACCAGATTCTACTTCCAAGGGCCCAGAAACTGGATTTGGCACCACTTGGCAACTCAGGACTCTCAGCAGAAGAACCCAGGCACTGGTAGGTAAAGTCTTTGATGGTGCTGAGACACAGGAGGCAAGCACAAACAAGACCTTGGATAACCTTGGAAGCAGAATACAGGATGAAATGTCTAGTCGTCTCACTTCCAGGACTGAAGCAGAGAGCAGCAGGCCACCTCAACAGAGCAATAGGCAGAGTCTCAATTCCTCCTACATCACCCAGCTCTTCTGCCTGACAGAAAGTTCTTTAGCCCGGAAGTGTTCTGATTTGAGAGTGTTAGCGGTCCAATTCGTATACTCCTTTCTGCCTTTGAAGTAGGCACACTTCAAAGGAAAGTATTTACAGTGCACAAGACCCTGAGTTTCCCTGACCTGTCTCCAGACACCATACAGGGGGTTGGAGACAGTTTTCTGTGAGGACAGGCCCAGCCTTATTCAGGTGTCAGTGACAACTCCTCCCACCACTCTAACTCAAGAAGGCCCATCAGCATGGTGATGGCGCCTCAGAATATGGAAGGCATATTCTGAGCTCCCTTTGTGTGACTGTCTAGAGTGAATGTACAAGAGTCTAACAGTCATCCTAAACCAGAAGTGAATTCTACAGACAGGCAGAGACACAGAATGGTCAAGCAAGAAAATGCCAACTTTCCAAATGAAGGCAAATGATTATAGCAGCTGGGGAAAACGGTCAAGTGGGGGCGGCTTGGTAACAAGTAGCGCGAATATTTAAAAGCAAGAGCGAGCACAGTTGACGATTTGGACTAACCTTTAGGAAGTGGAGGAAGCAGCGTGTTTGTGGAGGATAGGACGAGAGGTCAGAGCACTGATGTTGACCGTTTTACTAAAAGGTAACATATGAGGGATATGGAGAATGTGGGAAGTTGAGTTGGTGAATGTAGGAGTTGTAGAACACAGGAGGATTATGAACAAAGGAACAGGTCTTTTGGTGTATGGGTGGTATATTGTCACTTATGTTTATATCAAACTGAGGGTGATCAGTGTCTTTGGGTGGTATAGGGAGGTAAATGGGGTAGCAATTTATTATTATTTGAATCATGTTTGATTAGGAAGGACATAGATGGGTTGAAGATTTTGTCGTATATTGACGTTGTCTTTTATATATCGTTCATGAAAGTGATTAAGCTGTTTATTGTATTTGTCCTAGTAACCCATGACGAAGAGCCAAGTAGGCTCGAAATGCATTGGTTATTCACACAGCGTGTCAACTTCAAAACGTGATTGATTTGAACGTACCTGTGTATAAGCCTGGATTGGCATGTAGCTGGTATTTGAAGATGTCAATAAAGATTGCAGATTCAATCACACTGTCTCCGTCATGATGAAAGAATAACGGCGTATGGTTTTAAGATTGGACAAGCAAATAGCTATGGTCATAATGAGTTTATATTGGAATACCTGGTTAAATCCAATACATTGGTGGGATTGTTTCCCACTTTTCGCTGTGCGACAGTAGGAGCGCAAGAGGAGTGATCTTTCTTTAATACTGTCGTATTGCTGTGGTTTGGGGCGATCCACGGACTTTGGACGCACGCATCTACACACAAGGTTCTGGAGTTTGGAGCAATTTAAGGGAAGGAGTGCATGCTCTATCATACATTTTTCTGCTATGCAATTCATCGCCTCAAGGAGCTGATGCACCCTATTGTTACAGAAAATGTCCTAAAAAAAAGGAAAACAGAACATGAAATGAACTTGTCATTGCGGAGACAGAAGTAATGGAGTTAAGTCTATTAACATCTTCGGACATTTAACATGAACAGTTGAAGTTACTTCACTTGATAGTATCAAATTGTTATTTTTTATTTATTGTCATCATTTTTTATTTTACACGGTGTGAAATTAGTCATCCACAGTATAAATCATGTGCACGTATTTTATCATATTTTTCCATTTCAGTTTTTAAGATTGAGTTCATCACATGAATTCAGATTAAACATCGCAATGGTTTTGTTATATAATTAATAGGAAAGGGTGATGCTTGGTTGAGGTAAATGGGTACGGGGGAGCTTCTTATACACACGAATGCAAAAGATTCAGAATACGAGGACAGCGCGTAACTTTGAGTGGGGAAGAGAGGTGTATTATGGGAGTGGGAGTCTCTCGCCAGAGTTATGAAGGCAATTGATTATAGCAGCTGGGGAAAACGGTCACGTGGGGGCGGCTTGGTAATAAGTAGCGCGAATATTTAAAAGCAAGAGCGAGCACAGCTGACGATTTGGACTAACGTTTAGGAAGTGGAGGAAGCAGCGTGTTTGTGGAGGATAGGACGAGAGGTCAGAGCACTGATGTTGACCGTTTTACTAAAAGGTAACATATGAGGGATGTGGAGAATGTGGGGAGTTGAGTTGGTGAATGTAGGAGTTGTAGAACACAGGAGGATTATGAACAAAGGAACGAGTCTTTTGGTGTATGGGTGGTATATTGTCACTTATGTTTATATCAAACTGAGGGTGATCAGTGTCTTTGGGTGGTATAGGGAGGTAAATGGGGTAGCAATTTATTATTATTTGAATCATGTTTGATTAGGAAGGACATAGATGGGTTGAAGATTTTGTCGTATATTGACGTTGTCTTTTATATATCGTTCATGAAAGTGATTAAGCTGTTTATTGTATTTGTCCTAGTAACCCCTGACGAAGAGCCAAGTAGGCTCGAAATGCATTGGGTATTCACACAGCGTGTCAACTACAAAACGTGATTGATTTGAACGTACCTGTGTATAAGCCTGGATTGGCATGCAGCTGGTATTTGAAGATGTCAATAAAGATTGCAGATTCAATCACACTGTCTCCGTCATGATGAAAGAATAACGGCATATGGTTTTAAGATTGGACAAGCAAATAGCTACGGTCATAATGAGTTTATATTGGAATACCTGGTTAAATGCAATACATTGGTGGGATTGTTTCCCACTTTTCGCTGTGCGACAGTGGGAGCGCAAGAGGAGTGCTCTTTCTTTAATACTTTCGTATTGCAGTTGTTCGGGGCGATCCACGGACATTGGACGCACGCATCTACACACAAGGTTCTGGAGTTTGGAGCAATTAAAGGGAAGGAGTGCATGTTCTATCATACATTTTTCTGCTATACAATTCATCGCCTCAAGGAGCCGATGCACCCTATTGTTACAGAAAATGTCCTAAAAAAAGGAAAACAGAACATGAAATGAACTTGTCATTGCGGAGACAGAAGTAATGGAGTTAAGTCTATTAACATCTTCAGACATTTAACATGAACAGTTGAAGTTACTTCACTTGATAGTATCAAATTGGTATTTTTCATTTATTATCATCATTTTTTATTTTACATGGTGTGAAAATAGTCATCCACAGTATAAATCATGTGCACGTATTTTATCATATTTTTCCATTTCAGTTTTTAAGATTGAGTTCATCACATGAATTCAGATTAAACATCGCAATGGTTTTGTTATATAATTAATAGGAAAGGGTGATGCTTGGTTGAGGTAAATGGGTACGGGGGAGCTTCTTATACACACGGATGCAAAAGATTCAGAATACGAGGACAGCGCGTAACTTTGAGTGGGGAAGAGAGGTGTATTATGGGAGTGGGAGTCTCTCGCCAGAGTTATGAAGGCAATTGATTATAGCAGCTGGGGAAAACGGTCACGTAGGGGCGGCTTGGTAACAAGTAGCGCGAATATTTAAAAGCAAGAGCGAGCACAGCTGACGATTTGGACTAATGTTTAGGAAGTGGAGGAAGCAGCGTGTTTGTGGAGGATAGGACGAGAGGTCAGAGCACTGATGTTGACCGTTTTACTAAAAGGTAACATATGAGGGAGATGGAGAATGTGGGGAGTTGAGTTGGTGAATGTAGGAGTTGTAGAACACAGGAGGATTATGAACAAAGGAACGGGTCTTTTGGTGTATGGGTGGTATATTGTCACTTATGTTTATATCAAACTGAGGGTGATCAGTGTCTTTGGGTGGTATAGGGAGGTAAATGGTGTAGCAATGTATTAATATTTGAATCATGTTTGATTAGGAAGGACATAGATGAGTTGAAGATTTTGTCGTATATTGACGTTGTCTTTTATATATCGTTCATGAAAGTGATTAAGCTGTTTATTGTATTTGTCCTAGTAACCCCTGACGAAGAGCCAAGCAGGCTCGAAATGCATTGGGTATTCACACAGCGTGTCAACTTCAAAACGTGATTGATTTGAACGTACCTGTGTATAAGCCTGGATTGGCATGCAGCTGGTATTTGAAGATGTCAATAAAGATTGCAGATTCAATCCCACTGTCTCCGTCATGATGAAAGAATAACGGTGTATGGTTTTAAGATTGGACAAGCTAATAGCTACGGTCATAATGAGTTTATATTGGAATACCTGGTTAAATGCAATACATTGGTGGGATTGTTTCCCACTTTTCGTTGTGCGACAGTGGGAGCGCAAGAGGAGTGCTCTTTCTTTAATACATTCGTATTGCTGTGGTTCGGGGCAATCCTCGGACATTGGACGCACGCATCTACATACAAAGTTCTGGAGTTTGGAGCAATTAAAGGGAAGGAGTGCATGCTCTATCATACATTGTTCTGCTATGCAATTAATCGCCTCAAGGAGCTGATGCACCCTATTGTTACAGAAAATGTCCTAAAAAAAGGAAAACAGAACATGAAATGAACTTGTCATTGCGGAGACAGAAGTAATGGAGTTAAGTCTATTAACATCTTCGGACATTTAACATGAACAGTTGAAGTTACTTCACTTGATAGTATCAAATTGTTATTTTTCATTTATTGTCATCATTTTTTTATTTTACACAGTGTGAAATTAGTCATCCACAGTATAAATCATGTGCACGTATTTTATCATATTTTTCCATTTCAGTTTTTAAGATTGAGTTCATCACATGAATTCAGATTAAACATCGCAATGGTTTTGTTATATAATTAATAGGAAAGGGTGATGCTTGGTTGAGGTAAATGGGAACGGGGGAGCTTCTTATACACACGGATGCAAAAGATTCAGAATACGAGGACAGCGCGTAACTTTGAGTGGGGAAGAGAGGTGTATTATGGGAGTGGGAGTCTCTCGCCAGAGTTATGAAGGCAATTGATTATAGCAGCTGGGGAAAACGGTCACGTAGGGGCGGCTTGGTAACAAGTAGCGCGAATATTTAAAAGCAAGAGCGAGCACAGCTGACGATTTGGACTAATGTTTAGGAAGTGGAGGAAGCAGCGTGTTTGTGGAGGATAGGACGAGAGGTCAGAGCATTGATGTTGACCGTTTTACTAAAAGGTAACATATGAGGGAGATGGAGAATGTGGGGAGTTGAGTTGGTGAATGTAGGAGTTGTAGAACACAGGAGGATTATGAACAAAGGAACGGGTCTTTTGGTGTATGGGTGGTATATTGTCACTTATGTTTATATCAAACTGAGGGTGATCAGTGTCTTTGGGTGGTATAGGGAGGTAAATGGTGTAGCAATTTATTATTATTTGAATCATGTTTGATTAGGAAGGACATAGATGAGTTGAAGATTTTGTCGTATATTGACGTTGTCTTTTATATATCGTTCATGAAAGTGATTAAGCTGTTTATTGTATTTGTCCTAGTAACCCCTGACGAAGAGCCAAGCAGGCTCGAAATGCATTGGGTATTCACACAGCGTGTCAACTTCAAAACGTGATTGATTTGAACGTACCTATGTATAAGCCTGGATTGGCATGCAGCTGGTATTTGAAGATGTCAATAAAGATTGCAGATTCAATCACACTGTCTCCGTCATGATGAAAGAATAACGGTGTATGGTTTTAAGATTGGACAAGCTAATAGCTACGGTCATAATGAGTTTATATTGGAATACCTGGTTAAATGCAATACATTGGTGGGATTGTTTCCCACTTTTCGCTGTGCGACAGTGGGAGCGCAAGAGGAGTGCTCTTTCTTTAATACTTTCGTATTGCTATGGTTCGGGGCAATCCACGGACATTGGACGCACGCATCTACACTCAAAGTTCTGGAGTTTGGAGCAATTAAAGGGAAGGAGTGCATGCTCTATCATACATTGTTCTGCTATGCAATTCATCGCCTCAAGGAGCTGATGCACCCTATTGTTACAGAAAATGTCCTAAAAAAAGGAAAACAGAACATGAAATGAACTTGTCATTGCGGAGACAGAATTAATGGAGTTAAGTCTATTAACATCTTCGGACATTTAACATGAACAGTTGAAGTTACTTCACTTGATAGTATCAAATTGTTATTTTTCATTTATTGTCATCATTTTTTATTTTACACAGTGTGAAATTAGTCATCCACAGTATAAATCATGTGCACGTATTTTATCATATTTTTCCATTTCAGTTTTTAAGATTGAGTTCATCACATGAATTCAGATTAAACATCGCAATGGTTTTGTTACATAATTAATAGGAAAGGGTGATGCTTGGTTGAGGTAAATGGGTACGGGGGAGCTTCTTATACACACGAATGCAAAAGATTCAGAATACGAGGACAGCACGTAACTTTGAGTGGGGAAGAGAGGTGTATTATGGGAGTGGGAATCTCTCGCCAGAGTTATGAAGGCAATTGATTATAGCAGCTGGGGAAAACGGTCACGTAGGGGCGGCTTGGTAACAAGTAGCGAGTATATTTAAAAGCAAGAGCGAGCACAGCTGACGATTTGGACTAATGTTTAGGAAGTGGAGGAAGCAGCGTGTTTGTGGAGGATAGGACGAGAGGTCAGAGCACTGATGTTGACCGTTTTACTAAAAGGTAACATATGAGGGAGATGGAGAATGTGGGGAGTTGAGTTGGTGAATGTAGGAGTTGTAGAACACAGGAGGATTATGAACAAAGGAACGGGTCTTTTGGTGTATGGCTGGTATATTGTCACTTATGTTTATATCAAACTGAGGGTGATCAGTGTCTTTGGGTGGTATAGGGAGGTAAATGGTGTAGCAATTTATTATTATTTGAATTATGTTTGATTAGGAAGGACATAGATGAGTTGAAGATTTTGTCGTATATTGACGTTGTCTTTTATATATCGTTCATGAAAGTGATTAAGCTGTTTATTGTATTTGTCCTAGTAACCCCTGACGAAGAGCCAAGCAGGCTCGAAATGCATTGGGTATTCACACAGCGTGTCAACTTCAAAACGTGATTGATTTGAACGTACCTGTGTATAAGCCTGGATTGGCATGCAGCTGGTATTTGAAGATGTCAATAAAGATTGCAGATTCAATCACACTGTCTCCGTCATGATGAAAGAATGCCGGTGTATGGTTTTAAGATTGGACAAGCTAATAGCTACGGTCATAATGAGTTTATATTGGAATACCTGGTTAAATGCAATACATTGGTGGGATTGTTTCCCACTTTTCGCTGTGCGACAGTGGGAGCGCAAGAGGAGTGCTCTTTCTTTAATACTTTCGTATTGCTGTGGTTCGGGGCAATCCACGGACATTGGACGCACGCATCTACACACAAGGTTCTGGAGTTTGGAGCAATTAAAGGGAAGGAGTGCATGCTCTATCATACATTGTTCTGCTATGCAATTCATCGCCTCAAGGAGCTGATGCACCCTATTGTTACAGAAAATATCCTAAAAAAAGGAAAACAGAACATGAAATGAACTTGTCATTGCGGAGACAGAAGTAATGGAGTTAAGTCTATTAACATCTTCGGACATTTAACATGAACAGTTGAAGTTACTTCACTTGATAGTATCAAATTGTTATTTTTCATTTATTGTCATCATTTTTTATTTTACACAGTGTGAAATTAGTCATCCACAGTATAAATCATGTGCACGTATTTTATCATATTTTTCCATTTCAGTTTTTAAGATTGAGTTCATCACATGAATTCAGATTAAACATCGCAATGGTTTTGTTATATAATTAATAGGAAAGGGTGATGCTTGGTTGAGGTAAATGGGTACGGGGGAGCTTCTTATACACACGAATGCAAAAGATTCAGAATACGAGGACAGCACGTAACTTTGAGTGAGGAAGAGAGGTGTATTATGGGAGTGGGAATCTCTCGCCAGAGTTATGAAGGCAATTGATTATAGCAGCTGGGGAAAACGGTCATGTGGGGGCGGCTTGGTAACAAGTAGCGCAAATATTTAAAAGCAAGAGCGAGCACAGTTGACGATTTGGACTGACGTTTAGGAAGTGGAGGAAGCAGCGTGTTTGTGGAGGATAGAACGAGAGGTCAGAGCACTGATGTTGACCGTTTTACTAAAAGGTAACATATGAGGGATATGGAGAATGTGGGGAGTTGAGTTGGTGAATGTAGGAGTTGTAGAACACAGGTGGATTATGAACAAAGGAACAGGTCTTTTGGTGTATGGGTGGTATATTGTCACTTATGTTTATATCAAACTGAGGGTGATCAGTGTCTTTGGGTGGTATAGGGAGGTAAACGGGGTAGCAATTTATTATTATTTGAATCATGTTTGATTAGGAAGGACATAGATGAGTTGAAGATTTTGTCGTATATTGATGTTGTCTTTTATATATCGTTCATTAAAGTGATTACGCTGTTTATTGTATTTGTCCTAGTAACCTCTGACAAAGAGCCAAGTAGGCTCGAAATGCATTGGGTATTCACACAGCGTGTCAACTTCAAAACGTGATTGATTTGAACGTACCTGTGTATAAGCCTGGATTGGCATGCAGCTGGTATTTGAAGATGTCAATAAAGATTGCAGATTCAATCACACTGTCTCCGTCATGATGAAAGAATAACGGCGTATGGTTTTAAGAGTGGACAAGCAAATAGCTACGGTCAAAATGAGTTTATATTGGAATACCTGGTTAAATGCAATACATTGGTGGGATTGTTTCCCACTTTTCGCTGTGCAACAGTGGGAGCGCAAGAGGAGTGCTCTTTCTTTAAAACTTTCCAAAAGTGGCATTTTCAAATACACAATTTAAACACCAACTTCACCAAAAGATGCATTTTCAAAATTGTGAGTTCAGAGGCCCCAAACTCCAAATCTGTATCTGCTCCCAATGGGAAATTACACTTAAAGATATTTCAAGGCAATCCTTATGTTACCCTATGAGAGAGATAGTCCTTGCAAAAGCAAAAAACAAAATTAGCAGTTTTTCACTATTAGGACATGTAAAACATGCCAGCATGTTGTACCTTTGAAACACACTGCACGCTGCCCACGGGGCTGCCTTGGGCCTACCTTAGGGGTGACTTGTAATAAAAGGGAAGGTTGGGGTCTGGCAAGTGGGTGCACTTGTCAGGTCAAAATGGCAGTTTAAAACTGCAATTACAGACACTGCAGTGGCAGGTGTGAGACATGCTTGCAGGGGTAATCATGTGATGGCAGAATCAGTGCTGCAGGCCCACCAGTAGCATTTGTTTTACAGGCCATAGGCACCCCTGCTGCACTTTCCTAGAGACTTACTAGTAAATTAAATGTGCCAATCATGGATAAACCATTCACCAATACAATTTAGACAGCGAGCATATGCACTTTTCCACTGGTTAGCAGTGGTAAAGTGCCCAGAATACTAAAGCCAACAAAAACAGGTCACACAAAATAGGCAGACAAAGGCAAAAGGTTGGGGATAACCCTGCAAAAAGGGCCAGGTCCAATACCCATTAAAAATGTAAAGTGCATGAAAGGCATATTTTATAAACACATCTGCCATAAAACAAATACTAAATGAATCAGGATGAGCAAAAGACACTGAAATGTGTAGTTAAAAGCACTCGCTATGTTCAAAGCAAGTAAAAATAAAATGTAAAGCAAAAAATGAACATTCAAAACAAGAAAGCAATTTAATAATAGAAGGCATACATCTTGCAAATCAAGGGAAGTATTAGCTCTTATATGGACGCACCTGCATTATCACAGTCATTGCGAATCAAGTCACAGACTCATGCAAAGCTGCCGACCCCAAAAAAGTAAATTCCTGTCTCACCACACCCCACTTAATTCTCATACGAAGAGGTACGGAATGCGCTAGAGACTTTCATTTGTTACAAGAACTCAACCTTACCAACATAAAATACTCGTGGTTCACACGGTTTCAATGTCTTGTTCATAAGCTGATAGGCAAAGACATAACAACTGAAGCGTAAGGCACAGTGTGGTGGTAAATAAACCATTGTACACATCACTCCCTTTTGTGTAAGACAATGTTTGGTTATGCTTAACTATTCAATTGGTATAATTCCTGATGTGTAGAAAATCACAGTCTGTTTGACAATTGCTTTATTTGGCTAAATTACTGTAGCAAAAAGTATCCAATCTGTTATCCCAATTTGTTACGGCTAGAAATTAATGACATCTGGCCCAAGCTGGCGTTTTCGATGGATGTAGTACTGACACGGTATTGACTTCTATGCTGGACACCTAGGGCCTGATTGAGAAAGGGCCTCCCCCCTCGGAGCCTCCGATGTCCTGGGGGAGTCTCCGCACATGAGCGGAATCTCCGCAATGAGAATGTATGTGCCACCAAAGAAAGGTCAACTTCATTGATTCTTCTAGATCCGTTTGCAGAATTCTGCACTGAGAACCACCAAATCCTACCATGCAAAACTGGAAGAGTTTGAGATTGGTGATATGGTGTTGGAATCTTTTCAGAGTTTCCTTATGAATTGGTGGTTCGAGGTTACCATGGAATCAGTTGGGGGCATATGTATCAACATCTCCATTTGCGATTCTCAAATAGCGATTTTTAAAGAATCGCTATTTGAGAATTGCAAAACGGGATGTATTTAAAAAATCGCAAAACTTTAGCGATTTCTTAAAATTCCTTAGTTGCGATTAGCAAATTGCGAAATCGCAATTAAGGAATACCTTCCCATTCATTTCTATGGGCCAGGAGACCCATAGGAATGAATGGGAAGTAATTCTCAAATTGCGATTCGCAATTTGCTAATCGCAATTTGAGAATAATTTCAAAGGTGCAAGGGTGTCATGATGACACCCTGATGCACCCCTAAAATGAGCATGTGTGTGCATATGGCGCACAGACATGCCCTAAGGGCATGTATGTGCGCCAGTGGCACTTTGTAAAATTACTAAAAGTGCATTTTTCACAGAAATCGCAAATTACCACCAACTAGAAGTTGGTGGTAATTTGCGATTTCTTAAGGATAATTCGCAATGCTTTGGTGCGTGGTACATATCATTTAAGAAATCACAATTTGCGATTTCTTAAATGCTTACGCAAACTTAAGAAATCGCTAAATTAGCGATTCCTTAAATTTGCGATGAGAATTTGCCTCATACATCCCGTTTGCGAATTTTTAATCGCAAACGCTGTTTTTTGCGAATCGCAGCGTTTGCGATTAAAAATTCGGTTGATACATATGCCCCCTGCTTCTTAGTCTAAAAATAGACCTATGGTATCGCACTAGGATCTAAACTATGTTCACTACTTTTCAACTTATGTATGGTTCTGTTAGCTTACCTAATTCAAACAATTGTGCTTGTGATGGTTTACAAATGCAGACAATATGGAAATCGTTTTTAAGACTGATGGATATTGCATTTGAGATCTGAGAATCTTTGTAAATGTCTGCAAAAGGTTGGTGTTTGGATGGCAAGAATCAACTTAAAATAAACAGAGATAAAATTGAGATTGTGTTGCTGTTTAGACCTTCTTTTGTGTGGGACCCTTCCTTCTGATCCTCTTCACTGGTCAATGAGACGCTGCGAGAGACGTTTGTTGATCCAGGAGAGACGTTTGTTGATCAAGAAGAGAAGAATTGACCTAAGAGGCCCTTTCCTGCGCACATCTAAGAAAATCCATTAATTGCCGCACATCCATCTAATTTGAACCAGGGATATTTTACCTGTCTAAGTACTCGAGGACTCAGTCCACATTCCAAATGCCATGATGCATAGCATACTGTCGTCTTTCTCCTCGACATAGTGTCAGATTAGTGAAATCAAGTCCTACGTACCCATTAGAAATCGCGTCTGCCCTTGTCATAAAAGACGCCACGTGCCATATTGTTCCAGTTGAAATCTGAAGAACGAAATTCCTATCTGATCTTTAAGAGTATCCCTACTCTGTACAAGTCTGACGACACTGTACCCTAGTTGGGCGAGGTCCTGATGAAGGTGGTTCATTTCTTGTCTTTCCACCGAAACGCGCGTAGACCACGTGCGCCCAGACCTATCTAGGTTATTTCCATCATAACCAATTACTGGAGATGTCTTGATATTCTGATACTCCCTATACCCACAAAGTATAAGTGTGTTGTATGAATAAGAGTGTATTTGAGTTACGAGTGTGGTCTTGAACGTTGATTAGTCATTGGCTGAGTAGGAGTTTGATGTTTCACAGATTTCATACAAATTCCGAAAAAACTTGTGTATATGATTACTTGAATAGAAAATGATTTATCTTATGTTAGAAAATAATGAAGATTGATGTATAACAAAAATGACATTGTGAAATGAATAAAAAGAATATATTTTTATAAAAAAAACAAAAAGTCTTTGTAATAATGATTTAATATGTAAAGTATTTAGGCCTATGGTCAACCCATGCATTGATTAAATCTTGGACAAAAGGAATATAGGTCAGAGAGGAGTTTTTGGTATATTACTATTGCATTTGAGATCTGAGAATCTTTTTAAATGTCTGCAAAAGGTTGGTGTTTGGATGGCAAGAATCAACTTAAAATAAACAGAGATAAAATTGAGATTGTGTTGCTGTTTAGACCTTCTTTTGTGTGGGACCCTTCCTTCTGATCCTCTTCACTGGTCAAACATCTACAAACTCAAATTGGGTTAAAGATATAATGGTAAAATGGAATACTCAGTTTACTCTAAATGAACAGATAAGTTCAGTGGTAAATACGTATTTTTCATCTACGCACATTAAAGCTTTACACAGTCTCAAAGAACCCAGATACTAAGTGCATTCATTTCTGCAAGGATAGACTTGTACCTCAATTTACCTTGACCTTCAAGTACATATTTGAAACATTGCAGTTGGTGCAATATTCTGCAGCTAGATTGGCAATGAAGTTTCAAAGGATGGATTCTATAACCTAAGCACTGAAAACACTGCATTGGCTGCTTCTGATTAGGCAAAAAACTATGTTTAAATCCCTCTGTTTAGTCCATAAAGTTAAATATGATATGCGTTCAAATCCTTTATCAAATATATTTTCTTTACTACGTGAGATGTAAAAAAAGAAAAGCCTGCTTACTAGTCATTCCCAAATGCTGCCAGTCCACTTTTGGTGATAGAGCTCTTTCAGTTGCAGCTGCAAGCTTGGAATAAGCTTCCTTTTTTTCTTACTTCCTTCCTTACTGAAGTTAATAAGCAATTTGAAAATCCGACTTTATCCTTTTGATTAATAAGGTACCTACGAACATACGCTCTGCTTCCTCAACCTTCTGGGATTAGTGGCAACATATATTTAGTGAACCGCAGCACTCTATAAATATTTAAGTAAATCATAAATAAATACATAAATAAGTAAAGTAATACAAAAAGAAATAAATAATTGAACTTTACAGGCCACACAACTTTGCAAGCGCAAACATCTATTACATTGTGGTAAATAATTTAATTACCGGGACTTAATTTGATACAGAAACATAATAAAATAGCTCAGTAAATAAGAGGCAGAATCCGTGGTATTAGAGGTTCGGAATGGGCTTTATTCCAATGGTCGATTATAATCGGTTGCTCCAGGTTCCATCACCACGAAGGTTCAGGAAGTGAAGTACATACATTATTAACAATCAATTACTTTTATACAATAGGCATTACAGAGAGGCAAATACAAGAGGCGTAACAATTGATAGTGGTGATAATATATTTGTACGTAGCAAAAATAGGCGTAACTGGGAGTGGTTTAAAGAACGTCATCAGATGTGATGTCATAAGAGGGTGGTTACATGAAAGAATTTCGCAATGTCAGCAGAAATACTTGGCAGATATGCGCACGCAGCAGCATGACGTGTAATTGACGTGCAACTAGGGGGTGAAGGGGAACTTGACATTTAGCTCTACATGTGGCGACAGAAGTCTGGAGGGTCAAGTCAACCTAATCCCAAATCATATCTAACATCCTATGTTTAAAGAACTAAGTTATCCAAAAGAGAGGTTTCTTCGAGTAGAATCTTATTCTATACGGACTATACTGACTGTTAGTGCGTGTACAAGCGTCTAAGTGTCTACACTAGATGCGAGGGCGGAATCTTCCATAGTAACAGGGCTATGAATTACTTGCATGAAGACAGAGAAGCCGGGCCTTTGCTCGGTAGCTGGCAGAATGTTTACTTAAACTACTAGACAGGAATGCAGTGGGCAGGGATCGGAGCAGATAACTTCGAAGGTGAAATACAGTTTTTGGCAGGCAGCAGGCTGATGTCAGGCTTCGTGAGCCGCGCAGAGAATGAGACAAAGTTCATGGTCACAGATGCAGGCTCAGACTGGAGCTTTCAGAGGCAGAAGGCAAGAAGAGTTTGATGACAGAATCAGGGCCTACTTGCCTGGACTGTAAAATGGCATAAGTGAACCATATAAAGCCGGTGGCCTTTCATACTTAGGAATGGAATATCCGGCCTATTCATGGCGGATCTGACAGAGGACATGTTAACGGTGGACGCACATGTATTTGCGTCTTCATAACTGGAACTGGAGGGAACATACATGTACTTGTAACATGCACATAGAACCGTTGGGGTCCAAGATAGGGGACATAACTGACAAGAAAAATCCATATTTCCACATTCCCTCCTTGTCCCCTACTTGCCCGTCAAGAGATATCAATCTTCATTAATCCATTGATCTGTTCATATAGCATCATTTGTTCGTCTTTCTTCTTCCGGGATCTTGAACGAAAATCTTGATGTGGAATGCACGATGTGGCACACAGACCACAAATCGCTGGTCCACATTGTAGACATAGACAGCAACTGAATAGTATGAGAAGGCCAATACCTAGGAAAGATAGGACCTTCCATCCAAAGGTAGATAATACACTCCAAAACCAACCGGACCAAGTCCAGGTACCTGGATTCTGGTGTATCTGGCTTACAATCTTATGAAGACGAGTTATGGCTTTATATACAGATGGCGAATTTTCTGGTATGAAAATGCAACAGCTTGATCCGATGACCCTACAAGCTCCGCCCCTATCGGCCAGGATGACGTCAAGGACAAGACGATTTTGAAGCACAACAATCCGCATAGCAGACTGCTCTTCTGTTAAATTACCTAAGGCGGAAATAGTTTCGTTCACTACTGCTTCAAGGGTTCTAGTTAATCTACGTATCAGCTTACTATTAGTAATGGTACCTATATAGGGAAAGAGACCTTTATTGAAATCTGTGTATTTTTCCCATGCTGTTTCAGTGTAATCGACTATTGGGAGATCTCTCCTTTCTCTATTGTGTACTAAATGAGTATTTCTGTGATAATCGGGAGGAGCTAGGAAAACAGGTGGCAAAAGGAATCCAATATAGCAAGTACCATCCCAATCTAGAGGTAAACGTACATATGCCGTCTGACCACATATGAAATAGGAATGGCGGGAAGCTCTAAATGTAGACTTGCCTTGATCACTAAATTCTACTACAGTGGTGCATTTACTATGGCCCATGTGTATGGAACCATTCTTTCTTATACATAATTCACCTTTTACTGGAAATATTGACATAGCGGGCAAAATTGAAGTAGCTTCTGATTCGACATTTAGGATCATAAGATTGAGCGTAAAATTACCTAATCCATACACTTCATTTTCTAGATCAGTTCCTGTTCTCTGGGGAAGTCCCTCCTTGTTAGGGTGGCAGACTTTAAGCAAAACTAAGTTCAAATTTCCCCATACCCAGTTATCTTGATAGATAGCAGGATTCGAATCTAGAGAATTAATTAAACTAAACCATGCTCCACAGGAGCCGTTGTGTGTGAACGGGTATGGAAAGAGAGGTAGAATTCCTTTATAATTCTGATAGGGAGGGAGTCGGCCACATATCCAACAATTTGTAGTATTGCTAACCTGATGGGAATGATGCAACATACTAATAAACGTGTTATTGCGCAGTGCAAATCTATAAGACAACTCAAGCGGAGGTAATTCACTAAAAGAATGTTCAGCAGTAACATTGTAAACATGTCTAGAAATAGGATAATATATGTGCAACAATATACTTGCAGTAATTATTAAAAGACTTGAGAAAAACAAAATTAATAACGTCACTATGCAATGACTACGCAGTGATTTACAGTACGCCTGTCGTTTCAACATTTTTCGGGTGCTTTCTCTATTCAGGTCCAAGGGATACATGTCAGAGACAATTCAACCGCTTCACCTTGGAGAGGACTTAAACAATCAAATTGCTCGACTGATTGGGCCTGAGCTTTAATTTATAATGTTCGGAGTCACTTTTTTCCACAAAAGGAAGTTTTGAGTCAATGGGTGAAGACACACAAGGTGTGGTATTCACATCTGATTTTAGTCCATGAAATTTCTTGATATGACTAGAATGAATCCATCCTTTTCTGCCTTCGATCTTCACGGCTGTTCTTGTGGTGAGCAACACCAGCTGAGGTGACCTCCACCTAGGTTCCAGCTGAGTCTTTCGATCAAAGTTCCTCACGAGGACCAAGTCTCCCGGAACCTCGTCATGGGGTTTCACCTCAGTGTTGTCAGGAAAAGCTGCAGCTACCTGTGAACGACAAGATTGTAGTGCAGACATCAAGGAAGCCAAGTAATCTGTCAGCATGTTACAGTCAATATCAGTTATTTTGCGTGGTATAGGCGTCCCCCACATATTTGGTGGTCTGCCGAAGATCACTTCATACGGGGATAGCCCTGTTCGAGAGTGTGCTACCATTCTTGTGTAAAAGAGTGCAACTGGTAAGGCTACTACCCAGTCGACACCTTTCTCTCTGCATATTTTGGATAATCTTATTTTCAGAGTCTGATTATGTCTTTCTACGAGACCTGCTGCTTCGGGGTGTCGGACACAGTGGAATTTCCACTGATAGCCTAACAAAAGTGAAACGTGTTTCATTAATTCGGATGAGAACGGCTGGCCGTTATCTGAGTGAACAACACGTGGTAAACCGTATCGTGGGAAGAATTCTCGAACCAACTGTTTGGCAGTAGTCGGGGCAGTGTAATCTGAAACCGGGTATGCCTCCGTCCAACGGGAAAGAGCACACACAACTACGAGAACCTATTTGAATCCTCTACATCGTTCCATCTGGATATAATCCATCTGGAGGACTTCAAAAGGATGATCAGGAGGATGAAATCCACCCTGTTCTACGGGAACGCTTTTTCCTGGGTTGAACTGGCAACAGATCAGACAGGTACGAACTTTTTGTTTGGCTGCAGCTCGTAAATGTTTATTAAACCAAATGTGTTGAATGCTATCTAGCATAGCTTTTTCTCCTAGATGTGCAGGACTATGTACAGTGTTAATTATAACTTGGACCATTGAATCAGGAAGGAACCACACAGACTTTTCCTTCATCATCCATCCTTGATCGGTTTGGATCCCTCCTAATTCAGTCCATTTCTTTATTTCGTCTGGTGTAGCATGTGTCTGTATGTCAATTACGTCAAGAGTAGGATCTTTAACCGTCATACAATGTGTTGGCGTCGGGACTATTGTCTTTGTCATGTCGGATGTTTGAGTTTGAGCAGTCTGTTTAGCTGTTCTATCAGCTAAATCATTGCCTTGAGAAATGATATCAGTAACTTTTGTATGAGCTTTACATTTCATAATTGATATTGCAGTGGGTAGATGTATTGCATCTAATAAAGCATGAATGAGGGGTCCGTGCTGAATGTGGGCACCGTGAGAAGTTAAATAACCTCTCTCTCGCCACAACACGCCGAAGTCATGTACGACTCCGAATGCATAACGTGAATCAGTGTATATGTTGACTTTTTTATTTGTGGCTTGAATACAGGCTTGTGTCAGAGCGACGAGCTCTGCTGCTTGAGCGGACAAGGTATTTATGCAATTTGTTTCAATGATTTCAGTGTCTGTTGTGACTGCGTAAGCGGCCACTAGTTCTCCTGTACCTTTTCTCATACATGAACCATCTACATACAACGTCAGGTCTGGGTCTGATAATGGGACATCGGTTAAATCTTGTCTGGGTTTTGTCGTGATTGTAATAACTTCAATACAGTCATGGGCTAGTGGGTCTGTTCCATTTACAGGTAAAAGTGTGGCAGGATTCAATGTGTTACAACGTCTGATTTCTATATGTGGCTGAAACAGTGTTAGTTCATACCCTGTAAGTCTTGCTATAGTCAAATGTTGTGTTTGCGTTCGATTCACAAGAACCTCCACTGCATGTGGTACTTGTACTGTCAATGGATGTCCTAACACTATGGCATCGCTTTGTCTGATTGCTAAAGCTGTCGCTGCCACTGATTTCAGGCATGCAGGCAGAGCCTGAGCTACGGGATCTAATGTACCAGAAAAATAAGCACATGGTTTGTGTGCTCCTGCTTGTTCCTGAGTGAGTACTGACAAGGCAGTACCTTCGCGTTCTGTAATAAAGAGTGTAAACTGTTTACTGTAACATGGTGTTGCTAAAACAGGTGCTTGACATAAAGCTTTCTTTAAGCTTTCAAAAGCTTGTGTATGTTCCTGAGTCCAAGGGAGAACAGTCGATGTGGCTGCCTCCTGTGTTGTCAACTGAATGAGTGGTTTTGCTAGAAATGCATACTGAGGGATCCACTGCCTACAATATGAAGTGAGGCCTATGAAAGCCCGTACCTCCTTTTGTGTCTTGGGTATTGGCATGTTAGCTATTAACTGAATGCGGTCGGGTGTAAGCTGCCTTCCCTCCTTGGACAGCGAGTGTCCAAGATAAACAACTCGCTGGACACAGAATTGCAGCTTAGAAGGGGACACCTTGTGCCCCTTTTCGGCTAGAAATTGTAAAACTGTCAGTGATGCTTTCTCACATTCGGGTTCGCTTCTAGCGGTGATCAGCAGATCATCGACATATTGAAGCAAGGCGGTGTTAACTGGCATGTGGATACTGTCGAGTTCTCGTTTCAGTGCTTGGCTATAGATGCTGGGGCTTTCTGTAAATCCTTGAGGTGCGCGTGAGAATTTGAAGCTACGTCCATTTAAACTAAATCCGAACAAATATTGGCTTTCCGGATCTATTGGGACGCTGAAAAAGGCATTTTTGAGATCAATTACAGTAAAGAATGTTGCTTCGGAATCAATAGCTGTCAGTAATGATGAGATATCGGGGACCACAGGGAATTGTGGCACAATACACTTGTTTAATTCGCGCAGATCAATAACCAATCGATATACTGGCGGGGCCTTCGGATCTGTTCGTTTGAGAATCGGAATTATCGGTGAATTACATACATTGGAGTCTGTTTCTACAACCACTCCTTGGGCAATGAGCTCGTCAATGATTTGTAGTAAAGCCACTACAGCATCTGGTGGTAACTTGTATTGTCGCATTCGTGGTAGTACCACTCCTGCCTTTAGTGTAACTCGATATGGTGTAATATTCATGCAACCAACATCAGTAGGGCCTTGTGCCCATAGATGTGTAGGTAAAGTCTGCAATCGGGGATCCATGTCTCTAGACACATAATGACCTTTAAAATCACGTAAAAACAATCTTACTCCTTCCGGAGAACAACATATTATTGCTCCTAGAGCTTTCAATGTCTTTATTCCTAACAGGTTTTCTGGACATGATTTAGTAAGCAATAAATCTGTAGTTCGGGTCAAAGGTCCTATCGTAAGTGGAAGAGGTTGTGACACTTCATTAACAATAGGTTTTCCTGAAAAACCAAGGGAAATATTCTGTGAGCCTGAGAGGGGTGCCCCTGGAACTTCACTACGTTCTATAGTTGTTCGACTTGCCCCTGTATCGAGTAAAAATTTTCTGTCTTGGCCTAATAATTCACTATGTACATAAGGTCCTTCTTGATCTACAGGGATCTCGATAAGGGGTAAGTCAACTTCCCTCTCTAGGCTGGTTCATGCATATCGTTGATAATCAGGATAGTCATACTGTGCGGTCTGGTACAGTTGTCGTGTCGTGGTTTGCGTGGCAGCAACAGGCAGCGCTGGTGCAGCTGGCACAAACTGTATAGTCTGTTGTGGAGCTGGCATGGACTGTGCATGCTGCAAGGCTCCTTGTTCATTCTGATCCTGTCTAAGTGGCCGTGGTCTTTCTTTTGTAATACCCGTGGCGATATTACGCTTCAGGACTGGACAATCGTGTACATGATGACCTAGTTGTTTACAATAGTTGCATGTCCCTTTTACAGGTCCTGCTAAATCGCCAGAATGTGTCGTACCCTTTTTATGTCCATCAGCTGGAACTGTCTGGGAGACTAGCATTTTCATTTTCGTGTCTTTCATGCGTCTTTGTTCATGATCTTGTTCCTCTCTAATTCTATTGTGATGATACTGTAACATTTGTAACATTTGTGATGGAGTGTTACCTTGCCAGGTACTCTCGAATTTTAATACTCTATTCTTCACTTGGGGCAAGGAATTTTCAACTAATTTTGTCACAAACAGATGTGGGTATGATTCGCTACTTGCTTTTATGCCACTGTTTATACCGAAACATTTTTCAAATCGTGCATAGAAATCACTAGTGTCTTCATCTTGCTTTTGTTTACAGGCTGAAATTGCACCCCAGTCTTCCTTTTTCGTGGTTAATAAACGTGGCAGTACCTGTACTAGTAAACCTGGTAGTGCTTTAGTTTTGTCCCCAAGCCCCGAACCTGGACCTCGGGCCTTTTCTTCATTTTCTAATGCTGTCCAATCTATCTTTTGGTCTCCCACCTCCCACTCTTTTTCCTTGAGTTTTTCATAAATGCCAGCAGGCATTAATACCTTTAATATTGTCATAATGTCGGGATAGGTATACTCTCCCATGAGTAACATGTCTTTAATTTCTCGGTGGAAACCCGCTGGGTCTTTGTCATGACTGGGTACCACTTTCTTCATTTCCAACAATTCTATTTTCGATATGGGCGTATATACATATACACGTTTAAACTCATTGTCCTCGCCCTTTATTGGGTGCACTTCTCGTAAGGGATTCTTTCTGTCCATGTAATACGTGGTTCTTTCCTTGATGGGCAGTGAGACATGTTCTGGCAATATAAAAAGAATGTACTGCTTTCTTGATTCTAGTATTTCTTTAATTAACTTAGTACCTGAACCTCTCCATCTATCCGTGAGTAATTCAGTCAATATATCAGGTAAGGGACCAGGATCTGAATGATGGCTTTTATATAGTATAAGAAGTTGTTGAATCATATAAATCCCAGCTAAACGCTGTTCATCTGGGGGGAGATTCAAAAATGTGTGTGCTACTGTATCATCATCATACTTTCCGGGACTGTCAATCCAATGAACGGCTGACCTAGCTAATTCTTGTTCATCCATAGAATCAAGAAAATGATAACCCCTTCGTTCTCGCAGTAATTTGTCAGCGGCTTGGAACGAATGCTCGGGGGACCTCATATTTATTTTAGGTGTTTGAAAATTCCTGTTATTTTCTAGACATATCGGACGTATCGTGTCAGTAAGACATCTAGTATTATTGCAAGATCTTCCTCTACCTACATAGGCTATAGTTTCTGACTGTCCTGTGGGCAGTCCTGATCCTTCTTCCTCGCTTTGCTCGAACTGGTCTACCGCTAATCTTTCTTCGTGTAGGCGTTCTATTTCTTTACGGATCTTTCGGCACATGGCTATTATACAGTTTTGCTTATCATGTCTCCCTTCTGATATATTCTGGCTCCATCTGGTAAGAATTTGCATTGCTTCCGGGTCTACCCCCGGTCGGTCTTGATTTCTGATCACACAATTTATGAGGAAACGTAACAGTTCCCCCTGTATTTCTACTTTCTGGTATTCCATAGCTCTGTTAATACATTCAGAATCTCGCCCTGTTTGGACAAAATGGTATATATTATCTAGATGCGCAGTCATTCCTGGTAACTTCCCTAAATACACGGCGGCCCGTCTGATACGTAATGATGCTAGGGTCATTTCGTCCTCTTTTCCGGGCACAGGGTCATATCTACAATCTATAAGAAGTTCCTTAAGCGTACGGGCATTTATGAGTTTGGGGGTACGTGAATGTGCTGACTCTTGAAAAGTAAGTTTATTTATTCTAGGTGGCGTAGAAAAGATATTGGTAGCACCTCCGGTAGCCCCGTCTGGGGTATCTGGTGTGAAAGGATTCGTTGAACGTGATACAGCAACTATAGGTGTGGATACAGCTATAGAAGTAGCTGTAGGAACAGATGCAGAAACAGATGTGCTTGCCGGAACTTGTGTCAGAACTTGTTGCTGTAGGGATACGGGTACTGGATCTTGGCGTTGAACCTCCCTGGCAGGCGGTCTATGTGGGGCGGGATTAGCATACTCGGGAGCTGCGTCATCTAAATATGAGGAAAGAAAAACATCTTCTGCGGTTCTAGGATGCCCCTTAGGATGTACTTTTATTGGAAATAATGGGGTTGGCAAGTCTTTTGGTATCCCTGGAGTAGCCTTAGGTAATCCTTCGGCCAGAAGGGGATACATACCATTCATAAGGGCATTTCTTTGTCTGTCTACTTGTTCTGATTTCACTCGTGCACCTTCTTCAATTAATAGATTTTCTCGGACTTCATTTGAATTCTCTTTACTCTTCTCTTCCTGTCTACGTGCTTTTTCTGTACGTCTATACGATTCTTTACGCCATAATTCAATGGCGTCTTTCTGTGATTGTCTAGCTTTCCTTTTCCATAATTCTTCCTCTACTTTCACGATGCACTCTGCATCCCAGGTCCCAGCCGCGGGCCACCTCTGACTTTCTGGTAATTCCTTAGTGTAGTCTACCCATAAATCAAGAAATAATATAGCGTCTAAGCCATGTTTATGATACATGAAGTACCCTGGAGTGTCCCTAGGAGGAATAGGAACGGCTTCTTCGAGTACCCCTTTTCTTGTTGTGATCTGTCTTAATTTTGAAAAGAGCGGCATATTGAAAACTGATCTGATACTTGATTTTGAACAAACTTAATGAGAACTGATCTGATACTGGATTTTGAATAAACTTAATACAATAAACACAATAATGAACAGTCATTCATACCACAATATGTAGGACGTTATTAAAACATTTAACATTCAACATTTAACTGAGCAACGATGATGATGACGATCTAAGAAAAACTTAATCACTGAACATAATACCCGCCTTGAACTGAATTATTCTGAATTTATATACTTGATATACTAGATATACTGCTAAACAGTACAGATACACTGCTGAAACAGTGCAGACCGGATTTGTGTACCCAAACCCGTCTGGACCGGCACAACTTATGTGCACGCCAGAACGCCTCCCCAGTAATGGTACTCACCGGGTAGCTCGGAACGGAAGGCCTCGGAAACTGAACTGAACTTGAACCGGACTGGACTCGACTCGAACACTTCGGACACTGGACTCGACTTAGGACTTCGGAAAACTGGTGGGCCTCTGTATACCTCGGATCTTGCTCTCTCAGCTAGGCTCTGGTCGGGATACTTCGCACTTCTCACCGCCTCGTCTGGGTGTTGATCGCAGCCTCAGTCGCCCCCGCTTGACCGGAGGGAGATACAGGAAATCCTGCTGGTACGCGTTATTGTCCGTCCAGCTGTGGCAGGAGACCGGGCCTGCAACGCACCGCCGGCGCGTGAGATGAGAAAGTGTCCCTGTTCGGGCGCCATTCATGTGGTAAATAATTTAATTACCGGGACTTAATTTGATACAGAAACATAATAAAATAGCTCAGTAAATAAGAGGCAGAATCCGTGGTATTAGAGGTTCGGAATGGGCTTTATTCCAATGGTCGATTACAATCGGTTGCTCCAGGTTCCATCACCACGAAGGTTCAGGAAGTGAAGTACATACATTATTAACAATCAATTACTTTTATACAATAGGCATTACAGAGAGGCAAATACAAGAGGCGTAACAATTGATAGTGGTGATAATATATTTGTACGTAGCAAAAATAGGCGTAACTGGGAGTGGTTTAAAGAACGTCATCAGATGTGATGTCATAAGAGGGTGGTTACATGAAAGAATTTCGCAATGTCAGCAGAAATACTTGGCAGATATGCGCACGCAGCAGCATGACGTGTAATTGACGTGCAACTAGGGGGTGAAGGGGAACTTGACATTTAGCTCTACATGTGGCGACAGAAGTCTGGAGGGTCAAGTCAACCTAATCCCAAATCATATCTAACATCCTATGTTTAAAGAACTAAGTTATCCAAAAGAGAGGTTTCTTCGAGTAGAATCTTATTCTATACGGACTATACTGACTGTTAGTGCGTGTACAAGCGTCTAAGTGTCTACACTAGATGCGAGGGCGGAATCTTCCATAGTAACAGGGCTATGAATTACTTGCATGAAGACAGAGAAGCCGGGCCTTTGCTCGGTAGCTGGCAGAATGTTTACTTAAACTACTAGACAGGAATGCAGTGGGCAGGGATCGGAGCAGATAACTTCGAAGGTGAAATACAGTTTTTGGCAGGCAGCAGGCTGATGTCAGGCTTCGTGAGCCGCGCAGAGAATGAGACAAAGTTCATGGTCACAGATGCAGGCTCAGACTGGAGCTTTCAGAGGCAGAAGGCAAGAAGAGTTTGATGACAGAATCAGGGCCTACTTGCCTGGACTGTAAAATGGCATAAGTGAACCATATAAAGCCGGTGGCCTTTCATACTTAGGAATGGAATATCCGGCCTATTCATGGCGGATCTGACAGAGGACATGTTAACGGTGGACGCACATGTATTTGCGTCTTCATAACTGGAACTGGAGGGAACATACATGTACTTGTAACATGCACATAGAACCGTTGGGGTCCAAGATAGGGGACATAACTGACCAGAAAAATCCATATTTCCACAACATGATCATGTACATCTATTCTCCGGTGAACCTTGTCAAGGTGTCTCTAACTTGTTTACACTTGCAAATGACAATCAGGTTACTGTCTGTTCAATCCAGAGATTCAAAGTAGATGACATTTACATATCAGAGCTAGCTTCAGGGCACTCAAACCCTGTGTGGGCTGAAACATCACCTTCCTCCAGAGTACCGAAAGAACAACAAGAGCAAGTTGTGGCTTCTGCCCTGTCATGTTGGTATTTGATTGAAGCTACCTACCACACCAATAAGAAGTACATCCGCGTTAACATTCAATTGGTATTAGTAGCAAACCTACTTTGCTTCACACACTTCAGATGCTTCTTAGCTTCCAACATCAATGAGATATTTTGGATGATACTAGTGTCTCAGCAGGTATACACTGAACCAAATATAGGAAATGTTTCCTTCTTGTGAGTTGTGTGTGGAACCAGACTATGACATCCTTCTCCAACGACTCATATCCCATTCTGTTCACAATGGTTAACACCTGATGATTGACACCTTACCTTAATAAAGGCACCAGTTAAGAGAGGAAATAGAAAGGGCACACATCAAACACATGATGTCCTTTTGAAAGAGCTCTTGGGGTGTCGTAACAGTGTAACATGTTGACCCACAGAATGCAATGAACTTGCTGCAGTGATGCCTCATACCCAATAATATGGTCGTATACAATTACTGTATGACTATTCATAATACCTATGCCACAATATTTAGGTGAAGGTTGTGAGGAGGAGAGCAGGATAATTCAGGGGCTGCATCAATGAAATATACACAGTTAAAGATGACAGAGGCGGGAGCACCAGACGTACTGTATGTTGTCAAAAGATACACATCCTTATACAAACCTCTTGCCATGTAAAAGTCGAATTAGTTACTGTTGTGATTTTTAGGCACTATTTTAAAAGTTGACAGAAGACATTTCATAGAAAACAGTCAATGATTCCCTATTGGAGAAAATTCAAGTTGCAGGTAAAGAAGGTTCTCGTTACTTTTGTAATCCAGTACTGGGCTTCTAGACTCAGTACTGAGACCTCTATCTAAAACAGGTAAGTAATTACGTTTTCACAGTTAGCACGATTTTTAAAGAATATTTGAAGTTTGCAAAAATCAAAACAGTCAATGATTTCCTATGGAAGAAAATTGGGTTACTGGTAAGTACGGTTGTGAATATTTTTCAGTGTCAGTGCTGGGCACCAAGATCCAGCACTGGGATCTCTCCTAAAAGCAGGTGAGTATTTTCGTTTTCGTTACTTGGTTGATTTTTAGTGAATATTTTATGTTTTAGAAACTCCACACAGAAGAAATTTCAGAAGAAACCAGTCAATGTTACCCTATGGTGGAAAATTGGGTTATCTGCTTTTGGGTAAGTACTCGACTGGCAGAGTTAAGGTTCTGGGCACAGACTCTGGGGTCTCCCAGGGTCAAGTAGGTACAGTTGTTACACCCTCAGCGTCAAAGGGGCAGCCGGGTGCAGAGTGAGTTAGGTCCAATGTTATCCTATGGGAGGCAGGGGGGCCTTGGTTGGTGGCTGCTGACTAGCAGGCCACGCGGCTGTGGGAGCTGGGCTTCTGGTCACTTGCTCAGGGCAAATGGGGAAGTAGATAGGTGTAGAGGTTACACTGCCAGGGCCACTCGGGCGGCTGGGTGCAGGGTGCTTTTGAGCCTTCGGGCGCTCAATGGATTTCAATGGGAAAGCTCCTGGTTGAAAAGAGGCTGTAAGCTCGGGGACGAAGATTCTTCAGGTGCCTCCACCACTTCGAGAGCTAAGTTGGGTAGTTGGAGGATAGGTAGGTACCCAGGAGTTGGGCACAGGGGGCCGCAGGGTGCCAGGTGCAGGGGTGCCTTTTGGTGTCGGGGAATCTTACCCTCTGTTGATCGCGGTTGGGGGTGTACCTGGTTCTGAGGCTGCAGACGTCGTCAGGAGCGTCGAGGGAAGTCCTTGGGTGCCGGACTCGGGGTCACAGTCGCCGGGGGGTCGTCCTCGTGATCTTTGTTCACTCCGGCACAGGCCAGGCTTGGCGAGTGCAGAGTATGCAGGGTTCGCGGTTCCGGGCTGATGCCAGGGATTAGAAGCTCATTTTGAGCAGAGCCTCTGCTCATGGGAGTCCCAGGTGCTTAGAGACAAAAGGTAGCCAGGCCCTCCGGGGTTTGTGAGGTTGCTGGCCACAAGAGGTGCCGGGATGTAGCACGAGCAGGTTCGAGGGTCGACAGGCCGGTAGGGCTGGGGCCAAAGCAGTTGGTGTCTTCCTCTTGTTAGCAGCTGCACGGCAGGTCTTCTTTCTTCTTGCTCTTCTTTGTTTTTTGGAATCTGGAATCTAAGGAAGGAAGGTTCAGGGTGCCCCTAAATACTAGATTTAGAGGCGTTACAGGTAGGTAAAGGGCAGGGACCAATGGGTCCCTGTCCTGGGGTGGGTACACCCCCTATTATGCCACTCTCCTGTGGGAGGGGGGCAGTAGCCTAGTCCTGATTGGGCAGGGCCTCCCATCTTCAAGATGGCGAGGGCCCGGAGATGTGCTTCACCTCACCTCCCCCACCTGAGGGGTGGGGTTGGCAGGCTGGCACATCCCCTGTCCTTATTTGGGGTTTCTGGCCAAGACTGGGGGAAGCAAGTGGCCTGGGGAAGCTCATAGAGGCGGCATGCCTTTGAAGCTTCCCCCTGTCCATCCTGGGGGAGGAGACCTAGCACCTCGCCCAGGATGTTCATTGTTGCAGGCCCATGAGAGCGGGGGCTCTCCTACCCAGGGGTCCAGCAACATGTCTGCTGTGTGGCAGCCTAGGCAGCCCCTCAGACCAGATGTGGATGGTAGGTTAGGTTTCAGGGGACATCTCTAAGATGCCCTCTGTGGTGCTTTGTACATTATATCCCACACTGGCATCAGTGTGGGTTTAATGTGATGAGAAGTTTGATACCAAACTTCTCAGTCTTCAGTGTTGCCCTTATGGTGCTGTGGAGTTCGTGTTTGACGAGCTCTCAGCACCATGTACTCTTAAATGGCAGAACTGCACTTACAGTGCCCAGGAATGGACCTGGGTACTGCAGGGGCACAGGGCTCATGCTCCTGTGCGCAAACCACTGACATAGGGCACCCAGCTAGAGGGGTGGATGATGTATGCCAGGGCAGTGTAGGTGGTGGGCATGGCACACAGGGATGTGTGCCATGTCGACTCTTTGTTTTGTCTTGTACCCAGACACTCAGCCTGCAAGGGCAGTGTGTGTGTGTGTTAGGGTACAGGGCCTCTAAGGGTGGCACAAAGAGTGCTGCAGCCCTTAGAGGCCTTCCCTGGTCACAAGGCCCTGGGTACCTAGGATACCTAGGGTACCATTTACCAGGGTCTGACATGTGGCCAGGATTTGCCAATTTGGGTTTGAGGTTTTTAGGGAAGGAACATAGGCCCTGGGCACCTGATTGGCAGGAGTCCAGGGCACACTCAGTTAAAGTACATTCAGCAATTCAGCAAAAAGTGGGGACCTACCATGCAAGAAAGATGCCACTTTCTCACAAATACACATCTACAGAGAACTGTAGACATAGATTTGCACCAAAATTATGTACCTCCTTGGGGTATGTGTATTTTCGTTTCTCCTCGTTTGGCCTCATTACATGTATGCTGCATTCTACAGCTCACATGTGCAGAGAAGAATACCTTAAAGCATAGTTTATGCTGGAAGGTACCCCTTCCTGCACAAAAATTATGCTGACCACAATACAAGCACATTGTACTATGGCGCAAGAGTACCTGCGTGTGCATTGCTGCCAAAAGTGCAACAATGCAGGGAGAGAACAGAACTACGCTACTCAGTAGATATGCTGCAATTCTGGTCTCTCCCTTTACACAATGCAGCTCAGCAACTTTACTAGCTGCACTGCGTTGAGTGAACTGTTTGTAAGTCTGCTACATGGTAGTTTTGTTTGATATCCATTTGATTAATTTTATTACTGTGATTAACAGATGGCAACTGAGAGAATTTCCTGACTAGCCTGATCAGATACCTTAGGGCAGATTTACAAGCCCCTTGCGCCACTTTTGCATCATTTTTAACGTGGGTAAAGTGACGGAAAAGTGGCGCAAGGGGCTTGTAAATCTGGCCCCTTATGTTTAAACTGCCCAAACCTTAAGAGTAGATGGAGCACTGTGTTTTGGGACATAAAATTCCCTCTAATATCTTTTGATACAATAATCACGTTTAAAGGGACGATAAACAGAGTATGTGTTTAATTGGTATACATCATTTTGAACAACATGTTAGAAATAGGAATACAGTTTTGGTTGCTCTTATAATGGAGATACATATCTTAGCTTTACAAAAGGTGCACTGTCCTTCTTCATGATGTAGATCTGTTCTGTTTCTTTAATCTTGATGATGTGCCTTGATACCGCTTTTCTCTAACTAAGTTCTTATAATGTAATGTATTTACAGGACTATATTGTCATTTATTCCTGCAGCATGAGATTTTCATGATATGCCTGTAATGGCCTTAAGCCTGAATAACCAATACAAAGAAGCGTCTTGTGCACATTGATTATAAAGCCACGAATCATGGTAAGCAGCCAAAAATGACGAAATCTAAAAGTAATGTATGGTACCATGACAACATGCATCTTAACATTTTCCTAAATCACTAAGAATCTCATTGCCTCACACTTTAGATTCATTAACACATGCAGAGAAAATAATTCTCATATATTTTTACCAGCTGTGCCAAAGGCGTGACTTCATTATTTCGAATGACATTCATAACGGTATCGCGCAGCGATTTCCCATCTATGCTCCAAAGCCCAGACGAGCAGAAGATTCGTAAAAAAATGTAAAACTCTTTATTTGTTCAACATATGCATTTTCATGTCCCTACAGCCATTTATAACTGTTAATTACATTTCTCCTGGAAGGTATCACTTTCTTTTGCATATAGTATTGTTCAGATCATTTCCCTTTAAATAGGGTGGAAGTGTGTTAATTAATCACGCTAGACCGAGCACGGTTTGCAACATTATTGCTATTTTCCTCTTGGCCCAGTTTTAGTCTTAGGTGTGCAAATTTAAATGTTCTGTTCTGTTAATATATTTTGTAAAAGCGCGCATCTACCTAAAGGCGTCTTGGCGCTGTGTCCAAGAGAGTATCATATCAGGGCAAAAGAAAGATCTGAATGCCCTTTGTCATAGTGTTTGTCCTCATTGTTCATAAATGCAACACTTCTCTAAGCCATCAATGATGTGTATTTTCTTTTATTTTCATTCATGTAAACTGGGTTATATCTATATCCACGTCAAACACGGCCCTCTTTACAAGAGACCCGTATACTTGTGATATGTGAATTAATTTGCGATATTGCAAAATGTTCCAAATGTAGCAATTATCTTTTACCATGTCTCTGGGTTACATTCGAGTGCTTCTTCATTGTTGTGCAGGCATCTGAGTCCGGCTTTCAGTAATCCAAATGTCCTTTCTAAAAATGTGATTGTAAGATGATGGGCAGTATTATACCTCTATTCCTAGACGTGTGACCATTTAGATATGGAATACATGAATGTAAGCATATGCTCTGTCTCCTAAATAATAATACAGTTCACAGCGGTTGCCCTGCAGTGCCAGTGTTTATGTTTCTTAAGAAATTGTGTGACTTACCAAGTAACTATTAAAAATCAAATAAAGAGGAATTCCTCTTTCGCCTTAATTGAAATCTCGGTACCTTGTAAAAAAAAGTTTTATTTGTTTTAAAAGGACTTTCACCCACTAGAACTAAGGGGCATATTAACAAGGGCCGGCGATAAATATCGCAAAGCGCGCTTAGCGCTTGCATATTTATCGCCGGCTATCTCTGGAATTTATCACCCGGTTTACGCGTTATTAACAACGCGCATCGCCGAGGCGATAAAAATTCCAGAGATAGTTGGGATATCGCCGTTTTCCATGGTGGAAAACGGCGATATCCTAGATGATAGGGCCTGTGGTCTTAGCCACAAAATCCACCCCCCATTTTAGTATGCCTTAGTCAGGAATTTAACAGACGTTAAATTCCTGCGTTAAGGCATACTTAACGCGATTTTAAATATCGCTACCCTCCCTTGTTAATATCGCGAAGCTGCCTTCGCGATATTTTCCCAAGGGAGTATTTGTAGTGTCGCGGTCTAGAGTACGCGCACTACGTAAGGACGGCGAAGCGCGTAGCGGCCATCTTGGACGCTACTGCGCATGCGCAAACATTAGCGTGTTGCGAGAGACGGCGATCGGAGCGTGTTGCCCGGCGCTCTCTCGGAGTAGCGACATAATTGATAATAAAGGCATCTACTTACCTCACAAGGCCTCCTGCAAGTTATTGGGGAACAGCAGCAAGCAGACTCAGCACCTAGCATCATTACAGTGGCGACGAGGATGGGATGGTGAGAACCCTGCGTGGAACAGGAGGAAGGTGCCCCCAACTTGCTTCAGAGAGGAGTGCCCACAAGGAGGGACGTCACCCCACGCGGTAAGAGGACCGAGGGGGTCGAGGACAGACGCCTACGCACCGGGAGAGCGCGGCAGTGGCAGACAGACGCCAGAGAGTGGCACGTGGGCAGTAAAGGAGCCGGCCACGAGGTGGAGGAACATTGCAGGCGGACCGCAGAACGGCAGAGGAGACCCTGGCGGAATCGGGTGAAGACGGCGCAGGCAGCTCGAACGCAGTCCCAGGCACCCGAAGAAGGGGAGCGGGGACAGACGCGCCAGGTAGCCCAAGGAAACAGGCGGAAGCCAAAATGAGTGCACGGCCATCAACTTTGACGACGCCGATCCCGTTCCTTCCACGTCCGGGAGAACCCCAAATGAAGTGGGAAGACTGGAGGGAGTACTTCAAAAACTACCTAGAAGCGCTGGAAGATGAGAACGAGGAGGCGTTCTCCAGTGCCAGGAGGAAGAGGATACTCTTACACAACCTGGGACCAGAAGGAATACGGGTGTTTCAAAACCTCACACCGGTCGCCAGACAGGTAGGGGACACAGATGTGTTCTCACACGCCATAGAAGACTTGGACAACCACTATCGGCCTGCAGTGTGCACCTCTATCGACCGCTATAATTTCCAGCAGAGGAAGCAAGAAGCGGGGGAATCTATAGACGACTACGTGGCGGCGCTGCGTAAACTTGCGATAACGTGCAAGTATGGAGGGTTACAGGAAGAGTTCATCAAGGACCAGATCGTAATGCACACGACAAGCAAGACGGTGCAAGATAAATTGTGGGCGAGTGGGGATGCGACACTGAAAGACGTGATCGCCATAGTAAAAAGGGCGGAACTGAACAAGCGCTGCGCGGAGGCGGCAAAGAGAGACCCAGCCCCCAGACTCACGGTCAATAAGGTGGATGATGCGGACCAGCACGGACGAGGTAAAACAGCGCCGGGGGAGTACAGAGGAGCGCCCAAAGGGAAGGCCAAACCAGGACAGGCATGGAAGCAAGAAAAGGGTGAAGCAATGAGGTGCTACAGATGCGGAAGCTCGAGCCACGCAGCGCACGACAAACGGTGCCCCGCCTTCAGAGCCAAGTGTGCGTTCTGCGGCCTAGTAGGTCATTACGAGAAAGTATGCCGAAGGAAAGGGAGACAGCATGCGGTGAAATTTGTGGCGCAAGGCGCAGGGGAAGAAGCAGAAGGTCTGGAGGAAGATGATGAAGTCCTGTGTGTAGAGGACCAGGTGCTGGGCATCGATGGGAGGAGAACACGCAAGCCCCAGTGTGACATGATCATTGGAGGAGTAAGCATCACCATCGTGGCGGATTCAGGGTCTCCCTACACGATCGTCCAAAGATCGGTGTGGAACGAGAGATTCAGACCCACATGGGGCGCACAGCTAGAACCCCCCGATATTCGACCGGTCACCTACACAGGGGAACCCATCCCGATGGTGGGGTTCAAGAAGCTGTTGTTCCAGTTCAAAGAGCGGAGTGCCCACTGCAAACTGTACGTTGCGGAGAAGGGGCCGTCAGTCCTGGGCTGGATGGACCAAGGAGAGTTGGGCGTACAGCTGAACCCAGGAGGGGACACCCAGGTGATGGTGACCCTGGACGGAGAGGAGTCGACGGCGGAGAAATGGCGGAGTGGACACCCGAAGGTCTTTGGCGGGAAGATCGGGAAACTAGAGAAGTTCTCCCACAAGATCGTCCTTAAAGAAAACGCCCGTCCGGTGGCGCACAAAGTAAGGAACATACCGATTGCGGTGAGAGAGGCGGTACAACAGGAACTCCACCGACTGGAAGACGGGGGAATCATCGAACCCATCGACAGTGCGGAGTGGTTGGCGCCTCTGGTAGTGGCCATGAAACCGTCAGGCAAGGTGCGTCTATGTGTGGACCTCAGAGAGTTAAACAAGTGCATCGTGGTAGAAAAATTCCCCTTACCACGCATAGAGGAAATGTTGGCCCGCAGGAAAGGCGTGAAATGGTTCTCCACCATCGACCTGCAATCGGCATACCACCAGGTAGTGCTGCATTCGACAAGCAAAAAACTGACATCGTTCATCACGCCGTTTGGCTGCTACCAATTCTGCCGCATGCCCTTCGGTCTTGCCTCGGCAGCTGCGGTGTTCCAGAAGCTGATGGCCCGCCTATTCAAGGACATCGAGGGAGTGCAGTACTTCCAGGATGACATCCTAGTGATGGGGGCCGAGCTGGAAGACCATGACAAGAAACTGTCGGCGGTATTGAAGATCCTGGAGGAGAACGGCCTGACGGCAGAGTGGGAGAAATGTCACTTTGGGATGACATCAGTCACATACCTGGGGCATGAGATAGGAGCGAAGGGGATAGCACCGAAGAAAGGGAACGTGAAGGCCATCTGCGACGCACCTCCGCCCACCTCCAAGGAAGAAGTACGGTCATTTTTAGGGATGGCGGAGTACTATAGCAAGTTCGTCCACCACTTCGCCATGAAAACTCACCACATGAGGCAACTCACGAGGGACAAGACGGCGTTTGTATGGACTGAGGAGACGCAGGAGTTTGACACGGTGAAACAGGAAATTAGCCAAGCGATCCCGCTGCAGGGGTACGATCCCCAGGGGCGGTCCATATTGATGACGGACGCGAGTGACAAAGGGCTAGGAGCGGTGCTCATGCAAGAACGACCAGAAGGAGGGACGGAGACGATCAGCTTCGCGTCCAGGACGTTGACGGCGTCGGAACAAAAGTTCAGTGTGATCGAGAAAGAGATGCTGGCGGTGGTATGGGCCATGGCGAAGTACCGTCAGTTCCTGTGGGGCACCAGATTTCAAGTGAAGACGGATCAAAAGCCCCTAGTGAAGGTTTTGACATCGGATGGTCATGCCAGCGCCACACCCCGGATTGCGAAAATGACGCTGAAACTCCTGGAGTATCGGTACGACGTGGAGTACATCCCGGGCTCAAGAAACAAGATAGCGGACTACCTCAGCAGGGCGTCAACGATGGACAGTGCCTCCAATGGCATGGAAGACGAAGACGAGATGGTAGCCCTGACAGACGACCCGGAAAAAGCCATCAGCAGGCAGGAGTGGAAAAACGCGTATGCGGTGGATGAAGATATGGAGGACATCAAGTTGTACATTGTACGAGGGTGGCCAGAACGGAGACGACAAAGACCCAAAGTCCGGCAGTTCTACGAGGTCAGAGAAGAGCTGTCGGTGGGGAACGACGGGGTGTTCGTCTACAGAGGCCACAGAGTAGTACCACCGGAGAACATAGTACCGGCCCTGCTATCCATACTACATGAAGGTCACCTGGGAATCGTGAAGACAAAGGCCAGGACTAAACAAACGTACTGGTGGCCAGGAATGGACATGCAAGTAGAGAGGCACGTGAGAGACTGCGTGCAGTGCCAAGGTGCGGACAAGATACTGAAGCCAATGAGACCACCCTTAGGGAAGTTCACGAACCCCAGTAACCCATGGGAAGAGGTCGCAGTGGACATATTAGGGCCTATACTAGACGATCAGGGGATCCCCAAATACCTCTGTGCGTTAGTAGACAAGTACTCGAAATGGCCAGAAGTGCACATCAACGAGATCATGGACACGGACGAAATACTGCGCTTCCTCAAGGCAGTGTTCCTCAGGGAAGGCATACCCAGGACCATAATCAGTGACAATGGCCCCCAATTCACCTCGGACAAGTGGGTCACGTTTGCAAACAGGAATGGCATACTACTTCGGCACACCTCGATATATCATCCGGCCAGCAATGGACAAGTAGAAAGGTTCAACAGGGTGCTTATGGGCTCCATACAAGCGGCCATCACGAGGGGCAAAGACTGGGAGAAAGAAGTGCAAAGCACGATATGGGCGTACCGTATCACCCCCACCGGTACGGGGTACAGTCCCTTCCAGATCTTACGAGGAAGGCAACCCTTCACCAGAGACAATGTTGCGTGGCAGGAGAAGACCATCACCAGCAAATGGTCTCCGGCGGTGGTGCAACACAACCTGGAGAAGGCACAACGCATTTATACGGAACACTACAACCGCAACAAGAGGGTGAAGGAGACGGCGTTGGAAAAAGGGGAGTGGGTCAGAGTGAAGCTGGCAGTCCTGAAGCGGAAGGGAGAAAGCAAGTACTCCCCACCCCTAAGAGTAGCAGAGGTGTACGACCGGGCAGCGTTGCTCAGCGACGGAAACGTGTGGTCTCACGATCGCATGGCCAAGTGTAACAAAATCATACAATGGCCCCGTGAGGACACGGAAGGGGAAACCCCGACGGAAGGGCCGACAAGGGACGCAGGTACGTCCAAAAGAGAGCGCGGAGAGAACATGAGCGAAGAGCTGGAGAGAGAGAGAGACACACCAGGTGGATGGTCCCCGGGGGAAACGACCCGGGAAGACGGTGAGAAAGAAGAGAGAGAGGGCCAGGGCACTCCGGAAGGAACCGACGGAGGCCCGGTCGCAGAAGGAGGCCGAGAAGGACTTTCCACACCGGTAAGACACACCCGGGTGGGGAGAGCTGTGGTGAGACCATCCAAGTTTAGAGACTATGAAATGGACTGACCACATGGTCGGGGTAATTATGTTGGGTGGTATGAAAAGGGGGAGATATGTAGTGTCGCGGTCTAGAGGACGCGCACTACGTAAGGACGGCGAAGCGCGTAGCGGCCATCTTGGACGCTACTGCGCATGCGCGTACATTAGCGTGTTGCGAGAGACGGCGATCGGAGCGTGTTGCCCGGCGCTCTCTCGGAGTAGCGACATGATTGATAATAAAGGCATCTACTTACCTCACAAGGCCTCCTGCAAGTTATTGGGGAACAGCAGCAAGCAGACTCAGCACCTAGCATCATTACAGTATTGTGAGGCACGCCTCCTTTGCATCTCATTAGCGATGCGATCGGAGGCGTGCTGCAAACGGGCGCTCAGTCAGCAAGACTTTGCTGATAAAACGATGAAATTATCGCCGCATTTCGCCCGAAAACGGACGCAAAAGCGGTGATAATTTCATATCGCCGCCTTGTTAATATGCCCCCAAGTGCCATGTTTCTTCAACGAGTACTATGCGCTATACAGTAAATAGCATGTACAGCTTTACATCTGCTAGCAACAGGCACAAAGTGAATATGGGTGAAAACGAACAAAACAATGAAATATAACTGAATAACATTTTGGATCAGATCACTCTGAATGTATATGCAGTTCTTTCTAAAAAAAATGCTGTTTACTTTCTGTAGCACTGAGATTCTATTAGTAGCACCACACGTCAAATAGTAGTATCGCGCGATCATAATAATGCTACGTAACGTGCGACATAATTTGATGCCTTTTTGCCTCATAGTAAGTCCAATCTTGGAACATAATGTGATGCTCCTTTAATGCAGAACTGTTTGGCCCGATTTCAGTGCAGTGCCACCCAGTCAAGTCTGCAGCACTTTTATTGACTTCTTAACAACAGAGACTTATAATGTCGCTTAGTCATGTTTATAATTCAATCAATTCAAAACATTCATCACTTTTTAAGCAATAGTTAATTTTTTCGAAGCACAGATAACATTATTCACTGATAATTATGGACTTAGTCTTGTCCTAAAACACAGACACCAGTTCTGAGATACTGATTGGCTTTTGCATCCTTTAAAGGCCAATATATTGTTACATTAGTGAAAGCAACAAAAGCACCCTTTAGGCCCAGTTATGCATTATGAGAAGGCCATCAGCATGTAGCAGGACAAGGATGTGCTCTCTCTCTCACATTTATTGTAAAGCTGATAACACGTTGTAAAGCTTCGAGCACATGAGTAACATACAGATTAGCTGATGAGTATGCTTCCCAATAGCACAAAAAACAAAGCTATGTTGCTGTTAGAGTCATTCTTTCTCAAGCCAGTCTGGAACTTTCTATAAAGTTATTGGTGTTTGTCCAAAGTAAAAATTGTTGCCAAGGACAAATAATAATGACCTTACACCAAAGTACTTTAATATTTACTTTATCCACTGGATCCAGCATTGCTAGAACAGACCTTGAATGTCCTCTGTTCCTCTTTTTCATACAGTACAGTAATGTTTTATTGATGTTGGCAATGTCTTCACATGAATGTCACCACCATAACTAAAACTGAACAATAACAAAGACTAAAACTTAATGATTTATTCAATTTAAGAAAGATACAAAAAATGTAAAAAAATAAAATGAAAAACCTTAACATCAAACTGCTACAGGTGGTGGAGTCAGCACAAATGGATTACCATCTGTTAGAAACTTGGTTTCTGTTGGCAGAGTCATGCACCCTGTCCATGTAGGAGCCACAAGTCTAGTCAGGGTAAGTCAGTGACACACTTTAAATTAACCTGTGCTCACCCTCTGGTAGCTTGGCACAGAGCAGTCAGACTTAAATTACGGGGCAATGAGTAAGGTATTTGTGCAACACATCAAACAGTATCACAGTGTTAACACCAGAAAAAGACTTCACAATAGTGTTAACAAATAGAGAATACATTTATAAATAAAACAAGACCAAAATGACAAAACTCCAAACGGTAGAAGTCGAGATATGATTTTTTAAATATGAAATGCAAAAATAATATTTAGAAGCAGGAAGCGCATAAAGAGTTAATTGATCAGGCTGGACTGGGACAAAGCCAAGAGTTAAGGCTGACCACGATGGAGCGTGGGCCAGATACAGGACTCCCGCAGAGACCGCTGAGCAAAAGTACCTTGATCGCCGTTGCCAGTTGCATCATTGATCCCCATGCAGTTGGGGGTTGTGCGCCGGATTTCACAATGCAAAGCAAGGGATGCATCGGTTCCATGAGTGATGCGCAAGTCCTGAGATTCAGAGGGTCTGAATGCAATGCGCTAGGTTTCCCCAATTTGTAGAGGTGATGCATTGATCTTCTCCACATAGTGGGGGCGATGCGTCAGATCTAATGCTCCGGTTCTTGAGGCGATGTGGCGGTTCCCAGTGCAATGGGTGGATATGGTTCCCGTAACGGCAGGGATACATTGGGTCTGATCGGTGCACAATGATGTAGATGCGTGGGTTCTGGCAGATGCAGCACTTTATACTCACTTCAAATGGCACAGGATGGGATTGGCACCACTTGGCAGAGCAGGTCTCACAGCAGACAGAGTCCAGGTGCTGCTTGCAGGCGATAGAAATGGGAGTCTTTGGTGGGCAGAGGTAGGTACTTTTGTCCCAATAGGGACTCTTGCTTCTAGTCAGGGTAAGGGGGATACATACTTTAGATAACCCCTGCTCCCCCCCTCGGTAGCTTGGCACGAGCAGACAGACTTATCCCAAAGGCAATGTGTAAAGTATTTGTACCAACACTCACAGTAACACAGAGAAAAAACCACAAAAGGACACCACACCAGTTTAAAGAAAAATAAAATATCTTTATCTAAACTAAACAAGACCAAAACAACAAAAATCCAATATACACAGTTAAAAATATTACTTTCTATAGGTTTTAAGAACTTGTACCATCGAAATCTATGGATGCGTGACTTTTCACCAAAGTACCTGGAGTTGCCTCAAAGTTCACCAAGCCAAACAGCCGCAGCGTCGGAAAAACAAAGAGATGCGACACTCCTGAGACCCTGAGGAGGCGATGAGACAGTCCCGCTACACGCCGAGGAAGGGTTGCGTTGATTCCGGTCTGTATGGGGAGTGAATCATCGATTCTTTGTGCTGGTTCCAGTCTGCAGGTGATGCGTCGGGAAAGCGTGTTGCACAGGTACGATGCATGAATCTTTGGGATGCGTCGGCGACGATGTAGAGGCGTTGCGTGGCGCTGCATCAGTCCTCTTCAGCCGCGATCCCTCGATGCGTCGATTCTTGCAGCGATGACAGGCGTTGCAATGGTTTTGGCAGTGGCGTGGCGATGAGTTGAAATTCTTCTTGTGCCATGAAGATGCGTCAGCAAAACAGCCGCAAGAAGAGCGATGCGTTGGTTTCTGTATTTCTTTAAGTTTCTCCTCTCTTCCAGCTCCCAAACAGCAGCAACAACCTCCAGAGGCCCAAAACTCGCACAGGCACCTCAGGCAGGTCAGAACTCACGAAAGCAGAGTTTAGGGGAGCTGGGGGTGAAATCTTTGTGTCCCAGAGACTTCTGGACAGGAGGCCGGATCGCTTCAGGCCCTTGGAGATCTCCTTCAAGCAGGGGACACAGCACACAGCAAAGTCCTTCTCCTTTCCTTGGCAGAAACAGCAACTACAGGACAACCCCAGACACACAGCAAGGGCAGTACTTCTCCTCAGTCTCTCCAACTCTTCTCCTCAGCAAAGGTTCCTCTTGAATTCCAGGAATGATCTCAAATTCAGGGGTTTTAGGTCTAATACTTATACCCCAAAATGTCTTTATTCTTTTCTTGCAAGGGGCTCTGAGCCCAGTTCAAACCAGTTCTGGGGGCACTCTGCAGTGCACTACAACATCCGTTGATAGTATGGGCCTTGGTCCTAGGCACACTACAGGGGGGTGGAGCCAGCTGTGTGGAAGGCAGGCACAGCCCTATTCAAGTACAGGTGCTACTGCTCCCACCACTCCAAATGCTGATCAGGCCTATTCAGCCTAGTGCTGATTCATCCAGACTCCGGGAGCTACAGCACCTCCCCAACCCTTGACACTCGAAAGCCAGACAGTCAATCCACAAACAGGCAGAGGCACACAGGAGGGTTGAACAAGAAAATAGCCACTTTCTAAAAGTGAGATTTTCAAACACAAAATTTAAAAACCATCTTTACTAAAAGATGTGTTGTTAAATTCTGAGTTCAGGGGTACTAAACTACATTTTTCTATTCTATCCCTATTGGAAGATATACTTGTAAAAAGTTACAAAGCATTCCACTTTCTGTCCTATGGGCAAGATAGCCTTTCAATAGTGAAAAATGAAATTGGCAGTATTTCACTATCAGGACATGTTACACACACCAGTACATGTCCTAACTTTCACATACACTGCACCCTGCCCAGAGGGGTACCTTGGGCCTACCATAGGGGTGTCCTGAGTGTCAGAAAAGGGAAGGGTAAGGCCTGGCAAGTGGGTGCACTTGCCAAGTCGACATGGCAGTTAACAAACTGCACACAGGCACTGCGGTGGCAGACCTGAGACATCTTTTAATGTGGGTGGCACAATCAGTGCTGCAAGCCCAGCAGTAGTATTTGATTTACCCACCCTGGCACACTTAGTGCACTTTACTAGGGACCTACTGGTAAAACAAATATGCCAATCAGAGAGAACCAATCACAATATCAATTTACACAGGGAGCGCTTGCACTTTGATACTGATCAGGAGTGGCAAAGTATCCAAAGCATCTAAGCCAGTTAAAACGAAATCCAGCAGAGCATAAGAAAACACAGGAGGTAGAGGCAAAAAGTCAGGGAAAACCACGCCTAGGATGCCTATTCTAACAGTTGTCCCCTCCGGCTGAAAAGTGGGAGAGAACTTCCCACCCTCTTGGGGGTTCTCATCACTAAGACAGAAGAAACTGGACAGACCATCAGCATTGGCGCGTTGCGTACCAGGGCGGTGTTCCACCGTAAAGTCCATTCCCTGTAGGGAGATGGACCACCTCAGCAGTTTTAGATTCTCACCCATCATCTGCATCAAGCATCTGAGGGGCCTGTGGTCTGTCTGAACCCGGAAGTGAGTCCCAAACAAGTAGTGCCTTGGCTTCTTCAGCGCACGGACCACACCAAAAGCTTCTGTTTCAATTGCACTCCACCTCTGTTCCCTGGGAAGGAGCTCCTACTGATGAAAGCTACAGGTTGGTCTAAGCCATAGTCATTCAATTGTGAGAGTACTGCTCCCACACCTTGCTCTGAAGATTCTGTCTGCACAACAAATTCTTTGGAGAAACCAGGTGCCTTAAGCATGGGTGCCGTGCACATGGCAGATTTCATGGATCAAATGCGGTCTGGCAGGCATCAGACCAGATCACCTTCCTGGGCTGGTTCCTTGAAGTCAGCTCTGTCAAGGGGGCAACAATGGTATCATATCCCTTGACAAACCATTTGTAGTACCCAGTGAGACCTAAAAAGGCTCTCACTTCTGTCTGGGTCTTGGGTGGCTCCCAAGACAGAATGGTGACAATCTTCACTTGTAGGGGTGCCACCTGGCCGCTCCCTAACTCGTGTCCCAAGTACACCACAGATCCCTGCCCTATCTGGCACTTACTCGCCTTGATAGTGAGGCTTGTCCTTCAACACTTCGCAGAGGTGTCGCAAATGTTCCTCCCAACTAGAGCTGAACACAGCAATGTCATCCAGGTAGGCGACGCTGAATTCCTCCAGCCCGGATAGTACCTGGTTGACCAGTCTCTGGAAGGTGGCAGGGGCGTTCTTTAACCCAAAGGGCATAACCCGGAACTGGTGGTGCCCCACTGGTGTTAAAAATGCTGACCTCTCTTTGGCCCCATCGGTTAAGGCAATCTGCCAGTACCCAGACGTTAAATCGAAAGTACTGAGGTACTGGGCAGCTCCTAACCGATCAATGAGCTCATCAGCTCTGGGGATGGGGTGTGCATCAGTCTTCGTGACTGCATTGAGCCCACGGTAGTCCACACAAAACCGAAGTTCTGGAGTGGCACCGGGTGCAGCAGTTTTTGGTACTAAGACCACAGGGCTAGCCCAGGGGCTACTTGAGGGCTCTATCACCCCTAACACCAACATCTTGGAAACTTCTTCCTTGATGCTGGCCCTGACTTTGTCAGCTGCCCTGTAAAATTTCTGCTTCACAGGTAGGCTGTCCCCAGTGTCCACATCATGGCCGCACCAATTGGTGACTCATGGTGTCAGGAAGAACAGGGAGGCGAACTGTCCCAACACCTGGTAACAGTCCCTCTGCTATTCTGGGGTCAGGGTAGGACAGAGGTTCACCCCATCCACTGACTCATCCTGTTGCTTTGCTGACAGGAGGTCAGGAAGAGGCTCACTCTCCTCTGCCATTCCATCATCTGTGGCAAGGCGCAGTTACTTCAGACCTCTCAAAGTGTGGCTTGAGGCGGTTCACGTGCAGGACCCTCAAAGGGTTCGTAGGAGTCTGCAAGTCAACCAAATAGGTCACCTCACTCTTGCGCTCCACCACCTCATATGGGTCAGTCCACTTATCTTGGAGCGCACAAGGCTCCACTGGTGCCATCACCCACACTTTCGGGCCAGGCTGAAATTCAATCAGAGTGGCTTTCTGGTCGTACCATCTTTTAATTTCTTCCTGGCTAGCTTCCAGGTTCACCTGAGTGAGTTTCCTGAAGTGGTGAGTCTGGTTTCTGAAAGCCAGCAAATAGCTGAACACATCCGGGGGGTCTTACTAGGAGTTCCCTCCCAACCCTCCTTTACCAGACTCAGAGGTCCTCTCACAGGGTGCCCGTACAGCAGTTCAAAGGGACTGAACCCTAAGGACTTCTGCGGTACCTCCCTGTAGGCAAACAACAGGTATGGCAAAAAGGCATCCCACTTCTGTCTCATGACTTCCGCAAGACCCTTGATCATGCCCTTCAAGGTTCGGTTGAACCTCTCAACCAACCCATTCTCTTGGGGATGGTAAGGACTGGTGAACTTGTATGTCACACCATCCTCCTCACACAGGGATGCCATGTACTTCGAAATGAAGTTTGTATCACAGTCAGAGACCACCTCTCTGGGGAACCACACACAGGAAAAGATCCCCATCAATGCATGGCCCACCACGGGGGTTGTGATTGTCCAGAGAGGGACAGCATCTGGGTACCGGGTGACATGGTCCAACACGACCAAGATAAACTTGTTGCCTAAAGCTGTCTTGGGTTCCAGTGGCCCCACAAATCAATGCCCACCCACTCAAAAGGGGTGCTCAACATGGGAAAGGGTTGCAGGGGAGCCTTACACTTACGTCCACTCTTGCCAATTGCCTGGCAAGTTGGGCAAGACCTACAGTGTGTACCAACGTGCCTTTTCATTTGGGGCCAGTAGAAGTGGGTGACAAGCCTCTAAAGGGTCTTGTCGCACCCTAAATGTCCTGCTAGAGGCACGTCATGAGCCAGACCCAGTAGGAAGGTCCTGAAGCGCTCGGGTACCACCAGCACATGGGCTGCACCAGGGTCAGCGACCTTAGGCTCACAATATAGCAAACCATCTTCCCAGTAAATCAGATGTGATCCTGAATGATCGCCTGCTGCCTGGTCTGCAGCCTGTTGCCGCAGACCAACAAGAGTAGGGCACTCCATCTGTGCTTTGCAGAACTCCTCCCTGGAGGAACCCCCTACCTGCTGCCAATGGGTCAGCTCAGGCAGGTCTGCCAGTTCGGCCACTTGTTCCCCTGTAGGTTCCAGGGAATTCCCATCAGGTTCTGGCTCCTCCTGGACTGTGGAAACGACTGGGGCTGGTTTCCCACACCCCTTGCCCTTCCTCTTCTTGGCAGGCACCTGGGCCACTGTTTCAGGCTTCAGGTCCTCTTGATTACCCCTACTGGCTGCCATTGACCGAGTGGTCACACAGACCAACTCAGGCAGACCCAACATCTCCAAATGAGCCTGGCGTTCCACCTCCTTCCATGGGGAACTCTTCAGGTCATTGCCAAGCAGACAGTCTACAGGCATGGATGGACTAACAACGACCTTCAAGGAACCTGGGACCCCCCCACTCAAAGGGAACTAGTGCCACCTTACATATGCCCGCAGAGTTGTCTGCTGCAACTATACGGTGAAGTACATTGGGAATAACCTGCTCTTCAGACACCCGTTGACACCTGACAGATGTCACACTGTCTCCAGTGTCTCTCAGATCCTCCACCCTCCTCCCACTGATGGTCACCCACTGCCTGTATTTCTTAGTGTTCTCAGGCAGATAGGATCCCTGGACCATCTCTTTGTCTCCTAATGAGACAAGGGTAATCACTGCTTGCTCCCCCCCTTCACTAGGAATCAATTCCTCCCCCAGCGCTACACTCACTAATCCCGGTGACGGAGCACCAGTGGGTGTGTTGGAGCACTTGGGATCTCGTGCAATGTGGCCCACCTGATTACATGAATAACACCTGGGGGACCCCTGTTGCCGTGCCTGCCCTTAGGGAGCCAGGACACATTAGGCTTGGGACTCCTTCCCCTGGTAGCTGTTTTGGGGCCCTTTAGAGAACTCCTTATGGTTACCCTTGTCCCCCCTACTCTTTGGCTGGGGACACTGCCCACCCTTGGCTGGGTTACTCACAATCCCCTCGTGGACCCTGATGCTAGTCCAGCGGTCAGCCTCCTTAGCTAGCACCCTGGGATAAGTTTGCTTACTATCCAAAAGATGCTGGCGCAGCTCTGGAACACACAGACTACTCAAGTGCTCCCAAATAATCAAGTTGCACAACCCCTGGTAATCAGTTACCTTGCTGCCCTTTATCCAACCTTCCAGTGCAAGTGTATACATGTTCACACATTCAACCCAAGTACTTGAATCAAGCTTCTTGAAATTCCTAAGCTACTCTCTGTACTGCTGTGGGCTGAGCCCATACCTGAGGCATAAAGCCTGATTCATGTTGGGATAGGGCAGGGTACCCGCCTGCTCTTAAGGTGGTCGGGTGTCTCTCCCAATGGCCTCAAAGTGTTTCCACAGGCCTGCCCCCAGTGCTTCTCAGGAACCTCATTTATTCTCAAGGCTATCTCAGACGCCGTAAATCATGCATAAATATCATCACCCTTCTGGTAATTCTGCACTAAGCCCTTGGCTATGTACACCTTACCCACTTGTGGTATCCGGGTTTGGGTGCTATGTACCTTCCACGCTTACCTGTCTTGCTGCTCAGCCAATGTGGATGAGTAATAGAATGTTGGTGTGTGTGATGCAATGTGAGAATGTTGGGGATGCTTGTGGATGGATGTCAGTTGGGAGATTGGGCTGAGCAGCAAGGGAGCTGCTCCTGGTGGGGCTTTCATTATTATTATACTTAAGAGCTGATTCTTCTGTAAACCTGAACAAGAGATCTAATAAACCTACTTAATCATCATACCTCGGCTACCTCGGCTACATCCATGCTTATTACACCACTTTTACTGGTTGTGCGCTGCCACCTTTTGAACTGAACTCCACTTGTTTGGCCTCAATGTCCAGTTCCCTCATGCTCAACTCATGAACCAAAAGCAATTTCTTTTCTTCCAAGGCACGAGCATTCTTGCTCTCCTCCGACTTGGCCTGGAGCCTCATGACCTATAGCGCATGCTCTCTGACACTTTGGTTCTCCTCCTGCTCCTCTGGGGAAAGACTTCAAGCGGAATGGACGCTGCAAGCCCTGGAGGCTGCTCTTGACACAGGCAGATCCTGTGACCTGAAACCATCCCTTTGTGCATCCTCATCCTCCTCGGCATCACCTGTCTCTCCAGCCTCTTTGGCCTCCCACCAGACCCTTAATGCCTTCTGCAGCTCATCCTTCCTAGAGCTGCTCTTCATGGGACATCCCAAATCCTTGCAAAATTGTTTGAGCTGATCTACCCGGTAGGTATGCAATACTTCAATATCAAACTCCAAGGCTGCAGCCTCACTTGCTGGTTTACCCTTCTGAGACATGATGCATGGATACTTTAAGGGTCACCCAAAAATAGAACCAAAAATAAAATACAGTATGTGGTTGCGTAGTGGTCTGTACTAAGCTAGTGACAACACCAATCACTGTGGGTCAAGTACAAATACAGGTTCAAATCCTACCGCTGACCACCAATGTTAGAAATGGGGGTCTCTAGTTGGCAGAGGTATGTACCCTTGTCCAAATAGAGATCCTTGCTTCTAGTCAGGGTAAGGGGGATACACACTTTAGATAACCCCTGCTCACCCCCTCGGTAGCTTGGCACGATCAGAGAGGCTTTTCCCAAAGGCAATGTGTAAAGTATTTGTACCAACACTACAAAAGGACACCACACCAGTTTAGAAAAATACAATATCTTTATCTAAACTAAACAAGAACAAAATGACAAAAATCCAACATACACAGTTAAAAATACGACTTTTAAAAGGTTTCAAGAACTTGTACCATAGAAATCTATGGATGCGTGACTTTTCACCAAAAGTACCTGGAGTTGCGTTAAAGTTCACAAAGCCAAACAGCCGCAGCGTCTGAAAAACAAGGAGATGCGACACTCCTGGGACCCTGAGGATGCGATGCGACAGTTCCGCTGCACGCAGAGGAAGGCTTGCATCGATTCTGGACTGTATGGGGAGTGATGTGTCAATTCTTTGTGCCGGTTCAGGTCCCCAGGTGATGCGTCCGAAAGCGTGTCGCACAAGTATGATGCATGAATCTTTGGGATGCTTTGGCGATCGGTGCGGCGGCGTTGCGTGGTGCTGCGTCGGGCCTCTTCAGCCGTGATCCCTCAATGTATCAATTCTTGCAGCAATGACAGGTACTGCAATGGTTTTAGCAGCGGTGATGCGTGGAAATTCTTCTCGTGCCATGAAGATGCGGCGGAAAAACAGCCGCAAGAAGAGCAATGCATCAGTTTCTGTAGTTCTTTGAGTTTCTTCTCTCTTCCAGCTCCCAAACAGCAGCAAGACCTCCAGAGGCCCAAAACTGGCACAAGCACCGCAAGGCAAGTCAGAACTCAAGACAGCAGAGTTCAGGGGAGCTGGGGTGAAGTCTTTGTGTCCCTGAGACTTCTGAACAAGAAGCCAGCTCACTTCAGGCCCTTGGAGATCTCCTTCAAGCAGGGGACACAGCACACAGCACACAGCACACAGCAAAGTCCGTCTCCTTTCCTTGGCAGAAACAGCAACTGAAGGCCAACCCCAGACACACAGCAAGGGCAGTACTTCTCCTCAGTCTCTCCAGCTCTTCTCCTCAGCAAAGGTTTGTCTTGAATTCCAGGAATGATCTAAAATTCAGGGGTTTTAGGTCTAATACTTATACCACAAAATGTATTTGTTCTCTTTGTGCAAGGGGCTCTGAGCCCAGTTCAAACCAGTTCTGGGGGCACTCTGCCAGTGCACAACAACATCCTTTGTTAGTGTGGGCCTTGGTTCCAGACACACCACAGGGGGGTGGAGCCAGAATTGTGGAAGGCAGGCACAGCCCTATTCAGGTACAGGTGCTACTCGGTCCACCACTCCAAATGCAGATCAGGCCTATTCAGCCTAGTGCTGACTCATCCAGACTCCTGGAGCCACGGCACCTCCCCAGCCCATGTCACTCCAAAGCCAGACAGTCAATCCACTAACAGGCAGAGGCACACAGGAAGGATGAACAAGAAAAAGTGAGATTTTCAAACACATTATTTAAAAGCCATCTTTACTAAAAGACGTGCTATTAAAATCTGAGTTCAGGGGTACTAAACTCAATTTTTCTATCGTATCCCTATGGGAGGATATACTTGTAACAAAGTTACAAAGCATTCCCCCTTCTGTCCTATGGGCAAGATAGCCTTTCAATAGTGAAAAACGAAATTGGCAGTATTTCACTATCAGGACATGTTACACAAACCAGTACATGTCCTACATTCATATACACTGCACCCCGTCCTGAGAGGTACCTTGGGCCTACCATAGGGGTGTCCTCTGTGTAAGAAAAGGGAAGGGTAAGGCCTGGCAAGTGGGTGCACTTGCCAAGTCAACATTGTGGTTAACAAACTGCGCACAGGCACTATGGTGGCAGACCTGAGACATCTTTTCAGGGCTACTCATGTGGGTGGCACAATCAGTGCTGCAAGCCCACCAGTAGTATTTGATTTAGCCACCCTGCACACTTAGTGCACTTTACTAGGGACCTACTGGTAAAACAAATATGCCAATCAGAGAGAACCAATCACAATATCAATTTACACAGGGAGCACTTGCACTTTGACACTGATCAGCAGTGGCAAAGTGCCCAAAGCAACTAAGCCAGTAAAAACGAAATCCAGCACAGCATCAAAACACAGCCGGTAGAGGCATAAAGTCAGGGAAAACCACGCCAAGTATGTCAGGTCTAACAGCAGGTTGAATAGAAAAGTCTTTGATATCCCTAGACTTCAGAAACAGGAGGCAAGCCAACAAGACCTTGGAGATACTTAGGTTCTGGGATGTAGCGTCCCTTTCTTTCCTGCCCTGGCTCCAGACTTACTACTGGGGGGTATGCCACTCTTTGTGTGGGGACAGGACTCAGCCCTTTCAGGTGGAATTGTCAGCTCCTCCCTCCCATCCTGCTCAGGATGACCCATCAGCATGCAGATGGCCACCCAGTCACACCTACCGTTCCTTTGTGTGTGACTGTCTAGAGGGAATGCAGGATGCTAGCTGTCACCAATCCTAGACATTTATTTCAGGGACTGGCAGAGTACACCAAATGGTTACAGTAAGAAAATGCCAACTTTCTGAAAGTGGCCCTTTAAGAATTACAACTTGAAAACTTACTTCACCATAAGTTGTGTTTTTGAATTGTGATTCCAAATGTGGGGGTCCCATCTCTTCCCAATTGGAATTTACACTTACAAGATGTAATAAGGTAATCCCAATGGTAACCTGTGGGAGAGATAGGCCTTGCAGTAGTGAAAAATGAATTTAAGAGTTTTTAACTACCTGGACATGTAAAACCTAAAAGTACATTCCCAAAGTTTTAAATACACTGCACCCTGCTCATGGGCTGTCCAGGGCCTACCTTATTGATGACCTATATGTAATAAAAAGGAAGGTTTGATCCTGGCAAGTGTGTTAACTTGCCAGGCTGACATGGCAGTTTAAAACTGCACATAAAGGATCTGCAGTGGCAGGCCTGAGACATGTTTAAAGGGCTACTTAAGTGAGTGGCACAATCAGTAATGCAGGCCCACTAGTAACATTTGATTTACAGGCCCTGGGCACATGTAGTGCACTTTACTAAGGACTTATCAGTAAATCAAACATGCCAATTGTGGATAAACCAATGTTACCATGTTTTAAGTAAATAGCACATGGACTTTAGCACTGGTTAACAGTGTTAAAGTGCCCAGATTTCTAAAGCCAGCAAAAATGAAGTCATCGACAACAGTAAAAAACTGTAGGTCAGAAGGCAAAAAGTTAGAGGAAACCAAGCCAAGGATTCCAGGTCTAACAGCATCCATTTACAAAATTGCCTATGTAGCGACATCAATTGCTGACAGATATAGAAGACATGTTGTAAGTCCTATATCCCAACTCTAGATGCGTAGTATGAGCATTATTATTTGACACCATAGTCCAGCTGCTGGTAATTGATTTCAGGATTAAACTCTCAGCTTGTAAGTTTGGAAAATTGTTTAGCTAATGGTCATATAGCAAGGCGGGATTTTGCTGACATTCATTTGGTTTTGAAAGCTTACAAATGGGGAAACTTGAAATATTTATGAACTATATTGTGTGGCAATGTTCAATTTTCTATTTGAACACATCACTTTGATCCCTTAAGTGGCTTGCAATCAGCCATATATTCAGGGGAAACTACTCACTTCAGATAACATTCTTCTGACATCTTCAATTTAAAAGAAAGCTGAACACTCAAACAAGCATATTTGAGGAGTAGGCCTAAGATGTGGTATTCTAACCACCAACAATTATAAATACACCCCCCCCCCCACAAAATATTGAAAAAGGATCTGAAAGGACGTTTGTTGCAGCCTTGAAGATTCAATTTTAAAGCTACTTTCTATATAGCACAGTTGTCTCATTATAGCGGCCCATGCTTTTTGATAAATTCCAACTTTTCTTAACTCAGCTCATATTGCTGGAACTGACATGTTATTTCTAGTGATAAGTCGGGAATAGGACAGATGTTTCCCTTTGTCTTTTTAGTGGTGCTTACTTGCAACTGGAAATCAGTTCACCCCATGTCGAAGAGTAGACAGAACGTTTAGTTTATGCACTTTGATTGAAGGGGATAAATGCCTTTTTACCAGTGCTTTGCAAACGCTGTTCTGTTGGGGTTTGTGTATTCCTCCCACACAGTGAAAAAAAGGGTACTGGGTGTAGGCAGGATAGGCCATCCTAACAAGATTACTGGGGGAGGAGCTGTTCCATGCCTTACTTACATTTCAAAGGGTTTAGTTCTAGCACTCAAAGGAACCAGAGACTAGTCTTTTTGCACTCCAGACTTCTTGGAGCCTTGACAGGGGAAGGGAGAGCTTTTCAGAACCAGATGTAGGGGTTGCCTGGAACGTGCCCCATTTCAAAGGCTGGAACCTCAGAACACCTTTTAAGTACGCTTCTGGATCTATGGAAAACTTCAGAGGACTGTCTGGACCACCAGAGAACTGACCTGCTGCTACCAGGGGACTACCATGCTGCTTGAAGGCCTGTCTTGCTACTTGAAGTACAACTAGACCATCTTATCGAACCCAGGACCACCAGATATGACTCCAACGACTAGTTGTCTGGCCTCTTGTGTGAACTATAGGGACATAACAAGCTCCAAAGACCTTGAACCTTACACCTGGTCTCTGCTTGAGTGAGTCCTGACCCCCAAAGTGGTGCCCCCCCAGGTCCTCTGTGGTGTTATAGGCGGTGCTCCTGCCTAACACTAAAAGTTGAGACTGAGAACATTTGTTACCAAAAAGTGCCCAGATGATTGGGGCCTAACTGCCCACTGACCTGCCCAAGGTGCATTATCAGTCAGCCTGACTTTGCAGTAGCTGCAGCTATTTTCTTCTCTGCAGCAACAAATCCTGTTCAGTGCGACCTATCAGCAAAGGTATCCGGCCTCGTGGAGCCGTCGTCAGCTACAGCCTGCAGGTTCCTCCCACTGGAGATTTCTTGACATCTGAAATGGTGACAAAGTTTGAAGGTAAAAATCTTCACTGCAACTCTATTTGGCGGCTCCCCGATTTCGACATCTGCTCTTCAGACACCGCTTGTTACCTTGCCCCCCTAAACTTTTCCTTGTTGTGAACTTTTGTTCATTATTTCTTTTAAGTAAGAAGGTAAGTCGAGACTGGGCCCTATCCACCTCCGGTATCCATTGCAGTTGCCTTAACTTTTGACTTTGCCCCCATTGTCACGTGACCAGATACACATAATTTCAGTTTTACTGATTGGTTTTAATTTATTTTGGTGTCATTTTATTCATTACATTTTACTCTATTTTTCTAAATTGGTTTGGGATTTGTCTTGTTTTGTGTTTTCACTTTATTACTGTTTGTGTGCTGCAAAAATACTGTGCACATTGCCTCTAAGTTAAGCCTGACTGCTCTTGTGCCAAACTACAAGAGGGTTAAGCACATGTTTATTTAGTGACTTTTGTGGTTCTCCCTGACAGGGATTGTGGTTGTTGCCTAAGTGGGGCTTCCACCCCGCTCAACCAAAACCCAATTTCTTACAAGCTTGCTTTAAACAAACCATATAAACCAAGGTGCATAAATATTTTCAGCTGCTCTAGACAGGATTTCTTGACAGACTTCACTATTATTATTATTATAATTGCTATTATTATTATTATACAACCTTCCACTCCTTATCAGAGTCTCCTCCTAACTTCTCGAGTTCTGCAAGAAGCTGATGACTTGGCTTTTCAATTAGCCATACTAATGTAGGCAGAGCTAGGCACACACATCTGCTCAGTGATAGGATTAGCTCGCAGGCGATAATTCGTTTTGACAAATAAAAAAACACATCATGTTATTATTATTAGTAGTAGTAGTAATAATATCAGTATAATAATATTAATAATAATACAAAATAATCATAATAATATTAGTAGTACTAATTGTAATACTACTACTACTACTACTATTAATAATAATAATACCAATACAAATAATAATAATAGTGACGTGAAGAAAAAAACTGGCCCGAGCAGCTGAAACAATTCTATAAAGCAAGTGGTGTTCATTACTATAATTATTATTCTTGGTTTTATTATTTTCTTAGCATCACTACTTCTAACACTACTATCAATAATGATAATATAAAAATAATAACAATAATAGAGATAATAGTTATCTATTCTGCTCCTGTAATTCAATGCAGCAAGTCAAAGCACTTGTATTTCAAAATTGAAGAAGGCATGCTTTTTAGGCAGAAATGTACAGACTGAGTCTTTCAGAGCATTCCTTCCAGGCAAAGCATTCTGACCAAAAATGCTTGTAGTTTGCCTGATTTATGAAGACTCTGTTTTGGATTTAAGCATACCATTAAGCGCCTGATTTAGATATCGGCTGATGGGTTAAACCTCCACAACTGTGACGGATGTCGCGTCTGCCGAAATATAAATCCTTTAGGATATTATGAGGTTTGTAATGGAGCAACCCACTCGCGGATATCTAAATCAGGCGCTAAGCTATCTGTCTGTGTTTTGTAGAAGCCCAGAAGTCCTTAACTTTGATTGATAATATCATAGTTGTCCACAGCTGTCTAATGCCCATAATAGTAATCATATCGTAATGGGGGCCGTATTATTAATGACAGTTTCCTGGTTGTGTGCCTCTATATAGAGGTTGATAATATTAACTTACAATAATATTGAATGTAGTATATCGCCTACCTTGGCATCATGATCATAAGTGTATTATTATTATTCCTGCCTTCACATCGACTTTCATGGACATATCTTGAAATTTAGTGGTTAGGTCATTGTAGTGGCTGTGATATTATTGCAATGTGATATAACATATGCAGTATAGTGGAGGTATATATTTAGGTACACAAACTATGGTGACCTATAGGTTTCACAATAGAATAAGTACTCTTTTGGTCTGGACAAAATATCAGCACAATACACAGCACTCATCCTAAAGGAAGGGGCTTTGTGTAAGCTTTGGCTTGTTTCAGCAAGCCTACTTTAAGCTTTGGCTTGATGAGCAGTACCTCACATTTTAGGAAAAAGCACACACCATATTGCTGATGTTTACATTCAACCAAATATAGCTGGAGAGAGGTTCAAAATTAGTTTGTCTTCAGTACCCTAACCTGGGAGATGGGGCTTGGTAATCACACAAGATGGTTGCTTTCTCTTAAAGCTCCAGGGGCAAGTGACATTTGAGACTTATACCAGATGATACCATGGCTAGCCTTTGATGATGGAAAGTGGATTCCTTATATTTGAAGTCTGATGATGCCAGGTGATGTGATCAGCTTGAAATGGAGCTGGAGAGGAAACCCTGAAGTGTCAGGTTGCACCGTCCTGCTGCTAGATTCAAACCCGCTGCGGCTGATGCTAATTGACTATGTCCGGTCAGAAGATCAACAGCAGTGGGATGAAAATATAGTAGGGCACACCAAGAGATAAGTTTGGGACAGGTGGCTATAAGATGATGGAAGAATTCAACCCTCCCCCACCATAGAAGGCAACAAACAGCTGTGTAGCTCTGACCTCATAGTCCTGGGTTCACAATATGGGCCCATCTTACCCCCACCTCATTTAAACAGTCAACATAGGTTTTGAAAACAGCAGTAGGCATTAAAACCAAGCCTGAATAGGAAATGCCTGTGGGGTGTAAAACAAGCACTAAGAAGAGATACTACAGTAGAGATGCCAAAAAGTCAGCGATTGAGTGACTTACTGTAGGAAATACTCACATATTCTCAGCGCCTACTACACAATGATTAGGGATGACATAATATCTTGAGCACAGCAGACACCACCTGCTAGATATAGAACATTTGAGACTTTCTAAACGTGTACCCTCTCTAACAGGTGGCACAGACGCTGATTCAAGTGCGCCCTGGGTATGAACTATAGGGCTATTCTTGCTACTGCCAATAAGGCAAGCCTAAGGCGGTATGGGTCTTGGATGCCTACAGGGAATTGTGTAGTATATATGACAGTGTCACTGTCTACACACTCAGCTTACCTCACAGAGATAACTGTCCTTATCAGAAGCACTAACAGGTTCAAATAACTCTCCAAAACACCCCTGTGTTGCCAACATATCTGACACAACTGTATAAGTAATCCTGAAGGAAGTGTGAACCAAACAACTTTGAATTACATACATGGCTGAAAAAAATAATTACATTTCAAATGAACTCAAATCTATGAAGGCTGATCTTAATTGATTCCATCAGAAACTTGACACAACAGAGACTAGAGGAGCTGGAAGGAAGATGCAGCCCCTATTTGGGATCAAAACCTGTTGGGAGTTGGAGGACTACGGGGACAATTTAGGCTTCTATGGTATTACAGAAAATATGGACGGGGCAAGTGGTCCAAACATTTTGTTGCATTCTGTAGTAATTCACTCAGGATCCAGTTGAAATAAAGTGAATTTATTGAGATAGCAGGACTACACAGCTCTTGAACTGCCAACCAACTCCAGCATCTGTAAGACTCACCACTTGAATTATAACATTCTAACTGTGACATCATGAGCTGACATCACACACACATTACAAGAAACAAGGGAATAACTCAGGCTCACTTAACATTGACTACAGAATATAACATACCTCCCTTCCTTCTAACAAACAAAACTAAACACTAAACATATTATACAAAACAAAAAGAAATAAACAAAACACTAGTCACGAAGTCTATGAGGAATAACACGAATTCTGGAACTCCTCCTTCGTTGACCTGAAAGTATTTTGGAAGAACCATAAACTTTGCTTGACACACTAGTATCCTTAGAACAGGTAAAAACTTTGCCCGACGCACCTGACTTCTTAGAAGACAAATCAGACCTAGTTTTAATAAGTCTAGACAAATTCCACCAATGACCACCCTCAACCTGGGCAGCATTGTTATAAATACGAATGACCTTGACCGGATGTCCAAACTTAGAACATCCCTTCTTGATGTGTACAGGACTTTTAATACGTACAAAATCTCCCACAGAAAGAGAGACCATCTTTACACTTTTTTTTTTGTCAAACCATGCTTTCTCTTTTTCTTGAGTATTGTCAGAATTTGTTTTAACCTTACCCATGAGTACCTCAATGTCACACAATGAGTCCACCCACTTTCCCATCCATCCTGGACGGAAACTCGTATTGGCCTTCCTACCTCTTAATAACTCAAATGGAGAAACCTTCGTCGACGAATGTGGTGTAGTTCTATAGAACCACAACATGCTCTCGAGAGCTTTGTACACATCATGCCTTCCATTAACAGCCCACTTGACACAATCACCAACCACCCTGTTCATTCTCTCAACGAGACCATTAGTTTGTGGATGATACAGTGAGCTTTTGAGATGTTTAATCCCACTGAGCATAAGAAAAGATTCAAACTCTTCACTCAAAAACTGTGTCCCATTATCAGAAAGCAGGAATTGAGGGAAACCTTCCCTCAAAAATATGTCCTTGAGAAATTTGACCAGAGATGAAGAGTTGGCTTCCCTGACAACCTTAATCTCAGGCCACTTGGACGCATAGTCCATTACAACAAAAATGTATTTCATACCCAAAGGAAGAATACCATACGGCCCCATGATATCAATACCCACTTTGACCCAAGGTCCCGAAGGACATTCAATGGGGTGTAAAGGTGGAGTTGAGACCTTCAAACTCTTCTCAGAAGTCTGACAAACCAAGCAGTTTTCAACTATAGTGGAAACCTCGACATCCATCCTGGGCCACCAAAAATCCTGACGAACTCTACGTTTAGTAAGAGTGATGCCCAGGTGTCCCTCGTGGGCCTCTTTAATAATGTTGACCCTCAAGGAATGAGGTGGAATGAGCTTGTCACATCTCATCAATAAGCCGTCTTCTACTGAAATCTCTGACTCAACTTTCCAGTACGGTTGTAACAATGCAGACAACGATTTCTCACTCGGCCACCCATCCTTGACAAACTGGCACACCTCTTGAAGAAGACAATCATCCAACAATGCTGTCCTCCAATCAGACTCAGAGCCAACAGCAAGGACCGGAATATCTATTGAAGCTACCAAACAATCCTCATTATCCTCATCATTTAGATCTTGAAAACTTGTCCCCTCACTGTGTCCACTGCTCTGAGGAAAACGAGACAAAAAGTCCGCCCTGACATTCTTTCCTCCAGAAACATGACGAATATCAAACTGATATTGAAGAAGTTTGCTAACCATTCTTGTGATTCTTGGAGTGCAACACTTACTGGGTCCCGCAGACAATATGGCAACCAACGGTTTGTGGTCCGTTAACAACCTAAAACGTCTACCCCAAATGTAAGGTCTATATTTTTCTATAGCCCATAGACAAGCAAGCAGCTCCCTCTCGATCACAGAATACTGCATTTCTGCGTTCCTAAGCACCCTTGAACCAAATGCAATAGTATTCTCAACATCTCCATTCTGTTGTGTAAGTATTGCACCCAGACCCTTCTGACTGGCATCAACAGTTACACAACACGATAGATCTGGATCAAATGGGGTGAGAGCATCACTATCTCTTAATATTTCTTTGACTTTGCTGAATGCCTGGTCACACTCGACACACCACTCAAACTTCCTTGAAAACTTTAACAAGTCACTAATGGGCCTAACTATTGATGCGTAGTTTTGAATAAACTTAGAATAGTACTCTAAGAGCCCCAAAAGAGACTTTACACCTTTTTTATCTTCTGGCACAGGGGCCTCCAAAATTGCATCAATCAATCCCTGCCTAGGCTTGATACCCTCTTGAGTCAACAGATGCCCAAGGTATTCAACCTCGCTGCAAGAAAATTTACATTTCTCAGTTTTGAGTACTACTCCGCTCTTCTTTAAGATTTCAAGAACTTGTCTGACAATTGAATCATGTGAATCATTATCCTTTGCATAAATGAGGACATCATCTTGAAAGACAATGACACCCTCCACACCTTTTAACATGTTTTGCATGACCCTTTGAAATACAGATGCCGCGGAGGCTAATCCAAACGGCATCCTCCGGTACCGAAATGTACCAATTGGAGAAACAAAAGCCGTTAATGCACAGGAATCAGGATGCAACTCTATCTGATGATAGGCACTAGCCAGGTCCAACTTAGAAAACACACTAGCCCCTTTAATGGAAGTGAATAGATCAGAAATTCTTGGCAAAGGGTGGGAGTCAACCCAAATCTCTTTGTTGAGTGACCTAAGGTCCACACACACACGCAATTGTCCGTCCCTTTTACGAGCGACAACCAAAGGAGACAACCAAAGAGAGGACTCCGTGGGTTCGATAATACCCTTCTCACAGAGTGTCTGAAGTTCTTTGTTAAGATCCTCACGAACACTAAAAGGAACCCCTCTAAGTTTGTGCTTTACTGGGATAGCTCCATCCTTGACAATGATTTTATGTTTGAAACCAGAAATTTTGCCCAGTTTGTCGCTAAAGACAGAAGGAAATTCATTTTTCCACTTAGTACCCACTCCATCGGAAGAGACAAGCAACACTTGCTCTTTAGCTCCTGGTCTTAAAATCATGCCAAACAGACCTTGGTGAAACCACCCTAAAATATTCAAACCCTTAACTGCCACATAGATTTTACCCCTTATCTTTCTTCCCTCAAAACTTAAGAAATCTTCAATAAAACCTAGCAAATCAATCTTCCGTCCTTCATACGAGACTGGTGATCTATCAGGAGGGAACAAATCTCTGTCTCCCCAAGTTTCATGAAATAGCTTCTGGGTAATCATTGTGATTCTAGCACCAGAATCTACAAGAAGGTTAAGCTTCTTATCACCCACAACTATTTTGACTATTGGGTCAACACAAGATGAAGGATCACCCGTTAAAGGTATATGTGTTTCATCGACAGCACATGCGTCATGAACAACAGAGATAATATCTTCATCTGACTCGTCAGCAGATTCCACCACACATGCTATCGATTTTTTTTTGAAATTTCTTCTTGAGGCAAACAGATGCAAAATGACCCATTTTTTTACAATAATTACACATAGAATTCAAAGCTGGACATTTCCCACCCTTGATGTGTGATGCATTACCACATCGCAAACAAACATTGTTAGGTATAACAGAATCTGATTTGCTATTAGAAAAATTCTTTGAGACATTTTTCCCAACATTCCCCTTATCCTTCTTTACACCACCAACAAAACTGACTGGTTTATCATCAAGCTCTTTTAGTGACACCTGGGAAGTCTCGATACTTTTAGCAATCTTGATAGTTTCATCAAGAGTAGGATTGTCCATGGAAAGTAGTTTCTGCCTGATGTGTTTGTCTTTCCCATGACATACAAATTGATCGCGAATAAGTTGTTCTGAGAAATTTTCAAAACAACAAACTGAGGCCAATTTCCTAAGAATAGAGATGTACCCATTTACATCCTCATTTTCAGCCTGCTTACGCTTGAAGAATTTATGCCTTAACACAATCAAACTGGGTTGTTTGTCAAAGCGGGTCTTAAGTTTGGCTACCGTAATAAGATATTCATCTAACTCCTCCCCATTGTCTGGTAACTCAGGTAGATGTTTAAATATTGATCTACCCTCAAATCCTAAGGAGTGTAAAAGTAAATACTTTTTCCTTTCAGGACGATAACGTAATGCCCCTATTGCACCCAAATAAGTCTCGAAAGCATCGAACCAGACATCCCATTTGACAGGAGGTTCACCAGGAGTTTCCAAAAAGGCAGGAGGAGCATTGATAGCCTGCATACTTGACATGTTAAAAATTAGTTAGACAAACACCAGATTGCATATAAGAAACAATTTGCAGAATTCCACCAAACCTGTATATGTAAATATTAAAAAAACAAAATATTTTCTTTTTAAATGCAATAACTAACAGTAAATTGAAACCTGTTTAAAGAAGAAAATAAGTTATTTGACAGTTAACATAAACAGAATGAAAAACTTTGCATGTATACATTGCAGTCAAATGGTTGGCAAAGTAATCCTTAGCGCGTGTGATTACCAAAACAAAAATTCACACGTGGTTGGCATGTAAGCGTGGTTGGAACAAAATAAAAGAAACAATCAAGCTTCCATAGCTTCTGCGCTTGCTCTGTGATGTTCGCGTGGTCAGCCAATGAGCGTGGTTGAAACAAATGCCTTCAGAAGACTGTAATGAAAGAAATAACCAAAACTCAATGGTTTGAAGACGTGCTCTGTGACGTTCCCAGTCAGCTGGATGTCGACGGACGCTGTTGTCCGGGAAACGCAGCCACAATAATGTTTCCAGGGTACTTTGAAACTTCAATACTAGAAGACGTACTTTGTGACGTTCGTTGTCCCGGATACGGTTGTCTGGGAAACACCACAACCACGATGTTTCCAGGGTGCTCTATGACGTAGGTATTTTAAGCGCATGCTCGAGTGAAAGCCACAACATGGTGCGCGTGTAAACAGCTCGAGTAAACACTCGTGCACATGCGCGCGTAACAACCGATGTGAAGAATGGACGACACGAGAAGCAAACGTTGCAGCAGATTCAAAACAACACAACTTGCTCGGTCTGGACACGCTGAGATAGTACACACGAATCAAACGTTAGCGCTCCAAAATTGTCTTCAAACACTGAGCATGGTAAAACACTGCCAACTTGGTAACGCAAGGCTGCGAGAAAACAGAAACAGCCTCACTAAACAGGCTTCTCTCTAACCAAGCGCCGGTATAGAGATAGTTCCAAAAGTCACGCACACCTCCAAATGAAGAAACTCAAGGGATACTCACAGGTCCTTGTCCTTTAGAGATATCACTGGTCCTAGTCCTTTGGAGAAGGTGAGAATGAGGACACAGCAGACAGCAGAAGCTTGCCCTCTCCTGAAGTAACGGATCGTAAATCAGGAATTGAGATCCAAGATCGCAAGAAATCAGGAAACAATTACTGCGATATGGCAGCAGTATTAGATGAAGTATAGAAATCCACCGTGCAGGTAAAGTTGAATTTTAAAATTTGAAAAACTGGAAGGTCTTGATTAAAAACGAAATGTTCGATAAAATTTTAGATTTGATAATAGATCCTCGTGGGTTCTGCTGTGTAGTCAACTCGTCGCCAAATTTCTGTAGTAATTCACTCAGGATCCAGTTGAAATAAAGTGAATTTATTGAGATAGCAGGACTACACAGCTCTTGAACTGCCAACCAACTCCAGCATCTGTAAGACTCACCACTTGAATTATAACATTCTAACTGTGACATCATGAGCTGACATCACACACACATTACAAGAAACAAGGGAATAACTCAGGCTCACTTAACATTGACTACAGAATATAACACATTCCTACCTGAGCTACTTGACATTACTTTTTCCCCTCCACTTGAATGTCTGGAGACACAATACATCAGGCCATGGCACCAGGAAAGACCAATAATCCTGAATGATTACTTCCTGCTTCCTGTGGCATGCCCAGGCAAGACAATTGATCAAGGCAGCCAAGAAGAATGGTAGCTTCCAACTCAATGGCTATAAAATTTACATCTCAGCTGATTTGTTTTTGTGAAGCAAGTTCAAAGTACAAGAAATTTTAGTGCCGCGACTCTGGCTCCATAAATGGGATCATTATTAGGGATTGCTTGAGCCAGCTACAATACTGTTGACTGGGAATGGAAACAGCAAAGAATTAAATGATCTAGATTCCTTTGAATTCTTTCTAGACTCCCTTGAAACCACAATTATGGGCATGTCCTCTGTCTTTGATGGTGGCAGAGAACAATTATCCTGCCATGGTCAGTGCAGGCACGAATAAACACATGCACAGACACTTGGATAAGAAGATATATGAATAGAAATGTACCTGATATACCTCCCTATGACCCCTGACATCCATCCAAGGCTATGATTACTGAGATAAGGACATTTCCTTACCAGGCAATAGGGTGATCGCAGTAGTTATTATGCTTTCATCTGGACCCATTCTTTCTTCCCCTTTACACTTTATTTGGCTGATGGAAGGGCCTCTCCCTCTGCTAACTAGAGCCATATCTGAATGACCAAATTTAAATACATCATACCATCACGCCTTTATCATTCACCAACTCCTGTCCATCCTGCCCTCCACTCTATGCCCTCCTCCCTAGATACATTTGCTCTTTTCCACAACCGTACTAAACTACCTACTAAGTTCAGTTAAGCACCATGCACATTTGCTCTACGACTGTGGTAGGGTAATGACCTACTGACGAATGTAGCCATTGTCCCTTATTTTCATGAATGTGAATAGTCATTCCCATTATATGTATGTACATATGTGTGAATGTACAAATTTATATATGTGGTATTTCTATAGCACAAACCTAGCTTAAGGCAGTGGAGCACTGTATCAGGTCAAAGACATGCTTAAAGTCAACGAGTGATAGGAAAGGTAGCTGGCATGAGGACTGTTAATGCACTGTGATGTATTGTTATTTAAGGATGAGAGTATTTCTAAATTGGAACAGTATTGGGGAGGCCCTGATGGATACAAGATTGATGTTTCAGATCCTGGTGACATAGATGAAAAAAGCATACAGTCTCATCTTTTCTTTTTAATACTTCCTAGTTCTGTTAGAATAGAAAGGTTCATGTTTGCGCATTGCCCTATGTAAGTTAGAATTCGCTGCAACATTTTCTTTACAGGTGCCATTTTAGGCTGTTCGAAACTGATCTAGTTCAATTACAAGAAAGGCTCCACTTTAAGTTTAGTTTCTGCCACGTTAGACTTGTTCCCGTAATGAGGAAACTGTGCCTAATAGCGCATACCTTTCTCACTAGATAGAGGCCCTCTCCCACTAGTCTGGTGATGAGCCCGAATAGAACGACCTTGGAATTGAGATACGTTGTGAGCGATAGAAGCGCTGAAACCATTTTTTTTTTTGTATTTCACTGTTTAGCTGTACCTGCCTGGAAAATTCCACTGTGAGCGTGTTTTAGCCCTGATACGAAATTTACATAATTAATTTTTATGCTTGATGACTTCAGTCCCCTCTGCAGCACTCCTAGCGACTGGGCAGACTGGGCTCCACTCTGAATGTATATGAATAAACAATTATTGGTTTGTATTCTATACTCTCTGACCGACTCTTCATTTGGAAGGCTTAGAGGTGGTCATTAGTGACCCGGGTGACCCTAATTGGGTCACTTCCTTCAGTTGGTGCCCAAACAGGGACTCCTTTGGGTGATTGATCCATCCCCTTTCTGCAGACGGGGGGGGGGGAGGCTCAAGACATCATCGGGTCAGACTGACAGCATAGGGATCCCTGCACAAAGAGTTTTTATTTGCTCTCAGCTACCCCTTCTATCCTGCCAGATGGTGCCTCGCCCAGTGGTCATCCTGACTGGAGTCCTGAACGGTGAAACCCTTGGATCTGACTGTTTGGTCTGAAGAGTCAGCAGTGGAGAACTGGTTTGTTTTCACTGCTGTTATCAGGTGAGTTTGTTTTGGTTCTTTGTGAATATGGTACCATTGTGATTTGAGTTTGATACGGCTTGAGGGCTGTTTTGTTAAAAAAAATATTATAATAATAAAGTACTTGCAACTACTTTGCAAGGTACAAATAACAAACTTGTTCTCCTTTCGAAATGCCTGGCTTTAGCAAAATTTGGAATTTGTGTTCTCGTTATTGTTCTGCAATGCTCGATTGGAAGAAGCTCAGCCGGCGCCTCCTGAAGTCAGCCCTAATTTTGATATGTATGTGAAGCATGGCCTTGGCCTTATTATGGTTAGTACATTATGGCACAAATATACGAGGGACAATGCCGAGTTGCAGTGGCCATTGACAGGCATTATTGATGAACATTTTTTTTATTTTTTATATGAGCAGTGTTTTATGAAAAGAAGTAGACAGTCCATGTTTGACTACCTCTGGACTTGGCAGAAGGAGGCAAGACAGAGACGGTTAAAGATGGAAAGAGATACCTGGAAGGGGAAAATGAAAACATTAATGCAGAAAGCTGCGGCATATGATAGATAAAAACAAGATGACGGAATTAAATTATGAAGATAGGACATTTCGGTTGCATATTGATAAGTCTTATTTGGGTCAGAAGAAGACAATACTTTCGTAGAAGAATTGTTAGATACTCGTCCCCACCTCCTTATGCACTGCAGAGGATATAGCCCACCACTCCCTTACAGTCACAGCAGCCTGTTATATCTGCTTTGGCTGTCCCCGTATCCATGGCTGTTGTTTCGGCGGCTGTGGTTACAGCACCTCCTGCTCATTCTTTGTCCTCATCATCTTTGACAACTGTGACCCCTAGTACATCTACTGTTCCAACTCCTGTATCTTCCGTTCTTTCTCCTCCGGTACAAGCGTTAACAACGACTGTGCCTCTTGCTTCTTCCTCTATGGTTTTTCATCCTCCGATGCCTTTGAATGCTGAGATGCCAGTACGTGGGTTTGAGGATAGAGATTGGACGACATTCAGGGAGCGAATGGGCCCGTTAGTATGATCTGGGGTGGGGGATGAAGAGAAACAAGTAATAGCTGACCAGGCTGCACGGTGGGCTCGTAATGCGATTTATGGTGTTGAGGATGTTTGGGAAGTTATGCGAGATTTTGAACCCTTTAAACAGTAACATGCCCTTAAACAAATGTCTGCTACATTGATTGGTCTTTGACAAACACACATTGGGAGAGAAGCACCCCAAATTTTATTTGATATTAGAGATCGTGTACATGTTACTGATTTGGAGCCAGGCCAAGTGTTTGGGAATGTTACATCATTAGTTGCGTACAGGGGTAGATTACATGAGGGGAGCCCCATCCCCGATAACTCAGTATCCGATGGTGAGGTCCATCCTATATATCACCCAGAAATACCTGAGTTAACGGATCAGCGTGGTAATGTCACTAGACTGGCTGTAGTGGCTCATTTCCAGGAGCAATGGGTTTATACTTCCTGGAAAAGGAGTGAGGTTTTAGCCCTTAAGGCTAATTTGCCCGAACCTAGGAAAAATCCCACAGCTTATTCTGAAGAATTAACAGAGGCTGCCTCGTCTACTATAATGACTCTTGCTGATATTGAAATGTTATTTGGTCTTCTCATTCTGGTTGATGTTTGGAGACAGGTTCATACTCAAGCTCATGTCGCGGAGTTGGGCGGTACATGGGTTGTGATTAAAGGATGGGATCAGGAAAGGAAGCCAGGTGACAAACCCCGGGCCAAGATACTTGCTTTGCCAGGTTGTATTATTACATATATGCATTCACTTATTCCACCTAAAAAGGTAAGCTGGGACAAATTGACAGCTTGTCGACAGAAGAAGCATGAGAGTGTGTCTGAATTCTTTACCCGGTTTGAAGATATGTTTTTGGACTATAATGGGCAGGATATGTCTATTGAGGGAGGAGTTCGATTGTTGTTGACAGGTTTGTTTCTAGACTTCTTCCTGATATTATGACTCATTTACAGGTGTCTGAGAGTACTTGGTCCACGTCTTCCCCCTCTGTTATTTTGAATATGGCCCAGTATTATGAACACCGAGATCAGGAGGAAAAGGATAAGATTGATAAGAAACAAGGATTTAAAAACAAAGGTGTTGTTGCAGCAAGCGTTTAGGGGAAATGGTAGGCGGTGAGGTGGTCCTTCCAGGCAGCTTCCAGGTTCCAGCAGGCAGCCTTCAACAACACCTTTAGGGCCAAATCAGTGTGCGTATTGTAAGGAGGAAGGTCATTGGCATAGCCAGTGCCCTATGCTTTTACAGTCAGTTGCAGCTCCTAGAGGGTGTGGTTCTGGTCGGAGAGGTCGTGGAACTGATAGAGCTCAGAATGCTACGGTTTCACAGTAAATGTAAATGTAAATTTGATACTTGTATAGCGCACTACTCACCCGCAAGGGTCTCAAGGCGCTTGTACAAATACCGCTGTGGAACCCATCCTGGCTTTCCCTGTGAGGCGTCCACTCCTGGGCACACCCAAGGTGGAGGCCAGGCATCCTTAGCGTTGTGGGGGCCGATGTGGAGATTAAGCAAGCTATTGCCCAGAGTTGCAGAGTGGGACTCCATGATTGGAATAGGCACCGAGGCGAGAATTATCAGGTCCGTGGAATTTTTGAGCCCAAGACCCGCCGAAGTGGGGAATTGAACCCTGGTCCCGGGCTAGACCTCTGCATCAGGGTCTGCCGCTCTAATCATTGAGCCACACTTCTCCACTCATTGAGCCACACTTCTCCACAGGGTCGCTCTGATAATAATTACTTTGATGACCCTCGTGATAAACAGTATTATCATGAAGATTACAATATGGATGAAGTGACAGGTATGTCTTATAGCTAAGATAGCCAGGGACCAGTTCAGATACCTGTAGATCACCGTGGTCCTTATGTCACAGTGGATTTGCAAGCCTCCACGAAGGAATTTTTGGTGGACACAGGTGCGACAAAGAGTTCTGTTTCTGGACATATGGTCCCTGGGGTAGCTCCGTCTGGCCACAATAATGTTTCGGTAGGTTTTTCAGGTGTACCGGATGTAAGCCCCATTTAACGCCCTCTTGCATTGCCTGTTGGTCCTTTCACTGTGGAATCTCAGTTTTTCCTGACATCAAATTGTGGTGAGAATTTGATGGGTTTTGATTTGTTGAAGAAATTGAATACTACTATTTACTGCTCTCCTGCAAGTGTCTATATTACTATGGGCCACTTGTAAAAACTTAGCCAGGGTTCTTAATACTCAATGGCCTTCATAGAAACTCGCATACATGCAATGGATGGAGTAGTGGTATATCTTGATTCTCCGCTAATACGTTGCGCTAGTGCATCATCATAGGGTTTTGTTTTCAGATATGCAAACCTCCACCCGGAGGTAGCCACTGGATTCGTAGTAGTGTCCAGAGAAAGTTGAAATCTCAGAAAATAGTGAGTTAAAATTCTTTGAATCACCTTAATTGAGGTAAATTTATTTATTAGGAAATAAGGGTGGATGATTCAAGAAAATAAAAAGGTTAATATGCGTTCATGGATCGTGTTAATGAATCCCTTGCACAACATGTGTATTAAAAAACTGAGGTCGACATGTTTCAGCCCCACTATGCTCAGCCGGGTCTATGGGGCTTTCTTCAGGACCAATAAAATTGTACTCACACGATTTGTGCAGCAATTTAGAAGTGTTTTTTTTATTCCACTCTAGATAGAGAAAGGTCAGTAGTACCTGTAGTTAAAAAAACAGAAAACAAAACAAAAAGACAAGATAGAAAAACGTTGTTGATATTCTCCTCGGGTATGACCCTATTCATAAGCTCTAACTATATTGTGTTTCAGCTTTTCTTTATCGAGTATGCTATTTGCGCTCGCATAATTATTGTATGTTTAGTTCCAATCGGACAATACAATCAGAGAAACCTGGCGAAAGAACATGGCTTAGTTAATTCTCTTAAAAAGATTCAGAGTCATTCAAACGGCCAGGTTGTAACTACTGGCGAGTAAAGAAGGATTCGTATGAGATGGACACAAAGTATTAGAAATGCTAATTGTTTTACTTTCTTTTGGTTTGGAGTGGTTAAAAAAGAGGCCCTGCATTGTTCAGATTTAATCAGTTCTCATACCATTCTCACATATGAAATATTTCAGGCTGTCCGCTAGTAATACGTGTTCCTTGTGTACTCAACATGCACTCAGTTACCTTCATTTATGGATTCGTTTGCTTCCTCGAGGGACCGGAGAGAGTATCCCAGTTTTCTGTGATGAGAAAGTTCAATATTAATTCAAAAGACCTTACTTAAAAAGCGGTTGGCGTTTCCCTCGTTCTTCATTTCTTACCGGCAACCGCAGGTATTTCCCGCTTGTGCTCACTCTGCCCCCGGTAGTCAGGGGTCGATTTGGAAACGGCCATTTTCCATCTTTCCTGTAGTAAAGATCGAAAACAGACTTCGTACTACTCTACCCTTTTGTTAATGTGAAAAGAAATACGACAAACTTATCTCATCGTATGCAAGTGTTATTTGATCATTAAGTGCTCAATTAATAATTATAAATGACAAATAATGTCTAAACTTGTGTTAGTGTTTATAGTGAAAATTAACATGTGTATTATATATATGTGTGGTCTCTTTGTTCATGGTAGATAAAGGAGGGGGATTATATTGGATTCTAAATGTATTTAAATCCTATCATCTAAGAACCTCTCTTTTATTTTTAATTGAGAGTGTTCAATGCTTGCTTTTATGATGTTATAATCATTACATATATAATAGGTTATGAAACCCTCAACGCTCTAGGTGTTCTCACCACACCATATGTATATTTTAAGTAAGATCTTTTGAATTAATATTGAACTTTCTTGTCACAGAAAACCGGGATACTCTCTCCGGTCCCTCGAGGAAGCAAACGAATCCATAAATGAAGGTAACTGAGTGCATGTTGAGTACGCAAGGAACACCTATTGCTAGCGGACAGCCTGAAATATTTCATACGTGAGAATGGTATGAGAACTGATTAAATCTGAATAACGCAGAGCCTCTTTTTTAACCACTCCAAACCACAAGAAAGTAAAACAATTAGGATTTCTAATACTCTGTGACCATCTCATACGAGTCCTTTATTACGCACCGGTAGTTACAACCTGGCCGTTTGAATGACTCTGAATCTTTTTAAGAGAATTAACTATTTGCAGAAAGAAGCACACCTATAAAGAGGAAAAAAACGGGGAGAAGTACATGTATTTCTCCTTATTACACCTCACCTCCGGAGGCATATGGTTTTGGCGCTTCCCCAGGATTACATGCTCTCTGAGGAAGAGCCAAAATCCATGGGTGGTGCATGGGAAAACCCACCGCAATGTCCATGGAACGCCCCGAGTGCAGAGTGAGGCAATGCAGCAATTAGCGCTGCTTTGCCATACTCCATATCTATGAAGCCATTCAAAGCCACGCACAGTGGCTTTGTGTGCCCTCATTTTTTTTTTTTTTAAACTTTATTGGGTGTTGCACAATAACGGCCATGAGTCGTATCAAGGACATTGTGGCTTTGTGTGCCCTCATAGAAGTTAAAACCTGTTCGGTGGATTTAATTTAGGTATCTGGCGCCAAGAGAAATTTGCATTTATAGTAGTCGCTGTATTTTATCTGAACGGTGCTACAAGGTAGGAAGAACCACCTAGACTTCCTAGAATTGTGGGTAGAACCCTAACCAGTAAGATCAATCCTTAGCACACGTTTTTGATTGTAAACCACAGGTTTGTACAGTATATTGACACAGATAAACAAAATATAAATCAGAAATTGGTCTTTTCTTCTTGTCAGTAGTTCTTTAATAGTATATACTTCTCCTTAGTCTGTCTGTCACCAGCCAACACGTGTTTCGTTGCATGAGGGAATAGTTGTCCCGCAACTTTGTCAAGGCTGTTTGTGAAGAAACAAAGTAATATATGCTTGTAATGTTCAGCGTTAAATTCTTAAAAATAAATTAGAATACATTGGGTCACATTAGCCCAAGTGATGCAAGTGCAACCTTCAAACCAGATGCAAAAGTAAGTCTTAAAGCTTCTAGTTACACAAAGTGTTTAGAAAAGGATTGGTGAAGTCAACACATCTTAAGGGTCATGTACATAGCATAACGGTCTATGATCCTAATAGAGATGGAGAGAAATGGTGGTAGTGGCTGTGAAGTGAGATGTAACTTCTAAGCGTCAGAGTCAAGTGGTAGTTGGTGATAACTAACGGTAACACTAAACACTAACACTAGAAGTTATTTTATGATTTGCGCCACCAGAGTGTCACAAAAAGTGACTCTCCAGAAGCACATGCTGCTCGTAAATATGACCCATTGATAGAACCTGAAACTGGCAGGTGGCAGAGGAAACAGTAAAGGGCACATGCACAGGAAAAACACTTTGGGCCATATTCTCAAGAACGGCCATAACATTATCGTCGCATTAGCGGCAGGAAACTGCCATTAAAGCGGTGATAAGGGGCTTGATAATATGCCCTTGAGAATTCCAATAGAAGCCCAGGTTCTGGTGTGAAGGACATCAAACCTGGGCTTCTATTGGAATTCTCAAGAGCATATTAACAAGCCCCTTATCACCGCTTTAACTGCAATTTCCTGCTGCTAAAGCGGCGATAATGTTATTGCCGTTCTTGATAATATGGCACTTTGAGAGGCAGTAGCCCGGCAGTCCAATAACACAGTAATTTATAATGAGTCACCTGAAACCTTGATAGTGTTTTGGTATTCAGATATTTCACTAATCAGCTGGCTACATTCTGCTGTGCTGCGGTTGAATCAGCCTTACGAAGAAGGTCAACACAATAGGAACCTACACACAAACACACAAACGTCTCTTTGTAAACGATCATAAATCGCCCCAGGTTGAGCGCTCCCTAGCTCTCCAGCTAGTTTTGCGCTGCATAAATATCATTAGAGCCATACATAGAAATGTCAACATTATCACAGATGATGCACTAAATAGTAACAGGGGTGCTGCACGAAACAGACATGATTTCAGCTGTTGTAAACAGCTACATTAGGCAGAAATGTTCACCTGACGCAAAAGACATCCTGACATGTGAAGGCCTTCTAATGTGATAGGGGAAAGGCTATTTTCTTGTATTTGTTCTTTTTTTCATTATTAGCTTTGTATTTATCTTTATAATGTTCTTTTCTTTACTTGTTACATTGAAATTGTGTTTTTTCTGATTTATAATGTTTTTATGCTTAGCTTAAAGTATAACCTAAATTCCCTACGTTTTATGTAAATTTTTTGTTTATCGTTAATACGTGATAAACCATGTAAACTACTCTATATAACAATGTTTACATTTGCCTTTCTGGATATCCCAATTCTACCAAAGCTGGTTAATACAGCATTAAACTTGCCTCTTTGTCTTGTTACTACGCGTAGTCGTACTCTAGTCACATTCAAGTTCTGAGGTCTTTGTTTTGACTGAGTGTATAATACATGACAAAGTTTGGAGCGCGTCCTCCATTTTATATTATAGCATTCTTCAAGGGCTGATCCTGTACTTCCATGGACGTATACATCACAGAAATAAGATACTGCTCCGAAGTACTTAGATACACGCCCGGTACATAATACATGAATGAATAAGAGATATAACTAAAAAGAAAAATTAGTGCATGATTTGGAATGCGATCGCAGAACTATACATCATGGCCAGCCTCTCTGATTTACAGGACACAAACATAGAACTAATAAGTATGCCTATGAACAGTTGTTTGTTAGTGCGTGTGTACATGATCTACAATTGTTTATGCACGAAAAAAGACAAGAGACAAACATACACAAAAAGCACATCATGTTCATTCTAGGATTTGAGGATGGGAAGGGGTTGAAAGAAAATGCCTTTTTCCCAAAATACCAAATTATATAGAAAAGGGAGAACACGATTGAAAGTGTTATCCAAACAGTCTTTATATTTTTATTGGAAAATAAGAGCGTGTGCTGAAGTAGTTATTGTCTACTCGTCTAATTATTGCTATCCGTGACAGTAGGGGACTGGAGCATAGAAACTGCAGGACAGAATACCTCCTGGACCCGAGGGCCTCCGGAATGCATGTCATAGAAACGCATAAAAGAAATCAAGTAAAAGAAAATAGAGCGTCCGCTCTTTATTTTCTTGGGAACTGGATCTGAAGAGTCGGAGGGATGGAAGGCGCTTGAAAGGTGCTGAGCGCTGCGATCTGACAGACTTATTTTTGGGAGCGTGGATAAAGAGTGCTAATGTGATAATCAGCTCCATTCACATTCTGCCATACAAAATAACCTTCTCAGTTCTTGAACTCGTACTGCGCTGCACCGAGCCCAAAACACGAGATAGAGAATGGTTCATTACGTTCCTCTCATTTCACCCTGGCAGCAGCCTTATTTGGAATATCAGAGCCGCCATCTTGTACAATGTCAGGGAATCACTCATTAGAATAAATGGAACTAGTAAACCCAGAGCTTGGTCCTAAGATATAAAACGACATTAAAAAAGAAAGAAATGCGGTGAGACAAAAGCCTTAACTAATTGTCTTCATGTAAACTGAATCAATTTCCAAACCTATAATCCTATACACAACACCAAAGAGAGAAAAATGAGAAGGAATGATACACCAAACACCCATCTCTAGGCATATTTTAGGTCTGGCAGGACCACATACTACAAGTGGGCAGGCTTATAGCATTTGTTGCTAAATATTCTTGTCCAATAACATAGAGCAAGCTGCATTATTATATCTATGCAGAACAGCTAATGCAGCAGCAGCTTGTCATGGTATAGCTCTTTACATTATTATTTTTTAAGTGATGGAAAGTGAAGTTATTTCTGTATGAGGAGAATTGTTAAACTAATTCCACAGCTTTTGTGTAGAAGTTTTGTACTACGGAAAAGCAGGCGTAGAACATCGGGCCTAGTACACTTTGAAACGGCTTGATAATTTGGTGCACAGGCTTGCATTTGGGAGAGAGGGCACAGCACAGACCACTGACAGCTTGTAGTGAGAAAAAAGGCTGCGGGCCCGATTCACAGAACTAACTTAAGACAAAATCCTAAACTTACTACTTTTGGTATTCACAGAATGCACTTACTACTTTTGGTATTCACAGAATGGATTTACGACTACTAACTTTACGTCCGCACTCGGGCCGAAGATTCAGGCCCGGAGGCGGAGATTCTGGCCCGGAGGTGGGACTTCAGGCCCGGAGGTGGGACTTCAGGCCCGGAGGTGGGACTTCAGGCCCGGAGGTGGAGATTTCGGCCATGGATAAATCTCTGCCACCGGCCGGAATCCCCACCTCCGGGCCGGAATCCCCACCTCCGGGCTGGAAATCCCACCTCCGGGCCAGAAGCCCCACCTCCGAGCCGGAATCTCCGCCTCCGGGCCGGAATCTCCAGCCCGAGTGCAGATCAAAGTTAGTAGTCGTAAATCCATTCAGTGAATACCAAAAGTAGTAAGTGCATTCTGTGAATACCAAAAGTTATAAGTTTAGGATTTTGTCTTAAGTTAGTTCTGTGAATCGGGCCCTGCTTTCCTGAAGCAGGTGCACATCACAAAAATATTTTAACACACTAGGCAAATTGGCATACAAATCTATCCACCTCACTATACATGAATAACACCTACTTGCTATCCTACCCACCCCCTAATTCTTTCTGTGCGTAGAAACGTACTTTCACCTGTAGTGTTGTGCGAGTTTTATGACTAAATCCTTGGACTCCGTAGAACTGTGATGCAGGTGTAAGAATGTAACATAATGAAAGCTTGTTTTAGAATGTTGGGTTCGCAGCTACATGCAGCCGAATAAAGACGTGTATTACTAAGCTCTGTGTGTGGCGTATTCATTAGCGGGTACCCAGGCTGGGGAGGGCACTAAAACTGGTGATCAGATAGGGGATAGGTAACCCGAAGAATGATCATGCTTTCCCAGAGAGATTGCTGTGTTCCAAGCAAGCTGCTCACAGTCGAAGTATGGAATCAACGCTTAATGCATGTCAGGTCAAAGCGCAACATCAGCCTCTATAAAGCCATTGAGGGCAACAAAAGCGTTGCAAAGAAATCTAAATGCCGATGGTCGAGAACAGGCTGGTTAGGCCATATCTAAAGGTACCGCACTGCCACGCAAAATACAAATGTACACTGAACAGAGGGATACAGGAACAAAGTATAGAAATTTGCAGTAGTCAAAGACTAACAAAATACATAGAAGTGCTGGCGGACCGGAGAAGGGGAAAATAAATATACTCTCATTGAACTTAGCAGAGTCTTGGTAAGCGTAGCTCTATGACCGCAACACTGGACGAGGAGACCCAAGAAGCAGCACAAGAATTATGCTTACTGAGCTGGCAGACACCTGAATTAGTCCACCACCAAAGCTGTTGGGTGACGGCTCAGAACAACTCCAGAGGTCTCCAACAAGTGAATGGGCTCTGATGGAGACCCAAGAGGAGGTTGTGGTTTTCCCAATTGTCCATGATGACTCTGAGGCCAGTACATCACAGAGCCTCAGAAATAGAACAAATGACATAGACTCAAATGGACGGCTAAATGTAGCAGAAAGAGCTCCACCCTCAATGTCAGCCACTCCCATAACTAGTTACCATGCTGCTGCATTCCTGAAACCACCACCACCTTTCGATACAGGCAGAAAGCAACATTTTGGCGAAAGATAGACTGCTTGGATAGAGTCATTTGATAATTTCATTGATACCCTTGAAGAGACTGATAACAAAAAGGTTATCAAGTACCTCAGCAATCCAGTTGGTGATGGTGGGAAAGAAGTCATAAATAAAATGCAGAGAACTGATGAAAAAGCCACATACCATCAGATTAAAGAAATGCTGAATCTCAAGTCTAATCCAGTGCTAAACATTGACTATAAAAGATATATTTTCAGTCAAGAACATATAACCGTCAGTGAAACCGTTGATGAATTTGTGGAGAGACTTGATACACTCATCAAATACTGTAAGTTCAAGGAATATAATATTAAAGCAGCTATATGTCTTCGAGTTATTGATGGATGCTTGTCAGATTCATTCAGATGACAAATGCTGAGAGAAACTCAGTCTGGAGCAAGTGTTAATGTACTGCTCTTGGACAGATATGTGAAGACTGTGAGTAAGAGAACCATTATGTGTGGTGGTTTGCAAAGTGAAGGAAAAAGTAAGTGTGTCGTGGCGTGAAGACAACATGGGCATCAGAACCTTCCAGAAGCAACGTTTGTCGCACACCCACAGGGCCAACCTGCAACATCAAATGAAGCAAATTGACACTGAGTGAAGTGAAGTTGACTATCATCTAAATCATCATCAAATAGTATAAATACTATTTGATGATAAAAGTATAATACAAAAATCTTAAAGACAAACTGTCCCTAACTCAGGAAGGAGATGTACTGCAAGGGTCGAGAATCCTGATTCCGGAGCGTCTGGGACAGAAAATAACTGAAATATCTCATGAAGGACATTGTGGTAGTCCTTTATCACAGACTCTTCTCACTTTTGGCATTTGATACTTCAATCTTCTGATAGAGCTGGTGAAGGAAATACTGAAACTGAAAACTCAGTGACTGCTGTTAACTCTTTACCGTCTTCAAAGATCTTTGACACTGAAGATGACAGCTCCCAGCTTCCAGTAACCAGATTAGGTCAAAAAATTAAAGCATCAAGAAGGTTAATTGAAGAGATGTAATTGTACATACATAAATACATACTGATTTGTAAAAACAAATTATTTTTTATTTAGTCGAGAAGGAGATGTACTGTCTTGCAAGTTTTATTACAGAACTCTTTTGGTTCCAAATGGATTCCATAGAGCTTTGGCATGGGTGTCAGAGTGGAACATAATGAAAGCTGGTGTTAGAATGCTGGGGTCACAGTTCCTAGAGCCGAATTAAGATGTGTATTACTGAGCTCTGTGTGTTCATTAGCGGGTACCCAGGCTTAGCAGGATGCTGCACCACTCCCATTTTCAAACTTCTTCACCCGCTCAACAGCAATAAAATTAGTCAAAGCATGAAAACCTGTTGGCAAATCGGCCACCATGCACATGCTCCACAGCAACAAACCTATAACAGCTACCCTGCTCTGTGCACATGTTCCAACTAAGACCATCCGCACCTCCAAGCAAATCCTATCCAATCCTCATCTGGAAATGGAGGCTGGGCGGGAGAGACTGCTTTTTCACAATCTTAGAATAGCAATAGATCGAGAACAGACAATAAGGACCTAAACATGGCTTACTGTTTACATATAGCGCCTTGATATTGGTAAATGAATCACTGTGCTTTAACAGAAAGCTTTCAACTTGTGAAGTGGAAGTAACAAAATGATGTCAGTGTCAATAGCAGTAGCCAACTTGGCTATTTGAATATAATGCAAATTTGTGATCTGCATGTTGCACGAAGTGCTTTGCAGCTGGCACACTAACATTTTGAGTCAAAGCTGTGACTGGACCATACACAGAACTAGCGTTGTTTTGCCCATATTATAATCCCCTCAAAATTGCTGGGCACACGATGGTCTCGACAGCAGGTGTCCTAACCATGTAAGATATTTTAAAATGCAGCCTCTTTGTGACCAAGTAAGTAATCTAGAACATATTTGCTGCTGCATAAATATTTGTTACCAATTTTTTTCAGCAGATTTATTTTTAACTTAAATGCATGGGCTCACTGTTGTACTCTCCATTTCAAGCTTCGCCTATTGTGAGCCCACCCCCTTTCCTCTGCCACATTTTGTTTCCCAATTTATGGGTTCCTGGAGTAAATGTAGTTAAATTCCAACACTGTCTGACAGAAATCTGACTAAATAGGCATTAGAAACAGCAATTCCAAAAGGTATAACCTGTGAATGACCCCGTAGTAGATGTGAAGTTGCATTCTCCAGTTGACTAGTCCACAATATGGTTCATCGTTGTGCTGTAGAAACATTCAGGCAACATTACTGTGTTCACGAAACTGCATTTACCTCCTTATTTATTTACGGCAAACAGTCTATGGGACATATTTACAATGAAAGTGACGGAGCACGGCGTTAAGCCAAGAAAGATAATGGTTCACTCCGTCACTTTCGAAATTCAGGGATGCACCGTATTTACAAAGATATGGTGCACCCATGCGTTTCTCCCTGTGCTGGTGCTAAATTAAGCTGCCTAGCACCAACACAGGCACGCTTGCTCCATAGTGAAAGGGTGCCTGCATTGAGGAAATTATTATTTATGTGCAGGAAAGTGTCCCTTCTGCACATAAACAATCCCCAATGGCAATTTGTAACTTCTATGTGTGCTGCATTGTGCAGCACACATAGAAGTTGAAAATCGTAATTTTGCTAATGATTGTTTATGTGCAGGAAGGGACTCCTTCCTACACATAAACAATCATACATGGCACTTTGCTATATCTGTGTGTGCTGCACAATGCAGCACACATTAACACAGTAAAAACGAGGAGAAATAAATAATTTCTCCTTGTTTTACCTGTTTAAGACCAGGTTTTCTCTGGTCTTAATTTTGGCACTGCCTCTTATTTACACCACCCTTGTAAATATGGGGCAGCGTCAAAATCAGTGGGTGTTGCTGCGGAACGCCCACCGCAATACCCATTGCCCACCCCTTTCATGCCAATTATAGTGCGAAAGTGTGCCTTATTTATAAGGCAGCGTTAAGTGGCTTAATGCCGCCTTGTAAATAGGGCGAAGCCCCAATCGCCACAGGAACGTCAAAAAAAGTTACGTTCCTGTGGCAATATGGGCTTGTAAATATGCCCCTATGTGTTCATGTCTTAATGCTGCGACTTTAAATTACTTTCTTTGAAGATTCCCATTCATTCTGAATTTCCCATTTATTTATTTTCATTACAAATGTGAACCACTGATTTTTTAGGTAGTCAAATCTGTAAAGGCAGAACGAAAGAGACAACAGAAAAGAGAGATCTGAAAATTTTCAAATTGTCAAGTTTACCACCTTCTCAGTTTTCACGTTTACGACAGCAAAGCTGACCTGTGACCTCAGAGAGAATTTCATACTTAAAGCCTCGACCTGACTGTGGAATTGGTTACACATTTCCATGACAAATCTGTGGCACTGATTGCAGGCATGATTAGCTGGAAGAAGAGAAGGCTTCTGAAGGAACTGTGATCTTAGCTTGATCCATTTGTTTTTTTAAACGGTTTATTAGGTGTTTTTCTAGAAGCCAAACTTTCAAGTTATTTTTGCTGAACGAAACCACAGAAAAACAATGCATTGTGTGTGTTTTTATGTTTTGGAACGTACATTGGTTTGTACAAATTTTCAGTATCAAACCACCCCAGAAAAAGTCACTGTTACTATTGTCATAGATGGCAAAGAATATATTTAAATATAATATTATGAGAATTTTATCAGGTAAAAGGGATTACATTTTTCGTTAACCTGTGAGATGGTAATGAAACATTAAACAGCATTAATGCTTTAATATTTGTGTTTAAAATGCCAATCTTTGCGTCAAAATATCTGCGCTGCCTACCGTATGCTATTCCAAGAAAACACATCTCTTGTTTCAGAATCATTGCATTGGTCAAACTTTGTATCGGTCGAACAGAGCTTTAAACCTCAGGCAACAAAGCATACAGGAGTTGCATTTGAATTGTTATCGACTAGAAGACTGATGTTAAAAATTAGGTGTTACAAAAATATTTTTACTTTAAGAAATGGAAAAGCTTTCAGAACGCACATTATTCAATTATTTGGGTATTCATTTAAAGGTAGGTTTTCCTTTAATCTGCGCACTGCAATAACACCCTGCGTAGTCGCAATAAACAAAGCTCAGCGAAACGGTAAAAAATCTCCGCAAGCACGCAGAGTTCTGCGAACACGCAGAATTGCTTGTTGCGCCCGTTTGCGATGCTTTTTTCCTGTTCGCGAACGTTGTTTGCGTGGTCGGGGGAAATATCTTGCGAACACGCATTTTGGAAGCGCGAACAAGCAAAAAATTCCGCCAAGCCGCGGATCGCGAAATTTTTGGCCTGGGTGGTAAATTCCGGAATTTACCGCCCAGGCCTAAGCATAACAAAATGTTTGGGCTCTACCCACAAGGTAAAATACTTTCACACAAATGCACATGTGTAACACAGAGCAACACACCAGTACGACCTTTAGCAGGACTTAGAGACATGTAAAATCAAAAATTTGCCCAGAGGTGTGGGTGATGGGAAATTGCGCAAAACATTATAATATAATTTACATTATTATTGACTTGTTGTTTTGCATACAGGATAATATTAGGTATTTAATCTGTGGAAGTTGTGCATTTATCTGCTAATGTGAGCAAGATTAGGCAAAGTGCACCTTTCCAGTCAATGTACCATCAATATTTGAGCAGACCAACCTATGTCAATTTGTGTTCCGTTACTACAAATACGTTTCAATTTATTCTTCCTGCTAAAAGTCGCTGTATGCACTGTCATAGATGTTCAAGGCCCTCTTGCAATAAAAGCAATATTATCCTTGATTGGTTTGTTCATAGGTGACGACACACACTTTAATAAAGTGTTGTGGTGTAGCAAGACAGTTATTGTTGGATCTACGTGCAACCACTCATTAGTCAAACAAAGACAAACACAATACCTTTTTCTAACGCTTGCAAAAAGACACATTTATTGCATAAAAAAGGAAAAATAAAATGATAATAACACAATGTAATTATCATTTTATTTTTCAGTGCGAGCCAGGTTAGAGTGGGGTGGGGCTGGGCTGTCGGGGCAGGTGGAGGAGGAAATATGGGCACTTAAGTGCACATGACGGTTTGGCCGGTTGTCTTGGGCCAGCCAAACATTCATGCACACTTAGCATGTTCTTCACCTGGGTGGAGAACATGCACAAGCTCCAACTCACCGTCTGAGCGCAGAACCAGGTCGCTCAGAAAAATCATGATGCTGCTGTCATGCAGGTGACAGCAGTGTTGTGATTGACTTAGGGGAACCTGTGTACTTTCTGCTTCCGAAAGTTAGGAAGAGAAGTGGAGGAGAGACGCCGGCGGGTGTGCGGAGGTGTCATATAATTTCTTTTCACACCTTCGGCCCTGCCACCCCAGTTCTGTACCAGCCGCCACTGAATACAATGTGCTAATTTTTGCTGTTTGCTTGCATTAGTACATTGAAAATAAATGGAATGATTTTGCCAGTGTCTGCTTTATCTTCTCTTTGGTATATCTTTTGTTGGAGAGTCCAGCACTTTAGATTTGTAATAGTTGTGCTTAAATTGTAATGGTCTCATTCACACACTATATTCTGAATGCATTCTTCCAAAGTGACCAGCTGTCTCAAAGAAAACAGCAGGGCATCATTGCTGCCATATGAATTGATTATTTAAGTGTTTGTGTTGTGGGAGCCATACATCTATGAGTGGCAAAACCACCAACAATTACTTTTACAAATTATTAGCATTTGTGAGAGGGAAAGATTTACACGACATCTGATCGTAGGCTGTATAGGTTATGTAGACCTTCTATGTATGCTCAAACATTTGTACTTGTTCTTATGACTTGGTGATTTGTAAATTATGAGCTACGGCATGCTTTCCATTATACTGGACATGTGTAATTTGTTAACCGTGATGCATTGAGGTTAATCTACTTTGTAAGTATAGGCACTCAGAGCATAGCACTCGAGACAGCACAAAATGTGCACACCAGCATAGTTGGACCGTGTGTCCTAGATCATGCCAAATGTCTTTATTGGCATTTCCAAATGTTCTTCCATGTGTGACTTTCCAGTGGGTCTCTTTTATCAGGCTACAATTTATTGTAAACAACAATGCATTGTAGCATGCGGAAGGTATAGCTTTCCTGTAGCCTTACATGGCCTTAGACACTTCAGTATGTTGCCTTGGGCACTCCTATGTAGGGGTGGGCGGAACTCACAGACTTTCCCTCTGCGTAATTCCCATGAAAACTCTGCGAGATACAGTAGAGTTCCGCGAGTGGACAGAAATCGATACGTTGCGCTGCTTGCACTGATTTGTAGTGCTAGGAGCTTGTTCCTCGCTGCAAAATCTACACGAACAGTACCACATGATGCACCAGATGACGCTGCTCTTTTTCTGCCTCTTGAGTAATTTTCTATTTCAGTGACAGCTTTCTCACTGCAAACGGCCGTGACCACCATGTTGTGAAAATCACACCGATGCTGTTCTAGCGATCCAAAATGACAATTAAACCACATCCATTCACTGTCACCTATGTGCCCTACTTGCTTGAAGGCTCAAGAGCTATCTCAAGTACCTTTCCCACCATATCCATATGGGAACTGTGGGACATTACCAGCTTTTGCATTGTTTTCCCCAGAATGTGGCCTTCACTGCCCTATTTTTCTGCTGAACTCATTTTTGTTGCCAGTAGGACTCTACACAGTTTACTTATACTAACCATTAATAAGGTGCTTGTTTTCTCCCTTTCAAGCATGGCACATTTAATTTTCTTATAAGTCCATATTAAATGATACTACATGCACCCAGTGCTTGTAAACTAAATGCTGCAAGAGAACTGTAGCACTCGCTGTGCCACCCACTAAGTAGCACTGTAAAACATGTCTTAGTCTTGTCACTGCAGCCTGCTGTGCAGTTTTAAATAGATTTCCATTTCAGTCTGGCAAAATATTCCTTTTGCCAGGCCTAAACCTTCCTTTTTAATACTCATAAGTCACCCGTAAGGTAGCCTCATAGAGCAGGGTGCATGTTATTTAAAAAAGTAGGACATGTGGACTTTAGTTTTGCATGTCCTGGCATTGAAAAACTACCAAAGACGTTTTTCACTAAAGCATGGCAAGCTCTCCCATAGTCTAACACTGGGTTACCTTATTACACTTAATACGTGATGACTTCAGTTTGAGAGCAGATAGAGACATACTTAATTCACTTATTTGAATTGGAATTTAAAATCCTCTTCAATGGACTAGTCAGATTTTAAATTACTCTTCAGAAAGGGCTACTTTTAGAAAGCTGTATGTGTCTACCTAAACCAAAAGTGCTGTAGTGTTCTTGTACTAGAATAAGAACACGCCCTATGTTACTAGGTCACCAGAATTGGAACATGGAACCTACAAAACTTGATGTGGGGTAGAATGTAAGCAACTGAGTGGAGAGGTGTGGTGCAGCGGCCAGGGCAGCTGACTTCAGAGCAGAGGGTTCACAGTTTGATACCCGGCGGCAGCTTAGCTCAGCACCGTGTGACTCTGGGCAATAGCTCACTTAATTTCCATGACGGCCCCCAGCGCCTTGAGACCCGTAAGGGTGAGTAGCTGCGCTAAATAAAAACAGACTTACATTTACGACTGATCATTTGGCAGATGCAGGAGTTGATGCTGGATGGGGTCGTTACTTCTGAACTTCAATAAACCTACTTTGGTTTCACCAGCTTTGCTGTTTATCTACCTGATTTGAGAAACCCATCTTTTACAAGTGCCTTACTGCCAGAGTCCAGGGTCACCTTCCTGTTAATCATTCCCTGTGGTGTGATGTGTATTCCTACCAGACAGGAGACAAAAGGCCCTTGGGTGTGGGGAAGGGTATTCCTCTCCTGATCAGGATGACCTGCGGGGTTGTACTCAAACTTAACTGTCACAGAGCACCTGAGGTCTGTAGCACTTCCTTCCTGACTTCTGAAGATGCCTGCCTGTTTTCCCTTGCAAATGCAGCTGACACCTGGGCCTGTCTGCCCTTTGTTTTACTAGCCAAGCTGGACCCAGATCAGGCAAAAGTAAGAACTGACCAGAGCCAGTTCATGGTAAGAAAAAGAGGGAGGGGTCCCCCACAAACAGGCTGTCATTGGGTGTAAATGTACACCCTCAGAACCTTTAAGTTTAGACTCACTCTAGCAGAGGTAGCAGCAGGGTTCAGGCAGGTACAGTTAGTACTGGTCAACTGTGCAGTTGCAGGGTGAGAGGTCTATGGAACCTTGTTGTAGCTCAAGCAAGAGGTAAGCCAACTGACTCTTGGAGTCACTTCTGGGGTCCTGGGTTCAAGGCAAGCAGGTCCAGTCTTCCTTCATGCTCTTCAAATAGAAGGGCAGTCATTCTTCCAATCCTCCAATGGTCCAGAATGCCCAGTTACAGCCAGTAGGTGGGGAAACTCCTAGCCACTCCCTAACAAAGGGAGTAAGAACTCCCGGGGATAACCTCAATCACTTTTATAGCACTTCCTGTGTGTTTTACTGTTAGCTATCCCACAGTATCCCTCGTTCCCTAAAACCAGCATGGCAGAACCCTTCTTTCCCTGGTGAAAGCGCTCTGTTTGAACCCAAAGGTGTGCTATGAAAATGGGCAAGCCTTCTTTTCACTCTAAATCAGTTCTAGGCAGCCACCCTCCCACTGGATTGGAGCCAAGATGGCTAGCAAGACAAAAGAGAGACAAGCCTATGTGGGAGCTACATCTGAGAGTGATAGGGTCACTACATTTAACCTCAGGAAGGGGCCGGGCCTCAAGGACCTTTTCCACTGTCTGACAGGAATTCACAGCTTACCAAAGGGGAGCCATTCAACATGGGACAGTGGGAACTGGCAGAAAGGCCCTTTTGGCTTAGGCAGAGAAACAATAACTTTCTAAAAGTGTAAATTCTTAAACACTAACACAAAATGAGATTTCAACATTAAGTTGGCTTTTAAATTACTATTAAAATTAGTCCTTGAACCAATGATGACATTGTAATGGTTTTGCAAAATACATTCCCTCCCCCCCCCCAAAAAGTCCTTGAATCAAGTTTCTAGCTGCTCCGAGACTGAAGTTAACCATTATACATTGTTATAATGTAAAGTAGTGCTTTCCTATGGCAGAGCCAGCCTTGCCACAGTGAAAAATGGCTTTGGAGATGTTTACTATCAGGGCAAGTACAACATTAAATGCACATGCCATACTTCTGAAATACCATGCACACTGCCCTATGGGCATTTAGTATTAAAAAGGAAAGTTTAAGCCTGGCAAAAGGTTTATTTTTCCAGGTCAAAATGCAGTTTAAATTACATACGTAGGCAGCACGGGAATGTCTGAAGATATGTTTATATTGCTACTTTAGTGGGTAGCACAAAGAGTGCTGCAGCCCATTAGTAGTATCTAATTTACAGGTTCTGGCCACATGTAGTGCCACATACTAGGATTACAAGTAAACCAAATAAATGGTCAGCAGGAGTAAATTGAACCGAATACTATGGCCAACAAAAACAGGTGTAGCAAAATAATGCAAAAATATAGGGACTACCACACAAAAGATAGTCATTTCCAACACATATGCCACCTGGCATTCCACACATTTAGTATCTGCCCTGTGGGTTGACCTAAAATTTGTATGAGACTCCCCACCGTAATGGTGGAAATGGGCTGACCCATTACACCTTTTTATTTATGCTGTTGCTGAACTTCTGTATTAATCTGGGTAGTAAACGCTGCTCCGTTGGCGGAGTTTATGGAGTTTGTGCTACTCCGCACTCCGCTTGGAGAGAGAAGTTCAGCAAAAACTTCTCCTACGCAGCGGAGCGTAGTTCACCGGTGCAGGTTTCTTAACTTCCACCCAAATCGGTGTCCTGCTCCTGGGCCTGGCTCCTCTTCTGCTGCTCCAGTTGAATTTCAGGAAGAACTGCAGTGCGCATGGCATACTGCGTGAAGGCATGCCTGACCCTATCCAATCCCATGATAGGGTCAGGCATGCCTTCACACAGTACTCCATGCGCACTGCAGCTCTTCCTGTAATTCAACCAGAACAGTGGAAGATGAGTGGAGCCAGGCCCAGCAGCAGGACAGCGATTTGGGAGGAAGGTAAGTCTCTTAGTCTTCTTTACTCTTTGGACTTACTACGTCGGAGGGGAGCTGGGTCTTTAGCAGGAGGGGGCAGGGGCTTTAGCGAGAGGTGGGCTGGGGCCTTAGTAGGAGGGGGGTGGGGATGGGGGCGGGGTGGGGGGCACTTTGCCAGGCCACAGAACTCCGCAGAATTTTTCAGAGTATTCCAGTAACTCTGTGAAAGTCCTCGGAGTACCACTGCGCAAGCTCTGCCAACCCTTACCTCTGTATGACTGTCACCTGTCTTGAAAGATTATTTTAGTTTCCAAGCAAGTATTTGAAACCAAAGTACTTCATAGTTTCATAATATTTTGTGTTACTTTCAAAAGCTCAGCAACAGATAAGGATGGCTCTAAACTAGGAAGTTAGGCTGGAGGTACTGCTTACCATTTGGTATTTGATGACTGCTGTAAAGAGATACTTCAACACTCTTGTACGGAGTTCATTTCAGGGAAGGGTGGTAGTCATTCCATAGTGCTCATGCAGTCTGGACTGAGGCTGCACATAGGCTGAGGTCATGCTATGTGGCAGGCAATGAACTCTGTATTATTCTGGAGAAGCCATGGCTTGTTGTCCCCAAGTCCTGAAAAATAAAAAAGGACAAAAGGGGGCAGGGTAGGGAAACCCAACACCTAGCACTCATGGGGCGGGTCTCAAAGGGAACTACCCTGGAGCCAAACTTTAAAAAAAGTTTGCATTTTGTCACAGTACCACAGAACTCCCACATGAGTCAGCTGGGCTCTTCTGTGGTCCATCAGGAGCCCTGCAAGACCACGAAACCCCAACAAAAATAATTAAATTACATCATTTGGACTGTTCAAAGTTCTTTAGGGAGCGTGCACTCCCAATACTCTATGAAGCCTCATTACATGGGTAAGCCCCTACTATGCACACTTTGCGCTCAGTGCGCAGACCGTGCATCAAGCTCACACCCTACATATACCTGAATCCCATGAGGAGGACAAGCCCCTATTACACAAGTCTATGCTCAGCATACAAACTGTGCACAGAGCCCACTCCCTTTTGACACACAAGCCTCATAAGGTATGCAAGCCCTTACCACACACAGTCAGTACTCCAGTGCTGCCTCCAGGTAGAAACCACTTCCTCAAGAAACACGACTCCAGTAGATTAGCAAGCCGCTACTAAGCACAGTCTTCACTCATTGCACAGGCAGTGTGTAGAGCTCACGCCCTCCAAACACGCAAGCCCCAATTGTTAGTTGACATAAATCTTTTGTTCACTATTTTACTGAACATTTTCCAGAGCACAACTCAACAAAAATGACATCCTTGTAAAAATTGCATCCTAATGACCAGCTTTTCACACAAAAGCCTAATTCAGGAATGACTCAGTTTTAGGAGATGAGACTGTCAGGTGGCCCATAGGAACATTGTTGTTTTTCACTAACTTAGCATGAGCACATTGTAGCTTGCCTGCTGCTTTGCACACATTGCAACACGTCTTCATTTTTTGCAATAATTTCAAACACTGCTTTCACATGAGAACTCATGACTGTGTTCACTCTCTGCATGTTCCTGGGATTTTGACTGATGTTATGTTCAAGTTAGAACAGCAATGCCCCTTGTTATTTTGTTCTGGCCAGTCCTTGGCCCTTAGACAAAACATACTGATGCAGCTGTTGTTTGGACAGCGTACGTGGGTTTTTGTGGGGTGCACAAATAGGTGACATACACTTGGAGGGAGACCATTCCAGGGAGAAGAGCACCTATGATGTAGATCTACCATCTATAGGCTAAGGTATGGAGTCTGCTGACAAAGCCTAGAGATCTTCTATTATATAATAATGCTTCTTCTTAGCAAGGGAAGGGAGGTTAGGCACTATAGTCCTTTCACCGCTGTCTTTCTATGATGACATCTCCCTTCATGATGTATGGACTGACTGCTATGCTGACAATATTTCTACTATGCATTTTCCTGCTTGTTGTGGCATGTATACTACATGTTAGGGCACGTTAGTTTAAATAAATATTTTGAACTGTTTCATGTCTCCTTCAGAACTTATTGTGGACAAGTATGAGAGAGTGAGTGAAAGGGTGTGTCTTGCTACCGTGATTCCTGAGAGATCTGGGAGTGTTGTGTTCTGTGATGTCTAATCATATCTTTCTCTGTAAGTGAGTAGGAGAGCAAGTACGATACTGTAGCTATTCGGTCCTTTGTTCGTGGGTACTAAGGTGGTACAAAGACTCAGACCCTGTACACCAAGGTCCCATTTCCTGTGCATATTTCTGTATTTGTGCAGAGTCCCTGCCACAAGACTTTGGATGTACGAAAGAGTGTTTTTGAAATTCAGGAATTTTTACAGAGTGGCTATTTTCAGATCTCCAAATGTGTTTTAATGAGCTCTACAGTTGCCAAATGCTGTTTTCTTGTATTCACTAATTATAAATAACTAGCCCTTATTTGCAATTATTATAAATCACAAACAGTGAATCGACCATCGCAATTTTTGAACATTTCAGCTTCTGAGGATGAAGAAATCACAAAGTTAGAAATTCTTGTTGAGGAGTGTGCAGGGGGAGAAAGGAATGTTGTTTGGCATGTCCTCCCTTAGAGTCACAGTCACAGAGCCTAAAAAAACCCATATGTGGTAAAGAATTCGAATGAGGATACATGGTGTTGAAAAGATTTGGAAAATGTGGTATGACTTTACGTCAAGAACAAATGAAAATATAGTCACCAGGAGACAGGAGGCAGTTGCAGCTGGTTTAGGACCCAGCTCAAAAAAAACTCCATCACCCTTGCATTACTTTGCATCGAGTAGGTGTTACATGGGTGAAGCACGGGTGTTCCCATGTATACACCGATATACTTTGAGCAAACCCAGATTTGCCAAGACTTTGTAAACCTGGGTTTGCGTGAAAATGTTGCACCAATGCAACAGGAGGTTACTTCCTATTTCCATGTGTGTTGCATTCTGCAACACACATAAAAAGCACTAATGCACTAAGGTACAAGGGTGCCTGCATTGGTGCTAGGCACATCACAGCACACTACCACAAGGAGAGACCGGAAATGCTCCATATCTTTGAAAATATGGAGCATTTCTGCTCTCTCCCCTTCATGCAATGCAGCGCCGTTAGTTCCCTTGCTTCTCCGCACTGTGTGAAGCAATAGTAAATGTGCCTCCTTATATTTAACTACAGATGTAAGTATTTACAAAACCTTTTTTTACAAAAAGTCAAACGAAAATCCTTGGTGGATTTAACAAAAGCATTTAACACAGAATTAGGGGTTATATAGTTTATCGTATTTTCTGTACTTTAATGTTAAACTAACAAAAAAATGCAGATACCTGAAAAAACACTCGCAAGATATAGAACAGTATTTTCTTTAAATATGTAACTTAAAAATTTACTTCACGGATCAGACAGAACAGTAGAAGAAACATGTGACAATGATGATGGGCAAGTTACTGAACATGTTGTTTTTTGTTTCTTCCTGGGCAAAGTTTACTAATTAATCATCGGTGACATTTTTTTATTTTTTATTTATATTTTATTTATTTTTTATTATTGAGAGTTTAATTCACGGTTGTTCATATACAAAATTAAGTGCTTACGGTGTTCAATTTAAATTTTGGTTGACACATTCATAGAAACATGGTCCATCCCCAAAACATATCACTATCAAAATTGCCATTAAAAAGTACATAAAAGCACATCTAAAAAAGAAAAGCCACATATTGCACAGTTTCCCTTTCCATTCTGTTTTATCCAATTCACTGACTAGCTTCCAATGGACTTCCAGCATTTCTCAAATTTTATAAGTGAGCCTGACCTTAGGGCATAGAGTCTCTCCAGCTCTGAGTTGAGAAAGTCTCCCACCTGTCTATACCCATTCTCCTCCCACTCCTTGAGTACGTCAGGGTGCAACAGCCTGTCCCCCCTGGCATATAGATCGGCCAAACATGTGGAGCCATTTATTTGAGGAATTCCATGATACAGATGGACTTTTTTGTTTTAAAAACCACTGGAGAACCTTGTATCGCACTTTCTAAGGGTTCTTCACTATCCTCATAGGATCTACAATTTTTTTATTTGTTCATTATTTTTATCATAAAAAAGTATCCATATCTGGCGAATCAAAATGGTTATGAAATCTGTGCTTACTATGTGCAGAATTTGCGTAGTATTATTCCCTCAGGTTTGGGAGAGCTAACCCTCCCTCCTCGTTTGGATAGCTTAAAGTGGCTTGTGCTGATCTTGGTACCTTGTTGGCCCATAGAAAAGATAAGACAGACCATCTAGTTCTTCAAAAAAAGACGTATGCTGTGCTCATGGGATTGCTGAAAATAAAAAATGAATAGTGGTAAATTGTCATTCGCAAAAATGCCACCCGGCCTATTATTGAAATTGGAAGTTGATTCCATTTCGCTAATAAAGGCTTAACTTTTTGCACTAGAGGGAAATAATTTTATGTATATTGTTCATCCACTCTTTCCGACACATAGATCCCTAAGTACCTCTTAGGCCTGGAGTTATGAAGTACATGAAACTTGGTCTTACTCAATGTCTTACCTGAGTAATCACATAATAAACTTTCTGTCTTAACATTATTATTTTTTTTATAGCCACCCAGTGCTTGAAATTCAGAAAAAATCCCCAATATTTTATTTGAGTGTTCTCCCAAGGTTTGAGAACTAAAGCAATATCATCAGCGTTAAGTTTTATATTAGTCATGCCTTGTAAAGGTGCAGTTTTTAGCGCTTTTTGCCAGATGGCTATTGCCAGGGGCTCTATAAATGAGAGAATTGGAGATAGGGGACACCCCTGCCTTGTACCCCTACTTACAAACTTCACCCATCAACAGAGATAATGAACTTATGCAGACAATGGATAATATGTACCTGGTTCACAAAATACAAATTTGATTTCACTAATAGGAACTCGTGGCAGTGCCCATAAAAAGATAGACCTATCAGACAGAAACAGTAGAAGAAATGTGAGATAGAAGATGGGGAAGTTACTGAAGATGAAAATATAGAAAATTCACCCATCACCAGAGATGATCAACATAGATAGGAAATGGATAATATGGACATATTTCACAAAGGTAAACTTACACTTTTCTGTAAGTTTACAATTTTTGGGGTATTTACAAAATACGAGTTTAATTTTACTAATAGGAATTTCACGACTGCAGCTGCTCCACACTCATGACATAGACTCTGCACATAAAAAGATACATCTGCCCTATCTTTTTATGAGTGGAGTTCCCTGCACTGACTGCAGAGACTCTGTAGTAGTACAATTACTATTAGTTAAATGAAACTCATAATTAATGAATACCATAAAATAGCTAACTAATAATGAACCTGTAGCGAGTGTGACTGATACACGTGCATCTCAATTTCATGCCCTTGAACAATCCATATTAACAGTTAAGGAAAAACAGCACAGGGTAACTTGTTACCTTAGTCAAAGGGATCACACAATTAACAAAACCATATCTGAGTACTATAATCATGCTCCAATCTGGTATATCAGATATTACTCTGGCAGAGAGTCATGCAGTAACACCTGAGCCATAGGCAAACAGGCATAGACAAAGACATCATGATATGAGGTTACAAGCTTTAGATAGGTCAGTAAAAAGTCTGGTATCTTCAACAACGACAATGTGTCAACTGACATTTAATGTACAAGTAGACTTGGAACATTAGAGCAGTGATGTAGTCAGAAGTCTAATACATCACATTGAAGAAATGCAAACATCTAATAGATCCAATAAAGGCCAACAAGAAATCGAAGAAGGATCTAGTGTTAGTGGTATCTGTTTAACATCACCTCCAGTTGAAAAATGGCCTTGTAGAGTTACTAGACGCAAATGATTGTATTCTTTTAAAAGGAAATTGAAGGAAATGCAGTTATAAGTATTATTATGTAGTTAAAGAAAATGACATGCTTTCTGTCCTTTTTTGAAAGAAAAGAAGAAAAAATAAAGTAACAAAGATTAGTAGAAGAACAGATAATGTGATGGTTTCCTGATTACCTCAAAAATAATTGTTACGTCAATTCTGCATTGTCAACCTTCAGCAGCTATGATAGTATCCTGTCCGGGGGATGGAGGTCAATCGATGTTGATCCTCATTGTCAGAGTCATTTGACTATTTCTGAAGACACACCTCATCCAACTACAATGTTGTGTAGCATTGTGCATGTAGTAATAATTCTACAACATGTTACCCAGTCCTACTCCAATGCACCACCAGACTAATGAAGATTACAAAACCTCCCTTTCAGTAATCTAAATGTCCGTTCTATAACTGAACTTGCTTGCTTGTGTTTTTTATTGCACCTCCTCTAGGCAAACTTGAATGAAAATATGGTGTAAGGAAAATGCACTGTCACCTAAAGAAATATAAAAGTATTTAGTTTAATACAAAAAATTATTATTATATACCATTAAATGTTTACTTATACATTTATCCTTACCAAACACACATCCATCTCCAAACTGCCCTGTAGCTAGCTGACAAAGTAATACACATCAGATCATGGGGGCTTTCTGGAAACCATGCTGCTATATCACTTATGAAGCATGAAGCGTTACAAACCATCTGGTTATGTAGCTAGTTGTGCCATTTTCTATTACAATAGATTTCTTCTGTTTCTGATGGTGGACACATTAAGGTATGTGTGCATTCCATATATCAAACAAACATGAGGAATTTGCATTAAACACAAAACAGTTTTTGTGGTTTGTAATTCAGCTGGGGTATGAGGGAAATAAACATGCTCATTTACTTTTTCGAGCATAGACTCTAAAAAATTGTGCAATATTTTTTGAAAGAGCAGTCTGCAATATGCCCTCAACAACTGCTACTGTGTGCTGGTAACTCTTAGATGAAAGAAAGTGATGGTAACAAAAAACATGAATTTAAACTTAAAATCACCTCTTTTTTAAATCTTTACCTACTGTATGCCTCCTCATCCGCTTGTTCAAGGAAAGTATCCCTGTATCTAAAAATCCTCCTGCTTCTCCTCCTCATTGTCTGCTGAGCTTCGAGAATGCACATCATTCTCAGCACAATGTAAGGTGCAGCCACTGAAAGATTGCAGTGCTTTTTGGGTGACTTTTTTAACTTTGTGTCTGGATGCCATCTGGTTGAACTTGGTGGTAATTTGCACATGCAATTTGCTGAATTGTGAAAATTTGCTCATTTCAAATGCTTGGTTCATGCAAATTGGGACTTGTTAACTATGAATTGCAAAGTAAGAAATGAAAAAAGCTATAGCTAAATAAGAAATCAGTAAAGAAAAATACGTTCTCTAAAGAATTTTAGCAAAACTAAATTTTCCAACTCAATTCATTGAAGGCCTATGTAATTGTCACAAACCATTTTGTGAATGGGTTACCCTTCATTAAACCTATGTACATCAGGCCCTTTGTTATTTTCCTCTAATAGAGTCTCTTTGCTAATTAGCCTGTAAGTGTTCTCTAGATGAATGAGGCCAGAAATGTGTTTGGTTGCTCTGCTTCAGCTGCATTTTCTATTTGTTTCTTTAGTTCAGCTTTTGGTTTGAGCCCAATAAGGTCCACATTAATTTTTAATTTGAAGGAGTAATGAAAGTCGAAGCAGTAGTATACAAGGATGAACACAGGTAATTATTTAAACACAATGAATGATCACCTCAAGTAATTCACTAAGGCATAGTAGCCAAGGAGGTTTATTCTAACACAAACTGCAAGCACTTTGTTCTCCTATGGATTTAGCTGTACAGAACAGTTGCCAATCATTCTAGAGTTGAATGAGCTATGTTGGTGTGATAAGATTACTGGACGCTTGATACTCTGAAGCTTTAATTTGAAGAGTATCAAAGAAATGTCTGATGTACTGTGCACTAAATGCATGAATTGCAGGCCATCTTCTAGGTCCTACATAACTTTTTAACGTTGCTACACACATTCAAGCTTTAACCCTTTCCCTTGGAGCAATGCTTACTGACCAAAATGATGCCCCAAGTATATTTACCAACAACATTTTACATAAAGCCTATGTGTGCCAGATATTCCACGATAATGAAGATAGGATAACAATGACAGCTTAATCCTTGAATCTTTCATTAACAGCACTGCCAGTGGACTCTAAATAGAGATACCACCCACAGCACCCCACATCACCAAGTAAAACAGAAGGAGTAATGGTTCAGTTAATTGGAGATGAAACTTTGTTATTTTCCCCGAATGGAGGTTCTTTGCTAGTCAACCTGCTGCCTTTACTATCCACCGCAACCATCACTAGCTAGGCTGAACCTGGGTAGTGACTAGTTGGGAAGTGGTATGTGGGTATCCACATCTACAGATTTTGCTTGTATCTCAGTGCTGTCATGTAGGATTTTTAGGATCCTCCATATTTGTGAAGAGACTTGTGTGAAAACAATGCTACACAGTTAATGCAATTTGCTAAGCAACTGCCCTATCCTACTATAAGAGCCCACATTTCCATTGAAGAAGAGAGAAACAAGAACCTATAGCAGCCATGGGTCTCCAATTAGGATTCAAAATTGAAAATGTTTAATTTCCTAGTAATAATGACATTTTATTTTTATTAGAAAAGGGGAAGGGTGATGATTACAAAATGATGATAATGCCTAAATATCATCTTTATCTTAAAACTACTCTGAGGAACTTCCACATCCCTCAAGGCCAAAATGTGATTCACTGCCTGAAGAAGCCTGAAAATGCACCACATGGCTTTTCTCACCTTAAAAGAAGGCAAATGTTAGATCCTGGATTTGGAAATGAGGCTGGGGCTGGATATACACTACCATAAATTTATAAACAAATATCTTTTTAGGAAAATAACATTTTTATGAGAAAACCGAGACTTAACCTTGGTCGCTATGAGATTTTTCTCCTAAAAGTATATAGAAGTGTTTAAGAAAACACCATAACAACATTAATGTCATGAAACTAATCGGTAAAATGTTCAAACTAGTTTAGTAAAAAGAAGAAGAATAAAGGATTCAAATAAGGGTATAATGGCCCAAAATTGGAGCGGGGACTGGGAGATACAAAGGTTAGACGATGTGCGTTATCAGAATCAGCCACCGGGGACATTGGTTGTACAAAATATGACAAGCAGTTAAAGCCCTGCTCTGCCTCATACACACAAATGCTTCAAATCTTTCTACACAGAATAAAGTAGGATGATGAACAATCTCTCTACCCCTTCTCCCTGGGGAAATAGCCTAGGTTCAGCCTCTTTGAACGGTGGATTCCTGAAAAGGTCTTGTGTTTCTCCAAGTGGGAACATATTTTTTTCTGTCCTTCTTCCATAGGGCTACAACTAAGAGTCCAAATGTCATCAAAAGCTGGTGAGTTGTATAGCTCCCAGATCTAGGAAGAGCTCCTAGAGGACTAGGTCACAGGTTTAAGTGGACAGAAGGCTTGCCTGCTGACACCATCTAGGATGCCAGCACAGTCCAGTCCACAGGCCAGCAGATTCTTCAAAGAGATGGTGTTCTTGTTTTTTATGTTACTGGGACTATAGAAGGCCAGCTGGTCCGACTCTAATGAAGCACATCCAAACTTTGGACCCAATGGAAGTGGGGCGCTCAGACTCAATCCTTCCCCATGCAGATACTAACAGCAAGTTCTTGCTCATCTTATCTAATCCAAGTCCAGTTGTGTTCTGGGGTGTGGTTACAGTCACTAGCTAGTGACTGGTGGTATGTTCTACCCCTTTCCCTAGTAAGGACCTGATTTAGATCTTGGCGGACGTGTTAGTTTGTCACAACAGTGACGGATATCCCATTCGCCAGAACCCCAATAGAAGTCCATGTTCTGGTGTGAACATGGGCTTCTATTGGAATTCTCCAGGGCATATTATCAAGCCCATTATCGCCGCTTTAGCTGCAGTTTTCTGCCGCTAAACCAGCAATAATTTTAACGCCGTCCTTGATAATATGCACCCTGGTTTTCTTGTCCGTTTAGGATTTGAACTTCCTGGGCAAGTCTTAGTGGGTGATGTAAGTACACACTGGAGTCCACATATGACATTTACCTTTCATGCCACTGGTGCCTTTTCTGTGACATCTCCTATGACCTAACAGGAAAGTTAAATAGACCAAGTGGGTGAAACCAATTTTACCAGTATCAATTTGGGACCACAGCTCATGCACTGTTTCACTTACAAAGCAATGTCTCAGGGAATGGAGTTCAACAAGAACCAGCATAAATAGGGTCCAGAAGAAGGTGAAAAAGCTGGGGTGACCACACAGAAAAGGCAAATCTACTACAGAGAAGCTGAATTAGTCACTGTGCAGCCTTTAAGGTAGAGAAAAAAACATTTTAGCTAAATCAATTTTGCAGTATATTTTACATATATATATGTTTATTATTGAAATTAATCTTTTATAAATATTACAACAGTGCATGGATTATTATTTATCTAGTTTCTCCCTAAGCTGGTTTGTTTAAAGATAGGAAAGATACTGCAGCCTGTGCAGTGAAAGAGCACTTTTAATCTTTACACTGTATTATATACCACTTTTAATATTTGGTATACACCATGTTTATAATTTGTACACCTAGACCATTTAAAATCAAGGCATTCCCAGGAGTCACTTAGTTAGTGTTAGAAGTAGATTTCTTTATATTTCAAAATGGTGTACTGTGCTACCTGGTGCTGCAGTTTTGTGACTACAGCTATTCTGGGCTGTGATTGCAGGCTAAAAGATATGTGTTTAAAGTCCTTCATAGACAGATTAGATCAATACTGTAGACTAAAAGTGGCTTCTAAATAATATGCCACTGGTGCACTTTTCTGTATCACATTATTGTGAACTCATTTAAAAATCAGACAGAACAATTAGGGTCAGCCAATGTTTCCCCATGTTTAGGGGTCACAGTACATGCACCAGGAGTTGAAGCCAGTTTCCTTCCTGGTGCTCAGAGTTAAAATAGGCCAATAAAGGTAGTCTCAACAAAGCAAACATATTTAGTGGGACCACTCTATATGGTGATTTTCTTACAAGTGATAGCAGACATAGTGCAAGAAATCATTACAAAGTAATAGTGCAAGAAATCATTAAAAAGTACACATAAATGTGCATAATCAAAACAACAAAAGTCATTTTGTGCATCTTAGGTGAAAATTATAAGACTTGTATTGTTATTTTTATATTGGTATGTGTATTGTATAAACATATCACTGAAAAAACCCAATGGTTAAAGTAACTATAACTCCTGCCTTCGCCATGCTAAGTTTTGTCATCAATGATGCCATTTCAGATGTTGCAGTAATTTTTGTTATAGAACATGTCATTTGTGTTGTGATATGGGAAGTACTTAAAAGTGCATAGCGAGGGCACAAGGTATAGCCACTTTTGGGCACGAGTTAAAGTTACTTGAGATACCTGTAACTGGTGAATTTTAGTAGTTTTGTTTGTTTAAAATGGTATGATTTAACTGACATTTTTACCTTACTACAACATCTCTTTAAGCTTTGTATTTTCTAGTGAATTTCTAAGGTTTTTTTTAATACGAAGATATCATTACCATAACTAACTATGACGTCACTTTAACCTTTGGGTTTTCAGTGAATTTCTGGGGCTTTTTAATGCAGAGTAATAGTTTAATACCATATGCAATGCCAACCCTACGCCATTCACAATATTTGGCTGTGCGTGCGTGGTGTGGAATTAGCCACAGGGCCTGGTCTATGGCCAGATCCTGCGTCCAACCCTTAGGAGGCAGCCAACCCCAGCCATGCTTGTGCGACATAAGTGGCGTCGGGTTGGGCGCCCTGCAGTACGCAGCACTCAGGCTGACTTATTGACTTCATCAAAGAGTCACACCACCAAAACATAAAAAAAACATAAAAAATGGGCCTATTGGCTTTATCAAGGGGTGTGCATATCAACATATACAAAGCAAATCTATCATCTTTGTCCAAAAAATCACCAATAATTGTAGTCAAATGTATATTTAAATAATTCACACAATGCATTGTTTAATGAAAATAATTATTATAAAAATGTCTAGTCGAGAGTTATTAAAAAAAATAAAACCAAAATGATTCTAATCTTTGTTTTAGCATTGTTTGTGGTGGTTGCCCAAGGGCCCCAGTCGTGCAGACAGGGTAAGTCTGCACTTTCCCAGGCAGTGAACCACAGTGTACATGGGTTGGCTCCTCTTGACACTGTTAAATATTGAGCCCCAAGGGATGGTGTCCCCGGGCTGATAATGGTTCAAGGAGGGTGTGCACGGCACCCTACCTTTTTTCAAATAAATTCACCCCCAGGGCATGAATAGGCCCGGGGGAACATGTGCGGATGGGATTCCCAGAGCCTCCTAGAGACTCAGGGAGGGGGGCAACATGACCCCTTGCCAAAATAAACACATGTGCTGCCCAACTGGGCTTTGACCCACCTCAAGGGGTTCTTTTTTGTAAGCATTGGAGCCTATACTTTCAAACAACAAATTGCAGCATATTTGCAATCACCATGAATTTGCAGCAAAAAAACTTTAAATGTGGTTTCGGACACGGGTCCCTCCGGGGCCTGCCCATCAGGCATAAGGGGCAGGTGTGAAGATGTTATGAGTTAGCTGCCTAGGTGACTTTGCAATTCTTTGATAATAAGAATGTTGACGAAGGGAGTTACTGTGAAGTGCTGAGAGGATCAGGACATTTCTCTTCCTCTGGCTGGAGATGCTGATTGAAATAAAGCAGTAGAAAAGGAAACCTGCAGAAAGGCTCTTCATTTCATGGCGATGAGTTCCTGCGGAGGGGGACAGGTACAAGCATCTCCATCCCTGGAATATCAAATAATTTTATCTTCAATTCTGTCACATTATTGAGTAGTAAGGAGGAGTGCCTTCACTGTGAACACCATTCTTCTGAAATCTTTGGACTCTAATTGTGAGTATCTTTTCTTTACTTTTGAGGATTTGGCCTTTGCATCATTGCTTGATTACCCACCTATGAGTGTGCAACGTTAACTAACTGAGCGGTTTTCAGGGGCAACACTCGAGCTGGGACTCGTGTTCATACTTACGGGTGGCTAAGTAACCAGGACTCATGCTCTGACTCACAAGTTGCTAAGTAACCAGGACTCGTGCTGGGACTCATGCTCCTACACGCGGGTCGCAACGCGTCTTGGGGAAAATAACCAAGCAGACCAGAATTTGATCTGGAGCTTGGATTGTGGCCTCTGTCTCAGGAATTATTAAATCAAAGACCGGTTGCCCTGTTAACTTGTATCCACATGTACGCTGTGCACTGTAATGGTCACCCTAGGAAGTTACCCCTTACAAAGTGTACTGTACAAAGTGAAAACATACTCACTCACCTTTTCTTAGATTTGATTTCTATCATGTTGTTCCCACGACTTCAAGAGCAAGAAACAGGAAGAAAGAAACAGGAAATGTCCTAGTGGTAAACATAGAAAAGGGACTACATTTTCATCTCAGGAGAAAAAAAATGAGGAGAAACTAATCTGCAAACTGCTAGTTGTTTGTAGATGTGAAAATAGTCTGCATTGCTCATTGTTTATTATTGTTTGATGCTTTTCCTAATTATTTTAACCTATTACATTAGTATTTTAGATTTTTATTTTGGGATTTTATTACAGGTGAATTGTCAGACCAAAACATTACTTCTCTGCCACCTTTCTTAACAACCCCCAGAAAACCTATTATAACTTGGAAACAATGGAAAAATTGATTTTACTTATATATAAGCGATAGGTGGGGATAGGGCAGTCCAGTACAAAGTCAAGCGATACTACTTCATCATTTAGGTGTTGAAGGAAGAAGATTTTATTAAGAGTTACCAGAAATGTCACTGGGAGTGGGAGATGGGCAACTGAACAATATTTATGAAATGTTGATTCAAATGCTGGAGTTACACTTTACTCCAAAATAGAATGCAGTATTGGAACATCATAAATTCTTTACCACAATGCAAAGAGATGATGAAGATATTGCTTCATATGAAGCTACCCTAAAAGGTTTAGCTATAACGTGTATATTTGAACAGCTGAATGACTCTGTAATAAGAGACCAGATAGTATATTGTACTAGCAGTAAGCGAATAAAGGAGAAACCTTTAATGACAGAACATACGCTAGAGGAAGCCATACAGATAGCAAAAGGAATGGAACACACTGCCATGTGGTTAAAAGAGATGGAAGGGACGTCAAATGTGAAACAGAACAAAATTGAAGTTGTTGAAAAGAGAATGGCGAAAAAAAAATTGGAGATAAACAATGAATCAAGAAAACTATAAACAGAAAGAAGGAAAATTCAAGTCAGCGACATTACATGTTTCCATTGTGATTTGCCGGGCCACATTGCTTCTATTTTAAACTGTCTTGCTAGAATGTATTATGTAGATGTTGTGGAAAAAGGGGGCATTTTGCAAAAGCTTCCAGGACCAGAATGCCGGAAAGAAAGCAAATACAAGAGGTTGCTGATGTGTGTGAGAAAGTACAGGAAATTGTGTTGACAATTGACGAAATGGGAAGTGATTTCAAGGATGAAGACATTAATGTGATATTGGAAGGTCCAGGTGTGAATATGGAAAATATGGATAATTTAGAAAAAACACATTGTAAGTTTTTTTTTGAAGGGAAGGACATAAAAGTCATAGCAGACTCTGAAAGTTTATACACTCTTAGATCTAACACGTCCAATGAGGACAATTGGCCTATGGGAGAAAGTCCAAAGTTAAGTAATCTAGACATAGGAGCAGTAGGTTATGCAGGCAAAAGGATGGACATTGTTGGAATGTGTTGAATTACCATAACGTTTAAAGGGGAGGCTGTGAGAGAGAGAGTTTATAGCGTGGATTTTGGTTCAAATCTCTTGGGATGGCATTACCAAATGTATTTGAACATAATAATAGATCCTAAGGCTAAGGAGCCTGTGATGGTGACTGAGAAAACAAATGTGGGGGAAGAGAATGATTGTACCAAAACGGTAAAAAGATATCCTAAAGTGTTCAATTCAAAGTTAGGTTTATTGAAAGAATTTTGTCACAAAATAATCTTAAGAAACGAAGCGAAACCGGTGGTCCACAAAGTAAGGAATGTTCCTAACATGATGATAAAACCATTACATCAAGAATTGGAAAAATATTTGGAACAAGAAATTATTCAACCTATTGAGGAATCAAAGTGGTTGGCTCCAATTGTGATAGCTCTGAAGGACGGAGGGAAAATTTGTCTTTTCATAGACAATAGAGATCTCAACAAGAACATTTGGGTTGATAAGGAACCCCTTCTGAATGTTTCTGAAATGTTATCTGCTATAGAGGGTGGGGGCATCTTTCGTGTGCTGGATATGTCAGCTGCTTATCATCAGATTAAATTACATGAAGAATCGAGACATTTGATCTCCTTTACTACACCTTTAGGTGCATTCAGATATAGAAGAATTCTTTTTGGTTTAGCGTCAGCCTCTGCTGTGTTTCAAAGGGTAATGAAGAACATTTTTTGGGAGTTATGAAACAAGTATGGTGTTTCCAGGATGATATTTTGGTGATGGGGGAGAAGGGTGTATGTGATCATGATAAATTATTCCGAGATGTGATGGAGCAACTGGAGAAGTATGGTCTAACTATAAAAATAGATAAGTGCCAGTTGAAGAAAGAACAAGAAGATTAGCTGATGACGTGTGTTAGACCCAGCACCATTGGCGTGGGTCTCCCTTCCACTTTTTGCTGTTGCCTGCTGTATTTTTGCTATGTATTTTGCTGGTCTAGATGGTTTGGGCACTTTGCCACTGCTATTCAGTGCCAAAGTGCAAGTGCTCCCTATTGTAAAGTGTTGTATTGGATTATTGACTCCATGATTGGTTCATTTGATATACTTGTCAGACCCTAGTACAGTGCACCATGTGTGCCCAGGGCCTGCAAATCAAATGCTGCTGGTGGGCTTGCAGCAGTGGTTGTGCCACCGACAGAAGCAGCTTGTAAAGTGTGTCTCAGGCCTGCCATTGCAGAGCCTGTGTGCAGTCTAGTACTGCCATGTCGACTTGGCAAGTGCACCTGCTTGCCAGTCCCTAATCCTTCCCTTTTCTATATTTTAGTCACCCCTAAAGTAGGCCCAAGGGCAGGGTGCATTGTATGTAAAAGGTGGGACATGCCCTGATGTGTGTAGCATGTCCTGATAGTGAATTACGGCCAATTTCGTTTTCACTATTGCAAGGCTACCCGTTCCAATAGGCCAGAATGGGCAGTTTGATTATAACATCCTATAATCCTAACTGACTCAGGGAACTAGGTAGAAATTCGAGTTTAGTATGCCTGAACTCAGAATGGTAAAATACATCTTTTAGTGAAGTTGGTTTTAACATTCTGTGTTTGAAAATACCACATTCAAGCCTGCCTGTGCTAGGTTGTGTATTCCATGTCTGGTTTGTGAGTGACAGGGGCTGGGGTGGCTCCAGGAGACAGGGTGAGTCAGCACAAGGCTGAATAGACCTATCTGCATGAGGAGTGGTGGGAGGAGTAGCACCTGGCCCTGAATAGGGCTTGCCTACCTTCCACAATGCTGGCTCCACCTCCTGTGGTGCGTCTGATGACCCTGGCCCACACTGACAAAGGAAGAATATGTGCACTGGCAGAATGCACCCACAACTGGTTTGGACTAGGTACGGACACTCTCTGCCTTCAGAGACAAATGATTTGTGTGTTTAAAAAGGGGGACCCAGACCCCAGACCTTTAGATCGCTTCTGGGAATCAAGACGACCCTTTGCCAAGGAGAAGAACCAAGGAAACTGAAGGAGGAGACTGCCCCTGTGCTTTGCTGTTGGGGTTGGCCTGCAGTGGTTACTTTATTTGCCAAGGAAAGGAGAAAAGGAACTTTGTGTGTACTTTTGCAATCTTGAAGAATAATCTCCATGGGCTTGAACTATGCTTTCCTCCTGCCTGAATTCTCAGGGATACAAGACTTCACCTCCAGCTCTCCTGAATCCCCTTGCTGTGGAATTCTGCCTGCAGAGAGGTGCCCACTGATTTTTGGGCCCTCTGAGAAGACTGCGAGCCGCTGGGAGCTGGAAGCGCGACACAACAAGGAGAAGCGTGTCGCCGCCGCGGCAGTTGCCGTCGCATCGCCGAAGAAGCGTGCCTCCGCTGCAGCTGTTCGCCGTCGCATCATTGACGAAGCGCGTCGCATCACCAGAGAAGCGTGTCATCGCCGCAGAGGTCGCCATTGCATCACCGGAGAAGCGCGTTGCAGGGCCTGTCACGGCTCCGAAATTTCTGAGTTCACTGCATGGCTGCCGGGCATGCACGCATCGCATCCAACCTTGTCGCATCGCATCGAGAAGCCATTTTCCCGCATCGCCCCGAATCGTCACATCACATCGAGGCGCCATCTTGTCACATCACACCGGATCACAGTAAGAAACCGTTGCATCACCTCCTCTCTGGTAAGGAACCGACGCATCACCCGACACATCACCTCCCCCGAAGCAAGGAACTGACGCATCACCTTCCCTGCGACACATTTGTTTGTATTGTGTGACACATCCAGGGTACTTTGAGAATAAAGTGTTGCATTTACCATCTACATTGAACTAAGCTATTTCTACCGTTGTAAAGTCATATTTTCATTTACAGTATTGTGGATTTTTGTTGTTTGGTCTTGTGTTAACCCCTTCAGTGCCCATGACGAGCTGGACTCGTCATGGGCCGCGGTGGCGCTGTGCCCATGACGAGTCCAGCTCGTCATAGACCCCGCCCGCTAATGCAACGGCCGGCACTGGGCGGGGAAAGGGGCGGGCACTGAAGGGGTTAAGTCTATTAAAGATTACGTATTTTTCTAAAATAGTGTGGTGTCCATTTGTAGTGTTTTCACTGTATTGCTGTATATGTTCACAAATGCTTTACACACTGCCTCTGAGATAAGCCTGTCTGCTCGTGCCAAGCTACCAAGGGAGTGAACAGGGGTTATTTTAGAAGGGTACCCCCTTACCCTGACTAAAGCAAGGGTCCCTATTTGGTCATAGGTACCTACCTCTGCCAACTAGAGACACCCAGTTCTAATTCAGCTGTGAGGATTTGGACTTGCATTTGTGACTCATATAAAATGATTGGTGTACACTACTAGTGAGTGCAGACCATAACGCGACCGCATACTTTTTGGTAGAATTTTCCTTGGAACTTCTTTTTGCTTTTTGAGAACTACCAACTGTTTTTCACCATGAGCAAAGCAGCATCCAACGCATCTATGGATCTACAGTTTGAAGAAGATAGGGTGGATACCTACACTGTGCCACAGCTTAAAACCTTCTGCAAAAGATTTAAAATCCCTGTGAAAGGCGTAGCCAAGAAGGAAGAGTTCCAAAAGGCGCTGAGGGCCTGGTTGGAATCTAGAAATGCTATTGAGCATCCTGGCGAGCCTAGGGATGAGGCAGAGAATGCGGATGGGCAGCTGGATGAGCCATTGGGCCTGACCAGGGAGAAAGGACCTTCATTTTCAGGCACAGTGTTTCTTCAAACGGCCTGTCCCCAGAGGAGCTGGAGGACAGGAAAAGAGATAGAATGCATAAGATGGAGCTAGCCAAGCTCAAGATGGTGGTCAGATGTAGTTAGAGAATAAGAAGTTAGCCTTGGAGGAAAAGAGGATGCATTTAGAGCATGAGAGGATGTTGAGGGAGTTGGAATTGAAAGCCAAGAGGTTAGAAATTACTCCCTCTGATGGCAGCACACCATCCGTGCCTGTAGAAACAAGAGTGTTAATTCCCAAGGATGTTATTAAGGAGTTTCATAGGAATGAAGATATTGAGCAATGGGTCAAGGCCTATGAGGTAGCTATGTCCTCCCAACATGGGGCCCTGAGAAGGATTGGGGAGCGGGGTTGTGGGGGCAGTTCCTCAGTGATTGGCGGGACACCTTATTAGATTTGCCTTCTGAAGATCAGAATTCCTTAATGTCCAGGTATGGGTTGACCCCTGAGCTGTATAGACAAAGGTTTAGGAACTGTAAGAAACTGGAGTCTAGCACTTGGGTAGAATATGTTTCTTTCTTTGGCAGAGCAGTGGATGGTTGGGTGAAGGGTAGCAAAGTGAATGATTTTGAAGCGCTCTATAATATGTTTGCATGGGAGCACTCGTCAAATAATTGTTTTCTAGAGCTACGCCAGCACCTTATTGATTGCAGGCTGACTAACCCTAGGAAGCTTGCTGAGGAGGCAGACCACTGGGTGAGCAGCAGGGTCCAGAAGGGTCATGTAGGAGACTCCACCAAAGGTGGGCAGGGTCCCCAGCAGAAGAGTGGGGGGGACAAGGGTAAACAGAGGGAGTTACAGAAAGGGCCCCAAAGTAATCCCCGTTCCCAGCCTCCCTGGAGAAGAAGCCCGGGGGCCCGACAGGTAAACCAGTTTATAGGGGACCCCTGAAATGTTTTAAGTGTGGTGAAGTGGGCCATCGTTTTTATGATCCCCAGTGCCCACAGAGGGATAAGACAGCACCCACTGGTGCATCACCCCGGCAGATGGCGAGTGTAGCCCTGGGGGAGGAGATGGGTGCCCAAGGTGGGTGGGGTCCCGCAGAGATGTCCCTTGTCTATTTAGGAGACTGTGAGGTGGTACCCAGGACCCAGCTGCCTGATAACACTAAAATGTACAGGCAGTGGGTGACCATCAATGGCCATAGAGTGGAGGCTCTTAGAGACACCGGAGCCAGTGTGACAGCTGTCAGTTGTCGCCTGGTGTCTGAAGAACAGATGGTCCCCAATGCATTTTACCCAGTTGTTGCAAGGTGGCTCAGGTTCCCTTTGAGAGGAGGGGGGGTCTCTGGTACTCTTCAAGGAGCTGTGAGGCCATCCATGCCTGTTGACTGTCTGTTGGGTAATGATTTGGAGAACTCTCCTTGGGCTAAGGTGGAGCGAAGTGTTCATTTGGAGATGTTGGGTTTGCCTGAGTGGGCATGTGTGACCACACGATCCATGGCAGCCAGTAAGGGTGCTCAAGAGGACCTGGAGCCTGAAAGAGTGGCCCAGGTGCCTTCCTTAAAGAGAAGAGGCAGGGGCACGGGACACCCGCTCACACAGGGGCAGATTTATGACAACTGGCGCATCCCTGCATATCAGCAGGGATGCGCCAGTTATTATGCGCCACAGCTGCGCCACCATGGATGCGCCGCATTTATAATGCGGCGCACCATGGGGCAAAAACGGCACAGATGCGTGACGCATCTGCGCCGAAAAGTGGCGCATTGCTGGAGTTGCGTCGCAAGCGCGACGCAGCTCCAGCAATGATCTGGGGGGCCCTATCTTTAAAATGCTGCGTCAATCCTTACGCCTGCTTCAAGCAGGCGCAGGGTTTTGACGCAGCATGGGCTCAAAAGTGACTGAGTGAAATCTTGTAGATTTCACTCAGCCACTTTTAGGAGGCGTTCCTGCGCCGGAACGCCCCCACCTGCCCTGGAACGCCTACATGTGGCGCAGGGCTTTACAACTTGACGCATCTCCCAGATGCGTCACGTTGTAAATACCCCGCACCATGGCGCAGGATTTGCGTCGCTGCTGCGTCACAAAAGTGACGCAACGGCGGCGCAAAAGTGGCGCAAGTGCAACATAAATCTGCCCCACAGTTCCCACGGTCCAGGAGGAGGCAGACCTTGAGGGGGATCCCCTGGCACCTACAGGGGAGCAGGTAGCTGAACTGGGGGACCTGCCTGAGCTGACACATTGGCAGCAGGAAGGAGGACCCTCCAGGGAAGAGTTTTGTGAGAGCACGACAAGTGCCCTTCTCTCGTGGGTTTGCGGCCGCAGGCTGCAAACCAGGCAGCAGGTGATCAGTCCGGATCCCATTGGATCTACTGGGAGAATGGTCTCCTGTATAGTGAGAGGTTGCTGAGCCTGAGTCAGCCCGTGTGCTGGTGGTACCCAAGTGCTTAAGAGCCTTCCTACCGGGGCTGGCTCATGATGTGCCTTTAGCAGGACATTTGGGGCAAGCCAAGACCTTTGAAAGGATTGTCACCCACTTTTATTGGCCTGAAATGAGCAATAGTTCAGACACTCATTGCAGGACCTGTCAGAGTTGCCAGGCAAGTGGAAAGAGTGGCAGGAAGCACAAGACTCCTCTCCAGCCATTCCCTGTGGACAGCACCCCCTTTGAAAGGGTGGGCCTTGACATTGAGGGGCCTCTGGATCCCAAGACAGCCATGGGCAAAAGGTTTATCGTGGTCTTGGTGGACCATGCCACCCAGTACCCTGAAGCCATCCCTCTCAGGACAGTGACAGCCCCCGTGGTGGGATGTGCACTGAAGGGATTTTTCTCCCATGTGGGGTTCCCCAGAGAGGTGGTATCAGACCGTGATACAAACTTCAATTCCAAGTATATGAAGTCCCTGTGGCAGGAGTGTGGGGTAACTTATAAGTTCACCACTCCTTTCCACCCCAAGGTAATGGGCTGGTTGAGAGATTCAACTGGACCCTCAAAGGCATGAATATGGGTCTTGAGGAACCTATGAGGCATATGTGGGATGTCCTCTTGCCATGCCATTTCTTTGCTTACAGAGAGGTGCCACAGAAGTCCTTAGGGTTTAGCCCCTTTGAACTGCTCTATGGTCACCCTGTAAGAGGACCTCTGAGTTTGGTAAAGGAAGGCTGGGAGATAGGTCCCATGAAACCTCCCCAGGGTGTATATAGTTATATGCTGGCCTTCAGAAACCAAACTTGGCGTTTCAGGCAACTCACCCAGGTGAATCTGGAAGCCAGCCAGGAAGAGATGAAGCGGTGGTACGATCAGAATGCCACTCTGATTGAGCTTCAGCCTGGCAGAAAGTTTGGGTCATGGCCCCAGTGGAGCCATGTGCGCTCCAGGATGAGTGGACCGGACCATTTGAGGTGGTGGAGCGCAACAGTGATGTCACCTACTTGGTGGACTTGCAGTCTCCAAGGAACCCTTTGCGGGTCCTACATGTCAACCGCCTGAAGCCCCACTTAGAAAGGTTCGAAGTGGGCATGCTCCTAGCAACAGATGACGGAATGGAGGAGGAGACTGAGCCTCTTCCTGATCTCCTGTCTGCAACAGAGCAAGATGGGTCAGTGGATGGTGTAAACCTCTCCTCCACCCTGACCACTGAGCAGCAGAACGACTGTCGCCAGTTGTTGGGACAGTTTTCTGATCTGTTCTCCCTGATTCCCAGTGTCACTGATTGGTGTGTCCATGATGTAGACACTGGAGACAGTCCTCCAATTAAGCACAAAACTTACAGAGTGACTAACAGGGTGAGAGCTTGCATCAAGGAAGAAGTCTCCAAGATGCTTGCATTAGGGGTGATTGAGTCCTCTAACAGTCCTTGGCCCAGCCCAGTGGTCTTGGTCCCAAAGGCTGCCGCACCGGGTGACACGCCAGAACTCCGGTTCTGTGTGGATTACCGAGAGCTCAATTCAGTCACCCGAACTGACAAGCACCCCGTCCTCAGAGCTGATGAGCTCATTGATCGGTTAGGGGCTGCCTGGTACCTCAGCACGTTTGATCTAACGTCTGGGTACTGGCAGATTGCCTTAACTAATGGGGCAAGAGAGAGGCCAGCATTCTCCACACCAGATGGGCACTACCAATTCCGGGTTATGCCCTTTGGGATGAAGAATGCCCTTGCCACCTTTCAGAGGTTGGCCAACCAGGTGTTGGCTAGACTGGAAGATTTCAATGTTGCCTACCTGGATGACATTGCAGTGTTTAGCGCCAGTTGGGAAAAACATCTGTGCCACCACTGGGAAGTGTTGATGGCAGTGCGGAGAGCAGGCCTCACGATCAAGGCGAGTAAGTGCCAGATCGGGCAGGTTTCTGTGGTGTACTTGGGATACCAGGTTGGGAGCGGCCAGGTGGCACCCCTACAGCCCAAGATTGAGACCATCCTGGCTTGGGAACCCCCAAGACCCAGACAGAGATGAGAGCCTTTTTAGGACTCACTGGGTACTACAGGAGGTTTGTCAAGGGGTATGTCAGCATTGTTGCACCCTTGACAGAGCAGACTTCCAGGAAGAAGCCCAAGAAAGTGAACTGGACTGACACCTGTCAGACAGCTTTTGATGCCCTGAAGACTCCTGGCACCCAACTTCTCTGAAGAGTGTATTGTCCAAACAGACGCTTCAGAGCATGGTGTGGGGGCTGTTCTTTCACAGATAAACGAAGAGGGCCTAGACCAACCTGTAGCCTTCATCAGTAGGAGGTTACTTCCACGGGAACAGAGGTGGAGTGCAATTGAGCGTGAGGCATTTGCTGTGGTTTGGGCACTGAAGAAGTTGAGACCATACTTGTTCGGGACTCACTTCTGGGTTCAGACACACAACAGGCCCCTCAGATGGTTGATGCAGATGAGGGGTGAGAATCCAAAGTTGTTGAGGTGGTCCATTTCCCTACAGGGGATGGACTTCACGGTGGAACACCGCCCTGGTACAGAACACGCCAATGCTGATGGTCTGTCCAGATTTTTCGGCCTTAGTGAAGAGAACTCCCAAGGGGTGGGTAGTTGTCCACACATTTCAGCTGGAGGGGACACGTGTTAGACCTGGCACCATTGGCATGGGTCTCCCTTCCATGTTTTTGCTGTTGCCTCCTGTATTTTTGCTATGTGTTTTGCTGGTCCAGATGCTTTGGGCACTTTGCCACTGCTATTCAGTGCCAAAGTTCAAGTGCTCCCTATTGTAAAGTTTTGTATTGGATTAGTGACTCCATGATTGGTTCATTTGATTAACTTGTCAGACCCTAGTACAGTGCGCCATGTGTGCCCAGGGCCTGTAAATCAAATGCTGCTGGTGGGCTTGCAGCACTGGTTGTGACACCCACAGAAGCAGCTTGTAAAGTGTGTCTCTGGCCTGCCATTGCAGAGCCTGTGTGCGGTCTAATACTGCCATGTCGACTTGGCAAGTGCATCCACTTGCCAGTCCCTAAACCTTCCCTTTTCTACATTTTAGTCACACCTAAAGTAGGCCCAAGGGCAGGGTGCAGTGTATGCAAAAAATAGGAGATGACCTGATGTGTGTAGCATGTCCTGATAATGAATTACAGCCAATTTTGTTTTTACTATTGCAAGGCTACCTGTTCCCATAGTCCAGAATGGGCAGTTTGAATATAACATTTTATAATCCTAACTTACTCAGGGAACTAGGTAGAAATTCGAGTTTAGTATGCCTGAACTCAGAATGATAAAATACATCTTTTAGTGAAGTTGGTTTTAACATTCTGTGTTTGAAAATACCACTTTTAGAAAGTAGGTATTTTCTTGCCTAACCATTCAAGCCTGCCTCTGCTAGGTTGTGTATTCCATGTCTGGTTTGTGAGTGACAGGGGCTGGGGTGGCTCCAGGAGACAGGGTGAGTCAGCACAAGGCTGAATAGACCTATCTGCATGAAGAGTGGTAGGAGGAGTAGCACCTGGGCCTGAATAGGGCTGTGTGTGCCTTCAACAATGCCGGCTCAATCTTCTGTGGTACTTCTGATGACCCTGGCCCACACTGACAAAGGAAGAAGTTGTGCACTGGCCGAATGGCCCTAGAACTGGTTTGAACTAGGCACAGACACTCTCTGCCTTCAGAGACAAAGGATTTGTGTGTATAAAAAGGGGGACCCAGAACTTTAGATCACTTCTGGGAATCAAGACGACCATTTGCCAAGGAGAAGAACCACTGTTGGTGTTGACCTGCAGTGGTTACTTCATTTGCCAAGGAAAGGAGAAAAGGAACTTTGTGTGTACTTTTGCAATCTTGAAGAAGAATCTCCAAGGGCTTGAAAGGTGCTTGCCTCCTGCCTGAAGTCTCAGGGATACAAGTCTTCACCACCAGCTCCCCTGAATTCCCTTGCTGTGGAGGTCTGCCTGCAGAGAGGTGCCTACTGTTGTTTGGCCCTCTGAGAAGACTGCTTGTCGCTGGGAGCTGGAAGCGTGACGCAATGAGGAGAAGCGTGTCACCGCCGCAGCAGTTGTCATTGATTTGCCAAAGAAGCATGCTGCCGCTGCTGCTGTTCGCCATCGCATCATTGACAAAGCGCATCGCATCACCGGAGAAGTGTGTTGCCTCCGCAGAGGTCGCCATCGCATCACCGGAGAAGCGTGTCGTGGCTCAGAAGGTACCGAGTTCCCTGCACGGCCACCGGGCGTGCATGCATCGCATTCAACGTTGTCGCATTGCATCGAGACTCCATTTTCCCGCATCGCATCGCACCGGATCATCACATCGCATCGCGGGGCCATCATGTCGCATCGCACCAGATCACAGTAAGAAACCGAAGCATCACCTCCTTTCCAGTAAGGAACAGAAGCATCACCTCCCCTGATGCAAGGGACCGAAGCATCACCTTCCCTACGACCCTTTTGTTTGTATTGCGTGATGATTCCAAGGTACTTTGAGAGTAACGTGTCACATTTACCATCTACCTTGAAGTAAGCTATTTCTACCATTTTAAAGTCATATTTTTGATTACAGTATTGTGGATTTTTGTTGTTTGGTCTTGTGTTAAGTCTAGTAAAGATTATGTATTTTTCTAAACTGGTGTGGTGTCCATTTGTAGTGTTTTCACTGTATTACTGTATATGTTCACAAATGCTTTACACACTGCCTCTGAGATAAGCCTGTCTGCTCGTGGCAAGCTACCAAGGGTGTGAGCAGGGGTTATTTTAGAAGTGTATCCCCTTACCCTGACTAGAAGCAAGGGTCCCTATTTGGTCAAAGGTACCTACCTCTGCCAACTAGAGACCGCCAGTTCTAACAACGTGAGATAAGTGTGGGTGGTATAGGACCAAAGAAAAATATTGTGAGAGCTGTGGCCATGGCTCCTGAACCATCGATTAAGGATGAACTGAGATCATTCTTGGGATTAGCTGAATATTCTACTAAGCATGTAAAAATTGCTCAAAAATTATAGAACCTTTGAATCATATAGTGAAGAAAAATGTTATGTTTATTTGGAGTGTCGAGTGCAAATAGGCTTTTGAGATGATTAAGGACAATATCAGTAAGGTGCCTACCCTGGGGCATTTTGACGTATCAGGTAGAATCTACTTTTCTATTGATGCTAGTGGTGTAGGCTAGGTGCAGTGCTGATGCAAGTTGTGGAAAGAGAGGAACGTGCTATTGGATTTGCGTCCAGAAGATTGCCGAGTGCAGAATGTTCATATTCTGTCATTGAAAGGGAAGCTTTAGCGTGTTGTTGAGTAATAAATCATTTCAGATTTTATGTGTGGGGTCTTCCATTTAAAGTATATGTTCGGATCACAAACAATTGACTTATGTGTTCGAAGAGGGAAGAGGGTTAGAAGGAAGTGTGAATCAGTGCACATCAAGGTGGTTGATGTCTGTTATGCAGTATAATTTTAAAGTGGAATAAGTAAAGGGTAGCAAAAATGTAATTGCTAATTGCTTGTCAAGGATACGGACAGAGGAGAGTCATAATGAAATATGTAATGCCATTGTAGAGGATGGAGAAATGACCTTATGTAGTGAAGAATGGAATAGTGCAATGGAAATGAACTCTGTATTGAAAAGTGTAGAAATGAAGATAGTTCAAGGTTGGAATCATGAAGATGGTGCAGATAAGGAAAAGAGAGAACTCTTTAAAGTAAATGATGAGTTAAGTGTGAGTGAAGGGAAAGTTAAAAGGAGACAACAGTTGATGGCACCAAGTGGAGTTCACAAACAAATTAAGGATATAGCTCATTAGGTTCCTCCTTGACAAAGTATGTCTAAGGGGAGAGTCATTACAAACATGGGGTAACCCAATACCAGTTCTTGGACCTGGGTACAATTCGATATAGAATACAATGGTCCTCAAACCAATCCTTTGGTAAGTCTAAATCAATCATGTTAATCCAATCTTTCTGAGCTTGTGAATTCGTACCGCTCATAGAGTTATCAAATCAAACAAAAGAAAAACAACTGTGCAACAGCCAAACATATACGGAAACATATCAATTTATTCCGTCATATTGGACAATTTCAATAGAAGCAGATATGTTCGTAATCAATACAGTTTCAAACAGGTTGCGCCAAAAAGAAGCGTGCTAAGGAGTGGGTGCTCAAGAATAGTGGGTGAGAAGGATCCCAGGTGGAAGATAGAGGAAAGTTAGGAATAATACTGCCAACGTGATAAGATTCTTGGAGAAAGTTTTCCTGGAACAAGGTTTGCTCTGATCCATTGTGTCTGACAATGGAGTACAATTTGACTCCAAGGACATGACGAGTTACCTGAGAAGGATGGGGATTGCTCTTGAAAGAGTGGCTCTTTTTGGGCCACTGGCAAATGGCTTAGTAGAAAGAATCAATTGTATTATGACGGAGAATATTCAACTATCTCTTGTGAATGTGTTGTCGTGAAGACATGAATTGAGAAGGATGATACGGACTCACAGAATGACTCCACATTCTGTGACCAGTGTATATCAATCTTTTCTATCCTTCATAGGGAGAGAGCCATGAAAAAGAAAAATGTCCTGTGTGGTTGAGCAGTAAGGATAAAGTAAGTTTTGATTGGGGTTCTATGAGGAAGAAAGTGGAAAAAGGCAAGGAAAAATGGAATAGTCGTACAATCTGAGGAAAGGTGTGAAAGAGTTGTGGATCCAAGTTGGAGATTAGGTGGTAGTGCGTAAGAATAAATGGGTTTGCAAGGGTGAAAGTAAGTATATGGGACCTTTTCAAGTTAAGGAGGTTAAGAAGATTGTCGTGATGTTGGAACATGGAACTACATGGAGCATGAGGAGCATATGTAAGGTTTATAATCCATAGATTTCTATGTTTAAAGTGCATTATTGGGGGAATGTTTTGTCTAGACTTATTAGTAAGTGCATTTTATACAAAGACATGTACATGTATCCAAACTTTTCTTTTTGTATAATATGTTGTGTAGTTTGCATAGTTTTTCTCTTTTATTGTATTAAAGGGGGGAGGTGTGTGACGATGTCATGAGTTAGTTGCCTAGGTGACTTGGGAATTGTTTGATAATGATAATGTTGGTTAGGCAGTTACTGTGAAGTGCTGAGGGTAACAGGACATTTTTCTTTCTCTGGCCAGAGATGCTGATGGAAATAAAGCAGTATTTTCAGCAGTATTCCTACCCTGCCCATTTGTGGCCTTATTTTGATCTTAATGGTCTTACCGCCGCCCTGCCGCAGCACCGGTCCCAAATACTCCGCCAAGTCAATGGTCTTTCACCTACTGTATTTAGATGCATGCGGGTTGACTCACCATCCATGTCGAAAAATTGTTTCCCGTCACGGCACACTGCTGCCGACGCAGCAGACTCTAATGCTGGCGAACAATACTCTGTCGCCGTCAGTGCAGCGGGTTCCCATTGAGCAGATTTAGAATTAACCGTTGTGATGGGGGTCTCTTAGTGCCAGTTCCCTAATGGAGGTAGTCTGTTGCAGTACACGCTCAACAATGCACCATTTCTGTGGGCATTAAATGGATGCTAGAAGAACAGACCTGATGCCCACTGACCAAATGGAAAAACCTGCATATCACACTATAAAACACACTCTGTTTCAGAGCATGATCCTTTGCCATTCCACTGCACCCTGACATAATCCACCAGAGATTTTTTCAGTTAAGTGAGGGTATTTTGTTCCTTCTCCTTGTTTCTTGTCCTTTTATCTTCTTTGGTTTATTACCTCGTTGTTAATTGTTTATTTAATCACATTTATTTGCACAATGCCAGGACCCAAAAAGCCACGTTTTACAGAGGGAGAATTGTACATCATGGTGGATGAAATCATAAGAGTAGAGCCTCAATTGTTTGGCGTCCAAGTCCAAAATGTACCCCAACATAGAAAAGGCAAATGTGGGGCAGAATAGTTGGCATAGTAAATGTTGTAGCTAACAACCTGCACACACAGGATGAAATTAGGAAGAGGTGGAACAAACCTGCTGGGGAGGGTGTGTTCCCTGGCCTCCAAGCATCACATTGAGGTCCAAGGGACCGGTGGTGGTTCTCCCAGGGCCCCATTTTAACTCATGCCCTCAGATGAGAAGTTCTTGCAGATCCTAAACCTCAATTACCTGTTTGTTCTCAACTCAGATGTTGCCAATGTGTCCTGCACATATTTTCATAACATAGAAACCTCAAAGTATCAGCATCAGATAAGTAGGATTTGTTTGTGTGAATGTACAGAGTGACACATATCCTAAACCATTTTTCAATGTCTTTTGTCATGTCCAGATGATAAAGCTATGATGAAGATAAATGGCACACTTAAAGGGATTTTGCAAAATGGAATTTTCCATCACATATAAGTAGGAGTATCCCATCCAGAAAACTCAAAATCAGGCATAACTCATGACTCATTGGGCAACTGTTGAAATGCATCAAGCTGTAATATGTTGCATATTGTGATTTATATGTGAATCTTTTAAGTAAGTATTATACGTGAATTTGTGTATGTAAGAATCACTGTGACGTATTGTATTTAATAATCACTGTGACATTCTACAAAGTTTTCACTACAGAGAAAGTCAACATATTTAGTGAAACAATTTCACTAAGATACAACAAACTTCAAATAACTAGAGGCTTTTAGGAATGAAATGTGAAATTATGTTTTGCTCTGTACTGAAGCATATTAGAAATGTTTCAAGGTCTATGTATTTACTTATGCTGTGGAAGTCATTTGTTGATCCACCCAAATATTTGTTTCTGAATGTCTTCAACAGCATAGGTATCTACATAGAATGTGATTCATTGCTAAGATACTTCAGTGCAGAAATCATTTATACTTTTTGACAATTGACATATACTTTATTGACTTGAATTAAATGTTACCATGGTGACATGCCCAAACAATGGTAACTTGCTTATAGTTTTTACTAATATTGGTACAACATTCCAGTATTTGCTGACACATGTATTCATATTTTACTTATTTTGAATGGCAAGTATGCAGGTTTTTTTGGTTGATATCTTTTTCGGTTTAGAATTCTAAACAACAAAGGCTAACTATTTAGAGGTGTGAAACAGTTCTGGATCGACATAATAATGAATAATAGACAATGTCATACATGATCTAGGAGCTATCATGGGGAATGACATAACTGTGACCAAATGGTTCCTGAAAATGTTGCCTACATTCATGAACATATGTCCAAAGTTTGAGAGCCCTGAAGCAGCTGAAATCTGAAAACTTGGGAACTGTTTAGTGATCAAAGTTCATGATCAGTTCTGTTTACACAGGTTCAATAAAACCATAGCATATATAATTTCAGCATCATCAGGCGGGGGAGACAATGGCCACAGTGGTGGGGAAGCAGCTGCGACCTGGGGTTCCGGTGCAGACATCACTAACACCTTGGCAACCATTGGCACGCAGGGTGAAGAAAGTGCAATAGAGGCAACCAGCGACTCAACAACTTCTTCAGAGGCCTCCTCCAGTGAGCAGTCACTTGTTGTGGTGGACCCTACTACATCTGTTCCACCTGGATCCTTGTTTGGCATCCAGACTACCATCTGCAACCTCTCTCTTGCTCCCCCTAATTTGGCCAAACCCGATCCCCTAAAAGTGGTGGTGTCTCCTTCAGTCCAAGCACCTCAACCCCTGCGCCCCAGTCCCCCTGGCTGCAATGAGTGAGGAGGATATTGACCTGCTCTGGAACTTCTCTGAAGGCCAGACTGCACTACTGAGTAGGGGCTTGACTGCCAATTGCTCCAAATGGTAGCCTACCTGGAAGGCATTCACAGTGTTATGTCTGTCTTTTCAATGTCTAGCCTCCTCACTGACCGCAGCCTCCCAACCACCTAAACCTCATGCCCCACCTATCTTCCTGTCTCATCTGAATTCCCTATTCCCAGACCAGTTCCAAGCACACTCACACCTTTGCATGCACCCACTCGCACAGATACAAGCAGCGCACCCACAAGAAACACAAACACCACAAAAAACACAGGAGAACATCCAAACATACACACACCACATCTAACACCACACCCACATGCACATCCCCCACCACCAGCACACCCACAGACTCCACATCCACCACCACACCCACAAGCACCACCACCAGTACCATCACAGAAACTGCAATTACCCCCATAGCTCACCCAGAAACACCACAGCCACCACCACACCCATATGCACAAAAATCACACCCAGCACCTCAACAGCACACTGATCCATACACACACACATACCAGAATTCACACCCACAAAACTCAAACCTCCACACAGAGACCTAAGACACTAGGCAAACCCAAACGTGCACAACGGTAAACAGCCATTACAACAAGGCTGTTACTATGCAAGTCATTAAATCGCATGTGTTACAACGCATGAGATGTAGCAACGCATAGCCATTACTACGCATACCATTACATCGCATGCGTTGTAATGGCTATCCACATCATTGTGAGGAAACTGAGGCTGTTCTGTGCCCTCACAACAACATGCACCGGCCCTCTGTCGACGCTGGAACCAGGAGAGAGGAACCACGAGGAGAGAGAGAGGCAACGGGATTGGGCCTGGGGTGGGGGTTACTTTTTTATGGTTTAGGGTAGAGTGGAAGTAGTGTTGTAATGTTGGTGTAGTGTAGGGTTGTTTTTTTAGGATTTAGGGTAGTGTTGGGGGGGTCGTGCAGGGTAGTGTTAGAGTGTAGGGACCGGACTGGGGGTAGGGGGAGGCTCGTGCTGGGGTAGTGTTTTAGGGTTTAGGGTAGTGCTTTTGTGTTTGTGTAGTGTAGGGTAGTGTGTTTGGGTTTAGGGTAGTGTCGAGGTGGTCGTGCAGGGTAGTTGTTGGAGGCAGATTAGGCCCTTTCAGGTGAAAAGGAAATCTCCTCCCCCTGCTCTAAATGTCTAAATGTAGCACAGGTCTCTTCAGCCGAGCCCTGACTCATCAGACTTCTGGAGCCACTGCCCCTCTCCAGCCCTTGTCATCCAAAAGCCTGACATGCAATACACAAACCTAGCAAAGGCACACTGAATGGTTAGGAAAGAAAATACCTACTTTCCAAAAGTGGTATTTTCAAACACAGAATGTAAAAATCACCCTCACCAAAGATGCATTTTAACATTCTGAGTTCAGGCATACTAAACTTTATTTTTCTACCTTGTTCCCAGGACGAGTTATTTTTATAAGACGTTATAAACAAACTCCCCTTTCTTTCCTATGGGAACAGGTAGCCTTGCAATGGTGAAAAACGAACTTGGCAGTATTTCACTGTCAGGACATGCCACACACATCAGGGCATGTCCTAAATTTCACATACAATGCACCCTGCCCACAAGGGTACATTAGGCCTACCTTAGGGGTGACTAATATGTAAAAAAGGGAAGGTTTAGGGACTGGCAATTATGTGCACTTGCCAAGTCGACATGGCAGTGCCGGACTGCACACAGGCTCTGCAATAGCAGGCCAGAGTTACATTTTACAGGCTGTTTCTGTGGGTGGCAAAATCAGTGCTGCAGCCCAGTAGCAGCATTTGAATTACAGGCCCTGGGCACACACAGTGCACTATACTAGGGTCTGACAAGTAAATCAAATATGCCAATCATGGAATCACCAATCCATAACAGTAATTTACAAAGGGAGCACTTGCACTTTGGCAATGAACAGCAGTGGCAAAGTGCCCAAAGCATCTAGACCAGCAAAACGAAGTCCGACATAACAGAAAAAACACAGGAGGCAAAGGCAAAAAATGCAGGGGAGACCCACCCCAATGGTGCCAGGTCTAACAACTGCCATATAGGTCAGATCGATACCAAAGGGGGTGATGGATGGAGTGCTTGAGCAAATCAAACCCTCACCCCCAGTCAACTGATCTGGGTTTAATCCATCATCATTCTTTAGCTCACTCCACCACCCCAGTTCAGACATGGCCATATGCAAATCAGTCTTACCCTGTGCCTCATGGGAACAGTCCAGCCCGAACTGCCAAGCATACAGGTCAGATGTCACATGTTGGCCACAGTGTGTCCTTTCACCACCCACATGATTCCAAAAGCAAGATTTTTTGGTGGAAGCAGGAGCTGTAGCTAACTTATGTCACAATAAACCGGTTAGACATGTTAAAAAGTCTTCATGTAAAATTTGCTAAGCTAAAAAAAAAAGTAGTACACTAGAGACCAGAAGCGTTGGTGTATACCGTAAAAGTGGGCCTTGCTATTGATAGTGTTTGCATGTCTCTGCATTAAAAGGATCCAAACAAGCTATTCACTACCTAACGTTGAAGAAGTCATTGCTGTTATCAAAAACTTGTTGGAGATTTAACGTTACTTCTTTATAAGATGACTTAGGAAATACATTGAAAAACAATATTGATGGCCTTTAATATTCATCATAAATCTATTTCCTTGGTAAAGATGGATTTTTCGGTATATGTGGCACAAAGATTGTTCACAAAAAATGTTCTCATAATTACTTGAAGTTTATGAACCATTAGGCTTGACGGTACCAGAATATCAATGTATCAATGTTGGAATGTCATCTGACAAACATGGTGTGTCTTAAATATAATTGACAAACATATCAACCTATAGGAAGTAATAATAGAAAATATAAATTCAATGGGATGATACTACTGTAAAAAAAAAAATATTTAGGACATAACATTTATGTCGGACCATATTTCTACGTGCAATATTTTAGCAGATAACCCTCCTAACTTTAGCCCATATCCAAAATCTCTGACCTGACAATAGTGCTGACCATAACCATGATCTGAACTGTTTCTTCTTCTGAACTAACACCAACTTGAAATTTGAGTCTTATCCTTAATCTTACCATTACCGTTATCTTTAGCTTTAACTGAAGTGCAATTTTTAATTTTAATCTAACCATAACCCTTACTTTACCCATGAATTTGTCCCAAACCTTTCCATTAACCCATACATTAATCAGACCCTTCCCATTTAGAATGCCCCTTAACTGACCCTAACCTAATATTAATCCTTACTCTGTGTTCTTTGCTTTCCAATAAAATGCTTTTCAATTGAATATATTAATCAAAATGTATGTCAGCAAAAATACATGGAGAAAATGCCAGGTTACTCTTACTGCATAGTCACAATATAAGTGAATATGGAACATCCAAGGGGAATTTGAGCATTTGTATAATTTGAAGATATGGGGAACTTAAGTATGATGCCTTATTAATGTGCGGTTCAATTAAAGCAGTGCACCAACACCAAGTTTACCAAAAATATATTACAATGGAAAGTTGTATATTTTATCACAATTATTTCAAAATAATTTTTGCAAAGCTAGAAATGTGAAAACTGTGTGATACCAAAATGTCATTGTCACAATATCTTCTGACATAAATATTATGTCATAAATATTGTCTGGAATAATACCCACCCATTGAGAAGGTATTTTTGTAATTGATATTTAGGAGAGTTATTTCTATTAGGCATCAGTGTTGTATCCAACATTCTGATATACAAACAAAGCAGCATGGTGCCAAAATACCATTGTCAGAATATCAATTTCTATTTACTGGATGAAAGCTGAATTGTTTTGCTTGGATTCAAGTTTGTGACCTGTAGGTCGCCACAGATGTTATCAGCCAGTGTTGAACATCCAAGCCATCTTGCTGGTGCAGGTAGTGCAGTGATATACCTCTCAACCAAAATACTCTCAAAACTTAAAAAAAGAATAGGCACATTTTATGTAACTTCTGGTAGATACAGTCTATCAGCGTCCGTGCTTTTACTCCGTTACTTATTAAATCACTAATAATATATTTTTTATATTCAACATCCATGCCTTCTAAAAGAATAGAAACATGACTAAATCTGGATATAACATTGATACCCAAAGCCTTTTCCCCTCTTTCCCTCTATTGCTCCATTGACACGAGTTAAATGGATGCTTAATCCATGCAGTGTGGGAAAAATTCCTACAATGTGATCACAAGCCTAACTAACATAATAGAATATTGTTCTAGAAACACTTTTTCCAGTGTGAAATACTTTTGTCTTATATTGCTTGCACATATTTGAGGAAATTGAATGTGTCTGGCAGATTCCACCGCCTCCTTCATCCCAAGAGAACATGCAAAACACCTGCATCTGGTAATGCAAGATTCCTACAATAACACTGCAGCACCCAGCAAATGCACAGGGAGTGTAAAGCTAGCCTGCAAATCAGAATCTCTTTTTTTCATGTCCATTAAACAGTCAAGCAATATTTTTAATAGATTCCTCTGTGATTCCGGATGAGTTACTTCCTTAACTTACATTCCTTATTTAAGTGAAAAAGGTGTGAAAGATTATAAGTGTCAGTCTTCTGCTGTGCGGCCATTTTGTTGCAGCTTAGGGAATGCACTGTGCCTAGGGTGGCTAATGCTCTTTTATTAGGGTCTCATAAACTGCGTCGGCTGGCCATGTGTTCCGGCCTTAAATCCATAAATTTGCTTCTGGTGGACAACTCTCTTCTATTTTGACAGAAAATACTCACTTTTTTTCACAATTACCCATAAATCTAAGCAGAGAGATGAGCATAAAAATGCCAGCCACAAATTTATTGTGTTTCGTAAAGATTCAAACCCAGATATATAAAAAGCAGAGAATGGACATATGTTCTGATTCTCCTTGAAATAGACCATAAGCGGACTATCAGATGGTAACACTGAGCGATACAGAATCACTACTGTTGAGCATAGTTGAAGGCAAATGCAGTATAAAATGGAATGGAATTTATCAGCTCAAAATTTGAGAAAATATCTCAATATCACTTTTCACCAGGTACAGACAAACAAATACACTTGTAGTGCGAACTGCGCTGTCACCTACCCATCTTTTTCATGTGCCCTAAATGAATTTAATTTAAAGTGTATATTATGCACGCTGATATCGTATGCAATGTTGTGGCTACAATTATGTGTACCAATGTCTGCACCCCACGATTAAGGTCTTGTTGGGATAGTTACTACATTAATTTCTGGAAGCAAAAACAAAAGTCCTTTCACTCGAACTTTAAATGACAGTTTTGATATTTCCCCAAACGCCTCTCATATGACTTCCGGTTCCACAGACCTGCTTCCTCCGGCCAATACAAAGCTCAAAGTAGATTGCAAGTGTTCCATTGACCCAAAAGGACAATATGGAGGGAGACATGGACTGCAGGAGAAAGAGATGGAAATGATAAAAGGAAGAAATACGAGACACGAAAGAAATGCAAGCAACAGACAGGAGATACTTAAGAAATACAAACATTAGGCAGGAGAAGGCAGCCACAGCATGAAGTCTCACATTTTCTTTTTATTGTGGCACGCCAATGTTTTTTTTTCATTATGTACATCTCCTACGCGATAAACTCTGTTCCATAGCCTGTATTGTTTAGATTTCTCGATTTACATATGCTGTAAATTGTCCGAATCGTGAGAGAAACCTTTTTGCTTTCAATTTCAACCCCGGAAGAGCCTAGTTCTATGCATAATATTTTCTGTACAAACAAGTTCATCTTTTTTGAGTTCGTCAAGCGTTTGTGTTAGTAGCAAGTTACAATTCCGGATCAATGGAGCTATGAGGTTAGGTGACCTGCAATTTTCACGTAGGGTGGACACCTAACACCTTTCCTCCTCTTACTGTTAAACTACATAGCTGTACAGTTTTTTTTACGTTATAATGTATTATGTAGATTACTCACTTTCAGCTGAAAAACAAAACAAGATGAAAGTCATTTGGTCTGTGCTCAATTTGTGCCGATGGTTATAGGTGGTGCTCACCAGCACTCTTTGTGAGGCACCGGCACTTACTTTTCCTCATCAAACTCAGATCTAGAGGAGCAAAACAGAGAAAAACAAAAAAGGGAAAAGAAGGATGGAGAGAAATACAGAACATCTGACAAAGGAAGAAAGCAGGGATGAAAAAGAATCTGGAATAGTGAGATAAAGGGATAGAAAGTGCCTGGTGGTGGATGAAACAGGCATGAGGTGGAATCAAGACAACACAGCCTTGGTGTTCGGCATCCCTCCATTGGACAGCACTGGCTGTGGGCCTCTGAACTAAACCTTGGGCCCACCCCTTATTATTGTGACAAATAAAGCACTTCATTTTTTCGAAGCGCAATCACTGGTATTTCTATATACTTCAAGGAATACTTGGAGAAATACTACCAATAGGAGATCACACTAGTGACAAAGCCAAACCACTGGCAGCAACCAATTAAAAAAGGAAGTTAATTGCGTTTGGCAGTTGGTGTGTGTCATAAACTTACGGAATGGTGCCTCACCAATGTTCTTTTTAACTTGCCTGCCTACGCATTTATATGCTATGCTCCATCACAATCGTTTTGTCCCAGTCACTTAGCAAATGTTAGAATGTGTTGCCAAACTGGATTCCCCACACTAATTTAATTTACAATGCGTGTTCATCGCTGATTGGTTTAGCTTGAAAGCTACTCCAAAACACTTGTTAGGTTGAGTTAATGTGTTCCTGGCCCACTTCCCATCTGCCAGTGCATTCTATCGAAGCTACCTGCCATGTGCGCAATTCGTGTGGGTGTTTGCCGGTGCTTCTACACAGAATGTAATACTTAACACTGGTATTTTTTAATGACACTACACCACATGGTGGCACTTTCTGCCTATTTTCAGCAGAACATTTTATTTGAGCAATTTAATGTACACTTACAAATAATAATAACAGGGCGTCCAAACTATCTGGCATCACTGGCAGGGGCAGTGGGTGGTGAAAGCTGCAGGGGCCTCCCAAGTAATACCTTGGGCCCTGACAATTATATTTTTACAAATTAAGCACTGTAGCTGTCTCCACCATGGAAGGAGCTGCTTTTGGGATATGCCTGCTATATTACATTGTTGGATAATGGAATTTCCGTGCCTCAAAATGTCCCTCTGAAGTGAGAGTGCACAATTAGTCCCCACATTCCAGGAGTGTTTCATGGTATGCATATTATGCATACACTATTCTTCATTTATTGAAGGTCCGCTACACTTTCTTTTGCAGTCCTGCACATTGCCAAAACCATCAAACATGGTAATGGCGGCGGGATGCAGGCTACCGACTAGTACGCCATAACCACCCCCCCCATTTCCCTTCCGACATCAGCCGCAACGCGAGTTTGCAGCTGTGCCGCTCGGCAGACACCGAGCTCCGCGAATACTCGATTCACGCCAGAGAAAGACCGGGAAATTGAAATTGGAGACGGGGAACTGGAGATACATGGGACCCGGGCAGCGCGAGCACCGGTGCGCCTGTTTGTTCATCTGAGTAGCCCTGACCAGCCCTTTCTGCAGCAACTTTAAAGTGCCCATTCTGCCCACTCTTGTTAGCACAGCTATAATGGATTACAACGGATCAGAATGGACTTTAAATATGCTGACATCCGTTTGGCTCTACATTTCCTGAGTGGTTTTCTGGCAAATTTTTGAGCATCTCGAGTCTGGGTACTCTCTGCAGAACGGTACTGTGCAGGCGCCTGTGCTCTCTGGATTTGTAGCCTTCTTTTTGCTTTCTACTCTTCTTATTACGTTTCGTGGGATTGCTCCAGCGCTGAATACCAAAAATCCCCCTCGCTACGTCTACAGACCACAGATCTTCTTCAACAACCACATTCATTCACTCATTTACTGGTGGGGCCCATTACACCAATCATTCATTCTTACTTTTTAGATCAATGGTCCCCAAGAGAGAGAGAGGGGAAATTTATTTTCTCTCTTATTCCATGCGCTGGAAATGATGGGAGGAAGATTTGCACCAATCACCTGATGAGTAATAACAAATTTACCTATTCATCCCTGCCTCACCAGGGTCTCAATATCTTTATAACCTAGCAGTTCCTCCCATACTATTGGCCATGGATCAGCTTAGTTGTTGGGAAAAGCGACACCTAATTCTTCTAAACAATATACATCAATACACTTTCAATAATAACCCGACACAGGTTTAAATGAATTGAAATGTTTATCTAATTAAAGCATAAGGAAATCATAAAGCATTCAATATTTTGATTCTCATATTTACCTAATCTGGCTAAATGGCGTCCTCTATGTCAAATTCAGATCTTTCGTCTCTATGCCCATAAATCGATCAATGAGTTCATAAATCAATTGGGCATCTGATCAGTCCGTCAGAGTCTCTGGCAAGCAGCTGTCCAGCAGTGTCACCGTCCTCTCTGTCAGCATAACGTCAGGAAAACAATCTTAAGCGAATAGCCGTAAAGACCCTCTCTAGTCTACTTCTTTTATAGTAAAATCAACAACAAAATGTTACAATACATGTTTTAGAACAAATCCGATTGGTTGAACCAGGATCATTCATCCTGATTCTCATACATTCAATGTTTCATTAGATGTAGTTCTCAATTTATTAATAAAATTGCAACAGTTTCTAGTCCATTCAGGGCATGTTGATTCCCATGCGGGTTTGTGTCCATGGTGTCATCAATTATAACAGTTCTTAGTTTAGGGAAGATCATTGTTTGAGGATTGGCACTCCTCCCCGTGCGACCTTCACGAGTACAGTCTGCCTGGGGTCAGGACGAGGTTATTGTTGCTCATCTTTCAGCGCAGGCGCACTTCACTCAGTGACTTCTGTCCGTCAAAATAGGGATGGCAGCCATTTTGTGGCCACTCCAGAAAGGTCAACTTAAGCAAAGAGACACAAAACATAATTAATACATGGAAATGACTATTAAAATGTTATTCCCTCACTAAACCCTCTATGTGTGTGTATTTATCTAGCAAAAGCAACATGCATTGCGGTTTATACTCACAATTTAAAGCACGATTCACAAGTCACATCACAAAAGCAACATATAACATGCAAATTCTAAATATCTGACATTAATATGCGTACGAAATTAGTTTACGTATCAATCAAGCCATGCAAATGCAATTCCCACGTGTATTTTCTAATTAGTAATGTTGATTAATCAAACACAGCAAACCATTAATACTATTAATGTTAATCAGTTATTCATTTTAACTCAAAATGATAAAATGGAGGAGGTATACGATTCTTAGGGAAAACCTCACTCCAGCAGGATCACCAGGTATTTCCCTGTGAGAGGTACTGGTGCTTCTGGGAGTTGGAGTTTTCTACTCTTGGACTATTCACCACTGGGACCACCAGGTTTCTCTCCAAGAGGGGATAAGTGCAAGCATCTTCCTTACCCACCGGTGTATGGAAATCTCCTACGCCACTTGGTTGAGGGTCGCTGGGGGGGCCCATGTAGTGACTTTGGATGACTTGGCTGTCTTGTTAAGAGATCAACGTTACAAATACATTATGCAAAATCTTTATAAAGGAGCAAAAGCTACAGTAACAGCCCACTCTGACTCTACTAGCCTGGGTCAGAGGGTGGAAAAACTAGTTGGTCAGGCGGCTGCCTGGACAAACCGTGCAGCAGCGCTCAGGAAAGATCTTGATTTGAATACCGAGACCGTCGAAATAGCAAGCTCTGAGGCTCCTAATCAAGAGCATCCTAGTGGTGTCTCAGTGGACCTTGATTCAAGCGCCAGCTCTTACTCTATTACCTCTCCTAGGGCAGGTATCATTAGTTCGTCAGATCTAATCAAACAAAAGACACCAACGCTGCCCAATTCAACCAGAGTAGCCAAGGCCCTCAAAAAGTATCCTTTATTCTTCAAAGCCAAGCCTGGCCTATCATCTGCGGAACAGGAGGCGGCTGGGAATGAGGCATGGAATGAGCCCCCACCAATTGACAACCCCATGGACAATTTCATGGATCAGTGTAAAAATGGGAGTCCTAGAGAACCTTTAGATGACGGTCACTCTTCCACGCCATCCCCTTCTTTGCGAGCGCCTTATTCTGGGGGGGTCTTCATCAGATCTTCCTACTCTTCCTACTCTTGTGGACGCCGCTCTGTCTACCTCAGCAGAGTCTAGGTCCTCCGACCTGCAGGCTTTGTAGTCTGAAGGCAGGCTAGTAGCAGCTCAAGACAACCCCTCCCAGGAATACAGATCCTTTTCCATGCAATGGGATGCCAATAGCCTCCTCAATCTGATTCTGGACGAGATAAGAGAATTGAAAGCCTCTCAATCTGCTGAGATCGCAGTAATCCATGCTTGTCTAACTAAGAAAGCATGGCTCAGGTGCCGACACAGCTTCTCGAAGCAGAAACCAGGATCTCGCAGTTGGAGGACCAAGTTTCAACTATGAACAATAAAGTAGCAGCCTTTCAGAGTCAGAGAGCAGCACTGGAGTATAAACTTGAGGAATTAGAGAACCACTCTAGGCGCTCCAACCTCCGCATTCTGGGCATCCCGGAGGGCCTTGAGGGACAGCAGTCTCTACAGTGGGTAGATTTGTTTATTAAAAAAAACGTCCTCCCAGAATTCAATGGTGATCTTACCCTTATGCGAGCACATCGGATACCAGCCCATCTCCCTCCCAATGCTATGTTCCCATGGACTATGTTGGTCAACTTTGGGGATTATAGGGTTAAGGATCAAATTCTATCTAAGGCTATTAAACAGCGACAGTTTATTTCGACAGAGGTTCCACTTTGCCGCATTTTTTCGGACATGTCTGCTTCCGCAGCCAAAAGGCGAAATGAGTTCGTAAAAATACTACAGTTATTCAAGGAACAGGGGGCACAAGCAACGATTGCCCAGCAGAGCAAATTAAAAGTCCTAGTTAAAGGAAGATTTCACGTATTTTGTAATGTTCCGGAAGCACAGGAATTATTGCAACTAATCTCAATGGGAAAATCCTAAAGGCCTTTAGACTCCTCAGTACCAATATATGACATTATGCTAACGTTATGAGTTTATAAAGGTTTTCAAAATGTCCTTAATATGTTTCTAAAATGTTTTCTATTACTGGTTTGGGTCCTTTATCTTGGTACTTGTTTTCTCTCTAATATATTTTCTGTAGGCAGTTGGTCATCCATTATCTACGATTGTCTTCTTTTTTCTTTTTCTTTGTTGTTTCCCCTGCTCATGCTGGCAGTCTTCCTCTCCTGTAGGCGGATGGATGGTTGCAGGTAGCTTGGTTTGCAACGTCCTGGAAGCGCAGGAATGATTGCAACACATTTCGTGGATAAACTTCGATGACCTACAAACTCTAACAAGTCAATTTAATGTTAAAGTATCGATATAATGAGCAAACTTAGGTCATTAATTATGTACTATCGACCTTTCTTATCGCTGCTCATCCTAACGGCTAGAACATATTTGTAGATACTTTTAGATAGCCTCTTTTTGACTACCCTTTTTTTCCTGTTCTTCATTTTTCTTTTCTTGACACAAGGGGGGGGGGTAGTGAGGCCGGCTGCACTAGGCACCAAGTCATAGTGCCAGTCAAGGGGGGTAGCCTGTCAGATGTGAGCAGGGATGGCAGTATGCTCATGGTTGGCTGAAGGGGTTGGGTGGGGTCACAGGGGTGGAAAAGGGAGCATGGGGTAAAAACTAAATCCATTTTTTAAGTTCAGATACATCCATTCTGTACTATTAGACACTTATTTTGCTAGTAGATTCACATTCTGCAAGGTTCCAGATGGGGGCATTTACCATTGTCATAGTTTTGCAGTATACTTTTATCGATGCTGCTAAAATTGCTAATTATCTTCTCTGCTGCTAATGGCTAAAAAGGAAATTTTGAAAGTAGCTTCTTTTAACGTTAATGGTATTAATAACAAAAAGAAAATAATGGGCATTGAGGCGTGGATTAAGACAGAAATCCAGCGGGTATTTTGATACAAGAAACCCATATACCAGCAGAGAAGCTACCAGACTTCTTTATGTTTACGTCCTGGGCAGCCTATAGGGGATTTTCCTCATCTTCGGCATCCCATCGGGGCACGGCAATTTTTTTTAGTAAAAGACTTCAGGTGGAAGTTGTTAATTTTGTAAAAGATCAGAGTGGAAGGTGGTGTTGGGCTACCTGAAACTTAGGGCGGAGACTTTTACCTTTTGTCAGTATATATGCCCCAGTCGAGGACAATCCAATGCCGTATGAGGAATTTTTTCAATCTCTAATTCAAGTACCTGGCGAATTGGTCTTAGGAGGGGATTTACATTTTTTGATGAATCCTAAAATCGACTAATCTGTTCTGTCCAAAAAACAGCTGAAACCTAAACCTTTAAGAGCTATACAAAACTATGGCTCGACTCTGGACATTTTGGATCCTTGGAGAGCGATATTTCCAACTAAGATCGCCTATACTTGTTTGTCAGGTAGATTTCATACTTCATCACACATCGATATTTTTCATATTTCTAGGAGACTGAGTTTCAGCCAGCAGAGAATCCTCCAGAATGGATTCTCGGATCATGCGATGTTGATTCTTAAGTTAGAGCTAGGGGATTATATTAGGACCCCTAAAAGATGGATGCTAAATAGGCAATATCTATCAGAAGAGAATTGGGTGCTCTTCATTAAAACTGAGATTAAAGAATTTTTCACAAGAAACCATGGCTCTGCACCTTTACATATGGTTTGGGACTCATTCTGAGGTTCTGTAGCGATCCGAACCCGTGAATTCGGTATCGTAGTACTGACACAATTTCGGTACCAATGAACCGCAAATGATCCATTATATGCATAACAGTGTTTTCGCTACGCAACTAGCATGAATTCACTGAGAAATAGGGCATTCTGTTGTAAAGTCATGGCATCCATTTTAGTTACGGCATTCATTTTGTTTCTTGCCCTCACATAGTCAATGAACGGGCAATGACCCCGGCAGAGTCACCCTGTTAAGGACACGTAAGCTCGAGCCCCGAGAAAGGCTGACGCTGCATGACTAGGCAGAATCAAGCTGCCTCCCTTGCCTGAGGCCAGTCCTGCTATACTGGTTCTCGTGTCCGTTGTCCTGACTGAAAGGTCGAAGATGGTAGCCATGCCCGTTTATGATCCATAAGCACCTCTTATCCTACTTTTCAATCCTTTGCACCTGGCTCTGCTCCTCTCCTTCTGGGCTTTTACAATGGGGAGGTTACGATCTTTATGATGGGGAGGATCGGGCAAAGAATGGAAAACTGACAAAGGGACCTGATCGAATACCGAAAACCTACGACTAATTATTGTTTGATGTCTATTTACTGTTTGTTTGGGATACCGGGTTGGGCATGAGAAATATTCGTGTAATGTTGCCTAAAGACATTTTTCGTGTATTTAAGGAACAACCCACTTAATGCAATTCGAACAGTCTCGTAGATTCTGCCTTGGTGTGGTTCCTATGACTTCTGTGTCCCTGCAGTAAATAAACCTTGGTCTTTGACGCCACCATCGAGAAGCCCGTGTCTCTGTTTATTTGTGCACCGAGACAGGAGGAACTCAGGGGTCTTTGGGTGTTGTTTCCCTGACACCTCTGGACTCTTAAAAGTCCAGAGCCTCAAATTGGCGCCCAACGTGGGGCGACGTCATCCGGTACCGGTCCAAAGCCTGAAAAGTTAGAGAAGTTTCGTGTGAAGATTCCGGAGGGGGGTACCCCGCTTCATCGATCCCTGCATGTCGTAAAAGTGGCCCGACGATCTCTTCCACGAGGGTTCCCGTTCCCAGACGGCTACAGAGGACCGCTGCCCTGACTGTCGCCCTGTCTTGGACCCGAGGTGCAGACCTTAGTACGGCGAGACGTAGACGGGTTCTCCTTGGTGACGTCTTCCACATTTCAGTTAAGTATTAAGTGGGTTACGCTCAGTTTAGTTGTTCTGGTTTAATTCGTAGATTATCATTGGTTGCTCTTGTTTAGATAATCTTTGTTCTGGTATTAGTTCATTTGATAGGCCTAAGTTCTCTGCGCATTTTGGTTGGAATTTGTCTTTGTTTGTCATGACTACCAGTAGTAATTGTTTCCTGTCCTGGTTACGTTGCAACGGGGATTCCCGGTTGGAGGATTCGTGTTCGGTTCCTCCGATTGGAACTCCTACATATGAGCTCTATTGTAAACATGGTGTGGGTCCTATTACGTATAATGAAGTATGGGTCCGTTATACCAGAAAAGATGGTGTCCTTAGTTGGCCACCGCATGGTAGCTTCGAAACTGAAATACTAGACAATCTAGAAATGAAGTTGTTTAAGAGAAAAGCCCGGCCGGCAATGTTTGATTCTTTCCGCGTATGGCGTAAAGAAGCCAAACAGAGAGAAATTAGGAAGACGAAGAAAGAACAGAAAGAGAAAGGGTTGACTTTAATGGAGTCTGCTAGGCAGCTGCATGTCAACGAGACTGAGAAAGCAATGGAGATGGCAAATAGAAAATATAATTTGGCAATTGATAAATGTTACCCTGTATTGCCATCTTGTCCTACTAAGCCGATGGGGGATCATGAAAAGGATCCTCTGTTGTCTTACCTGTTGAATTCACCTCCACCGTATGCACAGGGTATTATAGCACCACAGTTATTACCTGTTGTACAGCCAGCTGCTGGTCAGCCTGGAATAGTTGCTCCACTTCCTTTGATTCCAGCTCCTGTCCTTCCCGTGGTTAATGTTCCTTCGGCACCCTCTCTTCCTGGGTCGCCTGTTCCGCCTTTGCCTGTCGTTTCGCAAACTGCTTTACCTGCTACTCCCACCTTTACTATTTCATCTGCTTCAGCTGCCCTGTCCCCAAACCCTGTGAACATTCTGACTCCGCTTTCCGTTCGTCGGAAAATAACCGACTCTGTAACTAATATCTTAACTCCTCTCTACAGGTCTTTAATTGGGACCCCCGTTTCTGACTCTATACAGAGACGTAGCCAGCTTCCTGGTCCTCAGGAACGAGACATGTTAGATTCGACAGCTCTTAGGTGGATGTCGAAAGCTGTGAAGTATGATGCACGAAGAGTGTTAGATACCTTTATGCAATGGAATGAACCAACTCAACGTTATGTTTTTGACGTAATGTGTTCTCTTGTGCGTGAAGAATGGGAAGATGATGACCTAGATTCCGTCCCCTCTGATCTGATAAATATTCAGCAGAAATTTGCCGCAGGAATGGTGATAGGTTCAGAAGTAAGAGGAGCGATAGAACTGATTTTAGCCTATAGGGATAATTCCCCTCTTCGAGCGACAAGGGACCCTGATGGTTCACCGATTACTACTAGGAAAAAACGAGGTCAATACCCGATGAGGGAAGTTCCACCGATATGGCGTGATGCAGTTCAAGCTGAGGCAGCTCAGGGCATTGCAGCTGCCCCGGCGCAATTCCAGAGAGTGTGAATACACATCCCTTGGAAACGGGCCGAAGTATTAGCAGTAAAACAGGCATTGCCAGACCCGCGTAAAAATCCTGCTGGTTATTACAAAGAGTTAACGCAGACAGTCCAAGCGTGTGTCATGAATTTGGCAGACATTGAAATGCTATTTGGCAATGTAGTGCCACAGCCTATATGGGCCAAAATTCGGCAAGAGAACAACCTAGTCGCCTTAGGAGGTGATTGGCCTGCTATTGTAGCAGCAGATGGGCAACAAGTTGGCGGTGCTAAACCTGAACCTCTGATTGCTGCCTTGCCTGGCAGAATAATTAATCTGATGAAAACGCTGATGCCAGCGTTACGAGTTAATTGGGATAAACTATCGGCATGCAAGCAAAAGAAGGACGAAAGCGTCTCTGACTTTTTCACTAGGTTTGAAGAGACCTTCGTAGACCACAGTGGGCAAGATATGAGTACTGAGGGAGGCCAAAGTTTGTTTGTCGACAAGTTCGTGTTTAATTTCTTACCTGAGCTTAGTAACAAGTTAAAGGATTCTGAAAGTGCATGGGCAGTGTCGACAACAGCACAGATACTTGCAACTGCTCAGTATTACGAAAATAGAGAGAAAGAAGAGAAGGAAAAGTCAGAAAAGAAAACGAAAGATTTAAAGACTAAAGTTCTATTGCAACAGGCGTATCCGCCTCGTTCGAATCAGTCAGATTCACAACAGCGACCCCAGTTTCAGTAACAGCCACAATTCCAGCAAGGGACATCCCAAAGATTTAATTATGGTTTTCCCCGACAACAGTTAGCATGGAATCAGTGTGAATATTGTAAAAAGGAGGGTCATTATAAGAATGAGTGTCCAGTACTGCACGCACAGACTAGTGGTGTCCCAGCTCAGAGAGGTAATGTTGGGTTTGTGCAAGCTCCTAGAGGTAGAGGACGTGGCACAATGACTCCACAGGCTGATCGCCAATCGAATTATTTTGATCAGCGAAATGCACAATCTGCGCAACCAGGTAGATCTCCACAGTACCATGTTGAAGATTATTATGAACATAGTGAAGAGATTCAGAGAAGCGAGTACTAGGACAGCCACAGGCAAAGAGAGGGAGTAGTATCAGTTCCAGTTGATCAGAGTGGACCTTATGTCGCAGTAGTTACATCAGGCGTGGTCGAACCGTTTCTGTTGGATACTGGTGCGGCAAAAAGTTCAATTATGCATGCGAAACTCCCTGGCGCACCTTTGTCTGGCTTAATGAACACTTCAGTAGGTTTCTCAGGCGCCCCTGTTCACAATCCTGTTTCTAGTCCTTTATCAATATCTGTTGGGCCATGCGAGCTAGAAGCACCTCTTATCCTAACAACCGGTTGTAATGAGAATCTACTTGGTTTAGATCTATTGAAACGCCTGCATGCGACACTGTACTGTTCTCCTTCGGGAGTACAGCTCACATTAGGCAAAAGAGTCATCTCTCCAATGTATATGTCGATGGATAAGCTCCCACCAGAGCTGCGTTCTCTCCCTGATACTCTTTGGGCGACTGGTCCTAACGATGTAGGCCTCTTGGAAATTCCCCCTTATGTGGTAAGTCTGAAAGCGAATGTTAAATTCCCACGAATCCCACAGTATCGGATTTCGAATGAAGGTGAACGTGCACTCTTGCTGATTGTGAAAGACTTAATACAGAAAGATGTGATAGAGGAAACTAGAGGAAATGTCTGCAATAGTCCTGTTCTGCCGATTTTGAAACGCACTGACCCGTCCAAACCTCCAATCTACAGATTTGTGATTGACCTCAGAGAAGTTAACAAAATAGTAATTCCGCAGTTTCCTGTGGTACCAGATATCACTGCATTATTGACGTTGATTCCTGCCTCAGCTTCGTGGTTTACAGTGATCGATTTGAAGAATGCCTTTTTCAGCATTCCGATAGCCGAGGAAAGTAGAGACATTTTTGGTTTCTCCTTAGGAGGTCGCAGTTTCAGATTCAAGCGCGCTCCACAAGGTTATTGTGAGAGCCCTTCAATTTACAGCCAAGCATTGAAGAGTCAATTAGATGCTCTTGTACTTCCTCCTGGTGTTGCTCTGATCCAATACGTAGACGATCTTTTACTGGCCGCTGATGACAAGGAAACTTGCAAAGCAGCTACAATTTCTTTATTACGTCATTTGTCAGACTTACATCACAAGGTGTCACCTTCTAAACTGCAATATTGTTGCCAAGAAGTGACCTACTTAGGTCATCTTTTGTCAAAGGAGGGAAGAAGGTTGACCCCAGTGAGAATCAAAGCAATTTCGCAGATGACTGTACCAAGCACACAGAGAGAAGTACGTGCGTTTTTGGGTATCACGTCATACTGCAGGCAATGGATCCCAAATTTTTCTCTCATGGCAAAACCATTGGTAGCCCTGACTGGAAAAGGTGCTCCGAGTCCTTTGCCATGGTCTGATGAATGTCAACAGAGCTTCTCCGACTTACGTGATGCGCTGTGTTCAGCTCCTGTATTGGGTACTCCTGACTACAGTAAGCCGTTTACTTTATATGTCCATGAAAGAGAAGGTTGTGCGTTGAGTGTATTAACGCAACAATTTGGTGACAAACAGCGGCCTTGTGCATATTTCTCATCTACATTAGATCCGGTAGCCAGAGCATTGCCAAGTTGTTCGAGAGCTACAGCAGCAGCTGCAGTGTCTATCCGACAGTCTGCTGGACTAGTCATGAACAACATGTTAGTAGTCATGGTTCCACATGCTGTGGATACACTCATGAATCGAACGAAAACTCAGCACCTCACCAGTGCTAGACTATCAGGCTATGAGCTGACGCTTTTGGCAAGTCACATTCAGATCAAGCGATGCAACATATTGAATCCAGCAACGCTGTTGCCGACTACTCAAGAGTCGAGTGATTCAGAGCCCCATGATTGCTGTTTTAGAACTGAGGAAGAGACAAAAGGTAGGATTGATTTAAAAGATACTCCGTTACTAGATCCAGACGGCACTTTATATGTCGATGGATCATGTTTTAAACTACAGAATGGTGATGTGACGGCCGCGTATGCAGTTACGACTTTGAGTACGATTGTTGAGACTGCAAGAGTAAGTCAGAATTCTGCCCAAGCTGCAGAATTAATTGCATTAACAAGAGCGTGTGTTTTAGCTGAGGGAAAGAGAGTGAATGTGTTTACTGATAGCCAATACGCCTTCGGCGTAGCACATAGCTTTGGACGTCTCTGGAGAGAAAGAGGTTTTCTCACGTCCCATGGGACTAAGATCCAACATGGACAGTTAGTCAGCGATCTATTGGAATCCCTGACCCTACCGAATGAAGTTGCGATTGTGAAGTGCAGTGCACATCGAAAGATTACGGATGATGTTGGCCGTGGGAATGCATTTGCTGATGAGGTCGCTAAGGAAACGGCCAAGAACATGACGAACCGAATGTACGTTGCAACGTCTGCAAGATGGATTACTGAATCAGGGATGTGTGAGAATACGATTGAAAGAGTGAAGGCAATCCAGAATGAAGCAACTGAAAATGAGAAGAATGAATGGAAGGAGAAAACGGGTAAAATGGATTCGAGTGGATGTTGGGTTGATTTGTCTGAGCAGCAACGTTGGATGTTACCTGATGCGTATGTGCTCGCAGTAGTCACGATGGCGCATGGAACGGCGCACATCAGTTCGAAAGGGATCTGTAAAATGTTAGCTCCAGTATGGAAGAACGATGGAATTACTAAGTGTGCGGAAAGAGTGGTGAAAAACTGCATGATATGCCTGATGCATAATCCTAGCAAGGGAACCCCAACCCCAACTGGTCATTTTGCTCCCCCTTCTTGTCCCTTTGAAGTGATTCAGTTGGATTTTATCCACATGGACAGGTGTAACAATCTTAAATACGTCCTAGTGGTAGTCTGTGCCTTTTCAAGATGGATTGAGGCATATCCGTTAAAGGATAACACTGCTATGTCCACTGCCAAAATCCTCCTCAAAGAATACTTCCCCAGGTATGGTATGCCACGGATTGTTTGGTCGGACAATGGAAGTGAATTTGTAGGGAAAGTTATGAAGAGTGTGTGTACGGGTCTGGGTATTACCCAAAAATTTCACAGTGCGAATCACCCACAGTCAGCGGGTTTGGTTGAAGGGTACAATGGCACCCTGAAGCTGAAACTTGCTAAAATTCAAGCTTCCACTGGTCTATCTTGGCCAGATGCACTGCCTTTAGCTCTATTGTCCACCAGAGCGACTGTACACTCTCGAGTAGGGCTTAGCCCATACGAGATTGTGTTAGGTCGTCCTGCTAATGTTTGGGGAGTCCCTAGGCCAAAGGAATTCAAACAGGTCGAATACCCAATGTTGATTGATTATCTTTATGACCTGACTGCTAAACTCAGCCTTATTCATCAACAGGTATTTGAATCCTTGCCTAAACTGCCAGAGAGTCCAGGCCACACGTTGAAACCAGGCGACCAAGTTGTAGTACGGAATTTTGAACGAACTCGGAACCTCCAGCCAAGATTCGTGGGTCCGTTCCAGGTACTCCTCACAACAAGAACTGCTGTACGCCTAGCTGGAAGGAAGAATTGGGTGCACGCTAGCCATATGAAGCGTGTCCCTCTCCCACTCCCCTATGATAACTGGGTTAGACAGGGATTTGGCGTATCCGAGACAGAACCTGTTCCTAGGCACATCCCTTTCAGTGATGCAGAGTACATAACGGACCACCCACGAACTGAAACACAGAATTTTGACACCTCAGCAGGAACCGCTCTTTTGAATCCTGGACCGAGTATTGTACAAAGTGAACATTTGCCACCTGTGGAGTCAAACATCTCCGCACCTGTAGACCAGCTATTTCAAGACCAGACAAGACCCGGAAAGTACAGATATAATCTACGTTCTCATGATATGAACTAATGACATTGCATAATTACCTTTCTGTTTGAAAACTGTTTTGATCTTACTGCATTCCATTCAGTCAGGAAGTTTGCTCTAAATTTTTATCTTTTTGTTTTTGTTGTTTCTCTCACCTTGCCGTCTGGGTTACCGTAGGGTCGTAACGTGTGCCTTGTTTTAATTTGCAGGGAATCAGACACAAGGTCGGTTTCTTCTGTCTATCTTGGGAACTCCCAGGGTAAACAGAGGCAAGTTTTTAACAGGTACAAACCATCCGTTGCGAACGGTTGTAGAAGATGGAGCTTCCTGAACTGCGACGGGTTAATGTCATAAATGTGCACAAGACAAAACTATATGACATATTATATAGCAAATGTTTTCTAATGCAATGTACTCTGACACTTCTAATTGTTTTAATAACTTTGGTAGGCGGAATTATTTTTGGTATTCAGTTGATCTTTACACCTGTTACGTCTACAGTATCTCCCCATGTTCCTGTTTCTCCGACTGTTGTTTCTCTTCATTCTTTCCATCCTTTTCCTGCCCACGAGCAAGCTTGACGCTCTGAGTTTATAAATAACACTTTCATTCAGCTCTTGCACCAACATCAACTAGTGGTTAACACAACAAACTGCTGGGTGTGTGGCTTGATACCACACACCATGGACAAGGGCATCCCTTATCTGGTTCTGCCTTTTAGTTATAATGGATCATTCTGGGCATTTCAGACCATGTTCGCTTATGCCCTAGAGACCTATCCTCCACGACCCCCGCGTTCCACTAGGTATAACTCTGCTAATAGAGCCTTGGTAAAAGGAATCACTGACATGGTTAGAGATGTCAATAACACTCCGTTCATTCCCAAGGATGAATTGCGAGTTTACATGGGTTGGAATGTTACGGAATATGGCATTACTCTGGGTGAGAACAAACGTAAAAGCTCGACTCCGATCTGGGTCGTACCCCACCAAGGTCAGGTCTGTTTGCAAGGAAATGGGAGGAATCCGAAAGCTCGACTAGGGAAGAGTGACTGTATCGAAACATATGTTTTCCCATCACAGTCTTCCCCTGCATTCTTAGCTGCAAAGGGTACCTATTTTGTTTGCCAAGACAGAGCATACACATGGTTGCCTGCTGACTTCTCAGGCTCATGTTATATCGCTCAACTGTTACCTCCGACATACACTGCTGCACCGGACTATCACAAAACTAGAATTGTGAGAGGTGTTTTCAGTAAAGAAGATACTGCTGGCCAAGAAGCAGGAGACTTCTTCAAAGGTTTCCTTCCATTCTGGGGGCCTATGGTCAACAGTAGAAACTTACGTCAACTAACACGGGTAGTTGAATCTACTATCACCGAAACTGCAGGTGCCCTTAGTAACCTGACAGCTGAGCTTCAAGCGGATCGCCTCATGACGTTACAGAACCGTATGGTCCTTGATGTGTTACTTGCAGATCGAGGTGGAGTATGTAAGATGATCCAATCGAGCTGCTGTGTTTTCATCCCAGATAATGCGCCAACAGTGTATAAGGCCATCTCTAAGTTACACAAAATCTCTGACTCTATTCATGTAGAGGAAGGTGACTGGTCATTAATGGGATGGTTCTGGAGCTTGTTATCTGCGTGGGGATGGAAGGTTCTGATAGTCACTGGTGTTGCCTTGGTATTTTTATTTTCGTGCTGTCTCATTGTTCAGTGTGGTCCTGCCTTATGTAATCTCTGCATTTCTACATGCATAAGAAGACCACCTGTTTTTAGAGATACGCCACGGGATAGAGAAATGCTTCAACAACATATCAGTGACCTGATGAACATAGAAATGGACTCTGACATAGAGTAAGTTATTGCCTATGTAGGGGCAAAAGGACGGTCTGAGGTTCTGTAGCGATCCGAACCCGTGAATTCGGTATCGTAGTACTGACACGATTTCGGTACCAATGAACCGCAAATGATCCATTATATGCATAACAGTGTTTTCGCTACGCAACTAGCATGAATTCACTGAGAAATAGGGCATTCTGTTGTAAAGTCATGGCATCCATTTTAGTTACGGCATCCATTTTGTTTCTTGCCCTCACATAGTCAATGAACGGGCAATGACCCCGGCAGAGTCACCCTGTTAAGGACACGTAAGCTCGAGCACCGAGAAAGGCTGACGCTGCATGACTAGGCAGAATCAAGCTGCCTCCCTTGCCTGAGGCCAGTCCTGCTATACTGGTTCTCGTGTCCGTTGTCCTGACTGAAAGGCCGAAGACGGTAGCCATGCCCGTTTATGATCCATAAGCACCTCTTATCCTACTTTTCAATCCTTTGCACCTGGCTCTGCTCCTCTCCTTCTGGGCTTTTACAATGGGGAGGTTACGATCTTTATGATGGGGAGGATCGGGCAAAGAATGGAAAACTGACAAAGGGACCTGATCGAATACCGAAAACCTACGACTAATTATTGTTTGATGTCTATTTACTGTTTGTTTGGGATACCGGGTTGGGCATGAGAAATATTCGTGTAATGTTGCCTAAAGACATTTTTCGTGTATTTAAGGAACAACCCACTTAATGCAATTCGAACAGTCTCGTAGATTCTGCCTTGGTGTGGTTCCTATGACTTCTGTGTCCCTGCAGTAAATAAACCTTGGTCTTTGACGCCACCATCGAGAAGCCTGTGTCTCTGTTTATTTGTGCACCGAGACAAGAGGAACTCAGGGGTCTTTGGGTGTTGTTTCCCTGACACCTCTGGACTCTTAAAAGTCCAGAACCTCAATTCTAGGCTTTCATTAGGGGTCTGGCCATCGGAAAAGATGCTGATAATCTTAGGAAAGCCAAGGAAGAAAAGAGATCCCTAGAGCAGATAGTACAAAGGTCTCGCGATGCATTTCTTAGCAACCCCTCAGTTTTTAACCAGCGGCAGCTTGATTATATTATATTATCTTAAGAGTGAATCCTTTTATCAACACCATAGACAAAAAAATTACGAAGAAACTGATTATACTGGTAGGTTCCTTGCTTGGCAGGCAAGGGAGCAGGGTGCTACTAACCAGATAACTGCAATAAAATGTCCTTTAACTGCTTCCCGTACTGACAATCCATCCGGGAAAAATAGGTGATATAATGCTACAACATTATAGGTCCATATATGGCCAACAACAGATTATTGATATCACATCTCTGAGAGTTTTCCTCCAGAGAAATGAATTGCCGGTACTCTCGGATACGGATAAAATGAGCATGGCGAGGCCTTTTACAAAAGATGAGCTGGAGGGTGTCATTAAAAATCTTCCGAGCGGCAAAACCTGTGGCCCGAATGGCCCCCCGGCAGATTTTAAAAAATCTTCCTTAGAGCCATCTCGGATTATTTTTTATTGTTAGCCAACCCAATCTTAGAAGGTGGGGAAATACCATTGTCATTCAAAAATGGGAATATAGTTCGTTTTTTTAAAAAGGGTAAGGATAGCGAAGATCCTAATTCCTACCGCCCCATCACGTTATTAAATTCTGACTATAAAATAATCAATAAACTTTTAGCTAATCGTTTTATTCAAAATGCTTTGCATTTGATTCACCCTGACCAAAATGGTTTTATTGCTGGTAGGCAGCTCGGCACAATTACACACTATTTAACGGAAGCATTGGACTATTTTGAGACTCGGAGGACACCTGCTCTAGTTCTCCTTTTATACCCCGAAAAGGCATTTGACCTAGTTGTCTGGGAGACCCTATTTTTTAATCTGCAAAATTTTGGCATACCACCTAAAATTACGGGGTTGGTTCAGAAATTATATTTGAATGCAGAAGCCAACGTAATCATTAACACCTCGGAGGTTGGTCAGGTTAAGGTTAAACGGGGGACCAGACAAGGGTGTCCTCTGTCTCCGGTACTATTCGCCTATTTTATTGAGCCATTACCGATTGCAATTAGGAATAGTATTGATATCTGCCCTCCACTACCAACTATGGTGAAGTTGAAACTATACGTCGATGATATCATGCTTATTATAAAGACTAAGAAGGAGGTCCAAGCAAAAACTTTTGAGATCTTCGAGGAATTTGAGGCACTAGGTGGATATGAAATTAATTTAAAAAAGACAGAAATTATACAGTGTGGCGGAGCAAGTATGGATTTACTCCCGATATTCTTTCTTGTTTAAATACAAAACCGATGAGGTATCTTGGTGTTTATTTCTCGGCACAAATCGTTGATTCATACAATTTGAATTTCGACCCACTTCTACGAAAAGTTCAGGATTTATTCCTTCGGTGGAGCTCTCTTCCATTAACCATCTTGGGCAAGGTTGTTCTGATAAAAATGTCTGTCCTTCTGCTATTCAATTTCCTCTTCTCAGCGATTACCTGTATTTTAATGAGCTCCTTTTTTATCAAAATGGAGTCTATGTTTACAGCCTTTCTCTGGGCAAAGAAGGTCCCCCGAATTGCACTTAGCACTTTATATGAGGAACTGGAGAATTGAGGATTAGCTCCCCCGAATTTGAGGGATTATTACTTTGAATGTTTTGCACAATATATGTCCAGATTTAAGCCAGAACTACAATTGAGTCTTTTTATTAACTATTTTATGAATTTAATTTGTAAAGAAAATCAGATCCACTGCCTATTAACATTTGTTAAAGTGCCTAAATTAGTACGGTATAAGTGTGTACAGTGGTTTTTCGATAAACAGTAGGCTTTATATAGAAGATATTCTATTCCCGCAATCAACGCCTCAACTCCGTTAGCTGGCCCTATCTTACTATCTGGGATTACAGATTCTTCAGTAATTAAACAAAAATCGGCCAAGGATGAATTCCGGAAAATTTCAGATTATTTAAGGATTGATAGATGGCTGAACATAGCTGAAATGTCCCGTTTAATCGTAAATGATTTCCTTCTTCTCGGGTCATACAATATTTTTAGCAAGTTCCTGAGTAAACTTGATTTGGCCCAGATCAGTGAACGGAAATGCTTAGTATATGAATTATTAGAATATACGGCATTTAAGAAACCTGGGGAATGGATAAAGCATTTAGCCTCTATCAAGGGTATCGATCTGGAGGGGAAGGCCATCACGAAATGGGCTAAACATGAGGAGATGGAAATTAGAGCGAGTATGTGGTCAACAGTTAATAATCATAATTTCAGTACATTAAGGGGAGCTAATTGGCGAAGGATGTTATTTTTTAGTAAATGTTTACTTTATAGAACTCCACTTTTTCTATCTAAGATTTATATCAAACAATCAGCACAGTGTTTTCATTTCCTTAACCATCCTTCTGCCAATTGGGCACACATTATACTACAATGCACCTTGATTCAGAGGTTCTGGAATGATATTTTTTATTATCTTGAACTCAAAAGCGGTATTTCAATAGGATTTAATACTTGGCTAATAATACTCGGCTATGACCCAGACCTTCTTCTTTCTGATAAGCTTGTCAAATTATTATATATTGCAATGGCTGTACCTAGATAACTTCTGCTTCAGAGATGGCGATCAGATCTCATACCATCTATATATGAATGGGTCCGAAAAATGAAGGAAGTTAAAAAGAGTGAACAAGCCTCTGCATTTCGAATTGGAGGACTTAAGAAGTTTGAGAGGGTCTGGGCAGCTTATTTTGACTAAGATCTCAAAATTTAGTTAATTTTTTTTCAGGAGTTAGTCCCACCATGTCTGATATCTATGTCCAGTAATACCAGGATTTCAATTTAATATGTAACTTTTGATATTCTCTTGTAATTCAGTTACATCATTGAATATAGGATGATTTAGCATTTTCCACATACTCGCTGATTTTTAGGTATATGCTTAGGTACCCAAGGTATAATCAATTGCTCAGTTTGTATCTATGACTGGCAGTGGATACTGTTCTCTTTGTCTTTTGTACACTGGCCTAAATGTTTATATTGTGTATCTTTATGGAATTTTAGGATTTACTTCCTTTCGGCAAATCAGTGCTATTTAACAATTCAGTATTATTATTGACATATTAATGAATGTTATTGATGTGTTTATGGATATAAAATGTTTGTTATATGGATTTCAATAAGAAAAAAAAACATGGTAATGGATCTGTCACTGTTGGTGAGCTATGACTCAGCAACTCCAAACCCTGTCACACTGAGTAAATCTCAAAGAAGGGAGGGCTGGAGGCCCTTGCAGAGTTTTGGCACTGTCTGGAGAGAGGCTTTGCATGAACCCATTTTTCAGCAGCATCCAGGTGACAAGCTACAGTTCCCAACAAGTAATGAACTCTCACACAGTGTGGAGATATGGCATCTCTACTAGGCCGCTGATTTTGGTGTTCATTAGTAATAAAAATAATTTTTCTAAAATCAAGGCATTTTAAGTCACTAAGTCATATTGACCTAATTTGAAACTTATCAGTCAATCTTTCCAAGTATATTATAGAATTGTGGTCTTTAGAGTATTTCTGTGACTAAACAGTAGGGACTTTGTCGCCAGTAGGTAGTTATAGTTAGGACCTAGTTTCCACAAGAAAAGGATTTTTTGACTTGGCTATAACTTTAGCGTCGTTTGACCAATCTGCATGAAATTTCCCCCCAAAAGTGTCATAGTGGGTATTAATGTTATGGAAAGTTTTGGGGGTGATCCGTGCAGTGGGGACCAAGAATTTGGGGGATGAAATAAGGTTGCGTTTGCAATGTTAATTCCCGTAGGAACATTTAGCCACAACTACAGCCCGAACCGCTGAACGGACTTACACGAAATTTCACAGGGAGGAAGATGTTGATTCAAGGAAGTGCCATTTGCTTATTTGGTGTAAATCCGTTCAGTGGTTGTTGAGGAATGTAAGTTGAAAATTATAGTGATATCTCTGTCACGGATATTTTGCAGTGGTTTCGTGATGAATTGCGAATGCACACTCCAACAGGAATGTTCTGATTGGCTGGACGGAACCTGAACAGAAAGTTGTGGCCACCATATTATCTATCGGAAACAGTTCCCAGGGCTGAAGAATTCTGTGAAAGCCCACATAAGGGGTCAGGGTGGAGATACTCTGACCCCATGGTTGAGAAATGGGGGTGTTAGTGACACAAGTTAGGTATCCAAAATAGATTTTTTTTAATTGCATGTGGTATTCGCAAATATTTGGGTCTATTAACGAAGGTAAATTAAGCCATAAACACATATTTGTTACCAAATAAACCTCTGTTATGCCTGCCAGGAAAACACTTAGGGATTATTTGCATGCATAAGCCCATTTTCTGATGTGGAGGTCTCCACTACGAGTGGAGAGATCTGAACGCCCAAAAATCCCACTCAAGGGGTGGGACTGAGGGCTTTCCTGGGTGCTCAAAGCATGGTTAGTCTTGGAAGTTTGTAAACACTCACAAACAAGTAAATTTGTGGAGATTCACAAACTTCTATTATTCTTCTATTCAGCCTGGAAAGGTTGTGTATTTACTTCAGCAAATGATAGCCTAAATACCTCTTCCACAGTTTGAGGAAAAATGTATCACTCCCAAGTTTTGTGGGGATATGGAGTAAGTGGTTATTCCAAGGGGAAAAATATTTTTGTCATAAAGAAAACACATGTGCATTTGGATGGGGGAATCCATTTCGACTTTGTGGTGTTCTCCACCAATGAGAACACTAGACTGAGAGAATGCATGGATATCAAACCAGTCGCAGCTTCCCATTCTCATTCCTAAAGGATTTTGTGAACTCCAAAAATAGTAAAACGATACTTTAACAAACATTTAAAAATCCAAGTGCAATTTTCTAACTTTTTTCTGAATAGGGCCTGCTATTTCTTAAATTTGAAATAAATGAGTTATTATATTTTTGTCGATTGTAGGTTATTTTGGGCGTTTTGATGGATAGTGATGTAAATTTAAATATTTTTAACATATTTGTGTTTTATTAATTTATATTTTTCTATACATTCTATGTTCATTAAATATTATTTATGCATGTTAGTATATCATTTTATGTTTTGATACAGCTCAAGATGCTTTGAAATGTATTTTTAATTCTTTAGTAGGTTGTCATTGTTATGGTGTGGTGTGGGTAGTGTTTCATTTTCATAGAACATGTTTAATGAATATACACATAGGGCCTGATTCACAGAACTAACTTAAGACAGAATCCTAAACTTACTACCATTTTGGTATTCACAGAAGGCACTTACTTATTTTGGTATTCACAGAAGGCACTTACTCATTTTGGTATTCACAGAAGTTAGGAGTCCTAACTTTAGGACTCCCAAAGGCCTTCTGTGAATACCGAAAGTCTTAAAGTTAGGATTTTTCTCAGTTTAGGAGTAGTAAAGTTAGGACTCCTAACTTTAGGACTCCTAAATGCCTTCTGTGAATACAGAAAGTCTTAAAGATAGGATTTTTCTCAGTTTATGCGAAGTGCACTTTGCGTAGCTTCGAGTAGTGCTACTTTGCGAACTACGCCCAGGGTTATTCAGCACCTCACCAAAAGCACTCACACATACAGCTAGTTAAACCAACACTAACCCATCCTCACTTGCACCCAGAGCTTGGTGAGTACACAAACAACATACTTAATAATATTGTGTGGCAAGGGGACAGTGAAACCATGCACCGTAAGCAAAGGCACAGTAACCAATAGATAAACATCCCAAGATGTGTATGCTAGTCAGATAAACACAATACATGCTATCTCATTGTGACTTGGAACTGTTTATTTGGCTTTGTGCCAGTGGCACAAAGCCAAATAAACACTGTCAGACAGTTTGCCACCACAAACACACTACCTCACAGTGCAGCTGACTGACAGGAAGGAATAGTGGGTATGCAGGTGAAGTGAGTGTATCCAAAAGCATGATGGGGTTTGTAGTCACAGATAATGCTCCCCCTCAAAATTGGCCCATCAAGACCTCTCTGAAACATGCCCACATCACAGGGAGTGGCAAATGACTGACAAGATAGCTGACACTGACAGAGTCCTGCTGTGGGGAGCACAAGGCCCTGGTAGGGGTTGTATACAAATCAGAAGCAGGCCACCACTGACTGACATCCTGAAAGACAACTTGCACGCCATCCAATGGAAGCACGTTTCATGGTGGTATGTCTGGCCGGGTGGGAAGGAGGACTGACAGCTCTGACCATACTTACCAGCATGTGGAGACACCCCCCCTCAACACAAACTCCACACAACTCACCGGGTAGAATGCATTGACCCACACCTCAGTGAAATATCAGCAAAAGATGCCACGTACTGGGTGCTGCTGTGTGAAGCACAGGGGCTCTCTTTGGACTTGTAGCCAAACAAACACCAGGATTTCACAGTCAGCCACCTTGCCATTGCTGTCACACTCCCTCACAGGGAAGCAGAGTCAAGAGGAAGGAAGTATGGGCATGCTGGGAAGGGGTGTGTAGCCAAGAGCATGATGGGAGTTGCAGTCACAGACAATCCCCACCCACCCACATGGCCCAGCAAGCTCACACTGAACCATGCTCGCCTCAGAGGGAGTGGGAAGGGACTGTCAAGATGTCAGACACTGGGCTCTGTTGTGGGGAGCACAAGGCCATGCTAGGAACTGGGCAACAACAAATACCAGGATTTCACAGTCAGCCACCTTGCCATTGCTGTCACACTCCCTCACAGGGAAGCAGAGTCAAGAGGAAGGAAGTATGGGCATGCTGGGAAGGGAGGTGCAGCCAGGAGCATGATGGGAGTTGCAGTCACAGACAATCCCCAGCCACCCACATGACCAGGCAAGCTCAGACTGAACCATGCTCGCCTCACAGGGAGTGGGAGGGGACTGACAAGATATCTGACACTGGGCTCTGTTGCGGGGAGCACAAGGCCATGCTGGTAACTGGGCAACAACAAACACCAGGACTTCACAGTTGGCCATCTTCCATTGCTGTCACACCCCCTCACAGGGAAGCAGAGTCAAGAGGAAGGAAGTATGGGCATGCTGGGAAGGGGGGGTGTAGCCAGGAGCATGATGGGGGTTGCAGTCACAGACAATCCCCAGCCACCCACATGGCCCAGCAAGCTCACACTGAACCATGCTCACCTCACAGGGAGTGTGAAGGGACTGACAAGATGTTTGACACTGGGCCTGAGAAATGATGTGGCTAACAATCACACATATGCAATGGCCAAACAAAACCCGGTCGCACACACAGCCATTGCAATCATATGTTCTAAATCATTGTCTGGGGATGCAGTGTCCAGGGGTTCCCACTGGCCGGGCAGGGGAGGTGTGTCTTGCAGATGACAAATGTGGAGACCCATATATGGTACATCACACAAAATACACAGGAACTCACATATACATCATTGACAGGGGACATCTGACAGTGAATGGAATGGACACGCCAATATAGCCGACACCATAGCATGGAAGGGAAGCACGTGGTGTCTATGGATACCTTCCAGGAATGCATGCGTCGGGTTTCTGGCTGGCTTAAAGAAAATTCTTTGCAGCTCAATGGGGGAGAACGGAGCTGTTATACTGCTCTGCAGCAAGACTGTCAAAGCTCCTATCGTATGAGTTTAGACTCACGCTGAAGGACGACCCCCTGGTGCCAGCTAAAACAGTATGCAACCTGGGTGTCATGGTGGATGAAGATCTTCAAACGCTGTCACAGGCTAATAAAACAATCAGTGTGTGCTTTGCCCTGCTAAAAGCACTTCGGCAGATTTTACCGCTCCTACCCAGCGAGGCTAGACCCCTGGTGGTGAGGAGCATAATCCTGAGTAGACTGGACTATTGCAACTCTTTGTATTTGGGTGCCCCTCAATACATCCTGCAGGGCTGCAAAGAATCCAGTCTATAGCAGCTAAACTGGCACTCAATAGGCAGAGCAGCTCCTCTTCTACCTTGGCTCTGAGGGACCTCCACTGGCTGCCCATCAGGGACAAAATTTACTTTAAATATGGTATACAGAGCATTGCATAGTACAGGTCCGGTATCTATCCAAGAGAGATTCATCTGGTGCAAGCCTACTAGACATCTACGCTCTTCTAGTGCAAATCTGGCAACAATTAGCAGATTCAAGAAATCCAGGATGGGAGGTAGGGCCTTTGGCACAGCAGCTTCACGTCTCTGGAATGAGCTACCCCAGAGCATCAGACAAGCGATGCCCCCTGCTAATAGTCAGACCCGTTTCTGTTGATTTTATCAGTCTAGGTCTTACAGCACCAGGATACCCCTAGGATGACAGTCTGCGCTATACAAGAGTGCCATACAATACAATACAATGTTCGCATTCACACTTGGTGCTGTTGTGAGCTGCATCCAACTCCTACATTGTGCTGAAACATAGGCATCCTTCACACAACACACCACTAACTGACATAGACACTGTAGATACAAGGTCAAACCCAGACAGCATTGGAGGAGACATGCTACTCACAGCAGCCAAACTGCAACACACACATCACCGGCCCTCACTGTCATGAGCATTGAAAAGCCAGAGTGCTACATTGCCCAATGCATGTCACCATGGAGAACATTCACAAGTCAAATCACATATGCACGTACAAAACTCATCACCAGACTCATTAACGATGGTGACATCATCACTTGCTTGAAATGAGATGGGAACTAGGAACACTGGAATAAACACTTCCTCCAAAGAGATCACAGGCATACCGGACTGTGACCAGGTCGTATCAATACACCAATGTGGCACACAAAGACTAGCAAACTCTGCTACCATACATGCCCCAATAGTACAACATATCCCCAGTGGAATAGCATGTATGTCCTTGTTAAATCTCACATGTGTACAGGGATGACACACCTGTGTCAGCAATGTGATGGCCCTTGAGTAGTAATGGTCATGTACAGACAAATCTATCCATGAGCTGGGCATGCACACACTTCTACATGCACATTGAAAGGTTTCATTTTGGCTGGGCAATGTGCAACAACAATATCAATCTCTGTCCGTGACAACCCGGAACAAAGCAGTGTACAGACAGGCATCCGTTCGTACAGTAGAAAATGTCATGTTTGTGAACCATTGATGCCTGTAGAAGCACAACTTACCTTGTGTGTCTCTTCCAAACACAGGTGGTGCTGGGGACACAGCACCAAATGAAGAGGATTCCCAGTCCCAGACTATGGTGGACACAGCTCTCTGTCTCTGTCCTCTTCGGATGACGAAGAACAACCTGGCACCTCCGGTGTGAGTCATCATGCAGCACCAGCAGCACCAACATCTGCACCCCCTGTACCCATGCCTCCAGCATCTGGAAACAGACAGGGCACCCCGCCAACATGGACAGACCAAGGCCACAGAACACCCACAGCACAGGGACACAGGACCACCCGGAAGCTGCAGCCAACACCACCAGCAACACCACCCAAGGGGTCCTAGTGTCACCTGTGTGCGTGCCGCCGCTGGCCCCGCCCATGTGGATAGGGGTGCTGGGAGGTGTGGGAGGCAGAGGGCGCTCCTTGCAGAGGGGTCTGGACTGCATGATGACCCCCAACTGGCACGCATCATAGATGCGCACCAGGATAGCACTGGAGGATTTGCCCAGGTAGTGGGGATCCTCAAGGACAGACAACAGGAGCAGGCTGTCCACCATGCCCGCATGGAGGCAGAGTGGGATGCCCTTACTGCGGTGCATCTGGACATACTCCAATGCCTCCGCCACATCAGCACAAACATGTCCACACCTCCCCGTGTGGCCACAACATCTGTTGCCACACCATCTGCCAGTGCCACAGGGAGGGAGGAGGACTCTGGCAGAGAGTCCCCTGCACCGCAGAGGCCTGCACCTGAGGATCCCCCCCCCCAAGAAAAAGAGGGGTCGTCCAAAGAAGGACATGTGAGAGACAGATCCCTGCACATCCCCCAGCACCTCTAAACCTGTTCTGGACAATGTTCTTTGTGCGCAACCCGTTCACCTTGTCCAATCACACACAACTCACCCACATGACATGAAGGGTTCATGTTGGTCCAATGTAGCAGATGACTGTGGACTTTACTCTGGACATTTCATCTACCAACCCTTCCAACTCTACTGTGAACTTTGGATTCAAAACCGAATGTACAGCACCCACCATCCTGTGCACTTTCCTCACACATGTTTGAAAATAAACTCACCAGTACACCATACTTGCCTCTGTTGTGATTCCAACTTGTCATGTGTCATGGAGATGTCGATCTGCTAAACAAAGCAAAACCAAAGGAAATGATGGACGGAGTGTTGAACATTGCAAGCACTCACCCCCAGTCAACTGATCTGGGTTTAATCCACCACCGTTCTTTAGCCCACTCTGCCACCCCAGTTCAGACATGGCCATATGCAAATCAGTCTGACCCTGTGCCTCATGGGAACAGTCCAGCCCGAACTGCCAAGCCATGTCTTCCCTGGACCGGAAACAAGCTTCCTAGGACCGGTTTCTGGCATTTCAGCCGTCTTCAGCCAGGCTTGCTTCAGTCCAGTGGCAAAGTGAGCAAGGGACTCACGTCTGAGCATACCCTGCCAACTTATGGCGAACAAAGCAAAACCAAAGGAAATGATGGACGGAGTGTTGAACATTGCAAGCACTCACCCCCAGTCAACTGATCTGGGTTTAATCCACCACCGTTCTTTAGCCCACTCTGCCACCCCAGTTCAGACATGGCCATATGCAAATCAGTCTGACCCTGTGCATCATGGGAACAGTCCAGCCCGAACTGCCAAGCCTTGTCTTCCCTGGACCGGAACCATGCTTCCTAGGACCGGTTTCTGGCATTTCAGCCGTCTTCAGCCAGGCTTGCTTGAATACAGTGGCAAAGTGAGCAAGGGACTCATGTCTGAGCATACCCTGCCAACTTATGGCGAACAAAGCAAAACCAAAGGAAATGATGGACGGAGTGTGGAACATTGCAAGCACTCACCCCCAGTCAACTGATCTGGGTTTAATCCACCACCGTTCTTTAGCTCACTCTGCCACCCCAGTTCAGACATGGCCATACGCAAATCAGTCTGACCCTGTGCCTCATGGGAACAATCCAGCCCGAACTGCCAAGCCATGTCTTCCCTGGACCGGAAACAAGCTTCCTAGGACCGGTTTCTGGCATTTCAGCCGTCTTCAGCCAGGCTTGCTTGAATCCAGTGGCAAAGTGAGCAAGGGACTCACGTCTGAGCATACCCTGCCAACTTATGGCGAACAAAGCAAAACCAAAGGAAATGATGGACGGAGTGTTGAACATTGCAAGTACTCACCCCCAGTCAACTGATCTGGGTTTAATCCACCACCGTTCTTTAGCCCACTCTGCCACCCCAGTTCAGACATGGCCATATGCAAATCAGTCTGACCCTGTGCCTCATGGGAACAGTCCAGCCCGAACTGCCAAGCCATGTCTTCCCTGGACCGGAAACAAGCTTCCTAGGACCGGTTTCTGGCATTTCAGCCGTCTTCAGCCAGGCTTGCTTGAATCCAGTGGCAAAGTGAGCAAGGGACTCACGTCTGAGCATACCCTGCCAACTTATGGCAAACAAAGCAAAACCAAGCAAGCCTGGCTGAAGACGGCTGAAATGCCAGAAACCGGTCCTAGGAAGCTTGTTTCTGGTCCCCGGCTGGACTATTCCCATGAGGCACAGGGTCAGACTGATTTGCATATGGCCATGTCTGAACTGGGGTGGCAGAGTGGGCTAAAGAATGGTGATGGATTAAATCCAGATCAGTTGACTGGGGGTGAGTGCTTGCAATGTTCAACACTCCGTCCATCATTTCCTTTGGTTTTTGCTTTGTTCGCCATAAGTTGGCAGGGTATGCTCAGACGTGAGTCCCTTGCTCACTTTGCCACTGGATTCAAGCAAGCCTGGCTGAAGACGGCTGAAATGCCAGAAACCGGTCCTAGGAAGCTTGTTTCTGGTCCAGGGAAGGCATGGCTTGGCAGTTCGGGCTGGACTGTTCCCATGAGGCACAGGGTCAGACTGATTTGCATATGGCCATGTCTGAACTGGGGTGGCGGAGTGGGCTAAAGAATGGTGATGGATTAAACCCAGATCAGTTGACTGGGGGTGAGTGCCCGCAATGTTCAACACTCCGTCCATCATTTCTTTTGGTTTTTGATCTGCTAAACAACACAGTGCATGCCAAATACTACAACAATGTGACCACCGTTAGGTGAGTCATGGTGATGTGATACATGTAAGGGAGACACACCACTATGGCAACACAACACATACTCACCATGGCCATGTTACTCATCCCATACAATGATGTTGACCTGAAACACATTGGTATGCACAGACACAACACATATCCACAGTCAGTGGTAACAAGTCCACAGGTGAGGTAAGCAAATGTCACTCAGATTTGGGAAGACAGACAACGCACCTAACAAAGCATAGCACAGGTTCATTACACATCAGCAACATGTTTATTCTAAAATAGTTGCAAGGCAATTGTACGTTATGGTGGAAACACGGTCACAAAGTGTCTGAGAAATAAATTCCAGGGGTGTGTGGCACATCACTTGATGGCGATTGACTACTCCCACACTGGAGTTGGATTCTGGGTGTTGGGGGTCAGTGTTGACCAAACAACAGGCAAAGTACCCTGGGAAGGACATACACAAGACACAGTCAAAAGCACAGCAGAACAGGAGAGAAATGCAATACACATGCACAAAACATGTCACAAGAAACCTACACAGAAACAAGTTAGCAGTACTACCCTATCGTGGCGTACAGACCACCTGACTGGACACATCACTGCACGCATCCAGTCAAGTGGCACACAGACACACTCCGAAAGCAACCGAGCAGCCACAACACATTTCAGGCTAACTCCATACATTGACATAACAACCCTGTAAACACATTCAGGTGAAGAAGTTGTTGATGAGCTGTGTGCGGACGTCACCCTCATCTTCATCATCACTGGCATCGTGGCCCAGGCCGGGATCCTCCACAGGTGGCGGAGGTTGGTCATCGTCATCCTGGATGAGAGGCACTTTCTTCCGCACTGCTATGTTGTGTAGCATGCAACATACAAGGATAATTTTGCACACCTTTGCAGGGTCATATGGGAGGGCCCCTTCGGTCTTGTCCAGGCAGCGAAAGCGGCTTTTCAGGAGGCCAAATGTCTGCTCAATCACCCTCCTGCTCCAACCATGTGCCTCATTGTAGCGCATCTTGGCTGGTGTCACAGGGTTCCTGAGGGGTGTCAGCAACCACGGCATGTCAGGGTATCCGGATTCGCCTACACACAAAAAATTGAACAATTAGCTGAGTTTTGTAGGAGTGCGGAATACAACATTGCCAAACACACACAATGGTAAACAGTCAGTACACACCGACAAGCCAGGCACGCTGGTATGGCATCTGTGACATCAGCGTTGCAATGCGACTACTCCTCATTATGTAGGCATCGTGCGCAGAACCGGGGAACCGTGCACACACATATGTGATACACATGTCTGCAAGACATACCACCAGAGCATTGATCTAGTGGAAATGTTTCCTGTTCTGGCATGCCTGCTCATGTGCCCGTCGTGGTATCAGGGCCACATGTGTACCATCAATAGATCCGATGACGTTCGGCATCCTCCCCAGTGTATAAAAGGCATCCTTTATTTCAGGGATGTGAGCTGGGCTGGGGAACTTGATGTACAGGTCAAGGAAATGCAACTTCCCCTCCAAGACATCGCGTAGCACATGACTAAACATAGTTTGCGACATACCACCAGCAGTAGCCACAGTGTACTGGAAGGTACCAGTAGCAAAGAAGTACAGGGCTGCCATCACCTTCACCTCTGGGGTCAGTGCTGTAGGGTATGTCCGACCAGCTAGCAGATGTGGCGCCAACTGCTCCGCCAACTCCTCAATCAGTGGCCTGGTGAAGCGGTACCGTCGGATGAATTTGCATTCCTGCATGGTTTCAAGGTCTTGGAACGGTCGATGGACAGCTGGTGCCCTGCAGAACAGCGATGCACAAAGGAAGATTGTAGGTTCATCCACCCATGTGGCCATGACAAGGCTAAATATCACATGATACATCATGACATTACACAATGTACTGAGGTGTGTGCTGTTGGGCATGGACACATATGTCACCTACATGACCATCACCTCACATCTCAATTCCACATGTCCACATAAGTCCCATGTAGTGCAATGGCCAATCATTGGGCTGTGTCACCCTACCTCTGTTCTGCTGTGGCGTTACAAACACACATCACAGTGACAAGTGAGGCCTGATGTCTCCCAGGCATCACAGATCTTTGCCATGCAGACACCCAGGGTCACTGTATTGCCACATCGACACTGGCATGACATGGCGTATCACGTACATGCCACAAGGCAAGCGTGAGTCCCACAGGTAGTGGCCACTGTTGTCTCTGCAGGCCCTACATGTACGTCTCTTAGACACACACACACCATCAAGGTTGCTGCACATACCACATGGATGTGGAGAATGTCTCCCATTGGGCACATTTGATCATCCACATCTGAGACACAACATGCACACAGACTGTGGGTGCACATCAGAATTGTGGCTACAGGTCTCACTGTGACGTACATGCCATCACCCCCAGGACTCAGGGTGTATGTGACATGTCCTAAACATATCCAACCTGCAACTGTGTCCATGACTCATGCCCATAACTGTACAGTTGCACATTACAGTGGTAATGTGCACAACACACAAAGAATTCTGTCCCCACGAACACGTGCACAGCCTGGGAGTGGCTGAACAAAAGTGCCACACAACAAACCAAATGTTGCCCCCCAGCACACAGGGAATGCAGCCTTACATGCCATGGGACACTGTGTGGCAAGTGCTGCAGTGTGGTAGGTGTGCACATGTGTCCCTGGCAAGTAATTGTGTGTTGAAGCCGTCAATTAGTCACACCAATGAGGTCCGACGCGGGTGACAATGCCTACGCATTGCACGGTTCATGACCGAGCTGTGCGTACACTTTGCCATTGACTGCAATGAGGTCCGACGCAGGTGACAATGCATACGCATCGCACGGTTCATGACAGAGCCGTGCGTACGCTTTGCCATTGACTGCAATGAGGTCCGACGTGGGTGACAATGCGTACGCATCGCACGGTTCATGACCGAGCCGTGCGTACGCTTTGCCATTTACTGCAATGAGGTCCAACGCGGGTGACAATGAGTACGCATTGCATGGTTAATGACCGAGCCGTGCGTACGCTTTGCCATTGACTGCAATGTGGTCCGACACAGGTGACAATGAGTACGCATTGCACAGTTCATGACCGAGCCGTGCGTACGCTTTGCCATTGACTGCAATGTGGTCCGACGTGGGTGACAATGCGTACGCATTGCACGGTTCATGACCGAGCCGTGCAAACGCTTTGCCATTGACTGCAAAGAGATCCGACGCGGGTGACTATCATGCATGCGCGTCGGGCAGGCATGTTCCGAGACAGGCATAGGCCTTGGCCATTGGATCGTATGGAGACTGGTGCATGTGTATTTTCAAAATACGCGTTGTACAGTCAGTTGACCGAGCAGTGCTCACCTATTGGCTCTGGACTGTCATGGAGACAGATGCAGATTCAAAACTTGTACGAGTTGTGCGCTGGAAATTCAGTTGGATGCCTACAACAATGTTGCAATTCCTAGAGTTTTATGAAGGTGAAGATTTGAACGATGCGGAAGACGTGTACGAGTCGTACATTTCCGTGGATTGGACAGATTCATAGAATGCAACCATGTTGGACCTATCACTGGGGACACATAGCACAGAGTCTGCCTCTGCAGCACAGATATAAGGCTGGCTGGACCCCAGGGAGCTCACTTGCCTGCACTACATGCTACTGGACCACATCCCTGCTACCACTGCTGCTGTCCCTGCATCCTCTGGCTACTGCTATGGCACGTACTCTGGAGAGGGCCCCAGCCTTCACTGAGGAGGAGAACCAGGCCCTGCTGGACGGGCTCCTTCCATAGTACAGAACGCTGTATCGGAAACCAGGGGAGCAGGTGAGTGTGCAGTCCACTGCCTTCCTAATTGTGCATGTTGTATGACTAGCAGTGCTAGCAGTGTGTACACCAGTGGCAAGCATACTCACTGAGTACTTTCATCCCTCAAAGTGTGTAGGTACATGTAATGAACAGGTGTTCTGCAGCTAAAGTGCATTTGTGCAAGCCTAAACTTCCCAGGCATTGTTAACATGTCAGACATGCAGGTCATTTGCCCTTTTCCATGGGAGCACTACCTGTGTCACTCATTTCCCTTTGTGATGATGACATGTATATCCAAATGTGTGCAGCACAAATATGGGGCATGTGTGTTAATGTACTTTTAACTTTGTCATCCTCACAGGTTGATGCCCACCACAAGCAGGACATATGGCTGACCATCGCCCGGGCAGTTAGTTCGGTGGGGGATCCACAACTGCCAGAAGAGGTGGCAGGACCTTCGGGGCTGGACCCGGAGGATCGCAAGGGTCCAGCTGAAGCTGTCACCTCCTCACAGGAGGGGAGGACAACGGACCCTGACCCCCACATGCTCCGGATACTGGCAGTGGCCTTCCCGGACCTGGATAGGCAGCAGAAGGCCAGACAGCAGCAAGGAGGGGGTAAGTCCATGCCTAATCTGTGTACTATGTCTGACATGCTAATTGCAGTCTTTTGGCCTGGTCACACTTCCACATTATGTAGGTCTTGTAGTCCAATACTCAGGTCCCTTAATTGTGTGATGCACCCTCCTCATCTGATCCACAGGTGTGGCCCCTACAGTCTGTTGCTTGTGTCACTTGGGCACTGTGTCTCTACAGTCAGCTATGCTTCAGCTTCTGGACAGCATATGTTCCAGTGACTCTGTTGTGTGTTTCATGGGTGTGTCAATTGTTTACCCAATGCCTGAGATCTGACATGTGATCTGTGTGTGCCCTTGATATGTGTTCCAATTGCTGGTCTGAGTCGCCACATGTGGCTGGAGTATTTCAAACAAACCCATGCAGCAGGGGACTCCCTGGAAATGTTGTATCACGCTTCAGAGAATCTGGGTATGACATCACCCAGGGATGATTGCAAGCAATAGCAGTCTAAGTGGCTTAGTTGTGGATTTTGAGATAATGGAAGATGGAACTTATAAAGATGTCTGAATATAAAAAGATAAAAAGATTATATATGCACTTAATGACCAATCAGAAGTTTTTACCTCTGTATGGAGGCAGTTTCTGAACAATTCTATGTCTTACATTCCAAATTAAGTCATCATAAAAATAAATCATGAGGAGTTACTAAATCTTGAGAGGACTGGGTAATGTGGGTGGGAGATGGGACCATGATTGGCTATTGAGGAGAAGGGAAAAAGTTATAGTAGGCATATCACGTGCAACTCATCGATCTCAACACTTTTGCCCCATCATTGCATTCCCCTTTTTACCCCCCTTTTTCCCACCACAAAAACACCTTACGAGTGTTTGGTCTTCACTGCGTAGTCTTTATTACTTCTCAGATCACGCCATCTTTATTTGTTGATGTACCGTCATCATTTGACCAACTTTATTAAACCAAACCATCACACATTGTAAAACATAAGGTTGCGCAGTATACATTCGCGCCACAGGTTACCATGTATTTACAATTCGGCATCTCCAGATCCACCCTTGAGGTAGGTTGTACCAGCAGGCCACAACCCATCTCCACTGTTTCCACTTGGGGTAACTATACGTCATCTACCCTTAGATGCGGCCATCAGAGCACTGTTTAGCGCCTTCCTGGCACTCCCGTTCTCACAATCTGGCTTTCTCCAAGCACCGGCTACTCGGGTAGGGCCGGAGAGTCCAGGACCACCAGCAGGACTGCCCCATCTCCCGCCAGCCCGGAGCCCCATTGACTGCCTCCCTGTTCCAGACTCAGACAGTCCCCGCCAAAAAGGAGTCCCCGCCCTTTTTCTAGCCCGGGACCCTGTCACAGAGAGCGCCAGTAAGCTCCTCGCCCTTCCCCAAAAGCTGCTTCACCTTCCAGATCAAAGGCTATGGCCCCCAATATGGTTTGGACAAACAATTCCAACCCTGCCCTAGACAGATGCACCCCATCCGCCAGATACAAATCCGATTTTGATTACTGGATCTAGCTGTGCCTAATAGAGCGCATTGGCGAACCTACCAACAGCTTGGTCACCTCCCAATTCAATTTCCTCACAGACGTGTTTACCACGCATGGTGGTGCATTATCCCCCCACACTTGACGTGGGAGCACCTCCGACCAAAATATGATGGTGTTCGGTAAGGCCCTCCTTACCCATGAGAGTGTAGAGAAAAGAGCCTCCTTCACCTCCCTTCTGCCCTCAGGAATCATGTTCTCACCTCCAGAATGAATCACATGCACACCTGGAATGGGCATGCCCTTATCCAGCGCTCCCCGTAAATGGGCCATGACATCCTCCAAACGTTGCCCTCCAATCCCTATGCCTTCACCCTTTGCGCTCTCTCTTCCCTAGATTTGCTGAACCATTGCCTTGCTCTGTGAATGGCAGAATCTCCACACCAGCATACCTGCGTCCACTGCCTTGCCACCACTGCATGAGAGTAAAAGAAAAGAAAAAGAAAAAGAGAGGAGCACTGTTAAAAACGCTGCCATCCCCTGGCTACCGTTTAAACTAGCTGTGGTCTCACATATCGTTCAAAGCAGGATGACCTCCATCTGCCCACCCTCTTGATGGTTTCAGCTGAGAGGCCTAAAGTGGCTGCTGTTGTGGCAGCCCCAATGCAGAATGAATGAGACGTGAAATGGGCAGTCTTCTCCCCCAGCAAATACAGGGAGCGCTTACATATTCGCATGAACTGAAATCTTGTCAGTGGTGTTCGGTCAGCATGCAATAGAAGCCTATCATCTCCACAGCCAGGTCTCATCTGCAAGAAGTTCTCTATCAGCGCCACCGGGCAATACCCAGCCCCTTGTGCAGCCCTTAGCTGAACCCATACACCGTTCCCTAAGGGGTCTGTTTTTGACCTCCTTACTTTAACTTGGAGCAAGTTGCCAGCCAATACCACATCCCCCATGCTGATTCTCCCCTTCTTGTCCGCCTTTGAGCCTGGTATCAACTCCGATATCCGGAAGGCCCCAAAGAAGGCCAGGGAATTCAGCCAACCTCAACAGGTGCACCTCGTAAAAAGACACGCACACCTGCGGCAACAGTCCCAAGATATTTACCAACCTATTGGCATTTATGGGCCTCCTGTTATACTTCACCCCTGGTGCCAGCCGTTCCCAACCTTTCATAGCCCATCTGACTCTGATATACTTAGTAGGGTCAGCCACGCCTTCTAATCCTGCAAAGAAGGAAATTGCTGACAATTGCCTCTTAGCCAAAGATAACGACATTCCCTTCTCCCTCTGATGCACGATGAACCGAAGCCCCCCCTCGGATGTAAACGTCTCCATACTCCCTGCTCCTTTGAGAACAGTTAAGTATACCTGCCAAGCCTTCTGATACATACTCTTAGTCTAAGGCGCAATAGAAGCCGCTATCAGGTCAGGAGCAATGGGGCACCAAGCTTCCACAGGCTTTCCGGGAAGACCGTCATCTGCTGGTCCGCTTGCGACCATTGAGCTCTGAATTCTCTCAACTTAAAATGAGACAGGGCGTCAGCTACTGTGTTGACCACCCCTGGGACATGTTTGGCAGTAAAATACACATTGCGCCCAAGGCATCCCCGCACCAATTCTTTTAGCAAACGGAGCACCCACGGACATTTTGCCCTTTGACTGTTCACTGCCGATACTACCGACATACTGTCTGACCAAAACACGATGCACTTATTTTCCAGAAAATTGCCCCACAGATGAAGTGCCACAATAATGGGAAATAATTCTAAGAAAATAATGTTGCGAGTCAACCCCGTCCTGACCCACTCCGCTGGCCAATGTTTCATACACCACCTTGAGCCGAAAACTGCCCCAAAACCAACACTGCCAGCTGCATCTGTGTAAAGCTCTAACTCAATGTTCGCTGGCGTTGGTTGCTGCCAGATCACTGCCCCATTGAAACGCACCAAGAACACTTTCCATGTGCCCAAATCATCCTTCACCTCCGCAGATAGCCTAGTGTGATGGTGTTTAGCCTTTAAGCCTGACATTGCCCTGGCGATATTCCTGGAAAAAGCCCTGCCCATGGGTATAACCTTCAATGCAAAATTGAGCTGCGCCACCAAGACCTGCAATTGATGCAAGGTAACTTTGCGTGCCCGTAAACACTCATCTATGGACATTTGAAAAGCCCTTATTTTTTCTTCAGGGAGTCTGCACACCCCGTCTACAGTGTCTATCTCGATGCCCAGGAAAGTTATGCGGGTTGTTGGGCCTTCCATTTTTTCCTCCCCCAAAGGTACCCCCAATGCCTCCGCTAACTGCTGGAAGCCCAGTAGGGCCTTTCCTCGCAAGCTGGTGAGCTAGGCGGAACCAGAAACAAGAAATCATCCAAATAATGCACCACATCTTGCGTTGCCACTACCTCCTGCACCGCCCATTCCAGGAAACGACTAAACTTTTCAAAGACCGCACACGCGATGGAACACCCCATCGGCATGCATAAGTCCATGAAGAGCTTCCCCTCAAAAGTGAAACCTATCAACCTAGTGTCTTCTGGGTGTACCGGCAGAAGGCGAAAAGCCGACTCAATGTCCGACTTGGCCATGAGTGCGTCCTCACCTATTCTCTGCAATTTTTGAATGGCTGTGTCAAAGGTGGTGTAACACACTGCACATAACTCTGGGTCCAACCCCTCATTGACTGATAGCCCAGGTGGACTCAATAGATTATGAATGAGGCGATATTTCCCCACTTCCTTCTTTGGTACCAGGCCCAGCGGTGAACATACTAAATCCTGCCTCGGTAACTGCTGAAAACGGCCAGCCACCCTCCCCAATGCCACTTCTTTCATAATGTTCTCTCTGGCCACCCCTGGATTTTGTAGCACTGAGCGCTGATTGTGTGGAGGAACTGTGGAGGGTGGAGCATTAGACGGGACATGGAAGCCAAATTTAAAACCTTGATACAAAAAATGAGCCTCTGCCCGCCTCTCGTATCTGCTGAGCAGGTGGGCCAGAACATGCAAGCTTATGGGAGTAGGCAGGCTCTCATGAGGACTGGACAGGGCGGCCCTTGCTCTGTGCATTTGCAGGGGTGCGTTGTTCCTTAGGATTCCCCACTTTTTTTTAACACTTGTTCTCTGGGTGGCCTTGCATTCCACAGAAGGAACATATGTGACAGAACTTGCATGTGGCTCCCCTACTGCATTCACCCCTGTTGAACTGCCAGCATGCTTGCTTCTTATCCCCTGCTCCCTTGTCCCCCCGAAAGGGATGAGTGGGCTTGCTGACTGGCGCAGCTGAGTAGAATTCCTTATGCCATATATTAATCTCCCGCTGATACCAAGCCACTTCCGGCCTCACTGCCTTCATTTGTCTGAATTTGGTATCATATTGCAGCCAGACTGTGACCTGAAATTCCGAAGCCACCCCATGTTTTAACGACATATAGCCAATTAACTGAGCCACCAGTGCTGGGAACCGCTCTACCATGACAGCTGGGTAAATGGCAAAACTGGTCACCCAATTCTTAATTGACCATTCCACCCAAACTTTCTTCTGTTTAAGGTCACCCTCTTTGCCTGCCCTGATCTTCCCTGGGACCAGAGCCGGACTGCCTACCGGGTGTTTTGGCATGCTTCCAAGCTGGGGACTGATGTCACTGCAGTGGGGCTAATTTTGTTGATGGAGACCTGCGTGTGATTCGAAATAAACAAAGCAAAATTAATTTTGTTCATCACACGCAGGTCCCCATCAACGAAATCAGCCCCCAGCTCGGCAGCATGCCAAACCGCCCGGTAGGCAGACCGGCCCTGCCTGGGACGACTCTTGCATTGATCAAATCAAATACGTCCTCATATTCTCCCCTGAAAATCTTTTCTCTGGTCTCTGCCCGCACGTACCATGTTATACTAGCTGACGGTGCCACTGCAAGCGACGCAGACCCATACATTAAAGGGCTCTGTGAAAGGGGGTTTTGCACTGCTACCACAGCCGCCGGGGGTACTGGTGGCGTTGTCACGACGGCCCCAACCCCTGATGACCCCGTATTATTGACTAGTCCTTGTGACGTTGCAGCTACTACCACTGGAGATTGTACCACTCCTCCTGACTGGACCCACACCTGCGCTACCCCGCCACCTTGATGCGCTACCACTGGCACAGGAGCCTGGGATGTACTCGGTGTCGCGGCCATCCCGTCACCTAGAGCTGTCGCGGTCTGGTATGCATTTTCCACCACAGGAGCTGATATTATGGAGGGGGCCGCACCCTGTAGAAGCCCCCCCACCGGGAGCGACACTACCTCGGTCTGACCCTTCTACGCAGCAGCACCAGAAACCTGCCTATTGTCCATGCACAACAGAGGCAGGCCCACAGCCACCGCCTCACCTGCAGTGTTCGTCCACGATTCCGCGACCCGTTGAACTTTCTCCTGCTGTGCGTCCTTAAACCACTCTGGCATCCGCCTTGTATGTTTGGGTAACGGGGGCTCCTGGTGTGAGCTTGCTTCTGCTAGCATCTTCAGCGCCCAATTGATGCCGCCTTCCTTCGCGGCCTCCCACAGTGCCGTCAAGGATCGAAATTTCTCTGCTGTCACTGGGGCCTCCTTGCCCACCCACGCCCGCTTTGGCGGCATCCTGTCTACTAAAGAAATAAAAAGAGAGTTAACAGCTGTCCCAGCCCCCTCCTTTCACTCTGTTGACACGCCTTGCTCCAGCACGCTTCCATTGTAACATGATTATTGTTGCCCCCGCTGGCTGGGCACCAGGGATACTCACAACCCCAGTGCCCCCTTCTTGGTCCTCTCATGGATTACAGATGCAAAAGACACACCCACCATCACAGGATGCTCAGCCTACCCACTAGCTGCACGCCCTGTGTTGTCATGCTCTTCCCCAAAGCAGTTGCCTTCCCACACCATGCATCACATCACACACCCCCTTTCTGATTTGCGCACGGTGTACTCAATGAACCAGTGCCCCCAGAAATCATGCCTGCAAGCGGTTATCACCTCAGATTGTATCACTTAAGCCCACACCCGAAAGAAAACATGCAGATCCAAACCTTTTATCTTCACTGATCCTGCCCTGCACCATGCCTCAAACACTTGTGTTCCTTATACCCAGCCAAGGCCTATAAATCAACCTGATTGCCTGATTATTCTCCCTGCTCGCTATATCACTACCCATAACCTCCCATTAGATGTGTGAGCGCTCGCGCCATTATATATCTCTCCACACTCCCCACCAATGGGTGAGCGCGTCGCGTCCCAAACAACCCCCCCCCCTTTCTGGTCCCGGCGACTCGCCCCATTCTGGACAGCAACCGACAAATCGCGCCAAACTCAGCGAGCACGCTCCCCGCTCCTCCATTCTTTCTCTTTTTCTTTCCTGGGAAGCCGCCCTTGCACAATAAATGCGCAACACATCCCCGCTCTTCACATAGGCTGAAACACACTCCACAATGCAAAAGAACATGGACCCCCATCACCACCAGGTTAGAACTAGGAGTGTGCACTGCGCCATCCTACTCCCTAAGGACCCGATTCACAGAACTAACTTAAGACAAAATCCTAACCCTACTACCATTTTGGTATTCACAGAAGGCACTTACTCATTTTGGTATTCACAGAAGACACTTACTCACTTCGGTATTCACAGAAGTTAGGAGTCCTAACTTTAGGACTCCTAAATGCCTTCTGTGAATACCGAAAGTCTTAAAATTAGGATTTTTCTCAGTTTAGGAGTCCTAAAGTTAGGACTCCTAACTTTACTACTACTAAACTGAGAAAAATCCTAATTTTAAGGCTTTCGGTATTCACAGAAGGCATTTAGGAGTCCTAAAGTTAGGAGTCCTAACTATACTACTACTAAACTGAGAAAAATCCTAATTTTAAGGCTTTCGGTATTCACAGAATGCATTTAGGAGTCCTAAAGTTAGGAGTCCTAACTTTACTATTACTAAATTGAGAAAAATTCTAATTTTAAGACTTTCGGTATTCACAGAGGGCATTTAGGAGTCCTAAAGTTAGGAGTCCTAACTATACTACTACTAAATTGTGAACAATCATAATTTTAAGACTTTCTGTATTCACAGAAGGCATTTAGGAGTCCTAAAGTTAGGACTCCTAACTTCTGTGAATACCGAAATGAGTAAGTGCCTTCTGTGAATACCAAAATGAGTAAGTGCCTTCTGTGAATACCAAAATGGTAGTAAGTTTAGGATTTTGTCTTAAGTTAGTTCTGTGAATCGGGCCCCTAGTGTCTACAGTCTCCGAAACTGAACACAATCTTCACTGTCAAAAGGCGCCCTGTTTGTGACCAATAGTGTACATTGAATACCACCTAGATGGCAGACTGTGCACTCTGAAACAAAACAAATCCAGGGTGGGTTTGCCGCTTCCCTCCAGCTGCAACATCGAGCCCACGCATCGCGCCTCGCACCCCAGTGCCATTTCATCACTTCCACTCACCACAGCGCGCGCCTTGCACTGCCCCGACTGCATTGTGAGGCCCCTCACCTGGATAACGCCGCGAAAGCCGCACGCCAGCCAGCTACCTCAGCAATTAGCTTCCAGCTGCGACCCTCCAGCAACACCCGAGGCGAGAGGACAAAGAGGGCTTCTCCCTCGTGTCCAGTTCTTTTATTGGTTTTGGGGAGGGGTTTGCACACCTTAATGACGGTCCTCCCTGCCTACTCGCATTACTTCACAAAAACCCCTCCTCTCCTCCTGACCAGATACAGGAAACAAAACCACAACTAATTCGCCTCCTGCCCTAAATGCCACTAAAGGCACCCCGGCCCCAAATGTGTTATATATGTTATGTTATATTCTGGTATTGCATTCCTTTAGCACTGTAATGTGGAAATCTTTAATCAGTTCCAGAATAATTGAATCATTCTTATGTAAGTAAATTGTAAATGGTCTTAAGTTCCCTTGTAAAATAACTAATATCAATTTTGCTCCTTAAGATACTCAAGACATGGTATCTTAAGTAGTCACAGGCAGAATTTTCAATTCCGCCAATGAAATTGGAGGAAGTTTGGTAATTCCACTTTACTGTTGTAAAGCAGAATTTCTGGAAATTACAAATTCTGCTGCTCGGCCGGCAGAATTAAAAGTTCTGCAATGGTTTCTAAAGTTTGGAAACCACTGCATAGCACTCGGCACCTCTCCAGTGATTAAAACTTTCTGGTCTGATTAAAACTTTTAATCACTGCAGAGTATGTAAGTGCACCAAGTGATCTGCAGTAGTTTCTAAACTTTAGAAACCACTGCATTTACCACTTGGTGCCTTCACATACTCTGCATTGATTACATTTTTTTAAACACTGCAGAGTATTAAGGGGTGGACGCGGAGTGGTATGCAGTGTTTTTTAAAGTTTAGAATCCACTTCATACATCTCACTGCCCTTACATACTCTGCAGTGGTTAGAAGTTTTAATTACTTCAGAGTGTGCAAGGCCTCTGTGCTATTTCCTTAGGTAAATGCATTCGCACATCCATTTTTGGACAGAAGGGTGCATTTTGTGCAAAGAAAATTGGCCCAAATAGTGTTCTTCTGCGGATTAAACTCCATGAATTCCTCCCATCCCTAATGTCAGGGCAATGAGGTTGCAGACCAGACTGCAAAGAAAGTTGTCCTGTTTACTAACTCTGACAAACCTTTAATACTCTACAAAATAATACATTTCTTGTACCAATGCCTACGGATTTGTCTGTGTTAGATGAGCAAGCACCTGAATCTGAGAAGCGAGCATGGATCAATCAGAATTGTAAAAGGGACCCAATGATATGTGGAGGGACAGTGCTTTAAAATGTTTGCTCCCCATCCTTGCACATTTGTATAGCTGACATGCCCATACAAGCACAGAGGTATGATTCGCACTATGGTGATCCACTGGTTTGTGCCCGGCTTCCCTTGGGTCGCCAAGTAGAATTGTCACTCCTGTTCCATTTGTAGTAGGAAACATTTCCAGTGTTGCAACAAAAAAAAACATATATATTATATTATGGTACAGCTCGAACAAGTTTCAAAAACGCAATGGATGTAATTTGTCCCACAGTTTACAATGGTCATTGTTCACTTTACTTAAGACCCTCAGCGTGTAGCAGAAAGAACTGGTTCAAAACAAGCGCAAGCATACAATCAAATGCTATACAATTGGCATGTTTGGTGCACAGCCCTGAGCCACTTTTTATTCCAAATTATTCTAATTCCATGGCTTTTGCGCCAGGTTTGTGTGGAGGTCTTCCAGTTCATATAATTAAGTACTGGAAAGTGTGTAAACTGGCCTTTGCAGTTCATATAATGAGCACACTGTTTAAGCACATTGCCTGTGAAAGACATGATTCCACTCTCATCACCTCAGTGCTTCATTGTTTTTCACGACAATAAATAATATACTTAGGGAGGAAGTGCTCTTTATTGACTGTGGCATAAAAGGCATGGGTTTCTTGCTTTCACACAGAAAGAGACGCTTCAGCCGTCCCCTGAGTCATTCACACACTTGCTGCCTCTTCCGGTACCGAGGACGACATTTTATCAATAAATGAAAACCGAGGAAGGGCTGCTGGGCTTCCTAATTGACTCGGCGGTGTGGTACAGTGCGCGATACACAGCTTCCGGTCTCTTCAGCGTCCATTGACAGCCATTGACAACGTAGCACGTGCCCACATGGACCTTGTGAATAAACGAACAGAAGAGCGATTCACTGCAGCTGTCGGACTCTTCTTCTATTAGTGGCTGCACGTCACTTTTTCTATAGATTATTTATAGGAGATAGATCTCTTTCAGTCAAGTTCAGCCAATGTCCAATCCCTCGAGAACTTCATTACAACAGTGTGTGCTGCCAGAACCTCCAAGTTTGGAATGTTGGATAATATTTGAGCGTGTTCTTTGACACTTCATCCTCCCCAAACAATGAGCCTTTTTTATCAACAATGCGATTCTGCTGCCTTATTTCCAGTGGGAAGGTAGTTGGGTCACACCGTGATCAGCTGGGCCGGCCCAGTGCAGAGCCGAGAGCCTGTTTGGAAGGGATTGCACTCTCTGTCCTGCCTAACCCCTCCCCCCAAGCGCCTTGAGCCCCCTATGGACTTACGGGTGAGTAGTCGTGCTTTACAAGACATCTAATTTATTGATTGATTTAAAGTGCACAAGAGGGATGCAAACCTGGCTCAAATATTGCACCGGGATGATCTTTAGGGCAGAAATCCTGATGGTAGTAAGTGATCCTTCACAACTCCATAAACAACAGGAACCTGCAAATAGTAGAGAGAGGTTTATTTCAAGTTCCGCAGCGCAGCCATCAGACATTCTTTCACCTCAACAGCCAACAGCTCTTCTTCCCTAGGCATGACCTCCCTGCATTCCATGTTACAGCAAGGCATTCCAAAGTGTATGGAATGCACGGGATTACTACACTGATTTCCATCGGTAGGTAGCTCTAAAGTAACGTAAAGTAGTGCTTTGTGCTCCTTTGCATTAAGGGGGTGTTTCATGCAACCACACATGGATTTTGATGCACATCCCTATCTAATAGAATTTGAAGACATGGATGTGTGCCACAAATGTATGCTTGCTTGAGGCAGGTCTTATATTAGAGAAAAACTTTTCTCAAACCTTTTCTAAGTTTTGTTGTGTGATGTACTGCACAAAACACATACAAGGTTATAAAAGGGCTCAACAATGGCAAAGCATAGCATTGTGTACTGAAAGGGTGCCTTCCAGTACAAACCCATGCTCGACACCATGTGCACATCCCTGCACAAGGCGCTGTCTTTCTTTTCCCACTTGTAAAAAGAACGTATTCATATGCTCAAGAGAAGTACATTTGCATTAATGTTCAGCTTCAAACCAGCTGCAATACATTTGCAAACGAAGACAAAATTATTGAATCTATGAGTGCTATTTGCATCCTCACCCCTGAAATGTCCCGCTTCTCACTCTCAACCAAAATGAAAAATCGACCATTTTGGCAGATTTTCCACTGTTGTAAAAGCACATTTACAATTGCAATATTCGCTAAAAACTCATTTTGTCAATAATACGTTGAAATATACTATAATAAATTGTCTCTTTTGTGCAATTAATAAACATATAGGTACACAAAAAACATATGTGAGCAAGACCCTAGTCTAACTCACAAGTGCTGCCTTTTGTTACACTTTGCGAAACATAAAATAGGCAAGTTATCTTTTCATGTATGCAAAAACAGAGCAGGTACAAGAGGCTGTCTTGAAGGACTGCAGCAGCTTCAGTCTGAGCCCACTGTTCATTTATTTCCAGTCTGAAAAGAAATGAGGTGAAAAGCATTGCCATGACATGGCTGCTCAAGCTGAAAATGGGGCTTGCTCCACCCTCCGGATGATTAACAGGAAGCCATCCGTTATTAAAGAGGACAAATATTTCACTAAGGGATCCTGCTGGTCCAGCTTTGTTCCAAAACAGGTTTCAATTGAAAATTGGAATAATGAGGCTTTCCTGGACGGATAACAAGCTGAATGGAGTACCAAGCTTCGGATTTGGAAATCCCAGAAAATGGTCTAATTCTGACCACAGTGTGCCCGTCACCAGTGCAGCCGTGTGGAGGTTCCTTTGATGAAGCTCTTTGTTTCCTGCCACTGATGGGAAGCTCGGTGGCATTTTTTGTAGTTAGGCCGGTAAAAAAGATCAAGTAACATAGAAATTGAGAAAGATGTAACACACCAAGGTCAAGTTTAAAATGTATGTGTTCATACCTAAAGCTCTCCACGTCATAATCAGAATTAATTTCAGTAAATTTGTTAAACTCCACGCCTAATGCTACCTGAAATTTGATTTTTATTGTTTCTCAACTCCATGGTACTCATCAAAATTAATGTTTTTTCATTTCATTTTATGATGATAAAAGTGCAACTAAAACAACATGAAATGCAAAACAATTTAAGGGATAAGCAGGAAAAATGAAGTTCGGGTGCAAAAAGTCTTTCCAAATATCGGCTCTCAATTAACTGTACAACACAACACTTGGGGGTATATTCACAAGAACGTGTGCTGAACATCACCAAAAAATCTTTACACATCGCAGCCTATCGTGGGAAAATAACCCTGTTTCAACGTGGAATTCACAACACGGCGGTACCACGCGATAGTCCGACGAAAACACGGACAATGTCCGCGATACAACCACCTCGACGGAGATAAAAACACAAACCTCAACGTGAAAAAACATGCGATGGGCCAAAGCACAATGAGAAAATCAGCGATAAGCAGTGCCATGCCAGCAATACACACATGGCAGGCGGGAATAAGCACAACAGAAGTCTGAAAAAGAAAGACAAACCAAACAGAATACAACAGCCAAGCACAATGGAGGCAACCCGAGCCAGGATACAACCCCACAAGCCCCATTGGCAACAAAATATTGTACATGGCAGGCCATCTTGGACAAGGTGAATGCAGCCTGAGAGCGAAGGAGAATAATGGAAGAAACCCAGAACATCCGGAATGATGCGAAACGCACAAAGAAGCAGAAACACGACAACAACAAGAAGGCAGCGATGCACACCGGAGGTGGGAGTCCAGCGCCACACCAGGAGCTGGATGACATGGATGAAATGGTGTCCACCACTTCAGTCTGGAGATGGTGGCAGGACTCGGGGACCAGATACTGCCGAAAACAACAGACACAACAGCAACAGGGAGAGGAACCAGCAGGGACTGGGGGTACGGGGGGAGATGGGCACATTGGCATACATGCACAATTAAGCACAGCACAACTGCAGACAAACCATGCCCTAGAGTAACAACACCAACCAAGAGCACATGTCACACAACCCGGCAATATCACAACACTGAACAAGCACAGAAGTGAAAACCACACTGCCTGAAAGGGAGAAGGGTGAGCCAAATCAGAGCTGAAGGGACATCTCACACACAATGCAGCACACACACATAGGAAGCAGAGCACCCCAACATCGAACACAATGTGGTACAAACACCAACATGTGCACAACCAAACACAGGACACAAGTGCACCCGCTAGCGGCTGGTAAACGGCCATACGCATCTGGCAAAGCACGAAACAGGGACATGATAATGCACAAGTACAAACCCACAGCCCTGATGAGGTAGCAATGCACGTATGGCAGGGAGCCAGAGAGTCCATGACACACACATTGGCATACAAATCAAGACACAACACAGTGGGAGACAAGTGAAAGTGCGGAAACTTTATCAACAAGTGAGTGTCAGTACGGCCAAGAGAAGTGCCACGATATGCAGACCAATGCAGCAGCATGTCTGAATGAGGAACGTAGGAAAGTGCCCATGTACACCACGGGGGAGTACATCACCAACACAAGTCAGTGCCAACCCGCGTTGGTTGTCCGCGTGTGGAAATATGGATTTTTCTGGTCAGTTATGTCCCCTATCTTGGACCCCAACGGTTCTATGTGCATGTTACAAGTACATGTATGTTCCCTCCAGTTCCAGTTATGAAGACGCAAATACATGTGCGTCCACCGTTAACATGTCCTCTGTCAGATCCGCCATGAATAGGCCGGATATTCCATTCCTAAGTATAAAAGGCCACCGGCTTTATATGGTTCACTTATGCCATTTTACAGTCCAGGCAAGTAGGCCCTGATTCTGTCATCAAACTCTTCTTGCCTTCTGCCTCTGAAAGCTCCAGTCTGAGCCTGCATCTGTGACCATGAACTTTGTCTCATTCTCTGCGCGGCTCACGAAGCCTGACATCAGCCTGCTGCCTGCCAAAAACTGTATTTCACCTTCGAAGTTATCTGCTCCGATCCCTGCCCACTGCATTCCTGTCTAGTAGTTTAAGTAAACATTCTGCCAGCTACCGAGCAAAGGCCCGGCTTCTCTGTCTTCATGCAAGTAATTCATAGCCCTGTTACTATGGAAGATTCCGCCCTCGCATCTAGTGTAGACACTTAGACGCTTGTACACGCACTAACAGTCAGTATAGTCCGTATAGAATAAGATTCTACTCGAAGAAACCTCTCTTTTGGATAACTTAGTTCTTTAAACATAGGATGTTAGATATGATTTGGGATTAGGTTGACTTGACCCTCCAGACTTCTGTCGCCACATGTAGAGCTAAATGTCAAGTTCCCCTTCACCCCCTAGTTGCACGTCAATTACACGTCATGCTGCTGCGTGCGCATATCTGCCAAGTATTTCTGCTGACATTGCGAAATTCTTTCATGTAACCACCCTCTTATGACATCACATCTGATGACGTTCTTTAAACCACTCCCAGTTACGCCTATTTTTGCTACGTACAAATATATTATCACCACTATCAATTGTTACGCCTCTTGTATTTGCCTCTCTGTAATGCCTATTGTATAAAAGTAATTGATTGTTAATAATGTATGTACTTCACTTCCTGAACCTTCGTGGTGATGGAACCTGGAGCAACCGATTATAATCGACCATTGGAATAAAGCCCATTCCGAACCTCTAATACCACGGATTCTGCCTCTTATTTACTGAGCTATTTTATTATGTTTCTGTATCAAATTAAGTCCCGGTAATTAAATTATTTACCACATGAATGGCGCCCGAACAGGGACACTTTCTCATCTCACGCGCCGGCGGTGCGTTGCAGGCCCGGTCTCCTGCCACAGCTGGACGGACAATAACGCGTACCAGCAGGATTTCCTGTATCTCCCTCCGGTCAAGCGGGGGCGACTGAGGCTGCGATCAACACCCAGACGAGGCGGTGAGAAGTGCGAAGTATCCCGACCAGAGCCTAGCTGAGAGAGCAAGATCCGAGGTATACAGAGGCCCACCAGTTTTCCGAAGTCCTAAGTCGAGTCCAGTGTCCGAAGTGTTCGAGTCGAGTCCAGTCCGGTTCAAGTTCAGTTCAGTTTCCGAGGCCTTCCGTTCCGAGCTACCCGGTGAGTACCATTACTGGGGAGGCGTTCTGGCGTGCACATAAGTTGTGCCGGTCCAGACGGGTTTGGGTACACAAATCCGGTCTGCACTGTTTCAGCAGTGTATCTGTACTGTTTAGCAGTATATCTAGTATATCAAGTATATAAATTCAGAATAATTCAGTTCAAGGCGGGTATTATGTTCAGTGATTAAGTTTTTCTTAGATCGTCATCATCATCGTTGCTCAGTTAAATGTTGAATGTTAAATGTTTTAATAACGTCCTACATATTGTGGTATGAATGACTGTTCATTATTGTGTTTATTGTATTAAGTTTATTCAAAATCCAGTATCAGATCAGTTCTCATTAAGTTTGTTCAAAATCAAGTATCAGATCAGTTTTCAATATGCCGCTCTTTTCGAAATTAAGACAGATCACAACAAGAAAAGGGGTACTCGAAGAAGCCGTTCCTATTCCTCCTAGGGACACTCCAGGGTACTTCATGTATCATAAACATGGCTTAGACGCTATATTATTTCTTGATTTATGGGTAGACTACACTAAGGAATTACCAGAAAGTCAGAGGTGGCCCGCGGCTGGGACCTGGGATGCAGAGTGCATCGTGAAAGTAGAGGAAGAATTATGGAAAAGGAAAGCTAGACAATCACAGAAAGACGCCATTGAATTATGGCGTAAAGAATCGTATAGACGTACAGAAAAAGCACGTAGACAGGAAGAGAAGAGTAAAGAGAATTCAAATGAAGTCCGAGAAAATCTATTAATTGAAGAAGGTGCACGAGTGAAATCAGAACAAGTAGACAGACAAAGAAATGCCCTTATGAATGGTATGTATCCCCTTCTGGCCGAAGGATTACCTAAGGCTACTCCAGGGATACCAAAAGACTTGCCAACCCCATTATTTCCAATAAAAGTACATCCTAAGGGGCATCCTAGAACCGCAGAAGATGTTTTTCTTTCCTCATATTTAGATGACGCAGCTCCCGAGTATGCTAATCCCGCCCCACATAGACCGCCTGCCAGGGAGGTTCAACGCCAAGATCCAGTACCCGTATCCCTACAGCAACAAGTTCTGACACAAGTTCCGGCAAGCACATCTGTTTCTGCATCTGTTCCTACAGCTACTTCTATAGCTGTATCCACACCTATAGTTGCTGTATCACGTTCAACGAATCCTTTCACACCAGATACCCCAGACGGGGCTACCGGAGGTGCTACCAATATCTTTTCTACGCCACCTAGAATAAATAAACTTACTTTTCAAGAGTCAGCACATTCACGTACCCCCAAACTCATAAATGCCCGTACGCTTAAGGAACTTCTTATAGATTGTAGATATGACCCTGTGCCCGGAAAAGAGGACGAAATGACCCTAGCATCATTACGTATCAGACGGGCCGCGGTGTATTTAGGGAAGTTACCAGGAATGACTGCGCATCTAGATAATATATACCATTTTGTCCAAACAGGGCGAGATTCTGAATGTATTAACAGAGCTATGGAATACCAGAAAGTAGAAATACAGGGGGAACTGTTACGTTTCCTCATAAATTGTGTGATCAGAAATCAAGACCGACCGGGGGTAGACCCGGAAGCAATGCAAATTCTTACCAGATGGAGCCAGAATATATCAGAAGGGAGACATGATAAGCAAAACTGTATAATAGCCATGTGCCGAAAGATCCGTAAAGAAATAGAACGCCTACACGAAGAAAGATTAGCGGTAGACCAGTTCGAGCAAAGCGAGGAAGAAGGATCAGGACTGCCCACAGGACAGTCAGAAACTATAGCCTATGTAGGTAGAGGAAGATCTTGCAATAATACTAGATGTCTTACTGACACGATACGTCCGATATGTCTAGAAAATAACAGGAATTTTCAAACACCTAAAATAAATATGAGGTCCCCCGAGCATTCGTTCCAAGCCGCTGACAAATTACTGCGAGAACGAAGGGGTTATCATTTTCTTGATTCTATGGATGAACAAGAATTAGCTAGGTCAGCCGTTCATTGGATTGACAGTCCCGGAAAGTATGATGATGATACAGTAGCACACACATTTTTGAATCTCCCCCCAGATGAACAGCGTTTAGCTGGGATTTATATGATTCAACAACTTCTTATACTATATAAAAGCCAACATTCAGATCCTGGTCCCTTACCTGATATATTGACTGAATTACTCACGGATAGATGGAGAGGTTCAGGTACTAAGTTAATTAAAGAAATACTAGAATCAAGAAAGCAGTACATTCTTTTTATATTGCCAGAACATGTCTCACTGCCCATCAAGGAAAGAACCACGTATTACATGGACAGACAGAATCCCTTACGAGAAGTGCACCCAATAAAGGGCGAGGACAATGAGTTTAAACGTGTATATGTATATACGCCCATATCGAAAATAGAATTGTTGGAAATGAAGAAAGTGGTACCCAGTCATGACAAAGACCCAGCGGGTTTCCACCGAGAAATTAAAGACATGTTACTCATGGGAGAGTATACCTATCCCGACATTATGACAATATTAAAGGTATTAATGCCTGCTGGCATTTATGAAAAACTCAAGGAAAAAGAGTGGGAGGTGGGAGACCAAAAGATAGATTGGACAGCATTAGAAAATGAAGAAAAGGCCCGAGGTCCAGGTTCGGGGCTTGGGGACAAAACTAAAGCACTACCAGGTTTACTAGTACAGGTACTGCCACGTTTATTAACCACGAAAAAGGAAGACTGGGGTGCAATTTCAGCCTGTAAACAAAAGCAAGATGAAGACACTAGTGATTTCTATGCACGATTTGAAAAATGTTTCGGTATAAACAGTGGCATAAAAGCAAGTAGCGAATCATACCCACATCTGTTTGTGACAAAATTAGTTGAAAATTCCTTGCCCCAAGTGAAGAATAGAGTATTAAAATTCGAGAGTACCTGGCAAGGTAACACTCCATCACAAATGTTACAAATGTTACAGTATCATCACAATAGAATTAGAGAGGAACAAGATCATGAACAAAGACGCATGAAAGACACGAAAATTAAAATGCTAGTCTCCCAGACAGTTCCAGCTGAAGGACATAAAAAGGGTACGACACATTCTGGCGATTTAGCAGGACCTGTAAAAGGGACATGCAACTATTGTAAACAACTAGGTCATCATGTACACGATTGTCCAGTCCTGAAGCGTAATATCGCCACGGGTATTACAAAAGAAAGACCACGGCCACTTAGACAGGATCAGAATGAACAAGGAGCCTTGCAGCATGCACAGTCCATGCCAGCTCCACAACAGACTATACAGTTTGTGCCAGCTGCACCAGCGCTGCCTGTTGCTGCCACGCAAACCACGACACGACAACTGTACCAGACCGCACAGTATGACTATCCTGATTATCAACGATATGCATGAACCAGCCTAGAGAGGGAAGTTGACTTACCCCTTATCGAGATCCCTGTAGATCAAGAAGGACCTTATGTACATAGTGAATTATTAGGCCAAGACAGAAAAATTTTACTCGATACAGGGGCAAGTCGAACAACTATAAAACGTAGTGAAGTTCCAGGGGCACCCCTCTCAGGCTCACAGAATATTTCCCTTGGTTTTTCAGGAAAACCTATTGTTAATGAAGTGTCACAACCTCTTCCACTTACGATAGGACCTTTGACCCGAACTACAGATTTATTGCTTACTAAATCATGTCCAGAAAACCTGTTAGGAATAAAGACATTGAAAGCTCTAGGAGCAATAATATGTTGTTCTCCGGAAGGAGTAAGATTGTTTTTACGTGATTTTAAAGGTCATTATGTGTCTAGAGACATGGATCCCCGATTGCAGACTTTACCTACACATCTATGGGCACAAGGCCCTACTGATGTTGGTTGCATGAATATTACACCATATCGAGTTACACTAAAGGCAGGAGTGGTACTACCACGAATGCGACAATACAGGTTACCACCAGATGCTGTAGTGGCTTTACTACAAATCATTGACGAGCTCATTGCCCAAGGAGTGGTTGTAGAAACAGACTCCAATGTATGTAATTCACCGATAATTCCGATTCTCAAACGAACAGATCCGAAGGCCCCGCCAGTATATCGATTGGTTATTGATCTGCGCGAATTAAACAAGTGTATTGTGCCACAATTCCCTGTGGTCCCCGATATCTCATCATTACTGACAGCTATTGATTCCGAAGCAACATTTTTTACTGTAATTGATCTCAAAAATGCCTTTTTCAGCGTCCCAATAGATCCGGAAAGCCAATATTTGTTCGGATTTAGTTTAAATGGACGTAGCTTCAAATTCTCACGCGCACCTCAAGGATTTACAGAAAGCCCCAGCATCTATAGCCAAGCACTGAAACGAGAACTCGACAGTATCCACATGCCAGTTAACACCGCCTTGCTTCAATATGTCGATGATCTGCTGATCACCGCTAGAAGCGAACCCGAATGTGAGAAAGCATCACTGACAGTTTTACAATTTCTAGCCGAAAAGGGGCACAAGGTGTCCCCTTCTAAGCTGCAATTCTGTGTCCAGCGAGTTGTTTATCTTGGACACTCGCTGTCCAAGGAGGGAAGGCAGCTTACACCCGACCGCATTCAGTTAATAGCTAACATGCCAATACCCAAGACACAAAAGGAGGTACGGGCTTTCATAGGCCTCACTTCATATTGTAGGCAGTGGATCCCTCAGTATGCATTTCTAGCAAAACCACTCATTCAGTTGACAACACAGGAGGCAGCCACATCGACTGTTCTCCCTTGGACTCAGGAACATACACAAGCTTTTGAAAGCTTAAAGAAAGCTTTATGTCAAGCACCTGTTTTAGCAACACCATGTTACAGTAAACAGTTTACACTCTTTATTACAGAACGCGAAGGTACTGCCTTGTCAGTACTCACTCAGGAACAAGCAGGAGCACACAAACCATGTGCTTATTTTTCTGGTACATTAGATCCCGTAGCTCAGGCTCTGCCTGCGTGCCTGAAATCAGTGGCAGCGACAGCTTTAGCAATCAGACAAAGCGATGCCATAGTGTTAGGACATCCATTGACAGTACAAGTACCACATGCAGTGGAGGTTCTTGTGAACCGAACGCAAACACAACATTTGACTATAGCAAGACTTATAGGGTATGAACTAACACTGTTTCAGCCACATATAGAAATCAGACGTTGTAACACATTGAATCCTGCCACACTTTTACCTGTAAATGGAACAGACCCACTAGCCCATGACTGTATTGAAGTTATTACAATCACGACAAAACCCAGACAAGATTTAACCGATGTCCCATTATCAGACCCAGACCTGACGTTGTATGTAGATGGTTCATGTATGAGAAAAGGTACAGGAGAACTAGTGGCCGCTTACGCAGTCACAACAGACACTGAAATCATTGAAACAAATTGCATAAATACCTTGTCCGCTCAAGCAGCAGAGCTCGTCGCTCTGACACAAGCCTGTATTCAAGCCACAAATAAAAAAGTCAACATATACACTGATTCACGTTATGCATTCGGAGTCGTACATGACTTCGGCGTGTTGTGGCGAGAGAGAGGTTATTTAACTTCTCACGGTGCCCACATTCAGCACGGACCCCTCATTCATGCTTTATTAGATGCAATACATCTACCCACTGCAATATCAATTATGAAATGTAAAGCTCATACAAAAGTTACTGATATCATTTCTCAAGGCAATGATTTAGCTGATAGAACAGCTAAACAGACTGCTCAAACTCAAACATCCGACATGACAAAGACAATAGTCCCGACGCCAACACATTGTATGACGGTTAAAGATCCTACTCTTGACGTAATTGACATACAGACACATGCTACACCAGACGAAATAAAGAAATGGACTAAATTAGGAGGGATCCAAACCGATCAAGGATGGATGATGAAGGAAAAGTCTGTGTGGTTCCTTCCTGATTCAATGGTCCAAGTTATAATTAACACTGTACATAGTCCTGCACATCTAGGAGAAAAAGCTATGCTAGATAGCATTCAACACATTTGGTTTAATAAACATTTACGAGCTGCAGCCAAACAAAAAGTTCGTACCTGTCTGATCTGTTGCCAGTTCAACCCAGGAAAAAGCGTTCCCGTAGAACAGGGTGGATTTCATCCTCCTGATCATCCTTTTGAAGTCCTCCAGATGGATTATATCCAGATGGAACGATGTAGAGGATTCAAATATGTTCTCGTAGTTGTGTGTGCTCTTTCCCGTTGGACGGAGGCATACCCGGTTTCAGATTACACTGCCCCGACTACTGCCAAACAGTTGGTTCGAGAATTCTTCCCACGATACGGTTTACCACGTGTTGTTCACTCAGATAACGGCCAGCCGTTCTCATCCGAATTAATGAAACACGTTTCACTTTTGTTAGGCTATCAGTGGAAATTCCACTGTGTCCGACACCCCGAAGCAGCAGGTCTCGTAGAAAGACATAATCAGACTCTGAAAATAAGATTATCCAAAATATGCAGAGAGAAAGGTGTCGACTGGGTAGTAGCCTTACCAGTTGCACTCTTTTACACAAGAATGGTAGCACACTCTCGAACAGGGCTATCCCCGTATGAAGTGATCTTCGGCAGACCACCAAATATGTGGGGGACGCCTATACCACGCAAAATAACTGATATTGACTGTAACATGCTGACAGATTACTTGGCTTCCTTGATGTCTGCACTACAATCTTGTCGTTCACAGGTAGCTGCAGCTTTTCCTGACAACACTGAGGTGAAACCCCATGACGTGGTTCCGGGAGACTTGGTCCTCGTGAGGAACTTTGATCGAAAGACTCAGCTGGAACCTAGGTGGAGGTCACCTCAGCTGGTGTTGCTCACCACAAGAACAGCCGTGAAGATCGAAGGCAGAAAAGGATGGATTCATTCTAGTCATATCAAGAAATTTCATGGACTAAAATCAGATGTGAATACCACACCTTGTGTGTCTTCACCCATTAACTCAAAACTTCCTTTTGTGGAAAAAAGTGACTCCGAACATTATAAATTAAAGCTCAGGCCCAATCAGTCGAGCAATTTGATTGTTTAAGTCCTCTCCAAGGTGAAGCGGTTGAATTGTCTCTGACATGTATCCCTTGGACCTGAATAGAGAAAGCACCCGAAAAATGTTGAAACGACAGGCGTACTGTAAATCACTGCGTAGTCATTGCATAGTGACGTTATTAATTTTGTTTTTCTCAAGTCTTTTAATAATTACTGCAAGTATATTGTTGCACATATATTATCCTATTTCTAGACATGTTTACAATGTTACTGCTGAACATTCTTTTAGTGAATTACCTCCGTTTGAGTTGTCTTATAGATTTGCACTGCGCAATAACACGTTTATTAGTATGTTGCATCATTCCCATCAGGTTAGCAATACTACAAATTGTTGGATATGTGGCCGACTCCCTCCCTATCAGAATTATAAAGGAATTCTACCTCTCTTTCCATACCCGTTCACACACAACGGCTCCTGTGGAGCATGGTTTAGTTTAATTAATTCTCTAGATTCGAATCCTGCTATCTATCAAGATAACTGGGTATGGGGAAATTTGAACTTAGTTTTGCTTAAAGTCTGCCACCCTAACAAGGAGGGACTTCCCCAGAGAACAGGAACTGATCTAGAAAATGAAGTGTATGGATTAGGTAATTTTACGCTCAATCTTATGATCCTAAATGTCGAATCAGAAGCTACTTCAATTTTGCCCGCTATGTCAATATTTCCAGTAAAAGGTGAATTATGTATAAGAAAGAATGGTTCCATACACATGGGCCATAGTAAATGCACTACTGTAGTAGAATTTAGTGATCAAGGCAAGTCTACATTTAGAGCTTCCCGCCATTCCTATTTCATATGTGGTCAGACGGCATATGTACGTTTACCTCTAGATTGGGATGGTACTTGCTATATTGGATTCCTTTTGCCACCTGTTTTCCTAGCTCCTCCCGATTATCACAGAAATACTCATTTAGTACACAATAGAGAAAGGAGAGATCTCCCAATAGTCGATTACACTGAAACAGCATGGGAAAAATACACAGATTTCAATAAAGGTCTCTTTCCCTATATAGGTACCGTTACTAATAGTAAGCTGATACGTAGATTAACTAGAACCCTTGAAGCAGTAGTGAACGAAACTATTTCCGCCTTAGGTAATTTAACAGAAGAGCAGTCTGCTATGCGGATTGTTGTGCTTCAAAATCGTCTTGTCCTTGACGTCATCCTGGCCGATAGGGGCGGAGCTTGTAGGGTCATCGGATCAAGCTGTTGCATTGTCATACCAGAAAATTCGCCATCTGTATATAAAGCCATAACTCGTCTTCATAAGATTGTAAGCCAGATACACCAGAATCCAGGTACCTGGACTTGGTCCGGTTGGTTTTGGAGTGTATTATCTACCTTTGGATGGAAGGTCCTATCTTTCCTAGGTATTGGCCTTCTCATACTATTCAGTTGCTGTCTATGTCTACAATGTGGACCAGCGATTTGTGGTCTGTGTGCCACATCGTGCATTCCACATCAAGATTTTCGTTCAAGATCCCGGAAGAAGAAAGACGAACAAATGATGCTATATGAACAGATCAATGGATTAATGAAGATTGATATCTCTTGACGGGCAAGTAGGGGACAAGGAGGGAATGTGGAAATATGGATTTTTCTGGTCAGTTATGTCCCCTATCTTGGACCCCAACAGTTCTATGTGCATGTTACAAGTACATGTATGTTCCCTCCAGTTCCAGTTATGAAGACGCAAATACATGTGCGTCCACCGTTAACATGTCCTCTGTCAGATCCGCCATGAATAGGCCGGATATTCCATTCCTAAGTATGAAAGGCCACCGGCTTTATATGGTTCACTTATGCCATTTTACAGTCCAGGCAAGTAGGCCCTGATTCTGTCATCAAACTCTTCTTGCCTTCTGCCTCTGAAAGCTCCAGTCTGAGCCTGCATCTGTGACCATGAACTTTGTCTCATTCTCTGCGCGGCTCACGAAGCCTGACATCAGCCTGCTGCCTGCCAAAAACTGTATTTCACCTTCGAAGTTATCTGCTCCGATCCCTGCCCACTGCATTCCTGTCTAGTAGTTTAAGTAAACATTCTGCCAGCTACCGAGCAAAGGCCCGGCTTCTCTGTCTTCATGCAAGTAATTCATAGCCCTGTTACTATGGAAGATTCCGCCCTCGCATCTAGTGTAGACACTTAGACGCTTGTACACGCACTAACAGTCAGTATAGTCCGTATAGAATAAGATTCTACTCGAAGAAACCTCTCTTTTGGATAACTTAGTTCTTTAAACATAGGATGTTAGATATGATTTGGGATTAGGTTGACTTGACCCTCCAGACTTCTGTCGCCACATGTAGAGCTAAATGTCAAGTTCCCCTTCACCCCCTAGTTGCACGTCAATTACACGTCATGCTGCTGCGTGCGCATATCTGCCAAGTATTTCTGCTGACATTGCGAAATTCTTTCATGTAACCACCCTCTTATGACATCACATCTGATGACGTTCTTTAAACCACTCCCAGTTACGCCTATTTTTGCTACGTACAAATATATTATCACCACTATCAATTGTTACGCCTCTTGTATTTGCCTCTCTGTAATGCCTATTGTATAAAAGTAATTGATTGTTAATAATGTATGTACTTCACTTCCTGAACCTTCGTGGTGATGGAACCTGGAGCAACCGATTATAATCGACCATTGGAATAAAGCCCATTCCGAACCTCTAATACCACGGATTCTGCCTCTTATTTACTGAGCTATTTTATTATGTTTCTGTATCAAATTAAGTCCCGGTAATTAAATTATTTACCACACGCGCCTGGATCATGAGTCCAGGCCAATGCAGCCATGTCCACTGTCATCTTGGGACATGTGACCAGATTCCCAACATGCAACCAGGCGTCGGGACACGTGCAATGGGTCACATCCAGTTGTGGCTGCAAGTACCTTGCCACTCGTCCATCAATGCGAGTGCAGCTGCGCAGGCCAACATCTCCAATGAGCGATCGTCATCCACCACATCTGACATGTCGTCTACGTAATCCATCAGCTGACCCAGACAGATGTGCTGACTCCAACCACTGGACCCAATGTGCACCAAAGCCAAATCGGGTAGTGGTCCAATGTGCTCACTGCATAGGATGACTTGTGCAATCTCCCAGGTCCAGTTTCCAGCCTGCATCCCAAACATCCATGCATGCCATAAATGGGCATCACGGTGAGACTCCTGGCCGTCGGCCAACAGGGGGTGCACACACACGTCATAATCCAGGTCAGCTACCGTCACATTTGAGAGGCAGACATCCATGGACCACTCGAATGTGCACGAGTGACAATGCAACACAGGTAGGGGTGGGCGGAATTTGCGAAATTCACTTTCGCAAATTATCACGAAAATGTTAAAAATCTCCGCAAACACGCGGAAATATCGCGAAGATGCGGAAGTTTTTTTCCCGCCCATTTGCGGTATTTTCTGCGTGGCCGCGGCTCGCCAACTTACCCATGCGGTTGCTCACGGGCGCCGCCATCTTGTTTTCACTTGGCTCGCGGTGCATGATCGCGAGAAGAAAGATGTGATCGCGCGAGGAATGATGTTACTGCAGGCGCGAACTGTCGCGAGACAGCGCAAATGGCTACCAACAATCGAACATCTCGTGGAGAACGCGACCGGATCGGGAAAACTTGTCGGCGAACGCGGGGATTCAGGTAAGGCGATCGCGCGCATGCGAGAATGTATTATTTTACAGTGCGAGCAAGCAAAAAATTTCTGGTAAAATGCGGATTGCAGAAATTTTGACATTTTCGCGCTCTCCGCGGAACGTGAAAATGTCAAATTATCGCAATTTCCGCGAGCGGAACGGAATTTTAGCCCAGGCCTAAACACAGGCTGAATGCAGGTGACGTCCGCAAGGTGGAAGCTCAGCCGGTAACTGGTGCGCAGCACTGCCAATGGCAGTGCCCCCAGTACATGCAGCAGACGTGCACGGTACAGGCCCACGTGACTGGAGTAGAGCATGTGTCCAGAATGATCCGGCATTGCGTCAGAAACTCTGCTTGAAGCGGCACTGGCTTGCCCTGCACCAGTCCTGTGGATGAAATGGCACAGCTCGGTGCAATGAGCAGTGTCTGTGTGCAACAGGTGCAGGCCTGAGGTGGGGTGAGAGTACATGTGAAGGCAAGTTCACGCACGCTAACTATGACGAAGGACGTCTGCGTGTGGGATGTGTACACGTTGGTCTCACGTCAGGCAGTGCGTAGTGTGGGAGTCGCAAGCAAATGCTATCGTATCTGTCAGGGGGTGCTGCCCACATGCAAGTTCCTGCTCGGAGCTGCAGATGTGCTACCACCTGATAGTTCAGGCAAAGGACCCCTCATCCCTACAGTAACTTCACCATCTGCATGCATACAGGAGATGTACAGAGGCCTGTTGTGGGTGTGGTGGGATGTCTGCGACCCTGGGAATCATGGATGATATGCCCAGCATGTGGCACATGAGCAGCCTCACTGTGTGTTACGTTGCCACACAGATGTTCCTCCCTCTCACGAGCCCCCTCACTTGTGTACGCTGTGCGGTTGCATCACATGCACTCCTACGGCACACCATTGTAATGCCTGTCTGCGCATGTCCAGCGCCATGCCAACAACACCGTGATGCTGACCTTTAAAGATGTGCGGCCACGTGAGTGTGGGCCAATGGTACGGACAGGGCAGACTCAGGCTGTGATCGTGCTGCGAATGAGGCCAGGCCACTGACTCATGCATCCACAGGACTGATACACATAACACTTGGCATGCATGTGCCAAGACCCCGAGTGGTCTTGCGCTCTTACATGTCCCTGTACGTGTGGGCCCGCCCTACTGGTGCATGCCACATTGCAACATCGACTACTGTGGCCCTGGTGACTACAACACCCCAACACAATGACACACTTACTGCACTTCCTGTCCAAGCCCAGGTCCAATCCACGCCCTGCTCCCCCTGCCGAATCAGCACCCCGTGCGCTGACCTGATGTACGCCGGACCAGCAAACGCTGCTTGTGCATGCAGGGGGGTGCCTGCACAGCTACAAGTCTAGGGTCACTGCCAACGCTGAGGTGACATGGTAACGTCCGATGAAGACAGCACACTGTGATGTTGCAGGGCCCGTGCCCATCATGCTGACACAATGACCACACGGACACACCTGCTCAGATGGTGTGAATGGCTATGGGCACGTGCGCCTGGCCACATTTATTAGCAGGCACACATACCGAGTGACACCTGTGTTGGATGTGTGTGGGGTGTGTGCACACCAGCCGGCAAGGGCTGCCTGGTGCAGTCAGAAATCGACAACAATGTACATCGTGAAGGACACAACCATTCAACCATTAAGGCCCCATGACTTGTGCTGCACAGAGTTAGTGGCCCCGGATGCACAGCGTCCTGCATGAGCCTACCGCCACGGGCCGCTGACTTGCGGGGCACTGGGGCAGGGTCATGAGTGCAGAGCAGGTTTCCATAGATGACAAAGGGGCTTGTCGTGGAGTGTCTCGGTGGACAGTGGAAGGTGTACCCCCAGGGCATGATGCAGAGGGCAGGACCACGCTGAAACAGTCACTATGGTGAAGATGAATGGAACTGACACATGTGGGACACCAAGCCCGATCCTGCCAGATGAAGATGCAGAAGACCACCAGGACATGGACTCAGACGCCACCAAGGTCCAACCAGATGGTGCCCATGACTCATTGCGCACAGAGTTAGTGGCACCAGTGCTGTTCGGTGATGCCGCCTGTGATGAGGCGTGTCCAATGGTGTGAACTCCGCCACATCTTACCCAAGACACAGTTCCACATGTATAAACTACTGGACCGCAGTGTAGGCCTGAGGCAGCAGTCAGCACGGGCCATTCACCAAGTGTTGCCGGCTTTGCATTGGATGGCCGCACCGGCCTGCGTAGCTCAGGTTCAGTGGCACCACAGGACGCGGACTTGCGGTGAACAGGGTTGATAGCACCAGGTCAGTTGTTGATAGTGTTCGATCGCCTCTGTGACTCTGAGCCGGCTTTTGTCCAGACTGCGCCGCATCTTCCTCTTGCTCCTTTCTGTGCGTTCACTGCTGTGGACTCTGCCATTCATGATTCATGACTATGTGCTGGATGTGGGACCTACTGGTCCGCAGGGTAGGCCTGAACTCTCATCCACGTGTCGCCGGCTTGCGTTGAACAGGGTTAGTGGCACCACGTGTCGCCGGCTTGCGTTGAACAGGGTTGGTGGCACCACGTGTCGCTGGCTTGCGTTGAACAGGGATAGTGGCACCATGTGTCGCCGGCTTGCGTTGAACAGGGTTAGTGGCACCACGTGTTGCAGGCCTGCGATATGGAATTATGCCTCACTAATCGATGGGAGTCTGGTGCTGTGGCCGCTGCCACAGACTTGGGGTCACTGCCATTCAGGACTCAGGACACAGTTCCGCATGTGGGACATACTGAGCCGAAGGGGACGCTGGTGGAGTATGTCAATGAGAAGGGAGTAATGTGGGCCAGCGTCCAGGTGGCCAGCGATGGTCTGCGGAGGCTGCAGAGGTCGCAGAACTGGTGCTTGGAGCTTGCACTGACACATGGTGGGCCCTCTCTGACACACGCCGGTGTAGGCAGATGAGCGGAGCCTCCTTGGTGCGCTGGGGCAGGCATGACAGGTCTGGGGACCAGTGGCCCGGGGTGCAGCAGGTGCACAGGGACGCAGGCCCCGCCGTGCTTGGCGCAGGACTCGTGGTGGGCTGAGAGGCGCCGCCCTGTCAGACGCATTGTCCATTCCGAATGAGAACCACGACCAGTGCGGTGGGCATTTTATTCACATCCCTACACAGGCCTGGCATACGCAGCTCCAACCCACTACGCATGCGCATGCAGGGTCGGACGTGACTTGAGACATTTCCGCGTTCTGCCCCACAGCCTGTGGGGACATGGTAGCGTCCACTGGTCACTACACTCCATGCACCAGCAGTTGATCTCCCCATGGCCATTTCCGTGGTTTGCACTCTGTGGTCTGTCTAGCAACCTCCACACCACACCTGGCATTGGGTAGGTTCACATTCCTTAGTCACTTACCGCTCTAGCACATGCCTGCTCCATGCCTCTCCTCACATCCTGCTATTGTGTGTCTGTGGTGCCATGCCGTGGCTGGGTTGTGGGCATGGCAAGGCAGGATTCCCAATGGAGTCGTGTTGTCGTGTCTGGTCGGTTGGCATATTGTGTGTCATGTTGATTGTAGTTGTGCTGCGTGCCCATTGGCAGTGTCGTGAGTTGCATGACTCTGGGCTGGAGGTGTGTGGTGTGTATATTTTGGACATACCAATGGGCACTGCATTTCCATGTGTGCCATCCTAGGAGCGCTGGGTGATGATGGACTGTCGGGAGATGTGAGTTTCATGCACTCTGCGTGGGGAGTTGGCCACAACATTGTTGAGGAGTTCTGGGAGGCACATTCATGGTATGCATGGGCTTTCTGTTGTGGTAGTTGTGTGCAGTGTGGGAAGGGGGCATGAGGTGTGCATGTGTGCAGTTGATTGTCCCTGACACATGAGGGAATCCAGCTATGGCATCGGGGCCTTGTTTAGTCTTCAGCTGCTCCTGCCCAGTGTGGGTGACGTGGGGGTGCTGGGGTAACAGGCTGATGTTGGCATCCAGGACAGATGCGATGACCTTGGATGGGGCTGGCTGTGTGACTCCTCCGACTCTGACAGTTGTGGGTTGGATGGTACCAGAGGCCGGCATGTGCTGCGCAGCTGGCAGCTTTGTCTGGGGTGGGATGTTGGTTGTCCGCTGGGTTGGTACTGTCAGCAGGTGGGGGATGTAGGTCAGGATGCGGGGGATGGTTGTCCTTTTGGGCCTGTGGTGGGCAATGTCCTCCTCTGGTGTTGGGTCTGGGTGGCAGGTGCGTTTCAGGTGGGTCCTCTGTCTTTGTGTACGCTGCCTCTGTGGTGTTCCGGGGGGGTCGGAGGGGGTCCTATGGGTGGTGGCGGGTCTGGGGTGGTTGCGGTGGGTGTTGTGGCCCCCATGGGAATCCGCGTTGCATGATCATTGCGTCCATGGCATCTGTGGGTCTTCCGGTGTGTATCTTGGCTGGGCTCCCTTTTATACTGCAGGCAGTTGTCCTGCTTAACACCAGCAAAATGCAGGTGTTAATTCCCTGCTGCTACCGCGGCTTATCACCGTTTTTGGTTCGCATGGCAGATCTGCCATTCCGTTGTGAAAGTAGTGTTGTGGTTTTTTCGTGTGTTTTTGCACGGGTACGCCTACTTTGCATCTCATTAGGCTTAGTTGGTGGTGTCCACCATGGAGATACATTTTGGGGCAGTTGTCACGGGAATACTGGCGTTGCCTGCAGTTTGCACCAGCATGTGAATGGGGTGTTAAATCTATCTCCACTTTTGATGCGTTAAGGTGGTGAAAATTCGGAGATAAGTCCTTGTGAATATCCCCCATTGGAGACTTATCAGCTCAATAATTAAAATTCGGAAAAGTTAATAAGTGGCGTAAAAGAAAAAGAAAAAAAATAATAAAGAAAGAGTACAAGTACTGGGCATATCACACAAACATACTATAACAAGCATTGGCATAGCCAATAGGTCTCGCCTTTGGGACCTTATAAGTGTTTAGCCATGCAACAGTTGCATAACTAAATACTTATAAGGTCCCAAAAGTGAGACCTATTGGCTATGCAAAGCGGCCGTGCGGCCGCGAAAGTAAAAGTGATCGCGATCACGATCAAACATCAAAGCGGCCGTGCGGCCGCTAAAGTGAAAGTAATCGCGGTAAAGCGCGGCGCGCGCGCACATGCACTGTAGCTCCAGGCTGGCCTGGTAGCACTTTTTGGAGCCCTCTCAATAAGTCTCGCCAGACCAGCGCTTGCGCTGGGTCAGGCGAGACCTAAAAAAGCATAGCATATCTTGAAATATACACTAAAATGGTATAAAAAGAAACCTCCCTGAACCGGCTAGATAACCCTAAAATCTCACATACACTCAAAGAAAGCCATCAGTCATAGTACATGTTCGAGAAAGAAAGTGATTATAAATGAGGAAATTCGATGCTGGAGGTTACAATTGTGGTATGGTAGCTAGAATGACTGCTGTCGTGCCGTTTTTTTGTCTGAAATTCTTTTGACAATTAAGGGCAAATGAAATGACCGTATAACAGTTGTCACTAAGCCAGTCACACCTTTCAGTTAATTGAGCCAATTCGCCTTAATTTTCACTTTCATGTCCAGCTGCGGCATTTTGATCAGTTTCTTTGCTGTACTTTCCAGTGCTGCTTAGACCTGTACTTGCAGCTTACATGCGTTAATGGGCAGTAGTTGTGCTTGATCTTTTCAGTGTAAGCAGGGCCAGCTTTAGGACAGTGCAACTGGTTAGCCCACACTGGGCGCTGACCTGTGGAGGGGATGCTGACCTGAAGGTGAGGGCGCTATTTTTAGCAATTAACTTATGATTGTAGAGATGAGGGGCACTTTTGCCTGGTGGTAGTGAGAGAATCCAAGGAGGCGGTCATGTGGTGGCAGGGCAGTGGGCCGGGGTGCCAAAAATGATTGTCGCACCGGGCGCCACCAGCACGAAAGCTGGCCCTGAGTGTAAGGGGACCATTAACAAAGAAAATAGTAAAACTGAGTTTGGATTTTTAAATCTGAACCACCGTGTAGTTTTTATATTTTCTAGAGTTCACAAATTCTGTTTGTAATTGGCATAAAAGCTGCGCCTGGCGCAGGTTTCCATGCGGACTCCATGGAAAATGTCCCTTTCCTTCCAGGAAGATGATTTATGGTAGCACTTGGCTATGGTACATATTCAACCATTGCCAGACTGGAGACGTGACTGTGAGGAGTTTGTAAATGCTCACAAGTGTTCTACAGGGATCTCCACCACTGTGACAGAGATCTCAACACACATAACTGGGCATGCTTCCTCCAGGTATGACTCGGGCTATTCACAACAAAGTAGTAAAACTACACTCTGATTTTTAAACCCACGTCTAAATGTAGTTTTACTTCTTTTTTGAATTCACAAATCCGTATGAAACGATGTGCCCGCCTGCAGCAGCCGTGTCTCAGTTTCTGGTTGTATAACCATTATGTCATCCTGAAGGTTTTCACTCTCAATGTGGCAACTCAAGAGTGACTGATTCTATCACTTCAGAGGCATGGACTGGTAAGTAGTTTCACCAATAGCAGAGATGAATGCAGCATTCTGTCCATCAGAGTTTTGCTTCTTTCAATGAGTTGTGCTAAGTGTGCAGTGTACACACAAAGTTGGCTTTCATGCTCGGCCTGTCATAGGACTTGGACTGCACCTCACTGCTCCAGCACAGCAAGGAGCACAGCAAATACATACTTCTCTTTCAGGCAGTCCACATCTCTCTCTTTTAGAAGGAGGTGGGGGGGGGGGGCACACTGCTTAGTAAAATAGCACCACTTCTCCCAGATGCATTATCGTAGATGCAGTACATCAATAGATTCTCTTTAATTTACTCACAAATTGTAGAGTGTTTGGGATGTGTTGGCTTAGCCAGCGCTTCTATCTCTGGACACGTGTTTCTGAATTGTTATCCATCAGTGGAAGAGAGCAACACGTTGGCTTGCGAGTCCTTATGTCTCTCATTTTCTCTCAGGATAAGTACCACATCAGGGTGCATGGAGAACCAATACAATCATGCATTTCACATAGGGAATGAGCATAATTTCTGGGCCAAAGCGAAATAACAGAATTTTAAATTACATCAGCATCCGAGACTGCTAAAGCTGTCTCTAGCCCAGCCCCAGAAGAGCCACGAGGGGACCCCTGTACAAGGACCATTTTTCTAAGACGAATTGTGAGATGTGAATTCCGTGCAGAATGTTACTGATCAGAAGAAACTCTACCGACCAGAGCCAAATTCTCCATTGTACCTGGTAGGTAAGACCCCGCTTCTGTGCAAAGTTTCCCACACCTGACTTACTTTATTGAATTCCTTCAAGCCTGCTAAAGAGTTGGGATAGTTCATCTACTCTCTCATAATCTCTGGTGTTTGCCATCTAACCTAAAGTATTACTTCCTCTAAATACGCGATTTAGAAGTAAATTTGAACTACATGTGGATGACATGTGATAATGTACTTGCGAAGTCCAAAGCAATATAATAGAAGGATTTTGAAAAGTCTCTGTTGAGTGCAGTGTCCAGACAGATGATAAACCAAATTAAAGGCCTTGTTAACTAGAAAGTACTTAGGGTTAAAAAACAATAACACCCCAAACAAGTTCACTTTGAGATGATCCTTCAGTGGGCATTTCAGATTAGATCCTATACTAAAAAGCCTACAGAGACAGAAACATGTGAAGGTGATAAATCCCTGTGTTCTCAGTTGTATTTTGTCAAGGAGCAATATTCTCTGTAGACGAATATTTTCAAAGTGAGAAGTCTAAAGAATCCTTGATGTCTTAAGATCAGGTCGGCGGGTCCTCCCATTTTGTTTTTTACACGTGGCTAGACTTCTCTGGTGCTGCATTTCAGTCTTTCTGAGCAGAGATAGCCCTCAGTGCAGGTGGTGCAGTTAATATTTCACCCAGGCTCAAATGGGCATCATGAGAAGGACTGAGGTAGTTACCTTAAAGCTTCAAAGAAGGCTGCAGTTCAAACCGCTTAATGTCAGTGCCATATATGCACATTCATTCGGAGGCAAGCTCACATAATGAGTAAGAAGACATAGACAATTTCTCCTCATTTTACCATTTGCATGTATTTATACTGTAATAGAAAATATCAAATTATGTAATGAGCGTTACCAAATTTACAGCTTCCATTAAACTGCATCAAATTACAGAGAATCCCAGGGAGATTACTAGCTAGCTCTTTCTGGTAGTAAATCTGCAGGGAAAATGTGAGCACAATTTGAAAACAAGCAGAGCAAACAGTGGGGGATATGCACAACAGAGAGTGTTGTTAGCCTCCTGGGATTAACCACACGCTCCGCCACTTTGGAAACGCAAGGCTGCAACATATTTACAAAAATGTGGTGCAGCCTTGCGTTTCCCCCTGTGATGGCGCTAAGTTGTTAACGCAAACGCAGGCACCCTTGCACCATAGTGCAAGGGTGTCTGCGTGCAGGAGAGGATTGTTTATGTGTAGGAAGGTGTCCCTTCCTGCACATAAAGAATCCTAAAATGCTATTCTATCACTGTCATGTGTGCTGCTTCATGCAGCACACATGAAAGTTACATTTTTAATGGTTTGTTTATGTATAGGAAGGGACACTTTCCTGTACATAACCAAATAATGGCATTTTGCTTGGAAAAAAGCAAAAACAAAGAGAAATAATGCATTTCTTCCCGTTTCGCCAATTTAAGACTAGGATTTTCCTGGTCTTAATTTTGGCACTGCCTCCTATGTACCCCACCCTTGTACATAGGGGGCAGCGTCAAATACAATGGTGTTGAAAATTGAAACAGCGATGTGATTAAGCATTCACTAAAGACATGAATTCCCCTTTTGTGGACCAAGTTTCTCTCCTTATGCTGACTAATGTTTGGACTCCATTTTGTATTGTCGTGTCTCCACGTGCTCAGCACGAGAAGAGTCCTATCTTCGTATCAGTTGCTCTCATAATCTGCCCAGTAACAGTCTATAAATAGCTCCTTTGTCCGTCTGGCGCATGCCCAGACTTGACCACATCTGTTATCAGTTAGCCCTTGCTTGACCATGTTTTCGCGGGCTTAAGGAGTGTGTTAACTCCGCCCACATATTGATTCTGTATCGAAAATGACCATAAAAGGTGATGAATTTTGCTTCATGTTGTATCCACCCACTTATGAGCCCCTCTGTTGTGTATAAAAGGGGACCGTGTACGCAAGTTCTTTGTGCTACTCTATGCAATACTGAAGAGTGTTGTATAGGTTGTAGGACCACCCTTAAGGGTTAATAAACTCTGTCTTTGTATTTGCAGTTTCCGTGCCAACTTCCTTCTAGCTTTTGTTACAGAAGAGCGAACCCTTGTATTCTGCGGGCCTAGCTGGGGCCTGTATTCATCAATGGGTGTTGCGGTGGAGCGCCCACCGCAACACCCGCAGAACCTTTAGGCAATTCCACATGATTAAGGTACATGGAATTAAGCGAGTTATGCACACCCCTACATATAATGGTAAAAACAAATCTGCAAGTGCCATAATGCAAAGTTCTATTGGCTAAAATCCAGGACCGACTGATGCTTTACACATGAGGTGTGTCATTGGCGACATCTCACATGAACAAATGGATGGAAAATTAAATTGAAGAACATACATTTATTATCTGTGCATTTGACATGGTTTTCTTTCACCTCTTTCAAAGGTAAACAAGTGTAGTCAAGGAGCAGGAGTAACTTTCTCATCATCTATGCTTCAATTACTTATCGGTAATTGCATTACTCTGAGTCATCTTCCCTTGCTTCTGTTGATTACAACATTGAGTCAATCCTGCCTCACCAGACACCCACACCAGGTGAATTTTTCATGAAATAAAAAGGACACTTCCCCCTCCACTACTCCTGTATATACCACGCAACCCAACACAACTCCATTTTTGGTTGGCCTGGACCACATGGGAGGGAGGGAAGGATGTAATGAATACAAGCGTGGGAAGAGTAATGCAATTGCCGGTAAGTAATTGAAGCATTAATTCATCATCGCTTCCCTTCATTATGACATTGAGATTTACAAAGCCAAACAGGTCAACCAAATAGTTCATGCACAAACAAGTGCCCATGAAACACAAAAGACAAAGTAATGAAACACTTATTAGACGTCATAGTGGCCAAAACCTTAGACCCAAACACCTCAGACAGTGAACAATCCAAAAAGGCAAGGCAAAAGGCAAAGGGGATGAGCAGAGGGCTGCCGTGCAGAACACAGCAATGGATGCCCCTTGCCACTCAGCCCATGAGGCAGACATAGACCCTGAATCCCTAAAGGAAAAACCTGACCTGAAGTCCAGGAGGCCAGAGAACCAATGTCCGAACCCTCCGACTCCAAGAGGAAGTGAAAGGATTCAACCTCTCAGTCATGGGGGCAACAACACAACAGGGAATCAGAAAACCATATAGGAGCTGACCTCTCCAAACAAACAAGAAGAGACCTCCCAACAACCAGATAATACAGCCGCATATTTGTCCCAGAAGCACGAGACTCAAAAAAGAAGGGCACAAACAACTCCGGGTCCAAATGACAATGGGAATCAACCCTAGAATGAAAAGATAGAAGAGGCCCCCAACATTCTGTCATCAAATTCCTGACAAAAAGGAGGCATGAAGGATAAAGCTCCCAGCTCAATCAAGCACCTAACCAAAGTAACAGCGCACAAAAAGAACGCCGAAAAGGAGAACAGCCAGACCTCAACAGAGACCAGGAGCTCAAACAGAGGATCCATCACCCCCCCAAAAAACAAAGATAGAACCCAAAAAAAGAAAGTAGACAAGGAGAAGAGAGAACAGACTCCAAACCCATAAACAAACAAAAAGAAAACCTTCTATATCTGCCAGAGTGGGCCAAGAAACTCCAAAAGCCTCCAAAGCAGCCCATTGAAGCTGAAGGGTGGCTCACATGCAGCCCCATTGAAGCACCGGCACGTGGAAACACCATCACAACAAAGAAAACAGAAGAAGTAGGGTACAGGGCGGTACCCTGACAACACTGTTAAGGGATGCCAGGGCTGGAAGTAAGATTTAACAGAAGAAGAGCATCCAGAACTGTGCAGAGGCAGAGACACACGAGACGGCACCCCCTATTCAACAAACCAAGCCGATACCCCCTATTCACCAAACCGGCAAGCAGGGGAGCCTCGCCTCCCCCAAACACTGCCAGCTACAGTATGGCAACTAAAGGAAGTTTATGCCCCTCAGTCGAGGGATAAAATGAAGGGCCGGACAGCTGAATCGCCTCCATCTGATAACCTCCAGACCTAGAGAACCCCCCCTGACTAGGCCCCCAACCACACATTGTTGCACCAGAAGAGAGCAACACCGGGTATGGGGGGAACAAGAACCCCCCACAGGAAGTAGGAGGACAGCAGTAATCATCCCAGTACCCTCTGGAGTATCCTGCGACAGGGAGAAGGCAAGACCAATCCTGGGACAAAGGAACCCAGCTAAGCCAAAAGACCCGTATGAGGACAGTGAGGGGCAACCAAATCACAGGGCACGCAGGACACCATGGCAGCCAGACTGCTTGCACCGACATCCAGAGAGACACCTTGCGAACAGGCGCCAACAACAGACCACAGATGGGACCAACACTGAAAGAGGCTCGAGGTTGAAAATGCAAACATTCCCAGAAGTGGGCCACAATGAAAACATGAACAAGAAGAACAATCGTAGTCATGAAGACTCCTGGCGACACCAGCAGAATGTGCCTGCTGCAACCAAAATACATTCCAAAAGAAGCCCTGGCACAATATGCCAAAACCAAGGAAAAACTGGGAGAAAGGCCCTAGAGACCCGTAGGGCAGAGCGCGCTGCACAGCTGGACACTGGAGCACCCATCCCAAAAGGACAGGGAGCAAGGCACCAAAGACTGACAGGGAGGACAGCACAGAACAGCAGGCAAACACAACCCCGCTCCACTGTCTCCCGGTGAGACCAATGGATAAAACCTGCAGTAAGATCTGCAACCTGAAGGGCATGGACACCAGTGAATAGCGGAGGAGCGGCAGAACCAACACCGGCTGAAAGCACGTTAATGAAATCCAAACCATAGAAGGCCTTGCAGCACAGGAAACATGTAGCCAAAAGACAACAGCAAAAATAGCTTTAGGGCATAAATGGAGCCTATGAACAACATAAAGGGGGCCCAAATAGCCCACAGCACAGGTAGACATGAACCACCAACCAGCTGAATCCGCAGGGCAAACGAACAAGGCCAAAATCATGTAGAAAGCCAAACTAGAACTATAAACCACCAGAGTGGGAGTACAAGAACCAACCAACTAGGCCAAAAGGGACTCTTACCAGGCCCAAAGGATTCCATAAACACCTAACAAAGAGGAAGACACCCTGCCAACCTCGACAAGCAAGAAAAGGACATAATCCACCATAGGTGCAAAGAGTTGCTACAAGTCTAATCCAAAATCCAAAAAAGGAACCACTGATAAAGTTCAACAATGAAAAAGACCGCCGTAATCTAGGTGAAGTGAAGAGAAGAAGCAAAATTCCCAAAACAAAGCACAGCCCACATATAGGCAGCCATCTAGTACATCGAACAACTAGTCAGTGACATACAGAGCCTTCTAGGGTCCCAGTGGCACTGTCTGCCAAAGGGGACACAGAAAAGATAGAAAGACCCCACCGTGTACTGCCCAAAAAGGCCCATGCAACTGAGAAGCCGTAATACAGCACCAGGGCCATGACCCTCTTGCACCGGGAAGCCACTGACGCAGCAGGAAACATGCCACAAAAACACCAGCAACTGCAAGTAATGCAGGAAATTGGAGCCATCTTGCGACTACAGGCACTGAAAAAATAAGGCCATAACCTATGGCTTGCTACCCAAGTGCCTCTTCACACAAAAAGAGAAACACCAAACATTTCTAAAAATAAACGGGTAGTCTGTGTATACCAAAAACTCCCACAGCCCCCAGACATGCTGCCACAAGCAGGACTCCCGCACTGGCCAACACAGAGAACTTCGCAGGCAGATCAGCTGGGTGTCGAGGAGACACCAAAACCCTGGCAACACAGACGCTCCCATCCCGACCGGACGAAGGCACCGCAGACCTCCAGCCAGGCAGTATAGATGAATCCCTGCCCTCGGTGAGCCTGTTGCACCACAAACAGATGCTGAACACCACGTGAGCAGGGGCGTAACACAGGCCCCCGCAGCCCCTGCGGTGGGGGGGAGGGGGGGCGTGGTCCAGGGGGCTCCCTCAGCACAATGCACGACTCTGGGACCAATAAACTTACATTAACGGGCAGTCAGTGTCACGGGCCACAGCAAGCATCAGCTGGGCACAGTCTCCGAGGCAGAGGAGTGTTATAATATTGACAATGGCCTGCCGCCCATGCACCGCAATTGCTGGCTCTCTGCATGGGCGGCCGGCCATTATTAAAATGGGCCCTCGGCCTTAGAGGCAGAGGCTAGGCGTGCGCAGCTGCAATGACGCACGTTTACATTTTGTGCACCGACTGCGCGCCATCAGCAGTGGTCTGCAGGTTGGGCAGGGTAGGAGTTGCGGCATACACCGCACAGCAGTGGACGCGAGGACGCTCCCTACTGCCGCATGGAGTGGTGAGTGAGAATGTGAATTTTACAACTCACCTTTTAGCTTGCCGCAGGGGTCCCTTTGGAATCAACAGGTCTAGCCCTGATGAGCCTGATGCAGGCAGCGGGGCCACAAGGAATGGATAGTTGGTTATGCCCGATTTTTTGCTTGGGGGTGAATAGTGTGAGACATATATACTGTCCAAGCTGGGACATAGTTTTATACATGCTTTGGAAGTTTTTTGTGGCATCTGTATTAACAGCCCTAAATATGACCGGTATACTGGCTTGTTTTCAGTTGATTTCTTTGTCGATATTTCGATTTTCTCTGGTTACTTTCATTTGGCCAATTGCAAAACAGCGCATTAATATATATACAGTTGGGCCGCTTTGATCCTTGGTGTTTGGGGGAACTGACCAGAGGCCCTCGGCTCACTTATTATAACCTATTATTTTACATCATTAGAGCCGGATTCTACAATCTGGGGCCTCTTTTTGGAAATATGCTCAATTGATTTCACATGACATACCATAAAGCAATGCTGGCCCAATATGATAGCCAGGGCCGGACTGGGAACCAAAACCGGCCCTGGCAAAGTGCTCGGCCTGCCCCCCGGGGCTTGGGGGTGCCGTCGAGCTCTTTGCCAGGGCCAGTTTTCGGCCGGTTTTGTTACAGGGCCGATTTTGCAGCTATGCTGCAAAAACGACCCTGTAACAAAAACGGCCCCCAGCGGCCCAAAACCGGCCTCCACCCGTGCGGCACACCGGGGGATTGCCCGGTGCCCGCTAAGGCCAGTCCGGCCCTGATGATAGCGATCTAGTGGATGGCGTATGCACTTGGGATCGATTGTTTCGCCAAGGTGTCTTACATTGGAGTCAGATACGAGTCCTGTGATGGGGTGCTCGGCACATCTAGAAGTATTTAGTGCCCATTTCTTCCTGATAGAGTGCATATATGATTTAGTAAATCTCCGTCACTCTCCGGGAATCAACCGTCAAAGAAGGGGGTGTGTGTTTCTTTTTACATCTTTTTATTGTTTCACTTTGCAGGCACTATTGCCGAAAGATATCTAACTGCCCCTGAATACAGGAGGGAACAGTTTCGACGACGGACACTAACTATAGCCTGGATTTGTTTCCATAAGGTTTGACTTCTGCAAATTTACTCATTGAGGTATGCGGCCTAAGCAATACTTTGCCTTGCAGGCATGTTTAAAAATTCTAATTGTTTAAAAAAAGAAGGGGGGGGGGAGGCTAGTCCCTTCGTTACATTTTCCATCTTTTCATATTGTAGGCATCTTTGCTGAGTGATATCGAACTGCCCCTGGATACAGGAGGGAACAGTTCCAACGCAGGATACAAACTGTAATCTAGATTCTGCTGTACAAGAATCTAGAAACAAGAGAAGAGCATATTCGTTTATTGAGGTATGCTGCCGAGGCGATATTTTGCGCCAGGGGCACATTTTCAAATTCTACACAACAGTGGGTGTATTCTCTCACTTCACACTTTATTGGTGCTCAAAACCCCTCAACTAGACACGGTGGGGCATATTTATAATAACTGACGCATCCCTGCATATCAGCAGGGATGCGCCAGTTATTTTGCGCCCCAGCTCCGCCACCATGGATGCGCCGCATTTATAATGCGGCGCACCATGGGGCAAAAACGGCACAGATGTGTCACGCATCTGTGCCGTAAAAGTGGCGCATTGCTGGAGATGCGTCGCAAGCGCGACGCAGCTCCAGCAATGCCATGGGGGGCCCTATCTGCACAATGCTGCGTCAATCCTTACGCCTGCTTCAAGCAGGCGCAGGGTTTCGACGCAGCATGGGCTCAAAAGTGACTGAGTGAAATCTTGTAGATTTCACTCAGCCACTTTTAGGAGGTGTTCCTGCGCCGGAACGCCCCCACCTACCCTGGAACGCCTACATGTGGCGCAGGGCTTTACAACGTGACGCATCTCCCAGATGCGTCACGTTGTAAATACCCCGCACCATGGCGCAGGATTTGCGCCGCTGCTGCGTCACAAAACTGACGCAACGGCGGCGTAAATGAGGCGCAAGTCAAACATAAATCTGCCCCATAATGTGTTATTGCCTTGTCCTTGCTGTCTCGGCTGTCCTTAAACCACTTTACTTTTACATTTACTTTTTCTTAGTGACTAAACATAATACCCTCTAGAGATAGAGCACTTGTTTAGCTTGTCAATGTACCCTTATTTGTGATCTCCTATATGGGACCTTCTAATTGTGAGATATCTATGTGGAAAGAAAGAATAAAAACCCTCTTACATGAAAAGAAAAAACTTTTTTAGAGGAAACAATTCTTTTTAAATATGAGTGTTGTATTTGGGAAATTCTTGTATATGTAACTGTTTATATACGTACTTTTTTGTAATGTTATTGTCTCCCTCCTTTGTAAATATTTTTATATTTGTCAGATTGTTTATGAGGAGTATCCGTTTGGTAATTCAAGTGTTTTTGTTGTGTATGCTTTGTCCATTTGTGGTTATTCTTGTATCATATATTATATGTTTTATATGTTCTACAGCCCTGACGAAGTCCTCAGAAGCAGGACGAAATGCGTTGGCTGTTTTGGTGCTATTTTGCAAAAAAAGAATAAAGAAAGTCTTTTAATACAAACAAGCTGATGGACGTAATAATTCTTTGAAATTTGGTGGTGCTATCCACATTTGTGAGCAAAAGCCTTCCTCTATTCATTAAAATGTTTACATTATGCTGTGGCCACGTAGCCAGAAATTTCACATTTGGTACTAATGCACATATTACCACTGCCTTGCAAGTAAACATACAAATCATGTACTTTGAAAATTGTGAGCAAATAAAATTGCATATTTAAAAAAATAAAAATGCACCAACAAAAGGAAAAAACACCACAAGTAAAACAACGTTAATGTATATTTCATATGAATATAGTGATCACTTTTTGTTGTGTTACACAATTTGACACAATATGTATTTAAAAAATGCAGGAACATAAATCTACACTTGTTAGTGCTTCATTCATCATGTAAGCATCATGTCAGTCCGACATGCAGCTCCGTGTGGCACCTTGCGCACGCTAAAAGTAATCCTATATTACAGGTTGAATCAAAACAAATTTGAACTCTTAACTAACCCTCCACACAAAGATTGTCCTTTCAGACTGTTGGACTTGGCCCTTTTTGCAGGGTAATCCCTGAACTTTTTGCTTTCCTCCTAGCCTTTTTTCTGACATGGTGTTGATGGTTTTAGGACTCTGGGCACTCTGTGGTAAATAAAATTCCTTTACCGGGACTTAATTTGATGCGGAAACATAATAAAATAGCTCAGTAAAATGAGAGGCAGAATCCGTGGTATTAGAGGTTCGGAATGGGCTTTATTCCAATGAACGATTATAATCGGTTGCTCCAAGTTCCATCACCGCGGAGGTTCAGGAAGTGAAGTACATACTTTATTGACAAGAAATGACTTTTATAGTACATACATTACAATGAAGCGAATACAGTAGGCGTAACAATTGATAAGGAAAATGACGATTCATATGCGTAACCGAAAATGGGTGTAATAAGGAGTAAAAAGGAACATAATTGGTTATGATGTCATATATAGGTGGATCTATAAGATAATACTTGGCATAGATGCGCGCGCAGCAGCATGACGTGTGATTGACGTGCAACTAGGGGGTGAAGGGGACTTGACATTTAGCTCTACATGTGGAGACGAAAAGTCTGGGGGGTCAAGTCAACCTAATCCCAAATCATATCTAACATCCTATGTTTAAATAACTATGTTATCCACAAAAGAAGGACTCTTGGACAAAATCTATTCTATACTGACTGCGTGTGCGTGCACAAGCGTCTAAGTGTCTACACTAAATGCGAGGGGGTAGGAATATTCCATGGTAACAGGACTATGAATTACTTGCATAAAGACAGAGAAGCCGAGCCTTTGCTCGGTAGCTGGAAGAATGTTTACTTAAACTACTAGACAGGAATGCATCGGCTGAGGGGCGAAGTAGATAACTCGAAGGTGAAATACAGTTCTTGGCAGAGAATAGGCTGATGTCAGGCTTCGTGAGCCGCGCAGAGAATGAGACAAAGTTCATGGTCACAGATGCAGGCTCAGACTGGAGTTTTCAGAGGCAGAAGGCAAGAAGAGTTCGATGACAGAATCAGGGCCTACTTGCCTGGACTGTAAAATGGCATAAGTGAACCATATAAAGCCGGTGGCCTTTCGTACTTAGGAATGGAATATCCGGCCTATTCATGGCGGATCAACAGAGGACATGTTAACGGTGGACGCACATGTATTTGCGTCTTCATAACTGGAACTGGAGGGAGCATACATGTACTTGTAACATGCACATAGAACCGTTGGGGTCCAAGATAGGGGACATAACTGACCAGAAAAATCCATATTTCCACATTCCCTCCTTGTCCCCTACTTGCCCGTCAAGAGATATCAATCTTCATTAATCCATTGATCTGTTCATATAGCATCATTTGTTCTTCTTTCTTCTTCCGGGATCTTGAATGAAAATCTTGATGTGGAATGCACGATGTGGCACACAGACCACAAATCGCTGGTCCACATTACAGGCATAAGCAGCAACTGAATAATATGAGAAGGCCAATACCTAGGAAGGATAGGACTCTCCATCCCCAGGCTGATATCACACTCCAAAACCAACCGGACCAAGTCCAGGTGCCTGGGTTCTGGTGTATCTGGCTTACAATCTTATGAAGGCGAGTTATAGCTTTATATACAGATGGCGAATTTTCTGGTATGAATACGCAGCAGCTTGATCCGATGACCCTACAAGCTCCGCCCCTATCAGCCAGGATGACATCAAGGACAAGACGATTTTGAAGCACAACAATCCGCATAGCAGACTGCTCTTCTGTTAAATTGCCTAAGGCGGAAATAGTTTCATTTACTACTGCTTCAAGGGTTCTAGTTAATCTACGTATCAGCTTACTATTAGTAACAGTACCTATATAAGGAAAGATGCCTTTATTGAAATCTGTGTATTTTTCCCATGCTGTTTCAGTGTAATCGACTATCGGGAGATCTCTCCGCTCTCTGTTGTGTACTAAATGAATGTTTCTATAATAATCAGGAGGAGCTAGGAAAACAGGTGGCAAAAGGAATGCAATGTAGCAGGTACCATCCCAATCTAGAGGTAGACGCATATATGCAGTCTGACCACATATAAAATAGGAGTGGCGATAAGCTCTAAATGAAGATTTGCTTTGATCACTGAATTCTACTGTAGTAGTGCATTTACTATGGCCCATATGTATGGAACCAACTTTTCTTACACACAATTCACCTTTCGCTGGGAATACTGACATGGTTGGTAAAACTAGTTCAACTTCGGATTCGACATTTAGAACCATGAGATTAGGAGTAAAGTTACCTAATCCATATACTTCATTTTCTAGATCAGTTCCTGTTCCTTTGGGGCGACCCTCCTTATCAGGGTAACAGACTTTGAATAAAACTAGGTTCAGATTTCCCCATACCCAATGGTCTTGATAAACTGCTGTGTCTGAGTCTATGGAATTGATTAAGCTGAACCATGCTCCACAGGAGCCATTATGTGAAAACGGATGTGGAAAAAAAGGCAAGACTCCTTCATAATTCTGATAGGGAGGGAGCCGGCCACACACCCAACAATTAGTTGCATTACTAGTCTGATGGGAATGATGTAACATACTAATGAAAGTGTTATTGCGCAGCGCAAGTCTATAAGACAATTCATGCGGGGGTAAGTCACTAAAAGAATGTTCAGTAGTAACATTGTAAACGTTTCTGGCAATAGGGTAATATATGTGCAACAATATACTTGCAGTAATTATTAAAAGACTTAAAAAAAACAAGATTAATAATGTCACTATGCAATGGCTACGCAGTGATTTACAATACGCCTGTCGTTTCATCATTTTTCGCGACTGTCCATGATTCAGGTCTAGGCGATACATGTCGGAGACAGATTCAACCGCTTCACCTAGGAGAGGACTTAAACAATCAAATCGTCCGACGGCCTAGGCCTTAATTTTAGTTTGTAGAGTTCTTTACTGTCGGTCTCAGCCAGAGGTAGTTTTGAGTCAATTGGTGAGGACACACGAGGTGGGCTGTTTATATCTGAAGAAAGTCCATGAAATTTCTTGATATGACTTGAGTGAATCCATCCTTTCCTGCCTTCAATCTTCACGGCTGTCCTTGTGGTTAGCAAGACCAACTTGGGTGTCTTCCACCTGGGCTCCAGCTGAGTCTTTCGGTCGAAATTCCTCACAAGGACGAGGTCCCCCGAAATTACGTCATGGGGTTTCACCTCAGTGTTGTCGGGAAAGGCTGCAGCTACCTGTGAACGACAAGATTGTAGTGCAGACATCAAGGAAGCCAAGTAATCTGTCAGCATATTACAGTCAATATCAGTTATTTTGCGTGGTATAGGCGTCCCCCACATATTTGGTGGTCTGCCGAAGATCACCTCATACGGGGATAGCCCTGTTCGAGAGTGTGCTACCATTCTTGTGAAAAAGAGTGCAACTGGTAGTGGTACTACCCAGTCGACACCTTTCTCCCTGCATATTTTGGACAATCTAATTTTCAGTGTCTGATTATGTCTTTTTACGAGACCTGCTGCCTCAGGGTGTCGGAAACAGTGGAATTTCCACTGATAACCTAACAAAAGTGAAACATGTTTCATTAATTCGGATGAGAACGGCTGGCCGTTATCTGAGTGAACAACACGTGGTAAACCGTATCGTGGGAAGAATTCTCGAACTAACTGTTTGGCAGTAGTCGGGGCAGTGTAATCTGAAACCGGGTATGCCTCCGTCCAGCGGGACAGAGCGCAGACAACTACGAGAACATATTTGAATCCTCGACATCGTTCCATCTGGATATAATCCATCTGGAGGACTTCAAAAGGGTGATTAGGAGGATGAAATCCACCTTGTTCTACGGGAACACTTTTTCCTGGGTTGAACTGGCAACAGATCATACAGGTACGGACCTTTTGTTTGGCTGCAGCTCGTAAATGTTTGTTGAACCAAATATGTTGAATGCTGTCTAGCATAGCTTTCTCTCCTAGATGCGCTGGACTATGGATAGTTAGAATAATGACTTGGACCATTGAATCCGGAAGGAACCATACAGACTTTTCCTTCATCAACCATCCTTGATCCGTTTGGGTCCCTCCTAATTCGGTCCATTTCTTTATTTCATCTGGTGTAGCATGTGTCTGGATGTCAATTACGTCAAAAGTAGGATCTTTAACTGTCATACAATGTGTCGGGACTATTGTCTTTGTCATGTCGGATGTTTGTGTTTGAGCAGTCTGTTTAGCTGTTCTGTCAGCTAAATTATTGCCTTGAGAAATGATATCAGTAACTTTCGTATGTGCTTTGCATTTCATAATCGATATTGCAATCGGTAGATGTATCGCATCTAATAAGGCATGAATGAGGGGTCCGTGCTGAATGTGGGCACCGTGGGAAGTTAAATAACCTCTCTCTCGCCACAGCACGCCGAAGTCATGTACAACTCCGAATGCATAACGTGAATCAGTGTATATGTTGACTTTTTTACTTGTGGCTTGAATACAGGCTTGTGTCAGAGCAATAAGCTCTGCGGCTTGAGCTGACAAAGTATTTATACGATTAGTTTCAATGACTTCAGTATCTGTTGTGACTGCGTAAGCAGCCACCAACTCTCCTGTACTTGTTCTCATACATGAACCATCTACATACAACGTCAGGTCTGGATCTGACAATGGAACATCTGTCAAGTCTTGTCTGGGTTTCGTCGTGATAGTGATAACTTCAATACAGTCATGGGCTAGTGGGTCTGTTCCGGTTACTGGCAAAAGTGTGGCAGGATTCAATGTGTTACAGCGTCTGATTTCTATGTGCGGTTGAAACAATGTAAGTTCGTACCCTGTAAGTCGCGCTATAGTCAAATGTTGTGTTTGCGTTCTATTTACAAGAACCTCTACTGCATGTGGTACTTGAACTGTCAATGGATGTCCTAACACTATGGCATCGCTTTGTCTGATTGCTAATGCTGTCGCTGCCACTGATTTTAGGCATGCAGGCAAAGCCTGAGCTACGGGATCTAATGTACTAGAAAAATAAGCACATGGTTTGTGTGCTCCTGCTTGTTCCTGTGTGAGTACTGACAAGGCAGTACCTTCGCGTTCTGTAACAAAGAGTGTAAACTGTTTTCTGTAACATGGTGTTGCTAAAACAGGTGCTTGACATAAAGCTTTCTTTAGGCTTTCAAAAGCTTGTGTATGTTCCTGAGTCCAAGGGAGAACAGTCGATGTGGCTGCCTCCTGTGTTGTCAACTGAATGAGTGGTTTTGCTAGAAATGCGTATTGAGGGATCCACTGTCTACAATATGAAGTGAGGCCTATGAAAGCCCGCACCTCCTTTTGTGTCTTGGGTATTGACATGTTAGCTATTAACTGAATGCGGTCTGGTGTAAGCTGCCTTCCCTCCTTGGACAGCGAGTGTCCAAGATAAATAACTCGCTGGACACAGAATTGCAGCTTAGAAGGGGACACCTTGTGCCCTTTTTCGGCTAGAAATTGTAAAACTGTCAGTGATGCTTTTTCACATTCGGGTTCGCTTCGGGCGGTGATCAGCAGATCATCGACATATTGAAGCAAGGCAGTGTTAACTGGCATGTGGATACTGTCAAGTTCTCGTTTCAGTGCTTGGCTATAGATGCTGGGGCTTTCTGTAAATCCTTGAGGTGCGCGTGAGAATTTAAAGCTACGTCCATTTAAACTAAATCCGAACAAATATTGGCTTTCCGGATCTATTGGGACGCTGAAAAAGGCATTCTTGAGATCTATTACAGTAAAGAATGTCGCTTCGGAATCAATGGCTGTCAATAATGATGAGATATCGGGGACCACAGGGAATTGTGGCACAATGCACTTGTTTAATTCGCGCAGATCAATAACCAATCGATATACTGGCGGGGCCTTTGGATCTGTTCGTTTAAGAATCGGAATTATCGGTGAATTACATACATTGGAGTCTGTTTCTACAACCACTCCTTGGGCAATGAGCTCGTCAATGATTTGTAGTAAAGCCACTACAGCATCTGGTGGTAACTTGTATTGTCGCATTCGTGGTAGTACCACTCCTGCCTTTAATGTGACTCGATATGGTGTAATATTCATGCGACCAACATCAGTAGGGCCTTGTGCCCATAGATGTGTAGGTAAAGTCTGCAATCGGGGATCCATGTCTCTAGACACATAATGACCTTTAAAATCACGTAAAAACAATCTTACTCCTTCCGGAGAACAACATATTATGGCTCCTAGAGCTTTCAGTGTTTTTATTCCTAACAGATTTTCTGGACATGATTTAGTAAGCAATAAATCGGTAGTTCGGGTCAAAGGTCCTATCGTAAGTGGAAGAGGTTGTGACACTTCATTAACAATAGGTTTTCCTGAAAAACCAAGGGAAATATTCTGAGAGCCTGAGAGGGGTGCCCCTGGAACTTCACTACGTTTTATGGTTGTTCGACTTGCCCCTGTATCGAGTAAAAATTTTCTGTCTTGGCCTAATAATTCACTATGTACATAAGGTCCTTCTTGATCTACAGGGATCTCGATAAGGGGTAAGTCAACTTCCCTCTCTAGGCTGGTTCATGCGTATCGTTGATAATCAGGATAGTCGTACTGTGCGGTCTGGTACAGTTGTCGTGTCGTGGTTTGTGTGGCAGCAACAGGCAGCGCTGGTGCAGCTGGCACAAACTGTACAGATTGTTGTGAAGCTGGCATGGACTGTGCATGTTGCAAGGCTTCTTGTTCATTCTGATCCTGTCTAGGTGGCCGTGATCTTTCTTGTGTTTTACCTATGGCGATATTATGTTTCAAAACTGGACAATCGTGTACGTAATGACCTGGCTTTTTACAATAATTGCATGTCCCTTTTACAGGTCCGGCTGAATCACCGGAATGTGTCATACCCTTCTTATGTCCTTCAGCTGGAACTGTCTGAGAGACTAGCATTTTCATTTTCGTGTCTTTCATGCGTCTTTGTTCATGATCTTGTTCCTCTCTGATTCTATTGTGATGGTACTGTAACATTTGTAACATTTGTGATGGAGTGTTACCTTGCCAGGTACTCTCGAATTTTAATACTCTATTCTTTACTTGGGGCAGGGCATTTTCTACTAATTTTGTTACAAACAGATGTGGGTATGATTCGCTACTCGCTTTTATGCCACTATTTATACCAAAACATTTTTCAAATCGGGCATAGTAATCACTAGTGTCTTCATCTTGCTTCTGTTTACAGGCTGAAATTGTACCCCAATCTTCCTTTTTCGTAGTTAATAAACGTGGCAGTACCTGTACTAATAAACCTGGTAGTGCTTTAGTTTTATCCCCAAGTCCTGCTCCTGCAGTTCGGGCCTTTTCTTCTGCTTCTAATGCTGACCATTCTATCTTTTGGTCTCCTACCTCCCACTCTTTTTCCCTGAGTTTCTCATAAATGCCAGCAGGCATCAATACCTTTAATATTGTCATAATGTCGGGATAGGTATACTCTCCCATGAGTAACATGTCTTTAATTTCTCGGTGAAAACCCGCTGGATCTTTGTCATGACTGGGTACCACTTTCTTCATTTCTAACAATTCTATTTTTGATATGGGCGTATATACAAATACGCGCTTAAACTCGTTGTCCTCGCCCTTTATTGGGTGCACTTCTCGTAAGGGATTCTGTCTGTCCATGTAATACGTGGTTCTTTCCTTGATGGGCAATGAGACACGATCTGAACATACAAAAAGAATATACTGCTTTCTTGATTCTAGAATTTCTTTAATTAATTTAGTACCTGAACCTCTCCATCTATTCGTGAGTAATTCGGTCAATATATCAGGTAAGGGACCAGGATCTGAATGTTGACTCTGATATAGTATAATGAGTTGTTGAATCATATAAATCCCAGCTAAACGCTGTTCATCTGGGGTGAGATTCAAAAATGTGCGTGCTACTGTATCATCACTATACTTCCCGGGACTGTCAACCCAATGAACGGCTGACCTGGCTAATTCTTGTTCATCCATAGAATCGAGAAAATGATAACCCCTTCGTTCTCGGAGTAGTTTGTCGGCGGCTTGGAACGAATGCTCGTTACACCTTATATGGACTATGGGTGTTGGGAAACCCCTGTTATTGTCTGGACATATCGGACGTATCGGGTCAATAAGACATCTATTACTATTACAAGATCTTCCTCTACCTACATAGGCTATAGTTTCTGACTGTCCTGTAGGCAGTCCTGACCCTTCCTCCTCGTTTTGTTCGAACTCGTCTACCGCTAATCTTTCTTCGTGTAGGCGTTCTATTTCTTTACGGATCTTTCGGCACATGGCTATTATACAATTCTGCTTATCATGTCTTCCTTCTGATATATTCTGACTCCATCTGGTAAGAATTTGCATTGCTTCCGGGTCTACCCCCGGTCGGTCTTCATTTCTGATCACACAATTTATAAGGAAACGCAACAGTTCCCCCTGTATTTCCACTTTCTGGTATTCCATAGCTCTGTTAATACATTCTGGATCTCGCCCTGTTTGGACAAAATGGTATATTTTATCTAGATGTGCAGTCATTCCTGGTAATTTCCCTAAATACACTGCGGCTCGTCTGATACGTAATGATGCTAGGGTCATTTCGTCCTCTTTTCCGGGCACAGGGTCATATCTACAATCTATCAGAAGTTCCTTAAGCGTACGGGCATTTATGAGTTTGGGTGTACGTGAATGTCCTGACTCTTGAAAAGTAAGTTTATTTATTCTGGGTGGCGTAGAAAAAATGTTGCTGGTACCTCCCGTAGCCCCATCTGGGGTGTCGGGCGTGAAAGGATTCGTCGAACGTGACACAGCAACTATAGGTGTGGACACAGCTATAGAAGCAGCTGTGGGAACAGATGTAGAAACAGATGTGCTTGCCGGACCTTGTTGCTGTAGAGGTACGGGTACCGGATCTTGGCGTTGAACCTCCCTGATAGGTGGTCTATGTGGGGTGGAATTAGCATACTCGGGAGCTGCGTCATCTAAATATGAGGAAAGAAAAACATCTTCTGCGGTTCTAGGATGCCCCTTAGGATGTACCTTTATTGGGAATAATGGGGGTGGCAAGTCTTTCGGTATCTCTGGAGTAGCCTTAGGTAATCCTTCGGCCAGAAGGGGATACATACCATTCATAAGGGCATTTCTTTGTCTGTCTACTTGTTCTGATTTCACTCGGATACCTTCCTCAATTAATAGATTTTCTTGAACTTTATTGGAATTCTCTTTACTCTTCTCTTCCTGTCTACGTGCTTTTTCTGTTCGTCTATGTGATTCTTTACGCCATAATTCAATGGCATCTTTCTGTGATTGTCTAGCTTTCTTTTTCCATAATTCTTCCTCTACTTTCACGATGCACTCTGCATCCCAGGTCCCCGCTGCGGGCCACCTCTGACTTTCTGGTAATTCCTTGGTGTAGTCTACCCATAAATCAAGAAATAATATAGCATCTAAGCCATGTTTATGATACATGAAGTACCCTGGAGTGTCCCTAGGAGGAATAGGAACAGCTTCTTCAAGTACCCCTTTTCTTGTAGTGATCTGTCTTAGTTTCGAAAAGAGCGGCATATTGAGAACTGATCTGATACTTAATCTTGAACACACTTAGTACAAAAGCACAAGAATGAACAACCATTCATACCACAATATGCAGGACGTTTAACACATTAAACATTAAACATTAAACATTCTTAACCTTTAAAATAACCAACAATGATGATCGTCTGCATAACTAATCACCAAGCATAATTCTTTGACAATAACTAGATACTTCGGAATACTTGATATACTGCTAAACAGTACATATACACTGCTAAAACAGTGTAGACCGGATTTGTGTACCCAAACCCGTCTTGACCGGCACAACCTATGTGCACGTCAGAAATGCCTCCCCAGCAATGGTACTCACCGGGTAGCTTCGGAAACGGAAGGCCTCGGAGACTGGACTTGGACCGGACTGGACTCGACTCGACTCGACTCGTTGGACACTGGACTCGACTTGGAACTGGTGGGCCTCTGTATACCTCGGATCTTGCTCTCTCAGCTAGGCTCTGGTCGGGATACTTCGCACTTCTCACCGCCTCGTCTGGGTGTTGATCGCAGCCTCAGTCGCCCCCGCTTGACCGGAGGGAGATACAGGAAATCCTGCTGGTACGCGTTATTGTCCGTCCAGCTGTGGCAGGAAACCGGGCCTGCAACTCACCGCCGGCGCGTGAGATGAGAAAGTGTCCCTATTCGGGCGCCATTCATGTGGTAAATAAAATTCCTTTACCGGGACTTAATTTGATGCGGAAACATAATAAAATAGCTCAGTAAAATGAGAGGCAGAATCCGTGGTATTAGAGGTTCGGAATGGGCTTTATTCCAATGAACGATTATAATCGGTTGCTCCAAGTTCCATCACCGCGGAGGTTCAGGAAGTGAAGTACATACTTTATTGACAAGAAATGACTTTTATAGTACATACATTACAATGAAGCGAATACAGTAGGCGTAACAATTGATAAGGAAAATGACGATTCATATGCGTAACCGAAAATGGGTGTAATAAGGAGTAAAAAGGAACATAATTGGTTATGATGTCATATATAGGTGGATCTATAAGATAATACTTGGCATAGATGCGCGCGCAGCAGCATGACGTGTGATTGACGTGCAACTAGGGGGTGAAGGGGACTTGACATTTAGCTCTACATGTGGAGACGAAAAGTCTGGGGGGTCAAGTCAACCTAATCCCAAATCATATCTAACATCCTATGTTTAAAGAACTATGTTATCCTCAAAAGAAGGACTCTTGGACAAAATCTATTCTATACTGACTGCGTGTGCGTGCACAAGCGTCTAAGTGTCTACACTAAATGCGAGGGGGTAGGAATATTCCATGGTAACAGGACTATGAATTACTTGCATAAAGACAGAGAAGCCGAGCCTTTGCTCGGTAGCTGGAAGAATGTTTACTTAAACTACTAGACAGGAATGCATCGGCTGAGGGGCGAAGTAGATAACTCGAAGGTGAAATACAGTTCTTGGCAGAGAATAGGCTGATGTCAGGCTTCGTGAGCCGCGCAGAGAATGAGACAAAGTTCATGGTCACAGATGCAGGCTCAGACTGGAGTTTTCAGAGGCAGAAGGCAAGAAGAGTTCGATGACAGAATCAGGGCCTACTTGCCTGGACTGTAAAATGGCATAAGTGAACCATATAAAGCCGGTGGCCTTTCGTACTTAGGAATGGAATATCCGGCCTATTCATGGCGGATCAACAGAGGACATGTTAACGGTGGACGCACATGTATTTGCGTCTTCATAACTGGAACTGGAGGGAGCATACATGTACTTGTAACATGCACATAGAACCGTTGGGGTCCAAGATAGGGGACATAACTGACCAGAAAAATCCATATTTCCACAACTCTAGCACTGCTGTTCAATGTAAAGTGTGTGTGCTCTCTGTGGTAAACATGGCAAGATTGGTCTACACCTGTTTGGCATGTTTGGCATATTTAATTTACCTCAGTCCCTTGTAAAGTGGTATCTCATATACCCGGGGCTGGTAAATTAAATGCTACTGGTGGGCTTACAGTGCTGATTGCGCCACCCACCAAAGTAGCCTTTCAGACCTATCTCAGGCCTCTGCCACGTCGGTGACCCCCCCTTTTTACTGCATGTCAGTCACCCCTAAGGTAGGCCCTAGCTAGCCCGATGGGCAGGGTGCATTGTAGGTAAAAGGTAGTGCATGTACCCTAAGTGTGTGACATGTCCTGGTAGTGACAAACAGCCATTTTGGTTTCTCACTACTGTGAGGCTGCCCTCCCATAGGAATGCATTGGGGATTCCCTGATAAGTGTTTCAGTGGTAATTCCTGATATGAGAGGAGCAGCGTGGTCAAGTTTGGTATATTTGGAATAGTGATAATAAATGCTATGCAATGGTGTGCGCAGATTTATTTTACCTATTTGGGAAGTGCCGCTTCTAGAAGTTGTCATGTCTGTGTGCTATGTATCTGCCTGACTGATGTGTATTGCATGTCTGGCTGTGGAGTGACGGGGGCTGGTGAGGTGTGTGTGGCTCCAGGGAGGGCAGGGTGAGTCAGCGCTAGGCTGAATAGAGGATCTGCATTTGGAGTAGTGGGAGGAGTAGTCCCTTGACCCTAAATAGGTCTGTGCCTGCCTAGGTGAATGCTGGCTCTGCCCCCCTATGGTGTGTCTGATTGCAGAGCCCCATCTCACAAAGGAGGGTGTGAGCACTGTACACAAAGTGCTCCAATACCCCTCAGAACCAGTTGAGACTGGTTCCCTCCCAGACCTGTGCCAGGGCAGTCAAAGAAGAAATGTGATATAAATATAGGGGCTGTGACCCCATGTGATGTGCCTATCTGGAGCTGTGAGGCCAAAGGACTGCTGGGCAAGGAGGAACAACCGCGGGACCCAGCTACAGCTTCCTGGGGGTCCCTGCGTGCTGCCCTGCCTGTGCCCAGCTCTGTCCCTGATGATTTGCCCTGGACGGGGACGAAAGGTGCCCTGGGGATCGTGGGGCCGGCAGCGCGGTGCTGCGTGATCATTTTCAGGGAGAGTTCCGGCTTGGGGGCTCCCCCGTGTTGCTGTGGAGTCAAGCGGGAGCCTACCCCTCATTTATGCTTAACAGAGAGCGGGAGCCCACCCCGCATTTGTATTCTGAGCGGGAGCCCACCCCGCCTCCTGTGAGCAGAGGAAGCCATGCGAAGGTGCAGCCTGGTTGTGGGCGGGGCTCCCAAGTTTGCGAGGAGAGCCCCACGTGCTGCCTGAACTGGCCGGAGATCAAGTCCAACAGCCAGTGGAGGGACGGAGCCTCGTGGGCTCATCCGGCAGAGAAGTCCAGGAGAGGCCCCCGGAAGTGAGTGCATGCCTGCACAGGGCTCCCGTGAGGAGAGGGAGAGCCCCGCGCCTTCGCTGATGACCGCAGGGGTCCCAAGAGGCCCAGGAGAGCAGCTGACCGAGGCACAGTGTCGGGCCTCTTTTACACAACCTGAGGAGGAGTTGGTCTCCTGCCAAAGAGACCAAAAAGTCCTGCGTCACCAGTAGAAGAGCAGAGAGCCTCAGTGAGTGGGGCTGGACAGGGCATATGGAGGGGCTCCCCAAAGGCTTTAGGTGACTCCCAAGGGTTGTGGGCCTGATTGCTACACCACACGGAGTCTCGGTGAGAGGGACCCGTAAAAAGATTTCTCTTGGGGCCAACTTGAGGCCCAGCATAGGAGTCCCGGAGTGGGGCTCCAGATGCACGTGTAGTGCCTTATTTGATCTTCACAGCTGCGCCGCAGTTGCGGGCAGGTGCAACGTTTGGGGCAAGTTTATTTTCGAAGTCCCGGAGTGGGGCTTCCACAGCACAGTGGTGCCAGTGCCATTTTCATTTGGGGGCAATTTGTTGGTGATAGGAGTCGTAGAGTGGGGCTCTAGAGGCACCATTGGTGGGAGTGCTAATTTTTTGCCACAGATGCACCACGAGAGAGAGTGGGCAGCTGCAACAACGGGGGCATAATATTTTTTTGTGCCAAGAAGGGGTGAGTTGCACCCCACACCCCCAGCGCATTTGTGCACCAGTGATTTAGTTGCATTGTCAGCCGGAGGGCCATTTTGAAGGCCCCAATTATGCCCTGACATTTGGGACAGAGGGTACTTGAGCCCAGTGAAAGGCCAGTTGGTCTGGGGGTCATTCTGGATGGTAATGTCTAATATGATTGTGGCATATTGTGTTTTATTGCATAATGTGTTTATGCTTGTGATGCCTATGACATAATGTGTTTATGACTAGGGTACTTTTGCATACTGTGGTCTATGCCTAATGGTAACGTGATATAATGCGGACGTCATTATTGTGCTAGTAGTCACTGGTTGTGTTTTATATGTGCTACTAGTGCTTTCTAAAGGTTCTGACAGTGGCCCGATTGGCCCTGTCATATGTACATAGTCCCCTGTAAATATTGCTTAGTGCCAGATGGCACAGTGTATATCGTGTGATTAGTATTCTAATGTGTTTTGGATAATACAAAGGCTAGTTTTTCATATAACCTTGGGTGGAGTTTCTTTTGTAGTGTGCCTAGTGTGTTGCTGCTGTGTGTGTGTGTTGCGCAAACGCTTTACACATTGCCTCTGGGATAAGCCTGACTGCTCGTGCCAAGCTACCAAGGGGGTGAGCAGGGGTTATCTTCAGCATGTAACTTCCTTGCCCTGACTAGAGTGGTGGTTTCTTGCTGGCTTAGGCGCATGCCCTAATCAACCAGAAATCCCATTTCTAACACAGACTTATCAACTGCCTTGGGAAATGTTGGCTGGAAATCCAGGCCTGATCTATGTGTCGCCAAAGGCAAAGATGGAGTGTGCTATGGAAATGTCCAGATGTGTATTATGCGCAGTTGTTTGCCTTAGTGACTGGGTAATCCTCCTTCATTTATTGGGGTCATTTCAGCTGCACAGTGAACAGCATGAAATGATCAGGTCACCTTTGCTTGGAAATTATGTAAACTTCTTCCAATGGCCTGGATTATATTAGGCATACTAAAGGTTCTTTAAGATTTGATGCACACATATTTCTGAGTATAGATAGCATTTACTTTTTGGGGAATGCTTGACTATGCAGTGTTTTGTTGTTTAATGGTTTGTTGTGGCCATTATTTACATTTTACTTTATTTTTGTATTCACTGACCCTTTATTTAAGTTAAATTACTTACTGTGCATTGAAAGTACGTCTGGGACACCCATGTTATTGATTTGTCTCAGTTCTGAGTGTAATATTGATTTTACAAACCATTCAAAAAAATAATGAATAGGGTAATAGTGACAGCCAAAAGAGGACATTTGATGCACAACAGGTTTAAGGGTTAGAGTGCATATGGTTGAAGCTTTTACCTTGCAAAGATTTAAAGAGTGTCCAATTCTTTCCATTTGTGAAGCTTGCAGTTTCCCTTTCAATTCCACAAAGTTCGTCTCTGCATAGTGTGATAATTTTTACTGCTTAGCAAAATACTTTTTCACTTTCAACAAAGCTAGCCAAGATGAAAAATCTGTCTGCGACTTTACCTTCTGCAGATCTTTCCTATCTATGTGTGATGGCATTGCAGAGGGGAAGATACAGGCCACACAATCCTAAGGTTTTGCTTTGGCTTAATTTTGTAGTACTCCTGGCTTACTCTTGAATTTTGTGAAAAAGGCAGAGGCAAGCTCGGAACAATCTACCTTAGGTCTACTATTCATGAGTATGATAGGAGTACTATATGTGTAAGTCTCACCCATTTCCGGCAAATCTTTTGTGAATTGTCAAATCCTTTATTGAATTGGCTTCCGCTGAGTGACTCATGAAGCTCAATTCACACACTGCCTGATTCCAAAAAGGTTTGTTATGAGTAGGTATGACATATTCTTACAGTACTCCTGACTTACTTCAGAATTTCATTAATAAACCAGGAAAACTCCTGGCTTACTCTTGGAATTCAGCCCCAAGAATAAACACCATTCTCTGGTCCCCTCCTACGACATCAGAACCCATAGCCTGTAATACCCCCTGAAGCCCTACCCACCCTACAAAGGCTGACCTGGTCCTGCACCCATTTGTCACCTCCTAATATCTGGTGGTGAACGGAAACAGATTTATCCACAGAATGGAGGCTCCACACCAGGTAATTCCCAGTTCATGTGTTAATTCACATTCTAGGGACCAGTACCCAGAACAGCAGGATTTAAATCTGGATATACCGTCTGGAATCGTTCTTTCTGGCTAGACGTATCCTGGCATCTTAGTCCAAACCACTTGTAATTGGGGGCCTAATGTTTCCTTGGATTTAAACCGATTCATTTTCTCTGCACCATTTTTGGTGAAATATTGACTTGGCTTCCCCTGAGTGCCTACCCAATGACCCTTAACTGCTGCATGTTCTGCTTGTATAACCATAGTGAGAAATACCACTTTAGCATTCAAAAGAGATTGCAAAATATTTTAATCTTGAAGAGAAGTATTAGTGGATCTTTTTTAGCAGGAAGAAACTCAAAATAGACAATAAAGTAAGATGAGATGATATAGAAAACCTAAGTGTTACATCAATTTATGGTACCATGCCCACTTTCCGGCTCGAGGAGAAGAGTAACAAGCTATTTGCCTATACTATTATGGTTTCAGAGAGAGGTTTTCAAAACCTACAATCAAGATCTTGATCCTGGCATGAAATGCCTTAATAATTGCATACAAATGACTTGTTTCCCCCTAAAGAATATGGTATCTATCTATCCTCTTCATGTATACCCCATTTGGTTGTCTGCATACCTATTGCTGATTTTTTGTCATAGGTGAGCACAGATCATGCAGGTGTGTCATGACATAGGCCTGTCTCTTGGAATGCTGTCTTGTTGGACCAGGAGGAGCATCCAAAGTACTTTCCCCATAGTGGTGGAAGGCTACCGCCTTCACCAGGAGTTAAGCAGCACAAGGGCGGTGGTGGCAGCATACTGTGTAGTGATCAGTAGTAGTGACCAGGTCCTTTTAACCCTGTGTCATTGGAGTGCGGGCTACAGGCTCACTCACTTTTTTGAAAGTTCAGTATGCTTGACTCACCCTTGGCCTAATTCAGGTAGATGTGCAGTGCTGCGCAGGAGTAGTGACTCTGCTCTAGATGTGTGTGCGCCTAGGAAGAGTACAGTGCAGGTATTTTTGTATGCTGCTGCCTGCAGTACCTGTTATTGTTTTAACAGTCACTTTGAAATATTTGCAAATTCATGCACAAACCAAAGGGGCATTGGTTTGATTTTTGTATGCTGCTGCATGCTGCATGCTGCATTTGCAATTGTTTAAAAAGTCACTGTGAAATATTGGCACCTTCATGCACAAACCAAAGGGGGAATTGTTTGACCAACCTGGCTTCATTTCTGGATACGGCTGGATTTGTTTTTATCATGCACTTTGATAGTGTTTTCACCTTGATGCAAGAAGAAATAGGGATTGCTTTACAAAACACTGTTGAGTTGTGTATATTGCTGGATTGATGATTGTTTTATTATGCACTTTGGAAGTATTTGCACTTTTTCCTTTGCTTCATCAGCTACAGTTAGTATAGACTCTGTTATTAGGTACCTGCTGATATGATTTGGTTTTATCCTTCATAATGTGTTATTTATGGTGTTGTTTGCACTTGTCTATAACATGTGCACCTTAAATCTTGTAATTGTTTACAATACAGAAAAGATAAATACAAACATCTGCATCAGTGTTCTGAAGCATCCAAGCAGTTTTCATCCTCAGCCTTGTTTGCCTGCCTGTTTTATGTTATGTTATGTTATGTTATGTTATGTTAAATTAACTTATAAAGCACAACGGTTACCCAAGGGTGTCCTGGCGCTGTTACCAATCTAATAGCCACGTTACAGAGCGCAGGATAGAAACAAGCGCATGCCTTAGAGGGTGAACAACCATGTCTTTAATGCCCTTCTGAAAGACAGCAGGTCTGTTAGGTTTCTAAGCTGGGCCGAAAGGGCGTTCCAGGCCTTGGCCGCCCCTACAACAAATCTTCTGCCTCCCCAAGAGAGTTTTTTTACCTTGGGGATAGCGGCCAATTTCGCTCCCCGAGAGCGGAGATCCCTCGAGGGTATGTACCATTTTAGGTGCTTTTGCAGATAGACAGGTCCAGTCGCATGGAGAGCCCTAAAAACAGTGCATAATGTTTTAAAAAGTATCCTTTTCTTCACTGGGAGCCAGTGCAGTTTTTGAATTTCTTTCGATATAGTGGTCCTGGTCAGTAGTCTGGCTGCTGCATTTTGCAGCCTCTGTAGTTTATTCAAGAAACGTTCCTGGATATTCAGATAGAGCCTATTACAGTAGTCCAATTTTGACATCACCAAGGCGGAGACCACTGTTTTCTGGCTTCCTGTAGGCAGGAAAGGTAGAATTTTTTTCACAGTCCGCAGGACGAAAGATGTAGACGAAGAGACTGAATTTATTTGGGCCCCGAGATTCAGCTTATCATCTACAATTACTCCCAGTTTTTTTACTTTTGGGGCTGGGGATGGGAAGTTTCCCATACTGACTGGCCACCATTTAAAAAATCATGATGGTAGACATTGAAATTGCTTCCACAGTTCATTTTAAATACTATAGAGTGGTTATTTTCGTGCACAACCCCTGAGAGCCGCAAGTGTGTGACAAGCACATAATTCACACCAGTTTATTTCTCGTGGGGCTGGCAGGACACTGAGTTAAATCTTGTGTACTACTCGTGCATTTTGTCAGTCGAGTCTGCAAAATTGCAGGTTTGGGGTTGTATTTCAAAGTTTAAAGTTATTTTTCATCAATGACAATTATAATTCAGACCCAATGTTTTTGTTCCTTGTACTTCAGCGATAGGCAATTCCTGAGACAATAGGACCGATCCTTGCTATTGTTCTGATTTCTGTCTCAGTTAAATAATCTGCTCTTGACAATAATGTTACAAATGGCGTAGCTTATATGTTGAGTGTTTCTCACTTTCTTATTATAACTTTGAGCACACAAATATAAAGTCATTTAATTAAATGTTGGAGATTTCAATTCAAAATATACCAGATTTTTTGGTTGTGTGGCAAAGTAGTAGGTGGTGGGTCAGGGGGCCCCATCCATGTACTTTGCAGGGGGGCCCCCTCAGGTTTCGTTACGCCACTGCATGTGGGCCCCCAGGACTTAGCAGTCATCAGCACACCAATACCTTGAAACATGCAAGAAGAATCAGCGACTAAACCTCCGCAATACGCAATGGGGGAGCACTGGAGGCACCACTCATAAGCAGCAGAACAACCTCTCACCAGTAGCTGAGGAGCACCCGGCTCAGATGCACAAGAGAGGCAAAGGGAGGCAGGAGAGAAGCTGCCAAACTACAGGCAGACACACCCTCCCCCAAGCACTCACCTCAACACAGCAGCACTCTTCATTATGGCCGCACCGCAGGCCATGAGGATCCAGTAAGCCCAAAAGGGCCGGCACCTGGAATGACATCACCTGCCATTGCGAGTTGATAAACACCGTCTGACTGGCATGCCCCCAACACTCCACGAGGAGTACACCGCAGCATCCTCTGCAGCAGCACATCATCAAAACCATTGTAAGTGACAGCATTGACACTAATGAATTAATTCATGAATACATTTAATATTTTAAGGCATTGACCTTTGGTATCCAATCAAACCTCACTCCTATAGATTCCAGCAGCCTCCTGCTCATCACAGTGAATGGGCTAGACATGATGTTCCATGAAGATAAGTATTAGATTGAGTAATCGCTGAAAATTCACAATCAAAAACATAAATGTTCTTAAAAGATTAAAAATAGGCCTACTTCTTGCAACATGAATCACTGATGTTTTGCCACAGTTTCACAATAAAAGTTTACATTTGACAAACAATATGTGTCAAACTGATGGGTGTATTAATAAAGAAACAATAGGAATTTCAGATAGTTTACATGATTTTTAGTGCAGGTAAAGGGAAATCATTGACCATTTATGGTAGTAAAACTAAAAGTATGATATTGAGGCCGTCCTCCAGCTTTAAGTGGAAGCCTATGATTGATGGTTGATGGTTGACCCTGTTTTCAGGCCAAGTCACCCCCCTACTGCGTTAGCACGCCCTGCTAGTGCTGTGTCCCTGTGCCTCGCTGCTGCCGCCGGTTTGATCCCTGGTGGCCCAGAGATTGTAGTTTTGCCTCCTCTTACTTCCCATTGTATTGTATTCACATTGTATTGTATTTTACTGACTGCACTTTTGTATTTCCTTTCCTGCTCCTTTTTTCGTTCTGTACCCGCCCCACTGTTGTTTTCCTCTCACCAGTAGCTGAGGAGCACCCGGCTCAGATGCACAAGAGAGGCAAAGGGAGGCAGGACAGAAGCTGCCAAACTGCAGGCAGACACACCCTCCCCCAAGCACTCACCTCAACACAGCAGCACTCTTCATTATGGCCGCACCGCAGGCAATGAGGATCCAGTAAGCCCAAAAGGGCCGGCACCTGGAATGACATCACCTGCCATTGCGAGTTGGTAAACACCGTCTGACTGGCATGCCCCCAACACTCCACGAGGAGTACACCGCAGCATCCTCTGCAGCAGCACATCATGGTTTACAAGCTGATCGAGCCAGCACCGCAGTGTCCAACCAGCACATAAGCAAACTTTCAACTCCACGAGGAACCAAGAAACAGCACATGGCTGGCACGGTATTGCACAGTATGGTAAGAGAAAATTAAACAGGAGTAGTGGAGGGATATGGGGCTCTATATTTCATTAAAAAATCATCTGGTATGGGTGTCTTGTGAGGCAGATTGCCTCAATGTCGTAATGAAGGGAAGCAAGGGTAGCGACTATGAGGCAATGAACCAACCCTGACCAAAACCATTGTAAGTGACAGCATTGACACTAATGAATTAATTCATGAATACATTTAATATTTTAAGGCATTGACCTTTGGTATCCAATCAAACCTCACTCCTATAGATTCCATCAGCCTCCTGCTCATGACAGTGAATGGGCTAGACATGATGTTCCATGAAGATAAGTATTAGATTGAGTAATCGCTGAAAATTCACAATCAAAAACATAAATGTTCTTAAAAGATTAAAAATAGGCCTACTTCTTGCAACATGAATCACTGATGTTTTGCCACAGTTTCACAATAAAAGTTTACATTTGACAAACAATATGTGTCAAACTGATGGGTGTATTAATAAAGAAACAATAGGAATTTCAGATAGTTTACATGATTTTTAGTGCAGGTAAAGGGAAATCATTGACCATTTATGGTAGTAAAACTAAAAGTATGATATTGAGGCCGTCCTCCAGCTTTAAGTGGAAGCCTATGATTGATGGTTGATGGTTGACCCTGTTTTCAGGCCAGGTCGCCCCCCTACCGCGTTAGCACGCCCTGCTAGTGCTGTGTCCCTGTGCCTCGCTGCTGTTGCCGGCTCGATCCCTGGTGGCCCAGAGATCATAATTTTGCCTCCTCTTACTTCCCATTGTATTGTATTCCCATTCTATTGTCTTTTACTGACTGCACTTTTGTATTTCCTTTCCTGCTCCTTTTTTCGTTCTGTACCCGCCCCACTGTTGTTTTTCTCCCCCGCCGTTGCTCCTTCGTTCCCCGCCGCTGCGTCCACTGCGGCCCCGCCCCCTGACCCCGATTGGTCCCCGCTCCCCCTCCCAGCTGCCCCTCCCTCCCTCGACCCCTACATAATGCAGGCCGCTGTGCGCTAAGGGAGCAACCCATGACCCTGTTTTCAGGCCAGGTCACCCCCCTACCACGTTAGCACGCCATGCTAGTGCTCTGTCCCTGTGCCTAGCTGCTGCCGCCGGTTTGATCCCTGGTGGCCCAGAGATCGTAATTTTGCTTCCTTTTACTTCACATTGTATTGTATTCACATTGTATTGTATTTTACTGACTGCACTTTTGTATTTCCTTTCCTGCTCCTTTTTCCGTTCTGTACCCGCCCCACTGTTGTTTTTCTTTCCCCGCCGTTGCTCCTTCGTTCCCCACCGCTGCATCCCCTGCGGCCCTGCCCTCTGACCCCGATTGGTTCCCGCTCCCCCCTCCCAGCTGCCCCTCCCTCCCTCGACCCCTACATAATGCAGGCCGCTGCGTGCTAAGGGAGCGATCTTTGAACCTGTTTTCAGGCCAGGTCACCCCCCTACCGCGTTAGCACGCCCTGCTAGTGCTGTGTCCCTGTGCCTCGCTGCTGCCGCCGGTGTGATCTCTGGTGGCCCAGAGCTCGTAGTTTTGCCTCCTCTTACTTCCCATTGTATTGTATTCACATTGTATTGTATTTTACTGACTGCACTTTTGTATTTCCTTTCCTGCTCCTTTTTTCGTTCTGTACCCGCCCCACTGTTGTTTTTCTCTCACCAGTAGCTGAGGAGCACCCGGCTCAGATGCACAAGAGAGGCAAAGGGAGGCAGGACAGAAGCTGCCAAACTACAGGCAGACACACCCTCCCCCAAGCACTCACCTCAACACAGCAGCACTCTTCATTATGGCCGCACCGCAGGCAATGAGGATCCAGTAAGCCCAAAAGGGCCGGCACCTGGAATGACATCACCTGCCATTGCGAGTTGATAAACACCGTCTGACTGGCATGCCCCCAACACTCCACGAGGAGTACACCGCAGCATCCTCTGCAGCAGCACATCATGGTTTACAAGCTGATCGAGCCAGCACCGCAGTGTCCAACCAGCACATAAGCAAACTTTCAACTCCACGAGGAACCAAGAAACAGCACATGGCTGGCACGGTATTGCACAGTATGGTAAGAGAAAATTAAACAGGAGTAGTGGAGGGATATGGGGCTCTATATTTCATTAAAAAATCATCTGGTATGGGTGTCTTGTGAGGCAGATTGCCTCAATGTCGTAATGAAGGGAAGCAAGGGTAGCGACTATGAGGCAATGAACCAACCCTGACCAAAACCATTGTAAGTGACAGCATTGACACTAATGAATTAATTCATGAATACATTTAATATTTTAAGGCATTGACCTTTGGTATCCAATCAAACCTCACTCCTATAGATTCCAGCAGCCTCCTGCTCATCACAGTGAATGGGCTAGACATGATGTTCCATGAAGATAAGTATTAGATTGAGTAATCGCTGAAAATTCACAATCAAAAACATAAATGTTCTTAAAAGATTAAAAATAGGCCTACTTCTTGCAACATGAATCACTGATGTTTTGCCACAGTTTCACAATAAAAGTTTACATTTGACAAACAATATGTGTCAAACTGATGGGTGTATTAATAAAGAAACAATAGGAATTTCAGATAGTTTACATGATTTTTAGTGCAGGTAAAGGGAAATCATTGACCATTTATGGTAGTAAAACTAAAAGTATGATATTGAGGCCGTCCTCCAGCTTTAAGTGGAAGCCTATGATTGATGGTTGATGGTTGACCCTGTTTTCAGGCCAGGTCGCCCCCATACCGCGTTAGCACGCCCTGCTAGTGCTGTGTCCCTGTGCCTCGCTGCTGTTGCCGGCTCGATCCCTGGTGGCCCAGAGATCATAATTTTGCCTCCTCTTACTTCCCATTGTATTGTATTCCCATTCTATTGTCTTTTACTGACTGCACTTTTGTATTTCCTTTCCTGCTCCTTTTTTCGTTCTGTACCCACCCCACTGTTGTTTTTCTCCCCCGCCGTTGCTCCTTCGTTCCCCGCCGCTGCGTCCACTGCGGCCCCGCCCCCTGACCCCGATTGGTCCCCGCTCCCCCTCCCAGCTGCCCCTCCCTCCCTCGACCCCGACATAATGCAGGCCGCTGTGCGCTAAGGGAGCAACCCATGACCCTGTTTTCAGGCCAGGTCAGCCCCCTACCGCGTTAGCACGCCATGCTAGTGCTCTGTCCCTGTGCCTCGCTGCTGCCGCCGGTTTGATCCCTGGTGGCCCAGAGATCGTAATTTTGCCTCTTTTTACTTGACATTGTATTGTATTCACATTGTATTGTATTTTACTGACTGCACTTTAGTATTTCCTTTCCTGCTCCTTTTTTCGTTCTGTACCCGCCCCACTGTTGTTTTTCTCTCCCCGCCGTTGCTCCTTCGTTCCCTGCCGCTGCATCCCCTGCGGCCCTGCCCCCTGACCCCGATTGGTCCCCGCTCCCCCCTCCCAGCTGCCCCTCCCTCCCTCGACCCCTACATAATGCAGGCCGCTGCGTGCTAAGGGAGCGATCCTTGAACCTGTTTTCAGGCCAGGTCACCCCCCTACCGCGTTAGCACGCCCTGCTAGTGCTGTGTCCCTGTGCCTCGCTGCTGCCGCCGGTTTGATCTCTGGTGGCCCAGAGCTCGTAGTTTTGCCTCCTCTTACTTCCCATTGTATTGTATTCACATTGTATTGTATTTTACTGACTGCACTTTTGTATTTCCTTTCCTGCTCCTTTTTTCGTTCTGTACCCGCCCCACTGTTGTTTTTCTCTCACCAGTAGCTGAGGAGCACCCGGCTCAGATGCACAAGAGAGGCAAAGGGAGGCAGGACAGAAGCTGCCAAACTACAGGCAGACACACCCTCCCCCAAGCACTCACCTCAACACAGCAGCACTCTTCATTATGGCCGCACCGCAGGCAATGAGGATCCAGTAAGCCCAAAAGGGGCGGCACCTGGAATGACATCACCTGCCATTGCGAGTTGGTAAACACCGTCTGACTGGCATGCCCCCAACACTCCACGAGGAGTACACCGCAGCATCCTCTGCAGCAGCACATCATGGTTTACAAGCTGATCGAGCCAGCACCGCAGTGTCCAACCAGCACATAAGCAAACTTTCAACTCCACGAGGAACCAAGAAACAGCACATGGCTGGCACGGTATTGCACAGTATGGTAAGAGAAAATTAAACAGGAGTAGTGGAGGGATATGGGGCTCTATATTTCATTAAAAAATCATCTGGTATGGGTGTCTTGTGAGGCAGTTTGCCTCAATGTCGTAATGAAGGGAAGCAAGGGTAGCGACTATGAGGCAATGAACCAACCCTGACCAAAACCATTGTAAGTGACAGCATTGACACTAATGAATTAATTCATGAATACATTTAATATTTTAAGGCATTGACCTTTGGTATCCAATCAAACCTCACTCCTATAGATTCCAGCAGCCTCCTGCTCATCACAGTGAATGGGCTAGACATGATGTTACATGAAGATAAGTATTAGATTGAGTAATCGCTGAAAATTCACAATCAAAAACATAAATGTTCTTAAAAGATTAAAAATAGGCCTACTTCTTGCAACATGAATCACTGATGTTTTGCCACAGTTTCACAATAAAAGTTTACATTTGACAAACAATATGTGTCAAACTGATGGGTGTATTAATAAAGAAACAATAGGAATTTCAGATAGTTTACATGATTTTTAGTGCAGGTAAAGGGAAATCATTGACCATTTATGGTAGTAAAACTAAAAGTATGATATTGAGGCCGTCCTCCAGCTTTAAGTGGAAGCCTATGATTGATGGTTGATGGTTGACCCTGTTTTCAGGCCAGGTCGCCCCCCTACCGCGTTAGCACGCCCTGCTAGTGCTGTGTCCCTGTGCCTCGCTGCTGTTGCCGGCTCGATCCCTGGTGGCCCAGAGATCATAATTTTGCCTCCTCTTACTTCCCATTGTATCGTATTCCCATTCTATTGTCTTTTACTGACTGCACTTTTGTATTTGCTTTCCTGCTCCTTTTTTCATTCTATACCTGCCCCACTGTTGTTTTTCTTCCCCCCGCCGTTGCTCCTTTGTTCCCCACCGCTGCGTCCCCTGCAGCCCCGCCCCCTGACCCCAATTGGTCCCCGCTCCCCCCTCCCAGCTGCCCCTCCCTCCCTCGACCCCTACATAATGCAGGCCGCTGCGCGCTAAGGGAGCGACCCTTGACCCTGTTTTCAGGCTAGGTTGCCCCCCTTCCGAGTTAGCACGCCCTGCTAGTGCTGTGTCCCTGTACCTCGCTGCTGCCGCCGGTTCGATCCCTGGTGGCCCAGAGATCGTAATTTTGCCTCCTCTTACTTCCCAATGTATTGTATTCCCATTGTATTGTATTTTACTGACTGCACTTTTGTATTTCCTTTCCTGCTCCTTTTTTTGTTCTGTATCCGCCCCACTGTTGTTTTTCTCCCCCGCCGTTGCTCCTTCGTTCCCCGCCGCTGCGTCCGCTGCGTCCCCTGCGGCCCTGCCCCCTGACCCCGATTGGTCCCCGCTCCCCCCTCCCAGCTGCCCCTCCCTCCCTCGAGCCCTTCATAATGTAGGCCGCTGCGCGCTAAGGGAGCGATCCTTGACCCTGTTTTCAGGCCAGGTCACCCCCCTACCGCGTTAGCACGCCCTGCTAGTGCTGTGTCCCTGTGCCTCGCTGCTGCCGCCGGTTTGATCCCTGGTGGCCCAGAGCTCGTAGTTTTGCCTCCTCTTACTTCCCATTGTATTGTATTCACATTGTATTGTATTTTACTGACTGCACTTTTGTATTTCCTTTCCTGCTCCTTTTTTGTTCTGTACCTGCCCCACTGTTGTTTTTCTCTCCCCGCCGTTGCTCCTTCGTTCCCCGCCGCTGCGTCCCCTGCAGCCCCGCCCCCTGACCCCGATTGGTCCCCGCTCCCCCCTCCCAGCTGCCCCTGCCTCCTTTGACCCCTACATAATGCAGGCTGCTGTGCGGCCGCACAGCGGGCCACCAAAGGCAAGCCCGTCTGTGCCCATCGGCGCCTGGACCGCGCCCAGCGCCAGAACCCCTGGCCCCCACCGTAGCCAGGCCACCCGACTGAGGTACGACTCCGCCGCCCTCAACACCAGACGACCACCCGCCTGCTACCGAGCCACCCCGAAGCACACCCACGGACCCTTCACCTGTCAAGCCTGCTAATTCACCTGCCTCCAAACCTACCCCCCGCACACCAAACCGAGCAACAACAACAACCACCTCAAATGCATCCTCCTCAACACACGCTCCGTCCACAAGCACGCCATCGAACTCTGGGACCTCCTTGACACAACAGCACCAGACGTCGCCTTCCTCACGGAAACCTGAATGAACGCCTCATCGGCCCCCGACATCGCCATATCCATCCCGGAAGGCTACAAGGTCACCCGGAAGGACCGCGGCAACCAAACTGGAGGGGGAATCGCCATCATCTACAGGAACACCATCAACATCACGACCAACGCCAAAGACACACTCTCCGCCGCCGAACACCTGCACTTCCAGAATCACACCGACCCCAAGACCACCCTCAGAGGAACGCTCATCTACAGACCCCCGGGCCCGCGCACACAATTCTGCGACTTCATCAGCCCGCAGGCCCTATCCTCACCAGAATACATCCTCCTTAGGGGACCTGAACTTCCATCTGGAGAACAAGAACGACAACAACACCAACACCCTGCTCGACAACCTTGCCAACCTCGGACTCAAACAACTGGTGAACACCCCCACCCACATCGCTGGGCACACGCTCGACCCCATCTTCTCCGCCAGCAACCACGTCTCCTTCAGCCACTCGACCGAACCACACTGGACCGACCACAGGTGCATCCACTTCACCTTCAAAAAGACTACATCCCACCACAGCACGCAACAAATCCCCCGAAGACGCTGGAGCAAAATCACCACAGACCAACTCCTCTCATCACTAAGCAAGAACCCGCCAACCGACACCGCCGACACCAACGACGCAGCCCACAATCTCACACAGTGGATCACCAACTGCGCCGACGACCTCGCCCCACTGAAGAACCACCCAGGCAAGACCGGCAATAGGAAAACCCCGTGGTTCACAGACACCCTCAAAGACTCAAAGAAATCCTGCCGATCCCTCGAAAAAACCTGGTGCCACTAACGAACGACAGGAAACATGACAGCCCTCAAGAACGCCACCCGCGAACACCACCAGCTGATCCGCACCACCAAAACGACATCATTCAAAGAGCGACTAGACAACAACACCCACAACAGCAAGGAACTCTTCAACATCGTCAAAGAGCTCTCCAACACCAATGCCAGCAACAACGACATCACACCGTCACAAGAACTCTGCAACTCCCTCGCCACGTTCTTCTACCGAAAGATCGCAGATATACACAACAGCTTCGGACCCCAGACTCCGCCTCCAGTCACCGAATCAGCGACCCCACCAACACCCTCAGCGCCTGGACCCGCATCAGCACTGAAGACACCACCAACATCATGAACTCCATCCACTCCGACTCCCCCCCTGACCCATGCCCCCACCACATCTTCAACAAAGCCGACACCATCATCGCACCCCATCTCCGGAACATCATAAACATCTCGTTTGCATCAGCCACCTTCCCCGAGAACTGGAAGCACGCAGAAATCAACGCCCTTCTGAAGAAACCCACAGCGGACCCCAAAGACCTCAAGAACTTCTGCTCCATCTCTCTTCTTCCCGTCCCGGCCAAAGTCATCGAGAAGACCGTCAATAAACAGCTGACTGCTTTCCTCGAGGCAAACAACTCGCTCGACCCGTCCCAGTCCGGATTCCGAGCCAACCACAGCACCGAGACCGCCCTCATCGCAGTCACCAACGACATCAGGACCCTGATGGACAACGGAGAAACTACCGCCCTCATCCTCCTAGACCTTTCAGCCGCTTTCGATACCGTCTGCCATCGCACCCTAACAACCCGCCTCTTCAACACAGGGATCCAAGGAAAGGCCCTGGACTGGATCACCTCGTTCCTCTCTGACAGAACCTAGAGAGTCCGCCTCCCTACCTTCCGATCAGCGGCCACCGAGATCATCTGCGGCGTACCCCAAGGCTCCTCGCTCAGCCCGACCCTCTTCAATATCTACATGAGCCCCCTCGCCGCCATTGCACGCAAACACATCAACATCGTCTCCTACGCCGACGACACCCAGCTCATACTCTCCCTCACCAAAGACCCAGCCACCGCCAAAACCAACCTCCAGGAAGGAATGAAAGACGTCGCAGAATGGATGAAGCTCAGTCGCCTGAAGCTGAACTCTGACAAGACGGAGGTCCTCATCTTCGGACAATCCCCATCCGCCTGGGACGACTCCTGGTGGCCCACAGCACTAGGCTCCGCGCCAACACCATCGGACCACGCACGCAACCTGGGTTTCATCGTGGACTCCTCCATCTTGATGACCAAGCAAGTCAACGCCGTCTCGTCCTCTTGCTTCAACACCCTGCGCATGCTCCAAAAAATCTTCAGATGGATCCCCACCGAAACCAGGAAGACCGTCACCCAGGCCCCCGTCACCAGCCGACTGGACTACGGAAACGCCCTTTACGCAGGAACCACCGCTAAACTTCAGAAACGATTACAACGCATACAGAACGCCTCCCCACGACTCATCCTCGACATACCTCGCCACAGCCACTTATCCACCCACCTGAGAAACCTGCACTGGCTCCCCATCAAGAAGAGGATCACGTTCAGGCTCCTCACCCGTGCACACAAACCGCTCCACAACATGGGCCCCGAATACCTCAACAACCGCCTCTCATTCTACACCCCTACCCGCTGGAACTCCCTCCCCGCACACCTACGAATGACCCAGGACCATCTCCCCTTCAGGAAACACCTCACGACCTGGCTTTTCGAGCAATAGCAGCATCCCCCCCCCCCCTCAGCGCCTTGAGACCCTCACGGGTGAGTAGCGCGCTCTACAAATGTCTTGATTGATTGATTGATTGCCCACAGAAACCATTAGACAGTTTGATCATCTGGGCATTCGGTGTGCAGTGTACTTGCACTGGGGTACTGATATACAGAAGGCAACTACAGTCCTGAGACAAATGACCCTGTGCTGTTCTGAAGTTAAGGCAGGTGCCAGAAGTATTAACGCTATCCTGCAAATATATAAACAAAAGGCAGTTGCGGCAGCGCTCTATGGGGCATCGCCCTGGGTGTATGTGAATGCACATCCACTGCAAGTGGCCAAGAATAACTTCTTAATAGCCTTGCTGAGGTTGCGGCTGGGCACTCCCTTACTGGCTCTCTGTGCGGAGCTTAGCTTTATTCCAATATCGAAAACAAAAGCCTTTAGGCCAGTGCTCTATTGGGTCAATCTGGTAAGAAACCCAAAGTCAGCGATATACTTGAGAGTAAGGCAGAATACTCCAGATCTGATCTAAGACCGATACCTCAAATGCATGCAGGCGAGGAAGTGTCTTGCATTGAGGCCAGGATCCATCTCATGCAATTATTTCAACAACGCTTATGGTCCTCTCTGTACTTGTTATCTGGATTTGCTATACCCTGAGCTTAAATGAACACTGTATGTAAAATCCAGACTAGGTATTCTGCCGACCAGGAACTATTTAATCCATAACAACCGGCTCACTGATAGGTCTGACCACTTTGACTGTAGCTGTGGAGGGACAGGGACCCTAACTCATTTTATTCTGTTCTGAAAAAAATATGACTCCTCACTGCGGTGGTGGCTCCTTCCCCATTTAAAATTCAATGGGGTCAAATGTGTTAAATCGGCATTGGCACTTTGTGCTAGGCTAGATGATATGCATGTATTTAATTACATAATGTCATTTTTATGGGCTGTATGGCCTTGCCTGAGAATGCTGCCCATCACGTTGGGTATCAATCCATTCAGATAATCCATGAGGGGCTGTTTCTTTCATTTTTTATGTAGATATAAGTATTTCTTATTATGCACTGAGTTACAAATTGTTGTCCAAATTGTATATTATATAATTGTATATCCTAATGTTCCTCTGCACATGCACTTTAACATGCCTTTGTTCTGCAAAGATGAATTGCTAATTGTTTTTAGTGGAATTGAATACAGTGCTCAATGCACCATGTCTCTATGTCACTCTGTGATTGTATTGCACATGTTTTTTTAAGAAGTAAGCCTTTGTGTTTCCCAGTTGTTTTTAATTACAGTTTTAACAATTGCAAAGCTGACTTGATAAGGACATTTCTGGAGGATGTTCTTGTCCATGGCCAGTAGTGAGAACGGTCTTGGCTGTTTCATCCAATTAACTCTGGTCAACAGACCTTTTTAGTAGCCTGAGAGGAAAAGGGGTTAGCAACAAATGTAAATCTTAAGGTACAGTGTGACCATTAGGACCACACAATAAAAGTCTGAGTCAATCACTTTAAGTTAAAAGATTTATTGCAAGCTCAAAGCCAGACTAAAATAAATCAGTCTCAAGAACATACTGTAAAAGCACAGGATTATCAAAGGAAGACCAAAGTGGTGTGCACTACTAGTCCTCAACAACAAGGAGTATCTAAGAATTTCTGTGGCAGCAAAGCAAAAGATAAGGAATAGGATTTGATGACTAGATGAATGGTTTTGATCCTTCGCCGCATACATGAAAAAGATTCACCACATCTACTGAAGCTTGCACTAAACTAAGGGCAACCTATTGAAGGAAGCCAGAAAGGTGTCAGCATTAGAACCTGTGTGGAAGTTCTGTAGGTAGGGAGTCAGGTATAGCATGAAGCCACACAAGCAGAGATGACAAGAGAGGTCTGTACCTCTCTACGTGTAAAGGGAATCTGACCAAACCCAAGATGGGTTCACTAATTAAAATGCACAAAGAACATTAAAAAAATACAACCTCATACACATCATAGTACTTATCCAGTTCCCAAGAAGGATGTTGGCACCTTGAATGCTACTCTCATATTCCAGTCTTCCCTTCCAAAGTGTCTTTGGATTCTTCCCTTTGTCTGATAGTACCAACTGCTAACACTCCCTTTGTTTTTCATTAAAATATTTGACCATTCCAGGTCTACCTCGTCTCATTATCTCTGAAATACAATGTGCTTTTTACTAGTTAATGAATGCCTTTGGTCTTCATCAGCAGAGGAGAAAACGTGCAGAAAACAAATTTCACGTTAGTATTAAATGTCTTGACGGTAAGTTTAAGGATCACAATCACACTAACAACAGTTTTCTTTAAATACATATTAATTCTACAACCTACATACTATACAACAAATGATGCTGAGCTCATATATGGCACAATAAACTAATACATGTATTAGTAACCAAAAAAAAAAAGTGGTCAATGAACCAACCCTGACCAAAACCATTGTAAGTGACAGCATTGACACTAATGAATTAATTCATGAATACATTTAATATTTTAAGGCATTGACCTTTGGTATCCAATCAAACCTCACTCCTATAGATTCCAGCAGCCTCCTGCTCATCACAGTGAATGGGCTAGACATGATGTTCCATGAAGATAAGTATTAGATTGAGTAATCGCTGAAAATTCACAATCAAAAACATAAATGTTCTTAAAAGATTAAAAATAGGCCTACTTCTTGCAACATGAATCACTGATGTTTTGCCACAGTTTCACAATAAAAGTTTACATTTGACAAACAATATGTGTCAAACTGATGGGTGTATTAATAAAGAAACAATAGGAAATTCAGATAGTTTACATGATTTTTAGTGCAGGTAAAGGGAAATCATTGACCATTTATGGTAGTAAAACTAAAAGTATGATATTGAGGCCGTCCTCCAGCTTTAAGTGGAAGCCTATGATTGATGGTTGATGGTTGACCCTGTTTTCAGGCCAGGTCTCCCCCCCTACTGCGTTAGCACGCCCTGCTAGTGCTGTGTCCCTGTTCCTCGCTGCTGCCGCCAGTTTGATCCCTGGTGGCCCAGAGATCGTAGTTTTGCCTCCTCTTACTTCCCATTGTATTGTATTCACATTGTATTGTATTTAACTGACTGCACTTTTGTATTTCCTTTCCTGCTCCTTTTTTCGTTCTGTACCCGCCCCACTGTTGTTTTCCTCTCACCAGTAGCTGAGGAGCACCCGGCTCAGATGCACAAGAGAGGCAAAGGGAGGCAGGACAGAAGCTGCCAAACTACAGGCAGACACACCCTCCCCCAAGCACTCACCTCAACACAGCAGCACTCTTCATTATGGCCGCACCGCAGGCCATGAGGATCCAGTAAGCCCAAAAGGGGCGGCACCTGGAATGACATCACCTGCCATTGCGAGTTGGTAAACACCGTCTGACTGGCATGCCCCCAACACTCCACGAGGAGTACACCGCAGCATCCTCTGCAGCAGCACATCATGGTTTACAAGCTGATCGAGCCAGCACCGCAGTGTCCAACCAGCACATAAGCAAACTTTCAACTCCACGAGGAACCAAGAAACAGCACATGGCTGGCACGGTATTGCACAGTATGGTAAGAGAAAATTAAACAGGAGTAGTGGAGGGATATGGGGCTCTATATTTCATTAAAAAATCATCTGGTATGGGTGTCTTGTGAGGCAGATTGCCTCAATGTCGTAATGAAGGGAAGCAAGGGTTGCGACTATGAGGCAATGAACCAACCCTGACCAAAACCATTGTAAGTGACAGCATTGACACTAATGAATTAATTCATGAATACATTTAATATTTTAAGGCATTGACCTTTGGTATCCAATCAAACCTCACTCCTATAGGTTCCAGCAGCCTCCTGCTCATCACAGTGAATGGGCTAGACATGATGTTCCATGAAGATAAGTATTAGATTGAGTAATCGCTGAAAATTCACAATCAAAAACATAAATGTTCTTAAAAGATTAAAAATAGGCCTACTTTTTGCAACATGAATCACTGATGTTTTGCCACAGTTTCACAATAAAAGGTTACATTTGACAAACAATATGTGTCAAACTGATGGGTGTATTAATAAAGAAACAATAGGAATTTCAGATAGTTTACATGATTTTTAGTGCAGGTAAAGGGAAATCATTGACCATTTATGGTAGTAAAACTAAAAGTATGATATTGAGGCCGTCCTCCAGCTTTAAGTGGAAGCCTATGATTGATGGTTGATAGTTGACCCTGTTTTCAGGCCAGGTCGCCCCCCTACTGCGTTAGCACGCCCTGCTAGTGCTGTGTCCCTGTGCTTCGCTGCTGTTGCCGGCTCGATCCCTGGTGGCCCAGAGATCATAATTTTGCCTCCTCTTACTTCCCATTGTATTGTATTCCCATTCTATTGTCTTTTACTGACTGCACTTTTGTATTTGCTTTCCTGCTCCTTTTTTCATTCTATATGCGCCCCACTGTTGTTTTTCTCCCCCCCGCCATTGCTCCTTCGTTCCCCGCCGCTGCGTCCCCTGCAGCCCCGCCCCCTGATCCCAATTGGTCCCCGCCCCCCCTCCCAGCTGCCCCTCCCTCCCAGCTGCCCCTCCCTCCCTCGACCCCTACATAATGCAGGCCGCTGCGCGCTAAGGGAGCGACCCTTGACACTGTTTTCAGGCCAGGTTGCCCCCCTACCGAGTTAGCACGCCCTGCTAGTGCTGGGTCCCTGTGCCTCGCTGCTGCTGCCGGTTCGATCCCTGGTGGCCCAGAGATCGTAATTTTGCCTCCTCTTACTTCCCAATGTATTGTATTCCCATTGTATTGTATTTTACTGACTGCACTTTTGTATTTCCTTTCCTGCTCCTTTTTTCGTTCTGTACCCGCCCCACTGTTGTTTTTCTCCCCCGCTGTTGCTCCTTCGTTCCCCGCCGCTGCGTCCACTGCGGCCCCGCCCCCTGACCCCGATTCGTCCCCGCTCCCCCTCCCAGCTGCCCCTCCCTCCCTCGACCCCTACATAATGTAGGCCGCTGTGCGCTAAGGGAGCAACCCATGACCCTGTTTTCAGGCCAGGTCACCCCCGTACCGCGTTAGCACGCCCTGCTAGTGCTCTGTCCCTGTGCCTCGCTGCTGCCGCCGGTTTGATTCCTGGTGGCCCAGAGATCGTAATTTTGCCTCCTTTTACTTCCCATTGTATTGTATTCACATTGTATTGTATTTTACTGACTGCACTTTTGTATTTCCTTTCCTGCTCCTTTTTTCGTTCTGTACCCGCCCCACTGTTGTTTTTCTCCCCCGCCGTTGCTCCTTCGTTCTCCGCCGCTGCGTCCACTGCGGCCCCGCCCCCTGACCCCGATTCGTCCCCGCTCCCCCTCCCAGCTGCCCCTCCCTCCCTCGACCCCTACATAATGCAGGCCGCTGTGCGCTAAGGAAGCAACCCATGACCCTGTTTTCAAGCCAGGTCACCCCCCTACCGCGTTAGCACGCCCTGCTAGTGCTCTGTCCCTTTGCCTCGCTGCTGCCGCCGGTTTGATTCCTGGTGGCCCAGAGGTCATAATTTTGCCTCCTTTTACTTCCCATTGTATTGTATTCACATTGTATTGTATTTTACTGACTGCACTTTTGTATTTCCTTTCCTGCTCCTTTTTTTGTTCTGTACCCGCCCCACTGTTGTTTTTCTCTCCCCGCCGTTGCTCCTTCGTTCCCCGCCGCTGCGTCCCCTGCGGCCCTGCCCCCTGACCCCGATTGGTCCCCGCTTCCCCCTCCCAGCTGCCCCTCCCTCCCTCGAGTCCTTCATAATGCAGGCCGCTGCGCGCTAAGGGAGCGATCCTTGACCCTGTTTTCAGGCCAGGTCACCCCCCTACCGCGTTAGCATGCCCTGCTAGTCCTGTGTCCCTGTGCCTCGCTGCTGCTGCCGGTTTGATCCCTGGTGGCCCAGAGCTCGTAGTTTTGCCTCCTCTTACTTCCCATTGTATTGTATTCACATTGTATTGTATTTTACTGACTGCACTTTTGTATTTCCTTTCCTGCTCCTTTTTTCGTTCTGTACCCGCCCCACTGTTGTTTTTCTCTCCCCGCCGTTGCTCCTTCGTTCCCCGCCGCTGCGTCCCCTGCAGCCCCGCCCCCTGACCCCGATTGGTCCCCGCTCCCCCCTCCCAGCTGCCCCTCCCTCCCTTGACCCCTACATAATGCAGGCCGCTATGCGTCCGCACAGCGAGCCGCCAAAGACAAGCCCGTCTGTGCCCGTCGGCGCCTGGACCGCGCCCAGCGCCAGAACCCCTGGCCCCCACCGTAGCCAGGCCACCCGACTGAGGTATGACTCCGCCGCCCTCAACACCGGACGACCACCCGCCTGCTACCGAGCCACCCCGAAGCACACCCACGGACCCTTCACCTGTCAAGCCTGCAAATTCACCTGCCTCCGAACCTACCCCCCGCACACCAAACCGAGCAACAACAACAATCACCTCAAATGCATCCTCCTCAACACACGCTCCGTCCACAAGCACGCCATCGAACTCTGGGACCTCCTTGACACAACAGCACCAGACGTCGCCTTCCTCACGGAAACCTGGATGAACGCCTCATCGGCCCCCGACATCGCCATAGCCATCCCGGAAGGCTACAAGCTCACCCGGAAGGACCGCGGCAACCAAACTGGAGGGGGAATCGCCATCATCTACAGGAACACCATCAACATCACGACCAACGCCAAAGACACACTCTCCGCCGCCGAACACCTGCACTTCCAGATTCACACCGACCCCAAGACCACCCTCAGAGGAACGCTCATCTACAGACCCCCGGGCCCGCGCACACAATTCTGCGACTTCATCAGCCCGCACACCCTAGCCTCACCAGAATACATCCTCCTTAGGGGACCTGAACTTCCATCTGGAGAACAACAACGACAACAACACCAACACCCTGCTCGACAACCTTGCCAACCTCGGACTCAAACAACTGGTGAACACCCCCACCCACATCGCTGGGCACACGCTCGACCCCATCTTCTCCGCCAGCAACCACGTCTCCTTCAGCCACTCGACCGAACCACACTGGACCGACCACAGGTGCATCCACTTCACCTTCAAAAAGACTACATCCCACCACAGCATGCAACAAATACCCCGAAGACGCTGGAGCAAAATCACCACAGACCAACTCCTCTCATCACTAAGCAAGAACCCGCCAACCGACACCGCCGACACCAACGACGCAGCCCACAATCTCACACAGTGGATCACCAACTGCGCCGACGACCTCGCCCCACTGAAGAACCACCCAGGCAAGACCGGCAATAGGAAAACCCCGTGGTTCACAGACGACCTCAAAGACTCAAAGAAATCCTGCCGATCCCTCGAAAAAACCTTGTCGTACTTTAAAATTTGGGACCGCGTAGGAGGCAGGGCCCTACCCCTGTCCATCCCGGTATTAGTGAACCGCGAATGGTTAATGCGGTATGTACAAGTGCTTTGTGTAATGTTTTAGCTATGAATGCACTGTGTATACGTTATTATACATCACTACGTGGGTTCCATCTTAGAGCGGTGGCCATCTTATGGTTGACCTCACATAGGCTACATATCATGAAGCAAATACGGGCCTTTTAGAGCACATATGCTTTCCTTTGACTTCTCTGTGACCTGGGCAGCTTGGCTCCGCTGCCCCGGGTCAGTCCGGTCTCACGAGCTCCCCGTCCTCCGGCCACCTGTGATTAGCATCAGGGCTTGACACACCATAAAGCCTTTTCATCCTACACAAGCCTCCAGCTAATCTCTTTCGCACCTGACTATTCCTGCTTTATGGCTTGTTTTCCAAACAGGAGATGCTCATGTTTATTGGGGCCTATCGATATCTGATGTGGGATTTGAGCCTTGCTGGGTAATTAATTGTGGGCTGGCTTAACTGGAATGCGGGATGGTCATCATGACTCTGCCTTTTCGTTTGAAATGTATACATGTATATGGCCATATCATAAAACAAGGAATGTGTGCCTGAAGCATGATATTTTGTATTTAAGGAGAAGCCCGTTTCTGTGATTTTTAGCAGTCTCCTTAGAACATACACGCTGTTGTGCTTCTAGGATACCTGTAATTGGTCTGCAGCCAATAAACTGATCTTTGACTTCACCCTGAAGACTCTGTGTTTCTGTAGGTCTGAAACAGGAAGAACCCGAAGTCATAGGGTGTGTTCCCCTGCACCGCTGGGCTTAAAATTCCCAGTACTTCAGTTGGCGCCCAACTCGGCACGATTTCAGCGGTACCGGTCCAAGCCAGAGGTTCGTGAGGAGCTTCGTGTGGAAATTCTGGAGGAAGGCCGCCACTTCATCGACCCCTGCATGTCGACATGGTCCGAAAGTCTTTTCTGCGAGGTTCTCCGCGTCCCGACGGCTACGAAGGACTGCTGCCCTGATTAATCGCCCTGTTTTGGACCCTTGACGATTTTGGTAGAGCGAAACAATCGAGAGAGTCTTCTGGTGACGCCATTGATCATCGATATTCAGTTAAGTATAAGTGGAGTGTCTCCCAGTTTGAATTTGGTATCCTTCGGGATTATTTTGATTTGGAGTTTGCAAACCCCAAAGCCAGAGGACTCGTGTATTCACGAGACTATCGTAATCGATAATCCTTTGAAGTTTGGAACTAGACTAGTGAGCAAAGATGCCTGGTGCTAGTGTATTTGGAAGATTGTTTTGTTTGAGTTGTGGAAGGGATTTCCAGTTATAGGATTCATGTCCGGTTCCTCCAATTGGAACTCCAACTTATGAGCTTTATGTAAAACATGGCGTGGGCCCCATTGCATATAATGAAGTATGGATCCGATATACCAGAAAGGACGGTGTTTTAAAATGGCCCCAAAATGGTAGTTTCGATACAGATATCTTAGATAATTTGGAAGTGAAATTGTTTAAAAAGAAAGCCCGGCCGGCAATGTTTGATTCTTTCCGCCTATGGCGAAAGGAAGCCAATCAGAAGGAAATTAAGCTAGCGAAAAGGAATAAGAGAGAGAGAGGTATGTCAGTGATGCAAACGGCTGTGCAATTTAAAGATAATGAGGAGGAACACATGAATGAGCAATTGCACAGACAGCGCAAACTAGGGATCGATGAATGTTACCCTGTTTTGTCACCCCTTGTGCAAGATGAGACAAAAGAGAAAGAGAAAGATTCCCTAATGTCCCATTTGTTAAGTTCACCACCCCCATATGCGCAAAATGCCACAGCACCTCCACAGCTTGTAAATGTGCAGCCTCCAGTAAATATGCCGCAAGCCTTCCCGCAGCCGCCAGCTCCTCCACATCTGGCTCCTATCCCTGCAGTGCAGCCCTCTCAAGGGTCGCCAGTTTTGTTACCAGTTACCCCCGCGCTTCCTGCGACTTTGCCTAGCACGCCAGTGGCTTCCCCTGGTGCTCCTTCTTACACTACCCAGGTACCTGTATCTGAATCTGTTTTTCTTCCCTCTGTCTATCCCCCTGTTTTCGCCTCAACTTCTCCTTCAGCACGACAACGACTAGCTAATGTAGTTACTAGTTTAATGTCGCCTCTCTTTGGATCATCTAGTGTGACTCCTGGCTTACAGCGTAAACAATTGCGCAGTCAGCTGCCTGGTCCCGACGAGAAAGAGGTGTTAGATCATCTGGCGCGTAGGTGGATTGGTTTCCCTTCACTCTATGATGTGGAATCTGTTGTTAACGTTTTTCACCAATGGGATGCCCCAAAGCAGAGGTATGTCTTTGATAAGATGTGTGAATTCCTCTGTGAGGAATTGGAGGATAATGGTGCAAACCCTAAACCCACAGGAATTGTGTCGAGTGCGATTTGATTTTGAAAAAGGTACAATTGTGGGTCCCAATGTAGATAAAGCAGTTGCGACTTTACTGTCCCTCAGAAATGGGGATTGTCAGCAATCATTGTTCGAACAGGAATTCCCTGAATTTCCCTTCTTCCCTGTGGGGAAGAAGGGAAAAGCGCGACAATACCCTATGAGAGAAGTCCCTCCGGTATGGAAAGAAGCCGTTGCAGCTAATGCCGCTCAAGGTATTGCTGCTGCTCCAGCACATTTTCAGCGTGTTTGGGTGCATGTCCCATGGAAGCGTTCTGAGGTGTTAGCGCCTAAGCAGACATTGCCTGACCCCCGTAAAAACCCTACAGGATATTACAAGGAGTTATCACAAACTGCAGAATCATGTGTAATGAATTTGGCTGACATAGATATGCTGTTTGGGAATGTGGTTCCACAGCCTTTATGGGGATCCATTCGTAATGTAGATCACGCTGCAGAATTGGGTAACACATGGGCTAATATCATTGCTGCAGATGCTGGACAAGTTGGTGGCGCGAAGCCTGACCCTTTGGTAGCAGAACTCCCTGCAGAATTATTACCTACATGAAAACTATAATGCCTGCGATGCGCGTAAATTGGGATAAACTATCCGCATGTAAGCAGAAGAAAGATGAGACAGTGTCCGATTTCTTTACCAGGTTTGAAGAAACGTTTATCGACCACAGTGGTCAAGACATGAGTACTGAAGGTGGCCAACGTTTATTTGTTGATAAATTTGTGCAGAATCTACTTCCCGAGTTGTGTAAGAAATTAAAAGACTCAGAAAGTTCTTGGGCTGTTTCCTCTTCAGCGCAAATACTGGCTACTGCACAGTATTATGATAATAGAGACAAAGATGAGAAGGATAGAACAGATAAGAAAACGAAAGAACTGAAAACAAAGGTCCTCTTGCAGCAGGCTTATCCGCCACGTGGAGGACAGAATAATTATAGGCAAACACAAGGTATCTATCAGCAGCCCCAACAATTTCAGAATAACCAGCAAATGAATGGGTATTATCAACCACGAATCGCTGTAGGTCCCAACCAATGTTCATATTGCAAAGAGGAAGGTCATTTTAAATATAGTTGCCCTAAATTAATGCAGCGTAACAGTAATGCGTATGGCGCAAGAGGTAGAGGTGGTCAGCAAGCTCCTAGAGGCAGAGGGCGTGGAAATGTTCCCCAGAACGCGCGTCCTCTTCCGCCTCAAAATACTATAAATAGCTTTGATCAGCAAGCCAACGCGACTGGTAATACAGCTCAGTACTACAATAATGATTATTATGCAGAAGACGACAATATAGAAGATAATGATTACTAGGACAGCCGTAGACAGAGAGAGGGAGTTGTTTCAGTGCCAGTGGATCAGAGCGGACCTTATGTTAAAGTAACTACAGCAAATGTAACGGAGCCCTTTCTGCTGGATACTGGTGCTGCAAAGAGTTCAATCATGCATTCAAAACTCCCTGGCGCGCCTTTGTCTGGCGAAATGAATGTTTCAGTAGGTTTTTCTGGCGCCCCAGTTAGGAACCCGATTTCTAGTCCTATGTCACTTTCTGTTGGACCTTGTGAGCTAAAAGCACCCCTCATCCTAACGACAGGATGTGGTGAAAATCTGCTAGGATTAGATTTGCTAAAAAGATTGCATGCAACGCTATATTGTTCTCCCTCAGGAGTACAACTTACATTAGGCAAGAAAGTGATTTCCCCGATGTATTTGTCTAAAAATGCAATGCCACCTGAATTGTCATCCCTTCCGGATGTCCTTTGGGCTACTGGTCCCAATGATGTGGGTCTTTTGGAAATACCGCCATATGTGGTCACTTTAAAAGCCAATGTCAGATTGACACGTATTCCCCAGTACAAGATCTCCAATGAAGGTCAGAAAGCATTGTTAGCAATTGTCAGTGATTTGATTAAAAAGGATGTAATTGAGGAGACAAGAGGCAACGTTTGCAATAGTCCTGTTTTACCTATCTTAAAACGAACGGACCCTTCACAGCCACCTGTTTACAGATTTGTGATTGATCTTAGAGAGGTTAATAAGATTGTTGTGCCACAGTTTCCAGTTGTCCCTGATATAACTGCCTTGTTAACCATGATTCCAGCCTCCGCTGCATGGTTCTCAGTGATTGATTTAAAGAATGCTTTCTTTAGCATCCCAATTGCAGAGGAGAGCAGAGACATTTTTGGCTTTAGTTTAGGAGGCCGAAGCTTCCGCTTTAAACGCGCTCCCCAGGGCTACTGTGAAAGTCCATCAATATACAGTCAGGCTTTAAAGGCGCAGCTTGATGCACTGGTTTTACCCAGTGGCGCTATCCTCATTCAGTACATTGACGATTTACTAATCGCCGCGGATACTGAAAAGATTTGCAAAAACGCTACCTTGTCATTGTTGCGTCATTTGTCTGCCTTTCATCACAAAGTGTCTCTCTCAAAGCTGCAATATTGTCGACAAGAAGTGACCTACTTAGGTCATCTCTTATCAAAGGAGGGAAGGAAACTGACCCCAGAGAGAATTCAAGCCATTGCACAGTTGAGTTTGCCTAGAACACAGAGAGAAGTGCGTGCTTTCTTGGGCATTACTTCATACTGTAGGCATTGGATTCCAAATTTTTCCTTGCTGGCAAAACCTTTGTTAGCATTAACATGTAAAGACACACCGAATCCTATTCCATGGTCTGAAGAGTGTCAGAAACGTTTTTGGGAATTGCGTAATGCATTATGTTCAGCTCCTGTGTTGGGTACCCCTGACTACAGCAAGCCTTTTACATTGTATGTTCATGAGAAAGATGGTTGCGCATTATCAGTGTTAACACAGCCTTTTGGCAACAGACCGCGTCCATGTGCATATTTTTTCGTCAACCTTGGACCCGGTAGCGAGGGCATTGCCAAGTTGTCTGAGAGCCACAGCCGCCGCAGCTATGTCTATTCGACAGTCTGCTGGCCTAGTAATGGATCATGCATTGATTGTTATGGTTCCACATGCTGTGGACACATTGTTAAACAGGACCAAGACACAACACTTAACTAGTGCGCGATTATCTGGTTATGAGCTGACACTGTTAGCAAACCATATACACATAAAGAGATGCAACACATTGAATCCAGCTACACTATTACCAATTCCAGCAGACCTAGATGAGATTGAGCAACATGATTGTCTGTTCAGAACAGAAGAAGAGACGAAAGGGAGAGTAGATCTTAAAGATACTCCCCTGACTGAGTGTGATGGTACCTTATGGGTGGATGGTTCGTGTTTCAAGCTTCCGAATGGTGATACGACTGCTGCATATGCTATCACGACTTTGCACACGATTGTGGAAACTGCACGTGTGCCACAAAATTCGGCTCATGCAGCAGAACTGATTGCCCTTACAAGAGCATGCGTGTTGTCTGAAGGAATGAAAGTGAACATATATACGGATAGCCAGTACGCCTTTGGCGTGGCTCATAGTTTTGGGCGATTGTGGAAAGAACGTGGGTTCCTGACTTCACATGGAGCTAAGATTCAGAATGGCAAGTTGGTGAATGATCTCCTTGAGTCGCTGACCCTACCGTTACAAGTTGCGATTATGAAATGCAGTGCGCACAAGAAAATCACTGATGATGTTGGTCGTGGTAACGCGTTTGCTGATGAAGTCGCGAAAGAAACAGCAAAAGATGTGAAGACTAAAAATGTATGTTGCAGGCCCTGCAAGATGGGTTGGTGATGTTGGAATGTGTGAAAACACAATAGAGAGTGTAAAGTCCCTTCAAGCTGAAGCCACAGAGAAAGAGGTGAGCAAGTGGAGAGAAAGTATGGATAAGTTGGATGAGAATGGTTGTTGGATTGATCTGTCAGAACATAGGCGATGGTTGTTACCTGATGCATATGTGCTTCCAGTGGTTACTATGGCACATGGAATGGCACATATCAGTATGAAAGGAATCTGTAAGTTGTTGGCTCCAGTATGGCAGAATGCTGGAATTCCCAAGTGTGCAGAGAATGTGGTCAAGAATTGTATGGTATGCTTGAAATACAACCCTGGTAGGGGAACCCCAACTCCAGCTGGTCATTTTGCGCCTCCATCATATCCATTTGAAGTTTTGCAGCTAGATTTTATCCACATGGAAAGGTGCAACAACCTGAAATATGTATTGGTGGTTGTCTGCGCTTTTTCAAAATGGATAGAGGCGTATCCCCTAAAGGACAACACTGCTCTATCCACAGCCAAAGCCCTTGTGAAGGAATTTTTCCCTAGGTTTGGAATGCCAAGAATGGTGTGGAGTGATAATGGGAGTGAGTTTGTGGGTCAAGTGATGAAGAATGTGTGTGAGGGATTGGGGATAGAGCAGAAGTTCCACGCTGCAAATCACCCCCAATCAGCTGGATTAGTAGAGCGCTACAATGGCGCTCTAAAACTCAAGCTGGACAAAATTCAAGCTAGCTCAGGTCTTAAATGGCCTGACGCTCTGCCTCTAGCACTCCTGTCCACCAGAATGACCGTACACTCACGAGTGGGACTTAGCCCATACAAGGTTTTTTTTGGCCGCCCGGCCAATGTATGGGGTGTGCCAAGACCGGCGAAATTCAGTGAAATCGAACATCCAGTACTGCTTGATTATTTGTACGAATTGATGGCTAAATTGCATGTTTTACACCAACAGGTGCACGATACTCTTCCCCAGGCCTCTGAAGCTCCAGGACACCCTATCGACCCTGGCACGTGGGTTCTGGTGAAAAATTTCCAGCGCAAGAGCAACGATGAGCCTCGTTGGATCGGCCCTCATCTCGTACTTCTGTCTACAAGATCAGCTGTTCGAGTAAAGGGGAAGAAGAACTGGATCCACGGCGCCCACGTTAAAAGGATACCTTTGCCTCTGCCGTATGACCAGTGGGTCCAGGAGGGTATCGCAGACTCTGAAACAGACACTGTACCTCGTTTTGTGCCGTTCAGTGATGCACGCATAAAAGGCACAACTTCAGCACAACAAAGTGACGATATTTTACAAGAAGCTGTGCCACCGTCAATTCGATTGGACACTACAGAGCCTGAACTCTTGTTCCAAGATTAGACAGTACCTGGCCGTTTCCACTAAAATCTGAGGCCAAGGCCTATGGACAAATAAATATTCTTTTCCTTACCTTTTTGTTTTTGATAACCAGAGCTCTCCCATCTGAAGGACTTTCTTGATTTTTGTTTTTCGAACCACCATCCGGGTTCAGCCGCAGGGTCGCGGTGCCAAGACTTTGGGGTACATGCCGAAGACGTTAGGTCAACGGTTCTGGTTGGTCTAGGGCGTTCCCTGGACTAACAGGCGTACTCCTTAGCAGAAGATACTCACCCGCCGCGAGCGGCACGATTAGAGGATGGAGTTTTTCAAGATGGAGAGACTCGCTGAGGAAATGAACTTTCAAGCAAGAATGTGTAAAATAATGAAGAGCAAACGTTTTGTATTTTTATGTCTGTTTGTATTATGTAGTATGGTAGTGTTTACTGTAGGATTTGTATTCTTCTCCTCTCAAGAGCCCATTGCAACCACTGAACAGCCTATACCTCCGCCTACTGTCTCCTCACACTCTTTTCACCCTCTGCCTGAACACGAACAAGCTAGACGGTCTGAGTTTGTAAACAACTCGTTTATTCAGCTCCTGCACCAGCACCAACTAGTCATGAATACAACAAATTGCTGGGTGTGTGGTTTAATGCCACATACCATTAACAAGGGTATTCCTTATCTAGTGCTGCCGTTTAGTTACAATGGATCGTCATGGGCATTCCAGACCATGTTTCTCTTTGCTCGTACTCCCCGCGACAACTGCGTTCCATCAGACCTAGTACAAATAATAAAGCCTTAATGAAAGGAGTTGCCGATATGAGCAGAGATATCGACGCATACTCATCTATACCCAAGGAGGAATTGAGAGCCTATGTAGGGTGGAACGCGACGGGGTATAGTATTAGTCTGGGTGAAAGACAGCGAAAAATCTCATCCCCAATCTGGGTCGTACCCCACATAGGTCGGTTCTGTTTACAAGGTAATGGTCAGAATCCCAGAGCTCAACTGGGGAGAAGTGACTGTACTGAAACGTACACTTTTCCGTCACAGTTTTCCCCAGCGTTTTTGGCTGCCAAGGGTACATATTTTGTCTGCAATGACCGAGCATATACATGGTTGCCCCCTGACTTCTCGGGCACATGTTATATTGCAAATTTGCTACCGCCAACATTCACTGCTGCCGCCGACTATCACAAGACCAGAGTTGTGAGAGGCGTGATTAGTAAGGAGGATACTGCCGGTCAGGAAGCGGGAGATTTCTTTTTGGGTTTCCTGTGTTTTGGGGACCTATGGTTAATAGTAGGAACCTGAGACAACTGACTCGTGTGGTTGAATCCACTGTTAATGTTACGGCTGGTGCCCTTGGTAATTTGACAGCTGAGCTCCAAGCGGATCGCCTCATGACTTTGCAGAACCGCATGGTTCTAGACGTCATACTTGCAGACCGCGGTGGGGTATGTAAGGTTATCCAATCTAGTTGTTGCATTTTCATACCAGATAACGCTCCAACAGTTTATCAAGCCATCTCCAAACTACATAAAATATCTGAGTCCATACACGTGAATAAAGGAGATTGGTCACTGGTGGGGTGGTTCTGGGAACTGATATCTGCCTGGGGTTGGAAAGTTCTGATGGTCATTGGAATGATCTTAGCCATCCTTTTCCTGTTCTGTCTGTGCATACAGTGTGCTCCTGCGATATGTGGCCTCTGTGCTACATTATGTGTAAGGAAACCTGTATCGAGGGACGAGCTAAGTAATAGGATGATGCTACAGCAACATCTCCATGACTTCGTGAATATTGACCTAGACTCGGATTGAAATGAGTGTAGTTATTGCCTATGTAAGGGCAAAAGGAGGGTTTGTCGTACTTTAAAATTTTGGACCGCGTAGGAGGCAGGGCCCTACCCCTGTCCATCCCGGTATTAGTGAACCGCGAATGGTTAATGCGGTATGTACAAGTGCTTTGTGTAACGTTTTAGCTATGAATGCACTGTGTATACGTTATTATACATCACTACGTGGGTTCCATCTTAGAGCGGTGGCCATCTTATGGTTGCCCTCACATAGGCTACATATCATGAAGCAAATACGGGCCTTTTAGAGCACATATGCTTTCCTTTGACTTCTCTGTGACCTGGGCAGCTTGGCTCCGCTGCCCCAGGTCAGTTCGGTCTCACGAGCTCCCCGTCCTCCGGCCACCTGTGATTAGCATCAGGGCTTGACACACCATAAAGCCTTTTCATCCTACACAAGCCTCCAGCTAATCTCTTTCGCACCTGACTATTCCTGCTTTATGGCTTGTTTTCCAAACAGGAGATGCTCATGTTTATTGGGGCCTATCGATATCTGATGTGGGATCTGAGCCTTGCTGGGTAAATAATTGTGGGCTGACTTAACTGGAATGTGGGATGGTCATCATGACTCTGCCTTTTCGTTTGAAATGTATACATGTATATGGCCATATCATAAAACAAGGAATGTGTGCCTGAAGCATGATATTTTGTATTTAAGGAGAAGCCCGTTTCTGTGATTTTTAGCAGTCTCCTGAGAACATACACGCTGTTGTACTTCTAGGATACCTGTAATTGGTCTGCAGCCAATAAACTGATCTTTGACTTCACCCAGAAGACTCTGTGTTTCTGTAGGTCTGAAACAGGAAGAACCCGAAGTCATAGGGTGTGTTCCCCTGCACCGCTGGGCTTAAAATTCCGAGTACTTCAACCTGGTGCCACAAACGAAACTACAGGAAACATGACAGCCCTCAAGAACGCCACCCGCGAACACCACCAGCTGATCCGCACCACCAAAACGACATCATTCAAAGAGCGACTAGACAACAACACCCACAACAGCAAGGAACTCTTCAACATCGTCAAAGAGCTCTCCAACACCAATGCCAGCAACAACGACATCACACCGTCACAAGAACTCTGCAACTCCCTCGCCACGTTCTTCCACCGAAAGATCGCAGATATACACAACAGCTTCGGACCCCAGACTCCGCCTCCAGTCACCGAACCAGCGACCCCCACCAACACCCTCAGCGCCTGGACCCGCATCAGCACTGAAGACACCACCAACATCATGAACTCCATCCACTCCGACTCCCCCTCTGACCCATGCCCCCACCACATCTTCAACAAAGCCGACACCATCATCGCACCCCATCTCCGGAACATCATAAACATCTCGTTTGCGTCAGCCACCTTCCCCGAGAACTGGAAGCACGCAGAAACCAACGCCCTTCTGAAGAAACCCACAGCGGACCCCAAAGACCTCAAGAACTTCCGCCCCATCTCTCTATTTCCCTTCCCGGCCAAAGTCATCGAGAAGACCGTCAATAAACAGCTGACTGCTTTCCTCGAGGCAAACAACTCGCTCGACCCGTCCCAGTCCGGATTCCGAGCCAACCACAGCACCGAGACCGCCCTCATCGCAGTCACCAACGACATCAGGACCCCGATGGACAATGGAGAAACAACCGCCCTCATCCTCCTAGACCTTTCAGCCGCTTTCGGCACCGTCTGCCATCGCACCCTAACAACCCGCCTCTTCAACACAGGGATCCAAGGAAAGGCCCTGGACTGGATCACCTCGTTCCTCTCTGACAGAACCTAGAGAGTCCGCCTCCCTACCTTCCGATCAGCGGCCACCGAGATCATCTGCGGCGTACCCCAAGGCTCCTCGCTCAGCCCGACCCTCTTCAATATCTACATGAGCCCCCTCGCCGCCATTGCACGCAAACACATCAACATCGTCTCCTACGCCGACGACACCCAGCTCATACTCTCCCTCACCAAAGACCCAGCCACCACCAAAACCAACCTCCAGGAGGGAATGAAAGACGTCGCAGAATGGATGAAGCTCTGTCGCCTGAAGCTGAACTCTGACCAGACGGAGGTCCTCATCTTCGGACAATCCCCATCCGCCTGGGATGACTCCTGGTGGCCCACAGCACTAGGCTCCGCGCCGACACCATCGGACCACGCACGCAACCTGGGTTTCATCGTGGACTCCTCCATCTCGATGACCAAGCAAGTCAACGCCATCTCGTCCTCTTGCTTCAACACCCTGCGCATGCTCCGAAAAATCTTCAGATGGATCCCCACCGAAACCAGAAAGACCGTCACCCAGGCCCCCGTCTTCAGCCGACTGGACTACGGAAAAGCCCTTTACGCAGGAACCACCGCTAAACTTCAGAAACGATTACAACGCATACAGAACGCCTCCCCACGACTCATCCTCGACATACCTCGCCACAGCCACTTATCCACCCACCTGAGAAACCTGCACTGGCTCCCCATCAACAAGAGGATCACGTTCAGGCTCCTCACCCACGCACACATACCGCTCCACAACATGGGCCCCGAATACCTCAACAACCGCCTCTCATTCTACACCCCCACCCGCTGGAAATCCCTCCCCGCACACCTACGAATGACCCAGGACCATCTCCCCTTCAGGAAACACCTCAAGACCTGGCTTTTCGAGCAATAGCAGCACCCCCCCCCCCCTCAGCGCCTTGAGACCCTCACGGGTGAGTAGCGCGCTCTACAAATGTCTTGATTGATTGATTGATTGCCCACAGAAACCATTAGACAGTTTGATCATCTGGGCATTCGGTGTGCAGTGTACTTGCACTGGGGTACTGATATACAGAAGGCAACTACAGTCCTGAGACAAATTACCCTGTGCTGTTCTGAAGTTAAGGCAGGTGCCAGAAATATTAACGCTATCCTGCAAATATATAAACAAAAGGCAGTGGCGGCAGCGCTCTATGGGGCATCGCCCTGGGTGTATGTGAATGCACATCCACTGCAAGTGGCCAAGAATAACTTCTTAATAGCCTTGCTGAGGTTGCGGCTGGGCACTCCCTTACTGGCTCTCTGTGCGGAGCTTAGCTTTATTCCAATATCGAAAACAAAAGCCTTTAGGCCAGTGCTCTATTGGGTCAATCTGGTAAGAAACCCAAAGTCAGCGATATACTTGAGAGTAAGGCAGAATACTCCAGATCTGATCTAAGACCGATACCACAAATGCATGCAGGCGAGGAAGTGTCTTGGATTGAGGCCAGGATCCATCTCATGCAATTATTTCAACAACGCTTATGGTCCTCTCTGTACTTGTTATCTGGATTTGCTATACCCTGAGCTTAAATGAACACTGTATGTAAAATCCAGACTGGGTATTCTGCCGACCAGGAACTATTTAATCCATAACGACAGGCTCACTGATAGGTCTGACCACTTTGACTGTAGCTGTGGAGGGACAGGCACCCTAACTCATTTTATTCTGTTCTGAAAAAAAAATGACTCCTCACGGCGGTGGTGGCTCCTTCCCCATTTAATATTCTATGGGGTCAAATGTGTTAAATCGGCATTGGCACTTTGTGCTATGCTAGATGATATGCATGTCTTTAATTACATAATGTCATTTTTATGGGCTGTATGGCCTTGCCTGAGAATGCTGCCCATCACGTTGGGTATCAATCCATTCAGATAATCCATGAGGGGCTGTTTCTTTCATTTTTTATGTAGATATAAGTATTTCTTATTATGCACTGAGTTACAAATTGTTGTCCAAATTGTATATTATATAATTGTATATCCTAATGTTCCTCTGCACATGCACTTTAACATGCCTTTGTTCTGCAAAGATGAATTGCTAATTGTTTTTAGTGGAATTGAATACAGTGCTCAATGCACCATGTCTCTATGTCACTCTGTGATTGTATTGCACATGTTTTTTTAAGAAGTAAGCCTTTGTGTTTCCCAGTTGTTTTTAATTACAGTTTTAACAATTGCAAAGCTGACTTGATAAGGACATTTCTGGAGGATGTTCTTGTCCATGGCCAGTAGTGAGAACGGTCTTGGCTGTTTCATCCAATTAACTCTGGTCAACAGACCTTTTTAGTAGCCTGAGAGGAAAAGGGGTTAGCAACAAATGTAAATCTTAAGGTACAGTGTAACCATTAGGACCACACAATAAAAGTCTGAGTCAATCACTTTAAGTTAAAAGATTTATTGCAAGCTCAAAGCCAGACTAATATAAATCAGTCTCAAGAACATACTGTAAAAGCACAGGATTATCAAAGGAAGACCAAAGTGGTGTGCACTACTAGTCCTCAACAACAAGGAGTATCTAAGAATTTCTGTGGCAGCAAAGCAAAAGATAAGGAATAGAATTTGATGACTAGACAAAGGGTTTTGATCCTTCGCCGCATAAATGAAAAAGATTCACCACATCTACTGAAGCTTGCACTAAACTAAGGGCAACCTATTGAAGGAAGCCAGAAAGGTGTCAGCATTAGAACCTGTGTGGAAGTTCTGTAGGTAGGGAGTCAGGTATAGCATGAAGCCACACAAGCAGAGATGACAAGAGAGGTCTGTACCTCTCTACGTGTAAAGGGAATCTGACCAAACCCAAGATGGGTTCACTAATTAAAATGCACAAAGAACATTAAAAAAATACAACCTCATACACATCATAGTACTTATCCAGTTCCCAAGAAAGAAGTTGGCACCTTGAATGCTACTCTCATATTCCAGTCTTCCCTTCCAAAGTGTCCTTGGATTCTTCCCTTTGTCTGATAGTACCAACTGCTAACACTCCCTTTGATTTTCATTAAAATATTTGACCATTCCAGGTCTACCTCGTCTCATTATCTCTGAAATACAATGTGCTTTTTACTAGTTAATGAATGCCTTTGGTCTTCATCAGCAGAGGAGAAAACGTGCAGAAAACAAATTTCACGTTAGTATTAAATGTCTTGACGGTAAGTTTAAGGATCACAATCACACTAACAACAGTTTTCTTTAAATACATATTAATTCTACAACCTGCATACTATACAACAAATGATGCTGAGCTCATATATGGCACAATAAACTAATACATGTATTAGTAACCAAAAACAACAAGTGGTCACAGTTTATAAAGAAAGCATTGAACACATATTTGATTCATTCTAACTAATCCTGGTGAATGCACTGCTTTAAATGCATTTTAGCGCACCACTTTACATTCTACACCTATAGAAGATTAATATCAGCAATCCAGATGTCTCTGAAAAAGGAAAAACATTAATTAATATATATATATATATATATATATATATATATATATATATATATATATATATATATATATATATATATATATATATATATATATATATCACTGAAAAAACCATAGGTTTCACACACGTTATAGTTAGGAATTAGCATTTAAAAAACCTTAGAAATTCAGTGAAAAAACCATAGGTTTCACACATGTTATAGTTAGCTGGACATTTTACTCGTAAAAAACCAATGAAATTGCCCCGTTATAGTTAGTTCAGCTAACTATAACTCGCGCGCCCGCAATGCACTGCTGATGACGTCACATATTACATCACTCATGACATGGTCAGTGACATCACTCATGACATCACTGATGACATCTCAAATGACATCACTGATGACATCACTGATGACATCATCCAGTGAATGTGTGTTTTTCTGAAAATTAAATATGTTTTATATATGTATATCTCAAGGTTGATAGAAGAATAAATGGGTATATTACTGTCTAAATGGATGATTTCTTTTTGAAAAATTGATTGTGTAACTGACTGATTAAGTGTATCATAGTGAATACATGGCTTAGTGAGTAATATTTAAATATGTAAATATCTGTATCATTTTTTCACTTTGTGTATAAGTGGCTGCATGGGTTGGTGAGTAGCTACATGGGTGTCTATATAGGTTATTAGTTGGTTTTTTTGAGTATTAGTCTGAGTGTCTGCATGGTTCGGTGGGGGGTATGACGTAGTGCATAGGTGCATGAATGAGTGACTCACTGTTTGTATGTGTTGAACAGAGCATGTGTGCAGGACTGCATGGGTGGATGCGTGTGTGTATTGGTGTGTTAGTGAGTGAATGACTGTCTGAATAGTGTCTTTATGAGTAACTACATATGTTTTAAACTAGTATATGTGACTATTGGTGTATATATGTGAGTATACGTGAGAGGGAGAGATTGAAAGAGTTCCTGTATGAATAAGTATGTGTTTCTATAAGTGATTGTTTAAAAGACTAAGTATGTGTAAGTTTCCATAGAAGTAAGTGTGGTGGTGTGTGTATAACTGTATATACAGGTGAATGTATGTTTGATTCTTTATTAGCATGAGTGACTATGTGTGTGAGTAACTCTATGGATGAGTGGCATTATGTAACAGGATGTATAGGTGTATGAGTACATATGATGAGTGAGTACATGTATGAGTGACTGTATAGGACTGTTGGTGAATGAGTGGATGTGTATGTTGATCTTAGAATTACTGAAGAGGTTGTTGTAACTGGTATTGGTATGTCCATTGTTTTGAAAATTTTAGTCTCTATTTTTGAATGTGTGTATCAAAGCTTATATTAAGGTGAGAGGAGGTCTGCCACTCTATCACAAGGATGATGTCATCAGTGATGTCATCAGTGATGTCATTTGAGATGTCATCAGTGATGTCATGAGTGATGTCACTGACCATGTCATGAGTGATGTAATATGTGACGTCATCAGCAGTGCATTGCGGGCGCGCGAGTTATAGTTAGCTGAACTAACTATAACGGGGCAATTTCATTGGTTTTTTACGAGTAAAATGTCCAGCTAACTATAACATGTGTGAAACCTATGGTTTTTTCACTGAATTTCTAAGGTTTTTTAAATGCTAATTCCTAACTATAACGTGTGTGAAACCTATGGTTTTTTCAGTGAATTTCTAAGGTTTTTTAAATGCTAATTCCTAACTATAACGTGTGTGAAACCCATGGTTTTTTCAGTGAATTTGCAAGGTTTTTTAAATGCTAATTCCTTACTATAACGTGTGTGTAACCCATGGTTTTTTCAGTGAATTTGCAAGGTTTTTTAAATGCTAATTTTTTTTTTTATTCTTCATTTTTTTCAAACATATTTTTAATTTAATTTTCTTTCATTTTATAAAGACTATGCTTAAATTTTTAAAATCCTTAAATATTTTTTTTTAATATATTTTTTAAAATAAACATGTAAAATTTATTACCAGATTTTTTTTTTTTTTTATTTTTTTTTTTTTAGTACGCGTACCGTAAGCTCACGGTAAGCGTACGGTTTACGCAGCGTCCGTAATCTATCTACGCTGCTTGCGTATAGTTACGCAATTTGCGTAGCCGCGCGTACTGCGCGTGGGACGCGTGCGCGCTTACGCCACACGCGCACGTTACGCGGAAGTGCCGGGGAGTGACTGTTATGCGCATGCGCGGAAGCGCGTGTCTTTTTTACGCGCACGCGTACTTTTTGCCGTAAGCGTACCGTAAGCGTACCGTAAGCGTACGGTAGGTCATGTGATCTTGAAACACAACTTTTGATTGGTTGAAACTACTTTCAGTTCTAGAACTCTCCTACACCACACCCATTCCCCTCATTTCTGCTTGTGATCCCTTGGGAGAAGGAGCTGGTTTGTCTTTGGGATACGATGGCAGAACAGCAGAGCTCTTCTGAGAGTGAGGCTAGCACCAGCAGCACTGTCTTGAGGCAGAGAGCGAGGAAAGTAAAGCCTTCTTATGTTTGGGATTATTTTACTTTTCCAGAAGGCCAGCAAAAGGTGAATGCACCCTTAGTTACTTGCAAGCTGTGTAAGCGTGTACTTTCTAGAGGTAATCCTAACAGGAAGTATTCCTTTGGGAATCACACCATGAAGAGACACCTCCAGGATGTACACAGAAGGACACATGGTCATCTTTTTGGAGGTAACACTTCAGAAAGACGAGCCAGTACATCCACAGCAGCTCAGCCTGGACCATCACCTGCAGGGCTTACTCCTTCTTCTGCAGGTCAGGTGAGCCCTTCATCTGTGGGGGGAGAATCTCCTTTTGCTGGCCCTCTGGAAATGAACCTTCGATTTCGGAAGGTTGATATTCATTGCACATTTTGTAAAGGTCTAATTTGTCATAGGGAGACCAGTGTTTCCCTAGTGAACAACAAAATAGATCAGCAGATTTGTAGCTTTGAATGATTTTCCCATGCTTCCTTTCCTCTGTCCCTGCATGAACACAACGGTTCTTTTAAGAGCCAACCTTATCTTCCATCTTTTTTTTACTTGTTTTTAAAAACCTTTTTTTTTTTTTTTTTACCGTACGCGTACGGTAAGCGTACCTTTTTTTTATTTTTTAAAAAAAAACACTAAAAATCATTTATCACATTATAAAGTCCTTGAGAGACTACAATTTTTATTATTGACTTACCATACTCACTCAAAAAAATATTTATTCATTTGTTTTTTTAAAAAATAGTTTTTAAAATGGTTGTAGTTTCCGAAAATTTTCTATATCGATCTGAAAATAAAGAAAAAAGTATTAATATTTTTAAACCATTTAATAATACAGTACACATATTTACATTTTTTACCCAAAAATATTTTTGCCTTATTTTTGCTGTTTTCAGAATAAATTGCATTTCACTATTAATTGTGAAAGCAATTGCATTCATCATTTTACAGCGGGCAAAAAAAATTAACAATCACAAAGATTGTATTAAAAAAGCCCAGAATCTCTTCTCACTTAAACTTATCATTACAGAAATGCATATTATTCTAAAAAAATATCATCTAAAAACAATACTTTTTTCTTTAAAATACCGTCTGATATGTTTGTTTGAGAAGTATAATCACAATATTATATCTCAAATAACTCCAAAATACATCTGATTTTATTTCCTTTAGGCCAAATAGTATTTTTTTTTTTTTTCCTGGAATAAATTTCCAAGGGAAATCCATTAAAATTCTAAAGTTTAATCTGTCCAGATCTCACCGATTCTCTGTAACATTTTGGTCCACGAAAATTTTTTGAATAATTTATTTAGTCCACAATAGAATTGCTTACTTTTCCACATGGCCAAATAGTAATTTTTTAAATCATTTTTGAAAAAATTTCCAATGGCAGTCCAATAACATTCCAAAATTTAAAATGTGCAGAAGTTACCGAAAATCACTTTTACAAACTGTCACATTATGAAACCACTTTTCAGATTTTTTAAAAAGCCCATGTCCAGAGTGCTACACTCCAGCAAGGGCAACCAGCCTTAGTGATGCTGAATGTATTTGCATTACAGACTGAAACCTGAAAACCCCACTCGCTTGTAAATACTGTGCATGATTATACATGGCAAGCACATGGGTGTGTGCTAAGAGTCTGCTTCTTCCCCCAAAAATTCGCTCCCCCTTTCCATCTAATGCAACTGTGAAATCACCAGAGCAATACGCAATAAATATCTGCCTAAAATTCCTCTCTGCACACAGAGTCATGTTTTCACATTAGTCCCAAAACGAAATTTCTTTGCCAATTTGAAAGCACACTTACTGCTCTTTTTTTTTGGGGCAAGTGAAAATCACTTTTACAGACTGACACACATTTCTATTGGTTGAAAACCAACCCTTTTCCAAAAGTACCCTTCCCCCAACTTGACTTCTGCCTAGTACCCTTCCCCCAACTTGACTTCTGCCTGCTACCATAGCAACAGCTCATGGAACACTGCTGTGTGGAGTTAGGTCAGAAGTTTGCCACACAATGTTTCAATTCCACAGAGCAAGAGTGCTTGACTTTTCAAACCTAACAGCAAATCCATAGTACTGTTCTTTGGTTACACATTTTTTTGTACCAATACCAAACATGCTTCTATTAATTTACACATACAGCCTAGTTTTTATTCTAGAATGGTATGAAACAGCCAATCAGTTCTTTTTTTTATGAAAAAAATATGTATGCCTCCATTTCCAAACTGTCTTTCATTTCATATTGCCATTCTACTGAAAGACACCTCCTGAGTGCATCCAGTTCTCCTTTGAAGATGTTCACAGTGTGGATTGTAGGGCACAGCTATGTCTTCTGGAGTGAAAAGTTTGCAGAGAAAACAGATATGGTGAGAGACCTTGCTTTGCCAAATGTAGACATTAAATGGATTGGTCAGAGAGGGTTAAAGTGGCACCAATTGATGCCATTGGTGAAATCCTTCATTCAAATCCAACACCCTGACCTCATAATAGTGCACTGTGGTGGCAATGACCTAGGCACTTTGACTGGGGTAGGTCTGGAAATGCTTATGAAGGACACCTTTGCACAACTGTTTACACTTTTCCCTAAAACTGCCTTTGTGTTTTCCAACATATGCCAAAGGCAAAAATGGAACTGGTCCAATCATTTCTGTCCACAGATTGACAAAGCAAGAAAGCACGTCAACAAATCTGTTTCTGCTTTCCTCCGTGACTATGGTATGGGTGCCATTTACCACAACAACTTGCGTTATGACATGCAAGACATTTATAGAGGAGATGGTGTGCACTTCAATGATGAAGGGAACAGAGTCTTCCTCTTGAACCTTAGACTCTGCATCGGTACTTACTTGTAGGTACCACTAAAAAAATGACTTCATAAACACAACAGCTCTTTTTAGAGCTCCCTAATTTCTAAACTCTTAAATCTGCTTTTCATTTATCTATTTTTTTTTTTTTTTACCGTACGCTTACCGTAAGCTTACCGTACGCGTACCCCGTGATTTTTTTTTAAATCAATAAATGTTTTTTTTGTACTTTTCTGTCCTTCTTTGACCCCCTTACAAATGTTAGGGGGTCTGTAACTCTCCTCATTGCCCCCTTTCCTTGTTTTCACTCTTTTTTTTCAGAGTGAAATACACAAAATGGCGGCCGCCGCTTCCTGGTTTCGACCGATTCGAATGTTTACTAAGATCTAACAGCCAATCAGAATCGCGCTCGCGCACGCCGCCGTACGCTTACCGTAAGCGTACGGTAAGCGTACCGTAAGCGGGCTCAGATATATATATTGATTTAAAGGCTATTTTCTCAGAATCTACTGAACAGATTTACACCAAACCTACAAAAGGCACTTCCTTGACCTGAGGACTACCTCTCTGCCAAATTTCTAGTAATTCTGTTCAGCCGTTCGGGCTGTAGCCCTGTCTAAAGGTCCTATGGAAAAATGCATGGGAAAAACGCGTTTTGGGACCCCCCTTTTATCTCAGCCCCCGCTTGACGAATCCCCCCGAGACTTTCAGGGTAGGAGCGGAGCGTAGCGCCCCACCTATTTTGAGAAATTCGCGAGGATTCGTCGACCGGCGCCAAAGTTATTCAAAATAGAATGTTGAGGTTTTCCTATGGAAACGTGGTCCTAACTATAACTACCTACTGGCGACCGCCAGTAGGTAATATATATATATATATATATATATATATTCGCTGAAAAAAACATAGGTTTCAGGCCTGATTTAGTTAGGAATTAGCATTTAAAAAACCTTAGAAATTCACTGAAAAAACAATAGGTTTTAGGGGTGTTATAGTTAGCTGGACATTTCACTCGAACAAAACCATTGAAATTCCTTCGATATAGTTAGTTGTACTAACTACATCTCGCGCGCACGCAATCCACAGCTGATGATGTCACATATTACTTCATTCATAACATGGTCAGTGACATCACTGATGACATCTCAAATGACATCACTGATGACATCGCTGATGACATCATCAAGTCAATGTGGTATGGTTCGTTATTTAAATATGTATTAGATATATATATAGCAATTTGCATTGAAGAATGAGTGGATATATAAATATAAATATCTGGATGGAGGATTTAGTAGCAGTGTGATTGACTGTTTACTTGACTAATTTATAGTGTCTCACTAAGGGCCTTATGTAGGTGGGCTTGCATTTACCACTTCATAAATACCGAATCATACCGATTCGGTATTTATGAAGTGGTAAATGCAATGTAGGTAATGAGTCGGTAAATATTACCGATTCGGAAAAATTCGGTAATTACCGAATCGGTATTTACCGATTCGGTAATGAGGCATACCTTCCCATTGATGGGAAGGTATGCCTCATTACCGAATCGGTAAATACCGATTCGGTAATGGGGGAGCACATGCAAGGGTGGCAGGGTGTCACATTGACACCCTGTTGCACCCCTGATTCGGCCATGTGTGCACATGTGGCGCACATACATGCCCTAAAGGCATGTATGTCTGCCACATTGCACACTTAAACGTGCACAAAAATGCTTTTTGTCATCTATTCGTCATTTTACCACCAACCTTTAGTTGGTGGTAAATAACGAATCCCCACACCCACCACACACTCCCCCTACATCTCATTTCATGATTCGGTATTTACCGAATCAGTAAATTTACCGAATCGGTAATATTACCGATTCGGTAATTTTACCGATTCGGTAAATACCGAATCATGAAATTCTCCCCCTACATCTCAAAAGCCAAAATACCGTTCGCGAACAGAATAATTACCGAAAATCCGCCGTTACCGACCGGTATTTGGCTTCCTACATGAGGCCCTAAATATATTGGATAGTGACTAAACTGTGTGAATATCTGTATCACTTTGTCAGTTGTTGTGTAAACTGCTGCACCAGTTGGTTACTAGCTACGTGAAAGTCTATATTATTTATTGACTAGTTAACTGAGTATTTGTATGGGAGAGTGAATGTGTGTGTGGTTCGGTGGGGGGTGACTGCCCAAAGATGTGTGAATAGTTGATTCAGTAGGTATATGAAGTTAAAACTACATGGTATAACAGTTGTTTGGGTGAGTGAATATCTTTATGGGTGTGGTGATCAGCCAATATATGTCTCAATGGTACATGTCCAACAAACTAGAAAAATAAAAGCCAGTGTATGTGTCAGTTGTTGTATATAAATAAGTATACATAAGACTCAGTGATTGTATGAGTGACTGTATGGATAACTGTATACTTGTAATAGTGTTTTTATAACACACTAGGTATGAGTTATTATCTATATGAATAGATGAAGTGGTGTTTTTATGTGTATAGCTAAGTAAAAGTAAGTATGATCCATTGTTTGCATAAGTGAGTAGGATGACTTCATAAGTGATTAGGATGTGTGCTGGTGTGTAATGTCGGTATAGGTGTATAAGTATATTTGATAGTGTTCTATTGATCATTGACAGCATGTATGAGTGAATCTATAGGTAAGTGATTAGATGTGTGTATAGATTTAGGAATCACTGAGTGGGTGTTTAGAATCTTGTATTGGTGTGTCAATGGTCTTAAATCTGGCACTCAGTATTTTACAGTGAGTGATGAAAGGTTATACTAGTGTATGATGCGGTGTATCTGATTGTCACGTGTATGATGTCATTAGTGATGTCATTTCAGATGCCATCAGTGATGTCACTGACCATGTCATGAATGATGTAATATGTGACATCATCAGCAGTGGCTTGCGGGCACGCGAGATGTAGTTAGTACAACTAACTATATCGTAGGAATTTCAATGGTTTTGTTCAAGTGAAATGTCCAGCTAACTATAACACCCCTAAAACCTATCGTTTTTTCAGTGAAGTTCTAAGGTTTTTTAAATGCTAATTCCTAACTATATCAGGCCTGAAACCTATGTTTTTTTCAGTGAATTTCAAAGGTTTTTTAAATGCTAATTCCTAACTATATCAGGCCTGAAACCTATGTTTTTTTCAGTGAATTTCATAGGTTTTTTAAATGCTAATTCCTAACTATATCAGGCCTGAAACCTATGGGTTTTTCAGTGAATTTCAAAGATTTTGTAAATGACAATTTTTAATGTATTAATTGTTATACTGATTTTTTTGATACTGGTTTGCTACATTTTTTAAACTATTTATTTTTAGATATATTTTTTTATTACATTATAATTACATTTTACATTACAATACAAAATATACTTTCTCAGAATGAATTACTTTAGTTTAAATACTTTGCAAATAGGCAATAGACTTTTAAGTACAGTAGTTACAGTTGTTGCAATGGGCAACACAATTTCAAACACAATGCAACATTGAGCTCAATCTTAATTTCTAGTCAAATGCAATTAGTTGCTTTATGGATTACTTTTTTAACCACAGGACTGAATCCTAGATTCAGTCCTTGGACATCTCCTGTAAACAGTTGAGTAAAAGTGTTTTGGTTACAGTAGTGATTTTTAAGGAATATTATTGTATTTTAAAAGTTGACACTTAGAAATGTTTTCACATAGAATCACCAATGTTATCCTATGGCAGAAAATTCACTTACCAGGTAAGTAGTGTTATCGTTACTTTTTCTTACTCAGTGGTGGATCCTGGATCCAGCACTGGTGAATCTCCTGTAAACAGTTGAAAGAATGTGTTTAAGTCGTACAGACGATTTTTTAGGAATATTTTTAGTTTGTGAAAATAGACACCTAGAAACTTTTCTGCTGAAAACCACACATGGATTTCTATGGAAGGAAATACAAGTTACTGGTAAGTACGCTTAGAATTACTTTTCAGGGTCAGTGCTGGTCTAAAAGATGCAGCACTAGGTTCTCTCCTGATAACAGGTGAGTAAATCGGAATTCGTAGTTCGGCTGATTTTAGAGCAATATTTTTACGTTTCAACAATGGACATTTAGAAACTTTTCTGCTGAAAACCACACAATGCATTCCTATGGAAGGAAATACAAGTTACTGGTAAGTACGCTTAGAGTTATTTTTCAGGGTCAGTGCTGGGCTAAAAGATGCAGCACTGGGTTCTCTCCTGATAACAGGTGAGTAAATCGGAATTCGTAGTTCGGCTGATTTTAGAGGAATATTTGTACAATGGTGAAGGAAGGGGGCGGGGCCTGAGGTGACGTGTGCAAACACGCCCTGTGGCGCGTTTTAAGTTGGGGAATTAATTCCTCTTTAATCCTGCGGTCCCCTGGGGGCCAACTAGCCCACCAGGTACCTCCAGTATGCGCCAGGGAGCTGCATTGCAGAGAGGTGTTCAGAGGCCACGCCCCTTTTTACAATACTCTGCAACGCAGCTCCGTGGCGCTTACTGGAGGTACCTGGTGGGCTAGTTGGCCCGTAGGGGACCTCTGGATTGAAGAGGAATTAGTTCACCAACTTAAAACGCGCCACAGGGTGTGTTTGCACACATATCACCTCAGGCCCCGCCCTCTACCTTCACCACTGTGCAAATGCACCCCGTGGCATGTTTTAACTTGGGGGATTAAGTCCCCTTGAATCCTGAGGTCCCCTGGCGGCCAACTAGCCCACCAGGTACCTCCAGTATGCGCCAGGGAGCTGCGTTGCAGAGAGGTGTTCAGAGGCCACGCCCCTTTTTACAACACTCTGCAACGCAGCTCCGTGGCGCTTAGTGGAGGTACCTGGCGGGCTAGTTGGCCCCTAGGGGACCTCTGGATTGAGGAGGAATGAATTCCCCAACTTAAAACGCGCCACAGGGCGTGTTTACTCACATATCACCTCAGACCCTGCCCCCAATCTTCACCATTTTGCAAACGTGCCCCGTGGCTCGTTTTAAGTTGGGGAATTAAGTGCCCTTGAATCCTGAGGTCCCCTGGCAGCCAACTAGCCACCAGGTACCTCCAGTAAGTGCCACGGATCTGCATTGCAGAGAGGTGTAAAAGGGGCGTGGCCTCATTACACCTCTCTGCAACGGAGCCCCCGGGCGCATACTGGAGGTTCCTGGTGGGCTAGTTGGTCCCTCAGTATTCAAGGGGAATTGGTTCCCCCTCTGCAAACGCACCAGGGGGCGCGTTTGCAGAGTGGTGCAAGGAGGGGGTAAGGCCTCCGGCCCGATCCTGTCTTATTTTTTATTTTTTAGAAGGGGGCTGTGTAGCCCCCCTTCTTTTTCTAATTTATTGGCCCTGGGGACCCCATCCCCCAGGGCCTGCTCCCAATTTGTTTAAAAAAAAATTGTGAAGGGGGCCGCGTGGCCCTTTCCCGAGGCCATCATTTGCCCCGGGGACCCCATCCCCCGGGGCATGGCCTTGCCCCCCTCCTGTGGCCACTTATGACCCTGGGGACCCCATGCCCCGGGCCGTTTAAAAAAAAAAAGTTTTAGGGGGCCGCGTGGCCCTCTCCCGGGCTACTACTAGCCCCGGGGACCCCATCCCCTGGGGATGGCCCTCTTCGTTGGGGGCCGGGGGGTCCCCAATCACCCCATGGTCCCAGCCGGCTCCCCGCATCCTGCGGGAGCCGGCATTGCTTTTCCACATGGGCAGCAGCTAACATGCTGCTCCCCATGTGGAAAAGCAATCTGCTTTGCTTCATTGAAGCGAGAGCAGGTTTCCCTGCTCTCTCTTCAATGAAGCAAAGCAGTTTGCAATGACAGGGCGGGAGCCGCGAGGCTCCCGCCCTGTCATTGCAAACTACAGCGTCCAGAAGTCGGACCTAGCGGGTGGTGGTCCCCAGGGCCTATACAAGGCTCCAGGAGAGGGGCTACATAGGAAAAACAGGTAAGAACAGTTCCTCTAGATGGCCAAATTGGAATAGATCGTTGTAAGTCAGCTGTTAAATCTAATCTGGGAGGGGAAAATTTAAATTTCAGATCTTGTTGCCCTCACACACCTGTTAGGGTGTCATGCTTCATCATTGGGCGCTCCTCGTCGGACCGGCGCTGCAATGTCCAACGGGCCTGGTGGCATCTTTAGCGGAGATCTTTTGATCTGAGAACGCCGTTTATGTGAAGACCATGTGTGGGATTGTGGAGGGTAGTAACTCCTAAATAATGTGGGGATTTGAAAGAGCTAAAATAGACCCTGGCCCCTCAATAGTTTTAATTAGGTTAGGTAGGGCTGGGACTAGGTAAAACCAGGGAGGCTACTCATGTGATTCTAGGTATCAGGGTAGCCTATAGTTGACAGAGGTCAACATGTTTCGTGTCATATATGCTCAAAATCGAGCGACACTTCTTCAGGACCGTGGGACCAACCAGAAGTAAATATACCACAATTCTTATAAAGGGGTATCCTGGGTCAACCACATGTAATGCTGAACCTTAATACGGTCCAGAATTTAAGGCTCCGCCTAAAAAGAAGGAGACAAAAGGTAGAGGACAAACAAAAGCCACCCATTAACAGCTCGGTCATGGAGTAATTGTCCAAACATCAAGCAGAGGGGTCATGGTACCCCTCCAAAAGGACCAAAGGTTTCTACTCTCAATAACAAACTAGTTAGAGAGATAAACATTAAAAACATAACGTAAGCTATACACGTGAAACAAAAATGAGCTATATCTAACAGCAACAAAGAACTCAAGTGGCCATGCATGCCACAGGAGAGTACAAGGTATCAGTTCTTACCTCAGAAAGAAGGGGTCAGAGCTTCATAGGTGAAGGAGAAGCGACCGGACCACTGGAACGGTCCCACTATGATAAAAATAGAAGGGAACAGAAGCATCGCCAGATAACAAGCATACTGTACATCATGAAAGTTAGAGACTACCCACTCTATCAATACTATGAGCGTGGGAGGTGTTGCTCAAAACTGTCAATATACTACTTAATAAGAATAAGGACAGCTCTGTCCTCACAAAAAGGATATTGAAAAGCCCACAGTGATGGAGGCTAGGAGGTGTAAAAGCACTCGTGATTATTAAGTGTCCGGGTTGCAGGTGATGACAGTCACGGCCGCGGCACTAGAGAGTAACTCCGGGTGCAATATTCAAGGGTGTGCTCTATAGTTCTAGTGGTAAAAGAGCTCTATTGTACTAGTGGTGAAGGAACTAGTGCACCCCCAGGGAAGTGTACCGGGTGATAGATTAACCCCGTGTGGGCTATGTAAAGTGACCGGGCGCATTGGGGCGGTTCAATATAGTAAACGGGGAAGATCGTGGTGACGGTGTCCCTCGAGTGAGTCTCAGGTCGAAACTCCATAATGTCGGCGGTCCGTGCAGCGAACATTATCAAGAGACTTACCCGAAAGTGGCGACGGGCAGGCCAAAACAGGACGCGTCTTCTCCTCACCTGGATATTACCGGTACTGGAGAGAGTTCCTGTACATGACCGTAAAACAACGTAGCGAAGTCTCGCGAGACGGCCCGGGAGGGTGACATCTTGTCCCGAGAGTTGTGCCTGACCTATGATGAGGAAACCCTTGCGAGCTATGTGGAAACACCACAAAAGACATAGTCGAGGTGGAGTAAAACTAAGTCGATCGAGAATATATTACAAGATAAAACGGCCGTAATTGACACAGATCGATGTTTTAGAATTTTGAAGTACATATAATAAGCCCACTACCAAAGGGGAAGGAGTATGTATGGTGGCTATAATGCGCCTTGAAATTACATAATTTACAAATGGGGCCCCCGGCAGACAGCAACGGGTGCTCTCCTAAACACAAGTGGCAAGGTGCAGTGCTTAATATTAATTCCCTTTAAAAATATATATGGAATATGCAGAATATTACAAGGGGATGCATACAGAGGGAATTCTGAAAAATATTTATATATAGGGGGCTTCTCTATATATAAGGAAGCACGGAGTACTAATAATTAGTGTTATTAGTGAAAAATTCCCTTCAATGGCCACGAAGTGTGCCACAACCGTGCATGGTAACGGAGGTATGGTACAGACAAAAACCACGTATGGTGTGTGTGTATTGAATAATTTCAAGTTAGTTCAGTCCACGGGATATTATCATTAAGACCCCTATCTTGGGTGGATAAGCGAAAAATCCATCTCTGCTCAGTTTCAAAAAGTTTTGTATAGGACCATGAGGGGTTGCTTTCAATCACGGTCCACTGCAATTCATTGTGTCCATGTGGATGAATGAGGTAGTGTGTGCTCAGTTTTGTCGTTGATCTTCCACACCGTATGTTGCTACGGTGTTCCATAATCCTTGTCTTGACTGGACGTGTTGTCATGCCAATGTATCTTAATTTGCAGGGGCATGTAATCAAATAAACGCAGTTACTGGAATTACAGTTTGTATGGTTTTTCTGAGTCCAGACTTTGCCTGTTTCAAGAGTGAGCTCTTTGGTTGCCTTAGTAAGGTCACGTACTCCGCACTGACCGCATGGGTAATGTCCTCGTACAGGATCCATATCCCACAAGGTCCTTTGTTTTGTTGGTTTTTCTATCTTAGGACGGGTATGCACTAGGATGTCACGTAAATTACTTGTGCGTTTGTTCGCAAATCTTGGTGGGGGTAAGGACACTTTTCATGTAGTCAAGATCTTCCAGTTCTTTTTAATGATCTTCTGGATCATGTTAGATTCTGGTGTGAAAGTTCATCAGTTTGATCTATTTTTGGTTCCAGCAGAGATTCTCGGTTGTTATTGAGTGCTCTTTTGTTTGACCTTTTTATGATAGATGTAGGGTAACCCCGAGCTTTTAAGTTGTGACTTAGAATGGCCGCTTCTTTTTTGTAATCGCTGGTCTTTTCACAGTTCCTAAGGAGACGTAGGAATTGTCCGAAGGGCAGGTTATCCCTTAGGGCTTTTGGATGGTAACTTCCATACAGTAACAGACTATTACGGTCTGTGGGTTTTTTGAATATCTTGGTTGACAGCCCGCCATCCTGTAAGGTTATGGTAAGGTCTAGGAAGTGGATCTCCGTGGATGATACAGATCTGGTAAACCTTAGATATGGATCCAGGGAATTGATCCATGAGAAAAATCTGTCACACGTCTCGCTGTCACCTTTCCATAGGATCAGGATGTCGTCGATGTAGCGTTTCCACAATACAATGTTGTCACCAAAGATGTTGTCTGTCAGGTGAAGGCATTCAAATTCAGCTACATAGAGACAGGCCAGACTCGGAGCAAAAGTACTGCCTATACAAGTTCCGTGGGTTTGGTGGAAGAACTGGTCTTTGAATTGGAAATAGCTCTCACACATGGCTATTGTTGCGCACTCCATAATGAAGGACACTGGTGTATTAGAAGTCCAATCTTCTTTGAGAAGAAGTTCTTCAATCACTCTTAGGGTTTCTGTTTGAGGAATATTAGTATAGAGCGCCTCCACGTCCAATGTCATTAGGAGATTCACTTGGTTGTTGGTGTTGAACTCAGATACGAGATTCAAAACATCCTTTGTGTCCTGTAGGTATGATGGTATACGTTTCACTGAGGGACGAAGAAAGTGATCGCAAAATTTGCTAAGGGGTTCCAATAGAGATCCGATCCCTGACACTATAGGGCGTCCTGAAGGTGGAGTTTTGCCCTTATGAATCTTGGGAAGCGTGTAGAACGCTGGTGTGCGTGGTTGTAAATTCACCAGGAAGACGGCCTCATTTTTAGAAATCCAGCCCTGGGTTTCTGCTGACTCCACGATTGATTTTATCCTCGTGATCAATCTCCCTGTTGGATCCTCTTTTATTTTCTTGTAATATTTTTCTTGTGAGAGTTGGCGAAGGCACTCGTTGTCGTAGTCTGTGGTATTCATTAAGACAATGGCACCCCCCTTGTCTGCTGGTTTGATTGTTATGGTGGGATCTTCGTTAAGAATCTTTATGGCATCCCTCTCGGCTTTTGGGAGGTTGTCGTAGTGTGACCTTGTGGAGATATTATTTATTTCCTTCAACACAGTTTGTTCGAAGGATAACACTCTTGAAACAGGCAAAGTCTGGACTCAGAAAAACCATACAAACTGTTATTCCAGTAACTGTGTTTATTTGATTACATGCCCCTGCAAATTAAGATACATTGGCATGACAACACGTCCAGTCAAGACAAGGATTATGGAACACCGTAGCAACATACGGTGTGGAAGATCAACGTCAAAACTGAGCACAGACTACCTCATTCATCCACATGGACACAATGAATTGCAGTGGACCGTGATGAAAGTAACCCCTCATGGTCCTATACAAAACTTTTTGAAACTGAGCAGTGATGGATTTTTCGCTTATCCACCCAAGATAGGGGTCTTAATGATAATATCCCGTGGACTGAACTAACTTGAAATTATTCAATACACACACACCATACGTGGTTTTTGTCTGTACCATACCTCCGTTACCATGCACGGTTGTGGCACACTTCGTGGCCACTGAAGGGAATTTTTCACTAATAACACTAATTATTAGTACTCCGTGCTTCCTTATATATAGAGAAGCCCCCTATATATAAATATTTTTCAGAATTCCCTCTGTATGCATCCCCTTGTAATATTCTGCATATTCCATATATATTTTTCAAGGGAATTAATATTAAGCACTGCACCTTGCCACTTGTGTTTAGGAGAGCACCCGTTGCTGTCTGCCGGGGGCCCCATTTGTAAATTATGTAATTTCAAGGCGCATTATAGCCACCATACATACTTTTTCCCCTTTGGTAGTGGGCTTATTATATGTACTTCAAAATTCTTAAACATCGATCTGTGTCAATTACGGCCGTTTTATCTTGTAATATAGTCTCGATCCACTTAGTTTTACTCCACCTCGACTATGTCTTTTGTGGTGTTTCCACATAGCTCGCAAGGGTTTCCTCATCATAGGTCAGGTACAACTCTCGGGACAAGATGTCGCCCTCCCGGGCCGTCTCGCGAGACTTTGCTACGTTGTTTTACGGTCATGTACAGGAACTCTCTCCAGTACCGGTAATATCCAGGTGAGGAGAAGACGCTTCCTGTTTTGGCCTGCCCGTCGCCACTTTCGGGTAAGTCTCTTGATAATGTTCGCTGCACGGACCGCCGACATTACGGAGTTTCGACCTGAGACTCACTCGAGGGACACCGTCACCACGATCTTCCCCGTTTACTATATTGAACCGCCCCAATGCGCCCGGTCACTTTACATAGCCCACACGGGGTTAATCTATCACCCGGTACACTTCCCTGGGGGTGCACTAGTTCCTTCACCACTAGTACAATAGAGCTCTTTTACCACTAGAACTATAGAGCACACCCTTGAATATTGCACCCAGAGTTACTCTCTAGTGCCGCGGCCGTGACTGTCATCACCTGCAACCCGGACACTTAATAATCACGAGTGTTTTTTACACCTCCTAGCCTCCATCACTTTGGGCTTTTCAATATCCTTTTTGTGGGGACAGAGCTGTCCTTATTCTTATTAAGTAGTATATTGACCGTTTTGAGCAACACCTCCCACGCTCATAGTATTGATAGAGTGGGTAGTCTCTCACTTTCGTGATGTACAGTATGCTTGTTATCTGGCGATGCTTCAATCAATCAATCAATCAATGACACTTATAAAGCGCGCTACATACCCGTAGGGTCTCAAGGCGCTGGGGGGGGGGTGCCGCTACTGCTCGAACAGCCAGGTCTTCAGCTTCTTCCTGAAGGAGAGGTGGTCTTGGGTCAGGCGCAGGTCGGACGGGAGGGAGTTCCAGGTCTTGGCGGCCAGGTAGGAGAAGGACCTTCCTCCTGTAGTCGCTCTTCGGATGCGGGGGACGGCGGCGAGGGCGTGGTTGGCTGATCGGAGGTGGCGTTTGGGAGCGTAGAAGTTGACTCGGCTGTTGAGGTAGCTCGGGCCTTGGTCGTGTAGGGCTTTGTGTGCGTGGGTGAGGAGGCGGAAGGTGATTCTCTTGTTGACGGGGAGCCAGTGAAGGTCTCTCAGATGTCCGGAGATGTGGCTGGATCGTGGGATGTCGAGGATGAGTCTGGCTGAGGCGTTTTGGATCCGCTGGAGTCTCTTCTGGAGCTTGGCGGTGGTCCCGGCGTAGAGGGCGTTGCCGTAGTCCAGTCGGCTGGTGACGAGGGCCTGGGTGACGGTCTTCCTGGTCTCTGTGGGGATCCACCAGAAGATCTTCCGTAGCATGCGTAGGATGTTGAAGCACGCCGAGGAGACGCTGTTGACTTGCCTGGTCATGGAGAGGGAGGAGTCCAGGATGAAGCCCAGGTTTCGTGCATGATCTGTCGGTTTGGGTGCGGTGCCCAGGGCGGGAGGCCACCAGGAGTCGTCCCAGGCGGAGGGTGAGGAGCCCAGGATGAGGACCTCCGTCTTGTCCGAGTTCAGTTTCAGGCGGCTGGTCGTCATCCACTCGGCTACCTCTTTCATCCCTTCGTGCAGGTTGGCTCTGGCGGCGGCGGGGTCGTTGGTCAGGGAGAGGATCAGCTGGGTGTCGTCGGCGTAGGAGATTATGCTGAGGTGGTGTTTGCGTACGATGGCCGCGAGGGGGCTCATGTAGACGTTGAAGAGGGTGGGGCTCAGGGATGATCCTTGGGGGACGCCGCAGATGACTTCGGAGGCCTCTGACTTGTACGGTGGTAGGCGGACTCTCTGTGTTCTTCCGTCGAGGAAGGAGATGATCCATTCCAGCGCCTTGTCCTGGATTCCGATGTTGCTGAGGCGCCGTACTAGGGTGCGGTGGCAGACCGTGTCGAATGCCGCGGAGAGGTCTAGGAGGATGAGGGCCGCTGTTTCTCCCTTGTCCATCAGGGCTCGGATGTCATCGGTGGCGGCGATGAGGGTGGTCTCGGTGCTGTGTTTGGCTCGGAAGCCGGACTGTGAGGGGTCGAGGGATCCGTTCGTCTCGAGGAAGGCGGCCATCTGCTTGTTGACGGTCTTCTCGATGACTTTGGCTGGAAACGGGAGAAGCGAGATGGGGCGGTAATTCTTGAGGTCGGTGGGGTCCGCTGTTGGTTTCTTGAGTAGAGCGCTGAGTTCGGCGTGTTTCCAGCTTTCAGGGAAGATGGCGGTGTCGAAGGAGGTGTTGATGATGTCTCGCAGGTGGGGTGCGATGACAGCGTCGGCCTTGTTGAAGACGTGGTGAGGGCGGTCGGTGATCCGGAGTGGATGGAGTTCATCATGCGGATGGTGTCTTCGGTGCTGATCGGGGTCCAGGCGTGGAGGGTGGTGGTGGGGGGGGTGGCTGGTCGGTCGTGGTGTGCGTTGGTTGGTTGTTGAAGCTGCTGTGTATGTCCGTGATCTTGTTGTGGAAGTATGAGGCGAGGGAGTTGCAGAGGTCTTGCGATGGGGTGATGTCGTTGTTTCCTGCGCTGGGGTTGGAAAGCTCTTTCACGATGTTGAAGAGTTCCTTGCAGTTGTGTGCGTTGTTGTCCAACCGGTCCTTGAATGCTGTTTTCTTGGTGGCGCGGATCAGCTGGTGGTGTTTCCGGGTGGCAAGTTTGTAGGAGGTCCTGTTGTCCGGTGTCGGTTCCCTTTTCCAGACTTTCTCGAGGGCTCGGCAGTTCTTCTTGGAGCTCTTGAGTTCGTCGGTGAACCATGGGGCCTTCTTGCTGCCGGGTCTGCTAGGCGGGGTCCTCAGCGGGGCGAGTTCGTCCGCGCAGCTGCTGATCCACTTCGTGAGGTTGTCGGCGGCCTGGCTGGGGTTTGCTGAGCTGGCAGGAGGGTGATGGCTCAAGGAGGTGGCGAGCTGGTCTGCTGTGATCTTGTTCCAGCTTCTGCGGGCGGTCTGTTGCTGGTGTTGGTGGGTCGTCGTTCTCTTGAAGGTGAAGTGGACGCAGCTGTGGTCCGTCCATTGAAGCTCTGTGGCGTGGCTGAAGTCGATGTCTGTGCTGGATGAGAAGACGGCGTCGAGTGTGTGTCCGGCGAGGTGGGTGGGGGTGGACACCAGTTGCTTGAGTCCCAGGTTGGCGAGGTGGTCGAGCAGGGTGCTGGTGTTGTGGTCGTTGTTGTTCTCCAGATGGAAGTTGAGGTCTCCCAGGAGGATGTAGTCAGCGGAGGGGAGGGCATGCGGGCTGATGAAGTCGGCGATGTCCTCGCTGAATTGCGTGCGTGGTCCAGGGGGTCGGTAGATCAGGGTGCCTCTGAGGGTGGTGTTCGGGTTGGTGTGGATCTGGAAATGCAGGTGTTCGGCGCTGGTCAGGGTGTTGTCAGTGCTGGTCGTGAGACGGATGGTGTTCCTGTGGATGATGGCGATGCCTCCTCCCATCTGGTTGGCGTTTCGGTCCCTCCGGACGATCTTGTAGCCCTCTGGGATAGCGATGGCGATGTCGGGAGCTGAAGAGGCGTTCATCCAGGTCTCCGTGAGGAAGGCAACGTCAGGGGCTGTGGCGTCTAGGAGGTTCCAGAGTTCGATGGCGTGTCTGTGGACGGAGCGGGTGTTGAGCAGGATGCACTTGAGGTGGGTGCTGCTGGTGTTCGACTTGGCGGGTGCTGGTGCGGGGCTGGTCCGGATGCAGGAGAACTTGCAGGCGTGGCAGCTGAAAGGTCCGTGGGTGCGTCTTGGAGTGGCTTGGTGGCATTCTGGGAGTCGGCCGGTGTTGAGAGCGATGAGGGTGGCGGCTGAGTACGTCAGGCGGGTAGGTCGAGGTCTTCGAGGTCCAGGGGTCCTGGCGCTGGTCGCGATCCGGTCGCGCACGGGCGCAGACGGGCTTACCTTTGGCGCGCCTTCGGCGCACAATCGGCGCGCCCACTGCGCGTGACTGCTGCGCGTTCGCACGGTCGCCATATGAGGCGAAGTGCGCGGGTGGGCGGGGCAGCTGGGAGGCGGGAGCGGGGAGGGATACAGAAGGCAAAAGGGGCGGGGCTTAGCGGCGGTGGCGGGAAGGGAGAGCGGGGCTCGGCGAGGTAGGCGGGCAGACAGGAAGGAGACAACCAAACACGGGCACAATTTACAGAATAATTAAACAAAAACACTGGCACAAATACAAAAGGAAAAACGGAGGAGCACAAGGGAAATGCTAAACAGCAATGCGAGTGACCGGCAGGCAGGCACGGACCGCGCCTCTCGGAGGAGGGGGCGCCGTCAGCGGCAGTACGACAGTCAGCGAGGCAGTTAGGCAGGGCACAGCAGCTGGTGGCCGTGCGGCGCGGGGGTGTCCCACAAGTGGGTTCCCTTCTATTTTTATCATAGTGGGACCGTTCCAGTGGTCCGGTCGCTTCTCCTTCACCTATGAAGCTCTGACCCCTTCTTTCTGAGGTAAGAACTGATACCTTGTACTCTCCTGTGGCATGCATGGCCACTTGAGTTCTTTGTTGCTGTTAGATATAGCTCATTTTTGTTTCACGTGTATTAGCTTACGTTATGTTTTTAATGTTTATCTCTCTAACTAGTTTGTTATTGAGAGTAGAAACCTTTGGTCCTTTTGGAGGGGTACCATGACCCCTCTGCTTGATGTTTGGACAATTACTCCATGACCGAGCTGTTAATGGGTGGCTTTTGTTTGTCCTCTACCTTTTGTCTCCTTCATTTTAGGCGGAGCCTTCAATTCTGGACCGTATTAAGGTTCAGCATTACATGTGGTTGACCCAGGATACCCCTTTATAAGAATTGTGGTATATTTACTTCTGGTTGGTCCCACGGTCCTGAAGAAGTGTCGCTCGATTTTGAGCATATATGACACGAAACATGTTGACCTCTGTCAACTATAGGCTACCCTGATACCTAGAATCACATGAGTAGCCTCCCTGGTTTTACCTAGTCCCAGCCCTACCTAACCTAATTAAAACTATTGAGGGGCCAGGGTCTATTTTAGCTCTTTCAAATCCCCACATTATTTAGGAGTTACTACCCTCCACAATCCCACACATGGTCTTCACATAAACGGCGTTCTCAGATCAAAAGATCTCCGCTAAAGATGCCACCAGGCCCGTTGGACATTGCAGCGCCGGTCCGACGAGGAGCGCCCAATGATGAAGCATGACACCCTAACAGGTGTGTGAGGGCAACAAGATCTGAAATTTAAATTTTCCCCTCCCAGATTAGATTTAACAGCTGACTAACAACGATCTATTCCAATTTGGCCATCTAGAGGAACTGTTCTTACCTGTTTTTCCTACGTAGACCCCTGGGAGCATTAGAACAGGACCTCTCTAAATAACCAGCTCTCCTGTCCCCCCCTCCTGATTACATGTCCAGGAGGGGGGCCGCACTGCCTCCCTCACACATTTTGAAGGTGCCCTGGGGGGTGGCAGTCCCCGGGGCTGGGGGGGCCTGAGAGCCCCCCACCCATTTTAAAGAAGCGCCGGGGGTGGCGGTACCCGGGGCTGCGGGGGTGCCGTGAGCCTCCCCACATATATTATGTTAGAGCCCTGGGGGTGGCGCGCCCCGGGGCAGTGTGTGGGGGATTGGGACCCCCCACACTTAATTTTTAATTATGCTCCCGGGATTTGACCCCCCCAGGGGCAAATTAGCATATTTAGCGCGGGTGCCCGCGCTGAAGTTTTTTTTCTATCGGCAGGATGCGCGCCTCCAGCACGCATCCTCCCATTTAAAAAAAAAAAAAAAATTATGTTTTGGGCCTTGGGGGTCCTTGGGGGTCCTTGTGGGACCCCCTGGCCAGGCCTAGGGGGTCAGGGTGTTTCTACCCTGCCCCCTTTTCGCGTTTTGCGATGTTTTTTGGGGGGTTTCTTGTGCCTCGGTTGTACCGAGGCACAAGATGGCTGCCAACACTTCCTGATTCAGAGTGTTGGCAGCCAATTAAAATTCAGCTCGTGATTGGGAGGGTGTGCGGATCCTCTGAGGTCATAGATATATATGTACTTTTAACTGTGATTTTCTCAGGAACTACTTAACGGATTTACACCATTTAAACAAAAGGCATGAGTCTGAACTGAGGACTACCTCTTTGCCAAATTTGGTGTAATTCCGTTCAGTAGTTCGGGCTGTAGCTGCGGCTAAAGGTCCTATGGGAAAATGCATGGGGAAAATGCATTTTGGAACCCCCCCTTTTTTCTCGGCCCCCGCTTGACGAATCACCGTGAAACTTTCATTATAGGAGCGGACCGGAGCTGGCCAAAAGTTTTGAAAATTTTGCGAAGATTCGTCAATCGGCGCCAAAGTTATTCCAAAAAGAATGTTGCGGATTTCCTATGGAAAATAGGTCCTAACTATATCTACCTACTGGCGACCGCTATATAGCCTAGCCAAGCGTAAAAGTATGGTGCCAAAATTATGCTACTCCTTAGTCTTGGGACTTCCCAATGATAGAAAGGAGGTAATCTCGTAGTGATTTCCACAAGGGGGTGCTTTTTCAGTCTCTTCTTAGCCTTGTGTTCAGGTAACCCCTCCTTTACACATCTATTATTTCAAGAGGTATGGTTTTATAATGTGTTCAGCGCCACATAAACGGAGGGGTGGAGATAATATAAGGAAGGATTGCGAGTAGAAGGAGGCGACGGCTGTCTTGTGACGCCAAAGGCTCACATTCAGACTGAAAAGGCCCCATATAATAAATCATTATATTGTTACATATGAAAGATAACAGAGACTGGCTGAAGCAACTGTGCTCAAACCAAGCAATGCAAAGGCTCACTCGAATGCATCTATAGTTTTCTTTTTCATCACAGTTAAACCAATTACCCAGCATCCTCTGTTAAAGGAATACAGTGAACAAAGAATATATTCTTTATTCCTGATGCTGGTAGTTCCACTAATATCAAAGTCGGCAATTACACTTCTCACATCACAGATGATATTACATGTTACCTCCATTAATCTTCGGCACATTTAAATGCTGATTCTTGACATTCATAATGCAAATCCTAGGAAATATCGCGAAGTCTAAATGTGCATAAACAAATATGCCTTGTGTCTGCGGTACAGTTAAAAGACCAGTCGAAGTAATATATTGGCCTCAAAAATTAAAAAAAATCGGGCACTTTGGAAATGATCGGGGTTCACAGCATCACAAATAATACAATTGTGGCGGCAATATTTATGTTATTTAAGACCGCCAACCATTCCTTGTAAATATATCAAATTATATATGCACATCGCAAGCCTATTTTACTTACAAAAAAAGTCTGTTGAATTTCTTTTTATTGTTCTGTTTAATATAATTCTAAAGTTAAGTATACATTTCACATTCCTAGTAGACTTTTGGTACAATGCTTGCCTGCAGGAAGGAACTCCTAAAGCCAATTACTGTAAAAAATACCTGTGGTTTGTAGGCGTGCACTATGGCAGAACAGTCATGTCAGGATGCAGGCGGAATGTTTTGAGGGCATGGCATCTGCGTTATGTTCCGTGCAGGAATATGCTCATATCCACATGGCAGCTAATGAAACAAGTTCACAAATTCGTTCCATGGGCTAAAATACTGTACCTCGTGTCCAGATCAGATGGCTCCTCTTCTTACTTTCAAAACATCTCTGGGAAAACAACTGAGGAATGTCAAAATAAGCTCACTTTCCCTTACAAAATTAATTCTGTTAGAAAACACACTTCGCATGCAACGGTTTTGTGTCTTGTGAGTCCACACTGTTGTGCCTTAAAGGGGCCCTCTGGTGCAGGGCTGGCTTAAGTGCTGGTGGCGCCTGGTGCTACAGTCTTTTTTGGGCGCCACCCCCCATGGCCTCCTACTCGGACTCCCTCACTGCCACCCGGAAAAAGTGCCCATCATCTCTCCATAGTCCCTCTCTCACATACTTTTCATTTGTTTTAAAGCATTGGTGAAGGCTGGCTTCACTAATCCACTCAGCTATCCGCATACAATACATATGTGTTCTTTGCTGCAGGCATATTAACCCTCTGCACTACTCTATGGTGAGGCAAAAACGCCATTAGACAAAACTCTGCGATCTCTCCCTCAAGCAGGAGCATAAAACACGAGAGTCTTGGCAATTTTATTACTGCCTGAAAGCTGGAGGCACAAGGAACTGTGCAGCAGGTGCTTTTAAATCGTAATTTATTGAGAAACACAGCTCCCACACTGAGGTGAGTGTCCCCCCACCAGGTCAGCGCCCAGTGTGGAGGGCACCAGTCGCACCACCAAAAGCTGGCACTGACCCAGTGTATGAAAAGACAGTTATCATTTTCCAGTCCTGCACTGCTAATGACCACCAACATTATTTAAAGATGTACTAGTCCAGTGTGCACAAGGTGAAGCACCATACAACAGTTGTTAAAGGCTCTGAACCCAAGTTATAGGCCTGGGCTGCAGGCGAGGACCTATAATGAGGGGGAGGGCATTTAGCGTAGAATAGAATGGTAGGGTAGAAGTTCTAAATTAAAGAGGGAGAAATATGAAGACAAACCAGCTATTATAAGCCCAGAGGTACTCCATTGCATTCAACAGAGCTCTTAACATTCGAATGTTCCAATTCTGAACATTGACCATCCCATGTGTGCTCCATTTAGAACATCATACAATATAGGTCAATGGGACTGCTTGATGTTATTACATTTGTTTAATTTGGACCTGACAAGCATTCACAAGATGGGCGATCATACAAGAGCGTCCACTAGGATTGTTCCAGTTTATTGTATTCTTCAAACATGTGTAACAAACAAGGCCATCCTGATTTTGCGTGGTGTCTTCTAGTATTTTGTCTGCTTCAAATGTATGCAGTGTTGTGGGTGTAAGTTGAAATAGAACAGGCAGAACAGTGTTCAACAAAGATCAGTGTTTAGTCACAAACACAAAGATTTGAAGAGTGATGTACCAGTTTAACTATGATGCTGATACAACTGAGAGGCATATTATCAAGCACTGCGTTACAATTATCACCGCTTTAGCGGCAGAAAACTGCCGCTAAAGCGGTGATAATGGGCTTGATAATATGCCGCAGAGAATTCCCATAGAAGCCCATGTTGACCCCAGAACATGGGCTTCTATGGGAATTCTCAAGGGCATATTATCAAGCCCATTATCGCCGCTTTAGCGGCAGTTTTCTGGCGATAATTGTAACGCCGTTTCTTGTCTTGATAATATGCCCCTGCATGTCCTTGTCACTTTTCATACTTGACTTCTCTCTGAACCATTTTGAGAAAAATACTCCTCCAGCCACCTTACACCACATAAGTGATTAATATCGGTATCTCTTGACTTTTGGTTTCATGAGCAAGGACCTTTAAAATATTTTGCTGTCGAAAATATTTGGGTCTTGTGTACATTTTGTTATAATACTCAAGCCGCATCCTACTGATGGAGCCTATATAGGCCGATAGTGGGTAAGGGTTGCATGTGTTCCTGTTCAGAGGTGACCAGGTGTAGCATTTCAAGCCCGACTGCTCCTTTTGGACCTGGACCAAAGCTTGTGGCCAAATAAATGAGAGACTGGATTGGGTCTGTCATTATAGATTATTAATGTACAGCTTTATAGTTGACATATTACCTTCACATTGCAACTTTTTCTTGGCCATGTAGTTCCAGCTCTTCGCCCCACACACTATACTACTCCACACAGTTTTGGTGCTCCATGACTCCTAAAGTGATGTTTCACTAGTGGCCCAGTGCACCTCTCCACTGATGCTCTACTAGTGGGGTCGCAGAGTGTGCAAACTCATGATGGGAAGGGTCACATCCACAAACCAGCACCAGACAGGCAAATTCCATGCTTCCTATCCCTCATCCATCAATCCAAACTTTCAAACTAAAGAGTCAGCATCTCTGTCTTGGCACCACAGCCAATGAGTAATTGGCAAGAATTTTCCCAGCTATTCCCGTGGCTGTTTGCTGAATCCATCCTAGGTCCCCACACTTTCCCGGCTGTATGTCATGATGTACCTGTCTGACATGAATATCTTGCCCTATTTTTCCATTTTTAAACATCTCATCCCATTAGGTGAAGACGTTCTATAAATAATATCAAGTCAAGTCAAATAGCTTTATTTCGATATAAATATCATAAGAGCATCAGACAATTCATCAATATGAAAAGGTGAAAAATACAATCTATTAAAATTGATAAAATATGACAATAAAATATTTTGAAACAATCGAAATATGCAGCTTTTTCCTCCTAATTTGAAAATTTTATTTCTGATTAGAGTGATAAAATCTATAAAACATATTTAAAAGTGAAATGTTTGATGTTTCTTATCAGGGACAGAGTATAGCGTTTCAAGATACATTTGTCCTCCCCTTTGGTTTCTCTATACATGCTCACAGGGATCCTAAATTAAGACCAGCTTGCCCTTCGTATAGCCCTGTGCCTGATCATCCAGGCACGGCCCAGGAACTTGGCGACTCCGCAAACTAAGAGGTTTCTCGGATCAGATTTTAATATGCGTAAGTCATCTCGATGGTCAAGAATGCCTAGTTGTTTGCAGATTGGAGCGAGCCACCTAGACCTGACACATGCGCACCCTGGGCAAGCAAACATAAAATGTGCAACACTCTCTTTTGAGGTCCTGCAGGAGGGGCTTTCTTCAGTGGTCTGATAAGGGGGGCGCCACTTCGTGGTAAATTTGCGGACTGGAAGTGAGCCAAATCTGAATTGGGTATATAATGCCCTATCCCTTGGGATCTGGATTGTGTCCAAGTAAGGTACGAGGCCTCTAGATTGTTTATGCTGGAAGAATTCTTCTGTAAACCTTCCCATGTTTGGGTTATTGAGGTCGCTAGCGTCTATGCAGTCCCAGTAGATCCATTTGAGTTCTGCCTTTCTTGGCGGATTTTAAGTGTCCCAACATTCCTTAAGGACAAGTGTTGTCAGTAGTGCCTTGAGATTGAAAATCCATTTAATCCCCTTGTTGGTGTCCATGCGCATTACTTCTGTAAATGCCTCTGCATAGTTAGCGAATTCCGGGGTGCTCCTAAGGCGAGCCCAATAAAGCAGTGGGCAAAGTTTGGCCAGATCTTTGAATTGGCGCCTGCCCAGATCGTGTATCAAGGGGGTTAGAGGGACGCACTGAGGTAACATGATCAGGTCCCTAAAGAACTTGTGTTCTGACATGCTAATCGCATCAAGGTTGTCAAAGCCCCATAGCTCGGCGCCATACAGAGCCGAGCTAACTGCCTTAGCTCCATACACAGTGAGTGCCGGGGCAACAGGTCTACTAAATGATGAGCGATGTTCTTTGCTCAGTGCCCCGGCAGCACGTATGTGATTCAGGAGCATTTTATCAAGATGGGGTCTCCACTGTGCTTTTTCTGTGAGACGTATCCCAAGGTAATCAAAGGTGGTGACTCTCTCTAAGTGTGTCCCATCTAAGGTTAAGTTATTCCTGAACGATTTGTGGGGATTGAATGTCATACATTTTGTTTTAGATGTATTTATAACCAACACCCGGGTGTTACAAAAGGTTTGGAACCTGGTCAGGAGCTTTGTAGGCCTGCTGGGGTCTTGGAGATCAGCAATGTGTCTTCGGCAAACAGGAGAGTCGGTACCTTGGTACCAGCCAGGGCCGGGGCATCAGCTGGTGTTTACTGCAAAAAGCTGACCACCCCGTTCACATATAAGGAGAACAGGGTGGGTGCCATCACACAGCCCTGCCAAACTCCCCTGTTTACTAGAATCTTTTCGGTAAGCTGCCCTTGGGACCCCCATCTTATCTGAGCGTAATTGCCCTCGTGAAGCCTTACTAAAAGGTTAAGGATTAATGGAGGGATGCCCATATCTCGCAGTGTTTCCCATAACCTGTTCCTGGGGACCAGGTCAAAGGCAGTCTTTAGGTCGATAAAAGCGAGATAAAGACTACCTTTGCCAATCACTACCACTTTCCAATAAATCAAGAGGAGCCTAAAGACCTGGTCCATCGTTCCTGTATTGGTCCGGAATCCCGCCTGGTATTGGGGGAGGATATCCTCCTCCTCAGCCCACGATTGGATTCTCTGCAATACCACTCTGCCAACTATCTTCTGCATTGCATCTATGAGGCGGATTGGCCTATAGTTAGAAGGGTCCTCTCTAGCTCCCTTCTTATAGATTGGGACTACCTTCGCACCCTTCCACGATTCTGGAACTGGGCATCCTCTAGAGATGGAATTAATAAGAAGGAGGACATACTCGGCCCATTTTTTCCGATCAGCAAGGAACAGGTCTCCAGGGAGGCCATCTGGTCCCGGGGCCTTATCAGGCACTATCCTACTTATGACAGACTCGACTTCATTCAATGTAAATGGGTCACTGTCGACATTCCCAAGATTAGTTGTGGGATGGTCATATTGGCCATCCTCACTTGCGTCATTAGACCCAGAATAAAGCTCACCAAAATGGTCGTGCCAAACCTGAGATGGAAGGTGGTTGGAGATTTTATCTGATTCCCCCTTATTTGCCCGTCTAACCAGTGTCTAGAAGAGGTTAGTGTCCCTTGCTAGACTGGCGTTTTTGAGGTCTAGCCAGCGGGTTTCATCCCAATCTAACTTTGCTTGGTGCTTGGCTTCTCTGTATTCTTTCCTTGCGGCTTTGATGACTAGACCATTCCTAGCTCTGATAGCTACTACCTAGGCCTTCCTCTTGAGTCTGCACTCTTTGGTATACCAGGATTGCCCTCTCCTTAATTGTACTACATACTTAATAGGCCTGTTAGGCACTTGGAAATGGGCGCTAATCTGTTCAATAGTACGTATATTTATAATGAGAGTATTATAAGGCCCAGCTACTATTCCTTCTCGTAGCTCGTTGGTATTTTTGTGCAGTACTTGTCTAATGGCTTCTAGTTTTGCATCTTGTAAGGCAACCTTGTGCCATTTTAGGGCTCTTCTAGAGTTTGAGGGAATCACCTCTTTAGTCACAGAGTGCATGTGGGTGGTCAATGTAGGGCAAGGGAGTGCCCTTGGAGACCTCATGGACATACAGAGAGGATTGTAATCACTATCAGTTGTGTTCCCCACCGCCATATCTAAAACATGCCCCCAGAACCCAACGTCTACTAAAATATAGTCAATACGAGATGGGCAAATTACTCCCTGAGCATCTGATTTGGTCCTGCCATTCACTGTCCTCAACCCATATTCCTATCTTCTTCCTCTATCCCTGTTTGTGCTAAGAGGCTCAAAGGTACTGTTGAAATCACCTACGAGTACTACTCTAGACTGAGACAAATAATTTGACAAGCCTTGTTCAAGTAGTGTAATGGTGGATGAGGCTTTACCCCCGGCTGTTACCCTTATATAGACGTTGAACAAATCCATCATTTCACCCCCTTTTGGGCCCTTAAGTGTAAGCCTCATAATGTCTGGGCTCAGAATTTGATGATTGGAGATTCTACAATTAAGGGCGATTTTAACCCATACAGTCAGCCCTTCACGCCAATGGGGTGATATGCCTGTAAATAAATAATATTTAGGACTCAATGTTTATATCAGACGTTATACTGACATTGAGATTCTGATACCATACAATGTTTCCACTATTAGCAGAACTTTGCAACATATCAGTTTACAGAATAAAAAATTGAAGGTCTGATTTCCATTCTAAAGTGTTACTCAACATATTGCAACCATTTTACACATGTTAATACTAAGCAGTCCTGTGTCGAATAAACTGTTATGGCAATACTAATCTTATCATCATTACAACAAACACTAATCTTTATACAAGTGAAGAAAACCTGGATTGTCTGATACTTTGATTGCAAAAGTGTTTCACTTTCCTTCCATGTGAATGACTATGAAGCTGTACGTAAAAAAAAGGTACTCTTCCAATATAAGTATTTCATTGAGAGGCATAGTAATACCATATATTCATTGGCCAACAAATTAAAAATGAGATGCTTCCAATAGTCACATTAACGTCTATTTCACTACATTCTAGTGGTAGTGATGTTACTATGACAAAACCTATGCAATGGGAAAGAGGAAGTGGAAAAATACAATGCAAGACGGATGGCAGCCTACTCTGTGTCTTTCAGCATGGCCCTGCTGAAATTTAATGGGGTAAAACTGTACAGTAGTTCCTCTATCATGCAGATCTTGATACCTTAAACCCCCAAATCCGCATGTTATTCCCCCAGCAGCTCCTAATTAGTGTTTTTTTTATCACGTATCCTGTGGTATTATTGTTATTTAGTTGCAATAAATAAAACCTAAACTCATAATCAGGGCCTTAGTGTTGTAAACAACGCTAAGTCTCCAAAATGTCTGGTTGCTAGATCAATTCAGTTACTGTACATTAACTCAAAACATCTTTCTTAGAAATTGTTTTTCTGGTTGGTGGAGGTATGCACCCTGTCCAAGCAGGAATCACTATCCTAGTCATGGTAAGTCAGATACACACCACAAAATTAACTTGTGCTCACCCACCAATAGCTTGGCACAGAGCAGGGAGGCTTAACTTAAAAGGCAATATGTAAAGTATTTGCGCAACACTTCAAACAGCAACACAGTGGACACAACACAAAAAGACCACACCAGTTTGGAAAATAGCTTATATTTCTATTACCAAAACAATACTAAAACTTCAATAAGTATGACAGGAGTTATGAATTTTTAAATATTAAATGAAATTGTAGTGCTTGAAGCACCAACCGGGGCTATCTGGTCACTCTAGTCCAGGATAAATCCAAGGGTTCAGGCTGACCGCTATGGAGTGCAGATCGGATACAGGGACCAGCTTTGGCATGCTGCAAAGCACCTTAGCTGAGTCATTGATGGAGTTGAAATACAGATAGCAAGGTGGCAATGCATCGTCGCCAAACTGCTGGGCTGAAGGTGACGTCAGCGAGCTGTGTAAAGTCGGAGATGCATCAGAACCTTGAGATGATGCTTCACGTATTCGGTGATGCGATGTCTGCGGTCTGTGCAGCAGGGATGATGTGTTGGCATCGGGGCAAATGCACCAGTTCCAATCAGCGCAAAGTCATCGATGTTTGGGTTCTGGCAGTTGCAGCACTTTATACCCATTTTCAAGAGCCCAGGGCTGGATTTGCACCACTTGGCAGGGAAAGACTTGCAGCAAGCAAAGTCCAGGTGCTGTTGCAGATTGATGAGAAGACTTTGATGTCCTTGAGACTTAGAGCATTGGGCAAGCCAGAATACCCTTAGAGTCACTCTGGGTTCTAGTGAAATGGGTTCAGTCCTTCCTCAGCAGGACAGAGGGTAGCAGAGCAGCACTGCAGAAAAGCAGGTCTTTCAGAGCAGCACTCCGGCAAAGTGGCAGTCCTTGTAGCAGCACAGCCATCCTTCCTCCTGGCAGAGATCTTCACAGGTCCAGTAGTGTACTGAATTGGTAGGGTCAGAATTCCAGTTCTTATACCCAGTGCTGCCTTTGAAGTGGGGGTGACTTCAAAGAAGTGCGCAGAGGTCCTCCCTCCCAGCTCTGACTCTGGACTCACCTCAGGAAGGCATGCAACCCTTTGTGTGGGGACAGGACAAAGGCTATTCAGGTGTACACCTCAGCTAATCCCTACCATCCTGTCCAGGATGACCCATCAGGATGTGGTTAGCCACTAAGTCACACCTAAGCTCCCTTTGTGTGCAGCTGTCTAGAGGGAATGCACAAGTCCAGCTGTCACCCACCCCAGGTGTGTATTGGAGGCAGGCTGCAGGCACACAGGGCTAAGAGCAGAAAAATGCCATCTAATAAAAGTGGCATTTTAAAAAGGGTAATGATTTTACCAGTAAAGAGGATTTATCATTGCCATTCCAATGATATGAAACATGACAGCTCTACTCCTTCTCTACCAGGAATTGCTGCTTAAAAGTGTAATAAGGAATTCCCATTGTTAGCCTATGAGAAGAATAGGGCCTCCAGTAGTGAAAAATACATTTGTTTTTATTAAATTCCAGGACATGCAAAAGTACACGTCTTACCTTTTGCTTACACAGCACCCTGCCATATAGGCTACATAGGGCCTACCTTAAGGGTGATGTGTAATAAAAGGGTAGTTTAAGGCTTCACAATAGGTTTTAAAAGCCAAGATGACATGGCAGCGTAAAATGTACAGATAGGCTCAGAAGTGGCAGGCCTGAGACATGTTTAAAATGATAGTTGTGTGGTTGGCACCATCAGTGCTGCAGACCCACTAGTCAAAACCAAAGGGGATGATGGACGGAGTGTTGAACATTGCAAGCACTCACCCCCAGTCAACTGGTCTGGGTTTAATCCATCATAAAACTTTAGCTCACTCCACCACCCCAGTTCAGACATGGCCATATGCAAATCAGTAGCATTTAATTTACAGTCCCGAGGCTCATGTAGTGCATTCTACTAGGGACATATTGGTAAATAAATGATGCCAATCGTGGATAAGCCCATCAAGCCATGTATATGGGAGCGCACACAGGCACTTTAGCACTGTTTGGCAGTGGTAACGTGCTCAAAGTCCCAAGGCCAATAAAAAGAATTCAGCAGAATCCGAGACGAGTAGGCAAAAAGTTTGGGGGAAGACCGCTCTAAGGCTGACATGTCTAACAATCTTCTCTAGCTAATATAATTTACAATCTTACTTATCTGTTCTATTTAACAATTGCTGTGGGAATGACATCTTAAAGATAAGGCACAAAAGGTGCCAGTAAAGTGGTTATTTCATTATATCAGTGGCCTATTCTTGACAGCACATTAACAGTCTTGGTAATATATAAGAACATAGGTGTGTTTTTTCTTTATAAGTAATTGGTTAATCATCCTGCTTTTCTGAAGTTTTATCAATACCCTCTGGTTTATTGTCTCTGTTTGCGTTTTCTCTGACAATGACTTACGTTTTCAAATGTGCCTATTAAAATAAATAATGTATATCATTCTGTATAATCAGTAAATATGTTATCATATGATAAGTGATGTAATTATCTGTAGTTGATAAAAATGTCAGTAGCTGTTTGCGCTTGACACATGAATACGATTTGAAACAACAGAAACTGTTATATTTTGCATTTTAATCAGTTATATTTTAACCTCAGGACTGCTGTTCCCACCCTGGTATTGAGCCATTTTTGGATGTTTTGGGTATGGCACACTTAAACCTTGTGACATTTTGTGGCATATTCCTTTCTTGATATGTCTGTGTGGAGTGTCTGTGATGTTATTCGTGCATGTTCTTTTATTGGGTAAAGCAGTGTTCCATTATGGAATGTGTATTGTTTTTACTTGAAGGCTATTTCAGTTATGTAAAGGTTCCTGGACATTCTGCAGCAGATTACTTCTGTTCTTTTTTACTTAATAAATATTCAGCTTGAATTATTATAATATGGATCTGAATGCTGACTTCACAAAACTTTGTAACTTTTTCCACAAAACTTATTCATGCCAAATTTGTGTCCTGTTTCCAACATTCTATGGGTGCTAAGAAAACCCAAAGTTTGTAGAATCCCATGGAGGGAAATATGGCTAAATGGTGTTTATTGAGAAAAAAATGGGGAAAGGTGCTGTTCCAGCAAACCTAAAGCTTTTTTTCTAAAAATGGTTTCAACGAAAAGTTTGATGTGTTAGGATCACCATCTTTCCAGCTTTCAAGAACTAGCAGAATTGTATAAAAAAATATTAACATAGGTTTTGCGTTTTTCCATGATGTAGTCTTTCTTTTCAAATTTGTGTGCTTTCAGCCTGCATGCAGTTTTTGGTGGAAAAAGGTGTGAAACACATGGGTGATCTCAGAAGGTTGCACATTTCTGAAAAGCAGACAATATGTCAATTCAGCAAATAAGGAGTATGAAAATTAGTAGAAAAAACAGCCCTTTGTGATAGTATTTTAATCTGTAAAGTTGTTGCCACAATGGCAAATTTACAAAAGCAATATACTTTTATGTCTGATCATGGGGAAATATAGGGTTTGTAGGTTCTCCAAAAACAAGTAAAACACAGAGATAACAACTTAGCTGCACCTTACATTCTCCAGTTCAGTGTTCCACATGTCTCCTTATATAAATTGTTCCCCACTTGTGTGGCCGGGCCTGGTGCCTGTGACCCAAAACAGCTTAAAAAGGCTTCAAATTGATCTGGAAACATCACATTTCATCTAGCAAAATCAATGCCTTTTAAAAAAAATTTTGGGTAGGGGTGCATTTTGGGCCCTCAAGCTCATATATTTCTGAAAATTGGACACCCGGAGGAGTCCAGGGTATTCTGACTTTTATGGACCTTATTAGGTTTTCTATTACATAAAAGACGTTAGATTCCTCAACCTTTGGCTAAAAACACACTTTGCTCGCATTTCTTGAGAGAAAAGTTTGGAATCTACAGATATCCACAAATGTCCTATCATCCAGCATTCCCACATATCTCCTGATAAAAGTGGTACCTCACTTGTGTGTGTGCCTTGTGCCCATAACTGGAGACAGGAGTCACAGAACAATGGGGTAACCCAAAATTAACCCGAAGGACCTGGGTAACTTATGATACAGACAAAAAATGGTCTGATCGGAAAAAGCAACAAGAGGCATAGGAGAACTAATTATATCAGAAGATCTCCCACCACTATATGGACAAGAAGTACAATCTTGTAGAGCATTGAATTTACAAGATTGTTCTTCTTTTCCATATAGTTGTAGGCCACCTTTTGATATATTCAGTTCTCCTATGCCTCTTCTTGCTTTTTCTGATCAGACCATTATTTGTCTGTAGCATAACTGGAGAAGGCACAAACACGACATGGACAGGTCAAATATTTCCATTCAAAACAGACCATTTTTTGCAATGTGGGTTGCTGCAGAATGAGGGCCCTAGCTTAACTATCACAATTGGATGCCAACACTCCGACACTCCTGAAAATGGTATGTCACTTTTTTTACCCATAAGCCATTGTAAACCTCAAACTTTGCATGAAAACACACATTTTCCGCATATTTCTGTGACAGAAAGTTTTGGAATCTGCAGGGATCCACACATTTCCTACAACCCAGTGTTTTCACACTTGTTTTGTAATAAATGGTACCTCACTTGTGTGGGTGGACCCAGGCCAAGCAACATGCAAGGCCCCAAAATTCAACATGGACAGATTAAAAGTTTCCACTCAAAATTGACACTTTTTATTTCTGCAATTAGGAGAGCTGTGGGTTTTGGGTATGGGCTTGACCGCTACCCAGGGAAACCTACTAAACCCAGAGATTTCTGGAAACTAGACACTAGGGGGAGTCCAGGCTGGTGTGGCATGTGTGGATCTCACAACATTTTCTTACCTATAGGAATCTATACATTCTTACACCTTTCCCGATAAAAACGGTACCCCACTTGTGTGGGTGGGCCCAGCATTAGAAAGGACCAAAGACACAACATAGACAGTTCACATTTTTTCACTCACCTACCAACACACTTTCTGCTATGCGGGTAGGTGTGGATTTTGTATCTGGGCTAAGCTGCCACCCACAGAAACCTACCAAAGTTAGAAATTTCGAAAAACTAGATTCTTGTGGGAGTCAAGGGGGGTGTGACTTGTGTGTAAATTATGATATTTTCTCCTCACCCAGAAGCCCTTGAAATCCTCAAACATTGGCTAAAACCTGACATTTTTCTCACATTTCTGTGAGGGCAAATTCCAGAATCTGTACAAATGTCCTACCACCCAGCTTTCCTACACATCTCACAATAGAAACAGCATAGGAAAGGTCTGAAAACAAAATTCCGACAGTAACAGATCAAACCAGGTAAAATAGGAGTCCTTCTCGAGGACTCGTATTGTCCCTGGTATGATCTGTTTCTATTGCAGTCACGAGGCCAGACTGGTAGCAGTTTTATTGGGACAAGTGGGAAAACGATCGGACGGAGAGTATTCCGCATTTGTCCTGCGGAATACTCTCTGTCCAATTGTTTGCTGCATCAAGGATACTTTTTGATAACTGAGGATTCCGTGTGGTGGTTTTTGACAAATATTACAATACTAGTTTTGCCATAAATATTGCTTGAGACACCCTGAGGAAGTCTTTGGTTAAATCCATAAAGACGAAACACGTGTTGGCTAAAGCTGTGGCTATATTTTATTGATGAAGACTGGAGTACTGATTACCAAACAAGATATGAAATAAAGCAAAGAAGAACAACATCAAAGAACGTTGTGTGGACTTATATGTGCTTTACTACATGATTGTTGCTCAGGATATTGACTTTTGTCTGATTTATATTTGTGGACAGTGGTCTACACTTTTGACAACTTGGGGTGGTCGTTGTGCAATACCCTTAGAGCACCCGCATTAAGAAAATACTTTGTTGCATACTTAGTTTCATGACCCTACTGCCCATTCTTACTGACCACGTAAAATATTTTATGTCTATTGGGTTTTCTATCCAGCCCTGCCCCGGTGTGGATAAGGGCTAGCCTTTCCATTGGGACAAAACGTCTATCTGCCCCCCATGGTGGCAGATAGTCTCTATTACCCTTCTGGGGGTGTGGAAGGCTGTCAAGATGGGCCACCCCAATCCTTTCATGTTTTAGTGCTATTTTGAAATCTGGGCTCTCTGCCCACCTGGGGTCAAACCCTCCATCCACCTCACACAGGGCAGAAAGACTGTTTTGCCTCTTTTGGGGTTCGGTTAGTGCCCTAGGCCAGGGTCGGTTGCTCCCACTTTTAGTTTTTTTATGGTTTACCTGTGTCTAGTGGGATTTCTGCCACCCTAGCACCCCCCAAATCTGCCTCACCGGAAGGGGCAACACAATGTATTGCCCCTTTTTGGATGGGTCATGGCCCTATGGTGAGATGGGTCACATCCAGCAATCTATTTTTTGCATATAAATCCCTGGCATCCAGTGGGCTTTCTACCGTCCCATGGGGTGTGGATTGAGGGGAAACCCCCAAATCTGCCTCCAATGGGTGACAGAAAGATTATATTTCCCCCTTGTGGATGGCCCTATTCCAATGAGGAATATTCCACTCTTTTGTTTTTTTGTATGGTCTCCCTGGTGGTTAGTGGACTTTCTGTCTTCCAGGGGGGCAGCAAACCCCAAAGCTACCTCTCAGGATGCAGAAAAGTTATGTTACCCTCTTTTAGGATGAGGCACGGCCCTATTCCAGGGTGTTCATTTTTTAGAGCATACAGTCCTTGGCATCTGCTGGGCTTTTTACTTCCTTAAGGTGCAGTTTGTGGGCAAACCCATCAATCTGCCCTGTCGGGGGGAAGGGCAGTAAAAATGCAAGGCTCCCTATTTGGGTGGGGACATAGCCCTATATCATGGTAGACTGTTCCACCACTCAGATTTGTTAAAGACCTTCCCTGTTGTCTTTATGTCCTCAGAGTATGGTAGATTGGTGGCAAATTCCCCCAATCTGCCTCCCGGGGGGTGGGGTGAAAAGACTGTATCGCTCCATTTTGGGATGTTGCTTGGCCCAATACCAGAGAGAACTCTCCACACCTCTTCATTTATTATTTGGAATAGAATCCCTGGTGTCTGGGGTGGGCAGACACCAGGGGCAACCCCCCTAAACTGCCTTGTGGAGGGAGGGGGAGACTGCAATGCCCACTTTTGGGGTGAGGGTGTGGCCCTATGCCTTGGTGGCCCGTCTCCAGCTTTTGTTCTTATATGAATTTCCCTGGTGTCTAGTGGGCTTTTTACCCCCTCCCCGGTGTGGGGAGGGTGTGCGGTTGGGGGTACACATCTCATCCATTCCTCATATGGCAGAAAGACTGAAAATAATTGAGGAGTGGGGGAACACAGGCACAAGCCAAACGGGCAGTTCCCCATGCAAAACACTGTCAACACTGATCAATGTGACTAATCAGTGTTGGCAGGCTCATCCTTTTACAGTGCTACTTATAGCAGACTAAGCAAATGCACATGTATTTTGACAAATTAATATTTGTTTTTAACATAATATATCAGAATTTAAGACAGAGTATGAGTCTGTGGCATCTAAAGGCACCTCATAATGACAAACATAAAAGTACCCCAGGGTTTTATATGAGTCATCTTTTTCTTTCATACATACTGCTCTTCAATGGAATTGAAAGTGCTACAACATATTGAACAGCATTTTACTAAATTACTTTCTCAGTATAGGTTTGTTTAGTCACATTAATAAAGGTGTTGTTGAAAGCTGCATCACTAATCTCTTGTTATCTTACAGAAGTAAGACATTTACTTTTTGAAAGATTCAAGGAATCAGTCTATGGTTCAGTCATGTATAGACCATACAGTGTATATTTCAAATACTGTGCAGTCAGGGCACATGGCGAAAAAATGCAGTGCTTGGCCGAGTTCAGCCACTGCTTGGTCAAGTGCAGCCACCTCTGTGGCTAGGCAGAAAGGTTTGTTTTGAAGAAAGAGCCGTATCGTCACATGTGTTATACAGTGCCGCTGTAAGGGAACAGTAGTAGTGGAGCAGAGGGTAAGAGGCGGGTTAGAAAAAAGTAAAAGAAAGAAAAGACACTTACCTACCAGCCACCGCCTCTCGTCCGTCCTCCCCCTGTTCCTGACTCTCTGCAGCACTCATGCTCCCAGACTCTCCTTAGCCAATCACTACACTGCTGTCACCAGCATGACAGCAGCATTGCGATTGGTCTGAGTGGCCTGGTTTGCCACTCAGACAGTGCCTCGGAGCCTGGGACTATTCTCCACCTGGCTGTGCAACACAGTAAAGTGGAGAAATGCTAAGTGCGTATGTCTGTTTAGCCGGCCCAGATGGCTGGCCACACCTTTATGCTCACTTATGGTGCATCAACCACTCCTCCTCTCTCTGATGACAGCCAAGCCTCGCCCTAACCTGGCTCCTTACTAATAACATTGTGTTCTTATCATTCTATTTTCCTTTTGCACTATTCGGAGAGCAACGGGGTGATGCTCTTTTGCCTTAGCAGAGAAGCCGACCAACAGTGTTGTATGCTATTACATGGTAAAAATCTTCAGCTTGTACATTCAACTAAGGATTTTAACCTATGCCAATGGTAGCATTTCTCCCTGAAGATATGTGGATCTTTCTGGGTTACCATGATGCTTGATAACAATGCATCTTCAGAGAGGGCTATAGGGGGGACTCTATGAGTAATGTGCCACCCAGCATAGGAGATAGGCAGGGGACACAAGTACATTGTGGGCAAACCATGGACTTCTCCCCATCCCAAAGTTAGGGAGAGCAGGCCCAAGCACAGAGAGACAGGTATGCAGCCACGTATTTCGGTCTGGTTCAGTGCATAGTCACTCATTTTTCTAAGGATAATGGGGTACCTAACGAATATCAAGTTCCAGACAACCTCAATAAAGTGTCTCCAGCATCCTTTATTACTGTATACCTAGCCTCCCTACAAGATGCAGCACACATAATAAGGTTTATGCTGAAGGAACACAAAACACTTGCCCAAATAACTCATTGATGAAGTTTCTGTGTCATGAATTAATTCCCTAATTGAATCTATATTTATTAGTGTTGGTATTGAAGAACAACCATTAAATATAATGGGGTGACCCTGTGTCCCTCGGGACCTGGGTATGCAGTTATGAGCTACAAACAGTTCTGTCACACGCAGGAAGACAGCAGACAAGACACACGCTGCTGCTGTTTATTTTAAATGAAGCCACGATTGGGCCAGGAGGACTACAATTGAAGGAGGGTAATAATAACCCCATCCCCACATCGAGTGAACCCTTGCTGGGGTCTGCGATATCTTGTTACATAACTAGTGGATACCGTTTGGACACGCCATATGTGGCTTTCTTTGAATACATTTAAGGCTGCCCTTTGGTCTGTTTTAGACCTGAGGAAGACCCGCCATGATGTATAGTGAATGACACTTGATCACAGGGTCGAAACATCAACGACATTACGTTATGTCCTATGTCAGCTATCCTTGGAATATGTAAAGAAGATATAAGGATTCACTGAACAAAACATTTTTGGGACATTTTGATTATTTTTGGTTCCAAGGTCTCATGTTTGTGTATGTGATCACCGGGAGATTTGTAATTTTCACTATGTCTATGTGAATGTGATATATTGTTCTTTATGTTCTCAGAACAGCGGTTGAAGAGAGTAATATGAAAAGAGTTAGATATACATGTTTTGATATATGAAAAATAATATATTTAAAACAAGTTAATGGTTTTGTTGTGTCAGTGGTTTTTGTAAATCATTTTTCTTTAAAGATTTGTGTTTTTTGAGTAGGAGAAGTTTCACACATGCTTGAGGGATCGTTTATAGGCCATTTTAGTATTTAATGTTTAATGAAAGATATTATTTTACAATATCCCTTGAGGAGATTTCGTTCACCCGATGGTATTGTAGAACAAAGCAGTACTCATGTTCGCTTTTTGTCCAGTTAAAGCAAACTTTGTTCTCACTCTCATCAGATGTACTTTTCTTGACTTGAAGTTCAACCTTTTGAATTTCCATCAATGGAATGTAAAAATAAAAAGTATGCACAACTGGCAGGCTATTGCTTCCCTTGCAGTCATTTTGTGCAGTCCATCACAGTACTGCTGGACTTGTTTTAGGCACTGTTATCACGCTGAGAAGACAGAACATATCTCCACCAACCAATCAATCAATCTAGATTTTTATAGAAAGAAAATAATCCATAAAATGCGTGCATGAAAAAGCTAAAAAGATAATACAATTAGTTGAAAACAAAATAAAGATCACAAAGCTTTGTGTAAATAATTAAGGGCCTCATAAGGATGGCGGACAAACTTCTGTCCATCCGCCATCAATTCGGAATGGGGACTGCCCGCCTACAAGGCAGCAGTCCCACACGCCAAATTACGATGCGATGGTCACGACGGTGGTCGCAATGTCTATTCTTTGTATTGACGGGGGTGCAGCGATCTGCAGCACCTGCCGCAGTACATGTTTGTACACTATGGGCCCCCGGGTTAACCGCCGCTGACAGACAGGCGGAAAGGCATATCATTATCTCTACGGCAGTGCCTGGCAGGCGTCACCGTCATTCTGTGGAATGCAGGAGGTCCGATGGGTAGTAGGAATCATTACGAGAGTCGTACCCATGGCGGTCGGTCCTTCCGACCCCCACACATCTGCACACCATCCAAATGTAGCTGGCGGAAAACATGATCGCGATGGCGGTGGGACCGCTACTAACGGGCTGATGGGGGCGGTCCCACCACCATAGTAATCAGGCCCTCAGTGTGTATTCATGAAAGGAGCACAAACCAAGAAAGGACCTACTCATTATCATGGTACACTGACATAGAACATGTCAAATCTGAAGTGTTTCAACAAGTGCTAATGTACAGCACACAATTTTATTTAAATTTCTATAAACTGATAACATAAAATATTCAAATTGTGCATTTTGCAAGGGGAATCAAATGGACCTTCACCATTATAGCTGACTACCATCCCATCATGGCTCCATAGATAGTTGGTCACTCAGACCAATAGCTTTTCTTATATTTACGGTTGTCACTTAAAGTTTCCCTACAGCAAAGGACAAACTAGACATTGGAGAAGTTGAAGATGTTAAAGGCCTGGCCTGATTTGTAGCACCTCAAAATCACAAATATGTTTGAGACAGAATTCTTTGCAAAGAGAAGAAAAATGCTTGCTGGCAAATATTATCAGTGACAAGGGGTAACGTTACATGAAAGAGTCATTAACTGAAAAAATTTAACATCTGAAGTGTTTAAACACATTTCTAATAAACACATTGCTCTTCCACAGTAAATAGTTTTCAAATCTTGTGTAGAATTCCAATATAATGGAGGACCTAACCAGTGGGTTTAATATTAGTACTTTTTCTCTCTGAAATGAATGTAGGTCCCAAGGAATAATGTACATCCATTTCACCTCCCCAGGGCCAGCCATACAAGGATAATGATCAACGGAGGGTCTTGTTAGTTGCCTAGAAGACTCCTGTATGTAGCTGACCCAGAATACATCCACTGGAATGTCCTGCAGCAGAGCATCATTGAGTTAAAAAATCCAGCATGAGGATACAAGCACACAAAAATCCATATTCTGAGGAGGAGCAAGAGTGATATGATCTACAGGTAAGCAATGGAAAATTAGAAATAAGTGACAATGCTTGAAGAGGAAGGAGGAAGTCCCAATATTTGCCTATGAAAGTGATTTTCTTCAGCTTCTAGATATGTTGAATTAAAGTAGGCCCAGGCACCCAACCTTATATCATACTGTAGGGACTGTTTTACTCTTTAAATCCCATTACAGAATCAAATCTTTTTCCTCCATATTAACCAGTGAAATTATTGCCCAGTTTCCTAGGTTAGACTAAGACATCTATCATTTAGCAAGATTATCTCAACTCTAGTAAACAATTTTTGATGAAATGCCTTTGTAATAGCATGCAATACAAAGGGAAATATCAGTCTTGTTCATATATGTAGCACATTCCTGCAAAGTGTTCAACACATTAATGACTGTGTACTATAAGTAATTATAGGTCGATCAATATTTGAATCAATACTTGAACATGCCACTCACAAACTGTTTTAGTGTTGTAAAGGGTTGTATATCCAAATGTTGTCAGGAAAAAAAAAATCACAAAATAAGTTTAGAATATAGAGCTCTATGAACTTTAAGGGCCTTATTAAGAGTATCCGTATCGGCGGTGGCGGTGGCGGCGGTGGCGGTCTGAGCACCATGAGCGCGGCAGTCTGACCGCCGTATTACAATTTGGGTGTATTGGCTTTGGAAAGCCCGTCGCTGAACTGCCAAAACTGTCAGCAGACTGCCAGGTTAGCAGTCAGGGAACAGCAGCCACCATAGGGCAGCACAGGGAAGCTGCACAGTCAAGTTGCCTGTTATATGAGCGGATTGCAGTGGTCCGACAACCTGCTTCAAGGTGGCAGTGATAAAGGAATTGAGGTGCGCCCTCACCCCTTTCTTCTTTTTTCAGGCAGATTACCAAGTGGATCCCTTCCTCCAGCTCTCCCCTTTACAGCAGGATCCTTACACCGAGGATTACGACCCTGTTTGCGGTGATCTACAGGTGAGTTATTTTCAAACCATATACCCATTGCCAGGATTACCCGTGAATGGACTGAACCCTGATGATGGTTATATGGTATTTTCCACGTATATCATGCATATGTGTACATCCAACACATCTGCAGTCGACTGGTAGTATGGCGGTCTTTGGACCGCCAGTGCCGTGGGCTGATGGCGGATGCGTTCCTTCGCCAGTATGACCGCCAAACTCGTAATAGGCCCTCAGTATTATACTGTCCTGAGATTTCTCTATATATAATAACCCTGCTGGAAACTGTCACTGAACCATGTTTTCGAATTATTCCTTAAAACCACCTCAGAAAATCTTATTGATATATATGTTTTTCACTTACCACCCCTATTCTGATGAGCACCAAATTCTAAACCTGGTTACTAACTGCTATGACTAGGAACAGTGGGAAACTCAAGTTTCTACATCATAAAGGAATTTCAGTCTACCCCGATGAGGCTCTCACATAGCATGTCAGCACTGAACTGGTGCTCCACTCTGAAGGAGGGCCGAGAGAACAGCTGCAAGAAGGGGAGGGGAGCCATAAAGGTTAGCGCGGGTGGGAGCCAAGATGCCAGCGGGCAGAGTTATTTTTTTTTACATTTGGGACATGGAGGAGACACCAAGTTATGAATGGCTTCCCAACTACTCCTCTGTCCCTGCACAGAAGCTGAAAGCGGGGACAGATTATTCTGGGTGGGAACGGAGGGCGTGCATAACATAAAATTATAGATTGGTATGAAGTGAATAATGGGGATGCCTTTCACAACGGAGATCACTGAACACTTCTCATTGAAAAACGTCCCTGTTATTCACTATTGCCACAAATAATTCTACATATCAATCAGAATGTGCCTGGCTGTGCCATACTATAGATCTTACACACTCCCTCTACCACAACGTTCTCAAATCCAGAGTATCTTTGAATTTTATACGTTGTGAAAACCTGAAATAAGCTTTTTGAGACCATCAGACCATAGATGAATTTAGTTAACAATGGGAACATAAATGCAAACACATGTACCTAAAGAATTAAACTTTATGACTATCATATACTTGAAACCTATGGAAGTAATTATATTGTTGATAATGGGCAATGATTTTGGGGCAGATTTACAAGCCCCTTGCGCCACTTTTGCGTCATTTTTTCCCATGTTAAAAGTGACGCAAAAGTGGCACACGGGGCTTGTAAATAAGCCCCTTTACGTGTAGACTATCTAGATATCTGTCAAAGAGAACGGAAATAGACATCGTTTTTTTCTGAAATCTACTTGTCAAGAATAGAGATTTGCTACTTTTCCTGTGACTTCATGTCTACATTTTTAATTGTTTATGGCATTGTGCCTAGGTAATCGGTTTGAAGAGCGTTTACTTCTTTGAAATGCGACTGAGTACCAAGAGGCTCAGGTTGTAGTGTTAGAAAATCCCTATATAATTATAAATCACAATCATAAACCCCATATTTCAAATATTAATACTATTCAAAATCTGTCAAGCAGGTGTGTTTAAGGTTTCTGTTACAGAGAGAATAAATGTGTGAGAACTCCAGGTTGCTCTGCTGATTGTATTTGTTCATTGCAAATGTCTTCCTTTATAGACTTCACTCCACTCATGCATAAACAGCACTGATGACGCATGTTGCCCCCTACAAGCTGTTGAGCACTTGGCTTTTTCAAAGCTGAAATGTATATTGGTTTAATAAAGTTACAGGATCAAAACTATTGACCTTCCAAATGTATACACATTTGAGTATATGGCGCAACAAATCGTGAAACATCACACTTCAATACAGAAATTGTGAATGTAAATTCTTTAGTGCACTTATGTCCTTACATACACTAAAGCGTTGCTCCTGGTAAGGTAGAAACTTTCCCTTTTCCTCAAAAGCAGCTCATGGTCACCAGCCACCACGGCTCTTTTTTCAGAATTAATTTTGTTTAAAAAAAAACAGCAGAGAAGTCTCTTTGACGTTTGTCTTCTGTTTTTTTAAGTTGGTGAGTGAGCGGTAGTTTGATTTCTTCTTTTTACATATGTTGATGAAGTAATTGCATACGTTTTTCTGTCGTCTTAGCGTGCTGCCTATGTAAGCTTGGTCGATGGACGGAGTATTCGGTACAGTATATAAGTGCTGCTGCAGAAGAGCCATTGTTTGATTTTATATTTCTTTCTGTTATTGTATGTGAGCTAACTCGTTTTGCATAATTTCAGATTGAATCATATTGCATGTGTAGATGCTTGGAGGTTTTCGGGATTGTGGGATGGTTTGTTGTATTCTATCTTTGAACTCCAATTGTCATAAGAACATTTTATGATTTTTTTCATTTTGTGGTTTTATTACCATAGTGTCTGATAATGTTGAGTTGTTGGCTAGGAAATGGCACTATTTAAAATATATTCTACATATTATGTTGAGGTCTTTATGAAAGTTGTGGTGAATCTGATAGTATGCTTTTCTGGTTCCTCTTGTTCTTTGTACTTAGAACTCAGCAGTGATTGTCTGTTTAGCTGGTTAGCATTCTCAATAGCTTTGGAAATGAGTTTGGAGTTCTTTATCCAAGAACTTGTCTCTGGTATCTTTGGCACAGGATTTAAAGGTCTTGTCTTCCCTCTAATTTCGTGTTATCTATTGTAGTCATTTTAGGGGTGTTATTAATGGTATGCCTTGGGTGGCCACTTTGTCCATGTAATATAGAGTTAGGAGCTATAGGTTTCCTGTGTAGTCTGGGTTGTTATGTATTATTATTTATGTCTAGCATCAGATCATGGTATTCGACTTTGCTTTTGGAGAATTGTGAGCTGTATGTTGAAATCCAATCTCATCTTTTTAATATATTCACAAAGTTCAGGCATATTTCCTTGCCATACTAGTAGTATATTGTAGATATTGTTGATCCAGTATACTACATGAGGTTAGTACGCTAAGAAGTCCTTGCTCTAGAGTCATTGTCCCTCTACCTGCCCCATGAACAATTAGGCATATGGCAGGGTGGACACATTGGGCCCCCATTACAGTGCCCTGTTGTGGTTGGAATATTTCTCCATTATAAAGGAAACAATTGTGGTGTAGACTTATCTCCAGCATTTCTAGTATCATTAAGTTATAGGCTGTTGTCAAGCTTTGAGTTGGGACGTGGGCACACTGAAAATCTCAGATTCCCTGGGTCTCTCCAGAGGTGGTGAGCACTCATCTACCTCAATATAGAAAGATGGAAAAAACAGGGAAGAGAAACACAAGAGGGCTTCTTATTGCAAAAAGGTGTTGGCAAGTCTTTTACCGGATCACAGTGGGGCTTCCAATTTGGAAGGCTGCCTGTCTTAATAGATGGCAGCTAGCATGTGCTCTGGATAAGAGAAGGAGGGTAAGGATAATACTGTTAGTACATGGCAGGAGTGGAATAAGATAGGTCCTTTTGAATATAGATAATAATCTTAACCTGTTCCAAAGACGACATCGTATTGAGGCCAAACGTTGGTTGGGATACAAGCACTGATCACCAGGTTGCTAAAAAAGCTTGTAAACTTGCACAGCAGCAACAACACAAGGCAGGTCAACATATTTTGACACACAGAAGAGAGGAAACAACAAGCAAGTAGGTATCAATGAGAACAACAGGGATAGAAGAGCACAATAAAGTGTTGGGCACTAAGCCAAGACTTCTGCCAAGTACCACAACATTTTTTTTTTAAAAGAAGCGGTCAGTGTAGGAATAACCTGACCCCCTAGGCCTCTTGGGGGGGTCCCAAAGGGACTTCCACCAGGGCAAAAAACTATTTTTTATAAGAACTTGCCACAAATATGAGACAGAGTCACAAATCCGCTGTAACATTTTAAAAAAACAAGCATGGTCTCCAACACTTGTTTTTATTATAGACCCTGGGTGGGCCATACCCCAGGGGCAAACTAGAAAAATAGGAGTAGGCGCACAGGCCTGTCTTGCTACTTCATGAGGTGCCCATCCTTGGGAGGTAGCTGTTTGCTTTAGCTTGGTGAAAACTGACAGCTCCCACCAAGCAGAAGCAAACATAACTCCACTTTCTGCAAGTGGAAGCTGTCAAACAGCTCCCGCTTACAGAAAGTGGAGTTTAAACCTGTTTCCCTGCATGCAAGTATATGTGCACGGAACCAGATGAAAACATTGCTCCTGCAAGTAGGGAGCTGCTATTTAAAGCAGCTCCCTACCTGCGGCAACGATGCCAGCACCCACCGGAGGCAGGGAGCCGGCTGGGACAGTGGGGGCCTTGAGGATTCCCCCATGGTCCTATTGCACACTGGGTGCCCTAGGAGTACCCAGGAGACATGGCCAGGGTATAGGGTTCCAGGGGATTGATATTGGCCCGCATTGGGGGACCACGCAGCCCCCCTCTTCTATTCAATGAAGGGCAGGACCAAGGGGATGGGGTCCCTGAGACCAAAAGCGGCCAGGGGAGGGGAGCCATATGGGCCCCCTTTCCCATTTGTTTATGGCAGACCCCCAGAGAATGAGGTCCCCAGGGCCGAAATTGGCCCGGGTAGGGGACCGCGTTGCTTCTCTCGCCCTTTTGAAATACATATTTTTAAAGGCTGGGCATTCCCTGGGCTGAAATCAGCCCAGAGAGGGGGTATGTGGCTCCCCTCCCCATTGAGTTATGGCCAGGCTCTGGGAGAAGGGGTCTCCGGGCCGTATGTGGATGGTCCAGGGGGGATCTGCATACCCACCACATTCATATAAACATGAGCCCTGGGGAAGTGGTGGTCCCTGAGGCATAAAAATGCCAATGGAGGGGGTATGTCCACCCCCTCCCTTAATTTTAAAATAAATGTACATGCCCATGAGACCTGGCCCACCTGAGTGATATTTCCTGAACAAGCGCAGGAGCCTGCCCACTCAATCTCTCACTCACAGACCCACTGAGACACTCATGCAACCACTCACAGACCCACTCAGAGACTTATGCACTCCCTCACAGACCAACTGAGATACTCATGTACCCACTCACAGAGCCAATAGGACACTCATACACCTACTGGCAAACCCACTCCTACACTCACACATCCAATCACAGACCAACTTAGACTCACGCACCCACTCACAGACCCATTAAGACACTCATGCATCTACTCACAGATCCACTTACAGACTCACACTAGGCCTTGGCAGAGTTTGCAGAGTCCCATAATGCGGAACTCCATGTAGTAACCAAAAAACCTACTTTGCAGAGTTCTACAAGCGGCTGAGTGCGTTAGGCCACAACATTTTTTAGTGCTGGGAAGTTGTCCAGGGCTGGAAAATCAGTGTGAATGGCACCATGCACAGCGAAAGAGGGCGCTGCATTTGTCTGCTGGTCAAGTAGATTTTCTCCCTCAAGCAGCAGCTTTCTTAATGCAAATGGTATGTTTCTCAACGGGAGCGGTTGCAGCCATCTTTGACAGCCCTGTTAAGAAATCTCAAGGAAGGTGGTCTGGAGAAAGATTTTCTTGCTTGCAAGCAGGAAAAACTCTGCAAACTCTGTGAGCAGAGTGGAATTTCATGCCCAGGTCCATCACAGACCCACTCAGAGACTCACACACAGACTCACACACCCAGTGAGACATGCACACACTGACTTGCTGACCAATTTAGACACTAATGCACTCACTCACAGACTGACTCACATGCACATGCAGGCACTCACAAACCCACTCAGACACTCTCACACCCACTCACTCAGACAGTCATGCACTGCCTCAGACACTCACACACCCACTCACAGACCCACTCAGACACTCATGCACCCATTCACACACCTGGTGAGACACGTATGCATCCACTCCCAGACCCCCTCGCACTCACTCACACAGATTAAGACACTCACACTCTCAGTCCTATCACTCACTCTAAAAGGTTACAGGTTACAGTTAGGAAATACAATTATAAAATCTTAGAAACTCACTTAAAAAACAAAATTTTACAGGGACGTTGTAGTTAGAAAATAGAATTTAAAAAACCTTAGAAATTCACTCAAACACCAAAGGTTACAGGGACATTTAAGTTAGGAAATAGAATTTTTAAATCCTTTGAAATTCACTGAAAAACCAAAGCTTACAAGTGCATTATAGTTAGGAAATAGAATGTAAAAAACCTTAGAAATTCACTGAAAAAAAAGGTTACAGGGATGTTATAGTAAGGAAATAGAATTAAAAAACCCTTAGAAATTCACTAAAAAGTCTTTGCAGGGATGTTATAGATAGACTCAGATTTCACTCATACAAAACCATAAAAAATCACCAGTTATAGTCGTTCGTAGATGATGTCATCAGTGAAGTTATTTGAGATCTCATCAGTGATGTCACTGGCCATGCCATGAGCTATATATTATGTGAGGTCATAAGCAGTGCATTGTAGGGGTGTAAGTTATAGTTAGCTCAGGTAACTGTAGCTGCTGAATTGCTATGGGTTTGTTTAAGTGAAATTTCAGCCTAACTATAACGTCCCTGTAACCTTTTTTTTTTCTGTGAAATTCTAAGGTTTTTTAAATTCTAGTTCCTTCTTTCATTGGTGTGCAGGTTTTGTCAGTCATTTCTTACTGCCTGCACTGTCTGACCTGTCCTTCTGCTGAGAGACAGGTGTCTAGAATGTGCCTTCACTCTATTCTGACCCTAGTTAATTTCTCAGCCTGGGCATCAGACAAAGGCCAGATAGGTAAAGTTGTCATCCTGTAACATCTTCTTGGTTTGGGGATGTTATGTCAAGGTGAAGCCAAGTGCCAGAGCCCATGTCATTGCCTCTCTTTTTCAAACCCTAGTCATAACATTCTCCTGCTTATCTTCCAAAATGTATCATATGTCCAAAGAAAATGCTACTATCTTCTGGTAACACCTGCTCATGGATTGTGTGATCATCACTACTGACTGGATTCGCAAACCTTTTTATGGTGATATCTGTTGGCTATTGCTCACAGAGCAAGATGGTGCCGAAACAGGAGGGCTCTTGAGGAGGTCCTGAGGGTCGAGATCACAACTTGTGAAAGTCCTTGATTTACCCTACCATCTCACCCCCAACTTTATCCCCCTTCTTCGTGGTACGGAGAGACCTCGCCGACGAGCCTAACAGCCAAACTGAAGCAAGGTGGAGTAGCCGTAGCTCCCTCAATGGCGGTGGTCGATGTAACAATGATTCTACCTCCTCTCCTGGAAGAGGCCTGAAAGCCACCACAAGGTCGGGTTCCAACTCGCAGTAAGGAGACTGCGTACAGGCCGACGAGAGAAGGGATACGAGACCGGACAGCCTGTCCAGAGAGTCTGCACAGCAGCGGTGAAGCCTGCACCTGCCTTCTTTTGCCCAGTCGATCAAGAGGGGTGGAGTGCGGTGCCGCCAGCGACCCCACTGAGAACCGGGAGTCCCGAGATGCAGCCACCGCAAGCTTTAGGGGTGAATGTTTCTGCCTCCTCGGTGTGCTAAACAACGCAGGGGTGTCTCAGATAATCCGTGGGGTGCCAGTCTGGACTGCCTGACCCCTTATGGCTGCGCTCACCGAATCCCATCATCGCGTGGCAGTACCAAGCAGATGATTGCCTGCCACTGATCAAACATCCACTGGTTGCCTTATAACAACAGGGATTGCCAGCCCTTATCCCAGGATCATTGCCCTAAAGCTTGCACGCCTGAGTCAGAGTTGGTCCATTGAACTCCAAATACCCTCAGCACTTAGTCGGTCATTACCAAGATGGTTGCCGATCTGTAGCTTGTCAAGATGCTCCCATGGCCGGGATCATCAGCATTTAAAATATCCCGCGGATACGCTGCCATCCACCTACCATTTAACCACAGTGCCTCAAGACCTGTAATTATGGTTGTGGCTAATCTTTTGTTCACTTGTAGCTGAAGGCAGAGGTGAGCGGACCCCCCCAGCGCGAGGCAAGATGGCGGCTCCTACCACGCCTGCCCACCAAGAGGGGAGATGCGTCCAGGTGGACTTTTAATGGACTACGTTATCCCCGATCGCCTATGGGCGCTTGTTGAGATCTTTTGACCTCTTAAGAGCAAAGGGAGACTGGCTCATCCTTCCATGTAAAGTACTGTAGTACCTGCCATCTTGATCAGCCCTCACCCGACCCTGTTCCTGCTCACCCACCAGGACATTTACTCTGAGAACTTTCCCTAGTCAGTTGAGACTTAGCCATTTTGACCGATGCCCTGTGGAGCTACCTCGCGAGCTAAAGGGGAGATAGACTAAGGATTCCCTCCTTGGCCATCACCTACCCAGCCGGTCTTTGGGCAAACTCTCCTGCATCTCTCCTGTCCTTATCTCCTTGCTACCCCTTCACCCTACCGCCTACCCCTTTCGGCTCTACTCTTCTCCTCTTTCCAACTCTTGACCTTTGCCCTCACCCTTCCTTGCTCCTAGTTCCCACCCTGATTATCAACTGGACTTTCTTCTGTGAGCTTTCCCCATCAGTTGAGACCTAGCTATTTCACTGATGCTCGATGGAGCTCCCTTGTTTAGCTAAAGGGGAGACGGGCTGTGGATTCCCTCCTCGGACGTCACCTACCCAGTGGGTCATTGGGCAGACTTCCTTTCTTCTCTCCTGCTGTCTTTTCCCTCATCCTCCCCCTTCACACTAACCCCCTTCACCCCTCCACTCTATTTGTCTCACCTTCCTTTCCTCTCTCAATGTGTTGCTTATTCTTGATGTTATGTGTAATTGTTATCATTTTCTGTAACATTGTGTAACCTAATGTAAAGCGCTCTGATACCTACGGGTCTAGCCAGCGCTATATAAAACTCATATAAATAAATAAATACATAAATATTATACTATCACTCCTATGCAGAGTCCCATCTTTTTTACTGCTCATGTTTATAGCCCGGCAGCATGCTTGCTGCACCTCCAAGGTTTGAGCCTGCCACTGGTGGACTCTATAGTTTACTGGTTGCACTGGCATAACTCTACTTTACTCACTGTTTGCTTAAAATGTGTTTCAGAGCTTGAGTTTCTGTGGCTGTTGGGTAGACTTGAAATAGTTACTTCCCTGCTGCTTAGCAGGGCTTCTTGGGGTTGGTCCTTGCTCCTTTTAGGGGTTCACTCCTTATAGTTTATTCACTGTTTCCTTAACTGAGAGATTGGGCCTCTCATGTTCCTGGGAACACTCACTTGAGTTCAATTTACTGACTAGCTGTTGAGCAACTCTTCCTGAAGTTTCCTCTCCAACTTTTTAGCAGTGCTTCCAGAAGTAAGGATCGTGTGAATTCTGGGTGGACTTAGTGTAGTTTTACTTTCTTGATTAAACATGCCTCCATTTGTTGGGCCTCTCTTGCTCCTTTGTGTACTCGATATAGTTTTTTCTCTGCTTGCCTAACAGTGTTTCTGTTGACCCTGATTGGACTAAATATAGAATACTCTCTGGTTAGTTAACAGTGCTTCCAGTGATTGGACCTCTAGCTCTCACTAGTGCCTCCATACACATTACTCACTAGTATCTTTTTATTTTAAATCTCTATATTGAAATTTGCAAAGAACACATGAAAGACTGTAATCACAAAGTGCAGTAGACACAAGAACAATGCAATTGGGACAGTGTTGTATAATCATAAGCATACATGCAGGAAGATGAGTGAGCATCTTCAACTGTCCTGTGGGTTATACAGTGAAGCAGGTAGACGCTTTGAGTGGAAAAGTGGGGTAAGGTGGAAAGTGAGAGAAGGAGGTCCCAAAGGGAGATTAAACAAATTAAATATGGATCAAGATTCAAAGAAACATTGGTCAGGTCAAAGTTGTTGACATGATGTATTGGTGGGGATTCATCATATGATATGGCACAATTTTACTGGCATTTTAAGCAAGGAGGTTATATACTTTGGAGTGAGAGAATGACATCTGTGTAGAATCAGAGAAATAGTTCCAATGCCTTCAGTTTTGGTGGGCTGAAGCAGGTAAACTCTGTGCATGAGAGGTAGCTAAGTGGGGGCAGCCACATTTTTAAAATTTGGTGTCCATATCTGCAAGCTTGTGTGATTGTTGTTCCAATGTCATCACATGCCACAAGTGGGTGAACCTTTGTGCAGTGTGAGGGCAGTGCTGTTTGTTTCCAAGCTAACACAATAAGTTGCTTAGCCACCTGCAGCATGTAGCTAATTAGAACCAGTCAGCGTGTGTCATGGCTGGGAGGCTGAGGGGTCATAGTCCCAAGATTACTATATGGTAGGTGGCAAGTGGAGGATATTCCACTATAGTTTTTATGTGACTTAAGACCTCCTTCTAAAAGGTGTTGATGAGGGTGCAGGCCCACAAAATGTGTGTAAAATCATCTCTCTCCAGTCTGCATCGCCTGCAAAGAGCTGCAGCAGAGGGGTAGATAGCCAATATGCAGGTGGGTGTGTGGTACAATTGCAACATGAGCTTGTAGGCCATTTCCCTCAGTGACTGCGGTATGTTTTAAGGATATCGCGTCATAAAATGACATAGGTGCAATTTCCTCAGGGGCTTCTGTGAGAAGCTGGCCTGGTATATGATGTCCTCTAATGTAAGTGGGCACCTTGCACCAGTCCAGACAACAATTATGGTGGTGTAAGAGGTCTTAGACAACATTAGAAAGCTCTCTAAGTGGTAGCAGTGGAGAGCAGCCTTCAGGCTATGTACAGAAGGAGTGTAAAGCAGCTTTTTTACCAGAATGCAATCTTATAGTATAGATTAAGTGAAAAAGAACCACACAAAGTATTTATAAAAATATGTATTTCTTATATAATATTCTCTAACACATAGAAATATCTCTTACGTGGAAATATACACAATACACACAATATTTCAGCAAAGAAACACAGTAAATAGCACGAAATACACAGTGGACCCAGGGGGGACCAAACCATATACTAAGAAAGTGCTATAAGAACCAAGACTTAGATCAAGACAGGATTGAGCGAACATAAAAGTGCTGGGACCCCAAGGAATCACCCAAGGTGAGTAGATAAGGACCCCACGGAGAGCGTGTGCAGTGTGGAAACACGACTGTGTGCTCCGTGTAACTTCATGTGCAAGTCGGGGTTGGATTAGTAAAGTTTAAGGTGTGAGAAGGTGGCCTGATATATGCAGTCCACTAATTCTAGTGGGCACCTTGTATCAGTCCAAACAACCCCTTATGGTGAATGGTTAAAGACAACCTTTATTGAAAGCTATCCTAGTGGTAGCTATGGAGAGCAGCCTTCAGGCTAAATCTTGAATGAATGTAAAGCAGCTTGTTTTACCAGTCTATAATCTCTTGAATGATCAAATGAAAGGACAACCACACCAGGTATATATTCAAAATATATGTATTTAGGATAACAAAAAAAACTCTAGTCTCTTTATGAGACTGGAGTTCGAAGTACTTTGTTTACAAGTTAGCAAGTATCAGTAATAGCACAAATACACGTTTGGGCCTTAGGGGCGTACCAAACCATATACCAAAAAAGTGGTATAAGAACCACAACTGGAATAGACAAATGGCCTAGAGACTGTAGAATCGCTGGGACCCCAAGGAACCACCCAAGGTAGTGACACAGGGGACCCACGGGGACTGTATGCAGTGTGTAAACACAACCACGGGTTCCCGCTAGCTTCTATGGGCAATGTCGCGGTTGGAAATTTAAAGATTAGGGATACTTAGAATCGAAACCCAAACCCTTTTGGACTTAAGAAGTTCTAGGGCTAGCACCCACGGGAGCACCGGAGTACACAAGTTACCTCACCCAGGGAAGCCGGGTGCATAGGTGTCTTTTGGTGTTGGGTCGCATCGTCGATTTCAATGGAAGCCTGCAAAGAACTGCTGCTGCTATGGAGAGGAGAAGTGTCCGAGGAGATCCAAGAATGGATCTAGGATGGAAGGAACCTGAAAGCAGAGGGGACAGAGTCTGGGTCACTAGCCAGTGACCAAGGGCAGGATGGACCAATGCCCACAGATGTCGGGTGCTTCAGGTGAGTTGATGGGTGTCTTGACTCTTCAGCCAGGAGGTCCACAAGCCGGATTCGAGCTGTCCCACAAAGTCTGTCGAGTGCTGCGGTGTCGGCAACCAGAATGGACCCAGCAAGCCTTGGCAACAGCAAGTCACAGGAATTCAGAGAAAGGACTGCGGTGCAGACCAGCAAGGTCTGAGGGACTCACCCAGCGAGGGTAAGTCAGGGCACTTCTGGGGCAACCAGGAAAGCCCAATTAGAAAAGGAGTTGCCTTCATGGGGACCTGCTAGTCAACGGGCTAGTGATCGGGATGGAGCCTTGAAGCTGATCCACTGGTCACTCGTGGAGTGGAGGCCAACAATCTTCGGTGCAGGAGATGCTCAAGGCTGGGGCTACTCGGAGCCCAAAGCACAACTTCGAGGAGGTCCAGGAAGATAGTGTTGCTGCAAAAGTTCACGGTGTCCAGGGGTCACGGTTCCACGTCACCCACGATAGCCACGGGCCTCAGCTTTGCTGTGGACTCAGGGTAGCCTCGGGGAAGTCTGGAAATCCACCTCCCTCGTCCGGCAGGAGATTCAGCGATGCAGACTGGTCAGTTGCTTCTTAGGTGCCTGCCAAGTAGGGGAGTCACTCCTTGACCCCAAGGGAGATTTCTTCAGTCTTCTAGTCAGGATAGAACGTCGAAGGTCCAGGATATATGTTGTAGAGTTTCGTCCAGGGTAATCTAAAGTCCTAGGGACTGGATTCTTATACTTCTACTAAGTTTAGAGGATGGACTAACTCTAAGGCCCCACCTATGGGTGGGCTTGGAAAGAGGGGTGGTTACACCCATTTCCTTTGTCCAGTTTCGCACCAGAGCAGGGGCAGGTAGCCCCTGCAACCGGTTTGAAATGGACTATGCACAGGGACCCCCAGTGCAGGACTTCAAAACACCAGAGAGTGCTCCCGCCCAGTCCCAATACACATCTGCCTGTCTGGGGAGGTGGTTACACCTCCCTTGGACAGAAAACCTATTGTCCAGGACTCCCCTGCCGGAGTTTCGGTCAGCAGCAGGAGGCCGGACACATGTCTGTGGCAGAGGCATCCATTTTGTGATGCCAGGGCTCAGGAAAGTCCAACCGGGTTTGACCAGTGTGAACATGTCTCTCCCTCTAGAAGGGTGGAATGCTACCCCCACTGCCAGAACTGGCGGGGGGTAGTATTCCAAAGCGTTTGACACCAAACACGACATGTTTTGATGCAGCCATTCCAAAGTTAGAATTTACCACGAGGTTGCAATGCACTTAAGAGTATATGGTATAGCTGTATCTCAGAACAGCCATAAGGAAGTATTTCTGAAAGCTGAAGAGGGGCTCAGCTCATGCTTGGACACCCTCTCACACAAAACCAAGCACTCTGACTTCAGGATTGTCAAGGCCTGCATGGGAGTGGCTTACAGGTTTATATGTGTCTGCATACATATGTGGATATAGGTAGCCTATACCACTGTAAGGTGTGCAAGCACACCCTTACCCAGGCTGCAGTAGCAGACCTGTGGTGCCATTTTGGAGTGCTTCCCAGGGGTGGCATAGTACATGATTCAGCTCCTGGTAGGCCTCTGAGGTACCTATGCCCTAGGTACATAGTATACCATATACTAGGGGCTTATAAGGCACTCCAGAATCCAATTAGATAAGTACCTTATGTACATGCAAACCATTTTAGAGAGGAAGCAGTTAGGCTGTGGTCCTGATTAGCAGGTCCACAGCCAGACTAAGGTCGAAAAACAGTGAAACACCAGCAAAAAGTGGGGGTACCCATGTGAAGCTGATCCTACTCTCCTACACAACACCCCCCCCCCAAACGCAGGGACATTAAACTAACCTTGACCAGTTGAGTCTTCATGTTCTAAGTGGAAATACCTAGAGAGTCCATCTGCATTGGCATGGTTACTCCCAGGTCTATGTTCCACTATAAAGTCCATCCCCTGTAGGGAAATGGACCACCTAAGCAGTTTGGGGTGTTCATCCTTCATTTGTTTTAGCCATAAGAGGGGCTTATGGTCTGTCTGAACAAGGAAGTGAGTACCAAACAAATATGGCCTCAACCTCTTCAGAGCCCAAACCACAGCAAAGGCCTCCCTCTCAATGGCTGACCAACGTTTCTCTCTAGGGGTCAGCCTTCTGCTTATGAAAGCTACTGGCTGGTCCTGACCTTCATCATTCAGTTGTGAAAGTAGAGCCCCTACCCCCAATTCAGAACCATCTGTTTGGACAATGAACTTCTTGGAGTAGTCAGGACTCTGCCGAATGGGAGCAGTGAGCATGGCCTGCTTCAGGTCATCAAATGGCTTTTGACAGCTAGCTGTCCACTGAACCTTTTACGGCATCTTTTTAGAGGTTAAGTCATTCAAGGGTGTCACTATTGATCCATACCCTTTGATAAATCTCCTATAGTACCCAGTCAGGCTCTCACCTGAGTCTGGGTAGTTGGAGCAATCCATTCCATTATGGTTTGGATTTTGCTCTGGTTGAACCTGGCCTCCACCTACAAGGTGGCCCAGGTATAAAACCTGACTCTGCCCTATCAGGCACTTAGTAGCCTTGATAGTGAGGCCTGCCCTTTGCAGGGCCTCCAAAACATTCCTCAGGTGGACCAGATGATCCTCCCAGGTGGAGCTAAAGACAGCAATATCATCTAGATATGCTGCACTAAAGTCTTCCAGGCCTGTAAGGACTTGATTCACCAACCTTTGGAAAGTGGCAGGTGCATTCTTCAAACCAAAGGGCATTACCACAAATTGATAGTGCCTACTAGGGGTAGAAAATGCTGTCTTTGGCTTTGCATCATCAGCTAGTCTGATCTGCTAGTAGCCAGCTGTCAGGTCAAATGCGCTTAGAAACTTGGCTGAGGCCAAAGTATCTATCAGCTCATCTGCCCTGGGGATGGGATGGGCATCAGTCCTAGTGACTGCATTGAGACCCCTGTAGTCTACACAAAACCTCATCTCTCTTTTCTCACCACTGGTGTGAGGTTTTGGTACCAGGACTACAGGGCTAGCCCAAGGGCTAACTCAGGGTTTATTCACACCCAGATCCAGCATCTTTTGGACTTCTGTCCTTATACAGTCCCTGACATGGTAGACTGTCCCCAGTGTCCACTTCATGAATGCACCAGGTGGTCTGACTTGGAGTCAGAAAAAACATATGTCTAAACTGGCTGAGAAGGTTTCTGCAGTCAGTTTGCTGCTGGGCAGTGAGGCTGCCTGCCAAGGCTACACCATCAACTGACCCATCGTCAGGGTTCTGAGAAAGCAGGTCAGGGAGTGAGTCACTCTCTTCCTCCTGTCCTTCATCAGTAGCCATGAGCAAGCCCATGTCTGCCCTGTCAACATAGGGTTTAAGTCTGTTGACATGAAGTACCCTATGGGGACTCCTAGGGGTTCCAAGGTCAATCAAGTAGGTAACCTCCCCTTTTTGTTCAACAATTGTATGGGGACCACTCCATTTGTCCTGGAGGGCTGCTGGGGCCACAGGCTCCAACACCCACACTTTCTGTCCTGGCTGGTAAACAGTCAATACAGCCTTTTGGTCATGCCAGGCTTTTTGCAGTTCCTGGCTAGCCTCAAGGTTTTTGTTTGCCTTTTTCATGTACTCAGCCATCCTGGAGCGGAGACCAAGTACATAGTCCACAATGTCTTGCTTTGGGGGTTTGAGAGGTAACTCACATCCTTCCTTCACCAAACACCATGGACCCCTGACAGGGTGTCCAAACAAAAGTTCAAATGGGCTGTAGCCAACCCCCTTTTGAGGCACCTCCCTGTATGCAAATAAAAGGCAGGGCAAGAGCAGGTCCCATTTTTGTCTAAGCTTCTCTGGGAGTCCTTTGATCATGCCCTTTAAGGTTTTGTTGAATCTCTCAACTAAACCATTGCGTTGTGGGTGATAGGGTGTGGTGAACTTGTAGTTCACTCCACACTCCTTCCACATAGCAGTCAAGTAACTAGACATGAAGTTTGCATCCCTGTCAGATACTCCCTCCTTAGGAAAGCCTACTCTTGAGAACACACTCAAGAGAGCTCTTGCCACTACAGGTGCTGTAGTGGTCCTTAGGGGAATTGCTTCTGGATACCTGGTGGCATGATCCACTACCACCAGTATAAATCTGTGCCCAGATGCTGTATGGGGATCCATGGGACCAGCAATGTCAATCCCTACCCTTTCAAAAGGCACCCCCACCACAGGTAGTGGAATCAGGGGGGCCTTTGTGGTGCCACCTGCTTTGCCACTGGCTTGGCAGGTTACACAGGAGCGACAAAACTCCTTTGTGTCTTCAGACATGTGGGGCCAGTGAAAGTGAGGAACAATTCTGTCCCAAGTCTTGTTCTGGCCTAGGTGTCCTGCTAGGGGAATATCATGGGCTAGTGTCAATAGGAAACCGCTAAACTTCAGAGGTATAACCAACCTCCTAGATCCACCAGGCTTGAGGTCTCTACTCTCTGAGTATAGGAGTCCATCATCCCAATAAACGTTATGGGTGCCACTAGCATTCCCAGCAGCCTCATCAGCAGCTTTCTGTCTGAGGGTTTCAAGAGAGGGGCAGGTTTTCTTCTCCTGGCTCAGATCAGACCTGGAAGGGCCCCCTGTCCCCAAGAACTCAACCTGGTCAGGTTCAAGCTCCTCTGGGACAGTTCCTTCCTCAGGCTCAAGATCATCTCCCTGAGGAGACTGATCAGCATTCTGAGTCAGGTGGGAAGGCTCTGTCTTAACCCTACTGCTCCTCCTCTTGTGAGGCACCTGGTCCATTATTCCAGAATCCAGGGCCTGTCCAGATTTAGACATTTTTGCCTGTGACCTGGTCCCAGCAAAGACATGTGCAGGGATCCCTAACATTTCTGCATGTGTCCTGAGCTCCCCTTCAGCCCAAGCTGAAGTCTCTAGATCATTACCAAGCAAGCACTGTACTGGTAGGTCTGCACTTACCACAACCTTCTTAAGGCCAGTTACCCTCCCCAGAAGAAGTTAACAAATGCCAGAGAATGGTCTGTTCTGACATTGCTAGCATTGGTCACTTGGTACATTTCACTAAGTATAATCTGCCCAGGATCCACAAGATCTTTTGTCACCATTGTGACACTTGCTCCTGTGTCCCTGAATGCCCAAGATTCTACTCCATTTATTAAAGGCTGCTGTCTGTATTTGCCCAAGTTACCGGGACTCACAAAGGGGGACATATCCATGCCCCCATCACTGACAAGCACAGCCTGAGTTGGTACTCTGACTAGGCCAGAGTCCATCTCAGAATCCAGGGTCAACCCTACTACACCCTTATTCTGTGTATTCCCACCACCAATTGTAACTGCACTAGGGGGAGCAGGTGCCTTAGGGGCATTGGTGGTGGCTGGAGTATTTTCTTTGGCCTTGGTGCAGTCACTGGTCCAGTGAGCTTTCTGCTTACAGATTTTGCACCAAGGTTTCTTTTGGCCTTTCCCTTTGTTAGCCTGTGATTCCCCACCTGATGAAGATTTTTGGGGCCAATGAGAAGACTTCTGGTCTTTACCCTTGTCCCCACCCTTGTCAGAGTTTTTGGAATCTTGCTTCTTTGGGTCACCACCTTGGTTCTGCACCTTCTGCCTCACCCTGGTTCTGACCCATTTGTCTGACTTCTTTCCCAATTCTTGGGGAGAGGTCAGATCAGAGTCTACCAGGTACTGGTGCAACAGCTGAATTTGACAGTTATTAAGAATCTGCTCCCTCATTGTCAGATTGTACAATCCTTTGACGTCACACACTTTACTGCCTAATAACCAACCTTCCAGAGCCTTAGCAGCACAGTCAACAAAGTCAACCCATTCTTGATTTTGTGCTTTTTGGGTGTCTCTGAACTTTAACCTGTATTGTTCAGTGGTTAGGCCAAACCCATCTATCAGTGCACTTTTCAAGACTTTGTAATCATCAGCATCCTCTTCTCTTACAGTGAGGAGCTTGTCTCTACCTTTGTCTGCAAAGGAGAGCCATAAGATTGCTTCCCACTGACCTTGAGGGACCTTCTGTACTTTACAGGCCCTCTCCAAAGCAATTATCCATTTGTAGATGTCATCCCCACTCTGGGAGGGAGGGACAATCTTACTTAGGTTTCTATGGTCATAAGACCTCTCCCTATCTCTAGGGAATTTGCTGCCACCAAAGGACTCTAGTCCCTCCTTTTTACTAGCTCTGTAGAGCTCCATGGCTTCCCTATCTAAGGCCATCTGCTGCTTTCTGAGGTAGAACTTGTCTTGCTCATACTTCAGCAGTCTCTCTCCTCTCCTGGGAGGTTTTCCTCCCTCTGTGAGAAGAGACAGAGGTCCCTATAGAGGAGTTAGACTGGACAGATCCCCTTGACAGAGATCTATCCCTTCTAGCCCTGTTGTCAGGTCTACCTGGAAGAATAAAGGAAGGAGCATTATTGTCATCCTTCTCATCCACATCCAGTAGATCTGGGTTCACCAAAGTCTGGTCATTGTCACCAGTCTGGTCAGCATCAGAGGCAGGGTCAGGGGAGTTTCCACCCCTAGGCCCACCCTCAGGTGCTGCCCCACCCACACTGTCTACCCCATCAGGCCCACTAGGCCCTGTGATATCATCTAGCTTCAGTATCTTTATGAGATGCTGGGTGGATGGGCTTTTGCCTGTCTTCAGCTTCCTAATGGAACATAAGGCCCTAAGCGGAGCAAAGGAGAGATCCTCATATTTATAGGGAAGGAGCTCACTGGTTCCTGGTAGGGACCCACTGGTTCCTGGCTGGATAGACATTACTAATGTGGTGTGGTGTATTGCACTACCTACACTAGTGTGGCCTACTAAACTCTCTTGAGTTGTAGAAAGGGTGTGCTATCCCTTAACACACAACTCTAAGTTCAGTAGAACTTACTGTAGCTAAACTTGATATTATATGTACCTTAGGTACCTTTAGTGGTTTTCAGTTGATCAATTCAAATGAGATTATCTGATAAAACAATAGCAAGCTGGAATCCAACACGCTGCACACCAACGTGAGAAGGTGGCCTGATATATGCTGTCCACTAGTTATAGTGGGCACCTTGTATCAGTCCAAACAACCCCTTATGGTGAATGGTTAAAGACAACCTTTATTGAAAGCTATCCTAGTGGTAGCTATGGAGAGCAGCCTTCAGGCTAAGTCTTGAAGGAATGTAAAGCAGCTTGTTTTACCAGTCTATAAACTCTTGAATGATCAAATGAAAGGACAACCACACCAGGTATATATTCAAAATATATGTATTTAGGATAAAACACACCCCTCTAGTCTCTTTATGAGGCTGGAGTTCGAAGTACTTTGTTTACAAGTTAGCAAGTATCAGTAATAGCACAAATACACCTTTGGGCCCTAGGGGCGTACCAAACCATATACCAAAAAAGTGGTATAAGAACCACGACTGGAATAGACACAAGGCCTAGAGCCTGTAGAATCGCTGGGACCCCAAGGAACCACCCAAGGTAGTGACACAGGGGACCCACGGGGACTGTATGCAGTGTGTAAACCGAGTCTGGAGGAGCTCAAGATCTGCAGACCGGTTGACTTAGTTGCGGTGCCTGCAAATGCAGGGGAGTGACTACTTCACCCCAACGGAGATTTCTTCAGTTGTGTTTGATACTTCACAGGCCTTGGAAGGTTCCTCAATGATTCACAGGCACAGATAATGCAGCAGACTGGAAGGGAGATGAAATCAGGCCAAAATGAATTCCAGCGAAGTCCAGAGTGCCCAAATGGTAGAAGTGCAGTGGTGTCTGATCTGAATCTTATCCCACGAAGAATCTAGGAACCTACACACTTGTAAGCCGTTAGGTTCCCTAGGGAAAGGGTTGGTAAGATTCAGGGGACCCTCCCAGGGGAGGGTCTGGACAGAGGGGAGGTTACTCCCATGTCCTTTGTCCAGTTTCGCACCAGAGCGGGAGCCAATGGCTCCCAGAACTGATTTGAGCTGGACTATGCACAAGGACACCAAATGTGCCCCTCATGCAGACTGAGTGGCGCTGGCAAGCGCACCCACCCCATCCCAATACACTAAATCCTGTCTGAGAGGAGGTCACACCTCCCTGTGACAGGATACCTATTGTTCTGCCTTTCCCTGCTCGAGCTTGGCTCAGCAGCAGGAGTGCAGAATTGTGTCCCTGGGTAGCAGCAACCATTGTGTGCTGTCAAGAAGGCTGGTACCGGGGAAACAGAGAGCCTAATGGAGGCCTCTTCCAGTGCTTGGGATCATACCTCCCACATAGTTTATGGTGTGGGGGTATGATTCCAACATGTTAAGTACCAAATATGATAGGATTCGTTGCAGCCAGTTTTGAGATGGTCACCGCGTATTTACGCGGTGCCCCTCTATACAGTATATGGCTGCTTCACTGACAACCCGGGAGAATGGACTCCATAGACTGCAGGGATGTTCTGCTCATCCAGGGGCACCCTCTCACTTATAACCAAGCACCCTGCCTTTAGGATTGCAAAGGGCTGCTATAGGGGTGACTTATAGGTTTTAAGTGCAGTGACTATAGATATAGGAAACCTATATCTTTAGTAAGTGGTGCTAGCACCAGCTTACACAGGCTGCAATGGCAGGCCTGTAGTTCCAATTTGAATGGTCTCTCATGGGTGGCATAGTACATGCTTCAGCCCATGGGAGACCTCTGGGGTACCTATGACCTGCAAACCTTAGTACCATATACTAGGGACTTCAAGTCAAATAATGCTTTATTCGAGTAATTACTCATAAAAGCAGGACAAACACTCATAGTTAAAATGCAGTTGAAATACAATCGATTAAAATCAAATAATACAATATTAAATCAACTAAGGTACATTCATTTGCAGACAATTTCCCATAATACCTATTAAAAAAAAAAAAAATATGATAAAATACAGATACATCTTAAAAATTTAGTCAACAATAAAACTAATTATCTAAAATTAATTAATGATAATATCCATGGGAAACATTTTCAAACAGAGAATAGTTAAATAACTAGCAGTCTCTGCCTGATCGACCATGCCCATCCCATATATTTAGCGGTGGCAATTAATATCCAAGTAACTGGGCTTGTGCATATAATACGCAGAGCAACAGAGCTGCAGGTAGTCCCAAGATTCCTGCACATAGGTGATAACCAAACACGTCTTGGCTCACAATAAGCCTGACAGACGAACAGAAAATGGTCAAGAGTTTCTTTCCCCTGCCCGCATACCGGACAAGAGTCACACCCCCCCTTCTACCCATTTTGATGTGAAGGACCTTATGGGAAGAGCTCCCACTCTCAGCTGAAAAAGGAGCTTTCTGTCTCCCGGCTTTGTAATAATGTCCCAATAGGGTTCCAAAGAGGGATATAATTTGACTTCCAGAAAGCCAGCAGTCAGGGACCCAGTACTATCTTTACTCAGACTCCTGTGCACAACGTATTCCCAAAATATATTTTTTATGACAGATTTATCAGGAAAGGTTACCCCAGCTGGGTCTGCCCATAGTGAGGTTAGCCCAAGCTCAATCAATGATGCTTTTAATTTTTATTTATTTTAATTTTATTGAACTTATATTTTGCGCATCTACCCGCAGTGGGTTTCCCGGCGCCAGGGATAGACTGGAGGAGAAATCGGAAAACAAGTAATTGCAAGAGGGAGACACTAGACCGGAGGAATCTGGAACTAGAACAGGAGGGTCTTCAGTTTTTTGCGGAAAGCCAGAAGACTGGTTTCTGTTTTAAGCGCCATTGGGAGAGCATTCCACATCTTGGGGCCCAGATATGCGAATGAACGGCCTCCCATTTTTGCCAGTCGGATTCTGGGAATCACAAGATTGCCACTATTGGATGACCTCAAAAGGCGGCCAGGCTGATATGGCTGCGCAAGATTGTGCAAGTAGGCCGGAGCGGAGCCTTGGCGAATTTTGAAGAGGATGCACAAAGTTTTGAAGGCCACTCGATCCGAGATTTTTAACCAATGGAGGTCACGTAGAGCCTGCATTGCGGACATTCTCCTTGGGACATTACGCAGCAGGCGGGCGGCTGAGTTCTGTACAACCTGGAGTTTATTGATTGTAGCTTTATCTGCTCCTAGATAAAGCACATTGCCATAGTCGATATGGGACATCACAAGGGCCTGTACGACAGTTCTACGAGTGGACTCAGGCAGCATCCATATGATCTTTTGCAACCAGCGAAGGGTGTTAAAGCAGATCGCAGCGACCTTAGTTGCCTGCTGCCTCATCGAGAGTTTGTCGTCGATTAGGACACCGAGGTTGCGAGCAACAGGCACGGGGGTAGGCAGAGGACCCATGTCACTGGGCCAATGTCGTGGACCCCAGAGATCTTTTTGTTTGCCTAGTATGATCACCTCGGTCTTGTCTCCGTTGAGCTTTAACAGATGCATTTGCATCCAAGCTGCAACGCGAGAGAGGCCGATTTTGAGGGCAGAGGTGTCCTGAGCCCTGCTGCTAGACAAAGAGAACACAATCTGCGTGTCGTCTGCGTATGAGTATATAGACAGACCGGCGTCCTCTACGATGGAAGCAAGTGGTCTGATGTAAATATTGAACAACAGAGGGCTCAGTATAGACCCTTGGGGGACGCCGTAGGCAGAGGAATGAATCGCAGATTCAGCTTTGTTTGAGAAAACCTGAAAGGTGCGCTCATTAAGAAATGAGGACACCCAGGCGAGCGCAGATCCAGCAACACCGAGGGAACCGAGAGACTCCAATAGGATGGAGTGGGACACGGTATCGAAAGCAGCGCTTAAGTCAAGAAGAATCAGCGCAAAGGTCTCACCGCCATCGATACCGTGTCGGAGTCGCTCAGTTACCCCTAGGAGTGCGGATTCGGTGGAGTAATTAGCGCGAAAGCCTGATTGGGACGGATGGAGATATCCCATGTTAATGATTTAAGCCATCCGATCTTATGGAAACGGTCAGCCTTAATAACATCAATAAACCCTTCCGCATAATGAGAAAGCTCTGGAGTTGTCCAGAGCCTTCGCCAGTACAATATTGGGCGGAGTCTAGCTAGGGCCGTGATTTGTTTCCTACCAAGGTCATACCTTAAAGGCAACAATGGGCTGCTTTTCGGGGTACCTGTAATGGAACGTAGAAACTTGTTCTCGGAGATTTGTAGGGAACTCAATTTTTCAAACCCCCACATCTCCGCACCATAAAGAGCGGAACCAATTGCCTTCGCTTCGTAAACCTTCAGTACTGGCTTAATAGGTTTAGTCAAAGACTTCCTATGTTCCAAACTAATGGCACCAGATAATTGCTTGTTACGCAATGTAGCGATGTCTATGTGCTCGCACCACCTATTATTATCTGCAACTTGTATGCCCAGATACATAAATGATTTCACCACCTTTAGGGACCGGCCATTCATGACAATTTTTGGTTTAAAATTACGATGCGGCTTAAAAAACATTAATTTGGTTTTAGTGACATTCACCTCTAGGCCATGTTCGCCACAAAATGTATCAAAAATAGTCAGAGCATGCTGTAAACCACTAGGTGTTTTTGATAAAATAAGCGTGTCGTCCGCAAACATTAAAATGGGAATTTTTAAATCTGCAAGTGAAGGAGCATCCACTGACGCTGATAACGTGCGGGAGACTACACCATTAATAAATAGAGTGAACAAGGTCGGAGCCATTGAACATCCTTGACGCACTCCACGCTCAACGGAGAAATCCGCTGTAACCATCCCGTATCCACCCCACTGAATTTTCGCAAAAGTTTGCTCGTGGTGCCGCATTATCAGCGATAATAGCTCCGGTGGAAACCCTATGCTATGTAAAACTTGCCACAGTTTGGCCCGTGGCACCAGGTCGAAGGCAGCCCGTAAATCGACAAAAGCCGCATATAGGCTGCCTTCTCCCAACACCACAGTCCTCCATTGCAGTAATTGAAAGCGAAAGACCTGGTCTACAGTACTCGTCGCTCTTCGGAACCCTGCTTGGAAGGGAGACAATATATTATTCTCCTCTGCCCAGTCAAGGAGCCTGTTTACAACAACGCAGCCAACTATTTTTTGCACGGTGTCAATGAGGCTTATTGGCCTGTAATTACCTGGCTTAGCTCTATCGCCCTTTTTAAACACTGGGATGATCACAGCACCCCGCCAGGATGCCGGAACCTCAGCACCTTTTGCGATGGAATTAATCAATAAATGAATATATTTACACCATCGCACCTTATCGTTTACAAAGATGTCAGCAGGGACACCATCTAAACCAGGGGCACGCCCTCTTTTTACTGTGTTGAGGGCAGACATTGTCTCCTTATAGGTGAAGAGATTCTCTTGAGAAAAAGACCAGGCAATACTATCCTCACAAGCTATCTGATTACTGGCGTATTGAGAGCTGAAAAATTTCACCCAGTCTTCTTGAGGGACATTGTTACTTGGGGGGTCCGCTGCTTTCTCGCAACCCCACATAACAATATTCCAGAACAATCTGGAATCCCTATTGTCACTAGCTCTTTTCAGATTTAACCAATGCTGCTCGTCCCAAGCTTTTTTGGCATTTACTATACAGACTTTATAGTCCTTCCTGGCTAGGGAGATAGCCACTGGATCCCTCTTTTTGATTACACGGCCCAAAGCGAGCCGGGCGGCTCTGCAATTGGCATTATACCATTTTGCATTTTTGCATACTCTTGCCCCTTTACGTGCAACCGGTTTCAAGAAATGTTTTTTATTTGACCAAAGAGAGAATCGTGGATCTTAACCACCTCAGCCAAGCCAAGAGGAGCACTAATCAATTCCATGGCCATAATAAATTTATCAGTTTCTAGGTTAATAGTGTCAATCACCTGTTGGTTGGTCTCCACAGTAGCCCATCTTAACCTGCGCAAATCATTGCCAGGAATGACAAGAGGAGGGGCAAGGACGTTAGAGCAATTCAAATCGTTCAAAGCTGTCCACCATTTATGCACCACACACAGAGGGTGATGATCACTCTCAGGTCTCTCAACAACCTCCATGTCACATACAGACGACCATAGATTCATGCTACAAATTACGTAATCTATTCTACTTTTGTGTCTCCCATTATCAAAAGTCATAGAGCCTTTTATATCTGATCTTGTTCTACCATTTAAGGCTCTTAGTCCCTTTTCGAGACACATAGGGCCCGATTCACAGAACTAACTTAAGACAAAATCCTAAACTTACTACCGTTTTGGTATTCACAGAATGCACTTACTACTTCTGGTATTCACAGAATGAATTTACTACTTTTGCGATTCACAGAATAAACTTACTACTTTTGCTATTCACAGAATGGATTCACGACTACTAACTTTACGTCCGCACTCGGGCCGGAAATTCCGTCACGGAGGCGGAGCTTCTGGCCCGGAGGCGGAGCTTCCGGGCCGGAGGCGGGGCTTCCGGGCCGGAGGCGGGGCTTACGGGCCGGAGGCGGGGCTTACGGGCCGGAGGCGGGGCTTCCGGCCCAGAGGTGGGGATTTTGGCCATGGCTAAATCTCCACCACTGGCCGGAATCCCCACCTCTGGCCCGGAAGCTCCGCCTCCGGCCCAGAAGCCCCACCTCCGGCCCGGAAGCCCCGCCTCCGGGCCGGAAGCTCCGCCTCCGGGCCGGAATTTCCGGCCCGAGTGCGGACGTAAAGTTAGTAGTCTTAAATCCATTCTGTGAATAGCAAAAGTAGTAAGTTTATTCTGTGAATCGCAAAAGTAGTAAGTTCATTTTGTGAATACCAGAAGTAGAAAGTGCATTCTGTGAATACCAAAATGGTACTAAGTTTAGGATTTTGTCTTAAGTTTGTTCTGTGAATCGGGCCCATAGCATTCAGGCCTAATATGTCCTCAGTCCAACGTGTGACTGGCTTCAGTTCTAAAGCAGGGATACCCCAAAGTGAATCCTCTTCAGCTCCAAGAAAAGCCTCGCCAGTCGCTAAGGGCTCAAAGGTCCGATTAAGATCGCCTGCTATAACAATATTCTGGCCTTGTGAATTAATGTCAAGGAGGTCGCCCAGGGCATTTAACACTCCTGATTGTCCACCCTTGGTGGTTCTAGCATACACGTTATAAACATCAAGAGAACCTGAAGTATCATTAGTTATCCTAATTAACTGGATATCGTTAGAATTAGTCACCATACATTTAATAGAAAATTTGAGGGACTGTCGAACCCAGATGGGAAGACCCCCCCATTGGTCTCCCTCTTGGTCCTTTTATAGCTGGTACAGAAAAATTTAAGTACCCCAAGACAAAAACAGGTTCACATGCCCAGGTTTCTTGAAATAAACATACATCAAATGATGTAACAAAACCAAGCCAATCCCCACACTCAATTTTAGTGAAAACCTGCCAAGTTCCAAGAGATTAAGTTTGGTGCCCCCGTCATAGTACCCACCAGCGTATTAAGGGTAAGATCAGGAGTGCCAAGGTTACCCATAACTAAATCCACAGCACTAGACTGGCCACTATTACAGATAGCCTTACAAGGAGATAACTTGTTTCCACAATCGACACCCTGAAATGTAGATGGACTGCTTCTACCCTGTTCATTTGACTCAGATAGAACAATACTTTCGGCCCCAAGAAGTCAGTCGCATTCGTCTAAGTTTGAAAGAGCCGAGAACCTATTTTCTAAATGTATTCCCTACTCTTCAGAATGTACAACCCTTCTTCCTGTGTTAAAGCCGCATTCGGCAGATTGTGACCCCCTTCTCCCCAGTTTTGACACCATGCTCCATTTCGTCCGCAGCATAGACGGGTTGGGGCCCCTCCCTCTCCGGTGATAGAAAAAGTCTAGGGTCAGAGGGATAATATCAGCAGTTCTTCGCTGTGGCGGTAACAGATTCGGAAGAATATCGATTAATACTTCAGGGTTTGAAAAATTTAAAACAACACAATCACCCCGAAATCTTTTAGGGCTGCTTCCAATCCACTCCACCCTCCTTGCCATAACTAATTCTGCTGCCAACTGTTGCTTGCCCCAGGGAGTTATCACCATGTTATTAGACAGCCAGTATAGAGCCTTAGACAACAGAGAAGGAGTAGACTCTTCCTGACCTGGAGACAATATGGGGACGTTGGCTAACACAAGTACCAGAGGGGAAGCCTCAACAATGAGCTCAGCCGAACCCTTTGCTGTGTTCACAGCCATAAATTCACCTTGAGGGACAGCATCCCCTGAAACAGCCACCCCTGTGGCTAGCTGTGGAACCACCGGCTGGCTAGGCAAAGCAGTCACTGCTCCTCCATCATCCGGACTACCTGTACCCTTTTTAGTCTCCACTCTAGTTACGACTTCGTCAGGTAGACTCTCTACTTTAACTAAAGTTTTGTCCAAGAGATCCCCCAGCCTGTTCACTTCTGCAGTTAACTGTTCTATCCTGCCAACCAGGGGTTTAACGATGCCACCAATTTTCGAGTCAATCATACCCAACAGCTTCTTAAACTGAGCGTTGGATAGGGCCATACAAATATCATCAGTCGACCCCTCTTCCTCATCCCCAGCTGCTTTATTAGGTGGGGAAGCCGGCTTTTTCCGACTTGAGCGTAGGCCTCCACGAGTAGGCTGACCCTTTCCTACTCTTCTTGTCATACGTGGAACAACCACTGGGGCTTTTTCCCCTATTGTATACAATTCAGTCTCCTCCTCACTATTACTTGCCACAGCAGCACAACTAGGCTGGGTCAAGTTGAGGTTTTCAGCAGATTTAGATAATATCACATTATTACTGCTACTAGCTAAATCAGGTAAATCAGCTGAGGGGAAAACCATTGATGCAAGTTCCGGGGATACATCCAACCCCAGAGAGGCTCTCCTCTCGGTGTTGATTTTAGCTACTACCTGCACCAGATAGTTATCCATAGTATTTATGGCCGTAGGAAGCTTTAAATTAGACATAGTGCACCTCAATACACTATGGACACGATTACCCTTAGAAATACAAAGTGATCTGCTAAGAAAGAGAGAGAAAAAAAAACTATACTAGGGACTTATAAGGGTACCCCAGTTTCCAATCTTGGATGTACCTAAGTACTGAATACAACAATTTAGGGAGAAAGTAGATAGACTGTGGATCAGACTAGTCAAAATACAGCTTAGCATCAGGCAAAAAGTGTGGGTAACCATAGAAGCAGATCCTACTTTCCTACAGCTTCCTTGTTCCAGAGTGTTTGGTAGGGGTGCGTGAGGAGAGAGGTAGAATGTTGGAGCATGCACTATGCATTAGATAGAAGCCTTTTGAGCCATCATAGGTCTTAACCACTGTCTCTAATAGGGTGTATGGATGAATGACCTCTGGGTAAACTGAGGGGTGAAGTGCTTAATGCCGCAACTGTAGATATTGTAGCTTAGCAGACTCATGGAGATGGTACTCTCCTTTACATTAATCAAGTGATGTTTATGGCCCAAGGAAGAGGCAAGGAAAGAGTGTGGGGACAGGGCAGGGATGAACTCTGGGTTACGAGAAATCAGTGTGTTAGGTGAAAGGAGAGTAGTCCTTTGTTAGAGCCAGTTTCGTCCAGATGTCCAGGTCTGTCTTGGTCGAGGTGGTGGTATGGGCACTGCGAGGCCGAGCGTGCTTGTGAAGCCAAGCTAGTTCCCATAAATGCATACATGCTAATGTCCTCTCCATATGGAACCAATGGCTTTCACTCTCACTCAAGATTCAAGTGGAGATAAATCACAGGTGTTTGGTTCCCAATAGTACTCCAAAAGGTTGGGACACACCAACCCACTTCTGTCACAGGGTTGCATCAAGAGTGCAGAGAAGATTCGGGCTGCCTCACACTCCATATAAATGCGTGCAAGTTGTGTTGCAGTCATGTAATTTTGTCCTGTGGGATTGGGAGAGGGAGGGTCTTAAAGACGTAGAGGAATTGTGGCAAAATGTTCATCTTAATCACATTTACCCTCCACAACCATGAGACATATAGAGACCTCCACCTTCGAAGATCTTCCATGATCACATGGCGGAGCAATGGGCAATTCTCTGCCATCCAAGACGAGAGGGTTGGCATCAGATTAAGACCTAGGTATCTAATTACTGCAGAGGACCAGTGGAAGGCCGCCAAGCCCTGCAACACAAGTACATCAGCTTCGGGATAATCAGGTTAAGTATGCTTGATTTGAACATGTTCACATTAAAGCCTAAGGTTGCTGCAAAGGCATTAAGACAAGACACCACTGCTGGGAGTAAGATGGCAGGGTACGTTAGAGTAAGAAGCAGGTTGTCTGCAAAAAGATTTACATTATGTGTCTTGCCTCCAGAGGGATACCCTCTATCACTTTGGTGCGGCGAATAGTAATGGCCAATGGCTCAACCATCACGGCAAATAGGATCTGCGATGGGGGACAACCCAGTCTGGTGCCCCTGCCGATGGAGATGGGGTCTATAGTGTGGCCGCTGACTCGTATAGTGGCCACCAGAGCCAAGTATGAAGCCATGATCATAGAGATCATAGTCGGGCCTAGACGAATTTTGGTCAGCACAGAGTGTAGAAAGCAGAGATCAAATGCCTGCCTCCTGATCATAGAGAGCCTGATAGTAGGCATGGAATTCCCGTTGCTAATCGGGTTCTGAAAACACCCATCCCCGCTTGATCCCCGCAATTTAGCAGTGTGAGCCCCAGTCTGCACCTGTAGTAGTCATCAGGTCAGAGCATACCCACCTTGTTACTTCCCTCATAGTGCTTTTGCTTAATCGCCAAGATGAAATGTTCAGCTCTTTCGTCCTTTGGACTTGCAACTGGCTCAGTAGTATGGCAAGTTGTCTTTTATTCAAGTGGGTGGGATTTGCCTCGTCCTTTTGCTCCAGGGACTTTATATCTGAAGTCAAGCCGGAGTCCACCAGCCGGGCCTCACGTCCCCGTGCTATGGCTATCAAACTTTTTACACCCCATATGGTGTCCTTGAACCCATCCCATAATGTATGCAGGGAGACATCCCACTCAGTGTTATTAGCAAAATAGTCTGAGATACCTATGCGGATTTCTTCTACATCGACTGGGTCTTGAAGAAACCATGGTGGGAGGCACCAATGAATCGCCCCTCCATGGAGGGTGTGACTCGGAAACATTGCAGCTCAATGTGGAATGCTCTTATATCGAAATTTAGGATATCTCGGCAGCTTCAAGGGCATGGTGAAGGGGATGGAGAAGAGCATGTGTTATAAAGACATAGTCTATTCAAGAAAAGGTGGAGTGGACATGGGAATAAAAGGAATATTCCAGAGAATATGGGTGTTTACAGCACAATGCATGGCCGCGATCTCCCTTTTCAATTTTTCAGACATAGCCCCTGCTCCTTGTTTGTAATGGAACATCGATCCATCGTTGGGTACCAGCCTAGATTAATGTCCCCTTCAACTTTTATGTCCCCCCCAATATCCTGACGCTGTTCCCGCAAGGTGTGGTGAATATGAGCATATTGCGCCCTGTTCAGAGCATGTAGGTTAAGTATAGTGAGTTTATGTTTCCCCAGAAGCAAATGAAGTGTTAAAAAATGGCCCTTCCTGCCCCATGTTACTTTTGTAATGTGGGGGCCCAGGGCCTGTTTGCAAAGTATTCCTACCCCCACTGTTTTAGTGTCTGTGTATGCCTAGTGGCATATGGGAAATTTGGATGGGGACATTCTATGTCTGTCAACCCCTCGGAGATGGGTCTCTTATATGAAAAGTGCATGTGTTGCAAGATGTATCCCCAGGCATGCTTGCATTTTTTCAGGGAGTTAAGACTGCATATATGAAGGAACATGAGTTTGATACCACCAGTTAAGGATGCCATAGTGAGAGTGGGCAAGCTTGTTCTACACATTGGGCTGTGAGCTTTAGCAGAGGTGTGCCCCACCTGTAAGGGGGTGTGGGTTAAACAACATGTAAGGTTGATTGATCTCGAACAGCATAGTTCACAGTGAAGTTGCTAGACCTGAAAAGAAAAATGGGTTACAAAACTCAACAACAACTGTGGACCAACCGGGTCCAAGGTTCGTGTCCATTACCCATGTAGATCGGCACCATGGTGTCTGCATCTCGTCGGAGGAGTCACCTTCTCGGCACCAGATCACTGTTGGGAGACCACCGGATAAGGGCCCAGGTGCAGCATAACAGTTTCAGAGGAGCTTTTCCAGGCCCCCCTCATTATGGCCATTGCAGGAAGTAGATATTGGGCAAATAGGCAGGTGTGATAAATAGGGCAGGAGCTCACTATCTAGTTGCCACCATATCCACCAGAGAGAGCAAGTAGCAGAGGGAGTCGGTGATGTGAATGCATCCATATTATGTAGACGTTGTTTCCTGGGTCACCGACTCAGCTGGGTATTTGTCAGAGTGCAGATATTTAACAGTGGTCCTAGCAAGCTTTAGATTAAGTCTGAGAGAGGCTTAGGTCAAGGAGGAGGATTCATCCCTGTCTGCTGAAACAATATCCAAAAGATTTTTTGCCTCTGTGAGGGATCGCAACATGCGCCATTTACCCTCCAACTCAAAAAACAACGCAAATGTGTGTCCCCACTGATATTTGATGTCCATGCCCCACATTTTATCTATGATTGGTGCACCCTTGGATGTCTAGGTCAGCTTTTTTTGTGCTGCCCGGAGGATCACTTCCTTTTCTGTGAAATAATGTACCTAACCCATGGGCCCTAAGTTGCTCGGCAAACCACTGCAGTCATGCAGTATCAGCCATGAAGTACAAAATGGCATTGAAGGTAGGCCGGGCTGCCCATCAAGGTCTTTAGCTGCTGGCCAGGTCCGGTCTGAAATCAGCCAATAAACTCCATCAGGTAGGTGGGGAAGGGAGATCAGCATGCCTCCCTTGCTTCTTTTCAAATCTCAGGCTGGACCCATGCTGTGCATGGCAGCTGATTTGTTACAGGGGACTGGAGAGATGAATACATGCATCCTACTCCATCTTGAGTTAGGTCACGCCCCCCTACTCTCTGGGTTCTTAACACCAGCAATCCAAAGTTTGGGTCAATGTTGCTCCTTGTTTGACCCCCGATATAAATTGGTTTGTCAACACAGGTACCAGGAGAAGGGGCTTCAATCACTCCTTTTGGACCCACTGAACCCCATTAACTGTGGTTACCATTTTATGATACAGACTACTCATAAAGATGATAAAATAAGCATACACATCTGTTACTGCCTCTACCTTCACACATCGTTCTTTTGCTCACCATGCCACCCCAGTTTGGACCCAACCATATGCAATTCAGTCTTGACTCTGTTCCTCATGGGAACAGTCTGGCCTGAACTGCCAGGTCCTCCCTGGACACGAAACAAGCATCCTAGGATCGGTTCGGTCTATCATCCCCCATTCGCCAGGCTAGCTTGACTCCCATGGCATGAAGAGCACGGGACCCACGTCTGGTGATGCCCATCCCACTCTGGGTGACAAATGCAAAAAGAACAATTGATGGACAGACTGCTGAACAATGTCATACATTCACCCCAGTACAGAGATCTGCAGCGCCATCAATGTTATATCATTAAACTCATAGAGATTCTGAAAAACCCGAGCATCACACAAAGAACAAATGTTGAAAATAAGCCACACCCATTCAGAAGGAGAGAAGTAAGGTTGTAGTATGTAGCTGGTGTTGCAAATAGAAGAGCACTGTCATAAATATAATCCTAAATCATGGTGTGGTAGCCACTGTCATTTACAGACAGCACATTTTTCATTTAAATTACCACTAAATTTGCACAGACATACAGTTTTACTGATAAAACTATGTAACACACAAATGATGTGTGCAAATGAGATTTTGGTGTGTGTCAGAAAAAAACCACATTCTGAATTAAATTGATTTGAGTACATATAAAGCTCACTGCCACTCCCAGAGGAGCATCCTGGCGCTTTGTGGAAGATAAGCTACTCACACATAAAAGACCAGACCTAAGCAGCTACTCAATCAAAGGATAAGAGAGTAGCAGAGTGCATCAGGGACAGCAAAAAAGCCAGGTCTTCAAGCGCTTTCTGGTAGTTCCTTCGTAGTCAATTATTCTTAAAGGTCTAGGAAGTTGATTCCAGGCCTTAGTGCCCAGAACTGAGAAGGATTTACAACCTCGGGTTCGGAGTCGAAAAGAGACAGGCTTGAGAAGGTTTGCATGGGAAGATCTCAGGGTCCTTTCAGTAGTGTAGTGAGTAAATCTGGCTGATAACTATCTCAGTCCCTGGATTTGTAGGCTCTAAAGGTCGACAGCATTTTTTTTAAAAGTACCCTCTTATGTCCTGGCAGCCAGTGTAAAGCCTTTAGAGGTGCTGAGGCAGAAGATCGTCTGGGAGGTTTTAGTACCAGTCTGGTCCTGCATGCTTGGAGTTTCTGAACAGTCTGTTTAGAGGATCCAGCATACAGACTGTTACAGTAATCCAATCTGAAAGTTTTCGGTGCGTAAGCCACTGTCTTTCTGGCTTCCAGTGGAAGATAATAAAAGCATTTTCTCAATGATTTTATTAAATTAAAACACATGCCTGCGAGGGCAGAGGCAGAAAGATAGGGCGGCATCAAATTTTACTCCCAGATTTCTAGCGACCTCAACAGTTTCAGGTGGAGGGGGCACCGAATACGGCCACCATTTGGTTGGGGAAACACGGTTGACTTGCCAAGCAGCAATGTTTTGGTTTTATCGGTATTACATTTAAATGATTGGATTGCATCCACATGATAACTGCAGTGAGACAGTGTTTGAAATTAAGCTCTGAACCAAAGGATGCTTTGTCCAATGATAAAATCAACTGCATTTCATCCGCGTATGAGATGCTTTCTAATCCAAAGAAAGTTATCAGAGAAATCAGAAGGGTAATATAAATGTAAAAATAAAACCGGGCTCAGAGATGAGCCCTGTGGAACCCCTGATGTCACTGCTGTTTAGGCAGATCAAAAAGGTCCCAACAAGACCATTTGTCTGAGATCTGTAAATAATGATTTGATCCAGGACAAGGCAAGTCCAGGAATCCCGCAATATTTAATATGATGCAGGAAATTATCATGGGAGACAGTGTTAATTACAGTGAGTAAGTATAATACAATCAATAGAGCCTTATTTCCTGCATGCAAAGTCAATTTTACGGTGTCAGTTACTTTCAACAGAGAAGATTTGGTAGAGTGTCTTGGGCGAAAACCTAACTGTCGTGGATGAAGTAAATTTGTGTTTTCCAAGAACGCAATTAATTAGGCATTAACCAATTTTTCAATCATTTTGTTTACCGCGGAAAGTAATGAGATTGGGTGCAGGTTGGACAATATTGTTTGGTCAGCTAAGGGCTTTTTTTCAGAGTTTTAACCACTGCCAATTTCCACTCAGTCAGAACCTCTGCAATAGCTTGCAATGTATTCAGAATCTCATTAATCACTGGGTTGACTATGTCAACCAATTTATGAAAAGGGGGGTGGCAGGGGTTATTAGTCAATTCTGATTTACAGGACAAAATGGCCTGGAGTGACTGGGCTAGTGAGATATCCCAAAAAGTTACCAAAGTTTCAGTCACTACCTTTGAGGGGGTAATCAACACCATATCATTAATTGGGGGAGTAGGAATTGTGAATTCTTGTTGGATAGCACATATTTTCTCTTGAAATAGAGAGGAAATCTGATTCCATAGAGTATGGGAGGGCGGGATCTCCCTTACCAGTGCCTTAAGTTGAAGAAAGGATTTGAAAATCCTATATATTTTTTCGGATCAGAGTGGGCTTCATCAACTTTTTTAGCAATCTTAATCTGACAGTGGTAGGCTTTCCGTGCCATTTTAAGGTGAAACAAGTCCTCACGGTTGTAGGCCTTTAGCCATTTTCAATTCTAGTTGTTTACAACACTGATGTTGTTCAGCTAAGACATGGGTAAACCATGATGGCTGAGATCTGGGCTTATTTGAAGGAATTACTGGGGCTAATTCATTAATTGTATGGGTGATCCAGTTGTTATCCACCAAAGTTGGAATGAAGGAGGATAGGCATGTATGGAGTTTGGGGTCAGTTAACAACTTACCCCAGCTATGTGCAGTGAGGGGGCCCGTGTCTAAAGGGGACGATGAGAAGCTACCTCGTTCCAGCCGAATTCTGAAAGGGTTCAACATGTGGGCAGACCAGGTCTGCCGAACTGGAGCTTCAACTATTAAATTGGAGTTGTCGGAGCCGGCACCATCAAGGGTATGGCTTAGTAAAATTAACTATGCCAGGATCCTTACTGCACTCTAGATGGAAGTTAAAATCTCCCATAATCGTAAAGTTTGCACATCGAAATGAAAGAGGAGCTAAAGATTCACCCAGGGATGATATGAAAGTAGAGCCTGGGCCTGGAGGCCGATATATTAGACAACCGGCAAAGGACTGAGAGGGGCCGATCTTAAAACAGAAAACTAGGTTTTCTGCCACTTTCTTTGAGCCGAAGTCAAACATATCACATTGGAAAACATCTCGGAAAATAATAGCCAGGCCACCTCAATGAGTCCATGGTCTATCCTGCCCCAGGATTGCACATCTCTTTAAGCCAAGTTTCTGTAATGAAAAGAAAATCTATCTGAAGGTCTTTAATTAGGTCATGAGTTTCTTGAGCATGTTTGCTCCGGGGCCGAGCATTTATGAGGCCACCAACAGTGCCCTTTCCCCATGAGCTTGAGCCATAACAGAAGGTGGTTCTGAGGGAACCCCACATATTGCTTTACATTTGAGGCAGGAAAAAGGATCTTCCAATACCTGATTGGGACCGCAGTGTGGTATAAACTTATTAAAAGATTTTTTTTTTTTTTTATAACTCTATTTATTGAAATTAAACAAACAGGGTCATGCGTTACAGAATCATGTATCGTACATTATAATAGTTGTCGCTCTTGAGAGGCATCAGTACATTACTTTCGGTATTTCATGCAAAGTACCAGTCTGGCAGTGTGATTTTACACCATACAATGATCTTCGGGAGATGGGATAGATGGGAGCTCGCACAATCCCCCCGATACACATTCCATTTAGACCATATTGCAATCCATTTTTGGGGGCATCCCCGAGCTACATAGACCGTTTTCTCCCTCACCATACACCAGTCTATGTCCTCTTTCCACTTTTTTAGTTTCTGTGGCACAGCGGCTCCCCATAACTGTGCTATATTACGCTTAGCGACCATCTGCCCAAGTGTAGCTCATATCCTCCCTTTCACATTTAGGTCTGTGGGCTCCCAAATGTTCAAAAGGCATCTCTTGGCCTCGGGCATAAGAGGAACTCCCCAGATCGTGCTCATACATTTCAAGATTTTTCGCCAGTAGTCTTGGATTAACGGGCATTCCCAAAGAATGTGCAGGAAGCCGACTTCCATCCCACACCGTCTCCTACACTGCCCATCCACGCTTTTGCCCATAAGCAATAATTGCTTCTCCGTGAGATAAACCCTGTGTAGGATCTTGAGTTGAACCAGCTTGAGTTTAGCAGAGATGGCCACTTCTTTTGGCGACGAGAGTGCCTCCTGCCATTCCTCATCGTCCATCTCAAGACCATCTCTTACCCATTTCTCTCTTAGTGCAGTGAGGGGATCAGGGGTGTGGTGTATAAGCTTTTTATATGTGAGCGATATGCATTTTTCTGGTATATGCCCGTCGAGCAGCCAGTCCTCGAGTGGGGATGCCTGAGGCAGTTCCGTACCAACCGGGATGTTGGCCTGCAGGGAGTGTTTAATCTGTGTATAGCGAAAGCGCTCTGATTCGGCCAGTTCATATGTCTGTTGTAGTGTCAGGAACGGTACCACTCCATCCCTCCCCCAGAGGTCCCTTATATTCGAGATACCTATGAGGTCCCATTTGTCAAACCCCTTTGTTCGCCCCAAAGTTTCCAACTGTTCAGTGTCCCAAAGGGGGGTGGCCATGGTGAGCCTATTGGCCCATCCTAGCGCTCTATTGACTACGTGCCATAGCTGTACAGCGTGCTTCGTGGGCCCTGTGAGTGTGATATTAAAAGATTTTTAAAAGTCAGAAGACATAGAATTGCCTGAAGAAAAATAGTTTCTCCCCAAAAAAGACTAGAGCGGCCAAGCACCAAAATGGTGGCTCTGCATGTAACTCAAATCAACCAGGAAGTGGATTCTCCCATCAACCAGGAAACGGAGTCTAGCAAGCGTTCCTTTAAGACCTGCAAGATTGTCACACAGATCACTATACAAAATCCTCACTCTGTGCAGTAAGAGAAAGAAAAGTAAATACTTCATGTTAAAGGAATAAACAGCAGTTTGTCAAGAGACTTGACTGACATTTTACCTGTCTTTGAAAAGCACAGCAAATGTGACAAGATAAAAACAAAGTAATACTTCCTCACGTTCAGAACCCCAGCATAGTTATTTTTGGGGTGGTACAACCCCCCCACCACCAGCGCACACATACCACACACACACACACACACACACACAGCCCTACTTCCAGCGCCTATGTCGGTTGGAAAGATTGAGGTACAACAATTTGTTACATTTCTCAATGCAAAGGAAGAAGAGAGTGACAAAACAAATCGTGATGCCATTAATGTAACTATTGAGCATACGCTGTAAAATTCAATGCAAACATTCATATACCGATTGGAGAAATCTGAATGAGCTTTGGGGCACCACGCCTTTGAATTTGCATGAACTATTTCTCAAAAAGTCTAGCCCGTCTGCTGCTTCAGAAATGCCACTGAAGAATGTCTCTTTGACTTGGGTGGTTTAAAAAAAATGTTAAGTCTGAAACAATTTGTCGCAGTCCGGTCGCCCAGAAGCCCCATGCCAGCTATCTCCAGGCCGTGAAAAATGACATTCTCCTAAATAAATTGACTGATGCGATTTCTGTCACTTTTTGATCGACTCCTGTGTAGACAACGGTGGAAAACATGGTCCATTGAAAAACGAGACGTGACGGGCCCTGCTAGGAAGTTTGGAATGCGAGAGGTTCACACACTCCTGTTCCCATCCAGAGGGGCATTTGTATAATAATGGCTGAAAGGACTTTGAATCACTTCTACTTCTTATGCACTTCAGGGCCCGCTGCATAACACGACCAACATCAGTATAGCCACCCCAAATGGCCAATTTAGTTAATGCAATTGTGTAGGCAGCTGAGCGGCCTCCCCGTCATCGCCTTAATTTCAGGCTTCACTTGTTCATGGCGTTATTAGCATCGCGGCCGCGTTGCGTATTTAGCTCACTTTCAAGTTGCTGTGTTCTTTTCTCATTTCCAATTCCAGGAGTCGCTGGAAAAGTCTGAATGGCTGGAAATCGACCGTGACTTCGCTTTAGTTGTCTTGCAATCAGAAGTTGAAGAGGGAGTTGGGAAAGAAAATAGCTTGCGCCAGTTCCCACTTTAACTTTAATGGGTCGCATTTAAATCGCTGTGTACTCCGGGGCTGAGTCTGCGGACGTTAAATATAATAAAAATAAAACCCATATTTCAAGGGCGAGGGGAGCGAGCTTCAACGACTGAATTGTAAAGCAAGTACGAGCTTGAATGTGTGCTTTAATTAAATCGATCTAGCAAAGTCTCTTGAATGCATCATATGTGTGTTGTTTGTAAAGTTGACCTGCTGAACCAATGAAACAGAAATCCTTTCGCCAGCTGCAAACGTGAGCGTAAATTAATATTATAGTGGAGAGGTTAGAAATAAATACATGCCTGCAAGCATGCCCTGGAGTAAAGATCCCATCTGGAAAACATATTTTCAATGCCTTTTTTAAATATGTTAGCGTTTAGGTTTCATGACTAGCTTTTGGTTTTGTTTCAAAGGATTATTAGGGACAACGATTTTTTAGGAACAATTATTTCCTCTTCTCTTGATTCGGTGATTGAATCGCTCTCTGATACTTGCTCTCACCCAATCCCTGTATTTAGGTGCACACCTTGAATATCGAACCCAGAAGATCGAGGCATGTAAATACGGAGGAAAAAATCCAAGATATGAAAAGGTAAATCCTAACTCTACATATACCTTGGTGTGTGTTCTGAAGCTATAGGTATACCATAACGGTTTAATTTTTGCAACACTTAAAACTTACTAGCACTCATGCACTTCAGTACACAGTGGTGTGAACTTGCTTGCCAGATTAAATAAACAGAAAAAGTTAGGTGCATATTTACAAGAGAGTGGCGGGGCGCGGCGTTAAGCCAACATTTCAAACGGTGTGATCTGCCATTCTGATAAAGCAGAGATGCCCTGTATTTTCAACAATACAGCGCACCCCTGCGTTTTCCCTAGCACTGGTGCTAAATTCAGCTGCCTAGCGGTAATGCAGGAATACTTGGACCATAGTGCAAGGGTGCCTGCAATGCAGGAATTATTTTTTATGTGCAGGAAGGTGTTCCTTTCTGCACATATACAATCGCTAATTTTGAATTGTAACTTCTAATTGTGCTGCAGAATGCAGCACATATAGAATTTGCAATCCTCATTTTTTAATGATTGTTTATGCGCAAGAAGGGACACCTTCCTGCATGAACAAACACTAATGGCGATTTGATGCTTCTATGTATGCTGCAGCCTGCAGCACACATAGAAACACCAAAAACAAGGAGAAATTATTAATTTCTCCTTGTTTCGCCATGTTAAGACCTGGTTTTCCCTGGTCTAATTTTTGGCGCTGCCCCATATTTTCAATTGCTGTGTATAATCATTTAAAATGAATGGTTATATGCATTTGCTACAAGTATTTAAACCCATGCTGATATGCTGCTAAATGTTATGTTATGTTATGTTAAAGAAATTTGCTATAGCGCACGTCTCACCCGGGGGCATCTCGGCGCTGTTTCGTATCCTGACAGACGGAGCAGACCAAAGAGGTTTAGTATAAATATGCTTTTAGCAGTTTCCTGAATTTGCTATATGTGGGGGTCTCACGGAGGGTTGTAGGTAATGTATTCCAGTACCCAGGTGCAACATAGGAGAACGCCTTTCCCCCGGTGCGAGTGTGATAAATTCGAGGCACGCACCGAAGGGCTTGGGTGCTGGATCTAAGATTGTGACTGGTGGTGTAAATTTTCAGTTTGTTTTGGAGATAGCTTGGGCTTTTGCCTCTTAGGGCATTGTACGTGAGGCAATAGATTTTAAAACAGGAGCGCTTCTTCACAGGTAGCCAATGCAGTTCTCTCAGTAGACGTGCAGAGGGAGTTCCTGTAGGGCGCGTCAGTATAAGTATGGCCGCGGTGTTCTGGACCACCTGGAGTCTAGTGAGCAAAGTTTCGCTAACTTCAGCCAGGAAAGCATTCCCATAGTCCAGTCGGCTTATCACCATCGCTTGAACCAGGGTTCTACGGACATTTGTGGGGAGGAGGGGGGAAATTCTGCGCAAAAGGCGCACACTATAATAGCAGGAGCTGGTAGTAGCTGTGATCTGATCTTTCATTGCTAAAGCTTGATCTAATTTTATCCCTAGATTTTTTTTCCGTTTGTTTGGACATGGGGATCGCTCCCAATTGGTATGGCCACCAGTCATCCAACCAGATGGCTGTGGATTTTCCAACCAGCATAATGTCCGTTTTTTCTAGATTTAGCTGGAGGCAGTTCTCAGTCATCCAGTTGGAGATTGCTAGCATTCCTAACGAGAAACTTTTTTTCTCCAGATACAAATCTTGGCCCATAGTAAACATCAGCTGGGTATCATCGGCATATGATATGATCTCAAAGCCGAAATGGTCAGCGATCTCTGCTAGCGGGGCCATATAAATGTTGAACAGGGTGGGACTCAAACATGAGCCCTGCGGTACACCCTTGTCCAAATGCGTTTTGCCTGAGGAGTATGGACCTAGGATGGTCATCTGCTGTCTATCTAGCAGAAAGTGCTGCAACCATTTTAGTGATGTCCCCTGGACACCGATTACCTGCAGTCTTTCCAGAAGCCTTGAGTGCAAGATGGTCTCAAAGGCTGCAGACAAATCTAATAATATAAGTACCACAGGTCTTCCTGCATCCATCTCTTGTCTCAGTGAATCGGTTACGACAAGGAGTGCGGTCTCTGTATTGAAACCTGGTCGGAATCCCGATTGTGAGGAGTCCAGAATGTTATTGAGTTCAAGAAATGATCCCAGCTGCTTGTTTATTATACCTTCTAGTTGTTTGCCCAGGAGCAGTAGAGGGGGAGATCGGACGATTTTTGCAGAGTGACTATTGGTCCATTGTGGCTTCTTTCAGTATGGGCCGTACACATGCTTCCTTCAACTCTGCCGGAATGGTTCCTGTTTTTATAGAACAGTTAAAGATCTTTTGGATCACGGGGGCGCAACAGGTGGCTAAAGAGATAATGTCTTAGGTGGGCATAGATCCCAGGGGATCCGGATTTGGCTGTGGCCAAGGAATTGTGTACTTCCTCTAAGTAGATAGGTTGAAAGCAGTCTAGTGTGCAAAATAAACTAGAAGCTAGGATTTTATTAAAAGCATTATATTGAAAATTGTTCACCGACCAAAAGACTCTTCTAAAACCATGCTACAATTATTTAGAAATAATAAATAAACATAACACAATTGCATCAATGCTTTGTCCCTTATTATGAGTTACTCCACTGCCACATACTTAGTTGTACCTATGTGCATGACGTAAACTCTGCCATAACGTTGATACATGAGAGAAAGAGAAATGTGAGATGAATCTTCACAATATAACAACTTGGTCTTAAGCTTTTCAGTTCAACAAAACGTGCATAGATATTCAGGGTTGAAATATAGCACAGTGACAATTTAAAATGAAGAAATCTCGGAAGAGGTATTAAGTCAGCTAAGACTGCTTCCAATGATACAGCGCATCCTGGACCACCAAAATAATAATTTATTCAGAAGTCGATTTAGCAGCTTGCCAGCTCACCTGTTTGCAATTTACTTTCTATACTGGGTACCTCTCTGAGTACTAAAAGACAACTATAATTGGGGAGTGACAGGCGCCTCGCACAATTGAGCTCTGGTGCCACTGCAACTGCTGCACTATTGATAGTGATGCCCCAAGTTTATGCATTGATCCTTCTGCTGAGAATTAAGGTGTAGTACTACTAAGTTCATTTCTTCTACTTTATTGGAGGGAAACAAGTGGACCCGGGAGTGGGAGCCCCTGGTTTGAAAAAGGTCTGGAGCTGGTCTTTTATTTTGAATAGTATCCCTTCTAAAGCCATAAAACACCTACATAACTTTGTGCAAGTGTTTTGTGGCCATGTTGATTCATGCAAGTATGATCTATCAATATTCTGACCTATTTCCCGACAAGGCACAAACAGCAAAGCCTTCTGATTCCTTTGCATCATTTTTCAGATTGTTTTAGCCTAATAATTTGGTGGGGATTATGGACCTCTGTTGTACAAGTGAAAAGCCACAGCAGCGCACCTTTTGCTGAGGAGCTGTTCTGGAATACTGAATTGCTATTACTGCACCAGAAAAGTATCAATACTGTGAACAGAATTAATTTTGGGTTGCGGATATACTCCACAATTTTAACTCCCATACCAAGGGGAATCATCTCTAAAATCGTTATTGATTCCTGCAGGAATTCTCTATTTTTGTTGGCTGTTTCTTACAGGAAGTTCACCAGTCTTGATCTGGTGCAACGTCTAGGAGAAGAAGGAAACAATTATAATGTGGCATTCCTGCAGCATTGGCAAGTCTTGATTTCGCCCGCTGAAACAGTAATTATGTGGCCTTCAGAATGAGGGCCTTATTCTTACTTAGACTTCTCCACTGATTAACAGGCCAATTAGGTATTCTGCAAGTAAATGCGAATCACTTGGACTTGGCTGTCTATTAACGCTGTAAAGTTCTCATGTGTCACTATGTTAGAAAAAGGGTTTCTAGTTGGCAGAGGTATGCATCCTGTACAAGCAGGAACCACAATCCTAGTCAGGGTAAGTTAGATACACTGCAGGGTAACTGTTCCTAGAAATGTAGCTGGCCTATTTGGCCGTTTCTGTGTGTTGATTATTAGGGGCCCTGTATTGCTTGTATACACTATTGCCGCACAGCATGCATTTTAACATATAGACCATGTCCATTTCCACGGGTACTGTGGTTGCTTGATGCACATTTCTGACGCACGTGTAATTCAGTTTCTACACTCTGGTTCCGGACTAATTTCACCTCAGTTGCACTTATTCCCCTCTCTCTCACAGGTTTGGATGCTTTCGTTCTCGCAGGTTTAAGTGGTTTCCATTTTTTACCATGCACAGTTACTATTCCTCATGTGTTTAGCCCTATGTGTCCAGCTCATTTAGAGACTGCTTTTAAAGACTTTTTCATATTGTTCAATGTTGTGATATTGACCATAGTTTTTTCCTGACGAAGGGCAATGCTGAATGCCACAGTGTCAGAAGTTTATTTGTTGAAATTAATTTATTTCCATTAAGAAAATTTATTTTCAAAACTCATTTCGCATAAACATTAAATCGACTTCAGCAAGACGCAGTTTACAAGTGTTTCTGTCACCAATGAAGGCTTTGTTCAAACCTTGATTACTCTAATACTTTGATTTGTTGTTTCAATTGTTGAAATTATTCACCCTGTACTGTTCAAATTATTTCCACTTTTTTAGTGGACCACAATAGTGCACCTCATGTCTAGGATGCGAGTCTTAGTAATCATTTTCAGTTCTAGAAAGTTGGCATTTTGTTGCCTTTGTCATTTGATGCCTACAACCTGTCTCTGGATCACATGATTGGGTGTAGTTGACAGTAGGGCTTTGTGGATTCCTCCTAGACAGCCACAAAAGATGGGAAGTTTATGTGAGACTGAATGGGCCATAACTGGCAGGATTGGAGGGAGGAGCTGGGCACAGCCCCAATTACACTTGAATAAGTTGTGTCCTGTCTCCAAACACTGGGCTGCATACCTCCTGTGTTTAGTCTGGAGCCAGGGCAAGGAAGACAGGGCTCCTACGCACCTCAAATGTATGCCTCTAGGAGCTTCACCCCACTTCAAAGGCACATCTGGGTACAAATGCTGGACCTCAGACACCAACCCTCCAGTACACTTCTGGACCTGTGGATACGCTGCCATACAGAAGGACGGCTGTTCTGCTGAAAGAACTGCCACTCTGTTTGACTGTTGTTATGAAGAACTGCTGTGCTGACCTGCTGCCAGCTGCTCTCTTGCCTGGGTGAGAAGGACCGGACCTGCATCTTTTGAACCCAGAACCCAGAGTGACTCCTAGGGCTAGTTGGCTGGCCTCCTGACATGAATCCTCAAGGGCCCAACTGGCTTCCAACCACTTTCACCTGCTCCTGCACCTGGACTCTGCCACCTGAGAGTCTACCCTGCCAAGTGGTGTCACCCCAGTCCTGGGCCCATTGGAAGTGGGCTTAAGGTGCTCTGACAGTCTGTGGATCTAGCAGAACCAATGCGCCTCCTCCTTTGTGTGGGTAAACCTAAGCAGACCCAACGCATCACCACTGCTGCATGGATTGGATCCATTGCAAAGACTCGCATTGCCTTCGTAGCCCCATCTGAACCTCCACTGTGCGACGTATCCTCGGCACAAGCCCTCGCATCCCTCGTTGATGGCATCTCCTATAATGATATCAGGCTCCACAGCATAGTCATGCAGCTGCCTGTAACTGACACATCGCCATGACTGCGTGATGCATCCTCGACACCAAACTTTCCAGCACCAGCTTTTGTCTGCAGGATCCTCTACGATGGCACAGGGCCTCACATTGCAGCCTTGCTGCACGTCAGAACTGACACATCACTATGCTGTGTGACGCATCTTCGACACAGATCCTCACAACACTGCGCAAACCAGTACTTAATCAATCAATCAGGATTTCAATCAATCAGAATTTGTAAAGCACAGGAACTCACCAATGAGGGTCTCGAGGCCCTAGGGATGCTAGCTTCTTCATGGTGATCTTGTTTATTTGATTATCCAGGTCTTGAGTCTTTTCTTGAATTGCTGGAGCTTTGGGGCAGTCCTGAGGTGCATGGGAAGGTTGTTTCAGACTTTGGCCACTATTTGTGAGAAGTAGCATCCTCCGCTATTGGCTCGGCTAATTCGGAGATTGCCTGCTAGGTGGAGGGAGGTTGATAGTAGGTTTCTGTTTGGTCGGTGGAAGATCATTCGTTTGTTGATGCACCTTGGTCCCTCATTGTGCAGGGCCTTGTATGTGTGGGTCAACATCTTGAACTAGCATCTCTTCTGGATCAGGAGCCAGTGTAGCTTCTTGAGGTGGGGTGTAATGTCGGTTCCTCTGGGGAGGTCGAGGATGAGCCTTGCGGTTGAATTTTTTATTATTTTTAGTCTCTTCAGGAGGGGTGCGGTGATTCCTATGTAGAGTGTGTTCCTGTTGTCCAGCGTGCTGGTGATGTGGGCCTGCCTGACGGTCCTTCTGGTGTTGATAGGGAGCCACCTGAAGATCTTCCAGAGCATGCATAGTGTGTGGAAGCAGGTGGATGTGACTGCATTTACCTGCTTCTTCATGGATAGCTTGCTGCCCAGGATAAAGCCGAGGTTGTAGGTTTGGTCTGTCTGGGTGGGGGAAGGGACAAGTTCAGCAGGCCATCACGCATCGTTCCATGGCGAGGTGTTGTTCTCAAAGATGAGTACTTCCATATTGTCCATGTTGAGTTTGAGACAGTTGTTTTTCATCCACTTGGCGATGTTCATAGGACATCTGTGGAAGTTGGCTCTGGTGGTAGAGGGGTCTTCCGACAATAGGAGGATGACCTGGGTCTCGTTGGCACAGGAGATAATGTTCAGTCAATGCATTTGGCCGTGTTAGCCAAGGGGGTCACGTGCATGTTGAAGAGGGTGGGGTTGAGAGATGATTCTTGGGGATGCCGTAGATGATCTTGGGTTCAGGGGTGAATGGTGGGAGACCGATTCTCTGGGTTCTTCCAGTGAAGTATAAGGTGATCCATTTGAGGGTGTCTCCCTGAATTCCGAGGTGGTGGAGTCTGTTGATCAAGATGTGAAAGGAGATAGTGTCAAAGACAGTTGACAGGTCAAGGTGGATTAGGGCTGCTGTTACGCCGTAGTCCAGGAGGGTTGTTGTTAGAAATGGGGGTCTCTAGTTGGCAATGGCTGGCCACTGTCCAAGTAGGGACCGTTCTTCCTAAGTCAGAGTAAGCAGCCTACACCCTTTGACAACCCCTGCTCAACCCTGTGGTAACGTAGCACGAGCAGCTAGGCTTATCTCAGAGGCAGTGTGTGAAGCATTTATGACCATACACAGTAATATAATGAGGAACACTACAAATGGACACCACTCAAGTAGTTATGAAAAATAGGTATTTTTATATAGACTTAATCACAAGACCAATAACAGTAAAAATCCACAATACTATAAAAATATAATTACTTTAGAAATGCTGCAAGGAAAAATAGTTCAGGATGCACAAAATGATGTTTAGTTCAAGGCAGTGGACTCTGCGACCCTTTTACTCACAAAGTATCTGGTTCCTGGAGCAAAGCAACAAAAATGTCGCTAAGCCGTTGTAGCAATAAATTTCCTCACGCTAACCAGCGATGCGTTGAATCCTTACCACAAGGGAGGATGATGCGCTGGGTTGCGGGCAGGACAAAGCGACAAACTTCCTCACGCTAAGCCGGTGATGCGATGAAATCCTTGCTGCGAAGGGAGGATGATGCACCGAGCCTGTTGCGTGTGCGATCTTGCTGCGATGACAAAGATGGCGCTCCGTGAGGAAGCGACGATCCGGATTCGATGCGGGGAAAATGGCGAACGCTCGGCGTCCGCGCTGCGATGATCCTGTTGCGATGATTTCCAGATAGCGGGTGTTTTCAGGCCCGCAGACAGCTGCTGCGACGATCTTCGGATAGCGGGCGTTTTCAGGCCCGCTGACAGGTGCTGCGATGATCTTCGGGGTTAGCGAGCACTCGGCGACAGCGGAGCGGCGATTTTTCTCACGCTCACCAGCTGCAGCGGCTCGCTAACGGAGGTTAGCGACGATTTTCAGTGCTCTCTTCTCAGCAGTAGAACTAGAGGCCCTGGAACACACAGGAGCCTCACCTGCAGATAGTAATCCTCGCTGGGAGGAAACAGGAGGCTGATGGTGGAGTCTGATGTGCCTGAGACTCCAGCAGGAGGCTAGCTCTCTTCTAGCCCTTGGGTGATTGCTGTAGCACAAAAATAAAAGTCCAATCAAAGTTCTTTTCCTCTTCTTGGAGTCCAGTAGTAACAGCTGCAGGCCAGTCCCAGAAACAGCACACAAGCACAAGGACAGTCCTTCTTCTGCAGATTCTTGTAGCCACACGGACAGAGGTTCTTCTTGTTATCCAGGAGCAATACAAAATGTAGGGGTTTGTGCACAAATATTTATACCCTCAAAGTCTTTGTTCTTAGGGGTTCCAAGTCTCTGAACCCAGCCAGAACCAGTTCTGCCCAGCCCTGGAGCACTTTGTTGATCAGGCTGCATCCTTCCTTTCAGAAAGAGGGGGTCTGCCTCAGACACACAGTGGGAGGTGGAGCCAGCATTCACCTTGCCAGGCACAGCCCTATTCAAGTGCAGGAGCTACCCCTCCCCTCACACCCAGGCAGGTCGCTCTATTCAACCCAGGTCTGACTCAGCCTGCCCTGTCCCTCCAAAACCAGACAGCCAATACACATCATAGCAGAGCAAACTGGAAGGCTTAGGCAAGAAAGTACCTATACTCTAAAAGTGGTAGTTTAGTTTCAAACACAGAATATAAAAATAACCTTCACTAAAAGATGTATTTTAATATTCTGAGCTCAGGCATACTAGATTCGTTTTTCTACCATGTTCTGTGGGTCAGTTAGGACTATAGAATGTAATAGCCCAGACCTCCCATTCTGGCCTATGGAGAACAGGTAGCCTTACAGTAGTGAAAAACGAAATGGGGTGTAATTCACTACTAGGACATGCTACATACATCAGGGCATGTCCTACCTTACACATACAATGCGCCCTATCATAAGGGGGGCTTACAGGATGCCAAGGGAAGGTTTAGGGGCTGGGAAGTGGGTGCACTTCACAGCCAAGATGGCAGTTCTGGACTGCACGCAGACACTGCAGTGGCAGGTCTGAGACACACTTTACAAGCTGCTTCTGTGGGTGGCACAAACCAGTGCTGCAGGCCCACCAGCAGCATTCGGTTTACCAGCCCTGGGCACACACAGGCCACGCTACTAGGGACTAACAGGTAAACCAAATAAGCCAATCATGGATGTACCAATTCATATGTCATCTTTACAAAGGGAGCAATCGCGCTGTGGCACTGAATGGCAGTGGCACAGCGCCCAGAGCATCTATAACCAGCAAAAACAGAGGAGACACAGCGGAAAAATGGAAGGGAGACTCACGCCAATGGTGCCAGGTCCAACAGTTGTGATGTCATCAGTGGCTGATATCAGGGCAGTCTCACTGCTGTGGTTTGTTCTGAATCCTGATTGTGAGGGGTCCAGGAGATTGTTGTGCTCCAGGTGTTTGATGAGTTGCTGGATGATTGCATTCTTGAGAAACTGAGCTAGAAAGGGGACCAGGGTGATGGGCTAGTAGTTCTCTGGTTCTACTGGGTCAGTGAAAGGTTTCTTCAGGAGTGGCCTTACTTCAGCATGATTCCAGTCTTCAGGGAAGGAGGCTGAGGTGATGGAGGCATTTAGGACTTTCTTGAGTTCATTGCCAATTGTTTAATTCCCGAGGTTGAAGATGTGGTAGGGACAGGGGCACAAGGGTGCGCCTGAGTGAACGGAGTTCATGATGGAGATAACGGCTTGAGTCATGAGTGGGTCCCAATGGCTGAGCAAGTTTCTGGTTTAGTGTTCATGGGTGTGAGCAGGCTGATGCTGTCGGCGGCAGAGGATTTGGGTTCGAAGGTTTAGTTGATGGTTGAGATCTTGTTGTGGAAGAAGTTCGCTAGGTTGTCATACAGTTCTTTGGAGGGGGTGATTTCATTACCGCTGGTTTGCGTGGTTGGAGAACTCCTTCACGATAGCGAAGAGCTTCTTGCTTTCGGTTTGTGGTGACTTCTATGTGGTTTGCTAGGGCGTTCTTCTTTGTTTCTTTCAGGAGGTGGTGGTAGTGGCTTAATGCTGTCTTGAAGGTGGTGCAGTCTCCTGTCTCTTTAGTGGTGCACCACTACCTTTCTAGCTGTCTTTGATGGATTTCAACTCCGCTATGAACCAGCTGACTCTTCTGGTAGGTCCTTTGGATTCCGCTGCTATGGTGGAGCGATTGTGTCAGCACAGTCTGAGATCCACTGGAAAAAGTTATTTGCGGCCTGATCAGGGTTGGATGTCGCGGTTGGGAGGTGGGAGTTTAAGTGTTGTTCCACTGGTCTTTTGATAACTTTTTCCAGTTTCTGTGTGTGGAGCTGGGGGTGTGGTGCCTGAGTTGGGAGGTCCTGAGATTGTGACATGGAAGCTGTAGTGGTTGGTCGAGGTGAGCTGTGAGACGTGACTCTTTCACTTGATTTGAAAATGGGGTCAAGCATGTGTCTTGCTTTGTGGGTGGGGTCGGTGACAAGCTGCATGACAAGCCGATGTTGCTAATGCTTTCCAGGAAGTCGCTAGTATTTGTGTCCCTGGGGTCATTGAGGAGGAAGTTAAGATCCCCTAGGAAGATGCAATGCTCTGAGTCAATGGCTATAGTGGCAATGAGGTCATGGATGGCTTTGCAGTAGCTTGGGCGTGTTCCTTTGGTCTGTACGTGAGGGTGCCTCTGATGGTACATTTTGCCATCTGTATGGAGTTGGAAGTTGAGATGCTTCATTATCGGGGTGGAGTCGTCTGCGGAGGTCATGCAGCGGATAGTGTCCTTGTAGATGATGGCAATTCCACCTCTGTGTTTGTTGGTTCGGTCACGGTGTGTTATCTTGTAGCCGTCGGGGGTGACGATGGCGATGTCTGGTACAGAGCTGGGTTAAGCCAGGTCTCTGTAAGGAACATGGCATCTGCAGTGAGGTATGCAAACATTTCACAGATCTCTGTGGCGTATTTGCTAAGCGATCATGCATTGAGTAGAATGCACTGGAGTTGTGCTGCGGCAGCCTCAGTTGGTGTAGAGGATGAGGTCATGTTTACCATGTCTATAGCATCGTTGGTCGCTTTAGTGTTGCAGGTGAAGTGGCAGAACTGGAGAATGGTCCTCTGGTGGTGCATGGAGATGTGTGACAGCAGCTGTTGTTGATACACCTCCGATCCAGGGCTCAGAGGTCTGCGGCTGTATAACTAAGAGGGGTGGAAGAGCCAGGGTTCCTGGATTGGGCGTAGTCCAGGCACCGAAGGGAGCAGACCAGCTTGCTGCTGGCGTGCCTTTGGCTCGCCAGAGGCACACCCACTGTGCACATCCACTGCACGGCCGTGCTGCAGCCTCAGTAATGTAGGTCCTGGGGGGGCGGGTCAGGCGGGAAGTGGGAAGCAGGAGGGAAACTGCAGGTCAGAATTGGAGGAGGGAGCAGCGAAATCCAGCACAAAATAGGTACTTTCTTCAGTGGGCCTTACTGGGTCCCTGCAGCCGGCCCGTGCTCCATTACTGTCATCCTGAACTTGGGACTTTCACAGTTCAGCACAACCAAATATCTACAGTTGGCGCTTTGTGCTTTTTGGCACTATTTTCAACATATTCTTTAAAATACATAACTCTTGATCTATTGATTGGATTTGTGTCTTTTTGTCCTGGTTTTATATATTAAATAATGCTAATTTTTCTATCTTGGTATGGGATCCTTTTTGTGTGGTGTTTTCATTTTATTTCTGTTCAAAGTGTTGCACAAATACTTTACATATTTCCTCTAAGTTAAACCTGACTGATATGTGCCAAAGTACCAGAGGGTTGAGCACATGTTACTTTAGGGTTGACACCTTGAAAAGGAGTGTGGTTGCTGCTTGACCAGGGCTCACACTCCAGTCAACCAACAAATACATTTCTTACAATTATTCATTTTGAGGAGATAGTTAAGAGACCTTTCAGTAGGGGAGAAATGTTATATCATTCTTTTTTCTTCACTATTCTTTCCATAGTACAATTTTTGTTATGATTATTTTAAGATTTTCAAGTTGCAATACAACTGCCATTTTGAAATGAATCCCCGCCATGGACAACTGTAGTGCTATAAATGTCACTAAGGGCAAGAATACTGAGTGCAGGGTGTGGAAAAAGCACATTCTGAGTTGAGGGTCCACACTTGACATCTGGAGACACAGAGACTGGGGCCCGGCATTCCCAAAGGTCAGGCCCTTTTTTAAGAACTTAGGGGAATATTAACAAGCACGGCGTTAAAATTATCGCCGCTTTAGCGGCAGAAAACTGCTGCGATAGCGGCGATAATGGGCTTGATAATATGCCACAGAGAATTCCAATAGAAGCCCATGTTGACACCAGAACATGGGTTTCTATGGGAATGCTCAAGGGCTTATTATCAAGCCCATTATCGCTGCTTTAGCGGCAGATTTCTGCCGCTAAAGCGGCGATTATTTTAATGATGTTTCTTGATAATATGCCCCTCAATGCTCATGGTGGGAGGCCAAATTAACCTGGTTCTGGGTGCTGGGCATAACTGTAGGCCAATGCAAAAACAACAGTTGATGGACAGAATGCAGAACAATGTCATACATTCACCCCAGTACAGAAGGCCATACATACTGTGTTATTACTTCATCCATGGACCAAATCATACCATAAAAAAGAAAGAAATTCTCTAAAATATCTTTGCTAAAAAAAAGTCAGTGTTCTTATTCAGAGTAGTAAGGGATGTCTGTTATAAAAAAAAAAGTCATACTTTCCCTAAAACCTAACTGTGATCCTGATCCTAAATGCACTGAAATTCACCATTAACAGTGAGCTACGCAAGCATAACTCGCCCAATACTCTCCTGATAATCTCATACCTGAAGTTACAGATAACATCGCAAATGGCATCACGGTTGTGACATCACATATCCCATCGCCATTTATTTCAATGTTGTATATCTCACTGGTCAGTGTTTCAACTTATTTTCATCTTTATTCCCTGAACTGAAATGTAAGCAGCCGCAGCCTGTGCAGGTAAGAACGGTGGGGCAGTGGGGCCGGGTGAGGGGATTTCGACGGACGATGACGAGGGAACATTAATTATTTATATAATTTTACCTCGTAATCGTCCGTCGCAATTACCCCTACACAGCCCCTCCGCCCCACTGCCCTTACCTGCAAGGGCCGCGGCTGAATGTAAGTGGATAGAAGAAGGCCTTGCTTATCATAACTGTTTGAAAATAAAGACGTAAACGTACAGTTATTTAACCAAATCAGATCTGGTGCAGATAATGGTGAGTATAGGTTTTTTTTCAATCTGCCTCCTTTAGATCACAGCCAGACATTTGTTTTTTAATCTTTATCCAGATCCACCAGAGGCTATATTTCTGTGGCATTCTCCTCAACAGTTTTTCTGAAGCAAGAAAAAAACTATGAAATCAATTAATTTTATCGGTGGTGTTTCACATGAAACTTTAACTCAAGGGCATACCTAGCATTTCGTGGTTATGCAAGATATCGTCAAGGGGTCTGGTTTGAGTAGAAATGTCTCCTGCAAGATATATTCTGCTTAAAGCACTCTCTCCTATGAGGACTTTTGAACTCAAACCAGCCTCAACAAATTGCAGAAAAGGTTACACTTGTTAAATTCACTGATTTTTTTCAAAATATAAAAATTTCATACAATGGAAATGTCGCAAGTGTAATTCAAATTTCACACATGCCAAGTCAGAACCCGGGCCGGGTAGGCGAAGCCGGACCCAATAGGGGCCCGGGCAAAACGCCGTCCGGGGGCGGCGCCCCTCCCCCGGCCACCCCCTTTCAAGCATTTGAATAAAGGCTAGGCCGACGGGGGCCAGGATTGGCCCCGGAGGCGCGAGCGAGCCCCCCCCCCAATCAGGGGTCGAGCTCAGGGGCCAGGGGGGGGAATAAAAGGGGGGTCACCGGGCTAGTGATCACAAATCCCCCCCCGGGCCAAGGGCGAACAAAGAAGAATCCCACCCACCCACACCTAAGAGTCGGGCGTCGCAGCTGCAAGGTGGAGGGTAGCGGAGCTAGACAGACTAAATTAACAAAAGAAAGGGGAGAACCCATTAGAAGATAGATGAGAGGCTCTCGCAGTGCCTTGGGGATGCCGCACGGCAGGGGCGCTGAGGGAGCCAAAAGGGCGGCACGCCGCCAACAAGGATTAGAGACAATGCTCTCCCCATGACCCTTGGGATGCCTCACGGCAGGGGCTCAGAAGGAGACAAGAACAAAGGACCCAGTCACAAGAAATTAAAGTATATACACAAGAAAGGCCCTGGGGATGCCAGCCGGCAGGGGCCTCTGGGAGAAGGGAGGGCCCATGTAAGGACACAGGGCGAGCGGGACGGCACTTGCGGCCCGGACAGGTCCAAATGGAGACCCGCCCAATCGGTAGCAAGCTGAAGCCTAAACCCGGAAGCAGGGTTCCCTCCCCTCCCAGGTGATTGATAAAGCTGGGGCAAGAATAACCATGCAACATGTACATAACCATGAACAATGCGTTACAATTGTATAAAGTTTTTGTGATATGAATAAACTGCGACCTTTTCAGGCACCCAATAGAAGTTGTCAGTGGTGTTTTGAGGTAGCAGAGCATAGCAGGATGGTACGAGGGGGGGGAAGCAGGGAGGGGAGATCCGCCGCCTGGATGGGGTTACAATCTGCGGATTAAAAGAAAACCTTCCTTTATGAAAAGCTGAATACAGTGCTTCCACCCTTGCACAGAAACCATCATCAAATCTTTCAAGCAACTGTAAAATGAAAACTGCCTGCAAGAACATGATATCATTGTGAAGAAAGGAACCTGCTTAGTGTGAATCTGCTATAAAACCATCCAGGATTCTGAGATAAGTGCTAACATTCACTTTGTGTCCAGTCAGTTTGAGTCCGCTTAGCGGCAATGTACTCTAGCATTGCGGTTTACGATACCGATTGAGGGTGTTAGACTCGAACAAGTAGCGCTCTAGCCAAAATGTCAGGGACTTGGATTCACAGGTAACCGTGTAGTTCAGTGTAGAAACAGCTGGATTCGATTTGTCTCTCGTCTCACCATCAAAGCTGGAGGCACAATGCTAAATCATGTTTTATGAAGTACCATGAGGTGATCCAGGGTCATTTAAAATTGCTTGACTCAAAGTCTTTAAACGCTATTTATAAGCTGAAGGTTCATACATTTTATGGATTTTTAGATTTAGCTCTGTATGGACTTTTCTCCAGAATCAACATTAACGTCTATATAAACGCTTTAATGAAGTCATTTTGAGATGGACTAATACAGATGAGTTGTTTTTTTACACGTATGGTGTTTACTTCACTGTCCTAATTACTACCACGAGATTGTGTGCCCTGAGAGATGAAGTGAAGACTTGAGGAAGGCTTGTCCTGAGTGTGTACTGGGAGCATGGTTTTGGGTTCTGCGCGCAAACAAAGGCTACATGTTGCATCCGTTCCTGCTGGTGATGGCTGACACCCATACCTATTGATGGCTGACACCCATGCAGCTGTTAATGGCTGACACCCATGCAGCTGTTAATGGCTGACACCCATGCTGCTGTTAATGGCTGACTCCCATGCTGCCTTTGAAGGCTGACACCTATGCTGTTGTTAATGGCTGACACACATGCTGCCGTTGATGGCTGACACCCATGCTGCCGTTGATGGCTGACACACATGCTGCTGTTAATGGCTGACACCCACACTGCTGGTAATGGCTGACACCCATACTGCTGTTGATGGCTGACACCCATGCTGCTGTTAATGGCTGACACCCATACTGCTGTTGATGGCCGACACCCATACTGCTGTTGATGGCTGACACCTGTGCTGCTGTTAATGGCTGACACCCATGCTGCTGTTGATGGCTGACACCCATGCTGCTGTTAGTGGCTGACAGCCACACTGCTGTTAATGGCTGACCCTCATGCTCTTGTTGATGGCTGATGCCCATACTGCTGGTAATGGCTGACGCTTATGCCGCTGTTGATGGCTGACACCCATGCTGCTGTTAATGGCTGACACCCATGCTTAGTGAGTATTCTGGGCAGGGATGCTGAGCTTCAAAATAAATATCATTAAAATTCCAAACCAAATGAAATCACTTATACAGCATATGATTTGAATGGATATTGTGAAAAACCAATGTCAGTATATTTACAATATTATTAAAAACACAGAAAGTTACCAAAAACTGGCATTTGAATGAGCATTGTGGTCATTATTCAAAAACTAAAATCACTGAATATTATTTAATTTATCAACTACACCACTATAACTCCTTATGACACAATGGTCGGCTTTGAGAGATTACACCTGTTAGATTTGGGACCATTGGCGTGAGTCTCCCTTCCATTTTTTACTGTTGCCACCTGTGTTTCTGCTGGTCTAGATGCTTTAGGCACTTTGCCACTGCTGTTCAGTGCCAAAGTACAAGTGCTCCCTTTGTACATTGTTGTGATGGATTAGTGATTCCATGATTGGTTGACTTGGTTTACTTGTCAGACCCTAGTACAGTGCACCATGTGTGCCCAGGGCCTGTAAATCAAATGCTGCTGGTGGGCTTAGAGCACTGATTGTGCCACCCACAGAAGCAGCCTGTAAAATGTGACTCAGGCCTGCCATTGAGAGCCTGTGTGCAGTCCGGGACTGCTATGTCGACTTGGCAAGTGCACACACATGCCAGTCCCTAACCATCCCTTTTCTTACATTTCAGGCACCCCTAAGGTAGGCCCAAGGTACCCCTATGGGCAGGGTGCATTGTATGTCAAAGGTTGGACATGCCCGGATGTGTGTGGCATGTCCTGATAGTGAAATACTGCCAATTTCGTTTTTCACTATTGCAAGGCTATCTATTCCCATAGGACAGAATGGGTAGTTTGTTTATAACATCTTATAAACATAATTGACCCTGGGTACAAGATAGAAAAGAAAAGTTTAGTGTGCCTGAACTCAGAATGTTAAAGTGCGTCTTTTAGTCAGGGTGATTTTTACATTCTGTTTGAAAATACTACTTTTAGAAAGTGGGTATTTTCTTGCCTAACCATCCAGTGTGCCTCTGCTAGGTTTGTGTATTGCTTGTCTGGGTTTTGGATTACAGGGGGCTGGGCAGTGCTGTGGCTCCAGAAGTCTGATGAGTCAGGGCTGGGCTGAATAGACCTGGGCTGCATGTAAAGTAGGGGGAGGAGATTACCTTTTCACCTGAATGGGCCTGGTCTGCCTTCAACAATGCTGTCGCAACCTCCTGCCAGGAAACTGCACCAGTGAAGACAGAACAGGTTTTGGCTGGGTACAGACGCTCTCTGCCTTCAGACAACAAAGGATTTGTGTGTATAAAAAGTGAGACCCAGATTCCAGAATATTAGATCACTTCTGGGAAATCAAGAGGAAACCTTTACCTAGGAGAAGATTGGGAGAAGCTGAGGAGGAATACTGCCCCTGTGCTGTTTGCTGTCTGGGGTTGGCCTGCAGTGGCTTCTTCCTGCCAAGGAAAGGAGAAAAAGGACTTCGCTGTTTGCTTTGTCACCTGCTTGAAGAAAAGATCCCCAGGGGCTTGAAACTGAGCTTGCCTCCTGTTCTGAAGTCTCAGGAACACAAAGACTTAACCCTTTCTGTCTCTCAGTCGCTGCATCTGGAACTGCTGTTTGAGCTGCTGCAGAAGGAAATCGAAACGCCGGTGAGCGATGCCGCAACCTGCACTGAAGACGTGAGCGCTGCTCTGACTTGCGACGTAGGCCTGACGCCTGCTGCCATGCCGCATCGACACCGAAGCCAACTTTATCATCGCGGAGCTGATCCTTGACGTGGGTGATTCCCGAATCCATCGACATCTCGCCATCGTAAGGAACAGTGGTTTCAGCACCATCGTGATGTCATCTTCCCGACGCAGTAAGGAACCGTCATCTCACATCCCCTGTGCTGCAGGAAGAAACAGAGGCTGCAACTCCACAGGGATCGTAAGAAGTCGACGCCGCGCATTGCCTACGAAGCCGCACCTCCGCTGTGAACTGTCTTTGCTTCATCAATTCAAAGGTACTGTTCTTTGAGGGTCTGCTTGACACCAGGACCGACGCCGCGCACTTCGCGGTTGATGCCGTTCTTTGGGATTTCCACCGGTCACGACGTTGTTATAACTCAGAGTGGAGTTATTTTTTGCTACAAGCTTTTTTGGAGTGAATAACCTATTTTTGAGAATATCTTGGTAACTGTACTGTGGATTTTTGTCATTTGGTCTTGTTTTGGTTTAGATAAAAATGATTTATTTTTCTAAACTGGTGTGGTGTCCATATGTAGTGTTTTCACTGTATTACTGTATGTGTTCACAAATGATTTACACACTGCCTCTGAGATAAGCCTGTCTGCTCATGCCAAGCTACCAAGGGGGTTAGCAGAGGTTATTTTAGGACTGTATCCTCCTCACCCTGACTAGAAGCAAGGGCCCCTATTTGGACAAACGTACCTACCTCTGCCAACTAGAGACCCCCATTTCTAACATCATTGAAGATAATACATATAATAAGATCAATAACTTCATGCTTCACACAGTATATGACATGGCATGGAGATATCAGAATGAATGAAAAAGTGATAGAATGTTGAAATATTCTCTGGCACTGGAAATTACTCTGTTGCAAATTCCAGGCACAATAGTCCAGATTTACAGTTTTTTCTTGAACCTCATTGCAGCATCCACATTTGCTGTGCTGTGTTGCACAAGGGGAGAAACAAAGCACATAGCCATAACGAATAAGATTGGCAGGCTGCTGCTGTCATCCCCTCTGCTAGCACAGAAACACACTGCCCTGCAAGATGCACAGCCTTGCACCATGGTGCAGAGGTGAGTGAGCGCTCTCTAGCATAGGATCTGTATTGAAACATATCCTTACATGACAAATTCATATGCTTGGACATAACCATAGGAATGTCACGCATTGCAGTGGTGGCTCCCAACATACTGAACAGGTGTGCTCTCATTCATAACATTTTGAAAGAGGCCAGCACCTGTTTGCCTGTCTAGAGCATAGTGTCTTAGTCTGTGACTGGGCTGCTCCAAAAATATGACCTTCTAGGTAATGGCTACCTCTCATTACATGGAAATCCAAAGAATAAACCCAAACAGCAGATCTCTGAGCAACAGCAGCAGGATGTTTAGAATGCTGACGCGGAACATTGCCTAAGTGACAATAGTGTTAGAAGTTGTTTTGTTATTCCTCCCCCTACACATTCATCTCTGTGAGTCAAGCACCTTCCCAAGATGGCTCTCTGTAATCTACATGTTACTCATTTCTTAACTGTACATGTTCTGTGAGCAATGAAAGGTTGCACGTGTCTGTCTTCTTGTTCTGATCTTTTGCGAATGGAAATTTGAACTTACTGTCTTCTGTGAGAGAGGGAAGCCAGCTTTTATAATGTAATGCTGTTCCTGTTCCATGAGAAATCAAAGCTTTCACTGTTGTTGTCTGATGTATATATGTCCTGCAATGGGTACAGCTTGTGTTGCTGCTGCCCTAGTTATACCTGTCCTCTGAAGGGGCAGGTTTGCATAATTTCTACTCAAGTTTTACCTGTTCAGTGAAGACGTGGTCTTTCCACTGCTGTTGGCCCATTTTATGTAAACAACAAATGATATATTGAATGCACTTGCATAACATGCACTACAAATCTATGACTGTTTTATAACACTTGATGTGAGATGCTGAGACCTATGGTCCTCACGAAGCCACCTGGCCCCTAAAGGTAATATTCAAGCACCAAAACATATTAATGGAAAAGATAAGCAGTGTCCATTGCTTGATGCTGCTGTTTCTGATTTTGTAGAAGGTAGACACCAGCAAAACGTTTTTAGCTCACCACACAATTTTAGTAATGGTCTAACAGTTTCAAATAGGGCAAAATATGAATGTCAACATAAGAACCAGAACCTCACCCAAACTAAGAAACCCATAAACAGGAGACTGTACAAGCAGTGCACATAAGTACTCTTGTATGCTTCCCAGTGCTAGGACCAACTAATCAGGCATACCACACTCAGACAGTGAGGGTTGATCATCCTGTGTGAATAAATGAATGCAGGATAATTCGATGGGAGATTTGGCTGTTTCTTCCATGAGTTTATACTTCCATGTTTATGTCTGCTTATGGAGAGAATCCAACAGTCTTTTAACTCTTTTCCCTCTTTAGCGAGTTAGTTACCTGTTTTGAACCTGTCCTCTTGTTTTTTTTTTGTTTTGTTAGGGGAGGTGGCGTTGCTGCTGACAATGTTGTATGTTTCTTGTGTTGTGAAGCATCTTTCTTTCTAATCACATCCACTGCCTTGAGGTTGCTGTGATTTAGATGGAGTCCCTTTAAGACCACTGTAATGCATCCTGTCTTGAACAACTTCAGCTAATGCTGCAGGTGCTGCCCCATGAGGGCCACCAGTGCATGCACTGCAGCACATATCCAAAATGTCGGATTTTGGGGAATGAACAAATTTCCTTTTGTTTTTACCTGATTTTCAGAGGAATTACAGGCACATGCATCAAAAACCAAATTAGCGATTCTTTAATTGCGAAAATTAAGGAATCACAGTCAAAAGATCGCTTTCCGCAATGCATGAATCCATTAGTGAAATAATACCGAATCGCCAAAAAATCGCTAAAACGATTTGCGAGGACACAAATGCCTGCCGCAAAAACTGAAAATTCGAAATTGCAATATCGCTTTTAGCGAAATCGCTAATTGCGAAATCGCTATTAGCGAAAATCGCAAAAGCATGTCGCATTGGAAGCAGGCTGATGACATCACAACCAGGAAGTCATCAAGTCCATGCTTCATTCAGTGCCCAGAGGAGTTCCGAGGAGGAGGAAGAGTACTGGAGCTGAGCTGAAACACACCCAAGTCTGTATCCAGAAACGTTCTGTGACACAGGATGGACAAAACAGCATCAGGGGAGAGTGCCACACCCAGACAGAGGAAGATGAAGTTTAGTGAGAGAGAACTAGAAAATCTCATTGAGGAGGTCAGCTTGAGCCATGACAAGCTCCTTGGAAAAATGTCTCTGAAAGTGCCAGAGGCAGAAAAAAGAAAGATATGGCTGCGCATTAAGACAAAGGTGAATGCTGTGGGTGTCACACACCGCAGCATTGATGACTTAAAAACAAAGGTGGTACGACCTGAGGATACGTGCTAAAGAACGCATTTCTGAAAGGCTGAAGGAGGCAGGTGGCACAGGAGGGGGACCATCAACTGTACCCAACAACACAGCCCTGGAGGACCTTGTGGATGCGACAATCCAGCCTGAGGCAGTGGTTGGAGTCACACAGCTGGACACATCCGGCGCAGCAAGTACCCCACAAGGTAAGATGCATGCAAGCATAATCCTCTCCGTAATGTATAATCGTGCACATACACCCAGGCAAAACACAGTGTACAGATCAAACTACATCCACGTTTTCCCTCATACACCCAATGCATCATGGGAGTTGTAGACATGTCAGTCAAGTGGGCATTCCAAAGCAATAATGGCAACCAAACACACCAACACTGCATGGCAGTCAGTGTTTTCAGTCAGTGATTTAATGTGAGCAAAGTATGCCAAATGTACAACAATAGTAGGATTAACAAAAATTACCATTGCACTGTTTCACATCACAGATGCAGCTGAGGCAGACTCCGAAGATAGTGACTGCCTCCACATCTCTGAGACACCTGCTGAGACCAATGCTGAGACTCCAGTTGCCCCAGCATGCACATCAACTGCATCACCAAAATGCAGGGTACAGATTCCCTCACTGCAGGCAATGGAATCTGAGCTGTCTCCTGCACCCACTACAGGGACCAGCCAGCCTCGTGTTGCAACACCACCTATACCACAGACACAGGTCCAACCGGGACAACGGCGCAGGTCAAGGGCCCTCTTTGCTGCATCTGAAGAGCGTGCTCCGAATGTGTTTGGAGACGTAGAGTCCCAGATGTTATGCGTGCAGCGCCTGCAGGGAAGACACATGGGTTCAATTAATCTCCAGATATCCAAACTTGCAAAGAACATCAGCACAATGACAGAGAGTGTGCATGAGCTGACCACAGTGGTTGCTGAGGGTAATAGGCAGACAAACTCGAGCCTACAGGAGCTCACCTGGGCGCTGCTTGCGGGACAAAGCATGAAGAGGAGAAGGCATCGCCAGAGCATGATCTGTATGTCAGCCAATATAAGGGCCACCAACAAGCTCTGCAACACCACTGCGCTGCTGGCACGGCGCTCCGTGGCAATGCAAATAGACCTTGGACATTTCTGTGGGGATGTTGCCAGGGCCCTAGGACAAGTGACCAATGCTGTGGAACATATCCAGGCTGGGACTGTGGGTGGCATCAACTTGACAGGGGTGGAGGGGAGTGAGGAGGCTTCGAGCCTCAGTAGCCTGTCGGTGCCAGTAACCACTGCCAGGAGGCACAGTTCGCGCAGCACTACATCTTCAGTCACACATCAGGGTGATGTAGCAGAGGCAGGCAAAAGGAGGCTGGGGGTGCGTGGCAGGAGGCGCTAGCCAGGCATGTCCTCCTTTCTTGGCGATGGTGGTGTAACCATGGTCACTTACAACCTAGTGATTGCTATTCAGTGCATGGAACTGTTCATTTGACTTTATACCTCAATGCAATCACAGTCATAATTTGAACTTATATCTTTTTGGCTTAACATGGGCTCACGTTAATAAATAATTTTGCGTTCACCATTTAGTTGTTATGGCTCGTTATTACCTACCTCAGAAATAATGTTGGGTGATGTGTGCACGTCTCCTTTGCCCTTCTGCTGAGTTCGCCACATGCGCATGTCGGTGTTATGGGGGTGGTTGGTCATCCCCATCGGACATCTCGATGTGTATGCCTCTTCAGGTGGCAATGTTGTGCAACAGGGCACATGCAGCCACGATCCTGCTGCAGGTCTCTGGGCGGTACTGCAACGCTCCATCAGTTTTGTGTAGAATGCGAAAGTGACTTTTCAGTATTCCAAAGTGGCGTTCAATCACATTTCGTGTGCTGATGTGTGCAGCATTGTACCTCGGCACATGTGGTGTGGCTGGGTTGAGGTATGGTGTCAAGATGTAATCCCGAATGGTGTATGCGCTGTCACCTATAGGGTGGAAAGCAAAGGGTTAGCCACAGTTATGCAATAACATTTGTTTGATTGATGTTGCAAATAGGTATATGTGTGTACTAAGTAGATGTCTTTCGCCAAATTCACCCCTGAGCAGACGCGTGTGGATGCCACTGTGCTGGAATACATAGGAGTCATGGGTGCTTCCTGGAAATTGTGCCACGATGTCCGTTATGATATGATATGCCTTGCATTGCACACTACTTGCTCATTAATTGAGTGATAGGATTTCCTGTTCCTGAAGAGATATTTATTAGCTGCTGGGGGACAGATAGGGACATGCATACAGTCTATGCATACAATCACATGAGGGAATTGTGCTACCTGGTAGAAGTCAAGTTTTGTCTTATTCAAATCCTGTAGGGTTGTGGGAAAGATGATGTGGGTGTTTTTACCTTGTCATCATAGCATCAAGGAAGCTTTTGAAGAAGTGTGAGAGTGAGCTTTGTGATACCCCTCCGTCTACGGCTACTACCCCCTGGAAACTGCCTGACGCAAGTAGGTGCAGGCAACATAGGACCTGTACATGTGCGGGGATAGCATGGGTCCTACGGGTCTGGCGCTGCAATAGGGGTTCCAATTCTGCAATGAGGTGCATGATCATTGCACTGTTCAGCCTGTACTTATCGTAGATTTCATCCTCTGTTTGGCCCAGCAATGTTATGGGCACTCAGAAAATCCTCTCCTGTATTCTCCTTCTGCGTTGGGCTGCTGCATGGATCCTCATCCTCCTCGCCATCACGTAGAGGGCTGCCATTGTGAAAGGCTTCAGGGGTCTTTTGAGTCAGTTTTAAAGGGTTTCTGATTAGTGGCACCTGTGCAGATTTTTTTTTTTTTACTTTACCACCTGATTGTGATTTCCCTTATTCTGCACTTGCTATTTTGTGATTTTCATGGTATTAGCTAATTGCGAGTTTCCATGCATTGCATTGCGATTCTTTATTTGCTAATCGCTATTTGCGGTTGCTGTTGTATGAGTCGCTGTTAAGAATTCGCAATGTTGGTTCTCGCTAATTTTGCGGGAGCTATTTTTGCGATTTTCTTGTATTTTCGGTATTTGGGTTCCTGCATTGGTAAGTGTTGTCTTGTGGTCGCTAGTGGTCTATTTTAGCAATTCACAATTTTTGCGAGAATATTTATGCTTGAGGAATGTGCCAGTTATTCTTTGACAAAAAGCCATGTGGCTATCTTAGTTGATTGGGCTCGGTATCAAAACCTATGGATATAAACACTGATTACCCTCAATAATGCTTCCTTCACTCAAAGCAACGCAAAGCAGTTCGAAAATGTTTTTTACTGAGAAAAGGGAAACTTACTTACTTAAATGCCCTTGAAAGACTTTGCGCACCATATTGTCGTTTTGCGTTCAGCAAAGCCTTAGTACATGTGGGCCCACAGACAGAGACTACAGGCAAAGAACAACCAGATGCAAATCAGTCTGCTCCCGCTCCAAAAGAAAGAGTCTAGCACAATTGCTAAGGAACAAATCTTCTGAACAGATGTAAAAACCACCCCAGGCATTTTTTGGCCTTGTTAATCTAAGGATTTCATCTATCAATGTTAGCTCACCTTCGTGAGCAGCCCTAAGTGGCAAAAGGCAAGCCCAGACTTGGATTCTGCATCTCATGGGAAATTGAGATTTAAACATACCGTGAGGATGATATTGGCATTTGAATGAAGTTCACTGTTCTTCTGCATAATACATAGAAAGGTTAACCAGGAGGGAGTGTTCAGCAATATGCACAGATACTAGCGATACATGGTATTAAGATGCATTGAATATTACACATCAGAAGTCTAGCATTATAGGTGGCAATAGATGTTTATATGAGGAGGGCCTATTTTTTGAGTCATGAGAGAAGAGTAGCTCTGGACTCAGATCAGGTGGTTGTGGTCTGAGACTAGGAGAAGGAGGGAGGCCGACCTGGGAAAGGTCCCAACAAAAAGAGTATAGGCGAGTAAGCCTTGTTAAATATAAATGCTGGTGGAATGTACTTCCTCTCAGGTGTGTGCGAGAGAGAAAGAGGATGAGAGAGAGGCAGAAAAGGTGTAGTGGGGAGTCAGATACGGTGTCAGGATGCACTTGTATTGCAGTCCAGATCTAACATAACATAACATAACATAACATGGGAGGATATTTTGTTTTGCAGGAGACCCAGGAAAGGGATAAGAGAGAAAACAGAGACAGTGGGTGACCGGCTTGCCAATCACCTGGACACTTCCTTCAACTGTAGGAGAACAGGGCCGTTGCCAGCCTTTATTAATATATGGCCTCCCAAATGCCTCTGACAATAAATCCGACTGTGTACACTGAGATAGTGCTTGTAAAATCACTTTGTAGTCGATTTTCAAACGTTTCTAACATGCAAAAAGTACATTTGAGCTAAATCGGAAAACTTTTCTACACTCAAACGCTTTCAAAACAACAGAACAGTTCCTTTCCATGTTTTACTGCCTTTCCATTCACACCAAAAGAAATAAAATGATGCAACGTGTCGGCAAAAAAAATAATGGGTGCTCACGTTAAATTTAATGCACTACATGATGCACAATGTTTTCATCAGCAAAACATACTCTGCACAAATGCATAGCACAAGGATAATGAGATTTAAAGATGAGGCAAGCAGGGAATTAGTATTTGTGGCAAAATGTAATTTATGTAACAATTAACTTTCTGTTTCGAAGTTTGCCAGCTTTTCCTCATTGAAGCACAGCATGTTATTTAAAAAGAAAAAATCCAAACTTTATTCTTCCTAAACCCTCCTCGCCCTGCCTTAGTCATATTTTCGTGTCAGGTTCCCTTGGGGTCCCTTCCACTCTTTGAATAATCCAACTTCCCTTTATGTTCCCTATAGTGCTTTAAAGCAGCCTTATGGTTGTATAACACTATGAATACTAACATGATAACAACAATAACAGACTAAGGGGCATATCTACAAGGCGGCGATAAAAAATTATCTGCGGCCGAAAAATGGCAATAATTTTATCGCTATATCAGCAAGGTCACTCTATCGCGCGAAACCTTGCCTTAGCGCCTGAATTCCGAACGGCCATTTTTGCATCTCTAATGAGATGCAAAGTGGGCGTTCCTCCCCAGGATAACGGGAGAATGTCGCTAAGCGACATTTCTCCTATTATCAAGCCTCACGCAAAGCAGCATAGTGACAAGAAAAGTAGCGATAACCTCTGTTATCGCTACTTTCCTTACGCCTGCTTTGAAAATGATTTAGCCATGATATCCTATGGAAGGTGGATATCATGGCTAAGTATGTGAGGACCTATCAGCAAGCTATCGCCAAACTTCGTGGGATTATCACTGGTTTTCCAGCGATAATCTCACGTTAGGCAGTTAGCGCTAGGATTTTTATTGCTTTTGAGATAAGCGTTGCTAATAGCACGCTATCTCAGCGATGAAAATCCACGCTAGCCGGAGATAATTATCCTAGCGCTAAGTGCGCTTAGCGATAATTATCGCCGGTTGTTGCTGATATGCCCCTAAATTTGTGAGAAAGACATAGAGGCAGTGACACTAGGTCACTGACCCCATGACGACAATCATACACGGGCACTCTTGGATCCTGATACTATTGCATTGATAGAGGCAAACTGACAGGGAGATATTAAGACCGACAAAGAGACATTGACATTGTAAGGAGGATCTTGACATAGGTGCCCTGGCATACAGGATGAAAAAAGGGATACTGACATGGAGACATTAAAATGAGCGTGAGAGACTAACATGGGAACACAGATATGTTGACACCGACTTTGTGATAGAAGAAATAGTCACTGTAGGGGCAATACTATAGGGGCACTTACATTGGAATAAAGACATTAGGCTAGGCTAAGTGACAACGGTACATTGTAGCAGGAGCATTGACACAGGGCACAGGGAGTCTGGGAAGTAAAGATTTGGCTTTTGGACGTAAATACATTGGCACTGAACCCAGGCATACAGGAGAGCCCTAAAGCTCTGGACGCTGGGGTGCACATGCAGCTTCTGCGTGCGAGTGGCCACCTGGTGCTCTGGGCATATGTGTACTGCTGCCATGTGGTTCCATCGCCCTGCAGGAATTCCAGCAAGCGGAAGATTTTGCATTGAGCAGAGCTCTGATCTGGAAGCCCTTTCAGGCTCACCCAGGGGATCCCGAGCCCTCCGCATTCATGCAGCAAACGAGAGAGATTATGGTGTCTATTTGCTCGGGCTGCTGAGATGAGATGGCGAGCAGGAGTGTGAAACAAGAAGGCAGTAAGTTCAATCTAAAAGTCATGAATCTGAGTTTATTTGTTCCTTGCCACTGCTGAGTCTAGTACACGTTTTGGAGACTTGGTAGTAACCTTCCTTCAAATCATTCAACTGATACCGCAAATACCCTCGAAGCTGGGGAACCGGGCTCTAGTCTCGGCAAGGATGCTCAACATCGTGTGACTCTGGGCAAATCACTTAGGGGCAGATTTACAAGCCCCCTGCGCCACTTTTGAGTCACTTTTCCCATGTTAAAAGTGACGCAAAAGTGGTGCAAGGGGCTTGTAAATCTGTCCCTTAATGTCCCCATGCCTAACAAAATGAATGCACCCCCTCTGTAACGCGACTGGTGCTCATGTAAAGCCCTCTGATAACTTCGGGTCAAGTTCACGCTCTAAAAAAATCCCCCCCGCCCCTCCAAAAAAGCTATGTTAAGAAAGTCACACTGTTGCCCCACCCACCCTTGATAGCAGTCTATATCACCACTATTGTGATACGTCCGACTTCTGCAGAGGGGAAGTCCAGTGAATAAGACGGTCTGAAGGTGCTTTATGGCTTTGACTCTCTTGTCTCCCCTATTGGAGCTTAGATGCCCCAAGACACAAAACAAAAGCCTACATGTTGAGATATTGAACGTGTGCAGGCCCGCCGTAGCGCCAGAAGAGGATTAGAGAGGAGCACTGAGGCTTCTTTTATGACTAATGCAAGCCAGGAGGACTTCTTATCTCTCCTCACACCACAGGTATTCCAGCACCAGATGCAAGCTATTGTGGTTAGATGCTTTTAACTGAACTGCTCAGTGTGATGCTGCCCTGCACATGCATGGAAAATTCCCCGAGTCTTTTATACTACCAGTTGCCAAAAGGAAAGGGAGAACAAAAGGACCTAGCGGTTAATTGAGAGGCTTTTTCTCAACGAGTGTCCCAGACATTTAGGGACATATTTATCAAATTATCATGCAGCGCAGCAAGGCACCTTGCTGCACTTCCCTGCGCTATAGGGAAAGGGCAGCAACGTGCTGTATTTTACAAATTACGGTGCATTCCTGTAATTTCCCACCGTTGGCACACAATGTGCTGCCTAGCGCCAACGCAGGCACCCTTGCATTATGGTGCAAAGGTGTGTGCCTTGTTAGGCCACTCAGGACCACTCAAGGTGACCTTGCATGACTTGATAAATCAAACTTAAGGGTTGAGTCGCATTTGCGCCCGGTTGCATATCACAAAACCAATGCAACCCTTTGGCAATTATGCTGCTTATTCTTCTGTTTTCAAGCGAGCAAATAATGCATACGTTAATGGACTGATTAGGAAAGAAACTAATGATAGGATGGCTTACAGAAAATTGGAACCTCCATCACTCCAAGAGCGTCATAATTACAATTTGGAGTTGCAAGTCTGTGTAACTTTATCCTTTAAAAACCTAAACCTTTGCTAAGAACATCTTGAAAGGTAAATGTGTTTGGTAAAACATATTTATTTCACCTATTAACTTACCTACTAGAATTATACATGTTGCCTTCTCTTCCCCATAATTCTCCAGGGAGAGGCGGAGCTAGACTATATCATTATTCCCAATTCATGAAGGTGGACACAGTGTATTGCTATCATTGCTTCCCAATCTTCTACTTCCTGCAATTTTCATAGTTCTTCATGAAGAGGCGAAGTAGAACTATATATTCATTCCCAATCTAACATGGTGGACACAGAAGATTCCTATGACTGTTTCTCAACCCAGCCCTGTTAGATAGAAAACACTGCTAATTTCAAGGGAATGTGAGCCACAACAGACACAATAGCATTTCTAATTGCGCTCTTCGCCTCTTGTTCTATATACTTTAGTATCATTATTTTGTCTCAAACTTTCCTTTGACTTCAAGACTCTTCTGCAAGTTTATTTGTAAGTCTCCTGATTCCGGGTTCCTTACGTCTCGGCCTAGGGTGGCCTCATTTTAGCATTTACAGCTTATCTGATTCTCTGAACTGCTTTCTCTGTCTCCTTTGGCACTTGTCTTCCTACAGGATTTTCCTCTCTTGCAACCTGTCTTGAGCACCCCTGCTTACCACGCATATTTTGCACTGCACAGATGGCATTGTGCCTACAGGAAGGAGTTGTGCTAGTTCCAGACAGCATTAAAGTCAAGACAAAAACCTCAATCCAGTCCGAAATCTAACAGACTGTTATTGGAAGATCCACTTCTCTCATTGGTAGCAATGTCCCAGATGTAAATGTAAAAGCTGGAAATGCAATCCCTGATTATGTTAATCTACTTTGCGCCATCATTTTTTTGTTTTAATCTGTTTTTATTAATTTTTCAAAAACACAAGTACAGGAATTCGGTTCACTGACGTATGAGTTCCCCTGTTGAAATAGCATTATATAGCGCACATGATAGGAACATAGTTGGGTCGCAGCATGGAAACTCCACCCAGTTGTACGGAACCCCTAAGGAAGTACAGATCTTAAACATTGGTATGTGCGGCCCATTATTCCCATACATGAGCACGTCAGGATATCCCGTTGAGTCCCTCAGCGGAATCCATATCTACTTTCAAGAAACAATAATGAAACAAACATATAAAACCTCAACCACCTCAAAATTAGACCAGCTCCGTTGTTCATATCACCGTCTCTGCCCCCCGTATATTCCCCCTCTCCCCTGGTGATGTGCAGTGAGTACGGTGCGGCACATAATCGTGTGTTTAGCTGCGTATTCCCACATCGCCCAATCTAGGTGTAAGTCATACGTGGAACCCTACGAGGTCACTCCGACGGATCTACTTTGCGCCATCATATGAGGATTTGGTGGTTTGGTAGGACATCAGAGGAAACATTGACAGACTACAGAAAGAGCTATAAGCAAGGTCTCAGATATTTTGCAATTCTGCTGCTGTGGCATGTTCTGCATAATTAGGTATTTGCAGCATTTGCCACATAATCCATCATCTGTTGAACAATCTGCAGATTTGTCCAAAAAACAGTTTTTAGCTCATACAGATCAAAAGTTACTAAAATTTGGAAGGCCTTCTGTAAAGGTTAACTTTTTATCTTTCAGTTTGTTTTTCCTATATCTGAATGTTATATTGGTACTAATGGGGAGAAACTGTTGCCCAGACAGTCGTACTGTGAAAAAATGAGAAACTTATGAAGTAATACTATCACAAAATTTGTCACGCTAGTTCGCATAATTTGGGTTTTCTTTTTGCATCATTTGGTCTTCCCCTGCAGCATAATTTGGTCCTCCCCTGCTACATAATTTCAATGGCCCTGGCTATAACAGTAACATGAAGTATCCGAGTTCCAAATTATACAGACCTCGATAAGCCAACCACATGAAGGAGCTCTTCAAAATAGTCAAGCAATTCTTCAACCCAGAAGCCATAGAGAACACACCATCCACCCCTCCCAAGAAGTCTATGACACCCTCTTGGGCTACTTCTACAGCAAGATTGCCACCATTTACACCATCTACAACTTTGACCCCCAACCCACAGCTCTCAGCCTCGATAACCTCAGCCAACCAGCGAACACCAGCCGAACGTTCACCACTTGGCCTCTGCTCACCACTCAGACCACCTCAGCCATCATGCTGTCTATCCATTCTGGATCACCCACCAACCCTTGCCCCATCATCTCTCCATCCTCAGAACCAACCCAATCAGCATGGAGCTCACCAACATCCTCAACACTTCCATCTCCACAGCAACTTTCCAGTACAGATGGAAACACGCAGCGGTCAGACCTCTCCTAAAGAAACCCTCTTCCGATCCCAGCATCCTAAAAAATTACAGACTGATCTCCCTGCTTCCCTACCCAGCCAAAGTACTCAAAATAATCATCAACCAGCAACTCACCAAATACCAGGAACAAAACCACCTACTCAACACCTCACAATCAGGATTCTGTGCCAACCACAGCACTGAGGCCACCCTGATTGCTGCTACAGACAATATCAAAACTCTCCTCGCCCGCAGAGAAATGGTGGCCCTGCTCTTCCTCGACCTCTCTGCTGTATTCAACACCATCTACCACCACGCCCTCATTGACAAACTCTACAACATCAGCATAGAGCAAAACACCCTCAAGATGATTTCCTCTTTCCTAACAGAATGCACACAGAGCATCTGACTGCCTCCCTTCACCTCCACACCTAAGGACATCACATGAGGCGTACCCAAATGTTCATCCCTCAGCCACACCCGGTTCAAAATCCACATGACTCTCCTTGCAAACGTTGTCAGATCCCATGGACTCAACATAATTTTCTATGCAGACAACAGTCAACTAAACCTCTCGCACACCGAGAACCCCTCTAATGCCGAAACAAACCTCTGCAATGCCATGACTAATGTAGACAAATAGATGAGAGAAATCTGCCTCATAATCAACTCTGATAAAACAGAAGTACTGATCTTTGGGAAGAACACCTCCATATGGGACCACAGCTGGTGGCCAGCAGACATCAAGCCAACACCCACACAGACAGACCATGCACACAACCTTGGCATTATCTTTGACAGCCAACTGACCATGAAACGACAAGTCAACACAGCTGTTTCCCCCTGCTTCCACACTCTTCACATGTTTTGCTGAACCTTCAGATGAGATGGATCCCAATCAACACAAGAAAGACTGTCGAGCAGGCCCTCTTCACCAGCCACCTCAACTACTGCAACACTCTCTACACTGGAATTTCCACACAGCTCATCAGAAGACTCCAGACCATACAGAACACTGCAGACAGACTCATCCTGGATCCTCCACAAATGGACCCACATCACCCCCCACCTCAGGAACCTCCACTGGCTCCCGATCCAGAAGAGGTGCCAGTTGAAGGTCCTCACCCATGCATACAAGGCTCTACATGATCAAGGACCATCCTCCATCAACTGAACTTCCACCTGCCCCAAGACACCCACGCTCCAGCTCACTCACCCTAGCACACAACCCCGCATCTATTGCAGCGGGGGCCACTCCTTCTCCTATATCGCTGCCAAGACCTGGAATGACCTGCTCCTCCACCTCCAAACAGCACCCTTCCTGGCAGAGTGCAGAAAGAAACTCAAGACCTGACTTTTGACGGAGACACAGGACCCTGAACACCCAGATACCCCTAGGGCGTGACAGTGCTGCATTATACAAACGCTGATTGATTGATAGAGCACACCTCCAAGAAGCTAATTGAGGTTCTAACTCACTGTAGAAGGCTGGCTTAGTATATGGTGCTCACTTAAGTAAGTGTAGCACCCTGCACTAATCCAGACAACCCTTATGGTGATTTTAGTGGTCTTAGACGACCTTAGAAAGCTCTCTAAGTGGTAGCTGTGGAGAGCAGCCCTCAGGCTTAGTCCAGAACGAGTGTAAAGCAGCTTGTTTTACCAGACCTTAATCTTATTGCTATAGTTTACGTGGAAAAGAACTACACAGTGTATTTATAAAAATAGGTATATATTATAAAACAATCACTAACACACAACAATAACTTCTACCCTTAGATATGACACAATGCACACAATACTTTGCAATAAAAACAGTATCACAAATACACAGTGGTCGCCAGGGGGAGTCGAAACCATATACTAAAATAAATAGATGCAAATCGCGACTCGAGTCAAGACTGTACCCAGAAGGCGTAGAAGTGCCGAGGACCCAAGGAACCACCTGAGGTAAGTACCCAGGAACCCATCAGAGGCCGTGTGCAGAGTAGAAACAAGACCACATGGTCAATTCAAGTCAATGGGTAAGTCTTAGTTGCAATTTTAAAGATGAAGGACCCTTTCCAGTGGTTCCTGAAGATACCCCGTGGAAAACAGAAGGTTGAAGAGCCACCGCACCCGTGGATACCCTACAAAAAGTATACCTACACCAGGGAAGCTGGGTGCATAGGTGTGAAGTGGCGTCGGAGACTGCGGTCAAACTTAATGGAGGACTTCAGGAAGAAGCAGCTGCTGGAGAAGAAGAAAGTGTCCGGTGAAACCCAAAGGTGGATTCAAGTTGAGAAGTGCCTGCAAGCAGAGGGGACAGAGTCTATGCCACTCAGGAGTGACCAGGTGGAAAGGAAGATGAATGCCCACCGATGTAGAGAGATGCAAGAGAGTTGATGATGACCTTTGAGCTACAGCTGTGTGGACCAAGCGATGCTGTGGAAGACCAGGAGCCATTCACGAGCTGTCGCACACCGGGTAACGAGAGCTGAGGGGTCGGTGTCCCTCGGGAGCACCAACAAGCCTTGACAACCGCAAACAACGTGGCAAAAGACACAGGGGCAGAGTTAGGATCAGCAAGGTCCCAGGGACTCACCACAAGCAGGGGAGTTGGAGTAGGCCCAGAGAAATCAGGGGAGCCCACTGGAGTTAAAGAAGACCCTCAAGAGAGCCCACAGGCCAGAGGACCTCGAGCAGTTCACCAAAGATGCAGGCCCACGGTGCAAGAGATGTGGTGAGGACAAAAATTTTGGCTGTCGGAGATGTTTGAGGCTGGAGCTTCTTGGAGCCTGAAGATTTCTGAGGAAGAAAGCCAACAAGCCTTGGCAATGGCAAGTCGATTTGGTGCATAGGGGTTTCGTTCCAGCGGTTCTGATGATAGATACTCGCCTCAAAGTTAGTGGGAGGACAATGCAGGCCTCAAGGGGGTTGTAGAACCACCACCTGTGTTGCTGAGCCTTTTGGAGTCCATAGGAACCCAGGAGCAGCAGACTGGTCAGCTTTGTTGCAGATGCAGGGAAATGACTTCCTTCACTTCAAGGGAGATTCCTTCAGGTGTCTTGGATTTCCACCGGCCTTGGAAGGATCCTGTATAGATCACAGGCACAGACGTTGCAGCAGATGAGCAGGACGATGAGACCAGGGGAAGCAGGAGTCTTCCCAGTTGCAGTCTCGGTGTCCAGAGCAGAATCCAGCGAAATCCAGAGTGCCCAGATGATCTAAGATGAAGTGGTGTTTTGATCTGAATCTTGTCCCACAACGAATCTAGAGACCCACCCACAGGTAAGCCCTTAAACACCCTAAGGAAAGGGTTGGTGTGATTCAGGGGTTCCTCCCATAGGAGGGGCTGGACAGTGGGGCAGATACTCCCATGTCATTTCTCAAGTTTCGCATCAGAGCGGGAGCCAACACCTCCCTGAACTGGTTTGAACTGGAGTATGCAAATGTGCCCTTCAAGCAGTCTCTGTGGGGCTGGCAAGGGCCCCCGCCCTGCCTCAATACATTAAACCCTGTCTGGGAGTATTCACACCTCCCTGGGACAGGATATTTTTGATTGGCAGCAGCCCTAGCGTGCTGTCCAGTTCTGGAAAACTGGTACTGGGAGCACTGAGGGCCTCCCAGATGCATGCTTATATATAGCTTCATCGTGGCATCAGAAATACCCCCCCACCTTTGAAATGTGGAGAGTTAGATTTAACACTATTTTTAACCTTGAATACAGCCTTTATTTTCGTAAGGGGTCAAATGGATGGAAACTGGCAAGCCCCTTGCGCCTCATTTGCGCCGCCGTTGCGTCAGTTCTGTGACGCCGCGGTGGCGTAAACCTTGCACCACTCTGCGCCCTATTTACAACGTGGCGTATCTAGGGAGATGCGTCACGTTGTAAAGCCCTGCACCACATAAACCTGCGTCAGGTTTCATGTGGGCGTTACGGCGAAGGGTGGGCGTTCCCTCGCAGGTACGCCTCATAAACATGACGCAGTGAAATCTACAAGATTTCACTGAGTCACTTTTACGGCCATGCTGCGTCAAAACCCTGCGCCTGCTTGAAGCAGGCGCAAGGAGTGATGCAGCATGTTAGGCATAGGGCGCTCCCGAGCCTTGCTGGAGCCTCGTCGCGCTTGCGATGCGACTTCAGCAATGCGCCGCCTTTACGACGGGGGATGCGAGATGCATCTGCCCATCCGTGCGCCACGGCACGCTGCATTGTAAATGCTGTGCATCAGTGGTGGCGGATGGGTGGTTTTGCCTGTCGCAAGTGTACTGGTGTATCCCTGCTGATTTGCAGAGATGCACCAGACCTTGTAACTATGTCCCTGGGTTTACAGATCTGGGGTCCAATGATTGATCATATGAAAGAGTAGAATGTTTCTTTCTATAACATACCCCCCATTTTATCTTCAGCTCCTTCTATTTATTAGACAATCTTAACCTTTGTTTTTTCTCCCTTTTAGCACATTTGGAATAAGATGTAGTAATTAGTCTTGTATGTACTATGTGATCGGTTTGTCTAAATGAAATCTTATCTGTTTAATCATGTTACGGATTGAAATCAAACAAAAAAAATAGAGGGCCTGCCTGAGGAGCATTACAATGCATGGACTCATACTCCCCAAACCATTTGCAGTGTGGGGGTATGATTCCAACATGTTTGATAACAAACATGACAGGGTTTGTTACAGCTAGTTTAGAGATGGTCATCGCATAAACGCATGGCCACTATGTATATCGTAATGGCTGTTGCACTTACAACCTGGGAGAATGGACTCTGAAGATTGTAGGGGTGTTCCGCTCATGCGTGAACACCCTCACACTTAGAACCAAGCACCCTGCCTGTTTAGCAGGATCAAAGTCAGACTAGTCAGAAACAGCATAACACCAGGAACAAAGTTGGGGTAACCATGCAAGCAGACTTTGAGAGACTCACAAAAGGGGAACAAAGATGCTTTGAAACAGGCACACATGGGCTACGACACACAGGTACACTGATTAATAAAGTGACATATAGACACTGATGTTGGGTAACTGACAAAGGACATGATCCTCAGGCTAAAGACATCAAATACTGCTTAAAGCATAGGGCATTGAGCCACTGACAAAAGAACATGGAGACCAGGCCAGTAGGTGGCAAGTACAGTACAATGAAGATTAGGAAACCACAGCTACTGGGACACCATGAATATAAGGACTGGTGTCTGCACTAGCAAGGTTATGTCTGCAGCTATATAGCGTAGTCCTACAGTAAGACTTTGGGCCTGATTCACAAAGGTAAATGTACACTTTAGTGTAGGTTTACGATTGTTTGACATTTACAATGGAATTCAAGAATAGTATCTTTGCGAGTGCAGAGTTTCCACACATAAAAAGACCTATCTTTTTATGTGCTGAGACTCCACACTGGTATAAATACTACTCTTCCTGACTCACAAAGGTAAACTTACACTTTAGTTTAAGTTTATGATTTTTTGCTATTCACAAAGGTATTTACAAATAGTTTATTTACAAGTGCGGAGTCTCTGCACACAAAAATAAAGGTCTTTTTATGTGCAGAGACTCCACACTCGTTATAACCTCGTTATAAGGTTGTTTTGTAAACTCCAATATAAAAAAACACATATTAAAAATAAAAATCACCACCCTAACCTGCATAGCATCTAAATTCAATATGTGTATCAAAAGGAATTATACGGTTTCAAGGTAAATGCCATGGTACACAATTTATACTCTGAAATGGTACGTAAATGTGAAATCTGTGACCTCATACTTTTTACAGAGACCCAGGGCTACATAAATTGATCCCTAAGGTCTGTAACATTATCCAAGCAAACTGAGACTTTGAGTGAGGTGACAGAGTTGCTTTAATCTTCTAAGGTAAGTTATATCACTACAGTTGTCTCAACAGTATACGTTCCTAACTTCTCAACATTTAGACAGCCTTGTCTTATAATTAGATTTGAATCATTTCCAGACCACAATCATTTTTTATTTATTTACCTCCTCAAACACCTCTGCTACTCTGGAGGAACTAAGTAACAAGTTGAGCGCTCTCCGCTTTCAAAAGGATAATATCATTGTCGTGGCTTACTTGAACCTGTGGTTGGAACACTCAACTGGTCAGACTCGTCCCTTTAAAAAAAATCTTAAAACATTTAAACTCAAACTTGCGGCTAAAGAGCCTACTCACTACACCAGTCATGTCCTAGACTCCATACTCTCTTCTATGGAAAATGTAACAACTTCTAAACCAATTCCAATCACATGGACTGATCATTTCGATTTTCCCTTTAGTATATTTAGATCATTTCATGACAAATACTTCAGCACAAATAGTTATGGAACAACCTACCAGGAAAATGTTTTCACCTGAAGTTATGTGTCCTAATATGTCTCAAATTTAGGAAGTGATTCTTTAGGGCATTCAGAAGCAACCCCTACTGTCTTACTAAATAATACACTGAAGCTATTAATCATGTCTTAAATAAGACCTTACCTATATAACAAAAAATCGAATCTTTAAAAAGGACGATAACACTTGCTTCTCAACAGATCTTGCTAAATGTTAATTAGACTTAAGGTAATTAGAACCACAATGGCAAAAAGATTATAAAATAGAACGTAACTGCATATATACTCAGGGAATTACTTTAAAAATAATTTAAGAAACAAAAAGCCCTTCTATTACTCACTTGACTAACACTCCCAACCTTTCAAGGTAATTTTGTACGGCTGTAAGAGAAGTGCAAAAATGTATGCCTCCTCTTTTAATCACTATAACAATTCTCAAATTTCTTCTCAGAAAAAATTACTTTTATTAGAAAATGTATTGAAGTTCAAGTAATTGTCAAGCCCACTAAAACAGCCACTCTTATTCCCCCTGCAATATTAACACTACTCTTGAAGAGTTTCAGCCTATTTGTGGATCACACCTGATTGAAGTTATCTCAAACACTCACCCTTCAAGCTCCCCATTGACATCTGCCTAGCTAAATGCCTCAAGATTCAAAGAAGTGGGCATCAATGAATCTGCCCTAACCTACAAAAAAGACTTTCTGTCAAATCACCCGCAAACAGTAGCAGTGCCCCTTTTCTTTTCTGAATTCAAAGCCATTGACTGTGGGTCACTGCAGGGTTTTAATCTATCACTACGGCTTTTTTTTAAATGTACATATGTTTACTAGCCAAACTGATTCATCAGATGTGAACAAAGGTCATACACAGCTTATCTTTTGTCTTTCTCCTCACTCTAATTCTGTTTTAAATCCGAATCAGTATAATCTGACAGTTTACAGGCCACTCGTTGGTGGATGTCTACAAGTTATCTGTAATGGAACCTGAACATAATAGAAGAACTCTTAACATCTTTTAATGTCCAGATGAATGACTAGCATCTGCACTGGTCTATCACACTCAGCTCTTCCCCTACAGCTGCTTCTAGTGTGTGGATTCTTAGTATTTATATTGATTCCAATTTGGGCCTTGAATCACATGTCTCAAATATGACCAAAGTGGTACAAAAGGGGGTGGTGATGGACGGAGCATCAGAACCAATCAAACACTCACACCCAGTCAACAGATCTGGGTTTGATCCATCACCGTTCTTTAGCCCACTCTGCCACCCCAGTTCAGACATGGCCATATGCAAATCAGTCTGACCCTGTGCCTCATGGGAACAGTCCAGCCCGAACTGCCAAGCCATGCCTTCCCTGGACCGGAAACAAGCTTCCTAGGACCGGTTTCTGGCATTTCAGCCGTCTTCAGCCAGGCTTGCTTGAATCCAGTGGCAAAGTGAGCAAAAGACTCACGTCTGAGCATACCCTGCCAACTTATGGCGAACAAAGCGGTACAAAAGGGGGTGGTGATGGACGGAGCATCAGAACCAATCAAACACTCACACCCAGTCAACAGATCTGGGTTTGATCCATCACCGTTCTTTAGCCCACTCTGCCACCCCAGTTCAGACATGGCCATATGCAAATCAGTCTGACCCTGTGCCTCATGGGAACAGTCCAGCCCGAACTGCCAAACCATGCCTTCCCTGGACCGGAAACAAGCTTCCTAGGACCGGTTTCTAGCATTTCAGCCGTCTTCAGCCAGGCTTGCTTGAATCCAGTGGCAAAGTGAGCAAGGGACTCACGTCTGAGCATACCCTGCCAACTTATGGCGAACAAAGCGGTACAAAAGGGGGTGGTGATGGACGGAGCATCAGAACCAATCAAACACTCACACCCAGTCAACAGATCTGGGTTTGATCCATCACCGTTCTTTAGCCCACTCTGCCACCCCAGTTCAGACATGGCCATATGCAAATCATTCTGACCCTGTGCCTCATGGGAACAGTCCAGCCCGAACTGCCAAGCCATGCCTTCCCTGGACCGAAAACAAGCTTCCTAGGACCGGTTTCTGGCATTTCAGCCGTCTTCAGCCAGGCTTGCTTGAATCCAGTGGCAAAGTGAGCAAGGGACTCACGTCTGAGCATACCCTGCCAACTTATGGCGAACAAAGAGGTACAAAAGGGGGTGGTGATGGACGGAGCATCAGAACCAATCAAACACTCACACCCAGTCAACAGATCTGGGTTTGATCCATCACCGTCCTTTAGCCCACTCTGCCACCCTAGTTCCGACATGGCCATATGCAAAGCAGTCTGACCCTGTGCCTCATGGGAACAGTCCAGCCCAAACTGCCAAGCCATGCATTCCATGGACCGGAAACAAGCTTCCTAGGACCGGTTTCTGGCATTTCAGCCGTCTTCAGCCAGGCTTGCTTGAATCCAGTGGCAAAGTGAGCAAGGGACTCACGTCTGAGCATACCCTACCAACTTATGGCGAACAAAGCGGTACAAAAGGGGGTGGTGATGGACGGAGCATCAGAACCAATAAAACACTCACACCCAGTCAACAGATCTGGGTTTGATCTATCACCGTTCTTTAGCCCACTCTCCCACCCGAGTTCAGACATGGCCATATGCAAATCAGTCTGACCCTGTGCCTCATGGGAACAGTCCAGCCCGAACTGCCAAGCCATGCCTTCCCTGGACCGGAAACAAGCTTCCTAGGAACGGTTTCTGGCATTTCAGCCGTCTTCAGCCAGGCTTGCTTGAATCCAGTGGCAAAGTGAGCAAGGGACTCACGTCTGAGCACACCCTGCCAACATATGGCGAACAAAGCGGTACAAAAGGGGGTGGTGATGGACGGAGCGGGGCCAATCAAACACTCACACCCAGTCAACAGATCTGGGTTTGATCCATCACCGTTCTTTAGCCCACTCCGTCCATCACCACCCCCTTTTGTACCGCTTTGTTCGCCATAAGTTGGCAGGGTATGCTCAGACGTGAGTCCCTTGCTCCCTTTGCCACTGGATTCAAGCAAGTCTGGCTGAAGACGGCTGAAATGCCGGAAACTGGTCCTAGGAAGCTTGTTTCCGGTCCAGGGAAGGCATGGCTTGGCAGTTCGGGCTGGACTGTTCCCATGAGGCACAGGGTCAGACTGATTTGCATATGGCCATGTCTGAACTCGGGTGGGAGAGTGGGCTAAAGAACGGTGATGGATCAAACCCAGATCTGTTGACTGGGTGTGAGTGTTTTATTGGTTCTGATGCTCCGTCCATCACCACCCCCTTTTGTACCGCTTTGTTCGCCATAAGTTGGTAGGGTATGCTCAGACGTGAGTCCCTTGCTCACTTTGCCACTGGATTCAAGCAAGCCGGGCTGAAGACAGCTGAAATGCCAGAAACCGGTCCTAGGAAGCTTGTTTCCGGTCCAGGGAAGGCATGGCTTGGCAGTTTGGGCTGGACTGTTCCCATGAGGCACAGGGTCAGACTGATTTGCATATGGCCATGTCTGAACTGGGGTGGCAGAGTGGGCTAAAGAACGGTGATGGATCAAACCCAGATCTGTTGACTGGGTGTGAGTGTTTGATTGGTTCTGATGCTCCGTCCATCACCACCCCCTTTTGTACCGCTTCAAATATGACCAAGTCATGCTTTTTCAGCTAAAAATCCTATGGGAAATTATGCTGGTGCTTGAGACTAACTGAAGAATTCCATGGTCAATGAACTGGTCGAGTCCCACATAGACTATATGAAAGATGTACTGCTGATGACCCCTAAAAGTTTAATCTCTAGCATTCAAGTCATTCAAATAATAATAATAATACCAGCATTTGTAAAGCATGCAGCTACCACAGGCGAGGTGTCCCGGCACTGGGGGCCGTCGGGAAGATTAAGTGAGCTATTACCCAGAGTCACAAGGTGCTGGGCTAACCTGATGCCGGCAAACGAACTGTGAAATCCCGTGTTCCGGAGTCAGCCGCCCTGGCTGCTGCACCACACCTCTTCCCAATGCAGCAGCCTAAAAAATGTTGCTCGGTAAGGAAATTTGATTCCATCTCTCCCATGTGAAAGTAATTATGTTGGCTTCGTGTTCAGAAGGTGATGATTGTCAAAGCAATGACTATTGTGCACAACTCTATCTATTACAAAAATCCAAAATTTTTCAAAAAGCAGTTCTCTAGAATAAACCAGCAAGATTCTGGACTGAATTGTTTACAGATTCCAGGAGGAACATGGGCTTCTACCTATGGTAAAAAAAAACATCTTTTTTTATTGCAGCAGCCATCTATTGGAACACCCTTTCTCTAATTCTGCACAGCCTTTCTTCATTACTGCAATTTAGGAAAGCCTTAAAAACCTATATTCTAGTCTATAATTATTATCTCTCTGCTAAGATATGTGTTTGAGATTTCTTACTGCAAATCCTTCTCTAACAATCTTTACAGAGCCAAGAAATTAAAGTGAATGCATTCTAATACAAAATACAAATCTAGACCTGGTACTAACAACAAACATGAGGTCAGTCAAGAAAATTACATTAAAGTATTCATGAAGTAAAGCACCTTGTGTGATAAGGAGAGGCCCTGAGGTTGCAGGGAAGATGAGAGGTTTCTCTGATGGTACCCTCCCTGGCACATAGATGCCTGGCTCCATGGTCTTATGGATTTAAATTATGATGGTGCTGGAAGTATAAGTAGAGACACAAGAGGAGCATTGGTGTGGAGTAGTTGGTTTTGACCATGGTGCAAGTTGAGCATAAATGATGCATTCTTCTACACTGTGATTACTCATAAATAAATGGATTGGATGACAGGTCTACAAATTGTCCATATTAACCTTCCATAATGAGATATCTTTGGAGGTGGAGAGGCTATAGATTTTTTAAATGTGATGCGGAACGATTTTCTTCAAAAATTAAAGGTAAGGGAGTTTCAGGTTCACTTCTTTTGGCTCAAAACAGGAGCATAACGGAGACCCCAGCATCCCCCACAAAGCAGCGGGGGCAGAGTTCCTTGTTTTGGAGGGAGCCCCCTCACCTCCTAAAGCCATCCCATTGCAGGCCTTGCAGGCTGCGTGCAATGGCATGGACTAAGAAATAGATAAATGCTTGGGCAAGCCACAATGCTTTCCCGAGCAGGCCACCTGCGGCATAGGGCGGACCCAACCCTTCAGAGGGACCCCATTGAGCCCAAGACCAATGAATATGTGTGCAATCTGGGAGACAAAGGGCCCCTCATCATATTTTGCAGGGGGGGTCATAATTTTGTGGTATGCCACTGGCTTGAAAAGGACAGTATTTGCACTTTCATGAACTTTCAGATTTTGAAGAATAGTCATTTTATGATGCCCAGTGCTTCAGTGATTCCTGATAATGTCAGCTTCTGTACTGCTACTACTACTACTAAATATGTTAAGCGTTCAGATGAAGGTATTCTATATGACAAAATGTTGAATATTCATTCCATTTCACTTGGGTCTGATGTAGTGAAATTCATGGGATAGTACTGTGGTTTAATCTTGTCCAATACTGTCCCTTTGGGCTCACATGTACTTCATTTGTAGTAGTACTACTTAATTAGTCATAAAAATTCTAATAAAACCAGAAAGCAGTTGTCCACATCATAAAAACACTACAGAAACCATGCAGCACTGAATCACTTTATCTGTACTACCACCTGAAAGACAGTCATACTGGTATGTGACTACTTAACAATGGTCACTGATGTATATATTCAGGTATGCAGAAATCAAGTTCTCACTTGTTTGCTAAACAATTTGAAAAGTGGCAGCTGAGGACAAATTATTTGTATTTTGCAGTTAAAATTAACCTATTCTAATAAGGGTGTTACAATAACAAATAGAGATTGGACACAGTCCTACCCTAATAAATGTAATCTACTCATTTCTTCGATGGAGCGTAGGAGAAAGGGGTTTTACCAGCTATACTGGAAGAGAATGTGTTGTAGGTTTCAGTGATGAAAGAGCCACGGTCAATTCAGCAGTGGTACTTTGTCTAAATTCTGCAGAGTTTGCAATTAAATATTGAGTTGGAGGGTAAAGCAAGACAGTGGTAGTAGCAATATTTATTCTCATTTGTTGTCTGGAAAAAACTGTTTAGCTTCAACCACTTGTTTTTCATTATTTATCCTATGTTTTGAATGGATGTATTAAGTATGAAGCATTGGTTATTACTGAATCTTGTCATTAGTAAATAATATGAACCAAGTAGCTTTCATTTTACATTAAAGTAAATAGTGGAGAGATAAGATACATGTGTTAAACAAGATATTGATAGCACTCTAAAGAAAAAAGAACAACCTAATGTTACTTGCCGGATTTAAAATCACTTAATCTCACCAAGATCTTTCCTTCCAATAGTAGGTTGCTTGCTGCAACTGAGGTTTAAGGATTTAAGGGTTTAAATGGTACTAATGGGACTGAGACCCTTAAATATTTCAGGGCACTTATAATGTGCAAATCTTCTCTTCACTCAAAATGAATGCAAATATCAGTCTCATATTTCTGAGACTAAGGGCCTGATTATGGTCTTGGAGGACAGGGAAACTCCATCACAAACGTGACGGATATCCGGTCCGCAAAACTGCAATTCCATTATATCCTTTGGAACATGTAATATGGCGTTTGTGACAGAGTATTCCTTCTGCCAAGATCATAATCAGGCCCTAAGTTTAGCCAGACATTACTGAGACAAAAATTATTCTAAAAGTGACTCATAAACTCCCGAACCTAATATACTACTTAAAACTCAGGTTTCTGAATTAAATAATGTTGAAGGAAATTAAAACCAAGAAAACGAAGGACACTTTAAGACATTATTTTGACATACAGGGATATTCATCTGCTTTTCATTGCTTATGCGCTAACGTACCTTGTGACGAGGTTACCCTCTACATGGAAAATACTGCAATTAATTAAAAAATCCTGCCTGTGTTTGTTTCGAGTTGATTTGTATATGATTTGAAGTTGTAGACACAAATTCCAAGAATTAAAATGTATTAGAACATTGGAATGTTGGAAGCTCCAATGAAAACAATGGAGTGCTCCGGGCTTATAATGGCTGGTATAAGCCCGGAGCTCCAACATTCCAAGGATTGTCTTTGTTCACAGTTGTGGCTGTGAACAAAGGCTTCAGGGAGCCTGAAGGGATTTGACTCCCCTTGCGCTCTCTGAAGGCTTTGTTTTATTTGTTAGAACATTCTGCCTTCTAGTGGCAGAATGTTCTAATAGCCTTATAGCCCTTCGTAGCAGGGCTATACCAGCTATTAGAACATTGGAACGTTGGAAGTTCCATTGAAAACAATGGAGTACTCCGGGCTTATACTGGCTGCTATAAGCCCGGAGCTCCAACATTCCATTGTTTCTTTGTTCACAGCTCTGGCTGTGAACAAAGGCTTGAGGGACCCTGAGTGGATTTGAATCCCCTCGCACTCCCTGAAGGCTTTGTTTTATTTGTTAGAACATTCTGCCCTCTAGTGGCAGAATGTTCTAATAGCCTTATAGTCCTTCGGGCTTCGGCTCGGGCCTTTAACGGCCTTTAACGATGCAGCGGGCCTTTAATAGCCGGTATAGCCCGCTACGGCAGGCTATAAGGCTATATTAAATTCACCCTGCTTTGTTAAAGTCCCTCGCCTTTGGCTCGGGCCTTTAACGCTGCAGCAGGCCTTTAATAGCCGGTATAGCCCGCTACGGCGGGCTATAAGGCTATATTATTTGGATATTTCTTTGTCAGTTAATTCAATTTAGTATATCAGAAATGTTGAATTTATTCACTACTAAGTATCAGGAGTAGGGTTACACACACAAGTGTTCTCAGGAGAGGCACATCATAGGTGGTCATAAGGAAGTTGGTTAAGGTTTGTGGGTTTTCACAAACCTTTCAATGGTACGTCACAATCCAATAATGCAACTACCATATATGTCATCAATATGCCGTGTAGATGACGTATAATGGTTTCCCATGCACCTCTAGTATGACAGTGGCCATTTGGTAACAGCCACCATCATACTAGAGGTGCAGGGGGAGGTTCTTCCAACCTTGGAAATATATTTTCCAAGGCAAGGTAAATAAATGACAAATTAAACGTCCATTTGAACATTTAACAATATCATAAAGAAATGGGATTTTCTGGTTCAGGTTTATGCCTAAAAAAACAAGGATTTTCATAGATTTTCAAAAGTAGGCTGGGGATACTTTTTAAATCCTAAAAAATTAAATTAATAATGTCTTCTCAAACACACTGTTTAAGAAATGGTTATCTTCTATGGTTGAATCCATATAGTGAGGCTTTTCCTACTGCATCAATCACTAGTTTCTGGGCATTGTCTGCGTTAGGTGCAATGTTTTATTGTTATCAATTACTTTTTTATGCTACTGGATTTTTAATTTACTCACTTTTAGCACTTTAGATCAAGCAGTCGAGACCTATTCTTGGAGTCGGTACGAGGTTAGCAACTCAAATACTGCATAATACAGTAAGCACACAATAAATGAAATGTCAAGTCAGAGTTTAACTGCTAAAATCTTCTTCACCAATAAAAAAGGTAGTCAGGTGTAAATACCATGTAACAGAACAACAATTCAGAAATACCATGCAGTGTCTGGTGTCAGATGCAACCCCAAAACAGGCTATTAGAGCAGTACTAAGACTGATTTATATATGTTTGGGTCTAATCTGAGGTGATTATGGTAGGCAAAAGAGTGATCGATTGGAATGCTACTCTGAAATCATGTGGGGTGGAGAGATGGATAGAACAGTTCCAGAATCAATGATGCCATCATAAGCCAATGAAGTAGTACCTCTCGTTTTACTCTGTAGTGGAAGAACCTTCTGTATTGGTGCAGTAAAGGTGATGCAGATGTCAATATGAATTCAGCCTCCTGGTGTAGTGGGCCAGTACTTAAAAGTGGAGGTACCGGTGGAAAGACAGACCCAAGTAAAGTGTGCAACTTTCACATTTTGTATATTCTTCCAATTTCAACAGGTCAAATTTCTGTTGACATTCTGTATAAAGGAGGAAGAAGAAGCCTACTTTAACCCAGGATAGCGTAGAATTCCAAAGCGGAGTTTCTGCGATCTACTACTGCACGGCAAAAATATAAGGTCACATATGGCTGTATGATGGGCATTTCAGGAGAGATGGGCCAGATACTCCAAACACTGGTAGGGTAGCATGTTGCCAGGAAATCCTACAGGAAGAGCTTAAAAATGCAGAAACATATTTTTGTTCAGTATGGCTCAGACCCATGTGGGGCTCTGTATAGCTTAAAAGACACTCCAAAGCATGCTGCAGTGCACGTTATGGGGAATTTCATATGAAATGCACAGCTTGATGGAAACATTGAAAAAACACTAATATGTACCACATTTGCAATGCCTTTAAAGACGGCAAAGCAAAAACGAACAACAAGCACTTAATTCATGCAGCATTGTATTTAAGAGGGGGTGCATGTAAGCACCATGCCTGCAAGGGCACATGTAATCAAGCCAGTGCACCTGAACTCTTGTTTCACATGCAATCAACCACCAGCCTCTCAAGAGCCTAGTCTGGTGGGGCAGTAGCCATCTTCTTAGGTTGATCAGTGTAAACTTTAAGGAATATTTACTAATGTTCAGCCAATTCAGTGCAGCAAGAAGAGTGAAAGAGATAGAGTAGAAATGTACTGCTTGTACTACAGTCCAGTGCCAATGCAGGAACCCTTGTGCCATGCTGCAAAGGTGCCTGAATTTGACAGGATTGTTTTTGTGCAAGAAGGGAAAATTTCCTGAACAAAAACAATTCACAGAGGAAATAATGAAGTGAAAAAAATATTGTTGCCCTCGGTAGGCAATCATATGTCAGATGTGTGATATGAGGCAATCCCAGGTTGACAAACCTTTGTAAATCTGGAATTGCGTCAAATCTATGGGTGGATGCACAGGAATTTCATGCTTCACCTATGAAATGCCTACCAGCTTCAAATGAAATGTATCACACCACAAGCCTCTGCATTATTTTGTCCTTAACAAAGTCAAACAGGACAGCACAAATCACACCTTGGGAGGCTTTGTAAATCTCACTGAAGCCTTTGTGTTGTCCTTGCCGAAATCTGGGCCTAAATGTGTGATGCAGTTCCCTAGTCTGGTCCAACATCAGTCAACACAACCCCTCCCAGTTGAAAAATACTTGAGGTGAGCGATAGAAAGTAATATAAAGACTACACTGAACAAGAGGAACAGTGTTTGCTGCCACATAGTATCACCAATCAATGAACAAAAATGCAGCAAAATAGAACACCATTTCAATATATGATAAGATGCCAAATAAAAGTTTGTTGGAAATACACACAGCCTTCACAAGAACCAGTCTCAGTAAAGTCCCCACAATATATGTGCATTTTATTATATGACAAAAATCTATTACAGTCCCCTAGCCACTACATTATAGTTAGGTCTAGGTAAGTAGATTCGGAGGTAACAATAAAATGTGTAAATCCCCCTTGATGATGGAATGTTATACGATGTAGTGGATGCAATATTATTGTAGGCCGATATTATCAACCTCTATTTAGTGTCATGCAACCCCAGATTTTATCTACGGATGCAATACTTTACCCTTTCTCGAAAGATAGTAATATTGAGATGGTAAAAAGGGAAATGCAAACATTGAGTCATTGTTTATTTTTGTAAAACAAGGCTACTTTAATGCTCCGTACTCAAGGACAATTTTGGAGGTAGGTTAGATGTCATACCACGCTGTTACTATTTCCGCAAGGACTGGTAGATCTTTGGAGTAATCAGGATCCAGTTTATTATCCAAGATAAGGTCTTGGGTCATCCGGAGGTGTTAACCTTGCTGGTCTTATGCAGGGACGGACTGAATGTTGAGGCATCAGGCGTTTTCCCTGTGGGTCGGAAGGGTGAGGGCCCGTTTTTGAGTGGTGGGGGCCCCCGTTTTTAGGTTGAGCCTGGGCAGCGCATGCGCTGATCTGCGGCATGCTGTGTTGGAGTATGGAATAGAAGCCCCTCCCACTCTCCACCCATATTTGTCATTTGCTTGTGTCATTGTCCTTCATAAATGCTGGCTTCTGATTCGCTAATAGGATTGTTAGTCCCTCCTTAGTACCAGTAATGAGCTCTCTCAGCTGCAGCCCGACTTGCCGCTCAGCGCTTCATGATAAAAAAAAAAACAGCCGAGTGATTAAATCTGAGGAGCTCAGGGACTGGAGGTGAGGCCTCGTGGTCTCTCTTCCCACCCACGGCTTCCCAGGAGTGCTTAACAACCTGCCTGTACTACTAACTCCCATGCACTTCTGTGGTGTGTTTTAACTCTGGCAGTGCCTGACGGGGCATGTTAAGTCTGTGTTCATTAGCTGCTGAGACCGCGCCACATCTGCCTGTCTGTCACGTGGCATGTAGTTCCTTCAGTGCTTGTGAGTAGACCACGTAATTTATCCGAGGTAGCAGCTTCCCTATTGCTGTTATTCAGGCAAAAGACTCCACCCCCACGTTACTAACAGTGACCTTTGCTTTGGCTTAAGTGCTTTCTTCATTATACCTTGTCTTTGCAGTATGTTCTAATGAGGGAGAAAATGCCTGCTTTTCGTGATTTTTTTTTCGGATTTTCTACCGGCTGGTGCAGCACAATGCGAGTTTCTGGTAGCTCAAATGGTTGTTATTTATGATGTTTTCATGTTTCTCTGTTCTTCATTGCTTCATTTTGCTCACAAAAGAGTGTCACTCATAGTAGTTGAATGTCAATCATAATTACAGTGAAAAAGTGAAAATGTCACACATAGTCAATCTGCAACCTTGGCAGCTATGGCCCGGCATAATGGAGGCCGCTTCTTTGAATATGCCTCACATTTGCCAGAGTTTGAGCTGTTGGCATTGTAAATGACAATGCCTTTTATTTATGTGTTAATTAGCAAAATAGATAAATAAAAGGCATTGGGCCTCATGTAGGTGGGCTGGCATTTACCACTTCATAAATACCGAATCATACCGATTCGGTATTTATGAAGTGGTAAATGCTATGTAGGTTTTCCTGCGGTAAAAATTACCGATTCGTAGAAATTCGGTAATTACCGAGTCGGTATTTACCGATTCGGTAATGAGGCATACCTTCCCATTGATTGAATCAATGGGAAGGTATGCCTCATTACCGATTCGGTAAATACCGATTCGGTAATGGGGGGAGCAAAATCAAGGGTGGCAGGGTGTCACAGTGACACCCTGTTGCACCCCTGATTCCTACATGTGTGCACATGTGGCACACATACATGCCCTAAGGGCATGTATGTCTGCCACATTGCACACTTCAAAGTGCATAAAAATGCTTTTTTGCAGCTATTCGTTATTTACCACCAACTTTTAGTTGGTGGTAAATAACGAATCCACCCAACACCCACACACTCCCCCTACATCTCATTTCATGATTCGGTATTTACTGAATCGGTAATATTACCGATTCGGTAAATTTACCGATTCGGTAAATACCGAATCATGAAATTCTCCCCCTACATCTCAACAGCCTAAATACCGGTCGGTAACGGTATATTTACCGAAAATCGGCCGTTACCGACCGGTATTAGGCTTCCTACATGAGGCCCATTGTCACTTACAATGCCAATAGCTTAAACTTTCACAAATGCAAGACCTACTGCATTGCAAATGCTTGTTGTTATTGGTGGCCGGTTTAGCAGCAGCAGTGCTTCTCAGTAGCACCCCTCCCCCCCCCCCCCCCCCCCCGCCTCTATTGGTGCGGTCCAACTGAATTACCAGGGCTGGTTTGTGTTCCCAGTCAGGTCCTGGTCCTATGTTTGGGTTTAAGTTTTTAATGAAGTGATTGATGACTGAAATCTGTTGCAGCACAGCATTACTGCGATGTTGGTGGGGTGAACACAAGGTAGGGCTGCTCCTTGTCTCTTGTCTGAGTTTAGGGTCCTTTTGAAGAGTCTACTGGCTTGTTTGTTATAGAGAGTTCTGTTGGCAGCTACATACAAGCTTCTGAACGGTTCCTTCAATAAAGATGTCAGCAATGTCTTAATCCTGGCTCACAGACACAAACGACATAAGCTAATAAGAGAAAGTAAAGCGAAAATGCTTAAACTAACAAAGCATTCGATCATTGTTGAGATCATCTCGAACCATTACCGAGTGAGGGGAAAGAAGCATAGCTGTAAAGCGGCAGAAAGATCTCGCAGAGAAGGTCACAGCCCCTTCGCACATTCATGCATATTTAAGGATATACATTGATTCCAGTGGTACCCCGAGACATTCTCTTAGAGCACGCGATGCATGTGCTATCTTGTGTATACTCAGCAGCAGCCAGACGGGCCCATCGCGCCTTGAGACACTGCAGAACTGCCTCGTGTGTTGGAAACTATTGTGCAGTGAACTTTCCAACAGCATGCACGTCCCAATCAACTTACTGGGAAAGTATGAGGTCAGGGACGACTGAAATTACTGCCAACATATCTTGAAATGAGCCAGATTCTAAGTAATGAAAGAATTGTTGGTGCCCCGCAGATGGTATAATTTGTAGCTGTGGTTGTGTCAATAAAGCGACTTTCTGCTCTTTCAGGGGCACATTTACTAATCTTTCACTCGAAGCAGGCCAGCAAGCAAACTTGTTGCACTGATAACGTGTAAGGGAGAGAGCAGGGGAGGGAGCAGAAATGCTCCATAATCACATATATATGGAGCATTAGTGCACTCTCTTTGGGCTGGCGTGCACTGCGTGCTGCCTAGCTCCAACGCAGACTCCCCTGCACCATAGTGCAAGGGTGCCGGCATTACAGGGAGGATTGTTTTTGTACTGGAAGGGACACTTTCCTGCACAAAGCATCCCTTACAGGCATTTTCCTCTTTCTATGTGTGCTGCAGAATTCATCACACGTGGAAAGAGGAAATAAAGACGTCTCTTCTTCTTGTGCCTCACTGGGGAAGGCATAGCATTGTGATGCATTCCCAGGTTTACTAACTTTAGTAAATCAGGGAAAGCGCCACAATTCATGGGTGGATGCATGGGAACACCTAGGCTCCACCTGTTAACACCTCCCTAGTTGAAATGTATTGTAACGGAGTGCAAGCAGCTGTGTTACATTATATTTCTATGCAAAAGCCACGCAAGGCGACACAAATCACCTTTTGAAAGGCTTTGTAAATATTACTGAGGCTTTTTCGTTCTCCTTTCCTGACCTTGTGTGATGCAAGGCCAATGCAAAGGCTTCATTAATCTGGGCCTCAGTGTACCATCGGAGATGTTGCGCTTTGGATAATGTCACACTGCCACTACCACCGGTGCTTGCATGCTCCATTTGGTGAGCAATTTCTAATGTCATAAACACTGGGCTCTGTGAGAGCCCATCAGAGCAGTGCTAGAATGCTGGGAGAAGGAAGGGGTGGCACAGACAGTGGTGGGGGTCGGGGTGGTCAACAGGAGGTCAGGTTTGCATTGGGGGGGTCAAGGAGAAGAGGCCCTGTTATGTATGGCTCCTCACTACTCCTCTTCCCCTGCCTAGCTGTTGAAAGAAGGGGCAGATGATCTGGGTGGGGGCATACGTAAAATAAAATTATAAATGGAAAAGAAGGGAATTACATGGACGTTTTGTTTGTGACATTATTGGCAACTCAATATTCAGTCTTCTTGCCTCTTTGATGTCACTCAGAACCCCTTGGTAAAAACAAGGGGTTGTTTTTATGATTGCATTTTCTGGGCCGAAACATGTTAAATGAAAAACTCAAAGGTATGCTAGTTTTAATTTTTTATAAAAACTATTGGTCTATAGCTATTTACCCACAACATGTAATAAGAAAAACAATAATAAAAGAAAAACTCATACATATGTTTTTTTATTAAAACTTTTATTAATAATTTTTATAACAATCACTATTATTAAACATTACATAGTGTGAATTACTGAAATAGACACTAGATTAAAATATTACAGATTTTTGGAGAAAGATAACAATAGGCTTACTTTTTATATTGTGGTGTTCTGATTCTTTGCCAAAGTCAGTAAGTCTACCTGAGTGCAGCCAGGGCCTGCGGAGATAATGTCACACTGCTGATGCTGGAAGGGTGTGTGTGGCATGGGGATGGATGTTCGCAAGCAGTTGGACACAGGTCAGGCTCTATGGTCAATGCCATGGTGTGGACCACTGAAGGCTCTGCACGACGCAGGTTAGCTGCCCGTGATTAGTGGTGTGGCCAACCCCTAGCAGGGAGGCAGCACCACATCATGGTTTGGCCATAGTGTTGTGAGGTTGGCTGTGACCGGGGAGTTGGATAAAAGGCCTGGCCTGTGGCCCTGCCTGCTGCCAATCCCACGCCTCGCACAGCTGATAGATGCGCTCAGTGTGGGGTTGTTCACCTGTGAGGGGTGGCCATACCCTAAAGTAACTGTAACTCATGCTCTCACCATGCACATCTAATTACCCCACATATTACATCACTCATGACATGTTCCATAACATTATTGATAACATCATCATTGCAACATTTGAAATTACATTATTGATGGCAAGACTGTGCATGGTGGGTGTGCGAGTTATAGTTACTTAAGATGACTACAACCGGTGAAATTCTGTCAGATTTTTTTGTATAAAATATTAAATTGTCACTGAAAGTTTCATCTAACTATAAAGATATCAGTATATATATATATATATATATATATATATATATATATATATATATATATATATATATATATATATATATATATACATCGCTATGTCTGCAGACGCCATGAGGAGCAGGGAGGAGGCGGCCATTGATTTGTTTGATGACTCACCGGCTGGTGGGTCATCAACTATTACACAAACAGTCAATACGTCTAGTGGGATGTCCAGCCCACGTGACATATTCAAACGCTTGGAAAAGTTAATGAAGGCCGAACAGGCCAAATGGTGGGAGCATCGCTCCCTGAGCCGTTACCTGGAGGTGGGGAGCATACCCCGTGGACTCAGAATCATGCTGGCACCCAGCTACGAGCAACCTGATCCCAACATGCTCAATGAATGGGCAGAATGCAACTTGGAGTCTTCGCGCAAGTTAGTAGCCATTCTAGTTAAGAACGCGGAAAGTGATCGCGCTGCACTGCAGGATAAAATTGATGAAGTAAATAAAGAAATTCATGCTCTTGACACCTCGGTCGAATGTACAAAATACAGGGATGAGATGACTTTGCGGCTGCGTAAAGAGGAGGAAATTATAAAAAAGCGCAAGGCGTTCAAATTTCAGCGAGATAAAATCGACTACCAACAGGGCCGTATTGTCACTTTCGCAAGGAAATTTGATGCCATCAAAGCCTCTAGAACTCCATTGGCGCAACCCTCGTCTGAATCAAGCTCCAGTGCCACACCAATACCTCAACCAGCATTCTCAGTATCGGACCTCAGTTCAGTACCTGACAGTGAGTCTGATACGGAGATAAACAGAAACGCATCGCTTCTGGGGTTTACCAAGTATTCCCTAGCGCAAGAGGTGGACTGCTTGCGACAAGATCGGCGCGAAACCCTAAGACCGAGGCGGCCAAATCCCAGCAGCGCAAAAGAAACAATCAAAAGCTCAGAGCACGCCGACAAGCAGGCTTCAAATGCCAAGCCAAAAAGAAGGAACAACAAAAGATGGAACAAACAATGAATGAGCCACACGTGGAGGATTACCAAATTGGATCTTCATCTGTCTTAAATCTTACTGATACCCAGTTGAGTCCAGCTGAGACCAAAATTCTCCATCTTGGTCTCACCTACAGTCCAGCAAGTAATTTTAACTATTCAAAAACGCGGATCGATCTTTACAAATTTACCCGCAAACTGAAACTCCAGAAGTACTTTTTGCTCAATCAAACTGCTCTGAGACCCCATCCTATGCCTAATGTGGGGATGCCACAGGGGCTATGTGTCAACGACCTTCAACTATTGCAAGATCTACAGCAATTACATGATGAAGTCCCCAGTTCTGGCAACACAGAAGAAGAATTGGTTTTAAATATGCCTGGCTATACTAAATTCAAACCGAAATCAACTTTCACTCCTCTAATGCTGCATGACAACATTGATATTTTTCATGAATTGTCCATCTCAGGGATTAAGAAATTGTATTCATCCACCCTACGTGAAAAATTCAAATATACAGCGCAGAATAGTTGTTACACTCAGCTTGTTAAAAAACTGCAGGCCAATGACAACATCATAGTCCGCCAATCAGACAAGGGCGGAAATGTAGGGCTGTGGCCTCTGGAACTTTACCTGGAGGAAGCTTACAGTCAGCTCAATGATCCCTGTGCTATAAGCGTTGTGATGCAGCTACAGTGAAAAAAGCACGAACTGAATTTTATTCTCATTTGGTTGCCTGGAGAAGTACAGGATTACTGAGCCAAGATGAACTCAAATTTCTTAAGAATGACTATCCAGTTACTCCTGTAATCTATTTCATCCCCAAAATTCATAAGAATATTGAAAAGCCTCCAGGCAGGCCTATTATTTCGGCTCGTAATGGTTTGTTTGAAAACAAGTCTGTGTACATTGATGCTTTCTTGCAGGAGCATGTTAGGGCTTTACCGTCCTATGTCCAAGACACAGGCGACTTTCTTAGGAAATTAGCAGGCCTAACTTGGGACCCCTCATATTGGTTGATAACGCTGGATGTGACAGCTCTTTACACCAGCATTCATCATCTAGATGGTTTAAAAGCAGTCAATCACCATTTGGGTACTAGGCCAATTCTTTTGTTCAATCACAACAAAATGTTGCTTGCCATGATCTCTTTCTGCTTGCACAACAACTTCTTCATGTTTGGTAACCAATATTTCCAACAGGTCAGAGGCGTTGCCATGGGCGCCTGCTTTTCTCCCAGCTATGCCTGCCTTCACATGGGCTGCTGGGAGGAACAGGTGCTCTTTGGCCAGCACCACGACATATTTACTAAACATGTCATCCAATGGTATCGCTATATTGATGATATTTTTTTGATATGGCAGGGTACCAAACAGCAAGCTCTGGATTTCATCGATGTACTTAACACCAACACACTGAATCTCAATTTCACTTCCAACATAAGTCAGGACCAGGTGTTTTTTTGGGATATAGAGATCGTTGTTAGCAATGATAATCTTGTGACACGACTTTTTAGGAAACCCACTGCGGGTAACACCGTGCTGCATGCCACAAGCCATCATCCAGTGCACCTCATACGCAGCATTCCCTATGGGGAGATGCTGTGTATCAGGCGCATTTGCAGCACGGAGTTGGAATGCCTTAGAGCACAGGAAGCCAGCAAACTGCAATTTCTGGCAAGGGGTTATACAACCTCCACGATTGACAATGCAATCCATAAGGTCAACCGTATCCCTAGAAGTGATGTCTTGAGCAAAAAAGCACCTAAAGCAACAGTGGTCGAAGCCAAAGAGCCTGTCAGATTGATTTTGACTTATTACCGCCAACACCAAGCTCTACGTAAAATCTTAAAGAAAAATTGGAGCTTGGTATGTAATGACCCTATCATTGGGGATCTGATGACAGTCAGTCCTGAAATCACATTCAGGAAAGCGCGTTCTATGAGCGATTCTCTAGTTAAGTCTAGTCCTGAAATAGGCTCCAGTAAAACATGGTTACAGGCGAGCAAGGGTTTTAAGAGATGCACTAGCTGTAAAGCTTGCAGGCATGGTGCCAGCAAAACAGAATTTCGTATTCCTTTTTGTGACACCCCTCGACCTATTACCAAACTGCTTACTTGTAAGACCGACTTTGCTGTGTATGTGCTGGAGTGTCCGTGTGGCCTGCAATATGTTGGTAGTACCAAGTTGCAGGTTCACAAGCGGGTACTCCAGCACATTCGGGCAATCAATGGCAGTGATGCTTCTTATCCGGTTGCACACCACTTCAAAGAGCGACATGAAAACAAGAGTGAACTTCTTAAGTTCTTTGTCATTGACACAGTACTCCCCTTGAGAAGGGGAGGTAATCGAGATTCTTTGTTGCGTGCACTCGAAACTAGATATATCCTAGAATTAGACACCCAAACGCCGCAGGGCCTTAATTCTAGTGAAGATTTTTATACTTGTCTCTAAACAGGTCTAGTTTATGTCTTCCAGCGTTTTATACTGATTTGTGTATTGGTTACGCCTCCTGAAACAGCTATTAATTTAAATATTTTTACACAACACTTTTTTATCACGTTTTGCATTTTGCACATCATATTGCACTGAGATTTGCACAGGGACATAGCTATGTTGTTATCAATTTTGGACTGATTATTCGATTGTATGTTTACTGATTAGCAACATCTTTTGGACTTTACCCACTTGGGTATTATTCTTAAATTGCCAATTTTGCACAACGTTGTCCATCTTTGCACATATAGGAGATCATTTTAATTCATATGTATTTTTAACTTTTTCTCCTTTAGTTTTACCTTTGAATAATGACTACACATATCATGTGTTCTTAATATGTTCATAAGGATTTTTTAACTAACTATTATGTGTGCTTCCATTGTGTTGTTGCTTTTCACTAATTGTGAACATCATCGTTTTCAACATGCTTTATTTCTTCCATGTCTATTGTGCTATGTGCCAAATAGCCAATCGTGTCACAGGTCTCATTAGCACTAAAGCACTTTTAAATGTGGTCTCGCAACTCCTCGGGCGTCATGTGATCAAGGCCTCTGGAAGGCTGAAACGCGTCATGCAGGCATTGCTGTGAGCTAATTAAAAATCGTACTACTCACTCGCACTTTGGGTCAGTCTTCGTCTGTTCCTGTGTTCTAGAAGACTGCTGGATTTCAGGAGTCTTTCAGGCGAAATCCCCGACATATATATATATATATGTATATATATGCGTTTGGAAACAGGTGCCATTATTAAGGGAATGAAAGCAGCATGTGTCACTTCGAGCCTGGTCACAATCCAATTGGATTTAAGATTTTAAGACTATGCAAAGCATTTTGATGCCGCTCACGGGAGCAAAAGGACGTGAACTACAATTACCAGCAGGCCATAGTTTGGGCCACGCCCACGGAGGCGGGGTGATGTAAATATAATGGTTGCCGCCGAAAGTGCTTCATTAATGACTTTGAAATCAGAGCCCCTGAGGAAGTGTTCTATACATGAAACGCGTAGGGCTGGATGTGTACCGTGTGGGCTGGTTCCTGGTGACCTGTTGCTTCCTGCAATAAAGAGATGGCTGGCGGGGGCGCTAGAGAGCATCTGGCAAAATGGCCGCACTGCCGTGAGGCTCTGCCCGGCCGAGTTACAATCCGCCCAGTATCTGCGACATCCTGTATGCCTGACGACCACCACTTACCTGCGTGAGCCCCTGGTGTCCTGTGGCATACATAGGCGGCGATTTTGGCGTTGCTGGCTCCCTGCTGGCGATCTAACGACCCTGCGAAGCATGCTGTTCTGCCGCTGCGGATGGCGGCAGCCATGTTGTGGGAGGCCGAGCTGAGCCGCGGAGTCTGGTGCCTGGATTGAGGACCCGGAGGATGCGGAGTGCCCGATCGCCTGCTCGGCAGTGTGCCCGGTTATTCAGCGCTGAGAGGCGAGGGGCTGCTGATCAATTGCAGTTGCGGATGCCGGGAGTCGACTGCTGCATCGGAGGCTGCCCCGGAGCTGTGATCCTGCCCCTTGCTGACTCCTGCTGGTGGAGACTGCCCTGGTGTCCGGATGCCCGTCGGTGCCGGCTGCGGTGAGTGAGGGCTGGGGGACCGGTTGAAGCTCGGGCTGCGAAGGCGGGGTTGGGCCTTGCACGGGATCCTGGCCCGCTTACAGTGGCTGGCGCGGGGCGCGACTTTTCTGCCTGAGCCCCGAGGATCGTCTGCGGCCTACTGTGGGTAATACTGACCTTGCGCCCACTGACACCTTTCGGCGATCTGTTTGGCCCCCGGACTAGCGAGTGGTGTGCCCTGGCGCTGACTCTCCGCCTGGCCTGCTGATTGACTTGGGGCCGCCGTTTAACACGGAGCGCTGGGGGACAGCATAGCTGCGCTTTATGGGCCCTGGCTGATGCGTGGATGCCACTGTGGAGTGGGATGCTGCCGGTTTTGCCGCTGGGGGTCCACTGCTGCCCAGAGTAGATGCCTTTCATGTACAGCTGTGTGTCAGGGCCCGTATGCGCGCTGTTGGGCCCTAGGAGGTCGGTGCGAGGAGCTGCTTCTGGATTGTTCTGGGCCTGAGTGGAACTGGCCGTTACTGGTCTCTGGTGTCCTTCGCCGCCACCAATTGCAGACTTACCTTGGGGGTGGGCGCCCTCCTGTTGGTGCGGATTATCCGGGGACTGGGGGCTGCGCTGATCCCCCCTCCAGTTGACGGCCTTCTTCGATCACTGTGGTGTGGCGCACGTCCACCTGTGCGTTCTTTCTTGGCTCCGGTGCATGACATAGGAGGCGCTGGGCCTGGGGACATGGGGAGAACTGATAAGTCGCAGTCGCGACTCTCTTTTGAATCGCGCAAAGCTAGCAAGACTGTGCAGATGGCTGCGTCGGACTCAGAGGCATCCTCCTTGACAATGGCCCCCCCACGTTGGAGTCCACGCTACTGGCTATGCAGCGCTCCCTTCAATCCATTGAATGTACGATGGCTGCAGTGAATACCCGCCTTGATCACATGTCTTCCCAACTAGAAAAGCAGAATGCCCGAGTTGATGCGGTGGAGCAGAGGGTTTCGGCTGCGTCGGACTCAGAGGCATCCTCCTTGACAATGGCCCCCCCACGTTGGAGTCCACGCTACTGGCTATGCAGCGCTCCCTTCAATCCATTGAATGTATGATGGCTGCAGTGAATACCCGCCTTGATCACATGTCTTCCCAACTAGAAAAGCAGAATGCCCGAGTTGATGCGGTGGAGCAGAGGGTTTCGGCGGCGGAGGTCGGCCTTAGTTCAGTGGCGGACCAAACCTCCGACATGGAGAAAGTACTCGCTCTTATCCAGGCCAGGAACGAGGATTTAGAAGCGTGCTCCCGGTGCAATAATATTCGCATTACTGGGCTGCCGGAGTCCACCAATGTGGGCAAGATGGAGACGTGTATTAAATCCCTCATTGCGGATATTTTCGGGATGGACCGTCTCTCCAACATGTTCATAGTGGAGCGTGCCCATCAGTCTCTGGCTGCTCGCCCGGTCCCGGGTGCGCCACCTCGCCCGATCATTGCCAGACTCTTAAATTACAGGGATCGGGACCCTATCCTCAAAATGGCAAGAGAGAAAGTTCCTATTGTCCATCAGGGCAACTCATTGTCCATCTTTCCGGACTTCACGGTGGCTGTTCAGGTGGCATGCTGCAAATTTGGTGCTGTGAGAAAGATCTTGCAAGCGGAGGGGGTTCCATATGCGATGCTTTACCCGGCCAGACTCCGTGTTGGGCCGGATGGCGACTGCAAGATCTTTTTGAATCCAAGGGCCACGATGGATCACGCCAAGCAACTGAAATGCAGGAGAAGTGAGTCGCCTGCGGCTCCCGCGTCGGAGGGGTAGGAGCTAAGAGTGCTGTTGAACCCCTGCTATTTTTACGTTGCAGTTTACAGTGCCTCATGGCCTCTAGGCCTCTCTTCTGATCCTTCGGCCTACCTCTCCTTGGTTGAATTGTGCGCCCTCCATGGATTGATGGTCAATGGCACTAGGTTGCTGGCGGGGTGGCGCCTTCATCTTTCAAGTCCCTGGCACCCGGGAGCTCTAGACTTCTTTGTTATGGTCATTTTCTGTATGCAAATTCATATGTTGCCCACGCTCGGCCACCTCCCCTACTCGGGAGGCTAGTAGCTCTGGGTGCCCCCCGACAATGGGTATACCCCAAAGTGACTTGTGTGTTGTTGGGTGGTGGGTGAGGACTTGGGTTGGGGATTGGGATGGCTTTGGCATGTTGGGGTGGCTGAAGTGGGTGGGGGGGTGATCTGTTGTTTCATAGGCAGTATGTAGTTTGCTTCTTGTCGGACCAAAGCCAAGAGTGTTTTTTCTGGATGCCATCTACCGGATATCTAGACACGGGTCCATTTCTACCAGGCCCTCCAGGATGACTAGTGGGATCAGATTTCTTACCTGGAATGTTCGAGGCTTAAATAGGCCCCAAAAAATTAGAGCGGTGTTTGTGCATTTATACCGCTTGGACGTGCAGGTTGTCCTTCTACGAGAGACTCACCTGTCTGGGGCATCGGCTTCTAAAGTGGGTGCTCGTTGGGCGGGTGTGCGGATTTCCTCTTCCTACTCTACCTATTCTAGGGGTGTGTTGATCCTAGTTAAGAAAGGGGTCCCCTTCACGGTGATTGGTTCTGAAACGGATGACTGTGGTCGAGTTGCGCTAGTGCTTGGGCGATTGGCTGGAGAGAGGGTGCTGATTGTGAATGTTTACGGGCCGAATGTCGATGACCCTGCGTTTTACTCCAATGTATGGTGTCGTGTGTCGCTGTTCCCCTCGGCGTCGGTCATCTGGGGGGGACTTCAATTTGTGTTTAGATGTTACTATGGATAGAACTGGTAGTTGCGTGGCCCGTCCCAGACGAGCGGCGGATGTGTTGTTGGGGCTTCTTGACACTGGCCATTTACAAGATGTCTGGGGTAGGCGTCATCCCACTGGTCGGGAGAGTACGTTCGCATCCTCTGTGCATGGGTCATGGTCCCGCATTGATTTTTGGTTGGTCTCGGAGAAGGTTAGTACCTGGACGACTGCTGTCTCACATGAGGCTCACACTCTGTCGGATCACTCCCCGGTGCTACTCGTATTACAGCTGCCTGGGCATAGCACTCCACCCTTTACCTGGAGGCTGCAGCCTTCCGAGCTCAAGGATCCGGTGTTTAAGCGGTCTATCGCGGATGCCATCAAACATTTTTTTTGTGAAAATGAGGGTACGGTGGACAGCGCGGGGATGCTCTGGGAAGCATTTAAAGTTACTGTACGGGGGGCATGCATAAGTGCCCAGTCCGGGGTGTTGAGGGATATTCGGCGCCGGATAAGGAAATTAGAATCTGACACCTCTGAGTTGGAGCGCGATTATGACGCTGACCCAACTTCTGCTAAACTCACAGACCATAATGAGACCGTGGACCAAGAGTTACTGCATCGCTCCCGGCGTTGCACTGCGCGATACTATGGTGAGGGTGGCCGCCCCGGTAGATCATTGGCGCAGAGGCTGTCTGAGCCGCACAGTCAGGAAAACATAACTGAGCTCCTGACGGAAGCGGGTGAGGCCCGGCACTCGACCGCTGACCTCTGCGATATAGTCTTGCAATTTTATACTCGCCTGTATTCCGCTGGGGAGTCTCCACCGGAGGAGGAGATACATGAATACCTTGATGATGTAGCGCTTGGATGGCGGTCAGTTCGGCATCGAGAGTACTTGGTGCGGCCGTTCGACGAGGAAGACGTTAAGGAGGCCATTATGGCTCTACCGACCTGCAAAGCTGCAGGTCCGGACAGCCTCCCCAGCAAATTTTATAAGGCCTATGTAGCTGATCTCGCTCCTCGACTCCTGGCAGTCTATGCTGAGGCCTACGAGACTGGGACTTTACCGCCTTCGCTCCGGGAGGCTCTGCTGGTCACACTGCTGAAGCTGGATAAGCCGGCCAATCAGTGCGCGTCGTATTGACCTCTTTCAATTATCAATATTGACGCCAAGATCTTGGCAAAAATGATAGCTCTCAGAATCCAACCTTTGGTTCCACTGTTGGTCTTGCCGGATCAGTCTGGGTTCGTCATGGAGCGCTCCACTACGCATAATCTGCGCACGCTCTTCTCTACTCTGCATTATTTCGAGCCGGATTTTCAAGCTGTGGCTGTGCTGGTGGACGCAGCTAAGGCCTTTGATTCTCTGCAGTGGCCGTTTATGTTTACTGTTCTGAGTAGAATGTGATTTCCCCCTTTCTTTTTGCAGTGGTTGCGAGTACTGTACAGTGACCCTGTTGCCCGAGTGCGGGTTAACGGGTGGGTGTCATCCTTATTTCCAACCAGGAGAGGTACACGGCAGGGGTGCCCGTTATCACCTATGCTTTTCGCTCTAGCACTGGAACCCCTTGCCTGTAAGCTGTGTCAAAAGCACGCTGCAGCTGTCCTTCGGTTCCGACAACGGCCACTGATAGTCTCCCTTTATGCGGATGACATGCTACTATATGTCCGTGAACCGGCGGTCCATTTATCTGCGCTGGTCCGGTAGTACGTACTGTTTGAGCGCTTCTCTGGTCTAGGGATAAACTGGTCCAAATCTGTGGTGTTTCCGCCAACTGCCGGCACTAAAGAAATAGAGCTGGACTTCCCATTGATGTGGACATCTGATCCTGTGAAATACCTGGGAGTCTGGGTACACAGGGACCCGGATATGGTTGTCACTGAGAATTACAGCTGCACGATCACCCGTATTTCGGAATTGGCCACGAGATGGGCACATTTGCCCCTCTCCCAGGCTGATAGGATTGCGGTTGTCAAGGTGTTGTTTCTGCCCAAGATGCTGTATTTGTTTGTCAATATTCCTATAAAATCGAACATCGCGTTGTTCCGCACCCTTCAGTCTACATTGTTAATATTTGTCTGGGGAGGTAAGAAGCCCAGGTGTAAATGGAACACACTGGAACAGCCTTTTGATCGGGGAGGCTTCGAGGCTCCTGATCTTCGCCTCTATTATCTATGTGCCCAAGCGCAGTTTGCGCACTATTGGTACTTCCCGCTGAGGTATCAGCCCCATATGGCTATTGAAGTGGACGCGCTGTTTCCTGGTTCATTGCAAGAGGTGACCCTCTCTGGGTCGGGCGGTCCACGGTCCGAGATCAACCCCACACAGTGTACGGCATGGGCCTGGCACATGCTTGCTGCGAGGGCACGGCTTCCCTATATGTATGCGCCATCACTACCTCTTGCACCCTGAGATCTCTGCGGCAAGGGAGTTGCCTGCCGTACGGGCATTGGCTGCTGCGGGCGTTACTCGCTTGGGTGATTTATATGTGGGGGGATGATTTAAAACACTATCAGAGGTGCAGAACGGTACAGAGCGTGATTTTATGTTCACCTTCACATACGTCTGGGTCCGTCAAGCGGTTTGTGCGGCGTATCCGGAATACCCTGCTGAGCCAACTGCTCTGCGAGCATTGCAGGTGCTGCTGTCTGGGGAGAGCCGCAAAAAGCTAATTACACGGCTCTATAATGCCTCCTTGCATGAACGTGATCTGGAAGAGCATACCTCTTATGTGCGTTGGCGGTTGGTGGTGGGCGCTCCTCTTACACCGGAGATCTGGAAAACGTGTTGTCAACTTACAGGCCATCTCACTGCTAATTGTAATCTCCGTATTATCCACTTTAAGTTTCTTCATCAGGTATATTACTCCCCCCTTCAGTTATACAGATATGGTCTCCGAGATACTGCTAATTGTGTGCGGTGTGGGGCGGCGGACGCAGACTTTATTCATGTTGCCTGGGTGTGTGCGAGGGTGTATGCGTTCTGGACTGTGGTGGTGGCTATTCTTTCGGATGTGGTGCTGGAACGTGTGTGTTGCTCTCCTAAGGTCTGCTTGCTAGGCTATATTAAGCGCCTTAAGCCCTGCAATAGACAAATTGTTACAGTATCCACTCTTCTCGCTAAAAGGGAGGTGGCGCAGTGCTGGGGTGCGACAGCGTCGCCTACTATTAAGAAGTGGCTCCGTGATTTGGTGTACTGTAGGAACCATCTACAGATTTATGAGGAGGAACTACCTGAGTCCTCGCGTCCTAAAGATTTTTGGGCCCCCTTGACAGAATATCTGGTGTCTCACCCAGATCTGCTGTAAGTTTTTTTTGTTGCACTGGGGCTTTTTTTTAGGCTCCAATGATTCTTCAGGTCGTGGGAGGTACGGAGGGGTTTGACTACTCAGCGGTCGCTTATGGGTTCTGGCTGGGCCTGGAGTGGGACATCGTGCTTGCCTCTGGTCTACTCGGAGGGGACAAAAGTTTCTTATGAACCTGTATTTTGGCATTAGGTGGTATAGATGGATGTCTAGTGGTCCGACATGTATTGTAATTTTGCTTTTTAGTCTGCCTGGGGGAGGGCTTTGGGAAGGGGGGGAAGTTGCAGGTTTGAGGACAAAATCCTGAAATGTTTTTCATTTTTGTCAATCCACATTGGTTTAAAATCAATAAAATAAAAAAAATAAAAAAATGGCTGCCGATATTTACCTGTTTGTGTGGTGTTTTCCATCGCAGGCAAACTTTTGGGCTTGATTTTTGCGGCTTGTTGCCTGAGCCACGGAAGACTTCCCGGTGCTGGTTCAGCATCCCAGCAAGTTCATCAAACGGCGAACTTGCGTTTGGAAACAGGTGCCATTATTAAGGGAATAAAAGCAGCCTGTGTCACTTCGAGACTGGTCACAATCCACATGGATTTAAGATTTTAAGACTATGAAAAGCATTTTGATGCCGCTCACGGGAGCAAAAGGACGTAAACCACAATTACCAGCAGGCCATAGTTTGGGCCACGCCCACGGAGGCGGGGTGATGTAAATATAATGGTTGCCACCGAAAGTGCTTCATTAATGACTTTGAAATCAGAGCCCCTGAGGAAGTGTTCTATACATGAAACGCGTAGGGCTGGATGTGTACCATGTGGGCTGGTTCCTGGTGACCTGTTGCTTCCTGCAATAAAGAGATGGCTGGCGATATTTATCTGTTTGTGTGGTGTTTTCAATCGCAGGCAAACTTTTGGGCTTGATGTTTGCGGCTTGTTGCCTGAGCCGCGGAAGACCCTCGGTGCTGGTTCAGCATCCCAGCAAGTTCATCAAACGGCGAACTTGCATTTGGAAACAGGTGCCATTATTAAGGGAATGAAAGCAGCATGTGTCACTTCGAGACTGGTCACAATCCACATGGATTTAAGATTTTAAGACTATGCAAAGCATTTTGATGCCGCTCACGGGAGCAAAAGGACGTGAACCACAATTACCAGCAGGCCATAGTTTGGGCCACGCCCACGGAGGCGGGGTGATGTAAATATAATGGTTGCCACCGAAAGTGCTTCATTAATGACTTTGAAATCAGAGCCCCTGAGGAAGTGCTCTATACATGAAACGCGTAGGGCTGGATGTGTACCATGTGGGCTGGTTCCTCGTGACCTGTTGCTTCCTGCAATAAAGAGATGGCTGGCGATATTTATCTGTTTGTGTGGTGTTTTCCATCGCAGGCAAACTTTTGGGCTTGATGTTTGCGGCTTGTTGCCTGAGCCGCGGAAGACCCTCGGTGCTGGTTCAGCATCCCAGCAAGTTCATCAAACGGCGAACTTGCATTTGGAAACAGGTGCCATTATTAAGGGAATGAAAGCAGCATGTGTCACTTCGAGCCTGGTCACAATCCACATGGATTTAAGATTTTAAGACTATGCAAAGCATTTTGATGCTGCTCACGGGAGCAAAAGGACGTGAACCGCAATTACCAGCAGGCCATAGTTTGGGCCACGCCCATGGAGGCGGGGTGATGTAAATATAATGGTTACCGCCGAAAGTGCTTCATTAATGACTTTGAAATCAGAGCCCCTGAGGAAGTGTTCTATACATGAATCGCGTAGGGCTGGATGTGTACCGTGTGGGCTGGTTCCTGGTGACCTGTTGCTTCCTGCAATAAAGAGATGGCTGGCGATATTTACCTGTTTGTGTGGTGTTTTCCATCGCAGGCAAACTTTTTGGCTTGATATATATATATATAAACATATATATATATATATATATATATATATATATATGTATATATATATATACCAAATGCACTGGTGCAGCAGCACAAGTAAGGGCCCACACTCCAGTAGAATTGCTGATCATTTCTCCTGGAGTTCACACGCTTACTTGTGTTACTGTGTGAGTGTATTTTGATATAAGTCTCGTGTTTTGTGCACCTTTGGTCCCCGGCACCAACCCAGCCAGGTGGAAGCAGTCAGAAAAACTGCAGGGAAGCAGTTCAATATATATACATCATAGGTTTCAGGGGCATTATAGTTAGAAATTAGCATTTAAAAAACCTTTGAAATTCACTGAAAAAAACCACAGGTTTCAGGGACGTTATAGTTAGTTGGACATTTCACTCGTAAAAAACCAGAGAAATTCGGCCATCATAATTAGTTGAGCTAACTATAACTCGAGCCCCTGCAATGTACTGATGATGGTGTCACAAATTACATCACTCACACCGTGTCACATAACATCTTGACTTCCAGGCTAGTTAACAGTGGCCTGGGAGGTAAGGCTCTGGCCTGGCTGAGGAGTTTCCTAACCGATCGTACCCAAAGTGTCATCTTGGGTACATTCCGGTCAGAGGAGCTGAGGATCTCCAAAGGGGTGCCACAAGGCTCTTGTTTGAGCCCTACGCGTTTTAACATCTATGCGGCCCCCTTGGCTAACATCATGAGATCCCATGGGCTCATCCCGGTGTCTTACGCGGATGATACCCAACTCCTCTTTCCATTTAAAACACTCACTACAGAGACTAGGAACTCTTTTGCCCAGGGAATGAAAGCAGTGGCACACTGGATGGCGTCCAACTATTTGCAATGTATTGTTGCTAAAATGGAGGTGATGCTATTTGGCGAGGCTAAACTCCTGTGGACCCCAGACTGGTGGCCTCAAGATCTTGGGCCAGTCCCTGAGCCTAAACTGGTAGTGAAAGATTTGGGTGTTAGGTTGGACCAGGAGCTTTCCTTAAAACAACATGTTAATCAAGTGGTGGGCTCATGTTTTCATATCATTGGGTTGCTTCGGAAGGTGTTTCCGTTACTCCCAGACGCCACAAGAAAGACCTTGGTGCAAGCGTTAGTGTTAAGCAGACTAGATTATTGTAACGGCCTGCTACTATCTGCTAACGAAGGAGTCATCTCAAGATTGCAGGTGGTGCAGAATACTGCTGCCCGCCTTGTACTAAACGCACCCCCTCGAACACCCTCAAAACCTTTGCTGATTAAACTTCACTGGTTACCAGTGAAACAGAGGGTGAAGTTTAAAATATGTTGTATCATACATAAATGCCTGACGGGGTCAGGCCCGGCTTACCTGGCCAACAAGTTCATTCCATATGTTCCCACACGCTCCCTTAGATCTGGTGAACGGGCTTTGTTATGTGTCCCCAGAGCTAGGAAAGTAAGACAGGGGTTCAGAGCACGTTGTGGAACAGCCTCCCCATAGCTATTAGAGCGTATAGAGAACATCTTCCTTTTAGGAAACAATGAAAAACCTTCCTCTTCCAAGACTAACATATTTTCTTAATGTTATAATGTACACGGCCAGTATTTGTCTTGACATTGATGATGCTAAAGGGTGCGGAGATACTCCTTAGGGAGTCGATTCTAGCACGGTACAAACTTGCAAATAAATAAATAAATAAACTCATGACATGGTCAGTGACATCACTGATATCATCCACTTAATATCTGATGCACCTGGTGGTCCCTGGGGCAGCATGGGGGGGGGCAGGAGCCACCCCATGCAGTTTTTTTAAAAGCCCCGGGGAGGTGGCGGTCCCAGAGGCTGCGGGGGCCGCATGCCCCCACATATTATCAATCATGCCCTTGAGAGGTGGTGGTCTCTGGGGCTGCTGGGACCTGGCTCACCCAGGGGCTTATTAAAATGAAGCAGGGAACACCACGCTTCATTTTTAAAAATCTTTTCAGTGGGATTCACGCACCGTACGCAAATCCCGCCTATTTTGTTTTAAAAATGATTAATGTTTTTGCCCTGTGGACCCCTATGGGACCCCCTGAGCAGGCCTAGGGGTCAGGGTGTTTCTACCCTGCCTCCTTATCTTCTTTTTGCCACCTTTGTCTCTTGTGACTCAGTTCTACCAAGTCACAAAGATGGCTACTAACACTTCTTGGTTTGAAGTGTTGGCAGACAATCAGAGACAAGCTCGTGATCGGGAAGGTTTGCGGATCCACCGCGGTCACCAGATATATAAATATTTTTATTTTTGAATTTCTCAGGAATTACTGAACAGACAGACTCCATTTAAAGCAAAGAGTGCACCCTGGACAAAGAGCTACCACTGCCAAATTTGATGCAAATTTGATGTAATTCCATTCAGCAGTTCGGGCTGTAGCTGCGACAAAAGTTTCCTATGGAAATTAACATAAAGAAAATGAGTGTTGGGACCCCCCTTTTTTCCCAGCCCCCGCTTGACGAATCACCCTGAACCTTAGAAGACAGGAGCTGACTGGAGTGCCCCATTTGTTTTGAAAATTTCGCGAAGATTCGTCAAACAGCACCAAAGATATTGGCAAAAGAAAAAACGCTTTTTGAATAGAAACAAGGTCCTAACTATAACCACCTACTGATGACCGCCAGTAGGTAATATATATATACATATATATATATCTATATATGGATCCTGTAAAAGGTGCCCCAGGAAAACAGTGATATATTACTTGTTCTGATGTGAGAATACATATGTACTAGGAAGTTTCACCCTAAAGGCCTACACTGTGCCCCAAAGTTACTAAGGTTTAGTGCAGGAGTTCATGTGGTGTACACCAGCGCAAACTGGAGCAAACATCTACTATACGCTACAAAGGTCGGCGGAAGCACCATCTTGCAAGCGCCTGCAAGCTTTTGTACACGCGGTCCAATGTTTGCAATGATTGTTCCATTGTATGTTTATTTCCATTTGGGACTCACATGGCATACATTGTTCCAGCAGAGCAGCACTGTAACACTTGTCACTGAACTCAACCCTGCTTACAATAACTTGGAACTTTAAATGAAGAATTTAGAAAAAAACGCTAAAAGTATTAAAAGGTCAACGTATGATTTTAATAATCACTGTGTAAGAACATGCGTTCTGTTCCAAAAACTTAAGGACATGAATTAGCTTTCAACCACTAAAAAGCATGGAAGTGCTAATTTACAGCCTCTTGATGTGGTCTGTGGGCCCCATTTGAATAAAGTCCAGCTCGCGGAGCGCGAGGGCGCCAGCTCGAGAGTGCGCCAGCCTCACTGGAGCTGACAACATTCCAGCAGCAACAAACACTTCCTTGTTCTCCGTCCCGCAGCGACTGGAAGCAACACTGACCCCAAAGAATCCTCCTTGGGAAAGGGAGCGCTGCTCTGCAATAATAATTATTCCATGGGTTCAAAAGATTAAGTCTTGCCCAGGAAGATATAGGATGATTACAAATTCACACAACAGCTGGCAGGAATGGAAGAAAGATGTTAAGTATTCAGATAAGGGAACAGAGGCGCTGATTGGAAAGCTTCAAAGGGGTTCCTGCTCATGTAACAAAAGCTCCTCAATATTTTTTTTATAATGATCTGCCCAATTAGCTCACGCCTTTGTTTCTACATTTCCCCTTAAACGCCTTCGGTGCCATTCAAGCCATAGTGTGCAGCATGAAAGGGGAGATAAAGCAAATCCTAAGCTCTGTGTGCACAACCTAGTAAAAACAATCCCACATGCTTTCTTAATTTGCTGCCAAAAGTTTCTATTGCACAAATGTATTGAGGGTGATGTGGTCGTCTTTAATTCTGATTGAAAAAAAGTTGATGACCTAATATGTTTGTGACATCCCCTGCTGTTCGACTGAAGCCTAATCCCCGGCTGGAAGAGAATAACAGACATTTTCCATGGCTATAAATAGCTTCTAGAAGTTATTACTAGCTCACAAATTGCTACCTGTACAGAATGATTGAGTACTATGGATGAATTAAAGCTTGGAGCATAGGTTTTAGAATAGTTTCGCATCCAGTTGTTGAAACCAGGTACCAAAAAATGAATAGCAAACTCAAATTTAGAATAAAACATGCGGCACAAAAAATCACTAAAAGGTTTTTATTATCTCAAGGAATCCCTGATATCTCCAATTGCACAGGTGCTGTGATATTTGCAGCAATGTTTCGGGATTGCTTAGGCTGTATTGACATAGTGCAATTTTCCATCAACATCTGAAATGACATTAAGACCGACTGATAAGTAGAAATATGGGTTTTTGCATTGTCAGCGCAAAAATTTACTGAAACTAATGTACTTTATGGAGAAGTCTGGTAGCGTTGGCGCATATGTGTATGATTTTTGGTCTGTGTACCATGCATATTTGTTCAAAGTACCCATTACGAGGAGCAGCCCAGCAAAGAACATAAAACAATTAATAGTGACATAAGTTAATTGGTGGAATGTCTGACAGAATATCGACGGACAGAAAATGGACCTACAAAAATATCGACACAAAAATATTGATGTAAAAAATAGTGAGGTTCTATCTACATATTGGTAAGTACAAAAATATCGGAAAAAAATATCGTTGTAAAAAATATCGATGTTAAAAATATAGTTTTTTTTATGTTTTAAAAATAATGTAAAATTAAGTAAATAATACATATAGTTAAAAGAAACATAGTTAAAAATATTAAAACATGTTTAAAAATAATAACTAATACATATAATGTTAAAATAAATTAAACATATATACATAAATTAATATATATACTTACTCTACATAGTGCAACAGTAGGGAAAGTGTTGGAAAGCAAAGGGGTAACATTTACTATTCCCACTCCATAGAGTGCAACAGTAGGGAAAGCATTGGATAGAGTAGGGGTAAAAATTACTATTTCCACTCCAGTGAGTGCAACAGTAGGGAAAGCGTTGGATAGCGTAGGGGTAAAAATTACTATTCGCACTCCAGAGAGTGCGACAGTAGGGAAAGCGTTGGATAGCGTAGGGGTAAACATTACTATTCCCACTCCAGTGAGTGCAACAGTAGGAAAAGAGTTGGATAGCGTAGGGGTAAAAATTAATATTACCACTCCAGAGAGTGCAACAGTAGGGAAAGCGTTGGATAGCATAGGGGTAACAATTACTATTGCCACTCTAGTGAGTGCAACAGTAGGGAAAGCGTTGGATAGCGTAGGGATAAAAATTACTATTCCCACTCCAGAGAGTGCAACAGTAGGGATAGCGTTGGGTAGCATAGAGGGAAAAATTACTATTCCCATTTCAGAGAGTGCAACAGTAGGGAAAGCGTTGGATAGCGTAGGGGTAAAAATGACGATTCCCACTCCAGTGAGTGCAACAGTAGAGAAAGCGTTGGATAGCGTAGGGGGTGAAATAACTATTCCCACTCCAGTGAGTGCAACAGTAGGGATAGCGTTGGATAGCGTAGGGGTAAAAATTACTATTACCACTCCAGAGAGTGCAACAGTACGGAAAGCGTTGGATAGCGTAGGGGTAAAAATAACATACTTATAAATCAAATAATTATTTTAATTAAAGAATGATTTATTAATAAATAACAATTAATAAAATAAAAAAACTACAAATAAATCAAAATGAATCATTACTTTAATAATATTAAATATTTCCCACCCATTCCTCAATAAACACACAACACACTCCACATAAAATTTCACACAATTAATTTTATTTTCAATTACTCAATTAATAAAAAGTAATTAGCAATTATTACATAATTAACAATAAATTAATTATCAATACCAATCAATAATACTTAATAAAAATTAATAACCACGTAATAATTAATTAACAAAAAATTAATTATCAATACCCATGTTTTTATAATTACAATTACAAATAAATTACTTCCCACCCTATTCCCCTATAAACCCACAACCCGCTCCAATAATAGATTAATACAATTAATATAATTATCAATTAATACAAATTATTTATCAAGTACGATTAATTAACAATAAATTAATTATTAATACAAATAATTAAACATGAATGATTACTTAATTAAAATTAAATTAGTTCCCACCCTATTCCCCTATAAACCCACAACCCGCTACAGAACTAAAACACTACATTTAATTACAAATAATTAATAATTCCTAAAATGTATTATTTAATTTACTATAATTAAATTACTTCCCACTCTATTACCCTGTAAACCCACAACCCGCTACAGAACTAAAACACAAAATTTAATTAAACATAATTAATAATTACTAAAAATTATTATTTAATTTACTATAATTAAATTACTTCCCACCCTATTCCCCTATAAACCCACAATCCGCTACTGTACTAAAACGCATAATTTACTTTTAAAAAATGTACTCATTGCTAAACAATTTATAGATATATTAAAAATGCAGTACAATACCTAACAAAAAATATAGAACACATACATATATAATACATGCTAAAATACATAACGCTAATATAAATATCGATATTATTAATATCGATAATTTTGCTATCGCTATAACTAACTTCGATATTTGCAACATCGATATTTCTTACCTTCAGTTCGATATTCTGGTAGCCGATATTCTTGATGTCGATATTCTGTCCCTACGATATTTAAAACTCGATATTAATGTACTTCGATATTAAAAAGTCGATATTTTGGCTGTTCACCATTAGGTGTGTGTTAGAACCGGGATTACCTAGTTGGCTAAGGTAGATACCTTAGGCCAAGTAGGGACCCTCGCTTCTAGGTCAGGGAAACGAAGGACACCTTCTCAGATAGCCCCCGCTCACCCCCTCGGTAGCTTGGCACGAGCGGCCAGGCTTATCTTCAAGGCAAATGTGTAAATATAATATATTATGTGTAAATTATTAATATCGATAATTTTGCTATCGCTATAACTAACTTCGATATTTGCAACATCGATATTTCTTACCTTCAGTTCGATATTCTGGTAGCCGATATTCTTGATGTCGATATTCTGTCCCTACGATATTTAAAACTCGATATTAATGTACTTCGATATTAAAAAGTCGATATTTTGGCTGTTCACCATTAGGTGTGTGTTAGAACCGGGATTACCTAGTTGGCTAAGGTAGGTACCTTAGGCCAAGTAGGGACCCTCGCTTCTAGGTCAGGGAAACGAAGGACACCTTCTCAGATAGCCCCCGCTCACCCCCTCGGTAGCTTGGCACGAGCGGCCAGGCTTATCTTCAAGGCAAATGTGTAAAGTATTTGCAACAACGCTCCCAGAGACCCAACGATGACACCACAAAAGCACTCCACACGAGTTTCATAGAAAAACAAGTATATGTTTATATAAAGAGATATACAATGCGACCACATGATAAAAATCCAATATATGCATATTTGTAATATTCCTCCTGGTCGGTTATTAGGCCAGCCAGCCCTTGTAGATTCTGAAGGAATTAATGAGCAATTCTAAACGATCCAATGCAGTCCTAATGCAATGCTATGCAGTTTGTAATGCAAGAATCAGGCCCTCTGCAATGTAAAAATAATGCAGTTTGTTATGCAACAATCCAGCAGTTCGTAATGCCAAAATAATGCAATGTGTAATGGAACAATCAGCAATTCATTATGCAAAAATAATGCAATGTGTAATGCAACAGTCAGGTAGTTCGTTATGCAAACTTATGCAATGCGTAATGCAACAATCAGGCAGTTTGTTATGCAAAAATAATGCAATGCATAATGCAACAATCAGGTAGTTCGTTATGCAAACTAGTGCAATGCGTAATGCAACAATCAGGCAGTTTGTTATGCAACTCCGATGCAATGCGCAAGGCAACAATCAGGCAGTTCGTAATGCAGAAACAATCCAATGCTTAAGGCACTTCGGCACCGATCACGATGCTTTAGACGGTCTCTCTTCCTCTCGTACTGACTCGTGGTCAGCTTCTGCCAACATATGCCCCCAACACGGGTATGGTGTAAACCAAAGTGCTGCTCCACACTCCGGCCCCGGTACTTCCACTCCTTGGCAAGTACGGACCACGATACGAGCTTGAGCAGAGGCTCGCACTGCAAGAATGGAAGAGGCCAAGAGCGTCTCTCTCCGAGCCCGCACACCGCCCCAGGCGGCAACACACATTACCTGGGGTGTGTGACCTCGCTCTCCTCTCCTCTTCCCGCAACGTGGGCCTCCGATGCTACTTGGTTGATTCCGGGCAGTGGAACTCAGGTCCTCCCCTGATGGGGTTGGTTCGAGGTCCTGATTCTGGCAACAGCGGTTCGGGCCGGCGGCACAGCTCCCCTGGGAATGCCGGTCCGGGCCGATGCAAATAACGAAGATCTTAGGCTGCAACAGGGCACACGCACACAGCGTCGCTGGGACTCACTTGAGCTTCGGGGGTGCAAATGATCACAGGGCAATCCTCACGAAGGTCTCAGGCTGCACAAAGCACATGCACACAGCGTTGCTGAGATTCACTTGGACTCCGGGTGTGCACGATCATCCTTACAAAGGTCTCAGGCTGCACGAAGCGCATACACACAGCGTCACTGAGACTCACTTGGACTCCTGGTGCCCACGATCACAGGGCAATTCTTACGACGGTCTCAGGCTGCAAAAAGCAGATGCACACCGTGTTGCTGAGACTCGCTTGGACTCCAGGTGCCCACGATCATAGGGCAATTCTTACGAAGGTCTCAGGCTGCACAAAGCACACGTACACTGCGTCGCTGAGACACTTCTGGAAACTTTTGTGTTCCTCAGTTTCCACAACAGGGAGCCAGCTCTCCTCGGGCCCTTGGGGTTAAGTTACTTGAGGACACAGCACAGCAAAGTCTTTTCAAGCAGTGGGACACAGCATACAGCAAAGTCCCTTTAGCCTCTCCTTGGTTAAATCAGCAAACTGCAGGCCAGCCCCAGAACACACAGCAAGGGTCAGTCCTTTCCTTCAGTCTATTCAGCTGGTTCTTCCTTGGCAGTGGTTCCTCTTGACCATGAAGTAGTTTCAATCCTTTACAGTCTTGAACAGTTTTATTCCCGTTCAGTCTTGATCAGTTTCATTCCAAAGTCCAGGGATTTCAGCTCTCATAGTTATACCCCTAAATGTCTTTGGAATCTTTGTGTTCAGGGGGACACTGACCCCTGTCCAAATCAGTTCTGGGTGTCTCCCTGCCAGTGACACTTTCTGCCTTTGATAGTGGGGGTCTGGGTCCTTAATCACTCAGCAGGAGATGGAGCCATTGTTTTATGGCAGCAACCCAGGCCTCTTCACCTCCAGGGGCTACTCCTCCCCCCACACTCCAGATGCAGGTCAGCCTGTTGCTGTCTCACCTCCTCCCCTGGGTCAAGACATTCTCCAGAGCCTATCACATTCAAATCCAGACAGTCAACACAACCTGGCAGAGACACACAGAAATGCTAAAAAAAAAAACAGCCACTTCTAAAAGAGTGGTATCTAAACACAAAATGCAAAAACCACCTTCACAAAAAGATGTGTTATTAAATTGTGAGATCAGGCACACTAAACTTCACCTCTCCATCTTGAGCCTTTGGGATGATAGGCTGGAAACATATTACACAGCCTTCCCCATTCTGTCCTATGGGCAAGATGGCCTTTCAACAGTGAAAAAAGAAATGGAGAGTATTTCACTGTTAGGACATGTACACACCTTAGTACATGTCCTACCTTTCACATACACTGCACCCTGCCTAGGGGGGTACCCTGGACCTACCATATGGGTGTCTGATGTGCATAGAAAGAGTAAGGCCTGGCAAGTGGATGCACTTGTCAGGACAACATGGCAGTTTAACAAACTGTGCGCAGGCACTGCAGTGGCAGGCCTGAGTTCTTTCTTTAAGGTTACTTGTGTGGGTGGCAGAATTAGTGCTGCAGGCCCACTAGTAGCATTTGCATTACTATCCCTGGCACACATAGTGCACTTTACTAGGGACTTTACTAGTAAGGTAAAATTACCAATCATGGACAACCAATTACCATTACATTTTACACAGGGAGCACTTGCACTGAAACACTGATCAGCAGTAGCAAAGTGCCCAAAGCATCTAAGTTGGCAACACTATGTCAGAAAAAAGGTCGAGGGGGAAAGCAAAAAGTTTAAGGAACTTTAGCCAAAAAGGGCCAAGTCCAACAGTGTGGTTAAGAAATTCATGACATAGTACGGGCAGTTAACAGTTACACTCTGAAGAATAAAGACGTGTAATACTGAGCTCCATTTGTGGTGTGATCATTTACATATACCTGGGCTGTCAAGAATGGAACAACTTGCGACGAGATAGGGGGTTATGTAAACCCTGCAATCTGAAGAACCGAGAGTATTCTCCTGGAGAGTTTGCAGTGGTCCAGCAAACTGCTTTTGCATTCCACATGTGCCTTAGTCAAGTGAAAAATCAACGGTTGGCATATGTGAAGTCAAAGCACCACTCCAACCAGTGCATGGCCGGTACAGAATGTGAAGGCCTTACAGAAAGTTGTTTGTCGTCGGCTGGAATTTGCTGATAAAATCGATACAAGAAATACTGCAACACTGGCCAACAAAGAGCTGTCATTCATACAATACAACACCAATAAAGGCAGTGACAACCAGGTATAGAGAAGCAATAAAAGCAGTGATAGCTGAGTGAAAGGAAGCACTAAAAGCGGAAACATTTCTGACCTACAGAAATGCGAAAGGCAGTATGGACCAGGTACAATGCTAAGACGTGTGAGTGGGGAAGATCCTGTGCAAGAAACAAAGGGCCTGATTTAGATTTCGGCGGATGGGTTACTCCGCCACAACGGTGATGGATATCCTGTCCACTGACATAAAAATCCCATAATATCCTTTGGGATTTATATTTCAGAGGCTGGGATATTCATCACCATTGTGATGGAATGAACGGAATGCACTTCACAGGTTGTTACCGACCATCAAGCATTACTCACCATTTTCAGCAATCTTAAAGTCAAGATGCCTCCTCACATTGGGACATGGGGGTTGAGACTGTAGGAGTATGAATATACGATTGTGCATAGTTCAGGAAAAGCTCCAAACCCAGCTGATGCTTATGTTAACTTCATCATAAAAAACCCAGTACCCCCGCTGCCGTATCAGTGGAACAAATTATTGATGGCATGAGCACTGACTGAGATTTGCTCATACTCAAAGACATCATTACACATCAATCTTGGAGAATACATACTCAACCTCTTCATGATGACCTTGAATACCAGAAATTCAAAAATGTGCAGGAAGAACCCTAGCTACCCCAGAAGGCATTATATTATGAGGATCAACAATTATTATACCTGAGAGGCAACAATTCAGTGAACTTGCACATGAGGGACATCGTGGAGTTGTTGCTACTAACCGGGCTCTACAAGACCGAGTGTGCTTCTCTTGTCTTGATGAAAGAGAGGAACAGGAACTAAGGGCATGTCATGGGTGCAACTGCTTGTCATCCAAACACTTCACATTTGTTAAACATGTTGTATCTTCCAACGCATGCATGGGAGAAGAGTGCAATGATTTCTTTGGACCCCTTGACAATGGTCATCTTCTACTAGTAGTTGATAAATGAATATTCCCATTTTCCCCTTGTGAAGATCTGTCCTCAACCATTCACGACAGTCATTGAGAGAATAGAAAGTATTTTTGAAACTAGAGGTGTTGCTTTGATTTTGAAATCTGACAATGACCTACCTTTCAATAGTTGATAATTTAATGTTTTTCTCAGTCACCTAAATGTCAAGCATCAGAAAAGCACACATTTCTGGCACAGGTGAATGATGTAGTTGATTAATTTTTGAGCACCCTCAAGAAGACCGTTCAACATGGTGTATTAGAAAGACTTGAACTCAAATCAGTTCTTCACTCTACACTTCGTGCATATAGGTCAGATCACCATGGCAAAATATACCACTGAAAGGTCTATTAATAGTGATAATAATCGCACTACTGATTCATCACACAAATGCAAATGGAAGTCCTATGTAGATAGACGCCGCTCTGCTTGGAGTACTGTGTTCAAAAGAGGAGATCAAGTCATTGTCAGGCAGAAATGGAAACATAAGTCTGATGCTCCTTCTGATGCTGACCTGCTGAGGGTTGTGACTAGCTGAGGACACATGATGACTGCTCATCATCCTGGAAAGTCCATCACAAGAGATTGTTCTTATTTCAAACACCTGCATCAAGGCTCAATTGACTCAGACGTTCAGAGTGATACCCTTCCATCTGGGAGTCAGGAGAGCCCAAAGACTGCTCCTGTGCCTTTGTCACCTGTGACGGACACAGATGCCTCTCCTATGTCTCCTGTGTCTGCTTAACCTCATGCAACGAGATCTTGGAAGATTGATTAGAGCACCTCGAAGACTCATTGAGGAGTTATAATATATATATATATGTATTTTTTGTTGTGTACTTTTAACTTAACAAGAGGGAGATGTAGTATTTGTATGTTATAGACTGCAGGACTCCTCTGGCCCTTGACGCACTCCATAAAATAGTGACTTAAGTAATTGATTGTGGGGTGAAATAATTCATGACGTAGTATGTGCAGTTAACAGTTATACTCTGAAGAATAAAGACATGTAAGACTGAGCCCTGTGTGTGGCATAATTATTTACATGTACCAAGGCTGGGGAGGATGTTACTATTAATATTTGAACATCAATTCAAAATGGATGGTGAGTCATTCTCAAACAGGAAGGTGTCTATAGGGGACCTCTTACCCTTTGACTTTGAGAATACTGACAAACATGTTTTTAGCAGTAGGGAGTGGTCCTTAGGACCACTGCCTTCTCCAACAAGAGGTTTTTATTTTTTAAACATATGCCCCATTTTCCTTTTAGGAACATGGGCTTCGGTTAACAAAGAAAGATTGCTTTATTTAAAGGCAATCACATACATGGTGGTCTGTTGACCCCAGCAGGTCACCATGCTTGTGACTGTAGTGAATTGTAGTGGGTCATATCTTGTGACCTATCTTATGCATATTAATGGGGTAGGTTGTGTAAATCACCCAATAAATGCAATTCTGTAACACTGGGTGGAGATTCACACTTAGTATTAGGAGTATGCATCCTCACCACAGTACTTACGTGGATGGGTAAACATACGACCCAAAATATAGCTGTTTGGTTCCTAGCAGTAACTTTATAGGATCCTGCTAACCATTAATCCAACAAACATTGTTCTCCATACCATAGGTATGCAATATGCCCACACAATATAGAATTATGAAAAATGTGCTGGAAGAACTTTGAGTTACCCCAGAAGGCATTATATTATGAGGGTAAAGAATTGTTATACTTGAGTACCTGAGACAACAAGTCATTGAACTGGCACATGATGGACATTGTGGAGCAAGCTTAAATTTAGAGAAACAGGATTCACCTGAAGAAAATAAGACACTTCTGAGAAACATTGCTTCTGGGAACATACCCTGGACTCTCCCCTCTTCCCGTCTACTGCAAGATGTTGTAGACCTAAAATACCAGCTGCACCCACCATGATGCAGACCATTCAGCTCAAACTGAAGAGAACCATCACTGAGAAGGAGACTGAAATTCTAGTGAATTATGTGGAACATGACTGCAGGAAACTGCATGGTTTGACTTCATCAGTGGAGTGGAGATGTCAGCTATGTGGCAGGAGATAATCAACAAGTTGATTGCTTTTGGGGTAGAGGTGCACACTGTGAGATACAGCAAACAAAAATGGCAGGATGAGAGGAGGTGATAAAGGACAAGTTTGCAAAGAGGGAGCAAAGGCTCTCCCTAGTGATGGACACAAATCCTGGCTTGATCTCACACCCCTCAGTGAGATTGTCCTTTCCACGCTGCACCCTGACCTACTGCATGGCTTGCCTGAATCAGATGATTTGAATGGCAAGCTAGTTAAGGACAACATACCTATACATTTGAACTACCACCTGACTCATTTTCCATCATCAATCTGCACGAGAAGTGACCACACTCATTTCCCACCATCTATCTGCACAAGAAGTGGTTGCATATTATTTTCCATCATCTATCTGTCTAAGAAGTGGCATCATTGGTTTCCTGCCAAAACTCTCTTTAAAAGAAGAAGCCAAGCATTAATATTTCATTTCCCAGCATCCATCTGCATAGAAAGCGACATCACTGGATTTCCGATCGTTCATCTGCACAGGAAGTGACATCACTTTCTCACTTCTCTCTACTTCATTCAACTCTTCTGGGTGTTCCATTGTGCAGGCATCACCAGAAAAGAAAAGGAAAACATCTCTTTGAGTCTTTTAGGGACAGGAAGTGCTTTGGTATACAGCCACTATTCCACTGAGGCTTACACATTAAGATAAAATGATGGGCCTCATCCAACACCCCATTTCACCAGTCCCACAATCAAACTCAGATCTAGAGCTTCCAAACACTCACATAGCATTCTCACAACATACAGGTACAGGTCCAGCCTTATACACATTCCACCAACAACCACTCACTTTCAAACTACAAAAATCATATTCCAACTCATGCTCCTTAATGCTCACTCAGCAGACATCACAGACCTCATCACCTAGCACAAGCCTGACACCCTTATTATCTCAGAAACATGGTTCACTCATGCTTCTTGGCACATCTTATAAGTCCTTCTTCCCACAGAATACAGCATGCATTGTGTGGACCGCACACATAAGAAGGGACAAGGCGTTATTATTATCCATAAATCCCCCTTGTCCTGCACCCCAGGCAAACAAGTAAGATTTAACTCTGACAAGCCATTTCCCACTCTCTGTGACTCAGATTGCCACCTTACATCTTATCTACAGGCCTCACATTCAAAACAAGGGCATCGTTGATGAATTCTGGAAAAAAGAACCTCCCTCCTCAACCTAATTAAAACACTCAACATGGTACAGCATGCCACACAACCTACACACTCCAAAGGCCACATTATTGGCATTGTCTTCTCAATAGCATCAGCAAACCAATGTAAACTGTCCAAACCCTGGGACAGAACCCTCCACTTTGCCATCCCGATCTACCATGCTCAGGGTCCTTCAGCAAATCAAAGTCAACACAAGGTCAAACCTTCAGTTCCTTCAAATTTTTGTCCAAAGACAACCTAATGCATGAATAAATCTCTCACCCAACTCCATGTCCTACATTCAAAATCCTTCTCAACAACCTCAACACTTTTTGAGAAAACTATGTGAACATCTACACCCTAATTAAAACATACAGGTGCAAGCCAAAGCCGTTCAGCACCCTGGTAATCTAACGTCCTTGATGACAATACACAATCCATCAATGGGCAAGAAAGAAAATGGAAAATGGAAAATAGAAAAAAAGAAATTCTCAAAGACCTTATGATACTGAAGTTCATCTGAGCAACACACAGAAAGCTCATCACAGTCGCCAAAGCAAAGTACTATACCTGCTGTGCCAACACCATCAATGAGGCCACCAAAACAGAAGCAGAATGCTTTTTGAGACAAACAAACACTGCATCAACCCCCTTCCATACACATGTATTCCTTACTCCATAGAAAAGTGCAATTAACTAATCTTTTATTCCGTAAAAAAAACATAAAGAAGCTCCGACAGCATATCAGCAACACCAAGCCTGCTTCATCTCTTACTCCCACCCCTTCCCTTAGAATCCCGCATTGTTCAGCCTTCAAAACTTTATCTCTGGCAGATCTTGCAGACATACTCATTTCTCTCAAAAACACTTGTTATGAAGATGATGTTTTACCCTTGGTCTTCATCAAGCCTCTCTCTGGTAATGCTCAGTCACAACTACTCACCATTGTCAATGCCTCTCTCACTCAAGGTATCTTCACAGAAACTCCCAAGACAGTCCAAATCCTACCTTTCTTAAAGAAACTACATTAGCCCCCAGATGACCATGTGAACTACCAGCCCATCACTCACCTACCATTCACCGACAAGGTAATTAAAAAAGCAGTGTATGTTCAACCTCAAGATGTTAACCATCCTCTGCACAACTACCAGTCTGGTTTCAAACCATGCAGCAGTAAAGAGACCACTACCTTACACATTGTGGACAATGCCCCATGAACACGGATGGAGATGAACTCTGCCTCCTGAATTCGCTGGATATCTCAGCTGACTTTACTTTGATCATTCCACCCTCATGTGCACTCGGGAGTCTCAAATGGGATTCACCAGTAATTTACTTCACATGCTCTCTTAATGCCTTTATGACTGATACCAATTTGATTGCATTGGCACCCATAGTTTCCCAAAATATCCTAGCACCTGAAAAGTCCCCTAGGGATCCATACTTTTCTTATCATCTTAAAACTCTGCATGAGCCACTTGAGGCTCTGTTAGCAGATTTACCACTATGCCAATAATACAAAACTATACTTAAAAATCACCTCTGATTAGAGATCCAACATCTCAGCCCAACCAATATAATGTCATTTTCCCCAAATAGCAAACAACAAATAGTACAAACGTAGCTCAACTCATGAACCTTGAGTGCTTGGAAAGCCAACTTTCATGTGTGCCAAGTCACTTCCGTTCACCCAGGACATCAACCTCACCCTCAAGGAACAAGTTGTCAAAAACCTCAATGAGAACCTGCTACCAGGTCTCACTTCTGAAGAAAGTGAAACTGTTTCTCCCAGACAGCGACTTTGGAGCTGCTGTTCAAGCCCTTGTACTCTTACATCTGGATGTTTATAACACCCTGCTCCATGGACTCCCAGACACCCCCACAACACCCCTTTAAGTGCTTCCTACACACGAAGTGTGTCTCACCCAGGGTATGAATAGATATGACCATATACTCCTCATTGTGGTGGAATTCCACAACCTCACCTTCAAAACCAGTTGAATCATTTACAAAGCCATCACAAGCAGAAACCCTACTAATCTTCCCGACAAGCTACCATCTTTGTTGGTTGTAGGCACACTGGTAGCCAGGACTCATTAAACTGGAGACTAAGAAGCATAAAAAAGAAAAAACAAGTCATTACAGCCTGCGTGGAGAACATGCCAAGGCCCTCAATACCTCTCTGCGTGCTGAGCCACGGCACTCAGACAATCACAGAGTTGCTGTAAGGCAGTGTTGTGAGTGGTCAGGGGAGCCTGGGTGCTTCTGGGAGTCAGGAGCCGAGGGATAACTGAGGAGAAGCGGAGGCTGGCATTCTGAAAGTAAGTTGTCTTTTCTTTTCTTGTTTGTTTTTTACCAATCCCTCTCTGACACCGATCCCACCCCGATTCCTAGCAGCCGCCACTGTGGAATAATATACCTATATCCGTCAGAACCGACCAAATGCTGATTTAATTTAGAAAAGAATTAAAGATCACCTCTTTAAAGAACACAACATTAGAGGGCATTAACTGTCCACAACCCAGAGACCTCCCTATTCTACAGTTATTGTCTTGTCTTTTACCCTGTATAGCACTCCACTGCCTATTGACTAGGTTTGCACTATAGAAAGAGCATTTACGTACATATAAATTTATACACGCTCATGTCAACCTGTTCACAAACAACAACACAATGACAATGGCTCAAGGAGTTATAATTCTAGAAATAATAATTATGCATCGATGACTTCATGAGTGAACCATTTGCTGAGTTAAGAATACAGGCAAAACAACAATTACAACATCAAAATCAAAGATTAAATCATTTAATTAGAACATGCTTGATGCTTGGGTGGCCAGATATCCAAATACGGAAGACTGAACGAGTGAAAGAAATGGTTTTAAGGAACTAAAGTCACCTTTATAAACCATAAAGATATCACCAATGTATCTCTTCCAGATGTGAATATGATTGTGAAGTCTGGTACTGGCAGTGAGTTCATATTTGTTTTCAATATCATCAACCTAAATAATGGTAACGTTTGATGTGAAGCAAACACTCATTGAACCTGTGCCACTACCCTCAGATATCACCCCTTTTACATATACATATATATGCACCACTTTTAGACCTGGCATTTTTTGGTGGCATGTTTTCCCTGTCTTTGTAATTTCCTGATCTCCTGGTTTTGAGTCTGACTTTGCTGGTTTAGTGTCTCTGCCAGCCGCGGCCCGAGCAGGTAAGAGTGGTCAGGCAGTTGGGGGGATTTCGATGGACGATGATGAGGGGAAATGTTTTATTTATTAATTTTACCTCGTAATCATCTGTCGAAATCCCCCCACCGGTCCGGCCCAACCGCACTTACCTGCACAGGCTGCGGTTGGTCTCTGCCCACTTTCTCACTGCTGCTCAGTGTGAAAGTGCAAGTGCTCCTTCTGTAAATTATGTTATGTATTGGTTTTTCCATAATTGGCATGTTTGATTTACTTAAGTAGTTGCTTAAACATCCTGGGTGCTTCTGCTGGGTTGTAGATTGACTGTCTGGCTTTGAAGTGACATGCACTATGGACAGCCACTGGGGGGCTGAGGTGTGCCCTGCCTCTCCTGGATGAGTCAGGGCTGGGCTGAATAGACCTGGGTTGCATTAAGAGTAGTGGAATGAGATTTCCTTGCACCTGAATAAGCCTAGTCTGCCTTACACAATGCTGCCTCCAGCTCCTGCCAGGAAGGTGGTCCAAAGAGGACAGAACTGGTTTGAACTAAGCAACTGGGGCCATATTATCAAGAACAGTGATAACATTATCGCCCTTTTAGCGGCAGGAAACTGCCACTAAAGCAGCGATAAGGGGCTTGATAATATGCCCTGGAGAATTCCAATAGAAGCACAGGTTCTGGTGTGAAGGACATCAAACCTGGGCTTCTATTTGAATTCTATAGGGCATATTATCAAGCCCCTTATCGCCGCTTTAACGGCAGTTTCCTGCCGCTAAAACGGCGATAATGTTATCGCCGTTCTTGATAATATGGCCCATAGACTCTCTGCCAAAGGAGAAGAAAGGAAAAGGTTGTATAAATATTAGGGCCCAGACCCCAGAACTTTAGAACTTTTTGGGAGTCAGAGACTGCCAAGAAGAAGAGCTGGAAAAGCTGTGAGGAGGAACTACCACCTTGCTGTGTGCTGAGCTGCTTCTGTCTTGGGCAGAGAAAGTATTGGACTGAACTTTCTGCAACTTCTTTGTTTGAGTTTCTCCAAGGGCCTGAGGTAGAGCTTGCCCCCTGTTCAAGAAGTCTCAGGAACAGCAAAGACTTCAAGTTCATCTGCTACCAGCGAATATATGATGTTACTCCACATGACAACACCACGCATACCATTACAACGCATTTGTAACAACGTAAGTGCTGTTACAACGCGTTTCAATCACAACGCATACTTTTACAACGAATATGCCTTTACTATGCATGCCATTACAATGCAAAGGCGTGCGTGGTAAAGGCATATAGTCTGTAAAAGTGGTTAAGGTAAGTAAGCATATATATATATATATATATATTATCTACTGGCGGTCGCCAGTAGATAGTTATAGTTACAACCTAGTTTCCATAGGAAATCTCAAAATTCTATTTTGAATAACTTTGGCGCCGGTTGACGAATCCTCGCGAAATTTTCAAAACTAATGGGGCGCTCCGTTCAGCTCCTACCCTGAAAGTCTCGGGGTGATTCGTCAAGCGGGGGCTGAGAAAAGGGGGGGTCCCAAAACACGTTTTCCCCATGCATTTTTCCATAGGACCTTTAGACACAGCTACAGCCCGAACGGCTGAACAGAATTACTTGAAATTTGGCAGAGAGGTAGCCATAAGGTCAAGGAAGTGCCTTTTGCAGGTCTGGTGTAAATCTGTTCAGTATTTCCTGAGAAAATAGCATTTAAAAGCATATCAATATCTATACGCGCGCACTGTGCGCGCACCCTGCCGTGCGCGAGCGCAATTCTGATTGGTTGTTAGATGTCGGTAAACATTCGAATCGGTCGAAACCAGGAAGTGTCGGCCGCCATTTTGTCTTTCGCAGTCTGAGGGGGTGAAAAACAAAGGTGGAGAACGTGAAAAGGGGGCAGAGTGGACAGTTCCTGACCCCCTTGCCTTGGTCAGGGGGTCACAGAAGGACCCCCAAGGGATAAAAAAACAATTTGTTTTTCTTTAAAAATCGTGAGGTGCGCGCACCCTGTGCACACTGCGAACCGTGGGAGCTCGGTGCGCGCACGGTGAAAAACCTGAAAAAAAAAAAATAATAAAAACATAACTTAGCATTTAAAAAACCGTACAAATTCACTGAAAAAACCATAGGTTTTACACACGTTATAGTTACGAATTAGCATTTAAAAAACCTTGCAAATTCACTTAAAAAACCATAGGTTTCACACATGTTATAGTTAGCTGGACATTTCACTCGTAAAAAACCAATGAAATTCCCCCGTTATAGTTACTGCAGGCAACTATAACTCACGCGACCGCAATCCTCTGCTGATGACGTCAGATATTACATCACTGATGACATATGTGTCTTTCTGAAAAATAAATATTTGTAATACATGTATAGCTAAAGATCAATGGAAGAAGACATGGGTAAATAAGTGTCTAAATACAGTGATGTAATATCTGACGTCATCAGCAGAGGATTGCGGTCGCGTGAGTTATAGTTGCCTGCAGTAACTATAACGGGGGAATTTCATTATTTCATTGGTTTTTTACGAGTGAAATGTCCAGCTAACTATAACATGTGTGAAACCTATGGTTTTTTAAGTGAATTTGCAAGGTTTTTTAAACGCTAATTCGTAACTATAACGTGTGTGAAACCTATGGTTTTTTCGGTGAATATATATATATTACCTACTGGCGGTCGCCAGTAGGTAGTTATAGTTAGGACCACGTTTCCATAGGAAAACCTCAACATTCTATTTTGAATAACTTTGGCGCCGGTCGACGAATCCTCGCGAATTTCTCAAAATAGGTGGGGCGCTACGCTCCGCTCCTACCCTGAAAGTCTCGGGGGGATTCGTCAAGCGGGGGCTGAGATAAAAGGGGGGTCCCAAAACGCGTTTTTCCCATGCATTTTTCCATAGGACCTTTAGACAGGGCTACAGCCCGAACGGCTGAACAGAATTACTAGAAATTTGGCAGAGAGGTAGTCCTCAGGTCAAGGAAGTGCCTTTTGTAGGTTTGGTGTAAATCTGTTCAGTAGATTCTGAGAAAATAGCCTTTAAATCAATATATATATCTGAGCCCGCTTACGGTACGCTTACCGTACGCTTACGGTAAGCGTACGGCGGCGTGCGCGAGCGCGATTCTGATTGGCTGTTAGATCTTAGTAAACATTCGAATCGGTCGAAACCAGGAAGCGGCGGCCGCCATTTTGTGTATTTCACTCTGAAAAAAAAGAGTGAAAACAAGGAAAGGGGGCAATGAGGAGAGTTACAGACCCCCTAACATTTGTAAGGGGGTCAAAGAAGGACAGAAAAGTACAAAAAAAACATTTATTGATTTAAAAAAAAATCACGGGGTATGCGTACGGTAAGCTTACGGTAAGCGTACGGTAAAAAAAAAAAAAATAGATAAATGAAAAGCAGATTTAAGAGTTTAGAAATTAGGGAGCTCTAAAAAGAGCTGTTGTGTTTATGAAGTCATTTTTTTAGTGGTACCTACAAGTAAGTACCGATGCAGAGTCTAAGGTTCAAGAGGAAGACTCTGTTCCCTTCATCATTGAAGTGCACACCATCTCCTCTATAAATGTCTTGCATGTCATAACGCAAGTTGTTGTGGTAAATGGCACCCATACCATAGTCACGGAGGAAAGCAGAAACAGATTTGTTGACGTGCTTTCTTGCTTTGTCAATCTGTGGACAGAAATGATTGGACCAGTTCCATTTTTGCCTTTGGCATATGTTGGAAAACACAAAGGCAGTTTTAGGGAAAAGTGTAAACAGTTGTGCAAAGGTGTCCTTCATAAGCATTTCCAGACCTACCCCAGTCAAAGTGCCTAGGTCATTGCCACCACAGTGCACTATTATGAGGTCAGGGTGTTGGATTTGAATGAAGGATTTCACCAATGGCATCAATTGGTGCCACTTTAACCCTCTCTGACCAATCCATTTAATGTCTACATTTGGCAAAGCAAGGTCTCTCACCATATCTGTTTTCTCTGCAAACTTTTCACTCCAGAAGACATAGCTGTGCCCTACAATCCACACTGTGAACATCTTCAAAGGAGAACTGGATGCACTCAGGAGGTGTCTTTCAGTAGAATGGCAATAAGAAAAGAAAGACAGTTTGGAAATGGAGGCATACATATTTTTTTAAAACAAAAAGAACTGATTGGCTGTTTCATACCATTCTAGAATAAAAACTAGGCTGTATGTGAAAATTAATAGAAGCATGTTTTGTATTGGTACAAAAAAATGTGTAACCAAAGAACAGTACTATGGATTTGCTGTAAGGTTTGAAAAGTCAAGCACTCTTGCTCTGTGGAATTGAAACATTGTGTGTCGAACTTCTGACCTAACTGCACACAGCAGTGTTACATGAGCTGTTGCTATGGTAGCAGGCAGAAGTCAAGTTGGGGGAAGGGTACTAGGCAGAAGTCAAGTTGGGGGCAGGGTACTTTTGGAAAAGGGTTGGTTTTCAACCAATAGAAATGTGTGAATACATGTGAAAAAAAGGGGGAAGCACTGAGATTTGAAACTTACATGTATATGTGTGGAAAAATAGAGGGAAAGTTTGCCATTATCTGGTTCTGCTGAGAGGAGAGAGGTGAACAGAACAGAGATCCTGGCTCTGATAATCTGCTGTTTGAGTGTCACATTTCTTTCACAACTAACTAATTTTAAAGGTGAGTTTACAGTTTGAGAGGGGATGTATGTGGTAACTTAAGAAATGAATAATAGAAATGGGAATTGTTTTTGTTGTAGTTACACATGGTGGTTTCATAATGTGTCAGTGTGTAAAAGTGATTTACACTTGCCCCGAAAAAAAAAAAGAGCAGTAAGTGTGCTTTCAAATTGGCAAAGAAATTTCGTTTTGGCACTAATGTGAAAACATGACTCTGTGTGCATAGAAGAATTATAGGCAGAGATTTATTGCGTCTTGCTCTGGTGATTTCACAGTTGCATTAGATGGAAAGGGGGAGCGAATTTTTGGGGGAAGAAGCAGAGGCTTAGCACACACCCATGTCCTTGCCGTGTATAGTCATGCACAGTATTTACAAGCGAGTGGGGTTTTCAGGTTTAAGTCTGTAATGCAAATACATTCAGCATCACTAAGGCTGGTTGCCCTTGGTGGAGTGTAGGCAGTCACAGAGAATGCACATGGTGGTGGTCTGAAAAAAAAACAGCTTGGACACGTGCAATTAAATAAATCAAAAATAGTGGTTTCATAATGTGTCAGTCTGTAAAAGTGATTTCAAATTGTAAAAAGAGATTTTCACTTGGCCCGAAAAAAAAAAGAGCAGTAAGTGTGCTTTCAAATTGGCAAAGAAATTTCGTTGTGGGACTAATGTGAAAACATGACTCTGTGTGCATAGAAGAATTATAGGCAGAGATTTATTGCGTCTTGCTCTGGTGATTTCACAGTTGCATTAGATGGAAAGGGGGAGCGAATTATTGGGGGAAGAAGCAGAGGCTTAGCACACACCCATGTCCTTGCCTTGTATAGTCATGCACAGTATTTACAAGCCAGTGGGGTTTTCAGGTTTAAGTCTGTAATGCAAATACATTCAGCATCACTAAGGCTGGTTGCCCTTGCTGGAGTGTAGGCAGTCACAGAGAATGCACATGGTGTTGGTCTGAAAAAAAAACAGCTTGGACACGTCCAATTAAATAAATCAAAAATAGTGGTTTCATAATGTGTCAGTCTGTAAAAGTGATTTCAAATTGTAAAAAGAGATTTTCACTTGGCCCGAAAAAAAAAGAGCAGTAAGTGTGCTTTCAAATTGGTAAAGAAATTTCGTTTTGGCACTAATGTGAAAACATGACTCTGTGTGCATAGAAGAATTATAGGCAGAGATTTATTGCGTCTTGCTCTGGTGATTTCACAGTTGCATTAGATGGAAAGGGGGAGCGAATTATTGGGGGAAGAAGCAGAGGCTTAGCACACACCCATGTCCTTGCCGTGTATAGTCATGCACAGTATTTACAAGCCAGTGGGGTTTTCAGGTTTAAGTCTGTAATGCAAATACATTCAGCATCACTAAGGCTGGTTGCCCTTGCTGGAGTGTAGGCAGTCACAGAGAATGCACATGGTGGTGGTCTGAAAAAAAAACAGCTTGGACACGTGCAATTAAATAAATCAAAAATAGTGGTTTCATAATGTGTCAGTCTGTAAAAGTGATTTCAAATTGTAAAAAGAGATTTTCACTTGGCCCGAAAAAAAAAGAGCAGTAAGTGTGCTTTCAAATTGGTAAAGAAATTTCGTTTTGGCACTAATGTGAAAACATGACTCTGTGTGCATAGAAGAATTATAGGCAGAGATTTATTGCGTCTTGCTCTGGTGATTTCACAGTTGCATTAGATGGAAAGGGGGAGCGAATTATTGGGGGAAGAAGCAGAGGCTTAGCACACACCCATGTCCTTGCCGTGTATAGTCATGCACAGTATTTACAAGCCAGTGGGGTTTTCAGGTTTAAGTCTGTAATGCAAATACATTCAGCATCACTAAGGCTGGTTGCCCTTGCTGGAGTGTAGGCAGTCACAGAGAATGCACATGGTGGTGGTCTGAAAAAAAAACAGCTTGGACACGTGCAATTAAATAAATCAAAAATAGTGGTTTCATAATGTGTCAGTCTGTAAAAGTGATTTCAAATTGTAAAAAGAGATTTTCACTTGGCCCGAAAAAAAAAGAGCAGTAAGTGTGCTTTCAAATTGGCAAAGAAATTTCGTTTTGGCACTAATGTGAAAACATGACTCTGTGTGCATAGAAGAATTATAGGCAGAGATTTATTGCGTCTTGCTCTGGTGATTTCACAGTTGCATTAGATGGAAAGGGGGAGCGAATTTTTGGGGGAAGAAGCAGAGGCTTAGCACACACCCATGTCCTTGCCGTGTATAGTCATGCACAGTATTTACAAGCCAGTGGGGTTTTCAGGTTTAAGTCTGTAATGCAAATACATTCAGCATCACTAAGGCTGGTTGCCCTTGGTGGAGTGTAGGCAGTCACAGAGAATGCACATGGTGTTGGTCTGAAAAAAAAACAGCTTGGACACGTCCAATTAAATAAATCAAAAATAGTGGTTTCATAATGTGTCAGTCTGTAAAAGTGATTTCAAATTGTAAAAAGAGATTTTCACTTGGCCCGAAAAAAAAAGAGCAGTAAGTGTGCTTTCAAAATGGCAAAGAAATTTCGTTTTGGGACTAATGTGAAAACATGACTCTGTGTGCATAGAAGAATTATAGGCAGAGATTTATTGCGTCTTGCTCTGGTGATTTCACAGTTGCATTAGATGGAAAGGGGGAGCGAATTATTGGGGGAAGAAGCAGAGGCTTAGCACACACCCATGTCCTTGCCGTGTATAGTCATGCACAGTATTTACAAGCCAGTGGGGTTTTCAGGTTTAAGTCTGTAATGCAAATACATTCAGCATCACTAAGGCTGGTTGCCCTTGCTGGAGTGTAGGCAGTCACAGAGAATACACATGGTGGTGGTCTGAAAAAAAAACAGCTTGGACACGTGCAATTAAATAAATCAAAAATAGTGGTTTTATAATGTGTCAGTCTGTAAAAGTGATTTCAAATTGTAAAAAGAGATTTTCACTTGGCCCGAAAAAAAAAGAGCAGTAAGTGTGCTTTCAAAATGGCAAAGAAATTTCGTTTTGGGACTAATGTGAAAACATGACTCTGTGTGCATAGAAGAATTATAGGCAGAGATTTATTGCGTCTTGCTCTGGTGATTTCACAGTTGCATTAGATGGAAAGGGGGAGCGAATTATTGGGGGAAGAAGCAGAGGCTTAGCACACACCCATGTCCTTGCCGTGTATAGTCATGCACAGTATTTACAAGCCAGTGGGGTTTTCAGGTTTAAGTCTGTAATGCAAATACATTCAGCATCACTAAGGCTGGTTGCCCTTGGTGGAGTGTAGCACTGTGGACATGGGCTTTTTAAAAAATCTGAAAAGTGGTTTCATAATGTGACAGTTTGTAAAAGAGATTTTCACTTGCCCAAAAAAAAAGAGCAGTTTGTGTGCATTCAAATTGGCAAAGAAATTTCGTTTTGTGACTATTGTGAAAAGAAATGTAGTAATATATTTAAATACAATAACAGATTTTTTTTTTAGTTTTTTTCAGGTATTGCTGAAGAACAGTGAACAAAATTTAAGATGCCTACAAAATCTCGAGTTCAAAAAACGCTAAAAAAAAACAATATTTGAAGACAACTGGAGGACCAAAGTTAGTAGAAGATGCTGATGTTGGGAAAAAGAAAAAATCTTCTGGTAAGCAAAAAAAACAATTCCTAAACAAAATATTTAAAACAAAGAAAAATGTACAAAATGTCTGTTCTCGGAAAAATGTAACAAAACATAGAGAACAGCAAAAAATTGAGAATTTAGTTAATGCAAATATACCTTCTGCAATTGAAAAGTTTAACATAAACAGAAAAACAGCATTTAAAGAGATACGTAGAAAAATGTTTCAGAGAAGAGTTATGTCCAATTTGATAAAGGATATAAAGAAATATAAGCAAAAGGCTAAATATTACAAGAGAAAAAAAGAAATTGAAGCCATTGCAGCAAAAGCATTAGAATTAAAAAGGAAACTATTCATATTAATTTTGAATAGGATGCGTACATTAGATAAAATGGTTAATGTACTGAAATCACAAAGCAAAAGCAAAAGAGTAGTGAACAGAACAAACTTTTGTAAAGTGTTTTTAGGAAAGTGGATGCATAGTTCAAGTAGTGAACCTTTTTTTAATGAAGAGAGCTATTTTCAAAGTAATAGTTTGCTGCATGCAGTTGACACCAGAGGTCGTTCATACGAAGTAAAAAATGGTTGCATAATGGAGAAGGAGATAATGGTTCCAAGAGATGAGGTACAAGTGATGGCAGATGAGGCAATGGGGAGACGTCCTAAAGCCCCAGTGTACACTTGGAATTGTAGTAGTATTTGCACTGTGCGTCAGGAATCTATTGACAGATTTCGAGAGTTTCTAAGAGAATATAGTAAAAAAAGTGTAAAACAAAAGATTAAGGTGCTTCAAAGTCTGGATCCATGCAGAGTGAGAGAGAATACTGGTTTGCAGGGTCATTCTCTTGCTTGTCTATCTAGAAAAGTGTGCAATAGTGTTTTCCATCATTTTAGGATGCTGGCTGTTCATCATACTGAAATGAGAAAGTTTGTGAGACGGTTGTATTTTGCCAAAAGTCCAGCAATAAAGTTAAATGAATTGAATAGGGCTCTGTTCCGAGGAACGGTATCAGATGTAGAGAAGGTTGTTGATGAAATTCAGTTTTGTTACTTTGGTCCTGAACAAAACAGTGCAGAGAAGGACACAGTAAATGAGGAAGAAGTGGAAGAGAATGTAGAACCCTCTGTAAGTAACACATTTAATGATCACATAACAAAATTTGCAATAGTCTCTAATGAAAGACCAAATTTTACTTGTATTTGTTGCCGCAGAACTCATTATAGAAAACAAACTAGGAATGTTGATCTCTACAGAAAGAGTGAAAATGAAGATAATTATAAGTGGAAGGATTTTGCCACATATATATTTCTAGAAAATTGTTTTGAATTGGGTGAAGATCAGCGTATTTGTAAATACTGTTATAACAAGTTAGAGGAAAATAGAATGCCGACCAGAGCTGTACATAATAATTTAGAATTGGATGCTATTCCTGCTGAACTTTCTGAATTAAATACATATGAGTCTATACTCATTCAATGTGTTCATCCGTTCCAGACCATAGTACGTATGGAGCCCAAAACTGGTAAATTACCTCCTTCAGATTTACTGAGAGGTTTAAAAGGTAGAGTGGTGTATTTGCCCTTGGATTTGAAAAAAAATATGGAAACTATTGATGCGGATACTTTGGAAACTGAACCATTAATTATTCTGGTTAATGGTGTACCTACAAAGAATAAGAAGATTTGGCAGGAGCTGGTAGATGTGCGGAAAGTACAAAGAGCAAATTTGTATGTGAAAAAAAATAACAAATGGTATGAATCAATTTATATAGAAGAAGAAGAAGAAGAAGAAGATTTACAAGGAGACACAGAAACACCAACTGGACAAATTGAAAAAGTGGACAAGTCAAAGGAAGAAGAAATTTATGAACATTTTAGCATACATCCTCTCCATTCGAAAGAAGTTATGGGAGACAATATTGATCTCTTTCAGATGAAGAAAGCAAAAGGAAATCCCGTGAGTATATGGGAGGAGAGCTTGGAAGCTCGATGTTTTCCCCAGCTGTTTCCTAAAGGAAAAGGAGGACGATACGATGAACGTCCAGAACAGATTCCAGCTTCAGAGTATCGAACTACAAGACTATATGCTGAAGATCCCAGATTTCGACAAAGTATTCCTTATTTGTTCCATCTTTTATTTGAAAGCGACTTGTCTGCACTGTCTTATGCAGTAAATCACATTTTAAAAAGTGGAGTACATTTACAAAATGTGTCTGCTAAGGATTTTATGGAGAAAGTGCAGCACCGAGATGATCATTTGGAAACACAACTGATCAATCTGATGGCTTGTCAGCGTGGGACAAATGAATATTGGTACCGACGCCATGGTGAACTAAAATGCATGTTACGCAATTTAGGAACACCAACATGGTTCCTTACCCTAAGCTGTGCCGAGTACGCTTGGGATGATTTACTGGATTTTCTACGAGAGGCCAATTCAAACATTAAAAACATCGAATACAAGACAGCAGGAGAACTGTGCTCATTGGATCCGGTTAATGTTTGCAGATATTTCAATCATAGATTTGAGGCTATGATGTCCTTCATCTGCAATAAAAAAAATCCACCCCTTGGAGAAGTAGTGGATTTCTTTTGGAGAAAAGAGTACCAGGCAAGAGGTGCTCCTCATATTCATATGCTGCTGTGGATCAAGGATGCCCCAAAGTTTGGAACAGATACTGATGAAGCAGTGTTATCTTACATTGAAGAATATGCAACATGTGCTATACCAAAAAGCACAGAAGAGAACAAGTTAAAGGAGCAAGTTCTACGTTTCCAAAGTCATCGGTGTGGAAAATACTGTCGACGGAAATACAAGAGCAAAGAAAAATACTACACTAAATGTCGATTTGGATTTCCTAGACCTGTTCTTTCAAATGGAAGAGTCAACAGTTTTATGTCAGCTGTGAGACATACTATCACAAGAAAATCACCTAAGAATACCTACAACCTTAAAAGAAAAGAAGAATCTAAAAATATAAATGACTACAACCCAGTCATTTTATCCATGTGGAACGCTAACATGGATATACAGTATGTTGCTGACAATTCCATTGCTGTTGCTCGATATGTAACGTCTTACATTACGAAATCAGAAAAAACAGAATTGAAGGAAATGTGGGAAGAGATTTCTCACGAGAAGACTGTCAGTAAGAAGCTGTACAGTTTCAGTTTGAAGATGTTATCGCATCGAGAAATTGGATCCTACGAATGTTCAGATAGGTTATCTTCTGCAAGTCTCTACTCGAAGTCAAGAAGAATAATTTGGGCAAGTTTAGGCCTTGCAGCAATGAGAAATCGGGTACTGAAATCTGTTGGAGAAATTGAATATTTGGCTGAGAATGACCCAGAAAGTACAGATATATTGAAAACAAACATGTTGGACACATATTATCCCAAGAGAAGTCATCATCTGGAGAACATGTGTCTCTATGAAGTGTTACAGAACTACATTTATTCACGGAAAGCTGCAGAAGACATCAACAGTGGAAAATATAAAGTTGTTGGTGAAGAAGGATGTTTGGTGAAGCAAACCAAAGGAAGTTTGATAAATCACCGGAAGCTGAGTTGCGACACTACCGACAAGAAAGAATTTTACTACTTGGCTCTTTTACAGTTGTTTAAACCATGGCGTACAGAGGATGAACTACTGGGAGAATTCCAGAGCTATGAAGATTCTTTTAATGCTTGTAAAGACAGCATACAATGCAGTACATTCTCAACTTATCTGCAAATGTTAAATGAAGAAATTGAACAGGAAACTACAATTGCAGCAGAAATAGCTAGAGACAGTTCTCAGGACAGCCAAAGTTCAGGAACATACAGTCAAGATCCCCTAGGACAACCAATCGTTGAAAATGAAGCATCAATAGCCATGAATGAAGTGGAAACGGCTATGAATCAAGGTCAAGAAGAATTTATAGACTTAGAAAATTTGGAAAGACAACTGAATCAAGAGCAGCAACAAATTTATGAAGAGATCAAAAACAAAATTGATCACGGATTTCTACATATCAAAAAAGAGTGCTCATGCACATCATTTCATCCAATCAGGATGTATGTAAGCGGACAAGCTGGCACTGGAAAAAGTTTCCTAATTAAAGTCATCAGAAGCTACCTAAAGCAAAAAACGGATTCTACTTTGTCTTGTGTGGTTACTGCTCCAACTGGGTTAGCAGCATATAACATAAAAGGAATCACCTTACATCGTTTGCTAATGTTACCAGTGGAGCATGAGAACAAAATACAATTCAACAAGCTAACTGGAGAAGCATCCTTGGAAGTTTCAAGAGTATTGAAGAAGATGCAAGTTCTCATTATTGATGAGGTGAGCATGGTATCGAACTTAATGCTTGCCTTTGTGCATTTAAGAATGCAGCAAATTTTGAAGACAGACTATGACGTGTTATTTGGTGGAAAACACGTCATAGTTTTTGGGGATCTTTTGCAACTTACTCCAGTTAAAGGACAACCAGTGTTTAATACTGTGACACATGAAGACACGAAGAAGTCATTGGGAAGCATTGGAAATACAAATATTTGGTCCTTCTTTGAGTACAAGGAACTTACAACTAATATGAGGCAAGCAAACGATGAAGAATATGGAAGTATTCTGAAAGATATCAGGATTGGAATACTCACAGAAGTTGGGAAAAAAGCATTACAGAGTCGGCTGCTACATAATTTATTTCCAAAGGAAGAAATAGTTGCAGAGAAAATATACAAGAATATTGCAGAAAACAAAAGTGTCATCTGCTTAATGCCAACTCTACGTGAATGCTCAATATTTAATGAGGAGCTTTTGAAATTGGAAAAGGAAGACATCAGGAAATTGGAAGCAGTGGACAAAATTGAGGATGGAAGAATTACTGTCACAGTAACAGGCAAACTGAAAAATAAATTGGACTCACTAGAGAAGAACATCTCCAAAACAGCAGGATTAGAAAAAAATCTATATGTTTGCATGAACTGTAGAGTGTTTTTAAGGAGAAATTTGGATGTTGAGAAAGGCTTAGTGAATGGAGCAATGGGAAGAGTTGTGGGTTTTATTAATTATCAGAAAAAAGAAGGAATTGAATGTTTAAAAATAAAATTTGATCAGATAGAAGAAGTTAAAGATATTTGTCGTTGTACAGTTCGTTTTATGCTTGTGAAAGACTTATATGTACGTAGGAAGCAGTTTCCGTTTTCTCTAGCATATGCTGTAACTATTCACAAGTCTCAAGGATTGACTGTAGATTGTGCATTTGTGAACATTGGTTCAACTGTGTTCAAAGAAGGTATGGCATATGTAGCTTTGTCACGAGTCAAAACATTATCAGGTTTATTCATGATAGACTTTGATGACTCAAAAGTTAGTGCTGATACAAACTGTGTAAAGGAGTATAATAGATTAAGAAGAAGCTATGCTCCTCATTTAGGTCAGTATCCTGTGTTGGAGAAACGTGTAGTTTCTCGTAAAAGGAGAAATGAGAATATCTGTAATGAACATATAGAGAAGAGGAAAAAAAAGAGGAGTGATGTAATTGCAAGCAAAAAGAAAAAGGAAAATGAAGAACAGGTTGTAGGATGTCATTTTGAAAATAGCTCTGGTGTCAACTGCTATGCAAATGTAGTGCTGAATGTTGCATTTTATCTGGAAAGTTTGCAAGAGCAGATAATAGTAAATCAGGGAAAAAGATTCTGTTCAGAGCTGAGTCTCCTTTTTCAAAAGCTGAGTAAAGATAAAACTCAAATAGAAAGTGCTACTGACATTAGAAAACTTTTAGATGTATGTTCAGGACGAACACAGTTTTCTCAAAATGAACAGCAAGATGCACACGAATTTTTGATGTATTTTCTTCAGGTAGTGGAAGAAGAAGGAGTTCCCATTGACATTTTTTTTGGTCTCTCTTATAAATGGGAACATAGTTGTGATAATTGTTATAATATATGTGGCTCTATTGTTGATAATGAAAGGTTTATTTATTTGACATTGCCAGAGAGTAAAACAGTCACTTTTGCAAAATTAGTTAAAGATGCTAATCATAGCATGAAATGTGGTGAGTGTAATTCTGACATGTTATCAACATTAATTTTAAGGGAATACGGACAGTATGTAATTTTAATGATGCAACGATGTAGAGCTGATGGATCAAAATTGGATACTTTAATAAAGAAGTTTACAGGACAGCAATTATCAATTTCAGGAAAAACTTTTGTAACTGTTGCAATAATTTTCCATGATGGACCTACTGTTACTTCTGGACATTACACAGTTTATCTAAAATGTGAAAAAGGCTGGACACTGTGTAATGATTCCCAATTGATTTTCAAACAACGTTTGCCTTTTGATTTAGCAAATTCCTATCTAATCTTCCTGAAACCTAAATTTTAGAGAGACTTGGCAAGATCTGGACAAAATAATTTTACCATTTTACTGGATTACCATTGCAATTTTGTAGAAAAAATATTTTTAAAATTATCATTTGGCCTAAAGGAAAGATAACCAATTGTAATGTGGACTTTTTTAATTTTTAATGCAATTTTGAAAAACCAATAATTTAGAGATAATCGGTAACTTCTGCACATTTTAAATTTTGGAATGCTATTGAACTGCCATTGGAAATTTTTTTCAAAAATGATTTAAAAAATTACTATTTGGCCATGTGGAAAAGTAAGCAATTCTATTGTGGACTAAATAAATTATTCAAAAAATTTTCGTGAACCAAAATGTTACAGAGAATCGGTGAGATCTGGACAGATTAAACTTTAGAATTTTAATGGATTTCCCTTGGAAATTTATTCCAGGAAAAAAAAAAAAAATACTATTTGGCCTAAAGGAAATAAAATCAGATGTATTTTGGAGTTATTTGAGATATAATATTGTGATTATACTTCTCAAACAAACATATCAGACGGTATTTTAAAGAAAAAAGTATTGTTTTTAGATGATATTTTTTTAGAATAATATGCATTTCTGTAATGATAAGTTTAAGTGAGAAGAGATTCTGGGCTTTTTTAATACAATCTTTGTGATTGTTAATTTTTTTTGCCCGCTGTAAAATGATGAATGCAATTGCTTTCACAATTAATAGTGAAATGCAATTTATTCTGAAAACAGCAAAAATAAGGCAAAAATATTTTTTGGTAAAAAATGTAAATATGTGTACTGTATTATTAAATGGTTTAAAAATATTAATACTTTTTTCTTTATTTTCAGATCGATATAGAAAATTTTCGGAAACTACAACCATTTTAAAAACTATTTTTTAAAAAAACAAATGAATAAATATTTTTTTGAGTGAGTATGGTAAGTCAATAATAAAAATTGTAGTCTCTCAAGGACTTTATAATGTGATAAATGATTTTTAGTGTTTTTTTTTAAAAAATAAAAAAAAGGTACGCGTACGGTAAAAAAAAAAAAAAAAAAGTTTTTAAAAACAAGTAAAAAAAAGATGGAAGATAAGGTTGGCTCTTAAAAGAACCGTTGTGTTCATGCAGGGACAGAGGAAAGGAAGCATGGGAAAATCATTCAAAGCTACAAATGTGCTGATCTATTTTGTTGTTCACTAGGGAAACACTGGTCTCCCTATGACAAATTAGACCTTTACAAAATGTGCAATGAATATCAACCTTCCGAAATCGAAGGTTCATTTCCAGAGGGCCAGCAAAAGGAGATTCTCCCCCCACAGATGAAGGGCTCACCTGACCTGCAGAAGAAGGAGTAAGCCCTGCAGGTGATGGTCCAGGCTGAGCTGCTGTGGATGTACTGGCTCGTCTTTCTGAAGAGTTACCTCCAAAAAGATGACCATGTGTCCTTCTGTGTACATCCTGGAGGTGTCTCTTCATGGTGTGATTCCCAAAGGAATACTTCCTGTTAGGATTACCTCTAGAAAGTACACGCTTACACAGCTTGCAAGTAACTAAGGGTGCATTCACCTTTTGCTGGCCTTCTGGAAAAGTAAAATAATCCCAAACATAAGAAGGCTTTACTTTCCTCGCTCTCTGCCTCAAGACAGTGCTGCTGGTGCTAGCCTCACTCTCAGAAGAGCTCTGCTGTTCTGCCATCGTATCCCAAAGACAAACCAGCTCCTTCTCCCAAGGGATCACAAGCAGAAATGAGGGGAATGGGTGTGGTGTAGGAGAGTTCTAGAACTGAAAGTACTTTCAACCAATCAAAAGTTGTGTTTCATGATCACATGACCTACCGTACGCTTACGGTACGCTTACGGTACGCTTACGGCAAAAAGTACGCGTGCGCGTAAAAAAGACACGCGCTTCCGCGCATGCGCATAACAGTCACTCCCCGGCACTTCCGCGTAACGTGCGCGTGTGGCGTAAGCGCGCACGCGTCCCACGCGCAGTACGCGCGGTTACGCAAATTGCGTAACTATACGCAAGCAGCGTAGATAGATTACGGACGTTGCGTAAACCGTACGCTTACCGTGAGCTTACGGTACGCGTACTAAAAAAAAAAAAAAAAAAAAAAAAAAAAAATCTGGTAATAAATTTTACATGTTTATTTTAAAAAATATATTAAAAAAAAATATTTAAGGATTTTAAAAATTTAAGCATAGTCTTTATAAAATGAAAGAAAATTAAATTAAAAATATGTTTGAAAAAAATGAAGATTAAAAAAAACAAATTAGCATTTAAAAAACCTTGCAAATTCACTGAAAAAACCATGGGTTACACACACGTTATAGTAAGGAATTAGCATTTAAAAAACCTTGCAAATTCACTGAAAAAACCATGGGTTTCACACACGTTATAGTTAGGAATTAGCATTTAAAAAACCTTAGAAATTCACTGAAAAAACCATAGGTTTCACACACGTTATAGTTAGGAATTAGCATTTAAAAAACCTTAGAAATTCAGTGAAAAAACCATAGGTTTCACACATGTTATAGTTAGCTGGACATTTTACTCGTAAAAAACCAATGAAATTGCCCCGTTATAGTTAGTTCAGCTAACTATAACTCGCGCGCCCGCAATGCACTGCTGATGACGTCACATATTACATCACTCATGACATGGTCAGTGACATCACTCATGACATCACTGATGACATCTCAAATGACATCACTGATGACATCACTGATGACATCATCCTTGTGATAGAGTGGCAGACCTCCTCTCACCTTAATATAAGCTTTGATACACACATTCAAAAATAGAGACTAACATTTTCAAAACAATGGACATACCAATACCAGTTACAACAACCTCTTCAGTAATTCTAAGATCAACATACACATCCACTCATTCACCAACAGTCCTATACAGTCACTCATACATGTACTCACTCATCATATGTACTCATACACCTATACATCCTGTTACATAATGCCACTCATCCATAGAGTTACTCACACACATAGTCACTCATGCTAATAAAGAATCAAACATCCGTTTACCTGCATATACAGTTATACACACACCACCACACTTACTTCTACAGAAACTTACACATACTTAATCTTTTTAACAATCACTTATAGAAACACATACTTATTTATACAGGAACTCTTTCAATCTCTCACTCTAAGATATACTCACTTATATACACCAATAGTCACATATACTAGTTTAAAACATATGTAGTTACTCATAAAGACACTATTGAGACAGTCATTCACTCACTAACACACCCATACACACACTCATCCACCCATACAGTCCTGCACACATGCTGTCTTCAACACATACAAACAGTGAGTCACTCATTCATGCACCTATGCACTACGTAATACCCCCCACCGAACCATGCATACACTGACTGATACTCAAAAAACCAACTAATAACCTATATAGACACCCATGTAGCTACTCACCAACCCATGCAGCCACTTATACACAAAGTGAGAGACTGATACAGATATTTACATATTTAAACATTACTCACTAAGCCATGTATTCACTATGATACACTTAATCAGTCAGTTACACAATCAATTTTTCAAAAACAAATCATCCATTTAGACACTTATATACCCATTTATTCTTCCATCATTGTTTAGATATACATATATAAAACATATTTAATTTTCAGAAAAACAGACATTCACTGGATGATGTCATCAGTGATGTCATCAGTGATGTCATTTGAGATGTCATCAGTGATGTCATGAGTGATGTCACTGACCATGTCATGAGTGATGTAATATGTGACGTCATCAGCAGTGCATTGCGGGCGCGCGAGTTATAGTTAGCTGAACTAACTATAACGGGGGAATTTCAATGGTTTTGTACAAGTGAAAAGTCCAGCCAACTATAACACCCCTGAAACCTACGGTTTTTTCAGTGAATTTCTGAGGTTTTTTAAATGCTAATTCCTAACTATAACGTGCCTGAAACCTATGATTTTTTCTGTGAATATATATATATATATATATATATATTATCTACTGGCGGTCGCCAGTAGATAGTTATAGTTAGGACCCTGTTTCCATAGGAAATCCGCAACATTCTATTTGGAATAACTTTGGTGCCGGTCGATGAATCCTCGCGAAATTTTCAAAATAGGTGGGGCGCTACGCTCCGCTCCTACCCTGAAAGTCTCGGGGGGATTCATCAAGCGGGGGCTGAGAAAAAAGGGGGGTCCCAAAACGCGTTTTTCCCATGCATTTTTCCATAGGACCTTTAGACACAGCTACAGCCCGAACGGCTGAACAGAGTTACTTGAAATTTGGCAGAGAGGTAGTCCTCAGGTCAAGGAAGTGCCTTTTGTAGGTCTGGTGTAAATCTGTTCAGTAGTTCCTGAGAAAATAGCATTTAAATCAATATATATATGTGGGCGGAGCCTAACCACACATCTCATCCTGAGATCTGATTGGCTGTCAGCACTTCATCCAAGAAGTGTTGGCAGCCATCTTGGGACCAATATACATGATAGCACCTCATTAAAAAGCATTGCAGTTAATAGAAGATTTTAAGACTTTAGTTACATTATAAATCATTTGTTGATGGTACCATACTCATTTTAGGAATTGTGATATGTTCTAAGGTGATTTCACCATGTGAAAAAGCCTTCTGCTGGGATATCATGATTGAGAGAAAAATATTTTCTCATGCTTTTACCACAGAGGTTTGGAAGGTGATCTATAAGCTAAACTGAGAGCTTATTTTCTGAAAATTCACATTATCTTTCTCAGTCATGTGAGAATGAAGTCTGACATTCTCAGTAAAACATGTACATCCAACAAGGGCAGAGACTGTCAGTTGATTCCTTTGTGTTCTACTGCAGCTTTCCAGAGTGTTCCATAGAACTACTAGAGCGCTAACAGTCCTACTTATGATAAACGTATGGCACACCTGAAGCCATCTTGCTTGGATTAAAGTGGTAACTCTTAAAACATTTAATTTAAAAAGGAACAAAATGAGGTGGTTCATTTTTCCATAAAAAGTATGATTAGTGCTGCATAAAGAAAAATTAGGGCACATTTTGAGTGACTTCTCAAATCCTGGCATGCAGACTGAAACATGCACTTTCAATACCAGCAGCAGTTTTCCCTGGTGAGCAGTAGCTTTACTACAGTGATCTAATGAGCAAAAAGAGTGCTAACATTCTGATTTTATGGCAAATGTGTGACACATTTGAATGCCTTCTTGATGGAATCAAAGTAAAAAACTGAAAGTATTTCCTACTGAGGAGACTGCAGTAAATGAGGAAATTAGGAAACTTCATAACAAATAAGTCTCCCAAGATGGCCACCAGAGACAAAAGAGCCCAAATGTAGCCCAAATATCACCCAGATGTAGCCCAAGTATAGCCCAATGACAGAATGTCCAAGAATGTTCTTAAAAACAACTAGAGCACTTACTGTCTTCATTATGACAAAAGTATGGCACACCTGAAGCCATCTTGATTGGAATAAACTGGTAACACTTAAAACATTTAATTTAAAAAGGAACACAATGAGGGGGTTCATTTTGCCATAGAAATTATGATTAATGCTGAAGAAAGAAAATGAGGGCACATTTTGAGTGACTTCTCAAATCCTCTTCTATTTCATTAAAACATTCTGACATGCAGACTGAAACATGCACTTTTAATACCAGGAGCAGACTTCCATGGTAAGCAGTAGTTTTACTACAGTGATCTAATGAGCAACTAGAGTGCTAACATTCAGAATTCATGGCAAATGTGTGACATATCTGAATACCTTCATGATGGAATCAAAGTAAAAAACTGAAAGCATTTCCGACTGAGGAGACTACAGTACATGAGGAAATTAGGAAACTTCATAACAAATAAATCTCCCAAGATGGCCACCGGAGACAAAAGAGCCCAAATGTAGCCCAAAATCACCCAGATATAGCCCAAATATAGCCCAATGACAGAAGTGTGCAAAACACTTATTATTTTGTGTTTTTGCAGTGTTATATAGTGCAGACTTGTCAGGTATTGGAGTGCTTTACATGAGCATTGGTTACATCACACAAGAACAAATTCATTTTGGTTGTAGACATGGGGAGACTAAGTGATTTGACCAGAATCACAGAATGTCGAGCAGAAGCAGAAACTTCAACCTGGTTCCCCAGTTGCAAAGTCTGCAGTTCTGGAAGTAACACCACATCCTCTCCCCTAAGTGCAACATTTAATCAAGTTGTCAACTAGATAAAAAAACATAAAGATAACAAATAATTTAAAAGTGCTTTGTCGCTATTTGAAAACTCAGAAAATATGTCCTTATTTTAGTCTTTTAGAGCACTAACCATAATTTTGATGCCAATAAGACCCTCTCATATATGTAATTTCTAAAGGAATGCTCTAGGTATTACAGTTTTGATTACATCAAGATGATGTCAGGCGCTCCACACTTTTGTAATAAATATAGAATGTTAGCAATCTAGTTGTTCATTAGGATACTGTTGAGAGGCAGAGGCCAGGGGCACGGACTCTGAAAATTGAAGGCAGGTAGGAGGGTGCAAAGGCAACAATTTAACCACACTGAGCAGGCAGGAAGGGCCGTGGAAGCACAACAGACTATGGAGGGCAGTGGAAAGGGGGGCAGGGGCAACAAACCAACAATACAGGACTTGCAAGAGAGGCTGTTGGAGGGAAGATCTATTACGGGTCAAGGAAGCTAGGGGCGGTCCCCAGAGCCCCGGGAGCCACCACAGAACTGAGCAGGAGAGTGAGTCAGGGACACAAGGGGCACCTTAATTTGAGCCGGGGTGCCTAGGAACGCTTGCTCCAAAAATGAAGAAAACAGACATATGAGACATGGAATTGGAGGCAGAATACAATGGCAGTTTAATGAGAAGATGCAACTTCAAAGAAACCGCAGACTAGAGACCTAAAGTACAAAATACAGAATCCAGATAATCATACAGCTGTCATGATATTCTCTGTATCTCAATTAATGGACTGACAGAGAGAGAGAGAAAACACATCTATAAATGCATCATGAGAAACAAGTTACACCAAGGAAAATGTTACCTAGGGACACTCACATTTACTCTTAGAGCAAGCATTCCTGCAATTACAATACAACATCTTTTAAATGCAAAAGTAAAGAGAACAATGGTTAAACATAACATGACATTTCATATAGGTGAAATAGAATAAGATACTTCAAGCAAAGCCGAGCAAGACATTTTAAGCAAAGGAAGACAAGAGCTCCCAGTTCTTGGGGAAAACCTGCACAGCCTGTTAACCTACATACAGACGGCGAGGTTGTCCGTCGATATCTGTGGGTGCTCCCTTTTTATATCATTTTGTGGGCTCCTTTGCACGCTACATCTACCTACGTATGCTACCCAAAAGCTTCGTCTGCAGATTTTACCAGACATTTCGTCATTTACCCACTTAATGCTGACAATGGACTGGGTGAAAAGGTCAGTCTCTCAGGCCAATCGCTTATCGTAAGTTCCATAGAGCAAGCAGAAAATAATGGGTATTGTACAGGAATTCAATATATTCATGTATAAAATCTCCTCAGTTCTCCTAACTTGACGCTCTGCGGTTGCCACTTCCTTAAAAGCGGGAAACCTGCCCAGGAAGCAAGTACCAGTCCAGGATGCAGCCTACTGTATGTCGACAGCTTCAGGGGGATGTTGAACTTTGATACCGAGCACGGAGCACTCGGGTAGGGTGGGGGCTACTAGTTTGGAGCAGAAGGCCTCGCAGACCTGCCTTCAGACTGCTATACACTAAAATTGCAGAGCTATGGTCAATTTACCAAAGAGGCCTACATATTGAACAGAAGGGCCTACACAGGGGTTTTATGCTGGCTGAGTGGTAAGGATGTCTCAGGATAATTATATAGCAACACAGGACCCGCTGGTCAATTTAATACGGCCTACAAATGCGGCTGGCAGGGCAAGGACAAGGGTCTCATACTTCAGGTGTGGACAGAACGGGCCAGGGGCCCCCTGTGATACAAAATCTACCCTCCTTCAAGGCTGTGGCAATGTAATAGACCATTGTGGGCAGAAGGAAGAGGCAATGGTAGTACAACCATACATGCCAACAGACCCGATTCAGCCAGGAAACGTCCAATGTTTTTAAGCTCAAATGGGCTTTATTTGATCTGTCTCCTGTCTACAATATCCTCTTTTTCAATGTAACTCAAAGGGGAAAATCAATACCCCAGTTTTTTTTCAAAATCTCCCTCTTACCAAGTTCAAAATGTTCGCAAGTATGGTACATTGGATCATGGAAGGAAATGGGATAGGGACATGGACTTGGATAACAGAGGACAGGAGAGACATGGAGAGGTGCACCAAACTGACCCTGCAGGGCAGGCATCAGGGTTTGCAGCAGCACAATACACCACACAGGGCATGCAGGACGGGAGTGCAGCACAACAATCCATAGAAAGCAAGAGGGAGGGGACAGGACCATGCACATGGACAACAGAGAACAGAGGGGCAAGAGGCAATGGTAGCTAGCTGACCATAATGGACAGACAGGAGAGAAGGCTGCAGCATAACAGACCATAAAGGGCAGGAGGGACGGATCAGGGGCATTACAATGGAACAGACAAGCCAGGAGGGAGGGAGTAGGGGTCTGCACATGTAAACAGAGGGCTGGGGGCAAGGGGGCAGGGCAGGAGCAGCAAGATGGCCATGGAGGTCAGGCAGGATGGGCACTAGAAGCAAGACACAACATGAAGAGCAACAGTGAGACTGTGATGGCATACACACAGACCATGGAGGGAAGGTGGGAGGGGGTCAGGGGCAGCTAACTGACCACACAGGGAAGGTGGGAGGGGCCATGGCAGCACAGAATACCATGCATGGCAAGTGGGAGGGTTAGTGGCAGCACAATGGCTATGATGGGCAAGAAGGAGGGTGCAGGGGCATGCACAAAGGACGATGGAGGATAGAAGGGAGGGTCAGGACCTGTGCACAGACAAGAAAGTTCAGGGGAAGGGGCCTCACAACAGACCACACGGGGCAGGCGGGAGGAGCAGTTGCAGCACAACAGACCAGGGAGGGCAGAAGGGTGTGGCAGTACAATGGACCATGTAGGACAGGAGGAAGAGGATAGAGGCATGGCATGTGGACAGGCAGGGTGGAGGTGGCAGGGACAGGTTACAGTCATCTGACAATGCTAGGCAGGTGGGAGGGGAGTGGCAGCTCAACAGAACACTCAGAGTAGATAGGAGTGGCAGGTCCATGGGACATGGTGGGCAAAAAGGATGGAGCAGGGGCATGCACAAAGACATCGGAGGGCAGGGGGAAGGAGAATAGGGGCAGCAAGCTAAGCACAGAGTTTAAGCAGGAGGTCAATGATGGGGCATAGAATTGGGCAATGGAGGGCAGGAGGAGTGGACTGGTACATCATACTAAATTGAGGGCAGTGGCAGCACATCAAATCATGCATGGCAGGAGGGAGGAGGCTAGTCCATGGATTCACACAACAGAGGATAGGGAGGAGGGGGATGGGGCAGCAAGCTAACTGTTCAGAGAAGGCGGGTATTAGAAACTTTATTGTTTTTAAAACATTTTGTCTGTGCAAACTACTTAAAATATGAACAAGTATGCAGCATAATCTCACTTTTATTCAGGAAGAAGAAGACGTTAGTGACTGTGACTCCGGGCTCACTTGGCAAAAACACCCCCTGACCCTCCACCCCCTATCGCAAAATGTAATGCCCGTGAAAAGGGTAGGTGAACACAGTGTTATATAGAACATAGTCCTGAGAGCACGATTGAAAATGAAAACTAGATATAGTGTATGGTATAAACTATGCACCAAAAAGTGTGATATAAGATGAACCAGGCGTGAAATATAATATGCAATACATTGTGCGCAATGACAGATTCATTGGAGAGCGCGAGATAGCACAGGCACTAGCGTGTGCTATGCGATATGCGCCTTGGAGTGTAATATGCACAGGGCAGTGTTGTGTAACCTAACTAGTCTCTAAAGTTGTAATATAAAATATGTGCTGGGGAGTGTAACGTTGCATATGCACTGTGACAAAGATATGGATCCCAAATTGTAATATGTATGGCATAGCACTGTGCGTTATAACATAGGCATCGAGGAAGGCACGTTAGATGGGGCAATATAACCCGTGCGAAGACAAGTGTGGCATGACATTTTCACGGGGTGGTGTTACAGTGCACATGGGCTAGAGAGTGTCATAGCATATGCACTAGCTAGTGGAATACAATACAGAGGTGTGTGGCACTCGGCAGGCAATGGTGGGTGTAACACAGCATTGGGCTCTGTCAGGAGCGCGCTGTGACTCGCAAGTGATGTTCGTCCCCTTTCCAGAGAGTAAAATAAAAAGTATTACACATCCGGCAGTGGATGTGTGTTTTATTAACTGTGAGGGGGGTTTCTTGCATAGTTTTGGTCGAATTTTTGTCGAATCCCCTTTGAATGGCTTGGTGTGCATGTGTATTAAATGTGCCCGTCAATAGCTACCCATGTTTGTATAAATAAACGACAAGGGTGTCTACCGGGATTAGGCACGGTAGAGCATCAGACATGTCAGAGCTTCACTAGTGGTGTAAATACATTCCACGTGGATTAATTGCATGCATAGTCGCCTTTTAATGAATATCACGCAAATCGTCATGGTGATAGGTACGTACGGTTTGTCCAGCATGTCCTAGGTGTGTCTATAAATATATATTTTTTAAAAATAATAAAAAACAGTGGCCGGCCCTGGGGATTGGGGTCAAAAAAATATAATTAGGAGACAGGCCCTGGGGGATGGGGTCATCAGGGCCAATAAATTAGAATAAGAAGGGGAACCACACAGCCCCCCTTCTTAAAAAAATAAAATAAATAAAAGACTGGCATCGTGCCGGAGGCCATGCCCCCTCCATGCAGCACTCTGCAAACGCGCCCCCAACAGGCATCTCCAGTATGCGCCAGGGAGCTGCGCTGCAGACAGGTGTTCTGAGGCCAAGCCCCTTTTTACACCTCTCTGCAATGCAGCTCTGTGGCGCTTACTGGAGGTACCTAGTGGTCTAGTGTGACCCTAGGGACCCTTAGGATTCAAGGGGACTCTCAACTTAGAACAGCCACAGGGCGCGTTTACACAGTGGTGAAGGGAGGGGACGGGGCCTGAGGTGACGTGTGCAAACACGCACCATGGCACGTTTTAAATTGGGGATATAATTTCCCTTCAATACTGAGGCCCCTGGGGGCTAACTAGCCCACCAAGTGCTTCCAGTAAGCGCCACTGAGCTGCATTGCAGAGAGGTGGTCCAGGCCGTGCCACTTTTTACACCTCTCTGCAACGCAGCTCTGTGGCACTTACTGGAGGTACCTAGTGGGCTAGTTGGACCCTAGGGACCCTCAGGACTCAAATGAACTTAATCTCCCAACTAAAAACGGACACAGGGCGTGTTTACACAATGGTATATATATATATGTATATTCACTGAAAAAACCATAGGTTTCAGGGGTGTTATAGTTAGCTGGACTTTTCACTTGTACAGAACCATTGAAATTCCCCCGTTATAGTTAGTTCAGCTAACTATAACTCGCGCGCCCGCAATGCACTGCTGATGACGTCACATATTACATCACTCATGACATGGTCAGTGACATCACTGATGACATCACTGATGACATCTCAAATGACATCACTGATGACATCATCCAGTGAATGTGTGTGTTTCTGAAAATTAAATATGTTTTATATATGTATATATCAAGGTCGATGGAAGAATAAATGGGTATATAAGTGCCTAAATGGATGATTTGTTTTTGAAAAATTGATTGTATACTGACTGATTAAGTGTATCTTAGTGAATACATGGCTTAGTGAGTAATGTTTAAATATGTAAATATCTGTATCAGTCTCTCACTTTGTGTATAAGTGGCTGCATAGGTTGGTGAGTAGCTACATGAGTGTCTATATAGGTTATTAGTTGTTTTTTTGAGTATCAGTATGAGTGTCTGAGTGTCTGCATGGTTCAGTGGGGGGTATTACGTAGTGCATATGTACATGAATGAGTGACTCACTGTTTGTATGTGTTGAAGACAGCATGTGTGCAGGACTGTATGGGTGGATGAGTGTGTGTATGGGTGTGTTAGTGAGTGAATGACTCTCAATAGTGTCTTTATGAGTAACTACATATGTTTTAAACTAGTATATGTGACTATTGGTGTATATAAGTGAGTATATGTGAGAGTGCGAGATTGAAAGAGTTCCTGTATGAATAAGTATGTGTTTCTATAAGTGATTGTTTAAAAGACTAAGTATGTGTAAGTTTCCGTAGAAGTAAGTGTGGTGGTGTGTGTATAACTGTATATGCAAGTAAATGTATGTTTGATTCTTTATTAGCATGAGTGACTATGTGTGTGAGTAACTCTATGGATGAGTGGCATTGTGTAACAGGATGTATAGGTGTATGAGTACATATGATGAGTGAGTACATGTATGAGTGACTGTATAGGACTGTTGGTGAATGAGTGGATGTGTATGTGGATCTTAGAATTACTGAAGAGGTTGTTGTAACTGGTATTGGTATGTCCATTGTTTTGAAAATTTTAGTCTCTATTTTTGAATGTGTGTATCAAAGGTTATATTAGGGTGAGAGGAGGTCTGCCACTATATCACAAGGATGATGTCATCAGTGATGTCATCAGTGATGTCATTTGAGATGTCATCAGTGATGTCATGAGTGATGACACTGACCATGTCATGAGTGATGTATTATGTGACGTCATCAGCAGTGCATTGCGGGCGCGCGAGTTATAGTTAGCTGAACTAACTATAACGGGGGAATTTCAATGGTTCTGTACAAGTGAAAAGTCCAGCTAACTATAACACCCCTGAAACCTATGGTTTTTTCAGTGAATATATATATATATATATATATATCATTAAACAACTCCAAATATGTGCACTCTCAGAAACACGAACTCCGTACACTTGGGTGAAATCGCCGTTTATTCACAACGCGTTTCGCTCGACCTCGAGCTTGATCACGTGAATGTAGGCTATATATGCGGTCATTGAGCTTTTGTCATCTAATTTTAGATGATTATTGTGTTGGTTGCTTTGGCATATTTGTGTTTTAATTTGGAAACACAGATCATAGAATGTATACATTTTCGGTTCCATGACACAAATCCAGCTTGTCTCCTTGAAAATATGCTGTAACAGATGTTTGGATATTTTATTCTACTGCTATTGATTTATTTAGACAATGTTGGGGACAGTCATGAGTCATTCACGTTATTTTGCACCGTTACAAGATGTCCGCTGTTACCCACCGTAGTAGTCCATCTTTCTATGATTGTTGTTTGCTATTAAGTTGTGTTGCTATTCGTTAGCCTACATTCACGTGATCAAGCTCGAGGTCGAGCGAAACGCGTTGTGAATAAACGGCGATTTCACCCAAGTGTACGGAGTTCGTGTTTCTGAGAGTGCACATATTGGAGTTGTTTAATGATATTACGAACCGGATTTCCCTGCCGGTGCGTGCACCACTCTACGTGGGTCCCAAGCTGTCCAGAAGGGGAGAAGTGCCTTTTGGATATATATATATATATATATCCAAACCAATTCCGACTTCCTTACTGAAATCAGACTCCGACACTCGGTTGAGCTTCACCATTCAGCTTTAGTTTATTATATCAGCTTGACGCGTTTCGGCACACTTGCCTGGACATTTCACTCGTAAAAAAACAATGAAATTCCCCCGTTATAGTTACTGCAGGCAACTATAACTCACGCGACTGCAATCCTCTGCTGATGACGTCAGATATTACATCACTGTATTTAGACACTTATTTACCCATGTCTTCTTCCATTAATCTTTAGCTATACATATATTACAAATATTTATTTTTCATAAAGACACATATGTCATCAGTGATGTAATATCTGATGTCATCAGCAGAGGATTGCGGTCGCGTGAGTTATAGTTGCCTGCAGTAACTATAACGGGGGAATTTCATTGGTTTTTACGAGTGAAATGTCCAGCTAACTATAACATGTGTGAAACCTATGGTTTTTTAAGTGAATTTGCAAGGCTTTTTAAATGCTAATTCGTAACTATAACGTGTGTGAAACCTATGGTTTTTTCAGTGAATATATATATATATATATATATATATATATATATATATATATATATTCACTGAAAAAACCATAGGTTTCACACACGTTATAGTTAGGAATTAGCATTTAAAAAACCTTAGAAATTCAGTGAAAAAACCATAGGTTTCACACATGTTATAGTTAGCTGGACATTTTACTCGTACAAAACCATTGAAATTCCCCCGTTATAGTTAGTTCAGCTAACTATAACTCGCGCGCCCGCAATGCACTGCTGATGACGTCACATATTACATCACTCATGACATGGTCAGTGACATCACTCATGACATCACTGATGACATCTCAAATGACATCACTGATGACATCACTGATGACATCATCCTTGTGATAGAGTGGCAGACCTCCTCTCACCCTAATATAACCTTTGATACACACATTCAAAAATAGAGACTAAAATTTTCAAAACAATGGACATACCAATACCAGTTACAACAACCTCTTCAGTAATTCTAAGATCCACATACACATCCACTCATTCACCAACAGTCCTATACAGTCACTCATACATGTACTCACTCATCATATGTACTCATACACCTATACATCCTGTTACACATTGCCACTCATCCATAGAGTTACTCACACACATAGTCACTCATGCTAATAAAGAATCAAACATACATTTACTTGCATATACAGTTATACACACACCACCACACTTACTTATACGGAATCTTACACATAGTTAGTCTTTTAAACAATCACTTATAGAAACACATACTTATTCATACAGGAACTCTTTCAATCTCTCACTCTCACATATACTCACATATATACACCAATAGTCACATATACTAGTTTAAAACATATGTAGTTACTCATAAAGACACTATTGAGACAGTCATTCACTCACTAACACACCTATACACATACTCATCCACCCATACAGTCCTGCACACATGCTGTGTTCAACACATACAAACAGTGAGTCACTCATTCATGCACCTATGCACTACGTAATACCCCCACCGAACCATGCAGACACTCAGACTGATACTCAAAAAAACAACTAATAACCTATATAGACACCCATGTAGCTACTCACCAACCCATGCAGCCACTTAACACAAAGTGAGAGACTGATACAGATATTTACATATTTAAACATTACTCACTAAGCCATGTATTCACTATGATACACTTAATCAGTTAGCTGCCCCTGACCCACTCCCACCTTCCCTCCATGGTCTGTGTGTATGCCATCACAGTCTCACTGTTGCTCTTCATGGTGTGTCTTGCTTCTAGTACCCATCCTGCCTGACCTCCATGGCTATCTTGCTGCTCCTGCCCTGCCCCCTTGCCCCCAGCCCTCTGTTTACATGTGCAGACCCCTACTCCCTCCCTCCTGGCTTGTCTGTTCCATTGTAATGCCCCTGATCCGTCCTTCCTGCCCTTTATGGTCTGTTATACTGCAGCTTTCTCTCCTGTCTGTCCATTATGGTCAGCTAGCTACCATTGCCTCTTGCCCGTCTGTTCTCTGTTGTCCATGTGCATGGTCCTGTCCCCTCCCTCTTGCTTTCTATGGATTGTTGTGCTGCACTCCCATCCCGCATGCCCTGTGTGGTGTATTGTGCTGCTGCAAACCCTGATGCCTGCCCTGCAGGGTCAGTTTGGTGCACCTCTCCATGTCCCTCCTGTCCTCTGTTATCCAAGTCCATGTCCCTACCCCATTTCCTTCCCTGATCCAATGTACCATACTTGCGAACATTTTGAACTTGGTAAGAGGGAGATTTTGAAAAAAAAACTGGGGTATTGATTTTCCCCTTTGAGTTACATTGAAAAAGAGGATATTGTAGACAGGAGACAGATCAAATAAAGCCCATTTGAGCTTAAAAACATTGGACGTTTCCTGGCTGTATCGGGTCTGTTGGCATGTATGGTTGTACTACCATTGCCTCTTCCTTCTGCCCACAATGGTCTATTACATTGCCACAGCCTTGAAGGAGGGTAGATTTTGTATCACAGGGGGCCCCTGGCCCGTTCTGTCCACACCTGAAGTATGAGACCCTTGTCCTTGCCCTGCCAGCCGCATTTGTAGGCCGTATTAAATTGACCAGCGGGTCCTGTGTTGCTATATAATTATCCTGAGACATCCTTACCACTCAGCCAGCATAAAACCCCTGTGTAGGCCCTTCTGTTCAATATGTAGGCCTCTTTGTTAAATTGACCATAGCTCTGCAATTTTAGTGTATAGCAGTCTGAAGGCAGGTCTGCGAGGCCTTCTGATCCAAACTAGTAGCCCCCACCCTACCCGAGTGCTCCGTGCTCGGTATCAAAGTTCAACATCCCCCTGAAGCTGTCGACATACAGTAGGCTGCATCCTGGACTGGTACTTGCTTCCTGGGCAGGTTTCCCGCTTTTAAGGAAGTGGCAACCGCAGAGCGTCAAGTTAGGAGAACTGAGTTGATTTTATACATGAATATATTGAATTCCCGTACAATACCCATTATTTTCTGCTTGCTCTATGGAACTTACGATAAGCGATTGGCCTGAGAGACTGACCTTTTCACCCAGTCCATTGTCAGCATTAAGTGGGTAAATGACGAAATGTCTGGTAAAATCTGCAGACGAAGCTTTTGGGTAGCATACGTAGGTAGATGTAGCGTGCAAAGGAGCCCACAAAATGATATAAAAAGGGAGCACCCACAGATATCGACGGACTACCTCGCCGTCTGTATGTAGGTTAACAGGCAGTGCAGGTTTTCCCCAAGAGCTGGGAGCTCTTGTCTTCCTTTGCTTAAAATGTCTTGCTCTGCTTTGCTTGAAGTATCTTATTCTATTTTACCTATATGAAATGTCATGTTATGTTTAACCATTGTTCTCTTTACTTTTGCATTTAAAAGATTTTGTATTGTAATTGCAGGAATGCTTGCTCTAAGAGTAAACGTGAGTGTTCCTAGGTAACATTTTCCTTGGTGTAACTTGTTTCTCATGATGCATTTATAGATGTGTTTTCTCTCTCTCTCTGTCAGTACATTAATTGAGATACAGAGAATATTATGACAGCTGTATGATTATCTGGATTCTGTATTTTGTACTTTATGTCTCTATTCTGCGGTTTCTTTGAAGTTGCATCTTCTCATTAAACTGCCATTGTATTCTGCCTCCAATTCCATGTCTCATATGTCTGTTTTCTTCATTTTTGGAGCAAGCGTTCCTAGGCACCCCGGCTCAAATTAAGGTGCCCCTTTTGTCCCTGACTCACTCTCCTGCTCAGTTCTGTGGTGGCTCCCGGGGATCTGGGGACCGCCCCTAGCTTCCTTGACCCGTAATAGATCTTCCCTCCAACAGCCTCTCTTGCAAGTCCTGTATTGTTGGTTTGTTGCCCCTGCCCCCCTTTCCACTGCCCTCCATAGTCTGTTGTGCTTCCACGGCCCTTCCTGCCTGCTCAGTGTGGTTAAATTGTTGCCTTTGCACCCTCCTACCTGCCTTCAATTTTCAGAGTCCGTGCCCCTGGCCTCTGCCTCTCAACAGTATCCTAATGAACAACTAGATTGCTAACATTCTATATTTATTACAAAAGTGTGGAACGCCTGACATCATCTTGATGTAATCAAAACTGTAATACCTAGAGCATTTCCTTTAGAAATTACATATATGAGAGGGTCTTATTGGCATCAAAATTATGGTTAGTGCTCTAAAAGACTAAAATAAGGACATATTTTCTGAGTTTTCAAATAGCGACAAAGCACTTTTAAATTATTTGTTATCTTTATGTTTTTTTATCCAGTTGACCACTTGATTAAATGTTGCACTTAGGGGAGAGGATGTGGTGTTACTTCCAGAACTGCAGACTTTGCAACTGGGGAACCAGGTTGGGGTTTCTGCTTCAGCTCGACATTCTGTGATTCTGGTCAAATCACTTAGTCTCCCCATGTCTACAACCAAAATGAATTTGTTGGTGTGTGATGTAACCAATGCTCATGTAAAGCACTCCAATACCTGACAAGTCTGCACTATATAACACTGCAAAAACACAAAATAATAAGTGTTTTGCACACTTCTGTCATTGGGCTATATTTGGGCTACATCTGGGTGATTTTGGGCTACATTTGGGCTCTTTTGTCTCCGGTGGCCATCTTGGGAGATTTATTTGTTATGAAGTTTCCTAATTTCCTCATGTACTGCAGTCTCCTCAGTAGGAAATGCTTTCAGTTTTTTACTTTGATTCCATCATGAAGGTATTCAGATATGTCATACATTTGCCATAAATTCTGAAAGTTAGCACTCTAGTTGCTCATTAGATCACTGTAGTAAAACTACTGTTCACCATGGAAGTCTGCTCCTGGTATTAAAAGTGCATGTTTCAGTCTGCATGTCAGAATTTTTTAATGAAATAGAAGAGGATTTGAGAAGTCACTCAAAATGTGCCCTCATTTTCTTTCTTCAGCATTAATTATAATTTCTATGGCAAAATGAACCCCCTCATTGTGTTCTTTTTTAAATTAAATGTTGTAAGTGTTACCAGTTTATTCCAATCAAGATGGCTTCAGGTGTGCCATACGTTTATCATAAGTAGGACTGTTAGCGCTCTAGTTGTTCTTTGGAACACTCTGGGAAGCTGCAGTAGAAAACAAAGGAATCAACTGACAGTCTCTGCCCTTGTTGGATGTACATGTTTTACTGAGAATGTCAGACTTCATTCTCACATGACTGAGAAAGATAATGTGAATTTACAGAAAATAAGCTCTCAATTTAGCTTATAGATCACCTTCCAAACCTCTGTGGGAAAAGCATGAGAAAATATTTTTCTCTCAATCATGATATCCCAGCAGAAGGCTTTTTCACATGGTGAAATCACCTTAGAACATACCACAATTCCTAAAATGAGTATGGTACCATCAACAAATGATTTATAATGTAACTAAAGTCTTAAAACCTTCTATTAACTGCAATGCTTTTTAATGAGGTGCTATCATGTATATTGGTCCCAAGATGGCTGCCAACACTTCTTGGATGAAGTGCTGACAGCCAATCAGATCTCAGGATGAGATGTGTGGTTAGGCTCCGCCCACATATATATATGATTTTACTTTTGATTTTCTCAGGAACTACTGAACAGATTGACACCAGACCTGCAAAAGGCACTTCCCTGAGCTGAGGACTACCTCTCTGCCAAATTTCAAGTAATTCTGTTCAGCCGTTCAGGCTGTACCTTGGACTAAAGGTCCCTACGGAAAATTGCATGGGGAAAACGCGTTTTGGGACCCCCCTTTTTTCTCAGCCCCCGCTTGACGAATCCCCCCGAGACTTTCAGGGTAGGAGCGGAGCGGAGCGCCCCACCTATTTTGAAAATTTCGTGAGGATTCGTCAACCGGCGCCAAAGTTATTCCAAATAGAATGTTGCGGATTTCCTATGGAAACACGGTCCTAACTATAACTATCTACTGGCGACCGCCAGTAGATAATATATATATATATATATATATATGTACATATATATATAATTATTTATAAATACCCTCTAAAACCCCCAAATTACCATTTGAATCCCAATAACGATACACCCCCAAAATTCTAAAATTACCCTTACCCCCCGAATAACCATACCCCCAAACCCTTAAATTACCCTTGGCAACCCAAAACCACCCTGAACCCTAAAAATACCCCTGCACCCCAAAACCCAAACAAACCCTGTACCCTAAAATTACCCTGGTCACCCCAAAACCCAAACCCACCCTTAACCCTAAAATTACCTCTGCACCCCAAAACCTAAACCCACCCTGAACCCTAAAAATACTCCTGCACCCCCAAACCTAAACCCACCCTGAAACCTAAAAATACCCCTTCACCCCAAAATCCAAACACACCCAGAAATTACCTTGGGCACCCCACAACCCAAATAAACCCTGAACCCTAAAATTACCCTGGTCACCCCTTAACCCAAACCCACCCTGAACCCTAAAAATACCCCTGCACCCCAAAACCCAAACAAACCATGAACCCTATAAAATACCCTGGTCACCCCAAAACCCAAACCCACTCTGAACCCTAAAAATACCCCTGCACCCCAAAACCCAAACCCACCCTGAACCCATAAATTACCCTGGTCACCCCAAAACCCAAACCCAACCTGAACTCTAAAAATACCCCTGCTCCCCAAAACACAAACCCACCCTGAACCCTAAAAATACTCCTGCACCCCACAACCTAAACCCACCCTGAACCCTTAAATTACCCTGGGCACACCAAAACCACCCTAAACCCTAAAAATACCCTGGGCGCCCCAAAACCCTAAGTATACGCCAGCACCCCAAAACCCAACACCCACACTATACATTAAAATTAGCCCGGGCACCCGAAAACCCCAACCCACACTGAACCCTAAAACTACCCCTGCACCCCAAAACCTAAACCCACCCTGAACCTTACAAATACTGTACACCCCAAAACCCAAGCCCACCCTGAACCCTAAAAATACCCCGGCACCCCAAAACCCAAACCCACCCTGAAATTACCCTGGGCATCCCAAAACCAAAACAGACCCTAAACCCTAAAATTACACCTGCACCCTAAAATGCAAACCCTCCCTGAACCCTAAATACCCCTGCACCCAAAAGCCCAAACCCACCCTAAACCCTGAAATTACCCCAAAACCCAATAAAGCCCAGAACCCTAAAATTACCCTGGTCACCCCAAAACCCAAACCCACCCTGATCCCTGAAAATACCCCTGCACCCCAAAACACAAACCCACCCTGAACCCTAAAAATACCCCTGCACCCCAAAACCCAAACCCACCCTAAGCCCTAAAAATACCCCTGCACCCCAAAACCTAAACCCACCCTAAACCCTTAAATTCCCCCGGGCACACCAAAACCACCCTAAACCCTAAAAATACCCTGGGCACCCCAAAACCGAAACCCTAAAAATACCCCAGCACCCCAAAACCCAACACCCACACTATACATTAAAATTACCCTGGGCACCCCAAAACCCAAACCCACACTGAGCCCTAAAATTACCCTGGGCACCCCAAAACCCATTCAAACTCTCAACCCTAAAATTAGCCTGGTCACCCCAAAACCCAAACCTACCCTAAACCCTCAAATTACCCCTGCACCCCAAACCCCAAACAAACCCTGAATCCTAAAATTAACATTCGCACCCCAAAACATGTACCCCTACACCCCAAAACCCAAACCCTATACTTACCTTATACTTACATGTAAAATACATATGCATTTACCATTCATGCCTTTACAACGAAATTCATTGTAAAAGCATGCATGGTAAATGCATATGCATTGTAATACCATGTGTTGTAATGGCATTGCGGAGTAATGGTAATTGCGTTGTGATGGAATGCGGGGTAATGTTAGTCGTTGTAATACTTTTGTTGTAATGGGTGTTTACTGCTACCAGCACTGGGAACTGTGGGGGATATTCTCAAGAACGTGTGTTAACCATCGCAAAATTAGCTTAACGCAAGTCTTCGCATTGTAGTCTATCGCGGTAAAATAACTCAGTGTTAACGTGGTATCGCCAAGCCCGCAGCACCATGCGATAGTCCGATGATAACGCGTAAAATGACCACGCTAAAATCAACGCGACCCTGCAAAAATGCGAAACACCAATGCAAAAAAAGTTGCGATGCCCCAAATCGCGATACAAAAATCTGCGACAACCAGTGACAGGCCTGCAATTCCCACGCGTCATGCGGGAAAATGCACGGAGGTGATAGAACACTATCAACAACTGTTTGTCACCTCCACTGCGTCATTGGCAACACAAACGGAAAAATGGCAGTCCATCATCACCAAAGTGAATGCAGTCGGAGTATCGAGAAGGTCAATGAAGGAGGTCAAGAAGCGCTGGCATGAAGTGCACAGCCAAACCAAGGAGAAACTCACTGCCAACAGGAAGGCAGGAAAGGCGACTGGAGGTGGGAGTTCTGCGCCACAGGAGGAGCTGGATAAGCTGGAGGAAATGGTGGCCACAGTCATCAGTGTGGAGACGGTGCAAGGAGTTGGGGGTCTGGACACAGCTCGATATGACCTGACCCAAAAGCAACAGGGTGAGTAACGACAATGGACTGGGGGGACGGAGGGAGATGGGCTCAATGGCACACATGCACAATCATGTGCAGCACACTGCACACTCACAATGAACGTGGAACATGTCCTTGATACCCTTGGCACACTGCAGCACACATAGAAACACCAAGTAGGCCCCCATCCACAATGTGCACAAATGGGCCCCCCTCCATATCACCAATGCCACAACCTACCCATGCACATGTGATGAACGCAGAAAAGCAGCGGCTCTGTGAGCCACATGGACAATGCAAGTGACACTGCATGACAGATAGCATGGCTGCAGTCACAATACATGACACGGTACACAAGACGACTTTGATGTGGCTGAGTGTGGACCACATCCTTGAAGGAGCAGGTCACACTTTGAGACGTGCACCTACAACCCATGACCTCAAAAACACATCTGCAGACAAACAATGCACAAGAATACAAAAACCGTCCAAGAGCACACATGACCCAAGTCGCAAACATCCCAGCACCAAAAAAGCACACAAGTCAAAGGACACACCGACTCAAAGGGATAAGGGGCCGCCAAATCAGAGCTGCAGTGGAGACTCGCCAACAATGCAGCACACACACATAGCAATCACAGTACATCAACATTAATGACAATGTCGTACAAAGTGCAACCCTTACACCACAGGACAGCGGACACAACTGGTGCCGCTCGTGCATAGTAACTGGCCAATCACATCTGGCATTGCATGACACTGTGAGATGATAATGTAGGAGTACAACCTCACATCAGTCATGTAGTCAAAATGTCCACTGTCTCCCATCAAATAGCCAACTTCACCAAAACAGCCAAAATGTACACTGTCATGCAGTCTGAATGTAAACATCTCCAATGCGTGAACATACATGGAACACACTGTTAACCTGCATCTCCCCATTACATTGCAGAGGGACAATCAACACCTCCTGCAGAGCAGACCACACATCTCTACAGTGATGATGAAGAGGACACACTGCACATTTGCCCAGACACCCTCCAATGGCTCGTGGACAGCCGCCGCACCCCACCCCCAGGAGCAGGGCAGCCCAGCTGCATAGCGATGACCCCACACCCTGCACAGAACATACAGCAGGAAACACACACCACCACGGCTGGCTCACAGGACCCCCACGACCAACACATGGAATTCCAACGCCGTGTATTAGGGTGCCAGGAGAAGATGGCTGATCAACTTCAGGTGGGGTTCGACCTCTTGGTAGCCAAACTTGATGCCATACGTGGCTGTCTGAGTCCCATTAGGGACCACTTACAGACCCTAAAGGACATCCACTGTCCGCACCATGCTCACCAACAATCCTTGGCTGACATCGCTGGGGCCATTACTCGGATACAAGAACTGTCTAGTCAGACAGGCTCCAGCGATGACAGCAGAGAGTTGCCACATATGCAGAGGACAATGGAGACCATGGAGCCGATGCAGGCTGGAAGTAGCGAGATGTAGCTGGGAGCTTCCATGCCTTGCAGATCCTCATATTGCCATTGCTGCCACTGAGCCTGTCACAGATACCTGCTGCAGGAACCTTGACACACACATCTCCGCCCCCTGACGTGTCATTGGCACACAGTGATGTAGCTTTATCACCTTCGCACCCTGATGTGTCAGTGGCCCACAGCGATGCAGCCATAACACCACCACACACACCTGACACACCGGACACAGACGACGTCTCAGACGAGTAAGATGTAGAGGGTAATGACTGTGTGAGGAAGGAGGTAGTAGCATCCGTACCTGCCACATGGCCTGTCCCTGCCTGGTTCAGCCCTATGCATCATGCCCTGGAACAACACCTCCCACAGTCCCCCGAAACACTCTGCGACATTCACCTGGACCCCGACATGGCCTGCCATATCTGTTCTGGTACCAATGACACAGCAATCCGGCTGCGGACTGAACTCTTCCTCTTCAGATTAACTCTGCATTCCCCCAAGGACTCTGGTTGGCCCACCACTAGGCAACCAAGTTATGTGGGCTTGAACTGGCAATGTACCGCTCCAGCTCCGACACTCCCCAGAATGTGAATAAAACATTCTAAATCACACAGATGTGTCATGCCTATATTCACTCATGTATACAAGTATGGATGAATGTAGGGACATTGATTGCACAAAAAGGTACACCCTGGTAAATGTCATAAATCGCATGTTTGACCCTGACCCACATGGCCAATTAGATGACTGTGAAGGTGTGAACTAGCTGTGGCCTCATTGCACATGAACAACAATCTCGCAACCCCCCAACATAGCCCCACGTCCATGTATTATATAGGGCTGTGTGTCAAAATGTCAAAATCGGTAGCACACCTGAAGTAGTGTCCCCCATCTCATGTGGCTACAGAACATCTCTTTGCATGACCTACTCACGCACTTCAGTGTGGACACAGCCTGTTTTAATGGATCACATTGATCCACATGGTAAGAAGTTGGACACCATACTCACAGTGCTGAAGACACGTAAGAGCACAGGTCTACCAGCAACTATCCCAAACACATCTGGCTCACAGAGGTGGTGCTGCCAATAGGGATTCACCACTAATGTACATGTGGCGGTCTGTTCCTCCCTGTGTACGAACAATGCTCATTGAGGCACACGATTTGTTACACTAAGCAACACTCATCACAGTTGTACACTGGTGAGGTTGCGTAGACTTTATTAGCATGTGCGTATCAGTACGGGCAAGGAATAGGCCACAACAGGCAGACAAATGCTTAAGACACTTACAGGCAGAATGGGAACGTGTTGAGGTGCAAGAAATGGGGTGGCAAAAATGAACACATATCCTTACAAATGTCAAGGGTCTCAGCCCACCTTGCCTTGCTGGACGAGTCATGTGATGTTTGGCGTCTGCTCATTGCCCCATGTCAGGGGACATGACTCACAGCCCATGAGATTAGGTCTGGGCGGTAAATTCCGTGCCGCTGGCGGAGTTTGCAGAAATTGGGGAATTTCACGTTCAGCGGAGGATGCGGAATTCCCCAAAATTCTGCGTTCTGTGGCTTTGCAGAATTTTTTGCTTGTTTGCGTTCTCAAAATGCGTGTTCGTGAGATATTTCCCCCCGAGCACGCAACCCGCATTCGCGAACAGGAAAAAAGCAGCGCGAACAAGCAATTCCGCATGTTCGCGGAATTTTTGCGTGTTCACGGAGATTTTTTACCATTTCGCAGAGCTTTGCGTAGCGCGACTACGCATATTCCGCCCACCCCTAAATGAGACCTGCATGGAGCTGTACCACTGGACTGCGCCAACTGTGTGCTCTGCTGACAGTGAGCAGGTGAAAGGGACCAACAAGGTCACATGTCATGCTACATTGCCATGTGTGTAGTCTCCCTCCAGCAGTATGTCAGATTTAGGAATGTTGCCAAACGCCGCTGTGCAGCTCCGCCCATGGGGCTGCATCACCTTGCACAGGTGTGACAACACGCGTAGGTGCACGCACATGCATTCTGAGTCCGGGCGAATGCAGACATGTCCACTGTTGTCCTGGGATGTGTGACCATTCCTCCACGATGCAACACAGTGTTGGGACCTGTGCTCTGGGTGTCAATCAGTTGTGGCTGCAGGAAGGTAGTTACTCGTCCATGAATGCGAGCGTGGCATCATAGGCAATCAGTTCCAGAAGTACATTGTTCTCGAGTTCAAAGAACACGAGGGAGAGGCAATCCATTAACTGGTCCAGACAGATGTGATCTGTTCACGCCGTTTCACCAATACACAACACAGCCCAATAGGGAAATGCCTCGATGTGGTCACTGCACACGATGACTTGTGCAATCTCCCATCCACTACTGCCAGCACATACGCCACAGATCAGGGCATCCCATGCATGGGTATCCTGGTTGCACTCCTGTTTGTGGGCCAACAGGGGGTGCACACACAAGTCATAATCCAGTTCAGCTACCGTTGTGTTGGATAGGCAGACCTCCATGGGCCACTCGAATGTGCATGATCGTCAGTGGAACCAGGGCTGGACGCATGTGACGTACACAAGCCGGAAACTCAGACTGTAACTGATTTGCAAAACTGCCATTGGCAGAGCTCCCAACAGATGCAGCTTTTGTGCACGGTACAGTTCCACGTGACAGGGGTTGGGCATGTGCCAGGGATTACCTGCCATTACGTTTGTTGGTCTTGTACCACCGGCACTCATCAGACTGGTGGCAGTTCTGTGGACAATATGCCACGTCTCGGAGTGATGAGTCATATGTGTGTTCAACGTTTGGACGTATGGGTTGTTTTTTATCAATGTGTCGGGGTTGCAGCTCGAGCAGGGACAAATGTGTGTGGGGAGTGGACACGTTGGTCTTTCATTAGTGCAGTTCGTGGTATAGGAGTCGTCAGAGTCTGGTATGGTATCTCACTCAGGTTGTGCCGGGCGCATTGAAGGCCAAGGTCAGAGGTTCGGATGTCCTTCTGCCTTGTGTATTGAGACAAAGGAGCTATCATGCCTAATTTTAGTCTGACTACTGCTTGCATTTCTGGAATGTGATGTGGCCTTCATGCTGAAATTGATGCCAGGCCTTAGATTTAGGGTGCACCAATTGCGAAACACATGCAACAGTTGGCATGTATTAGCCAAGGACCCAATTGCCTTTGCGGCTCCTTGTCTGGTCTCTCTCTCTCTCTCTCTCTCTCTCTTTCTCTCTCTCTCTGTCTTTTGATGAGTGCCTGACACACCTTCTTATCTTGGATATTGTATTACAGGCTGTCACTTACAGATTGTCCAAGGATGACCCGCCATGACTCTTCCAAATAGTTGTTTGGAGACAAATTCGAATTTGATTGTGATGTTTTGTTTGGACTTTCAATGGTGAATGATAGATTCTGCTTTTTCTGTACTCACATGACTGTTGGTTACTCCCGGGGTAGGGGGCGGGGTGGCGGTGTGTGTTGTGGCCCTCTTGGGGCTCTGAGCTGCATGATGAGTAGCTCCATGGCATCTGTTGTTCTTCAGGTGTGGGCTGGGCTCCCTTTTCTGGTGCAGGTTGTAGTCCGACTTTGCACCAGGTCAGAGCAGGTGTTAGTTTCCTGCTGCTAACGCGCCTTACCGCCTGTTTTGTGATCTTATCGCAGATCTGGCTGGTCATTGAGAATGTTGCGGAGTGTTGTTGTTGCGGCTTTTTGCTCGGGAACGCCTACTCTGCATTTCATTAGCGATAGTTGCCGGGGTCATCCATGACGATGTCTTTTGCGGCTGCTATCACAGGTAAACTGGTGGTATCGGCTGTTAGCACCAGCTTGTGAATGGGGCAATGAATTTATCACGACTTTGGCTGAGATAAAGTGCCGATAACTCGGTGATAGATCCTTGAGAATATGCCCCTGTGTGTTTTGTGCTGCAACAGAAGAAAAAGCAACCAAACGCGGTCACCGATGCCACTACCGGCTCCATGTCCTGAACGCAACGCAAAGGGCACTGCCACACTTCGCACCACAACCCTGGTCTCACTGATTCCACTGTTCATTGGCACCTCTGAGCCCCTGCTTGCACAGCGACCTGTGGGCATTGCACTTTGCATCGCCTTGCTTCTCGGTGCCGCCCTGTTATCCCTGATGACGATGATCCATGCTGACATCGATGCTGCTGCTTGCACCTTGGTTCAAGGACACTATTCGTAAGTTACACGATGCACCACCTTCATCCCGCAGCCTAGGTCAACTGACGTAGGTGCCATAGACTCTGGTTTGTCAGTCGACAACAGCGCTTCCACGATGACGGCGACACTGCTTGCACCGGGACCTGCCAGCACCGCGACAAGCACCGTATCACTTGGCACCTCAGCCCTAGTGTTACTGATGCAGCTAGACGACTGTCACCGGGCCGGTGCCAGCACCGTGATATGAGGGCACCACACGCCCCTGCACTTCGCACCGCAGCCCCAATGCCAGCGGATGACGGTGCTCCCGACTTCAACAGCGAGGAGTTTGATATGCAACGGTTGTGACTTCTGTGTCCCAATAACTCCTGCACCAACCTCCGGAACTGATGCCTGCCGACACCGGCTCTTTGCAGCTCAACAAGAGGTTGCAAACGTCCTGCATTTCTAAATATAAATTTTTGCGGGTCTCCACGACGCCATAGCTGGACCACGACGTCACAGTCAGCCAGAACTGTTTGGTTATGTTGTTCACGCGCTGTGATAGCCCCGGACGGAGCTATCGAATTCAAGGAGATGTATTTTGAGTCTATTTGTGATTATTGATATTTCTGAGAACTGTTTGGTGGATTTTTATTGTTTTCGGTCTTGTTTGCAGAGATAAAATATTTGTTATTTTTCTCAAACTGATGTGGTGTCCTTTTGTAGTGTGTACACTGCATTATGGTTTGTTATGTACAAATGCTTTACACACTGCCACTGAGATGAGCCTGACTGCTCATGCCAAGTTACCAAGTAGGTGAGCAGGGGTTATTTCAGTCATGTATCCCCCTTATCCTGTCTAGGAAGAAGGGTCCCTACTTGAACAGGGTAACAACCTGCCAAGTAGAGACCCCCTTTTCCAACAAGCACATATCACTGCGCACATACTTCCACCACACATGTAGAATGCAGATTGAAAATACCTTCTACCTTTCCCTTTGATAGTACCTGGGCCTCCTACAGTGCAGGCAACAGCTGCAACAGCACCACCTCCTCCTATTACAAGGGCCCAACCAGAAGAGTCCACATCTGGGTCATTTCTATGACTGGCATAACCATAGGCACCTATAAAATGTACTGGTTAGGTCGTCTTAGTTCACTACTATCCTAATTGTTTGTAGCCAACATATGACAAGTCAACACCGCAGGTTGTTTACCAGTTTGCGGTATGTAAACGATGTGGCCCTTTTTGGCATGTAATCCGTCAATAATCTGTCCTCCAAGGGCGATGCCTCCGGTAATGTCGTGCCAGGTGCTAGTCTTGATAGCAAGGCATGCTTGATTTGTGTATATCGGAACCACTCGGAGGACGCCAGCTCGAATTGCTGTTGAAGAAGCGCGAATGTAATTATTTCACCCTTGTGCCACATGTCGCCAATCCTGATATTGTTCCAATTATCAAAGCCCTTGCTGCTTCTAAGCTTTCTGAGCTGCAAAATGGATTATTTTGAAGACACTAGCTAGCAGACAGTATGGCTCCGGACACAGACACCAACCCAAATTCCAAATACTATGGTGGAATGTCCATGAATGCACCTTGGCACTGGATGCCAAAACAAACAATGCATTGGAAAGATGGCTAAATATATTCGATTCTCCACTATAACTAACACAATAAAGAAGTGGCTACTGAGGGATAGATTGCAGCTATTATTTCATCAACAACAGTGTTTTATTTATTATTGGAATGTCACAGTAACTTTAATTAGGGCCTTATTACAAGTTTGGCGGTCCTGTGGACCACTGTATCGGCGATAGCAGTATGAGTGCAGTGAGCTCGGTGGCCCACCTGCTGACTTACTAGTTGGGCAGATCGGCTTTGTGAAGAATGCCGCTGGACTGCTGAGACTGCCAACAGACCGCCGACTGCTGGGTTCGCAATCGGGGAAAGGCAGCCATCATAGGGTGGCACAGGGGAGCTGTACCGGAATGTGTATTACGAGTTGCCTGATCACATGAGCAGGCAGCTGCAGTCTGACCACCTGCTGAAGGGTGGCGGTGACTAAGAATTTGGGGTGTGTACTAAGGGTGGGTGTAATATGTGTAAGGGACATGCGCGGAGAGGCACGGAAATGGAACCAATCTCCGCACTCTCCGCATAGTTCCCTTACGCATATCCCGCCTCCCGCCCGCCTCTCGCCCGCCCTATTAAATACATAAAAAAATACATGTTTAAATAACCTTACCTGATCGGCGGCGTCCCCGGGCTTCAAACCTCTTCCAGCGCGTCTTCTTCTGAGAGCTGCACATGCACTGGGGCCCATTCCTGCCGAGGAATGTGCATGCGCGGGCTCCCGCGCATGCTCAGTTCTCAGAAGAAGACGCGCTGGAAGAGGTTTGAAGCCCGGGGACGCCGCCGATCAGGTAAGGTTATTTAAACATGTATTGTTTTATGTATTTAATAGGGCGGGCGGACAACTTCTGTTATGCCCTGAGTGTGCGGAGATTTGCCCTGTTTCTCCGCCTGTTATCGCGGAAGGCGGAAGGGCAAATCTCCACACATTCCGTGGGCGGAACGGAGTTGTCCGCCCACCCTTAGTGCATACTCACTCCTTTCTTCTTCTTCCAGGCAGATTCCAACATGGAACACATTCTCCAGGTTCCCCCTTCACAGCAGGATTTTCACCCGGAGGACCAAACAGAGTTCATCATATAAAATAAATACAACACATAGAACACACAATTCCAAATAACAATTACATAATATTTACACAAACAATAAAATATAACATTTCCCACACCAACAGAATTTAAATGAATTAGGCTTACTGTTCTGTAGCCATAGATCTTGATCTGTATCCACGTAGTCAAAAATAATAATACACCAAAAACAGGAAAAATAGTGTCCAAAAAAGCCCCCCAAAAAATGTAAAATAAAATGAATCTAATAGAAATCCCTCAAAAGCAATCAAAAATATCTAGGAACCATAAAAAACCTTAAAATGTATTTAAAAAACAATCTCTCTTGGAAACCCCCCAAAAAGGAAAGCAATCTGAAAAATATTGGTTTATTATCAACCAAAACTGAGTTCGTAAAAAAATAGTAACTCCCAATGCACAACAAGAAAACCCACGTGCAAAACACAACACATTACCAAAAAATTCATATACATCACACTTAGGACCTAATTATGAGTTAGGCGGACCACCAAACCCGAACCGCAGAATCTGTGGTGGCGGTCCACACACCGTATTTTAACTTTGGTGGTTAGACGGCCACAGTACCACCGCAAACGCCAGGGATCCCTTAATGTGCAGTGGTGGCGCAAAGGTGTGAGGCTGTTGTGATGAGTTTCCTCACTGTTACGCCTTTTCATGGAAGTGAGCCTGCCACCAAAATGGTGGTGATGAGGAAACGAAGAGGGCCCTACAGGGCCCCTGTTGCCTCTGTGCATGGGGGTGCATGCAGGGGGGCACATGTTCTGCCCCGAGCCCTGTATTTTTGAACCCCCTGTTACTGTATGGACATAAATGCACAACATTCTGGCTGCGGCGCTCCTACAGCGGTGCCTTTCTAGGGCTCTCTTCTCAGCTTAAAAAAGGCACCACCGTGGGACCGCCACCGCAGTACCGCTCATCAAAATTACAACTCATAAACCAGTGGGCGGACTGACTGCGGGTTTGGTGGTCTTTGAGTGGGGCACTGGCATGGCGGCCTGCTCCAAGTCCACCAAACTCATTATCAGGCCCTTATTTATTATAACATAAGTAACATAGCACAAAGTAACATATCATAACGATACATTACTAAAACAGTGTATGAAAACCCAAAACTGCAAACTGAAAAACGCTACTCATAAAACAATAAAATCTACAAAAAAACACAAATAACACTATAACTACCCTCTACATCTCCCCATACACCCCACATTAAAAACCCTTAAAACAGCAGCACCTTACTACAACCTGGATCTGGGAAAACAGACTAACAATTAGACAAATAGATTACAAAATAGAAAGTAGCAGTACAAATTAATGGCTGCTAAATGAAATGAAATAAAGACTATGTCCCCATATAAATGAATAAGAAATAATTTAAAAATGTAAATAAGACAACAAAAGGTTGTAAAAATGTTAAACAATTGTAAAGTATGAATTACATAATATTATAATCGCATAAACTATATACAATTGTTTACTTTTTACTGAAAAAAAGATTATTAAAATGATGTTGAAAATTTGCATATAAAACAAAACTAACAAGTTTTTTAAACTGTTAAAGAATGGAAAAGAAAGTGAAAAATATACAGCACACAAAACCATATAAATATAATTAACCCGTTCTGTGCCCATGACGAGCTGGACTCGTCATGGAGCACAGTCACGCTGTGCCCATGACGAGTCCAGCTCGTCATGACACCCACCCACGGGGGAAGCACTTGCACTCCCCCCGTGAGTGGTCGATCTTTTTTTTTTTTACTGGGAAGGCAGGGGAAGACCTTCCCCTGCCTACCCCCGCTCCCCACCCCCGCATCATCAATGACGTCAGCGCGCAAGCCGCGCTGACGTCATTGGAGGTTTCCCCTTTGTCCTCGGAGGCGCAGGAAGCCATTTGCTTCCTGCGCGTCTGAGAGTGAAGGTGAGTTTTTGGGCTGGGGAGGGGGGATTTTGGCATCGGTGGGTTTGGTTAGGGAGGGGGCACTATGTAGGCGGAAGGCATGCCACGAGGCTCGGCTTCGTTCATGTGTGTTCGTAGTTGCTTCCCTGTGAAATGGATCCAAAAATGAAAAACGCTCGTGTTTGTAGTTGCTTCCCTGTGAAATGGATCCAAAAATGAAAAACGCTCTGCCGAGAAATGCCCTTCTTTTGAAATTTTCTAATCCAAAGTGCAGCAGGATGGAGAGAAATAGAATGTATTATATGAGAATAAAATACCTAACTAAATAAAGCAAGACAGAGGGGTTGCAAAGTGGCCAGATTGGTTTTATTTTCATCCAAATACACCAGCATCACTTTACAGAGTTTGCCAGTGAAGTGCTTCTTTCGTTTTCTCGTCTTTCTTTGAACAGCATTGTTGTTTCCAGGTTGGGAGAGTGTACCATTCCTGGAGGTACTGCAATACCTGGTTGATGGGTGGATTGGAAAACACAATGTGTACCATGGCTCTGTGTTTATGGATGTGGTCTTTTTATACCATACTGCTTACGTTTTGTAAGGATGCAAGCAATGGACAGTGAAACGGTTCCCTTCAGGGCCCTCTAGTCATGTCCATAACTTTTCAGGTGAAACCACTCGCTGATTTCTGAATAGTTAGTGAGAGATCGTTTAGGTAACCATGTTGTTTCTGCTTACATTTCACATGCTTTGCATTCCCTATGAGTGGTTGCTTTTTTTTTTTTAGGCAGCATATTACTCTTATCAAGTGCATAATTTGAATTGAGCCACTTCCAAGTGTTTATAGCGGGCACAATTTGGTTATAGCTGAAGGCAGTGCGAGTTTCTCTCAGTGGGCAAGTATGGTGTTCAGTGGGGCTGTGGCACTATGGCCAGAGCTGTCGAATTTGGAACTGGGGAACCGGGTTCAGCATTCATGACCAGTCCACCACACCACTGTACTGAGGGAGCACATTCCCATGCTAGACCGTAGAAGGCCCCACTAGACCTTAGAAGGCTTGATGTCTTAGCACAAGCAGGTGTGCCCTTGTGGTGTCATTTGTGGGTTAACCTTGAAGGCCTGTCCACCACAATCCATACTGAAGTTCATCTCCAGTCTTGCGGGCAGGCCTACGAAGCAGCACACCCTAGAGCAACAGTGATCCAGTCACTGTGACTCTGTCACTGAGGTCACATGAACCTTGAGCAGGTTAGGGCAATGTGAACGGTGTGACCTTACTGGGTACCTATTTCGGGTGGGTGCGTAGTGTTTGCAAGTATATTATGGCTTGAAAAAAACTTGCTGCCTCCTTCCTGTCCTCCAGCAATTTTCAGAAACAATTAAAATGTCATGATAACTTTGGTGATTAATGTTCTTCCTAGAGAGAGATGGAGATTTGTGTAGTGGAAGGGTTGAATCCTGGAAAGGTAGCACAGAGGGTTAATGTGCCTGCTGCAAAGAACATGTACCATGCAGATCACAAAGTGCACTGCTTTAATGGGGGGACCATGATGAATGGTCATTTAATGTCAGCTGTAGATGATAGATCCCTGAACAGTGTCATGTATGTGCATGTTTGCATTGTGCTGAGGGGATTACCAGGTAATTATTCACGCAGCTCTCTGATGGATGTCACATGAGGTAAAATACTGCAATAAATGGCAGACACTCTGAAAACAAGAGCAAACGTTACGTTACATGAGGCAATGGTGGTAATTGTGCATGTATCAAAAGCAAACAACATACAAGAGGTAGCAAACAATACGTTACAAGAGGAAAAGTGACATGTGTGCAACTTACAAAAGAGAACAAAGTACAAGTAGAGGTATAAAAGTGCAATAAATGGCAGACACACAAAACACAGGAACACACTGGGAAGGCACTTCTACGGGCATGGAGAACAGAATTTCCTATAATGTAAAGACTTCCTTCAGACAATAGAGAGGGAGTGAATTAAGTTTGGAAGTGTCTTTGCAGAAGGAGAACTTTGAGGTCAGTTTTGAAGGACTGGGAAGAGGGAGGGGGTGGTCCGGAGCTGAGGCTGAGTTCCAGATTCTCGCCGCGTTGCTTGTAAAGGATTGGGCCATCGATCTTTCCTTCTTGAAAGTGGGAGGTTCAAGTAATACATTTTGCGCAGTACGTGATGGTCTAGAGTATTATATGCATATGTGACAATAAAGTTTTTTTCTCCTTTTTATTCTAGTCTAGAGCTTTTGATTCCTGTTTCCGGTTTCGACAGTGGTAGTTCTGCAGTTTTGTGTAGTTGCATTGTTTTGGTAAGAATTTTTTTTTTGTTGTATTTACTCCAAATGAGTAATATTGTAATGTCTGAAGGAATTTTTTTGTAAGTGATGTCATAATGGCGGCATATTTAGTTAGTGGTTTGAGCATGAAATTCTTTGCGATGTGTTTTGCATAGTCTTATGTGTAATTGCTTTTACTCTTTCTTTTTTAGTGGGATATTGTTGATCCATACTGTGTCTGTACATAGTAGGTGGTGGTGAGTAGTTTAGCTGCCTCTGGCAAGTGAGTGGTAATGTTTTGGAGTATATATGAGTTTTTGATAAAGGTGTTTTTTGTTTATTACTTATTTTACAAAGTGTTTGTTGTTGTTGACTTGTTTGACAAGTTACCTTTATTAGTAAGCAATATGGCTAGCCGTAGAATGACTGCTCAACAGGTGAATGGTATGCTTCTTGAATCTTCCTCTGAGCATGATTATGAGACTGACAGTGCGTCTGAGGGAGAGGAGGGAGGGGAAGATTCTGGCAGTGAGTTTTCTCTCAACATGAAATCATCGGATGATGAAGGTACTCTCAGTGCAGATGAAGGTACTCTTGGTGTGGATGAAGCAACTCTCAGTGCGGATGAAGTGCCTGTCTTAGAGGAGGAAACTGCTGGGCCGATGGTGCAAGAGGCATATGGATTGCAGTCTGAGGATGCTAGGCTTCCTACTGGAAGTGCTGGACTTTGGGTTGATCCAAACATGGTGCAGCCGGTGTTGCCTGCCTTTAGCGGTGATTAGGGGTGGGCGGAATTTGCAAAATCCACTTTCGCAAATTATCGCGAAAATGTTAAAAATGTTCGCAAACACGCGGAAATATCGTGAAGATGCGGAAGTTTTTTTCCTGCATGTTCGCGAGATTTTCTGCATGGTTGCGGCTCGCCAACTTACCCATGTGGTTGCTCGCGGGCACGGCCATCTTGTTTTCAGTTGCCTCGCGGTGCATGATCGCGAGAAGAAAGACGTGATCGCGCGAAGCATGACGTCACTGCGGGCGCAAACCGTCGCGAGACAGCGCAAATGGCTAAAAACAATACAACATCTCATGGAGAACGCGACCGGATCAAGAAAACTTGTCGGCGAACGCAGGGATTCAGGTAAGGCGATCGCGCGCGCGCGAGAATGTATTATTTTACAGCGCGAGCAAGAACCAAATTATCACTAAGCTGCGGAATGCGGAAATTTTGACATTTTCGCGCTTTCTGCGGAACGCGAAAATGTCAAATTATCGCAATTTCCGTGAACAGAACGAAATTTTCGCCCAGGCCTAGCGGTGATGCAGGGTGTACAGTGGATTGTGAACACTTTTTGCCTATACAGTTTTTTCAGTTGTTTATGGATGATGTATTTTTGGGTGAGATTGTTGAGCAGACGAATTTGTATGCTGAACAGTTTTTGAGGGACAACAGCGACAAACTTAGGCCCCAGTCTAGAGCTACCCGGTGGACTCCCACATTTCTGGAAGAGATTAAGAAGTTTTTGGGTTTGACTTTATTGATGGGTGTAGTAAGGAAGCCAACCTTGGCTTCATATTGGTCTACTAGCCCCTTGTTGGCAACTGCCATATTTCCTGCAGTTATGACTCGTAATCGGTATTTAGTTTTGCTACGTATGCTGCATTTTGTTGATAATTCTATGGCGTTGCCACGAGATCACCCTGACTGTGACCGTCTTTTTAAGATTCGGCCCGTTCTTGATCACTTTGTAGATCAATTTTCTGAGATCTATACTCCAGGGAAAGAAATATCTATTGATGAGTCTTTGGTCTTGTTCAAGGGCCGTTTCGTTTTTAGGCAGTACATCCCTAGCAAGAGGGCACGCTATGGAATTCAGCTGTGTATGTTGTCTGAGAGTAGGACAGGATATGTTTTTAATTTTCATGTGTACACTGGTAGAGATTCTACTATTGACCCCCCAGGTTGTCCGTCCACTTTTGGAGTTTCAGAGAAAATTGTGTGGGATCTTGCTAGAAGACTGTTTAACAGAGGCCACCATTTGTACCTTGATAACTTCTATACTGCTGTGCAATTAGTTAAGGAATTGTATAAAGTGGACACTTTTGCATGTGGCACAATCAGCTCTAACCGTAAAGGTTATCCGAAAGAGCTTGTTTGCAAAAAACTTCAAAGGGGGCAGTGCAGTTCCTTGCGTAGTGATGAACTACTAGCTGTAAAATTTGTGGACAGGAGGGATGTGTACATGCTGACTACCATCCATGATGAGAGTACCTCACCTGTGGCTGTTTGGGGTCAGGTTGCTGAAGTGCGCAAACCTGTGTGCATTCTAGACTACAATAAGCACATGGGTGGTGTTGACAGAGTAGATCAGAGGTTGGAACCTTACTCTGCTATTCGGAAGGCTTATGTTTGGTATAAGTTGGCCATCCATTTCTTCGAACTAGCAAATTTCAATGCTTTTATTGTGTTCAAGGAGTGTTCTCCTGCGTCAAAGCTGACATTTCTTTAGTTTCAGCACTCTGTGATAGCTAGCCTTGTTGTTGTGGAACAGGCAAGTGTTCCTAGATTTGGAGTGGTGGAGGATGTGGTTCGATTGAAAGATCGCCACTTTCCTGATTTCATCCCTCCCACACCTGCAAAAGATTTTCCCACTAGGAGATGCAGAGTCTGTTGGCGAAGAGGTACGCGGAAGGAGATTCGTATGTACTGCCCCGGCTGTCCTTCTAAACCTGGGCTGTGTGTCCCTGCTTGTTTTAGAGCGTACCACACGCAAAAGAATTTTTGGGAGCATTCATGAGTGGTAAAGTGAACTGCCTGGTCTGTATTCTTTGAAACATTTGATTCTGTTTCAAGGTTGGCGTTAGTGCAATGTATTTAGTTTCTGATTTTGTGTTTGTAGATTTGTATCGATTTGCGATTTGTTTGTGTTTTTATTTTTGTCTAAAAAAAATCCTAAATGTGTTGGCGGTGTGTGTGGACTGGCACTTGGTTGGCGGTGTGCGTGGAATGGTGCTTGGCTGGCGGTGTGTGTGGACTGGTACTTGGCTGCCGGTGTGCCTGGACTGGCGATTGGCTGGCGGTGTGCCTGGACTGGCGCTTGGCTAGCGGTGTGCGTGGACTGGTGTTTAGCTAGCGGTGTGCGTGGACTGGCGCTCGGCTAGCGGTGTGCGTGGACTTGCGCTCGGCTGGCTGTGTGTGAGTAGTGACTTGCTGCTGGTCACTACACACACTGCTAGCTGAGTGCCACTCCACGCAATCCATCAGCTTGTGTAGTTGCTGTGTAAGGAATGTGGGCGAGTGAAAGTGATGGGCCCTTGAATGGCGCTGTGTGCTGGTGTGAGTTTTGTTATGTGATGGGCCCGCGGCTGGCGGTGTGAATGGGTTTGTATGTCTCACACATATGAAAGGTGTATGAATGGCTTGTAAAGAGGTTGGTGCCTTGTCGTGGCTTTACAGCTCACGAGCTGTGAGTCAATGGTTCAGTTTCTCGCCCTTTCAATTATTAACAGTGCATTTAATTTTAGTGAACTCACTTGCTAATACAATTGTATATACTGAACCATCACTCACCCTCGTGCCAAATCCAACCAGTATGTGTGTGTGCTTGAGGATTAGATGGCTGTGCAGTAATATTTGCCTTTCTGAAGCAGGGTGTACCTTGTACCTTTTGTGAATTTTGTAATGTGTTGTTTTTGTGCCTGGTGGTGCGAATGGTCTTGTGTGTATCACGTATGAAAGGTGTGTGAATGGCCTGTAAAGCGGTTGGTGCCTTGCCGTGCCTTGCTGTGGCTTTACAGCTCACGAGCTGCGAGTCATTGGTTCAGTTTTTTCTCCATTTAATTGACAGTGCATTTCATTTTTGTGAAAACTCTTGTTAATAAAATTTAATATACTGAACCATCACTCGCCCTCTTGCCAAATCCAACCAGTATGTGTGTGCGTTTGAGGAATAGATGGCTGTGCAGGAATCTTTGTCTTTTTAGTTTCTCTGCCAAGGTGTATGTTCCATGTAAGAATAACCCACCAACTGTAGATATTGTCGTAAACCCACGGGAGTTCATGGTGATGTCTCTCTTGTGAATTCCAAAAAGTTATTTTTTTATCCACAATGTCCTGCAAACCGCAAAATGTCTGTCACATTTTCCTTGCAATATTGTGCCGAAATTCTCACGCTGTAGAAACAAACAATGTCAAAACGATCTGGTTTTGCAAGGGGGTCAACTGACTTTTTGGCCCGTGTGGCCATCTAGGGAAACCTACCAAACCCATACATTTCTGAAAACTAGACACCCGGGGGCTTCCAGGGAGGTATGGCTTGCGTGGATCCCCCAACGTTTCCTTACCCAGAATCCCCTGCAAACCTCAATTTTAGCTGAAAAAATCACTTTTTCACACATTTTTGTGTGGGAAAGTTGTGGCATCACCGGGCTCACTCAAATTTTGCACCTCCCAGCGTTCCCCTGGGTCTCCCGGTAAAAATGGTGCCTCACTTGTGTGGGAGGCCTAAGTACCCGCGACAGGCAAGGGCCCAAAACGTAGTGAGGTGACATCAAAATTGCCTATATGAAAACCACCTGGTTTTGCAAGGGGGGTCACCTGGGTTTTTGGCCCGGTGCTTGGCGGCCATCTAGGGAAACCTACCAAACCCATACATTTCTGAAAACTAGACACCCGGGGGCTTCCAGGGAGGTATGGCTTGTGTGGATCCCCCAACGTTTCCTTACCCAGAATCCCCTGTAAACCTCAATTTTAGCTGAAAAAAATCACTTTTTTCACACATTTTTGTGTGGGAAAGTTGTGGCATCACCTGGCTCACTCAAATTTCCCACCTCCCAGCGTTCCCCTGGGTCTCCCGGTAAAAATGGTGCCTCACTTGTGTGGGAGGCCCAAGTACCCGCGACAGGCAAGGGCCCAAAACGTTGTGAGGTGACATCAAAATTGCCTATCTCAAAACCACATGGTTTTGCAAGGGGGGTCACCTGGGTTTTTGGCTGGTGCTCGGCGGCCATCTAGGGAAACCTACCAAACCCATACATTTCTGAAAACTAGACACCCGGGGGCTTCCAGGGAGGTATGGCTTGCGTGGATCCTCCAACGTTTCCTTACCCAGAATCCCCTGCAAACCTCAATTTGTAGCTGAAAAAATCACTTTTTTCACACATTTTTGTGTGGGAAAGTTGTGGCATCACCGGGCTCACTCAAATTTCCCACCTCCCAGCGTTCCCCTGGGTCTCCCGGTAAAAATGGTGCCTCACTTGTGTGGGAGGCCCAAGTACCCGCGACAGGCAAGGGCCCAAAACGTAGTGAGACAAGCAATTCTACCCTTGTGCCACCACTGATGCGTCGCATTTAAAATGCGGCGCACCATGGCGCAGGGATAGACAGATGCGTGTCACATCTGATGGCTTAAGGGCAGCGCTTTGCTGGAGTCGTGTCGCAAGTGCGACACAACTCCAACAATGTTCAGGGACCGCCCAGACCTAACGTGCTGCACCACTCCTTACATCTGCTTCAAGCAGGCATAAGGTTTCGTCGCAGCGGCCTCTGAAAAGTGACTCAGTGAAATCTTGTAGATTTTACTGCGTCACTTTTACAAAGCATTTCCCAACGGAACGCCCACCCTGCTTACATTAAACCGGACGCAGGTTTAATGTTGCGCAGGGCTTTACAACGTGACGCATCTCCCTAGATGGGTCACGTTGTAAATAAGTCGCAACGTGGCGCATGGTTTACACCGCCGCTGTGTCACAGAAGTGACGCAAAGACGGCATAAATGTGTTGCAAGGGGCTTGTAAATCTGCCACAATTTATCCAAGAAGTAACTCACCCTGTGCCAGCCAAAATCACAAAGCAGAAGTTGAGAGAATCCTCAGATAAAAATATGTCATTCACATATTCCGTTGTTCATTTCCCACCCTGCCACGCCATTACATCCCCAACGCCCCACTGCTCCTACCTGCCCCATCTGCGGCAGTACTTCACAACACTGTTAGCATGCCGAAGATATGGGGAAATGCCTGACAAGTTCCACATGTACATTTCCCATTCAGTTAATTTTCTCTCTTCTCACCTATTGACACATTCAGCCAGAGCACAGACAACCGCAGTAGCAGAGGTCCCTGCAACTTCTGGGAGGAAACGACATCATCCAGAGCAAGGTATACCACCCTCACAAACTGGTAAGTCAAACTGGTCAGGAGATGGTCAAAAGGCATACATTGTTAGGAGACAACAGAGGGACATATAGTACCCGAATCTGAAAGGTAACCAGAGATGAAAAACTAGCTTAATAACTATTGGAGCTGTCAATGGACATTCACCTTTAGCAAATGACATTCGTGAATAGCGAAAGACAAAATATAATATGTCTTGGCTCATCATACCTTTGTAATTGGGGAACATAACATGTATTCCACCAACAGTCCCAGACCTGGGAACTCAATCCTGGAATCGAGTGCCACAACAAGTCAAAAGGGTGTCCCCACTATATTGTAATAGTTTCTGTAGACCTAATCAAGGAATTCAATGTTAACAAATATGACAATGATGAACAAGAAGTGAGATACTATTGTCAGGAGTATTGACAATGCATCCACTATCCAACTTAGAATGTTTTCACTATACATGAAACCGCCCAGTCCACCCAGCTGGTCATGTACTTCTTTCATTGGATGGCTTGTTTGTTGGCCATCAACAAAACACGAAAGTGGACCTTACTTCAGGATTCGTAGTCATGTCATTTTGATATACGTCGCTTCTAGTTAGTGGGCCCAATTATTAGGGGTGGGCGGAATTTGAGAAATTCACTTTCGCAAATTATCGCGAAAATGTTAAAAATCTGCGCAAACACGCGGAAATGTCGCGAAGATGCGGAAGTTTTTTTCTCACCCATTCGCGGTATGTTCTGCGTGGTCGTGGCTCGCCAATTTACCCATGCGGTTGCTCGCGGGCACAGCCATCTTGTTTTCACTTGTCTCGCGGTGCATGATCGCGAGAAGAAAGACGTGATCGCGCGACGAATGATGTTACTGCGGGCACAAACTGTCGCGAGACAGCGCAAATGGCTACCAACAATCCAACATCTCGTGGAGAACGCGACCGGATCGGGAAAACTTGTCGGCGAACGCGGGGATTCAGGTAAGGCGATCGCGCGCACGCAAGAATGTATTATTTTACAGCGCGAGCAAGCTAAAAATTTCCGGTAAAATGCGGATTGCGGAAATTTTGACTTTTTCGCGCTCTCCGCGGAACGCGAAAATGTCAAATTATCGCAATTTCCGCGAGCAGAACGGATTTTTAGCCCAGGCCTACCAATTATAAGCTATATGTGGGATCACTCATGATATTAGGTGCTACACACTTCTGCAACGGTGGTGCCCACAACTGCTTGTGCTTATCCTTTGGGCCTGAAATTGAATGCATCACATGTGGCAGCAGAAATGTAAAGTTGCAAACACACTTATCATTGTAGGTACAATGAGGTCCTCCCAGAATCAAAGACTCACACTGACTTCTGCTACAAGGTTGGCTGTGACATCTGGTCAGGGACCACACACTGGGCCGGTGCTGGGCCATGGTAAGTAAACCCAAGCATAATGTACCTGATTGCTCATGAAATATGCCTTTAATCTCCACCGTATGTTGTATGGGTTGTACGACACTTTTGTCCTGCATCACAATATGCTCACATATGGCATTTAACCACATACCAGATCAGACCTTGGTGGCTAATGAAAGGATGACACAAAATGTATGCCAAGTGAGTGCAGAATGGACATAAAATAGTACAATGTGTCATATGAAGTGTCCAAAACACAACTGGCTTGCACTTCAATGATATGAAAACTCCCTAGCAAAATATCTATGGTAAAATCATATTGAAATTGGTATGGATGAGGCTCACACTGATGCCAGTTGTGTTCCTTTGAGATGGGTGTATGGGCTGCTAAGGTGAATCTTCATGCAGTTAAATTTTCAAATCACTTGGCTGAAAAGCAACACGCTAATTCAGTGCAGGCGGAAATCATCAAAGCTTCTAAACTTAGCCACAATGTGGGATCATAACCAAATGTTGCATTCTGGTTGCCTCCTCTTCTACTGTATTCACATATATAGGTGAGTGGTTGACATATGAGGTTAGGATGTCTGCTGTACAAGACACCATCCGTTGTCAGCTAAGTACTACCATGATGTTGGAAATAGGGTATGCAAACAGAGGACACTCAAAGAATGGACATAAGAAATCTGTGTTCTCATTCAAAAATGAGCTTTGTGACTTCATGGGTAGCGAAGCACAAATGAGCCACATTATGTACCAGACTATTGCACATCTCACACATGAACTCCTTTTGACTTGTCAACAGACAATATTACACTCATGAAACCTGTTAGTCTTAATGGTGAAGGTGAAATCAGTGTAATGCGGGGGAATCTTGTTCATTTATCCCCTTCCTTGAAATATCAGTAACCTTCTCATACAAGTTTGTCTGTTGATTTGTCATCTTATTGATGTCAGTGCTGTGTGGAGGTAACAGCTGGCAACTTCTGCATGTGAGCAGGGGCCCACATGTAAATTCCATGAGGTAAGCATGCCGCACATTGTCCTGTATTATCCGATCAAGGTGGCCTAGAGATGTGAGGAGGTATGTGGGTGTGTGACACAGTTACAAGTGTAACCCATCATTGCAACAAGCCATAAGGTGCACAGCAGATGACTCACCAAATACGTGTCAATTTTCTGTACCAGACATTCACAATGAAGTCAAACAAGTTAAAGTAAGTAGGATTCTTAAAGATATTTATAAATGATTAGAAGAACAACCGTCCGTTTGGAAGGGAGAAAGGAAAACAAATGATGATCTTAATGCAGATGGAAAAGGGAACTTGGATTGGGGTGGGGCAACAAAAATATAACACGTCAGGGAAACCAGTCTATTTACAAGGGGAAAAGAAAATAATTGTCCACTAAGATGATTCCGTCAAAAAGTCAAGTGTCCTTCTGGTAATCCTCTACTACCACAATGTCCAGATCCTCTGAGTCCGATGCAGACACATGGCTGACTGGTGCAGGAACAGGCACCATACGGGTTTGGGACACACGAGGAGTATGGGGGGAAACAGTGTGGGCCAACGGACAGGGGGAGACATTGATGGTGGTATGGGAAGGAAGTTGGGAAACAACAGACGATATGGCTGTGGCCATGGAATTGACGCTGGTGGTGAGTTTGGCCAGAGCTCGGACAATCTTCTTGCGCATCATGCGTATCTCTAGACACAACTATAGCATGAAGCGAGCGGACATGTCTGGCTGACCTTCACATATCCACCTCAAGTCCTCAGCCACAGGAGGAACAACACAGGGAGGGGCCTGGGTGAGACAGGAGGGATGTGGTGCCTCAGGTACAGAGCCAATGTTGTGGTTGAGCTGGCAGCTATGATGAGGAGGACTAGTTGCAGGAGATGCAGCTGGAGTTCCCGATGGAATGGGGGCCTCTAGAGGTAGGGCGGGGCTGATAGCAGGCCCAGGTTGGGGATTGGCCTGCCCCGGGAACACCTCAACAGAACACACAGGTGAATGGTCTGGGGGGAGTAGCTCTCCACCACCCCCTGCCAGAGGTGTCAGGTTCTTTCCCCCCACTTCAATGTCCACAGCCTCCACCTGTGCCGTAGCACCAGAGTTGTGTTCCTGGTCATTCCGGGTGGGCGCAATTCCTTTGTCTACAGATGTTGAGGGTCCCTCCTCATCCTCTTCCTCCTCACTGGTAGAAAGAGGTCATACCCACCAACTCACTGATGTCCTCCCGCTCTGAACCTGGTCCTGCTGTTCTACCATTTGGCCAGCTGTGCCCACTGAAATGTAAACAAAATCATGATGTAGTGGTTGTTATATTCAGGACGAGACAGATAAATAAGATGAGCCAAGCTCAGACTTTGTTTTCCTCTGATCACACTATACAGTTATCAGTGTTTATGAGCTTATATTACGTATATGTTCACTCTCATCTCCTGAATAGAGTCTGACATGGACATCTCACGAGAATATTTGTGGCTTACACAACTGTATTGGCCAACCCTCAACTTTGGCATTCTTGTGATCTGTGTGTCCTGTCACTGCAACATGTGCAGGTTCCAAAACCAGTCCACCAAAGGAGATCAGAGAGTCCAGATTTAATTGAAATTGGTCTGTGATATGGAGTCGCAGCTCTTTTACGTCAGGACAAATGTCATTTGCTGTGTAGCATTGTATAGGACAAGACAAATGCTGAATGTGTGTCACACATCCACATAGGGTCTGGGCTATTTGTTTTGCTACATTGTGAGTCTAGCCTTTTGATGTCCGCTCACAAAAGCTGACAATCCAGTGTCACATATTGGCTTTGGTGACTGATAAGGTAGTTCAGTACACTGGTGACCAGTCGTGGGTCATTGTGACAGCTACCTCTACATGTGAAATGGCATACAAGCCACTGAGGGTAAGACGTGTGTCAGTGGACACACTTGGCAAATTTAGAAACACTTAAGAGTGAGGCAAGCAACTCAAAGTCTTTCTTGACTCCATGGCACATGATGATCTGTCTCAATTAGAACCCAAACTCAACAAATGCAATGCACGTCACAGCATTCAATACCCTTTGGCCTGCCATACACACACTGGACAGTGTCTGTACCGTTGCTCATCCAATGCACACATCAGTTATGATTCCCTTGGTTCACTGTTAGTGGTGCTGGCAATGCAAATTTCAATACAAATGCACAAGTGTGGCTCAATTACCCAGTTGTCATGAAGAAACTACAACTCCCAAAATGCACTCTGCCCTGTACAGTCCATATGCCACAGTGTGCCTTTTTATTCATGATGACTGCTGCATGGACACAGAATAGGTGAATGGAGGCATGGGACACACAATGGTACAGCATTGTCTTCACTCACATCGTACTCCCAGGAACATTTTGCATAAAATGCACTTACCAGGTCTCTGCTTCTCATGCTCCTCCAGCTGAGCATGGAGGGTCGGCCAAGCTGCTCGCAGGACCCTCCTGTACAGTGGAGGGAGGCGAGGACTATGCACATGGTGCTGGGAAGATTGGCCCACCAGCTCCTCAGTTTTGTGCCGGGCCCAGCGATTTAGGTCCTCCCAGCGCTTGCGGCATGCCCTAGCACTCCTGGTGTGGACGCCCACTGCACTGCAGCGCTCACCGATGTTAGCCCATAGCCTGGCCCGGGCCGCATTGCTCAGCTGGAATTCAGGATCCCCATATAGCTGAGGATATTTGGACAGCACCCCGTCAGCCAAGATCTCTAATTCTCTTTCAGTGAAAGGGGGTGCTTTCTCCTCATAACCCTCAGCCATTTTGGGTCAAATAAGTTTAAGACGAGCAGCAGGATGGCAAAGGATCTGATCTGTGATAGAGGATGACTCAGAATGAACACAAAATGGCTGTCAACAACTTCCTGTGATGTATTTCCTGTCTCCCACTTCATGTATATCATTTCCTGTATGGAATAATGTGTTCCGGTTCATCTTCGGCGATTACGAACTGAAAACGTAGTTTCCGGTTCTAGAGCGGCGGGTCCGCATCTACGCATTACGGTCCGAAATCGGAAATTACGTTTTTGGGCCGTAACCTCCGAAATTGACCCGGGACACATTATTTCATACAGGAAAGTATATACAGGAAGTAGGAGACAGGAAATACATTAGAGGAAATTGTTGACAGCCATTTTGTATTCATCCTGATCTATCCACAATCACCAGTCAAATCCACTGCCATCCTGCTGTTCTGTTGTGGAAAAACCTGAAATGACAGTGCATGTGAGACTCATACACATGTAAAAAAGGGGGGAACAGACCATTTAATGACATTTTTGCGCAGACGGGGGGGCTGACACAACATCAAACCACAGTTTCGTTTTCTCCTACTTTGCATTATGGTACATGTAGTCCATATTGAGTGCTCATAACAAGAGTTGTGTGTTGTGTTATGGAAAATTGGGGTGAAGCAGTGCTGTATATCACAGACACATAGTGCCTGATTCACCCATGACATCATCACTCATTTTGTGGGCCCATCATTTGTGGGGGAGTCAAATCTGTTGAGGGCACAGGCCTGAGAATGCAATGGTTATGCCGTTTTGTGATTAAGTAACCCATCCTCATAAGGTCAAGGTAGGTCTCTCAGAACATGTATGGTTTTCCATCTGCGTCAATAGATTCTTTAGGGACATCCACTACACTGATCGCTGACATGGGCACATGGAACGCTCAACCTTTTGACTACTGTCAACAACTGTGATTTACTTGCAGTTAGTGTAGCTTGCAAAGTAGTCTCAGGATGGAATTTTTTGACACAGTCGTGAATATCCAAGTTTCATAATTGACAACAGACTGCAAACCACATTTTGTCCATGACACTACAGGTTGCTCATGTGAAAAACGTGGCAACGAGCTGATCATGGACTTGCATACCCTGACCTTGGTTATGTGCAATGGTCCGGTTTCCCAGATTCAGAGCTAGCCGAGGTTCAAGAGGTATGTGTAAGCCATGCATTAAAGCAATGTTGTGCAAAACACAGCAGGCTAATATCATCTTGCACACAACTTCAGGGGAGTAGAGCAGCACACCCCCTGTACGGTCAAGACATCTGAATCGCGACTTCAACAGACCAAAAGTGTGCTCTATGATGCTCTAGTCAGTATGTGTGCCCTATTGGACCTACGCTGAGGTACAGTGTTTGCACGCCTGTAAGGGGTGAGGAGTTGTGGGGAGAGTGCATACCCAGCGTCGCCTGAGGAGGGAAGAAAGGGCAGTTGGTTACATTTCCCTCTTTGATTTGCACAGGACATGATCTATACTTTAGTACATGCAGTGTCTGTTGAGACCACGTATGTAGCTTAATGATTCTTATTGTACAATGGTTAATGATAGGTGGCATCCAGACATTTCAATAACACATATCCCTCCTTTTTAGTGCTTGGTACTTACCCAGTAGCCACATGTTGCCAAATTCACCCGCAGCCATCTGCCGGGCAAGAGGTGACAAGAGGAATACGAAGCTGTCATGGGTACTGCCTGGGAACACTGCATGCACATCAATGAATCTCCCACTGGCATCACAGACAGCTTACACATTGATTGAATACCATTGGTGTCTGTTGCAGAAGATATGTGCAATGCGGCGGGGTGGCTGAAGGGCCACATAGGTACAATCAATTGCACCCAGCACATGTGGGAAGCGAGCAATGAGATAGAAATCTTGTGCTGCCCTTTGTCTCCTGGCCAGTGTATGGGGCATTTGTTTGTGGTTGTGGGCTCTAGCAGTGATGCATCTCAGTACCTGATGCAGGCACCGTGACTGGCTTGCCTGGGAAATGCCCACATGGTCACTGGAGACCCTTTGGAATGACCCAGTTGCAAAGAAATGGAGAGCAGAAAGGATCTTGAGATATGCTGGCATGGCATGGGAGCAGCAGGTCACACAGTCAAGAGTCTGCTAACACTCACATACCATCTCCAAGATGACTTCTGGGGGAAAACAGTACCTGGCCCTGACATCTTGGCTGGACATTCCAAATAGTTTGACCCTCTGTCTGAAGATCCTCTCTGCTCTCCTCCTCCTCCTCCTCCTCCTCCTCCTCAAGTAGTTTTGCTGCATGGCAAGGGGCAGAGCAACAAACACATTCAGCGACATGTTGAAAGGGTTTGTGTGTGTCTGTTCTGCATTCATACATGCTGCAGGGCTGGGATTGGCTCCAGTGTGTCAGCTGATGCATGTTGGGGGATGGTAGGCACTTGAACAGGTTTTTACCCTTGAGGAAAATGATGAACGGCCACAGTGCGGGTATTACGGTCCGGAATCGGAGATTCCGGCTCGGGGCAGAGATTCCGGCTCGGGAGCGGAATTCCAGCTCCGGGTGCGGGAATTCCGGCCCGAGTGCGAATGTAAAGTTGGTAGTCGTAAATCCATTCTGTGAATACCACAAGTAGTAAGTGTATTCTGTGAATACCAAAAGTAGTAAGTGCCTTCTGTGAATACCAAAAGTAGTAAGTACGTTCTGTGAATACCAAAATGGTAGAAAGTTTAGGATATTGTCTTAAGTTAGTTCTGTGAATTGGGCCCCTGGTTTGTAACAATTGTTGTGAATGTGTTTCAACCCGTAAATTTGATGTTGAGTCAGTAAATGGCTTAGATTTCCCTCATGTGCCCTTCTCTGTCCAGATCGCTCACACCCCAGTTTAGTATGAAGGAGGAACTTTAGACTCTCCTCTATTTTGGACAGTCTAATCATATCAGCTGCAATAGAATATTGAGGGTCTTCCCCAGTTTTTGGCATAAGGCCTCACCTGGGGGCAGAGGATGTTAGCTAAGAGCAGCATCTGGATATGACCCCGAGATGTATCCGTGACAATGTTTTCGGCAACTTTACGAGATTTGGCAACAGGAGCTGTTTTAGATCTCCCCCTTTGTCTCTTACCCGGTGGTTCCACTATAGGACAGCCGTCGGCCCTAAAAGATTTAGAATTATTAGTCAGGGCCGAAGTACTGGGAGCTATATTATGTACTGACCACTCTTCCACAGGACCCTTTCCTGAGAGATCAGGGCTTACAATGGTAATTAAATACTTATTTTAATAATAATAATATATATTCTGATTAATTATCAATTACAATTTATTAAAATTATCAATGCAAATTATCAATGCAACAAAATCTAAACATTTTCTGGTATTAATTTGCATATTTTAATGTTAATGGGATTTATAAAGTGCACAAATACCAGGGGGTGTCTCGGCGGTGAGGACACAGTAAGCCCGTCCAGGTGTCTAATTCTGGAATAGCCAGGTTTTTAGCCCCTTACTGAAGATGGAAAGGGAGCCAGCACTTCTGAGCTCACTCGAGAGCATATTCCAGAGTTTGGCGGTGCCGTAGAGAAAACTACGGCCGCCCCAGTAAGAAGATCGAATTGTAGGGACTGTCAGGAGTCTGGCCCCTGTACAGCGAAGTTGTCTGGTTGGTTCATACCAGGCAAAGAGATGTTGGAGAAAGGAAGGTCCTATGTGGCTCAGTGCCTTGTAGGCCAAACAAAGGGCCTTGAATTTGATACGATGTGTTACCGGGAGCAAGTGCAGGCCACAAATCTCTTTGGAAACAGATTTGTGCCTGGGAATGTTGACCAGCAGCTGAGCCGCTGTGTTTTGAACAGTCTGAAGCTTTTTTAGATATTGGTTCTGTATGTTCAAAAAGAGCCCATTGCAATAGTCTAATTTTGACGGAATTAGAGATGTAACCACTGTCTTCCTAGTGTCTGAGAAAATGTAAGGAAAGATCTTAGTTTCTTAATGAGGAAGTGGGAAGCAGAGACAATGGCATTTGTCTGCTGTGAGAGTGCTAGTTTGTTGTTGAACCATACTCCCAGATTTGTAACCCTGTGTGCTGGTTTTGGTGGTTCACCCATCTCTGCTGACCACCACAGGCTATTCCATCTGGGTTGCATGTTGCTAAAAATTCGGACCTCCGTTGTTTCAGAATTGAGTTTGAGGCAATGTGTACCCATCCATCCATTTATTGCACTCATGCAGTTCTGAAATTGAAGAGCAGGAGAGGCCTGATTTCTATAGGCAGCCACGACTATCTGAGTATCGAAGGCATAGGACATCAGGCTAAACCTAAAGTCCCGTATTAGTGGAGCGAGTTCCGAAACATAGACATTGAAAAGAGATGGGCTTATGGAAGAGCCCTGTGGAACTCCGCACGGGAATGTGTACGGCGCTGACTAATACCCATCTACCACTACTGTTAGTCTCCTGTCCTTGAGAAAGGAGGACAGCAGGGCTAATGCCGCTCCCCTGACTCCCAAATTTTCCAGCCGCTGTTGCAGGAGAGAGTGATCCACAGTATCGAAAGCAGCTAACAAATCGAGGAGTACAAGGGTGGCTGTACCCCCTCTATCCATCACCACTCTGATCTTCTCAGTGGCTTTGATGAGAGCCGTTTCAGTACTATGCACAGTATGGAAGCCAAATTGGGAGTGATCGAGCAGATTGTTTTCATGATTAAATTGGGATAGTTGAGTGTTCATAATTTTTTTGACTATTTTGGCTGGTAGTGGCAGCCGGGCTATAGGACGATAGTTATTCGGGTTAGACTCATCCAAATTGTTTTTTTTTAACCATGGGAGGATGGAGGAGTCTTTCCATTTAGATGGGAAATTGCCCAAATTAAACATGGAGTTGAAGATTTCTGTGAGTCCAGGGCTCACCACTTTCACCATTTCTTTCAAAAAGGCCAGCTAATTACATTAAAATATGCACTTTTTAAAAACCTCCCGACCCTTTTCACATAAAAAACCACTATCCTGCTCCTAAAAAAAACCTCCATCCATTATTTCTATACATTGATGCAACTAAAACTTCAAATCACAAAAATGTCATAATTAATAAATGATCTTACTAAAAACACAAATAAAAAAATCAATGAACATATAGAATGAAGTGCATTACAATAAATTACATACTAATTAACACTTACAAATAATATTAAGGTGAATGCACAGTTAAAATTAAAATAAATAAAGAAGTATGCCAAGGATGTGTGTTGGCACCCTTACTTTTCACTCTGTACATAAATGGCTTGGAAGATTATCTAGTGACAAATAGGAAGGATATGCCACAGCTGGGCAAATGGCCTATCCCTGTTTCCTGTATGCATATGATGTGGTCCTGCTGGCTAGGACTGAAAATAGGCTCCAGAGATTATTAGATGGCTCCACACGCTTCAAGAAAGGAACTGGACCTAAACACAAATTTATCAAAACTCTGGACATTGATGTGTCAACCTAAAAATCACAAACAAAATTAGTACAATGTAGGAGGTACAGCAGTTCGGGATATGAATACTTTCACCTATGAGACAATGCCCCTTGTCTCAGCTCTCAGCTGAGCCACTTACACACTGTGAAGGAGCAGCAATTCCCTAGGGCTTCAGAGGCCATACAAAGGTTTGCTGTAAATCCAGGGCAGAAATCACTTAAGGAATTGACTAATATATACAAAAGCAAGTGTGTATCCATGACTTCATATCGCACTTTGACTCGTTGCAGTTTTCCTTGGCAGTTTTCAGTACTCATTGTGTGGTTTCAATCCTCTTTAACTCCAGATACTATCAGCACACAAGGGTTTTGTCCCCTCTGCCTGGGTGTTTAATGGTTAATATTCTGCAGGGTATCATTTTATTTACATCTGCACGCTAGACAGTCCATTTGCTTGTTGGACCCTTATTCCTTTGAAGTCTGTGTTGTTTCTGTTTGCTTCAGTGTATGTCTGCAGGATTGTTTTCCTGGTACATCTTCTCTCTGTATAATCCCCTTACTTGCTGGACCCATAATGCTCTGAACTGTGTGCTGTTTGTCTCTGCCTAACTAAGTGTGCCTGTTTTGGATGATTTTCCGGGTACCTCTTCTCTTCGCAATTCATTGCAGATATTGCAGATTCCCAAAATTAATTTTAATTTGTTACAAATTACACAGATATCTTTTTATTTTGCGACACTTTGTCCTGATGATGGCCCTGGTCAAGTTTACCTTTGGGCTGGAGGTCAACCAGAAAATATGTAATATGGACTGCTGAGGTAATTGTTTGATTTCGTAATCAAATTTGACTTGTTGTCAGACTCAATTAATTGTGTTCATTTGCTGAACCAATGGCAGTCTATTGCTCTGTATAGTTTATGTCAGCATTTCCTGTGTTGCTCTCAAATTGTGTTTTTGATTCAAAATTATTTTTTTGCTCGACAATCAACAACTTTTGATATAATTTTTATAAAATTCTCTGGGGTCATTGGTATCAGGGTATTGTTTCTTTTAAGTGTTTACTCATTTCTTTGGGGTGTGCTTGGGTGTTAGGCTTACTGTTTTAATGTAGATGTGCTTTAATTTATGCATAAAGCCTCATCCCTTGTGGTTGATGCTATCCCAAGAGAACCATAGTCATTTGATAATATATAATTGCCCTGGTTCTTAGGGTTATTGGGATGACTCCGTAAGCTGACATTATTCATGTGGCGCTGGGCTGTGGGGGTACTCAGGCACTGGGTGTCTTCAAAAAGTGGAGAACAGCTTTTTGTAGAGACTCTTGGTGGTACCACAAAACTGTCCTACTAACGTGTCATGCTGACCTAGGGGTACCCTATATTGAGAATTTAATTCAAATAAATCAGTGATAGTTGTGGATGTTTATATGGGCAAAGCCAGAAGCTAGCTTCACAAGGCAAGTAATTTGAGAGTTCATGTCTCTGGACAATGAGACATGTATCCCGTGTATTATTTGTATTAAACAGGCCTTTTGCTCTCTGGGTGTTTCAGATGTATTGACTGCTCATGATTGCAATGATGCTTTATATAATGAAACTGTCAAGCAGCTGGTTGTTAATCATTTTGAGAATGCCAAATTCATGTGAGAATCATGCAAATCCTGTGTGATAGCCAATGTTTAATTTGAGCCGGTGTATCAGCACTGGGGTTTATTGCCAAAACCAACACTTATGTCAGTCTACCACATGGTGGTGGTGTCAGTATAATTTAGATAGGAGCACAACAACAGCTGTTTATTAATTCAATATACATTTTAAAAGACCAATACCTGACGCCCATGCCATTTTTATTGGTTTGGGGGAAAGGAATAGTCTGAATTGTCACACCAGTAGCGGTGTGATGATTACTAATAGAGTTTGTGTAGTCATTGGCAGCGCTGGCAGGAGCAATGGGTGGTTCAAGCTGCAGTGGCCTCTTGACTAGGGCTCTGGCACATTTTATTTTTACAAATTAGGCACTGGTGAAAGACCACTTTGTAATAATGACATAGGGTGATATGGAGCCTTATTTCCAAATGTGACTAATTCACAACATAGATTATACTTGACTAGGTTCAGATTCAACATGTGCACTTTTTAGTATCAATTCCTAACAGTGTAATGTGGTTTTGGGAACTCTCTAGATGCCCCTGTGACTGCCACTCCACGCCCATTGCACTTTATGGTTTACTGTAAATTTCGTATTGCCTGCAGGCAACCATATCTATCAGTAACATTGACTAACTTAAATATCAAACTGTGCAGGCCTGCCTTGATTGCATTACAAAAGCTTACTTCTGATACAGTCGTTTCACTGTACCATGTGTGAAGAAGTCTATAGACAGGAATAAAAGGAAGAGATAAGAAGAGCAGAATACTTGCTGTTCCAGTATTATATGAATTGTTTTAATGTGTTTGAATTCAAATGGCAGCAGGTTGTTGTTGTTGATTGAATGTTTTACTGTAATTTATTTATTGTTATAAACTTTTAATGCAAAATTTAGCCGAGTAGAGATTTTATTGTTTGATTGTTAATGTATTAGTATTTACTACATTTTTATAGCGTATTGTACTGAACAATGACTGTTGTTTAATTAGGATTTGCTTACTGATTGAGGTAGCTTTTGTATTTAAAATATTGTTTTATTATTTTTGTAGCCCTGTTTATAATAATGTATTTAGTAGTTTACTGCTTTATTCATTTAAAAATATTTTACAGTGTGGTATGTTTAATTGTGTTTTCCTTGTTTCTAAAAGTTATAACATTTGTAATTAAGTTGTAATCTGTTATTAGATGTGTTTATTTTTTTTTACTTGTAATTGGAATCATATTTCTCAAACCCCTAATCCCCCCAAGTCTAACATATCGCCAATGTGGTTTTATATTTGTAGTAGAAATAGTACATTTGCCCACACCAACCAAGGTTAACATTTTTCTAAATGTGGTCAAAATTAGAGTGGGAAAAGTCATTTTAATCACCCCCGTCCAAAATAGATAACTATGTTTGGAGAGGGAATAGTAAATCTGACTGTCATGAAGTCCAACACTTTCCCAATGAGGCAAAGATTGGGGTAGAAATGGACATTTTATCCCATACTGCCACTTTCTCAAAATGCAACAATTTCCCCAATGTGGCCAAGTTTGGAGTGGGAATAGTATTTATGACTACCCCCTCAAAGTCTAATGCTTTACTTAATGTGGCTAAGGGCCTGATTACAAGTTTGGTGGTCCTGGAGCGGGCCTCCACGCCAGCACCCTGCTCCGGGACCGCCAAACTTATACTGCCTACCCATCCACCACATTATGAGTAATTTAGTTGTCTGGCAGCCAGGCAACGTGCGGGCCACGGCAGTGCAGCTTAAAGGATCATGGTGAGCCTTATAACTGCACTGCTGCGGAACTGCCAATTAACATTCCTGCATGACATGGACTGAGCAGTCTATGCCGTGTAGGAACAGGGGTGCATTCACACAGGGGGGCAAAAAATGTGCCACCCTGCATACACCCCCATGCACAGGGGTAACGTGGAGTTTCCCCACCGCCAGCCCTTTCATGGCGGGCTCATCCTCTATGAAAAGGATGGTGGTCGGGAAATTCGTAAATTGCATGGCGGTGCTGCAGAGGCACCACCATGCATATTGCTTCCACAGACGGATCGCATGCAACAACATACATTACATTTTTTTAAATAATTAACCAAAAGTTAAATTATGTTTTTATCATTCTAAATTTATGTTTTTTTAAATATTGATTATTTTCTTTGGAGTGCTAAAATACATTTATATTGATATTATTTGTAAAATTGTTTTGGTGGGCTAATTTTTAGATATTAATTTAATGTGAATTGTTAAATTGAGGTTTATTTGCTATTGTATTTTATAGTTTAGTAGTTCTTAAACTGTGATTTGTGGACACAAGCGGATCCACAAGTCTTACGCAGGAAGTCTGGCGACTGTTTAGAAAATTATTAAATACTAAGATTAATAAGTATATAATTAGGAAGCAAAATGTACATTTTTAAACATTCTGTAAATGTGAAGGAATTTAAATTTTGAGGCTAAAATTTGGCACCCTTCGCTTGATCCGTTGGAGTGGTGCAAGTACAGAAAACAGAATATAGTGTAGATGATGGGTGGCCTCAAGTGAAGCACCAACATGAACAGAGCGTGCATTAGGATAAAAAACGGTGAAGTGCTGAAGCTTAGCACATTACTTCATCTTCCAACCTTACAATTGAAATTAAAAAATATTTATTTGATTGTGAAGTACATAAAGTATTTCAATATTTGTGAATCAGTTTGATGTATATTTCTGTACTGTTTTGTTTCATTTAGAGTTTCAAATCGTAGAAATTGCTTAGGCCGGTGGTCCCGGGCTTTAACTAATGACTCAGTGGGGGTTCGTGGATTGCAGTATTGATTCAGTGGGTGTCCACAGAAGTCAATAGGTTAAGAATGGCTGGTTTAGAGTTCCCACTATTGTTTCGGGGTAGGGTAGACCGTAGTGATTGGAAATAAAAGTGTTTTCCTTGGCAGCATTTTTTGCATTTATTTAGTCTGTTTGGGTATCGTTGGTTTGCGTTAGGGACTGTGCTATTCATAAGTCTTAGTAGCTTTGTTGTTTTTTCAATATTTCAAGGAATTGGTATAGTGTAGACAGGGGTCTTTCAGGTTTTCTTTGGAAGGAATTGTGACAACCTTCAAAGGAGTTGCTGGTTTTTGCTCCTTGTGATATTGTACTGTCATATAAATTGTACCAAGGAATTTGAAACTTGGTTTGGTGTTTGTCTCCTTATTGTTGCAGGTGACCAACCCAAGTGTCTTCAAAACTATCCATTGATGGGACAGTTTTATTTTTTCTGAGAATGGGGATTCAAGGAGCATGTCATTGTGTTTTGTAGTCTTTGTGATAGCACATAGATTGACTCTATTAACATTTTAAGTATATAGGCAAATTCAGGCTTTCTAGCAAAACCTAAGTTTGATGTTGATTTTTGTAGGTACCACCCTATAGTTTTGTTAGAAATGTAGGGCTGTGTGTGGGTAGGCTTTCAAAATTGTGGCTAACATTCTTGCTCAAAGTATGTAAATATTTTTGTAGGTTGTACATTTTAATGTTATTTATTGTTATTGGGTGTTTGTTAGATGTTACCCTTTGCTTTTTTTGGAGCAGTGCATATATTAATGGGAGATTTGTACTAATTATTTCCTTTATTGTTTTCAAGAATTTTTTAATTGTTGCCTTCTGCTTGTTTATGAGCATTGCACATTACAATGGGGCATGTGTGTTATATTACTGGCTATGCATTTTCCATATCTGTGAGAATGTGGGGGGATAAAACTTAAACGTCCCATCCATTTTCCAGTTTTGCAATTTTGTTAGGGTTATAAAGTCAGTATTTTTAGCAAAGTCACATATTCTAAGAATTGTTGCTCATTAAAACTCTTGGTCAGCGTTTATAACTTTTGTATTTTCAGAGATATCCTTGGTGTGCTTGGGTTATAATTATATAGTAATATTGATAGTAATGGCAGAGTTTTTAATTAAATTTGTTGTCAGTGTTGACTCATGGTTGTTGTGTCAAAAGACTTAGAGCCAGATGTACGACCATGTCATTTAGCGCCTCACAATTAGCAACACATTGCAAGTCGCAAATTGCGAGTCGCTAAATGAAATGTACAACAGTGTGTTTGACACTGTTTGCGATTCCCAATTGGGTCGAAAATTGTGAGGATCATTAATATTAATGAGTCTCTCGCAATTTGTGAGCCGATTGGGAATGCCAGCCCTCCCAGTGATGGTGGCCTGCTGGGCTCAGCAGAACACCATGACTGGGACTGCTTTGAAACTAAGCAGTTTTTTTATATGCAGGCCATTTTTGTTTCAATTTTTAAGGGCAGGCAGTAATCTCTGGGACCACTGCCTGCCTTAAAAAATAAATTTGCATGGATTTGCAAATTTGGGCAAGGGGTCACCTGGGGAGCCTTTCCCATTTGTGAATGCATTACCACCTACTTAAAGTAGTTGGCAATTGTGGTCGCAAAACAAATGTACATGGTTTTAAAACTCGCTATTTGGAAGGGAACGCCCCTTCCAAATAGCGAGTTACAAAACCTATTTAGCTAGTCGCAAAAAAATTGCGACTCGCTAAATAGGCTATGTACATGGCCCAATAGGTTTTTGCATGCACAAACGGGTTCACAAACCTGTTTGCACATGCAAAAACAGGTCGTACATCTGGCCCATAATGCCTCTCCTGCTGCCAAAAACTGAGGCCTTAGTATATACATATACGTTGTGCTCCCCGGCCAATAGAGTAGACTAAAGGGTATCATGAGGGGACACGATACCTATTTCGTTGATATTCAAATCCCTACAAGTATAGCGGGACAAAAGTGAGTATATCTTTATGGCACAACAACCATGAGTCACCACCAACAACTAATTAAATACAAACGTCTGCCATTACTATCAATATTACTATATAAGTGGCTTGACTAGGATATGCAGTTGATTGTATCCACTATAGATCGTACACTAGATGCCCCAATTCACAATATACTGATAAATGCATGCATGGATTTCCACAGAGTTTCACTGTATACTGTTTGTCAAAACCAACTCTGTTGACACGTTTCCACTAGGATTCACTTGTACATACTTTACACTATGGTATATAGTACAATTCCTGTATTTGTATATCCTAGCCCTGAAGAAGTTGCGGGTTCATCCCTGTGAGCGACGAAACACGTGTTGGCTAGGATTGAAATGTCTAGGATTGAAATACACTGACTTGGATGCACAACAACACCATTCTAAAAAAGAAAATAAAGTGATACCAGATTTGGAAGAAGACGAATATTGCACTCAACTTTGTATTTTGTGTTTATAATTTCAGCGTGTGCATGGATATAGTGTTCCAACTAGTCTTATTAGGTTTGCTATAGCTGACAGTTGGTTTGTGTCTTCTTGTGGATTCTAGTAGAATCCTGTGGAATGTTTCAAATTTTTATTTCTATAAACACAATCACCACTCAAATGTTCTATCATTAGTGACTGTACCATAGGATGCACTGGATTAATCCCCAGGTCTGGTGGCTCAGTGGACTAATGTGCCCACTGTATGGGTCTGTGTTCAACCTCATGGTCATAAGTTCAAATCCCAGCGGCTCCACTCAGCCTTTCCTCCTTCTGCGGTAGTTAAAATAAGTGCTATTGAGTTAGGTAACAATAAACATCTGTCATTCAGAGCAAAGATGACCATCTGGGTGAACGTACACTTTACAAAGATACATGTTATGTTCTTAATAGTTAGCGAATTTTCAATGCGTCCTTTCATTATTAGCACTTTCCTTGCTGTAGGTGTATCACCTATAACTTAACAGAGTCTTTCCTTTCTGTGAATTATATATATATTTTAGTTTCCGACATTTTAATATGTAGTCAACAGGATTTTGAAAGCATGATATATGTTTTTGGAAATATTAATTAATGTTATACTTTTTGCTAAATTTTTAACACTTTTTTTACTTTATATTCTTACTTTTTTGTCCGGGTTGTTAGGTTTTCTGTTTGTTGAAGGTATCTTGTTACCCGTCTTCATTTTTTTTTTTATTTGTTTGTGTTTTTAAAGATTGACTGAATGAGGTTTTTTTTATAGTTATTGATATATTTTTTTGTAATTTTTATGGTTATTTTAATAATTAAAATTGTTTTGATATTTTTTTTTTATATCATTATAGTATATTTGTAGTTTTTGCCAAATAATTAACATATTTCAGAACATTTTGTTAAGTTATTTTTAAGTTAGATTATTTTTTCCTTTATGTACTTTGCTGGTGTGGGATCATTTTTGACAGGTTGGCACAGTTAATATATTAATTAAAAAAAGGCTTGGGATTATTTTGTTATATCTTTTTAGTACATTGGCTGGTTTTATTAATTGTTCGTATTTGTTGGTACTATATGTGTTGTACTAGGAACTTTTTTTGGGGGGGTTCCTTGTTTTGTTGTTATGTGCGGTTTTTAGCTGTCTTTGTTTCTGTGTTTTGGACAAATTAATTAATTAAGTATTAATAGTGGTCCTTCTGTTATTTAACTAATTTCATATATTTTGCTAAGTTAATTTTAAGTTATATTAATTTTAAATACTTCAGAAAGGAATTGCATCAGGACACAGATTGCTCATGTTATACCCTCATTGAGAAAACATCTGCTAATTGAATCAGTCTGTAATATAAGGAAAAGCTAGCAGATTGGAGAGAGAGAGAGGATTGATTAACTTGCAAGAATTCCTCTTTTTCAAATGTGATCAGCCCAGGATACCTATCCTTTATCTCCTGCCCAAGGTTCACAAGAGTGCTATTATTCTGCCATGGTGTCTGATTGTATCCGCAAGTGGGAGGCTGCTTGAGATTCCAGGTATATTAATTTCCTTTGAGGCTATACATTTCAGCCCTTCCAACATATATGCAGGACACACAAGATATTTTCTATTGCATAGAGTGCGTAACAAGGGAGAAGGAATTCCTGTTGTAGTTGACATTATTTGTAAATAGCTTGTATGCGAGTATTATACATGTTAATTGTGTAAACGCTCATCTACACTTCTTGAGGGCAAGATCTTTAAAGTAACTAAAACTCATGCAACCGCCATGCACAGTGTTGTCATCAATTATGTCATTTCAGATTTCGCAGGGGTGTTATCAATGATGTCATAGAACATGTCATAAGTGATGTATTATGTGAGGTAATTACCAATGCAGGGCGAGGGCGCAAGCTATAGTGATTTTAGAGCACGAGTAACAATTACTTGAGATAGCTATAACTAGTGAATTTTATTAGTTTTGTTTGTTAAAAGGGTGTGTTTTAACTGACATTTTCATCTAACTATAATGTACTTTCAACTTTTGTTTTTTTCAGTGACTTTCTAATAAGGGTGGTGATTAACTCTGATCTGTCAGTGGAGTTTGCAGAGTTTTGTCCAAAACTCTGTGTTAAGTTCCGTCAAATCTCCACCATCTACTGCATGGAGGAGTTTTTTCTAGCAGAGGACTAGTGTGTGAGCTTGAGTGAGAATTGATGTCCCCTAGTGTGATTTTCGGGCTATAGGATGTCCCCAAGCAACATTTCCTCAACACTGGCGGTCGCAGTATTCACAACCCTTCGCAGTGAGTGGCAGCAAAGTCGCAGTGGCCCCTGGCATGCCGCTTGGTGCTATTCATGCTGATTTTGCAGCATGGACAAGCTCCCTGCGCTGAACATCAGTGCAATGTGCCAATACCATTCACTCGACGTATGCCGCGGAATGGTGCTGAGTTTTCATGTAACTCCGTGAAATTCCACAGCGTGACTTCCATCCGCCCCTAATTTCTAAGAGTTTTTTTATAATCTAAAGTAAGATATCATTATCAAACCTAACTAAAACGTCAACATAAAAGTTTTTTCAGTGAAAGTCTAGAGGTTTTTCAATGTAACGTAATATTTTATTACCATATGTAATGTCAAACTCATGCCGCATATGGCTTTTGGCCATGCGCAGCATCGAGTTGGCCTTGCGACCAGGCTCTGTAACCAATCCCTTTTGGGGATCCAAGCCCACACAGCGCAATGTCTTCAGATGTGTATGGTGTTGGGTTAAATGTAAATGCCTGGCCTGTGGCCAGGTCTTGCATTCAATCCCTCGCAAGCAGCCAGTACCACCCTGCGCACACATGACCAGCCAAGCCCATACCCGGTGTGGGGTTAGGTGCAGGCCAGGCCATGCGCCCAGCACCATAGCTGCATATAAGCCATGCACAACAGGGGATTGGGCACAAGCCCTGGAGCTTAAAAGTTTGCAGGTGCATATGGCAGAATATAAGGGGGAGTCATTTTAAGTAAGGCAGAGCTACTGAGTTTGTCAAATGGTCAGAACACCAAAATATAAAACCTAGTCCTGTTGGCTTTATGAAGGAGTCAGAATATCAACATATATAAAGCACATGTATTGTCAGAAAATGTCCAATAATTATAATGGAATGCATATTGTCATTAAAACATTTGATAAAGCATCATTAAAATAAACATCAACACGTATTTGAGTCTTTTATAACATCTTTCAAGCTACAAAGGGCAGCCATAGATCTGACCACAAGGGGGCTATGCACTCCAGCTGAAGAGAATACCGCTCTAGCCAGGAGTGTTCATATATCTGCCCTAAATGATTTCACTGCCTTCAATGCATTACAAATTTAGGACAATGGCAATGCTCAGCTTTTACCATATGATTACTTCAAAAGCTTCGACTACAAAGTTGTGATGCCCAGGAAGGTCTCAAAGGAGCGGTCCCTTCAAATGAGAGAGCCATCACAAAGTTATTCTTTGAGGCTACAGAGAAGTATTTGTGATGCAATTTCTATGATTTGCTGCACTTCTAATGTTGACACTTAACAAACCAGGGTTAAAAGGTGCAGACGTAGTGGGAAAGTGCCTTCTCTAGCACCCCTTGATTCTGAGGGCTGTCACAGGCAACTGCAGAGTTCAAGTGCTTTGTCCTTCTAAAGAAAAGAGTTTGAAAATATAACTTATGGAGTGGAACAAACATCATAAACCTATGGATATTCTGTAATGCCTAAGGTCCTAATTTGTAGTTTTAAGGAGAGCATAGGTACAAAAAGCGCAGGCTGCCCTTATTTCAATATGCACATTTCAATAAGCACAATTCCCTGGATTGAAAACACACTCCAGTACCTTTGGAAATGAAGGGTTCTTGGGGAGAATGCGGCATCAATGTACTCTTGTTTTTCTAAAAACACATCTTATATTGCATGACCTTCGGGCATTCATTCTTCTAATGCTTACATAAACGAAAACAAATTTGCTTTGCCCCTGGAAAATATTCTGTACATTTGCAGCTGCTAGCTAAACATTGAGGTTCTTGGATTCAAGCCCAACAATGTGGCTAACAACCAGTTAAAAGCTGCCTGGCTTTGATACCATCACTTATTGGCACCTATTGCTAAACAATACCAGCCGTTTGAGACCACAATTTGTTTTTCACATCTTAACACAAGGGATTTGTGTTTTCTGTTTTCAGACATGAACTGTTTCTATAATCAACCTTCCAGTAAGCTGGCAGTGCAGAATGTACTGACGTTGATTAGTTATAGATATACGTTTTGGCAGTTTTCCGAAACTATAGAAGTCAAACAAGGAAACACAAAAATTGAAACAACATTTTAGCTTGATGCAAAAACTGCTACCGCGAGCTCAAATATTCTCAAACAGCTGACTGCGAAATGTGAGGCAAAACAACACAGTTAATTACAATTTCCTAGCAAACGTTCTGAATTTCACTATTACCACTTTGGCTTCTAAATCTAGGGCAAAGTTACTCAATTTTGACACAAAGCAGCAAGGGAGGTTGCTGAGCTGCATTGTGTCAAAGGAGGAGGACAGAAATGTGCCATATCAATTAAATATGGCACATTTCTGCTCTCCCATTGAGGTGTCGCTCTTCTAGGTGCCTAGCACCAATGCAGACAACCTTGTACTCCAAGGCAAGGGTACCTGTATTGTGGGCAGAAAAGTTTATGTGCAGAAAGGCATACCTTCCTGCAAAAACCTACTCTAAAATGCTTACTTGTCTTCGAAGGCGTGCTGTAGAATGGAAATAAAGATATTTCTCCTCGATGCTACAGCCTTGAGTAGGCACACCATCTGGGTGTGAGGTCTTGGAATATTGGCAAGTTTGGATGAAACTTAAGGGGAAGATCGATGACGTATGCTGAATAAATAACTTACTATTTGCACCTTTCTTCTTGTTTTCACACTGGCAAAGATTGGTGGTGCTTATACCTCAACATTGTTGTGCAGGGGTGACCCCAAGTCTCATTTGTGGACTGGAGTCCATTTGGAGGAAAAGAACAGGCACTGAAGCGTGTGATTATTAAGGGAGAGCAATATCTGCTGGTGTGCAGGTGGGAAGCCTATCTTAAAATCACCACTACTTTGGAATTAAGTGAAAGCAATGTGTTGGTGTTCAGAGGAATTCTTCTTAGGCCTCCAAAATCCATAAGGCATACAATTGTGGAGTTAGAACACACAGGTCCTTTAGGCACTGATTAAACAGTGGGTCAAATAGGATTTGTTGGCCTAGGTTAGATGTCACAGTGACACAATTGGTTTGAGATTGTTCTTAGTCTTATACTAGTGATACAATTTTAAAGCTGAAGGGTCTTATTACTAGTTTGGTGGTCCGACCTATGAAGGACCGTGTCCGCCCCCACCAGCAGCCCACGGCGCTGGCTGTCCAAAAACTGCCATATTAGAGTTGACCACGGGGCCAGCAGTGTGGAGATGGGGATCTTGCAGCTGGGGTGAGTTTTTCACAAAGATATTGATGCCTGTGTGTGCATTTAGACTGCAGATGTGTTGGATGCACACATATGCATTATATATGTGGAAAAATACTATGTATCCATTACCGGGGTTCGGCCCAAATGTGGGCAGTCCTTGCAGTGGGTATATGGTACAAAACTGACTCACCCGTATTTCGCCGCAAACAGGGTCGTAATCTTTGGGGTGAAGATCCAGCTGTGAAGAGGGTACCGAGACAGGGATCCACATCAGACTCTGCCTGGAAGGAGAAGAAAAGTGTGAGTATGCACCCCAAATCCTTCATCTTCGACATCTTGAAGGAGGTGTTGGACCGCTGCGGTCCGCTCGTTGCTCAAGCAACTCAATAATATGCACAGCATTGCAGCTCCTCTCTACTGCCCTCAGGTGGCTGCCTTTCGCCCACTGTGACCCCGGCGGTCGGTGGTCTGCTGGCATCTAGGCATACCAGCAACGGTCTTCTCAAAGTCGATCCACCCAACTCATAATGCGTCAGTCGGTCTGCCAAGCTCACAGCGCTCGGACTGCCACCGCCAAAAAGGCGGTCCATGGGAACACCAAACTCGTAATAAGGCCCTAAATGTTTAAATGTTTGATGCCTGTTTCATCAAAGGGAGGAAGTTGCAATCGATCTACTTAGTTCAATATCGAGGTAGAATACCACTCCATACATGCTGACTGATTTGTTTGCAAAGTGGCCACAAGTCAAGTGTGTGCTTGATATTTTATTGAAGGGCGTTGCAAGATTCTGGAAGAGTTGTTTCTGTGAGAAGGCTACACCAAATCCATTCTATCTGAAAGTGGGGTGTACGTTTATTCAAGGGAAACAGAAGAGGTTTCGCAGAAACATGGGTGGTGCATGATAAAGTGTGCACTTTACCAACCAGAAAAGATTAGTACAGTTTAATGGTTTGACACGATTTTGGAAGAGGGAGTTCAGATGTGCACGAGTGAATGCATACTGCGGAAAGATGAATTGTTGAAACAGATATTTGCATATCTGATGCATCCTCATGCTACGATGAGTCTTTCAACTGTTGAGTTATTCAGAGAGAGAAAACTGAGTAATGTGTTTCTCCAGGTTGTATGTTGTGGAGAAAAAGGTATGTGGAGAACTCAAATGACTGGTTTTGGAAAGTAAGAGAGATGTTATGTCAGGAAAAGAGAGCGGAAAGGTTTGACAAAGAAATTGCAACCAGTGTTTTAGACTTAAAATTAGGTAATTGGGTGCAAATTAAGACACAAGTTGGACATGCTGCATGTTTCAATTTTCCCAGTCCAATCAAGTCGTACATTTGTTTAAGAATGATGTTAAAGTGGATGATCATAGACTCTGGAATATGAGTTTTCTGTTCCAAATGTGATTCGGAGGGTGACGTAAACTGTAAAACTACTCTGTTGAGATGGGGTGAACCCTGTCATGTGTCACTGCTGAAATAGGTTTGAAGGAGAAGAAGTCTTAGGGAAATTAGGAGTCCTGCCTTGTTGAAACAGTATGTACAGTAATGACACCACCACAAAGATAGATATTACTACCAAATTCACACCAGATAAACCTATCTCCTATTATGAAGTAACCAACACAATCAAAATACTCAAAGCTAGAAAAGCACCGGGTCCGGACAGCTTTCCAGCTTCATTCTATCAAGCATGGGGTTCATCCCTAATTCATCCCTAACAGATCTATTCTCACGCTTCTCTAACAGTATCACTAATAAAGGAACTGCTGCAGAAACTACAATTATAGTTATTCCTAAAGATGGAAAAGACCCAGCATGTCCTAAGAGCTACCGGCCAGTGTCCCTAATAAGCTTCAAATGTAAAATTTAAGTAAAAATAATTGCTCTCCATCTTGAACAAGTTCTCTGCAAAATATACATCCCTCGCAATCAGGATTTATGAAAGGAAGATTTAGTGCTGACCACTTCAGACTATTCAGTTACTTCATTGAGAAAGTGAATCAGGATCACACCAAGAGCTGCCACATCACTACTAGACCAAGGTCTAGTGGCTTTCATGGGTGGGTTGAGGGGAGGGTGGGGTGGGAGGGGTGAGAGGGGTGGAAGTATGGGTAGGGAGAAGGGGGGAGGTTTGGGGGGAAGAAATGCCAGCTCAGGTACATGAAGATGATTATAACTAGAAGCATAGAAAAGGAAGGAATAGATAAAAATTGGAATGTTAAATTATGCAGATAGTATAATTTTACATTAAAATGTGGATAAATTACAGATTTGTACAGTAAATGTCGCAGGCTTGAATGATAGAGGTAAGAGAGCAAAAGTGTTTGAGATTTTGCGATTTATTGCCCCGGAAATTATTTGCTTACAGGAGACACATATTCCATGGAATAATCGGGGGGTTTTACAGATTATAGGATATGATTTGGTGGTTTGCTCCTCACAGACCACAATGATAAGAGGTGTAGCAATATTTATCAAACGTCAAACAGGTAGAATTACGCGGACTTTGGCAGATAAATGGGGTAGATGGGCCATTATAACATTAAGTACTGGTGTAACTATTGTATCTGTCTATGCATCAAATCAGGACGATCCAGAGCTCTGGGAGGAGTTAGAAGTGGAGCTTGCTACATGGTCAACTCCACTAATAGTATGTGGTGACTTTAATATTCATTCCGATAGTCTAAAGGTGGTGGGAGAGAATTATAAAGGACGTAAACCACGGGTGAATCAGGCTATAAATAATTTGAAATCTAGTCATGGCCTGGTAGATGTATGGGCAGATAAGAAGGATTTAGATCCTGGATATACCTACTTTTCATACCCGCACCAAAAATACTTTTGCTTAGATTACTTTTTGATGCCTGCTAACTTATTGGGGGAAGCAGAGATTAGTAAGCTACCACATATTTTCTCGGATCATAATCCTCTTATGCTCAAAGTCAGGGACCAGGGTCTGGAAAGAGAACCTCGCTCCTGGTCGTTTGACAGGAAACTACTGTTAGATGAAAAATTTATAGAGTATATCAAAAAATGGACTAGAGAATTTTTCAAAATAAACCGATACAGCGCCTCACGAGCAATTGTGTGGGACACATATAAAGGATGCCTAAGGGGCGAAGTAATAAGCTATGTGGGTCAACAGCGGAAAGCATGGAGAAATCAGATCGCCTCCCTAATGAGTAGGTTAGCACAGCTAGAAACAGAACACACTAAATTACTAAGTCAGGGAGAGGGGGATAAGTTAATGACTGTTAATAACCAGATAATGATTGGTAAATCAGAGATTAATAACATGTTTTATACGCAAATAGCCCAGGCATACCAAGCACACAGAAAAGAGATGTATGAGTATGGAGAAAAGGCGGGTAAACTACTGGCCCTTAGGACAAGACAGAAAGTTAGTAGAAATAATATAAAAGAAATTAAAAACTCGGAGGGGCAAATGGAAACGACCTCTGCTAAGATAATGGAGGTGTTTAAGCAACATTATAGCAAACTATATCAAGATTCCTGTGATATACAATCATATACGGAAGGGGAATATCCACAGCTTCGGAAATTAGACTTAGCCATACACTCGGAATTAGAAGGGGAGATCACGCTGGAGGAGACGGTCCTAGCTATAAATTCACTCTCCTCAGGGAAGGCCGCCGGCCCTGACAAAATCCCGTTAGAACTATACAAAATGCTTCAAAGCTTCAGGATCTTTTTTTAGATGTTCAGCACCGTGGGATTCCGCCTAATTCATGGAAGGAAACAGATATAGTTATATTTCATAAAAAGGGGAAATCGCTGGTTTTACCAGGGTCATATCGGCCCATCTCATTGATAAATTCAGACGGAAAGATCTACTCAAAGGTCCTAGCAACCCGGCTCCAGAGAATCATAGCCAGTTTGGTCTCACCCTGGCAACATGGCTTTGTACCAGGAAGGGGAACAACGGATCATACTAGGCGAATAATATCTTTGCTAGATATAGCTGCAGCAGGAGGGGATGGACTGGCTGTGATTCTCTTGGATGCAGAAAAGGCCTTTGATAGAGTGAGGTGGCAATATCTGTGGGGGGCACTAGCGGAGCGAGGGATAGGCCCCAAAATGATAAAAGCCATACAGGCGATGTACCATCAACCCTATGCTAGATTGCAAATGATGGGAATGACATCAGGTTCGATAGAGGTGGCAAGGGGTACCCGGAAAGGATGTCCATGCTCCACAATCCTTTTCGCTATATATCTGGATCCATTCATTAATCAGATAATAGACAATGCTGTGATTGAACCCTATATAACTAATGGTTACGAGACAAGAATTCTTGCATATGCAGACGACATCGCTGTAGTTACATCAAACCTAATGACAGCAATAGTGGAAGTCGAGAGATTGGCAGAGGAATTTTGGAGAAGATCAGGCTACTGTCTGAATAAAGGGAAGACTCAGATAATTTCCACTAGACAGGGAAGTTTACAAGATCAGCGGCAGACAGATGTTGCATCCTATCTTGGGGTAAAGATTGGACCTGATATGGATACATTATGGGCAAATAATATTGATCCAATATTAGAAGATATATCCTCCGAGCTTCGCAAATTGGATAAATTGCATCTAACAATAGTGGGTAGAGTCAATGTTTTAAAAATGAAAATCTTCCCTAGAATTTTGTATCTATTTCGAGCAATCCCTTTATCGGCTAGTACATTCCAGAAAATGAACTTAATTTTATCCAATTTTATTTGGAACTATAAAAAAACGAAACGTGCTCTGAGGACAATGACTCTCCCGCGAGAGAGAGGGGGATGGGCTGCTCCAAATTTATATTATTATTATCTGTCAACTTTCCTGCAAGGAATGGGCGATCTACTGAGTGCAGATAGGCACGCGGGTGAGGAAGACTTACCCTCTATATATCAGCTTGCTGTGGGGAAAGAAGCAGCAGGGCTACTCCTCAGACAACTAGAACCTAAATATTATAAAAAAAAACATTTCAAATGCTTGAAAGCTGCCAAAACGGTTTGGAGCAAAATAAGTAAAATCATGAACATTCCAAAATGTACCAGATATACCCCACTATGGGGAACCTCGATTTTTCCACCCGAATTCTCGGATAATATGGCTAGAGAGTGGGCACAGGCAGGCATACAGCGAGTCGGGAATCTATTTAATGATAAGCTAGATATATTATCGTTTCAAGAGCTGGCTCAGAAATTTGAGATCAATATAGATCGTATTTTAAATATATTCAAATAAGAGGGTGTATAAAGAATCAAGTAAAGAAACAGGAAAATCTCAGAGCAGTTCCGCTAATAGATAAGATTTATCAGGGAAAAGGGAGGATTGGGGAGATCTATAAAATATTAATGGAAACAATACCCGATGATGTGGAAGGAACTGAGTCAAAGTGGGCATCTAAATTAGGGGATGACGATATAGATAGAGATACGTCACTAAAACTGGGCAAGAATATATTCTTGGCTGCTAATCTCCAATCCCAACATTACAAAACCCTTTTCAATTTATACTACATGCCAGCAAAATTGTTCGGGTGGGGGAAACGGGATAATGATCAATGTCCCAGATGTCATCATAGCCCAGCAGATATTACTCATATGTTTTATGCTTGCAAAACCTTGACCCCTTTAAAGAAGGGGATAGAAACTTTTTGGCATGAATCGATTAACTGTACAATCGAAATAAGTGCTTCGCTGATGCTATTAAGGTATGATAGTCGAATTAGACTAAAATCGGCACATAGGAACTTTGGGGCACATGCATCAACAATGCCATTTGCGATTCCTTATTAGCGAAAAATAAGGAATCGCTAATAAGGAATAGCAAAAGGCTATGCATGTAGAAATCGCTATTCAAATAGCGATTCCTTAACTTTCCTTAATTGCTACTAGCAAATTGCGAGTAGCAATTAAGGAATGCCATCCCAATCATTCCTATGGGCCTCCAGGCCCATAGGAATGAATTGGAGATTGCATGAGCAAATAGCGAGTACCAGTAGGTTCTCGCAAATTGCTCATGCAATTTCAAGGGTGCAAGGGTGTCAAAATGACACCCTATTGCACCCCTGAAATTGATATGTGCACATACGTTGCACACACACATGCTCTAAGGGCATGTGTGTGCGCAACATGAAACTTTGAAAAATGCACAAAAGTGCATTTTTCAAACTTTTAGCAAATTACCATGCAGTTCATCTTCATGGTAATTTGCTCCCCCTATTAGCGAATTCGCTAATTTTTTAACTTTCATGCATTGCATTTAAGGAATCCCAAATTGAGATTCCTTAAATTAAGGAATCTCAATTTGGGATTCCTTAAATGCTATCGCTATTTAAGGAATCGCTATTTAAGGATTCCTTAAATAGCGATTTTTGCTTTTGGGTTGATGCATTGGGATTGGGTATTTTTAACTCAATACCGGGAGCTATTAGCGAATCGGTATTTTACCGACTGGATTTTGGCTTGATGCATGAGGCTGTTTGTCTTTATTTCAATAGCGGTTGCTAGATTATTAATAGCTACAGCTTGGAAGGATGTGGAACCACCGGTGTATACACTCTGGCTTCATCGCTAATTGAATATATATAATATGGAAATTGCTCTATATAAAAACAAGGGCTATCATGCCAGGAAAAAAGGGGATAAAACTTGGGCCCCATTATCTAAATGGATAGGAAAAAATAATGACGAGCTTGGGGAGAGAACGGGAATAAGGTAAAGGGGGAAAGTGAAGATTTGAAATGAGAATGTTTCTCCAGGATTTTACGCTTTTTCGTTATGCTTTATATGTCTCTCTCTTCCTTTTGTTGGTTTTCTTTTTTTTTATTCTTCTCATGAACATTTGCTTCTATTAAGTTTGACTGCTCTAAGATTGATGCATAGTCTTCCTTCTATTTAATTTGTTTGTAAGTTTAAAGATGTACCTGAAGGCATACAAAGAATTAAAAAATAAATAATAAAAAAAAAAAGAGAAAGTGAATCACCTGGTCCAGCCTTCTTACTTAATAGCCCTTGACATGGAAAAGTCCTTCAAAAAGATTGCATGGTGTTTTTTCAGGCCCCTTAACTGCCTTTAACCTAGGACACTCCTTAAGAAAAATGATACTCGCCTTGTACGAGGAACCCACTGCTAGAATAAATATTAATGGCAAACTATGTAAATCCCTTGTACTCCAACAAGGAACTAGGCATGGGTACCCCTTACTCCCATGCTCTTCCTATTAACATTGGAACCTCTCCTTATCCAGATTAGAGAGATCCCGCATATCCTAGGCATACCCATTGATGCAGGTCCGCAGAAACTTGCAGCATACGCTGATGACCTTGTCTTATTCACCACCCAAGCAGACCGGGCCCTCCCTCACATCATACCTACTATAAATGAGTATGCGAACATATACGGCTAATGTCTCAATGGAGACAAGACTGAGGTACTCCCTATGAACGTGAACTGTAACAGCTCTGTTATCACCAACCATGTGCTTAAATGGGCTCCAGACAAATTAAAGTACCTGGGTCTGTGTTAAACACAAAACCTCAGAGACTCCATCACCCATAATGACTACTCAAAATCCTTGATAACTGGCCCTTCAGATACATTAATGGTGGGGAAGAATAGAATTCATCAAAATGATGATAACCCCACTCATCAACTTTTTAATCAGCTTCTCTCCCATATACCTGTCTGACTCCTTCATCACCAAAATAGATGAAATCATCAATGACTTCCTATGGCAATCTAAAAACCCAAGAAGTTTCCTAAAAAATCTAAGACTGCCAAAAGATAATGGTGGTCTAAACTTACCAGACTATAGAAGATCCCGACATGCTTTTTTAGCAAAACAAGGAAGTCTCTCTATCTCTAACCCTACCACCAATCCTCCCTCTTGGCTAGATATTGAAAAAAAACGTGCATATCCTATTTCCCTTACATCTCTAATTACCACTAAAAAGATTGAAACAGCTCACTTCACTTCTATTATCTAAAGCACATCACAGGCCTTACGCAAAGTCAATAGTAAGCTCCCCAACAAAATGCGCTACTCAACTCATGCATTCTTATAGCACAACGATAATCTTAAAATAGATCGAAAACTGCTTAACCTGGATAACTGGGAATAAAAGGTATTTTAACGATAAACGATCTCAGTTTACCCTCTAATCCTCTACCCTTCTCCAATATTAATACAAAATATATTCTAGACTTCTACTGCTTTTTAAAAATTAAAACAATCTTATCTAGACACAAAACCCTCATTCCCTGGACTAACCTCCAACATTATTACCATTTACTAATAGAGGTAACAAGGCATTAAGGTTTTACACTCTCTGTTCTCATATAGGTTCCACACTAACCAAACCTATATCAACCAAGTGGGAATCTCTCCTACTCAAGTCATGTAGAACCCAGGAAACATCATTGATCTGGCCTTCCATATGGTAGACCCTTTCCTCTAACAAAATCACGCCATCCCTAGTGCTAAACAGATACGGGAAGGCCTACATGGCACTCTGGACTCCCGCTAAACTAGCCAAACTTCACTTGCAACCCTCAGATATATGCTGGAGCTGCACAGAGTCACGGGGTGACCTGAAACATATATGAATTGAATGTCCTTTCTCTAAGAACATTGTGGAAATGTGGATTTTCCTGATCAGTTATGTCCCCTATCTTGGACCCCAACGGTTCTATATGCATGTTACAAGTACATGTATGTTCCCTCCAGTTCCAGTTTCTAAGACGCAAACATATGTGTGTCTACCGTCAACATGTTCTCTGTCAGATCCGCCATCTATGGGCTGGATATTCGATTCCTAGGTATGAAAGGCCACCGACTTTATATGGCTAAGTTACCACATTTTTACAGTTCAGGCAAGTAAGCCTGATTCTGTCCTCAAAGCCTTTCCCTGCTCTCTGTCTCCGACAGCTTCAGCTTGAGCTTGCATCTGTATCCATGAACTTTGTCCTACTCCCTGTGCAGCTAACGGTGCCTGCCTCGGCCAGTTTTCGCCTGTCTGCCAAGAAGTTGTATTTCACCTTCGAATTATCTATTTTACTCTCCGGCCGATGCATTCCTGTTTAGTGATTTAGGTAAACATTTCCTTTAGCTCACAAGCAAAGGACTCAGCCTTTCCGTCCTCCTGCAAGTGATTCATAGCCCTGTTGCCATGGAAAGTTTTCTGCCCCTCGCATCTCATATAGACACTTAGACGCTTGTACACGCACACAGTCAGTATAGAATAGATTCTGTCCGAGAGTCCTTCTTTGTGGATAAACTAGTTCTCTAAACATAGGATGGTAGATATGATTTGGGATTAGGTTGACTTGACCCCCAGACTTCTCGTCTCCACATGTAGAGCTAAATGTCAAGTCCCCTTCACCCCCTAGTTGCACGTCAATCACACGTCATGCTGCCGCGCGCGCATCTATGCCAAGTATTATCTTATAGATCCACCTATGTCTGATAATCCTAACCAATTATGTTTCTTTTATTCCTTATTACGCCTAGTTTCGATTATGTCACTGTCACGTCATTTTTCTTATCAAATGTTACGCCTTCTACATTCGTTTCATTGTAATGCACTTATTATAAAAATGTATGTCTATCAACAAAATATTGTACTTCACTTCCTGAACCCTCGTGGTGACGGAACCTGAAGGCCGCCACTCGAGTCGGCCATTTTGAATGGAATAAAGCCCATTAGAAAACCTCTTATACCACGGATTCTGCCTCTTGTTATTTTGAGCTATTTTACTTTATTTTAAGATTCCGCATGAAATTCAGTCCGGTAATATTTATTTTATTTACCACATAATGGCGCCCGAATAGGGACACTTTCTCATCTCACGCGCCGGCGGTGCGTTGCAGGCCCGGTCTCCTGCCACAGCTGGACGGACCATAAACGCGTACCAGCAGGATTTCCTGTAAGCTCCCTCCGGTCAAGCGGGGGCGACTGAGGCTGCGATCAACCCAGACGAGGCGGTGAGAAGTGCGAAGTATCCCGACCAGAGCCTAGCTGAGAGAGCAAGATCCGAGGTATACAGAGGCCCACCAGGTTTTCCGAAATCCCGACGTCCAGAGGGTCCGATGTCCGCAGTCGTCGAGTCCTGTCCATTCTCTGAGGCCTTCCGTTTCAAGGAGCTACTCGGTGAGTACCATCGCCGGGGAGGCGTGTTGACGCGCACATAGGTTGTGCCGGTCAAGACGGATTTGGGTACACAAATCCGGTCTGCACTGTTTAGCAGTGTATATGTACTGTTTAGCAGTATATCAAGTATTCCGAAGTATTCAGTTATTGTCAAGAATTCAGCGTGGTGATTAGTTAAGCAGACTGTCATCATTGTCGACTATTATTAAATGTTTAATGTTTAATGTTTAAAGTATTCAGAAAATGTCTTGCATATTGTGGTATGAATGACTGTTCATTGTTCACTGTTCATTATTGTGTTTTTCGTATTAAGTAAGTTCAAGAGTAAGTATCAGGTCAGTTGTCAATATGCCGCTCTTCTCGAAGTTAAGACAGATTACTACCAGAAAAGGGGTGCTTGAAGAAGCAGTTCCTATTCCTCCTAGAGACACTCCAGGACATTTCATGTACCATAAACATGGCTTAGATGCCATATTGTTTCTTGATCTATGGGTAGATTATACCAAGGGATTACCAGAAAGTCAAAGGTGGCCCGCAGCGGGAACCTGGGATGCAGAGTGCATCATGAAAGTGGAGGAAGAGTTATGGAAAAGAAAGGTCAGACAGTCACAGAAAGACGCTGTCGAGTTATGGCGTAAAGAATCTCATAGACGAACAGAAAAAGCACGTAGACAAGAAGAGAGGAGTAAAGAAAGTTCAAATAAAGTTCAAGAAAATCTATTAATTGAGGAAGGTATCCGAGTGAAATCAGAACAAGTAAATAGACAAAGAAATGCTCTTATGAATGGTATGTATCCCCTTCTAGCCGAAGGACTACCTAAGGCTGCTCCAGAGATGCCAAAAGACTTGCCACCCCCATTATTTCCAATTAAGGTACATCCAAAAGGGCTTCCCAGAACCGCAGAAGATGTTTTTCTTTCCTCATATCTAGATGACGCAGCCCCCGAGTATGCTAACGCCACACCACATAGACCGTCTGGCGGAGGGGTTCAACGTCAGGATCAGGTATCTGTCCCCGTGCAACAGCAAGTCCCGACGCAAGTTTCGGCAAGCACATCTGTTTCCGCATCTGTCTTCGCAGTCGACTCTACAGGGGTATCGACACCCATAGTTGCTGTATCACGTTCGACGAACCCATTCACACCCGACGCCCCAGATGGGGCCACGGGAGGTGCTAGCAGTACTTTTACACCACCTAGAATAAATAAACTTGTTTTTCAAGGGTCAGCACATTCACGTACACCTAAGTTCGTAAATGAACGTACGCTTAAGGAACTCCTTGTAAATTGTAGATATGACCCAGTGGTTGGTAAAGAGGACGAAATGGTCCTGGCATCATTACGTATCAGACGAGCCGCAGAGTATTTAGCAAGGTTACCAGGAATGACTACGCATCTGGATAACATATATCATTTTGTTCAAACAGGACGAGATCCAGGATGTATTAACAGAGCTATGGAATTCCAGAAAGTAGAAATACAGGGGGAACTGTTACGTTTCCTCATAAACTGTGTGATCAGAAATCAAGATCGTCCGGGGGTAGACCCGAATGCAATGCTTACTCTTACAAGATGGAGTCAGAATATATCAGAAGGGAGACACGATAAGCAAAATTGTATAATAGCCATGTGCCGAAAAATCCGTAAAGAAATAGAACGTATTCATGAAGAGAGATTGGGAACAGACGAGTTTGAACAAGATGAAGTGTCCGAATCAGAGAATTCCGCAAGACAGTCAGAAACCATAGCCTATGTAGGCAGAGGAAGATCCTGTGAAAATACTAGATGTTTTTCTGATCCCATACACTCTGTATGTCCAAACAATAGCAGAACGTATCCGACGCCTGTAATAAATCTGAAGTCTCCTGAACATTCGTTTCAAGCCGCAGATAAAATACTACGAGAACGAAGGGGTTACCACCTCCTCGACTCCATGGATGAGCAAGAATTAGCCAGATCAGCCGTTCACTGGATTGACAGTCCTGAAAAATACGGTGATGAGACCGTAGCACACACGTTTCTCAACCTCAGTACAGATGAACAACGTTTAGCTGGAATCTATATGATTCAGCAACTCCTTATATTATATAAGAGCCAACATGCTGACCCTGGTCCTTTACCTGATATATTAACGGAACTACTCACGAACAGATGGAGAGGTTCTAGTAACAAGTTAATTAAAGAGATATTAGTGTCACGTAAACAGTATGTCCTTTTTGTAAGTCCGGATTCTCTCTCGCTGCCCCACAAAGAAAGAACGCCGTACTATATGGATAGACAAAATCCTTTACGAGAAGTGCACCCAATAAAAGGCGAAGACAATGAGTTTCACCGTGTATTTGTTTACACACCCATATCAAAAATGGAATTATTAGAAATGAAGAAAGTAGTACCTAGTCATGACAAAGACCCAGCGGGTTTCCACCGAGAGATTAAAGATATGTTACTGATGGGAGAGTACACCTTTCCTGATATTATGACGATATTAAAGGTGCTTTTGCCTGCTGGCATTTATGAAAAACTGAAAGAAAAAGAGTGGGAAGTGGGAGACCAAAAGATAGACTGGACAGCATTAGCAGAGGAAGAAAGGGGCCGAACTGCAGGTTCAGGGCTCGGGGATAAAGTTAAACTGCTACCAGGTTTACTAGTACAGGTACTGCCACGTTTATTAACTACAAAAAAGGAAGATTGGGGTGCAATCACAGCCTGCAAACAAAAGCAAGATGAAGACACAAGCGATTATTATGCCCGATTTGAAAAATGTTTTGGTATAAATAGTGGTATAAAAGCAAGTAGTGACTCATATCCACATCTATTTGTGACAAAATTAGTGGAAAATGCATTGCCCCCAGTGAAGAATAGAATACTGAAATTCGAGAGTACCTGGCAAAGTAACACTCCGTCGCAAATGCTACAAATGTTACAGTATCATCACAATAGAATTAGGGATGAACAAGAACACGAGCATAGACGCATGAAGGATACAAAAATGAAAATGCTAGTTTCTCAGACAGTACCAGCAGATGGTCACAAAAAGGGTGTGACACATTCTGGTGATTCTGCAGTTCCTGTAAAAGGAACCTGCAATTACTGTAAACAACTAGGCCATTATATACATGATTGTCCAGTCCTGAAACGTAATATAGCTACAGGCATTACAAAGGAGAGACCACGATTAGTTAGACAAGATCAGAATGAACAAGGAGCTATGCAGCATAGACAGTCCATGCCAGCCTCACAGCAACCCATACAGTTTGTGCCAGCTGCACCACCGTTGCCTGCTACTGCCACACAAACCACAACACGACAAATGTATCAGACCGCACAGTATGAATACCCTGAGTATCAGCGTTACGCATGAACTAGCCTAGAGAGGGAAGTTGACTTACCGCTTATCGAGATTCCGGTAGATCAAGAAGGACCTTATGTACATAGTGAATTATTAGGTCAAGATAGAAAATTCTTACTCGATACAGGGGCAAGTCGAACAACCATAAAACGTAGTGAAGTTCCAGGGGCACCCCTCTCAGGCTCTCAAAATGTTTCCCTTGGTTTTTCAGGAAAACCTATTGTTAATGAAGTATCACAGCCTCTACCACTTACGATAGGACCTTTGACACGAACTACAGATTTATTGCTTACTAAATCATGCCCAGAAAATCTGTTAGGAATTAAAACTCTGAAAGCACTGGGAGCCATAATATGTTGTTCTCCGGAAGGAGTAAGGTTGTTTTTGCGTGATTTTAAAGGTCACTATGTGTCTAGAGACATGGATCCCCGACTACAGACTTTACCAGTACATCTATGGGCACAAGGCCCTACGGATGTTGGCTGCATGAACATCACACCCTATCGAGTCACACTGAAAGCAGGAGTGGTACTACCACGAATGCGACAATACAAATTACCGCATGATGCTGTAGTGGCTTTGCTGAAAATCATTGATGAGCTAATTGCCCAGGGAGTAGTTGTAGAAACAGACTCCAATGTATGTAATTCACCGATAATTCCGATTCTTAAACGAACTGATCCTACTGCCCCACCAGTGTACCGATTGGTTATTGATTTGCGTGAACTAAACAAGTGCATTGTACCACAATTTCCTGTGGTCCCTGATATATCATCATTATTGACAGCAATTGATTCCGAAGCAACATTCTTTACTGTAATTGATCTCAAGAATGCCTTTTTCAGCGTCCCAATAGATCCGGAAAGCCAATACTTGTTCGGATTCAGTTTAAATGGGCGCAGCTTTAAATTCTCACGCGCTCCCCAAGGATTCACAGAAAGCCCCAGCATCTACAGTCAAGCACTGAAACGAGAACTCGACAGTATCCACATGCCAGTCAATACTACACTGCTTCAATATGTCGATGATCTGCTGATCACCGCAAGAAGCGAGCCAGAATGTGAAAAGGCTTCTCTGACAGTTTTACATTTCCTAGCCGACAAGGGGCACAAGGTGTCCCCTTCTAAGCTGCAATTCTGTGTTCAGCGAGTTATTTATCTTGGTCACTCGCTGTCCAAGGAGGGAAGGCAGCTTACACCAGATCGCATCCAGTTAATTGCTAATATGTCAATACCCCAGACACAAAAGGAGGTGCGGGCTTTCATAGGCCTCACTTCATATTGTAGGCAGTGGATCCCTCAGTACGCATTTCTAGCAAAACCACTCATTCAGTTAACCACACAGGAGGCAGCCACATCGACTGTTCTCCCTTGGACTCAGGAACATACACAAGCTTTTGAAAACTTAAAGGAAGCTTTATGTCAAGCACCTGTTTTAGCAACACCATGTTATAGCAAACATTTTACACTCTTTGTTACAGAACGCGAAGGTACTGCCTTGTCAGTACTCACTCAGGATCAAGCAGGATCACGCAAGCCATGTGCTTATTTTTCCAGTACATTAGATCCCGTAGCTCAGGCTTTGCCTGCATGCCTGAAATCAGTGGCAGCGACAGCTTTAGCAATAAGACAAAGCGATGCCATAGTTTTAGGACACCCATTGACAGTACAAGTACCACATGCAGTAGAGGTTCTTGTGAACCGAACACAAACACAACACTTGACCATAGCAAGACTTACCGGTTATGAACTGACATTGTTTCAACCACACATAGAGATCCGACGGTGTAATACATTGAATCCTGCTACACTATTACCTGTAATTGGAACAGACCCACTAGCTCATGATTGTGTGGAAATCATTGAAATAAAGACGAAACCTAGACAAGACTTGACAGACGTTCCATTGTTAGATCCAGACCTGACGTTGTATGTAGACGGATCATGCATGAGAGCAAGTACAGGAGATTTAGTGGCCGCGTATGCAGTCACAACAGACACTGAAGTTATTGAGACACATTGTATAGATACTCTGTCAGCCCAAGCAGCAGAACTTATTGCTCTAACACAAGCCTGTATTCAAGCCACAAATAAGAAAGTTAATGTATACACTGACTCACGTTATGCATTCGGAGTTGTACACGACTTCGGCGTGCTGTGGCGAGAGAGAGGTTATTTAACTTCCCATGGTGCCCACATTCAGCACGGACCCCTCATTCATGCCTTGTTAGACGCAATACATCTACCCACTGCTATATCGATTATGAAATGTAAAGCACACACGAAGGTTACTGATATCATCTCTCAAGGCAATGATTTAGCTGACAAAACAGCTAAACAGACTGCTCAGAATCGCACATTAGACATGACAAAGCCAATAGTTCAGACACCAACACAGTGTATGACAATTAAGGATCCCGCACTTGACGTAATTGACATACAGACACATGCCACAGCAGAAGAAATAAAGAAGTGGACTGAACTAGGAGGGATCCAGACAGATCAAGGATGGATGACGAAGGAGAAATCTGTATGGTTTCTCCCTGATTCCATGGTTCAAGCCATTATAGCTACAGTTCACAGTCCAGCACATTTAGGAGAGAAGGCTATGCTAGACAGCATACAGCACATTTGGTTCAACAAACATTTACGAGCAGCAGCTAAACAAAAAGTTCGTACCTGTATGATATGTTGTCAGTTTAATCCAGGAAAGAGTGTTCCCGTAGAGCAGGGTGGATTTCAGCCTCCTGACCATCCTTTTGAAGTCCTCCAGATGGATTATATTCAGATGGAACGTTGTCGAGGATTCAAATATGTTCTCGTAGTTGTCTGCGCTCTCTCCCGTTGGACAGAGGCGTATCCCGTATCAGATTACACTGCCCCGACTACTGCCAAGCAGCTAGTTCGAGAATTCTTCCCACGATACGGTTTACCACGTGTTGTATATTCAGATAACGGTCAGCCTTTCTCATCCGAATTAATGAAACATGTCTCACTCTTGTTGGGATACCAGTGGAAATTCCACTGTGTCCGACACCCCGAGGCAGCAGGTCTCGTAGAAAGACATAACCAGACACTGAAAATCAGACTGTCCAAAATATGTAGAGAGAAAGGTGTCGACTGGATAGTAGCATTACCAGTTGCACTCTTTTACATGAGAATGGTAGCGCACTCTAGAACAGGGCTATCCCCGTATGAGGTGATCTTTGGTAGACCACCAAATATGTGGGGGACGCCTATACCACGCAAAATAACTGACATTGACTGTAACATGCTGACAGATTACTTGGCTTCCTTGATGTCTGCACTACAATCTTCTCGTTCACAGGTAGCTGCAGCCTTTCCCGACAACACTGAGGCGAAACCCCATGACGTTGTTCCGGGTAATCTTGTCTTTGTGAGAAATTTCGACAGGAAAAGTCAACTGGAGCCCAGGTGGAAAGCACCCAAGTTGGTCCTGTTGACCACAAGAACAGCCGTGAAGATCGAGGGACGCAAAGGGTGGATTCATTCAAGTCACGTCAAAAAATTTCATGGACTACCTTCAGATATAGACACTGTGCCCTGCACTCCCTCACAGACTGATTCAAAACTTCCTTTTGTTGAACAGAATGACTCTCAGTGCTATAAATTAAAGCTTAGGCCCAAACAGTCGAGCAACTTGATTGTTTAAGTCCTCTCCAAGGTGAAGCGGTTGAATTGTCTCCGACATGTATCCCTTGGACCTGAGTAGAGAAAATACCCGAGAAATGTTGAAACGACAGGCGTATTGTAAATCACTGCGTAGCTACTGTATAAGGACATTATTAATTTTGTTTTTGTTGAGTATTTTAGTAATTATTACAAGTGTGATTTTGCACATATATCATCCTATCTCTAGACATGTTTATAATGTTGCTGATGAACATTCTTTTAGTGACCTACCGCCACATGAGTTGTCCTATAGACTTGCGCTGCGCAATAACACATTCATTAGTATGTTACATCATTCCCATCAGACTAGTAATGCCACCAATTGTTGGGTGTGTGGCCGACTCCCTCCCTATCAGAATAACAAAGGAGTTCTGCCTTTCTTTCCACATCCATTCACACACAATGGCTCCTGTGGAGCATGGTTTAGTTTATTAAATTCCATAGACCCAGACACAGCAGTTTATCAACAACATTGGATATGGGGAAATCTGAATCTAGTTTTATTCAAAGTCTGTCACCCTAATAAGGAGGGTCACCCCAGTAGAACAGGAACTGATTTAGAAAATGAAGTGTATGAATTAGGTAATTTTACGCCTAATCTTATGATTTTGAATGTCAAATCCGAAGTTGAATTGATTCTGCCCACTATGTCAGTATTTCCAGTTAAGGGTGAATTATGTGTAAGAAAAGTTGGTTCCATATATATGGGCCATAGCCAATGTGTTACTACAGTAGAATATAGTGATCAAGGTAAATCTTCATTTAGAGCTTCTCGCCATTCTTACTTCATATGTGGCCAGACGGCATATATGCTTCTGCCTCTAGATTGGGATGGTACCTGTTACATAGCATTCCTTCTGCCACCTGTTTTCCTAGCTCCCCCTGATTATTATCGAAATGTTCATTTAGTACACAATAGAGAGCGAAGAGATCTCCCAGTTGTCGATTATACTGAGACGGCATGGGACAAGTATGTAGATTTCAATAAAGGTATCTTTCCCTATATAGGTACAATATCAAATAGTAAGCTGATACGCAGACTCACCAAGACTCTTGAAGCTGTAGTAAACGAGACTATAGCCGCCCTAGGCAATCTGACAGAGGAACAATCAGTGATGAGAATTGTTGTTCTCCAGAATCGTCTTGTCCTTGACGTCATCCTGGCCGATAGGGGCGGAGCTTGCAGGGTCATCGGATCCAGCTGCTGCATATTCATACCAGAAAATTCGCCATCTGTATATAAAGCTATAACACGCCTTCATAAGATTGTAAGCCAGATACACGAGAATCCAGGCACTTGGACGTGGTCCGGGTGGTTTTGGAATGTGATATCAGCCTGGGGATGGAGAGTTCTATCCTTCCTAGGTATTGGCCTTCTTATGCTATTCAGTTGCTGTCTATGTCTACAATGTGGACCAGCGGTTTGTGGTCTGTGTGCCACATCGTGTATTCCACATCAAGGTTTTGGCTCAAGATCCCGGAAGAAGAAAGAAGAAGAAATGATGCTCCATGAGCAAATCGATGGAATGATGAAGATTGATATCTCTTGAAGGGCAAGTAGGGGACAAGGAGGGAATGTGGAAATGTGGATTTTCCTGATCAGTTATGTCCCCTATCTTGGACCCCAACGGTTCTATATGCATGTTACAAGTACATGTATGTTCCCTCCAGTTCCAGTTTCTAAGACGCAAACATATGTGTGTCTACCGTCAACATGTTCTCTGTCAGATCCGCCATCTATGGGCTGGATATTCGATTCCTAGGTATGAAAGGCCACCGACTTTATATGGCTAAGTTACCACATTTTTACAGTTCAGGCAAGTAAGCCTGATTCTGTCCTCAAAGCCTTTCCCTGCTCTCTGTCTCCGACAGCTTCAGCTTGAGCTTGCATCTGTATCCATGAACTTTGTCCTACTCCCTGTGCAGCTAACGGTGCCTGCCTCGGCCAGTTTTCGCCTGTCTGCCAAGAAGTTGTATTTCACCTTCGAATTATCTATTTTACTCTCCAGCCGATGCATTCCTGTTTAGTGATTTAGGTAAACATTTCCTTTAGCTCACAAGCAAAGGACTCAGCCTTTCCGTCCTCCTGCAAGTGATTCATAGCCCTGTTGCCATGGAAAGTTTTCTGCCCCTCGCATCTCATATAGACACTTAGACGCTTGTACACGCACACAGTCAGTATAGAATAGATTCTGTCCGAGAGTCCTTCTTTGTGGATAAACTAGTTCTCTAAACATAGGATGGTAGATATGATTTGGGATTAGGTTGACTTGACCCCCAGACTTCTCGTCTCCACATGTAGAGCTAAATGTCAAGTCCCCTTCACCCCCTAGTTGCACGTCAATCACACGTCATGCTGCCGCGCGCGCATCTATGCCAAGTATTATCTTATAGATCCACCTATGTCTGATAATCCTAACCAATTATGTTTCTTTTATTCCTTATTACGCCTAGTTTCGATTATGTCACTGTCACGTCATTTTTCTTATCAAATGTTACGCCTTCTACATTCGTTTCATTGTAATGCACTTATTATAAAAATGTATGTCTATCAACAAAATATTGTACTTCACTTCCTGAACCCTCGTGGTGACGGAACCTGAAGGCCGCCACTCGAGTCGGCCATTTTGAATGGAATAAAGCCCATTAGAAAACCTCTTATACCACGGATTCTGCCTCTTGTTATTTTGAGCTATTTTACTTTATTTTAAGATTCCGCATGAAATTCAGTCCGGTAATATTTATTTTATTTACCACAACATCTGGAATGAAATTAGCAAAACCATCCTACAAATCTTACACACTAAATGGATGCCGTTGATAGCATCCATAGCCTTGGGTATGCCTCCCACTGATATATATATATATATTTTTTGTGGAGTTTTATAAAGCGCAAACTAGACCCGAAAGTATCAAAACACTTTACATAAGCACCTGTTACATTACAGACAGACACATTCATTTTGTTAGACACTGGGAGATTAAGTGATTTGCCCAGGATCACAAAATGTTGAACATCCTTGCAGAGACTCGAATCTGGTTCCCCAGCTCCAAGCTCGACCACCCTAGCCATTAGGCCACATTGATATATAAACAATACAGACCAAAGAAGACCGGATACTCTGGGATATCCTAGTCTCTATAGGCCTATAAATCCCCCTGTCTCAATGGAAAGATCTTTCCAAACTCTCATCCCACACATGGTGGGAATGGGTACAGTTCACTAGAGGCACACATAACTCACTAAACAAATACTTTAAAAAAAACTCCAGAAGGAAGGATGACATTTGGTCAAATTCAGACACCTACATATCACGTGTTCCCAAAATAAAATAAAAAGAATAAAATAAAATATCTAACTCCTCCTTCCCCCACTCTCTCTCATCTGCTCCCCCCTCACCCAACACCCATCCCTTTTCCCCCTCTCTCCTCCTCACTGCTCTCCATTCCATTACTCTCTCTCATTCTTTTTCTATCCCTATAATATTTGCAGGGTTATCATACTACCAATCCCTTTTTGTTTGACTTACCACCTCACACTTCGCATCTCCTCTCGTTTTGCAAACCACGAACTCCATGTGCCAGACACAACCACACTCACATTTACAATACTGGCCCATCTATAGATCCAAAATCAATGCGCTCAGTGAATATAACTGTACTTCCTTACGCTATTGCAATATGGACAGACCATTGTTTATGCTTTTTTATTTATGTTCCATTTATTTACACATTTTGTTTTGATATCTATCTGTATAAAACCTGAAAAAAACTTTAGGAAATAAAAAAATAAAAATCACCGCAGATTCCTCACTGAGGATGTTGGAGTAGGAGGGAGGCCCAAATCCAGAGGCCAACACAGTTGGCCCCAGAAGGTGGTGTACATGCCAAAATGAAGGACCTCGGTTTAATCCAAATTGAGCTTAAGACTGTTCTTGTTCATCTGCTCAACCACTGCACCCATACAGCTGTTAAAATGGAGCACAGTTTCAGCAGCATTACTAGAAATTGACACCACAATTTGAGTGTCATCGGCATAGGCAACTGATGAAAAGTTAAATGTATTAATCTGGTCAGGGGGAGCACCTAGATAATAAAGAGAGCAGGGCTCAGCGACGACCCTGAGGGATGCCGCACAGCAGTGTGAAATGTTTAGACCCAAAACACACCAGGGCAACTGAATGATCCCTGTAAGAGAGGTTTATAGCTGAGTCTCTGATTCCAAACTCAGAAGGCGATCAAGTAAGACAGAATAACCCATGGTATCAAAGGCTACCTGCAGATCCAAATGGATTGTCGCAGCCTTCCTCCCGTAATTCAAAATGCTCCTTAGCTCCTCTGTAGCTGCTACCAGAGCTGATTCAATGCTATGGTATGGCCTAAAGCCAAATTGTGCAAAGTTCAAGATCTCATTTGCCTCCAAGAATTCAGAAAGTGCCGTGTTAATGTGCTTCTCAAGTATTTTTGCAGAGAAAGGAAGGCGGGATATGGGACAATAGTCCTTTACCTTATTAGCATCCAATGCAGGCTACTTCAACAGCGGGGGATAGATGCCTTTTTCCATTCAGGAGGGAAAGGACCTGATCTAATAATGGTGTGCAGGAGTAAAGTAGCAGCAGAGCTATCATCTCTGCTATGTTATATATGATTTTGGTGGGAAGGGATCGGACAGGGCTCCTGATTTCATTTGTCTAATTAGGTCTACTACCCCTTCCACAGTAAGAGGAGGGAAATTGCCAAAGATGGTCCTATTGGGAGCTGCCCCATTAGCTTCCAGGGTCTGGCTTGTGGCCACATGACTAGAGTTCAATCCTCTATGTATTTCCTCCACTTTTTAAAAAAATCAACTAATTTATCACAACATGATTGACTGGGGGATAATGCACAGCTGGTAATTGGATCGAAGAGGACTTGAACAGTTTTAAACAGTTCTCTCATTGAGTTTCTAGCAGAATTGATATTCTCTGAGAAGAATTTATAGGGCTCAAGGGGATATCCAAACCTGGTGGATGATGAAAGCTATGCACCTAGACTTGGATTCGGATCTGGGAACACGGACTGCCCAGGCGTGGAGTCCCCTGTAACTGATCATTCCACCTGAGATGGTGGCACTAACGGAAAGAACATAGACACATAGGTGAGAAATAAAATGTTATTACTGAGAGCAATGGACTAACCGCTGTTAATGAGAGATGGAAATGTCGGCGAGTACAGCACTTGTGGTATTTTGGTTTGACAAAACAAACAAAAAAATCCAAAAATAGGTCAGAATGTAATTGACCCTTCTTTCTGGGCCTTATTTAGTTATATACCATAGAAAGAAAGGGAGTACTATGAAGAAGACTCTCCTGCTATCCATCCTTCATTAGACATAGAAGCAAAAGGGGGACCGGTTTGAAGGCAAAGGAGCCTTGAATGCTGACAACCTTTTGATTCTAATTAAAGCTAATACTGGCCACACTGGCACTTATAAGTAGTCAGCAGGTGAGAAGAGCAAGTGTGGAATGAGGAGGGCATGCAAGGGAATGATAGAATGCCAGGATGGAGGAAGCAGATGAACTGGTGGGCAGGAAAAGGAGTATTACATGTGGGTAATATGGAGGGAGGAAAGAAAAGGAGGTCTTGAGGCAATGAGAAGCAAAGAGGAGAAAGAGGTTGAGGGAGTAGGGTGAAACATGAGTAGGTGATGGGTGGGAAAACAGCGAAACATAGGGAGAGGGAGGGCTTAAATGAGGAAGGAGAGAGGGGTGCAGGCGGGTGGAACAATGAAGACAGAGGATAAAGAGAGAGAGGTGGAAGAAGGATCATAAGGGAGTGGCAGACTGAAGAATCAAGGGGGCATATTTACAAGGAAACTGTCGGAGCACTTTGTCAAAATTGTTAATCCCACGCTTCAACAGTTTTAAAATGCATTGATGCAGCGCAACCCAGCGTTTCCCCTAGTACAGGTGCTAAATTTAGTTGCCCAGCTCCAATGCAGGCACCCTTGCACCATAGTGCAAGGGTGCACACGTTTCTGGGAATGATTGATCATGTACAGGAAGGTGTCCCTTCCTGCGCATAAACAATCAATAATGGGGATTTGTAAATTTGATGTGTGCTGCATCATGCCGCACATATGAAAGTTGCAAAACGTCATTTTTTAATGATTGTTTATGTGGAGGAAGGGACACTTTACTGCACATGAACAATCACTAATGGCGATTTGCTGCTTTTATGTGTGCGGCTGAATTCAGCACACATAGAAACAGCAAAAACAAGGAGAAATTATTCATTTCTCTTTGTTGCACCTGTTTAAGACCAGGTTTTTCCTGTTATTATTTTTGGCACTGCCCCATATATACGCCACCCTTGGAAATAGGCGGCATTGTCAAAAGCAATGGGTGTTGCGGTGAAACGCCCACTGTAACACTAATTGCCCGCCCCTTTGCCGCAACACTGATTGCCCGCCCCTTTCTGGCAGAGGACTGTTGCGCTAAGGGGCATATTTACAACGTGATGTTAAACCATGTAAAGTGGCTTTACGCCACCTTGTAAAAATGGAGCAGGGCATTGCGCCACAGCAAGGTCATTAAAAGTGAGGCTCCTGTGGTGCAATACCATTATAAATATGCCCTAAAAAGCTTGACATGTGGAGGAAGGAGCTGATAGAGAAGCCGGATTTGAAACGGTTCTCCAAGAAGGTCAATGTGCAAGTATTCAGCTGGAGGCAGATACCCAAACACTAAATTCTATCAAGTGATAGATATATAGTCTTGTGGAATGAGCTAAGATCTCATTGAAAAAATCTCAAGCTAATGACAGAACGAGTCTGGTCAAAAAAGCCAACAGTCGAAAAGGGTGTATTCAAAGGACACTCTAAGTACATTAGACACAAGAAGTCTATTTGACAGTGAACTGTCAAAATCCAAACCTAAAATAACAGTGTGTATTTTGTAGTGCATAAAGGCATAGGAACAAATTATTGCCACTGTTCCGGATGGGTGTAAGCATAGCATTTGCAGTGCCTATATTTTCATGCATTTTGAAAATGCTTTCCTGAACGTTATGAATACATCTTACAGTGGGTCAAACACACAGCTGTAAGAATCAGTGTGTTGCATGATAATTTCTAGCATGTGTAGAGTGCACAACTTTTCTGAGTAAGGCATCTTAGCTATACATATTTTGAGAGATTGGAGGTTAAGTATTAATGTGCTTGGGAGAGCATATGATTGAATAGAGATTATGTTGGAAGTGTTGGGTGTGATGTGTCTTGTTCTAACAAATACATCTATACCCTTCATGCACACAGACACTTATACACACAAGCCAACAAATACACAGGTGTCCATTCACAGAGATCAACAGAGATAAATGCACTCGTATAGTTATGAAAAGAGATATATGTGAACCAGTGCACACAGACCAAATACACAGCATGGATGAACAAAGACCAGAAGACATAGACGCATCCAGAAAACAAGACAAAGGACATTAAGGAAGCCCTTTGCACAGACAAACATGGTGCACAAATTTCTATTCACAGAAAGCAAAACAGTGAGAGCCTGATTTGAAGAATTCTGCACATAAGAAGGTAAAACTGGACTACCATTTCATGTGTGGGGTTGTCTGCCCCAACAGCCGAGTTTCTACATTTGTAAACTTACTATTGAAATGCAGTTTTGTGAATACTGAAAAAGAGTAAACTCACTCAAGCTTGTAAGTTTACCTTTGTGTATCAAGCACTTAAAGCTTAGATGTTCACAGACAGGTAGACACACACACACTCATTCACTCAATATCCATTCAAGTACCCATGCACAAAGGCCAACAGAAATAGGGACAGATTCAGAAAGGTAAACTTACATTTTTGTGTAAGTTTACAATTGTTTCATATTCACACAGGTATTTTACGTGTATCTTTACGACTGTGCAAAAAAAAGATAGGACTGTCTTTTTATGTGTGGCAACTCCATACTTGTAAAGATACCATTTGTAAAATAGCTTTATGAATAGCAAACAATTGTAAACTTACACAAAAGTGTAAGTTTACCTTTGTGAATCATGTTCATGCTGTCATCCATGTTTATAGCCATTTAGAAATAATGGAAGAAAGGCACATATAGAAAACACAGATACACACTGCACTCATAGAACACACACAAACACAGTCTTAGATCACATAAAATAAGGCAAACATAATAGGGATATAGATGAATAGAAAAAAGGGTGGAGGCCCAGCCCACTGATGGACAACCACATGGATGACAGATGAGTGGATAAATGCATAATCTGTGTCAGGTAGGTGTATACTCAATCTAAAGCGTCTAGTGCAGAGGAAATCAGATTTGACCTGGAGAATGGATTGCCATTTCTATATCTGGCCACAAACACTGAGGGCCTAATTACAAGTCTGACGGTCCAAAGAACGCTGTGCTCATGATGGCGTGGCAGTGGCAGTCCAGCCACCAATGCACCGGTGGTCTGACCACCCTATTAGGACTCTGGCGGTTGGACCACTGCTGCACCACATTCTCTGAGGCACCACCAAGCATATTGCAACTTTCCTTACCACCAGCCATGTCATGGAGGTTCTTCCTCCATGTAACTGTTAGCGGAGAGGAAAGAAAGTAGGCCATACAGGGCCCCCTCTTGCCCCTGTGCATGGGGGTGCCTGCAGAGGGGCACATGATTTGCCCTCCCTGTAGTTTTGCACGCCCAGTTCCTGCATGGGAAGAAATGCATGACATGGTGCATTCCTTCCCATGCAAGAACATGCACTGGCGGTGCAGCAGCAATGCTGTTTAAGGCTCACTCTCCCCGTAATTTTGAAATCATTAGCTAGAAGATGGGGACGATACAGAACCTGGAAGGAAAAATCAATAGACAGCTTCCTGGTGAGCACCAATTAAGATACATGATGAGAAGTTAGCTGTCATGACAATAATAAAGAAAATTGTAACAATTCTAGTGGCAAAACAATGGAGAGATATTTTGCAAAGGTTTGACTATGAGGTTTACTGATGTTTTTTACACACACACCAAAAATTCTGCCTTTTTCTAGCAATATATCTGTGATCTTGAATCTGGGGCCAGTTAAGTAATGATCCATGCTGCAGTACTGCAGTAGCACAAACCATGTCTAACTATATTCATACAGCTATCTTGTCTAAGCTACACTCATGTTTCTTTGTATACCTACACTCATTTTGACTGGCACTCCAACTAATGAACTCAAGCTCTTCTGCTATCCCATGTCCAGATATGTACACCCAGCATGGTGGCCTGGCTTGGCAAGTATTTTAACGCTTACCTCCAACTATCTTGGTTAAGATCAGGCCGATGACTATCTGATGTTACAGTATAAATGGGTGTCATTTTAATGAAGGCAGATTTACCTACTTTCTCAAAGGGTCAGAACACCAAACTATAAAAAGTGGGCCTATTGCCTTAATCATGGGGTCAGCATTTATAAAGCAGACCTAAATTTGATATTTGTATAGCGCACTACTCACCCGCAAGGGTCTCAAGGCGCTTGTACGAATACCGCTGTGGAACCCATCCTGGCTTTCCCTGTGAGGCGTCCACTCCTGGGCACCCCCAAGGTGGAGGCCAGGCATCCTTAGCGTTGTGGGGGCCGTTGTGGAGATTAAGCAAGCTATTGCCCAGAGTTGCAGAGTGGGACTCCATGATTGGAATAGGCACCGAGGCGAGAACTATCAGGTCCGTGGAATTTTTGAGCCCAAGACCCGCCGAGGCGGGGAATTGAACCCTGGTCCCGGGCTAGACCTCTGCATCAGGGTCTGCCACTCTAATCATTGAGCCACACTTCTCCACAAGACCTACTGTCTTGGTCAAAAAATTACTAAAGATTTTAATGATTTATGTTTCATAAATTAACACATTGAAATGTTTAACAGACGTGACTGTCATATTTTTTAATAAAGTCTTCTTTAAAAAATCTGCATGTCATTGAATCTTTCTTTTAACATTTTCCAGCCCACAAAATGAAGTCATACAAACAACCTGAAGGTGTCTCCCCTCATCAGTTGAAGAGCCCAGAGCTCCAGCTCCTTGCATCCCCCACAACATTAAAAGAAATGGTAGGTAATACCTCTGCTGTTACTGGGATTACATTTAGTCTCCATTTTACTTTTACTTTTATAATTTCATAAGTTTTTAAGATGGTGGTTTGAACATGTGTTTAAGTAACACGAGAAAATGCCACATTCGTATTTATTTTTGGTACACATTGTTGTTCTGAAGTCTGCACTATTAGCTTTAGAGGCACACATGCTAGAACGCAATGTCCTTGCTTTATTGTGTGCTTGTAGGAGACGACTCTTTTTCCCTGACTAAGTAAAGATGTTATTTTGCATCTATAGCAGAATGAGATAAGGCTGGTATTTTATTATTTAAACAGAGTTTGTTTTGAATTTGGTGAGAGACACTTCAAACTGGAGTTATCATGAATACTGCTGAGGGCTGTGAATGAGAGGCAGCTCCACAGGCCCAAAATCCGTCCTAAGAAGTAAGATAGCTGCGCAAGCAGAGTTGAGTGCATTTGTTAACGCACTGAGGCTGGCTTCTTGAGACATTACACCAAGGTTTGGGGTTAGATCATTCCAACTGGGTCTGGCAGAAGGGTACTCCTACCATGCTCTTACTACAGTAGGGGTATTAGTCATAGATTGGAGCAACATTGGGAACAATTAACCAGTGACGGCCCATGTAGGGCGTTTTACTGGGGCGGTGACGTGGCACAGAGGAGAGGCAGGGTGGGGGGTTGCAAAATGCGGCAAACGGCCGATTTCAGGTAAGTTACGAGAAAAATTAATAAAACGAATTTCGTTGCGATCGCTGCATCGCATTTGGCGATTCAGAGCGCGCAATGAAATTCGTTTTAATAATTTTTTTCGTAACTTACCTGAACTCGGCCGTATGCCGCATTTTGCAACCCCCCACCCTGCCCCTCCACTGCGCCACGTCACCGCCCCGGTAAAACGCCCTACACAGGCCGTCACTGCAATTAACATGGTTGAACTGGCTGTGTTTTGCACAATTTTAATAATGCTTATAACACTGATGTCTCATTTATCTAATAATTGCAGTTTATCTTTTACTTACAAAGATTATTAGATCTTTTCAATTAACATTTGAAATTGTTTTATTGTCTGTACTCTGTGTGAAAACATGGGCATGCAAAAGTGACAAATGAAAGGGTTAGATCTATTTCCACAAATTCCTTGAGAATAAGAGTGATCATATTCAAGGTTGTTGACAGAATCTATAACTCTGGAGGCTTAGGAGTTTAAATGCAGTACTGTGAGCTACAAAAAAGCAACATTTATTGATCATATAACAAGACTTAGTCCTTATACCATGAAGTTTTGTTGATCTAATACATAATGCTACTAAATTTGTAGGAACGGAATAACATGGCTCCACCAACGTTCTACGTTTGGTACCTATTAATCAATCTCCAGATTAGTTTCTTTAGTATGCCAAAGGTTCCTTTATTGACTTTATACGGAGACGTCCGTGGTGCTAAGGGTTTATCCTCCTCAGTTTTAATAGGAAGCACCTATTTATTTCTGTAAGAAGATCAAGCTTGGTCTTTCAAAAGGGTTCCCTTAGCATGCTTCCTTTCTTTGAATTCATTCATTATTATGGCAGCACAAACAGTGATTATTGCTATTAATTGCAGACAAGCAGTAGCTCGTCATTTAAATAGATATGCACTCAACAATGGTGGTGGGGATGCAACCTTCATGGATGAGGCTCACGAAGCGTATAAATGCAAATTTTCTTATTCCTGTGTTAAATTTCCTGAAGTCGATGCAAATTCACAGGCATTTCACAAATATACTGATGCTGTTGTTCCAGCTGCATAAAGACCTTTTGAGTATTAAGAAATCTCATTTACTTACCAGGTACATCTTAATTTGTTCCTAGGCACCCTCGCACATACCCATAATAATGTAAGTCTGGGCTCTCTCTGTAATGAAGGGACAACCTAGCCAGTCTTAGCAGGTTATATGCCTTTTCCGCATGCAATTATATTAACACAGGAAGAGACGATCTTTCACTTAATCCATTTAGTTAGACTGTAATGACGTCTGATGCAGTTCGTAATGTGTACTTTAAATACTGCCACATCAAGGGCTCCTCAAGTGGTACAGGTGCAGTTAGCTGTATCTGCAATTAGCAGAGTTACTATTAATTATGCCATTATGGGTAACCTCTCCACTCAATATGATAAGATTGCATTTTGGATAGCACAAAAAAAAATTCAGTTTGAGGCACTTTCTTTCCATATGGGACCGCATGAGAAGTTTAGAATTCCACTATGTGTCTTCCACTTGCTATGGTTCTTCCAGTTGAAGAGTATAATATGTGGGGTACTGTAATTACTTACCAATACACCATTCCTCATGACACTCATTTAATTGCTGTTTTGCCTGAAGTGCTGAAACAGATTCAAACAGAACATGAAGCAGCCCCTACCCTAGATTTGGGGATGAAAAACTCATTGGCAACTTTGCCAAAGTATCCTCAATATTTTGAATAATATTCATGGGGAGCAGTTTCTTTGATGATACACCAGAGGCTCACTTTAGTTGCATATCAAAAACCCGAGCTGCCTAAAATAATTTTGGATACCTATACTTCTACAGGTCGAGATAGTTTGGGAACCAGGCCTAATAGCCACAAATTAAAAGCAGGTCAGAAGCCGAAATTACCAAGTAGGCACTTGAGTCTTCTAACAAATGGCTGTTATAAAAATAAATAAAAGACTGGGCCCAAAACACAGACTCTATCTCTGCAATCGGAGTCTTCCAGGAATGGCTATAATTTACCTAACCATGACAAAATTAATCAGCCTGATAGGTATCAGTATTCTGATACATGTCCTTCTGGCTGCTTGCAGAGCTCTACAGACAAGCGGCCAGAGAGTGGAGGTTGAGGTGATCTCAGACAGGAGGAGTATGTGAAACTAAAGACGGGCTCACAGTGCTCCTTTGATGTCATTATAAAAAAGATAGATATACTTCCACAACAAAAAGTAGACTTTAAAAAGAAGAAAGTGACAGGTGTTTCCCCTACAAATGCCACAATTGCTCAGAACTCTTCTTTGGAACATGACATGGGGGAGAACTCTTCTTGACAGCGCAGAGGAGGTCACTGTAGTTCACCAGACTCTTCAAGAGTTTCTAGTGGTGAGACTGACTGATGAATATGTGCAAGTGCAAGTTGAAACTCCAGATCAGCGGCTTAGCCCTCCAGATAGAATGTATAATTTGGACATTCAAATTGAGGGTGGCATACTATTTAAGTAATATTTTGGCAAAATGTAACCACTGAATATGATATTCTCTTGTCTGAGATTAATTGGCCGCTGGAGTTCGGTAGAAAAGTTTCACAAGGGGAGGATGTAATCATACCTTCATTTTCTGTTCTTGTTCTGGGGGAGGTAAAAGCAGCATATGCTGTAGAATGTGTCCTTATGTAAGTCCCAGCTTTATATTGTAATCAAGCATGTTGGAATAAAGACTCACCTTATCATACTATACCTATAAGGTCCAGCCCTCAGGTTTAAGCACCCTATCATATTAAACATGAAGCTAAACGTGCAGTTAGGGAGATTCTATCTCAATTAGAATACCAAGGTGTGATTGTGCCTTGTATCTCCCCTGTGGACAATTCCTTATGTCTGGTGCTTCAACCTCATCATTCTTATTGTATAGTCTTAGACTATTGACATTTAAACATATACTGAAACTTTAGGTGGCTGTACCACTGAGCTGGCTGAATTAAAAGTGTTGGTTCTGGCTTTGCAGAATACAGATTCAGAAGTCCCCACACTTGTAGTCTGTGTTTTCTATTACTGCGCGCAGGCATTTATCGATAACTTACCTTATTGGCACTTGAATGGATTCAGAGATTATAAAGGAAATACTATTAAGCATAAGCTTCTTTGGGGTAAAGTGGTGTGTCTGAAAGATGCTTTGCCATGGGCTCATGTGATCCACACTTTGAGTCCTCAATGTGTTGGAGTACCTGTTTCAGGGAAGTCCTTGGCTGATGAAGCTGCCAAAGCGGCTGTTCAGACTCTATTAGTGTCTGCGATTACTTGTTCACTTACGAGGATAAATGATGACATTATGGTCACTCTCTCAGCTAGCGGTAAACGTTTACCTAAGGGCTATTGAGCAAAGTACTTCTATGGTTCACGGGTGCCTGTTCTTGCCATCCAAGGTACTCAAACTGTGATTTTGCCACCGCTTGCCGGTTGTAAACATCAATGACAAGCTTTGATTAATTTGATCAAGTTACACTATGGGGCTAACCCTCCATAGTAGGCCTTGAGGGTTTCTGGGTAGTTCCTTGTCACCCCAATACCCTGTAAGAAATCCCTCTACATGCAATCAGTAAACATATCTTGCTACTCCCTGGCATGGGTCTTCAGATGCTGAACGGGAAGGCGTAACCTGAAACAAATATAAAACCAGGTCTATAGGATCATGACTAGAAAAACAAGGGAACTTTTTCAAATACATATTCAAACTGCCTACAGGTGCTGTCAAACAGTGTTCCGACAGTGTATAATTAAAAGCAGCACGTGGAGTACAAGCACTGTGTAAAATGTGATGGGCATAATGATGGTAATACAACATTTCACCAAAAGCTGCAGAATTCAAATCCAAATCCTCATTTCAAAATACGGTGTATGATTCTAATTCATATTAGTAACAATACATATGGAATTTACAATGTTTCTGTAGAATCAAAAATATCATGGGGAACCTTATCCCATACAATACCATAATGGACAGGGAATGCAGTGATGTTCACAAGGAAGAAGTCTCTTCGGACCTTGTGTGAAGAACAATGGGGAGTTAGCACCATAGCTACCAGTTCTGTTGAAATAAAATCAGGGAGATGGTATCCGTTTAACAGTAGAAAGAAGACTGTAACAAATCCAATCCAAAGGATGAGGAAAAATAATTAAAGAAAAATCTAACATTAGGACCAAGGAGGAATAAAATAAATCTTTTCAGCCAAATCAATAGTCCATGCATACCATGCAAGTAGGTATGGGAAGAGTGTGAAAAAAAATCATCAATGTTGACAACATAACCAGAGGCACTCTGAGAAGAAACAGAAACCTAGTTCTGCAAAGGAGGGAAGGTAGATGCCGCCACAGGCGGTTGATAATACACAACTTCATTGCAAGGATTAGCAGTAGAAAATGGCAAAAATACATTCAGAAACACATCCTGTGTTGTCACCATCAATCTGTATGATCAAAAGTTATGTTGCTTTTGTTGAGGTATTCTAAGCATGATTCATAGGAGGTATTGTTTGATTTTGAGTAGAAGGAGTGATAAAAAAAGTTCAAAAGTGGATAGAGTAACCACCTCTTTAATGGAGGGTATACCAAGGTTGTCCTTGATGATGCATTATCTAGTTTTGCATTGGCTTTGTTTTAGGTGAGTAGCAAATCATTTTCCTGCCTTGTTACCTCCGCATAGTTTTATACATTTATACCTTTGGGTCATTAGATGAGCTTTGCTACTGAGGATTTTGGTATATTCATATTTTAACATCGTAAGTTGGTTTATTTGGGACTTATCTTTGGAGTTCTTTTAGTTATTTTTAATTGATTTCATCTGTTTTTCAAGCTCATTTAGGGTACAATTATCCTGTTTGTTTTTCTAAGATATTAGTTTAATCATGTGACCCAAGCTGGTGGTCTTGAGAGCATCCCATATAATTTGAGAATTAGGACCAGAGTCTTTATTGATTACTATTTATGTGTCAATCTCTTTCCTGATTGTTTCTCTGAGATTTGGATCTTCTGTTAAGAGATCATGCATTCTCCATGTTTTTAGTATGTAGGAGGAGCCTAAGAAATCATACATTGAGGAAATGCAAGCTTGATCGGAGACTAAGATGGGTTTGATCGTGTGATTAGTCATGAATGGGACATGTGGTCTGTCAATTAGAATGTACTCAATGCGGAAAATGAGTTATGAGCATGGAAGAAGAATGAGTAGTCTTTCTCTGTCGGGTTATAGAGTCTCCAAACATCCACTAGACCATGCATTTTGCAGAGGTTTAGCATTTGTTAGGGGGATCTGTTTATTTTGAAGGCGCACGCTAAGTTTCTATCTAGGGTACCGTCCCTCTGTAATTTGAAATCGCCACCCATAATTATTCTAGAATGGAGTGGGTGGAGATTAATCTTTTTGTTAAGGCTGGTCCAAACTGTCAGATTGTTGTTGATGGGGGCATAAAGGTTCATAACACAAATTTCTGTGTTGTCATTTTGAACTCTGGTAAATAGCCATCTGCCTTCTTGGTCTGCTCCTGAGAAATTGATCGATGGACCAGAAAATTTGGGAATGAGGGCGATTACGCCAATATTTATTGCTGGCTAGAGCTCATGCAAGATTGCTGACCCAAGTATTCTTTAGCAAGGTATCTTCTTTCTGGGCAACTTCTGTTTATTGTAGGAGTATACGATCTCCTTTGAGTTTATGTGTCTAGTCTAGGATGTTTTGATGCTTTGTAATGTGGGTTAGACCCTTAGTGTTCAGGATAAATATTTTAATGTGAATTATTTGAGGTGAGTAGCATGTCAGATTTGTCTCCAATAGTGGTGTGCGGAATTGGGGTATGTGATTAATGAGGAAGGGGTGGAGGGGGAGGAGCGTTTTGTTGCAGGAGGAGGGGTGACTAAGGTATCAGGAGGATGTGAGGCAGAGGTGGAGGAGGACAGAGGAATGAAAGAGTATAAAGATAAAGAAAGAATATGAAGAAAGAGAGAAAAGATAAATATAAGTGTACCGTAAACACATTTTGTCACAAGAATTACAGAGGCAACATTAACAATTATGGATGACCACATTCAACTTTAAACAAATGCTTGTGGGACTTGGTTATTGATGAAGTATTTTTCTTTATTGTTTATTTCCAAGATAACACAGCCAAAGTGTTTCACCTTACAAAGGCTTCATCAGGGCAATATATCTGAACAACTGGGAAACATAAGGATCTTCCTGACATAGGATAAGAGATATTGGAGTCTAAAAACACATGTTATTCAATGTTAAGTCCTGATGAAAAATGTGATAATTCAGGGGGATAATACGTAGGTCTTCTAGTTATGGCATCTATGATGTGAGTTCAGCTAGATAAGTTATGCCTTGACCCCATTGTCCACATAAACCAATCACTTCAAAATGATAATGTCAAAACCAAGTTCCTCTAGAACCAGGATGTGCAAGAGAAACAGCTACAGGCGCCCCACATCTAAGGCTCGTTGGCGTTCAGTTTAGGCTGTGTATTGCACTTAAAACAATGTCACGTACTGTCTTCTGCAGTGTTGTCGGTCGACAATTGTCACATTTGTCAAACTAGCTGAGATCTATTGCGAACCAGCATTAATAATGAGATTTATATTTGCAAAAGGTAAACTGCCGGTACGATCCAGGTCAACTAGCCTAGCGGTCTATTCATCATCATGAAACTTTAATAAGAACATTACTGTACAGTAGATATTAAAAGAATTGTCTGAAATCGTAAGTTTAGTTATGAATTTGTCTTGCTGCCATTCCCTGATGTCCCCAAACCACTGCAAAACAAGGGTGACCAATGTATCCTGATTCTGCACTTGCTAACAGTAATATCAGCGACACAAATCTATGTCTTATATTCAATATTTATTATGTGTAGGATGTAACCCCAGCACACAGTGTTTCAGGGAACAATCAACTCTCAACCTTGGAATCATAGCTAAAGATTCTGTGATCTCACCCCAATATTGTGTGATCACTGGGCAGGACCATAGCATGTGTAGCACATCCACTGCTGACTGCCTGTATCATGGGCATTCCCCTGTATGCGTCGGGTAGATTTTACTAAGAGCAAGAGTGATAAAATAAGCTCGATGCAATATCTTTATTGTATCAGCGGGAACCAGGTATTACTAGTTACAATATTATGCTACCCCAGAACACTATCCCTTTCCAAGTCAGTAAAGGGGACCCCAATATGCGTCTCCCATTTAGCCCTCACCACCAGGAGGGAATGCACCTTATCCTGGATCAGGGTCCTATCTGTTTGGAAACACATCTATCTCCCGTCTGTAGGTCCATCATGGCATGTATTGCATGCTAATCCGGTTAGCGCCCTGGAAAACCGGGCCAGCATCTGCGTACCTCTGCAGCCATTCTGGTGTACGTCAGAAACTATCCCGGCCACGTGGCGAATTATTGTTGCACCTCTTCAAATGGAAGGTAGGATTCTCCTTCATAGAAATTTCCTAGTTCATGGCAGCCTCAGTCAATCCATACCCTCTGAGCTAGGGGCCATACATCTCAAAATATCAGGTGGTTCCACATGTACATGCCAGAGCTAAAGGAGGTCCCCTCCATCACATATCTACCATAATTGTCCCAGATCTACGACATTAATATTACCAAATGCAGTGCCTCCTGTCCTTCCCAGTCTCTTTCAAGGTGTGCTGTCTTCAGCTCCTCTTCCCGTTAGCTGCCCTCTTGGAGCATCCTCCCCCGGTTGGGCTGGTCTACCACCCACAGCCCCAAGTGCTGTAGCCGGGCTCCCCTGTAGTAATACTCAAGATCAGGAAGGGCCACCCCACCCTTTTTGTATGCTCATTTCAGTGTGTCCATTTTTATCCTAGGATGTGCGCCTTACCATAGAGATGTTGTAATCAGCTTATCTATGACTACCAATGGTGGGAGTAGACTCATCATCCCCTGAAATGCATATAGGCATCTAGGTCAGTGGTTCCCAAACTTTTGACTCCTGAGGACCCCTATGGAGTCACTATTGGAAGCCAAGGACCCCCAAACAATGTGTACGATTTAAATTTCAAACATTAAAACAGTAGTTTGAAAAAAGTAGACACACACTTGTGCACACCAAACAAATACTCGAATCACTAAAGATTTTAATATTTTATATAGAAAGAATTAGCAAAATCGAAAACTTTTAATGGAATGGTTAGTGCTGCATCTCGGCAACTAACTTTTCAATATTTGGTTCTATTTCGCAGTATGAGGCTCCTGCCAGGGCCAGACTGGAAACCCAAAGCAGCCCTGGCAAATGTTGCAGACCAGTCCCAGTACTAAATGCAGTGAGTGAGCCTGGCCACTGCAAAGCAAACTTTGGGGGGCTCTGCCACCAAAGAAATTTGGGGAAAAATGGTGCATTCTGCAACACATTTGTCATTATATATTGAATTGAATTTGCTTTTAAAGCATAGTAAATGATGACCTTACTATGCACCAATACAACAATCTTTTTAGGGTTCTTTTATGAATCCCTCACTATCACTCTCCAAGAGTGCCTCTCTTCTCTCAATAGCCACTCTGTCACATATATTTCATTTGTTTTATAGGATCTCTCATACAAGTGTAGGGTGTCAGAGCACTTTACATCACACACATACAGAGACAATGAATCATACGTGTGTAAATCGGTGTATAGAAAATGTTATGTTATATAAGGCAAAGGGGACTTCAAGGTGTAGGATTCACATGTCATCCATACGGGTGAGCATTTTTAAAGAGTGCTTGGTCTGGAGAAGCACAATATCTTGATACAGAATGTAACATAGGGGTTAACTTTGACTTTAATTATAACAGTTTAATTCTACCCCAAAAAACTTTTTGGGCAAAATGAAGATTATAAAAGACTGGCATACTAACTTGTACCATGCAGTTTGCATTCAGCTGTTTGATGGCAGGGCATAGCTTAAGGTGCTAGATTATGATTGTAACTCATAAACTGCACAATAACAAAAGAATCTCTGTGACAAAAGCAGTAACCCACTGAGCTATGCATAGAAACTACAGTTTTTTTTTAATGCATGGTACACATTCTTTGCAGCAGGCATATTAACCCTCTGCGCTACCTTAGATGAGTCAAACCTGCTACTGAACAAAATACGCTTTTCTCTCCAGCAGGTACATTAATCACTGGATGTTATCTTGACACTTATATAGTTGCCCGAAAACTACAGATTATTCAAGGAACATTGAAGTGCTTTTAAAACTGTTGCTTGCGGACCCCCTGGGAATGTGTCACGGACCCCTGGGGGTCCGCGGACTATAGTTTGGGAAACACTGATCTAGGTAGTATGATAATTTTACAAGCTGTTCTGCAGGAGGCACACAATTTTTAGTGTTAAGTCGTCTGCTGGAGTGTGTGTCACATATATATCCCAAAATATTTTAGTGATTTAGTCTGCCACTGCCCCTCTTGGTCAGGGAGATCCTCTTTGTTTACACCCACTAGGGCACCAATTGGGAATAGTCTGGATTTTTCCTGGTTAGTAGTCAAGACCAATACCCACCAAAAATGCCCCTACGTGAGGCAGCAGCAGTGACACCAAGTCACCCAGACCCCGCAGGTATACCAGGGTGCTATCAGTGTACATGGATACCTCATGTATCCCCAAGCTGACCTGTATTCCCCAGTCCCTCATCTCTCCGTGCAATACATGTGCTAAGGGTTCAACAGCTTGGACAAACAACAGAGGTAACAGTGGGCATCCCTGCCGTGTGCCCCACTGCAGCTCCCACTTGAGGGACACAATTCCTTTGGTGTGCACTCTGGCCTCTGGCCGTATTTAGAGCAGCCTGATCCATCTGATAATTTCAGACCTAAAATGTATCTTTCTCAATCAATACCTCAAACATATATTCCCATCCCACTGTACTGAAGTCTTTCTTGACATCCAATGAGGCCACTGCAGTGGCCTCATTGAACCCCTCCTCAGTGCACAGGAAAGATTCAACATGCTTAAGCCATCTGAGATTAAATACTGTGCTGTGCCGTGTGACAGATCCTGTATGGTCCTCATTTACCAACCATTGTATAATCCCAGCCACACAGCAGGCTGTAAGTTTACTTAGTATGTTAGTGTCCGTGTTAATCATGGAGAGTGGGACATAGGAGGGTTTACCCAGCTTCATGACCACCACAACTACTGCCTCCCTCCTTGTCCCTGGAAAGAGTCTGTTCTGTGACACCTTCTCCACAATCTCATGCAGTGTATCCATCAACAGAGTGCCATTATATAAAACTCCAAGGGCAGACCGTCTGTCTCCGGTGTCTTCCCATTTTGCATATTGTCTAGCGTCTCTCAAAGTTGCTCACCAGAGTTAGGGCGGTCTAATTCTTCCTTCATATCATTTGTCAAACAAGACTGTCTTCCGTATGTAAATATTCATTTATCTGATGTCTGTCAGATAGTGTCTGCTGCAGAAACACTTGACGTAGATGTACACTAAAAGCCTCATCAGTAGCAGCCTGTGTATTGTGGACCTGGCACATGGCGTCAGTCACTGTAGTGATACATGGCCTATCTAGTTCTCTCTTTTGTAGCAAGGCCAGCAGTGGGCTAGTCTTATCACCTTCCCTATGTTGGTTGCTGTCTAAACTGTTTATGGGAGTATTTATCAAGCCTGACATATGCCTCATTCAGCTGACTTTTAGTATGTAACAGCGTTTTCACATCGTACCCAGTAGGCTGTAGTTCTCCCAGACGCTGCTTTCCCTCCCGAATCTCCTTATCCAGCTGTCCAGCCACTCCTACAGTGATGTCTATGCCCCCCCTTATCACTGCTTTCATGGCTTCCCATTAGACGAGCCGTGGTCCCTTGAATTCTCTGCAAAAAAGTGGTGAGAGTATGATGGATATGTTCAGCAAACTCTATCTAAAAGAGTCTGCTCCCTTAATATCCAGGTGGGTATTGGCATCTGAAGTCTATCATGTTTAAACATTAGGAGCACAGTGGAGGGATCAGAAAAGGAGTCTATTCAAATAAGTCACAAGCTCACAATTTGTCCAATGGTCCTGGTTAGTAAAAAAATAATCTAGTCAACTCTAAGAGCCATAAAGGGGTGAATAATAGGAGTACGTATTGGTCAGTGGATTCTGAAGACCCCCACGTGTCCACTTGCTGCATGTGTGCGGTGGCCTTGGTCAAGTTCACTGTCATTTTATTTTGGTCAGTCATCTCTTGCTTGGTATATGTCCAACTGTGGGGAAATCACACAATTGAAATCCCTCACCAAGACCATGAGGGTTCTCAGGCATGGCAGGGCTACCTCCTGCAGATTAGGAACAAAAGTGGAATCATCAATATTAGGTTTGTAGACACTGAGTAAGCACACAGGCGTCCCATAAAGCACCCCATCACCATGAGATACTGACCTTCTGGCTCCAGAGCCACAAGGACACCCTCCTATCCACCCAAATGAGCAGCTGCTTAGCATAGGAGGAGTAAACCACAGACAATAATTGTCCCCTCCACTTCGTGGCAGTTTAGTGAGTCCTTGTAGTGTTAAATGTTTCTCCTGAAGATAGTCCACCCCACCTGCCGCCTCCTAAGACCAGAGAAAATTCTGGGGCATTTTGTAAAATTGTTTAATACCCATATTCCAGGTAAGGAACACTGTGTCCGGTGTCATCCCACTAACTCACCTTGGTATCTTCTGTGTCCCCCCATTTATTTATTTCTATAATTTATTTACATTTTTTATATAACGCTGGCAAGACTTGAGGGTATCAGAGCAGTTTACAGCAATATCACATTCATAACAGATAACAAGTAGATCAGGAGAACAGCTGAGTCGACAATCAAATCACAGGTTGGCCTAGAGGGAAGAAAAAGAACATACAAGAAGTACAAAGAGAGCAGGGAATAGAAATCCTATGTCGTTGGGCGATTGCTCTCCTGCTGGTTGAGATGCCGGTTGAGAAGGAGATCCTTTAACTGTCTCTTGAACATCAAGAAGGAAGTGTTCATCCTAATAAGTACTGGTATTGAGTTCCAGATTTTAAGGGCATTGCTCCAGAAGGAGCTTGCCAAGGTTCTTTATTACTGCATTTTAGGTGGAATGAAGAACAAGTGTTTGTCATTCTCAGGTTTCTTATCTGTCCTGCCTTTTTTAGTTTGAAAGCAAGGTAAGCTGGGTTAACGGTGTGAAGCACTTTATGAGCGAGACAAGCAGTTCTGAAGTTGCAGCGATCTTCAATCAGGAGCCAATTCAGTTCTTTCAAGGAAGGGGAGATGTGATCGTATTTGCTTTATTCCTGTGACCATTCGAGCTGCTGCATTAAGAGTGGCTCTTGGGAGGGGGCCTGGTTGGGTTAGCAGTGCCCTGTGAGGGTAGCATCCCCATAGTCCAATGTGGACAGCACCAAAGGTTGTGTGGCAGATATAAGATCATTAGTCGGTAGGTAGGGTTTGATTTTATGCAGAAATTTTAGGTTTTAAAAGGCACTCATCACACTATTCTTTATATGATCTTTCATGTTCATTTGTGGGTCCCGTGTGATTCCCAGAGATTTGGTGGAGTCAGCCAGGTTTAGATTGCAGTTTAGAGCATCAATGGAGTTTAGCCATACTTGCATCTCGGAGGTCTATCCTATGTTAGATATCTTGGTAGAGTTTTAGGTGGTCGGATTTCTTTGAGGGTGGCATATCATCTAGTGAGGAAATTTCCATGTAAAGCTGGGTGTCATCTGCATATGGGTGGAAGGGGATATTTTCTTGATTGAGAATGATGGTGAGGGGTTCCATGTAGATATTGAACAGTGCAGCAAGAGGACAGAGCCTTGGTGCCACTATGTCTGAAGTCGAATTGTTTATTTTTATCTGTTCAGAGCAACAGAAGGAAATCCAAGAGCAGCTTGCAGTTGACCATCTTAAGGGCTGCAGAGAGGTCTAGGAGTATGAGCAGGCAGCATTGGTCTCTATTCAGGGACTTGTGTAGGTCATCTACTATAATCAGAATGGCTGTTTCCATGCTGCGTCCTTTTCTGAAGCCCGATTGATGTGGGTCAAGAAGATTGTGGTTGTCAATGTGTTGGTTCAGTTGTGAGAGAACCCATCTGTCTAGAGTTTTGGCTATGAATGGGAGGCTGGAGACAGGTCTGAAGTTATTGAGGTCCTTTAGGTCTGTGCCTGGTATTTTAAGCAGAGGTGTGGCTTGGCTGAGTTTGATGAAGTCTGGCTGAACTCCAGTCATCAGGGAGCTGTTTATTATCTCGGTCCACAGAGGGTTTAGGAAGTGGTTGATTTTTTTTGCCATGGAGGCTGGGGATCAGCAAGGTAGAAGGAGAGTTTGGACTCCGAGAATGGGTTGAACACCTTCCAGCTCCTAGGAGGTTTGGGGGACTCTTAGATTAGATTGCACCCGATGATGCCCTGTAGAGTGACCGTTGCTTTTGGTGACCATGGAGTGAGTGGGAGTATTTTTCTCTTCCTTTCTGGGAGGCGGATTTCCATTGGATGTGTCTTTCAATGGAGAGCTCGATCTTCCTGATTTTATCCTTGAAGAAATTTCCGAATTTGTCACACCATTCTTTGGAGACTTGGTTTTTTTGCGGGCATGTTTGAATGTTTGTTGTTTGATGATGTTGAAAACCTCTTTTGGGCAGTTTTAAATCTCTAGAGTGTTATGGAAGGAGATGGCTTTTTCTTTCCTGATGTGTTTTTTATATTTCCTGCATTGCTGTATAAGCTGGTCAAGGTGGGCTATGGACGGATTTGTTCGCCAAAGTCTTTATGCAGCTCTAAGTTGTTTTCCTTCAGTGTTGAGGTCTTTGTTGAACCAGGATCTCAAGGGGGTGTGCCTAACCATTTTAATTTCAGAGGGGCTACTTGATCTAGGGTGGCTGACATGATTGAGTTGTAGTGTAGTTGTAGAGACCTACACTGGCTCCCCGTCAACAAGAGGATCACGTTCAGGCTCCTCACCCATGCACACAAAGCTCTCCATGACATGGGCCCCGAATACCTCAACAACTGCCTCACGTTCTACACGGCAAACCGCCAGCTCCGCTCCACCAGCCTCGTCCTCGCCACCGTCCCACGGATTCGCAGAGCCACCACCGGGGGAAGATCATTCTCCTACCTGGCTGCCAAGACGTGGAACTCCCTCCCCGCCCACCTACGACTGACCCAGGACCACCTCACCTTCAGGAAACACCTCAAGACCTGGCTATTCGAGCAGTAGCAGCACCCCTCCACCTCTCCCTCCAGCGCCTTGAGACCCGCACGGGTGAGTAGCGCGCTCTATAAATGTACTGATTGATTGATTGATTGATTGATAGTGAGTTGTTGTAAGTTCGGTCGTTAAGAGGTTGAGGTGAAGTGGGGTGAAGTAGTGACATGATTCTTTCTTCGAGATCAACTAGGGGAATTTGCCTTCTATTTCTTGTCCATTGAAGGGTTTTCTGCGTAAGGGTTGGGTGAGGTAATGCTTTGTTAATGTGAAACAAAATTCTGTGGTGCTCTGATCAGTCAACAGGGAAGATGCTATCAATAGCTAACATTTCTTTGTGAGCTATTATGGCGTCCAGAGTTGATCATATGTTGTGGGTTTGACCTTTGCATTGCTGGATGAGGTTCTTACTGAGTAAAAGGTCATTTTAGGATTGGATCAGAATAGTGTTCTCATCTTTAAAATGAAGGTTGAGGTCACCTAGGATTATGTTATTGGTGTGTGAGTGTGAGCAGTGTGTTATCAGTTCTGCCATGTGTTCACCAACGGAGAGTACGTTGCCCGTTGGTAGTGCTAGATTAAGTGATAATTCGTCGTTTTGGTGTCTTTCATCATTATGGTGATGCAGAGATATTCAAATGTGTTGTAGGTGAAGGTGTCTGTTTTGCCCACATTGATATTGTTCTTGCGGATGATGGTGCGGCACCCACTGGTGTGGTCCGTCCTATGTTTCTTGATGATTGAAAACCCAGGGGGGACTAGCATGTCAATGATCAGGTAGGAGGATGGATTAATTGAGCCATATTTCTGTGATGTATACAATATCAATATAGTGGTTCAGGATGTCTTCTGCTAGCTCTGTTGCGTCCTTGATTGTGGATCTGCAGTTTATGAGCATGCATTTGGTCTCTCAGCAGTTTTGTGAGTTCTTGAGGGGGGACGCCAACAAAATATTGATGTGGTTTGCTGATGGCCTGGCCGTTCTCATTGGTATGGGGTCTCTCTAAAATCCCATGATAACCTATATCTTAGAGATAGGGTTGGCTCTATTTGGCTAGCTCTGCTGCCTTACTCAGATACATTGTGGTGCTAGTACTTTTCGGTCTCTGAGTTTTGGTGTTAATAGGTATTGTGATCCAGCTGTGCTGCTGTGTCTTAGCTCATCTTAGGTGTTGTCTGTTGCTGCATGTTGGGGGGATGAGAATGTTTGGCATGTTTCGGATATGTGTTGAAGTTCATTATGATTTTGTCGATACCATGCATTACATTCGCTAGTTGGTTTTCCATGACCGTTTTGGTGAGCGCTGAAGGCTGGTAGTGGAATTGGGAGCATGTGCTACTTGGTCTACATCATGAAAGACCTACAAGGAGGAAGACTTGTGTGTGGTATGTATGGGGGACGGTAGTCGCAGGGCTGTTTGGGCTGAGAAGTGGGACTAGTGGTGATATTCTGTGTTGGCAGGTGAATGTGTTGATAAGTGAATAGTTTGCGAGTGAGGGGCAGTGGTTTGGTCCAGTGGGTTAGATGTACCCGGGACAGTAAAGCCTGAGGTTAGGGCAAAATGAGTTGTTGAAGAGGTTGCAGAGTTAGAGCTTGTGGTGTGACTCATGAGTGTTTCTCTCTTAGTTGTGTCCTGTGGGGCAGGTTGGCTTGGAGGAGAAGAGTTGTGCGATTGGGACATGGCGTTTCATCAGCTACAGCCTTGACCGCCCACTAAGGAAAGGTGGGGGCCTGGCGGTGATTTACCACAAAAGCCTCTGCCCCCACATTTGAGGATGCCTCCAATAGCTCATGCAAGGCTTTATCAATCATTGTGCGGTACGGCCCACAAGACACATTTAAGGCGATGCTTATTTACTGTTCCCCAGGCACCAAAGGGGGTTTTCTCGACTCCATTGGTTTATTGCTGGAAGCGGGTCTATGTGTAAAATCATTCACCGCCTTAGGCGATTTTAATTTTCATCTAGATCACCCCACGGACCCCGAAACAGCTCGACTGGTTGATATCATGGGTGCCGGCGATCTCCGGCAACAGGTATCTGGACCCACTCATAGGGCCGGCCATACCCTGGATGGGATTTTTACAAATTCACCCTGTCTGTCTATTCTGGACAACCTGCCATTACCCTGGACTGACCATTCTGCCATCATTTTTGAGATCACCCGGTCATCCACTGTTCAAGCCCACTTAAAACCCAGGGACGGGATAGCCACCTGGGCCTGGAAAAATATCAATCCGGTCAATCTTAGTAAAGCCCTGACTATTTCAGTCCCTGATTTACCTCCTAACATAGAGGAAGCATCAGCAATTTATGACGACTGGATTAAGTCGGCCTGTCATAAACTGACCCCTGTCAAATGGTGCTTCCCTAAACGTTGGACACCCTCTGCCCCTTGGTTCTCGCAGAATCTTCAGGGGCTGAAATCAGAATGCAAGCGCTTGGAGCGGATATGGAGGAACGCTTATAATTCTATCAATAAAGATCAGTACAGATCCCGCCTCCTAGCTTACAAAAACTTGCTGCTGACTGAAAAAAAGGCGTACTTCTCTAAAAAAATCATTGAAGCTAAATCTTCCGCAAAAGAACTTTTTAAAACTGTCACCGCCCTTCTTACCCCCCCTAAACCCACTCTGCACAGCAGTGCTGAGTTCTGCAATACTCTAGCCCACTTCTTCTTGTCCAAAGTAGAAGCTATTTTTTCATCCTTTAACAAGCCCTTAGGATTCCCCTCTGAGGTAAGCCCTGACTTGATGCTCTCCAACAACACCCCTATTTTTGATAATTTCACTCCATTGTCCATTCAGGTGGTGGCCAATATTTTGTTGGGCTGTAGATCCGGTTGTCCTAAAGACCCTTGTCCAGCCTCAATAATCAAATTGTCCCTAGATATCATCACTAATACCCTTACTCCATTACTCAATCAGATAATGGTGTCAGGGCATTACCCTCTGTCTTGGAAAACTGCCTCCATTCTGCCGCACATAAAAAAAACTAATCTCGATCTCAAAGATCCCAATAACTACAGGCCCATCTCCCGTCTTCCGTTACCTGCTAAAATCCTGGAGAAGGCGATGAATACGCAACTCAGCCTTTTTCTAGACACAAACAACCTGCTGGACCACTCTCAATACGGGTTCCGGGCCAGTCATAGCACCGAATCGGCCCTGTTAAAAGCCACTGAAGAGATCCGGGAAGCCGTCGACCAAGGAGGCTCAGCTATTTTGATCTTGCTGGACCTGTCGGCGGCCTTTGATACCGTACACCATGATGTTCTACTAGGACGATTATCAAAGGCCGGGATACAGGGCTCTGCCTTGACCCTCTTGAAGTCTTTTCTGACCAATAGAACTCAAAAGGTGGACATGGGAACGTATTCCTCCGAGTCATTTGTTATTCCCTGTGGAGTTCCACAGGGATCCTCATTAAGCCCCACACTTTTTAATGTCTACGTGAAACCTCTTGCACCTCTCATACGATCATATGGCCTACAGTTAACTTCCTATGCCGATGATACCCAGATAGTGATATCCCTACAAAAAGGGATCGAAGCAACAAAAGCCTCTATCTGCCAAGACTGTATGGCCGCCATCACCAGTTGGATGGCCACTAATTGTCTGAAATTAAATGCTGGCAAAACTGAGGTGATCATGTTCGGGAATAATCCCTGCCTCTGGTCCCCGGCCTGGTGGCCTAGTGAGATGGGCCCCCCTCCCCCCGTAGCAACTAAAGTAAAAGACTTGGGGGTGACTGTTGATAACAGGCTCTCTTTTGAGAATCAGGTAAATAAAGTGGTATCAACTTGCTTTTTAACCCTAAGGACTCTGAGGAAAATTAAACCCTACTGAAAGCTTCAGGTCTGTAGTGTCCGCCTTAGCTCTGTCCCATCTGGATTACTGTAATGGTCTGTACCTTACAGTTCATAACAAACATCTAAGCAGACTCCAGATGGCACAGAATGCGGCAGCTAGGCTGCTAACAAATACTCCCAGGTTCGTGTCTATCAGCAAAGGCCTACGGGATCTGCATTGGCTCCCCATGAAACAACTGGTCCATTTTAAGGCCCTATGTATAGCTCACAAATCATTACATGGAGCTGGACCACAGGACCTTAGAGAACGCTTCCAGTGGTTTAGTCCTGGGAGAGCTCTTCGCTCCAGGGATGCTAAACTGGCTGTCATCACCAGGGCAAAAACGGCCAATTGGGGTGGTAAGAGCTTTGTGCGTAAGGTCTCCAAAGCATGGAACGAACTTCCTTTTTTTCATAGGTTCACCTCTGATCTCCTTTCTTTTAGAAGTGGTCTAAAGACCTGGCTGTTTTCAGTCTAGGCACGGACATCGCTCCTGGCCGTGAGTTCTGTTCACTTCCTCTCCAGACATTTTGCTATTGTGCCAGGACACCTTCGGGTATTAGTGCGCTCTATAAGCTGATATAACATAACATAACATATAGGGAATGTAGATTCAAAACAATGCTTGTATTATATTAGTTCCATTTCTGAAGATGGAATGGTGGCATTACTTTTGAACGTAGATGAGTTAGAAATTGTCAGTTTGCAGCTGTATGGGATGTTAGCGGTTTTGGTTATATGAAAGTACTTTTTTAGGATTGCTTTCCATTGCGTAGGTTGTGTAGTGTAAAAGATGAGATCCATTCTCTTTTGTCCTTTAGAGGCATTGTAATAGATATCAGCGATGGGTATTTTGTGGTGTTGTTTAATCAGTCTGTGGTTGAAGTTTTTAGCCACTGTAGTTGAGAGGTTGGGGGGGGAGTGATGGAGAAAGAGTTCGGACCAATTGGTTTCATGAAGTTGTGTAGTGAAGGGCTGTGGTGCGTTTTGGAAGCCTGCATTTTTTATTCTTCAAGGGGTAGCTCAAAGTTCTTTTGTTAGTAAAGCCAGGCAAACTGCATAGCTCTTCTGTGTAGGCCCAAAGGTCTTTTGTGAGTAATGTCAAGCAAACTTCATTAACTCTTTGTTGTAAGCCACTGTTAAAGGGGAGGCAAAGGAGAGAAGCTCTCAGTTGTTGTAGTGCTTAGCGTAAGAAGATGTATCTCAAAACAGTGTACTGATGTTGAACTGGACTTGTAACAGCCCAGTCCAAAATTACTGCCATTCTGGGAGTTTGAACTGCACTTTTTTTCTGTTGAAGTGAATTATGAGAGAGGATCCTGGGTCCAGAAAGTCCTCTTTCTATTGCTATGAGAATCTATCGGGAGCCTGGGGTGCCAAGGAGGTTGAAGAATGACTTCAAAATGACAGCCACTCAGGGATCTTGAACCAACCTCTTTTTATTTCAGTCGAGGTGGAATATGAGAGGAACTATATGTATCAAGCTGGATCACAGGGCATCTAGGAAGCTGAAGAAATACCTCAAAAGGGTGACCGTAGTCATCCCATCAGATTGAGGATGACGAAGGAGCTGGAGGATGAGGCTGTGTCTTCCTTTCGAGATAACGGTGCAGTTAGATTTAGGGGGCAAATTAGGTGGAAAGTGGTTGTGGGGGACAGGCCTTTCTGTGGGGAGGCTGTGGAAGCTTATAGACAAGTCCAACTTAAGAGAACTTGATGTTAGGACTTTGCAGCCTTTCGCTTGAGGGAGCAACGGTTTTCTTGAGGCATCACGTCAAATGTCCATGTCACTCATCAATTAGTTCATATAGCGAGAGGGAGTGGTCATCAAATGCAGCATAAGGCAGGTTCTGCATCCCAGGGACCGGCTTGTTTGGGGTCAGTGACTCGTGAGAGGTCTAGGTTGGTTTGGTGAGGTTTGCGATTCTAAGTCAGTTCGGGGGTCAGCTAATCCAAATGGCCGATGCCTGGCGAGAGCAGGCCCAGAGGGGGACTGCTGCTCCAGAGTCACCCAGCCATGAGCTGTGAATCTAATGTGGCTGCAAGTCCACTGCCCAGTCACAGCAATGGAGCAGAGACCCGGCATTAATCCAGGATGACCGATGCAGGTTGGAGCGGGCTCAGAGGGGGTCAGCGGCTCATGTGACTCCAGAGTAGTAGCAAGTCAAAAATCCAGCCATAGCACTGTGGCAGCCAGCATCTGGTCAGCCACCATCAATCCAGCAGTGACTCCAACATGGTTGTGAGTTCACTGCCCAGTCTATGCAGTGATGCAGTCAGAACTTTGGCTGCTGCCATCAGTCCAGAATGGCCTGTCCTGGGCAGATCATCAACAGTAGGTTTCTGTGTGAGACAAGAGCGAATAGTTTCTTCATTGAAGTTTCTCTTTGTTTAGCAGTTCAGTTCCCTAGTGTTGGTAGAGTGGATGGCCAGGGGATTTCCAGGATTTGCACAGATATTTATCCAGTCCCTCGGGTGCTCATGCCGATGCTCCTTCTAAGCCGGCTATCATTCTCTTTTTGCTGTCCTGTCCCTTCATGGGGAGCAATGCAACAGAAAGCCAGTGTGCTGCCCCTGAACAGGAATGTGTGCCATGGGAACCGATGCCAGCACCACACTGAAAAGTACAACCAAAGAACTAGAACATTCTTCTAACTGCCCCCCACCCTAAGCCCCAAAACGTTCAGCAATCCCACAACTATTAAAAAATTAGTTCAAAGGATGCCAGGGAATCTCGGTCCATATACTGTCCCTTCCCTCCCCACCCTCCCTCTACATAAATCAAACATTCAAACATGTTCCATGCTTTGCGGGACACTCCCAAAGTGCATCAATCTAGGTATCAGACCCTGACTCAAAGGTCCAGCAGACCGACAGAAATACGGAAATGGAGGAAACATAAGGTAGGAAGACATCAAATGAAAAAGAAATGATGTAGGAAACTGGGCTGTTTGTAGATGTACCCCCACTTTTTGCCCCCATTTAGACTGCTAGGCGCTGGTTTTCAACTCTGACAATGCACTGAAACCTGCTAACCAGGCTCGAATGCCGGAGTTCATCCTCCTAAATTGACATATGTAATTGGCATCCCACAATTGACAAGAGCTTATCTCCTTTATAAGTCCCTGGTAAGTGGTAGATGTGGTACCCAGGCATGTTTGGTAAAGGGGCACTCAGGGCTTGAGGCACTTGTCATTCCACCCTGAGTGTACCAAGTAAACTAATGACAGCAGGCCTGCCAATCCAGACTGCAGGATTAGTATTCACTGCTCCATTTCGACTTTGCCCTCATGGTGTGTGACAAAATGACTGCACTGCTTTTAGTATATATCAGTCACCCCAGAGAAGACCTCTTGTGTCCAGGAGGCAGGGCGCAGTATATTAAGAGTGTAGACATGTAAGTGTAAGCTTATATGTGTCTATGAAGACTTTACCATTGAAGTACACTGTAAGTGATAGGAGGTCCATAGATAGCATGGGACTAGTACCCAGGATGCCCAGGTTTCCAATTCCTGATAGTACCACATACATATGTCAAATTTGGTATCAAACAACATGCCTTCTCTCCCCTGCTATGAAGCTGGTGTCAGGGGATGACTGGCATGCACCCAGGTGGCTACCTTAGAGTATGACCACCTGATTACCCAGGCTATCGTGTACTGTGGCTAGGAGGCTCAAGCTTCCTGCCCCAGCTGCTGCCAAGACAGGTTTCTGACATCCAGCCAGGTAGTGTGCATGCTTCCAGGAATCAGAAAAAAAGGTATGAAGGAGGTCAGACCTCCCACCCCTGAGTTGGCTAGTAAAGTCAGAAATCAGAGCTCTAAACCTCAAAGGATTCACTGCCACTGATAGACAAAAGGGCTCTCTCCCTGTGGGGGACAAAGCCCCCCTTGCTCCAGGCATGCTCGACCCAGGCAAGGTGGGAAACTAGGTATCAGGAGGTGTGCAACTCCACGAAGGCTGACTACACACTAAGCATGAACAATCCTGATCTGCACACCTAAAGTGAATTTCTGCCATCTGTAGGAGGGCAAAAACTGGGTTCTGGGTTGGAAAAGTGACCCACACCACCAGATGTGGTCATCCAAGGGGAGGAGTAGCTTTAGGGAGTAGCTGCCTATTGGCTACTAGATCCCATACCCCTAACGCCCCTAAATCCAGGATTTAAGGGACATCTCTGACATCAGAACCTTAGATCTGATCAACATACTTCAAGGAAGGACACCAGGAAGGCCATTTCACTGACAACAAGACTTTGCCCGGCCATAAAGCAAGAAAGGAATCCTGGACCCCTGTGGCAACATTGCTTGGAACTGTGTGAGGGACTTTTGTCCATTGCCAAAACTAGTCACTCACCAGCAGAGGTGACTGGATTGGGAGGATCAGCCCCCTGCAAACTGCAGGTAAGACAACATGTTGAATCCAAAAGAAGTGCTGGCAATCGGGCCCGCCAAGAAATCGCCCAAATCAAAGTGGTGCAATGTATTCTGGACGTGTAGCTCTGCTCTCACTGAAGTCTCGAGCTGTCACTGGACTCCCATGGATATCCAGCTGCTAAAGTTCCTTTGGATTATCTTGACCCCAACCAAAGCTTGTTGGTCACCAAGCTGGTAACTGACCCCATAAGTCAGCTCTGCATTAAAAAGGCATCTCACAAAAATAGCAACTGATGTCAGCAATGACCCCCTCCTGTGTATGTGCATCTTCTTCTTGGTGGTGGCATCCCTATGGAAGAAGCAGCCTTTGAGCGTGTGGTTCCAAGTTGATTGACAACTCGAAGCTTCCTCTGCACCCAAACTCACTGACCAATGTAAACGTTAACTGGCTATTGAACCTTAGTCCTGGGTCCCCAAAGACCTCTACCGTGAGAGGGTGGAAAGTAACTTGAACCCGAAGTGACCGTTTGCCACTAAGAAGCTTTTCCCCTTGACCATAATGTTAAAAACCCCATTTAAAGACCACTGACCACTCGGAAGTTACCTCTTCGCCCGGATTCCCCAAAGATGTTACAAATATTCTAACTATGGAAACATCCTCCTGGTCCCACAAAGACCTCTACCCTGAGAGGGTGAAAAGTAACTCAACGCCTAAGTGACCATTTGTCACTAGCAGAAATTCTCATTGACCACAACGTTAAATGTCTACATTATTTAATACATTTATTTCTAATGCTTTGAAAACTCATAACTCGACTCTCGGGAGCAAGATGGCGGCTCCGTAGCGGTCGGTGCTGTGCTGTGCAGCGGTGAGGGCAGAGGAGATGGGACCGGTAGAAGGCTAATATGCGCCGAATAAGTTCTGAGTTAAGCCGATTGTGGACCTCGTAAGAATGCTGCTACTGCTGTCACTACCAACCTCGAAAAGCTGTTTTCGCTACGTAGCTGGGGCAGCTGTTGTTGTGTTTTCGGCTTCTTCGCTTGGACATAGATTCCGCGGAAATACAGGGCGAAGCCTAAGCGGAACGGTGCGGATTCGGAGAAGTGTCGGGCCCGGGACGAGAAGAGCAGATCTCTTCCTGGTGCGAAGGGGTGACAGCAGCTTGTGTTTGGATCCTAGACGGAAAGGAGAGATGGCACCAAAGATAGCGGCCGGATTAAAAGCTGCATCTCAAAGGAGGAAAATACCACGAGAGGATGCCGGGGGATGACAGAAGGGAACGAAGCCCTAGGGGCAGGATCACCACCTATCGAGAAAGTAAAAAAGGGTCAGCAGAACATTGGAAGGACTCGCCAGGGGCCCACCTCGCGGACATCTTTCCCAAAGCCGGTAAGGAGAAGGGGAAGGAGGTAGCTAACGAGGTGGAGGTGGAGGGCAGTACTATACCGGTAACAAGAAGCCGAGTGGAGGATCCGAAATCTGGGCATGATATTGAGGAAGGTCCCATGTCCTTCGGTAAAGAATTTCCGGACCGGGTATTATCCCCCATAACAACGGCAGTTATCGATCCCATGTCCCAAACTAAGGCTGGGGAGCAGGAGTTGTTAAAGGAGCCACTCCGGATTGGCAACATGCCATCTTCTCAGAACCCGACACCAGAGGCTGTGGACAAATTTGGCTCAGACTTTTTGAAGACGAGTGTCGGGCTACAATCAGGGATCTTATCTGATATGGGGCCTCCGAGAGGAGAGCTAGACTCAGATTTGTTAGGTCTATGTAGTGAAAAGGAGAAGGAGAAGGATCCCAGCGAGTGCTTCTTTTCCACGTCTGAAGGGGCTGGGTGGTCTCAGGATGATGAGTGCAGTTTCAATTCCGAATCAGGAGGAGATACAGGGAGTAACCCAGAACTAGATATTCCAGCAACAGCCGTAAGACCACCAATGGCGGCGAGGAGCCAGGCTCAGAGTCATAGGCAGCCGGATTTAAGTCATGATCAATCTACCAGCTTGTCTCTCCAGGGAAACCAGGTAAGCCCGGGGGTCGATAATACTCATCTGTCACTTTTGGAGACAATCCACCAAGAGATAATAGCACATAGAGAAGAGACCCGCCAGGATAATCGAAAAGCTCAGGCTGCGATGAGGAAGATGCAGGGCGTGGTCAGGAAACTATCTAAGGCTTGTGCTAATACTGGAGATAGAGTCTCAAATCTGGAAGAAAGACTGGTAGCAACAGAGGCTGAGGCAGCTGAGGCTTCTCTCAAAGTTAATGCTCATTGCGCTCAGGTGATCGATCTTCAATGGAAAATGGAGGAGATGGAAAATAGGCTTCGTCGGAACAATCTGAGGGTACTAGGAATTCCGGAGGGGGCAGAGGGATCTGATATAAAGGCTTATATAATTAAGCTCTTTGAGCAAGCGTTCCCAGAGCTCTCCAGCTGGAACTGGGTCACTGAGATCCAGCGGGTTCATCGTACCCCTTTCAAAATTCGTAAGAATGCAAGAGAGAGTGATAAACCAAGAGCGGTATTGGTTTTCTTTGGTAATTTCATTGTGAGACAGGCCATTGCAGACAAAGCGAGACCAGATGCTCGGAGAGCTGTTGAAGGGATATCTTTCTTCGTCCGTCCAGACTATTGTCATTCGACTGTAGAGCGGAGGTGGAGACTTAGAGAGATGATCAAGCCTTTCCAGGATAAGAAGATCCAAGCTTTTTGATCAATCCAGCCCAGCTAAAATTGATCAACGACGGCAAGATATTATTTTTTGCTTCAGAAATCAAAGCTAAGGAGTATTTGGACTCTTTAGGCAATCAGACTCAGAGCTAATTTTTTTTTTCTGTTTTTTTTTTCTTATGGATGGGATTAATTGTATATTTTTACTTCAGGAGATGGTGCAGCAGTATGTTATGTAGTATGTTATGTAGATATGTTTCGGTGCATGTACTAGCCTGATATTGGTTTAAGGCCTTGTATTGGTTGTTTTCATAAATAGAAAAGTCTGCTCTCATCGCAAGCACCGCTAGACCATCACGTTCACAGACTAGGTCTGAGCGCTTCACAGAGGGGGTCATGTTGGGGTGGTGTGGGGGGGGAGGGGATGAAGGGGGTTGGGTTTTGACAGTGGGTGGAAGGGGGGAGGGAGGGGGAGGGGGGGTTAAGCTGGAAAATGGGGGGAAAAAATGCAGTTTGAATCACCATGAAGGTTCTAACAGTCCGTGCAGGGATACAGCAAATGATAACCAGTTAAGGATTCAGGTATTTTTCGATGCTCGAGTAGAATCTCAGGATGGCAAGCATTTGGGTGTGCTCAATTAATATTGGAGGGCTAAATGATTGGAAGAAACTTCAAAAACTAGTCTATTTTGTGAGGTATAATAGATTGGACGTTATATGTCTGCAAGAAACTCATCTCCCTTGGGCTAAAAGGAAACTTATGTATGTGAGAGGCTATGAATTCGCTGCCTGTTCAACGCAAACCTCGACAAATAGGGGAGTGGCAGTCTTGGTCAGAACCGTCTTGGGAGGGGTTAGACGGACTAAAGTGGATAGTAATGGGAGATGGGTCCTAGTTGAGCTGGTGAAAGGTGTCACGTTGTGTATAGTGTATGGATCTAATAATGATGATCCAGAGATTTATGATTTTCTTGAAACAGAGCTAGCCACCTGGTCAACACCCATAATATTTTGTGGTGATTTGAACATTTCAGCGGATTGGGGCCCAGATGTAGTATATTTAGGACGAAAGCCAAGGATGTTCAGGGCTGTCAAATCTCTTATTAGTTCACATGGGTTGTTAGACGTATGGGGAATAAAGGAACCCGAAAACCCAGGCTATACATATTTTTCATACCCATTCCAGAGATATACTAAGCTGGATTATTTTTTCGTGTCAGCTTCAGAAATAAATCGAGTAGCAATAACCAAACTCCCAAAGGTACTATCGAACCACAATCCGTTGGTATTAACATATGAACTGGATAGGGTAGAAAGGGTAAGAACTAGATGGACTTTTGAAAGGAGACTATTGTTGGACGAAAGATTTGTAGAGCACATTAGAAAGTGGGTGGGGGAATTCTTTGCAGCTAATAGATATAGTACCTCAAGAAATGCGGTATGGGAGACGCTAAGGCAGCCTTAAGAGGTGAAACAATAAGCTGTGCGGCCAGACTGAGAAGAGAGGATAGGAGTGAGCTGGAAAGATTAACGATGGAATTGTCAGTGGTAGAGGAACAACACATCTTAGATATAGCACAAGGTGGGGATAGCATGGAGAGTCAAAGGAAACTGCTGGCAGCTAAAGCTGATATACAAAAGCTGGTAACGCAGAGGGTGACAGGTGAATATCAAAGCTCAAGGGTGAAACGATATGAAACTGGCGAGCAAGCAGGCAGGCTGCTGGCATTACAAATCAAGCAGGAAAGAGCAAAAAACATTATTACTAGGATAGAAGATAATGGTATAGAATACACAGAAGCCAAAGACATCCTGCAGGTTTTTAAGAATTTCTATCAAGACCTCTACACCGAGGGAAATACAGGCGGTCACCAAGGTGAAGAATATATAGATAATGGCCCCGACTTGATAACATAGCCAGGGAAGAGCTGGAGATGGATATTGGTGAGGGTGAAATTAAAGCAGCCCAGCAGGAATTATCCATGGGTAAGGCCGCCGGCCCTGACGGGATTCCTTTGGAGGTATACAAATTTATTGAGTCTGAGATTACTCCGCTTCTCGTAGATTTATTTAATGGCATAGTCTGTACAGGAGTGGTCCCAGACTCATGGAGGGAAACAAACATAGTCGTTTTTCATAAGAAGGGGAAACCTAGTGAGAATCCGAGATCATACCGCCCCATTTCGCTGATCAACGCGGATACCAAACTTTATTCCAGAATATGGGCTAAAAGGTTGAGCAGGATCATAGGCGGCCTAGTCTCCCCGTGGCAACACGTTGTTTGTACCTGGGCATGGCACTACAGACCACACTAGGAGAGCAATAGCTCTGTTTGATGCTCAGTCTATAGTGGGAGACAGGATGGCTATGATCCTGCTCGATGCAGAGAAGGCTTTTGACCGAGTGGTTTGGAGATTTCTCTGGGGGATCTTAAAGGGGAGGGGATTTGGAGAGAAATTTATAAGAGCACTTAGGGCAATGTATGTCAACCCGGTTGCCAGAGTGGTGGTTATGGGCGAGAGCTCCGATAAAATTATTATAAGTAGAGGCACGTGTCAGGGCTGCCCCTGCTCCCCAATCCTATTCTCTCTGTACATCGATCCGTTTATTCGAAAAATACTAGGCTGTCCAACAATCAGACCTGTGGTATGTAAGGGGCATGAGACAAAGATTTGGGCGTATGCGGACGATTTGGCTGTGGTTACTTTAGATCCGCATCAGGCACTTCTGGTTTTGGCACAAATGGCAAAGGATTTTGGTAAACACTCAGGATACCTATTAAACGAATCTAAAACATTAATAATTTGCACAAACAATATTATCAAAACAGACGCAAGATTTGTGGACTCAGCGAGCTATCTGGGGGTCAGAATCAATGCTTCAATAGACAAAATAGTAGCTGAGAACTTTGGCCCACTGAGTAAATCTATAGAAGTGGATTTAAAAAGAATTAATGTATTACACCTTTCATTGATAGGCAGGGTAAATGTATTGAAAATGACGATGTTCCCCAAAATTCTTTATTTGTTCCGGGCTATACCTCTTTTAATTGAAGAAAAAGTAATTAAAAGTTTAGAATCCATCTTTATAAAGTTTATTTGGCAATATGGGAGGGTAAGGCGTTCTACTAATCTTATGTCTCTCCCTAGGGATAGGGGGGGTCTGGCCCTACCGAACTTGAAGTTGTATCATTGGTCGTGTCTATTGATGCATATGTCCATTTTGTTCCAGTCAGAGTCACAAGCTACTCGAGGAAATCATGACACTCAGGTGCCCCCCTCAATTTTTGAGTTATTAGTAGGAAGGAAAGCATTTGGTCTCTTAATGTGCGAAGTTGATCGCAGATATTATAGGAAGGTACGTTTTAAGGTATTGGATGGTGCATGGGGGGTCTGGAGGGCAATCTCAAAGTTTTGTCGAATTCCCAAGGTTAATCAATATCTCCATTTAAACAACTCTAGCTTATTCCCACAAACGGTAGTCAATAGGAACCTTCAGGTATAGGAAGAGCTAGGTATTAAAACATTAGGGGATATAATGAGGGGAGACGAGATATTGGGGATTAATGAGTTGCAGAATAGCGCCGGTATCCCTTCAAAACATTGGTTGCTGTATGTTAAATTAGTGTTTAGGCTGAAGGCATTAAGACCGAGGATTTCGTTAGTACGTGAATTCCCAATTGTAAAAATTTTGGGAGGGGCTGTTAGGTCAGAAAATCGATATATCCCCTACCCTTATGGTTTCAGGCACTGACGACAGGTTAAAACTGGGGAAAGCGGAGGAAGCTCTGGTTTTCATCTCTGTCGCAGTACTTTGGATTTTGATCTCTGCTGGGTGGAAGGATATTGTAGCCCCCTCATTCCAAATGTGGCTCTCTAGATTGCTTGGTCTGCATAATATCGAGATCTCTCTGTATGCTCTGAAGGGGAAGAAATCAAGAGACTTTGGAGAAAGTATCTGGGCTCCTGTATCAAACTGGAGAGGGGTTGGAATCAGAGAGGAGGAGTAAAATCAGATGAGTAATGATAGCTAAAAAAGTTTTATATAAAGAAAGTGTGGCTCCTCACTCTGATTAAGGCAGATCTTGCAAAGATAAAGGATGTTCTATCTTTGTATTGTCATTTTTCTTGAATTCTTGCACTGATGAATTGATGCAATTTTATGTTATTTGTATGATCTGCAAATCAAAATAAAGTAAAAAAAAAAAAGAAAATGCATAACTCCAATTATATGTATGACACAAGGTTAATTTTGGTGTCTAAATGTATATAAAAATAAGCTCTATTTTTATAAATGTTTATAAATTTGTGTTGTATTTCTTTCAAGCTGTCTCAATTACTTATCCCTCCTAATGGCACTGTAAAATGCTTAACACATGTTCCTCTAGTAATGCCTGACTTCTCATTGCCACACTACCAGTACTGAGCTAAGGATTATTGTTGAATCCAAGGATCATCTTTGGGTATTGTGATAATATTGTATGGTAAGGTCTCACAACCATACAACATAATATTCCACTTTGCTACAAACAAGATATGGGAGGCTTCTAGAGAATGCTCTCTTCCACTACTTGCCGCCTGATAATCAGAGATGCCCATTCCCGTTTTGCTATAGTAGCTTCACTGGTGCCTCATAGTCACCCTATATGCAACCTCTTTCCAGCCTCATGGGACTCTGCCTCAGTCCGCAGGGATCAGCGTACCATCCGCCGCCACTTCAATATGATGAGGCATTGACTCCGGTGTCTCCGAGGCCCGGGAGCTCAGTCATCCACCCAGGGTCACCCAGTCTCACGAGCACCCATAGAGTTTAAGCAATCTCATGCAAGTTCCAGCGTAGCAACAAAGTGAGCTTTGTTGTTATATCGCGCCTTGAGTCTGGTTGGTTAGAGCAACATATATTTGAGGCTTCCATGTAATCACCTCTTCAAGGCTTAAAACATCTTCCAGTACTGCTGCACCTATCACGTATAATCAGGAATGATCTGTATTCTAAGCCCTTCATATTGGGTGTGTTGTGCAATCAGGCCCAGAGCAGTATGGCATCTCTACCTTGAAAATTTAGGAACCACGCTATGATCAACCTCGGCTGGACTCCTGGTTTTGGAGGCGACCTCTGAGCTCTGTGTGCACCTATGACCGAAAAGTATTTAGAGAGGACCTTTGGTTTCAGCACATTAAGGATCCAGGCCTCCAAGAAGAGGTCCATTGCTGGGATCTCTGCCCTCTCTGGGAACCCTAAAAAGCAAAGTTATTGCGGCATGATCTTTCTTCTGTGTCTTCTACACAGTCATGAAGGACTATTGTTGTTTCTTGTAGCTTAATCACTGTAATTCCCATTTCAGACACCTGTATTCATACTTCCTACACTGCTGACTCCACCGCAGTTGTTCTACCAGCAGCTTTGCGTAGATCTGTTCGCAGGAGGACCATTTCAATTGCCACCATATCTACCTTGGATTCAAGAGTTTTTCTTGTGTCAATAATGGCTTTCATCAGGTCTGATATTGTAGGATCAGTCGTGCCCCCAAGCCCCCTGTGCCATGACAGCATTCACCCCAGTCTTTTCCAGCGCTGCAATAACCCGCCCTGACCCACCCCCTTACAGTGGTATCAAAAGCTGCACCTGGACCTTTGATGCTGGGACGCTCTGCTGCTGCCGTGGACCCTGCGCACTGACCTGCTGCTTGTTCTGTTTCTGCCCACTCCTCGCCGGACCCGCTTCGCGGGTCCCACTTCGTAGCGCTTGCAAAGTGCGCTGGACTTAGGGGAGGGGCTGCTTTGCTCCTGAGAATCCTTGTGGGGTGTGTGTTGCTGAGGCAGGGCTGCGAGCGGTGGATCAGCGACTCCAACTCCCAGGAGTCCCTGTGTGCCTCACCCGTTCCACCTGGGCCGCTCTCCCTGCCTGACCCGCCCCCTTACAGTGGTATCAAAAGCTGCACCTGGACCTTTGATGCTGGGACGCTCTGCTGCTGCCGTGGACCCTGCGTACTGACCTGCTGATTGTTCTGCTTCTGCCCACTCCTCGCCGGACCCGCTTCGCGGGTCCCGCTTCATAGCGCTTGCAAAGTGCGCTGGACTTAGGGGAGGGGCTGCTTTGCTCCTGAGAATCCTTGTGGGGTGTGTGTTGCTGAGGCAGGGCTGCGAGCGGTGGATCAGCGACTCCAACTCCCAGGAGTCCCTGTGTGCCTCACCCGTTCCACCTGGGCCGCTCTCCCTGCCTGACCCGCCCCCTTATAGTGGTATCAAAAGCTGCACCTGGACCTTTGATGCTGGGACGCTCTGCTGCTGCCGTGGACCCTGCGTACTGACCTGCTGCTTGTTCTGCTTCTGCCCACTCCTCGCCGGACCCGCTTCGCGGGTCCCGCTTCGTAGCGCTTGCAAAGTGCACTGGACTTAGGGGAGGGGCTGCTTTGCTCCTGAGAATCCTTGTGGGGTGTGTGTTGCTGAGGCAGTGCTGCGAGCGGTGGATCAGCGACTCCAACTCCCAGGAGTCCCTGTGTGCCTCACCCGTTCCACCTGGGCCGCTCTCCCTGCCTGACCCGCCCCCTTACAGTGGTATCAAAAGCTGCACCTGGACCTTTGATGCTGGGACGCTCTGCTGCTGCCGTGGACCCTGCGTACTGACCTGCTGCTTGTTCTGCTTCTGCCCACTCCTCGCCGGACCCGCTTTGCGGGTCCCGCTTCGTAGCGCTTGAAAATTGCGCAGGACTTAGGGGAGGAGCTGCTTTGCTCCTGAGAATCCTTGTGGGGTGTGTGTTGCTGAGGCAGGGCTGCGAGCGGTGGATCAGCGACTCCAACTCCCAGGAGTCCCTGTGTGCCTCACCCGTTCCACCTGGGCTGCTCTCCCTGCCTGACCCGCCCCTTTCCCTCCTCATTTTAGCTGCATTACTTACCGCTGCGCGGGAGCACGCGGGGGAGCGCCCGGGGCTAAGCACGGGCAAAGGGCGGGCCCTCTTTGGCCCTCGGAGGTCGGGCCGGGCCCAGTCTCTGACACGTTGGTTAGGTTGTTCTCTATCTATTGTAGCTCTGAAGGTGCATTATGGCTCTGAGTCCAATAACAGACTCAACATTGACAGCAGGGGGGCTGAGTAGAGGGACTCTGGACGGTTATTTTGCAAAGGCTCCCGTAGATTGTGACAAGGAGCGCATATTAGCTGAGCGCCGAGCTGAGCGCCGGTGCTCGATTGAATCCATAAAAGGCAGTTTTCTGCCTATAGATACCCTGCAGATAGCTCCTCCAGCCCTCACGAGTAATGTTAGTATAATTGAGGACCCTGATATATCCCACCTAGATAGTACCCCTATGCTCTTTGGCGAAAAATCTCCTACATCTGTTTTGCCTGCAATTCCCCCTATTAAAATTTCGCATTCAGCTAATGACTTAATCATAGATGAAGCGGAAATACATCTCGAGCCTTGCCTACAAGGTGCAGAGTCAACTCACAAAAATAGAACTAGGAGGAAAGAGGTACCTAAGTTGTGGGGTCTGCCACAATGTAAAAGGAGGAAGAGGGGGGTTGAGCCACCCAAATCTAAACTAAGTCATGCTGACTTTGATAAAACCTCAAAATCATTACCACTAACCACAGACAAATTGGTAGTTATGTCCACCCCCCCCAAATCTCCCTCCAAACGAGGTATCACCTACTGATTTGTTAGGTGGTATGGAGAAACTTATTAGATCTCTTATTCTCCCGTTAGAACAAACACTAACTAGGTTGGAGCAAAGACTGGGGACTCTTGAGCAGGCTATTGGTATAAATACTGAATTAATAAAGGGTTTAGGGAAAACGGTATTGCCTCCCTCGACCTTGGCAGTTTCTTCTAATACTAATCTCAATAGGGAGTCATCTAATATTATTGAACCTACTACTACTATAAAGCAGAGGGTACCTATACCAAAACTCATACAACCACTGGTCCAGAATGCTGATAGAGCGGCCGAGAGGGTACATAGTATTTCCCACCCAGGTAACGACCAAGGAAGAAGGAGCAGCCATAGGGGGCGCCCAGTCGAACTACCTCCGGAAGCAGTACCATATGTGGTGGTTCTCACTGGAGTTCCGGCACTAGTGGAAGGCAAAAGGGAGGGATACTTCCAACTAAAACATAAAGTCATGCATTGGCTTGGTCAGAATAGACCACTTCCTCGTAATCTTAATGGTGAGATTATGTATGTCCGGCGTCTCCCTTGGCTAGGAAGTAGACCTAAGGATCTACAGGGGGACATTATTGTTGTTAATTTTAGAGATCAAGAAATTGTTAGATTTATTCTAAGTTGGCCCCCGGGTGAGGGAAACAACTCCATCATTCCCTATGATCTAATTTACTTTTATCCAAGATCTTTGGTGGGTCCTCCTTTGAATTCAGTGTTCTCTGCCTACTATCAACCAAATTTCCATTCTATGCCTACCGACAACTGGTCTGTTCACTATAGATCTCATCTATCGGCCCCTATTAGAGAGTGTGGGTGGGACATTATTCCGCCTGGGCATTTTAGACCTAGATGGACTGATCCTATGGGCTCACTGACCCCTTTGGAGGTGACAAATAGATTTAATGTTTTGTCGGGTATGAACGACTGCGATTGACAGTCGGGGCCTCTTGGGAACTTTATGCTTAGTTTCATGGATATTGGGGTACCAACTGACTATGATACTAGGCTTAATTCCCTGGCATCTAACCAGATTCCAGGTGACATTTAACTTGCTGACGAATCTATGCTAGGTAGCGGAAAAGTGGAAAAGGAGGCTACGAATCTGAATCCTATTGGTACACCTTCTGTTTTGGGGGACAGTGATCCGCCCGAACAAGGCTTGGTCGGCTCCAAGGGGGTCTTGAACTTAAATGTTACTACTGAAGCTCTTGGTCTGGGAGACGGGGTACCTCCTGAGAATAATCCGGACAGCTCCGAAATTAAAATTCTTTCCTGGAATGTGGCAGGACTGAAGAATAAGTTGCCTATACCAGATTGGGGTTCATTTATTTCATCATATGACATATGCATGATGCAAGAAACCTGGGTGGTAAATGAAAGTTCATTTCCTGGTTTTGCTATTTTTGAAATCTTAGCGACTTCAAGTGGTAAAGGAAGACCATCAGGTGGATTTTCTATCTGGGTTGGTACTCACCTGGGTGTCCAGGCAACGCTCATTGACACCAACTCTCTCGATGTCCAGTGTGTTTTATTAACCTCGTTAAGTAGGCAAAGAATAGCTTTGATTAATGTTTATTCAAGGCCAGTTAAGCGGGGATTGGAATCTGAGGCTATTAAAACTTTGCTAGGTTTGCTATTGAAGTTTGACTCCTCCACTGTTATAATCCTGTGCGGAGACTTCAACTGTCATTTTGAGCCCCTTATTGACCCGTCTTTGGGTGACTCTGATGAGGTCGATTCGTCTTGGTCTATTCCGGATCCTATGATGCCTTTAGTTAAGGTTTGGACCCATCTCGTTTTGCAACTACAGTCGTTGGTACTGACCACCTCATTGCGCGCTTGCAATGGGAGGCTGGAGCCTGACAGGCCTGGTAGAAATACCTTTAATCGTCAAAATCAGTCTTCTGTGATTGACTATGTCTTCATGGAAGCTAGGCATTGGGATAGGTTGCTGGAATTCAGGGTTGTTGACAGGTATGACAGCGACCACAATGCGCTGATTTTATCCCTCAAACCAGGGAGTTTTGGGTTAAACAAGACCCCACCTGCTGAAGTTAGAACTGTATCATCTTTAATAATTTCCAATTGTAGGCGTAGGGTTAAATGGCCTAATTTGCAACACTCCCCATGTAAACTTGCAAAATTGTATGAAATTGCGTCTCCGTTTATTGCGGAAATGGGGGAATCTGAGTCTGGGGGCAGGGCTCTAGATATACATAATCAGTTGGTGGCCGCACTGAAGGATGTCCTGTGCCCGGTGATGAGGACTAGTCAGTTGCGAACAAAGAAGCACCCGTGGTTCAACGCCCAATGTCGTAAAGCAAAGAAAGCGTTGCTGTTAGCTCTAAAAACCAAAGATGCAGGCTTTATTAGGGTTCAACGTAGCTTGTACAAGAATATAATTGGGAATGCTAAGATGGAACGGGAGGCCTTTATGTGGGGGGAACTGGGTACAGCACTCTCAGCTAGGGATTTCAAATTATTTTGGTCAATTGTTGCTGTTGGGCCGCATGGTTCCAATTCTGAGCCTGGCCCGAATATTGCCCCGGAATTGTGGAAAAATCACTTTAGTGGTTTATATGGAATTCTTGAGACTGATACCACAAGGTGTGTAAACTTGGAACCAATCTCAAATAACCTTGAGTCTGATGATTTAGTGGGAAAGTCTGGATTTTCTAGGCACGGCGGCTTGGCTGTATCCTTTACCCTTAAGGAGGTGGAGGCAGCCATAGCTAAGCTCTTACCTAATAAAGCCCCTGGGCTGGATAAACTGCCAGGGGATCTTTATCGAACCCAGCCTAAAATCTGGGTTCCTTATCTTGTTGTGTTGTTTAATGGGGTCTTGCAGGGCGCAGATGTGCCACCTACTTGGTTAGGCGCTGAGATCGTCCCAGTTTTCAAAAAGGGTTGCCCCCTCACCCCCTCAAATTATAGACCTATTAGCTTGATCGACACCTCACAAAAGCTAATGGGGAGGATTATTCTTGATAGGATCCTTGAGTGGGTAGAGGAGAACGACATCTTATCTACATTCCAGGCAGGCTTTGGAACTGGTATTTCCACCATAGACCAAATATTTCGCCTGCAGGTACTTTATTGGAAGGCAGCTAAGGTGGAGGGTGGGAGCCTCTACCTTGTATTTGTGGATCTACGGGCTGCCTTCGACTTAGTTCCTCGAGCGAAACTATGGAAAGTGCTGGCAGCTCTAGGTCTCCCTTCTTACTTGTTGTCTATCCTGTCTAGGTTACACACCAACAACTACGCTCAGGTTAGGTGTGGCAGGCAAGGCGATCTTACAGATCAATTCCCTGTTAAAAAAGGGGTCCGCCAAGGGTGCGTATTGGCCCCCACGCTATTCAGTCTGTACATTAATGGTCTTGTTGACCATTTGAATGGCGTGGCAGACATCAACGCCCCCAAATTGGCCACAGGAAAGGTACCCGCTCTGATGTTTGCTGACGACACATTGTTGCTGTCTAAAACATCATCGGGTATCCAGAAAGTACTTAATGGCTTTGTGGAGTTCTGTGAGCAGCGGGGACTGGAAATTAATTTGGGAAAAACCAAATTTATGATATTTAACCCCCCGAAGCAGACACGCCCTAATCCGGTGCTAAATGGCATTCCCTTAGAGAGGGTTGAGACATTTGTCTATTTGGGTGTTACCCTCACGGAAATTTTTTTGTGGAATTCCCAGATTATCAAATCGGCATTAAAGCTCTCACAGCTAGTGGGGGGATCAGTAAGGTATTAAAGGGGTCAACTTTTAAACCAGTGTCCCCGGCGCTGGAAATCTATTGTCGCCAAGCCAGACCAGCAGTGATCTATGGGGCTGAGCTTTGGGGGCACAAACAATTATTGTCCCTTTCTAGGGTGGAACAAGCTTTTCTGAGGAACTTGGTGGGTTTGCCAGCTAGTACACCTTTGATACCACTTAGAATGGACCTTGGTATGGACTCTATTGAGGAAACTGTCAATGCAAGACCATTTATGTACTGGAAGAGGCTCTGGTCAGTCCCAGAGCTGGCCCCTTTTAGATCTGAACTAGCTGAGATATGGCTCTCTCTCAAACATAAGAAGATCCCTTGGCTGGTGTACATTAGGGCCGAAAGCATCAGGCTGGGCACCCCGGACTTGTGGGAAATGCCAGACACCTACTGTCCTAGGGTACCCAAGCGAGAACTCCATGAGTTGATACGTAGGCAGAATTTTCAAACCCTTTTGAGCTCTGCAAACCTGGGTAGGTTGACCACTGAGTTCCTCTTGGTGAAACTGGATTTTAGGATGGAGGATTTTATGGATGCAATTGAACCCCCGTTGGCCAGGAAGTTGTATCTCCAGTTAAGGCACAGCACTTTGCCTATCAGGTCATTTACCAATAAATGGGCAAGGACTAATAATGAAATTTGCCCTGCCTGCGACTATAAAACTGAGAACATATCTCATGTCTTGTTCTTTTGTCCTGCTTATTCAGTGATTAGAAAATGCTGGGTGACTCCAATCTGCAAGAACCTTAAATTTCTCAATTTTTTCCAAGCCTGCAGAACATTAACCTATGATACCCACCCCCCTATTGTATTTGCAGTATCTCGTTATCTTATAGGTATGTGGCGTAGGAGACAATCATTCTTAACCTGATATTTGTGTTATGAAATTATTTTGATCTTAAATTCTTTCGTGGTTGATAACTCTTAGTTTAATCTTCTTCTAATGTTTATGTCTATTTAATGTATTATTTTTATGTGCTGTTTTTGTATTTGCACTTTTATGGTCTTTTGACCGCAATAAAGTTATCAACTGGCAATAATATATTGTTCTATAGTGTTGCTCTGGGTCTGCTTGCCACGTTTATTTCACACCATATTATAAGAACCACCTCAACAACGAAGGAGCCTCAGTGCCACCCCACCGCTATTCTAATGTAGGCAGCCTGTCCACTTGGCGAGTTTGTTGATATTATAGTATTATAGTGTCTACATGCTCAGGGGTGGAGTCAGAGCCAAGTCCATGCAGTTGCCTGCATGGGGGTTAAAAAGCAGTCATTCTCCACTAGTCCAGGTCTTCGTAGAAACACCCCTCCGTGCCAGTCAGCCCACCTGTGGCACTCCAATGCTTTGCCCCAGCAAGCTGTTCCTCTCAGTAAATCCTAGTTCAAATTTATGGGGCATCCCACCTCCATCCGACTGGAGAACCCCAGTGCGCTTCACAATGAGCTAGGATTTCCCCGTCATTCTGGGGCATCAGTCCTGCTCTTGCTCCATGCCAGTCAGCCGCCCTCTCTGTTGATCTCCTCTGCAGTGCTTTTAGTAGCGCTCTGCTATCTTAGGAAGCCATTGTGTGCTGCTCCCATGTATCCCCATCTTAGTGTGAGAATGCCCGCCAGCTGTTCTTGAGGGTCTCCAGGGGACTCCGTGGATCCAAGGCACTCACTTTCTCAGCAAGGGTTGCAGTCTCTGCATTTTAATTATGCAGGATTTTTAGGAGGCGTCCGAAACACAACTGCATCACCATCTTGAAGGCCACGCCTCCATCTTCTCACCCTTGGCATAGAAACAACAAGCAATGGCAATGTCAATAGGTCTCGCATTTGTGAGAGTTAGAGGTATTGGTGTTGTAAATGACATGTATGTGTGACTGTTTTGGTTTGGAGTGGAGTGGATGTATGTAGTGTGAAGTAGAATTATGTGGGTTGGATTGTAATCATTAGTTGTGGAATTGTGTGGGGTGGAATTGTATTGTATTGTAATTGTAATTGTATTTGCATAGCGCATACTACCCCTAATGAGGCACTTAAGTGCTTTTTGGTGAGTAGCATGCTTACCCGGAGCCCAAAGAGGATTAGCAGTGGATTATTTCAATGAAATAGGAGCTACTTTTGAAAGGTGGACATGACAGTCTGTTAGTTGGATTGAATAGGATAACAAAAGTCGGGAAGAGGGCGGGCGTGGGCAAAAAACAGTGATGACAAAAAATAGCAGATGCAACAAACAGCAAAAGAATCAGGTAAAAGTAGCAAAAAATGACAGAAGATCAGAGGAAAACGGCAGTAAGATAGTGGGTGGAGGAGGAAAAAAGAGCGGCAAAGACAACAATAACAGCAGATACAACAAATAAGAACGGAATCAGGCAAAAGCAACAGAAAATTACACATTATGAGAGGAATACCAAATAGGCGGTGGGGGGAGGCAAAAGCAGTAGCAAAGACAACAAATGACAGGAAAAAAAAAATAACAAAAGAATTAGGCAAACAGGATTTGATAAAAGCACAGCAATATGAGAAAGAGACACGTAAATCAGCAACAGTATCCGGAGCATCATTAATCAGTATATTTGTTTGGTTGTGAAGGTGTTTATCCAAACCCTTACTGTGTTGCTTCTGACAGGGTTACAGTTTAGGATCTTTGAAACCCCCCTGTGAGGATTGAGAAATTCCAATTGCATGAGGCGTTTCTTAGCAACTGGCTTGCTTTAATGTAAAATGAATAAGTCATACCTTATCTGGTAGAGTCAAGATCTAGCCGCAGATTCCTCACCCTCCAAACCATCTCCAGTCGCCAGACCAGACATGGAAACCCTTCCACATCAGCATCTCTGCGTGTCAGCAGAGGGCACCAAGCAACCCCGCAGCAACGTTGTCCACCGGATGCGATGCCAACAGAGCCCACACAAGCCCTCCATTGACGCACTTACACCAATCTCCTCTGCAACTACTTTCTGCGTTAAAATGCAGAGCCATGTATAAAACTGCTAAGGAAACAGTGTGCCCAAAAGCAATCTTCTTTTTGACAAACGTATATAATTGTGTGGTGTAGGGTGGATTTTTGTAGTGGAATTATTTGGCATGGTGGATAGATACAGGTGAGAGCTACACAGAATAGATAGACAGGAAGACATAGAGGGATAGGTAGTTTGTGCACGAAGTGCTGAATAAACTCCAGGCAGAGGAGCAGAGTGTGTGCTTGATTTAGAGCTACTGGCGTTGTAAATGACAATGTTTTTATCCACTTGTTATGGAGTAGAGTAGATGTATGTGGTGTGCAGTGGAATTATGTGGTTTGGATTGGAATTGTTAGTTGTAGAATTGTGTGGCATTGAATAGCATGGTGTGGAGTGGAGTTATGAATTGGAATTATGTGGCATGGTGTGCCGTGGAATTATGTGGATAGTAATTATGTGATATTGAGTAGGAAGTTTAATTATGTGGATTGGTATTATGTGTTGTGGAGTGGTATGCAGTAGATTTTAATTATGTGGTGTGCTATTGAAGTTTTGACACAATGTGGAAATGTGTTGTGTGGATTGGATTTATATGGTGTATTGTGTAATTGTCTTCTTGAGATGAATTATGTGGTTTGCTGTCGAATTATGTAGTGTGGGATTGAAATGTGTGGAGTTGAATTGTGTGGCATGAAACCGTGTAGCGTTGTGTGAAATTATGCCAGCAGAATTTATGTGGCATGGTGTGAAATGTATTTATGTTGATTGTTGCTATGTGGCATAGAGTGGTTTTATGCGGGTATACTTATCTGGTATTGAGTAGAGTGTAATTATGTGGAGTTGAATCATGTTGCATTGAGTGGTAATAACTGGAGTGTAATTATGTTGGCTGGTGTTGAATTGTTTGACGGTTCCTTGAGTGGTTATGAATTTTGTGGTGTTGTATGTCACACTAAACATCTAGGTAAGATGCCACAAGGTACCCAGGTGAGTTTAGCAATTCTGTTTATTGTGAATCTTTTTCAGATCATTAAAATGGGATTCACATTAATGAAGGATTTCCCCAAGATTAAACAACGTAGTCAAGTGAGAGAGTCAGCATCAAAACTTAAGTCTACTTGTTCCACAGTCAACAATTTATACTTTAGATGTTTTCTAAAAAATCAAATGTATATATGGCTGATGAGGTGTGCCTTTGTGTGCACCTATATTGCTATACAGTGGCTCCCACTTTGGCATATCATTTTAAAACTTGTATTTATATTTCCAAGATGGTTGATTGGTACTTAAGAATGAACAATTTTAAAAAGTTGGTGTGATGCAGCCTAAATGTACTGGTGTAAGAAGACTCTCAAAAGCTTAGCAGAGCAAGCTGCAGCTGTACAATAAAGGTGCTTGTGCGGGTGGGGGAAAGAGAGCTACGAATACTAAATTAGCCATGTTAGCAGCCCAACTTCAGGCCTCGGAACTGAAGCTGCTGGGAAGGTTAAGCCCTTTGTCAAGATTCAAGGAGAACTGGCTAGGGAGAATGTGATGCTCATAAGTGGGGAGAAAATATTTGATCCTTTGAGTTAGGAAGAATAATTAGCCAGGAATATGAAAGGCACATGAACAACTTCCATCACAAGGCAGGTCTGTGAGCACTTCTGGTGACAGAGACTATATGAGATGCCAGAGAGGATGGGGAGACAGTGTTAGCTTTGTAATAGAAATGATGAACCCACCAAAAAATGTGGGACCAAACCCTGTTCCAGCTGCACCTACTAATGGGGAAAAGAGGAAACTAAGTATTGAGATGTTAGGGCCTATAAGCAATGAAACGTATGCTTTAGCGTTAGCACGCAATTATATTAAGTGGCTGTATGTGAAGTTGTTGAAAGCATGACCAAAGATGTGGTGAATAAATTTTGTGTAGGACATTTTATGCAGGGACAGTCTCTGAGAATCCTTGGTTTTGGCTAACGGTGATCAAGTGACAAGTTCCAAGTTTCCTGTTTATCACGGGGTCAGGGAAGAATTTAGGTATTTTACCCTGAGGCTAATGGACAGGTGGAACGCGTTAACAACGTAATCAAGGAAGCTATGTAATAGCAGTTAGCAGGGAACTCAATTTGAGAAGAGCCCTGCAGGCAACTCTACCCCTTTGCACTACTGCAACTGATACAAAGACAGATTTTTACTATTGGAGCTACTTTGGGGGGTGGAACTGGGTTAACATTTGGCCCCTTTCATGGTTGAAATAGATGTCTGTGAGCTCTGGTGGGTTGGGAATACCAACGGAATCACTAGGTAAAGAGGTAAGTCACTGAGTGGATGAGTATGAACAGAGCACAATGTATGGCGGAGAAAAGGGGAACATTCTCCAGTAGCGTGGCCCAGCTTGTTACTGAAAAGTTACCTAGAGAATGTGAAGTTCCAGGTCAAAGTGGTTTAGACTGCTTCAAGATATAGAAACGTTGAACGTGCTGTGAGAGTAGAAGGGGGATAAATGTGGAACTTGAAATGATTGTCCATTTTCAGTGGGTCACATGAACAGCGGTGGGAAGAGAAGCCACAGGGAATGCATTTCCTGACTTGCACAATGATTCCGGTTGAAAGAAGTAATTGTAGTATCCTGCTGGATACAGTCTAGTGTTCCTACTGCCTGTAAACCCACACTAAACACCCACCCACCACAGGCGTCACCAGTCAGGTGACCCTGATAATAAAAGGGGCCGAGCGCACGTGCTCCAGGCCAGTTAACTACTATACATCCAGTGTCTGTGTGGTCCTTCAATAAATATGCGGGCCTAGCACCCCCACCACTTTACAGTAATTACATTTGGGTTCATGTGCTGTCACTGAAGTAAGGTACCCTAGTGATGGGGGTGTTATGGCAGGAAGAGTTGCTGCAAGTGAGGTTAATTAACTTTTGAACCTACTTCCAAAGTGTAGTGATAAGACGATAAGACGGAGTACGAGATGCAAGGTATTGCCACCCAACGATAGAGAATACGTTTTTATCTTGGATTGTGTCATTAGGACTTTCCTTTTATAGTTTAGGTTGTTGGGGAGGAAGGTGTTCAGGTTTGGCTTTGATGAGTGTGAGACTGTGAGAAACGCTTGAGTGTGGAATATGAAACATGGTGATGAATGATTAGAACGATAATGCAGGACTGTATATGGAGTGGGTGGCTGATGGAGAACTAGCAAGAGGAGGTGAAGCACACCATATCTATGTTGCTGCATTACATCCTTGTTGCTGCTTTCTTTGTTGGATTATGCGAGGTGAACTAAAACCACCTGTAACTACTATTTGACTGAATGTCTTACTTGAGTTGTAGCAAAGAGCTATATCCAACAGGGGTAAGAGGTATGGTGCCGCAGCCAGGGCGACTGACCCCGGAATCTGGGGATCACGGCTCGATCCCCGGCGGCAGATTAGCCCAGCACCATGTGACTCTGGGCAATAGCTTACTTAATCTTCCCAACGGCCCCCAGGGCCTAGAGACCCTTACGGGTTATTGTTCGTGCTTTACAAATGTGGATTATTATTATGCAACAGGCACAATATCTGAAATTTCAATTAAGCAGCTACTGGCAACCAGTGAAATAACCTCTTCACTTCTACACGTGGTTCAGATTTTGAGGTCAAAAACAAACTTAGAGATATCTATAGATGCAGTGAGCACTTTAGTGCTTCTGTAACATTCAATCTGTTGCCCTACATATAGAGTGACGAACGCCCCCTCTAGCTGCTGGCGCATATTAGCTGGGATGAGATGGAAAGTAGGTTTTAATAAGTATAACTGAAAAAAAAGGGCAGTGACATACTTCTGCACCACGGGGTGCCACTTGAGGTCAGAATAAAAAATGATGCCCAAGGTCGGTATTTGGTTGTGAATTTCGATGTCAAGATTTTTTTTTTGAAAGATCAGAAAGGGTGAAGCAGGGAGAGCATTTCTGTTGTTCCCTGGGAGTAAATCAGGTTTGCCAAAATGTAATTGAAGGCGGCAATCTTGCATCCACCTTTAATTTCCCAGAGGTAAAAGTTGATTGCAACACCCAAATAGGCAGACTTGGGAGTGGACAGCGTCAGACTGTAATTGTATGTAGTGTTTAGAAATCATGAAAAGGAGTGGGGTGAGAGAGAGGAAAGAATAATAAGAACTTACTTACCTTAAACCGGTCCCACGTTGGCTTCTTCGCAGTGCCCGGATATGGAAATAGAAAGAGGACAGCATAAGAAAAGAAGAAACAAACCACCAGTTCAAGGCTTATGAGCAATCGCGGGACAGCATTCCTTACTGATAAAAGCTGACATATATAATAACATTAAAAGCATAAAATGCCACCTGAGCACTATAGCACCCTCTGTACCTCTGTTTTTTTTGTAACCGCTACCTCCCACACACTGGAATCTTATGTATAAGATGCGCACCTACCTATGGAACATCCGTGAATCCCATCTAATATTTGTTGTCCATTAGAGATTTTTAAAGATTTATGTCAGTTAATTCATCACTTCTGGGTCTCGTGAAAGACATTCTAGGGCTGAACATATTCGGATAGTTGTATGGGAGTGGGCGGAATGAATAGTGTCCTGCATAAAATTCTGAAATGCAGGCAGAGGGGTAAAAATTGAATGAGAACGTGAGTAGTGAGGAGATTATTATTCTGCAATTGCCTTTAACCAAACAATAAACAATGATTAAAAAAAATACTCCGTCCCTGCCAATACATGCGTGATTCAAACTCGAGGAGGGTGTGGCCTCCAAGTAGACTCTTACTTACCTGCGGCTGCGGAGATGGGATTGGTGCCCCTAATCTGAAGGTTTTGCACTCTAGTATGTATATAAATCTCCTGTGTGTTTCATTTATGCAAATCAACATGTGAATTGTATTAGGCCAGAAATATATTTCATATCATTGAAACGTCTTTCATTAAGAAATGATTGAAAGGCCTCCGGTTTGCTCACATTAAAAGAGCACAGTCATTGGAGACTCTTAGGGATTTAACTCCGAATTATCCCCACTTTAACGCATCAAAAGTGGTGATAGAATTAACACCCCATTCACAAGCTGGTGCAAACTGCAGACAACACTAGTATTCCCGCGATAACTGCCCCCAAATTAATCTCCATGGTGGACACCACCAACCAACACTAATGAGATGCAGAGTAGGCATTTCCGTGCAAAAACACAGAAGAAAACCACAACACCACATTCACAACGAACTGCCAGATCTGCGAAGCGAAGGCAAAACAGGAGATAAATTGCATTAGCACCAGGGATTTTACACCTGTCTTTTGCTGGTGTTAAGCAGGATGGAAGGGAACACTGCCAGGAGCCTTTTAAGTTGCAGGTATTCCAGAGGGAAGGTGTCTGCCTAAGTTAGCACTACTAAAATGACAGTATTTTTGATTAAAACAAATGGACAGACTTCGAGGAAGCTGATTGCCGCAGTCACCATGCTGCCAGTCTCACAGTGACACCTGGCTTCCAGCAGGGGCAGTGTTGGGACAGGGAGCTAAAAGTAGTGATGATGGGACTTTGCAGCCGATTATGATTATCGGCCATTCACAACGTATCACCGGCTAACGCAGGATTTCAAAGCGCCATCGCGATGATTAGTACCTGAGTTTTAACACCCCTTCCCTGTTACTATCGCCATGTACCGCGGGCTGGAAAATACCCCGCTAACATGGCGATATCAATCAGGGTTAGGCAGCGTTAACTATTCTGCTGATAAATTACTATGGCGATAGTTATCGCATGTTCTTGTGAATATGGCCCTTAATCTTTCACGACTCAAACTGTAATAGGAAAATGGTTCTGAGTCGTTTATTTGTAGGACTAGTTAACTTTACAGAAGAATAAATCCAGTTAGCAGCTAGTGGGTGCTTAGCTGTTGAGGGTTAGGGAGCTGTCTGCTAAATAAAATCAAATGTTGCATTTCAGAATACCCATTTTGACAATGCAAAACTGCCATGCTCTCCCTTGCACATCTCCCATGCCTGCTATCTATGGCGTGGGACCAATTAAAAGAAAACAAGGAGTGCTGCAACTGTCCGGCCTGTGGGAGTGCTAGCAGCTGTGTGGACACGAGGGGAGGAGAGCAGCATGCCCGAGCCCGGCCTGTGTACGCTGGCAAAACTGCCCGCTCTCCCGCTCTCCCGCACACACCTTTCATGCCTGCTGTCTACAGCGTGAAACCAATTAAAACAATACAAGCACTAGCACACATACTCGCCGTAGACCCTTCCGTGGAGTAGCTATGCACGAGAACCCCAGTCTGGATAGGGCCATGAAGGCCAGCAGCAGCAGAAAGGGCAGCCATGGCCAGCTGCTATCCCAGATCAGTGGAGTGAGAAGAACAAAGTCCAGCGCTGTCACTTGTAGTGGCAGTCGCTAGCCAGCCATCCCAATAGCAATATATCTACAGAAGCCGCAGAGGTTCAAGCCTGTGCATTACCTGCAAATAGTAGGAAGAAAAGAAAGACATGAAAACCCCCCCAAAATAATTTGTGGTCGCTAACATCTTCATCGATGCAACAGCATTCTTGATTTCATGAATGATTTAAAGCTTAAACAAATGTTTTAAGTTGTCTGTTTGCAACGATGGGAAGCAAGTCATCAGAGGTCACTGCAGTGCGACTGCAAACACAAAAAAAGTTCCACAAACACATAATGAAGATGACCAGTACAATGAAATTGTACTTGGATGCTGTGCTCTGGGAGGAATGGACACGAAAGAAGGCATTACAAATACATGCCAGAAACAAATAGAAACAAAGGTTAGGAGAGTGACAAAGGAACGATTGAATCACAAGCCTATGGGCGAGTATAAAGCCCACAGACTAATTACAGCATGTCGAGAGATAGCGCAAGCGCGCTGCCTAGGCTCGACCTTAAGCGCGCTGCCTAGGCTCGACCTTAAAATGATTAAATTGAAGGGAAATAATTTTGTCTGACTTTTATGTGCTTGCACTGCATGTATTATGACATTCAACCCAGACCGATTGGCTTTATCAGTGTTTGTTTTCGAAGTAGTGAATGATAAAGTCTTCACACCTCTCCCCCATACGGCCCATGCCACTCCATCATACACTCCTCCACGCATACTTTTGAATACTCCATGACTTTTAGAAGCAGAAAAAAGTAAATCGTGAAATGTCTGTACCACCTTACATGAAATCTCTTTGAGACTTTTAAGCAGAGAAGTACAACAATCAATCCCAGATGTCACAGAAGCCCGGACTATTATTTTAGTCTCTGTTGGTGACAGGACTACTTAATGTGTCTGCGTTCTTGAGAATATAATATAATCCATGTCTTTAAAACATCACAATATTCTGTTGTGGCGCTTTACGTTGTAAAAAGGTACTTCTAGTTCTCCATTCCAATCAGGTTCCCTGCTATCCGTGCATAAATATACAATGCAAACATTTTACAGCCCCTCTCTTCTCTCTTATTACAGTCTAACTCAGGAACGGCCTCACCATTTTCCGTTCGCCTGTAAGGAAAGCTCCACCAGGCATGCGCATTAATTGTACCAAATGTCAATAAAATATAATTTGTCAACAAAGCCAACATTCTAGCTCTGTGGTCGGATGAATCATTCAACCACCGGCCGCGCTCGCGTTTACGTAAGTGCGCCAGGACCCCAAGAATCCCAACTCTGACGTTCCTCGGCATTTACTGAGAAGATTTAGAAGGCTAATGGCAGAGTGCCGGGCTTTAGAAATACATTCTGAGCCTAAGAGTAATGTTGTTTAAAACGCATTTAAAGTTCGTAGCAATGCTTACTGCTAGAGGTATACTTTCATGGAGGAGACAGCGTTTCAGAGCCTCAAAGCATAGAGGGCGGCATTGTTAAAGCACCTCTCGAATACAGTCCAATAAATGTGGGCATGTCAGCAAATTCATACAGAAAGCCAGAGCCGAGCCAGCAGTCTATCTTGGCCCTAAGAGCCAGCGCAGAATTCAAGCCATAGCAACATGTGGCATGCAAATCATACAATACATGTCATATAAAAATGTGAATTAAACTGTTAAAACTGAGTAAAGGTTATTACTTTATCATTTGTGATTCAAGATATCAGTGACGTTTATTGAAAATAATTATTTCTAAACTTAGAAACATTCAAGAACAGGTCTGCGCCCTGAGGCCATCGCCAGAAGTCACCCAGGAAAGAAATCTGTTCATTGTGCGCACAGGGAGGCAGTGTAAAACAAATTATTTGCCTAGAATCACACAATTTGTTCAAGTGAAGGAGCTCGAATTTCAGCTGTTTTCCTGATTACACGTTGTACAACTCTGGTTCTCCACGGGCACTTGTTTAACAAGAGCGTGTACAATTTCATGAGCTAAATTACTACAAAGTGCTCAATAAACAGAAATATTCTGTGAAATCAATCTGACACACACTATATAAATATATATATATAAGATAAAGTGTTTCTTGATAATAAAAAGCACGGTGAAAAGGAAGGCAGGACAATTGAATTTTCTATCATCATTGTAGGCTTACTTTACACTGATTTATCAAAAACAGATCAGTCTTAGTCGTTGCTCAATACTTTAGTTATGGCATTTACATAGAGCAGCAAAACAAAGTGGTTATAGAGATCCCACAGAGGGTACTTTCGGTTACGAGCTTTTCGAGAGATGTGACGTCTGGCTACGGAGAGGCATTCATTTACTTCTTTACTTCACACAAAAAAAACACGTTTTAGCCCCACTCAGGTGGCCTGCATTTAAATGATTCTCCTGAGGATGTGCTTTAACTACTGTGGATTATTCCAGAGATGCCGCACTCTGGGGTGGTTGCTACTTGTGGTTGGGATCTGTGCTTTTTTGTCCTTTGCGCTGGTGTTCCTCTGGGCTGGATGTCTCATTCTATGTGACCTTCTAGTAGTTCTGCGGTGGGAATTGGAGACGAAAGCTGCCTGGCACTGGCTTCTTGCATATGGCTGCAGTACACCATGTCCTGGCGTGTGACAGAGAGGTCTGTGGGTGGGGGTTATCGATACCTGCCAGGGAGGGGAAGAGATAATGGGACGGGGATCAATGTCGAGATTTGGATTAGGCTGAGATAGCTGTTGAGTAGTAAGAACAAAGGAAGTTTTCATTCATCAGTTGTACATTAGTTTAAAAATTAGTAACACCTTATTCCTTTTATGAGCTTTCTGGTATTAATTGGATCATTTGTGGGCTGCAGGTTTACCAGACAGAGATTTTGACACAGTGAGCAAGAGGAAAGTTGGGGGGCTTCCTTGAAGATGGTAATGGCTCCCATTAGGAAAATGTTCAGCTGTCAGAAGAAGAGGACATTTTGGATTGGTGTGCCCTAAATGATGCATATCATGGGAATACAGCGATGGACTATGATCATGTCTTTTTTAATTTAAATTGTCACATTTTCTCATTATTTCTGTGTACCATATTGGATTTGTAGTCAAAGGTAATTGCTATCAGAAATACTTTTCTTCACTAATAACAGAATCACAGCTCTTTTATGAGAGCTACCACAATTTACATTTTAAAGCCCAGGCAGAAGGGGAGGTAGCTCAATCTCTCAGCCTCTATTTTATAGGTGAGCAAGGAAAGCTCTGCGTGCAAATTTAGCATACAATGTAGCTATGTAAGATTGTGTACAGATATTTCACGTTCTCCTTTTCCAATTCTAAATTCCAATACTTGAAATCTAGTTAGTTGGTACTGCTAGAAGTTGCTGCTAAACCAGGGACTGTTCCTATATGTGGGTGTGGGACATTGACCCGTAATGGAAGACCCCACAGACAGGCAAGCTCATTATTAACATATTTCACCCTCTACAAACATACCCTCTGTTAGAAATGGGATTTCTGGTTGGTTAGGGCATGCACCTAAGTCAGGCAGAAATCACCACTCTAGTCAGGGCAAGGGAGTTACACGCTGAAGATAACCCCTGCTCACCCCCTTGGTAGCTTGGCACGAGCAGTCAGGCTTATCCCAGAGGCAATGTGTTAAGCATTTGTGCACACACTCACACAGCAACGACACATTAGGCACACCACAAAAGAAACTCCACACAAAGTTATATCAAAGATAGCCTTTGTATTACTCATGAAACACATTAGAATGTAATCACTTATATACACTGCGCTACCTGGCACTTGGTATCACTTTACAGGGATTATATACATTACAGGGCCAATCGGGCCACTGTCATAGCTCTCACAGTTCACAGTTAGCAAAAGCAACCAGTTGCTACTGGCAAGGTACACTTAGCATAAACATATTAGGCCAAAGTATCAGCAACAGTGCACCACAGCACTAGGAATTAATCACACCCACGGTGCCCTATCATGAACACTTATAGATGCCACTCATTAGGCAATAACTTAGTACATGGTGGCATAAACACCAACAGCAGTGCACATAGCAAACATCATTAGTGAAAACAACCAGCAACTACTGGCAACACTGCATCTAGCAAAACACCTTAAGCATACATCCTAGTCATCGACATTTCATAGAAGAGCATAATACACCTCTTATAATCACATCAGGGCATAAAATATTAGGTATGCACGTGATCCACAGTGAATCTTAGTCATGACCCGCCAGGTATGGTAGTTCCAAATTGCCAGGAACCCTCCTGGTTGTGCAGGCACTTTCCTAGCGCTCCTCCTCTGATTGATGAAGGGCTGCTGTATGGGAATCCAAAGCGAAGTCTCCTTGGGGTCTGTGAGGCTCTCTTCTCACCTCCGGCAGCCTCAGGCACCACGTGGGGTTCTCCTAGGATCTTCTGCTGCCTCTCCTGAGGCCCTGCAAAACCTGCATCTCCTGGCAGAGCCCTCACACCCCAGCAGGACGCGGACTCTCGGTTTCCCGTATCGAGGCCTTACCCACAACCAGGCAACAGTTGCCTGACTTTTTTTCTGCTTCACGGAGCGAAGTCTCCGTCGGGCTTCTGTCTTTCCTTGCTGCAGGCCCACAGGATTACGGAGCGCCTGCCGCAATCAAGGTCGGAACCCCCGCCTCCGGCAAACAGATAAGAAAACTGCTCACCATGCGTTGTTGGGACACAAGCCCACACCAGGGACTCAACACCTAGGAGCCCCGTCTTGCTCCAAGTACAGGTCCAGGGCAATCAGGCCAGAGCACTCAGACCTCCTGGCAGAGTATTGGGGGGACACACAGGCAGGGCGGAGCCAGGTAGGCCAGCACAAGGGGCAGAGGGGCAGTACTCCTCTCAGCAACAAAGTCCCATGGCGGTTCCTCCTGGCTCACTGCAGCCCACGCAATGTCTCCTCTTCAGTCCCAAGAAAGCACACAGCACAGCAAGCCTCCTCATGGGGTCACAGCCCAATATTTATACCACATCAAGTCATTGTTCTCCCCCTGGCACAGGGCTCTGTGCCTGGTCCAAACCAGTTCTGGAGAGTACTTGCATTCACCTTGTCATGTGCCCAAACACCCTCCTTTGTCAATGTAGGCTCTGGCCCCAGACACACCACAGGGGGCAGAGCCAGCATTGTGTAAGGCAGGTACAGTCCTATTCAGGCCCAGGTGCTACTCTTCCCACTACTCCAAATGGGATCGGCCTATTCAGGCTAGCGCTGACTAACCCAGCCCCTCTGGAGCCACTGCACCTCCCCAGCCCCTGTCATCCAGACCCAGACATGCAATGCACAACAGGCAGGCACAAAGGCACATAGCACACAGAAATGCCTACTTCTAAAAGTGGCATTTCTAAAATAGTACACCATTACGCAGCATTTACTACCACTATTCCAAACATACCAAACTTGATCACGCTATTCCTCTCATATCAGGAATTACCACTGAAACACATATCAGGGAATCCCCAATGCATTCCTATGAGAGGGCAGCCTCACAGTAGTGAGAAACCAAAATGGCTGTATTTCACTACCAGGGCACGCCACACAGTTAAGGCACATGTCCTACCGTCTACCTATAGTGCACCCTGCCAATAGGGCTAGCTAGGGCCCATATAAGAGTGGCATATGTAGTAAAAGGGGAGTCACAAACATGGCAACATTTTATGTGCCAATTTCAAAGCGTCAGTAAACTGCATGTGCAGGCCTTGCAATGGCAGAGGCCTGAGACAGATTTGAAAGGCTACTTTGGTGGGTGGCGCAAGCAGCACTGCAAGCCCACCAGTAGCATTTAATTTACTGGCCCTGGGTATATGAGATACCACATTACAAGGGACTGATAGGTAAATTAAATACGCCAAACAGGTGTAGACCAATCTTACCATGTTTACCATAGAGAGCACATGCCCTTTCACACTGAACAGCAGTGATAAAGTGCCCAGAGTCCTAAAACCACCAATACCAGGTCTGAAAAACACCAGGAGGAAGGCAAAAAGTTCTGGGATGACCCTGCAAAAGGGCCAAGTCCAACACCTCCGTACTGTCATTAATTTTTCTTTTTCATTAGGGTTGGAGCTACAGCTCTCTGTCTCTTGGATTCATTCAGAGAACCAGGACCAGCTGAGGTTATGTTAACTGAACAGCGCAAGTCACATTGGCCGGTGTTTTTACTGTGGCCAGTCCAACATGCGCAGTTTAGGCTACCAGAACCAATGATATGAGAGAGCTGGAATAGCAGAGAAGTTGTGTTTGCCTGACCCATCCAATTCTGGCACTGCTCTTATAGCGTTTAGTAATTTAAGAGGCATGAGAGCAGTTCTTAGATTGGCTGGTAAGCTTCTTACTTATTTTCTCCGGGACCAGCAAGAAACTATTTTACAGGCAGGTAGCATGACGAGCTCCTGGACGACGCACCTGCGTGCCTGTGCGGGCACTGAGGCCCTTGATGGTTGCTTGGCGGCCCTCTCTTCCACCCCTAACTATTTTCTCTACTGAGGAGGGAAGTTATCCCGAAACCCGAGCCATGTCTCGGGCGATATTTTAAAACCCGGGACATGTATCGGGTCTAGAGATTATCCGTTTAACAAGTACTTACTTGCACCCACTGGGGTGAACCACTCAAGAACTTCATGTACCAGCTTCCCATGGGGCAACCCGGAGGAGGAGCTAGCGGTGTGCGCTCCATTGCGGTTGTTTATATAAATGGCTCCCTTGAGCTTTGAGCTGACGAGCTCCTGGACGACGCACCTGCGTGCCTGTGCGGGCACTGAGGCCCTTGATGGTTGCTTGGCGGCCCTCTCTTCCACCCCTAACTATTTTCTCTACTGAGGAGGGAAGTTATCCCGAAACCCGAGCCATGTCTCGGGCGATATTTTAAAACCCGGGACATGTATCGGGTCTAGAGATTATCCGTTTAACAAGTACTTACTTGCACCCACTGGGGTGAACCACTCAAGAACTTCATGTACCAGCTTCCCATGGGGCAACCCGGAGGAGGAGCTAGCGGTGTGCGCTCCATTGCGGTTGTTTATATAAATGGCTCCCTTGAGCTTTGAGCTGACGAGCTCCTGGACGACGCACCTGCGTGCCTGTGCGGGCACTGAGGCCCTTGATGGTTGCTTGGCGGCCCTCTCTTCCACCCCTAACTATTTTCTCTACTGAGGAGGGAAGTTATCCCGAAACCCGAGCCATGTCTCGGGCGATATTTTAAAACCCGGGACATGTATCGGGTCTAGAGATTATCCGTTTAACAAGTACTTACTTGCACCCACTGGGGTGAACCACTCAAGAACTTCATGTACCAGCTTCCCATGGGGCAACCCGGAGGAGGAGCTAGCGGTGTGCGCTCCATTGCGGTTGTTTATATAAATGGCTCCCTTGAGCTTTGAGCTGACGAGCTCCTGGACGACGCACCTGCGTGCCTGTGCGGGCACTGAGGCCCTTGATGGTTGCTTGGCGGCCCTCTCTTCCACCCCTAACTATTTTCTCTACTGAGGAGGGAAGTTATCCCGAAACCCGAGCCATGTCTCGGGCGATATTTTAAAACCCGGGACATGTATCGGGTCTAGAGATTATCCGTTTAACAAGTACTTACTTGCACCCACTGGGGTGAACCACTCAAGAACTTCATGTACCAGCTTCCCATGGGGCAACCCGGAGGAGGAGCTAGCGGTGTGCGCTCCATTGCGGTTGTTTATATAAATGGCTCCCTTGAGCTTTGAGCTGACGAGCTCCTGGACGACGCACCTGCGTGCCTGTGCGGGCACTGAGGCCCTTGATGGTTGCTTGGCGGCCCTCTCTTCCACCCCTAACTATTTTCTCTACTGAGGAGGGAAGTTATCCCGAAACCCGAGCCATGTCTCGGGCGATATTTTAAAACCCGGGACATGTATCGGGTCTAGAGATTATCCGTTTAACAAGTACTTACTTGCACCCACTGGGGTGAACCACTCAAGAACTTCATGTACCAGCTTCCCATGGGGCAACCCGGAGGAGGAGCTAGCGGTGTGCGCTCCATTGCGGTTGTTTATATAAATGGCTCCCTTGAGCTTTGAGCTGACGAGCTCCTGGACGACGCACCTGCGTGCCTGTGCGGGCACTGAGGCCCTTGATGGTTGCTTGGCGGCCCTCTCTTCCACCCCTAACTATTTTCTCTACTGAGGAGGGAAGTTATCCCGAAACCCGAGCCATGTCTCGGGCGATATTTTAAAACCCGGGACATGTATCGGGTCTAGAGATTATCCGTTTAACAAGTACTTACTTGCACCCACTGGGGTGAACCACTCAAGAACTTCATGTACCAGCTTCCCATGGGGCAACCCGGAGGAGGAGCTAGCGGTGTGCGCTCCATTGCGGTTGTTTATATAAATGGCTCCCTTGAGCTTTGAGCTGACGAGCTCCTGGACGACGCACCTGCATGCCTGTGCGGGCACTGAGGCCCTTGATGGTTGCTTGGCGGCCCTCTCTTCCACCCCTAACTATTTTCTCTACTGAGGAGGGAAGTTATCCCGAAACCCGAGCCATGTCTCGGGCGATATTTTAAAACCCGGGACATGTATCGGGTCTAGAGATTATCCGTTTAACAAGTACTTACTTGCACCCACTGGGGTGAACCACTCAAGAACTTCATGTACCAGCTTCCCATGGGGCAACCCGGAGGAGGAGCTAGCGGTGTGCGCTCCATTGCGGTTGTTTATATAAATGGCTCCCTTGAGCTTTGAGCTGACGAGCTCCTGGACGACGGACCTGCGTGCCTGTGCGGGCACTGAGGCCCTTGATGGTTGCTTGGCGGCCCTCTCTTCCACCCCTAACTATTTTCTCTACTGAGGAGGGAAGTTATCCCGAAACCCGAGCCATGTCTCGGGCGATATTTTAAAACCCGGGACATGTATCGGGTCTAGAGATTATCCGTTTAACAAGTACTTACTTGCACCCACTGGGGTGAACCACTCAAGAACTTCATGTACCAGCTTCCCATGGGGCAACCCGGAGGAGGAGCTAGCGGTGTGCGCTCCATTGCGGTTGTTTATATAAATGGCTCCCTTGAGCTTTGAGCTGACGAGCTCCTGGACGACGCACCTGCGTGCCTGTGCGGGCACTGAGGCCCTTGATGGTTGCTTGGCGGCCCTCTCTTCCACCCCTAACTATTTTCTCTACTGAGGAGGGAAGTTATCCCGAAACCCGAGCCATGTCTCGGGCGATATTTTAAAACCCGGGACATGTATCGGGTCTAGAGATTATCCGTTTAACAAGTACTTACTTGCACCCACTGGGGTGAACCACTCAAGAACTTCATGTACCAGCTTCCCATGGGGCAACCCGGAGGAGGAGCTAGCGGTGTGCGCTCCATTGCGGTTGTTTATATAAATGGCTCCCTTGAGCTTTGAGCTTACGAGCTCCTGGACGACGCACCTGCGTGCCTGTGCGGGCACTGAGGCCCTTGATGGTTGCTTGGCGGCCCTCTCTTCCACCCCTAACTATTTTCTCTACTGAGGAGGGAAGTTATCCCGAAACCCGAGCCATGTCTCGGGCGATATTTTAAAACCCGGGACATGTATCGGGACTAGAGATTATCCGTTTAACAAGTACTTACTTGCACCCACTGGGGTGAACCACTCAAGAACTTCATGTACCAGCTTCCCATGGGGCAACCCGGAGGAGGAGCTAGCGGTGTGCGCTCCATTGCGGTTGTTTATATAAATGGCTCCCTTGAGCTTTGAGCTGACGAGCTCCTGGACGACGCACCTGCGTGCCTGTGCGGGCACTGAGGCCCTTGATGGTTGCTTGGCGGCCCTCTCTTCCACCCCTAACTATTTTCTCTACTGAGGAGGGAAGTTATCCCGAAACCCGAGCCATGTCTCGGGCGATATTTTAAAACCCGGGACATGTATCGGGTCTAGAGATTATCCGTTTAACAAGTACTTACTTGCACCCACTGGGGTGAACCACTCAAGAACTTCATGTACCAGCTTCCCATGGGGCAACCCGGAGGAGGAGCTAGCGGTGTGCGCTCCATTGCGGTTGTTTATATAAATGGCTCCCTTGAGCTTTGAGCTGACGAGCTCCTGGACGACGCACCTGCGTGCCTGTGCGGGCACTGAGGCCCTTGATGGTTGCTTGGCGGCCCTCTCTTCCACCCCTAACTATTTTCTCTACTGAGGAGGGAAGTTATCCCGAAACCCGAGCCATGTCTCGGGCGATATTTTAAAACCCGGGACATGTATCGGGTCTAGAGATTATCCGTTTAACAAGTACTTACTTGCACCCACTGGGGTGAACCACTCAAGAACTTCATGTACCAGCTTCCCATGGGGCAACCCGGAGGAGGAGCTAGCGGTGTGCGCTCCATTGCGGTTGTTTATATAAATGGCTCCCTTGAGCTTTGAGCTGACGAGCTCCTGGACGACGCACCTGCGTGCCTGTGCGGGCACTGAGGCCCTTGATGGTTGCTTGGCGGCCCTCTCTTCCACCCCTAACTATTTTCTCTACTGAGGAGGGAAGTTATCCCGAAACCCAAGCCATGTCTCGGGCGATATTTTAAAACCCGGGACATGTATCGGGTCTAGAGATTATCCGTTTAACAAGTACTTACTTGCACCCACTGGGGTGAACCACTCAAGAACTTCATGTACCAGCTTCCCATGGGGCAACCCGGAGGAGGAGCTAGCGGTGTGCGCTCCATTGCGGTTGTTTATATAAATGGCTCCCTTGAGCTTTGAGCTGACGAGCTCCTGGACGACGCACCTGCGTGCCTGTGCGGGCACTGAGGCCCTTGATGGTTGCTTGGCGGCCCTCTCTTCCACCCCTAACTATTTTCTCTACTGAGGAGGGAAGTTATCCCGAAACCCGAGCCATGTCTCGGGCGATATTTTAAAACCCGGGACATGTATCGGGTCTAGAGATTATCCGTTTAACAAGTACTTACTTGCACCCACTGGGGTGAACCACTCAAGAACTTCATGTACCAGCTTCCCATGGGGCAACCCGGAGGAGGAGCTAGCGGTGTGCGCTCCATTGCGGTTGTTTATATAGGCAGGTAGCATGATGCGAGAGGATTTAACCTCAGGTGTACTGCAAGCTGAACATGTGCTGAACAAAGGTGTCAATGAAAGATAATCTATATTATGACAGTACCACTGTCTGATACACTGCAAATGCTTGATATAAATATGTACTCCGAAAAAAGACAGAATCTGTAGGAGAGTAGGATCTGCTTCACATGGTTACCCCCACTTTTTGCTGGTGTTTCACTGTTTTTCGACTTTAGTCTGGCTGGGGCCCTGCTATTCAGGACCCCAGCCTACCTGCTTCCTCTCTAAATTGATTCCATGTACTTTAGGTACACTCCAGATTGGATTCTGGGGTACCCTTGTGAGTCCCTAGTATATGGTATACTATGTACCCAGGGCATAGGTACCCCAGAGGCATACCAGGGGCTGAAGCATGTATTGTGCCACCCCTGGAAAGCCCTCCAAAATGACACCACAGGTCTGCTACTGCAGCCTGGGTAAGTTGGTGCATGCACACCTTACTGAGGTATAGGTTCACTATACCTCACGTATCACTGCACAGAGAAACCTATCAGTCACCCCTATGGCAGGCCTTATCAATCCTGAAGGCAGGCTGCTTGGTTATATGTGAGAGGGTGCCCGGGCATGAGCTGAGACCCTCTGCAGCCTTTGGAATCTCTTCTCCGGGGTTGTCAGTGGTTCAGCCTGACCATATACTCTTAAGTGCATTATAACCAAACGGTAAATGCTAACTTTGGACTGGCTGCACGGAAACATGTTGTGGTTGGTGTAAAACACCTTGGAATCCTACCCCCACACCAGTAACTGGTGTGAGAGTATGATCCCACCCTTTACTGAGCCCTGGCATCACAAAATGGATGCTGCAGCCACAGATATGGGTCTGGCCTCCTGCTGCTGACAGAAACTCCGGCAGGGGAGGCCTGGACAATAGGTTTCCTGTCACAGGGAGGTGTAACCACCTCCCAGACAGGCTGATGTGTATTGGGGTTGGGTGGGAGCACTCTCAGAGTGCTTTGAAGTCCTTCACTGGGGGCACATTTGGTGTCCCTGTGCATAGTCCGGCTCAAACCGGTTCAGGGGCTTCCAGCCCCTGCTCTGGTGTGAAACTGGACAAAGAAAGTGGGTGTAGCCACCCCTCTTTCCAAACCCTCCCATAGGTGGGTCTCTAGAGTTAGTCCAACCCCTTCCTTAGGTATAAGTAAGGAACCCCTGGCAACAGGACTTTAGATATCCCTGGACGAAACTCTGCAACTGAATCCTGGAACTTTGATGCTCTACTCAAGACTAGAGGACTGAAGAAATCGCCCTTGGGGTCAAGGAGTGACTTCCCTGCTTGGCAGGCACAAACAAAGCATTTTGCAGGTCTGCATCTCCGAAGCTCCCGCTGAACTCGGAAGTATTTGCAGCCCAAGAAGAGGATTTCCAGACATCTCAGATGCCGACCTGAGTCCCCAACAAAGCTGAGACCTGCAGCCCTCTTGAGTAACGTGGAACCGGAACTCCTGGTCACCGTGCACATTTGCAAGTGCATTAACTTCCCGACATCTCTCGAAGTCGTGCTTTGGGTTACTTGTAGCCCACGCCCCGAGCACCATCCGCACTGAAGATTGTGAGCCTACACGCCACGAGTGTTCCGTGAGCCTTCATCTTGCATTTCAGCTTGAGGCTCCTTTGCAATCCCTGGTCTATCGACTGGTGGGTCCCTGAGAAGGTAACTTTGATTTTCCTTGGGCTTCCCTGGCTGCTCCAGATGTACCCTGACTCCCCAACACGTGGTGACTCCCTAAGACCTTGCTGGTCTGCACCGAAGCAGCTTTGTCCTTTCTGCATGGGTTGCTGTTGCCAAGGCTTGTTGTGTCCAATCCAGGCACCGAAGCTGCAGCACTCAACATCCTTTGTGGGACAGCTGGAATCCAGCTCCTGGCTGTCCTCGACGCCTCCTGGTCCTCATGGCTGAAGAGTCAAGCTTCACCTTCTTCACCTGAAATCACCCAACTAGTGACCCAGACTCTGTCCCCTCTGCTTTCAGGTTCTTCTCAACTTCGATCCAGGCTTGGATCACTTCGGACACTTCTTCCCGGCAGCAGCACTTCTTCGCTGGCTCCCATTGAAAACGACGACATGACCCGACACCATTTGACACCTATGCACCCGGCTTCCCTGGGTGAGGTAGCATGAGTACTCCGGTGCTCCCATGGGTGTTGACCCTAGAAATTCCTAAGTCCAAAAGGGTTGGGTCCTAGCTCACCTATAAGTGTCCCTAATCTTTAAAAATCTAACCGCGACTCTCCCCATAGAAGCTAACGGGAGCTCGCGGCTGTGTTCTCACAATGCACACGGCCCCGTGGGTCCCCTGTGTCACTACCTTGGGTGGTTCCTTGGGGTCCCAGCGATTCTACAGGCTGTAGGCCTTGTGTCTAGTTAAGTCGTGGTTCTTATACCACTATTTTAGTATATGGTTTGGCTCGCCCCTGGGGCCTAACGTGTATTTGTGCTATTTTACTGTAATATTTGAAGAGTAACTTATGTGTTTTGATCTCTAGCTTCATAAAGAGACTAGTAGGGTGTGTTTAGAACTAAATACATATATTTTATATATACCTTGTGTGGTTGCCTTTCATTTAACCATTCAAGAGATTATAGACTGGTAAAACAAGCTGCTTTACATTCCTTCAAGACTTAGCCTGAAGGCTGCTCTCCATAACTACCACTAGGATAGCTTTCAATAAAGGTTGTCTTTAACTTAGCATCAATAAGGGGTTGTTTGGACTGGTGCAAGGTGCCCACTATAATTAGTGGACAGCATATACCAGGCCAACTTCTCACAGAATCTTCAACCGCATTTAAGATTGTAGATATCTGTCAATATCAAACACTAACGTTTCTTCTGCATGGCCTAGCAACTTGCATTTCTGTTGTTCATCTTCGAGAAGGAAAGCTGGTGAAAAGTAGAATGAAATAACAAAATTAATATGGTATCATCCTGCTTCGTACCATTTTGCAGTCTGTTGCACCATAGGTACATATATTTCTAGCTGCATACTTCTCAGAGTCAAAGAACAAAGCTTTAAAGTGAGTTTCGAAACATCAGCCGAAGTTCCCATTGAGTGATCTCCTAATCTAGTGGCACATCAAATCTCAGTGCTGAGTGTAAGGAGTTTCGGAAATGTTAATCAAATCTGATTCATTAGGCTAACACAATGTTTAAGGACATCAGCCAGAGACATTTCCTTCTCCATATTATCCTTCTGCTCCTACTAACTAAAAGCCTCAACATGACAAGAGACAAATTCATTGCACTTCAACGGAGAGCTTGGTGAAAATTTGCTGTGTTGCATTGCACGAATGAGAAAATAATTGAGCAACACTAGATTTACACATGATCACACATCAATGCCATCATTGTGGTGCACACTGAAAAAAAACCTCTCTTTATGTGCGGCTCAGCCTTGCGCCATAGGCAAAAAGCAAGCAAGTAAGACACAGTAATCATTTCTTGGGACATCTAAATAACAGATATATATATTTTTTACCCAACCGATGTTGCTCATTTTATCAACCTTCGAAGATGAAAGGCTGAGTGGAATTTCTAGGATTTGGGCCTGTGACCATAAGGTCAAACATAGATCTCCGCAGTGGATGCACTAATTCACTGATCAATAAGAGTGAAGGACACCGTCCAGTGCACATACCGTCACCCAGACAAGAGTAAGCCTCTTAAAAAGGTTTATATTGCGAGAATCACATGTTACAAGGGGGATGGCACATGGTATAGTACTTGTCTTTTGTTTTGGGTCTGGTTTCACTTGATGTTAGGATTTGATGCAAAATTATTTCAGGCTATTGTAGCTGATTTGGCTTTTAAAGGTATATTTTTGATGGTCTACCGAAGGTATGTCTGCCCCTTTGTATATGTTAAAAAAAGGTTGGCACATCCATGTTCAAACAGGTTTGGTGCTGTGCAAAGGTCAACTTTGTTGAGAACACCACTTTGAGTAGCATGACGGCCCATTTAATCATTTCAAAATGTGGACATTAAACTGCTGTAATTTCATCCACACTACGTTCCCAAAGAAACTCATAAAAACAACATTCAAAACCAGTTAGGAGGGGCAGTGCTTGGCAGCAAACATGGCAGCTGTCCCTTATATTTCTCGGCCCACTCTGTCTTGGAACCCAGATACCCTCTAGAAACCTGCCATGAACCCTGAGACCTGTGATTGGGCACTCTGCAACTAAGACCCGGCTACGGAGAACTGGTACGGCCCCAGAGACGAGAGTTACAGAGCCAGGTCATCTGCAGAGGAGAGATGACTTGATCGCCTGTGGGTGCTGCTGCTCTTCACTTACATCGGTAACCCACCCCCGTGACCAGCTATCTACCAGGACACTACTGCCAGCCAGAAAGAGGTACCGGCAAACCATGTCTTTGAGTCCCCTACAGCACCAGACATATTTAAGATGGCAACAGCTTGATGCCCTGCATCCTCCCCGCGGGGGCAGAACTGGCATTTACCGATACCCAGGCTAGATAGCGTCCCAGAGGCGGGCATTTCTGTTTGGGTATATCTCTGGGTTTCTCTTCTTCATTCACTCACAGGCCTTCATACCTGATCTGGTCACAGAGCCACCTGCTGGACTGGAGGATTGAGCATGCCCTGCTTCTAATAGGTACCAGATACGAGGAGACAATCAGGCATAGATTTTACACTCTCTAATATTCCTCCTTTGTTCCTCTGTACGCGGTGTCCTCTACCATGGGCTTAAACTAATATACAGCCTTCCTAACTGTTGTGTGACTCTCTCCATGTCAGGGGCAAAGCATCTCTGAAACTTTGTTTCTCCAAGTCACTTGCGGGATCCAAGGGAAAAATGCCCCCTGCTTTGGCAGCAGAATCTTCCATCAATTTGTAAATGCTAATGAAGGATATGTGGGACATCAAATCCTCAATCAAAGTGGTGGAACAAACATATACAGAAACAATGAGGGAACTGAAAGACATGATTTGGAAAAGTATGCAATTACATTTTACGTAGCTACAACAGATACATCCATTTCCACACTGGAGGACAGAATCTTCAGTGACCCAGACTGGGGCCAAGATATGTGGACACTCAAAAAGAACATTATGGACTTAGAAAACCATAGAGAAGGGAGATGATTTGCACAGTTTCCTGAGCAACTTCATTCCTAAAATTCTCAATGCAGACTTTGCAGTAACTTCAGAATTTTAGCAGGCTCACCAACTAAAGCAACAATGAATGGATATGATGACCATCCACACCCGGTCTTAATGAGTCTCAACTGCCATCCACAGGTCAGAGAGATCCTGTTTCTATCAAAGAAAAATGGCCCCTTTTTGTATAAGGGGCCAAACTGGCATTTTGAGAAGACTACTCCTATGACACTCACCTCTAGTGAAAGAAATTCCTCTATTTCAGCCTTTGCACCAAATCAAAGGGGCATCTCCTATGGTCTTCAGGAAATAGCCATAAAACACCTGAAAAAGGATGACAAGTCAAATTAATTTTAATTTTATGGACCACAGAATCAGAAAGATTTCTTGGACACGCTTGACCGAACCCCAATGGATCATGCTCAGATACATCAAGAAAATGATTCTCACCTGTGCAGCACTATCCCAGAGACAGAAACTCAAGTACACCACAAACCTGCCTGGGTAGCCTCATCTATCAGACTTCTGAAATGAAACAAAGTGCTCAAGGATCTGCCTGCTAGCGACAGGAACAAAGCCAGATCCTCCCTAAAGTTATAAGTGGCAGAATCACCTAACTCCACGACTGGAATCTCCTGCTTCTGACTTAAATCGTGGTTCCAGAGACACTGGGACATTATCTTAAAAGCAGTTATCTCTGTATTGGACCCCCTACCACAGTCAACTTCTGAAAGACACACTACACCACTGCAGCAACAGGTGTTGTTCACCCTTATAACCATTACAAAGTTCTTAAGCCTTTTCATTCCAAAGTTGAAGCTCTTGTTTGCAAGATTTGTATTTCTGATATAGAAGCCCTCCAAGGGTGTATCACTGATCTCACTAAGTTATTAATATTTTGATTTCCTTGTTATTCTAATTTTGGGCTCCTAAATCTCATCACTAGCAATGCCTCTTCTGACGCAGCCTTTCTTGATGTGGTTGCATAAATGTTAATAGGGATACGGGGTATGTGCAACAGAAAAAGATACTCCAAACACCTGGACATAGTCCTATTACAAGAAACAGATATGCCCATGGGGGAAAGTGAAAGACATAAATGAGACTGAGTGTGAACGTTAATTGCAGGCCCGGGTAAGAAATCCTCTGAAACCCAAGGACTCCCTGAAGCTCTAACATATAGGAAAGGGGGTGTGACCATCCTTCTCCATAAAAGGTTCTCAGTTACAGTCCCAAGGACTTGGTGTGCCCACAGGTAGATCTTTTTGCGCAATTGAGTTGTGAAGGTCACACATGCGTGGTTGGCTCTGTATATTTGCCTGCAGAGGACTTTTTCTTGAAACTTAGGTTGCTGACAGAGACTGGAGACCAAGCCATGGTGTTGAGTGGGGCTAGAACCTGACACCTGATCCAATACGAGACAGATATGGGGGCCCAGATCTACACCACAATAATAAAAGTGGTCTGCTGGAAGACTTGACGATGGATTACCCCATGGACAGGAAATATACTTTCCTCTCCTGCCCACACAACGTTGAGACACCTATTGATTACTGTTTCAAAACCTCAACTCTCTTTGCTAGAGTAATGAATTACACCATTGGAGTACAGTGTATGGATGTATGACGTTACAACGCACACTTTTACAACGCATGCACTTACAACGCATTTTTTACAACGCATAATCCATTACAACGCATGACATTACAACGCATGACACTACAACGCATTTTTAAAAAATACCTTTACAACGCATTACCATTACAACGCATACTACCTTTACAACGCATACCATTACAACGCATAATATTAAATTACATTTAAGGTAAGTATTAGATAGTATAGGGGTAAAAATTACTATTCTAACTCCAGGGGGTGCAACAGTAGGGTAAGTGTTGGATAGTGTAGGGGTAAAAATTACTATTCTAACTCCAGGGGGTGCAACAGTAGGGTAAGTGTTGGATAGTGTAGGGGTAAAAATTACTATTCTAACTCCAGGGGGTGCAACAGTAGGGTAAGTGTTGGATAGTATAGGGGTAAAAATTACTATTCTAACTCCAGGGGGTGCATCAGTAGGGTAAGTGTTGGATAGTATAGGGGTAAAACTTACTATTCTAACTCCAGGGGGTGCATCAGTAGGGTAAGTGTTGGATAGTATAGGGGTAAAAATTACTATTCTAACTCCAGGGGGTGCATCAGTAGGGTAAGTGTTGGATAGTATAGGGGTAAAAATTACTATTCTAACTCCAGGGGGTGCATCAGTAGGGTAAGTGTTGGATAGTGTAGGGGTAAAAATTACTATTCTAACTCCAGGGGGTGCATCAGTAGGGTAAGTGTTGGATAGTATAGGGGTAAAAATTACTATTCTAACTCCAGGGGGTGCATCAGTAGGGTAAGTGTTGGATAGTATAGGGGTAAAAATTACTATTCTAACTCCAGGGGGTGCATCAGTAGGGTAAGTGTTGGATAGTATAGGGGTAAAAATTACTATTCTAACTCCAGGGGGTGCATCAGTAGGGTAAGTGTTGGATAGTATAGTGTAATATTATGCGTTGTAATGGTATGCGTTGTAATGGTAGTATGCGTTGTAATGGAATGCGTTGTAAAGGTAGTTTTTAAAAATGCGTTGTAGTGTCATGCGTTGTAATGTCATGCGTTGTAATGGATTATGCGTTGTAAAAAATGCGTTGTAATGGTAGTGCGTTGTAAAAGTTGCGTTGTAAAGGTTGTTCCCCACAGTGTATATATGACTATGCCACGTAATCTCAATAGTCAATGATCTGCATCTGCAGATCTCGAAAGACAGGTCATGGAGAATGGATGCACTCAGTTGCAAGCATCCTGAGCATGATAAAAACCTGTTTGTCTATCCCAGGGGCAATCTAGATATAAACAGGGACTCTGTGTCTTCAGCCCAGACACTATAGGCTGCACGGAAGGCATATCTCTGGGGAATGATGTTAAGGAATTCCACAGTAGCCGACAAAAACGCAGTGGTACCTAAGCAATATCTTAAAGCAGAGATCAAGGATATCACCAGGATAGTTCAGTCTTCTCCCTCAGAGGGAGAATCTCAATCTGGCTACAGTGGAAATATGAGCTGAATACGTACTTACAGGGCAAGCTGAAAAGGCCCTTGATTGAATTAGAGGCTGCCACTATGAAAATGTGGAGAAGGCTGGTGGACTCGATGCCTTCCAACTCAAGCAAAATGCAGCAAGAGCCAATATACCGGTGCTGAAAACAAAGGATGACATTCTCCTCAGCTGGTACAGAGCTTTAGTGACAGATTTTGACTCTTTTTCCTCTGCCCTCTATACTTCAGAATAGCCCAGAAATACTATGGCTCAACAGACATTTTTTGAGAGACTTGCAATCTCGCACCTTACCCCGGAGAATAGTGCTGAACTGGATAGTTTTGAATCGAAAAAGGAATGAATCACAATGCCAAGGTCTATGAATGTTGTTCAAAGGCCCTCATACACTCTGATTATTAGCAGTATATCTTGATTCTCTGCTTGGAGTAGTTAGTTGAGTGGTTTCATCATTAGGTCCTTTTCCGCCTGAGTTTCCCATTCTCCAGGCAGTCAACTTTCCTCCTCCTGGAGGGAGACCAACTGGTTCTATGATTGTCATGATTAGTAAGGGTGACAAATTGCAGAAATAAGTGAGGTTAAAAATACCTCCTTTCCTTTAGAAAGTGTTTTATTAATCCAGGAGGGGTAAGGTTAAAAACAGTGGTAGGTGCTCAGGTGGATGTGCAAGTGATCCACTGCACCTATATAATGAGTCCGAGTCCGAGTTCGCAGGAGGGCCAAATAGGTGTTGCAGAGGGCTGGTGACTTTGGAGTAAGTGTGACTACAAGTCCCGCCTCCCACCCGGACTCATGTAGTGAAACTGAATTGAACATCACAACTGAAGCTCTCAGAAATTGCTGAAGGGTAATCTCGACCGTAAGTCTTAAGCGGTATCTGACCCCACAGGTTAGGGTACGCCATAGCGCGCGTATACCGCCGTGATGGTCTCACATTAGGTCCTGACGAATGCTTCGTGCATTGACGCAAGAAGCAGAAACATGTTGACCACTTTTATCACTTTGCACTTGATTTAGGACGTAGCTGGCCTAATTATCACCAGTTTCTAACGTCCGCCACACCATTTTAATTGTGTCCGGTTTACCACTATTAAAATTCCTTACTGGTTGAAACTGTGGCATATTTTAACTTACACTATCACCCTTTGCACTGCATCCACACACAAAAAACCAGCTCCGCTGTAATTCAGGCGTCGCAGCACACCGGGGAGACATTCGGTCTCTCCGGTGGGAACCCAATGATGAAGCATGTCACCAACTAGGTTGGTGAGTGAGGGTTCTTTTAAACATAGTGTTTCACTTTTCTAAATCGCTCTGCACTTGTTCACATCTGATGGACACACTCTTCTGTTGTTGATCTATATCTGAGATACCAACAGCTAAAACATAGTCTGCTTTGGAAACTGGGTGGATGAACAGTCGATTTGCACTGTACTGCTCCACAATCCACAACTACCTGGTGAAATGGAGGAATTATAAAAAACTGACTTGGGGCCTCTATGAATCCATGTCTGATAGCCTATATTTGGTTCCCTCTCAGAATGATCTTGTTAGACACTGAAAGCCGCACCTTTGTGACTGTTTGATGACAGAATGGCAGAAGCCTTCGAGAGGCAAGACTGAAATTCAGTTTCTTCAAAATCCTGCACGATTGGCATTGGTCACCATATAAACTACACAGAGTGAAGCTAATCACCAATGCTAGAGATGTAGATATGCAAGAGGGGATATGGTCCACATACTATGGTCATGCTGGGCAATCCAACAATACTGGGAGTCAATATGGCAAACTCTACACGACACTACAGATGGACACTCATCCCCCTTCCTTCTCCACTCTACCATGCTTACCCATTTCTTTGAGAGAGGGGAATAATGCATTACATGTATACAGTCGTTATTGATGGATAAGTGCAAGCAAGCAATGGAAACTAATTTGCTTATCATAGGCTGATATTTCTTTCTTTCCTTATGATCATAATTGGCGCATATCTTTCAACTGTGTGATGTTTCAGATATAATCAATAAAACATTATGCAAACAAAAGGGCCACTAAACCAGTTAAGCAGAATTTGCTTTAATTTAGGATATCTTGGGCATGAAAAAGCAACTCCCAAAATATTTCACTGGCTTGTGGTGCATGCAGGAATCAAGTGCAAAATGTAAAAATATATTTGCACCTAAATTCTCAGAAGACTTCACGTAAAGAAACTGGATGACTGGGAAAAACAAGAGGGCAAATTCCTTTGCGACGAGGAATTGCTCTCTCAGGAGTTTCTTTCCCTCAAAAGATTTAGGGGATGGGAACAATTGGATATCTCCCTAATGGAGATGTTATGAAATTTGTCGCTGACATGAGGGATAGATTAGACCTTCAACAGTGCCAATTTTATCATTACCACCAACTCGGATACACTATTTTGCCATGCTTGACTGATTTAGAAGAGGTCCCTGGTTTTAATGCATTGGAAGCAACAATAGCAATTCCATCACAAAATATCATGTCTATATAAAACCCTCATAATTAACCCCCCAAATCCTTCAATCAACTTGGAAAATTTTATAGGACACCTTGAGAATGTGCAATGGACCTTCACATCCCCATAATTCACTGTTACCCATCTATAGTTCTATATGTTGATCAGGTGCACTGTGCTAAATAAGTGGGCTAAAAAAGGCCTCCAGTGAGTCTCAGAGTTACCTAACACAGTGCATACACATTTTGACCTCTCTTTCTCACTTGATAAAAATTATAGCTGGAACAGCTTATAATTATATCATTCAGTGTAAATTGCCTCAATAATCCACCAAAAATCTTGTGACTCACCCAGTTGACAACAATAAAGAAATCATGTTGCATTCTGACATCAAAATGCCTGTTGCCAAAGCAGGCAGAAAGGGGAAAGGCAGGTCAGGTCATGGAGCACAATGAAAGCAGCTGCTTACAGAACAAAAATGAAATGTGGCTTTTCTTTCTTCTGGTCTGTTTTTATAGTTGTACCAGGATAGGTAGAAAGGGCTAATTTAAAAAATATGTTTACTTTTTGCACTACTAAGGTAGTTATAGAAAAGTTTGAATCTTTATGCATGTTTCTACACATTGCGAGCTACTGTGTATTCTTTAAAGGAAACTGACTTGTATTAAACCAATTCTAATACCTTTTTTCAGCAAATATCTAACAGCTTTTTTGATGTGTTTAATTTGAACCGGAGATTACATTTTTCATCCTGATGTTTGCAAACATGCTCTTTCTTTTTTATGAAAGAGCTATGCACCAAGGATTAAAGTGGTTTGTGGGAACGGTGGTGGTGTGACATTGTATTTTAAGGAATAAAGCACTCACTGCCGCAGACGATCAGGATACTACAAGTCACCTCAGAGTTCCATAAACTTTGGCCTCGTTCCTCTATATGGTTATGGAATGGCTTGGTGGCTTGCAATATCCTTACAATGTACGGCAGGAGATACTTCATCCCATATAATACTAGCACACATGTTTATTTTGCTTGTGTGCAGTTGATTTATTGCTTAATTTACTGATATGAGGGAACAATCAATAAAGGAGTGTTACAAAAAAGTGTTTGTGCCATGCATAGACCTGTTTTGGGAAAGGAGAAAAAATAGTTGCAAAACATTTAACAAGCCACTGTCAGTCTAACAGGAACTTAGGTCAGGCAACTGTGCACCTGATTAGCAAACAATCCTTCACATAAATGGCACACGGAGGCAGGATCTTAAAAGTCTAGCATAGTCAGCTACAGTGTGATTTGAACCCTTACCTAAGGGTAGCATTGCACAGTATATAAATCCAGAAAACCTGAAAACTAAACAGCTTGTTTCCCTGACCATTGAACTCACTGTGAGAGGAGTTGTGAATGTCCTGTGAAAACCACTCAATCCAATTGTCCAGATATCTTTCAAATCGTTTGATACCTTATTCAGTAAAGGCATGAGCTAGTACTTAGCATTTTCTTGTGCAGCTCTTTCAAACTTTAAGATCCCCATGATATCATCCATTTCAAACTGATCTTGGAAATAAGTATTTTTAAGACAATAATCCAATAATTTCCGATAAGCTATTGATTGTCAATGATGATTGCAGTTAATAAAAAGTTTAAATAATCATTATCCATGACACTTAACAAAGTCCATTTCACCTTCATAGTGATGTTTATCTGGATATCCATATTTGAAAACCTTCTGACGGAGTGATATGATGGAGGCCTATGAAATATCTGTTACATCTCATTAACCCAAAGCAGGCATTTCAGATTTCCCAGAGCCTTTTGACTCCATTCACTCTAGATTATCAAAGCCTGCTTAGAACGCAATATGAATAACTGCAATATGGTATTGGGGGCTATGAGGACAGCAGCGGCTACTGGGATTCAACCATGGGTGTTGAGGTGGTTTACCTCCGATGTCATGTTGTCAATCCTACTATGGCTCTGTACCATTATAATTTTCACCCCCAGCACTAGTGATGGTGAGCAGTCAGAGGCTTCTTAAGGAGGGAATGTGCGAGCTCGAGCTCAGAGCTCAATAATCATATCACAAAACAATAAATTAATGCTAGTCAGGGCTTTACCTTCAAGAAGAAAAGCACCTAAATGCACAAAGGAACTAATAATAACCATAGGAAGATGTACACAACGTAATTAAGTGCCCTGGGAGTCTTGTGCCACCTATTACCGCTATTGACCCAGGTTCCCTTCCTATGGTCATGTCGGTTCTCTACCCGGGTATAGTTCTTGAATGATTATGCTCAGGTGAAGATTATCCCTGTACATTTGTATTACCGCATAGTCTTTTTATCAGTTCACTGCTTCTCACCTGATTTTCATTCGTTCTATGAATGAGCAGGCACTTATCGGGCAGCCGCTCAGCTCCTCCAGTGCTTACTCACTCACCTTCTTCAAAGCTGGGTGTGTATTGCTGTTCCTCTCATCCTTCTCAGAGGTTGCATCTGGCTGATGTGGCTGTGGGAGAAGAATACTGCTCAGGGAGATGTTGGATAGTCACAACGCATGTCCAATGGGTGCTTGGTGCAGCCCAACAGAGGCTGATCATATCCAGATCAGTGTGGCAATGCACAGCCAGGCTCAAGTAGATGTTGAAGCCTCGCACATGCCTTTTTGGTTGGATAGTGGAACATGTCTTCAGGCACACCAAGGTCTCAAGTCACACAGACCCACTGAGTCATACTATACCACAACTTCACAAACTGATCACAGTGGCTCAAGTTACTCTATAACTTCACAGGTCCAACTCAACTGCTCAGGTCACACCACAGCTTCACAACTCCACCAGGAAACACATTGGAAAGTCTGGGGTTTCAAGGGCACACAGATTATTATCCATAGACCTTTGCTTCTGAAGACCCACTGCACCGGGGGGGGGGGGAACAACCTTTACAACACAACTGTTACAACGCACTACACTTACAACGCATTTTTTACAACGCATAATCCATTACAACGCACTACACTTACAACGCATGACACTACAACGCATTTTTAAAAAATACCTTTACAACGCATACCATTACAACGCCTACCATTACAACGCATAATATTACACTACACTATCCAACACTTACCCTGCTGTTGCACCCCCTGGAGTTAGAATAGTAATTTTTACCCCTATACTATCCAACACTTACCCTACTGTTGCACCCCCTGGAGTTAGAATAGTAATTTTTACCCCTATACTATCCAACACTTACCCTACTGTTGCACCCCCTGGAGTTAGAATAGTAATTTTTACCCCTATACTATCCAACACTTACCCTACTGTTGCACCCCCTGGAGTTAGAATAGTAATTTTTACCCCTATACTATCCAACACTTACCCTACTGTTGCACCCCCTGGAGTTAGAATAGTAATTTTTACCCCTATACTATCCAACACTTACCCTACTGTTGCACCCCCTGGAGTTAGAATAGTAATTTTTACCCCTATACTATCCAACACTTACCCTACTGTTGCACCCCCTGGAGTTAGAATAGTAATTTTTACCCCTATACTATCCAACACTTACCCTACTGTTGCACCCCCTGGAGTTAGAATAGCAATTTTTACCCCTATACTATCCAACACTTACCCTACTGTTGCACCCCCTGGAGTTAGAATAGTAATTTTTACCCCTATACTATCCAACACTTACCCTACTGTTGCACCCCCTGGAGTTAGAATAGTAATTTTTACCCCTATACTATCCAACACTTACCCTACTGTTGCATCCCCTGGAGTTAGAATAGTAATTTTTACCCCTATACTATCCAACACTTACCCTACTGTTGCACCCCCTGGAGTTAGAAAAGTAATTTTTACCCCTATACTATCTAATACTTACCTTAAATGCAATTAAATATTATGCGTTGTAATGGTATGCGTTGTAATGGTATTTTTAAAAATGCGTTGTAGTGTCATGCGTTGTAAGTGTAGTGCGTTGTAATGGATTATGCGTTGTAAAAAATGCGTTGTAAGTGCATGCGTTGTAAAAGTGTGCGTTGTAACGTCATACATCCGCACCGGGGTGATGCTGCACCTCACTCCTCCTTTACAGTCCCTCTTCCTGCAGCATAGGCAGGCTCCTTCCCATTTTCAACAGGCAGGCTGGCTTCTAGCACTTCAGGACGAGTAATCAGCTATTGTAGTGGGTGGTGAACTCACATGATCTCCCCTTACTTCAGGAAGGCAAGCAACAGCTTTGTTTACAGAGCAGTTGTCTGAGTACTCTGTGGAGCCTTTCCTTCCATGATCATAGAGAACTTAAATTGGAACAACATGTGGGTCAATGGGTTCCACTTTCATACCATCAAAGAAGATAGATGTGGATCCACTGTCTGCACTTTCAGAACCGTTTGGTATTGGTTCTCCTATCAAGTGTCATCTCCAAGCTGTTCTTCAGATACAGCCTTTGTGTGGAGTTGACATCCAGTAAGTGTATAATTCACAGACATAATGGATGATTTCTTGCCAAAATTATATTGAAGTTATTAGAGACGCCTGAGGTAAGTGGAATGTTTTTTATTAAGAAAGTAAGAACCAGTGCACCTTCAGCTTGCCAGTCCTGAGCACCACTCTGACAGAAGAGCTGCAGTGTCAACATTCCAAAGCAGCCTTCCCTTGAGGGTTCTAAGAAGGAACCAAGGTGACAAGAAAGGAGGGGGGGGCAGGACTGAACCAACAGGGGCAGGATATAACACATCTCCCTCCTGAAGGGAAAGAGGAGCGAGATAGGGTGAGAGGGAGGAAAGGTCAAGGAGAGAAAGAGCTGGAGAAAAGAAGACCTGGGAAAGAAAGGTGATCAAGAGAGAGAGCGATGAGAAACGAAAATGAGCATGAGGAAAAGGGAGATGAGAGGGTAAAGAAAGAGTAAGAGAGAAAGGAAGAGATATGGTCTAGGCAGGGAGACCAGGTTATATTAACCAGGGGAGAGTTACACTGACGGTAAGAGCGACATTATGGAAACAGTTTGAAAGTGGTCTTGCGCAGAAGAACTGATAACATGTGAGCACATATGCACTGAAAATATTACACCATATTATAATCTTTGTGCCAGCAAGGGGATTGCTTGGGTCTTTTCCCTCTTCTCCCCTGGACTTCCTCAAAATGGGTACTGCTGGTACTAGGGCCAATGTCATCACTGGGCCTCAAATTGTCAGGACACAAGGTAATGCGATCCATACTCCACATTTTCCCATTTTCTAGAGTCACAACATTCTTCCTCACTTCCTTGATTTTATAAGGAGCATAGAATTTGTCACCTTTGCTGCCTACGACATAGAGTTTTCTGACTAAGACCCATTGCTCCTGCTTAAGCGACTTATTCTTGGTACCCCATTTCTTGTCATAATTCTCTTTGTACCCTTTTTGTTTAGTCACCACCCTCATCCTAAACTCTTCCGGGTTAACAATGACCTCTTTGGTCTGGCACAGCCAATTGGGAGACAACTTGGAGCCTGCCTTCCTACCTCTCAAGAGCTCAAAAGGGGAGTGACCAGTAGTGAGATTGGGTGTGGTATGGTGCGACCATAGCATGTCTCTAACAGCCGCCTCATTAAGCTTACCCGAGGTAACACCTAATTGTATAGTCTCTTTTAACATTCGGTTCGCTCTTTCCACTTTGCCATTAGCCTTAGGACAGTACAAAGGCGTGCGAACATGAGCAATAGACATATCAGTGAGAAAATAAAAAAAAAATCCTTCAGCTCATCCAAAATAAACTGTACGCCATTATCCGTGATGATGGTGGACGGAATACCTTCCTTGGAAAACACCTCACTTAAAAAGCTAGTGAGGGACTTCGTGTTGATCTTCTTCACAAACTTGTGTGTGATCCAGTTGGAATAATAGTCAATGAGAACAAAGAGGTACTTGTCCTGAGGTCCCAGAGCATGGATAGGACCGACAATGTCGAACCCCAACTTCTCCCACGGAATTGTGGGAACTTCATCTGGAATAAGGGGAATACGCCTCAGACATTTAGATTTGTCACTTAGGCTGCAGGCATAGCAGTCACGCACCTTCTCCTCCATCAAATGGTCTTTATGGGGAAACCAATACTCAGATCTTAAACTTGCTTTACTGAGACTTCTACCCAAGTGTCCTTCATGAGCAAGATCTATAATGTGGTTCCTTAATCCTTCCGGTGGAACTACCTTGCCTGACTTCAGAAGAATATTCCCCTCCACCGACAAATCATCCCTTACATTCCAAAAGGACAGAACACTCTCAGGTAGGTCTTTGCCTTTGCTGGGCCACCCCTTGATGACATAATTTTTTACTTTCTTAAGGAATCCATCTTGCTCCATATGGAGATCCCATTGATCTTGTGCCACAGCAGGAAGGGTAATCTCCAGAATCGCTTCCTTGAGGAAGGGACTGTCCTCTTCACACTCAACAGGGCCCTGGATAAAAAGTCAGCAACATTGTTCTGTGCCCCTAGTATGTAGACCATTTTAAAATTAAAACCTTGAAGGCCTAATACTCATTTTGCAATGCGAGGGGTCATGTTCTCCATGCCTTTTTTTGTGGAGAAAGACAACAACGGTTTGTGATCTGTGCATAATTCAAATGGAAAACCCCAAACATAAAATTTGAAATGTTTTATAGCCCAAAAAATGGCCATTGCCTCCTTTTCCACAGTAGAATAATTGGATTCAGCTCCCGTAAGGTCTCTGGATGCAAAGTCCACCACCTTCACCTTGTTGTCTACTCTCTGAGAAAGAGTAGCCCCAATTCCTTTGCTGCTAGCACCCGTGGATATAATGGTATCTCTTTCAACATTAAAATTGCCAATGTATTTGGCAGAAACAATTGATTCTTTTACGCTTTCAAATGCTTTTTCTTGATCCCCGCCCCAAGCAAATGTGGAACTCTTCTTTAGCAGGTCCCTTAGAGGTTGTGTCAATATTGAGACATTCTTTATGTATTTGGCCATATACTCTGCCAAACCTAAAAATGACAAGCTCTCCTCTTTGCATATGGGAGTGGGAGCTCTTCTCACGGCTTCAACCAAGTACATTTTAGGCTTAATGCCCTCCTCTGAAATTGTGTGTCCAAGATAGTCAACAGATGTCACACCTAATTTACACTTGCTTTCTTTTGTAGTGAACCCAGCCTCTCTAAATTTGTTCAACACCATACAAACATTTGAATTGTGTTCAACTTCACAAGAACCATATATTCGTATATCATCTTGAAAACACATAGTTTTAATGCAATCCCTCAGAATATGTTGCATTATTCTCTGAAAGGCTGAGGCGGCTGACGCCAGATCAAAAGGCATCCTCAAGAACTTAAAGTTACCAAATGGAGTGGTGAAAGCTGTCAACAGCTGAGACTCAGGGTGGAGATTGACCTGATGATAGGCAGAGGATAGATCAAGCACGCTAAAAAATCTGGCCCCTTGAATAGTGCTCAGCATCTCATGTATCCTTAGTAAAGGATGTCTGTCAACCATGATGTTAGCATTTAAATCCCTCAAGTCCACACATAACCGAATATTCTTCCCATTGTCCTTGGTGGTGAGGACAATGGGTGCCAACCACTCCGAACTCTCAATTTCTTGAATGACACCCTGTTTGACAAGTTTCTGAAGTTCCAACTTTAAAAGTTCCCTCATGAGTAGTGGAATGGAACTAGTTTTGTGAATCACAGGGCAAGCTCCTACTATTAATACAATTTTATGCATATCATTTTTTAACATTCCTAATTTTTCAGTAAATATTTCAGGAAACTCTTTGGAGAGGCAACTTCCTACGACAGGAGGTTCAACTAACAACACTTGGTCCACATTGTTGGGGTCCAACAATGTGGTGTTTCCACCCCAACAAGCTTGACCCTTGTTTCGTAATGTATACCTTCCCCACTGTGTGTCTATCTTTGAACAAAATTCTCATTCTTACCAATCCCTCTAAAGGGATGGGTTCTTTATTGTACCCAGAAGGGCAAATATCAGCACATTCTAGCTTGACATTATGTTTAGCAAACTTTTCCTCAAACAATTTTTTCTCAATGAGATTAAAAGGGGAACATGAGTCCGCATACACCTGCAACTTTTCTCCATCAAGACATATGTCACATGTGGGATATTGTATCCTTTCCTCCATCTCCCCTTGTTCTATCTGAAATACAAACGCTTTATTCTCCTCCGTATCTAGTTCAGGACTTTTTAGCAAGTGTACTCTGACACTGAACGCTTTGCAGACCTTGGAAAAATGTCCCTTCTTTTTACACTCCCTGCAAACCACACTCTTAGCAAGACATTTGCAATTGTTAGCTAAGTGGTTGGGACTACCACATCTAAAACACTGGAAGTTATCTGACTTACTGCGGGAACCCTCTTTACTCTTCTCACCTACTTTACACACAACCTCCTTGCTGACTGAGTTTACAGATTCTCCCTTCTCTTTATTCAACCCTGCAGAAGTCTTCATCTCCTTAACGCACAATGCTGTGTGTTCCAAACCCTTAGCCATACTGATGGCTTCAACAAGATCCGGATTTCTTGTGAGTAGTTCTTCCTGTACCTTCGTGTCATTTGTACATCTAACTAATTGATCCCTGATAAGAGAATCCGTAAGAGCTCCAAACTCACAAGTGTCTGACATGCCTCCTAAATCTGCCACATAAGAGGAAACGTTCTGATCTTTTCTCTGGCCTCTATTGAAAACCTTGGGCTTCTCTAAGACAAAGTTTATTTTTATAATGTGCCAACATTCTCCACCAAACGCCCCAAAATTAGTCCCAAGGTCCAACTTATTAGTGCCATGCGATTCAGTTCCGTTGCACTCCAGATGGTGAGGAGACATCATTTTGCAGGGGCAGTCATTGAGCCCCCAGTGACCTCACACATACATGCCATCACCCCTGCCTAAAATCTTTGTAGCGTGGGGCAATCAAGTTCACACAATATGGTAAAACATGCCTTCATTGCACCAATCGGCAACCCGCCAGTATGGCCATCTCTCTAAGTGACACCAAAGCCTCCAATCGTAAGTCGGCAGTCAGACCACGGCATGCATTGTGTAATCTGTTAAGAGGTAAGTGATAATGATTACAATGATGCTTTTACACATATCCTTTTGTTACTTGCAGTTCATAAATTGTCAATCCCAATATCGCACAGTGAGCTATGAACCAGCATCAAAGAACTGCATGCAAACTGCAATACATGAGTTCAGTGTTTTTTCTCACTCTAGTATTATTCTAAGGTTGCCCAAAAGGTTTGTTTTAGTTAGTAATAAAGTCTTATTAGTAGAGACAACACTTACCTCCATGTTTTGTTTTAAATCCAGAACTTGCGTTTCTCCTTCTCACCCTCTTATCATATAATGCATATCAATAAGGACGAAATATGACTTCTACACCTTGCAACCCACTTTGTCTTATTTAACAGTTTCTTTCCATTGATTGTATGAAATATTGACTATGTATAATTTGTGCATATGATGTAGTGCCCTCTGACACCAAACATTGGGATTGGTAGCACTATACAAAAATGAATAAAATAATTGCTACGTTTTATTTAAATGATTATTTAAGTAATTTCTCATTCAGAAAGATGCATTTGACATTCTTAGAGTGCATGCATATTTCACAGGGATTAAGCAAAGTCAAAAACCTACATTCAAACAATAATTTCTTGGAAGTACTTGAAGTGGTAACAAGCTGTGTGCCTTAGTCTCCCTCCATTGCACTGGCATGTAGGTTTTAGCCTCAAGATAAGTCCCAATCATGATGCCAAGATGATACGTGCCCAAATGGGGGCTACTGGCCCCTTAAAACAGGTCTTTTTTGGACCCTGCTGGGAAACAAAGTCCCTTCACTGCCTGCAGGTTGCCCCTCTGAATTGATTTTAGACAATGTGCAGGCACTGCTAAATGTGTCCCAATGTCAACAAATTACAGCGTGGCAAATTTAGTATAGTTCACTAGGGACAGCTATCCTCAATACTAGCTGCTGGATCTGCGAACTGGCAGGTTCCCCCTCATTTCCTGCACTGAAATCAATACAACTTCACAAATTCACAATTCTGTTCTATAGTATATTCTTCCTCTTCTATGTACCAGAATGGACACAATTAATAACATAAAAATCAATAATGACTCTGAGTGGGTTGTAGAACCCGTTTCATCTAAATTGGAACATATAAATACTAATTATTTCAACTTTTCCTTAGGCCTGGGTGAAATTTGCATAATTTCCTTTGTGTAAGATATGCGAAATGACCAAAACTTTACTCAGAATTATGAGTTATTTCACCTGGGCCTTATTTTCTTGTACCAGCGTTATCACATCTATCCATGATAGTAACCAATTCATAGGCATCAATTTTCCAAAGAGTTATTTGTCATTCATGCCTTGTTTGAATAAGAACACCACTATTACCTTACTAATGTATGAAATGTCAAGCAATCAAGTAATTGGTTCTAAGTTAGCCCGATGCTTGGGAAAGGGTCAAGTCTCCTGTAACATTGATTGCAACATGGACAAGTGCTTATGAAAATTGTATATTAATCACTGGGATTCCTCTATGAACCAAACCGCGTTTTGGTGGTACACAACCACAGAAACCTCTGTTTCATATTCACACTATTTTATGTTGACTCAATTCTGCTAGCTATGTTTTTTATGTGTGCACCCAGGGATCTTTTACACCTCTTCTGTAGAAACTCCACAATTGGGTGCATTTCCCTTTTAATTTATAAATGTTGATTTTATACCAATGGATTACAATTCTATACTTTCTGACAGGCATCCTACTTGATATACAATATTGGGTTGTATCTTTTCTGTACAATTTGCTGTTTTGTTTCAGTTTCTCCTTGATTTTAGTACATTGTAAATACATTTAATTCAAAACACACTGGACTGGCAGTTTTGAAGAGTGTTCCTTACACATTTGGAAGTTATTTTTAAAATGCTAGCATGCTCTTGAGGTGTAATATATGATTCTTGCATAGGTCCACACGTTAGATTAGGTAAGATTAATGTGATGCTATGAGCACTATTTGGATGAGATATGCAATCGGATTCAGTGTTCAAGATGTACTTGAAAACATCCAAAGGGAACTTATTGTGTTGCATTTGTGTTTATCCTGGTTTCCTGTTAACTTTAAAGAGTAATTGATGGAAGTGGTTCAGAAGCCAAAGGCACACTGGGGGTAAAGGTGCCCCAGTTATGAGAATTGGTTCGATTTATTTCAAATGTCCTGGGGTTAACTTATTATGAGATCCAAATGCAATGCACCAACTACACCCCTTTAACACTTGACCCCTAGGGTAGCGAAACAAGCACTCCAACTTTACTGAGAAATGTGATGTGAGGATAGAGTCTCATTAACTGACAAAGTAACCTTTAATCAATCAATTGTCCAACTATTATTTTATCTTGACAAAGTAAAGCACTATAGTTTAGTCATGAGACAACACACAAAGAAATCTGTGTTGTAATGTACTAATTACTCAATGCACTCTCCCTACAGAAGCTCTCTGCCTTGCTGCTCAGCCTATGATGAGGTCATATAGAATGTTGAGTGTGTTTGTATTGGAAGAGAGAATCAGTTGGTGTGGAAGGGCTGAGCAGCGAGGAGGCTGCTCCTGGTGGGGCACTTTAAAGGATCTGACTGACATCTTGTAAGCTGTAACCAAGAAGTGATCTTATAAATATAGCTGAGATCCTGTTCTGCATCACTTGGCCTACGTATCCTTCTCCTTTACAACACTGACGACGATCTGGAAGAACCTTACGCGTGGAGTAAGCAAGACCAAACAAACCAAAGACATTAAGGACTCTAAGGTAAAATAATTTCCTTCAAGAATGAAACTTGTGTATTTCAAGCTAACTGGCACTAGAGCCCCACCAGTGACCCTGCCATCGGTCGCCCTCAAGTGTGCCAGTTTCTGTTTGCCTGCCGGCTGAACTTCGGTGAGTGTTAAGTAACTAGACTAACAGAAGATCCTGATATTCCTCTCTACCCGTGTGCGATCAGCCTTGTGCTGGGCTTGCCAGTTTCTGTTGAACCCAAAAAGAGTCTCAGTCTGCTGAGTGAGCTGAACCCTGCCTTTTTATAATAGTAGACTCTCTTGCGTGCTTTGTGAGGACCGTCTGCTGGGAGTGTCTTTAGCACACATGAAGAGTGTCATGGTATTGTGTGCCACCTGTCTTGGATTGTATCGTGGTTAATTTTGGAAGTGAGTTGTCCCATGGATATTTCAAAGAGTGACCTGTTTGATCTTGTGCACAATCCTGTTTGCACTCGCTGACTTTTGTCATTTGGACTTCACCGCTAGTATGTTAATAAAGGAGCTGATGGGGACATCGATTTTTATTTTATTTGGTTTTTGAGTGCCTTGCAAGATTTCGTTACAATCTGGCAGTTTGGCCCACAGAATATTTAAATGGAAAGCGCGAGCTTGTTTACCTTCTACACGGCGTGCTCGCGCTGTTCCTTTTGTGACATTCTTCTTCATGACCTCGCAATCCTCAGCAGTGACGTTCCTGCTCTCTATTATCTCCTCGGACGTCTTGGTGCATGGACGCACCCTGAGCCACTCTGCTGTGAGGTTGTCAGCGTGCCGTCATCTTGTGGTTGGCGACCGCTATTTCCTTTTTCCTTGATGGTGCCTGTTCTTATGCTCCCGATTTGCCAACCATGTTTTTTTTTTATTGAAGATTCCATCGCTAACATCGTCTTCATGTTCTCTTGCTGCAGCAACTTTCTGCTTTCCACATTTTGCAAGGTTTTCTTGGATTACGGATTCCTGCCATCTCCACACGAGCACCACACCATGGATTTTGGTTACGGATGATGTCAAAGGAAACCGAGTTTGGTTAAGGGTAATCTTCAACCAAGGTACTGTTTTTGCATGTTGTTGTTCACACGTTTCCAAGATTCAGTATGACCATGGTGACTACTTCATTTTTTTTAGTTTATTGTTTTCATGTGACATTACATATTTTGTCTTTTATGGGGTTGTTTCGTTTATCAGTATTTCTTTATATGATGCTTTATGGTGTTGTGTATCTCATCTTGCAAAATGTTTTCTTATAGTATGAGGTTGGTTTTGGAGGGTTGCCTTTTGAGTATGTACATAGACTGTGCGTTACGGGTGTGTACATGAGAAGACTTCTTACCAAGCTTCTTTGTTTTACTTGTTTTAATTATTCTCTGTTTATGGTTGTTACCTCATGTGAGGTGCTTGGACTGTGCGTTACGGGTGCGCATGTGGGAAGTCTACCTCTCGTGTGGCTTCTCTGACTTATTGGTTTTGGTAATACCCTGTATGTGGTTGTTGCCTCATGGAAGGTGCTTGGACTGTGCGTTACGGGTGCGCACGTGGGAAGTCTACCTCTTGTGTGGCTTCTCTGACTTATTGGTTTTGGTAATACCCTGTATGTGGTTGTTTCCTCATGAAAGGTGTTTGGATTGTGCGTTACGGGTAGGTAAAGATACCCATCTTAAGTTTCAACAGTGTTTCAAGAGTGTTTTGTATTATATTTACCTTGTTTTAGTATGGGTAGAATCGTAATCCTCTTCTTTGAGGTAGACCTGTCCTGTTATTAGTATGTGCAGTTGAGGGTTGCAGATCCCTGTTCTGCCGCAGTTTTGTGCCTTAGTTCGTGGCGCAATGGGTACTCTGTGAGATGTGACGGTATTGTACCCGCAGTTTGGGGTGTGTGTTATGGTGGATAGTATCCACTGTTTTTAAGTTTTTAAGAATGTATTTCTTTAACTTGCATTCTTTGTTATTATGATCATTATAAGGGGGAGATGTGTATAGTAATTTTGTTGTTTTATGCATCCTCCTTTACACTCATTTGTATGTTTCACAATCTCCATGCATCTGATTGTTATGATCATTATCGCGGGGGGGGGGGTGATGTATAATTATTTTGTTGTTAATGCATCCTCCTTTGCTTGGGTGTGTGTTTTATCACCTTCACACATTTTGAATGTTTTCTATCACTATAAGGGGGGAGATGTGTTGTAATGTACTAATTACTCAATGCACTCTCCCTACAGAAGCTCTCTTCCTTACTGCTCAGCCTATGATGAGGTCATATAGAATGTTGAGTGTGTTTGTATTGGAAGAGAGAATCAGTTGGTGTGGAAGGGCTGAGCAGTGAGGAGGCTGCTCCTGGTGGGGCACTTTAAAGGATCTGACTGACATTTAAGCTGTAACCAAGAAGTGATCTTATAAATATAGCTGTGATCCTGTTCTACATCACTTGACCTACGTATCCTTCTCCTTTACAACAATCTGCTACTATATCAGGTACATGCTAACAACCATGGGAAATAGACAGGTAATTATTCAGTGTTTCAAGTTCTTCCTTTCTGCCAAAGCTGTGACCTTATGGTCTGTATCTGAGCTCTCTTATGGCAACTGTGTCTTTATCACTGTAAAAGAAAAACACAACACTTGGGATAGCCTATAAAGTTTATCATGCTAAAATGTGTACATTCATTAAACCGTATATACAGTTTTTCTCAAAACAAGTAAATGGAATGAGAGCATGTGATCTAGACTGCAATTAAAATAGTAACTTATTAACATGTGCCAATATCTTCTTATAAAACAGAATGTAAGAAGGCTTTGACAATCTGACACTGACAGTACAGAGAAGCACTGACTACACTATTTTCTAAAATTCTCACTTTGTGGTTGCTAGTCCTCAGAAGTAGCCTATGCTTTCTATAGATAAAAAAAAGGAAAATGTACAACAACAAATAAAATGGTTGCAGTGCATCAGAAGTGTCTATAGCATAGCACACATATGAACACTCTAGTTACAAAACTGCCATGACCCATCTAGCCCTGCCTCTTTACAGACAATTCTGCACTCTCCCAGCATAGTCGCGGTTGGGCCGAGATTACTCCCAGTCTCAGTAGCAGCAGTCGCAGTCCAAATCCAATCCACCCTGCCCAGATTATATGGGAGTTCAATCATACCCACAAGAAAGAAAATGAGGGGGTGGGGGATTTCACAATGCCACACAAAGCCCACGCAATACAGCGGGAACTTCAAGCCCCAGCTTAATTTTTTTCAGCATGTCATGTTTCAGGTATCTGTATGGGACCCGTAACATTATGTTTGGGTCCCTCAGCAGCAAGTCTCTCATCTCTGATTTTATGCAGCTCCTCTCTATATCGATAACAGTGTGAACTCTCCCAGGCCAGGCAGAGTGCCAAGATGATCTCAAGGCCCAGTTGGTAGCAACCAGGGACGCACACTGGGAGAACAAAGGTGGAGGGGCTCACCATAGACCTTTGCAGTACCAATCTCCCCTGTCTAGAACTGGACACTGAGAAGGTCTGGTGAGTACCCTTCTTGTTTGCCCAAGGAAAGAGTGTCTTCTACAAGTAGCCACGTGGCCATTAGGCACAGAAAAATATTCTTGATAGGTGTCAAGAATCTCTTTCAGTTTTACTGTTATAGATTCTGGCCGGCAGGCTTGGCCGAAGTCCTGCTGGTGCCTAGGTACGTCGCTCCTCCCATTCCTCTTCCCTCGAGCTTCTGGATGCGCCCTGAGGCTATGGCTTGCTGATAGCGCGTCCTTTCATCGGCACGGCAGTGGAGCTGTGCATTTTTTACCCTGGGGCAGCAGAGACATCAGTGAATCGTGGTCCCTGCGGCAGCTGTTGGTGGTACGCGGGAAAAGAAAAAAAAATAACTTCGGAATGCTAGACGGCTGCTCGGCTCTGCTACAGAGGGCCGTAGCTCCAGCCACTAAATGCCTGCAGATACCCGTGGAGACTGATTGACAATGATGGACATCAGCAGGGTGTGGTGAGGAGCCGGTGAGGTGCGGGGGTGAGAGAAAGCGTCAGATAGCCAAGTACATGTGGCACTTGGTTATGAGCCAGAGAGCAGGGAGCAGCGTTACGCAGACGCAGTAGGAGCATAACGAGGCAAAGATAGAGCAAAGTTGGGGACAAGCCTGTTGGTGTATTTAACACAGCTAGGGGCTTATTAACAGCCCAGAGTTACCCCTTTATTATCTCTTGTGTGGGAGCGGGTTGTAAGGGATCTTTTGGATTGCTAGCTCTCTATCACCAGCGTTGGACAGTACTAATCCACAGCAACAACAATAACATCGACTCTGTGCAGACCTAATGCAAGACTCAATGCTCAATGCTTATTTAGTGCTAAATAATCTCTGCTGAATAGGGGAAATGAGGGGGAATCAAACCACTCTCCCTAAAAAAAACGACGACGAAGTGCCCTACGTATACTGTGCCCAGGCGAAGGGAAAGATAATTGAGGGTTTGGACTGTGAGCTATGCGGCAGATGGTCCTGAGGGGGTCAACCACATGAGCAGGTGCTCCAGCCGCAGCCCCACTCCCCCTTCGCTGACCCAGAAGGTTAGGCGACAAGCAGCGCAGTCCTGTATTCTGGCAGCTAGGAAAGGAAGAATCAACCAGGAAACTAGGGGAGAAACAAGTAAGTCCCCTCTCACGCTATCTGACTCCCCTGGGACTTCTTCAGGCCTACTGTGGTCCTCTCTAGAGATCGGGAATGGGGGCGGAGATGGAGGCAAAGCGGTGGTGGCAAGGGCAGCGGCAGATGTCGCATCCCAAATGGGAGCAGAGGGAGATCTGGTAGAGACGCTGGAGGAGGTGGCATCCCGGTATTCAAGCACTATGCAGACTGCGAGTTTCGCTACCAATCTTAAGGAGTCGGAAGTGCTATCATCTGCTGAGTTAGATAATAGGAGCCTAGAGTTAGATAACCCTCTGAAGGAGTATCCGGTATTTTCTTAAAATCGTAAGCCTAGCCAGAGGGCTAACATGGTGGCTATACCGGAAGGGGTGCTTCCTGATGACGTGGCCCCTGCTAATCCGGAAAAAGCTGCTGCCATTGCGATGGTAACGATGGTTACCACGGCTTCTTCAGGCAAGAAAGGGGGAGTTCCCCCTGAAGAGAGGGTTGTGGATCAAGTGCAATCCAAGCAATTGACAGGATCTGTTCAAGAAGCAGAGCAGGAGGTAGAGGGGATAATGAGGCAAAAGTCCAAAACGCTAGAGAAACTACATCATAGCCCTGCATTGGGATCTAGGCCAGAGGCGATGATTGAGGCCACCCTGCAAGGGGCTGATAACAGATATGTTAATGATGAAAGGGATACAACCACTACTACTACTAAGGCTCAATCTGCATCTGTCCCAGTGGACCAAATGCAGCAGCTCTTTGAGATCATTCTGGGGGAAATCCGGGTCTGCAAGTTTTCACAGGCCCAGGAGCTCTCTTTATGCCATCAACGACTAGATAAAATTGAAACCATGGTCCAGCAAATACCTAAGAGACTGAACTGGAGCAACGGGTATCAGATATTGAGGACTGCTCTGTGCTGTATAACTCTGATATTATCTCTCTTTAGAAGAAGTTACAGGGCTCTCAGATCAAAATGGATGAGATGGAAAACTATGCCAGGCATTTGAATTTACGTTTCATAGGTATTCCAGAAGATAGTGAACCCATTAACGGTCAAACTAATCCAGGGGCCTTCCTCGAATCAATAATTAGAGACCATTCACTCGAGAAGGCTTCTGAAGATCTTACTGTAACACGGGCGCATAGAGTTCCTTTCCAGAAAATCCAAGGGGCTAAGTATCCTAGGACACTGATTGTTAACTTTTCGGACTATCGAATTAGAGAGGCAGTGCTCACTAAAGCAATCCAAAAAAGAGAGATTGCCCTTCCTAATGGGGGCCGAGTACAAGTGTTTTCTGATATGTCGGCAATAGCCGCACAAAGACGGAGAGATTATGTTGGGATGCTGAGTCAATTTAAGAGTACAGGGGCACAGACCTATATTGCTCAGCAGTCCAAGCTGAAAGTGTTGTGGAAAGGAAAGTTCCATCTGTGTTCTACTCTTGAAGAGGCCCAAGACCTACTTCAAAAGATGATGCAGGCAAATACAAAATAAGGGACTTTTGTTTCTCATGTACAACAATTGTTAGAACTGTTTTTGCACTTTTTGCATTTTTTTGCACTTTTTGCACTTTTGCACTTTTTTGCCCCTTTAGGTAGGGAGGGTATGTTGTATTGAGTCACCGCCGTCCTGTTGGGTGCCAAAGGGTTCTGTAGATGTTTTTTTCTCTGCCTTGTGGACAATGTAATGTATTTGATACGCTGTGCTTATTTTGGAATGAGCTTTTAAAAAGATGAGAAATTGTATTTTTGCACTAACGAATTCAGCGCGTTGTGCTTTTGCAGTAGGTTTTTAGCTGGGAAAACTTTGCTATTGCATTATTGTACTATTGCACTTTGCACAATTGCACTTTACCTTCCCTCTGTTCTTCTTTGGAGGGTGGGGGGGAAGGGAAAGGAAAACAAAAGAGGGGAAGAGGGAAGAAAGGGGAAAAACAAATAAAAACAAAAGGAGGAGAGAAAAACTGTGTGGCACAAATTTAAAAAATTGCATTTTCTTTTATGTTCTTCCTTTCTGACGTACCCTCTCTCCCACTTTTATTTTGCTCCTTCTTTTCGGAATATTGGATTATTGGATCATTGAAGCATCGAAGTGCTCTTATATTGTTATATTTTTATGACGTTGTACGGTATTTTATGCCTTGAAAAACTCACACTTTTTCGCTATTGCACATTCGTACCTATGTGCTATTGCACTCTTGCACTTTATCCCATTCCCCTGTTATGTGTGAGGGGGGACATAGGGGGATATATCTCCTTTTAAATGGGAGATTCAAAGGGGTTCCTAGTTTTGTATAGTAATAGGCGTTAAAAGTCAAGTCTTATTGAAGTTTAAAGCTCCACCAAGGCCTCCTTAGGGCGGCATTGGGTATTGCATAAATATGGTTTTGTTTGAAGTACTTTATACAAGGAATAGCCCAGGGTTAAGTACCATAATGGGGTTGCCCAGAAGGGGGAGGGGGGGTGATGTGTGCCCCCAGGTGCCAAGTCAAGGCACCTTGAGGTCTGAGGGAGGATGTGGATGTGAGGGAAGGGCTATCTCACTCCGCAGACAGTTTCTGGTGGGAGGGGGCGGGGGGAGGGGGGGGGGGGCGTTGCATAAAAAAATGAGCGTATAGGTATTGGTCAAACTTGGGATAAAGGCCAGATTTGCAACATGGTTGAATTGGGAGGCCAATCTGAAATTTGCAGTGCTTTTGTCATCAAGGGGTTCTATCTGTTTTTTCCAAAAGAAATGATACAGCTGGAAAATAGACAGATGAGAGAATTTAGCAGACTTTTTCTAGAATGGTATAACTTGATTGAGGAATGGCACAATTGCTGAAGGTAGTTTCATGTAATGTGAACGGACTCTTAAAAGTACAAAAAAAAGGAACAGTGCTAAAATGGCTAGAATCTTTCTCCCCTCAAGTGATTTTTTTACAGAAGACACATCTTATAACTAATTCCCCTAATTTTACTCTCCCCAAGAAAAATGCACAAGCATATTTTGCTTCAACCCATGCGGCAGTGCGTAGAGTGGGTGTTTTTTTATCCACAGAGTTAGATTGGGAGGTTGGTAAGGTGATTCGGGAAGAGGGAGCTAGATGGATCTGGCTGGAAGTTTTAGTTAATGGAATAGCTCTTGTCCTGCTTAATTATTATGGATCAATTGGGGATGACTGTGTGGCCCTGGAACAGGTACACGGTTTGCTGGTGAATGCACTTGGGTCTATAATTATGGGAGGAGATTTTAATTTAATACATGATCTGGGCCTTGATACCTCTAATATGGGAAAAAAGCAATTAAAACCAAAAACAGACAGACTTCTAAAAATTATTAAAGAGGACTTTGCCTTACTAGACCCATGGAGGGTAGATCATCCAGATGGTACCGAGTTTACGTGCTACTCGGCAAGATTTAAAGCAGCATCTCATTTGGATTATTTTTTGATAAGCAGTCATCTTGCAAGAGGAGAATCCCCAATTCTGTCTAATCTATTCTCAAATCACTCTCTGGTCTCCTTGAAATTATATTTGGCCCCCTCAAGAGAAGAAATAACAGATGGTATTTCGATAAAACACTGCTATCCGACCAAAAATCGATTAATGAAGCCCGTGATTTTATAACGTGAATGTGAACACGGCACCAGGCTTTATGCCCTGGGAAGCTTTTAAGGCCATGTTTAGGGGATGGGTGGTGGCATATAGGGCCAATCTTCATAGATTAAGAAAACTTAAGATTTCTGGACTCCAGGAGGCACTAGAGCAGGCTAGCGGTGGTCTTTCAGGCAGGACATCAAGGGGACCTGAGGAAGGGACATCCCAGCAGGAATTTTTAAGGGCAAAAGAGGAGTTAAAGAGTTTTTTTATACTTGAGGAAATTGCGGGAAGTAAGGCTTCATGACAAAAAGTATACGAAGAAAGCGAGCATATTGGTAAATTCTTAGCCTGGTCTACAAAGACGCAACGGAGCAGGCAGTCTATTTCCCAAATCAGAGACCCTAATACTAGGTGCCTGGTAAATGATAGAGAGGGAATTGCTGAAATTGTTTTGTCCCACTTCCGCAACATCTACGCGGAAGTCCAGTCAGTTAACCCTTGGACTCTTGTGGATTACTTTATGACAATCCAGCTACCCATGATCGGTGAGGAGGAATGCAGGCTGTTGAGTGAACCAATCACAATTGTAGAACTAGGTGAAATTATAAAAAAAATGCCAAATGAGAAGGCAGGTGGTAATGACGGAATTCCTATTGAAGTATATAAAGTGTTTTTTGTCGTACTCGCCCAGGTTTTGATATCATTATATAATGGTGGTGTTGCCATCATTCACCAGGACTACCTTCACTGCAAATCCGGTGATGCGCAGATCCCTGACTCTGAAAGCCTGCAATTCACAATCAAGCTAGACCCGACCAACACAATGACAGGAGTCCTTGTTTACCGCCCTCCCGGGCATCCAGGACCCTTCGCCAGCTCTCTCCTGGACACCGTAGCGACCCAGGCTCACTCCATAGCAAATTTCCTGATCATAGGGGATCTAAACATCCATCTTGATGACCCCAATGACCCTGCAGCAGCTGACCTGATCTCTGATCTGGCAGCACTTGATATCCACCTCCTTAATTCTGGAGCCACTCACACTAAGGGTCACCTGCTGGACCCGGTGTTTACTAGCACCCCTTCGATGCAAATGAAGGAGGCCTTTCCCTTACCCTGGACAGATCATTTCTTAGTCTCCTTCCTATTACCAGGATCTTTCAGGAAACCTCATAAACCGCCTACCTTCATCAGGGACAGGACCTGGTCCAGACTTCCCACCGAAGAATGGGCCAGGAATCTAAAAAACACCATCCCTGCATATGCAGAAGACCCGGCTGTCGCCGATAGCGACTTCAGAGAGTGGATCACCACCACCCTGGACTCCGTACTTCCACTAAGAACTAGGGAGGACAAAAACGGAAAACCCGGGTCCGCCCCGTGGTATACCTCGGACCTCCGACTACTCCGCAAACACTGTAAAAGAGCCGAACGGCTTTGGAGGAAAGACTGGCAGCACACCAGCAAGGAAGCATATCACAATACAGTCAGACTCTACAAAGATGCCATCAGGCACGCCAAAGCTTCCCATTATGACACGCGGATAACAGAATCCTCCAATTCGGCCAGGGAATCCTTCCTAATTGTAAAGGAGCTGCTCAAAGTACCTAACTCTTCTTCCTCCAGTTCCCCTCCTGTGGACCGAAGTCACGAACTAGCCACCTATTTCGATGACAAAATCGCCCGTATTATAGCTTCCCTCCCCTCTCCTGGTCCCGCCAGCCATTTGGACAATCCTCCATCTCCCAGCCGGACCGGAAATACTCCCCGCCTTCAACTTGCGACATTCAGGCCAGTTACATGCGTAGAGGTAGAACGAACCATGACCAAAATGAGAAGCGGATCACCTCTGGATCCGGCTCCCATTAGATTCCTCAAAACCGTGGCCCCTGTCATTGTCCCCACGGTCATGGAGCTCATTAACAGGTCACTTGCCCAGGGATCTGTCCCTACCAGCTGGAAGAGCGCGGTGGTAAAAGCACTCCTTAAAAAACCCCAGCTCGATCCAGCAGATATGGCTAATTACCGACCAATATCACTCCTCCCGGCAATCAGCAAGGTGGCTGAGAAACTGGTCAACGGTCAATTGTCCCAGTTCTTTGAAACAAACACAGTCCTACGAGAATCCCAAACTGGATTTCGCCCGGGTCATGGCACAGATACTGCCCTCCTCGCCGTCATCGAGGAGGCAAGGCGCTTACTGGATTCAGGAGGATCAGTGGCAGTGATCCTCCTGGATCTCAGTGCAGCCTTCGACACAGTTAACCATCGTGTCCTTCTCCATCGACTCGCGGCAGCAGGGATCACCGGGGCGGCACTTAGCTGGATAGAATCTTTCCTCACCGGACGCACGTTCCAGGTATGGGACGGCAATTACCACTCATCCACCATCCCCCTTACAAGCGGGGTCCCTCAGGGATCTTCCCTGAGCCCGACGCTTTTTAATGCATACATGTCCCCACTTGAAGACGTGGTGACACCATTTGGCATAAAAATGGTAAGCTACGCTGATGACACTCAACTGGTCGTCTCTTTATCCCAACTAGACGACCACCCAGAGAACCTGGCTACTTGTCTCACACAAATCCACAGCTGGATGAGTGACTCATCATTAAAATTAAATGGATCTAAGACTGAAGTGATGCTCCTGGGAAAACAATGGGCGACCATCCCCCCATCAGTCTGGCCTGACGTGTTCGGAGAAATCCCCTCCCCGAAGCGTGAAATCAAGACTCTTGGAGTATGGCTCGAACCTGAGCTCACCATGAAGATGCAAGCGGCCAAAACTGCGGGTATCTGTTTTGGGCTCATGCGCACTACCCGAAAGATTCTCCCCTTACTACCACCTGCTTCCAGGAAACTCCTTATTCAGGGACTAGTATTGTCCCGTCTGGACTATAGCAATATGGTCTACCTGGGAGCCCCAGAGGCCACCTTGACGAGACTGCAGCGGACACAGAACGCTGCGGCACGTCTGCTCATGAACCTTCCTTCGAGGGTGTCAGCAAAACCAGCCCTCAAGGCCTTGCACTGGCTCCCTGTGCGCCAAAGGGTGGAATTCAAAGCCATGTGCACGACACACAAACTGATCAACGGTTCTGGCCCTGCGATCCTCAGCAGCTTGGTCACCCCCTACAAAGCGTCCAGATCCCTCCGTTCGGAGAATGAGCACTTTGCCAACATCCCCAAATTTAAAAGGACACGGACAGGAGGACGCCGATTTTCGGTTCAAGCGGCCAAGGGATGGAACACCCTCCCACGCACCCTGAGACTGGAATCCAGTTATCTTGTTTTTCGCAAAAAACTGAAAACGCACCTTTTCCCGAAATAATTGTCCCTACTCTCCTCCCTTCCCTCAATGGATAAACAACCTTTTCACAGCGCGGGGATGCCCTTGGGTCACCAGGCGCTATATAAATCGCTAAAAAAAAAAAAAAAAAAAAAATCAAATTATGGCAGGAATGGAGGTCTCAGATAGGTTTAAAAAGTCAGTCGTGGTCTTAATTTTAAAGAAAGATAAGAACCCTGCAGACCCAAGTTCTTATAGCCCAATAAGTCTACTAAATGTAGACTATAAGCTCTTCATGAAAATTTGGGCAAATAGAATGATGGGCTGTGCACAACATCTGGTATATGCAGACCAAACAGGGTTCCTGCCTGGGAGATCTATGGTTGCAAATACATTTTATCTGATTCAGGCCATTGACTACTTTTCTGCTAGAAAGGATGCTGCAGCCATCTTAATGATGGATGCAGAAAAGGCATTCGACCTGGTGGATTGGCAGGCCCAAATTTTTATTTTGGGCAAGTTTGGCTTTTCACACCACTTGATTGAGATGCTAGAGAGAATATATAAGGGAGCCACCGCAAAAATAATTATAAATTCTGAAGAGGCGGGAGAAGTTGTGATAAGACGGGGTACTAGGGAGGGGTGCCCCCTTTCCCCCCTTTTATTTTCACTCTTGATTGAGCCACTGGCAATAAAAGTTCGCTCAAATGTACTAATTCAAGCTCCCTTATTGGGAATGGCAAAATCAAGCTCTTTGCTGATGATTTGATCCTGTACCTGAATCCGGAGAAATCAAATATCCAGAGAGCGCTCGGAGAAATTCAGGCGTTTACAGAATTAGGGTTTTTTTCCTCACAGACCTATTAGATATCTGGGATTGTATGTGACAGTGGACTTCCTGCAACCTTTTTATTTAAACTATGGTAGGACACTTGAGAAGATAAAAAGTCTGTTAGAAAGATGGGCACTTTTACCCTTGTCGATAATAGGACGAGTCTCTTTGATAAAAATGTCGATCCTTCCCTTGTTGTTATTTTTATTTTTAAATCTTCCTTAAAAATTACAATCTCATATTTTAATGAAGTAGACAAGGTGATCTGGGAATTTATCTGGGCTAAGAGAAAACCCAGGATCAAGTTATCCATTGTACACTTGGATGTAGAACAGGGGGGCCTTGCACTACCCCATTTAGCCACTTATTATCAAGCTGCGTTACTCAGTTTCACAAATCAGCTATTGGCTCCCAATTCGAAGTTTGATCATTTTTTATTTGCTCGTATGTTAATGGAGAGTGCAATTAAGCTACCAGCATTCCTCCGTACTGTAAAGTTACCAAAAAAGACAAGCTACAAGGTTGTTAGTATAATATTTACCCGTATGCAGCGATTTAATAAAATAGTATAGCATTCCACTATGGCACGCATATTCCTCTGTTTACGACTGTGAGCTATGGGGCCTTGAGCTCTTCCAAAAGGGGGTACAGCCCTATATTACGCTGGGTTTTTCTAAGCTTGGCGACTTCTACAACGCTGCAAACTTGATGACGTGGGACACTTTCGTAAGCCAATTTCAATTTCAGAGAGGGGATCTCTGGCTAAGCTTTAGGCAGATTACATGTTTTTTACGGATTAACAATAGAGAAATTAGAGAGAGAGCTATATTGATTTTGAAGGCAGCTTTCGAGATTAATCTGACTGGTGTTGGTAACTGATATAGGTTATTATGCCAGGAGATGAATAAGGACCTTATTGAAATAATGCTCCCTAGAATTGCACAGGAAACCAATTGCTGGTTCAGTATCCAGGAATGGCGACAAATCTGTGAGATTGGCCACAGGGCTTTTAGGTCAGCGAATTATCAAAGAATGTCTTTTCTCTCTAGGTGGGTGGCCTATTACATTCCTTCCAAGCTGCATAAATGATTTCCCATGACACTGAATGTCTGTTTTAGATGTAATCTGTCAGAGGTGGGAGACTGGACACATATATTTTTTACTTGTCCGAAACCACACTACTTCTGGAAGGAGGTGTTCAAGTTTATTAGCAAATGTTTGCCAATAGAGATCCTTCCAGATGCATCACTGGCATTATTTGGTTTCTCTCATGCAGTGAGTCAGGTTTCTTTATGAAGACAATCTTTTGCTTTTATAGCTATAGCAGTAGCAAGATCACTAATATTACAGAATTGGAAATCTCAAAAAGTCCCTATATTGGCTCAGTGGCTACTTAAGTTGGAAAGGACTCACAAGTTTGAAGAGGCCTATGCGAAGAGGATAGGGGCAGTACGGAGGTTTGGGATGATATGGGAAAGTTATGCTATGATTATGTATCCAAATGATAAGATGTAAAGGGGGCACATGGTATTACTTGGCTGCTATCTAGAATTCTGGTATTTTATATTAAGGAAAATGAGGGATGAAGTTGTGCTCTTTATTTATTAGTCCATAGTTCAAAAATGAGACCTTATAGTATACAGGTCTCTTTTTTTTCTTGTATGTCTTTTTTATTGTGTGCAAATGGATTATGTAACTTGTTCTATTTATTGACTATTTGTAATATGAGATGGGAGAGCTTTTGTGTTTATGTATCCTGATTATTATGATTGCCATGTTTTTTCTTATGCTCAATAAAAAAGAAAGAATTTTAAAAAAAAGAATCTCTTTCATAGGTCCCAAACACAAAGGGTAAAAAACCTCTTTTGGCTCTGCTTGATTGAAGGTGAAGGTAATAATGGAGTAATTAGCAACACACTGAATTCCTTCTGACATCAGGACCTCAACTGCAAGAAGCAAACATAATGGACACAAATAGTAGCAAAGGGCATGCCATGCCAAGCTGGATTTTAAAAGCCTGCACTTCACGCGACTCTCAGAAAACATACCCCGCTTACTACAAGCATGGATGCGGAAGAAGGATTCAGGAGGTGGGAACAACTAGCGACAGTCTGAGCAAGCCGTCCAGCAACAAGCTGATGGAAAGCATGTGGAACACTCATTCTCCATCTGAACTCAGATGTTCTCTGGAAGCTCATAGTACTGCCCTCATTACACATTTCAGTATGGATGTAGCGCATTATCCTTGCAATTCACAGTGCAGGTGTCATTCATGCAGCATGTTCAGTCCTTCATCTGCTCAGCTGTGCTAGTTGCAAGCAGCTGAACTAGGCTCTCCCTTAGGCAGTCCTCATTTGTCGAAACACCTCCAGCACTTCTCTATTAGCTGCAAGGGTAAGGTACTATTATTGAGGCAAATCTTCAGTGATTCCAGCAGGAATCCTTTGAGCATAAGTGATGTCTATTACCACGCTGTAAGGCTGGCTGCCAGAAACACCAGTCATTGATCACAGAAATATCTTCAACACCCTGCTGGAGTGTTGCCTGGAGACACATCAGTGAGAAGTGCTGGATCACCATTTTTAGGTCAAAGCCTACCAGACAGCACAGTTGCCTGGTTGTGATAAAACTTATTGTGGCCATTCTGAAAGCTTCCCTATGAATGCATTCCCCTATTACTATTGCTTACAATTGGCTTTGTGTTGTGCAACTCACATTGCTAGTTTTTTATTTACTTGCTTTATTTGTTTTATGCTGTCCACCATGCCCTTGTCTCTCCCATTGAGCAAAGCCTGTTTACTGTATTCTTCCACAAGTGCTATCTTTCTATAAACATGGCATTAAATGTTTTTCCTATCTTGGCACATTTGCTCAGCATTCAAATACAGAGGTCTAATGTCAGGCTCTGTATTCTGAGGGAGCTTAGTGATTGCTTCTCTTTCCTTGACTTTAAAGTGAGATGATTTATGTGAAAATCTTGCTTTATACCAGGAACTACAAGTTTGTTTTTACTAACACACAACTAAATGTAAATGTCTATAAATGAACTGTGCCAATATTTCAGAGTATATCAGAATTGGGAAAGCACAAATGAAGCATATTGTTTTGTAATTCTGAAATGTGGTGGAAACAAATATTTTAATATGATCGAAACAAATCAATACACTAGGTGATTCCATTTACACACATTATAGTTTGTGCGCAGTTTTATCAATGAAACTGTATGTGCAAATGTAACGGTCATTTCAATTAAAAATGTGTTGTCTGTAATGGCATGGGGTGCTAACACAGCATGCGTACTTCACTCTAAGCCCCTCTACTCTAAGCCCCTCCACTCCAAGCCACTCCACTTCATGATACTCCACTCTGCAACACTCAACTTTATGACACTCCACTCTAGGGCACTTTACTCCCCTCTACACTACGCCATTCCACTCTATGGCACTTTACTCCACTCTACACCACTCCACTCTACTCTACGGCTCTCCACTCTATGTCCCTCCATTCTATGCTCCTTCACTCTACAACTCTCCACTCCACAACCATCCACTCCACAACCCTCCACTCCATGACCCTTCAATCTAAAACCTTCCACTCTAAGACCCTCCACTCTATGACCCTCCAATCCACTTTATCCAATTCCATATACACCAGTCCACTCTATGCTAATCCACTCTATGCCACTCTTTGCCACTTCACTCTACCACACTGCACTCTACATCAATCTACACCATTCTATGCCACTTCACTCTATGACACTCAACTCCACTCCACACTACTTCACTGTGTGTCAATCTATGGAATTCCACTCTACAACACTCTTCTCTACTCCACAACACTTTACTTCCTTCCACTCTACATCTCTCACTCTCAGGGCCGGCTTTAGGGCAGTGCGACCAATGTGGCATTGCTGCGCGCTGACCTGTAGTGGGGGGCACTAACCTCAGTTGGGGGCTCTATGCTTAACAATAACTTAAGATTTAAAAGCACCTACTGCAGAGTTCCTTTTGCGTCCAGTTTTCAGGCCACAATAAAAATGTCAAGATGACTCTTGTGATTAAAGTTTCTGCAAGAGAGAGTGATTGTTTTTTTTTCTAGTGGCAGGTTTGACCATAAAGTAGTGCAGAGAATTGATATGCTTGCTACAGAGAACATATATGTATTTTATGGGGAAAGCTAAGTGGATTAGAAAAATGCCAGCCTTTACCAGCGCAATAAAGGAAATTAAATGTATGTGAGAGAGGGGTTATGGAGAGATGAGGGACACTCTTGCCGGTGAGGGAATCTGAGAAGGAGATCGTGGGGGAAGGGAGTGCCCAAAAAGATTGTCGCACCGGGCGCCACCAGCCCTAAAGCCGGCCTTGCTCACTCTACTCCACTCCACTCTACTTTACTCCACTCCACTCTACACCCCTCAACTCCACTCTACTCCACTCTACTCTACTTTACTCGAGTACGCCATTCCATGCCACTGCACCTCACACTATGCTCATCCACTCTGTACTCATTCAGTCTATGCCCCTTGACTCTATGCCACTGAATGCCACTCCACTCTATGCCATCAACATCCTATGCCCCTCCACCATACACCGCCCCACTTTATGCCCCGCCACTCTTTGCACCTTCTTCACATCACCACTCCACTCCACCCCACTCAACACTACTCCATGACACTCCACTCCACTCTTCACCATTCTACTCCACTCTTTACCACTCCACTCTATGGCACTCAAACCCTCACCACTCTTCTCTATGGCCCTAACTTGTGACCATGCTGAACAGCAGCCAGGATGGCGTACAACATGGCTAAAACACATTGGTAGAGATACTAGCTCTGCATAGGTGAGACCTAGCGGCTTTGCCTGTGTTTGATATACAATGTTTCCAGACATAATTTTTTAATTCTCAGGGCCCGATTCACAGAACTAACTTAAGACAAAATCCTAGACTTACTACCATTTTGGTATTCACAGAAGGCACTTACTCATTTTGGTATTCACAGAAGGCACTTAGGAGTCCTAAAGTTAGGACTCCTAACTTCTGTGAATACCGAAATGAGTAAGTGCCTTCTGTGAATACCAAAATGAGTAAGTTTAGGATTTTGTCTTAAGTTAGTTCTGTGAATCGGGCCCATAAGGATCACATTTAGATGAGTTTGAGGCAATTTGGCTCTTTTTGCATATTCCTTTCAGACAAGCAATGTACAGTCTTTGTCTTTACTTGGCCTCAATCAGCAGTGACACTCACTTTCCTTACTTATTCTGCCTCATACACACTAGCCCTCATTCCGAGTTAAGGGCTGAATTCTGATTGCTGTGCAAACACATTGGAATTATGACATGTGTGATAATTACCACACCCTCACATTTTTCCCCTGATAAATACCATCAGGTCAACCCTTCAGAAATTAATCGAAGGGAAAGGCCAGAAAAAAAGGCAGAATATGCAGAGTTCGGTGTGTAAAAAAATTATTCTGCATCCTATGCTCCATCTTTCTTTTAAAAACTCGAAATAAGAGGTATTTATAAAACATGGTAAATACCTTAACCTAGGGTAATGGCATTTACCATATATAGGGTTTCAGATCGAAGGGCCTGTCTTGCCATATTAACACTCTGCTGCCTCAAAAGCCAGTCCACAGGAGTCTGGTGAGCTGATAGGAGTCACATTAGATTAACCCCTTCACTGCTAGGCCTTTTCTCTCCCTGTGCTAAGCCTTGTTTTGGCTATTTGGGGTAGTTTGCGCTTAGGCCCCTGTAACTTTTTGACCACATAAGGTATCCACGCCAAATTTGCGTCCTTTTCTTCCAACATCATGGGAATTCTAAAGGTACCCAGGGTTTGTGGATTCCCCTGGAGGGGACCCAGAAATTAGCCAAACTACAGCTCAAAAAAATTCGGGTGGAAAAATGGGAAAAAGAGCTACAGATCAAATCGTCTGTTTTTTTCCTGCAAATAGTATCAACAAAGGGGATTGTGGGGCTGAAATCACCATCTTCCCAGCTTTCAGGGACAAGCAGACTTTTGTTAGAAAACCAAAATATTTTCCACAGTTTTGGCATTTTTCTGGGACATAGCCTATTTTTGCAATTTTTTGTGCTTTCAGCCTCCTTCCAGTTAATGGTAGATATGGGTAGGAAAGCAATAATGGATCCTGGAAAGCACTACATTTTAGAAAAGTAGACAAAATTCTGAATTCAGCAGGAGATCATTTGTGTAGATCCTTCAAGGTTTCTTCATAGAAGCTAACAGTTGAATATAGGGCAAATTGAAAATTAGTTGAAAAAAACAGCCATTTGTGTCAATGTTTTCACCTGTAACTTCTAATTATGACAGCTGTTTTAAAGCAATATGCCGTTATATCCGCTGGACCTTTCTGGTTGTGGGGATATATAGGACTTGTAGGTTCACCAAGAACCCGACAAACCCAGAGCCAATAACTGAGCAACGTCTTGCAATGGTTTATTATTATGTACCGGGTATATAGCAATTAAATTGGGAAAATATATATATGGAAAAATCGGTATGAAAGACACCTATGTATTTCTGACACTGGAACAAAACATAAAGTTTGGAAACAGTAGATATTTGCACATTTCAGAAATTGTGAGTACCCAAACTAGCATGAGAATTATAGGTCATTTTTCAAAATGACTTCTTTTTTACACATTGTCTTTCATTTGGAAGGCAGAAATGCATCGAATGTCAATAGATAATAACAGTTGCGCTACAATTATGTGTTACCCTAAGTCTCCCGATAAAAATGGCACCTCACTTGTGTGGGTAGGCCTAGTGCCTGTGACAGGAAACGATTCAAAACGCTATGTGGACACACTAAGGGGCAGATTTACAAGCCCTTGCCCCACTTTTGCGTCACTTTTCCCATGTTAAAAGTGACGCTAACGTGGTGCAAGTGGCTTGTAAATCTGCCCCTTTATTTTTACAGTGAAAACTGACCCTTTGTTTTGCAAAGTGCCTAGCTGTAGATTTTGAACCCTAGCTCTGCCGACACCTAGGGAAACCTAGGTCACCTATACATTTTTGAAAACTAGACACCCAGGGGAATCTAGGATGGGGTGACTTGACTGGCTCTCACCAGGTTATATTACCCAGAATCCCTTGCAAACCTAAAAATTTGTAAAAATAAACACATTTTCCTCACATTTCTGTGGTGAAAAGTTCTGGAATCTGCATGGATCCACAAAATTCCACCCACTCCGCGTTCCCCAAAGTCTTCAGAGAAAAATGGTACCTCACTTGTATAGGTGGGTTAAGTACCCGTGACAGACAAAGACCCAAAACCTATTGAAGCAACATAAAAATTACCTATCACAAAACAACATGGTTTTGCAAGGGGGGTCTCATAGGTTTTTGGCCCCGGGCTCGGCGGCCATCTAGAGAAACCTACCAAACCCACACATTTCTGAAAGCTGGGGGAGTCCAGCAAGGTATGGCTTATGTGGGTCCCCCAACATTTCCCTACCCACAATCCCCTGCAAACTTCAAATTAGCTTTAAAAAATCTCATTTTTTCTCAAAATTCTGTGTGGGAAAGTTCTGGAATCTGCGTGGATCCACAAATTCCCTTCTACACAGCATTCCCCCATGTCTCCCAATAAAAATTGTACCTCACTTCTGTGGTTGGGTTAGGTACCCACAACAGACAAGGGCCCAAAACGTATTGAGGAGAAATCATAATGACCTATCACAAAACAACCTGGTTTCGCAAGGAGGGTTACCTGGGTTTTTGGCCCCGGGCTCGGACGACACTAATTTTTTCCTACCACCAAGTGTTCCTCCAGGTCTGCCGATAAAAATGGTACCTCACTTGTGTGGGTAGGCATAGTGGCTGGAACAGGAAATGGCCCAAATCGTACTGTGGAGACTTCAAAATTACCTATAACAGAACTACCTGGTTTTGGGAGGGAGCACCTGGGGTTTGGCCTGGGCTCACCGTCATCTAGGGAAACCTACCAATCCCACACATTTCTGAAAAGTAGACACCCTGGGGAGTCCATCACTGTATGGCTTGCGTGGATCCCCAACATTTCCCTACCCAGAATCCCCTGCAAACCTAAAATGTTGTTGAAAAAATAATTTTTTTCTCACATTTTTTGTGTGGGAAAGTTGTAGGATCACTGGGCTGGCACTAATTTCCTACCTCCAAATGTTCCTCCAGGTCTGCCGATAAAAATGGTACCTCACTTGTGTGGGTAGGCATAGTGCTGGAACAGGAAATGGCCCAAATCGTACTGTGGAGACTTCAAAATTACCTATAACATAACTACCTGGTTTTGGGAGGGGGCACCTGGGGTTTGGCCCGGGCTCGCCGTCATCGTAGGAAACCTACCAAACCCACACATTTCTGAAAAGTAGACACCCTGGGAAGTCCAATGAGGTATGGCTTGCGTGGATCCTCCAATGTTTTCCTATCCAGAATGCCCTGCAAACCTAGAGGTTTCTCTAGATGGCCGCCGAGCCCAGGGCCAAAAACTCATGGGACCCCCCCCTTTCAAAACCAGGTTGTTTTGTGATAGGTAATTGTGATGTCTCCTCAATATGCTTTTGGCCCTTGCCTGTCTCGGGTACTTGACCCACCCACATAAGTGAGGTACCATTTTTATCAGGAGACCTGGGGTAATGCTGTGTAGAAGGAAATTTGTGTTTCCACGCAGATTCCAGAACTTTCCCGCACAGAAATGTGATAAATAAGTGATTTTTTTCAGCTAAATTTGAGGTTTGCAGGGGATTCTGGGTAGGGAAATGTTGGGGGACACACGCAAGCCATACCTTGCTGGACTCCCCAGGGTGTCTACTTTTCAGAAATGTGTGGGTTTGGTAGTTTCCCTAGATGGCCACCGAGCCCAGGGCCAAAAACTCATGGGACCCCCCTTGCAAAACCAGGTTGTTTTGTGGTAGGTAATTTTGATGTCTCCTCAATACGTTTTGGGCCCTTGCCTGTCGCAGGTGCTTGATCCACCCACACAAGTGAGGTACCATTTTTCTCAGGAGACCTGGGGGAATGCTGTGAGGAAGGAAATTTGTGGATCCATGCAGATTCCAGAACTTTCCCACACAGAAATCTGGGAAAAAAGTGTTTTTTCCAGCTAAATATGAGGTTTGCAGGGGATTCTGGGAAGGGAAATGTTGGGGGACCCACGCAAGCCATACCTTGCTGGACTCCCCTTTGTGTCTAGTTTTCATAACTGTGTGGGTTTGGTAGGTTTCCCTAGATGGCCACCGAGCCCAGGGCCAAAAACTCATGGGACCCCCCCTTGCAAACCAGGTTGTTTTGTGATAGGTAATTCTGATGTCTCCTCAAAAGGTTCTGGGCCCTTGCCTGTCGAGGGTACTTGACCCACCCACACAAGTTTCTCTAGGTGCCGGCAGAGCTAGGGTTCAAAATCTACAGCTTGGCACTTTGCATTAAAAAGGGTCAGTTTTCACTGTGAAAATGTGGTGTTTCCACTTTGTGTTTTGGGCCATTTTCTGTCACGGGCACTAGGCCTACCCACACAAGTGAGGTATACTTTTTCACGGAAGTCTTTGGGGAATGCGGGGTGGGTTGAATTTTGTGGATCCACGCAGATTCCAGAACTTTCCACCACAGAAATGTGAAGATAAATATTTATTTTTTTCACAAATTTTGAGGTTTGCAAGGGATACTCAGTAACAGAACCTGGTGAGAGCCAGACAAGTCACCCCATCCTGGATTCCCGTGGGTGTCTAGTTTTCAAAAATATATAGGTTTGGGAATGCGGGTGGGTGGAATTTTGTGGATCCACGCAGATTCCAGAACTTTCCACCACAGAAATGTGAGGAAAATGTGTTTTCTTTTACCAGTTTTGAGGTTCGCAAGGGATTCTGGGTAACAGACCCTGGTGAGAGCTAGATAAGTCACCCCATCCTGGATACCCCTGGGTGTCTAGGTTTAAAACATGTATAGGTTTGCTAGTTTTCCATAGGTGCTGGCAGAGCTAGGGTTCAAAATCTACAGCTAGGCACTTTGCAAAATAGTGTCAGTTTTCAGTGTATACTATAGTGTGTCCACGTTGCGTTTTGGGCCGTTTCCTATCGTGGGCACTAAGCCTACCCACACAAGTGAGGTACAATTTTTCTCGGAAGACTTTGGGGAATGCGGGGTGAGTGTAATTTTGTGGATCCACGCAGATCCCAGAAAGACTGTTGTGCCCAAACAAATATGGGGGGAGAAAAGGCCCTTGCCCAAGGAGCCACTCCCCCCTCCTTGGTGCTAGTGGGGGAATCCCTGCTTGGGGATCGCCCTCCTGGGGTGATCCCCAAGCAGGGATCCACTAGGGAGGGGTAACATTGGAAAGGGGAGATTCTCCCCTTTCCAACGATACCTCTCCCAAGGGTTTCGGTGCTTGGGGGGCTGAAATAGCCCCACGAACACTGAAACACTAAAACTGAAACTAGGTTTCAGATTTGTTTTCAATCTAATGACGACAGCACGCCATGCTTGCGATCGTCATTAGATTGAAAACTAGGGAAGTGCCTCGGGAGGTTGGAGAAGCTCTTCCCTACCTCCAGAGGCATACAAAAAAATGGAAATCCCTCTGCTGTTTGCAGCAGAGGGAATTCGTGCCCCTGTCCTCATGATGGAATGGTTCCGTCATGAGCACAGGAGCACCAAAGGGGTTAAGAAGGGTGCTCATTTAATCCACTCTGGGCCAAAGAGCCTCACTATGGGTTTCAATCCATGATTCAATGAGCCCTGAGTATATGCATGATTGTGTGTGCACTGAGGCACAAAGAAAAAAACATTAAAAACCACCAGAGGCCTGCTCCTAGGGTAACACAGGGCAGGGGAAACCCTCTCTTAATCATACAAGGGACATTCCTGTCTCATCTTTTGCAGTCCCCTCTCTAACTTAAAATAAACTTATCAAGATCCTTTGGTAGATTACCTCATTCTCAATGTCTTTGAAACCTCCATTAAGAGATCATACTAATCTCCTGATCTATTTTAATTCCTGTCCTGTATTCACGTCATCCGTGGCCATCCAGGTCTCCTATATGAATTTCTGCTTTTGAACTGCAGAAAAGTTAAATAACTGGGCTAACTCCATTTTACTAGCAATAAATGTACCTCTTGGAATGTCATGCATAGTTTCCTTCCTTTTACACGATTTTATAGCAAACAAATGTCTCTGGAATGTTCCCCTCATTGTCTTCTTTAGATCTGAACAATGGCTGTCAGTTCAGCCACTGATGTATTGCTGACCTCAGAGTCAGACAGGCAGTTTACACTGATTTACTTGTAAAGGTCGTTAAATGAATTTATCACAGTGTTAGTAAATGTGTAACAATCTTAGTCTTCTAAGCTTTCTTATTATTACTACCAGAAACACTGCTTCAGTGCAGACTCAGTCTAACCGCACTAGCATGGTGTCCTCGTACTGACTTGAATGATGTCTAGACTACAGCTTACCAAATGTATCACTACATTACCTTTCATGCTCCTAGGTTAGCCATGAAAACGTTTTCTAAAGTGTGGGCATCACTTCCTGGTATGTCATAAAACTGGCATTATTTAGCACTTTTTAGGTCTAGCTGACCAGTGCAGATGCCTGCCAGACATGTTGTTACCTATTCTTTAAAACATAGATGGCATGTACTTTGGCTCTACCCAGAAAAGTATTACCCTCTCATCTCATGCTATTGGCTATTTGGTGTATCATGCTGCCTTCCAGTAAGTGATTGTATTGAAATGCACGAGGAGCTATTTTCCCCTGAAAAGTACACACAATCATCATGGTAATGTTTTCCCCAGCATTGGCAAAGCCAACAGGAAGGGCTGTACTGTAAATAACAATGTTTGTGCATGCAACACATGTGAACAGCATTTGCAAATGCCTCTGTCTGTATGCACTGGTTCATTAAAGTCAGACTTATTGGGATGGTCAATGCTTGTTGAATTAAGAAGCCTCTGGTGATAACTAAGTTTCTGTACGAGCAACTGCACACACATGTTAGGTGCAGTCAGTACAGCAAGCCCCTTAATTCAACATTGCCTTCCACAACGGAATATCAAGCAAACTAGTACAGCTTATATAATGTTATTTAACAAACATTCTGAGATTAACTATGGAAGCATAAATGTTTGTAACTGTCACTTATACGCAATGTTGTGCTTGACTCTAAAATCAACAATGTAACTAGCTTGTGGTGCCCATTGTCAGTATATTGTGAATCTCCCCAAAAAAAACTCATTAATGTGTACTGACATTCTGCAAATGGCTGGTCTTTCTCTTGCTTATGTTGTAACAAAAATTAAGCCCCTCCTTTCGGTACTGTGTTATTACAAAAATCATGTAGAATATTGCAAGTGATACCTCATTCATAATTTATGCTAAAAGTAGGGCAAAAGATTGTTCATGCTGGCACACTCCTACATAAAATCTGCATTTTGTGTTATGATTGCTACTCAATATGATTGACATGATGCCAATATGCCATGACACTTAAACATAATGTTCTTCAGATAAAAATCATAAAGTGAGAGCATGCTGACCACACCAATAGACTGAACACAAATGTCTGATGTTTGCATCGCACATGATAAACACCAAAACTTGCTTGAGGTGTCACCACTAGAGATGCCGTATAGGTCCATATAAACCAAGAATTGCAATATAGGTTCTCAGTTTCATTTTAGAATGTAGATCATTCTGGAAGTATTAGTCTTCATTTGCTTCAATTGAATCAAATGGACTAAAACTACACAAACATCTTTTTCAAAGGAAATCCCAGGATGGATACATGGAGAAATGGCAAAATAATTGTTTCTCATGTTGTAATTATCCACATAACTCAATTATCCCCAATGCATTTCGGGCATATCAATGCCCTTCATCAGGGGGTATGTTCCTTGTCTGGATGCCGTAAGTTCACTGAACTACACGGGTAATGCTTCTCCTATGGTAAACACCATTCGAATGTTGTGAAGACAAATAAAGAATTTCAAATGAAAACAGAAGTTGACTTGGGATCAAATTGATTAAAGTTTTCTATTTGTGACCTCGGCTGTGCACTAAAGGGACGCTTCCCAGTGGGAAAGCACAACAGTTGTTAAATGCAATCATAGCACTGTACAGTGTTACATGGGCACAGGTTAAAGCAGGAGACAGCAGCAGAGTCACGCATAAAATCCACACCCTGAATAGCCTGAAATGGGGTTGTGTTTTAGCCTCCAGTTTGTTTAACTTATATCTAGCCGACTTAGACAGCCACTTGACATGAGGGGACAGCCATCCACCCCGCCTGGCAGCAGAGAAAATTGTGTGCTTGCAGTATGGTTCGCGGGTGGTGGGTGCGGGGGCCGTGGGGGGTGTCGTGGAGGAGGAGTCATGCGGGGTGTCGCAACGGGGGAGCGAAGTTTAAATTAAAAACAATACTTACTTCGATGGTGGATCCCTGCGTCTTCTGTGCTCCTACTCTCCTGAGTCTGCTTCCAAGAGCAGGAAGCAGGTAGCCAGGCTCCCTCCCCTAAGCCAATCACAACACTGAAATGCATCGTTGTGATTGGTCTGAGCGCCATGACATGGTACTCAGGGGCTGGAGGCGTGGGTATGTTCTCCATGCAGCCTGTAATGCAGCCCGCATGTAGAACAAGGAAGTGCGCATGACTTCTTTGGGTGGCTCGAGAAGGCCGACCAAACAGTCATTGCGTACTTGAGTCGGCAAACCACTCCACCCCTGCCCTGCTCTGTGAGCAGAGCAGTACCGCCCGCAACAGAAACATAACATGATAATAACTGAAAGTTGTTATCATGTTTATGTTTCTTCTTCTCGCACTGTTTGAAAGCAGTGGGGTGATGCTCCTCCACCATAGCAGAGGAGCCGCCACTGACATTGTCATTCTGATCCAAACTCACATTGGCCTGCAACTGTCCAGCAATTCACTAGCAGCCTACATGGACCAACAAGTTTCAGAGCTGAACTTAAGTAAAACTACTAAAGTGGTTCACCTGGTTGACACAAAGTACAAGTCATTACTTGATCCATTAATGGCAAACAGGTTGAGTTTGCTTCCTCATATAAGTACATGGGCATTATTATAGACTGTCAGCTGTCCTTTAAAAAACACCTGGCAGCCCTACAGGCTAGACCGCATTCCCTAATTTTTGCTTTTAAGCTGCTGGAAAAGAAACTCAGCTGCCCCTCACATGGTCATGTGCAAACTGTAATGGCTACTCAACTTATTCCAACTGTTGCATATGGTATGGAAATTATGAATGACTGGGAAACGTTCACGATAAATCAGCTACAAAGCGTTTTTCTCCTTGACAAAATCATCCTCGCCAGCCCAGGTCTGGCTAGAATTCGGCCTAAAAAAACAGAAATTGCAAAGAATGAACACCTTCGTCAAACCATGCTGGTTACTACATGCCTCTGAGAGCGTGACTTTGAATAATCTATGTTGGCTGTAAATCAAGACACAGATGGGGAACAAACAAAACAGATCCTGGGGAGAACACCTAGGACAGGCAAATGATGAATTAGACATCCAAGAAGCATGGGCAAGTAGCATAGAGAGAGCAGCTTTTTGCTGAGTAACTAACTCTTCAACAAAGTACCTGAGTCACTTACATGCCAAGGGCCACTTCGCAAAGAGGCAGCATGCTTGCACAGTAATCAACTATTACTTCAGTTTGAGGCTTCAGGCATACATAACAGCCCATTTTTCACCTGCCTTAAAACATTTGTTTATCTAGATATTAAAGACTTCATGCCAACTTGGAAGGGCATGCCACCCAAATTGTCGTCTATTGAATTACAAATCATAGACAGTATTTCACATCTTTTGTACTTGCACATGGTCATGGGTAAAAGCACGCTGTTACTTAAACCACTATTTCTGAAACTCTATATCTGCTCTTGTAGGCAAGCTGTTATTACCTTGCTGAGCGGAGCTTCCATTCCTCTAGCTTGCCAGGGAACATACTATTTAAATTTGGTGATGAAGAATCTTAGTGACACCAAGACTAAGGCGGGACATGGCCTGTAAGCACTTAAAATCATCCTTTTGCACAACACTCATACACTTTATAGCCAAAGACAAGTGGCAAAATCAAAACAAAGCACTTGAAATTCAGAAGAAGCCCCTTTTGCACTATGCTAAGGCACTTAGGAGTATGACCCCAGTATGCAAAAAGAAAAACCAGCCACTCTCCCAGAAAGAAATAAAACGCGCTCTTTGCCCAATTATATGATGGATCTCCAATGAGTATAATAAAACTGTGTCATAAACAGACAGTAAATGAATCACACGTAATGTATTTGCCTCCCCCAAATATTTTATATTTAATATTTGTATCCATGCATAATAATTATTATGCCTTTTAAAGAACTCTTAGTTGGACATCATTTGATATGACTGTATGAATTGTTAGTACTTTTTAGCTGTATGCAAAGGTTTGTATTAACTATTTATTAACCTTATTCATTCATTCATTCTTCTGTGGCTGAATATGAGACTGACAAAGCAGCACATGCAGCACACAGTAATGGGTGGTTAGGGGTCAGGCAAGACAGAGTGGCAGCACCCTGTACTGGGTGGAGAAGGTTTTCAACGCAACTTCAGCAGCTCAATGCATGGATAGGCAGCTGAGACATGTCGGGGTTGTATCAAATGCTAATATGCATCCTGGGCACAACACAAGGGATTACCTTGTAGGGACAGGACATGTACTGCTGCATAAGAATGGATTTCATGACAAGACCGGAGCCTACCATTACGCAATATGCTTTTATTGCTGCCCCAACATGCAGCGCTTTAAAGAACATTAATACATCAAAAACATTGGTATGTTCGTGAAGAAGTATAAGTATTCAGTGCACAGGGATATCTTCCTCTTTTATTAGCTGACCCTCAAAAGTTAAGTAGACATTTTCCTTTCCTATTCGATGCTGTACAATAGCATGTTACTATGACTTGGTTAACCTTAACCCCGTAATAGAGATTTATATGCTTGCTATTAATAATGTATAGTATATATATTCTTCTCATGAGTAGCAGTAGTCAGTTACCTCAGGGAAAGAGGAGTGCGTTTTATCAAATACCTAGATAACATCCTCATCGTGTCACAGGACAGATTGGAACTTCAAAAACACTTATCATGGGCAATGGAACTTTTAGAAAAACTAGGGTTTGTAATAAATACAGAGAAGTCCGTCATGACCCCTACTCAGAAAATAGACTTCCTGGGCTTTCAAGTAGATTCCATCTTATAGCAACTAGTACGGCCACACAAAAGTGGTGAAGATAAAAAAAGATATGAGAATGGTTTTATCAAGAGATTCAATACTACTCAGAGATCTATCAAGAGTTCTCTTATCATCCTCCATTCAGGCCATCTCTCTGGGCCCACTTCACTACAGAGGGTTACAGAGATTGAATGCATAGGACTAAGGAAAGAGTTATGGTACAGAGATTCAATAATCCTATCACAAGATGCACGGGAGGACCTGACTTGGTGGCTAAGAAACCTCGAAGCATGGAATGGCAGGGCAATTTTCGGGAACGGCCTGGATTTCGTGATAGAATCCGACGTGAGCAACATAGGTTGGGGAGCCCGAGTAGGCAACCTAGAAACAGAAGGAAGATGGTCCCTTGAGGAACCATCACTCCATTTAAATTGCCTGGAAATGCTGGCGGTCCTGAATGCCCTTATGGGCTTCAAGAATCTTCTAAAGAATTCAAACACAGTAATTAATTTAGACAGTTTCTCAGTAGTATCGCATATAAAACAGATTGGGGGGTGGGATATCCAAAATGTTGTCAGATTTAGCTAAACAAAATTGGTATTTTTACTTGGAACATAAGATTGTTCTAAGAGTGGAATTTATTCCAGGGGTACAGAATGTAAGGGCAGACTGGAATTCCAGGTTTCTCAGCAATTGGAGGTTACATCCATACGTTTTTTCCCTGATACAAGACCTTTGGGGCCAATCCAGATAGATCTATTTGCAAGCAGATTAACCTTCCAAGTGCCAACATACTTCAGTTGGAAACCAGATCCAGGGGCAACGGCAGTAGAGGCCTTTCTTCAATCAAAGGTTGTGCCTTTCCCCCCTTCTCCATGATTCAAAGGGTTCTGTGGAAAGTGAGAATAAAGTCCAGCAGCATTATCCCTGTGATTCCCTTCTGGAGGTCCCAGGTCTGGTTCCCAGTAGTGATGGATATAATTATAGTATCTCTGGGCCTTCTTCAGGGTCCAGACAGAGAGGAACACCCTTTGGTTCTAGAGGGGAAAATGAACCCTCTTGTTTGGAGGATCTCAGGGGATCAAATAGGTATTCAGACCTTTCAACAGAAGTTAAAAGCTTATTGGACAAATCTTGGGCCAAAGGAACTAGAAAAAGATTTAGGGGTGTTTTGAAAAAGTGGTGCAGTTGGTGCATGAGAGGAATTTGGATCCCATGGAAGTCTCTGTACAGCAGATAGTCAATTTTACAGGGACCCTCTTTGATTCTGGGCTTTTTTTGGAGGACAATTAATTATTATAGATCCGTAATCACCTCAGTGAATAACCTAGCGATTGGTAGAAACACTCTAATCAAATGAGCAAGGATGGGTGTGAGACTAAAAAGACCCCCAAAAGCATGCTATGAATAAATGTGGGATGTCAGTCTCATCTTCAAACTTTTCATAACTTGGGAAAACAATACTTATCTTTCTCTTAAACAGATATCCATTAAACTAGCCACCTTACTTTGCTTAATCTCCTTTAGAAGAGTTTCCGATATAAAAGCACTAGAATTATCTCACAGATTCTACTCAGGGGAAGACATGCACTTCGATATATGGAAAAGAACCAAAACCATGCCTGATTCTGTATTCTATACCTTTTTCCATGTCTATGAAAAATTATGTGTGGTAGGATATATGAATTAGGAGCCATACAGTTGATCAACTGCTCCTATCCTATGTCAAGCTCCATAAACCAGTTTCAACTGAAAAACTAGCTAGATAAATACGTATGGTAATGAGTGAAGCAAGCATAGACCTCTCATGATTTGGAGCCCACTCTTCCAGAGGGACAATGTCTAGTAAGGTCTGAAGGGCAGGAGGTTCCCTAGCAGAAATTCTCAAAACAGCCGACTGGTCAAATGCAAACACATATGGAAACTTTTATTTAAGACCAATAGAGAATGTTGGTAATATAGCTCTAAATGGCTTTAAACTTGCATAGTGGTAGCCTCCAGTCTTGTAATGAAATGACAAATCTCTAATTAATATGCAGAGAGAATCTTGATTTCATTAAAGACAACGGAGACTAACATTATCCCACCTCCTCACCTTTGAGGAGAGGCTGTACTAAAGGTGAGCATGTAATGTTTCTTAAACTTGTATTTCAAGAATAAATAATGTTTAACATTTCATATCCTTCTTTGCAATGGGCATTGTAAGTCTGAAGAATCTTCAGTCTGCATTGCATTTACTATGCAATGTATTTTTCTTCTTAGATAATACCCTCTAGGATTCAGAAAGCAAACAAGATCGATTGTCGACTTCTATGTGCTTGCAACCGGAAGTGGATAGATCGTTTCTTATGTGATCTCAGCTAAAAGAAGAAGATATTCCTGTGCAATGAATACTTATAATTCTTTACTCCAATGTTTATGATGTATTAATGTTCTTTAAAGGACTGCATGTTGGGGCAGCAATAAAGGTATATTGCATTATGTTAGCCTCTGTTGTCTTTAATGAAATCAAGATTCTCTCTTCATATTAACAGGAGAATCGTCATTCTCCTACGTCTTTTGAGGTCTAGGGATGGAGTTAACTAGATCCTAGATGGGTGCAACCACATAAACATATCCCTCCATTGCAGCATATTAAGTGCAGAAGAGCTCAGGACAGACAGATCCAGGTGGGCTTCCATAAAAGAAGAGTTAGATGATGTTAAGGCTCAGATCAACAGGGTACATATAAAACATCCAAGCGCAAACAAGCACGCAGAAAGTAAAGTACAGTTGTGAGTAGCCAGCACCCTCAACTTGGGAGGCATGTACTGCACACAGCCATGCTCTGCTGTGGCATCTCCAGGCTTGTGTATAGCTTGAGACGAGCTGCTTTGCAATTCAAGATCAATTAAAAAAGAAGCTTAGTTCCTTATGAGCTGCAGTCCGCAGCGACATTTTAAGAATTTTGAAGGCCCGGACAAAGACATATTTTATTACTCCTCCATGGAATATATTTTAGTCTGCATGATACCAAACAATATTAATTTGTATGTTAAAATTTATCAGGGTAACAAAAATACAGTCTTTCCCGAGACACTGGATGTAGAGACAGAGTTAGAAATAGAGGTATTCAGGGAGGGAGAGAGGTTTAGATAGAGAAATCCAAGTAGAGCAAATGTTCACTTTCCCAGGGGGTACCCATTGAAAGATGGGGGTCCTGGGCAATGGCCCACTTTGCCATTTCGTAAAAAGTCTTTAGCAGCCCATACCCCCTATACAGGCAGCCTTTGAATGGCAGTCTGTACACTATATCCTGCATTCTCAGTGAGCTGGGATTGTCAGTTTCATACCAGGGCCTGTCACGTGGGCGTTGAAGGAAGTGACCCAACTAGGGTCACACGGGTCACTCACGACCTCCTCTAGCCTTCCAAGAAATGAAGAGTTGATGACGCAGTGAAGAACACAAACTAACTAGTTTATTAGTAAATACACTGCAGTGGAGTCCAGTCTGACCAGCCCTATGGGATAGCTTTCGTGGGACTGACTCTAACAAGCATAAAGTTACATTTTGTATGTTGCAGAGCCCACAAAGACCCGCCCATTATGGAAACATACAGCTTGGGCAAACACTGAACAAAAGGGAGGCACAGAAGGATGAGCTAAGAGTCTGAGACCGGGCACACACTATCTCTCTGGAAAGGTTATACAGTTTGTGCTTGCTGCTGGAATAGTGGGAGGACCCTCTATCTCAGGGAAAGGTATGCATTAACAAGCAACTTTTCTCATGCTTCAATGAGGCCTAACCTTCCAGATGCAAATGCATCCCAGCAGCTTTCTGCTGAGGCAAGCAACATGAGACAAAAGCTTGATTTTAGTTACAGAACAAGAGGTTGCCAATAAAGATGGCACCATGGATGCTAATTTAACACTGAATAGAGTTTGAGCGTAGCAAAGGGAGCATTTCGATTCTGTGCATTATGGAAATAACATTTTAAATCTAACAGCGTGATGGTGTCTCTGTCCCTCCACCCACACCTCCGTCAGGCCCGGGACAAAAAATGAGGTGACCTGATCAATATGATCGCAGCTGTTTCAGGGATGGCTGGGCTCCTGCCCATGGCCCTGGTGATACTGCACCAGCTGAATCACTGATAGCTACAACTCTGACTGTAAACAAATTGCTTTGCCTGTCATCAGGGACGCATCCCTTTCGCTTTCAACACCATGTCTGTCCCAGCCAGCACAGTCCCACCATATCACCTGAAACTGTTTTAAAAAAAATAATAATTCTATAGTTACACAGGTGAACCAAGAATAATCTCTCGATCACAGCTTTTACAATATTTTGCATACTGTCTTGTGAGAATGACTACACAATTAAACAAACTTCCCACTCACTATGATTTGCACAAGTACAAACGAAATAGGGGCATTTTTGCCAGAATGATGGCGCAGGGTGGTGCAGCAAGTTACCTTGCTGCGCTGCCCTGTGTCACAGGGAAAGGGCAGAAATGCACCATTTTTATCAAGTACTGTGCATTCCTGTCCTTTCCCCCTGTGCTGGCACCGTTTTGGCAACCTTGCACCAACGCAGACACCCTTGGGGTCTGGGGTCCTGAATTACAGGCAGGTCTGTTTTTGTGCAGCAAGAGGCACCTTCCTGCACAAAAACAATCCATGTAGGTGTTTTCAACTTTCTATGTGTGGTGCAGGAATGCAGCACACATAGAAAGTGGAAAGAACAAGGAGAAATAAAAATATTTCTCCTCCTTATGCCTCACCTGTGTAGGCATAAGATTTTGACGCAATCCCAGTATTTCAAGTCCTTGTAAATCCGAGAATGCATAAAAAACCATGGGAGTTGCGTGGGAACACCCACCGCATTGCCCATTGAACACCTCCCTTGCGAAGAGTAAAGCAACGCAGCGACTTGCGTTGTGTTGCATTACTCCATATTTGCGGAACCATTCAAATCCGCGCAAAGTGACTTTGCAAGGCTTTATAAATATCACTTGCAGCTTTGCGTGGTGCAAGCATGATGCAAGGCCCTCATAAATGTGCCCCATAATTTCGAAGCACAGGCAGAATGAGAGCAGAACTGCTATTGGTTTGGCAAAAAACTGACATAGTTATTTTTCTCTCATACTTTTTGATCTGACACTGTAAAATGAATTCTTCCAAATATATAAAAATGTCCAAGAAACACATATATATGTGTTTGAGCTCCCCTAGATTCAGAACATGCTCCACTTAAGTCAGAGTACTGTATCAGGAAGCCCTGTGATGGCATTAGGGGGTGTTTATATTTCAGAGCATGGAAATATGAAGGAGACCCCAGTTCTGCAGTAAGACTTCAATTAACTTCGCACTTGCCGCCTCATTATTTCCTCTCAATTCTCTGCTGACCTGAGCAAATAAATAATTGTATGCATGCCTGGAAGAATTCTGCCATGGTTCCAGGAACACACTGCCAGTTATAAATAGGCAAACAAACACACATGAGAGACATCCCAACATTAACACGAAAAAAGGGTGGAATGGACGTATCAGCAATATGAGGAAAACATATACACAGGCCTTTTTCTATAGTTAATGAAAATATTTATGAAACTGTGCTTAGCACAAACCTAATATTTGGAGTTTTATTTTAATATTGTCTCCCTAAAGAATTAAGGAACAGCTGGTCGTGTTGATCTAATAAAGCCTTAAGCCTGTAGAGGGGGAAATACTAGGACACATTAGTCTGTTTGGCCACAGCAATTAGGCGTCTGTGATACGGGCAATTTATAAGCAGGGATTTCTTCTCCTAGAGGATAGATACACTGTAATCACATCTTATATTCTATGGAAGGAAAGATGCCATTACACATAATATCATTAAAGAAGCAGCAACCACTCCACAGCATGAACACATGACCTGCAGGTGAGTCCCCCCATGGAGCTGTACATATAACTATGACTCCATAGCTCAAACACATGACCCGCAGGAGAGTGCCACCATGGAGCTGTACATATAACTATGACTCCACAGCTCAAACACATGACCTGTAGGTGAGTGCACCCATGGAGCTGTACATATAACTATCACTCCACAACTCGAACACATGACCTGCAGGTGAGTGCCCCCATGGAGCTGTACAAATAACTATGACTCCACAGCTCAAACAGATGACCCACAGGAGTGTGCCACCATGGAGCTGTACATATATAATTATAACTCAACAGCTCAAACACATGACCTGCAACAGAGTGCCCCCACAGACCTGTACATACAACTACTATGCCATAGCTGGAACACATGAGCTGTACATATAACTATCACTCCACAGCTCGAACACATGACCTGCAGGAGAGTGCCACCACGGAGCCGTACATATAACTATGACTCCACAGCTCGAACAAATGACCTGTAGGTGAGTGCACCCATGGAGCTGTACATATAACTATCACTCCACAGCTTGAACACATGACCTGCAGGAGAGTGCCCCCATAGAGCTGTATATATAACTATGACTCCACAGCTCGAACACAAGGCCTGCAGTTGAGTTTACCCATGGAGCTGTACATATAGTTCTCACTCCACAGCTTGAACACATGACCTGCAGGAGAGTGCCCCCATGGAGCTGTGTATATAGCCATCGCTCCACAGCACAAACAAATGATCTGCAGTAAACTGCTCTCATGGAACTGTATGTAAGACTTGGCTTTTTGCAGTTAGGCGTGTCTCAGTTGTGTAGCTGGAAGGCTACTGCAAAGACACCCCAGGGTATAAGAGCAATTTTTAAGTCTCTATAACAAAACTTAAAATATATATATAATTAGCATTCCACAGCTTGAACACATGACCTGCAGGAGATAGCCTTCTCAGACTGTACATACTCCATAGCTTACAAACAAGTCATGACCTGAAGGAGCATTGCCTCCAAAACTGTACATACCACTCCATGTCTCAAACACATGGCCTTCAGGAGAGTGCTCCCACAAAGCTGTACATACAACTACCACACCATATCTCAAACACATGACATGCAGGGGAATGCGCTCCCAAAACAATTCAAAAGCTCTCATTCCACAGTTCGAACACATGACCTGCAGGAGCGTGCCCTCCCAAAGTTATGCATGCAACTACCCATCAACATCTCAAACACATGACCTGCAGGTGAGTGCCCTCCCAGAGCTGTGCATACTCCACAACTCAAACACAGGTCATGACCTGCAGGAGCGTTCCCTGCCAGAACTGCATATTAATCTATGACTCCACGTCTCTAAGACATTATGGGCAGGAGAGGGCCTGTCCCATAGCTGTATACAGCTCCTTCCTACACATGACCTGAAGGAGAGTGCCCTCTCAAAGCTATGCATGCAACAACCACTCCACACCCTGAACACATGGCCTGCAGGCAGTGCTTAATTTGTAAAATATGAAGTACAGGTGCTCAAATGTTTTGCGGAGGCCTCACCTACTTTCCCCGGCTCCACCCACTTCCTCCACTGGCTCCCACAATTAATCTTACGTATATAAATCAGCATTTAGGAAATGTTACATAAGACAGGCCCAGAGGACTACAAGGTGTTGGAGTGACATGTCATCCATACGGGTAGCCAGTATAGTTTAAGACTGCTTGGTCTGGAGAAGCACAACGTCTGAATTGAAAATGGAACACCATAATCGGGGGTTCTCTTTAATAATAAAAATTGATTTCTACCAAAATTAACCCTTTTTGCAACATTAATCTATGCTCTAACCTATACTTTGCACTGTGCATTCAGTTCTTTGACAACAGTTAATAATTCACTGTTCTAAATTAGGATTTTTAACATATTAACTGTAACAAAAGGATGTCTCCTAGAAAAGCACTGCCCTATTTACATTATGTGCAATTTTGATCTGCATGGTACACATTCTTTACAGCAGGCATATTAACCCTCTGTCCTACCTACTCATGAGTCAAAACCTCTACTAGACACAACTCCCATCGCTCTCCACGAAGAACATTAATCACGGAGTTATCTCATCTTTATTGTTGCTTGGAAATTGCTGGAGGCAAGGATCTCAAACACTGCGCTCCCTGAAGCCAGCACCCGGTTTGGTAATACCGGTCGTACTACCCTAGAGCCGGCCATGAAACCAATTAAATACTGGGGTCAAAGTGTTACCTCACCGTGGCACAGAGAGGGTGCAACACTGCCAGTAAACCCAAACTCACCTCTACAGCAGGCACTGCGTGTGTAAATAGTGTGTGAGGATTGCGACGAGGACAAGGGCAGAAATAAAATGAAAACATGCCCACTGCGTTTTGCTGAAACCAGCAGCATTCACAGGGACTCGCTCCAGAGACTGGTTTGGCTGCTGGCACAACACGTATTTCGACCTACATCATGCATGAAAAAAGTAAATACAGAGTGAATTCTGCATGGGGTGTGTGCCATGCCAGTGCCAGCAAACAAATACAGCTGAGCTGAGGGGTGAGTGCGTTGTGTTGTGCTCTCACTACGGAGGTGCCATGTGCTCACTAGAATGTAAAGCACCACTCTACTTCCGGTGGGTGAAGAGTGCCCACTGTACGCCACAAAAGCAACCAAGCACTGCACAAACAACCTGAGCCACGAGTGCGAGGCTTGATGACGTTGAAAATAAACTTTCAACAGGAGCACTGGGAAGAACAGGTGTGAAAATACCAAACCCAAAGTATATGCGGAAGAGATAAAAACGCACGGAAAACCATCATTTCATGCAAGACAACTATGTCAACGATTAGACAGAGAAGGGTTAAGGCCATAGGACAAGGCCCTGTCCTCCTTCCAGCCACCAGGCCCAGAGCATTGCACACGGTGCCCGCGGCATAATTTCTCGGACTCGAAGTCTGTTTAACAAACACGATGACAGTCACACCACGCTCAATAAAAAGCAGCGTTGGTGTGGGTACTTACTGGCTTACTGGTGGTGCTGCTGCATACACTGCTGCACGACACACTGGCTGCATCAAAAACTACAATACGTCGTGCTGAACTGGTGGTGACTCGTGCAGTGCGTGGGTGCAGGCATTGGAATTTTGAAAAAAGGTTATGCACACACACACTGCTGCCGCCAGAACCAAATCCTGTCCAATGAGTGGCCCGTCCACCGGCACCACTGAACTGAAAGCAACCACGAATATGGATTTAGTATCGGCTAAGCACTGCACAGTCGGGAGACTGTGATAGAAAGTGAACTACACTGCAATGAGTCAATTCTATAATGTGACATATCATGTGCAGTTGAGTCCTTCATGTGAGTTGGCAGTGGCTCCCAGGTGTAGACCCGGCCCTGAAAAATAAGTGCCGGTGCTAAGCACCGGAAAGCACTGGCACGAATTAAGCACTGCCTGCAGGTAGGGTCTCTCCAAAATCTATGCCTATAACTACCGATCTCCAGCTCAATATATATGACTTGCCTGAGAATTCCTTTCCAGAGCTGTACATACAATTACCACTCTATGTCTCAAACACATGACTTGCAGGAGATTGTCCTGCTAAAGCTATGCGTACAACTACCATTCCACAGCTCGAACAAATTATCTGCAGGATGGTGCCCTCCCAGAGCTGTACACAACTATCACTACACATCTCATACACATGACCTGCAGGGGAGTGTCTTCCTAGAGCCATACATAGAACTACCACTCCACAGCTAGAACACATGACCTGCAGTAAAGTGCCTACCTAGAGATGTACATATCACTACCACTCCACATCCCAAACTTATGACCTGCTGGATAGTGTCCTTCCCAAGCTATGCACTACCATTCTGCAACTTAAACACATGAGGGTGCCTTTCAAAATCCATGCGCACAGCTACCAGTCCATGGCTCGAACACATGACCTACATGATAGTGCCATCCCAGAGCTGTACATACAACTACCAGTCCACAGCTTAAACACATAAACCTGCTGAGAATGCCTGTCACAGAGCTGTACAATTAACTATTACTTCATGTCTCAAACACATGATGTGCTGGAGAGTTTCTTCCTAGAGCAGTACATAGAACTACTACTCAACAGCTCAAGCACCTGACCTGTACAAGATTGCTAGCCCAGAGCTGTACATACCACTTCCACTCAATGGGCCCGATTCACTGAACTCATCTGAGACAAAATTCTAAACTTACAACTTTTGGTATTCACAGAAGGCGCTTACAACTTTTGGTATTCACAGAATGCACTTACTACTTTTGGTTAAACTTACTACTTTTTGTTAAACTTACTACTTTTGGTATTCACAGAAGCCATTTAGTAGTAGTAAGTTTAATCAAAAGTAGTAAGTGCATTCTGTGAATACCAAAAGTAGTAAGTTTAACCAAAAGTAGTAAGTTTAACCAAAAGTAGTAAGTGTATTATGTGAATACCAAACGTAGTAAGTGCCTTCTGTGAATACCAAAAGTAGTACGTTTCGGATTTTGTCTCAGATTAGTTCTGTGAATCGGGCCCCATGTCTCGAAAATATGACCTGCAGGAAAGTGTCTTCTCAAAGCTATGCTTACAACTACCACACAACAGCTAGAACAAATGATCTGCAGGAGGGTGCTCTCCTAAAGCTGTTTATACATTTACCACTTCTTAGTTTGTACATATGACCTACAGGAGATTACACTCCCAGAGCTGTGCATGCAACTACCACAAAAAAGCCCAAGCACATAAACCTGCAGAGTGCCTAACCCAGAGCTCACAATCAACAACCATTCAACATCTCAAACAGATGCCCTTTCTACAGACAGCTGTACACACAACTACCACCCACCATTTGAACACATGACCTGCAGGAGAGGGCCCTCTAAGGGCTATACATACAACTACCACTGTATAAATAATAGAGGGAGGAAGAACCTTTGATCCATTAGGCTTCCAGTCAAAGGTCAGTAATCAAAAAGTAGAATGGATCACGTGTACCTATAAGCCCAGGGTCAGGTGTGGTTACCAACTTAAAAACATTCAATCACGTACAGGTGCGTAAAGCGGTATATCTTGATTCTCCTCTTTTATGAACGTAAAAGCATCATCATTGTTTTTTTTTTTTTAAAAGCTTTCCTCAACCTGGAGGTTTGACCACTGGTTGTGGCGTAGTGACCAGAAATAGGGTAAAGAAAGTGAAGTGGAAACTAGGTAAAGTGAATTAAAATTGCTTTGTTCTTTTTCTAAACAAACTTTATTCGGGATCAGTGGTGGCAAGGTTAAAAACAAGTTGATGCTTCTATGGAAATTTTACTGTTCTATAGCACCGTGAGGTTCATGGTGAAGGTCAAACGGTCGACATCTTTCAGCCCCATTTTATTGCCCTGGACAGGTCGGAGGGCTTTCTTCAGGACCTACGTGAAAAAATGTATTTATAGGGTCGTAAGTATTACAAGTACCCTGAATCGGTGGTATACTGACTCACCCTTCTTCTTGGTCACAGGTCAATGAAGCATATGTAAAGAAGCAGTGGACAGGCACTTTGTCACATTAAGGGACCGATTACGATGCGACCCATACAGGCTCCGACCACAGGGCCGCTTCGTAATTGGCCACTCGGTTTACTTTCCGAGCGCCTCATTATAATGGAGGCGGTCGAAAATTAAACTGGCCGGTCATCTGGCTGGCTTCTTATGGGCTCGGAGAGGCGTCTGCCATTTGGAAGCCGGCTAGTCATCTCAAGGGCGGGCCTTTCAACCCTTGAGATTACAATGCACAGTTTCCAACATGGTTTCCATGCTGGCCTGTCCAGCGTGGAAGCCATGTCAGAAAGCATGTTTGGGGGCCCCCAGCAGGGCCTCCTTTGGTGCACAGCCTCTGGTAGGAGGCTCAGGGGGCACCTATGGTGTCCCACTGTTGGTTCCTGCACCCTGTGGCATGCACCTTGAGGCGCCTGCCACGGTTGTAGGGATGAACTGCACCTCCCTGTCCTCGGTGGGAGCTCGTGTTATGGCTATACCACGTGCTCCGATTGAGGAAAGGGAGCAGGTGACCGAACTGTGCTCTGTCGCATCAAAATGAGTCTGTAGGGACCACCGACCAAGTTTCGGTCGGTCCCAGGACTGAGTCGGTGTCGGGAAGCAATTCCACCCGAAATCAAAATAAGCCCCTTAGAGACAAACCCAAAGGCCCATTATGACATAAGCAGTTGGACCAGATACCTAAAAACATATCTTTCTGTTTTGTCTATTCAGCCTTCCTCTTTTATTGGAATCTTAGCCACTTTCAAATATGGTTTTCTGGTAGGGAATTAAAGGTGTGCACCTTTTATTCTTCTCACACTCTTTGTCTGCTATCAAAAGCCAGGTGATTATGATACAGTCGCCCATTCATGGGCCAGGCTGTTTTTACTCATAAGTTCAGTGCAGCACTGAAGTCATGAGGCAAGCGAAGGATGTATCCAGGTGTGGTTCCGTATCGAGTCATTCGTTGATGAAGATGTTTTAAATCTACCTGCTGCCTTTTGAATTGTGAATTAATGCAAGGTGAGTTTGCAACTGTTTGCTTGTATTAGAATTGAGAAGCAGGGGAAGGTTAATTTTTAACTGTGTTTGTTGTTAGCTTAATGCGGAGGGTTGGAAGGTGAGGTTTTATTTCCGCTTTTTATTGAAATTGGGAGGGTTGGAATGTTATTTTTAACTCTGTACTCCGGTAATTGCAGTGGGAAGCCCTCGGGAATGATGTCCTGAATCTAGTAACATTATTACCGCTTCCGATTTTGCATTTATCTTGCAGGTCCTCTACTTAAGGACAGCAAACATCACACTCATGGCAAATGCACTGGTGTACTCCTCCTGAACAAACACACATAACCCCATATCACTAGTATGTTCCCCAAAATAACCCTTTCTTGACTATATCCTACTGTACCACTCCTTGCATCATCTGACACCACTTTTACTATACCGATCCCCCAAAACAAACCTTTCCAAACTGTTACCTCTTTTTACTCATCCAAAAGCCTCCTCCTACTGCTGTGACCTAAAAAAAGAAATCCTTCGCTCTTCTATTCCTCCACTATCCTTTTCAATCAAAATAACAGACTAACACGTTCCGTTCTCTAATTCCATATTCCACTATACTAATTCACCACTAATCCTTTATGGGTTCCAGAGTAGCGTGCTACTCGCCAACAAAGCATTTCAATACCTCATCAGGGTTACAAATGCTATATAAATGCAAACCTTTTTCCCATTTTTACCCCTCCCCATCCCTTCTCAATCCAAATAACTGACTAATATCCACCACTCAAATTACTTTCATATTTCAACATACTAATTCACCACTAATCCTTTATGGGTTTCCGGAGTAGCGTGCTACTCACCAAAAAAAGCACTTCAAGAAGCGTTATATAAATACAAACCTTTTTTCCTCTTCTATCCTTCTGCTATCCTTTCGAATCCAAATAACTGACTAACATATCCACCACTTAAAATGTACTTGCATGTTTCACTATACTAATTCAACACTAACCATCTATGGGTCCCGGAGTAGCGTGCTACTCACCGAAACGCGCTTTGACGCCTCGTCAGGGATAGTAAGCGCTATACAAATGGAATTACAATTACAATTACAAAAAGAACAATCAAAACACAGACTTTCAAATGCATATTATGCCATAAGCGTTAGTAAGGAGGAAAGTAGTGTAGAGCCAGGTGGGTAGTAGGAAGACCAAGGGAATTGCCATTGGTAGAATCCTACATGCCGGTGAAAAATGGGGATTTTTAAACTAGTGTGATTACCGATAGAGAGACTTTCTATCTCTAGACGTGCAGCCCTTTTCACTTCACTTTCTTTACCCTATTTCTGGTCACTACTGCTACAACCAGTGGTCAAACCTGCAGGTGGAGGAAAGTATTTTTAAAAAAAAACAATGATGATGCTTTCACGTTCATAAAAGCAGAGAATCAAGATATACTGCTTTACGCACCTCTATGGATGGATCAACGCTTCTTCCTCCCTCTATTGATTATACAGCATTAATGCAGCGTGCAGCTGTGGGAGCTTTGTTTCCCAATTGACACTGCGAATTTGCCTCGGACGATTTATCCTGGCTGAAGAATCCCCTACGCCACCGATTTGGAATAGGCATAGGAAATAACAAGGTCTCAGTTACACTGAGGAAGACATTAGCGCGATACTTGCAGCACCCTCACTATTACAAGATAACGAATTGACCAGCCAACATGAAAGTACATGAATTTACATGTCAGCATGTGCCTCAGTGGCTATTCACGCGCTATGTCTTATGTTAAAATACACATCGTTAACCGTACATTCTAATGAGGTACTGTTAACTCTTTCGTCTTAATGTTAACTGAACAGGTACCACCTCTACTCTTATTATTGTTTTTTCTGCCATTTCACAAATATGTGATTCTACCGAGGGCAATTCCCTTGGCCTTCTGACTACCCACTTGGATGTACACAACTTTCCTCCTTACTAACGCTTATGACATAATATGCATTCGAAAGTCTGTGTTTTGTTTGGTCTTTTTGTCAGTTGCAGATACCATTGATCTGTGACCAAGAAGACGGGTGAGTCAGTATACCACCCATACAGGGTACTTGTAATACTTGCAACACTATAAATACATTTTTTCACATAGGTCCTGAAGAAAGCCCTCCGACCCCTCCAGGGCAATAATACGGGGCTGAAACATGTCGTCTATTTTACCTTCACCATGAACCTCACGGTGCTATAGAACAGTAAAATGTCTATAGAAGCACCAACTTGTTTTTAACCTTGCCACCACTTATCCCGAATAAAGTTTGTTTAGCGAAAAGAGGAAAGCAACTTTAATTCACTTTACCTAGTTTCTACTTCTCTTTCTTTACCCTATTTCTGTTTACTACTGCTACAACCAGTGGTTAAACCTCCAGGTGGTGGCAAGCATTAAAAAAAAAAACAATGATGATGCTTTCACGTTCATAAAAGCGGAGAATCAAGATATACCGCTTTACTCACCTGTACGTGATTGAGGGTTTTTAAGTTGGTAACCACACCTGACCCTGGGATTACAGGTACAAGTGACCCATTCTACTTTTTGATTACCATACAACTACCACTCCAACATTCAAACACATGACCTGCAGGAGAGTTCCCTCTCAGGGCTGTACATACAACTACCACTCCACGTCTCAAACATATGACCTGCAGGAGAGGGCCCTCTCAGGGCTGTACATACAACTACCACTCCACGGCCTGAACACATGACATGAAGGAGAGTGCCCTCTCAGGGCTGTACATATGACTACCACTCCAACATTCAAACACATGACCTGAAGGAGAGTGCCCTCTAAGGGCTGTACATACACCTACCACTCCACGTGTTGAACACATGATCTGTACGACAGCTGTAACCATGCGGCATTCTTCAAGTCCCATGGATAACCCCTGCTTATCTCACACATAACGATCAACTGTGCAAACATGTTTTCATTGAGCACTCGTGGTCCCAGATATTTATCAAGATGTTTATATGATGACTCAAAGCGATCTGTGTACCAGATGCAAATGTAAACGCTAAATGAGAGAGTGTACATGCGAGTCATTAAAACATTGAGTTAAAAGAAACATGTGGAATTCCTTTATCTCCAGCCCCTATCCATCCTTGATCTTTGTTAGTGTGCTTGTGAAGGTTTTATTTGTTTATAATATGTTTTGTTATGTTTTTGTGCGTCGAGCTGGAGAAAAAGCTGAGTTTGCGTTTTAAACTGAAATTCTCTAAGACACAATTGACTATGGGCAATATTGTCTGGCTTCGCTTGCATATGATGCATTGCTTTTGAAGCTCACATCTGATCTCGCCCTGTGAAATAAGACTAGACTGTCTCTCCCCAAAGTGGGAAGCTTGGCCTGAGAGTGAGGCCTGTAAAGTGGGGAACACTTTGTGCCGCCCTCTTATTTATTTAGCAGGGAATGGCCAACAATGATGTCTTAATGTGTGAAAGGTCAAACAAGAATCCTTCCTCGACAGTGAGAGCGAAGGTCCTGATAGATGTAACCGACCAGACAGTTGTCTCAAGGAATTTTGGGTGCTAAGCAATGTACCTGCACTTTTATTAAGCTCTTCGCCTCTTCTTTTGTCACACAGGTGGCCATACCGTGTTTTTGTGATTTGACAAAAAATACCCTCAGAACCGAGCACAGTCTAAGTGGCCCCTGCATAGAAGCGGTCTATGCCACCAAAGTACAGGACTGTTAAAAATGTTGCAGAGCGTGCTTCAGCAGCAATTGATTTGTGGAAGGCAAATGGAAATCCCTTCTACTTTACAGCTATTTGTTTGTATAGTAGTATATTCTTTGTATCAATACTGGCAAAACAACTATTGCCAGAGTGCTCCGTACTAGTTGTCTACCTGTGCCTCGGCTTTGTGTTTCCTGTAAGATGCACACCTGTATCCCCAGCAGACTTCCCTATATGTGTCCCACAGACAGAGAAATGAGGAGTACTTTAACATATTCAGATAAATCACACAGCAGTAACAAAGGGCCATATTGAGCATACGTTCACGCAGCACAACACAGCAAGCCATCTTGCTGTGCTTCATGAAAGAGAATGGGCAGGGATGTGGCGAATTTCACATCATATGGCTCATTCCTGTCCTTTCCTTGCATTGGCACACTTCGGGGAACCTTGCACCAATGCAGGCAGCCTTGCACCATGGTGCTAGGGTGCCTATATTATAAGGAGAATTATTTTTGTGCTGGAAGGGGCACCAGCATTGCAGTAAATGTTTTTACAAAGCCACTCAATTCAATTCAATTGATAAACTTTATTCGGTTGAAAGGAAATACAATCATAAAAGTGCATAGGTAAAACTCATACAAATATATAAATACAAGCAATAAAAACCCTGGTCACATCATTCAAAACTGCAAATCATATAGTACAAAAAACACAGTAAGGGAAACAATGCCTTTTCAATGACAACATTACAACTACATAGCATTTAAAAAAAAGATACAATCAATTGTCTCCTAAAATATATGCAATTAATCTATTGTATTAAACAACAATCAGTACTTTAGGTAAATCTAAAAGAAATCAAAGAAATCTGATTAAAATGGTAAAAACAATATAGATATCAGTTCTCTCGCCATTGCAATATGCTTTTCTTATTTTAAGAGCATTCAATATAAAGAGTGCAACATTGTAACACATAAAGGGGTCACCTAGTATCACCAAATATTTCATTGCAGATTTATGACATCTAATATTCTGGGCAAAACAAATGGGTTTCAAATAGAGAGACGTAAGATTCCGGTACAGTTTGCAGAACAATAAAAAGTGCATAGCGCTTTGTTTGTTCTTTCCATCACAGGGACAAAAATATATATCAGAGGGGCAGGACCTCATATGGGGGAAGGCAGCAAGGTGATGCACAATACCACATATCAGCCTTGTCAGCACAAATCGGTGCTGCATATTACATATAACAGGTAATTGCTGTCCCCCTACTCCTTATCCAAAGACTTATAGAATATTACTGGCGATTTGTTCTCATCATCTGACTCACGTTTGTCCAACCTAGTTTGAAAAAATATATTTTTAATCCTGATCTTGGATAGTGTTGTAAACCGGGTGGGGTCGGACCAGGTTGACAGATCGAACAATTTACCAAGGCAAGAGTTAATGTAGGATAGCCAGGGTATGTGTAAGGCCTTGTCCAAGGCTAGACAGCCAAGAAAAATAGTTCTAGTGAAGCTGGTTGCTTTCTTAACCCAGAGTTATATCTATAATAACAAGGGTCTCACCAAAAGTTGATCTTCTAAAAACTGCAAGCCAACCTCATTATGAACTATGATATTTGATGCACAAAGTGGCAGACATAAAAGCTGTTTTAGAAATTTGTTTTCCTCAATTTGTAGAGTATAGCCATTAGCATGGCCCCAAAGGCCAGCCCCATCATAGCAGTAGTCACACCCTTGGCTTTATATATCGCCACCATTCCCCTAAGGGGTCGTCTACCCAGTTTAGAGGCAAACTTGAAAATCCCCTGGAAGACCCTAATCATTTTGGCCCTAGTGTTCAGTACATGCTGTGACCATGAGCCATTTCCCACAAATAGAATCCCTAAATAACAAAGAGAATTCACTGCGACTATTGGGTATTATCAATAAAAAAGTTCTGCATGGTTTCCGCTTTTGGCCACAGACCATGGTGAAAGTTTTGCCGAAAGCATTCACCAATCTCTGCGGGCCCAATGGTGTTCTAGCTAGGAGTAGTGCATCATCTGCATAAAGCAGCACTGCAGCCTTAGGAGCATCAGCCTGCAGAGCATGCAGATGTCTATCCACCCGTTCATAAAAATTGAAAACAGCAGTGGTGCCAATACGCAGCCCTGGCGAATACCACACCCTACATTACATTTTGACATGCATTCCCCTTGGGGACTGAAGCGAACTTGACGGGATAGTTTCTTATAAAAATGTGAGAGGAACCCCACAATTGGTCTTAGTGCACCTATAGAGATCAGTGTAGCCCATAATAAATTATGGTCTACTAAATCAATAGCGCTACTCCAGTCTGCAAAGCATAAATATAAAGTACCCAATTTGGCCCTGGTGTATTTTCCAAGTAGGAGCTCAAGATTACTACATTATTCTATGGTCCCCAACTGTTTCCTAAAATCATTCAGAACCGGGGTCAGAATCCATTGTTCAGATGCCCATTCTTCCAGCCATTGCAGGAAGTCTCTACATATTACCTTCATCAAGGAGTCTAAGAGTGAAATTGGGCAATAGTATTTGGAATCTGCTCCGTCCCCATTTTTATATACTGCTATGATAATAGATGTCTCCCAGGAAGATGGAATACTGCCTGTCGATGCTACATTAAAAACTCTAGTCATGATAGGCCCCCAAAGGTAGGGGGAAGATTCAAATACATCAACTGGCACTCCATCTGGTCCAGGAGCCGTCCCCCTGCACTGGCTTGTATGGCCAGCATGACTTCTTCAAGTGTAATTTCGGACTTTGCAGCCCCCCTTCACCTTCAGGCCTCCATGAATGCCTGTTTGCATTCTTGGTGTTCTGTCTCTAAATGTCCAAAAAATGTGCCACCAAACTATCAAAGGGGACAAAATGACTAAACTCCGGGATATCATCATATTTTAAGAATCGGGCATTCACAGTATCCCATAAAAACGTAATGTTTTTATTTGCTCCGGCAAGGGAAAGATCGTCCCATGCTTTATTCTAGAGTGGTTTTTTCCTTGTGTTCAAGGCCTGTTTATATTGAGTGCACTGCGTGTCAACGACCAAGGTATACTGTGGGGAGCTACTCATGGCATGTTTGAGAGATCGAAGTGCTTTGGTGCAGGCCGCATCAAGCCATTCCCTTTTAATGTTCCCTGCTCTTGTAAATTTTATAGAGCTAGTGATATAATTTAAGTTTTTACTCGCAAATTAGGTACAATGGTCTCCTGGAGGCAGTAATCAATTTCCCTATGGTTCTACTGTACTGGTTTTGAAGCATAATATTAGGATCAACTCCTTCTTATTTGATTCTCATGCCGTTTGGCCTATTTGCGGTGATGTTGTTTACTATAGTGAATGAATAACGCCGCTTACCTCAAAAATAGAGTGACAATAAAATCGGGTATGGTCTAGAGCTGCCATAACTGTAATGGGTGTGCCGCACAAAGCATTTGCTGACACAGATATCAGTACATTTTCAATAGTAGTAGTGGAATTCCTGTCAATTAATGTTGGGATTCGCTCTCTATTAATATCACCTCAAAAGCTGTAAATCATATTTGATGATGATTAGGTTCAAAGCTTCACCATACTCGTGATGGCCAAAATGGTTGTTCTCCAACCCATCCTGATCAATACGGCCACATGCCTGGGTAACATGCCTGGGTATGAGATAATGCACAGGCCTGTATTTTAAAATCTCCTGCCCATAATAGTATGAAATTTGTATGTATAAGGCTGAAGAATGATTTCAGACAATAATCAAGTGCCGTTGACACCCTACTAAGTGTTTGATCGAAAACGTTATTATAAAAATGTATTATGACCAAATCTTTCTCCCCCTTCTTCTTCAACCATAGTAATTGGAAATATGGATCCGGATTTTAAAAAAATGTTAACGGTTGCTGGTATTTTATTAGAAATAAGGGTCAAAAGTCCCCCTTTTGCCCGCCCAGCATGTGATGCTATTGCTTCTAAAAAGTATGAGGAGTACCCTTCAACATATATCGGTTTCGTACACCAGGTTTCTTGCATGCATAATATATCAAATTCAGATATAATATTGATCCAATCTGTGTTCCCTATTCTGTTAGTGAACCCATTCACATTCCATGTGGCAAACCTAAATTTTCCTCCCACATGGTCATCAGTTGAGCTCGTGATTGTAGCCACACTTGGTGCTGTACTGGGAATAAAACTAATTTCACGATTTGTATTAATATAATGGGGCCTGAATGCCTTCCTCCTGTACTCGATGGCCAATTCAAGGCCGCATTTACTGCCATTGGGAGACATACTACACTCCTGTACCTTGGATACATCCTCCCTACAGAGTGTCACTGTGTCATCTATTCTATGTTCTTTGGGACTGAGTCAATCATTGTCTTCCACGGTGCTCAGTGCTTGGTATCTATTTGACAATAACACATCATGAAATGGGGATAGTGTGGGCTTGGTGCCTGCACAGTTTGGATGCTAGCACAGAAGTGATTATGGCTTTGTAAGCAGCGATAGAAAAACCCAACAGAAAAACAGCCTCATTTCGACCAACCGGTGTTAATAATACTGCCTTTGCGTGTATATCACCGGCTATGCTAGCATTTTTTAAATTAACAACGATACAATCCTCCTCCAAATTTTTTGTTTATGGGCCTATCCACCTCACTCTCCATGTGAATAAAAGTTGTTGCGCATTAGCTGGTGAAAACAAATGTTTAGAGCCATGCCAGGGAATCACTATATTCTTTAGGGCTTGTACAGTCTCTCCAACACCAGGTTTCAAAGGGGGGACATTTACCAAAACAGCCACATATTGGCAACATACTGGGGGAGGGTTAATGGTTACTCGCTGTAGAGGGTGATCATGGTTATTAGATATATATTTATTTATTTGGGCTGCATGATTTGCAGTTACAATAGGTGTCTGGATGGTAATCATACTAGTGGGCCCTGTCAGTTTATTGGCCCTAGGATTCCACAGAATCTGACTGTATGCTGATCTTGTACCAGGTTGGTCACCAGCCCCCATAGATGCACTATCATTAGACATCTTAGCATTTTTGGTCAATCCTCCATGTTCTCTGCAGACTGTGTACTAGGAAAATAGGAGATAACAGTTTCCATTTCCACCTCCAAATTAAGCCAATTTCTTTTTAAGTGGCAAAATTAACTCATTTGCAGTAACTATCAATTTGTCCCAGGAGGGGTTTTCCATGTGATTGCAATGATCAAAAGGCCTTGGAAAACTGGTGGGCCCTGTATTGCCTTGTTTGTAGTCATAATGGACCAGGTCTTTCTTTTTCGTTTTGCTGCAGGTGGTAGGATTTCGGGATTGGTCTTGAGGGTATCGAGGGTGTCTGATGTTGTAATGGCAGAGATACTGCCCCTCCCGGACTGTTCAAAAGTTTATTTGCAAGGGAGCCCTCCCGACCCTCCATAGGCTCCTCATTTGGACACTCCTAGCCCTGGTCATTAGGTGACCCTAAGGCTTGCTCCTCAGCAGGTACAACCAGTTCACCTTCCCATTTAACACATATGCACTCTATGATAGACGCCACTCAGCCTGGTCTATCTCCTTATTTAAGGCACCCACTGCACGTGCTAAGAAGGAGTCTATGATGGTCTTTTTGGTTACAACCCTTGGTTCAATATGAGGTTTTGTACCTCCGATCTTGCGCTTAACCATTACTGCTTTTTAAGAGCAGGCCACCTAAATACTCCAAAACAACAGCAGTGTCACTTACTTATCAGCTGGTTTACTCCTCATTCATCGGCACTGTGTTGCCTCTATTAGATTAATCACCGGAACCACTGGGGACCTCACAATCAAAAAAGTCATAAATAGATCAAGAGGACAGGCCCAGCCCAGCCTCTTCCGGCCCCTGATGGGTTCAGACGGACTCGCTCTTGGCCCGGTCTTCGCCCAGGCAAGCGCAGCGGGAGCCCCGAACAGCACTGGTAGGGGCCTCCAGGCGCAGACGATGTCATGCGGTGAATGTGGCAGTTGCTGCAAGAATCTATGGGGCCTGCTGTCTCTCCTGCTCCTTCTTTCTGCAATATGGGCAACCCGTGCAGCCGGAGCCCCGACCAGCACTTGAAGACACTGTACATATCTCTGCACAACGTGGCAGGCACCATGCGGTCCCTGCCACATGGTGCAGGGATCTGTAGGGGGGCACCCCCCAGTGCCCACAGCTTAGGGCCAGGGTGGAAGGGGGGCCCTCTACAGGCCCCCGAGTTCCTTTCTGCCTGCCTGTTTGTGTCAGGTCAACTGCCATGAACAGGCGGGCAGGAAAGGACATCATAATCCCTAACCATTGTAGGGAATACGAGGCCCTCCACCGCAGCAGCAGTTGGATGAGTGGCAGTCGGGCTTTCTGACCTCCATCCTTCCGCCCGCTATTATAATATAGCGGGCGCAAAACATGCAAACGATGGTGGTGAGTAGGGGTGGGTGGAATTTGCGAAAGTGACTTTCGCCAATTATCACGAAAATGTTAAAAATCTCCCCAAACACGCGGAAATATCGCGAAGATGCGGAAGTTTTTTTCCCGCCCGTTCACGGTATTTTCTGCGTGGTCGCGGCTTGCCAACTTACCCATGCGGTTGCTCGCGGGCGCGGCCATCTTGTTTTCACTCTTCTCGCAGTGCATGATCGCGAGAAGAAAGACGTGATCGCGCGACCAATGACATTACTGCGGGCGTGAACTGTCGCGAGACAGCGCAAATGGCTACCAACAATCCAACATCTCGTGGAGAACGTGACCGGATCGGGAAAACTTGTCGGCGAACGCGGGGATTCAGGTAAGGCGATTGCGCACGCGCGAGAATGTATTATTTTACAGCACGAGCAAGAAACAAATTATCGCTAAGCTGCGGAATGTGGAAATTTTGACATTTTCGCGCTCTCCGCCGAACGCTAAAATGTCAAATTATCGCAATATTCGCGAGCGGAACGGAAATTTAGCCCAGGCCTAGTGGTGAGACTGCCACCGACAGTCTTTCGGTGGCGGGCTCACTGTCATTGTGATCGCCTCCTTAGTTATTCAAACAGCCCAGAGCACCGCTGAGCATGAACAAGGCCTGCTTGTAATATGTATCTAAGACCTTCTTCAAAGAAACATGGGATAAACAGAGTGTTAGATAAAGGGATAATAGCTGTTATATCCGTCATTTGTATGGCTTGTACAGGAAATATTACAATAAGAAGAGGAAATCACATTACCGGAACTAAAGCTCTCAAGCTTCCATACTGTACTGGACTATTTCTACTTGAGGACAAAATGGGTCATCTACCATGACACCTTAGAGGACTATCTTTTACCATGTCAGAGTGGAAGGACTCTATAAAGATGGCTCTTCCTCTGCCCTAACCCGGTCCTGGATGAATAACAGAAGACCAGAGAAGCCATAGCTAAAGTCTAACCACTCGCCCTCTGGTGGGGAAATGTGATGTGCCTAACAACAAGGCAACATGCTGAATGGCACAATGATGCACCTGCATCCTAAATCCACAATGTAATCCAGTGCAGTGCATCACCTGGAAAATTTACAAAACCATACCTATCACTTCCACATTAGGTGAGTGCATGTCACAGGCTTCCATTGATTGATGAGCACCGCAAGTCCCTACTTTCTCCCGACACCTCCTATCATTGGCCAAATTACAGCAGGCAAGGACCAAGCCTTTTGTCACCCACAGTTACAGCTTCTAGAAGAATTAAAAACTCTTGTTCTCATTTTATGTCGCTGTACACAGTTTAGTAGAGAATATGCTGTTTTCCTAGAGTCATTCTTTTTCATCTGAACATTTGCTCCAGTCATGGTGAATCCACAAAGTGCTGAAATGGCATTGTTAAGTGCATTCAGGCAATCTTAGACTGCTATAAAAATGCTAATAAACATAGCATAGTATAAAAATGCATGTCGAAATGGACATGACATTATACCACTTCTACTCCCACCAATACTACTACTACTACTACTACTACAACAACTACTACTACTAATAATAAGAAAAGATATTAGAATTCAGAATTTTACTAGTCTGAAACTTTCATAACTCCATTTTGGGGTAAAATATGACCACACAAATTATTTTCACATTATGTTTTTCTGACTCCTAAATCTTGCCCTTCCCATCAATTTTTGCTGGACCAGAGACATTCTTTGCATCAATAATTTTTCCAAGACGAATATTTAGGGGTCATTTATGAATATGTGAAGTACTACTACAGAAGTGGCCTCTTTCCATTTGTGACTGGTTTACCACCTACTTGAAGTAGGTGGTAACTGCAATTGTTTTGCATGCCCCTCCCTACTAGTGACTTGCAAACCCTATTTTGCAAGTTGGTATTTGGTTACTGACTCCCTAAATAGGGTTTGTATATACCACAACCCTTTTTAGCAGGGGCAAACGGGCGGATTTCCCATTTGCGACTGCTAAAAGGGGCCGTACATCTGGCCCTCAGTCCTTTCTTTCTCTACACATGCTACATTACTATTCCCTTTTATTCCCTTTTCAGATGTTTTGGGAACGAGTCATAAAAGCAAAAGTGTTCTTTTAAAGGATTACTACTGCAGTACTACCTCATGCAGTCATAAATGCTTTTGTGAGATGGCCCCAGAATGCACACAGTATTTGCAGTAAGTTTTGACCGTAGTGTCAGATATTAAGAATTTATGAACTTTCACAGTGTGACATGTATTTATAAAGCACATATTCACTCCTTGGGGCACCTTGGCACCGAATAACAGATTGTGACTGTTCTCCAACTCAATTTATTGTCACCGGAAGGATCAATGGCTGAGGGAAATCTCTACAATTGGAACCGGTGACCAGATTCCTGAAGCAAATGCATTAGTTGCCTGAGCCACTAGGCGCTTTCCAAGCTGCTTTTTCCTTACTGGGAAGGTCCAAACTGTGAAAACGACAAACTCGCAACTATGCAAAATATTATTTTTCATTTTGCAAAGTTCATGAAGTAAAAAGAAAACAAGAGGAGGCAGTGTCAGGAGCCATACTCGACAGTGGGAAATCAGCCCCGCTGCTGAAGAGATCAATTAGTGCCAGTGGGTGGATTGCTGGTGCTCAGTGGGTGGATTGCTGGTACTCAGTGGGTGGATTGCTGTTGCTCAGTGGGTGGATTGCAATCACTCAGCAGCCTCCTGCTGGTGCTGATACCTCTACTCTGAGGCCCCATATACCTAATGATGCTTGATAGGGATGTCCATCTTCAGCAGCAAAGGATTCCCTAGATCAGAAATCAATGTCCCCTCCTGCTAAACCTGCTGTGGGGCTGAGTCTAAGCTTAAGTTATAGGTAAACATGAGAATTTCAATTGTGCTTTCAAAAGCCCAAATTAACAGCGTATTACTTGAGGTGTGTGCCATATGCGTAAATGTCTCTCCCAACGTCGGCTAATTTCTTTCCATTTTAGATAGCGCCTAAACAAAACAAGTTTATATGCTTGTGACTGATAATTAAGGTCTGCCTCTACATTTCTCTCCCCTGTTTCACAATTTCACACCCTCATTGGTATTGTTCATAACAATAAATGACACTTTTTGGCACGTCTCCTGTCATATTTTCCTTTAAAATATCATTCATTTCTCTGATTTCTCATTTAAGTGTTCACATTCTTGAATTGAGCCTCACTGTATTAGGCATGTTTTATGCCCGACATTTTCTATGAACACAGAATAGAAAAATACATTACTGCAAAGGCCATTGTTTTTGTTCAGAAATGAATATTCAATTAAGGGAAATGTAGTGACTGTTCGTTTCTGCATTGGCAAGAAAACACTGTGCATGGGAGGATGCCCAATAATTTCGCATAAGTAGCAATAAAAATAATGATAGATAATTAAACAAGATTGGCGAGTGTAGGAGAGTAGGGTCTGCTATCCTATGGTCACCCCAAATGTTTGCTTTTTGCTTCACTGGTTTTTGACATATTGAGGCTGTGGGCCTGCCAATCAGACCCCCAGCCTGCTGTTCTCTCTACTAAATTAAAACTATGCACCCTAGGTGCATAACCAATTGGAAGTGGATCACCCTGTCAGCCCCTGTACCAGTGTACACTAGGTACCCAGGGCATTGGTGTACCCAAGGCCTGCCAAGGGCTGCAGCATGTATTATGCCACCCCAGGCTTGGCCTAACAATCTGACACAACTGGCTGATCACTCAGCTGGGGTAAGTTGGTGTAATCACCTCTTACTTAGGTGTAGTATACCTATACCTAACCTTAAATGGGACACCTGGTAACCTATAAGTCACTCCTATGGCAGGCCTTAACAATCCTGAAGGCAGAGTGCTTGGTTCCATGTGAGATGGTGCTCTGGCATGAGCTGAGCCTGTCTGCAGTGGTCGGAACAACTTCCTTCTACTGTTTCCAGATATCGTCATACCATATACTCTTAAGTGCATTATGAACCTCGCGGTTAAATGCTATCTTTGGTTTGGCTTTATCAAAACATGTCGAGTAAGGTGTCATACGAATTGGAATACTAACCCCTCGCCAATTCTGGCGACGGGGTTAGCATTCCACCCTTCTAGAGGGACACGACATGTACAGTACCTGAAACCCGGGTAAAATCAGACATAGCCTCAGCTCCACAAAATGGATGCTGCCACCACAGACACAAGTCTGCCCTCCTGCTGCTGGGAGTCCTTCCAGCTTGGGAGGTGTGGACAAAGGGTTTCCTGCCAGGGGAGGTGCGTGCACCACCCCAGACAGGATTTTGTGTATTGGTCAGGTAGGGCTTGAAAGAAACCAGACATGCCTGTGGCTCACAAGGAGCCTCGGTGCATATGCCAGTTCAAACCGGTCCTGGGGCACACCAGTCCCGGGCCTGGGGCGAGCTGGACAAAGGATTGGGGGTGTAACCACCCCCCTTCCTGGTCCCACCCATAGGGAGGGACCTAGCAGGTAGTCCGGCCCCTAGAATCCGAATAAAGGTAGGAGCTGTGTCCTAAGACTTTAGACATCCTGGAATCAACTTGAAACTAAGAAGAAGACGGGAACTTCGACATTCTGCTGCACAGAAGACTGAAGAAAATCTCCCCTGTGGTCAGGGAGTGACCACCTTGCTAACGCAAGCACCATCCAGCGAATCAACGTCTGCTTTGCCGCCGCCTCCCGCCGGAGCCCGAGCCCAGAGACTGACAAGACCTGGACCTCCAGACCTCTCACCGCCCGATCCACAGTCCCTGCAAAGAGGAGACCCGTGGAGGCACCGAGACACGTGGAGCCAGCCACCTTGGAACGACTACGACAAGCTGACAAGTGCAACAACCGAGGCTCCCTCCAAGTTGTGCTTTGGGTCCTGAGAAGCACAACCCTCGAGCAGCATCTGCACCAAAGGTGAGCCCTCCAGCATCTCCCCGATCTGCGTGGGGCCCTTCTGCATTTTGCCACTCGACGCGCCTAACCGGTTGCTGGCCCGCTGGCTAGTGGCCATCTTGGCGACGAAATCTACGACAAACACCGCTGGTCTGGTTGCTCCAGACTGGCCCTTGCTCCCCTCCAAAGGAGCAACCCCTCTGACCTTGCTGGTCAGAACCAACAGCTGATTTCCGAATCCTTCTACAATTGCTTTTGCCAAGGCTTGTTTGCTTCGATCAAGTCGCCGACACCGCCGACAGCGAGAGCCTGCGTGGGACAGCTCGTGAGCCGACTCCTGGACGTCGTCGACCTTCAGGGACCACGTGGCTGCGGAGACAAGCTACCCCTCATCACCTGTTTGCACCCGACATCGCCTGGTACCCACCTGGTGCCACGCTGGTCACTGGCTAGTGACTGTGAACACTGTCCCCTCTGCTTACAGGTCTTCAACATCTCCGATCCACTCTTGGATCCACTGCATCTCTTCCCGACCGACCGCCTGCAGCACTTTTGTCTACAGGCCCCACGGAACAGATAGAAGAAACCCGACGCACTTCGAGGCCTATGCACCCGCTTCCTGTGGGTGAGGTAAAGCTGGCACACCTGTGCCCAAGTGTAGTATTACATCTCTAGTGCCTGTGTTCCAAATCTTAAGTTCCTAGGTCATCCGGAAGATTCCTTTTGCAGTAACTTTGTACTTTTTACGCACCCATTGAAACCTATGGGAGCACGCGTGTGACTATTTGCTCTGCACACGCCACCCGTGGACCTCCTGGTCACTAACTGACGTTAGCTCCTTGTAGGCCCAGCGATTCTAGAGGCCCTAGGCCTTTTCCCTTTTCTGTTCGTGGTACTTATACCACTATTTTAGTATATGGTTCGAGTGGCCACCAGGGCCTATCCATATAAAGTGCAACTTCTGTGTATTCTGTGATAATCTTGTTTGACGATTTGTGCTCCTGTGCTCATAAAGAGACTAGGGGTTACTTTGAGAAATAAATACATATATATTTTGAATATATATCTGTGTGGTGTCCTTTCATTGGTATAAAAGGGGGTTACTATTGGTAAAACAGCTTGCTTAACACGCATCACGAGTTTAGCCTCAAAGACTGCTTAGCCTACGCTACCACTAGGGCAGCTAGTCCGAAAAGGTTGACTTACAACCACACCATAAGGGTTGCTTGGCATGGTACAAGGTGATCACTTTAACTAGTGAGCATCATATACCAGGCCAACTTCCCACATTGGTGAGCAGCGGTTGGATTTGAGCTTGCTGTGTTTTACCATTGTAATCTCTTGGTTACCAATTGAAAGATCACATAGGTACCTGTAGGTACATATAAAACAAGATTAGATATACATAAGTTCTACTGAACTTAGTTGTTGTAGAGCAAAGGGAGTAGCACACCCTGACTACAACTACTAGATAGGTTTAGTAGGTAAACCCAAGTGTAGGTAGATTGCAACACATCCACCCACACTTAAGAGCAATGGCCGGGGCAGAGGGGTCCACTGTACCCATCTCTGTTGAGAGTGACCCCCAGAGGGCACCATCCAGCTTTGCTACCCTTAATCAGAATGAGCTCAGGCATTTGGCAACTCTTAGAGGCCTTAAACAGCCCAAGAACCCAAACTCTGCTGAGCTCAGAGAGCTCTTACAGAATGATGAGAATCAGAGAGCACTCAAGAAAGCTTCCCAGTTAGCCCCCTTAGGGTCAGGAACAGGAGGCCCCCCTTCTGAAGATACTACAGAGGTACCCAGTTCCAATAGCCATCCCTTAGATGAGAACCATACTACAGGGGAGGAAAGTGGTGAGGATACAGAAAGTAGTGATGATGAAGGGAGAACTAGCCCAGTGCCAAGTATTATACTTGGCCCAGCTAAACTAAGGCTATTAGGGACTGACAGTGGGTTCAACCCACTGGATCTCCCCAGTGGACTTAACACAGGGCTGGGAAGGCAAAGGAATCGCTCAGGTGACTCCAATGCTTCCCATGGCTCTAGAGGCTCTCAAGGTCACTCCAGGAAAAGGATGACCACCCCTCAGAGGAGGGAACATGAGGCCAGAATGCAGGAAGCCCAGCTGAGGATCAGGAAGCAGGAGCTAGAAGTAGCCCTGATGGAAGAAAAACTGAACAAGGCTAGGCAACCTAGAGAGAGTGGGTCTATACCCACTGGTGGCAGCATTGTCCCTAAGGACAAAGATAGGGTTTTCGATAATAGAAACCTGTCTAAGGTTGTGCCCCCCTACAAAAGTGGGGATGACATCCACAAGTGGATAACTGCTCTTGAGAGGGCCTGCAAAGTACAGCAGGTTCCTGAAGACCAGTGGGCAGCAATCCTCTGGCTCTCCTTTGAAGGAAGAGGCAGAGACAGACTCCTCACTGTTAGAGAAGAGGATGTCAGAAACTACAGAGTCCTGAAGAGTGTTCTAGTTGATGGGTTAGGCTTAACCACTGAGCAGTACAGGTTAATGTTCAGAGACACCCAAAAGACACAGACTCAGGACTGGTCTGAATACATTGAATGTGCCACTAAGGCTTTGGAGGGTTGGTTGCTGGGAAGTAAGGTATCTGATTTTACAGGATTGTATAATTTGATGATGAGAGAACAGATTTTAAATAACTGTCAAAACCAGCAACTGCATCAACACTTGGTTGACTCTGATCTGACCTCTCCCCAAGAATTGGGAAAGAAGGCAGACAAATGGGTCAGAACCAGGGTTAAGCAAAAGAACCAGAACCAGGGCCAAGGGGGTGATCAGAAGAAAACAGACCAAAAGGGTGGAGATCAGAAACCTAAAGACCAGAAGTCTTCAACAGGGCCCCAAACTACTGCTAAGGAGGGTGGGTCCCAACAGTCCAAGAAGAAGAAAGAAGGTCAGAAGAAACCCTGGTGCAATCATTGTAAAAATACAACTCACTGGACTAGTGATTGCAAAAAGGGTGGAGCCCCCAACACTGTTGCCCCTAAGGCACCTGCTCCCAGTACTACTGTTAGCAGTGTTGGTCCCCAGACAAAGGGTGTAGTGGGAATCACTATGGGAACTGAAGGAGATTCTGACTTAGACAGAACCCTTACACAGGCAGTCTTGATCTGTGATGGGGACATTGATTTGTCCCTGACTGTGAGCCCCAGTAACCTGGGCAAGTACAGACAGACTCCTTTAATTAATGACAAAGTGGCTCAAGCCTACAGGGACACATGTGCCAGTGTCACTATGGTGACACCAGGCTTTGTGGATCCTGGACAGTACATACCAGGTGAGAACTACCTGGTGACCAATGCCAGCAATGCCACTACTTCACATAGTGTGGCAGTTGTTAACTTCTCATGGGGAGGGGTAACTGGCCTCAAAAGGGTTGTGGTTAGTGCAGACCTCCCAGTAGAATGTTTGTTGGGCAATGACCTAGAGAGTTCTCTATGGTCAGAAGTGGAGTACAGGACTCATGCAGAGATGTTAGGTATATCATCACATGTCCTTGCTGTGACCAGGTCACAGGCCAAAAAGTGCCTCACTGAACCACAGGTCTTGGATCCTGGAACAATGGACCAAGCACCTACCAAGAAGAAGAACAGGAGGGTCAAGGCTGTGCCTTCCCCCCTGCCTCAGAGTGATGATCAGCCTTCCCAGGAAGCTGATCTAGAGGACCCTGAAGGAACTGTCCCTGAAGAGCTTGAACCTGACCAGGTTGAGTTTCTGGGGACAGGGGGACCTTCAAGGGCTGGCTTGAGGCAGGCTCAGTTATCCTGTCCCTCTCTTGAACCCCTCAGACAGCTGGCTGCTGCTGAGGCTGCTGGGAATGCTCAAGGTACCCATAAAGTGTATTGGGATGAAGGGCTCCTTTATTCAGAGGCTAGAGACCCCAAGCCTGGTGCAACCAGGAGGTTGGTTATACCTCTGCAATTTAGGGGCTTCCTCCTTACCTTGGCCCATGATATTCCTTTAGCAGGACACCTAGGCCAGAACAAGACCTGGGACAGACTTGTCCCTCACTTTCACTGGCCTCATATGAATGAAGATACAAAGGAGTTTTGTCGCTCCTGTGTTACCTGCCAAGCCAGTGGCAAATCAGGTGGCACAACAAAGGCCCCCCTGATACCACTACCTGTGGTGGGGGTTCCCTTTGAAAGAGTGGGAATAGACATAGTGGGTCCCATGGATCCTCCCACTGCATCTGGGCACAGATTTATACTGGTGGTAGTGGATCATGCCACCAGGTATCCAGAGGCAATTCCCCTTAGGACCACTACAGCACCTGTTGTGGCCAGGGCCCTGCTGGGAGTATTCTCCAGAGTGGGGTTTCCTAAGGAGGTAGTATCTGACAGAGGTACCAACTTTATGTCAGGATACTTGACAGCTATGTGGAAGGAATGTGGTGTCAACTACAAGTTCACCACCCCTTATCACCCACAATGCAATGGGCTTGTTGAGAGATTCAACAAGACCCTAAAGGGTATGATCAAAGGATTACCTGAAAAGCTCAGGCGAAGATGGGATATCCTTCTACCCTGCCTTCTGTTTGCTTACAGAGAGGTCCCACAAAAAGGAGTTGGCTACAGCCCCTTTGAATTGTTGTTTGGGCACCCTGTGAGAGGCCCACTGTGTTTGGTGAAGGAAGGATGGGAGTTACCTCTCAAAAAGCCTAAGCTAGACATAGTGGACTATGTACTTGGTCTCCGCTCCAGGATGGCTGAGTATATGGAGAAGGCATCTAAAAACCTTGAGGCAAGCCAGGCCTTACAGAAAGCTTGGCATGACCAAAAGGCTGTCTTGGTTGAGTATCAGCCAGGACAGAAGGTATGGGTGTTGGAGCCAGTGGCCCCAGCAGCACTCCAAGACAAATGGTCTGGACCCCATACAATCCTGGAAAAGAAGGGAGAGGTCACCTACTTGGTGGACCTAGGAACTCCCAGGAGTCCCCACAGGGTACTCCATGTTAACAGGCTTAAAGCATATGTTGACAGGGCAGACATGGGCTTGCTCATGGCTACAGATGAGGGACAGGAGGAAGAGAGTGACCCTCTCCCAGACCTGTTGTCTCAGAACCCTGAAGATGGCTCAGTTGAAGGAGTGACCCTTGGAGGCAACCTCACTGCCCATCAGCAGACTGAATGTAGACAGGTTCTACAATCATTTTCACATATGTTTTCCTTGATACCTAGTCAAACTGACTGGTGTACCCATGTTGTGGACACTGGTGACAGTCTGCCTGTAAAGAACAAACTTTACAGACAACCTGACCACGTCAGGGACTGTATAAAGGCTGAGGTACATAAAATGCTGGAATTAGGTGTCATTGAACCCTCAGAGAGCCCCTGGGCTAGCCCAGTGGTTCTGGTCCCCAAACCTCACACCAAAGATGGCAAGAGAGAGATGAGGTTCTGCGTGGACTACAGAGGACTCAATGCTGTCACCAGGACAGATGCACACCCTATTCCAAGGGCAGATGAGCTCATAGACAAACTAGCTTCTGCAAAGTTTTTGAGCACATTGGACTTGACAGCTGGCTATTGGCAAATCAGATTAGCTGAGGAGTCTAAGGCCAAAACAGCATTCTCAACCCCAGGTGGGCATTATCAGTTTGTGGTGATGCCCTTTGGTCTGAAGAATGCACCTGCCACCTTCCAAAGGCTGGTGAACCAAGTCCTTACTGGGTTGGATGACTTTTGCGCAGCATATCTTGATGACATTGCTGTCTTTAGTTCCACCTGGGAGGATCACCTGATCCACCTGAAGAAGGCTCTTGAGGCTCTGCAAAGGGCAGGCCTCACTATCAAGGCTACTAAGTGCCAGATAGGGCAGAGTAAGGTTGTGTATTTGGGCCACCTTGTAGGTGGGGGCCAAGTTCAACCACTGGAGAGTAAGATACAGTCCATCAAGGATTGGTCCCCTCCAACCACCCAGACTCAAGTTCGAGCTTTCTTGGGCTTGACTGGGTATTACAGGAAGTTTGTTAAGAACTATGGGTCCATTGTGACTCCTCTTAATGATCTGACATCCAAGAAGATGCCCAAAAAGGTTCAGTGGACAGTAAGCTGTCAAAAGGCATTTGATGACCTGAAGGAGGCCATGTGCTCTGCACCTATCCTGAAAAGTCCTGACTACTCCAAAGAGTTTATTGTCCAAACAGATGCTTCTGAGTTGGGTGTGGGAGCTGTGCTGTCACAACTTAATGTAGATGGTCAAGACCAACCCATTGCTTTTATTAGCAGAAGGTTGACCCCCAGAGAGAAGAATTGGTCAGCTATTGAGAGGGAGGCCTTTGCTGTGGTGTGGGCCCTGAAGAAGCTGAGGCCATACTTGTTTGGCACTCACTTCAAGATTCAGACCGACCATAAGCCCCTCTTGTGGCTAAATCAGATGAAGGGTGAAAACCCCAAACTGCTTAGGTGGTCCATTTCCCTACAGGGGATGGACTTTACAGTGGAGCACCGGCCAGGTACTGACCATGGGAATGCAGATGGTCTCTCCAGGTACTTCCACTTAGGACATGAAGACGAGACTGGTCAAGGCTAGTTTAATGTCCCAGCGTTTGGGGGGGGGTTGTGTAGGAGAGTAGGGTCTGCTATCCTATGGTCACCCCAAATTTTTGCTTTTTGCTTCACTGGTTTTTGACATATTGAGGCTGTGGGCCTGCCAATCAGACCCCCAGCCTGCTGTTCTCTCTACTAAATTAAAACTATGCACCCTAGGTGCATAACCAATTGGAAGTGGATCACCCTGTCAGCCCCTGTACCAGTGTACACTAGGTACCCAGGGCATTGGTGTACCCAAGGCCTGCCAAGGGCTGCAGCATGTATTATGCCACCCCAGGCTTGGCCTAACAATCTGACACAACTGGCTGATCACTCAGCTGGGGTAAGTTGGTGTAATCACCTCTTACTTAGGTGTAGTATACCTATACCTAACCTTAAATGGGACACCTGGTAACCTATAAGTCACTCCTATGGCAGGCCTTAACAATCCTGAAGGCAGAGTGCTTGGTTCCATGTGAGATGGTGCTCTGGCATGAGCTGAGCCTGTCTGCAGTGGTCGGAACAACTTCCTTCTACTGTTTCCAGATATCGTCATACCATATACTCTTAAGTGCATTATGAACCTCGCGGTTAAATGCTATCTTTGGTTTGGCTTTATCAAAACATGTCGAGTAAGGTGTCATACGAATTGGAATACTAACCCCTCGCCAATTCTGGCGACGGGGTTAGCATTCCACCCTTCTAGAGGGACACGACATGTACAGTACCTGAAACCCGGGTAAAATCAGACATAGCCTCAGCTCCACAAAATGGATGCTGCCACCACAGACACAAGTCTGCCCTCCTGCTGCTGGGAGTCCTTCCAGCTTGGGAGGTGTGGACAAAGGGTTTCCTGCCAGGGGAGGTGCGTGCACCACCCCAGACAGGATTTTGTGTATTGGTCAGGTAGGGCTTGAAAGAAACCAGACATGCCTGTGGCTCACAAGGAGCCTCGGTGCATATGCCAGTTCAAACCGGTCCTGGGGCACACCAGTCCCGGGCCTGGGGCGAGCTGGACAAAGGATTGGGGGTGTAACCACCCCCCTTCCTGGTCCCACCCATAGGGAGGGACCTAGCAGGTAGTCCGGCCCCTAGAATCCGAATAAAGGTAGGAGCTGTGTCCTAAGACTTTAGACATCCTGGAATCAACTTGAAACTAAGAAGAAGACGGGAACTTCGACATTCTGCTGCACAGAAGACTGAAGAAAATCTCCCCTGTGGTCAGGGAGTGACCACCTTGCTAACGCAAGCACCATCCAGCGAATCAACGTCTGCTTTGCCGCCGCCTCCCGCCGGAGCCCGAGCCCAGAGACTGACAAGACCTGGACCTCCAGACCTCTCACCGCCCGATCCACAGTCCCTGCAAAGAGGAGACCCGTGGAGGCACCGAGACACGTGGAGCCAGCCACCTTGGAACGACTACGACAAGCTGACAAGTGCAACAACCGAGGCTCCCTCCAAGTTGTGCTTTGGGTCCTGAGAAGCCCAACCCTCGAGCAGCATCTGCACCAAAGGTGAGCCCTCCAGCATCTCCCCGATCTGCGTGGGGCCCTTCTGCATTTTGCCACTCGACGCGCCTAACCGGTTGCTGGCCCGCTGGCTAGTGGCCATCTTGGCGACGAAATCTACGACAAACACCGCTGGTCTGGTTGCTCCAGACTGGCCCTTGCTCCCCTCCAAAGGAGCAACCCCTCTGACCTTGCTGGTCAGAACCAACAGCTGATTTCCGAATCCTTCTACAATTGCTTTTGCCAAGGCTTGTTTGCTTCGATCAAGTCGCCGACACCGCCGACAGCGAGAGCCTGCGTGGGACAGCTCGTGAGCCGACTCCTGGACGTCGTCGACCTTCAGGGACCACGTGGCTGCGGAGACAAGCTACCCCTCATCACCTGTTTGCACCCGACATCGCCTGGTACCCACCTGGTGCCACGCTGGTCACTGGCTAGTGACTGTGAACACTGTCCCCTCTGCTTACAGGTCTTCAACATCTCCGATCCACTCTTGGATCCACTGCATCTCTTCCCGACCGACCGCCTGCAGCACTTTTGTCTACAGGCCCCACGGAACAGATAGAAGAAACCCGACGCACTTCGAGGCCTATGCACCCGCTTCCTGTGGGTGAGGTAAAGCTGGCACACCTGTGCCCAAGTGTAGTATTACATCTCTAGTGCCTGTGTTCCAAATCTTAAGTTCCTAGGTCATCCGGAAGATTCCTTTTGCAGTAACTTTGTACTTTTTACGCACCCATTGAAACCTATGGGAGCACGCGTGTGACTATTTGCTCTGCACACGCCACCCGTGGACCTCCTGGTCACTAACTGACGTTAGCTCCTTGTAGGCCCAGCGATTCTAGAGGCCCTAGGCCTTTTCCCTTTTCTGTTCGTGGTACTTATACCACTATTTTAGTATATGGTTCGAGTGGCCACCAGGGCCTATCCATATAAAGTGCAACTTCTGTGTATTCTGTGATAATCTTGTTTGACGATTTGTGCTCCTGTGCTCATAAAGAGACTAGGGGTTACTTTGAGAAATAAATACATATATATTTTGAATATATATCTGTGTGGTGTCCTTTCATTGGTATAAAAGGGGGTTACTATTGGTAAAACAGCTTGCTTAACACGCATCACGAGTTTAGCCTCAAAGACTGCTTAGCCTACGCTACCACTAGGGCAGCTAGTCCGAAAAGGTTGACTTACAACCACACCATAAGGGTTGCTTGGCATGGTACAAGGTGATCACTTTAACTAGTGAGCATCATATACCAGGCCAACTTCCCACAGCGAGGATCACAACCGTCTGGTGCAATAATTCAATAGCAAGACAGCCTTGCTGCATAAGGCATGTTTCTTCAAGAAAGACAATGGTGCATCAGGCGCAGTGACACTGGGGCTTGTGATCTAAGCGCCACCCAGCACCCTAGTTACAGCGGCTTCTTAGTACCAAACCACAGTTTAAAGTGGGCCGTTTCCTTCCTTGCATTAGGACCTGAGACACCCTAGCTATGCCTTTGAAGAAATAGAACCATTTTCTTGTCAACCAATCTGATATACATATTTGGTAGAGAATACAATATTTGATTGCTAATATTTTACAACAAAGGGAAATCGTAATATCCAGGAATCAAAGACAATGTACCCATGTCTTCCTGTCATTGTAAGTCAGGAAGGGCTAGTCTTTGGCAGTTCAGAAACGTCCTGTTCCTTGCAATTTCAGCCTTTTATTTTCGAGATATTTTTATTGCTAAACTAACACGCAAAAATGGCTTCTTTCCTTTATAGTTGAAAACCACGATAAATGCATTGCTTGATGTCGTGGAGAAAAGTTTGGAAATCTGCAAATTTTGTGTTATTTCTCTACCAAAGCGCTTCGATGGGGAAAAACACTCTTGTAAAAGCCTGTAAAATAGCCAGGACCACTGGAATTATGGGAGGGCCAATTTATGCAACAAGAAAAGCCAAAATGTGCAGCATAATGCAACGCATTGTGTGATAATATTACTTCATTATTTTGTCGTTTTTACACTTGTTAACACTGTGTGGGAATAGATTGCATCTCATTAGTGCCAGTTTAACGCCCAAATATAGCAAGTGGCATTAGAAAGCATCAGAAAAATGACCATTCAACCTTTGCAAAGGGCCTTTCAGTGTGTGGCAAAGCAGCGTTTTAGTAGCTTTTGAACCGTTTGAGCTAGAAACCTTTTTCTTTTTTTTTAAATCTGCAGATTATGCAGCAGATGGTGGAAGATGTGGAAAATGGAGAAAATGTATAATTATATGAAAAACACCCCAGCTGCACAATTGCATAATTCCAGTGGCAGTGATAATACCTTTTTGTGATTGGTGATTGCTGATAATATCTGTGTATTGATCGCAGTCACAGGTTCAAATCCTTGTAGCACCTACTCAAACATCTGTCCTTGCCAGGCAGTAGATTGATTACTATTACATTATATTACAGTATCACCTTTAATTTGCAGAACAATGAAATAGCAAAGCTGCTGAGCAAGCAGTACATGGAAAGCATTAATAGCTGTTATCATATGGCATGGCCGACTTTCATTTGGTCTCTAACACCTTCCCAAGAATACTCCATCATAGGAACCCCATCCATAGACATACGTGATAATAAGAACTTTTGCTATACACAGTACACCAACATGCCCTTCCTTTGAATTAGCAGGCCACAATGAGCGCCTGCCAACAGTCAATGTACTCTACAGAACAGTAGAGAAAAGGAATATTAAAAGTAACAGAGTGGTGGGTGGCCGACACGGTACAGAACAGTTTTGTGGCACCAGCCACCATGAACAGGATTAAAGAGAAGTGCCAGGCGTAGCCGCCATTTGTATTCTTGAAAGACATAGTTATAAAGCAAGGTCCAGGTCAAAATTTGCAGTAGCTACTTTCTGTAGACACAATACAGAGAATTCTCAAGTAAGAGTTGGGTACTTATTATCATTTGGGCAAGTACTGGCAAGTACTGCAGCGCTTACTTTGTAGAAAAATAAGGGCCTCATTACAATGTCGGGTGGAAACTTTCTGCCCGACACTGTCTCGGATTCAGGAACCGCCCAACTCATGGTAGGCGGTTCCGCCTGACCGAATACGAAGCGACCGAACGCGGTTTGGTCAGAGTTCCATTGATCCCCATGGGAGCCTGTGTTCCACCCAACAACACAGGCTCCTATGGGGAAATGGGGTTTGTGTAAAATCCCACACCCTGTCGCGGGCACCCCATTGTTCCTACCACACAGTGCAGGGTTTTACAGGGCGGTCCCTTAGGTACCCTCTCAGCCACCAATCCAAGGTTTCAGGTTGAAGGGGGCCCTACTAGGGGCCCCAAATTCAATTTCCTACAGCCTCATCGTGTGGGACATGCAGACTTGGCAAGGCTGTCGGAAACGCTGTCCGTAGAGGTGCACGATGCAGTTCCGACCGACACAAATACTCCGAGAGCCATTCAGAACCGATTCAGAATAATTGTGTGGTTTCCTTTCCGACCGTGAACATCGTAATCGGTCGGGCAGATTGTAAACCAACCGAGTCGTCGGAAGTGTTCTGATGCGGTCTAGGAGATTCCGACTGTCAGGCGGAGTCTTTCCGGCCGACATCGTAATGGGGCCCTATGTGCCAGGTGCCACAATACGGCTCAGAAGTCCATGGCTAGCACTATGGAATATCAGGAAGCTGAATAAAAAAAGCTGCATTTTCTTGATTCGACCTCATGTCTCTTTCATTCACCACCAGACGCTCCTTTGTCTCACTCATGCAGGGTCTTTTCATCTCTGCTTTCTGTTTTTTTCACAGTTTTTAGCCATTCTCTTCATCCTTCTTTCCCTTTTTTGTGTTTATATCTCTCTTGGTCTGGGTCAAAGTGTAATGAGGAAAAATAAGTTCCGGGGCCCTCGTGCAACCACTGGCTCAAATTAAGCACTGGCAAGAAGTAATGAATCATTAGAAGAGTGCAGGGAGATATTTAATTACAATGGTTTGCGTATGACATTCATTCAAATCAAGACAGTGGCATGATAGCCTGACCTGAATACTGAGCTAGGAGATGGTAGAAGTGTGGAAGGAGCACCTATCCCTGTGGTATCAAAGACTCTATTCCCTCTGGCGAATTTATTACAGGAAAAAGAAATTGCTCAGAAAAAAAAGTTACAAAGAAAAAACAATATGTTGTATATATTTAGCCCGAGGGTCACACAACGTAAAGAATTATGCAGTAGGACACTGTGATGAAGAGAGACACAAAAATCAGTGATATTTTGTTGTATCGATTACCCTGCAGTCACAATGAAGATAGGATGACATTTATGGCACAATGTAGTTCACACACAGAGGACTTAAGAAATAGAATAGAAAGTGGGTACTTTGAGCACAGATTCAGAATGACTGAAAGTTCAGTGCGGGGCTGGGATCTAAAAAATTGGATAATTTCACATCGAGTAATTTGTCTGAAACAAAACTCATAAAACAGACCTGTCATAAAAGACCCACAGGCTTTTATTTCTGTATGCACAGTCAATATTTACAAAAATAGTACAATATGAACACGTAGTTTAAAATGATTCAGGAATTAAGACATTAAGGGGCTTATTTACCAGCCCCCCCTGCGCCACCGGTACCTCTCTTTTTGTGACACACAGGCTCTGAGGCCTTATCTACAAGAAAGTGACTCAGCGCGGCACCGCAAGCCATTTAGCTGCGCTGCACTGAGTCACTTTCAAAGCACAGGGATGCAACATATTTACAATAATAAGTCGCATCCCTGTGCTTTCCCCTGCCCTGGCGCACAATTAGCTGCCATGCACCAACGCAGGTACCCTTGCACCATGGTGAAAGGGTGTCTGTGTTTCAGGGGAGATTGTTTTTGTGCAGAAAGGGACACCTTCCTGCACAAAAACAATCATGAGAGGTGATTTCTTCTTTCTGCACAATACAGCACTCATAAAAAGAGGAAAAAACGAGGCAAAATGAAAACATTTCTCCTCGTTGCACCTCCATTCTGATGCAAGCAAAGTGCTTTGTGAAAAGGGCCCATATTTACAAGGACACGAAAAGCCACGCAGGGGAGCTTTACGTGTCCTTGTAAATATAGGGCAGCAAAATGCACGGCCGGTGCGTCACAAAAAGTGACGTACTGCCGGCGAAGGGGGCTTGTAAATAAGCCCCTTAGTATACATTATGTGCAGTTCAACATTTGGTCTATATGCGTTTTAAATGAACATGCTCTATTTTGTATTTGGACAGCACGCACCACAAAAAAAGAAATATTCAGGGCCTTGTGACACAAGGAATCTTTAAACAATTATAGTATGTAATTGAAATTTGTCAAATTGCTTATAATATATGTGGTTGCTTTTTTTCACTTTAACTGTTCATGAATATTACGGGTAATCATTATATGGAAATTAAAGAATACTATAACCATGCACTGACTAGCATTTTATGCACCTTTTAAGACCTATATATTCTCCCCCGAACCCTTTGGGAACCTGTTTTAATCGCACAGACATTGGGAGATTTAAAAATGCAGCCTCACCATATGTGAACAGCCATGATCCTCACCTTGTTGGGCGATTTTTAAAATGTTTGTACAAAGTACAGTTATATTTGGCATACAGACTGACCTCTGATTCTAGCTGATCTTATTCTATGTATTGTTTTTATTATGGGTTTCTTCGCTCTTGAGGTTTCCGTCTTTTAGATCATGGGCGCGTCTGTTTGTGTTGTTGAGATAGATTGCAATGGTTTTAATTAATCACGCATTAAAGTTTAATGCTTGATGATGTCATTGTGGTGGTATAAATTGAGCATATGATTTGCAATAACGCACATTTTGTGAACGCCTTAGTAGGAGAAGTGTTCAATATTTCTCGCAATTTCAAATTGTGTAGTGATAAAATTTCAGAAATGACAGGCAATGAACCCTTATCTGTGAAGCAGTTCCCATAGGTGCTATCTTTGTGCTCTATGGACTGACGAATGCCTTTGAAGAGGGTGCATCTTTTCGCTTGGCTCCGATGCAGTGTTGCTCTGAGCACAGGGAGGTTAATAAATACCTTATTCTGCATGTGCTCTGACCCCTAGCATGGCAAATATCTGGCTAACCCAAATTGACATATACGATTTTTAAGTAAAGCCACTGTAAAGTGGCACATAAGTTGCACGCGTGGCATACAATCAGATGTCACAGGGTATGTTGTGGACGTAGACCACCCAGAGAAGTAACACCAAAACCAGCAGTAAAGGGCTTGACAAAACTGACTGGCTGCACGCCTAGCTTGCACAGCCCGAGGTAAAATGAAATGTTTGTGATATGTCTGATAGCCTGTTATTTCAATAAATAATATTAACTCACCTGTACAACGCTCCTTGAAGCCCAATACGCCTAGGTCTTAGGGTCATTAATTTAAGAAGTGGTCTTTTCAGACTAAGGATCCTTTGAGACGGGCAAGGATTTCTTTTGAGGTGTCTGGAGTTGAAAGAGCAGGCTTCATGGTGTTAGAAAAGTGGAAGATCAGATTGTATGGCGTCAGATTGTATGGCGTTATCTGACGAGTGGCCTGTCGTTGAATGATCATGAGTGGTAGTTGATTGCTCCCTGTATGTAATGGGTGGAATTGATGATGGTGATTTGACAGCTGTCCAGATAAATGGGTGTTAGAATTTTGGATCTCTAATTAGCAGAGGCATGCACCTCTGTCCAAGTAGGGACCCTGGCTTCTAGTCAGGGTATGGGGCATACACACTTTAGATAACCCCTGCTCACCCCCTTGGTGGCCTGGCACAAGCAGACAGGCTTATCCGAAAGGCAATGTATAAAGTATCTGTACTCAAAACACACAGTAAGACAGTGGAAACACCACAAATGGACACCACACCAGTTTTAAAAAAAAGTATCTTTATCTAAAAAAACAAGACCAAAGTGACAAAATAATCCAGCATATATGTATCAAATTATCACTTTAGAACAGTTATTTAAAAAATAGAACTTGTAGAAACAAAATAGCTCCACCTAAGGCTATTACAAAGTCGTGACAGGCATATATTCAAAGTACCATGCTAACCGCCAGTTGCGCAGCTTTGGGCATGGAGTCACACGGGCCCCCAAGCAACAGTACCTTGGAAAACTAAGTTTATGGATGATGCATGGGATCGTGGAGATGAAGCATCAGTGCCGCGGACGAGACAGGTTCCCCCGTTGCCACAGGGGAGGCGAAGCGTCAAGTCTGTGAATAGGCAAGGCGTCGAATCCAGGACAGGAGAAGTTGACAGCATCAGTGGTGAGGCATCGGCTCCGGTGAGGCGATGCAAAGTCGAAGAGTTCGTGAAGTCACCCTCGTCAGTTATCGACTCCGCGATAATGGGATGCAGGCGCTGGCGGTAACTGCATCAGTGTGAACGCTGGCAGCGGTAAGGTCGATAACTGCAGGTGTCGAAGGGCGTTGGAGCCACAAACTGGGCTGTACATTGTGTACTTTACGAGTGGTGCCCCTGGCCTCGATACAGGTCATGGCGTTACAAGCGGTGTCGCTGACAGTTTCGGAGTTGTTTTTCTTGCTTTACAGCACCAACCACACAATTCTCAGGGCCCAGAAACTGGAGTTGGTGCTCTTTTGAATGCAGCAGTCCACACAGGAGTCCTAGTGCTGGTCAGTGGGTTGCACGGGAAGACTTTGTGTCTCTGAGACTTCAAAAAAGGCAGCCAGCATGCAAAAGCCCTTGGAGATTCTTCTTCAAGCAGGTTCACAGCAAAGTTCCAGTCTTTGTCCTATTCTAGGCAGAAGCAGCAACTGCGGGCCAGCCCATCAAAGCACACAGCAAAGGAGCAGTACTCCTCCTGACAGCTCTCTAGCTCTTTTCCTTGACAAAGGTTCCTCTTGAGTCCAGAAGTAATCTAATTCCCTGGGGTTTAAGGTTCACTACTTATTCCCAATTTTGCCTTTGTTCTCTTTGTGGCAAGGGTCTCTGAACCCAGTCCAAACCAGTTCTGTCCTCTCTGCTGGAGCTTCACTACAGGAGCTGGAGACAGCATTGTGCAAAGGAGACACTGCCTATTCAGGTGGAGGTGAAACTACCCCCACTACTCTAATTTCAGCCAAGGTCTATTCAGCTTAGCTATGAGCCACCCAGGAAAGGCAGAACACACATCAACCCCCCTTGTGGCTGTCTAAAGTGAATACACATCCCCAGCTCCTGTCACTCTAAAACAAGACAGTCAACACACAAACAACAGAGGTACACAGAATTGTTAAACAAGAAAATGCCTACTTTCTAAAAGTGGCATTTTCAAACACATAATTTAAAAACCATCTCCCTAAAAAGATGTACTATTAAATTCTGAATTCAGAGAGCCTAAACTCCATTTCTCTATGTGGTCCCAATGGAAAGTTACACTTGTAAGAAGTTACAAAGCAGCTCCCATGTTAGCCAATGGGACAGATAGCCCTTCCATATTAAAAAACGAAATTGGCAGTTTTTCACGTGTAAAACACACCAGCACATGTTCTACCTTTACCTACACTGCACCCTGGCCATGGGGGTACCGCTGGCCTTCCTGAGGGGTACCTTATATATAAGAAAGGGGAAGGTTAGGGCATGGCAAGTGGGTGGAAATGCATTACATGGGGAGAGAGTGGGTGTTCCCATGCATCTGCTCATGCCTTTTGGTGTATATCAAGATTTACCAAAAGTAGTTAACTTGGAAATGCATCAAAATTGTATGTCTTCCCAATAGAGAAGCATCGAAAATAAATATCTCTATTACTCCTCGTTGGTTTGCAGCACACTTAGACAGAGACAAAAGCCTCTAAGAATTTATTTTTGCGCAGGAAGGTGTCCCTTGCACCATACTGCAAAGGTGCCCATGTTGGCGCTAGACAGCACATGGTGCCCCAGTGTAGTGAGAGAGCAGTAATACACCATATCTTCTACATTTGTGCAGATTAGGAAGTTGTTTTGCTGCTTTGGCTGTGTCAGATATTGATTAATGTGGCCCTTGGTGTGAAGTAAGGTAAGATGAAAAGGTGTCTTTAACACTGCACATGTTCTACAACAGGAAGTGAGGATCCTGCTCTGCAAACACCTTACGCAAAACGCTGACCATCATACTAAAGAATTCTAAATGTGTGTGTGTTCCCCATGTCAATTGAATAGCGTTCCTTTGAAGAGCATGTGCAGTGGCAAAGAGATTCTTCATAGAAGTAATCTATTGCACAGTACCTATGTAGTGGCAGACAGTGTGTGCCCTCCAAAGGGCAATATGGAATAGGACAAAGAGATTGGTGACCTTTTCTATTTCTAAAAATCAGCCTGGGTTTTCCAAGTTTCAGATTCAGGCAGCATAGCCAGGGTTGTGCAGTCAGACTCTCAGCTGCTGAGCCAAGCACTTGCAATTTCAGGTGTTAGGAGACTGAAGAATCAGCAATAGTATATACATTAAGGAATGCTTCCACACCTTTTGGTCATCTCAAGCCCCCTTCTAAGGATGGGAACCTTTTGTATGGTACACAAAGCATGCATCAAAGAACATGCCTAGACTGCTACCTGCGTGCAGCTCTCTGGGCAGCTCATTAGTGTACCACTGGGTTGCGCAATACCAGCCAAAAAGCAAGACAGAATGACCCTTTGCTATTTGGGCACTCAGCCTCCCCATGCTACTACGCAATAATTGAAGTCATTCATTGCGTACTGACCCCTTCTTGGAGCCTTAATGGAGCACTGGCTCAGCAATCAGAGGCTAGTTTTCCCATATCACTTAATCAATGCTCTGTTTGTTCTCAAAAGTCATAAATAGAGTAGAGTAAGACAAATTGAGGAAAATGAAGCAATCGTGTTGACTGGTGCTTGGCCTATGATCAATAAGGCCACCCATGCATTTTTTTCATCTGAGTAATATCTTTTTATGTGTTATCCCATCTAACTGCCCTGCCTCCCAGGAGCCTTCAGAGAAGGAGCAAGGCAGGACAGATTCCTTTGCACACATTTGGCAGACCATTGCCAGTGCTTATGCTGTTCCATCGCTGAAAAGATCTTGGACCTTTCACAACGGTAAACACTGACAGGGCTCGGCATATTTGCTCTTCTCAGTTGCTGAGCTTAATAAAAGATCAGCGGATAATAGAAGCTTTTAGCGTATAATAAATCGTCTCATTAATACCTAGGAATGCGGCTGTCATTTGGAGGGTTTTAAAGGCATAAGCATGTGATGTCAGAAGAGGAGCACAAGCCAAGAAGACCTGCTTAGATGCAATGAAGTCAGCAAGTCTGTTAGGTATGGAACACAAGACTTTACTTTACTTTACACATTTGTTTGATTGTTTATTATTTATCATTCACAAACAAAATCTCCATGTTTAGTGCGGAGTTTAAAAAAACCAAAATATGTGCAAGGGTCAAAAAAAGTTTTTAGAAGCTCCCAACTAACATTTTAGAAGGCAGGAGCTGCTGAGTACCTAGATTACTGAGTCTTCATTACACAGCATACCTCTTTCTTCAACCACCCTACACTTTGCGTCTTTATCTCACTGTCTGAAGCTCTTCTTCACCATTCCTTTCTCTTTCTTGTTGTTTTCCTATCTTTCTCATCTTCCTTCTTAGTCTCTTTTCTGCTTCACACACTCTTGTCTGTGTAAGTCTGGTGGAGAAAGCGAGGTCTGATGTCCAACACATGCAGCACTTAAAGGCACAAAGTACTGGCCTGTTGTGGGAAAGCAGCATCATCAGTGTGTGGGAGGGAATACATGTCTGTCCGACTTTTAATTGCAAATTAACGGATGATTGTCTCATTTTCATGTGACGTAAGGTCACTGTGCAGGTCGTAAGTACCAGCACTGTTTTGTCCATTGTTGCATCCTTTTGAGGATATCAATTTCACAATATTTTCACACACCTGAAGCAAATGTGATGCCTGCAATTACTTAGTACCTTATGTATACAACTCTTCCTGTTTTATTCAAATAATTCTTACATTGATAAGAATTTTTATCTAGTAGAAGAGAAGGATATAAGATTGGAGGATTGTTGCATGCTTTATTTCTTCTGTTTCTGGAATTCAGAGATTTGTAATGTCGCTTATCCCTTTATGACCTATCAGTGCGCTTGGCTTAAACGACCAGTTTTTAGAACAGGCATCTAAGGGGAACTTTAACCCAGCTGGATGGAAATTGAAAGCCTCTATCACACAACCCTCCATTGCCAGTCTGGTCATCGATTATCCTTTGTGGGACTCTCGGGAACCAGATTGCAGTCTGCTGTCAAGCTCAGCGCCAGGGCCTTCGCTTCCATAAACCTGGGGCCTGATTTTGCATGGGGGAAGATTTACTCATTTTTGGACTTCACAAAGGTTTGCCTGGTTATACCTAGAAACCTGCATTAATTGCCGGTTTCAGGCTGTTAAATTTGCCTATACATTTGCTCAATCTGTCAAGCAAGTGCAATTTATTTGTTATTTTTTCTCCACTAGGAAAATATTTTTGTTCCTGAGCAGAAAACCCTTCCTCTCCTCTGCCAACAATTAAATTGCCCCTTCCCAATGCACGTATTTCGGATCTTCACACCTAAATAAGCACAACGGGGCTGCTTTACAAAGACATTTATGAGCCGGGGTGGTATTACTCCTGTAGTCAGGGCTGGCTTTATGGCAGTGCGACTGGTGCGGCCGCACTGGGCGCTGACCTGTGGAGGGGGTTGCTGTGACCTCAGGGGGGGACGCTGTCTTTAGCAATATGTTATGGAAGTCGAGATATGGGACACTTTTGCAGGTGGTAGTGAGAGAATCCGAGAAGACGGTCATGGGACGGGGGTGCCAAAATAGAGTGTTGCACAGGGCGCCACCAGCGCTAAAGCCGGCCCTGCCTTTAGTACCATTTTACATACGTTTAAATACCTTTGCGATTTTGCCACAATACATGTAAACTGGGAATATTAGTTTTCACTTAGTACAAATAGAAAAGGCTGCGCCCTCAATGTATTTTTTCAAATATGGAGTTGGAAGTTTCTGGTCGATTAATAGAGGAACGAGTAATACACGAGTGCTACTTCCCCTACTCATAAATGCCTTTGTAAATTGACCCACAGTCTTCGCAGTTGGCATACATGAAGAGTATGCAGAGAATCGCAATAGTCTTTCTTTTTCATATTATTTTGTTAGTTGCTCAACCATGGCACGTTTCTTCGCCTTCTTTGTACTTTTCTTGTCTTGAGTGAGTAGGGATTTCCTTTCATATACGTTTACTGCCTTTCTGCATTGTACAAGACACACATTGACACAGGATTTTAATGCAAGCAGGGTGTGCGTGTGGTCCCATATTGACATACTTAAGGGCTCACTTTGAGCAAAAGGTGAAGGTTATTAGCTCTAAAAGTGCTAGAATTTTAGTATGAGTTGATTATGGGTTCTGGCAAGCCTCATGTAGGTGGGTAAAGGTTAATCCCTTTAAAGTATGGATCAACAATGTAATGTTCTCATGGACAATCAGTAAACGCCCTTGAATGGCAGCGGAAAGTATGTTGATGGTTTTCTGCAATGTAGAAGATAAACACGTCAAGGACAGACATCGAGGTCATGACCTCCTCCGTAGGTCTGAAGTCAGTATGTGGCGGGGACGTTTGAAAATACTTATCTCCTAGGCTTGAGCCCTTGACAGGAGTAAGGAAAGGCTTTAAAGAGGGTTGTTAATATCCCTAAACCTGTAAATCTGCGGGTTTGCACAAACTTTCCAGGGATCTCTTCCTTGGTCTGCCCATTTGGTGCCCCTGGGAGAGAATTTACTCATGCATAATATGAAAATACATTGGAGTAATGTTATGCATGAGTAAATCAATTTCCTTGTGCACATTCACTTTTTGAGAATTACAAGTGTGAATTTGCAAGCTCAAGTTGAGTCATTTGCATGGCAACTCTGCATAGCGGTAACCTCCTAGATTAAATGTCAGACGGAGCCAGGTTTGTCTCGGTTGCCGTGATGTTAGCACTGAATTTGATGATATAGAAAGAGGAACTAAACTCAGGAAAAATATTTGAATTATTTGCAAAATTACATCTTCTGTGGGAGATTTCAGTAGAAAGCAGAAGATTATTTTGCAATAATGTGCAACTCTAGAATACCAATCTTGGGAAGTCGATTCTCAGGAGATACAGGTGTGACTTACACCTGAATTTCCAGGCCTTATTTGCAAAATTGCTTTCTGTGAGTATCCGTGCCTTACTCCAGGCTTGGGTATGGTTGAATATACGAGTACATTATTTTTATTCATGTACTCCCAAGACTAAGATATATTTGCTCACGGTGGAAAGTTTTGTGAATCACAAATCTTTTTCGTTTCTTTTAGAAAACATGTTGAACTCCAGGAACTTCGTATGGAAGACTTGGGAATAAAGTAATGCACATTAACTCACAGAAAATCCTGGGGAAATCAGGTCTGGATACTCCAGTGAATTTCACATCTAAGACAGCTACTCATAGCAAAAGCATTGTGAATCAGGTCTTGTGTAACCTTACACACGACCACCCTATCTTTAAGTTAATGAAGAATACAGAGAGATAGAGATACTGGGAAAGAATGTTTTTGTGTATCATCAGTATTCAAGGGATAAGAGAAAGCAAAGGAATATGTGGTAAGACCAAGATGATGAGGTCACAGTGTAGTGTAGTTCCTATATTATTGCTAGGCCCTGCACATTGGAATAATATACACTATAGTTTTGACATAGGACTGAGGTCAGTATGTCTCTATCGAGTACATTAAACTTAATTACTTGTGTGTGCCAGCTAACTCAGAGGTCACTAGAAACTTCTCGAATAAACAAGAAGGAATCAGTTTCTGACAACCGCATAAACATGACAACTTTGTTTCCCTTAGAATCGGAACAATCTCAGAATCGTGGAAACAATAGATAACAGTTTCACTCAGTCAATCGTGCATGCTTCGTTTCTACAGTTACACAAAAATAGATAGACGAGCGTTTCAATAAAAAGGGTTTATTGAACAGTCTTATTTCTCGTGCAAGAGATATGAACTGCTACAATCGTAAGACAGAATGAGAAGTAAAATATGTACAGCGTTAGCAGTAAGATAAAATAAAACTGCAATAGCATGGTTTATAGCTATGACAGATATTCATAAAAATACATACATAAATAACACAGGCTAAAATGTTAATACTCATCTGATGCTTCTAGCTAGTTCAACCCCAGTGTACCTAACCTAAGTGTAGTATGAGGTAAGAAGTAGGTGATGTTCATCTATAGTCTAGTTTAGCTATAGTTGCCAAGATTTGCCAAAAGTCCCTCTAGGTTCTAGTCCGCTCCATACCTTAGAATGAGTGAGGTTGGAATCTCTTTCCGAGTCTCTATCTCTAACACCCCACAAGGGGAGTCAGAAACACTGGAGCTGGATTCTCTTGGCTTCCTTCCGAACCTGCCGTGGCGAGCCGCGTCATGCAAGTAGACAGCCGAACCGTGGTTTGCCATGGCAAGTGAAGGTATATTTATACCTTGAAGGGGTTTAGCAATGCCAGTATTGACGTAAAAGTCGGGCAGAAGAACGTCATGAATGAACCCCTAAGGAATAGATGTTCATGCATAATAAATGAGTTCTTGGAGAAATCAATATCCAAGCAAGGGGAAGTCCTAAAGGCTTAAGAGTCTGGTTTTCCAAGAACTCATTGTGACGTAGATGAACGGATGTAGGTGGCCATGCCTGTATTTGGTTGTCATGGATAATGCCTAAATAAGGGTAGGATTTCTATGCCTAAATATGGGAATGCGAATTAGGGCATAAATCGGGAAGCCTATATACGGTATCTAAATCGACACACAACAACAGAAGAGAACCTCTGGAGTACACTGGCTGCTAGCTGGGAGTGAGGAGCAGCAGAAGATGGACAGCGAGTGCTCAGAGAGATACGAGGTGCATTATAGCTTGCTCATAATGCACAGCGAGGCTAGGGCTGCAGCCATATTAGAATGGCTAATTAACAGTGTTGATGTCTCCAGAGAAATTAAGTTGGGTGAGAATATATGATTATGAGGAGGGTGGCTGATTAAGTCTGTAATGGGTGAGGGCGACTCAGTGGCATGAAGATAGTGTATGAAAGATTTCAGTAGCTTAAGTAAGAGGAATGAGGCAAACTATAAGAAGAGTACTACGAGTGCCAAACATGCACAAGTTTGGGAGAAAAAGGAAACTGTGAGAACTTCAGTGTTGAATGGGGAGAAGCAAATTCCATCTTTTTCATCAAGGGCAGAATTGCTGCTGTTTTAAAATATTCCTGATAGAAATCAAAGAATCGATTTTAGTTTGAGAGAGTTGGATAAGTGGGAACGAGGGCTACTGGGTTAGTGAGTTGAGAGGGCAAAGGAGTGAAAATAAACATGATGTTACATGATCTAAGTATGCAAAATGATTTTACTGTACTGACTATTTGGCATAATAGGCTTTGCTAGGGTGGACAGCTGAAGAAATCAAGTGTGGAAGTAAAAGTAACAACGTCCTCAGTGATATGTTGAGAATATCCTCCTCTGCACAAGAGAGAAAGCATTATGACATATGAATGTTTGGTATATGGCACGAGCAATGGTTCTGAGTGAGGCGCCTGGGAGTGAGAGTGTGAAGTGGTTAGCGTGAGTAGAAAGCCATTTGGAGAAGGCTTAGAAGCTTTCAAAATCTGCATTATTGAGTGGTGATGAAGATAACTGAGTTTTTGGTGAAAGTCGTCCAGGACTGTGCCCACAAGTACTTTAGAATTTTTGTGATCAGTGTTTTATTTTCAGGTGCTTGGGGCTAGCAATTTGCATGTAATCACAATTATATTCTGATCCCAATAGGACGGGACAAAAGTTAAGGATACTTAGTCAATAATCATGTAATTAGGACAAAGTTAACTGATTTGATGTGTGCATGAGTCTAACTTTGATTTCTTTTTCCTTGGCATTATGAAATGTTTTTTCCTAGAAGGTCTTTCATTCCTGTCCAACTTCTGGATAAAGTTAGATACTTGACGCACTGTCATACGCTTTTTGCTGCTGTTCCGCACAGGTAGACTAGGGGGCCGATTACGATCTAGTCCGGAAAGCATTCCGACCAAACCAATTCTGGAATGCTTTCCGAACGACTCGGATAGGGGAAACCGACTGAGCAATTTGGCTGCATCCAGATGCTTCCAGAAACAATTCAGTCAGACTCCCATTGACTTCAACGGAAACCTGTATCCCGAACGAGAACACAGGCTCCCATTGAATATCGTGCACCCTGTGGCAGGCAGCCCATGGTGCCTGCCACACTGTGCATTGTCAGGAAGGGAAGAACCATGGGTACATCCACGGGGCCCATTCGGATGGCCCTGGGTGAAGGGGCCCCCAAAGAAAGATTCCAACAGCTGTTTCGTTCCAGGCAAAGCAAATCGGAACGGCTGTTCGAATCTGTCATCGTAATCGCTCGCTCACAAACCATGTCCATAGAGCTGTACGAATCAGCTCCGAAAGGCTCGACCTGGACGAATGCCTTTTGGAACTGATTTGGTCAGCCCTAATGGTTTCCGGGCATCGTAATTGGTCGTTCGTAACTGGGTACGATTCGTTCGGAAACAAGGGTGCCGTGTCAGATTTGGCAAACCCAAATCCGATTCAGAGCCCTTCCGAACAGGATCGTATTCGAGACCCAGGTGTTCCTGAGAAGTGCAGCACAGTGAATGGAGTGTATACACTAATTAAGAACTGAGTGACTGTTACCCACATTGCACAGGATTTCCCTGAACACTCTGACATCCCTGAGAAAGCTCAAAAGTAGCTGTGGATATGATTTTCACACATAGAGTTTGCCTACTTTACACCTCTTCATTCTATCTGCAAAAGTGCTAGTTCCAGTATAAATGTGCAGATATGAAATATGTGTTCATATTTTACTCATTTGTAAATACTATTCTCATACAACATTTTAAACTGCTTTACAACGCTTGTCATTCACACATGTATATCAAAGAAGTGAATTCAATTATGAAGGGATGCCTTCTAGGGACCACTATTTCAACTGAACACGAAAGCATTATAAACGTTAATAAAATACTATCTTTAGTCCTATATGTCCATATTTAACACAATTTGTGAATACACATTCTCAAAGCTAATAAGTCTGGCTCTGACACACTGGCTCAATGGTTATTTTTATATTTTCATAGCAAAGGAATGTTACAAAAACTATAAGAAGAAAAAAAGAAATCATGCCACCTCCTAAACACTGTGGGCTGATGCTTCCAAACATTGTAATACAAAATAACCATTACATATAAATTTATTAGAGCAATATATGTATTTCCTAGTAGGCAGGTGTACCTAAAACTGGTGCAGAGAACCTTTTTACTCTTAATGCACATACAAATATAATTCTTATTCATGGTCTATAATGAGGGGGAACATGGTGGCTGGCAGATAGGCTGGTCGAGAGCTCTCTTACCTCTTCAGTGTTTTGGACACGCCATGTAACTGTGCACAGCGGGAAGCTGGGGGTCTCCCCCTCAGGAGTAGTGGGTGTGTTCCGCTTGGAGTTCCTGACCCATCCCAGCCCCTGGAACAGACCTATGCAATGCCTGCAGCTTTGGATGCAAGCCCAATCGGCCTCGCTGATTCCTGACTGACACGAAGTGGGCATGTGGGTGGTGGCTGCAGCGTGACTCAATGGAGACCGGCGAACCTCAGCTGGGATTTGTTTCTGGGGCATATCCAGCAGTGTTGGAGCCAGCTGGGGATGTCGTGCTTGGAAGCTCATATTCCCCCTAGTCGTAGAGGCGCAGCCTGAAAACAACATATCGGAGGGTAGTGGAAATGATGGCAAATCACAAATGAATCCAGCTAGAAGGAAGAGTGGCTGAAGGAGAATTTCAGGGATCACAACCAGGCCTCCTGTTGCCGGAAGGCAAGCAGGTAAGGGGAAACCCCATACAGAGGTAAAAGAGTCTGACTTGGACCAAACTAACTCAGAGTGTCAAATAAATAGGTATGCTTTAAGAAATAAATATATTTTAGAGAAGTCTAAAGTAGCAGCCCAGCCAATATCAATACTGCCCTCTCAAGATATTTCCGCCCGCACCCCCCCTCTGAACTGGCCCAAAAACATCTTGGGGAACAGAGGAATTCAGAGGAAGTTGGGTGGAAAGGAGTAAAAACGACTGAGCACGTAAAAATCTCCCCCTCCTTTTGGTCATACTTTAAGATGCGGACCTTAGGGGAAGACCGTCATTGATCACCATCTCTTCAGGCCGCCCAAGAGCACAAGCATGCGCCCTCCTCAAGGTTTCAGACCAAACATGTAGTTACAGGTGAAACAGCAGGGAGAAAGAAGGGTTTGGAAGCATATGAGATACTGGAGACTGTGAATTGGTTCCAATTACTAGTTGACAATGGGGAACATGAGCAGTCACAGATACAGGTCCATCCATACAGAGCCGAACCCCTCAGCTGGTAGAACAGGACACCTACTTAGGAGTAGAAAATATGTTAATCATTCTGATTTGCGAGGTTAATGAAAGGTTTGCTACATCAGAGAAAAATCAAGACAAAATTCAGGATGCATGTAAGGCTTTAGAAACCAAGATGGTCCCTTTGATGGAAAGAATGAACGTAATGCAGACCTCTTTAGAGGGCTCAAGAGAGAGGTCAAAATACAACAAATAGAGAGTCATAACCTCAAAACCGGAGAGAAAGATCTACTGAACAAGATTGAAGTACTTGAAAACATTGTTAGAAGAAATAACATTAGAATTTTGAATGTCCCAGAAGATTTAAAGGGGAAACATGAAAAGATCCATGATAAAATTACTGAAAGAACTTATCCCTACTATTGATGTAGCTGTCTTGGACAAAAATATACAACAATCCATTGTGACCCGTTTACAAAAGGATCAGTCAGGAAGAGCCCATGGACAAGTTTGATTAACTTCAAAACATACTCTCTTAAATAGAAAGTATGGGCTGAAGCCCTTAAGGCAGGAAGTTACAGAAAGGGAGAGAGGTATTTTTTTAATCATGTTGGACATCCCTAGAGCTATGCAAGAAAGACAATCAGAGCTAGGTAAATATATCCAGGAACTAAGATAAGAAGGAGCCATAGCCCTAATGTTTCACTGCCACACTGAGAATCATGTGGAATAATACAATGCATAATATAATGGATCCTGAGGAGGTGGGGTGGGTGGCTTGGTGGAACAAATCAAAGCACACCAGAACAAAAATCTTCAATAATGGCAGAGACAGAAGAGACCTCAAATGGGTAGCTTCTTATGAGAAAACTCAATGATTTTTGAAAGGGTTCCCCAGGGCGGGGGGGGGGCGGGGGGGGGAGGGAGGCTCACGATCACAATGGAAGTTTTTTTTTTTCATCACTGGGTGTGGGAGCAAGTGGAAGAAAAAAAACCTGAAAGTCCACATTAAGCTAGTGGCAACATACACAATGTCTGACACAATATCCCATTGCATCTTACTTAACAGACTTAGAGATATTGGAATCCGCGGACAAGCCTTTCAGTGGTTATCATGTTTTCTATCTCACCATACCCAGACTATCAGCCTCGGCTCCTTCCGATCACAAACTTCAGAGTTGACCACAGGAGTTCCTCAGGGATCTTGTCTTTGTCCCACACTGCTCAACATTTATGTGGCTCCATTAGCGGACTTACTCAGAGAACTGGGCTTCACTCTGATCTCATATGCTAATGACACCCAGCTTTTAATGTCATTTGATAAAAACTCCCCCAGAGATCATGATATTTGGAGAAGCTCCCCTGCTCTGGCCCCCAGAATGGTGGCCCCTCGAATCGGGTACCACCCTGGTCCCTAAAAGCGTGGTAAAGAACTTAGGCATACATCTGGACCAAAAACTTACAATGAAAGAGCAAGTCACAACCGATGTAAGCTCATGTTTCCATATGTTAATCCTTCTACGTAGAGTTTTCCCTTTTCTCCCTCTGACTGTACGTAAATCACTCTTCCAAGCATTAGTGATAAGCCGCCTAGACTACTGTAATGCCCTTTTGATTTCAGCTAATGAGTCTTCCCTTAATAGACTAAAGGTGGTCCAAAACACCACTGTTCGCCTTGTCTCCAATTCTCCTGCCAGGATCGCCTCTCTTCTGCTACTACAAGGACTACATTGGCTACCAATCCGCAAGTGGATCAGATTTAAGATTTGCTGCATTGTGCAAAAGGCACTAAACGGCAACAGCCCTAGCTATTTAGCAGATAAACGTACCCATTATCAGCCATCCGGACCACTCCACTCAGGATCTAAGTCCCTGCTCCTGGTGCCAAGTGTTAGGTAATCCCACTAGGTGGGAAAGCATTCCACTGTCTAGCCCTCTCCTACAGGAACCAGTTCCCCAGCCACCTCTGGAAATACCCGGACTAGCTACTATTCTGAAAGCTCCTTAAAACTGAGCTTTTCTGAATTCCTTTCCTTTGCCCTAACTGTAGCACATCCGTAGCACGGATATACCCCTCTGGGGGTGATTGGGGCACTTTACAAGTCAATAAATAAATAAATAAAGGAGTGAAGTTAGGTTTAATCTTAGCCCACCTCACAAAAAATTAATCCAGTCATTAAAGCCTAGGCTTTTAAAGGTTTTAACATGGAATGTTAATGGCCTTAGAAGAGGAAGAATTTTGAAAAATATGAGAGTCTCAGGTAGTGAAGTTATAATAATACAGGAGACACATGTTAAAGGAGAAATCAGACAGTATTTTAAAGAAACAAAATGGATACAACATTATGTGAAAGGAGTTGCAGTTGTTTTTAAAATATCCATAAGAGCCACTCTGGGAGAATGTGGACAAAAGAGGGAGGGGAGTGTAGTAATGGAGTACACGCAAGTAGGATGTAGATTAAGATGATTTATTGAAGTAAATTACATGTAGATACGTTCTTGTGAAGCAGCCCCACCATGAGCAGCCTACCTCCTTCCCAGCCCATTCTCAACTGTCAACTTCAACTCACAGGCACCCAACATTCCAATGTGCATCATCACCCCAACATTCCATGAAGCATACAGCACATTCACACTGGCTGAGCAGGTGGTGAAAATGGCAGAACATTAACATGAACAGGAAACTACATATCCCCCTTTCCTATATAAAAGAAGCATAAGTATTGTAACCTGAAAGAAGATAAAACAATGTGAACCACGAAAAGGTATAAAAGAGAGAAACACAAGAGCATCTGAAAAGATGCAATTAAGAGAACAAAGAGGAGAGAGCAGGAAGATAGTTGGGAGTAATAGAAGAGTACGCAAAAGATAAATATACACGGATAGGTAAAGAGAAGGAAGCAATAGATCAATATACACAGACAGATGAGAACCCCATCCTCCCCTTCTATAAATAACAACAGAACAGAATGAAAAGGTAAGGTGTAAGAAATAACGAGATAAGAGAATGACGGAAGAGCACCAATGACTACCCCCAAACACACCGACTGGCCAGACCAGTATGCAAGGAGGAAAGAAATAGCATGACACAAACTAAATACAAGCTAAATGCCCAGACACACAAAGTGGGGAGGGAAAGATTTCTGACGAAACAACGAAGAAAGAGAAACACACTACAATGAGGGAAAAACTGTGGACAAAGGAAGACAACAACCAAATGTAGTCCAGAATCCAAGGATGAGAAGAAGATAAAACATCACGAGGAGAACTGAACAGGCGAGAAAACAAACATGAGAAAAAAATACAAGAAGTATCATTCATCCTCCCCCATTTTCAAATTGGCCATGGAATAAGATATAAGCATAACGTTGCGTTTTCAAATAGACAATGTAACATAATATAAGCATAACATTGCGAAAAAATAACAGCTAAGTCTTAGTGTAGACTCAAAATAAACTGTACCACAACCAGGGATAGATAATGTAAAGGTTAGTGGTGAGAATACTGTCAATGAAAGTGACACCCAATAAGACACACCTTGTGTAAGGGTAATAATGTACCACTAGTACGTGAATATGGGACTAAAACCCATGACCTACCCCTGACATAAGGGTGGTGAGGTAATGTAAATGGGGCAGACACCCATGACCTACCCCTGAAATAAGGGTGGTTAGGAAATGTAAATGGGACTGACACCCAGTAAGACACACCCTGTGTAAGGATGTAAATGTATAGCTGGTATGTGTAGATGGGACTGACACCCATGACCTACCCCCAGAGATAAGGGTGGGAAACTAATGTAAACAGGACTAACACCCATAACTCACCCCCAGACATAAGGGTGGGTGGCGAATATGAATGGGACTAACACCCATAAGTTACCCCCTGGCATAGGGGTGAGTATCTAGAGTAGATGGAACTTGGACCCATAACCAGATACCCTAAGTAAGAGTATACACAACCAGAACAGTGTAAATGGGAGGAACACCCAAAGAGGAAAATGTAATGTTTGCAAATGAGGCTAGTACCCATTCCCGTTCCTAATGTAAGGGAGAGAATATGACATTTAAAAAGGGAGTGGGTGAAAACCACCAACACAGAAGCTAGAACGCCCCTAATGTAAGGTTAACTTGGCTAAATGAAGTAAGTGTGCAAGTAAAACCCCTTCCATAATTCCAGCTACAATTAAACTTGACAAAAGTGTAACAAACTGGTATACCACTTCAGTGAATTGTTTGTATGTAAATAGCATTGTGATTGATAATTTGACCATACGCACAACTCTGCAAATAACAATACCTTTTCTGGATAGTTCAACAAAAAACATGTTTTGACTTCGCTTAGACTTTTAAGTATACTAATCAATAAAAATAATAACCTACAAACCGGTTCTCTGTGACTCATTTCTAAAATAGCTTGAAGAATGTACAATTTTCTGACTTTCACCCCATCACATTAAAACCAGAGTAACAACTTTAGTGAAAGCCAATGCACAATCAGTCTATCGAATGAGAAAGAAAGAAATGATGGCTGATCACGGGCGAGATGATATGCAAACTTCTATTTTAGGGCACAGTGTAGTTAAAGTCAAAATTCTCTTTGCTGTATAGCATCTGTTAAGCTCAGTGAGCTATAAATTAGCGCTGTAGTAGATGGACACCAGACAGCATTATTTTCCCTGGAAAATCCATAGTCTATTAAAATGTCTATGAGAGGAGCATGCCTAGGCTGGGGCTGTCCGGTGGAAGGACACTGGTGGGGTTGCGGGGCGTCATGCTCCAGTTTGTCTTGTTTCTTGAGAATACTTGTTCCTGTCTGTGAAATCTTCATCATGGTAATGTACTTTTGGCTGTCTGCCTTGACTTCTGTGAAACACTTCCTCCTGGAAATCTACATTGTTTTCATAAGCAGTCGCTTCCTTATGTTCCTTCAACTGCAGTTGTAGTCCAGTTGTAACACATGGGTTAGTCTCCAGCTCGTTGCCAAAATAATGTAGTAATGGAGTCCACGCAGGTAGGATGTAAATTAAGATGATTTATTGAAGTAAGTTACATGTAGATAAGTTCTTGTGAAGCAGCCCCACCAGGAGCAGCCTGCCTCCTGCTCAGCCAATTCTCAACTGTCAACTTCACCTCACAGGCACTCAACATTCCAATGTGCATCATCACTCCAACATTCCATGCAGCACACAGCACATTCACACTGGCTGAGCAGGTGGTGAAAATGGCAGAACATTAACATGAACAGGATACTACAGTGGGTTATAGTGAAAACCAATATACATGGCAATTGGTACATTTTTGTGGGATACAATGGACCTAATTCAGATGACTCAGCCCCCCTTCAAGAGTTATTTAATCATCTCCTGGCAGTCAAATTTCCTATAATATTAGGAGGAGCCTTCAATGTATTAATCAACCCGGTTTTAGATAAATCTACCCTGAGAAATACAGTTAAATCACCTAAAATGACAGCCCTTATAAAACAAATTATGAAGGATATAGAACTTGCAGACATTAGAGCTATAAAGGAACTAGGGAACATATGTTTACCTTTCATAATTAAAAATACGGACTCCTCTCCAGAATAGATTTTTTCCTTGTAGATAACTGAATAAGGAGTAGAGCATTCTACAGAACACCTATCAGATCATTTTGCTGTTAGTCTAAAGATTAAGTTAGCTCAAACACAAGTTTTTGGAGAGGGACAGTAAACAAATACACATATAATTGACATGCTAAAAAAAGACACAAATTAATTTTTCCAGCTCAGTTAATACTCCGCTCCCTTTCATATTGTCGGGATACATATAATGCCTTTATAAGGGGTTGGTTAAGTAGCTTGACTACTGTATGGAATGCAGAGAGATGAAAGGCAAGATAAGTGAACTGGAATCTAATATCATGAGACTCTCAAAGAAGATGGAGAATAATCCTCAAGATTAGACCTCGATTAATGAAAGAATGCAGAGGGCCAAGTTAAACTTTGCAAACATCCTTGAGGACAGAATTAAAAAAAATGGGAGGACAGCAAGTTATCACATTATGAGTATGGTGAATTATGCGGTAATTTACTTTGAAAACTAAAATAGAAGCCACTAGAAATAATATTGTAGACATTCAAGAATCAGAAACTGGTAAACTATGTATAAAGGAATCGGAGATGGAAAAAGCCCTTGTACAATTTTATAATAATCTGTATACTGACAATACAGTAGCGACTTTGGAACAGATTAAGGGATACTTGAGCGAAATAAATATTCCACCTATACCAGTATCCTCTAAAGAATATATTTGCTTCAGTGATCAGCACAGAAGATGTGTCTAAGGTAATTAGTAAACTGAAGAGAGGGAAGGCAGCAGGTCCCGATGACCTCCCAAACGAGCTATACATGGCTTTGAAAGACAAACTGGTCCCCTGTTTTAACAAGGTATTAAATGCAGCCTTTTTAGAGGTGCAATCTTGGGAAGAGGCCACAATTAGCATAATATTAAAATCCAATAAAGATCCCAAGCTATGTGAGTCGTACAGGCTGGTTTCATTATTGAACTGCGACTATAAAATATACATGCAAATATTAATGAAGAATTTGTAGAAGGTCATTGGAGCCCTAATACATGAAGATAAGAAGGGCTTCATCAAAGGGAGGCAGCTATCTGACCTCACACACAATCATAATGGAGCAATCGATATGCCCATAAAAGATAAAACCATTTTGACAGTGCTTACTTTTGATGCTGCCAAGGTGTTTGATAGAGTAAGTTAGCTTTTCCTGCCATGGGTTATTAAACAATATCCAGGGCATTAGGGGAGGTATTCTCCAGAGCGGTAGCCTCCATAAACAAAAGCCCTACTGCTAAGATCCTAGTTAATGGGAATATTTGAGTAAATAAATATTAGAAGAGAGGGGCATCAGGGTTGCCCATTGTCACCCTTGCTTTTCAACCTGTACATTGAACCATTGGCCAGTTAGTATTAGGGCAAACCAAAACATCCTCTTCTACTGTAATGATTAGGATAAAAAAGTTGCCCTATATGCTGACGATTTAATGGTATATACGAGTGACTTGAAAAGATCCCTCCAAGAAATTCTGGGCACCTTGGAAGATTTTGGAAGGGTCTCAGGGTACTCAATTAATCAGCAAAAAAAATGAAATCATGGACAGGAATACACATTGCTTTAGTCCACTAGTAAAACATGAGATGGATAGCTAGGAATCCAGGTGGTGCAAGACCTAGATAAACTGGCCTACACAAAGTTCAACAAAGCAGTGATGGAAACCAAAAAGGTACTTAAGGTTTGGAGAATATTACGTATCTAATCACAAAGATTGTCTATTATTAAGTGGAATATCCACAACCAGGTTGAAAGTCCATGACATGGATAATCTTCAAGAAAATCACAGGGTATGGTAATTGATGTGGATGAGGGCTGTGCTGATTCCTGCAGGGTTGCGGAGCGGGCTTGGGGCTGGTAAGGTGGGTGTAGACGAAGTGAAGAATATACATCTGGTGGTTGAACTGCACAACGTGTAACCACGAAAGGAGGGGTTCATCCCAGCTTCTCTATTTGATAAAATTGTGTATTCTTAGCCAATTTCTGATTTGCAATTTGCATCCTCTTCCACCATAATCACTTATAAGCTAACCTTGAAATACATGACATCAGGATGTATGCTGTACAAAACCTTATCCAGTGTCATGTAAAATAGACTATGATGTTGCTCATGTATAATGGGAGCACAGGCCACCCAAAGAGCGCACACCACAAATATTTGACCTCCCAGTCCACAGTAGGCATTGTTGTTCGGGGGGGGCGGGGGGTGGGAGACTGTTACCCCAATGTTGGTGGATAATTTTACATATCAAAAGTTTACTCTCCAGTGCACAGATCTGATGTGTGAAGGTGAGTTGGTCAGCATGGTGAGGAACACTCCTTTATAAATTTAGAATGGACTACATCATACTTACAAAGCATGATGACACTGAAAATGAAGATGTATCCAAAGGTAGATTTTGTAGGTCACCTTAATGCCTTGCGTCCTTTAAGTAACAGTGACCTTCATACACACATTTGTTTGTCAATGGAATATCTGGTTGATGTCAGTGCCGTGTGGAGTTACCTCTTGGCAAGACATGTCAAAGAAGATAAATGACATCCTATCCATACATAGGAAAGAGAGTGCAAGACATCATGCCTTGGCCATGATGATGGAGAGCATGCTGAAACTGTTCCAGAGTCTACCTTCATGGTCAGCGCATGGAGGAGATCCAACCCATCAACTTGCACCACATCACACTCAGCCACCTGTACCACAAACTGCATAGGCACGCCCCTAACCTTCACAGCCACCACACCGTTTGCACATGTCCCCATTGCACAGTCATGTCCCCCTCCTGTCCAGTCACATCCTCCACCATTGCAGGCACCTTCTCCACTTGTACAGGCACCCCCACCTGTACAAGCAGCCACACTTCCTGTCCTATCACCTCCCCTACCTGTGGAGGCACCACCTACCTGTACAGGCATGCCCCCACCTGTACAAGCAGTCATTCCCCCTCTCCTGGCACCTACCCCTACCTGTACAGGCACACCCCCAGCTGTACAGTTAGATGGATAACACACACCGACACCACACCACCAACACAGTAAACGCACTAATTCACAGTGATCATCACCACCACAATTGAGAAGTCGCAAGCGAGATCCTCCATAAATCACTGTAAAATTTTACCCACAATGTATGTCAATAAATATATATTACTCTCAAGTAAATGCTGAGTTGGTTATCATGTGATGATGGTCAATTGGTAACCCTGGTGGTAGGCCATGGATGAGATGATAATTGTGTGTGAGTGAGTAGATTTGTAAGACTAGCTGTATAACAAGTTATCATGTGGAATGCATAGAAAAACTACTCCCTATGTAAACTTCCATACTTACAATCCAGGAAATATATCATGAACTGCACCAGACACAGATGCTGTTCAAAAAATACTTCAGATATTACTATAGCGAAATTAGTGCATTCAAATAACAGTCCATTGGCAAAGGGAGGAAAGAAATCAAATAATGGTCTTCATACAGAATGGGCAAAGGACCTTGGAGAGGTTTGGGCAAAATAAATAAAACACATCAGGGGAACCAGTCTATGTACAGGAGGAAAACAAAATGTCCACAGTCCGATCATGGTCCAGTCATTGGTCATCGGCATTACCCTCCTTTTCCAAAAAGTGGATATCCTCCCCTTCTATGGCCTCCTCTTGGCTGGCTGGTGCAGTACCAGAAACACCAACGTATCAGGAAACATGAGGTTTATGAGGGGTACGAGGGATACAAGGGGAAATAGTGTGGCAAGACGAATAAGGAAAGACATGGAGGGAGGTTTGGGAGGGACACTGGGCCAAGGCAGCCAATATGGCACAACCAAGTAACAATGGCGGCATTGAGGGTGGACATGGCTCTTGCCTGTTCTTTTTGTAACCTCTCAGTTCATCACAAAGCCACAGTAGGATCCGAGAGGTCATACCTGGCTCATGATCAGGTGTCACCATCTCTTTCTGTGATGCAGCCACAGGGGTAACAATACAGGGAGGGGATTGGGTGTCACATGAGTGTTGTGGGGTGTCAGGGGCAGAGCTATCCCTCAGTGCACGTTCACCGCCACTTGGAGGGGACTAGTGGCAGGGGGTGCAGCTGGAGGTCCCGATGGCATTGGGCCTCAAGAGGTAGGGAGGCCCAGATGTTGATAGGGCCTGCTCTGGAGACACCTTCACTGTAACAAGTTCCTAAGTGTCAGGGGGAGAGTCACATTCCTTCCCACGGCCAGAGGTATCCAAACCGGTGCCCCCTTACAGTGTCTTCAGCCTCCACCCGGGTGCACTATGCTTGCCTGCAGATGTATCCTGTCCCTCCTCCTTGTCGTCTTCACTGGAGGAAAGAGGATGTGGCTGCCGACACCCCGAGAATGTCCTGCTCTGCACCTGTTCCTGTTGTTTCTGGACAGCTGGGTCTACTGATATAGAAGGCAAATCATCATGTAGTTGGTGTACAAGTCATTACAAAGCACGTAACTACATGAAGCAAGAGCAGACTTTGTTCTCCTTTGATCTACCTAATCAATTAGATGTGTCTTGGAGCCAAATGTATGCAAACCATCACTGTGATGTCCTGGATTCAGTCATACATTGACATCTCTCCCAATTTTGGGTAGTACAGACCTCTGTATTGATCAACCCTCACATTCAGCATTATTGCTGTCAGTGTTTCCTGACATTGACACATAGTCATCTTCAAATGTCAGTCTATAAGTGGAGATGGGACACACTCTGGATGGCTATATCCACACCTAAGCATGGATCAATGATTATCCTATAATGTGCAGTATCAACAGTCTTACACATATTATCAAATGTAATCTGTTGTATAGCATTGTCTAACACAACAAATGCTGGTTTGGGCATACTTATACATACATTGCCTTCGATATGACCTTTGCTAATATGTGAATCTAAGTATTTGATTATCCCTTGACAACATCTGTAACTCTGCATGGCAAGTGCCACGTTTACCATGTTGAGACTGCTTTGTTCCTGCTGTACACTGGTTAGCACATGTGCATAATTTATAAAGCTACCTAGACATTTCAAATTACATAAAAGTCACTGTGTAGAAGATGTGTGTATATCGGCCCCCTTGGAAATGTTAGTATCATTTTGAGTGAGACAGGTATCACAAAGTCAGCCTTTGATATATGACACGTGATATATTTTCCACCAGAAAAAACATACACAATAAGCATGCATGATACAGCTTTCAACACTCAAACCACTCCCTTCCCCACACATTGTGTGGTCCATTCCTACCCCATTGCACACAGTCATGGTTTTGACTGTTCATTTATTCATTCAAATGCAACATGTGAGCATTATTTCCCCGTTGTTTTCTGTACACTACAAGTCCCAGAATACACTATGGTCATTGCATTCATTGTGCTCCAATGAGGCATTGGCCTTAGAACTACTGCAGGTTTTTCTCAAATTGCGTGAAAGGAGAAAAAACACACACAAAAGGCATGCATGGTACAGTATCCAACACTCAAAGGCCTCCCGTCCCTGCACTGAACATTGTGTGGCCCACTACTACCCCATTGCACACAGCATTCATAAGGCCCTCAATTCACCAGTCATTGTGTTGAAAGTGCAATTATTCATTCAAATGCAACATGAGAGGGTCATTTACCCAATTGTATTCAGAACACTACAAGTCCCAGCATGCACTCTGGTCAGTGCATTCACTGTGCTCCAATGAGGCATTGGACTTATAACTACAGCAGCCATCACTCAGATTACTTAAAAGGAGAACACACACACGAAAGGCTTAGATGTAACATCATCCAACACCCAAAAGCCACCCGTCCCCACACCGGACATTTTGTGACCCATTCATACCCCATTGCACACAGCAGGCATAAGGCCTTTGGTTCACCAGTCATAGTGCTGACAGTGCATTCATTTATTCAAATGCAAAATGTAAGCATCATTTCCCCAGTTGTTTTCTGTACACTGCAAGTCCCAGAATGCATTCTTGTCCTTTCATTTCTTAATGCTGCTTTGAGGCATTGCCCTTATAACTACTGCAGCTTTCGCTCAGATTACGTGAATAGTGACATACTACACAAGATGGTACGGCTCTGTCACCACTCACAGCATACTACCACACACATTAAGCAGTTAATGTGCTTACCAGGTCTTTACTACTCATACTCCTCCAGCTGAGCATGGAGGGTCAGACAAGTTGCCCTTAGGACTGCCCTGTACAGTGTCAAAAGGCAGGGCCTGTGCACGTAGGGCTGGAAGGACTGGCCCAAGATTTCATGGGCCTTAATTCTGGCCCAGCATTTCAGGTCTTTCCAGCATTTGCAGCATGATCGAGCCCGCTGATGGAATACACCCACTGCACTGAAAGTATGTGCCTTCTCGTCAAGGCCCTCAGCTATGTGGGGGTGTTTGGGTGAACAGAGCAGCAGGATGGTAGAGGATCCTAATAGGAATTAAGGGTGACTCAGAATAAATATAAAATGGCTGCCTGCCATCAACTTCCTGCCATGCATTTCCTGTTTGTCATTTCCTGTATTGAAACATTGGTTTCCGAGCCATTTTCAGAGCCTCCTGTCTGATTGCAGAGTTTCCACATCCAGAGCGGGCTCTCCGCACTTGGGCTAGAGACTCTGAAAACAAGCCAGAAACCAATATTTTCCCCCAAAAATTAGAGTAACAAAAATTCAAGATTGCCAGCAACTTTGAACCAGTAAGGTAAGGAAAGAGGATTTGGGTACACTCTACGTCACATCCCAGCACAGTTTGCCTCTTTGCATTATGGTACATGCGGTCCATAATTTGCACTTACATCAAAGTTGACTGTAGTGTTTCACCAACATTTGGGGAAGTAGTGCTGTGTATCCCTAGACAGATAAGGCCTGATTCACAAGGGGCCCTTTAGTCATTGGGAGTCCTGCACCCAGGGCAGATTCTCCACATTGATATTTCCAACTGCGAGGGCCCTTGTGAATCAGGCCTAAACATTTGTTTATGGATTTATTCCTTCATCGGTAGAGAGCAGCACTCTCAAACCACTTCATTACAGGGAGGCACAGGTAGCCATTTCATGGGCATTCAGAGTCAATCTCAACTCCAAGCAAGATCCTCTGCCATCCTGCTGCACTGTTTAGGCCATCTACCCCAACATGGGTGAGCGGGCTGAGGACAAGGCATACACACTCTGTGATATTGATATGACCATGCTAACTGAGGGGATGCCTGAAAGGCACTCTCTACATTACATGAGGCCAGAGGAACAGATGAGTGCTGCAGAGCACGACGACATCTGAAGTCAATTGCAGGGTTGTGTGTCTTTGTGCCTGCGATGGGCCTAGATGTGCCATTAGAGCAGGGTGTGTGTGTGTTAGTAAAACATTAGCAGCTCAGACAGTGGCAGCCACTCCATGTGATATATCTCCCAAACTACCTGCTATGTTAACATGAGACAGTGACATATCATCATAGGGGTATATTAGACCTGTGTCTGTGTGTGATACATTCTACATCACACACAATACAAAATGTTTAGCCATTGTTGAATGCGGCCAGTAGGTGTTAGTCAGATTCATGAGGGAGACAGTTTTTAATCACACTGCCATGCCAAGTTCCCTAGGTCCATTCATGATGTGCTCATCCAGGCCAGATGATTGCATTAACTTCTGGGACTTGTAGACTATTTGATGCCATAGTGAAACAGGAAAACCAGTCCCAGTTTCCACAAAAATGCCCAACAGGCCTGGAGTGGCACTTCACACATGGCGCTGGCAAACATGGCAGGTTTGAATGAGGACTATCAATGTCATTCAACCGGTCCACTTGAACCATGGTGTACATATGACAGACTTATGGGCACACTGCCACATCGCCTGCAGCACACACACATTAAAGGGCCCTGATTCACAAAGGGTCTTTGCCCTTGTGGTTGAGTCCACCCAGTTGTGGGGGAGTCTCCACACTTAGAGCGAGATCTTGTCATTGTGAAATCTCATGGCAACAATTCCACACTGAGTACAGACACTCCCCAATAACTGAGACACCTCAGCCCCAAGAGCAGAGGCCATTTGTGAATCAGGCCCCTATTGTCAAACTGTCCAGGGAGGTCTCGAAAATGCACTGACATTGAATCCCCTGAGGGAATGGAGTCCTCAGCAACATTTTCCACACTAATCACTGAAATGTACTCATTATGTATTTTATGGCCTATCTTTTGACTCTTTTCAATGGCTGTTGTTTACAGACATAATGTATGTTTTACAAAGTAGTCTCAGGATGGAATTGATGAACAGAGTGTTCAATGTCCAACTATCATCATTGTCAATAGACTGCAAACCACATAACAGCCGTAACACAACAGGTTTCTCAGGAGTAATTAGCGCCAACCAGCTGGTCACGCACCTTCATACCCTGCCCTATCATTTTGTACAATGGCCCAGTTGTCTAGATTCAGACCTAGCTGAGGGTCCAGAGGTATGTGTAAGCAATGATTTAATGCTATGTTGTGCAAGAAAGGCTATTATGATCTTACACACAACTTCAGGGAAGTACAGCAGCACCCCCCCGGATGGTGAAGACATCTAAATTGCGACTTCAGGAGATGAAACGCTCCCTTGATGATTGCTCGAGTATGCATGTTTGCCCTATTGTACATCTGCTGAGGTATAGTGGTTGCCCACCTGTATGGTGTGAGAAGATGAGGAGACAGAGCATATGGAGCATCACCTGAGGAGGAAAATGAGGGAATATTTGTACATGTCACTCTTGCATCTGTACAGTACATGATGTATGGAATGGTACATGCTGTGTCTGCTGGGGGCATGTGTGTGGCATGGGGAATAGTGCTGTATGATGGTTGTTTATATCATGAAACAAATATACATACCCAGTAGCCTCATGTTGCCAAACTCTCCTGCTGCCATCTACCGGGCAAGAGGTGACCCACAGAATATGAAGCTGTCATGGGTACTGCCTTGGAGCACTGCATGTACATCAGTGAAGCTACTACTGGCATCACTGACAGCCTGTACGTAAATAGAGTGCCAGCGGTGTCTGTTGCAGAAGATGTATGTATTGAGGCAAGCTGGCTGAAGAGCCAAATGGGTGCAAACAATTGCACCTAGCACACGTGGAAAACTGGAAAAAGAGGTAGAAATCCCAAGCTATCAATTGCCTCCTATTCAGTGTAAGGGGGATTCAAATGTGGAGATGGGTTCTCCTATTAATGCAGCTCAGTACCTGATACAAGCATCGGCATTAGCTTTCCTGAGAGATGTCCACAAGATCACCGGAGACCCTCTGGACCGACCCTGTAGCAGTAAAATGGAGAGCTGCTAGGATCTTGACATAGGCTGGGATGGCGTGGGAGTGGCAAATGACAGACTAGATCCTGTTCCCCCTCAAAAACCATCTCCTAGATGACATTGGGGGAAAACGGTATCTGGCCCTGACATCTTGGCTGGACATCCCAAAAAGGTTTATCCTTTGTATAAAAATCCTCTCTACTCTCCTCCTTCTCCTCCTGCTCCTCAAATCGCCCTGTCGCATGGCAAGGAGCAAACCAACAAACACATTCTGTGACATCTCGAAAGACCTGAAGGGGTTTGTTTGTGGTAGCTCTGCTTTTATGTTTGCAGCAAGGCTGGGATTGCCTGTTGGGCTAAGGCGTTTCATCTGGAGCTGGTTGGGGAATGGTAGGTACTGACACAGGATAAAAAACAATCTTCCTCCAGCCCGAATGCGGAGATTCTGCCCTGACCGTGGAGATTCCGACTTGATTGCTGAATCTGTGCCTCAAGAGCGGAGATTGCAGATGTAAAGATACTACTTGTAACTTACCTTTGTGAATACCGAAAGTTACAAACTTGGACTTTTGGTCTAAGTTTACCTTTGTGAATACCGGAAGTTGTAAACTTACACTTTTAGTCTAAGTTAAGGTTTGTGAATCGGGCCCCTATTGAGAAAGTATTGGTATGAGACAAAGGGTATTCGGAGTAATAAATACTACCGGTAATTAATTGAATCATTTACAAAAGTAACAATGAAAATGTGTCTTGGTATGAATGATTTTAGAATACTTAGTTTCACAAGTTCTACATTCTCAACCCATTAACTTATTTATTGAGAAGCATGGCTCACAAAGTGGTGGGACCAGGGTGATGTAATCCTTTTAAACAGATGCAGGGACAGAGAAAAGTGGGCATGAATGGACTGGGCTTGATCTGGCACAAGGGGCATGGTATGGTACTGCAGTGCAAGAGCAGCAGGCAGACAGATTTGCTTCTGTGTGAGTGGTATCACCCACCCCGTTGATATACACGAAATCTACTTTAAATGTAAACATGCTCTGGTTGACCTCCTTTCTGAACTCTGTGTCTGATAGTGACTGTGAAATTGTGCAGAACTACTGCTCTTACGGTACTGGCATCTGGCATAAAACAGGCTTTGAATATTAGCGCTAAAGATGAACTTGCCATTAATCTCTGCTGCTTGCCAGGGCACTTTCCAGAATGCACAAATGGGCCATAATGATGTTAATTCATCAGCTTGTAAAAGGAGGCCTTATTAAGCATCAAGCACCCTGCTATATTAATGTAAGTTTAACCATGAATTTGCATTTTCCCTGGGAAAAAAATCAGAGAGCGGACATTGAAGGATTGCTGAGCGCTCCAACTAGACTGTCTTCAAAATGTAAAACATATTAACCTGATGTTAAAGAAAACGTTCCTAGCTATGGTTTTTAAGGTATTTTGCTATGCAGTACCTGCTACACATTCTGAAAAGTTAAGGGGATGTGTTTCCCGGCTTCCTTCCTGAAAAGGCAAAACCACGTCTGCAGAGAAATAATGACATTTCCTCGCCATATTGATCCCTGCTTTGCCTTAACATAATTCACTCTGACAATAAAGAATTTCAGTCATTGAATGAGGGAGAAACTTGACGAAAAATAAACAATACTTGTTTCAATTTGCAAATATATTTAAGTCCTATTAAGGCAAACCGTAAATCTAATCTGGCTGTGGGGATTCAGCATTTTCATATGTATAATGCATAAACTACCCGCGTGCAAGAAACATTGCATACACAATGTAATTACGAATCTTTTGCATTTCTCATTGAGTTTCTGTCGGAGAAGTGATTGACCAAACGTAATTTAATTTGAGTAGAGGCGATATTGTATTTGAAGACAGGAGACACTTTCTACTGATTTGGCACTTGTGGCACATGCTATTGGAGCTGTGACTTTTTGTATATTTTTATTTCCAAATGCAACGCTCATGTCCTCACACTTAATGAAACCGATCCAATAGCAAACATTGTAAATCATCTTACAGGTGAGACTACATATCACATTACCCTTACCACGACTTTGAATGTAATTTCATCAATTGGTTTATGTATTGTTGTTTGATTACATTTCATTTTAGTTGTTGTTATTTATCGGTATAGACATAGTGAGGTTATAAACATTGCATATGGTATGTGTGCTATAGTTTATATAACTGTTGTGTGAGTTATGCGTTGACCTTCTAACGATAAACTGCACATTTAAGTTGGTTTTTAGTCTTAATTTGTAGCCATAACTGCACTTTAACTGTGCTTTTTAAGTGCATTTCTGAGGTTTTTTAAACATATGTTGACGTGTGGACTCAATGCCTAAGATAACTGTAACATACGTTTTTTTCAGTGAACGTATGCTTTTTAAAATTATATAACACATCAAAGAATTCTCTACAGAGAACCCAATCTACAGCCGTGCAAAGCGAGGGGTTGGCTGCAGTGCCTGGCTTCCAGTTAGGCCCTGCATCTGACCCTTCATGTGTGGCCAACACGCAGAGTCCATGGGTGTCGACTGTGGGCAGCAGTCATTGGCCAAAGGGCTAGGCTTCAGACAGACCCTACACCAAACACTGTGGGTCATATGTACAAGCCCCTAGCGCCACTTGAGCCTCTCTTTTTTGACGTTCCGGTGGCGGTGTGCCCTGCATCATATTTACAAAGTGGCGTTAAGACACAAAAAGTGTGTACATATACTACCCTTCACGCAGTTTTCTGTGTGAAAGGAGCGTGCAATGGGTGTTGTTGTGAGCGTTCCACCACAACACCCATTGCTTTTTGATGCTGCCCAAGGTTGACAACGAGGTGTAACTCTGTGGCAGCGCCAAAAACTAACGTCATGCAAGAGCAGGCATTAGAATGGGGCACAAGGAGAAATGCTTTTATTTCTCCTCGTTTTTGTTTTTTCTATGTGTTCTGCATTCTGCAGCAAACATAGAAAGAGCAAAACGCCATTAATGGTTGTTTATGTACAGGAGGGTGTCCCTTCAATCATTAAATGCAGAATGCAGCACATATAGAAATAACAAATTACCATTCTGGATTGTTTATGTGCAGAAAGGGACCCCTTTCCTGCACATAAACAATCATACCCTGCAACGCAGGAACCCTTGCACTATGGTGCAAGGGTGCCTGCATTGGTGCCAGGCAGCTAATTGTAGCACCAGCGCTAGGGAAAACACAGGGGTGCACCGTATTGTAGTATGCAAAATTCGGTACAGCTCCGCACTCCTACATATTGTTGAACATATGCCCCTGTGTGTGTTGCCAACCCTCACTGTGCATGGTGAAGGGTCACCTGTAGCAGGGTTGGCTACAGGGCCTGGCCTTCATGCCTGATGCCATAACCTCCACAGATGTTCAATTACTGCTTTTCCTGGCCGTCACCTATGTGCATTGTGGTTGACCAGGGTACCTGGCCTGAGGCCAGCTCCTGCACCAAAATCATTGCGTCCTCTAAAAAGTGTCATACATCTGGCCCTAGATACTTTAAAAAAAATCAGGATTCACAAATCCAGAGGAGGTTTGTGAATTTTTATTTTATTACCCAGGGAGTGCCTTTGCCCCCTCCCCTACATGCACCTGAGGTCAAGCTGTACTCCCTCACTCTCTTATATCCTCTTTCTTTAAATTTTTCCCAACACAGTAAGCAGTATGCTGTGTTGAGTAATGAGAGCTTGACAGAAACATCATTTTTTATTGATGGCCAACCAGGCAGAATGAGACAGATTCATTATTATGGAGCCGGAATCACACATTTGCAATGGATGACTAGAGATAGAGGTCCTTTGTCCAAGGGTCTGTCTTTGCGTTTTTAATTTGATTTGTGAATCCTTTGTGCATTTGGAAATCCTTGGAGAATCCGTCAATTTACGGACCTTATAGCACTAAAATGTAATAATTTCATGCCTAACCAAAGCACCTTTTTAAATGCTAATTTCTCAAACACTATTGAATGGAAGTACATCAAACCAAGATAACTAATATTCTGGAGTGGATTTCCACCTTTGTTCCAAATTTGGTGTAAATTTGTTCCGTAATTTCTTTTCTTTATCGAAGAGCAAAGAATCCTATCAGATTTAAAATGGGAAATGACACTTTTAATATACCCACACCCCCTGTTTTATTGCCTCTTGCATGACAAATATGCACAAAATATGCCTTGAACCTTGAAAGACTCAAAATGGAGGTACTTAATGGAAATTTCATGCAGAATACAACAGCACCGAAGTCATTAAAAAAAACAAAAATATCTCTCTCCATAAATACACTGCCACTCTGCTGACAATGTATATATATATGTATATATATATATATACGCTGAGGTCCAGGGGTATGGAGAAGCAAAAAAACAAAAAACAACAGAACCAACAGATAATACAGTGAAGCTTACAGAACCTGAATGAGAGATAAAACTAAGACCTAGTCATGAAGTCCTCATAAAGAGGACGTAATCCCATCACCCACCGTGGTGGCATGCTTCATCATATGGGATCTCCTCTTAACCAAACCTGGTTTGGCTAAGGAGCTACTACTCCCCGGCTGAATCTAAGGGAGGAGCTTGCGGATGTTTTGATCTATGCTGGTGGAACGAGATCTCCTAAAGATCGATGAGGCTAGCCTAAATTAGGTGAGGCTCTATAGTGCAGTGTAAACCAAAGTGATATAAAATTGACTACAGGAACAGAAAATACCTTAATTGAGAATTTCCCTGTGCCAATATTAAAAGCAGAGTAGTAGCGCGGTCTAACCAAATTTGCGAACGCACTTACAATGAACCGGGAAAAGGTCTACATGTTTCAGCCAAACAGGATCAGAGAATTGTGATCAAGGCTTCTTCAGGACCAAAAAACAAAACTACTGCAACTGCGAACTAGTGCATAATGCACTAGCGTGAACTAGTGTCTAAATATAGTCAACTGGAACGATACAACCAACCTTGTACCACAGGATCAATTGCAAAAAATTTAGAATCCTGCCGGTCAAGAAGGTAAGTACCTGTAACAATTAGACAAAAAACAAAATATGAGAAAAGAGATTGATGACTAAGAAATGTGCTTCATGCAAGTCTATAGCCCACAGATGGCAAGCCAATCAGACAGCTAAATAAAAGTCTTACCCGTAATTAAATCGGGACTGCGCCTGCCGCTCCTGGTAGCAACTGAGGGCGCGAGGCAACGCTCTGTGAAAGGAGAGATAAAAACAAGGTATAGTATAGTGAAATGTGTGCAACAGAGAAGCAACAAACAACAAGGCTTGTTACCCTCTCTACTGATCGAAATTCAGCTCCCCCACAAGAAGGGAGAAAAATGTATAAGAGAGTGACCGCCTCTAAGTAGCTGAGCAATGATGCCCACGCAAAATGTTCCAAAATATCAGGAACCGATACCCTACATAGATGTATCTGGGGTAATTCGTACTAATCTAGTACGTAAAAGTATGTTGCTCTCATTCACATCGAGCCTCATCGACTATAAGCACAAATGTAGGCTCGGGCGGTAGTTAATAAAATAATCACCTCAGTATCCAATAATCGGCACCCGCCATTGGACTAGAAGGAGCAACCGAAGTACCCTTAGATGCTGCCGGTACATGTTGAAGTGACAGAAAGCGACAGTCTATAAAGACCCTCTGAAGATATCATGGGTTTGTTCTCTACATTTGCCAGTCTGCCCGGCTCTTTCGCCACGTCATCATCTGTGGCCTCTTGTCTTGTCCCGACGCGTCACGTCATGACGCGCTGTTGCGCGACTAGGCGCGCTCAATGCTACTTTATTCCGGCTGTTTCCACCCTCTAGTTACCGCCGGTAGCATCCAGGATGGAGGCCCGGGGTAGCGACGGAGAGGTAAGAAACTCAGTTTTAAGGTCCTTTTGATCAACGGACTCTTTCTGGCTTACATACTATCGCCTCTGTTTCCGAACCGCTGCTGGTTGGATGTTGCTAGTTTCCCACCATGATATCTTCAGAGGGACTTTATAGACTGTCGCTTTATGTCACTTCAACATGTACCGGCAGCATCTAAGGGTTCTTCGGTTGCTCCTTCTAGTTCAATGGCGGGTGCCGCTTATTGGATACTGAGGTGATTATTTTATTAACTACCGCCCAAGCCTACATTTGTGCTTATAGTCGATGAGGCTCGATGTGAATGAGAGCAACATACTTTTACGTACTAGATTAGTACGAATTACCCCAGATACATATATGTAGGGTATCGGTTCCTGATATTTTGGAACAGCTACTTAGAGGGGGTCACTCTCTTATACATTTTTTTCCCTTCTTGTGGGGGAGCTGAGTTTCACAGAGCGTTGCCTCACGCCCTGAGTTGCTACCAGGAGCGGCAGGCGCAGTCCCGATTTAATTACGGGTAAGACTTATATTTAGCTGTCTGATTGGCTTCCCATGTGTGGGCTATAGACTTGTAGGAAGCACATTTCCTAGTCATCAATCTCTTTTCTCATATTTTGTTTTTTGTCTAATTGTTACAGGTACTTACCTTCTTGACCGGCAGGATTCTAAATTTTTGCAATTGATCCTGTGGTAAAGGTTGGTTGTATCGTTCCAGTTGACTATATTTAGACACTAGTTCACGCTAGTGCATTATGCACTAGTTCGCAGTTGCAGTAGTTTTGTTTTTTGGTTCTGAAGAAAGCCTTGATCACAATTCTCTGATCCTGTTTGGCTGAAACTTGTAGACCTTTTCCCGGTTCATTGTAAGCGCGTTCGCAAAATTGGTTAGACCGCGCTACTACTCTGCTTTTAATATTGGCACAGGGAAATTCTCAATTAAAGTATTTTCTGTTCCTGTAGTCAATTTTATATCACTTTGGTTTACACTGCACTATAGAGCCTCACCTAATTTAGGCTAGCCTCATCGATCTTTAGGAGATCTCGTTCCACCAGCATAGATCAAAACATCCGCAAGCTCCTCCCTTAGATTCAGCCGGGGAGTAGTAGCTCCTTAGCCAAACCAGGTTTAGTTAAGAGGAGATCCCATATGATGAAGCATGCCACCACGGTGGGTGATGGGATTACGTCCTCTTTATGAGGACTACATGACTAGGTCTTAGTTTTATCTCTCATTCAGGTTCTGTAAGCTTCACTGTATTATCTGTTTGTTCTGTTTTTTTTGTTTTTTTGCTTCTCCATACCCCTGGACCTCAGCGTATATATGTCTTGAATCTTTTACCTGGTATCGATTTCAACATTGAGACTGACTATCTAGTCAGCTTCGATGTAGAATCTTTGTACACATGTATCCCCCAGGGGGACACACTTGAAGCGATTAGATCGCTATTGGATAACATCGTTGAGCCATTGAGTTCACCTGCTCCTTTCATAATGGAGTGTGCCAGGCTGGCAATGACGGAGAATTTTTTCAAGTTTGAAGACCGTTTTTTCCTTCAGATCTCCGGTACTTCGATGGGCAGCGTTTTTGCCCCCAGCCTGGCCAATCTCTACGTCCATCTTTTTGAGCAGAACCATGTGCTCACGCCAACCAACCCCTTTCTGGGTTCCATTAAAGTATGGAAACGATATATCGACGACGTTTTGGGCATATGGCGAGGAGATGATGTCTCTCTTACTGCTTTCCATCATTGGCTCAATGATCAAAACGTCTTCCTCAACTTTACTGTGGAATTTAGTAAGTTGGGATTGGCTTTCTTGGACCTGTGGATTTTTCCAACAGATGGAGGCCTTGGTAGTGAACTGTACACCAAACCTATGGCAAGAAACTCATTGCTTAAATTTGACAGTTTCCATCCAAAGGGATTAAGGACAGGTCTGCCTTTTGGTCAGTTCCTTCGTCTGAGAAGGAATTGCTCTACTAATGAAGCCTTTACCAAACATGCCAATGTCCTTTCGTGGAATCTGAAATCCAGAAACTATCCATCGGGGTTAATCAAACAGTCTTACAAACGAGCGGCCAATAACAACCGGGATGCTCTGTTGGAAGTTTCTGTTCCTAAAGCACCGCATGATAGATTGACATGTGTGAACACCTTTAGTACGTCTTCCAAACGAATTCAGAAAATCGTGCGGAAACATTGGCGAATTCTGAATACTGGCCATGAAAAACTAGCCTTCCCCCTATTTTCATACAAAAGGGGTAACAACTTGCGCGATGCTATGGTCCACACCAGACCTCGTAGCACACCACCAGCCATCACCAATCCTTTATAGAATCTTCCACCAGTTCGGGGACATTTTCCCTGTGGCGGATGCGTGGTCTGTGCGGAGACAAGACATACTATTGAGATTAACATTGGTCTATCTAAACCGTGGAAACAACTTTGCCACACCAATTGCAATAGTGAGAAGGTCATTTACCTCATTACTTGCCCGTGTCAGAAACAATATGTGGGCATGACCATGAGGAAAGTGAAACAACGCATCATGGAACACAAGAGCACCATTCGATGCAAGAAGGCATCGACGAGATTGACTAACCACTACCTGGAGTGCAATCATAGTCCCAATCAAATGTCTTGGACTGTACTTGAACAACCCTTTATCCCTACGCACATTGCGGATGTGTCTAAATTTCTTTTTAACAAAGAGCAACGGTGGGTGTTTAAGTTACAGAGTGACCGTTGTGGGCTCAATGACTCCATACCGTGGTCTTTTTTGTAGTCGTTAACCTGTATTCAGTCACAGGTTGGGTTGAATTGGCATGATGCACGATGTTTCTATCTGCATACTGTGACTTTCTCTGAGCCTTGGATTAGCCCTTTCTCTATATGGTGGTGTGTCATTGACTTCACGAGGTGTTGTTCAGGTCAATATCGTGACCAATACATACTGATGCTCTCCCACACAATTTTGATCTGTCTGGAGTTTTCTGCTTTATTCTGTTGTCCATGTTAACATCGTGACTAATATAAACTGATACGTTTCCGTTTGGCTCTCTCACACATTATTGATTTTACTGGAGGTTATTGGTGTCTGAGAGCTTGCTGTTTTGTTTTGAGGTGTGTTTTCGGGCTCTTTACGAACTAGCCTGAGTTTTCTGGGTTTGTTCACTACATTTCCCAGTCAGCCCGGCCCTTTCGCCACGTCATCATCTGTGGCCTCTTGTCTTGTCCCGACGCGTCACGTCATGACGCGCTGTTGCGTGACTAGGCGCGCTCAATGCTTCTTTAATCCGTCTGTTTCCACCCTCTAGTTACCGCCGGTAGCATCCAGGATGGAGGCCCGGGGTAGCGACGGAGAGGTAAGAAACTCAGTTTTAAGGTCCTTTTGATCAACGGACTCTTTCTGGCTTACATACTATCGCCTCTGTTTCCGAACCGCTGCTGGTTGGATGTTGCTAGTTTCCCACCATGAAATCTTCAGAGGGACTTTATAGACTGTCGCTTTATGTCACTTCAACATGAACCGGCAGCATCTAAGGGTACTTCGGTTGCTCCTTCTAGTTCAATGGCGGGTGCCACTTATTGGATACTGAGGTGATTATTTTATTAACTACCGCCCGAGCCTACATTTGTGCTTATAGTCGATGAGGCTCGATGTGAACGAGAGCAACATACTTTTACGTACTAGATTAGTACGAATTACCCCAGATACATATATGTAGGGTATCGGTTCCTGGTATTTTGGAACAGCTACTTAGAGGGGGTCACTCTCTTATACATTTTTTTCCCTTCTTGTGGGGGAGCTGAGTTTCACAGAGCGTTGCCTCACGCCCTGAGTTGCTACCAGGAGCGGCAGGCGCAGTCCCGATTTAATTACGGGTAAGACTTATATTTAGCTGTCTGATTGGCTTCCCATGTGTGGGCTATAGACTTGTAGGAAGCACATTTCCTAGTCATCAATCTCTTTTCTCATATTTTGTTTTTTGTCTAATTGTTACAGGTACTTACCTTCTTGACCGGCAGGATTCTAAATTTTTGCAATTGATCCTGTGGTAAAGGTTGGTTGTATCGTTCCAGTTGACTATATTTAGACACTAGTTCACGCTAGTGCATTATGCACTAGTTCGCAGTTGCAGTAGTTTTGTTTTTTCGTTCTGAAGTAGGGGTGGGCGGAATTTGCGGAATTAACCTTCGCAAATTATCGCGAGAATGTTTAAAATTATCGCAAACAAGCAGAAATATCGCAAAGATGCGGAAGTTTTTTTCCGGCATGTTCGCGAGATTTTCTGCATGGTTGCGGGTCGCCAACTTACCCATGTGGTTGCTTGCGGGCGCGGCCATCTTGTTTTCAGTTGTTCTCGCGGTGCATGATCGCGAGAAGAAAGACGTGATCGCGCGACGCATGACGTCACTGCGGGCGCGAACTGTCGCGAGACAGCGCAAATGGCTAAAAACAATACAACATCTCATGGAGAACGCGACCGGATCAAGAAAACTTGTCGGCGAACGCAGGGATTCAGGTAAGGCGATCGCGCGCGCGCGAGAATGTATCATTTTACAGCGCGAGCAAGAAACAAATTATCGCCAAGCTGCGGAAACCGGAATTTTTGACATTTTCGCGCTCTCCGCGGAACGCAAAAATGTCAAATTATCGCAATTTCCGCGAACGGAACGAAATTTTTGCCCAGGCCTATTCTGAAGAAAGCCTTGATCACAATTCTCTGATCCTGTTTGGCTGAAACTTGTAGACCTTTTCCCGGTTCATTGTAAGCGCGTTCGCAAATTTGGTTAGACCGCGCTACTACTCTGCTTTTAATATTGGCACAGGGAAATTCTCAATTAAAGTATTTTCTGTTCCTGTAGTCAATTTTATATCACTTTGGTTTACACTGCACTATAGAGCCTCACCTAATTTAGGCTACCCTCATCGATCTTTAGGAGATCTCGTTCCACCAGCATAGATCAAAACATCCGCAAGCTCCTCCCTTAGATTCAGCCGGGGAGTAGTAGCTCCTTAGCCAAACCAGGTTTAGTTAAGAGGAGATCCCATATGATGAAGCATGCCACCACGGTGGGTGATGGGATTACGTCCTCTTTATGAGGACTTCATGACTAGGTCTTAGTTTTATCTCTCATTCAGGTTCTGTAAGCTTCACTGTATTATCTGTTTGTTCTGTTTTTTTTGTTTTTTTGCTTCTCCATACCCCTGGACCTCAGCGTATATATGTCTTGAATCTTTTACCTGGTATCGATTTCAACATTGAGACTGACTATCTAGTCAGCTTCGATGTAGAATCTTTGTACACATGTATCCCCCAGGGGGACACACTTGAAGCGATTAGATCGCTATTGGATAACATCGTTGAGCCATTGAGTTCACCTGCTCATTTCATAATGGAGTGTGCCAGGCTGGCAATGACGGAGAATTTTTTCAAGTTTGAAGATCGTTTTTTCCTTCAGATCTCCGGTACTTCGATGGGCAGCGTTTTTGCCCCCAGCCTGGCCAATCTCTACGTCCATCTTTTTGAGCAGAACCATGTGCTCACGCCAACCAACCCCTTTCTGGGTTCCATTAAAGTATGGAAACGATATATCGACGACGTTTTGGTCATATGGCGAGGAGATGATGTCTCTCTTACTGCTTTCCATCATTGGCTCAATGATCAAAACGTCTTCCTCAACTTTACTGTGGAATTTAGTAAGTTGGGATTGGCTTTCTTGGACCTGTGGATTTTTCCAACAGATGGAGGCCTTGGTAGTGAACTGTACACCAAACCTATGGCAAGAAACTCATTGCTTAAATTTGACAGTTTCCATCCAAAGGGATTAAGGACAGGTCTGCCTTTTGGTCAGTTCCTTCGTCTGAGAAGGAATTGCTCTACTAACGAAGCCTTTACCAAACATGCCAATGTCCTTTCGTGGAATCTGAAATCCAGAAACTATCCATCGGGGTTAATCAAACAGTCTTACAAACGAGCGGCCAATAACAACCGGGATGCTCTGTTGGAAGTTTCTGTTCCTAAAGCACCGCATGATAGATTGACATTTGTGAACACCTTTAGTACGTCTTCCAAACGAATTCAGAAAATCGTGCGGAAACATTGGCGAATTCTGAATACTGGCCATGAAAAACTAGCTTTCCCCCTATTTTCATACAAAAGGGGTAACAACTTGCGCGATGCTATGGTCCACACCAGACCTCGTAGCACACCACCAGCCATCACCAATCCTTTATAGAATCTTCCACCAGTTCGGGGACATTTTCCCTGTGGCGGATGCGTTGTCTGTGCGGAGACAAGACATACTATTGAGATTAACATTGGTCTATCTAAACCGTGGAAACAACTTTGCCACACCAATTGCAATAGTGAGAAGGTCATTTACCTCATTACTTGCCCGTGTCAGAAACAATATGTGGGCATGACCATGAGGAAAGTGAAACAACGCATCATGGAACACAAGAGCACCATTCGATGCAAGAAGGCATCGACGAGATTGACTAACCACTACCTGGAGTGCAATCATAGTCCCAATCAAATGTCTTGGACTGTACTTGAACAACCCTTTATCCCTACGCACGTTGCGGATGTGTCTACATTTCTTTTTAACAAAGAGCAACGGTGGGTGTTTAAGTTACAGAGTGACCGTTGTGGGCTCAATGACTCCATACCGTGGTCTTTTTTGTAGTCGTTAACCTGTATTCAGTCACAGGTTGGGTTGAATTGGCATGATGCACGATGTTTCTATCTGCATACTGTGACTTTCTCTGAGCCTTGGATTAGCCCTTTCTCTATATGGTGGTGTGTCATTGACTTCACGAGGTGTTGTTCAGGTCAATATCGTGACCAATACATACTGATGCTCTCCCACACAATTTTGATCTGTCTGGAGTTTTCTGCTTTATTCTGTTGTCCATGTTAACATCGTGACTAATATAAACAGATACGTTTCCGTTTGGCTCTCTCACACATTATTGATTTTACTGGAGGTTATTGGTGTCTGAGAGCTTGCTGTTTTGTTTTGAGGTGTGTTTTCGGGCTCTTTACGAACTAGCCTGAGTTTTCTGGGTTTGTTCACTACATTTCCCAGTCTGCCCGGCCCTTTCGCCACGTCATCATCTGTGGCCTCTTGTCTTGTCCCGACGCGTCACATCATGACGCGCTGTTGCGTGACTAGGCGCGCTCAATGCTACTTTAATCCGTCTGTTTCCACCCTCTAGTTACCGCCGGTAGCATCCAGGATGGAGGCCCGGGGTAGCGACGGAGAGGTAAGAAACTCAGTTTTAAGGTCCTTTTGATCAACGGACTCTTTCTGGCTTACATACTATCGCCTCTGTTTCCGAACCGCTGCTGGTTGGATGTTGCTAGTTTCCCACCATGAAATCTTCAGAGGGACTTTATAGACTGTCGCTTTATGTCACTTCAACATGAACCGGCAGCATCTAAGGGTACTTCGGTTGCTCCTTCTAGTTCAATGGCGGGTGCCGCTTATTGGATACTGAGGTGATTATTTTATTAACTACCGCCCGAGCCTACATTTGTGCTTATAGTCGATGAGGCTCGATGTGAACGAGAGCAACATACTTTTACGTACTAGATTAGTACGAATTACCCCAGATACATATATGTAGGGTATCGGTTCCTGGTATTTTGGAACAGCTACTTAGAGGGGGTCACTCTCTTATACATTTTTTTCCCTTCTTGTGGGGGAGCTGAGTTTCACAGAGCGTTGCCTCACGCCCTGAGTTGCTACCAGGAGCGGCAGGCGCAGTCCCGATTTAATTACGGGTAAGACTTATATTTAGCTGTCTGATTGGATTCCCATGTGTGGGCTATAGACTTTTAGGAAGCACATTTCCTAGTCATCAATCTCTTTTCTCATATTTTGTTTTTTGTCTAATTGTTACAGGTACTTACCTTCTTGACCGGCAGGATTCTAAATTTTTGCAATTGATCCTGTGGTAAAGGTTGGTTGTATCGTTCCAGTTGACTATATTTAGACACTAGTTCACGCTAGTGCATTATGCACTAGTTCGCAGTTGCAGTAGTTTTGTTTTTTGGTTCTGAAGAAAGCCTTGATCACAATTCTCTGATCCTGTTTGGCTGAAACTTGTAGACCTTTTCCCGGTTCATTGTAAGCGCGTTCGCAAATTTGGTTAGACCGCGCTACTACTCTGCTTTTAATATTGGCACAGGGAAATTCTCAATTAAAGTATTTTCTGTTCCTGTAGTCAATTTTATATCACTTTGGTTTACACTGCACTATAGAGCCTCACCTAATTTAGGCTACCCTCATCGATCTTTAGGAGATCTCGTTCCACCAGCATAGATCAAAACATCCGCAAGCTCCTCCCTTAGATTCAGCCGGGGAGTAGTAGCTCCTTAGCCAAACCAGGTTTAGTTAAGAGGAGATCCCATATGATGAAGCATGCCACCACGGTGGGTGATGGGATTACGTCCTCTTTATGAGGACTTCATGACTAGGTCTTAGTTTTATCTCTCATTCAGGTTCTGTAAGCTTCACTGTATTATCTGTTTGTTCTGTTTTTTTTGTTTTTTTGCTTCTCCATACCCCTGGACCTCAGCGTATATATGTCTTGAATCTTTTACCTGGTATCGATTTCAACATTGAGACTGACTATCTAGTCAGCTTCGATGTAGAATCTTTGTACACATGTATCCCCCAGGGGGACACACTTGAAGCGATTAGATCGCTATTGGATAACATCGTTGAGCCATTGAGTTCACCTGCTCATTTCATAATGGAGTGTGCCAGGCTGGCAATGACGGAGAATTTTTTCAAGTTTGAAGATCGTTTTTTCCTTCAGATCTCCAGTACTTCGATGGGCAGCGTTTTTGCCCCCAGCCTGGCCAATCTCTACGTCCATCTTTTTGAGCAGAACCATGTGCTCACGCCAACCAACCCCTTTCTGGGTTCCATTAAAGTATGGAAACGATATATCGACGACGTTTTGGTCATATGGCGAGGAGATGATGTCTCTCTTACTGCTTTCCATCATTGGCTCAATGATCAAAACGTCTTCCTCAACTTTACTGTGGAATTTAGTAAGTTGGGATTGGCTTTCTTGGACCTGTGGATTTTTCCAACAGATGGAGGCCTTGGTAGTGAACTGTACACCAAACCTATGGCAAGAAACTCATTGCTTAAATTTGACAGTTTCCATCCAAAGGGATTAAGGACAGGTCTGCCTTTTGGTCAGTTCCTTCGTCTGAGAAGGAATTGCTCTACTAACGAAGCCTTTACCAAACATGCCAATGTCCTTTCGTGGAATCTGAAATCCAGAAACTATCCATCGGGGTTAATCAAACAGTCTTACAAACGAGCGGCCAATAACAACCGGGATGCTCTGTTGGAAGTTTCTGTTCCTAAAGCACCGCATGATAGATTGACATTTGTGAACACCTTTAGTACGTCTTCCAAACGAATTCAGAAAATCGTGCGGAAACATTGGCGAATTCTGAATACTGGCCATGAAAAACTAGCTTTCCCCCTATTTTCATACAAAAGGGGTAACAACTTGCGCGATGCTATGGTCCACACCAGACCTCGTAGCACACCACCAGCCATCACCAATCCTTTATAGAATCTTCCACCAGTTCGGGGACATTTTCCCTGTGGCGGATGCGTTGTCTGTGCGGAGACAAGACATACTATTGAGATTAACATTGGTCTATCTAAACCGTGGAAACAACTTTGCCACACCAATTGCAATAGTGAGAAGGTCATTTACCTCATTACTTGCCCGTGTCAGAAACAATATGTGGGCATGACCATGAGGAAAGTGAAACAACGCATCATGGAACACAAGAGCACCATTCGATGCAAGAAGGCATCGACGAGATTGACTAACCACTACCTGGAGTGCAATCATAGTCCCAATCAAATGTCTTGGACTGTACTTGAACAACCCTTTATCCCTACGCACGTTGCGGATGTGTCTAAATTTCTTTTTAACAAAGAGCAACGGTGGGTGTTTAAGTTACAGAGTGACCGTTGTGGGCTCAATGACTCCATACCGTGGTCTTTTTTGTAGTCGTTAACCTGTATTCAGTCACAGATTGGGTTGAATTGGCATGATGCACGATGTTTCTATCTGCATACTGTGACTTTCTCTGAGCCTTGGATTAGCCCTTTCTCTATATGGTGGTGTGTCATTGACTTCACGAGGTGTTGCTCAGGTCAATATCGTGACCAATACATACTGATGCTCTCCCACACAATTTTGATCTGTCTGGAGTTTTCTGCTTTATTCTGTTGTCCATGTTAACATCGTGACTAATATAAACAGATACGTTTCCGTTTGGCTCTCTCACACATTATTGATTTTACTGGAGGTTATTGGTGTCTGAGAGCTTGCTGTTTTGTTTTGAGGTGTGTTTTCGGGCTCTTTACGAACTAGCCTGAGTTTTCTGGGTTTGTTCACTACATTTCCCAGTCTGCCCGGCCCTTTCGCCACGTCATCATCTGTGGCCTCTTGTCTTGTCCCGACGCGTCACATCATGACGCGCTGTTGCGTGACTAGGCGCGCTCAATGCTACTTTAATCCGTCTGTTTCCACCCTCTAGTTACCGCCGGTAGCATCCAGGATGGAGGCCCGGGGTAGCGACGGAGAGGTAAGAAACTCAGTTTTAAGGTCCTTTTGATCAACGGACTCTTTCTGGCTTACATACTATCGCCTCTGTTTCCGAACCGCTGCTGGTTGGATGTTGCTAGTTTCCCACCATGAAATCTTCAGAGGGACTTTATAGACTGTCGCTTTATGTCACTTCAACATGAACCGGCAGCATCTAAGGGTACTTCGGTTGCTCCTTCTAGTTCAATGGCGGGTGCCGCTTATTGGATACTGAGGTGATTATTTTATTAACTACCGCCCGAGCCTACATTTGTGCTTATAGTCGATGAGGCTCGATGTGAACGAGAGCAACATACTTTTACGTACTAGATTAGTACGAATTACCCCAGATACATATATGTAGGGTATCGGTTCCTGGTATTTTGGAACAGCTACTTAGAGGGGGTCACTCTCTTATACATTTTTTTCCCTTCTTGTGGGGGAGCTGAGTTTCACAGAGCGTTGCCTCACGCCCTGAGTTGCTACCAGGAGCGGCAGGCGCAGTCCCGATTTAATTACGGGTAAGACTTATATTTAGCTGTCTGATTGGCTTCCCATGTGTGGGCTATAGACTTGTAGGAAGCACATTTCCTAGTCATCAATCTCTTTTCTCATATTTTGTTTTTTGTCTAATTGTTACAGGTACTTACCTTCTTGACCGGCAGGATTCTAAATTTTTGCAATTGATCCTGTGGTAAAGGTTGGTTGTATCGTTCCAGTTGACTATATTTAGACACTAGTTCACGCTAGTGCATTATGCACTAGTTCGCAGTTGCAGTAGTTTTGTTTTTTGGTTCTGAAGAAAGCCTTGATCACAATTCTCTGATCCTGTTTGGCTGAAACTTGTAGACCTTTTCCCGGTTCATTGTAAGCGCGTTCGCAAATTTGGTTAGACCGCGCTACTACTCTGCTTTTAATATTGGCACAGGGAAATTCTCAATTAAAGTATTTTCTGTTCCTGTAGTCAATTTTATATCACTTTGGTTTACACTGCACTATAGAGCCTCACCTAATTTAGGCTACCCTCATCGATCTTTAGGAGATCTCGTTCCACCAGCATAGATCAAAACATCCGCAAGCTCCTCCCTTAGATTCAGCCGGGGAGTAGTAGCTCCTTAGCCAAACTAGGTTTAGTTAAGAGGAGATCCCATATGATGAAGCATGCCACCACGGTGGGTGATGGGATTACGTCCTCTTTATGAGGACTTCATGACTAGGTCTTAGTTTTATCTCTCATTCAGGTTCTGTAAGCTTCACTGTATTATCTGTTTGTTCTGTTTTTTTTGTTTTTTTGCTTCTCCATACCCCTGGACCTCAGCGTATATATGTCTTGAATCTTTTACCTGGTATCGATTTCAACATTGAGACTGACTATCTAGTCAGCTTCGATGTAGAATCTTTGTACACATGTATCCCCCAGGGGGACACACTTGAAGCGATTAGATCGCTATTGGATAACATCGTTGAGCCATTGAGTTCACCTGCTCATTTCATAATGGAGTGTGCCAGGCTGGCAATGACGGAGAATTTTTTCAAGTTTGAAGATCGTTTTTTCCTTCAGATCTCCGGTACTTCGATGGGCAGCGTTTTTGCCCCCAGCCTGGCCAATCTCTACGTCCATCTTTTTGAGCAGAACCATGTGCTCACGCCAACCAACCCCTTTCTGGGTTCCATTAAAGTATGGAAACGATATATCGACGACGTTTTGGTCATATGGCGAGGAGATGATGTCTCTCTTACTGCTTTCCATCATTGGCTCAATGATCAAAACGTCTTCCTCAACTTTACTGTGGAATTTAGTAAGTTGGGATTGGCTTTCTTGGACCTGTGGATTTTTCCAACAGATGGAGGCCTTGGTAGTGAACTGTACACCAAACCTATGGCAAGAAACTCATTGCTTAAATTTGACAGTTTCCATCCAAAGGGATTAAGGACAGGTCTGCCTTTTGGTCAGTTCCTTCGTCTGAGAAGGAATTGCTCTACTAACGAAGCCTTTACCAAACATGCCAATGTCCTTTCGTGGAATCTGAAATCCAGAAACTATCCATCGGGGTTAATCAAACAGTCTTACAAACGAGCGGCCAATAACAACCGGGATGCTCTGTTGGAAGTTTCTGTTCCTAAAGCACCGCATGATAGATTGACATTTGTGAACACCTTTAGTACGTCTTCCAAACGAATTCAGAAAATCGTGCGGAAACATTGGCGAATTCTGAATACTGGCCATGAAAAACTAGCTTTCCCCCTATTTTCATACAAAAGGGGTAACAACTTGCGCGATGCTATGGTCCACACCAGACCTCGTAGCACACCACCAGCCATCACCAATCCTTTATAGAATCTTCCACCAGTTCGGGGACATTTTCCCTGTGGCGGATGCGTTGTCTGTGCGGAGACAAGACATACTATTGAGATTAACATTGGTCTATCTAAACCGTGGAAACAACTTTGCCACACCAATTGCAATAGTGAGAAGGTCATTTACCTCATTACTTGCCCGTGTCAGAAACAATATGTGGGCATGACCATGAGGAAAGTGAAACAACGCATCATGGAACACAAGAGCACCATTCGATGCAAGAAGGCATCGACGAGATTGACTAACCACTACCTGGAGTGCAATCATAGTCCCAATCAAATGTCTTGGACTGTACTTGAACAACCCTTTATCCCTACGCACGTTGCGGATGTGTCTAAATTTCTTTTTAACAAAGAGCAACGGTGGGTGTTTAATTTACAGAGTGACCGTTGTGGGCTCAATGACTCCATACCGTGGTCTTTTTTGTAGTCGTTAACCTGTATTCAGTCACAGGTTGGGTTGAATTGGCATGATGCACGATGTTTCTATCTGCATACTGTGACTTTCTCTGAGCCTTGGATTAGCCCTTTCTCTATATGGTGGTGTGTCATTGACTTCACGAGGTGTTGTTCAGGTCAATATCGTGACCAATACATACTGATGCTCTCCCACACAATTTTGATCTGTCTGGAGTTTTCTGCTTTATTCTGTTGTCCATGTTAACATCGTGACTAATATAAACTGATACGTTTCCGTTTGGCTCTCCCACACATTATTGATTTTACTGGAGGTTATTGGTGTCTGAGAGCTTGCTGTTTTGTTTTGAGGTGTGTTTTCGGGCTCTTTACGAACTAGCCTGAGTTTTCTGGGTTTGTTCACTACATTTCCCAGTCTGCCCGGCCCTTTCGCCACGTCATCATCTGTGGCCTCTTGTCTTGTCCCGACGCGTCACGTCATGACGCGCTGTTGCGTGACTAGGCGCGCTCAATGCTACTTTAATCCGTCTGTTTTCACCCTCTAGTTACCGCCGGTAGCATCCAGGAAGGAGGCCCGGGGTAGCGACTAGGAGGCAAGAAACTCAGTTTTAAGGTCCTTTTGATCAACGGACTCTTTCTGGCTTACATACTATCGCCTCTGTTTCCGAACCGCTGCTGGTTGGATGTTGCTAGTTTCCCACCATGATATCTTCAGAGGGTCTTTATAGACTGTCGCTTTCAGTCACTTCAACATGTACCGGCAGCATCTAAGGGTACTTCGGTTGCTCCTTCTAGTCCAATGGCGGGTGCCGATTATTGGATACTGAGGTGATTATTTTATTAACTACCACCCGAGCCTACATTTGTGCTTATAGTCGATGAGGCTCGATGTGAACGAGAGCAACATACTTTTACGTACTAGATTAGTACGAATTACCCCAGATACATCTATGTAGGGTATCGGTTCCTGATATTTTGGAACATTTTGCGTGGGCATCATTGCTCAGCTACTTAGAGGCGGTCACTCTCTTATACATTTTTCTCCCTTCTTGTGGGGGAGCTGAATTTCGATCAGTAGAGAGGGTAACAAGCCTTGTTGTTTGTTGCTTCTCTGTTGCACACATTTCACTATACTATACCTTGTTTTTATCTCTCCTTTCACAGAGCGTTGCCTCGCGCCCTCAGTTGCTACCAGGAGCGGCAGGCGCAGTCCCGATTTAAGTACGGGTAAGACTTTTATTTAGCTGTCTGATTGGCTTGCCATCTGTGGGCTATAGACTTGCATGAAGCACATTTCCTAGTCATCAATCTCTTTTCTCATATTTTGTTTTTTGTCTAATTGTTACAGGTACTTACCCTCTTGACCGGCAGGATTCTGAATTTTTTGCAATTGATCCTGTGGTACAAGGTTGGTTGTATCGTTCCAGTTGACTATATTTAGTCACTAGTTCACGCTAGTGCATTATGCACTAGTTCGCAGTTGCAGTAGTTTTGTTTTCTGGTCCTGAAGAAGCCTTGATCACAATTCTCTGATCCTGTTTGGCTGAAACATGTAGACCTTTTCCCGGTTCATTGTAAGTGCGTTCGCAAATTTGGTTAGACCGCGCTACTACTCTGCTTTTAATATTGGCACAGGGAAATTCTCAATTAAGGTATTTTCTGTTCCTGTAGTCAATTTTATATCACTTTGGTTTACACTGCACTATAGAGCCTCACCTAATTTAGGCTAGCCTCATCGATCTTTAGGAGATCTCGTTCCACCAGCATAGATCAAAACATCCGGCGAGCTCCTCCCTTAGATTCAGCCGGGGAGTAGTAGCTCCTTAGCCAAACCAGGTTTGGTTAAGAGGAGATCCCATATGATGAAGCATGCCACCACGGTGGGTGATGGGAATACATCCTCTTTATGAGGACTTCATGACTAGGTCTTAGTTTTATCTCTCATTCAGGGTCTGTAAGCTTCACTGTATTATCTGTTTGTTCTGTTTTTTTAGTTTTCTTGCTTCTCCATACCCCTGGACCTCAGCGTATATATATTGTTAGTAGGGGGACTTGTCCAGGCTGGTCGTGTGCTCCCTCAGACCCCATCGCTTATTCGGTTTCTTATAATATATATATATATATATATATATTACCTACTGGCGATGTCATGAGTGATGTCACTGACCATGTCATGAGTGATGTAATATGTGACGTCATCAGCAGTGCATTGCGGGCGCGCGAGTTATAGTTAGCTGAACTAACTATAACGGGGGAATTTCAATGGTTTTGTACAAGTGAAAAGTCCAGCTAACTATAACACCCCTGAAACCTATGGTTTTTTCAGTGATATATATATATATACTGACTGAGATGGGTGAACTTCTTTTGGTAATTTTTATGATGATTTGTCAAACAGTGCCGAAGTTATTAGCAAATCAAGAAATGCTTTTGCTATGGAAACTCTAACCTAATTATATCTATACAGTGGCAACCCCCATAATATATATATAAAAATATTTCACAAGGTTTGATATTAGCAGTTATTTCTAAATTAATACATACACTTGGTTTTTCATGAGACACACAAAGACGAATGAATGCTTGAGATATGCGAGTTAGCTGTTGACTTCAGGAAGTTCAATATTTTTATATTTTTAAATTTCTTTTACCCATGCTGGAACTAATAAGTACACTCAATCTGTTTGGTGACAGGGGGAAATCACATTAGCTTATGCTGAAGGCCACACTGTGACGTGTTATGCTTACCTTTATACAGGAGATTTTCAGATAAGTGATAAGCCAAGAAATGTACTTTTTCTCAGTTGTTTTTAAGAGATGATACTCTCGCAGCCCCCATGGCTCCGGTTCTTTGCAGGGAATCATCCGCTAGCATTTACAGAGGAATTAGAAATTGTGTATTTGCTTTTGATGAGCTGGCTGAGAAACAAAGATAACTCTGATACTCTTAGTGAGAATACCATCATGCTGTATTTCCCTCTCAAGGACTTCTGTAAGACTGTTTCTTCAAGAGAATCTCTCTGAAAACATTAAATACCTTATACACTGACAAAAAGAAGGTCAACCGACTATGACATACTAGAACTTTCTTTAAGATCTCTTGCTGAGTAAACGTTCATGACTTGAATAGGGTAAGTACAGAAGGACGAGGAACATGCTACACATGTCGAGAAAATAGCTAGAAAGCTACACACATCTTTCACAGTAACTCTTCTTTTGAAAATCACTTGCTACGTTTTTAATCTGCCAATCCCCTGATGTAACCCACTGAATAGCAGGAGTCTGAACCAGCTATGGACCTTCTGCTTTACCTTCCTGGGAAATGCTTCTCCTAGAATATTGTACTTTGGACTTGAAGGTCATGGATTGAGACAGAGCTTCAAGGTACCTGGAGGCTTACTAGTAACCAGGATATACTGAAATACTGACTGAACGTTTACTAGTTATTTGAAGAGAGCATCTCTTGTAAAATGCTAAATCTGGCTTTGGACCTTGTTTAATAAGATCTGAAATAAAAGATAAAAACAAGAAGATACAGAAACAGAGGAAGACTGTGACCTCTTGGATGAATTCCCAGTTAAAGAGTGTGCCACTTAAATGGGTGCTTCCGGAATTAACCCCCACCATTTGTTTTTTACAAGTGTGCAGAATAATCTGGGATCTGTGATGAAGATTACGAAGTAAGAGGCATGTAGGTACGTTTATGCTTTTGCCTTGAATACTTCATTTTGCTTGACAGTCTCCTAATATGTTGTATATATACTTTACTTTTACTGCGTGGAAAGGGGAACTGAAAACCCCTAGACTTCATAGAGTGCAGACAAGTAGGTTTCTTCATGGGTACCAATGTTTGACCCATGGTGAAACAAAACTTGAATTAAAATTATGCGATTGTGCAGTTGTGCTGCTTCCTACAATGCAGATTTGTATTATACATGCAATTCTAAATTGGGAAAATTCTACAGCACAAAATATCACAAGATTTTCAATTTAATTATATAAAGCTGTGCCTGACACTGCTTTGTTGATATAGCGCGTTTTGTGAATAGACGAGTATTACAGATGTACATCGGTGTCTATAAGAACATGGATGTTGTAGATTCGTTGTGATTCGTCCATTAAAGTATATAATATGATGGCACAGCCAAGAGCCCTTCCGAAGAACATGTAAACCTGAACAAGGATCGTACAATCCACAATCTCATTCAAGCCCTTCTTACACCTTTTACCTAATCATGTGGGGATTGCAACAATGCTGCTCCCGGGGCCTGATAACTTTCTAAATGGTTATGTTAATTGCCCCAAGCTTCTAATGCTGTGATATGATGTGACATGCAGTAGCCTGCTTTGTGCACTTAGAATCCACAAACATAGAAGCCACACATTATCACTGTCAAAAACATATTCCTTGCACTCTGCTAAATGGAGTCTCTGCTATATTAACAACCAAGGTTATCCAAAAGGGCCATCGAAAAATGTTGCTTTTGCCTATGCCTTTATTATAAATCTGTAATTTCACATACAGGTGTAACCAATTCACTGTGATTTGTGACGGTAATGAGGTTTGTCTTTCCTTCTGGGTATGGGTCAGTTTTGAATTTTAGCGTGATACAGTTATATCATAACAGTGCTATTTATGGGTCAGGTTTCAATTGTCTCATACACGGTTGCATATATGGGTGCAGATATCTGCTCTTCACTACCTCATTAGACATACTAGCAAACGTATACCCTGCTGTAAGTGCCTTGGTTTATTGGAAAGACAGTTGCCGATTCTGTTGTTTTTATTGCTAGGAACAGAGAACCTTAGTTGTCAGAGCTCATGTCATCAGAACCACACAAAAAAAGAAACTTTGTTTTAGTCCCTTTCAGTTATTGTGTTTTTCTTCAAGGAAAGTGTGAATCACATTTTGGATCAAGCTGAAGATATATATCAGATTCAGGATGAAATATTGGCTATTAGGTGTGTTTGTCAACTGCATAAAGAGTGCCCCTCCCTTGCAGTGAATGGATTGTGACACGAAGCACACATGCACTGGACTGGAGTCACATTTGTTCTCCTAAAAGTGTCTCCACTCTCCTGTTGATGTTACACCAACAGTGATTTTGCACAGAGGATTGACCTTGTATCTAAATTAATGTTGCTTTTAAATGTGATTTGTGCTTTTGAGAGGGGTTCAACGTTCTCACTGATGTTTTTCAGAGGATGAGTTTACACTTTCATATGATTGTGCTCCGTTATAGTTACGAATTAGCATTTAAAAAACCTTGCAAATTCACTTAAAAAACCATAGGTTTCACACATGTTATAGTTAGCTGGACATTTCATTCGTAAAAAACCAATGAAATTCCCCCGTTATAGTTAGTGCAGGCAACTATAACTCACGCGACCGCAATCCTCTGTATTTAGACACTTATTTACCCATGTCTTCTTCCATTAATCTTTAGCTATACATATATTACAAATATTTATTTTTCAGAAAGACACATATGTCATCAGTGATGTAATATCTGACGTCATCAGCAGAGGATTGCGGTCGCGTGAGTTATAGTTGCCTGCACTAACTATAACGGGGGAATTTCATTGGTTTTTTACGAGTGAAATGTCCAGCTAACTATAACATGTGTGAAATCTATGGTTTTTTTAAGTGAATTTGTAAGCTTTCTTAAATGCTAATTCGTAACTATAACGTGTGTGAAACCTATGTTTTTTTCAGTGAATTTGTACGGTTTTTTAAATGCTAAGTTATGTATTTAGTAATTTCTTTTTTTTCAGGTTTTTCACCGCGCGCGCGCGCATATATATATATATATATATATATATATATATATATATATATATATATATATATATATATATATATATATGTATATATGTAAAAAAAATCTTTACAGAAATAAATTATTTCAACTTTGTTTTTGCTAATTTAAAAAAGTAAATTTTGGCAAAAAAGTAGTTAAATTTATGGGAAATATTTTTTTAAATGTGTAATTACATTGAAATATTTTTTGTATAAATAAAATTTAGTTATAGCTTTATAAATGTTATGTTTTTTAAATTTAGAATAATAGTTTCTTATTTTATGATTTAAAGTTTAGGACTGTTCGAAAATAATCTTAAAAATATTTAACTATTGATTGTAATAAACATATATTTTGTATATTTTAATATTTAAGTTTGTATATGTAGGTTGGTAGTTTAGGGTGTTTTTTTAAATAATTAAAAACAATGTATAGTATTAGTGTGTACTATTAGTTGTGTATTTAAGTTGTTTAATATTTATTACCTTGTTTAACACTTATTAGAACATTGGAATGTTGGGAGCTCCATTGCAGACAATTGAGTGCTCCGTGCTTCTACGGGCCGGTAAACGCCCGCAGAGCAACATTCGAATGTTTCTTTTGTTCACACCTTTTGCTGTGAACAAAGGCCTCTCGAAGCTCGAGGAGATTTAAACGCCTTTGGGCTCCGAGATGCCTTTGTTTTATTTGTTAAAACATTCTGCCCTCTAGTGGTAGTGTGTTCTAATAGCCTTATAGCCCTTCGTAGCTGAGCTATACCGGCTATTGAATTCCTGCTCTCTAGTTAAAGGCCCTCACCTTCGGTTCGGGCCTTTAACACTGGAGTGGACCTTTAATAGCCGGTATAGGCCACTACGGCAGGCTATAAGGCTATATTATATTGAAGTGACTATTGTAAAATTCACTTATTTAGGTGCCGATTCCGATCCGTTAAAAATAATCCCCGTACAAATCGTATCCGGATTTTTTTACATACGAATCGTACAAGTCCCATACAAACTGGCAAGTACGATTCGTATGTTAAAAAATCCATACGCATCGCATAGGGAAAATTCCCCGACACGTCATCGGGTCGGAAAAAGTGTCCGACACGTCCCCGGACATTTTTACGTACGAATCGGGAAACTGAAGTCCGAGCGCGCAAGTACGATCCGTCCCGTCCGTCCGATTGCACAACCGTATGGAAAAAACACCGTACGGAGCGAACTCCCATAGCAACCATGGAGACGTCCAAACATGTGCCCGCATACGCGCCGTATGTATGGTGCGTACCCCCACCCCGTAGGTATGGAGCGTACCCCCACCCCTGTAGGAACGGAGCGTACCCCCACCATGTAGGTACAGAGCGTACCCCCACCCCGTAGGTACAGAGCGTACCCCCACCCCGCGTAGCGCTGGGGGTACGCACCGTACATACAGGGGTGGGGGTACGCACCGTACATACGAGGGGTACCCCCCGTACATACGGGGGGTGGGGGTACGCTCCGTACCTACGGGGTGGGGTGGGGGTACGCACCGTACATACGGGGGTGGGGGTACGCACCGTACATACAGGGGGGTGGGGGTACGCACCGTACATATGAGGGGTACGCACCGTACATACGGGGGGTGGGGGTACGCTCCGTACCTACGGGGTGGGGGTACACACCATACATACGGGGGGTGGGGGTACACACCGTACATATGAGGGGTACACACCGTACATACAGGGGGCTGGGGGTGCGCTCCGTACCTATGGGGTGGGGTGGGGGTACGCACCGTGCCTATGGGGTGGGGGTACGCTCCGTACCTACAGGGTGGGGTGGGGGTATGCACCGTACATATGGGGGTGCTGGGGTACGGACATGGGGGGGTGCTGGGGTACGGCACAGACATGGGGGGCTGGGGGTATGGTGCGGACGTGTAGGGATGGGGGTACGGTGCGTACCGGGCCCCTTTTCGCCGTGCATCGTGGCGTACTTAGCTTTTCCGGCACTTTTTGGGTCCTGTAAAAATATTGCCGTGCGAAGTGCTGTGGGTACGAATCATACTTGCTGGTCCGTAAAACACTGCCTGACTCCGTGCGAATGTCGCGTACGCGGTGTCCCGGATCGGAATTGTGGGTATATTTTAAAACACTCCGTCTGACGATTCGTACCCGGTTTTTCCAGGATCGGAATCGGCCCCTGTGTGTCCAATACCTATTTCACATAGCCTCAGATTGGAGTGAGATTATTAAACGTCAACCTTTTTGGGCCCGATTATGACTTTGGCAATCATCCACTGGCACTGCCACCACTGCGCTGGTAGGAGGACTGTCAAGGCTGTGGTCAGACCACTTTTAGGATTACGGTGGTAATCCCGGTCAGGGGGGCGGAGCGGTGGCAGTCTGTTAGGCTCATAGGAGAGCCGCACATGCAGACCGCCACTGTGAAAGTGCCGACTGCATATTCCTGCAATGTGTGGCACAGGCCATGTTGTCCATGCCACTCCGTGCAGGAAAGGGGGTGAAATTCCAGGGGAGAACAGCATGTGCCCCGCACATGCACCCCCAGGCCTAGCAGTGGCAGGGGGCCCCCCTAAGTTACCTCTCCACCACCCTTTTCATGGTAGGCTCACCGGCATATTCCTGGCTCTGACTGCTGCACCACTGCCACAGGTTCCTGGATCCCCGGAAGCCGCAGTGGTCCTGTGGCAGTCCGCCCGCCACACTCCCAATACTGCAGGTGGGCCCACAGTGTGGTGGGGGTTAGATCGACACACGAGTACTGCGGTCCTATGGACTGCCATACTTGTAATGAGGCCCAAAGTGTCCATTACCTTCCCCAAATTGGTATAGATTGGAATGGTAATAGTAAATGTCCCCCTTTTTGTGTCCAGCTCCTACTCCCAATATCTTTGTATTGGAGTGGGAATAGTAAATGTAATCCCTTTAGTGTCTAAGGGCTTCTCCAATTTGGTTTATATTGGAGTTGGAATTTAAATGTAACCCCTTTAGTGTCCAACGCCTTCTCCAGAATTTATATAAATTGGAGTGGGAATAGTAAATGTAACCACTTTAGTGTTCAACACTTTCTCCAAATTATTATTGATTGGAGTGGGAATAGTAAGGGGTCGAATATAATGTCTGTCGAAAAGTCGCCGACTGCTAGTCAGAAGCTTTCCGAACTCAGTCAGAGGCTTTCCGACCGACACAGTCGGTTTGTGGTCTGACCGCCCGATTACGATGTCGGTGGTCAGAACGTAAACCGGCTGGTCATTCCAATGCATTCTGACCGGCTCTTGGAGTCTTTTGGCTGGTCACAACCACACCATAATCCCGTATGGACGGCGTTTCCACCATTGGGATTACGATGGCGGTTTCCCACAGCCTTTCCATGCCGGCCTTTCTGACACGGAAAGGCTGTCTGAAAGTGACTGGGAATAGTTTATGTAACCCCTATATCTTCCAGCACCTTCTCCAAATTGGTTTATAGTAGAGTGGGAATAGGATATTTTACCAATTTATTGTCCAACCCTTTCTGCAATTTGGTTTGCATTGGACAGGGAATAGTAAATGTAACTCCTTCTTACACCTTCTTACAGTCTGGTAGGATTGGAGTGGGAAGAGTAAATGTCACCCTTTTACTATTTTTTCCTTTTATTTGTAAATTGTAGAAATTGCTGTATTTTATTACTATTGTTGGCCATTACAAATTAGTTGTAAGTTTGCATACAGTAATAATATTAATTACTATGTCACACATTGTATTTATTGCATGTCGAAAACAAACATTTCTGTACAATTTAGTAAATACAACAATTATTTTTATTTTTATGAATCAAAAGATCACTAAATGATAAAAACATAGATTTGTATATTGTACATTTTCAACTTTTATTTTACATTGTTTATCAGTTTATTAAAACGTATTAACTTTTTTTAATATACATATTTTCAATATCACTTCATCTTATGTTTTTTAAGTCTATTAAATTATTGTCTATATTTTAACATATTATTTAATGTATACTGTATACATTTTATAATAACACACTTTGACATGTTTAAAATGTTTAATATTTTTTAACATTTTTGTATACATTTATTAAACATTTTTAAAATATTCCCCATTCCTTTTTTAGCTTCATTTAGCGGCCACCATTTTTAACAGCTATCTTCTATTTTGTAATCTGTTTGTGTTATTTTTAGTCTATTTACCTGTAACCGGGTTGTGGTTAGGTGCTGCTGTTCATCAGAACAGCTATGTCCTTTTTAAGTATTATTTAGGGTAGTGGGTATTTGGGAGGAGTTCTAAAAGGTAGTTACAGTGTTGTTTGTGGGTTTGTTGTATATTTAGAATTATATCTGTTGTTATTTTTCAGTAGCTTGATATCGTATACTATGTTGGTAATGTTTTGAATTAAGCTATGTTAGTTATGTTTTGAGGATTAATTGTTCTGCATATGTATGTTTGGCAGTGTAATGTGTTTTTGCGGGTAGGTTGTTTGTTTTACTTTACAGTTGCTTGTCTACGATCGTGTGCTATGGCCATTGGAAGTTTACTTTTTTTTTTAACAAATTCATTTTTGGGTCATACTAAACCAATGCTTTTTAATTTTTTCAGTTTGCCTCTAACGTTTATTTTTTTATAGACTTTTATGCACTTTTTTTGGGCTTGTGGTTCTTCCATACTTTTTGTATTTTTTGTATTTTTTTAATTATTTGTAGCACAAGTATAACATTTTACAGAGTACAAAAATACGAAATACAAAAAGCAACCTGCCTAGCTCCAATTGCGCATATACAATATTCATAATTCATGATCCATTTTAAGACAGAAAAACCATCATCCAGACATTTCATACATAATTATTGCACAAGGAAAAACATGATGGTGAAGAAAATAGAAACAAGATCAGATGTAAAAAACTCATGAATTATGACAGGATAATACTTGATGGAAAAACAATTCAGTTCCAAAACCGCCAAATTCTTTCCAGTTTGGTAAAGGAACCTACCCTTTTAGCATAAATAGATTCTTGTTTAAAGACTCTCTGCATTTTTAAGATCCATTGAGAGATCGTCGGTACCACCTTGAACTTCCAGTTAGCTAAGTTAAGTTTACTGGCAATTAAAGTTGCAATAAAAGTAATTTGAAGTTGACCTACAGTCAAATCTTCACTCGTCTCTACTATGCCAAAAAGGGCGGTAGAAGGGCTAGGAAGAAGAGCAGTTTGCAGTTTCTTACTGATTTCAGAAAAAAATTCCTGCCAGAAATTTCCTAGGAGACAGCATGTAAGCCTGACATGGAGCCAATCCCCACCTACCAGCCCACATCTAAAGCACCTGGGATCCGCCGAGGGGAACATTTTATGGAGCCCTTCCGGAGTGTAATAGATCATCCATTTGCTGAACCATGCCATCCTTCTAAGATTAGCAGCCGTGACTGTTTTACTGCTCATATTATTATAATTCTGCCATAGTTGCAGGGTAAAAGTGCAGCCAGTAGTCGAGTTGATCTTCTCCAGGTGATCCAAGATCACCTATTTATTCTCCACTGATTTGAATAATTTAAACCAGTTGCCTATACCTTCAATTTTTAGATATAAAATGAGCCTTCCCTTTGAAGAGCGCCTGGACAACCTTTTTTGAAAGTTTGGCCTGCACAGAACTGCTTAACCTGTGCGTAGCTAAATAACAAGAGACTGCTTACATTGGTCTTACTATTACATATCTGTTGCCAGGAAAGAAGACCTTCATTCCTATAGAAATCATGAAGAGTAAAGAACCCCAGTTTTGCCCACTCATCACAATTTTGAGGTAACCACTGTAGCCCCAACGGAATACATTCCTTTAATTTCATTTGGGGATGGAGCCACGGAATATCATAAATACACCATATTTTCTAAAAAAGCAAAGTAATCACCCTTGGGGTCTTATTGCATGTTTTTTGGGAAGTTTGGGTAAACATAAAAAGGGCGCAAGGTCGATCTCTGATTCCTTAAGCATAAACGTAAGAAAGAAATTGGCATCTATCAGCTCCTCTGTGTTGTTATAATTAAGCCAATTAAGAATTAAGGCATAATAATATAGCCGAACATCTGGTAAAGCTAAGCCCCCGTCCACTACTTCTAATTGAGGAATCTGTAATTTTATTCTCGGTTTTTGTGCAGACCAGGTAAAATGTCGAAATTCAGACTGGACGGAGTCAAAAAAAGATTTTGGAATTTTAATCATTAAATTAGAAAAAGGAAATAAAAATAGTGGGAGAATATTCATTTTAATACGGGCGACACACCCCATAATTGAGATGGGCAAATTTTCCCATTGTTTAAGCAGATTTGTTGTTTTGTTTAAAGTGGAGATAAAGTTTAATGGGTATAAATCTTCCAATCTGGTGGTCACAAAAATCCCAAGATATCTTATTGGCTTGGCTACAATATAATGTTCCCGCTTGCGAGGGGCAAAATATCAGCCGTGCTGTTAAAGAGAAGCACCTCTGATTTAGAGTGATTGATTTTCTATCCTCCAATATTAGTAAATTCCCTAAATTTATCCAAGGCTCTTGTTAAATTGTATCTATCTGCTGCTAGATAGAGCGCCATGTCATCGGCAAAGAGTTTACGTTTTGCCGAACCCGGTAAGGAAGCAGTTATAGTGTCATCCTGCTGAATAGCACATGCCAGAGGCTCAATAAACAGAGAAAATAAGACCTGAGAAAGAGGTCAGCATTGGCGTGTCCCCCAGCTGATAGCGATTGTACCTATAATATCTCCATTGATGATTATGGAGGCTTTCGCATTAAGGTACAGATTTTTCACCGCATGGCAGAATTCACTTGGAATCGCGAATTTTTTTAAGATTGTAAATAAAACCTGCCATTTTACTCTGTCAAATACTTTTTCAGCGTCGAGCATTATTACAGCCGCCTTAGTTTTGCTAATAGAAAAATAATCAATCGCCTGCACCAAATAATGAGTGTTGGAAGCCAATAGTTTCTTTTTGAGAAAGCCATTCTGATCATGATGGATCAGTGTAGGGACAAGCAACGCAAATCTATTTGTCAAGATATTAGTAAACATTTTGTAGTCGGAGTTTAATAGACTGATAGGTCTATACGAGTTGACCTCATCTTCTGGTTTCCCTTTTTAAACAAAGCTTATTACCGCAGCTTGAGTGAAATTTTCCGGGACTGGGCCCGCCCCAAGAATCCTATTGAATCGTGTACTTAAAAATACAGGAAGCTGAGGGGAGAAGATCTTATAAATCTCTGACAGAATTCCGTCTGGCTCACAGGCATTAGCAGCCGGAGAAAGATTGATTTTGTGGGTAACTTCGTCGAGGGAGATATCTGACCGCAAGATCTCTTGCGCCTCAGATGACAGAGTAGGGATCTTTATTTTATCGAGCCAATCTAGAGCGACCTCTGGGCTAGTATTATGTGTCTCAGTATGGAGGTCTCCATGGGGAGTGACGTAGAGCTCAGTGTAGTTGGATCCAAAAATGTTTAATGTGGTTTGAATTTGATCTCTTTTTTGCAGACCAAGCCTGAAATGTACCTATGTGCTCGCTTTCCTCGTATCTTTTCTGTAGAACCGAGTCATGGTGTCGAATTTCTTTGGATACAAAAAAATCATGTAAATTGGACTTGGCACCAGCGAGTTTAGCTTTCCTTTCTGGAGTTGGCATAGCAAGATATTCTGCGGTAATATGTCTAAGCTCTTTCTCGAGCTGAGATCTCAGAGAGGTCTCTATTTTTCTATTAAAGACCGAAAATGCAATCACCTCACCTCGAAAAAAGGCTTTTAAATAATTCCAGACAGAAAATGTGGAAGCAATGTTGATATTTAATTAAAAAAATTCCTCTAGTGCCACGTGCATATGCTTGACCCATTGTCCATCAATAAGCAATGATTTATCGAATATCCATCTGGCCTGATTTTTGTTTGAATCTTAATTTCAAACTTCACAGTGGTCAGAGTGTGATCTGAAAAAGGATTTTCACAAATCTAAGTCTTTAAAAGAGTATGCGAGATCAAGAAAAAGTCAATCCTAGAAGAGGAATGAAATCTACCTGAATAGCAAGTATATTGCCTTTTGTCTGGATACTGGTCCCTCTAACAGTCTACAAACGAAAAATCCCTTATAAGATCTTGGTATAGCTTTCTGGATTTGGGTTTAGTTTGTTTCTTATTGGCCCGAGAGCAATCTACGGCTGGGTTAATCAACAAGTTAAAATTCACCCCTAGTACACGATACCCAGATTGAGTTGTTGCAAAATCATACAGGGACTGTAGGGATAATGGAGAGTCCTTAATAGGGCCATAGTAGCTCACAAAGTTAAAAAGTTGCTCTGAAATCTTCATCTGAGCCCAAAGCCACCTGGCACTATGATCTTTATGGACCGTCAAGATCTCGCATTGAAGTTTCTTAGCTACTTCCATACTTTGATAGATTTTCATTGTTTTCTTTCATTTTTGCATTTTGAGGGGCTTTTTGTACCAGATTGTGCCTATTTTTAGTGGATTGCTATTTTTTAATACTTGGATACAGAAACATCTGCAGCTACAGAACAGCAAAAATTATGTATTTTATTTCCTTTTGGGTGGGAAATGTAATTTTAAAATTGTTGTGTTAATATGATGTGATTGTTATGTGCAATTGTTTTGTTTATGTGTTGTAATTATTTCATGTGATGCTTGAATTTGTTTTTTAGTTTTTATTTGGTGATTGTTACATTTCATTTAAAATAATTGATATATAGTTGTGTGATATCAGTCTTTATTATTATTCATATTTTAATGGTTTTCTTTGACTGATGTAATAAAATATTATATTAATTATTTACACTAGAAAAAAATTTGATTTGTTGGGTTTGAATTTATTATAGTTTTTGAGGTTTTTGGTAGGTTACTATTTATTTTATAATATGGTGTTAGCAAACAATTCTAAGTAATCAACTCCTTTGTTATTTATGAAGAGTTTGACTTTAAATTATTGTATATTGTACATTCTTTTGGTTTGTTTGATAAGATATGGGGCAATTTGGGTAACCAATTGCTCATTCTTAGTTGTTGGTAGCTTTGCTTTTTTTGTAATGCTTCTATAAATTTGTAAAGTGCACGTTGGCTTGTGTCCAATGTGGGTTGGAAGATATTGTAAATCAAGAGGGGCGACAGAGTGCACACCGTTATTTTCACTTGTTCTGTTTTTTCTTTTCTTTTCATTAATTTGCGTGCATGCCCGTATGCGCGGTCTGCCCTAAGCCACATATTATATAACGTAATCCTTTGTAAACTGGAGCCTGGTAGGCCTCAGTGACAGACGCACAGCTCCCTCGTTGCATATTCAAATGCCACAAATTCATTAGATTTCACAAATTGTTTTTATTCTCATTTTTTCTTTTCATCCATAACTTTTCGTTGATCTTGTTCTTTTGCCACATGAAAGACGCTTACATTTTCTTTATAACCTTAATGCTGCAAACATGCCGATCCGGGCCTTATTTTACAGCATGGAGTGTATGTAAGTTGTTCTCAAGTGATTGATCTTTGTTAACCCAATGCATTTTGGGCCTTTATTTTGGCCCTTCGTCAGGGGTTCTCTGTAAATTAAAAGCATTATATTAGACTGTGTGTACGAAACCTCTAAAACGTGTTCAATACAACTCTCGATATTGGAAAGTTTATACACTTCTCCCCATAATCAACATCTTCCCGCAAATATCATAGCCAAACGCTATTACTAAGTAGATTACTAAGTAGATGCGCAAGTCAGTCTCTGCCTTTCCCCCACATACTCAACTACGTTCATTTTTTACTTTAACCTCCTAAATCTACACTCTTCGATTTATGAAAATGTAAAAGAACGAACAAACCATCTTCCTACTAATGTGTTAGCCTATAGCAAGTGATAATCTGCACTAAATCGTACCTGCAACATCAATCCTGATTGTCACCTTTCCAACGTTTTCACTGTCTCCATAATCCTGAACTCTAGTTACACGTTGCTACTTAAACACCTGTGATCTTTCCCCGCCCTTTGGTTCCGCCCTCTGTACAAATCCTATTGCACCTCATGCAAACAATCACGATCTCTGTCTTCCTCTATCAGCCTACAAGTCCCATGATTCACTACTTCTAATTACCTTCATGTTCCGTTGTGATCGATAAAACTCATCTGTATGCCTCTATCCCAAACTTTATACCTGCAAACTATTATAGTATCTACTTAATTGCCCCGCCCTCCCATAAATGTCATAAATGATGTCAATTATGTAATAACCCGCATTTCATGTGTATACGAATTTCGTGTATAAACGTGAGTTGATAATTGCAATATAAAATGCATGTTCACAATCTCAATCTTTAAGACATGTAATTAAACACGATTATAATTCCATAATCCGTCAAGTGCTTAAAATTTGTGCGTAAAATCCACTTTTAGAGAACGATGTTTTGAATGTCTCTCATATGGCCATTGATGCTTGTTGAATTATTTCTTACAATCCATGGGTGCAACTCGTCTAGTGTTCAGTCCGTGAAATATTCCAAATCAAGAGGGGCGACAGAGTGCACACCGTTATTTTCACTTGTTGTTCTGTTGGAAGATATTGTGCCATCCTTCCTTTGTGATGGTTGTTTTGGCTTTCTATGCCAAGGTGCTGTCATAGACATTTCACTATGGCATTTGGAATTTGGGTTGGTGTCTGTGTCCTGTGAGATGCAGTCTGCCAAACCGAGTGTTTTCAGATTAGTCCATTGGAAAGATAAGGGGCTTATTACGATGTCGGTCAGAAGTGCCTCCGACCGACACTGTCTCGGAACTGACAGACCTATGGTCAGGGTTTCGAACGCCTGATTAAGATCCGACCAAACACAGTTCAGTCGGATTCCCATTGTTCTCTATGGGAGCTTGTGTCATGGGCGCAAACCTGCCGTAATAATAATAATAATAATAATATAATCCACATTTGTAAAGCACGAACAATCACCCGTGAGGGTCTCTAGGCGCTGGGGGCCGTCGGGAAGATTAAGCAAGCTATTGCCCAGAGTCACATGGTGCTGGGCTAATCTGCTGCTGGCACTGGGTATCGAACTGTGATCCCCAGATTCCGGATTAGTTGCCCTGGCCATGGCGCCACACCTCTTCCTAATACAAGCTCCTATAGAAAAATAGGAGTGTGTGTAAAACTGTGCACCCTGTGGCAGGCACTTAATGGTGCCTGCCACACAGTGCAGGGATTTACAGGGGGTACCCTGGGTACCCCCTTGACCGTAGACCACGGAGGCAAGGGGCCCCTGTAATCTCGACAATGGAAATGGAATCCATAGGGGATTATGGTGTGGTTCAGACCGACCAGAAGACTCCAAGAGCTGGTCAGAACCGAGTCAGTCAGTCAGTCTGAATGACTGCCGGTTTACATTCCTACCGCTGACATAGTAATCGGTCGGTCGGACAGCAAATCAACCAAGACGGTAAGAAAGCCTCCGACTAGCAGTTGGAGGTTTTCCGACTAATACCGTAAGTGGTCTATTAGTGTGTCTTCATTTTGTTGGTAGAAAGGGCTTTCTATTAGTAGATTGTAGTGGTTGGTACCTTTGTGACGGGACATAGGCTAGTGCTATTATTTCTTTTTTATTTCAAAGGCAAATTGGCTGTTCTACACTAATGAAGATTTTTTGAGGTGTCTACATATACTTTGATTAAAATGATAGTCACAGCCTTGTGTGGGGGCAAAGTTTCAGAATGGTTTGAAACATAGCTTGCCCAAAGTCTATTATTATTTCTTGGAGGGAGTAATTATTTATTTAATTATTTCTTTTATGTTTGATATAGTTTAGGAGCTTGTAGTAAGTGCACCTATGTTTATTTGGTAGTGGATCATATATAAAAGGGATATTTGTGTTCACCATCTATGGTGTATATCTGAGTGAATGATTTTGGACACATTTTGAAGGTCCCATCCATCATCCACTTGTCACATTGCCTCTGTTTTAGTAAGTTAATTACTGCATTTTGTTATTGAGGTTTCCATGTAAAAGAAAGGTTTCCCATTATGGGCCTGATTCCGAGTAGGTGGTCTGCCCATTGTATAAGAATGTTGGCTGTTTGCTGAACAAAAGACTGCCGGAGCACTGCCGCCACTGACAGCCATTCACCAACCGTCTTGACGTCGGTCGGAGAAAAGCAGCTGCCATATGGCAGTATAGAGAAGTTCACTGCAACCTGAATTACAAGTTGGCTTTTCAGTGAGCCGCCCATGGCAGGAAGACTGCCTGCTTCATCAGAGGTTTTCTTGGGACAGCTGCCACAGTGATATGGTGGTAAGACCACCTAACTCGTAATCAGACCAAAAGTGCCATTGTAAAGTGTTCAGGTATGTGTATCTTCTTGGTATCTTCTGTCGGCAGCTGGGGTATCGCTAGTGGCTCTTTTAGTTCATGAAATGAAAGTGGGTATTAGTCGTAGTTGGCCTGTTATGTATTCGAGGACTTTAGGAAGTGTATCTTTAAGGATTTTACTTGTGGGTTCCTGGGAGTTAGTGCTTGCCTTTCTTATATCTTGCAATATCTTTCTTGCTTCTATTTCTGTTAAATTTGGGGGTGTTTGTGCTCTCTTACATGAATTACATTATTATCTTTTGTAGTTGCCCTCACATAGCATGCATTATAAGTAATATTTTGTACATTTCCAGTTTATAGTTTCTGTTGATGCAGTTTCTTGGCTGTAGGTGTAGCCCATGTGATTTAGTATGTGCTTTCCATTCTGTAAAGTGACATACTTTGCAGCTTCTGTCATTGTATCTGAAAGTAGTATAATAGTATAATTATGTAGAATATTCTATCTGTTGTATATTTTTGCATTTGAAATTAGCAATCACTTATATTTTGCATTCTTACATGTATGTTGTGTATAGATGTTTCTCACAATTTTGCAGTTTTTGCACTGTGGAGCAGGTGCTTTGTTTTCTGTTGAATGGAAAAAAAAATCATGTTTCACTTCAAATATTAATTTGTTGTTAGGTTGTATACTTTCAGGACGTTAAGTTAATTTTTGCTTGGTATTTGGGTGAGTTTATACTTATGAATTCATTTATGTTGATTTACTTTCTGATTTCTTTTTGATGGCTTCTGAAAGTTGATATTTTCAGGCCGTTCATCACTGTTATCACTGTTTACATGTGAGGGTTTTTTGTTTAGGAAGTCTATATATAAAAATAGAAGTTGATTAGTATTTTAGTAATTATTTGTAATTTAATATTTTTTAATTTAATAACAATTTCATTTTAGTGTAAATATAGGTTTTAGTTACTTTGTTAAGTTGTTGTTGAAATGTATATATTTTTTCTGTAATGGTTTGGTGAAAAAATCCAGCAGAGTTTCCTCATTTTGCTGAGTGTGTCATTTTTGAAGTAGGTAGTTGTTTAAATGAGTGTGTATTTGATATTATTGATTTGTTTGTTTAATTTAAAAAGTTGTTTATAGTTGTATTTAATTGGTTGATTTAGTTTTAGTTTGAATTATTTTTGTTAGTTTGGTCCTTCTCTGGTAAACTCTAATTTAAGCATTATTTTTGATGTTTAATATATAGTTTGCCACTTTTGAATAGCCGTTAATAAATAAATAAAAGTTCCAAAGTGCCCCTGCACATGAACGCACTCAGACGGCAGTTGGACTGAAAGTCATCTATTTTCTACAAACTGCATACTTCTTTTGGGCTGCATTTCAATGTGAAATCGCCAACGCGATCTCAGGACACAAGTGGACTTCATCCTCCAAGCAGCAGTGCGCCAGGAGCCGCGTTTGCAGCATGGTGTAAAAAGGGGTGTGGCTTCGGAACACCTCTCTGCAACGCAGCTCTGTGGCGCTTACTGGGGGTACCTGGTGGGTTACTTGGCCACCAGGGACCTTCAGGATTCAAGGGGACTTAATAGGGATGTTATAGTTAGAAATTAGCATTTAAAAAACCTTAGAAATTCACAGAAAAAATCATAGCTTTGAGGCACATTATAATTAGAAAGTTTTGTTTAAAAAACCATTGAAATTTACTGAAAAAACTATAGGTTTCAGGGACGTTATACATAGAAATTAGCATTTAAAAATCCATTGAAATTCACTGAAAAAACCACAGGTTTCAGGCACGTTTTAGTTAGAAATTAGCATTTAAAAAACCTTACAAATTCACTGAAAAAACCATAGGTTTCAGGGACATTATAGCTAGTTGGAAATTTCACTCGTACAAAACCATAGAAATTCCACCGTTATAATTAGTTCAGCTAACTATAACTCGCGCCTCCTCAACGCACTGCTGATGTCGTCACATATTACATCATTCATGACATGGTTAGTGACATCACTGATGACATCACTGATGACATCTCAAATAACATCACTGATGAAAGCACTGATGACATCATCCACGTGAAAATCTAATGCACCTCCTCACACTCTTATATAACCTTTGATACACCCAATGTAGAATACAGACTATCATTTTCGAAACCATCGACACACCAATACCATTTACTACATATGCACTCACTGATTCCTAGGTCTACATACACATCTACTCATTCACCCATACAATTACTCATACATGCAGTCACTCATCAATACAACACTATCATATGCACTCATACACCTATATAGACACTCACACACCACCACTCATCCAGTTACTCACACATCTAGTCAGTCAAGCATAGAATCAATCACACTTCCATTTACTGACCTATACAGTTATACACACAACACATCACTTACTCAAACAGAAACAAACGCGTACTTACTCTCTTATACAATCACTGATACAAGTACACACTCATCCATAAAGCCACTCTCACAATTACTGACTCTCACTTATAGTCATTTATATACTCCAACTCTCACATACACTGCCTTTTACATTTTAAGTTACTTGGACATGTACCACTGAGACATCCATTCACTCACCAACACATACATACATACACTCACCTACCCATACAGCTGTTTCCACATGCACACTTGAACCCATACACTCAGTGAATCAACCACTCAAACATCTATGCACAGTCACACACCTCCCACCCACACACACACACTCAGACACCAATACAAATACACAGGCAACCAATCGATAACCCATATACACACTCATGTAGCTACTGACCAACCCATGCAGCAGCTTATACAACAACAGACAGAGTGATACAGACATTCACACAGATTAGTCACTAACCCATGCATTCAGTATGACACATGTAATCACTCACTTAAACAGTCAGTCACGCACCTACTTAATCCAACATCCAGACACATATACACCCACTCATTCTTCAATACACCTTGGCATATATATAATACATATTTAAAATTTAAAGAAACACACAGTCACTGGATGATGTGATGTCGTCAGTGAAGTCATTTGAGATGTCATCAGTGATGTCAACAGTGATGTCACTGACCATGTCATGAATGATGTAATATGTGACGTCTTCAGCAGTGCATTGCGGGGGCGTGAGTTATAGTTAGTTGAACTAACTATAACGATGGAATTTCTATGGTTTTGTACGAGTGAAATGTCCAACTAACTATAATGTCCCTGAAACCTATGTTTTTTTCAGTATATATATATATATATATATGTGTGTGTTAATATTTAGGTTGAAGTTTAAATTTTTCAAGTTTATGCATATATTGTTTTTGGAGTTGCATTGTCATAATTTTTGCATTCGTTTTTTGGGGTGAAAAGTAAATGTAAGATATTTTTGTTTCATGTAAATAGGTGTATTAATGTTTTTATTTTATTTTTAAGTAATTGTTTTATGTTACAAGTGATTTTTTTAAATACATTTGTGACTATTTAGATATTTTGGCAATGTTATTGATATTGTGTTTTTTAATATTTTTGATATATTCTATTTTAATTAAAGTTAACAATATTTTTGTATTGAATATTTTTGTTTTCGATATAGTTAAAAATCAATATTTTTAACAATAGTTTTGTTCTCGATATTTGTGCTTTCACTAGAAAGTGTAGAAAATTGATATTTTTGTGATTAATATTTAATTTCTGATATTTTTGTGTTTTGATATTGTATGAATCGATATTACGTCAGTGATCCCTACAATATAGCACCTCTCTGGACAATAGGGGCTCTACCATTGAACTAAGGGGCATATGTACAAGCCCCTATCGCCACCACAATGTCAGTTTGTACTATGTTGTGGTTGTGATAGGGGCTTTGCCGTTAACAAGGCAGCATTAGGCCACTTAACGTGACTTAACGCTGCCTTGTAAATAAATCCCCTTTCACGCTATGCTTAGCGTGAAAGGGATGGGCAGTGGGTGTTCCACGGCAACACCCATTGATTTTGACACTGCCCCCTGTTTATAAGGGCAGCGTAAATAGGAGGCACCTCCAAAATTAAGACCAGGGAAAACCTGGTCTTAACTTGACGAAACGAGGAGAAATTAATTATTTCTCCTCGTTTTTGCTTTTTCCATGTGTGCTGCCTTGTGCAGCACACATGGAAAAAACAAAATGCCTTGGATTGTTTATGTACAGAAAGGTCCCCCTTCCTGTACATAAACAATATTTAAAACAAATGCCATTTTATGACTTCCATGTGTGCTGCATTAAGCAGCACACATGGGAGTCACAAAATGGAATTTAAACACTGGGGGACCTTCCTATACATAAATATTCTTCCCCCTGCATGCAGACACCCATGTACTATGGTGCAAGAGTGCCTGCATTGGCGCTACACTGCTGAGTGTAGCGCCAGCGCAGCGGGTAATGCAATGCTGCACCATATTGTTGTAAATATGGTGCAGCCTTGCGTTTCTGAAGTGGCTGAGTGAGGTGTTAAGCCATGATGGATAATGCCTCACTCCGCCACTTCCTTGAACATCTGCCCATAAGTTTCATAATAAAACACCTACAAACCCATAACATACTGAAATTTGACTCACAGTAGCTCATTTTCATGGACCTAAAGTCAAGTTTTGATCTAGTTGGTTAAGAGAAGTTGTGGAGATCATTGGTAGATCAAGTGGCTAATATTTCCCTGGTGTGGGCAATAATGACGCTCTATAGAGAATACTGCCCGGGTCAAATATAAACCGGGAGGCAAGTGCACTAAAACCTTTTCAGTACTGATGGCACAAACAGAAAACGCAACCCATAGGTTAATAATGAGTTCCGTAGATTACTGCCACTGGAAGTCCTTGCCCATCAATTGTACCAAAACAAAGAGCATGGCCTGAAGTCCATCTCCTAGCCTTCAGCGAAGCTAAAGACTTAGGTGCCGATTACGATCCGGTAAAAAAATAGCCCGTACGACTCGTATCCGGTCTTTTTACCAAACGAATCGTACAAGTGCCGTACAAACTGCCAATTACGATTCGCATGGGAAAAAGACCATACGAATCGCATTGGGAATAATTCCCCACACGTCCTCGGGTCGGATATTGTGTCCGACACGTCCCCGGACGATTTACCGTACAAATGTGAAAAGTGAAGTCGGACCACGGAATCACGATCCATCCCGTGCGTCCGATGTTACAACCGTATGCAAAAAACACCGTCCGCACCGAACACCCATAGCAACCATGGAGACATGTGCCCGCATACACGCCGAACACCCCCCCAGCCCCTGTACGTTTGAGTCGTACCCCCCGTGTATGTACACCCGTGTACGTTCGAGTCGTACCCCACCCGTGTATGTACACCCGTGTACGAGTCGCACCCCCGTGTATGTACACCCGTGTACGTTCGAGTCATACCCCCACCCGTGTATGTACACCCGTGTACGTTCCAGTCGTACCCCCACCCGTGTATGTACACCCGTGTACGTTCCAGTCGTACCCCCACCCGTGTATGTACACCCGTGTACGTGGCGTACCCCCCGTGTGCGTTCGAGTCGTACCCCCACCCGTGTATGTACACCCGTGTACGTGTCGCACCCCCGTGTATGTACACCCGTGTACGTTCGAGTCGTACCCCCACCCGTGTATGTACACCCGTGTACGTGTCGTACCCCCGTGTATGTACACCCGTGTACGTTCGAGTCGTACCCCCACCCATGTATGTACACCCGTGTACGTGTTGTACCCCCGTGCATGTACACCCGTGTACGTTTGAGTCATACCCCCACCCGTGCATGTACACCTGTGTACGTGTCGTACCCCCCGTGTATGTACACCCGTGTACGTTCGAGTCGTACCCCCACCCCTGCATGTACACCCGTGTACGTGTCGTACCCCCCGTGTATGTACACCCGTGTACGTGTCATACCCCCGTGCATGTACACCCGTGTACGTTCGAGTCGTACCCCCACCAGTGCATGTACACCCGTGTACGTGTCGTACCCCCGTGTATGTACACCCGTGTACGTTCGAGTCGTACCCCCACCCGTGTATGTACACCCGTGTACGTGTCGCACCCCCCCGTGTATGTAGACCCGTGTACGTTCGAGTCGTACCCCCACCCGTGTATGTACGACCCGTACCCTCACCCGCGTACGTATGGAGCGTACCCCAGGCCCCAACATCACCACCTTCACACAACATCGCGCATGTACGAGTTGTACCAAGCCAGACACAAGGACAGCACTGTACAACAAAATGGCCCATGTACACACCGTACACACGCTAAAAACGCACGTACACAACCAGGACAAAGCAAAACAACACAAGAATACACCATTCGAATGGCACAAAGCCACAAAACATGTCCAACAAGCACAAAAACAACACATTCACTGACCTGCAACTGCCAAAATCCCAAACAGAGGCCCAAAACACAACCTCTCCTTATAACACACCCACCCAAAGTTCAAACACAGCCACACCCACCAATGGACCAATAAAAATAGCCCACACACACAAACCATGAGCCTTTGCAACAGACTCACTGCTGCCAGACCCCACAGACAACCTACAGCACCATACTAGAAGCTTTACCACACCTTACACTTGCACACCTTCACACACACACCTTCACAAACACCCCCACATCACATTCACACACACACCTGCACAACCACACCCACACACCCACAACCATCCACCCCCCCACCATCCACACCCACACCCCTCACCATGCCCACTAACAAGAATCCAAAGTTCACTAGCCGAGAGTTGGAGGTCCTTGTCGATGAAATCCTCAGAGTTGAGCCACACCTCTTTGGAACATTGGTCAGACAGACCAGCATTTCAGAAAAAACATCCACGTGGCAGACGATCGTCGATGCTGTGAATGCTGTTGCGGACACCAGAAGGACCAGGCATGAATGCCAAGCCAGGTGGTACGATCTACGGACGAGGGTCCGAGCCAAAATGACGGACGAACACAACCAGGCCAACGTCACTGGAGGAGGGCCGCCCCGCAGACGCGTAGAATACCATCCCTGGGAGGAGAGGGTGATGGCCATACTGCCGGTGGTGGCAGTGGACGGATTAGACGGACTCCGAGACCCGGGTGAGTACACAAACAACTCACCTCACATGGGGGGAACGTCATCCACAACCAAACTCACAAACAGGCACGCAACCACCCCAAGCTATCGCATGACTCAACCACACTCCATGAACACGCACATGCCACTGGCGCCACCATGCCCCATGCACCCAGCTGGACAATGTCAAGTCACAGGCCATAGAAAACACCAACACATGACACGGTAAGCCAGATGGTGGGAGTGTGGGCCCCAAAAATCACATAGTGCAAATCAGAAGCAGACAACAATGCCCCCTGCCCATATGGCCTAGGTGACAGCCAGACAAACAGTGTGTCCCCACACAGGAAAGACTCGCCAGCAAATGGCGTACACCTTGCATCAAAACATGGGGGTGACGGCACATTCTTGCACATGACAGCAGCTAATGAACAGCCAACACTGTGAAAGAGTGGCAGCACACACCACCACAGCAGCAGTGCAGACACAGACACTACACCCAATGGGTGCCTGGAGATCAGAAACAAACTCACATCAACAATCCAAGGGCCATTCAAAGATCTGCTAACAGTGTGTGCCCAGGAAGCTGGGCTGAGGTGACAGAGGGTGACACACAGAGGGAGGGAGAGGGGGACAGAGAGGGAGGGAGACACAGGGAGACGGACAGAGGGAGGAGGCTGACACACAGAGGGAGGGAGAGGGGGACAGAGAGGGAGGGAGACACAGGGAGACGGACAGAGGGAGGAGGCTGACACACAGAGGGAGGGAGAGGGGGACAGAGAGGGAGCGAGAAAGGGACACACAGGGAGAGCAAATCAGCCTTGTGGTGTGTGGGAATGTCTGCTCGTCAGCAGGTGGACTGCGTGCATGTAGACAAGGGTGGCCAGTGCCAGAACCCCCCCTCTTCTCCATGGCAAAACACAGGGCCATGTCACAACCTGTGCACGAGCACAACGACAGCTACCTGCATTATCTAAGTGTGTGGAACCACTCCATGTGCACACGTACAGTGCTACACGGAAGGCTCCAATGCATGGCTCGTCACACCTGCCCACTCCACTGCTGACTGCAGTAACAATTGACGCAGCAAGTAAGACTGTGCCACACATAGGTAAAGTCGCAAAAGCTGTGGCCAAGGGACATACCCATGCACAAGTGCACTGTGAGTGGAATGCAAGACATATCCAAATTCCCAGAGGAAATGTGCCAACTTTGAAAACAATGAAACATGGATGTTGCATGGAACAAAATTAACATTGTCTCTCTCACACACAGGTCAACGTCGTGGATCACCCCCCAACACTGGGGGGGAAGACTCACAGGACCCGGCTCGGCGGGATGACGGAGCCACCGGCAGCGACGACTCTCACCACTCTGTGGACAAACCCGACCCCGACCAACCTGGCCCCTCTGGTGTCCAACGACCTGCAGCACCTGCGTCAGGTACAACTGGGCCAACCACCACCCCCACTCCTGCCACATCCCAGGAGACACCCAGTATCCCTGCCCCACCACCACAATGCAGCCAGGCTGGCCAGGAGGGACACGGTGTACCGGGCACCCAGGAGGAGGCAGGCGACAATGCCAATGCCACCCCTCAGGGGTCCCGGAGACCCGATGTGCCCACAAGGGCAGGCCAGGTGCAAGTGGGCAGGTGTGGTGGGAGTGGAGGACGGCGGAGGCGCGAGCCTGACCGGTTGGCTGGGGAACCGGTATATTCCCATGTCCGAAACATCCTGGACACATACCGGCAGGACACCACGGGCATGGCCCAGGTTGTGTCCATCCTCGAGGAGATCAAGACCCAGCAGGCCCAGCAACATGCGGAGCAACATGCCTGTCTACTGCGACACCAACGGCGGATGGAGGACAGACAGGCTGAGCTCGTGACGGTGTTCACGGGAATTCACAGTACACTCCGTCGGATGGCCGACAACATGAGCAACCCTCCCTGTGCCATCAGGCGTAGAACATCATCACCCACAGGGAGGGATCAGGAGGAGGAGGAGGAGACATCCGACGGAGCATCCCAAACATCGTCACGGCCTGCTTCTGAGGGTCCCCGCAGGAGGGCGGGTCGTCCACGGAAAAGACCGTGAGGGTCGGCGCAACAGCACCATCTCCCAGGACACCTGGCCTGGCACCTGGCCCACTGGACCAACAGCAGCACAGCAGCAAAACACATTCTCTGCCACATGGACTTGCTGGTCACTGTCTGACCAATGTTGACAAAGACTGTGGCATGGACTCTGAGGATTTCAAATGGCAAGGACACCAACTCCCCTAGTGAACTTTGGATTCCACACAACCGGAAAGCCCCTCATGTCAATAACCCCCCCCCCACCCCAACCAAAATAAAAAGTCACACCATAAAGAGAAGATGCCTACTGATTGCATTATTACCTTACATGTGTCCTGTAAAGTCTAACTATGCCTGAGTTCTCATTTGACTTCAACCATCCACACCCTGGGGCCTGAGTCTGGCATAGGACACACATGGGTCAGATTGTATTAGGCAAGACAGACATGGAGCACCATACACACCCGTGAAGGGCCCAACCAGCTGAGGGGGTGGCCGCACAACCGTGCCGACAGACATATTGAGTACAGCGACAGCCATGCGCAGAGGTCAGGGATCATGTGGAGTGTCCTGGGGGGCACTCAGGTATGTGTGGACAGGTGGCAGAACCATGTCCTGCAAGCTTGAGTCAGGTGGATGCAGAGAATGGTGGCCTGGCCAACGTTGGATGCATGGGGATGGCACATGTCACAATACCCACACAGTCATGGACATCATGCACAATACAGAGTATAATCCCACACAAACAGCTTGCATCTTGCTACTCTACACATAGACACATAGCCACTATCATGGAAAACCATGCCAGACATGCCGAATGCACCGTGGCAACACACCAGCATTGACTGAGAAGAGGCACCTTGGAGGCATAGGGACACCTTTATTAGTCATGTATTTGGGATTGCAGAGGCAACTCGGAGTACACATGAACGGGTCATGTGGAGTAACATGTGGGTCCAACACTGGCACCCCCCTTCTGCAGCACAAATGCGTGATAGCCATGGAACTGGCACACAAGTGTCGGCTAACAGCTAAACACCCCCTGCTGCTCACGGAGAGACTGCCATACACCATTGATCCGCTGATGTGGAAGTCCCACACCATGTCAAGCCAATGCAAACCGTATGTGTCCGAGGGCAGTGTAACACACATTGATGCCATCATCACATTCCACAATCCCATCACTGATGACTGATAACAAGTCTGACCATCTATTCAGGTGTACCCAGCTGCATGTAATGTGTACCATGGTGATGCAACATGTCTGCAGAGGAACCAAACATCGACAGGGGCAGTGTGCATACATCGTAAACAACTGCCACACCCAATACACCCCTGATGCATCCCTTACCCTAAGGAGACTTCCAAACTTGTCCGTGCGTGTAACGCTGAGTCAGCACACGATGACGTGTCCATGAGGAATAGCAGTGCCACAACAATGCAACCAGCAGACGGCATGCACAAGTACCTGGGGATGAGAGACACACAAGAAGTCAGCCACAAAAAGCACAGCCACTTGCATGTGCATGTACTCGACACATGTAAGGATGACAACATGCCAGGTCACAATTATGACTGGGTAAATACACATCACTGGCACCATCACTCCAGTGACACATCCACACACACCTCTGACTCACGTGGCATACATGCAGATGGACACACACATCGCAACACATGCCACACGGGGGACCAATGCGTACACACACAGACACTGGTTCTCACCACTAAGCAAAGAAGTCGCGTATGAGCCGAGTCCGGATGTCCTCTTGCGGAACCACATCCTCCACATCACTAGCCCCATTGCCAAGACCTTCGTCCTCCACGGGTGGATGGTCCTGATCATCTTGATCCAGGATGAGTGGCACAGCTTTCTCAACTGCCATGTTGTGCAGCATGCAGCAGACCATGAAGATTTTGCAGACCTTCGCCGGGGCATATGGGAGGGCACCACCGGTCTTGTGGAGGCATCGGAAACGGCTCTTCAGGAGGCCAAATGTCCTCTCTATCACTCGCCTTGTCCGGCCATGGTCAGTGTTGTAGCGGAGCTGGGCTGGCGTGATGGGGTTGCGGAGAGGTGTGATCAGCCATGGCATGTTGGGATAGCCAGCGTCCCCTACATGGAAAGCACATGGACATAAGTAGGACAGGAGAAGCGGTCGTGCTGGAAGTCTACGCAAAATACAGGACAGACAGAGTGTACCCACCAACAACACATGCTCGTTCGTTGCGCAGCTGCGTCATCATTTCAGGCACCCTGCTACGCCTTATGATGTAGGCATCGTGTGCTGATCCTGGAAAACGAGCACAGACATGTGAAATCACCATGTTGGACAGACACACCACAAGGGCATTGATGGAGTGGTAGTGCTTGCGATTCCTGTACGCTACCTCCTGTGCCTGTGGTTGTACCAAAGCCACATGTGTCCCATCTATGGACCCAATGACATGGGGCATCCCTCCCAGGGCACAGAATCCACGCTTGACCCCAGTCAACATTTCAGGGGTTGGGAAATGGATGAACTCATCCAGGTGAAGCAACATGGCCTCTAAGAAATCATGCAGCACACGGTAGAACATGCTCTGGGACATGCCACCACAATGAGCTATGGTATTTTGAAAGGTACCCGTGGCAAGAAAATGTAGGGCTGTCATTACCTTCAGCTTGGTTGTCAGTGCCGTAGGATACCTGTGCAGCGGTTTCAGGTGTGGTGCCAGTCTCGCCGTCAACTCCAGAATCAACGGTTGGGGGAAGCGGTAGCACCGGATACAGTCATTCTCCCGCATGGCAGCCAAGTCCGTAATTGGTCGGGTAAGAGGCGGCGCTCTGCAGTAATTTGGAAGTGACAAGGAAGAGTGAGTGCACTACAACAACAATTTATATGTACTGAGCACATGTTAATCTGTAAATACACATATGCTACATACGGAGTCAGGTATGTGCCACATGCCCTGGACACGTATGGCTGGCAGGTGACACTCCTACCAAGACCCAGCTACACACGGAGATTGTGAACCTCCACATGCCATGGCATGGGATTAGCTGTGTCCCAGTGTAAGTGAACAGCCAGACGCAAGACAGGAGTGACATACATCCACACATCAGCAGAAGTAGGATGTTGATTGCAAAGACTGGTAGCGGAACACTAGAGCCACAGGTCACATGACATTACACTAGGACAGCCCACACACCTTGCCATGAAGGTGTACATGTGATGACTCACCACACATTCATAGAGAGGATGCAGACATGTCCTTGTTACGCTACTCTGTGTCCCATGCATACATACGCACCTCACATCCGATACCACATGTGGCCTGGTGTGCGGAACAGTGTGCCATGTCAATCTACACACAGACACATGTTGGTTGCTGCAACAGCTGATGCTTTTGAGGGAGCTCCAACATCAACCTAATGGGAACCCCCCACACATACATGACATAGTCACATTGTGCACCGTGGGTAGTGACCTGTCTGGTGTGGTAACCCCTGTACCGGGCATCAGGGGACACTTGCGTGTGTTGTTGATCGTGCCATGCCAGTGACGCTCATCCCAAGTGTGCAGTACGACATGCACACATGTCAAAGGAGTCAAGGGCATGCCTGGCACACATTGCACCGTCACACATAACATCTGTACACATCTCATCATACATCTGGTGCCTTCTTCACTCAGGAGTAATGTGCAACATCACAGCCTTTCACACCTGTGCCCCACACATGTAGTACTGCCCAGACAATACCTTGATGTCCATCCATGGACAAGTATGTCAGCCCTATTCCTTCCTGTGTGCTGCCTGTCACCACTGTGATGTGTGAAAGGCACCGTACTTTCGCTAAGAGGGCCTGTGTACGTTCCCTATCACTATGGGAGTGCTGCCGTATGTGTACTCATAGTGATAGTGAGCGTACGCACGCGTGTACGGTCCGTCTCACTATGGGTGTTCTCGCGTATGCATACTCATAGTGATAGTGAGCGTACAGGCGTGTGTACGGTCCGTACCACTATGAGTACGCATACGCGAGAACACCCATAGTTATAGTGAGCGTACAGGCGTGTGTACGGTCCGTCTCACTATGGGTGTTCTCGCGTATGCGTACTCATAGTGGTACAGACCGTACACACGCCTGTACGCTCACTATCACTATGAGTACGCATACGCGAGAACACCCATAGTGAGACGGACCGTACACACGCCTGTACGCTCACTATCACTATGGGTGTTCTCGTGTATGCGTACTCATAGTGATAGTGAGCGTACAGGCGTGTGTACGGTCCGTACCACTATGAGTACGCATACGCGAGAACACCCATAGTGAGACGGACCGTACACACGCCTGTACGCTCACTATCACTATGGGTGTTCTCGCGTATGCGTACTCATAGTGATAGTGAGCATACAGGCGTGTGTACGGTCCGTACCACTATGAGTACGCATACGCGAGAACACCCATAGTGAGACGGACCGTACACACGCCTGTACGGGCCGTTGCTATGCATTTGGGGTGCCCTAGGGCCCCGGAACGCACCGTACCTGTGTGTGAAGCTCCAAATTACATAGGGGACACATGAGGGACAAGTATAAAGGCCTACATGCATGCTGGTTGTCATGGAGACCAAGTTTAAAGTTTGAATTTTTTGAAGCAGGTGCACAGCAGTAGTCAGTTTGAATGAATCTACTTTGTTGCAATGTGCTTCTGGAGTTGACATCATGCTGAAGAAAAAAACCACAATGAGAACCCACTGACTGTGCTAGGTTTGAAGGGATTGGAGGAAACATAGGATGCAAATGTGAGTGACCAATCACCCTGTACTCCTGTGCATGAAACAGGCCAGCAAGGCAGATATAAGGCAGCCAGGTCCCATGAGGGAGCACTTGCCTGCACATCTTTGTATTCCACGACCCAGCTGCTGCTACTGATTCCCTGGAACCATGTCAAGGTCTGTGGAGAGGTCACAGCCTTTCACCCTGGAGGAGAACCTGGCTTTGCTGGATGTGATCCTCCCACAGTACCCCATGCTGTATGGGCGACCAGGGTATCAGGTGAGTGCAGAGTCCACCTGCACAGACTGTGTCCCTTTTTTGTGAGTGTGACTTCTGGCATTGTGTCCAGGTGTGGCACACATGCTATGTACTGTAGGGGGGGTCCCGGGGGGGGAATGCCTGATGTCTCCCAGCCAGTGCATGCTGTGGTGCATGTCTGCCGTCCTCACTTGCATTGTGTTTACTGTGACAATCACTGCATGGTGCATGCCACATTCTGCCTGTCTTGTCCTCCTGGGAATGTAGCCTCTACAGTCCTCATGTGATTATGTGGTCAGCCCAGTGTGACAGGTGACTGTACCCACAGATGTGTGTTAGTTCTGTGTACCTGTGCTGAGAGTGTCCACATGATGTGTTCGTACCCTGGACATCGGTGTGTGTGTAAGTCCCCTGTCATGTGGGTGGGTGCATATGTGGAGTGTAGCACCCGGGTTGCATGAGGGGTGGATATACCCTGCCCATGTGATGTGAGCAGGGAGCAGTGCTGTGTGTCTGACGTGCAGAGCCAGCCCCACACCTGTGAACCCACCCCGTCTAGTGGCACATGTGCAGAGTGAGGTTTGTCGCAGCATTTGGCAATGGCAGGTGAATGTCCTGTGCCTGTGTGTGTCTGTGTACTCTGCTGCGGTAGCGTCAGTGGCCTGTGGCATGTGACTGCTTAGAGGTGCTGCACATTATCCTGGTGTAGCTTGTGATGCACAGTGTGAGCCTGGATCATTGATTGTGTCGTTGCCCTCATTCCACCTGTGTACTTTCAATGGCACGTACTGCTTTTGCCCTTCCCCAGAGGATCATGTCCCTATGACAAAGGTGCAATGCGTTGGATGCATACTATGCCTTGTTGTAAACAGCACATTTGTTCTAATATGTCTCTCTGTGACATGTGCCTGGTGTATTGATGTAGTGTCACTTGTTCATCCTCACAGGTAGGCGCCTCTGCCAAGAAGCAGATATGGCTGACCGCCGTCAGTGCCGTGAGGAGTGCGGATGGTCGCAAGCGGCGCCTGGCCCAGGTGAGGAAACGCTGGCAGGATATCCGGTGCTGGACGCGGAGGATCGCACGGGTCCTGCTGGGGGACTCACCTGAGACCCATAAGAACCGGGGGCACCGCCGTCTGACCCACATCCACAAGCGTGTGCTGGCGGTGGTATTTCCAGACTTGGAGAGGCGCTTCCAGGAGAAGCAGCAGCAGGAAGGGGGTAGGTACATGTGTGTTTGTTGTGTGTCACCAGCATTTGTAAGTGCACAGTTGCATGGATACACTGCCAGGGTTTAAAGGTGCTGTCCAGATCCAGTTACCCACAGTATAGCTGTGCTCTCCTGCCTCCCTTCCCCTCCTTGCAATGTGTTCCCTGGTCTGTGTGTAGTCACTCCTTCACAAGGTAATGTAGGCTGGCGCTTTCTCCACGTAAACTATGCCTGTAGCATCATGTGTGGGGGTGGTGTGTAACAGGTTTGGGGACCTTGCCTGTGCCCTGTCCAGTTCAGTACATGTGGGTTCCATGTCAGTTGGCACTGATGCTGAGTCCAGACATGGGAGTTAGTCTCTCAAGTGTCATGCCTTACAGCGCGCATGTCCTATGTTGTGGCCTGTGACATGATGTGCATGAGTGTGCGATACGCATAGTGCAGGGATGGTGGCGTGTGTTGCAGTCAACCCATTCAGGACCATGGAGTTGTGTGGCCACTGCTGTACCCTGGGGCATATGTTCATAGGTGTCATGTGCGTCATCACAAAACGTGGACACTCTCAGTGTCTACAGCATAGGTTGTGCTCTGTGCCATTGTCCCCTGGCACCATGTATATTGATGTGAAATGTAGTACAAGTGTCCACTGTACAGCCTGACCTGATTTTCATTGTTCATAGTCACAGTGGCCAGTGCCTGTGTGTCTTGTTACAATCATCTGATGATGACCATTTGTACATGATTATTTGGACAGGCGCACCTTGGGAATTTGGCGTCCAATCTTGCATTTACGCAGCCCCTGTGTATTTCACCCAGACTAAGAGATGTAAGTGCCACCTGTGTCTCAACAAATTGTCTCATGTAGGGGGTGGTTGGTGCGGGCCAAGCCTACATGTCAAAAACAGAATTCTCCTTGCTAGGTCTGGCCAGTGTGTGATGTTTGTCTGGACATACACTCAAGGTGCAGTGAGCCAGTCATGGTGGGCATGTTTTCAGTATTACCTATGCAGCATCTGCCTCAAGTTTATGGATATGGTCCCTCCTCATCCCTATTTTCGGCAACGCTGTGTGGTGCAGATGCAGTGCTGGATTGTCCCCAGGGCCTGGCTCCTATGTCAAACTCCATTTCATGTCATTTGCTATTGTGTCATGCTCTCCATGGATTTTCTTTGGCATGGTGGGTCAACCAACTGTGTGTTGCATGCCCTACATCTGTACCTTGTTTTGTAGATGTTACTGATCTTTCTTTGCAGGCTATGCACTGTAACCTATGTAGATTGGACTCATGTGACATATGTATACAGGTGTGTGATTAATTGCTGTCTCTTCACCTTGCCCACAGCATCGTCGGGGGACACGGAGGGAGACATGAGCACAGACGGAGCGGAGAGACCGAGCACCAGTGCCAGCGTTGACATCGTGGCTGGCACATTGAGTGGTACTGAGGCGGAGGAGAGTGAGGCCGAGGACCTGTCCACTGGCACGACAGAATATGAAGCTGACGGGTCCGAGGATGATCTCTCCGAGTGGGCGGAGGCTGCACCACCAGCTGACAGCGGCACAACATCGCACCCCGCCCCCTCCATTGCCATCAGCCGCCTCCCACTTGCTCGTGTCCCTTCCCACTGTGCCCGGTCACCACATGTCTCCTTCCTGCCAGGCACCGCACCCCCTGCCCCCCTCCACTGCTGCCGCCAATGCCGAGTCTGTGGACATCCAGCGGCAGTTGCAGGTTGGTCAGGCTGAGATCCTTAATGTCCTCCATGGCCACAGCCAAGTGCTGCACAACATGGAGGCATACTTTGAGGGCATTTTTTCATCGCAGGCTGACCAACGCCAGTTGCTGAGGTCCATCGACTCGACACTGACTGCAGCAGTGGGTCTCCTGCAGCGCTACGTCCCACCCCCTACCCCTGCCCCATCCACACTTCCCACTCCCATGCCTGTCCCACGTACACCCAGACGTCAGCATGCACCCACCACAACAGACACAGGCACCACACCAGCAGGGAAGGTCATACGCACACCTCCTGGCACGCACACCCAGGGTGAAGTAGGCACACCCACTGGGTCGGGGGGCAAACGTAAGTCATGCAGCCAGAGTGGGAGTCCGCATTCCACCCAATCCACTCCCTCCAAATCCCCTCCCCTCAGCTCTCCTGGCCACATATCCGGCAAGGACTCCTTCATGGCCGCTCTGTCCCTGAGCCCCACTGTGACACCACCCCGCAAGCGGTCAAGGGAGTCCCCGGTCAGGGTGGTTGAGTCCCCCCCCCTGTCCGCACCCTCCCCCAGTGGCGCTGCAACCCATCCCTCCGCCCCCCCCCCTCCTTGGGGCCTGTGGTTCCTTCGGGTGCAGGGGAGACGCTGGAGGACCTTGCTAAGGTGTGCAGCGACATCCTGGCCTCCGCCTTTGGTCCTGCCCCACCCCCTTAGGTGGAGTCCTCCATCCCTGCACCCACGACGCCTACCCTTCGCCCTCATGTCCCTGCGGTGCCTGGTCCTTCCCCCCCACATGATGCCCTCCCCGCTGTGGAAGACGAAGGAGTCTGACTGTGCAGGCAAGCTAGGGGACACGCGTCCCACTGTGTCCCCCATCCAGCTGTGACTCATGGACTGCCCTATGGGCTTTGTAAATATTGAACTTGATCCACACACTCATTATTTGGAAATGCTGAATAAAGCCTTTTTTTCCCTTAGAACACTACTGCTTTTGTGGTGTTGCTGTTGGTGGGGCTGCTACGTTATTTTGGGTGGTGATCATGTGTTGGGTGTGTGGGAAATGTAGTAGTGTGCTGGTCATAGGGGGGACCCTGGTATCTGTGTGCCATCACAAGGTGTTAGCTAGGTTTCTCTCTTCGTGTAAGCAGTTACTGCATGGTGAAATTGTCCCAAGGTGTATTCCTTCCTCTGTGTACCCTGACATCTTCCCTGCAGGGTGTTCCCAATATTTAGCACTGAGCTGTGTCTACATTAGCTGGGTGTGTGACGAACCCCTTCAACTTTGGCCATGCATGCAGAGCGATGTCTCCACCTGCATCATTCGTGGCATCCTTGGTGATCACTGTACTTGTGTATGTAGTCTGTTGACATGACTTCATGTGGACATGTTCCCTTTTAGGCTGTATACATGTGTGCACTCCCAGCCTCGCACACATGTGTTACATGTACTGCAGGGTCTTTGTGCACCTGACTGACAATTGTGGCAATTGGATCTGTGAGTACTCCACCCTTATTTTTTTCCATGGGCAATGCTGGGGGCCTCTGCACCCACCCCTCCTGTGTCTGGGCACTGCTGGGAGTGATAGGCACCCACCTCTCCTGTGTCTGGGCACTGCTGGGAGGACTCTGCACCCACTCCTCCTGTCTCTGGGCACTGCTGGGAGGACTCTGCACCCACCCCACCTGTCTCTGGGCACTGCTGGGAGTGATAGGCACACACCCCTCCTGTCTCTGGGCACTGCTGGGAGGACTCTGCACCCACCCCTCCCGTCTCTGGGCACTACTGGGAGGACTCTGCACCCACCCCTCCTGTCTCTGGGCACTGCTGGGAGGACTCTGCACCCACCCCTCCTGTCTCTGGGCACTGCTGGGAGTGATAGGCACACACCCCTCCTGTCTCTGGGCACTGCTGGGAGTGATAGGCACACACCCCTCCTGTCTCTGGGCACTGCTGGGAGGACTCTGCACCCACCCCTCCTGTCTCTGGGCACTGCTGGGAGGACTCTGCACACACCCCTCCTGTCTCTGGGCACTGCTGGGAGGACTCTGCACCCACCCCTCCTGTCTCTGGGCACTGCTGGGAGGACTCTGCACACACCCCTCCTGTGTCTGGGCACTGCTGGGAGTGATAGGCACACACCCCTCCTGTCTCTGGGCACTGCTGGGAGGACTCTGCACCCACCCCTCCTGTCTCTGGGCACTGCTGGGAGGACTCTGCACACACCCCTCCTGTCTCTGGGCACTGCTGGGAGGACTCTGCACCCACCCCTCCTGTCTCTGGGCACTGCTGGGAGGACTCTGCACACACCCCTCCTGTGTCTGGGCACTGCTGGGAGTGATAGGCACACACCCCTCCTGTCTCTGGGCACTGCTGGGAGGACTCTGCACACACCCCTCTTGTGACTGGGCACTGCTGGGAGTGTTAGGCACCCACCCCTCCTGTCTCTGGGCACTGCTGGGAGGACTCTGCACACACCCCTCCTGTCTCTGGGCACTGCTGGGAGTGATAGGCACACACCCCTCCTGTCTCTGGGCACTGCTGGGAGGACTCTGCACCCACCCCTCCTGTCTCTGGGCACGGCTGGGAGGACTCTGCACACACCCCTCCTGTCTCTGGGCACTGCTGGGAGGACTCTGCACCCACCCCTCCTATTTCAGGATATTTACGCTTAGAACATACACGTGTCTGGGTTCGCTCCATGCATACGAGGTGGGGGTACGTGTCGTACATACACGGTTGGGGTGGGGGTATGCTCCATACATATGCGGGTGAGGGTACAGGTCGTACTTACACTGTTGGGGTGGGGGTACGCTCCATACGTACGCGGGTGAGGGTACGGGTCGTACTTACACTGTTGGGGTGGGGGTACGCTCCATACGTCCGTGGGTGAGGGTACGGGTCGTACTTACACTGTTGGGGTGGGGGTACGCTCCATACGTACGCGGGTGAGGGTACGGGTCGTACTTACACTGTTGGGGTGGGGGTACGCTCCATACGTCCGCAGGTGAGGGTACGGGTCATACATACACTGTTGGGGTGGGGGTACGCTCCATACGTCCGCGGGTGAGGGTACGGGTCGTACTTACACTGTTGGGGTGGGGGTACGCTTCATACGTCCGCGGGTGAGGGTACGGTCATACTTACACTGTTGGGGTGGGGTACGCTCCATACGTCCGCGGGTGAGGGTACGGGTCGTACTTACACTGTTGGGGTGGGGGTACGCTCCATACGTACGCGGGTGAGGGTACGGGTCGTACTTACACTGTTGGGGTGGGGGTACGCTCCATATGTCCGCGGGTGAGGGTACGGGTCGTACATACACTGTTGGGGTGGGGGTACGCTCCATATGTCCGCGGGTGAGGGTATGGGTCGTACTTACACTGTTGGGGTGGGGGTACGCTCCATACATACGCGGGTGAGGGTGAGGGTCGTACTTACACTGTTGGGGTGGGGGGTACGCTCCATGCATACGGGGGTGGGGGTACGGTCCGTACATATGCGTCCCCACGCTATGTGATGCTTGTGTGGGCCGTACCCAGGCCTTTGCCACGTGGGTACAGCCATCCCGCCATTGTTGGGATGACGTAGGTGTGGGCGGGGTACGACTCGTACCCACGCTCTTAAGGCGTGGGTACGGGACGTACCTGTATTGTTGTGTTGCCGGTTCGCGTCGTCAAGCACTTCCGTTGTGGCGGTCGCTGGCTTTGCTGGACACGCCCCCACCCCCTCGTAGTGACCAGGGCCTGGGGGTCAGGTATGTCCAGGGCATGTGTGCTGTGTGACTTTGGTGGGGGTTTTGTGGCCTGCCCCTGGTCCTGCCCCCCCCTTTCCCCCCTCCCTTTGTTGTTCTGACCTTCTGCGGCGTCTGCGTCCGAACCTGTAGAGGAGGTCGACTGCTATGAGGGCCGGGATGACACGTAGGTTCGGGTCCATGTCTGTCCGTCGCGTGCAGGTACTCCTTGTTCGCGTCGTCCTGATTTCCCGGCAGTTTTTGGCAGCCGGAAAATATTCACCGTGCGGGATGACGTCGGTGCGAATCGTGATTCCTGGTTCGTGAATGGCAGGCTGCGTGCGTCCCGACGTCACGTCGGCGCTTTCCCGGATCGCATTTGTATGTTTATTTTCGTCGCTCGGGGTTTTGTACGATTCGTACGGAAATGGTGTTTCCGTGCGAATCGTAATTCCATGTTTGTATATTTTGACGACCGGGTACGCGTCGGACGGAGAATATGCTCCGTCCGACGGTTCGTACCCGGTTTTTACCGGATCGTGATCGGCACCAGACTGTGTGTCCATCAAGACTGTCATGCATTATGACTATTTGGGGACAGAATCCACTGAGAATCTGTGATGGAAGAGTCATTTACAGAAGGCAACTACAATCCTGAGCCAGACTTTGGGGGCTATTTTAATGTTTAGATGCAAGGGAGTTGCTAAGAGTATCAAAATTGTCCTCCAAATCCATACACAAAAGGCATTAGCAGAAGCACTACATGGGGTTGAGCTTTACTGGAATGGAAACCAACACTTACAGCACATGGCTCGGAGCAACTTCTTGAGAGCTCTGCTGAGATTGGGAGTGGGTACCCCCCCTCCACCATGTTATGCCCCAATAGCACACAAAGCAGCCCATAAGTCAGTGCTTTATTGGTCAGACTGATGAGGATTTTAAAGACAGCAATCTACCCAAAATCTTTGGAAGATGCTCCTTATGATAGTGATTATGGTAGGAAAACCTGGTTGCCTTATGTAAAGGATACTCTAAATAAATTGCAGCTGGTATTCCTATAGTCTGCCCCGAATAGAGTAAAGCAGGACACTCTTGACCTGATCAAAGAATGCTACCATGGGCACAAGCAGATGATGAAGCTCTCTACAATAATGCCAGGATCTATACTGTGTAAATATTTTAGTACTGATCATGGACCTCTCTGTATGTTTTACCTGGACTTTATCTACCCAGTGCAAAAACATATACACTATGGGCCTCATTATGATGTATGTGGGACCGCCTCTGACAGGCCGACGGTAGCAGTCCCACAGACAGGCAGTCCTTTGGTACAACTGCCGCATTATGATGCAGGCGGTCAGACCCTTGTTGGACGGGGGACAGACCACTGCCTCTAACAGGATCTACTGAACCAGATGGGGTGGAAGTAAAAATCGCAATCCTTAAGGAAGGGAATATGATGTCCATTTCCAACAGCCTTTTCATGACGCTGCGACTGCCATGAAAAGGCTGTCAGAAATGCACTTTGGGGGCCCCAAATAGGGGCTCGTCCCTCATGGGCCACAGCAAAGTGGCCCTGTGGGCACATGTAGTGCCCCCACACACATCCATGCTCCGTGTGCCATGTACCACATGGTGGATGGCACAGAGTGCACAGATGAGTGCAAAGTGTTTTTTTACACTGCGGCCTGTGCTGCAGCCCTGTTTCTGGGCCGCAGCACAAGCCAATGTGTAAAAAAGCACTTTATGACCGCCAGCATAGCGGTCATATCATAATTGGGCAGTCGAATACTCGCCTGATTGTCGGGCAGTCTCCTGACCGCCGTGATAGCGGGCAACAGTCCGACCGCCCACTATCAAAATAAGGCCCTCTATGTTAAATTAAGTTTAGAATTTCACCCACCAGGGAATACCTAGTCAGATGTTTTAGGCTTGTCACAGATGCTGTATACTGTGGCTGCAAATTCGGAGGAAAGGATAACTTATTCCATTTTCAGCTGTTTTGTACACAATATGGTCTAGCATAAGAGATGGTTTATGCCCCTTTTTAGTCCATATGAGATCAAATATGTGGAACTAGCATTGCCAGTTTGCCTTAGGACAGATGATGAGTATGTTCTTAACATCATACCTTCATATTTATGGGCAGCCTGGCCATCCTTGAGTAAGCTCCCAGCTGCCTTAGGAAGCTAACCTTGTTTTAGCTGGAAAATTTATTATGGAGGGTGTTTTGCGGATTGTGTCTACTCTTCACACTCTTATGCACATGTACCTTTATCCGGATGTTGATTTGTAGTTGCTGATCATTTAAGTACTATTTCTTACGTGCTAGAGGTTGACAACCCACTTATTCAGCCGTATCTCACATGTTTTTATGCATTTCTGGATTATGTATTGATGTACTAAATAACTGGTTTTATCTGGATCAGCTATTATGGGTAGTCTTTTGCTGCTTGTATCTCCTCCTTATGCTGTTATCCATGAATACTGTTTTCCAGGATGTTGATTTGTAGTTTATGATCATATAAGTACTATTGCTAATGTGTTATAGGTTGACAACCCACTTACTTCACTGTATTTCATACATTTTATGTATTCATGTATTATGTATTGATGTACTATTTAATTGTATGTATTTGTTGTAAGGCTGAAAGGTGAAACATAAACTTAAAAGACTGATCAAAATTTGATTGGCTAGAGTACCTTTTCATTCCTTTCAAAACGTTGAACTTAATGGACCCTCCCTATTCTAAATCAGAGATGAACATGTTTAAAAACCTAGCAATCTCACTTATAGTGACAACAAACATTGGCAAAACCAGTAGTTCTGGCTAGTATGTGCTAATTCATGTAACATCAGGCAGAGAAATTGCTCGCAGATTGGTTGGGCCATGTCAATGCACAACCTATTTCTTTCAGTTCCTCATATCCTTAGCTGTTTTTACTCCCCATGCTTTTAGTGCTCCGGTTTTTAAATTTCCATGCTGGCTGTGTTTTTGCCCCTTATCCTGTTTTGCACCCCAGCAGAAGCAGCGAAGATTTCGAATATAATCTCACTCCTAATTTCATTATAGCTGAAGCAGTAGCTTTACCAGGGTCAAAAGGTACCTAAATGTGGTTAATGTACCATTGTTTTGGCATGAGAGTCTGCCATTTCCCAGTGAGCACAGTTCTAAAGACTTTACTGCCTTCCATTCCCACTTTTTATTTCAGACCTCCTTAAGTAATAGGAGATCCCTAAAAAGGCTGACTTGTCAGAGGAAGATGAGAACTGAAGAAAAACAAGCATTGGCAAAGCCAGTAGGTATTACCTATGGCAAACTATTTACTTTAGCAATCAGGTGTAGAAAGGGGTGCTGTGGATGGGTAATTTGGCAGTTAAAAAACACCATGAAGTGGCCAGATCTGATCGCTTCATAGCTTTTTTTTTATTCCTGGGAGGGGGAAAAGAAACACGGAGTGGAGCGAGGGTGTTATGTGGGAGACAAAACAGGGATCAGAAGGCAGGTGGAAGGGGGGAGACGTGCCACCATGGGGGAAGGTAAAGAAAAGTGATATGACGCAGTCAGCAGTGACTGTTGCATAGCTCTTTTTTAAAGAAAGAAATAGTACCTGAATCACAGCATGAACAGCGTATAGCCAGTGAAGGGACAGTAATTACTTTTTTGTAATCTGTGGTTGGTCCACACACCACCAAAAAAAAAGGAAGTGATGCATCACAAGCGCTACCCAATCAGATGGCAGCAAAGAAGAGGGACAACGAAGGGGGAAAGTAACACAGAAGGGATGGATGGTATCATGGGGGAGAAGAAACAGGGATAGGGAAAGGACAACCAGGGTGGGGGCAGGTAAAAAGAAAAGTGACCTCGTCATAGCGCTTTATAAAAAATAAGAAATTGTACCTATACCACAGTGTGACCAGTGGATGGCCAGCAGAAGGACACTAATTCTATTTATTTAATGTGCCCTTGGTCCATGCACCATCAGAAGAAAAGGAAGTGACACATGGCAAGCACTGCTCAATTAGAAGACATCAAAGAAGAGTGACAACTTAAAAATGAATGGTAAGTAATGGGATGGTTCCAAGCCCATTGTCTTGCAAGCTAGAGTGAATTTGCATGCTCACACAGGCAAGACCTAAACAATTGCTGAGCTCACGTTATCAATACTTTGCTGAAGGAGAGACGCATTCAAGTAAATAAATCCTCATAACTTTAAGCAAGTAAATATTTTGGGTCTTTAATCTATCAGTCATCATGCTTCGCAGCAAGATATACCATTCATCACAATCTTGGCAAAGTAAAAAGTTTTTCATCTGACAGATCTGCAATAACAAAGTCCTGATTTGCTTCACATTAAGTGAACAGAGGCCGGCAGTTTATTTATTTGCCTGATATTCTAGTAACTTGCTTAATCTGATTCAGTAACATTTTGAACTGTGCAAACACAAAACAACTTTACACCATGTCTGGCACTTTGAAATGGATAAAAAAGATTTTCAACACTTTTCTAATCCCATCTGAAGATACCATGTTTGGGACAAGCGTGTGCCGCTTTTCTGTAATAGGATAAACGGTGCTCCATCACGGCTGTAAATTGTCACGTCGCTGTAGTCTACTCTAATTATCAATCAATCAATTAATTAATTAGTTATTTTATTTATTTATAGAGCGCAACAGTCATCCAGAAGGATATCAAGGCGCTAAGAAAGCGAGATACAATGGTAGGGAGTGATGTGATGTTTGCTGTCCCTATATCCGGTAATTAGGTCTTGGGGAAATCAATAGTATTTCCTTAGAAAATTCAGGGCAATCATTGTAGTGCACTGCATCAAAAAACATGAGCATTGTGCTGATTGTTTTGAGAAAAAGCAGTGCTGCATCATATTTACAACGTAAGGCTTTGCAAACATTAATACGTGCTTAAAACACAGGGGCATATGTATAAGAAAGTGGCGCAGAGCAGGTTAGCTCCAAAATTGCTAACAATGCGCTCCATCACTTTAGAAATACATGGATGTGCTGTATTTACAAAAATACAGCACACGCCTGTGTTTCTCATTGCGCTGGCACTAAATTCAGAAGCCTAGCGCCAACGCAAGCACCCTTGCACCATAGTGTAAGTGTGCCTTCTTTAAGGGAATGATTGTATATGTGCAGGAAGATGTCCCTGCCTGCACATAAACAATCAAGAATGGCGAATTGTAACTTCTATGTGTGCTGCATTGTGCAAATCGTCATTTTTTAAATGATTGTTTATGTGCACGAAGGAGCACCGTCCTGCACATAAACAATCATTAATTGCAATTTGCCGTTTCTCCCAGTTTTGGCGGTTTCTATGTGTGCTGCATTGTGCAGCACACATAGCAACAGCAAAAACGAGGACAATAAAGCATTTTTCCTTGTGTTGCCATGTCAAGACCAGGTTTTCCCTGGTCTTAATTTTGTCGCTGCCTCCTATTTACGCTACCCAAAATCAATGGGTGTTTTGGCGGAACACCCACCACAACACCCACTGCATGCCCCTTTCATGTAAAGCGTAGCCTTAAGCCACGTTCAGTGGCTTAATACCACCTTGTAAATAAGACACAGGGTTTATCGCCACAGGAACGTCACTAAAAGTGACGTTCCTGTGGCAATAGGGGCTTGCAAATATGCCCCACAGTGTTTCATTGCAAAACATCAATGAGTTACCCAAGCATTAAAAAGCACGTAAAAAGGCGAGAAAGAAAGCAAAGGATTTTTGAAAGATCTACAGTGCAAAATGGCAGATAATCTTACTCCTGATAAAATTGTGGTATACTGAAGTTACCACATGAACCAGCTTAGAATGTCTCCCTGTGAGATACACAGGAGAGAGATAGTAAAAGAAAGTTTACATTTATACAAGAAGAGGTAAAAATTGTAATATCAGAGGTAAGAAAAGATGAAACTCGGCTATTTGGAATTACAAACTGTGTCTACCAATAAAAGCTGGGTTAAGGAAAGCTATATTTGGAAAAATAAATGCAATAGCACCTATACCCAGTCCATTAGTACAAAAAGTGTTGGCACAACTCTAAATTTCATACAAAAGAAAAGTTAGCTCAGAATCGACGTGCAAGCATGGCAACTGGAGGTAAACCTATAGAACTTACACGTGTGATGGAACACAAAGTGGATGTAATAATACCAGAGCTCATTGGTGGAATTGAATGGTCAGACACCGCAGACCTTGAGGAACATATGCCTCAAGGTAAGAATAATATTTTGTAAAAATGTGCTTTATTCATCAGTGATGGTGTGGATGGTTTTTATTTCGCAATTGTTGATGTGGGTGTCTGTGCAATAATTATAAATCAAAAGATTATTATTATTATGAAACACTTGTAAAGCTCATGGCTACCCATAGGCATCCCGACGCTGATAGTGTCGCAAAGAACAACAGATGAAGAATATACTGATTATAATGAAATATTCTGGTATAGCCAGGTTTTGAACAGCTTGCGGAAAGGGAAGTGTGACCTGGCTGAATGAAGATAGAGAGGGAGAACATTCCAAAGCCTGGCAACATTATATGAGAAGGAGCTGCCGCCATATCGTTCCCTTTTTATTCGAGATACTCTGGCCAGATAGAGATTGGCAGAGCAGAAGCTTTCTGTGGAGCAATAGAAAGAAATCAAAGAGTGTGTGATTGGAGTTCCTTTACCCCAGAGTGTCTTGTGAGCAATACAAAGAGATGTAAACTTATTCTATCAATCACAGGCAGCCAATGAATGGCATTCAGTGCAAGACTGACCCATTGCAATTTGGGGATATTAAGCAACAGTCAAGACGAACAGTTTTGTATTATTTGCAATTTTATTGAGGTGGTCTTTGGGGCCCCTAGGTAGAGGGAGTTCTCATAATCCAGACGAGAGAGGACAAGGGCCTAGACCATCAGTGTCCTAGCGTTCGCAGGAATAAGAGGGAGGATTTTGGGAAGCATTCTAAGCATTCCATCACATGTGGCTGCCAGCTTTACGGCTTGGAGGTCAAATTTAAAAGTCCTTTCTAGCCACATGCCAAGGCTTTTTATTAAGCTTTAAGAGCAGGGGCAGGGCCCATACAGTGGGGCCGTACTGATCCAAGTTCTGGGGCAAGGTTATTGCTGAAGAGCATTAACTCCGTTTTATCTTCATTAAGCTTGAGATAGGAGAGTTCCATCCCTTTTTGCCACTTTTTCCAGACAAGAGCTGAGGGAAGATGATTAGGTGTTCTGGTTGTGGTTTAATGAGAGGACCAATTGGGTAACATCAGCATATGTAACTATGTTGATCCCAGAGAGTAAAACAATCTCTGCAAGAGACCTCATATAGACATTGAAAAATGTCGGGTTTAATGATGAGACCTGTGGCACTCCACATTCAAGGGGCAAGCTGTCAGAAATATGACCTTTTTCAAAGACCGGAAAGGTCCTACCCTCCAAAAAAGACTGTATCCAGGAGATCGCTCTACTAGTAACTCCTACATTGCTGAGTCTTCTTATGAGGATATTGTAGTTTACCGTGCCAAATGCAGAGCACAGATCTAAAAAAACAATAGCGACTGACCCACCGTGATTGAGGATTTTCTTAAATTACTCGACTGCCGTGAGAAGGGCCATTTTGTACCATGAAGAGGTCTGAAACCTGTTTAAGTAAGGTGAAGAAGATTATGATTTTCAAGAAGTTTCGATAAAGTCCAATTAACATGTTTCTCCAGGATTTTACTTATCCCTGGAAGTGGGTCAATAATTGCCCAGACACTCAGGATCCAAGTTGCTCTTCTTCAGTAAGTGCGTGACCATAGCTTGTATCCAAGGAAAGGGAGCTTGCCCAATGGTGATAGAAAGGTTTAGCAGCTCAAGCAAAGTGGCAAAAAATGCTTCTGCAGCCCTGATTAGGGAGCGAGGAGGTAGAGAATCGGATAGGGAACCTGATTTTATTTAGGATAGAATTTCTAGGACCGTTGCATGGTTTAAAGCAGGGAATTAAAGATACTATGGTATCTAATTTATCTCTTTATACAGAATTATATCAACTAATTTTTCATTAAACATGTTTTCAAGGATGGTTTCATATTTACATTTGATCATTTATAATAAATGTTTCCTAAATGTTTAAGATATGTATATTATAATTTATTAAACACGTAAGTTCGGCATATGCTTATTTTATGGATTGAAAATACACAAGGATGCAAAAAAAAGGTTTCTTCAATATGTTAATTTTATACTTTAAGTTTCTTAAAAAGATTACATGTATTTTCTCTAACAAAGAGACTCAATGTGAACATCTTGAAACACTTCAAGAGAGTTATATGCAAGTTTTTAAAGGAACTAAAATTTTCAGAACAATACTTATAATAATCAAATAGGTTCTACAATAGGTAGAAAGAAGCTTTATGGCTCATTTGGTGGCATGATACACATACATATTACTATGAAGAAAATGAGGTTTCCATATAAATAGGTAAACATTTTTAAGCTTTATATTTGTCATTAAGTAAAATGTGCAGAGATCTACTTTACAGAAACAAAAACTCAGTTTTAAAGGAGTTTATCGATAACATCACTCCCTCACAACAACCTTTTGACAAGCTTTATGTTTACTAGTAAAAATAACATCAAGCACTTAAGGTTGCTAAGAGCGCTGGGTCATGTCCCTTTTAGCTAGTGGTATCACTACAGTAAATTTCTATTGTTCAAAACCTCATCGTATAATTTGATGCTGTTCCTTCTCACTTGAGAACGTTTGTACTATATGCTAGTATCTCATTTCATCAAAGGTCTATAATGGAATTGTTGAAAGACAATTGCACACCTTTTGAAATGAAACAGTTTGCCTAGCAAACTCAACACCTAATATGTGCTTTTGTCTCTTAATGATGATATTGGATGTGAAATGAACATAGTCATCACAAGTGCCTTCATTTTGTCACATCTTCTGCCTAAATTAGGCATGTGCTACCAGTCAATTATTCTATATAGTATTGCAACTATTGGTATCAGTGGCAGATATCTAAAGAGAATTATGTCTTTCTCATAGGCTGTTCATATTCTGTCTGAATTGGTTGATTATATTTTACAAAAGTTGGATGTTGTTTGTCTGGTAGTTCAAACTTCTTCCATCTTCCCCATACATGGAATATCTCTGTTTCCAGATGTGGCAAGTCATAAATGGAGAGATGTTTCTGCACATTTATAAAATACTGAGGACACCCAGGTTATAGTTCACCATCACATTGACTTTTGAATAGCAATGCAATTCTTCTGGCAGTGCATGGGTAGCTAGAAGGAAAACCCAAACATGGACAAGTTGGAAGTATTAACATATAATAGTTTTAAACCAGGGGGCAGATTACCATGGCGGTCAGACGAGCGTCTGACAACGATTGTTGCAGTAAGGGGACCAACCGACAGTTGGCAGTCCCGCCTGGAAAATTACGATCCACCCACCGTGGAGGCAGTCGGAAACCTGCCTCTTTGCATTGAGGCTTGTGTTGCGGCCCGGAAAAACGTCGCAGCACAATCCCCAATGCCAAAAGGCATGTTTGTAAACATTTTATTTTCTAAGCAATGGGTGGATGGTACTAGGGTTCATGCCAAAGGGGTCAGGAAGCAAATGTTACCGTTGGCACAAGCCAGCAAAGTGGTTACACCCAAGAGCCACTGGTTTTAGGGAAAGGATTTAGGTCTAGGCAGAGGTCTGTGTTTGTAAACATGCCTGCACTGTGGTGCCTGCCACGTGATGCAGGTATGTGGGTACTAGTGAGGGGGCAGTCATCCTTATGGAAGAGGAAGCCTCACAGACAAATTGTGCCATACTTCATCATCAGCAACCTCTCCCCACCCTGGAAGGACAATACCTCCAGGGCAAACTCAACCTCCTCTTGAACTCAGTGCCAGAGGGAGTTCTTAAATAAAAGCTACTGTATAGGGAAGGCATCCAGGTCAGTGGATTAAAAATACCTTCTTGTAGCAAAGCTATTTACCTTTATTGATGGGTACATCAGGTAAGTTTAAAAATTCTCACTTTCCACCTCACAATTTTTAACCAATAGGAGGTTGAGTACGCCCTGGAGGTATTATACTTCGAGGGTGGGGAGAGGTTGCCGATGAAGAAGAATGACACAATGTGTGTGTGAGGCTTCCTCTTCCATAAGGATGACTCCCTCCCTCACTAGCACCCACATAGTTGTTTTGTGAGTGTCCTAGTTGGATGTTTTGGCTGTAACATATTTTGTTTTCAAGCAAGAGCACAAATTGTGCTTTCTACCTGTAGCTGCCGTACTGTCTTGTGTTATCAGTAGTACAGATGAGTCACAGTTCTTATGAAAAAAATGTGGTAGAAAGAGGAGGAGAAAGTTTTTCTCTTAATATAATGACAGGGGACAGTGTGTCCTTGTCTTCGTGCCCTCACACACCCTGAAGGATGTCATGCTTCATCATTGGGCGATGCTCCTCATCGGGCTGGCGCTGCAATGCCCTATGGGTCCCCCGAAGGGTCACTTGTTCGGAGAACTTTTGAGTAAAAAAGCATAAAGGTGTCGTAGTGGTGTCCTGTGCTGAGTTAAAAGATGGCTGGAGGGGAGGATTAGTGGTTTTAATAAGAAATAACACCTCTATCATCAATAAAAAAAACAGAAGGTTGTGCTGTTTGATGGTGATAATGACCCCCTGGTAGCTAGACAAGTGTCACGTCTATTATGGACATGTAAGAGGGTGACATGTTTTGCACAGTATCGTGGTCTCAGAGGGAGATCCTATTTGCTTCGTCAGGACCAAGGTAGAAAGTGAGGTAAGTGCTAGTGCAGTGTCGTGGCCTGTTAAATAGTCATAGTGCCACTTTGGTAGAATGATATAATCAGGAATGACAAAAGAACAAGGTGAGAGAAATGGAGAAAATACAGTTGAGCGTAAACCCTATAGTAGGATACTATATCGGTATGGAGCTGAGGTCCCCCATTGGTCGACTGTGTGCTCGTGGTATTGCCAACTACTCTTACTCTTATCACCCAGCGGTGTATTTACAGAGTAGGAGATGTGAGCTGTCGTAATACATAATGTTGTGATGGCGTTCAAAATGACGAATAGAGACATCTCGTTTAAAATTGCTGAAATCATGGGGGTATGTCCAAGATGCCGCCCATGAAGTAACCTAACTACGGAGCTCCGCTGCACCGGACAGTAAATAACAGCGGTTCCGAGTGGAGCAGCAACCCCAACCTTGCAGCATCGGGTGGGAAGGAGTGTAGACCCACCTGGTGATATTTGCAGGCATTCGCAGTGTCTGCTGTGGCTGGGCCACACACTGAAGGTCAGAGGGCGCCCGATCGGCGGCCTCATAAAATGGCACCAAAGTGAGTGACAGAGCGCGGTGCAGCTTGGTGAAGCTCCGCTTCGGAACGGCAGTCCCGAACAAGTGGCGCAGCGACAAGAAGGAATGTGGAGTGTCCCGGGGACATACCTAGAGTCCCGTGGTGTCTCCCATGCCCACGCCAAGTGCGCTTGACTGGACATGACCGCCGGCCCGATGAGGAGGTGATGCCAAGGTGAAGTCGGCGGAGCATAGCTAGCCGACGGACCACTATCATAGCGTGGCTGTCCCAGCCTGTCAGCCTTGTGAGAGGAAGAACAAAGAAGATGTTCGGGACCCCCACAGTCACCTACATCACCCACCGAAAAGCATCAAGTGTCCGCAGAGGAGCCGAGACCAGCAGGCAGCGGGACAAGCCGGCGGCAGAAGGGAGGTAGTGGCACTGCGCTTCAGAGAGGGATGACCTTGGAAGAGACATCTAGCGGTAATACATAAGGCGACCCCCGTTTCCTCTACGCTGGCCCATATCACTGCGAGCGGGCTAGTGGCAGACATTGCTTGATATCCCCATCGCAGACATGCCCACTGGGGAGGGGTGTGACCCAGAAGGGCCTCAGCTTTGAACAAAAAAGAGGCAGAGGAAGGCAGCAAAAGTACCCGGGTTGCCTGGTTACCGAGGGGAAACTCCCCATATGGTTTTCAGTGGCGCCTTTTAACAGAAGGGCCTGACTGCTCATGCCAAGATGCCTGGCAGTCAAGAAACAGTCTAGAAGCCCACTAGAAAACCAAGGCATACAGGTGGCTGTAAAGGAGTGAACCACTCACGCTACACAGTGAGGGGGCCCTTTGAAGCAGCGCCATTGCGAAAGTGTGAAGCAGGCACTGGGCGGCCATAAAGGAATCAGGGACTATCGCACACAGGCCGTCAGACCTCACCGCACTGCATAATTTCAGAGAGCACGTGGCCGGGTTGGCGAGCAGCACGATACCATAATGACCAGCGCCATGTCTAAGGAGGAAACGGCCAACATCAAAGACCTTCTGGCCAAGGGCACTTCCAAGAAAGCAAGGACAGTTTCAATCTCACCTAACAAGATGGAGGCAAACGCCTCAATGCAGCAGGAAATGAATAAAGATGCCCCCATCACACAAGGCTATATGGAAGCACTCTTTGATGCACTGAGAGACGACATTGCAGCCCTTCATACAGAGGTAAAGCGGAGGTCAAGGAACTGCGCCATGATATGGGGAAACTAGAACAGAGAGTGGACTCTGTGGAACGAGCTAGGGATGCCAGAGAAGAGGAACTAGATGCATACCACAGTGAGCTCATGGAAATCAGGGACCGCAACGCTGATCTCAATTTCCATCTTGAAGACGTGGAAAACAGATCCTGCAGTTCAAAAATTCGTATTAAGGGAGTGCCATTGCTGGCGGATGCGGGGCGCTTGGAAGACTACATGCTGTGCCTTTTTCGCCAGATAGTGCCGGACCGAGAGGGGAAGAAACTCTTACTGGATCGTACCCATAGGGCGGGACGTCCCTCGGTGACTCCGGGAGCACCTCAAGACATTTTAACGTGCCTTCACGTAATAATAGGCACAAATAAACAATAATGGCAGCAGTGCACGACCAGCCCCATGTTCTTTTCGAAGGCAATAAAGTCTGACTCTACCAGGATCTGTCAAACATCACACTCCAGAGGCGACAATCAATGAAGCCGATGACGGAATTCCTGAGGGGAAAAGCGGTGTGTAATAAGTGGGGCCATCCATTTCACCTGATTTTTGTATGGCAGGGTGAGACTCGAGCAGTATGCATGCCTCTGAAAGCAGCGGATATTCTGTGTGTAGAGATCGAGAGGGAAACTTTGCCCCAAAGTTCACTTGTGCAGCTGCCGTCCCAAAGCTCGTGGTGAGGATGATGTATTAAGAATCACATGCAACAGCAAGCAAGCAGGCCAACAAATACCGAAAGCATCAAGGAGTGCTCGGCCCGCTACAGCAATTAACATAGCAGCAACGATCTCCAGACAGAGAAGCTTATTGATGGAACCTTGGCTTGCCCTTGAATTCACTAGCAGGGAGATGGCTAGCTCCCCGTGGAACTATCACACATTCCTATCACTGCTAACCGGTTGGGGCAGGAGCTGTGGACTCCCTTACTGCTTATTGAACGCTGAAACGGATGACAGCCGACACGGACCCTCAATACAGAACTGCAAGTTGTGCACGTGTGCAATCGTTTTATTATTTGTTTATGTTGCTATGTTATTTACATGTACTCATGCTCAGCGCTCAATCCTATGGTCACTCTCTACATACTGGTCCAGGTGGAGGGTTAAAAATGTTGGACTGGGAGATGGGGTCAGCGGTAAATCTCCCATAGGGAAATGGTGCGTATAGTTAGCCTCAATGTGTCTCATTTTGCCAACTAAAAGAATAGCGCTATTACGTCAGCTAACGGCATTCCAATGTGACATATGTTTGTTACAGGAGACTCATCTTATGAAAAAAGATTGGAACAGAATGCACTCCAGATAGTTTGATCGTCAATTCTGGTCTTCCAGTCAAGGGAAGAAAGCGGGAGTAGCGATCTTGGTAGCCACGCACTTTCAAGAGAAAATTTACACTGTCTGAAATTGTGGGATGCCTACTGTCCCTAAGGGTGTCCCTCGCCCACCAGACACTCACAATAGCCTTCATATATGCACCTAACGAACACCAAGAGCACTTTATACTTCAGGCGCTAGGCAAAGTGCTGGCATCTCCAGACTCAAATCTTGTACTTGGTGGTGACTTTAATTTGGTAATGGATGCTGCATTAGACAGAACCCCCCCATGACCAGGGAACACAGGGATAATTACTCCGCAGGGAACACTCTGGCTTGCGGCACCGGGACTGACTGACGTTTGACGGACATTGCACCCGACCACACACTCCTACTTCTTTTTCTCAGCAGCTCACTAATCTTATGCCAGACTCGACTTCTTTCTCACTTCGGCCGCGCTGGCCCCGAGAGTAACACAAGCCACCATTGATGTGGCATCCCTGTCAGATCATGCCCCCATCCAACTAGACCTGCACCTACCGACTTCACGTCAGAACGGTGGATCGTGGCATCTCAACCCTAAAATGCTATCCTATGAGGCTGCGAATAAAGAAGTGGAGAAAGCCATTGGGGACTATCTCGACATCAATGATACACCACACACATCTATAGCGACACTCTGAGAGGCTCTTAAAGCAGTCATTAGAGGCACGTAATAGCGATCACAGCCCGACTTAATAAAGAACGAGGGTTGAAACACGCCAGTTTATTTGGCACCGGTAAAGAGTTAGAGGAGGCTCATCAGCGCACAGGCTCACATAAAACTAGGTGGCAAATGACTATAGCGAGCAAACAGCTTAGAGCGCTGGACAAGGATGCTGCGGAATATGCGTTACTGAGGACGCAGCAGAAATACTACACAGGGGGAAAAAAGGCAGGGAAACTGTTGGCACAGAGGCTGCAAATGCTGGTACACTCCAGTTGTGTGCAAAGCCTTAAAGACGGTGGCGATATGCTTATCACACGGGACAAAGACATAGCAGCGGAGTTTGGGTACTTATACGCGGACCTCTATAAGGTAGAAGGGAGTTCTCCAGAGGACTGCATTCCTTATATCACACAGGCCCCAATAACAAAAGTACAGGCCACTGGCGTCACTTTTCTGGAGAAGAACATAACAGAGCCGGAGGTACTGGAGACGATAATGAGGCTCCAACTTTAAAAGGCACCGGGACAGGACGGGTTCACATCTGCTTTTTACTGACGGAATCCATGCGCATGGCAATAAAAACAGTGCTGCCCAAATCAGGCAAAGACCCTCAACGCTGTGCTTCCTACCATCGCATCTCTCTTTAAAGTTAGATGCTAAGATATTTACAGGGATACTAGCAGTTAGACTGGACGGCTTCATACCAAGTAGCACCTGTGGGGACAACAGGAAAAGGCTTTTACACCTACTTGATAAGACGTGGCGCTCTCAAAAACCAACCTTGTTTCTGTCAATAGACGCCCAAAAGGCCTTTGACTGTGTCTATTGGCCATTTCTGCAGATGGTGCTGGAGATAGTGGGCATTGGCCCCAGATTCCAGTGATGGATCTGGGCAGGATATGCAGGGCCTAAGGCACTGGTTAAGGTGAACAGCGCACAACCCCCGACCTTTGCCATCTCTAGGGGTACACGTCAGGGATGTCTGCTCTCACCGCTCCTATTTGCGCTCTACATGGAACCTTTGGCAGAACGCATTCGCCACCACCCCCAGATAGAGGGAGTCTGGATCAGAGGCTAATCACACAAAATAGCCTAATACGCTGACGACGTGTTGCTGGCCATTACAAACCTGCGCCACTCCCTGCCTCCCCTCATGGAGGAACTTACAGTATTTGGTGAGGTCTCGGGCTTCAAGGTGAATACTACTAAGACCCAGGCACTCAACATCACTATCCCACAGGATGACCACCAACTGGGTGCAACGGGGAATTCAATATTTGGGTATCCAGATTCTCCCAACCATAGAGGACACAGTGACATACAACTATACAGAACTCTTAAAGACTGTGAGGTCTCTCATCCAGTCCTGGCATGGCAGGCTAGCTCCTTGGTGGGTCGTATAGCGGCTGTCAAAATTACTCTGCTGCCAAAAATTCTCTACCTCATGCAGGTGATTCCACTGGCGCTACCTGCCTCCATCCTGAAAAATCTACAGATGACACTGGAGTCCTTCACATGGGCTGGTAAGCGAGCCTGAATGTCTAGGGAGCGGGCCTATCTACCAATGGCCAAGGGAGGCTTGGGTGTCCCAAATTTGACAAGGTATTACCAGGCTGTGCAATTGCGCTATCTGGTTGAATGGCAACGCCCGATGACCGAGAAACATTGGGGCTTTTTAGAGCAGGCAGTGGTGGGAGTCCACATCTGGAAGATTCCATGGCTTCAGCGCAAACACCGTCCAACAGGGGTCTACATTTTGCCGATGGTTAGAGCCATGATGGGGGTTTGAGACAGGGTGTATTCCTCCAAGCAGCTCTCCACACAGATTTCCCCACTTACACCAATCATAGGGAACCCAGACTTTTTGCAAGCCACACAGGAGAAAGCATTCATACACTGGCACGAGACAAATTGTAAGCGGATTGGGGACCTATTTGATGTGACAGGCCTGCTAGACTTTAAAGCGGTACAACAGGATTTTGGGCTCCCGGACTCCGAATACTGGCACTACTTGCCAATCAGACACTGGGTGACACGTCCTGATATTAGGCCACACGCCAGCAGGCGAATGACACTGTTTGTATGTTGGCTTCTATCTAGAAAAGATGACTTTCGCATCCTATCCGATATATACTCTTTTTTAAATACACAGACTACCCCTTTGCAAACACCGGGCAGGAGAAGATGGGAGCTTCAATGTGAGTGCAGTTTCATGGACAAAGAATGGGCAGGCATCCTGCTTCGCGCGCGCACTTCCGCCACTAGCACCTCCAGCATGGAGATGCTGTTAAAGTTAGCATGCTACTGGTATTACACTCCAGCTCGTCTGGCCCAGTGGCAAAAGGGACGAGGGGATACATGTTGGAGGCACTGCACCCAGTCGGGCACGCTTGCCCACCTATTATGGCACTGTCCCAATCTGCATAGGTACTGGGGGGAGTTGCTTGCTGACATTATTTGTAAATTATCCTCTGAGGCGGAAGCCGGAGGACTGTGTTCACGAAATTGAATTTTAAAACTTGTCACTCTGTTTAATTTGTATTTTAAAACAAGGAGCTCACCTGTTTAAGCGCTCACACCACGCGCTGACACAGCCCTCCTTCCTCTTCCCTGAGACAGCGGTTCGCGCTGAGACAGGGAACGCCCAAGGCCTAAGCCACGCCCACTGCGAGGCCACGCCCACCCCCAAGGACTACAAAAACGCTTGAAAACAAAGCGCCCTTCATTATTTGTAAATTATCCTCTGAGGCGGAAGCCGGAGGACTGTGTTCACGAAATTGAATTTTAAAACTTGTCACTCTGTTTAATTTGTATTTTAAAACAAGGAGCTCACCTGTTTAAGCGCTCACACCACGCGCTGACACAGCCCTCCTTCCTCTTCGCTGAGACAGCGGTTCGCGCTGAGACAGGGAACGCCCAAGGCCTAAGCCACGCCCACTGCGAGGCCACGCCCACCCCCAAGGACTACAAAAACGCTTGAAAACGAAGCGCCCTTCATTATTTGTAAATTATCCTCTGAGGCGGAAGCCGGAGGACTGTGTTCACGAAATTGAATTTTAAAACTTGTCACTTTGTTTAATTTGTATTTTAAAACAAGGAGCTCACCTGTTTAAGCGCTCACACCACGCGCTGACACAGCCCTCCTTCCTCTTCCCTGAGACAGCGGTTCGCGCTGAGACAGGGAACGCCCAAGGCCTAAGCCACGCCCACTGCGAGGCCACGCCCACCCCCAAGGACTACAAAAACGCTTGAAAACGAAGCGCCCTTCATTATTTGTAAATTATCCTCTGAGGCGGAAGCCGGAGGACTGTGTTCACGAAATTGAATTTTAAAACTTGTCACTCTGTTTAATTTGTATTTTAAAACAAGGAGCTCACCTGTTTAAGCGCTCACACCACGCGCTGACACAGCCCTCCTTCCTCTTCCCTGAGACAGCGGTTCGCGCTGAGACAGGGAACGCCCAAGGCCTAAGCCACGCCCACTGCGAGGCCACGCCCACCCCCAAGGACTACAAATGTGCCGGCCATACCAGCGCAGCGGACGAGCGCAGCGGGAGCGCCGTCTGCGCGCCTAAGGCAAGCCCGTCTGCGCCCGTCTGCGCACGACCGGGCCTAGGGCCAGAACCCCTGCCTAAAACATCCTACACAAAGGTAAGCTACTCACGTAGAGAGCTACTAAGTCTCAGACCCTCATCCACTTCCTGCGATTACTTGCATGATGTAAATGGACCTTTCACTCGCTGCCCACTATGTAAGCCAGCCCAGCTCACATTACCTACAAAACCTCACAAGCCCGCCGCTCTCAACCTCGCCTCACTAAATTGTCGCTCACTCCCTAAACACGCGACACAGGTGAACCACCTTATAGAAGACCTGGAGATAGATATCCTTTTTCTCACGGAAACGTGGCTTGCCCCACACTCACAATCGGATATGGCACTAGCAACTCCACCGGGATACCTGATTCAGTCCCTCCCCCGCCCTTTAGGAAGAGGCGGTGGTGTCGCCATCATCCACCGAGACTATCTCCACTGTAAAACCAGTGACGCGCAGATTTTGGACTCAGAAAGTCTCCACTTTACCATTAAAATAAACCCAATCAACTCCCTTACGGGAATACTTGTGTACCGCCCTCCTGGCCTCCCAGGTTCCTTCATTGGTTCCCTCCTAGATTCAGTCACAACTCAGGCTCACTCCCTATCAAATTTTATGATAGTAGGTGACCTGAACATTCATCTTGAAGACCCGGCAGATCCTGTATCTAACGATCTGATCTTAGATCTGGCGGCACTTGATATCCGCCTACTCAACTCCGGAGCCACCCATATCAAGTGTCATCTACTGGACCCTGTTTTCACTAGTTCGCCATCAATACTACCGAAGGAGGCTCTTCCCCTGCCCTGGACAGACCATTTTTTAGTCTCCTGCCAACTTCCTGGAATTTTCAGGAAATCCCAAATCTCGCCCACCTATAGCAGAGACAGGACCTGGTCTAGACTCCCCACGGAAGAATGGGCCAAAACCCTAGAAAGGACGACCCCGGCATACGCGGAAGACCCGGTTACTGCCGACAAACAATATAGAGAATGGATTACCTCCTCCCTGAACTCAGTACTCCCAATTAGAACTAGGGAAAACAAAAACGGTAAACCTGGGTCAGCCCCATGGTATACTACGGATCTCCGAATACTCCGCAAAAACTGTAAAAAAGCCGAACGGCTTTGGAGAAGAAACTGGCAGCACGCCAATAAAGAGGCATACCAGATCACAGTCAGACATTATTAAGAGGCCATCTGACAAGCCAAAGCCTCACACTATGACACAAGGATACAAGAATCATCTAACTCAGCCAGGGAATCCTTCTTAATTGTAAAGGAACTGCTCAGAGTCCCCAATTCTACCACCTCCACCGCCCCTAAAGTTGACCGTAGCAATGAACTAGCTAACTATTTTAATGATAAAATCATAAGAATCCTGGCGTCTCTCCCACCCCCCGACCCCATCAGTCACATGGAAAGCCGATTATCCCTCGACCAGGCCAAAAGCAATCCGCGCCCCGTACTGCCGACATTTCGGCCAGTAACTTGCTTAGAGGTGGAAAGAACACTGATGAAAATGAAAAGCGGTTCACCTCTGGACCCAGCACCGATCAGGTTCCTTAAAACCGTAGCCTCGGTCATCGTGCCCACCGTCACAGAACTTATCAACAGTTCGCTCGCCCACGGATCTGTTCCTGATAGCTGGAAGAGTGCTGTTGTAAAAGCACTTCAAAAAAAACCCCAGCTAGATCCAGCAGACTTGGCGAATTATCGACCAATATCACTGCTCCCGGGTATCAGCAAAGTAGCTGAGAAACTGGTAAATGCTCAATTATCTCAGTTCTTTGAGACTAACAAAACACTCAGGCAATCCCAAACTGGATTTCGCCCGGGCCATGGCACAGACACCGCACTCCTCGCCGTCATTGAAGAAGCAAGGCGCATACTAGATTCAGGAGGATCAGTGGCAGTGATCCTTCTGGATCTAAGCGCTGCCTTCGACACAGTCAACCATCGTGTCCTTCTCCATAGACTGGCGGATGCAGGATTAACTGGGATGGCACACAGTTGGATTGAGTCATTCCTGACAGGGCGCACATTCCAAGTATGGGACAACAATCACCACTCATCCATCCTTCCTCTCACAAGCGGTGTCCCTCAGGGCTCCTCCCTGAGTCCGACGCTTTTCAACGCGTATATGGCCCCCCTTGAAGATGTGGTGACACCATTTAATATAAAAATGGTAAGTTATGCTGACGACACTCAGCTGGTCGTCTCCCTGTCCCAACTGATAGACCACCCAGAAAACCTAACCAACTGTCTTACAGGGATTCATAACTGGATGAATAATTCATCATTAAAACTCAATGGGTCAAAGACGGAGGTCATGCTCCTAGGGAAACAATGGACGACCATCCCCCCAGCACTCTGGCCTGACGTATTCGGGGAAATCCCACCCCCAAAGCGTGAAATTAAAATACTCGGCGTGTGGCTCGAACCCGAGTTGTCTATGAAGACACAAGCAGCGAAAACCTCAGGCATCTGCTTCGGGCTCCTACGCACAACCTGCAAGATTCTCCCCCTACTGCCACCTAACTCTAGGAAACTACTCATCCAGGGACTGGTACTGTCCCGCCTGGACTACAGTAATATGGTCTACCTAGGAGCCCCTGAGGCCACCCTAACAAAACTTCAGCGGACACAGAACGTAGCGGCACGCCTTCTCACCAACCTCCCCTCCAGAGTGTCCGCCAAGCCGGCCCTCAAAGCTCTGCACTGGCTCCCTGTGCGCCAAAGGGTGCAATTCAAAGCGATGTGCACAACACATAAGCTGATCAACGGTACTGGCCCCGAGATTCTCAGAAAAATAATTACCCCCTACACAACAATCAGATCTCTACGATCTCAGAATGAGAACCTGGCCAGTATACCTAGATTTAAAAAGACTCGCACAGGAGGACGACAATTCTCCGTACAGGCGGCTGCTGGATGGAACGCCCTTCCACGGACCCTCAGACTTGAACCTAACTACCTGGCCTTCCGCAAGAAACTTAAAACACACCTATTCCCTAAATAGTGTTCCCTTATGAGTACCTCTCCCCCCCCCTTTCCCCTCAACAGGATTGCAAATTCACAGCGCGGGGATGCCCTTTGGTCACCAGGCGCTTTAGAAATCGCTATTAAATTAAATTAAATTAAATTAAAATTAAATCGATCAGATTTTTGACACGGAAATACCACGCTTCCCCAACTATGTCCTGTTGGGACTAACCAACAAACAAACCTATCCACTACACTCCAATAGAGGCTATGCGCAGTAAAGCAAGTCCTCCTGTGAACATGGGGTACTGATGTTGTCCCGGAGCATACTGACTGACTCCACAAGTTGTGAGACTTATTGGGGATGGAAAAATTAACAGCTGTTGTCAACCTCACCCTACCTAAGTTCATAAAAAGATGGGGGGCATGCATAAAGCATCTCTCAGTAGTGTACCAGGAGCCACGTGCCCCATATCTGTGTATTTTGCAGATTACTTCCGCCACCACCACATCAGATTTCGAAACAGAAAGAGAATGACGATTCCTTTTGAATGACATGAGCACGTACTGTTTGTCTTAATTTACTGTTCTGATTCTTTTTCCCCTTTTTCCCCACCCCCCCTTCCACTCTCAGCTACCTCGCTGGCCAATGGATGTAGGCAAAGGGTTTTGTAATCTTACTAAAAAATTGTTACAATCATAAAATTGCTGAAATCATGATGTGGTACAGAATGTCATAATCACAATGGTATGGACAAACAAACACATAGTTGCATTTTGTTAAAGAATGCTGAGATCATTAACTAATCACTCCGGTTTATCAAGGTATATCACTCTATGAGCGGTACAAACTAAACTAGTGCAGTAGTGAAACCTTAATGTGTCTCGTGGCGGTGTCATCAGTAGATACACATATAGGGTTTACCATTAATGGCAAGATCTCAGGTCCTACTGTGCTGACACAAAGTAATTAGCATGGTTTGTGCTTACCTATTCAAAAAAGGTATAATGTCCCATTAAGTTCGACTGAGGTAGTGCCTTCGTAATCTGTGCAGAGAACTTAGTGTTAGTTGCTACATGAGCACAAAAGGATCTTCAAGGAGCATGTGGGGTCAGGGGGAGACTGTACTTACAGTTATGTAGGATCCAGCAGGTGTATTGACCTGCCGGACCTTTCGCCGCCGCGGAGGATGTTCATTGCGGCTCCTTCGGTATTTGTGCCGGGGGTCTCTTTGCAGATGCGGGGGGTGTCTGGGCTTGTTCAGCGTGTGACGAGGTAGTCACATGAGCATATTGGGGAAAATGGGAACTATCTTGGAGTGGGTTTCTTGACGATGAGCTTACAGGAAAATAGGTTGTCAAAAGGTGGCAGGGGTCCCCCAGTTGCCTGTTTGGCATGTATCCAAAGGGGTGTTACCCTAGTTAAGTAGTAAGAGAACGACTTTCTCCTCCTCTTTCTATCACATTTGTTCGTAAGAACTGTGATTTCCCCGTACAATGATTCAACTTTTCAGGAGCACGAGTCACTAGACCTAGCTCCTGCTCCTTCTCCCCCTTCCCCGATTTTTGTGTTATCAATAGATATAGCAGCACCATATTGTAATTAATGTTAAAGTAAGACTTTTTTTAACTGTATGCCATACATTGCTAGGGTAGACATAATGCATTATTTGCATTTTTACATGTGGAATATTTGTATCCATATTTAAATATATGACAATTACATCAGGTGACTGTGTCATGGAATAATTATGGCATCAATGTCTAACAAAGTGAAGACTTTTTATTGCTTTTATGATTTAATTCAAGATGTATTGATAATACAATTATCACACAATTGCTAAAAAAACATTCACTATATAATTTGAATATTTTTACAAAATGTTAGTAAATAAAAATAATAGCTTGTGATTAATAAAGTACATTTACATTAATTTTTAAATTTTTAAAAACATTTTTTATCTTCATATAATGTATGATTAAAACACAGTGACACACGATGAGATGAGCCTACATTAAGCATTATATTTGACAATAAATTAAAATAAGCTGACACCCAACCTTATCAAATAATTAACTACTAAATGTTAACCAGTTTTGATTCAAAATGATTTAATGTAAATTTTATTAAATTAACTTTCATGTTTTTAAATAATAAATATATATTAGGATGATATTTCTCTAGTTTTCATATTAACTAAGTTCTTTTTTTTCTTTCAAAGGTTATGTGTAAGTAATGTCACTCTACAAGAACAGTTTTCAAATGAAGAACATTGTCTTAAAAATTTGGATTCCTTTACCATCTATTGATGATGACACAATCTACGTCCTGCCACACGTTTTAGAAGATATAACAACAACAACAAATCACATGGATGTTCAGACACAGACAAAGGGCCTTATTACTATGGTAGTCTATGTGACCACCATAGCCATGGTGGCGTTGGGGCACCATTGCACCGGCGTTCCGACCGCCCCATTACAGCTTGGGCAGTGTAACCGCATTGGCACCACAGCAACCACCAGGGATCAGAAATCCCTGGCGGTTTTGAGGCCGCCTTATTCTTGGTAGGGCTGCTGCATTCCCGCCAAGCACATTACGAGTTTCCTCTCTGCCACAGTTTTCATGGCGGTGAGCTCAACGTGAAAAGTGTGGCGGAGAGGAAAGAAAGGGGGCCCTACAGGGCCCCCTATTGCCTCTGCGCCAGGGGATGCATGCAGGGGGTACAAGGTGTGCCCCCTGTCTGCATGCACCCCCAGTTCCTGCAGGGCATGGACTTGACAGGAACCTGCAATGGCATTCCCATTGCGGTGCCTGTGATGGCACTCCTATGAGCATTTAAGCTGGCCCCGCAGTGGGCCAGCTGCCGCAGGACCGCCCGACCTGGATTCCAGTTGGAATTCAGCAGACGGTGTAGTTATGGCTTTGGCGGTGCAGGAGCGGGGAGCTGGCGTTGTGGCCCGCTCCCCCACTGCTAAAATCATACTATGACCCATAGTCACAAACAAATAATAATACTTCTTCATGTTCATGAAGACAGAGGCAGCGTTCTATTAAGCCTGTGAATGTACAATATTTTGAGTGGTGCATCCACAAAACCCATGAGCAAACTCTTAAAGTTGTCAAAGATGACCTTTCAACACTCCATGGGGATATGAATGAGGTAACAGAATCTTCTAATTTAGTCCCTGATATTCACTGTTTTACAATATGGATGCATCACTAAAGGACATAGTAAAGTTAGTCATATGTAAAGAGGAAAAACCACTTCATTCTTCTAGCATTTATATAGTAAAATATGGCCAAAACCATGTGCACAGTTTCACAATATTTAAATTAAAAAGCACTTTAAAAAAATATCATATTCTGTTACTGGTGTCAGAGATGACGTTAAGTATTTGATTACTCAAAATACCTTACTGCTGTGAGCTCATGATGACAAAAGTTCATTTGAATATGAGTGTATTTCTGTTCCACATCGAGGCATGATCTATAAATGGTCTATAATTCAAAATAAACCTGAATTAAAATATGCACAAGCAAAAACATACGCAAAACCATTAAAATGTCTGAGGAACTGCATGCCGATATGTTTGAAAACCAGAAATGGATGTAACAATAATTTTTACTTATTATGTCTGTTTATGTGGAAAATCCATATTTTGAATTTCATGAATGTCTTTATTTACAATTGTAGCAATGTACATGTTTAATAAACTGGTTGAAACGTAATTGTGATATTATGTTAGAAAATAAATTCATTGAATATTATTTTGCTTTAGTCTACTAGAATAATTTCATTGCACCACACAAGAAATATATTAAACAAAAACATATAAATATATATTATTTTCAATACTTTATTTAATTTTTAGTAATAATTTGTTAATTGTATATTTATTTCAACTATTTTTACAAACAAATCATGAACAATTGCAGTATCCTACAATCAATATTGTTTTTGTCACTGTTACAAACATTGTCACTCGTTCAGGTAGGCTTAAAATAATTCTCACCATGAAGCAACAATGTTCCTACCTCTACTCATGAAAATATGTTGCCTGTGATTGAGCGGGTCTTAAAATTATCTTTTCTCAATTCAGTGATAATATATGTCATCAGACACCATTTGTCGGTGCACACCGCTCCGTTTGTGACCGAGATATCATGTTGGCCAAAGTAAACTTGGAGCAGGATCAAAACTTACTTCATCTGCTATGACATCTACACAGCAGACAGAGGATGTCTAATCTCTGTCTACCATGTAAAAAAAGTTCCTGATGGGGTCTGACTTCTAGTTTCATTCTCAGGCTGGCTTAACAAACAAGCATTGCCACAGCCAATAGGTCTCGCCTTTGGGACCTTATAAGTGATTAGCCATGCAACGGTTGCTGTTGTTGCACCAAGGATATTCTGCTGCATAACTAAATACTTATAAGGTCCCAAAAGCGAGACCTATTGGCAATGGACAAGTCATAAATGATACACAGTAAGCAGCGTTCTACTATACATTGTTGTTTTGAATAGTTTCAACGTTAGTTGGTAAAGAGAAGCCTTCAAGTGAATAGCTGCCAAGGTTTTATATTGCCATGTGTGATATTTTCATAATTTTATTGTAATTATGATTCCGCTGCCACAGGCGCTGCCCCACTGTTAATATCTTTTTCGTTTTCTGCTGAAATAGGTGTAATCACCAATATGTACATGTTTCCCTCATCTTCATTGCTTGAGTTTTGCTCGCCAATAAGTGTCACTTATTGTCGTTGAAATGTCACTTATAATTACACTTTAATTATGAAAATGTCACACACAGCAATGTGAAACCTTGGCAGCTATGGGTATCACAAACAAACGCTCACAGCACGTATATCAGGCTGGGGTACAAATGCATGCAGCAAGGTTAGAAAGGCATGCAAGGAGTACACATCAGGCACTAACCGGCTCTGTTGCGTCTGCGATATCTCTGGATGTTGCATTTTTGAGGAGGACGTGTTGTTTAACTTAAAAAGTGAAAATGCTTTTCTCTCCTATTTATACCCCAAACCCGGGAGCCCCAAAGTGCATCGGGCGTAAACACAAGGCATTTTTCATATCACTGAGTCGCAGACGGTAGAAGGCATTGCATAAAATCCAGTTAGAGCACATTTGTTTCCATCTGCCCGCAAATGTGCGTACTGGTCGAGGCAGACTGGCTCTGCATATAAAATAAATAACTGTTCCTTGATTCCTGAGTGCGACGTACATTGTTTTACAAATAGTTTACCGCGGGCCCGGCCTAATGAACGCACCCGCTGTTGAGAGCGCCAACTATAGGGCCACATTGGTTGAAACGAAAATTGAATCGGCAGCCCCCACGAGGCCACACGTCATGAAGCAACGACTCACGGGGAGATTCAGAGAAGTGAAGGAGACGCGGGAACACTCCTGAACGGCTGAGTGAAACGCCTGAGAATCAGCGTGTAGCAGACAGTGAAGCGACTTGGGTGCGACATCTCAAACAAATGGGGTATGCGTTAGTACGAAAACAGCGCGAATCCCCCTATGACCTCGCCGCATTAGTTAAGTAGGAATCTTGAACTGCAAATCTTTTTTGAAGTGTTAACAGGAAGAAGCAATTGAGAGCCAGTGTAACCGTACCTTAATATAAAACTTGCGAGCAGAAATAAATGACAAATAGCTGCCGCTCGGACCGTCATGCAGGCACGCAAGTTAAAACAAGCACGCGAGTGGTGCGCGCGTGCGCCCCACAGCGAAACATCTGTTTTGAATTATCACGCACGCGTCTGGGCACGATAATTCAAAACAGATGATGCCTGTGCGGGTAACCACAAGCAATGGGCCGTGGGCGGAGCAAAGGCGGGACATGCACCCGCCTTTGCCTAATTGCATGCTGTCTTTCTTAGAAAGATGCCCGCAAAGCCCATTAGCCTGTGCGAAAAACAAAAACACAGGCACGAGCGTGTGGTGAGCTTGGTGAGCTGTCTTAAGCCCCTTACTAAAAGTCTTGCAAGCAGCACATGCGCGCTGCTCTAGGCTCGACCTAAACATCCCTTGAGTTGAATGAAGATACTCAAGTAAGCTTGTCTCCAAGTTGTAAAAGCACATTCAAAGACACAAATATATATCATGAATGGGCACCATAATGTTTACAGCCACACTGACAGTGATGAAGAACAAAGACAAAGGTCTCCTTTTCAGCTAGAAGACACTTCATTCTCTGGCAGAGGAAAAATGCATTATCACCCTTTTACCGCACCATCTAACAATTGGCTGTACTTATGCTTTTTTAAAGGCAAGGTCAGTTTTACTTTTTGCAAAATATATGTCTTAGTTGCAGCCATACTCTTGCGTAATGTCAAGGTGATGCAAGGACAACGTAAAGGTTTCAGTAATATTTACAAAGCCACAAAAGAGTTGATTTGCACCACCTTGTGTGACTTTGTAAAGAAATGTAATGTAAGACGGCGGCTTGCACTACGTCACGTTACATTTCAAGCTGGGAGGCATTCTATGGGTGGAGTATGGGTGGTTCAATACATCCACCATGGAGTTTGGTGCTTTCCCAGATTTAGTTAACCTAGTAAACCTAGGAATGCATTAAAATACTATGCCTTCCCATATAAGGTTTAACAAGGAGAAATATCATTATTTCCCCTTGTTATTTCCTCTTTCTGTGCACGATGCATTCCGCATCACACATAGCAAGCGGAAAATGTTTTTAAGGATTTTTGTAGTGCGGGAAGGTGTTCCTTCCTGCATAAAAATAATCCTGGCCGTAACACTTGCACAAGCTGCTCTCTCCTGTAACTCAGCACAGCAAATTTGCTGGCTGCCCTTCATTGCATGCACAAAATAGCAAATATGCCCTTATGTATTTAATGTGCAGACCACTGTTATACATACAAACATGCATGGCCTTGAAAATCATATTTTATGTGTGTGTTACTTTGTAGCAGTGTAAATTGTGTAACTTCGCAAGAGGGACCATTACATTGACAATACTATGGCAAATATCAAAATTTCTTATGGCCAGTATCAATCACTGTTAACCTATCATGCTCTTACCACCAATCAGCATGGTAAGTCATGACAAAGCCAATAGTAAACGCTCATAAATTAGACAAATCTGTTTGCACACCTCCTGCTCACAGACAGGGCCAAATGTTCAAATATGTCAAGAGACAGGCCTAGTTTTGTGAATTCACAATAAATTTATAAATATAAAACGTTACACTAGATAATTCACTACTCAGGCAAGAGTATATGATTGAACACCATGCAATGGTTTTATTTTCAATATAGTTCATATTCAGTATTAGTATAATCAATATTTACAAATTGTTTGACATTTTTTTCTCCAAAACATTCGATATGAATTTGATATGTTACACAAATTATATATAGTACAGAAATATGTTATTGATTTTGCAAAGACTATGAAAAGAAAAATGATTTCCAATGCCACGCATAACGCTGCACTCGAAGGAGGGGAAGAAAGTGTGAGATGATCTGCGTGGGGAGACTACTACTCCCGTCACCCCCTGCAGATAGAACGCTGATAAGCGCGACACCGGCTTGCGGCACGGGGACGCGCGTGGGGAGGCATCCAAGGTGAAGCCATGGTCTAGGGGCGGGCCCGTCCACACCCGTCATTGCCCGGAAGAGGCTGGTCTTTTAGGTTTGCAAGGGATTCTGGGTAACAGACCCTGGTGGGAGGCAGTCAAGTCACCCCATCCTGGATTCCCCTGGGTGTCTAAAATGTATAGGTTTGCTAGGTTTCCCAAGGTGCCCGCAGAGCTAGGGTTAAAAAACTAGAGCTAGGCACTTTGCCAAAAAAGGGTAAATTTTCACTGCGATATTGAGTTGTGACCACGTTGCGTTTTGCGCCGTTTCCTGTCGCGGGCACTATGCCTACCCACACAAGTGATGTACCATTTTTATCGGGAGACTTAGGGTAATTCAGATTTGTAAAGGAACTGTTATTATCTATTGACTTTCGATGCATTTCTGCCTTCCAAATGAAAGACACTGTGTAAAAATAAGTCATTCTAAAAAATGACTGATAATTCTCATGCTAGTATGAGTATTCCCAATTTCAGAAATGTGCAAATATCTACTGTTTCTAAACTCTATATTTTGTTCCCATTTCAGAAATACATAGGTGTCTTTCATACCGATTTTTCCATGTACACATTTTTACAGAATAATTACTATATACCCGGTACATAATAAAAAACCATTGCAAGTTGCTGCTCAGTTTTTGGCTCTGGGTTCGTCGGGTTCTTGGTGAACCTACAAGTCCTATATAAGCCACAACCAGTAATGTCCAGCGGAAGCAACGGTATATTGCTTTCAAAGAGCTTTCATAATTAGAAGAAGTTACAGGTGAAAACGTTGACACAAAAGGCTGTTTTTTTCAACTAATTTTTAATCTATCCTATATTTAACTGTTTGTTTCTATAACAAAACCTTGATGGATCTACACAAATGACCCCTTGCTGAATTCAGGAGTTTGTCTTCTTCTCGAAAATGTATAGCTTTCCAGAATCCATTATTGCTTTTGTACCCATTTCTGCCATTAACTGGAAGGAGGTCAAAAGCACAAAAAATAGCAAAAATAGGCTATGTCCCAGAAAAATGCCAAAACTGTGTAAAAAATGTTGGGTTTCTGACAAAAGTCTGGTATCCCCGAAAAGCTGGGAAAATGGTGATTTCAACCCCACAAACCATTTTTTGATAACATTTGCAGGGCAAAAACCAGATGCTTTCATTTTCAGCCCGTTTTTCCAATTTTTCCGAAAAAAAACAAAATGTTGCTGTATTTTGGCTCATTTCTGTGACCCCTCCAGGGGAATCCACAAACCCTGAGTACCTTTAGAATCCCCATGATGTTGCAAGAAAAGGACGCAAATTTGGCGTGGATACCTAATGTGGTGAAAAAGTTACAGGGGCCTAAGCGTGCACTACCCCAAATAGCCAAAAAAAGGCTTGGCACAGGAGGGGGAAAAGGCCTGGCAGCGAAGGGGTTAAAGAAGTTTAAAAGTAGCAATACGACAGTTCTGCTGTGGATGTTGGAGAGGTCGTCCAAAGTTAATAGAAATCAGAAATTGTAAAAATACATCTCCACTTCCCTAAATTATTAAGAGTGTTCTGGATTCTACTGTTTCATTAAAGTTTTGGCAAATATGGTAAACATAAGGGGAAAAACAGATCGAGAAAATTGGAAAATGAATATTGCTCAAACCAAATATTTTAGAATGACTCCAAATTTATCTCTGTCTTAAAATGTAACATTTTATCCAATTATTGATTATGGAGAAATTACCTGAAAATATTGTCTTTTTAAAAACTCTTCATGATAGTAATGAAAAAGGCTAATTGTCCACAAATCTCAACAAATCTCATCAGAAAATACCACAGCCATCACATTTAGGGGCAGATTTACAAAGAAGTCATGGAATGCAACGCAGAAAGGCAACTTGGAGCACTGCTTTGCTTGACAGGGAGTGAACAGAAATGTGCCATATCTACTTGGATATGACACATTCCTGCTCTCTTTCTGCGATGGAGCTGAGCGCTACCTAGCACCAATGCAGGCACCCTTGCACCGTGGTGCAAGTGTCTCTTTATTGGGAAGTGGTAGCATCGCCACCCCCCCACTCACCTGATACGAGCCGCCACATGCATTGCCATTCTTTTTTAAATCTATTGATTTTTTAAATTCATTCATGAGCAGCCTGGCATTTTGTTGAGCATGTGTTCAACTTCTGGGCAGGGTGTGGTCAAATCTCCTAATTGTCAGGCAGTAGGTATTAGTTAAGTGTGCATGTCTGGCTCGACAGGTTTCTTAGGGTGGCCAAACAGATGTGCACTTTAATCCTCCTAAGCCAGGACAGTCAAGAGACCAGGGGGAGCACAGTTCAGCTCCTATGGTCTCATCTGGAGCACTGGGTTCACCAGCTCTCACCAAACATTGTGTTGTTGTCATGCTGTTCACTACTAAATTAGCATAAGAGCAACGCACAGATTTGTTCTGTTCAAGGCAGTTCCTGTGCTCAAAAGGCAGCGCAGGGGTGGGAGTAACACAGAACGGTAAATAGACATAATATCGGAAAAAAAATATCGAGTGGACAGAATATCGAGTTTTAAATATAGAATGGACAGAATATCGAATTGCCAAAATATAGTGGTGAAGAATATCGAAAAACAGGTAAGAAATATCGATTGAAATAATATAGAAGTAAGTAATATCGACAGTCATAATATAGTTGTTAAAAATATCGAATTTTTCATAGTGTTTTAAGTGTTAGTATATGTGTTAAAAGTATGTATTAATATTGTAATGTATGTTAGAATATTTTTAAAGTAATGAATTTTATGTTATTTTATTTTTGTGTAATTTAATTCCGTAGCGGGTTGTGGGTTTATAGGGGAGTAGGGTGGGAAGTAATTTAATTATAGTACATTAAATAATAATTTATAGGAATTATTAATAATTTAATTTTGCGTTTTACTTCTGTAGCGGGTTGTGGGTTTATAGGGGAATAGGGTGGGAAGTAATTTAATTGTTATTAGTTAATTATTAATTGGTATTGAAACTTAATTGGTTGTTGATTAATTATTAATTGGTAAATAATTAGTATTAATTGGTAATTAATTTGTATTAATTGTTTAATTGATAATTATGTTAATTGTATTCATTTAATATTTGTAGTGGGTAGTGTGTTTATAGGGGAATAGGGTGGGAAGTAATATAATTGTAAATAATTAATTATTTAATTGATGTGTGTATATTGTTAATTAATATATCTTTAAATTAATTTAGCGTTTTACTTCTGTAGCGGGTTGTGGGTTTATAGTGGAATAGGGTGGGAAGTAATTTAATTGTTATTAGTTAATTATGAATTGGTATTGTAAATTAATTGGTTGTTGATTAATTATTAATTGGTAAATAATTTGTATTAATTGGTAATTAATTTGTATTAATTGTTTAATTGATAATTATGTTAATTGTATTCATTTAATATTTGTAGCGGTAGTGTGTTTATAGGGGAATATGGTTGGAAGTAATATAATTGTAAAAAATTAATTATTTAAATAATTTGTGTATATCGTTAATCAATATATTATTAATTAATGATTAATTGGTATTATTAGCATTTATTAATGTTTGTTATTGAAAAACAATTGGTTGTTAATTCATTATTAATAGGTAATTAATTAAACAAAAATATATTGGTATTTATAAATAATTAATTATTAAATCTTGTGTGATTGGTAATTAATTGTAATACTTGTTTTGGTATTAATAATTAATTAATTGTTAACAAAATATTAATTTATTATTTTCGCTACTTTTGCACTTACTTGAGTGGGAATAGTAATTTTTACCCTACCGCTTTGCAACGCTTTCCCTACTGTTGCACTCTCTGGAGTGGGAATAGTAATTTGTATCCCTACGCTATCCAATGCTTTCCCTACTGTTGCACTCTCTGGAGTGGGAATAGTAATTTTTACCCCTACGCTATCCAACGCTTTCCCTACTGTTGCACTCGCTGGAGTGGGAATAGTAATTTTTACCCTCCCGCTATCCAACGCTTTCCCTACTGTTGCATTCTCTGGAGTGGGAATAGTAATTTTTACCCTACCGCTATCCAACGCTTTCCCTACTGTTGCACTCACTGGAGTGGGAATAGTAAATTTGACACACCCGCTATCCAACGCTTCCTCTACTGTTGCACTCTCTGGAGTGGGAATAGTAATTTTTATCCCTACGCTATCCAATGCTTTCCCTACTGTTGCACTCTCTGGAGTGGGAATAGTAATTTTTACCCCTACGCTATCCAACGCTTTCCCTACTGTTGCACTCACTGGAGTGGGAATAGTGAATTTTACCCTCCCGCTATCCAACGCTTTCCCTACTGTTGCACTCTCTGGAGTGGGAATAGTAATTTTTACCCCTACGCTATCCAATGATTTCCCTATTATTGCACTCTCTGGAGTGGGAATAGTAATTTTAACTCTCCCGCTATCCAACGCTTTCCCTACTGTTCCAGTCTCTGGAGTGGGAATAGTAATTTTTACCCTCCCGCTATCCAACGCTTTCCCTACTGTTGCATTCTCTGGAGTGGGAATAGTAATTTTTACCCTACCGCTATCCAACGCTTTCCCTACTGTTGCACTCACTGGAGTGGGAATAGTAAATTTGACACTCCCACTATCCAACGCTTTCTCTACTGTTGCACTCTCTGGAGTGGGAATAGTAATTTTTATCCCTACGCTATCCAATGCTTTCCCTACTGTTGCACTCTCTGGAGTGGGAATAGTAATTTTTACCCCTACGCTATCCAACGCTTTCCCTACTGTTGCACTCACTGGAGTGGGAATAGTAAATTTTACCCTCCCGCTATCCAACGCTTTCCCTACTGTTGCACTCTCTGGAGTGGGAATAGTAATTTTTACCCCTTCGCTATCCAATGATTTCCCTACTGTTGCATTCTCTGGAGTGGGAATAGTAATTTTTACCCTCCCGCTATCCAACGCTTTCCCTACTATTGCACTTACTGGAGTGGTAATAGTAATTTTTATCCCTACGCTATCCAATGCTTTCCCTACTGTTGCACTCTCTGGAGTGGGAATAGTAATTTTTACCCCTACGCTATCCAACGCTTTCCCTACTGTTGCACTCACTGGAGTGGGAATAGTAAATTTTACCCTCCCGCTATCCAACGCTTTCCCTACTGTTGCACTCTCTGGAGTGGGAATAGTAATTTTTACTCTCCCGCTATCCAACGCTTTCCCTACTGTTGCATTCTCTGGAGTGGGAATAGTAATTTTTACCCTCCCGCTATCCAACGCTTTCCCTACTATTGCACTTACTGGAGTGGTAATAGTAAATTTTACCCGCCCGCTATCCTACGCAGAAAATATTGAATATTTTTAATAAATATTACGTTAATATATATGTATTAATTAATTTTTTTACTTACATTAAATATTTATTAATTTTAATGTTATTTAAGTATTTTTAAGTATGTGTCAGTTAATTATATGTATTATTTCATAAATTTTATATTACTTTTAAAAAATTTAAAAAATTCGATATTTTGACTAACTATATTATTTACATCGATATTTTGGATTCTATATTTTTGTACTTTCCTGTTTGGAGATAGGGAGTCGATATTTTGGTATTCTATATTTTGGCATCGATATTTTTGTAAGTCTATATTTTTGTAGTCGATATTATGTCAGTGATCCACACAGAACATGGCCAATCACTGTGTGGCTTTATATTTAAGTCTTACAGTGAATGGCCATGTTCTGTTCCTTCTTGTGTCAAGTCACACGATGTGATGAGACCAGCTTGAATTTAAGAAGCGTGACTTCAGAGCATTAGGGGGTTGAAACATTTTAGAAGCCAAATGGGTGCCTTAGGAATTTGGAAACGTGCGATCGCTGAAAGGCGGTATGAATGTCACACAGATGTTTTAGGTTAGCTTGGAGATTGGTAGTTCATTTGTAATTTAATTATAATAGCTGCTATTTAATGATAGTGTGAAATAAATAATTGTTTTTCTGTTGGTCAATTTCTTAGATATATTTGTACATTTTTATGTAGCGCTAACTTGACTTGAAGGTATTGGAGCGCTTTCCATAAGTGCGAGTTACATTACACAAGATCTCTTTTTTTTTAGCACAGTAGAAGTGATTTTCCTAGAATCCCAAGATGTTGAACCGATGCACAGAGTCGAACCGGGTTCCCAGCACCGAAGTCGGCAGCTCTGGCCATAATGCCACATCAGCTCCAGCTGATGTGCATACTGAGACATCAATGAATTGAAGCCACTTGAATGTTACTAATCAGGGTTTATTATGTTTGTATTTCATGTCGAGCTATCGCACAGAATCTGAGGGACACTCGCAGAAATCTTTATGTGGAAGGAATATTCTTTTCTTTTGTAGGCAGGTTATCACAGATATTACAAGTTAGAAACAATATAGTTCACACTTGTTTGATTGTTCTGGAAAGTTAGTTAAACAGGAGGAGCCAGATAGTACTGTCTTTTTAGGTCGAGCCTAGCGCATACTGTATCTGGTATGTGTGGTGAGAGAAACTCCCCTCTTTTCTATTGGCTTCTATTAGTGCCCTTAATAAAAGCTTGCTTTTGTTTGGTGGGTAGGGTAAATTAGTCCTACCTTTTGGAGTTTAGGACCCTCCTAGGCAACTGCCCTTGTTACTGTATCATTATTCTGTTTTCAATATATGTTGTTTACTGCGCACTCTTTTTACATTTCCGTCCGCTCATCAGCACAGCTTCATGGATACCGCACTTTATGTTTTGGACCTATCGATATTAGGGCAGCCTTCACTTTCGCTTCTGTTGCTGCCTGTCTGTTTATGGCTTCCCCCTCCCTCCTCACATTCGGAGCCCTCCCCCACCATCCAAACACACATACAGCTGTGGGTTTCTCATGACAGAGAGACCTCGCACTGGGAATACCCAGCTTGCCCCAACTTATTTAATTGAATTCAATTTGTTCCCCAACTTTTTTCCTCTTAGTACCTCTCTTTCTGTCTCTGTCTCACTCCTCCATACTTGCTGAAAACCATGATTTATGTTCCCTGGCATATCCCTGCAAATCAGCATGGATGCGCCAGGGAAGATGCGTCACGTAAGATTGCCCTTGCGCCACCACAGATGCGCCGCATTTACAATGCGGTGCATCGTGGCGCAAGGACAAGCAGATACGTGACGCATCTGCCGGCGTAAGGTTGGCGCAGTGCTGAAGTTGCGTCGCAAGCGCGACGCAACTCCAGCACTGTTCCAACCTACCCTATCCCTAACATGGTGCGTCAAGCCTTACGCCTGCTTCAAGCAGGTGCAGGGTTTTGATGCATCAGCGTTGGGAAAGTGACTCAGTGAAATCTTAAAGATTTCACGGAGTCACTTTTCAGGGGCGTTCCTGCGACGGAACGCCCCCCCTGAGTAGAAACGCCCACATGAAACCTGACGCAGGTTTCATGTGGCGCAGGGCTTTACATCGTGACGCATCTCCATAGATGCGTCACGATGTAAATGGGGCGCAACATGGCGCAGGGTTTACGCCGCCGCTGCGTCACAAAAGTGACACAACGGCGGCGTAAAAGTGGCGCAAGTCTGATATAAATCTGCCCCATCACTTTAAGAAACGGCTCTTACCCTCCCTTTCCTCTCCTTTCCTATTTGTTCTCCTGTAAAATGGATCCGAAAAAGAAAAAACCTTTTGTGGAAATTTCGTCTTTTTCTTTCATTTTTGTATTCCAAAGTGCAGCCTCAGGGACGGAGAGGAAAAAAAGGTTCAAAATAGAAAAACTAAATAAATTATATAAAAATAAATCAAGATAGAGTGGTCGTTAAGTGGCCAGATTGATTCTATTCACGACTACGCACATTAGTGTCTCGTTATATAGTTTGCCATTGACGTGCTTCTTTCATTTTCTATTTTTTAATAAGTCGTTCTGTTATACATAATATTATCTAATTTATAAATAAGGTAACAGAAATGCTAATAGCACTCTTTTATATTCTGCAATGTGCTGCACACAAGCCACGCTACTCTACAGCATAGCTTAGACACATTAGCAAAGCCAATAGCTCTGGCTAAACATTTATAAGGTCCCAAAGGTGAGACCTATTGGCTATGCCAATGCTTGTTAAACCTGTCATTGCAAGGAACACGGCGAAAGGAAGCTACCTTATTTTAGCAGCAGCAATTCACCATGGCCTGGCATGGAAAACTAATGTTCTGCCTATAAGTGCAAATAAAATAATTGAGAGCAATTTTGCTGCAGGCAGCGACATCATCTTTATAAATGAAAACTGCTCATGCAGTGACACCACTCACCACTTTATTTTATGTAGAATTCAATTGTTCATCAGTTTGCATTTTTCCAAATCCCTCATTACTTCCAGATCTGATCGACTGATCTGGGGCATTGTTGTTTTGTTTTAGTTTCTTTGTTCACCTATTTCCCAGTTTCTTAGAATATATTTATGAAACCTGCGTACTAGTTTATTTGATACATGCATATTGGGCACGCTTTCCAATTGATGCGAACCACATTTCAATGATAAGGAACTCTTCTAAGTAATATAAAGTAATGTATTTGGGAGGTGATGTATTCCTACGAGGGCCCTTTTTTTCAATAAAAGCCACGATACTGAGACAGGACTGTCGCTGGGTATGGCTTATTTATTATGGATGGAAGTGTGTTTTCACAGTGCAACTTTCATGGTGGGTCTGACACTGTCCACTGATGTTTTTTTGTGAGATTTGTGACATGAAAATACAAGTCAGGTTTAGTCCAATACGATGTCAATAGACAGTGCTTACTGGGTTGCAGGTGTACTTTACTGGAAGCATTCAGCCTCCCCCTTTACAATAAAACAGTTGTCATGTGGTCTAGATTCTTATTGCTCTTTCAGCAAATTCTTTAACAAAATTAACTGAAAATGAACTATATGCCTCTTTTCTTTCAAACTTTTCTCAGTGGGAGGACCCCCAAATCCTTCCTTATGCCAGTTGGGCTCAATTGCTAAGTCAAACTGGCCCCTACCTTTTACACCTCACCACTTTGAGAAATCACCAGCTGCCACTGTCTTCCTGTTGTGCCAGTACCTTTCCTGACGCCGGTTACCATTGTGCTTGTGAACAGGCATGGTGCGCTGCGCGTGGAGGGCAGGACAGGGACAGGGAACACAGTTGGGCCACCATGTTCCTCTCAGACACTTACCTGCCGGCCGCCAGCCAGCCGGTATACTACCCTGCATCTGCGCTCATGTCCTGGAGGCATATTGGCTAGGAGGCTCCTCTGGGATCTCCATTACCAGAGCCAATTATCTTACCAGAATCCTCTAGTGAGGTTTTATGGGATATACCTTCCCAATCCAAAATGGTGCAACCCAGAGACTATCATTAGGTTTTCCCAATCCATCGTGGTGCCAATCCTTCTGATGTTCTTTCCTGGGGTCTGAGGAATGAAAAGAACTCAGAATTATTTTTTGCTTGCATCACAATGTTCTGGCAGTCTTGTCATAGCCTCTTCATTCCCAACTTTTTTCCAGTTAGTCCTGGTTCCTGTTTGGCATTCTTATTCCTGGGTGCATATTAGCCTGCTCATTATTGCAGGCACAAACCCAGGATTCTTTGCCTGCTCCTGGAACCTATATTCCACGCCTGGTCTTCTCTGCCATTCTTTGAGGTTTTTTGCCCACAGTTTTTTTCCTCCGACAGGGTCTCTTTCTGGGGTAGGCACTATCTGCTTTGGACCTGTCTTTTGCCGGTGGCATTGTGCCTGCTAGAAGGGGTTGCCCTTATATTTGGCAGACTAGGACTGTCAAGACCTGGACCTCCCATTCCAACCGCCACCGAGGAACTTCAGCTAGGCACCAATCTTCGGAGGACAGCACTTCCTGCATGAAAACAATCCTTACAGTTTGAAAGGATTTGTTTTGTTAGGTTGTACCCAGCCTTTATATACTAAGTCCAGGTATAGGCAATTTGTGATGTCTGAGGCACAAAAGAGGGCCGTATTCTCCTCTTAAATAGGTATCTGTGAGTAGATGAGGGAAGGTTCTATGTCACCCACCCTAATTAGGTGTCTTTTTAACAGACTGGAGAAAATTGGTGCAAGAGAAACATGTATGTATTTACCAGTGAGAAATGTGGGATAGCTATATCTGGTTGTATTAGACTGGGTTAAAGTAAAAAGTTAAGGCAGACCCCGATGTTGCATGGGTTAAGGTACAAGGACCAGGTTTGTTCCTGTGGAATGTTTACCTTTGGGCTTAGAAAGTTTTTGGGTGAAAAATTAGTTGTCAACGATTTGTCAGCAGGGCAAGCAACAGCTTGATCCACAACAGCGAGGTCCTGGTGTGGTTGTCAATGAATGTGGGAAAGCTCCAAACAGAAGATGTCTGAAGTCCGTGTCCAGGAAGGCCTCAGAGTCAATGGATTTTTGCTCGAAATGAGTCCTGATGAAGCCCTCTATGTTTGGACTTAGAAACTATTTTGGAAGTCAGATCTTCTTTAGCGAGGCATTGCAGAAAGCTTACTCAGACCGGCGATTCAACGTCGATGGCTGCAGCTTTGTCTGTGGTCCCAGTCTCCGATGGTTCTCAAGGCAGAAACCTGGCAAAAGGTTTCTAAGTGGCACTTCTTCCAGCTTGAGGACATCAGGAGTAGACTCTAACACCAACTAAGAGTCCAAGATCTGGGGGGTCACCACTTGGGCATTCGTCATGCGAGCAGGGAAATAGATGAAACGATTGCTCCAGCATGCAGGGAGCTGGATATTTAGCAGCTCCCTATGTGCAGGAGCAATTCTGGCTCCCCCAGAAGCTGGGGAGACGACTGGGACTGCAGGGGACTTGAGGTTACCCCCAAGGTTCCCATCATAGCACACTGGGTGCCCTGAGTGGGCTCCAGGGCACACAGGTAGATGTGGCCAAGCCCAGGGGTCCCAGAAAGTGGCCAGCAGAGGGAGGGCTGTGTGATTCACCTCCCCCATTCCAAAAGAGGCAAAACAGAGGGTAGAAAAACAAGCAGAAAAGGTAAAATGGAGTGCAGAAAAACAAGCAGGAGAGGCAAAACAGAGGGCAGAAAAACAAGCAGAAAAAGACAAAACAGATGGCAGAAATGGCAAAACAGAAGGCAGAAAAATGTGCAGAATAGGCAATACAGAGGGCAGAAAAACAAGCACATAAAGCAAACTGCAAGGCAGAAAAACAAGCATAAAAAGCAAAAAAGGGCAGGAAAATTAGTAGAAAAGGCAAAGCAGAAGGCTGAAAAATGAGTAGGAAAGGCAAAAGAGTGGGCAGAAAAACTAGCACAAAAGGTAAAAGAGAGCAGAATAGGGCAAAACAGAGGGCACTCACACACCCATTCAGAGACTCATGCACCCACTCAAACACACACACCCACTTATAGACCCACTCCGACACTCACACACCCACTGACAGACCCACTCAGACTCATCCACCCACTTACAGACTTGTGTACTTGCTTACAGACTCACTCAGAGACTCACTCACCCACTCACAGATCCACTCAGACACTCATGCACTCACTTAAAGACTGACACACACTCTTGGAGGCACTCACACACCCACTCTGACACCTCCTTACAGACCCACTCAGACACTCATGCACCCACTTGGACACCCACTCACTCATGTACCTACTCACAGACCTACTCAGACACTCATGCACCCATTCACACTCAGTGAAACACTTACACAGCCACTCCCAAACCCACTCAGACTCACACACCCATTGAGATATTCACACACTCATACAAGTTACAGTTGGGAAATACAATTTTAAAAACCTTAGAAATTCAGTGAAAAAGGCAACGGTTACAGGGACATTATAGTTAGCAAATAACTTTTTAAAAAACTTAAAAATTAATTGAAATAAACCCAGGTTACAGGGGCATTTTAGTTAGGAAATAGAATTTTAAAACACCTTAGAATTTCACTGAAAAAGCCAAAGGTTACAGGGACCTGGTACTTAGTCTCAGATGTCATCAGTAATGTCATCAGTGATGTCACTGACCATGTCATGAGTGATGTAATATGTGACATCATCAGCAGGGCATTGAGGGCGCACGAGTTATAGTTAGATCAACTAACTATAACAGGCAAATTTCTCTGGTTTTATGTGAGTCAAATGCTCAACTAACTATAACGTCCCTGAAACCTATATTTTTAGTGATTTTCTAAGGTTTTTTAAATGCTAATTCCTAACTATAACTTCTGTAAAACCTATGGTTTTTTCAGTGAATTTCGAAGGTTTTTTAAATGTTAATTTCATATTTTAATGTTTATAAAACCTATATTACTTCTATTATATTTTTAAATGTTTTGGAACTCTTATACTTCTTGTTTTTAACTTTAAAAATCGTGTAATGTTTTATATCTTCCCCAAAAAATATGTATATATTTTTTTTGGGGGGGAGAAAACTGCACTCCCATACTGGTAGCGTACCAAGCTCCATCACCACATGAATCCTATCCGCCATATTGCTAAACTCGCAAATGATGCGCATTTCGGATCCGACGAGTTTGTGGCACCACGTCCCGCGTAACATCATATACACATGAAGTCCCCCCAGGTACTACTTTGGTATCCAACGGGTACGCAGTACCAAGCCACGTGTTACATCATGTACGTACGGGGTCGCACCAGCTGCGCGTTGCGTATTCGACGAGTACATGCTGCCAGGCCCGGTGTTACGTCACAAATGTATAGTATTGCGCCGGGTACACCATTCCCTTTTTTGGGTCTCAAAAGTATATCTAAATAACTTTAAACAGTATATGAGAGCACACAAAAATCTAAATTATTTTAAACATTTATATATTTCTAACTGTAATAAACTTATATTATGATAAATATATTTTGTCAAAATCGCGCCGGGTGCGGCCTCCTTGCGCACTCGGTGCGCTATTGCCATGTGACCTTAAAAAAAAGCATTTGATTGGTTCATAACATCTCCCATTGTAACAGCTGTACGACCCCACCCATTTTACTCATTCTCGCTACAGCGTTTGATGAGAGACACCTCTTCTGCTAGAAAGCTTTTTTGAAAAGTGTTTTCCCGTATAGACATTTCATATACTACACACAACATGCAACGATCATCTTGATCAATATTCATGCTCTGTACATTAGCCTTCCACGTGTGATTGCCATGCATCTCAAACGTTCCAGCAAAAAACAAATGTGTGTTACATGATGCCCCTTGTGTGTGTGTCTGCACATTATTGTGCTACCTTTCGGCCTGGGTATTGCTGGCTCTAAGGAGCATCATCAGCCACGGGCAGACTGCACATCCTAAATCACATGCCATCTCATTAATTATAGTTTCCGCCCTCCCGACACATGCTACACTAATCTAAATTGCACACTTTACGAGGTCAAAACTACAAAAGAAACACACATAAGTACACTTCCTGGCCAGGCAGGAACTGAACAACGCCCAAGTCCCCGGAATAATTATTCACACCCCTACGCTGGCCTGGCGTAGGCAAGCCCAGCCCACTTTGCGTACGTCTAAATAGGATAACCACAACGCCACACGTCCCTCTTCTTCCACACTACCTCAAATGATTTGCCGCATCCACCTCGCATATCACAATGCGCAATAAAAAAAAATGGATCCATGAGGTGTACTCCATCCTGGCAATCAACACGGGCTCTAAATTGTGAGCCCTACTGCCCGTCGTCTATGAAAGGGATCCATGAGGTGTACACTCTCCTGCAATCAACACTCCATCTGAATTGTGAGCACTGCTGCCCGTAGTGTTTGCTCACACAACAATGACAGCAGGTAAGCAGAGCGGCCTGGGTGCACAGGGCCTCCAATTGAGTGTGCTGCGGAGAGAGGAGTGGCGTGCTTCAGCCTAGCTGCGCAGGTCCGAACAAACGATATTGCCATGTGTTATGATGTGATCTTTGACCTCATTCAGTCACATCTCTGTCTCATTTTAAAGACCTGCTGGACTGTACTGTAGGCCTGAGCCAGCGGGCAGCGCTGCCCTACAGACACCTCTACAGCGCTGTGCTGCAGGAGGGATGGGATGCATCAGCCACACTGCGCACGTGCGAATAAGCTATATTGCCATGTGTTATGATGTGATCTTTGACCTCATTCAGTCACATCTCTGTCTCATTTTAAAGACCTGCTATATCATAAGGTAGGCCTGAACCTACGGGCAGCGCTGCCCTACAGACACCTGTTGAGGGCGGTTCTGCGGGAGGGGTGGGGTGCATCTCCCTGAGTGTGCACGTGCGAAAAAGCGATGCTGCCGTGCCCAATGATGTGATCTCTGACCTCATTCAGTCACATCGGTCTAATTTTAAGGACCTGCTGGATAGTACTGTAGGCCTGAGCCAGCGGGCAGCGCTGCCCTACAGACGCGTGGCGTTGGCTTTTAGGACACTGTAGTGAGCTCCTTACTAAGTATACATGCACACAGGCTCCCGCCACTGCATTACACGCGCACATTATGATTCTAGCAAGCGCTCTGTTCCTTTGTATGTGAACGTTGGCATAACATATTATTATTTAACCTTGTGTATTCTCGTGCACTCCAACTCCTCTTTGAACCACGATTACCACTAACAGTTGGTAGATCATACTTCAAAAACGAAGGATGCACTCAACTCCTATTTTTTATCAAGCGTGAAATAAACCTTCATTTACCTCCAGACGCTTCCACCATTAAATTATTTCTACCTTTTCAGACATTGCATTGATTGCCACAAGAAGGGCGGAGCAGGAGCTGACCCCGCAATGATGCCCTGGCATTCTGACACCTTCCATCGTGGTATCAAGACACCGTCCCTGACTGGAGACCTGGTCTATCGTACAAACATACCCCGGACTAGGAGCTTGCACTAACACGTCGTGGGACACACCAGTGGTGGCAGGTAAGCAGTGAAGCCTCGGTGTGCAAGACCTACAATTGAGCACAGTGCGGGGGAAGGGGTTGGGGTGCAAATAATGTAGGACTATATTATCAAACAACGGCGGTAACATTATCACCACTTAAGCGACAGGAAATTGTCGCTAAAGCGACGATAAGGGGATGATAATATGCCCTTGTAAATTCCCATAGAAGCCCAGGTTCACACCAGAACCTGGGCTTCTAAGGGAATTCACAAGGGCATATTATCGACACCTTATTGCCACTTTAGCGTCAGTTTCCTGATGCTAAAGCGGCGATAATGTTATCACCCTTCCTTCATAATATGGCCCATAATCTCTGGCCTCATGTATTTAATTTTAAGGACTTGCTGAACCACACTCTTTCTCGCAGACCCCAGTGTCCTAGACAAATGGGTGACGGAGGGTAAACACTAAGGGCTGGGTACAATAGGCCGACGCTCTGTCTCCGCCTCCCTCTCTTCTTTTGACTCTCCCTCCCCTGCTCCCTTCCACCCACTCCCCCTCCCTTCCATTCTCACTATGGTCCTTTCATTCGGACTACCTTTCTTTACCTCTTCCACATAGCACACATACTTATGTTTCATTTTTGTCTTGCAGGTTTCCTATGCTGCTTCCACTTGAGTCCAACCCACGTTTTTTTATTATACTGTTCTATTAAAGTTACATTTCTATTTATTTCTGTTTTAATAAAGGTTACTTATTTTTTCAAATAAATATCTGAGTGTATAGGTCTTCTTTTTCTGACGACACTTGTCTATTGTTTATTGTGAAAATCATCTGTTTATTGGAGATTTTAAGGACAACATTATTTAATATTAGAGTGCACTTACCAAACATAATCTAACTGACTATTAGACAAATGAAGCCTGGGTAATTGTACAACTGCAAGAGTTCTATGAGTGTATCAATTTATAACACCATAAGTGCTGCCCGTGTGATTACAGAACAAATAAGGCACTGCCTAGGACCACCGAGGCTTCAGGGACTGCCGAGGCCCACCCTGCATTGTTAAATAAAGACCCGGAGTGTGGCGATCCTCGGACTTCAGTTGGCCTTGAACCCCCCGAACAATTAGTAAACAATACCCAGGAAGGTGGCGCTCCCCTAGGCTGCAAAAAGTCTCTGTGCCTTTCCACGCCTAATTTACATGTGACATTAAGATCCCCAGTCCCCGCTATATAATAATTGGATTGGCCACGGAACATTACCCACCCACCAGGGGCCTCTTTTAAAAGAACGGGTGAGACTCCCCTTTTTTGTTTTGTTCTTTTCTCTCCATTTTTACCATCCGCATCCCCTCTATTACAGCGATACAAGGTTTTCCTCCTCTCGCTTCAAGTAGTCGAACAAGTATTTGCTATCACAGGGTGGAAACCATGCACCACCCTCTAATAGCAAACACAAATGTACAGCGAATGCACACCCCGGGACATTGTTTGAGCTGCGCCTGAGAGGTCGCCCTCCCTACTATCATGATGAATTTATTAGTATAAATGCATACTAACACTACTTATACATGTGTAGTACAGCGACCAGAATATAGTGAAGAAGCAGAGGAAGCGCAAACGGGTCTTCAGCACAATGCAAGCAATTTTGCTGAGTGGTGCCTTCTTTTTGCCTTCTCCCACTCGTCGCCAAATTTATGTAGTGAAGAGGCAGACAGCAGTGAATCCAATAAGTAGATTTATTACAAGAAAACAAGACACCTGAAACAACCACCAACAGGAGCAGACAGCAAAGCAACCGTCCAATCCAGCACCGTGTACAAACTCCGCAAGGTTCCCCTCATGACAGCCCTACATTCTAACGTTACATACTGAGGGCCATATTATCAAGGAATGGCATTAAAATTATCGCCGCCTTAGCGGCAGGAAACTGCCACTAAAACAGCGATAATGGGCTTGATAATATGCCGTAGAGAATTCCAATAGAAGCCTATGTTCTCGTGTTAACATGGGTTTCTATTGGTTTCTATTGGAATTCTCTACGGCATATTGTCCTACACCGCCCAGAGCCCATCACTTTACAGCAATCAGCTCAGTTTATTCCCCAAGTCTTCACACCGGTAGGTGTAACTACTTCGCTTCCCGCTTCCGGTATACTATCAACACACAGTAGCGGTCAGTAGTTCGCTTCTCACTCCCTGTATGGTATAAACGCTGACTAACAGTACTTGCACACGTATGCAACAAACATCAGACCACATCACTTTACAGCAATGACCTCACGGTTTACACTCTTGGTTTCATACCCGAGTGTAGCACCATATCATATCACTACCATGCCACTCTGAGCAACACCGTACTATCAGACCGTTAACAGTGATAACAACCTACTGGCGACCGCCAGTAGGTAATCACGAACAAATTACAATAGTTCCTTGATTCTTTTAGATTTCAAAAATTCTCTCTATTACTGTCTTTCTACTTTTCCATATAAATAGTTTTTTTAATATTGAACTACACATCGAAGTCAGGAATGCAACGTATTCTATCAACACACTTTCTAGAACATTTTACAACACGTGGAGGTTAAAAGCTCATCAATATTTTTAAACCTAACGATATTTTTTTGCAACATTTTCTCGAACATTTAACGGCACGTGCAGGTTAAAAGTTCACGATTGTTTTAAGTTCGAACAGTGCCTTCCAAATGCAAGTAGCAGGTGTGGTTGAGTTGAGCAAATTTTATCCTATAATATGTACTATTATATGTACGTGCAAACTGCTTTTTCTTAACCAATCACAAACATACTTTTCCACAAAACGAATGTGCACCCTACTTTTAAAAAACAATGCTTTTCATCTCCCAATCAGGTACCGTTTTGTATGCAAAAAGAAACTAGTTCCCTATCTTTAAACATATCTCTTATTCTACGAAGGAACCGCATGAGCTACAGACATCTTTCCATACCTTCCAGCCATACCTTCAAAATGCTAGTATGGATCGTAGGAAATCGCTATGTTTTCTGGTGCAAGAGGTTTGCAGAACAGAGACGTATTGTCTTAGACCTAGGATTACAAAATGTGGACATTAAATGGTTTGGACAGAGAGAATTGAAGTGGCACCAATTGTTGCCTTTGGTTAACACCCAACATCCAACACCCTGACCTCATGATTGTGCACTGTGGTGGAACGACTTAGGCACATTGACTAGGGTAGATTTGGACAATTGATGTTACTTTTGCCTCAAACTGTCTTTGTATATTCCAATATATGCCAAAGACAGAAGTGGAAATGGTCCAAACAATTTTGTCCTCAGATTGAAAAATCTCCGAAAAAAGTCAACAAAGCTGTCTCTGCATACCTCAGAGACCACAAAATGGTCTCTTTTTAGAGCCACCCTATATCAATATCAGCTTCATTAAAGATTCCCCATCCTGAATACTTGGTTTAATAGGGCCTCAAAATCCATTACTGATCATATTTTTATAAACACTGAGGTAATTTCTCATTGTGCTGGGCAGCAAATTAACAGACTTCATAAAGCACCAGATTTTGAAGTGTTACCTTGACACAATCACATTATCTCCATGCACACTTATGAACAACTTCACAGTCATCTGTCCCTGGAGTACCTATTTTCTTCAGTGTTTGTCTAGCGGTTCCTGCAGCCTGGTAATCTGACAGGGCCAGTGTGTGGGCGTGTTACAGGTCCAAAAAATCAAAAACTAATAGCCCACAGAATGTTTTTTCAAGATGGTCCATCTAATAGTGCCATGACCAATATTGTGTGTGCTGACCACCACCCTACACTACAGAACTGCCCAAGTTCACTTCACAGGTCTTCAAAGTGACACTTCCTTACTGTTAAGAAGCTTCGTAGACAAAACTAAGTTTAAGGCATAAGTTTTAATAGTTTAAGTTAAATACATAACATACCAGCACGACAGGAGCGTTCCGTACGGGTTGCTGGCTGGGTAAGTATTACAAACTGTCAACTGTCAAAGAGCAACCATCAGCTGGCATTCTAGAATGCCAGCTGATGTCACACATAGCATGCACGACGGCAGGGACGCGCGTGGAAGGGGACAGGAGCTTAAAAGGGACAATACGTGGAGAAGACAAAAGTCCAACACAACACATTTCCTTCCGGAGGAAAACAAGGTTGATGTTCATTGCAAAGAGAAAGAAGCGCACCACGGACATGGTTTGTTATTCACGAACAAAGTCTTTGTACTTGCTGGGTTTCTCAACGCTTCGGCCATATCTACTGATACATCCTGCTTCCTTCACAGTATCCCCTTCTTTTCCGTGATCTTCTTCTGACTCAATGATGCTCTCTGCCCCTGGAGGACTCTCCGCATTGCTGTTGTTAGGGTTTCCCTCTTCTGCAATAACTTCCTCAAGATCCTGCTCTTCCTCTGACTGGCAATCACTCTCCACACTGTGTGACTCACCCGAGCTACTAGTGCAAATGTCTCTGTATTCTCCAATAGACTCAATGTGCTCCTGGTCAGTACCAGCCTCAGTGTCATTGGATTGGCATGGCACAGGTGTGCTGTTCTCTTCTCCATCTGACCCTGATCCTTCATTGAGCAACCAGTCAAAGTTGTCCTTCTTGTTAGCGTACACCTGTCCCTCATGTTGTGGTGATCTGGCATTGTCCTGATCAAATATTTCATCGTCTCTACCTCCAACTGTTCGTGTACAAGCAGAAAGCGCGGAGGCATGCCACACTTTCCCATCGCTGAGAAGGGCGGAATTACAAAAGACTTTCTCCACCACCAACGGCATAGAAAATCAATTTTGTCCCTTTTCAACAAAGCCACTTTTTTTTACTCTCACTCTGTCTCCTACTTTGATTTTGATTTGTTCGCTCTTATGTTTTGCATCATATCTTTCCTTACATGCCACTTGTGCCTGTTGGATGCTCTCCCTTATCGATTCACTAGACCACTCTGCTCTCCTAGCTGTTTTGAGCCATCCTATGTTGTCCTTTGATAAGGGTGTCCTTCCTCTCATCGATTCAAAAGGGCTGAAGTGTGTACTCTCCCCTGGTGCTATCCTATATGACCAAATCATTTTGTACACTTCTCTCATCCAACATAGACCGTTGTTCTTTGCTAGTTGTATAGTGCCTTTTATTACTCTATTGAAACGTTCAACCGCACCGTTCCCAGCGGGATGGTACACAAAAGTGGTTTTGTGTTTTATACCATTCCTTTCCATGAACTTTTTGAAGCACCCAGATGTGAATTGACTGCCGTAGTCGCTAACAATAGTTTTTGGTATGCCTTCCTTCGTGAAAACTCTGTCGAGGAACGTGACTATGTCCTGTGTCTCAACCTTGTGGCATACCTTTATCTCTGGCCACTTTGAAAAATGGTCCACCATGAGCACTATGTGTACCTGTTCCTCCTTGTACCATATGGGTCCCATAATGTCTATGCCCACTCTCTCCCATGGCATGCCAGGACAATGTAATGGTTGCAGAGGGGGCTTCATCGTGACCTGAGATTTGTCCGAATTTTCACACTGGACACAGTTTCTCACTGTGCGTTCTATTTCTAAGTTGCAACCTGGCCACCAATACCAGCACTTAATCCTGTGTTTTGTTTTGTTTATGCCTAGGTGTCCATCATGGCATATATCCAATATTCTTTTCCTTAGTGTGACAGGTGGTATCACCTTGCCCTGTCTCAGAATGAGCTCGCCTTCCATGGACAATTCATTTCTGAGCTCCCAGAATGGTCTCAGCTCTTTTCTTATACTCTTCTTGCTGGGCCAGCTACTAACAATGAGTATGTGCACTTCCTGCAGTGTTTCATCCTTTTGGTACGCATTCTGTATGCTGGGGAACTCCTCATTGATGCTTGCCACGTGAAATTCGTCCTCCCTTTCCTCTGGATCCTCATGGTCTGGTAGGGGTAGTCTGCTCAGGAAGTTGGAAACTACATTTTTGGCACCGGGCAGGTACTGCACGTCATAATTGTAATCTAACAGTCTCACAGACAGACGTGCCAGTCTGGGTGATGCATTGTATAATCCTTTTACGGTTAGTACCTTTGTGAGTGGTTTGTGGTCGCACTGTAAGGTTACCCTTTTTCCCCAGATGCCGAAAGTGTTCCAGTCCCCACACACAAGCCAAAGCTTCCCTCTCAATCACCGAGTATCTTTCCTCCATTAGGGTTAGTGAGCGGGATGCAAATGCGATTGCCACTTCCTTTCCTGTGCTACTTGGCTGTGTGAGGACTGCACCTATCCCTCTTCCGCTGGCATCTGTGGTGACAATGCTGCTAAGGCTAGTGTTGAAGCCTTGCAGGGGCGGTGCCTCACAGATTTCCTGCTTGAGGGCATTGAAACTCTAATTGCAACCTTGAGACCATTCAAACTTGTTCCGTGATTTTAAAAGTTGTCTTATACTATATGTCTTTGTGGAAAAGTTCCTCACGAACTTAGAATAAAATTCCACCAGCCCCAAAAATGCTCTGAGTTCCTCTTTGTTCTTTGGAACTGGTGCATCTCTGATGGCATTGAGTAACTTTCTTGGGCTTTATTCCTTCAGGTGTTTTTTTAGCAAACTTGCACTTTTTTCACTCTGCAGTCATCCTACACCTTTCCAATATATTTAGCACACCAACCTCTGGTCGTGGTCCTCCTGGTCTTTGCCCATTACAAGAATGTCATCTTGAAAAATAAGTACTTTTTTTATACCTTTAAAAAGTTCATGCAAGAGCCTCTGAAATAATGCTGCAGCCGAAGCTAACCCAATGGGTACCCTCTTGAATCTGTAACACCTGAAAGGTGAAATGAAGGTGGTGAGGTGCCTGCTTTCAGGGTGCAGAGAGACCTGATGGTACGCCGCAGCAAGGTCTATTGTAGATAATATCTTCATGCCTTTTGTCAGGGAAAGTATTTCATTTATTTTAGAGAGTGGATACTGATCAACCAGGATACTTTTGTTGAGGTCGTGCAAGTCAATGCACAACCTCAATTTGCCGTTGGGCTTGCGGGCAACGACCAAGGGTGCGACCCACTCTGATGATTCCGTAGGTTCTATGATGCCTGCGTCTTGTAAATTACCAATTTGCGTCTTCACCTCCTCCCTGAGTGAGAACGGAATGTGTCTCACCTTGTAAATGTTAGGGATGGCATTTTCCGTTAGCTTTATTTTATGTTGAAATCCTTTCAACTTTCCTATGGTGCCATTGAAGACTTTTGGGAACCTAGCCGGAATGGTGGACTCACATACGTTGTCCTGTTGCATGACAAGTACGGGTTCCGAACTGTTGGGATTGAGCCTGATTCCTAATTTTCCTTGGTCCTTCCATCCAAGTACAGAAGGACCCGTGGCCGAGAAATTTAATATACTGGTTGTAGTTCTGTCCTTGAAAGCAAACTCAAGCTCTCTACAACCCATCAGCTGAATGGGTTCACCCGTGAATGTTCTTAGTGTAATATCTGCTGATTCCAAGACCTTCCCTAGTTTATGTTGGAATCTCTCCTTCAATACATTTCTGTTGACAATTGTACAAGGTGAGCCTGAATCTGCTACTATCTCAATGCTCACTCCTCCTATGGTAACCATGCACAAAGGTTTTTTCTTGTTACCTTACTCTTGAGTGTCATTTTCAGATGCTTCAGTTATATTGAGCACACACAAGTTGTACTCTGACTCATCAGACGAATCCAGTTAATTTTCATCATTCTCCTCTACCAATTTTACTTTTGCTCTCACTTTCCTTTGACACGCTTTTTGAAAATGCCCCACCAGTCCACATTGTGTACATTTACTGTTCCTTGCAGGACATTTCCAGTCATTCGCTAAATGTCTATTGCTACCACAACGATAGCATTTAAGTTGCCCAAAGTTTTTCGTTCCCCTTTATATCCAGTCTCATCAGTTACTTTGCTTTTATTAACAGTGTGCTTTTTCTTGCTGCCGCTTATTTTCGCCACTACACTGGTTTCATCCTGTTTGCCTTTATCCTCATTGAGTACCGCTTTAGCACATCTTCCTGTCATTTCTGCTCTTTTAACTATCTCAATCACTTCTTGGAGGGGTTTCTCACTTTGGCCCACAATGCATCCTGTATGCTGGGATTTGCTGCACACAACACTATCTCATCTCTTATTAAATCATCATACATATTTTCAAATTTACATGTGAGCGCCACATTTTGAAGTACAGAGACGTAGTCCTCAATACTCTCCTCTTTCCCTTGCTTCCTTCTGTAAAATGTATATCTGTTAACCGCTACACATAGTTTTAATAACTATCCAAGTCTTCCATGGCATTGGCAAATACGTCTCCCTGTTCTCCTACTCGCAATTTCTTGTTTATGCTGTTATACACTCTCAGTCCACCAGCACCCAAACAATGCAGCAGTACTTTCTTTTTCTCATCAGCTGACAAGGGTTCATCTGCCTTATCAAAGGTGGAGATATAGTTATTAAAAAACTCACGCCATTTTTCCCACTTTCTTTGAGGTTCCCCTGATCCCATTAAAAACGATTGTGGGGGCGATAAATTAGATTTGTTTCCAGATGACATGTTGTGTATATGCTTACACAGAAGAGTACCAGTCCTTCAGAATATACGAACCTTGAATTTAATCGTAGTATTGTTCTAGAATCACCAAGAGTGCGTCTAGCTCATCAACTCTATGTGTGAATTTTGTTTTACATTTCCCCTCAAGTAAGGCTAACACCACAGTTTATTATATTTTCCCTTAAATTCCTTTTACTCTCACTTGTTTCAAGTCTGCCGCTGTGCCTTGCGCTTTGCTCCGGTGCTGCCTGCTGTGATATTGAAGTGTTTAAACGTCCCGGAGATTCTTATTCAGTTTCACTTTTTTTTTTCCAAAATGGCGGCACGCACCTTTCCTGTGCATCAGACGAAAGGCTAGACCGCTTTTATTCTCCTCCAAGATGGTGCATCAGAGCGTGCTATGTAAGCACGACGCCTTGCGTCACTGCGCACATCAGTTCTGAGGTGAATATGCGATTTTAGTCATACGTCAATTGCACACTACACTTTGTTCTCCGGACAGACTCTATGTACAGCTGCGCACTTGATTATACTTCTCACCTCCTCCTGTCGTCTTCACTTTTACTCCTTTCAATGTTCTCCGTGCATTCCTTTCTGGCATCGATGGCACGGACAGCACGCAACTCCTTCCAGAGCCTAATATTAAATTAATAAATCACCTCCGTGTGCAATGCAATTAATTCAAATCCTCCTGTTTCAATGCACAACGAATTGCAGAGTCCCAAGATCAGGTAACTGACCTGCTAATTATTCTTGTTGCGAGTTCATTTACATCGCGTGGGCTCTCTGGTGTGTTGTTCAGTTCTCCTCATCGCCAACAATGTTAAGAAGCTTTGTAGGCAAAACTAAGTTTAAGGCATAAGTTTTAATAGTATAAGTTAAATACAACACTCCAGCACGACAGGAGCGTTCCATACGGGTTGCTGGCTGGGTAAGTATCACAAACTGTCAACTGTCAAAGAGCAACCGTCAGCTGGCATTCTAGAATGCCAGCTGATGTCACAAATAGAATGCGAGAGGGCAGGGACGTGTGTGGAAGGGGACAGGAGCTTAAAAGGGACAATACGTGGGGAAGACAAAAGTCCAACACAACACTTACATCACACGTATCATTGTTTCAATGTACACTCTACGGTCTTCAGTGATTCACATCATGGCCATCCCTAACCATTTCTGAGCAGGCCCAATTTTAGAACCTTGTCTCTGCCACACTGTAGTTTAATGCTCTTCCCCTGGACATGAAATCACTCTCATTACAACCAGTTTACAGGAAAGCCCTTAGGTTTACCCTCATGATCTTGGAGAACCTCCATGAGTAGCCCCTAGTACAATTGTTGTTTGCCTTATTACAGACTCTCTAAAATTCCACTCCCCTTGACTCTAGTGTCATTTATGTGTATTCATGTCTGTGTCTTTAACCACAGCAACACCCAGCTTAGCACACCCCTTGGTTTATGTGACTCCCTGACTGTCATGTTCTCATGTACCATGACTGTCCAGCCTTTTACTGATGAAGATATGTGTAGTGAGGAGGTCCACGCAAGAAGGATGTAATTAAAGATGATTTATTCAAGCAGGTAACATGTTGAAAAGTTCCAGTACAACAGGTAGTTGAGTTGTGAAGAGGAGCCCCACCAGGAGCAGCCTGCCTGCTGTTCAGCCCATGCTCAACTGTCGCTTTACCTCTCTGTGTCCCAACATTCCGAGGCACATCAAGACTCCAACATTCTATTGAGCACAGAGCACAAGCACTGGCTGAGCAGGAGGTGTAAAATACATTACATTATCAAATGCAGGATACTAAATATCCCCTTTACTTACAACAAAAGCACAAGTCCAATATATGTTATGTTATGTTATGTTAAAATGATTTCTATAGCGCTCTGTTACCCAGAGGTGTCCTGGCGCTGTGCACTACCCACCTGACATTAACCAGTAATTATGCTGAAAGAGGAGATTATGTAAATAGACAGGTTTTTAATTATTTCCTAAAAAGAAGAAGCTCAGTGATGTTTCTAAGCTGGAAGGGCAAACCATTCCATGCCTTAGCAGCACAATGGCAAAAACTCCTACCTCCCCAATTAGCTTTGTAATAGTGGGGAAGGGTAACTAGTTTAGCCTGAGCCAAGCGTAGAGCTCTTCTGGGGACATACCACTGAAGGGCATGTTTCAAAAAATCAGGACCAGCTCCACTGAATGCCTTAAAGACAATGCACAGTGCCTTGAACTGAATTCGTTGTTTGACGGGTAGCCAATGGAGTGTCCTGAGACCCATCCTTATAGAGACAAATCTAGGTGTCCCTGTGATAAGCCTGGCTGCCGCATTCTGCACGATCTGGAGTCTGACCAGATGTCTCTCCTGGATGTTAATATAGAGACTGTTGCAGTAGTCCAGTCGGGACAGAATGAGTGCTGTGACTTCGGTCTTCAGGCTGTCTTCAGGGAGGAGGAGTTTGATTTTCCTAAGGGTTCTTAGAATAAAAAAGCAGGAGGAAACAATCCTGCTAATTTGGTCACCGAAGGAAAGCTTCGAATCAATAATTACTCCCAAATTCTTAGCCCAAGCCACAGGTGCTGGGGGTGAGCCCATTGCTGTTGGCCATTAATCTGGAGTCCAGAGGTTAACGATGTTCCCAAAAACAATCACCTCTGTTTTGTCTGCATTAAGCTTTAGGCAGTTAGATGCCATCCAGGCTGAAATCCCTTGCATGCAGTTATGGCAACTGGATCCAATCTCAGCCTCAAACCCCTTTTTAATAGACAACACAATTTGTGTGTCGTCTGCATATGAAGTCAACTGGAATCCAAATGATCTAATCAGGACGGCCAGTGGCGCCACATACACAGTAAACATTGTGGAGCTAAGCGAAGATCCCAGCGGAACACCACAAGGAAGGGAAAAAGGTCTGGATCTATCTCTGGCAAGATCTACTGTCTGGGTTCTGTTAGTCAAGAAAGACCTGAGAAGATCCCAAGCCTTGCCTATAACCCCGGCCGCAGATAAACGGTCCATCAAAACAGCATGATGGACCGTATTGAATGCGGCCGAAAGATCCAATAAGATGAGTATGGTGGCACCTCCTTGGTCCAAGGCCTTTCTAACCACCTCTTCAGTGGATTTAATCAATGCCAGCTCCGTGCTGTGTTCAGCACGAAAGCCGAACTGTGTCTTGTCGAGCAAAGAGTTGGTTTGGAGGAAAGAACTGAGTTGACCATTCATGGCCTTCTCGATCATTTTCCCAGGGAAAGGGAGCCGAGAAATGGGCCTATAGTTACACGGATCAAGTGGATCTAGGTTGGGCTTCTTTAAGAGAGGGAGGATGGAAGCTATTTTCCAAGAGCTCGGAAAATGACCATTATCACAAATAGATGCAAACAATGGCGTAAGAACTTCCACGATCACTTCCGGAACCTGTTTCAGAATAAAAACTGGACAGGGGTCCAAAGTGGAACCAGATTGAATATCAAGTAAAAGTTTAAAAACATCAGGTAAATTCAGTGATGGAAAATGATCTAGTGTTGGAGTGTACTTGTTACCATCAATTGGTTGTGTTAAAACGGCCTCCATGGCATCAGTGGGCGTGAAGGAAAAAGAGGAGAAGATCTTTTCTACCTTTTGTAGAAAGAAAGCAGCCAGAGTCTCACACAGTTCTGGACTATTTTCGGTTTTGGGACTAGCAGAAGTAGTAAGTTTGGAAATTGTGTTAAACAGGACCTTAGATGAGGGTCCTGCCTTCCTAATTTGTTCTCCAAAATATATCTTCTTGTTTTCAAAAAGCAATTTTTTGTATTTGGAGAGACATAATTTATAGATCTCTTTGTCATAAATATCATACCTTTTCCTCCACTTACGTTCTAACTTTTTACATTCAAGTTTCTGTTTTTAAAAATTTTCAGAATACCAAGGGGCAGAAGGCACTGTCCGTTTGAGAATACATTGTTTGCCTGGCGCAAGTTTCCAACAAGCAGAATCTATCCATTCCGTGTAAGAGTTTGTATCAAATTCGACATTTAATGATGGAGCAGGCCGTGAAACTTTCAGCAAATTCCCCAGTTCTGAACTACCAATGTTTTTCCAGGCCCTAATGGTTGTGGCCACCTTAGTAGAGGATTTGAAAAAATGACGATCAGTCTGTTTAAGATCAAAAAGAATCGCCGCGTGATCCGTCCAAGTGAGTGGAACAGTTTTGGTATAGGTAAGGCAAGGATTGTTTGAGAAGATCCCATCCAGAATATGTCCAGCAGAGTGAGTGGGATCTGTCACTAATTGCTTGAGATCCCATCCACTAAATATCTGCTGCAGTTTGATATTATCAGTGTCGGTAAGATCTTCAAGATGAAAGTTGAAATCTCTTATCACCGTAAGAGACTTATTACACAACCCTTCCTCCAAAAGTGTACCAATAGAATCTATGAACATACCTTTAGACCCTGGGGGTCGATAAAGAAGAATGGCATTGAATGTGTCGTGATCTGATATTTGCATGTTAATAGACACTGCCTCACAAGCCAGATTGGAGGTCTTAATAAAGGAGGGCTTTAGAGCTTCATGATATATCACTGCCAGTCCGCCACCTCTTTTGGTAGGTCTGTCAAGAGTAAAACATAAAAAGCCGGAGGGAATGGCATTAACAAGATCAGGGCCCGACGTTTCATTCGTCCAGGATTCCGTTATGAAGGCTAATTTGATGTTAAAATCTTCCATGAACAAAGCACATTCTACACTATGCTTAATTAAGGACCTAGCATTAAGGAGAAGACATTTCAGAGGCTCATGATCAATTAAACTTATCCTGCCCCTGAGAGTATTGCCCTCTGTGCTACCGGATTTATCCGCGGTCCATGTGTTGTGACATTTGTGACAGTGCTCAACCAGCAATCCCCTGATACAGTCAGGGTTTATCCTTGTACAACTGGGCTTGCCCCCTTTCGGGTCCCAGCTCAGTAATTCCTCCCTGGAATAACTTCTGACGGCGGATATAGAAGGACCAAGGGAATTGGCCCTAAGCCCGGACTTAGCGCGGACGGGCGCAGACGGGATTGCCTTTGGCGCGCCTTCGGCGCGACCGCTGCGCGCGTTCGCTGCGCGTTCGCGGCATCGTGAGACTTATGCCGAGAGCTTTCCAACAACTGTAGCGCTAACCGCTACCAGTCAAAATGGTGGTGACCTGTGATTGATTCCCCCTTCCGGCCCCGTGAAGACACGGCGTGTGGAATGAGTAAGCAGCAATATATGAATTGCAGGATGACAAAATACGTTATGTGCAAATGGCAATCAGTGGTTAAAAACACAAATGACAAGTAAGTTTAAAATAGTTAAAATAATTAAGAAGAGTTTCAGCAAGTCTCAAACACCAACCTGACGAGCATTCAACACAGCTTCGTCTTAGGTGGTAGTGCTGCGCGTTTGCGACAGCGTGAGATTTATGCCGAGAGCTTTCCAACAACTGTATCGCTAACCGCTACCAGTCAAAATGGCGGTGACCTGTAATTGATTCCCCCTTCCGGCCCCGTGAAGACACGGCATGTGGAATGAGTAAGCAGCAATATATAAAGTGCAGGATGACAAAATACTTTATGTGCAAATGGCAATCAGTTGTTAAAAACACAAATGACAGGTAAGTTTAAAATAGTTAAAATAATTAAGAAAAGTTTCAGCAAGTCTCAAACACCAACCTGACGAGCATTCAACACAGCTTCGTCTTAGGTGGTAGCCTCATTTATATTAATAAAATATAACCAGAGAAAACAAAGAACAGAATGCATAGGAGGAACAATGGTGTTACAGAGTAAACGTCAAGGAAAAGAGTAAGCAAGACAGAGCGAAGAGATAGAAGGGAGAAGACAAGGAGGAGGAGGTAAAGTGTAAGTATGCAAATAGAAAAAACCCATCCTCTACAACAATGAAATAGAAAGAAAGAGACAGTGAAACGCATAAGAAGAAATCAGTAGTAGAAAGAGACACAGATACACCAAAGATTACCCTTACGCACACCCACTGGCCAGGCAGGCAAGCAAGGAAGTAAGGACAAGGCTCGACGCGAACAGAACAGAAGACAAACCCAAACACAAGAAGAAGAGAAGGAAGGAACTCCTCCGGAGCATTGGAGAATGAGAAGAACAATGCAGAAAAGGAAAGGCAAAAGACCCAGGAAGAATAACAGCGAATGTGTATGGTACAGATTCCAAAGATGAAAAGAAAGTGAACATCAATAGGAAAGCTGAACTGGAGAAAACAGGGAAGAAGCGAAGAGACACAAACAGTCTCACTTATAGTCCACCCCATTTTCAAATAGACAATTCAAATAAGGTATTGCTTATAGAAAACAGGACTATAACATAATAGAAATAACATAGAGAGAAAATAACAGCCAATGAGACTGAAACCCATGACCGTCCTCTACCCCAAGGCAAAAAGCTGAGGAGCACTGTGAATGGGACTGAAACCCATGACATAGTAGCCCATGTAGTCACAACCCCCGTGTAGAGGTAAAGCACTGCGTAATGTAGTTATGGGACTATGACCCATAAGCAAGTACCCTGGGAGAAGGGTGAAAGATAAGATAAAATGGGACTATAACCCATAAGACGCCCTGTGTGAGGGTAACAGTGTAGATGTAAATGGGACTGTGACCCATGAAACGGTGCCCTGTGTAAGGGTAAAAACCTTAAGTAGCCCAAGTAGGCAAATGTATGAGCAAATGGGGCTGGTACCCAATCCCATCCCTGAGTGGTGAGGAAAACAAAGTGTAAAATGTAACCATGAAAATGGAACAAGCTCACGAAACCCACTAAGCAATCCCCTGCAAGATAATTGCATCAAAACAGTTATGTGGGAAATGCAAAGTCCATGGTGACAGAAAATGCTTGAGGTGAACTAGTCACAGGGAAACTTTGTGAAAATGTCATGCTTCTTAATAAGCGAAAACTTGTCTCTAGGCGATATTGGTGTGCGTGTCACTGTAATATTTCCCTAGTGAGACAATGACACATGTTATGTTATGTTATGTTAATAAAATGTGTAGAGCGCAACGGTTACCCTAGGGTGTCCTGGCGCTATGAATTACCTAGCTGGAAGAGCGAAGAAATCATTGAGTAATGAGCCAAGTCTTCAAACCCTTCCTAAAAAAGAGAAGACTGGAAGCGTTCCTCAAGTAGAAAGGCAGATCATTCCAGGCCAAGGATGCACATGCCGTAAAGCTCCTGCCGCCCCAGCTGGCCTTTTTAACAAAGGGTGTCAGGACTTTTTTCGCTCCAGAGGACCGAAGGGTGCTACTAGGAACGTACCATCTAAGTTTGTGCTGCAGGTATTGTGGACCTATCCCATTGAGGGCCTTAAAGACTGTACAAAGGGCCTTGAAGCATACCCTATGCTTCACAGAAAGCCAGTGTAGCCTGGTTAATTCTATTACTACCAAAACAAATTTCGGAATACCAGATAGCAGCCTAGCAGCCGCATTTTGAGCCATCTGCAGCCTGTTGACCAGATGTTTACGGGCATTCAAAAGAATGCCATTACAGTAGTCCAATCTTGACATAACAAGCACCGTGACCACCGTCCTGAAATTTCCCTTGGAAAGGTAAGGTTTAATTTTCCTTAGAATTCGTAACCACATAAAGCAGGCGGAGACCACGGTGCTTATATGATCACTGGCCAACAGTCAGGGGTCCAAACATTGGGATTATTTCTAAAGACAATAATCTCGGTTTTGGACGAGTTTAGTTTTAAGCAGTTTGAGGCCATCCATCCAGCTATCTCCTTCATGCAATCATGAAAGCGCACTCCCGTTTCTTTTTCCTTACCGTCCTTAAATGATAACACTATTTGAGTGTCATCCGCATATGAAGTTAGCTGAAAGCCATGAGATTTTATAAGGCCTGCCAGCGGAATCATATAAATGTTGAAAAGGGTGGGTCTCATTGAGGACCCCTGATGGACCCCACAAGGATGGCAGAAGGAGTCAGATTTATGGTTGTCCAAATTAACGGTCTGGGATCTGTCAGAGAGATAGGAATGTGCCAGTTTCCAAGCCACCCCTTGTACTCCCACCTCCGACAAACGGTCCATCAAAACCAGATGTTCAACCGTGTCGAAGGCTGCTGACAGATCCAGTAGGATCATCACAGCCTTCCCACCACCATCCAAAGCCACACTAACTTCATCTAAGGACTTAATTAGAGCCAGTTCAGTATTGTGTTCGGCTCTAAAACCGAATTGAGTTGAATCCAGTATTTGATTAGTTTGAAGATAGGTACTAAGCTGGCTGTTCATAGCCTTCTCAATGATTTTCGCTGGCATTGGGAGCCGCGAGATAGGCCTGTAACTGCCGGGATCTGTGGGGTCCAAAGTGGGCTTTTTCAATAGAGGGAGAATAGAAGCAATTTTCCAGACCTTCGGAAAATGCCCCTAGATCAGGATGTCATTGATCAAAGGATGTAAAGCAGCCACTATCATCTCCGGGACAGTTTTCACAATCGGGACCGGGCAAGGATCTGTGGGATCACATGAGATTCTTGCGCACCGGTTGGGGCTGTCAAAAACGAGATAATAATGGACTATTTAGAAATTCACCCCCTGTCCGTGTAGGAAGCATTTTAGTGTTCGAGCGATGTGAGCGAGTTACCAAGCTGACGTGCATTGCCCAAAACAGAAAGGAAATCCGAAGGCATACTTTTCCTTTAACAGAAAGGACCCGGAAGCGGTAGGAATACCTGAACCTTAGCCATATGTGGTCCGGAGTGAAAAGCTGAAAAGCAGTGGTACTAGAAATCCCGCGACGTGGCTAGTACCATTGCTATCCCAATGTAGGGAAACGTAAGGTGAATGAACACACGGTAGATGCACAATAGTGAACGATTGGGGGGTGGACAACATAAGAGACCCAAGGCAATGTCAGGCACAGTTTATACCTGTGAACGTCTTGTAAAATACATCATCTGTGAGACGACTTTAGTAAGGAGCAGGTGGGCATCTCCCAAATGTTGTAGCACTGTAGTAGACGATAGAAACCAGCAGCAAACACTGTATTGTAGAGAAGATACCTTTGCGCTGCAACACTTGCTGTAGAAGTTAGTGTGAGGATTTTCACCAAGTTATTCAGCAGAATGATGGTGTTCAAGATGACAGAACCACATGTAGAGGGTTAAAAGTCCAAAGTACGGAGTGTGGATGAGCACAGCACGCCAGCTGTCTGATGGTGAGTACACTGGTGGGGCTGAACATTCCGAGGCACATTCTATTGAGCACAGAGCACAAGCACTGGCTGAGCAGGAGGTGTAAAATACATTACATTATCAAATGTAGGGAACTGCATTCTCGCAAATAAGTATGTATTATCATTGATCATGCACAATTCATTTCAGTGAATTAAACCTGATGCATGTATTGCTCTATATTGTTATCTGACTCCCTTATCATCCAGGACGGTTCTGCTGTGTGTTTTTAATTCCTCAAATAGCCCCATGAGCGAAGGCTTTCTCTTGCAGAGTTTTATATAGCGCGAACTTGACCCGAATCCAATCAGGTATCAGAGCGCTTTACATAGCACCAGTTATGTTACACGAGGACACACATTCATTTTTTGTTAGGCACAAGGAGATGAAGTGATTTGCCCAGAATCACAGGATGCTCAGCGTCATTACCGTGTCTCGAACCCAGTTCCCCAGGTCCGCGGTCGAGCGCCCTAGCCGTTAGGCCAACTCCTTTCGAACTGCAAAGTATAATTTTACAATTGAAACAAATCCCTGGATTCTTGTGCAGCGAGTGCTATTTTTAGAACTGGTACACTTGGTGTTAGCTGGTAAGCAATGCAATTTAGCAGTTCATCAGGTTCAATGAAAACATCCGTGGTGGATATTATACCCCAATAGCAGCAGTGGATCAGTGTGGAGCACAATGAGTGCCTGTGTGACCCGGATGCACGTACTCCCAAAACTGAAACGGTATACTGAGTACTTAAGTTTCAACATTTATATTAACCCACTTTTCTGGTAATGCCTGAAGTTGCTTCTCAGTGTGTTAAATAGTTTTATGACTGTATGTGTTCAAGTTTCACTGAATTACATAAGCCCTAGCGAAAAGTGTCAGAGCGAAATGTGTGTAGAGGTGAAGGTGTAAATAAATCAGAGTGGGATCTGTGTAATCCGAGTTTATTCGAAATAGTTCGTTGCCTGTTTGTGTGTTCATGAAGATTGTGGGGTGTGTGAATTCGGAATTGTGTGCGTGCGTGGGTGTGTGCGTGCGAGTGTGTGTGTCTTCGATAGAATGATTTCAACTGGCAAAACAGCTCTCCCTCTCATAGGTTCCACGACTTTAAGACAAACAGGATCTTTCCTCTACAGAGCCTTGGTTCATGTACCTGCTGGTATGTTGAAAGTCCAAAGTTGTCAGTTCTAAAACACTGTTCGGCGCTGTTTGGAAAGAAACTGTCGCGTTTTTAGATTCTTTTGCTGTGTCTGCTTGTTTAGGTCTGGGACACAGACCGATGTAGCTGTATTGCTTCCAATACATACATCATACATTTAAAGTGGGGTCTGGGTCAGTCATTTCCTTATAGTTGATGGCTTTCTTGTCTATCTCACTTGTTTGTTATAGAGTCGATGGCCTTCGTTCGTGTTCCTTTATTGGTCCTGTCAAGTACCATTTCGGTCTCACAGTGTTGTGATTGGAGCTGTACTCTCCCACTGCTGGCTAGACGGGCCTCTTTCAGCTCCATGGGAATGCATGTGTGTTCCTTGCTCTCTATCTCCTACGAATTTGTATTCCCTTGATTCATTCTTAATTTAAGCTAGATATCACACACGACCTAATGCCACAAGAGTCATGGAGTCTAGTGAAGGACCAGTTTTACACTGAACATGTAGCTTCTTTCTGTATCAACAGCTTTTAACATTGTTGATGGGAGGTGCACCCCTAAAAGTCAAAGGTATGCTGCCTTCTCTTATCCAAGCCATATGTATGTAGGTTCTTGTTGGCGTTTCACAGATTTATGATAGCCTGAGACTAAACACGTATTTTCCTCAGTGTTTTAACCCTTTCTTACTGAAGGGCAGGGAACACCTTTTGGCATAAAAATATACACATTTGGACAAATCACATGACCTTTAATTTATTTTCCATTTTATTTTATTATTAGAGATTTCTATAGCGCGAACAAGACCCAGAATAGGGTATCAGAGCGCTTTACAAAACAAAGCAGAGTAAGTATAAACTTTTTGCAAAAACAGAGCAGAGAAAGTATCAAAAAATCTTTTTAACAAGTTTCGGCAGGTAGCAGAAATGATAATAGAGATGATTTGTTTGGAGCAGTAGGAACAGGTTCGAGTACGAGTAAGTCATAGAGGCGAAAATGTCATTAAGGGGAGTTTAGAAACAAGTTGGCGGTAGTAGACTGGTACAGTGCCTTGCCAGTCAGTGTAATAGCTGGTGTGATAGTCTAGCCCCATCCGGTGAAGCAAGTGCGGAATTAAGGGAGGAATTTGCTCATCAGGAATGATTTTGCTTCCCTTTTGAATAGTGGCGTGGAAGAGATTTTCCTGATGCACGGAGATAGTGAGTTCCATATTCTTGGTGCATGTCATGTAGTTTGGTACAGTTGGCTTTATATGGGAAAGGGCTTGCAGTATTACTGCATCTCATGCTCCAGCAATTGAGCACCAAGCACGGACGTCCAGCCAGGCCTTTGCCAGGATCTTTCTCTAGTGTTGTGCGCAGAAACATATGTCTTGTTTGATGCTTGAAGACCTTCCCTGGATGTCCAAGGCCTTGATCCTGAGCCAGCGCTTCTTCACATCTGGCCTGTTCGGGCAGGACACCCAGATGCTAATTTCGTGCCAAATCACCAGGTATGCGATGTTGGTCAGATGGGTCTCGGGCCCATATAAAGCTCAAGCAAACTGTCCAGGTAACGTCTCTCTGAATGAAGATGAAGGCCATTTCTATCCCCTTCACATCATTGTGGGGGCTATGAGTGGTGTAGGAGCGGCAGGATGAATTTGGAGGTTGGTTAAAGGGCTGGATGGCTCAGGAAAGTCAAATATGGCACTTTGGCGTAACTTACTTCTGGATACGCACAGTCGGTGTAATATGCAGCAAAAAAACTTAAAAAGTCTGAAATGGAAGACATTATAGGAGGGAGTGCACCACTCTTGATGCATTCAGATGTAACTAGGGACATCATACCTGCTAGGGAACCTAAAAAAAACTGTCACATTCATAGACAAAAACTGTTTGAAAATGATACCTAGTAGTTGCACGCGTGCACAACAGGTATAATATCTCAGACAAGTCAAATAGGAAAATGAGGCTTTGACACTTTTTTCCCACAACACAATAAAATATTGAGGCTGAGCATTTATTAAGTGGGATTCACATGGGCATGTTGAAACCAGCTCGGGAGGTATTTTCTACAGTTGATTGGTGACTTAACACTGTCCTTTCAATTAAGCCTGGGTGGTGAACTCCGCTCCGCTTGCGTAGTTTGCGGAGATTTCCGCACTCTGCATTAAGCAGAGCTCACGGAGTTAAAAAAAACTCCGCTACACGTAGCGGAACAGATTTTTTTCCTAGCTTTCAGTCGTCAACATCAAGTTGGTGAGCCCGAGCGAGGAAAATCCACTTCTCAGCGAGATTTTTCCTTGCTCGCAATCGTGAACATCAAGTTGGTGAACATGGAAAATCAACCTCCCGACGAGATTTCTCAGCACGGGCGGTCGGATTTCTCATTGCGTGTGGTTGCGTATGCTCGCGATCGCTCACGTTGGGAAACCGTCCGTTCATGTTGAGAAAGCTGACAATCAAGTAAAAAATCTACCCGAGCGGCAGAAAGGAATCGCCGCCCACGTGTGCCCACTTGCGCAGTGCAGTTTAAGATTATTGTACAGTGCGGACAAACACCTGACGCTGAAAATCACTGCAAATCTAACGTTCTCCACTGCTTGTGGAGCACAGCATAGCGCGGCAGAGATTTGTTTGCACTTAACGGAGTTCTGCATAACTCCCCAAACTCTTCCCAGGTTTACTTTCAATGTGATACAACAAACAGACATGCAGCATAGGTGAAGTATGAAACAGTAAATCAGATATGTACATCTATATATTAGTTTCTGGGCAATGGCCTTCTCAGTGACCTTGATTCTGCAGAATTGCTGAGTGCTGGTTCATGTGTATGCCCTTATGTGAGCTGAAATTGTGCTACATGCTTCTTTCTTCTTAAGCAGAGAACAGCAGTTACGCAGATGACTGGTACAAGCAAGCACCTGGATTGGTTTGTCTCTGAGGTATCAGTCATGCCCTTACGTATCCACCGGAAAGAACAAGTAACTAGTAGCTTGGCATGGGCAGTGGTGGCAAGAGAGAGGGTTGTCGGAGTTCGCTCCTGTTTAGGTAAGTGGTATCTCCCCATAACTCTTCTTCAGACATACATACAGGGCGGTCCTGAGTCCATATAGATCCTCAGTCCATATATCCTCTAAAGTAGTTGTTTCAGGGGGTTAGGGCCATTGCAATAAACAATGACGCAGACATTGCTCACAAGTTGTTGCCTGTAGCTGGCCTACCTTTGGTGCTGGATTGTGTGAGATTGGTTGAAATTTGATGGATTGATAAGAAACAGCTGAGCAGTAGATTAGTGCTGGTGGTATCAATACACCCCTACTTCGGAAATTGCCAGGTGTGAGTAAGTATCTTGTAATGTCCATTTTCTGATTGATTTCTCTTTTCTTTGCAGTATTGTTATGTGTGCTGCTGTGAGTTTTGTTTTTATCTGGTATCTAAAGCAGCTAGCTATGTATATTATCTTATTATTTAAGATGCATGCAGATATGTCATACATTATTATTTCTGATACTTCTACTTCTGTCTTACATGGACCGTCTCGTTTGTATAAGTGCTAACTGTAGTTCTGCATGTGTATTATTACAACACTGACCTTTCAAGCCATTTTAATTTTTATCCTAGTAGTGCTCTTTGGTGTCTCTATCACTTTTTGTGTAATTTCATTATAGTTCCTATGAGTAGACTGTGAATGGTGTGTGACTCAATTCAACGCTTAATGGTTGTAGTGTTCAGCCTGGTTGCCTTGTAGTATACTTGAATAGTTTTTTGTGTATGATTTGTGAATGGATCATGTTTGGATCCACTGTCATGTTTTCAGTCACACCTTGGTAGTACTTTTTTGTGCGTAGAATGTTCTGACCATTTTCAAATGGATTTTGGGGAATTGACAATTTACCATTACATATGATCTATATATGTGCTAGTAGTACTATTACACATGGTCACATATACCTTTGTGGCATGGGAACAGAGTCTTTATGGGCACCTTTTCTAACACAGGGACTCTCTCCTCTTACTTAGTCTCGGTTTTCGTGTAAATGGATACATTAGGGTGTTATGTTCAGAGACGATGATTTTCAAAAGGGGACAAGTTATGAATATATTATATTGTATACTTCTGGTTCACAACAATCTTTATGTAAATTAGGGTAGGCCCCTTCTGCTCTTGTTAACTTTATTTCACTATGGGATAACACTGAATATTATAAGCCATGTCACATATAAATGTTCTTTATTCTAAATTTGCAATTTAAAAATGCTTTTCAAGAAGTCACAAGAACTTTTTTCCCTGCAAAATCTGATTGTTAGTCCTTGTTAATCGTGAATTCTTCTTGATTGCACCGACCAACTGCAAGTTCAACCTCTGCTAACTCAGCGAACATGTAGCCTTAATGGGGAGCAGATCTTTTTGTTGCTTTCTAAGCCAAGTTCTGTCTGTATCCAAGCACATACCAGGTTGAGGTCTGCATATTCACTTTATTAGGATTTCTAGCCTTGTAAAATTCTTTGAAAGATTTATACCCTTATCCCAAAATCAAGAATGTGTTCTTTTCTCCTCGGGACCCTTCAGCGCTTGGCCAGCTTTATCATGTGTAGCTGTACTGTGTGTACTTTCTAAGATCACGAAAATATGGAGTTAACATAGGGCTGGCGTTGGCGCCCTAAATTAACACTATGCAGGTGTTCCCATAGGAACAGTAATTAGCTGTTGCTTCCTCTCTGTTTTTAGACTCAGCTTTATGTATTGTTTTTTTCTCATTTAAAATACGTTCATTCTCATTGTGACAACAAACTGACTCCACGGGAGAGGCCCTAGACAGGTGTCTCATTCCTTGATCTGGAGAATGAATTGTGTGTTAAACTGTGAAGCTTTTCCAGAAAGGGTCACCCTTAACATTCCAATGAAGTATCAAACCAGGTAATAAACTCACTCGGTTAACAACTTGTAGTGTCACTTTCATGCAAGCAGCACGTGTGTATAGATGTTATTATTCATTCGCAGTATGCACTGCTGGAATAAAGGTTTTGTGCTTTAATTTGCAAGTATAACATTTTTGTCAGGTATCTGCTTCCTCTCCCCAATGGATGGCTGAGCGTGCCCGAGGGGCAGCACCCTGTCAGATTTAGCAATTTAATTAGGGTGAATAGGCGGGGACTGTGCAGCACAAGAGCTACAACGTGCCAATCGCGCAGTCCGTTTGCAGCCTGCGGCCGCTCCTCACGCTTTTTGGTCCATGCAGTTCATGCAGTTCATAGGCCCTTCTCCCCTGCAGGCCTCGCTAGTCTGAGGGCCCTGGCGCTCAGCATGCCTTGGCTCTCAGCAGACACAGAGCAGATACTTTCTGCCACCTGGGCAACCTTGCGGGCAACCCCTGAACATGACAGCCCTGATTCCTCAGGGATCGTGGAAACAGTACAGATCATTTTGCTCATCCACTTGTGCTCACTTATTCTCATAGGAATATACAGAGAATACACAGCGGACGTTTCAATAATATTTATTGAACTAACGTTATTCTTGCAAAAAATATGTTTGCTGCAATGATTAGTAGACGGAAGCAGATAAACCTTGATTACAAGCACCAAAAGCGTAAAGAGTAGGTATAGTTCTACTATGGTGCTGAACAATTGTAGAAATGCAGACATATAAACAAGGCAGTAATCTAGTGTTCTCCTACTATGCAAACCCTACTCTAAGTGTACCTAGTGTGTGTAGGTGTAGAGCCAAAAATCTCCCAAAGGACAATCCAACCCCATTACCTGAGGGGATAGAGTGAAGGACACCGTCTTGGTCACGAACTTGGCACCCCTCACGAGATGTCAGGTTGCCTCATGGTGATTTCTCAGCGGGCAAGGACCCTCTGTGTCAGCGGAAGAATCTCCTCTACTAATCTATCTGGATGCTCATCTTTTATAATAAAAAAGCAGCCTTGTGATGTACACATATATTAGTGATGTTATGGATATGCAGAAAACCCTGTGGACCCTTGTATGAAGATAGTGATGACATTTGTACGTAGTTTGAAGCTGCAGAGAAACTAATCCACCATTTTCGTGCATGAAAATGTGTGCAAAAGGTCACAGCTGGAAATGTTATTTGTGAGGACAATGCAAGAAATAAGCTGCTTCGTTACATGGGCCTCAGTCGGGAATATAACAGGCGCACTTGGTGGTCACCTTTAGGTCCAACCTTGGACACTAATGTTAAGCGTCTCTGATTGATATCATCTGAGCCCAGTAATCCCTGACTGATCAGGGACTCTTGACAAAGGTACTACAAATGTTATGTTTTTTAACTTTACAATGGTATGATAAAAAATAGCAAACATAGATCAACTTCTCAGGTTTGCTTCTGATCTACGGCCCAATGTGCGAAAATACACCTTTCTCTATCAAATCATCTCTGTATCCTGATCACTGCGTCGCTCAAACAGCCAATGGGACTCTGAATCCAAATGGTTCCTGCCATCCCTGCATTTCTTTTCAATTACTCTAACAAATATCCAGTAAAAAAAATACCAAAACGTTTGGAGCTTGGACAAAATGAATTTTAAAGTGCTACATTCCTGCTGGCTCCAGACAAGCCACTAATCGGTTGTTTGTCATGACACAACCGATGTTCAACTTCAAAATCCACAGAAAGCACATCTTTATTCAAAAAGAAGGGTTTATCTTAACAGTGATAGCCTCCGGGTCGCATTTCCATTTTATGGACAATAAATCAGGATAATGGCCGCTGGCCTCGCATCAGGCTCTCCGCTGCTACAGTCAGCCGAGAAATGAGGACCTGCGAGCCCCCTATTTCATGATAACGACTTACTGCCCAGAGACGATAACAGCAAACAAGCAGGAATCAACTGCATGCTCGCATTTCTTATGGCGGCCGCGTAGTGAAAGGAGCGTGAAGGGCTCACTTCATGAAAGTGCACCAGGCAGCAACTAATGTGAAAGACCCTGAGCCAGAGGACAGTTGAGCGCTAAAGTGGTGACTTGTGACTTTGGAAGGCCTGGTGACCCATGGAAGAACTCCCAGAGGCATAGAAAGCAAATTCACAACACAAAGGCTCCAAAAATTAACCAGAATTGTCTTTCAAAAGTCACCGTGCCAAACGTTCAATTAAACGTGGAGCTAAGAAGAGTATAAATGAGAGTCAAAAATGTCATAAGTCACAGTTAACTTAAAAGATGTTTCATTTGCATGTGTTAGAATACTGATGACCAGGTTATAAGTTTGTTCTGGGTTATACATTAGCCATCACAAAACAAATCTCACAATCATTCTGCCTCACACTCTTTAAAATTTTTGCAGTTCCTAAATTCTTTGCTTGTTTGGCTTATGGGAAAAATCTATTCTCCTGCCCCACTACATGAGGTTTTTACACGTTTTCATCCACTTCACCATCATCAGTGCCTCCGGTGACCAAGATGCATCACAGCATTAAAGCTCCAGAGAGCAATGCCTGTTAATACTCCCTCATACATCCAATACTACAACTATTGTCCATCTTTGTTTTGCGGCTTCATTTTAGCGGTGTTGGGAACGAAATTGACCGCCGCTGGACTTCTGGTGGCTCCTGCGTCAACTGCCCTAGGACGCTGTCCGACGCTGCCTGATGCCGCCTGACGCCGCCTTTGGAGGCCCCACAGGAGAGTCTGAGGGTGGGTCCGCAGTGCAAGCAGCTCCAGGCGTTCACTCCTCGCTACGCCCTTGCCTGAACAGTGCCGAAGGCCCAACTTGAAGGGGGCTGTCCGGCACTGCAACCACAATCTTTGGTCACACTCTTTCGGAGCCTTGCTGACGGGTTCGGTGGGTGCCTGGGTGGGGGCCACATGTGCTGTGGAGGGGCTCCCATCCCCTCTCTGATTGCTGTGGCCTGAACCCGGCTTCTTGTGCCATCACTGGCAAGTGGCTCTGGACTGATGTTGCGCAATTTACCACTACATCGCACTTTACACCATTCCATGGTCATCATCTTTCCCTATCTAGCCACTACTCTGAGCACCTGACTCTTTGGAAACACTTTTCTTTGCTACTGGGGCATTTAAGCAAATTTTGGGGTGATTCCCCACATATCGATAAAATGTTTCCCGGCTGATCAGTGCACCTATTCATAGTAATCTGTATCTGGTGAATTGCAGCCCTCTTACTCCATACGAGGCACTGAGAGTTCTCTACTACCGATTTTTGCCAGTGTTGTCCAGTTTGCTTTCGTCCCCCTGCGGGGTGCCTGCTTCTTCTGCTCTATTTGGAATGGTGTCTGTGGCTTGCCTCCCCCTTTTTTTGCTCCATCTGGTTGTTGACTTGTGCTGGGGAGCTGCACTCGTTACTACAACAATGGGACACAGGGACCCTAAACAGAAGCAGCATATTTTTGAGCCAGCTAAGACCCCATGACCTCAGCATTCACCCACCGGTTTGGATGATGCCTCAGAGCATGCTATGACTGGCCCCCCAATTGATTGCACTGCTATGATCATGTCTGAACTCCACACTGGCTTCAAGGCAATCGATTCCAGAATTAATACGATAGCACATTGTTTGAACGCCATGACTGACCATCTAGAGCACCCTAATACAGGGTGCAGAACATCGGATTTCTGAGGTGGAAGATGAACATGTTGCAATATCTAAAGGTCTTGACTGCATCGAGCACATTCTCAAAACCACAACCACTAAAAACAAGCACTAGGAGGTCAGATCCCACCAAAATAACCTTCGCAGAGCTGGCACACCCGAATCCACAAATACCAGAATCCACAAATACAAGGACTTGGACGCCAGGTCTCACCACAATAACCTCTGCATAGCTGGCATACCCGAATCCACAAATACCAGAATCCACAAATACAAGGACTTGGAGGCCAGGTCTCACCATAATAACCTATGCATAGCTGGCATACCCGAATCCACAAATATTGGTTGCATGGATCAATTTGTGGAGCATCTCCTATCGGAACTCTTTGACCAAACGTCCTTTACTGATACTTTTGTGGTTAAGAGGGTGCATCGGACACTTGGACACCACCCACAGCCAGGAGCATCCCCAGCGACAGATTATTGCTAGAATCCTAAATTTTAGGGATCGAGAGAAGGGTCAGTTACACTGTAAAGGCTCTACTGTTTCGCTATCTTCAGAATATATACCCATGGTCCAGGAGGCCTGGTGCAAGTTTAGTGATGTCAAACGTTCCCTTCAAAAACTCGGACTGAAGTATGGGATGCTTTACCCAGAGCGCCTTCGTGTAGAAGGAAATGACCATCATCATATTTTTACTACTTCCGCAGATGCAGCGCAGTTTTGCAAGACGCATTCCTCTTGCCGATCCCCTTCTACTGGCACTCCTGCTGCTTCATCTCCTGCAGCCGTATTACCTACTCCACTTGATCTGCATACATCCTAAAATGCTTCCTGCAGTCAAAGCTTTATATATGGAATCTCCTGTATATGACTTTTCAACCGTTGTTATTCCTTGCACGTGTGCCTGCCCCTTTGGTCCTGTGCAGCTTCAACAGTTTTTCTTTTTCTGATTTTCCAAATATCTATTAATGTTATTAAGTAATCTGCATGATGTTCACATTTTTCAGATTATTCATTAGTACCTGAGCACTGTTCCCCATGCTGTTGTCACTCCCACCTGGTGTACGCCACTATTTTTGTGTTTTGTTGGGGTTGATTGGGCTCTCCAGCTGCTCTTATAGCTGGAGTGGATAGGGGGGACTGCTATTTCTCTTTTTGTTTATTTGATCAGCCCTGCTTATTTATCATTGTGGTATGTATTGGGTTAGTTTGAAACATTGTTGTTATGCTATACTTTCCTACACCATTACATTTTCCCCCACCAATAGAGGCCCGATGTTTCAACTCTCTTGTATGATATGGAACATTAGAGGTTTAAACAAACCTCTAAAAGGGAAGCAGGTTTTTGCCTACTTACATTGTCATGGTATTTAGTTGGCTTTCCTCCAGAAAACACATTTAGCTCCCAGAGCGGATTGTAGTTATGCTACTTCATGAGGTCCCCACCGGTATTTCTCCTATTATAGTTCCTACTCCTGTGAAGTGTGCATTATGATATATAGTGGGGTCCCCTTTACAATGACTAAGTCTATTTCTGTTCCTGCTGGTCGCTACCTCCTTGTGCTTGGGGATCTGGTAGGTCGACTTATACTTCTGGTTAATGGATACACTTCCAACACTGACTCCCCTGACTTCTTTCTGGATTTGTCTGCACCGAATACCCTATACGAGGCTGACTATATTGTTATGGGTGGAGATTTTAATCTTACTTGCCAGCTTGACCTCTGCTCTACTGGCTCTCCACTTATTACTAAACCCCGGTCACTGCAGACACTTCTGGACCTACTCCACTCTTTCCATCTAACATATCCATGGCAACATAAATTTCCCTGTCAGCGAGATTCTACATTCAACCCTGATCCGCACAATGTGTGGACCTGCATTGACCATTTGTATTTATCTTGTGGTGCTCTTTTGTGGCTATGCACTATCTCACATTTTCCACGCACGCTATTAGACCAAACTCTGGTTTCCATTACACTAAATATTCCTACACATGCTCCATTCGTTCATCACTGGCGTTTCCCTACTGACGCTCTGTGTGATGCTGCCTTCCAATCTGAGGTGTGAGATACTATTATAGAAAACTTTCCACTAATGTTGGAACTGCTGAGAAGCACTCTACACTATGGGAGGTCTTTTAGGCCTATAATAGGGGAATTTGTATTTCAAAGCATGCATACATTCTCCGCAGCATACGTCAGGAACTTACTAGAGTGGAGAATGAACTTCAGGAATTAGACTCTGCGGATTCTACCACGTCACATATTCCACACCTTTGTGACAGATTCGACTTATGCATGAATTCCACAATCTTGCTCAACATGAAACCAATTACCTTGGGAAATATGTTGGGACTCGCAGGTACAGTGAGGGCAAATTGGCTTGTTTGCTCCTCCCTCCTTATCAAGCCACATATGTGACCAAGCTAGTGTGCACTGATGGCACTGAAGTTACTAATTGCCCTGGCATACTGGAGGACTTCACGCATTATTCTAAATTACTTTACACAGCTTGCCCAGGGAGGATGAGACTGCACTAGCTGATTATTTGTCCGAAACCACAATGGTTAGGCTTGAAACTGGTCACCAGCAATTTCTGGCTCATCCTATTAAATGTGAGGAAATCTCTCTAAGCTAATAATGATTTGATTGGTTCTAAGGCACTGAGCCTGGCTGGTGCAGCGTACATTGTGCACACATTATTTACAGACAATGAATGATTTGTTAATGGATGGCATTCTTAAACCCAGTCCTACAATGGCTAAGGAGGGGCGGTCCACATTTATGGAGAACTTTATATCACATTGGTTACATAGCATGTGGCGTGGACTGTTACCCGCTTATCCGACTGAGCTAAATGAATATCCGCAATTATCATTGGTGATTATTTCTCCTGATAACAGTCACCTCATTTCCAGACTGTACCACACTTCCTTGTAATTATGGCCCACTGGTGTGGAGAGGGCTAGGACGTTTAGGGAATGGGACTTAGGCATTTCGATTTCAGATACGACATGGTCTTACTGCTGTATGCAAACCAAATTGATCTCAGGTAATCATTTTCCTAAAATATTATATCATAAGTACCTCCACAGGGCCTGCATCACTCCAGATGCTTTGGCGAAATTTGACCCTTCTAGATATCATTGCTGCCCTGAGTGCTGGGAGTACCATGCCGATTTTTTTCACGTAACTGCTGGGTGATGGCATCCTTCTGGGGTGGTATCTCTTCCACTCTATCTGTAATGATTGGGCACACCCTCACACCTGATCCTCTTATGGCCTTACTGGGGTAGGTTAAGCAGTTGCCATTGGGGTAGGCTGTTACACGGCCATTGGTTTATTACTTGCCAAGAGGCAAATCTCACTTCACTGGGGAACTCCCACTCCCCCAACGTAAGTAGCCTGGCTTAATGATCTTTCTTATTGCAATGCCACCTCCAAATTGTGTGCTTCTCTGTAACCAATTATATCTAGACCCAAGGACATTTGGCAACCTTGGCGCACTTATTTGTTGTCCATAGAAAATGCTTTGGATGACAAAATGCCAAGCTAATTAGTTTATTATTAGATTAATGTTCTATCTTCTTCTATTGGACTATTGCATTCATATACTTGATATGTTGCCATGTCATTACATGTTTGTAATGGTGTTCTCTCCTGTTTTTTGTCACACCCTTTCTGGTTTGGCTATTTTTTCTGTTCCTGGAGACCTATTGTGGCTTATTGTATGTGCTGCTGTTTGAAAATCAAAAATAAAGATTAAAAATAAGATCACTGTGATGAACACCAAATTCTCAACGGTATTGTCTATATTAATTTGGAGATTTAATTTGTAATGGTTTCTCAGTTGTCTTACCTTATGTGTTGTAAATGTGATGCTCACTTATAATATAACATATTTGGAATCAATACCCCCTCTTCCTCTTGTCTCCGATGTATCACATCCAAGTGTCCTCTTGTTTGCCCAAACCACATGAAGTGAAATCTACCTTAGACAATAGATGTATTTTGATGTGACATAAAGTGCTGGTATATATCCATGGCCCCTTTGCTAATGCAAACATTGTAATTCTTGCCAAAAGCCACTTTATAGTTCCACCAACCCAGCTTTGTTTGTTTACCTGTTAACCGCACACAAATCATACTTGAAACGATAGAAATAACCAGAAAAATAACACTCCCACCTACTTTGAACCATCATCTATACATCTACTGGCATTGCACAAACAAACCTCAATCCTATCTGGAACAGCTACTTTCATCCTTCCATCTTTTCATCAATCCTTTTATCCATCATTCCATTCGACTAAATGAAATGACTATCCTTTCTCCGTTCCATCCATCTATCCTTCACTCTTCATTCATTCATGCTTCCAAATTTACAATAACCTTTCCTTCCGTATTCCTTCCTTCCATTGTTCCTTCTGCCATTCCTTCTATCCTCACGCATTTCTTTTTGCTCTTTTATTCACCCTTCCTTCCACCCTTCCTTTAATACGTAATTTCTTCCTTCTTCCCCATTTTCCCCCAATTTTTTCTTTATCTCCCATCTTTGCTTCTTTTTTACATTTCTCCTTCCAAATACTCTACCTGCTGCTCCCTCAGTCCCTTTTGTCTCTTTGCATTATTTCTCTGTCTATGCCCTCAGTTCGCACCCTTCACCTCTGACATGACATTCTGTTACAGTGTAATTTATGAGATTTTGTCTGTAGACCGAAGAAGCCCACAAAAAACTAGTCAACATTATAGTACGATCCAACTTATCAGCCCATGAGGTTTAATGGCAACTCATCTTTAGCTCTTTAGCTGATGGAACTGCTCTGCCACTAACATTCGACTGTGAGAGGGTATATTTCAGACTTCTCCGAGTTCATTTAAATTTTTAAAGTAGGTAAGAACTTCTAAACTGAGCCTAGCACTTCCTGGACCGATGTACCAGGTTTGGCAAACAGGTCAATCAGGCTTATGAGCTTCCCCTTACTAAGCACGTCCTGCTAGTATAGCTCTTCCTCCTGGATCGGCATATTTTACATAAGTATAGTTACAAGGGTAGTAAATGGGGGCTTCTTGACTTCGCCTATCTGTACAAGTCACAAACTTCACATATGTTAGACCATCTTCTAATCCAGGCTCCTGTGACGCTGCAGAGGTCTCAAATCTACTATCAGCTCCATGGTAAATTGATTTTACAAATTTTCAGCATCATCAATTCAATGCTTTTCCAGGACATAGCTCTATAATTTCCCCCCCTCCAGTCACAAGGTACACCTTACATATAAAGTGAGTAGAAGTTGTGTCCACTAGTTCATGCCAGGCTCTGTAAGGTTGCCACAAACACATACACATGAATAAATGTTACTTATGTAATGTTAAGTAATTTGTAAAGTCTGACTATTTGCCTAAAGGAGCTTCTATTTACTCAAGGCTAACTCAGCATGCTGACATAATACGCCTTATAATACATGGGTTTCTGCAATCCCTGTATGTTAGACCTTGCCCTTTTATCCCCAAACTATTTGCCTTTTTGTCTCTTAATTTTCTGACCGACCCTCTTTTTATTGCTATAGGATTCTGGGCACTTTACCACTGCTGATCAGTCCTAAAGTGCATTTGCTCTCTGTATAAATTCTGATATGATTGGTTATCCATTTTTGGTATATTTGATTTACTACTAAGTCCCTAGTAAAGTGCACGGTGTGTGCCAGGGCCCGTAAATCAAATTCCACTAGTGGGCTTGAAAGCAAAAGACACACGGAGGATGGACGGGATGCAGAGCAAATCAAACATTCTCCCACAGTCAATAGATCTGGGTTAAATCTATCATTCTTTTGCTCAACATGCCACCCCAGTTTAGACCCAGCCATATGCAAATCAGTCTTCACCCTGTGCCTCATGGGAACACTGCAGACCAAACTGCCAAGCCAGGTCCTCCCTGGAGCGGAAACAAGCATCTTGGGACCGGTTTTGGGGCATCACCCCTCATCAGCCAGGCTAGCTTGAATCCAGTGGCACAGTGAGCCCGGGACCCACGTCTGGTGTGGTGAGCAAAAGAATGATGGATTAAACCCAGATATTTGTGATTGGGGGTGAATGCTTGCATTGTCCAGCATTCCATCCATCAATTGTTTCTTTTACACTAGTGGGCTTGAAGCACTGGTTGTACCACCCACATGAGTAGCCCTGCAAATGTGTCTCAGACCTGCCACAGTAGCGTCTGCATACGCAGTTGTAAACTGCCATGTTGCCCTGACAAGTGCACCCACTTGCAAGGCCCAAACCTTCCCTTTCCTCACATTTAAGGCCCCTCTAAGGTAGGCCCATGGTACCCCCATGGGCAGGGTGCAGTGTATGTGAAAAGTAGGACATGTACTGGTGACTTGCCCTGATAGTAAAATACAGTGTATTTGGTTTTGCACTATTGAAAGTCTGTCTGATCCCTAGGCTTATCATTGGGGCCGCGCTGTAACATTTTGTGTATTTTTCCATAAGGACCATATAGAAAAATTGATTTTAGGCTCTCTGAACTCAGAATGTATTAATGCACCTTTTTAGAAAGTGGGCATTTACTTACTTTGCCATCCTGTGCACCTCAGACTGGTTGTGTATTTAGCGTCTGGTGTTGGAGTGACAGGAGCTGGGGATGTGCATTCACTCTAGGCAGTCACTGAGGCAGTTGAGGTGTGCCCTGCCTTGCCTCGGTGACTCATTGCTGGGCTGATTAGACAAGGTCTGCATTTAGAGTGGTGGGAGGAGTTTTTCTTGCACCTGAATAGGCTGTGTCTCCTTTTCCCAATGCTGTCTCCGCTCCCTGTGGTCATGCTGCACTAGGCAGGCCAGTCTAGTTTGGACTGGGTTCAGAGACTCTTGCCACAAAGAGAACATTAACAAAATGGGGATTCTACATGTTTCTACATATTCCGAGCTACTGCAGCTTTATTTAGTTTTTTAAAAAAAAGGCTAGCATTGAACTGTTTCTATTGTTTGTTTGCAACAAATATAACAGGTTTCTGATGTGTTTAATTTTGCACTAGATGTTTTATTTGTATTCTTTATTCTTTTCGCAAACATGATCGCTGTTTCATATGAAAGAGCTACTCACAAAGGTTCGAAGTGGTTTGTAGGAAAGGTGATAGTGTGAATATGTAGTATATGGGATCAAGTACTCACTGGCATAAATTATAAGGATGTTGTCAGTCACCGCAGAGTTCTGTGATCTTATAAAGGAACTCAGTATTCAGCCTCGTTCCTCTATGTGGTTATGGAATTCCTCGATGATGCAATATCCTTATAATGTACTGCAAGGCGTACTTTATCCCTCATATAATGATATACAGCATCTAGTTGAAATCAAATTATTTTCCATCATTTGCTGACCCTTAAATTATTGCTTTTTAGCTTCAAATGCAAAGGTAATTATTTCCAAGCCGCTGCTATACCAGGAGAGGCTGTTTGGCGGCACCGGGGAGAACTACCAACACCAGGAGGTAGAGGGGCAGCAGCGTCACCAGCGGCCCCTCCCTCCCGCACAGGAATTAAATAAATAACCTCGCGCCTCGCGCTTCGCGGGAGACGCAGCGCATCGGAGCAGACAGGAGAGGCTGTTTGGCGGCACCGGGGAGAACTACCAACACCAGGAGGTAGAGGGGCAGCAGCGTCACCAGCGGCCCCTCCCTCCCGCATCGGAATTAAATAAATAACCTCGCGCCTCCAGCTTCGCGGGAGACGCAGCGCATTGGAGCAGACAGGAGAGGCTGTTTGGCGGCACTGGGGAGAACTACCAACACCAGGAGGTAGAGGGGCAGCAGCGTCACCAGCGGCTCCTCCCTCTGATCACGTGGGTGGTATATTGGGGCCAACAGAGACGCAACGCGGGACGCGCTTGGGCGGCGCCGGGCTAAGCCTGGGCTAAGGGCGGGCTGTCTGTGGCCGTCAGGGGCCAGAGGAGGCCAGGCCGGGCCATCTCTCTTTCCAGTTGAAGACCAAGATACAATCATGGGTAAGCGGAAACTCCATACTACACAGGACCAGGGGGGGGCTAAAGCGAAAGTCCCTAGAAAATCGGGAAGTATCATATCATACCTAACCTCTGCAGTGGGGTGTTAACATCAGAAATTGCACAGGCCGAGAGAGAACTTGGTCTTAATATCAACGAAGCACAAGAACTTGGTCCTATGCAGCCTCCAGGAAATAATCCCGTCCCACTAGAGCCTGTCGTTATTGTCGGTCCCCCAGCCCCGGTTCTAGAACAACAAAGTGCTGCTGGAATTGTTTTGGCCCCTGATCCCCCGATAATTTTGACCAAATTCACGTCCTATCAGGCCCCTGTAACCAAAAGGCAACCAAAGCCCCAATCAAAAGGCGCCAGGAAAACGGGCAAAAAACTTAACAAGCGGGATCTTACATCCAACCGTATTTTATCGGACCCTAGCCAAGTGACTATTGACTCTCTTCACTCCTCTGTTCGGGACATGGTGGAAAATATTTTTACTAGCCGACTTGAGGAGTTTCTAACCAGCATTGCCAAAGACATTGTTGATACTCTGAACATGTGTGTTGCTAGTTTATTAGAGAAATGTGCCCAGATTGACCCCACCCTTTCAGCTATAAACAAGGCTCGCAACCCTACGCAAAACAGTACCCCTCCCAGATCGACTCATCTGACATCAGCCGGTCTTAGTAGTAGGACAGTGGGGGATTCCTCTAGGATCCTGAGTATAGCTGTGTCTCCAAAGTCGAGCACCACTATCACAACCCTAGAGGTTAGGGACTCGGAGGGGCATTTGAACAGGAAAACCAGGTCACTAGCCCAACCTACACCTCAGGACAACTCTGTTAGTGGGCATATTTTATGTAACCCCTTAATTCAACCTCGCATCAATCTCCCCCCTGAGGCTGTCCCGTTGGTGGTCATCTTGGTTAAAGTCCCGCCACTACTGCACGGAAAAACAGAATCATCCGAAGCACTACTGTCAGTTACCAGGAAATGGTGTGACCAGAACTGCTCGGGTGATGCCAATATTTCACGCTATATTTTGACAGCTAGGCGGGTTGGGAGGATAGGTGGTACTAAGAAAAAATTTAAGGGAGACTGTGTGGTGGTTAATTTTAAAAAACCTTATGTAGCAACACGTTTATTATGGGACGCCTCTGATATGGCCGGGGAGGATGGTAATATTAGGGCTGTCCCTTTAAGCCTTTTTTATCCATCGCCCCTCAGTTTTTCTAATGTCCGAGGGAGACACTGTCCCCCGCTACGATCTGAGCGCCGATTGGCACCGGTGCCTTGTGCCGTTTCTAGTGAAGACCCTGCGCCTTGGTGTTCCACCAAAGCACCTTCTCAGGGTAACCCCAGAATCAATAGGATAGATAGGACCACAGATGCCATTGCTTTATCCAACAGGTTTTCACCCCTGTCCCAGCTAGATGCTAACGACTGAATAGTTCTCTCAGTCCCCACACCACGTAACACTGGTATCGATATAGTTAACCCAGGGGACCCCGGTGTCTTCGTGAGAATCATGAGCTGGAATGTAGCTGGTCTAAACAAGAAGATGCAAATTGGTTAAAATTTGTTGCAGGTTTTGACATTATAGCTCTACAAGAGACCTGGGCTAGGGAAAATAACTTGTGGATTGACGGTTTTAAATCCTATTTCCACCCTGCATCACCATCGGCAGCAGGCAGAGCTAAGGGTGGCCTGCTGTTCCTTTTCTCTATAAAACTTAAGGCCAGGATCTCCCAGTTAGACACAGCCTCCCATAATTGCCAAATGTTGGAATGTATATTGGAGTCGCAATCTAAAATATTGTTTATTAATTTTTATAATGCTGGGGATTGTGTATCTGTGAATGAGAATCTTAGTTTTTTATCAAATTTCTTAGAACTATATACAGCACGTCAGACCACTTTTGTACAAATTATTTTTAGGGGTGATTTTAATATTCATCTTTGTGATTTTAATTGTAAGATTGTTGACCCGCACGGCCCCCCGCACTCTGCCCCACCTCACTTTGAACATTCTATTAAGGGTGAGGCTCTTGAAGAACTCCTTCAACTGGCGGATCTTTATGAGCCCTGTTTTTTAACCCAGAGTCAATGGGTAGCGACGTTTGAAGCAAGGGATAGTGAATCAATTATTGATTACATTTTCCTATCGCCAGCTCTCTTAAGGTGGGTCCATAGGTACTATGTTTTTCGGTCTCCATTCAATGACCATAATCCTGTAATCTTAGAATTAGATAAGGGTTTTTGTCCCACGGAGGTTACATTGGCCCCAGTCCCCCCTGTTACCCTGGTCTCTTGTGACCAAGGTAGGAAATTAAAATGGGCCAAAGTAGTTCCGGAGGACTTTATGGAGAATTTAATTGCGAAAAACAGTGTCGCATTTAGGAAGTGTTTGGATCCCTCCACTACAGGGGGAGAGATAATTTCTGCCTTTGACTCTATTTGCTTTCAGGTCGCCTCAGACCTAACTATTACTAGCAAACTGCGTCCTTCACAGGGGAAAAAGTGGTTTGACCCTAGCTGTTCCAGGACCCATCAAAATTCACTAACTGCTCTAAAAAACCAACCCCGGGACAAGGCCCAAATATCCATCCTTAGGAAAAATTACAAACTAACTACCCAGAGACGAAAAAACGAACTAAAGACGGAGGCCTGGGATGCCTTAGCCTCGGTAGAGGTCCGTAAGGATAGTGCTAAGTTTTGGAACATAGTTAATAGTCCACTCTTAACGGGGGAGGAAAATGCTCCACTTGATATTAACATCCCAGAGGGGGAGTGGTTGGCCCATTTTGAACGAATTTACGCAAGTAATTTGACCCTGGACAGTTTTAAGGTCCCTGAAACATCCTGCCCCCCTAACCTTTTGATATTTGATAAACATGATGTGTGGAAGGCTATAAAAGACTCTGCCTCCAACAAGGCCCCAGGACCAGATGGTGTCCCGCTGGAGCTCTACAAAGGTGACATCGAGCTCTGGAGCAATATTTTAACCAATGTTTTTAACGCTAGTGTTGTGAATGGGTTTCCAGAGTCCTGGTCCAAATCAATTATTATACCGGTTTTTAAAAAGGGAGAGAGGGGTGATCCGAGATGTTACCGGCCCATCTCATTAATCGACTCAGCGGTCAAAATTTTGGGTAAAGTGATCCTGAATAAAATTTCAGACTGGGTGACGGAGAGGGGGATTTTATCGGAGGCCCAATATGGCTTTAGATCTGGTAGGGGTACCATGGAACAGTGCCTTAACCTGTACCTGTTAATTAACAAGTACACAAAATCATCTAAAGGCCCCATACATCTGGCATTTATGGATCTATCCACAGCTTTTGATCTGGTGAATAGATCGAAGCTGTGGCCGATCCTGTTGGATTTGGGGATTGATCCTTGTCTTGTCCACTTTCTTGCGGATTTGCACCAAGATTTACACGCTGCAGTAAGGGTGTCCCATGAGGGAAAATGCACTCAACACTTTAAATCGGCTAGAGGGGTCCGCCAAGGTTCTATCCTGGCCCCCCTACTTTTTACTATATACATTAACAGGTTAGATATCACCTTAGGCAAGGCCAGCCTGGATATTCCGCGTATAGGGAGCGGTAGCTTACCTGTTCTTCTGTACGCGGACGATGCTGTCTTATTGGCCCGTACCCCTCTGGGATTACAGAGACTATTGAACTCCTTTGGGGAGTTCATGAGTTCTTTGGATTTAGTGGTGAACAGCACTAAATCGCATGTTATGTCCCTGGGCACATGTAAAAATAAAGTTAAACATTTATATTGTAATGGAGTAGAGGTCACAAAAGTAAAGGTATTTACCTACCTGGGGGTCCTGTTTGATGACAGATGTTCGTGGACCCCACAGCTTATAGCCAAGAAGAACAGTGTAGGTAGAGCTTCCTCCGCCATATTAAGTTTTGCCCGACGCCTGGGCGGTAAACCATGTGAGGCAGTTCTTGCCATCTATAGGGCGAAATGTTTAGCTTTAGCGGTCTATGGTGCCGCTATTTGGGGGTATAAAAAAGCGGAGGGTGTCCAATTGGTAGAAAATAAATTTTTTCGTTCACTTCTCTCCATCCTCCAGTCATCCCCTAAATTCTCAATACACCAAGAATTAGGAATGGATTATGTTTCTGACCGTATAAGTCTGGCCCCTTTAATATTTTGGTTGAAAATATGGCTGAACCCTGAACTCTCTCTAAACCGACTAATCTTAAAAGACTGTATTGGTTTAGATAGAGCGTCTGATATCCCCTGGCTCTTGTACATTAAAAAAAGTTTTATAATCTAGGGCGCCCTGAGATCTACGAGAACCCAGAAGTGATCACTAAGGGGGATATTGACCGGGTTAAAGTTCAGTTTTTGAATCTAAGGTCTCAAGAGCGGGAGGGAGAGGAACTTAATAAAGTGTCTGTAAGGGCCCATTTCTTACTAATAACCTCCCCCCAGATCGAGCCTTATCTTAAGTTGGTCACGAATCATTTTCACCGCTGGCTGTTGACTAGATTTCGTTTTAATTTGATACATTTTAAATGAGGGTGCTTCCAAGGATGGAGTAAACCAGACAATGCTGCTCTTTGCAAATGTGATGATAGCTCAATTCAAGACACTGCGCACTTTACCCTATTTTGTAATTATTATACTGCAAGCAGAGTGAAGTACATTTTACCAGTTTCAAGGGAGAGGTTTTTATCAAGTTAAACCAGCTCTGATGTATCTCCAATTACTTGACTGCCCATGGATTATTTTTAATATTGCTAATTTTCTGGTTTCTGCGGTGCGGACAAGGAAAAAACTTGATGCCCAGCCTGGATTATGACATCAGTGGCACATCTATTGGTCTGGTTGATCTTTTCGGAAAGTGTTTCACATTTTTTTTTAATGTATTTTATCTGTATGAATTTTTGTGATGTACTTTTATGATTTTAATTAATCGATTAAAGTGGTTTTGACTGACTGACTGACTGACTATTTCCAAGCCGCTGCTACCAATAGTAAAAAGGCACAGCTGCCTTGTCTCATTCTTTTGAATGTGGGGACTACTGCTAGAGCAACGTTTTCCGATCTCCAGTCCCTTCTAAAGAGACACTACTTAACTGTTACAGCAACAAAAACCTGAGACCTTTTTACTGAATGTCCTGTACAAAATATACAAGGACTTAAAGACAATTCACTTCCTCACCAGGAGCCAGTTGAGTGATATCAGTGTAGGGGATAGGTGGTGCCTTTTCTTCAGATGCTTGAAAATCTGGGTTTCTACATGATGCAGCATCTGAAGCCTGCCACTCAATAGTCTGGAAGCCCCTGGTAAGGAGAACTCTTGTAATATTCAACTATCTGGCTGTGTTTAATTTCCAAAGACAGTAAAGACAATGGCAAGTAGGAAGAGAACATTGCAGCAAATTGCATGTGGCTACTAGAAAGTGGTGGTGGTGCCGTGCCACTTTGTAAGGAGACATGAAGGTTCTACTTAAGAGCTTATTTGCGGTGAGGAGGACAAAGAACTACTGAAGTCTCGCAATCATTTTGTGAAATCTGAGCAGTCGTTTAGGACCGCACAAGTATAAAAGGGACCACACCCTGGATATCATAGCTTGCGGTTGAAAAGCTTAATCGAACTTCTGTTTAGGTGCAGCTCCAATGGGAACTTCAAGCTAAAGCCGAAGTGAGTGGATCAGAAACTTTTGAAGACATGAGTACTAGAGCGAGTAGAGTGACTCTCCTGAAACACAGTAGCATTTGAGGAGAGTCACTTGATTTTTGCAATATCTTTTTATCCCTGGCCAAATCCAAGGGGCTGTCTCTCACTTCTTTTAATGAAAAGCACTTGCTTTTAAGGACAGCATCTTGGAATTGAGGAGAATAATTCAAGGGTATGCAGATGTTGTGCTCAGTTGTTTTTGTCGATGGATATTTCATTGCCTGCACTGCAGCACCCAATTAAACATCGATGCAGTTGGAGATGGTGAAATGCTTGTGGGGAGGGTGGGGAGGGGAGTTGGGGTACTGAGGACACCCCCAGTAAAAAAAAAACAGTCATCGTGATGGGGTAAACGCCGGCGTTGAGAGTTTGTCGATATTTGCCACATGATGAAATGTTCATAAATCAAATTCAAGTACATACCATTAGGTGTTGAGTTGCTGAATGTTGAATAATTAGATTTGTATTCAAAAAATGTCTTGAGAACTGAAATAAGACAAATGTAATTTGCAGAACTTTACAACAGCAAGGTTAAAGTCACAGTGGAAATTAATGAAATTGAGCACATTTGTTTATATAGTTGCCGGAGCCAGAAGTATTATTTAATTCATTAATGACGACAACATGGTTACATTAATGCTGACTTTGTCAACCCTGCTTTACTTTGATCTGGACCAAAGGGAGTGACACAACAGAATATGTGCTTGCAACCTACACATGCAGTGAATAGCCAAAGGGGATGAGCAGTGTGGGTTTGTCACCAATAGATGGTTGGGATCAGGGCCTGGTTTTGCAACTAGCCCATGCTGTGCATGGCCAGACCAGAATACCGGCACCCCTGGATAACATCACTAATGTCATCAATGGTGTCATGTGAGAAATCATCAGGGATGGCATCAAAGATGTCATTTAACATGTCATCAGTGACCTCAGATGAAAGGTCATAAGTAGTGCTTGACGGGGCCGCCAGTTATGGTTAGCTTCCCTAACCAGAACTTGTGAATTTCAGTGATTTTTCAATTGTGTTTTGTAACCATAACTGCACTTTAATGGTGTTTTGTTCAGTGAGTTTCTGTTGTAGTTTTGTTGTGTTTTATATGTACATATTCGCTTAAAAATGTCAAATTAAAGTTCTGGTTAACTTTGGTTACAATTCCTTAACAACCTTAAAAAAAAAATGCACATTCACTGGAAAAAATACAGTAAATTGCAGTTGTGTTTACAAAACCAAACCTAAAAATGAATGTGTAGTCGCAGTACGTTCAGAAATTCACACGTGTAAATTACTGTTTTTTTCAACTAAAATTTCAAAATGCTCAAGTGAAATATTGAAAGTAGTTGCCATGAATTCCTCCACAGTCACCTACTCTTTTCACCAATTGTATTCATAAGACTTCCAGGCTTGCCTACTTTGTGGGAGATCCTGTCTCAGTGATAAAAGAGCCACAATTTATGTGAATGAAAATATTTATGAGGGCGCTATCCCAGAATACCAATCAATCTCCCGAAGAAGGGCTGGCATAATACCACAGTAAGAGTCCAAAGTTATCCATCTGAAAAAAGATAAACGTGGGAGAAACTCATGGATTTGCTGAATCCTAACCAGTTTGTAAAAGGTAGTGAATTCGTCACGTGAGGGTGTGAATGGGTGAGACAGGATGTGGTGAAAAGGTGGATCGATTATTTAAATGGTATTAATCACATTAGCGCGCTCATAGCTCTTTCACGTCACCACTTACGTTAAGCAGTATATTCTCTCATTTTTGCGCATTGCAAACTGTGTTTTATTCCCCATAAAAGAATATTTATAGGATTTCCTGCGCATCTGACATTTCTCTAATAATATGATCCCATCTCACTGGATAAACCACAGTGCTCCTCGCTCCCATTTTTGGCAGTCAACCTAAGTGCCTTTTTATACGATGATACGCTGTAAACCAAACCTAATGTGGCCATTATATTTTACTGCTTTTTAAAAATGGCTGAAGATTCATTTTATGGGCCTGCTTCTTGGCTTGCTCTGCTTCATGCGAACCCTGCCGCAGCCTCTCTTGCTAAGCGGCCCACGTGCCACTCACTGGAGAGCGGGGCCGATGCTCTCGCCCCCTCTTAGTAGCAGCGAATAATATTCTAGATGATTCCACGGGGATTAAGAATCAGCTCCTCCTCGAGCAAGGCACGTGTCATTCAAACAAAACCCTGACTTAGAGTTTGTGAGTTGCTGTTTACTGTATATAAAGAGAACAGTGTTCAGCAACCTATAAAGTAAAATGATATCTTTTTGTGATAAGTGTTGAGAAAGGAATTTCACAGTGGGCATCCCTCGCTCTCCAAAGCTGCCGCATGCCTGGTATGCTCCACATATCAGGAACTAATGACTACACAGGCATGTCAGAATTAATGGCGGGCTCTGTTGGTGGTCCCTCTATTATTCCTATACACACGCCATAACAGACCCATTAAGGGCGTTCAATGAAGAGTTTTAAAGTTTTACTGTTTGTTATCTTGTCTCTAAATGCCACAAGGATGCTCAGTCTTGACCTATGTGACATCACAGAGGGAAAGTGAAGGGAAGAGACCCGACGAACAGAAGAACTTGATAGAGCAGGAACATTTAGCTTAAAACAAGTGTCATCACTTATACAAGACATTTACACGAAAATGCTTAAAAGAATGAAATGTAGGAAAATGTGCCTTTTCTTGAAGGGCTAGAAATTAAGGTGTAGCATGTGTTTCAATCCTAATTACATTATTAGGTCAGACTAGGCCTCATTTATCTTTCTATCAGTCTTTCTTTCAGTTCATTTCGTCTTTAGTAAATACATGTTTTTAGTATGCTGAACTGTGCAATATTATTTGATAAATTATTCACACTTGACTTGCTTAAACATATCATCATGTAGAATGTGCTGATGACGTATTTCTTCTTTTCTTAAGCTACATGTTTTCATCACATATAGTTTCTAGGTGCCACATATTCATAATGCTGAATACTGACTTGTGTATTAAACACTAATGCTTACATGAAGACATGCATCTTGTGACTTAATCCCATAGGTTGAAAGTAGAATGTTTCTGCTTTAGAATGGTTCATTGTTGCGCAGTGAAATACTGAATAGCTAATAGTTTAGACTGGAGGGTTCTTGTGGGAACTCAGAGTGAAGCTAATGCATATGAATGTTTAGCATCTAAGTTGCCACTTGTAGATAGTACCTTCCGCCTTCGTATGTTTACCATGGAAATGAAGGAAGAAGATGCAGATCATCGGAGGATCCTTCCTCATTGGCTTTTGATGACCTAATACCTGCATGGATTGTTACATGTGTTTTTATGTTTATAGTATATGTGTTCCTAGATAGATTTAAGGGGTGCAGTCCAAACTGGTCCAAGCTATTCTCCTGCGACCATTCTTTTTTTTCCCTTGGCACTTTTGCCATATTTACTGTGAGCTACTTCTGAAGGTGATTTCTGTCACCTACTAATTTGTGGGTGACAATTTCTTTAACAGTTATGGCTACTGCTGTGACTATTTTCTTAACTTAACTTTTCTGATGCGGTTTGAATGGAGAGACTTGGACGAGTTTCTAGAACTACACTTCAAGAGGAGTTCAACTTCAATCTGACTTTTTTCAATGCTCATTTATATCTTATTCTTTTCTAAAAGGACTCTTTATGGTTTATGGTAAGTAATGATCCTCTCAAGTAGAATAGGGACTTAATTTCCTTTATGTAACACACTGTAATTTTCTTAATTGACTCTAACCATGATTTTCTTGATATTTCTGTGAACGAATTTATCTTATTTTACAAATTTGAATAAAGAGATGAAAACAATTTACTAAACTCTCATCAATAAATAAAGGTTTTTAAAGTGATCCAAAACTCTCATCATTGACTGAACTAAATAAGAAAACTGATGATGTTTATTAAGATGTTTTTGATTTATGCTTCATTCTAAAATGATGGCAAAGGTCCATTTGCCTGGATAAGAACACGGCATGGAGTCGGAATGCACTCTTGTAAATTAAGGGTTGAACTGATTAAAATGTATCCGTGCCAGCAAACGTGAGAATTGATAGAGGAAAAAAGGTTAGCCATCTTCCAATGCCTATGGCAAGTGTCATAGTAAAAAGTAGGCTTGGGTAAAATGTAAATACGCCAACATAATTTGCATAATTTTGGGTACTCCTCTAAACTTGTTACGCAAAATTCCTGAAATTATGCCATTTTGCAGTTGCTTAAATGCACACCATTTGAAGATAAAATGTAGCGCAAACCTCAGGAACAATGCAAACACCCAGAACACAAACAACTGTTGTTTTTTATATTTGTGAAATGCATCCTTGCACCAAAAATAGGCCTGGGGATAGATTTTGTGCTAACATTTAGAACCCCACAATGGTTTTGCATTTAACATAATTACAAGCAGCCTGGAGTTGTTACCCTGAAATTTCACTCAATTATTAACATTATGCAAATTTCGCACACCCCTAGGAAAAAGCAGTCTGATGTAATTTTTTATTCTTTGGCTTCACCTTTACAACCAGCGGTGTTGGCGCCCACCACCAAGGATCACTGGGTCCAGTCAGACAGACTGATCTGGTGTAGTTCATTTCTGGTGATGTTACAGGTGTGAAACATGGGTAGATCATCATTGTTTTTTCTTTTTGGACTAGTCTTCAGATGCAGTGCTTGGTAACTCCATTGTAAGCAACCACCCTGGATTCTTCAAGTAGCTAGAATGCACCTCCCCCACCTCCAGCCACCCCTCATTGTCATGGCATAAAGCTGAGAGTAAAATACTGTGGACATGAACTATGAAATCACAATCCAGCCTTCAAAGAGCACACCACCTTATAACGTCTCACTTTTGTATTCTTTTGTATACATATGGGTAGAGGATGTGGCTTAGCGGCAATAGCGGCCGACTTTGAAGCTGGAGAACCAGGTTTGAGTCTGGTGGCCAGCTTAACATCCTGTGATTCTGCGGTGTCCCCCAGAGCTCAAGCCTCAGCCCCACACTCTTCAACACATATATGACCCCGCTGGCCAACATAGTTAGATCCCACGGTCTCAACATAATTTTCTATGCAGATGACACCCAGCTCATCCTCTCACTCACCAATGACCTCTCCACCACCAGAATCAACTTCCACAGATGCATTATAAACGTCTGTATGAAGAACAACTGCCTGCCGCTGAACACAGGCAAGACAGATGTACTGTACATTGACAAAAGCAGCAATACATGGAAAGACTCCTGGTGGCCATCAGACCTAGGACCCGAACCCACTCCCTCCAACCACGCCCGAAACCTCGGAATCATTATTGACTACAAGCTCACCATGAAATCACAGATCAACGCCGTCTCCTCCGCCTGCTTTCCCGCTCTGCTCATGCTGTGCAAGATCTTTAAATGACTACCGATACAAACGAGATGCACCGTGACAGAGGCCCTCATCACCAGCCAACTGAACTATGGCAATGCCCCCTACAAAGGAATCACCACACACATCTACAGAGACTTCAGACCATAAGAAGGCCGCAGCCAGACTCATCCTCGGCCTTCCCAGATGAACCTACATCATACCCCACCCCATCTCAGGCATCTCCACTGGCTCCCCTTACAAAAGAGATACCAATTCAAGTTGCTGGCCCAAGCACACAAGCTCTACACAACCAAGGACCCTCATAAATTAATCACTGCCTGAACCTCCACCAACCATTGAGAAGACTATGCTCTGCCTCCCTTTCACTTGCCCATACTTCCTGAAACTACCAAAGCAGAAGTGGAGGATGCTCATTCTCCCACATCGCAGCAAAGACCTGGAACAGCCTCCCCACGTACCTCTGGACCATCTCCTGACTTCCGGAATCCCGAATGACCCTCAAGACTTGGCTGTTCGAATAAGCCTCCAGGGCCTACAAGCGCCTGGAAACCCCATATGCTTTATAAATCCTAATTGATTGATTGATCTCATGTGCTGGTATTACACATGGTGTACCTGCATCCCCTTCAAGGTACTTTTTGAAGGAAGTATGATATTATTCCACTGCATAGTCTATACCACTGCATGAAGATGTTCTCTGGTACTAAAGATGGTGTGTCTCTCACTCTTTATATCTTTGTCCTCTGTGTCCCAATCCTGGAATTATTTGTGCCAATTGCAGCAATCTGTGTCAGAGTATTTCAAACTCCATCTCATGGAATGACAAAAGTCATTGGTGTACTTTTACTTCGACGGACACTGTCTGTAAGTTTAGGCCTCTGTCTCCTACATGAACTTTCTCCCTTTAGTGAATCTTGCTCAGTGTTCAGTACAGTAAGTTAACTCACTGATTGAACTGCATGAACAGGTCTTCAAGGATTTAAAATGTATGTAAGCAACTAGATTTCATAACTATTAACATAAAGGGTATGGTTTGTAAAATGCATACCCTCCGCATATTGAAAATGTGCATGTCTTCTATATCTATGTTATATCTAAAAACATATTTATTCTTTTTTATATGACTTCATTGTTCTCCACCTCTTTTTGGAAAAAAACATAAAGACGATCAATAATATTACCTGCTTCTAATCAATTTCTCAGTTAATATGTACATTATATTGATGTCTTCATTATTTAAATTATCCATGAACATATAGAGATATCCCAGAGTTAGCTAAACTGCTGCTGTTGTATTTTACAACTATGCAGCTTTCGTTTCTCCTCTGGCAGAGAGCTTTGCTTGTTTCTATATAAGTAAGAGCCTGCAATTAAAAGTGAAACAGAGCAGGCTTTAAGGGTTCCTTCACTGTGTGAAGGAAGCTAGAGGTTTTCATTGATTGTGGGTGGTGTAACTTTCAAGCCTGTTCAGTTTTCAGTGGTGTGGACAGGGTGGAGTTTTCCCCTCAGAAGTGTTCTTTGGCTTCTGTTTCCAGCTCTAAAAGGAATTTGAGAATGCGTGATGGGGCTTTTTTTGGAGGGGGAGCAACTGGATTGTGAGTCTAAATGTCTCTGCAAGGTCCCCAGAACCAAAATATTTTTAGCCTAGCAGTAAACCTCACGGATGTGGTGTTATTTCTCATGATGAATATGCATCTTGCAAATCCCTTCATTTTGGTAGTGTACCACAGTATAGTTTTCTATGCTCCAGAATATATTAATGAGTTTTGCCCATAAATATTGCATGTCGAGACAGCCCAAAAGCTTAATACTAGGCCTTAAAACCAGGAACACAAATCACCACTATAGAAGAAGAAGTATTTAACTGAGTTCAAGCAGAGTAACTACTGCAGATGCATTGCAATGGTACATTGCTATGCATCTGCAGTAATATCAAATGTGACCAAACTTTCCTTTTTTTTTAAAAAAAAAGATATCTTTATTAAAGCTTTATATAACCAATTTGTCCTCCAGACCTTAGCCCCCCCCCCCCACCCTACCCACACAGAAATATTACAAACAAGGGTAGCAGGGATCGCATGGATCCATTGATAATAAATTCTGTGATACACCTAAAACTAGATATAAAAAAGAGGAATAAATACATACATACACTTTTCAATAGATTACACTTAATTTAGATAAAGTGCATGTGCAGTTTAAGCTTCCTTTTGCTCTATCCAAGTAGAAATATACTTCCATATTTTTATGACTTTTTTCCTTGCCCGATGGCCTTTCCGATATTTATGGATTTTTTCAGATTATAAACTGATACCAGCCAGTCCAAACATTGCTGAAAAGAGGGAGGTTCTGGATCTAGCCATGCCAAGGAGATACATAACCTGAATATAGCCATTGCGATGCTTAACAACCCCCCTCCCTCCTTGATACTACCATTCTCTTTTATTGCCAATAAAATTAAGGCAGGGGTCATGGCTATTTTCAGCAGCAGTTTGTTTCTGAAAATATCATCAATCTGACCTATTACTGAAGTAAGAGAATTGCAGGTTGCAAACATATGAACTATATCTGCCCTGTTAAGGGCACAACATGGGCAAGCGTCTGCTTCCCTTCTCCCAACTTTGCAATTCGGTATGGTGTATAATATAAAAAGAAACAAGTTTTATAAAACTTAACCTGCAATTCGGCTGACATTAGAACATCCTGCGCCACTAAAAAGTCTTGCTGAAACACATTATCAGAAATATCTAGCTTGGGTTGCCATTTTTCAGAGTACTTCACCATATCATCCTCCATTAAATAATTCAAAGAGTGACATATAATACCTATGCGAGGGGAATTTCGTTTTTTGAATTCATTTTTAACCATTAGTAGAAAAGCACTTATTTGGAGAAATTAAAAAAATTCTCCTTGGGTGAGATTGAACTTTGTTTTAAGTTCATCAAAGGAAACAAAGTCCGACAATGCATAACAGCACCCTATTCTGCAATCCCACCCCTCAGCCAATTGATCATACATGAATCATCAAAAATCTCCAGAAGGTTCCCTTTACCCTGAAGGGGAGTGTAAAAGTTGAGCCTACCTAATCCTAATAGACGACGAATAGGAACCCACGTTTTATAGGCAGTCATAAGAGTCTTAAACATCACCCTTTTTTAGTACTCCACCTCTAACTGACGTCATGGGCAGCCCCAGGCTTCAACCCCAATCAATAACTCAAACGGAGAGGGGTACCTCTGTGGTTTGTCGCCAGGGTGTTTTCTTCGGAGCACAGTGTAATACACTAAAGAGGTAGCCCAATAGCATAACCTCAAATTAGGAAGTGCCAACCCTCCAAGTTCTTTAGGGAGCGACAAAAATTTTACTGATCTTCGTGGTTTTGAGTAGGACCAGATGAATTGGGAAAATATATTTTCAAGTTTTAAAACCATTGATTGGGGAAGAAAAGGGGAATGGCTCTCATGAAGTATTAGATTTTAGGGAAATAAACCGTTTTGATTAAATTACATTGACCCACCAGCATTAGATGTAAATTATCCAGCTTCATCAATGTACGTTTAGATTTTCCGCTTCTGGAGTTACATTTTCATTCACAATAGCATCCAGATCAGCCCTTATTGAGAGGCCCAGATAAATTGCACTCTCCACTACTCTACTATTGATTATTGTGGCGTGTTCATTAATGATAATCTGAGTTTTTCCCTTATTCAGAGAATACCCAGAGAGCGCCCCAAAAGTCACTGCTTCTTCTTATAATGCTCTTATGGCTTGCCCAGGGTTAGGGGTGACCAAGGCCACATCATCAGCATAAGCCAAGACTTTAGTACTGTGCCCTTGTAATATCACAGGCGGCATACTTGGATTTAAATCCAGCCTTTTTAGGAATGGGTCAATGTATAGAGCAAAAAGTAGTAGTGAGCACGGTCACCCCTGCCGTGTCCCCCTTGTAATCCTCAGTTGTTTAGATAATTCCTCACTTATACACACTCTGGCAATTTGGTTTATATATAGTGCTTTGATTGCCTTAATGAAATTTGAGACGAGCCCCTTTTCTTGCATTATAGTCCAGAGAAAGTGCAAGGAGACCCTATTGAAAGCTTTTTCTGCATCCAAGAGGATTACAGCTGTAGGACACCTGTCTCACATCAAGTATTGTTATGATACTTTTTTTTTTTAAGTATCTTTATTTGGCATTTTCAATTTTTGCAATACAAGTCTTATAAAATAGGCATAGTCAAAACAGTCCTAAGTACTATTATCGGAATAGCCATAACGCATAATTTTTGCCATAGGTCACAATACATGTCCCGTCCTACTCAATACTTGACAATGTGCAGTGTAGGGCTAACCACCAATCTACCAGGGAACCCAAATAACAATTTGAATTTGCAAAATTCCCCTTCAATTATCAAAAATATAATTCCAATAGCACGATAATAAAATAACTCCAAAACAAATGGCCCAACTGGAGCAAAGGAAATGAAAAAAGGAGAAAAAACAACAAAAAAGACCCAAAGAAAAGACCTTATGCAGAGGGGAAAACATATCATGTACATCAATTTCGGCGTGTGGTGGGGGAATTTTATAGAAAGAAAGTACAGCAGATGACAAGCAGATTGACACATAGGTGAGAGGCCCATAGCTACCAATAAAGGCGCCTCCTCCAGGTTACACAGATTCTGTAAGCTCTTACTTACTCAGCAACTGGACATATTGCCCCATCAGGGCCCCAAGCCTTCTAAAGTAGCGGTAGGTGACGCAGGCTGCGACGCCCCTGAGCGTGCATCCGTACTTGGTTCGGGCCCCAAACCCATCTCCCTCTCCTCCTGTCCCTCTGGATTCTCCCAGGTCACCAGCACTTCCCTCCATTTTTTTTTTTTTAAAGATTTTTATTGAATTTTCAAAACAATAATCCTAAAGACCAGTAATACACACAATAGCATCATAAAAGGATCCAACCATCGAAGTACACGTTAGGAGAAATCAACTCTGCTATGTTCTCGCCTTCCCAGCACTTCCCTCCATTGGCCAGCCATGGGGAGCTTGCTCATACCCTTAGATTCTTCCCAACTGAGTGCTCTACTCTCCGCTCCACCCCACACAATAACATCTGTATGCCAGGTCGCGAACCGTGGACCCCTGGCAGATTTCCATTCCAGTGCAATACGGCGTTTCGCTAGGCCGAGTGCTAGATCCACAAGTCGGTTCCCCACCTTACACTTCGGCGGCCTAGGAAAAAGACCCAGAATGCAAGTCTGCAATGTGAGAGGTAAATCTCTGCCCAGTACTTCAGTTAGCTTGCCCAGGACTGCCTCCCAGAAAGGTCACAAGGCACCACACTCCCATATCATGTGACCAAAGTCTGCATCTGAGTGGGAGCATCTGGGGCAAGAACGGACCTCACCTCCATAAGTCACATTGAGTCAATGTAGGGTCATGTAGGCCATATACGTATAATTAAACTGAATATATTTGAGGCGGGTGTTTCGAGAGATTTTCTGGGGGTAAAGCAAGACCCTTCGCCATTCCACATCTGTTAACTCTTTACCCCCAATCTCATCCCATTTAGCACGTAGTCTGGTCAAGGGACGTACCGAGGCCTCCTGGAGGGCCACATAGAACCATTTCACAAGGTGCCTCGCTGTGCTGAGTGTGAACAAGGCATGAAGCACCGGATGTGTTTCCGGTTCGTCTCTACCCACCCCCCACAACTGTGCAAAAGTTCTGATCAAGGCTTCATAAAGCAGGAATTGGCCAGGGGGCAGACCGCAATCCTCCACTAGGCCATCAAATGAATTAGGGACTTGTCCAAGAAACAATCTCCAACCACGTCTAGTCCAACATCTGTCCAGGGGGCCAGTTGCTCGATGGTAAAGACGGACTGGGGGTCGCCATGCGGCAGGCCCACCAGGGGCAGCACCGGGGTGTATCTAGTGGTATGCCATCTTTGGTTCCCACATTGCCACCAGGCCTGAAAGGCAGTGCATTGTAGTAAGGAACAGTATGGCATAAGCGTCCTAGGCCATAGCAATTTTGCCATTACCAATCTAGGACGGGCATCCGGGTGCGCCAAGAATGTACCTTCCTCATTCACCTCTTCTATCCACTGCGCCAGCCACTGTAATTGACCAGCTAGCATATAATATTCAAAATTCGGCACACCCAGGCCACCCTCAGCAGCCGGACGCTGCAGCGTTGCCAGCGACACCCAGGAACGGCCATCTCCCCATACCAGATCCCGAAGCAGAGCATTCAGGGGGCGGAACCACGGGCTAGGCATGAGGACCATTTTGGATAAAGAGACCCTGGACATCACTGTCAGCCGCAACGTGCGCCAAAACTGAACACTCCCTCGTAGGGATCTCACCGCCTTTCCGAGATTACCCTCCTTCAAGTCATCTAAGGAATGGAACACTTGTATACCCAGATATTTAAACGTGTGCTGAGCCCACACAACCTCGGGCACCAATGCATCCGGCCTAGGAATGGGGCCTGCCACAGGGAATAGGTAAGTTTTCGCATTGTTAACCCGCAAGCCCGAGAGGCCAGCTAAATCTTCCAATACTTGCATTACCGTCGGGGCGCCCACCACAGCATCCCGAAGATAGACCAGATAGCTGCAAGCATCTCCTCCCATGTCAGGGTGTATCAAAATGTTCTTGCTCCTCCTTTATCAGTAATGCTTCAAATGTCGGATTTAGATATTGCTTAATTAAATCCTGCTTTTGGGAGCCTAACCCATCCGATTCCTCAGAGTACAAAGATTGATAGTATTTCTGAAAGGGCTCTCTGCTCTCTTTTGGATCAGAGACCACACCCAAGCTGAATCTCTAATATTAATAATCTTGTTGCAGACGTATTCCTGCCATGTTCGTATTGCCAATTGATGTCCTATTTATTCACTGTTCTCATATATCTTTTCTTGATTGGCAGCAGTTTTAGATGAATGTTTCTTTGTGAAGGCATCACCAATTGCGGCTTTAGCTAATGGTACCTCTATTTGGACATCCTCCAGCCCCTTAACTAGCTGTACTGACACAACAGGTTTTTCCTCTGCTCGTGCTAGCCTATGGTACATATCTTACATCATTTATGAACAAAATTATATAGGAAACAATTTATAAAAGAGCAAGATAAAATACAAACAAACAAACACTCCTTATGTACACCCCCATTGGTCAAGTACGACTAATAATAGACCTATCTTTCATGAAATCTCTTTATTTCTTGTTATTTTATATTTTTTACAATAGAAGGTCATTTCATTTTTCTTATTTCTTTATAGCCTTTCTTTATGCACATTTGCTATCGTCAATATTATATCATTTCATATCCATTTAGACGATATTCGAAAAGTCTTGGAACGCCATCATTTGCATCTGGGTAGCTTCAACCCATCAGGTATTTGATGGCGTTCCAAGACTTTTTGAATAGGCTCCTTGATGGAACATATAGGATTTTGTAGACTTGACAGTGTCATTGGAAATGGATGATATTGATTGTTTGGTTTTTTGTAGATAATATGTATAGAAATGTATATATGAATAGGATTTATGCATGTTTGTAGATATATATATTTAAAAAAATCTTTTTAGAATTATAAATGTACACTTGAATGAGTTGATATGTACAAGCAATTATAGTTTGTGTTTCTCTTATTATAGGATTTTACAAATTATGGCCACCTGAGGAAGGCTGAACGCCGAAACGCGCGTAGATCTAACAATAGCCATAATTGATGATTACCCTCTGTCTTTTTTTCTTTCTCTTTTTTGCATTTAAATGTGGAGTGCAAACGCAATCGTCTCAATGGATATGAAATGATATAATATTGACGATAGCAAATGTGCATAAAGAAAGGCTATAAAGAAATAAGAAAAATGAAATGACCTTCTATTGTAAAAAATATAAAATAACAAGAAATAAAGAGATTTCATGAAAGATAGGTCTATTATTAGTCGTACTTGACCAATGGGGGTGTACATAAGGAGTGTTTGTTTGTTTGTATATTATCTTGCTCTTTTATAAATTGTTTCCTATATAATTTTGTTCATAAATATTTGCTTTAAAACCCTGAGATAGGAAACTAGATTAGGGGTACCCTTGTTATGTTGCAATACACATATCTTACATCATAAATTTTTCAGCTTTCTCCATATTTAACAAGAGTTGACTAGTTTTCCTCTGCATACACGCTTTTAAGGAATCCCAGGCAGTGATTAAGAGAGCAGCCCCTACATTCAGCTTCAGGAACTCCGGTATTCACTCTCTCATATGCTTCCTAAATTCCTCATCGAGCAAGAGAGCTCTCTCAAAAGTCCATAAAGTAGCTTTTGGTGCCATTCCCGCCACTGTTAGTTCCAATACTAACGGGTTGTGGTCAGATAAGAATCTGGGATATCTATCAATTTTACACTCTTGTTGCAGTGAGAAGGACACAACAAATTATCTAATCTACCATGCTTAAGATGAGGAGCAGATTAATATGTAAACCCATGTTCTAATTGCCTTACCCTGGCCCAAACATAAATCAATCCATGTGTACTACATATATTTAACATTGATTGAAATACTTTAGGTTTCCTCCCAACATACTTTGAATTCAAATCCTAATTGTTTAATAGATTGATATTAAAATCCCCACAAAGAACAATGGGTAATGGCCAGTGTGCTAGGTCATTAGCCAACCAATTAAAAACCCCTGGGTCGTCCACTATAGACCTGTATACTGAGCAGAGTGTAAAGGAGAAGGTCCCCATGAGGCTTCACTTGATAACCACCCATCTTCCCATTGAATCAGTATGAGTTTGGGAAAACTGTAATTTATCAGGCTAAGATAGCAACGCTTTGTGTACGAATCCCTCGGGTAGTCCCCCCCCTTATGAGTTTGTAGCCTAAATTCTTTAGAAGACGAGTTCTTGATTCTTCCATATCGGTTTCTTGCAAGCACCCACAAACCCTGAAAAACCCTTTGCCTTTTTTGGCATCATTTAGCCCACAGATATTCAAAGTGTCAATTTGTAGTTTCCCCGGGCCATCTGAACAGCCATAGTATGCCTTGTCCTCTACAAACCCTGCGCGGCATAAAATAAGCATGCTCCTCAAAGTACCTACACCCTGAATCCAAATCCCTTTACCCCCCTCCCTTCGCTCCCTCAACCCCCCGCAAAGCGCGCAATCAGACAAAGCCTGAGCGATGAGTGCTTAATACACTACCCACACCGCCACCTCTCTAAATCTGTCTAAATCTGTGTAATAATTTAAAAAAATGTTTTTATTCCAATACCCCCTCGAGTGATGCACTAGCAATCACCATCCTAAAGATCATTTAGCCTTGCGACTGCTGACCCTCTGGCTAAGCTCTGACAGATATTCCTGAGCCTGTATTTCAGAAGTGAAACTAACAATGTGTCCTCTAAAAATGATTTTTAACCTAGCTGGATTTTGAAGATAAACCTATGCCCCTATTCTTTTTAAGGGAATAATTAGCTGTCGAAGGTGCCATCTTCGCTCCACGGTAGTGTGTGCAAAATCAGTTTTGGCGAAGAATAACACCCCTTCAAATGCCTTTTTGGGCATTTGGGCGAGCCTTGCCATAAATAAATTGCCTCAATAAAAAATTGCCAAAGTAAACCAGCATTGCCCGGGGCTTTTCAGTCTCACTCTTTGGAAGTTTTTTGGCCCTTAGTGGGAACCTGTGGGCACGTTGGATTTCAGAGTCCCAGTCCCATTTGGTTTTATCCGAGAAGACGCCTCTCAATAGGTTCACCATAAAATCCCTGGAGGTTACTTCCCTCAACCCCTTCAGGAATCCCCAGAAAGCGTATGTTATTCCGCCATTGGCAATTATCCTGGTCCTCCATCTTGAGCATAACATCAGCTTTTGCAGCGCCCTGGTACACATTATATGTCTTCAAGGTTTCCATCTCTGCTTCCAGGGACTCTGTTCGACCTTCCACTGTTGTTAACCGATCAGCGATCTCTCCACAAATTTTGGTTAATTTCCGCATCCCCCTTGCAGTTTCTTAAAAGCAATCCTAGTGCATCGGCTTACACTCCGGTATTCTTCTTGGATTTGTTTAAGGGATAGAAAAATAGTAGAAAGTGATATTTCTTGGCTTCCCACAGGCATTCCCATGTCTGAGTTATCGGTATCTCTTAGACCAGGCTACTGAAATGATAATTAGGCATTAGAATAGTCTCATTTCAATTGTTGCCTGCTATTCCCAGAGATGCTGTCTCTCTTTTTTTGTATTTTCTTCTTTGAGGCCTTCTTCCTTTGAGCTAGCTAAAGATCATCCGACAAGATACTGCTATTCGAGTCCGAGGTTTCCTCATTACTTAGCGAGGAGCTCTCTTGCTTGGAGGAACCCGAACCATCGGTTAGTGAGAAAATCGCCCCCTACCGGCAAGTCAGGGGATAGGGCTCCCAGCTGTCTATAGTTTATTTTTCCTGAGTCCGCCCATATGGCTGATTTGGCTTTTACTGTGCTTGTGATGTCATTCCCATCCTCCCCTCTGATTGTTCCTGGCTTTAATGCAGTAGTGATGTCCTCCACAATCAGATTTGGGGTCACTCCACTTTGATCATTTCCTATGTAGGCTATTAGAGATCGTATTTCACATCTTCCAGAATGTTCTTGTAACCTTGTCCCCTGTCTATTCCTTCAGGGATTCCACGAGTTAAACTAACCTCCCTCCCAAAAATAGAGGGGTCATTGATTGTTTCTAAAGGGAGATGGTTTTTTTACCCTCTCCTGGAATGGGGGGCACAAACAGAGATACAATTGTAGGTTGCAATGATCCACCATCCATCTGTCCCGAGTTGTTGAGAGTCTTCAGTGATTGCTTTTTGTCTCCTCCTGGCTCCCGCTTGGACATGCCAGGAAACTCCCTCTGTTTTGCTTCCTGGCATGCCTCAGAAGCAGCTACCAGCGGGCCACACACCATTGCTCTGCCCACTGCAGAGCCGGAATACCTTGGGCCAGCTGCCCATGCCTTTGTTGCCTTTCCTCCTCACCCTGTCATTTTCTCCTCTAAGCTCGCCCCACCACTCCAATGTGGCTGTCTTCTGGTGATACAGCCGTCAAGCCAAATCCACGGACCCATGGAGTGGGAAATCAAATCTCTAGCTGAGCGGGCAGGACACCGGGACACGGATCATGGGGAGAGCGAGGCAGCGCAAACAAGGTAGTCTAAGTGGATGCCATCTTTGCTGTCCTACCAAGTGCTCCATTGTTGGTCCATGGCATAGCTCTGACTGATGTTTGCTGCGCCAGAGGCATTTAGCTCAGCTCCACTCAAAAAATTGCTGGATCTGCTGGAACTCCAAGCTTTCTCTGCCATGTCTGCCCAATGACTTGCTGGATTGTCTGGAACTGCACACTTTTTTTGCCGCACATTGTCAGGAGGCTCAGGATTGACCAGTTCCTTCTTGGTTCCAATTGGCTACATCATCAATCCTGATTGCTTATAAAGGCAGTTGGGTGGAGAAGCATGCCTTTGATTTAATAGACAGCCTCTACACAAAGAAGCTCTGTTCTCGACATGCTGTAAATTTTGCCTTGCCATACAAGATGTCAGGAAAGCTATTACACAATCTATTCATAGTTCATTATCTTTGTCAAGCCAAGTTTGAGATGTCAATCTGTACACATTCTGTCTTTGCAAAACATGCAGCCTGAAAACTTGCTAGTTTAACTTCTTTCAGAACCAGGTGTTCTCAGAATCAAATGGAGTCAATGGTATAAAACCTTTGAAAATATTTCCTGGCTATTGATGGGGCTGACTATCATGCGAAATGAGCCATTCTTCATAACTGTCTAGGTACAGAAGGCCAAAGACTTTTTGATCAGCAGACACAATTCTACCGAATGGGATGTATTTACAGAAGCAGTAAAAACGTTGGAGAACCACTTCAAAGATGACCTTAGCATAGTAGTTGAAAGGCACAGGTTCTTCACTTTTAAGATATTCAGCAAGAATCTATTGATGTTTTTCTAGCACAGTTGAGAGTGCTAGCATCAACTTGTGATTTTGAAGGACCATTAAAGATGTATTTGAGAGACCAGTTGGTAGTATAGTAAATTGTGAATACAGGAAAGAATTCTCTGTTGCAGGAAACCATCATTAGACAAAATGCTTGAGATCACTAGGGGAATTGAGAGGTCGTTATTGGAATCTAGAGAGTTAGGAAGAACTAGTCAAAATACTTCAAATGCTGTAGGTGCAATAAGTCTAAACATGCGCCCAGTTGAGATGTAGAGAGACTGGATAGTACAGACACAAAAAGAGTGGACAGAAACGCTAACAGTAATATGTTTTTTATGTGGATCCAAGAATCACATGACAAATCAAAATATTTTCCTGCTTTAAGTAAAATATGCAGGAACTGCAACTCAGAACACCTTTCCAGGGTTTACAGAAATAATCAATATAACGTTTTTGTAGCTGAATCTCCCAATTGAGGTACCCCAAGCAATCAGGATAATGGTAATGTGGAAAGCAGAATAATGCTGCCAATACAAAGGGTATCCACAGCAATCAACCAAGAGAACAGAGGTGAACCGATATGTGAGATACTTATTGGTCAAGTTCCTTTAAATGTCACAGTGAACTTGGGGTCTCCCATCACAATAATTTCTGACACGTTATTTGCACAAGAATGGGGCCATGTGGATCTCTTTACACCAGATATGTGTACTGTTGATTTTGGGGGGATAGCAAATTGACATGATGAGGTCCCTTAAAGAGGATGTAAGGTACCAAGATAGATGAATTCACACTATGGTGTACATGGCAAATAGATGGTATAGCATTCTAGGCTGGAAAGATTAAGGAACATTTGGCATGGTGTTGAGGCCGGGTATGGAGTGTCCCATATCCTTGTTGGATCACATTGAGATGCAAGAATCATTACTGGAAGAAGTGTTAAACAAAGACAATTCGTTGTTTGAGAACAGACTAGGCAGGGACAAAAGGTTTAAACACCACAAGATCATTCTTAAACCAGATAAAGTCCCAGTGGTACATATAGTAAGACATGTACAGTTGAGCATGAAGGGAGGGCTTAAGGATCATTTGGAAAGGCTATGTATTGATAGTCATTGAACCAATGGACTACTCACAGCGGATTTCTCTAATATTGGTGGCCTTGATGAAATCAGGATCTGTGTCACTCTCCGGCCACTTAATAAATGCATCTTGGTAGACTGCTTCCCTCTTTGCAAAATCCAGGAGCTGTTAGCTCAGCTGGGCAGAGCTAATATTTTCACCAAACTTGATCTGAGAGCAGCGCACCATCAGCTGGAACTGTCTTCTGTCTCTCGTTCTTTGATAGCATTTAATACTCTATTTGGGGCGTACAGGATCTTATGCATGTCATTCGGCCTTGCCTCAGCTGTATCTTTTATTAAATACTTAATGTATCAGATTTTGTGTTAGGTGTTTGGGGTTCTTACGTATCAGAATGACATTTTGATTTTCTTGGACACTGTGTAGTTAAAATTTCGATTATTAAATAAGGTGTTGAGAGTGTTAGAGGGGCATGGATTTACAGTAAAAAAGAGAAATTGTAAGTTCAAGGTGGAGAAAGTGATAATTAGTCCGGGTAAGGAATCACATCCAAAGAAGACCTTTCACCAGCAATTGAAAATAGTCCTGCACTTGCAGATAAGGTCATTCTTAGGATTCTGAGAATACTACTTGAGACTTGTACAAAACATTTTTATTCAATCCAAGACTTTGAGGAAGTTACTGAGATCAGGGAAAAATGTGTTTGTGGCAGGAACAGTCTTCAGCATTTAGTCAACTTAAATCCTTAATCATGTCTTCTCTTGCGCTTCAATCATTTAGAGATGAGGTACCATCCACAGTCACAGTTGTTGGCAGGGGGTTGAAAATAGGGGCTGTGTCGACAACAGTGGAAAAAAAATATAGTACAAGGGAGGCTCTAGCTTGTGTCTAGGGTGGACAGGAGGTTACTTTGGTCATAAACATCAAACCTTTGGTACATTTATTTTGAATGACAGGGGTCTAGATAATGGCAATTCCAGGTTTAGTGAGATTGCTATCTAGAGTGTATGAGTATAGTTTCAAGGTAAAACAGAGAGCAGATTTTTTTTTATCAAGGTGTCTGTTGGACTCTAACCAGTGTGATGACTTTAGTAAAGAAGAAGAGTTTGTGGTAGAGCTAGTTGATGGGGTGGTGGCTGCAGAGAATGTTATCACACAACAGGAGTAGAAGTGTTTATGATGGAGAGGGTTTAGGTCCCAAAGAGATAAAAGAGTGCAGAAAGAGCAGAGATGAGATGAATGTGGATAAGGGATTAGTTACGAGGGGAAACCCACTTATCCCTCTGGCTAATTTGAGATCTAAACTAGTCATGTCTGCACATCAGAGCCACTGTGGGTTGACAGGAACAAAAATGAAGTTGAGGTTATATTATTTGCTGCCTGGGATAGATACTGATGTGAAGGTGTCAGTGAGCAGGTGTGTTGAATTTCCCTTGCTGATAAATCCTTGTGCACACATAATCTTTCGACGTGTCCCATTGATTTTCTAAACTCTCCTTGGGAGACATTGGAGATGGACTTCCTTGGTCCTGTGTATTCCTCAAATGAGAATTTGAGATTTGCACTGGTAGCATTAGACTACCTTTCTAAGAAGGTCTACTACAAGTTCATAAGAAAGCCGAACACAGGTAAAGCTAAACATGTCTTATGAGATCTAGGAGGGGATCCCTTCTTTCTAAGTCACAGATAATTGTGTTCCATTTAAGGCATTACAAATGGAAACCTTCTTGAAGAAGTTGGAAATTAAGCATCTGTCTATGGCTTTATATATTCCACCAGGTAATGTTATGGTCAAAAGAGTCAATCACATGTTGAAGGAGAACATGCAGTTGGCTTTTCTTCAGGTGTGAATGTGAAGGAAACAATTTCTGAAAGGATTTAGAATTACCACAACAAACCAAAACCATTGGGGTAGCTCCTTTGCTTTATTGTGAGGCAGATATTCCTTTAATAAATTGTCACCTCAGTAGGTGGTAGAAAAGACAGAATCTGACAGGAGTTTGCCGAAGAGAGAAGAAGTGAGAGCTTAAGTAGAGAAATAACAATTGGAGAGCAAACTTAGTTATGATGAAGGGAAAAATGTCAAGGATGTGGTTTTATGTGTGGGGGATCAGGTAAGGGTAGGAAGACCACCTGTCTCTACTAAGGGTTTCTCTAAATTCACTCCTAGTACTACAATAGTGCAAGTCTCTAAGGGGCTTATTTAGGAGAGCCTTGCATCACTTTTGCACTACATAAAGTGGTACATGTGTGACGCAGGGCTCTCATAAAGATTCATGAAGGAACGCAAAGCCACCTTGCATGCCTTACTCTGTGCCCTGGAGGCATTGTTGTTGGTTTCCCCATGCAACACCCTTGGAATTTGATGCTGCCTCAGACTTACAAAGTGATGTAGACCTTGGTAATCGTCAAATCCATATGCCTCGTGAGGTGAGGCATAGAAAGGAGAAATATGTTAATTTCTCCTTGTTTTTCCCTTTCTGCAGCACACACAGAAAGAGAAAAAAGCCTTGTGGGATTGCTTTTGTGCAGGAAGGTCACCTTCCTGCACAAAAACAATCTGGCCTACAAAAGAGACACCCTTTCACCATGGTGCAAGCAGGCCTACACTATACAGTGCATTCCTGCCCCTTCACTTTGGCATAGGGCAGCGCAGCAAGGTGCCTTGCTGTGCTTCCCAATGCCAAAATGCCATAAATGAGGCCCTAAGTATTCTGTCAAAGTGAAGGATGGTAAATGGTGGAGTGAGTGAAACATTGCTAAAGTTAGTGGTAATGTTACATTTTTGGGATGGTTGGAAACAGTGCAGTGAGGAAATAGATGGAGGCATTGTCCTAAGAAATCAGGTAGGTTCCTCAGAGTTCAGCAGGTTTTAGTGCTTCTGGAGAATCTGATTCGGAAGCACTTGCATATCTGTCCTCTCCTGCAGAAGTGGGGGGGAGGTCATCAGGTCTAAGAGCAGTGTTGTCAAGCCAAAGTATTTAAAAGATTATGTTTTGGGGTAGGTGTTATTTGTTTAGGTGGAATGTGTCATCTATTCTTTTCTTTTTAGCAATATATAGAGAATATTAGTTTAAAAAGCATTTCTCATGCACATTTTCACTTTTCCTGTGAATAGTGATGTTTATGCGCCAAATTTGTTGTTGTTGTTATTTTCGGACAGGGTGTATTTGGATACTATTTAATATTGTTATCAGTTATTAATTATCATATAGGTTTGTTTAGAAGCATATGTTCTAAGTACTGTTTTATCATTTGTCTAAGTGTGTTTTGCTGGATTAGTTGGTTGTATAAGGAGGGCGGTGTGTTGTACACTGGATTTGTGGGCAGAAATCGGAATGTTGGGGCAGGAATCAGAATGTTGTTTGGTTGCTAGGTGTCTCCTTGGCCAGAGTTCCAGGCTTGTCTGTTGGGGATTCGTGAGATCCCGGTAGAGAGATGTGGTGTGAATGCTCTCCTCATCCAGTTAAATAAAAGAGGTTTATTCTGGGCAAATCACTTAATCTCCCCGTGCCTAACAAAAACTAATGTGTCCTCATGTAATGCAACTGGTGCTATGTAAAGCACTCTGATACCCGATTTGGGTCAGGTTCACGCTATATAAAACTGTGTAAAATAGATAAAATAAAAATAAATTTAAGAACTGCAGTCCTCCATTTCATTGAGGTAAGTACCCTGCACGTGTGTTTCTAGAATGTGGTTTTCTAGATGTTCAACAAGTGGAACTTCACCTCCTCATCCCTGTTAAATAGCTACTATCCAGTGGTTACTTGTTAAAAGATATAAGACCTTTTATATCAACAGAGGCAGTGTTCACCTTTCCAAGCACATGCCTCCCTGGCCACGGAGCAGGAGGTCAATTCATTAGAATTTGGTTTTAGGGAAAAGGGGGCAATCAGAATTTGAGATTTCTAGGACCAATCAGAGTGTTACCTCCTCCACCACTTGCTTTGCCCAGTCTTTACATACCTGAGGAAACATTCAGGCATATGGCAATGGCATGAAACTAGCTGAATAAAAATAAGAAACAAGAGAGATGTGCCATTTGTGAATATATTTTCCCCGGAACATCAGCATGTACAGCACAGAGAAACAATGCAACTCGGTGATAAATGAAGCTCTGAAACATGTTGTATATTGGAGAACAAAGACTATAGAGATGATCAATGCACATTTGTTGTATTCCAATGCCAAGAGTACTCCTTTTTATGTAAGGTTATGCAGATTTGTGGAGAGCACTATCCCCTGGGAGGGTATCCTGGTTCTCCTGGTCCTATCACCAGGATATCTCAAACTGGCATGGGAAGCTGTTAATAATTGATGCTGAGGATGAGATGATTTTCCTCTGCACCTTCATCTCCCAGAAAAAATGAAGATTGCCATTGTGTTCAAGACAGACCTTTTTCATAACTTTGTGAATATATGTCCCACACATTTTATGTCAGTGGGTGGTGGGCTGCTTAAAAAGAAGACATAAATCATGGAACCGGCTAGGAGCATTATTCTCATACAACAGACCAGGAGGGAGCCTTCTTCCAAGTTTTGCTTCCTCCATTTCAATCTGGAACCCAACCTTCACATTCTATGTATCTCTAGATGCAACACTACTCGCCATCTTGAACAAAACAATATAAATTAAATAAAAATGCATATCTTTCAAAAATGATAGTATACAGATAATAAAACCCTTAAAAACAATGAAGACAGCAACAGATTAGAAATAAATACATTAAATGTCTGTTGGCAACAACGATAATAACATTGAATGTGGGGAATATAATAGCATAAAAATTGCAAGGAAAACTGAAATTCTTACATTTTCATGGCATTAATCCGAATAAAATCACAAAGCACTCGTGTATTATCATTCCCTCTTGAACTATCAACTCCTTGTAATGAACCACTTTCACTGGAATCAGGAATCTCTTCCTCACTTTTAAACCATACTGGAAACTTCACAACTTTCTTATGGTTCCAACATTCCCATCACTGAATACAAGGGTGTACTTATTCACCATCCTAACTTGAAGAGGACGTGAACATTTGGATTCACACTTATTTGCTTTGCACTCAAACACAATCTCCAACAACAAATCCATCAGTTTCATTCTCCACAATAACCTTCTTCTTCTCCTCTATTCCATTAAACAATAATCCATGAGATTTGAGACCTCTGATCATTTTGAAAGGTGATTTGCCAGTCACATTGTTGGGAGTAATTCGATGTGACCATATTAAATTCTTCACAACTTTCCTCCATTCCACTCCATTAAAGAAAGCCAGTTGCAGCCCCCTACTTAAGCATGCTATTCTATCTCTCAACCAAACCATTGCTTTTAGGGTAATACACAGATGACCAGATATGCTCAATACCACACTTTAGCAGAAATCCTTTCACAAATTAAATGGCATTGTCAAAAAACGTGACTTGAGACACTTCTTCTCTGGTAAACAAATCACACAAAAAATCAATTACTACTCCAGCCGGGATCTGCTCCGAGAACATTACTTCAAGCCAATGAGAAAAATAATCCACAACCACAATGGCATACTAGGACACTTTCCAAACAAACTGTGATATTGATGCCAATTTTTTCCACAGACATTCTGACTTTTCCTAAAGCACAGTGGGATTATTCACATTTTCTGGGACTCGTCACTTTTTTGACAATGTGGCCCTCATGTGCCAACCTCACAACTCGTTCTCGCAATTCAGGTGGCACTACCGATAACTCCCCTCTCAACAATATCACTGCCACAACCGTTAACTCCATAGTCACCAACCGAAAATTCTCCACATTCACTGAAACCTCACCTTGGCTGGCCAACCTTCTAAAATATACTTTTTCATTTCGTGTAATACCTCATCACACTCCACCGCACATTCCTATTCCTCATGCAAAATCCTGCCTTCTGTGACTTCATTTACACTAGCCACTATCACATCCTCAAGACTATCTTCCACCTCCTTATCCTCTAATACCGGCAACTTTGACAAAAAGTCCAGGAACAGGTGTTGTTTTTTCCAGGAACAGTTGGAGTTATATTCCAACATTCTCATAACCCAATGTGCAAGTCTGGCAGAAGCTCTACCAGCCCCTTTAACTAAAAGAAATCAATCAAAGGGCAATGATCAGGGCGGGTTACAAACTTGGTCCCCCACACTTACTCCCTGAAATAATTTACACCCCACTAGCAAGCCTTACAATCGTTGAGTAATTGTTCTCTGCATCCCTGGTCTTGATGCATATCCAATGGTGACATCTCTTTCATTCCTGTCTGCAACAACACTGACTCTAAACCTACACAACTAGCATCAGTGTTTATAATGGCAAAATCTTTGATGACAAAAGGTTTAAGTGCTGACGCAAATGCAATGTCTCTCCTAAGGTCTTTCTCGCAATTCTCACACCTTACAAACTTTTCATTTCTGTGCATAAGCTTTCTCATACATTTCTTCTTTTCTGCCAACATGGAAACCAACTCATGATGTTTTTTCCAAAGTTTAAGTTCAATTGGAGCATGGTTTTGTCATATTCATCCATTTCCTCATCCTCCTGATCATCATCCACAAGGGATGGAAGGTGTTTTAAAATCTGTCTCCCTTAACATGTATCATTTTCTGGATGCCTTACATATGTCACCACCTACTGCTTGGACATAAGCCTCAAAGCCTTCCTTTCAGTCATCCCAGGCTGTGATGGGATCACTAGGAGCATTAAGAAAAATTGCAGGTGCTGGGAATCCCTCCATATAAAGAAACACAGCACACTTGTACTAAAAACAAACAATAATAATTTTTCAGGCAGAAACTATAATACATACAATCCCTTCAACGTGAGGTCTTAATCTAGTTTTGAGGGGTTCCAGATGTATTTTCCAAGTACACAAATGGCTCACATAATGCTCCTTAATGTTGCAGAACATTTGTCTCTAGCAGACTCCTTCAAGAAGGATTTGCCTAGCAACAGAAGCCCGTCTACATTCTTGGCCAACAGAGATGGCTGCAAACATGCGCTCACGTAATGAAACTCAAGCGGCGAGCTCATGGTATACACGGTAGAACGTGATTAGTGATTGCGGCAAGTAAAAAGGCACAATCAGCCCCAAAACCTCACCGGAATTCAAAATATTCTTAGCAGAAATCCTCTACTTACTCCCAGTACTGTCATGACCATGGGGACCAAAGTCTCTGACCCTAAACTAAAGCTGGCAGATATGAATATACTCATTGATATAAGTTGTCCAGTGGATTTAAACCAAAGTACCTCCCCCCCATATTGCCATTGATGTCTTTGAAAACCGAGTCCCTAAAGATCTAAAAAAATCGAGATAAGATAAAAGTTGGGATAATTGCAATTTATCTCCTGACTAAAGGGTTGGCTGTCAGGAGTAACAGAATGGCAAGAATCTTATGATCCATCAGTCTGACAAAGATGGTCACATAGTTGTATTGTACAGTGGAAATTATCTCCAAGAAGGTTAGAGGCTACTTCAGGATCAATCCTTTAATGAGAGAGTTGGTTAGGGAGGGGTCAATTCTGCCAACTAAAAATATTGGGATTTACTAATGGAATAGAGGGATCTAGGGCTTTTAGAATACCACTACTTAAAATGTGACAACGCCAAGATCACGATCCTTTGTCTTCTCCCCAACATACATCATGATGCCGCAACTACCTGTGGAGACTCACTGTCAAAGTTGGAAGCCGTAAACCCTTACCTTATGTTTCATGACATGCCCTTGAAGGTACGATATGGTTCCAACTTCCTGTCCTGACCATTCCTACCCATGGATTAATTGCAGGATAGATAAGGAGTGAGGAAAAGGATATGTTGAAGAGTTCCCTGTATTATTTGGTGAGAGCTGTTGACCTTTAACAAGGGAATGAAGACGGAGTGATCCTTTTAATGGTGGTCTACGTACCTTTAAGAGTATGCACCTATATGCACTACACCCGTCCTTACCCCCTCTATGAATTCCCCGCGAAATACCTGGAAGGCTGCTTTCACTGTTTGGTGATCAAAAAGAAAGAAAATTCATTGGGGTTTACACTTGTTCCCTCAATTAACATATGTACTGTTTCTCACTTTGCCTTTGAGTGAAACCTGCAGTAGTTTTCTGAAACAGAAGTTATTCAAATTACACATAGAACAACATTTAGACTGTACATAGTCTCTTTCAATCACATTCCCCACTAAATACCTTAGATCAATGGAAATAACCTTCTCAAGTTGACTTCACTTTTCTGAAGACAGGTTACGTCACCCTGTTCCTCTCCAGGAACTATTGCAGTTAATAAACACGGTTAGTGGCACTTGGTGATTGTTAGCTCTAAAAGAACGTTAATTCGCTTTGGCAAGTTGTAAGCTCATGATACATGTTCTTACTTGGGCCCAAGTTTTAATGTTTGATTCTTTCTTTCTTTTGTATTCTTAGCACATGAGCCGAGAGTCTTTGAAATGCACGGGGAGCTGCAAAATCCAGAAGGCATGCAGCGAGAGCAAGCAGGTCAAAAAGTGTTCAGCGGAAGCTTTCTGGTCATGAAGAAATGCATCGGGAGCCAGCCAAATCCTGAAGGTAAGTAGCAGCGTAGAGATCAGGCATGCAGAGGACCTTCATTCACAAAGGTCCTGATGGCAAAGTGAGGACCACGTGGTCCGCATTACCAAACATGGTCACTGAGAGTCATGCATCGAGATCATCGGCAAACCTTAGCGGGCTAGAAAATTTGGAAAATACAAAACGAGTGTGCCTGTCTGACTGTTCTTTAACATTCGGTGACACATAAAGAAGGCATAAACATGACAATGTTGCTCACGGCTGAGGTTAAATATTTTTGGGCAAATAAGTAATGTATTAACATATTGATGATGCTCAGGGGCTGAGATGACCCATCATAATATAAAATATTAAATATTAACTCCATCGTACCTTTAGATGGAGAGATGGTGATTGAGGCTGAAATACAGTGCCTAAGGCATGTGTAAGGGACTGGGCAATACAGCTTAGGAGGATGTGTGTGATGGGACGAACAGAGAAGGAATGGGGCCAGTTCATGACAACCATTATGTCTACAATGGGTTGTTTATTGGAGAATACCTCTAAATATATTGAATTCTGTTCTCTGAGTCCTCTGTACCCTCTCTGCTTTCATAAATTAGGGACAGTTATGTTGCCTGCCAACATTTCCTCAGTGCCAGACCTTTATCTTCCTATTACATACTAATATATTATTAAACATCATTTGGTTTTGTCTCACTAATTCTTTTTTCATCTTCAACAGATAATTCTTCAGAGAGACCCAGGGCACTGCAATTGTGTCCTGATTTACCCTGAGCCCTGCCAACATTTTTATGGGTTGGTTGTAGGAACAAGTCACCATCCACCTCGATATTTCTAACAACCAGGTAGTGCCATGGCTCTGTTACATTGATAATTTGTTTATTGTCTGGAAAGGGTCAAAGTAGTTGGCTACTGAATGTGTGCAAATTCTGAACAACAATAAGCTAATTCTGAAATTCTCCAGCACTATTGATAAACACAAGGTTAAATTCTTAAACTTGAAGATAGAAACATGTACTGATAGACTAAACTCTACCCTATATCAATAAAACATCTGCAGGGAAAAGCCTCCGCCATGCCTCCAGTAGTCATCCAGCCTCATCAGTAACACCCCTTTTGATGAGCACTTATGTACAAGTAGAGACAATAGCACTGAGGAGTCATTTCAATGTGAAAAAGACCATGGTAGCCAGATTTAAAGAGACAGCCTATAATAGAAAGATACTGAATGCCACAGTTAGAAGAATAGACTTGGTCAAGAGAGAACAATTTTATAATAACACTAGGACCACAGCAGAAGAAGGAAAGGATACCAGATTTGTCACTACTTATGGTAACAAACAAAGCTATTAAGGTTTAACACACCAAGCTCAAATATTGGCAGGTACTGCGCACAGACAACATACTTACACAATAAAAGACTGCACAGAAGTGACTTTCAGAAAATGCAAATCTTTAAAAGATATACTCAGCAAGAACAAGCTATTGCATTCCTCTACTGAGCCTATTTCTGAACTGCAAAAGGGCTTATTCTAATGTATCTAATGTAAAACATGTAAGTAGAGTGAGAACATAATAAATTAAAATCCCTAATACTACAAAGAAATACGCAATCTCCTAAACACTTACTTGTTATTCTGGCTATAGTGTTTACACCCTAGTGTACCCTAGTGATAAACTCTACATTGGAAGCATAATTCATTCTGACAAAAACATATCCTCAAACACATGAGAGCCATCAATCGACACAACAGACATTATGCAGTGACTAGACACTATTTTGAAACATATACAGGATAGCCATACACTACAATTCTCTGCTTTTAACAGGATTCCCCCCGAACATCAGGGAAGGCACTTACACTGAGGAACTACATAGATTAAATTCCAGGCACGTGATAGATTTTTATGCTGCCACTCCCTTGGGTTTAAGTGCAGCTGAAGAGGTGTCAGGTCATTTGGGTTAGGTTTATGTGCCCCGGATTGAATAATGAGCGCATTAATATATTTCCTTTAGTTTCTTGCAGAATAGGTGTGGTTTGGAACTTTGGTTTTAACAGTGCTTTTATATATTTGTTAGACAGGTTCACCAGTGGTGATCCTGATCAAGGAGCTAATTTTCCTCATTTAAGAGTTTCTAATGTACTTATTTGTATTTTGTAACTCTGAAGATCACAAACTGTTTATAGCATGGTATTTACTAATCTGCTTGAATGTATTATTCTAAGATCCTCACATATTGCCTGCCCACTCGGGCAAGATTGAACATTGTTATCTATCCTTGATATTACCATCCTGATACCATGCACATGCTCATCATACCCGATCGTAAATATGTACTGCCTAATTTGATGTTGGAACTATTGTGTTTCACACCGATAATGAATCGAATGTTGACTTTGAAATTTCCCTTTTTGAGGCAGCAGTAAAATAAACCTATACCCACTTGAGTATTACATCAAAGCCCAGTATTGATACCAAGTTAACATGTTTTGGGCTGTAGCAAAAATATAAATTATTTCCTTAACATATAAAATGTAATCTTCTTTGTTATGGGTGAGTGTGAGGTAGACGGGGATACCTATTTCTGCAAAAGTCTTTTGTGCAGAGTTCGACATTATTTCTGTTCTTTTGCAAAATATTGTGTGCTTCTAATTGGGAACAGAGAGAAGTTGTCGTATGACATGGATTGAATTTCGATAGGCTAAGAGGAACGTCCACAAATGCATATTTGTTTGTATACTCAGGTTTACAACCGAGTTTGCCATGTTTACACCTTCCAGGAACCCACATATTTGTGGCTGGTGTAAGCACTTTTATGGTGGCAGTGATCTCCACAACACGTGACCAGAACTCTGCAGCTGTAAATTCTTCTTCATGGGAGTTGCAGCGGGCGATGAAGGAATGACTTGCTTTGAAAGTTTGGGTATGCCTAAAAACATGGAAATTTGTCTGCATTCCCAAACTACATTCCAAATCCTTCCCACCCTGGAAATGGTTGGAGATTTACTCCTGCACAAAGTATGTGCAATTATTTTTCCAGGGTGGAAACGATAATGAATCACCCCCAAGTTTGGTGACAGTGTAGGAAAAGGGATTCGGACATGATCAACAATATTTCACTTACAGAGATAAAACAACGAAAAATGTGTATTACCACAGGGGAATCCATTCCTCCTCCATGGTGGAGCACTCCAAACAGAGGGAAAGGATTCCCAAACTGCAAATCACACGATTCCCTGAGGCATACTCCTGTGCTAGAATACCTTTCCATGAATATTCAATGAGGAGTTTGGGATTCCAAAAAGTAGTACATTTGCACCTACATGGAGAACCACGTATGTGGATGCAGGTTTACTATTTTTTTGAGAATGAGGCCCGTGGTCTTTTACGATGGCCCCACTTGGAGAAATGGAACTTATTGAAGTTTCCTTTAAACCTTGGGTGATATTATAGCTCTCAGTCTCTGCCATATGTGGTGAGTGATTGGCTTCTGTGACATTTTCTACTTCATTATTGACTTTTGTGGCCGGTCTGTAGCATCCAGTAGAGTAGTACTTAGTACATTTCAGTGGGTACATTTGGGAAAGATTTAGAGTTCAGCTGACCGGTCACTCCATCACAAACATGACGGATATCCTGTTTGCCATATGACATGTGCCATTGGATTTAATGCACTTCTAATATGGTGGACAGGATATCCATCACATTTGTGATTGAGTATTCCGTCCTTCGACTTTAAATCAGGCCCTTGGTTAACGGGGTGTTTCTTACTATAGATTTAGGCTAAGAAAGTTGAATCGTTTCCCTTTCTAAGATGTTGTAAAAGCAGATTCAATAAATATTTTTAGCATCCTTAGGGCCATATGTAGAAAGAAAAATTGCGACCGCAAACGCCGAAATTCGCCGAATTTCGGCGTTTGCGATCGCAATTTTGCTAAGTGGGACGTAGGAAGGAAAATCTGCATGCAAAATAAGGAATCGCAAAATTTGCGATTCCTTATTTTGAAAATGCATTTAAGGAATCCCAAATAGCGATTCCTTAAATGCAATGTAGAAAGCACCCAAGTTGTGCTATTTTGGCTTAAGGAATCGCAAATTACCACCAACTTCAGGTTGATGGTAATTTGCGATTTCTTTCAATAATGCAGTTTTTTGCATTATTCAAAGTGCCATGTGGCACACATACATGCCCTTAGGGCATGTATGTACGCCACATGTACACCCATGCTCATTACAGTGGTGCAAAAGGGTGTCATGTTGACACCCTTGCACCCTTGAAATTGCATTCTCAATTTGCGATTCTCTAATTGAGAATCGCAAATTGAGAATGTCTTCCTATTCATTCCTATGGGCCTTTTAGCCCATAGGAATGAATGGCAAGGTATTCCTTATTTGCGATTCTCAATTAGAGAATCGCAAATAAGGAATAGGTGGGATTCGCAAACAAAATTGCTAATCCTACCTACATAGCGTTTTGCTACTCTCTAATTGCGATTCCCTAAAAATTGCAATTAGAGAATCGCAAAACACAGCCTACCTACATATGGCCCTTAGTGATTTAAAAAAAATGAAAATAGTTTTAGTTATAGCTAGTACTTCTGTTTGCTGACTTTAAATTATGCTGCTGTAAAATCATATACACTGTTATTATGTTTTAGAAACTTACTCCCATTTTCTTTTATATGTTAGGTGTAGAAGCTTTCTGGTATAGATCTACTCTCTTTTCTTTCTTTTTTTTTCTCAGTGAACTATGCTGGTGAAGTTTCTGTTCTTTAAATGTAAAATAAGAGATAGAAAATATGGGTTGGTTTGTATCTTTTCTACAATCATGATTTAAAACTAACATAGAAAAATGGCAGGTGGTGGGGTATAGACAGTGCACCTTAATGCAACTAGATGTATCGACACCGTTATTTCGGTTCACTCATGTATGAGAGTACTCCAAAGGGCATTGAACAGCGACCACCCAGCGCTGTTAGATAAGTGCAGACACTGTCTACACACATTTGACATATAGAACAGAATCAATGTTCTGAGCAACGCTCATATATTAATGCCAACAATAAGTCCACACAGTAGTCTTCTCCAGTATTCTTCCTGGTACTTTATTATGCCAGATCTTGTCAGGTGAGTACTTCAGTTCTTATTTTCTTTTCAAAAACAGATAGCCAGAAAGCCAACACGTGTTTCGTCTTTTGGGAATTCACCCAAGACTTCCTCAGGGCTATAATAAATAAATACAAAGACTTCATTACATCACAATGAAGCGAAATGTACAATAATCACAAACACTATCACCCAAGATAGTGAATTTGAGAAAAGAAAGAAAGGGCAACCTCAAAGTGGACCATACTTTTAAACTCAGTATGGTTCCAAAAACGTGATGTTAGCATAAAATAGTATAATCAAATAAGGAAGAAGGATTATAATAGAAATATACCCAAAAGTGCTCCTCCAAATATAAGAGGAAAAGCAGGCTCCTTCATATGGAGCACCCTGCAACACCATCAACACTGTCAATCTGCTCACCTCTCTAGCAGAGTTTTTAATCATAGGATTAGCACAGTGCCAACTATGCTGAGCTAGAGAGTGACACAGCCTTTTGACATTTTTACAATAAAGACTTTAAGCATAGGATTAGCATACGCCATCCACACCAAGCTGAAACATGACAAATCCCTTTTACCACTCCAGGCACAGTATTACAGCTTTGGAATGACAAGAAACCATCCAAGACAACCTGGAATGAATAAAAGCAACTCCTGATACAAGTTGTTTTCTGAAGAGCTCCAACAAGAACAAAACATAAAAAAACAAAGGTTAAAAGGATGTCATAGTAAGGCAGAAATGTTTTTAACAAACAAAACCAATGAAATTCACCAGTTATGGTTACGTCAAGTAACTGTATTTTGTGCCCTACGGTAACTATATTTCGCTTCCTCATATTTCAGCACTCATGTCATGATCTATGACACCACTGATAACATGTTTGAAAAGGCATCATTGATAACAAGACTGTGCATGGCATGCAGCCAGGCCCTTCATCGAGCCCGTGGGCAGCCTTCATCCATGCATGGAACTCAACATAGAGCCTGGCCACACCCAAACCGCAAGGGGCAGGAGGGAGAGCCTCAGGACCCCATATCCCTGCCATTCCCCCTGTCAGCACCCATCCCGGGTGCCAGGGGAGGTGGCAATTATTTATTTATTTCATTTTGAGAGGAGGTCTTTCTCTTCTTCTTTTATCAGGGGGTAAGGGCTGCAGAGCCCCCCTTCCTGAGCCAGTAGTGGCCCCTGGGACCCTGTTGCCAGGGGCTTAATTGGGCGATGCGGTGCCCACCCCAGGGCTTCCAAATAACTCAAGAGCGCAGGTAGGGAAACATGTCTGCTCATACCCGGCTGGAGTATTTTTAAAGTTCCCATCGAGTGGGAGCAGACAAGTGTTCCCTTCCTACGATCTTGCGGGCAAAGAAACGGTGCCCCAAGGGTGGGCTCCCCAGGAAGCAGTGAGTGAGCCTGCCTCGGGGGATGGGGTCCCTGGGGCCTTTAAAGGCTCAAGGGGAGGGGCAATGTACCCCTCCACTTACTTTTAATGTTGGCCCTGGGGTTATGGGGTCTTCGGGGTCCTTTGAGGCTCGGGGAGGGAGGCTGGACACCCCCTTTAATTTTTTGTATTCGGCCATGAGGGACTGAGGATGCAGATGAAGATATAAGAGCTTACATCTCAACAACAGCACCTCGTGGCTCACGCAATACATCTATTTTCTTCCCATTCCTTCACAGACAGCTTATCGTTATTGCATCAATTACATGTAACAGAACAGATAAGCATACTCGAAGCAACCATAAATCTCTTTACATCATTTCATGCTAACGCAAATCAATGCTTGTTTTTTGTCATAATACATTACATATGGTACATCCTTTAAATCTTAAGTAGAACACCAGAATTGTTCTCATATAGGTCATGCTGTAAACCCATGCTCTACAAACCAAGCACAGCAAATTGAGTAGCCTCCTAATTGTCCACCCAGAAGCTCTTTGAGTCATTCTCGGGTGTATGAGGCACTAAACCAAGGCTAAAATACAATATAATATTGGTGCCTGGGAAGATGTATGTTCTTCTCTGAGAACAACAAAGTTTTCTAGCTTTCCTATTTGTCATCATATGCCTCTCACAAATGACCATAGTTTGTATTCTGCACGGAGTTTGAAACTTTGAATATATCTAGGCATAAAAAAGAGCAAAAGTCAAGAATGTGAGATGTTGCAGATCAGCTAAACTCTGGAACTGCCTCCCATTATACATTAAAGACACATCTAGCTACAGTTCTTTCAGAAACAAACTTAAAATCTGGTTGCTTCAACTTCCCCCATTTTCTCCTGCTTCGTTTCTTCTGGTTGGTGATGAATCTCGTAGAAAAAGATTGTCCAATTTCATACATTTAATTATCTGTTCTTCGAACTATTTTTTAAGAACTCTCAATAACTTGTTTTTCATAATTGGTTGTTAAAAAGAAAAAAACCTTGCTTGGAAAACGTGGCACTACCAAATACTATAGGGTAGACCCCCGTCCCAATGTTTAATAACTAGAACATGCGTTTCTAATTTTGCATTATGATTGGTTCAGTCCTTCCACTGCTTTTGAGTGATTTTTTAATATAACGAGAACAGAGTTCTCCTTATGATATTTATTCTATAAAAACCAACATACTGCTGCTATTATAATTAATTGAGTTCTATATGCAATAGTAGTATTGGCCCAAGCAGCCAAGCAGGTTGTTGAAGAATTAAGTGCCTGTCCTGGCGGTGGTGAGTAAAGCGTGGGAGGAAATATATAGTGCCAAGCAAGCACACCACGCCGCCCAGGCGGCCAGGCTAATTCTTTCGGGCTGACCTGCTGTACTTCTAAAATATGCCACTTTATTCGGGATTAGAGCCTTGTACCTGCAGCCTTCCACGCTGGAACTTGCACCGAGTTAGGAAAGGGGGAGGTTAGCAAAGTCTTACTTGTCACTGCCGAGGGCTCAGTCACACTGTACTTTGATTGCATTTGTCATAGTTATTTAACATGGCCTTCAATTGAACTTCTGTATTTAAAATTCTGCTCTTAGGAGCCAGTGTTGGGGTTTAAAGCCAATACTCTCATGGTGAGTAACACCAAAGTGGTTGTTGCATGCAGAGGACGTGCCTGTGTGGGTGGAAGTCGACAGACTTAAAAATATGTTCTCAAACAGGGTGGCCACTGGGCAAGAATTATTCCGCTTACTTCATCATAGCTAGGGGGCTGACAGTATAAGCTGACCCAACAGTGAAGGTATTATTCAGATGACTGTATATAGTATTTCAGGCAGCGCATACAAAATTATGAACAGAAATACAGTTCCTTTCAATGGACTGCCAACAGGCACCAATAACAGTTTCTTATTGAGAGCTACAACAAGATCAGGTCCACCGAAGGCAATTATTTTAAATCGTGATTAAATCTGACAGCCAGTGTGTGAGGTCGATCAATCAAAGGTTTCAATAAACAGCTTAGCTGAAAAAGAACAGACCGGATTTCAAGCTGTTCGCTATTTGTGATGCAGCCCACATTTTTGGGGCGGATGTGGCTAGCAAAACATGCACTGCATTGGTCGCTTTTCTGGTGCTTGGTGCAATATGCCTATGGAAGAGTACGCCAGGATATTTTGCTGGATGTTGAGGGATGATGCAAAATCGTGTACATCAAATAGGTATTTTTTATACAATCACATGTCACATATTTAAAATTGCATCACATTTACCACTTATTACAAATTGAGGCTGTAAGATGTTATGATTTTATTAGAATCACACCATTGTCAATCAAGTGCTGGAGTCAAGATTGTAACCCATTTACCAAGACTTAAAAGTCTTAGGTTTTGCCAATAAACCAGACCTCCTCTCCAAGAGGTGACAGGGAGTGTGAGAAATTGGGTTGTTGGTTGAGGAGGGTGAGACCCTAATTAAGCAACAGCCACCATCCTTGTCAGGGTAAACCACAAAAAGCCACTAAATTAACCTGTGATTAACCATCTGGTAGCTTGGCACAAAAGCAGTCAGGCTTCACTTAGAGGCAATATGTAAAGTATTGATACAGCACAAAAACAGTAACAGTGAAAACACAACACAAGAAACATTCCACACCAATTTAGAAAAATAGAGTAAGCTTGTATAAATGATTTGCCACCAAAATAATAAATATCCAATCAGTAGAACCGAATGCAATTTCCAAGATTTTAGGTAAGTATAACGCCTAAAAGAATAAAGCGTCACTCATGATTATCTGGTCATGCACGACCTGGTGAAGGTCAGAAGGTCAAGTCGACCGTGATGAAGCATGGGCCAGATACAGGGTCCAGATTAGTCCTTCTGAAAGAGTTACCTTCTAAAGTCCAGCAGAAAGAGTCCTGGTTGTAGTGGAGGAGACCGCGAGGATCAGGGAGAGCATCGCGGATGGTCATCACTGTAGTACAAAGAGCAGGCCGAGAGCGTAAACAGTAATCACTGTAGCTCGAACATCCTGCCAGGCAACATGGGCTGTCATTGCTGGAGATTCACATTAGCAGTCACTGCAAGCTGTTGATGCTGTAACCCGAAGTGCAGGTCTTGCCTTGCCAGTCACGGATGGTGGGCGGTGTAGCACGAAGAGTAGGGTTCACTGGAGCTTCAAGTTGGCGGTCGGCACCGGCTGCAAGTTCTTGGCATGAACGGGCCCGTGTGCATTTGTGGAGAGCCCAAAAAGATCAGGATTTCTTCAAGAATGAGCTCAACTGATGACACATCACAGGTCCGGGACCTAAGGGGCACCTGTTAAAGATCAGAAACTCGCTCAATCAGGGGCCAGCAGGGCTCAAGCAGTTCCAGCTGCAGGGCCATGCAGCAGGTCAGCTGGGCAGAGGCAGAGATGCTTCTGGAGCTTGTATTATTGTTGTAGCTCAGAACAGGATGGGTGAAGGGGCAGGTCCAGTTTTCCTTCTCAGCAAGCAGGGCAGTCTTCAAGCAGTAGGGCAGTAGGGCTTCCTTCTTCTGCAGTAACCACAGGTCCAGAAGTGTACTGAAGACTGGGTCTGAGGGTCCCTGTCTTTATTCCAGGTGCCCACTTTAAAGAGGGAGAAGCTTCAGGAGTTTCCCCATACAGAATTGTCTGGATTTTCCTGTCTCAATAGACAATAGCCTAGTGTAAAGTGCTTTGTGTGTAAGCTGGGCCAGTGCCTGTGATGCCAGAGATTGCCCATCCTGCCAATACCCAGACCCTCTATTGTGTTGCTGTCTGGAAGAAATACACAAAGTTCAACTGCCAACTACACCTAATCATGTGATCTAGGAAGATGGCTGAAGACACTAAAATGTTGGGACATTGAAATGCCAACTTTCTAAAAGTTGTATTTTCAATATTTTGACTTAAAATCTGACTTTACCAGTAAAGAGGATTTTTAAATTACAATTCCTCAGACACCAAACATGACTTCGCTACCAAATCAAAAGTTGTTGCTTACTAAATACAACAATGTAACCGAACGTTATCCTATTGAAGAGGTAGGCCTTGCAATACAGAAAGACAAATTTGAGAGTTTTTTACTACTAGGACACAGGATGCAATGGCAGGCCTATGACATGTTTAAAAAGGCTACTTAATTGAGTGGCACAATGAGTGCTGCAGACCCACTACTAGCATTCAATTTACAAGGCCTGGCTATCTGTAATACCACGTTACTAGGGACTTACAAGTAAATTAAATGTGCCAATTGGGTGCAAGCAACTTTATTATGTATAACGGAGAGAGCACAAGCACTTTAGCACTGGGTAGCAGTGGTAAAGGACACAGTGACCTAAAGGCCAACAAAAACAGGTTCTAAAACCAGGATTGTTGAAGGCAAAAAGTTTAGGGGTGATCCTACAGAGGGGGCCCAGTCAAACATGGGCTCATCCTCTATGTGAAGGGAATCCAGAAGCCTATTTCAGATATTTGTCTTACATGGGCAATGTAACCTATCAGACTCTAACTTCTGAAGAAACCAATAAGTCTCCACTTTGCTGTGGGATTACAGTGAGCCTACAGGGAACACAACACTAATGTTTAATGTACATAAAATCAAAAGAATAACTTAGATATAAAATGAAATATTTCCATTCACTTGGGGGTGAAAAGCACTGCTGCCCTCTACCTACGTACAGGTCATTGTTTCCTAAGAAAAATTCAAGGGGACTATTATATCACCTTGAACCGTTTACTAGGGGTAGAGAGAGTGCACCTCTACATCTATGCTAAAAAAGAAAATATTCCCCCCAAAAAAGGTTGGTGGGGAGAAAAATAGAACCTTCCCCAGAAGGCAATTAACCTTTGCCAGCAGTTCGCTAGTAATGATTTTCTCTCTGATTTACAGCTTTAAGAGTGAGAACGACTCAAAAGCAATCAGGCTGTCCTGCACTGGAACAATCAGAAAGAGAGTCAATAGCATCTGAACCTCACTCACGGTGTCTTTCTTGAGCACAGCATCATCCGTCGGTGAGAATTATACAAAAATTATCTGTTCATTAGGATTAACATCACATACAACATTTGCACATATGTAATGCAGGCATACAGCGAATGAAAGAGAAACAGAAAAATGCCACCAAATTAGCCACCATTTAGAGGGCAAGAAAAGTCAACCACATCTCAAGTTAATACACTCCTTCTTTACTCATGTCACCAGATGACATCACACCAATGCACACAGTCTGCATGACTGCACAGCATCCATCACGTGCTGACAAAGTTCTTCATGATGATATTCCTGGGTCAGTCACTCTTTTATAGTAGACCTGAGTCTGAACTGTTCACACCTATTAACTAGCCCCTATTGTATGGTGTAACACACTGTTCACTTTGTGCTGATGCCCACGCTAATGCTTTACCTCACACTTATTTTCATATATATATTGTTCTATTTAATAATGTGCATTTGTATTTAATGTTCAAGCACAAAAAGGAGGTATACATTTTATGCAAGCTACAATGAAATGGCTTAAACATGAGTGCATATGACCCTTAACTCAACAGACTACTGGGAGGAACAAATCAAGAAAGGGAAATAACAAATGAGAAGAAAAAGAACAAAACAGCTCCATTTGTGTCAATTTTTGAGGGTTAGATATAATCTTAAAAGAAAGGGGACATGACCTGGAAACTAGCAGCTAGAACATTAAAGGTTAAAATGTAAATAGTGAACTGTAATCTTATAAGGGAGATCATATAGAAGACATGACATTAGGTGCAATCGAGTCTAACGAGAGAAAAAAATATTACGTGCAAAGAAAATAGGTCCAATTACTCAGGGGCAAAAGGAACAAATGATGGACGGAATGCTGAACAATGCAAACATGTGCCCCAAGTCACAAAGATCTTGGTTTAATCAATCATTCTTTTGCTCATTACACCACCCTAGTTTGGACCCAGCAATATGCAAATGAGTCTTGACCCTGTTCCTTGTGGGAATAGTCCAGCACAGACTCCCAAGCCAGGTTCTCCCTGGACCGGAAACAAGCATCCTGGGAGCAGTTTCAGGGCATCACCCCGCATAAGCCAGGTTAGCTTGAATCCAGTGATGCAGTGAGCATCGGACCCACGTCTGGGCATACCCTTCCCACTTAGAGCAACAAAAGCAAAAGGAACAAATGACGGACGGAATGCTGAACAATGCAAACATTCACCCCCAGTCACAAAGATCTGTGTTTAATCCATCGTTCTTTTGCTCAACACGCCACCCCCAGTTTAGACCCAGCCATTTGCAAATCAGTCTTGACCCTGTTCCTCATGGGAACAGTCCAGCCCGAACTCACAAGCCAGGTCCTCCCTTGACCGGAAACAAACATCCCGGGAGCAGTTTCAGGGCATCACCCCACATCAGCTAGGCTAGCTTCAATCCAGTGGCACAGTGAGCATGGGACCTCACTTTCAGATGAAATCTGAGGGCAATATTATCAAGATCAGCTTTAAAATTATCGCTGCTTTAGTGGCAGGAAACTGCCGCTAAAGCGGCGATAAAGGGCTTGATAATATGCCCTTGAGAATTCCCATAGAAGCCCATGTTCTGGTGTGAACATGGGCTTCTATTGGAATTCTCAAGGGCATATTTTCAAGCCCATTATCGCCGCTTTAGCGGCAGTTTCCTGCCGCTAAAGCGGCGATAATTTCACCACTGAGCTTGATAATATGGGCCGGATTTTGTAAAGAAGTATATATATTGGCATAGCACCATATCTTTTAGGCAAAAGAGAAGAAATCAGTCTCCGTTGGTCAAATGGAAAATCAATTTACTAATCTACCACGTTTGAAGAGAAACTTTCTTTTGATATGAGAGTTGAAGCAAGCCCTAGATGATGAGGACAATGCCATTATTATTTAATAGGTGTATTTTTTCCAGAAGACCAGACTGATCACCAAAATGGGTTAACAAATAGCGGTTCCTTTGAAAACAAAGAAGGACATGATTATAGACGAGACAACAATATTTCTTATCAATATTTTTTCATAAATCATCTTTGTCTTCCCCACCTGCGCTACAGAAATGTAACACATAAGCAGGGGTTATAAAGAGAGTTGATATGGTGCATGGCTACTGAATAATGCATATTCATTTATAAATTAAAATAGGTAAGCAGTTTATTGTAAACTGTACATAGTTATCTAATTTAATGTTACATCCTGGAGAAACATTGAGTGGATGGCAAGAACAGGTCCTATTTACTTTTCTTGACTTATTCATTTGTTACATATCCAATAAATAAATTAACATTGCACAGAACAATATAATAATTACATCGCATTAAACAGACAGCAACAGATTTAGTGAGTTTGCGGCTGAGATTTTAGGGCTATAATCAATTACTGTCCTTGTTCCAGGATTGCAAAGTATGGAGCAACCAACTGGTAAACTCAATTAGTAAGTGCAATCTGGCCCTGGAGAGATACAAGTTAGGCAGACTCAACAGTTCACAACACATTAAATATAGCTTAAATATCGGTTTTAACTAATATTTTCACAAAAACTATTCGGACCCGAGTTGCGGCACTTTTGCACCACGCAATGTGGTGCAAGAGTGACGCAAACCTTAAGTCAGATTGTTGAAGACATCCAAAGTGACTTTTGTGGCATTGAGTGACTCCAAAAATCGACAGTAACGTAACGATGTGCAGATCTCTGTGTTGCACTACTCTGCCCTGTGTAGGCGTTCCATGGGCATTCCGGTGGGCATTCCCATGGATTTTGACACATTTCCAGATTTACGAGAACTTGTAAACTTGGAAATGTGCCAAAATCGTATGCCATCCCAGGAGAGGCGCAGGGAAGAGAAAAATCTTTATTTTGCCTCGTTTGATCCTCTTTCTAAGTGCTGCATTCTGCAGCACACATAGAAAGAGGAAAAAGACTCTCAGGATTCTTCTTGTGCAGGAAGGTGTCCCTACCTGCACAAAAACAAGCCTGCCTAAAAAACAGGCACCCTCGCACCATGGGGCAAGGCTATCTGCATTGGCACTGGGCTGCCAAAAAGGGACCAGAGCAAGGGAAAAGGACAGGAATGCGCCATATTGGATAAATACAGCATGTTCCTGCCATTTTCCAGTGATGCAGGACATCACAGCAAGGTGACTTGCTGCGCTGCCCTGCACCACAAAAGTCATAAAAATGCCCCTTAGTCTGGGGAGATGCATAGGAAATTAGCCAAAGTTTGTTTTCGACCCATGAATTTGACAAGCAGTCTTGAACGCTACCATAATTCAAGACTACATCAGCCTTAACTCAGAATAGCAAACGCAATAATGTAAATACGTGGATCAAATTTTCAGGGACATTGGTAAGATTAATTTCTTTTCTGAGGTCAGGGAAAAATATCTACTTTACGTACACACTCACCATGGTCTTTACTAGTTGCAAATGTAGCTATGTTTGCTTGTCGAGAAACTACCTACAAGAGATATGTAAACACATATAAACTAGCACATTTTGCAGGGTGCTCTAACCAGAAACACCTTAAAATGCCACCCCTCAATTAGACCTTGATTATGTATTGATTCTGTTATACTGGAAGAATATCCACAATTGTAAGAGTCTTTACTGCATATAGAATTCCATGAATCCTACTTCCGTAAATCAGGGTGTTGAATTTGGATTCGAAAAATCTGTGATTTTGCCCTAACTTGAAAATGGGTGAGCAATAAGAGTTGAGAAACAGTCATGCTTTTTGATTTATTTTGTTTGTTCATGTTTTATTTATTTTAGTTGGTGACTCCATAATGCATATTTTGATGGTGGCATTTATACTTTGTACAGTAGACAAATGATCTGTAAACTGAAGTGTAATATATGTGGCTAAAAGCAATCAAACAGTTAATTAGATGAATGGAGAAATGATGCATAAGGACCATCTAATGATCTGAAACAGATTAAGCGAAATCAAATCTGACTGGCTGATAAATTAAACGAAGGTGGGACATATCTTACACTGCAAAGTTAAACCCTAAAATAGGTGCAAATGAATAATTTAGTTCAACTTGAAAGTACTCAGCTGCAATATTAAATACTGAAACACACTTCTATGAATAGCTCATCATGAAAGGCGATCTTGTGCATTGATTTAAAACATGCAATTCTTGAATAAAATCGGCATTAAGAAGAATTGTTCTACTAAGGCTATGAGCCAGATACAATATTTACTAGTCACAAAATACTGGCGTAATTTGTGACTATTATTTTTGCAACCAGTAAAGAATTTTAAGAACTGAGCTATTTAATAATAGATCGATTCTAAAAATTGCAAATCATAGTGGGTCGTAATTTGTCTTACCCCATTAATATTACGAGGTAGGCTGTCACAGTTATCAAGGCCTGCTTTTGTCCACCATGTCTGTGATTTTTTTTAAATAGAGCAAACTTTTTATTTTCTTAAATGCAGCCTGTTTTTCTTTAAGGAAAAGGGGACCTCTTCCATTTTGCAAATGCTTTTCCATATCCATTGAGGATTTGGTAAAATGTAAATATTTAGTGAGCGGATTCGGTTGAGTAACCTTAATGCATATTACATACAGATTTAGTTTTTGGAGGGGACACCTACAATACTTCCCTTCCAGATGTCAAATTAGTATCCATTCTGAGTTGCATTTCAGAATTAAGAAAACTATCATGACTCCAACAATGGCCACAAACACTATATTGGAGCGATTCCAACTGTTAAAATACCTATTACATCTGGCCCTACATTTTGGATGTGTTGTTCAATTGTAGGCCCCATTCATAAAATGAATAACTTTCTATTTATTTTGAAACTGTTTCGACTTTTATTGACCTGCTTAAGTATATGGTGATCTATTGCAGTAGTTAAAATTGTGGGAGGAACAGAGTTGGTGGTTTTAGAAAAAAGACTCTATACTACAGTGTTGATGTTTAGAAGTAAGTCTCATTTGGGGACTTACTTCTAAACATCAACACTGTAGTATAGAGTCTTTTTTCTAAAACCACCAAAGAATTATGCCAACCCTCAATGCCAACCAACTACACCATAGTCCTTTTTCCCTTTTCACTATGACCGGGAATACAAACGAACCGTGACTGCCCCCCGCGTCATTCGGAGCACCGTAGCAAGAGGCAGCACAAGTGAATCACGAGGAAGTAACGGGTGAGAGCCACGAACTAACAGACTCCTCGGCCGACTCTAAAGTTCCAAGTAAGATACGGTAATGTTTATTTTCTCCCTTAGAATGGAATCGACATTCTAAAGCCCGCTGGTGACTCCATGAAGCGTTACAACTGAGCGCTTATAAGGTAAATAGCACTGTCAATCTGCATGATTGACTAATACATCTGTATTTCTCCGAGAATTCTCGGAAGTCTGATTGTCGATAAATTTACTCAATCTTGCTCAAATTATCTCCTCGCATAGACAGTGCGCATCCGCTAATACACACAGGCACTAATGTCTCTGCTTGAAAATGGGGTTTTTTAGGAATTAATCTTTTTATAGAACTATTCGTTTCAAGAGGATAAACCGGTTCTGAGACTCTTCTCTTTGAACATTTTCTCAACTAAAAGCGCGCGAACAAAGGAAACACAGCTGCTTTTTTTGTTCACTCGCTACAACAAGTGGTATCAACTGCGGATAACAAGCGATAGATTGCACCCAACTATATATGCTATATCGTAGATGCTTCATTAACAACTACGCGCGCCTACAAATGACCTTCTATGATAATGATGTTTCTTAAGAATGACGAATCCTATGACTGTTTTGAGGAATGTTCTCGCAACCAAAAACGCGCGAACCCTCTTACGTTTGTGTTCATTCTCGATCACAAGTGGTTACTAACTGCCCATAATCTTTGATGAATCAGATAGTCGAACCACCTATATTAGACATGATACATCAACCAAAAACGCGCCACCCCAGATATCGGCCTTGCTGTGACATCGGTATATCAATTGATGCCTAATGGATGACTGTATATAATTGGGATACATGCGCGCATTAGAGAAGATAACTGCTCACAACTAGTGTTGACACATAACTATTACGACAATACCTGTATAATCATTCTGACATAGCCTTATGCACACTTCTGTAAATCTAAACCTAATCGCCATGTCAACTTACCTCTTTGATGATTAATACTTATCAAATGCACAATGTTGCGCTATACTCACTCCCAATGTGGATGTTCGAGAAACACTGTTCCAGCAGTCCTCTAATTGACACATTGCATGTTTAATTTTTCATGTACTACTGCAACCCCCATTTTTTCTTCTCTTTTCAGGCACAGATACAATTGATCTGACCTCCTTAAATTCAGAGTGGTGAGTACACCATTCCATGTAGAACAAATTAGGCTCTGCATACACAATCCCGGTCCTGAAGAAAGCCCCGAGAATGCACAGAGGGCTGAAACATGTTGACCAATAAGAAGTGCGTACGATAAGTCACTCATTCTAAACGCACAACACTATTTTTAACTTCCCATTCACTGCCTCCCAATAAATCATTGAGGTTATAAGTGACTTAGGGATTTTAAAACTTAATTTTTCTTACCTTATCACGAGCACATATTCACATTTATTTCTGACCACTACTGTCAGTACCAGAAGGTCTTGCTCCAGGTGGAGGTCAGCATTTTACAAAAAAATGACCCAATGATGATGCTGAAACAGTACACTAATGGCGGAGAATGAAAATATACCGCCCTCGACCTGTGTAGATGTATGAGGGTCTTTTTATGACGGAAACAACCGACAAGACCTTGGTAACACAGGACAAGTGGTCCATTCTCTCTCCCCCCCAACTTGATTTATAACTAACCATTGGAAGCCGGATGGACCATAGCTTCTTTTTCCCTCCATTTGATTATGACACGAAGTAATTTGTACTCCATTGTCCGATACAACTTCAGCTGGCATTCCTTCACTATAAAATACCTCCTTAAACTGTGGAAAACATTGCAAGAATTGTCTTATTTACCACCTTAAGTTAAATTGTATTGCCAATTATATTTTTGTTGATTATCACATTGTTGCATCTATCTGGATCTGATTTTGACATTTGTGTTATTTTGCTATGTTAACAACTAATAAAAATGTTTGAACTCTAAAATACCTCCTTGAAAATCTTGAGTATACTGGCAGTATTGGACTCAGCCACACCTTTAATCTCCACCCATCAGGATAACCGGTCCATCAACACAATGAATTACCTCATCTGCACAGTAAGGACATGAAAAGGACTCAGAAGAGGGAGTGGCCTAGCAATCCAGCATGGTGGACGCACTTTAGGCGAGCTCCGAGAAGCCCGCTGTAAACATTCTTTAATTATCCTGCATCATCGGATGCACTGCTGTGGAATTTCTCCAGTAGCAGTGGGGAGTTGAGTGGAGGGGTCTACGACCCATGAACGTGCCAAGATCCAAGAGTTTGAGGCGGTGGTGGCGGCACGCGGCCTCAGAGGTCTGAAGAGTGAGGAAGAGGCGGAGTGCCCTGGGAGCCGAGCGGAGCAGAGATCGATGAGCGTGGCAGCACTGAAGTGCCCTGGGGGCTGTGCTGACTCTTGGTGCTGGCGGGGTGTATATCTTTGCAGCTGAGGTGGTGTTTATGGAGCCGGTAGATTTCCAACGGTGATCCGGTGAGTGCGGCTGCTCCTCCCCATCCCCCCGCCTCCTCCATTGAGTCTGGTGGCCAGATCGGGCTACGTGGAGGGGGTCCCACGGTTTACCTGGGGGGCCGGAGTTGGGCGCTGCACCAGCAGGGATCCTGCCTGCATGCTGAGACAACCTCGGAGCCGCACGGAGCCCTGAGTTGGGCTGGCCTGCGAGGCCCTGCCTTGCCGTGACGAATCGCGCTGGTGAGACTTGCGCTGTGAAGGCCGCAGCGGGAGCAACTGGGCGCTGCGGGCTGCATTTCTTCTGGCGAGGGGCCGTTGTGGCTGTTTTCCATAGAATAAGGCTGCGGCCTGGGCCCTGGGACCCGGTCCTCCTGATTGCGGAGGGGGAGGCCCCCTTGGGAGACTGGAGGTGCATGGCTGAGCACGGGGCCCCCTACCACGGTAACCCGCTGAGCTAAGTGAAGCCTTGCTTAGTGGAGTGCCGTCCCATGTGGATGTTCCTGTCCTTTCCAATTGTGGTGCATAGTAGATATGCGGCAAGAGGGCTGGCTTGTGTTCATTGGCCCCTATGAGACACTGATGCGTATTTGGTAGGGGATCGGGCCTGGACCAGTATACACGGAATTGACCCAGAGGAAAGGTGTGAGCTAATATTGTGGCCAGCAGGAGGCAGCACCCAAGAGGATAGTGGGTCACCCAGTGGGGGGGAGACATGACTGTCTGCGCAGGCGGTCTGGGCAGCTCTCGGTGCGGCTTATGGGCAGGGGATCTCCGCCCAAGTCCTGCTATCCCCGAAGCTGCGAAGTGGAGCCGGATATTGCAAGCTGAACCAACAGGGAGAAGATACGTACGCTGCAGGCCTTGCAGGCCTGATTTGTCCTTGATACCCCGCAGGGGACATGCTGAGACCGTTGCCGGGAAGGGTGAGTGCCCAGTTAGCTCTCTGACAAGGGACAAGATGGCGGGAAGCTCGGCCAAACAGAGTACGCTGGACTGTTACACTGGACCCGGAGCCTCGACGGCTGAGCAAGGAGGTGCGCAGGGCGGCATTCCAGAAAATGCAGTGCTCCTGGCAGCCATTACCCAATCCAAGGTCACCCTGGAGGCGAAGATTGGTTAGGTGGGCTCAGATGTCACGCTCCTCAGACAGGATCTGGGAATGCGGTGGAGCACATTACAGAGACCGAGACCAGGATCTCCGGAGTAGAGGACTCAGTCACGACCTTACAGAAGAAGGTTGAATCACTGGAGATGATCACAAGGGGTCTGGCCTCGCAGGTGGAGAATACGGAGGGCAGAGCCAGGAGGAATAATCCACGTTTTGTGGGGTTTCCTGACGGATGCAAAGGGGGAGAGATAGAACAGTTCCTGACTAAATGGCTCGTGAGTTGGCTCCCCCCGGAATCGTGTTCCTGTTGCTTCGTTGTCGAAAGGGCACATAGGGCCCTGATGCAGAGGCCGCCCCCGTGTGCCAGACCAAGGCCGGTTATTGCAAAGCTGTTAAACTACCACGACAGGGACACGATACTGAAGCAAGCCAGGATGAAAGAACCCTTGTTGTATGAGAACACCCGCATCCTCATATTTCCGGACTATACACGATTGGTCCAGCAGAAGCGACAGTCATTTCTGGTGGCTAAGGCCCGCCTTCGGGAACTGAAGCTTCTGGATGCATTGCTGTACCCGCCAGGCTAAGAGAGGTGTATCAATCTAGCACACTGTTATTTGAATTGCCGAAAGACGTCTTTAGTTGGACAGATGAGAAAGTGAAGGTCCGGCCCCACACGCCACCCAGGAGGAAATCAGATTCCTCGTCAGGTGATGCTGTTCGCAGGCCACTCAAGTCTAAAATTAAAGGGACGAGGAGATCGAGAAGCCGTTCTAAATCCTGCAGTGACCCCAGCAGATCCACCGCGGCGGTTCAGCAGGAGACTTTGGCCTCATAGCCATGTCGAGACTCTCCACAATTGGAGACTGTTGCTGATTCTTCTTCAAGCCAACGAAGCATGAGTGGAGGCTAGTACCTTTGTTGGACTCACCATAGCCAAGGGGAACGCCTGTTGACTATGCGCAAGTTTTTGGGAAACCATTGGTGGGGCGGGTGGGCGGCTCCCGTTGGGGCCCACAAGCCACTTCCGCCACGACAGATACTTCATCAGTTTTGAGGTATATGGAGGGGTGGGGAGAAGTTGGGGTACACCTGTTTTGAGTTTGCACCGGGTCACTACCACACACAGCCACTACTCGCACACTGAATGATAGTTGTCACACACACATTGACACCCCGACTCCCACGGATGGCAGTTCATTTAGATAGGACACAACTCCAGGTGGGGGACCTCCAAATAGTGAGTTGGAATATCAGAGGAGTCTTGGATGAAGTTAAAAGAGGGGCTATACTCCAGCAGGCCAAACGCTACTGTGCTGACGTACCAAAGCACTGTGTCTCCTCAGATATGGCTATATTCAAGTTTACCACTCTGGCTTTACCAGGGGGTCACGGGGGGGTCGTGATTTTAATCCATCTTAGAGTGCCTTATCAGCATACTCGGACATGGACGGACATCCAGGGGAGATACGTAATTATCAGAGTCACTATTTATGAGGGGCAAGTAGTATTAGGCTGTGTATATGCCCCCCCCCGCTGTCATGGGCATTAGTCAAGCGCCTTACAACTCTATGAGCGGATATTCCAGAAGGGTTGGCAATAGTGGTGGAGGACTGGAATGACGTGATGGACATGGCCATGGATAGATGGAGAACTCGGGGATAATCCATTGTGCATCAGGGCACCAAATTGAATTCTCTAGTGACAGGACTGGGATGGGTGGACCCCTGGCGGCAGCTACATAGCAAGGAACAGGGATACATGTACTTCTCGACGATCCACGATTCGTTCTCCCGTCTAGACTATCTCTTCGTGCCATTGGGTGCCGTTGGTAGGGCAGCTGAGATTCTCCCAAAAGGTTTATCTGATCACTCCCCAGTTGTTTCATCTTTGCGCCCTGCAAAATGGCCCTTTCGGTGGCGCCTCTCCCAATGGCATTTACAAGATGAGAAGTATCGGGAGCATATGGGGCTGGCAGTTGAGCAGTATCTGGACCTAAACGTGGGGGCAGAGGCTGAAACCCAATGGGAGGCCATGAAACCCACTCTACGGGGGCTGGATATATCCTACTGCGCGGCATCGCATCGAACCCAACGGGAATTATTGCTGCAATCAGAGGGTCATATCATGGAATTGGAGCATAGCAGTAATCAATCAATCAATCATAGCATTTGTAAAGCGCACTACTTACCCATGAGGGTCTCAAGGCGCTAGGGGTGGGGAGTGCTGCTACTGTTCGAAAAGCCAGGTTTTGAGGAGTCTTCTGAAGGTCAGTAGGTCTTTGGTCTGCTGTAGGCGGATGGGGAGGGTGTTCCATGTCTTGGCGGCGAGGTGGGAGAATGATCTGCCGCTGGCGGTCACTCTTTGGATGCGGAGGACAAAGGCGAGGGCGCGGTCAGCGGAGCGGAGCTGGTGGGTGGGGGGTGTAGAAGCTGAGTCAGCTGTTGAGGTACGCTGGTCCGGTGTTGTGGAGTGCCTTGTGTGCGTGTGTGAGGAGCTTGAAGGTTATCCTCTTGTTGATGGGGAGCCAGTGCAGGTCTCTTAGGTGGGGTGTGATGTGGCTGCGGTGAGGGATGTCGAGGATCGGGGTGCGGATGCGTTCTGGATGCATTGGAGCCGTTTCAGGAGTTTGGCCGATGCTCCTGCGTAGAGGGCGTTTCTGTAGTACAGTCTGCTGCTGACGAGGGCCTGTGTGACCGTCCTTCTCATTTCAGTGGGGATCCACTTGTAGATCCTGCGGAGCATGCGGAGGGTGTTGAAGCAGGAGGAAGAGACAACATTGACCTGCTTCGTCATGGAGAGGGTGGGGTCGAGGATGACCCCTAGGTTGTGTGCATGGTCGGTGGGTGTTGGAACTGTTCCCAGTGTGGTCGGCCACCAGGAGTCGTCCGAGTTTAGCTTCAGTTGGCTGTTCCTCATCCATTCAGCGACGGCCTTCATTCCTTCATGGAGATTTGTTTTGGCAGTGTGGGGGTCCTTGGTGAGGGAGAGGATCAGCTGGGTGTCATCGGCGTAAGAGATGATGTTGAGGTCGTGCAGTCGGGCGACGTGGGCGAGCGGTGCCATGTAGATGTTGAACAGCGTTGGGCTGAGGGATGAGCCCTGGGATACGCTGCAGATGATCTCGGTGGCTTCAGAGCAGAAGTGGGGGAGGCAGACGCTCTGTGTTCTGCCAGAGAGGAAGGAGGTGGTTCAGTCCAGGGCCTTCTCTTGGATCCCGGCGTCTTGGAGGCGTGTTTGTAGTGTGCGGTGACAGACCGTGTCGAAGGCGGCTGACAGGTCCAGGAGGATGAGGGCCGCGGTTTCTCCGTTGTCTAGCAGGGTCCTGATGTCATCGGTGGCGGCGATGAGGGCAGTTTCAGTGCTGTGGTTGCTGCGGAACCCGGACTGGGACTGGTCCAGGATGCTGCTCTCCTCGAGGTAGCTGGTCAGTTGTTTGTTGACGGCCATCTCGATGACCTTTGCTGGGAACGGGAGCAGGGAGATGGGCCGGAAGTTCTTGAGGTCCTTGGGGTCCGCCTTGGGTTTCTAGAGTAAGGTGTTGATCTCGGCGTGCTTTCAGCTCTCCGGGAAGGTTGCTGTCTCGAAGGAGATGTTGATGGTTTTCCGGAGATGAAGTGCGATGGTGGTGCTGGCTTTGTTGAAGATGTGGTGTGGGCATGGGTCTGACGGGGATCCGGAGTGGATGGTGTTCATGATCTTGACTGTGTCGTCGTCGTTAATGTTGGTCCAGGATAGCAGGCGGTTGGTGCGGGTGGTGGTCGTGGGGGCGTGGGTCTCAGTGGTTTCTGCGGCGGTCGTGGCGTTGAAGCTGTCGTGGATGTCTGTGATCTTGTGGTGGAAGAAGGTGGCCAGTGAGTCACACCGGTCTTGCGAAGGTGGGATGTCGTTGGTGTTGAAGCTGGGGTTGGAGAGTTCCATCACGATGTTGAAGAGCTCTTTGCTGTTGTGTGCGTTGTTGTCTAGGCGGTTTTTGAAGGAGGCCCTTTTGGCGGCTCTGATGAGATGGTGGTGTCTGTGGATGCCGTTCTTGTGGGCTGTGTAGCTTTCCGGTGTTCGTTCACGGAGCCAGTTCTTCTCTAGCTTTCGGCAGGTTTGCTTGAAGACCTGGAGGTCTTCATTGAACCAGCTGGCTTTCTTGCTGGTGTGGCTGTTGGAGGGTTTCTTGAGTGGGGCGAGGGTGTTGGTGCAGTCATCGATCCACTGTCTGAGGTTGCGGGTGGCAGCGTCGGGGTCGGTGGGGTCTGCAGGTGGACTCTGGGCGAGGGTGGTGAATAGCTGGTCTTCGGTGACTTTGCTCCAGCGGCGGCGGGGCATCTGTTGGGTGTGGTGGTGTATGGCGGGTTTCCGGAAGGTAAAGTGGATGCACCGGTGGTTGGTCCAGTGGAGTTCGGTGGTGCGGTTGAAGGAGACGTGGGGGCTTGCGGAGAAGATGGAGTCAAGCGTGTGGCCGGTGGAGTGGGTGGGTGTTGTGACGAGTTGTCTGAGTCAGAGGTTGGCGAGGTTGTCGATCAGGGTGGTGGAGTTGGTGTCGTTGTTGTTCTCAAAGTGGAAGTTCAGGTCTCCGAGGAGGATGTAGTCCATGGAGGCGAGGGTGTGTGTGCTGACGAAGTCAGCGATGGAGTCGCTGAATTCTGGTTGGGGTCCCGGGGGTCTGTAGACGAGGGTTCCTCTGAGGGTGGTGTTGGGGTCGGTGTGGATCTGGAAGTGCAGGGAGGGGGGGAACCAGGCGCGCCGACAGCTAGTGTTAGCCCATCAGACATATGCCGGCCCCTTGTTGGAGGAGACACATCTTGCGTGACTCGCATCCCGCAGCAGTATCTACCAGTGGGGCGATAAGTCCAGCAAACTACTACATAGACTGTGTCAAGGGGCCCTACGTCCACAAGTTCTCCCTGGTATACCGGGTCCAGATGGGAGGGTTCTTAGTGACCCCTCCCACATAGCAGCGAGCTTCACCAGCTACTTTGCAGAGCTGTACGGCCATAAGGAATTGTTACAGGAAGAACTGATACACCGCTTTATAGCAGAATTGCCGCCTGAGCTTTATAAGATGAGGTACATAGCAATCTTGATCTTCCAATCACCGAAGAGGAGATCTGTATGGCTCCAGGGGATTTGAACTCTGGGAAGTTGCCGGGGCTGAATGGGTTCCCATGCGAGTTAAAAAAAAAACGTTTTCTAAACTTGGGTCTCACTTTCTACGTGTGGTTGACGAGGCAAGAGATCGGGGTTGCCTACCGCAAGACTGAAGACATGCGGAAGTAGTAGTGTTCCACAAACCTGGCAGGCCACCAGACCAACACGCTTCATACCGCCCTATTTCACTTCCAAATGTTGAGGCAAAGATCTTAGTCAAGGTCTTGGCCAATCGACTTAAACCCCACATAACTACCTTGGTCCATCCAGACCAGGCCGTTTTTTTATGCCAGAGAGGGCAACGCGTCATAACATCCGGCGAGCCCATACGGCCATTGCCACCATCCAGTGGAGGGGAGTGCAAGGCGCCCTTTCGCTAGTAGACATGGACAGGGTGTTCAATTCCCTTAGTTGTGTGTACTTGTTCGTGCTTCTAGACCACCTCAACATGGGACTGCGGTTCCCGTCTTACTTAAAGTTGTTATATATGTATCTCACAGCATCAGTGCGGATTGCGGGATCCACCTCCTTTATGTTTTCCATCGGCTGGGGCACCCATCCGGGGTGTCTGCTATCGCCATACCTTTTTGCTCTAGCTATGGAGCCCTTGGCGGCGTGGGTGCGATTGGAGGCACAGGTAGCACGATTTGAGTGGGCTCATGGGTTCTCGGACTGCATCGCATTATATGAGGATGATATCCTATTCTTCTTGACGTACATAAACAAGACGGGACCTAGGCTGCTTCGCATTATGCAATTCTTTGGGATATCATCTGGCCTCTTTATGAATCTGCATAAGTCCACTCTGTGGGTACTGGGGGGCACGGATGGCTTGGGGCCGTGGGCATCGCCGGCACAGGTGAAGACAGAGGTCGTGAAATACTTGGGAGTCTTCCTATTGGATGTGTAGAGGGTGGCTTGGGACAGAGATATTGTTCCAGTATGGGCACGGGTCCGAGAGGAGATGAAGATTTGGTCACATATGCCCCTCTCTATCTATGGCAGATCGGCTATTTTTAAAATGGTGTTGTTGCCGCGCTTGCTTTACCAGTTGCAGAATCACCCATATTCGATACTCCCGACGTGGTTTTGCCAGGTTAACGCGGCACTGGGCCAGTTGTTGTGGGCAGGCGGAGGCGTCCAGAGTGGCACTGCGGACGTGCTTTCAGTCGACATACTGCTGGGGATTGGCTATATCTGATGTCCAATCGTATCATATGGCAACGCATCTCTTAGTGCTGAATGAATGGTGGTATGGGGATAGGATGGACCCCGCCTATGCAGTGGAGCGAAGGTGTATGGGTGAATCCACCTTGCACACTATATTGTACTTGGCGCTTCTGCACAACTCCCTCCCGTCGGCTACTCGGGTAGTGTTTCAGGTATGGGAACAGTCCCTCCGTAAGATGGGGTGGTGGAATAAGCTGATGAGGGAAATCCCACTGTGGTATAATTGCCGCTTGTCACAGCTGGCTGCGTAGTCCGGTTTCCGAGGGTCGGATAACATAGCAATCTCAACATTGCGGGATGTGGTGCGAGCCTCCATTTTGAAATCATTCCAAGACCTCCAACAGGAGTACCAGATGCCTAAAATGCAATTCTATAGATTCCTCCAATTTCGGGATGACATCCGTTCTAGCATCTCGGACTTAGAGGCTCTCCCCGAATTCAGTCCGATAGAGGCCAAGGTATTTATGGCTGATCTGCGCGACCATAAAATCTTGAACATTTACCAGTCACTTATGACCAATAGCTCCACGGCATTGGTTAAGCTTAGGGAGGCATGGGTGGGTGATCTTGGCCAAATAGATGAAGATGATTGGATGGATGCACTTGCCTACCCAAGGGGAGCAGCGATAACAACACGGTTGCGTCCCATTCAATGGAAATACCTCCACCCAGTTTATTATACGAGGCTTAGGTTATGGAGTGCGGGCCTAGTGTCATCTCCGATGTGCCTGTGGTGTGGTCGGGAGGAAGGGTCCTTGATACATACGATCTGGCATTGCACGGCACTCGCAAAATTCTGGTGGGGGTTCGGGTCTGCCTTGCAGACGCGCTGGGGTGGGGGCTCCCATCTTCCCCAAGATTAGCATTACTGCATATTAAGGAGGGTATTGGAGGCAATATATATAAGAGACACCTGTTGCTGTTGGGGCTGACACTGGCTAAGAGGGATATAGCAAAGTTGTGGAAGGCACCAGCCCCACCTTCTCTTTCGGCATGGAAAAAGGCACTTGACTTCTGCATGGGGTTGGAGATCCCAATATTTGGGTCCAGGGGTTGCTGGGAAAAGCACCCCAAGATCAGGAAAAGATGGGCGGATTATCGAGGTATCGACTTAGATCTGGGGCCTCCGGTGGATGCATCCATATCTATGTTGGTGTGTGGGCCTCTTGGGTAGGAGACTGGTTGCCTGGTGATAGACACTTTCTGCTGGGGTGGGTCAAGTGGTGGCAAATAAAATGTAGAGATGAAAAAGTGCAACAGGGATTCAATGGGTTTATGTTGTGTTGTTCAACTTTATTATGATAATGATACTGTATAAACTATTTGTCAATGTCAATAAGGTGCAATGTCTACTCTGGCAGATGTCTCCTGGGCTAAGGAGCTCTGCACCGTACTCGACCATTGACAAAATAAAATCTGTTTTTAAAAAAAAAAAGGACTCAGAAAATCAACTGATTCTTTCTTCCACACACTATCCGGACTCACTACAACCCTAGGCTCAGGAACTGAGGTCACAAAGTATTTGTCGCTAATTCAACACTGATCACACTTTCTGACCACTTACTTCATCCACTTCTTTGTCCATGTATGGCCACCAGTACTTTGTTCTAATGCACTGTTTAGTAGCTGTCATGCCTAGATGACCAGCATGAGCTGTTTCAAATATTCACATTCTGAAACTCCCAAGAGAAATCAATATCTCTCCACTAATCAGAATACCATTCTCAATGAATAACACATCAGCAACCTTCCAGTACGGTTGTAAAGTCTGCTTCAATTTTTTATCTCTCGGCCATCCTTCTAACACATATTTCTTGACAATCATAAGACCCACATCTCTAGTGATCATGTCACACCATTCCTGCATGCTACCACACACCCCTCGATCCTAAATCAATGCTATTATGCATTCTTCAACCACTTCTTTATTGGATTTCACTGAATCAACAACAGGTAGCCTAGATAAACAATCAGCTTTACAATTCTTGCCCCCAGGAATATATGCCACTTCAGAATTAAATTCAAGTAACTTAACTGATAGTCTAGCAAGTCTAGCAGTAGATTTCTTAATTTTGTCCCCATTCAAAATGTCCACCAGAGGGTGATGATCCGTTTTTAGACAAAATGATCATCTCCACAAATATGGCTTAAATTTTTGACACCCCAAGTACAAGCCAGCATCTCTTTCTCGATTACATAGTATCTAGTTTCCACTTCAGATAATCTTCTTGATGCAAATCCAATGGTAGAGTCCGTTGTTCCATCACTCTGTGAAAGCACTGCTCTAATTCCATACCTACTTGCATGCACAGTAACAAAGTTTTGCTGCCAGCTACATATGGTTGGAGCGCTGGTGCCAACATCATTTTTCTTTGATTAAATCAAAATTTCTCTAACACATATTTGACCAAATAAAATCTGTATTCTTCTTCAACAAATGTCTGAAGCACTCAGTAAGATCAGAATATTTCCTTACAAACTTATAATAGAACTCACTCCTCCCTAAGAAATATCTGAGTTGATCTTTATCCTGGGGATGCAGAGCCTTTACAATTGCCTCCACTAATCCTGGTTTAGATTTCACCCCTTTGTAGGATAGTAGATGCCACAAATACTCTATTTTCTTGACCGCAAAGACACATTTGTTTCTTCTTACGGCAACCCCATTTTCACACAAAGCATCGAATACTCTTATGAGAGTGTTATCATGTTCCTATAGTGTCTCAACAAACACCAGAATGTCATCTTGAAATGCCACAACATTCTTGATGCCTTGCAGCAGCCTTGTCATAACCTTCTTAAAAACCGAATCAGAAGATGCCAGGCCGAATGGCATCCTACAAAACTGGAAGATACCATCAGGTGTAACAAAGGCTATAAGGTGACGTCAATCAGCCTCCAACACTACCTGATGATATGCTACTTTCAAATTCAGCTTAGTATACCAAACGGCTTGTTCAACAACTGTAATTAAATCCTCAATTTGCGGCAACAGGACATTTTTCACCTAGATTGCATTGTTTACACTTCTCAAATTAATACAAAGTCGTAGTTCACCAGAGCTCTTCTTGGCCCAAACTACTGGAGATAGCCACTGGCATCAACTGGTTCAATAATGCCATCTTGCTGCATTTTAGTTACAATCTTGGTCAAATCATCTCTCACACTGAGAAGAACATTATGTAACTTGTGCTTAATAGGCACACATCCATCTTTAACCTTGATAAAATGTTTAAAATTTAATTTGGCTCAGCTTATCTGTAAACACTTTAGGACATTCAGAAATACAATGAGCAGTTTCCTTTGAAATTTCAAGTATGAATGGTGGTTCCCTGCCTGGTCTTATGAAAATACCAAAGTCAACTTGATACCACCCCAAAACAGTTGGACCTTTTTTTGTGGCATACACCTTTCCTTTGATCGTTTTATTGGAAAACATAATGGGTGCCCAAAACACCCTTGTAGATTAATTCTGCTACCCTCAAAAGCTGTGGTGACAACATATGGAGGTAATAACACCTGGTTAGACCATTTTTCATTAAACTTAGAGATATCAATTTTGGTTATGCTGGCTCCTGTTCCACTAAAATGGAAATGGGTGTTTGATTTAAGGTAAATTCAACTAAAGGGTCACTATAACATTTCGTGTGTTCCTCCGGTTTTGTTTCCACTACATGCACAGCCAAAACTAATTCTTCCAATTCGTTCTCAGTGACAAGAAGATCAATATCCAAGTCAAAGTTCTGTACAGCCCGAATCTGCTCACCCTTCAACTTGCCTTTGTTAATGGTGAAACGTCTTCCACCCCTTTACACTTTTCCAATATGTCCTAGTTTGTTACATCTCCAAAATTCTTGTGTTGCTGCTGGACAATTTTTAAAAAAGAAACATGGTTAAATGAACCCCACCTGAAGCACTGAGTTTTAAAACCTTGTGCTTTAGCGATGGTTGCTACTCCCATTTGTGCATTACTAACCTGCTGACCTCTACTGGTAGTGTGAGTAATACTGGCAACTTGCTGGATGTTAGTTTTAAGGCATTTTGAATCCTCACGAAAAGCCTCAAAGCTTTTGGCTAAGTCAACTTTCTCATCTAATGTGGGTTTTTTGCAGGCTAGTAACATCTCTTGTATCAATTTAGAATTACACCTAGCCACAAGTTGATCTCTAATGAGTTGCGAAGTACAGTTAACCAAATCACAATACAAAGCTAACATTTTTAAAGCAGTAACATATGTGTCAATCGATTCAGAAGGAGCCTGTACACTGGAAATAATTGACTTTACCTTCAAAATGAATTTCTAGTTGTTTCACAGCATACTGATACTCATCTAACTCATCATCCCCCTCAGGTTTCAATTCTGGTAAGTGATCAAAAACATTTTGTCCTTCCATCCCCAGGTAATAATACAGCAAGTTCCTTTTCCTATCAGGGCAACATATCTGACCATCAATGGCTCAAAGATATGCATTAAACGACCTTAACAATAACCGCCACTTCAATGTTGCATCTCCGTGTTCTTGTAGAAAATGTGCAGGTGGTGTGACTGTTTGCATCATAGTTATACAAAGTATTCTCTTTTTTTTAACTTAAAGAAGATACCAAAGAAAATTCACAAATTTAGATCGACATCAGAATGCTTGCCAATCACTGCAAGGAAAAGATCCAATGAAGCAAGATACAAAGAAGCAGCCGCGGTCGGTAGTAGGAGTAACTGCAGGGCGGTGACGTGGGGAGGGGAGGGGAGGGTGGAGGGTAGTAAACTATGGATTATGGAGGTTTACAGGTAACAACTTATAAATTAATGAAACGAATTTCGTTGCGTGCACAGCATCGCATTTGGGGATGCAGTGCACGCAACGAAATTCGTTTTATTAATTTATATGTTAACTTACCTGTGAACCTCCATAATCCATAGTTTGCTACCCCCCACCCTGCTCCTCCCCCTCGCCACGTCACCGCCCTGCAGTTACTCCTACTACCGACCGCGGCTGCAAAGAAGAGAAAATAAATTGATGTTCCAGATGTTGTGAACTGTATATAATAAAAATTATGAAGATTAGATGGAGTTGAGCATGATAAACCCTGTTAGAAAAGAGGAATATCACAAGTTATTGAATCACGCACTTCATGGTATTCAAATTACACCAGTGTGTTTGATTGTGATTACATTTGTGGACGTGCGCTGAGGTATCGTCCCCTAAACCCGGGCGTGTCAAAATAACTGCGGTTGCACTTCCCCACTGGGAAGTGTTCCTCAATGCGCACTGCCAGAGGTCCAAAGGTAACAAATGTATTCAAATAATCCAAATTAATCCAAAGTTGCAATCAATACTTCCTTTTAATGTATTGTGCAATGGTTTATACTCATTATTTTCATGAGGTCATTACATTATTTTCATGAATCCATTGGTAGTTAGCCATAATGTTTCAAGCACTTGCGATCCACTAACTCAGCCCTAGCAAAACCTAAGCGCATCTATAGATCAAGGACAGGAGGACGGGCCTTCTCCCATCTGGCGGCCAAACGATGGAATGAACTACCGATTGACCTGAGACATACCGTAAACCTTCTTTCATTCCGAAAAAAACTCAAAACACACCTCTTTCCCAAATACTAACCCCTCCTGCATAAACCTCAGCAGCCTTTTCTTTTTTTTAGCGCCTTGATATCCCTAGGGATGAATGCTGCGCTCTACAAATACCAGAAATAAAATAAAGCACATTAGTATTAGCCCCACCGCCCTTCTTCAGGGGGTAAATTTCTAGAGAAACAAGAAAGACGAAATAAGATGACAAGATTCCTACAGACGGTTGATGCAAGTGACAGAGTGAGCGATCTAGAAAAAAACAGGAGTTCTAACAGTCCAGTTTAGGTAGAGTGAAAACCGAGGTGTCGGGTGCAATGGATTAAATAACCAGATATGCTGGTCTGTATATAACGCTGTTAGCGTGCAAGAAAAAAATCAAAAGTGCAGGGAGTTACCGGGGTATGGCTCGTGTCTTTTAGGGCACTCAACCGATGGCTATGTTTACCTAGTCCTCTTTTTATGGCTTCGTGTTTCCTTCTTTCTTTGTATCCATCCGCTATTTTATTTATCAACTTCACGGTTTATTGTGTAACCTTTCTAATTTCGGATTGGTTATTGTATCGTTTTGTATTTATTAGCAAAACATTGTGCTTGATTTTTTTCCAATCTGCACATTTGTACAAGATTTTTTCCTCTCCAACTGTTGAGTTTCTCTTCTTTCCTCCCTCAATGATATTCTTTTCACTTTCCTTTTCTTAATCTTTCTCTGTTTTAAATTTTTCTCTTCCCAACTGCTTTCTTTTTTTACTTTTCCAACTGTTTTCCATTTCACTTTTTTAATGCTTAGCTCGTTCCCTCTTATAGGTTTTACTTCTCTTTCTCTCTGTGTATCTTTCTACTATTCTGTTTATTATCTTCACTGTGTATTGTGCAATCTTTCCCTTCCTGGTCATGATTTTTGAGGCCGCAACCTTCACACTGATTGTGTTTTTTATGTCCTTGCACATAAAGGCACTCCCTAATTTCGGTTTGGTTAGTGTATCGTATTGTATTCATTTGTAAAATGTATTCTCATTCTTTTCTAATACACAGTCATGTAAGACTGTTCTCTCGTCTTACACTAGGGTTGACATAATTTTCCTACCTTTCAAGATGGCAACCATTTTAGTTGGGTACCCATACTCTTTCACTTTCTATCCTTTTCACTTTTCCACTCTGGTTGGATTCTTAAAATCACAGATATTTGTTTACCTGCTTCTTGTAAGAAGATTAACAACCATCACCCTCCAGCTCCATAGTTCTCAGATCTGTTAAAAGCTGAGAAAACCAAATGTAAAAATATGGAAAGACGGTGGAGAAGGGCCTATGCCCCCGAAGCCAAAACTGCTTATTTGCATGCTAAAAGGGAATATTATTCTCTTTGTAGGACGGCGCGTGCTAATCATGTTTCATCACTTTTATCTGATGCTAAGAACTGTTCTAAAACATTATTTACAATGGTAAAGGAAATGTCAGGTGCCACTACTCAGCCCATTCCTCCCAATTTGAATGAAACACAATGTGAAGATCTGGCTCAATTCTTTACTAATATAGTTAAAGCTATATATTCTACTCTGACTGAGAATTCAGCACCGCTTTCTATGTCAACACTACCAACCCCTACTCATTTTACTCTACCATCTGTTGATGAAGAGTTGACTGATATAAATTGAGAATTGGACACTACTGGACATGACGTCTTTTAAATTGCACCTGAGCCGTATTAAATCTGGCTCTCCCCGTGACTCCCTTCCTATCTCTGTACTGCAGCAGTTTGACCTGCCAATGCTTACAATCATTATGGAACTTCTAAATGCGTCTTTAAAAGAATCTTTTGTTCCTTTGAAATGGAAGCATGCAATGGTTATTCCATTATTGAAAAAGGCCAATGCAGAACCTACTGTGTCATCTAATTATCGGCCTATCTCTTTGCTTCCAATATTTTCTAAAATCTTGGAGAGGCATATTAATGTTCAACTATCTCAGTTCATTGAAAAGAACAAGCTTTTACATTTCTCTCAATCCGGTTTTAGAACCGGCTATTCTACGGAGACAGCTCTTCTTGGTGTAACTGAAATGCTGCACCAAAATTTGGATTCAGGCAACACGGTCGTACTTGTCCTGTTGGGTCTAAGTGCGTCCTTTGATACGGTGTCCCATGTTGTCCTGATAAAGGCTTTACAATCTATAGGGGTTAATGGTTCGGTATTGAACTGGTTAACATCTTTTCTCACTGATCGTACGTTTCAGGTTTTCTCTCCTGCAGCAATTTCTGAGATTTATTCATCCCCTTATGGAGTTCCCCAGGGGTCCATTCTCAGTCCTTTATTATTTAATATATATGTTAGACCCCTGGCAATGGTTGTTGAGGAAGCTGGTTTGTCGCTGTTTTCTTATGCTGATGACACTCAGATTATTTTTTCACTCTCTGCAGAAAAAAAATCAGAGCCCTCTGTTCTTCGGGCTGGGTTGAGCAAAGTTGCATCTTGGATGCATGCCAATTTCCTCAAGTTGAATGGTGAAAAAACGGATGTTCTGATACTGGGGAGAGATAAGGGGCTCTGGGGTCCTCAGCATTGGCCCACAGCAATGGGTGCAGTTCCTCAACCTTCTCATCAGGTCCGCAACCTCGGTTTCATTATTGACGACTTACTATCTATGCGTCAACAGGCTACGAAGGTTGCTGCAACATGCTTTACCATTCTAAAGTGGCTGAGAAAAATTGTGTGGATGCTCCCCACCCCCACTCAGAGAACCGTAGTCCAAGCTCTCATTACATCTAGACTGGACTACGGTAACATCCTATATTTGGGAGCTAATAAAGATGTTATTCGTCAGCTTCAGAGAGTGCACAATGCAGCGGCCAGACTGCTCTGCCGGATTCCGAGAACTACATCTACTTCTGCTTTTTCGAGAGATCTCCATTGGCTGAGAATTGAGAATCGAATCAAGTTTAAAGCTCTGAACTATATGTTCAGAATTAAACATGGCACAGCGCCAGTGTATGTGCAAAATTTGGTCCACCCCTACTTACCTTCTCGCACCCTTCGATCTGCCACTCAGGTTAAATTCCAGGTGCGTAGGTTTTGACTTGCCCATCAGGGCGGCCGTTCCTTTTCATATTTGGGCCCTGTCCTGTGGAATTCTCTCCCGCTTTTTCTTCGTACTCAGACAAATATTACATTATTCCACAAATCCATAAAAACCTGGCTTTTTAATTAGTACACTCATATCTAATACTCTGCTGTTGTCTCCGTTGGGCGCCGGGAAACCCTTGTTGGGTAGCTGTTGCGCCAAGATATAAATTTAAATAACATAACATAATATTGTACCCTTTTGGCTTTTTACCACTATGGGCACATATGGTGTCAGTTACCAGGCGCCTTAGGATGAGTTAAGCCATCGGTTGAGTGCCTTAAACGACACAAGCCGTACCCAGGTAACTCCCTGCACTTTTGATTTTTTCTTGCACGCTAACAGCGTTATATACAGACCAGCATATCTGGTTATTCATTCCATTGCCCTAACACGCATCCTCAGCACGCCTCAATCACCAGCATGACGACACGTTCCCTTCGATCTAAACACTATCCTTATGATACATTTTAGTTTTTACTTGTAGACCGGCACAATTGGCAAGTTAATCTATTGCACTAACGTGCATCCGCAGCACGCCGCAATCTCCGGCACGATGTTACGTTCCCTTTGATCTAAACACCATCTTCATGATACGTCTTCGTCTTTATTTGATATTTTTCACTTGGGTACTCATTTTAAAACCCGTCACTCACTTGCACCTCGTTTTTTGCTCTACTTGTCACTGGGCTGTTTAAACACGTGTTTTTCACTTTATGGTTCACCCGACACCTCGGTTTTCACTCTACCTAAACTGTACTGTTAGACCACCTGTCTTTTTCTCGATCGCTCACTCGGTCACGTACATTAACCGCCTGTAGGAATCTTGTCGTCTCATTTCGTCTCTCTTGTTTCTCTACGAATTTATCCTCTGAAGAAGGTCGGTGGGGCTAATACTAATGTGCTTAAAACATTACAGATAACTACCAATAAATTCATGAAAATAATGTAATGACCTCATGAAAATAATAAGTATAAACCATTGCACAATACATTAAAAGGAAGTGTTGATTGCAAGTTTGGATTACTTTGGATTATTTGAATAAATGTGTTACCTTTGGACCTCTGGCAGTGCGCATTGAGGGACATTTCCCAGTGGGGAAGTGGAACCGCAGCTAAACTCTGTTAGCACACAGTGAATTATACAGATTTGATGTTTTTCAGCATGCTAATCGCTGTTAGCACCTCCAACCACTGAGGCGGCAGACCTGTAGTGATTACCAATGTAAGGATCGTCGAGTGTGCTGATCACTGTCAGCGCAGGAAGACATAATTAAGGGCAAAGACTCCGCTCCAAATACGATGTGAAGGACATGCAGACATCAAGACGTGAGTACAATTTAGTGCATACTTACACTTATTCAGTGCTTGTAAATGTAAAGAACCACACAGTTACAGAACGACACTGCTCCAACAAAAACGTAGTCTCGAGCCGCCCACGTAAGCGCCAGAAGAGTGGTCTTGAGTATGAGAATGTGGGTGTTGAGAAACTCCTGCTGTGGCACGGCGATGTCTCAAGCTGACCTTGTGAACAAAAGAGGTATGGTCTCGAACTAGTGAATGCTCTCACTGGCACAGTTAATGAGGCAAAGTAAATTTGATAATAATCTAAACAAAATGTTACCAGGAACAGAGCTTCTTAGAATTAATGCTGTATCCAAAAGAAAATGGCAATATGTCTCTCAGGCTCTCAAGAAGTAACAGCATCACCTTCTCTCATCCTTGTACGTGCCATGAACCGCTCCCAGGTTATCCTCGCCATCAATGTGGGAAGCTGAATAATCCAACATGCTGTCCTATGTTATACAGATATCTTTATTGGAGGTATCCAAATAAGTGACAAGTAACAAGTATGGAGAGTCCAAGAACCGACCACCGTCCCAACGATCTTCAACTTGCCTTCCACGCTCCACACTCTCTCAACACTCTGGAACTCCCATATGTCATTCACAGCACGCTATACATACCACAGGTCTCTTCTGCCAACTTGCATCTCTGACAGATTGCGCTGCTAGCAGCATTGCTCTTCCATTTGGCACAAAAGGAAAGCAGAGGTAGAGTGCAGAATCTTAATTTAGAAATACATTTATGGCAGCTGAGACGATCAGGTAATTCAAAAAGAGTTCAAGCCCCACCTGGGGCTTGATGTCCATAACAATACTGGAAAGGGAGCCATAATTAATGTTTCTTGTTTCCTGTACCATTTTTGCCCCATGAAGAATTCTTTAAGGACACCCCTTGTGAGATGGGTTGACCGGGCTTCATTGGACCATTCCTATTGTGCTAAGTGTATGTCTTATGTACTCCAAGATGGCTTTGCTGTAGCTATCAAGAGCCGGTGTCATGTTAAGTCTTAGCCAATATAATAATGACCTTAACAGAGCCTTGGTAGCTATGGTTAGAACTCCCAAATCATGCTGTAGGGGTAGCAAAGGTGCACTCTTAGGGAGATCCACCAGTGCTCTAAATAAGTCATTTTCCAGTGAGCTAAGCTTAGTTAGACATGTGTGATCCCAGAGTTTCGCCCCATATAGTGGGCTTCCCTCAGCCTTCGCGCCATACATTTTTAGGGCAGGAGAAGTGCGCCTACCTTTAGGGGATTTATAAAACCTTATTGACCATATCGGCTTGGGAACACCGTATAAATATCTTTGGACATTGTTAAAGCCAACTAGTTGAACTCATTTGCCCTATCCAAAGATTTTCCCTCTAACATTACGGGACCTCTATATGACCTATGTGGTTTTATGGCCATAAATTTAGTTTTCTGATTCTTATATCACTGAGGTTTGCTGAGACGTGCAGAGAAGTTCCATGTCCCCAATTCTAATAGACATTTTTTGTTTTGTTTCTGATAGATATCCTTTTTGCCCCACTTGCTTTCCCTTCGCTACTTGGTTTGGCACAGTATTTATAAAGCAGGGTTTCAAGCATGATTAAGTACACTGTTTAAAGTACATACTGTAGTAATAAGAAGTGGTGGCAGATGAGTGGTGTAAGACAATTTTGAACTCACCGTCCATCCTTTAATATTCCCAATTTCTATACTTATCAATAATATAATGAGCATATCGATATATGAAACAATGCTCCCTTTCCAAGCCTATGGTTGCACCCCCAAATCCATGGGGTGTGTCCCCCGGGCATGGGGGTGGTCCTTGTCACAGGATTCAATAACTTATATTCAGTGCAATAAATCAAATGTAATCCATCGAGGTTAATGTTGTTTAATATTGTTGTACCATCACAATATTGTTAACAAACTTCAGGTCCCAGAATGCAATGTTTCTGGAAAGCTTATTTCGTAGATTCCAGCTTTGAATCATACATTTTTCAAGCCCAATGCATTTCGGCCATAAGCCTTCATCTGGGGATGATCTGTGAATATTATGTGGTCGACTTTAGATCTATGCCATACTAGAAGAATGCCTAATAATTATGAGTACTCCCAGGATGTACATGCGTGACTGTTGTAAATAATGGGCATGAACATGCATCAAACGTGCACAAGGTTATTGCTTTGTGAAATTGTAAAATAGTGAACTGCCAACATTTGTGACCGTGTGTGAGAAAGGTGCACGAACGGATTGCACTGGAGAACCAGAAAAACTTAGCGTTGATGATCGTACCCGATATTACGGTGCGGTCGCGTTCACATGTGGTTGTGAGGTTTTATGCCGCGAAGTTAACTGCGTGCTTTATAAGCGCGTTTTGAACGTGTCAAATAGAAGGATAGTGACGTGCTACCGTGTTATTATTAATGGGCGTACGGTGACATTGGTTAAACATAATTCCGTGATATTATTAATACGTTAGCGCCCATATGGGGGTCCGTACGTTACTCTTACAGCTGGGATGTGTCCAAGCAATTTAGTTCAGACGTCGTTCCTAACAGGGAATTTGGTTAGTGTGTGTCAATGACCTGGATGTGCAATTTAACTCAGTTTGTAAAAAAGATATGCATAGAAAGCGGACTTTAGTTTGTAAATACAAAGCCGGTGAATGACGGTTTTGTGAAATGTATTACTCTAATTAAAATACAAATAAATGGGAATGAAAATAAATAGCAAACAGTTGATGTATAGCATGTATGCATTCAAACGTGTTCTGGTGAATGCCACTATCAGTTGGCATATTTTTCTACTATACTGGTTTATGAATCATATCAAATGGCTTATATCAAATAAAACAATAATAACATTCACCATCATATAAAATCGGATGGAGGGTCCCTAGGTGTACAATGCTATGCGTGATAATGGAAATGATAACAGTAGAATTTAATTAAGGGATTGTTGGTATAGACCATGAAATAACTGTGTATGGTGACATTTCTTTTCATTCCCATTTATTTGTATTGTAATTATAGTAAAACATTTCACAAAACCCTCATTCACCGGCTTCGTATTTACAAACTAAAGTCTGCTTTCTATGCGTATCTTTTTTACAAACTGAGTAGCTGCATAAAACTTCACAACCACATGGGAACGCGACCGCACCGTAATATCGGGTACGATCATCAACGCTAAGTTTTTCTGGTTCTCCAGTGCAATTCGTTCGTGCACCTTTCTCACACATGGTCACAAATGTTGGCAGTTCACTATTTTACAATTTCACAATGCAATAACCTTGTGCACGTTTGATGCATGTTCATGCCCATTATTTACAACAGTCACGCATGTACACCCTGGGAGTACTCATAATTATTAGGCATTGTTCTAGTATGACATAGATCTAAAGTCGACCACATTTATTCACAGATCATCCCCAGATGAAGGCTTATAGCTGAAATGCATTGGGCTTGAAAAATGTATGATTCAAAGCTGGAATCTACGAAATAAGCTTTCCAGAAACAATGCATTCAGGGACCTGAAGTTTGTTAACAATATTGTGATGGTACAACAATATTAAAAAACATTAACATCGATGGATTACATTTGATTTATTGAACTCAATATAAGTTATTGAATCCTGTGACAAGGACCACCCCCGTGCCCGGGGTACACACCCCATGGATTTGGGGGTGCAACCATAGATATATTCACAACACCCTGTTCAGAGAGTGATACCCTGGAGCACGGAACACTGATATAAACTTGTTTACCAATAAGGCGGTGCATAGGTTGAATCTCAATTATTTTAACCCTTTCCAAGCCTTACCTTTTCACAAAACCTAATATGTTGTTCATTAAATAACATATTTGTATTCATTCCATTGTACAGTTCTAAAAGGTAGCAAATGTTGCATCTTTAAGCATCAAATGAAAGCTCCTTCAGGCCACAGAGACAACATTGCACCCCTGCATCACTTGGCACTGTAAGGAATGAATTTTGAAATCCAAATTCCAACTTACAGACCATGATAGATTTGCACTTTAGAATACGTTTAAACCATGCAGAATTTTTCTCACATGAAAAAATAGCATGTAGGAAAAATGTGTTTGCTTTAAACATGTAAAATGATCACTTTAGAATACATTTCAGCATTGATAAAAGAAATGTTTTCACATAGAACCTAACACGTAGGAAAAATGTGCTTACTTTATAACGTGTAGGAGTTAATTAAAATATATTTATTCTGTTCGAGGAATACCTAGTAAATCACACGTAAAGAAAATGTGCTTGGTTAAATGTGTATGAAAATAACTTGAAGGACATTTTTGTACCAATCTGTCATGCTATAATGTGCCCCTTTATTTAGGCCCAAGCTTTTCTTTTGACTCTTGCTTCTAGTTAAATACACATTTATTTAAGACATTTTGCCTAGAACGAGCATCTTCCTTTAAAGAATGTGCTGACTTCAAGATTATGTTTTCTTAGCTTCATCATACGAGGTCATATTCACATAAACATGAACCTTGCTGTGAATTCATAATGAACAGACTGTTAGAATAAATAATTCTTTAGATATACTTTATGTCTGTTTAACTAGAGCATCATTGATATATTTGTTTCCGCGTTTCTTACTAGCCTTTGCATTCAAAATAGACACTGAAAGCAGCTTTAGCTCGGGTAAGAAGGTTCTCATGAGAGCTGTACTCCAAGTTTCCAACAATGGCTACAGTGCTTAACTATGTACCGGTGTGAATGTTCACTGTGGAAATTGGGAGGAAAAGCAATGGATGTTGACGACACCATGGGATAAGCGGTTTCAATTGGAGGAGAGAATCAAACACCAACTCATTTTACTTCCATTATTGTGTGATTTTATGTTAATGAGTGTTCCTAGTGAGTTAGGGCTGACCAGTTCTAGGACCAGTCCTGTTCCAGTTACAGTTTCCTGCTTTCTGACCTCTGAGCCTTTTGTTACCGACAGTTATTGCTAAAGGTGACTTTATTCTGATGTCTCTGATCAATGTTACTGCAACAATCATTCTTCTATCACTGATATTCTAATGGTTGCTACTGCAGCTGTGGGGAACTCGGCTGAGTTTTCCAGACGACTCTTTATGGCAAATTCTAGCATCTAACTATGCTCCGAAATCGAGCTCTTTTCGGGAGGGAACACTTCATGGGTCTCTCTGCGTGGGGTAGGTTAGGTCCTTTAGCAAGTTTAGTGATGATTTCCTTTATGGAACACTCGGTATTGATTTATGCTGTCACTAATCAACCTGTTATTTGATATTTCTGGAAACTGGATGAACCTTAATAAAGATGCCAAAACCATACCTATCCTTTAGGATACATAAAGGTTTTGAAAACTTCTTGAACCTCTCTTCATTGACTGAATACAAAGGATCTGGTAATTGATGATATATGGATGATTTGTGTTTTTGTCCAGCTCCATTCACAAACACGGTGGCAAAGGTCCATACGACCTGTCAAAAACCATCTGGATTTCCAAACAGGTAAATCTGTAAATTGTGGTATTTAGTCTTAAAATACCATTTGGCCAATCCTCCTAGGCGCTAGCAGCACTTTCTGGTGTGGGGAACTGACCCAAATGGTCACTGAGAAATTCTTGCATGTTTTGTGCCTTTGAAAGTTCTTTCAAATACTGTACATCTCTCTTATAACTGCAGAATCTCAGTGCACATTTGGAAAAAATTACATTTTGAGGTCACCTAAATTATTATGGGGTCTATTAGGATAGCAGGCAGTGGCACCACCGTGGTGCCTGCGGTGGCAGAAAATGCCTTTTTCCGCACGCCAGCAGCGGACCACATACCCGCCATATTAGTATGGCCAAACACAGCCCATTTCCCATTTGCCGCGATACGATGCGCACCGCCATCAAAGTGCGCCCACCACCGCGGCGGTGGGAGCCAATGGAGACTCACCGCCGTGCGGAATGACGTCCCGTCCGCTGTACAAATCAGGATGCCCCAAAAAGCCAGTCGCACTGCAGTGGAGAAACCGCCCAACCAGAGACGGCGGAAGCTCGACAACGGAGCGCGAAACCTGATTCCCGGTCCCCACCAAAATGGATCCAGCTCTTCACGTCTTTCCGGTGCTGTACCTGATACATCACCAGCAACTCATGGTCCATCACGTATGATGCTGCAGGTACGCAATAACACAATCCCGCACACAATCACAACACACAACTCATGGGTTGATACAGGTTCCTGTCCCCACCAAACACCCTGGTGGGGACAGGAATACATCCACAAGTGTACCTACACATGTCCTACCTGCCACCAAGTCATCCCTCCGCAGCCATGTCACACAGTTCCTCGATCTCCAAGTAATGTTCCGGTCACGTCACCGCAGCGGTGAAGACAAGGGAAAACATGCGCACAATGCAGAAGGCAGGGCCAGCGCCAGGCATGGGCAGGGCATAAAGTACACTGGGCCACACCTCCACCCTCCACACAATAGCCCCCCCCCTCAACATGAAGGGACATGCCATGTGCCCCCCCTGTGCACCCCAATGAACAACAACAAGCTAGGTGAATTCACACCCTGCACCACACAACAAACAACTAGGGAGACAGCCACAGCAGCAATGGCTGCAGAGGAACACACAGCACAGAAGCACAGGCCCAGGGCAACCCCCACACCACAACACCACATTCATGGCAAGAAAACTGAGTACAAGCACAAAATGAACACACACACATACAATGAACAAACATCCTACTGGACACACAGCCTGCCAAGTCACACACACATACCCAACACTGACACACAGCCACATACACAGACCACATGCCACCAGCAATGGAGCACAACATATAGGAAAGCCAAAGTGAGTGCACACAAATGGAAGGCCAAGGAGATAACCAACAAGCATGTGTACATCACATGCAAGACAAGGAACAGAGAACAACACCCTCACCCCATCAAAGCACACATGGCTAGCACAGTGAGTGAAGTCAAAACACAGTCACCTCAGTGCAACAACTCAGGGAGACAGCAATACAACCCATGTATAGGCACAGGGATGAAAGGCAGACCCTGAAGTTAAACTGTGAACAGCCACACATATGTACACAACTACTTCACAGGAGTATGCCAGCCGCACAACACACAGGTCACATTGACACACTCCATGACTATCAAACACAAGTAGGAATCTTCCCACATTCCCCCCTCACTCCTGCAGCACACAACCCCAGTGATAAGACACACAGAAGGGTGTCAATAATGTCCAGTCAATACACAGACAAACAATCTCACTCCCTGGGGGTATCCACAAACATCACATACACACAGGGATGCCAGAGCCAATGTCTGCACAAAAACAACAGCCAAACACTTAACTCAACAGAAACAGACACATAACCACAACAAGACCAGACATAACCTGTGCAGCACAATGGTGGAAACGCAATGGGAGCACAGACAGAACAGGAGTGCACAACCTCATCAGCCAGGAACAATGCACAGACAACATACCGCAGCACAGACAAGAAGTGCACCATCACAGAACAACAGAGCCACATCAAACACACAACAGATGCACATGCCAATAAATCACATAGCAAACACAGCAGGACATGAGGGGAGGCACACCAGGCCAGGACAAGGCAACATACACCCACAGCACTGCATGCACAACAAGAAGTGTGTGCACACAAAATATAACAGTCCCACACAGCCATAAGTGACACACCATGAACACCCAGAACAACAATCAAAACAGCACACTGACAACATCACACTCAGGAAGTCAAGCAGTACCCCAGCATACACACATACACCTAACACAACACCCACAGATGCACAAGTCTGGGACACAAACATGGAAACAACTTGACCAGAGGACTGGGAAGCACACACAGTTGAACTGCACATGAGCAACCATGACTGCTGAACAGTACAAGAACAACATAGATAACTAATTGGGGAAATGTCCTGAGTGGCACATTGTTCCTGGGCAAAGATCAGCACCACAAAGCACAGTGTCACAAATGAAGTGATAGGGAGGCACATACACAGGCAACACAAGGGGACAGCTGACATCAAAGTGAAGTGGTGTACATGTCAGTAGTGGACATGGCAGGAGTGTACCATACACAAATAGAGGGAGTGCAGACTCACAATGTCAAGGCATCTGAAGCACAGATAGGGGATGGTATGACAGCGCACACCACATGCCATGCTGGAGGCAATTCATGAGAACATCACACCCACAATGTCAGTGTGGTTGAGCAGTTATGCACAGTGAGTACAAACTGTATCACGACACACGGCTGATCAACAAAACACAACCCTGACTTGCCAGTCACACACTCTGCATACTCACAATTGCCAAAAGCAACAAGTAGGAGTCAGCCAGAACTGCAAGGACACACCAACACTGCACAGTGCACAACATACAACTCACACGTGTGCACACAATCACAATCACAGGCCTGAACAATCACACAAAGAGGAACTCTACTCCTGGGTGACACGTGTGTAGTTGACATTGCATGGGCACACACACATCAACACTCACCACAAACTCACCCCCTACACACTGCTCACTTCTTGAACACCCAAGTGCATACATTGAAAGTAACCCATGTGAATAGGATGACTGACCATCACAAGATGACCATACACCTACACTGCTTGGCACACAGAAAGTAAGAACACACATACATGATGACACTGGTAAGCCTGCCTGCAATACTGTGGAAAGAATCCCACACTGTGCTGGCAGTGTCCCCAAACCTGACATGTGTACAATACAGCCAACCTGAACAAAGAATGAAAATGATAACGGCGTACCACCTAAAAACAACATTATTGCACCCACAAGTATCAGAGTCAGGAAGAACTGATGTTCCTGTCACCCCTGTAAACAATTTAACAAGTCAGACAAGCCATTGGTAATGTTGAAGTATATACACACAGGAAAAACTTTATTTATTTTATTTATTTATTTATTTACTTGAGTTTTATATAGCGCTGGCTAGACCAGGGGGTATCAGAGTGCTTTACATGAGGTGAGTTACATAGGTTACAAATTACACATTGTTACAGAAGGTACATACGTTACAGGTTACATCCGTTGGTTCAAGGCATGTAGAAGGATAAGTGGGTAATGTAAAAGGGTAGCAGGGAGGGAGATTAAGCGGAGCATAGGCATAAGGATAAACAAAGTAGGCAGGGGTAGAGAAATTCAGGGGAGAGAGGAAAGGAATAGGGAAGGTAGGCAAAGAGTGAAGGAGGGAAGAGGTGGGGGAGGGGTGGAAGACACAGTATGGAGACGAGGAAGTAACTGTGTCTGACGTCCGGCTGGGTGGGAAATGGTTCCCCACGGTAGAGGGGTCATTCCCAGTCCTCCGTTATGTGTGATTCCCTTGACGCGGTTGACTCTCTCAGCGGGGTCGCTGAGACTCCAAGCCATAGATCCTGGATCCCTCCCCAAACAGGGGAGAGGAGTGCTATGGTCACGGGCACACTCAGAAGACTGAAGGAAAGAAGAGGTGGGGGGAGGGGGTAGAAAACCCAGCGTGAATACAATGTCCGACGTCCGGCAGGGTATGACACAGTTCCCAGTGGAAAGGGGATCAATCCCAGACCTCCACTATGTGGAACACCCTTGTCACTGTGGACTCTCTCAGAGGGGTCTCTGAGACCCTGGGCAAAGATGCTGGATCCATCCCCAACAAGGGGAGTAGGAGCGCTTTGGACAAGGGCACACTTATGGGGGCCATTTTAGGGAGTTGGGTTGGAAGAGAGAGGCACTCATTGTAGCAGGGTCTCCTCGACTGGGGGTTCTTCCGTGTCAGTCCCTGTAGCACATTCGTCCGTGAGCTGCATGCCCTTTGGACTCTCTCGGCTTTGTTATTCATATCGCAGCTGCCGGGTAAAGGGGAAGTTCACAGGACATGTAAGGACACTGACAAATCAGACAACAAAAGCAACTGTCTTTATTTACAAATTGCACAGATAGGCACCAACATTAGAGAAGAGCAAGGCATACATTGCAGAGCTTGTCCATGAATAGCTGCACAGGCAAGGGGCAAACAGCAAGGCCAGTGGCCAGTCCAAGGTGCAGATGAGGTACATGGGAAGCTGCACAGGCAAGGGGCAAACAGCAAGGCCAGTGGCCAGTCCAAGGTGCAGATGAGGTACATGAGAAGCTGCACAAGCAAGGGGCAAACAGCAAGGCCAGTGGCCAGTCCAAGGTGCAGATGAGGTACATGAGAAGCTGCACAAGCAAGGGGAAAACAGAAAGGCCAGTGGCCAGTCCAAGGTACAGATGAGGTACATGAGAAGCTGCACAGGGAATAGTTCAACACAGCAAGGAGCAACAAGGCCAGTGGTCAAAACGAAGTGCAGAGTGAGTCCATGAGAAGCTGCACAGGCAGGAGGCACACAGCAGTGAACGACAAGGCCAGTGGTCAGGACAAAGTGCAGAGTGAGTCCATGAGAAGCTGCACAGGCAGGGGGCACACAGCAGTGAACGACAAGGCCAGTGGGCAGGACAAAGTGCAGAGTGAGTCCATGAGAAGCTGCACAGGCAGGGTGCAAACAGCAAGGCCAGTGACTAGTCCTAGGTGCAGATGAGGTACATGAGAAGCTGCACAGCGAAAAGTTCAACACAGCAAGGAGCAACAAGGCCAGTGGTCAAAACAAAGTGCAGAGTGAGTTTATGAGAAGCTGCACATGCAGGGGCACACAGCAAGGCCAGTGGCCAGTCCAAGGTGCAGATGAGGTACATGAGAAGCTGCACAGGCAAGGGGCAAACAGCAAGGCCAGTGGCCAGCCCAAGGTGCAGATGAGGTACATGAGAAGCTGCACAGGCAAGGGCCAAACAGCAAGGCCAGTGGCCAGTCCAAGGAGCAGATGAGGTACATGAGAAGCTGCACAGGCAAGGAGCAAACAGCAAGGCCAGTGGCCAGTCCAAGGTGCAGATGAGGTACATGAGAAGCTGCACAGGGAATAGTTCAACACAGCAAGGAGCAACAAGGCCAGTGGTCAAAATGAAGTGCAGAGTGAGTCCATGAGAAGCTGCACAGGCAGGGGGCACACAGCACTGAACAACAAGGCCAGTGGGCAGGACAAAGTTCATAGTGAGTCCATGAGAAGCTGCACAGGCAGAGGGCACACAGCAGTGAACAACAAGGCCAGTGGGCAGGACAAAGTGCAGAGTGAGTCCATGAGAAACTACACAGGCAGGGGGCACACAGCACTGAACGACAAGGCCAGTGGGCAGGACAAAGTGCAGAGTGAGTCCATGAGAAACTACACAGGTAGGGGGCACAAGGCCAGTGGGCAGGACAAAGTGCAGAGTGAGTCCATGAGAAGCGGCACAGGCAGGGGGCACACAGCAGTGAATGACAAGACCAGTGGGCAGGACAAAGTGCAGAGTGGGTCCATGAGAAGCTGCACAGGAATGTGTGCGACTGTACCCTGCCATGGTCAGCAACACATTCAGAGGTGTCACAATGGGCAGTACAGGCCCCGCTGTGGGAGAGACAGGTGTGTGAGGGTGACTAACATTCAGACTTGGCTGTCAGTCGGACTGGGAGCTGGCTGTGTGTTGGGCACAGTTGGAGCACTTGACTGGGGAGAGAGAGTCCCAGCTAAAGTAGAGCTATCAGTGGCTTGGCATGCCGGACCGCATGGACCAGGTGGTGTAGTGGCACATGGAGGTGGAGTCATGCAGACGTGAGACACAGTGTGGGTGGGAGATTGTGGAGGGGTGCCTTTCCACTTCTTGGGGATTCTAAATGGCTTGCCTGACTTTGGATCAATGGTAAGTGGTGTGGACACAACAGGCACACTCAACACCAAGGCTGCAGCAGGTGCAGATGCTGGCCCTCCCTCTGGGGATGTGCTGGATCCAGCGGTATGCTTCGCATGGCCTTGCCTTTGCCCCTCCATCCCCTGTCTACCAGGTGTTCCCCCTACAGTGCCCTGCTTCCCCTGCTTCACTGGGCTTGGAATGGGAGTCGAGGTGGTGGGTGAATCTGCCTTGGAGCCCTTCTTATGTGTACCCTTAGCAGGCACTACCTTCTCAGTGGGCACGGAAATTGTCTGCTTGTCTTTGCGAGATTATTTTGGGACAGGAGAGTCCTTGGCTGGGGATGGCTCTGAGGCATGTGACCCAGAGGTTTGCTTCTTTGCTTTTTGGCCCCTGGTGTCGCCTGACGGGCTTTTGTCTTTGCGCTCTGGGCTGGCTTTGGTTTTCTGTGGGGATGGTGTTTGCGCCCTGGACCGCTTGGACTGCTGGTGCTGCTGTGTGCTACGTGTACTGTATCATGACCTTGAGGTCTGTGGAGCGTGGTCACTATCGTTAGACGTGGCCACTGGCATGGGGTGGACAAAGGGACTGGAGTTGGACTACGAGATTGTGGCAGTTAAAGGGCTTCCGTCACTGTGGAGGACACAGACTGGACAGTCCGGTGCAGCCCACCCACGTCTGAATGTATACCCTCCATGAAAGCAACCACCTGTGCCAATTTTTTGTTGTGGTCTATGTATGCATTGAGGAGAGCTGTCTGGCCTACACACAGCTGGCCTAAAGGTCCACAGACTCAGCACTGATGGCCGCATGGGGGACAGGGGCAGGGGCAGTGGTGCCCGGGGTGAAGGACACTCTTCCCCTCTTAGTGATGCGAACACGGGCAGCACCAGAGGAAGTGGCTGGGAGGGTGGGCACTGTTCGCTATGTGGTGGAAGATGATGCAGAGTCCCCGTTCCCTGGCCCGCCAACATGGATGCGTCACTGCTGGCATCAGATGACATTGAACTTTGCATCTCTGGCTGTGATTCCTCCAGCAGACTCCTGTCCTCCTCCGAGGCACTGGTCAAATCTGTGTCACTTGGCTCCTGGGCAGCTGTTGTGCTTGGTTCCCTACCCCTGATGTCCGTCCCCTGTCCCTCCGTGACCATGGGAGATGCTGCATGAGAGAGAGAGATGTAGGGTCAGTTTAGTGGCAGCAACAGAACAAACATATGCAAGCAAAGCAACACTGAAGATGACTAAATCAACATGTTGCACACCACCCTGTGCAATAACATTGTGCAAACACACTTTTGTTACTCAAACAGTGCGTGTAAACAAGAAAACCAGGCATAAGTGAGCCATGTGATGACCACACAGCACAACATCCTGCATGTGGCTCCGTTCAAACAGTAACAAACGTAGCTCAGAACTGAAGCCCACAACCCAGAATGCTATTGAAATGCCCAGTACTTGAATCCCCTTAGGAAGTACAGGTAGGACAAATGCATGACAGCTGCACCCAGCACAGAGGCCACTTACAAGCCACTGCATGACACTACCAACATCACCTAGCCCAGCGCTGGCACAGGCTGTGTACACATGCAGCCACACACAGCCAAAGTCACCCCTCCCAGAATACCCACCCCTACTTTGCTGCTGATGCTCCTTCAATCGTGCATCCAGCTCAGGCTGTGTCATGGCCAAGATGCAGCACATTAGTGGTGTCATGCTGTGCCGTGCCAACCTGCCAGTGCGAGGGAGCAGCCCCAGTGTCATCTCCGCAACGTTCTTTGCCAGCCGTGAGATGTCGTCCCATCTCTTGTGGCAGTGGGTGCGCCGTCGGTTTGAGACACCCAGAACCCGCACCTTGCTCGCAATGGCCCTCCCCACGGCCTTATGCTGGTGTACTTTGAGCTGCAGGCATGGGAAACAAGAAGGGGAAAGCATCAGTGACTCAGTGTTATGTAACAAAATCACTCAGGACAGTAGCATAAAACTGATTCATCCCAAATCCACAGATATGTCTTGCAGAGACAGGAATGCATCTCACATGGTACATCTGCATGTGAGAAGCACACGTAAATGCATGCAGGTGTGAGGGGGGACACAGTACCTGCAAATCTCATATACAAGCAGGATGCCAGCACAGAAAGCCATGTGTAGTCTGCCCACATCTACTGTCCATTTCTAGGTAGAGCAAGACATACATCACATATCAACATGTGTTTGGGGGAGACTCACTGTGTCCAACACTGCGCAGCCCTCAATGACCTTGCCCTGTAAATAGCTCACTGTTTCATGGATGTCACACTGGGGGACATGATCTCACAAACCCACACAATTCTCAGAGGGCCTGTCATGTGCAATCTACAGGGCTGAGATGGCTCATTAATGGAGAGTCCTGCAAAAAACACACATGTAACACTCAGTGATGTGTCCTTCTCAGATTGGGCGGTGACTGTGCAGGCCAGGTGGGCTCACAATGAGATGGACAACAGGGACCCACACAGCCATTCACACTAGCAATCACTGTCCTGACTCCAGCATTACCAACGTGCTGCGTCACTGTATGGCTGACAAGACAACACATGTCCCTCCAATCTTGATGTGCAGGCAGGGAAACGTGTGGAGTAGGGTCCACCCCCCTTCACCCTAGGAAACAGCATGTTAGGCGGTGCATGACACAACCCCACACTCTCAGGCACATACTGCATCAGTCCAACTACATGTCTGCCCTCCCCTGCACTCTCACCCCCACTGTTGAAGACTTACCACGACATTTGGGGCATCATATAGCCTTGGTTACTGTGTGAGCACCTCATCCACCAGGACCTCCAGCTCCTCGCTTGTGAAGGGACTGACACAGATCTTCTCAGTCCTTGCCATCACTGTGGACATGAGACAGCAGCAGCGGCAGTGGGGGGTGAGGGGTCTCAGGCAGCAGTCCCTGGAGGCAGCAGCAGGTGAGGTGTCTCAGGCAGCAGTCCCTGGAGGCAGCAGCAGGTGAGGGGTCTCAGGCAGCAGTCCCTGGAGGCCGTAGCAGGTGAGGGGTCTCAGGCAGCAGTCCCAGGGGGCAGCAGCAGGTGAAGGGTCTCACGCAGCAGTCCCTGGAGGCAGCAGCATTTGAGGGGTCTCGGGCAGCAGTCCCTGGAGGCAGCAGCAGGTGAGGGGTCTCAGGCAGCAGGCTCTGTGAGCAGTGGAAATGTGGGGCTCACTCCCATACATATATAGCCCCCTGGTGTTGTTTCAGTGGTTCTTCTAAGCTGCTGCAATTGGTGTTCCAGGTCAGCCTTTTTCAAATGCATCCAAAGACCGGCTCCGCGGTGGCGGAGCACGCCTACCATGATTTTCAAAATTGCATCATGCTACTGCAATAGTGGATCCCATTGGCTGTAAAGACATGGTCCATGGCAGTGACACACCGCAGGGACCAGGCGGGCGCTACCGCGGTGGTGCATCTTTCAATTGCATCCAATGACCAGCTCCACGTGGCGGAGCACGCCTACTGTGGTTTTCAAAATTGCATCATGCTACGCGATAGCGGATTCCATTGGCTGTAAGGGCATGGTCCATGGTGGTGACACACCGCAGGGGCCAGGTGGGTGCTACTGCGTGGTGCATCTTTCAATTGCATCCAATGACCGGCTCCGCGGTGGCGGAGCACGCCTACTGTGATTTTCAAAATTCCATCAGGCCACCGCGATTGTGGATCCCATTGGCTGTAAGGGCATGGTCCATGGTGGTGACACACCGCAAGGGCTAGTCAGTAGCTACCGCGAGTTGGGTGCCATACAGTGACATGGGTGACCGGGATTTAGGTGGCGGAGCATGCCAATCACCATTTCACCATGTGCATATGCCTATCCCTACTGCAATTGTGTCCCGGGCATTGGCGGTGACACACGCAGGGGCCAGGTGGTAGCTACTGCGAGTTGGGTGTCATACAGTGACATGGGTGACCGGGATTTGGGTGGCGGGTAACTGTGACAGCACCAATGGACACATCATGCTGTGACAATGGCCATCTGGCAGTCATCCACAGTGCACAGTGGCCACATGGTTGATGGCACGTCATAGTGCACACAATGCCAATGTGCCATGTACCCCACTGCTGACTACACATGCCATGTTTGTGTATGTGATTTCTTAGATTGGCGTGTACTCCCTCACATGTCATTTGTGATATTGATGGGCCTGTACACAGCACAGTGAAGTTATGGATTCCCCAATGTGTACACATGTCAAGGTGTAAAAGTGCAGGGAAAATCACTGCAATGTTTTTCAAGATGAAGATTGTCCATATGTGCCTGTCCGCTTATGTTTGACCATGCACACACTCATCATGTACGCTCAGCCTGTGGTCATTGTGTTGTTGATGTGTGTCAGGTTCGACTAACGCCTAAAGGTGTGTCAGGTGCAGCAGCTAGGTGTGAGACAGTGGTGTTGCAGTTTTACACTAATTCTGGATGATATACTACCAGGCGTGCCCATGGTGATCGTGGCCATATCCATATGTGCATTCTCATATGGTGAGTATGAGTTGGAGGTACTTGCTGTGTGTCAGTTGACAGGTGTACGATTAGTGTAGCTGAAGGAGTCCCTACATGTCAGCTGGTCTGTAACACAACTTAGATGACAGTCATTGTTGGCGTTGTGTCTGCCAAAATGTGAGATGCTGTGCCCATCTCATGATGTATTGCATTGACATGTGTCCACTTTCATCTCAACTAGGAGGAGACCAAATCTGCAACGTCCCTGCACAGTTCTGGCAGATATGGAGAATGAGGAGATCATCTGGAAATTCCGTCTGGATAGAGCCACCCTAAATGTAAATGTGCTATATTGGAGCCCCACCTGCCGCCTCGCCGAACATATCCAACAGCTTTCACCCCCACGTCTAAGGTGATGGCGGCCCTGCATTTTTTTGCCAGTGGATCATTTCAACACATGGTGTCAGCGCAGGTGGGATGTCATAACCTATGTTCAGCATGGTGGTGCGTGATGTTCCTTCCGCTATGATGATCTACAAGGACACATATATCCATTTCCCCAGGGGGCAGGAATTGGTTGCTGTGAAGGGAGATTTTTATCCCCTTGGACACATCCTCCATGTTGTTGGTGCCATTGATTGCACCCATGTTGGGCTTGTACCACCACAGGCACATAAGCACATCTACAGGAATCTGAAACATTTCCACTCCATAAATGTGCAGGTGGTGTGCCAGGCAGATATGATCATCTTGCACTTGTGTGCCAAATTTCCAGGCTTGGCCCATGACTCCTACATCCTGTGGAACAGCATTGTACCACAGCTGATGGCTAATCTGCTTCCCGAGCGTGCATGGATTGTGGGTGAGTATGCCTAGTCAAATATCGTGCTGTGTTTGTGACATGCCGTCCTCTGACCCAGCATCATTGCAATGTGTATCTGTGTTTGTCACACATAGGTGACTCTGCATATCCCAACTGTCCTTGGTTGCTGAGCCCGCTGCGGAATCCCAGGACACCAGCTGATGTCCGCTACACTGATACCCATGGGAGGACAGGTCGTGTGGAGTCACATTTCCGCTGCCAGGACAAGACCGAAGGTGCACTGATTTACTCGCCCGGGAAAGGTGTGTCACATTGTAGTGGCATGCTGCATGCTCCACAACCTAACCATTTGCAAGGAGATCCCCCTGATCCAGGATGATGATGAGCAGCAAAGGCCCCAGGCTGCAAACCAACCCGTGTCCAGTGATGAGGACAGTGGAGAGGAGGAAGGTGTTGACCTGGGACAATAGCTCATAACCCGCTACTTCACTTGAAGGTGAGTGACAATGTACAATGGATCCATTGTCTGATGATGTTGCTGTTGTTGTGAAAGTGTATGTGGGCTTTCTGACTGCAGCCGGTTGTTGACTCAGTGGTGGCCGACAATGTTTCTGGAACACGGTAGTGTTGTACATCGACAGGATGTGTATGTTGGCACTTGTTGCCCATTGTGATGTGTGCATGTTGGATTATCTTGATGGTAGGTGTTGTGTTATGTCTGTGATGCCACTCCCAGGCTAGTGAATGTTGTTCTGTTGTGTTTTCCTAGGTGCCTTGAACAACTCCTTGCCTACATACATTCCATACTCCTGGTACATTGTAATCATGTTGAAGACTGTACATCCTGGAATAAATATGGAGCAGACATAACAACATGTGTGTAAGGATTTATTATTTACAATGGTGACATGTGAGGGGGTGAACATTTACATTGAGGTGATTAGTGAGTTGACAGTTATCGTAAATGAGATAATCGAGTAGTCACAACATTGACGTGGTGGCCCAGTCCAACAGACAGATGCCATTCACAAGGCAGTGTGGGGAAGGACAGTCCAAAAAGTCAATGCAGTGGTGAAGAGGGTTGCCATCATGGCTGGCTCCGTTACTGGCGTTTGGCAGGTGCTTTGCCTCCAGTTACTTCCAGGGTTTTCTTCAGACGGCCCCTTCATCGCTTGGCAGGGGGGGGCCCTGCTGTAGGGCCAGTGGGGTCTGAGAACTCACCCCTCTCTGTGGCCGCAGGGGAGGATGGTGAACTGTCATCCTGCAGTCCACCAGAGGGAGGAGGAGGTGTTGGTTGTGGCAGAGGCCTGTCCCTCAGTACCGCCACTTGCTGGCCCAAGAGGTCCACAATTTGTCCCATGCGGGTGTCGATGGACCTCATCAGCAGGATGACCTCTCGGAACACTTCTTCCGACCGACCTGTTCGTCTCTGGGCATGTTCATATGCCCCAAGGACTCTGTTAATGTGGTCCAGGTATTGGGTCCCAGCCTCTTGGTGTCTGTGAGTGACCCTGCTCCTCCCACCTTCCCTACTCCCACGGATCTGTTGCCTCACCACTGTAGGCACCCGCATCCTCTCTCTGCCCTCCTCAGTTGGTGGGGTGGGGTGGTCATCCTCTGGGACAGGGGGAGTGTTGCAGGCAGCACTAGGGGTGGTGATGTTGGTGGTGGTGATGGGCATGGTGGTGGTGGAGGACACACAGGCCGTGACAGCACGGGTCTGTGGAGACGTAGGTATTGCAGCAGATGTGGTGGGGGGGTCGATGGGGTCCTGGGACCTGTTGCGCCCTGGTACACCAGATGGGCCGGCGTCGTCCAGAGAATCCCGGGAGTCAACATCCGAGAGTCCATGTATCGGGGGGGAGACTGGCTCTGCAGGTTGCTGGTGTTGTCCTCTGCAGTGAGTTCTTGGTCACCTGTGGGTCAGATGGGAGATGGTCATTGTAGTGCAACTCAAAAGCTTTGTGTTAGCTGTATATCATTCACTGTTTGTACACCACACAGTTGACTAATCATCACATTGTTTGTATGTGCACTACTGTGCCTCCTGAAATGATGCTGTGGTACATGCATTACTTGTCCATGGTGTGAGTTGTCAATACCTACCATTCACAACGTGCATAATTTGTGAGTATAGGGACATGTTGCCATCTAGGGACTAGCACAACAAAAAAATTCAGTGAGGACTATTTTTTTCTTACTCTGCCCTGTCAGATGTTACATCTGGGCATGAACTGCCCATTTTCATCTCCTGCATACCTTTGTCTTGTCATGTGCATATCTGGATGTGTACCACCAACCATGCTTTCTTGTTTCTCATTTGGTCCTTGCTGCTCTGGCCCCATGACACTTACACATGGAATTCAGTGCTGTGCATGACTGTGCCCAGACTTTCTTCTACATGTGCATTGGTGTGTCACACTTTGGTTGCTGTGACATTTTCATTTGCTTAGCTGTGTGCACACTGTGAGTGGCAATAGGATCTGTGTGTATGTGTGTGCGATGAGAGGGCTGGTGTTGTCATGTGGCACCATGCTTTTTGAGGAGAATGGCTGTGTGCACATACTGGCTACTTACCTGTTATGTATTCCCATTTAGCTTTGACTTGACACATCTGTGTGTGTGTGGTGGATGCTTGCATCCTGCTCAGGGGTGTAACAAGCAAATATGATATGTCTACCTACCTGTTAGTTTGTTTGTAGTGATACAATGGCTGGCACATGCATATGGGTGAGAGGGGATTCTCCATCTTGATGATCTGGGGGACGAGGGGGCCTGTGGTGAGTTGTTGTGCAGGCATCCCACCCCCAAACAGACCTCCCAGGGAAGATGTCTGCCTACCTGTTAGTTTGTTTGTAGCGAGCCAATGGCTTGGAACTGCTTCTGGGTGTGGAGTGTTCCATCCTGCTTGTGTTGGGACAGGGCTGCCTGGTGGGAGTTGTAGTGCAACCCCCCCCAAAGAACTCCCTGTGAAGATAGCTACCTACCTGTTAGATGAAAGTCAACAATGCAATGGCTGCCACATGCTTTTGGGTGGGGGTGGTGCTTCATCGTGCTCAGGTGTGGGACAGGGTGCATAGTGGGAGTAGTAGTACAGAACTCCCACCCCCAAATGGTACTACCTTGGTAACTGGCTACCTACCTGTTAGTTTGTGTACAGACGAAACACGTGTTGGCTATTCTTTCTTATACCACATGCATTGAAGAACATTAAAAATCATCAACCGTATTGGAATCTAGTTGGATCGTCATTTCATCATCATAGAAATTTTGTGAATATCCTGCAAGTTACATATGAACTTTGGACATCTTTTGCATTTGAATAACAGTTATAATACTGCTACTGGTCTGTAATGTATATGGAGTACAAATGACCTAGCTTGTTACACACGGGAGTGCTGCCTAAGCCAAACCTTCTTGGATAATTTTCTGGCATTTGTGATTTCACTTTGCCTACAGCACTTCTAGGTAGTAAGTGCTTCTGGCTTAAACACCCCTTGACATTTTGAATTTATATTTATACTCGTCTTTACTTTGTTTTTGTGATATTTAATTGATGTGCGGTCCATTCCCAGTTTGGGTACACTACTATCTTCCTGTTTAATCTACCTGTTAGTTTGTTTGTAGTGATAACATGGCTGCCACATGCATCTGGGTGGGAGGGAGTGCTCCATCTTGATGAGCTGGATGATAAGGGTGCATGGTGGGAGTTGTAGTGCAGGCCTCCCACCCCCAAACAGCATCCATGGCAAGATGGCTACCTACCTGTTAGTTTGTTTGTAGTGAGACCATGGCTTCCAACTGCTTCTGAGTGTGGAGTGCTCCATCCTGCTCAGGTGTGTGCCTGGGGGCCTGGTGGTAGTATCACTGCAGTCTTCCCACCCACATACACCCCTCCCTGTGAAGATGGCTACCTACCTGTCAGTTTGTTTGTAGTGAGACAATGGCTTCCAACTGCTTCTGGGTGTGGAGTACTCCATCCTGCTCAGGTGTGTGCCTGGTGGAAGTATTACTTAGGCCTGGGCGGTAAATTCCGTTCCGCTCGCGGAATTTGGGTAATTTTGCGTCCCGCGGAGAACGCGGAATTGCCCCGAATTCTGCGTTCCGTAGCGTCGCTGAATTTTTTTCTTGTTTGCGTTATCAAAATGCGTGTTCACGAGATATTCACCCCGAGCACACAAACAGCATTTGCGAACAGGAAAAAAGCATTGCGAACAAGCAATGTGCATGTTTGTGGAATTTCTGCGTGTTCGCGGAGATTTTTTACTGTTTCGCGGAGCTTTGCATAGCACGACAATGCAAATTTCGCCCACCCCTAGTATTACTGCAGTCTTCCCACCCACATACACCCCTCCCTGTGAAGATGGCTACCTACCTGTTAGTTTGTTTGTAGTGAGACAATGGCTTCAAAAAGCTTCTTGGTGGGGGGCAGTGCTCCAACCTTCTATGGGGTGGGTCAGGGGGCCTGGTGTGAGTTGTTGTGCAGGCCTCCCACCCCCAAACAGCCCTCCCAGGGAAGGGGTCTACATACCTGTTAGGTGAGTGTGAACCATTCAATGGCTGGCAAATTCCTCTGGGTGGGGGGGAGTGCTCCATCCTTCTCAGGGGTGGGTCAGGAAGCCTGGTGTGAGTTGTTGTACAGGCCTCCCACCCCCAAACAGCCCTCCCAGGGATTTGGTCTACCTACCTGTTAGTTTTTTGTAGTGAGACAATGGCTTCCAACTGCTTCTGGGGGGGAGTGCTCCATCCTACTCAGGTGTGTGCCTGGGGGTCTGGTGTGAGTTGTAGTGCAGTCTTCCCATCCACAAACACCCCTCCCTGTTAAGATGGCTACCTACCTGTTAGTTTGATTGTAGTGGGACAATGGCTTCCAAATGCTTCTGGGTGGTGTGGATTGCTTCATCCTGCTCAGGGGTGGGACAGGGGGCATGGTGGGAGTTGTAGTTCAGGCCTCCCAACCCCAAACAGCCTCCATGACAAGATGGCTACCAACCTGATAGTTTGTTTGTAGTGGGACAATGGCTTCCACATGCTTCTGGGTGATGTGGAGTGCTACATCCTGCTCAGGGGTGGGACAGGAGGCATGGTGGGAGTTGTAGTGCAGGCCTTCCTCCCCCAAACAGCCTCCATGGCAAGATGGCTACCTACCTGTTAGTTTGTTTGTGGTGAGCCAATGGCTTTCAACTGCTTCTGGGTGTGTAGTGCTCCATCCTTCTGAGCTGTGGGACAAGGGGCCTGGTGGGAGTTGTTGTGCTGGCTGCCTGTGCACATGCCTCCAAGGTAATATTGCTAGCTATGTTTGGGGTGGATGTGAGGGAGTGAATGTTGGATCTGTGAGACATGTGTTGGGGAGTGTGTGGTGCAGATGAATGTACTTGGGCCTAGGAGGTATGGCTTTGTAGTTGTGCAAGACAATACATAGCAGTGTAGTGGTAGTCATTTGTTTGTACTTACCAGCCTCCACTCCCCCGGCTACTCCTGTGAGACTCTCTGGATGCAGTATGGCAAGCACCTTCTCCTCCCATGCATTGAATGTTTTTGGTGGGATGGGAGGGCCACCGCCAGTCCCTGAGCCAACTCACGGTTCTTGCACCTCTTCTGTTTGACAAACCTCTTCAGGTCATGCCACCGCTTCATGATTTCATTTTTTGAGCGCGGGGTGGTCCCTACTGCATTGACCTTATCGACTATCCTTTCCCACATTTGTGCTCTTGTGGCTAATGGTGTCTGTTGGACCAGGCTACCAAACAGTTGTGGTTCCACTTTGACTATCTCATCTACCATAACCTTCAACTCACTCTCTGTGAATTTTGGCATTTTATGTGTTGCCATGGTGTGTGATGTGCAAAGGGGTTATGGGTGCAGGGGTGTGAGTGGTGGGGGTGGGAGTGATGTGTATGGTGTGTGATGTGCAGGGGGTTAGAGGTGCAGGTGTGGAAGTGGTAGTGGTGCTGGGTGTGGTGTGAGTAGTGATGGTGTGTTGCTTTGCCTGTCTTTTGTTGTCAGGGTTTGTGGCCTTCAGTCTTGGAATGATGCAAAGGATTGTGGTCAGGGAAGGGGCTGGTTTTATAATCAGCTATGTGGGTGTGTCCAAATGGGGTTTTGCTGTCTGGTGTGTTGTGTGGGTTGTCCTGGGATTTGTATTTTTGTATTTGCCATGTGGTTGTGTCATTGGGGTGTGTTCTGTGTTTTTGGGTGTATGGCTAGATTGCTGTGTGCACTTTGTGGCCTTGTTGTGGGTTTTTTCTTTCGGCCGCCATATTTGTCACGGAGCGTCCGCAGCGGTGGCTATGCAGCAGCTCTTCCGCCGGCTCTCCCATTCATCACTGTTTGCGACTGCGGCGGTCATAAACTGCGGAACGTACCGCGGGGCCATCGGGGTTATCGTAATTTAACGTGCGGTGTCTCCGCTGTCCTGGCGGCGGTTTGATTGTTTTGCTGCGAATGCGACCACCGCAGACGATTTTTGGCCATCTCTGTCCGGTACGGGCAGTTTTTCTTGGCCTCGTTCTGCTGCGGTCTGTGTTTTTGGGTGGTTGTTCCTAATTTGGTTGCCGGTTTTTCCCCGGTGCCGGCGGGCGGTTGATTTCCGATTCCATGGCAGTCGGGGTGGTTTTCCGCCCGCCATCCTAATAGGCCCCTATGGGTTGAATTAAATTAATTTAAGAATACTAATTGAATTTATTACTGTCAACATTTGTCCAGTACTACTCTAAAGGGCAAGGTATTTCTTTGCATTTAAATAAAAACCTGTTGCAATGATCATTTGAATGCTTAACTCAATGCAATATACCATCATAATGGAGGGTTTAGGTACCGGAAAAGGCTAGAGTGCTGCAGAAGGATTATAATGTGAAACAATCCTAAAATAAAAGGAAATGAAGCGCTATAACTTAGGGATTCAGAAATTAATGAATAATGACAAGTTGGCTTTTTAGCTCTCGCCTGACGTTAGCAGCGCGAATGCACTGCCCTCGCCATGCGAAGGTCTCTTGGAATAAAAACGAATTTGTGTCTCGTATCTCTGCTCCGCCTGCCCTTTTAACCAGTTCCGTGCTCATGACGGAACCACGCCGTCATGAGCCACGGGTGCCGTGTGCTCATGACGGAGTGGTTCTGTCATGCTGCGGCCGTTGGCGGCCGCTCCGCCTACGCGGCGCTAATTCCCCGCCTGTGCGGGCGATTAGCGCAGTGGGTGGAGTCATGACGGAACCACTCCGTCATAAGCACAGCTCAACCGTGACTCATGACGGAGTGGCTCCGTCATGAGCACAGCGCCACCGCACTGCCCCCAAACCCCCCCCCCCCCAGCGCTGCGGCGGAATTTCTGCCGCAGCCAAGGGGTTAATTGGCGACCATTATTTGGCGTGGAATATAGTGCCCTCACACACCCTTTCGGGTGTCTTGCTTCATCATGGGGCGTTGCTCCTCGTGGGGGTGGCGCTGCAGTCCCCCACAGGCCCCGCAAGAGGGCTCTTTGTCGGAGTTCTTTTAGGAGACGCCGCAGTTGTGCATGGGGGTGTGTGGGTCTATCTAAAAGGAGTGTGAGTGATGTATTAAAAAACTACTAGGTAGGAGCCAAGACCTTTATTCACGGCTCTGTCTAGTATGAATTAAAATTAATCCTGGAGGTCCTCAGGGAACAAAATAATGAGGGCAGATATAAAATTTACTGCAACTCTCAGGATGAGTGAGTGAGTGGGGGATGAAAGTCCTAGAAAAATCGGGTCAACATGTTTCGCGCTTCAGAGTAGGTCCATAAGGGATCCGATCGCGCTTCGTCAGGACCAAATCAAACAAGGGAGTGTAAAGAATATGAATAAGTAAGAATAGGCGCCAGTGAAGTTAAGTACTGTGAACCTATCGTACCTTGATAGTAAGGGAATATTGCGTCCTTGCGCTGGTAGGTGCTCCTTCTTTAGGAAACCTACACCCAACCTAGTGGAAGAAAAAACAAGGACGAACACACACAGAAACAGAAAAAGGAAACACAACATCTGTCGTAATCATAGTTCCAGACAAGATATGAATTCACCGCACAGTAATCACAATAGGTGTTCACTCACAATGGACATGCTTCCAAAGTTCACATGCAGATAGAGTGAATATTGACAGAAATACGTTCTATAATTAAATGAGACCGCTATGTGGGGTGCCTGGGTGAGTATGTAGAGCTTAGTCTAAAAAGATCGAGTGCCATAACAAAAGACAACCGGACAGCCTTCTCTAAAGCGGCCATTAGTTTGTGTCATACTGGACTACAAGACAACACCCTGTGTGTGTTGACAAAGCTTAACAATAAATGCGAGGGCATATTTAAACAAAAAAGCACACAAAAAAAATACCTAAGGACAAAAAAGGGCATACCCTTAAGATGAGAGGGAATGGGCTTCGTCAGCAGCTCGGAGTTGGCGGACCGAGAAACTAAAGAGGAGCAAAGAATAAGTCTGCCAAATATCAATCATGGAGACGCCGTACGCTCTCCCCTGTTGGATCATTACTTACGGGTGCTCGTTCGCCTCAGGAGTGGAAACCTACCCCTCCTCCGTGTAGCGCCGGAATATGAAGCGGGAGTGTGGAGAGACATCTTAAATATATTCCTTCAAGACGCTGAGTGGAGGATACGAGCGGTAACGGGACGTCGAAGTGTGACGTACGGACGTTTCATGGGAGGGTTGTCATGGTAATCATTGGTCGCTTCCTAAAGACGGCTGATGACGCAAAGGCGTTATCAGAGAAGTTGCCCTGACGATCACGTTAGCTTTCGGAGCGAAAGGGTCAGGACTGGTTTTCGAAAGGTAGTACTGTGAAACCAGGTAACCATAAATAAAGTTTTCAAACCAAACTTTATGAATGGATGTGGTGCGCAAAATGACACGAGATGTACTGTTTCATGCGGGTCCTATCAGGGGTGATGAAGACGCACGAAACTGAGCGTGTTATACATTGTAATTATGTTGAATATTAGGGGATATGTTCGACGTTGCGGCTTTTTTAATGGGTAATCTACTACTTAGATACTGGAAGTGGTGTAAATATATCCCTGTTACAAAATGATGAACTTGAGGTCACACACTGGATGTTATTTAAGTGTGGACAATGTTCTTGTCATGGTGTCGTTGCGAGTCTCGATAGGATTCGCTTAAAGAAATCGTTTACACATTAAAAATGCTATGGCATAATTGAAATGAAATGAAATGAAAAGAGATTTGTAAAGCGCATGGCTGCCCTTGAGCGTCCCAGCGCTGAAACAAAACACAGGACCACCACCCAAACACAACTAAAGCAAAGCCTAACGGGGGAAGAGATAAGTTTTCAGTGCCTTGCGGAAACGCACTAGATTGGGTTCTTTCCGCAGGGCCGTCGGCAGAGCATTCCATAGTTGGCCTGCATTAATAGAGAACCGGCGACCGCCGGACTTCACCTTTTTGGCTCTGGGTATCACCACAAAATTACCATCATCCGAGCGAAGGGCTCGCGTAGGTTTGTAAGGGCGCACCAGGTCTCTAAGGATTGGAGGGCCTGATCCTTGCAAAGCTTTGAACACGATGCAAAGGGATTTAAATTTTATGCGAGCTCGGATTGGAAGCCAATGCAAGGCCTTGAGAGCAGGCTTAGCTGATGATCTTTTGGCAGTACCAGTGAGCATTCTTGCAGCCGCATTCTGAGCTCTTTGGAGCACATTCAGGGTGGATTCTGGTGAGCCAAGGAATAAGGCATTGCTATAATCCAGCCTTGACATGACTAATCCTTGAACCAGAAGTTTTCGGGAGTTTTCCGGGAGTAGCGGGAGGATCTTCCGTACTGACCTGAGCAGTCCATAGCAGGTCCCTGCCACTCGTTTAGCTTGAGTGGTCATTGACAGTTCAGGTTCAAGCCAAACCCCCAAACTTTTTATTGCTTCTTTGGGAACTGGGGGGGCACCTAGACTGTCCGGCCACATGGATTTGGGGAGAGTTGAACATAGATTGCCAAGAAGCATCAGCTCCGTTTTCGTCCCATTTAGTTTGAGCCGGGACTCCGACATCCATGACATGATGTTAACAAGACATGATGCGAACTTTTCCCCCTGGCTTTCCGAGAGGGACAGCGAGACGATCAATTGAGTGTCGTCTGCGTAGGTTGCGATTTTCACCCCGAAGGGTGAAACCACCTCCTCCAGTGGGGCCATGTAGATGTTAAAAAGCGTAGGGCTCAGTGAGGAGCCCTGCGGTACTCCACACTGAAGGGGGGTAGGCAGAGATCGAAGATTGCCTTCGCAGACCTGATAAGTCCGGCCACTCAAGTACGACGCGAGCCATTTGAGGGCCGACCCTCTCACTCCAATCTTCCCCAAACGGTTGATCAGGATATTATGATCAACCGTATCAAATGCAGCGCTTAGATCCAGGAGGACCACCGCAGCGGATCCTCCCGAATCCAAGATGCATCTGCCTTCCTCCACCATTGAAATCAAGGCCGAATCGGTTCCCTGGCCAGGCCGAAAGCCCGTCTGAGTACGACCCAGTAGATCATTAGATTCCAGGAAATGCGAAAGGTGGCGGTTGCCAAACTTCTCGGCAATCTTATTCAGCCCGGGCAGAAGCGAGATGGGACGGTAATTGGCCAAATCGGCCGGGTCAAGGCCTGGCTTTTTCAGAAGGGCCTTGACAATGGCTTGCTTCCAGCTAGGTGGAACAATGCCGTGGGTGAATGAGGCATTCAGCAGGTCGATAGCTGGGCCTGCAATGGTGTTCGTAAATTGCTTGAGGATCCGAATGGGCATGGGGTCCGAAGGGGAGCCGCTCTTCAGGGCTGAAAGCTCCTCACAAAAAGCCTCCTTTGAGATGGAGGGGAAGCTATCAAACACCTTTTCAGCCTCTGGAACTGCTTTGTCTACCCTACCTGTACTCAGAGGAAGGCTGGCTAAGATGTTCTGTATTTTGACATCAAAAAACTGGGCCAGTTGATTGCATTTATCAGAATTTACCTCATGGGTTACCGGGGGAGTAGGGACAGTGAGAAGCTCTTTAAGGATCTGATAAGTTTCTCTAGAAGAGTTACCTGCCATTCTGATTCTTTCCTCAAAATGTGCGGCTTTGGTCAAATTGCAAGCCACCTTGTATGCTCTCATGGCTTCACGATAGTTATCTTTTTTGGTGGTCGCCCAATTCTTCCGCCATTCTCGCTCCAGCTTTTTACATTTCTTTCTCATACATCCCAGTTCAGGGGTGTACCAGGAGGACTTGGGGCGGCTCCTTTTATTGGAGATGGCTTTGAGAGGTAGTTCAATATCTAATGCTTGGCGGAGCCAGTCATGGAAAGCAACATCGGCTACCAGGGGATCGCATCCAGATGGGGGGACTGATTGTTCAAGAATAAGGGAGAGATTCTCAGTTGATAGTCGTGACCAAATTCTCTTAAAAGTACGGGGTGCCCTAGGACCGGGGGGAGGAGGAGGGTCCCTCATAAAGTTCAATTCAAACGGCACCAGGAAGTGATCCGACCAGGGCATAGGGAGAGGAGGGCTCGTCTGAAGATGTGAGATATTGGAGAACACACAGTCTAACAAGTGTCCCTTCACATGTGTAGGTTCTCGATTGTGGAGCCTGAGGTTAGCTGTCATAAGTTCTGATCTCAGGTCAGATGCTATTTTATCCTCCTGTAGGTCAAAATGAAGATTCAGATCCCCCAGTAGAATGAAATTGGGAGAGGATGCGGCTAAGACGGGAACGTGGTCCAGAATGGAGGAGGAAAACTGTTTTATTGTCCCCGGGGGGCGATAAACCAAAATGCCCGAAAGGGAATGATTCGGCGATGACTGGATCCGAAAATAACAGCTTTCTGCATCTTGGATGGGCCCTTTATCCATTCTGCAAGACAGCTTCTCCCTGTGAATTATAGCTAAGCCACCTCCCTTTCCCAATGGTCTATGGAGGGACTGAATGAGATAGCCAGATGGAAGGACACTGACTAAATCAGAATCAGAGTCAGCTGACGTCCATGTTTCAGTAAGAAACAGGATGTCTAAGTTAGTGTCTTCAATCAAATGTAGGATTTGTAGTGCGTGTTTAGGCAGGGACCTACAATTCAGAAGCCCTAACCTAAGGGGGTCTTTAGTAGGAGCTTTATTTCCCCCAGCCTGGTCCTTAAATGGACAATAGACACATGGCATGAAAAGGGCATCAGCTCCTAATCCATGATGACAATAACGCGAGTTTGATGGCTTTAAAAGGACTAATTCCTCTTTCGTGTATATGATGGGAGTGGCTTCAGGTTCGCCAAAGAAGGGGGTCTGCCTGGTTCTGAGGGAAGGAGATCTGGTGTAAAGTCTGGTAAACTGCCATCTGCTGCCAATCTCAAAGTGCTTTCAAGGAAATTAAAAGGGGACTCAGGTTAGTTCGACCCACGGGATATCATCATTTAAACCGGCGGTATCACATTTCAACTTGTGGACCCATCGTTGTACTTGTGTGAACAAGGTGCGTTTGTTCCAATAGGGATTAGAAGCTATGATGGTCCACCTAAGACTTTCTGCTGAGTGTCCTAGTTCAGAGAAGTGTGTCAATAGTTTGGTGTTAGTTTTTTTACGTCTTATAGTGCTTTTATGCTCCCCTATGCGCATCTTGACTGCTCGTGTGGTCATACCCACATACCTCTTATTACATGGGCAGACTATGGTGTAAACACAGTTCGCCGTGTTGCAATTTGTGTGTCTAGTTTGGCGCCAAGGTGTCGTTAAACCAAGGTTGATTTCTTTGGAAACCGCAGTTTCTGCACAAGCGGAGCACGAGCCGCAAGGGTAATGTCCCACTACTGGTGGCAGAGACCATAGTGTAGGTTGACATATGGGTTGAGATTTTGGTCTTGTGTGTACCAGGTGGTCTCTTAAACTCTGCGTTCGTTTGAATGCAAACAGGGGTGGGGGACCAGGTTCAAAGGCTCCTGAGTTCAATATTGTCCAGTGTTTCTTGATTACCTTCTGTACACTGTTAGAGCCTGGAGTGAACGTGGTGACACATGTGATAGTCTCCAATTCGGGTTTTTCTTTGATTTCCAAGAGAGCTGTCCTGGGGCTGTTTCGTGCTCTTTTGTGAGCTTGACGGATAATGTTGTTGGGGTAGTGTCGTACCTCCAGATTATGTTTGAGCAGGGCAGATTGTATCTCAAACTCCTTGGTAGTGTCACAATTTCTTCTTAGACGCAAGAACTGGCCAACCGGGAGATTGTTCCTAAGAGCCCGGGGGTGGTGGCTGTCGTAGATCAGAAGATTGTTCCTGTCTGTAGGTTTTTTATAGTTTGTGGTGTGTGAGCAAAACTCCCACCTATCTTAGGGACACCACCGAAGTCCTGAATCTTATTGAACTCTTCCCAAATGCGGATAAGATTGATTTCCTAGTAACCATGGACATGGAAGCCCTTTACACGAATATACCACAGGACGCCACACTAGAAGTTTTGGAAAACACGCTACGGGACATTGAACCATGGCCCTTCGAAACTCCAATCTCATTCATCTGCGGCTGTGCTTCCCTTGCTCTTAAAGAGAATTTCTTTGCCTTTAAGTCACAACTGTTCCACCAAATACAAGGCACGAGCATGGGAAGCACATTCGCGCCGAGTCTGGCATGCCTTTAAATGTCCCATTTTGAGGAGAGGCATATTCTAGGAGCTACCAACCCCTACAGCGAACATATTCTACTTTGGCGTCGCTACATTGACGATGTGATCCTGTTTTGGCAAGGAAATGAAGAACAATGTATCTCATTTTGTAACTGGGTTAATACTTTAAACCCATATCTGAAGTTCACAAGCACGAGATCCCAACAAAAAATTCCCTTTTTGGACCTCCTCATCTCCCTGGAGAATGGTTGTCTACACATCACAAACTATAAAAAACCTACAGACAGGAACAATCTTCTGATCTACGACAGCCACCACCCCCGGGCTCTTAGGAACAATCTCCCGGTTGGCCAGTTCTTGCGTCTAAGAAGAAATTGTGACACTACCAAGGAGTTTGAGATACAATCTGCCCTGCTCAAACATAATCTGGAGGTACGACACTACCCCAACAACATTATCCGTCAAGCTCACAAAAGAGCACGAAACAGCCCCAGGACAGCTCTCTTGGAAATCAAAGAAAAACCCGAATTGGAGACTATCACATGTGTCACCACGTTCACTCCAGGCTCTAACAGTGTACAGAAAGTAATCAAGAAACACTGGACAATATTGAACTCAGGAGCCTTTGAACCTGGTCCCCCACCCCTGTTTGCATTCAAACGAACGCAGAATTTAAGAGACCACCTGGTACACACAAGACCAAAATCTCAACCCATATGTCAACCTACACTATGGTCTCTGCCACCAGTAGTGGGACATTACCCTTGCGGCTCGTGCTCCGCTTGTGCAGAAACTGCGGTTTCCAAAGAAATCAACCTTGGTTTAACGACACCTTGGCGCCAAACTAGACACACAAATTGCAACACGGCGAACTGTGTTTACACCATAGTCTGCCCATGTAATAAGAGGTATGTGGGTATGACCACACGAGCAGTCAAGATGCGCATAGGGGAGCATAAAAGCACTATAAGACGTAAAAAAACTAACACCAAACTATTGACACACTTCTCTGAACTAGGACACTCAGCAGAAAGTCTTAGGTGGACCATCATAGCTTCTAATCCCTATTGGAACAAACGCACCTTGTTCACACAAGAACAACGATGGGTCCACAAGTTGAAATGTGATACCACCGGTTTAAATGATGAGATCCCGTGGGTCGAACTAACCTGAGTCCCCTTTTAATTTCCTTGAAAGCACTTTGAGATTGGCAGCAGATGGCAGTTTACCAGACTTTACACCAGATCTCCTTCCCTCAGAACCAGGCAGACCCCCTTCTTTGGCGAACCTGTGCCAATTATGCCATAGCATTTTTAATGTGTAAACGATTTCTTTAAGCGAATCCTATCGAGACTCGCAACGACACCATGACAAGAACATTGTCCACACTTAAATAACATCCAGTGTGTGACCTCAAGTTCATCATTTTGTAACAGGGATATATTTACACCACTTCCAGTATCTAAGTAGTAGATTACCCATTAAAAAAGCCGCAACGTCGAACATATCCCCTAATATTCAACATAATTACAATGTATAACACGCTCAGTTTCGTGCGTCTTCATCACCCCTGATAGGACCCGCATGAAACAGTACATCTCGTGTCATTTTGCGCACCACATCCATTCATAAAGTTTGGTTTGAAAACTTTATTTATGGTTACCTGGTTTCACAGTACTACCTTTCGAAAACCAGTCCTGACCCTTACGCTCCGAAAGCTAACGTGATCGTCAGGGCAACTTCGCTGATAATGCCTTTGCGTCATCAGCCGTCTTTAGGAAGCGACCAATGATTACCATGACAACCCTCCCATGAAACGTCCGTACGTCACACTTCGACGTCCCGTTACCGCTCGTATCCTCCACTCAGCGTCTTGAAGGAATATATTTAAGATGTCTCTCCACACTCCCGCTTCATATTCCGGCGCTACACGGAGGAGGGGTAGGTTTCCACTCCTGAGGCGAACGAGCACCCGTAAGTAATGATCCGACAGGGGAGAGCGTACGGCGTCTCCATGATTGATATTTGGCAGACTTATTCTTTGCTCCTCTTTAGTTTCTCGGTCCGCCAACTCCGAGCTGCTGACGAAGCCCATTCCCTCTCATCTAAAGGGTATGCCCTTTTTTGTCCTTAGGTATTTTTTGTGTGTGCTTTTTTGTTTAAATATACCCTCGCATTTATTGTTAAGCTTTGTCAACACACACAGGGTGTTGTCTTGTAGTCCAGTATGACACAAACTAATGGCCACTTTAGAGAAGGCTGTCCGGTTGTCTTTTGTTATGGCACTCGATCTTTTTAGATTAAGCTATACATACTCACCCAGGCACCCCACATAGCGGTCTCATTTAATTATAGAATGTATTTCTGTCAATATTCACTCTATCTGCATGTGAACTTTGGAAGCATGTCCATTGTGAGTGAACGCCTATTGTGATTACTGTGCGGTGAATTCATATCTTGTCTGGAACTATGATTACGACAGATGTTGTGTTTCCTTTTTAGGTTTCTGTGTGTGTTCGTCCTTGTTTTTTATTCCACTAGGTTGGGTGTAGGTTTCCTAAAGAAGGAGCACCTACCAGCGCAAGGACGCAATATTCCCTTACTATCAAGGTACGATAGGTTCACAGTACTTAACTTCACTGGCGCCTATTCTTACTTATTCATATTCCTTACACTCCCTTGTTTGATTTGGTCCTGACGAAGCGCGATCGGATCCCTTATGGACCTACTCTGAAGCGCGAAACATGTTGACCCGATTTTTCTAGGACTTTCATCCCCCACTCACTCACTCATCCTGAGAGTTGCAGTAAATTTTATATCTGCCCTCATTATTTTGTTCCCTGAGGACCTCCAGGATTAATTTTAATTCATACTAGACAGAGCCGTGAATAAAGGTCTTGGCTCCTACCTAGTAGTTTTTTAATACACCACTCACACCCCTTTTAGATAGACCCGCACACCCCCATGCACAACTGCGGCGTCTCCTAAAAGAACTCTGACAAAGAGCCCTCTTGCGGGGCCCATGGGGGACTGCAGCGCCACCCCCACGAGGAGCAACGCTCCATGATGAAGCAAGACACCCGAAAGGGTGTGTGAGGGCACTATATTTCAAAGGAGAAATTCCCCACACTCATCTTGGCCCAACCATACTTAGAACACACACCATCTTTATTCTTATCTTTAGGAACAGTTACCCTCTCTATATTTTCACGTGATTTTGAGGGAGCATGGGTACTGGACCTATTTTCTAATTACGCTCCCGGTCCCCCCCTCTCCCCCTTTGTGTCAATGACCATTATTTGCCGTCACTGTTTATGTTAAACCCAGTTTTTGGATTGCACCATAGCGTCTTTAGCCCCTCCTGGTTGCTAACCTGTCCACTTTAGGCCACGCCCACCTGGACTGGATGTTTCACTGGCGGCATGAGACGGTGGGTTTTATATTACGTTTTGGCACTTTTTTCTTTTATTATTGCATGTGTCTTTCGCTTGTTCACGTTACCTCTTTCTATTGCATGCGTTTTTGTAGTGTTCATGTTAACTTTTTTGTTCGCATTTGGAGACACGTAGGTTTTTTGGAGAATTTTTACATTACAAAGGTTGCATTTGTAGGCTTGCATTCTTGTATTGTGTACGTTCACTTTCGTTCACAATTATTTGTTTCATTTCGAAGCACGTATGTTTTGTTTTTCTAGTGCTTGCTTGTGGCGTGCACTAGCGGCGCGTGCGGTTTCTGCTGATTTATATAAGTTGAATATGCCATTTGTTTTGTCTGTGCGATGCACTAGGCTCGAGGGTCGTGGGGCATGTGGCGATTTGTTTTTGGGAAATATTGCATATGTAGGCTTGAGGCGCGTGGGGCTTCTTTTGTTTACATTTATTTGTTTGCATTTCGAAGCACGTATGTTTTGTTTTTTCCAGTGCTTGCTTGTTTTGTCTGAGGTAGCAGTCCTTGTGGCGGGATGGAAGGGTGGGAGGACGGAGGAGGAGGGCGGGCTCGCGCAGTGCCACGTGACCGCGCTCCAGACTCATAAACAACTGTCACATGGTGCCCCCAGACCTGCAGAGCTACTGTTTGCGAAAACAGCATCCCCCTCGGAAGTGCCCTCTCTTCCGGTCACCAAGCGAGGCTGCCGTCATCCAGAGAAGCAGTCAGGGCCATGAATTGTACTCCACGTGTCCCAACTTCTCGTGTTTTCTCCCAGATGTGTGCTTCTCTCTCTCTCAAACCCCACCTTGTCTGGCAGGGGACGGCTTATCTGCTTAGATATGGGCAAGCCGAGCCCTATTCACAGCTGCTTTCCTTGCTTGTAGTAATATGTTGGGTGCACGCGCCACCATTTTCTTGTTTACTGCAGTTTACGAATAGCTCAGGTGTGTACACAGAAAAGCTTTTAAGAAGCTCGGACTCGCGATCAGAAAGAAACCAAAGCGGACTGGATCGGGTGTCACATCCAAACATTGCCTTCGAATTGAAAAAGTAATACAAGCAGAAGTGAAAATAGTGACCGTTGAACCGATACAAAACCATACACTATAAATACAAAACAAAAAACAATACCATTCCCAAGAAAATTGCTTTAACTTTAACAAAGGCGAGACCTATTTAATTTATAATGCTTGTTATACACAGTATCCAATTTAGCATTATTTTAAAATCCTAACAGGGTAAGTTGATAACATTAAACACTTCTTGTGTGATCTCATCAAGGTGAGCCTTTGTAGCGTGTTCAGGAGCTTTGATCAGTTCAAAAACGTCTCTTAAAAGAATAATTAGGAAATAGGAAGACATATCACATTCTTATAGAGGAAAGAGTTGTAAATGTATTTTTTTTAATTAATCAATTGCTAAATGCAATTTTCTCCACCCTCAAAATATAAAGGAAGTGGGACAAGGTGTTAATAATTTTAATAAAGCACTAAGATCATTTTGTAAGTTAAGAATTACACTGGTTTTGCTGCTTAGAGAATAGGTACTGGACTACCAAAATTCTGCTCCAGCTCACATTACAAAAAGATTTGTGCACCAGTACAAAAATGGTTTAAATCGTTCTTTTTAAAACGTAAATAATAAAACACTTATTTTTTTGCACTTGTAATGGAGGATTGTGCCCAATTCACAAAGTGAATGGTAAATCTGCACTCGTAGAAGAACGATTACTATGAAGGTGCTGATTTATGCTAGTTTTAACAACATTTTTGTTTGCTGCTTTTGGAATAAGAACTGGCTCATACTGATCCTGCCACTCATTTAGGACCTGATTTACAGTGCAGAGTAAGTTTTGTATACTGTCAGAGCGATGGAGTACTTGACGGAGTGCCGATTCTCCTCATTCAGAGATGTCCACGGGCCATGCGAACATCTCTAGTCACTGGCCTTCCTATTCATGTGTTAATAGGTTGACAACGCTACCATCAAATTAACAGTTTTTAAATTGTTTAATATGTTTTGGTTTAAAAAAAAAAAAAATCATAAAGCAAAATTTATTTTTGAAAAATCAAAAACTAATGACCCCCAGAATATGAGTGATGTCTCCCATGGTATGGGGGTCACTTAAACATTTTCACTCTTCCTTACCACCAGGTTTTTCCTGGCAGGGAAAAACAGTGAAAACCGGCCATTTGACAACCCAGTGTAAATTGGCAGGCGGTCGAATCACTAAAACTCCGAAAGCTCGAACTCTACAGGACCGTTTGAGCATTATGTTGGTGAATGAGCCAGAGCAGGCCTGCTCACCTGCATATCAGGTGGGTGGACTGTGGCTTTTGGGTAGGGTTATCCATTACAGTTTTGAAGGAGCACCCTCTCCACCAAACTCTAAATCAGGCCCAGAGTTTCATCCCTCATTATTACATGACAAAATTGCATTTGCAAGTTGTTTTATTTTGCTAGACCTGTCTAAAAAATGCAAAATCATTATTTTGTAAACCCCGTATAAAGAGTACGAAATCATAATGGTGCATTTTGGGCGTTGTTCAAAAGTTTCATTTGAAATAATTCAATGTTGTCTTAATTATCTATTTTTCAAGTAATAAAAAATAGTGACAATGGATTTTCTCCATTTTCTTCTGGCACTGAGTGTTTTGTAATCTTACTACACTTGCAGGAATATGTCCTTTCATGTGCATAAAAGAAAGTTTTTGCGATTCCAAAAATAAGACTTGCATTTTTGCGAATCTGCTATTAGAGAATCGCTATAATAGCAAATCCATGATTTCGGTGCAGCATAATGACCTCACAACCAGGAAGTGAGCCATCCCATGCTGTTACCTGCATACTGAAAATGAGGAGGAGGAGGCAGACTACAGGAGCACAGCACTAGGAGGCCTGTTGGGACAGCTGAACCTGGGCAATAATTCAGCATGGCATGAGGAAATCCCGAGAAGGAGCCAGCACTGCGCAAAAGGAAGCTGAAGTTCAGTGAGGAGTTGGAAATCCTCATAGAGGAAGTGGTGAAGAGCCATAAAAAACTGTTTGGCAATCAGTCACTCCAGGTCCCAGATTCAGAAAAAAGGAAAATAGGGCTGGGAATACAATCTATAATCAGCGTAGTGGGGGTCACACAGCGCTCCATTCCGGATCTGCGCCAGCGGTGGTATGACCTGCGGAGCCGGGTGAAGAAAAAGGTTGCTGCAAGGCTAGCTGATGCAAAGAAGACTGCAGGAGGACCATCCACACAGGACCTGGTGCGGTCTACGCTTCAGCCTGAAGCTGTAGTTGGAACGATGCAGATAGACACCTCTACACCGCCCAGTACTTCCAAAGGTAAGATGCATGCAAATAACCATACAATGGTAGAACTACAAAACATACTGCGTATGTCAGATCCGGCTTAGTGAATATTACTCCAGTTCACATTTTACTTGTAACACACAAATGCATTATGGGAATAGCAGTCAGCAACTCCAACTGGAAAGGCAAGTGGGGAGCAATACAGCATAGATGCATCCAAGTACGACAAGCACGTTTAATATCTAGACACAGTGTGTTGATAAATAACTTTATCACAAAAACTATGTGCAAAATGAAATACATGTCCAAATATGCAAACTGAAATTGTACTGTTTAACATAACAGATGCACCTGCACAGGAGTCAGATGAAAGCGAAGGTCATGACCCCCTGGAGACTCAGCCACAGTCAGGAGATGACATTGAAGTCCCCATCACCCACAACTCCTGCACCCACAAGACACAGGATCACAGTGGCACCATTACGTGCTCTAGAAATGGAAGAGGAGAGCCAACCTGACCCTTCAACACCACAGTCTGGGCATACACCCACATGAAGACCCCAAAGGCAACATAGGAATGTCCACATCAGGAGGCAGGGCAGAGGCACAAATCAGAGCTGAGGAAGACAACAGTTCAACTTCATTTGATGGGCTGAATAATGCAATTTTGAAGGTACAGCGCCTGCAATGCAAACACATGCATTGAAGGCAGGCACTCCTTTCATCTTTTTGCAAGGAACATGAGAGAGAAGAGTGACAGCATCAAAGAGCTCAGAAAAGCTGAGGTGAAAAGATGGAAGGAAACAAATGAACACTTTAGTGATATGACACAAACCCTCAAGGATTTATGCAAGGTGATGCAGGACGACCATGTGTCCAACTGCAGAAGGCGCAATACAAGGAATACTCCAGCATCAGAAGGCTCAACAAGGGATGTGACAGAGCACCCAGAACGGGCACCTGGAGTGCATGGCCGCAGACAATAGTGTGGCATTGAGCAAAGGAATGTCATTTGTTAACCATCATTAAAATTTGTCAGGGCTGAAGTACAAGTTCTATAGCAAAGTTATCCGGTTGCGTTCTGACTTTCACAGGGCCTGTTTTCTTTTTTGGATGTGTGCATTAACAGAACCTGAAGTCTTTTGTTTGAATAAATCACAATAGCAATGAAACTATGTCTCGTATTATCATTATCATTACCCACCTAAAAACTGATTCGGTGTTATTTCTGCACGTCTCTATCTTCCTTATGCTGCACTCGATGCACTTGCTGCTTGTAAGGTTGCCCAGGCTCATCGTCTTCATCAGGTGACCTAACCGATTGGTCCAGGGGTATGACGTCAGGCAGTTGCAATATTCTGCAACATGGCACAAGTGGCCACAATTTCACAACAAGTGTCTGGCCTGTACTGCAATGCCTCGCCAGGTTTATCTAGGCAGCGGAAGCGACTTTTCGGTGTGCAAAAGGTTCTCTTGATCACATTGCGCATTGATATGTGTGCTGAATTGTATCTCTGCTCACTTGGTATAGTCGAATTCAGGTATGATGTCAGTATGAATGAGCGCACAGCATATGCGCTGTCACCTATGAGGTAGAAGGCAATAGATTACTCACTGCTGTCTTACAATGACCAGAGAATCAGCAAAACAGTGTTACATGGGTTTACTGAGTAGGTATCCTTCGCCAAATTCCCCTACCAAGAAGACATGTATGTATGCCACTGTGTCTAAAGATGTAGGAATCATGCGTACTACCTGGGAATCTCACCACTATGTCTGTGATGATGTTATTTGCATTACATATGACTTGTATATACAGTGAATGATATGATTTCTGTAAATGTACTCTTTCACGTAGGGGGGTCATATAGCTACATGTGTCCCATCAATGCAACGAATTACAGGGGGGAAATGGGCTATCTGGTAAAAAATCAAATTTAGTTTGCTGCGATTCCTGTGGTGTTGAGGGAAATCTTATGTGGTGGTGTATCCTCTGCAACATAGCGTCCATAAAAAAAAATTATAGTGCACTTTGGGAAACCCCTGCTGCTGCAGCTATTACCCCCTGGAAGCTGCCTAAGGCTAGGTCTTGCACATATGTGGGGATGGCATGTGTCCTGCGAGACTCATGCTGCAGTAGTGGATCTAGTTCATCTATCGGATCATAGATCATAGCTCAATTCAACCTATATTTCTAAAAAATCTCTTCATCTGTCTGCCCCAACAATGTAATGCGCAACCTAAAAATGTGTTCCTGTATCCTCCTTCTTCTATGTGCAGCTGCTTGTATCCTTATCTTCCTTGCCATGACGTACAGCGCAGCCATTGTGAATCATTCTGAGGCCTTCAGGGGCTGTTTAAATAGTTTTCACCTGGTTAACGCCTGACTTGCATCGGTGCTATTTTGCAAGTGCAAAATTGCGAATCCTAGCGTGATCACAATTTGCAAATGCTTCATTAATAGGTTTGAGATTACGTAATAGTGAATTCGCAAATACAAAATCATTATTTTATGATTGCAAAATAGGGAATCGCAAATTTACAGATTTTCCGAGTTATTCTGTGAATTTCAATAATGCATTACTTAGGGCTATTTTGCGACCGCAAACGGCCAATTTTTGAGAATCGCTCTGTTTGCGATCACAAAATAGCTTGATACATGTGCCCCTTAATGTACATAAAATATGCTGGGCTGGAGAGACTATGCGCTACAAAAAACTTGAATGAAAATTAAATTGTTTAGAAAGGGATATTGTGTTACTGTGTTCCTGTAAGTGTTTACAAATGTGGATATGAAGCCTGTGCCTGCAGGCTTATAAGACAACGGTCCACTGACTTTTCAACTGTTTGTTAGAATGCTAAAAAGAAGCAGACAGAGCTCCTGTTTAAATGGACTTAGTCCTCTGAATAATCTCTGCTCCATGAGTATTCATATTTAAATCATAGCGTGACCCTAACGTTTCTTTAGCCATTAGCTGTACAGGTTTAATTACTTTAGCTTTGCATGTTAGTATTATTAAAGCCATATTTTAGAGAAGTGAAACAAATCATGTTATTTTAAAAGGTTTATATTTACAATGACGTGCCAGAGGGCTCTCATCCTGAAATTAATGGGAGACCTATGAAGACCCCAAGGATATAAAGCAGAATTTGTCTGACAACATTTTGGTCTCAATCCCAAATAGTCAAAGAAATGAATAAGGTGCATGAAGGTTACAATAAAACACGTATTCAATTGAACATTTAATAAAATATTTTCCTGAATTATTATGTAGGAGGTGATGTAAGCATAACTGAGATTGCACAAAGATAATACATATACCTCCTGGGTCAAGATTGGTAGCCAAGAACAACTATGGTATTAATGTGTGTACCTTACATGATTCTATGATTCTACACCCAAAGACTGTTTAAAAAGAAAATTAAATTAACAAAGATTCTAAGTTCACTCCAACCTTATTACAGCAGCTGTAGCACTGTGTTTATAACTTTCCTCTCAATTCTACACCCTATTGGTACCACATTGTAAACTGACATTTGGATTGGTGCCCGTTTATTTGGGAGGGATAAGCAGATAAGAGTCATGATTTGGATCTTGGTGGTAATGTAAAATGCTCTAATTTCTGAAGGAAGTGCACAATGTGGAAGAACATCAACCAGTGAAATTTTGATCCCTGCATATAAATCAGAATTATGAGTTTTTCTTCAATGTCTACAACCCCTACAACTTACCTATGATAAACTTTGACAGGTCGAACCTGCTGTAATGTATCAGGAGAAAATGTGACAAAAATACATGCAGAAAGGTTTGCAATAATATTTTCTTAACAAATGTATTTCCTCATTTTTAGTTAGCGAACCTAATATCAGAAGCATTTAGCACACTGAGTAATCATGTTTTACTGGATGTAGTGCATGCCCCAAGTTCTGCCAGACTCATAATCAGGACCTTTGAAATTGTAATCTTGTACATTATCAAAATTGCCCATTACAGCACACCTGGGGCCTAATTATGTATAGGGCTCACTTTCCCTGTTTGCGCCACTGCATACCTTCAACCAGGGGCACCGGGCGTAAACAGGGCAAATGCGCCCTATTAGGTTGAATGTGCAGCTCCCAGCCCAGTCGCAAAATCTTGCTACCCTGGGGGCAGTGCATTCAGGTGGAACAGGGATCAGCTGCTTCAAACCTGTTCTGTGTTTCACTATGCAGGCACCGCCCGCATAAAAAAAAAAGAGGGGAGAGAGATACCCTTGCAGGCAGGTGCAGTGAGTGACTGCACCCACCTGCAAGGGGATTTCTGGGGGGTCCATACGACCCCCTTTAATCCTTCCACAGGGCTGCCATCAGGGGGTGCACTGACAGTGTGCCATCTTTTTTGTGGAGCAGTGTCAGTGAGCCTCCTGACAGTTTCTTTACCGCTACATCCATATTCATAATACGGCCTGGGTACAGAGGTAAAGAGATTCCCTCATTTGCATGGGTTTATGCTCTCATACACGTGAGATGGACCTCTTGAGTTAGCACTGAAGCAGCATATGTGCCTGCGCGTTTTGTATTACAGAAGGGTCCACACAAGCATCTGCAGCCCCTTCTGTAATACCAAAGTTTACCAAAGCAGGAGCAAAAGCCTGTTGCACCCAAGGGCACTTTGGTAATACGGGCCCAGTTTATAATTTTAAACTGGGGCAGGATCACTCATTGATCTGTTCAATGAACTCTTGATGTTTAAAAATAAATTAAGCCATCAATGTGTTGTGCAATATTGAAATTTAACTCAAATACAAAAAATGTCAGAAATGTACATTACTTTATTTCCTGTGATATAAGTGTAGACAGACTGTCACTGTCTCGTGTATTCCTCTACTTTAAACTACAGCTTATCATAATTGTAGAGAACATTTCCTTGTCTGTCAGCACTAGTCAAGGAATTAAACCATAGCATGCTGGAAAGAAAAAATGGAGTGCAGGCTACCTATTGCCTTGGAAAGTGAATGCATAGATGGGCTGGCGGGTTCACAATACATTTTAAAGGGCCTTGTTGTGTCAACAGTGAAGCAAAACCTCTTTGATATAGCGGATCATCAAAACTACAAAATCTATACATGTTTATATTAGCAGTACATTGATGAAAAGTGTGCACTGTGCCAATTATGCTGCAAGCATTTTAGAAAAGTAAGATTGGTGAGAGTTGTGTTAGTAAAGGGTGTTGCACTTTTTCAAATTACACTGTCAAAGTGCATAGATCCTGTTTTGAAATGTCCTTTGTTTCTCTGTTCAGAACTTTTAACTTCTTATTTGATGTGTTCTTTTGCTCAAGTGTTCTACTAGTCTTTATTTCCCCCTCTTTATTCTAAAAGTACTTACTTCACTCTTGTTTGCCCACAGATCTCTTAATAATGATAGAGAGGCCCAAATGATGACTTCTACATCCTTCTATTAATTTAACCTCATAAATTAACTCCACAGTATTTATTTACCTTACTCATTTTAATTCCGAGCTAAAGCCACTTGCTCATGATTGGATGTCTTTTTAGTGTATCTTACAACCTTGCTCGTATTCAGTGACTTTCTACCCTCCTCCTGTGTTTGATCTACTCAAGAGCATTTCAGTCTCACAGTGATTTCATTGGTCTATGTATTCTTCCAACTCTGTTGCTAGACCTTGCTTTGCAGCCCATGTGAGAGTCTATTTTCTCTCTTTCTCTCTCCCTGCTCTACCTCCTACCCATTCGCATTTCTTTAACACCTTGATCCATCCCTAATCCAGTGTCCTCTTGACACACAGCCACCTTGCTCATTTTTTGTCATCCACTGAGCTATTGGCAGGCGACCACCTTCAATTTTGTTTTGAGTATTCCACACTTGCTGCCCACGAATGCCCATGTATAGGCAACAGATATCTTCGAACTGCCTTTATTTTATTATTTAAATCTATTCTAAGATGGCATGCTGTCATCTTTGAAAGGAATTTGCATTCAAAGATTAATTTATATAATCCATTCAAACATTAAGCAACATAATCAAGTCTAATAATTCTTTATGTTTGGTCACAGGATAAGCCTTAGAAAATGTAACAACCCCCAGTTCTAGAGAAGTTTATATAAATGTTACAACAATAGGTCAAAGTTTCCTTCAACAGCACAACTTTCTGAATACTCCTCTAAATTCCCCATGTCCTTCAATACAAATTCATAGGAAAGCTATGGGTCTAGCAAGGAAATCTGTGATCTGTGTGACAATCCTGGATGCAGCAACCGTGTATCTCAAGTGCCTGTCAAAGATGCTGAGGGCAACGAAGGAATTTATACCCTGATATCCAAAATAGCAACCATCTCTCCAGATTAAGTGAGAGTTCAAGACCTTCTGGAAATTGTAGTTCATTGTCGGAATGTTCATGCAAAATCTCCGTACAGAGAGCGCAGGCACTGCATGATGACTGACAGCCTTTCCTTCCTAGAAAAAAGTCTATGAGAGCTTGTTTGGAGCAATGCTCTTATACACTTGTCCAGTGCCAAGTGATAAGTAATGCCTTTATGACCACACATCAACCTTTATCTCTTGTTAACTTCCACCTGACTTACGAATAGAAGCAGAGTGCACTAAGCATGGTAGGCAACTGCATCCAGTCATAGTTTAGCTCCTCCTGCCTCCCACTGTTGAATGTCTGGCAAATGCATGTCTACATGAGTTATAACTTAGAAGGGAAGGTACTCTGAAAGCTGGTGAGGCCAGCATTGGCATGGAGGAACACATAGTGGAATGAGGCAGTGGCTGAATGGCTTGGTGGGACTCAGAGCAAAGAGGAAACCCTGAATCCAATGGAATGGCAGAGGTTGGGAGCAATAGGAAGAAGAAGTGCAGATGACATGCTCTTGACATGAATGTGGCCCAGCAATTTCCGAAGCAATGCCACAAACTGCTGATCCACATGCCTGAAGCTCATCACATGTAGACCACTTTTGTGACTAGTCTAATCAACAGAATAAATAAGATTTCTACAAGATACTGGGGCCTCTGGTTTGAGCACTGGTTAACTTCTTCTACAGGCTGGTGAGCCTCTTGCCTCAGGGTTTCTCACGAAGCATTCACTCAACAAAGGGTAAGCAATGCTTCCTGACCCAACTCACTGTATTCGCCTGCTGCTAAATACCAGATACTTTGACCATGCCCTCATCCTAGCCTTCCCACATACCTGCCCGTGTGCCCCTTGGCCCATGTCAATTATTCCCCTACCCAAAATGGTATTTATGTCTGTACATACCACATCCTGGTCAAAGCATGATATTCTGTGCCATGGGAATGTGCTTGATCCTCATCAGCACTTTTGGATTTCTGTGCATTATACACTAAATCCTTCTCTGCATTTTAATGACTATTTTCCTTCTAGCACATCAGCCAAACTTCAACAATGGGATCCATCATCAGGCATAACTTGTTTCATGTGTTATGGAGTTTGGGGATACTGGAGAGATCCCCTATATAGATAGCAAGCTTGGTTTTGTGCCCATTTGCAAAGCTAACTCTTTCGTACTTCTCTTTCCAGTTCTTCATCTGATTGATGCCACAAGGAGAGCAGTAAGGTATGTAACTATTTTGAAAACAAATGGAGGCATTCTGATAAATGTGCACTTACAAGTTTTCAATTAAGTCTCTCTAAAATGAGGAAACTATCAAAGTGATTATACAATGTTACTTTACATTGAAAAATAAACATCATTAAAATAAGATTGTTTTTGGAGGTATTGCATGTATTCTCCAGTTTGTATAGCCAAACTGCAAAGAAAGATCTTAGCCTAGATTACAGACAGAATATTTGGCAATTCTTTCTGTGAGGGATAGAGGTGCTACAATTTTTTGAGGCATCCTCAGCTTTGAAGTTTCACAGGAGGTGTTTATCTATTTGAAAGAACTACGCCCTCCACCAGCTTGATTAATAGATGACTGATAATATGGATGACAGATCAGTGATGATGTATATGAATTTTTCAATACAGCAAGAATCAAAAAAGTATAATTATTTGTATTTGGCAATCTCATTTAATACCAAAATCAAATATGTTTATAACTATGAGATGGTAAGAAAAGCTGGACTATCAGTGCCAGACCCCGTTCGGGGGACAACGTGCAGGCACGGGCTTCTGGGCCCAAACCATGTTGATTGTGGTGGGTTGTCACAGGTATCCAGGGGCTTATCCTACTACTGCTCAGCAAACTGGGCCAAGTACACCCTTTACTCACTTGATTCAAGGGTAGCAAGCGTAAGCAGTCAAAGACTTCTCACGGAGGTAGTGTGGGGGAAAAGAACTCAAAAGTCAGCAGTTAACGTACAGACACAATAACATATTGTCCAGCCCGGTATCTTTTAGTTAAAAGTATCTTTTAGTTAAAAGAAAGAACTTTATTCTCACAGCAAAACAGAATACTACACAATTCAATAGGGTGCTTAGCTACAGGATTGCAATCTTATTTACAAACTTCAGATAGGGGCTATACCCCATCTCGCTATAGGCAGCGTCCAGTTTATCACATGGTTATAGGCATTGATTAGGTCTAGGTATAATTCATTGAAAAAAATACACTGGGTAGATGTGTTAATCAGTTCAGATACTTTTTACCAATTTGAGTTCATTATTTAGCATTTTCAATGTTTCCTTCCACTAACAGTTATTGTCAGGATTCTGCCATCCTGCCACTAGGTGTCTCTCACAACAATCCAGTTTTCACATCAGTATCGGACATTGTACAACTCTTCATTTAGCAAACTGCGGGCCTGAATTAGATCTTTGCTGATGGGTTACTCCGTCACACGTGACACTACGTGACAGGTATCCCGCCCGCCAAAATTTAAATCCCATGCTTCCTGGTTTTGCAGACCTTTCCCTTTCCAAACCTGGTTTTTATATGTAGATAAAACAGTCACCCCGTTGAAAATGGACTAGGAAGAGTGTGAGTTTGCTGTCCAAGACAGCGGATGCTATCTGATCAAATTCCCATAGGAGACTTACACTAAGGGAATAAACGTCCACCACAATGCAGGCATTACATCACAATGCCTTTACAACGCAACTTTTACAACGCAAGTGCCTTTACATCGCATGCCATTACAATGCATGTCATTACAACGCTTGCCATTACAACGCATGTCATTACAACGCATGCCATCACAATACATTATAAGGTTAGTAATGGAGAATTTTAAGTTTTAGGGTGGGTATGGGCTTAGGAGTAGTTGAGAATAGTAATTTTTACCCCCACGTTATCCAACACTTTCCCTACTGTTGCACTCACTGGAGTGGGAATAGTAATATCTACCCCTCCGCTATCCAACACTTTCCCTACTGTAGCACTCACTGGAGTGGAAATAGTAATGTTTACCCCTACACTATCCAACACTTTCCCTACTGTTGCACTCACTGGAGGGGGAATAGTATTTGTTACCCCTACCCTACCCAACACTTACCCTACTGTTGCACTAAAAGTATTATGCGTTGTAATTGTATGTGTTGTAATGGAATGCATTGCAATGGAATGCGTTGTAATGGTAGTTTTAAAAAATGCGTTGTAATGGTATGCATTGTAAAATCATGCGATGTAATGGTAGTTGCATTGTAAAAACTGCGATGTAAAAGTATGCCTTGTAATTGTTTGCATTTTAACATCATATATTCCACACTAATCCTATATTACCTGTTAATCCCCCAGGAAGTGCTGTAGGAAGATGGTACATAAATGCCTTGAGATGTAACTTCTAAAGATTTGTACGCCAGATGAGGCTAAGACAAGCCTTGGGTCACTGAGCCTAGCGGATGGTCAAAGGCAGCAATGTGACAGTTTTCTGTGGCCCGGAGGCCAATCAGTCCAATGGAGGACTGAACATTTTCAGAGGTCTGGTTGGAGGCCAACAGAGAGAAGCTGGAGAGATATTGGACAGCCCCCAGGGGTGGCACTGACAGAGGGCCAGACATGTAAGGGGTGTAATGGGGCTTTTCCGTGGTAGAAGTGAAGAGCACCTGAAATGGTGATGCTGATGGATGTACCTCCAGGTCGAGTATAGGCAGCAGGCCCTGATAGGGCAACCCCGCTCTTCCTCCAAATGTTGGTGGTTTATCTCCCAGACATACCAAACTGCAGGAGTCAATATAAGAGAGAGGGGCCCTGACTGAAGGCAGAGCCATACATTTGTTGATCATTGTGCTTCTGGGCCCTACCCAATCTATATGGATGGCAAAAGTGGGGATCTCTCTATCTTCCCCATTCATTTGTCTTAGCTGGATTTAGAAGGGTTTCATATAAACTGAGATCCTAGTAATGTGCACTAACGGCAACTGAAGTAGCTTAGCTCTGTAGTCTGCGTGGCCTGAAAGCTGCTGGACTGTTGGTACTGTGCTTAGGCCTGGGTTAGTGCCATTGTGCTATGTGCTGAGCTGGATGTTCAGCAAGTCAGTCACCAAAACAATAGATGAACCCATAGTTCAACCTAGTGACTTTGGATCCACTGTGTTGACTGTCTTATTCAGCCTCGCTTTCAATAACTGCTGAGAACTGGAAAGTAAAGACAGGCACATCACTTGACTTCTTGTGCTGTTTTATGCAAAATGGAGGTTTGAGGACTGGCAGGTCAAGCATAAAGAAATTCACATATATGTCCTTCTAACCAAATTACAAATAGTCCTAGAAATGCAATGTAAATATAGAGAGAGCCATGTGTAGAGGATTGTGAAAAGAAAACACAAGTGAGCGGTTAAATAGGGTACAAGGAAAGATGTATGCAGATGCACACAGTAAGTCAAACCCAGCATTCAAAATCCACTGAAACAGCCGTGTAGTCTGAAAAAGACATCACAGAAGACTCTGCATCTATAATACCAATGTTACAATCTTCCGAAGAAACATGGTCAAGTGGGGCTTGATGTCTCGTTACTGCAACAATATTTACGTAATGAAGTGGATAGACTCACTGAGGCTGAGAGGCATGTTTCGGAATTGAAGGAGGCAATAAAATCTTTGCAACAGACTGCAACAACCTTGGTCAAGCCAATTGGGAAGTTGGAGGATCCAGTGGAGAATGCAAAGGCATGTGCCCATCGAAATAACATGTCTCTTGTAAGGGTTCCCAAAGAGGTTTGAGGGAACTCAAACAGAATGGTTCTTTAGTGTAGGCTATCTCCATATTTCCTGACTGAACAAGCTCTTCAACAGTGCTCTTCAACAGTGCATCCATCCTGGGCACCACCCAGGTACATCAGTGCTCATCTCCTTACAGAGACCAGAATTAAATTCTTAAGTATACATGTGAACAAAGAGATCTTTGAAGAATCTTGTATAATGATCTTCATGAATTACACTAAACACATGCGACAACAACGACGATCCTTTGAAGAAGTAAACAGAAAGATGTGCGCATCAAAATACAGTATGTGTTGCCCTATTTATCTAAACTAAAGATCACTTTCCAGTCATGTATGTTTTTCTTTGAAGTAACAGAGACAGCGTTGACTGGGTTGAAGAAAGGCCTTAACTCCAATCCACTCATGACTTGGTTCCCCGAAAAGGAACTCTTGTGCCAAATCCAATTTGTCACCAAAGTCTCAGCGAAGTCTCTGCAGATTTAGGCATTGTTCTTGATTCGCTGTGGAGGGCGTACTCTCCTGGCTCTTCTGACCTGTAGCAGACCTGGAGTGTGTTGGTTTCTGATTCTAGGACTATGGAATCTGAGTGAGTAAGTTGATCCTATGACACCCCTGTCATCAGTAAGGAATAAATAGAGTTGGTCTAATTTACAGCTTAGTTGTACTTAATAGGAGATAGAATCTGCTCTTAGTTCAGAGTTGGGCAGTGGGTAGAGTTGGGGGTCGAGTTGGGGTGGAATGACCCAGCGCGAGGGTTGGACCACATATGCAGCCTCCTCTATGTTGGGGCAACTAAGAAACATGGAATTCAGGGCCCCTAATAGTTATACTTGAGTGCTGGGATTGTTTTGACAGAACCCAAAGGAGCTTTGTGGATTCCTGTTTGAGTGCTGTTTATGTATTTTATATGATGTAGTAATGGCACAATGTTATCCTCATTGCATTCATGTATTGTCATTCATTCGGAGCACGAGAAGGCTTCTTATTCTGAACTTCAGTCGTCGTCCTGCTACTTCCACAATTCTCCACCCCATAGGCTATGTGGGGGATTTTGTCAACAGATATATGTTTCATGTTTTCGAAGTGTTGGGTGGGAAGAGAAAAAGAGGCAAGTTTGAAATGTGTTAGGTTTATTTTCATGGCAGTTTCCAGGTCAAAGGGCAGGCACATAATTATACAGGCAAGATCTTCCAAATTGCTACCTCTGGGGTATGGGGTATGGTTCGACCCTAAGCTTTCCTTTATTTCCCACACAAAACGTGTGGCTGGCACTTGTTTTGGTACTCTGCAGTGTCTCCGACCTATTTTTAAGTTCTTCGATGCGGAGACCAGACAGATTATTGTCCAAGCCCTGGTTCTCACCAGGCTGGATTATGCTAGCTCCCTGTTCCTGGGTCTGAATCAAGCCGAGTTATCTCGCCTTCAGAGAGTTCAGAATGCGGCAGCTAGGATGCTTGTTGGCCTTCCCAAATTTGTATCGGCCCGTCGGACTATTCAGGATCTCCATTGGTTGCCGGTGGGGCAGAGAATTAAGTTTAAAGCTCTCTGCTTAACTTTCAAGATTCTCAAAGCAGCCTCCCCACCCATCCTTGCACAGACTATCCAGCACTATGTTCCTGCCAGAGCTCTCCGCTCTGCTGGAGCTAATTTGGCCATCGTGCCACGCTTCCAAAAATCTAGGATGGGCGGACGCTCTTTCTCAGTTTTGGCGGCCACTCTTTGGAATTCTCTGCCTGCCCCTTTGCGCTCCATCCCTGAGCTGCTTCCTTTTAGAAAGGCTCTTAAAACTTTCCTTTTCACCACAATTTAGGTCCATCTCTTTTATCCTTTGTCGTGTTGTGTTTACTATTCTCCATAAGCGCCGGGACGCCACTTTGCTGCGGCATCCGTGCGCTATATAAAAGCATATAACATAACATAACACTGAAACCACAGCAGAGGCAGGATCAGGAATATTATCACCTGGAAAATCATTAGCCTGCTAGAGAAAGTTAAAAGAGGTGAAGTTCTCAAGGCAACCAACAGATATAACCCAGATATACTGCTACTACAAGAAACCCAACTCATGGAAAATAAGTGCCCTTTCCTAGTGCATTATTGTTTTGCGCATGTGTTCCATGCAGGTTTTACAAGAGGGTCAAAAGGTGCAGCAATCTATTCAACAGTCACCTTCCTTCCCGGGTAACACAAGTCCAAAAACACTGAATGGGGAGATATATATCACAGTAAAAGTTACTTTGTGCAGAGGACTCCTGTCAATTATCAATGCTTATGCCATACCACCATTATAGAGGAGTTTCTTAGAACCTCTAGTTGCGTTTTAATGCAGGTTCACTCACACAACTAGATATTAAGCGGGGATTATGATGGAGTAGTTGACACTATGATAGAGTGCATTCATCGTCATGTGCAGACAGCCACCTTACAAGCAAAGGTCCCATACACCCATGGCATTGTGGATATCTGGCATAGCCTACATCAGTCAGAGCAGGATTTTTCATATTACACACAGACTCCTAAGTCCTCTTGAGACTAGACCACTTCCTGATGACAGGGGCAATGATGCCTCCCATGGTGAGTATTCAAATACTTGCCAGAGGCTTATCTGAACTGCGAAAGCGATGGATGGCTGAGATGGGCAATAGTTCTCTTCAATGCACTTGGCACCTAAACCAATGGAGGATAGCGGATGCTGCAGGTAGACCCCACATTGTAGATGAGACAGACAAACATTTTGAACAAAACATTGAGATGCCTTTAAAGTCACGACTAAAGATGACCTGATTATCTACATCATTTGGGAAGATCCGGGATCAACAACAAGAGACTAATAGGATCGAACCACAGCTCCTAGAACTAGAATCTCAATGCACAACCTCTCCTTCCAGATATACTTCACAATATCCTTTATTATAAAAGAGTACTCTGCCAAACACTAAGAACAGAAGTTAAGGCTATGTGGTCAGCTTCTCCAGGCCACATCTCTTACTGTGGTTACAAGGCAAGAAAGATGTTCATTGATTGTGTTGCAATTAGTGGTGAAAAGGTTACATTGCCCACATGGTAGAAGACTATGGCTTACAATGTTGTGATGACCACACTATAGCCCAGGCCTTAACATCTTATTCTGCAGCATTTTCTTTTAGGGTGTACACTCACACAGGAGGATCTCCATGTTAAAAGATTAACAAGTTATTACTCACAATAAAGGGAAGGGGGAGAAGGTACAAACCCTACCTCAACCTCCTCAATAATTATGTATACCACACAAAACAGGAGGTAGGGTGAAAAAACGGCTACAATCCACTAGCAATTGCCGATTGTTTTAAAGAAAGCACACATGTTTTTAGAAAACTGCCCTCACCCACAACAAGTTGTGGCATGCTTCATCATCGGGCTGCTACTGACGCCTCTGCGCAAACCAACGCTAGAGGCGGAGCAATAGGGAGGGGTAGACAGTACAACAATGATACAAACAAAAACAAAAGAAGGCTGGATCCTTAAGTGCAGAAAAAATGAGTCTTAAAACTGACCCGGGGATATCTCTCTAATACTTTTATTCCTGGATTCCCCTGTCAGAATAAAAAGGTATATATATGTGTGAAAGACTATATACCCAAATGGATGGTGGCGGAGTGAGTTCATTAGGTGCTCTCCACCCCTCCATTCTGCATAGCAGTCGACATGTTTCTGCCGGTTCAAAAAACTAAATCTCCGGCATTCCTCAGGACAATTTGATCCACATGCCCTTTTGTTAAACCCCTGTTATTCCCACTGTTGTGGGTTATACTCCACCTGTGAGTCTGGAGTTCCTCTTATAACTTACTCCTTCAGAGAGTAGGAACTGAAAGAAAGAATACGGATATAACTATCCACATAAAACAAAGACATAATCACGTGTGCTCTCAGACAAACAACAGAAATTGCCAATCACCCATTTGGTGTAGCCAGAATTCTAGTCTATGTGGTATTAACTCTACCATCATAGTATAACAGGCAAACATTGGCCCATGCAGTGGTATCTTCGGTGCACACTCATTTTTGTGCTCAATACCCAGTCAAATAAAATTCCTTATATATACAATTTTTGTGCATCACACACAAGGAGAAACATGCCGAAATACATGTGATAAAATATCTCTCATCACCTCCACATGTATTCCAAGGGTATTCAGGTTTTACTACCCTCATCTTAGACAAAAGATCTTAATTATATCTGGGATCATGCGATACCCCGATGTCACCATAGCTTACCAGAGTTTATTAGGTAATTCGCTTAAAAAGGCACTGGAGAAGAGAGCGACCCTCTGTAGTCAAACACTGCGGGGGGGAGACAAAGTGTATTCAATTCCTCGACTTCTGATTCATATCGGTTAGCATATACCAACACACGATATTTCACCCGTGTTTTAAAATTCTCTTGATTACATATATATGGCAAGCCTCATATCTTGTTTTGTGCCATTACCCTTTTTCCAAATCCCGTTGGGACCTCGATGACTATAATGGGTCCATATATACATGTATCTCTATCCCCCTCACTCACCCATATATATAGAGAGTGCAGGGGCAGTACTTCACTCTCCTGAATGAGGCCTCTATATATTCCGCACATTCGAGTGCAAAGATAATATCCTCGAATGACTCCGGCATAGATGTAATCAGCCCCCCTCCATAATTGGCCTAATCCCCCTCTTACTTCGTCAAGAGTGGTGCGCTGCCTCCTGATTCAGTCTCTCCTGGTGCCGTGCAGACCGCCTGAATATCGCGCTCCCCGTATTTACTCTTCCGCTATGGAATCACGTGATGCGTGCGAGTGACGATGCACGCAACACGTGACCCTGCGGCGGGGCATGCGATCTGCGGCGCAACTATACCGCTAAACTTCCTTGGTGAGACCCAAGATGGCGGAACTCATCATGTAGTATGTATCGACCTTTTTTCAGATCAGGAGGATAGACCAGAGAAAAGAGGGGATACGAATTTTCGCCCCAAATCAACCTTCACACCTATGAATTCGGTTTTACCAAATGAAATCACCACTTTCGAAAAGGCGGTAGTATTTGACATAAACAAATTGAGGGATACCCAAAAACAACCTTTCAGAAATATCACAAGAGAAGAAAGGGAAGCACTAGATGAGCTCAAGAGAAATCAAGATATCACAATAAAACCCGCCGACAAGGGGGGAGCTATAGTGATTCAACAGAGAGAGGTATATGAAAATGAATGTAAGAGACTACTGGGAGATGAGAGGAACTACAAAATTCTTCTTAGTGATCCTACCCCAGAATTGAAAAGAGAGATCGGAATAATGGTAGAAGAAGCCTTAAATAATGACTGGATAACGGAACATGAGGCAGGCTTTTTAACCAAAAAAGATCCTGTGATACCAGCATTTTATACTCTGCCTAAAGTGCATAAAGTAACTAGACCTCCACCAGGAAGACCAATTGTGGCAGGAATAAACTCCATATTGGAGCCCTTGTCACAATTCTGTGACTTTTACTTTAAACCCTTGGTGCAGAGCAGACAGGCATACCTCAAAGATACAACGGAAGTTCTCAATCTTTTAACGGATATGACCTTTAACCCCAACGAGGAATTTTTGGTGGGATTGGACATTGAGTCCCTTTATACCAATATTCCGCAGCAAGAAACATTGGGCATGATTGAGGAACTCTTATTTGACCTGGATTGGCAGTATCAGACACCCAGACCATTCATTTTACACCTGGCCGAGTTAGCTTTAACGCGGAATTTTTTTGAGTTCAATGGAGTACTTTATTTGCAAACCCATGGTACTTCAATGGGGAGTGCCTTTGCACCAAGTCTAGCTGGTCTCTACGTGGCATCTTTTGAACAAAAATACATTTTCAATGCAGAAAATCCATGGACTAATAACATACGGGTCTGGAAACGGTTTATAGATGACGTCCTCCTTATTTGGAGAGGGGACGTGTCATCTATAAAAGCATTTATGCAATGGTTGAATGCAAGAAACCAGTTTTTGCATTTTACCAAAACTATCACCAAGGAGAGTCTACCCTTCTTGGATTTGGTTATCTCCCCTTTGGAGGGCAAATTGTCTACAAAAGTCCACCATAAGATCACGGATAAGAATGGGCTTTTGCATTTTGGAAGTTTCCATCCCAGAGCCCTACGGGAAAACCTACCAGTAGGTCAGTTCCTGCGACTTCGCAGGAACTGTTCTGAATCTAATGAGTTTAGAACAGAGGCAGCACACCTAGCAGGTAAACTGGATGAGAGGGGGTACCCAAAACAAATTATCAGGCGAGCTCGCAAACGTGCATGGAACTGCCCTAGAGAGGCACTTCTAACAAAAGTAGAAAAACCAACTAGTAACAAGATAGTCTGTGTGACGACCTTTAATACCTCTTCCACGGCTATCAAAATGTATCATTTTGAAACACTGGCGAATATTGAACACCAGTGGCCTGAAACTCGAGAAACCCCTTTTTGCCTTTAGGAGGGGTCAAAATTTGAGGGACCAACTAGTACATTCTCGACCACAAAACAGTGCCCGGGGGGCTCCCCGGGTGGGTGGGTTTCTACCGCCAGTCACTGGACATACGCAATGTGGATCTTGTGATGTTTGCTCCCTGACCAAGAACACTAAAGAAGTGGACGTGGGCTTAAAACACCCTTGGCAACAGCGAGTACATACCAACTGTAACTCATCAAATGTTATTTACATGATCAGGTGCCCGTGTAATCTCATCTACATTGGGATGACCTGCAGAAAGGTAAAGGTGAGAATTATGGAGCATAGGAGTAACATCAGGTGCTCCAGGACCAACACACGTCTCACTCTACATTATGCGGAGAAGGGTCACACAACACAGGACATATTCTGGACTGTGCTGGACAAACCCACTATTAGATCTTCAATAACGGATCCCTCACAAGTCCTTTTTGTACGGGAGCAGAAGTGGGTGTATCGTACTAGAAGTCATGAAACGGGACTTAATGACGATATACCGTGGTCTACCCTAGGGAGAAAGTAACCCAGGATTAGGAAATGAGGCATTGGGTAAACCTATGGAGTAGAGAGATGTACAGACATAGTAGGTGAGGGTTATGTTTTGATTGAATAGAAGAATTTTAATCAATAATTAGAAAAAACATTCACTCATAAAATATTCAATCAAAATAATTTGTGAGTAGGGGTACTGGCAATACCGTTCCCGAAATCATGACCTGAAATTACAACTTGATTAATGAGCGCATCCCTTAGGGTGTTGCTGCTGTTGCTCAAATTACATTTTGCGACAATAGGTTGTACATACATTAATTTCATTTATTGGGAAATAGATCTGAACATACTAGTGAGGGTATTGGTCTAGGTTCTGCATTGAAAAGATTCCAGTATTCATGAGTCTCCCCTCTTTCTCTCTCTTTTCTTCTTCTTTTTTTACTCCGTGAAAAAAGGTCGATACATACTACATGATGAGTTCCGCCATCTTGGGTCTCACCAAGGAAGTTTAGCGGTATAGTTGCGCCGCAGATCGCATGCCCCGCCGCAGGGTCAAGTGTTGCGTGCATCGTCACTCGCACGCATCACGTGATTCCATAGCGGAAGAGTAAATACGGGGAGCGCGATATTCAGGCGGTCTGCACGGCACCAGGAGAGACTGAATCAGGAGGCAGCGCACCACTCTTGACGAAGTAAGAGGGGGATTAGGCCAATTATGGAGGGGGGCTGATTACATCTATGCCGGAGTCATTCGAGGATATTATCTTTGCACTCGAATGTGCGGAATATATAGAGGCCTCATTCAGGAGAGTGAAGTACTGCCCCTGCACTCTCTATATATATGGGTGAGTGAGGGGGATAGAGATACATGTATATATGGACCCATTATAGTCATCGAGGTCCCAACGGGATTTGGAAAAAGGGTAATGGCACAAAACAAGATATGAGGCTTGCCATATATATGTAATCAAGAGAATTTTAAAACACGGGTGAAATATCGTGTGTTGGTATATGCTAACCGATATGAATCAGAAGTCGAGGAATTGAATACACTTTGTCTCCCCCCCGCAGTGTTTGACTACAGAGGGTCGCTCTCTTCTCCAGTGCCTTTTTAAGCGAATTACCTAATAAACTCTGGTAAGCTATGGTGACATCGGGGTATCGCATGATCCCAGATATAATTAAGATCTTTTGTCTAAGATGAGGGTAGTAAAACCTGAATACCCTTGGAATACATGTGGAGGTGATGAGAGATATTTTATCACATGTATTTCGGCATGTTTCTCCTTGTGTGTGATGCACAAAAATTGTATATATAAGGAATTTTATTTGACTGGGTATTGAGCACAAAAATGAGTGTGCACCGAAGATACCACTGCATGGGCCAATGTTTGCCTGTTATACTATGATGGTAGAGTTAATACCACATAGACTAGAATTCTGGCTACACCAAATGGGTGATTGGCAATTTCTGTTGTTTGTCTGAGAGCACACGTGATTATGTCTTTGTTTTATGTGGATAGTTATATCCGTATTCTTTCTTTCAGTTCCTACTCTCTGAAGGAGTAAGTTATAAGAGGAACTCCAGACTCACAGGTGGAGTATAACCCACAACAGTGGGAATAACAGGGGTTTAACAAAAGGGCATGTGGATCAAATTGTCCTGAGGAATGCCGGAGATTTAGTTTTTTGAACCGGCAGAAACATGTCGACTGCTATGCAGAATGGAGGGGTGGAGAGCACCTAATGAACTCACTCCGCCACCATCCATTTGGGTATATAGTCTTTCACACATATATATACCTTTTTATTCTGACAGGGGAATCCAGGAATAAAAGTATTAGAGAGATATCCCCGGGTCAGTTTTAAGACTCATTTTTTCTGCACTTAAGGATCCAGCCTTCTTTTGTTTTTGTTTGTATCATTGTTGTACTGTCTACCCCTCCCTATTGCTCCGCCTCTAGCGTTGGTTTGCGCAGAGGCGTCAGTAGCAGCCCGATGATGAAGCATGCCACAACTTGTTGTGGGTGAGGGCAGTTTTCTAAAAACATGTGTGCTTTCTTTAAAACAATCGGCAATTGCTAGTGGATTGTAGCCGTTTTTTCACCCTACCTCCTGTTTTGTGTGGTATACAAAAGATTAACAAGGGCAGATCAAAAATCTCTGAAGACAGATATTTCCATTGATTAGATGGTGGCTGCCCTGAACTAATTAATCTCTGGCAAAGTCCTAGAATTAAATAATGTACTTGTGGTGTTCTTCAAACTGATCTCATGTTTGCTGAAGCCCTAAGAAAAGGGGGCTGCCAATCGATCTTAAATGATTGTTAAACACAAACAGGGTAGCCCCCTGGGCAGGTGCATCTCATATCATCTGATTTCCATCCTGACCTTAGAAAGTAAAATACTAGCTAAAGTCTTAGCACATCGAATGACAACGGTATTTAACTCACTGGTTGACCTGTATCAATTGGACTTTATGTCTGGTAGGCTTACTTGCCATAATATAAGGCACTTGTACAATGCACTTGTCCTAGCTGGTAGTAAGCAAGGCAATTAGAGATATAGCTGGCTGACATGGAGAAGTACTTTGAAATGTAAGTATTGGAAGGTGTAGATATGATCCATTCACTATATGTTGTTGTATGTTATGTTATGGGGCATTTATTAAACGCACAGCTACTCCACGGAGTGTCCCGGCGCTGATTTAACCCAGACACAGAAAGCAAACTGACATCCCCTCCCATTCTAGTTCTGAAAAAGCCAAGTTTTCACACCCTTACCAAAGTTTAAAAGGTCGCATTCCTGTCGCAGCTTAAAAGGAAGGCTATTCCATAGCTTTGCTGCCACCACCTGAAAGGAGCGACCACCTTTACGAGAAAGGAGAAATTTGGGCACATTTATTAAATGTTGTGAGGATGAGCGAAGTGTTCTGAAGGGTTTATATAGCTGAATCTTGTTTCTAAGATATGGCGCACCAATCTTATTTATGGCTTTAAACGTTAAGACCAAGGATTTAAAATATACCCTTTGTCTTACTGGCAGCCAATGTAAGGTACTCAGGTGTGAGGACATATGGTCTCTTAGCCCCACTGTCAAAACTGCCCTGGCCGCAGCATTTTAACCCACCTGTAAACGATTCAACAGATAGTCTGGAAGACCCAGATACAGTACGTTAACATAATCCAGTCTGGACATGATCAAAGCCTGGACCACTGTTTTCTTATGCGCCATTGGGAGAAGAGGGAGGAAATTTCGCATAGTTTTCAGCAGTCCAAAACATGTACCAGCCGTAGATTGGACCTGGGTTTTCATCGTCAGATCGGAATCAATTTTTATTCCCAAATTTTTTGCCGTACATGCCGGCTTTGCTGGGGGGGCGCAATTTATTGGCCACCATTGGCGCCATTCATTGTCTGGGGTATATCCAAAAAAGATAATTTCAGATTTATCTGAATTACAGAGTAACTGATTTTGGCTAAACCAATTAAACACCTCAGTTAGACAGATGTTGATTTTGTTTCCGTCAAACGACTCCTTCTTTCCACAGGTAAAAAGCAGTTGTGTATCGTCAGCATACGAAATGATTTTTGCTCCATATTTTTCGGCTAATAGGCCTAAAGGGGCCATATGATATTAAAGAGGGTAGGACTCAACACCGAGCCCTGTGGAACCCTACATTTAAGGCTTGAATGGGACTGGAAAAGGGCGGGCCCAAATTGTCTGCTGACGATTACTTAAGAAGGAGGAGAACCATCTGAGAACCGTGCCCCCGATATTACTCTCCCTCAACCTAAGGAGGAGCCTATCATGGGGCACGGTATCAAAGGCTGCTGATAAATCCAGTAATATCAGTACAGCTTTGCCTCCCATATCGAGTGAAGTTTTAATGGTTTCAACAACTTCTAACATGCAACGGAGGTGCACACTATTCCCTGTACTTTTTGCCATCGCAATCGAAACTCTGGTGGAAAGGATTTGTGATGTTGGTCCAATTAAGGGGTTTAAATGGTCCCTAGGCATTGCTGATTGGATTTCTCTATATGAAAGTTATGTATAAATCTCTGTACAGGATCCTGAGATCTCAGGCCCAAGAGCTCATCACATTTTTCCTTTATTCCTTTATTTAGAGACCACTCAGGTCTCATGATTAACACTGCTAGATCCAAACTGTAATCATTGGGAAAACAAATGCGGAACTGTGAATGGACATGGAGAATCTCCTTAACTAACACTGATTTTATTATCAAGGGATGTATGTGGCCATGGATGAGATAGTTGCCTGATAATAAAACATCTATCCCAGCTGGACAAACTGCATATTATTATAATGTTTTCACCACCTCTGCCTATTTTGTTGTTGGTTCGAACAGCCATTTTCAAAATGGTGGCTCTGCCGCTATCCCTTTTGGCTTTGGAATCTCCTCTTAGCCTAAATTAACTCATTGCTGAGGGCTTTTTGTAGAATCATGGTTTTCTGAGATTTGCCCTCAATAAATGATTAAAATCCAGATCTAAAGGTGGCATAGGGACTGCCGATATTGCCTCTTATTACCGGGTGGCCCATCTGATCATTGTAAATGAATGGAGATGCGATATGCAAAGTGATCCAGCATTGGCTACAGAGGTATGTGTAATGGGTGACAATCCAGTCCTCTCATATATGGGGGAAGCCCAAATCCCATATCCCTTGGGCCATGTAAAAAGTACTCAAGACATTAACAGACCAAGACTGGAAAGAAAAGCGTACGAAAGAGACCCCTTTGTGGTAAGGCACCAGTCTAGCACCAGTGGCTGCCCCGCAGGGTGTTGGGGGGTGGGACAGTATTGGAATGTCCACCTCAGTGATGTTATTGGGGGTATAGTCCTGTGTTTAGTTGAGGAGATGGAATGGAATTTGGGCACCACCAAAGCCTGTTTTTGGAACTTGCAGCTCCGGCACGTCCAAAACTCATAGATAGCAAATCTTGGGGTACTTGAGGACTTAAATCTGCTGGAGGATAAATTATTATTGGGGGAATTAATTAAATGAAAGATATCCCAGCTTTATCCATTCTTGGTCACTAACACCTCATTAATGAATGAGGAGATGAAGAAGCCAGGGGAGTCAGTAATAGTCTCAAGATTTTGACTAAGAGAGCTCAGATATATAGCTCGAACTTACTTAAACAGAGAAACGATTAGGAGTATGGGATGTGTTTCCTTCTCAGGCAGATTTTCACACTGACACCAAATAAGTGATCTTCTAAGTACTACGTGGCACTGCTCCAAACGAACTCTTCTGGAGTGGGGTATGTAAGACACTCGAAGAGGAGTTTGAATGGGAAATAGTGCTTGCTCCTAATTTAAGCTACTCCTGATATCATTGGATTTAGATGCAAATCACAATAAAGTGGGTCTGCTGTGGCTGGGCAATCTGGCAGGACTTGTGCCAACATGGAGGTATTGATCTTGCTCTAGGCTCCATGAGGTTTGTAGATCATAGAGTTGAGACATGATAAATGTACAAAAATGAAGAATGTCCGGGGGGATGCCTTGAGTAATGTAATCATGTTTTTCAGTGTCCCAATGCCACATTGTCACAGTTAATTATTGTGTTTGCTTTGTTTCATGACAACATCAAATCAGTAAATTGTTTCCAAAAAGAAAACACATGTACTAGACAAAATGTAAAAAATATAGCATCCAAGTGATCTCATGTTATTCATAAGTCCTTCATGCAGTGCTGGCATGTTCGCCTGCACTACTTTGAGTTTGCAGCGCCTACTACATTGTTTAAAAACAACAAGACCCAGAATCCAGCATAGGGATGCATGAAAAGCCAGGTATTAATTAATTCATTAATTGAGTTTTGGTTTGTGATTTTTGGCCTTTATTACTGAAAGCATCAGAGGCCTATTGGTGAAGTGGTGAAAGGCAGAGACTGCATTTTATCTGCAGGTGTTAGAAATCTATTGTTAATGAGCAAATTAACACTCTATAACAATCGAGCTGGCAAAAAAACATTACTACCTGCCACATGACAGCCCACACAAGAATCGGGCTTTTGACATACCAACACATACAATCCTCATCTCTCTTATGGGCATGCTGCGCAACACCAACAGCAGTTTCTAAATCCGTCTGAATTTTGAAGGTCAAAGGAAGAGGCCTAAATGGTGATCCCTCTGTTTACCTAGAAATCCCAAGCTTTGGTGGACTCTGTCATGAAGTCTGCATCACTCCTGCAGTGCAGAGTTTGTTAGCAGCTCGAGGGCTCACCTGGCATGATTTCTGAAAAGCACAGGGAAAGTGTCCTACACTTGTGGGACTTCAAAAGGAAGCCCAGGAACTGTTCAGCAAAAGAGTGGTTGGGAACTACTATGTTGACTGGAAGGATGACTTACTCAATAGTCAGCCGGTGAATCATGAGCCAAGATCTAGCAGAAGGTTAGAGGTTCTGTTAATGCACTGAATTTCCAGTTATCACCTTGTCACAAATCCCCCTTGCGAGGACACTTGGGCATTAGAGAAACCCAGGATAGGTTGAACCGTCTCTTCTACTGGCTAGGGATGTGCAGGGATACAGAGTGGGTCTGTAAACTGGTTCACTGATAGAATATCGATCTCACAAACATCGCTATTCTAAATCTCAAGTTAAAAATATCGACTACAAAAATATCGACTCCCATACCTTAACAGGTAAGTACAAAAATATCGACTCAAAAATATCGAGGTAAAAAATATAGATGTCAACAATATCGATGTAAATATATATATAAACTAAAATAATATATAGTAAATAATAATATTATTTTTAACAAAATAAATTACATTTATTATACATTTTAACTAAGGTGCCGATGCCGATCCTGTAAAACCCGGGTATAAATGGTCGTAGGGAGCGTTTTCTCTGTACGACTCGTACCCGGGAATTCCACCGTACAAACCAGCAAGTACGATTCGTACAGAAATACCATTTCCGTACGAATCGTAAAAAACACCGTACGGCTAAAAAATACATACAATTCCGATCCTGGACAGCGCGTACGCGACGTCTGCACAGAGTCAGGCAGCGTTTTACGGACCAGCAAGTACGATTCGTACTTACAGCACTCCGCACGGCTATATTTTTACGGGAGCCAAAAAGCACCGGAAAAGCTAAGTACGCTGCGATGCACGAGGAAAAGGGTCCCGCTACGCAACATACATGCCATCACCCACATCGTACGTGTCATCACGTACGGTACGTACCCCAACTTTGCATATGTACGGCCCTTACCCCCCACCCCCCATATGTACGGCGTGTACCCCCCACCCTCATATGTACGGCCCGTACCCCCCACCCCCTGTATATACGGTGCGTACCCCCCACCCCCGTATGTACGGCGCGTACCCCCCACCCGCGTATGTCCGCACCGTACCCCAGGCGTACCCCCCACCCACGTATGTCTGCACTGTACCCCAGGCGTACTCCCCACCCGTGTATGTTCGCACCGTACCCCAGGTATACCCCCCACCCGTGTATGTTCTCACCATACCCCAGGCGTACCCCCACCTGCGTATGTTCGCACCGTACCCCAGGCGTACCCCAATCGTTGTGTATGTACGGTCTGTACCTACGTGAGGATTGGGGTACGCCTGGGGTACGATGCGAACATACACGGGTGGGGGGGTATGCCTGGGGTACGTTGCAGACATACGTGGGTGGGGGGTACGCGCCATACATACGGGGGGTGGGGGTACACGCCGCACATACGGGGGTGGGGGTACGCGCCGTACATACGGGGGTGGGGGGTACGGTGCGGACATACGTGGGAGGGTTGGGAGGCTGGGGGGGGCGTACGACTCGTACCCCGGGCACAAGTGTACTCGGGGTATGGCTCGTACAAAGTTTGCTCCGTACGGAGCATTTTCCATGCGCTTGTGTTTTCGGACGGGCGGTACGGATCGTACTTGCGCACTCGGACTTCAGTTTTACGATTTGTATGTAAAACTGTCCGGGAACATCTCGTAGACTTTTCCCGAGGCGATTTGTATGTATTTTTCACGAACGAATCGTACTTCGCCGTTTGTACGGGACTTGTACGATTCGTACATAAAAAAATACGGATACGAGTCCTACGGGAAAAAAAAAACCAGGATCGGAATCGACCCATAAATATAACAAATACACTTAATTAAAAAATATATGAACACTCAAACATAATAATTTATACATATACATATATTTACTTAAAAATTATTTATTAACGATTAACTTTATTTAATTTTGTAACTTTAAAATTATATAAAAATTATATATATATATATATATATATATATATATATATATATATATATATATATCCGGCTTAAATTTCCGTCTTAATCCCTTCACTCACGATCGGGTGCTCCCAACGCGGTGACGGACACCGCGTACAATCCAAGCTCACTATAGCTAGGAATTCTGTGTATCGGATATCTGTTCTTCTGTATTTAATTCGTCACAGAAAACATACTAAGAAAATGGCAGCAATAACCCATTCAGGGTATAATTATAAGTAGGAATTCGCAAACTGTTAAGAATGCCCATGCAGGGCGAGATTTGTTTACTTTTCAAATTGTATGCATACTATATGTAAGAATGACTTTACATGTTTAGTAATGGCTGCCACTTCAGGACTGAAGTAAGTCCTATGTTGATGTTTATGACATGAAGAATGTATTTATGTTTACTGAAAGTCGACGCCGTTTACAATTGACAAAGGCGGTAGCCGAAACGCGTTTTGCCGTGAGTTGTCCTAAAATAAACTAAGGACACTGTTCCCGTGAGTGCTGGTATCTGTTTTTGTACCGTGAGCTTGGATATATATATATATATATATCAATAATTTAAAATAAAATAAAAACATTCTATAATAAATTAAAATATTAAACTATTAAAAACATGTATACTAACATTTCCCAATACAATAAATGCAACAGTAGGGAAAGTGTTGGATAGCAATTTACTATTCTAACTCCAGTGAATGCAACAGTAGGGAAAGTGTTGGATAGCAGAGGGGTAAAAATTACTCTTCCCACTCAGTGATAGCAAAGGTAGGGAAAGTGTTGGATAGTGGAGGGGAAAAAATTACTAATCCCACACCAAAGAGTGCATTAGTAGGGAAAGTGTTGGATAGTGGAGGAATTACATTTACTATTCCAACTCCATTGAGTGCAACAGTAGGGAAAATGTTGGGAAAATGTTGGATAGCGAAGGGGTAAAAATTACTATTCCCACTCCAGTAAGTGCAACAGTAGGGAACGTGTTGGATAGTAGAGGGGTATAAATTAAGGGTGGGCGACAATTTCCGTTTGCAGAACGCGAAAATGTCGAAACTTTCGCGATCCGCGGCGGAATGGAAATATGCAGGGCAGGATTCATTCTGGCACGTTGCTCCTGTCATTAAACCTCAACAGGAAGCACTTACAGATATAAATAAAGCAGGTGCCCGAGTTGAAGGTCAAAGTCAGTAACGCATTAATCAGCACAAAAGATTCGTGAACACGGTGGAGGCTAGGCAGGTGTGCTTTCTCCCCATATCTACCATCAGCAATTTACTGTAATCATTGATGGAGGTCTGTGCATCCATGGGTTTCTCGAGCGCAATCCCCGTGTAGTTCCTGACTCCTCATCTGCTGCTCTGGTCGGTCTCTGACCCTTTATAAACAAGAGGCATGTGAACTGCATAGAAGCCCCGCCCCACACACTGGCGGTGTGTAACGTCTTCCCGCCCTTTCCCCACTATGATGGACAGCTCACTCGAGGGACCCCGGCGCCCATCGGCGTGGGGCAAAGTTACAGACACACATGGTCGTTGGAGACAACTCTTCTGGCCCTTTACGCAGCTGTAGTGTAGGAAAAGCACTATACATTTACCCGAGGTAGCACTTACTGATTAGTGATTAGCCAGTAGAAAGTACTCCAGTTGAGTAGAGGTATTGCACAAAATGGTGGCATCTTCTTGGATAAATATACAGGGCAGGATTCATTCTGGCACGATGCTCCTGTCACAAAAATTAAACCTCAACAGGAAGCACTTACAGATATAAATAAAGCAGGTGCCCGAGTTGAAGGTCAAATTCAGTAACGCAATAATCAGCACAAAATATCTGCGATCAAGTGAAATTTCGCGTGATAGCAGAGATTTTTTTGTCGTTTCGCGATATTTTGCGAAAGGCACTTTCGCAAATTCCGCCCACCCTTAGTAAAAATGACTATTCCCACTCCAAAGACTACAACAGTAGCAAAAGTGTTGGATAGCGGAGGGATAAAAATTACTATTCCCACTCCACTGAATACAACAGTAGGATACGTGTTGGATAGCAGAGGGGTACAATTTTTATTTCTACTTTAGTGAGTGCAACAGTAGGGAAAATGTTGGATAGCGGAGGGGAAAAAATTACTATTCCAACTCCAGTAAGTGCAACATTAGAGAAAGTGCTGGATAGTGGGTTGGGTAAAAATTACTATTTCCACTCCAATGAATGCAACAATAGGGAAAGTGATGGATAGCAAAGAGGTAAAAAATTACTATCCCCACTCCAGTGAGTCAAACATTAGGGAAAGCGTTGGATAGCAGAGAAACAGAAATTACTAATAAACAAACAGTCCAATTAAACATATAAAAAGAACACATATTATAATATTAATTAAATATAACAGAAACCTACAAATAATAAATAAAGTGAATGAATAAATACATTTATAAACAATAATTATTTAGAAGTAGCAAAAATTAACAAACAAAAAAATTATTTAAAACATAAATGTATTTCTTTCATTTCAACCCCTATTACACCACACCAATAACAAAACAATACATTTAAAAAAACATCTTATTAATAAAAAATAAAAATAAACATTAATTGAGTACACAAGCTTTAACACTCTAATATTCACAACACACACCTAAATTAAACTATAAAACAATAAAAAACAATTATTTATAATTTTTTAAAGTAAAACTATTATTATTAACAACTAATCATTAAATAAAAAAAATGTATTTAATACCCACCCTTTACCCCATTAAAAGCAAAACCTAAAATAATAAACCTTTACCCAAAATAAATTTCAAATAATTAACATTAATTAACAACTATATATTAATTATTTAAACACAAATTACTTCCTACCCTCTACTCCTGTAAACACCATAACACACACATAAAATTAATTACACAATTACCATTATTAAATGCCAATTAATTATGAAAATTAATTAACTAATTATTAATTCATCAATGAAAAAGAATTTACTTCCCACCCTTTACACCTATAAAAACTACCACACACAAACATAATTAATTACACAAATACCAAAAGTGATTACAAATTAATTAATTGAAATGTATTAGCAACCAATTATTAATTCATAATTTAAAATACATTTCTGTGCTCCATTTATACCCAGAAACACCACAACACACACCTAAAATTAATTACACAATTACCATAAATAATTACCTATTACTAAATTAAAATTAATTATCAATCAATTATTAATTAATTAGTAATACATTAATTTACACATTTAACACTATAACATCTCAATTAAACAAATATTGATAAATACAAAATAATCAATAAATTAAATATAATTAAATAACGTCCCACCCTATTCCCCTATAAACCCACAACCCGCTACGGAACTAAAAACGCGAAATTGAAACATTTTTTTGGGTACATTTAATATAATTGAATTACTTCCCACCCTATTCCTATATAAACCCACAACCTGCTACAGGACTAAAAGTGCAAAATTCCTTTTTTTTTTTTTAACTACTAAAAATTGAACACATATATTAAAAATACAAACAAATCTTATACAAAAAAAATACATCACATACATATAAAATATATAATAAAATACATAACAATTATAAAAAACAATATTTTTAACAACTATATTTTTGCAAACGATATTTAGGACTTCGATATTTTTAAAAACAATATTTCTTACCTTAAGTCGAGATTCTGGACCACGATATTCTTGCTGTCAATATTCCTGACCCACGATATTAATAACTCGATATTTGTGCAACTCGATATTTCGTACTCAATATTCTGTACCCTGTAAACCCTCTACCATATGCCAGATGATTGGTAAGTTAGAGAGCGGCTTAAGGCACCATTGTGCCTCTATGTGCATTAGGTGTTTCTTTGGAACAGGTGGGAATAGACATTGTACGTCCATTTGGCCCCTCCTCGTCAGTCAACAAGTATATCTTGGCAGTTGTGGTGGAAGATTTCACCCACTATACTAAGGCGGTACCTCTGAGGAGTGAGAATCCAAAGGTGGTAGCTAGAGCTCTCCTGGCAATCTGTACTAGGGTCAGATTTACAAGGATGGTAATCTCTGGCCGGGGAATCAATTTCACCTCCTTCTATATTAGAGATATGTGGAAGCAAGATGGTGTGACCTACCACTTTTCCACAGGATTCCACCCACAAACCAATAGTTTGGTGGAAGGGTTTAACAAAACACTTGAGCACCTGATGGGAACTCTGGCAGAGAACCTCAGGAGGAAAGGGGATCTGCTGCCATGTCTCTTGTTTGCCTAATGGGAGAATCCACAGAAGGGTGTATGGTTCAGTCCTTTAAAAACTTCTGTATGGACATCCGCTGCAGAGTCCACTCACCTTAGTCAGGGAAGGGTGGGAAGGAACCTCAGAGTCTCTACAGAAGGATGTGGTGGACTATCTAATTGACCTCAGGAAGTTGATGCTGCAATACATGTATAAGGTATAGGTAAACCTACAGGCTAGTCAAGTACTGATAAAGGAATGGTATGACTACAAAGCAATGCAGACTGGGTATCAAGGAGGTCAAGTGATGGTGCTGGAATCTTTTTGTCCCAGGAATTTGGAGGACTAATGGGTGGGCCATACAAAGTATTTCAGAAGATTTCTGAGATTAACTTCTTTGGTGACACAGGTGTCACAAGGTAACCTAGGAGGGTGTTCCATGTGAACCGGTTAAAGCCTTACCTTTGGAGAGATGATATGGTGAATATCATGGCTATGGCAGAAGAGCTTAAGGGAGATAGGGAGCCTCTTTCTGGCCTGCTGCATAGTGACATGAAGGATTGCACTGTGGAGGGGGTTCAGTTAGCCCCCAAGTTAATGCATGAGCAGCAGAAAGAATTTGTAGGGGTGATGGGACAGCTTTCCAACGTCTTCTTGTTTGCTCTAGATTGACACTTTAATGTATGCATTGCATAGACACAAGAGACAGTCTGCCAGTGAAGGACGTGATGCACAGAAGGTCTGACCAGCTTCAGGAATGCATCAAGGTGGAAGTTGCTAATATATTAGAACTGGAAGTCATTGAGAGATCTCATAGGCTATTGTCCAGTCCTGTGATGAAAGCAAGAGTCCACATGCTTGACGTTCTGTGCGGACTATCAAATCCTCATTGAGGTAACAAAGACTGATGTCTATCCAATCAAGAGAGAATGCGGATTGGTTAGATGCTGCAAAGTACTTGAGCACATTTAATTTGACCAGTCGGTACTGGCGTATTGCCTTAGCACCAGGTGCCAGTGAGAAGACTGCATTTTTTATGACAAAAGTGTTGGATCAGTTTAAGGTGATTCCCTTTGGTTTAAATAATGCTTCTACTACTTTTCAGTGCCTGGTGAGCCATGTTCTTGCAGGCCTGGAGGAGTCTGGTGTGGCCTACTTAAATGATACTGCAGTGTTTAGAAATTCATGGCAATGGAATGTTAGACATGTAGGAGAGGTGTTGGCTAGGATCTAGGAGGCCAAACTGACCAAGTGGCATATGGGACAGTCCTCTGTAATCTACCTTGGGCATGAGGTGGGTAACAGGAAGATTTTCCCGTAGGAGTACAAGATTCAGTCTGTGATGGATTGGGAGGTACCTACTACCCTGATTGAAATGAGGGACTTTCTAGGACTCAGCGGGTGAGCTATGTAGGCACGGTTGCCCAGTTGAGTGTTCTGACCTCCAAGAAGCAGCCCAGAAAAGTGATCTGAAGTGTCAATCAATCAATCAAATCCTTTATTCGATATTACACATAAGATCATAAAAGTGTCAGAAAAAGTTACAGTCACATTTTAGAAAAAGGCATTATAAAAATAGCTTAAAACCTGAATCTTAAAAATATGCTACCATACAGTTTATATAAAATTTCATTTCATCTATATACAGTGCCGTAAAAATGATGAAAGTCACTTTTAAGTTATCTTATGTGCCAACCTGCATCCTCTTTTTAATACATGCCCATAAAAATGACACTATTGAAAAGTACACAAAAGAATTTTGCAAGGATTTGAGCAAAAACAGTGCTACACGACAATATTTAAAATTGTAGCACTTGCAAATTGGTATGATAAAATTACACCTTTCCTGATGGTAGAAGCCACAAAAAAATAAAACTTGAAGATCATCCTGTTTAGATACGTTATGACACGGACACAGGGAAAGTTCTGAACGTTTATATTTCTTCCCTGGATATCCCACCATCAGACGAAACATATTTAAATGAAATCTAAGCAAGATATGTTTGTGCTGTGGGAATGTAACATCAGCCAAATAATAATAGCTATTCTCCTCTAATACTGCGGTTAGATCATACAGTCGTGCCGACTGAGTGTGGAAGTTTTTTTCCCTTCTTAAATTTTGGGCTCTCTTAATAAAGATCTCAGTTACTTTCCACTTGGATAGGGATTTACAAGTAGAGGGTTTGTTAAAAAGGTGACTTAAACCGAGTGCAAATAGTTCTGACTCCACGTATTTTATCCACCTAATCCTGCTGTGGTTATCTGACTTTAGAATAGATGTTATAAGATTTTCCGTAAGGGGGACTGTGTCCCGCCTCCAGATCGAATGCCACAGTAGGAGTGGTGCCATTTTAATAGAGTCCGTGATATGAGGTAAAGCCAGTTCCATATAAAGCACATAGTTCGAATATGACTGAGGTAGCGAGGTAAAAGACTTAAAAAATGTATTCTCTATTACTTGTAATGAGTCGCAGGGAGCCGTTCCCAAAAACTGCTGCCCCATACACCGCTGCTGCCTTTGTTTTTGCATGATAGATTTATTTAATAGGAATTAGCGGTTTGGCTTCCAGCTTTTTAGAGAATGATTCCAGCTCAGCTAGGTTTCTCTGCATGCCCCTTACTCTGCCCGCTACCAGTTTGGACCAGGATTGTTTATTGTCAAATAGGACCCCTAAATAGGGGAACGAGTTGACCACCTCAATTTTGACAGAATCAATAGTAAAACATGGTGGTCTTTCGCGTCTCCCAGCCCCAGCTATGATTATGAAGGATTTTGATTGATTGACCTTCAAATCCAATGAATTCATAAAAACCACGTAAGCCGCTATAAGACGCTGAAGCCCCATTGCAGTTCCGGCCATCAAGACAGCGTCATCAGCATACGTCAAAATCGGTAACTGTTGATGGTCGGAGTGAGGGGAAAAGTCCAAGGCTGCACACTCAAGATGTTTTCCCACACCGTTAGTATAGATGGAATATAAGAACGGTGCCAGGACGCAGCCCTGCCTGACCCCTCTTAAGATCTTAAATGTTCGGGTACATTCCCTATTCTTCCCGTAGCGGACCGATGAAGACGCGTCAGAGTACAGCTGAATGATGAAATCGACCAATGCCTGATCCATATCCATCTCCTCCATTATCTGCCAGAGTCTAAGGTGGGACACGCAGTCAAAGGCTGCGGGCAAGTCCATAAAGGCAAGATAGATCTTCCCACCCTTGGCTCTGACATATCTATCCACAGTAAGGGAGAGGTTCAGGCATTGGTCTACCGTGATCTGAAGTGTCAAAAGGCATTTGAGGAACTGATCAAGGCACTATGCAATGCGCCTATACTGAAAGCTCCTGACTACAGTTGGCTTTTCATTGGCAAACAGATGCCTCTGACATGGAATTTGGACCTGTGTTAGTTCAACTGTGTGACAAAGGTAAAGAGCATCCAGTAACCTTTATGAGTGCAAGGTTATTACACAGGGAACAGAACTGGACAGGTATTGGAAAAGAGTCCTTTGCCATAGTGTGGGCCTTGCATAAGTTCTGTCCTTACTTGTTTGGCAATAAATTTGTAGTGCAAATTAATCATAAGCTGTTGAAGTGGCTTATTTCTATGAAAGGAGACGATTCCAAGTTGTTGATATGGTCTATTTTCTGCAGGGATTAGAATGTATACTGCAACAATGAGCCATACAGAGCCACAGAAATTCAGATGGTCTTACCGCCAATTTTACAGATCTGATTAACCAAACTCTTCAGGTTAGGAATTGGATTGGGGGTAGACTGATCTGCGAGGGGCGTCAGTTGGAATGGGAAAGTCCCCTAAATGATGACAGATGTGGACATCTGCCCTGAGCGCCCCAGCTTGTACGATATCGCGATCCTTGGTACTTATTTTTGGGCATGGACAAACACAGAATATTTATGTGCGCTATAAACTAGCCCTGTTTTACGGATTGCAGTCTTCTTAGACTGGGAGGGGCTCCCAAAGTGCTAACCTTGTAGCAGTAAATGGCTACTGCCAAAGAGTTAGTGCAGTGACGGCACCATACTACGTTTTCGTAATAATGATCAGTTGTGTGAACTAGCCATTTTACCTTTGTCACTGGAGTGGGTCCTACCAGCCCACTCATGTAAAGTCCCACTCTTGTTTGCTTAATTCACCCGTGGCCTACAGCAAGTTAGAATGTAACCCTGTGCATTGCATGTGTGTTTGCGTGTGCATGATTTGATGTATGTGTGCCTGTGGTACAATACATAGAGGCCTGTGGGTTCCATATTGAAAACCCAGGACCTTGGAAAGGTATGTGATAATGGAGGAACCCTCTCATACAGATTTAAAGATTGTCACATTCCTGAGGGCCAGGAGGGACACACACTGGAGAAAGGGAGAGCTAGGCTCCCTTGTGCATGCAAAAATAACTCTTTTATTCTAGAAATGTCACTGTTCAGTGGGGTCTGGGCACATCTCAGGAAGATGATGGGGCTGATGAGTGAAACACTGTAGAGACAGAGACAGGGAAATCATAAAGAGCATTGTTGAGGCCTTTGTAATCTTTTGTTACACGTATATCAACGAGGCTTCCATACAGGTGTGAAACCCCAGAGGCACTCCCATAACCTTGTTGTGGGATTATCAAGATTACAGTCACACTTGCTCTGACAGATTGATTCCTTGCTAAAGGACAGAACAGAGGAGTCGGAACTTCAAAGATAGCAACACACACCACACAAATTTCAAAGAGAAAGACACAACGGCCTTATTTAGAGTTTAGAAGATAGGTTACTCTGTCACAAATGTGTCGGATATCCTTTCTCTTGTATTACAAGTCTGTTATATCCTATGGCATTTTTAATATGGCAAACTGCATATTTGTCACATTTGTGATGAAGTAGCCAGTCTGCTAAATTCTAAATCAGGCCCTAAATCACATCAGTGTCTGGAAATGGATTATAATAAGTGGAGTTTAAGGCTTCCGAGTTGCCAACCATCAAATAGTCAAATGTGGCTGTACCTCAACGTGGAGAAGCTCAGCAAGACATTTACCTATTGTGACCAGAACTGGGTACCAAGGTCTGTTAGTCTCCCTGCTGGGTGAGGAAACATCAGCCAAGAGAATCAAGGCCACTATCACTAGGGCTTGGAATGCCAGCATCTATCTGCTTGCTGAGACCAGAGGAACCTGTGAGGAGGAGAAGAGTACCTAGAGGTAGAGGGGTACATTGGAGAATCTTGCAAAGTGGACCCTTGAAGCGGAGTGTGTGATGTGTGCTGCTAAGGGATTACCAGATCGATCCGGCAGTCCACCCATTACCAACCAAGTCGGCAACCCGTGTGCCAGAAGAGGTCACCGCGGAGATAAGTGTTGCCGCACTGATCAGGCTGTTTGCCCATGTGCTGCCCAAGTCGGCAATTCAGTATGGCAGCACATGGGCTCCTGTGAAGATATGTGTTGCTAAACTGGTCAGGTCAAGGAAGACCACCGTGAAGAGCAAGGCTGTTGCACTGGTGCAACACTGTGAAGAGTAAGAGTCGTCAACCAGATATAATGTGCAATTGTGAACAGCCACAGGTTCTAACTCACGCTCCCAGAGCATTTACTTGAGCATCGGAAACCAAATAACTGCCCAAGACCTGCCATCAGGATCAGAGGAATTTATTGCATCATCAGAGGAACTCTGTCGAAGCCCATTCTCCTTGCCGGCAGTGAAGAGACTGCAGCTCTTTGATGCCACCTGCTCCAGTCTACCACAACGCCAGACAATAGAATGCTCCCAGGGTCTTCTGTATTGCAACACCAGTGGGAGTGGGTTAGACTAATATCTGGGCTGCCAAGTCCTGGAGAAACATGTTCTGACTAATAGGGCTAAAGCACTGGAACACTTTGACTTCTAAAAGGCCATTGTGGGACTTATAACACTTTCACTCACTAGTGTGGCCTAGCATGAATATTGCTAGAGTGCTAACCATACGAAGAATGTGTATATTGTTTGTGTGCTGTATTTCACTTTGTGTTTGTATATGAATACTTTGGGCCCAATTCACCAAGGTAAACTTACTCTTTGTGTAAGTTTACTCTTTTTCACTATTCACAAACAAATTATTTAATACAAATGTTATGACTGTGAAGACCCCGCAGTTGAGGTGGAGAACTCCGCACATAAAATGATAGGATGGGTATATCACCTTATGTTCTGAGTTTTCCCCCAAGTTTTAAACTTACTATTGAACCATTTGTTTGTAAATAGCGAAAAAGAATAAACTTACACAAAGAATACGTTTTACATTTGTGAATTGGCCCCTATATTTGTCATAAAGGTGAGCATCTGGATGGAATTTCATTTATTGGGGTTGATGGATGTAATTTGAGTTTTGTACCTGTGTACACCTTGCACCTAGCCCCACCCCCACCCCCCTCCACCCCAGGAAGCCTTGAATCCATGACTTGCGCTACCACTGCAAAAAGTGCCAGAGGTGTAGTACTTGACCCATTTGCTCAGAGCCCACAGTAGCTTGGGCTCAAGGACACCAGCCTCAACCCCCACAGTTGGTCCCAGTAGCACTTGCATGCCCAATGGTCCTCTGAAAGGTGTTGAGACATTCAGGTACTATACGATCACTACCCCAGAAACCTGCTCAGCAGCCTTTTCCCTCTTTAGTCATGCTCACAAACCTAGGGGCTTATTATCAAGGATGGCGTTAAAATTATCTCTGGTTTAGCGGCAGAAAACTGCCGCTAAAGCGGCGATAATGGGCTTGATAATATACCCTGGAGAATTCCAATAAAAGCCCATGTTCACACCAGAACATGGACTTCTACTGGAATTCTCACTCCCATCGAGATTACTGTATAGCAGACACATTCAATTGCCCTGCGTCTCTCATATCTACCAAGCTACCGAATGTCATGCCTGACACCTTCACCCAGGGCTGTCTCAATAGGTGGTAGTGCTTTTCATGCTAGATGTTTGAGACCAGGATCACATAGCAGGGCTGCGTGCCCCACAATGCCATATGCAACTAGTTGCAAAAATCAAGGCGAGCTGACATGAGTTCGGCATGGGACTAGTAGGCAGCTAAATGATCACATACCAGAATACTGAAACAATCTAAAAGGAACATGGAAGTTCAGATACAGAATTGCCAATCAATTCCGAATGCACCAGAGCTTACAAAAGAATAGCATCTGTTCAACTGGGCAAGCAATTATGAAATGTAACTTTAAAAAAATGATGGGAAATGTGGTTCTACAGGTTGGCTCTGAAACTTAGGGGCATATTTACAAGCAGGCGATAAAAAATTATCACCGCTTTTGCGGCCGTTTTCGGCCGAAAAGCGGCGATAATTTTATCTCTATATTAGCAAGGCCACGCTAACCCGTGAAACCTTGCTTTAGCGTGGGGATTCTTTACGCCCAGCTTTGCATCTCTAATGAGATGCAAAGTGGGCGTTCCTGACCTAACATGACAGGAGAAATGTCGCTAAGCGACATTTCTCCTATCATCAAGCCCCACGCTATGAAGCATAGCATCATGAAAAGTAGTGATAACCCCTGTTATCGCTACTTTCATTACGCCTGCTTCAGGACTGACTTAGCCATGATTTCCTATGGAGGGTGGTTATCATGGCTAAGTTTGTGAGTCCCTATCAGCAAGCTAACGCCACATTGCGTGAGATTATCGCTGGGTTTCCAGCGATGATCTCACGTTAGGCAGTTAGCGTGAGGATTTTTATCGCTGAGGAGATAAGCGTTGCTAATAGCACGCTATCTCAGCGATAAAGATCCACGTTACCCGGCGATAATTATCCTCACGCTAAGAGCACTGAGCGATAATTATCGCCGGGTGTTGCTGATATGCCCCTATGAGCGCTGAGCGATAATTATCGCCGGGTGTTGCTGATATGCCCCTTAGCCCTGTAAGATTTAAAGGCCTGACAGGTTGTCAGTTGTTCTGCTCTGAAAGTGTGAAATTTCACTTATAGTTGTCTATTTATTTTCTTCAACTTTTTACCTCCTCCTCTGTTTCATTCACATGTACAAAGCAGAAAAACTAATTCAATAAAGAAAACAAAATACAAGAAGAGAAACAAAGTCAATATCACGTGTAAATGTAAAGCAATCACAAGGTATATAAATAGCAGAAAAAAAAATATGGAAGATAAAATATGTTCAAAGCAAGCCGTCATCTGAGCTAAGGCTCTTGCTGTGTCGCTCTGCTACAATGCTATCTTGTTCACAATCCCTGACAACATCCGGCTTGTAAATCAAATGGTTGCTCTAAACTCAGCCAATCTAACCTCAACAGTGCACCTGCGATGATGCTGTGTATCAGAAAAGCTTCAAGAAACTGTCTGTTGGGCCGTGCTAGACCTGACTCTCTTGGTTGATAGTCTCACAATACTTTTGCCTTCACCCATACTCTTTGCCGAATTCGATTTTGGTGGCTTTAGAACTCTGTGCACTTTACCACTGTTAGCTAGTACTAAAGTGCACGTGCTCTCTCTCTAAAACATGGTAAACAAAAAGCCTACACTTAGCTGGCACATTTCTGGTGGCGACTGGCAGCAGCAAATATGTAAAACATCAAGGCCCGTGATCTGCATGGTAAGAAGAAGAAAGATCTTCTGAAGCAGCTTGATGACCTCAAGGTTGATTTGTTGCAGCTCCTGGTTGCCAAAGTAACTGATGGAGCTGCATCTAAGGTGTCCATGATTAAGGTTTGTCCGAAACTACCTCGCTAGAGTCCTCACAGTCATCAACCAGCCAGGGAAGGAAAACCTGCGAATCTTTTACAAAGGCAAAAAGTACAAGCCCCTTGATTTGAGACCCAAGAAGACTCCTGCTTTGCATTGCAAACTCAAACAAATATTGAAAAGGGGTTGATGACCAAAAGACAAATCCAAGAAGAGCTTCAATTTCCAAAGCGCAAATTTGCTTTGAAAGCTTAAATGTGTTCGACAAAATAAAGGCTAATTGGCAGAGTTAATGTACATGTAAGTTCCTAACGGATGGTACAACATTTACCCAGGGCCTGTAAATTAAATGATACTAGTGGGCCTGTACACCTCATTGTGCCACCCACTAAAGTAACACTTTAAAAACCTGCCACTGCAGACTACAGGGCAGTTTTAAACTGCTGTTTCAACCTGGCAAAAGAAACCTTTTGCCACACTGAACCCTTCCTTTTTAATACCTATAAGTCACCCCAAAGGTAGGTTCTGCAAACTCCTAGGGCAGGGTACATGGCATTTAAAAAGTAGGACATGTGGTTTTAAGTTTTACATATCCTGACTGCGAAAACGCTCTAACAGTGTTTTTCACTCTATCTCGCCCACAGGCTAACAGTGGGTTACCTTATTACATTTAATAAAGTGCTAACTTCAGATTGGAAGGAGATGGAAAAATGCTTCTTGGATTCGTTTGAATTGCAATTTAAAATCCTCTTTACTGGTTAAGTCGGTTTTGAGTTACAATTCTAGAATTGCCACGTTTAGAAAGGTTGCATTACATTGCTCAAATCAACAATGCCTTTCTGCCAGCAGCCAGAGTCACATGACTGTGGCTGTCTCTCTTGTGAATGGTTGTTGATTCCTTTTAGACATGAGGACAAAGGGGGTTAGCTGTGTGAAAGTTGGGACAGCTTAGCGGGATGGCTGGGGGATGAGTTGTACCCAGCCCTGATTACATATCAAAGGGCCATGCTTACTGAACACTCAAAGGTACCTGGCACCAATCCTGCCCTTGCCTTTGTCACCCCAGTCAATTAGGAGGCAAACCTAGAAGGATGGGGGGTACTGGGCACGATAGATTTGGGAGGAGGTCTTGTCTTGATCTCAGGCTCCCCAGAAGTGACTCAAAATTTCAGTTACCTGACTGCCTGTTTAAGCTACTATCTTCCAGAGGCCTCCCTGCAACTGCCCAGCTGATCAGCATCAACTGGACCCGCCTGGACTTGCCTGAGCCCTGCTGCTGATTTCTGCTGGAGTGAGTCCTGATCCGCAAGAGGAGTCCCACAGGTCCTGGTCCCTTGGCTGGAGTAAGAGTGTACTCCTTCCGGCACAACTAAAGGTTTCGCCGGAACTGGCGCAGAGAGGTGTAACCTGATGCAGGAACTGGCATTGCAGCACCTCACAGATCCTGATCGGTGGCTACACTGGAACCAATGCAGCATGACACAACCTGACACAAACCCCCGCTTCACAACACCCCACAGCTTCTGAAGGGTGGCTTCACCAGAACTTACGTGGCACATGCCGAAAAACAACCTCGCATCTCAACACCAAGAACACAAAAGGGTACAACTCCCAGCGAGCCAAACTGGGTCCTGTACCCGGTCCATGCTGCATCACGGTCATCCTGAACATGCAACTTTTTACTGGTTCATTGAGACCAGATAATTGCACTTGCCGCTTTCTGCCTCTTGCTGCTATTTTCACTTAACACTTTGAAAATAAATATCTCCGGTTCTACTGATTCAATTTTTGTTGTTCAGGTATCATTTCATTTATTAAAATGTACCTTATTGTTCTCAATTGGCTTGAGATTTTTTTGTTTGCTGTGATTTCACTTTATTGTTTGAGAACTGCATCAAACTTATATTTTACAAAAGCAAGGGGACCCAATTTTTGTTGTCAGGGACCTTGGGTGCAAAATTTTTTACAGGAACAACGGTCCCTAAAAAAGAAGCAATTTGTAGAAAAGATTCATAAAGAAATACAATGATGTCTATATTTAACTGTCCTGTCTGGACATGATCGTTTAATGTAAGAAATTAAAAGAAGAACATACAAGTGGGAATATATACAACATTAAGACAATTGGTGCCTGAGAAAGATGCCTGTTAAGGTCTGAAAGAAGAAAGAGGGGAAAGGGGGGAAAGGAAACGAAAGGAGAACATGGGAATACTTTACTAGAATAGGCAAGAGAAAGATCCATGATAGCTTGTTCTCAGCGAGTCTCTGAAACGTGAAAGTCATGTTTGGTGATCTTAGCAATCAGCGCGAGTATTGACCAGTTTCAGCAAGCATTGAAATTTGATGTAAGGCATGCTAAAAAGGTGGCAAATGCATTTCTAGACGGTTGTGTATTCAGATAATTGTGTAAAATAAGGCGTGAGTTGGAAACACATGCACTAGCTTTTGGTATGATCAGTGAAATAAGGGCCAGTTGACATGGCGAGTAATAAGTATCTGATTGTGCAACTAACAAATTGAAGCAACAGCTAGATCGTAGTGCTCCTGTAGGATCAGGTGAGATGTGCTGGTCAGGCAGTGTTGTGTGTCGATAAATTCAATCAATTTACATACCAGGGGCATATGTGAGGAAGGAACGGTCAAAGAAGAGCCATGTTGCGGGCCACAAAGGCCACTGCTCATAAGCGATGGAGGAAGTGTCCTGGGTCCAGTCTTGGAGAGGCGGCTGCGGTCAAGGGGTGATCCGCATTACGGGCAAGAGCAGTGCTCCTAGCATAATGCCAGTACTATAAGGGGAAGTGAAATAAATTAGCGATATCTGAGGAAAAAAAGTGTGCAATTTAGGACAAGGATTAAAGTACATACCCCTAGGGCAAGGTCAGGCTGACCAGAATAGGTGTTTGTATTCAAGAAATAGAAGATTGATCAGTAGTCCAGGTAAGGAAAGTGACGCTCTGGCCAATGGAGCAAAAGGCTGAGGGGATAAGTAAGGAGTGTTAGAGTATAAATTAGCCATCTGTACAAGAAGTGTGGGCCCTACATGCACAGTGATTCTTACCTTGGTCGGTGTGAGTGGCCTTCTAAAATGATGGTGGTGTTCAAGCGCTGTAAAACACAGGAATGCCGAGTGCGAGAGTTGATTTAAGGCGAGAGGGGTACGTTGATACTAAAGTGATGACGTAGCTAAGGCATGCCCAATTAAGGAGCACAGAGAGTGGTAAAGTGCTGCAGCCATATTGGAGTGGAGTAGTGGCAAAGCTGATATAGAAGTTTTTATGAAGGAACAAATCGAAGTTGAAAAAGATCACATAGGATAACGATGTACAAATTGAATGCTGCAAACAATCATCCAACAATTTCAACAACAACAATGAAACATGTTATTTAGAGATTTGCTAGCAATATGGACTATGTGAAATTTGCAATGATTAAGTAAGTCAAATGCGGGGTAGTGAAAAAACTGATATTGAGGTTTTTAGGAAGGAACATAGCGAAGTTGAAAAAGATCACGTTAGATAAAGATGTACAAATTAAATGCTACAAACATTCAGCCTACATTTTCAACAACTTCAACGAAACATGTTATTTAGAGATTTGCTAACAATATGGACTATGTGAAATTTGCAATGATTAAGTAAGCCAAATGCTACAAGAGAGAATGGGCTTATGTCTAGGGGTGAGCAGAGTTAATGGAGTTGGACTATGTGGAATTCTGCATTGTTGGAAAAAAGCTCAGTGGAATTCCATGGAGTTCCTCTCCGCCCTGCACTCACCTCACAGCCTTCTGCGTTGCTCCTCCTGGTGATGTTGGGCATGGCACCTGAGGGCTATGGACATTCCCTCCGCACAGGAGGACATGAAGTGCACTGCTTGTCTGCTTTTCTGCTGCATTTCTAGTGCACGACCCGTGATGTCCTCACTTCCGCCCGGTCCCCGAAAAATAAAACCACAAAAAAACTAAGGTCACACTAGATTGATTCACTTCCTTGTTAAACGAGCTGGAGTCTTTGGAGCAGTGTGTCCCGGAGGATTTCTACGCTGACAGAAATGTTTCTACATGGAGGCTGCTGGAGCCTGGAGGACAGCATTGGGGAACTTAAAAAATGCAGGTAAGCGTTGAAGTCCTTGAAAAGTCTATTGTGGTTGTGGACAGTTGGGTGGGGAGTGACAGTAAGGCATCAAAAGAGCATTGGTGCATTGGAGGTAGCGATCAGAGCCGGGCTGCCCTGAATGTTTTGAAGGCCGCACTGGGCTAGACACATCGCATTGTTCCCTGCGGTCCTTCTGGAGGCCCTCCGATGCTGATGATGGAGTGCAAAGCTCACCTTAAGACTGGCAAGGGCTGTTGGGGCAGGAGGCCTAGATTGAGTTGGCCTAACTCCGCTCTCTGAGCAGGAGCACCGGAGTGGCAAAACTCTGCAAACTCTGCCAGCGGAACGGAGTATAACGCCCACGGTTACTTGTGTCACATTTATGGTCGCCCTGTGTGAGGGTACATATTAGCGAAGGCATAGTATGCAGAAATTGTATTTATATATATTTAACAGTTGCAGTAGTTCCACATGATGGGCACATTTTCAGAAGTTCATATGAGGCTATATGAGGTGGTCCAGTACTCCATCCAGTTTAGCCCTGTGTATAGGCTCTTGGTGTGAAGGATCCATTTAAGTTCCTCCTTATTAAAGATTTGATTGATGTCTGCACCTCTGGGTGGTGGTTTAACCACATTGATGACTTGCCAGTGGATGTCGTCCTCTGTATGTCCCTTTAAGAAGAAGTGATCCACGATCAGAGCATTTATCACCTTGCAGCGGAGACGGCTTCAATGTTGACAGATGCAAATTCATACTTTTTGAGTCGTTTGGCCAATGTAGATCATGTTACAGGGACACAACATGGCATAAATCGCATTGGAAGTGTTACAATTAGAAAACTGTTCCAGAGAAATTCTGATGGCATCAAACAAAAATTCTTTGCTTTCAATAGTGAACTGACATGCAATAAAACTGCTGCATTTGGAGTCATCTGACGCAAATAGTCCTCTTCAAATGAACAGTTTCTCCTGATATGGAGAAATTGTGAAAATGGGAGTGAATCCCATAAGGCACTTGGTTTGTGGCTGCATAGAGTAACAAAGTGTTTCTCTCAGTGAGTTTCCTATGGAAAGAGGTCAATAGTTCACCCTTTATGTGTCTTATCATTAGATCTAGAAAAGCAATCTCCATCCTACTGTGTGTTAGTGTGAATCTTAGCCAATTGCTCTTAGTATTGAGCCATTTTAGGAAGGACATCAGTGACTCCTGGTCACCATGCCAAATTAGAAAAATATCATCGATATAGCATTTACAGGTGGATATACTGTCTAGGTGCTGGTTAACAGGGGTCAATATTCTGGTGGTCTCAAGGTCAACCATGTAGACTATCACATAATGTGGGGCAAAAACAGCACCCATTGATGTGCTCCTGATCCACTGGTAGAATTGGTCATTGAAGGAGAAGAAATTATGTTGCCCTTATTTCACTGATCAAACCAAAATCTAGTGCATGTGTTTCCAACTCTAGCCTCAGATTATACAATCATCTGAATAGACAATTGTCCTAATCATACCAAATGCTACTGCATGTGTTTCCCAACCCACGCCCCATTTTACCCAATTATCTGAATACCCAACCATCCAGCAATGTATATGCCACCATTTTAGCTTGCTTCACATCCAATTCCAATGCTTGCTGAATATTGGTCAATACTCGCGCAGATTGCTAAGCTCACCAAGCATGACTTTCACGTTTCAGAAACTTGCTGATAGCAAGCTATCACGGATCTTTCTCTTGCCTATTCTAATAATGTATTCCCATGTTCTCCTTTCATCTCCTTGTCCACTTTTCCCCTCTTTCAGACCTTAACAGGCATAGGTCTCAGGCACCATTTTTCTTGTTCTGAAGATGATCCCATTATTGTGTTAAAGGTATCGAAACGTCGTCGCCTTCTCGCTCTCTGACACAAGCTTATATCCCTCATTTTCATATGCTACGGTGTTGCAATGCATTTTCTTTGGCCTAACTGATGAATTGTTTTGCCATGCTACTTCTAATGCCTGAGTTCTGTCTTTTTCATGTTTTATATGTTTCCACTTATATGTTGTTCTTTAATTTCTTACATTAAACGATCATCTCCAGTTGGACAGTTAAATAGAGACATCATTGTACTTCTTTATGGATTTTTTCTACAAATCTTTTCCTTGTTAGGGATCGTTGTTTCTGTAAAATGCATTACAATTTTACACATTGCCTCTAAGTTATGCCTGACTGCTTATGTGGCATGCTACGAGAGGGTTAAGGACAGGTTAATTTAGTGACTTTTTGTGGTTCACTCTGACAAGGATTATGGTTGTTGCCTGAGCGGGGCTTCAACTCCTCTCAACTAACAAGCCAATTTTGTACAGGCCACATGTGCCCTGAGGGCCAAACAGTGAGTATCACTGCCCTAGAGAGATCTGCAACTATAAATCAATGCACAGGTAGTAATTTAGGTAGGCAGTGCTAGGGGGATGAAAATCTCAACTGATGATGTGATCAACGTGCACTCAAACAGCAACAGAAATAACTAGTAATTGATACAGACTTACTGATATGTAGGTTAAGGAATTACAACTTTGACACAGATAACTGCGATGGGTGCCTTAACACGACCTTCCTGCCACTCGAAAAGTGGTGGTAGCACCAACAGCAGAAGTAGATCAGCAGAAGACATCAAAATCAATTTCAGAGTACAAAAGAATATGCCACTTCCAGAGATCTGGGGGTCAAGACATATCCCTCTTCTGGCATCACTAAGAAGGAAACATATGGGGTAAACTGTAGCGTAAGCTGTAGAGCAGAAGGTCTTAACAACAGGCTCTAACTCAATAATGTAATGTGGAAAACACAATTACAACATGGTAAAGAACCAGTGCAATATTTTTCGCATAACCTAGCCCAGTGAAGTAACTGGTGAAGGAAGAATGTTTTGATTGATGCCTGCTCGATCTGAAACTTTTGAAAAATGCACGATCCTCTCAGGCATGTTCATCAACTCACAAATGTATCCAGTTACTCTTACCATGTCTAAAATGTGCTATGTCCCTCTACTAGGCTTGCTAAACCAGTGAAAATCATTAGACATAACAGTACCATGAACGTTTAATCAGGCAGATGAAATAGCCTGCCTTATCAGCCCATTGATGGTGTATTATCATGAATAAAAAAAAATAGTCATTCTGTTTTAAAAAGAATGTTGAAGTCTCAAAGCTCTAATTGCAATTGTACACTACCATTTGCCTACTACAGAGTGCACATTATGTCAGCTGTTCATAAAAGGCAGAGTCAGCCCAACATGTAAGTGGACTGCCATCCTGCTAACAGGAACATGTATTAATAGAAGCATGTGCATTAACCTGTGGGCATATTAGCATACAGTATTACATTAGGGAATGCATCAAAACATAGAGGAGTTCCCCTCTCCAGGTATTGACTAAGTAGACCCTGCCTCCAGAGATGTTGGACTAGCATTAAATATCCACAGGACAAACAGGAAGAATCTGTCTCAAATGGCATCCTCTCACTAGTTCTAGCCTGCATGGCATGAGCATCCACTAAAGATAGATGTAATTCATAACTCCTTGATCCTCATGTAAAGCGCTCCGTTAACTCCGGGTCTAGCCAGCGCTATATAAAACTTTTCAAATAAAATAAATAGAAAAAGGGAAAGTTCTGTCATTTTCTCAATATATCAAAACATAAACCAAGACAAGTACTGCAATCAATTTTCTAAACAGGGAAGATCATTCTTAAAGCATACCACAGCAATAACACAGGCGCAACTATTCCCAGAAAACTCAGCGACATCCAGGAGTCATCTCAGAGTGAGGCTAAGCTTAGTTAAAAAATGAAAATGGGCATGGCCAAGATGGTTGCGGTATTGGAGCACCTTTCTGCAGCTCCACTGTCCATTTCTGCCAGCTCCCTGCCCTACTAGCAGCAGCAAGCAACTATCCTGCCCTCTTTAACTCACTGACTGTGGAGGGCACTAGGGGTGCAAAACTGAAAGAGAGAGCAAAGCAAAAGCCCTATGCACCCTGGGTAATGAGCCTTTGCCTAATGTAGAGAGAGCCACTGCCAGGGGATATAGTCGGACTGAGCCCTGAGAAGAGCCGGACTAGACCTGACTCACCCCAAAGTTTTGCCCTGAGACCTGCAGTAGATAGACAGCTTCCCTCCCAGAGTGTTCAGGGGTTCTCACATCCAATGATTTCTGGGCTAAATCACAGAGGGGCCAGCACTCACCAGTAGAGGACTTTGTGGATCCTGATACACATTTAATCCATTTGCAATGGGGATCCTATCACCAGAAGATAGCCCAGACGTCTACCACACCTGACAGCATCTGTGGGGCACATCAAAGTGAAAATGGAAACACAGCAGGCTAAAAAAGACCCCACCCTCAAAGACATGTTATGTAAAGCGTCCTAAAAAAAAACAGACACAAGAAGATAACCCTCACCTAGAGACCGAACGACCCCCAACATGCAACCCTAAGGTCAGATCATGCGGAATCCGAGGTACCAATGACTCGTAAATTTGTTGAGATGCTATTTGGTCAACTCAGGGTTAACATTGCATCTCTCCGAGATGACATTGCAACTGAACTTAAAGAAGTTAAAAGATGTGGTGGAGCCATGTCACCGGGTGGCCACCATGGAAACCACCAGAGATGCTAATGAAGAAGAGCTTGACTAATATATATTGGAACAACTGGAACTCAGAGCCCATAACATGGAATTACAGATCCACTGGGAGGATCTAGAAAATCGGTCAAGCAGGTCTCCAATAATAGTATCAAAGGCGACTCTCTTCTGGCTGACTCTGGTGATCTCGAAGTGTACATGCATCGCCTCTTCTGCTATATACTCCCAGAACTGGAAAGGACAGACATTGTTCTCGACCGCCCTCACAGAGTGGGGTGGTCACCCACAGTATCCGGCACTACAGAAGACATTCTTACCTGTGTTCACCATTATTGGCAGAAAGAAGCCATCGTGGTGGTGGTGCATGACCCTTTCACATTTGATGGAGTACAAATATGGCTCTACCAAGACCTTTCTTCCATCACACTTTTTCTCATGATTTCACTCAGTCAAGCCCACCACCATATTCCTCCATTTGCACGGTACCAAATAGACGTTGGGTCAACTCTTCTGCAAGATCTTTGTGTGGAACAATGAAACCCACATGATTCATACTATCAACGAGACCAGAGATATTCTGGGTTTAAACAAGCCCATAATAGAAGCGCCCCAACATGATCAACCCTGAGAAATGGCATCCAGACAACTAGGAGTCAAACAGGATTGTCACACTTTCAGGTGAAACCCATGCAAGTCAACAACAGACGAAAGCCAACTATAGGGTTCAGCACTCCTGCAGCAACTACAACATCATGATTCAAAGCACACTCAGAACTCGGACTGATTAGTCAGTCACCTTGCCCAATATGCCTCAGAAGGTCGGGTGGCTCACCTGAGCAAAAACTACGGTTGTATTTGAAAGTCCTGGGGCATAGACATTCTTCCACTCTATGTATCAATGGAACTGCAGAGCTCTCCACATAAATGCCATTCCTGACCTACTACCATACCCCGAAGCCACAGACTCCCACTAAGAACAGGGATCGCTCCCATGGAGGGAGTAGTTGAGTTCTATGTTCTCCCACCAGTTATTTCCTCTTCTCCACCATCAAACAGACCCCTAGATACACTCCTCACCACACAACCCAATGGGGCAACAACACACAGCACGTTACTGTCCCTCCCTCACCCTCAAATTGGGCAGCCGAACACACCACTACATATAAGGGTAAGATATTGGGCCTTAATGTCTGAGACCTAAATGCTCCTGCAAAACATCTGATGATTCTATCCTTGATATGATATTCTGATTGCTACATTTGTCATCTCAAGAGACACACCTCATGAAGAAAGCCTGGTTGTGTGTGAAGTTCCATTGGTTCGCGAAACAATGCTTCTCCTCAGGACCAAACAAGAGTGTGCGAGTGGCCAATTTGCTGGCTACTAAATTCCAGGAACAAGTCACACGGACACAACCTGCACTGCCCGGGACACTGCTGTCACTCCTAGCTCTTCCCCCAAAGGAGGCTCCAATATCTATCACTCCAGCTCTTCCCCCAAAGGAGGCTCCAATATCTATCACAAGACTTTCCTGCTCGAAATACCTCCAAGTTCTGCGTCTAATGAAACAGGAGCCCACACGTGACCACCGAGATGGAAAGAGACTTTCGTATGCCTGACGGTCCACTTAACCATGCTTAGTGACACTGAGCAATTAACAGCTGTTTCCCTTAAGTGGCGGATACCACTTTTCTCTCTGTTTGGGCTTTCCCTATGTTATCCCACTCCCATCCTTCTAGTTTTGTGGAGATAATTAATCCCTCTTCAGACCACCCTTTTACCCTAATTAACCCCTCCATTTTATGTGCCTCACCGGCTTATGGATGTAGGTATGAGTTTTTGACTAAACCGCATAAATAAAAAGATTTGCACTATAAAATAAATCACAAAGGTCCATACACTAAATTCGAAACAAGTAAAAAAATAGATACATCATGCATCTTCCAGGCACAGGACAACAGCATGAAGTGTTAGATCACTATAGATAAAGGAACAGTAGGAATTAGTCCTGAAGTGACTAGTTTAAGAATAAAACTTTACCACTTCACCCATATAAAAACCAGAAAAAAAGGAAACATAATCAGCCATTGATGGAGAGGAGGGTTTTCCGTAAATAAACCTGCTCGGATTAAACCTCCCATTGTGGGAAAATCCTTACCAAAGTTTTGAAAATAACCGAAAAAGTGTTTGCTAATTTAGTTTGGAGAACGAAAAATAAGAAAGGGGATAAAGACAATGGGTTTAAATAGGCCATAAATGATTCCTGCATGGAAAGTCAGCAAAAGAAAGGGCAAAATGATATTTTTCATGAGAAAATGTGAAATGAGAAACATGTTCTTTTATGGTTTTATTGAGCAATATTAATTACATAGAATAATAGTTTTAAATGATTGCATTTTAATAGACTAATGAAATATTGAAATGAAAAATGAAATGGAGCTTTTATTTTGAGGAAATAACCGAATCTGTTTGTTTCTCCTAGAGAAAACTGCACGTTTTACAAAAAAGACCTCCAGCTGACTTTAGGGTGAATTTGCTTTAAAACTTAGAAATGCAGAAAAATGTGCTTTATTCTTTACAAATGACTATTGCCTGAAGCAAAATATTAGTTTTGTGGACAACTGTGTTAAGAAATGTTACAAACTTTGTTTGAATGTCTGCCTGTCGAGGAAGAACAACAATTTGATTTCCTCTGCTGAAGGTTGATTATGACAGCATGAATCTAAACAAAGAACTTTTGAGAGAAAAGAGCAACAGAAGTGGTGTGACTTGACACCCTATGCTTCTAGACCAATGAGGGAGGGACTTTTCCACATTTTGTTACCAAAAAGTAGAGATGGACTTTAATTTTAGGGTATAACTATTAATGATAGATTCCATGTTTGGTAAGAACGTGGTGAGAGAGACTGAGAGACATTCATGTGAGCTGTTTCTCTGAGATCCTTTAGCTGATGCTGTCTGTAAGCTGACTTCTTATCTTTTTTCTCCTCATACCTTATGAGGATTGCCCCTGCTTTCCCTTCCGGCTGGAGGGTTAGAATTTTCAACTATTAGCACACTGTGCTATAGATTATTTAGGTTCATATGAGATTCTATAATTGCATTGATCTTATGAAAATGCTCTTTTGTCTCTTACTCAATTCTCAACTCATGCTCCTTAAATGAGATGCGATTGTGAATTACTGATTTGTGTTCTCTTGTGTGATGATTCTAATTCGATACTGTGCCTGTGTTTGACCATTTCATATGCTTTACAAAGAATAATAGATTAAAGCAAAGTAACAGAGAAACTGAGTCTGTCATTATTAAATATTGTAAGTAATGAGATCTATTATAGTTGTATATAGTGTGGTTTGAAAAATATTCCCTTTGTTCTAAGTCCTCATGAGGGGGATATTCATTTTGATATTTTGCCACATCCCTGCCAAATCTCCAACCTGTCGGAGGACCTGATGTTGATATGGGCCAAAATTCAGTCTTATGTATTAGAGATTTATAGGCTGATTCAGCCTGTGGTGTAAAAATTACACACTCTGCAATAATTAGCCAAACCCCATTTTTCCACTGTGCCACATGCTATCGCTATGAACCACTGTGCTACAGTTTCCCAAAGCGACAGGCCAGGTACACTGAGCTGTGAAGTAGGAGTTACTGATGCAATCCCTATAGAAAGGATGGAGTTAATTCATCTTGGAACAAGAAGTGCCAAAAAGTATGACAAATAGTCTCTGTGTGTCAGTCACCAGGAGCCGCCTGACCTAACAGCAGGAACGTTGATTATCAGCACTGGTGGACAGGCAACCATCCAGATGTTAAAGTAAAAACGTCCACATATTTGATGCCAACCCCACTTCACACACTCACACACATTTGCATGCAGAAACATGAGCACAGGTGCTTATCACACCACTCCTTACTGATTAACTTAATCTAGTAGATAATTAAGTGAAAAGGTGGCAGGATCAATTACTATTTTAAATAGGAAAATAATCCATCTCGCTACCAGCTCATGGCAACAACAGACTCTGTGGTAATTCCAGGAGAGGAGTACATGCCATGTGCAGGATTCTACCACAGAGACAACAAAGAAGACAGACTACACAAATACAAACTTCAGAAAGGCCACAATCGTTTCAGTGATCTATCAAGGTATAAGGAAGACTCACTACATGATAAGCACCACTCCATTGCCATACTGGAGACTACCTCTGTTGAACAGGCTTTCACTAAGCAATAACAAGAGCACACAATCCTCAGCCCAAAACAGAATCTACATGTAGACAAGGTAAAATCAACTGATTACGAAATGATACAAGGGGACATCTTGCTCTAGTGATGGGAATGTTTAGGCCCTTTTAAAGGGTTTCCAAAATACATGTGTGTGCCTTTGTACAGGTCTGAACAATCCTGAGTTACGTATGACAAACTACTCACGGGCACAAAGAGTACCTGGAGTGGACGCCTTCAATGATACCCTGTTTGAAAGAATGATGTATCCACTGTCCAACTTAGAGCAGGCTGCAAAATCACCTGAATGTCAATTGGTGACTGTAAAAGATGTCTGCTGGTTCCTAGCCTGACTGTCCTAGTCTGCCCAGAAAACACCATCCTACTGCACTAAACCAGTGATGGCCAATCCCATCGCTGCAATCACATCCTCTTTACATTTTACCTGGCGCGGTCTTTACTCTCATAACACCTTGAGTTCAGTTTCACTGTGGGGACTGTAATTTGACTTCTTCCTAAAACTGTGTACATGTCTGCATAGGGGCTTAACATTTGACCAGTCTGAAGGAATGAATCCACTCTGTTTACCTCGGTAGCCTGGAAACGGCATGTATACTCCCTCTCACTGCTCCACGGTGAAGTGTGGAATTAAGGCCTGACATTATCTTTGATGAAACCGCAACCAGAGCAAGTCTTAAGGAATTGATAAGAAAAGTGGCACTCAAAAGAGACGTATATTTTTCACAACAAACTGTAAGAGATAGCATGGGAGGGAACAAGATAGGGGCTGTTTCTTTAAGAGAGTGACAAACCATTGGACCAATGCTAATATACAACTCTAGATACATGAATCTATAGAGTGTTAAGGAGTACTAAGATAGGGCCTCATTCAAGAAAAGCCTGGACAAATCACAGTCCTACCTAAAAGAAGATTTGAATGTTGAAGTGCAACCTGAAGCACCAATAACTCTTCGGCTCCTATGACGACTGAGGTGCCTCCATGGAAGGACACTGTCCATTCGATAATAGTTTTATTCAGTCCTGCTCCCTGTGGGAGCTCCCTACTCCACCTGTAGGTTCTTCACCTTACCCTCTTTATACATGCTGGCATGCTTGCTTGATTGCCTGCATTGGCATTGAAAGGCCACATGACTAATAATAAGCCACCTCCTAGTGCCTAGAAGTTCTTCCTCTGGCTTGAGATCTGTCATTGTGGCCTAGGTGGAGTCAGTGCAGAGTTTGACCCAGACAGAGATACCCTGTCTCCCTCAGTGTTTGCATTTCTCAGAAAGAAATCTTGCAGCATGGCCTTCGAAGTGAAACACCAGAGAAAATGAAAGATAACCTAGACTGCAGTTGTGTAAAGCCTTTTCCTCCACACACATTTCTTTCAACTGAGATTCTGATTCAGAGCTCCGCCCATTTGTGTTCACATCCACACTGGACATGTTCCATCTGACAGCCCTGGCATCTTGGACCAAAATAAAAAAACAAACGAAGTTCCCAAATCCCATTCACACTCCATGGTGTGAAGCCATGCTTCATATAGATGTAATGATGTGCTGCTGTTGACGTATCACCCTTGCTAACACACATAAAGCCCCGTAAAACACCAGGGTCTGCGTTCCTGGCATCGAAAGGACATTAAACTAGCCAATAAAAGCAGAAAAAGGTGTTGCAATGCACTGCAGATCTTATGTGCTGCGCATTTATAGAAGTCTTGATGCCAACATCAGCACCTGAAGTGTTCATGGAGGAAAGCTTTGAAGCCCCCAAATCTCGGCTCCTATTTAAAATGTACATTGATCCACTACAACGCGAATTTCTTTATTCCATGCAAGGTTGTAATTCTGTAGTGTACATTGTATTATTTTCCTAAGATGTACCCATGCAACTGTTTCGTAATAAACACGAAGTCCCAGATTTCCTTTCACACACTGGCACTAATCCTTTCACTCGCCCATGAGCCTCCATATGAAAGATTTCTTGTATCTGTAAGCTGCTGTGTTTATGGATTTTGTTCAACACAGAGTTTGTGAGCCATGCTCTATTGTTCAATTTAAAGAATAAATGCCAGAGGAAGAAAAGCGTAAAACATCATAGCTTTAGTAGGCTTCAAACATTAATTGTAAGTGGAATATTTGGCATGTGTCATGTGTTTCATATCAGGAATCGTTTTGAAACTTGAGCTGTCACTGCAGCCATTCATAGCAATCATAAAAACTGGGCTGGTGTGTGTAGATATGGGTTGAATATCTCAAATGGGTACGTACATCTCCCGAAATATGTCAATGTTCATAGGTAGCTAAAGTTAAAACAGCTGCAAAACGATGTTCTTATAGAAAGTTTGTATCTGCAAATATAACACTCTAAAACTGTTTTAAACATGTAAGAGAAGTCGATAAGGACGCGAAGGAACAAGCTTTATGGAGCAGTGTGGAAAAAGGTTATATCTAGGGGATTGGTGTGCCTTCCACCGCAGCGCATACTTTTTGGTTTTTTTTTTTTACATCTTATGAGGGCCCGTAAACTTGCACCAACCCCCGAGATTTGTAGTGGAAACATCTCTGCCTGCTATGACGTCAGTATTGTTAACAAGCGCACCGGCTTGTGCGCCCAGGTCTACGGGAGGATGCACGCACACTCTTTGTGGTTTCGATCAAACGATGGAAACGCTCCCGAGACTGCTTGCAACAGACATATTAATAAAGCATTCATATCACAAATGTGTTTATTCGCTAATTATTCGGCAGTCTTCCTCTATTAATCGAATCTAGTCGAAGTAGACGGTATCTGTCAAAAAGGCACATTTAGAATTCTTAAGTTGCCTAAAGTAAAACGTGAATAGAAAAGTGCCCACTTTAAAACCCTATTTCAGTTTCATCTTCATTATGGATGATTTGCAATATGAATCCAATGATGCTCAGCTTTAGGGGCATATTATCAGGAAACGGCGTTAAAATTATCGCCGCTTTTTAGCGGTAGACAACTGCCACTAAACCGACGATAATGGGCTTGATAATATGCCTTTGAGAATTCCCATAGAAGCCCATGTTCTGGTGTGAACATGGGCTTTTATTGGAATTCTCTGCGGCATATTATCAAGCCCTTTATCGCAGCTTTAGCAGCAGTTTTCTGCCGCTAAAGCGGCAATAATTTTAACGCTGTTTCTTGATAATATGCCCCTCACTCCTCTTCTTCTCATTCATGACCTTTCTCCCTATTCTTATCTTTGCACAGCCCAGGAGCATTTTGGTCTCACTGTGTTTTCATTGATGGCATGCATCCTTCACTGTTGAAATCAGACATTGCACTGCAGTGCACCTAATCTGTGGGACTATTTCCTATCCTTCTGTATATCACTATGGTCCCTCTTGCTTCCTTCTCCCCAATGCCTCTAGGTATAAAAAAAAATTCCCTACCCCCAGCATCCAATTGTCCCCCACCTCTTCCTTGCGCGCTCATAGCGCCATCCTTGCGACACCATGGATGCGTCTTATTTACTGTACGATGCTCCATGTTGTAAAGATTTACTAATATGTCAGTATTCCTGACGTATTAGTAGGTGCAAAATTGATGCATTGCTGGAGTGTGTCTGAAAAGAGGCACAACTCCAGCAATGTGTCCTTTAATAGGGGCCTGTGTCAGACTTAAGCCTGCTCTGAATCAGGCATATGGATTTGACAGAGTGGCGCCCTAGAAGTGTTGCAGTGATCCACTTCTACAACCCTTTTTTTGCGTGGGAATGCCCACCCTGGATAGATTATACCTGACGCAGGTATATGGTAGCGCAGGGGTTTACAAAGTGACGCAACTGCTCAGATGCATCACTTTGTAAATATGTCGCAGTGTGGAACATATTTTAGGCCACCAGGCCGTCACAAAAAGTGACGCACCGGCGGTGCAAGGGACTCATAAATAGGCCCCTAAGGAGCACCCCATCTAGGGAGTTGAAGTGTTGAAAGCTCGGCGTTGTGGTACGCTATGTTTTAGAAAGCCATAAGAACTGCGATACAAACTCAAATGTTAGATTTCCCTGACCCAAGGCTGCACCTTGCTGAGACATTTTCTTAGTATATATTTCAGTGCTTGCCTTCATTAGGTGATACGCAGTGGGTTGAAGGGGGTCTGCAACCTTTTGTACTGTGCTACTTTCTATTTCTCCACAGAACAAAATTTTTCCTCGCTTCTGATTGCACATGTTCCAAATACCACCAACCCACAGCAGAAGATGCAGCCTAAATGACGAGAAGGGAAGAGACTTCGGGCCCGATTCACAGAACTAACTTAAGACAAAATCCTAAACTTACTACTTTTGGTATTCACAGAAGGCATTTAGTAGTAGTAAAGTTAGGATTTTGTCTTAAGTTTGACTTAAGACAAACTTAAAACAGACTTAAGACAAACTTAAGACAGACTTAAGACAGACATAAGACAAACTTAAGACAAACTTAAGACAGGCCTAAAACAGACTTAAGACAGACTTAAGTTAGGATTTTGTCTTAAGTTTGTCTTAAGTCTGTCTTAAGTTTGTTTTACGTCAAATTTAAGACAAAATCCTAACTTTACTACTACTAAATGCCTTCTGTGAATACCAAAATTAGTAAGTTTAGGATTTTGCCTTAAGTTACTTCTGTGAATCGGCCCCTTCCATCCTCTGTGGTAGTGGAATCCGTGGGGAGCACCGGTGTGTGGCGCTCACTTGACCAGAAATTTGCATGCACCCTATTAATAAGTAATGTGTGGTTTATTTAATTTAATGTAAAACTATTGCCGACAAGTAACGTCACAGCAGAGTGGGGTGGGATGTAACAATATATTTCTAGCACACAGTGTTAAATCATCTATTATAGGCGCTTGAAGTTGGCTTGCTACATTAGTCACTACAACAATTCTCTAATGATATAATGTTGGTAAACAAAAGAACGGTGTTTATGAAGTGCTTGCTATACCTGATGTTCAGTTAAGGATATTTTGATCTTTTTTTGCGGCCCAGAAAAGCCAAAAGAAGTTGAAAGCAAGGATTCAGTAGTCCCTGCACAATGTTTAAACTATTGCTTCAAGCTACTGAGCCTCGGAAGGAGTTTTAAAGTGATGACATTTCTCCCTTGGTAACAACCTCCTTCCAAAAATGAAACAAGCCGTCTGTGAAAAGAAACATTGACAATGCCAATAATGCCATGGATCTACTGGTTTTTCCAGTGCTTGATCATAGGGTGGAAAGATGCTTTTTACACCACATAATTTTCCGACTGTAGGAGGAATGTCTGGACACGCCTCTGTTAGATGTATCTTTGTCATTAATAGAAAGTAAGTCCAGTACCAGTGACGTCTTGCAGATATCCGCAGATAACACAGCCAACTCGAGCAGAAATAAAAAGAAAAAGTAAGTCAAGCGTCACAGGATATATATAAACTAATAGATTAGTTAACGCAGGAGGGTGGTGATTTCTAGCAAACACTTTCAGGGCTTAAACTCCCCCCTCCCTCCAACTAAACATACTTTGAGGTACCTTACTAAACGTCTCTCGGGTCAAGTCAGTTATTAAAAAATCCTGATGGCCGAGAGTCCTGAGAGGGATGAAGATTCATTCTGGGCAAGACAGTCTTCCAATTACCCCATCCCCATGTCAGTTTTACCTATAAAGGGGCATATTATCAAGGACAGCGTTAAAATTATCGCCGGTTTAGCAGCAGAAAACTGCCGCTAAAGCGGCGATAATGGGCTTGATAATATGCCCTAGAGAATTCCAATAGAAACCCATGTTCACACCAGAACATGGACTTCTATTGGAATTATCAAGGGCATATTATCAATCCCATTATCGCCGCTTTAGCTGCATTTTTCTGCAGCTAAACCGGCGATAATTTTTAATGCCGTCCTTGATAATATGCCCCTTAGTCTTTGCTTTTCGAGTTCACAGACCTTTGGCTGTGATGACCATAGTTGGTTGTCTCTAGACATGAGCAAAATAAGAAATTGCAGAACAATAGTTTGGTGAAGCCACCAAAAGTGGTCCTCAGAGCTATTTTCTCTGAATGCTGTGCCGAGAGAGAGAGAGAGAGAGAGAGAGAGAGAGAGAGAGAGTGTGTGAGTATTTGGAGTTATGGTTTACCACAAGGCAATAGATCTGCCCTAGATGCTGTCACTTCACAGCTTAAAGTCTAAGAAAAAGAGAAAAAGATAAGTGCTGTTGAACCAACCACAAAGCACAAAACATCTTCTAACATTTTTTCCCACGGTAGATGGTATTCCTGCTCATGATGTTAATAACAATATGTGCTTATCTGTGGGGAGATAGGAATGAGAAATGAGTGTGGAGTAGAAGTGTAGTTGTAAAATAGAGGGATTCTGTTTCGTACTTGGCATTACATTGGGACTTCCAGGAACAGATCATTGTGCATTGTGGAGAGGATACCTTCACTAAAAGTTAGACTGAGGCATGATTCAGTTCCACCTCCAGAAAGAGCCTTTGCCACACATGTCCTGGAATATATCTCCTTTCCCCATCTGCTCTCATCATGTCTTTTTTGTTTTAGGGCTTCCATGGTTTCTACCTCTTCTCCCAACGCATTGACGAGGTCTGCCCTTGCCTGCCATATGGCTGCCGTCTTAGTTCCATTGAGAGTGTTTGGAGGCAGACCATGTAGTTAATGACTAGTAATTAGCAACAACAATGGTAATTACAAAGTCTATCTCCCCCCCAATAAAGTTATTGGGACTGGCTGTGTTATAGAGGCTGGAACAGTAGTATAGCCTTCTGAAAGTCACACATACCGAAGGGAAGAGGAGAGAGGCTAGCGTGTGGTGTGTTAATGTATGTCCAGTATGTCTGATTGACGTAAGATGAATGATGTTTGCATATACATTCCATTCCAAGTTTTCCATACTTGAGTTGGAGATCTCTGCCAGTCATAAAGTTACTAGCAGTTTCTTTAAGGGTGTAATTAATTTTTAAGAGTCTTCACCGCCTTAGATATGTGGAAGAAAACACATAAATCATATCACTACTCTTAATTTTTACCTACAATCAGTGAATACCATTGAAGCAGAGATCTCCGCCCAGGTGAAAGTAGATCTCCGTACATAGGCTTCCCTCTGTGATTTCTAACCATAGACTCAATTGATTTACCTCTACATTTTACCATCATATTTAGCTATAGCGTTTGCTTAGTGTGACAGGCTATCAAATCTGTAAATGCTATTGTGACTGTCAAGCTTCATTAACAGGTCCTGTAGAAGTTTACACCTCACTATGTCTCAACCAGAGAGAGCCCTTCACTCAGTGACTGTCCGTCAAATCAGCCAATACTCTTTAAAGAGGCTGAAAAACAGAGGCAGTTTACCTGATGTTTAAGAACCTAGACTCTGGAAGGAATGCACCCGGCCCGAAATTGTGGTCAGGTTCCAGGAAAGAAATGAAATTATTATTATTATTATTATTATTATTATTATTATTATTATTAGGACTTGTATCGCGCAACGAATCATCCATGCAGGGATCTCTCGGCGCTTTTGGTGGCACAGTGCTAGCGGCTATGACAGAGTTACGGCTTTAGAACAGCCACGTTTTTAACAGCTTCTTGAATCGTCCCAGACTGGAGCAGGCACGCAGCTCATCAGGCAGACGGTTCCAGTGAAGAGGGGCTAGATATGAAAATACGCGTCCTCCCATTTTGGCCTTCCTGATTTTACATGAGAGAAGCAGATTCCAATTGCTAGATCTTAGTGAGCGTGCAGGTATATAGACTATTATTTTTGTCCTTAAATAGAGCGGGCCTGTCCCCTGCCGTTCTCTAAACACCATCACCAGGAGTTTAAACACTGCTCTCTTCCTCATAGGCAACCAGTGCAGCTGTTGCAAAAAGAGAGCAGGAGGGGTTCTCCCTGGTTTGTTAAGGACCAGTCATGCCGCTGTATTTTGCACTACTTGTAGTCTCACCGCTAGGTCCTTCCTGATTCCTACTAGTAGCGCATTGCCATAATCTATTCTACTGACTAGTAAAGCCTGTACTAAGGTCTTTCTGGCCTCCACAGTGATCCATGGGAAGATCTTCCTCAGCATCCATATGATACCAAAGCAGGTTCATGATACTAATTTCACCAGTTCCGATGGCCACCAGTCAGAGGACCATATCTCCGTAGCCTTCCCAAACAGGAGGATCTCCATTTTATTGGAGTTTAACTGCAAGAAATTCTCGCTCATCCAGGTAGCGATTTTCAACATACAGGCCTTAAGCTTAGCTCTCGTTTCCGCTGGGTCCGTCTAGATGGGGATTATCACCTGCGTGTGATCCGCATACGAGATTGTCTCAAAGCCACAGGATTTAATGATGGTGGCCAGCGGAGCCATACAGATGTTGAATAAGGTGGGACTTAAGATAGAGGCCAGCTGGACGCCCTTGTCTACTGCCGTAGTCTGAGAGACAAATGTGTCTAATTGGACACATTGAGTTCTGTTGTTAAGAAAGCTGCATGTGAACTATTCATACTTGTTAACTGAAGTGAACTGAGAAGAGTGATCACGGCTGGAGAATGTAAAACATTTTCATGATTATCTGCCTAAAACTAATGTCGCAATGCTTCTATCTTGCTATATTTTTCATCCCACTATCATTTTATAAATTCTCATAGCAAACAAACAAATAAATGAATACATAAATACACACATGAATGAATCAATTAATAAATAAATAATGTAATGAATAAATGATCTGCTATCTTTCCGGGGACTGAGCTGATTGGTCTACACCTCAAGCAGAATAGTCCAATGATATATGGGCAATGCAGGTTAAGGCAGTAGTCAATTACCTTTTTTATCACTACACAGTGACGGTGAACAAGAAGCTTTCAGAGCTCATTCAAGGGAAAGACATCTGTTGGCCTACATGGTAAAGGTTTTGTTGTCGATTGCTTTGGGTAGAGTGTCGAGGAGAGAAAAGGGCACCACTCTTCTATCAATACTTCAACAAAAACTTAAAATATGTTTGTCAAAGGTTCCCCATTGGTCTACAAACTGAGTGCAACAGATAGACCTTAAACAGACAGGAAGAACTGAAGGAGGATAGGAAATGAGTTGGCTCTAGAATAGCTTTCTGAGGCCGGAACAAATTACTTGACCCACAAGCAGCATCAGGCCACCATTCTTTACTTGGCTCTATGTGTATCAGCAATATCAGGCTGTCTATCACAAAAGCAGAATGGGTTCTAAAAACATCTGCCTGGACTGCAGCTATGATATGAACCACATTAAAAATGTCACCCAAGATCAGTCTAATGGAAAACAACAGATCAGGTCTGAATGCTGAGCAATAAGGCACAAGTACCCATAGTTATCAAAGTTGTAGCAAACATGGCCCAACCAGGTACCATATGTCTAACTCTATAGGTTGCTATACAAAATAAGAAAAGGAATGGAGGTGAATGTAGTAGTGGCTTTAATGGACTCGGGCCATATGCAACTTTACAGTTGGGAACTGGTACTGAGGCTAGGCATCACCACGCAATGAAAGGAAGCTGTTGACCAGATACAAGTTGTGATTCTGACAAGCCTTATGTCTTGTCTATTTACACATTTAACAGATCCTTTGGTTATGACATTTTTGGGCATCATTTCAACATCATTGAGGCCCCAAAACTTTAGCTCATGCTGGATTTTTCCTGGCCTAATCCGAACATCAATGGGAAGTAGGGCTTTTTAACCATGTCTTCTTTGTACGGTTTGATGTGCATTCAGATTTCAGTGGATATAGACACCCCATATTTGCAACGTCACCTTAACAGTACATATAGAGCAAGATGTGCTGTTGGCCATGGTCACTAAGGTCTAGCATATCTATTTGGATGCCATATAACTGCTACATTAATTTGGTTCCAGAAGCATTCATAAATACATTCTGACAGAGAGTGCTATCTGGATATGTGCCTGGCCAACGGCTTCTTATAGGTTTCATAATCAGCAGCAATGTCAGTAACCTTCTTTATGCCCAAGAACGTAGGAGAGTGAAGGAAATATATAGATTACTGTGTCCTCCATCGTATTATATTGAGAGTACCTTTGCCTTTCCTGAAAAAATGATTAACTTCTGACATGCTTTTGCAACATGTACATTCTATGTGGAAGCCAAAGCCTCAACCCTGGCTTTTGGGAGATTTTGTCTCAGAGGCACCCGTTCATCGGACAACTGCATCCAGTAGGGTAATTTAGGTGATCCTGCATGATTAAGTAAAGGTATGTGTGCATCTGGATCCAGCTAGGACCAGCATCAGTGAAAAGCCATACCACCAAAGGAGGCTGGTCCTGTCCATGCAGTGACTACCTAAGAAGGCATTTAATTTCACATATGACTATAACTTTGATGTCCACTCAGAAGCAGTGAGAACATTGGATGTCATAGGATTTGGTTGCAAACCTTACAAACTCTGTAGACCAATATTTATCAAATGTGATATATGCACATGGACCAAAGGTGATAATACCCCGTGGCATAGTAACAAATCCATTGGGTTCCTTAGAGCTCAGCCTATTCTGCCCTATGTTTCATGTACCATTTGTTCTGAGCTTATTTTAGATTTACCCTTAAGCCATGGTTACAACACCATCAACACAAACAGTGGTTGTGTGCTTACATTAGCGGCTTGCAGGGAATGAGGGTGGAGGGATGGGGGGACAAAATATTTAAAAATACCACTTATCTCTTCCACCGGCCACATCTCTCCTCTGCTTCTCCTGTGAGTCCCGGAACCTGTAAACATTCAGGCTCCCCATAGCCAATCACAGTGCAGCAATGCAGCTTTGTGATTGGCTCCCCTAAGCCAATCACGATGCTGCAATGCAGCGTTGTGAATGGTCTGAGCGCTGTAGTTCGGAGCTCAGATGCCGACTGGGGACCTGGTCATGTCCTCCACCAGGCTGTGTAATGTAGCCTGGTGGGGAACATGCAAAGTGTGCATGACTGTTTGGCCAGGCCAAGACGGCCGGCTAAGCAGTCATGCCCACTTGGAGTGGGCAAACCACTCCTCCCCCTGTGACTCTAGCCCTGACCCTGCCCTTAACCTGAGAAAAATAAAATGATAATGACTACGCTATTATCATTTAAATTTTCCTGCTCAAAGAGCGACGCCTCTCCACCTTTGCGGAGGAGCCGCCACTGTGTCCTTATCGTCTTAGCACGAGTATTGCAATTCTCCACATTGTGAAAAATAGTGGTTGCTATCAATTACTGATCACTCACAGAGTGCATAGTGTGTCCAGTGAGAGCTCTGGGCTGCATATGCATTTCAAATTTAAAACTGTTGTGCTTTATTTGACTTCCACAATTACATTGGTTATAGTTTTACAGCGCACATATTTACATGTTTTAAAGTGCTATTGAGTGCTGATCTTTTTATTAAAAAGAATATCTCTGACTGGATATTCCAACTACCTTCGCTCTCATGACTGCTAGAGCTAGGCTGTCCCAGCAAATTGGGGAAACTATTTGGCAATCGGTCGGCTTCACAATAGTGTCAGCTCACCACTGTCACCATCTGTTGGTAAGGCAGACATCTTTGTGTGTATACCATTTGATGCATTTGTTGCAATGAATTGACCAATATACAAGTATCAGATATGCTCACAGGACCTGGAGGAACTCAACAGTGGGTAGATAGCTAAAGGTGGATACTGTGTAGTGTTTGCTTTCAAAATGGATAATCGATTCAAAAGCATCTGGACCCCAAATGACCATTCTAAGGAAACACCAACAGATATTCAGTACAGTCTGCTTTGAAAACATGTCTTCGACTAACTCTGCAAAATACAAAAGGGTTGAAATTAGATTGCCATTCATTGTAAATAACACACGTACAAATACATTCCCAAATCTATATATGGATTGTGGAAATGTGAAGCTGTGGCATAAAGGGTAAAAAAGAATGAGTGTACACCACATACTCCTCACTGGGATCTGTAGGTACTGTTCTTGACCGTTTTCAAGTACTCATGTCACTCCTTTTAATTGATCTGCTCTATGAAGACTGAAGGGATAGCTTTGCATTTGTTTATAATATCATTTATATAGCACAAAGCTGGGTGGGAAACAATGGAGCCCTGTACCTATATAAGGGGTCTCAGAGATAGCTAAATGTTGAGCACCTTAAATGCGGATTTACACATTTGAATTAGCTTACATTCCAATATACATATTTACAATTTAAGGCATATAGGGCCCAATTCACAGAACTAACTTAAGACAAAATCCTAAACTTACTTCCAGTTTGGTATTCACAGAAGGCACTTACTCATTTTGGTATTCACAGAAGACACTTACTCATTTCGGTATTCACAGAAGTTAGGAGTCCTAACTTTAGGACTCCTAAATGCCTTCTGTGAATACCGAAAGTCTTAAAATTAGGATTTTTCTCAGTTTAGTAGTAGTATAGTTAGGACTCCTATCTTTAGGACTCCTAAATGCCTTCTGTGAATACCGAAAGTCTTAAAATTAGGATTTTTCTCAATTTAGTAGTCCTAAGTTTAGGACTCCTAAATTTAGGACTCCAAAATGCCTTCTGTGAATACCGAAAGCCTTAAAATTAGGATTTTTCTCAGTTTAGCAGTCCTAAGGTTAGGACTCCTAACTTTACAACTACTAAACTGAGAAAAATCCTAATTTTAAGGCTTTCGGTATTCACAGAAGGCATTTAGGAGTCCTAAAGTTAGGAGTCCTAAATTTAGGACTACTAAATTGAGAAAAATCCTAATTTTAAGACTTTCGGTATTCACAGAAGGCATTTAGGAGTCCTAAAATTAGGAGTCCTAAATTTAGGACTACTAAATTGAGACAAATCCTAATTTTAAGACTTTCGGTATTCACAGAAGGCATTTAGGAGTCCTAAAGTTAGGAGTCCTAACTATACTACTACTACTGAACTGAGAAAAATCCTAATTTTAGGACTTTTGGTATTCTCAGAAGGCATTTAGGAGTCCTAAAGTTAGGACTCCTAACTTCTGTGAATACCGAAATGAGTAAGTGCCTTCTGTGAATACCAAAATGAGTAAGTGCCTTCTGTGAATACCAAAATGGTAGTAAGTTTAGGATTTTGTCTTAAGTTAGTTCTGTGAATCGGGCCCTCAGAGAATAAATGTTTGCCCAGTATTACAAAGGCATGGGCTGAATCTACTTTTACCATGTACCTTGCACAAAAATCTTTATTTCCTCAGGTTTACCTAGGACCAGGAGGTAAACGGAGCTTAAGAGGTTTGTGGTGCAATGAAGTGGTTTTGTTTGTAAGGTCACACATATTTTTCCATGTCTAGATAGATGTTAGAAGATTCTGGATTGTTGTTGTTTTCCATACACCACTGAAGTACACTTCCATATTCTCTAGAAAGTTATTAGCGAAACAAAGATATGCATTGAGTTTTCTTTCCCTGTTTTGAAACAGTACATCTTCCAAAACACATAAACCAATTTTTTTTAACAGAAGTGATTAGGGTTGTGACACTTACAATTTCTCTTTTTTGTTGTTAGTCTAGCACTTATGGTAATATGAATCAATGTGTAATTTTCTGTGGTCTGATGAGGAGGGACAGCTACTGTGAATTTTATTAAAGTCTGAAAAGCACTCAAAACATTTGCCTGTTCAGACTCTGAGCATTGTTTTTTGTGAATCGTGATTTTTGTGACCAGCTGGCTATTATTTAATTAAACTCTTTGTCTGTAATGAGTGATTACTTTAAATCATTTACAAGAAGGAACATCTATAATGCAGCATAAAAACCAAAATTCAAGTATTGTGATTTTAAAACCAGTTAATGAAAATCGATGCAAAAGCTGTATATAAAATAATTTTAAGACAATATAAAAGAACATGACATTTAAGACCCAATCAAAATTGGCTGCTTATATGTGTGTGCAAAGGCATGCTATGTTCATTAAACTCATTACTCGTGCTAAAACAATTTTATTGCATTTAACTCACAGTTTGGTGTATTGGGTCAGTATGTAGTCTACTGACATTAGAGCGGTGATTTTGCTCACTGGTGTTTAGAATTTCAACTCTCTGTGTGCTGGGGATGGTTTATATAAAATCTAATCAGAAATGGCCTTTGAATTGATGAGCTGCGTTAACCCAGCTCTGGTAATCGCAGACATTTTCCAGGGAAGGCAGGCGTGGAGCATGGGCTGTATATTCCAAGTGAGTCTATCAGTACTGAGAATCTCTGTCTGCTGCAGCAAATGGAGAGGTCTGCAGGTTTTCCTTTGAAATACATATTTGAAATATAAAATACCTCGAACATAAACAGTAGCAACCTTTCTTGGAGAGAGATGAAAAGGCCCAAAGTCTGTATGCGTCACGTGCCAGGGTTGTGGTTACATTCTGGATTGCACTGTGAACCCCTCGAGGGTAAGCATCAGAGTAACTGGTAAACCAGGAGACGAAGGGCGGGATCGCGAGGCTTGCGGGCCGCGGTATCGAAAGTGCAACGCATATGGGGGGTGGGGGGGGGGGGAGGGGTTGGTCTACAGTCAAGCCAACCTTCATAAATCTGGGCCTCCTGCACTTTTCTAATTCATTTTCAGAACACATTCAGTTTGTATGAGAGGTCCTCATTTGCTGTTCAAGTGTTTCCAGCACATTCACAGCAGCCTGCTCTCCCCATGAATGCAGTGCTAAATCCGACCTATCAATATATTTTATGTATGGCAAATAGGGAAGGTGAATAAGACATAAAATAACAACTTTGTTAACCACAGGACCATTTTTGAATGTGTATATTGTCTTTGAAAAAGAGAGATGTGGGGGGGGGGGGGGTTGGGTGGCTATATATATAGCTTAACTACTGTTTCCTTATGCCAGTAATCAATTTTCACTAGTTACCTTCATTTAGAGACCCAGGCAATCTCAGGTGATGTAGTCTTCGCTGCATTGAGTATACATTCACCAGTGTGTGAATATTCGCTATGCCTCTACATAAAGAGTGAAAAAGTACAATGGCCTGATGTAGGGTTTTGGTGGATATAGTTTAGGAAATAACGCCAGAATGAAGCAATGGTGGTTATGAGAGAGAATTTATTATGATGAGCATGCAAAAAATCAGTGCAGTAGAGAGCAGAGCACATGTAGATGTAGGGATCTTGCTGTGTTGAGGGAGGTTTCATGAATATGGTCACCACCAAACCCTTGGTGCAGTGAGTCATTAAATATATCAAGAATATTGTATTCTATGCCAGGATGGGACAGATGGCACTGCCCTTGCCCTTTTTAGATATATTATCTGGACGGAACAGGACTATAATCTTCAGGGTTCAATTAAGCACAGTCTAGTCTAAATAAAATTGAGAATCATGATGATTGTTCACTGAATGTTCAGAAACTGTCCACCAACTCTAAGGTAGCAGGTTAAATTCTAACTCTCTCAGCCACAGAGAGGCTCTTGGCTTTGGAAATAATTAAGCTGAAGTTGGAGCCTTTTAAATGTGTAGATCTGGAGCAGTTCTGTATCAAACCAGCATTGGAGAGATTATAAACTTGTAACTTGCATTCAGATCAGAGGGTTACTGTGGTCCAAGAAAGCACTGTGTTGGAAAAGTAAGATGTGTATTGACTTGGTGATTGCAGTATTCCACAAAGTGCTTGTTGTTGCTGAGGAAGGGTGGTGGATGGTATATGATATTTGCTAGGGTGACAGTAAAGGGGGAGGTTTTATTCTCAACCACAAGGCATTGAAATGAAGTAAAGGTTTGGGACTACTCATTTGCCCTTTTGGAGTCTTAGACGTGTCAAAGATTGGATCAGTAGGACGTTCTGAAGGAGTTTTAAGGGATGAGATATCCTCTACATTTATGTAACATACCTCAACCCTATCACGGACAGCCAAGTGTGTTTCTCTATTCCTATTAGGCCACGAAGATTAGCAGGAAGATGGTATATTGGAATCAGCTGTGTTTAATGGTTAATATACACAAAGGATCAGACGGTGGCTGTGTAGGTTTACACTAGCTCCAGCTTAAGAGAGAGTTCCAGAGGAGAGGAGCCTATCCATATTTATTCTTATGGGGCATGTAATGTTAGGGGTGGATATTAGTAGTAGGTTCATCTATATTTAATACTTGGTGTGTGGAAGGGGTTGACAGAATTTGAACAGGGATTTACTAGCTCCAACTTCAGAGAAGGCAGAAGAGTGAGGCATGGTGGTCTTCCAACTGCCCTATTATCCAAAGGCAGTCTGGCCGCACTAGGACCACTGCAACTGCCAGGGATCAGAGATCCCTGGCAGTGGTGTGGAGGTCTTGAGGCGGCAATATGCTTGAGCATATTACGAGTTTCCTCACGCCACACTTTTCATGGCAGTGTGACCGCCATGAAAAGTCTGGGCGGTGAGGAAACAAAGGGGGACCTACAGGGCCCCCTTGTGCCTCTGTGCCATGGGCTGCATGCAGGAGGCACATGCTGTGCCCCCCTGTGTGCATGTACCACCCCATACCTGCTCGACATGGACTGCAGCGGTCTATGCCGTGCAGGTACAGATTTTAACACTCCCATTGCTGTGCCTATTTCATATGCACCACCATGGGAACGCCAAAAGACCACCGGCCAGACAGGAAAAAACTCCTAATCTGCCGGGAGGATCAACCATGGGAAGTGATGCGAAATTCCACTCCTGCACCGCCAAACTCATAATGAAGACCTTAATCATTAAGTTAACTCTGCATTTGAGTTTTCTACCATTCAAAAGCATTCAGAAACATCATTTCATTCTCTTGTTACAATATTGAGTTGACATGGACTTTTATTGAAGATTTAAATACCTCAGTTCTTCACTTCTGTGCCCTGGGTCATAAATCTGACTCCAGCACTGCTCATTATCAACCCCTGCAATCTGCAGCCTGAGCCTAATAATTTAAAATAAACACAGCCTTCCTTTAACTTTAAAAGGAAAATGTGACCATGTGTCTATTTAAAAAGGAACTCACGGCTATAAGCTACTCTGAAGGTGTCTGTAAGTTACTGGTACTTTGCGTTCCACCAGTTGAAGGCACCTACCGTAGACTCTAAATGGGGATTTAAATTAATCTACTCTGGTGTTTACAAACACAGAGAGAGATTTAAAAAACATATTTTACCTGTTGGTCCTATCTATGAAGAGCCATTAAAAATAGAGGGCCCGATTCACAGAACTAACTTAAGACAAAATCCTAAACTTACTACTTTTGGTATTCACAGAAGTTAGGATTTTGTCTTAAGTTTGTTTTAAGACTAACTTAAGACAGACTTAAGACAGTCTTAAGACAGACTTAAGACAGACTTAAGTTAGGATTTTGTCTTAAGTTTGTCTTAAGTCTGTCTTAAGACAAACTTAAGACAAAATCCTAACTTCTGTGAATACCAAAAGTAGTAAGTTTAGGATTTTGTCGTAAGTTAGTTCTGTGAATCGGCCCCCTTGTTCCCATTTTTTGTAAACTTGTAGCGTTCTGTGTGGTGCAGACGTTCCACAGAGCAATTGCTTAAAAATGTTTTACAAGGATTCCATGTTCCTATAGGTGAAATCTCAGGCACACTCCTGGGCTTTTCATGGGAGTATTTTTTGTTGTATCCCATCAGTAAGTGTGAGCAGATCACAGGTCAGCTGTCCTGCTCCGGTTATTCTTTATAATCTCACTATGCTTTGACAGGCATGCTTGGGGAGAGCTACTTTGGATGTAAAATTAGTGCTTTTTTGGAATTCATTACCCTCTGCAATTCAGGGCACTGCAGTTTTAGACGGGCTGTTATGACCTGGCTCTTTAAGAGAGGTTACATGTGATCCTTTCATTTTATATAGCTGGTTCACTGGGAGTCCCATCCTGCACTTTGACGTAACCTATGGGCAGAGCAGTACACAATTCCCAGATAAGATGACATAAAATAGGATGAAATAACATAATATAAAATAACATAAGAACACGTTTTATTTACTGAGATGTTGTCTTCTACAGAATAGTTTCCTAGTCAACCTTCCATTCTGTAATATTTTTCTAACTTGCAAGAATTGATTTTACAGATTTTTAGATACCCTTAAGTAGAATTGACTGTGTTTAATTTTTACTCATTGTAGTATACATCAGCTAATGATATATATTCTGTTTGTGCCAATTAGGGCTTTGGCATGTGCAGCAAATGAAACTAAATAATTCCCTAACATGACATTTTGTTCTGTTTGTGTAAAAAAAGCCTTAGTAGATAATAATTCAAAGATGATAATTCAAAGCAAAAAAGAGTAAGGTGTGGTAGCCTGCTTAAACTCTTAGGGGCATATTCTCAAGGACTCACCGCCGATTTAGTGGCACTTTTCCACCACGAAAGAGGCAATAGATTTATCGCCCTATTCACAAGCCTGTGCTAACAGCCGACATCGTCAGTTTACCTGTGATAGCTGCCTCTAAAAACAGCGACAACTGACACTAATCATATGCAGAGTAGGCGTTCCCGACCAAAAACTCACGATAACACCAGTTTGCGATATTCTCAACGACCAGCCAGATCGGCGATGTGGTCCAAAAACAAGCGATATTGCACATTAGTAGCAGGGACTTAAGACCTGCTTTTTTCTGGTCTTAAGTAGGACAAAAACCTGCAGTAGAAAGGAAGCCCAGCCCAGAGCCACATCTGAAGACCAACAGATGCCATGGAGCTACTAATCATGCAGCTTGGAGACCCAAGAGGGCCACAAGACCCACCGCCACTAGCAGGACCACCCCCCCGGACTACCACTGAGGCAGCGCAGAACAAGACAGCGGACCTTCCGAAAACGCACCAGCCTCAGAGACTTAACACCAGAGGATGTCATTGCCCACTACAGGCTCAAAAGGACAACCATCCTCCACATCCTGACCCACATTGCCCACAGGCTGACGGTACCAACACAGCAGCCAACCAACATCCATACGCAGACAAAGCTGCTGGCTGTGCTGCACTTGTTGGCCTCTGGTACCTTCCAACCAACAACTGCCAGAGTCGGAGGAGTCTCACAGCCAGCCCTATCAAAGTTCCTCACACCTGTCTTGGATGCCATCATCAGCTTGATTCCCCAGCACCTTCCCTTCCCCCAAACTGCACAGGAACAGCTGGAGACCAAGCAAGGCTTCTACGCCATAGCTGGCTTACCTCACATGTTGAGGGCAATTGACTGCACACATGTCCTACTTGAGCCCCCTGCCGACAATGCACATAATTACCGCAACAGAAAGCACACGCATTCCATCAATGTGCACGCAGTAGTGGACTACGGGGGACTTTTCACCAATGTCGTCGCCAACTTCCCAGGCAGTGTGCATGATTCCTACATCTTACGACAGTCCATCATCAACCAGCGCTTTCAGGATGGCACCTATGGAAATGGACTGCTCGTTGGTAAGTACCAACGGAACACACCACACACCTCAACTCCACAATCATACAACTCACAACTGTGGGAATGCACATGTAACAAAATCACATACAACATGCCAAACAACATGCCCACCTACCAGACACGACAACACAAGTAACTGTGGTAACAGGGGCCAGACATGTAGACAACCCTTCCACAAAGGCAAGGCCCCTCTGCCACACAATTGCAGAATGTAGGGAGAGGTGGGAACCAAGAATGTATGAAAGAGGCAAGTGACCCATGAATAAGAATGTGCACGATGCCAAGTGTGGCGGTGATGTGGGGGACAGTCTTGAGTATGCAGAGCACAGACATGTCCATGTGGACATATACTGCTGGTGTCTGTAGTGCTGTGGACAGTGAATGCAACCATGTTACATCAGGCAGTGGGGAAGACCTTGGCCATGTAGCTATGTCACCCCCCTTGCAAGCATAAGCGTAGTGGGCTGGGCCGGCATACGCCAGTCCAACATAGGAGTGTGAATAAATAGCCCAGTGCTCTGGACATGGTTCACTTCCGGGATGGCCACCAAAGTAACTACGGCGTGTGTCTCTGTGTTCGCCATATCCTTCCCATAGGCCTACGCACACGTGGCCGACCACCTTCAACAGACAAATCTACAGCGGCAACGAGGTGGCTACATCAAACGCCACCCGGCGCACATCTCATCATCGCCAGCAGGGGCTTGTCTGCCAGGGCAGCGCCCCTCACCCTGCCACGATGCCGCCACCGTGATCAGAGGTGCCTGCGCGTTCCTGTGCACTTACTGCACCCCAGCCCGCTGGTCCCCAGACCCGTCTGGCGCCCAGCGGTGATTGCCTGCGCACCCAGGCCTCACTGCTCACCTGCCGCCATGGCGTGTCTCCAAGAGGAGCCACCACGTGCAGGTGCAATCTTCAAGCCCGAGGCCCTTGAACTTGGCAGCCTCCTCTGCCAATCAATGGATTCCGCGCAACAGGCCCCCAGCGCACCCAGCGGCACCGCACCGTGGAGTTCTGTGTCTGCTGACTACTCCCTTCGACCTAGACTGCGGTCCAGCAGGTCTCAGTCAAATCCATTCCAGTCTGGCCCAACAGGCCTACTGCATCATCGCAGGCTGCACACCCGCTCAGCTCTTCAGGTGGGTCTAACTCAGTGCACCACAAGTCATCGCCACATGGCGGTAGGCCCATGCCAGACGCAGTGCCTCAGGTGCCACTACCTCAGTTCACAGCAAGTCACCGTCCAGCTTCCAGGCCACTGCATCATCGCAGGCTGCACACCCGCTCAGCCCTTCGGGTGGGACTAGTTTAGTGCACCACAAGTCATCATCCCGTGGGGCTACCCCACAAGACCACCTCCAGCAGCCAACAGCATGTCCTCGGTAACGCCACTGGAGCCCTTCACAGTCACGGGGCCACCCCCGTCCCAGGCAGGCTGCTGGAAAGCCTGGGTGGATCGTCTGGAGACGTGTTCCGAAGTGGATGACATCCCAGCGCCGCGGCGGCGGCCCACTGGTAGACGTGTGAGGAGTGTGAAAAAATGGCCCGGGGCTCTGGGCATGGTTCAGTTCTGGGCTCAGGGTGTAGTTCAGTTCATGCTGGCCAAAACATGTGACTATGGCGTGTGTCTCTGTTGTAGTGTCTGCGCCACCCGGCACTTAATCGACAATGTTGCAATGTAGCATGCACCCGGAGGGCAGGCTCACCGGAATGGATAAATAAAGGAGCACTAGACCGCTTGGGGTCTTGGCTCATACATGCCAACTGTTGTGTGTGTTCTTCATTGCCGCAGCATAAGCCAAAGGCCTAGCCTCAATTGCAGAACGAGTTCAGCCAGGCCTGAACTCCACATCTGTGTCTGCCCTATTCTTACCATAGGCTTACATACACGTGGCCGCCCACCTTCAACGGCCAACATTACAGTGTTGTTGTCAGGCTTGCGGACATGCGCAGACAGGCATGACAATGGTGTGCCTTAGGAGTGCAAGTGATGCACCATGCAGTGCACACAAGTAAATAGACTCGGGGGGAGGGAGGAGCAGCTGTCAGGCTACGTAATACACATTGATCCCGCAGGTTTGCCAGAAGCAATACATGGCAAACATGAATCCCAAAGTCACACAAATCACACTCCACACAACTTGTGAGTCTGCCAACACAGCATGCAGAACCACCAATTTACACTAATCTCACTTACCTCTCACAGGTGATCAAGGATATGCACTCTGCCCGTGGAGGATGACATCCTTCCGAGCCCCGAACCCCCCGGGTCAGAGGCAGTACAATGTGGCCCACAAACGCACCAGGGGCATTGTTGAGCGCACATTTGGAGTGTTGAAGTCACGTTTGTAGTGCCTGGACATCACAGGTGGAAGACTCCTGTACAGCCCAGAAATAGTGTGCAAGATGAACATTGCATGTTGTGTATTGCACAACATATGTGTACTCACCAATGCTCCATGGATCCAAGTGCCAGATGCACCGGACGATGATGAGGAAGATGAGGCAGGTGGACCACAGCCCACTGCAGCTGCTGCAGGAATAGCCCAAAGGAACACAATCATTAACAATTTCTTCGCATGAGCACGTCACATTGTGACTGTCCCTAGCAATCATGGAACAGTACAAAATAACCACATGAACAGCGTGTGCAAATAAATTAATTGCAACACACATTCCCTGTGTGCATGTCAGTCCTCTGCATTAGCACATCACTCTGACAAGTGTCAGTGCAACATTAAGTGCTAACAATCTCACAAATAGCAAATAGATGGTGGGGAAGTCACCTCTGTGCCGAGAGGCTGTTTAGGGTGTCACGTATTCAAAATGCCATTTCAGGGTGTCAAATGTGGTACGTAATCTCACTAATCAGCGTATCACATGTGTACAAAAACATGGACATAAGGGGGATGACGTCAGGGGGTAGTTTGTGCACGTGAATGAGTCAGAGTGTTACCTGCTCCTTTACGGATGTCATGTGGTACACACTCAGCCACTTCAGTGTGGTGGCGTGCACCATGTCATGATAATTGGACTGCAGCCATGCTAATCGTCATGCAGTGTCACTTGCATTGTCAGTGTATCTCATGGACCCGCAGCTTTGCTGGGTTCAGCACATGTGCATGGGTTTGTTGTGAGATTAGTGATGTGTGGGGAGGGCCCCCTCTGGGCACATTGTCAATGGGGGCTCACTTGCTGTTTCTATGTGTGCTGCAATATGCCAAGGAGATCAGGGACATGATCTATAGTCATTGTGGGTGTGCACTGTGCTATACTTAATTGTGCATGTGTGTCATTGTGCCCATCTCCCCCCGTCCCCCAAGTCCCTGGTCGTTACTCACCCTGTTGCTGTTGGGTCAGGTCATGCTGAGCAGTGTCCGGTCCCCCAACTCCTGCCACCGTCTCCCCACTGATGACTGTGGACACCATTTCCTCCATCTCATCCAGCTCCTGCTGTGGCGCTGTCCTCCCACATTCAGTCTGCATCTCTGCTTTCCGGTTGTTAGCAAGTTTCAGTTTGGTTTTGCGCTTCACATCATTCCAGCGCTTCTTGGCACTTCACTCCGATTGCATTCACCTTGGCCAAGATGGACTGCCATATTGCATTTGTAGTTACCAATGACACAGTGGAGGTGATGAACAGTTGTTGGTGGTGTTCTATCACCTCCGTAATCAGATTCTTGTTTTCCTGCGGACTGAATTGTGGGTTCCTCTTCTTCTTCTCCTTGCCCTTCTCCTTCCCCGAGGTCCCTGACTGGCCGCCGCGGGGTTTGTGGCGTTCTGGTTGGCCTCTGTAGTTGCTCCAGCTTCCTCCATGGTGCTTCTCAGTTGTTTGGGTTTTGTTTTTATTTCTTTTAATTTTCCAGCTTTTATGGTGATTTTTCCCGCCTGACTTGGGAATAGCAAGCCTCGCGCTGCTTATCGCTGTCATTTTTATCGCTGTTGGGCCCATCGCATCTTTTTTCATGTTTGGGTTTCCTTTTTTATCGGCGTCTCGGTAATTTTAACGTGGACATTTGATGCGTTATTGGGGACCTATCGCCTGTTGCCAGCGTGTTGAGAATACGCCGTTAACACGGCATTTGTTTCCCGCGATAGACAGCGTTATGTAAAGTTGCTTTAACCTAGGTTGGCGATAATTATCGCCCATTCTTGAGAATATCCCCCTTATTCTTTCACGTCTATGGGTAACCCTGTGCTATTTTAATACCTTAATGGTTACAGAATCCCGGAAAAGTGTGAGTAAAAATCTGGTCATTTTGCATACCCATATTTCAAAACGCAAAAAGAACATTTGACCATTTGGCTTAAAAAAATATGCAGAGCTCCTACAAAATGCCTTACGTCTGTGGATTCCTTTCTCTCTGAAAATCATCTACTTTCATTAAAATGAGTTACCGACTGCAGACAGGCAGCCTATTCACATTTATCTGTTAAGATCGGTATATTTCATTAAAATGAATTATAGAATGAACGCATGGATTTTCTTTTCAATTAACTATATACGAGAACAACCATTCCATTTCTTTTTATGCTCGAATTTAGAAACAGAGGCTCCATCTACGTGTTCTAAATGTATTTCAATGAGGTCATATCATGAAAAATAGCAGTAAACTATCAGCAAAGTAAAACTGAACTCTCTTTTGTGGAAAAAAAGACTTGCTATTCCAGTATAGCATAATTGACCTATAATGAGATGAATACATTGGCGACTGTAGAGATGCTGACTAATTATTTATTTTTTTTAAACATTTTTTAAATTTGGAAAATACTAACCGAGTAGTTCCCCTCTGCATGCTGTGCCAGTCTCCAAGAGCAATTACTTTGAAATGACTTGTATTCACGTTTTTACAAATACATTTTAGACAAGAGCGTGCACTTAAAGCTTTCAATTTGAAATGTGTAAATGAGTGTAGTGAGGATTTCAGAAATGGGTGAGTGTTTGCCCTGGCGTTAGCATTTCCCAGACCCAATTGAAACCTCTGATTGTGTGCCCGCAGCTTAAGTCTAAATACAAACAGAAGCTGGCTAAGCATAACTTGTAGGGATAAGCATATCATTGAATAGTCTACGAGAACTGGAGCTAGAGGGGTGTTATGGGAAGAATCTATGAAATGCTGCTTCTGTGACATTCAACCTGTGGGTGTCACGTGCATCTCATATTTGTGTCCCCTATGTAACCGATGGATCGGCCAGTCCACTAGATAGAAAGCCCTGGGAAATAGTATTTCCTTCCGTACAGCTGGTTTCGTTGTTTTTGCAGCACAGTCTGCACTTATCAGACTTGTACATAATTATGTCAACATGCCATGTTTACGAAAGCATAGAGTTAAGCACTATTACTGCACATTTGTCTTCTACGCGTAGGGAAATCTGAGTCGAGTTCTCTGCACATGTAGATTTCTGCCTCAGTGTTATTCTCCAGTTCTGGGCAGAGATTTCTGCCCAGTAGTAGGATCACATTTCCAATGTTTTACATGATGAGCTGAAGACAGTTACTACTAAATATATGACTGAAATGTACTACCAATAACTTCACAACTGGATTTTACGCCTACGCCTGTGAACATAGTTCTTGGTAGCAGAGGTCTCCACCTATGCTATATAGAGCTACAAACTAATAAATAGTGACAGACACCTGATTGACCCTAGCAACACCTAAAAAAAGCTCAGAACCTGGATTTTAACTTGTTTCCCTTAGACTCTGTCCAAGCGAAACCAACAGTAGCAAAAACATGCTACAGTTGCCTAAAGTAATTTTTTTAGATGATTTTATTTGAGTTTTTTATACTTTTTAAAACTATTCTAATAATGTGATTTATATGGTTATCTGCAATGTCTAAAGTTATAGGTGCATTTTTATTTATGTTTTGTGCTAGTAGTGTTATTCCCTGCCTTCATTGATTTGTATGTGTTTGCATTGTCATATGTGGGAGTGGACATATGTGATGTGTCGCTTACTTCAAGACTTGACTCGAGTAGATTTAACCCTGTTTAGGTTATAGTACTAGTGAAGTAGATGTGGAGTAGCTTTACTGAATAGCAACTGATTTACCTTTTGTACGTGTGATTTTGTATTTACATGTCCATTCTTGAGCCCTCCTCATTTTTCCCTCCCATTTAGTAGCAGATACTCTATGTTATCCAGGCATCTTCCATTGCCCCTCCCACATTTATACCAAAAACGTAGACCAAGGTGGGTGGATGGTGGGGAAATCAAAATGTAAGAGATAAGATAAAATAAAAGACAAGGTAAGATAAAAGAGGTGAAGGTGATGATCTGAGAACCCAATTCACAAAAGCACCCATGAGTAGGTGACATAGGGGCATATTATCAAGCACGGCGTTAAAATTATCTAAAGCGGCGATAATGTGCTTGATAATATGCCCTGGAGAAATTCCAATAGAAGCCCATGTTGACACCAGAACATGGGCTTCTATGGGAATTCTCAAAGGCATATTACCAACCCCATTGTCGCCGCTTTAGCGGCCGTTTTCTGCCGCTAAAGCGGCGATAATTTTATCGCCGTTTCTTGATAATATGCCCCATAGTTTGTTGTACGTCTTCGTATACTCATAAATGTCTTAATGAATTGGCCACAAAATGTCTAACCTCAACTTCGAAAACTACAATTACATTAAGATCTATCTGAATTTGTTTTTGCATTCAGAAATTATTCTTTTTATAGCATTTTTTATTTGAGGAGAATTTAAACCAAAAAACACATGCTTTCAACAAAAACAAAAAAACTTTTCAATCATCAGCCATAATTATTATGGATTACAAATCACAGAAGGGGTACAATTATGGACCATAGCTAACTATTATTTCTAATCAAAATAAATAACTTCCAAAAAAGAAAATCAATCAATCAATCAGGGGTTTATAAAGCACGCTACACATCCGTGAGGGTCTCAAGGCGCTGCGGGGGGGAGGGAAGCTCCGGATCAGTCGAAGAGCCAGTTCTTGAGGTCCTTCCTGAAGGTGCGCAGGGTTTGCGAGCGTCTGATGTTAACGGGGAGCTCGTTCCAGGTCTTGGCTGTGATGTAGGAGAAAGCTCTCCTACCTGTTCTGCTTCTGTGGATGTGGGGACCTCTGCAAGAGCGAGGTCGGCGGAGTGGAGGTTCCTCTTGGGTATGTGGAAGGATAGTCTCTTGTTGATGTATTTGGGACCGATGTTGTTGAGGGCTTTGTAGGCATGGGTGAGGAGTTTGAAGGTGACCCTCTTCTCAACAGGGAGCCAGTGGAGGTCTCGATGGTGTCGGGTCATGTGTTCGTGGCATGGGGTCCTGAGGACGAGTCTGGCGGCGGCATTTTGGATGGTCTGGAGTCTGTGTAGGAGAGATCTGTTAATTCCGGCGTATAGGGTGTTGCCGTAGTCCAGTCTGCTGGTTATGAGTGCGTGGGTGACAGTCTTTCTGCAGTCGGGGGGATCCATTTGAAGGTCTTGCGGAGGATGCGCAGGCAGTTGAAGCTAGTGGAAGCGACGGCGTTGACCTGGCGGTTCATGGAGAGGGAGGAGTCGAGGAGGATACCAAGGTTGCGTGCGTGGTCTGTAAGGGTGGGTGGGTTTCCTAAGGCGGAGGGCCACCAAAAGTTGTCCCAGGCAGAGTTGCAAGGTCCGAGGACGATGACCTCAGTTTTTTCAGAGTTGAGCTTGAGGCATACCCTCCTGGAAGCAGAGTCTGGTGTCTACAGGGTTCTTCGTGAGTGAGAGGATGAGTTGGGTGTTGTCTGCATAGGATATGATGCTGAGTCCATGCTGTCTGACGATGGCGGCGAGGGGGGCCTACTTAAGTGTAGAAGATCTAAAGAACAAAAATTCATTACTAAGGCTCCTTAAGAATATAGTAATGTGCATATGCAGACTAGAGTAGAATAATATTCATTATTACGGTTCTTGATAATATAATAAAGTGCATAGACAGATTAAATTGAAACCGGATACCAATATCCCTGATGATCATGTTACATAATGAAATGCAAATGACCTCAGCAATAAAGTGCAATAAGACAGCAATAATTTTCAATAACAATTAATTGGGTCATCCACTCAACCCTGTGGCATAGTAGAAAAATACTGTAACCCAGCCCTTGAAGACATGGAGCAAGATGCACCTCAAGGGTATCTTAAACTATCCTGAAACAGAGAGCTCTGACTTTCAATTAGATTGAGATAGTGCCAAGAGGCATTGAATCTCTTTAAGGCCCCTACCATCTTTGCATAGGCTTCCTCAAACTGCATTGTTCTCATTATTTTATTCAGCCATTCTTGATATGCTGGGATCCTGCAGGTTCGCCGCAATTGCAGAACCAGAGAGCGGGCCATAGTAAAAACAACTGATAAGAACCTCTGTCCTGATTTTGCTATGATTGAGGATTGACCTTTCTTTAAAAGACCATAAAGTAGAAAGACAGGCTCCAAATCAATTGTTAACTCCAGGGCCAAGCTTAAAACAGAAGACAGTTGCTGTCAAAAGGAAATTAACATACGGCAAGAGTAAAACGTGTGAAGAAACCCCCCCTTTGCCCTGGTGCTTCCAACAAAAACAACAGTTACCAAGCGATGGAAACATTCTGTTCAGAGCTGCTGGAATGTAGTAGGCCATACAAAGAGAAAGGAACAACATCCGTTTGAAGTTAGCTGCACTTCAACGACTTATGGACTAAGAATTATATGGTCTGCCAATCCTCCTCTGAAAAATGGTAATGTGTTTTTAACCGGATTTTATCTGAAAATTCTTAATCACGTTCTGTTGCACCCCTAAATTCCGTAATAGCTTATACCAGTTCCCTATCCTAACCATCTTCGACTCAAAAAAAGCACGAAGTGTAGGATGAATATCAAGGCTAGGATCCAAGTGTTGAGCCCTGATAAAGGATGTGATCTGATGATAACCCAGGAAAAGCCGCTGCCCGAGTTCACCAAACCAAGTAGAAATCTCCTGCCATGTCATCCATCTGCCCTGAAGGAAAAAAATGGCAGCTGCCTAAATCTGAGAAGACATAATTAGCATGATATGTGCTCAAAAGTCTGACACTTAAATCTAGCTAAACCTTATATCTTTTTTGGGGGAAATTTGGGAACCTTAATCAAAACTGGCAGTTGAGTTCTGGCATCCTGCATCATTTTAGCCAAAAGAAAACATCCATTGTGCCTCTGCCATCCAAGACCCTTGCGTACAACTCAAAAAGGGCTGTCCGGTAGTAGCTTTGAAAACGGGAACAATCCAGCCCTCCTTGTAAGGTATTCAGCTGGAGGGTGATGTATTTAACCCTAGATGCTTTACTGTTCCAGATGAACTGCCTAAAAAGTACATCCAATTCAACAAAATAACTTCTATTTACATTATTGAGAAACAACTACAGTGGGATAAGAGATATCTTTATAAGAACCACCCTGCCCACCAGGGTCAAGGAGAGCAGTCCCTTTGTTTTGTAAAACATTGGGAGGTAATTTAGTTGAAAAATCTTGGAATAATCATCAGTGAAGAATACCCCCCAGATATCGAATCAGAGTCTGGGCTCTGACCTGTAGATGCAAAAGGCCGGGAGTGCATCAACAGGAGAATTGAAAAGCAGAACCTACGTTTTCTTTGAATTGATCTTGTAACCCCTGATATCTTTTAAATCAATCAAATTCATCAACAAACTACTGAATATTGCCCTTTTCTGGCTTCAGATACATAATAACATAATCTTCAAACATATTAAGCTTGGTCATACCCAGGAGAGGGGCCTCAATAGCCTGGGAAGCCTTAATCCTAATAGCAAATTCAGAATTCATTCTGAAGTTTTGACAGAAAGAAGCAAGCTGATCCACAGCCCTTATGGAGTATTCAGGGATTCTCACTATCCTTATGAACAAAAGAGGTACTTTACCAGAGCTATAATGTATTCTCTAAAAACGCAGCTGTATAAAACAAATGCTAAACAAAATAATCCAGGTATATCAGGCAATCCAAAGCAATGATTTGTTTAGGCTTTGGCAAATGATTATGGCAAGCACAATGGTACATGAATCTGAAAATTGTGAAATAATACTGCAATTGGGAAGTGCAGTAGGTACAAAAAATTAAATGGGTGCAATTCGGTTTACATTACTATAATTGAATGAGGCAATACATTCTGCATCATGCAGATAAAGAGGAAATTGCCTCTTAAGATTGTTTTGTGAAGGAAGGTAACCTTTCTACAGAAAAGCAATCCTGCTCTTAGTGCAGGCACTCTTGCACCATTGTTTTAAGTGTGGCCAGCTCTGGAGCTAGGCAGCCTCAAGTATGCCAGCATAGGTAGAGAGATGAAGAGCATCATATTTTAGTAGATATGGAGCTCTGCAGGTCCCCACCATTCATGCAACACAGCACAGCAACTTACCTTGCTGCACTGTGTTGTAAGAACTTTTAGTAACTATGCCTCTAAATTTTCTGCCTATGGATGTCCCTTATGCAGGAGGACATTGTGTGCAAGATCATCTTGAGGGAAGCCACTGCAACCACTGTCCTTTGATAGGCCGGTAGGTTTGTTCAAGACATCTCAATATGAGTATTGTGGTCAGCACCCAGGGCCTTGGGTGAAGACAGTAGAGCTTGGGAGCAGTGGCGGCTCCTCCGCTAAGGTGGAGGAGTGTCACCCCACTGCTTTTAAGCAGCGTCACTAAAGGAAAAATAAAATGATAATAACTCTAAGTTATTATAATTTAATGTTTTCCTTGTTGCAGCAGGTTTGTGGGTGGGACGGGGCATGGCTGCTCTGCTGACAGAGTAGGGTAGGGGAAGAGTGGCTTGCACTTCCTAAAGTGCGCATGAATGTTTGACCGGACCTCTGGGGCCGACCAAATATTCATGCGCACTTTGCATGTTCTGCACCCAGGCTGCATTACAGCACGGGTGGAGTACATGCCCAAGACTCCATTCCGCGGATGAGCGCTGAACAATGGCGCTCAGACCAATCGCAATGCTGCATTGCAGCACTGAGATTGGCTATGGGGAACTTTGTTGCTTACCAATCACAACTCTGCATTGCAGCGCTGTGATTGGCTCAGGGGAGCCTGGGTGCTTCCTGGGTTCTCTGTTCCGGAGATGACAATGGAGAGAGGGGCGAGACCGGCGAGATGGTACTTTTTTTATTCTTTACCCCCTCTCCCGGCTCCCCCTGTGCCCCGCCCCCGATCTGTGCCAGCCGCCTCTGCTTGGGAGCAGCAGAGATGAGTCCAGGGGACAGGTGGGTGATAATTCACCAGCCAGGGCCAGGAACAGTAAACTGGAAACTGCTGCTGCAACAAAAGGGAGCTGGAATTGTACCATTAACAAGAAAGCGAGCTTTACATTTTGTCAAAGTTGCAAATTTTATTTTTAGCAAAATCCAAGTTTGACACAAAGCTAAGAAGAGCTCCACCTTTGGCAATTGGTGACAAACTAATAATACATTTAATTACAGATGAAAGTAATGACGCACCATTTATGTCTCATGTGAAAGAAAAAAATCTGCTGTTTAATAACACATTTTCTACCTAATCTGCCATCTTCATGAGGTAGTTATATCAACACTTTCGACAATTAAGTGCAGCCTACATTTTCCAGTTTCTGAAAGCCAAACGGCTATCTTGAAGTAGTTAAATAGGTGTCAGATCTGAGAAAAAATAACAAAAGCCAGAGTGGTTGAAAACTTCAAAGTGTGACCTTATCGAATAGCTGGAGGAAATGGCGAGACGTTCATTGTGCTATCTCAATAAATCAGCAAAACTGACAGCACAATTCATAGAGGCTGTCACCTCATCGGTTCTTTGAAAGAGGACGTTGCTTGCTTTCACATTTCATTATTTCTGATTTGTTGAAAGATGATCACAGTGCACCCAAGACATGCCTGACCCATCTCTGCTCTTGAAGTCGCTGAGCTGTAACTCATTTATCACACTCCATGCAGACAACTTCAAGTGCTCCCAAGTGCAGAGCAAGGTAGAGGGAGAACTGTGAATACCTGGTGATCTTAGCACTAGAAAGATCATAAGAAATGATTGCATTTATATCCAACCTTCTCAACTGACCTTTCACTGAGAAACACAAAAATGCCTCATCTTTCCAGTCCTGTGTAATCATTTTTAAAGTGTTAAATATTGAAACAAGGTGTTATCATTCCTACTATAGACATTATTAAAGTAACAATCCAAGTTTTCGCATCTTCGCCCACAAATACTATATTTTATTATATGCTATGAAGGGGAAAAAAAATAATGTTTGTACGATTAGAATTATTTTTAAAAAATTATTGCATGTCTTCTAATGGAATCAGTTCCCCAGGCCCTCAAATGAGCTATCATGAAACTTCCCCTAAAGAACCAAGCTGGGGCATGAGGGACGTTCGGTTATACAAGTGTGGTTACAAGAGCTTCTCTGTGGTCCTGAAACATTTTAGTTGGGCGGACGGCTAGTTGTATCTACTCAGTAAAACAGTAGTAGTGAGCAGTCCCCTGTGGCTGATGACTGAATCAGTCAAATTATTTTAAGTGGATGTGCGGATTTGTGCAATCAGCAAATTCACAAAGGGATTTTCCGGCGGCGCAAGGGCCCTCATTAATGAGGCCCCTTGCGCTGACGGAATGTCACTTTTTGTGACGTTCCTTGGTGCAGGAGTCTGCTCCATATTTACGTGGAAGCCCTAAGCCACTTTATTTGGCTTAATACTGTCTTATATAAATATGGCTCTCTTTAACACAGTTTCCTGCCTTAAAGGGGTGTGGAATGGGTGGTGCCGGGGGTGTTCCCAGCAACATCCATGGCTTTTTGACACTGCCCCAGATTTATGAGAAATCGTAAATCTGAGGCAGCACCAAAAACTGACGCCTCCCCACAGGAGGCGTAAGGGAGGCACAATAAGGAGAAATATCTTTATTTCTCCTCTTATCTTTATTCCTCCTTGATTTTCATTTTTGTATGTGTGCTGCATTCTGCAGCACACATCGAAAGAGGAAAAAGCCTCTTCTGATTGTTATTTGGGCAGGAACGTTTCCCTTCCTGCACAGAAATAATCATCCCTGCAATGCAGGCACCCTTGCACCATGGTGCAAAGGTGCCTGCGTTGGCGCACGGCAGCCCATTATGCACCAACGCAGGGGAAAAGGGCAGGTATGCGCCGTATCTGATAAATACGGCGCATTCCTGCCCTTTTCTTTTACCGTAGGGCAGCGAAGCAGGAAGGCCTTAGGCACTGCCCTACGGTAAAACCTCATGAATGAGGCCCTCAATACAATGGGATTCATCACCATATTTTAAAGCACATAGGGCCTGATGTATCAATGGGCGTTACCCATTCTGTGTTTATGTGAAAATGTGTTGATAAATCAGGCCCATAGTTCGTACATTTTTGATAACTACACAATATGTTTTTAAATGAAAATCTGAAGAAGAGCTCATCAAGTCATCAAATATGTTGATTTGCGTTTCCCAAAGCACCTCCTCAAAACCAATAGGGCCCAGGTTGTATAACTTTTATAATGTTGACATATACAAAGTTGGTGAAGTTCGATACTGACATTTTTTTTTAAACTTCGGCAGATTAGTAGCTTCGCAAATTGTGAATTAAAAAGTGGATAACAATGTTATAAAATACTCAGGAATCCTAAGCGATGTTGTGCGGGTAAGGACAAGCACTGTGACTTCAAGGCTTTCAGAATCTGGTGCCATCTCGGCCAAAGATGGCTTCTTTCATACGCATGCGGACAGTGTGTGTAATAGTGAGGTATCTCTGTTTCACAGAATAATGCACCACAAATGCTTGGCCCCCAAATCATGTACTCACTTGCTCCAGTCTGTAATTTTTGCACATGCAATGCATGAGTAGCTTGGGTCACTCGAAATCTGTGTGCTTGGCAGCCTTAATGATAATCTACTCTTACCAATAATTAATTCAGCCTGGAAGCAAAACGTAAGGTATCGCTGATGCCAAATAAATATTCAGTACTTGATGTTGCTGCTGTTCCATCCTACTTTTTATGTTTACCATTATGCAATAAATTGTCTTTGGAGGTATTCCCCACAAAGATAAAAGAAAGCATATTCTGAATTAGTTCACGTGCACATTTTGCAATATTTGCATAGCATGTGAATGGATATTTTATGCATCTGCATCTGACACAAAAATGTGTTAAGCACCCGGAAAACTGTGCACCACGGGTGGTATGGAAAAGCAATGATCATCAAAGTATGTTGCTTTATGCAAGTAAAGAAACCACTTAAGTCACAGATCCTGCACCCTGACTGCCTTGAAGCTGCTATCGATGGCATTTTGCATTTCAATGTCATTTTTTAAACAGAATCTGCTGAAACAAAGTGCATATCTAGCCCAGGGTTAGTTTGGTTTTCTATGGTTTTGTTTGCTGAGCTGGATAGCTATTATGAGCCCTGCATTCTTTGTTGTCTTGTGGGGTAATCTGAATGTGTATTAAAGTGGTAGAGTGTAGTACTTTAGTTCAGTGAAGATGTAGATGAGAACCTCTTACACAGGCCAATGCCTGTGATGTCACATTAGAAAATTGAAGTTGATAAAATTACTATTTTCCAAGGTGAGAAAAAAGATACCGTGAGCTGTGGAGAGACCCAAAAAGGTTGAAACGAAAAGTTGTCAGAAGAATCTTCAGAGGAGATAATTTTACAGGAATGAAGGACAAGGTAATAAATTATTTATCTGAGACCCCTCCTTCGCTTGATTATCATGGTCCCAACGCCAAAACGTAAGAACCACTCCTTGGAGTATTGAAGCACTGTTGACAATAGGTCAATGTCAGGATGACTAGCAATGGAATCATCCACTACCATGGAAAATGGGAATTGAACACTTTAGTAAAATAGGAATAGAACACTTTAGTAAAGAGTTCTTCTGGATGACCCTCTTGTACAAAACACAGTCATGGAAACTGTAGACTAGACCTCTGGAGACTGGGAGACACAGTGACGCAGGGCTAGCCCTACATTCACGGCATCATTTTTAGATTACACAAGGCGGGGCAGTTTACAACTTCATGGCTAGGGGAGGTAGCTTCACTGTAATAAGCTGTTGTACTGTGTGCCTGGGAGCAGATGGTTCGCTCTTCCGATTCGAATTAGTCTGCACCCATTTGCCTACCTTCAATTAGTTTTGCTCGGTCTTCTGGTTCCCATGACTTGTATTGCTTTCTAATGAGAGTACCAGAACACTTCCTTGGTTGATGGAAATCTAGTGTCTTTCCTTGTGACATCATATCTTCAAATATTCTGCTTATCTTAATTGTAGTTCGATTCTGGGGCTGAATTCTGGAAGCCCAGGATTAACCACAGCTCACGTTCTTGAACTGTTGGTACTTGTTTATCTGTATCTACCCATCAGGGGCGTAGCTTAGGACTGTGCTACACCCCCCTATTAAATGTATTTTGTGATAAAGTGTTGGGTTAAGGGGCTTTCAGTCGGGTATGGTGAGGTGTTTGTCGGATTTCACCATGAAGTTTTATACACATAGACCAAAACGAATACACACTCCCTCTTTCTGTCTGGAAAGAATGAACAAATGTTGGTTATTTTACTAAGTAATGTGCTTTCTCTCACTTAGTACCCCTAATATTCCTCCCTTATCCCCCTTTCCGCTGCCCCTTAAGCCCCCCTTGTGTGCCCTACTTGTTGTATAATGTATTTTAACATTATGTGCCAGAGTGATGGTTGAGAAATCTGAAGCGCACCCCATCCCCCCCCCCCAATCTTACTGACCAAGCTACGCCCCTGCTATCCATATTTTTGAGCTCTTGTGGCTGGTATTGCTAATTCAATACACTGCTATATTTGTATTTACATGAACATATGACACTCCCATGTGTCAATCGCCTGGCTCCCCAGAAAGATGCACTACCAGTCCAATATCAGACGCCTAACCAAAGGTTCCAGAAAAAGAACCAGTTGTCTTTTTCTTTTTCTTTCCCCTTACCCTTTCTGTAGCCTTTTTACCCCAAAGTGCACACTGGGGGCTGTTGCAACAAGAGTTGACTATCTTAGAGAGAGTGGAGTTGCATTGAAGTGCGGCTCGTCTTTGGTTTAATGCAACAGTAAATGTTTCTGGGTGAATTCTGTGGATCCTAATAAGTGTCAATATCTCATAAGCCTCCCCCTTGTTGACTGTGACTTCCAGCAGACATGATAGATGGACAAGTGTGTCAATGAAGGCTGAGTTCTTCCTGCTAGGTATCAGTATACCACAGCATCTGATGCAGAGACATGGCTGAAGCAACAAATAGTCTCTTCCATAACCGACAATGGTGTAAAAGGGTCTCCCACTGTTTAGTAAGGTGCAGATTAGAAAGCATCAATAGATAAAGGATTCTATAATGTCCTACATAGCACTGTTGCTAGAAGAAATACTCGGGGAAAGCTGAAGACACTGAATAGAGGCACCATCACTGAGGGATGTTTAGAATAATGCTGCCCTCATTAGAGTAAAGGAAATCTAATGATGACAAAGGACAGAACCCAGCCTGGGTTCCAGGAGTTTTTGCTGTCACAGAACTTTGCACCAGGGTGCAGTGAGAGATCTGGGATTTGGTGGAGAGAAATCCTGGGCATAGAGTCTAAATCAGGCTCAGGGAAACAAACTGTGTTCAGTTCCAAGCAGCATTTAAAAATCCCCAAGTGGCATTTCCCAATCCTGTGCATGAGAGGCAAACCCTGAGAGTGAAAGATCCTGTCGAGACAAAATTAAATGGATGAATTACAACCTGTCACCATAGACCCAGTGCCAAACAAAACGTCTGGTGTCAAGATTTCAAATCAGGTAACATCAGTCCACCATAATAGTGACATTAGCGTATGCATAGGACTGTGTATCACAGGGAATAATATGCATAACATTTCACTTTAAAGCACAGAGACTTCTCAATGGGAACACTTGCATGTAGGATTAAATCTGTCACAGCTTTAACCACAAACCACCGGGGACAGATCACAATCTTTGGAGACATTTCACAAAAGCTTTAATGAGTGCAGGAAGGAGTACTATAGGAGTCATCTTTTATGTACTCCTCCATCCCCCATTAGTAAATGTGCATTGGAAGCACTGTGCTTTTTATTTGTACTAATGGTATATGAATATTCCCTGAATATTTCCAGTTGAGTTCCACTTTCAATGTTTTAGGGCAGAGTCAAGAAAGTATGTAGGAGGATGTAAAAGAGTTTTACAGGAGTGCTACTTTTCGTACTCCAAAATGCCCTTGTGATTACTTACTATGTGTTCTGTCACACACAGTCCATTGATCAAGTCCAAAAATGAGGCATGAGACTAAAGCTGCTGCGGTTAGCTGTGTAAAAATGTACATAGGACATTTTCCTATGGAAACATGGGAAGACCACTTCCTGGGTGTAGTTGGTCTACAAGAGTGGTGTCTTGTTAAGCATAATAATGGAACAGAAAATCCTATCATTGGATTTCTATTGCAGACAGCTCACACAGCACTGTAGCAAAAGGGTGTTGTAAGATCTGCACACTGATACGTATGGTGGCGTCTTTATTTTCTTCCAGTCCTTGCATTCTCAGAGGCAGGGCCAGGATGATTCTGAAAAATAGTGTCAATTTGAGAATCAACTATCTCTCAAAACAGTATCCACACCTTCAGAAACACTCTGTAGTGACCAATCAACATTGTCATGTAGAGAGCGTAACTGGTCGGCTGTGATGAAGCAACATTGCTCTATGTTGTGAGAAATATCTACTGGAAAACAAAATAAGAAATTCTTTTTCATTTTTTTATTTAATATATTTAATGACTTTTCACCCTTGTGATTATACAAAGCATTAACATTAATAGGCAAAACCAGCAGAGACATATCCCAATTCATCAATATAAGCATATTGAGTAAAAATCATGATACTGAATATTACATATTTTAGCAAACATATTATCTCTTCTCCTGAGCCCTCATTAATAACAGACCAAGGTACCAACTAATCCTGAAACATATAGAGATATATCTCTATACAGCGCATAAAGTGCTAAGTGCAAATACATCCGCATAATATCTAAAAAACCCATATCATTAAAGATCTGTAACAGATTTATACCAAGAGAACTATTTTCTTTACATTTGTTAAAGTGCCATATGAAAGTGTGAGTGCCTGGAAGAAGACGAAGAAAGAGAATACCCAAAATAGGGAATCTAAAAATATATGTATATTAAACAATGAATACATTTAGTGGAACATGCTAATATCTAATACCCCATACAGCTCACAATAGGCTAGCCTAGAACCCACGTACATTTCAGCCTCTTAATAAACTTTTAAATTCTCCATCCACTTGGTAACTGTAGGCCAGAACCAATCCCCCCAGAATTTCTTCTTAAGGCCCTTAATGTTAATTAAACTATTTTCAATATTATATATTGCCATACATCTGGATCTCCACAGTGCAAATGTAGGAGGCTCTGGTTTCAGCCAATCTGACGCAATGCACAGTGGTGCTACAGCTGTAGCAATAAAAATCAAATATGATTCTTTCTTTACTATCACATTATTTTCTGTGCTATTTACCAACCCTAATAGCATCATTGAAGAAGTAAGACAAATCTGCCTTTTGGTGACATGGCTTATAAATTCCTCCATCTCATGTAGCAGGGATTTTAACTTCGGACATGAAAAGAACATATGTACAATATCTGCCTGATCTGAGCCACACCCCCTTCCCACTTGGAAATTTTAGCCAGGACGTAATATAGGTTGAAAATTGTCTTAAAATACTGTCTCCTCAGACTTGTAGTTAAATACACCTTGTCACAACTGTTACAAAGACTCTTGGAGGCATACCCAATCCTTTTCGAGCTGTTTCCAATTCTTGCTTTTATAAGCATCTCTCCTGTCTTGCTGATATCCTTCATTGTGCTGCCTTACCGATCCAACACCCAGCCCCTGTGTTCCCCCCACCTTCTTTGTCCCCCTCAGGATCCCCATCCTCCCTCTGTCTGTAGCTCCCCCTCTGCCCCTTACTACTCCTAGAGGCTAAAGGACCGAGTAGGTCCCTTCGCGATGGTGTGCACTCCCCCCATCCGCGACCCCCTAACTTAGTTTAGCTTATTCCCCCCCAAAGAAAGAGAAACCTCCCCATTCCCTAACACTAAAACCACATCCATTACAAACCACAGAGACGAAGTAATGTCATCTCATTCTGACATGTTAATAGTTCATCTAGTTCATCCAAGGATCAACATCTCCAAAAATTCCATTGTCTTGATTTCCGACGTAAATAAGTAAGACTTATCTTTAAAAATCGCTTTCAGGTTAGCCGGATTTAATAAAAAGGCTTGAGCCCTTTTGGATTGACACAGTGGTATCAACTGTCGGAGTCACCATCTCCTTTACATCATGAAGTGGCAATCATCCGGCCTGACAAAAAAATCATGCCTCTTGCAGACCTTTTCCAATCCGGACAAGCCAGATCATAGAGAGCCTGACGAAGCAAGAAATTGCCTAGACAGATCAGTACTGCCCTCAGTTTCAGAGCTCCTTGCTCACCACTAGTTTTGTTTAAATCGGAATGTATCCGCTCTCTGCACTTCCACATCCCTGTTCCAATTGGAGAGCACTGAAAAGGCTTCTTTAAAACGCTACACAATAAACCTATGGGCATCCACACCCTTCAACTCTTCCAGAATGCCCAAAACTCTCACGTTATTCTGCTGCAGTCTGTTTTCAAAGTCCTTGAGTTTCCATTGTGTGTCATTAACTTGAGTTTCCGACATTCTATTTGCTTCCTTCTGTGCTACTAGGTCACTTTCTATTGTTGACATTCTGTTCTCTGTCTCTCCAATTCTTTCCACAATTTCTGTACATGATTTTGCAACTCACACAATGACACCCTGCATTTTTCAACATGCAGATTGCATTTTCTGACTCTCTGCTCTTGTCTCATCCTGATGTATCATAATACTTTGATAGATTGTATTTAACAAAATTATCATGAGAGATCTCCCTCCCATCTAAAGACGTTGCCTACAAACTAGGAGTTCAAGCGTAATCCCAAAGTAGCTTCTTCGCCTGTCAACTGGCTTCATCCTGTTGTACTTCCATCTTTTTCCCCTTCTTAATAGTGCCTGCCGTAACCAAGCCTATTGAACCTATTTGAGGGGTTTGTCTTTCTTCCACTATTCACATCACTCAATATGCTGCCCAGTAAACTCTCCCTGGTAGGCTGACCTAATGAGTCTGACTCTTCTTCCCCAGAGATGCTCGACTAGTCAGATAGCGAAAAAAAATTATCTCCTGAGTTCACTTCTGCCTGCTCAGTTACAACCTGATGTTGTTCTGCCTCATCTGTAGTTTATTTCTTAGTAATGGTGATTCTGCTCTTTATACTCTGGAGAGTGATGTTAGCACTTTTAGTCTACAGAGCCCGCCCCCCCCAGACCATCATCGCCTTACTCAGTAACCTCCTCTCCCAACATAGTCATTTGGGGGGCATGCAATATCATGGGTAATCCTACTGTAGCAGAAATATTAGTCTCAACGTCAGCACCCCTCCTTGCTGTTTCCTCACCCATTAACTGATTTTTATTTAGTACTCACGTCCTGTGCAATTCCAGTTTGAGGCTCTGAGGCTCCATTATTTAGTGACACTTCAGGGGTTCCAATAGGAGCTTTGACTATGACGTCTTCATTGGGTAGAGATTTCTTTTAAAACTTCGCCATCGAGTTTGCAGAGTTTGCAACAACAAGCTTTTTTATATCCCCTGACTTTGCAGGCATCTTTGAGACGCAGTCATCTCCAACTTTCTTCACCTCGGTTTGCCCTGATTGTCAAAATCCTGCCTCTGCACCTGACCGGCGCTGTGAGTCCCCAGGGCATTCGAGGTCTTGGGAGGCATTTCAGCAGCTCCACGCACAGAGTGACGCCCGGCCTTCAGAGACACCCAGCAAACTGCTCCAAGAACCAGCAGCCAGGCAGCGTGTTCCACCAGCGTCATACCCCTCACCGTCCGCTGCCTTACCTCCCATGAGAAATACAGCGGCCCAGCCTCCCAGAATCCTTCGGCCCTGTCAGTGTGCAAGGATGGGTAGGCCCTCCGATAGAAGCCCAGAAAGGGACGAGCACAGAACAACCAGGTTCACACAGCCGTCATCTTGTCCTATCGCATTATATTATTTGTCAAAGGCTGCCCTGTATTCAAATTTTAAAAGCCTGGGAAAATGTTTTTGCTTGGTAACTAAATTTGTCTTTTTACCATTGTCTCTTACTGCATTATTTAGATGTGGCCTCCTAACCCAGACATAATATTCTTTTGGTACTTAACGCGGTAAAGAGGTTGCCAACTTAAAAGGGTCTGACATAAAATGCTACAACATATCCCCTTATGATCTCACAAGTATAGGAAGAACTTTAAGCCTTATTTTTCACTTCTCTAATATCTTTCAAACGGATCACAGCAGCACAGCAGTGCCGAGTGTGGCCTTCCACAGAGCTTCATGTTTGACCCTTACTTCAGTCTGCGCCACACCTGCCCGTTATCATTGAACATTACCAGACCTGTCACTCCTGGGCCAGATGTGACGCACATTAACAATGCAACAACATCAAACAACACGCGCCTCCGGTTGTTGCCCTCATCCTGCACGGCGGAGAGCACGTGAAACAGGATATTTATCGCCAGGAGAAGGCTCCAAGCCTTTCAGCGCAAAGCTCGGGGAAAAAAAAGTATCACTCACCCCTGTTCAGACGTTCCCAGCTGAGCCAGAAAGCACGGCCCGGGCCGGCACTTGCTGCTGTGTGCCGCTGCTGTGACGTTCCCGGCGCACGTGCTTGCATAACTGCGCATTAATAAACTCAACTCAGGAAGGAGGGCACCTAGGCCGATCGCTTTGAAGAAAGTTCAACCTAGTCGGTGGAAAGGCGATGGAAATAACGGGTTTTTGGTAGAAGGACCGGAAAGGCATTTCTGAAATGAAACGTCCTCCGCTGATGTGAACGGAAGCGTGTGTCATACAAACCTGTCACTCGGGCATGCCCTGGCCTGGGAGTCCGGGGCTAGGCTCGCACTTTTAAAACTCATTGGTCCGTGGACTGCTTTTCAATGCACCTTACTGCTGCCTCCTTGCTCGAGTCCCGGACTTCAGCATGCTCTTCAGCCCTGTTCCTTTTCTTTCATTTATTATCATAGCAGTGACTAGAAACCTGTCTTAAGCTTTAGGAATTCAGTAATGTATTAATTAATTTGTTATATTCAACATGGATTCGTAGCTGCCAAGTTTCCAGGTCCATGCATGACTGGCTTCTCAGCAGCACAAGGTTTTTGTTGGCCTTCCGGGGCCTGCACTCCTGATTTTACAATGAGACAATTAAGACTGCACGTTTTAGAATGTGAGAACACAAAGGCGGCATAGAGGAGCCTGCTATGCATGGGCATAGGAAACTTGGCAATGATGGCAGGATTGTGACCAATCAGTGCACCTGAATTCCTGGAAACGGCATATGACACCTTATGTTGTTGTGTTACACATCCATTACAGATATATTTCATAAAACTGGGAGCAAACTGATTACTCGACCTGTGGAACCAGTGAGCGGCTCGACGCTAGAGTGGTTTGACTTTGAACATACGCTCCTGAAGAAGGTATTATCTTGCGCATTACTACAAAGAAACACGCTTGTGAAGAGTGACGAACACCTAAAAACATTAGAAAAAACGTGTGAGATGCTCATCAGATCAAAAAAAAAAAGCCCAATAACAAATGAATGCATGGCGTCTGCTGAAAATTGTGAACAGAGAGAAAAATACAAAATTCTAGGACCTGGTTAGATTGGGGTGCGAGGGCTAAAAAATAACTTGGCAACGGGGATTAAATGACGGGGATTAACTGCACCTATCGGACGAATCTTTTTGTCTCCTTGTGCCAACAAAAAAAAAACATTAAAGTTGTGGACATGGCAGACAGAGATATGTATGCCTTAGCTTAGACCATCCAAACTCGAATTCTGCATTCAAGCAAGACAGTCTCACATGAAAAGCATTACTCTTGTTTCATTTGACCCCTGCTCTGAACCACCGAAATTTCCGGAAGAAGAACTATATGGGGCGATCCTAAGAAAGAAACCCAAGAAGGAACCAGGCCAGAATGAGGTGCCCTCTGTTCAAAGACAAGGGGATACTTTCTGACTTCCAAGTAGGTTTCTGGAAGAGACTGATAGCAGTTGACCAGGCTATGAGACGTTACCCAAATGTGTGACCTACACTCTAATAAAGAAGTCCTCCTTATTTGTGGTCAGTTTTAAATCAGCGTTTGACTCAGGGACAGGAATTTACTGAGGGTCATCTTACGAGTACTGGGAAACTAACATCTGCCACGTGGAATTTATACCATAGGAACAGAGCAAGAGTTTGTTATGACACCAGAGGCAAGTACACCCCAAGATAAATATTGAACAAATAGTTAAACAAAGCTGTGCACTTGCAGCCCATCTTTCAACCATTTTATCAAAGACATCGGCAAAAAACATATTGACCTGGATCTTGATGTCCTTAAATTAGGTGGATAGAAGATGCACATATTACTATTCGCCGATAACAGTCTGTGAGAAATTGGGTTGTGGTTCAGGAGGTGGGAGCCCATCTCAGGGAACAGCCACAATCCTTGTCAGAGTGAACCACAAAAGTCACTGAATTACCCTGTACCTTACCATGTGGTCTCTTGGCACCAAAGCAGTCAGGATTAACTTAAGAGGCAATGCGTAAAGTATTTATGCAGCACACAAAAAGTAATAAAGTGAAAACACAAGACAAGAAGATCCTGCATGAATTTAGAAAAATAGAGTAAAATGTAATAAATTATTTTCCACCAAAATGACACAATTCCAATCTGTTGAATCAGGGATATGCAATTTCAAAGATTTAAGTTAAATATAGCTCTTTAAACCACAAAGTGCCACTCACAGTGATCTGGTCGCGCGAGACCAGGTGAAAGCCACAAGTTCAGGCTGACAGGGATGGAGCATGGGCCGGATACGCGGACCAGGTTAGTATCACTGAAAACATGACCTTTTAAAGTTCAGTCCGAAGAGGTCCACTTGCGGTGGAGGAAGCCATGAAGAGTAGGGAGAGCGTCATGGATAGTTGTCTGTGTAGCATGAAGACCAGCCTGGGCATTGCGGATGGTAGTCGCTCTAGCGCAAAGATCCTGTTGGGCATCAAAGAGGGTTGTTGCTGAAGCTTTGCTTTGGTGGTCGCCACGGGCTGTTGATGCTGTAGCTGAAGTCAGATCTTCCAATGAAATGAAATGAAATGAAATGAAATGAAATGAAAACAATATTTAATAAAGCGCACTGCTACCAAGCGGTTTCCTGGCGCTGGGGGACCTGGGTCAGAACTCACAGAGGGAGACACAGGGGACCTAAGAGGGAAAAGCCAAAGAGAAGAGAAAAGTTTTTAAGGCTTTACGGAAATGGCTGAAAATAGGAATGGAGCGAAGATGAAGTGGAAGACTATTCCAGAACTGGGGAGCTAAGACGGAAAGACGAGTTCCCCCGGATCTGGACTTGCGGAAGCGGGGGATGTGAAGGAGAGAGAGAGAGGAAGAGCGGAGAGTGCGACTAGGAGCATAGGAAGAAATAAGGGAGGTGATATAAGCAGGGGCAGAACGGGAGTGGGCGCGAAAGGCAAAGCAAGCAAGTTTGAAGAGGGATCTGAAGCGAATGGGGAGCCAGTGAAGGGATTTCAAAACCGGGGTGATGTGAGAGAATTTGGGAAGGGAGAGAATGAGACGGGCAGCCTGATTTTGAATGGCCTGTAAACGTCGGGATTCGTGGGAGGGGATACCCACGTACAGGCCATTGCCATAGTCGAGGCGTGAGATGACTAAAGCCAAGACTATGGATTTAAGCGCGTCGGTGGTGAAAAAGCGTGATATTTTCCGAATAAGACGGAGGGAAAGGAAACATGAAGACACAACAGAGCTGATCTGGCTGTGCATGGTTAAGTCAGAGCTGACTTTGATACCAAGGGTACGGACAGAAGAAGAGGGCGTGGGGGGGGGGCCAAAAGAGGGGGGCCAATGTGCAGGGGACCAAGGGTTAGAGGGACCACCCGTGAGGACAAGTTCCGTCTTATCGGGGTTGAGCTTAAGATGGTTGGCGCTCATCCATTCCGAAATAAAGATAAGGGTGGAACTGAACTTGGGAATAGAATCAGGAGAAGAAGACAGATCAAAGACAAGCTGGAGATCATCTGCGTAATTGTATACAGAGATCCCCTGCTTGAGAAGAGAAGAAACAAGGGGACAGATATACAGGTTAAAGAGGAGAGGGGAAAGAGAGGAACCCTGAGGAACACCACAAGTGACCGAGCAGGAAGGGGCAGAGAAACCGGAAAGATGAACAGCCTGATGCCTATCCTGGAGAAAGGATGCAAGCCAGGAAAGGGCCACACCCCGAATGCCCGCTGCGCAGACACGGTCAAGAAGAATGGAATGATCGACCGTGTCAAACGCAGCGGACAAGTCGAGAAGCACCAAGGCTTGGGGAAGATTAACGTCTGCCTTGCCCTTGAGTTCATCTAAGACCGCTAGAACCACCGCTTCTGTAGAATGGCCAGGGCGGAAGCCCGCCTGATGGGAGGCTAAAAGGCCATTATCCTCAATGTATGAGGAGAGGCAGGAGGTGACGTGGGTCTCTAAGATTTTACCCAGGTAGGGAAGAAGGGAAATGGGACGGAAATTAACTGGGAGGGAAGGATCTAGACCAGGTTTTTTTAGAATAGGAAAGACAACAGCAGATTTAAAGGAAGAAGGGACAGCACCAAAAGCCAGTGAGGAGTTGAGAAAAGAGAGGGGGGGACCAGGACAGTTAGTGAAGAGGATTTTGAGGATCCGTGCAGGAACACCGTCCAAAGGAGAACCAGATTTAACTTTAGACAGGTAGTTGTGAAACAAGTCAAGGGAGATAGGGGGGAAAATGTCGAAGGAAGAAGAAGGGAGGGTAGCAGAGCTGGTGAGGGTAGGCTGAGGCACAGTAGGAATGTCGGCTTTAATTTTCGCAATCTTGTCAATAAAAAAGTTATTAAGTGACAGACAAAAGGATTGGGAGGGAACCAGGCTGGGGGTGGAGCGATCAGAAGTAGCATGATTGCGAACCAAAGAGAAGATTTCACGAGGTTTATTCACGGAGAGCGATACTCTCTCCGTGAAGTAAGAAGATTTGGCATTAAGGACTGCTTTTTTGTAGTTGGTAAGGAGTTGTCTGTACTGAGCTCGCAAAGGAGGGGAATACTGACGTCTCCAAAGGCGTTCCGCCCGTCTGAGGTCAAGTTTTAGTGCCTTGAGCTCAGTGGAGAACCATTTGTGCGCGTCGTGTGGACGAACCGCTTTGATCTTTTTAAGCGGGGCCACACGGTCACACGAAGCAGCAAGCCATGTACTTATGGCTTTGGCCTGAGATTCAAGGGGGAGACAAGTGAGATCAGGAGCAGAGGATACCAGAGAGAGTGAAAGGGAATCAAGATCGGTATGGTTCCAGTTGCGGGCTAAAAGGTTTTTAGGGGGAGAGGGTTTGACAACCATACCTAAGTGAACAGAAAAGGAAATAATAGAGTGATCAGACCAGATACAGGGAGAGATGGAGGGAGGTAAAGCAAGGGGGCAAGAAGACCAAATTTGGTCAAGTATATGACCATGCACATGGGTCGGGACTGTAACATAAGAGGTAAGATTCAGACATTGAAGAGTGGCAGAGAAGTCTTTTGAAGAGAGGTCTTCCTTAGGGTCTCCTGGCCAGAAGTTGAAATCTCCAAGAAGGAGCACAGAGGAGTTGTTGACCACAAGAGTGGCCAGCAACTCCTGGATGGAGGCTACAAAGGAAGGCATCGATTGAGGGGGGCGATAGACAAGAACCACAGTGAGGGGAGAAGGAAGGTTGAGGGAGCGGGCCACCAAGTAGTCCACGTTAGGAATGAGGGGGTAAGGGAGGAGCTGAAATTTAAGTGACGACCGGACAATCATCGCCACCCCCCCGCCGACCTTGCCATCCGGGCGGTCAGCTCGGAGAGCATAGTAGGTGTCAGGGAGGATGGCTAGCAGATCAGGAAGGGAGTCAGAAGTGAACCAGGTTTCGGTCAGAAATAAAAAGTCTGGAAAATCAGTGGTTAGAAGATTAAAAAGAGCTATCTGGTGTTTAACTGCGGACCGGGTGTTAAGTAGGTAGGCAGAAGCAACCGTAGGGGCCAGAGGGGAACAAGTAACCGGGGGAGAAATAGGGGGGGGAGGAGGGGAATCGGGAAAAACAAGAGTCGGGCTGAGTAAAGAAGAAGAAAGAATACCAAGTGATTGTAGGTGATGGAGGGGGAGAGGGGTAGGAGAGGAAAAGACCGATAATGCATTGAGTTGGGCAGCAGTGTAGACCAGGCGTGAAGCAGAGTGGGTGGCCCCTGGTCCCGGCCCGTCGCGGACGGGTGCAGACGGGCTTAACTTAGGCGCAACTTCGGCGCGCCTTCGTCGCGCCCGCTGCGCCCGCCCGCTGCGCCGTCGGAAGACAGGAACAGTTATATGGGGACGACACATGGAGGGGGAGGGACAAAGGGCGTGGCAGGAGGGAGGAGCCAAAAGCGCTGCAGCGCCGAGAACAGACCCGCCCAAGATGGAGGAGCCGCCCGTCCCCTCCGAGAGTCAGCGAGGAGGGGGCGATCAGCGGCGGCGGTCTGGTCTCTGGTCGCGTGCAGGGCGGAGACAGCCAGGAGGGATCCAAGCGCCGGGATCGGGGCGCAGTGCAGGTGAGTAAGTGGGTGATTTAAAAAAGCAAAACAAAGTTGCTTTGAAAGTCTCGTTGCTCCCGGAGTCGCCTCGGGAGATCGCAGCAGGTCGGAGAGCCCAGGTGAGTGAGCTCCTTAAGAGCTAAACCAAGGGGGAGGAGCCAAAAGCGCTGCAGCGCCGAGAACAGACCCGCCCAAGATGGAGGAGCCGCCCGTCCCCTCCGAGAGTCAGCGAGGAGGGGGCGATCAGCGGCGGCGGTCTGGTCTCTGGTCGCGTGCAGGGCGGAGACAGCCAGGAGGGATCCAAGCGCCGGGATCGGGGCGCAGTGCAGGTGAGTAAGTGGGTGATTTAAAAAAGCAAAACAAAGTTGCTTTGAAAGTCTCGTTGCTCCCGGAGTCGCCTCGGGAGATCGCAGCAGGTCGGAGAGCCCAGGTGAGTGAGCTCCTTAAGAGCTAAACCAAGGGGGAGGAGCCAAAAGCGCTGCAGCGCCGAGAACAGACCCGCCCAAGATGGAGGAGCCGCCCGTCCCCTCCGAGAGTCAGCGAGGAGGGGGCGATCAGCGGCGGCGGTCTGGTCTCTGGTCGCGTGCAGGGCGGAGACAGCCAGGAGGGATCCAAGCGCCGGGATCGGGGCGCAGTGCAGGTGAGTAAGTGGGTGATTTAAAAAAGCAAAACAAAGTTGCTTTGAAAGTCTCGTTGCTCCCGGAGTCGCCTCGGGAGATCGCAGCAGGTCCATTGCCAGTGGTCACTGGTAGTTGCTGTATTTATTTATTTATTATTTATTTTGCGATTTGTAAAGCGCCTGGTGACCCGTAGGCATCCCCGCGCTGTAAATCTGTGGAGACCGAGAGAGGGGGAGAGGGGAAAAACTATTTGGGGAAAAGGAAGGTTTTTAGTTTTTTTCGAAAGAGGGCGTGACAGGGTTCCATGCGCAAACTGCGTGGAAGTGAGTTCCATCCTGCGGAAGCTTTGACCGAGAAGCGTCGACCACCGGTGCGAGCCTTCCTGAACTTAGGGACCGTGGCCAGATGTTCGCCGTCAGAGCGAAGGGGTCTGGGGGCTTTGTAGGGGATGACCATGTCTTTCAGGGCGGCTGGGCCAACACCGTTGACGAGTTTATGGGTGGTGCACAGGGCCTTAAACTCCACTCTCTGGCGAACAGGAAGCCAGTGTAGAGCCATAAGAGCAGGCCTGGCTGAGGCTCTGGGTGGAAGGTTCATAATGAGCCTCGCCGCCGCATTTTGGGTGCGTTGGAGTTTTGCCAAGGTGAATTCAGGTGCGCCGAGGTAGACGGCGTTGCTATAGTCGAGCCGGGCTAAGATGAGCCCCTGAACCAGTAGTTTCCTGGATAGGGGGGGGGGGGTGGGAGGATCTTGCGAATAGATCGCAGGAGGCCAAAGCATGTTCCAGCTGTTTTGGCTGCCTGAGTCTTCATAGTGAGGTCAGGTTCCAGCCATACTCCTAGTGTTTTAATTTCTTTTTTTGGTGTAGGGATGTCACCAAAAGCGTCCGGCCAGACTGATGTTGGGATCGAAGTCCATTTATTGCCCAAGAGCATGATTTCGGTTTTTGCACCATTCAGCTTCAGGGAGGAATCGCACATCCAGGTGTGAATATCCTGGAGACAGTTCAATAGGCTGTCTGGGTGGTTATCCAGGTGGGAAAGAGAGACAACGAGTTGAGTGTCATCTGCATAATTTACTATTTTTATCCCGTACGGGGTCACGACATCTTCAAGGGGGGCCATGTAAACATTAAACAGGGTGGGACTAAGCGATGACCCCTGGGGAACACCACTCGTGAGTGGTAGTGGGTCCGAACGTGAGTTGCCGTCCCACACCTGAAATGAACGGCCGGATAAGAAGGAGTCGAACCATGCGCGTGCAGTTCCCACAATTCCTGCCCTGGCCAGGCGATGTAGAAGGACACGGTGGTTCACCGTATCGAAGGCGGCACTGAGATCCAGGAGGATCACTGCCACTGATCCTCCTGAATCCAGGATACACCTTGCCTCCTCGATGACGGAGAGGAGGGCAGTGTCCGTGCCATGGCCGGGACGGAATTCTGTTTGGGATGGACGTAGAAGTTTGTTCGCCTCAAGGAATTGGGATAATTGCGCATTCACTAATTTCTCAGCCATCTTGCTGATACATGGAAGAAGCGAGATGGGTCTGTAGTTGGCCAAGTCGTCCGGGTTCAGTTGGGGCTTTTTCAGCAGAGCCTTGACAACATCATTCTTCCAGTTGGGAGGCACCGTGCCTTGGAAGAGAGAGGTATTGATGAGATCCCTGATGGTGGGGGCTAAGCTGGGAGACACGGTTTTTAAGACTCTAACCGGGGCCGGGTCAAGGGGGGATCCGCTTTTCATTTTGGCCAAAGTGGAAATTACATCGGTAAGGGAAACTGCTCTAAAAGTGGACAGCAGTGGGCTGTTAGTGCATGCCTCTATATCCGTGTGATTATGTGGGCTGGTAGTTGGAAGGGAGTCCAGTATCCGTTAGATTTTGGAGTCGAAATAGGTGGCCAGGTCCTTACTTCTATCCGGAGGGGGGGAGTGAGAAGAGGGTGCCATTGGGATATTGAGTAGTTCTTTAACTATAAGGTATGATTCTTTTGACGAATTAGTGGCATTTTTTATTCTATTGTCATAGAATACGGCTTTAGCTAGCTTTAGGGCAGATTTGTAGCGTCTTACCGAGCTGTGGTACATGTCCTTATTACTATGGAGCCAGTCTTTTCTCCACAGTCTCTCAGCCTTTTTACACTCTTTGCGGAGAGCTCTGAGTTCAGTGTTGTACCATGGGGCATGGCCCCTTATCCTATTTTTGTTCTCACGTTGTTTTATGGGAATAATACTATCGAGGGAAGAAGAGATCCAATCTCTAAACTGAATATCAGCGGTGGAAGGATCATCCGTGAGAGTGGGGGTCGTGGAGTCCAGGGCTTTGGACCAGTCCTCCGCTGAGAGTCTGGCCCACGATCTGTCCCTAGTGTAAGTAGTAGGCTTTTGGGGTTTCCTAAATGCCCCTGGTAGGTGTGTCGTGACCAGGAAATGGTCCGTCCACGGGAGTGTTAGGGCATTTATGAATTGGAGAGAAGGAATGTTGGAAAACACTGGATCAAGCAAGTGCCCTTTCGTATGCGTGGCTCCGGTATTGGCAAGGAGGAGGCCATGGGCCGCCAGGTCGCAGATTAGGTCGGATGCCCCTGTGTCTAGTGGGTCATCGAAGTGTATGTTTAGGTCTCCTGTTATTAAGAAGTTGGGTGTCAGATGGGCCGAGGATGAGACGGCTTCCAGAAGGGCGGCAGAAAAGGGGCCGAAATGCCCGGGGGGCCGATACACCAGGAGGCCTGACAGGGAGCTAGTCGGGGATAGCTGGATCGTGAAGAGGCAGCTTTCTGACTCCTGGCTCTGAATCTCACTGGTTCGACAGGCGAAGTGGTCCCGATAGATGATGGCTAGTCCACCTCCTCTACCTAAGGGGCGGGGTTGGGACATAATAAGGAAGCCCGGGGGTAAAGCCAAAACTATGTCCGAGTTAGAATGCCCAGTGATCCACGTTTCGGTAAGGAAAAGTATGTCCAGATCAAGGTCGACAATAAGATGATTAATGAGCAGGGCGTGCTTGGGAAGCGATCTGCAATTAAGTGTCGATATTTTAAGGCCTGGGGGTGGAACAGAAAGTTTGTGAAGGAGTAGCTTTTCTGGTTTACAGATATTACAGCTAGTAAAATGACCATTGGGATCGTGCATTACGTGACATGTGCTGTATTTAGTGGGTCTGAGACTAAGAAGATCTCGACGAGAGTAGCTTACTCTTGTGGCGGTAGGGTCCGGCATAGAGTCTGGCCCTAGGCCCGGTCGTGCGCGGACGGGCGCAGGCGGGCTTGCCTTAGGCGCGCCTTCGGCGCGCAGACGGCGCTCCCGCTGCGCTCGTCCGCTGCGCTGGTATGGCCGACACATTTGAGGAGGAGGGGGATGGGCGTGGCCTCGCAGTGGGCGTGTCTACCCTTCGAGCCGCGATGGCGGGTGGAGGGGAGTTTCCATGTCTCAGCGGTCAATCGGCTGTATCAGGGGGATTTCAGGAAGCCTGCTAGGCGCTAGTAGCGAGCGCTTTAGGTGCAGGTGAGTGAGTTTTAAAAACAGTGAAAGTGATAAGCTTTTTTTTAAAAACACAGAAATACAAACAATCCTCCGGCTTCCGCCTCAGAGGTTGACAAGATTGTAGCAGCGCTAGTGATCAGCGGTTATATACTACAATGAGTGAGCGTGGCCTCGAAGTGGGCGTGTCTACCCTTCGAGCCACGATGGCGGGTGGAGGGGAGTTTCCCTGTCTCAGCGGTCAATCGGCTGTGTCAGGGGGATTTCAGGAAGCCTGCTAGGCGCTAGTAGCGAGCGCTTTAGGTGCAGGTGAGTGAGTTTTAAAAACAGTGAAAGTGATAAGCTTTTTTTTAAAAACACAGAAATACAAACAATCCTCCGGCTTCCGCCTCAGAGGTCGACAAGATTGCATGAAGATTCAAGTCCACTGGAGCTTCGTGTTTGTGATCGGTGTGGAAAGCAAGATCTTGGGGCAAATGAGCCTGTTCGAGGCCGTGAAGAGCACAAACTTCAGAATTTCTTTGTTTCTTTTAGGAGGAGCTCTACTGATGCCAAAGAAGGGTCCAGGACCTGAGGAGCACATCTTGAGGACCTAGAACTCACTTCAGCAGAGGCCAGCAGGGCTCAGGCAGGTGCAGTTGTAGGTTCAAGCAGGTCCAGTACAGCAGGTCAGCTGGGCATTTACAGGAAGGCATCTGGAGCATGTTGCGTCCTTGTAACTAAGAACAGGAGGTCAGTTAGCTTACCATTGGAATCAATTGTTGGGCGTTTACAGGGAGGAAACTGGAGCATGTTGCATCCTTGTAACTAAGAACAGGAGGTCAGTTAGCTGACCATTGGAATCAATTCAGCCTGGGATCAATGGTGCAGGTCTAGTCTTTCTCCTCAGACAGCAGGACAGGCCTCAAGCAGCAGGGTAGACCTCTGGCAGCAAGGAAGTCCTTCCTCTGTACTATCTACATGTCCAGGAGTGGACTGAAGAGTGGGTCTGAGAGTCCCCTTTTTATACCTGGTGCCCACATTGAAGTGGAAGAAAATGCCTGCATTTTCCACCTGCAGAGGTGTCTAAAATGTCCTGCCTCCCTGTCCTGATCCCAGTCTGTCTGCAGGCACAATAGGCTAGGGAAATGTCCTTTGTGTGGGAGCTAAGGAATTGTCTCTGAAGTGCAACTGTACCAGGTGACAGCTCCAGGCCCTTATCAAGTCAGGATTGCCCATCCTGCCAACACCCAGACCCTCTATTGTGTGGCTGTTTGAGTCTAATACACAAAGACCAACTGCCAACTACACATAGTCATGTGACCCAGGAACAGGCTGCAGGCACCAAATGGTAAAGGCATGAAAATGACAACATTCTAAACGTGGCATTTTCAGAATTACAATCCGGCTTTACCTTTAAAGAGGATTTCACAATGCAATTCCTTAGACACCAAGCTTGATATTCCTACCTATTGCCAACCAAAAGGTATCACTTATTCATTGTAATAAGGTAAAACAATGTGTAGGATTTGCAATAGTGAAAAATGAATTTGGGAGCTTTTCACCACCAGGACAAGTAAAAGTGCATGTCCAACTTTTTAAAAACAGTGCACCCTAACCTATCTTTGGTTAGGGCCTACCATATGGGTGACTTATATGTATTAAAAATAGGTTTAGGCCTGGCAGAATGTTTAGTATATCAGGTCGAAATGGCAGTTTAAACCTGCACATAGAGTTGCAACGGCAGGCCTGAGACAGGTGTAAAAAGGCTATTCAAATGGGTGGCATAATAAGTGTTGTAGGGCCACTAGTAGTATTTAATTTACCGGCCCTGGGTACATGTAGTACAACTTTATTAGGGCATTACAAGTAAATTAAACATGCCAATTGGGTGTAAGCCAATTTTACCGTGTTTCTAGGAAAGAGCACACACACTTTAGGACTGGTTAGCAGTGGTAAAGTGCACTACTGTCCAATTCCCAGTGGGTGTGCTCTGACCCTACAAAATATAGAAATTGTCTAATCCCTGATTGGATTATTTAGTTTTACTCTAAGGCCATAGCATATGGTGCTGAAATATACCCATGAGATGAAAAGTAAAATGTCATCCATGGACTTCAGCATTTATTGTGCCATCCGCTGGTGTGTTCCAAAAAAAAACATAGCTTCAGGCCTATCATTGTAGCCTGACAGCTGCAGTGGAAAACCTGCATTTCAGACTGTTAAAACAACCATTTTTTCAAATTTAGAAACTCCCTTATAAATATTACTAAGTCAGCCCTAAGCACTGCTCAATTGGAGAAAGAATTTCTGCCGGTGCCACAAACTCTGCTCAAAAGCCAGCGTCCGGCACTGTTATATGTCAGCACAACCAATACCCAGGCTACTAGTCTTGAATCAACTTCAGGCATTTTTAATCCACTGCCATACATTCCCTACACCTTTATCTCACTATTGGGGGTTCCTGGTTTGTCCCTTTATGACAGTCTTTTGTCTTTCTCTTTCTCCATCTTTTTGTTTTGTGTGTTTTTCCCTCTATTGCTCTTGGTAAATGTCTGAAAAGGAAAAATAAGAGCCAGTCCCCATAAATGAGTGGTGGTGGCCCCCACCAGCAACCACTGGCTCAAATTAAGCACTAGCCCTATGTAAGCTTTGTAGCCTACAAATTAAGGTGCATGGTATTTAAAAGTGGGACATGTAAAACAGTAATGTTATCATGTCTGTGCACTGAAATTGGTCTAAAATCTATTTTCACTGTGGTAGGCCTATCTGTTCTATGCAGAAAACCGGAATACAGATTAAAATACTAATACTGCTATCTTGGAGTGCCACAAGCTATAACAATAATAAAATCTATATTTTTTAATAATTATTAAAAAGCCAATTTAATGATAAAATCTGATTTTTAATAAATATTATGGCTAAGTAACTTTTAGAAAGTTTCCTTTTACCTTCTTAACCTGTCAGAAGACTAATTATCATAAGCCTCAGCCAGCTCCTTGTGCTCAAGCTCAGGAATAGGTGTGAAATGCCTCTCAGGAGAAAACAGCAGACTGACTTGAATGGTGAGGGATGACACCTCTAAACTCAACAAAATATTCAGAGTAAGGGCTACGGTCATGCTATTGACACCACACTCAAATCCTGCCTGACAGGTCTCTTGATCCTCATATACCATTTGGGCTGAGAGTGTCTAAGTGCTCCCCCTGAGGTCCTCAGGGATTTTGAAGTGTACTGTTGTGCTGTTTGGGCAACAAAAGAAGTTGTGGAGCTTCAAAATATTTGTTCCAGAGCTTCAGGAGGACTGTACACGAAACGTATTTGACCGGCAGTTTCACAGAGTCAGATTGAATTTCAGGTTTGTCCTGCACAGTGAAGAGCTTTTCTTCAGAAAATCGAAAAAGTCCCTTTTCAGATTGTGACTTAGAAACGTTTTTGAGTTTTCCTACTTTTAGGCCCTAGCAGTTCCAATCTCCATAGTGCATCCTACCCGCACTCCATTTCGGTCAGCCTTAAACATTGTCTAGGTCTCAGTCTACCACTATCATTGACAACCATTGGTGCTTTTAGAGCTATTTACACTTAAAACTTAAAAAAATACTATCTCCGGTTCCCCTTATTGGATTTTTCTTGTTCTGGTGTCATTTTACTAATTGCATTTCTCTCTATTTTTTTAATTTGATTCTAGTATGTTTTTGCATTTTAACTTCTAAATGCTTTACATATTTTCTCTATGTTCAGCCTGTCTGCTCTGTGTGACAGCTAACAGGGGTTAAGATAATATTAATAATAATAATAATAATAATAATAATATAGCTGAGGTTTAAATTACTAAAACACTTTCTCTGGACCTAACAAGATAGTGACTGTATTACTTGTGGTGGAGACCCATCCATCCTAACTAATAAACCACTTTCTTACACAGCTGACTATCACTTTTCTATACTATAATTTAGCAATTTCAGAGTTCCAGTAGTTGTATTTTGTATTCTGACAAATAAATCCTGAAATCCATACAGCATGTTGCTTTATATTGAAGAATGCTGTATTTAGGAACCCATATACAGGTGGTAGAAAAATATAGGGACAGATTTATATCGGACTTGCGCCACTTTTACGCCGCCGTTGCGTCACTTTTGTGACGCAGCGGCGGCGTAAACCCTGCGCCATGTTGCGCCCCATTTACAACGTGACGCATCTAGGGAGATGCGTCACGTTGTAAAGCTTGCGCCACATGTGGGCGTACCTGCACAGGGGGGGGGCGTTCCGGCGCAGGAACGCCTCCTAAAAGTGGCTGAGTGAAATCTACAAGATTTCACTCAGTCACTTTTGAGCCCATGCTGCGTCAAAACCCTGCGCCTGCTTGAAGCAGGCGTAAGGATTGACGCAGCATTGTAACCATAGGGCCCCCCAGAGCATTGCTGGAGCTGCGTCGCGCTTGTGACGCAACTCCAGCAATGCGCCACTTTTACGGCACAGATGCGTCACGCATCTGTGCCGTTTTTGCCCCATGGTGCGCCGCATTGTAAATGCGGCGCATCCATGGTGGCGGAGCTGTGGCGCACAATAACTGGCGCATCCCTGCTGATATGCAGGGATGCGCCAGTCGTCATAAATCTGCCCCATATTTTTCATATTAAAAGTTTTGTGTTTATATCAACATAAACAATAAAGGTAACACGCAAAAGTACTGATTGTGTATTATTCACATTTAGATTGACTGCAGCTAATGTAGACCTGTGTTTTAAATGGCTTACAACTGGATGCCATCTTGCATCACAAAAAATATCTTTCTTTTTTTTAAGAGAAGCTGTGTCTGCATTAACAACGTAAGTGTGACCTTGTTCCTCTTCTCATGTGAAATATTTTTATTTTGCACAATAACTGTAGAATTTCCTAAGAAGCTGCCACTGGATGAGCTTGGTAAGATGCATTTCATTCTGTTGCTGATAACTGTTAGTTTGAGGGATGCTTTGAGTAGCTTAATTGTATATGAGCTTGAGAAAATAAAGAGTCTTTGTTATTTGTGTTTGCCTTAACTTGATTGGCTCCTTCTTTGGGAACCATGTGTAGGTGTGTCAAATGTTAGAATTTGTGATTTAAACTGATATGGTGTAGATGAGAATCAGAATCCCTATTTTCCGACATACTAGCAGAACCTTTCCATGACTTAGCAGAGTAGGGTGCTCTGTTTATGAAGGAACTGAATTTATTTCCTTTTCATAGACAGCTTTATCATAGTTTGTCTTTGCTTTCATGACTTTTGAACTCTTTTAAACTGTATATTGACTAATCTATTCATGTATTGTTTATTGATTTATCAGTAATTTGATGATTTGAATTTGTAACTTTGCTAGTCATTTAATAAACCTTTATTGCTTGAAACATAACCATTCTCTGTCTTCCTTGTAGAGCCTAATGTGTTTCATGTTATTGAAATGCATTGAATTTTGATGATAAGCCTCAGTTGGAAACAAATATATATCCAACAGCGCTTCATGGACTCAGAATTTGCACCAGAATTTACACTAGAAAGCGCTCCAGCACAGGTACAGGATAAAAACACAGATAGCAGGTATAAAGCCCTGCATTGTGTTTTGATTAGGTCACTCTAGTTGTTCAGTTCAGCACCAGGGAGAATCTGTTCATGGTTGCTAAGGGATGACTTGAGCAGAATCAAAGAAAAAGACAATGGGCATGATTACGATGGCCATCACGTGAGTGTCCGAACACCATTGCCGCAGGAATGGAACCACCCAACATGTAGTCTGCATGTCCACCGGCCAAATTACGATGCGGCCGCCATATAGGTGGTCAGAAAAATGCTTTTTTCATTGTGGCTTGTGCAGTGGTCCAAAAAAGGACCGCAGCACAAGCCACAATGAAAAAAGGAATTTTTAAACATCCATGCACTGTTTGGTAGGCATCATGTGGTGCCTGGCACACCATGCATGGATGTTTGGGGGGTCGCCTCATGTGCCCCGTGGTCGATTAGCCGAGGCCCACAGGGCATGGGGGCCCTGCTAGTGGCCCCCAAAGTCTCTTTCCTTCTGCCTTTACATTAAAGGCAGAGAAAAAGGGAGATTGTGATCCCACAGCAGTGCTTCTGCAGGCACCACCACCATTGTAGAGATTACGGTCCGACCGATGCCCTGACAGTCTCCTTGTCGGAGCCATTGGTCTGTCCCTCTGACCGCTGTGCTCTGACCGACCACATCATAATGCGGTGGTCGGACCGCTATCCTGCCTGCCGGCTGGACCGTCACCGATGGCCTGTCGGTGGCCGTCCACCCGACATCCTAATCGGGGCCATTGTCTCCAATGAAGCCTTATCTGTATTTTGTCAATGAAAAAGTTGTACATTTCCAGCAAATGTAAGATAAGAATTGCAAGCGTTTTATATCCGAGAAAATTGGAAGAACTACTAGCTCACCACGGAAGAGAATTTCAAGCATCATTATACTGGCAAATGGCATGAGGCTAATGCAAAATGTACAGACTCCCTAAATGTGCTTGTTTATAATGTAGGGCAGAGGAGACCGTGAAGGTATTTAGAGTGCATTGCATGTTAAAAGTCTCTTTAATATAGTCAGGAGCAGATAAACACCAACATAAAAAAAGTACTGTATAGGTAATGTAAACGGAGGCAACAAAATAAATACGCATATATTTTAACTACAATTATACCATTTGATGGAATTAATTCAGAATTTACAGATATAAATGTGTTGGGCCTCTATGTCTGTCATGATTAAGAGATGAGAAGACAGAGAATACTGAAGGGATGGAGGGAAGCTAGCATTTAAACAAAGAGCTTGTTATGTACTATGGTTCATGTGGCTTCTGAATTGCAGAAAGGCCATATACGTCTGGCCCGAAGGATTGTGACAAAGTTGCGAGAATCCATATTCGGAAGACAGCAGTTACTCCAAATGCATATCTTACGCAGAGGGTAGAATGGCCTTACAAGAGGAGATAAAATGCAATCAAGTAGACTTGGGGATATGAAGAAAAGGGTGGAAGCAGAAGCACAACACAATATTGAGAGGGGGGACAGGGAGCAAATTAGAAAGGAGTAGGTCCAGTACCGGTGCTCCGAAGGATATACGTTATACTCAGTGCGAGGTAGCCGTTCCTATAAGAAGATGATAGACAACCTATTCTGGTTGGTTAGCGGTGTTGATGTGGTCTCCAGAAGTAGACTAAGTCGGGTCTAAATGAGGATAGGGGGATTCCTCCTTTTGGAATTAGTGACCTCACACACTCTTGCGAGTGTCTTGCTTCATCATTGGGCTTAGCTTCTCATGGGGTGGCACTGCTGTCCCCCACGGGCCCCGCTGAAGGGCTCTTTGTCAGCGTTCTTTTGAAGGAGGTGCCACAGTTGAGCATGTGGGTCTATCTAAATGAGTGAGTGAATAAAATTACCTTCACGGTACCCAGAAACAAGTTTTAATCAAGGGTCCGGAAGATAAGGTTAAAAGACAACGGAAAGGAGACTATCCTTAAGGCAAATGTTGCGGAGGGACAAGTATATTCCTGCTGCTCTCAATCTGAAAAAGTGAGTAAAAAGTGCAATTTGGTCAACATGTTTTGCGCATTGTGTGGGTACTTAGTGGATCCAAGTACGCTTCGTCAGGAAAGAAGAGACATGGGATTCAGGGAAAGACACCCTATAGTCCCACCATTCATACACTGAGGTGTAGTGCGTCTTAGAGCTATGAGGAACGTCTTAATCGTGTTCCTTAATCCTGACCTGCTGGAGAAACAGAGAGGAGACACACAAAGAACAAGACAAAAAAATTGTAAAAACATTGCAAACATTCGCGCATTCGCTAAAGGTAGAATGCTTTCATGGTATTTCACATAGCCATATAGATTATCTGGCATGCTCAGTGTGGCATGCCTTAATAGTCATGCTCTAGCATTTGTATGCGTGGCAGAAAACAAAACGCAAGTACGACTGGTGCAAATGAATTCCCACAGGCAGGGTGTCACCTACAGCTGACAACGTCATAGATGACTCATTTTTACATGCATGTATCGAAAGTGAATAACCCAGGATTTGTGCTCGAAGTCTAAAGTATCAGGTGGCAATAAATACGAAAAATAGGCAACAGTGCCTATGTGCTCGTGTCAGTCCATTAGCCAAATCAGCAAAGATGAGACTATTGTATCAATCAAGTGAGTCTTTTGAATGGTAAAACCAGTGAGCCGCTTTTTATGCAAACAATAAATGTAAAAAAACAGTGGTTGACCGCCTACCCCTCTAGTCGAAGGATTGCTCTCACCGGCAACCATTGCGGTCATAAAGAGAGAGTTCTGTGGGTGTGGTAAGGAGAATAAAAAATTGCGTAAGCTCGTGGTATCTTGAGTACCATCTTTTTAAGCAAGTACTTGTGTCCATTATGGAGAGCAGCCGGAGTATACTTATATTAAGCCTCTTCACTTACAGCCTGTGTCCTGCCCTGCCGTTCGTAGTAGCTGGTAACGTTTAGTGAGCCTGCACACTTAGTTATAGCGTGTTTACCTCTGGGTATCGGGGGTTGGGTGTGGGCATATGCCATGAAATGGCAGGACGGTGAAGCGTCTTGATAGTCATGTAATAGTGGTAGCCATATTGTAGAGGGTGGTTTTGGTGATAGTACCACAAACCACCTCAGAATGTACAGTGAGAGTGCCCTCATGGTGGTAAAGCGTTTCGCTCATTTATTAGGGTTGTGATTGCTAGTAATCACGGTAAATACCTATAATGGTGAATTCATCCCCTTTTTTGAATTTGGGGGCCCAAATGATAATACATAAATATATATAAATAAATGGTGGGTGAACAGCCCGGGGTATCGTATGAGTCAAAGCGATTCTCACTGAGATGGAAGATCGCTAGTAAATAAATGGCAAACCCTGTGGGCGATCACACAGATTGTTGTGTGGGCACAAACATTCATTTGAAAAAGGGAAAGGGAACATCTTTTTTTGCAACAGTTTCATCATGGGACAGTGGTGTCTGTATCGCGCTCGGGAGGCAGCTGTACAGATGCCCATTATGTTAGCTGCACATCTTGTCGCAAGCACCCTTGTTCATGTGAGCCCATGAGTGTGGGGATCCCAACATCTGTAATGTAGTGATGTCGAATTAATTGAAAATAAAGCCTGGCGATTTTGAGTCTTATCATGTCGGGCTGGTACTCGATAGTACATAACTGGCCATGAGGTGGATACATTATTTGTCTGACAGATATGGTAATGCTATTTTCTGCTATTATCCCCTAATGAGTCATATGATTTATGACATCAATTCCGCCCATGGTATCTCATCATTCAGGCCCCCTCTATTGCTTTTTAACCGAAAAACCCACCGTTGTTGTTACCTGAATAGTGTGTTAGTAGCCCAGTGTGGATTTGATTCTATGATTGTCCACATCAGGCTGTCAGGGGGGTGTTTTTTCTCAAGAAAATGACTTAGTAGTCTGGTACTGGTTTTTCTGCAACGTATAGTGCTTTTGTGTTCTTCTATACAAATCTTACCGGGTCTGGTAGTCATCCCCACATCCCTCATCTCGCAGGGGCAGGTGATAAGGTATATGCAATTTTTGTTATTGCAGTTCGTATGGCGTTTCTGATGTCAAAGTCTGGTCAGACCTAGGTCTATCTGTTTGGATGTTGTTGTCATGGGACACACGGGGCAGGTACCGCAGGGGTGGTGTCCTTCTACGGGTGGTAGAGCCCATAAGGTTGGCTGTTTGGGGATGGTCGGTTTAGGACGTGTGTGGACCAAAATGTCATTTAAATTCAGAGTGCGTCTAAATGCAAAGAGAGAGGGTGGGCCTGGGGTAACCTCCCTGTTTCTAGGATCCTCCAGTGTTTCCTGATGACTTTTTGAATCCTGTTAGAGTTAGGAGTGAACGTTGTTACGCAGGTAAGTGACTCTGTCTCTGGCTTTTCCTTCACCTCCAAAAGTGCCTCCCTATGATTATCTCTAGCCCTTTTGTGTGCCTGTAGAATGATCTTCTTTGGGTAATGTCGTACTGCCAAGTTATCTCGCTGAGTGTATTGCAGTTTCTGCAGAGTCGCAAAAAGTTGCCCACCAGGAGATTGTTCCTTAGTGCCTTCGGGTGGTGGCTCTCATACATAAGGAGACTGTTCCTATCTGTAGGTGTTTTGTAAGTCATAGTCAATAGTACCCTATCCTGTAAGGAGATGAGGAGGTCTAGGAAAGGGGTGCTTTCCTGTGATCTGGTGCCTGTCAACTTCAGATAGGGGTCTAAGGTATTTATCCAATCACAGAAAGTTTTGCACTGTTCTCCATCCCCTCTCCAGAAGAGAAGGATGTGGTAGATGTATCATCGCCACATCAAAATGTTGATTTTGTGTGGATTGTTCTCCCCTAGAATGAATTTTTCTTCAAAATTGGCTATGTATAGGCAGGCCAGGCTCAGCGCGAAGGTGCTCCCCATGCTGGTGCCTTGTATCTGGTGGTATAACTGCATGTGGAAGGCAAAATAGTTTTCTTTCAAGGCTATGGAAGCACAGTCACAGATGAATGAGATGGGTGTCTTGTAGGGCCAAGGGTTAGTGCTTTGTAATATTGTTTCCAATACTTCTAGTGTGAAGTCTTGGGGAATGTTTGTGTAGAGCACCTCTATGTCTAAGGGCACTAGGAAGTCGATTGTTTCTGGTCCTGGGAAATTTGCAATGGATTTAAAACCTCTGTGGTGTCCCTGAGATAGGTACGTGTCTTGTGACTAGAGGACGGGGGAAAAAGTCGCAGAACTTGCTCAGTGGTTCCAGCAGCGAGACGATGCCAGATACAATGGGGCGTCCTGGAGGTGGGTTCGTCCCCTTATGGATCTTTGGTAACATGTAGAAATAAGGGGTCCGAGGGTCATCATTGATCAAAAAGGCAGCTTCTTGCGAGGAAATCCATCCTTCGGTCTCTGCTTCAGATACAAGGCTCTTGATCCTCGTCGTCAGATGAGCTGATGGATCTTCATCAATGTGACAATAGTATTTCTTATCCGTCAGTTGGCGGAGGCACTCCGCATCATATGTGCCCACATCCTGGATAACTATGGCACCGCCTTTGTCGGCTGGTTTGAGGATGATGGTGGGATCTTCAGTGATAGTTTTCAGTAAATTCCTTTCTTCTCTCGACATATTATCGAAAGGGCGCTTGCTCGTGATATCCAGGACATCCTTCAGGATGGCTTGCTCAAAGGTGAGTACCTCGTTTGGTGTAATGGCGGCTGTAGGTGTGAACTTGGGTTTCTTCCTGAGACCTGTCCCAGTGGTGGGGTTCTCCAGTTTGTCTTGGAAAAAGGCCTTCAGTCTCACCTTCCGGATTAATTGGTGGAGTTCCTGGTGAAGTCTGAAGAAGTCCTCAGAGGGGGTCGATACAAAACCCAGGCCTTTCTCCAAGAGCCTGTCTCACCCTCGATCAGAGGTCTAGAGGACAAATTCACCACTAGTGTTTTTGCCCTGACGTTTTGCTCCGTAGGGTCATCGGTTCCGGATCTTGCCAATGGACGTTCTTGGGCCCTCCTCTTGTTCTGCCTCTTGCTTTGCCCCTCCCTCTGTTGAAAAAAGGGGTGTTCGGAAATTGTTAGTATTGAGGTGTCTGAAGAAGATGTCCTGGTGGCATATTCCACATTGGGTGGGGTCCCATCCACTGTCCTGGGTACATTGGTGGTTGAAATGGAAGCGATGGGAAATTCTGAAATAGAGGTGGCGGTTGTTGTCACTGACCTCCTCTGGATTGTGATGTATAATTCCTGCCTTCATAGCTGGAGTCGCTGCTTGTCAACCCTGACCTCTTGGAATGATTGCTGCTGCCCTCATCAGATGCCGTCTCATAATTCTGAAAGACGTAATCGTCTTTCGTGAGCAGATAGACTTTCTCTTGATCAAAGCGTTTAACATCCTTCTGGAGTCTAGTGATCTTCTGTTTAGTTAAGAACTCCTTTTGGTCATTCATTTCCTCATTTATCTCTGCCAGTCATGACTTAAATGCTGAGATAGAGATGCCTGTTTTTAGCCCATTTTCAGCTTAGGTGATCTGAATCAGAAGTTCATCTGATAAACGTTTGGCTGTGTTGATGATTAATACGAGCCAATCTCGTGTGCATTTCCAGGCTATTTTTGACCATTCCCTGCAAAAGGTCAGATATTCTAAAAATATCCTTGGTGTCAAAGTAAGCAGGAGGCCATTGGGTGCTATATTGGCCCTAAGGTTCTCTGTCATGATTATCCCATGTAGGGCTGTCTTAATCTGCTGCTTTCTAAGGGCTTGTAGTGCTCGCCAGTCATCAGTTTTACTGCCTGTTGCTGCGCTACCGTCCCCTGCTAGGAGTGAAGGTGCCCTCAAAATTTCCGCCACTGTTTCATCATCGAAGCTAAGGCCTGGGTTATCCATTCTATGAAACAGAGATGTGCCTGAGTGATACCCACTAAGAAGGATGTAGGGGTATGTGTTTTTGTGGTGGAGAGAGAAGTTAAAGAGGAAAATAGAGATAGATAATGTCCCATGGCTGGCTGCCGTACAGAATCGCAACACAATATTGAGAGGGGGGACAGCGAGCAAATTAGAAAGGAGTAGGTCCAGTACCGATGCTCCCAAGGATATATGTTATACTCACTGCGAGTATCACTGTAGGAACATGTTGACCAAATTGCACTTTTTACTCACTATTTTGGATTGAGAGCAGTAGGAATATTCTTGTCCCTCCGCTACATTTGCCTTAAAGATAGTCTCCTCTCTGTTGTCTTTTGACCTTATCTTCCGGACCCTTGATTAAAACTTGTTTCTGGGTACCGTGAAGGTAATTTTATTCACTCACTCATTTAGATAGACCCACATGCACAACTGTGACACCTCCTTCAAAAGAACTCCGACAAAGAGCCCTCTTGCAGGGCCTGTGGGGGACAGCAGCACCACCCCCACAAAGAGCTAAGCCCAATAAAGAGTCAAGACACTTTGCAGCAGAGCAGCACAGCAGTCCTTCTTCTGAGTCTTCTACAGGTCCAGACGTGATCTGAAGAGTTGGGTCTGAAGAAGGTCCACTACTTATATCTGGTGCCCAGTTTGAAGTGGGAGGAGCCCTCCCTATACAAAGAAATTTGCTGCCACTCTGCCCTCCCTAAGCTTCTCTGGGGTTACAGAAGGCTAGTGCGAAACCCTTTGTGAGTGTGCTAAGGCAAAGCCTTTGTGATGTGCAAATGTGATAGCTCCTCCACTTCTGGGTGATGCATCACTTTGCTACAGTGATGCCTCACCTCCTTTGTGCAACGGATCATCCCCCGAGCGCCAATGTGCCAACAACCTTCAAAGCAGTAAGGAACCAACGCATCTCATGCCTTCGCAATGCCTCACCTCCTCTGCACATCAGACCGTCTTTGACTTTTGATGCATTCAAGGTACTGTACCGGGGTCTGTGTGACTTGTGTAGCCGGCTCACGCTCCATCATAGTTGGACTGTCCTAATCAAGCATGACTAGATAGCCTCAGTTGAAGTTATTGTTTTCTAAGCACTGCATTTTGATTTAATCTGAAAAAAATATCTTTACCTGTGTATTTGGATTTTCATCATCTTGGTCTAGTTTTATTGCGATAAATATAGGCTATTTTTATAAACTGGTGTGGAGTACTTTTGTGGTGTCTTCAGTGGGTTACTGAGTGTGTGTTTACACAAATACTTTACACATTGCCTCTTTTGTTTAGCCTATCTGCTCTGAGCCAAGTTACCAGAGGGTGAGCACAGGTAAACTTAGTGTGTACAACACTTACCTTGACTAGAGTAAGGGTCCCTACTTGCAACTAGAGACCCCGTTTCTAAAACTGGGTGTTTATAAGTGCGTGTGAGACCACATGCGGTAGGCCTTTACACTATTTGCAGCAGGAAGAGACTGATGAGTGTTTTGTTCTGGTGGAGAAGACGTTATAACACGGTTAAAAACCAATTTGCATACCGAGCAGTGGTAGTGACCAGGATTACTGTTAAAATCATGGCAATTACAAGAAGCATGCTCGCTGTCATTGTAAAGTTCAAGGAGAGCTTACCTTGAGTATCAAAATAGAGAAACTGCCAGTGGTCCTGGTGCAGGGCCCATTCTTGCCACTGCAGGTGCAGACAGTTCTGCCTTTGGCACGCCACTGGCACGTCGCTGCATGGAGGCACTACAGGGTCCTTTAGAAGGGCTGATATCAAGGGGGACAGGGCATGGCCAAGCTTCTGAGGTGCAATGAGATGCTTCAGAGGATATCTAAAACAGGGAGGAGAAAGAACCAGACCAAACGGGGTCCAGCAACCCCCTTCCCACAAAACAGACTCCCCTGCAGGTGAGAAATACTGTTAACTTAAAGCAAATTAACACAAAAAGGGAGAAACAGAACGAAAAGCATAACACCATTAAAACAAGGTGATAACGCCTTACCACATAGCGCAAATACTTAGGAGCCAGGCACCTCCTAATATGGCCACTGTGAGATCCTACAAGGAAAATCACTTGCAGTGAATGTGGGTTGTAGTTGGAATGCTCTGCGGATGAGCTAAATGGTCCTTTAAAAGGCCCGGCATCAAGGAGGGGTGTGGCCAAGCTTCTGAGGTGCAATGAGATACTTTGAAGGATATCTAAAACAGGGACGAGAAAGAAACAGACCAAACTGGGGTCTGCAACCCCCTTCCCAACAAACAGGCTCTCCTGAAGGTGAAAAATACTGGTAACTGAAAAGCAAACTAATATAAAAGGGAGAGACAGAACGAAAAGCATAAAACCATTAAAACAAGACAATAAAGTCTTTCCACACTGCGCAAATACTGAGGAGCCAGGCATCTCAATATAGCCCCTGCAAGAGCCTACAAGGATTGTAGGTTGTGGTCGGAACCTCTGGATGTGGGTAGTGGTTGGAACCTGTGGATACCTGCTGTTTGTAAATGAGACACTTTAAAATGGGAGAAAATGTGCATGATGAGTTTTATGGAATCCACATCAACATAAAGTTAACTTTTCAGTTTAATGTTCTCCCATTTCAAAAGGTTGCATTTACTCAGCAGGCATCTTGCTCCCAGTGACTGATAGACACTGTGTCATATTTATAACTGAAAAATTACAGCCATTGTTTTAAGTAGGAGAAATTTAAAGTACAGAAAAATGTTCCACATTATGAAACATTTTTACACAACATTTTTCAGCACTTTAAATTTGTCCCATTTAAAAAAATGGGTGTATGTTTGAGTCATACATGTAACAGTGCCACATATTGCGAAAGGTATGTCCTATGCCACCAATGCATACAACACAGATTCTCATTCACCAATACACATATATCTCATTCATACGCACACATGTTCATAATCCCCCAAAGACCACGCTCTCACTGACACACATGGCAATCCTCTGTTAGTGGCACTAGTCAAAGTATTTTGCTCAAAATCTAGGGCCCGATTCACAGAACTAACTTAAGACAAGATCCTAAACTTACTACCATTTTGGTATTTACAGAAGGCACTTACTCATTTTGGTATTCACAGAAGGAACTTACTCAGCAATGAGTAAGTTCCTTCTGTGAATTACCAAAATGAGTAAGTTACTCAAAATGAGAGAGTTACTAAAAATTAGTAAGTTACTCATTTTGGTATTCACAGAAGGCACTTACTCATCAATGAGTAAGTGCCTTCTGTGAATACCAAAATGAGTAAGTTACTCAAAATGAGTAAGTTACTCATTTTGGTATTCACAGAAGGCACTTACTCATCGATGAGTGCCTTCTGTGAATACCAAAATGAGCAAGTGCCTTCTGTGAATACCAAAATGGTAGTAAGTTTAGGATTTTGTCTTAAGTTAGTTCTGTGAATCGGGCCCCTTGTCTTTGGCTCCCTAGACGTTAGGCTCAGATTAGATGAATCTTGGTGTGGGGTTTTCTGTTAATATTGCCCAAGCGCTTGTCCTTCAGTAGCTCAGAATGATTTTCTCTGATCAGAAGTAGCTCTCACTCTAGAAAAGGTTTGAGACCCCTGGTTTAAGGTATACAATGTTTCTATTTAGCTTATAGTTTTAAATACTTCTAGTAACAGCATGCTTATTTCCTGTATATACTTTTCTGAAGACTCTCTTTAGTAATTATACTGAAGATAGCTTTATTGCTATTGCATCTCGGGTTCAGAAGCACTTTCAAAAACCATTTAACAACTATATAACAAATAAAGAAACTAATCTTATATTTCTTTGTACCTAAGCCAAAGTACACCTTTGCCTGCTTTGTTTTTGTTCCTACAGCAATGGTTCAGAAGATTTTATTCTTGCCTATTTGCACAGCTATCACATGATATTGCATATTACTGCTTTATTTCCCTCACTGCCTGCTCTTCTCTTGATATTGTCGTTTTATTGTCCTGTTCATAATGTACATCTGAAGCCTCAACTAAGTAGCATTCAGACTCTTGCATTGGCCTAGGTTGTAATCAACACAAATTTCAAATTTAAAAAACAAATGCTATTGACAGCAAGCCCTAGACATGAAAAATGTGTTGGGATACTCAATTTCAATTACACTTACTGGCAAAAGTAAATCATCTTGGGTTATCTGACAAAATATCGCTGACACAAATAACTGTGAAAAAACATTCTACAAATATTGTGTGAGGTCTCAAATGTTGACTACAGTTTGTTTCTAAAATCAGAAGTGTTGAAAACTAAAATAATGAAAACCGCGAGAGTGTTGAAAAAAGGGTAAATAAATCAAAATATAACTATTAAACACTATGGGCCCGATTCACAGAACTAATTTAAGACAAAATCCTAAACTTACTACCATTTTGATATTCACAGAAGGCACTTACTCATTTTGGTATTCGCAGAAGGCACTTACTCATTTCGGTATTCACAAAAGTTAGGAGTCCTAACTTTAGGACTCCTAAATGCCTTCTGTGAATACCGAAAGTCTTAAAATTAGGATTTTTCTCAGTTTAGTAGTAGTATAGTTAGGAGTCCTAATTTTAGGACTCGTAAATGCCTTCTGTGAATACCCAAAGTCTTAAAATTAGGATTTTTCTCAATTTAGTAGTAGTAAAGTTAGGACTCCTAACTTTAGGACTCTTAAATGCCTTCTGTGAATCCCGAAAGCCTTAAAATTAGGATTTTTCTCAGTTTAGTAGTAGTATAGTTAGGAGTCCTAACTTTAGGACTCCTAATCTGAGAAAAATCCTAATTTTAAGGCTTTCGGTATTCACAGAAGGCATTTAGGAGTCCTAAAGTTAGGACTCCTAACTTCTGTGAATACCGAAGTGAGTAAGTGTCTTCTGTGAATACCAAAATGAGTAAGTGCCTTCTGTGAATACGAAAATGGTAGTAAGTTTAGGATTTTGTCTTAAGTTAGTTCTGTGAATCGGGCCCTATATTAACTTTAAACATTGTATTATATTAAAACCTCTATTAATATAAAAATTTCATAAAAATGTACACCTTACACATATAATATGAAAGTATATGCTACAAAATATTAGCATGAAAATAAGAAATATATACAATACGAAATAAAATGTGTACTAAAATAAAATAATATAACAATGCTTATAAAAATGTATTATAATAGCACTAGACATTAAAGATTTTAAGAAATGTATACATTCACAAAATAGGAACTAAATAAAAATAAAAGACAAAAATATATGTATATATAAAAATACTTAAAAACTCAAAGAAAAAATAGACTTTGAGTGATAGAATTCACTACTGCCACTGCAATGTGACCAACAGTAGGAAAATTGTTTTACTTTGAAGGTGTCAGATATATTATTCACACTCCAACCTAAAAACATTAGGGAAAGTGTTGGACTTTGGAGGGGTTGAATTTACTATTCTCTCTCCAACCTAAGCAGTGAAAAGGAAATTGTTTGACTTTGGGGAGGGGTGGGTGGGTTGGAATTACTGTTACCACTCCTGCCAAGCAACAGTACAGAAAGTGTTGGACTTTGGAGAGGATGTATTTATTATTTCCGTTCCAACCTAAGCAACAGTATGGAAAGTGTTGGACTTTGGAGGGGTCAGATTTACTATTCCCACTCCAAACTAAACAGCAGCATAGAGAAAACTTGACTTTGAAGGGGTTGGATTTACTATTCACTCCAACCTAAGCAACAGTAGGGAAAGCATTGTACTTTGAAGGGTCAGATTTACTATTCCATCTCCCTTATTATGGAATCAAATGGGAAAGTGTTGGGATTTGGAGTAGTCTGAGTTACAATTCCCACTCAAGTCTAAGCAAGAAAAGGGAACATGTTGGACTTTGGAGGCGTTAGATTTACTATTTCTTCTCCAGCCTAAGCAATGGTAGCAAAAAAGTTGGACTTTGCAGGGTTCATATTTGCTATTTCCATTCCAAAATTAAACACAAAAATGTAAACTGTATAACTACCTAGATATATATAAAAAATAATTTCAACTAATATATATATTTTTTTTAAATTGAAATTATATACATTATTAACAATTTTAAAAAAGTAAGCAATTTACATATTATTATTAGTTAACTTATTTTAAAAATAACGTTTAGAAAATTATTAAAAAAATAAAAAATATCAGAAACATGGTAGGAGGGCAATTTTGCCCTGAGCAAAGGTGAACAACTGATAGCAGCAGGTACCTACACGTGTCATAATTTAACAAATTCTCAAAAATCTCATAAGCACCCATGTTAACAAATTAACATTTTTCAACAGTGATTCTTTTGTGTTCCATCATTGAGCAGATCACCAGGAGGGACAGTGCTTGAGTGCTGCACAAGCATTTGTTGCCTTTACATGGGCACTATTTATTAACTCTATTTTTGGGACAACTGTGACTAAATTGTTAGAGATAATACTCTAGGACTCCAATGAGCATCATACTTTGAACTATTCAGATATTTCAAACCACATTTCACCAAATCAAGAATATTCAAAATAAGCTGAACTGGGCTCAATGAAAACTTTATACAGTAGAAATGTATCTGCAAAACATGTAGTGGCTGTGGTTCTGCTCAATAATGGAATACAAATTAACTAAATCCTAATCTGAAAGTATCCACTATCACTTCCATTTCATATCAGGCAGTTGAAATTTATATATTGGCAATGTAATGTGAAGCATATTTTTATAGTTTTTACACTATATGGGACACTATTATGTATGATATAATAAATGTTTTGTAAATACATTTGATGTTTCAAGTGTGATATGTTGTTATAAACATTGTATCAATCGGGAGCGCTAGGTGGCGCCTGACCGTCATGGAAGCCTTTCACTGAGGCTCCCGGCATCGGTCCCCGCAAATCCTGCGGACTGAACTGCCCTGGCCGGCTCGCTCGGAGTGCGGGGGCCTGTGAAGCTGCCCTGCTGCCCCACACTGAATCCTGGGGCGCTGCGGGCATTGGGAGCCTGCCTAGCCGTCGCGGAACCGGACCGACGGCGGAAAGTGGCGGCTGTGGAGCCGCGGCTCGGGCGATCTGGGAAATTTAGCCCGCGGCGCCCACGAGGGGCGCAGGCCTGATCCTGCTGAAGTTGAAGATGCGGCGGCCGCGGGGCTGCCGCGGGTGCTCCTGGCGCTGGCCGGTTGCTGCCCTGCTCCGCTGATGATATCCGGAGCCCCGGGAGTGCTGAGACGAACCCCCCCAAGCGGCACAGAGCGGCAAATCAGGCAGTGAGTGCGGCTGGCTGCGACCGCTTCACCGGGGCAACTGTGGGGTTGGCTGTGAAGGGGAGTCCCCCCCCCATCGGACCGTGTGTCGGCGGTCGGGGGGCCCGGGCCCCCAGCCCCCCCCTTCTCCCTCCCCTCTCCTCCTGGCTGCAGCGCGGAACCAGCGCCATCGGCCCAAGACTGACTGCGGACTCCGGGTGCAGGGGGGCCTTCCCTGATTCGGGCCGCATATCGGCGGCCGGGGGGTGTGTGTGCTGTCCCCCCCTCTCCCCCCCTCTCCATCGCTTGGGCTCCCGGCTGAGGACCCCGACGAGTGGCACCGTGCCCCCCCCCTGGGGACCGCGGGGCGACTGAACTGGCGAACTGTCCCCTTGGAGAGGTGGGCTGCGACGGAGGTTGCGGCCTTGCGACTACCGGCTGGGGGGGCCCGAGTGGTGGACCAGTGGCCTGGAACTGGGAACTACATTGCTGGACCTCGCTTTGTTGAGGGGAGCCTGCGGGCGCCCCTGCGACCAGGGGTTGGACGGGCGGTCCCGCTGAGATGCCCGGCGGGGCTTGACCATTGAGGCTGGTGCTACCCAGCCGTTTCCAGCCACGGGACCTCCCGGCCGGGCCTCCTGCTGGTCCCGCGGCAGCCCGACCGCCCGTTGCAGTCCCGCAGGTGTATCGCCCGCCCGTTGCCCTCCTCCGCTGACGGCCGCCCCAGAAATGGGTAAGGACAGGGCCGCCAAGCCGGCGTCCGGGGCCACCCAAACCAGGATGGACAAATTCACGACCTCCGACAAGGGGCCCGGCGCCACGGGCGAACAGGTCCCGGCCCCCGCTGCAGACCTAGCTGCCATCCTGAAGGCCATCAACTCATCCCGCGCCTCACTCGAGGGCATGGTGGGAGAGGTCAAAGTGGACGTCGCTCTTCTCCGGCAGGATCTGAGGAATGCCACCGCCTGCATTTCGGAAGCCGAGTCCCGGATATCCACGGCTGAGGATGACATCCGCCATCTACAAGATCAGGTTCGGGAGCTGACCACCCACTCTAAGGAGTTACACCGCCGGGTCGAGGATGCAGAAAACCGCGCTCGGCGCAGCAACCTGCGCTTAGTGGGATTCCCGGAGGGAGTTGAATCGGGCCGGGCGGACGACTTCATGGAGCGCTGGTTCCGGTCCTGGATGCCGGCGGACAGCCTGTCGGCCTCGTTCGTGGTGAAGAGAGCCCACCGCTCCCTGGCCCCCAGGCCCCCCGGGGCACCACCCCGGCCATTCATCCTCAAGCTCCTAAATTTCCGTGACCGAGATGCCATTCTCCGCGAAGCCCGGCGCACGGACGCCCTCCACTACCAGAACCACAAAATCATGGTATTCCCGGACTACACCCGCGAAGTCCAAGAGCTGCGTCGCTCCTACACTGAAGTGAAACAAAAGCTGCGCTCCCTGGGACTCCAATACCAGCTCCAGTTCCCGGCCCGCCTCCGGGTCGTCTTCCAGCAAAAGACTCTTTTCTTCGATACCCCGCGGGCGGCCTGGACCTGGTTGACGGAGGACCACCCCCTGCAACGCTCTGGGCGCGGATCGCCTCCGGGTGCGCGGGGAGACGGGGGAGACCCCGGACATCGAAGACCCGTCGGCGGCATCGCACATTACCCCGGGAGCGCACAGCGGGGGAGGCGATCACCACGCGCTCTGGGGGACGGACACACCAGGGATCGAGAACCTCCTCTGCCTCCTCGGCCGCACACGCCAGTCCCGTGGCGGATGGGCGGCGGGCCGCGTCACCCCGGCTCACGGGCCCTGCAACCCACCCGGCCGAGTTGGTGGACACTTCGGACCTCTCTCGCAGCCCTAACATTTGACTTTCTTTGCCTCTTTTTGGGGAGGGGGGTGGGAGGTGCCTGGGCGGGGGGTGGAATGCTCCGTTGTCAGTGTTGCTCTTGGCCAGGGCAGGTAAATCAGGCTTGATTTTGATGTATCAGGGGTCCACTAGCGCTCAAGCCCAAGCGTTTTAGTTTGGTAGTTCTTCCATTTGGTTCGGGCGACAGATGCTTCCGTTTTCGAAGTATAGGGTGGGGGGTGGGGGGTTGGGGTTGGTTTGGGGTTGTTTCTTCCTCGTTGGGGAGATTTTGTTGGTGGGGGATGACTCCCTCTTATTTGTTGTGCTAAGGTATCATGTACTGCTTGTCCTCCTCTCTCACCCGATGCTCCGCTGTCCTTCCTCTCTAGGAGCCTGCTCAGAAGCGCCTCCACTGGCCCCCTCTTCTGTCCTCGACTATGGATGACCCACCTGTCCCTAGGGCCGCCATGCGCATACTTTCCTGGAACATCAATGGTCTTCTGGACCGTTTCAAACGCATGGCGGTCCTCAAATATGCACAACGTGCAGAGATCGATGTGCTCCTCCTCCAGGAGACTCACCTGTTGGGTAACAACTGCCCCTTCCTTGGCCGTTACGGTTATGACAGGGTATGGCATTCAGGTTTTGCACGGGGATCCCGGGGGGTGGCCATATTGCTTCGCAAGTCCTTCCCCTTTGTCCTGACCCGGGTGCTATTGGACCCCCAGGGTATGGTAGTGGTGGTATGTGGCACTCTGGAGGGGCGACCCCTTACCCTGATGTCCCTCTACGCGGCGCCGTCCCTCCTGCCGTCGGCCCTCTCCCACGCAGCGGGTGTCCTCCCGACACTCCCCGCGGGTGCCCTCATTCTCGGCGGGGACTTCAACGCTGTCTACTCGCCCCACCTGGATTCGACGGGTCCGGTCTCCTTGACCCGCGTCGCCCATGCAAAACAGCTCTCATCCTGGGCGGAATCACAGGGCCTCTGCGATGTCTGGAGGATCTGGCACCCGCAGACGCGCCAATACACCCACACGTCGGCGGCCCATCACTCCCATGCCCGGATCGACCTCATCTTCGTACCCTCCACCGATTGCGTGGGGGTGCGGGACGTACGCATTCTCCCGAGGGGCCTTTCGGACCACTCGCCAGTGCTCCTTGCTCTCGGCCCCCCCCCCTCTCTGCCCGTCCGATGTGGCGTTTGAACGCCTGGTTCCTCCACGACAAGGCTTTTCGGAAGGCGGTCGGGGGCGAGATAGCCGACTACTACTCTCATAATGAGGGCTCTGTCATCTCCCCTGCCGTCCTGTGGGAGGCCGGCAAGGCGACTGTTCGGGGTGCCGCTAAAGGGCTTCTGCAACGCCAACGGCGGGCTCAATCCCAGAAGCTCGCGGAATGCGAGGCCCATGCCTTGGAACTGGAGCGTAGTCTGGGGGACTTAGATGATGCCGCACGGTCTCGTCGCTTGGCCTTCCTGCGGGAAGAAATTCGCCTACACTCCCTGGAGGCGGCGAAGATTCTATGGCGCTCCTCGATGGCCCGGGTGTACGGTTGGGGAGACAAAAACGGCACTCTTCTCCACCGCCTGGCGACCTATCCCCGGGCGGGCAGGATCATTTCAGCCATCGCGGACCCTGCTGGTGGCGTCCACACGGCCTCGGTGGCGATAGCCCAGGCGTTCGCTGCCTATTATTCCCAGCTGTACCGTCTCCGGCCGTCCACGCTCTCCCTAGAGGAGTTGCTGGGGACGGGCGGGGCGATGCTTGCGCGGCTGCAGCCTGAGGTTTCTGAGACCCTTGATTCGCGGATCGAGCTGCAGGAGATTGAGGAGGCGATCGGCTGCCTGGCACCTGGGAAGACCCCGGGACCCGACGGGTTCCCCCAGGAGTACTACGCTCACTATCGTGAGACTCTGGCCCGAGGCTTCGGGACCTCTTTGCGGCCGTGGTGGAGACGGGTTCGTTCCGGCCCGAAACGGACACAGCAACCATAGTTGCCCTCCCCAAGACACAGCCTCCCTCGCGGTCCTGCTCCGACTACCGGCCGATATCCCTTATTAACACCGAACTCAAAATCTATGCCACGGTCCTGGCACAGCGGTTACGCCCATCGCTCGCCTCCCTGGTCCACCCGGATCAATGTGGCTTTATGCCGGAGCGGGGGACCAGACACTGCCTGCGGCGCCTCCACCTCGCGATGGCGCACCGCGGCCGCCTTTCCCCCTATCTGGCCCTCCTCTTGGTCGACTTTGAAAAGGCCTTCAATTCCGTGGGATGGGCGTACTTAGGTGACGTCCTGGAGCGTATGGGCTTCGGTCCCCGGTTCCGTGCCATGGTCATGGTCCTATATGCGCACCCGCGGGCCCATGTGTTGGTCAATGGGGCTCTATCTCGCCCGTTTCCCATAGGTCGGGGGACGCGCCAGGGATGTCCGCTCTCGCCCCTCCTTTTCGCTCTGGCGATGGAACCCCTGGCGGTGCTGATCCGCGCGGATCCTGTTCTTCGCGGATGGGAATGGCCAGATGTGGCCCCCGACAAGATCGCCCTATACGCGGACGATGTCCTCCTCTATCTTTCGGACCCAGCGACCTCGGGACCCCAGGTCCGCCGGATCCTCCATCGGTTTGGCCAAGCGTCGGGTCTTCATCTGAACCCCAAAAAATCCGTTCTAGTCCCGCTACACCCGTCGCGGGAATGTTTCGACTGGCAATCGGATATTCCCCTCCGGAGACTCTCCTTTAAGTACCTGGGGATTTGGGTCACCCTCCTCCCGGAACTCTGCTGGGCCCTCAATGTGGCTCCAGTAGTCAACAAAACCAGATCAGATATGCTCCGGTGGCAGTCCCTCCCATTGAATCCGCTAGGGAGAGTCGCTCTATATAAGATGATGATCCTCCCCAAGTTTCTTTACATGCTACAAAACACTCCATGCCCTTTTCCGCGCCCGTGGTTCCGAGAATTGGATAAAATGGTGACCAAATTCCTCTGGGGCGGCGGTAGGCCTCGGCTGGCCTTGGATCGATGCAGGGTCCCCTCCTATGACGGCGGCCTGAGCATGACTAACCTCTATCTTTATTATCTGGCCACCCAGTTACTGGTGATCCATGACTGGTTCTCGGGGGGCTGGGGCGACCCGGCTTATCGACTCGAGGTGCGCTGCCTCGGGTTCTCCTCCATCCAAAACATGCTCTATGGCACAACGGTCCCCCTGTCACTCCCCGACGTCGTGCGGGCTTCCTTTCTCGCGTGGCGCGCGGCCCTGCGGCACACTAGATGGTCGGGGACGTCCACGCAACTCACTCCGCTTTGGCACGGGACATGGCTGCGGGAGGTGGTGGGACTGGCGGGCTTTCGGCAGTGGGATCTTCTTGGTATCTCCTGTCTGGGCGATTTATGGCGTGGGAGCCGCATGTGTTCCTTCCAGGAGCTTCAGACCCGCTTCTCGCTGCAGCCCTCCCACTTCTACCGCTACCTTCAATTGCGCCACGCGGTCCGGGCTCACGTCCCTCTAGACTCCAGACTGCCTTCCCATAGCCCACCTGAGGCTCAGGTGATGTTGGGGTATCTGGGGAAGGGGGGTATATCCCGCATTTATAAATCCCTGATCAACAATACCCCGGTGGACTGGAGCGGGCTCAAACAGCGATGGGAGGCCTGGGTGGGACCCCTGGATGAGGCGGACTGGAGGGACGCCCTTATGGGCCCTCGGTCGCTTACCACCTCCGCTAGGCTGCGGCTCATCCAAATCTATTACCTCCACACTGCCTATCTGACTCCGGACCGCCTGTATCGGGCGGGCCTCCGTGTGGACGCATCCTGCACTCGTTGTGGGGTGGCTCCGGCGGATTTTTTCCACATGGTGTGGTCTTGTTCCCGTCTAGAGGACTACTGGGCAGCGATCGAAGCCGAGCTAGCGGAGGTCCTGGGATGGGAGGTTCCCCACGAGCCTAGAATGGCCCTGCTGGGCATCATGGACGGGATGGACGGGTCCCGTAACGAGAAGTACTTCCTCGCCACTGCCCTTATGGTGGCTAAGAGAGATATAGCGGCAGTGTGGTCACAGCCGGACCCGCCCAGAGTGGCTACCTGGAGTAGAGGGGTGGATTGGTGTGCGGCCCAGGAGCGGTCGTTATATGCTGCACGGGGCTGCCCCAAAAAATTCCGCAAGATATGGGGGAAATGGCTGGGGGGCCTGGTTTGAAGGGTGGGGGCGCAGAGGGTGGGGACGGAGGATGGGGGAGGGTGGGAGGGTCTTTGCAACTGTTTATTGATGCTTCCCCGATTGAAGTTACTGATGCCTTGTTCAATGCACTGCTGTATATCATTCTTGATACTGTTCTTTATGCCGCAAAACACAATAAAAATTTGTTTATCAAAAAAAAAACATTGTATCAATCAATCAATATTTATAAAGTGTGGCTAATCACCCGAGAGGGTCCCGAGGCGCTGGTGTTGCTAACTGCTACGTGCTGTCCTGCTCATTCGATCAGCCAGGTCTTGAGTCCTTTCCTGAATTCCTGGAGCAATGAGGCAGTCCTGAGGTGTAGGGGAAGATTGTTCCAAGTTTTTGCCGCCAGATGTGAGAATGAACGTCCCCCTCTGTTGCTACGGCAGATCCAGGGTGTGTCCTCAAGGAAGGGGGGGGCACATCGCAGGTGTCTGGTCAGTTGATAGAAGGTCATGGGTTTCTTGATGTATGCTTGTCCTTCATTGTGTAGGGATTTGTATGCATGGGTCAACATTCGAATATGCACAAACACTGTCAGTATACAAGAAACTGGTTATAGAGGAAAAAAGTAAATATTTTACAACAAAAATCTTGGAGGCTAAGAATTCCTGCAAGAAGCTTTTTGCTACAGTAAAAAAACGACTCAATCTAAAAGCCAAAATTCGAACGGCTAGTAGCCCTGAATTCTGCAATATACTGGGACAGTTTTTCATAAATAAAGTTGAGACAGTGTACAAAACCTTCAAGGATAGCACACACTCCTCCTCTAAGCTTAATAAGTTAGGGTCAGATACCTGCACATTCGGTACAGGTTTCTCCTTTCCTTCTCCCATGGTGGAACAGATTATTCAAGTGGTGTAGACAACTAAGTCAGGAGCCCCGTCAGATCCTTGTCCCCCTAAAGTTTTCCATTTATTCCCAGAATTACTAAGTGAACAATTAAGTCTAGTGTTAACTGAGATGATTCAGTCAGGCCTTTTCCCAGATGCCTGGAAAACAGCCTCAGTCCTGCCTCTGTTAAAAAAAACTAACCTTGAACCTAAGGAGCCCAGTAGCTACCATCCGATTTCTAGGATTCCTTTCCCGTCTAAGGTACTGGAGAAATTGCTTAATACACAGCTTACAACTTTTATCTCCGCTGGGGACCTCCTGGACCATTCACAATATGGTTTCAGGGAAGGTCACGGAACAGAGACTGTTCTGGTCATGGTGGCAGAGGAACTCAGGATAATACTGGATGCAGGGGGGAAGGCCACCTTGATTTTGTTAGATCTATGGCAGCCTTCGACTCAGTGAACCATGAAATACTAACTGGCAGACTAGCGGAGCTGGGGATTCAAGATACCACCCTCACTCTACTGTCATCCTACCTAACCGATAGAACTTTGTCAGTAAAACTGGGAGACTCAGCTTCCAAGTCCTTCAGACTGCCGTGTGGTGTGCTACAAGGCTCCTCATTGAGCCCCACACTTTTTAATATTCATGTGGCTCCTTTAGCCTCGATCATTAGGCAGTGTGGTTTTTCGGTGGTCTCCTATGCTGATGACATCCAGGTGGTGGTATCAGTCTCAAATAACGTGAAGGAGACAGCTGATCGTTTTAATTACTACATGACTCAGGTAAACACATGGATGCAGACCAACTGCCTGAAATTGAAAAGTGAAAAAAACTGAAGTCATGTTGCTAGGATTTCAATTCTTCCTTTTGGTCTCCTAGATGGTGGCCTGCCTATCTGGGCCAATGCCCAATCCCAGTCCCTAAGGTTAAGAACCTAGGTGTTGTCTTTGATGACAAATTGACATTTGATAGTCAGATCAAAAAGCTTTCCTCCACCATTTGGCGTATTTTAAAGACGATCAGGAAAATCAGTCCATTCATCCCCCCCGATGCATTAAAAACACTTGTTACAGCCTTGGCCCTCTCCAGACTGGACTGTGGCAATGCCCGATATTTGGGGATCCAATCCCAGTATTTACTAAAACTGCAGCAATTGCAGAATGCTGCAGCCAGATTAATACTGGATATCCCCAAATATGAGCCAGTCTCCCACAGATTAAGAGCCCTCCACTGGCTTCCAGTGGACAAGAGGATTACATTCAATTACAATGCCTTGCCTTTAAAGCTCTACATGGTAAAGGGCCACAGTATCTGTGGACGCACTTGAAATGGTATGTGCCAGCCAGAAATTTAAGATCAACCCATTTAAAACTGCTACAAACACACAAGTTCAAGCAGGTACGCTGGGGGGGGAAAGAAGTTTCCTACTAGGGACAGCTAAAACTTGGAACCTCCTTCCAATCTCAATAAAGAGCAGCACTTTGCATATGTCTTTTAGAAGAGCGCTGAAAACCTTGCTCTTCTCCAACCTATTCAGCCTGAACCTCATATCAGCATCACTCGGTCTTGCCAACTCTAGCTCCAAGATGCCCTTGGGCATTCGTGCGCTATACAAATTTATTAATCAAATAAAATCAAATATTGAACTGGCACCTCTTCTGTATTGAGGTGCAGTATGATGTGGGTTCATCTGGGGAGGTCGAGGATGAGTCTTGCCACTGAGTTTTGTATTGTTTGTAGTCACTTCAGGAGAACTGTGGCGATTCCTATATAGAGTATGTACCCTTAGTCTAGTCAGCTGGTGACAAGAGCCTGTGTAATGGTCCTTCTGGTGTTTACTACGAGCCACCTGAAAACCTTTCAGAACAAGTGTAGGGTATCGAAGCAGGCGGATGAGACTGTGCTTGCCTGTTTGTTTATAGATAGCTTGCTGTCCAAGATGATAGTGAGGTTGCAGGTGTGGACTGTTGGGGTGGGGGATAGGCTGAGCCCAGCAGGCCACCATGTGTTGTTCCATGGCAAGGAATTGCTCCCAAAGATGAGGACTTCCGTCTTCTCCCAGTTGAGCTTGAGAGAGTTGTCCTTCATCGAGTTGTAGAAATTCATCATTCATCTGTGAAAGTTGGTTCTGGTGGTTGAGGATGTCTTTTGACAGCTAGAGGGTGAGCTGGGTGTAGGAGATTATGTTGAGTCCTTGTGATCTCAAAGTGTAGGCCAGGGGGGTCATGTATGTGTTGAAGAGGACAGGGCTGAGGGATGATCTTTGGTAGACCTTGAAGTGATTGGTGGGAGATGGATTTTCTGGGTTCTTCCAGTGTGGTATGAGGTGATCTATTTGAGGGTATCCCCCTGGATTCTGATGTGTTGAAGTCTGTTGATCAAGATATGATGGGAGATGGGTGGAGGTGGCTGCCAGGTCCTGGAGGATGAGGGCTGCTGTTTTGTTGTGGTCCAGCAGTGCCCTGATGTCATTGTGGATGTGATTAGGGCTGTCTCAGTGCTGTGGTTGGCTCGAAATACAGATTGAGAGGGGTCTAGGAGGTTGTTATGTTCCAGGTATTTGGTGACTTGCTGGCAGATTGCCTTCTCAAAAACCTTCACTGGAAAGGGGAGCAGGGAGATGTGTTGGTAGTTCTTCGATTCTGCTGGGTCGGCAGATGTTTTTTTCAGACGGGCTCACTTCAGCATGTTTCCAGTCCTCAGGGAAGGAGGCTGAGGTGATGGAGGGGTACAGGACTTTTTTGAGCTTGTCGCCAATCGTTTTGACCCGAGGTTGATGATGTGATGGGGACACGGGTCTGTGGGTGCTCCTGAGAGCACAGAGTTCATGATGGCGATTCTGGCTTGCATTGGGAGAGGGCCCCAATGCGTGAGCCGGTGTTCGGGATTTGTGTGCATGGGTATGAGCAGGCTGATACTGTTAGTGGCGAGGGGTTGGGGCTTGAAGTTTATGTAAGTGACTGAGATCTTGTCATGGAAGAAGTCTGCAAGCATGTCACACAGTTCTTTGAAGGGGCAATGCCGAACTCGGTGGCTGTGGGGTTGGAGAACTCCTTCACGATGGTGAATAGCTCCTTGCTTGTGGTTTGTTTTGGCTGCTATGTGCTATAATCTATTGTTGTTGTTGTACATCTTTCTCATTACTGTCCTGTCCCTTGCTGCTCAGCCATGAGTGATGTCACTTGGAATGTTGGTGTGTGGGACTGGAGGAGTTGGCAGTTGGAAGAGATGGGCTGAGCAGCAGGGAGGCTGCTCCTGGTGGGGCTCATATAGGATCTTAGCAGAGGCCTTTCTGGTGTCTTACTTGGACTTTGTAACTTATGGAATAAACCTTTAACCTGTTCTAAGCCACCTGTCTACGAGACATCCTTGATTATTACACTGGCGACGATTTGGTGGAACTAACGCGTGTGCTGGATTATGCTTTATGAAGCTTAAAGGAACTTCAAGAGAAATTGCGTGTTTTGTGGAAGCTGACACTCAAGAGCCCCACCAGTGACCACTCCATCGGTCGCCCTAATATGTGAGTGCCAGTTTATTTTGGAACTTTATGTAAAGAGCCTACATGTTGAGGGAGGATGGCTGTGGATACCTTTTCATGCCCTGCTGTCCTTTAAGAGTTCGCAGTAGTAACAAGTGTTTGGAAATTGGCACCTGCGATGCATGCTGGGCCAGCAACCCTGTGATCTGTAACTATTAGAAAAACAGAGACTATTATTTCTTTTAAACCTGGAGAGAGGCTGCTGAGGTGAAAGGAAATCGGCACCACACACGCTAAGGAATTAGCAGCTGCGACATGTGCTGTAAGCTGTAATGATTTTACACTGGCAGCGTGTGTTTTAGTATACTGGGAGGATCTTTTGCGCACAAAAGAGGACTGTTGTGGTGTTGGGTGCGACCTGTTTCAAGCGTTGCTGTGGAGAGACTGACTAACTTTAATGCGAGTCTTTCTACTGACACTCCTTTGTCGGGGGCATAAGTCGAGCCCCAAGGAGTGTTTGCCTGAACTTTGATGTCATTGAGCACAGAGCGCTGGCAGCATTGGCAACTTGGATGACTTTGGGGATGTAAAGATCGGTTTTTGATGCCGTTTAATTTGAGTTGAACTTGGACAGGATTGTAGCCGTTACGAGCGCGCAGACCTCTTTCATTTAAATGAAAATAGAGCACGAGCGCTTACCTGTTCTGTACACGCGCGGCTTCTGATGATCACGTCTTTACTGGTTTTCTGCCCTGCGTCTACACGTTTGAATGCACGAACGTGCCGGCAACCACCCGGCTTACCGTTGTATTGCGTGCCACCATTTTGTACAAGCTACTGCTTTGCCAATCGAGCATCGTTTTCTCGGTGCAGTTAGGGATTTTCGAGCAGCGTTCCAGCCTTGCCAACCACGTTTCTTCAGTGTCCGATTATGGAGTGCATGCGCGGTGCACACCTTCGTTTCCATAGCTGATCTCTGCTCTGTTGGAGCACTTGCGCATGTGTAGGGAAAGAGGTGTTCACTTTTGTTAAAGCTGCAGATCTTTGTCAACTGTCAACTACGTTTTTTTTAATGGGAACTTTCTAGTCATGTGTCTTGAAACACACGGAGGACACTGGATCTTGCCTGCAGTTTGGGTGGTTATGAATGGTAGTGCGCATCTTGGACGAAGACAAGGACAAGGACTTCACTTTGGGTGAGGACTTCGGGTGAGAGATCGCTCACCGGAGTCAAGAATTTCTTGTTTACTTCTTCACATTGCTTCTATTATTATGCATGCCCTTGTTTTTGTGTGTGTGTGCTCTTGACAGTGTTTTGGTCTTATTCGTGATTGGGCAACCTCTACTACTGCACTGTGTACCCTTCTTCACTGCACTGTGTACCCTTCATGCTTTGGTTTGGTGATTGAATTCACTCATGGGGGAGTTGTATGGGCGGTGAGTGTCCCAATTATGTTCCACAGGGTGGTGTACATCCTGTCACGTGCTGGTTGTGGAGCGGTAAATGCCTGTTCTGGATCTTGGGGGGATGTTTCCCTATTACTGTGATTTGAGTCATGGAGTACATTGGGGAGGTTCCCTATTACAGAGTCTTTGGGAGGTGTTTTTCCCCTATAGGGTGACGTAGTTCCCCTATTTCTGAGGTTATGGGAGGTGTTTTCCCCTATAGGGAGGTGTTTTCCCCTATTTCTGTGTTTGGTATCATAGGGAGGTTTATTTTCCCTATTTCGGAGACTTTTGGGAGGTGTTTTTCCCCTATAGGGTGATGTTGTTCCCCTATTACAGTGTTGGAGTTCATAGGGAGGTGCGTTTCCCTATTTCAATGTTCTTTGTGTCTAAGGGAGGTGTTTTCCCCTATAGGGAGATGTTGTTCCCCTATTACAGTGTTGGAGTTCATAGGGAGGTGCGTTTCCCTATTTCAATGTTCTTTGTGTCTAAGGGAGGTGTTTTCCCCTATAGGGAGGTGTTTCCCCTATTACAGTGTTGGAGTTCATAGGGAGGTGCGTTTCCCTATTTCAATGTTATATGTGTCTAAGGGAGGTGTTTTCCCCTATAGGGAGGTGTTTTCCCCTATTACTGTGTTGGAGTTCATAGGGAGGTGCGTTTCCCTATTTCAATGTTATATGTTCTAGTGTGTACCATCTAATTTGTTTCTCTGGGGAGGGGGATGGTGTTCATCATTCTTTTGTTATTGTTATTTTCTTGCGACTATTTGCTGATTTGATGTATAATTATTTGCTTAATGTTCTTCCTTTTTGATTTTGTGCTATCTTGATTCAATGCATATCTTTTGCTTGTTTTTCTAAGGAAGGGAGATGTGCTATAATCTATTGTTGTTGTTGTACATCTTTCTCATTACTGTCCTGTCCCTTGCTGCTCAGCCATGAGTGATGTCACTTGGAATGTTGGTGTGTGGGACTGGAGGAGTTGGCAGTTGGAAGAGATGGGCTGAGCAGCAGGGAGGCTGCTCCTGGTGGGGCTCAGATAGGATCTTAGCAGAGGCCTTTCTGGTGTCTTACTTGGACTTTGTAACTTATGGAATAAACCTTTAACCTGTTCTAAGCCACCTGTCTACGAGACATCCTTGATTATTACACTATGCTAGGGTGTTCTTATTTTCTTTCAAGAGGAGGTGGTAGTGTTTGAATGCTGTCTTGAAGGTGGTGCGGTCTCTTGTCTCTTTGCTGGTGCTACTCCCTTTCTAGTTGTCAGCAGTTGCATTTGGTGGATTTAAGCTCCAGGGTTAACCAGCTGTCCCTTCTGGTAGATCCTTTGGATTTGGCTGGCTTGGTGGGGGTGATTTAGTCGGTGCATTCTGTGATCCACTGGGCAAAATTCTGCGCAGCCTTTTCTGAGTTGGATGTTGTCTCTGGGAGGTTGGAGTTCACAGTGTTGTTCCCCTGATATATTTGTCTATTTTCTGTGAATGGAGCTGGGTGCATGGTGCCAGTGTTGTTCGGTCCTGAGTTGGTGAAGTGGACGCTGTAATGTTTGGTCCAGGTGAGCTGTCAAGGAATGCATGCCTAATTTGGGATATATAGCCACAATCCATGTATGGTGGTAGTAATTACATTATGTGACCCCTTCCCCATGGGTTTGCCATGTAAGGCCGTCATTACAAGTAGCAGCGAATGGCAGCAAATATTTCATATATAAAACTATCTGCAGCCACTGTGGCGGGGGTGGTATCTATGCCATACTAATGCACTGACTCTCAGCCATTCCATCTAAAAGAGTCTGGTTTAGAGGTGGGAAGGAGTGGAATATCAGCAAGCAAGATGGATCTTCTGTCCATCATCCTCTACAACACCCTAATGGGAGTGTGATGGAAGGCAGTGAGTGGAATGGTAAAAGCCAAAGTTACAATCAGGATTCCCCATTTTGTGGCCTTGACAGGATCAGTGTGTTACTGACCACCCAATCTAGTGTGACCTATCTCACACCATTTCCAATAGTGGGTACTCTGTCCATGAACAACATGTAAGACTATTGCCACCATAATTTTTCCTTGAAGCAACTCCAAAGGTGGGGTAGGAAGTTACTTTGAGGGAAAATACCTGTCAAGGCAGGAGAAAAGGCTAAGCTTTTGAGACAGGCTGCTGCTGATGTGATTGAGACCATGTCCTAACAAGATCAGGGATTTGGCAGCCAATATGAAGAATGCTAAATAAAGTTGCAAATAGGTCCCTAAAACTTGATCTGTAGAGTTGAATTGCAATGAAAATCTTCTATTTGTTAAATCTTGAGGCTACATCATTGTTGGAGTTTCATCTACAAAAGGCATAATATAGTGACGTAAATATTGCAAGAGGATTCTACTTCATATTTACTATTTGCTCCAGATATTTGAGGATTTTCCACTCCCAGGGGACTTTACATCTGGCCCCTTAGATGTTTTTTCAAAGATCTATATCTTGAGCGTTTAAAAAAAAAAACTAATGCAAATTTAGACCACACCCTGCCGGATGTCTACATAAAGCACTCCAAAGGCAAGTGCATGTGATCAACATTGCAGACAGCTGAGGAAATCACCTTTGAAGTGGGGGAAATGAAGGAGAATTCAACTACTGTTTCTGTAGCATATCACTAACAGTATGCTTGAACACAGAGCAATTTAAAACACAAATACAGACAGTGCTGTCCCTTTCCAAGCCTAACAGTTACAGAGGAAATCATCATACTTAAACACACCAATATTGAACTCCTGGCTCACTACAATTTATTTTCTAAAGAGCCATGTTTTCAATATCATATGCCAAGGGCACTTACCACAACCTTAATGAATGGACATCTAATTTCACAACCAGGCAAGATGTCAGTTCCCATCACCCTTACTTTGACATAGCAAATCTATGTTGTTTTCTGAATGTTTTATGTATGAGCTACTTTGATTTATGAATGTGATTGCTCTCTTGTGGAATCATTTAGAACATTCCAAATAACTGGGTCTCAGACCTCATGCATTAATGATAATCTCAATTCATTGGCTTCCACGCTTCACTTGCTTCTTATCCTACACGAGCTATAGCTAGATGACGACATCTAAATCAAATACCACATGCCTCAGCATTTTAAGCCACACAATGTATTTTAAGGGTTTGTGGTGGCATGCTTGTTATAAGTAGCATTGGAAAATGCTCTAACACTTAAATTTCAACAATCACTGAGTAATATCGTTTTCCAGCTCTAAAGAAAAGTAGCCCGGTGCCTGGGTAGGAAACCTTCTAGAAGCATTGCTTTTTTTTCATTGATGATTAGGTTTGTTTTCAAAATCCACAAAGCTGATTTAAATGTTTGTGTCACAGTATACCATGAAAGAGGCATGTCTGACACAAACAGACACAATGCACCCTACTGCAATCAATGGGAAGTCCCTACGGCAACTACAAAGTTGCACCTGTCCTGGGGGCAGTGCGTTAGTAAAAGATGTAGTGGTTGCTTGAAGCAGCTGCTCCATTTTACTGTGAAGGTGGCACCTGCTTGCACTTCAAAGGGCGATGCCTGGTGGGGTCTTGGGACCCCATTCACTACCTCCAAAACCCTACTTTCAGGAGCTGCACTAATAAGCCCCTCCTATTTGTGGTACACTGCCTGTGCACCTCCTGAAGACCTCTTTGCCACTGCACCTGCGCCCCTAATATGGCATGGGAGCAGAGGTAAAGTGTTTCCCTCAATTGTCTGGTGCAGCGTGCACATGCAAATTAGGGAAAGCCCACTTAAGATAGCAACGGCTCTGTGAGAAATTGGGTTGTTGGTTGACTGGCGTGTGAGCCCTGGTCAAGCAACAGCCACTGTGCCTTCAGGGTGAAGCACAAAAAGTCACTAAATTAGATTGTTCTTAACCCTGGGTAGCTTAACACAAAAATCAGTCAGGTTTAAGTTATAGGCAATGTGTAAAGTATTTATGCAGCACACAAACAGTAATAGCATGAAATCACAGCATAAGAAAACTCCCAAATCAATTTAGAAAAATAGAGTACATTTTAATAAATTATTTGACACCAAAATAAAAACATTTCAATCTTTAGAACCGGAGTTATGATTTTTTAAAGTTTTAAGTGAAATCTAGTGCCTAAAGATAAAAGCCCCAACCATGGGCATATGGGTGCGTGAGACCGTGTCAAATTCAGAAGTAAAGGTCGTCTGCGATGGAGCACGGTTTGGATACAAGAATTGGAGTGGGCCCGGCAGCAATTCCCTTTAGACTTAAACGTTTTTGGGAGGAAAAATGTCTGAGAAGGTAGAATTACAGCAGGGCAAGGCTGAAGGAGTGTCGAAGAGAAAGCGTTGTATCGGAGAGCCATGGAATTAAGCCACACTGAAAATGTTTACCTTCGGACTTTGCCACTGAGTTGAAAATCTCTAGTAAGACGAAGCAGAAGGAGGTAGCCGAAGACAATTTGACAAGGCATGATATACCTTTGGAGAAGGACCACTGAAATGAATTTGCTGCTGAGGAGAAGAATGTAGTGGGAGAAGCTGCAAAGTCAATCTGACGGTGATACATCTGGGGCAGGTTTGCCCCGGTTTCCGTCTTGTTTTTCAGAGCACTTTTTGGCTACATTATGCCTAAGTCCTCAGTTTTGTAAAATGGCCATCTGGGCACCGTTAAGACCACATGCAAGGGTTAAGGAGTGGATATAGACCTCTAGGGGGTTTAGGACTCACTCAGGCTCAGTCCAGATTTGGGTTCAAGATGGTGGGGGCCTGTTATGCCCCTGTGGCTCTGAACAGGAGGTCAGCAAACTGGCTCATGGATACACTTCTGGCAGTGTGTGAGTCTCTCAGTGGATCTGTGAATGGGTGTGTGAGTGTCTGAGAGGATCTGTGAGTGGTTGTGTGAGTATCTGAGTGGGTCTGTGAGTGGGTGTGTATGTCTCTGAGTGGGTCTGTGAGTGGGGGCAAGAGTGACTGGGTGGGTCTGTGAGTGGGTGTATGAGTCTCTGAGTGGGTGTGTGAGTCTCTGAGTGGGTCTGTGAGTGTGTGTGAGTCTCTCAGTGGGTCTGCAAGTGGGTGCATGAATGCTTGAATAGATCTTTGAGTGGGTGCATGAGCGTCTGAGTGGGGCTGTCAGTGGGTGCAAGACTCTGAGTGGGTCTGTCAGTGTGTACTTGAGTGTGTGAGTAGGCACGGTTACAAACAAAATGGGTTTTACGATTAAATAAAACCATTCTCAGTACAAAAACAAAGAAAGTATACTTACAAAAACATTCGCTACTGGAAGTGTACATAGACTCTTCTATGTGACCTCTCACAAGGAGTGGTGAGAGCAGCCCTTCACAAGAGTCGATGCCCCCTCACCTGCCAGGTAAGATGCGCTGATGCTATTCCATAGTATTCAAGTGCAGCCTTGTGCACCGCACAGCACACAGAGACTTCTCTTTGGAATGACAATTCTCTTTACCACCAACAAGTCATAGACACTCACCGCTAACAGTCATGTGGGTCCTCCAAAGGAAAATAATGAATGATCCATTCCAAAAGTATTGCTCCTTTCATTCATTGAGTGCAGTATAGTAATACTTAGAATATGTGTATGCATATGGTATTAAAGCAGGGGACACCGTCATTGACAACACTGAAAGGTATAAACAAAAAATGTCCATTTGTGGTAGCAATTACCTCCCATTTCTTCAGATCACCTTACTAAATGGGCAACCCTTCAACGTTTGGAAAAATGTGTTGTGTGCTCGACTCGTTTTGGGTGAGCTATCTTGCCCTAGTGCCAAGAAGCCCTTAGGTACGTGGGGCTTATACATACTTACACTCACTCCTTTCATGCAGTTAGCTACTATTCATCTCAAACTTAACTCCAGAGTTGCAGTCACGAAAATAATAGAAAAACAAGACAAATAGCTACAATATTTGTCACATTCATCTGGCTGTATCTATGTAGACAATTGTAATTATAGAACCCTGTTGCTGCAGTTTTAATTTTTCATAACAGTAACTCTAAGGCCGGCTAATCTAATTCTGTTTAACCAATTAGGACCATAAACACAAGGCGCTAATTTTTCGTCATTAGACAGTGTAGCATCAGAGCTGCCAGTTAGAGGGTCAATATTGATAGGGGATAAAGGGGACTATCTTTGGCTAGGGTGGTGTTTGTTCGATGTTACCTCCCCTACAGCTCCCCAACAGAGTTTACTGGTTGCTTGTTTACGGCTATTAGAAACATATAGGGCTCTGTGCAATGTATCCTACATACACTGCTGAGACTTTGGGTGACAACATAACCTCTCTCCCCCCTGAACATTTGCGCAATTATTTGCAGAGGTAAATGGGTAGCTTTGCACATTGTACAATATTGCACTCATTAGGTGTGGTCTGAGTTGAGTCTGCTCGCTATTGTTAAACAGATGTGCAAACTGACTTGGGACCCCTTCAACATTTGGGCCACTGTCTTGCTTATAGCGTTTTGAGTGCAAGTTTGCAGTCACTTGCAGGCACAACGCTGTCTTCTCGGGTGACTCTCGTATTCAAGTGTTTAGGAACACCAGTATTGGAAAACAAGCCATACATTTGCCGGCCTTTTTAACGTCAGTGATGTGTACAGCAGTTGCATGGTCTGGCAGCTGTGCGCGGCTGAGAGTGTGCTGAGCTACACAGCCCCAGTTGGAGGGGGAAACCGAAAGTGAAAGCACAGATGCTGCTTAAAACATGAGCACAGACCCTCACACACTCTAGACAACAGAGTGAACGGTCGCTATCTGGCAACCACTCAGCACTGTACCCTGCGCTACACCAGATGGTGCCCACACAAACAATTTTGCCCTGGGGAGGTGGTGGTCCCCAGGCCTGGGGAGGTCCACGCAGCCCACCCCATAATACAATAATAAGCCTGGGGAGATGGTGGTCCACAGCACAATACTAAGCCCTAGGAGGCGGGCTCAGTGCACCCATCCTTTTTTTAAAAAAAGCCTGCATGCCACAGTACCTGGCCCACTCAGGGGCTACAATGTAAACAAGATCAGGAGTCCATACTTAATTTCTTTTTTTTGTTGAATTTTCACAGGCATTGTGGATCCAAAAATAAATGCTTTTTGACTCTACCAAGGTCCTAGGCAGACCTCGTGGCCAGAACTGGAGGGTCAGGGTATTTTCTTTTTTTCAAATGTTTTTTCGGAGACTCGACTGAAGTTGAGTACCAAGATGGATGCCAACACTTCCTCATTAAAGTGTTGGCAGCTAATCAAATCTTAGCATGAGATTGGAAGGGTTCATGGAACCTTCGCCCCTCAAGATATACAAATTTGAAGTTTATTTAATATCTCCAAAACTACCAAATGCATTTACACTAAATAACAAGACCAAAAACTTCCTTTTGCCAAATATGGTGCAATTCTGTCCAGGAGTTCGGGCTGTCGTCCTCTTACAAATCCCAATGGGAATTAACATTTGAAAAACACTTTTTTTAACCCCCTTTTTCTTGAACCCGCTTGACAGATCGCCCCTAAACTTCCCAAGTACAACACGAATCACCAGCATACTTTTTTGGGAACAGTAGTCAAAAATATATGTAAATTTACATACCTGAATGCGTGTCCACATTCTTAAAGATACCCTGGCGATTGTTAGTACCTGCAACATTATATTGAACCTTATCTCAAAAGCCAACATTCGATGCTTGGAAATAAATACTTATCTTCAATTATACAAAATGTTGTGCATCTATCCCAACTGTAAAACTTCGTAAAATATTTAGAGTGCCGAGTCAGTTGCTATGGCAATTAATCAACCTTAGCCCGCTGGTCTGTATCTATGGTGTGGGTTTCTTGTTCTGTTAATTCTCATCTCACAAGAACACTTTTGCCAATGCTGCAAAAGAACATCTGTCTTTTTATAGGGCTGCTGTATGGCATCTGTAAGCTCGTATCTATCTGATTCTTTATTGTATGATTCAAGCAAACAGCATCCTTCACGATGAGTTCACAGCCACATGTGGCCACATTGTTATGTTCTGCATTGTCCACATCACCGGTGAATTTTAATTACGATACATTTCAAGGGACGGCAGAAACTGTATCAAGTTTAGGGAATAAATGCCAGATCTATTTCGAACTTATTCAGTTATCCTCTTATATGAAAAATAAAACATAATTGGCTAACTAGACGAGCAACGTCCCATAGCTCTTTCATCATGAAGCAATCTGCAATAAGCAACTTCTGTGCCAGCACATCCATTTTCTCTAGAAAAGAACTGATGCTCTATTCACTGGTTTGATCAAGAGCCATTGTTATTAGGGACTTGACAGACGCTGAGCAGCACTCACAAAATGCATCAGTATGTCGAGCCATGATTTGATCATTAGAAGCCATATTGGATCCGGCTCCTAAAGTTTAAAATGACATAAATGGTCTTTTGTATGCTCATTGCTTCAGAATACGATAATCTTGCTAGGTCCTTAAATGTCCAGCATAATATTCTTTTTTTAAACATGATTTTATTTAAAACGGTAAAACATATGGGAGGATAAAACAGTACATGTGTCCCTCGTGGAAGTATCCATAAAGGCAATATACCCCCTGTTCCATTGCATTCAATATATCCAGCATATTATTAAGAAACTGTGGGGCAGATTTACAAGCCCCTTGCCCCACTTTTGCATCACTTTTACCATAGAAAAGTGACGCAAAAGTGGCGCAAGGGGCTTGTGACACTTTTGTGAGGCAGCGGCGGCGTAAACAATGCGCCACTATGCGACATATTTACAACGTGATGCATCTAGTGAGATGCGTCACGTTGTAAAGCCCTGCGCTACATTATACCTGCGTCAGGTATAATGTATGCAGGGTGGGCGTTCCCTCGCAAGGAAGCCCCATAAAAGTGACGCAGTGAAATCTACAAGATTTCACTTCGTCACTTTTACGTCCCCGCAGCATCAGATCCTTAAGCCTGCTTGAAGCAGGCGTAAGGAGGGATGCAGCATATAAGGTATGGGGCACCCCTGAGCAGTGCTGGAGTTGCGTTGCGCTTGCGACACATCTCCAGCACTGTGTCACCCTTACGGCGACAGATGCGTCACGCATCTGTCTAACCGTGCGCCATGGTGCGCCGTATTGTAAATGCGGTGCATCCATGGTGCCGCAAGGGGGTTTTTGAGTCACACAAAATAACTGGCGCATCCCTGCTAATATGCAGGGATGCACCAGTTATTGTAAATCTGCCCCTGTGAGTTCCATTTTAAGAGAGACTTACCAGAACTATCCCAGTGGCATTGCACCAATATCCCACCAGAAAAGTGCTAGAGGTAATATGAGGAGATGAACCGAAAGCCTCTGTTTTGTGAACAATAGCTACCTTCACACATATGTTGTGCTACAAGACTTTGTTAAGCTGGTTCGAATATGGTTGCCTGGGACACACTGACATGTCATGAGCACCACTGCACTCCGGCAGAGGCTCAGAGACCTAGAGAGACCAGACAGAATACCCTTCCTGCATCCTTCTGTTGTGGAATACTCATTCCATGTACTCCTTTGCAAAGTAGGGATAAAGTAGTGCTATACCCCAACAAATAACCTCTTGACTCAAATGCCACGGAGTGCAAAGGGTCTTGATGTGCGGCCTACAACTTTGCTTAAGTGTTCGCCATAGCATGATGAGCAGTCATAGCTTAGCCTATTGCCAACAAACTCTGTAAGGTACAACGACGATTCCCTTGTCTTCATTCACCTATGCGTTCCATCGGTTTTTCATGAACATGAAGAGCTAACGCAAAACCTTGCAAGCAGCGCCCTGTTGGGTACTCGTTCACCTTTGTGATGCCTATGGTTCTGTCCTTGGTGAGCCCCGTAGCCAAAATGGTGCTGGGTGACTTTTGTGCAAAAATGCTCCTGTTTCATCATGTTGCTGGACATCTGTGGAGCTCCTCTAGGTGACATCCTGTTTCTCCTTTAATGGCAATACTTGACCTTCACCTGCACAATCCTGCTGCGGCATTGTGCTTGGACACAAAGGCCCGCATGCATCAAGCTAATTTGTGATCGCAAACGCTGTGAATCGCTAAAAAAGGCCATTTGCGATCACAAAATTGCTTGTTCCTATGCATAAAGCCAAATTGCAGAATATCACAACTTTTCACTAAATTTGCGATTACCTAAATACTGAATCTGTATAGCGATTCCTTAGTAGGTAATCGCTAATAAGAAATCGCAAAATCCAATGCAACAACAATTCGCAAATACAGAATCAGTTAAAATTCGCTATTTGCATTTCTTAAATAAGAACAAATCCTATCAGGTGGTAAACATTTCACATTAAAAAAATCAGGTGTTAAACATCAGCAAACTACTTAAACAGTCCTAGAATGCATCAGAATGTTTCACAATGGCAGCGCTCTTCCTCATGGCGAGAAGGATGAGGCTAAAAGCAGCAGCACAGAGAAGAAGGAGGATACAGGATAGTGCGACACTTTGCTAGGGCAGACGGAGGAAGAGATTTATGATAAATATAGGCTGAATGCTGCCACAATTTTAGATCTCATTGCTGAGTTAGACCCAATACTGCAGCGTCAGACTCACAGGACACATGCCATCCCCACCCATGTGCAAGTCCTGTGTTCACTGCATCTCCTAGCTTCAGGGACCTTCCAGGGAGTAATTGATGCAGCTGGAGGTTTCTCTGAAAGAGCCCTATCACGCTTTTTTAAGTCTTTCCTAAATGCAATGTTGCAGAGGATACACCACCACATTAGGTTCCCCTACAACACCACAGGAATTGCTGCAAACTAAATTAGATTTTTATCAGGTTGCACAATTTCAACATGTCATTGGTTAAATTGATGAGACGCATGTACCCATATGTCCCCCCTCAGTGAATGAGTATATCTACCGAAACCGGAAATCTTACCATTCACTGAACATTCAAGTAATCTTCAACTCAAAAACAATAATCAAAGACATAGTGGCTAGTTACCCTGGCAGTGCACGTGACTCCTATATCTTCCGGCATAGTGGCATACACAGACGTCTACTTGCCGGTCAATTTGGAGAAGGATATTTTCTGGCTAAACAGATATAATACTGTCTTGCACACCTGTCCGCCATGGTGACACATAGCAGTGACTAATGTATATTTATTTTTAACATCCTGTAGGTGTTAGCGCATACGCTGTGAGGCCTTTCATCCTCACTCCATATCTGAACCCTTCTGCACCAATGGAGCAGCGATACAATGAGGCACACATCTCTACACGCAATGTGATTGAAAGGACATTTGGTATACTTAAATTAAGGTTTTGCGTCCTCCACAAAACCAGTGGTGCTTTACAGTATAGGCCGGAGACTTGCTCTAAAATAGTCGCCACATGTGCAATATTGCACAACATAGCCACTAATAGGGGCATTCCCCTGGAAGACTCTGATAGCGAGGCTGAACTAGACATACAGCCAAGACAACCACCCCAAGGGGCATGCAGTCCAAATGCAGCAGAGGGGAGACAGAGACGGGCAGAAATCACGCAAAATTACTTTTAAGGTAGGTAATCACAAACCAACACAGTATTTGCTCAAAGGTTTATTGTGAGAATTCTGTGGTTGTGTTAATACACACATACCATGTGCAGACACGTGCAGTGTGGGTACAGACAATTAAATGTCATTGCCTTGGCACATGACCTTAAGTGTGAACTATTTACAAGATTCTGGTTACCGCACCAGAATTGAACCTGTCCAAATGTGTATTTCTTCCTGCCATGCACTCCTGTGGCCCTTTCAGTAGGCTCAGCTATAGCCCTAACTGAGCCTTCTGTGCCTGCGTAACTCCTGGTACTGGCCTCCTGGTATGTGTCACAGGTTCCAGTAGGCTGCTAAGGCTGGAGGCCTTCTCACTGTCCCCCTGCATGCACGTAGTTTCCACTAGCTGCTGCAGTCTGGAGTTGTTTCACTGCATTGGTGACCTGGATGAGGCCCGTGGCTACATCCCAGCAGCAGTGGCGCATCTCCACCTGCATGCTGACAGCACGCCTGGAAAGCTGAGCTGTAGTAGTACTCAGCCTATGTATTGCTCTGGTGTAACTGTGCATGCGCCCCATTGAATTGTGATGCCTCCTGCCATGTGAGGCATGCTCAGCCTGGATGACCCTGCACATATCTTGTATGGCTGTTGCAACACTGTCTAGTTTTTCGGTTTTCGCCCTGTGCCCTTCAACTACCGCAGTTGTTAGCTCTCTCAGGCAGTCTTGTATGTCCCCCATGTGTGTTGCCATTGTCCCCAGTTGGCCCTGCATGATCCTCATATACCTTCCTTGCAGGTGCTGGACCCTCAGCATCTTGGCCTCAAGCCCACTGCAGGCAGGTGCACCATTGTCCTCCGCAGACGACAGGATTGCCCTGGGCCTTTGCCTGCGGAACTGCATGGAACAGCACCGCATTGTTACCTCTGGTGGTGGTGGTGTTGTATGGGCAAGCTGCTGTGTGGGAGCTCCTTTTTGGCTGTCTTCATCACTCTCCAATTCAGCCAGTGGTTGGACTATTCGCCTGCGCCGATTGGGAGCAGGCATGGGTGAGGATGCTAGCAGTTCTGGTCCCTCATCAGGCTGTTGCATTGGCCCCTCTGACTGGTGGTCGTCAGCCACGTCACTGTCCTGTGCTGCATCTGTGATTTTAAACAGTGCAAGTTCAGTTACTTTTTTGTTTGCACGTTTGTAACATAGCGCATGCAAAAGTGTAATAAATTAACTTATGTAATGTACAAAGTCTACTTTAGTCACTTCCTTGCTGTACTCTGCTGCAGTAAAGCTGTTTTTGTCCCACCATGCATTGCAGTTACATTGGTCTGTATACAACTCCCACAATGCATTTGGGTGTTGCAAGTAAAAGGTGGACTGGACCCAGGTGTGCTACACTACGCAGGGTATGCATTTGGGGCTGTTTTAGTTACATTTGACATTGAAATATGTTTAGCTGTGGTCTTACTGTGGGAGGTACCCGCATGTTCAGAGGTGTTGATCTATGTAATCCCAACAACTTCCCTGGCTGCAGTGTGGATTCCACCATGTCTTCCAATGGGATGCTTGGTCGTTAGTTAGATGGTCCCCCTCCAGTTGTTTTAGCAGCAGCTAGCCTTTCAGCCACCGTATCTTTAGCTGGCTGCGCAGGTTGTACCATCTTTTGCGCAGGTCTGAGATTGCACACTGTGTTACCCCCACATAATTGACCTTGGCTTGGTTTTCCAGATAAAACTTTTCTTTTGACGGACTCAGCAACCTGTAGAGATGGTTTCCCAAATAGCCGGTCATGGTTCAACACCACTTCCTCAGTGAGGATTTCAAGTTGCCTTTCACTGAATTGTATCTTTCTCTTCCGGCCTTCTCCTTTATTTTTCTCTATTTTCTGTGGCCATGCTGTTGTTTCCTCACAGCTTCTGCTCAAAAAATAGTTTCTTCCAGATGAGCGCCACCGGTCTTCCTCCTCCTCAGACTCTCCCTGTGAACAGGTGTGTGCATTCAGCGAATCACTTCATGGTTGTGATGTCATCACAATGCAGCAATATGGGTAAATCGCAATTAGCGATTCTGTAATTGCGAAATTGCTATTACCGATTCGATAAACAGGAAATTGCTATTGATGATAGCGATTTTTACCAATTCGCAAACCTTTACCGATTTTATTGATGCATTGAGTTTAGCGATTTCGTAATAGCGATTTCTTATTAATCGCTATTAAGGAATCTCTAAATCTGTTTTTGATGTATGTGCTCCATAATTTGTTGCAGAAGTTGTTCCATATGGTGGCTTCTGGAAGCCTTTCCGATTGACTGCATCTGTTTGGTAAGGAAAGCGCTTAACATGAGCTGGTAGTTGCAGGTGGGGCCCACCGGCACTCGTTTGTGGGTACTGGCACCAATTTTTCCTCAACAGACTTTGATCCAGACCTCAAGAGAAAAAGACAAAGTAGAAAGAGAAAGACAGAAAATCTATTCCAAAGAGAGATAGAAGTGATGAAAGAGAGCCTGCAATTGTGAGATAAAGATGCAGGGAGAGTCTGCTGGTTGGCTAAAGAAGCATGAGATGGAATCACGATTATTCAGTCTTGTCATTCTGCATCCTGACCTTTGATAGAGCCGGCTGTAGGCTTCTTAAAAGTTTAAGGACCAGCACGTATTCTTTCACAAATTACACTGGTTGAGGATGACTAGTTCTTCTCTGGGAAGCCTGACATATTGCAAGTTCTTAATTCTCTGTGCCTGATATAGATTTTGTGTGCAATCACTCATTTGTTATTGCCAGTGGAGCTGACACCACTAATGTTAGCTTTTGTGATAGTGATGACTTGAGTTTACCTCCGCATGGACACTGTAGTTGGGCTTTTAGCTATTGTACTGTTCTTTGATGTTCTGAGTGCAGTGGCAGCATAGGGAATTTCACCTCTTTCAATCAAAAGGGTCCCTAGATCCAGGGGGCTTCTCCATGATCAAGAGATCTTGGAGCCTGCAGCTTGCACGAGAGGCAAGCTGGGAGCATTCACCTTATACCTTGTTCACTACCCCAGTTGCACACACTGTACTAGTGAATTGTTAGTTATTTTGGTTATTCTGTTATAGCAATATTTATTCAGTGTGACAGTTTTTTATTGCTATTTTCGTGGTGAACATATGCCATTGGGGGCACATGAATCGATATGAAATAAGCCCAATTTTTCCTTCAGCCAGCACTGTCTGGGTGTTTGAGATTTTCAGTTACTTTGAGTATCCTATTCTGATCTGGGCCTTTACTTCTTCCTGAGGTGTCTCACTTTATGAGTTTTTTTGGGAGACCTCCCCATGATAATGCTGCATTTTAAATAATTAGCAAGGGGAGGAGCCAAGCACTGGACCAAGATGGCCACGTGAAACCTCGGCTCCGCCACTACCATCCCCTAATCCTAATATCCGACAAATTATCCTGCCTTTGAGGATCGGCAACCACGAGTGAGGAGAGAGCAGTGCCGATTGCTGAAATTCCGGTTTCCAAACATCGCCGTAAACCTAAGCTACGTACCCCGCATAATTGGGCCTGGTCACGGGAGTGCAGCCGGGGACTGGATTGCTGCAATAGCCGACCGGAAGTGTACCGACATCGACGGACTAGACCGGAGGTCATCGGTAGCGCTGGAATCGCTGCCCGACATCTGGTCAAGCCCCTGTGGTGCCACGAGAGAGACACCCCACCCGCACTTGCGCCCGCTTCCCTCGGGGGGACAGGTGTGGAGAGAGGCTCCGGAGACGCCGCATCGCCAGCACTGGTGGCGCTACTTTGAGGAGGCCGGAGCGCTGCGGGACCACAGGCGGAGCGGGGGTGAGTTATGTTATGTTATGTTATATTATTTACTTTTATTACGCGCACAGATACTCGAAGGAGTGTCCCGGCGCGGTTCAGGGCAGGACAGAATTAAGACCCAAACCTAAGAGAAGAGATAAGTTTTTAGCAGTTTCTTAAAAACCCCAGTATCTTCAACAATTCGGAGAGAGAGGGGGAGCGCATTCCAGGTCCGAGCAGCAAACACAACCAGGGAAGCGCCTTCATAAGCCTGAGAGAGGACGACCTCAAGTGACGCCCCGGTATGTAAAAAGAGAACCGTTTTTGAAGGTAGCCCGGCCCCCGACCGTGCAGGGCGCGGTGAGCAAGGGTTAGAGATTTGAAAGCTATCCGGGCCCTAACCGGTAGCCAGTGAAGGGAGCGACGGTAACCATGAACACTCTGCCTGTGACCCAGCCCACCCAGCATGCGGACAGCCGCATTCTGGGTGACTTGAAGTTTATTGAGTGCATAAGCTGGGAGCCCAGCATAGAGGGCATTGGCATAGTCCAAACGAGACAGAATAAGAGCCCGGACCACAGATTCCCTAGCCGCTTGAGGCAGCAGCGGAAGGAATCTTCTCAAAATTTTGAGGAGACCGAAGCAACAACCTGTTAGACGAGTAACCTGGCTAGAAAAGGAAAGATTACTGTCAAAATAGATGCCAAGGTTCTTTGCGGTCTGACTGTTTGAAACAGGTAGTGGGAACTCAGGAGGCCAGATGGACTCTTTGAATCCTGAGGAGAAGTCACCAAACATCAAAACCTTGGATTTATCCTCATTGCATTTTAAATGTGCCGACGCCATCCATTCAAAGACCGAGGAAAGGCACCTCTGCACATGGACCACCGAGGAGCCCTGTTTGTCCCAAGTGAACAGAAGTTGCGTATCGTCGGCGTAGGCAATGACCTTAGCCCCCAACCCCTCTGCTAGAGAGACCAGAGGAGTAAGATAGATATTGAACAGGAGGGGGCTAAGGGACGAACTCTGGGGAACACCTGTGCCAACTTGAAGAGGAGATGAGGCCGCCGGGGGTATCCAGACTTGCTGGTAGCGGCCATCCAGAAAGGATTTAATCCAGCCCCAAACCGCGCCCGACACACCAATCTTCGAGAGTCTGTCAAGCAGCAGTGAGTGGGGGACAGTATCAAAAGCCGCCGACAGGTCAAGTAGCACAAGGGCAGCCTTCCCGCCGGCGTCTAGACACTCCCGTATGGCTTCAGAGATTTCCAGAAGAGCACCTTCCGTACTGAAGGAGGGGCGGAAACCCGATTGGGCAGGGTGAAGAAGATCCGCACTCTCAACAAACTCCGACAGCTGTCTATCTTCTCACAGACCTTAGACAAGCTGGGGAGAAGAGAAATGGGTCTGTAATTACCCGGCACTGAAGGATCGAGAGTCGATTTCTTCAGTAGGGGGAGTATTTTGGCCTGCTTCCAAGAGCTAGGAACCCTGCCATCCTGCAGGGATAAGTTAATAATAAAATTAACTTCCTCATTCACTGTTTCTGCCACCGAAGCCAGGAGTCTTGCAGAGCAAGGATCGTCCGGAGAACCAGACTTCAGACCCTGAAGAATTCTCAGAGTGCACGACAGATCCACCGGAGAGAAATTAGACAGGGAATGAATGGTAGGCAGTACAGCAGGAGTGGTATGAGAGGAGACAGAAGGACCCAAGGGCCCAGTAGAAGCAGGCGGGGCAGAAAAGCTGCCCTGTATCTTTAGAATCTTGTCCCGGAAGAATATAGAGAGCGTCTCGCACCAAGCAGTGGTTGCTGGTAGGATGCAGCTCTGCGCCGCAGGGGACAGAAAACTTTGGACGATAGAAAAAATTTATTTCGAGTTATTCTTGGCTTGATCAATCCAAGTGGCGAAGAAAGCCCTTTTGGCAGAGGAGATTGCCTTATAGTAGGTTTTTTGACCCAACCTAAGCTGCCTCTTTGCTGACGGGCAGTAGTTACTAAGACGCCAGGAGCACTCCAATTTCTTACAGCCCTGTTTGAGGAGACGCAGATCCTCCGTAAACCAAGGCTTGGAGGGAGATGCCCTTGACTGTCTAGCCGAGGTAGGTATGGCAATGGCTGACCAAGAGCCCAGAAGCCAGCTGGAAAAGGCAGCAAGACACTGATCAAGGTCTTGTGACAGAAGCGGCCTATTGGCCGCCAGCGCCCTGGCAAAAAGTAGGGGGTCAACCTTCTTAAACGCTGGTTTGTGACTGACCATTGTACTGACACCGGGCGGGGTCACTACCCATGAAAAGGGAATTAGATAATGATCAGACCAAGGGACAGGGAGTGGAGCTTTGACAGAGATAGGGAAGTTGGAAAAGATAGGATCAAGAATATGGCCACGAAGATGAGTAGCCTGGTCGACCCATTGAGAGAGCTGCGCAGATTGGCAAATATCAAGAAAATCACGTGTGTCCTTTGAGTTATTTTGGTCAAGATGAATATTGATATTGCCTAGAATCACATAGTGGGAAAACTGTAGGGCTCTCATGGAGACCGCCTCCACACAGGCCTGAAGGAAAGCATGGGCTACTCCCGGCGGACGATAAATCAAGGACCCACCAAGAGAAAAATGGGCCGAGCAGCGGATATTAAAATCCAGAACTTCACAACCCTCCCACGTCCTGAGAGAGCACTTATCCAGCGCCCATGTCTCTTTAAAAATAACAGCCAACCCCCCACCTCTCCCTGTAGTCCGATCTAATCTGCTGATTTTGTACCCCAAAGGGATGGCCAAGGTGGCGATTGGGTCAGAGGAATTGTCAAGCCAGGTCTCCGTGACAAATAAAAAGTCCAAAGCTTTATCGTCCAGTAGCTCAAACACCTCTGAGTGGTGCTTTTTCAGAGAGCGCACATTGAGTAGCGCCGCCGAAATAACAGGGGAGTTAGATATTTTAGTGTCAGCAGCGACACCCAACTCAAGGCGAAAGCCACAAGCCCCACACACAAAGTCTCGAGTTCCAAACAGGTTAAGAAACAAATGCGGGTTACAGGACGAACTCCGCATCTGGATAAGACACTCACGTGAGTAGGACCGGTGGCGAGAATCAACCTCCCTGAAATGGGCAGCATAACTGGCCCCGGCTCCCGTCGGGCTGCTGACGGGCGCAGACGGGCTTGCCTAAGGCGCGCCTTCGGCGCGCCAGCGGCGCACCCGCTGCGCTCGTCCGCTGCGCGAACGTGAAGCGTGCATTTAAATAGAGCCGGTGGTGGGGAGACTAGAGTGCCTTCAAAACAAAATGGCGCCTAGTTCTGTCCCAGTGGAAGTGAGGAAGCTCACCAGCAGCGAGGAATACGAGTTTAAAGTGCCCCAGACTGTATTTCTATCACAAGTGTGCAAATGTGCAAATTACAACTTAACACAGTTAAAACACCAATAAAAATGAGCAAGCATATGAAACACGATAAAAAAGCAGCAGAACAGCGATTTGTTTTGGCAGGTGAGCAAAATTCTATCAGCCCTTAAGAACCTGCGAACGTGCAGCGTGCATTTAAATAGAGCCGGTGGTGGGGAGACTAGAGCGCCTTCAAAACAAAATGGCGCCTAGTTCTGTCCCAGCGGAAGTGAGTGACTCTGGGTCCCCCCTCCCCCCCGGCAAGACTGATAATCTGTAGTGCGGCCACGATCAGAGGCCTTCCTGTGTCCCGAGGTGCCGGCTGACCGGCAGCTATTGCTTAAGAGATCAACCCAATAATCGGCAACATGTTCCCTCAGGGCTGATACCTTGCTGTAGAAATGTTTTAAAGAAATCTAAATGAAGCACATTTTCTGTGCTGGCCAATACTTTGTCTACAGTACCACATTGCGTAGCCTCGGAGGGAGGTGCTAAAGTTGAGGGGCGGCTGGGACGTGAACCGTGAAACTTAAGCTGGCGGACCCCTACCTTACACAGGAGTTGTGGCCCCCAGGACCCCCCCCGCCTCCACATTGGCATTGCCCAGAATTATCTACCCGGAGCCTGCGGGCTGGGATTGGGGTAGCTGCAGCAGAGATCTGGGCTCAGCCAGAGGGTTCGGGGTGAACAAAGGACCCCCATCTTACATGGCCATCGGCAAAGGACTTGGGCCTCCCGCATATTGTCGAGCTGACTGATCCTGCCAGTCAGGTCGCCGCACGGAGGGCCTCCCTCATTATCGCTGGCATTCAGCCGTCGTGGCAAGATACTTACGCAGGTGCCACTGGAATACTTAGCGTTCCAGCCTACAAATGGTGAACACATCAGACGCAGATAAGACCCAGCCTAGGATGACCAAGAGTATGAGACTGGTCCAGACTAACAAATTGGATCGTTATACCCAGCCCAAGGGTTCGCCGATGGATACCCACCACGCTCCTACGGTAGGGGGAGATTCTGCGAGCCCCACGTCAGAACTGACATTATATGATGTAATGGCGGCCATAGACGGGGTCAAGTTGTCACTAGGGAACAAGCTGAAGTTACTGGAAAATAAACTGGACATGGTCTCCATTGAGGTGAACCTTATCCGAGCGGACCTTACAAAGGTCAATGAAAAAGTGAAATCCCTGGACATAAAGACAGCCAGTCTTACAGACGATGTGTCGAAGCTACAGCAGGAAGTACGCAACCTCAAATTCTCCTGTGATACGGCCGAACGGAAGTTGGACGACTATGAAGGGAAATCAAGACGCAACAACATTCTCATCCTGGGAGTGCCCGAAAAATCAGAAGGGCCAGCCCCATATCTCTTCATAGAGGAACTTATCTTAACACATCTTAAACCAAAGGGCCTAGGTAAATTCTTCACTATTGAACGCGCACATAGGGTCCCAGGAGGGTGACCAAAGCCATCGCACTATGATTGCACGGGTCCTAAACTTCAGGGACAGAGACGCTATCCTACAAGCTGCCCGAGCGGCGCCCCCATTGCGCTATGAGAATGCTACACTCTCCTTCTTCCCCGACTTCATGCAGTTGGTGCAGTAACAACGCAGGAACTTCCTCGCCGTCAGAAAGAAACTCAGAGACAAAGGTCTTAAGTACGCCATGATGTTTGCGGCGCGTTTGCGGGTTGAGATGGGGGGAGGGTGTGGTTTTTTGACAATCCCAAAGTGGCATCTGACTGGCTGGACAGCCGTCCTCCCAGTGAGTTTGAGACACGTGACCAAGGCGGAGACCAAGCGACACCGGACCGCGATTGAGGTTCAGCGACCAGGCCTGCAGACAGTATGAACATGGTCAGGTACAGGGGTCAGGATCCCCACGGTTGAACATAAAGTCTCAACATGTTATGGTACTTTAGACTTGCATTTTCAGATCCTCAGGGGATAATTAATATGGGTGGAGAAGGGATTGGGGACGGAGGGTGGGAGCGCAGGCATTCCTCCTCTTTACTACCTTTATTTATCTATTAGTATAAGTGTGTAGGGCGACAGGCACTCTGCCAGTCTGTTATGAGCAGATACCGCAAGCAGGGGTGCAGGGAGGGGGGGAAGTTGGGAAGGGTATGTATTGGTTTTTAATTTTGTAGTTGAATTGTTTGCTGTTTTGATTTTTTCGACACCATCAATGATACCAGCAGCGTTAGAGTGACTCATACAGAGACATAATGATGAGCGGTGAACAGGTATCAGGGGTTAGTTTACTCAGTTGGAATGTGAATGGACTGGGGTACAAAATAAAGAGAGGTATGGTCAACCAGTTTATTAGACAACACGCCCCTGACGTGATCCTCCTACAAGAAACACACCTTATTGGAAACAAATGCATGGCCTTACATAGAGGAGGGTATAAGCTTGTGGCACACGCAGGCTTAACCTCTGGATCACGAGGGGTAGGAATACTAATCAAAAACTCATTCCCTTTCACAATACAGGTCACATGGCCCGAAAAAAGGGGTAGATATATAGGGGTCTTGGGCCAGTGGGAAGGGAAGACAGCCACATTTGTCTCAGTATACGTACCACCTGGTCTACAAACCGAAACGTTCAAAGACATGGGCTCGAGTTTCTTGTCATTTCCACTGGGAATCCTGATCTTTGGTGGTGACTTCAATGCAGTGATGGCCGGAGACCTTGACCGACATCTGCCACGTGCAATTAGACCCGCTCAGAAGTGGCTGCCTGACTTTTTAGGTACAGTGGGGATGGTAGACGGCTGGCGAATACATAACGCAGATAAAATACAATTCACCCATGTATCTGGTGCACATCAAAGTTTGTCACGAATAGACTATATCCTTGTCCCGGCGGCACAGGCTCATGCTATCCGCGAAATGCATCATCTGGGACGGGGCATCTCCGATCACTCCCCTGTGTGGCTGAGAATGGACTTTGAACACCGTAGCATTGGCAGGGTAGCCCCTATTAATCCGTGGTATTTGAAAGACCCGGCTACCCGGAAAATTATCGGCAAAGCCACTGATAATTACTTTCAAGAAAATGAGGGTACGGTTGATTCCGCACAGAGTCTATGGGATGCATATAAAAGAGTTATTCGGGGTGAAACCCTCTCGCTGATAGCGGGGAAAAAGCGGGAAAGGCATGCAGAACTTGAAAGAGCAGAGGAGGACGTGATAAAGTCAGAAGAGGACTTAGCCCAAGCAGTGACCCCAGAAGGACTTCATCTCCTGAGGTTACGGCAAGATAAGTTCAACAGTATTTACGGCAAGATGAGTTCAACATTACTGCCAGAGATAGAGCCTAAGCGCAGAGTAGAGAGGTCCAGGGCAGAATCTATGAACAAGGGGACAAGGCAGGTAAGCTGATAGCATGGCTAGATAGGCGGGAATGGGCTTCAAGACTGGTGCCTGAGATACAGGGGAAAGACTCCAGTCCCATAACAGACCCGCAGGCCGAAGCAGACACGTTTGCAGACTATTTTAGCACAGTGTATAGTACGAACGGCAAGTTCTCCGAAGTAGAAAATAGCGAGATGCTAAGAAATATTAGACTTCCCACGCTCTCAGACGAAAACAGGGACTAGCTGGAGTCGCCGCTGACAGATGATGAGGTGGCGCAGGCGATCAGGGGTGTAAATTCAGGCAAGGCCACGGGGCCCAACGGAATACCCATTGAACTGTATAAACTCAGGCCTAATAAACTTGCCCCCTACTTCCGTTCCATGTTGGAGGAGAGTAGAAAGAAGGGACTGCTCCCATATGACCAACGGGTGGCTAACATTGTAGTCATCTATAAGGAAGGTAAACTCAGAACCAGCTGCGCCTCCTACAGGCCCATATCACTCCTAAATGTGGAGCCCAAAGAACTAGCAAAATTACTAGCGACTCGGCTGATTAAAGTCATCAACACTCTAGTCCACCCAGATCAGTCGAGCTTTATGCCCCATCATAATACGGCGCTTAACCTGCGTAGACTGCATGGAGTACTGAGTAGAACACCCACCATACTGGAACCGGCAGCTCTATTATCCTTAGACGCCACTATGGCATTCAACTTGGTTGAGTGGCCCTATCTCTTTGCAGTACTGGACAGACTGGGATTTGGCCCAGATTTTACAGGTTGGATTCGCCTCCTGTACTCCAGCCTGACGGCTCGGGTGGTAGTAAACAATCGTAAATCCCCAGACTTCCAACTGAGCAGGGGCACTAGGCAGGGATGCCCCCTGTCTCCGCTCCTCTTTGCACTGGCATTGGAGCCACTGGCAGCCTGGGTCAGGCAAGACATATCCATCCGTGGAATGCGATGGTCACAGGACTGGGAGGACAAGGCCTCCCTATATGCAGACGACATTATTCTTTACTTAACTAACCCAAGAGCGTCACTGATCTGCCTCCTAGATGTGCTGGCGACATTCGGAAGATACTCCGGATTCGCTATCAACTGGTCCAAATCAGTAATTTACGTCCTTCTGGGCGACCCACCTGTCATACCACGACGTTGCCCGATTCAGATCGCATCTGACGGTTTCCGATATCTCGGTATATATGTGTCACTGGATTCGAAACTTCGCTTCACCCGGAACCTAGAACCACCCTTACAAAGACTTAAGAAAGATGTAGCACACTGGAGATCCCTTCCTCTTTCCATGTTAGGTAGGGCGGTCCTTTTTAAGATGATGGCTTTGCCTCGTTTCTTACACGCGCTCCAGAATGCAATAGACCCGGTTCCAGCGTCCTATTTCAGAGAGATTGAGAGTCTCCAGAGGCAGCTCCTCTGGGATGGCAGGCCCCGAATGGCATTCTCAAAGTTGACTCTTAATTGGTACGATGGGGTAATAGGTCTTCCCGACCTAAAGAAATATTATTGGGCATCTCAACTTGCAGCTATATACCATGGTATCTGCGGTCATCCGGATGATCCCGGATGCGCCATGGATAGGTGGCTACTCCCAGGGGGAGACTATACCAGGGCGTTATATGCCAAATCCCGTAGATTCCCACTGACGGGTCCAACAGCACATGCCGTCCAGATTTGGCATACAGTCAATAGGCACCTGAAATGGGAGAGTAAACTTTCTCTAGCCACACCACTGTGGAGCTTGGAGAAACTGGGGAACTCTGGAAATCCAGAGGTTTTGACAAATGGGACCTTATAGGGATCTCGCAAATCAAAGATATCTGTATGAAGGAACAGTTCAGCCTTTTGCATCGCTTAAAATACAGTACAGCTTAGCAGACACCGAATATTACCGTTACCTCCAAGTCCACCATGCGTTACTCACTCAGATCCCTAGGGATATGACACTGCCAGAGGACTCCCACGGGAGGATAGGGTGCTGGACGGACATCTCCCAGAGAAGACCATCTCCCTAATATATAGGAAGTTGATCAACAATATGGAAGATCCATTACTGACCCTTAAGGGAAAATGGAATATTGACGGGTTAGAACTTGACGAGGAGGACTGGCAGGAGGCGATTTCTTTCCCATGAGTGGTCGCAAATTGCAATCCAGGCCAGGCTGAGACTAGTGCAGCTTAAAATGCTGCATAGGACCTATGTAACGGGACCCTGCCTGGTTTGAATACGACAGACAGAAAGCGGAGAGTGCAGAAGGGGATGTGGGGAACTGGGAACATTCATCCACATACTGTGGCATTGTCACCAGATACAATCGTATTGGAGGGACATACATCACATGCTGCGGACAGTATTAGGGGTGGACATGCCGCCAGAAGCGCGAAGGTGCATACTGAATGTCTGGGAACCCACGGATCTTAACACCTACACTACGCAATGGGCAACATTGGCGTACATGAAAGCAAAAAGGAAAATCACGCAGCTCTTGGGCGCTAGTCAGCCGCCTCAGGTGGGGAGGTGGAAGGAAGATCTAGACTGGTGCATGTACCGGGAAAAATCAGTCTACGTGGTGAGAGGTTGCCCTGGGAAATGGAATAAGTTATAGGGAGCTTGGAACTGCTACAGAGGCAACATCTGTCCCCCGCCTGCTCGGCAGAATGACACAGACAATCACGGAACCCCTTGATTTACGCAACATGATATCTGTAATGTAATTTGGAATGTGTATAATATCACTGAGAAATGATACAGTCGCCTGATTGTAATTAATTGATGTGTTTTGGTCGAACTGTTCAAATAAAAAGAAATATTAAAAAAAGAAAAAAAAATAGCAAACATATTTGGATCCATGCTCAGCTATGATGGACAGGGATACAAGTGTTGCCCTGAGTTAATCAAGGAAGTATCTTGTTGTAGGGCTTGCTGGGTCACACTGGGGCATTCCTCTTTCTGTGATGCCTGCACTTTAAGTGGCCAGCCGGGGTATATTGAGACACTCTAGGTTTTCATAATGACCAATTTAAAGGTGCATTGGGTGTGCAGTTGTTGCATGAGAATCTGTTGGTAATTATGCTTAGATTCGGTTCAGATATGCTGTCCATCATGTTTGCTGCCCCCAATTCTTTTTCTGTCTGAGCATGCTGTGTTCTCATTCATAAAGTGGTGAATTGTTGAAGGGGCACTTGCTCGGTTTTGCTCGGTGTCAAGCCTCTAGTCTGCACACATTGCAATTTATCCAGTTGCGCTACTGCATCTATTTGGCAGTTCTTTACAGTGTCATCACGAGCAGCTCCTGTTGGCAGTGTGTTTGAGCTGCGCTGGAGCTTTCTTTCTCTGACCACGGAATGTTCACCTGCATATGACGAGAGGTGTTGTCACATTGGGAATTTTTTGACTATGTTCATTGCAATTCCACTTGCTACTGGTATGCACACATTGCACTTAATCCTATTGTCTTTTTGCAGTTTTACAGGAGTTGTTTTCAGGGAAGTCGCAAGGCTGCCTTTGTGCCCGGACAATGATTGGGGAGGACAAAGTAAGATGATGGTTGAAATCTGTAAGTACTTAGGCGACACTATCTAATCATCTGTTACGCATGTTCCTGGGGACTGCAGTGGGTATCGGACCCCTCTCTCAAAGCGCTAAGAGACCTGATGGTGATTATGCGCTATAGAAGTAGCAGTTAACATCAACATTAACATTCAGTGGTAGGTTGCAGGTTTATCTGTTCAATACTCACATTTATGTGTGTTGGCCTAGCATGCAGGATCAACAGTGAGATGGTGGTGTATATGCTCTTCCACTGCTGTGTGTGTGTTTGTGTGTGTTTTTGAGTCATACATGAGTTCTTGCTCATATTTTTTCTCAGAACTGTTTTGATTATATCATATTCTTCAGTTTTCTCCAGTATGTGGGCTACGTACAGCAGTCTGACTGAGATTTTCTGCCTTTGGTGCCTTATGCATGTGTCCACATGAATGTCCGCATCAATGGCTTTCTCTCTTTTATTAAACAAACATGCTGTAGTGTGATTTTTTGGCATTGCTTCCGACATTGCATTCTGATGATACTATGTGCATACGTGCGTGCGTTTGTGAGTGTGTGTGTGCGCATTGACTTTCTTTGCCTGTTGTATTTTGTTTCCCAGAACATATTGTAGTGTCATGAGACTATGTGTGCTAGGACCCTTGCAGTTCTGGGCAGACTCAACAGAAGAATTACATAACTTGTTGGGAGGTGTAAAGGTGTGGTTATTAATGGCTATGATGTAATGAGAGTGCAGTGTGTGATTGTATGATGAGGAATAAAGACGTTTGTTACAGAGCTCCGTTTGTGGCATATTCATTTGCATGCTCCAGGGCTGAACAGGAAGCTACATCTGGTGATGAGAGTGGGATACATACTTCAAAGAAACGAGACTGTTCTACCTGAGATTTTGCAATGGTACAGCAAACTGCTTGTGCTTGCCACGTGCACTCCAAGTCAATGCAAAGAAGTTTGAAATGGGTGTATGCAGAGTCGAAGCTCTTCTCCAGCTTAGTCTTGGCCATTGAAGAAATTGAAGGCCCTACAGAGGAGCACACTTGAAAAGCCCACCAGATGCTGCTGGTATGGCTGAAAAAAGATATTGTGCTGCACCATAACACAGTTTAATCATCAATATGAAGCGAAACCCTAAAGGCAGCCACAACCAGGTACTATGCAAAAATCAAAAGGCGGTGATGACCAAGTGCAAGAAACAAAAAACCTTACTTCCTCATAAGAAAGAAGATGGTGCCTTACAACCTTCGATCGAGCAAGATGACCCAAGTGCAAGAACACCATTGCTTGCAAAAGTGCCAGGTACGGGTAAATAGCAACCATTGTCCAAACAGCATATACTCTCGATGGCAGTAGAAAAGAGCGTGAAATATGATGCAGCTGTGTTCCTAAAACAACCACCACCTTACGATATGGCCAGGAAGAAGGATATTGGCTCCAGGTGGACTGCATAGATCAAGTCGGTCGATGACTTGATAGATGCCCTAGAAGAAATAGATGATTAGAAAATCATTACGTCTTTAAAGAACCTTGCTTGTGATGGAATAAAAGAAGTGCTGAAGAAAATCTTGCAGACTGATGCAATATCACACCCGTCAGATCAAAAAAGCATTGGGAACCAAGTTCAATCTGATGCCAAATGTTGACTATGAAAGGTATATTTTCAATCATGAGAGACAGCAAGCTTGGGAAACAATGTATGAGTTTGTTGAGACACTTTAGTGAATGCAATGATGACTAAGCCACGCACCTTACAGCCATCAATGGTTGTCTTTCAGTCTCATTAGAAGACGCATGTTGAGAAAGACAATCATTTTGGAGAAAGTGCTAATGACTGCGAGGGCAGAAGAACAAGCAGATCAACAGGCCACTGATATGGAAGCTAGAATGGTGCAAGGTGAATCAATATTGATCATGATAAGCAGGCACCAGGTAGATGCACGCAAGTCGACATCTACAGAAAAGAAAAAGTTGTGTTTCTAATGTGGGTTTTTATTTCCCCATTAAGGTAAACGTCAACCATGGGATAGACATGCAAAGGCTGTGGGAAAGAAAAAGACTTTGTAATTTTCTGCAAAATGAAAGAGAAACCAAATGCATCACAGCGAGAAGAGAAAATGTGCGACAGAAGGTTCCAGAACCATTCTGGCCACATCCACAAGGCCAAAAAGCAACATCGGTTATGACAGGTAGAAACCAGACAAAGTCGATCATCATCAGGTTCATTATACAAAGGCTCTTCAATGTCATTATCAAGCACCAGTGAATAAGGTGGAAGGTATTGACCGAGGAACAACAGGCACATGTAGGTTTGGCTGTTTGCAAGGAAGAAAATAGACAAAAGCAAACCACCAAACTAAACAACTGATTTGCTTTGGACAATGCCTCAAAATTACAATAAAATGCAATTGTTGCCCCACACCTCTATCATATACAGTGGTGCAACAGTTAACATCATGCCAGTTGAGAAATTCATAGCCTGTCTTATGTGCCATGCCTCAACCTGTCAAACATGAAGGCTTACATGTGGGCTACTTCTAAATCTTTGCAGAGTCAAGGGTCATTCACAGCAACAATGCGACATGAAGCAGTATCAGTGCAAGCGCCAATTTATTTTCTTCAAGGAAATTTGTCCAGTACATGCCTACACAGTTTTGCCACTGCTGCTGACATGGGACTGATATCTCTCAATTTCAACCTCCACACTCAATATGAAATTGTGAGTTAGTTCCTGCCATTGTTTCATGGCCTAGGAAGGCTTAAGGCAATGAAAGTGCAACTTCATATTAATGAGGACATTCGCCCTGTTGCCCAGTGGCATCGCAGAGACGCTTTTCACTTCTAAGAAGCCGTTGAGAAAGAACTAGAAACACTATTGAAGCAGGACATTATTGAGCGCACAAGCAGTCCTACGCCATGGGTCATGCCCATAGAGGTGGTGCCAAAAAAGGACAGTGTAGGTGCAGTGGGCATCTGTGTTGATTTGCGCCAACCTAAAAAAGCAATCGTGAGAGAAAGACATCCTAGTCCACACAGAATGGACATGATCATGCAACTGAACGGTGGCAAATTCTTCTCCCATCTTGATCTGAACAAAGGATACCATCAACTCAAGTTGGAAGAGAACTGTAGGTACATCACTACTTTTTCGACTCATTTTTGTTCAGATACAAAAGGTTTAGTTTTGGAGAACCATCAGCTGCAGAAATATTTCAGGATGTTATACATCGAATTATTCAACCAGTCATGCATGCTTTTAATTACAGTGATGACATACTGGTATTTGGAGCAACACAAAAGGAGCATGACAAGGCTTGTACACAAGTGTGCCAGTTACTTGTTACTGCAGGTTTCAATCTGAAAGCAGCAAAGTGTGAGTTTCACAAGACCAGACTAAAATTATTTGTGCACATATTCTCTGATGGGGGAATGACTTCTGAACCAGATAAAGTGCAAGCACTGTCAGCTGCTTGCCCCCCACAAGATGTCACCATGCTGCAAGCCATCTTAGGCATGGCCAGTTATTGCTCAAGTTACATTTGTGGCTTTGCTACTGTGACTGTCCCATTCAGAGACTTGAAAAAATGAAATGTCCCTTTCCAATAGTCTGCTGCATGTGATCAAAGTTTCAAAAGAATAAAACATGCAATTGAGAATGCAACCGAGATGGTCTATTTTGACCTCAAGTTACCTACTGAGATCACAGTAGATGCGAGCCTGGCGGGGCTGGGGAAAATCTTTGCTCAACATAATGGTCATCCGAATGCTCAGAGACACATTGTGGCTTATGCCAGTCGAAGCCTGTCTGACACAGAACAAGCCTAGTCGCAGCCGTACAATGAGAGTCTGGCTTTAGTGTGGGCCTGTGAACATTTTCATGTGTTTCTATACAGTAAATGTTTCACTATCATAACAGAATGCCAAGGTTTACTCACCATTTTTGGAAACCCGAAAGCCACGATGCCCCAATGCAGTGAGAGGTGGGGGTTGCAACTTCAACAGTATGACTATACAATTGTACACACAAGCCGGGTAAAGATCAGAACCCTGCTGATTACTTTTCACGAGTATGCTACAGCTTCACAGTTTGACATCCAAAATGGCTGAGGAATACATGAACTTAATTGTGAGGTCCAGCACACCAGCAGCCCCATCCATTGAACAGATTATTGCTGCTACTAATGCTGATAAGAACGTGCTTATCCTCAAGGACATAATTTCACTTATATCCTGGAAGACGAGTGTCTGGCCTTTTGCTGATGATGCTAAATTAAAAAAATTGCACAGGATGAACTGTCTGTGACCAGGGAAGGTGTTGTATTGAGAGGCTGGAGAATTGTCATGCCTGAGAGCTTAAGACAGCAAGTCATTTAACTAGCCCATGAAGGACATCGTGGCATTGTGGCCACCAAAAGAACCCTAAGAGATCGAGTGTTGTTCCCAGGCCTAGAGGAGCAAGTGGCACAAGAACTAACAGAGGGCCATCCTTGCAACTGCCTTTCCTCTAAAGTAATGCAGCATCATTTGACAATGCTTGGGAAAGAGTTGCAGTTGATTTCTTTGGGCCCTTAGGAAACGGACATCACCTTTAGTAGTCATTCTTGAGTATTCCTGCTTTCCTTTAGTAGAAGAGTTATCATCAACAATCTATGACAAGGTCATCGAGCGGCTGGATGATATCTTTGCAGTGTGGGGTAGCTCTGCCAATCTCAAATCTGACAATGGTCCACCATTCAATAGCAGAGAATTCAAAGAGTTTCTAGTCAGACTAAATGCCAAGCATCAAAAGAGTACACCTCTGTGGCCCAAAGCCAATGGTGTTGTGGAATGATTCATTGCCTCCCTCAAAAGAGTAATTCAATGAGTATAAATGGAGGAAATAAAGTTAGGTGTGGGGTGTGGTCTGGCCACGCAGGAAGATGGCCGCCTGAACGCCGAGCCCTGCTGTGGGTGGAACTCCGGACAGAGGCGACGCTCTCCACAACGTGCCTAGGATACCGGTGCCGACGAATTTGATCAGCGGAATGTGGCGGCAGTGGCTGGGCTGATTTTTACGAGTCTCTGTACTCGCTAAGTGCCCATATTTAGTACCGCGGTCTTCTCCACACAAGACGCTCACTCGGCCTTTCATGTCAGCTGAATCCCTGGCTCTTGCGTAGCTGGTGCGCGCCATTTTCTCTTCATTAGGAGCCCTTCTCACCATGAGTACAGCTGAAAGCACGGCACGCTCTTTGGCTCCCGTTCCTCACCGCATCCTGGTAAGGCCTCTTCACAGATTTATTTGCACATTATTGTGCTGCTCATGGCCAGCTACCACATGCCTTTCTGGAAGCTTTCATACATTACTTCTTGCCAGTAACTTTAAACATGGATCATTTTCTTCAATGTGCACGCCTTTCTTTAGCTTGTATACATCATTTTAAATAAATGCTCCTCCTGCATTATTTTATTAACTGTGCTACTCATGGTGCCTCCTGAAGTGACTCACTAATTTCAAATGCCACCAACTCCTATCCTGAGGTGTCTTTTTTTTCAGCTATTTACAATCAAATTTTTGTGACGTATTTTTCATATTGTCTTCTCATGTGGTTTCTTCTAATACAATGCGCAACATACTGTCAGCCATTCGGTACCTACAAAGTGAAGATACGCTGATTTTGCATATACGCTCTACCCCTGTCGCTGAGAAGCTCTGGGGATTTTTCCTCTTTCAGGAAGGAACTAAAAACATATCTTTTCCCTAGGTCAGATTAATTCCTTGTTATTGTTTCGTGTGTTGTCAGTATAATGTCTAAGCGCCAGGATACCCTTCGGGTGACAGTCTGCGCTATACAAATACGCGATACATACATACATACATACATACAGTTACCCTTGCCTGTGATTTCCAGGATTTTCTGAATTTGTCACAGATTACTGTCTCATTAATGTTATCTTCCTGACTTCTTTCAAATACACATACTTAATTTGTCAGACTTCTTCACTGTTATAATCCAGATGAGAGATCTCGTGCTACTACTATTAATATTATATTAACCTCTTCAGTGCCCATGACGAGATAGTCTCGTCATGGAGCACGGTTGCGCTGTGCCCATGACGAGACTATCTCGTCATGAACCCCGCCCGCTAATGTAACGCCCGGCACAGGGCGGGGAAAGGGCGGGGCACTGAAGGGGTTAATATACAACAGGCAATCTCCAAAATGCCTAATAATAAGAGTCAAAGCAAAACTCCCAAGCAACCCCTCTTTGCAGAAGTTCTTAAACAATCGCAAAGTGTTGCAACAAAAGCCTCAGCCTCATCTATGTCTAATCCGTCTTTGGCCACCTCCTCTGCAGTGTCAGGAGAAACTATGGATTGTATTTTACAAGAAATATCAAATATCAGTTGTCGTTTGACAGATATGGACATTAATATTTCCTCTCTTGCCGCAGAGGCCAAATCCATCCGAGCAGAGATTGTACAATTTAACACTAAGGGGTCGATTCCGATCCTGTATTTTTTTTTTTCGTACGACTCGTATCTGTAATTTTTTCCGTACGAATCGTACAAGTTCCGTCCGACCCGTGAAGTACGATTCGTACGGGAAAAATACATACGGATCGGCCCGATCCGTACAAATCGGATTGGGAAAAGTTGTACGAGACGGACCCGGACACTTTTCCGTACAAATCGTAAAAATACAGTCCGACCGTACAAGTACGATCTGGACCGGCTTTCCGATTTCCGATCCGTACGGAAAACGTCCCCTACACGGGGAATAACTTTACCCGCTACGAAGCGAACTTTGTACGACTCGTATCCCGGGAAAAGTTGTTCCCGGGGTGCGAGTCATACAGGGGTACGAGTCATACAGGCACCCCCATGCATATGTATGCACCTTAAAACAACATCGCGTATGTATGCACTGTACATACGCAATGTTGGTGTACGCACCGTGCATACACATTGTTGGTGTACGCACGATCAATACGCAATGTTGGGGTACGCACCGTACATACACAACGTATGGCGGTGTATGCCTGTGCGACTCGTACCCCTGTACGAGTCGCACCCCTGGGAACGTGTCGGAGTACGACTCGTACCGCGGAGAACGTCGCGTATGACCGAGTCAGACACAAAAAAAACAGACGCAAATACAACGAAACAAGTCGTACTGAACCACGGACACTGTAAAACAACACAAGGAGGGTCTATTCAACTCGCACAACACCACAAAACACGTCTACAGTGCACAAAACATGGAAATGACTGACCTGGCCACATCCAAACAGGCAAACAGAGGGGCAAACTCACAACCACCTCTTATAACACACCCACCAAAAATTCAAACTGAGGCCCACCCACAAATGGACCAATAAAAAGGGCCCACACACTCAAACCATGAGCCTTTGCAACAGACTCACTGCAGCTAGAGAGCACCCACCAACAACTGCATCCATCCACCTTAACATATACACCTTCACACAACCTCCTTCACACATACCCCCTCTTCACATTCCGACCCACACCTTCACATTCAGTCCCACACACCCACAACCATCCACACCCTCACCCCACACCATGCCCACAGACAAGAATCCAAAGTTCAAAAGGGAGGAGCTGGAGATCCTTGTCAATGAAGTCATCAGAGTCGAGCCACAGCTGTTTGGAACATTGGTCAGACAGACCAGCGTAGGCGAAAAATCACACCTGTGGCAGAGGATCGTCGATAGGGTGAATGCTGTTGCACCCATCAGAAGGACCAGGACTGAATGCCAAGCCAGGTGGTACGATCTGCGGAGGTCAGTCAAGCGAAAAATGAATGACGACTACGCCCAGAGCAACATCACTGGAGGTGGTGGGCCCCGCAGACAAGTACATTTCCATCCCTGGGAGGAGAAGGTGATGGCCCTGCTTCCGCCGGTGGGAGTACATGGACTTCAAGGACTTCCAGAGCCTGGTGAGTACACAAACAACTTATGTAACATGGGGGTAATGGCATCCACACCCCAACTACACAAAATGCACACAACTACCCCCAAGCCCTCACCGGCCAGAACCACAGTAAAAAACAACGCTAATGCCACTAACATGTGTATGCCCCATTGAGAAAGCAAGGCCATGCTATGTCCCATGCTACACGAAGCACTAACCCAAGAATGGATGTCCGGTATGCTGGGAGGGTGGGTGTCACAAAACGCATTGTTGAACTCCAAATCAGACACAATTGCCCTCATCCCATATGGCCCAGGTACATACCCATGCACCATGTGCAATGCACAGGGACTGGGAGAGTACTGACAAGATAGCTGACACTTGGCCCTGATGTAGGCAGCACATGGCCCTCCTGTGACCAGTGCAAACACAAACACCAAGACAACAAGGTCAGATATCTAGGACAGGAACTCACACTCACTGTCATGGCAGCATGCTCCATGGGGGGACAGCTACATCACCTGGGAGCCCCAGTGCCAAATCACACTACACCCACCAGCAGGCCCTGTCACACACACCCCTTACACAAGCAGACAGCCCCGGGACAGGCAATGAATGTACCCACTGTCACAATGGACACGTAACACATCAAGACCAATACATAGCCGAAAACGCATCCAAGCCAAAAATCTACATGTCAAAGACTCAGGAGAACATATCAATCTGTCCCCCGCAACATACCCATCCACAAGTGAACAGTGAGGAGAATGCTAGGCACATACAACTACCTGGAGGAACACTGCCAACTTGAATGTGTATGAAACATGGATGTTGCATGAAACAGCATTAACATTGTCTGTCTCTCACACACAGGGCAACGTGATGAATCTCCCCCCAACAATGGGGGTGAAGAATCACAGTCCCAGGCTCGGGAGGAACCTGATCCCACTGGCAGCGGCGCCTCTCAACACTCCGCGGATGACCCCGACCGACCTGGACCCTCTGTTGTCCAAGCCCCTGCAGCACCTGATTCAGGAACATCTGTGCCAACCACCACCCCCATTCCTGCCACATCCCAGGAGGCACCGAGGAGCCGTGCCCGCAGTGAAGAACTGAGCCAGTCTGACCAGGAGGGAGAAGGTGCGCCGGGCACCCAGGAGGAGGCAGACAACACCGCCACTGCCATCCTTCAGGTGTCCCGTAGACCCGATGTGCCAACAACGGCAGCCCAGGCTCGTGTTGGCAGGGGTGGTGGGAGTGTAGGCAGGCAGAGGCGAGAACCTGACCAGCCAGCTGAAGGGACCGGTATGTCACACATAGACAACATCATGGACGCATACCGGCGTGACACCAGGGAGTTCAGCCAGGTAGTGGGAACCCTCACAGAGATAAAGGGGACCATCACAGAGATGAAGAACCAGCAGGCCGAGCAACACGCCAGTCAACAAGAACACCAAGGACGGATAGAGGCAAGACTGGTTGAGCTCCTGGCGGTGCAAAGGGACATAAGCCATTCACTCCGTCAGATCGCCGACAACATGGGCAACCCTCCCTGTGCCACCAGACGAAGACCATCAGCAGCCACAGGGAGGGAGGAGGAGGAGGATTCGTCCGACGGAGCGTCCCAAGCATCGTCAAGGCCTGCATCTGAGGGTCCCCCGAGGAAGGTGGGTCATCCACGGAAAAGACCGTGAGAGGCAGCGGCCCATCCACATCTCCCAGGTCACCTGGCCTGGCACCTGGCCTTCGTGTGCGACAGCATCACCTCATTGACTTACATTATCTGCCACATGGACTTGCTGGTCACAGTCTGACCAATGATGCCAAACACTGTGGTCTGGACTCTGGTGACTTCAAATGCCAAGGATCCCATCTCCCCCTGTGAACTTTGGATTCTATGGTCCCTGTATTGCACCTTTTTCTTTGCACAAATCACGCCCCGACCTATAATACAAAAAAGAATGTTGCAGTCATTTAGCATGAGTCCACAACATACGTGTGCGGATATGTCAAAGTATGCCTGAGTGTGGAACTAACTCCAGCCATCCATACACTGGAATCTGAGTCCGCTCGAGGACACACATGGGTCACAATGTACCATCAAATACAGACATGGAGCCCAATACTCACCCGTGATGGCCTCAAGCTGCTGAGGGGGGCTTGCAATACTGCTCGGACAGACCAATTTGGAAGAGTATCATGAAGGCGTAGAGGTCATGGGTCATGTGGAGGTGCCCGGGGAGGGAGTCCCAGGTCTGTGTGGCGTGGTGGGAGAACTATCTCCTGCATGCAGTTGTTCTGTGGATGTGATGAATGGTGGCCAAGGCAAGGTTGGCTGCACGGAGTTGGGCCAATGTGGTGTTGGATGACAGACGTCCAAGGTCGGTTTTGGGTCTGGGGTTGTGGACTGCCTCCTGAGTGTGGTTGAGGAGTCTGAAGGTGATCCTGCAGCAGACAGTGAGCCATTGTAGCTATCTCAGGTGGACAGTGATGTGGCTGGGGCGGGGGATGTTGAAGATGAGGTGTGCGGATGCACCCTGGATGTGGACCAGTTCTCCTGCAGTTTTGCTGTTGTTCCTCCATAGAGGGCGGTGATGTAGTTGACCCGGCTGGTGTCATGGACCTGGGGGACGGTCTGTCTTGCCTTGGAGTGGATCTATCTGTGGATCATTTGCAGCATGCGGAGGGTGTTGCAGCATGAGGTACAGATGGTGTTGAGTTGCATGGTAATTGTGAGCGATGAGTCCATGATGAACACCAGCTTGCGTGCGTGGCCACTGGGTGCTGGTGCGGTGCCCAGGCCGGTGGGACACAAGGAGTTGACCCAGCCATAAGGGGACAATCCTCAGATGATGACCTCAGTCCTGTCCAACTCCAGCCTCAGGTGGCTGATGTTCAGCCATTCGTCAACGGATCACATGACTTCTTGAAGGTTGGATCTGGCAATGGCTGGGTCTTTGTTGAGGGTGAGGAGCAGCTGGGTGTCAATGGCATACAAGATGATGATGAGGTCGTGTGCGCATGTGATGGTGGAGAGGGTGGTCATGGAGACATTGAAGAGCGTGACGCTGAGAGATGAGCCCTGGGGCATGGGCCAGATGACCCCAGTGTACTACATGCTGAAGGGTGGAGGCCGACTCCCTGGGCCTTGCTGGTGAGCTACTTGTTGATTTAATCCTGGGCCCTCCTCTGGATACCAGTGTTGGAGATGTGTGAGCTGACAGTGTGGTAGCACATGGTGTAGAATGCCATTGAGAGGTCAAGGGGGGTGGTCTCACCATTGTTGAGCAGGGCAAAGTTGTCGTTGGTGGTGGCAATGATGACAGTTGCAGTGGTGTGATTACTGTGGAAGATGGTCTGGTGCCGGTTGCCTGGAGCTGTTTGCGTGGAGGAAGTTTGTCAGTTGCTCGTTGAGTGTCTTCCTGATGACATTTGCTGGGTAGGGAAGCAGGGTGATGTTCCAGGAGATCCTGCGGTACTGCCGTCCGTTGTTTAAGAAGGGCCTGGGTCTCTGCATGCCTCCAGCTCCCATGGAATGTGGCAAACTCAAAGGAGACAATCATGACATGCTGGACGTGGGCTTCAAGGATGGGGAATGATGTGGTTGAGATGTTGTGTGGGAAGGGGCCTGATGGAGAGCCAGAGTGGATTGTGCACATGAGCCAGGTGGTGTATTTGCTGCTGACGGGAGTCCAGAACCTGAGGGGGGTTTGTCCCACGGATAATAGTGCTGTTTGCCTCTGTGTGCCAAGGCTGTTGTGTATGTCCATGAGCTTGCAGTGGTAGAAAGTTGCAAGGGATTTCATCTGCCTTGCAAGGGTGGGGTGTCTTTTGGATGGAGAGCTGCTGTCAGTTCACTCACAATGCTGATGAGCTCCTTGATGTCGTGTGTTTTGGTGCCTCGGCCCTATCTGAAGGATCTCCACTTGTCCTTGCTGATGATATGGTGATGGCTGTGTGTTGCGTTTTCCAGGGCTGTAAGGTAACTGATGGTTCTTTGTGTTGCAAGGTTTGCACAAGAGTACGGCTAGATCTGTATGAGTCCAGTAGGTCTGCCTTGTCCCAGGTTGCTTAACTGTTGTTGTGCTTCACAGGAAAGTTCGTCAATGTGGCAAGATTGTTGGATCAGTTGCTGATCCAGTGTGTGAGGTTGCAGGGTGTGGCGGTGGTGTTGGTTCGAGTGTCCCACACAGCTTGTCTGTGGTGACTTACATAAAGCATCTTTGGGGGATCGGTAGCGGGGTGTGGGGCAGTGTGTTGCTTGTCGGAAACGTGGATGCAAATGTTGATGGACCAATGATGGATGGTGGTGTGGTTCTCCTCCAGCAAGAAGTTACTGGCCCCCGGCCACATGTAGCCTGTGGAGGTGAGGGCGTGCATGCAGATGTACTTGTTGATGGCTTAGCCGAATTGTGGATGTAGGCCTGGAGATCTGTAGATGAGTGTTACTCTGAGGGTTGCCAGGGGGTTGGTGCGAAACAGGATTTGTGACTCTGAGGGTGTACTTGTGAATAAATTGCAATTCATCCTCCGGGATTGTTGGTGCTGTCCCTGCGGTTGATCTTCTATCCGTCTGAGATGGCAATGAAGAAGTTGTGTGCTGCTTTTATCCAGGTTACTGTCATGAAGGTGATGTGTGGGGCTGTTGTGTTGAGGAGGTAACAGAGTCCAATGGCGTGCTGGTGGACGGAGCAGGTGTGGAGTAGGAAGCACATGACCTGGTTGTTCTGACAGGGTCTGGTAGGCGGGGCAGCGCTGTGTAGGCAGTTGGAGTTGCACACTCAGCATGCGAAGGTGTCGTGTGTACGCTTAGGGGTTGCCTGATAGCAGGCAGTTGATTGTCTGGTGGACATTGCTTGGAGGGTGGCTGCAGCCTGAGCCTGTTGTGTGACGTGGGTCATGCAAGGACCAGAGGGTCGTGCACTGTGCACTTTGCAGGCGCAGCCGGTCCTGCCTTTGGCACGGCGTTGGTGCAACAGTGGCACAGACAAGCTGCTGGCTGCATTAGGAATGGGTGGAGGGGGGAAGGGAGGAGCATTTTGGAGGCGTGTGGGTTGCAGAATCAGGGCACTCGGTGGGGCGGTGCCGCAGGTGAGGCAGCAGCAGGCAGAAGGGGTGAGAAACTAGGCAAAAAGTACCACACAAAGACAAGGAGGTCAGAAATGCACAGTGCAACAGATGTATATAAAGGAAGGAGTGTCAGGTTACTCATGGGTCACTCCGAGAAAATGTATGAACAATCACCAAAAATGACGGCCACAGGATCAGGCAACAAAATGCGGAGCTGCGCACAGGAGACACACCGTCAGCAGGCGTTGACGTCCCGTTGTGGGGAGCAACCTGCACAAATACATACACAACCAGGTACTTCATGCACAATAGAGATTATTAGCCATGAAGAACTGCAAGCATGTTGCCGAAGTACACATACACTCATATGCTCATTCTTTGACAATTATGCCATAGATGACGCATGCAAACTGGCAAGAGATCTGCAGTGACAGAGATGAGGCACTTTGGATTGTGGTGAACACCTTTATTACACAAACTCACACAAAGGGAAATGCATCCATATGAACAGACTAACAGGTCAGTTGACATAACATGTGGGACATACGCTGGACCCCCCCTTCACAACACGGATGTTGTAAATCCCAATGAACTGGCACACAAGTTAAGGGGATGAGCCAAACACATCCTGCTGCACACGGAGAGGCTGCAATTCCCAATAGATCCTGTTGTTGTGATGTCCCACACTATGTCCACCCGTAGCATCCGCAGTGTTTCAGAGGCAAGGTTTACACACATTGATGCCTTCATCAGACTCCACACTCCACTACTGATGACTGTCAAGAAGGGTGACTATCATGTCATGGGAGTGATGCTACATGTTATATGCTCCATGGTGAGAAGACATGTATGCATGGTACCACAACATGCACAGAAGCAGTCCCCACACATTCCCAACCCGTACCACCACAAAAAAGCCTTGCTGCAATCCTTACCCAAATTTCCACATGGAACGCTGATTCAGCACACGTTGCAATCTCATGAGGAATAGCAGGAGTACAAAGATGACACGAGCAGACAACAGGCGCAAAAACCTGGGAATGACAGACACACTAGAAGTCACTTAAAACAATTCTCGCCGCACACGTGGTCATTTACGAAACATGAACAATGTTGGACACATGCAAATTTCAAAGAAAGTCTCTCCGCAAAACTGTGTGGCATGACATCATCACTCGAGTGACACATCAGAACACACATCAAAGTCACTTTGCATTCAGTCAGCTGGACACACACATTGCAACACATGCCACTCAATGCTACAAGCTTGCACACTCATACCCAGTGACTCACCATTATGAGAAGAAGTTGTGTATGAGCTGACTCCGGATATCCTCCTCCTTCTCATCACTTGCCTCGTGACCAAGCCCTTGATCCTCCACGGGTGGATGTTCCTGCTCATCCAGATCCAGGATGAGTGGCACTGCCTTCTCAACTGCCATGTTGTGCAGCATGCAGCACATGATGAAGATTTTGCAGACCTTCTCCGGTGCATATGGGAGGGACCCGCCTGTCTTGTCAAGGCACCGGAATCGGCTCTTCAGGAGGCCAAACGTCCTCTCAATCACTCGCCTGGTCTGCCCGTGTGCATTGTTGTACCGGTGATATGCAGCTATTTTTGGGTTGTGGAGAGGTGTCAGTAGCCATGGCATGTTGGAATATCCAGAGTCCCCTACATGGAAACATCATGTAAATAAGTGGGTCAAGAGATGCCGTAAGAGCCAAAGATACCGGAACACACAGGACAAACAGTATACCCACCAACAAGACATGCTCGTTCGTTGTGCAGCCGCAGCATCATTTGTGGCACCCTGCTACGCCTCATGATGTAGGCACCGTGTGCTGATCCTGGAAAACGTACACAGACATGGGAAATCAGCATGTTAGCAAGACACACCACAAGGGCATTTATTGAGTGGTAATGTTTTCGGTTGCGATAGGCATGCTCCTGTGCCTGTGGTGGTACCAAAGCCACATGTGTCCCATAAATGGACCCAATGACATGGGGCATCCTTCCCAGGGCATAGAAATTGCCCTTGACATCTGTCAACTCCTCAGGAGTAGGAAATTTGATGAATTCATCAAGGTGCTCCAACATGGCTGCCAAAACATCACGCCAGACACAGCTGAACATTGTCTGTGACATCCCAACATCAGCTATGGTCAATTGAAACGTACCTGTGGCAAAAAAATGTAGGGCTGCCATCACCTTCATCTTGGGGGTCAGCACAGTAGGATACCTGTGTCGCGGTTGGAGGTGTGGTGCCAGCTTGTTAGTCAAGTCTTTAATCAACTGTCGAGTGAATCTGTAACGTCGGATGCAGGTACGTTCCCTCATGGCAGCCAAGTCTGGCATTGGTCTTGGGACAGGCGGTGCCCTGCAGGACATTGTTTGGAATAATGAAGATTGAGAGTCTGCCAACATCAATGTCAATGAACATAGCACATGCGAAACTGCTACTAAACATCAGGTAACTATGGAGTCTGGTGTATGCAATACATCCAGGACACATATGCCAGCTTGCTGGCACTCCTACGAAAAGCCAGATATACCTGTTGATTGTCAAGTCTACATGACATGCCCTGAAATGAGCTGGGGGCCAGTCTGAGTGAACAGCCAGAGATATCACGGAGTGACACACATCCACATAGCTGCATTGGAAGGATGTCATCTCATCCAGACAGCTGACTGCAAGGCACACACACAGGTCACATGGAATGTCAAATGTACATATCAAACACATAGCAATGAAGGGGTACACGTGATAACCAAAAAACACAGCCACTGAGACGACGCAGACATGTATGCCTGGGAAAATATGATGTCCGATGCACAAAGACCCTACAGCCGTGGGAATCCACATGTGGCATGGTGTGCGTAGATGTGTGCCATGCCTATCTCCACACAGACCCATGTTGGATGGACCAACAGCAGATGCAGTTGACGGAACACTAACAGCAAGCTCATGGGAACACATGACACACACCTGACATAGTCACATAGGGGCACGCTGATTGTGACATGTCAGTTGATAGAGTGTCCCTCTCCCTGGCATCAGGAGACAGGTGCGGGTGTTGATGACTGTGCCATCTCACTGCTGCTGTGCATGACACAGTTGGACTACAGACACACATGTGGCAAGTGTCAAGGTGATGTGTGCCATATAGTTCCCCATCACACATGACATGTGTCCACAGGTCATCACACATCAATTGTGCAAATAGATGAGATGACCTGTGCAATATCTCTGGCTGCCACACCTAGGGCCTGCACATGAAAGTATGCAATGACAAGTACTTGATGGACATCCTTGTGCGACTCGTAGCCCTCCATTCCTGGCATGTGTACGCCCCGTATCACCATTGTAAGCATGTGAAACACACCGTCCCCACGCATTCATTGCGTGTGTATGCATCATATCACTATTGTACTGGTGCCGTACGGGTACGTGTGAAATGCACTGTCCCCCCGCCTTCATTGCGTGTGTATGCATCGTATAACTATTGTACTGGTGCCGTACGGTACGTGTGAAACGCACCGTCCCCCCGCATTCATTGCATGTGTACGCATCGTCGTACGGGTACGTGTGAAACGCACCGTCCCCCTGCATTCATTGCGTGTGTACGCATCGTATCACTATTGTACTGGTGCCGTATGGGTACGTGTGAAACGCACCGTCCCCTCGCCTTCATTGCATGTGTACGCATCGTCGTACGGGTACATGTGAAACGCACCGTCCCCCAACCTTCATTGCGTGTGTACGCATCGTATCACTATTGTACTGGTGCCATACGGGTACGTGTGAAATGCACCGTACCCCCCGCATTCATTGCGTGCGTACGCATCGTATCACTATTGTACTGGTGCCATACGGGTACGTGTGAAACGCACCGTACACGTCCACTTCCGTTGTTGCGGTACGCAGGGGTTGCTGGACACGCCCCCCCAAGTGACCAGACCCTGGTGGTAATGTATGGGCTCCATATTATAGGTTTGGCTTTGGGTATGGGGTATGTTTCCTGGCCCTCACCCCCACCCTAGCCCCTCGGTGTTGTTCTCACCTTCTGCGGAGTGTACGTCGGTTTCGGTGCACCAGGTCGTAGGCTAAGAGGACCGGGATGACACGTACGATGGGGTTCATGGCGTGTACATCGCGTACCGGGGCTCCGTTTGTAGGACTCTGCTTTTACGGCTGTTTTTGGCTCCCGTAAGAAAAAAGCCGTACAGAGTGCCGTAGGGATGAATCGTACTTGGCAGGGCCGGAAACCGCTGCTTAAATACGTACGGACATCGCGTACAGGCTGTTCCGGATCCGATTCGTTGTTGTTTTTTTACCCGTACGGTCTTTTGCACGATTCGTACAGAAAGGGGCTTTCTGTATGAATCGTACTTCCTAGGTTGTAAGGAAAGTTTACCGGGTACAAGTCGTACGGAGAAAACGCTCCATACAACAATTCGTACAGCCTTTTTACAGGATTGGAATCGACCCCTAAGACGGATGAACTAGACCAACGCTTATCAGTGGAAGAATCCAAACTTAACTCCACATAAAGCAAAGATCAGGATCTCTTGCTTCTTCGCAGTAAGTTAGTTGATTTAGAAGACCGTAGCCAAAGAGACAATGTCCGTTTTTTTGGGTTTCCTGAAAAGGTCAGAATGCCAGACTCTTCTTATATAATGTTCTTCCCAAGTTCCTGGGCATCTCCTTCAGTCCACCGCTTGAAATTCAGCATGCTCACCGAATCAGTGCTCCACGTACTGATTCAGATTCTCAACCTCTCATTGCTTTCTTCTTGAGGCCTGAGCAAGTACGACAAATATTAATGGCAGCACGCACACAAGGTTCATATATCTAGTCTGGCCATGAAATCCGCATTGCAGCTGACTTTTCGCGAGAAACTAATGAAAGGACAAAGGCTTTCCTATCCATGAGGCCACAGTTGCGGAAAATGGACATCAAATATGGCTTGTTTGACCCTGCACGTTTTTGCATCACCAAAAATGGCGAATCCAAAGACTTTTACAATCCTGAAGACTTACAACACTTTCTAGATGCACAACGCATTCAGGACATGGACGTACAATATACCCCCATTGAACAGTCTTCCCATGGTTCTCAACATTCTCCTCAACTATCAAAATACCCGGCGACATAACACTAGTGAAGTTCATCATCGAGGCAGAGACATTGAACGATCAATCCGTAGTCATGAAGACAAAATCTCTGCCCTTCAGTCAGTATCTACCTTCACGCAAGATCTGCATAGAAAAATCCAGATCTCCCCTAAAATCTGCTTCAGATGGAGAATGAGCTTCCTATTATTTATATTTTGCTACAATTATGATTGATGGTTCATATTCTCTTTGCAGCCTTTTTTTTCTAGCTCTTCACTTCAGAGTTTACCTCATGTAGCGGATTTGTTTTCTGCCTTATTCACATAACTGTTTCTCAACTTAGTATGGTTACAGGTTTACTTATATATGTCATTTATTGCAATGTACTATCAGATTTTACCTAAGGTAAGATCTATTCTACTTGATATTCAGTAATCTGATTTATTGTTTAACTTTCAACATGCAATTTATCTACTCCTCTTTATGTTTTAGAATCATAGGGATTTTACTATATCCTTTCACGTTTTATTAGTTTTGATCTTTCCCTTTTTATAAGAAAATATTAAATAGGTTATTATAATATATTAGATAATATTTCTATTTATTAATGTATTTGTCCGTCCTATTATTTATTTAATAATATTTATATTTACATTTGTATCTAAATTTATACTATTATTCTTAACACAATGCGTATTTATTATCTACTGTATCTTATTTATAGTTATACATCATTACTCACTTTTTTCCATACTCTGTGCTTCTGTTATTTGATTATTGAATTTATATATATCTGGTGTCTCACTATCTATCCTGTCTGGCAATTCTTCTTCTTCACTTCTTTCACCCATTTTTCTATTTCTATTTATTTCTAAGTTTATATTATTATTCTTAATCCAAACATATTTATTGCTTGTGGTATCATATTTATCGTTGTAAATTATTAGTCAATTGTTTGACATTCTCTGTTTGTACTTTTACATTAATAAGCTCATGCATCTTTCTAATGTATATTTATATATTCTATTAGCACTTGTCCTCTTCTTTTACAGATGCTTTCCCTTCACTATATTCAATACTATTTATTATCTACTGGCGGTCACCAGTAGATAGTTATAGTTAGGACCTATTTTCCATAGGAAATCCGCAACATTCTATTCCCAATAAGTCTGGCGCCGGTTGATGAATCCTCGCGAAATTTTCCAAACTTTTGGCCAGCTCCGCTCCTACCCTAGACGTTTCGTGGTGATTCGTCAAGTGGGGGCCGAGAAAAAAGGGGGGGCCCAAAACGCGTTTTTCCCATGCAATTTCCCATAGGATCTGTTGTCGCAGCTACAGCCCGAACCGCTGAACGGAATGACACCAAATTTGGCAAAGAGGTAGTCCTCAGTTCAGACTTGTGCCTTTTGCATAAATGGTGTGAATCCGGTCAGCAGTTCCTGAGAAAATTAGAGTTAAAAGTACATATATATCTATGGCCGGGGAGGATCCGCACACCCTACCCACACCGTAAGCGCACCCTACTAGAACCGAGCGCGCACCCTCCCGATCGCGTGCTGAATGCTAATTGGCTGTCGAGTGTCTGTCTACATTCGAAACCAGGAACTGTTGGTGGCCATTTTCTGCCTCGGTAGAAGCGAGGCTGAAGAAGCAAGGGGAATAAGTGTGTAAAACATAAAAAGGGGGCAGAGTGGAAATACTCTGACCCTCTAGAGGTGCTTAGGGGGTCCCAGAAGGACCCCCTGGGGCCCCCTTTTTTTTTTTACGGCAAAATGCGGACGGTGCGCACATCCTATCGCGTTTGGTGCACGGATCCTCTCGCGTTGGGTGCGTGGAGCCAAGGAATTTTTTTTTTTAAAAAGACAAGAAATCATTGCTACACTGAAAGGTAGGGTGTATATTTCTGTTTTTTAAAGGTATGATTCTTATTGGTTAACAAAAACTGATTTTAAGGAACATTAAATATGATAAGCTGATATGTTGAAAAGTCAAGCACACTTGCTGTCTTGTTTAGCAACACTGTGTGCTGAACTTGTGACCTGTGTGCTTAGTGCAGAGTTCTATGACCTGTTTCTATGGTAACAGGCAGAAGGCAGAACCACTGTGAGAGAAGCATTTGGTAACATCGTGTATTTGCTGACAGATAACTGTTTTAAACCCTGTCTTGTTGTCAAGTTTTAGTAGCATTAGAAGGCAGTTTTTGCTTATGGTTTGATTAAATGAGTCAGGCTTTGACACAAAAGTGCAGTCCTGAAATATGTAGATTTTGTGCAGTTCCATTACCACTTCCACTGTAGTGAATGATTTTTGGTAAACTCCTAGGTATAGTGGTTGTTGTCTAGAATCACACTGTGAGTCTATGTGCATTTTGGAACCACTGTGAGAGAAGCATTTGGTAACATTGTATATTTGGTGACAGATAACTATTTTAAAACCTGTCATGTTGTCAAGTTTTAGTAGCATTAGAAGCCAGTCTTTGCTTATGCATTGATAAAATGAGTCATGCTTTGACACTAATGTGCTGTACTTTAATATGTAGATTGTGTGTAGTCTTCTTACCCCTTGCACAGTAGTGAATGAGTTTTGGTAAGCTGCTAGGGATACTGTTGCTTGTCTAGAATCACACTGTGAGTCTGTGTGCATTTGGGAACCACTGTGAGAGAAGCATTTGGTAACATAGTGTATTTGCTGACAGATAATTGTTTTGAAACCTGTCTTGTTGTCAAGTTTTAGTAGCATTAGAAGCCAGTTTTTGCTTATGCTTTGATTAAATGAGTCAGGCTTTGACACAAAAGTGCAGTCCTGAAATATGTAGATTGTGTGCAGATCCCTTATCACTCCCACAGTAGTGAATGATTTTTGGTAAACTCCTAGGTATAGTGGTTTTTGTCTAGAATCACACTGTGAGTCTGTGTGCATTTGGGAACCACTGTGAGAGAAGCATTTGGTAACATCGTGTATTTTCTGGCAGATAACTCTTTTAAAACCTGTCATGTTGTCAAGTTTTAGTAGCATTAGAAGCCAGTCTTTGCTTATGCGTTGATTAAATGAGTCATGCTTTGACACTAATGTGCTGTACTTAAATATGTAGATTGTGTGCAGTACCCTTACCTCTTCTAGACTAGTGAATGAGTTTTGGTAAACTCCTAGGATAGTGTTGCTTGTCTAAATTCACACTGTGAGTCTGTGTGCATTTGGGTAAGGATTGTGATAGAAGCATTTGGTAACATCGTGTATTTGCTGACAGATAACTGTTTTAAAACCGGTCATGTTGTCAAGTTTTAGTAGCTTTAGAAGCTATTCTTTGCTTATGCATTGATAAAATGAGTCAGGGTACCATTCTCTTCACTGTGCCAGAACTGAAAATGTAAAAGTTTTACCCAGGCACTGTCCTAGCAGTAGTCTGATGATTCAGTCAGTTTCCAAGTACTCATGTTGTGAACCATACATTACCACATAGACTGCTTCAAATGTCTATGCAGTATGCATGCAGTTTTCTAACATACTATACACTTGTCTTTCACATCTTCAATTCCCTAGTCAGTATCCATACAGTCCAGCAAACATCCTGTCACTCCCTTTGCACTCCTCTAGTGACCCATTCAGTACCAAGTACTAATCCATTTACTGTGTCAAAAGCCAACGACTTATAAATTCACCCAGGCACTCTGCTGTACTCTAATCATTCCGTCAGTTCCCAAGTACTCATGCAGTGAGCCAGGCCTTAGAACATAGACTGCTTCAAATGCCTATTCACTATGCATGCAGTCATCTAACCACCTACACAGTTGTCTTTCACACCTTCAATTCCCCAGTCAGTATTCATACACTTCTAGCAAACACCCTGTTAGTAACCCAGTGTGTCTCCTTTTAGTACTGTAATCATTCAGTCAGTTAGCATGTAGTCTTTTAGTGAGGTAGGCTTTAGGGCATGAACTGCTTCAAAGTAGTATGCACTATGCATGTAGTGTTTTAACCATCGTCACACTTGTGGTTCAGGGCTATAGTTTCTTAGTCAGTTTTTCTATAAAATGTGTTTGTACAGTAATGGAATAGTATACATTTGAAAGTTATTAATATACATTTATTTGTGATTCTTTTTTACAGATACAGAACAGGAGTGTTTCTCATCCGTTTGCACTCTTCTCGTGCAAGATTGTTTGGATGAAGGGTCCTTAGGTATTTCATCATACTTGCTGTGCCGTACGAGTATTTCTTGTTAGGATACCCTTGCAACAGAACTCTTTTGCAAATCTTGCACGTGACCAAGGTGGCATTGCCCCTCGGGAAAAGTAAAAAATTTCCACACCACTGAAGAAAAACGTTGTGGGCGTGGTGCGTCCTCCAAAAATTCATCCTTAGATTCGGTGAATATTTTAAAGCGACAACATTTACAGTTTTTGTAAGTTAAACTTATACATTTTCTAGCCGTAAGCATTTTATATATCTGTGATTTGTATCTTGTGGTATTTTTGCTGGGAATAGCATGTTGTTTTTTTTTTAACAATCTTTCTGATTGTTTTTTTTTTTGCCCGCTGTCAAGTGATGAGTGCGATTGAAATCACTATTTTTAGTGAAATTCAATATATTCTGAGAACAGCAAAAAAGGCAAACAAATTACTTTGTGGAAATGATGCTGTGTTGTAAAAAATGTATTATTACATGTTATAATTTATTTTTCCTTTCCTTTCACAGATCCAAATTTAAAAATAAGCAATTTAGATTGCAATGAAAATCTGAAAAAAATGTATACCATTTTTTATTGCTATTACTGTGAAGGTAAGTTTAACTAAGTCTCAATATGCAGAATGAGGAGGTCTGCAAGAAGCTACAAAGTTGAAACACGTTTCTAAAAACACTCTGTTTATACTTATGTAGTTTTGAAATCTGACCATAATCAGATATCATGTGACGTGCAAAAAAAGAGATTTGAGGGGTTCATAATATTTCCCATTGTAGCTATTGAAGGACCGCAATCATTTCAATAATTCTTCCTTGAACATTTTTGCAGACAAAACTCTGTGCTTACCTTCTATCATTCGCAAGGAATTTTAAAACTGGAAATATGTCACTTTTTGTAACATAGTTATTGCGCAAGACACTCTTTCATATTTACAAAGAGAGGAAAAGGCACTCTGTGCATTTTTTATGCTCCATGTAAATACAACCTCATTATGCACACCAGTTTGCGTTGAAAGGGTGTTCTATAAGTGTTGTTGTGCATGATTGCACTGAATACTCATAGAACAAGACTCATGTCTAGATTTGTCAGAAATCATAAATCTCGATATGTGTGTAAATGCTGCACCATTCTAAAATTGGTGTAGGAAAGCACAACAAGGAGAATTGTTTTCATTTCTCCACATTTTAATATCTTCAATGCATGCTACAATGCTCAGCATATATTGAAGGAGAAAAATGCCTTTACTGATTGTTTTTGTGCAGGAAGGTGTGTCTTCCTGCATAAAAACAAACAGCTCATGACACAGATATCCTTGCACTATGGTGCAAGGGTGCCTGTGTCACCACATGGCTGCAGTTTAAGCAGCCGTGCAGAGAGAAGCATAGATTTGCAACATATTTATGTACATATGTTGCATCCCTATGCTTCGGAAGTACTACAGCACACTGTAGTTAAAGAGGTTACTGTGTGATGCTGCAGCACTTCCTCATAGTTCTGCACTTATACAGTCACCATACGCTCCTAATGCATTCATTCACTCAATTACGTACTACACATAAATTCATCTAAACTTTCACACACTAACAAAGAAATGTAGCTCCTTTTTAAACCAGGAAAGTTAGTTCTTACAAGAACTTTTTTTTTCTTCTTTCTTCTTTTATATTTTTTGGGGGGTTTTCTGAACAATTTTTAATTTTTTGGGGTTTTTCTGCAAAAAAAAAACAAAAAACAAAACAGGAGGAACCAAACAATGAACTTCAGGGAACAATAAAAAAACAAAACAAAAACTAGGAAATGTGACTTTCTTGCCGGCGGCAGATCGGATCGATCGACTGCTCACCGTAACACAAAGTCGCATTGCACTTAGTGCAGAGCACTTTAAATATTGAAATTGAGGACGGATGTCCAAGTTTTGGGCTGATGGATGCACTCTTGAGATGCTCGGCTGCGATGAGGTGGAAGGAGCAGGAGTGTTTCTCATCCGTTTGCACTGTTCTCGTGCAAGATTGTTCGGATGATGAGTCCTTACGTGCTTCATCATACTCGCCGTGCCGCACAAGTATTTCTTGTTAGGATCCCCTCGCGACAGCACTCTTTTGCAAATCTTGCACGTGACCAAGGTGGCATTGGTCTTTGTTTGGCCCTCGGGAAAAGTAAAAAATGTCCACACCACAGAGGAAAAACATGGTGTGGGTGGTGCCTCCTCAAAAATTCATCCTCAGATGAATGAGGAGATGCAGGTGATACCTGCTGCCCTGAAGCCATTTTTAGTTGGAAAAAGTTAGAGATAAGTGTAAACTTAGTCTAAAAAATCTTCTTCTCTGCAAAGAGATGCTCCTCCAAAGAAGGTGAAAGAAGAATGATTGAATTGGGTGGGGTCTTTCAATAGTTAGAACAGGAAGTGTAATGAAACAATCAAATCTCTTTTTTTGCAGGTCACATGGGATCCGCGCACCGTGCGCTTACGCATCATGCAACCAGCGCGCATCCGCGAAATTCAATTAAAAAAAAATATAGGATTACATGTAAAAATATATTACTTTTAAGACTAGTTTAGAGTTTGTCTTCAATTAATATTCACATGAAATACATATATATGTTTTTTTAAATGTTATATATTTCGTGGGATCCGCGCACCTACCGCGTCATAGACGCAGATGACGCATCGCGGAACCGCGTAAACGTTGCGTTATATACATCGAATGTGTCGCGTATAGGGTGGGAGTCGCGTATCGGTCGCATTGCGATCGCGCACTAAACACGTACCCAACACATACCATGCGCGGATGCTAACGCGTAGGGATTGAGAACGGTGCGCATAGGGTGCGCGGATCCAAAAACATGGAAAAAAATATATAAAATAAAGTTTTAAACATATAGTTAAAAAAATATTTTGAAAAATATAAAAAAATATGTTTGAAAACCCCATTAAATTCAAATATTATTTTTTAATTTTTAAAAGAATTAATTGAAAAAATAAGTTTAAAACATGGTGATAAAAAAGTATTTTAAAAAAAACATAATTAATGAAATTGACACACTGAATTTGAAAAATATAGAAATCCAATCAAAATCATTAAACATGATATCTTTAGAGATAAGTTATAGATAGGAATTAACATTTAAAAAACCTTTCAAATTCACTGAAAAAACCATAGTTTTCATGCATGTTATAGTTAGGAATTGGCATTTAAAAAAACCTTAGAAATTCACTGAAAAAAAGCTGGACATTTCCCTCGTACAAAACCCTAGAAATTCCCCTGTTATAGTTAGTTCAGCTAACTATAACTCGCGCCCCCGCAATGCACTGCTGATGACGTCACATATTACATCACTCATGGCATGGTCAGTGACATCACTGATGACATCACTGATTACATCTCAAATGACATCACTGATGACATCACTGATGACGTCAACCATGTGATAAATTAGTGCATCTTTTCACACCCTAATATAACCTTTGATACACCGACTTAAAATTTCAGATGGCCATTTTGAAAACCATAGATACTCCAATACCAATAACTACATACCCACTCATTGACTCTTAGGTCTACATACACCTCCACTCACTCACCTGTACAGTCACTCATACTTACAGTCACTCCATACAAGACTATCATATGCATTTATACACCTATATAGACACTCACATACCGCCAATCATCCATTGAAGTACTGACACACCTAGTCAGTTGGGCAAATAATTAAACACAGTCCAATTTACTAACCTATACCGTTAAACACACTCAAGTTCACTTACTCATAAAAATACTAACAAATTCTGACACTCTTATACAATTACTAATACAAGCACACACTCATCCATACAGCCACTCCCGCAATCACACTCTCACATATAGATAGTTATATACTCTTACACACATATACACTGCATTTCACATATGTAGTTACTGACACATGTACAACTGAGATATACATTCAATCACTAACACACTCATACATACACTCACCCAACCATACAGTCCATCACAGTTGCACTCTTAAAACCATGCACCCATAGAATCACCCACTCACACATCTAGGCACAGAGTCACACACACCCTACCCACACAAACACTCAGGCACCCATACAGATACTCAGACAACCAATCAATAACCCATATAGACACTCATATAGCTATTCACAAAACCATGCAGCCACTTGTACACCAACACACAGACACATACAGACATTCACACAGTTTAGTCACTAGTCTGCAGTAAGATACATTTAATGACTCACTTATAGAGTCAGTTACGCACCTAGAAAATCACCCATTCACCCATTCACACACTTATACACCCACTCATTCTTCCATAGGCCTTTCACTATAAATATATAAAACATATTTAAACTTTTCAGAAAAACCCACATTCACTGGATGATGTCATCAGTGATGTCATCAGTGATGTCATTTGAGATGTCATCAGTGATGTCATGAGTGATGTCACTGAACATGTCATGAGTGATGTAATATGTGACATCATCAGCAGTGCATTGCGGGGGCGCGAGTTATAGTTTGCTGAACTAACTATAACAGGGGAATTTCTAGGGTTTTGTACGAGGGAAATGTCCAGCTAACTATAACACCCCTGAAACCTATGGTTTTTTCAGTGAATATATATATTTGTATTTACTTTTCTCTTACTATCTTTAATATTTATATATTTACTGTTCAATATATGCTATTCCCAGTTGCCAATATTTAGTAACTTGTTTTATATTATTGATCATATTTAGATAATATTGAACTCTATGTATTCTGTCAATCTTTGTCTCTTCCTTTCAGCAATCATTCTTATACATGCTTGGCTCTTTACATCTTCTTTACACACACTTGGCTCTTTAGATCTTTACTTTATTTTTCTATACAATCCTCATTGAGTCTCAACCCTCCTGATGGGGTTCTTACCCATGGTGGTGAGCCCAGACCCGCGGCTAACGTTTTAAATTTCTTGTTTTTCTTTACACTTTCCATTTTCAAATTCCTTTCTGTTTATCTGTCTTATTTCTGTCATCTTTCTCTTTGAAATTTTCTTCTACTAAATCTTATTATTTAACAAGTTATTTTAATAGTATTCTCTTATCTTCCTTTTCCCCCACAACACACTATACTATTTATCTTGACTATTGCTTCTTTCTTCTTGACTGTTCCCTAATACCAACATTATTTCATTTTGACATTACTTCAGCATGACGAGCACTCACCCTCTGTGTACCATTACATGGAATGTCCATGGCCTCCCCCACCACATTAAAAGGAAGAAAGTACTCTCTTATCTCCAATCCAAACACGTAGATGTGGCTCTATTACAAGAAACTCATTTAGATACGCTAGAATCTGATAAACTCTGCAGGGACTGGGTGGGAAAGGTCATCCACAGCAGCATCCGCAAAGGTGATCCCACAGATGCTAGTCCGATCCGCAAATGTGGAGTTGCAATCCTTATTCGCAAATCACTTCCAGTCATGGTATCCAAAACATGGTCAGATCCTGATGGCAGCTATGTGTTTGCTAAAATGCGTATTGGGAATTCTTACATCTACCTAGGATCAGTTTACGCTCCGACTGGATCTAAAAAATCATTCTTCCTCCAGTTGAACCATCTCCTAACAGAGATTGATGCCTCACAATATCTCATTGGTGGGGACTGGAATCTGGTACGAGGCACAATTCTAGACAAAAAAGGCTTGTTAGATAAAGGAAATGCAGCAGATAGAGATTAGATGATATGATTTCAGGCAATGGATTAGTTGATCATTGGCGTCTTAGTCATCCAACAGACACAGAATACACACTCTTTTCTCCCACCCATGGCACATTTTCTCGCTTAGATTACTTTATGACATCACATGAGGCGGTTCAATTGGTCACAGAGTCTCACATCTTAGAAGCAGCTTTGTCCGATCACTCCCCTGTCCTTCTGTCTCTTGAACTAGGACATTCTCGGCCAGGGCGCAAACCATGGCCTATGAACATACACCGGCAAAGGACTCCCAAGGATATACTTCAACTGCAATCTCATCTACAAGATTACCTTTCCATTAATTAGGGCTCTGTAACTTCCAATAGGATTATGTGGGCTGCGACTAAAACCACTATTAGAGGTCAGTTAATGCGTGATGCAGCACTCGCTAATAAGCAGAATGCTGCGTGACAAATAGAGCTAGAACATGACATTCAATCTTATTCTTGCATATACACATCATCTCCAACCTTGCAGAATCGAAATTTAATGGAGCAAGCACATATGGCTTTAAACAGCCTGTTTACCTCCAAAGCTGCACATGCTCTGCAGAGAATGAAGGGGTGACATTACGAACAGGGAGAAAAGGCAGGGAGATTGTTAGCTGCACAATTACGTCAGAGGGAGGCAGCCATGGCCATTCCAGCTATTCGATCAGCACAAGGTGACATACTCATGAGACCTCAAGAGATCTTCAACGAATTAGCCTCTTTTTACCAATCCCTTTATACTCCAGGCACCAAATAGATCTAGATAAGATGTCTTCTTTCCTCGCAGGAGTGACCCTTCCCCACCTCTCTGATGAGGGTAGAGCCCTACTAGAAGGTGGAATTACCAAGGATGAAATTTCTAGAGCCATTACTGCCCTACCTCACCACAAGGCTCCCGGGGAAGATGGATTTCCTGCTGAATTCTACCAATGGGCAGGGCACAATATTATTGATACATTACATGCTGCATTTCAGGAGGCAGATAGTGAATCCTCATTGGATCCTCTTTCTAACAAGGCAGTCATCGGCGTGTACCCAAACCTGGTAAAGATTCTCTGCTATGCAGTAGTTATCGTCCCATATCGTTATTAAACTGTGATATCAAAATATTAGGCAGCATCCTAGCAACCCGCCTCCGTTAAGTTTTACCCTCTCTGATACACCACACCCAAGTGGGCTTTGTCCCGGGAAGTTCCTCTCGACATCATCTACGTATATTAGCCCATACATTGTGGTCTGCTAGACACCTCTCAGAGGATGCTTTAGCCCTCTCACTTGACGCAGAAAAAGCGTTTGATCGCATTGAATGGGAGTACCTTTTTACAATAATGCAACGTTTTGGGTTAGGCGATTAATTTATAACTAAAGTACGTTTATTATATGACAATCCTTCTGCTCAAGTGAATTGCAGTGGTTTTCTAACTGAAACATTTTCGATTCAGAGTGGAACGCGCCAGGGTTGCCCTCTACTCCCCCTTCTTTTTCTTTTAGCAATGGAGCCATTAGCTGCCACAATTCGTCAATATGCTGAAATCGCAGGTGTTCCCCTTCCAATTGGACACTCTAAAATCTACTTATATGCAGATGGTATCCTACTTACTCTTAAAAATCTTCCTCGTTCTCTTCCATCCCACTTCGAATCATTGATGACTTATCTTCGTTCTCAGGTTATAAAATTTACTGGGACAAGACTGAGGCACTACCCATCTCTAATGTAACTATGATGGCAGCTATATGGCTTTCCTTTTCATTGGCAGTCTTCATGCCTTAAGTGTCTAGGAACGTTAGTCAATATGGGCATGGATAACATGGTTACAGGCAATTTAGCGCCTTTGCTTTCTCTAATACAGCGTGACTTTGACAAATGGAAGGCTGTGGGGCTATCTCTTTGGGGAAGAGTCCAAGCTATTAAAATAGTTACTCTTCTGCGTTTCATATATATTTTAGCTCCCTCTTCAGATCCCTTTATCTACGCTTCGATCAATAGATTCCAAGATCAAGACTTTTATATGGGGTTCAGCTAGGCCTCGCCTTGCAATGGCAAAATTAAAAGCCCATTAATTATATGGAGGAATGGGTCTCCCATGGATGTATGACGTTACAACGCATACATTTACATCGCGGTACATTACATCGCGGTTTTTACAACGCAAGTCGTTACAACGACTTGCGTTGGAGGGCGCTGGACTTAGGAGTAGTATAATTTACTATTCCAACTCCAGTCTACGTACAGTAGGGAAGGTGTTGGATAGTAAATTATACTATTCCTTGTCCTAGAGCGCCATCTAGCGCAAGTCATTGTAACGACTTGCGTAGTAAAAACCGCGATGTAATGGCATCGCGTTGTAAAAGTTGCGTCGTAAAGGTTGTTTACTGTCTCCCATCCATTGAACACTATTCCCTCCCATTGCACATCTCCCAATTCTCTTATTTTTTACCAGGAATCAAAGACATTCAAAATGGGTTTATATAGAGCGCCATCTTTTATCCATGGATTCAGGTCTCTCTCTTCTATATGGCAGCGGCACTAGTCGTTCTGATCCCAAAAACCAAATTTTATCAGCTATGCATAAATCTTGGCAAAGAGGACATTGTTTGTTAGATTCAAACTCACGTATTCACATCAAGGCTCCCCTGTGGAATAATTCGGGCATACGAATTAATGGTCGTACATTATCTTAGCCTTTGTGTCTAGCAGCGGGCATCCACTCTCCAGATCAACTTCTTCATAATGGCGATTTGAAACCCTTCTCACAATTAAGGGAGGAATTTAATCTCCCTTTACAACATTCTTTTAAATACCTCCAACTCCAACAATGTTTGAAAAAACATTTAGGGTCACCCCCTTGGCTGCTTCAAATGTCTCCAATCTTATCCTATTTAACCATATGGGGAGGCATAAAGGAGTGACTTCTGGCCTTTATAAAACCTTTACGCTTCACCTTTTCCCACAAACCCTCTCTCATAGTCTTCAACTTAAATGACAATCCCGTTTATCAATCCCTTATACAGCTACTAAATGGGAACAGATACTGGAGGGTTTGCATAAAGGAGTCCGTGAAGCTAGACTTAAATTTTGTCTGTTTAAAATTCTCCATGATTGGCATTGGTCACCGGTCAAATTGCATAAAGCTGGTTTACTTTCGCACATTGATTGTTGGAGTTGTTCCATTTCTGGTTGTGACACAACTCATATTATTTGCGAATCCCCAAAAATACAACCTTTTTAGAATTACGTTGGTAAAACCTTACATTTTACAATGCTCCTATACCTACCATTCACATCTGCTAACATTCTTTTACATGATTTATGTTACTCTCCAAAACTTTCTAAACCACAACTTTGTCTCTTCCACACTGCTTTGGCTACAGCCAAAATTTGTATCTTACGTCATTGGAAGTCATTTCCACCCTCACAGGAAGAATGGTTAGTGGCAATGATACAGACAGCTTCATTGGAAGTCATCATCTCCACCCTCACAGGAAGAATGGTTAGTGGCAATGATACAGACAGCTTCACATGAACGAACAATCTATAGCATTCAGGATCAAGCTGATATGTTTCTCCAGACCTGGTCTCCTTTTCTAAAAGCCAAAGTTGATGATATTGATGACACTGACAACTCCTCTGTTTCGCCTAATCCACCCAGTCCAATAGACTAATTCATTGCTTTACATCTTTGTACATTAAGTTTTTCCCATTATTATTCGCTTTATTTCTTTCTTTTTCACATATTCTTTTATCATACTTTTCCTTCCTTTCTGTTCTTTTTCTCTTCTTCTTCGGACTCTGGCTTCACTTCTTCACATTATTCTTTAAGTTTTCTATTTTCTTCTTATCTTCTTTTCTTTCCTTTTTCCCTCCCTTACATTTTTCCAAATTTATTGTATCCTAAACTTTTGTGAGGTGAGTATTTTCTATAATAACTCATCACTATTATTATTATGATGGTCTCATGTATAGTCATTATCTCATTTATATTTGATCTATATATAGTTCATCAGTTAAATATGCTTTATCAATTTCATATTTATGTCATTTTTCACTATTTATCTATTTATTTATTTAATTATCTATTTACAATATGCCTATTTATATATTCCATATTTATATGTTAATTTTCATCAGCAAATGCTATTTATCCAATGTTACACTTCATTTTTATATTATTTCTAAAGTATTTATTATCAATTTATTGTTGTTCCTTCATCTTGGTTATTACCATGTATTTTATTGTAAAACTCAATTAAACATTTCAACACAAAAAGAAATCAAGTCAGGTCAGGCCCTGTATCAAGCCCTCCATGCTTATCGGTCAACTCTTCACTCCACAACTGGTGAGAGTCCTGCCACCTTTCTATTTGGGAGAGCCATCGGAACCAAACTGCCACAGTGGACAGTAGACCAATCCTTGAATACTGATGAGGTTCATGTCTCAAATACTTGTCAATAATGCAAGATGAAAACATATGCCTATTGTACTTGAAGAGATCAGGAAACAGTCTTCGATGAAGGTGCCTTTTTCCTGGTCAAGCAAAAACGAATACGGAAAACAGGATACTGTTTGCTGTCGATTCTCTGAGGGTTGTGATGAGCAAAGGACATATGGTGACGGCACATCATCCTGGAAAGTCCATCACATGGGACTTGTCACACTTTAAGCATCTATTTCGATGTTTGTCAACTCCTGCAATCATGAATGAGGCGATCCCGCCTAACAGTCCAGATCAAGCACCAGAACCTGTATCATTGGTGCACAATAAGAGTGTATCTCAACCATCTCATACCACTCAATCTGGTGCGAGCGCCTCAACAACTTATTGAAGAAATATAATGTGACTCATGTTTGTAGTTTTTATTTAACAAAGGGAGAGATGTCGTGTATGTGCGCTAGGACCCTTGAAGTTCTGGACGGACGCAACAGAGGAATTACGTAACTTGCTGGGAGATGTTAAGGTGTCGTTATTAACAGTTATGACATATTGAGAGGGTAGTGTGTGATCGTATGCTGAGGAATAATAACGTCTGTTACAGAGCTCCATGTGTGGCATATTTATTCGTATCCTTCCAGACTAGGGAAGACGCTACACACATGATCATGTTGGTGTGTGTATGCCCATACATGGTGAGAGTTGTGTGGGCATACTGCCCTTGTTTTAAATGTTGTTTAGTACTTTGTTTGATGTTTGCATGGGTCTTGCCAACATTGGTTTGCTTCATTACCAAAACTGTGTTTTTCTACTATAGCAGTTATTTTACTGTGATTATCTTCTACTAGCCTTTCTGAAATGTTTTCAAATTTTAGGGAGATATATGAATTTATTTAGATTTTGAGAGGGAAACAGGAATCACATGAATACATACTAATGGTGCACATCTGAGACGCTTGTTTTTGTAAGTTGAAAAAGGTTTTAAAATAATACAAGATAAAAAATCAGCAAAAATCAAATTTGTTTGAAATAATCTGTCTCCATTTTGTTTTCATTGCAAGAGGAATCACCAGCAAATTTGTGGTAAATTTTTATTGCCCACAATGTTTTGTGAATGCGGCAAACTTGACAACCTCGTGAAGTTACGAATTATGTCACTTTCACAAACATTTGACACAAGATTACTATTTTGGACATATATGAAGCATGCCTTTGTTCTGGTAATTTGACCAGCATTTCAAATTTGATTCTGGAAGTTTTCTTATTTATTTTATTAAAGGTTGATTTATAGCATAAACCTAGCCCCCGGCAGAGGCTTAAAGTTGTATATCAATCAATCAATCAATCATCGTACTTATAAAGCGCGCTACTTACCCGTGAGGGTCTCAAGGTGCTGAGGGGGGGTGCCGCTACTGTTCGAAGAGCCAGGTCTTGAGAAGTCTTCTAAAGGTGAGCAGGTCTTGGGTCTGTTGTAGGTGGGTAGGGAGGGTGTTCCAAGTTTTGGCGGCGAGGAAGGAGAAGGATCTGCTGCCAGAGGTCGTTCATTGGAGGCGGGGGACGGCGGCGAGGGCGAGGCTGGTGGAGCAGAGCTGGCGGGTGGGGTGTAGAAGCTGAGTCTGCTGTTGAGGTAGGCTGGTCCGGTGTTGTGGAGTGCTTTGTGAGCGTGAGTGAGCATCTTGAAGGTGATCCTCTTGTCGACGGGGAGCCAGTGTAGGTCTCTCAGGTGGGAGATGATGTGGCTGCGGCGGGGGACGTTGAGGATCAGTCGGGCGGAGGCATGTTGGATGCGTTGCAGTCGTCGCAGGTGTTTGGCCGGGATTCCTGCGTAGAGTGCGTTGCTGTAGTCCAACCTGCTGCTGATGAGGGCCTGTGTCACCGTTCTTCTTGTCTCGGTGGGGATTAACTTGTAGATCCTGCGGAGCATGCGGACGGTGTTGTAGCAGGAGGAGGAGACGGTGTTGACCTGTTTCGACATGGAGAAGGAGGAGTCGAGGATGATTCCTAGGTTATGTGTGTGGTCGGTGGGTGTCGGTGCTGTTCCCAGCGTGGTCAGCCACCAGGAGTCGTCCCAGGCTGAGGGGGTGGATCCGAGGATGAGGACCTCCGTCTTGTCCGAGTTCAGCTTCAGTCGGCTGCCTCTCATCCATTCGGCGACGGCCTTCATTCCCTCGTGGAGGTTGGTTTTGGCAGTGTGCGGGTCCTTGGTGAGGAAGAGGATGAGCTGGGTGTCGTCGGCGTAGGAGATGATGTTGAGGTCGTGCTGGCGGACGACATGAGCGAGGGGGGCCATGTAGACGTTGAACAGCATCGGGCTGAGGGATGAGCCCTGGGGTACGCCGCAGATGTCGGTGGCTTCGGAGCAGAAGGGGGGAGGCGGACGCTCTGGGTTCTGCCGGAGAGGAAGGATGTGGTCCAGTCCAGGGCCTTCTCTTGGATTCCGGCTTCTTGGAGGCGTGTCTTTAGTGTGCGGTGGCAGACCATGTCGAAGGCGGCTGACAGGTCCAGGAGGATGAGGGCTGATGTTTCGCTGTTGTCTTGTTGGATCCTGAAGTCGTCTGTGGCTGCGATGAGGGCTGTCTCGGTGGTGTGGTTTTTTCGGAATCCGGACTGGGATGGGTCTAGAATGTTGTTGTCCTCGAGGTAGCGGGCCAGTTGCGTGTTGATGATTTTCTCGATGACCTTCGCCGGGAATGGGAGCAGGGAGATGGGCCGGAAATTCTTGAGGTCCTTGAGGTCCGCCTTGGGCTTCTTGAGAAGGGCGTTAATTTCGGCGTGCTTCCAGCTTTCCGGGAATGTAGCTGTCTCGAAGGAGATGTTGATTACTTTCCGTAGTTGGGGTGCGATGGCTGTGTCTGCTTTGTTGAATATGTGGTGTGGGCAGGGGTCTGACGGTGATCCTGACTGGATAGAGTTCATGATCTTGCGAGTTTCGTCATTGTAGATGTTGGTCCAGGAGGTCAGGCGGTTGATGTGGATGGTGTTCGTAGGGGGGGTGGAGTCTGACGATTTCGAGGTGGTTGTGGTGGTGTTGAAGCTGTCGTGGATGTCAGAGATCTTGCAGTGGAAGAAGGTCGCCAGCGAGTAACACAGTTCTTGTGAGGGCGGGATGTCGTTGGCGTTGGCGCTGGGGTTGGAGAGTTCCTTCACGATGCTGAAGGGCTCTTTGCTGTTGTGTGTGTTGTTGTTCAGGCGGGCTTTGAAGGAGGACCTCTTGGCTAATCTGATGAGATAGTGATGTCTGCGGGTGGCATCCTTGTGGGCTGCGTGGCTGTCCGGTGTTCGTTTGTGGAGCCATTTCTTCTCCAATTTCCGGCATGGTCGTTTGGAAGTCTGTAGTTCTTCAGTGAACCAGGTGGCTTTCTTGCTGGTGCAGCTGTTGGAGGGTTTCTTGAGCAGGGCGAGGGTGTTGGTGCAGTCGTTGATCCACTGTCTGAGGTTGCAGGCGGCAGCGCCTGGGTTGGTGAGGTCGGTGGGTGGGTTCTGGGCGAGGGTGGTGGCCAGCTGGTCTTCGGTGACTTTGTTCCAGCAGTGGCAGGGCAGCTGTTGGGTGTGGTGGTGCGTGGTGGGTTTCTTGTATGTGAAATGGATGCAGCGGTGATCCGTCCAGTGGAGTTCGGTGGTGTGGTCGAAGGAGACGTGGTTGCTTGTGGAGAAGATGGGGTCAAGCGTGTGGCCGGCGGCGTGGGTGGGAGTGGTGACGAGTTGTTTGAGGCCGAGATTGGCGAGGTTGTCGATCAGGGTGGCGGAGTTGGCGTTGTTGTTGTTCTCGAGGTGGAAGTTCAGGTCCCCGAGGAGGATGTAGTCCGTGGGGGCGAGTGCATGGGTGCTGACGAGGTCGGCGATGGAGTGGCTGAACTGTGGTTGGGGTCCTGGAGGTCTGTAGACTAGTGTTCCTCTGAGGGTGGTGTTGGGGTCGGTGTGGGAACCAGACTACGAAAACTGGGAAGTTTGTTTGAGAAATTGGGTATGTCACAGGAAAGGCTTATTTTCTTGCTTTTTTCTCCTTTGTGAACCTCAACAGGTTTTTGCTGTGAGTGATGCAGTTGTCATCAGAGAGCGAGGGTTCTTCAGAAAGATAGTTCACTTTGTGGGTATGTGTGATCTTGTAAATGATATAGAGTGATTTTAACTTGGTGTATGTTGAGAGAGGTCATTGAAGATCCTTGAAAGTTTAGGTTGATGTGCTTATAATTGAGTTGGCCAGTGGTGAGCATGGCAGACGAATGGGTGATTGCTAAGGAGGAGGTGATAATGGAGGATTGGAAAGAGGTAAGTTACTTACATCAATGTGAGGATTGATAAGTGCTTGTACTGTAATTGAACTGAAAGGTGTGGTTTGGAAGGAGTTTTAGAATCTTTGCAAGGGTACCAAGATACAGGTATCAAGCCATCCTTGCTGTCTCCCTAGTATGTTCTTTAAAATAAAGGCAGGCATCCCTGTAGTTGGTCAGAGACTTGGAATTGGTGTAGTGATAGGGGCACCGCTAGATTCATATGAATAAATATTTATATATTTAACAGCTGGAGCTTGCATGGATGAGGTGCTGTGGGTGGATAACTAGATACACTAAACAGGTGCATGGATTGATGAGTGGAAACAAACTTTGCAGTGCTGCATATAAAAAAGTAGAATTTCAAATGAATGTCCTCTTTTGCTTGTCTAAAAGGGAGAGGGGCAAATTGTATAGTCTGTCATTTGAAATTTTGCACTGTCAAAAGATGGAGCAAGCTGTTTTCACTACATTGTTTAGTGTGTACATAGTTTACACAGCATCGGTCATATTTACAAGCCCCTAGCGTCATCACAATGTCACTTTTAGTGGAAGTTGTGGTGATAGGGGCTTTGCCCTATTTACAAGGCAGTGTTAAGCCATTTAATGTGGATTAAAGCTGCCGTAAATAAGGCACCGTTTCACACTGTACTTAGCGTGAAAGTGGAGAGCAATGGGTGTTGTGGTGGGCGTTCCACCACAACACCCATTGATTTTGACGCTGCCCCCTATTTACAAGGGTGGTGTAAGTAGGAGGCAGCGCCAATATTAAACAGGTCTTAAATTAAACAGGCGAAACGAGGAGAAATGCTTGAGGAGAAATGCTTTATTTCTCCTCCTTTTTGCTGTTTCCATGTGTGCTGCTTTGTGCAGCATGCATGGAAACAGCAAAACGCCAATGACTGTTTATGTTCTGGAAGGTCTCCCTTCTTACACATAAACAATCATTACAAAAACTACCATTTTGTAACTTCTATGTGTGCTGCATTAACCAGCGCACATAAAAGTTACAAAACGCCATTTAAAGATTGTTTATGTACATGAAGGGAGACCTTCCAGCACATAAACCATTTTCTCCTCAATGCAAACACCCTTGCACTATGGCGCTAGGCAGATAAATTTAGTGCCAGTGGTGGGAAAAACGCAAGGCCGCACCATATTCTGGTAATTATGGTGCATTTCTGCATTTCTAAAGTGACAGTAGGTGTTGTTAGCCTTCTTGGCTTAACGACATGCTTCGCCACTTTGGTGCCGATTCCGATACGGGTCTGAAAGCTCTCCGACCGAGCCGGATCCGGAGTGTTTTCCGACCGAGCCGGAGTCCTGCAGTCCGACCAAGCGAGTATGATGTGGCCCTATGCTGCCGGACTCGGTTCGGTCGGACTCCCTTAGGAGTCAAAGGGAGCCGGTCGTACGGCGCGTACATGGGCTCCCATTGACTGAATGGGTACGTCTTGAGAAAGGGCGCCCACTACAGTGGGTATGCGTCGGTGCCATCCACACCATACATGCCTGTGTTGGGGGGGCCCTTGGGTCTCCCCTGTGTCTGGGTCGTAGGGCTGCGGGTGACAGGGGGTCTGACATGGACCCCCAAAGGCAACCACCCAGGCGTTTTGTGAGCCGGACACTACGGCTCGCACAGGCTGTCCGACGCGTGCATCGTACTGACTTGGTCTTAAATCGCATCCATTGCACGCCACAGATAGCTTATGACCGAGACGTACGGAGCGGTTCGGACCCGGAAACGACTAGGTCGGTGAATTTCACGTGGCTCGCATCGTACTTGCTTGCACGTACAGCTGTACGAGTCGGGCGGAAAACACGCGTACGGCTCGTAGTTTTTCCGGCCGGATCGCGTTCGGTGCCCTTCCGACCCGGATCGGAATCGGCCCCTTAGTTGTAAATATGCCCCTATGTGCTTATTGAGTTTACATAGTATTACATGTTGAAAAACATTTTCCATTTTTCAAATATAAAAGTTGAGGTAAGGTTTCTGGCAGCACAATCTATTTTTTTCATTTGTCTAGCAGAATAGTCAAAATTAACATGCTCTGTTTTCTCACATAAACAAATTATTTGTAAAAATAAAATATTTGTTAACCACAAATACATGTAAAGAATGTGCTGTATATGTTTATTTATAAGTTTGCAATAACAGTGCACTATTGATAACAAATATGTATTATTTCACTATACAGCTAAAGCCTGAATATAATATTCAATGAGAGAGCCCGGTAAAAATTATCAATGGCTTTCATAATATTCTATTGGTTAGTTTTAACGCCATCTACCAAAGGTGTTCTGTAAACTGATCTACTGATATGCAATGTTTTCCATGAAAAAAAAAATGTATTCTAATATTATCCAGCAATAATGTCATCCCTAAAAACGGGTAAGATCTAAAACATATTGTTAGGGAAACCTTCAGGGTTGAGTGAGAAGAACGCCCAACTGATAGACATTTCAAAGGATACTGCAAAATCAGCGGCGTGATACCACCTGCAAACTTCCCTGTTTGCACAGGGTGGCCGGGAGTACTGCAGAAAAGCTGGCAGTTAATACTTCGAATAGCAAGTCACACAAGAAACCTCAGGACACGAGGCCCCCAGGACACATCACATCAAATAGAAGGAAAGATGAAGAATCAAAAATACATGAAATTATGTCGGTCCCCATCTCGCCCCACTGCGGTCTATTGGTAAAAGGAGCAGAAGCGAGGAATCCAAGTTAATCATTGTCACTAAGATGGCCCGTTAGAGATCCCTCAGCAGCACGGGAGTCTTTTGCTCTTTTCCCACCAACATGCTTGGCAAACTTCAAGGCGGATTTCGCATCTGTGAAATAGTGAGCAGTGCCATCATGTGAAACCTTCAACTTAGCGGGATATAGCAGGGAGTAAGGAATCTGTGCCTGCATGAGAATACGCTTGGTGGGGAGGAATTCTCGATGTGTCGCTTGCACTGCTGGGGTGAAGTCGGGATAAAATGAGATGGTGTTGCCTTTATGCGAGATTTGGCCTTTTTCTCTAGCCAAGCGCAAAATGAGATCCCTGTCCTGATAGTTCAACAACGTTGCTAGGATTGGTCTGAGAGTCGCGCCAACAGGAGGTTTCGGCCCCAGAGATCTATGCGCTCTCTCCACCACAAACACTGATGACAAATGAGGATCGAAGAGCTCGTGCAGTAGATCTGACACGAAGGTCTCCATTTTGGAAATGGCGATGGTTTTCGGGATACCTGTAATGCAGAGATTTTTCTTCCTAGACCTTGCCTCCAAATCAGCATTCTTGGCCCTGATGATTCCCAGCAGTTTATCCATATGTAACAATTGCTCTTTTGTGTCCACCTGAAATTCATGGAATTCCGTTTGCCGATTCTCAAGGACATCCAGTCGGGTTTCATGTGTCACCACTTGTATCTTGACAGATTCCAGTTGCGCAGTTAAAGTTTCCAATTTAGTGTCTATGTTGCGCAGGCTGGAGCGCATCTCCAACATAAGGGTGCGTAGATCTTCCCCATGATCTTCCGTCAACGATTCATGTTGACCGTACCCCTGAGCATCCGAGTCGGGTTCCATGTGCCTCGTGGAGCATTTGTTCTCAAAGGTCAATTTAGGCTGCTTGGCATCTTGCTTGCCCATTTTGACAGCCACAGGTAAGTTCCACAAAACAAGGCGATGGTCGCACTCTGGTTAGTTCAACATCGCGAATCACAGCCGGATGTAGTGCTACGGAATTGACCCAGGACACCGTGCCCTCCGGACCGCCAATGTAGCTCCACACCCCACAACGCCCGTCAGGGGCCTCCGAGGGCAGGACAGGAGAAGCACCCCAGGTGGAACGGATCCGGGCCAAGCCTCACAGCAGCCAGCTGAGGTGAAACGCAAAATGCGCAGTGGACAGGGCAGGGATCTAAGCTCCTAGGAAGCGCAATTTACTGGGAACGCCGCTCTGTGTCACCATGCTGGGCTCTTCCCACCTCTCCAGCTTCGCGCACTGGCGCTCTGTAGTACAGCAACTCCTTAGTATACGTGCAATCTGCAACGATGACAAATGCGTCTCACAAGCCTCGGCAGTGTCAGTCGCACCCAAGCCACGGCCGCCAAGATCGTGATTCCAAAATGGTGGATGGGCCCAACAGTGGGGACAATGAGCACAGAGGGTCTCTGTGAAAGTGGGTGGTACACCACGCAGGATTCACCCCTCTTCTGTATGCTCCCTGCAGTTTTGCACTCACCCACAGGTCCACTGCATCCCCACAAGCAGCAGCGAGAGCAACGCGACACAGATGCTCCGGCCGTCCAGCCGCACACAACCTCCAGCTGACGATATCCCGATCTCAAAATGGCAGCCACGGCCATTGGGATAGTGAGCTCTGGGTCCCTGCACACACCACCCCACGACCCTCAGGCACACTGCAGCTCACCGCATCAAAGTATGCTCTGGCAATGTGTCGAATCTGCTGGAGAAATGTAGCCAGGAATATCGCAGCAACACAGCCAGAATATGGCCCGATGCCCATCAGCAGCCACAGGCTCGATTTCCAGAGTTACCCGGCCGCTGTGGGAGGGTAGGTTCGTCAGACCTCCCGCGGCTCTGCAGATTGCCGTCCAGCTCGGTCCTGAAGCATGCCCAAGCCGCAGGAGCACCAGCAATTGGATCCCGTCAAGCTCTGCCACCCGAGGAGCGTTAGTAGGTGCTGCAGCAGCTCTCTTTTTCCAGGATTGTTGAAGGATTTTGCCCCGGCCGGCGGATGTCGCTCACAGAGTGGCCATTCCGCAGCACAGCAAACCACGCCCCCCTTAAACAACAGGGTTCAGATGCACAATAGTTGGCACTATTATTTACACGTTAGTATGAAAATATTCTTTACCACTTCACATGAGTCTAATGATTAGGTCACACCCATTTCCTTTCTGTCAGGAAAGTTGCCAATGATTACAGAACAAGCAAACTGGTGAGTACCAACCAGTAGCTCCATAGGTGGTGCTTACATGAGGCACTTTCAAAGTTTTCTCACACTTTTTCTCTTTTGGTGGGGTGAGATCTGTTGGAGATGGTTAATTTTTATGGTTTAAATCTTTTTAATGAAACAACTGCCAATGGAGTTATCTGATACGCGGAAGTCAGAGCACTACATGTGGGTTACGCAGAGCCCAGGAGCATGCAATTGGCACATACAATAGCATAGAAAATCAAAAAGTAGTCAACAATAACAACCTCACCTCCCTCCCAAAAGAGAGGAAAAGAAGGGAAAAAGGAAAAGAAAAAAGAGCCCCACTCACCTACACCCTGTCCACTACAGACTGAATATCACTACTCGACGTAAGGTGGCACCATTAAGGCCGATCCTGCTGGATAGTCATATCTAGAGGGGCTAGCCGTATGAGGCAGACAAATCTGGGGCATGTTAACTCCCGGAATTCTTGGGCTAGGAGAGTCAGGAATGGCTGCCTGAGCTCACTAAATGTCGAACCCTTCCCTGCCAGAGTAAGCAAAATCTTCTACATCCCCAGTATGTGCCACATCCGCTGGAGCCAACCTGTGTGTGTGGGGATCCGAGTGGACCTCCAGTGTGTGAGTATATTTTGAGTCGCCATACCCAGTGACATCGCTATGTGTCACCCTCTCCTAGACTTTAAGGGATATGTAAGTGGATTCGGAACACCTAGGAGGACATAGGTGGGGAACCCGCGGAGTTCCATATCAAGGTGCTCGTCATTGTCGTCTAGGATTTGAGACCAATTGTGTTGTAAGTGCTCACACTTCAGAGAAGATGGACTAATGTTCCTTTCTTCCCACATCTCCCCCAACAGTCTGGACTTTGTGTGTGGTCAGCCTGGTGAAGTCGCTCAGGAGTGTAATACCAGTAGTACACTAGTTTGGTTATAGTTTCAGTGAGGCCCGTGTGGCTCGCGGGGTGACGTGCCCTGTAGCAAGGCCCCCTCCCAATCTTTGGTGCTTAGATCTCGGCTGAGATCCTTCTCCCAGCGCACACGGCCAGCGTGGTATGCGTGTGTGTGTCGTGAAAAAAGCATTTTGTATAGATCCGAGATCAGTTTCTTATCGGAGGGCCATCGTTCGTAAGGGGTGAGATGTCTTTGCACCTGAGGGTTGATGTCCAGATGCAGAGCCCAATGTCGCAGCTGTAAATAATAAAACCTTTCTGACTCAGGAAGGTCATAGTCAGATTGTAGCTGAGTGAAGGGGATAATGCCATTTGCATCAAATAATTTACCCAATGCGCGGCACCCTGCTGCCCTTCACATCGAAAAGGACGTCTCGCCCACACCAGGACTGAAGTCGGAATTGTCAAAGAGTGATGTGAGAGGGGAGGGGGAAGTCGTCAAGCCGTGCCTCCTGTTAGTCTGGTCCCATATAGATAGTTTGGGGCATGTGACTTGTGAGGCATAGAGGTTGGGTGGTCTCTACGATCTCCTAAGGAAGAGGATCTTCATAAGAGGAGTGCCCGCGACAGCACAGTCCTGGAAGAGCCAATGCGTCTCCGATGCAGTGCAACTCCACTCGACCAAGTGCCGTTATTATGCAGCTTTGTAGCAGAGTGTAATATCCGGGATACCGAGGCCACCTTCATTGGGTGGTAAAGTGCAAACGACCCTCTTCAGTCTCGGTTTGCGACCCTGCCAGATGAAAAGAGAGAGCTCCGATTGTACCCAGCTTAACCAACCGGTGGGGGGGCTGCAAAGGAAGTGTCTGGAAGAGGTACAGGATTGTAGGGAGTATTGTCATTTTGATGGCAGCTATATGCCCTAGCCAAGAAATAGGGTAGTGTTTCCAGCTCTGCAAGTCCATGCGGATTTGAGTGTGTAATTTAGCATAGTTGACCGCCGTCATAACCTGTAACATAGGAGCCAAATGGATCCTCAAGTAAGGGACCATCCCATCAGACCATTGTATAGGGTGCCGACTTTGGAGCGACGCCAACGTCTGAGGCGAAAGTGAGAGATTCAAAGCAGTGGATTTTGCAATAATCACTTTGAACCCAGAGGCCCTCACGAAGGAGTCTAACTCCCCCAAGACGGCAGTCACTGGGTTTGATAGGCTGACGAGAATGACGTCTGTGTACAGACTAATAGTGTGTACGTCGCCCCGAAGCGGATACCCGTGAATTTTGGGTGCTCCTGAACTCTCCGCGCCATTGGCTCCATATACATGGTGAAGAGCAAGGCCGACAAAGGACACCCCTGCTGTGTGCCTCTACTAACGGGGAATGGAGCTGAGGTGTGGCCATTGACCCTTACCGAAGCTGTAGGAGAGCGGTAGCAGTTGAGAATATGCGTCCTCATCTTTAAACCTAAGCCTATGCGAATCATCACTCATTCTTAGTAGGGCCAATGAATGCGATTGAACGCCTTTTCGGCATCAATAGTGAGTACCATGTAATCCCCTGGAATGCGCAATGCCTTTTCTATGGAATGCAGAACCCTCTTGGTCTTATCACTGGTCTGCCATTGAGGAATGAACCTCGCCTGGTCAGGGTCTATTAGCCCCGGCATATAGGGTGCCAGCTGAGCCACCAGAATCCCGGTGTAGAGCTTAAAATCAATGTTTAGTAGGGAAATAGACCTATAAGCCCCACAGCTAGTCTTGTCTTTGGTTTAGTGATGACTACAATCGCAGCCTCCAGTATTGACGGAGGGGATCACACCTAAAGTCGCAAAGGAGTTAAATAGCCTGATAAGTAGTGGGACCAGCGTGGAGCAGAATTGTTTGTAAAAGGCTGCTGTGTAGCCATCTGGGCCAGGGGATTTACCTATTTGCAAGGCGGCACGGGGTCCTCAGTGCTAGGCTCAGCAGATTGCGTCTCCTCATGCGTTTGTGGGGCTTGGCCGCTCCACGCTCCACCACAGTTTCGGGACTTGAAGACGCCCTCTGGACATGCCCCGGGTCGCTAGGGGCAACGCTGCGACCATTCACCCTTTTTCTGCACGTTTGAAGGTGGTAGACGGCCTAGGGCCAGTGCTTCAGCAGACGGCCGGCGGGAGAGACGGAAGGACGAGTACTATCTCACCGCCACCTTGGCCACGCCCCGATGGTTAATTTTTAAATGAGGAACACCTAGAGGTAGGCATTACTAGATAATTCAGCATAGCCTTACCTGTGGAGTATCTAAATGCCCATCATATATAACTTATAGAGAATATGATGTGTTCCAGATAACCAGGTTATTTGTGTAGGATTTAAAGGTGTGACAACTGGCCCTTTGTTAAGGAACCGGCATTGAAATAAGCTAAATGCTGAAACGTGTCTGCCTGGTCACAATGAATTACAGCTTTGTGCCTTTAAGAGTGCTTCGAATTTTGTTTCCACATTTCTCTTGTGAAGGTCACATTCACCACGGAGGCACCCGTCCAAAAGCTGTTCAGCAGTATTAGTGACATTTGGATATGTATATATATCACACAATATATATTGCATACATGAAAAAAGGATAATAAAACTGAAAGATTACTGACAAAATTTAAATACATCTCTGTGTAGTCTTTTTTCTTTCTACAGATTTCACCTAATGTTTCATTGAAATAAAGTGCTTAAATGTCTTATATAAAGTGTAATGACATTACAACAATTAGCTCAGTTCACAATCCATCATTTCCAAAAATGGCATCCATGATTTGATACATCATACCATTTCTCACACATTTCTCTAGTTACAATTCTGTTACCTCTCCATGATATTTGGAATTTATTTCTTCACACCATGTATACCTTAACATCTATTCTTAGAGCCCAAGTGAGTAACATTATCAGATGGGCATCAGAAATCGTAGCTTTTAATTCATAATTTTTATGATGTTCAATTATTTACCAGAGTCTCACAAAATACAACGAGAAGGATAACCCCACAAAATCTATAATTCTATTACATTATGTACTAGTCTGGCCAATATCTCCTTATTTAATTTATGAAACCATTTTGTCCTATTTCTTCTTCAGCACTTTGTGTCCCTCAGCAATTGTTGCCTAAGTGGACAGGTGTTTGAAACAACACTGATTAATCTTGGGCAACCCCTCTTCCCTAGAGAACTTATCATGTGAGACCAAAAGAAAAATCTACCACAATAGAAAAGAGTACATAAAGGAAAATCAGTATAAAAACAATTCTCAACAAAAGGTCTCCCTTCATCAGTGACTTGCGGAAAGGAACCACTTACTAAATACTCATTTTGCTATACTCCTAGATGTACCGCTAATTACTCACTCATGTTAAGGCTACCTGGTTCTATGATTTCAAAGTTAATTATATATTCAGACTCCAGTCTACGAAGACTTAAACATTGGGCACTCCCTCTCAGATGTTTCCTGACTTTATCCAAACCATAATATCTCATGAGCATCCAGTGTCCCTGATATCTCTCCTGAAAGTGACAGGCAACTGTATACTTGGGGACATTGTTTTTGATGGCCCTCACATGTTCTAGAATATGCTTCTTGACTTGAAAAAAAGTGCTGTCAATATATTTCCCAAACTGTATTCCAAACAGAGGTTCGTGAGCTAAAATAACAAACTACAATAAAATATAGACAGAAGGAAATTGAGCAAAAGAAAGAGAAAAACCAGTGTTGACTAAATTTCACAATAACCATGAACCACAATTATCTCAAAGGATAATATTTAATGTAGGTTCAATTAAATAAAAAAAGAACAAAATGTTGATGGCGCTCATACAGTTCCACAAACAATGATAAAAGTGTGAACACTGACAAGTGTAAACTGAACAAACAGTGGCAGAGAAAAAACATAACAAAACAACAAAGATACAATATCACAATTGTGTCCTCTCTTATTTAGGCCACGTTTTAAGCGTCGACGCCGTTTCGACCCACGGGTATTTTTGGGGTCATCTTCAGGACAGAGACTTCAAATATAAGAGCGTCCACTTTCTTTTCTACAAAAATGAAATATATACATGGGTTTGCAATAGATAATGTAAAATTATGCTCAGCACCGAATGTGTGACAAAAAGGTCAGAATTGGTGATTAAAAAAGAAGAACTGTAAAAGGAAACCAAAAAAAACAAAAATTCCAGAGATGGTGAAATAAGTCCGAAAACTGTGAGTGGAATGACAATATTATAAAAGAGGCTAAACAATCACCTCAATGGATCTCCACAATGTACCCGAAGGAGGTGTATTGGGCAATAATGCCAGAATTTAGGGGGAGATCCAAACTGTCAAGAAATAAAATACTTGCATAAATGCAAAAATAGCAAAGAGCTTAAGATGAATTCTCGCCTTGATTTAGGATTAAAAAATGGGAAACCCACATACCTGTCGGTATGCCAAAGGCAGTCACAAGACGTTACTTAAACATAAATCAAAGGGGATGAGCCGACTAGGGTTATGGGATCCGAAAGAGTATCCAGATAATGGTATAACCAACTATCTTGTGGCAGAATCACGGTAGAGGTGAACAATTCAATTACTGCAGAGAAATAAATAATAAAGCAATCAAAGGAAATTCTCTGAGACAAATGTTCACTCCCAATCAATAAACAATGAGCAAAATGAAATCCTCATATCGGAATGGCACCCCTTGTTGTATTTCCTATGGCAGAGACTCTCAATACAATATACAACATAGTCTGTTTTCCAAGAGATATATTTCCTGATTTCGTGGGGTTTGTTTCAGAATGAGAAATCATAGAATCTTCTGCTTGAACTGTATTTGCACGCTTTGCAACTATTACAGGGAAGGAAACCCATGAGTTGTTTGCCTAGCCTTGGGCTCTGCGTTCTCACCTGAAAATGGCCTCGAAATGCTATATCTTTGGTGTTTGCGCTTCTGCGGTATGTGATACTCGGTGTTTCCCCTATGTATGTGCCTTAATTCTCTCTTCACTATTAAGGAATTCCCAGTTCCTTGCTAAAATGTTGATTACCTTTTCATATTCGGTATTGAAGGTCGTAATGACCCTAATTTTATTTGAATTTCCCTCCCCTTCTTCTAAGGAATTATCTTCTGACTTCCAGGTCCATACAATAGTCCCTCTCTGTCAATCACTTGAATACTTTCTATTGCCTTCATAAGAATATTACTTGAATATCCCATGGCCTAAACCTTTCTACCAGGTCCCTTAGCCTCTATGAACTTCTGATTTGTGCTACAATTTCGTTTCAGTCTCACCAGTTTCCCATGGGGGATATTTCACTTCATGTGACTCAGATGGCTACTAGAAGTATGCAATACTGAGTTCCCTGCTGTTTCCTTCATATAGAGGGAAGTGGTTAATCTATCTCTCTCTACCTCTATGTGAATATCAAGTAAATCAATCATTGTCTTGCTGAAGGACATTGTAAAACTTTAAATTGAGGTTGTTTTTGTTTAGACAATCTAGGAGATTGCGGTTCCTCATCTGTTCTCTCCCAGATCGAAAAAAGGTCATACATGTAGCCACATTACTTTTTTCTTGGAACCCATGCCTCCCGGGGACCATGGACACGTGTTCATCCCACCAGCCCATAACCAAATTGGCATAGCTGGGGTGAAAATAGGTGCCAATGGAAGTCCCATGGATCTGTATATACATGACTCCATTGCATAGATAAACATTTTTTTATCCAGACAAAATGTTGTCATATCAATCAGCATCTTATTGTGCTCCAACAAGTTCAACGGTCTTGCTCTCAAACAGTGTTCTACTGCCTTTAATCAATCCTTATGTTGGATTCTCGTGTACAGCGATTGCATATCTAGAGTCACCAATGTATAAGTTGACTTCCAGGGTAGATCGTTGATTTAGTTCGGAAAGTCTGTGTTGCCCATAGATATGATGGTAGTGTCTCTAAAAATGGGAATAAGAAATGATCAATGTAAATCAATTTCCTTTCCAATCACGGATACAATTGGCCGCCCTAGTGGTCTTTCGGAAGCAAACATAAAGTAGGGACAATTGGAGGACCTTTCTTAAAAACTGATATTCTTCATATTCAAGTATTCCATCATCCTTCCAAGTCAACAACATGTCATGACATTTTTTAATAAGTTTCTTATGATAGTTCCTTTCTACCAACTGATAACAGGTATTTTTCTCTAGTTGTCATTGAGCTTCCTCTATATACAGCTGCCTGCTCCAAAGTACTACATTGCATCCCTTATCAGATGGTCTGATGACACAATCATCTCTCACATCCAACTGTCGTAGGGGTTTAAATTGGGACCAAGTCAAATTCCATTGTTGTTTCTGTCATTTAAATGTTTGTCTCCGAAGGTGTTTTAACTGTTTAATAGATATTTCCTGGAATACATTGATTGCATCATGGGATAGCGTTAAAACATAACTGGATTTAGGATTAACATCTGTTTTGCTACTAAAGTTTGTTCTTAGGCCCATTTCATTGAGGGTCCTGATCATTTGTTTAGTGCATCCAAATCTAAATTCTCCATTGTGTTGCTATCCATGTTCATGTCATTCATATATATATATATTTCAAGAAAGCAGCTGAAGTGAGCGGCAAATTTGTTTTGAAAATGTTGTGAAGATTTATCAAATGGCACCAAAGTTATTGGCAAATCAAAAAACGCTTTTCATATGGAAACTAGGTCCTAACTATTACAACCTACTGACAGCTGTGTTACATTTACTATTCCCACTTCAGTCTGTACAACAGTAGGAAAAGCATTGGACTTTGAAGGTGTAAGATTTACTTTTACTACTCCATTCCGTGTGACAGTAGAGAAAGTGTTGGACATCGGAGGGGTTAAATTTACTATTCCCACTCCAGTTTGTGCAACAGTAGGGTAACCATTGGACTTCGGTGGGGTTACATTTACTATTCCCACTCCAGTCTGTGCAACAATAGGGAAAGTATTGGACTTTGGAGGGGTAAGATTTACTATTCCCACTCCAGTCTGTGCAACAGTAGAGAATGTATTGGACTTCGGAGGGGTAACAATTACTATTCCCACTCCATTCTGTGCAAAACTAGGGAAAGCATTGGACTTCTGAGGACTTATATTTACTTGTCTAAGCAACAGTAGAGAAAGTACTTCACTTCAAAACAGTACATATTTGAATAACCTTATTAATTTGGAACAAATACAAAACTTTTAATATGAATATTATCAATTAACCACCCAAAAAGTTATATAAATAAAAAATCAAAACACAATTAAACAATTTACATATTTATTAAACAATTCAATAATGAATTATCAATTTAAAAGAAAAAGTTATTTATTTATTACTTAAATAACTTCCCACACTACACCCTTACAAACATGGAAGCCCATACTTAAAATATAATAAAAAAATAAGCATATACAATTTACATAATTGATAATCCATTAATTAGCAATTAGTAATTGTTTGTTAATTAATTATTGCTTAATTATGGTCCCACCTTATACCCCTACCCCAACAACCCTAGCAACCTGCAACTAAAATATAACTAAAATAAAATACATAATGTACATGATTAATTATCAATCAAATAATAATTAATAAATAATTAATTGTCAGTTAATTATAACTTAACTAACTTCCCACCATATATCCCTACATACCCAACAATCCACACCTTAAATATAACTAAAATTTAAAGTCATTATATAATTTACATAAGTAATAATCCACTAAATAATTAATAATATATTAATAAATAATAATTAATTACATCTTAATTAACTACTAGCAACCCACTGCAACACTATATATTAATATTAGTAATTATATAAAAAATTATATATCACTTAAAATTGCAAACTATATTCACAAATAGTATTAACATTTATACAAAGAATAAAAACACATACAATTAGTATAACAATATTTTTTACAACTATATTATTGAAAACGGTATTTGCAACAACAATATTCTTAACAATGATATTGTTTACCTGAAAAAAAAGATTATCTTGACAACGCTATTTCTGCCCAACAATATTTTTGTATCACTATATTCCTTTCCGATATTTCTGTCTCCCGATATTCACAACTATATATTTTGTCCAAATACCAATCTACCAGCGATATTAGAAAGGGAGTAGTCACTGAAAAGAGACGAGGCAGCCTCCTAAGAAAGAATACAGTGGCCCAACAAAATAAAGGTCGGCAAGATGCTAAGCAAATTAAGGTGTAGGTGCACTGGTGACAAATGGCTTGCTGGCCACCCTCCTCCCAGTCTGGGAGCCGATCTTAATGTCCATCTATGCAGGTTGTTTCTGCACAGGGATGGTACCTGGAAGCTGGTGTAGGTCTATTTTGGTACCAAAACACAAGAAGGGAAGCCTGGACACCTGGGAAATTATCACATGATAGCAATATTAGATGTTGAGGGGAAATGCTGTGCCTGGCTAGTAAATGAGGAGCTGGAAGCATGGGCCACTGAGAAACAGCTGATGCCATGGTTCCAATCAAGACACAGCGCCATCGAGGATAATTTGCTCACTACGTCTTGTTTTATAGATAATGCCTCTCGACCAAAATCTATGCCTCTCTATGCAACCTTCCTTGACTTTACGAAGGCCTTTGACAATGTACTAGGAGGCACGTTATGGGCAAAATTAAACAGCCGGGGGATTCCCCCCAGCTATTTAAAGCAATTGAGTTACTGTACTGCGAGACATGGGTGAAGAATAAATTATCAACAAAATTGCTACAGATAAAGCCCTTAAACAAGGACGTATTATTGTGCCTCTGCGATTTAATCTCTATATGATAGACTTGGAAAGTAATCTGGTCAGTCCCAGGTCGAGCCTCACAGCACTTAGCAACCCGAAAAGTCCACATTTTTCAATATGCTGATTACAAGGTTATCCTAGATCATACTTGCATAGGCTGACAGCGATAACCTAACACCCTTCCCTGCTATTTTACAGAGAATGCCATCATGATCAACCTAATCAAACCAAAAATATGATGTTTGGTAGGAAACTGATAAAAAGGGCCAGTCACATTAAAGGATCACACCTACAGTGGGTGAAAAGCTTTAAAAACCTGTGAAAGTACATGGACAGAAGGAGCAGCAGAGAGGTACAAGAAGAAGCTTTAAAGACAGTGACTAAGCACATGATGTGCAAAATGTGGTGTCTAAAAAAGAACTTGGCTTGCCTAAATCTTGGAGCACTATTAACAGTCGTCAAACATAAAAGGATGCCCGCACTCTCATATAGAGCCGTAATGTTTAAAGACCAACTATTTGACTTCCTGGATAAAGAGCAATTTGTGGAATATTGTCACCTGTTTCCCGGATTGCATCAGTCAAGTACAAATTAGACTGGAAAGTTCGGGCTGGACTGTTCCCATGGGGAACAAGGTCACGGCTGATTTGCAAATGGCTGGGTTCAAAGTGGAATGGCGTGGCAAGCAAAATAATGATGGATTAAACCCAGATCTGTGGGTGAATGTTTGACAATGTTTAACATTCAGTCCATCATCTTTTTGTGTTGCATTTTCACCCTAAGTGGGAAAGGTATGCCCAGATGTGGGTTCCGTGTTCGCTGCACCACTGGTTTCAAGCTAGCCTGACAGATGAGGGCGAAGCCCCAAAACCGGTCCCAGGATGCTTGTTTTCCGGTTCAGGTAGGACGTGGCCTGGCAGTTTGGGCTGAACTGTTCCCATGGGGAACAGGGTCAAGGCTGATTTGCATATGGCTGGGTCCTAACTGGACTGGGGTGGCAAGCACAATACCAATGGATTAAACTCAGATCTGTGACTCGGGGTGAATGTTTGAAAATGTTCAACATTCCGTCTATCATCTGTTTAGGTTGCGTTTTCACCCTAAGTGGGAAGGGTATGCCCAGACGTGTGTACCGTGCTTGCTACACCACCAGTTTCAAGCTAGCCTGGTGTGGCAAGCAAAATAAGGTTGGATTAAACCCAGATCTGTGACTGGGGGTGAATGTTTGACAATGTTCAACATTCCGTCCATCATCTTTTTGTGTTGCATTTTCACCCTAAGTGGGAAAGGTATGCCCAGATGTGGGTTCTGTGCTCGCTACGCCACTGGTTTCAAGGAAGCCTGGCTGACGAGAGGTCATGCCTCGAAACCGGTCCCAGGATGTTTGTTTTCTGGTCCATGGAAGACCTGGCCAGGCAGTTCGGCCTGGACTGTTCCCACGGGAACGGGGTCAAGGCTCATTTGCATATGCCTGGGTCCAAACAGGCATGGCGTGGTGAGCAAAGTAACAATGGATTAAACCCAGATCTGTAACTAGGGACGAATGTTTGACAATGTTCAACATTCTGTCCATCATCTTTTTGTGTGAAATTTAACCTCCCCAAAACAGGATTTGGTTTTACACGCCAAATTCATATTGCATTACTTAAAATTATAGTCAGCAAAAATCAGTACAATGAAACAACTCTTGAGGAAGAAATTACAGGAGCTGAACTCTGAATGGAGATCTCTTTAAACAAAGTCTATCAAAATTGTGAAAGCAGAAAATCTCCTCAAAGCAAATCTACTGAGTGAAGTTATAGCAAAACTGATACTGAAGGAAGCAAAAATTATATTGGTGGATCAAAGTTTGCGGAAGTTAAAGTAACAAGGCACACAGCAGTTGGGAAGCAGAGGTCTACACTTCAGACTCCTTGACAGCCCATTTGAATCTGCCTCTCCACAACATGGCAAAGTATGAACTTGTGAGGCTGCATTGTTATGTTATGTTAATCAGAACTTTTAGAGCGCTTGTTCACCAACAGGTTTCTTGGCGCTGGAATTTCCATTTGGGGTTACTAGTTAGAAAGGTCCAGGTCTAGCTATAGGCTTGGGTGAAGAGCCAAGTCTTCAGCATCTTCCTAAAGTGAAGGAGGTCTGACTCTAGTCTCCGTGGGGGTGGCAGAGCATTCCAGAATTTGGATCCTCGTATTGAGAAGCGTGATCCTCCTATTCAATTGCGTCTAAAGTCCGGTACCTCCAATAGATTCATGTGCATGGATCTTAAGGTGCGCTGGGGGGGTGTACCTTTGGATTTTTGAGGATATGTACTTGTGGCCAGTCCCGTGTAAAGCTTTAACCAGAATGCAGCCAGTTTTAAACATGGCGCGCTGCTCCACTGGGAGCCAGTGCAGCTCTTTGAGCAGTGGTTTGATACCACTAAGATGTTACTGGTATGGACGCCGGAAAGGAGAAACGTGCCACCAATGTAGACTGTGTGCTAACTCTGAGGAATCCCTGCTGCATGTAATGTGCATTTGCGAAAGGCTAAAAACCCTGAGGCATTATTAGTTACATCAAATTTTCTGACTTCTGAATATCAGATCATACATTCTCTGTTTAAAAGGAGAATGGTGTCAGCACTAAAGGCCGTTTTCTACGATTAATGAAAATGGTTGTAGTACATCATCAACAGGCAGCAAATACAGTCCTGTAACATAAGTTACCTTAACAAGCCTAAAAGATCTAAGAAGATAGAAACTAAGAAATACTGATACTGGATCTCATCCTGGTGTGCTAAGCACTTTTCTTTGTAAACAGCTAGAGACTGTTGTTTTGGGACTGCATACGCGCTTGGGGGGGGGGGCAAATGCAATAATGGTAATTATACAATCTTAAGTAACAGTCATATCAGATGGTTGGTTTTTTAAATTGGGTTTTTAATGTCTTTTAAATGCAAAGTCTGGGATCTGCCCTGCATTATTAAGTTTCTCAGGCGAGGAAGGGTTATGTGCATCAAGGTCAACATGTCCCATACCCTGGATGGCCAGTTCTTCGCAGACCTTGAGGAGATTCGGTGTCACAAAGGAAATGTAGAAACAACATTTAAAGATAGGGCACATAGGTTTTTCTGATTATTTGGGGGTGGGTTTGGGAGGGATGTGAGGTTTTGGATGGGAATGTGTTTGATGTAGTGATTTTAACTATTCAAACATTTTTAATATATTTGAATTTCCAGTGAACAATGGTTTAGCATGGTTCACCAATTAATTTCATTTATTTGTGCTTTGATTAAAACATATTTCTGTAAGAAAGAGAGCAGCAAAAATTGTTCTCTCCTCTTTCACAAGCACACTGTTTCTCTAATGTGGCAGCTGTTTATGCTGTTGAGAATTTAATTTTTTTTCCAGCATTTTTGTATTCAATACACAAAATGCATGCTTATGTTGGCATTATTATTATGCAATTCATGTTGCAACAGAAGTGAACAAATTCAGGCAAACTGTTTTATAGGTTAGACACTAAGGGGCCAATTATAATGTCGGTTGGAAAGGCTCTTAATTGTATTCGGTTTGTCCGACTCCGATTCGGAACCTGCTTTTCCGACCGACTCGGGCACATTTACAAATTACCGGGTACGATGGGTCAGACTTTGTGACTCGGTTCCGAATAGCATTCGCAGTAACTGAGTCAGTCGAAGCCGACTCATACAGGTCTACAGACCTTGTTTCCGAACGAGCGATTACGATGTCGGATTCGGACAGCCTTTCTGAACCGGTTGTTCCAACATGGATCGGCTGCCGGAATCTGACTTTAGGGGCCCGTAGCAGGCCCCCCTTCATCCAGGGGTCTCCAAATGGGGCCCATAGAGGTACCCCTGGGTCCCCCTTTCCAAGCATGCACACTGTGGCAGGCACCATCAGGTGCCCGCCACAGGATGCACGATTTTCCGCAAGCATCCCTTTCTTCAATGGGAGCCAGTGTTGTTGGTCAGAACACAGGCTCCCATTGAAGTCAATGGAAGTCCGACCGAACGTTGTTCGGAACCATCGTAATCAGTCGGTGGGACTCCCTGAATCCGAATCGATCGGAAACCATTCCGAGACCGATTCGGTCAGAATGCTTTTCGACCAACATCTCAATCAGCCCTTAAATGTGTTTCTAAAAAACAGTCTACTGTTAATTCTGCCATTAGGCCTTCTTACAGTTAAATCATTTTACAAATAGTTTTCACTCTGAAAAGAAACAAAGTGAAATAATTAAGCCCATCAAATTGTGCTAAGTAAATTGTACAACACTCTTCATTCTTAATTTGTAATTGAATCAGTGTTGGGCCCAAAGCTCTTTTCTGATACCTGCTGCCAATACTTTTAAATGTTGGCACACCGAAAACCAAGGCTGCAGAAGTCTTGAATTGACCTCATAACTCTTCCATCCACTATCAGACACGCTCTACTCCTTTATCTCACTCGTGCAGGTTCTCGCTTTCTCCCTTTGCTATGGTTTTTCCTTCTTTCTCTCCCTACTTCATTCCCCTTTGTGTGGTTTTCGCATTCTTACTTGCGGTCAATGTCTGATGAGAAAAAATAAGTGCTGGTCCCCAAAAGGAGTACCGGTGGACCCCAACAGCAACCACCGACTCAAATTAAGAACTGAAGAGCAATAATTAGCAATTACAGTTATTTCCCAACTCCTTCATGCTGACCAACCAGCAGCAGCTAATTTCAATGCATTTATTATTGAACACAAAAAGCAATCAACATTAGTGATTAGATGCAGCCGCGGCTCGTCCATATGGGCAAATGGGCCACACACCCTCAACTTTTCCAGAGAAGAAGAGTGTCTGTCAGGCTGAGCAATCGTCAGCCTGAAATACACTCTGCTTGTTCAGGTCAGGCAGCCAGGAGCTAGACATCCCCTAAATGCACAGGCTCTGGCTGCCTGAGCTGAACTTTGCCAGGCTGAGGATTTCACAGCCCTGTGGGCGTGACCTTCTCAGCCTTTCAAAAGTGCCTCAAGGCCATCCCTCTCATGATTAGGGAAAGTGTCACTGATTGCCTCAGACCTGGGCACTTTGGTTTTAAGCCCTGAAGTGCCCTGGGCTGAGTGTCAATCAGTGACACCTCGTCACAGAGTGCGGTGCGGTCAACACTGTCATTGACCCTCTCCTACTCTGTGACGAGTGAGGGACTGTTGCCTTCCCTCATTGGCTGACCTAAGGTCAACCAAGGAGGTAAGGCAGCAATCCTAACCCTCATGTGACGTACGAGGCATTCCACTCAAGGGCTGCAGGACAGGAAAGTTTTATGTTTTTTAATGTTTGCTTGGAATATGAGTGCGCTGTGAACTTTCAATGAAAAACAGAAGTATATAAGTTGTTGAATATAGTGCAGCATCTCTTCCGGGACTGGTATGTTACTGCCAATATCATTTAATTTTGTCATTCAACCTACTTGATGAAGTGCACGTGATATTAATTCCAGCTTTCTACGTGCATTACCTCGACCCAAGGGGAAATGTTTAAAAGCAATGCTATTTGCAAACATCCTTGATTTGGGACCAGTGTTTTCCTTCCAGCTGAATCCCACTGTATTAGCTCATTGCTCTAGATGAGGCCCAAAGATTTGTGCAGTTTATTTATATTATAAGCATATTGATTACCTGACAGATGAATGAAATGCATTCGTTGAAATTTAATTGACCATATTTTATTGCCGCAGTGTTGCTCACTGAAGGGATTAATGACAAATTATGACACATTTTCCCCACTGGACACATAGAGATCTTGAGCATTAATCTTTCCAAATTAACCCAAAAGGAATTTTGAGCCTCACAGTGCCCTACAGCAGTGATGTTATACAGTTTCACCTGTACCGGCCACACAGACATGAACATGTTGTGCTCGTCCTGGAAACATCACTACTTTGCTGTCAGTTTTTGGACCCTGCTGGTATTTTATGGAACAACAGAAGCGATTTCCTCTTTCATTTCTTTGGAAACTGTTGTCATTTCGAGGGCAAAGGATGTCAAGATCGTTGGGCGCTGATGCATTCTCCCAGCACAGAGGAACAGCTTTCTTCAGCCCCGCTTCTCTCAATAAAAATAGATATTGGTTACTCACAAATGCAGAAAATGTATTCTGTGTCTCAGACACTGAGTGCCTGAGACGGCCGGACATTTTAAATACACTGTAAAGGAATGGTATATTTCAGTAGTGTGAGTTTTTACAGGATTCCTATGTATAAGGAACATAAGAATGAATGCAGGAAAAATGTGCCTGCGAAAGTTTACTTATATAATGCTAATCTATATCAAAATTAGACAAAATTAACCCTTACATCACCTGAGCCTAATTCGCGCATATCATGAAATATGTAGACAAGTGAAGTAGCTGCCTGGTACATGACTTTATTAAAAGATAGAGGGGAAATAAGACAGTGCAAGACATAGGGGCATATTATCAAGCCAGGCGATAACATTATCGCCGCTTTAGCGGCAGAAAACTGCCGCTAAAACGGCGATAATGGGCTTGATAATATGCTCTATGGAATTCCAACTGAAGCCCATGTGAGACGTCTTTCACATCTAACATGGGCTTCAATTGGAATTCTCTGCGGCATATTATCAAGCCCAATATCGCCGTTTTAGCGGACGTTTTCTGCCGCTAAAGCGGCGATACTTTTATCGCCTGGCTTGATAGTATGCCCCAAGGTGTTGTGAGGCTCTCACTTCTAATTTGATGCACAAATAGACGTGCAAATGTGCTTTACTACTTTTGGAAAGTGCATGTTCCTTGGAACACGGTGATACTTTTTGAACACTATAATTTAAGAATAACCTGGAAAGTTGAGACGCCATTAGTTTTAGCACATATGCATAGGCTGTCATAAGAAGGGAGTGCCAGTGGGCTGAAAGCAAAAAATAACAGATCGGATCCGAGCTGAGCCGCTGCCTGTGAATCATCCCTGGAGGGCCGCGGTAGAGGACTGTTAATCATGCTCCCCTGGGAGCTGCCGCAGCCACCTCTGTTGGCCATAAAAACATAGTAAATCCATCCCAGGGATCCAGTGGCAGGGAGAGTAAGCACATCTGCAGATAGTTTTTGTCTTCCTTTCTTTTTCACTTTCAGGTTATGAGAAATGCTACCTATGAAAATGTCACTTTCATTAGCAGGGAAGAAGTATACAAAAACATATCTCCCCCATGAAGCCTGCACAGAAAACTCTGTTAGAGGGAGACTGGGAAGTGGGGAAAAAGACGCTCAGCAGTACAGGATAATTTACATTTCTGGAAGGAGTGAAGACATCATTTGTAAAATATTCACCCCTCTGTGGTCTGGTGACCTTCTCTCCAAGAATAACAGGGTTCTGACTAGACATGCATTACATCACTGCGGACATGTACCACGACCATGCTGTATAAATCAACATCCACAGATCCAGATCTAGAAGGCTTCAGAAATGGGACGTAACTCAAGGGTTACGCTGACCCGAGCAACAACAAACACTGAAACAAGCACAAGGAAGTTACATTTCACAAAATACAGCAGCCCCTGAACAAAGAGCCCTCGTAAGGATCTGACTTGCAAGCCAACACTTCTAGAATATATTATATCAAATAACTGACTTTGAAATCCCCAAAGTAAACTTTCCTACTATAAAGGTGAAAAAATTAACATTTTGGGGATAATTATGATGACGGAAGGACTACCACCGCCATCACCATGCTCATTACGACCGACAAATTAGGATGGCGGTGGGGATCGCGGCGGACGCAAATTCCGTTTGCTGCTTTTCCCTTGGAGGCAATCGCACCGATTGCCTGGTGGACGGTGCAGGACCCCTGAAATGGTGGCGGTGTCTAGCAGGCACCGTCCACCAGATGAGGATGTGGGTTCAGGATTCAGGAAGGCCTTTCCATGGTGGCGATGCCGCCATGGAAAGGCTGGCGGGGATTGGGTTTGGTGGCCCGTTTGGGGACACCCCCTGCATTTCCATGCACCAAGTGGCAGGCACCACGTGGTGCCTGCCAAGCGGTGCAGGGAAATGCGGTGCAAGCCCTTTAAACATTACGGACAGTGCTGCAGCCAGCAGCACTGCCCGCAATGTTAAAAGCACAGGATGCGCCCACCAGTATGGCAGGCGCATACTAATCGCAGTGGTGGGACCGCCGCATGTCTGGCGGCCAGTCCAAAACATCGCTACGGCGCCATCGTAATCAGCCCCTTTGTTCCAAACTAGGTGCTGCATTTTATATTATTAATTTCAGTTAATACTGAAAGTCCAGTGGAGTAGTCTGTAAGGTAGAAGTACATCACCTTAAGTTAGTCTGATGACATTATTTCCACACTAGTGCAGGCCAAGCAGCATGTAATGTGTAAGCAGGGCAAACAGAAAGCTATATGGTGCTTATTTACAAGCCCCTTGCACCGCCGGCGCGTCACGTCACGTCACGCACCGGCAGCGGAACCTGCTGCGTAATATATTCAAGCACACGTTAAGCCACCCTGCCTGGCTTTACATGTGCTCGTAACTATCGCTCCTTTTCATGTTAGGGGCGTAACATGGGTGTTGCTGTGGGTGTTCCCACGCAACACCCTTGTCCACTGATACATTTACCAGATTTGCGAGCAATCAGAAACCTGGAAATGCATCAGAATGCTACACCACCCCAGGAGTGCCGTTGAGAGATGCAACAAGAAGAAATGTTTTCATTTCTCCCTGTTGTATTCCTATTTCAATGCATGCTGCATTCTACAGCATGCATTGAAGGGAGGAAATCACCTCAATTGATTGTTTTTGTGCAGGAAGTTGCCCCTTTCTGCACAAAAGCAATCTCACCACGAAGCAGGTATGCTTGCACCACGGTGCAAGGGTGCCAGAGCTGGCGCATGGCAGCAGTTTGTGTGCCAGAGCAGGGAAAAGCACAGAGATGCGACATATTGTTGTAAATATGTCACATCCCTGTGCCTCGAAACTAATGCAGTACTGCACAGCAAAATGACTTGCGGCACTGCGCTGCATTTGTTTCTTGTAAATAGGGCCCTATGTTTCCTCCATGACGATTAAACACTTGCATGATAAAATGTTAATCAAGCATTTGTTCATGTGTCAGTCAGTGATATGTTTCTATCGTGCAATCTTTTTACAGATTACACACTAGATATTTGTATTATCAATGCTTTTCTAGTGCTTTCGTAACACTATACAATAATATATTGCAAAAAGTGTAATTTTGTTCTATCATATATAAGAAAACCTCAGTTTGTAACCCTAAGGGTCTGATTACAAGTGTGCTGTAAAATATCCTTTCACGTAGGAACCACTATTGAAACTGACATACACAGTATTAGCAGGATGATTAATGATCACATCCTTCCTTAAACTTCGACAGGTCATACCTGCTGAAATTTAACAAGGTGAACAGGCCTGTTATTTACTGAGACATGCTGATTGTGGTGCATTAAGCAATAGGCAATAGTGATCACATCTGATAAATTTCAAACATCTGGGTCGGAGTTTATGGAAGGCAATAATTATTGCACCCGACACAAGCCACTTATAATTATTTCGTTAGTGTCTACTTTCACATATCAATTCAAGACTGACTCATATCAGAAAACAGAATATCAGGGAATCGATTGATATCCACCCAGCAATTATTATCCAGTTACATTTTAGATCAACAACTATAAAACAAAATTTCCTGAGGACTGCTTGGTTCTCTAACTAATCTCACTCATTGTCTTCATCAGGAGGTTTAAGCACTCCAGTTGGGTGGCAAAGTCTCTCCACGTCTGAATTTCACACTGAACATTGGGCATTCTGAATGACCTACAAAACGTTTTGGCCACGAGTACATCTCTAGAGGCAATTTGGTCACTCAGGCCCCTAATTATCATGGGTTTGTGTCTTGCTTGTGCCACTTAAGAGGGTGCAAGAGTGACCCAAACCTTGAATGATATTTACCAAGCCACGCAGGCACACCTTGTGTGGCCCTGCGTGGCTTGGTAAATGTGGAGTATGCCTCGCTGCTTTGCGTTACTTTGTCCCAGGGAGGCATTACATAGGTGGAGCTTGGGTGTTCCCACACACCCAACCATGTATTTTGGCACATTTCCAGGTTTCTTCTTTTCACAAAAGGAGAGTGAGAGAAAAAGCAAACCAGTTGCGCTCTCCCAAGGAATCTTTTTATCACTAAAGGCAACTGTTATTTAACTGATATCCCACAAGGGTATACAGTTATACCGAGAAGCCCGTTGTTGTATCACCAGACCTCTGGATATCTTATATATTGAGGTATTCACTTAGTCGGGTAGAATATCCAAGATATTGAAGAAGACGCCTCACTCACTAATAGTGACATGCTTCATCATAGGCGTTTTCTCCACACCCAGATAAGGTGGTACTATCTGGGCGGACTCAACCAAAGGTGTTTTAGGAGTTCTTATATAAGATAATAACTGGTTAAGCAGGGAACCAGATGTTGTGATATATTAAAAATACCTACAGGTATACCCCGCTCAAATATTTTATTATTGGGGTACTTGTGGTATCATTAAAATCATGTCCTGGGGTTCTTTTGAAAATAATTTTTCAAATGTACCCTCATTAAAGTGCCAACATGTTTCGGCCCACGTTGCTAGCCCTATTGGGTCTGGGGCCTTCGTCAGGGCTTTGTTGTTCTGTTCCTTACTTTAAGGTCCCTGCCTTGTGTTTACACAATTATTTCATGCATACCAATCATGAGGCTTAATGCACTCACCTAAACTCTTGCACCCAATCTCCAGTAGATTTTCTACTGGTTGATGCTAATTAGCATCATGCCGGTCTAGTGTGTCACGGTAGCGTCCTGTAGTCACACATTCATCAAGGATCTGCCACCGCATATAAACCTGCTAGACACACCGCCTGCCGTCGGGCGTCTAAACGTCTAGCAGGTTTATACGCGGTGGCGGATCCTTGACGAATGTGTGACTACAGGACGCTACCGTGACACACTAGACCGGCATGATGCTAATTAGCATCAACCAGTAGAAAATCTACTGGAGATCGGGTGCAAGAGTTTAGGTGAGTGCATTAAGCCTCATGATTGGTATGCATGAAATAATTGTGTAAACACAAGGCAGAAACCTGCATTGGAACCATCATACACCGTACCAAACACGAAGATTAACTGGGAACATTAGGTTGAGGTAAAGAGGCGGGGAGGAGGGAAGCAGCTAGGGAATACATTTGTACAGGAGGGTAGAACATCTGGTAGAATTATAGTCCCGAAGAGGTCAGAAGAGGAAACGGTTCCCAGGTCACAGGATATCATATTTTAAGATATGGGCAAATCCTAACCCTAAAGTCGGAAATTATATTATTTCCCAGTGCTGTACCTCTTGACTGTGAATACAAAGAAAATAGAATCCTTTATGTTTAAACCTTGCTGTAGTCTCCTTCATATTGCACCATTTGTAGAGAAAGGTATTTTAGGTTATCTGGTGTACAAGATTGTGTAGAGTCAGATAAAATTATTTGAAAGAGTTACTGCTTATTTGTAAACTGTAAAATGTCACAGTTTTATTATCAGCCTTCATCTGACTTCTGGAAACTAGTTAAGATGTATTCTTGCTACAGTACATTTGTATTTATTGTACAACATCATTGTACTTAGATACAAAATAAGTTGTGTCTTACAGCATAGAAACCATTAGCAGGTTGAGCTTTGAATTTAATGGAATAGACACCATGGTGAATATCTTGTGATAATTAAAATAAAAAAATCCCTTATATAGATCTTTATACCACTGTTTCGCTGCTGTTAAGCACTATTTATAAGAGGTGAGACAATTCCTCAATGTATTGGTTCTCAGAACCACATTCAGAGAGATACAAGGCAAGCAGGAGCTACTGGGCCCAACGATGGTGGTTGTGGCCTTTTACTTTCAATGTTTCGGGTCCGAACCTACTATGGGTCCTTAGCAACTGGACCAAGTAGCCCTCCAACACTTGACTTTCAGTGGTAGCATGGGTCGAGCAGTCCAAGGATTCTTGGGGGAAAGTAGGCACAAGGAGAACACAGGCTTAAGACTCAAAATGCAGACAGCAACCCCCATAAATGAATATCCAGCCAGATACTAGCTTTTATGATAAAAAAAAGGATTCATATATGAGAACAAAGTGAAATACGACCTACACAAACGATAAACACACCCATCCTAAGGCTGGGACTCTACTGTTGTGGGGTCAGAGTCCGGAGTACCACTTCCCTGTCCACTGGCAGTAATTATTTCCTATTTATGATAGGCAACATTCAGGTTACGCCACTCTACAAGTTTGAGCCTTCAAATTTCTACTATGTCTTTTTAGAATTCAAATTGTGCATGATCATTATGAGGCAGAGCAAGTTCCTCTGGTCTCTCTGGACAGGGGATCATTCTTACCCACTCCCCGGCGGAATTCAGCACTCCAACATTTTGGTATACTAGAGTGTATGTCAGTGTTGAGTGGTAGTTGCATTGCTGCAAGCCAGGTGGCTGGTATTTTGCAGTGATCCTTCGGATGATATGGCAAGTTCCTTTAATTTAGCTGGATGTCATGTGCAGTCACTCGTCTTTTAATGCTTCAGTCAGGGCTCTGGACGCATGGGTCTGAATCTGCTGGTTCCTCTTGGTCACATGATACGCCTGCCGACTGCCCTTGTTCTTGACATATGGTGCACTTGGGCTACGGTCCTAGCTGTTTATGGTGGCTTTATCTGGCATACAGCTTCATAACCTGTAGTCTGCACATGAGCAACGGTCCAATTACTGCAACAGCAGCTTTCTTCACATCAGCACCTTCTGGCATATGGGGTCATGACTTTAGTTTGCACATGGGCAATGGCCCGATCTGTGCAATAGTCACTTTCACTCTTTCCCCAGTTCATTAAGGTGATCCACTCACCAGGATCCCCCACTGGACTTGGCTCCATCAAGGCCTCTTCCTCACAGAGTACTCTTGTCTCTGCTGGCAGGTACTGGTACTCCAGGTTTTAGGGCATGTGGTCTTGATTTCCCTGGGTGATAGCCCCTCAACCAGCTGAGAGACTGGCAGACTTTAATCTCCAGCCCTGGTCACACAAGGCAGAGCTCTTGCTGTGCTCCTTCACAGCAAAGTACAGCCCAAGCTAGCAGCTTGACGTTTGACAATTTAGGAGCTTCCAGCTCCTCTCTTTAAATTCATTTCCAGACACAAATGTGATTTAGGGTTTCATGTCTCATGTACAGAAGGCTCCAGCTTTGAAGTGCCAACTCCTCTGTCCTGTCTGTTGCCCAGGAAGCAGTCTGCTACAGCTTGAGCAAATCCAACTCAGATATTCCCACAACACAGGCCATAGGAGTTACTTGTGGATCCGACCTAAATGTCAGCCTCACTGATAACTGCCTCACAAAAGGTTAAAAGGCACCCAGCACTACTCTTTAGTATTCCCTTTTCCACCTCATTACCTTTCTGAGATGTGCCCAAGACCCACTGACAAGTGATCTTTACAGGATCAAGGAGACCTTATGAAGTGCACAAGAGAGTCTGGCTCGCCCATTCTCCACCCAGCTCTCAGGAATGTACAATTCCACAAATCTGTCTGGGGTGGGGTCCTCCACATGCCTTCCTCACAGGCTTCCATGTATTGTACCAATCAAAGCATACATCACTGCATGCACACACACACACTGCATAGCTCTACATGCTAACACCATGTAGTCTGTGGGAGAGTTAAGCACACAGCAGCAGAACGTTACATAAATTGGCCGGTATGCCCCACACCAGATATGCAGTTTAAAAGGCCTATTCACACTACAGATCGTTACTTCTAAAACACGGTCTGCTGCCACCAGCCACCTGTGTGCTTGTGCTACTTAACTCTTTATTATGGCAGTAGCCCTTTACCACTTATAAGGGTTTTGGGCCCCGGTCCCAGTTTAAGGAAGATCGCAATCCGTGAGGCAGGTCTAGGTCATGGCACACACCCATGATCTGTGTTCACTCAAGACCAAAACCAAGACCAAAAACCAGCACCAGGGATCCAGATATCATTGTAGCCGGGGCACTCATGGCAGGGGTGCATATCTGTCACCATGCAAAGGACCTTTTTGTCCCAGCAATGGTACTCTATTTGTTGACTGTGGAATAATGGAAGGCTAAGACTAAGGCTTTGCAGAAAACGGGCACACAATTTGCAGATGGATGCCCCCTTTAGTCTGACATTGTCTTGGATCTTTAAATCAAGCTTCTAGCATGGGCGTAACACAGGCCCCTATAACCCCCGCGGTGCGGGGGGGCCAAGCTGCAGGGGGCCCCTCAGCACTGTACTCAGGCGTGAGAGCTCTGGATTAAACCTGTAGCCGGGCCCCTCTGTCTACCTTGCAGGGGGGCCCCCTCAACTTTTGTTATGCCACTGGCTTCTAGACACATCATAATACTATATTGACATATATGCATTTTGTTGTTTAGCGCCTGGAGTGGGTGCCACAGTAGCAACATAATATCTTCATATGTGTTTAATGTCTTATTTTACCAAACACATATCAACATATATTTTATCATTTTGAAGGAGTCTCTGTGAGTGTATTTTGTTACCTTATAGAGAAATGTATATTTCTCCTGATAAAAAGATCCTTTAGGGTATGATTCATATTATTTTCCTGATTCAAGGAGTCTGATTTTCAAAGGTTCATTATTTTATGTTGATACCTTTGTTTTAAGCCTATTTAAATAGACTACGTAATCAGGATGCCAAACGTACTTATTAAAATGAACAGAACAAAAACATGAACCTGGTTGAAACTTAAAAAACTGCAGCTCAAAACACTACACAGTGGATCAATAGGTAGCTGAAGATACGCAGCTGAATACTATACGATTTTGAACTTACCTCTACCGCATTCAGGCTCACTTATGCTTGTTCCAGTTCTGGATGTCTGCCAGAAACCCAGCTCGTCCTACCATCCAGTGCATGGTGAGTGCTTGTCAGGCTGGCAGATTTCAGCCTCACAGAAACTCATCACGCCTCAATTAGGCTTCTAGGTACTTTACATGTGCTTATGCACAGGCACTAAGCACCCAGGGTTTGCAGTGTTGATGATCTCAAAGCCCTGAGGGCAGTGACATCATCCGCCCAGCAAAATCCTGCCAGGATACTCCCCCAATAACAACTGGGCACCTCACTTAAAAAAGGCAGCCCTGGGAGCTTTAGATTTCAGCCCTGAAATATCGATTCCTGTCAGTCAGTGAAGTCTCACATCACCCTTTCTCAACTCGTCAGCACTGGTGGGGAGAGCAAGTCTCAATGATATCTCCCCAGTCTGTGACAAGTCAGGAAAGGTTCTCCTCTCATTGGCTAATGCTTGTCAACATTAGCCAATCAGAGGAGGCAGTGGGGCTTTCGCATTTCTATTGCCTTTGGCTGCCTGAAGCATCCAGCTCCCTCTGGGGCCATCTTCCTTCTCCCTCCCACCACCTGCTGTTCCAGCCTTTCCATCACGTACGCCAGTTAAGTACCTAATGAATGTTTGGGTGGTATGTCCGTTTGCATGAGTGTAGTTGCGCACTTCTGCTTGGGAATGGGGAGTGTGAGTATATGTTTGCGTATGGGTGGGTGTGAAAATGTGCGTGCTTGTGGACGCAAGTATATGAACATATGTGTCACCCCACAACTTCCAGAATTAAGCAGCAGCCACTGCGTTAACCTCAAGCTAAATCCTAAAAGAATAGATGTGTTCTTTTCTCCTCTGATTCAAAACTAACTGTCTGACATCACCCTATAATAATCCTAACCTGTTATTCATGTTTGATGTTCAGTCAGCCTTTTACGAATTGAACCTCTGAAAGAAGACAGAGCAATTTATTATACCAACTTCCACTTAAATTACCAGATTTATAAAGCAAGGCTTACCACCTGTGATGGTATCCAGGCACTGTCCATGGGCATAGGGGGATTAAACGATTTGCCCAGAATCACAGGATGTTGAGTCCACGCTGAGACTCGAACCAGGATCCGTAGCTCCCAAGGCAGCAATTCTGACCGCTGCCCCAAGGGCAGGACTGGGAACACAAACCAGCCCTGAAAATTCAGGCAGACCTGCCCTGGGGGTGTAGGGAGGAGCTGATATTGCAGCACTGCTGCAAAACCGCCCCCCCCTTAATAAAAACGGCCCCATACCGCTCCAAAACTGGCCCCCACCTTTCCAGCCCAACGGGAAAAAGCTTGATGTCTGCTACGGCCAGTCCTGCCCTGGCAGCACCACATCCTCTCCCTATCACAGCAGGTTCTTTTGCTGCCCCACAACAACGCAGGCATCGCAGACACTGCCCCAAACAACTATGCAGAAGGGGGTCTTCCAGACTGATGCTCACCTAAACATTGTTCAAAGAAATTCTAATCACATCAGTTCACTGTAAGAGATGTGCATTTCCTCCTACACCTAGTTTAAAACGGAATGTAACATTGATGAATTAATTTCAATTTCAGGAAAAATTTAAAACATTCTTGTTCTTGCAATTCTTTCCACATTCGCAGCCTGGCGCTTCTGCTGGATGGTCACACGTACAATGTATTCACCCTCTATAAGTAGTACCTGCCAAATATATTTCAACACTTCATCAAGCTCAGTGGAAAGTAAATGACTTTAGGGTGTTCTTCTCTTGCTATATATTAGTGTTGCATTAGGGATAAATTGTAAACTTGACATAGTACATCTCTGGAGTGTAGTTGTGTCGTGGTTTGCAAAGTACATTTTGCCATACTATTGCCAAGCAAAATGTTATTCTGCATTTGCTAAATGGAGTAAATAATTGTTAAAAAACATAGGGGCATGTAAGCAGCCTCATTGTTCTGTGCACATTTGGCTAACATTGAGCCAGAAGTACAAATCCCTTTTGTTATCACAAAGCCTGTGATTCACAAACTGACTTAGTTTGTAACTTAAAAAAGATCTTTTTTTCAATATACAAATTTCGTACAGGAGGGAACACTTTCTAAATTCCGGATAGAGGTTGCAGTCACAAACCATGGATCAGTTAACCACCATCGAATTATGCACTAACTCATTGGGAATTATGTTGACAGACTCACGGGTACAGGCAATGTTTTCTCCCCATCCCCTTGCCCACCCGCCCCTTTTTTTTTTATTGTATAAAACAAAGCAGTGCAATTCCAGCATTGATTACCTGTACATACATTCCAAACATACATTATAAATGCTAATTTGATCAACAGAAGACAACCGAGTAATACATTATGCACAATAACCAAGAAATCATAAATTAGAGAGAAGCCTAATATGACACATAATTGTTTAGGCTTGGCTTAAGGAGGAAATTTCAGTTTGTGAAAAGCATGCAATACAGGAGGAAAAATGGCCTCAGATCCTTTTCCCTTTGTTTCTGCCTTTTCAGCCTCTACTTTAATAAAGTGCCTTTTTTAAATTAAATATGTGTAAAAATCGTCCCTTCCACTGCTGGAAGGTTGGAGGTTGAGGATCAAGCCAAGCTGAAGCAACACATAACGTAAGTACTGCCATAGCTATAAAAATTAGTTCTTCCCCTTCATTGTCTGCTGAGTCATATACCCCTAATAACATCAACTGTGGTGTCCAAGGGACATCAACATTAAGAATCTGTTGTAAAAAACTTGTAATTTCACGACCGATAGATTCTATACAGGTACAAGTGGCAAAGATATGCACTAAATCAACCCCAAATATTGAGCATCTGAAACAAGAGGTCCCCTCAGTACGACCCCATTTAACACTTTTCGCAGGTGTGATATATAAATCGAATAAGGTCTTAAAATGTTGAGCCTGCGGATTGGCAGAGCACAGTACAGTGTCCCACAGTTCTAATGATCTCATAAAGCAAGAATGCTCGACTCCCAAACTATCCTGTTATTTCAGACTATGTTTATTCAAATCATCTGGCACACCTTCCTGCAAACATCTATATATTTGTGTAATTGAGAGTCTGGTATTACTAGTTAGTAATTCCATCAAAGGTACTTGTACAAACCCTGCCACACCTCCTGCTTTTTAAAGCATAAAATCTCTCAACTGTAAAAATAAAAAAAAATCCCGGAGGCCAACACCAAACCTTTCTCTAACTACTTCAAATGATGTTATGTGATCCCCAGCTAATAGATCCCCTATCCTGTATATACCGCTCTAACCCCACCTTGCCAGACATGTATCTTGTAATGCCCTGAGCAATTGGTCATTCCCGATTCTCGAAGAATACCGATTGAACCTACCTACCCCGAGTTTCTTCCTTATGCCTACCAGTTGCGGAAGGCAGCAATCAATACCTTGAAGCGCGTTTTCTTAAAGTAACTCGCTTCATAAAATTTCAGGAGACAACCATTAGCCCGAGTGCCTATCAGTAGTTCATATATCATTGGTACTTGTCCAGGATCCCCCCTGTCCATTTCCTTGACTCCAAAGAGAGGCCAGTAGTATTGTAATGAAGCCGCTAAATAGTATAGCTTAAAAGACGGGAGCCCCCATCCTCCTCTATCCCTGGGAAGGGAGCGGTATATATTCACTCTCCTAGTCCTCTGATAGCACCAAATAAACCTAGCGACCTCCTTCTCTATTTGCTTAAACCAAAAATGATGAATTTCCAAAGGAATTGCACGAAAAATATACAAAAGTTTTGGCAGGATCATCATTTTAATGAGATTACATCTCCCTACTATTGACAGTTTCAGATTGTCCCAACGTTGAAGATCGTTTTTAATTTTCCCCATTATAGGGGTGATATTTAAGTCCACTATATCATCAACATTAGCCATGATGGTTATGCCTAGGTAAACCGCTTTTTCAACAGTTCTATCCTCCATACCTGTAACAAACCTATTTGTCACGATCTGCAGTTTAGCTTTATTTAATAAAAAGCCCTATTGGGTCCCAAAGCTTTTAGCAATACTTTCAACCGTTGTCATTGCGCGGTCTGGGTCAGATGGAATGATAGCCACGTCATCAGCGTAAGCCAATAGCTTGGTGTCACCGCCTTGCAGACTGACCGGAATAATTTCTGAGAAGGCCTCCAGATGCCTAATAAGGGGGTCTAGATAAAGGGCAAACAATAAGGGGGAAGCAGGACAGCCCTGTCTTGTTCTCCTGCTGATTGAGAAATGAGCCATCTCTACCCCCATAATTCGTAATCTTGCTACAGGGTTAGCGTATAAGACCAGTATTGCTTTCACAAATAGTTCCCCTAGGCCGCAAGCCTTAAGGGTCTGCCATAATAATTTCCATGACACCCTGTTGAAGGCCTTCTCTGCATCTAAAAAAGCTACCCCATAGGTTTAGCAGCGATCTCAGTAGCATCAAAGAGAGTAATTAACCTCCTAACATGATCTACAGTCCCTCTTCCTTGTATAAAAACGTGCAGCCATACTGAAACAAGATGGTGCATCACAGAGTTCAGACGTGAGGCAAAAATCTTAGAATAAAGCTTAGCATCGCTATTTAACAGCGTTATAGGCCTATATGTGCCTAAGTGTGTTGGATCTTTACATTTTTTAGAAAGATGACGCTGTTCGCAATACCCCAAGAACCCGGTGGTGTGGCCCCTTCCTTGATCTCCTGAAATAAACTAAGCATAGGAAGATATATCTCACAGACAAAAACTTTGTAAAACTCTATAGGAATGCAGTCAGTTCCCGATGCCTTGCCCGTTGGGAGGGCTTGTAAGGCATTATATAACTCCTGCTGTGTAATTTCTGCCCCAAGCCGGGCAGCCTCCTCCTGTGGGACCCTTCCAGTTGGTTCAAACTCCTGTACTTCCAGATTTGATAAGTGACCTTCACCAGATGAAACTGAATACAGGTCTTCATAAAATTCTCTAAAAGCCTTTCTAATCTCAGCAGGCTTTGTCACGACTTTACTTTCTAATCCGGTCTATATTTCCTGCTGAAGCCTGCTGTCTAGTCCTGATTGCCAGTAATCTGCCCACCGTCTCGCTATAGTCATAGCAATCCTGCTGCTTAGCTCAATATTTTCTTGCAAGTCTCTCAGTATTAAAATTGTTCAGGCAGGCTTTAGTGATGTTAATAGAACTCAGGATTCTTGACACTTCCCCACCACATGACACAGTACTAATCAATTTTGTTTCTAGTCGGGCAAGCTTTTGATAAAACAGTTTGATCTGTTCTGCCTCTTTTTTTCGCTCACTCAAACAGTATTGCAAGATCTCACCTCTCGCTGCCGCTTTAAAAGCATCCCAGACCATACCTGGAGGGGCACTACCACTATTATTATAAAAACACTCCCTGATCCAGTCCTTCATATATCCAATACATTTTTGATCTGTGAGCAAAGCCCTCTCAAAAGTCCATCTAGAATATTTCTTTCATATGCCTTTTACTGAAACCTCTAGGACTATCGGGTTATGATTGGACATAACTCTGGGGAAGAGTTGAATTCATGCCTCTTTGAGTATACATGGCGAGGTTAAAAAATAGTCCAGTCTAGCAAACTTGCCATGTGGGGCTGAATAAAAAGTATAACTGGGCTCAGGAGCTCTAAGTTTAGGCCAAACATCTACCAAACCGATATCCATTACAAGATTTTTAAGCACCCTCATCGAATATGGCTTCCGCCCTTTACTAGTGGTCCTGCCTGTTCCCAGAGTGTCTCTGGACCCATTGAGATTCAGGTCCGCACACACCACAAACGGGGCTGGCCAAGATGGTAATTCATTGGCCAAAAAACAGAGTAGCCCTGGGTCATCTAAAACAGGAGCGTAAACTGTACATAATGTAAAAGAACCAGTTATATGCTTAAATTCCAATAATACCCATCTACCATTCATATCGACCGCTTTCCTGCCAGGGTTAATAACACTGCCTTTAATAAGAACTGCAACTCCCTTAGTCTTCACATCTTGTGTAGTGCATGCTGCTACCTTCAGCCCCAGGGAATTAAGTAAGTTGCTATCGTTCCTGGCAATGTGAGTCTCCTGCAGACAATAGATTTCTGCCTTTAATACCTTGAGATCTTCATGTATCCTCCTCCTCTTGGCCCCATCATTGAGCCCACATATGTTAATAGATGCAATACGAACTTTAGCCATGGTTCCCCATAAAAATTGCTTCCAGCTGTTCTACCATATCTGAATTAATACACATATTGTACTGTTCCTGCAAACCTTATTGAATAGCCTTCCTACCGAACTGCTCTCTGACCGTTAGTAACCTTATTAAATAATACCCATAATATACTTCTCTCTTCCGCTGCAATTTACACTTCACGTTGTCACCATACCCCCCTGTCCTATCCCCCCGCCACCCTTTCTCCACCCCCCTCCCCTACCTCTAGAGACAGCCAGACGAAGAAAGGTCTGCGTGATGGAGACAGGAAAAAAACATCACAGCGCTCCTCCCCCAAAGCTCCCTCCGCACTTTATTAAACCCAAAGTGTCGATAAGAGAAAAGGAGGGAAGAGAGAGAAACAAAGGGGAGAAAAAGAAACACATGGTGGGTGAAATGCATATATAACCTTTTACTAATGTCAGGAAGAAAAAGAAAAAAAAACATTTTCATATAAATTAACCCCACAGTTACATTGAAACCTCAGACATTTCTTTTATCTGACCGGATTTGATCTAGGTACTCTCTAGCTTGAATTTCTGAGGTGAAAAAGTTAACCTCCCCTCTTACGATTGTCTTCAGTCTAGCAGGGAAGAGTAAAAAGGCCTCAAACCCAGCATCCTGAAAGGGCTTGATCATTTGCCGGAGTTGCCATCTACGCTCTACGGTAACATGACAAAAATCTGGGCGTACAAAAAAAGAGGACTCTTTATGTTGCCGTCTGGCCTCGGGTCGGGCTTTTTCAAAAATAGCCTGTCTAAGCATGTAATTACCAAAAAAGACTAATATGGCCCTTGGTTGGGTTGTGTCTCTGCCAGAGTTTATATGTGTGGTGAAGGGGGACCTGTGGACCCTCTGGACGGACTTCCAGCTCCCATTTCCACCCTGTAAGCTCAGGGAAGGATTCTTTAAGGAGATTTGAAATGAAGGAACGTATGTCCTCCCTTTCCAGGCCTTCTTTTATCCCTAAGAAGCGGAGGTTATTCCTCCTCATACGGTTCTCCATATCCTCAAGCTTCTACATAGCATCGGTGAGGTGAGCATCATGGGTTTTAGTATCCTCTTTAATGTCAGACAACTCCTTTTCGACCACCATTGTTCTCTCTTCCAGAAAGGTCATCCGCTCGCCAATCTCCACACAGGTTTTTCCGACTTTACGTATCGCCCCCTCTGTTTTTTTAGAAGCCTGCCTTGCTTTTTTTCCATCAGCCCGAGTCTCAGCACGATGTTCTGTTATAGTATCCAATATCATACTCAATGCAGAATTCATATCTGTTATCCCCTTTGCCTGAGATGCACCAGTGGGAGATTACGTCTGTTCAGTTGTCGAAGCCATTGGGCTGGTTATCCTTGTGTGTGAGTAGTCCCACTTCAAACCTGAGCGCCTTCCTTTATTTTTCTGGATCTCAATACACCCTTCACCCCCCTTAAGATTCGTCCGAGATTTCTGTCGCTTCTGTGCTATTTCTGGTGCTTCAAAAAAGCTGGAGCCGGACGAAGACAAGCTATCGTCAAGTTTACTGTGGTCTGATTCGGTTACACCTGATAGTGACTCCTCAGTAAGGGAATAAAACGTATCTGTTCCATCAGAGATTATATCTCCTGCTGCCTGAAACAGATCTTCGGGACCTATAACAGCTCCCATCCCCCGGAAGCCTCGTCAATTGTTGGCCCACAGGTTTGGGGGTCAGTCATAGCCTCATTATCATCCTTTCTGCTGTCGCCAGGTTCTGTGTCTTTTTCTGTTTCTTTTCCTGTTTCTCTTTCCTTACGAACATCTTTATTATTCCTGGAAATCTCATCCTGTGTTTCCACGTATACAAAGTTTTCACCCATAACATCCACCGGATCTCTGCTCAGATTGTGGACAGCCATTTCTGAGGCTAAATTGTACAGGGGTTCTATTATATGCTCCAGAATACCATCTCCAGGTTTTTTTAAGAATTCGGTAATAGCAGGTTGAGGTGGTATAGAAAGTGTATTTATCTTGTCCCCTACAGAGGCAGCCCCCCCTTCTTCGGAAGCTTTTGTATTCATCCCTTTCCACCACGCAACACGCTGTCTGAATCCTCCGTCTCCCAACCCCTCCACTCTCTGCTTGTTTTTTGACGTTGCGAGGCTCATTTGGTTTGCCTGCCAAAGCACAAGTGCTTTAGGGGGAGTCCAGACTGTTATCTTGGGGCAGATGTATTTGTGGTGAATTTTGCCGCTTCCTTCATTTGCTTTGCCGATTTGGGTGGCATCCTCTCAAACACCAAATTATATCTTGTTATGATGCAGGAGTTCTATAGAGACAGCCTATGTTCCACTTTGACTGCAATTCTTGCCAGCGCCCACCAGGTGGAGCACACTGATCTTGCTGCTCTCACCAGCCTCTCACTGCCGCCCTTACCGCCTCTATGCACGCAGAAGTCCGTTATCCCAGCTGGTGTTGCAGTCCCAAATCACCTACTCAGTTCCAGTCCCAGCCAGGACATCCGTGTAAGCTCTGAGCGCCGACGAGGCAGCTCCAGACAGAATCACCAAGTCCGCAAAGCCCAGGTGAGTGCACTCGATTATGCTCGACAGCACGCGGAACACAAAGCGCGGAGCGGGGAGAGGAGCTGCTGCTGCAGTGATCACGCTGCAGCCATCTTGCCTAAAAAAAGACAAAAACCCCGCCCCTGATGTCTTCCCAAACAAGAAAAAAGCATTGGCAAAGCCTAAAGCTATGGAATTGGCCGCAACTCTTTTGGCAAATCTTGTTTTGTTTTGGTATGGTTTTTGCAAAATGTATTGTTTGGGAAGCTGCCGAGCCATCATCAGTCTAAACAAAAACATTGGTGATGTTTTGTTCTAAAAATTGCCATAGTACTCCCTGGCACTATAGAGAACTACTTTGCGTTTTGATGTAGTCCTTGTGAAAGGGCAGCAAGTCGGAACTCATAGTGAAGTCAGCCAATGGCTGAAATGGGCTGATACATTGCCTTTTGATGTATGCTTGAGTGGGTGGATGAAAACTTAAGCTAAAACTCCTAAAGGTAACTATGTTATACACATAATTTTAGTAAAAGAAAAAGGTCTCAGCAAAAAGTCTCGTCTCGCCTAACACAGACTTAAAAAGCCACTCGGTCTGGCATTAGCTGCCAGACTCTTGCCTTTGGGTAGGAAAGAAAGAAAAGAAAGAAAGAAAGAAAGAAAGAAAGAAAGAAAGAAAGAAAGAAAGAAAGAAAGAAAGAAAGAAAGAAGAGGAAGGTCAGAAAGAAAAAGAAAAGATTCAAAAATTTAAAGGGGGAAGAAACAAGGATAGAAAGAAAGAGAGGGAGAGTAAGGCATGAAAGAAAGAAAGAAAATAGTGGAAGAATGGCTCAAAAGAAAGGAAGGAAGGGGAGGAAGGCAAGAAAGAAAGAAAGAAAGAAAGAAAGAAAGAAAGAAAGAAAGAAAGAAAGAAAGGAAGAAAAAAGAGGGAATGAAAGAAAATAGAAAGAAGGAAAGAAAAAAAGGAAAGAAGAAAAAGAAAGAAAGAAGAAAGAGGAGAAAGAAAGAAAGGCAGGGCTGTAAAGATAGAGCATACATTCAGTGTTCATGTGAGCTCCTGGTATGGTGTGAAAAAGTAGCAGCTAGATAAGAAAAGGCTACTTCAAAAGGAATTTTCATCATATTTGGCAAGAGATAGGACCTGAAAAGCTGGAATTTGCCCTCTACATCTATATAGTAGAAAGTGTCCCGCTATAAAATCAGGTTCTACAATCAAAGGCAACCCTAAAGTAGTAATAGAGTAAAATCAAAAACACAGATGGGAACTACCTTGTGTGGGGATGTAGTCCATGTGAAGGGGATAAATGTGGTCACTCAAAGTGAATTAGGCCTGTTGCTGAGGTATGCTGATCCATTGCCCCATGCTGTATACTGTACTGAGAGGAAGCTAAATGTGAATGATACAAGATCAAACCAATGGATGAAGAGAAGTGGCTAAAAGCCTCTTTATGTACGAATGCTATACATAAACCTTTAGTAAAATAAAAAAGATCTTGGCTAACCTCATACTCAAATATGTTTTGTTTTTAAGCAGTTCATTTCCCTGCACATGGGCTAAAAATAGTTTTCTGCTTGGAACTGCAAATTCAGAGACGGAGATCTGTTGTTTCATACAGCCTTTCAGTCAATCACAGGAGGTTGGAAATTGTGACCTGTGAAATACATTTTCTTTACCCAGATCTCTTTCAAACCCATCTGAATATACAATTTGCAATGTGACTTATTCATACATAGGTTGCCTCACAAAACTGCATTCCTGTTCAGTGTTTAATTTCCAAACTCTAGCTTGCTAATAGGGATAGTACATCTTACCCAAAACGATACCGTATACAAGCTCAGGCATGTAGTTTCACTCACCAACTTAACACTCATCCGATCAGAACCATGGTGCACATTTTAGTACACCTTTTCTAGATATCTCTGACTCCTTCCATTTTCTGGTATATAGGTTTAGTTGCAAAAACATTTATAAAATTCCTGTTGTATACAAAATTACTTATGTTTACAAATGCACCATGGACCTTGTTGTTGCTGTTTAATGCAATTCATTGGTTTCAATTCATTTTTATTGAAGAAAAATAAATTCCCTTGCCTTTTTAGAGTTTACATACAAGATTGCAGCAGTATTGGACACTCTTGGTTGCAAATACACATAAATCTACATACATACATACATACATATGCCTACATACATACATAGATACATACATACATATATAAACTTAACATACAAAAGAGTGACAGTTTACTCGGTCCCGTTCAGCCATTTGCTGTTAGCGTTTTAGAGATGTTGCCTTTGGCTGGGTGGGATATCCTTAAAAACAAACAACAAATAATAAAGTGATTGAAAGAATGCTTCAATTAATCCAGCCACTGGCGATCACACGGAACTATAGTGTAGTTCCTACATCGCTGATAGGCTCTGCGCATTGGAATAATATACACTATAGATTTGACATAGGACTGAGGTCAGTATGTCTCTATCGAGTACAGTAAACTTAATTACTTGTGTGTGCCAGCTAACTCAGAGGTCACTAGAAACTTCTTGAATATACAAGAAGGTATTCGTTTTTGACAACCTCATAAACATGATAACTTTGTTTCCCTTAGAGTCGGAACAATCTCAGAACCGTGGAAACAATAGATAACAGTTTCACTGTCAATTGTGCATGCTTCGTTTCTACAGAATTGCACAGAAATAGAGAGACGGGCGTTTCAATAAAAAAGGGTTTATTGAACAGTCTTATTTCTCATGCAAGAGATAAGAACTGCTACAATCGAAAGACAGGCTGTAAAGTACAATATGTACAGAGTTAGCAGTAAGATAAAATAATACTGCAATTGCATGGTTTGTAGTTATGCCATATATTAATTAAAATACATACATAAATAACACAGGCTAAAATGTGGATACTCATCTGGTGCTTCTAAATAGTTCTACCCCAGTGTACCTAACCTAAGTGAGGATGAGGTAAGAAGTAGGTGCTGGTTTCTAAAGTATAGCTAGCTGTAGCTGTAGTTTTTTCAAGAGTTTCCAAAAATGTCTCTAAGTTCTAGTCTGCTCCATACCTTAGAATGTACGAGGTTGGAATCTCTTTCTGGGACTCGATATCTAACACCCCGCAAAGGGAGTCAGAAACGCTGGAGCTGGATTCTCTGCCAGGAGGATGACAGCGTCTGGTCAGTGCATCAGGCTGGAACTTGATCTCCTTCCGAACTTGCTGTGGCGAACCGCAAGTAGGCAGTCGAGCTGGACCGTACCGGTACCGTGGTTTGCCAGGGCAAGTGCAGGTATTTATACCGTGAAGGTGTTTAGGAATACCTGTATTGACGTAAAAGTCGGGCATCGTAACATCATGAATGAACCCCTAAGGAATAGATGTTCATGCATAATAAATGAGTTCATGGAGAAATCAATATCCAAGCAAGGGAAATTCCTAAAGGCTTAAGAGTCTGGTTTTCCAAGAACTCGTTGTGATGTGGATTGACGGATTGTAGGAGACCATGCCTGTATTTGGATAGCATGGACAATGCCTAAATAAGCGCTGGATTTTCTATGCCTAAATTAGGGCAATATGAATTGTACCTATATAAGGGCATAAATCGGGAAACCTATATACAGAATCTAAATCTACACACAACACCCACTCCAGTTTCGTATGAACGACATTACTAAATCCTAAACATACTAAACATGTCTAAAAGAGAATATCGCATGATAATCGAAAACTTGCTAAAACATATCTAAAAACATATGTCCTAAAAATGCATTACAAACCCATTGCTATGCATAAGGTGCTGTACATATTAAAAGCAATGTTTCATTCTTAGTATATGCGTGCATTGAAAATGCCAACAAGAATGAACCAGAAATATATCAATTGTTGATGTGACAAGGTGGCATAATGTCCCTGGAGGTTTTTCAAAGAATTCTGTTCTCTATGAATAGTTCTACTATAAGCAAATTACTGTGCCAAAAAATGAAACAATTAAAATTTGGAGAGAAAAAATTAATCATAGGAAAAAAGTTCCAAAGTTAGTCCCTTGTCAGAAAAGAATGAAGGCCAAATTCAGAGTCTCATTGGAACACTGTGTGCCTGAATCAAAAGTCAGTGTGTGGATCTGGAGAAAACATGAAATCTTCTAATCCTGTAGACAAAAAGTCGTCCACCGTTGTAGGTGAAAGTTGGAATACCTCGTGTAGAAGATTAACTGCACATAGATGCGAACTATCGCCTTCAGCATTGGTTGCATCAGCAATGTTTGAATCGGATGTTACCTGCCTGCCTGTTGTTTCCCCCGTACCTCAGCAGTAGCAATTTGAGTCTGTAAGATCTCAATGAATGCCGTCATCAGGATTGGTAGCCACTGGGGACAACACAGAGCATGGGCCGTTACCGGGTCCAGCAGAGTATCGATATCCGTAGGCATGACAGATGGGAGTGTTAGACAGATGTCTAGCATGCATTCTTCACTGCAGAGCAGGCAGCATAGAACAGGTAAGATGCAATCTTGCCAGATTGGTCTAAATGACTGAAAACATGTGGTGTTTAATTCTCGAAGACGAGGTAAACCCAAAATTTGCAGTCACAACACTTCATCTCCAAAAGAGCTCTCTCCATGGTGAGTTGGGTGTCGATGGTGAGTTGGCTTGCCATATCGTAGCAGTAGGAGCAAAAATAGGATCCCTGCAACGAGTGCTAAAAGGAGCAGCAGTCTGCCAAACACAGAGTGCACAAAGTTTGGAAAAATTCCGAGGACTGCCTGAAAAGGTGCTAACAGTCCCGCACACACGTTCTTAAATGCATGTATAATACCGATCATATCAGACATGTTTAAGATACAACCTAACATTTCTGAGAAATGTACAGGGCAGTTTGTATACAAAAGGGTATGTATCTCCGCAGAAGTCCTTGCAACTTGTAGATCATAGGTTTCTTTGACCGAGGTCAGTGGCACTGTTTCCTGTAAAAGAATGGCCTTCATTCTGCTTAGAGTATCAATTTGTATAGAAGAGATGTTCAGTGAAGGCCACAAAGGCGACTCCCTGACTGTGTCTATTTGTGGAAACAGAACTTGCATTCAGAAAGTGACCCTGGATGTAACCATAACTAGATATGGAATACCTGGCAACATGCCACAGCAGCTGAGATCATTCAACATAATGTAACTCCCTTGAGAAAGTTGGCCAAAAATTGGATTAATCACTGCAGCCGGTGAACTTTGCAGGTGACAGGATAAGTTTGTAGTGGAACCATCACAGGCCCCGTGTAAGTTAATACCCTGACAAAGGAGAGAACTGCTTAGTGTGTGTTCACAGTTTTCACCGTTAAGAAACACTTCACGTTCCCCACTCCAACATCTAAGTGTGTAAGGTAAATCCCAGGATGTCTTGATGTATCCTTTACCCAACATTTCATATTTGCCAACTGGTATATGTTTTAGGCAATATTGAAAATGGAAAGTTGTAACAGGCAGAGTGATTTTACCATGTATGATCCACTCAGTAGCTGGTTTTTCTGCCACTGTGAATGGTAATTTTTCCAGTTTTTCAATGCTCAGCATAGTGTAGTCTGCTCCCCTTTGTGCCAGTCTGATCTGTTTATCAGTGAGATTGAATTCTGAAAACAGTGACGTAGTGTGATTAAACGCCAAGGCACATAGCCTGCACGCAAGTTTTGTAGCATCCAGCCTAATAGCATGATAGAACGTAGCTGAGACTGACCATGTTGCAACATGACCAAGTCTTGTTCCATGATGTCTATGACAGAAGACACAATGCTGTCCAATGAATATATTCTGAACGACAGAGTTGTTAACCCATTGTCTACTACAGAGAGACTTTTCTCTAAATTAATACGATCAATTTCTCGTAATCGTTCTGCAGTCTCTGCTTGGGTAACCTTCCATGCTTCATTATAAGCAGCGTAGATACCAGCATATATGAAACGTTTTTGATGCAGTTTTCTTAGTCCTAGCAAGAATTCCCTAAGGTCTGTGCCTTCTTGAAGGAAAGTTAAGTGTTCTTTTACATCCTTCAGTGTAGCTTTCTGTAGCCAATCAAGGCAAAGTTTCCCTACACTGTATGTTGTTACTACCCCTGGATGCTGTCTTTGAACATAGTGTGGGTCTGGCCTATTGATAGTGAAACCCAGTGTTTTGTTCAGGAATCGATCTTGACAGTTATCCGTGTCTGTGGGCCAGAGCAACCATTTTTTCCATTTTGGATCTGATCTGTTGTGATGCAAAATATTATGTACGTCGACCTACCCCCGTGTAGTGCTATTACTTGCAGTTATAGGTATGGTCGGTGTGTTCATGTCTTTGATCTTGGCTAATCCAAGGCAAGACGTTTTTTGGACAGTGTCATTCAAAAACATAATTTGCTCAGGGATGATACAGGCTCTAAATAAAGCTTCTACCCCCGTACTTGCCAATCTTTTGTACCCCAGACAGTTTTTGTCTCAATGTTATCTTTCCGAAAGTCAAAACCTTGTCTAGACAGTTGGGCAATAAAGGCTGCAGAATAAATCTGTTTTGTGTTAGTTAACATATTTTTCGTTCCTGTCTTGTTCACATTTTTAAAGTAAAACGTTTCTGGATTAGACAAATTGTAGCCTGAAAAATATGGAAATTTCATTGCAAAACTTTTTGAACTACCCTTTGGAGGTGTAGGACAATGTTCCCATTGGTTATATATAAATAAATTTCTAGGTGTCCCAGATTTATGCACGAAATGATGACCATAGTGGTTATAACAATACATTTGTTCATAGTCTGATGAACCCTCTAAATATTCATGATTTGTGAATACAGTAGACATCTCTAGATCAGACATCATGTTATTAACAGTCTCGAAGTCCTGATCATCAGAAAAGGTACTAGAGGTAATAAAGTCACTTAAAAAAATCTTAAATAAATGTGGAATCTTCAAAAGCTCCGATGGGCCAAAAATGTCATGTTCAGTTTTATCCCAAACTATACCCTCTGGTATAGGAACGGCTGTGATATTCACTGCTGACAAGTCTCTTGCTTCATGATGGGATGAATTGTGTGGCTGGAAAAGTAAGTTCACTCTTTTACTTGCTGTGTCCATTTGAAGATATCTTCCATTTATGAGCATACCCAGAGTTATTACCAGAGCTAACCAAAGTAGAAAGAAGAATATTCCCAAAACAATCAATAGTTCAATCCATGGTGAAACCAGATAAGTCTTTTTCAGGAGATGAATAAAGTATGTTGCTTGTTCTTTGAAAGTTCTTTGTGCTGGTGTCGTTTCAGGTTCGCTGGGATCCTCAGAAAACGTATCAAAGTTCATGAAATAGCCAGAGGCAGTTCTGTCAATGGTTGGAATTGCATCAGCATTTGTTGAATTCACTGGAACCAGTTGATCACTTGTTACTTCGTTGTAGACGTGTATCAGGACGAACTGTTATTTGGGTTTCAAGAGGGACAAGTTCCATAGCTTTGTTGCTTAGTCCTTCATTTCTCACTGCAGAATCTTCAAAGGTGATGAATCTCTCAGTTTGAACCTCTTGGATTGCAGCTAGAGGAGTGCGGCTGCTACATTGGTGGAGTTCACTTGGCCTACTGCTTAGTATCGGCCACATAGTGTGGTTTGATCAGGTCGATGGACACAAATCTTTTCTCCTTTTTACCAGCAAGGGGCGGCAGTAGTACTGTTCTTGATCCATGGATTGCTAGGACAGGTACTGGTTGTCTGTAAGAAGGCCCAAATTCCTTCTTGTCCGCGATCTTTCTCTGACTAGATCACCAAGCTTTAGGATCCAGACAGGTCTTGCTGGGACAGCTGGTTTTTCCCCAGTGATGGTTGGCTTCAGGAGCACGTTGCTTTGTTTCGTTCTTAGTTCATTTAAATCCTGTAAAACAGCCAAACAATCTTTGATATCAAATTTCTTATTTTCCACCACTGTGCCTTGCATATCAAGGTCCGGTACCAAAATTCTAGTTCCAAATAGAACTTCATATGGAGTGACACACCCTAGAGAACTTCTTGGCAAGTTATTAAGTGCGCGCTGGACTCCATAAAGGTGTTTGGCCCACCCATCACCCAAACCTAATACCCTAGCTGTTATAGACTGCTTTATGTCCCGGTTTTTTCTTTCCACAACAGAATTTCCCTCAGGATGGAATGAAGAAGAATACCGCAATGCTACGCCCAAACTGGCCATGGCTTCTTTGTAAGATCGAGAGCTAAACGCAGGACCCAGGTCAGAATGTAGTGTGCCAATTGCGTATGTGCCGATAAAGACTCGCAAATCTTTTATAACAGTTCGATCGTCAGCCGAGCGCTGATGCCACACCCATAGGAACCTTGATTTAGTGTTCATGGGATTGCATTTGCCCAAGAGGACGCCTGCACAGAGATAGTCTAATACTGTCTAATAATGGTGTCTGAACTGGGCTGGCTATGTTGTAGTCCGGTATCTGGCGGCGTTCTGTACTACGATCTCTATTGCAGTCTATGCAGTTATTGATGAAGATATGAATCAGTGTATAATATTCATTGTAAGATTGAACACAGTAAAAAGAATCGCACACTATGAGTGTGGGGAATTCCCGATCCGTGTTTTCAAGTGCCATCTTGAATGCCTGTAGTTCAGCTCACTAGAGATTGCCTTTTTGTGACCATTTGTCTGAATTTGCCATCGCGCATACGACCTTTAACGATCGCTCATGCTGCACTGTAAACTTGTTTACTCTCCGTAGCGGGTTGTGCAGATCAGTCAGTATAAATTATAAATTCGTACTGATCAAGAGGGAGAATTTCAATAGGCAGAAGACATTCGTGTTCGTATTGCAGCAATGCTTGTGTTTTTAAATAAGGATCAAAAACATATTCAACATCAGTTGCAGCAAGTGAATTAACCCATTGTATCCATCTCGGATGTAAAGCTTTTGCATTCGGAATGCTAGCTTTAGTAACTGTCTCTAAGGCTGGTACAGGAGTCACGACCTTAATGCGTTTCCCCTGTGCTAGGGCTCTTTCTTTTGCTACAGCGGTTTGAACTGCTGTCAGAATCTTTTCTGTAGAAGTGAATTTCATTTCTGCTTGTGTATACAAGTGTGATTTGTATGCAATTGGTACTTTTTCACGTCCACTAAAAGTTAAGTAGGTGAATTCGCATTGACCCGAAATGATTCGGATCACTAAGTTGCGTACGTTTACGCGTGTTTGCAAGTGTTTAGTTGCTAACATGTCTGTTTGACGTGAACGCAGAATTTCTGTGTGTTCTTGTGTCCAAGTTATGGCTTTGAAATCTGGTTTGATTAATTTGTAGAGAGGTTTAACCCTCTCTGCGTAGTTTAGAATGTATGTTCTTCCAAAATTCAGTAAACCTAGAATCGACTAAGTTTTTCAGCGTTTTTGGAGGTTCGAGCAGCGCACACTTTTCTAAAAAGTTGGCTGCCAGGCTTTTGCCTTCAATTGAAAATCCATATCCTAGGAAAAGGACGTCAGAGGCGAACCCCAATATAATGGTGTTCACCCTGTTCAAGTGTCTGTCCAGGTCATCGTCTGTCAGATAGATACCATCGGCATATGACAATGCCTCGTCATCATAAATTTGTAGTAACACTGTTACCCATGCTGAGAATAACCCCGGGCTGTTTTTGAACCCCTGTGGCAGTCGACAAAATTGACACTGAGTCCCCATTATTGAGAAAGCGGTCAAATATCTACTTTCAGATGCAATATTTTGACAAAAGAAACCATTTGAAATGTCTAATGTGGTTTTGTACTTTTTACGCACAATGTTATTCATTAATGCTGTACTGTGTGCATTTTGCACTGCAAACGTTTTACAACATGAGTTTAGGTGTCTGTAATCCAAAACTAGACGATATGTATTGTCTGGTTTGGAAACAGGAAACAAAGGATTGTTCATTGATGAGGTGCATGTTTCAATCACCCCCTGGTACTCAAGTTGATCTAAGATCTCCCTGACTTGTTTTTTAGCTTCTTGCTTAATTGGATACTGCCTTTGTGCAGTTGGTTGATTTTTTAACTGGATTTTGTGGTGAGGTGAGTCCTCATCCCATCCTACATGATTTTTGTATAATGCTAGGGTTTGGGCCACTGCCCATTTCCTGGCATGAGTATATTTTAAATGAACTGGAACTTGGTTAGAGAAGGCTGGCATAATGATGTCTTCACCATGTGGGCACTTCCTGACAAATTCTGGTGGCCAGTCTTGTTCTGCTAGAAGTATATCATAACCCTTTGAAAGTCGCTCCCAAAAGAGTGCTTTAACTTTTCTTGGTGTGTCTCCCTCCATCCCGAGTGTTATTTCATATAACCTATGCAGAGAACTAACCCTGGTGTCTGCAGTTTCAACTTCAATGTCCTCATTCATGTCCACTGTCTCCAGAAGCCCCTTCAGGTTCTGGCGAGCTACTGTAACTTCTGCTGCACTGTCCAACATTGTCTGAGCCCATTCTCCGTTCTTGAGTTGGGTTCTCAGAATCCTCGGCATGTCTGATCTTCAGACCTGCTACCTTCTTCTTGGAGAATTTAGGTTTTTGTTTGTTTTTCTGAATGTGTTGATCGTCTTTGGACTTCACGCGTTCTTCTTTGTTCTCTGACCGTCTTCTTTAGGATGTCTGTGATGATATATGAAAGGTGCGAGAGGAAAGTGTATCAGTATCTTGATACCTGTCAGGTTTTCTCAAATTATCCCTATTCCTGAGGTTATACCTCCTTTCAGAGGGCTCCTTTTGAGGAGACCTACCTCGGGATTGAGAATCTTTTTCTTTTGAATGTTGTTTGTTATTTTCCCACTTCTTTTTAGAATGGGTAGGATTGTTTTTAGTAAAGCCCTTTTCAGGACTTTCAGACAGTTGTGGTTTAACTAGTTTCCCTCCCAAACTGTCTCGGCCTAATTCTTCATAGGATTTTTCAATTATTCTGGCTAGTCCTTGTGGTTATACTGTTACATCAATGTCCCTTAATTTCTGGCAGATTACCACTGATGCTGCTTCTCCTTTAATATTAGATAATATTATTGTTGAGACCTGGTCGAAATTTTTAAGTAACTTCATACCTAAATTCAGAGCAGGCTCTGCCCCGTATTCGTTTTGAATCTGTTTCAGGACATCAGGTATTACCACCATGGACGGAACACCATGTGTTTTTGTGTAGATTGCAGCAAAGATGGTGCCCCAAGTGGTGCAGTCTTCCAGATGTGGTGTGATCCCCATCGGTAAACAGATTGTTAGAATTCTGTGTTTCTCATAAGGGCTAGTATTAGGAAATACTGCTTCGATTTGAGTAATTTTTTTAGCTATATAGAACGGAATTTGTTCACATTTTGTGGGCATTTTACCCATAACTGCGTGTAAAGTCTGTGGAGTGATTTTTAGTGTATTTCCCTGATGAGGGGCTGGATTTTGAATGGTTAATGGTGGTTGGACTGTGAAAGTCTGCATGACATATTGAACTAATTGTCTGTAGATTTTGATTAGCTCCTTGATTTGAGCTAGTAATTCTACGTCTGACATTTCTTCAATGTCTGGATGAGGTGTGTAGCCGGCTAAAATCGGCCATGTTGCTCCTGGTCTACCTAGTGGACCGAGCATGGTAATGTGATTGTAATGTTTTAGGGCACCTTTAAACCAGAGCTCATGCTCCTGGTATGTGAGTGGAATTTCAATATCCTCGAGAGGAATATATTCCTCAGGTGGTTCATCTTCTTTGTAGAAGTGAAACAAGTGTGTTACTGGATTTGATTCTGGGAATACTATCCATGAATAGAATACCTCTGTCTGGTGAGATTCATGTGCCTCTATAACAAAAACTGCTCTACCACCTCTTGGTGTTAGGCCATGTTTTATAAGTTTTAGAGTGATGGCTCCCCTTAAATTTGGATGGATGTTTATAGCATCCTCGTCAATTTTTTGAAAACCTGTACGATTAAAAGCTGCTGCAACTTGGTCGTCTACAGCCCCACCGGTCACGGTGTTTGTGCTGTTTTCGGTCATTGTTTAATGAAAGTTTCAGAGAAAGTTTCAAGGGAACAAAGATAAGGTGCACAATATTTTGGAACACTGTATCCTTCAACGTTGAACAAATCAAACAGCTAATACATAGGATTTTCGTCCTACTCAGCTTTGGCGGATACTATCCCTACCCACTCCAGACGTCTTATGGAGTATTATGAGTAGGGGTCTCTGAGAAAAGCACGACTGAGTTACTCCAGTATCTAGCGTTAAATTAGTGCCTTACCAAACCGTTGTGCACCATGTAGTGTTGTTCCTATATCCCTGATAGGCTCTGTGCATTGGAATAATATACACTATAGATTTGACATAGGACTGAGGTCGGTATGCCTCTATCGAGTACATTAAACTTAATTACTTGTGTGTGCCAGCTAACTCAGAGGTCACTAGACACTTCTCGAATATACTAAGCCTGGGCAAAGCACTACGCTACGCTCGCGTAGTTTGCCAAGTTCGCGCTACTTCGCACTACGCGAACTGCACGTAGCACAGTGCGAATACGCGTAGCGTAGTGTTGCGTAGTGCTGCGGTCATTTTTTGCTTGCTCGCGGGCCTCAACGTCAAGTTGGTGACCGCGAGCAAGCAAAATGACATCCCGGCGTGACTTTTTCCTTGTTCGCGATCAGCAACATCAAGTTGGCGATCGCGAGCATGGAAAATAAACCTCCCGGCGAGATTCCAAACGCGAGGAGGTCAGGTTTCTCATTGCGAGTGGTCGCGTATGCTCGCGATGAGAAACTACCAGTTCGCGTTGAGAAAGCTGCCGCTTGAGTAAAAATCTACTCGAGCAGCAGAAAACTACAGCTCGCACTGTGCAAGATGCCATTTTCAATGATTGCACAGTGCCGGTTGCTTGTCCGCACTGTGCAATCATTGAAAACGACATCTGGCACAGTGCGAACAAGGTACTACGCAGTTCGCGAAGTGCTACGCGTAGCTCGCGTAGTGCGAACTGCACTTTGCGTAGCTTCGCGAAGTGCTACTTCGCGAAATACGCCCAGGGTTAGAATATACAAGAAGGGATTCGTTTCTGACAACCGCATAAACATGACAACTTTGTTTCCATTAGAGTCGGAACAATCTCAGAACCGTGGAAACAATAGATTGAACAGTCTTATTTCTCATGCAAGAGATATGAACTGCTACAATCGTAAGACAGGCTGCGAAGTACAATATGTACAGAGATAGCAGTAAGATAAAATAATACTGCAATAGCATGGTTTGTAGCTATGATATATATTAATTAAAATACATACATAAATAACACAGGCTAAAATGTGGATACTCATCTGGTGCTTCCAAATAGTTCTACCCCAGTGTACCTAACCTAAGTGTAGTACGAGGTAAGAAGTAGGTGCTGGTTTCTAAAGTATAGCTAGCTATAGCTATAGTTTTGCCAAGAGTTGCCAAAAGTTTCTTTAAGTTCTAGTCTGCTCCATACCTTAGAATGTGCGAGGTTGGAATCTCTTTCCGGGACTTGATATCTAACACCCCGCAAGGGGAGTCAGAAACACTGAAGCTGGATTCTCTGCGAGGAGGATGACCGCGTCTGGTCAGTGCATCAGGCTGGAACTCGATCTCCTTCCGAACTTGCCGTGGTGAATCGCAAGTAGGCAGTCGAGCTGGACCGTACCGGAACCGTGGTTTGCCAGGGCAAGTGCAGGTATATTTATACCTTGAAGGTGTTTAGGAATGCCTGTATTGACGTAAAAGTCGGGCATCGGAATGTCATGAATGAACCCCTAAGGAATAGATGTTCATGCATAATAAATGAGTTCTTGGAGAAATCAATATCCAAGCAAGAGACATTCCTAAAGGCTTAAGAGTCTTGTTTTCCAAGAACTCGTTGTGACGTGGATTGATGGATGTAGGAGACCATGTCTGTATTTGGATAGCATGGACAATGCATAAATAAGGGCTGTATTTGCTATGCCTAAATAAGGGCAATATGAATTGTACCTATATAAGGGCATAAATCGGGAAACCTATGTACGGAATCTATATCTACACACAACAGAACCACATTCCAGTCAGTCGTTTTTCACCACTAGGCCATTCTGTACCTACACCAGCCATTTAAGTCATGTCATTTCATGGATGGCCGCATGGGATTTTAAGTAGTACCCTATAGTAACCTTCTCCACTGTTCTACCGCCCTGTGATTAGCTCAATGTCCTGTCCTGCCCTATATACCAGAGGTCTTCAAACTGTGGGGCGCGACCCCCTGGGGGTCGTTGCTATGTTCCTTAGGGGGGCGCAAATGGCTTTGTAAATTCTTGTAAATGAAGATGGCCTGGAAGTGTAACTTTCTTTATTTATCGTGTTTCCAGGCTATCTTCATTTACAACCAGCAGGAAAAGGGCATATCAAATGATGGCAACTGTTATTCTTGGTGCTATGGTGGCTGGTTCAAAGATGTGGCTAGGTGGCTATAAAGGAAAAGAACAACATTTCCTGTAAGTATTTTGTTGATTTTTCACATATAGCTAGCTGCATTTAAATTAATGCACATACCATAGATGAAAAATAAATTCAAATTAAAGTAATCTCTGGGAACGTTTTCTTTAATGTTATCAAACCTCAATTCATGAATGCGATCACTACAGTTGTCTATGAAACCAGAGAATCACACAATTGAATCCTGCTTGGCATAGTGTGGAATCCTGACTTTTGTATTTATAATGCTGTGAAGTCCCTGCCGGTAACATCAAGCACTTTGAATATGCAAGTCATGGTTTTAAAATTGTATTATACACTGTTTAAGCAAGGCTGCTGGAATTATGCGGCGGGAATGATGAAATTATGTAGTAGGGTTGACTAAATTATGCTGCGGAAAAAAAAGCCAACACATGCGGCTTAACGCAGTACTTTTTGTGATAGTGTTTCTTCATTATTTTATCAATTTTACACATGCCAGCACTGAGTGGGTAAATGTTTCACCTCAATATTGCCAGATTAGAAACAAATTCAGCAATAAGCAACAGAAAGCTGATTGTCAACCTTTGCTATGTGCCTTCCACGTCATGGCAACATGTGCTGTTGCCTTTTTAGTAACTTTTGATCCATTTGAGCTAGAAACCTATTTTTGTTTCTTAAAACCTGTAGAGTATGCAGCAGATGGTGAATTATGTGGCATGTGGATTTTCAATGGATATCACTACCATTAGTGCAGCAGGCTCAGTGGCACTAGGGCTGTGCACCCCAATTTTGCCCGTGTTACTAGCAAAATGGTGGATGGGAACCCTTTTATCCTGGTAAGCATTAGGGCCCTAATTACCCTTGCTGGTGCAAGATGTTGGATATACTCCCTTTTCTTTTTAACACAAAGGGGCAGACAACCTGCTTTGGACCTCACGTCTAGGAGTGATGGACCAGTGGAGAGATGGGGCAGAGTAGTAGGTATCATTTGTGCCGCAGATGCAGTGGCAGGGGGCACCAGGTGTGTGAGGCATCAAATAAATGCAAATTAGTATTATTTTACTGTCTTTTCTTGATTATGTTGGAGCCCACCATTGTTACTATTATGTTGTCTGTGTGGCTTTGGGCCTTGGATCAATGGACGAAGAGAAGGGACAATTTAATCAAGGAAGACACATTAGCTTAGGCCTCAGAGAGATGACAGAGTGGGTAAAGGGGCAAGATTGAGGACCATTTTTTCAATAAGGGGCAGAGAAGACCGCCACTTCACAAGGCAGTTGATCTCCTTACTAAAGCACATGCAATGGCCCTCAGGCCCAGGGGTGAGAGGCCCACTGCAAAACAATTATGACAGCCTTCATTTATAAAAGATGCTCTTAGGCTTTTCTTCCTGGCACTAGAGGTGAGGGCACCCTTGCTGCAAAGTGCTGGACAACATGCCAGAGCTCATTTTATTCTGAAAGGGACAGAGAATCTGTTCTAAGATTCTAATGATGGCCATGCATGGAAGGGAAGAGGTGAAAGAGGCAGAGCACACAGTCTGCTACTCAAGGCTGCAGCTGTCATTAATGCAACAGGTACAGTTGCATTGGGTCTCAGGAGTGTGAGGAGCTCACAACACCCCAAGTATCAGGAGTTGTGTTATTGCTTGATATACTTGCTCTTTTACATGGGTCACATTTAGGGGCCGATTACGATGTCGGTTGGAAAGGCTCTGAATCGGATTTGGGTCTGCTGAATCCGATTCGGAACCCATCTTTCAGACCGATTTGGAAAGCTTTCCGACTGACCGATTACGATAGTCGGAAATCGTTTGGACTTTCCGAGTCGGTTCTGACTTGGTTCCAAATGGCATATGGAGAAACGGAGTCTGTCAGAGGCGACTTGTACAGGTCTACGGACCACATTTCTGACTGAGTGATTACGATGTCGGATTCGTACAGCCTTTCCGAATCGGTTGTTCTGACAGGGATTGGCTGTCAGAATCTGACTTTGAGGGCCAGTAACAGGCCCTCCTTCTACCAGAGCCTTCATAATTGGGCTGATGGGGGTACCCAGGGACCCCCCTTCCAACCATGCACAGTGTGGAAGGCACCAAAGTGTGCCCGCCACAGGGTGCACAATTGTCCTCAGCCACCCCTTTCTTCCATGGGAGCCTGTGTATTCGGTCGAACCACAGGCTCCCATTGAAGTCAATGGGAGTCCAACCAAATCATATTTGGAAGCCTTGTAATCGGTCCGTTGGACTCCCTGAATCAGATTCAGTCAAAAACCATTCTGAGACTGATTGGTCATAATGCTCTCTGACTGCCTTGGTAATCGGCCCCTGAGTGTGGATTATCGGTTACAGAAAAAGTACTCCTGAAATGGTAATCCCACCCCCTGCACTCGTCTTGGATCTTTCCACTCCCCCAAGTACTGACAAAGTTTTGGTGGGGGGCCCGATCTGAAAACATTTTGCTCAGGGCGCGAGGGGGGCTCACAGCAAAAACCTCTCCAATGCAGAATGTGGCCAATCACTATTTGCTGCCCCCCGGCGCCATCCACTATGTTGCTTTTTCTTCTGCTTTACCAATACTTGTTAAAATGTTTCACAACCATTGGAAAAGCCAAACCATTCCAAACTGCACACTGTGCATGTGTGCATACATGACAGACACTGTGTCATGAAGTCTCAAAATCCATGACAAACCTCATTAAAAGTTGGCTACTGTGCATGCATGTACATTCACGGTGGTCATCTTGGCATGAAGTTTCAAAAAGCACATTCACAGTGTCCATCTTGAAATGGAGTTTAAAGAAAAATAATAAACGTGTAAATTTAAAGAATTGGGAGCATGGGATGTGGTCTGAGAATATGTATTCATAAATATGATAGTAAAAAGATAAGAATTGTTGAAGGTGTATTCAGTTGCCTGCTGCTCCCTATTTGTATTTATGTATTTTGCAAGCAAATAAAGTACCAGTAAGGCACTGATGCCTATGTGTTCTTCTTCAATAGCTCCAAGTATGGGACGAGTATGGGATCTTGATTCCACTGTTTCTTCTCCGATTACCAAGTGCAAGCTCGGCTGCTGAAAAGGCGACCAGTGGCATCAATGAAAAAGTGCTTCGCCCCCGCATCTCTTCCGAGCTTTTCCGTAGTGTAGGTTGCAGTCTGCAAGACAGAGGCTCCTAAGTTGGATGAGAAAGCAACTTATTTTTATATGGATTGATGGAAACCAGCTTTGGCATGTGTCCCTTCCAAGCAGGCTTCTAATTACATGAGTGAGCACTCCTGCACTTAAAAGCCCTGAGTGTCAGCACATCCTTATATTAAGGTGTGCCTATGTGTCATCAGTGCAAAAAGGTGAATATACATCAACAAACATCCTTAGCACAGGCAAAAGACAAGTACTCGAATCGGTTTGAAGAACTTTACTTGCAGTGTTTGGGGTAAGATGTGCTAATTGCAGTGGTACACAGAGATTGTGGTACTGTAGAACCTCATTATTGGAGGACTGGGAGCAGCTGGCGAGTTTAGACTTTATACTTTAAAAAACAAAGAGCATGGCAATATATATATATATATATAAGTATATATATATATACACACATATGTAGATATAACACCATAAAAAACGTATTACGAAAAACGAAGTAATGCAAAATTGTTTACATAAAACTTACTTTGAAAATTGAAACAAAAAATGTATATGAAAGCAATCAGAAGAACGAAATAAAAATATTTGACCCCAAGAGGTACAATTCACTATTCTCCATCCATATTGAGCAATAGCAGGGAAAGTGTTATCTTTCAGGGTTCAAATTTAATAATCCCCCTTCAACTAAGAAAAAGTAGGGAAAATATTGGATTGTGGACGCATAAAATTTAACATTCCTACTACAATTTGAAGAAAGGTTTGGAAAATGTAGGTGATGAGAAGGGTCACATTTCCTATTCCCACTGAAAAGTATGCAAAAGTAGAGAAAGTATTGGACTTTGGAGAGTTAGAGTTAATCTTCCCACTCCAACATACGCAAAAGTAGGGAAAGTGTTGAATTTTTGAGCATTCTGACTTACTACTCCCACTCTAACGTAATCAACAGTAGGGACGTTTTTGGGCTTTGGTGGGATCAGATTTACTATTCTCACTCTAATCTGAGCAACAGTAGGAACAGTGTGAGACTGTGGAGGGATCAAATTTACTATTGCCAATCCAATCTGAGCAACAGTACAGATGTGTTGGAGAAAGCATAGAAAACACATTTAAAAGAATGCATTTAGGACCACATGTACGTTCGTTAGAATTTGCTAGCTCCTAATTGTGATTCATGTGAATCGCAATAAGGAAATCGCACTTTCAAATGTACGAAACTCAAGTGGGTTACAAATAGACCTACCTCATTAATATTCATGAGATAGGTTGCAATTTGAGACCCATTGGGAATCGCTAAAAACACAGGGATGGTGCCCTGCTGGGGACAGTAGACCACCATTGTCTGTGTTTGCTTTTAAATAAAGCAATGTTTGTTTTTAGATGCAGCCTGTTTTCCTTAAAGGAAAATGGGCTGGGTTTCAAAAAGAAAAATAATTCATTTCAGTTTCATTTGAAAAATGTTTTGCATGCATTCCCAAAGAGGAAGGGGTCCCTGTGGACCTCTTCCCATTTGTGAATGGATTACCAACCAATTGCATATGGTGGTAAAAAAGCAAATGTTTTGCGACCGCATTTCAGTCGCAAAACATTTGTATATGGCACAGTGAGTCGATATTAGGAAGGGATGTCCTTAACACGCCCCTTCTAATACCTGATCACAAAACCCAAATTGTGGTTTAGGCTTTGTATGCCAAAAAATCTTTTTGAATAGGCAAACGGTTTGTGACTATGAAAAAGGTTTGCACATGTGGCCCATAGTCAGAAAATGTTTAAAAAATAAGGTGAAATTAAAAAATATATTTATTAAAAATAAATTGCACAAATATTTCAAAATATTTTAAATACGTACACTTCCCAACCTACTACCTTAAGATATAAGCACCAATTAAATAAAAAAAATATATATCAAGAATGAAAAATTATTAATTAAATGAATGATTAAATTAAATAAATTAAAATCATTAATAAATATAAAATTAAGTACATTTAATAATTAAACAAACTGCTCAATCAATTCACCAATTTTCAAAATAAACAATAATTAAAATATCAATTAATCAATTAATGTATGCACATTATTACAAATAACAAATACATTGCATAAAAAGGTATTTATTATCCATAGTAAAACAAATATTTTTCTAATGCTACAAGTGTATAATATTAAAATATTCTGAAGTATGAAAACAAAAAGAGGAGGACTGTGTTGAGAAATATATTACTGCATTACAAAAACTTAGTAGTAGCTAAAAAAAACATTCCCTAGTTTGTATTGAAGTGATTAGCAAAGAGAATAAAAATGCCCATCAGAGAAAATTAGCAACCTGCATAGGTGGTTGAAAAGAAATAAGTAACCACCAGTTAAAAAGTAGCAACACATTTAATAGAGCATGCTTCTGGTGAGGAGAAAAAGGACACTTGGCAAAAAAGAATGAATTTCCTGAGATAAAAGCCACATGCAAGATTTGCAAAAGGAGGGGAGACAATGGCAAGTGTTCTTGTAGTTCACAGGCAAACAGAAGAGTTAATAATCCTAATGATGTATTTGTTCATCATGATGGAGTAGTGAAGTTCAGCAAGCCAAATCAGGTAGTAAGGATAGGTGGAGAGCAAGAATCCTGTTTGATTTGGAGCATGACACACACTTGTAGTGTACACATGTTTCTGGGAGAAGACTGGAATGAAGGTGAAGGTGATTTCACCTGCAGTTTACCACATAAGCCCAGGTGCACCACACATCAATTTCAATACAACTAGAGCAATTATATAGTCCGTATCCAATACTGAGGCTTAAAAAAAAAAAAATCTTTTTTATTCCAATTTCAGTAGTTTTAAAACGAAGTCAAAAACATGATTTTTCAAAATGATACAGCCTTTTTCACACTGATACTGCCGACGTGTTTCGTCCTTATACAGGACTTTTCAGGGCACCGAAAAATTAAATGGATCAATCTCATCAAGAGGGAAGCCAATGAGTAGCCGGATCCATAGCCTATGGGTCGTTCCCCATCACGGTTATTCAATATAAAATATGCACACCGACTTCATCATAACCATGAAGAGATAAGAGGATCTGCTAATCCAGGATAACAGGTAGGTCCAATACTAAGACGCAGATGACCAAAATAATGTATAAAAGGGGATCACATCCAAAATGGTCGATATTACAATTAAATATTAGCCAAGAGTACAGGTTCCTTGTCGTGAAGGGAATCTGCCAAGAGTATAAAAGGAGGCCACGGATTGGGCAAGCATCAACACAAGGCTGTTATAAGCCTAAATAATGTCGACCTATGGAGTTACATGAAGCATCGTGCCGTAGGCCACAACAAGGTTAGAGGATGGTCCAAACTGCATCACTTCAAATAAAATGTTGCGTAAATAATCAAGGAACCAATGGCCGAAATGAGGCTGTCGTGGTATCGCCAAATGCCAAGCGCCACGGCAGAAGAGACGTAGGAAAACCCCAGGAAAGCACCTGCATTATGAGGTAAAACTTGTAGGGCTCTATGAAATAATTATACAGCTCAAGAGAAGGAACAAAAAAATCTCAGTTTTTGTCCTGACAAATGGAAACTCTACGCTCAGTTTGCCACACCAAACGTTAATAGGAATCACCCTCAATCCTACGGCAAAACCACAGATATAGCTGCATTCCATAAATCTCCAAGGGGCAAACTTTACAAGGAAAATTCCTCTGGTATTCAAAAACAGTTTGGGGTGTCTCTAGGGTTATGTTCATGAAATTAAACTAAAGGGGGGAGACACACCAACCATCAGTAAAGTGACAAACTTTCCATTGAATGTGAGGCGCAGGCTGAAAGTAGAACTAGATAAGCTATATAGGGTAGATATAATGGAGTGAGTAGAGGCCATTGAATGGCTAGCATCTCTAATTGGGGCCCATAAGCTAGGGGGCAATATCAGACTCTGCATAGACCTTAGATGGTAAACAAGAATGTCATAGACTGATACACCCTTCCAACAAATCTAATGGTGATAATAACTTTACTGAGAGGAACCCAAGTCTTTACAACTCTAGAATTGATGTGCATTTACTACCAGATTTTAACACATGAAAAATCAAGGGCCTGGATAGCGTCATTGACCCATTTGGCACATAAGGGTTTATAAGTGTACCATTTAGCTTGATAACAGGGCGTCCATATTCCAAAGAATCTTGGAGATTTACTATTAGGACATTGAGAAAGTCCAAATGATCCAGGATGATGTGCTCATAGCGGGGAAATACGAAGGAGAATATGATCGGAAAATGAGAGTAAGAATAGATATTTACAAAGATGTGGACTGACATCAAAGGCAAAGAACTGCTGTTTTACCAAAGACAGGATGAATATTTAGGGCATTTGATCGAGGGTGAAGGAATTAAGCCCAAGGAGTGTCAGATTTCTTCAGTTGATAAGCTAGTCCCAGGAATAACAAGGAGCGTTTTACTTTTATGGGATGAGCATGTTTATAGCAGATTAGTGAAAGATTTCACAGCTGAAACAGCAAACATGAAACTTCTGTTTTAGAAATGGGTACAGTTTGTATGGTACAAAGACTGTGAGAATGAATTTATTAACAGCAAAAATTCAAAATTTAAGAAATGCACCCAGACTGCAGTCTTTTGCCCCAGTAAACAAGGACAACCGATGCCAGAAACAGGAGACTGAGGACATGAAAATATATGACATGACAAATGGATGTTAACAAAAAGAAGAATCAGTGCAAGAGATGCAGAGAGATGAGGTGCTGACAGGGGTGAGGAAGGTTATAGAGGATGGATTGGCTAGACATTTTAAGATGAGTACAAGGTTGGAAGGATCTCAGTTATTTCCAGGTTAAATAAACCCAGACATGAACATAAGCAGAGTTCTTACATCAAGTCTAAAGTCTGAAATACCAGATAATGAGGAGCAGTTAACCTTAAGGGAAATTAAGGATTTTTAAAGTGATGAGGAACTGAGCACAAACAACTGGGTCTCTCTAATTCAGAAAAGAACAGAATGGTAGAGAGGTTCAACTTTACTCTCAAGAAGAGAATCCTGCTGGCAAAATACAATGGAATGTGTTGGAAGTCAATACAATAAACTCTGGCCATACAGAGTAACACCTCACAGAATCAGACCCCATTCAAACTATTCAAATGCAGAAGGCCTAATTGTTCCATTTCTCCAGTGTGAAGAGTAAAATAAAAGTTGACAACTGAGGGGAATTGAATTAGCATGGATAGCAAGAGAAATAAATAGGCAGAAAGAGAGGAAGTTTTCACTCATGCAAGGCCGGACAGTGGTAAAGGCAGCCAGCGATGAAGTAGATCAAATAGAGGCACCAGTGGTTCATACGCATTTCTCCAAATTGACACAACCTTTGCAAAAAAGAGAAGTCCAGGGCAATACTGCGAAGACTCGGAATGAAAGGATCTGAAATCTTAGTGGGGTGGAGAAGAGGAAATTGGATGGATGGAGATTAAGAAATGTACAATGGGGAGAAGGACTCATCAAGGAGAACTCATACAAGATCTAAGTACCTGGTTAATTATGTAAGTTGACCAGTGTATGCCCATGGGTAGGTCCATTTCCTTTCCAAGGAACCTATTTGACGCCATGGATTTATAGTGTTAAAATGTAACAAACATATAGGTTCCTATTACGATGTTGGGTGGACTTGCGACCGCCCTACACCGTCTCGGAAAGTGGACTGACCAACCTCCGGTCGGTGGTCCAGACCGCCTGATTAGGATGCGACCGAACACTGTTCGGTTGCATTGCGATATTTTCCTATGGGAGCATGTGTTACGGCCATAAACTGGCCGTAGAACATGCTCCCATAGGGAAAAGGGAGGTAGTGTTAATCCCTGCAACCCGTAGCAGGCATCTTGAGGTGCCTGCCACGGGGTGCAGGGATTAATAACTCGGCCCCAACCAGATGTCACAAAGGAAAAAGGGCCCAGCTGGGGGCCTCAAATACGCTCTCCGACAGGTTTTCCATGTCGAAAAGGCTGGCATGGAAACCCTGCTGAAAACTGTGCATCGTAATCCGGATGGCGTAAACCGCCATCCATTTGGATTCTGGACCGATTCTGTCTGGCCGGCAGCCTCAATGAGCCCACTGGAAGCCAGCTGGAATGACAGGCTAGTTACAATTCTGACTAAATCAAAATCAGCCAGTCAGAACTGAAACTGACGATGTTGGTCGGATGCCTCATGACTAAGGGTGGGCGGAATTTGCTTAGTCGCGTTACGCAAAGTTCCGCGAAACAGTAAAAAATCTCAGCGAGCACGCGGAAATTCCACAAACACGCTGAATATCTCGCGGGGAAATATCTCGCTAATGGGCAGGGCCATCTTGTTTTTCACTAGTCCCACCTATTTGCGATGCTTATTTCCTGTTCCGGGTCGCGTATTGCGTGCTCCCGCCCGTTCGCGATGAGTATTTTCAGTTCGGGAACGCGTATTACGTGTTCGCGATGCTTTTTGCGTGCTTGCTGGGGAAATATCACACGAACTTGCCCATGCGGACGCAATGGGCGTGGCCATCTTGTTTTTCACTCTATTACTATGCTTCTGGGCCTGCTTTTCTATCCTCCCTCTATCTTTGCAATCCTTTGTTTCTGTACACTTTTTTAATATCTTTCTTATTATCTATCTCTCTTTTTTCCTGATTCTATATTTTGACTTTTTTCTACTTTTTGTGACTTTTTTACGACTTTTTCTCTCTTTTTCTATAACTTGCTTTTTTCATTTCTTTTACTTACTTTTCGAATTCCTCCCTTTTCTTTTCCGCCCCAGAGTCCCAGAACCATGGACAAGGGTGTGGGTAAACCGAAGGGCAAAGGCAAGGTTGCTGGTGCTCACAGCCGCAGCCGCGACCGCCTTCCCTGCGGAATGCGGCGCCCACACGGGGTGCAGGCACAGGCCTTATTTAGTGAGGGGGATGTGGCAGCACTTGTTTTTTTGTACAGCGCCACCTCCCCTTAACCCTGGCAGCAGACAGCAGGCCTGGGTCCGGGTACGGGCTCCGGGAGCATCGCCAGCGGTGGGGAAAGGTGCGCCGGGCAGTGTTTCGCTGCTCTAGGTCAGGCGCACCCCTAAACAGCTGATGCACCTGTGGCCCGATATCTTGGACCGGGAGCAGGACCTGCTGGACCGGCTAGGAGTGGAGGTCCCGGGGATTGGTGAGTAGCTATTTAATGTTACTACTTTGTGTCCTTCTGCTCTGTGTTATATATTGCGAATATATTTTTTTCCCAAACAGCAAGAATGCTGCTGTTTAAAATGCAGGTAAATTAGCTCGGCGCTACTAATCTTACTTGTTTGCAAATTTGCGCTCGCTTACCATGATTATGTAATAGTTTACTTTAGAGAACTTAAGTTAGGTAATGCTAGAGATTCTCTTGTCCTTCCTTTGTCCTCCTGCCACGAAGAAGAGATAGTGGTGGATTGATAGGTTTAGTTACTTATTCGTAGGTAAATTTTTAGTGGTCTGCTTGACGCATCCTCTGTCATGTCACCTGTTGCTGAGTGCTGCTTACCCCAGTCCTTAGTAGAACCTTTTGTAGTTTGTTTAGTGAGTGGTAATAGGCTTATCACTAACAGAACATCAGCAGCAACCAACCAAGAATTTGGTGTATGCTAAAAGGTATGCATGTGTCCCCAATCTATTCATTTTTGAAGAAATAAATAAATGGAAATTCAGACTTAGTGAACAATTGGCCCGTCTGGAATAGGTGGGCTAGGTCAGGTGGTACTTAGGCTTAGGCTTAGTTAGTATTCTGGAATCACTGGATTAGTGTTAATAAATAATAACAAGACGGACCATGAATCCCGCAATACTAGTGGACCAGATTAGATAGGTCAATTTTATTGCAATTGTTGTTTCCATAAATGTTTTTGGGAGCGTTTTTTAAAATATTGTATTTGTTTCACACCAATCATCCATGTTTGTCTCTTTCTTTCTTACATCTTTCATGACCAGCACCCATGGGCAAAAAGACGGGGTCGGAGTCAGCGGGACCGGGAGCTGGAGAAGATGCCTCCCAGGGCCATGGACGCTCCTCTACCAAGGGCTAGGCTGCTGGCCCCTCTAAGTCCTCCTGTTGTTAATATTAAAAATTATACTTCCCTAACGTTTACTGCACCTTATTTTTTCCAAACTATTATTTCGATTTCCTAATTTTATTTTTTCCAAAACCATTTTCGATCTAGACAATCAGTTTCTAAATTCTTGTTATCCCTGCCTCTAACTGCCTCTGCTATGACTCTCTGTACTACTACTGTTAGTCTGTCTGTAGCTAAGCTTGCCCAGGTGACCGACTAGCTATAGTGTCTCCTTAGCCCCCCGAACCCTCCGAAGATAGTGATATCCAATGATTAGACAACCCACAACATAACACTACACTCCCGACCTCCCACACTCGTTTAAGTCCACAACAAATACCACAGAGTCTATGTACGTTTAAAAGGTTTATTTTCAACTAACAACAAGCTCTGTCCGTTGTTCTATAATGCAGTGTACGAGCCAGCACCAACAGCAAAATGCATAAGATTAAAATTTAAAACAATACACATTGTTACAACTACAAGTCCATAGAAGAAAAAAGGGGAAATCAATCATGATGATAACTGAACAGTGGTGGAAGAACCACCCTCCCCTATAAAATTATAAATGAAGATCTCGGAGCCAATTCTGGGGGACCCCTCACCTTGGAAGAATCTAGAAGTACTGGTTACATCATAAGCTCTGCAAAGCTCTGGTTCGTAGAAGGAAATCTTCTGTCTGTTATGAGAAATATGGTGCGCGTTAGTATTGCAAGCATTTCTCAGTTGTGCCAAAAGTGTAGCATGTTATGGCTAAGCAATACGGACTGACCACTAAAACTCCATAACAAAGTGACTTGTTTTTGCGACCTTGTACTCAGCGCTCAGACAGTAGCAGTACAATGTGAGCTCATGTCGGCTCAAAGGCATCTTACACAACAAGCTAAGAGGTAACTTGCACAAAAATAAAAGACACAAAGCTAAAATGGTTGCATGACTCAGGCTAACTTAGCAAAGACTAGAATGACCCTAGGGACCATGACACTACTAGTGTCTACTGTACTACTGTAAATAAAACTAACGTGTGTCTGCGTCATGACTCGAGTATGTTGGTCTTGGGCGAAAGCTGACTGAGCTTGCATGCCCGCTACAACAAGGTTACGTAATTTCACTAAACAAGAGAGAAGAAGAAGACTGGTGTACTGTGTACTTGAGTCCATAGTGCTAGTATAATGTATATATAAACTCCCATAAATGTTAGAGGCCAAGGAAGTGAGAGGATAGATACATACCACAAATGTTATGTACTGTGCTTGCTAGTGCTACTGTGCCACTATGTGAATTAATTTTGTGTTACTGTTTTGCTAAGAGTATTTGTTACAACAATAGTATTTTTTTCTTTCTTGATATAGCTCCTCCTTCCCAAGCAAAACTAACCAGGAAGGAGTTGGCAGCCATGGCCCAGCGCCAGAAGCTGGAGGCCATCTGCAAAGAATACTGGTGGCTGGTGGTTCTGGTGGAGGAGGAGGAGGAGGAGGAGGTGGCAGCAGCTGCAGCCTCCTCTAATGCCCCGGGCCCCAGCCAGGCCCCTCCAGTGTTACGGCGCCGCCATCTGCCAATCGCCCGCACTTCGATATCTAGCGCTGCTGCCCCCCCCTGTGAATGCAATTGTCGCGCATTGAAGTGCCGTGTGGCCCGCCTAGTGGAGAAAATTAAGGTCCTGGAGAGGCGAGCCCGTCGATGATTTGTGAACTTGTGACCCTGTTGGACTGACTCTTTTTTATTGCTTCTTTTAGTGGGTGGGAATTGGGCATTGGGGTTTATATTTATAATGGACATGGACATGGTTTGACTTTTTGGTTTCGGACATTGGTTGGGGTTAGGGAGAGGGGTGGGTCAGGTGTTGTTTTTAGGATTTTATACATAGTTTATTTTTGTTAGGGGATTAAACTATATTTATACTTTACATATGATGTTGTTAATGTTTTGTGGGTGGGGTTACAGTTTTACGTCACACTGCTTTCTTATCTGCTGCAGGGCAGGGCCACAGCCAGTGTTTGATTTAAATAATCGTCTGACTTTGTAAGACACAAACAGATAGATGTGGTACCCCTCACTGAGTAACTTGTCCTACTAGTACTGTCAGTCTCTCCTCCTAGTCTATGCATTCTGCAACTGGACTCAAGGGGTGTGCGAACTAATGAAAACATTTCCATTATTAATTATTCCTCCCTCAAACTTCTACTCTTACCTGTGCTTGATGTTTAACTTAGGCACAGCGATGGCTGCATTGGTGATGATAATGGTTTGCTTTCCCAACATGCCATGGTTGTGGTGTTAGTAGTAGACACTGACCGTAGCATTTGCAAAAAAAGAAAATGAGAGTCGGTTGCCTGAGAGAGACTGTGGGAGGGGTAGTAGAACGAAGTACAGTGCAGACATCACTGCCAAACAATAATATACAAAAATAAAATAAAACATAATGGTGGGGGGGATAGCCCTTGTACAACCAGTTACAAATTGTAGTTGTGTCGAGTCACTCGACTAGGGCTACACTTGACACAAGCGTAACCTTTAGTGCTGTGTAGGAGGATGACAAATCCAATCCATGCTGGCAATTAATGATGATGGATTAGTTTCCTTTGGGAAAAAAAATTACCTTGCAAATACACTGACCATGGGTGGGCAAGCAGAAGAAGATCCTCGCCCTGCCTTGAAATTGAATTAGTGTTGCTTTCGCCACATCCGCCCCAGCAAGCGTGTGATCAATTATTGGTTTACATTCAATTTAGTCACACCTCAATAAATCACACAGCCCGGGCGAAGAGGGTTAGGGTTTGATGAATGGTTGGGAAGGGGGTTTTGGGGAAAGATTTGACAGAGAAAAACACTACGCATGGACAAACAACAAAACACAATCTTGGCAGACGACCATATCCATAAATCTGTTAAGGGAGAAAAAGGAAATGCATGCATGATGATGATATTGATAACTTGATGGTTAATGATAAGTAGTACTTACTAACTACTACTAGACAGTCAGACAGTAGTACACAGCAGCAGTATATTATGCAATGTGGCTGTGTCTTGCCTGTCTGCCCTCAGAGAGACCCAAATTACATACAGTTTCTGTTCTGTTGTACCGGGTTTACTTTTAAAGATAGCAAAGAAAATTAAAAAACAGCTATAAGGATGAATTATAAGAAGCAGAGAGCAAACATTAATAATAACAACACACAGTCGTAATGATTGAGGATAAAAAATGAATCGAATTATTTAAAAGATGAAGAATGTTGATACTGTTACTGTATGATGTTATCCTGGTCAAATTGGGGAGTTGCATCTCGGCATTCCTCTTGGTCCTCCCTTTCATGGACACTCTGTCCATCAATCTTGGGTGACTCCACTGCCTGCCTGGTGTATGTGGATTGGTAAAGTAAATGTGAGTTGTTTTTCCCAGTATAGCACAGGGTAAGGTCCGGCCTGTAATTGTAGATGGAAAAACAAAAGGGATATTGAAAAATCAAGGAGAAAATTAATACATAAATTACGGTAGAGAGTAACAAGAACACTTTCAGTGGTGGCATGGATAAGATACATCATGTCTACTCTGTTTCCAGCATTAACCTACAACAACAACAACAGGACAGAGCAGGCCCACGGCACCCGTGACCCATACTCCATTTAGCGTACATTTTTTGACAGAGGCAGACAAAGCACATACACAGCAACATAGCATCTTACAAATTAAGTGACTAAATCAATGCACCGCTGTCAGTCATACCACTACGCTTGACTCTACTCCACCACTACACAGACATGTAGGTCTGCTGTGGTTGTTGTTGACTTGTTTACCTTTTATGCCACTCATGAAACGCCCTGACTTATTCCATCAATTCTCTCTGATCCTACTGAGTGACTGCGAAGATATTATGTCACTGTGGTCATCATCATGGTGTTGTCCAACTCAGTGTGCAGTGTACAGAGTGAGTCAACAGTCCATATTCAAAATGCAATGGATTGGCCTGCAGTAGAAGTACAATTTTTATATTAAAAAACAAGAAGGGAAACATTGACTTGAGTTACTTTTAGTGTAGATTAAATAATAGTACACAATGAATTCACTTCATGCACAACAAACAACAACAACACAAATCACTCAGTCAGCGTCCAATGCATGCCATCATTCATTACCTGTTTCTTCTCATCTTAAGTTAATAAGGGGCAGTCTCTCTCGGCTCGGAAAGGAGGATAGCTATAGTAGTCATCTCATGTTCCACTTCTTTTGGAGGAACTCAACGAGGCAACATTTTCTTTTTTCTTCTATTGTACATCCAATCATCATCTGGCTATAGGGAAATGGATTTAGATCGAGTCAGGAGGATGGAGAAGCAGGACTCGGAGGAGTGGACTTCAGTGAAATACAGACAGCTGCAACTGCAATATGGCAATAAAAAGACTACAAAACGGTGGAGATGGATTTGTTGTGATTCGAAGTTTCTAACCAGAAAGACACCACACACAAATAAAAGTAAATAAGGGAGGAAGAAAGTAAGAGGTTCAAGCCTAGTTGTCAGGGAAGTATAGCTTGTCCTCAAACTCTGGGGGTTCAACCAGAAGTAGGTAATCATTATCTAACACACTACTTCCGTCACCTAAGTTGCTGTCCTCATCTTCCTGTGTTGATTTATGTATTGCGTAATTTGGTGGTATAAAGTGCAGATTCATTTTGATCATGGTTAACCTCTCCACGTTTTTTGGGCGAGAGACTGGTTCTTTTCACTGTTACAATGGCACCAGCAGCACTGAAAACACGTTCAGAAGAGACACTTGCGACAGGGCAAGCCAGATAGTTTATCGCCAGCCTGCTCAGCACTGGCCATTGGTTCCTTTTCCCATACCAGTACCGCAATGGGTTTTGATCAATGTAGACCTCTATTGGGTCATCCAGATAAGCCTGGACCATCTGCTCAATGTTCAGGGGTGCTACAGTTTCTGTGGCCTCTTTTTTCTTTGCATCAGCACTGGACCTAGGAAGTCCTTGCTGTAAATACCAATCCTGTGCAGATTTTACTGGGGCTGATGATCCGGTTCTTGCTGTTGTTGTCGATAGTGTTGGTGACCGCTCTGAGCCAAACGCACTGCCCTCAGGCCCTGAAGTGGAACTTGACGCCGGATGCCCTGCTGCAGTACTTGTTGTGGGTTTGAGTAGCGGGCCTTTAATTGCCAACCGTTCATTTTCAAAGTGACTGGCTACCTCAGCTATCCAACTTTTGTACCGGGCAACGGCCACTTCTAAAAAAGAATTTAATGTCTTACTGTTCAGTGCCGATTTATACCGTGGATCCAGAATTGTGGCACAAATGTAATGTTGTTCTGACACAAGCTTAGTTTGCACCCTTGTATATTCAGCTAAGTGACGGGATATGCTCTCCACCAACTCATATGCTTTTTTTCCTCCACACCTCTGTACGCTTCAGGCACCTCCTTCAGTTGTTGCTGTAGCATGTGCAACAATGGGATAGCTTGGCCCATAGTACAGTCCTCCTTGCTGACTTCACGTGTTAAGACCTCGAAAGGAAGAAGCATCTCTGTGAGGCATTTAACTAGGCACCATTGGTCCATCTGAAGGGTCATGCCTTTCGCAGTAGCATACCCTCTTTGCATGACATATTCACTGATTGGTCTGTACTGCTCAAACAGACGGTCAAGAATGTAATAAGTTGAGTTCCAACGTGTTGCCACCTCCTGGATGAGTGCTTTGACTGGCATTCTATACTCACGTTGAATGATCCTCAGCTGATTCCGGGTTTTAAAAGAATGGCTGAAATGTGTACATATTCTTTGGCAGGTGGTCAGTAAGTTGTTGATTATGGCTTCTTTTTTCAGAAAGTCTTGAACAATAATGTTAATGCAGTGCGCCAAACATGGGACCCTGAAATAGGCACCATCCTCCATGGCCTTAAGTACATTACTTCCATTCTCGGTGGCAACAAAACCAATGCTAAGTCCTCTTGGGCGCAGCCATTCAAAGACCTTGCTGTTAAACTCTTCCAAAATGTTTGCAGCAGTATGAGATTTCTCCATGGCGAACATGGCTACAGTTGCATGTTTCCGAATAGCATTAAAAATCTCAGCAGTGTCAACAAGACCTGCTTCAGATATCTTTTCTCTAACCCCCACAAAAGAGATCCAGTGTGCAGTGATGCACATGTAATCAGTGGCTTGGCAACTGGTCCACATGTCTGTCTGTTGTCAGGTGGATATTGTGAACAGCACTCTGTTGCAAAGCTTGTCCATGCAATTCCAGCACATCGTGATGTAGTGCTGGAACAGCAACCCTGGCGAAACAGGACCGGCTGGGATCCTTCCATTTAGGGCAGATGGCTGATACAAATTCAAGGAAACCCACCCCTCCCACAAAAAAAGGGAGAATGTCCAGCGCTAACATTTTAGCCAGCTTCGCATTGTACCAAACATGCCGTTGGGTGGTTGTGTTCGTACTTCCCCTCCGACCTAAGCATGCTGTCAATGGTAGGCTGGAATATTTTTCTTTGTGGTGCAGCTGTCTTCTTGAACCCAGTTAGGCTCAACAATGCACTTTTTTTCATTGCAATACTCTGTTGCCTTGGTGTCTCAGTCCGACTCTTACTACGGTGCCACTGAAATGTTGCTGAGGATGTGGGCGGTACCACTACACTGCTGGGGACAGGGCTAGAAATGTTTCCCTCTTGTTCACCTTCCACCGCGATCATATCTTCTTCTACTTCTTCATCCCCACCAACAGCTATGGGTGCAGTTTTACTTTTTTGTTAGTGAAGTAGGTGAGCCTCCCACTGGATGATGTGGTGTTTTATGAGATGACTTTTCAAATAATAACCCTTAATATGAATAAGCAAGATATGTATGTATTGATTAATTTCCATAACAACGTACAGAAGGAATATCTGGTGGATGTACTAAAACAACTTAGAAATGTTTTGCTAGAAATCCAGAATAACTGTATTCAAAACATACTATTTGTGTGTGGGGGGGGACTTTAATTTATCCCTATGTGAAAAAAAATGATACTTTAACATGTGGCCTAATTGACGAGAACAACAGTAACCTACCCCATTTTCCCCATACAATTAATGGTGATTGTCTAAATGAGACGTTATTTGTTTTGGAAATTGGCTTTGCGAATTAACTGTCCTTCCCACCAATCCCATTTAGTCAGACTTTTAATGGCAGAGGAGCAAGCACCTTTATAGATTTCATCTTATTATCCAATTGGTACGCCTCCCGCCTGCTGCATTTTTGTACTCATAAAAACGCTATCAGCGACCATTTTCCAATAAGCGTGTCACTGTCCTGTCTGTACAAGATTAGCAGAAGTAAGAGTAAGAGGATGTATGGGTTAAAAAATGTGGAAATTGATAAAACAAACAGGTATTCCTTAAAATGGAATCAAGTTGAACCACAGGAGTTTACTAAAGTAGTGGTCAAAAAATCTTTAACCTGCATTATGAAGTGTTTAGATCCCTTAACTCCATATCATGAAGTCTTAAGAAGCTATGGGGAGATAACTAACGAACTTAAGGAAACCCTGAGAATCCAACTAAAACATAGGAAAGATAAGTGCAAGGGATGGTTCAATAAGAACTGTATAAAAGCATATGCTGATCTAAAATTAGCACTACAGAAAAAGGATAGGGATAGATTGGAGGTCAGACAGCTCAGAAAGGCATACAACCAGGCAGTGAAACTAAGAAAAAGTGAACTAAAAAAAGAAATTTGGGAGGAGCTACATAAAAGCTGTATTAACAAAGATAGCACCACATTTTGGCGAATGGTTAAATTCCCTTTTCTCATAGCAGCTGAGGAAACACTGTCAATAGAAATTGCTATAGACGAAAGACACTGGGTGGAACATTTTTCCCAGATCTTTGGTCTGGATATTGAGGAGAATCCCACGATGGAAGGCAAGGCTAACATCAGTTCCAGTGCCAGTTTGATAGATTTCCCTATAGCCCTTGACGTCACCTTAACAGAGGTCGAGCTCGCCCTTAAGGCCAGTAAAGGGAGAAAGGCTCCAGGACCCGATGGGGTCCCAGTCGATCTCTTTAGATACAACACTGATCTATGAACCCCAATACTAACGAGGGTGTTAGAATCTTCCTGTACAATCGGGCTTATTGAATCATGGTCGGAGTCTATTTTGGTCCCGATATTCAAGAAGGGAGACCGACAGAACCCGGCCTGTTACCGCCCCATTTGATTGTTAGATTCATTGGGCAAAGTGGCAGGCCGTATAGTCCTAAACCGTCTCCAACAGTGGGCAGAGGACAATAATGTACTGTCTGATCTCCAGTTTGGATTTAGGGATGGATTGGGTACCATCGAGCAAGGCCTTAACCTGATTCTCCTCATGGGAAAATATGTAAATGCAAAAGGGGGAAAATTGTACATGGCTTTCGTCGATCTAACAGCCATATTCGACTGTGTAAGCCATGTCAAACTATGGAGGACTCTGGAAGTAATGTGAGTGGAGACCCCCATAATTAACTTCTTAAGAGAACTCTATGGAAACGCGACTGCCAGGGTGCGGTTTGGCAAAAATGGGGAGTATACGGGCCGTTCAAAGTAGAGAGGGGGGTTAGGCAGGGTTGCGTGCTGGCACCCTTCCTTTTTACACTTTATATAAACGGTCTGGAACAAGCTATGTTGGAAGGGTGTCAGAATGTACCACTTTTGCAAAAACGCCCAATACCTGCCCTACTCTAAGCGGACGACGCCGTAATTATGGCTCGGACATCGATAGGGTTACAACGCGCCCTCAATATTTACCATAAATACATGGTAAACTTAGGATTAAAAATAAACATCAAGAAAACTTTTGTAATGAGCTGTATAACAGGTGGTAATAAGCAGAAGGATATCGTCATTGAAAATACAAGGGTGGAGTTTACCAAAAGTTATCCTTACTTCGGTATCTTAATTGAAAATAAAGGCTTATGGCGCCACGCCATAAAAGTCAAGAAGTTATTATTTATGAGGACAACGACAGCTTTGGTTAATTTCTCACAGAGGTTGGGCAAGAGACCCCCGATGGAGATGCTCCAAATATATCAAGCTAAATGTGTCAGTACAGCGATATACGGGGCAGGAGTTTGGGGATATGGAGCTGTGGACGAACTTCAGAAAGTTGAGAATGCCTTCTTAAGGTATTTATTGGCAGTCCCACAAGGCACCTCAACGTTTTTGTGCCACATGGAACTGTGAGTACCCTATGTCACAGACACAATAAAAGTTCAACCGGTTCTATTATGGCACAGTATTTGGTCATGTCCAAAAACATCTTTTAACCGGATGGTGTTGAAAGATCTCTTAGGCCTTGAGAATTTTCTTAAGATTGGGTGGCTCAAGTATGTAAAACATTTCCTGTCGGATTTGGAGCTATTAAATTATTATAAAAGTCCTATTTTGTTAGCTCAAATCCCAAGGAAAACTTTTAAAAAACAATGCATGAGTCACATGGAGGAGCTTAGATTTGCCGTAGAGGCAACCAAGCGAACAGTACAAAATAATTTATTGATGCAAACTAACCTTAGCATTCAACCCTACCTAACATTTATTTTAAGCGGGCATGATAGATTCGTGCTAACATGCTTTAGGCTAAATGTATTTCATCGCTTGGTCAGCTTCCCAAAAATGAACGATTGGGCCAAAGATTTACCAAATTGCCCCTGTGACGAGGTATCACCCCAAACGTCGATGCATGTGGTCCTGTTCTGTAAATATTATAAAGAACTAAGAAAAAAATGGATCAAACCTATTTTACAAATCTGGGTCATGAGACAACGCCGCCCAGCCTATCTTGCATTGCAATGTTTAGACGCAGAATGCTTTACGAGAAATATTGCACAATTTTTGAAAACTAGCATTAGGCACAGAAAATATCTTTGAAAAATGTTTTTTACTATGAAATTTGTATAATGAATACGTTTTTTTATCTTTTATTAGATTTACTTAAAACTTCCTGCTGGCTCATGGTGCTCAATAAGGAAATTATGGATTTGCTTATTGTATTGTATTTTTAAATTCTAACGTATAATGAGATTGGAAAATTGTTTTTAATTATTGTTTTAAATTGTACTTTTATGGTTTTTCTCTACCATCACATGAAAACCAAATAAAGATAATTTTGATTGATTTGATTCAGATGACTTGTTTGGCTTCTGGTACGATAGTTTGCACCAAGCTTACCCCGCCTAACAGCTTGTCGACAAATTGAGCATATAGCAATGTTCTCCTCCGTACTGCTAGCCGAAAAGAAGTCCCAAACTGGGGAGGTGTACTTTCTGGTGCTGTTAGAGGTGCCACTTTCAATGCCAGATGAACTGGAGGGTGGGCGTGGAATTTGACTCTGTGCACTTACAGTACCATTACCTACTGAGGTGGTGGTTGAGCTTGATGTAGGTCCCTGCCGGGCCTTAGCAAGTGCAAATATGGAAGCTGGAGGTGTTGTTACCTGTTTTTGTGGTACCCGTGCTACATCCCTTGCAGCGATTTTGGATAGGGTAGTAATGTTGGTCTCCATCTCCTCTGGGCTGGGAGTGGTGTTCATGATTACTGGCTTGTCATCATCATCATCCCCCTCTTCTACATCTGCCTCCATAACTCTAAGGCCTTCTGGAACCTTCCTTTTCACTAGCCTTGTCTTGTGGCGTGCATCACTCTCAGACTGAGCTGGTGGATTCCAAGTGGCATCTAGATCATCAGAAGCAGGGCTTGAAGAAGAAGATGGACTAACCCTCCTTTTCCTTGCTGGGGATCTGGAAGACAATGGATCTTCTGAAAGAGTGGCTTGCTTCTCTTCATCTGCAGGAAGCTCGATTTCCTGAAGTGCCCCTACTTCAGAAGGAACAACTACTTTTGTGGGCTGTTGTTGCGGCTGTTGTTGCGGCTGTTGTGGCGGCTGTTGTGGTGGCAGTTGTGGCGGCTGTTGTTGCGGCTGTTGTTGCCCACTTATCTGCTGAGTTTCCACCTTCGTTGATTGGGTACTACTTTGCGATAATGAAATTTCAACATCATTGCTCGTTAGCAGACTGGCTACCTCTGCGACACTCATGGACACTAGGTTGGTGGGGTGGGCCCGCGGATGCGGAGGTGCTGCTCCCAGCTTGGTCTCCAGACACCGCTGCTGCAGGCGTACTTTTTTGTTTCCCAAAAAACTTCGTGGGTGCCACTTCCTTCTTCTGTTCCTTCTTCTCACTGGCAACTTTCTTGGTACTGGAGGACCTGGTAACTTTCTTTGGGGCTATGTCATTCAGATGTCAGCAGGACGCTGTTGCACCAGTTGCAGAGATGTCTATGGCCACACGCCATGTGACGTTGTGCGCAGCAGGACTTCTGTCTGGCAGTACAACGGGTGACGATTACACCTCCTCCTCTGTATTTTTGTGCACCTAAAAGCAAAGAAGCCAGGAGAAGAACATCAGTGAAATGTTGCATTTGTTGTTGTGGTTCAATTACTACTAGCACAAACAAACAAATATAATATATAACTTAGTATGTGGTGGTCACACATGTTAGTGTTATATTATTAAATGTTATTAACTCTATAGCCATTTGTGAGACTTTGACAACAAGGGATTTCATGGTATACTGTGTACACTCAGGAAGGATAGGAAAGAAGAAGAACTAAAACAAAAAGTGGAACCTGTTTGTTTGGCATTAAATTATTTGCTCATCACGTCATTGAGGGAACTGCAGCTGGCAAAGGGGATGGATGTAAGCAGTAAGCCAAGAGGAGCATAGGTAAGACATGCAGTCATATATGGCAAAAGCAGCACACTACTAAAGTACCACCACAAAATGGCCACCAGCCACATGGACACTCACAGTCACAAGCAACAATCAGGAGGCCTGGAAAACAATGAACTGAAAAAGGCCTGTAATAGCCAAGCAAAGGAGGCATGCTAAACAACACAGCTTTAATGCACAAATGCAAAAACAAAAATCCACAGAGCTAAACAAGGTGTGCAAGGTACACAACACAACACACCACACATACACAACAAAGGCATTTATTTAACACACACCCAAAAACTGAAATACCCTCAAAAATACACATTTTGCAATTCAATCCAATGCCATCCATGCCCTAAATGATGTTTAAAATAAATTCAACATACACCAAAGGAACAGTTGTTTTATCATGCACCCACCATGACTAGCTCTGGGCCTACTGGCTACCCAAAATATATTTTTTTTTAAATGCTGAAAAGTACCAAAATTGTAGTTGCAGCAACTGCAATGACCCAATCACACAAACAACAACACCAACGTACTTGTAAAATCTCAAATCCAAAAGTCCTCAAATCCAATGATATATGATGCAGCAGACACAAAGAGTGATCCTTCCAGCTCCAAATCCAAATGAAAAATGAACAGGAGATGGACAAAGCACTGGGAGGAGCCTGCTGGGCAGGAACAGTAAGTTGGAAAATCTGTGGCACTACCTTCCTCTCCCAAAAAAAGTGTTTTTAAAAAAAGGACTGCTTGCACAAAAAAGTACAACCAAATGTCAATCTGAGGAGTTTTTTTCATCTAAATCATCATTTTAGAGAAGGTTTTATGCTGCTCGAGACATTATTCTTCTCAAGATTGCAAATTTTGGGTGTTCTGCATCGCGAGCTTCACCAAACTGCCCCCAGATGTCCGATGGTGCATCCGAATGACGTGTTTGCGAACGCATACTCTCGCTGTGTCCGTTGGCACAGCGAATGACGCGGGATAGCGCAGCCGGCTACCAAAATTGCGTGCACAAAAAACGCATTTTTAAAGCGCGAACAAGGCAATAATTCAGCAACGCCGCGGATCGTGGAATTTTTGGTAATTCCGCGTTCTCCGCGGAACGCGAAATTGCCAAAAATCCGCCAATTCCGCAAGCGGAGCGGATTTTACCGCCCAGGGTTACTTATGACTGACATTGTAATTGGCCTCTTAGTGTGGCAGTTTAATTCGTAAGGCTATATATGAATATATTCTCAAAGTATCTATATGCTGTTTGGTAAAAAAAAAGGGAGATATGTGATATTTACTGTTTCCAAGGAACCTATTTGATTCCATATATATAAATTGTTAAAATTTAACGAACAAATAGTGTGGTAGTTTAATTCTTGAGACTATATATTCATATATTCTCAAAGCAGCTTTACGTTCTTTGGTAAAAAAGGGATATATTTGATATCTATTGTTCCAGTAAAGGAAACATGGATTGTGAGGTGAGAATATGTATTCTTGAAAAGAGCAGTTTGAGGAAGAGAATCTATAAAGGTGGATCCAGTTCCCTGCTGCTCCTTATATACATGTGGATTGTCAGTAAAAAAATGACTTGTAATCCATTGATGCACATGCGATCTTCTTCAAAACTCTATTACAAGATGGCAAATCCAATTGGTCAGAACCTGATATTAGTTTTATTCTCGAACTTGTGATAAGAGTTACTAAACATCTGTTGGCAGGGAGTTTCAAAGAGGAGATCATAAAAGGTGAAATTATCAGAACTTGGAGGCTGCCCAGAGCAGCACAGATGCCATAGAAGATTATAGCAATAGTTAATTATGTAGGTTGTTCCTGGTGGTGGGAACTGGTACTCATTTTTAAGGACTGAGACATAATTTTAATCTTTAAACTCTGAAGAGGAGCATGAGAAACATAAAATATAGATAAAGAAGAGGGAAGTACAGATGGTGAAATCATGGCAAGGGGAGAAAGCAGGATTGAGAAAAACCATGCTAGGTCTAAGTTTAGGAAACGGGAAATGGTGATTTTTTTTATATAGCGCGAACTTGACCCGAATCAGGTATCAGAGCACTTTACATAGCACCAGTTACGTTACATGAGAACACAAATTCATTTTTGTTAGGCACGGAGAGATTAAGTGATTTGCCCAGAATCACAGGATGTTCAGCGTCATTGCCGAGACTTGAACCCCGTTCCCCAGAATCGAGGTCGACCGCCCTAGCCGTTAGGCCAACTCCTCCCCCTATAGTGGAAGTAAGAAATGTGAAGTGGAATCAAAACTAGGAGTCCTTGCTATTCAGCCATTGGCATTTGGCAGCATCGGTGGTCAATCAATCAATCAATCAATCAAACAATCAAAAAGTCTATAAAGCCATCAATCAATTAATCAATCAGGGTTTATAAAGCACAGCTAATCACCCGATAGGGTATCCAGGCGCTTGCAGGTCCTGGAGGCTTATTTGAACAGTCAGGTCTTGAGGGCCATTCGGAATTCTGGAAGTGAGGTGATGGTCCGAAAGTGCGTAAGGAGGCTGTTCCAGGGATTTTCTATGATGTGGGAGAAGGAGCGTTCTCCACTTCTGCTTTAGTAGATTTGGGAAGTTTGGGCAAATGAAAGGGAGGCAGAGTGTTGACGGGTCCATGGTAGTGTGGATCCTTGTGTGCATAGGTTCTCAGCTTGAATTGACATCTCTTCTGTATGGGGAGCCAGCGGAGATGCCTAAGGTGGGGTGTGATGTAGGTTCATCAGGGATGGTCGAGTATGAGTCTGGCTGCAACGTTCTGTATGGCCTGAAGTCTGTGTAGGATGTGTGCATTGATTCCTATGTAGAGGGCGTTGCTGTAGTCCAGTCGGCTGGTGATGAGGGACTGTGTCACAGTGCGTCTTGTGTGTAGGGCTGTTCACTTGAAGATCTTACGTAGCATTTGTGTAGCGAGGGGGAGCAGGCAGAGAAGACAGTGTTGATCTGTGATTTCATGGTGAGCTTGTTGATGATGATTCTGAGGTTTCTGGTGTGGTCGGAGGGAGTGGCTGCGGGTCCTAGGTCTAATTGGCTGACAGGAGGCGTTATATGTGTTGCTGCTTTTGCCAAAGATCAGTACTTCCGTCTTGCCTGTGCTCAGCTGCAGGCAGTTGTTCTTCATTCAGTCGGCGACGTTTGTTATGCATCTATGGAAGTTGGTTCTGGTGGTGGTGGAGTCATATATGAGTTAAAGAGGGTGGGAATGAGGAATGAACCTTGGGGGGCATCGAGGGTGATCTCCTTGGGTTCAGAGGTGAAAGTGGGAGGTGGATCTCTGGGTTCTTCTGGTGAGGAAGGAGGTGAATAATCTGAGCGGGTCCCCTTGGATGCCAAATTGGTAGAGTCTTTTAATCAGCGTGTGGTGGGATATGGTGTCGAAGGCTGCCGAGAGGTGGAGGAAGATCAAAGTTGCCGTTTCACTTCGGTCGAGGAGGATTCTTGGTAAGGAATCTTTTTGAATCCTGAATTTCTGTGGCCTAGATCCTAATATAGGCTGTTAATGATGACTGCAGTCTGGGGTGTCATATAACCCATAAGAATATTAATTGTCTAAAAGTTTCATGTTTTATGCATCTTTGGTGTTTTTTCGATGCAGCCAGTAGTGCTTTTGTATCATGATTAGGTGAATAGATGTTTCCTTGAAATATCTGCATATTTTTATGAATTTAAATGTGAGTTATGGATGTGGATTGAAGTGCTAAAGATGTCCTTTGTCTGGGTATCTCCTCAATTAGTGCCTTTGCATCCAGTATTGTACATTTTTCACTAATGTTCTCTTTTGAGAAGCATGTTTCTGAGCCTGTGATTTTGAGAAGCTTTCATGGGATCGTTTTGCTGAGTTAAAATGTTGTAAAACTGGAAAGTTATTATTTTTTTCTATAAAATTTAGGAACCGTCACCTCTGTTCCTATTTTGTGAGGTTTGTGCGCATTTTAAATGTGCATACTTATGTGTAAGTGTCTGCAAGATTCTGTGTTCTGTAGTCCTGGAGTCTGAAGATATTTGTCCATTACCATCTCTTCTTTGCTGCAAATGTCCCATGGATACTGATTGCAACACAGCTGCTGGCATACTCTTAGTTATTTGCACTAACATCCCTTTCCTGGAAGATTGATGTATACACCTGGTGTGTTAAATATAGTTGTGATGTTGAATTTGTTTTAGTTATTATTAATTTTTATTTTCCAGCATTTTATATTGCATATTTTGCAGATCCCCTCAAATGGTTAAAGATCTAAGAGAGACGGGAAAATCTAACCTGTGGGGAAATAAACAGATTTTCACACGCTTGTGGATAGGGAGAAAATCTTCAATGTCGGGTGGATACTAGGAGAGAGCGCTCTGGTTCGAGGCACCTCAATAAATTTCTTGCTACAAAAATTGGAGATCTTGAAGGATGTAGCACCAACCCGGTTCTTATTAGAAGGTCTGCTGTGTTTAGGTAAATTAGTTTCGTAAGATAGTTTAGGGCATTTCTGTGAAAAGACTTGTGGAAGGATGAGATGGGGGACTTTGAACTACCATTTCTATGTGTCTAGGAGCCAGTGCCATTGTTTTGTATTCATTGTAGGGCCAGTTTTTATTAATCTTGTGTTCAGAAACTAAAGATGAACCTTGCAACAAGCTTTTGAATACCTGGATATTTTCGAATTTTTGTACAATTACATTCTACTTAAATATTATTGTAGTGCGATGAGAAGTGTATTTCTGTTTGTGGAACTAATCTGTAGTAAATGCAGGAGAGAGGTTTTGTTGCATGGAATTTCCCGGAGATGTTGGCACATTGATTTTGGCATCAGCTGATATGGGGATCCAAGTTCCTTTTAATTTTTTTAAAACTTTTTTTTGCATAATGCTCAGGCAGAGAAAAACAATATTATAGAAAATGATTTGAATTAAGGGGCGTCTGCTAGAACATCTATTTGTTAAGATTTCTGCTTTTACAACATTGAAAGAATCATATTGGCACTCATCCAAGGGAAGGGGGGGTTCTATATGCTGGTCTGTGCTGTCTCCAAGAAGTCGCACACTGAGCTGAGTATCATCATTGTGAATAAACACAACATCAGAAGTCCAAAACACTTCTCCAGTGTGTACCTGTAAAACAGAATGGCACCTCGATGAACAATACATTTTAGCAGAGTTGAATGATCTGAGAGGTCTTCTGCATTGTATGGAAGTGGAGCTAAAACTCAGACCATCTCTTACCATGAACGACACTCTAGACAGAGACTGTAAATGGTGAAGAAAAACCTTGTGGCTCAGATTGTTGCCTAATGTCGAACAAAAGAGTAACATTCAGAATGCAAATCCATTGTGACAGTGAGACTTCACATGTAGTTTAAAATGGAAATTTTGCCAAGAATTGCGAATTATGCTAACGATCACGAAAAGCATTTCATTATTGGAGAAAGGAATGCTAGTGAAGTGTGTCTCTTTATGTGATTACATGTCAATCTAGCCTAAAATGCAATCTGGTAGGGTTTGTAGGGCCGGGTCTGACGGGTCATTGTGTGGGAATTTTTTTGGGTGGTTTTGTGACTTTTTTGTGGTCTGGTAGACCAGTTGTTACTGTTGACCCTTCCTACCATTATCGGCTGCAAGCGCAAATGTCACACCTTGAAAAATACCGATACAGTGTGTCTTTAGGTTAAAACTGCCCCAATTTTTAGGTCTCGGCTGTCGAAAGCAGCACATGCGCTGCTCTCGGCATGCGAGAACTTCTTGGAATCAATACAGATTCCAAAGCTCTCGGAGGCGGAGTTGAAGCCCCGCCCATCTTCCTCATTGGCTGGCTTCATCCTGCATGCAAAACGGAGGCTCAGGATTGAGAAGGAGGCTGTTTAGTCCCGCCCTGTTGCCGCCTTGTCTCCTTTTAGCCCCGCCCACCGGGATTGGATCTCTCACTCACGGCCTCACACACGCTCCTTCATTAGCTGGGATGCACTATGTTTCAATTTGGTGCCGCTGCACAATGCGACGCTTTGTCCACTCTCGCTTCGCTCTGCTGCAACAGACTCATACATATTTAATAACAAGCTGGCGGGTAATGTGAATAATGGAACAACTTCCATCACTTTCACTCAGCGCCCAAGCCAGGGAAGCCTGAAATAGTGCGCTCTATGCAATCTGGTGTCTCACAACACAACTTTACCCAAGAATGCAAAGCTACGGAAGCAGACTCTTCGGAAAACAAGATTAGAAAAGCAATGCATTGGTAAAAGCAAGAAAAAAAGAAAAATATGTTTGTGCGATGTTGCATCAGATTGGCAAACTGCCAGTGCTTACGCCGAAAAAGTAGGTTGCTGAACTCAAATAGGGCGCCGATTTACAGTGGTGAAGATATAACACAAGTACTGCTACATTTGTACGAAATTAGCTGAAATTCATTTACCTGTCAAGAGTTTTTCATTTCTTTGCTACTTTACCCCCTATTTGTTGCAGAAAAATGTACCCAAGCTCAGCACTCTAGCCGTAATACCATTCTATAAATGCGTTTAAAATGGCTATGAGGCACAGTAATAACAAAAATACTAAGAATTTGTTTTCATGGTGCTATACTGCCATTCTTTGGTTTCTATGCACTATAAATATATTTTTTTACTATTCCCGGTTTCATAGTACCCATAAGGTGCCATGGAGGCCACTAACAGGATATTGTGTGTGAAAAAATGCTGAAATTATCTTTCCATGGACGAGCAAAGCCTGCTGCAGCTCCGGAGGTAGAGCGGGGAGCCACTGTCCTCTTTCACCTGGATCATCGCTCATGCCCCCCTCCCTCCCCCCGCTGAGCCGTGGAACCAAGGGGCCACGGGCTTCTGCAAGAGGGCCTTGAGGGGTTAGGAAGCACCCATCGGCCAAGCGTTTCGGTAGCGCCGCATTCACTAATTCATTGGTCTCTTGGCGCTAGCGGGCAGATTGTTGCGTTCAGTTTCAGGGTGATTTCCGATAGAAGGGTATCTGGTATGCGGGTATCGGAGAGGGGAGCTATTTTGTGTTTTTTTTTGCTATGGGTGTATCATAAGGGAGGAAGAGTTCTAGACCACCCCCTTACCGGTGTAATGCAACAGTGTGGCAGTTGTGGGAATTCTAGCAGGCCTTTGTGTGGGTGAGAGGTATTGTGTTATTTCCTACCCTGAAATATCACATCACATCCAGTACTCCATAGTAGAGAGTTTATTTTATATTGTCAATGTCTCTCCCCTCTCTCTCTCTCTCTCTCTCTCTCTCTCTCACACACTCAGTGTCTCTCCCACTCACTCTTTCAGACACTCTCTCTCTCTTGCTCATTCACTCTCTCTCTCTCTCACTCATTCACTCTAGTCCACTCTTCCCACTCACCTCTCTCTCTCTCACTCTTTGCCACTTTCTCACTCCCTCTATCCCACTCACCCCCTCTTTCTCTCTCACACATACCCTCTCACACTCTCTCTTTCTCACTCTCTCCCACTTTGTCTCTCACTCTCCCACTCACCCTCTCTCTCCCACTCACTCTCTCTCCCACTTACTCTGTCTCACTTTCACACTCTCTCTCACACACACTCTCTCTCACACTCGCTCTCTTTCTCTCTTTTACACTCTCTCTTTCACTCTCTCTCACTTTCTAACACCATCTCTCCCTCTCTCTCTCACTCGCTCTCACTCACTCACCCTCTCTCACTCACTCTCTCTCCCACTCACTTTCTCACACTCTCTTGCCTACTCTCTCACACTCACTCACTCACTCACTCACTCACTCACTCACTCACTCTCTCTCTTCTCTCACTCTCTCTCTCACTCTCCCTCACTCTCTCTCTCTCTTCTCTCACTCTCTCTCTCTCAGTCACCTCTCTCACTCTTTCACACTCTTTCACACTCTCTCACTCACTCTCTCCCACTGACCCCCTCTCTCTCTCATTCTCTCACCCCCTCTCCCTCTCTCTCTCTCTCTCACACACACACCTCACTCTCACACTCTCACACTCTCTCACTCTCTCTGTCTCCCACGCACCCTCTCTCTCTTTCTGTGTCTCTATCACTCTCTCATACTCTGTCTCTCACTCATTCTCTCTCACTCTCTCTTCCTCTCACTCTCTCACGCTCTCTTCCACTCACTCTCACTCTCTCTCACTTTCTCACACTCTCTCACTGTCTCACTCACTCTCTCTCTTTCTCTCTCTCCCCCTCACTGTCACACTCTCTCCTCTCACACTTGCTCTCTTTCTCTCTCTCCCACTCTCTCTCTCTCCCACTTTCACACACCCTCTCCCTCTCTCTCATTTACTGACCCTCTCTCATTCACCCACTCTCTCACAATGTCTCTCTCTTTCTCACTCTCCCTCCCTCATTTTAACACTCACTCTCACTCTTTCACACTCGCTTGTTGGTTTACTTTGAGGGTGCGATGCACACTGAGAACCTCGGCACAGTGGTTGTTACTTACGGAATTTGGTCGTTTGCCATCTTGTACCAGGAGGTAGACCATTCCCACATACAAGCGGGGAAGCAATGACCCCATTGTAGGCCTTCATTTGTAAAACTGACCCGTGAATAAATGCAGGTGATGCTCTGAGCTGCCCTGCTGAAGGATCTCTGGGGCCTCCTTGCTGCCATGTAGACACCGGCGTGCCCTTGGCGTGCCAAAAGCAACTGCTTAGGAAACGGTGTTTATGGTTAGCCGATCAGAAATTAAGCCAAGGCACCACAGAACTATTCAAATAATGCGTGGTTTTTATACCGGACTCCACATACCGTATGCCTCTTTGCACTTAATAAACGTGAATGTTGGCCCAGGTAATAGTACTTGTTTTGTCGACCTCCGAAGGAAGAATTGAAATATTTGCTCTGTTAGGATTCCCATCTGTGATTGCAGCGCTCGGTGGGGACCGGATCAGGTTCTTCCCGATTTGATGTGGGTTTCAGTGTACTTAGTAGTATGACATCTCATTGCCAGCATAGAGTATCAGTGGAGGAATGCATAATTGTTAAAGAATTTTTTTTTAAAGACAAAAAGCGAGTCGTTTCACTTATAGATCTCAGGTTTTGAATTAAAATCTACAGTGGCATTGTAGTGTCTGAGGGCCTACGGCTCCACTGACAGGTTGATAGCTATGGCAATACTCTGGTATTAAAATAAGAAGAAAATACATCACATTTTGTTTTTCTAAATCAAAAAGCAAGTTCCTTTTGTATTTTATGTCGGATTACTTTATTGGCATTTTAAAACATACTACATTATACAGTGCAGTACCTGCAGTAAGGAGTCTCTTGGCAACAAGAATATGCCGATATTTTAAATGCAATAGGACTTGCCTTTCATTAAGTTAAAGCCATTTGCTTTGTTATACAATACCATTAGCAAAGTAAATGGCTTTAACTTAATCAAAGGCAAGACCTATTGCATTTTCAATGCTTGTTTAATGTGGGACACTTTTCTTAGCATTCTGATTCGCTAAAGGGGGCCACTTTTATTTGTGTGCCGGGCCTATTTTTTGCCCCAGTCAAACCCTAGGTGATAACGATGTGTATCAAAAGATATTTTCTGAAGCCACTTTCACTTTCTGCTTTATGGATTTTAATCATGGATTTGTAGCCATCATGAGTAAAAAGCTTAATTTGTGGTCTGAGTGTGCTATATAACCAAGTCTCTCTGAAATTAAGGATGGTGCATACTTGATTTATGAGTAAGACATAAATCAGTTTAGCTATGATACTTAACTCAATACGTGTTTTGGTGGTCCCGGGAAAAAGTGCAATATAAAGGTTGTGAAAGATGTGAGTGGCTAAGGTGAAGGCAAACTTGTGAGAAGCGACTATTTACAATAGGTCGATGAATTTACATTAGGATGGTTGAACATGTTCAAGAATTCACAAGTATTTGTTTCTGCATAATTCCTATTGATCGCAGTCCACTGGATACAGTGGAGGGTTATGACTGGCAGGCTACAGACTATAAGCACAATACCCAAACAGAACAATATAATTTGAGATATTCCTCCTCAGTGCCTTGTGGTTTCTCTTTTTGGATAACACAGCACTGCTTTTTCACTGCATCCATAAGTATGGTATTTTACTTTGACTACCTTATGATGTATGTGAGTGTGTTATCGTCAATTTGTGCATAGCACTGGAGAGTACAAACTATTATTCAGTGCATTTACCCAAGTAGGCATTGATGAGGTTGATGTCTCTGTCAATGAATGAATTCATATTACTTTAATGACTGGTTCAACCTTGTACATACCTATCGCTGTTTAAGCCTCTTTCTCTCTTTTTTGACTCGATTACCTCAAATCAAATCAAAACAAAGCTTTATTCGATTTCTGTTTAGAGAATCATAAAATCACACATAAATTCAATAGACATCATTTCATTACATCACAAATTGTCTTGACAAATGAGGTCACTTGTTTGCACCCCCTTTACATAATTAAATTGTTGGACAATTTGACTGTCACATTACAATTGATTCCCTACATTTTACTACACTTTTTAAAAATATTAATAAAATCCACGTTATATATTCATTTTCTAAAAACTGTAACACTAAAAAGGCAGGACGACACAGTCTAAAACCAATCTTTTTTGAAAGTGGTAAAATCCTTTTTTTTCTTTGTGCATTATAAAATTTACAAAAAAGAACAGGTGGAGTGGAGTTTGCTCTGAACAATCATCACAGGGGCATAGTTGCATAACTCTTGTCCAATCATTCATGTTTGGGAAACTGGCTATTCTGTGTAGTATCCCAAATCTAAATCTTGTCAGTAGTAGTCTGTTGGAAGTACCACAGACGAGAGTAAGATACGGTTGAATGCTGTGAGTGATTAGGATCGTTTGATTATACAACACTGTAGGCTTTGATATTTCTTCTGTTAATCTAAGTGATTCAAGTAGGGACATGCCTTTTGCTTTCAAGATTCTTCTTGTCGATCTACTAATTTTGCTTGGCTCATTATAAAACTCTGAGTGGCCTAAATCATGCATAAGGTCCCGCACATACTTTAGCCATGTAATTTGTAAAACACCTTCCTAATTAAAAACATCTTTTAAAATTTCCCAATTAAGGTTGGTTTCTGCAGATGTCAATATCCTGTGCCATAACACGATTGATTCCACTTTAATAAGTTCTGCGATGTTTGGGACCCCCAATTCAGAATGACAGACATATGAGGAGGTACTGCCCGGGTCTGTCAACATATATCTTAAAAACACATTTTCAATGACTTGTAAAGATTAAAAATCATTATGTCCCCATACCCCTACACCATACATTGCCGTCGAAACACACTTGGCCCTGTAGATCTGTAATAGTTCTGGAGGAGGCCTCCTGCCCAGTTTTTTCGAAAAATTAACTAGGGCGGGAGTAGTTTTCATAAAAGCAAGTTTTCTGGCTTGCACCGCTTGAGTCCATGTAGCATTATGGTTGAATAAGATGCCCAGGTAACTAAATCTATTTATAAAATCTTTTTTTTGTTTATCAATATACATATCTCTGCATTTATGGCTACTAGAGCCGCATCTCATAACAAAGGTTTTTGTTGTATTTACCCACAGCCCCAAGTCATGCATAAAAGCCACACAACTATTTAATATTCTTTGTAGGCCCACTTGGGTGCAAGACATAAGAGCGGCGTCATCCGCATACAGTAATGCAGGTATGGGCAGTCCTTCTTTTTGGGGGAGATCTTGGCATGTATTCGTCATCGCTTGGCCCAACCCATTTATATAAAGATTAAAAAGGAAGGGGGGCCAGCACGCAACCTTGCTTTACACCCTTGTTAATTTGAAAGAGAACTGTACATTCTCCGTTTGCACCGTATCACACCCTAGCCTTAGCGTTCATGTACAGTTGTCTTAAAAAGAGGATGATGATGGGCTCAACTCCTAATTCCTGAAGGACCCTCCACAGCTTGTCATGCCTCACGCAGTCAAAGGCTGCAGTGAGGTCAACAAAGGCTACGAACAACCTGCCCTTCATTGCAAGGGTATACTTCCCTATGATAATATTCAGGTTTAAACTTTGTTCAACAGTTCCTAGCCCCTTGCAAAAGCCAAACTATAATTCAGAAATAATCTTATTTTCCTCAGCCCAATCCTGTAGTCTTTCAAGCACAAATATGCCCGAATACTTTCGCCAGCGAATCTAACAGCGATATTGGTCGATAACAGGCAGGATCTTGATGATTTCCTTCTTTAAAAATAGGTACTAAAATTGATTCATACCACGTCTCTATAATCTGGAAAGCGCAATTTGCTGTAATTACCTAAGTTAACAGCGGGCCCCATAGCGCTATGTTATTTTTAAATCAGTTTACAGGGATCCCATCTGGCCCAGAGGCCTTCCCACCCATACTTGCTATGATTGCCCGATCGATTGACTTCATCCAGGGTTACCTAGAGGTCGATTGGGATTGTTAATGGTGCCATATCCTCGTCACCTGATGGTTGAGTTTCTAAAATATTAGCACTCTCACTACTGTTAAATGTATTTGAGAGGTGCTCTACCCAATGCTCCTCTGTTATTGCAATTTCAATGGATGGAGCATCCCCTGTTCCAGGAAAGGGGTCTTCACAGCCCTCCAGAGGACCGCACCATCTTTAGACACCAAGGCCTCGTACAGCACCGTCCAAAGCTGGCCTCTCAAGCTCCGCCTTGCGTAGCTTAAGTGCATTTTTATAGGCCCTCCTTGTCTGTCTTATGTCAAGCAGATTTCTAGGGATTTTATAGGTTTCATATTTTAGCTTGGCATAAGCCAGTGTACACTTTGTGTCAAACCACCCTTTTGTGTTCCTGTTAGGGTTTCTATTTTGTAAAAATAAGGCCTCTCTTATAGATCCTGTAATATGCTGGAAAGAGGTCAAAACTACATCATGTGTGGCGTTATCATCTAGACTGGCCGCAATGGCAGATTTACTCCTAATCACAACTTTCTTTGTAATTTCTCGGGGATCCACCCTCGACCAGTGCAGGGAATTACCGTTCATTCTATTTATTGATAACTTTGAGGAAAGTGAGTGTGAGAGGGAAACACTCTGTGGAAAATGATCACTCAAAGTGATGTCCTGAGTTTCAAATGACTTCACTAAGTTTGAGTATCTATTTGATATCAGAATGTTATCTATTATTGTAAAACATCCTCTGCCATTAAAGGTATTTTTAAAGGGAGCAGGTGTAACACATATCTCATCAGCAAAACCAAGGTTGTGTTAAAAGCTTCCCCGTATTGTGAATGTGGGAAGTGGGTGTCACTATTCCCCTTTTAGGTTGTAAGACCGCATACTTCCCTCCCGTTGTTTGGACACAGTGCAGTGTTAAAATCGCACATCCCCTTACCTTTCACTTTGGATAGACTTCAGATCATTGTCTAGTATTTTCAGGATCCTCCCAATCTGATCAGGCAGGGCATCAATACAACACAATGCTTGTTATCAATATACAATATCATCACTTGGTAATATAATTCAACACATTTCAATTCTATTTTTCTTACATTTACCATGTTGGATATATAAATAGACAAGCCCCCCTTTGCCTTCCTATGGCTCCCTGCCACAGCCGCAGTGTAAAAAGTTCAGTAACCATTAATATGGACAGCCTCCCTTACCTACCAATCTGCACATCTATTGGCCTGGAAGTCATGACTGTCAGCATTTAGAATCACTCAAAAATCAAACAAATTTTAGTTTTATTCATATTTAAAGATAAATACAGATTGTAAAATAGATAGTTTTCTGTCTGTTTTTAACTGTAAAAATAGAAAACTGGAAGCCTTAATTATTATACATCTGGAATTGTATGCAGAAAGTATCAAATTCTGCATGTAATTCTCCATTATCCAAGTGACAACTTGGAACAGAATGTATTTGCCACACGAGGTAACTACTGAACCCCATTACGGCCAACTCATCATAATCAAGGCTTAAGTAGGTGTACTTGGCAGTAATTGATACATGGTTCACAAATCCCTAATAAATACAAATTGTTTGGGTGAACTTGGCATTTAGGAAATTGAATGCACTTGCAAATGTACATGAATTGAAAGGTGGATAAAGCAGGAGGCCCTTCGATTTCTCAGAATATTGCAGAGCCCTGGGCACTACGTATGTCTAAAGCCATATATTTGCTCTCATAATAGATGAGATAAAGTACTTCCTGCTGTACATTATAAAGATATTGCAAGTCACCAAGGAGTTCAATGACCATTTAGGGGAAAATAACCAAAGGCCAAGTTCCGTTATAAAGTTATGGAACGCCAAGTTGACTTTTAATATCCTGATCATGTGGTGCAGGGAGTACCTTTTTTTCCTAATAATGTATGGTCACACCATCACCTTCCCACAAACCACTTAAATCCTTAAAGTGTAGCTTTTTCATATGAAAGTGAGAGCATGTTTGCAAATACGAAGTCTCTAGAATCTCTAATGCAGAATTAAACACATCAAAAAGTTTTTGTTGCAAAAAGGTGTAAGAAGTTAAATGCAAGTTATTTATTTTAAAAAAAGATGCAGTAGAAACTTGCAGAAAGATTCCAACTTTTCTAAAAAATAAACATGTTGCCATAAATATCTCCATGCTTCTTGTCAGTGTACAGGTAGGAAAACACAGTGGAAGAAAGAAAAGCAACCTTCAATTTTTATTCTTTAAACAGCTGCTTGAACTATGCTCCTTGACCTGACCTGCCTTTCCCCTCTGCTGCTGACTCTGGCAGCAGGAATTGTAAAGTCAAAACTCAACTTGAGTAAATTATTATTGTTATGTTCTGACATAATTTCTTTATAATAGGGTAACTGAGTGTGTCACAAGTTACCTACTATAAAGAAATAAAAGACATGTTTTTATGGAGGGATTGCAGAATCCCATGTATTATATGGGAAATCATTTTTGTCAGTCTCTAATTTTTTCTCTGGAATGGATTTTGTATCACATTCCTTCTGAAAGGGGTCATCATCACTTACTGCTCTTTCAATAAAAAAATTCCTTCTGTCATTAATAAGCCTTATGTAAAAGAATCGTAACAACAGTATTGAAATTAAATATAAAAAGACTACAGTTAGGATCTATGGTAATTCAAAGTTGCTTTGTACAGGCTGTCGCTATCTGCACTTCCATGCTCTGGTTCTGAAGTGACGATTGGAGTCGATGCATCGATGTTTTGAATGCAGCACCACTATCACTTTCAAGGGTCCAGGACTAGGTTTGGCACCACTTGGCAGGTGGAAACTTACAGCAGAGTAGCACAGGTGCTGGTAGCAAGATGCATGTGAAGTCTTTGATGGCCCTGAGATTTCCAACAGGAGGCAAGCCCTTGGAGAAACTTAAGAAAGCAGGATGCAGAGAGCAAAGTGCAGTCCTCTCACTCCCAGGCAAGAAGTAGCAGACAGCAGACCAACACAGCAAAGCAAGCAGAAAAGTGGCAGTCCCTCCTAGCAGTCAACAGCTTTTCTTCCTGGCAGAATGTCCTCAGACGAGAAGTGTTTCTCTACTGTTATGTTGTCAGAGGTCCAATACATATACCCATTTTGGCCTTTAGAGTAGGGAGACTTCAAAGAAAGGTCTTTGTAATGCACAAGACCCTGCCCTTCCTGGCCATGACTCCAGACACACTACAGCGGGTATGCAGTTCTTTATGTGGGGACAGGCACAGCCCTACTCAGGTACAAGTGTCAACTCCTACCACCCCTTTAGCACAGGAAGACAAATCAGCCTGGCGATGGGCCATCGGGATATGCATGGCACACCTTAGCTCACTTTTGTGTGACTGTCTAGAGTGAATTCACAACTGTCATCCAACCCAGATGTGTATTCTAGGGACAGACAGAGGCACTGAATGGTTAAGGTGAGGAAATGCCAACTGTCTAAAAAGGGCCTTTTCAGACCTACAATTTAAAAAGTAACTTCACTAAAAGATGCTTTTTTAAATTGTGAGTCCAGGGACACCAAACTCTGATTTTCTATCATCTCCCAAATGGAAGATAACTGTGTGAAACGTTACAGGGCAGCTCCAATGCTAACCTATGGGAGAGATGCGCCTTGTTGTCGTGAAAAGAGAATTTAGCATTTTTTCACCACCAGGACATGTAACACTTAAAAGCACAAATCCCAACTTTTAAAAACCCAGCACCCAGCCACTGGGGCTACCTAGGGACTACCTTAGGGGTACCTTACATGTAGTAAAAGGGAAGGTTTGGGGCCAGGCAAGTAGATGACTTGCCGGGTCGACATGGTAGTTAAAAACTGTGCACGCAAGCTCTGCATTGGCAGGACTGAGACACGTTTGGAGGGCTACTTGTGTGGGTGGCACAATCAGTGCTGCAGGCCCACTAGTACAAAAAGAATAATTGATGGACGGAATGCTGAACAATGTCAAACATTCACCACCAGTACAAAGATCTGGGCCTAAATGCATCATTTATCTGCTCACCATGCCATTCCAGTTTGGAATCAGCCACATGCAAATCAATCTTAACACTGGAACTAAACTGGGGAGGCATGGCAAGCATAAAAACGATGGATCAAACCCAGATTCGTGACTGGGGTGAATGTTTCATTTGTTCAGCATTCCGTCTATCATCTGTTCTTTTTGCTTTTGCTGCCCTAAGTGGGAAGGATATGCCAAGATTTGGGTTCCAGGCTCACTGTGCCTCTGGATTCAAGCTAGCCTGGGTGATGAGTGGTGATACCCGAAACCGGTCCCAGGATGTTTGTTCCCGGTCCAGGGAGGACCTGGCCTTGCAGCTCAGGTTGGACTGTTCCCAAGGGGAGCAGGGTCAAGACTGATTTGCATATGGTGGGGTCAAAACTGAGTGTAGTGTGGGGATAATAAAAATGGAATAAACCCAGTTCTGTGACTGAGGGTGAATGATTGTTTTTTTCACCATTCCACCCATTCTTTTTTGTTTTTGTCACCCTAAGTGGGAAGGGCATGCCCAGATGCAGTAGCAGCCCGTGCAGGTAAGTGCGGTGAGGCAGGGTGGAGCAGGGTAGGGGTGGAGGGTGAAAGTGACAAAAGACAGGATAGGGAATGTATAATAAATAAATAAATAAATAAAACACTTACCTTGTGCTCGCCGCATCGTCGACTTTTAGACCACTGTATGAGGTCGGCCCACAATGGAGATATTTGATTTTTGCCCCTCGGCTTCTTCTATAAACCTTTGCCCCCTCTTGTGGATTGGTGTTCTGGCAGGAAAGAGTTACCTAGATCAATGGCATCAAGTTCAGGGGCGGCGGGTTTGTATTGCCACTTACATGCATCCCATCTAACTCTCAGCAACAGGTTTGAGCCCCTGTCTGGTTTGGAAGTACAGAATTGAGTGGGTCAGGAGGTGCTTCCACCTTTTTCACAACCTTCCCCTAGTTTATCTAACTCCATCGCCGACTTTTAGACCACTGTATGAGGTCGGCCCACAATGGAGATATTTGATTTTTGCCCCTCGGCTTCTTCTATAAACCTTTGCCCCCTCTTGTGGATTGGTGTTCTGGCAGGAAAGAGTTACCTAGATCAATGGCATCAAGTTCAGGGGCGGCGGGTTTGTATTGCCACTTACATGCATCCCATCTAACTCTCAGCAACAGGTTTGAGCCCCTGTCTGGTTTGGAAGTACAGAATTGAGTGGGTCAGAAGGTTCTTCCACCTTTTTCACAACCTTCCCCTAGTTTATCTAACTCCATCGACATAGATGACAACTTATTTAAGGTTCTGAGTTGTAATATCGCTGGCATTAAAGGGAAGTTGGGAAATAGTGAGTGTGCTGAATTCCTTACCCGAAAAAACAAAATTATTTGTCTCCAAGAGACATGCATCCAGAAGGATTCCTTGTTTTAAATAGTTATGCCACATTTATGTCCCCTAATCTGCCTTCTCATCATGGAAAATCCAAGGGCGGGCTTGTTACCTTTATCAGAACTAGTCTCACTTGTAATATCAAGGCAATTGATAGCCCCTTTCAGTCTATTTTAGGTATCCTCCTGACTTTTTCTAACGATTTGAGGTTTTTAGTGATCAATTTTTATCTTTCTCCTCAGGGAGAGCCTATTCTGATAAGGGAGCTTACCCACTTTCTTATCTTATATGATGCTTGGTTTCCTAGCTTTACAGTGTACATTTTGATTGCTTTCTTTATGGAGATTTGTCTTTCAACGACATCCCTGTAACAGGTGATCAGACTCATCTAAAGCATACACCTGTGGGGGAGACACTTAAGAACTTGTTTGTAGAATACTCCGAGGTGAATCTTCTCAATTGCTGAGACACCTGCTCATCTGTGCAGGCACCACCGGTCAAAGGGTCTGATATTCATTCTTCTATAATTGATGATATATTTGTCTTGAATTGCTTATTTAGTTCCTTAGTTGACTTTCAAATCTTTTGGCTTATCTTAAGTGGCCAAAACCCTGTATTGGCTACATTTAGTTGAACTTCTGACAAGGCAGGGTTGGTTGTTCCCTTCCAGTAACCTGTTTATCCGGTAACACAGGGTCACAGTGGGCAAAGGTGGTTCCCTATGATTTTTATCTTTCCTTGCCCTCTTCCTGTGGTCAGGATGTTAGCATCTGTCTGTATGAGGGGGCCTCACCAACTTATATTTTGAAAGCTTTTAATGACGTCGCTGAGCATATCAAAATTTACCTTACAGCCTCCGCAAGAGCTCACCCAGTATCACTGACTAAATGGTTTGATAGGGCTTGTTATAAGTCTCAGAGTTGCCTTTTGGCTACACTGCATAGACAACCATATGATGTGGAGGAAATTAAGAGGGCCAGGTCTGCATGTCATGCTGCCTGTTGTAAGAGGAAGAAGTCTCTAAAGGGGGAGTTGTGGGACAAGTTATTGGGCTTGAGCCCTGCGTGAGAGCACAGCGTTTTGGAGGGTGGTCAATCACCCTATTTTCTCTTCTGACATGGTTAGTGGGTAGGCTCTGACTATTTCCCCTCAGACATGGTCGGAACACTTTGAGGCAATCTCTGAATTAGAATCTGGTCATCAGGATGTGCCTAGGGATTAGGAGATTGCAGGCCTTTGCCTGCATCTTGAGGAGGTTAAAAAGCTATCTCGTCCCTGTGAGAAGGCAAGACCCCAGTGTTTAACTACATTTCGGTAGACTCATTTAAGACACAGGTGGATCTTTAGGCCCTCCTGCTGACTCAACACTTCAATGCAGCTTTAAGAGGGGGGATCCTCTCTAGCTTGAAATATTCTGTTATGGTTCCGATTTTTAAAAGGAGTAATAGACCTGACCCTGCTTGCTATCACCCCATTTCATTGGTGGTTAGCGAGGTTAAAGTTCTAGGCAAGGGCCTGCTGGACCGCTTGTGCACTTTGGCATCTGATAGGAACATTCTCTCCAAAGTCCAATATGGATTTCAGACAGAGAGAGGCACAGTGGACCAGTCACCAAATTTGTATCTGTTGATCACCAAGTCCACTGGGGCAAGGGAGGGGCCAGTCCATTTGCCTCCATGGACCTAAGCTTGGCCTTTGACAGAGTCAATAGTTCTAAGCTCTGGGCCACGCTTAGGCCCATGGGGTCGATCCACCCCTGCTGTCCTTCATGCTTTTATCCATGAAGGATTACCTGCCTCCGTTAGATATGGGTCAGAAGGGGAATGTACCCTGCCCTTGGAGTTGAAGAGAGGGGTGCGTCAGGGATGCATCTTGGCACCTTCCCTCTTTGATTTTTATATCAGTTGCTTGGAGTTGGCCCTGTTGGATTAGGGGGTTGATGAGCCAACTGTGGGTGGGTGTCGTCTGCCTGTTCTTTTATAAGCAGATGACGCTGTCCTTATGGCCCGTACAGCCAAAGGCCTCCAGCATTTATTAGATCTTTTTGTCACATACATGGATGGCCTTGACCTCACGACCAATTACGCCAAGTCACACATTATGGTGGTGAGCCTAGGAACACCAAAACAGACATTTTACAGTGTAGGGCCATCTTTTCAGCAGGGTTGATAATTGTTCTTACCTGGGGATACTTCTGGATTCCCGTCTTTCCTGGAAACCCCTTTTAAAGAAAAATTCTTCCAGATTTAAAGAGGTGGTTAGTTAGGTTGGCATCTTAGCTAAACGTTTGGGTCGACCAACGTTAAGGCGATGATTAAAGTCTTTAGGGGCAAGTATGTGCTGTCAGCATGTTATGGTTGTGAAATTCGGGGCCATGTTTCTGCATCCCAGCTTCAGGTGGTTGAAAATTCATTTTTGAGAAGCCTGCTTAAAGTACCAGCTAGCACTGCTTCAGACATTCTGCAAGAGGAAGTGGGCATGGGATGTATTTCAGACTTGATTAGATTTTGCGCTTAGCTATTCTCGCTGTATATTTGTGTAAAGGAGTACCAATCTCTTAATAGGATCACTATACAAGACTGTTTGGCCCTTGATGGTAGGTTGAACATGCCCTGGTTTCCCTATGTTAGGCGGGTGTTTAAGTCATTTGGTCGCCCTGTGTTGTTTACGCTCCCAGACGTTATAGTTAGGAGGGACATTCCATGGATCAAACAGGCCTTTTATGACATGGTGGCGGCAGATCGAGAGGCTAGGACCTTTTTGAAGCGCTCTGTTCATCATTTTGTAATGATAACGTCAGTTCCTGGGGGGGAACCATATTTGGCTTTGGAGATGTCTAATTTCCATCGCAGAATGTTAACTTAACCCCTTCAGCGCGACGCGGATTACCGCGCCGTGCTGAAGGTTCGTTGCGCGGGTGGGGTTGTGACGGAGCGGTTCTGTCATCCGCACAGCGCGACCGATGCGCACGACAGAACCGCTCCGTCATGCGCATCGAAAGGGTTAATTTAAATTTAATCATTTTTTGTCAACTCTTCTTGCCCTAAGAATCTTGGTGTAAAGTTTCAGAACCCTCAGCCTATATTTGCGACAACATCTCCGTTCCTGACACATTTCATATCGTCATGGTCTGTCCAATTTTTAGCCATTTTAGGCATGGATTTATTCGCCCACTCCTCCTATCCATGAATTTTACACAAGTGAGACCTGCCTTTCTTTTCTTGCAGCTGCTAAAATCCCCCACCATTTGCTTTTATCTGATTTGTTTTTTATCTGGGGTCATTCAGGGGCTAAGATTTCCATTGACTTTTGGTGTTTTATGCTGTGTTTAATAAGTCAGTTATTTACTCTTCAGCTGACTTCTAATGTTTTTATTAATGTTTTTGTGTTTTTTTTAGATGGTTTTTATGCATCTGAAGTTTTGGAACTTGCTGCTACGAGTTTTTATTATTTTTTATATTGTGTGCTTTTATGATTTTCTTGAAAAATTAAATAGAGTTATTCAATTCAATTCTATGACTGGACATGAGAAGGTGCAGTTATTGTGGATCCCACGAGTGACTGGGATGAGGCTACAAGCACGACTGTACCCTTTGTGTGTTCGTTTCTTTGGAAGAGCGCCTGTAAGTTCAGTAAATAGGCATTTAAACATTACAACCACCTTACAAGAAATTTGCATATCTTGCAATAAGTGCATATTAAGTTGCCTTTCATCGGGAAAATAATCTATTGGTGCCTTGATGTAAGATGAGGATCTAAGACTTTGCACTTAGTAACCCAGCATTCTGTCACTGTTTCTCTCATTTTTGTTCCATCTATGTGAGGTACTTTTTGAAGGCATTACCCAAAACACACACACAGTGCCCTGTGCAGCTCTGGGTTCATTCAAACCCCTGATGGTAACTGCCTTCATATAATGTATTTATTTATTTACAAATAACACGTGAACTCTGAATGGCCACAAAAGAAACTGCGAGGCATAATTAAGTATTTTCGTGAAGTATAACCTGAAGAAGTGTGTTATTTCCTAAAAAGAAGGAGGTTAGGATTTAGTTATATGTAGTCCAGAATAAAGTTCCGCACTCCAGGAGCTAGGCATGGGAATGCATGTTTTGTTTTTGTTCTTTTTTGGCTTTGAAATTTCAAGAATCAGACAATCTCTGTCTTGCTCCCTCTCCATCTCTCTCTACCTCTTGTTTTTCATTGACTGTCCATGAGTTTCTGTTCATTCTTAAGAAGTAGCGACTGAAGACGCTTTAGGGAAGGGGGAAATATGATCAGGTTTGTTCTTGTCTGTAACTAGGCGAGCAGCCTCGTGTAATTAGGCTCAAAGAGGTGCAGTGTTAGATTTTACAAGTTCTGCTAGAATGCCATTCCCTCCAACTAGATGAGTAAGTTTCAGAGCCTGCATAGCTAAACTAAAGTCTGTGGGGGGATAGTATGTTTTAGTTTTCTGAGCGGGTGGAGTTGATAGGATGTTGATATAGTTGAATTAGCATTGTGGTCATCTTAGAGTGATGTTCGTGTCAAACATGTAGCCAGTTGACTCTTCACATGGAGCAAGGAATGGGTAGATCCCTAAAGGATGAAGAGCGGCCAGCAAATTCTGGAGAGGGAGAGGTTTTTTAGTCGAGAATAAGGTAGGAGAAACAATTTGGCCTTTTGAGGGTTCAGTTCAAGTGAGAGTGATCGCATCCACTTTTCTAGGTTAGAGTGGGAGGGCTTTAGAAGTAAAATGTTGGATAGGTCAGACAGTTGTGTATGCATCCTTTATGCAAAATACTGCAATCAACTTTACAATAGCCACTCAAAACTTTCTTAATTTTCAAGAGAAATTGAATGCTGAAAAAACAAAATATTTCACATAACTGTCCAATCAAGACACTGTGCTCCCTCTCGAGTCTGCCCAAAGAATACAGACCGCACTTCTTCACTACTCTCAACCCCACAGCACAATCCATCCACTTCCATCTCAGATACCAACTCTCCCATTCCTGTCTCAACAAACTCTGCATACTGCTTTCCCTTCTCTAGAAAAGGAATTTCCCATACTTTCCACTTTAAAAATTGAACTTGCCTATACATTAACCAGCAACCTATAACTACTCATTAGCAAGCCTACCAATTCATATGCATCCAAATCAAACACACTACATCTATTGCCTGGTCTAGTACAGCCACCTCAATATGGAACAATAACTGTTTAGTATCATGCCACCTATCATGTACTGCACACACCAACATCTTACCTCTTCACCCGATCTAACACCATTATGCAATGAAGAATCTAACACACAACTAACATGATTAGCAACATTAATTTCACTCAGGCTAATTCCCAACCCATTCCCACCAGCAGCAACATGCAATTTATCCACAAGCTGAAGACACAACAAGGACAAGAAGCATCAAAGGCACTGCAAAAGATTCTCTTGTTTTATCACACTCACATTTCACAAAACAACCATCTCAGACGCACTTGCACTCATCTCCAAGATATACCTTTCTTTCTTTCTTTGATCTTTATTTCGACTTCATAGAGTTCTAAAAGAAATACAGTACAAATACAAACAAAATATTACATAATAAGAAAACATCTTTAGTTAAAAATGGATACATCATTTACAGAAGTATTTGCCGCATATGAGAACTTCATATAATGCAATTAAAATTTCAATTCGTCAGAAAAGTTCTTCTAATGTTCCATACAGCCGCTAAATACTTACTGACAGCAAATACAGTAAGAGGGGATAAATCAGATTTCAACAGTCGGTAGGCATCCAAATGGTGCCTAAAACCCCAATTTCTGCAGATGGGAGTAATCCACTTTTTCCTAGATTTCGCGTAAGATGGACAAAAAAACATTAAATGAATGTCATTCTCCGGCTCGTTGGTACAAGCTGGACAGTTTTTTAAAGTGGGCGGGTGCCATTTACTGGTAAGGGCTCTAATTGGCAATGCATTGTGTCTCCATTGGAGAAATAGTTTTCTGAGACCAGTGGGGTTAATATCATCCAAAACTGTCTCCAGCTTATAGTAATCCTTCATTGTTAAGAAGGTGTTAGACATTGGCCCCAGTGTATCACTTACTAAAGAAGCAGTCAAATTGCTGTCGTAATATATTGCAACCAAATCTTTACGGGATATAGTACTGCAGGCCTCTTGCGGATTTGTCCACAGGGCCAATAGACCCAACCCCGATAATTCGTCCTTTATGTACTTGAGCCATGGAATATTGCGTAAGGCTGAGTGTTGGTATAGTTCCATAAATTCAGACCTGTAACTCCAAAGTTCAGGGGTTGTCAAAAGTTGCCTCCAGAAAGTTAGGGGCTTCACACCTAATTCCTCCTTTATTGATTTCAATCCCATGTCAAGCCTAAGGGGGAGAAGTGGTGTGCTCGATGGTAGAGCGGCCAAGTTCCGTAGGAACTTGTTTTCCGTGGCGACAATTTCAGGGGCGCATTTGTTGCCCCACAGTTCACCACCATATGTTACAGCCCCACGCGCCTGTATTTTATAAATTTCAAGTGACGGACCAATGGGATGTGTCATGGATTCATTCCATAAATTCAGGATACCCCCCACCTTTTGAGTTAGCTTTAAATTTGATTTTGTCTGATGATGGGACCATGTCAACTTTTCATTCAGGGTCTGTCCCAAGTACTCGAAAGTATGGACTCTCTCAAGACTAATACCATTGATAATCGGGTTGGGTCGAGAAGACCTGGGGGTTTGAAGATCATGAATTTTGTCTTGGCCGTGTTGATCTCTAGCCCCCGGTCAGCACAAAAAGAGGCGAAACCATCCAGGACTCTTTGGACCCCCATAGGAGTCTTAGCAAGAAGCAAGGTATCGTCAGCAAACATGATAGCTGAGATGCCTATACCAGCGAGTCGTGGGGCGTCTCTATTTGGTACATCGTTCAGATGGGAAATGAGGCCATTTACATAGAGGCAAAACAGGGTCGGAGCCAGAACGCACCCCTGCCTTACCCCTCTTTCAACAGGAAAACTAGATGATAAGCCGCCTTCTCTTCCACATCTGACCCTTGCAAAATTATTAGTGTGGAGACGCACTATAATCTGCAAAAGAGGACCTGGGAGGCCTAATTCCTGTAACACAGTCCAGAGTTTTGTGCGTGGGACCAAGTCGAAGGCCGCACGTAGGTCAACAAAGACAGTGTAAATGGATCCCCCCTCCACCTTGACTGTCTTCCAGAAGAGCATGCATAATCTAAAAATCTGGTCAGTTGTTGAAACGCTCTTTCTGAATCCAGCCTGATAGTGGCTCAGAATCTCAGAATCCTCCATCGAGTCCACAATGCGATCTAAAATCAGCCTTGAAAAGAGTTTCTGAGCAACATCTATCAGACTGATAGGCCTATAATTACCAGGGAGCAGAGGGGACCCTTTTTTAAAAATAGGCACAACTTCTGCGCCCAGCCATGTAGAAGGAACTGGCATACCCCCAAGGATTGCATTAAATAATGTTGTGAGGTATGGTGCCCAGACTCTGGGTTCGTGTTTGTACAAATCGCCAGTGACCCCATCCAAGCCCGGTGCTTTGCCCGCAGGAAGCGTAGATATAGCAAGTTGAACCTCGCTCAAGGTGAAATTAACCTGCTCTTGGCCAACAGCGACGGACGGAAGAGCCTCGAATACAGGGGAGACCCCCCTATAGAGAGTACTGAAGTGTTCTTCCCAAATTTCAGAAGCAATATTTGGTTTTACTGCTGCGTCAGGTTCGGCTGTGCCAGTAGACACAATCAGCCAGAATCTCTGTGAGTCTCTGGAATGAAGGGCCGAAGTTAGCCTGACCCAATTTTCAGAAGCCCACTCTAGTTTAGCATGATGTATAAGGAACCTGTAAATCCATCTTTTATGTTGGATATCCTCCCTACAAGCTTTCTTTTTTATTGCATCCAACAAATCACTCTTGGCCGATCTACATGCCCTGTTATACCATAGGGGCCGACTACTGGTCCTTTTCATACAGGGGACAGTTGGGTTGAATATACCAAATAAGGTAGAAAATAATTCTTTATTAACCTTGGCCAATTTTCCACAGTAATCAGGGAAGGAGTGCTGCTCCGTAAGTTTTACTACATCATCCAGTGCTAGGCCGACCGTCGCATAGACTTGAGATAGTTCTCCTTGATTGCCAGTCAATTTAACCCATTTAATTCTACGTTTATTGTTAGTCAAAGTAGCTCTGTTTGATGCCTCCAAATTGGGTAGTGTCAATGAATCACCAGGACACAAACCCGATAAAGAAACATCCAATATCAGGGGATTATGATCACTCTCCCCCCTAGAGACCACCTGAAAATCAGATACTCTGTTCCACTCCTTACACTGGACAAAAATATAGTCAAGTCTAGCCTCCCTCCCCGGCTTATTAAACGTGGGCCTTGGGGGATTATCCGAAATTGTTCGTCCATTACAGGCCCTGATCGAATGGGCCATCGTCAAGGAAGTGATTTGAACAGCCAGGGGGGCCCAGGACCTGACCATTGGGCCGGCGACCTGTGGGATGTTCCAAATTTCATCCTCCTCTTGATTTATTTGGTCCACCAACCCCTGGGGTGGTTCAAAATGAGAATTGAGATCGCCGGCTATAAGAAGCATTGTACCCTCAGGGATCATGGTTAAGACATTAGATAAAACATCAATCACCCGAGATTCCGCACATAGATTCACGGGCCTAGCATACACATTGATCACCGCTAACTTGGTACCTAAGCGCCAGTCCAATAACAAGCAAAGAATGTCCTCAGACCCGGTTTCTAAGATCGTAGCACTGCAGCCCAAGTGAGTGGCGACCCAAATAGTTAGACCTCCTGAGGGACGGCCTCTGCCTCCCCACACAGCCGGAATTGTAAAAGAGGCAAAGCCCACTCGATGGTATTCTTGCCTTGCCCATGTCTCTTGGAAACAGCATATGTGGTGGAGGTCTATAAAAGATCCCCATAAAGGGCAATCAAGCTTACTAGCTAGACCGGCTATGTTCCACGAGAGAACTTTGTGTGTAGGTGGACAATTTATAATAGCATCAGAGTTTTTACACGCAGATGGTTCACACAAATTCAACGAAGCAGTAGAAGGAGCAGCAGAAAGGGCAAGGCAAGGAGACTGCTGTTTGGAAAATGACAGTGCCTCAATAGGGAAATTGGGAGTGGCGTCCCCCCACTCAGTCAGTCGACCTCTTCAAGACAGGCATACCTATTATTGCACAGATAATCGCCACGTAAGGGCACACCAAGACGAATGTGCCTCTGTCTTCCTCTAAACGAGCTGGATCCAACCCTAGTCCAGTTTCCATCCATCTCAGCCTGAGGAAAGATATTAATTGGAGGGTAGAAAAAGGACAGTGGTAAGGGTTTAATAGAAGTGACACCAGTATTACCGGGCCAGTTACAGATATAAGATGCAATCTGAGGATTGCTAAAGTTCACCAAGATACAGTCACCCTTAGTTTTCTTTATAGTACTTCCCAACCATGGAACCCTCCTAACCATTAGAACCTCAGAACTAATATTTGGGGGAAGAGGCCTATGCGTGTTGAGCCAGCTAGTCACTTTGTTTTTAAGAGAGGCATAGGTTTCTGACTCGGGGTTAGTGAGCTCTGGAACACCACTTAGGATTATAACGTAGGGTGCAGCTTTGGGGGGAAGATTAATTACATTTTTCCAATTTACACTAGCCGCATCTAAATGGGTGCGGTCACCTGGGTCCCTAGAAGTTCGCCCTACTTCTATTTGGTTTAAATTAGGTGCTCCAGTAGGGTTCCTGGTTGGAATTGGTGATTGACTTTGAGCAGATAGAGGGATAGAGGAAATGGGAAGGGAGGAATTGGATGTGAGTGGTGAGATTCTAGGTGGGAGGGGATCCGTTCTGGGAGGGAGGTTTGTCGTGGCTACAGGTGTGGGAAAAGAAGGGGGTTGAAAATCACTCGTGCTCGTCACGGGTGCATTATGAGTTTTACCACTACTCCCTAGTGGGTTACCTGAGGCAGAAATAGCCCTTTCTATTTCTTTGAGCCTTAGATCAATAGCATCAAACCTAGCCAGCAAACGAGTTAAAAATCCCTTAAGAACATTATTTAGAGTATCTATAAAACGGGCGTTCCCCCCATCAGGCCCTTCATCCCGATCTGAGGCTAGTGGGAGAGGCTCGGGTTGGAAAGAGATTAACACTGGGGATGAGTTGGATGTCACCCTAATATCTGGAGCTGGCCTAGTGAGGGTTGTGATGAGTGTGTTTGGGATGTTATTATGAGAGCAATCCAATCTGGCTTTTTTCCCTCGTTTGGAGTTCCCCTCACGTTTTCTTTTGGGGACTGCACCCTGATGTGGCGGATGAGCAGAGGTCAAGCTTGGGTCGGATAATATTTCGTGCGAGGATGGGGGTATGCACTCAGGAATAGATTGAAGTGTATCTCTGCATGAAGAAGTACTAGACCTAAGGTCTTGTAAAACAGATTCAATTGTTTGATCGATACTGTCCATGAGAGCTACGTGTGAGTCATCCAGATTGGAAGGAGACCTAACAGATGCTAGTAAACCAAGCGAAGACCTCCTAGTACTAGTAATCCTGTCAGATAGGCGCCTTTCTAACATGTTCAGCTCGCCTTGTACAACGGAATTCGCCCTAATAATAAAACTGTCCAAAGTACCAGATACGAAAGGTTGTACTCTTGTGAGTTTGCTTCGGGTATCCATATTAACAGTCTTCTGGCGACACACCAACAGCAATGTTAGAGAGCCAAGAGACGGGGCCCGGTCCGGGCTTGGCCGTGCTTGAACGGGCTTAAACGGGCCCGCCCTTTGCCCGGGCTTCGCCCCGGTCTGCGCCCCGCTCGCGTCCCGCGATGATAGGCGTGACTTATGTAACGGGAGAAGGTGGGGCCGGGAAGAGGAACCAGGTGCGGTGTGCGAGTACCTGGCAAGGCACCCTGGTCCTCGCAGTCCCAGCGACGATGGCAGCCTTTGGGGTTGAGTAGCGCTATGAAGATTGTCCCAGCAGCTCCTCCAGGGCGAAAAACAGCTTAAAAGGATTTAAAAGTAAAGGCACCACAATCACCACAATCACCTCACCTAACCCTTTTAAACTACTCAAAGAATATTTGTCCAGGAAAGTGACTTCTTAGTCAAATGGATTGCACTACAAACCTCGCCTCTGCATCATTAATTTAGGCAGATATCACCCATTCCAGCACACTTTGCACACTCCAACCTACTCAGCTACCTCACTTCCAACTGCACCAAACTCAAATCATACCTCAAACACCTCCTGCGCCTGGCACTCTTGTTCCTCCACACACCATCTTTTCTATATAAACTGTCTGGAGATTAAGGCATGATCAATGTGCAAGAACAGATAAAATATATTTGTCCTAGTAACTGACAACCAAACAGACCTATTTTTTGTTACTGTAACATGTCTGGGAAATGATATGGCACTAGTATTCCATGGGACAATCCAACCAGAATATCAAAGCCATATGCAGAGTCAACAAGGCAAATCTGTAATAGGCCTAGCAATGATATTCATGGAATCAACCACCAAAATCGAAGACGTGCCTACCGGGATATGAATCAGTACCCATTGCAAAACATACATTGGGCATGGTGTTCAGCAATCCACAATGTATCAAAATCAAAGAGATTGACACTGACCTCTGTTCAATGCAGCGGTCACCACCTCATTAGTTTCATTCATGTGATTCCATAAAAGACCTGGGGCAAGCCTCCTTCAATCTCAACAATCTACATGCAATGGAAAAAAACTAAACATTCAAGTACTGGAAGGTCACCTGAGAGCAATTCCAAACCCTGAACAAAAAAATGTTGTAGAAAAATTGTGATTGGATAACACAGGCATTTGTCACCATTAATGAACTGCAAAATAAAGAATAAAAAACCCAACTATGAAATGCCAATGGTACAAATACAAAAGTTTACTAAGCAAACTACCCCTCCAAAATCCCAACAACTTTTATAATACCAGTATCAAAAAAGCAAAATGATGTTACTATTCAAACATTGCACTACTCAAAAGTAAATGAAGTCCACAAAATCAGAATTACACAGCCCAAAATGAACCGCTGTGACTACGCATTAAAGCAAAATGTATATGCAGATCACTTTGTCATCAAACTCAAATCATTAGCTCTCTGGCTCTGAAACAAGACAAATCGCCATCAAGCCAAACTACAGAAGAATCACACCAAGGAGAACGTCCACAATATTAAATTCCAAGAATTCCATGACCTGGTGAAAGTCATTAGGCCTGCCAGCTGACCCTTAGTCCCATGCCCACCAAAAACATTCAAAAGGTTCTACTACCCATTATGTCAACTTTCATCATGACATTGAAATTTGTAACAAGTGGAATATTACTTTAAATTATTCCATTACTATTTCTCCTGGATAAATTATAACAATCAATTTTTGTACATAAACAGGCTTGTTCATGGAAAATGTAGTTTCGCCTACACAAGTGACAAATAGCTTTTGCCAACTGTTCAAGGTGGTTAAATTATTTTCTTTAATATTTAATATGCCCCACTTGTTCACATTAAGCACCAATCCCGATGGGGGCACTTTGGGTTAAAGTAATGAATATATTAAAGTTGGGTTCCACTTTGCAAGCTATTTTTCCTTGTCAGGTGTCATTTTAGTGGTTTAGGGTATTCACTGAAGGCCTACACTTTAGTAATATATGTGTTGGTGTAAATACACATTTGCAGCCCACATGCAAGATTATTTCCCATGCCACTGGTCCACTTCCCGCACAATCTTTCCATGGCCTTATTGGAAAGTTAAATAACCAATTGGGTGTAACCATTCAAATGTACAGGTTTACGGGCATAGAACATGCACTCTGACACTGAATGGCAATGTCACAGTGAGCAGCATCATCACACCAGCAAAAAAGGTACTATAAAAAAGCTAAATGCATGGAGAGACTGTGCACAAAAAACAAATTGTTGCACATCTTTTAACAGCATTATAAATGAATCTAGCAAAGGTCTTAATTAATGATTTGCATGGAGCTGGGTGGGTGCAAATTCCACACTTGTATCTAATGCTATCTTGCAGTAGCACCCCTCCAGTACTGCATGCATTTATGAGCTCAGACCAGTAGAATAGGGAATAACTGGGTCATGTTCGCTCTATACAAAACTTTATAAATAAATAAATAAACTTTGTGAACCCTAATTTACTGGCCAATTTATAGGACAGTATTACTTTTCCATGGGGTTTAATGCACACATTTGCCACATGCCCTCAGTGGGTGGTCAATGTGTGGTGGGCGGTGGAAGGCACAGAGTTGAGGAATGAGGTGGGGAGGGTGATAAGGGGAGAATGTGGGCTGGCAGGTTATTCCATGTTCCTCCTATGCATGGCCTGAGGATTGGATGGGACCATGGAAGCCGTTTGGGCTGTATGCAGACATCTCCTGAGGCTTGAGCCGGGAGATCGAGGCTGCCGCGCTGTGCGAGGTGTATTGTGTATTATCATTACGAATTTAGGTGGCATTTTATCTGTTTTATTTAGAATCTTAACTTGTTTTAACCTATTCCTCCTGTTGAATTCCATGCTGAATATACCTTAAATACATCTAATTTTAAAGCACTTTGCACTTTGGGGCGATTCTTACCGTTCATTTCTCCCTGCACACGACTCCCTGCATTGTGGTCTGCATTTCCCTGCCCGCCCGCCCGCCATCTTGGTGGTAATACGAGGAGCAGTCTAGCGTCTGCTCCTCGCACACTATTTAGTGGGCCATGGCGCAAGCGCGCAGCGGATGCACGCAGCGGGCGCGCCAAAGGCGCGCCAAAGGCAAGCCCGTCTGCGCCCGTCCGCGCCGGGACGCCGCCAGGCGCCTGGGACCCTGCCTCTGTTACAGACAACCCTAGTAAGTGTATATTAGTACTTAGTGGCGCTGCTCTTAGATCCATCTGTGCTAGGTCACCGGCAACTAGCTTGTCCTGCCACAACACGGTACCCCATCCTCTTGAAGGACCCTTTTCCTGCATACACTGCAGATTTCAGAGTAACTGGGAAGCGGAGACCCCTGGAAATACTCCCCCAGGACATATCCCTGGGCAGTATTATACCAGGCCCCCTGTGTTCCCAGACACAAGCAGGATCAGTAATAGTTATACACCGCCCCCTAACAACTTTCGGCTCAACCACTGGAAGGGCTTTCTAAGTAACGTGAGATCGCTCCCTAAACACTCATCTGAGATATGGGATTTACTCACGACTGACATGCCTGATGTGGGTTTCTTGACTGAAACCTGGCTGAAACCCACCAGTGGTCCAGACATTAAGATTGCTATTCCTGATGGTTACAGGATTCTGCGCCTCGACAGGCCGCTGAAAACCGGGGGGGGGGGTTGCAATTCTTCATAATGATCGCGTAAAACTTTCTATCTTAGATCAACGCACCAATACCCAAATTGAAATTTTGATCTTTAAGATGGAAATGGTCACCCATGACTCTTGGAGGGGGGCATTGGTCTATCGCCCTCCTGGCCCTATAAAGGACTTTTCCGCTCAATTAATGGAATTAATTGCCCCCCATATGATTGCGACGGAGAATTTCCTATTATTAGGCGATTTTAATATACATAGTGAGAATCTTTTGCTGCCCGAAATAGCAGCCTTTATTTCTGACATGGCTACCCTGCACCTTATTAAAAAAAACGAGGGTCCCACACATACGGCCGGGCATACCATAGACATTATTTTTTCTAATTCAGACCGGCTTATTTGTAAAACCCCTCGCTCATTGTGCTGGACCGACCATGCCCTTATCAATTTTCACGTGCAGCACCCCCCTACGTCTTCTACTACGGCAGCACACATTCAATTTCCCTATAGACAATGGTCTAAAATCAACCCGGAGTCCTTTGCATTAGTCTTTACACCTCCTAGGTTTCCTCCGACCAATAATACAGAAGATAATCTTACTCTTTTTAACACCACTGTTTTATTGGCTATCAACTCAATCGCCCCTGAAAAAATTTGCTCTAAAGCCCCCAGGAATAATTTGGCGGTGTGGTGCACCCCAGAATTGCGTACAACGAAAAGTAAATGCAAAAATCTTGAAAGAAAGTGGCGACGCACCAACTTAGACAATGACAAAGCAAATTTTAGAGCAGCGTTATCGCTCTATCACAAAGAAATTAAACAAGCACGCAGAATATATATAGCTGCGCAACTAAGGTTAGCAGGTAATGCGCCGAAAATCCTTCACCAAATCTTGCAAGACTTCACTTGCCCTAAAGCCTGTGATCTGGACAACTTGCATTCCCAATCTCTTTGTAATAAAATTAGCTCCTTTCTCATTCAAAAAATTGACACCATCTATGATAAATTTGCTAATATCTGTCACTCCTCAATGTCTGATGACATTGTAAAATCCTATACCGTCAACCCCTCACCTCTGCTATCCTTTCCCCCCTCCTACGGGAGGAGAACACTACATTATTACGCAATGTCACATCTGGCTCTCCCGTAGATGTTATGCCTGCAAGATTAGGAGCGTCTCTTGCGCACGCACTTGCGGACTCTGCCACCACGCTGTTTAACTCCTCTTTAAGTAAGGGGTTAGTTCCCCTTTCTTGGAAAGCTGCACAGGTTATACCACTTCGTAAAAACAACAAGCTTCCCATGGATGATCTCGCCAACCTTCGCCCTATCTCCCTCCTCCCCTATTTGAGCAAGGTCCTCGAGAAATATGTGAATAAACACATCTCGAACCATATCGAAACAACTGGCTACCTGGATCCGTCACAATCAGGATTCCGTGCAAATTATAGCACTGAGACTGCCTTGGTTGCTGTAACCGACTGTATTAGATGGACGTTAGATCAGGGACAATCTGCCATCTTGGTCCTCCTAGATCTCTCTGCCGCGTTCGATACGGTCGACCATCGGACCTTGCTCGAAAGATTAAGAGGGGCAGGACTAGGAGGTATGGCGTTTAGCTGGGTAACCAGCTTCCTTACTGACCGTACACAAACCTTGAACCTTGGCCCTTTTCGCTCTACCACCGAGTGCTTGACCAAGGGTGTGCCACAGGGCTCATGTTTGAGCCCTACGCTGTTCAATATCTATGTGGCCCCCCTTGCCTCTCTTCTAAGATCTCTTGGGTTCATCCCCATATCTTACGCGGATGACACTCAACTTATTTTCCCATTTGATAAATCCTCACCGACTGCTCAAACCTGTTTTTCCCAAGGTATGTTGGCCATCTCGGAGTGGATGAGCAGTAATTTCTTACAGCTGAATGCCAGTAAAATAGAGATCATTCTTTATGGAGACGCCACCATCTTGTGGTCACCAACCTGGTAGCCTACTGAGTTGGGGCCCGTTCCATCGCCTAAGCTCACAGTAAAAAATCTTGGCGTTCGCTTCGATCAGGCCTTGTCCATGAAGGATCATGTCTCTTACACCGTCAGCACATGTTTCTTCACTCTGCGCCTTCTGAAGAAAGCTTTGCCATATCTTCCAGACCTTTTCCGTAGGACACTGGTCCAGGCCCTGGTATTAAACAAGCTGGATTACTGTAATGCACTAATGGTCGCTGCTAACGAATCTGCTTTTAACCGTCTGCAAGTGGTGCAAAACACCGCAGCACGACTGGTCACCAAAGCTCCAAGCAGATCTGCCTCTATCCCGTTGCTTCGGCAACTGCATTGGTTACCAGTGAGGAAACGAGTCAAGTTCAAACTTTGCTGCCTGACCCACAAAGCATTGTGGGGTCCCGGCCCTTCTTATCTGACTGAAAGGATCCACCTGTACATCCCCAACCGCGATCTGAGGTCTGGATCTAAATCGCTGTTACTCATTCCGAGGATTAAGAGAACGCGACTGGGAGGCAGATCTTTCTCCTACCAAGCTCCTTTGGTATGGAATCAACTGCCCCTCCCGCTCAGACAGTGTTCCGACTATCTTGGGTTCAGAAAGATTCTTAAGACCACTCTCTTCTCGGAATGATAATACCTCATCACATTAGCACAGGGTGGCCAGCGCTGAGAGACCCCTTCGGGGGTGATTCACGCGCTTTATAAACTATTTAACATAACATAACATAACATATCCCATGGTGATTTTACATGGCCAGGGTTGCAGTTGGCAAAATTAGGTCTTTTGTTCCTGCGCCCAGTAAATGGGGGTGCACCCGGCACATCTGGGCGCAGAGACACCGGAACGCAAACAATTGTGGAGAGCAGAAATCAACATGGATATCCCACTCGGCACACTTTGTAAGCCGGCCAAAGTGTGATGTTCTAACTATCGTGGTGCTGCAAGCATGCCCAAGGCAATAAAGCCTTCTGTGCTTGACTGGTTACACAAGTCCAAAATAAACTAAACTAATTCATAATGTCCACTACACACATATTTGAAAAAATCGAGGATGACAGAAAGAATCAGGTTCACTAGTGCTGTTAATCTTCAAATATCAAACTAACTACATCAACTCAATTGACACACGAATGCAAGTTGACTGTGTGGGGCCCCAGAGTTTGAATATTTTACGAGATTTTCATTGAAACTCCTTAAATATTTTGGAAGGCGTTTAATACAAAGCTTGATAATAGTTTTCACATGGAGCAAAAAAAGCAAAATGAAAAATCTTGGCATGTATTACAACCTTCGCTCATCTCCAAAGCGTTTTGGGGGCTTTGGGGGCTGTCAGTCTGTTCATATTTATCGTAATTTGTGTCCTCTGTGACTGTATTAGGACTACAGATGTGTTTCAAGGCTACGAGAGCAACTTCGGTCCATATTTTAATTTCTTTTCCATTTAAATGCATGAGTATTGGATTTCATTCAGGCCTGTGCCATTAATAATCAGCAGCCAGCTTGTAATTCAGGCTGCCCGGTGCATTCAAAGGCTGTCCGCTTCAGCCCTGTAAAGCCCGCGTGAGATTTCCAGGCTGCCAACAATAGCTGCCCAATTAGCATGTGTATGGACCCAGACATTGCAGCCAGCTGACACGGGAGATGCCTGGCCGTGGCAGGACTTTATATTGCACTGCTCGTGTGGAGTCCAGGAGCCCTATAAAAATTCCAACAAAAGATTCCATTTTAAACTTTCTTTGGTGGGGCATGGTATGTGGCCTATAGGGCGGTAGCAGTGTAGCATTATATTGCACCAATGAACGTTCCATACTTCGAACGAATGCTTCTCTCACAGACCATGAGGCACTGTATGGAAAAACTGCTCACAAAAGCCTGTATGGTGAAAATAGCAATTTGCACAGGTCCAGGAGTAGAAAAATGTTAAGAAAAGAAAGACGAACCAAAATAACAGAGTTGGGTTACATAAACTACTAAAATGGTGGTAAATTGTAAAGATGTGCTATTTACCGGTGCCTATCGTCAGTGATACTATGCTCTATTTTTCTACAGAGGCCTCTATTTAGGTTGTATCGGATTTTGAGAATAGCTGTGCCCCACAATAGTTTGTGTAAGGATCTATATTAGCTAATGTGTGAAGTTTACCTCACATGGTAATGACAGTATGATTAAGTCCGAACCTTCTCAATAAATTTCAGCAGGTCAAGCCTGTGCAAATTTACTGGGGAAAAACTGCCCAGTTAATACCAGGGCATGCAGATTTTGGTGCCGTAAACAATAAATACTCCATATTATGTCACAAGTTTTGGGCAAAATTTAGAACAGGTACTATTCAATACACCCAATAAATTCCGTAACTTACAGTTTCAATATTTATTGGGCATAATAAATATTGCATCCTAGACCGGGTAAATACTAATCGAGACAAAAGTGTGCTATTGTGTATAAAAAAAATGGTGCTTTTATTCGTTCAAACTCTGACCTTACTACTCCTAAACTGAGAAAAATCCTAACTTTAAGACTTTCGGTATTCACAGAAGGCATATAGGAGTCCTAAAGTTAGGACTCCTAACTTCTGTGAATACCGAAATGAGTAAGTGCCTTCTCCGAATACCAAAATGAGTAAGTGCCTTCTCCGAATACCAAAATGAGTAAGTGCCTTCTGTGAATACCAAAATGGTAGTAAGTTTAGGATTTTGTTTTAAGTTAGTTCTGTGAATTGGGCCCATAGATCAGAGAAATACACATAGAGGCTCATGTTGAGCTAACACCACAGCCTTCTCTGTTGTGGGGAATATACCACTGTGCCCAAATATAAATTTTACTAGGTGCGGGAATGCACCCGATAAAAAAAGAATTACAAACCACATGTAGGACCCAGTGAATGTGCCCTAAATGTTATTCCCACTTCTGAGACTGAAAACGTGTGATCTTAGACAAATGAGAGGAAATGCCAGCTGGAATCTTCATCTTCAGCCCCAGTATCTACCTCACTAATCATCTCGCATTTTATGTGAAGGCTCTACGTTAATACTGTCGACGAAACACGTGTTGGCTGAACTATTTCATATTGGCTGTGTAAATTCTACTATGGCTGGATTATAACTTATTGTCTGTGGGAATTTTACTACTGATTTCATGTCAAGATATATGAACAACATTTCCTTTGGCTTGAACTGATTAATTGGATTAAAGTGTATCAGCTATTGGATGAAATATTTGACTTTGTTCAACTAGAGTGTGCTCAGATTATCTGTATATTACTGTTAGTACATAGATTGGTTTGTCAAGTATCATACTGGTCACAAATTTTGACCAGTAGTTTATGACCACATCTGGACAGTAGCAGCTGCTACTGGACCTGGGTGGTGGGGCGGGTGGGGGTGGGGAAGAGGGAGAGATGACTTTTTTTTTTAAACCACTTACCAGTAAGGGCCGGCCGCTGCCTCTCCTCCGTCCTCCGTCCTCTTCCTTCTCTTCCTGCAGTTTCGTCCGGCAGCAGGAAACACCGGGGTTCCCAAGCTCCCCATATCCAATCAAAAGGCTGCAATGCAGGGGCGTAACACAGGCCCCTGCATCCCCCGCGGTGCTGGGGGGCCACCGAACTGCAGGGGGCCCCCTCAGCACAGTACTCAGGCCTGAGCCTCCCGATTAATTCGGGAGCAGGGGCCCCTCCGTGCACATACACTTTCGTTACACCACTGCTGCAATGCAGCATTGTGATTGGTCTGAGCACAGTGGTTCGGCACTCAGACAGGGAATGAGAGGCTTTGCATATTCCTCACCAAGCTGTGTATGCAGCCTGGTGGGGAAGATGCAAAGGGCGCAGGGCTGTTTTGCCAGCCCAAGAGGGCCGGCCAATGAGTTGTGCGCACTTAGGGAGTGTAAACCACTCCTCCCCCTGCTCTGGCCAGCCCCGCCCGGCCCTGAGAGCCACTGATGAAATATGAAAACTAAAATGATAATATCAGTAGTTATTATCATTGTATTTTTCCTTTTGTTCAGTGGGGGGATGCTCTCCCGCCGTAAGGAAGGAGCTGCCACTGCGTCTGGCCCTAAAATCCATCTGTAACTGGTCAGCAGGAATCTCCGTCAGGTTTCAATGCTGTGGTAATTTCCCAAAACATTTTATTTATACTTTTGTTTTTCAACAACACGCTTGTGATCAAGTTGCTTTCTGCACACGATTCATCTAGATGCAAATCATCGCTCATATCAAGTCTTCACTTTGTCTCTGAGTGATAAAAAGAGCTAGAACTCGAGTCATTTCTTTTGAAAGGATCAGTGTCAACACTGCACTTATGCCAGGAATGGTTCCGCTTTAAGCAGTCAAAGCCCTGGCCTGCTTTAAATGCTGGGGAAGTATTCGAGAATTCACTCTGCACTTGGAGGGGCTGGCAGCGCCTCAGAGCAGCTGCACACATTACTAACCCCAAATAAGCCAGTGTATAGCGCAGGCTGAAATAATAAACTGTCTTCAGTGACTCCATTCACAGGCGACATCATTAATGAGTTTGATTTAAGCGCGCGGTATTTTGTTATGCTAATGGCGCGCGGCTCTATAGGACTGCACTCCGCAAACAGCCTGGGATGTTTATGGCTTCGGACCAGGTTGTTTGGTGGACTTTGCTATTTTCTCACCAAAGATGATTTCTCTGTGCGTCAGTGCCATTTCTTATAAACTCTGCCTCTTCGAAAGGCGCTGTAACGCGCCTATAGTACAATAACACACACAGACACCCTCTCCTGTGGCTGCACAAGGCTGGGAAAGTGAAATACTTTATATCCTGCTCCTGTAAGCAGTTGACACGCAGCAGCGGGGTCACTTGACAGGAAATAGCTTCTCCCTGAGTGGAACTGTTCCACAATTGCTTTCTTTTCATTGCTCAGCCTATAGCGAGCAAGTGAGCTGTGCCCACTAATTTCTAAAACTAGTAAGTGTGAATTCCTCAAAGGAGTGGACTGCTATCTGCGTCCATTTTGAGAGCACTCCCGGGCCCTTCCAAGTTGGCAAACTTCCGCTATCGGGTATGCTTTGCAGGTGCGGTTTGTCAAGCTTGTCTTTTGATTACTACGGATTATTTTTAGTGAACAAAATAAATCACATTTTTTCTCCATGCTTAAGAAAGAGGCATTCCTGTCCCATGGCTCAGTGGTACTCATATTAGCACTCTCATGAGGATTAACTGCCTTTTGAGGTTCAGATTGGGGCCTGCAGATCTTAACAGCAAACCTTCAAATCATATGTGATTACACTGACTCTCTTTCTGTCTCTGTTTACCACTGAATGGAAGAAATTCGGAAACAAATAAGAACATGGGTGGGCAACGGAAATCAAAATGCATTAGCCATTTAACAGCTTCCAACCAGCAATAATAGTCACAGTGCAATCCGCGACAATGTAGTGTAGTGAGAGTTTACGAGAGTGACTGAAAAGGCGCGCACAAACAATCAATTCCCCGTGTTCCACACTGGCTTATGCATGGTGTCAGTCTGGATAGGGTTTGCATCTTAAACCAAATAGAGTTTGTTTGACTGGATATCTGAACTTCCATGAGACGTAGGACTATATAGGGGCCTATAAAGATCTTGAAGGAGTAGATGGAATCTGGGACTTTTCATTGTTTCCGTTCCTGTATTTCAAATTTGATTGCTGTTCTATCTGTTTCCTCACTCATTTGCCTTAAGTGCACAGTACTGTATAATATTACTCACTTTAAAAGGTTGCATTGTTTGTACTCATTTCACATCTTGTTTACCATACCTATTGTGATCACAGTTTTTCGACTTAAACACATACACACACACAGCACCCCACTTTCCCTTTGCTGTTTTTGCTGCATGTGGGTGCCTATAAGCAAGTCAGACGTACACACTTGTGCCACCAAACAGTTACCAATGCAGCGGCACAGCTCATAACAACTACACACACATCCAACAAAGAAAAGAAACAGAGTACCTTGCTTACATCAAACAGAGCACTGAATGTCTGAGAGATATACAGGTGGCTATCACCATGCTCAGGTCCTACTATGACATTCCACAAATCAACATCCAATCATGCACACTGCGCAGAACTACCAACATACATTCAACAAAGCCCACGTATGCTACATGGTCAACTATTACTATATCCAACAGCACTTGCCATCAAGAATCAGCACGTGCACATGCACGCAAATGCGCATACACCAGCCGCGGTCCGTGCAGGTAAGCGTGGTAGGGCGGGGCAGTGTGGGAGGGAGGTGAGTCGACAGGCGATGGAATAGGGAGAATTAAATAAATAAATAAATTCTATTCCATCTTCTGTCGACATCCTCCCGCCGCACCCCGCTGCCCCGCCACGCTTATCTGCATGGACCACTGCTGACATACACGGACACAGATAGACACAGACGCACACACACATTTACTTGCTGGTCACAGGGCATGTCAATTGACCTATAGGAAGTCTAAGCAAGTGACAAAGCTCTCTGCCCCAAACACTTGAACACCAGACTCACACAGTGTTCAATGATTAAGACCCAACCACCACACAAAGAATATAAATAAAAAGCACGCTCCACCAAGAAACACTACAAGGATCTCTCTCCACTGGGCAATGGACATGCCTATCTATGTGCATAATGAGCAAACAACAGAAAAGATCATACATCAACAGGTCAATGGATAAGCCATAGCAACCGCGATGAGAATATAACCAGTGCCAAAACACACCCTCAAAAGCTCAATCAGACTCTAATCAGTGATGGTACGCAGAAACCATTGGGAAGCTAAAGGCCACCCCCATGTCAACATGTCAGGTATACAAATGCTGATAACATGGTATAACTTGTTAAGTAAAACTTAACATGTCCAAATTGTACATGAAGGACGAGACTCAAGAATCCGTGTTTAGTATATCACTTGGATATTAAATGTCAGACACAGGTAATTTACTTTCCAAAGTCTTAGAGAGCTAAAATGACAGTGATCTTTGCCATGTACCCCTGGAAAAAGGGGAAATCTTTTCTGATGCCCATACAAAGTGCAGAGTGACATCTGGTTGCAATGAAACTGCTTCATCTTGATGGACAAGTTCACAGGGACCAATTTAGAGTTTGGCCTGGGTCCCGGTGTCTGTCAGCGTGGTAGAGGATATTATGTACACCACACTGGATAGAGTCTGTCCACCATATTTAGAGACCACCGTTACTGTGGGTCCCCTAAAGACACTGGAATTCTGGTGCTTGGCTGCCACGTTTCAGGTAGCTGTGCATCAAACGTGTCTTTCAAAAATAAATTCCAAAAGTGGGGGTTTGTTTTCGAAACTAAAAAACTGATGACCCCCACACCCTGGGAGTTTTCTTCCAAGGTGTGCGAGTCGTTTTTTTTCTGTGCAGTACCACCATGTTTTTATGGCAGTAACAGACAGAAAAAACCATCAGATCATTAGCTCTAAATAGAGTGGGTGGTCTAACGTTCTTAGTCTGACGGATCCTACTGTCATCCTGTTGGAGTAAAATTTATGACGGCAGATCCAGTAGGGGCACTGCTGTTGGAAATATGATGGTCTACCCGACTTTAAATATATCAGGTGGATTGAGGGTGTGGTGGACTGAGTACTATAATACATTTGTGATAGAGTACCATGTTGTGCTAAACTCTAAAGTGGATGCATAATCAGCAAAGAGACGAAAAATAATACAAAATATAAAAATAATATCACAATATATTCACTGTTCTAAACAGGTTGCATGTATTCATTCTCATGGGTAACTTTTTTTTGCTCTTCATATTAAAATACCAGTAAATAAAAATCTGTGATTCATGGCTCAAGTGACATCACCCACATCTGACTTTTAATAATAAGGTCAATTCAGAAGATCTATACACTCTCTTCAACGAATTAGCAGCACAAAATATGTTTAATATCTCAAAGCATTTCAAACATACCATTTAAAAATTAAACTGTACTTACAACAGTCACCTGGTCAAAAGAAACATTTTTGATAAGCTTCATAACCCAAATATGTAATTAAATAAGGCCTCCACCAAACTTCACATGTCGAGTAGAAAAGGAGAGAATGGATGGAAAGAGGCAGAGAGAGGAAGGAAGAGGGCTGGTTTGAACATTTTTGGCAGGGGTGCTTTTGGTTCCCTGTCCAACTTTGACGTTTGTATCTTTAGAACAATCTTTTACTCAAAATCCATAATTATTTCCTTCGATCCTCAGACCAGCGCCTACCCTCTTTACCTCATATCAGTCGACCAGGACTTCTTGACCCAAGACTGGGCAACTAAACATTCCAAAGTGTCGTCCACTTGGCCTCCAATGCTGATTTAAGACAACAAGTAGATGTGTGAAGAATTCTATAGGTTTTAACATGTATTTGAGCTTTAATGTTCTGCAAAATATTTGTGCTTTACCTACGATTGTGTTCGCACTGTGAGTGATGTTTGTCACAATTAGATGTCGCCGGCTGCTGATGCGAGTGTCAGTGTGCTACTGATGGAAAATGAGAGGCGTATATGCCAGTAGTAACCTGTGGATGAGTCAGACTCTGCATCTAGCTGCATCTGAAACAGACGATAACTCTTCTGCGACAAAATCTTACTTTTTTAGGAATCATTACATACACAGGAAAAGTAACTGTACCTGTCCCTTGTCCTACTTTTTTAGGAAACATCAGAAACACAGGAAAAGTAACTTTACCTGTCCTATGTGTCAAGGATGTTATTGTAGGTCACATTAGACCAGTGTTTCTTAACCTGTGGTACGAGGACACCTGGGGATCCGCAAGGCCTAATCACGAGTGCACAACTGTTTCACAAATTTAAATAATACTAAAATTCATAAATTGATAAACTATATACAAATAAAGAAGCAACATTTAAAATGTGAAGCATTTTTTATATCTGATTGTGAATTAAACAAAATACTTCAATGTTTGAGCATTTTTTGGTGCATACAGTTTTTTTATTTTTGTGTATTGTTGTGAGGTTCAAATCACAGAAATTGCTTTGATGGAGGATCCCTAGCAGATTCCAGTAATGATTCAGCGGGGGTCTCTGGATTCCAGTAATGATTCAGTGGGGGTCTCTGGATTCCAATAATGATTCAGTGGGGGTCTCTGGAATCCAGTAATGATTCAGCGGGGGTCCGCCGCTTTAGCCCACTTTCTTCCATCATGCGGAGTACCTGCAGGATGTGCTACAACTGTTCATGGGAGGGTGTACCACAGTGGTGTTGCAGATGCTTCACCCGAATCACATCAACTTTTATGTTGAGGTTGGGCTCAGGAAGAAGGGTTACATCCTTCTGTTTTAACAATCTCAGTGTCAGACATATCTTGCTGCTGCAGCTTGCATTGTTCTGGTAAATAACGTTTTTCCTATGAGAAGTGTTAATATTCACCCATTAGCTATGGGAGGCTGGCATTCACATTAGAAAAGCTATCTATGAGATACCACCCATGGGGTGGTTAAACCCTTGATTGACAACAAGAAAAAAAGTCAGAAAGTCAGGAACGAGATTTTTTTCTTCTGCTAAGTGGTGCCATCAGCCATTCACGGGTTTCAGCCAATAGAATGTTGCATTGTGGAGCTTGGAGTTTTGTTTTTAACCAGGCTATTATGGACTCAGAACTCAAGCATGCAAAGTGCCATTGGCTAAAATGCTTGAATTGGCCTAAGTTGTTATACATGACATTGAGCCCTGTGGCTGCTATATCTGAAACCTTAACAACATTGTCTAATACATTTCAAAAATAGCTTATTTCATGCTTCAAACCAAAAGTAAATTATGTTCAGATGTTTTGTGAGAGCTAACTCTTTTATTGACATCACGCATTAAAAAAAAACATTGGCAAAGGAATTTTTTTTATCTTTTGTGTAGTGGAAAGTTATATACCAAGCTTCAAAGCATAAAAAGGTACAACATGGTTAGTAGCAACACACCCTTACCTACCTCAAAATATAAGTAAAGACAAGTGGCAGTAGCAGGATGAACAGCACAGGCTTCTCTACCGCATACCCACCAGATGCAAGACAAGTAGCTAACACACTCAAGAGGGAGGGAGAGCAGTGAAGGACTGTTGTACACTCCATAAATAACGCAACGCTCCTGGGAGAAAATATAATCAATGCATGTACTCAAGTAGGATGTAAACCCACACCTGCCTAGTGTAGATCCTTCATCAGTGGGTTCCACTTCTAACACTGGGATGCATCTATGACTACTAATACTCACTGGTTGTACAGTCTTCTAGCTTTGGGTTGCCTAGCGGTGAGAATACCCCTAAGGTTGATATTTATTTTCCCACTTTGTTAAACTCTCAGACCTAGATTGAAATAGTGTGTGAGTGACCTAAAAAGGATTTTACTAATGATAGTCTGCTAGAAAATTAACATTAAAAGATTCTGCTTCTCTTTTTTTCCTACATGTTTCGGTATTTTAATATGCCCCTATAGGGTAAGGTGCCATCATTAGAACCATTAGTTTCTGTAACTCAGTCAAATATTGTGAAACAGTGCATGGTTCATAGGGCATGTTATGTTAGTGCATTTAATATACCATTTTATATGAGATAAGACAGAACAAAAGCAGTGGAAACACCCTTTTTCATAAAACAGGTACATCTAGTGCAGAAACATTGGAAGCTACCCTTCTTCAAAGGACAGGTACAGCTAGGACAGCAGCACAAACTTTAATTCACAAGAAATGTGCAAATCGGCCAGCAGCAGGCTAAGCTTTGCTTTGTCACAGAACAGGTATGCCGTAACAAGAGCAAAGCTAGCTTTCCTCTCTCAAAGAAGGCAGCAGGCGCAATCTTCAATTTTTCACAAAACAGATTCAGGATGGAAGACTAGCACAAGCTTTCAACACTCGCAGAACATGGACTGTTGAGGAATGAGTAACATGGAGGTTACAGACGGGTCTTAGGAGCCAGTCTGTGGCGTACTAGTGAGACATGTTGTTCATGCTGATTCTTTGATTCTCAACATATTGAGTAGTAAACATAAACCAGTAAGAAATTATTATTTGATGAAGCCAAGCCAAAACTGAAGTGACTATATCATACGGAAGCAAGCCTCTTCAAAAAGGTCTTGAATGTGTTTGCACTAGGCACATGGTCCTACTGAAAATGTTGCACCTGTTAAAAATATTTAGGGGTACTGATACAGTGGACAGCTAGCAGTATGAAGGAAGAGGTCACTAGGAAGGAGTTACTTTGTGTTTTTAGACTGTGGGTCACTGTTTTTAGACTCTGACCCACATTATCTTAATATGCTGAGTAACTTCAATGCACATTTGATTTTCTCTAAGTAGTTTCAAGTAACAAGATGAAACAAGAGAGTTGTGTCTATGGCTTGGTGAGAGAAGGTTTTGTACCTAAGGATGAAAACTTGCCTTTTTTTATATGCTATAGCTGATAAATAGTGAAGGCACTGTGCATATGGTGAGAACTAGTGTGTGTGTATTTATTAATCTTGCTGTTTTGACTTCAGCTTGTCCCGGGTCCAGTAGAGATTCAATAAGTGTGACGTTTTGTCTGCTTTTACTGATCTGTACCCAGCATCTGATCTATTGGGCGTTTTTTCCTGATACCGAGGTTGCAAATTAGAAGTTGACAAGGCTTCACAAGGATTAGTCAAGGCGAGCAGAGAAAAAGAAATGAAGATTGATAGATGTAAACATTAGGAGTTTAGCCCATCTTGAAAAAGGAATCTGTCTTCATCCGCAAACAGTCCTTATTAGTGGATTGCTCCCTTTCCTGCACAGCTCAGCCTGGTTACAAATGATAGAACCTTTGGTGTAGCACTCTCTTTTAGGTAAATCAAAAGACAAATAAGTCCTGAGTCTGATTACAAAGTGGATTCAATTGTCCACAACATTCCCATCTGAAAAACATCTCAAGTTGAAATCTTCTTTTCTCATGAACAGAAGGAGTCCAGAAAGTTTGTTCATTCCATTGTTGATTTATTGGTTGTGTGATTCAGCAAACATAAGCCGACACGTGTTTCGTCTTAATCAAGCAGACTTTTTCAAGGCAATTAAAAAATTCTGGTTTTCTAAGGAATCCCTGGCCTTTCGGTACTGCTAACCCGATACATCAAATTCCCAAAGTGGCGAGCGTTTTTAAATATGTAAAAACTCCAACTCATAGATCCTAAAAAAACATGTTTGTAAGTCTGTTATTGAGTCCTTTAACACCTGGCATAAAATCCATACACGCACAAGAAATGTAGTTGTAGGCACAGCGCTGAGTAAGAGTCCTTGATAAGCCTCCTCTCCGACTAGAGCTTTTACAATCATACCATGACGCGAATCAAAACGGTCAGCCTGGTAGCTGCTGCCCACGTTGCTGCTGCTGACCCTCTGGTAAGGAGTTTGAGGCCCTCCTCCAACCATAGGCTCCCACCTGCACCTCATCCCTGGTCATCTAGTGGTAGAGCGTCACTGCACTGCTGCTGGGCTGCCTTCTGTCTCTCTTTTTCTTCTTTTTTCTGCCTTTTGCTACTTTTTGTGATCTGCCTTTTTTGCATTTTCTGATCCTTTTTCTCTCCCTCTTGCACTTTTCTTTTCTCCTTTGCTTTGCCGCTCTTTCCCCTATCGCTGCAATCCCCCATGGCCCCATCCCCCTCCAATGACTTTTTCCCGTTCCCCACATTTCCCGCCTCCCAGCTGTCCAGCCCCCCGCACACTACTTAATGAGGCCACTGCGAGCTAAAGCCAAGCCCATCTGCACCCGTCCATGCATGGCCGCAACCACTGACACTAACCCTGGTTCTCATACCTTCCACTGATACGAAGCCAGCACCCTTCTCACCCTCAACACAGGATGCCACCCTGGCTGCCACCTCGCACCACCGAAGGACACCCAAGGATCCTTCAACTGCTGAAACTGCAGCTACACCCTCACTCACCTCCACACTCCAGCTCCTCTCGCCGCCTAGCCGACCAACAGTGCACCCGACCAACTCAGCTGCATCCTCAACATGTGCTCCCTAAACAAACACACCACAGAAATGTGGGACCTCCTCGACTCCGTCTCTCCATGCATCGCCTTCCTCACGGAAACCTGGACTAAACCCATCTCTGGCCTGGAAATCGCAACCGCCGTCCCCAATGGCTACAAAATCACCTGCAAGCTCCGTGCCGACCGACCAGGAGGAAGCATCGCCTTCATCCACAAGAACACCCGCTGAATACCCATTCGGACGACCCAACGACAACCATGGAACACCTACACTTCCAGATCCAGACCGACTCCAATTCTATCCTCAATGGCACCCTCATCGACAGGCCTCCTGGCCCCGCCTGCCCTTCACATATGCCACCGTCAACTTCATCGCACCCCAGGCTCTTGCATCCACCGATTACATCCTACTTGGCGACCTTAACATTTACCTGGACAACCCCAGTAACCGGAACACCGCATCCCTTTTGGAGAACCTCGCCAATATCAGACTCAAGCAGCCAGTCACCATTCCGACCCTCGCAGCGAGACATACGCCTACCACCACACCACTGAGCTTCTCTGGACCGACCGACACTGCGGGCACATCGCCTTCACCACAACCACCGTACACCACTGCCCTCACCGCCCCCCTATCATAGCTGGAACAAGGTCAACAAAGAACATCTCACTGCCTTTCCCAGGATTACCACATCGCCAACATCAGCCAATGCTTGCACCTCAGCATGCAACCTCCACTGATGGATCTCCAACTGCGCCAACACTCTGGCACCACTCAAGAAGGCCCCCAGCAAGAAACTCTCCAAAAAAGCAAGCTGGTTCACTCCCGCACTCCAAGAATCCAGACGCAACTGTAGGGGAATCAAGAAGAGATGGAGGAACAACAAAACCCTGGAAACCCACTCAACCATCAAAACCGCCATCACCGCACACCACCTCCCCAAAACCACAAAGAAAACAGCCCTCCAAGACCGAATTAATGCCAATGCACACAACAGCAAAGAACTCTTTGCCATCATCAAGGAGTTTGCCAGGCCCAATAGTGAGAGCACAAACGTCTCACCCTCCCCATACCTCTGCAATAAATTCTGCACCTTCTTTCACCACAATATCAGGCAGATCTATGACAATTTTGACACCCAAGACCCTCCCACCATGCCCGACGCCACCGCACCCCAACAGATCCTGATCAACTGGACTGTGCTCACCACAGATGATACACTCAAGACCATGAAGAGTATCCATTCGGGAGCCCTCTTGGACCCTTGCCCGTACCACATCTTCCATATAGCAGCCACCCCTATTGCTCCAACGCTACGCCACACCATCAACTGCTCCATCGAGATCGCCACCTTCCCCAATGACTGAAAACACGCCAAGATCAACCCCCTGCTGAAGAAGCCATCCGCTGACCTGACAGACCTCAAGAACTTCAGACTCATCTCTCTGCTCCCCTTCCCAACCAAGGTCATCAAGGAGGCCATCAACGCCCAACTCTCTGAGTTCATCAAAGTGAACCACATCCTGGACATCTCCCAATGCGGCTTCCAAAGTAAATACAACACCGAGACTGAACTCCTTGCCACCACCGACCACATCCGCTTCCTCCTTGACCGGGGCGGTTCCGCAGCCCTCCTGCTGGACCTCTCGGCCACCTTCGATATCATCTCCCACTGCACCCTAATCACGAGACTCCACATCGCCGGCATCTGCAGCAAGGCCCTGCACTGGATCCACCCCTTTCTCACCAGACAGACACAGAAAGTGAGACTACCTTGATTCCCGTCAGAACCCACAGAGATCAACTGCGAAGTGCCCCAGGGCTCCTCCCTGAGCCCCAGCCTTGTCAACGTCTACATGGCCCCCCTCGCTGCCATTGTAAGGAACCATGGACTCAACATCGTCTCCTACACCAATGACACCCAGCTGATCCTCTCCCTCACCAACAAACCCACAGGCACCAAAATCCACTTCCACAGTGGGATGAAGGCAATGGCCACCTAGATGAAAGATAGTTGCCTCAAACCCAAATCTACTCATCTTGGAACCCCCCCCCCTCAACTTGGGATGACTCCTGGTGTACCACTGCATTGGGAACCCCCTCCACCCCCACAGACCACACACGTAACCTCGGCATCATACTGGACTCCTTGCTCACAAAGAAAATGCCAAATCAATGCTGTATCCTCATTATGCTTCCACACGCTCCACCTTCTTTGAAAGACATTCTGATGGATCCCCACCAAATCCAGAAAGACGGTCATCCACACACTCATCACCAGCAGACTCAACTATGGTAAGGCACTCTACACCGGCGTGCTCCCAGAAACTGCTCAGAAAACGACAGAACGTTCAAAATACTGCAGCGAGACTGGTCCGCAACATCCCCAGCCACAGCCACATCACCGAACACCTGCAAGAACTACACTGGCTCCAAGTCAACGGAAGAATCACCTTCAAGCTCCTCACACATGCCTACAAAGCCCTCCACAACACAGGACTAGTATATCTGAAACACTGCCTCCACGTAGCCACCAGACACCTTCAGTCCACCCAACTGGCCCTGGCCACTGTCCCACTGATCCACAAGACCAGAACCGGAGGAAGCTCCTTCTCCTACCTCACTGCCAAGACCTGGAACACCCTGCCTCCCCACTCAGGCAATCTGTGTCGCTAACCCAATTCAGAGGGATCTCAATACTTGGCTTTTCTACTGAACCCCTGCGCCCAGACGGATCAGCAGCCTCCCTCAGCACCTTGAGACCCTTACAGGTGAGTAGCCATGTTATAGAAGCCCCTGATTGATTGAAGCCCTGATTGTAATTATTGCCTTGTAATTGCAGGGTGAAGTAGAGGGGAAAAAGAGAAGGGTTGGGGCTGGGCAAAGGGGAATCTGCGGATGATACATATAGTGTGACACTGAGGTAGCCTTTAATTAATTCTCCATGCAGTATTTGAAGACACCATAACATTTCATATTCAACTTTCACAATACATATTTTTAAAGCAGAACTGAAACCTGATCAGTGCCAATGAGCAATCTTGGCCTGACATGGGACCTGAGATCGAAATGCATTAAAATCAAGTATGGGAACTGTGATGCTGCATGCAATGGGGGAGGGGTGAGTGAACATAGTGGCAGGGTCAAAGGCAGAACTAAATAAACAATATATTCTGTAACTTTTTTTTAGCCTTTCACCTTCAGATAACTATATATAAAATGCAGTGGAGAATAGAGACTTGTGTATGCTTAGTGCTACGAGGTCCCGGTCTTTGACAGAAAGCACTATGAATATGTAAGTCATTATTTTATACTTGCATTACACTCATTATAAGATAGGCTGCTTCAAAATTCCCCAAAAGGTTTAAGATAAACAAGTGCTTCTGATAGAGCATGGATGTTATCTTTCGTCTATCTCTATGAATTCACCCTAGAAAAATTATTTGTGACATTTATTTTCGAACACGACAATTGTGTGTTGGTTACCACGTTTAAGAAAACACACACATGAAATTTAATTTAGGTACTGCATCGTAAAAGCAAGCAGAATGTTAGATGTAGGATTGTGATGACATTTAACTCTAGACAAACTAAAGTGAAGTTTAACAAATGTATTGATACATTTTTCTTTACGCATAAATGAATGTAATAAACAAACGACAACATAGAAAACTCGTTGAAAAGAATAAAAAACTGTAATGTGTTATGAACATGGTTGTTAACATTAAAACGTGTAATAACTAACTCTGACAATCAAGAGAAAATAGATGCTATAATGTTTGCGTTATGAAAAAGTTTATTCTAAATGTGATTTTAAATCTTGGGTGATGTATTAACCTATTATGTAAAAATGGAAATTGACAAATAGAATGAGAAATGGAAATGAAGAGTGAACATTTTTTTTAGGGGTACTTTATACTTACATGATGTAGATGTGAATCATTAATTTGCCCAGCTGGAGAACTAATGCATGGTTATCAATAACATGAATTTCATATTTTAGAATAAATTCATTGTGCACAAACTGTGTTTCATGAAGGTCTCAAAACTTTCTTTTCTTCCCTAGCATGAACTTATGAACTGAAAAGTCTGAAGCCTATGGAAACCTTTTGTAAAGTTTCTACTTGTGCTCTGATACTCAATAATTTCTTTCACGTTTGTATCTCACTTGACTGGACTTGCAACAACATTGTTACTTCCTAGAGCATATGCTTGGGAAAGAACTGACAAAGGATGAGAGCATGGACTCATCTATTTCCTAAATGGCACAACCAATCGCATGACTAAAGTACAGTGTTCTTAAGGAAATGCAAAGTAATGGATTACTTAATTCTTCCGGATTTGCATACTTTTTACCCACTACACCATTTCATCCTACTGAAACTGACCAATAGGACAGAGTGGTCTGACCAAATTGGGTATGTCAAGGGTGTAAACCAGGAATCGATGGAGTATAATTGCCCAAAGTGCAGACAGGGGCGGTTCTTATATTGTCCACCTTCTCAACCCACCTTGTGGTACAGAGACTGATAATTTGAACTTCCAGAATGAATTACTGCGTTTGCTGCCGGCTGGTATGCTTGCCTAGTGGAATCTTTCCGGCAGGAAGGTTTCCGACAACAGCTGTGGCATTGACGCTGAAGTGCAGACAGGTGCAGTCAAATTCTGTCCATGAATTATAATTGGTCATTTGGCGATCACTGAACTTTCGTCTTCAGGGTTTGTATGAGGGATGTTTGCTTTAAAAGGACTCATTTCTTATGATACAATAAACCTCAGCTGAGGAGCATAACTCCCTTCAAACTGAATTTCACAGCTTTGCTAATGCTTATTAAATCCTTTCAAGTCGTAAATTAGATTGGCATGCAAATTATTTAAATTTGATAAAGATATCAACTGAGATAAACTACTCTGCTGATTCTGTTTCATTCATTTGTTGTGGTCAATTTATCTGTTTCCAAGTTTACTGAACTAAAGCTAGTTTTAGGCTGAGAAAACCCCTTCAGTAATGAATGAAGGCTAACAATTATCTTATTCCAGGTTCTTTTATGATAATTGTTCATCCCCAAATATTCTAGTCCCTTTCAGCACAGAACAAGAGCCAAACGAGGACCTAGTGAGATTAATGTGGTAGCTGAGGTTATTCTGTGATAAACATCTTCATCATTTGAAATAAAAATTCATGAGGCCCAATAGGTTTACACTACAACACTTCCAAAATATAGATTTTAGTAATACCCAGTCCGTAGGTAGTGCAATTCTACTTTTGCAACTGTCTTTTAAAAGCACTCACTTTACAGCTCAGCCAGTTACTCCCTTGCAGTACTACTGAAAAAGAATAAATTTGTGCTAATGAAAAGACATATACATTTGCATTCTGTTCAGGGTGATTACATCATCATTTATTCAATCCAATACTGCTGTTTCGTTTCCAAAATACCTTTGGAACAGGTGTGGTTTTGATCTTTTCATTTTCAGCACAGTTCACTATGTCTCCTTTGTATACAAGAGAACATTGTTAATAGTTGAATTGACTTCAAAGGGGTAGCTTTAAAAAAAGCTTGAAAGGCATTTAGGAAAATTGGAAATGTTTCCAGTTTGACTTAGAAAAAATGGCGTCTTAATTTCATGGGGTCGCCATCACTCGATGGAACGGGTTTGACGTGCAAGAAGTGTTCCAGACTGCCGTCAAAGAGCTCGGTGAAGGCCGGGCACGCTGTGAGCAACAGAGGCCCTCTCAGCACCTTCAGATGCGGAACACGATGTGAAACATGCTGCTCGGCGCCCGGTAGGGACCCAGCGCTTTCCCCCGTGTTCTCTTTCAAGTTTTAATTGTATGCATGCAGCGCAGAGGAAACTGTTGGCAAGGCGGCCCCTGCTCCCGACCCGGTTTTAATTACACTGGGCGTGTTTTAGCAGGCACGTCTCATTTCGGCACCGACAGAGGGCTGTTGCAGGTGCACATAATCGGCAATCATGACCACTTTTTGAAGTGATGCATTATTCCTGCGGAGTCCTGTTACCCAAGGGGCGCGGGAAATTGGCAAAGTCCTTTAAGGAGCTCCTTAAAACTACCAACCATTTTGTCTTGCAAAAAAGCTATTTATTTGTTGCACCCAGTACGAAGTAAAGTGCGCTTTGTTTTACTCAAGGGGTTAGGACGAGAACGATTTGACGTGTCAGAGGCAACATTGGTAGGTAGATGGGTGTCTGAGACCGAGGCAAAAAGTGTACACAAAATAGAAAAAATAAAAAAAATAAAAGTATGCGCAAGCGGAGTGACGCACTGTATGAATACACTTGTAATGAGAACGACTGAAACACATCTATGTTGCATTTTTTTCGTTTGGCACAGTGGCAGCTTATCACACTAACTGAAAACTATTCAAGTGGTTTAACAGAATGCAATTTGCATCCTTGCTTTGCCGAATAAATCCTAATATTGCTTTGCATGCATGTTGATGTGTTCAATTGGTGCAAGGATGCAGTATAAAATCATAAACCTAAATCTAGTGCGTAATTTGTAAACGAATTTGTCCTGGGACCCACATTTTTCTTAAAAACACACCGGAGCCTCTGCTGAGTGTCGTAGGTTCCTTTCGATCCCTACTTTTTCCCCTTACCACTTTTTTTCAGTCTTTTTCTTCCTCCTTCTTTCATCCTTTGCTGCTTTTCTCTCTCTTGTTTTAGGTCAAAGTCTGATGATTAAAAATGAGTCCCAGACCCCCAAAAGGGTGCCAGTGGGCTTCACCTGAATCCCCCTGCTCAAAATATGCACTGCATAAATGAGTGCACCGCCATCTTTGCATCTCCGTTGCCCAACATAAAAAGATGCAGCTGCTGTTCTCGTTGAGATCCTTTTATCATTTCAGTAGCAGTAACATGTCTATCTGGAAGTCTGTCTCTGAGCGGGGATGAATGGTGCCTGTTGACTGCCATTTACTAAAAAGCATGAACCTGGCAGGCAGAGAACTAGATTGTGATGGCTGCTAGTGGTCCTGTGAGACTGCTACTCAGATGGGTGTGGGAGTGCTGACTTCTAGTGTGTGAGGCGTGTAAGAAAGTGCCTGATAGTGTGTGTGTGAGGACAGAGAGTTCTCCCGGTATTTAGGGTGTTTGGGTTTTTTCACTATAAGGGCTATTATACCAGGTCCATTTGTGTTTTACCTGAGCCCATGGCTGAACATATACTATGTACTTATTTATTGACAGACAAGTCTTACTCTTGAATGAATGCACAGGAGTCAGTTTGAAGTGGAGTCCACTTTGTCTGCCTGTGAGCAATGATGCAGAACAAAGATTGGGGGTGGTTGGTGAATGACCCAGGTGGTTAACCAGTGACTGTTGGCAATCCACCCCTCCCCCCAACCTCTGCTGCATGGATCACTGCATGGATCACTGAACCTCACATCATCAGTGCAACTGGTTGTGTTTACTGGCATCACCAAGAACCAGTTACACCAGTGAACAGTCTCAGCACCACCCCCGCATGAGCCCTAAATGCTTGCAGATCCTGCCACTCTGCTCCAGGACTCTTTCTCTGGCTTCACATGAAGAACTATGAAGCAGTTTAAAGCAGCTGCTTACCAGGCTAATGCTGGTCTCACTGCACTAAACCCAAAGCTACTCCAACTCCCCTTTGTGTACTCTCACACAGTGCACATGTGCAGCAAAATGCTTTCAAGAACAGGGGACATGTGCAGCACCATTAGCTTAGCAGGACTTCTCGGTTCACCACCACAAATGATCACTCTACTGCTCATGTGCCAAAATGGATGTTTATTCACTAAAGAGTCCCACAAAAGCTAAACCAGCATGGCACAGAATACTCTCCAATCACTTTGTAAGCGACGTATCTCTCCTCAATGCGCTGCCCTTCTTTTCAAATTTCCTGCAGGGAGTGACTGGCGATACCCTCCCTCCATGAGGTTACCCATAATAGATGTGCTGCCCACTGCTTCCCCCCTGCCATAGCCCTGGAACAGTGTCAGGATATGAAAGTAAGGAGACTCTCCCCTTTCCAATGGTACCCTTCCCTAGTGGATCCCTGCTTGGGGATTGCTGCAAGAGGGCGTTCCCCTAGATGGGATCCACCACTAGACACCAGCGAGGGAGGACTGGCCCCTTGGACAAGAGTCTGTGCTCCCCCTTACTTTCTGTGGCATAAATTCAGTATTTCTGCCCTCCCGGGGGGAAGAAAGCACACTATGCTCCAGGGATTATTATTTATTTTTTAATATGTAGCGGGGGGTGATGGACAAAATGGGCATGCCAATGCCCCTACCCCCCAAACAAAAAAGGGACAGTCTTTTTGCTCCCTGGGGGCAGTTCAGGGTTATTAATCACGATCTGCCCCCCAGAAGTGCAGAAATCCCAGCAGACACCATTTTATATAAAAGAGGGGTGAGGGCTGTGTAAAATGGGCATGGCCATGCACCCACCCCTCATAAATGGGGACTGAAGTCTTTCTGCTTCCCCAACAGGGCAGGTGAGTCAATAGCTTCTGATCTGCCCCTCAGGGGACAGAAAGCCTATTAGGCACCGGGGATTATCTTTTTTCTTAGTGAAGGAGTGGGCTCCCCAGAATGGGAATGCCAATGCCCCCCCAAAAGGGACTATTACTTTTTGCCCCTGGGGGCATATGGGTGCAATAGCTCCCGATCTGCCCCCCTGGGGGTCAGAAAAGCCCACCAGGCACTATTTTTATTCTTAGTGTAGGGGTGGGGGCTACCTAGAATGGGCATGCTAATGCCCCCACTTTCCCCCCGAAAATGGGCACAGTCTTTCTGCCCCCAGGGAGATATGGGTGCAATAACCCCAATCTTCCCTCCCAGGGGGTCCAAAAGCCCACTAGGCACCAGGGACTATTTTTTTCTTTGTGCAGGGTTGGGGGCTGCCCTAAAGGGGCATGCCAGTGCCACACCCCAAAACAAATGGGCATAGTCTTTCGGCCCACCGTGGGCAAATTCTGGTTATTATACCAGATCTGTCCCCCGGGTGGGGGCAGAAAGCCCACTAGGCCCCATTGATATGTTATTGGGCATGTCAGGAAGTGGCCCCATAGTCCAGGGTCACTCCTATTTTATTAGGCACACATTTTAGCCGTTTCTGCCCCTCTTGGCGGCAGATCAGTGATATTTGTAGGCTCACTGCCCCAAGGGGGCAGAAACCACTAGATAACAGGGAAAGTTTTGTGAATGTGTGCGAACTGGAGTTCGGCTGACGATCTGCATATACTGACTTTTGGCTGGCTATGGGTGTATTGGCAATTTGCTGGCGGTGTGTATGGACTTCCGATTGGCTGGCGGTGTGTGTGGACTAGAGCTTGGTGATGGTGTGTATAGACTGGTGCTTGCCTGGAGATGTGCATGGACTGGTGCTTGGCTGGTGGTATGCATGGACTTGTGCTTGGCTGGCAGTGTGCGAGGATTTGCTTTGTCTGCCGTTGTGCGTGGATGGCACTTGGCTGGCAATGTGCGTGAACTGGCACTTGGCTGTCAATGTGTGTGGACTGTCGCTTGGATGGTGGTGTGGCTTCCATGGATCTCCCAACACTGTCTTACCCAGAATCCTCTGCAAACCTCAACTTTAACTAAAAAGTCACAGTTTCCTCACATGTCTGTATGGGAAAGTTGAATGATCACAGCACAGGCACAAATTTCTTACCACCCCTTGATCTCCTGATAAAAATGATACCTCACTTGTGTGGGTTCCCAAAATCCACTTTCACTCCGCAGATTGCAACATTACCTCCGGAAGTTGTCACTTTCGAACAGACAGTCATTCATGATTTTGAGAATCTGCAGAGGCAGGCAACAGGACCCTTCATAAATCTGAGTAACATGGAAAAATATGCATTGAGACAACTAAAGGAAAATTAATAAATCATCATCAAACCAGCCGACAAAGGGGGAGCCATCATCATCTTGAACAAGACTACATACACGGATGAATGCAGGCATCTTCTTTCAGATGAAAGAAACTACAGGATCCTGGGGAAGGACCCTACGGTTGACATTGCTAATGAAATTGTGACCCTTCTGGAGGAGAGCGTAGCCAATAACTGGATCTCCAAACACGAGGCGGATTATCTGATCAGAGACCAACCAACAACAACGTATTTTTGCATATTGCGCAAGATACACAAACCCACACTGTAAGAAAGTGGCTTTGTATATACTGTTCCCAAATAGGCACAGAGTCCACAGTCCCCAGAGGTTTGGCAGAGGCTAAAGTTAGATATTACCTTACTCTCTAAAGTGGTAGCTTGGTCGAGCCGTACGGCAGTATCAGAGGACAGTGTAAAACACTTGTTGTACACACTCAGTCAGCAAATGGTCCCACACACTCAAGACCTGAACTCTAGGCCAATGGTTTGTATATAAAAATATATAGTAGTTTTATTTTAGAACCAACAATAGATATCAAAATATACTTTCTCAGAATGAGATGTTTTAGTTAAATACTTTTCAATAGGCAATAGACTTTTGAATGCAATAGTTACAGTTGTTGCAATAGGCAACACAATTTCAAACACAATAATACATTGAGCACAAAGGGAATGTCTAGTTAAATGCAATAGATTACTTTTTGGATTACTTTTCTTACCACAGGACTGGATCCTAGATTCAGTCCTGGGACATCACCTTTAAACAGTTGAGTTAAACGTTTTGGTTACAGTCGTGATTTTTAAGGAATATTATTGTATTTTAAAAGTTGACACTTAGAAACTTTTTCACATAGAATCACCAATGTTATCCTATGGGAGGAAATTCACTTAGCAGGTAACTGGGGCATCTTCTGTAAACAGTTGAAAGAATGGCTTTTTTTTTATACAGGCGATTTTTAACGAATATTTGTAAGTTCGCAAAATCGACACTTAGAAGAATTTCTGGCAAAAACCAGGCAATGTTATCCTATGGAGGAGAATCAAGTTATTGGTAAGTACGGTTGTAATTACTTTGCAGCGTCAGTGCTGGGCACCAAAGATCCAGTACTGGGATCACTCCTGATAACAGGTGAGTAAATTTGTTTTCGTAATTCGGCTGATTTTATATGAATATTTTAAAGTTTCAAAACTCGACACACAAGAATTTCCAAGTGAAACCAGTCAATGTGACCCTATAAAAGAAAAGTGAGTTATCGGCTTATAGGTAAGTACTCGACTGGCAGAGTTAAAGTTCTGGGGATAGACTCAGGGGTCTCCCAGGGTTGGGTAAGTACAGTTGTTACACCCTCAGCGGCACAGGTGCAGCTTGGTGCAGAGTGAGTTAGGCCCAATGTTATCCTATGGGAGGCAGGGGGCCTTTGGTTGGTGGCTGCTGGCTAGCAGGGCACGCGGCTGCGGGAGCTGGGCTCCTGGTCACTTGCTCAGGGCAAATGGGGAAGTAGAGTTTGCACTGCCAAGGGCACTCGGGAGGCTGGGTGCAGGGTGCTTTTGAGCCGTCTGGCGCTCAATGGATTTCAATGGAGAAGCTCAAGAACGAACAAAGGCTGCAAGCTCGGGGACGAAGATTCTTCAGGTGCGACCACCACTTCGAGAGGTAAGTTGGGTAGTTGGAGGATAGGTAGGCACCCAGGAGTTGGGTACAGGGGGCCGCAGGGCGCCGGGTGCAGGGGTGCCTTTTGGCGTCGGGAAATCTTACCCTCAGCTGGTCGCGGTTCGAGGGGTCCCTGGTTCTGAGGCTGCAGGCGTCGTCAGGAGCTTCGAGGTGGGTCCTTGGGTGCTGGATTCAGGGTCACAGTCACCGGGGGGACGTCCTCGTGGTCTTTGTTCACTCCAGCACAGGCCAGGCTTGGCGGGTGCAGAGTGTGCAGGGTTCGCGGTTCCTGGCTGATGCCAGGGGCTTGTTACTTGCTTTGAGCAGTACCACTGCTCGTGGGAGTCCCAGGTAGTTAGAGTCACAAGGCAGTCAGGTCCTCCGGGGTTTTTGTGGTTGCAGACCACTGGAGACGCTGGGGTTTAGCAGGAGCAGGTTCGAGGGTCGACAGGCCTGTAGGGCTGGGGCCAAATCAGTTGGTGTCTTCTTCTTGTTAGCATCTGCACAGCAGGTCTTCTTGCTTCTTGATCTTCTTTCTTGTTTTGGAATCTGGATCTGAGGAAGGAAGGTTCAGGGTGCCCCTAAATACTAAATTTAGGGGCGTTACAGGTAGGTAAAGGGCAGGGATCAATGGGTTCCATCCCTGGGGTGGGTACACTCCCTACCCTGCCACTCTCCTCTGGGAGGGGGGTTGTAGTCTAGTCCTGATTGGGCAGGGCTTCCCATCTTCAAGATGGCAAGAGCCCGGAGATGTGTTTCACCTCGTCTCCCCACCTGAGGCGTGGGGTTGGCAGAGGCTGGCACACCCCCTTTCCTTCGTTGGGGTTTCCGGCCAGTCTTCCCGCCAGAGTGCGGGTCAGAACCGGTAGGGGCCAGTTGCTGAGTACAGCAAGTGGCGTGGAGAAGCTCACAAAGGCGCCATGCCTTTGAAGCTTCTCCTGCCCATCCTGGGGGAGGAGACCTAGCACCTTGCCCAGGATGTGCATTGTTGAAGGCCCAGGAGAGGGGATGGCTCTCTGCCCAGGGGTCCAGCAACATGTCTGCTGTGTGGCAGCCTAGGCAGTCTCTCAGACAAGACGTGGAATGTAGGTTAGGTTCAGGGGGCATCTCTAAGATGCCCTCTGTCGTGCATTGTACATTAAATCCCACACTGGCATCAGTGCGGGTTTAATGTGCTGAGAGGTTTGATATCAAACATCTCAGTCTTCAGTGTAGCCATCATGGTGCTGTGGAGTTCGTGTTGACGATCTCCCAGCACCATATACTCTTAAATGGCAGCACTGCACTTACAGTGCCCAGGAATGGACCTGGGTACTGTAGGGGCACAGGGCTCATGCACCTGTACCCACACCACTGGCATAGGGCACACAGCTAGAAGGGTGGCTGATGTATGTCAGGGCAGCGTGTGTTGTGGGCATGGCACACAGGGATGTGTGCCATGTCGACTCTCTGTTTAGTTCTGTACCCAGACACTCAGCCTGCAAGGGCAGTGTGTGTGTGTGTCAGGGTACAGGGCCTCTAAGGGTTGCACAATAAGTGCTGCAGCCCTAAGGTGCCTTCTCTGGTCACAAGGCCCTCGGTACCTAGTGTACCATTTACCAGGGGCTGACATGTGGCCAGAGATGCCAATTGGGTTTAGGCTTCAACACAGTTTTAGGGAAGGAACATAGGCCCTGGGTACCCGATTGGCAGGAGCCCAGGGCACACTCAGTCAAAGTACATCAGCAATTCAGCAAAAAGTGGGGACATACCATGCAAGAAAGATGGCACTTTCTCACACACACGTCCCCCCCAGGCAGGGCGATAGTGTCAGGGATCGGCTCCATATTGCAACCCCCTCACAGTTTTGGGATCATCTCCTGAAACTACTCATACAGAAATTTCCAGCTTATCTTCAGGACACACGGGACATCCTAAACTTGATAAAAGAGATTGAGTTTGACCCCAACGGTGGACCTAGAGGCACTGTACACAAATATACCACAAAGAGAAACCCTGCGGGTCTTGGAAGATATCCTGTTTGAAGTGGAATGGCCGTACCAGACCCCCAGAGCCGTCATCCTCAATCTGGCAGAGATTGCATTAACAAGGAACTTCTTCGAGTTTGATGGGACGTTGTACTTACAAACCCATGGGACTTCCATGGGAGGTACGTTAACCCTGAATCTGGCTGGACTATACGTTGGGTCTTTTGAGAAAACAATGATCTTCAATGAAAGGAGTCACTGGTCACACAACATTAGGCTATGGCAGAGATTCATAGATGATGTGCTGGTGATATGGAGTGGGGACGAACATTCAGTCACCTCATTCCTGGAATGGCTCAACAACTAGATCTTCTATTACATTTCACGTCCACAATCTCCACAACGAAATTACCATTTCTGGATCTGGTCATAGAACCCAGAAACAGGAAGCTCTCAACCAGGGTCTACCATAAACCAACGGATAAAAACTCACTGCCGGCCTTTGATAGCTTCTATCCAAAACCCCTTATTGAAAACCTCCCGGTAGGGCAATTCTTTAGACTCAGACGCAACTGCACAGACCGGATGTCCTTTAACGAAGAAGCGGGCTTCTTAACGAAGAAACTGTACCAGGGAGGATACCCAAAATGGGCAATCGGAAAGGCCAAAAACAGAGCAGCCAATACCAACAGGGATAATCTTCTTGAAAAGGTGGAAAAACCTACAAAGAATAAACCAGTATGTGTCACTACCTTTAATACTGCCTCGCACCACATCAAACAACTCATATTAAAAAATTGGTGCATACTTAACGAATTGCAACTCTGAATGGGTCATTAACCTGATTACATGCCCATGTAAAAAACAATACATAGGCATGACTACCAGAAAAGTCAAGACAAGCATAATGGAACATAGGAGCACAATTAGGTGCCAGAAATCAAACACACGATTGACAACACATTACTTGGAGCAGCATCACACCACAGATGACATAGCTTGGACTGTGATTGAAAAACCTAGACTTGATTTAAACCAATGCGACAAAATGAGGGCACTATTGCCTAGGGAGCATAAGTGGGTCTATAGACTCAAAAGCCACATCATGGGGCTAAATGATGACATACCCTGAAATGCCCTAAATAGTTTAAACTCTCACTATTAAAATTCCACCCCAGGGGGGCACATACTGGGTACGTTACAGATTTAATGTGGCATTTTATTATTCACACACCATTACCTACACTCGTGGGAGCCCTACATCCACTTTACATACTTATTAGTTTAGTGGATTAACGGACAATGTCTCCACATATACACATATATATATACTGATAGACCCCTGCGTTTATATCCATACACAATTAAGAGGGAAATGTAGCCCTTATAAACAATGACGGAATATGAGCGTCTAGTGGTCTACGACAGTACCCAAAATAACAATCACTATGTGTTTCAAAACATCACCTGTAATATAAATATAAAACTATTAAGGGGAAATGGCTCTGAGTGACTAGACAGGAATATGCACGAAACTATAATGAAGGATATGTGTGCAGAATAAAAAATGCCTGTTTTATTGATTGGAAGAAAAAAAGCTGGAATACAAACTCTAGTTCCTATGGACATGCATAGATGCTAACATGCCCATGCGTGTAGATTACGCAGTGAGCCACGCCCCCACACATGACGGGAAGTACAGTTGAGAAAAAGAAGCTCGCCCGCCCGCGATCGCCGGTAATCTACACTGCTGAATCGGGGAATCCTTGGGCAAAGCACCTACCTTGAGGAATTAAGGAGCAGGGGGGAGGGGCCCAGGAACATTGACGGATACCTGGGTCCGGTAGGCTTCCACTTAAAATGCACCCCTGCAAAATCCTTGAGGGTACCGAAGAGTGTTGCACACTGGCATGATCGAGCAAGGGTGAAATAAAACAAATACAGGCACCTTAATAGCATGATATGTGACCGAATAATGCTTAACTCTTCGGAGCATGATATGTAGTAATGTGTCCATGGACATCTAGGTCCCTTCTCTCACATTCCACGATCAGTGTACTTACTCAATAGGGTTCCTAGTAGCAATCTGAAATACATTAATCGACCGGGTCCGACTCAAAAGTACAATTTGAGGAATGGCTTTTTAACCATTGGATTTTTTGTTCTTTTACCTGTTTCCGCTAGTTTTTGACTATAGGGGGGCTCTCTCTCGTTCACACCAGTTTTGGCTTATTTGTTTATGAAACTCGGTGAGTTGAACGTTCTACTTCAGAGTGTGGATGAGTGAAGCTGATATGATAAGTACTCCTGTCCAGCAACGTATAACTACCTGCGGTTATATATTTATAAGGTAGACTTACCATATGTATGATTGCATTGCCAGAGTATGGACAAGCATGGAGAGTATAGGACAAACAATGGCCATACGGTATTCACTCTGTGGTACAAGCGAGCGAAAACTAGCACTGTGAGTATAAATGGTTGAAATTCCACGTGCGAGTAATTAGTCTCTGGCTTGTTCTCTTCCTTTCCTGTACAATGAGAGCAAGTTACGTAGGGGCACCCTTGCCTTGGGAAGGACTCGTTCCAAGAAATACCACATCTGGGTATTTAGGGATATATAACTCCACTGGAATCAAAAAAGGTCCTGACAAATGCCGGTGTGACCTATAACTGCTGGCACATACACAACAGAAACATGTTGATGATTTGGCAGCAAGGAGAGGTGTAGGAATTCCTTACTCTTTCCTGTCACCACCATGCTTTACTTTCTTTATCCTGGCTGGAGGGTCCAAAATAAAATTTTGAGCTGTGACACTTCCGAGCTAGTTTTAACTTGCACTGCACTTTATTTTCGGTGATCCCATCATAATTTGGCATTATATGTTTGTACATCTTACATGTGTGTATTGTCTTCCCCTCCCTTTTGCTCCACCCCAGGCATTGATCTGCGCAGGGGTATGTGGTAGCAAAGCCCGATGATGAAGCATTTCACAACTCTGTGAGTGAGGGCAGTATTTTCACACTGTGCACGTGCCTCCACCGATATTTCTCCTCGTTTTTATACTCTCTACTCCTCTTTGTGTGTATATGTCCAAAGCAGAGTCAGCCTAAAAACATATTTTAAAAATCTGCCCTAATGGACACATTGTGGTGCCCCTTAAATCTCTACATGATTTTGGGCTCTTCCCTGTCACAGGCACTTGGCCCACCCACATAAATGAGGTATCAGGTTTATCAGGAGACCGTGGGAAATGCTGGGCAATAGGAAATTTGTGCCGGCACATTGATCCCACACAGAAATGTGAAGAAAATGTGATGTTTTTAGCTAAATTTGAGGTTTGCAGAGGATTCTGGGTAAGAAAATGTTGGGGAATCTGCACAAGCTACACCCTACTCGACTCTCCTGAGAGTCTGGTTTTCATAAATGTCTTGGTTTGGTAGATTTCCCTAGATGGCCACCAACTCCAGGAACAAAAACCCAGGTGCCCCCCTATTGATCACAAAACAACCTCTTTTTCCAAAGGGGGCTCCTGCGTTTTGGTCCTGGACGCGGTGGCGAGGACTTTTCCCAGGATTTTGTAGTCAGTCCCAAGAATGGCAATGAGTCAGTAGGATTCTAGGAGTGTAGGATCCCTGTCTGATTTGGTGCTAGAAAGCAGGAGAGATATCTGTAGTGATTTCAGAAGCACACCGGTGTGGTGGACAGCTTAGAACATCTCCGTGAGACGGTGTGCTAAGAGCAAGGAGAAAGAGGCACAGTACTCCAGGGGTAGTCTTTCAAGGCTGGGGTGTTTTGTTATGAGTTCCATCGTGGATCGTTTGTGCTACCCCAGGTGTTGTAATGGGGGTATCCAAGGCTAAACTGGTGGTGGCGGGGATGAATGGGAGGGTCACTTCTACCAAAATGGCACTCGTTGCTCTCGGTGAGACATCTGAGGGAATTTCCATAGCATCTCATCCTGGGATCGGATTACGGTAGCTGAGCATTAGCGGATTTCCTTAATTGGGCCAGCAGTGACTTCCTGCCGGATTAGCCAGTCGAGTAATCACCCGGATTTATCTCCTTCTATGTGCACTTTGGCTGCATGGGCCATGAAGTTGAACCATCTTAGGTGTTTGAGAAGAGTGGTATAGGTGGTTTTCGCTGCTATGTAGGCTGGGGTAACCGCAGGATCATGGTCAGCCCTCTTCCCCAGGTCAGCAATATGACATTCAGTCTCCGCTATCTACCTACCTAGTATCCTTAAAACTCCCACTATCTCCTGTATACAGGCTCACCTCCCCACTGCCTTGAAACCATCCCACTCTAATGTGCTAGTGGTGGCTGTATTATAGTTTTCAGTGAAAAAATGCAGAATGTGTGTCTCCTGCAATGCATGGAAGTCTGGATAATCCTGGCAGTCATGGGTTAGGCGCCACGTCATAGTCGGGGGATGCGGTGGAAGCCATCTCAGGTCCACCATGTGGGCGTCATTGTTTGAGACAATACGCCCGAGGTAATCCGAGTGTCGTATGAGGGGTATCACAATGTTAGAGCACAGGAAATGGTCCAGTCGGATTAACAGATTATGGAGTATAGACTGGAAAGAGTAGAGTTTAGCTGTGTAATGCAGTGATCTCCAAGCGTCTACTAGGACGATGTGCCCAACTTTGGAGTCAGTCAGCCTGTGCATGGGGGGAGCGTGACAACAGGGGTTAGATCTGTCCATACCTGGGTCTAGCACACAGTTATGATCGCCTCCAAGGATCCATGGTACCTGAGTTTTGTGGGCTATTTCAACAGAGAGAGCATCCCAGATGGTCCTCTGCTCTGTTTTGGGTGTGTAGATGCTACCTGTGAGTATGGGTCAGCCATCCAGGTGTACACAATAGCACCAGTTTCCTGAAAGGGGACGCTAATTCTGATCCATATCAGGGCTCCACTTGCATATGCGAAGTAGGTTGTAGCATGTACTGTGCCCCACCATAGTTTACATAGTTGCTCCAGTTCTTTGTCTGTCATGTGAGATACCTGTCGAATGACTATGTGAGCCTGTTGACTCTTGACATACTAGAAGACTGTGTACCATTTTCTGGCTGTGTACACTCTTTGCACATTTAGGGAAAGGAATCTAATGTCAGTTTTTGGGGCCATGACGTTGGTGATAAGTTATGCCAAAGGGGTGCTTTAGAAAAGCATGCACGGGGACCCCCACACCATTCAGATTGACCAGCTCAAGCCATGCTAAGTGTATAAGGTATGACTGCCTCAGTTAAGTGTGAGGGAGAAGGGGGAGGTAAATGAACTAGGCAAAATGTGGGGGAAACAACATGAAGAGCCTACCACAACCAGTAATACGCCCAAACTAAGAATAGTTAAAATCAATTTTTAAAATTATGAGGGGCGTGACCTAGTCCAAAGTGGTGGCATAGCATCCAACGTGCCCTGTGTATCAAAAAAGGAAGTGTGGCAGACCCAGCAAGGCTAGAAGTAGTTTAAGAAAGTAACCGTAGATTGATCAGTGGGCCTGATAGGTGTGTTGTGGCAGGGTACTATAGGTGTAGTGGAAGTCATTAGGACGGACGCAACTGCAGCAGGGTGGATGGGTGCCAGGATCATGCTGGTGCCTGCGCGCATGGGGACTTGTATGTTTCACTGAGCGCTATAAGAATCTGTGTATGAATGCAGGGGTGCATAGTGCAGGTTAGAGATATGTAGTGTCTGAAGTAGGTGGGGGCAGAGAAAAATCAGACAAGGTTATCTGCTGGTTGTGGGGTCACCAGTGGGAGAGTCTGTGATTTTTAGTGTGTAACATCGGAAGCAATGGATTCATCTTTGGACAAAGGGATGAGCGGGCCGTTCTCATTGTCTGTAGCCACTGCAGCAGTTCCCTAATTGGCTGCTGCTTGTAAGGTTCCCCTACAGTCCTCAATGATCTGTTCAAGAGTGGGGGAAGAGGTCATAAAGGGACGGGGAGCAATTTCCACACATGCCCTGCCCCTGCAGTGCCAACGCTAGCATGGTGGGTTTGGGGAGGACCAAATTGTTTCTTACAAAGGCCTCCATTGTATTGTTCTGCTCATTCACAGACGTCTTTAGGATCTGTGAAGAATGTGGAGGTCGAATTCGAGATGATCTTAAGGCAAGCAGGGAATAGCAGTGAGCACTGGACTCCCAGCTGGCATAGGTGGAATTTGACTTCTGTGAAGGAGGCTCAATGGCGATGTACTTTGCGCACGTAGTCCAGGAACAGCATAGCTTAGCACGGTCGGACCAGATGTGCCCTCTTTATAGAGTAAAGAGGGGTGAATTACATTGGTCCGGTGAATGCCTTAACCCAAGATTCCAGGTAGGAGAGGGGGTCTTGTCCCTCCACTCCCTCCTGCAGGCCCAAAATTTGCAGTTAATTCTTCAAGATTATCCCTCTGTGTCCTCCACCCGGTTTTCAAGTTGCTGGACTCTGGCCAGTAAGCCATGGATCACCGCTTGGTTGTCTGTCACCAAAGGTTGCAAGGTAAACAGGGTCTATTCTCCATCAGGCACCTTAACTGCTAGCTTGCGATGGTTGTCAAACAAGAACTTCAGGCTCATATTTACAAGAAACTGGCAGAGCGCAGTGTTACACCAAAGTTGGTAATGCCATGCTCTGACAGTTTCAAAATGCAGGGACGTGCCTTATTCACAAGAATTCGGCACCCCCTGCCTTACCGCTACTGCAAAAAAATCTGCCTAGCACCAGCGCAGGCACACTAGCGCCATTTTGCTAGGGTGCCTGCGATGCATGGGTAATTGTTTATGTGCAGGACACCTTCCTACACATAAACAATCTTTACAGGAGATTTGCACTTTCTATGTGTGCTGCAGAATGCAGCGCACATGGATAGAGCAAAATACTAGGGGAAATAAAACATTTCTCCTCATATCGTCTGTTTAATACCAGGTATTCCCTGGCGGTATTTTTGGTGCTGATCCATACCTTGTAAATATGGGGCAGCTTTAAAAATCAACGGGTGTTGCGGTGGAAAACCACTGCAACACCCATGGTACACCCCTTTCACTCTAAGTTTTGTGTGAATAGGGGCATTATTTACAAGGCGGCGTTAAGCTACGTTAAGTGGCTTAACGCCGCCTTGTAAATAAGGCAAAGGAGTTATCGCCACCAGAACGTTGGAAAAAGTGACGCTCTGGTGGCATTAAATCCTTGTAAATATTCCCCTCAGCTTGCCAGTCAGTGTTCCAAATCTGGTTTCCATATAGACCCTGGAGTGTTCAATGGCTGCCAATACCTTATTGAGCTTGTCTGTTATGGAGAGAGACGGGGTGGCTCCCGGTAGTTGAATGTCCAGTATGATGACGGGTGGAATGGCTGTGGGCAGTGGCTCAGGCATGGGACAGCACAGCCAACCCATTGTCTATGTTGTTGTAAGGTGTGTGAATTGGCCAGCGAGTCAAGGAAGGCCACAGAGAGTTTTTGGAGGGAGAACCGGAACCTCTCCGGTAGGCCCGGTATCTTGCTTTAATTTCCCAATTTGGCTGCAGAGAAGGGGAGGTCTCCCCATCGTACTGTCGAGCTGGGGGTAGTCAGACGAGCTGTCCCGTGCAAAGGACCGTTTCTCAGATGAGGGAGGATTGAGAGAGCTGCAACTCCCTCGACTGGTCATTGATTCTCTGGCTTCTCTACAGGCATCCATCAGATGTACAGGATAAGGTCAGTGTCGATCAATGGCCCATAGCACAGTCCCCCACACACTCAAATCTGGGCACACCAACGTGGGGGGAAGGGGTACAAAGATGCATAGACGAGAGCAGTCTCAGGCTGCCCCAGGTTGCCTCTGCATGTGAGGCAGTGATACAACACATGGCACCCCATTGAGACCCAGTTCACGCAGGAGAGGGGTTGGGGAGGGAGATTCCAAGAGGTTAAAGCCAGCTGCTAAACTGGGGACTGGGCGAAGTTCAAGTGTAAGTGTCTGCAGGCCTATTTCTCACTGGGGCCAGTTATGGAGGTATGCAGACCTTCAATTGGGAGCTGAATACCCTGCAGGGGCCGGTCGCTTCAGCCATGTGCTTCAGGTCTGCAGGATGGCACCGGGGAGCACCGTCATCTGCTCCGCACCTCCTGTGTCCTACGGAACTTGCTGGCAAGAGAGCAACAAGTAGGGCTGGGGAGAGGCAGACACGTTCTGTTCTGATAAGAGTTCAGGTCCCCAGGCCTGGCTCCATCCGACACATGCTAGCCGCTCAGCACGTGACCTGGTTGGGAACAGCATGTGGCTCACCTCGCAGGAGCCAGTCTCCAGACTACATGTGCGGTGGTGTGACGTGGCGGGTCAGGTCCAGTGTGCAGTGAAGGAGTCCAGGGTTTGTCCTTGGACTCCACGTTAGCCACAGTGCTCCAGCGTGGGTAGGACAGCAGCAGACCCTGAGAAAGCTGGGAGACATCTGGATATGGGACAGCAGGCCCCAGTATTGAGGGGCGGCCAGCGGCCGTCAGAGGACGCCGATAGGGCCAGGATAATTTCAGATTTGTGCTGGTTGGCAGGTGGAGTGCTGTTGAGACACGTCCTCCATCTTGGCTGTCTTGCCAATGCCCCCATAAAATTGCCAAAAACAGGAAACTTACACAAAAGTATAAGTTTACCTTTGTGAATCAATCCGCATTTGAGAGATGTGGCCTTCAGAAGTGGAAACAATATTTCAGGTGATGCGTCCAGAACTGGTGTTGAATTTGAGATAAGGTCTGAGAAAAGAACACCATACTCCAGATATGATCTCTAAAAGTAACATGAATACTTCGGGTAAGGCATCAACAACTTGTTAAATTATTGTAAGTATTCACACCACAAAACACTCCAAATGGCACCTCTTGTACTGAGTACAAAGGCCTTGAATACCAGTGCAAGGTATTTAACCATTATTTATCACAAGAGATACATATTAATAGCTGGAGGATCATTATCAGCTAACATCTATTACACATTTTCATTCCGAAAATAGGAACAATGAGACTATAGTCTCTCCAGGCAACCCTTGTCCAACTTTGTTTCCTTCCATAGGCAAATTACTAAGAAAACTGATCTTTACTTTTGCATAAAAGACCATGCTCCTATACCTTAAGCAAAATGGCTTCAGATTGGGCTATAGCACTAAAATGGTAGTGGGATCTTTGCTGCATGATCTTTGCAGGCTGTTCGATAGTGGTGCTGTTGGAATACTGCCATCAATAGATTTGTCAGTTTAACACAATTGATCATACTGAAAATTGATCAGGAACAAAAGAGTAGAATAGACAGTTTTTTTCAGATCATTTTTAGGTGTTAAACATCAGTCAGTTACTGTGCTTCTATTTACATCACAGTCCGGAAAGCTCATATTTAGTGGCCCGGAGGGATATATTGTTCCCATACCTTACATGCATCTTCTGAAAACACTGCTGTATCTTGCAGGGGTCTAATTTTACATGTATGCTGATGACATACAGCTGCACATTGGACAGTCACTAAGCCTAGAGACTAAGGGGAGGGCAAACCCAGGTACATTTTACTCTAGTCTACTGCCTTTTCCTCTCCAGGTGGTGGAGGTCCAGTCATTTTATCTAACTCAATTTGTCTAAAACAGGCTGACTGATGACCACCTAGGATGGTTGTCAACCTTTATTTTACAGGTTATTAGATCTGGAGTCATTACATTGCGGTCACTACTTAGGGAGTATCTATATCGCAACTTGTCTGATAAGCCAAATGGATCCCCAATCTGCTCTGAGTACCATCTGCCCGTCATGCCTGCAGGCAGAAGAATCTTTGGTTCATTCTATCTTCCTCTGCCCTGACTATGTTCAGCCCAGAAAAACATGGATTATTCTAATTACTAAACAGCTCAGTTGTGGACAGCTTCATGTAGCCCTTAGGCTCCTTCGCTCAGAGCATATTCTGTCAGTCATTTGCCCAGTTGCTAAATTCCAACACTGGAGCTAGAGCATTAGAAGTAAAACGCCAGGGTGATCTCTTTTTACTAGGTAATCCTCCGAGCGTAGGTTTACTCCCTCTAGATTGCTTATTTTCTGTGTGAATTGTTAAGGATTCCACATTATTTGTACTGTATTCTTAACAATGTTATCCTGGTTTTCTTGTATTTTAAGCATTTGCTTTGTTTTTACCTACAGCTATTAGTCTGTCTTGCAATAGCACTTTTTTAAAAAACTTTTGCCATATGGTGCCTAGCAAATACACTCACTTATGCCGAAATCGTGGAAAGCCCTTTGGCTCTTCTGGTAGGGTTGCAAGGGCCTTAATCATGTGATTGCTTTCTATCTATAATTTTCCTTGAATTGTCTTCATATAGTGTGGATAGCTGATAACTATGTGTGCATATATAGCTGTTTATTTTAATATATGTTACATCTTATTATCATGTAGTGACTGCAACCTTTCGCAAAGAGCACACGGGCACAGACCACAGCAGCAGGTGAAATCCAGAGTTTATTTACAAGCCAAGAATGGTCCACATGACGCGTTTCGGCCGCCGACCTGCGGTCTTGATCACATAAACACGCTACGTGCAAGTAGCAACTTAAATAGGCAGGTAAGTGAAAGGTGTTGCAATGTGTAGTAAAACATAAAAAGTAAAAGTGCTTTACGGTAATGTAATAGTATATAAACAGTGACAGTGCACTGTTTACTGTAATTGTACTGTAATTTTATGACAGTTTTGAGGCAGTGACTGTCTAGATTACTGGTTTGCCGTGATGCCAGGAGTAGTAAACCAAAGGCTGGCTGCTTCGTTGCCCTTAGAAATGGTAGAGTTATGTGGTATGGTCCCTGGATATAGAGGAGAACAGACTCACTGAGACAGCGGATAGAAGTGAGAGCAGACTCACGGAGACAACGTGGTGTAGAAAAGAAAAAGAAATAGTGAAAGGTAGGATAAGTTTTTTGAAAAAAGATAATGGTGAATATCGCTCGTATAATAAATGCAGTATGATGTGCACTCCTAGTTGGCAGTGCGCTTCTGAGACCCACAGTGGTAAATGTCAGATGCCCGATATCTGCGTATTACGTAACCATAAAGGATAGGGCATTTGAACACAGATGTCTCGGCACCCCAGGCAAACTCGGTGATATGGACTGCTATGAGCGAGGAAGGAAAAAAGTTTAAGATAGCAAGTGTGTTGAAGTAACATAGATAAAAGTAGCAGCACGATATTTTGGGTCTCTGAATGAATACCGTAATCGTATCTGGTTATCCGTCGCTACAGAGTCCATCCATATATCGGCTTATAAACAATTCTAAGGTACGTCTGCCTAACATTTAGTCTGTTCCTGAACCTTAGTCTAGAGGCGGCTGAGTTTTTATATATTTCTTATTTACCTACTTAAACATTTATTTATTTGTTCCTAGGTTCGGGGGTTATCACTTTAGGTATCCTCTTATCTTTAAGCAAACCACCGCAACTGTATCTGGTTATCTGACGCTACAGAATCTCTAAACATACCGAAACGCATCGAAATTTTTCCTCCATGTAAGTGGATTGGTAGATATAATTGTGACATCTCACATTAAGCTAAACATTTTCACCATATCAACTATTCAGAGTATTTGGTTTCATCCTTTTCATCTCTTTTGGAATTTTCAGTACCAATGTTCATCCCTGCTGATATTCCACATTGGAAAACTGTTGGGTGATTTCACGTAATCTTATAAACATAAAATCACCGGAGGCAAAGAACGTTCACCCAACAGTAAGTGCATTTCATTGCTTATATATCCCCCATCTCTTTTCGTTATTAGACACATCATTGGGTATTTTTACCTTATCTAATTATCTATATCGCTTATGCAGTAAGCTTTCCTTGTACCTGCTCTATCCTACTACCCTATCGGAGAAAACTAGATTCAAAGTTCCATTACAAAGTCCTAATCAAATAAGTGAGTAAAATGACACTGCACTATTGGTCGCTATGTGCTTGTTGAGACGGGGTTTTTGAGACTTTCAATTTGACCTGCATAAGATATAAGTAATGTATATATCGTTGGTGTGTTGTTGTGTGTTGTCTTTTGATGTAGTAAATGGCCATTGCTTTTTCAATTTGACAATTATGTATTAACTTATGTCTTTAAAAAAATTAAATAATATGATGATTTTCCTTATGTCTTCTTCATTTGTATTAATAAGCAGTATATGGCACTAACCGTAATAAATGTTCTTTATGTACTATATGTATATATGTATATAATTTTATATAGTTGTCTATAAAATTGTAAAAAAGAGTATAAATATCTATAACCTAGGTGTATATGTATTATAATGATAAAAAAGTAACCCCTACTGCATATTTTGTTTATATATCTCATACAGCTTTAAGCAATAGACGGTTTCCTGACGAAGGCTGTATAGCCGAAACGCGCGTAGTGTTCCATCTACCGCCTTGCTTGTTCTTCATCTACCGCACTGCTCCGATCAACCTTATACCTATATTGTTTATATAATTGCCCAAACAATATGTACTGTATGTAAAATAGTAACAAAAATGAATGATGGATAAAAAATGAAAAGATCAATATTAAATATATTTTTTCATAATCAATACGTGTGTGTGTAAGAAAATATTTCATTTTCGTATCACTTTTCGATAGTTTATGGTCAGTTCTTTACTATACACCTAGTTATGTACATTCACTTGCTATAATCATTTATCTAAATAGCTCTTCTCCCTACATATAGCAAGTCTATTAGTCTAGTAGGGGTCCCCTTTTTTCCAAATAGTAAATCTCGTAGCCTGTCTATGAGGGAAGTTCTATGTTTGTCTCTAGAATTCTTATGTTAGTTATCTGTATCGAGTTGCGGTTAGTACCTATACTTGCCATCTAATTGTTGTGCCATATGTGGTTTGTCACCAATTGATATCTGTCAATATAAAGAATTTAGGTCATAGATATCTGTTATATACACTTTTTGTAGCACGTCTAGTTGCATTATATATTTCACTTTATATGTTATATCTTTGATTTATGGTATTATTTTTGTTGTTTATTTAGGTTTTTTTTAAAGTCTCTTTACTCTTATCTACTTGCTGGTACCTACCCTGCAGGTAATTTTTGCCACTCTTCAAACTAACATGTCTAATCTGAAAACCTTCGGGTTTTCTGATGATGACTTTGTATCTATGGTAGGAGCCGCCATTAATTTTGATAACAGACCCTTGTCTAATTCTAACCATAATGATGATCTTCAAAAATTGCTTGCACTTAAAAAGAAAACTAAAAGGATTGAACTCCATGGCCAATTTATGTTAGAATATTTACGGGCTGGAATTATTCCAACCGGACTACAGATCAAGAACGTCCCAGGTCTGTTTGTCCAAATTAAAGAATTTCTGGAAAAATGGTCCCTCATTGCCAACCGATGCTCAAGGGATCTGATGATGCTAATAGTCGAGACGGCTAAGGAAATATTTTTACAGTTACTTAACGAAATATCAGAACTAAGAATAAAATTAAATCCACAACAGCGATTGAGGATGCTAAAAAGAAACTTGAGGAACTGGATGCTGAATTAAGTTCTTATAACGATTACCTTCTGAAGCGTAAAACAGACAAGCTAAAAAAAGATGTGAGGAATTTTAACAAAGAATACATATATCCATATCTTGCAGATGGCTATTATTCCCAATTAGATTTGTCCGGACCAGATGTTAATCCCTATCAACAACAGTATAGATCATTCAACAAAAAAGTCACCAATTTCTCGGACACAACAGACTCTGATAGTGAGGGTATAATATCGCCATCTGAAAATAGAGGTAATAGCTATAGTCCACGATATAATCAAGGTTATCGCACTTTTTTAGGGAGACGAAACCAGAGCAGAGGCAATTGGCGCCCCCGATATCAGCCGCACTACCAACAACAGTATCAACCTCCACAACAATATCAACAACAGTATCAACCTTGTGTACAATACCAGACACCATTTCGTGGCCATCAACCAGCGAACCAGAACCAATACCTAGAAACCCGGAACGCTCGGTATTGGAAACAATGAAAGATATCCCCATCTTTAACTTAAGTACCAGTACCCTTAGCCAAGCATCCTATACTCTCTTATCTAAAGGATTATCGTTTGTGCCACATTCAGGCCTTAACAAATTTGAGCTTTTCAATGACTTAATGTCTTTCTTTCGAAAAATTTGTCTAAAATGTTTTTTTTCAAACACAGAAATTGCGGTTTTTGACATTAACCGTTCAGGACTGGCGCCGAAATCAACATTCACCCCCACTCTAGAACAGATTGCCCCAGAGGTGAGCATTTTTGAGCAAGTAGTTTTTAACAAACTCACTACTGCTACCAAATATGTTCCTAGAACACCCTATAACATCTCAGTTGTAGAATATGAAGCCCTCAATTTGTTAAAAAACTCCCCTGAAATAACGATTAAAAGCTGTGATAAGGGAGGAGGGATAGTTATACTAGACACAGCTAAGTACACTGACAAAATTGAGGATATGCTCATGGACAATAGGTTTTACACCAAAATAACAAGAAATCCTACTCAAACGGTAAAGAATAAAATCTATAAATTAACTGCAAGAGCCTTACAACATGGTCACATCTGTGAAAAAGAGTTTCACTATCTCAATATAAACAACCCTAGAATGGCTAGTCTTTATGGTACCCCCAAGGTACACAAGAATGAGGTGGATCCCCCGTTTCGGCCAATTGTCACCTCAATTGGATCCATCACTGAGCCTATTTCTAAATATTTAGATGCAATTCTACGACCATCTATACATAAAATTCCTGGATATGTTCTAGATACCCGCCAGATAATCAATCTCATGGAAGGCACTCCGTTCAATTCTAAAAGACAATGGCTTGTCACATTAGATGTGGAAAGTTTGTATACAAACATACCATGTGATGGAGCTATTGAAGCTGTTGAATGGTTTATTGATCTTTATGACATCGAATGCAATACAGAGTTCATCATCAATTGCCTTAAAATCATCCTCCATGAAAATACCTTTGAATTTCAAGGCGAGCTATATAGACAAATAAAAGGAGTAAGTATGGGCGCATCTTGCGCCCCTACAATAGCTAACATTTATATGTCTAAATTCGAACAACAATTTATTTTTAATGAAGTAGCGCCTTTCTTTGAATCTATATTACACTGGTCTCGGTATATAGATGATATTGTGTTCATATGGGATGACAATGAAGACACTTTGGTTGAATTCATCACATGGTTGAACCTTTGTGACCCTAATCTCAAATTTTCATCCCATGTCAGCAATACTCATGTAGAGTTTTTGGACATTCTTATTAAGCATGATCATGGCCAGCTATATGTAGATTTGTTTGTAAAACCCACTGCTCGCAATACTTTGTTGCATTACCAAAGCTTTCATCCAACCAAACAGAAAAGTAGCATCCCCTTTGGCCAGTTCTTTCGCCTTAGGCGCAACTGTACTAAAGTAGAGGATTACGATGTAAAAGCAACTGAAATGAAAAGGAAGTTCCTTGATAGAGGTTACCCTCACAGAACCATACGAGAATCCTATAAACGTGCTAGGTTTTATGATCGCCAGCACTTGCTGCAAGACAATAGTCGAAAAAAAGAAGCAAATCTGGTATTTGTAACACGACATTCACTACTAAATGAGCAGATCCGCCAAATCATTTGCTCTAACTGGTATCTGCTCAACATTAATAAAACTAAAGCTGATATAGTGGAAAAACCTCTTTTTGCCTACCGAAAAAATAAAAATCTCAAAGATCTTATTGTAAGATCTCGCATGCCCATTAAGAAACAGCCAATACAGAGAAGTATTGATGACATGCTACCTATTCAGGGCAACTACAAATGTGGTACATGTATAGTGTGCCCTTTTGCAATTGAATCCAAAGAACTCCTTTTCAATGAACGAAACATCATAGTTAAGGGAATGTACAATTGTAAAACTAAAAACATCATCTACTTACTAATATGCCCATGCAACAAAGGCTATGTGGGTGAGACCTCCAGATCTCTTAACACCAGACTGACTGAACATAGATCTGCAATCAGAAACAAAAAAATAACCTCTCCTATGGTTGTGCATTTTCTAGAGAATAACCACAATGCGGATAATATTCGTTGGTTTATCTTGGAAAAAATCATAAATAAAGAAGGACTTTGCTCGGAAAAAATCAGAAAAAAACGTGAAGTTTTTTGGATATTCTATCTGGACACAGTCAAAAAGGGACTGAATTTGGAGATACCGTGGGATCAGGCTATCATCTAAACATAGGCTCTGGCCCTTTATAGATATCGTCTTGGTCATAGTATCTATGCTGGCTTACTTTTCTACTATAGCAGGCGTTTGCTTACATCGCCTTTAGGGTTTTCTTGAGTCAATGGGTCTCTGAATTCCTACTGAAAGCTCTGATAAACATTTTTTCTTCTTTTTATTCTTTCTCCCCTTTTTTTCTAGATGCTACCAATACTAACCGATACCTGATAGTAAGCAATTTGCTTATTTTGGCTACATGTGGTCCGACATTATTAAAACTATCTTCTTACATTGGGCTAGGTTTTGCTCCATGTTAATATGGCGCTGTGTTTTGTAAAACATTTGTCTGTTTCGATTGTGGCTGGTATGAGTATTATACCTATCTATATTTGGAGACTTCAACAGTGGCTCTATGTATACCTCCTTACCTTTATATTTATATCTATCTAGTGCCTATTTGATCCCACTTGATTCTTTTGTGGGCCGTATCTTATATATCTGTTCCTGTTTTATTCACTAACTAACGCCTATATCTTCTCTACGTGACACCGTATGTCCGTTTTCTGTTTCCATTACCCAGTCCAGTGGATACGGTCTACCCCTCTGGACTCTATGGTATCTCTGTTGTTTTTGGCGCGTGATTTAAACTTAGACGCCTATAAAAGACTTTTACATAACCTCACCTTCTAGTAGAGAATTTCTCTCATACTGAGCGGCGCTGTCCGTATATCAACTCGGAATCTACTTGAGGTACGTTTGCTTAATACAGAATTTAGCTATATCTCCAGAATAGATACGGCCCACTCCCATACCCATTTACTTATATATATATTATGTTTTTATGTTTTTGAATTCAGGCGGCAATATTTGCATTATCCTGCTCTTCGCCTATAAAAAGAACCGCATTTGACCGGCCACCGCTACAGAGCCCTGAATCTTATCAGTACTCTCTATATATTGGCCCATAAACAATTCTAAGGTACGTCTGCCTAACATTTAGTTTGTTTCTAAACCTTAGTCAAGAGACGGCTGAGTTTATATATTTTTCATTTACTTACTTAAACATCCATTTGTTTCTAGGTTTGGGGGCTATCATTATATGTATCCTCCTTTCTTTAAACCAACTACCGTAATCGTATCTGGTTATCCGTCGCTACAGAGTCCATCCATATATCGGCTTATAAACAATTCTAAGGTACGTCTGCCTAACATTTAGTCTGTTCCTGAACCTTAGTCTAGAGGCGGCTGAGTTTTTATATATTTCTTATTTACCTACTTAAACATTTATTTATTTGTTCCTAGGGTCGGGGGTTATCACTTTAGGTATCCTCTTATCTTTAAGCAAACCACCGCAACTGTATCTGGTTATCTGACGCTACAGAATCTCTAAACATACCGAAACGCATCGAAATTTTTCTTCCATGTAAGTGGATTGGTAGATATAATTGTGACATCTCACATTAAGCTAAACATTTTCACCATATCAACTATTCAGAGTATTTGGTTTCATCCTTTTCATCTCTTTTGGAATTTTCAGTACCAATGTTCATCCCTGCTGATATTCCACATTGGAAAACTGTTGGGTGATTTCACGTAATCTTATAAACATAAGATCACCGGCAGCAAAGAACGTTCACCCAACAGTAAGTGCATTTCATTGCTTATATATCCCCCATCTCTTTTCGTTATTAGACACATCATTGGGTATTTTTACCTTATCTAATTATCTATATTTCTCTATATGTCTTTATCTATCGCTTATGCAGTAAGCTTTCCTTGTACCTGCTCTATCCTACTACCCTATCGGAGAAAACTAGATTCGAAGTTCCATTACAAAGTCCTATACTCTAATCAAATAAGTGAGTAAAATGACACTGCACTATTGGTCGCTATGTGCTTGTTGAGACGGGGTTTTTGAGACTTTCAATTTGACCTGCATAAGATATAAGTAATGTATATATCGTTGGTGTGTTGTTGTGTGTTGTCTTTTGATGTAGTAAATGGCCATTGCTTTTTCAATTTGACAATTATGTATTAACTTATGTCTTTAAAAAAACTAAATAATATGATGATTTTCCTTATGTCTTCTTCATTTGTATTAATAAGCAGTATATGGCACTAACCGTAATAAATGTTCTTTATGTACTATATGTATATATGTATATAATTTTATATAGTTGTCTATAAAATTGTAAAAAAGAGTACAAATATCTATAACCTAGGTGTATATGTATTATAATGATAAAAAAGTAACCCCTACTGCATATTTTGTTTATATATCTCATACAGCTTTAAGCAATAGACGGTTTCCTGACGAAGGCTGTATAGCCGAAACGCGCGTAGTGTTCCATCTACAGCCTTGCTTGTTCTTCATCTACCGCACTGCTCCGATCAACCCTATACCTATATTGTTTATATAATTGCCCAAACAATATGTACTGTATGTAAAATAGTAACAAAAATGAATGATGGATAAAAAATGAAAAAATCAATATTAAATATATTTTTTCATAATCAATACCTGTGTGTGTAAGAAAATATTTCATTTTCGTATCACTTTTCGATAGTTTATGGTCAGTTCTTTACTATACACCTAGTTATGTACATTCACTTGCTATAATCATTTATCTAAATAGCTCTTCTCCCTACATATAGCAAGTCTATTAGTCTAGTAGGGGTCCCCTTTTTTCCAAATAGTGAATACCGCATAGTGAAATGTGAGCCAAGATGAAGGGCTGTGTTGGGAAAACCGATAGGTGTCCTAATGGGGTAGTTTAAATACTATGCAGCCAAGACGTGCCTCTTTGATTACCGTAAGAAATTGTGCGTGAATAAGTAAAAAGATGGTGCAACATATTATGGTGTGACATATAAGTGTGATGCGAAGTGTTCGAAGGTATATATATCATAAAATAAAAATAGAACATGTAATCGAGTTCAAAATTGAACATCGTTCAGAAACCCAGTTGGATTTCTAAATAGAAAATAAACTAGTGTAAAAGATTGCACCGCTAGGTTCGAATAGTGTCAGCATAATGCTTAAGAAGACATGACTCCATAGTGGAGGGGAAAGTCAAAACACAGGTGCGTTGAATAGTCGGAGGTAGGACAGACAGAACATGGATAGATAAAGAAAAACGAGATAGAGAAATATTGAAAATATGGTAAAAAACAGAGTACAGTAGTGGAAATAATGACTGTCAGTAGATTATCTGGTGACAAATGATATAAAAATCATAGTGGAGCAGGACACCTATAGTTAGAGAGGGGAGCAAAGGGGCACCTTATGCAGATGGTGTAGCATATAGCAGAGCAAAGTACATAGACAGAGATAACTGAAGACATTTCAAAGATAATTGTACAGGTCATCACTACTATTCAATCCATAAGGAACCTTGGTGTCGAGCTCAAGGATGTATCGACTTTCAAGTTGTCTCAATTTCTTTTCTCGGTTACCTCCGCGTCTAAGGGTTGGCATATTGTCTATCACAAAATACTGTAGGTGATCAAGGTTGTTGTTGTGTTTCTCTCTGAAATGTCTAGCCACAGGATAGTTAGGGTCGCTAATAACAATCGCTCTAAGATGTTGTAGAATCCTAACATGTACTTGGAGCTTGGTACTGCCTACATAAATAAGATTGCAGCTACATCGGAGGATGTAGACAGCGAAGTCAGTTCTACAAGTGTACTTATGTTGTAAGGTGATAGGCTTATTACAAAATTTGGCAGTGACTTGGGTAGTGTTGACGCCAAATTTGCAGGCTCTACATGAATTACACTTGTGGAAGCCCTTAACGTCAGAGAGCCAGTTAGATTTAATCCTGACCTCTGGGCTACTCCTGACAAGAGCATCTCTCATAGAGAATGCTTTGCGGTATGTGACAGTAGGTCTGTTGGCAATCATAGGGCCCAGAACTGGATCAGTTTTGACAATGCAGCAAAGTCGGTTAACTATGGGCTTAATTGCTTGTTCCTATCTGCTGTATGTGATAATTAAATGGGTGTCTACAGTGCCCTTACCGTCATCATCAGTATTGACATAGTTGCTGTCTGGATCAGTGATAAGGTTGGGAGCCAAGAGTGTGATTCTGGGTATTGCATTGGCCCTGGTTCTGGCTTTGTGGAGTAATGCTGGGCTGTAGCCCCTAGCTACAAAACGAGCGTGTGTCTCATCCTGATAGAACCTAAGGTCACATTCTGTGCTGCAGATTCTCCTCAACCGAAGCATCTCCCCATAAGGTATGCTAGCTATGAGATGTTTGGGGTGATAGCTAGTGGCATGGAGTGTGGAGTTGCCTGCGGTGAAGTTTAGAATGTATTTCACCATTCTCAATGTACACAGTAACATCAAGGAAATCTATTGCACTGGCGCTGATGTTGGCATTGAATTCTAGGTTAACGATGTTGCAGTTAATGGATTTGACAAACTCTTGGGCACTCTCAATGGAACCATTCCATACAACAAAAGCATCGTCAATGTAGCGGAGCCAACTAACAATACTGGTTCTCCATGCTTCCTTGTGGTCGACCATGAGTACCTGTTCCTCCCACCAACCTACGTGCAAACACGCATAGCTGGGAGAGAAACAGGCACCCATGGCAACACCACGCATTTGTTGGTATACAGTTCTGTCAAACATAAAATAATTATTGTTCAGGCACCATTCGATCATGAACAATAGTAGATCATTGTGACGGTGGTGTTTAATGGGGGGTCACTGTAAAAAATATTCACATGCCTATAGTCCATCACAATGGTTAATACTTGTGTACAGGGATGTAATATCCATAGATATTAAGATGAAGTTATGAGACCACTGTATGCCCATAATTTTGTTGAGAAAGTCACTCGTATCACGCAGGTATGAAGGCAATGCTATCACAAGATCTTGTAAAAAGAAATCTACGTATCTGAACATGTTCTCACAAAAGCTATTACATGCTGAAATGATGGAGCGCACAGGTATGGGTGAGGTGCCTTTGTGGACTTTCGGTAGAAAGTAAAGAACAGGCATAGTTGGGGTCTCATGGTGGAGAAAGGAGAATTCATCTTTACTAATCAGCCCCTCCATCTTATAGCTGTGGAGTTTCTTTTTAAGTGTGGCTCTGCTTTTATTGTATTCCAATAAAGTACTTTCTTTGTAGCATGTGATGTCACTGAGGTGTCTTTGTGCTTCAACGAGGTACTGTTGTTTTGGCCACAAGACAATGTTGCCTCCTTTGTCGGATTTATTCACGATTATTTGGTTGTTGTTAAGTAGCTTTGTGATGAGGCCAAATAAGTGTCTATTCCGGTTGTTAGAACTTTTGTGTTTGCTTTTGTGACGACATTGTTGAAAGTATCAATCGCATCCTTTGGCATCATAGGTGTAAATGTGGAAGGGGGCTTGAATGGAATGGTTATCATGGCAGCAGTGTTTACTCCTTCATCACGCAGGAGCTGGGTGGTAGTAACAGGAGAATGTACAGATTCCAATTCACTCATAGTTCTGATAGTATCAATGTCAGAGACGATGAGGTTGCTGCATGTGTTAGTTGTGGCAGGCGTGACAGTGGTTAGAGCAGTGTTGGCGTGCTTGGTCTTAAAGAATTTGATCAACTTGAGTTTTCTTATGAATTTGTAGATATCTACAGATGTCTTGCTGTAGTTGAAACTACTTTCCACACAGTATGTAAGACCCAAAGAGAGGAGCTGAGTCTCTGCTTTCGTGAGAACAGTGTCGGTCAAATTGATGACTGTATTAGCATTGTCCTTCATTATCGCCGCCAGTTGTTCTGTCTCATGTTGCTGTTTGGCCTTGGATCTTTTTTGTTTCCTCCTTTCACGCCTTCTTCTGTTGTGCCTGTGTCTTGTTTCTTTTGCGGTCGCGGGCGCAGTGTTTGGCGCCGATCCAGTCTTAAAAAATCAAGCTCTTCGGCTAAAGAGAAATTATTGGCGGTTGTTTGTCCGTGAGTTGGTGGTTCACGTCCATCCTCTGAGTCAGTACCACTGCCCATTGCAGAGCTCAGATCGGACAAAGATGAGGCATCTTTCATCACGTTACTGGCTTGTGCCTCGTGCATGGATGCAGTAGGTTTATTGATCCATAGGCGTTTTGCAGTGTCAAACTTACGCGCAAAAGTGAAGATTTGCCTGGTCTCATAATCTGATTTGTCCCGGGCAAACCTAAACGCTTTTCTTGTTTTGATATTTTCTTCTTGTTTCTTTAGTCTTGCAGTGATTTCATCGCGTCCCTTAGTACTAAGGTATTGATGATTGGATTTGTCATATATATTACCTACTGGCGGTCGCCAGTAGGTAGTTATAGTTAGGACCAAGTTTCCATAGGAAAAATATTTTTTGTTTTGCTTATAACTTTGTCGTTGTTTGATGAATCTTCATGACATTTTCCAAACTAATTCTTTGTTCATATCAGCTCCTATGTTGGAAGTTTGGGGATGATTCATTCAGGGGGGGCCGAGAAAAAAGGGGGGTCCTAAAACGTGGTTTCTCCATGCAATTTCCATATGAAACTTTAGGCAAGGCTACAGGTCGACGTGTGAATGGAATTACCCCAAATTTGGTCTTGGTCTAGAAAGCACGCTTTTGTTTATTTGGTGTAAATCCGTTCAGGAGTTTTTGAGAAATATCGAAATTTACAGATATCGATACAAGCGGTTGCAACTAGGAAGTGTTGGCAGCCATTTTGTGATTCCGTTGAAGCGAGTAAGGGGAAAAATAGGGCGAAAAGAGTAGGAAAGAGGAGGCTAGGAGCGCTGTGAGCTCTGTGGTGTGGTTAGGGTGTGCTACACAGGGAGTGTGAAGCGATGTATTCACCCCTACTGGTGTGAAAGTGCTGTTTTGCCCAGAGTGAGATGATGCTGAGGTGAGGTGCCAGTACACTCGGGGATGAAACCGTGAGCTGATTGCTGTAAACTGATGTGCTCTGGGTGCTGTAGGATACTGGCCGCTGTAGCATAGCTGTGCAAGTGGTGTTAGTATGGGTTTAGAGTTTAGCGGTGTGAGCTCTGTGGGGTGGTTAGGGGGTGCTATACAGGGAGTGTGAAGTGAAGCATTCACCTCTAGCAGTGTGAAAGTGCTGTTTTGACCAAAGTGAGATGGTGCTGAGGTGAGGTGCCAGTACACACGGGGATGAAACCATGAGCTGAGTGCTGTAAATGGATGTGCTCTGGGTGCTGTAGCATACTGGCCACTGTAGCATAGCTGTGCAAGTGGTATTAGTATGGGTTTAGACCATAGCGGTAGTGGGAAGCAAACTACTCACCCCTACCGGTCTGAAGACTCAAATGGAGTGTTTTAGCAAGCAGGAATAAAGAAATAATCGTGAAAATATAATGCAGAATCTTGCAATGCCACAGAAGCCAAATGGTGAAATCAGGTGCGTTTAAGAAAGTGGCTGTGTGGGATAAAGCGATGGAGTCTGCAAGTTATATAAAAAGTGTCTTTATTTAAGTGCCATAAATGGACCCACTGGTGCAAGAGCTAAGGCATCCAGCTGAGGCAAACTACAACAGCTTCTGCTGTATTCAAAGCTAAGCTTCTGCATCAGTCAATTCCACATTACATGTTACAGTTCCATGTGACATAAACAACACCTATTAGACATGAATGACTGTAAATTGTAGAATGAAAATAAAGGTAGGATACGTTTACCACACTGTGCCAACCAGTTCCAAAAACAATGCTGTGTTTTTTTATCTTGATCGCCAGTTCGTGAGCAGAGGCTGAGAATGAGATAATTTGTGTGAAAGGGCTTTGTGGCTAAGAGGCAGGCAGAGAGATGTGTGTACAAAGAATAGATATGGTTTCAAAATGGATGTTGGGTTTAGGCTAATTTAGCAAGTAAGTAGTGTATTTACATAGGCCATACTTCATCCATCCCTGGTTAGTGTGGAGACGTAAGTGCCAATAATGAAAACAGAGTTCAAATGCCTAACCATACTTAAAAAGTTATTATATGACAATAGTTCAATTGAAGTGTATTAAAAAATTTAATAGGAAAAAGTCAAAAAAGTTGGAAAAAATCAATCAAAGAATAAAGTGAATTTCTTACAAGTCTTGGAGATTGCAGTCCAGAAGTTCTTCAGCGGCTTGAGATGCGTAATATTCCAAGAGGCGATTGTTGCCATCGTGTGAGAAAAGCAAAGCAATCCAATTCATATCCTCAAAGGGACAGTAATGTTCCTCAAATGTTGGAGCGGCAATTTGAATTGGCAGGCAATCTGCGATGTTGTCAAAGGTCACACGTTGCAGGAGATCTTTCGCGGCTGCGCAGAAATCCCATTCCGCCAGGATACCTTTTTGCGTTGCATCCGCCATTGCTCCACTGGTCGAACAATCAAGTTAATGATTTTCAAGATACTCCATTACGTGCTGGATATTGGGAGCGTTTGCTGGGATGTTGGCAAGGCATAGATCCATTCGCCAGTTGATTGGGCAAGTTTTGCAATAAGAGGATGGTTGCACGCAGATTGTATATGTGTAAATAAATGTCATGTTGTAGCTGGCTTCGATAATAGATAGAGGCAGGCAGCCGAAAAGTTGTTAAATTTTTCACGGTTTAGATGCAGCTTCGCGTAGAGGCGTATTCTCTCAGACATGCTTGTTACCACAGGGAGCGTAGCCATTTTTAACAAGCTATAATAGTAGTAGGATGGCCGCAAACAGAGCGATAATTATGGGCACTGTTGCTGTTATTCCAGAGATGATCGAATTAATGAAGTGTGCCAGACCTTAAATGTCAAATGTGTTGAAAATTGTGTAACAATTCACAAAGTGTAATGGGAGGTTCGTATTTAAAAGAGAGTGTATTTTACTTGAAGTTCGTGCTATCTGCATTCGATAAATTACTTTTGGAGAAGTGAGGGACACTTCTGTTTGAAACAAAAGCGCTTTCAGTTTGCTCCGTTTAATAAAATCTGTTTTCAAAGTAGGTATTGAAGTCAAGTTGATCTTTGGGAGTTACTTTGTGTGGGTGGGACTAGAGATTGCCAGAGGAAGTTATCCGGTTTGAAACAGTAAGGACATACGGTATGCCAGCTCACATTGCGTATCAGTCCATGTTATTAAGAACCAGATAACTGCCGTTAGAAAGCTGTGTGAACGTTGGTCTGATTGTGGGAGTTGGCGTGCACTTAAGAAAGCACGCAAGATTGGGGGCTGTAAGCTAAGAAGCGTCGTGCAGTTGGACATTCTTGCATAGTAATGAATGATTGCCATTGTGGTCCCACTTTTCACCTGTGAGAAAAACTTTGGTATCCTCTTTAAGACAGCGATATGTAAATGGCAGAAACCACTGGTCATGAATAAACGCGCTACCTTATATAATCACATACAACATGGCAAACAATATGTACAGCTAGCAGACACAACAACACTACGTACTGTGGGAACCGTGGCTAGCCATGTACACAAACCAAACATAGCACCTCTGCCACACAATGTATAATGTGGGGAGAAATGGGAGCAAAGTATGTGCGAAGGTGGCAAGTGATTCTCGATGATAAAAGTATACAATGCAAAGTGTTGAGGGGATGTGCCGGACAGACTTGAGTATGCAGAGCACAGACATGTACATGTCAACATACACTGATGGTCTATTGAGTGAAGTGGACAGTGGACGCAACCATGATAGTACAGTCAGTAGGGAAGATTATGAAAACATAACATGTACGTGTCCCCTCCCCCCCCAAATCTTTAGCGTAGTGGGCTGGCTCGGCGAACGCAAGGCTAGCGTAGGGGTATGAATAAAAGGCACGTCTGGGTGTGGTTCTCTTCCGGAATGCTGAACATGTCTGTCAGGTCTGCGCAGCCTACACTGCCACAAGGCTGATGCTGTGAGCGAAGGTGGCTGCGGGAATAATGCTCTCAGCCTGCTGCTACCCAGAAACCGTCATGGCCGCTGCGACGCACATATGCCCCACAGTTCACCTTTCGACACCGTCGTATGTGAAAGAGGGCCCATCATGTGCTGGCGGAAGTTCCTAGGCCAAGGTCTGGGAGCTGGGAAGGTTTCTGAGATCAACGCTGGCTACCGCGACACAGGCAGACAGCGCCCATCCTGAGGCCCAGCACCGTGGAGTGCTCTGTATACTACTAACACATGTACCAACAGTGGAAAGGTGTCTTGATCCCACAATGGACGATGTTAGAACTGCATCTGAGAGTGCAGATGAAGGTACTCCTTTCGACCAGCTGTAACCAACTCTAGGTCCCAACAGTGGAACGGTGTCTTGATCCCACAGTGGACGATGTTAGAACTACATCTGAGAGTGGAGATGAAGGTACTCCCTTCGACCAGGTGCAAGCATCTCTAGGTCCCAACAGTAGAATGGTGTCTTGATCCCAGAATGGACGATGTCCGATATTACCTGCTGCTTGGTCTTCACAGAACTCCCTCCGTTGAGGTGAATCAGACTCTGTGCATCCGTAGCTAAGTGCTGCACATGATCATTGGCCTTGGCTGACTGCAGTCGCTGGAGTATACCACGGTACAGCAGGTCTGAAGAGTGAAACGGGGTCTTGATTCCACAATGTACGAGGTTAGAACTGCATCTGAGAGTGGAGATGAAGGTACTCCCTTCTAACAGGTGCAACCAACTCTACGTCCCAACAGTGGAACGGTGTCTTGATCCAAAAATGGACGATGTACGATATTACGTGCTGCTTGATTTTCACAGAACTCCCTCCGCTGAGGTGCATCAGACTCTGTGCTTCCGTAGCTAACTGCTGCACATGATTATTGGGCTTTGCTGACTGCAGTCGGTGGAGTACACCGTGGTACAGCAGGTCGGAACAGTGAAACGGGGTCTTGATTCTGTGATTGAGGATGTCAGAAGTTAAAGTTTAGGATGATTTGTGTGTACCCCCTCCAATCAGGTGCAACCAACTGCGTGCTTCCGAATCCAATGGCACGTGGCAGTGAGGCATTAATGACCACTGCCTCTGGCCTACACTGCGGTCAGCAGGGTTCACAATTCAGATTGAGTGGTGATTGTTGAATTACAGAATCCAGTAGGCAACTAACTACAATTTCTATTGAAATATACACAATAGCCTTTTAGTATTCTTGCTTGAAGAAGTTTTTTAAGATGACTTATAGGTCTAGTACAATGACCAAATTCTTCTTGGTAGTGGTAAAGAACACTAAATAACAGTGTACACAGTGGACAGCAGAGATCGCAATTCGAATTGTTTTGATTTATTTATTGCAGAGTTTTGTGTAATTTATGTTGTATTTTGTGAAGAGGACGTGAGAAAAAGTACTCATGGAAGACTGTGCTCACTACTGCCTTCAATTTACACTGCAGACAGCCGTGTTCACAATTCAGATTGAGTCGCTATTTTAGATGATGCAGTCCTGTAGGCAAAAGACATTGCTCCAGTGCGCTCTGTCCGCACCACGCATACGCATCATCACAGGGTCCGCATACGGTTTTTGTTGCTTCGCGTATGGCAAACTGGGCAGCTCAAGTCAACGCCACGTGGCTGTGGGTCCTTGCTGACTGCTCTCTGGCCTACACTGCAGACAGCAGTGTTTACAATTCTGATTGAATCGCTATTGCAGATGATGTAGTGTTGTAGGCAACAGACATTGCTCCAGTGCGTTCTGTCCTCCCCATGCATACGCATCATCACAGGGTCCACACGCTGTTTTTGTTGCTTCGGTAACGGCAATCAGGACAGGTCAAGTCAACGTCACGTGGCTGTGGGCCCTTGCTGACCGCTCTCTGGCCTACACTGCAGACAGAAGTGTTTACAATTCAGATCGAGTCGCTATTGCAGATGATGTAGTGTTGTAGGCAAAAGACATTGCTCCTAGTACGGCCCGCCGGCAGCACGCATCATCGCTGGCTGTGCACATGCTGAATGCTTTTGATGTGGCTATCTGAGTGCACTAGAACTGATGGACCCTTTATGATACAATCTTTTTGTGTATTATTTCAGATCTACTGCCTGTTTCTTAGTATACCACAAGTTATGGTTCTTTTACGATAGAATCTTTTCTGTATTATTTCACATCTAGTGTCTCTACCTTACTGCAGCACAAACTATTGACCCTTTTATTATTGAATCTCTGTGTGTGATCCGATGATTACTGTTGTAGTTGATGCTAGCAGCAACCATTCCCTGAGGGCTGGTTCACACTCACCCCACATGCATCCAGCACAGACGTCACTGGATATGTGACCCTGGTAATAAAAAAAAGAGTCGAGCGCATGTGCCCGTACCCACTTCGACTATCTATCTGTATCCGTGTGTTCATTATCTATGCATGATACTGCCCCTGGGCCGTACCACATTACATTGTGCTGTGGACAGCGTATGCAACATGTTACCTCTGGCAGTGGGGAAAAGTTCTGTTATGTAGCTTTTAGATGCATGGCTATCACAGGTGGAAGGCTACTTTACAGAGCATGAATATTGATGAAGATGATGGTTGCATGTTGTGTGTAGTGTCAGATATGTGTACATAGCAAAAAGTTTTCAAAAAAGCTCTGTAAGCAGAAGAGGAGTCTCTCATCAAACGCTGTAGAGAGAATGGCTAAAATGGGTGGGGTCCTCCAACTGTTACAATGGGAAATGTTATGAACCAATCAAATGCTTTTCTTTAAGGTCACATGGCAATCGCGCACCGAGCTCGTAAGGAGGCCGCAACCTACACGATTCTGAAAATAATACCATAATATAAGTTTATTACAGTTAGAAATAAATAAATGTTTAAAATATTTTAGATTATCGCTTGTTCTCATATACACTTTCAACTTATTTAGCTATAGTTTTGACACGAAAACAAAATGAGGGAATGGCATTCCCGGCACGACACCATACATCTATGACGTAACACAGGGCCTGGCAGTGTGCACTCGATGCATACACAACGCGCAGCGGGCGTGACCCCATACGTACCCACCGGATACCAAAGTAGCAGCTGGCGCGACCAAATACATATATGATGTTACACGGGACGCAGTGCCATGAACCCGTCGGATACGAAATGTGCATCCTTTACAAGTTTAGCAATATGGCGGATAGGATTCGCGTGCTGATGGAGCTTGGTACACTACCGGTACAGGACTTCAGTTTGCTTTAGAAAAGAAAAAAAACGATATCCATACTTTTTTTTGAAGATGTAAAACATTACATATTTTTCACACAAAAAAAGGATAATAGAGTTCCAAAATATTACAAAGAAAATAGAAAAAATGTAGGTTTTATAGATAATAAAATATGAAATTAACATTTAAAAAACCTTTGAAATTCACTGAAAAAACCATAGGTTTTACAGATGTTATAGTTAGGAATTAGCATATAAAAAACCTTAGAAATTCACTGAAAAAAACATAGGTTTCAGGGACGTTATAGTTAGTTGGACATTTGACTCATATAAAACCAGAGAAATTCGCTAGTTATAGTTAGTTGATCTAACTATAACGCGCGCGCCCGCAATGCACTGGTGATGACGTCACATATTACATCACTCATGACATGGTCAGTGACATCCCTGATGACATCACTGATGACATCTTGAATGACATCACTGATGACATCACTGATGACATCATCCACGTGAAAATCTGATGCACCTCATCAGACCCTAATATATTAGTTGATACACCCACTGTAAAATAGAGACTACAATTTACAAAACCATGAACACACCAATACCAGTTAGTACATATCCACTCACTAATTCCTAGGTCTACACACACATCCATTCATTCACCCATACAGTCACTCATACATACAGTCAGCCATCAATACAGCATTATCATATCCAGTCACATATCTATACAGACACTCATACACCGCCTCTCAATGATAGAGTTATTCACACATGTAGTCAGTAATGGAAATAATCAATCACAGTTTTATTTACTCACCTGTACAGTTACGCATATACCACCTCATTTATTTAAACATATACTAACACATACTTCCACTCTAATACAAGCACACACTGATCCATACAGGCACTCTCACAATCACTCAGTCTCACATATAGTCATTTATACACTCCAACACTAATATATACTGCCTTTCACATATGCAGTTACTTGCACATGTACCACTGAGGCATCCATTCACTCACCAATACACTCATACACACACTCACCAAGCCATACAACCCTTCACAGATATAGACTTGAACACATATACCCAGTGAATTATCCACTCACACATCTATGCACAGAGTCACACCCCCACCCATCCACACAGACACTCAGGCACCCATACAGATACTCAGACAACCAATCAATACCCATATAGATCCTCATTTAACTGCTAACCAACGCACGCAATCGCTTACCCACCAGCTGACAACCTAAACTGTGTGAATGTCTGTATCAGTCGCTAACACGTGCATTAAGTAAGACACAATTAATCACTCAGTTATACAGTTAGTTACACACCTGCTTAATCATCCATCCTGACTCTTATACACTCATTTATTCTTCAAAACGCCTTGACATATGTATATATAAAACATATTTACATTTTATAGAAACACATAGTCACTGGATGATGTCATCAGTGATGTCATTTGAGATGTCATGAGTGATGTCATCAGTGTTGTCACTTACCATGTCATGAGTGTTGTAATATGTAAAGTCATCACCAGTGCATTGCGGGCGCACGAGTTATAGTTAGCTCAACTAACTATAACGGGCGAATTTCTCTGGTTTTATATGAGTCAAATGTCCAACTAACTATAACGTCCCTGAAACCTATAGTTTTTTCAGTGAATTTCTAAGGTTTTTTAAATGCTAATTCCTAACTATAATGTCTGTAAAACCTATGGTTTTTTCAGTGAATACATATATATCCATATTTCACTGTGGCTGTTGCCAATGTGTATTTATATGTGAATCAGAGTTTCCATAACAAGAGCGTTTTTTGATTGGCTAATAACTTTGGCACCGTTTGACGAATTTTCATGCAACTTAAAAAAAAATGTATCGACCTCAGCTCCTTTCTGTAACGTTTTGGGATGATCCATCCTGAGGGGTCTGAGAAGAGGGAGGGGTCCCCAAACACATTTTCCCCATGCAGTTTCCTAAAGAAAAATTGAACATTGATAATTTGGCAAATTTATCATTACCTTCTATATGATGTCAACAATGCCATTCAAATATCAAGAATCACATCAGTAAATACTAAATATAAAAATATGGGAAGCTGTATGGGTGGAAAGTTCTGGACTTACGGCGCTACAGTTGTTAGGGCCCAATTTTATATGTGGCACAATCCTCGTAAATGGCTTCACCCAAGAGTCATTGAAAAGGTAAGGTTAGGAAACGGTGGAGGGTGGTGCCTTCTTAATTGGTCCACGTCAGTGGATAATCAACATCAAGAACATTGCTCAGAATGAAATTACTTGTGTTGTTTTTATTTCTGGCAGACAAAACAGGTATAAATTGTGAGAGGAAAAGCAACAAGCCGACACGTGTTTCGCCCTAGTGGCCCATTGGCCTTGGGCTTTTTCAAGGCGGTTTTCAGTAAATAACAAGGTCTTCCTGCGGATGAAATAGATGAGTCTCTGCGGTCTCAGGGAAATCGGAGGAATGAGCTGTCAGAAAGGTTCCTTTCTGACAGCTCATTCCTCCGATTTCCCTGAGACCGCAGAGACTCATCTATTTCATCCGCAGGAAGACCTTGTTATTTACTGAAAACCGCCTTGAAAAAGCCCAAGGCCAATGGGCCACTAGGGCGAAACACGTGTCGGCTTGTTGCTTTTCCTCTAACAATTTATACCTGTTTTGTCTGCCAGAAATAAAAACAACACAAGTAATTTCATTCTGAGCAATGTTCTTGATGTTGATTATCCACTGACGTGGACCAATTAAGAAGGCACCACCCTCCACCGTTTCCTAACTAAATATAAAAAGAAAGGAGTTTTGCTCTTTACTTAACCTCAAAGAAATAACCTGGATGTTATTTTGAAGATAATATATACACTGTTTCTGACTAACCTATACCCTTACATACAGTTCAATATGATGTGTGAACCTACCTTATGGTTTCATCTGATAATGACTCTTACTAATTTGTGTTAATAAATCTTCGGATATTTAATATGCACCAATGTGTGCAATAGACTTAGTTGGAGTCGATGCTTGACATCTACAGTGTCATATCAATGTAAACTGGTTTTCAAGACAAGTTGCATATGTATTCTTTATTCACTTGGGCAATGTCAATATGGCGCTTATTTGTGTTTTAACTAATCCCAATTTGCAGAGAATTAATTTTTTTAAGACCTATAATCAAATGTATTACACTGATATGTACTATACTTTATTATTATCTATTTGAAACATAATAATTTCAAGATGACTCCAGTAGTCCAACTGTAGTTGAAATAATCTGCCACATTGTGTCTGTTGTTTATGTTTTTATGTCAAATCTAATAGTGATGCACTTTAAATTGAATGAATTTTATATGACTGACACTCGTGCCAAAGGCATTTACCGAAACGTTCGGTGTAGGGTGTTCTTCCTACTCATTGAATTTCTTGCATAAACAATATTGTGAGTGTGCTGCTGTTGGATGCTTGGTACCCACTGTGGCCCTTCTGTGTGGTACCATGGTTCCAATTTGGTTTAGCAATACAGAATAGCTTAAAAAAAAGTTTGAAGCATCTGGTCATAGATCAGGCCTAGAAGCCAACCGCCATTGTGCAGGCTATAGGTTGTGAGCAGTGGGGGTTGACTGCCTGCAGTGGGTTAGGTGCAGGTCCAACCCCCTGATGGTTACCACTGATGGCTTTGTGCCACTGAGTGGGGGTTGGCTGTCCACAGTAGAATGAGTGGGGGTTGGCTTTCTGATGATGGTTGTGTGTAGGCTGCCTACAAACATCCGGAACAGGACCTGCACCCTGTACCAGACCTCCACTTGTGACCTCCAATCTGCCATAGACGGCCAACCCACAACTGCGATGGCCTTTTGCCATGCACAGTGGGGAAGTTGGGGTTGGGGGGACCTGCGGCCATACCCCTTCTGTTCATGGCCATTGGCCGTGCACAGCTGGAGTTCAGCCACCTGCAGGATTTTGGATGCATGTCACCTACAGAGATTGAGTCCCGGGCCTGGCACGAGGCCAAGCAGTGGAGGCAAACTCCCGCAGCCCACAACTGAATGCTCTGTACAGTCGGGGGACTGGCAACAGCGTGTTGGGCAGGTCATCAGAGAGCACATGCTCAATTTAGAATTAGATCAAAACCTACAGAAATGTAATAATAATAATAATAAAGATACTTGTAGAATGCACAGCTACCCCAGATGGGGTGTCCCGGCGCTAGTGTGGACAGTAGGGATAGTGGTCAGTATACCTTTAGTCATTAAGGCTAAAGAGCCAGGTTTTCAAGGCCTTTTTAAATTCCTGTTCGAACTGCAATGGGCGCAATTGAAGAGGTAGGTTATTCCAGCATTTAGAGGTCCCCACCTCGAATGTCCTTCCCCTCATTCTGGCTTTTGTGAATCGGGTGGTTGTAAGGTATCGTTTATAGTTAGACCTAAGAGATCTGTTCTGCTGGTAAGGAGGAAGTCTCCGCCTCAAGTAGTTGTGCTCCCTACCTTGGAATGCCCGAAAGGCCAACATAAGGGTCTTAAATTCGATGCGCTTGTCCACAGGTACCCAATGCAGCTGTCTCAGGTACGGGGAAATACGTTTGCAAAGAGGGATGGAATTAACCGCCCAGGCCTAGTAAACATCAGTTGAGTGTCGTCGGCATAAGATATCACCTTGATCCCAGTGTCAGCGATAAGCTCCGCAAGCGGAGTCAAATAGATGTTGAAAAGTAGCAGGCTCAAGGCCAATCCCTGTGGTACCCCCACTTTAATGGTTTCGCGGGGGAGGTGAAAGGATGGATCGAGACCTGTGGTTCCTGGCCATGTAGGTGAGACGCGATCCAGTCATGTGCTGTCCCCTGGATGCCAACTAGCTTAAGGCGATCCAGTAAGATGGAATGGGACACCGTGTCAAATGCTGCTGACAGGTCGAGAAGCACCAACATGACCGCACAGCCCCCATCCACTGTCCATCGAATGGCATCTGCCATCTCAATCAGCACTGTTTCTGTACTGAAGCCAGGGTGGAAGCCGGACTGGGATTCATGCAGTACACCAATGGACTCAATAACAGCTGCCAGCTGCTGGTGAGCTAGCTTCTCTAATACTTTAGCAGGTCAGCATTGACTTTCTTTAAGATCCCCTGTCTAAGCGAAGAATTCCAGATGGAGTTCAGAGGGGGGCTGAGCAACTCAGCCAAGGCACAATATTGTTTCGCTGGCCAGGGATCACCAGGTGACCCGGATTTGCATTTCTTGAGTTCCCCCAAGGAAACATCTAACGAGATAGTTGCAAATTCCGAGAACACTGACTGAGTGTCACAAGGGCTACTAAAAGTGAGGGTGTGCTACTGGGAAAGTTGCATAAATCTGGAATATTTTCTCCTCAAAGAACTCCGAAATCTTATTACAAAACTCCTGTGAAGGGGTAATAGAATGTGTGAGTGCTGTTGGTTTAGTGAAGGACTTCACAACCTTAAAAACCTCTCCGGAAGAGTTCTTAGCGCTGGCAATACGTTCAGTAAAAAAATCTCTTTTTGCTCCGATGAGAAGTTTACGATACTCTTTAAGTGCTGCTCGATAATATATTTTATCCTCCTGAGAGTACATTAATCTCCATTTGCTCTCCAGTCTTTTACATTCACTTTTTTTGGCTCTGACATTCGCTGAGAACCAAGGGGAGGTTCTTGCGGAGATAACAGGCCTCCGGGGTGCAATAAAATCAAGAGCGTCACTGACCCAGGCATTAAGGTTCATCATGCTGTTATAGAGATTATTAGATGAGGAAGGCTCAGAGTCTTTCAGGAGTGGGGTAAGGGACTCTAAGATGACCCTACTCCAATTCCTTTTTAAGTCATTCGGCCGGGATGTGACCCTTAGCTCACCAATCAGGTGTACCTGAAAAGGGATCAGGAAATGCTCCGACCAAATGACCGGCTCAGGGGTATGAACAGAGATGTCTGGTATATTCGAACAAATCAGGTCTAATATATGACCAGCTTTATGGGTAGGGGACGAGACTAGTTGGATCAAATTGCAGCCTGCAAGTGCTGAATCAAAATTTATTTTGCAAGATGGATTGTCCACATGGAGGTTAAGATTGCCCAGGATGTTGAAATTAGAATAGCGCATGCTAGCCTGTGCAATATGATCAACTAGGGTGAGGGAAGAGCTATGACAGCAATTCGGGGGTCTATAGAGGAGGAGCCCCAAGTAGGAGATTGAGACGGACAATTTGATTCAAAAGGGGAGACCTTCAATGCTGCCTATCTGGTCAAATTTGGAAGTCGCGATCTCCCAAGTATCTTTATGGATAATCGCTAGCCCTCCACCTGGTCTATTGTCATGTCTATTAGCGCAGACTATGCCATAGCCCTGGAGGATAGCTAATGCTACCGCTGGATTCGAATCATCCCGAAGCCATGTCTCGGTCAGGAACATAAGGTCCCAGTTGTTATCTTCTAGACACTGATGAATGTCTAAGGTGTGTTTTCGCTGAGATCTGCAATTAATAAGACAAGCTTTTAAATTAACGGACCTGGGAGGCCATGGGTGAATTGCACGTAGGACCTTGTCCTGCCTGTAGTCAGATCTGGAGTTAAGGCAGAGCTTGCATGAGGGGCAAGAGTAGCTCTCATCAAGGTTCCATAGCACAGGAAATATCAGATTCTGGCAAGTGGGTAGCCTGAGGGACAGGAGGTCATCACGAGTCCAACAGAGTGTATGACCCCCAGAATTTTGGGCAGCATGACTGGCCCTGGCTGCTGTCTGGGCACGGATGGGTGCAGACGGGCTTGCCTTTGGCACGCATCTGCCCACGCATCGGTGCCATTAGCCCCTAAAGTAGGCAGGCTCTAATGACAGACTCGGGAGACTAGAACATCAGCCTAGTAAGATGATGGCACTAAGAGGCCCGCAGGAAGTGAGGGGAATCGGGTGGATCTCGCCCTGGCCAGACAGACACCCTCCACACAAACAGCACAGACATCTGCGGTGGACCGAGGAGCAGCCGGCGAGTGCACAATAAACGGAAGAATTTAAGAAGCCAAGTAAGTCAATTACACTTTTAAAATCAGGGTTAAAACAATTCGAATCACATTTCTACTAAGTGCTCAGCGATTGTCTAAATTGAAAATAGTGAATAAAATTAAGCACAATGCAGAGCGTAACAAGAGAATAGCGAGTTAGGGCAGCACCTCTCACCATGTGTGCTTGCCACTAAATCAATGTCAGCTGTGCGTCGGGGGCATCAGCCCCTAAAGTCGGCAGGCCATAATGACAGACTCGGGAGACTAGAACGTCAACCTAGCAGGATGGCAGAACTAAGAGGCCCGCAGAAGTAAGGGGAATCGGGTGGATCACCCCCTGGCCAGTCTGATACCTTCCACACAAACAGCACAGACAGCTGCGGTGGATCGAGGAGCAGGAGGCGAGTGCACAATAAACGAAAGAATTTAAGAAGCCAAGTAAGTCAATTACACTTTCAAAATCAGGGTTAAAAGAATTTGAATCAAATTTCTACTAAGTGCTCAGCGATTGTCTAAAGTGCAAATAGTGATTAAAATTAAGTACAATGCAGAGCGTAACAAGAGAATAGCGCGGTATGGCAGCACCTCTCACCATGTGTGCTTGCACTGAAAAATCAAAGGTTAAGGGTAACATTATATTTAACTGTGCTTATAAGAGCCTAACAGGCATATGCTAAAATAAGAATATGATTAAAAAAACTGAAATTCAGGTTTAATCTATAAACAATGTAATTAAAACTTAACTTATAACAAAGAACAGTTTACCCCACACCCTAGAGCATTTACAGTAGATCATTTCATCGCTACATGTAGCACATCCTCGTCTTCCCAGTCGCACTGCACCAGCCCGTCCATCCAAGTCAGCAATGTGTAATGTATACCTACATTCCCTCATCCTCCAGGGTTCAATGTTCACAGTTTTCAGTTTGTGCAACATGGTGCTTGGGGGCTGAGAGTGCATCCGTATAGTGAGCAGGAAGGCATCAGGCGAGGGAGAGAAGGAGTATGATGTGTCATGAGAGATAGAGGGAGTGGATACGGTACGTTGAGAGGGGAAAGATGGAAGTGGAAAAGGGAGCAAGAGAAATAGTGCTTCTGCTATAGACTTGTTTAGGCTATCTTAGAAGAGAGCTATATGTCCCCCCGGGTGTGTATGGCAGGTTATCTACTCTTGCCTAGTCATTGTCATACACAGGTTTGTCCATCTGTGCTTCCAAGCGAGTCGCCAAGCTGTGCGGAAGTCTTCCAGTATGGCGTCCCATGCTGCCGCTAATGGCTATTTTCGCAACCCCGTGGCATATTCTCTGCACAGCGCCACACTTTCCGCCTGTGCCCAGCATAACAGGGTTTGGTACCAGGCTGTTGCTACTGGAGGGGTAGGAGACGTCCAAAGGCACGTAAGCAGATGCTTGGCGTCTATGAGGGCCAAGTCTATGTACCTAGAAGTCACTTTAATCCCACTGGACCTTGGGTAAAGTTTCAGAATGCACACTACCCATGTCCAGTCTAAAGTACGTTCCGTGCACTGAGTTAAACAACTGGTGACTGGACCCCAATATGTTTGACTAGCATGTCCAATAGGTCTGCTCCAGTCTCATAGCATCTCGCGCACCCAGCATCTGTGCGAGCAAAATATCGATTTATACGTTCCAGTGTCAGATAGGCTCTGTGGATGATTTAATATTGCATGAGCCGAAATCTGGCATTACGTGGAATACGCGTAGGGCTCTCGAGTATATTGCCCCATACCCAGTCTGTGACGAGCCGCCATAAGTCTGTGTCCCAGTGGGCTCGTAGGGAAAGTAATTGCGGTGCTGTATGTATTCTGAGAGATTCCGCTAACCACTTGGTTAAATGGCGGCCTGAGCTCAGCTCATGTAGGTATTGTATGGTTAGGTGGGTGATACGTTCCTGTGCCGTATCACTGTGGCATATAATAAAAACTGACCCTGCGGTAGGTCCAAGCTTTCGGCTAGGTCTGCGAATGGGACGGTTGGCCATTGGTATACAGATCGCCCAACGTCTGAATACCGGCCTCTTGCCAAAGCACCAGCTCTGCACCTGTTTTTGCTTTATGCTTCCTGGGTGTACCCAATATAGGGAGTGATGGTGCATGTGGCACTACATGACGCGTAATGCGGAGGCAGCGGCGATAGCACTGGTATGCAACCCAGACCAGCAGCTGTGTAGGCGTACTGCCCGCCTGACCCGGATGGAACAACTTACGGTTTGGGAATGAGTGAGCCCGGGCATCAGTGCTGCTGTGTCTTCAAGTTGGCACACCCTGAGCCAGCGAGCCATCCACTGAAGTTTCGCAGCTAGATAAAAGTGCTCCATATTGGGTAAAGAGAGACCTCCCTGGGTGGTCAGCGGGTACATTTTAGCTATTGAAACTGCTGCACGAACCATGCCACATGAATTTCCGCAGGTCTGATTAAAAAAGATATTTAAAACGGCGGCTTAAGATGTAATGGTAAGTTAGTAAAATAATAAAGAAGGCGTGGTAGGACCACCATTTTTACCAGCGCAATCCTGCCCATAGCCGCCAACGGCACGGTGGTTCAGAAGGACATCTGTGCCCTGCCCTCACTGCTGTGGCTATTTATATTTAATCCAAACAGTGGTTCAAGAACCAATTAACTTACAAAAATACAATAATCACAAAGAGTTACACATTATAATCAGACAACCAAATCAATAAGAATCAAAAGTGAAAGAAAGAGAAAAAAAAAGAAAGAGAACAAGAGGGACCCATATACATATAGTTATCAAAAATACAAATTTATTACAGTTAATACATGTTCAAAGCACTGGCGCTCTATACAATATGCTGGTACAGAAAAATAATAGATATTTATAAACCAAAACAAGTGGCAGACAAAAAATACTTCACACAAAAGGAACAACATAGAACAAAATAATGTGTCCTCTATTAATTTTCAGGTCACATATGCGTCAACGGCGTTTCAACCGCTTTATAAATATGCGGTCATCATTAGGACAAAGGAAGATCAACAGAGCGTCCAAAATTCTGTGTAAAAAGGAAATCTATAAATATATATACCCATAGGTCACATGTTAAAAGTAAGCTTCTTTCATTAGAACAGGAAAAAAGAAAAAGAAGGAAAAATAAAGAAAAAAGAAAAGGAAGACGAACCATTTATGACATCCCAAGTGAAAAGAAATATTGGACGGTCAACACCTAAGTGCCTCAAACAAAAAATTATTTATAGAGATAATATATACCTAATTCTCAAAGCACTCCGACGTTTTATTATTTTCAGCGTTCGGATAGCGTTCCAAAAGATATATATACACTGCAATTTAGAAGATACAACAATTACACACTCCAGGAAATTGAAAAAAAGGAGCAATGGTACTGAGTTAGGGGACACTTACTAAAGATAAATGATGTCGGAACCTGGTATAATTATACCACGGGAAGGGGGTTTTTCCAACGCACTATGTCTGTTGTACAAATATTAACAGATCGTACCTCACTGTTGATAAATAAACCACCAATATAATTGCGTCACCGTTTGGCTGAAAAAGGAAAATATTTGAAAAGGCAAGGTGTCCGGTAAAACAATACAGTTACATTTCTTTACAATATCACACAAGGGTAGTGATGGTTTCCGACAGTCGCACATCAAATTCTATAGTTTGTGTAGTATGCGTTTTGTTGGACTGTTGTAATAAAAAGAAGTTTGAATTCCCCACACGTTTTCTCAAGTGATGTTCTCTTTTTTTAAATGAAGTGTACTTTTTCCTTGCTCTTTTGCTTATGAGACAAAATAAGGAAATTATTGACCTTCTTACTGAAATTACTATATGTTAACTGTTAGAATGCCGAGGTACAATTTTCTTTAAAACAGTTACATTTCTATTTGCAATTGTATCAGTAACAATGTATTGCCATTTTAATGGACAGTATGCAACTATACAAATTGTGACTAACCTTAGCCATAACAGTTTTGTCGCACATACGTACAAAGAGCATTTGATCCACAGCAATAGTTAAAAACAAAGCTGTTCGGATACTAAAGTCCAGATTATTTTCTTGATTCAACCCCCACAAGAATATATCTAAAGAGAGCAGATGATTCAGACCAGACAGGGACGAAAATCAATTTTGTATGGAGCTTCACTAGTGGTGATCACTAGCGAAATCCGTCTTCCATATACCAGTTTTACAAAAAGCTACCTCCCAGTCCTTAGAAAGTTAAGGTAAGTTTGGATACAAACACGCACTAACTTCCTGATTTTGTAAGCGTGGATGCGGATGCTGCACGTAAGTTGTCGCTCCGAATATTTCGTAACGCGCGAGACAAATTTTTGTATATAGACTGTTTAGGATGTGAGCTCTGAATTAGATCACGGCATGGTGCCTTAATTTTTTACAGCATGGTGCATAAGGATCCCGAGAAACCGGATTGCTTTGGTCTGCCAGTGTACAGCTCTACCATGAATGACTAGTTGCGGGTCAGGAGTAGATTCTATGAATGGATATAGGCAAGACTTTTCCCAATTCACCCCAGTCCTGAAACTGAGGCGAACTCGAGCAGTATAGCCTCAATTGTCCGTCATGACTGCCCCCCGAATCTGAGATATATCAACAGGTCGTCTGCGTATAAGAAGACCGCATGCATGCCGTCTCCCAATGGGATTCCCCAATCAGCCTGCGTGTTACGAAGCGCCACCGCCAGCGGCTCAATGGCAAGCGCGAATTACGGGGGGAGAGTGGGCAGCCCTGTCTCATGCTGCGCTCTATGGGAACCCGCTCTGACAGGTATGGGCCTGTCTTGCCCCTGGCTGTGGGCCGTGTGTAGAGTAGTTTAACGAGGCCCAGAAATACCTCCCCCAATCCATATCTGTGCAGCCTAGCAAATAGAAACTCCCACTCTAGGGTGTCAAACGCCTTCTCCAGGTCTAGCACAAGGCATCCAGCATGTGCCCAGCTATCCCCAGAGTAGCATGCCACACGGACGAAACGTCGCAAATTTAATGATGTACTGTGTACTGGGACGAAACCATTTTGGTCTGTATGTACTAGCTGAGGCACCAACGGGGCCAATCTGTTTACTAGTATTTTAGCTAGCAGCTTATAATCGGTGTTAAGTAACGCCAGCGGGCGATATGAACCTATTAGCTCCAGATTCCTGTGGGGTTTGGGCATGGACACCAGCAGGGATTTGCATAGCGTTTCCGGGAGTGTGACCACTTACTCTGCATTTTGATACACTGCGAGAAGCCGCTGCGCCAGAGTCTGTTGAGCTAAAGAACGGTGATGGATTAAACCCAGATCAGTTGACTGGGGGTGAGTGCTTGCAATGTTCAACACTCCGTCCATCATTTCTTTTGGTTTTTGCTTTGTTCGCCATAAGTTGGCAGGGTATGCTCAGACGTGAGTCCCTTGCTCACTTTGCCACTGGATTCAAGCAAGCCTGGCTGAAGACGGCTGAAATGCCAGAAACCGGTCCTTGGAAGCTTGTTTCCGTTCCAGGGAAGACATGGCTTGGCAGTTCGGGCTGGACTGTTCCCATGAGGCACAGGGTCAGACTGATTTGCATATGGCCATGTCTGAACTGGGGTGGCAGAGTGGGCTAAAAAACAGTGATGGATTAAACCCAGATCAGTTGACTGGGGGTGAGTGCTTGCAATGTTCAACACTCCGTCCATCATTTCCTTTGGTTTTGCAGAGTCTGTTGGTAGGCCTTATAGTATTTGGCCGGGTAGCCGTCCGGGTCCGGTGCTTTACCTGTAGCTAACAAGCTTATAGCACTATGCACTTCTAACAGTGTGAGCGGCTCGCTTAGTTCACTTCTTTGCCCTGCTGTGATCTGGCACAATGGCAAGGGAGCAAGGAAGGTTTCTATGTCCGTTAATGTTGCACAGCTTACCGATTGGTACACTCTGGGGTAATGTGTGGTGAATTCCCCTTGAATTTCATGCTGCGTAGCAAGCATTGCCCCCACCGCTGAGCGCAGCAGCACGGGTGTCGGTGCACTCTTCAGCCGGATCAAGTGGGCCAGTAATCTGCCTGCTCTGTCTGCCGCCGCATGTGTGTGTGCAGCATACGACTCCTAATTCAAGCAACGCAGTCGCTCTATCACCTCAGCGTGCTTAGCAGGCTGCTCTTCAATTCCCTGGTGTGCGTCATTACCCTACGCTAATTCAGCATCAAGCCGGGTCAAGGTTTCCTCATTGCGCTTCACTTCCTCATCCAGCTGTTTCCTGATGCACCAGCTCAACCCCATACAACACCCTCTGACCACTGCCTTGCCTGCGTCCCACAGTGTACCTACATCTGCGACTGACCCCTCATTACGCTCTAAGTATGTTTCTATCACTTCAGTTACGGCTAATCTAAATGGTGGGTCCTCCAGTGCCAGAGGTTGAAGTCTCCACAGACGAGTAATGGCTCCCCCATCCTCGCTTCACAGTGTCATCACATGTGGGCTGTGATCAGATTGCATCTTGCTGCGGTAGTCCCCAGTGAGACACTTTGTTACTAGCAGCATGCTTGCAACAAAACGATCGATACGCACATGAAGCCTGTGTGGAGGTGAGAAATGCGAGTACCCCCGTGACTGTGGGTGAAGAGTTCTCCATACATCCAATAAACCCCAACTCTGTAGCCACTCTTCTAAGTTGCTAGCGTTGGCTTTTGCACCCGTCTGCAGCAGTGGCGGGAATGACCTGTCTAGTGTTATGTCCAAGACCGAATTAAAGTCACCTCCCAGCAGCCAGGGTATGTGACACCAGCGTGAGAGTAGGTCTGTCAACATCTGCCAAAAAGCCCCTGTTCTCTGTTCGGAGCATAACTGGATTCTAACACTACGTGTTCCCCATTTAGGTGGCCCTTTGCGAGCTCAAACCTACCACATGGATCTATATAAGTCTCTTGACACAAATTGGGTACCTGGCCATATCCGTATCAGGGATTCCCCTGGCATAGGCCAAGTAGCCAGTTGCTAATATTTGGCCTCTCTTGCAATCTGTGAATATCCAGCTGTGAGAGGTGAGTTTCTTGTAGGAGTACCACATGGGCGGCATGTGCTCCATGTCTGCGGGCTGGTGTGTGTAGCCCCCTAACATTCCATGTAATTACGTTTGTGGGAGGTCGTGTTGAGGGAGTGATGATTGCTCGGGCTGGTGGCGGTTCCAAGAGTGCAGCGGCGACATATGTAACATCTCGCAAGTACAAGATGTAGCTGCAATGTCCATGCATGTAGTGATTGGAGAACTCGAACAGGGAACTTGGGGGGAACCCCCTATGTGGTTCAACTGAGGTAGAGCAGATAGACAACGTGTGTCCACCCAAACTATCAAAAACGTCATATGGCAACTCACGGCAATGCTCGCCGTTTTAATCCTACCAAGAGGTGGGGTGGGCTGAGCTGGCAGGGAGTGGGATGGTGGCGCTGGATCCGCCCTACACGCATTAGTGTGTGCACTGAGCTGCATTGCACATCATGTATCAGTAATCTGCAGTCTAGGGTTCCCGCATATCCATGCAGGTCTAACCAAACATTCTAGTACATGTAATGCCATAAGGCAGACTATGTGCAAACCGTATGTGTAGCATTCGTGTCCCATAACTATGTATATTCGCAATCTAATACTTGCGCGACCATGCACTTCTTTACGCTGTTACATTAAATCACCCGCAGTCTGAGGCGTTACTACTGGAAGTGCCTGTGAGTCCTCATGAGTCGGCCACACAGCGTGTGCACTGTCATCATTTAAGGATTGTTCAGAAGAGGCATCAGCATCCCTGCTACTCCGTCGATCTCTCAAGTCTGCCACTGCCTGCAGTGCGTCTCTCCTCTCCCGGAGTACCTGCTCATGATAGGGTGCAGCCGCTGATTGTATCACTCGTAGCCAACGCCTGGCGGCTTCTCCGAGTACCCCTCCGCGAGCCTGTTCCGCCTTGTTTTTTAGGTCAGCAAGGTGTGATGCCCTTTAGACTCGAGCCACTCCCATGCATCTTCTGCTGTGCTGAAGAAATGTGTGGAGCCAATTGTGACCATTTGCAGCCGTGCCGGAAACACAAGGGAGTATTTCAGATTTAAGTCCCGCATTTGTCGCTTGAGGAAGGCACTCCACTGTCGTTTCACACCAAAGGCATAGTCTGGGAAGAAGAATACCTGCGAATTGCTCACCTTTATCGCTTCCATTTTCTTGGCCTCCTGCAGTACAGTGTCTCTTTCCTTAAAGTTCATGAGGCGAATTAGGAAAGGTCTCAGCCCAGCACCCGGCAGCATCTGGCCCGATGGCACCCTGTGTGCCCTCTCCACCACAAAAAAAGGAGAGAGCACATCTTCAGGCAGCAATGGTTTCAGCCAGGCTTCAGTGTACATCGCTGTGTCTTCACCTTCTGTGTCCTCTGGCAGACCCACCATGCGCACATTGTTTTGCTGTGGTCGGCCCTCTGCGTCGTCCTTTCTGCGCTCCAGGGAGTGGAATTTAGCCATGAGGGCACGCACTTCTGCGGACACCTCTGTGGCCACCAGGGCAACCTCTGTCATCTTCTTCTCCAGTTCCTGAACCCTCCCAGTCAGCTTTCTGTGATCAGCATGTAGGAGCATAAAATCCAACGTTACCTTGTCAATGCGGCCTTCGAGAGATGTGCGGGTTTGCGTTCACTGATCTGTGTCACTGCTTGAAGCACAGAGTCTATCTTTGATTCCAGACTGATGGCTCTGGAGGCGCCCGGTATTTCGGATTCTTGGTCTGACGGAGCTGGGTTCAATGCTGAATGTGTGGGGGCATTCCCCATTCCTGTGCGCTGTCTGCCCATTTTACTGAGATTATAATGTCTCTTGTGTGGGGAATAGGACAGTTTCTTATGTCTTTCTCGCCTGGCCACACTTCGAAAACATGTCATCTGCTCGTCTTGACGGGCTAACGCGCAACAGGTGCTACCCTACTTGTTCGCTCGTCTGATCCGGCCCCGTCCGCAGGCCAGGTCTGTCCGTTCACTCCACCAGGCAATGATGAGAAGGCTGCTTGTGACCCCTGTATTATGTCCCAGAGTGCGGCCGCGTGTTCTGCATTATACTGTGCTTTTATCAGGTCTGAGGACAAATCAGTGCCTGGATGGGAGGGCCTAATATCTAGGCCATTCATTGTCCAGCAAACTGAAGGTGTATGACCTCACCCCTGGCTCTGATGCAGTCCCTAGGGAAGTATACACTCCTGTTGCATATTTCTCGGGGCCCCTCCCATCGTCCTCACAATGCGCGCTTCTTCCTGTTATGACGCTTGTCACACAGCCGCAGGGCACAGAGCTACAACGGTCCGCAGCCAGGCATCAGAGAATCTCAATGCCACGTTGCGTACTCTCCCAGTGCCCAGATTATATGGGGGGGCTTCAACATGCCTTCAAGGGCAGTGTACTATTATCTAACTTGTCCATTCCTGCCCTAGGTGCTCACTCACCTGCGGTGCGCAGCATAGTCTGGGTCCTCGATGCCAATGGGGCCCTCGCTCGCTTTCTTTAGTTCTGCCGCGCCTCCCTGATGAAAAGAGTACAGGCCCCAACAACGCCCTCCACCACAGGCACAGCAGGCACTAGCAATGCGCCCAGCGGGTGAAATCGCATCAGACAGCGATCTGTCGAGGACCGGCGTGGCTCTTCACGCCGGCACAGCACTTGATCAGCACCAGGCAGGGGCCGCCCCACACACCCCTCCACTCGCTTCCTAGACCAGTCACAGGCCACTGCGCACTCGTCCACTGCTCACAGCCTCCTCCCAGCAGTTCCAGACTGCTGCCTTTATTCGGGGGTTATCGCTAGGAAGCGGGGCTCAGCCGATCATCTGCACCACCCGAGGACGCTTTGCTCTGCTTCAGGGCCTTGCGGCCGCTCTCAGCCGGGCATGCCATAATTGGCTCCCGTAGCGCTTAGTGCTAACCTTCGCTCCTCACTCCAGATCTGAGGATCTCCTCACATGCCAAGCATCACCGCAATTCAGCCATCCACAGACCGGCTGTATCATTGTCTCAGTGATCCACCGCCCGAGTCGCCGCAGAGCTCCCGTCCCAATGGTGCTGTCTCTGCGCAGGTGGCCAATCCGCGGCAAATACGGCACTCGGGGGTCCTGAACGTTTCTGCATACGCCCATGTTTGCACCCTCGCTCTAGTGGGCTGCCGCAGTAGACTCGATGGTGCAGCCACGCGCAGTATAATTGCTGGATCTGTGGATCGCGTGACAGAGCCTCGGTAGAGTGCGTCCGCCATCTTGGCCAGCTAGCCACACCCCATTATTTCATAAACTCTTATACATCATTTTTTAAAAGAAAGTAGGTAGCAAAGGACATATAGGCATAAACAGCACAGTATAACTCTGCGTATACATGTAGGTGCACTGAATGGAACAGCAGACACCCTGGAGCAAAGTTTGGTTGCACATGATGAAAATGATGTGGTACACAGTTTATATACCAGTAAAGTTATGGGAGCAGGAAATACTTCAGGTTAGGTAAAGGCTGAGTGTACCTGGTGTTCATTGCAGGGCATGTTTTTAAGTCGGTTTTTGCATAAAGCCAAAACCTACTGCAAAAAATCTGTGACAATACCCTAAACATCTGTTTACAATAGATTTTAATCCAGGGTTTGTCTGGACACATGTCCATGTTAAATAGTTGTTATTCAGTGCTATAAACAAGTTTTGAGAAATTGCATATTTAAAAGGTGTAGTTAATTTTCTGAATTTCACTGAGGATTTTGAAGCAGTGCTCATTGTTAAATAATGTAAAATGTAGCCCCCCCCCCCCACATAGAGATGGTTTCACTCACAAATTAACTGTAGGTATGGCTCTAAGTTTGTACGCCAGTCTGCTAATCTCAGGAATGTGTCTGGTGTATTTTACAGAACCTCTGAGGATTGCCAATAGGGTCTGGGTGAAGATGTCCAACGCATACCTGTCAACCTGTGGACTCAATATTGCGGGCAATATCATGTCTTTAAGAGGGTGTTCCCATTAAGGGGACTAGAGAACAAACATGTTTCTTTGCATGGTTTTCAAGGTTTAAGAAGTGGGTGACCCCATTAAAGTCTTTTAAGACTTTTTTTTCTTAGTCGGGTAAATACCGGTAACGAGTTTAACATTCACCAAGTGTGAGTGAGTTTAGACATATGTTATGTGTCCTGAATGTTGCTAAAGGTTATGTCCATTATCATTTGCCTGATGATAGAGAAGTAGGCAGAGGTGTAACTTGTTGAATTACTTGCAGTTCACTCCAACTATGGGACAATGTCACAATCATTGGATGTCATCTTGTTTTGGTGTTCTTTATAGCGCAACATGCAGCGGTGTAAAAAAACACCTTTTCCACACGGTTCCGCTGTGCAAAATGAATTGCCTATGAAATATGAATTTCTCCACCATAATTAAAACAGCCCCAAACCACTCAAGACCTTCAGCATTGCCAGCGTTACAAGAATTATGCAGCATAGAGGACCAAACGATATGGCAAGTTTATTTAATTCATGCGGCATGATATGTAAAAAAAAGTCAAAAGTAACTTTATTCGGTCTGAATAAGACCAATAAAGTACAAGAACCATAAAAAATACAAACAATGATCAGCACAAAAAATAAAAGCATTCCAAGAAATATAACGATGACCGCTTATATATATAGAAACATAAAAATCCATATAGCATTCCCAATACATTATCAATGATCAGCTTGCATACATAAAAATAAGTAAAAAAGCAATACAAATTCCTACAACACATTTACATTTTTCGAAAAAAACACTAATGAAATGCACATCCTCAATCGACTTCTTCCTAAAGATGGCTGAAAATCATTTAAGCAAAATCACTCCCCTCATCAAACGACTTTCTTACCCTCAAAGGTGAGGGAAGTGAGCAAGCTATAATATCCATAGAATATGCATCCAGGAACGAATGTAGGTTCATTAAGGTAGGCTTTACTGGAAAATAGTGTAAAGTTTTCAATAATGGAAGTAAAAATACCCGTCAAGGAGGTCTCATAAAAACCACAAAAAAATTACAAAGTGCAATAGCTCCTGAGGGGAAAAGTTATTACAAGTACAGGGGCATTTTGTACACCAGGCATCAGGTTTGGGAAAGGCTAATAATGTATGGAACTGGCCAAACCTGAGTCTAGTAAGGAGAAATCTATGATGAACATTAACAGTGGTTAGCAAATACGGCTCAATGGCAGGACCTGTTTTGACCAGTGCATGACCACGAACCATGGGTTTTTCCAGCTAAATGGCTTGCCTTTCGAATGACCTCCACTGCAAAAAGTTGTCCCTGGTCCAGTCAATGTCAGATTGAGTCAAAGGGGCAAAGTGCAATAAAGTCCAAAAGATAGGGTAACCCAAGTTCCTCGTGGACAATAAAAACAGAAGTAGAGGACTGTACCACCAGTAGGTGCTACAAAAACCATTTTCGACTACTTGGAGGTCCCTCAGATTGACATAACCCCATACATTGCTAGCATAAGTAGCTACTGGGACAGATTTGTCCTGATAAATCTTAATTAGGGTAATCAGTGACTTGTTGCCAATTATGATGGAGAAAGAGAAGAATGCGGCTAACGTTTTTGAGGGAGGTAATCTCTTAGCTTTAAGTTAGCGGGGTCCAATATGTAAATTATTTGGCACATTCTCAATCAGTTTTATTACTATTCATTAGAGATGGACATTTTGGAGAAATCTCAAAAATTTACAAATTAGATGGCAAATTCAGTAAATCCATACCTATCCCCTAAATGATGTTGCCACAGAATTACCTAAATCCACTCCATATCCCATTGTTTTATTAGAAATGCATTCAAGAAAGGTGAACAAAGCTTAAACATTCTGTTGGAAAACGAGGCAGTATCTGTGAGACCTGCACAAATAACATGACTACATTTGTCCTTCACTGGCAACCAAACACCCCATTGTAGCGCTTGACTCTCAGAGGGTAGTGTTGCAGAGCAGTCTAAGGCTTACTCAAGGGAGGTGGTGTGGGCTAGTAATCGCCATTTACCAGTACGCAGAAATAACACTCAATAATTGATTGTCCAGTCTGTACTTTGCTTTATGAAAGGAAGAGTACATTTATTAAACACACACACTACTCAATACTATGCAACAATTTACAAATATACATAAGCTGTTGGAATTACTTTGTGACATTGCATAACATTCCCACCCCTCCATCAGGGGGGGTAGGGCCAAGTGCCACCACTCCCATGTATGCAGATCATCTTGCTCCCTAATGCAGTGGGTTGAACATAACCTCGAGTGAGGGCCTTGCCCACTGGCTCCATCCCAGTGGAGACCTACCCCCTTTATCTCAACAAGCATTTAAAATGGGCACACCGGCCCTGGTGCCAACCCTGACTGAGCATCTCATACTGACCATACAGTATACACCTCTACATTTTAGGGGCTAACAGCCTGAGTTGTTCTTCACCTAACGCAGCAGCAAGAATACATGTTTAAGCATCACTTAAAATGACAGTACCTTTCATAGCTGTTATCCATTATAATGCATTGCAATTAATGCCCCTGAAAGGCATCACAGTTATAATCACATAATTAAGCATATACATCCAGACTCCCTAGCAGAAATGCCCAGCATCTAATCCCATGTTGCTTATGACTTCACATTACACATGTGACTTTCAGTCCCTCAAAAGAAGTAACATTATGTAAATGCGCTTCTCGTGCAATTGCACCTCTTCATCTCTAGGGGATGCCCTTCTCCAGACATCCCCAGCTCAGCCTTTCATACCTTGGTGCAATCCCAAACACCCCCCCAGCTGAAGAACAAAAGTTCCATCCACTGGATGCTGTTGACGCCTAGTTGAACCCTTGAGGGGTTATTTCTTTTTAAGTCTCCCAGAGACTTAGGGAGGGACTCAACATCTTCGTGCTGGGGGAGTCTGCGTTGCTCCTGCAGCTCCCCCTGCACCTTTTTAGGCATTTAGAGGTGATCCTGTCCTCCTGTGGCCACCACAAACCGAAATACGGGTACGTTTTCCAGCAGGCCTGTCCAGGCACTGCAAAGCATTATGGGGCGCTCTTCCCCCATCTCCTGCATTTTTGATGAGCGGCTCTCCCGCTGCTTCAGGGAGAGCCGTGCTGCCAGCTATGGTGACCCTGCGCCGCATTAGTCCCTCGTTGGAGGTCCGGTACCACCTGGACCCCGTGCCTGTAGGTACTTCTTGCGTGGCACGGGGAGCCCACCCCCAGCCGCTCCTGCTGCTCCTCCGGGGGCCCGGTCCCACCTGAGCAACCCGCTTTTCTAGATCGTTGGGGAGCTGCTCGGGAAGCCTCCCCTTGGCGGCTCCCGTCGGCTCCCCGACTGGCCAGCACCCTCGTGTGCTGCCGCGGGAGCTGACCCCTCTTGTCATGCTCCTGTACTCACTATGCGGAAGACGAAGACGCGAAGGTCGATTCCTCCCGTTCCGTCGCCACAAAGGCAAAAAGACTACAATTCCCAGAGGCAGAGCCGTCTCCGGGGGGGCAGGACTCTGCGGCGTCGGAAGCACATAAAAACACTTCCGGGACCTAGGAACGGCGCTTGACAATCCGTTCCGGACCCTGGCTTCAAGCGGACGCTTTCTTTCCCGCAAACGACGGTGTGAGGAAGCGAACATCGGATATCTGTTCCCGTTATCCCGTGAGGACTTCAAAAGAGCGGAGGGATTCCAACTGGGACCTCCGATTTTCCAGTCTCGTTCTGTTCCCGTTATCCCGTGAGGACTTCAAAAGAGCGGAGGGATTCCAACTGGGACCTCCGATTTTCCAGTCTCGTTCTGTTCCCGTTATCCCGTGAGGACTTCAAAAGAGCGGAGGGCTCCCTTCCCCCCGGAGCCTCCGATTTCCTTCATTTGGCAATCCCTACTGTTCCAGTGGAGACGTGAGTACAAATGGGAATCCCGTGTCTTCCTTAGACCTCCCAGACCCTGATATTATCCCCGAGTTCAGAGCAAATCCCCGCAGAGATACTCTGCTCTGCCCTATTGTTTATGTTCCCGAGTTCAGCACTTTCGGCCGGCTTCCTAAACATTGGGGAAGTTGGGGCGAACTAATTGCCGGTCCCTGTGACTTCAACAGAGACGACATACAGAGGAGCCACTCGAGACTGTGTCTGGGAAACAGGTGCGCGGAAGGGTTATCCCTTTCAGGTACGTTACTGTCAAGAGGGAAATAGAGAAGGAAGGGTGCCTTCCCCCTTCACTAATTGTGAGTTTCCTCTTGTTCTTTCAGGCAGTTGCAGCGCCTCCCCGACCAGACCCCCTGCCCCGAGACCCTAAAGACCAAGGTGCTGTTCCTTGTCCCCCGGGCGCGTTCCCTCAGAGCTGTAAAATCATTACACTTTGGGGTGAAGGTATTCGGGGGCGAAGGAATACTATTCTTCACGACATCGTCCCTGCTGGCTGCTACGCAGAGGTTAGTGGGCTGTATATATTCTTTGTTGGCCTGCTGACATCCTGACAGATTGTCAAGCCCAAGAAAGACGCCCAGCCCGGACGATGGACACCAATGTCGTGATGTCCTCGTTGTTGGATAGTCTAACCGCTCTCCAACAAGAGGTACAAACTTCACGGTTAGAAAATCAAGAAGTACGTAAGGAAGTGAATTCCTTACGTAGGGAAGTCGCTGGATTATCCCGTAGGGGTCCAAGTTCCTACATCAGGGAGGCAACCTTACCACCCCCTTCTCAGTCGACCCGATTCCCTTCCGTAGGTGATTCCCGAGGGGGTGGCTTCACAGCCTCCCCTAGTCCCCCATCAACCTCCGAAACTGCTCCAGCAATCCATGTGATCCAAACGCTCAGTATACCCTTAGCGCCACCAGAACGCTTCTATGGAGAACCGAAAAAGTTCGAAACGTTCCTCAATCAGTGCCGTCTGCACTTCTTATGCAAACCGACAGTCTTTCAAGAGGACTCGGCCAAAACCGCCTTCATGATGTCCTACATGGGAGGAAATGCGGCGAGTTGGACGATACCCCTAATGGAACGAAACGACCCAGTCTTGCATCATTTTGGGGATTTTTGTGTGGAGCTGAGGAAACTGTTTGACAGGAAGTCCCATATGATGTCCCTGGACCGCGAACTCCTTACCCTGCGACAGGGGACACAGGACCTCTTAACATACATTACTTTGTTTAACAGGTTAGTGGTTGAAACGGATTGGCCACCAGAGAAACGAATCTCCCTTTTTTACCAGGGGTTAAGAGGAGAATTAAAAGACGTTTTGGCACAGGTGGTTCAATTGCCTTCCACGTGCGAAGAACTAATAGATCTAACAGTCCAATTAGATCACCGACTGCTGGAGAGAAAAGGGGATCGGAGTCGCGGGGAGATGCGTCCCTTCGTTCCACGCCCTAGAAACACCTTGGAAGAACGCCCCAAAGGAACCGACGGACCCGAACCAATGCAAATAGGGGGAATCAGAGGTCCCTTAACGACCGAAGAGAGAGACAAACGGAGAAAATTGAAACTCTGTTTGTATTGCGGCAAAGGAGGACACTTTATACGTGAATGCCACGCACGAGCTCAACTACCCGAACGAAGCAGCTCCCCAAGGTCCGTTGCATCCATGGAAATCCCAGAGCCATCGGAAAACTAGCAAACCCGAGCCAGCCAGAGATCTCTGGGTCGGGTTCTTCACAGTTACCGATCTCATCCCTCATAGCAAACACTCTCCAACCTGCAGTAGCACATCTGTATGTAGGAGTTTCCCTGTGGATTATAGGGTCAAAACCTGTGAAAGTAGAGGCCTTAATTGACTCCGGGGCATCAGGAAACTACATGGACCAAACCTATGCAAAACACCTTGGAGTAACAAGTGAACGTAAGAAGATCCCTGACAACGTGAGAGCTGTGGATGGCTCCAAATTGACATCCGGACCTGTTGTAAGCCATACACCTCGCCTGCTGATGAAAGTCGGGAAGGAACATTATGAACGCATCTCTTTTGATCTCATTGATGCCCCCCAGTTTCGGCTCATACTAGGTATACCGTGGCTTACGCTGCACGACCCCAAGATTAGCTGGGCCGATCGCACGGTCTCTCTAAATTCCCAATATTGCAGGGTACACTGCACCGAAGAGAATTCGGAACCAGAGACCAACACCACGTCCATCGCAGTATTGGTGGCCCTCGCTTGTAGCCCATCACCCCCAGCAAAAACCAGCAGGCTACCCGAGGCCTATCAGCAGTATCAGTCTCTCTTCAACAAACAGAAGGCCACACAACTGCCTCCGCACCGGACCCACGATTGCAGGATTGACTTAATTCCCGGAGCCGACATTCCGTGCAGTCGTGTTTACGCCTTGACTGAGCCAGAAACGCTATACCTAAAGAAGTATTTAGAAGAAAACCTGGCTTCTGGATTCATCTCACACTCTTCCTCACCAGCCTCGTCCCCTCTTTTCTTCATTCCAAAGAAGGATTGTGCCGAATTGCGGACTTGCATTGACTACCGCGCGTTAAATCGAGTCACAATAAAAAACCGATACCCTCTCCCTCTGATTCCGGTTCTCTTGGACCAACTGAAAGGGGCCCGCGTGTTCACTAAATTAGACTTGAGGGGTGCATACCATCTCGTCAGGGTTAAGAGCGGAGACGAGTGGAAGACCGCCTTCAGAACGAAATTCGGGCTGTTTGAGTACCGAGTGATGCCGTTTGGGCTCTGTAACGCCCCAGCAGCATTTCAATATTTCATGGACGAGGTGTTGAGAGGCCTTCTGGAAGTCTGTTGCGTGGTGTACATAGATGACATCCTCATCTACTCTCCCTGTCTAGCTGAACACATTAAGCATGTAACAGCCGTCTTGGAAAGACTTAAACAACATTCCCTATACGCCAAGCTGGAAAAATGTTTGTTCCATGTCCCTGAAGTAGCCTTCCTCGGCTATGTGATTAATGCGGAGGGTTTTCAGATGGATGACACTAAGGTAGAGGCGATCACCCGCTGGAAAACACCTCAGCATGTCAAAGCAGTCCAAAGTTTCTTGGGATTCGCGAATTATTACAGGCGTTTTATTAAAGATTTCTCCAAGGTGATCCAACCCATAACACAATTGCTCAGAAAACATGCCCCATTTGTGTGGGGAGTGGAGGCCGAAAATTCATTTCGGGACTTGAAAGCCAGATTTACTCAGGCCCCCATTCTGCGACATCCTGATTCTTCTCTCCCATTTGTGGTAGAAACAGACGCGTCCCAGTACGCCCTAGGAGGGGTGTTATCCCAGCGACACCCTCAAACTGGACAGTTACACCCAGTGGCCTATTTCTCCAAAAGACTGACAGCCAGTGAACTGAATTATTCTATATCAGATAAAGAATTACTCGCCATCAAACGGGCTTGTGAAGAATGGCGCCATTATCTCTTGGGGGCCCAGCATACTATCGAGATATACACTGATCATCGAAATCTGTTGTTCCTTAAGACAGCGAGAGCTCTTACACCCCGCCAGCTTCGCTGGACCTTATTTTTTGCTGATTATGATTTTGTTATCAAATATAGACCTGGCTCCCAAAATGGGAAAGCAGATGCGCTCTCTCGTTTTGGAGACCTTGAGAGACAGGGGGACCTGGAAACGCAGGAACCACCCTTGATCCTAGCGGAAGGTACCATAGCGGACTCCCCCCTAGCAGTACTAACCTCCCAGAACTTTCTCGAGGAAGTTAAAGCGGCCCTGGCAGCCATGGATGAACGGGGTTGGATTCAGGAGGAACCCGAACACAGAGTCATAAATGAAGATTTATGGTACCACTCACACGTACTATACGTACCCACGACCGGTCTACAGAAACAGGTCATGGCCTGGGCCCACGATACAGCGTTAGGAGGACACGTGGGAACCTCAAAAACCGTTGCCAGTATCGAACGCTCCTTCTGGTGGCCGACGGTAAAGAAAGATACCAAAGAATACGTTAGTGGGTGTTCAATATGTGCCCAAGGAAAAGTGATACACCTGAAACCAGTGGGACTCCTACACCCTTTACCGATCCCTCCCAGGCCATGGCACACAGTCTCAATGGATTTTATCGTGGAAATGCCCCCCTGCAATGGATACACGGTAGTGCTGGTGGTGGTGGACCATTTAACAAAAATGGGGCACTTCATACCCTTGAAAGGGCTCCCTACTTCCTCCGAATTGGCTTTTGTTTTCCTTCAGCATGTCGTGCGACTCCATGGCATACCCAACGTTCTAATCACAGACAGGGGATCCCAATTCACCTCTAGGTTTTGGAGAGAGTTATGCAAAGTCCTGGATATCGATGCCAGGCTCTCTACCAGTTTCCATCCTCAATCTGATGGAAAAACCGAACGCCTCAATCAGACAGTGGAACAATACCTTCGTTGTTTTTCCCTTCAGAGTGCGACCAGCTGGAAGACCCTTCTCTGGACGGCAGAGTTTGCGTACAACAACTCAGAGCATTCGACATTGGGATGTTCTCCGTTCTTCTGTTTGTACGGATACCACCCCAACATGCTCTCCTTCGATTGGCCGATCCAAACACCAGTCCCTAGCATACAAGAACATCACACACATCTGCGCACCGTGTTACAAGAATCGAAACAACACCTAAAGACGGCACAGGAAGCTCAAAAGAGATTTGCCGATCGCAAAAGAACAAAAGAACCCGAATATCAGGTGGGGGACAGGGTCTGGCTGGCTACAAAGAACTTACATTTAAAAGGGGCCAACAAATTTAAACCAAAGTACATAGGTCCTTATAACATAGTTGAAGTAATCAACCCTGTACCCATGAAACTATCCTTACCCCCGTCATGGAGAATACACCCAGTATTTCACGTATCCTTGCTCCAACCATGCCCTACTCACATTCGATTGCCAGAACGACCCCCCCGATTGCAATCGAAGGACAAGAGGAATACGAGGTGAAAGAAATCCTAGACTCAAGACTGATAAGGGGTAGGATTCAGTACTTGGTAGACTGGAAAGGGTATGGGGTGGAGGATAGAACCTGGGAACCGGTACAGAACCTTAATTGCCCTGATCTCGTAGAGAAATTCCATGACACCCATCCAGGTAAACCAGGACGACCGCCGAGACGACGTTCCTTAAGAGGGGGTTCTGTCATGCTCCTGTACTCACTATGCGGAAGACGAAGACGCGAAGGTCGATTCCTCCCGTTCCGTCGCCACAAAGGCAAAAAGACTACAATTCCCAGAGGCAGAGCCGTCTCCGGGGGGGCAGGACTCTGCGGCATCGGAAGCACATAAAAACACTTCCGGGACCTAGGAACGGCGCTTGACAATCCGTTCCGGACCCTGGCTTCAAGCGGACGCTTTCTTTCACGCAAACGACGGTGTGAGGAAGCGAACATCGGATATCTGTTCCCGTTATCCCGTGAGGACTTCAAAAGAGCGGAGGGATTCCAACTGGGACCTCCGATTTTCCAGTCTCGTTCTGTTCCCGTTATCCCGTGAGGACTTCAAAAGAGCGGAGGGATTCCAACTGGGACCTCCGATTTTCCAGTCTCGTTCTGTTCCCGTTATCCAGTGAGGACTTCAAAAGAGCGGAGGGATCCCTTCCCCCCGGAGCCTCCGATTTCCTTCATTTGGCAATCCCTACTGTTCCAGTGGAGACGTGAGTACAAATGGGAATCCCGTGTCTTCCTTAGACCTCCCAGACCCTGATACTATCCCCGAGTTCAGAGCAAATCCCCGCAGAGATACTCTGCTCTGCCCTATTGTTTATGTTCCCGAGTTCAGCACTTTCGGCCGGCTTCCTAAACATTGGGGAAGTTGGGGCGAACTAATTGCCGGTCCCTGTGACTTCAACAGAGACGACATACAGAGGAGCCACTCGAGACTGTGTCTGGGAAACAGGTGCGCGGAAGGGTTATCCCTTTCAGGTACGTTACTGTCAAGAGGGAAATAGAGAAGGAAGGGTGCCTTCCCCCTTCACTAATTGTGAGTTTCCTCTTGTTCTTTCAGGCAGTTGCAGCACCTCCCCGACCAGACCCCCTGCCCCGAGACCCTAAAGACCAAGGTGCTGTTCCTTGTCCCCCGGGCGCGTTCCCTCAGAGCTGTAAAATCATTACACTTTGGGGTGAAGGTATTCGGGGGCGAAGGAATACTATTCTTCACGACATCGTCCCTGCTGGCTGCTACGCAGAGGTTAGTGGGCTGTATATATTCTTTGTTGGCCTGCTGACATCCTGACACCTCTGTTCTGGTCTGCCTGCTTCATCGGGAAGACACGAGGCTGCCTCCGGTCTGACGGGACCTCGGGGGAGTGCAACGGCACTCCCCCTGCCTTTCTCCTGACACGGGGGAGTGCGGTGGCACTCCCCCACCTCGCGGTCCACTTCGGGGCCCGGAGTAGGGATCCCGGGCCCCAGGGCATCTTTGCGGAAAGCGCAACGGCACTGCATGACTTGGCTTCTTCATGGGGGGTACGGCAGCGCTCCCCAACTTCAGCGGATCCAGGGTTGGGGGTCCTGGGCCCCTCTCCCCATTCACAAGGAGGTTGCAATGGCACTCCCCTGTCTCCAGTTTCGTTGGGGGCCAGGGTGGGCTCCTGGCACCCCGCGTGGGCATTTTCACGGGGAGCGCGACGGCGCTCCCTGACTTAACTTCTCTTAGGGGCAGCCCTGGGACCTGACCCACCCTGGGGACCCAGTCAAGATCGACAGCGGAGCCCCACATGCTTCGTCATCGGTCCAGCCAGAGGTTAAAGGTTGCCTACCTTCTGGGGGCCTTATCTCAACTTCCAGGGGATTAATTCTCACCAGCTTGGCCTCTTCTTGCTCCTGGTGGCGCGCCCCAGTCACTTGGAGCACCTTCCTTCGCCCTCTTGGTCCCAAGGAGGGTGAACTCACCAGGGAGCTGTCTTCACTGGCTCCCTGCACCAGCCTTTCTCATGGCTCTCCTCCTAGGCCTCTCTTCTCCTTGCGCAGAGGCCCAGGCTTCTGTCCACTGATCCTGGACTCCCCTTTTGGCTCAATTCAGGGTCCTGGGACAGTCAGGGGGATCTTCCCTCCAACTGCCCATGGTGCCAGGCTCCAGCACCAGTCTTCCTCAGCAGAACGCACCCCAGTGAGAGCTCCTCTTCCTGTGCAAGACATTTTAGAGGGGGTTGGCAGGGGGCTCCGCTACCCTCTCCTGCAGCGACACATCACTCTCTGCCCCTGCTCCCTCCTTCCTGCCCAGGCCTCTGGGATAGTTCAAAATGGTGTCGTTCAGGGGTCTCCTGCCACATGGTCTCTGAAAAGCCCCCCTCCCCCCTTGCTGCCTTCTCTCTAGAGCAGCTTGATGCCTGGCATCAGGTGACAGCTGCTAATGAATAACCTGCAGCTCCACCTACCTTCTTCCCTTCTCGGAGAGGGGACCTTTGCCCCTGGAATACTTGCAGTGAAGGGCTAGGCCTCTGATGCTACAGCTTGTGGAGGAAGATCATTATTCCAGCCTGGCAGGGTCACACCCAGCCAGACTCTGGTTATGAGCTGAGTCAGAGGAATATGGCAGTTCTGGAAGATCCATTAGCAGTACAGATATGGCTTTAGACTCAGCAGAATACTTCTCACATAATTTACAGTGTACTTTGGTGCGTGTCTGGAATTTGTAGGCCCTAGAGAAGTGAAACTACCCCATGTAATCACCATATTCATAGGAGAATAATGGAGTGTTCCTTCAGTGAAAACAGTAAAGCACACTGACTTTCCTTTTCATGTTTCTTCCCATAGTAGAAAGCCTGTTCCATGTCACCACCCAGCCCTGCATAATTCCTGCCACACCATTCTATCTGTACCTGCACCTGGGCTGCGCACGCCAGGAATCTCCACCTCGCAGCCCCTACATGTGTGCACAGGAATGTACACATGTGTCTGCTTGTAACCAGCCCGATGCCCCTTACTCCGGCTGCAGCGCAGCGGCCTACTCTCACCAGGGGGACACGGGTAAAATGAGTTCACTGTGGGTGAGTCCCCACTCATGAGGCTCTCCCACAATAACAGCTCAACAATTAGTTGTTCAAAAAGCAAAAAATCTGAACAGCTAGGATGGCCAGAACCACCGTCGAACACATTCTAATTCCAATGAGTGCTGATTTTTCTCTGGACTTAAAAACCCTCCAGTTTTCTCAAGTCAATTGCAGCAAAATGATCATACAATATGAAAATACTTAACAGCTACCAAGTATAACATTGTCATTTCAGGATTCTGGTACACTATGGGATTGCCATCTCTCTTTACACTCCTGTAAATATTCAACAGTGTTTCCATCTGGTACAAAATGAGGCTGCATGTTTGATAACATGACTTTCTCGATAAGAGCATTTTACTACTCTTCTTGAGGATCTATTCTGGCTACCAACATATAGTAGGGTGTTTGTAGGTCCTGTCTATGACCAATATAATAATTGTTTTAGCTGCCAAATTTAAGTGTCACTCTCCTGGACTGGGTCCATGATCAGCTCATCGGTCTTCCGCTCCAGGACCTTAAATCCAGAATTGTAACCTTAACTGAGTAGTACTTTTCCCTTGAGGCTGAAAGAGGTTTAAGCTCTCTTTCCCTTATTTAGCTGTATTCAGCCTATTTTATTAACTCTTCACGTTTTAGTTCACTTGGGCCCAAATTGTCAAAGCTGACAGCCAACGCAGCACTGCACCCAAAGATGCTGCGCTGCGATGTGTGAAAGGGAGGGAGCAGGAGAGGGCCATATTCACATAGAAATGACTCTCTCGTCTCCCTAGTGCTGGTGCTGAGTTCTGCCACCTATACACCATAGAGCTAGGGTGTGTGGTGAGCCCAGCATAGTTTTTTTACAGGAAGGGTATCCTTCCAGTACAAAATACTATGCTTAGACAAGTGAAAAATATTTTCCTACTTTGTATGTACATTGCAGCACACATGCTAAGTCGGAAAAGCACGGAGAAATGAAAACATTACTCTGTTTAATGCCTGCTTTTCAGTGGCACTACATTTTGGCATTAAACCCTTTCTACTGATGGTTGAGGATAGGATTTAGCATAAAAAAACATAGGTGGTAGCCTATGTACCACCCATGTTGAAGAACCAGAACCTTTTGGGCCTGGCGGCGCAGGGTACGCCTTAATCTCCGGGGTTCTCCTGCTCAGCTACACAGAGACACGGGACACTCTGTTAGGCGTTAGAAGATCGGATTTATTAGCTGCAGCTAGTACAGTTATCCCAGAAGTACACAAGGTAGGTTCTCAGGAGACTGCCACTTCACTCCGTGGCGCACAATCTTATATAGCACATACGTGAAATATACATTAACCAAATACACACCCAGAACATATAAGAAAGAGCCAATAAGAAAAGTTGGAAAACAGGACAGAACCAATAGAAAAGGTTTGAAAACAAAGTGTCAGATTACTCGAAGAAACCTCTCCCCCAACTGTGTTTGTCACCCCTCCCTCAAACTAATTCATTAACAGATCTGCAAGTGGCGAGATACGTTTGTGTGTGTTGGAGGACAGTTGTGATATGAGAGAATGCTAGCAGAAGACAGCGAAGGCCAGACGATAAGATAAAGTCAGAAAAGAATAGTGTGAACCAACAGATAGTTGAGACGGGGATTAAAAAAAACAGACAGGGATTAGTGTTCTCGGCCAGTGCTAACACCAGCTTTGTAAATAGAGGCAGAAGGCTTAGTCCGACACGAAGCTGCAGGAAAAGCAGAATAGACTTTGTTCGCCGTGCTGCCTGAGTGAGGGCAACACAAAATGGCGGCGGAGCACAAAATGGCGGGTCGATTCGATCACGATCGAAAATCGAATTTTCTCAGACCCTCCTTTTGCCAGAACTCAGGCAAGATAGACTCATGTTAATCTGAGTCAATGTCGATGGCCATGAGGTCATCGAGCTGTTGCTGTAGCATCATTCTTATATTTTCTGTTCTTTGCGGTTTGGGTTTAGGGATGCACATAGTAGCACATAGGTCGCAAATGGCGGGACCACAGTGCATACAAAGGCAACAGGAGAAAATAATGGTCAAAACTATTCCAAGGAATGTCAATACTTTCCAACCCCATTTGGACAGTAGTCCCCAAAACCACTCCAATAATGACCAATCTCCTTCGTCCTGATGAATCGACTCAGAGATTATATGTAACTTAGAGATAGCTTGGTATACTGTCGGAGCGTCATCAGGTATGAAAATACAGCAACTTGACCCGATCAATTTGCACACTCCACCACGATCCGCGAGAACAAAATCCAAGGCAACTCGGTTTTGTAAAGTCATAAGACGATCCGCCTGTAGTTCTGCTGTGATATTACTTAAGGCTCCTACAGTGATGTCTATTGTTGTTTCTACGACACAAACCAGTTGCCTTATATTTCTGCTGTTGGCCATTGGACCCCAGAAAGGAAGAAATCCTTTGAGGAAATCTCCTCCCTCTTGTCCTGCTGTGTCTTTGGAATCAATAATCCCTCTGCCATATCTGTTTCGATGATAGTTTGCAGAAGCGGTGTATGTAGGGGGAAGAAGGAAAGCTATGTAACAGGTACCAGAAAAACCCGTTGGCAACCACGTGTAAGCCCTATTGTAGCAGATAAAATACGTGCCTTGAGATGGCACTAGAGGCGGCAAGTTCTGAGAGGAGTAGACGTATGTGTGGGAACAGTTGTTCCTTTGTATGGTGTCAGAAGACTGACCATTTATTTGCAGACAGAAATTTCCCTGATGTGGTATAGTCCAAATCGGTGAAGATTTTCCTTTTTTAACTTTATCACTAAGGCTAGTGACATAATGAGTGACGTTCCAGTTAGTGTACGCTTTTCTTTCGTCAACTGAGATCTTACTATTCTCCATGATTTTAGCCACAGCTACCATTCCCTTTATCAATGAGCTATGACTAAAATCTGGACCACCCATAAATGAACTAACGGATCGTCTGAATTTGCTTTGATAAGCGTTGGAGAAGATAACAAAATAAGCCCAAGCACAGCCCTTATAAGAAAACGGGAGAACTAAATATGACATTCCTTTTTCTGTGGTATGTGGCATAAGTCCACACACCCAACAATCAGTCGTATTGATCACTAATCGATGTTGATGTAATAACTGGACAAAGGAATTATTATAATATTCAGTTCTTCTAATGAGTTCATGTTGAGGAAGGGTATGAAATAGATGTGGAGAGACAGTAGAAGAAGATGAAGAGGTAGAAGGAGAGACAACTTTTTGCTGCAGAGCATAAATAATCCAACCTATAAACGCCAAAAGGATACACAATAATATAATAATACATAAGGTTATACTAAAACGACTGTACATTAATTTACAGGATTCTTTTTTCATTTAATCCTTTCTCTCTCTTTTGCCTAGTGTAGTTTCCATCTTTCTAATGGATGCTCACAGCAATCTTCCTCAATCACTTAATTATGATTATCTGCCGTCCTATGACACTGCAAGTCCTGCAGGCCTATTGCCACTACTCAGGTCACAATCAAGACTCCTACTGTGACCCTGCAACCGGGATAGAATATTACACAGGAGAGAGAAAAATCTTAAGTGTTCTTTGGTCTAGGTCTCAGATTATAATGTTCTTTATCAGGTACAGTTTGGTCTCGGAACAATGTTCGTGGATTTGTCGTATTCAAGCGACGATGTGGTGTTATCGCTTCCTGAAGAATGTCGTCGTCCTCTTTCTCAGACAATGTTCCATTCAGGCGTGCATCGCTAAAAGGTACGAATCGTGGAACCTTCTCACTCTCAAAATCACCAATGCCCCTACGCACCCATTGATCGAAGGGTAGAGGCAAAGGCACTTTCTTACAATGCACGCCGTGAATCCAATTTTTCTTTCCTTCGACTTTGACTGCTGTTCTCGTTACTAAAAGCACTAAACGAGGCTCCCTCCACCTGGGCTCCAAATTCTTCGTCCTTTGGAAATTCTTTATACAGACCCAATCACCTGGTCGGATGGAATGACCTGGGTCTGTGGAAGCCTCCGGTAAAGCACTCTGAACCTGTTGATGGAGAACACGCAATTTAGTTGTAAGTTCATGCAAGTAATCAATCAACATTGGATATGGTAAGTCTGAGTATTTCTTAGGGCAAGGGACTCCCCATATGTTAGCTGGGCGCCCAAAGACCACTTCGTAAGGGCTAAGTCCCAAACGAGAGTGTACAGCAGTTCTGGTGGACAGGAGAGCCAGTGGTAAAGCATCGTGCCAGTTAAGTCCTGTACTAGCCTGCACTATAGCTAGTTTGAGCTTCAAAGTTCCGTTGTAGCATTCCACTAAACCTGCTGACTGTGGATGGTTTGCCGCATGGAACTTTTGCTTGATACCAAGACCCGCACAAACTTTTTGCATGACTTGGCCCACAAATTCACTCCCATTGTCACTCCAGACAATGCGCGGCAAACCAAACCTAGGGAAAAATTCTTTCAGTAGAATTTTGGCTGTGGATAAGGCTGTATTATCTTTTAGAGGGTATGCTTCTATCCATCTAGAAAAGGCGCATACTACCACCAGAACATATTTGAGATTGTTGCATCGTTCCATGTGAATGTAGTCGATCTGCAACACCTCAAATGGATATGTCGGAGGAGCAAAGTGACCCGCTGGAGTTGGGGTTCCCTTTCCTGGGTTGTACATCAAACAAACAATACAATGTTTCACTACATTGTCTGCGCATTTTGGGATTCCTTCATTTTGCCACACTGGAGCCAGAAGCTTGCATATACCTTTCGCACTTAAGTGAGCTGGACCATGTGCCATAGTAACAACTGGGAGTACATAGGCATCTGGTAACAGCCAACGTTGGTGTTCAAATAGTTCCACCCAACAACCCATCTCATCTAACATTCCCGTACTTTCTTTCCACTTACTTAATTCTTTCTCTGTAGCCTCTTTCTGAATCGACTTTACACTTTCTACTGTATTCTCATACATTCCTCTTTCTCTGATCCAATTCGCAGGACCCGCCACATACATTTGACTTGCAGCGTCTCTCGCTGTCTTTTTCGCTACTTCATCTGCAAATGCATTTCCTTGGCCAACATCATCTGTAATCTTTTTGTGTGCACTACACTTCACAATTGCTATTTGGGTGGGCAAAGCAAGTGACTCAAGAAGATTAGCCACCAACTGACCATGTTGTATTTTAGTGCCATGTGAAGTAAGGAATCCCATCTCTTTCCAAAGACGCCCAAAATTGAACGCTACACCAAAGGCGTATTGACTGTCGGTGTAGACGTTCACTCTTTTCCCTTTTGACAATACACATGCTCTCGTTAAAGCTATCAGTTCCGCTGCTTGAGCTGAGTTGTGTCTGATGCGTGCTGTTTCCACAACTGTCTGTAAAGTAGTTACAGCATAGGCTGAAACTGTATCTCCATTAGGCATTATAAAACAAGAACCATCTACCCGTAGAATTCCATCCGGATTCTCTAGCGGCGTGTCTTTCAAATCAATTCTTCCTTTTGTCTCTTCCTCAGTTCGGAGGAAACAGTCATGTTGCTCCTCAACACCTTTCTCATCTGGAAGGGGCAACAGAGTAGCTGGATTTAGGGTATGACATCGTTTGATGTGTACGTGACTAGCTAAAAGCGTCAGCTCGTATCCAGTTAAACGAGCACTCGTAAGGTGTTGCGTTTTTGTTCTGTTTAGTAAAGTATCCACTGCATGTGGTACCATGACAATGAGAGTGTTATCTAGCACCACTCCAGCAGACTGTCAAATAGAAATTGCTGCTGCTGCTGTCGCTTTGAGACAACTAGGCAATGCTTTAGCTACGGGATCTAACGTAGCCGAAAAATAGGCACATGGCCGCTGTTTGTCTCCAAATTGCTGTCTTAAAACTCGCAACGCACAACCCTCTCTCTCATGGACATAGAGCGTGAAAGGCTTACTGTAATCAGGAGTACCTAGTACAGGAGCGGAACACAGAGCAGTACATAAATCAGTAAAACTCCTTTGGCACTCATCAGTCCAAGCAAGAGGCTGAGGTGTATCTTTCAAAGTGAGTGCCAACAAAGGCTTGGCCAACAGAGAGAAGTTAGGGATCCACTGCCTACAATAGGAAGTAATACCCAGAAAGGCACGTACCTCCCTTTGTGTGGATGGCACAGACATTTGAGTAATCGCCTGAATTCGTTCTGGGGTTAATTGTCGTACCTCCTTTGATAGGAGATGACCCAAGTAGGTAACCTCTCGACGGACATATTGCAGTTTGGAAGGTGAAACATTATGATTCAGTTTAAACGTAACAATGCTACAGTCACATTTTTGCAAATATCTTCTGAATCAGCAGCGATCAACAAGTCATCCATGTATTGTATAAGAGCAGCACCAGACGGCAAATGAAAAGTATCAAGATGACATTTTAAAGCTTGGCTGTAAATGGAGGGACTTTCACAATAGCCCTGAGGAGCGCGCTTGAACCGGAAGCTCCGGCCTCCAAGAGAGAAGCCAAAAATGTCCCTACTCTCTTCTGCAATGGGAATGCTAAAGAAGGCATTCTTGAGATCGATAACAGAAAACCAAGTCGCTGTAGAAGGTATCATTGTCAACAGAGCAGTGATATCTGGAACAACAGGAAATTGTGGTACAACAATTTTGTTTACTTCTCGAAGATCAATTACGAAACGATATACAGGTGGCTGAGAAGGATCAGTGCGTTTAAGAACAGGAAGAATAGGACTATTACATGTGTTTCCTCTCGTTTCTTCAACCACACCCTTCAGAATCAAATCATGAATGATTTCCAAAAGCGCTTTTTCACCTTCATTGGAAATTCTATACTGCGGAATACGCGGCAGTTCAACATTAGGCTTGAGAGTGACAACATAAGGTGGAATTTCAAGACAACCCACATCATTCGGACCCGTGGCCCAAAGCGTTGCCCGAAGAGGAAGCAATTCAGGTGGAAACTGATCTTTGGACAAATACATTGGAGAAATCAGTTTCTGTCCTAAAGTAAGAAGTACACCAGAAGGAGAACAATATATTGTGGCATGCATACTTTTCAATAGGTCCAGACCCAACAGATTCTCACCGCAACCATTCGTCAAAAGAAGTGGCGCTTCCAAATCATAAGTGCCAATTAAAATAGGCAAAGGGCAAGAAACCGGATTACGAACAGGGGCGCCAGAAAATCCTACAGATACATTCGTTAAGCCAGACAAAGGTGCCCCAGGGAGTTTAGAATGAATGATAGAACTTCTCATCGCCCCAGTATCTAGAAGAAATGGCTCTAAAATACCCATTGTAGTGACATTAACATAAGGTCCATTCTGATCTACTGGAACCGACACAACTCCCTTACTTTTTCCATGGCTGTCCTAGTTAGCATGAAGACTGTCATTCTCACTTTCAATATAATGGTCTTCATTGTAGTACTGTGTAGACCTAACATTTTGCTGATCAAAGTAATTCATGGAATTGTGAGGAGGAAGGGCACGTTGTTCTTGAGTCAACACACCTCGACCTCTACCTCTATTTGCTGACTGGAGGCCAGCACGACCTCGTGGAGCACATAATGCTCCATTGCGCTGCAATAAAACCGGACAACTATTCTTAAAATGACCTTCTTCTCTACAATAGGCACATTGATTAGGTCCTAACAAAGGTCGCGGAATGTATGGCTCAGGTTTTTGATACAACCTCTGAAACTGCGGAGGTTGTTGAATCTGAGGCTGAGCATAACGAGGAGGATAAGCTTGTTGCAAGAGAACCTTCGTTTTTAATTCTTTCGTCTTTTTCTCTTGCTTTTCTTTTTCTTCTTTATCTCTGTTTTCATAATATTGTGCAGTAGCCAATATCTAGGCAGAAGAAGAAACAGCCCATGAACTTTCAGAATCTTTCAATTTGTGTGACAGCTCGGGAAGCAAATTAAATACAAATTTGTCCACAAATAATCGCTGTCCACCCTCTGTAGCCATATCTTGACCACTGTGGTCAATAAATGTCTCCTCGAAATGAGTAAAGAAATCAGAGACACTTTCATCTTTCTTTTGTTTGCATGCCGCTAATTTATCCCTATTAACTCTCAATGCAGGCATCATCGTTTTCATTAATGTAATAATCCTACCAGGGAGTTCTGAAATCAAAGCATCAGGCTTCGCACCACCCACTTGGTTTCTATCTGTGGCAGTTATAACATCCCAATTAGCACCTAATTCTTGTGCGTGATTCTCCTTACGAATCCTAGCCCATAATGTCTGTGGGACTACATTTCCCATCAACATATCGATATCAGCTAGATTCATGATACAAGCGTCAACTGTCTGTGATAATTCTTTATAATAACCCACAGGATTTTTACGAGTATCTGGTAGTCTGCTTAAGGGCCAAAACTTCAGATCTCTTCCAGGGGACATGTACCCATATACGTTGAAAATGAGCGGGAAAAACTGGATTATTACCTACTGCTGCAACCTCTTCCTTCCATACTGGAGGAACCTCTCTCATGGGATAATTTTTCAGTGTCAGTCTAACCGATGGATCGGAATAAAGGAAAGTCTGAGAGGACAATAAGTTTCTAAAGGAAATAAGTGTCCTTACAGCGTTTTCAACTTTGGAACCCACAATAAGTCCTTTATCAAAGTCAGCCTGAACATCTAACAGACCCTGTGGAACCGAATTCAAATTCATATCCTCCCATTCTTTAATGAGAGTATCACACATTACATCGAAAACATATTTTTGCGTGGGTGCATTCCATTGTGAGAAGGTAGGCATAATATCGAGCACACTATATTGGGGACCCTTTTTGATCCATTTATGTGCGAGAGAGTCCAACCTTTCTCGTTCTTCAGAATCTGGGAACTGACTACGAGATTGTCTTCGAGCAAAAGCCAGAGACACATTTAAAGCTTCAAAGAAAGGAGATAGAATACCAGTGACAGTGTCCGTGAGACGCTTACGCATAGACAGAGAATTGGACATAAGAATAGGAGACAAGGTATTAGGCGAACTAACAGAAGGAGAACCGATAATTGCAGGAGGTGCAGAAGGCAAAAGTGGTCGAAGATCAGGTGATGAGGGCAAAGAAGTCGAAGTTAATGGTAAAACTGGCAGAGGCGGTAATACTGGAGGAGGCAAATGCGGAAGAGCCGGAGCAGGCTAGAGTGCTAACATTCAGAATTTATGGCAAATGTGTGACATATCTGAATACCCTCTGGATGGAATCAAAGTAAAAAACTGAAAGCATTTCCTACTGAGGAGACTGCAGTAAATGAGTAAATTAGGAAACTTCATAACAAATAAATCTCCCAAGATGGCCACCAGACACAAAAGAGCCTAAATGCAGCACAAATATCACCCAGATGTAGCCCACATGTAGCCCAATGACAGAAGTGTGCAAAACACTTATTTTTTGTGTATTTGCAGTTTTATATAGTGCAGACTTGTCAGGTATTGGAGTGCTTTACATGAACATTGGTTACATCACACAAGATCAAATTCATTTTGGTCGTAGACATGGGGAGATTAAGTGATTTGACCAGAATCACAGAATGTTGAGCTGAAGCAGAAACTCCAACCTGGTTCCCCAGTTGCAAAGTCTGCAGCTCTGGAAGTAACACCACACCCTCTCCCCTTGGATGCAACATTTAATCAAGTGGTCAACTGGATAAAAAAACTAAGATTACAAATAATTTAAAAGTTCTTTGTCGCTATTTGAAAACTCAGAAAATATGTCCACATTTTAGTTTTTTAGAGCACTAACCATAATTTTGATGCAAATAAGACCCTCTCATATATGTAATTTCTAAAGGAAATGCTCTAGGCATTACAGTTTTGATTACATCAAGATGACGTCAGGCATTTCACACTTTTGTAATAAATATAGAATTTTAGCAATCTAGTTGTTCATTGGGATACTGTTGAGAGGCAGAGGCCAGGGGCACAGACTCTGAAAATTGAAGGCAGGTAGGAGAGTGCAGAGGCAACAATTTGACCACACTAGGCAGGCAGGAAGGGCAGTGGCAGCACAACAGACTATGGAGGGCAGTGGAAAGGGGGGCAGGGGCAACAAACCAACAATACAGGACTGGCAAGAGAGGCTGTGGCAATATAATAGACCATTGTGGGCAGAAGGAAGAGGCAGTGGTCATACAACCATACATGCCAACAGACCCGTTTCAGCCAGGAAACGTCCAATGTTTTTAAGCTCAAATGGGCTTTACTTGATCTGTTTCCTGTCTACAATCTTCTCTTTTTCAATGTAACTCAAAGGGGAAAATCAATACCCCAGTTTTATTTTAAAATCTCCCTCTTACCAAGTTCAAAATGTTCACAAGTATGGTACATTGGATCATGGTAGGCAGGAGGAATTGGGGTAGGGACATGGACTCGGATAACAGAGGACAGGAGGGACATTGAGAGGTGCACCAAACTGACCCTACTGGGCAGGCATCAGGGTTTGCAGCAGCACAATACACCACACAGGGCACAACAATCCATAGAAAGCAATAGGGAGGGGACAGGACCATGCACATGGACAACAGACAACAGAGGGGAAAGAGGCAATGGTAGCTAGCTGACCATAATGGACAGACAGGAGAGAAAGCTGCAGCATAACAGACCATAAAGGGTAGGAGGGACGGATCAGGGGCATTACAATGGAACCGACAAGCCAGGAGGGAGGGAATAGGGGTCTGCACATGGAAACAGAGGGCTGGGGGCAAGGGGGCAGGTCAGGAGCAGCAAGATGACCATGGAGGTCAGGCAGGATGGGCATTAGAAACAAGACACACCATGGAGAGCAACAGTGAGACTATGATGGCATACACACAGACCATGGAGGGAAGGTGGGGGGGTCAGGAGCAGCTAGCTGACCACACAGGGAAGGTGGGAGGGGCCATGGCAGCACAGAAGACCATGCATGGCAAGCGGGAGAGTTAGCGGCAGCACAATGGCTATGATGGGCAAGAAGGAGGGTGCAGGGGCATGCACAAAGGACCATGGAGGATAGAAGGGAGGGTCAGGACCTGGGCACAGACAAGAGAGTTCAGGGGAAGGGGCGTCACAACAGACCGCGCGGGGCAGGCAGGAGGAGCAGTTGCAGCACAACAGACCAGGGAGGGCAGAAGGGTGTGGCAGTAAAATAGACCATGGAGGACAGGAGGAAGGGGATAGGGGCATGGCATGTGGACAGGCAGGGTGGAGGTGGCAGGGACAGGTTACAGTCATCTGACAATGCTAGGCAGGTGGTAGGGGAGTGGCAGCTCAACAGAACACTCAGAGTAGATAGGAGTGGCAGGTCCATGGAACATGGTGGTTAAAAAGGATGGAACAGGGGCATGCACAAAGACATCGGAGGGCAGGGGGAAGGAGAATAGGGGCAGCAAGCAAAGCACAAAGGCTAAGCAGGAGGTCAATGATGGGCCATAGAATTGGGCTAAGGAGGGCAGGATGAGTGGACTAGTACATCATGCTAAATGCAGGGCAGTGGCAGCACATCAGACCATGCATGGCAGGAGGGAGGAGGCTAGTCCATGGATTCAGACAACAGAGGATAGGGAGGAGGTGGATGGGGCAGCAAGCTAACTGTTCATAGAAGGTGGGTATTAGGAACTTTATTGTTTTTAAAATGTGTGTCAGTGCGAACTACTTAAAATATGAACAAGTATGCAGCATAATCTCACTTTTCTTCAGGAAGAAGAGGACGTTTGGGACTGTGACTCCGGGCTCACTTGGCAGAAACATCCTGACCCTCCACCCCCCATCGCAAAATGTAATGCCCGTGAATAGGGTAGATGGACGCAGTGTTATATAGAACTTAGTCCTGAGAGCACAATTGAAAATGAAAACTAGATATAGTATATGGTATAAACTATGCACCAAAAAGTGTGATATAAGATGAACCGGGGCGTGAAATATAATATGCAATACATTGTGCGCAATGACCGATTCATTGGAGAGGGCGAGATAGCACAGGCACTAGCGCTTGCTATGTGATATGCGCCTTGGAGTGTAATATGCACAGGGCAGTGTTGTGTAACCTAAGTAGTCTCTAAAGTTGTAATATAAAATATGTGCTGGTTAGTGTAACATTGCATATGCACTGTGACACTGATATGGATCCCAGATTGTAATATGTATGGCATAGCGCTGTGCTTTATAACATAGGCATCGAGGAAGGCACGTTAGATGGGGCAATATAACTAAGCCTGGGCAAAGCACTACGCTACGCTCGCGTAGTTTGCGAAGTTCGCGCTACTTCGCACTACGCGAACTGCACGTAGCACAGTGCGAACACGCGTAGCGTAGTGTTGCGTAGTGCTGCGGTCATTTTTTGCTTGTTCGCGGTCCTCAACGTCAAGTTGGCGACCGCGAGCAAGCAAAATGACATCCCGGCGAGACTTTTTCCTTGTTCGCGATCAGCAACTGCAAGTTGGCGATCGCGAGCATGGAAAATAAACCTACCGGCGAGATTCCCAACGCGAGGAGGTCAGGTTTCTCATTGCGAGTGGTCGTGTATGCTCGCGACCGCTCGCGATGAGAAACTACCAGTTCGCGTTGAGAAAGCTGAAGCTCGAGTAAAAATCTACTCGAGCAGCAGAAAACTACAGCTCGCACTGTGCAAGATGCCATTTTCAATGATTGCACAGTGCCGGTTGCTTGTCCGCACTGTGCATCATTGAAAACGACATCTGGCACAGTGCGAACAAGGTACTACGCAGTTCGCGAAGTGCTATGCGTAGCTCGCGTAGTGCGAACTTCACTTTGCGTAGCTTCGCGAAGTGCTACTTCGCGAACTACGCCCAGGCCTAAATATAACCCGTGCGAAGGCAAGTGTGGCATGACATATTCACGGGGTGGTGTTACAGTGCACATGGGCTAGAGAGTGTCATAGCATACGCACTAGCTGGTGGAATACAACACAGAGGTGTGTGGCACTCGGCGGGCACTGGTGGGTGTAACACAGCATTGGGCTCAGCCAGGAGCACGCTGTGACTCTTAAGTGAGGTTTGTCTCCTTTCCAGAGAGTAAAATAAAAAGTATTACATATCCGGTGGTGGATGTGTGTTTTATTAACCGTGAGGGGGTTTCTTGCATAGTTTGGTCGAATTTTTGTCGAATCCCCTTTGAATGGCTTGGTGTCCATGTGTATTAAATGTGCCCGTCAATAGCTACCCATGTTTGTATAAATAAACGACAAGGGTGTCTACTTGGAGAGTACCCACCAGCGGGGGCGCCGGGATTAGGCACGGTAGGGTGTCAGACATGTCAGAGCTTCACTAGCGGTGTGAATACATTCTACGTGGATTCATTGTATGCATAGTCGCCTTTTAATGAATATCACGCAAATCGTCATGGTGATAGGTACATACGGTTTGTCCAGCATGTCCTAGGTGTTTCTATAAATATATATAATTTTTGTTAAATAAAAAACAAAGGCCGGCCCCGGGGGATGGGGTCCCCGGGGCCATAAGTGGCCTGAGGTGGGGGGCAACACAGCCCCCCTCCTAAAGAATAAAAAAATTAAAAAAAGGCCATGACCTGGGGGTTGGGGTCCCCGGGGCCGATTAAGGCCTTGGGAGGGCCAAACTAATTTTTTTCAACAAAAAAAATTAGGGTGCAGGCCCTGGGGGATGGGGTCCCCAGGGCTAATAAATTAGAAAAAGAAAGGGGGCCACACAGCCCTCCTTCTTAAAAATAAATAAATAAAAGACCGGCATCACGCCGGAGGCCACGCCCCCTCCTTGTAGCACTCTGCAAACGCGCCGACTGGCCAGTTGTAAGTTGAGGAATTAATTCCCCTTCAATACTGAGGGTCCCTGAGGGCCAACTAGCCCAACAGGTATCTCCAGTATGCGCCAGGAAGCTGCGTTGCAGACAGGTGTTCTGAGGCCACGCCCCTTTTTACACCTCCATGCAACGCAGCTCTGTGGCGCTTACTGGAGGTACCTAGTGGGCTAGTTTGGCCCTAGGGACCCTTAGGATTCAAGGGGACTTAATCTCTCAACTCAGAACGCCTAGAGGCCCTGTGGCGCGTTTTTAAGTTGGAGAAATAATTCCCTTTCAATCCTGAAAGACCCTGGGGTCCAACTAGCCCACCAGGTGCTTCCAGTAAGCACCACTGCTCTGCGTTGCAGAGAGGTGGTGCAGGCCGTGCCACTTTCTACACCTCTCTGCAACGCAGCTCTGTGGCGCTTACTGAACGTACCTAGTGGTCTAGTTGGACCCTAGGGACCCTCAGGATTCAAGGGGACTTAATCTCCCAACTTAAAACGGCTACAGGGGGTGTTTACACAGTGGGCGAGGGAGGCGACAGGGCATGAGGTGACGTGTTCAAACACGCCCTGTGGTGCGTTTTAAGAGGTAGTTTTAATCCCCTGCCCTATTATATACTAGGGGCTTACAGAGGAGGTCATGCTAATCACAGGGGGACCCCAACACATAGTGTGCCCTAGTGTATGTAGGTGTTTTCACTGTATTCTGAGTGTATTTTAACATAGCACTGGCTCTAGGACTGGTTAGTCAGACTCAGTTACCACCAGTATCCGTCTGAAATAGTTGAGGGTACAGGATGATTTTGCAACAAGGCTTGTTTCTGCTCTTCTGTTTGTTCTTTCTGCACGTTATACTTCTTCCTGCACTTTTCTTCGTCTTTGAGGACTTCTGTTGCTTCTTTCTGCATTTCTTTTTTTTCTTTCTGTGTGTTTTTCCTTCTTTCTTCACTTATCTTATCTCTGTAGGCATAGCTAGAAATTAGCATTTAAAAAACCTTTGAAATTCACTGAAAAAAACATAGGTTTCAGGCACGTTATAGCTAGGAATTAGCATTTAAAAAACCTTAGAAATTCACTGAAAAAACCATAGGTTTCAGGGGCGTTATAGTTAGCTGGACTTTTCACTCGTACAAAACCATAGAAATTCCCCCGTTATAGTTAGTTCAGCTAACTATAACTCGCGCGCCCGCAATGCACTGCTGATGACGTCACATATTACATCACTCCTGACATGGTCAGTGACATCACTCATGACATCACTGATGACATCACTGATGACATCATCCTTGTGATAGAGTGGCAGACCTCCTCTCCCCCTAATATAACCTTTGATACATTCAAAAATAGAAATTAAAATTTTCAAAACAATGGACATACCAATACCAGTTACAACAACCTATTCAGTAATTGTAAGATCCACATCCACATCCACTCATTCACCAACAGTCCTATACAGTCACTCATACATGTACTCACTCATCATATGTACTCATACACCTATACATCCTGTTACACTACGCCACTCATCCATAAAGTTACTCACACACATAGTGACTCATGCTAATAAAGAATCAAACATCCGTTTACCTGCATATACAGTTATACACACACCACCACACTTACTTCTACAGAAACTTACACATACTTAGTCTTTTTAACAATCACTTCTAGAAACACATACTTATTCATACAGGAACTCTTTCAATCTCTCACTCTCACATATACTCACTTATATACACCAATGGTCACATATACTAGTTTAAAACATATGTAGTTACTCATAGAGACACTATTGAGACAGTCATTCAGTCACTAACACACCCATGCACACACTCATCCACCCATACAGTCCTGCACACATGCTGTCTTCAACACATACAAACAGTGAGTCACTCATCCATGCACCTATGCACTACGTAATACCCCCCACCGAACCATACAGACATCAGACACTTATACTGATACTCAAAAAAACAACTAATAACCTATATAGACACTCATGTAGCTACTCACCAACCCATGCAGCCACTTATACACAAAGTGAGAGACTGATACAGATATTTACATATTTAAACATTACTCACTAAGCCATGTATTCACTAAGATATACTTAATCGGTCAGTTATACAATCAATTTTTCAAAAACAAATCATCCATTTAGACACTTATATACCCATTTATTCTTCCATCGACCTTGAGATATACATATATAAAACATATGTCATTTTCAGAAAAACACACATTCACTGGATGATGTCATCAGTGATGTCATCAGTGATGTCATTTGAGATGTCATCAGTGATGTCATGAGTGATGTCACTGACCATGTCATGAGTGATGTAATATGTGACGTCATCAGCAGTGCATTGCGGGCGCGCGAGTTATAGTTAGCTGAACTAACTATAACGGGGAAATTTCTATGGTTTTGTACGAGTGAAAAGTCCAGCTAACTATAACGCCCCTGAAACCTATGTTTTTTTCAGTGAATATATATATATATATATATCTATATCAACTCCTCTTTTCCTCGGAACAGCCGCCGCTCTCCAAATCAACGGGTGCGTCGTCGAAAGGGACCACCCAGGAAAGGTCCGTAATATTTTCTCTTTCTTCCTCACAACGACAAAGATTGACGACGCTGTGTTCTGACCAATTATTTTTATTGGGACAGCTTGGAAGGACGCGTTTCGCCTGCACAGCAGGCTTGTTCACCAATAGTTTTACCATTTCAAAATCGGCCATTTTAAACCACAGTACATAGAGACATAATCACGTGATACAACTACACTTGCAGTGTGTTGAACAAAAGACTAGTAGTTCTTACATATCGAGCGCTTCAAGTTTCAATTGATCGTTACATGAACAAATTAATACATGTAATTTGTGCATTGGTTAGGTGATTACTTATACATCAACAATGCGCAAGTTTGAAATGGAGAATAAATCGCAAAACGAACTACTGTAATTCATTTTTTCGTTTCAATAAAGCTTTATGTAACCGCATGAGTTACACGCATTCTATCTTGCTGGATAACGTTAGCATAAAAACACTTCTACCCTAGTGGGTAACATTTTGCTGAAACAGGTCAGAACATTTGAACCCTAGTGGGTATACCATATTCAATTATCTAAAAAAAACGTCAATAAGATCGTTGTTACTGTCACGCAACAGAAATATCATTCAGTCTGTTAATTTAATTTAGCCCCTGTGGGCATAAACCCATTTCTTGTGAGGTTTCTGCACTGTTTATATCAGAGCAACTTATGTCCAATTTCACCATGAGTGTCTTTTCTTAATTAAATCAGAATAAAATCTGCTCATAATAACACTGTATTGTTGATGCTGTACCTACCCTAACCTCGACAGAATTCTAGTCACAAATCGGCCTGAATAGCCCATTGTAGCACGTAAATTATTCAGATCCTACTACTAGCCTGAATGTATGTAGTCCCCCGTGAAAGAAAATGTGCAAAATTATAAAATAAAATTGAAAAACTTAAGAAAAATAGTTAAAACCAGAAATTAAAAGAGGTTTTAGCATGAATTATTCTCACATGATTGACAACTTCTGTGCCCACTAATATACAAGTGTGTTATCAGATCCTCTTCCATATTTAAGCCCATAGGGACTTTCGTATTCAGTTCTATAATATAGTGCGATTCTAATTTCCTGAGCTTTCTTTCTCGGTTTCCGCCTCTGATATTAGGAGGCACGCAATCTATCACAAAATAACTTAACACTTGTGCATTTTTAGCATGGTGAAGATCAAAATGCCGTGCTACTGGATATGACTTGTCACCATTCCTAATAGCTCTCAGGTGTTGTAGGATTCTAACATGTGCTGGGTGAATTGTACTGCCCACGTATTGCAGACCACATGGGCACTGCAACACGTAGACAGCATATTCTGTCTTACAAGATAACAGACCTTTGATCTTTTTCTCTCTTTTAGAGAGTCCAGGTTTGTAGGAAAAAGTGTTTTTCCCATGGCTGCATGCTTTGCATTTTGTGCATTTAAGAAACCCTTCTTTCCTTCTTAACCATGCATACATCTTTACATTTTGTTGTTGTGGAATCATGTTACTGACTAGCATCTGTTTGAAAGACCGAGCTCTTCTAAAGGTGATTGCAGGTCTTTTTTGTACTAGCTTGCCTAACACTGTGTCATTCCTGATAAGGTGCCAGTGCTTGTTAAGAATATTTCTTACTTGACCATGTTGTCGGTTGAAGGAGGTAATCATTCTTATTTCATTATTCTGTGTTCTGCTTCTCTTGATCTTACTCTGGCTATCGTGAAACAGAATGTCCTCCCTTGTCCTCTTTTTTGCCTTTACAATAGAAGCTTGGATGTATATCTATATATCTATATCTCTATATATTCACTGAAAAAAACATAGGTTTCATGCACATTATAGTTAGGAATTGGCATTTAAAAAACCTTAGAAATTCACTGAAAAAACCATAGGTTTCAGGGGCGTTATAGTTAGCTGGACATATCCCTCATACAAAACCCTAGAAATTACCCCGTTATAGTTAGTTCAGCTAACTATAACTCGTGCCCCCGCAATGCACTGCTGAGGACTTCACATATTACATCACTCATGACATGGTCAGTGACATCACTCATGACATCACTGATGACATCTAAAATGTTACAAATAGTTACATATTTCTGTTTTAAAATTGCTTCCGAATGATAGAAGGTAAGCACAGAGTTTTGTCTGCAAAGATGCTCAAAGAAAAATGACTGAAATGATTGCGGTCCTTCAATAGGTACAATGGGAAATATCATGAACCACTCAAATCTGTTTTTTTGGAGGTCACATGATATCCGATAACAGAGAGATTTCAAAACTACATAAGTATAAACAGAGTGTTTTTAAAAACGTGTTCAATCTTTGTAGGTTCTGGCAGATCTGCCCATTCTGCATATTAATACTTAGTTAAACTTACCTTCACAGTAATAGAAATTAAAAATGGTATGCATTTTTTTCTGAATTTTTTTTTGCAATGTAAATTGATGTAAATTGCTTATTTTAGAATTAGGATCTGTGAAAGAAAAAATAGTTATAACATGTAATAATACATTTTTTACAACACAGCATAATTTCAACAAAGTAATTTGTTTGCCTTTTTTGCTGTTCTCAGAATATATTGAATTTCACTAGAAATAGTGATTTCAATCGTACTCATCACTTAACAGCGGGCAAAAAAAACAATCCAAAAGATTGTTTATAAAAAAACAACATGCTATTCTCAGTAAAATACCACAAAATACAAATCCCACATATATGAAATGCTTATGGCTAACAACATTTTATAACTTTAACTTATAAAAACTGTAAATGTTGTCGCTTAAAAATATTCACCGAGTCAATGAGCACAAAAAAGTCCATAATTCAAACATATACCTTTCCTTGAGGCCAAATGGTATTTTTGCACTCCTTTTTATGTAATTTGTCCAATGGTAGTCCTATTACATTATAATAATAAATTCCTCAGAGAGTGAATTATCTTCCTAAAACTTTGGCTTTAAAAATATTAGGTAGGAATTTGGTAATTCCCTAGGCAAATGTTGTTTGAAAACCAACTGGGAATCATTATAAAGGGTCTAGCCTTTGTCACATTTTAGATAGGCAGTGTAATGTCCAGATGTGGTGGAAGGACCATCATGGATAATTATTGCAATTGCTACAAAAGTCCTTCCTGATATTGATAGTTGTGTTGCTACAAATTGCTTTATTAAAGTATCCAATTTTCTTCCATCAGCTGTACAACGTTGCATCATTAAAATTATGTATTGTCCATATTTTGTTAAAAATAATGTGGATAACATTTCTGATTTACATTGGCTACACTCCATGTTTTGATTTGCACCTTTAACTACTTTATTGAAAGACACTGATTTACAGTCCGGTAATGTTAAATACAGAAATCTTTCAGTGTCTACATTAGTGGTACATGTATACATGCAATTTTCACAATGATGTTCCCAATTGTAAGAAAAGCCAAAAATATTTTCTATTTCTACACCTTCATTTTCAAAAATGGTAAGCATATACATTAAAAATTCCTGAGCATCTTGTTGGATATTTTGTGTAAATTGTGTAGAGCCAGAACACACATCCAAATGATTACAAACATCTGAAACTGTATTTTACCTGTATCTGTTGTCAATTTTTCATAAACAGAATGCAACAGAGAACAAAATCTTTTTTGCCGATTCTGCATAATTTGTTCTTGCAAACCTTCAAGATAAAAAACAACATTGACCACCACATCAGCATAGCAGTTGACCCCTGAATTATTTCCAAACTGATAACCAACAATCTCTTCAACAGTGTCCGATTTCCTTTTACTTGCAATCACAACATTATCTTGTTCTTTTCCCTTCTCGACACCTTCAGAACAGATATTCTCAAACCTTCTTTTTTGACCAACCACACGCTTTTCAAATACAGGATATTGACCTAAATTTGGAGCATACACCCTTCTTAACCTATTATACTCTTTTACACAGTTTGCATCTGCAGTAACATTTGTCTCATCAAAATCAATCAAAAACAAACCAGATAATGTTCTGACTCGTGACAAAGCAACATATGCCATACCCTCTTTAAATACAGTAGATCCAATGTTCACCAATGCACTGTCTACACTTAATCCTTGAGATTTATGAATAGTCACTGCATATGTCAGAGAAAATGGAAATTGTTTCAAACGGACATATAAATCTTTAACAAGCAAAAAACAAACTGAACAACGACCAATTTCTTTAACTTCTTCAATCTGATCAAATTTAATTTTTAAAAATTCAATTCCTTCTTTTTTCTGATAATTAACAAAATCCACCACTTTACCCATTGCGCCAATTACTAAACCTTTTTCTACATCCAAATTATGCCTTAAAATTACCCGACAGTTTACCCACGCATATAGTGTCTTTTCTAAAAGAGCTGTTTTAGATATTTTTTTTTCTAAAGAATCCAGTTTTGTTTTCAACTTCCCGTCAAAATAGTAGTGATTCCTTCATGCTCTATTTTATCGATGGCTTCCATTTTTATAATTTCTTCATTTTCCAGTTTCAATAGTTCTTCGTTGAATATGGAACACTCGCGCAGTGTTGGCATTAAGCAGATCACTGATTTATTTTCAGCAATTTTCATGTACACTTTTGCAGGAACTACATTTTCATTTGGAAACACATTGCAAAGTAATCGACTCTCCAAAGCTTGTTTGCCATGTTTTGTAAGAATTACAATTCTTATATCTTGAAGAATACTTCCATATTCAGCATCATTTGCCTGTCGCATATTTGTTGTCAGTTCTTTGTATTCAAAATTACTCCAAATGTTCACATTACCAACACTACCAAGAGACTTTCTGGTATCTTCATGTGCAAGTGTTTTAAATACCGGTTGTCCTTTTACCGGAGTCAGTTGCAGTAGATCTCCAAAAACTAAGATGTGTTTTCCTCCAAATAACACGTCATACTCTGTTTTAAGACTTTGCTGCATTCTTAAATGCACAAAGGCAAGCATCAAGTTTGAGACCATGCTCACCTCATCAATAAGGAGAAGTTTCATTTTCTTCAGGACTCTTGAAACTTCACAACAAGCTTCTCCAGATAGCTTGTGGTATTCCAATTTGTTCTCATGCTCTACTGGTAGCATTAGTAAACGATGTAAAGTAATTCCTTTAATGTTATGTGCTTCCAACCCAGTTGGAGCAGTGACAACACAAGACAAATGTGACTCACTTGTTTTCTGCAGATAACTTGTAATTACTTTAATTAAGAAACTTTTTCCTGTTCCAGCTTGACCACTCACATACATTCGGATAGGTTGAAATGATGTACATGAGCACCCTTTCTTTTCATGAAGTAATCCATGGTCAATCTGCTCTTTCACTTGTTGATATATTTGTTTCTGTTCAACATTTAGTTGTTCTTCCAAGTTTCCTAACTGTATTACATCTTCTTGAGCTTGATACATTACTGTGTCCACCTCATTCATGGCAGTTGCTGCTTCATTTTCAACAATTGGTTGTCCAAGTGGATCTTGACTCAGTGCAGCAGAACTTTGACTGTTTTGAGAACTGTCTTTAGCAATCTCAGCTGCAATTGTAGCTTCTTGATCGATTTCATCATTCAACATTTTCACATAATTTGCAAAAGCACTGCATTGTATGCTATCTTTACAAGCATTAAATGAATCTTCATAGCTCTGAAAATCTCCAAGTAATTCCAGTTCTGAATGCCATGGTTTGAACATTTGCAAAAGGGCTAAATAGTAAAATTCCCTTTTATCAGCAGTGTCGCAACTCAGCTTCCTGTGATTAATTACATTTCCTTTCCTTTGTTTCACCAAACATCCCTCGGAACCAATCACTGCATATTTTCCATCATTGATGTTCTCTGTAGTATTCCGTTTAAAAGTGTAGTTTTGCAGCACTTCATAGAGACACATGTTCTCAAGATGATGACTTCTGTTTGGGTAATATGTGTCCAACATATTCGTTTTCAAAATATATGTACTTTCTGGTTCTTTTTCTGCTAAATATTCACTTTCTTGAACAGATTTCAGTACCCGATTTCGCATTCCTGCAAGACCTAGACTCACCCAAATGATTCTTCTACTTTTGGAATATAGACTTGCAGATGATAACCGACCTGAACATTCATATGTCAACGAATCCCCAGCACTCGTATTAATCAAAGTTTCAATACAGTTATGACGTGTAAGTCAGAAACAACAATAGCAATAAAATTCTTGTGCGAGGTTTAGTTTTCCTTGTTCTTTATTTTCAAGGCGACATCCTAGTCACAGCCAACACGTGTTTCGTCGTATAGGGGCATTGACCCACAACTTCCTCAAGGCTGTGTAAATTAAAAGACAATACATACCGTAAGGTATTATCAACTTCTAAAAGATAGATCATATCAGCTGGCATTGTGCATTACCTCTTAAGTTGTTACACAGAGGATTCCCATGCAGTGAACCAGTTCTACAAGATTACAAGAACAGGAATCTATTGTCAAATCCGAAGTGAGTAGACGCAAAATTGGATACATACAGGTAAACATATGGAAAGAAGTGTACTCAGGTAAAGAGATCGAAAAAGAAAAATTATTTTTTATTTAAAGTTAGGTATCCAATAGAGCTAGCGACCAAAAGAAAATGGAGAGAAACGGAAGGGCGTGCAGAAAACGACGTGATCAGGTCTTGTCTAATAATAGAATCGATTGCTGTGGTGCTGGTCGTGTCTCACGTGAAAGTGACTGAGTAAAATTGCAATCAATGTATCAACAAAAAACGTGATCCGGTCCCGCCTGGTGAGAAATTCAGTTGCTCGGGTGCTAGTTGTGATTTTCGTGAAGGTGACGAGGTGTTGAGCAACACCGCATGCCCATAATAGTGAGTCGACTCCTAACGAGGACATAAGTCAAGAATATTTACCTATTTTCTATTCAATTGGTACTTCTAGATAGGGAAACATAATCAAAGCGCAAGTACATTAGTGGTCTATTATGCGAACTATATAATGTTATCTTAGGTATGAGTCCATAATTTGAACCTACTTAATATGTGGTTATAATTCCAGACCACATAGGGGTCAAATCCACGACTGGAACATTCAAAATTTCTTGGTTCCTTAGTCAGTCAAGCGTAAGTATTGCGCTGATCTGAAAAGAGTAAATGCGCCGATCAGTGCTGCTTGGCTAAGAATATATATTCAGAATTATCTCAACATCTGATACTGTTATATCACAGTTAAATGCCAAAGATATCACAGTAAGCTCACAAATATCTATCCTCAAAAGTAGTCCACAGTCACCCGATCCCAACCTGGTTCAGCGTGTTATATTGTTAACGTTCCAAGGAAAAAAAATTTCGGCTGAATTCTTACTATCTATCAAATTCTCCCTGTTTCGGTATTTGTCAAATAAACTCAAGGTCTCCGATCCCTAACATTATCTGTGAACACACCCTTTCACGTAAAACGTCTTGCGTCTTAACAATAGAAATAGAAACAAGACTTTCCTTGGAACGTTAACAATATAACACGCTGAACCAGGTTGGGATCGGGTGACAGTGGACTACTTTTGAGGATAGATATTTGTGAGCTTACTGTGATATCTTTGGCATTTAACTGTGATATAACAGTATCAGATGTTGAGATAATTCTGAATATATATTCTTAGCCAAGCAGCACTGATCGGCGCATTTACTCTTTTCAGCTCAGCGCAATACTTACGCTTGACTGACTAAGGAACCAAGAAATTTTGAATGTTCCAGTCGTGGATTTGACCCCTATGTGGTCTGGAATTATAACCACATATTAAGTAGGTTCAAATTATGGACTCATACCTAAGATAACATTATATAGTTCGCATAATAGACCACTAATGTACTTGCGCTTTGATTATGTTTCCCTATCTAGAAGTACCAATTGAATAGAAAATAGGTAAATATTCTTGACTTATGTCCTCGTTAGGAGTCGACTCACTATTATGGGCATGCGGTGTTGCTCAACACCTCGTCACCTTCACGAAAATCACAACTAGCACCCGAGCAACTGAATTTCTCACCAGGCGGGACCGGATCACGTTTTTTGTTGATACATTGATTGCAATTTTACTCAGTCACTTTCACGTGAGACACGACCAGCACCACAGCAATCGATTCTATTATTAGACAAGACCTGATCACGTCGTTTTCTGCACGCCCTTCCGTTTCTCTCCATTTTCTTTTGGTCGCTAGCTCTATTGGATACCTAACTTTAAATAAAAAATAATTTTTCTTTTTCGATCTCTTTACCTGAGTACACTTCTTTCCATATGTTTACCTGTATGTATCCAATTTTGCGTCTACTCACTTCGGATTTGACAATAGATTCCTGTTCTTGTAATCTTGTAGAACTGGTTCACTGCATGGGAATCCTCTGTGTAACAACTTAAGAGGTAATGCACAATGCCAGCTGATATGATCTATCTTTTAGAAGTTGATAATACCTTACGGTATGTATTGTCTTTTAATTTACACAGCCTTGAGGAAGTCGTGGGTCAATGCCCCTATACGACGAAACACGTGTTGGCTGTGACTAGGATGTCGCCTTGAAAATAAAGAACAAGGAAAACTAAACCTCGCACAAGAATTTTATTGCTATTGTTGTTTCTGACTTACACGTCATAACTGTATTGAAACTTTGATTAATACGAGTGCTGGGGATTCGTTGAACTGTGACGTAGAGCTTTTGCTCTTCTGTGTAGAGTTAGTGGTTTCTCTATACCTTACAGCACCGTCAGATTAAATGTATGATAATTTACAAATGTGAATTTCCCTTTGAGCGCCTGGGACACCTATGATCAATACCACTATCTTTAACTAACTGAACATTCATATGCTCCAATTTCACGATGCGATAACATCTTCAAACTGAAACTGTATAATTTCTTACTTAGCGTCTTCTCGTAAGAAATCTCTTCCAACATTTCTTTCAATTCAGTCTTTTCTGATTTAGTAATATAGGACGTTACATATTGAGCAACAGCAATGGAATTGTCCGCAACATACTGAATATCCATGTTAGCGTTCCACATGGATAAAATAACTGGATTGTAGCCATTTATGTATTTTGATTCTTCGCTTCTTCTTAAGTTGTAGGTATTTTTCGGAGACTCTCTTGTGATGGCATGTCGCATAGCTGACATAAAACTGTTCACTCTTCCTTTGGATAATACAGGACGTGGAAATCCAAAACGACATTTGGTATAGAACTTATCCTTTGACTTGTAGTTTCGTCGACATTATTTTCAACACCTATGGCTTTGGAATCGTAAGACTTGTTGTTTTAAGTTTTTATCTTCTCTGCACATGTGGCATAATCTTCAATGAAAGACAAAACAGTTTCATCTGAATCTGTTCCAAATTTGGGGGCGTGCTTGATCCATAACAACATATGTATATGAGGAGCACCTCTTGCTTGATACTCCTTTCTCCAAAAGAAATCCACAACTTCTCCAAGAGGAGGATTCTTTTTATGTCTTTCATCTTTATTGCAGATGAAAGACATCATAGCTTCAAATCTATGATTGAAATATTTGCATACATTAACAGGATCCAAAGAGCGCAATTCTCCAGGTATCTTGTATTCAATATTTTTTATATTGGAATTTGCCTCTCGAAGAAATTCAAGTAAATCATCCCGAGCATACTCAGCACAGCTTAATGTAACAAGCCATGTAGGAGTTCCCAAGTTCTGTAGCATACATTTCAGTTCTCCATGTCGACGGTACCAATATTCATTAGTCCCACGCTGACATGCCATCAGATTAGTCAACTGAGATTCTAAATGATCATCTCTCTGATGCACTTTATCCATAAAATCCTTTGCAGTTACATTTTGAAGATGCATTCCAGTTTTTAAAATGTGATTTACTGCATATGGAAGTCCAGACAAGTCACTTTCAAACAGAGATGAAACATATAAGGGATACATTGTCGAAATCTTGGATCTTCTGCATATAATCTTGTTGTCCGATCTTCAGATGCAGGAATCTGCACAGGACGTTCATCATATCGTCCACCTTTTCCTGTTGGAAACAACTGCGGGAAACAAGGAGCTTCCAAGCTCTCTTCCCATACACTCACGGGAGTTCCTTGTGCTTTCTTCATCTGAACAGATCAATAGCGTTTCCCATAACTTCTTTAGAATGAAGAGGATGTATGCTGAAATGTTCATAAATTTCTTCTTCTTTTGACTTATCCACTTTTTCAAGTTGCCCAGTTGGTATTCCTGTGTCTTCTAGTATTTCTTCTTCATCTTCATCCATATAAATGGCTTCATACCATTTATTATTTTTTTTCAAATACAAATTTGCTCTTTGTACTTTTCGTACATCCACCAGCTCCTGCCAAATGTTCTTATTCTTTGTAGGTACACCATTAACCAGAATAACTAATGGTTCAGTTTCCAAAGTATCTGCATCAAGGAGGTAATTTACCAGTTTTTGGCTCCATACGCACTATGGTCTGAAACGGATGGACACATTGAATGAGTATAGACTCATACGTATTTAAATCAGAAAGTTCTGGAGGAATATCAACAAATTCTAAATTATTATGTACAGCTCTAGCTGGCACTCTATTTTCTTCTAAATTGTTATAACAGTATTTACAAATACGCTGATCTTCACCCAAATCAAAACAATTTTCCAGAAATATATATGTTGCAAAATCTTTCCACTCATAATTATCTTCATTTTCACTTTTTTATAGAGATCAACATTCCTTGTTTGAATTTTATAATGGCTTCTCCGGCAACAAATACAAGTAATATTTGATCTTTCATAAGAGATAATAGTAAATTTTGTCATTTCATCTTCAAAAATTTTACTAACAGTGAGTTCTACATTCTCTTCCACATTTTCATCAATCACTGTGTCATTTTCTACATTTTCTTGCTCTGGACCAAAGTAACAAAACTGAATTTCATCAGTAACCTTCACTACATCTGATACAGATCCACGGAACAGAGCATTATTCAACTCATTTAACTTTAGTGCTGGACTTTTAGCAAAATACAATGTTCTCACAAACTTTCTCATTTCAGTATGATGAACATCCAGCATCCTAAAATGGTGAAAAACACTTTGACACACTTTCCTAGATAGACAAGCCAGAGAATGTCCTTGCAAACCAGTATTCTCTCTCACTCTGCATGGATCTAGTCTTTGAAGCACCTTAATCTTCTGTTTAACACTCTTTTTACTATATTCTCTTAGAAAGTCACGTAATTTATCAATAGATTCCTGATGCACAGTACAAATACTACTACAATTCCAAGTGTACACTGGGGCTTTAGGACGTCTCCCCATAACCTCATCAGCCATCACTTGTTCCTCATTTCTTGGAACCATTTTCTCCTTTTCCATTACACACCCATCCTTACACATCTTAGATCAATGTTCCAATGCCCAAATTGAGATCATGATCTTTAAGATGGATACGGTCACCCAAGATTCGTGGAGGGGGGCATTGGTATATCGCCCTCCTGGTCCTACAAAGGATTTCTCCACCCAATTAATGGAATTAATTGCCCCCCATATGATTGCGACGGAGAATTTTCTATTACTAGGCGATTTTAATATACATTGTGATAATCTTTTGCTGCCCGAAGTAGCAGCCTTTACTTCTGACATGGCTACCCTTCACCTCATCAAAAAGAACGAGGGTCCCACACACACGGCCGGCCATACTCTAGATATTATTTTCTCCAACTCAGACCGGCTTATTTGTAAATCCCCCCGTCCTTTGTGCTGGTCCGACCATGCCCTTATTAATTTCCAAGTGGAGCACCCCCCTACACCTTCTATCCTGGCAACACATATTCAATTCCCCTATAGACAATGGTCTAAAATTAACTCGGAGTCTTTTGCATCAGCCTTCACACCTCCTAGGCTCTCTCCGATTAACAACATAGAAGACAATCTCACTCTTTTTAACACCTCTGTTTTATCGGCTATTAACTCAATCGCCCCTGTAAAGACTTGTTCGAAAGCCCCCAGGAATAATTTGGCGGTGTGGTTCACCCCGGAATTGCGTTTAACGAAAAGCAAATGCAAAAACCTCGAAAGAAAGTGGCGTTGCACCAACTTAGACACTGATAAAGCAAATTTTAGAGCAGCTTTATCACTTTATCATAAAGAAATTAAACTTGCACGCAGATTATATATAGCCACGCAATTGAGACTAGCAGGCAATGCGCCGAAAATTCTTCATCAAATCTTGAAAGACTTCACCTGCCCTAAAGCCTGTGATCTGGACAATTTGCACTCCCAAGCTCTCTGCAATAAAATTAGTCTTTTTCTCATCCAAAAAATCGACACTATCTATGATAAATTGGCCAGTACTGGCCACTCCTCAATGTTGGATGACACTGTTAAACCTTTTACTGTCAATCCCCCACCTCTGATGTCTTTCCCCCTTATCCTACGGGAGGAGGCAACTACTTTATTACATAATGTCACATCGGGCTCCCCCGTAGATGTTATGCTTGCAAGACTGGGGGCTTCTCTTGCGGCCGCACTTGTGGACTCTGCTACCATGCTGTTTAATTCCTCTCTAAGTTCGGGCCTAGTCCCCCTTTCTTGGAAAGCTGCACAGGTTATACCCCCACGGAAAAATAACAAGCTTCCTATGAACGATCTCGCCAACCTTCGCCCTATCTCCCTTCTCCCATATCTGAGCAAGGTTCTTGAGAAATATGTGAATAAACACATCTCTATCCATATTGAAACAACAGGCTACCTGGATCCGTCACAATCAGGATTCCGTGCAAATTACTGCACTGAGACGGCCTTGGTTGCTGTAACCGACTGTATCAGACGCACGTTAGATCAGGGACAATCTGCCATCTTGGTCCTTTTAGATCTTTCTGCTGCGTTTGATACGGTCAACCATCAAACCCTGCTCAAAAGATTAAGAGAAGCAGGATTAGGAGGTACGGCGCTTACCTGGATTACCAGTTTTCTTACTGACCGTACACAAACCCTGAACCTCGGTCCCTTTCACTCCGCCACCAAGTGTTTGACCAAGGGTGTGCCACAGGGCTCTTGTTTGAGCCCTACACTGTTTAATATCTACGTGGCCCCCCTTGCCCCTCTTTTAAGATCTCTTGGGTTCATCCCCATTTCCTATGCGGATGACACTCAACTTATCTTTCCTTTTGATAAAACTTCTCCTTCTGCTCAAACCCGTTTTTCCCAAGGCATGCTGATCATCTCGGAATGGATGTGTAGTAACTTTTTACAGCTGAATGCCAATAAAACTGAAATCGTCCTCTTTGGAGATGCCACTATTTTATGGTCTCCAAACTGGTGGCCTATTGAGCTGGGGCCCGCCCCATTACCTAAGGTCACAGTGAAAAATTTGGGCGTCCGCCTTGATCAGGCCATGTCCATGAAGGATCATGTCTCTTACACCGTCAGTACATGTTTTTTTACTCTGCGTCTTTTGAAGAAAGCCTTGCCATACCTCCCTGATTTTTTCCGCAGGACACTGATCCAGGCCCTGGTACTAAACAAACTTGATTATTGTAACTCACTAATGGTCGCTTCAAATGAATCTGCTCTCAGCCGTCTACAAGTGGTGCAAAATACCGCAGCACGACTGGTTACTAAAGCTCCCAGCAGATCAACATCTACCCCGCTACTACGGCAACTGCATTGGTTACCAGTGAAGAAAAGAGTCAAGTTTAAACTGTGCTGTCTGACCCACAAAGCACTGTGGGGCCCCGGCACTTCATACCTGACTGAAAGGCTCCATTGGTACATCCCCAACCGAGATCTAAGGTCTGGTTCTAAATCGCTGCTAACCGTCCCGAGGATTAAGAGATCGCGTTTGGGCGGTAGATCTTTTTCCTACCAAGCCCCTTCGGTATGGAATCAACTTCCCCTTTCACTCAGACAATGCTCTGACTATCTTGAGTTTAGAAAGTCTCTGAAAACCACTCTCTTCTCGGAACAATAATACCTCAGCACACCAGCTCAGGGTGGCAAGCGCTGAGAGACCCCTTCTGGGGTGATTCATGCGCTTTATAAACTATATAACATAACATAACATCCTTAACTTCATATGCTCTACGTTCATCTTATCGTCCACCTTTTCCTGTTGGAAACAACTGCGGAAAACAACGAGCTTCCAAGCTCTCTTCCCATACACTCATGGGACTTCCTGTTGCTTTTTTCATTTGGAACAACTCAATCGTATTCCCCATCACCTCTTTGGAATGAAGTGGATGTACACTGAAATGTTCATAGATTTCTTCACATCTGGACATGTCCACTTTTTCTATTTGTCCACCTAATGTTTCAGTATCTTCTGCTAAATCTATTTCATCTTCTCCTACAAACCCATTTCTATAGTACTCATTATTTTTTAACAGATACAATGATGCCTTTTGCACTTTTCTAACATCCACTAACTCTTGGCAGACTTTCTTATTCTTAGTAGGAACACCATTAACTAGAATGACTAGTGGCTCATTTTCTGCATGGCCTACACCAATAGTTTCAATATTTTTCCTTAAATCTAACAGTAAATACACAACTCTTCCTTTCAATCCTCTTTGCAACTCTGATGGAGGTAATTTACGTGTTTTAGGCTCCATACGAACAATAGCCTGAAATGGGTGAACACATTGAATGAGAATAGACTCATACGTATTTAAATCTATCAGCTCTGGAGGAATAGCAACCAACTCTAGATTATTATGAACAGCTCTAGCAGGCATTTTATTCTCATCTAATTTGTTATAACAATATTTGCAAATACGCTGCTCAGATCCCAAATCAAAACAATCCTCTACCAACAAATAAGTTGCAAATTCCATCCACTTATCATTATCTTCTATTTCACTTTTTAAATACAGATTGACACCCCTAGTCTGATTTTTATAATGACTTCGCCGACAACAAATACAAGAAACATTTGGTCTTTCACCTGAAATTACCTTAAACTTTGTGATTTCATCCTCAAAATTTTTTGTAATTACGGGTTCTACATTGTCATCAACATTTTGTTCTACTAATGTGTCAGTTTCTGCACTCTCGTGCTGAGGACCTTAGTAACAAAACTCAATATCATCACAAACCTTCTTCACATCTGATACTGACCCACGCAAAAGAGCACTACTCAACTCATTTAACTTTATTGCTGGACTTTTTGCATAATACAATCTTCTCACTAACTTCCGCATTTGAGTATGATGTACTGCCAGCATCCTGAAATGGTGAAAAACACTTTGACAAACTTTCCTAGAAAGACAAGCCAAAGAATGACCTTGCAAACCAGTATTTTTTCTCACTTTGCACGGGTCTAGTCCGTATAACACCTTAATCTTTTGTTTAACACTTTTTTTACTATATGCTCGTAAAAAAGGACATAATTTATCAATAGATTCCTGTCGTACACTACAAATACTACTGCAATCCCAAGTGTACACAGGTGTTTAGGACGTCTCCCTAGAACTTCATCAGTTATCACTTCTTCTGCATTTCTTTCAACCATTTTCTCTTTCTCAATTGGACAACCATCTCTAACCTCATAACCTCTACCACTGGTGTCTACTGCATACAATATTATTTTGCACTGTAAATAACTCTCTTCATGAAAGAAAGGCTCTGAACTGGAACTGGGTTTCCATTCTTCCAAAAAAAATCACAATTATTTTTTCTATTAATTACTCTTTTCCTCCTACTTTTGGCCTTCATTAAATGGATTGGTTTATCTAGTGATCGAATTCTGTTTAATACTAAAATGAATAGTTTCCATTTTACTTCAAAAGCCTTTTCAACAATGTTTTCAATATGCTTCTTCTTTTTATAAAATAGGACTCGCTTTTTATATTTCTTCACATCTTTCAGCAAATTATGTACTACTCTCTTGTAAAATATTTTTTTGCGTAATTCCTTATACTGATTTTGCCTTCTTTTACCATACTTTGTCTCCTTTGACTGACCATTTGCTTTCTTGATTTTCCTCTTATTTTGATTTTTTTTCTAGTTGAAGCATTCTCAGAGGTTTCAGCATTCTGTACATTCTGTTTGATCCTACAAACATTTTTAATAAATTGCTTTGTGATCTTACCAGAAGATTTTTTCTTTTTAGCCACATTATCTTGTACATTCAACACTTGTGGTTGATGTTTCTTCAAGTAATTCTCCTGTCCCTGTTCTTTTCTTTTACTGGCATGATTTCTCTATTTTAACGTTGAAAAACAGTATCTGTAAAAAGAATCACAAATAAATGTATATTAATAACTTTCAAATTTATACTATTCTATTACTGTAAAAACACATTTTATATAAAAACTGACTAAGAAACTATAGCCCTGAAGCACAAGTGTGACGATGGCTAAAACACTACATGCATAGTGCATACTACTTTGAAGTAGTTCATGCCCTAAATCCTACCTCACTAAAAGACTACATGCTAACTGACTGAATGATTATAGTACTATAAGGAGACACAATGGGTGAGTGACAGGGTGTTTCCTAGAAGTGTATGAATACTGACATTGATATTGATGGTGTGAAAGACAAGTGTGTAGGTGATTAGAGACCTACATGCATAGTGGACACGTGTTTGAATCCATCCATATGATAAGGCCTGTCTCAGTCCAATAGTACTTGGATACTGACTGAATATTTTGAGTATTGCAAGGAGAGTGCCAGGGTGAATTTATAAGTATTTGTATTTTGGTGCAGTAAATACATTAGTACATGGTGCTGAATAAGTCACTGGAGAAGTATAAGGGGAGTGACAGAGTGTTTTCGGGAACCGTATGAATACTGTCTGGGATATTGAAGTTGTGAAAGACAAGTATGTAGGTGGCTAGAGACCTACATGCATACTGGATAGACGTTTGAAACAGTCCATAGAGTAACACTTGGATCACTGCAAAACTACCTGGAAGTGTATGAATACTGACTTGGGAATTGAAGGTGTGAAAGACAAGTTTGTAGGTGGTTACAGGACTGCATGCATAGTGAATAGGTGTTTGAAGCAGTCCATGTGCTAAGGCCTGGCTCACTGCATGAGTACTTGGGTACTGACTGAATGATTAGAGTACTGCAAGGAGAGTGACTGGGTGAATTTATAAGTGGTTGGCTTTTGGCACAGTGAATGGATTAGTACATGGTGCTGAATGGGTCACTGGAGGAATGCAAGGGGAATGATAGGGTGTTTGCTGGAGTGTATGTATAATGACAGGGGAATTGAAGGTGTGAAAGACAAGTATGTAGGTGGTTGGAGGACTGCATGCATAGTGAATAGGCGTTTGAAGTAGTCCATGTGCTAAGGCCTTGCTCACTGCATGAGTACTTGGGTACTGACTGAATCATTAGAGTACTGCAAGGAGAGTGCCTGGGTGAATTTATAAGTGGTTTGCTTTTGGCGCAGTGAATGGATTAGTACATGGTGCTGAATTGGTCACTGGAGGAGTGCAAGGGGAATGATAGGGTGTTTGCTGGAGTGTATGTATACTGACTGGGGAATTGAAGGTGTGAAAGACAAGTGTGTAGGTGGTTAGAGGACTGCATGCATAGTGCATAGGCATTTGAAGCAGTCCATGTGCTAAGGCCGGGCTCACTGCATGAGTACTTGGGTACAGACTGAATGATTAGAGTACTACAAGGAGAGTTCCTGGGTGAATTTATAGGTGTTTGGGTTTTGGTACAGTGAATAGATTAGTCCATGGTGCTGAATGGGTCACTAGAGGACTGCAAAGGGAGTGACAGGGTGTTTGCTGGAAGTGTATGAATACTGACTGGGCAATTGAAGGTGTGAAAGACAAGTATGTAGGTGGTTAGAGGACTGCACGCATAGTGAATATGCGTTTGAAGCAGTCCATGTGCTAAGGCCTGGCTCACTGCATGAGTACTTGGGTACTGACTGAATGATTAGAGTACTGCAAGGAGAGTGCCTGGGTGAATATATAAGTGGTTGGCTTTTGGCGCAGTGAATGGATTAGTACATGGTGCTGAATGGGTCACTAGAGGAGTACATGGGGAGTGACAGAGTGTTTGCGCGAACTGTATGAATACTGTCTGGGATATTGAAGGTGTGAAAGACAAGTATGTAGGTGGCTAGAGACCTACATGCATAGTGGATAGACGTTTGAAACAGTCCATAAAGTAACACTTGGATCACTGCAAAACTACCTGAGTACTGACTGGATCATTAGAGTACTACAAAAAGATTGACTGGGTGAATCTTTTTAAGATTTTGGATTCTAGTGCAGTAAATAGATTAGTACTTACTGCCAAATGAGTCAGTGGAGGTGTGCAATTAAAGTGACAGAGTGTTTATTGGAGTTTATAGATACTGACAGAGAAATTGAAGGTCTGAAAGACAATTGTGTTGGTAGTTAGAGGCCTCCATGCATAGTGAAAACACGTTTGAATCAATTCATGTGCTAAGGCCTTCCTCACTCCATTAGTACTTAGGTACTGACTGAATGATTACACTATTGCAAGAAGCGTACCTGGGTGAATTTATAAGTGTTTCAGTTTTGGCACAGTGAATGCATTACTACATGGTGCTGAATAAGTCACTGGAACAGTGCAAGGGGTGTGACAGGATGTTTGCTGGCAGTACATGGATACTGACTGGGGAATTGAAGCTGTTAAAGACAAGTGTATGCATTACTACATGGTGCTGAATAAGTCACTGGAACGGTGCAAGGGGAGTGACAGGATGTTTGCTGGAAGTACATGGATACTGACTGGGGAATTGAAGCTGTTAAAGACAAGTGTATAGTATGTTAGAAGACTGCATGCATACTGCATAGACATTTGAAGCAGTCTATGTGGTAATGCACGGTTCACTACATGAGTACCTGGAAACTGTCTGAATCATTAGACTACTGCTAGGAGAGTGCCTGGGTAAAACTTTTAAGTTTTTCAGTTTTGGCGCAGTGAACAGATTAGTACATGGTACTGGATCAATCACTGGATGAGTGCAAGATGAGTCACAGGATGTTTATTGAAGTATATAGATACTGACTAGTTAATTAAAGAAGTGAAAGACAAGTGTGTAGGTGACTAGAGGCCTGTATGCATACTGGATAGGGGTTTGAAGCAGTCCATGTTGTAAGGCCTGGCTCGCTGCATGAGTACTTGGATACTGACTGAATGATTAGAGTACTGCAAAGAGAGTGCCTGGGTGAATTTATAAGTGTTTGGGTTTTGGCGCAGTGAATGGATTAGTACATGGTGCTGAATGGGTCACTAGAGGAGTACATGGGGAGTGACAGGGTGTTTGCTGGAAGTGTATGGATACTGACTGTGGAATTAAAGGTGTGAAAGAGAACTGTGTAGATGGTTAGAGAACTGCATGCATAGTGGATAAGCATTTGAATCAATGCATGTGCTAAGGCCTGCCTCACTCCGTTACTACTTGAATATTAACTGAATGTTTACAGTATTGCAAGGACAGTTCCTGGGTGAATACATAAGCAATGAATGCCTTCTAATTCTACCAAAACTTGAGAACAGGAACGTTTATAAGCAGTTATGCGTATTCAAAGATATGAAGTACTCAAATGCTTCTCTCACGGTGGTTCCCAAATGCATACAGACTCACAGTGTGATTCTAGACAATTAACACTATCCCTAGGAGTTTACCAAAACTCATTCACTACTGTGGAAGGGGTAAGGGGACTGCACACAATCTACATATTTCAGTACTGCACTTTAGTATCAAAGCCTGACTCCTTTTATGAATGCTTAAGCAAAGACTGGCTTCTAATGCTACCAAAACTTGACAACACGACAGGTTTTAAAACAGTTATCTGTCAGCAAATACATGATGTTACCAAATGCTTCTCTCACAGTGGTTCCCAAATGCACACAGACTCACAGTGTGATTCTAGACAACCAACACTATCCCTAGGAGTTTACCAAAACTCATTCACTACTGTGGAAGGGGTAAGGGGACTGCACACAATCTACATATTTCAGGACTGCACTTTAGTGTCAAAGCCTGACTCATTTAATCAAAGCATAAGCAAAGACTGGCTTCTAACGCTACTAAAACTTGACAACACGACAGGTTTTAAAACAGTTATCTGTCAGCAAATACACAATGTTACCAAATGCTTCACTCACAATCCTTACCCAAATGCACACAGACTCACAGTGTGATTTTAAACAAGCAACACTATCCTAGGAGTTTACTAAAACTCATTCACTAGTCTGGAAGGGGTAAGGGTACTGCACACAATCTACATATTAAAGTACTGCACTTTAGTGTCAAAGCCTGACTCATTTTATCAATGCATAAGCAAAGACTGGCTTCTAATGCTACTAAAACTTGACAACATGACAGGTTTAAAGCAGTTATCTGTCAGCAAATACACGATGTTACCAAATGCTTCTTTCACAGTGGTTCCCAAATGGCGACAGACTCACAGTGTGATTCTAGACAAGCAACACTATCCCTAGGAGTTTACCAAAACTCATTCACTACTGTGGAAGGGGGAAGGGGACTGCACACAATCTACATATTTCAGTACTGCACTTTAGTGTCAAAGCCTGACTCATTTTATCAATGCATAAGCAAAGACTGGCTTCTAATGCTACTTAACCTTGGCAACATGACAGGTTTTAAAACAGTTATCTGTCAGCAAATACACAATGTTACCAACTACTTCTCTCACAGTGGTTCCCAAATGCACACAGACTCACGGTGTGATTCTAGACAAGCAACACTATCCCTAGCAGCTTACAAAAACTCATTCACTACTGTGCAAGGGGTAAGGAGACTACACACAATCTACATATTAAAGTACAGCACATTAGTGTCAAAGCATGACTTATTTTATCAATGCATATGCAAAGACTGGCTTCTAATGCTACTACAACTTGACAACATGACAGGTTTTAAAACAGTTATCTGTCAGCAAATACACGATGTTACCAAATGCTTCTCTCACAGTGGTTCCCAAATGCACACATACTCACTGTGTGATTCTAGACAAACAACACTATCCCTTGCACTATACCAAAACACATTTCTTCATCTAGAAGGAGTACTACATTTTAGTATAGAAACATAACTCATTTCACAAATTCATAAACAATGACTGGTTTCTAATTCTACCAAAATATAAAAACAGCACAGTTATCTGTCTGCAACCACATTAAAAACACAAATGCTTATCACAGAATGGTTTCTACATGCACACACACTGTCAATAAGATTGTAGAGAAAAAAAGTACTCCCTACACTTTAGCAGGAGAAATACATTAGTCTGATTAAAATCAAAATAGTCTACATACATCCCCTCACAATTAAATAACTCACCTTTCAAGTTGTTTTGTAGATTAAAAAGTATATCAGTCACACACTAGATATTAGTCACACACCAGATTTTCTTATACAGAATCTCTGCACTGTGCACCTCTCTGCAAAAACAAAGAATGGCAAAGTTTCCCTTTCATTTTCCACACATATACATGTAAACATCAAATCACAATCCTTCACACATGAGTTCAAAAGCAAACACACATTTCTATTGGTTAAACATTTCAACCCTTTACAAATGAAATACATTTCAACCCTTCCCCCAATCTGCCTTCTGCCTGTTACCATAGAAACAGGTCATGGAACACTGTACTGAGCACACAGGTCACAAGTTCAGCACACAATGTTGCTAAACAAGACAGCAAGTGTGCTTGACTTTTCAACATATCAGCTTATCATATATAATGTTCCTTACAATCAGTTTTTGTTAACCAATAAGAATCATGCGTTTAAAAAACAGAAATATACACCCTACCTTTCAGTGTAGAAAGTTGTCATACAACCAATGATTTCTTGTCTTTTTTCAATTTTTTTTCCTTGGATCCGCGCACCCAACGCGAGAGGATCTGTGCACCAAACGCGATAGGATGCGCGCACTCTGCGCGCATTTCGCCGTTTAAAAAAAAAAAAAAAAAGGGGGCCCCAGGGGGTCCTTCTGGGACCCCCTAAGCACCTCTAGAGGGTCAGAGTATTTCCACTCTGCCCCCTTTATATGTTTTACACACTTATTCCCCTTGCTTCTTCAGCCTTGCTTCTACCGAGGTAGAAAATGGCCGCCAACAGTTCCTGGTTTCGAATGTAGACAGCCAATTAGCATTCAGCGCGTGATCGGGAGGGTGCGCGCTAGATTCGGGGAGGGTGTGCTTACGGTGCGGGTAGGGTCTGCGGATCCTCCCCGGCCATAGATATCATTAACTTTTTTAACCTAATTTTCTCAGGAACTAATGAACAGATTCACACCATTTATGCAAAAGTCACAAGTCTGAACTGAGGACTACCTCTTTGCCAAATTTGGTGTCATTCCGTTCAGCGGTTCGGGCTGTAGCTGCGACAACAGATCAATACCATTGCTTTCAAGGTTTTACTAGCTGTGCAACATAGAAATGCATGATGGGACCATTTTTTTTAAACGAACTTAAGGGCTTAACTCTTAGTAGCACAGCTAGTAAAACCTTGAAAGCAATGGTATTTGCAGGCTCTACTCTGGTGTGACTTCAATGAGAAATTTGAGTTGTGCAGCAAGTTTTGAATATAAATGTTATTCTCCCACATTCGAGTGAAAACCCAGTGATTGTGGAACATAGTGCATCTTCTATTTTTATTATTTTGGTAACGCTTTAAAGGAAGCACCAATATGGCGCAAAACAGGTGGAAGAAGGCAGTGAGACTGCCGAAATGCGTCCCTGTGGTTTTTTGTGTTTAATGTAACCATGCAATAAACGGAAGAATACCTGTGATCACGAGTGCCGGGTCTTCAATCATAGAAGATTGGGGAATTGTTTGTTCCATATATATATATAAATTCACTGAAAAAACCACAGGTTTCACACATGTTATAGTTAGCTGGACATTTCACTCGTAAAAAACCATTGAAATTCCCCCGTTATAGTTAGTTCAGCTAACTATAACTCACGCGACCGCAATCTACTGCTGATGACGTCACATATTACATCACTGTATTCACTAAGATACTGTTAATAAGTCAGTTATACAATTAATTTTACAAAAAAAAAACATCCATTTAGACACTTATTTACCCATTTATTCTTCCATTAACCTTTAGATATACATATATAAAAAATATTTATTTTTCAGAAAGACACATATTCACTGGATGATGTCATCAGTGATGTCATCAGTGATGTCATTTGAGATGTCATCAGTGATGTCATGAGTGATGTCACTGACCATGTCATGAGTGATGTAATATGTGACGTCATCAGTAGTGGATTGCGGTCGCGCGAGTTATAGTTAGCTGAACTAACTATAACGGGGGAATTTCAATGGTGTTTTACGAGTGAAATGTCCAGCTAACTATAACGTGTGAAACCTATGGTTTTTTCAGTGAATTTGCAAGGTTTTTTAAATGCTAATTCCTAACTATAACGTGTGTGAAACCTATGGTTTTTTAAGTGAATTTGCAAGGTTTTTTAAATGCTAATTTCTAACTATAACGTGTGTGAAACCTATGTTTTTTTTAGTGAATTTGTAAGGTTTTTTAAATGCTAATTTATGTATGTATTATTATATTTTTTATATATTTATTTTACTATAAACTACCTATGTATATAGTTATAGATTGACTGTATCCTTTAATATGGAATGGCTCAGCTCTTTTATTTTGAATTTGGATAAAGTTGAACAGCATAGTTAATATCTTCTTTAAACTTATAAACAGTTTAAAATGTTTTGTTTTTTTTTAAGGAATTTTCACGGTGCGCGCACCGTGCGCCCACCGTGCGCGCACCCCGCGACTTTTTGAAAAAAAATAAAATGTTTTTTTCACCCTTTGGGGTCCTTCAGGGACCCCCTGACAAAGGCTAGGGGGTCAGGAACTCTCTACCCTGCCCCCTTTTCACGTTCTCCACCTTTCTTTTTCACTGTCACACACAAAATGGCATCCGACACTTCCTGATTTCGACCGATTGGAATGTTGACTGGCATCTCACCACCAATCAGAATTACGCTCGCGGACATTTGGTGCGCACATTTAGATATTTATGTACTTTTAACTGCAATTTTCTCAGGAACTACTGAACAGTTTGACACCATATATGCAAAAGGCACATGCCTGACCTGAGGACTACCTCTTTGCCAAATTTCATGTAATTCTGTTCAGCCGTTCGGGCTGTACCTTCGACTAAAGGTTCTATGGGAAAATGCATGGGGAAAACACGTTTTGGGACCCCCCTTTTTTCTCAGCCCCCGCTTGATGAATCACCCCGAGATGTTTGTGAAGACTCGGCTTTAAAATAAATTAACAACTTTTGTGCCTGACTTTGGATCTGCGTGGTTTCTGCTTTCCGTGGATACGGATTTTTTTGAGACTGCAAGCATGGGATATATATATATATATATAGAAAAAAGAAGTTGCCTCCAAGATGAAGCCACACTACGGTGAGTAAGGTCCTTTATTTGTGGAATACAGGACAAATAGACCAGCTGCTCCTTTGCATGTATCACAAGCCAAACGCGTTTCGAGCGTGGAACGCTCTTGATCACTGGCAAAAGGGGAAAGGCAGCAATCGCACCACATGCGTGAATTTAAATGTCCCGCCTCTGTGGGCGTCCACGCAAAGAATGATGGTAGTTGTAGTGCATGCTAAAAATGTTAAATGTTACCCCCAGTGGGTTGCATGCCTCGCCCCCAAATGTTCAAATTGTTTTACCCAAGTGGGCTGCGCCGAAGCTGTCCGGGCCATCATCCTGTCCATACAGCATCCACAAAGCGGACTCGCCGTCCCCACAGCGTCTCTTTATCCTTGTCGCTGCAGGCCCGCCATGATAGCAGTGGGGCTCCATCGCGGCGGGGCACGCCGCATTCACATAGAAAAAAGAAGTTGCCTCCAAGATGAAGCCACACTACGGTGAGTAAGGTCCTTTATTTGTGGAATACAGGACAAACAGACCAGCTGCTCCTTTGCATGTATCACAAGCCAAACGCGTTTCGAGCGTGGAACGCTCTTGATCACTGGCAAAAGGGAAAAGGCAGCAATCGCACCACCTGCATGAATTTAAATGTCCCGCCTCTGTGGGCGTCCACGCAAAGAATGATGGTAGTTGTAGTGCATGCTAAAAATGTTAAATGTTACCCCCAGTGGGTTGCATGCCTCGCCCCCAAATGTTCAAATTGTTTTACCCAAGTGGGCTGCGCCGAAGCTGTCCGGGCCATCATCCCGTCCATACAGCATCCACAAAGCGGACTCGCCGTCCCCACAGCGTCTGTTTATCCTTGTCGCTGCAGGCCCGCCATGATAGCAGTGGGGCTCCATCGCGGCGGGGCACGCCGCATTCACATAGAAAAAAGAAGTTGCCTCCAAGATGAAGCCACACTACGGTGAGTAAGGTCCTTTATTTGTGGAATACAGGACAAACAGACCAGCTGCTCCTTTGCATGCCTCGCCCCCAAATGTTCAAATTGTTTTACCCAAGTGGGCTGCGCCACTGCTATCATGGCGGGCCTGCAGCGACAAGGATAAAGAGACGCTGTGGGGACGGCGAGTCCGCTTTGTGGATGCTGTATGGACGGGATGATGGCCCGGACAGCTTCGGCGCAGCCCACTTGGGTAAAACAATTTGAACATTTGGGGGCGAGGCATGCAACCCACTGGGGGTAACATTTAACATTTTTAGCATGCACTACAACTACCATCATTCTTTGCGTGGACGCCCACAGAGGCGGGACATTTAAATTCACGCAGGTGGTGCGATTGCTGCCTTTCCCCTTTTGCCAGTGATCAAGAGCGTTCCACGCTCGAAACGCGTTTGGCTTGTGATACATGCAAAGGAGCAGCTGGTCTGTTTGTCCTGTATTCCACAAATAAAGGACCTTACTCACCGTAGTGTGGCTTCATCTTGGAGGCAACTTCTTTTTTCTATATATATATATATATATATATATATATATATATATATATATATATATATATATATATTTCCCCAAAAGCTGCTCCTTTCTCTGCTCACAACGCTTTGACGGTGCGAACAGTGGAGACAGCAGAGCCAGCCGTTATTGCATTATTTCCAGTGTTTCCTTTTCAGAAAGATTTCCATACGCACTCACCAGTAGTTGTATATACCAATTTAAGATTTTATTCAGGCAATGGCATTTCCTGACAATTTCATAACCCTCCGCATTTCGGTCTGTCCACAGAACCTGTTCACGGGTAGTAAAGCGTTTCAACCATTAGATATATATATGTATTCACTGATAAAATCAAAGGTTAAAGACGCATTTTTACGTGTGACAAAAAGATATGGAAAACAAACCATTAGAAATTGACTGAAAAACCAAAGGTTAGGTGAATATGTTAGTGACATTATTAATGTTTTGAAGTAGAAAAAAACACAGAAATTCACCAGTTATAGTTAGCAGAGCTAACTATAACTTGCGCCCTGCCTATGACCTCCCATATTACATCACTCCTGACATTTTCTAGGACATTATTGATGGCATAACTGATGACATCATCCAATGAGTGTATTAGTTTGTTGTATAATTTGCATAGTAAAGTGTAGCTACCATATTACTTTTCTACATAATTTTGTATGTACTGCCTGTGTCTAGCTAATGGTTTTAAGTGTTTACAATAAGCATGTGCTCCTAATGCATCATAGGTGTGTAGCGGTCTGTTACATTTGCTCCCGGGGTGGCGACTAATGTTACTGTAATGTGAATTTATGTTTCTGGACACTGATGGGCATTAGCGAGGGAAGGGTTCTTTCCTCCTCTTCTAGGCCCTTCCAGCTGGTTTCTCCCCCTACAGATTTTTTGCAGTGTTGGCAGGCAATTGGACCCAGTGACAAAGCTGGAAATACTGATGGTGAGATCTATCAGGAACAGCAAATTTGAATTTGCACTGCTCTAAGGGCTTGATGGCCAACCCAGGGAATAGGTCCTGCAATGTCCTACAGTTGCCATTTTCTCACTCCTGAAAAGAGCCTGGTTAGAGGGCAGGTGTACAGTCCAGGTTCTAAGCTATCGGGGTGTTTGGGGAGGGAAAGGAGGGGAGACCTCTACTGATCGTCAGTCTGTTCCTGAACTCAAGGACTGTGTAGGTGGGGGTTGCTAGGTATGCACTGCATGGGCGATGTTGTCATGGGAGCCACGCCAGGTCGCACAGTGGTCTACAGGCCAAATGCAGCCAGTGCTCTTTACTTTTCCTGACCAACCATTTGAAGATGAAGTACAGATGAGCAGCACAATATTAATCCAGAAGAGTAGGGCATGCAAAGCCCCCATGATTCAGAAGCAGCATCAGTAAATTGTTCAAAATGGGGGGGTTGCTTCCCCTACCAATAAAGTATCAGAGATTCCTCTGCATTGACTTAATGTTGTCTGTTGGGATAGGTGTAGGGAGGGACTGGAAGAGATTCATCGATCTCAGGAGAACATTCATCTTCATCATGTTTATATGATCCAACCAGGAAATATGGAGGGGCTTCCATCTCTGAAGGTCCTCCAGGATAGCCCTGAGAAGCAGCGGTTAATTGGCTCGGTACCAAGTCTGCAGGGAACAAGTAATGGTGAGGCTGAGGTATTGTATGTAGCGGGTCACCCACTGGAAGGGAACAAGCTCTGCCAGGTGCAGAACCTGCTGTGGTGGGATGGTCAAGTTAAGTATGTGGGATTTAGTCATATTAATCTTATAGCCGGAGACTGTTTCAAACACATGCAGTCTCTGGAACACTGCAGGGAGAGACGTTTCTGGCTCTGTTTGTGCCAGCAGCAAGTCAGCAGAAAATAATTGGGTCTTATGCTGCTGTCCTACAAGGGAAATGCCAGCTAGCTTGCCTTAGGTTGAAGCCCAGGGGTTCAACCACAAGGGTGAAAATCAGAGGGGACAGGAGACACCCCTGCCAGGTGTCCCTGTGTAGGGCAAAGTATTGAGTGACCTGACCTTTCACTCGGATGGTAGCTGTGAGGGCAACATTAGGGGCTATGATTTTACTAATCAGACCTATCTTATGGAGAACTGCACATAGGCATGCCCAGCTGACCCGGTCAAATGCCTTCTTCACATCGAAGGAGAGAAGGCAGGCTGGGATGTCATGAAGCTGGATTTTCCCATTAGGGCAAGACACCTGTTGTTGTCAGCACCCTGTCTTTGTTTGATAAAGCCTACCCGGTCAGGGTCTATCAGCCCCGGCAGCAGGGTCTCTAGATGGTTAGTCAGAATTTTGGTGTAAATATTGCCATCTGTTTTCAATAATGTGATTGGCCGATAGGAGGCACAAAGAGTAAAATCTTTACCTGGCTTGGGGATGAGCATTATCTCAGCTGCAGACATCATCAGCGTAAGGCCGGTGGCGTGTGTAAAGGAATTGTAGAACTCAAGCAGGTGCTCACTCATGTGGGGAAGAAAAGCTTGTAAAAGGAGACCAGTAGACCATCCAGACCAGGGGTATTTCCCTCTGGGAGACCCTTAAGGTCACAACTCAGCTCTATGACTGAAGAATAGGTTTCAAAATCCTGAGCAATATGGGGGTTCAAGGGGGGCAAGGGACAATCGTGGGGATAAGAATCAATGGCAACTGAATTGTCCCCCTAAGTGGAATAGAGACTCTGATAAAAACCAGAATTGCCTCCTGTTTACTGGCTCCTTGATGGCCCAAGTGGAGTTCCCCGCCTGCAGTTTGGAGATGTGGGAATGGATTTATTGCATTTATAGCCTGCGGGTCAAGAGGGTGCCCACCTTGCCGCCCCCCTCATAATATTTTTATTTAGGTGCCAATAGGCATCTTTCCACTTTGATAGCCCGGTGTGCCCTCAGTTGGCTTTTCAGCATTTAGTACCTGCCACGGGGTGCTGTTTATCCGAATGCTCCAAGGAGAAGATTTTCTCTGTGAGATGGACTTCAAACAAGGGAATCTCCTGCATTCTAACCAAAGATATGGAGGGCATGACACTCCTGATAGTCACCTTAAAACCACCGCAAATCATATAGGGGGAGTATTCCACAAGGCACTGAGTTCAAAGTATTTGGTGATTCCCTCATTAATATAGGCATTATCTACCGGGATGCGCAGGAGCTGGGGGTGCAAGTGCCTGCCTGGGGACCTCATGTAAAAACCTTGGGCGGGGTCCATACAAGTTTGACATGGGTTTGGTCTGAGATAGAAATGTCTGAAATCTGAGATGACTCAAGGCCCCTTAGGAATATGCAATATGCAATTAATGCGGGAATAGGACAGGTGTACGTGTGAATAAAAGTCCCTTGCATTCGGATGTGAGTATCGTCATGCGTCCACCAAGCCCCTGTCAGCAAGTTCCCTTTTTAGCTGTCCAGACATGGCTCTCGTGCCCTGAAAGTGTGACATGTTCCTGTTTAATGTGGGATCCCAAACTGGGTTAAAAACCTGTCCCACTATAAGGACTCCTCTAGCAGAGCTTAGTTGGTCCTTGAGTACCGCTTGATTTTGGCATATAAGTTGAGGAGGTTCAAGACGGATTTCCCCCTCTGAACTGTCAGAGTTGAGAACTGTCTTCCCGTATTCCTGGAAGTCTTCAGCAGCTTGGAGTAGACACCTTTCTTAAAGAGGATAGCAACCCACGCAGTTTTAGATTTGGCATATGACCAGTGTCAGCAGGGGTATTGGGGTTAGGCCATGCGGTGGCCGTCTTCCCTATGCAGGTGCGATTCCTATAAAAAAATAATATCAGAGTCCTGCTAGAGGAGGTAACGCCAGATTTGTTTTCACTTGCTGGAGGAATACAGCCCTCTAGAGTTTAATGACAGAAGCATTACATTGGTCAGGGACCCCATGGCCTGCAGGAGTTGGGTGGTGCAGTCTAAAGGCAGTGTGAATCCCCACAGATCTGGGCTAGAGAGCAGCCTAGCACCCAATCCCCACCCTTGTGATCTCAAGAGGTGCACAGTTAGAAGAAGGGATAAAGAAAGGATTAAACCAGGGTAAAACAAGTGGGCCAACAGGGCCCAATGTAATGGACTTCTCCATCACTAGAAAAATGCCAAAACCCATACATCCATATAGAGGCATCACCCTTGACAGAGCAAAGTCCAGTAATGACAGGGAAGGTGGTGACTGGGACAGTGACTCAGCTGCCAACCCCTGTGGAACAGAGTGTTGTAGTTGATATCAGCTGATACTAACAATGAATTTTACAGTGTAGGAAGCATACACAACCATCTGGCTCCGAGTCAGTGTGCACTGCAATGATAAAGGAAGCAAGATTAACAGGCTGCAACATCCCATGTGTTCACTGTTTTTAAAACCATCGGAAGCCCAGCATTTAGCTTATGTCTTTCATGGAGGCCTGTGAGTGTTCCTTTTTCATGTTGTGCAGATGCAAGATAATATCTTCTTTGGTGGCATGTGGGGCTTTGGAGTTGTGACCTCAGACTGCATCCCAGACAGGACGCCAACCATCTGGCCTCTCAGGTGCGGGGGGAGTGCTCCCGGCCAGATGATCCGTCAGGCATACCGAACAGATATTTAGCCTCCACCAGCAATCTGAACAGTCACTGCTGCTGATTCCATTGAAAATGGGGTGGACCTATTTGTACTTGAGCCGCAGGTCACATAGCTTCTCAGTCACCTGCTTGAAGTCTCTCCTCTTCTTGAGCATCAGTGGAGAGAGGTCCTGGAAGACTGCATGGTGTGGCCATGGAAGATGATGTCAGCCTTCCCTCGCACGGCCCTCAGGTTGGCATCCTTATCCTTGGAGAAGTGGACCCTGGTGAGAATGTCGGGTGCTCTATCTGAGCAGCCAGCTAGAGCTGTGGTACTGTGTGCCCTGTCCACTATAAGTGGCTGATACTCCAGCCCCGTCGGTGGGCCCGAAGCAAGTATCTGGGGAAAGTCATAATGTCTCACCCCTCCAATCCCTGTGGACCCCACGGTTGTGGATATTGGTGCGGTGGCAGCGATTCTTGATGTCCTTGTGCTTGGCCTGTAGTTCTATCTGTTGTTCTTCCTGACTGACCATGTGGTGCCAGAGTATTTCCAGATCCTCCACTTGCAAGTCTATTGTTCATATCAGATCATTTACTCTCACGCCCAAGGAGGTGTTGTTTGTGCAAAGTTCCTGAATGCATCTTTTAATGATGCATTCAATTTCTAGGATTCTAATAGTAAGCCAATCAGAGCAATCGCAAAACTTGCGGGAGCCCTCGCTCTTGCGAAAGCATGAAGGCTCATGGAAAAAAATGGGTTCCATTTTTTATTTTTCGCTCTTGCAGGGCACTCTCAGGACTGTTGCCAGCCCAACTGCCAAAATATACACTTATTTTTACCGTTAATATCTCGAAAACTGCAGAACAGAATTACACCAAATCACAAAAAGCACAATTTGCAAACCAAAACCCAGCTTCCTGCCAAATTAGGTGCAATTACGTTCATCAGTTTTTGCTGTCGCCTCGTCTAAAGAACTCTGTGGAAAATACATGGGGATTTTGTGCTTTGGTATCCCCCATTTTCTCATCACTCGCAGGAAGGATCACCCCAAAACCTTCCAGGAAAGTCGGGTCAATGACATTTTTTTTTTTAGAAAGTTTCTTGAAGATTCGTCAAATGGGGCCACAGTTATTAGCAAACTAAAAGACGCTCTATCTATGGAGTATAGTTTTTTTAACAAACCAAAATGTAAAGAAGAAACATCAGAGGCACAAGGCGGCACATCATAGCATGACCCTGGTTCATGTTCTAAAGTGGTTACAAATAGTTATATAGCTGTTAGTTTGCACAGATAACTCAATGGTTATGTATCAACATTATTCTCAATGGAACATTGACTAATCAGTGGTCACGGGGTACATAGTAGAACAAGCGATAGCATAGCAGCTCAAAGGTGTCTGAGGTTTGAAGCTGCCACAAGAATATCCTGGTCAGTAATATGGCGGACAGTATTGGTTGGATTTAACTATGTCTGTTGCCGTCTGTGGTGAGCCTAAACTGTGCATGATGAAATATTGCCCTGCTGCAGCTGTTTGTGTGTCTGTAGGGGTATGTTTGCACTTGGGCTTCCTTTAATACACAAGTGGGCAATGGGTGTGGGTTTGTTGTTTCTTGCACTCTAACTGCTCTGTGTGCGTGGCCATGGCTTACAATGCTGCTCGTGTTCTACTGGACATCTACTGTGTGTTTGCAGTAAAGCTGGCACTGATGCCTTTTAGATTGTAACTGTGTTGTGTTTGTGTGTGAAAGAAAAATTACATACTTCTGCTCATATGTTGCACCTATTTTACGTTCTCTGGGGCAGATTTACAAGCCCCTTGCGTCACTTTCCCCATGTTAAAAGTGACGCAAAAGTAGCGCAAGGGGCTTGTAAATCTGCCCCTCTTTGTTTTTTGTCCAAATATGAATTTTGTATTTTGTTAAATCTATTATGAAACATGTAGTGCTTTTAATAGACTTTCTGCACATTCTGAACATGGTAAATAAGAGCTTTATCTGTTTAGCTGGATACAGAGCGGTACAAAGGTGATCTGAGATGAGATAACGTGGTAAGACAGAATTGTAAGTATAATATTGCTTTAAATATTGATAATATATGTAGAGCGTGTCACAGGGGACGTGGGCGGGTAGTTTGATTTAATGAAGCGGATTTTAGTTGATGAAGTAGAATGTGCCTGAATTAAATGAAAGAAGAGCTGACACCTAGACGGAAATGTCCACAAGTGGGGCCTTTCAGTTTGAAGGACGTGAACTTTTAGTTGGATAATGGTGCTTTGGGGAATGCGAGGGATTTAACAATGGGAGAGCAACTTGCACATGATGATATATGCGGCAAAATTAGTTGGGATGCATAAGGCTAGACAGTTTCATAAGTGACTTTGCATTACTGGGTGACACTATTTACTGTGCCCTGCGTTTTACAGACAGCAAAGTGTTTGATGGCACAGGTGTCAGATGGTTGAAATTTTAAGGATAAATATAGTGAGAGGGGCCTCGTTCATGATGTCCTCATATGGTAATAATGTATGACATGGCGGTCTCCAGAGTTAACTGTTCCAGTAGTCGAGTGGCTCATTACCAATGTGCTGACCAAGGACTCGGTCATATAGAAGACATAGAGACGGCATATCTTAATGTATAGCATTTGGAATTAGGGTACAGAGTAAAAGATATATGATTAAGATCCACGTTGACGTATTCGTAAGAAGGAAATAAGAGAAAGAGTAGGGTAAAAGCAGCAAAGCAGGGAAATAAAAAGTTGTATTTGTTGAAGAGTTCAGCATTAGAGAGTGGCTGCCATCCTGTTGTGCCTTGCCTGTGTTCCAGGGGGAAGGAATGAAAGCATCACAGGTGCTTCAAATGCAGCACAGAGATTAAAGAAAATGAGAAAGGAAGAGAGGTGCTTTCGATAGGATGAGTTGAGAAAGTTGAAAAGGTGGGTAAGATCAGTTTAACTTAAGGAGAATTTGCAAAAGACGGATTCCAGTGAGTTTAGAAGGTTTTAAGAGAAGAGTTAATACCTCCGATGACTGAGCCCTTTTTATTCTAAGTTTTAGTGATGAAAGTTGGGACACTGGGTAACAGTAGAGCGGGAAAAGAGATCAGCAGTCAGCTTTAGTAGTAGAGACAGGATGGCCACAGATCTGAATGTTCTAGATTGATTTCAGATAGATGTGAGTACTTGAAGAGGGAGGCAAGGAGGAGCTGGACTTTACAGAATGGGAAAATTAATTTAACAGTTTAGAAAATGTAAGGGCTGTAAAAGGAACAAAATTAGCTAGTACTGTAGAGTATGGTGATTTGCTCAACAGTATTGCACGGTAGAACGCCTCAAAACGGGCTGTTTTGGAGACAGTGTCTCTGGGAGAAATTGGATACCTTGATACACATGCAGAGTGTGTTTTCTGGTGATCAATTAATTTAGGGAACAGTAAGTGGCAACATGAGGTTAGTGGGTTTAGTCGTATTAGTACTGGTAGAGAATGAAGGCAATGGAGCAAGATAGCTTCTAAGGATGAGATATGAGAGAGGAGGTTAGGCTATATGTTGATTTGGATGAGTAAAAGAAAGCACACTAACAGGACCCTGATGAACCCCCAGGTTCAACTGTGTGCCACACTTATGTTATACATGTAAGTGCATGAACATGAGCATTTTGGGGGTATGGATAGCCAGTGTGATCTAACGCTTATGGTGAGGGGAAGAGGGGATGAGGGCGACATCAATGTTGATGTGATCAAAAGAAGTGTTGTCAGGGTGTGAAGTGAAATGGTTAAGAATTTACTTTAGGAGGTCTCGGATTGAGTTACAGAAGATGTTATACTTGGAGTTAGGCATGATATAAGATGGACTGAGAGGGAGGGTATATGTTAGAAAACTAAGAAAATCGTGTAAATTACCAAGAGCATGAGTGGACCGTTTTACATATGTGGAAGTGTCAGGGGTTCTAATTAGCTTGGATGAAAGCAATAGATTATTGTATTTTTGTAAGTCCAAATTGTAATTTCTGGGAACCATAAGATGGAAGGAGGAGGGGAGTAACTCAAAGATGTAAGTGACATCTTTAAAGAATGTATTAATGATGGTTAAGGTTGAGTTAAGGACCACGATAGAAACTAAAGATGAGCATTATTTAATTACTATTTTAGTTAAATATTTATTAGTGATTTTGTGTAGCTCAGTACCTATACCACTTTAGAGCCCTGGAAGGGGAATAAAATGTTCCCAACTCTATCGGGCAAAGTTGAAGAAAGTTAATGGAATACAAGCAGAATGTAACTCAAAGGGTGAAAACCAAGTGGAAAATTGCTCATTAGATCTCAAGGTGAATGAAGCCAAAGGAATCATTCCGTTCCAGTTCTTGGGATCGTCCTACAGTATCTTGATAAGAATGTTTTTGATACTGTGATTCTATCTTTCAACCAACCCATATGTCCGGCGGTGGTAGGCAGAGCTTATTATATTTTTCACCCCTATCTCTCTATGGTTCTCTGGCTTGAGGTTTGAAACAAATGGAGTTCCATGGCCAATAATCTTTCCTTGGGTAATGCCACTCCTGAACAAAATGGTTCTTGGAGGATTCATTTACTAAAACAAGTAGATATTTATGCCCTTAAGACGAGGGTAAGGGGGATCTATCTAGTCCAACTCCACTCATTGAAAAGGTACCCCCATAACAGGTAATGGAAGTTGATGGACAGTAGGAATTTTGCCCGACTTAAAGCCTTGACACAGAGCACAACCTCCAATATATTGTCTAAAGTGGGCCTGAATTCCACCCTAAAGATTTTTTCCAGAATATACTGTTCTGTTTTCTCTCTATCCATATAGCCTCCTCCTGCATGCACTTTTGCTTGATCTAGAATTGCTGTTTAAATGGAATAGGCACTAACAATTGTTCTCCAGCTTTTGCTCTGTCAATTATATATACTAAACAATTCGTAAGTGAGGCCCTTCCCAATTTGGGTCATCTTGATCCTTGGTTCCCATTATAGCTTGACTTAAAATACAGTCCTATCTTTGAGCAGCTTGCAAATCTCTGTCTGCCTTCTAATGGTGGGTGTACAGAATCTTTTGGAATAAGAGGGGATCACCCATTCTTGTGACCACTCACAAGAATGGGTGATCCCATGTGCTTATTAGGGTGGGCGGAACTCACAGAGTGTTATTCTGCGGAATTCTGCGGAGTTCCATGAAAACTCTATGAGATTCCTAGGAATTCCACAAATGGGTGGAAATCGGCACGGCATGCTGCTTGTGCTGATTTTTAGTGCCAGGAGCATGTTCCTCACTGAAAAATCAACGCGAATGGCACCACGCAGTGTGCCAGACAGGGACTGCACCTCGAGTTGGTTTCGCTGCCACTCAAACACATTTTCTACTTGAGCGCCAGCTTTCGCACTAAGAGAGGTCGTGCCCAACTGCAACAGCCTGAGTTGGGAAAATCTCACTGGCTGCCATCCTATGGCCTGAACATCACACTAGCAAGTGCCAATTCTTGCTCATGCTTGCCAACTTACCGTTGGCGAGCTGTGCATGAGAAAAAAGTCTGCCATGCAGCGATTGGCGGAATTTGGGCGGAATTCCGCATAGAGTGGCCAAAACATCCCCAACTCTGAATTTATGACCTACATTCTTAGGGACAGGGATTTCAAATGCCTCTTTGAAAAAAGGAGGCTTCATCCACCATTCCCATTAGTGCCAGATTTGATACTTAGTTGTAGTTAAGTTGTGAAATATGAATTATCAATGGCAATAATTACTTCTTCCAGAGCAGTTTGAATCAGTTCTACCTGAGCACTTTCTACATGTTTTCCTGTATCTATAGATACCACTGAAATAGTGTATTTTTTCCTATCAATGTGAAAGCATGTGAGCAAGACTCCTAGTTAATTTTTCCTCTGATAAGACTTATCAATCTTTTGTAGACCACAGTCTCCTTAAATCTAACAGGGGGATTACTGTTACCTCATTGAATTTAATTTTCTTCTTCAGTGGCCCAATATCCCCTTTTGAAGAAGAATGTGTTATTCTTAGTTGATCCAAAGTCCACGGGCTCTGTTTACTTGGACAGAACCTAGCAATAAGTTGCCAATTACCACATGCAAAGCATCAGGGTGCCAAGCAGGACGTATACCGAGTTGGTATGAAACTCAAAATATTTTTCCAGTTTCTCTTACGCTCCCTAGAAGAAACTTCATATTTATTGGCAGATTTAGGATTCCCATATTCCTGAAACACCCATGTTGTATTTGTCAAAGCTTTAGTGACTGGTAAAGGTTTGGCACCCGAGGCAATATCTATAGCGTTACTGAGTTACAACTTCATTCGCTTTTTGATCCCTTTCTGTGTCTCAATGGACAAACAATCAATGAACTGTTATAAAATAGCCTTGTCAAAAATATTTCAATTATGACTATATTTGGCAACAACCACATTTCTCCTAGATCCCTCAACCTCAAGTAAAGGGCACAGGGATTCTACCCTGAATTCTACTTCACCCTCTTAAACCTAACTAAATGAGCCTCTTCATCCAGCCTAATCACTCTAAGAGAACTTTCTTTACATCTTTGTAAGACTGTATGGTCCTGGCAGGGTGATAGGTCTCCGCTGTTAGCCTGCTGCCATAAAGCCTTAATACGAAGGAGAGGTGTGCGAAGGAGAGGTGTGCCTGGGGATGCCGGAAAGGATCATCATGTTGAAAGTTAGCACCTTTCTAATAGGAAGAAGGAATTTAGTGGAAACCCACCAGTAGTGTGTTGCAATGGTTATGTTTATTGCAAACAAGTGTTGACATCAGTGGCTGGACTGTGTGGGTGAAAATGTTTGGGATTTATTTTAAATTTATTTTGTACTTGATACCTAAATGCTTGAATAAAACAGTCACATTCTTTGTCTGTAATACCAAGTACTGTTAGAGTAAACTACAAAAAGGGGTGGGGCACAGTGCCAAGCTGCATAGGAACTGAAGAGTATGAGGACATTTGGGATGAGGTTTGCTTGGGTAGAATAATGAAGCTGGCCACGTGAGAGAAGGCAGTTCATCCAGAGATACAAAAAGAATAGCTGAGAGAAAAAAGGCAGTAGTTTGTGGGTGGTGCGAGAGGGAGGCAGCTGTGCACCAGACCTTCAAGATATTTTGCAAAGATGGGGAGCTGTGAGAAGGGATAGTTGTAGGGAGGGAAGGGTCAGCAGTGTTTTTAGTAGAGATAAGACCATTCCAGATTTAAAGCACAGTAGGTATGTGCCTGAAGTGAGACAGTAGTTAAAAAGCAAGGCCAGGAAAGACATGCTGCAGGAGGTGTAGGTCAGGGTTTTAGTGCATCAAAAGCGGAATTGTTCTGGATTAATATTGCAATTAATTTAATCGGAGATGAAGGGGAGAAGACAGTACCTTTGGATTCGTGAGAGGGGATGGCAGAGGGAGAGCAAAGACAGAGCTGCGAGGATTGTAGAATGGGTAGTTCTACTGCTTGTAATCTTTGATGGAATGATGCATTGTGGCTGCAGATGAGAGGGAAGACTTGGCAAGAGATCTATAGGGAGAGGGAAGAAGTATGTTGAAAGTACAGTTAAGTTGCTGAGAATTTGAACATAATGAGGAGATAGGCCCTGGAAGTAGGACATTTTATTTGTTCCGTGGCAGAATTAATGATAGTATAACATTGCTTCTAGGTGTCAGTTCTTTTGGTTTTATACCACTTGCGTTTTCATTAAACAGATGATGGGAGCGATCAACGGGTGTGGGAAGCCGACTGCTGGGATGAAGGTATAGTAAGGAATACACACAAAATAACGTCTTGCTTTCATAAAATGTGTTAAGGAAATGCAATTAGAATTGCTTGCATCCACAGTTATTTATTGCATTACTTAAGCTTTATAAATCAACATTGTATGCAGCTTTTGGTAGGGAGGGGGGCAACCCAAACCAAGACCAATTTTTTCTGTGTGTAAAAGGTCGCTTTATTGAAACAGGTGCACATCACAATTTATTAACACTGGCAACTGCCTTTCAAAACTAAAACCTCACAATACATAAATTACCTGACCCCTTGTCCCCCCCCCACCCCTATGATCCCCACATCAAATCCCCCACCCTGCCAAATACAAAATACCATTACATAACAATAATATTACACAATATTACACAATATAGCATTTACAAATCCTAACCTCCCATGACCCAAACCCCTACCTGCCTTTGTGCAACTGTAACTAACAAACTTCTAATCTAATCTTAGCCTACCTGGTTACCCTTTCCCTGCTCCTGTTCACAAACTACCCACACTTAACTAAAAACTACAGCCAATCTTGGCCAACTTTCAACAACCCCGCCAGCCCCTGTTCCAAGCAACAAATATACAACAAATCAAGCCCCTATGAACCTGTTCCAATAACCACCTCTGGTAAAAAACCCAAAACGGGATAAAAACACCCCCAAAAACTAGGGAGGGAGGGTGGGGGAAAAAACCTAAGCTGCACAGCGCTCCCAGTCACCAGGTTACCAAACCTAAAATGGTGGCTGGGAAAGCGCGAAAAACCCATATATACTTTTGGGCTATAATTCAAAATTGGGCTAATCCCAATGTAGCCCAAAGTATCCCAAAATGTCCGCTCCCTGGCCAGCCCCTTCCCTCCCAATCTGCCCGGGGGGCAGACCTCGTGGTGCACGGCTGCCACCCAAACCCCCCTTGGAAGGGAGGGGGGCAAGCCAAACCGAGAACAGTTTTTTGTGTGTGTAAAAGGCCGCTTTATTGAAATAGGTGTATATCACAATTTATTAACACTGGCAACTGCCTTACAAAAATAAAACCTCACTATACATAAATTACCTGGCCCCTCGTTCCCCCCACCCCTACGATCCCCACATCAAATCCCCCACCCTGCCAAATACAAAATAACACTACATAACAATAATATTACACAATCTTACACAATATAGTATTTACAAATCCTAACCTCCCATGACCCAAACCCCTTCCTGCCTTTGTGCAGCTGTAACTACCAAACCTCTAATCTAAACTTAGCCTACCTGGTTACCCTTTCCCTGCTCCTGTTCACAAACAACCCACACTTAACTAAAAACTACAGCCAATCTTGGCCAACTTTCAACAACCCCGCCACCCAGGAAAAGGCGGGAGGGTAGGTGGAAAAGCTGCAACCCCATTTTCCTGCCCCCCCTGCCTCCTAGGTCTGACCCCCTTAGCATCTGTGCACACCCAACAATCTGGCCAGGACTTCCCTAAGCTCTAGTAAGTACAAATCCATGCCCAGCCTGGATAAATGAACAGCATCCCCCCTGAACAAATCCGGTTTACCATACTTGATGTCCCTGTGAGTGATCCCAAAAAAACCCTAACGGGCGACAAAAGTGCATCATTTCTGTGTTGAGCTTCCTTTTGGCCTTGTCCACCTTCCCCGGATTTACCGCTCTTCTCCAGACCCTACGAGGAACAAATTCTGTCCAAAGGACAGCACAACCAGACCACTGTCACCTGATCAAAGTCAAATCACGTTTCATGCATCTCATCAATGCCAAACCAGTTTCCTTCACCATGTCATTCTCCCCGATATGAATGACCAACACGTCTGGGCACCTACCATCCACCAAAATCCCATTTAAAACCTGTAGCAACTCCTTCCATTGCATACCCCCCTTTCCCCTCCAACAAACTTTAAACATTTCTTTATTAAAACCAAGGTTTTCCCCAAAATAGCTGGCACAGGCCTGGACCAGTGCCCACTTCACAAAGGAATGTCCAACAATCCAGGGGACCCAATGCGAGGGGACCCATCACGAACCTGAAACGAGAAACATGAATGAACAAAGGGAAAACAACATAACCGCGCTACAACACCCCAGATGCGCTGCGCACATAACGCTGGAAGCAGTCAGAGGACGACCTACCCAACTTCATGATGTCCCCAAGCCCCCAACCTTGATTGCTCGCTTCTGATGCTGCCCCAATCCGAAATGAATGCGTCCCAAAACCTTTCCCCTCAATCCCCATCCCGGCCAGCGCCTTCCTCAACACAGCCAAAAGCTGGGAAGCTTTCACACCCCGCCCGTCTGCATGTCTGAAAAATAACCCAATCGTATCTGGGGCCAAGGACCTCCACCTCGCTCCCCACCTGCAGGGGCAAGTCAGCTGTAGATCGGCAGCTTGCAAAGAAACCCATTTACCCCCTCCCCTCACCTCTGATCCGTCTTAGATTTCCTAAGCCAAATGCAGATCATATCCCTGCAAAAGGACACCTCACTCCATAACAGCCCCTCGTCAGATTTTGATCCTAACAGTTCAGAGACCCGAAAGGCCCCAAAGAACATCCATGACATCAACGTGGAGAAAAGACAAACTTCCATACAGTCTTTTAATATCCCAGGCAAAATCAGAATAACCCTCTCCAAAGGATCCCAAGACAGGAGGTTACTTACCCTGGATGCACGGCCACATTCACAAGCCCACCCTTCTAGCATGCGCTTCCCAATTTCTCCCACGGATGGCACATAACCCCACAATAATTTCCCAGCAAAAGTAAGTCCCCTCTCAATCAGATCCAGAATAAACTGAATCACGACTTCCCATCGGAGCGCTGGTGAGTCCCGTCGCTTAGCACCTGAGTGCAAAAATTCCTCCCATGCTGTCCTGTACGCTGCTTTCGTGGATTGTGCAAGAGAACCTAAAACCAGCTGCAACATCCTGTGTTGCCTATGTACCACAAATGCTGCGGCATGCTGGTCGGGGTCCTGTCAGCGTCCTTAGCTAGCCCACAGAATCTCCCCCACTGTGAATGAGACAAAGCATCCGCTATGTCATTGTCCACACCTGGCACATGCACTGCACAAAAGGCAATATCATGCCATAAGCAGCCCAACACAAACACCCTCAGCAATTTCAAGACTTGTTTATCCCTGGCAGACTGGCGGTTCACAATTTCCACTACTGCCATGTTGTCAATTCTGAAAGTTACCTTTTTGTGTGCCAGCTGCTCACCCCATAGAGTGACTGCAACCACCAGAGGGAAGAATTCCAGAAAGGCTATGCTTCTGCCCCCCACCCACTCTGGAGGCCACTGCTCCGCACACCATTTCCCTTGCCAGTACAATCCAAAGCCCTTTCTCCCTGCTGCATCAGAAAATACTTGCATATCCAAAACCATGTCACCCTCCAGCATCAAGGGGATGCCATTGAAGTTCTGTAAGAAAAACTGCCACATTCTCAAATCTTCTCTCACCCCCGCCGACAGACACACATGATGATAAGGAGGTCTCTGTCCTGCTAGTGCCCTGCCCAGTCACCTACAAAAACGCCTCCCTACTCTCACCACTCTACAAGCAAAGTTAAGGTGGTCCAATAGCACCTGAATCTTCTTTACAGTGACCGTACGTTTCGACAACATTGTCGCCAGCAGCCCCAACATTTCCTGCTTTTTGTCTGCCGGAAGATGTGCCTCCATCAATTGAGAGTCCAACTCAATGCCCAAAAAGGACAGAGCCATGCAGGGCCCCATAGTTTTTTCCGGTGCCAACGGCACGCCCAGTTCCCTCATGATCTCATTGAAACTGTCCAGCACTGTGGTGGATATTTGAGGTGACTGGCGATATAAGTAAGATGTATGGCAGTGCGATTTCAATTTTGCCTAAGATGTTAATTATGTGTTTTTCCTTGATATGTTGGTGGTATACTCCATATAATTTTTTTTCCAAGGTATATATATGTATATATGATGTTTCACTTATTTTAATATGTTTAAATGGCAAATCGTAAACTGACTTGTGCAACCTGGAATATTTGTGGGTTAAATGATCCTAAGAAGCGTAGGATCTTTTATAAGTTGATTCAGGCTATGCAAGTGGATTTGATCTGCCTGCAAGAAACTCATATTTCTTGGGCCAATCGGCACTGTCTTAAGTTTTTGGGCTATGATTTAGTGGCTACTACTAGACAAACTTCCACTACTAGGGGCGTTGCTATCATTTCAAAAGCAGGGGTTGCCCAACTTAAGAGAACTAAACAAGATAACACAGGTAGATGGTTAATTGCTGAATTGCTCATCAATAATTCTTTACTTTCGATTTGTTCAATATATGCTTCCAATTTGGATGATCCACAGACTTTGATAGATTTAAACGTAGAACTAGCTAATTGGCCGCACCCGCTAATCTTCTGTGGTGATTTTAATATTAATATCCCTAGCGGGCTAGACATCACTAAATCAACCGATTATATCGGTAGGAAACCTCAGGTCTATAAAGCACTTCGTATATTATTACTCGAACATGGTTTAGTAGATATATGGCATGTTAGCAACTCAGCCCTTAACGGGTTTACTTTTTATTCAATACCTCATCAAAAACTGGTTCGTATAGATTATGTCTTTGCCTCTGTTGAAGTTTTGAAATCTATTAAGGTATGGCTTGACCCACGGACTATATCCGATCATAATTCCATAATTTTTAGTTTTCCTTGGAACCGACCTCCGCATCATATTAGACCTTGGACTTTTGATAGGAAGCTACTGTTGGATAAACTATATCAGGAACGGATGTCAGCCTGGATTCCAGACTTTTTTTCAATCAATAGCTATTCAGCATCTGTAGGCCTAGTCTGGGATACCTTTAAAGCTGCCCTGCGCGGGGAAACTAAGAGTATTGCGTCCTATCGATGGCAAACTGAACAGCAAAATCTTAAAAATAGAGTTTTAGCACTTCAACAAGCCGAGCTAGACCTAAGCACCAGCATCCGTATTGGTGGAGATCTAACCACTTGTCAGAAAGCGGTCTCTCTTGCCAAGGCTAATCTCCTTGATCCTCTATATGCTGATATAGCTACCAAGTACTTTCAATTTCGTACATCAATGTATGAGTTTGGTGAAGCGTCAGGCAAGGTCTTGGCAAAAAGAGTACAACAAAGGGCAATAGCTAGCCAAATAATAAAGGTTAAAGATCGATTTGGTATTCTACAAGATTCACCTAATGGTGTGTTAAGCACCTTTGTGGATTTTTATTCAACTCTATATACTGAGGAACCAAATATTTTTCAGCAGCAACAAAGGCAGCTGGACCATTTCTTAAAATCCCTTGATACTCGGAAGACCTCTCCCGATCAGAATTTAACCTTGGCCGAACCTATAAGTTGGGAAGAAATTGAAGCTGCCATCAAATCTCTGTCTTCTGGCAAAGCGGCAGGACCTGATCTCATACATCTTGAATTTTATAAAACTTTTTCACATCTATTTAAACAGCAGATGCTTGAAGTTTTTCAGCTCGCTCAGAGGGGGGTCATACCTGAGACCTGGCGACAATCGACCATTGTATTATTCAAAAAGAAAGGAAAAGATGAACTAAATCCAGCATCATACCGGCCCATAGCATTAATCAACACCGACAGTAAAATTTATTCTAGGGTTTTAGCATTTCGTCTTGTTCAAATTATCTCTCCGTTAGTTTCCATCCGTCAGCATGGCTTTATTCAGGGTAGAGACACTACCGATCATATCAAGCGGGTTATTGCACTTTTAGATTGGGCTCAGATTACAAAATCTCCCCTGGGTGTGATCCTGTTGGACGCCGAGAAGGCGTTCGACAGGGTCTCCTGGGGCTATCTCTGGGCCGTTCTTCATTGGAAAGGGATACCGCCTGAATTTATTTTAGCCTTGCAAACGTTATATATTTCCCCAATTGCTAAAATCCGTATTTCAGGAGAGGAATCAAGCTATTTTCCTATTACCCGTGGCACCAGACAAGGGTGCCCTTGTTCCCCTCTCCTTTTCGCTCTATATATCGATCCTTTTTTATCCCTGATAGAAAGAGCACAAAACATCTCTCCAATTACTGTTCATGGAATTGAGTATAAAACACTGGCATATGCTGACGATATAGTAGTGTTAACAAATAATATTACTGTTTCCTTTCCGGCATTGGAGATTTTAGCAGTCCAATTTGGCTCAATCTCTGGCTATAAGTTAAATATCACAAAAACTCAAATCTTGCAATCGTCAGCTATGCCAATAACAACCGCTTCTATTGCTTCACAAGCGACATATTTAGGTATTCAGATCTCGGCGGATGTTGGTCAAATTTCAGATTTACCTATTCTTCCATTATCGATCAGCTCCATAACAAACTAGAACGGCTGAACCACCTCCATCTCTCCTTATTCGGGCGCTGTAATGTTCTTAAAATGTTGGTACTTCCAAAATTCTTATATCTATTCAGGTCTATCCCGCTATTAGTTCCTAACTCTACTTTAATAAAAGCACAAAGAATTTGCCAGAGGTTTTTATGGGCATACCGTAAGCCACGACGAGCTGCTAAATGGACTTATCTCCCGCAAGAACGCGGGGGCTGGTCAGTTCCAAATCTTACTTACTATTATTGGGCTGCGATGATCCAACATTTCGCTTTTCCACTATTTGGTAAGAAGGTGGTATTACCACAATTTTTGGCTCCTTCAATATATTCAATTTCATTAGGCAATGCTACACAAGGGATATTAACACGTATTTTAGAACCAAGCTACTTTAAAAAAACGAGGTTCAAGGTAGCATGGGCCTTGTTTATGATCTGGCAAAAAATTCGTCGTCTTTTTTCTAATTACAAAATTAATTTTCATACACCATTGAATGCGTCCGGGCTCCCTCCAGTGATATTTCAAGATTCAATAACTGCTATCTGGGCCTTGCAAGGCCTTACTGATATAGGCGACTTAGCCGACTCTGGTATGCTAGCATCTTTCTCCTTCTTGCAACACAAATTTGATTTGCAATCTAACCAGTTTTTTAAATATCTTCAAATCAGAAGTTTTCTCGATAAAAAACTCCTAGAAAATCCAGTATTGTTTGAGAAGATTTTGATATTTGAATTGGTTCAAAAAAAAGCTAAAATTGGTATATTGTATCAAACTTTGTTGTCCCGACTACCAGATGATCTCTTGGATTTTAATAATAAATGGGCGGTCAAATTTGGGATACCTACTATAGATCTAAAGGTACCACTTATGTTAGCTAAGACGGTTTTTGTCTCTGGTACTCTCCGTACCCAAAGTTATATGGCTATGTTTAATCTTTATTATACCCCAGCTAAATTAGCCAGATGGGGGATTGCCCCTGCGGCCATAAGTTCATCATGTGCAAGATGCAAATTCCCATCTGCGGATTCTCTTCACATGTTTTTTGACTGCCCTGAATTATCTCTCTTTATCAATCAAATTGAAATGTTTCTCACACAGATAACCCAATCTTCAATTAAAATCTCTGCTGAAATGGTGATTACAGGCTATCAATATGCTATGGATACTTGATGAATACAAGCCCCAGCTAGGCCCGCAAGAGACAAGGGTTCGCTCTTCTGTAACGAAATCTATAAGGAAGTTGGCACGGAAACTGCAAAGTACAAAAACAACGTTTATTAACCCTTAAGGGTGGTCCTACAATCCACACAACACTCTTCAGTATTGCAAGGAGTAGCACACAGAACATTCGTACACAGTCCCCTTTTATACACAACAGAGGGGCTCATAAGTGGGTGGATACCACATGAGGTTGAAGAACATTACCATTTAGGGTCATTCTCGATACTGAATCAATACATGGGCGGAGCCAACACGTTCTTTGGGCCCGCGAAAACACATGGTCAAGCAAAGCTAATTATAACAGATGTGGTCAAGTCTGGGCATGCGCCAGACGGACAAGAGAGAGCTATTTATAAACTGTTGCTAGGCAGATTACAAGAGCAACTAACACAGAGGTCGGACTCTCCTCGTGGTGAACACATGGCAGCATGTCAATACAAAATGGAGTCCGGACTTCGGCCAACATAATGAGGAAAACATGAACAAAGGGAAGCATTAATGTTTTCAGTAAATGCTTAATCACATTCTGCCTTAATTTACAACAGACGACCCTTTCAGCATTTACGGAAGACATCCGGTTTCCAAGAATAATCATCATATATATCAATTATCATCATTCCTTTAACCTCTTTAGCTAGACCCTTCTGGCGGGCAACATCGGCAATAGTTTTCTTATCTGGAATGCAGAATGAAATGCATACGGAACAGCACAATGGTCCACATTGAATACACATACAGAGAAAGAACAGAATTGCTATAATAATGCAGAGGCCAGTTAAGACCTTCCATCCCCAGGCAGTAACCAACGCCCAAAACCATCCAGAAAAGGACCAAGTGCCGTTTTCTGTGTGGATTTCAGCTGCTATTTTATGCAGCTTATTAATGGCGTTATAAACGGATGGCGTATGATCAGGAATGAACACACAGCAGCTACTTCCAATAATTTTACAGGCTCCTCCTCGATCAGCTAGCATTACATCCAATACCATACGGTTCTGCAATGCAACAATTCTGGTAATCTGTAATTCTTCCGTAAGATTCCCAAGAGCAGCAGCAGTCTGATTAGTCACAGCTTCTACCACTCTTGTTAATCTTCGGATCTTCCTACTATTCAAAGCAGCTCCAACAAAAAAGAACAATCCTAAATTAAAATCAATATACTGTTGCAAGCTGGTATCTGTTTGATCCACCTCATCAATTGATAGAGTACGTTTATATCTATTTACAGTCACATTATTCAACAGTTTTAAATCCTTATGATATGACGCAGGTGCTAAGAATACAGGAGGTAATAGGAATGATACATAGCATACCCCAGACCACCCAGCCGGCAAACGGTGATAACCTTTATTTCCACATACAAAGTAGGTATTATGGGACGCTAAGAAGGTGCTGTTGTTTAACCCATCGATGTTTAGTACGGTTATACAATCACTGACACCCACAGGAATAAAACCCACACTCTGGACACACAGGTCCGCTTGGGCTTGTGCTACTTGGATTACGAATTTGTCCTTCCCCTCAGTGTCTCTGGTGTTTGTGAAGATATAGGGGATGGATTCATTGTCCGGTCGGTACTCTTCCCATTCCCAAATTGTCCCATTCGCTTGTGGATATCCATTCTTGTCCTGATGGCATTCTTTATTAAGTCTAAAAAGCAATCGTCCCACTGTCGGTTTCCGAGTGGCAAACAACAAAGTGTACCAAGCTCTACAAGAGCCATTGTGAGAGAAAGGAAGTGGTATGAATGGCGTACCTCCTTTCTTCTGATGGGCTGGCATCATCCCACATATCCAACAGTTCGTAGCGTTTGTAGCAACGTGGGTGTGATGCAGCATCTGAATGAAAGTGTTATTCAAATAGGATTGTCGATGCTTCATCTCTTGATATGGCAATGTATAAAAGTAGTGCTCCGCAGGCACTGGAGTCGTCAACACAAGCGTCTTTCGAGCAGGAGTTGCCTCCTCCACAAACCATGTGGTTATACCAACGATGGCTACTGTTAGCATGAACCCCAATGCACAAAGAATTTTCTTCTTCTCCATGTCAAAGGAAACAATACCCTGATATCTTCCTGAAACTAAAAAGGTCTGTCAGAACTCTTCCCCTTGGGCAGCGGTTGATTTCTTCACCAGCGGGCCAAGACGGGTGTCGCTACACTAATGCAGGGCTGATCCCCCCCCCTTGCCTCATCGGCTCTCCGTTTCACTAACCCAAGGGCCGTTCTGACAGTATGTCCCGGTACTGGAAATCTCACTTCCTTGGTCGCAGATGATATCGCCTTCCTCCAGAAGTCGTGTGGTCCGAAAAGAGCTCCTCAGTGTCGTTTGGCTCTGCAGCACGGCCTGTCTCTGCTGCTAGGATGTCTCGTTGATCGGTCAGCACGGCAGACTCCACCAATCCGGGCGGTACCTTTCGACAGTGCAAGGAATGGATCCAATTCTTCCTGTTCGAGACTCGCACAGCCGTCCTCGTTGCAAGAAGGACTTGCTCAGGTCCGACCCATCTCGGCTCCAAACTGTTCGATCTGTCGAAAACCTTTATCATCACATGATCTCCAGGCCGGAGACCATGTCCTTCGCCAGTAGACCGATCAGGGAGCGCCTCTCGGACCTGTTGATGAATAGAAACCAAGTTATCCGTTAATTGTGCCAGGTAATCACTCATCATCACACAAGGTACATCATACACAGCCTTAGGCCTTGGTGGACCCCAAATATTCATTGGGCGTCCAAATACTATCTCATAGGGTGTAAGGCCGGTTCGAGAGTGTGGCACCGACCTAATTGACAATAACGCCAGTGGCAAGGCGTCTGGCCAAGTCAAAGATGTTGAAGCTTGAATTTTGGCGATCTTAAGCTTCAGTGTACCATTATACTTCTCGACTAGTCCTGCAGACTGGGGGTGGAACACGGCGTGGAACTTCTGGGTGATGCCTAGGCCCTTCAAGACATACTTTATAACATCCGCTACAAAGTGAGGGCCATTATCACTCCACAAAAGTCTACAGACGCCGTATCGGGGGAAGAACTCTTTCAGCAATAGCTTCGCTGTAGTCATTGCAGTATTGTCTTTCGCAGGGTACGCCTCAACCCATTTACTGAAGGCGCAAACCACTACTAGAACATACTTCAAATTGTTACAGCGCTCAAGCTGGATGTAATCCATCTGCAGAACCTCAAAGGGTGCAGTGGGCGTCGCAAATCCTCCTGCTGGAGTTCGCGTGCCTTTCCCTGGGTTATACTTCAGACAGATCATACAGGTCTGCACCACCCTCTTTGCTGTGCTAGCAATCTCTGGATGCTCCCAGACTTGGGTAAGCAATTTCACAATTGCGGAAGCTCCAACATGTGCTAGCCCATGTGCCATCTGGACCATAGGTTGTACAAAAGCCGTGGGTAATTTCCATCTATCCATCTGCTTATTTCTCCAGCAACCCTCGTCATCCAGTTCTCCTTCGCTAGCCCATTGTTCCCGCTCTTTGTCAGAAGCGGTCTTTTGTATTTCTCGCACTTCCTCCTTCGCATCATGCCATCTCTCCACCTGTGACTTCACTACATACATGGCAGTAGTACCGGGCTGCATCGCAGTCTCCCGTGCTACTCGATCCGCTAACGCATTCCCTTCTCCAACCTTATCAACCACTTTCCTATGGGCGCTACACTTAACAATGGCGATTTTCTTTGGGTATGTCAATGCAGTTAAAAGGTTGTGGACTAACTCCCCATGCATTATCTGCACCCCATGTGACGTTAGAAACCCTCTCTCCTTCCAGAGTAGGCCGAAATCGTGCGCTACTCCGAAGGCATAGCGGCTGTCTGTGTAAACATTCACACACAATCCTGTACTGAGCTCACACGCTCGTGTTAACGCTATCAGTTCCGCTGCTTGAGCTGATTTCTGTGGTATGCGTGCTGTCTCCACTATCGTCTGTAACGTGGTAATTGCATACGCTGCTGAAGTCGTACCATCTGGTAGCTTCAGGCATGACCCGTCTACCCACAACTCTCCATCTACCTCTGAAAAGGGCGTATCCTGGAGATCAATACGACCCTTTGTTTGTTCCTCAGTCACAAGAATACAATCATGCGCTTTCTGTGCCTCAGGCTGGGTCTCGGGATATGGCAACAATGTGGCCGGGTTTAATGTCACGCACCTCTTTAACGTAATATGAGGAGCCAAAAGCGTCAGCTCATATCCCGTTAAACGGGCACTGGTCAAATGCTGCGTCTTTGTTTGATTAAGCAGGGCATCCACAGCATGGGGAACTAACACCAACAATTTATGGGACAACACAATTCCTTCACTTTGGCGTATTGACACAGCTGTCGCCGCTACCGAGCGAAAACACCCTGGTAATGCTCGGGCGACAGGATCAAGCACAGCCGAAAAGTATGCACAAGGGCGCTGCTTGTCGCCGTGCATCTGCACTAAAACTGACAATGCACATCCATCTTTCTCATGCACATACAACGAAAAGGGTTTTGCATAATCAGGGGTCCCTAACACTGGTGCTGAACAAAGGGCCTGTCGCAGTTGCTGAAAAGCAGCATCACACTCATCTGACCAAGGGATTGGGATAGGCGTGTCTTTTGTCAAAAGAGCTAGTAATGGCTTAGCTATGTGTGAAAACCCCAATATCCACTGCCTACAAAAAGAAACAAGACCCAAAAATGCACGCACATCCTTCTGCGTGGATGGCCTTGGTGTGTCCAAAATTACTTGGATACGATCTGGTGTGAGTGCACGCCCCTCCTTAGACAAAAGGTGACCCAAATAAGTCACCTTTGGTCTACAGAATTGCAACTTCTTCCTAGAGACCTTGTGATTGTGGAATGCTAAAAAGGAAAGTAAGGCTATCGTGCTTTTCTCGCACAACTCCAGGGTGTCAGCCGCCAACAGGATGTCATCGACATATTGAATGAGGGCGACCCCCTCGAGTAAGGCAAATGAATCCAACTGTCGCTTCAAGGCCTGACTATAAATACTAGGGCTTTCTGTATAGCCTTGGGGAATTCTACAAAAACGATAAGATCTATTGTTTAATGTGAATCCAAAAAGAAATCGGCTATCAGGGTGAATGGGAATAGAAAAGAAGGCATTTTTCAAATCAATCACTGAGAACATGGTCGCCGTAGGCGGGACCAAAGTAAGCAACGTCGTGATATCAGAAACCACCGGGTACTGAGGTATCACGATCTTGTTTACCTCCCTCAAATCAATTATGAACCGATAGACCTTTGCATCCGTGTCTTTTTTCAGAATAGGGAGAATCGGACTGTTACAGATATTATAGGGAACTTCTTCCACTACTCCTACTGCGATCAGGTCTTGCACAATCTGTATGAGAGCTTCCTCGCCCTCCTGGGAAATACGATACTGTGGGAGGCGCGGTAGTACCGCCCCCTCCTGGACACTAATGTGGACCGGAGGAATCACCATTTGTCCCACATCTGTGTCCGAAGTCGCCCATAAAGCTCGGGGGAGGGTAGCCAACAACGCATCCTCTGATATCGTACACATCCGCCCAGACCGGGGATAGTTGTCATTTAAAATCACCCTCACACCCTCAGGGGAACAGCGGATTGTAGCCCTAAAGTACTTTAACATATCAAGGCCCATAATGTTATCCGGTGTGTACGGAGCAAGCAGAAACGGGCAGGGCGCAGAAAAACAATCAACTTTAAATGCAAGGGGCTGTGAAAGAGGGCTTCGGGAGAGTGTACCGTCAAACCCTACCGATGTAACTATTGAGCCGGATGGGGGAGCCCCCGGAACCAAGTACCTAGACAATGCACTACGTGTCGCTCCTGTATCCACTAGGAACTGATCAGTAGAACCTAAAACCTCAGCCGATACATAAGGACCCGTCTGATCGACCGGCACCTCAACTGATTCGGACCTCCATCCTACGCATTCCTATGCATGCTGAGAATCATGATATCCCGATCGATCGATGTCCGATACATGATACTGGTGCTGGCGATCGAAAACGTTTGAGCTATCTCGGTGCTGTCCGGCAGTATCGAAACGGGCATTATCGTTGGAATTCCCTCTAAAGTTCGAGAAGCCCCCTCTACCTCTCGGGCCACCCGGAGTGTGCCCCTGACGCGAAGCACGCAACGCTGGGCAATCCCTGGCCCAATGGCCCAACTGCTTGCAATACGCACACTGGTTCCTATTCAAATCAGATCGGCCCGAAGGGGGACCATAAGATCCGCCCCTTCCTCTACTATTATTACCCCGGCGGGGCGGGCCATATACTTGTGCTAACATCACTTTAGTTTTGAGATCTTTTGATTTCTTCTCCTCCTGGCCCTTCGCCTCGTGCTCCTGACGCTCATAATACTGGGCGATGGTCAGAAGGGCCGTCGGTGTTGCGGAGGACCAAGAACTCTCACTCGCTTTTAACCGGGCCGCAACTGCCGGCAGCAGATTAGCCACATATTTGTCCGCGAAAAGGTGGCGGCCCGTGTCGTCAGTAAGCGACTGGCCACTAAAATCATGAAACGTCTCCTCAAAGCGCGTAAAGAAGTCCGCAACTGACTCGTCAACTTTCTGTTTACACGCAGCTAACATATTCCAATCAATCTTTTTAGGTTGGATAATCGTCTTCAACTTAGCCACAATAGCCGCAGGGAGATCTAAAATATTCTGGGGTGGTTTCTGTGCGGGCTTCCGTTCCCTATCCTCATCCTCAAGGTCAGACCACCGGGCCTTGAAGGCAACCGCATCATCTACCTTTCGGACAGAGCGCCACGTATCCGGCGGTAGGATAAGGCCAAAGAACAAGTCTATATCCGCTAAGGTCATAATGCAAGAATTCAAGGCCCCCTCGACTTCTTCATAGAAGGCCGCTGGATTCTTGCGGGGGTCAGGCAGCGCATTTTTTAATGCCATAACATCGGCCCTATGCCATGGAGTATAAACCCAATTATACACAAAATATCCCCTAGCATCGACAGAATTAATATCCGAGCTAGTCCCTGCTCCTTTGGGAGGAACATACAAAGGCGCCGCCTCTCGCATTGGTTTAACATGCACTATGTCATCCTTATCTGACTGGGAGGCGGATGGGTGGCCCCCTGCTGCAGACGAATCCGACTGCTTCTCCTCCTCCGTTTGTTGACGTGCTTTCTCTCTAAGGGCCAGCACCTCGTCCCGTAAAGCGAACAGCCGCCGAGCCGCCTCAGGAGCCTTAGGGGGAGAAAAAACACCATTACGTAATGCTCCGGCATCCGAAGACACTTCGTCAGGCTCAAGGACACTAGAATATTTTCGGAAAGCAGCAATTACTTCATCCGCGAAATGAGACAGAAAATACACCCTCTCTCTATCTTGCCACGACCCCCAAGTATGGAACAACTCATCCTTAGACATTTTGCCCTTAAGTGCACGGAGGGAAAGTTTCCGAAGATCAGCCATGTGCTCGGTCGATAACATGGACCGCGTGTCGACCTTACCCGAAGCCGGGCCAGAATCTTGCGGCCGCGGAGCAGATGCGCCAACATAAGGGGGCGGAGAGCGATCTAGTAAATAAAAATCGTCATCAGGATTATTAAGGACAGGATAAAGCGGCTGACGAACAACATATTGACCCGACACTTGTAGCCTACGCTCTTTCTCTTGTCTGTCCGTTTGCTCTTTGTCCTCCCGACGCTTCGCTTCCTGCGCTCGCACATGATCATTCTTTCGTTGCTCCTTATCAAACAGCGCTTTCTCACGTTTCTCTCGCTCACGCACTTCCTTCACCCATAATCGCACACACTCAAACATATCCTGACGAGCACGTCGCTTACACATACACTGTTCCACATACTCAATCTTACGTATATCAAACGATCCATACAAAGGCCATCGCAACTCAGGATCCTTCCTCGTATATTTCCTCCATAACGTGCTGTACATTATGGAAGAAAGACCATGCTTCACGTACATATCCCTATTAGGAGTCCCCTCTGGGGGAGCTGGAGCAGATTCCTCGAGGTTCAACCGGTTTCCAAGACAGCAGCACCACTTACGAAGTGCGCTAAAAGCAGGCATGCTAGGAATAATGCAAAATATGCAGTATTATCAAGAAAAAAAATGGCACTTAATCGTTGCGCCGTTCAAAGTTTACCCAGCTCCGGAGAAATTTCTCCACATTACCTGCCTATATGTGTTGCAACGCATATATTTTCACAAAGACAAATTCAAAATATGACTAGTCACCATCAATCAAACTCAAATAGCCAGACCAGGCTTCAAAACTCGGAGCAAGTACCGTACAACGGTTCTTACCAATCAAGAGTCCAGGTTCCAACTGCCAAGCTCCACAATCGCCCAAACGGCTCTCACGGCAGGACCGACAGAAGAGGTCTCAGTCGATGACCGGCGCCACCCAGACGGTCAGCTCGGAAGGGAAGGAAGAAAAACCTCGGGATGCCAGGGCTAAGACGCCGCTGGCAGTGATCACGTCCCCGGCCAAACTCCTCACCTTCGTCGCGACCAGTCCTTCGAGCATCCGAGTCGCCGATGAGCCCCACGTGACGGGCGCCAATTGATGAATACAAGCCCCAGCTAGGCCCGCAAGAGACAAGGGTTCGCTCTTCTGTAACGAAATCTATAAGGAAGTTGGCACGGAAACTGCAAAGTACAAAAACAACGTTTATTAACCCTTAAGGGTGGTCCTACAATCCACACAACACTCTTCAGTATTGCAAGGAGTAGCACACAGAACATTCGTACACAGTCCCCTTTTATACACAACAGAGGGGCTCATAAGTGGGTGGATACCACATGAGGTTGAAGAACATTACCATTTAGGGTCATTCTCGATACTGAATCAATACATGGGCGGAGCCAACACGCTCTTTGGGCCCGCGAAAACACATGGTCAAGCAAAGCTAATTATAACAGATGTGGTCAAGTCTGGGCATGCGCCAGACGGACAAGAGAGAGCTATTTATAAACTGTTGCTAGGCAGATTACAAGAGCAACTAACACAGAGGTCGGACTCTCCTCGTGGTGAACACATGGCAGCATGTCAATACAAAATGGAGTCCGGACTTCGGCCAACATAATGAGGAAAACATGAACAAAGGGAAGCATTAATGTTTTCAGTAAATGCTTAATCACATTCTGCCTTAATTTACAACATACTACCAGATCAAGACATCTTCATTCTTTTCTGTTTATTGCAATGGCAATGTTTAGACTCTGTATTACTTCTATTTGGATCAACCCTCAACCTCCTACTTTCTTTCACTGGCAGGCTAGGATGTTGGCTTGGTTTAAACTAGAAACTGCTATACGTAAGTTTCAGGGAAGGAGAAGACGTTTAATTGCTGCTAAAAATTGGGCCCCATTTCAGGATTGGTTAGCAAATTAATAAGGTGTTTTTTATCATCAACTGTCATGTATCTCCTTTTTTTTTGCTGTTGTTTATCTTTAATGTATTGTATTTGTATCTGTATTTGTTTCTATGAAGCATAAATCGCCAATCCCTTTTCCACCACTGCAAAAATGAAAAATAAAATTAAAAAAAAAAAAAAAGAAACTGTCCAGCGCTTTCTGGCAGTCCGTGGAGTCTGAGGTGCCCATAAAGAAAAAGTCATCCAGGTAGTGTGTTCCTCCTTGGTGACCCGTCCCTTCCGAAAACAACGATTGCAGGAATGTGCTGAAGCATTCAAAAAGTGCGCAAGACATAGAACAGCCCATCGGTAATGCTTTGTCCACATACCACTGACAATTGAAATGGATACCCAGAAGGTCCCAATCATCTGGATGGACTGGAAGCAGCCGGAAAGCTGATTTTATGTCACACTTTGCCATCATCGCCGTTGCGCCCGTGGTCAATACCAGTGACATGGCCACGTCAACTGATGAGTAGGACACAGTGGCCTCACGTTCGTCGATGAAATCATTCACCGAACCCCCCTCGGGCCACAACAAATGTTGTATTAGGCAGAACTGTCCTTGTTCTTTCTTCGGCACTACTCCTATGGGTGACACAATCACATTTTTGAGAGGCCAATCCTCAAAGGGTCCCGCCATGAGGCACTCGCGCACCTCTTTATCAAGTTTCTCCTGTACTATGTCCTGGTGTTCCTTTGCTGACTTCAAATTGTCCGCCCACCTTCTTGTCCTAGGTCCGGCGTACCCCAGTCGGAAACCCTCCAGAAACCCCACCCGCAATCGTTCTGCAGCCTATACGTCATTATAGTCCTGCAGGGCTGCAATCAGGTTGTCAATTCTAACTGGAGTACGAGCCTTTTGGCCCAGGCCCCTTAGCCCCTCTCCCTCCCGCGAGCGGTTGCTGCTGCTGACTCCCTAACTTAAACCCCCATGCCTGCCACTGCTGGTTCCCCTGTTGCTGCCCCTGTCCTCCCCCCAACAATTGACCAACAGATGCCTGCCTCCACACTCTGAGCAGTCATGCCTACACCTGCAGTACTCCCGAGTGCACAAACCCTTGTAGTCCCAGCAAGCCCCTTTTGAACCCGCTTGTCCTCTTCCTGCTCCTCCCACCCCTCCCCGGGTGGGGCGCCCCTGAAAGGGCCGATATATGAGCGGGAGACCGCTAGCCGTGAAGATGATTTGCTCTGACCCAGCTAACCCCATCGTGTGTTGCCGTAAGTCTGTGTCCAGCTCACCTCATTTGGCCTCCAGGTCCCACGCCATGCGTGCCCAAAACACCTCATCATACTGTGCCCATGCATAACCGCCCCCAGTAATCTGGGCCTTCCTAATCACGTCCATGTACTTAAAAATGTACTTTCGGCCTTTTGGCCAACCCAAATTCCTTCTCTTTAGACCCCTCTTTGGCCCTAACTTCTCTGTGAAGGAATTTAAGCATCTCAACATATTCCCCCTTCCATATACGTAACTTAATGGCCAGCATTAAATGTGCGCCCAATGGCTTTGTGACACCAATGTAAGGCAACCATTTTATTTTTAACTCTTTACTCTCCAATTTTGTCTCCGTTTCCCCGTCGGTAACTCAACCGTCACCTTCTTGTCAGGCTCGCTGTCGCCAGTGCTCCTGGACGCCTTACCTGCGCCCTCTTCTGACCCCTTACCTGGGTCATCCATCCCTACTCCCACATCCACCACATACGCACCCTTCTTCAACCTACAAGCTACCCCCCTCCCTGTCAGCCTCATCCACACCCACCGACATCATTACAGGACGCAATCGCGCCGCCTGTTTACCTGGCGCCAAGGATTCCGCCCGTCACTCCACTGTGCGTCCCGACAAAGAGGCCGACCTCTCCTCCCAGCACGATGTCTGACCCGTGGGCTTCGCCTGGAGTCGTGACACCTGAAAAACACTATGCACAGCATTACTCGGCCCCCCTCACCCTCTCCTTCCAAGTCCCTCAACTCTCCCTCCTCCATGCTATCTTCCTCATAGTCCAGTTCCTCCTACCTGGAACCACCGGCTTTCATAGCCGGGGGTGCAGACTACACCCTCCTAGAAATACACATAAGATTTTCCTCATCGCTCCTCCTTCTGTGATGCCCCCCGGACCATGGAGGCCCAGTGGGTGGTGAGGCCGGCGAGCCCGCCTTTGGCCTATGTATGCCAGCCACGACGGGATCCCCCGCCGATACTGGGTACGCCGCGTGAGGCTCCACCCTCCCTTCTTCTCAGTGCCAACAGGCTGCTCCCAGCCCTACCAAGTCTGGCACCCCACGTGGCTCGGCCGCCTGAAAAAGAAAAGGATGGTCTGGTGTGCCGGGCCTACCTCTCTTCTCCCTCCCATCCCAACTCCGCCTGCTGCCTGTCCCTAACGTGCTAGCCACCAACACCCGCCCCACCACGCTAAGATCCACCACCTCCTCACGTTCCCCAAAATCCCCCTCCCCGTCACTCCACTCCAAACCAGCCGCCCCCTGCCTACCAGCCCAACTCGGCCCTGCCTCCTCATGTAGACGTCCCTCCCTCGACTCCCCTATCATCCCCCCCACCAGCTCCACTTGACAGAAACCCCTCATCTTCACCCCCGGAGCAGGTGACGCAGCCCTCCTGCGGCACCCCTCCAACCAGCCCTCCCCATGCGCACCCCCTCTTCCGCCCATGAAGCGAAAATGTGCAGGCCCTCCCAATCTTTTTCACTCCCCTCTGACTCCAACAACAAGGGGGAAACCCCCCTTCCCAACAGCCCAACCAGTACTCCCCCTGCTACCTCTCCCACCTGCCCCATCCCCAAACCACCTCCCGTGCCCCCCCAAGCACCCACCCCATCCTCCGTCCCCCTACCCAAATCCCCAGACAGCACCTCCTGCCCAGCCTGCAAAGACCCCCCTTCCGCCTTAACAGAGCCTTTTAGGGCTTGTGTGTCCTTAGGCACCACCCCAGCCGCTCTGTGCTCTGCCCAGATGCCAGAAACTCCTCCTTCACCTCCCAGTCAAATCCATCGCCCTGCGCTCAACTGTCAACGCAGGGACTTTGCCCCCATGCGCAGATGCGACTTTCTGTGGCTGGTCCACCTCCCCTCTCTACTCTGGGCTGCTCTCCTTTCCAACTGAGATCTCGGCGGTGAGGCGTGGGATGCACTCCCACGCCGGGACCTTCCGCCCGATGCTCGAGATGTCCCTGCCCCTCCCATGCCCAGACACACCCCCCGGGGCCACGCTCTGCATCTCGGCGCTGCCCCACTTCTGCACACCGTCATCATCACCCAGGGGTGCTCTCCTTGCATACGAGCGGCCCCCACCGGCTGGAGACCTCAGCGGGGAGACGCGAGACGCGCTCCCCCGCCGGGCCCCACCGCCCTTCCCCACAGATGACCCCAGCCCCCCCTTGATACCCCACGAGCTATACCCACCCGACGGGGCCGCGCTCACGCCATCCATGCGGCCCCTAAGACTCACCTTGCCTCTCGCTGCTTTCCGGGGGGGCAAACAAGCTGCGACGGTGGCCGCCACCCCGGCGGACGCGCGCCTCACTGGGCACGCACCACCCGAGGCCTCCGGCATCAGCAGGTACAGCCGGCCGACCTCACTAAGTAAACGGACCGCCTCGAGCACACGGAAATCCTCACCAGCCATCATCGCTAACCCCAAACCTCGCCTAAAGCTATGGAAGCTATACACACAAACCCACCTCTACTAGGCCCTGACAAAAACCTAAGCTGCGCAGCGCTCCCAGCCAACAGGTCATTAAACCTAAAATGGTGGCTGGGAAAGCGCGAAAAACCCCTATATACTTTTGGGCTATTATTCAAAATTGGGCTACAATTGGGCTAATCCCAATGTAGTCCAAAGTATCCCAAAATGCCCGCTCCCTGGCCAGCCCCCCCCCCTCCCCCTCCCAATCTACCCAGAGGGCAGACATCGCAGTGCTCGACTGCCCCCCAAACCCCCCATCTAAATATGTTTAAATGCATTGCTCCATAGTGCCATATTTAGGAGCAAAATAAGGGCAGAAATCTGCATTTCCACCAAAATTTGTTTTTGCATTTTTTTCCTATTTACCAACATTCCAGTAGTATGCATGGAAAGATGTGGCAGGTACATGTTTCGAGGCATACTACTGGAAATGTCATGTGACTATTGCTGGGGACTCCTATCCCTGCTGTCTCCTCTGCAAACACATGCGTTATTTTTTCTATGCAAGTCAAATATTTTCCTCATGGAGAAAACTCTTTCACTGCTCCCTATTAAATCAGTTCCCCTTCCCATTCGGGAAGCGGAGTTACTTTAGCCCTTGGCTGGAGCAAAATCCCAGACCACTTTCAAAGGGTTAGAAGTAGACTCTGGGAGTGTCCACGAGCTCACAGGTGTGTGGGTATTCCCAAATTTCCGGGGCAAACCATACCTTTGAACGTCCACTTCCCCACCCCTTGAGTGGGCTTTAATAATGTATTAATGCAGATTTGTCCGCATTCATGACAGAGAAATCTGCAGTATTAACTTCATTTAGGTCCACCCAGAATCCCTTTGTAAAATACAGGCAGATGTAAATAAGATATTTTCTGCAGCGAACTTGCCAGAAAATGCCATACATTTATACATTTGTAAGAAGGTCCCATGTGGTTTATATTTTGGATTAATTGCTGTTAACTATGGCTTATGTATGATGATTTGACTGAGATCAATGCGTTCAATTCAAACTGAGCCGAAGATAATTATTCGTAAAATAATTGTTTTGCTTTTTCTGCACATTAAATTGTAATCACAACTTTCTGTTCTTCTAAAAAAGTTAAAAAATGTAGTTTAAAAATACACGTACTCTGGTGTCTATGTATGTGAAGTTAACTTGTATTACACACACACACAATTAATATTATATACAAAGATCAGCAAAAAAGAAATGTCAAACATTTTCACCTGTTAGACCTAATATTGGTAAACAATGAACTGCAGAGTTCTGATGTACTAAATGGTGTCATTTTCACTAACCTTTGGACTAGGCAATCTTGTCTCCTTGCACTGCAAATTCTATTCATGGGGAGTTGAGGTCAGAAATTTATTCTTGAAGTGAAATTGTACGTAACAGTTAATAAATGCATATTTTTTAAAAAAAAGGTTCACTTAGAGTGTTACTGAGAATATCAAGAGTTTAAACTTAAATCTTAGGTTCCACTTCAAAAATGCACAATATATTTTTCAATTTAATATGCATCAACCAATGCCAGTAAGTTGATGTCTTCTCATTTGCAGTACAGTTAATCATGACTTGGCGGTCGCCATCCAGAGAAACCTACATTACTGCATGTCACAAAAATAAATATCTTCTGGCAGAGGCAGAAGAATGAAAACCAAAGAGAGCAGTAATTTATAACACAAAGGGAAATATGTATTTATCCTAATTTACAACCAAGTTGGACAGGATAAGACCACACAATACTTATTTTTTGTAGGAACACAGGTTTCCTAAGAATAATGTGTTTCGTTCATTAACGGAGTCGATTTGCTGATTTTAGCAACAGGATTTCTTGTTAATTAAGGTAAACACACCACCAGAAATGTCTCAGCCATGGCACAACTTCCAACTGCCTTGGATCCTCACACAGCATAGGCAAGGCATATTCTATATTGCATACCCAGTATTCTAAGAGCTCTATTATGAGTTTGGACATCTGATAAACTGCCAAACTCATGGTGGCGGTGTGACTACAGCCGCACCGGTAGTCCGACTGCCCTATAACAAGTAGGGAGGTCGGACAGCCATGGGACTGCCGTTGCCACTAGGGATCCACTGTGGCCCCACCAAGCATATTACAAGTTTCCTCTCTGCCATGGTTTTCATGGCGGTGAGCCCGCCATGAAAACTGTGGCGGAGAGGGAACAAAGGGGGCCTCCTGTTGCCTCTCCACCAATGGATGCATGTAGGGGGGAAATAATGTGCCCCCCTGTCTGCATGCACCCCCAGTTCCTGCAGGGCATGGACTTGACAGTCCATACCCTGCAGGAACTTGCTTTGACGTTTCCATTGCGGTAGCTTTTTTGTAGGCACTGCCGTGGGGCCACCAAAGAACCACCCACCAGTGATGGGCTTGGCAGTGTGGGAGTGGGGCGGTCTGGCTTCCTCACCGCCAAACTCATATTAATGCCCTTAGACTAATTAAAAAAGAAAAAAGTATTTAGAGGGTGTACTAAAGTGTGGACCATAACACATAACCCCCGCTCATTAACAAAAAAGTAGCTTAAACGTAGGGCACCATAATTTACAGGCAGTTGATTTTTCATTGAAATGGGAAGTAAACGGGCACAGACACTTAGGGCAAAATTCACAAAGGTAAACTTAGACTTTAAGGTTAATTATAGAACTAAAGCCTAAGGGCCCAATTCACAAAGGAAAACTTAAAATTGAAGTCTAAGGGGCATATTTGTATTGTGTAGGGCAGCCCGGCAAGCCTTCTAGCTGCGCTGCCCTCTGTCAGAAAGAGGCAGGAATGTACCATATCTGCAAGATACAGCGCATTCCTGTCCTTTCTACCGGCGCACAACCTGAAGTCAAGTGCCAATGCAGGCAACCTTGCACGCACCATGGTGCAATGTTGTCTGTGTTGTTGGCATGATTGTTTTTATGCAGGAAGAGACACCTGGTCAGTGGTCCCCTTGACCCTAGACGCCGAGAAGGCATTTGATTCCTTGTAGGCGTTTGATTCCTAGGAATGGCCCTACATACTGTCCATCCTTGGCAAGATGGGTTTTGTTCCAAACTTCCTAGTGGGAGGTAACCTTGATTGTGACCAGGGCTACCCCTTCAGGTGGGAGACTGAGGTTTTCCAATACCTAACACCGAACCGAGAACTGTTCCTCCAGCAATTCTTGCTGACGCTCCTATAGGCCTATCGGAGTGATGTGGAGAGGTGGAGGAGGCTTCCGCTCTCTCTGCTAGGATGAGTGGTCCTCTATAAAATTATTTATCTACCCAATTTATTGAATGCTCTGCAAAACACCCCATTTATGGTCCTAGATAAATTCTTCTAAACTATGTAGGAGATCATGAGAGCGTTGTTGTGTGACAGGATGTACCCAGCATTGCCTTGCCACTCTTGACTAGGTGTCCATCAGATGGGGGAATTTGCCTGCCCAATCTCTGTCTTTATTATTGGGTCATGCAGCTGTTGGTGATAAATGGCTGGGCCTTTTTGATGCAAAATGAACATCCCCTGAAGGCAGACAGGAGAGTGATGGAATTGGATTCTTATGTTTGGAGACTATATGGGGGTGGGGGGGTTTCTCCCTGCCCTGTCCGACAGCAGTGGTAGTGCGGGCATGGAAAAGTGGGCCTCGGAGAGTGGGATGGCAGAGGAAACTGACACTGGAAACTCCTCGTTGGGATTCAGATCTTTTGAGTGAATTGCGAAGAGTGGAGGGCCATAAGAGGTGGAACCTGCTTCGAATTTACAAACTTGAGGATGTCTGAATAGATGGTGAGCCAATCTCATTTACTGACCAACAGGAGGAATATGAATTAACAGGAAGTCATCTCCTGAGGTGTCAGAAAATGAGATATATTGTGGGTATATGCGAAGCCCTCAAAGAGGGAGTGCTGGAGGAATCCCTACTAGACTACAAGGTGCTGCGCCTTCCAATGTTGACCCATGCGTTAGCCCAGATTTATTCTACGCTGCTTCACAATAGCCTCCCACCACTTGGCTTCCTATGGGAGAAATGTGAATGAAACCTGGGTGGCTTGAAGATGATGATTATTGAGGGGTGGCATGCAGATATCTGGGAAGGTAGTGATCGGGGCAGATTTTCAGTTAATCCAAATAAAACTCTTTCATAGGGCATATTATACTTCAAGGACCCGGCTCTTCCAGATGGCAAGGACAGTCGACAATTGTTGTCTGTGAGGCTGCTGATTCATATGATTTGGGAGTGCCCAGAGGCTAGTGGATACTGGGAAAGAATAGGTAATAGATTATCGGACGTGTTAGATTGTAAAATGCAGCTCAAACTTCAAATGCTCACCATGGATATCCCTAGGTCGCGATGCATTTCTTTCAGTAATGTGGCCATGGTGATGGTGCAAAGAGACCTTATTAAATACTGAGGGGCAAGGTTGATGCCAACCATGCAGCAATGAGACTAAGACATGGATGGTGTAAGGGGGCAGAGAGGTTGGTGTATTGAGGAAGGGGTTGTTAATGTAAATTTGACAAAATATGGGGCCCAAGGATGGTCCCCCCAGGACAATGCAGGAACCGGTCCTAGGGGGTGGCAGTCCCCAGGGCGATCCATGGCTCCAGAAGATGGCAGCGAGGAGGTCGTGGGCCCCAAGACCTGGGAGGGGTCCCTAGGCCTCCCAAGTGTAAATTCAGTTTGGCCCAGGGGATGTGGTGGTCCCGTGGGCCATTGAGGGTCTGAGAACCTCCTATTTATAATACATTAGCCCTGGAGAGCTGGTGGTCTCCGAGGCATGGGGAGAACAGAGAGGGCCCCCCAATTTCTTTTTGGCATTGCCAAGTAGAGGTGGTGGTCATCGAGGCCTTGAGGGGTGAGAGAGTCCCCCCATTTTAAATAAATAAGGGAGGTGGTTGTCCCCTGGGCATAAATAAGCCTCAGGAGGGGAGGGGAGGCTCGTGCACCTCTTCTTTATTAGTAACATACCCCCAGGACCTAGCCTGCTCAGGGTCAATTACTAAGAAAAGTTCAGACGTCCCTAATTTTGGGGCCCTGTGGGTCAGGGTATTTCTACTCTGCCCCCTTTTCTTTTTTCAAAACTTTTTTTCTGGGACTAGGCTCAAGCCGAGTCTCATGAAGCCTCCCAACACATACTGGTTTGAAGTGTTGGCAGTCAGTCAGGTTTGAACAAGGGGACTATCGGATCCTCTGAGGCTCTGCGTCCCTATATACACAAATTTGGATTTCAGTTAATAACTCTGCTCTGCAACTACTAACCAGATTTACACTAAATCACAAAAGGGCACTTCACTTGACCAACATCTACCTTCCTGCTAAATATGGGGGTAAATCCGTACAGCAGTTCGGGCTGTAGCCATGTCTAAATGTCTTGAGGGAATTAACATGGGAAATTTTTTGGGGGGGAAATTTTGTTACGATTCGTCAAACAACACCAAAGATACAGGTAAGTCAAAAAAAGCTTTTCCTATGGAAACTTAGTCCTAACTATAACTATCTACATATAGGGCATTTAACCCGAGACACTGGCACTTGGACACAAACTGGCATACAGACATTGCCATTGGCAATTGGACACAGATGCTGATATAGGGACAATGATTCCGTAGCAATTACACTGACATATTGGAAAACAGATTCACTGACAATGGAAACAGGACACACTCACTCAAAGCTAAGGACATGTGGGGAGATTGACTCAGTGAATAGGTTACTGACTTGGGAATGCTATCAAAGAGAGGTGGACACTCAAATAGAGGCCGGTACAGATGGGACACTATCATTCTGGTGCAGGCTCACTAACATTGATGACTCAGACCTTGGTATCGCCGTAGAGGTTTATCAATCATATCATGCGTAGTATTTATGTGCTAACCTTGCTGGGCAGCAATGGAATGTAGAACAGAGGGTGTGTGCCCTATCAAACTATTTATGATCATTGACAAGAAGCAGGTTATGTCTGGTCTTATTGTAAGGTAGGAACTTAACTTTGAAGTGGTGGGTAGTCAATTTATTTCGTAGTTGTAGGAGGGCAGGGATCATTCTGATGTTGGTTGCTCTGTTGTTCTAGCTCCTGTGAGCAGAGATGAAGAAGGCCTTCTACCTTTTCCATCTTGCATTTATTAAATTCTTGTCTGGTAATATCTTAGCTCCTTGTTTGGTGCTTTCATCCTCAGGTAGTACTTTTCTCAACATGGTATGTGGGAGTGTTGCTTCTGATAGTTGTCTACATAATGTAGCTGGTCTTGAAATCATGTGGGCTTGGATGGAGAGTTGGTGTAGTGCCTTCAAATTTGTGGAAATCTGGTGAAACGTCCTCAAACTTTAATGATATGTGCAGCAGCACGTATGAACCTTTTAGGACTCTAGAGCCTAGAGTCCATCCAGGTGGGATAGGGCCATATTTCACAGCATTGAACTGCATACTGACCATCTCCAGCTCTGTCAGATTCCTGGAGATTACTCTTGACTGCCACCTAAGCATGAAAGCCATATCAATGCTTCTGGAAAAAGTGCTTTCTATCCACTGAAAAACCTTGCAAAAGTTAAACGCTTTATCCCCATCGAAGACTGAAAGACAGCTGTGCAATTGCTAGTCCTACCCAAGCGGATTTAAGGAAACGCGATGATCGCGGATGCCCCAAAATCTTATCTAATCCCATTGAAAACTACTCTCCACGCTTTGGCCAGACTTATATCGGGGCAAAAGCTCTTTGACCACATCACTCCTACCCTCAAGCAAATCAACTGGCTGCCAATAGAGGCAAGGGCCATTTTAAAAACTGCCTGCATATATCACAAAGCACTCTGCACTGAAAAACCAATCTACCTCACAAATAAATTATCAAAAGCCAGTCAAAATAGAATCCTACGAAGCTCAAACAGTCTACTCCTGATCCCACCAAAACCAACTGCGGGTACTGGACTTTGCAACCTCAAAGGTAATCGGTGCAACAACATCACAAGGAAACCTGTGCATCTAATTTCACTGTCCTCTATGTAGGAAGTTGCCTTGAATTGGAGATGTTAGTGAGTTCCCCATGTAAGAAGAGGTCAAAGTGGAATAGGAGGCATCCTGTAATTCATTTTCAAGTTGTCAATGTGGGATACAATCTTGTTTATCTACTCTGAAAATAAATTATTGATAGCGTTGCATTTGTCAATTGATTTAAGGGTGGCAGAAGATGGAAGCTAATTAATCAAGTTTTTGATATATTTAAAGAGCCATTTGTTTCTATTCGCTGCTTTGCTAATGGTACACCTGTAGAAGGTGGCTTTGGTGATGATGATCTATATGCCGAGTATAGTTCTTTGATTTGGAGGAGGTTTTGGAGGGCCATTATCAGACTCCATTTTTTTCTCTTGTCTGCATACGATAAATATTTTTTGGGGGGTAGCAATGTGCTGATGGTTGAGGTTTCCTGGATAGCATTTCCATGAGTTTTCTACATTCTACATACATTGTCATTTCAGTTTCGCATGTGTCTAGCAGAGTGTTGACATCTGATGTGGCAGTTGGAAATTCTACAGGTTATCACGTTCTTCCACAAAGGTGAGCATGGCCAGGTCTTTTTTTGGGAATGGACTTCATCTTTTACACTTATCAGTTGCTTGTAGTGCTTTTGTGTTGATGGATGATTCAGAATGGGATGGCAAAGTGACCTGCCCTGTCTCTCAGAATTGGGATCTTGCATTGAATTGATGGTGCAGCAGTCAGAATGACATGAGAGTGTTGACTTTGATATGTGAGAGGGTTTACTGAGGTTCTGCTTGATGTCTAGATTACTGAAGAGTGTGAAGAGACTTTTAATTACCTTCATGCCATATTTACTAAGAAGGTTAAGTCTCCAGGAAAGGTGTTGGGAGTGATTTCAATGGAGTCAGAAGCTATTTCCGCTTTAAATCAGATGAAAGGAGGCTGTCCGAGAAGGTGATACTGAGAAGATGATACTAAGAAGTAGCAGGTGAAGAAGTCAAATGATGAGTCCAACTCTTTGCATGCGGGTGCAGACTATTTGTTGTATTTTGTAACCTTAGGGGACGAGGATGTTACGTATGTTCATGGAAGTGGGATGGAGCCACATTTCTGTGATAAAGATTGCACCTAAGTTGCATTGTGTGGTGAGCTAATATATTATGGGAGCATGAATGATTGCACAGTGTGTCTTTATGAGAATGTGTTGGCATTTTATTATGGGTGGAGGGATGTTTCTTTTGGTGAGGGTGATGAGGTTCTTTATTGATGCTTTGCAGATGTGCTATGAATAAATGTGTGGACTGGTTGTGAGTGCAAGTATAGGATAAGGTGAAGTGCAAGTGTAGCCCCTAATGATAAAGGCTGCCTGAGGGATGGAAATTTTGGCATAATCCCTCCTTGGTCTGAACAGGCCCTAAAAGGTGATGTGCTTCGCTTTTTACACCCTTAATTGAGGATGCATTTAAGGTGGGATGGTGCAAGAACTGAACAAAGCAGTGGAGTCATGTGTCATACCACAGTTATGCATAGGGTTTTTAGAGTATGCTTTCTGGTCCTGTGGAACAGTGATGTGATGGCACTATTTCAGCTGGCGTGAGGTGGGAAACACAGGAAGCACCACAGGTTGGCTTGTAGTTTCACTGCTGTGCATGGATGCTCATGGGTCTCTCAGGAAAACGACATCCCTCTGTCTCCAAGATCCCTTTTATTTTATTGTTAATAGTGGGTCTGTGACCCCTAAAACATACTCCCCCGGCTATAGGCCTAAATACATTCCTAGTTCTCGTCATACAGATTTGGTTAATCACACAGCCACAGCCTTGTTAGATTTCTTAAGTGAGTTTATATCTATCTTTTTGATTTGTTGGCATCCTTCAACACAGTCAAACAAGAACAATTATGGATTCATTTACAACTTGGTGCAACATTAAAATGGGCATAAATGTTTTATGTGTCAATTTCAGACCAATACTCCTCAAGCCACCAAGATTAGCTTGTTTTTGGCATTAGCTGTGCTCTTCACAGTGGCCATTCTATTACTATCTGTCCACGGTGATAGTTCTATGAGGAATTGAACAAACAGTATTGTTACAGCTCAATGTAATCCTTGCTTCAACAACGACAGGGATATGATGATGAACTAGATGCAGAAACGTAAGTGCCATCCATCATTTAAGAGTCCGGTGTGGAACAAAAGACAAACATATGTATATCATCTGTTTGATCATGTGCAAATGTAGGACAAAGTTCATAGAATATAGGATTAAACCTCTTTAGATTGAGAAAAGTATGATGCAGTTGTTAACACATCTTGAGTACTTTATTATGCCAAATAAAATAATCATTATGAAACAACCTACCACGACATATCATATATCATAATTGGGAAGACCTAAAAGGAAAACAAAATATTGCTCTAATGAAACAATGATACATTTTAGAACAAAGTAGTGTACTTCATTTGATAATAATAAAATAATGCACACCTATGAAGCCAATCAAGTCTTTACTCAAATAATTCATAAATACTTAAAGGAGATATCAAAAATAGTTACTGATTTGGAAAAATGGTCATAGCAGCAAAACACTGAACTAATATGATTAGCATTTTTCCTGATATATCAATATTTCATGCAATGCAGCAAGACATTTTGCTGCGTTGCATGAAAGGGAAGGGCAGTAATGCCCCATATTTAAAATTACATGGGGAATTCCAGCCCTCTCCTTGCGCTGGCACACTTTTGGCTGCCTAGCGCTAAAGCAGACACCCTTGCACCAGAGTGCAAGGGTGCCTGCATTGCAGGCAGTATTGTGTTTGTGCAGGAAGAGGCACCTTCCTGCACAAAAACAATCCTCTTAGGCTTTTTCCTCTTTCTATGTATGCTGCAGAATACAGCACTTGTAAAAAAAAGGAAACAATGTGGAGAAATAAAGATATTTCTCCCCGTTACACCTCCCCTAGGAAGGCATAGCATTTTGACGCATTCCCAGGTCTACCACTCATGGTAAATCTGTGAATGCACCAGAAATTCATGGGTGGATGCATGGTAACACCCACACTCCACACATGGAACACCTCCCTGGGGCAGGGAAAGGCAAGGCAGCAACTTGTGCTGCCTTGCGTTACTCCAGATTGACCAAGCACTGCAGGACCACACAAGGTGGCCTTATGTAACTTGGTAAATCTGACTTTAGTGCTGTGTGGCCCTTGCATTACCTTGGGCAAAGGTTGAAGCAACACTTTCATAAATCTGGCCCTATATTTCTACAGCAGAGCTGACGCTTAATGCAGGTCTGAGGAAAAACAGATTAGCAAGGTTGAACATTTAGTAACTCATGGTTTATCAGATTTATTGAGGGTATAGTGTTGCAAATTATTTTAAAGATGATTACCTATGTTTCTATTGCTGCACGGATGATGAAAGCAGGCAGAAGATTCACTTCAGATTGACTTCATTTGATAAAACTAAACGATGCTCTCACTGAACCTATGCAGAATAAAATATTAAATTATTGAAGCTAAAACTCTGTTGCCATCAGCCATTTTGCCTTTTGCCTAGAAGATAAACAAACTCCATTTTGTAGTGGCTTAACTAGTTTAGTAGTACTACAATAGTAGTACAACTAACCATTACAATATGTTATTCATAAACCTATGAGTATAAATCTCGATCTCGACCTCTCCTATCTTGTCTATGTGAAGATTCTCACACATGCAAGTTTGCTTCCTAGTAGTCAATGTGGGAAGGACAAAGGGGAGTAATTGAAAAATAGGGCATATGTATTACAAAATAGTGGGGTTTAGGGAGAAATAAATGGGGGCTGAGGGATGGTTAAGTGGGGATTAAGGGAGGATTGTGCACCCACCCACAAAACAGGAAGCTCATTCCTATTCACAAACTGTACTTCTAAAAATACTACAGCCAAAAAGGAAACATAAGGGTAGAAAAAGGAAGCTTAGCACCACACATAGCCAACCACTGATATTTCAACACCCTCCCATAGAAAATCATGGAGGTAGGGGCTTCAAGTAAAAGCCCATAGGAAATATGGCTAAATTAAATAAAAATATTTGAAATACCTAAAAGTATTAATAAATAGAATTTAATGTTGAAAAAAATGCATAATTTAATTAAAAATTAAAATATTTTTTATTTGAATTGAGTTGAATGGAATAATTCAAAAGAACTGAGCATTTTTGTCAAATCTTCAAAAGTTGAATCGGGCTATTCATAAAAAAAATAAGATACTTATTCAATTTTAAAGTCATAACTATTTAATTTTTAATTTAATGTTTTAACAGTAAAACAACTACATACATGTTTAATTTTAAACTAAAAATAATTTATTGTATTTAATATTATTCCCTAAGGGGTGTTATATTAAGTCCCTGCCTAAATTATTTTCCATTGGAGTGGGTTGCAGTACCTGTGAGTGGCCATGTGTGGTGCCTTATATACTCCAGTCCTGAGCTAGATTAGATGTTTTACTTGTTTTGGACATTTTTGTCTGTAGTAACATTAGAAGTGCAGTTTGTGAATAGCAATTGGCTTACTGGGTGGGTGTCTATATTTGCATTTCCTCCCTAAACCACTCCATATCCCTCTCTATACCCACACATTTAAAAGTGTTCCCCATTTTTTAGCCACTCCCCTGTACCTCCCACATTTACTGCCAAAATGTATACTTATGTGTGCAGAGACCTCCGCACACATGGTGGGAATCTGCACACACAGAAATGATAGGGGTGGTGGAACCATAGGTCTCCACACATAGGTTAATGCATAGCATTTTGTAGTATGTGAGTAATACTACTATATAACCAATCAAGAAAGGGGAGACAGAGGTCAGGAAACAGAGGACTTGGCTTCCTGTGTTTACTTTATCAAACAAATATTGTCCGTCTGTGCTATTCAGACTATCTTTCCACTCTTTCCCTTGATGGCATGCTTCATCATCAGGCTCTTCCTGTCCCGCTGTGGAACACAGCTTCCTGCGACCAACAGAGACGTGGGAGCACTTTAAGTCAAATACTATGAAGAGTTAGGTGGGATAAGAGTGTGAGGGTCTTATCTAGAGGTAAAAATACCTGGCTAAGTAGGGACAAAAGTTGTATTCGGAACTTGTGCTCCTATGGTTAAAGGGGAAATTGAGAGGCATACGTTTATGTGTGGGTATCTCAAGGTCTACATGTTCCAAGCCTTAACCCCAAGGCTTTTTGTCAGCACCACAAAGATGATACCTGTTACCAATCCTAGTTATTGGTGACTCAAAACTTGATCTCCTAATAGATATCAAGACAAAATCAAGGTATAATACAATACCCAATCCGTAGTGTTCTTTTTGTTCGATCTGGAAAGATACGAGAGAAAGGTTATTCTGTCCAGAAACAATACTTGGAACTTATTTAAAAAAATTGAACACATCACCATTTGTGTAAACATGTGATACATTTTTCTCTTATAATCATGGATTTCTTATTTAGCTTTGTCGTATTGTAAGAAACAGTGTCTGTGATACCCATAATCAGGTCCGTGAAAAAGAGACAAACTGGATAATACAAAACATTTAACATAAAAACACACTCAGTTGCATCTGATTTTATTATGCCAGCAGCAATGTGCCATTGTACAGATTAGAGTTTTCATGTCTGCGGTTACAATGAGTTCTGAAAAGTCCTCCACCCTAGGGCTCAGAGCCGTTCAGTGTTGGATTTTGCATTCACAGTATTAATAATTATCCCTAGAATGTGGGGTTTTCAGGTTTAAACCTATAATAACTGATAAAATCCCACCGGAAGGGAAATAGCCCTCACCAGTATAAACACATAAACACTGAAAAAAAACCTGCACAACCACAAACTAAATGCTATTCAAAGAAAGGAAAAGGAGAATGAAAGAGAGAGTGGAAGAGTAATTTGTATTTCTTCCCGAATGGGCCAATACAATGTAACTTTGTTATATAAGGTAGCAGTAATAAAGATTGGGTTAACATTCTGTTTGAGTTTTGTTGTTTTTAGTAGGTCACTAAAATATTGTTTCTTCTTCCTCTTTTTAGTTTTGTGGTCTTTGGTCTAAAGATGCAGGAGTTAGAAGCATGTTTTAGGTGTTGTTTATTTATTTTATAAACTGTAGTGAATCAGGAAATATGAAAATCATATTTGATTTCTTGGCTACGTTTGAGTGTTTCACTGATAGGAAAAATGTAGGTTTCATAAGAATCTTTCCCAACATTTACCCCCAGTGAGTCAGTATTGATAGTCGGTGAATTGCCAAACACCCCAGGCTTTAAACATTCAATGCAAGGTATAGTGACAGGTATATGTGAAAAGAGTGCAGTCACAAAGCATCTGGGATACTGGTGAAAACATGAGACCAGACTTTTGGAAAACATGGAACGCAGTGAGTGGCTGCAAAAAGTTCTTACTAAGTTCAACAAAGAGTGATTTTGTTTGTATTTGCAGTGATTCAGCAAAGTTGTGTGATGACTTGTTAAAATCGATACGTGAGCTGAAGTGCTTCCCTGTAAGAGATCCTTGCCACTTGTTAGATGGTATGCTGAAAGCATCTTTGCAATCTTCAGAGTTAATGACGAATGCTATTGACTTTTTAATCCATTCTGGTGCACTGTTTTGTTATGCATGGAAACTAAAACGAAAATGTTTCTCATTTTGTTCTTTGTGTAGCATCAAAGAAAGAGTCATCCAAACTGTGTCACTTAGCTGGTGGTTCTCAGTCCTAGAGGCCATGAGTACAAGGTAACCATGTGGCAACTGTTTACAGAACGTTTGCTGAGTGATGATGCCAAATGCAAGAAATGTGAGGATCTTTGGTCACATATCGATAGTGATTTGAAAAAAGTACACTCTACTGCATTCTTAGGTTTTTACAGGAAAGCATAACTGCTGTAATGGACATAATAAAAAAAAACTAGTCTGAAAACACCCTTGTCTACCAAGTGTTCAGCATAATTGGTGTAAATTTGAAACATCTCCTTGAGAGTAGGCTGGGCGACAATTTTTGTGACTTTGGCACTGCAACATATTCCATGTTAGAATGCTTGCCACTTGGTAAGCTAAGAAATGTTGAGGAGCAATTCAGGAACTTTTACTTTACAATGTATGAGAAATGGCCCTTCACCAACAATGGCATTTGAAGTCAATGAAGCCTCACTGTGGTACTCTGCACAAGTTATAGATCCCATCCGTAAAAGGAAATTTTCTCCAGAGTTTCAAGAATTCTGCCTCTTTTTTGACCGCTTCAATAACTCTGAGGGCATATACGCCCAGTTCAGCGCATGTGTTGCAAAACCTGTAGCAGAGAATCACAGTCTTCAGATGCACCAGTATTATCAGTGGCCAGAGTTAGCAAATTGTATACTGGCTCTTTTGGCGTTGCCTTTCTCAAGTCCCAATGTTGAGAGGGCTTTTTCACAGATAAACATTTACAACGGAAGGAAAGAGCGAGTGTGCATGACCAAAGACACACTGAAGAAGTATTTTTTTGGTGTACTACGATAAGTTTAATTTGCAAAAATGTGTTTGGACTTCATTTATACTGTACGTACACTGTCTATATAATACCATGCGCTATCAGTGCAGAAAGCAAGCCATAATAAAAGCAAAAAGTTCCATAAACAACGGGAAAACACTGTTTCTGTTGTTTTTAATGGTGCAAAAATGCGTAACCACTGATAACCACTGTTTTTTAAGGTATTAAAATCACTTGAAAACACTGGGAAAAAAAAAAGAATTTACCAAAAATCGAAACTGAAAACAGGAAAGCCTAATTATACCGTACAATTCTTTGCTACCGATTCTTATAAAGTTAACTACAGATAGCAAAGTTTGAGGAAACCAGTGAAGTGCAGTGCGGAAGAAATAAATTAGATAAGATAGGAGGTTCTTGGAGGGTAAGGATTCTGTGAGCAATGCACAATATCCTTAAAGTGGATTCTCTTGTCTACCGGAAGCCAGTGTTGTTTAGAGCTGAATTTTGAACCTGAGCAGAATTTAGGGAGTGCGAACAGAGTCGGCACCGCTGCATTTTAAGCCCTCCAAAGTCGCTGGATCCCCAATTTGTTAGCGCCCAGATACAAAAGAATTGCAATAATTCGGTCTGTAGAGTATCGTGGACTGTATGATGATCTGGCGCGTTTGTGGGTCGGAGAACCCAAGTAGGGGTTTCAATATTTGTAGAAGCCCAAAACAGACACCCGCAACTGATTTTCTCTGTGCTTCATAGGACAATGCACTGTCTACCTAGAAACCCAGATTTTTACAACCTCCTTGGGCAGGGGGACTGACCCTAGTGAGGGGGGCCACCACTGATCGCCCCATATGTGAGTATCTTTTCCTAGGAGGAGAATCTCTGATTTGTTGGCGTTAAGCTGCAGACAGTTGGCCGACATCCAGTCCGCAATCGCCATCATATCATCACAGAACTTAGTCAAACATTGGATAGAGTTGTTGGAAAAAGAGACCACGAGTTGGGTGTCATCAGCATAGGATACTAATGACAGCCCCCTATCTTTCGCTACCACCGCAAGAGGTTTATGTTAATGTTAAATATCGTCGGGCTCCGTGCCAAACCCTGGGGAACTCCGTAATGTATGGTGTGAACCTGGGAACAATAGGGGGGGCACCAACCTGAAAAGACCTCCCAGAGAGAAATGACCTGAACCAGGATAAGGCAAGACCACCAACACCTTTCTCCTACAAGCTCCACAACAGGATCTCAGGAGATACTGTGTCAAAAGTGGTGCTTAGATTTAAAAGGATCAGGGCTGAGGTGTTGCCCTCATCTAACAAGCCTTACAAATGTTCAGTGACTGCCTACATGGCGGATTCAGCACTGTGATGAGACCTAAACCCATTCTGAGAAAAGTCCAGAATACCATTGGACTCCACAAATTTAGTTAAAATGGAGTTGATGTAAGATTATACTCAAATGAGCCTTTGAAGTGGGGGAAACTTCAAAGATTGGTTTTGAAGTCCTTTGCTTGGGGTCAGGACACTACTCTTGGAAGTAAGTGTGAGTCTCTTCCGCCCTTCCTCCCCAGGAAGGGCTATCAGAATACAGATGTATTTAGATTGGTACTCAGCCACACCTATCCTTCCTGTGTTTGTGACTGTCTGGAGGGAATGCACAAAGTATAACTGTCATCCAGACGTCTATTGGAAACAGGCTGCAAGGCAAACAGAGCAGTAAGAGCAGAGAAATGCCCACTTGCTAAAAGTTGTATTTCTAAAATAGTGATATTAAATCCAACTTTACCAGTAAAGAGAATTGATCATTACTATTCCAACTGAATGTAACATGATGCAGCTACTCCTTTCTAATCAGAAATTACAGCTTAAAGTTATTTTAAGAAATCCCCAATGTTAGCCTATGAGAGGAGTAGGCCTCACAGTACTCTGCTAGGGGCTTATAAGTACATTAAATATGCTAATTGTGTATAAGCCAATGTTACCATGTTTTAGGGAGGGAGCACATGCACTTTAGCAATAGTTAGCAGTGGTAAAGTGCACAGAGTCCTAAAACCAGCCAAAATTAGCCCAGAAAAATAGTAGGAAAAAGGCAAAAATGTTGGGGTGATCCTTCAAAAAAAGCCATTTGCAACAGATTGATATTTCAAGTGTGGTGTCTCTGGACTCACAATTTAAAATCACAACTTATGGTAAAATTGGATTTTAAGTTGCAAGTCTGAAAATACCACTTTTAGAAAGTTGGTGTTTTCTTACTTTAATCATTCTGTGCCTCTGCCTGTCTCTGAAAACACATCTGGGGTGGGTGACAGCTGGGCTTTGCACATTTCTCTATGCAGGCACACATGAAAGGAGCTAAGGTGTATCTGATGGGCCATTAACATCCTAAAGGGTCATCTTGGGCAGGATGGGAGGGAGGAGCTGACACTTGCATCTGAATGGGCTGTGCCTGTCACCAGACAAAGAGCTGCATACCACTTGCTATTGGGTCTGGAGCAAGGACAAGAAGGGCAGAGACTTTGTGCACTTCAAAGGCCTCTTTTTCAAGTCTCTTCTACTTCAAAGGCAAAACTGGGTATAAGTACTGGCCCCCTGACACCACCAGCTCAGTACACTTCTAGACATGAGGACATTCTTCCAGAGCTCTGCTGGACTCTGCCAACTGTGAGTCCTGCCCTGCCAAGTGGTGCCAATCCACTCCTGGGTCCTTGGAAGTGGGTTACCTATCTGGCTTCTGCTAAAATCCACACATCGCTGTTCTTGTGCTGGCTAGAAACGACACATCTCACCTTGACGCCGACGCATTGCACTGCCGCCAAAGACATCTTATGGGCTGTTTGTCTCAACAACGAGGCATTGTCTTCATTGAGAAGGATTCGATGATGACACATCTCTGACTGTGCGGCTAATAACCAACATATTACCTGCATCTGAAGGGATCAACACCGATGCATCACCTTCTCTGCTCCTCACATCGGGTCTTTGATGTTGACGCATTCTTCCATTCATGGTGCTTTTCAGTGCGACAAGGTTAGTTCCTATATCCAACCCGTGCTCCATCGCGATCGTACTGAACTTTCAGATTTGAGATGGTGAAGCTCGACCATATAGCCCACTTTTGTTTCTAAGCACCATATTTCAAGATATTCTTTAGAAATTGATAACTCCGGTTCTACCGATCAGATTTCTGTCGTTTTGGTCTTCTGTTGTTCATTAAATTAAGCTCTATTTTTCTAAACAGGTGTGGTTTTCTTTTGTGTGGCGTTTTCACAGTTTAACTGTTTGACATGTTGAGCAAATACTTTACAGATTGTCTCTCAAGTTAAGCCTGATTGCTCTGTGCCAAGCAACTAGAGGGTGGGCACAGTTGAATTTAGAGTGTGTATCTGAATTACCCTGACTAGGATTGTGGTTTCTGCTTGGACAGGGTGCATGCCTCTGCCAATCAGTATAACCAATTTCTAAAATTAGTGATCAGTGGTGAGGATATGACTTGTGTTGGGAAGTTCCTTACAGTAATTAGGTGTACACTACCTTCCATACTTAAGACCAATTCAAATCAAATACTCTTTATTGCCATTTTTTTCCTACCCTTCCTGATTGACATTTTCAATGTTTCTATTCTACCAGATTGCCATTTATGCTTTCCCCTAAAATCATGTCTCTGATTGGAGGTCCTACATCTGCACCTTCAAAAATGGATTTTGTGCTGACCAAGCAGGAGAGCTATACTGTGGCAGAGCTCAAGGATTTCTGTAAGGGGTTTGAGCTATCTACTAAGGGCTTCACCGGGAAGGTGGAGCCGCAACATGCACTATTGGCTTAGGTAGAATTATGTGATGCAGCAGCTGTATCTCCAGAGTGGAAGGTTGAGATAATGGATGTTCATGAGGGGCAGGACCAGGATTCACTGGAGAATCTGGGAAGGCCTGTTGGATAGAAGGCCAACACCCTGCAAGGAGCAGTGGTTCACCCAGGGCAGGGATCAGTATATCACCCAAGGCCTTGTCCCCAGAGCATCTGGAGGACATGAGAGAGGAGAGAAATTTGAAATTGGAGCTGGCCAAGCTCAAATTGGAGAAAGAGAAGGCTGTTGGAGCCTTAGAGGAGGAAAGAGTGGACTTTGGGGAGTAGAAAATCATGTTGGCTAATGAACTGCATCTAAAGAAGTCCAGCAGTGACGGTGGCAGCAATTCTTCAGTGCCCTTGAGAGGAGGATCCACATGCCCAAAAGGCTGCCATTTGATTTTGTGGCGGGAGACGACATAGACAAATGATTTGAGGCCTATGAATTTGCTTTACAGATGCACAAGGTCCCTAAGGAGGAGTGGGGAGCTAGTCTGTGGAGACATTTCCATAGTGAGGGGAGGGACACTTCACTGGCCTTACTGGGGAGTGACAGAATGAGGTATATCTCCTTGAAGGTTTAACCCCAGGAAAGTGCAGGCAGGCATTCAGAAGTGGTCCCAACAGACCTGAGTGGATAGTGTGCATTTCTTTTGCAAGGCACTAGATGGTTGGGTGAAAGGCAGTGAGATAACGATTAACAGGGGCTGCATAATTTGATTGCACAAGAGCACATTTTCAGTCTTTGCATTCCAGATCTGCACCAACACCTTGTTGATAGTAGGTTGGCTGACCCAAGGGGTCTTGCTAAGGAGGCAGGGGGCTGGGTCAGCCCCAGGGTCCACAAGAAGGTATCTGGGGGGATCACCCCAAGGATGGGCAGGTTCCTCACCAGAAAGGAGGGGCAAACACAAATGAGAGTAGTTCTGTAAAGGGTCCCAAACTAATTCTGTGGGTCAGGGATCTTATCCCCCTGCTGAGAAGAAGAAGAAATTGTTCTCTGACAGAAGGCACCCACGAAATGCTTTGATTGTCAGCAGAGAGGACACTTTATTAGAAATGCCAAGTGTCCCAAGCAGGCACAGTCCCCCACCAGTGGGCAGTCACTGGGGTTGGCCAGTGTAGCACTTGGGGAGGAGACTGTCCCAGATAGTTTGGGAGACAGCATAGAGGTTACCCTAGTCTCCCTGGGTGACAGAGAGATGCTGCAGATAACCCACATGCCTGACAATACTAGGAAGTACAATCAGTGGGTCACCATCAATGGCCAGAGAGTGGAGTCTCTGAAAGACACAGGAGCCAGCCTGACCACTGTCAGGTGTCATCTGGTCTCTTAAGAGCAGAGAGTCCCTAATGTGTTTCACCAAGTTGTTGCTGGTCATAGCTGTGAGAGCCACTAACCAGTGGCTCTGGTTCGCTTTCAATGGTGGGTGGGTCCCCAGGTTCCTTGAGGGTTGCTGTGAGTCCGTCCATGCCTGTTGATGCCTGCTTGGCAATGATATGTAGCATACTGTCTGGAAAGAGGTGGAGCTCAGCTCACATTTGGAGATAATAGGGTTGAATGAGTGGGTGTGCCTGACTAAATAGTCCATATCTGCTAGAGGTGGTAGTCAAGAGGACCTGGATCGTGGAAGAATGGCTAGATACCTTCCAAAAAGGACATGGGAATCCTGCTCCTGTGACTCACAAGGACCAGGGGGAGGTTGAATCTGAGTGGGATGTCCGCTACCTACAGGGGAGGATATGGCCAATCTGCACAACCTGCCTGAGCTGTCCAACTGGCAACAGGAAGGGGTCCCACCAGGGAGTAGTTCTGCAAGGCATCAACTTAATTTCTCATTACATCAAGGCCATGTGGAAGGAGAGTGGGGTAACCTGCAAGTTCTCCACACCTTACCACCCCAAACCAATGGATTTGTTGAAAGGTTCAACCGAACCCTCAAAGGCATTATTATGGGTCTACCTGAACCTATGAGGTGTAAGTGGGATGTCCTCCTGCTATGTCTTTTGTTTGCGTACAGTGAGGTTCTGCAAAAGTGGGCAGGCTTCAGCCACTTTGAATATCAGTATAGGCACTGTCATGCCATACACCTGGCTCTGTCCAATTGACATCAGGAAGGGGTCCCACCAGGGAGGAGATCTGCAAGGTACAGAGGGAATCCCCTTCTCTTGCGGGTCTGTGGCAACAGGCTGAGATCCAGGCAACTGGTGACACCACCGGCAAGCACCTTATTCACTGTGAATGGTCTCCTTCATAGTGAGCCTAAGGCTTCGGAGCCTGGTACAACACATGCGTTGGTGGACCCCGAGTACTTCAGGACCTTCCTAATGGGTCTATCTCATTATTTGCCACTGGCAGATCATTTGGGGCAAGACAAGTTGTTTGACAGGCCTGCCATCCACTTTTATTAGCCTTAGATGAGGAAGGCCTCAGATTCGCACTGCAGGTCCTGCCCTTCCTTCCAGATAAGTGTAAGACAGGGGGGAGGAGGACAAGGCCCCCCACAATTGTTTACTTTCATTAACACTCCCTTTGAGAGGGTGGGCATGATTGGGAATCTAGACCCCAAAACAGCCATTTGCAATAGAAGTGTTCTGGTCTTGGTGGACCATGCCACCTGGTACCCGGAAGCTATTCTTCTGAGGACAGTGACTGCACCAGTCATGGCCAGGGCACTGATGAGGACCTTTCCCATGTGGGTTTCCTCAAGAAGGTGGTATCTGACCGGGGTACCAAATTCATGTCTGATTACATCAAGGCCATGTAGAAGAAGTGTGGAGTAAACAAGATCTCCTCTCCTTGCCACCCCCAAACCAATGGGTTAGTTGAAAGGTTCAACTAAACCCTCAAAGGCATGATTATGGGTCTATCTGAACCCATTGTATTGTATTGTATACAGATTTATATAGCGCGGAGAAACTGTAACCCTACGTGTATCCAGGCGCTCTGACCAGGTGAGATGTTAATTGCACGGAGAGGCATAGTCAGGGGCTTCATGCTGCTGGGAAAAGCCAGGTCTTAAGGCTCCTTCTGAATTCTGTCAATGACTGCGTCTGTCTGAGAGTGGGTGGAAGTGCATTCCAACTTTGAGCTCCGACCACCCTAAATGCCCTCCCTCCCAGTCTGGCCCGTCTGAAGCTGGGCTGTGCCAGCAGGTTGGCCATGGATGACCTCAGTTGCCTTACGGGGGAGTACCAAGTGAATCTTTCCTGGAGTGGAATCGGGCCTGTTCCATGAATTGCCTTGTGCACCAGGCACAGAGATTTAAAAAGGACCCTCTCTCTGACGGGTAACCAGTGTAATTCTCTTAGTGCCTGGGTGGAAGATGAGTCGAACTTGCGACCAAGTACCAGCTTAGCAGCAGCTGACTGAACTCTCTGTAGCCCCTGCAGAATGTATTGGGGGGCTCCGAGGTACAGAGAGTTACCGTAATCCAGTCTGCTGAGGATAATGCTTCTAACGACCGTGTTACGGGAGTCTGCAGGCAGCAGCGGAAGAACACGGCGTAGAAGTCGCAGCAGGCCAAAGCAGGTGCTGGAAGTTTTACTAGCTTGTGAAACCAGCTGGAGGTTATTATCGAATAGAACCCCCAGATTCCGTACAGTGCTGGCTGGCGTCAGTGGAGCTGAGTCCGGGGCAAGCCTGAAATCCACTGGAAGATGTTGGATCTGTTTCGTTGGTGCAAAGAGCAGCAGTTCAGTTTTGTCTCCGTTGAACTGCAGGCAGTTTCTCCGTAACCAGTCCGTGGTCTGCCTCATGCAGCTTTGGAACTGCTCCAGAGAAACCGCCTGTTTACCTTCCAGGGAGAAAGCCAATTGGGTGTCATCCGCATAGTTAATCAGCTTCACCCCGTACGCTTTAATGATGGAAAATAGCGGTTGTAAATATATATTAAACAGGATGGGGCTGATGCTGGAGCCTTGTGGGACTCCAAAATCCACAGGTCCCATAGTCACTTTTTGATGCCTTCCCATTAAGTAGGAGCGAAGCCACTGTAGTGCCTGGCCTCCCACCCCGACCTCCGACAACCGTCCCAGCAGCGTATCATGACTCACGGTATCGAAAGCGGCTGACAGGTCTAGGAGCACCAGAACAGCGGTGTTCCCTGTGTCAGCTCGCATTCGCATCGAGTCCAGCATGGTGACTAATGCGGACTCGGTTCCGTGGCATGGGCGGAAGCCGAACTGGTCCTTGTCCAGCAGGCTGTTGGCTCCAAGATAACTCGAGAGGGATCTGCTCACCGCCTTCTCCAAGATGAGAGCATAATTGGGACGTCCTCCTGCCATGTCTTTTATTTGCATATAGGGAGGTACTGCAGAAGGGGGTTGGCTTCAGCCTCTTTGAATTTCAGAATAGGCACTGTAATTGCATTCAACTGGCTCTTGTGCTCAGAGACAATGCTGTTTCTCCTATCTCTCCTAGGATGGTGTCTGATCACGCAATTGTAACTGTGAATAAACTGCTGCCCCAGAAGGGGAGGGGGTTGGGACAAAATAACAGACTTGCATGCTTTCGAGCTCAAACACCATCTTCTTGGAGTTATACGTATGTCTCTTCTCAGTCCTGGAGAGCATCATAATGATATGTGGGTAATGTAGTGTGCTGTGAGCTGAACTGCAAATATAAGTAGAGACGTTATTCAATAAATTAGTAGATGTGAAATACTGCCTCCCTCCTTTGACAATAGTCACTTACACGATTATGAATCTATTGCTGAATAGACTTCCAATAAGCAACTGTTGCCCTTGGAGTTGCAGCACTCCTGGCAGAAGCTATATCGTGTTTTTACATCACACACTAAGGTACACCTTGTTTGTTCAACAGTAGGATCAAGGTGTACAAGAGTGTGCTTTTTGAATTCACTGACTACAGCACAATAAGGGATGGCCATAAGAATGTCACTGGGCGCTAATACCAAGGCCTTGGGATGTACGGTAAATAATACACATAATGTCTCAATAAATTTGTGCTATTTTCTGATTTTCAGCATCATAAAAAGAAGTATTTCCGTTTGTGCACTAGCCTTAAGGATGGTACATAACCATGTTTTCTCCTTTTAGGTGCGACGTTGCAAGGATAGTGTTCACAGGCATCTCTGGATTCCCAGGGGAGAAGCTGTCTGTAGCATTGGAGATTCGCAGGAGAGCTGTGAAGCGTTGTAAGTATGGAGTTTGCTGCATCGCTGGATTTACATGGGAGAAGATGTCTGCAGCATTGAAGATTCACAGGAGAGCCGCACTGCAGAAGAAGCTCGGCCAGGTTGTGGAGATGTTCAGATGAACGGGATCGCTGAAAGGGATCCGTCCTCTTCAACCAGTGGGTAAGCCGGGCACTGCCTCATGGTTTGAGTGTGGTATAAATACAGTTTCAAATCCTGATGACTCAGCCCGAATATCCCCATAGTCATGGGTCTATGAGTCAGCCCAAATATCCCCATAGTCATGTACCCATAAGTCAGCCCAAATATCACCATAGTCATGATGAGTCAGCCTGAAGGCCCCAGATGATGTTACTGTTTGTACTTTGTGTTTAATGACTCAGTGGCCTATGGCCCCAGGGGATAATTACCATGCAAAGAACGTTGTCATGTCTACGGGGCAAAGAGGCCCATGAACAGCCAGGGAGGCATTGAGACGTGTGCTCGATCCCACAATTTCCCCAGACACAAGGTACAGAAGGAGTAAGAGAAAAAGGAGGTCATGGTCACAACAGGCACCCTGTGAGAGGGCCTCTCAGTTTGGTGAAGGAGGGCTGGGAGCAAACTCCCAGGAGAGCCGGCGGGATGTGGTCAGCTACATGCTGGTCCTTCGCAACCAAACAATCCGCTTCCAGAAACTCACCCAGGAGAATCCGGAAGCTAGCCAGGAGGACATGAACTTCTAGTATGGCCAGAATGCCACTGTGGTAGAGTTTCAGCCTGGCCAAAAAGTGTGGTGATGGAGCCCTAAGCTCTGTAAGATGGCTAGTCTGGGCCCTATGAGGTGAAGGAGCGAAAGAGCGATGTCACCTACCTGGTGGACCTCAAGACTTCTAGGAACCCCTTGAGGGTCCTGCATGTTAATCACCTCAAGCCCCACTTTGAACAGTCTGAGGTTATCATGTTCCTGGTTACAGATTATCGGTGGAAGAGGAGAGCAAACCTCTCCCCAACCTCCTGTCTTCCAAGGAGCAGGATATGTCAGTGGAGGGTGTCAGCCTCTCACCTACACTTACCTTAGAAGAACAGAGAGACTGCTGCCAGTTACTGGGGCAGTTTGCTTCTTTATTCTCCCTTACCCCAGGATTCACTAGATGGTGTACTCGTGATACTGGGGACAGCTCACCTGTGAAGAACAAAATTAACAGGTAGTCTGTTAAGATGAGAGCCAGCATTAGGAAGTAGGTACCTAATGCTCAAGGCCGCTGAATTTCCCAAGGATTTATTGTTCAAACAGATGCCGCAGAGCAGGGTGTAGAGGCCATGCTCTCAAAGATAAATAAAGAGGGCCTGGATCTACCTGTAGCCTTGATCAGTAGGAGGCTACTTCCCAGGGAAATGATGTGAAGCAGAATAGAAAGGGAAGCCTTTGCTGTGGTCTAGATGAGAAGACGCTATGGCCATACCTGTTTGTCACTCACTTCTGGGTTCAGACAGACCACAGGCCCCTCAGATGGCTAATGCAAAGGAAAGTTGAGAATCCCAAATTGTTGAGGTGGTCCATCTCCTTACAGGGAATGGACTTTACAGTGGAACACTGTCCTGGAACAGACCACACTTATGCTGATGGTCTCTCCATGTCTTTCCACCTTAGAGAAGAGAACTCCCAAGGGGGTGGGTAGCACTCCCAAAAGGGTGGGTAGCTTGCCTCACTTTTTGATTATGGGGCCATGTTAGAAGTGGCTTTATTGGTGTTGTTTCCCCTGAATTTTTGCCCTCTGTTCTCCTGTAATTGCTAAATTATTTTTTTCTGGCTTTAGGACTCTGCCCACTTTACCACTGCTGACCAGTGTTAAAGTACATGTGCTCTTTCCCTAAAACATGGTAACTTTGAGCTTATCCACAATTGGCATATGTGTTTTACTTATAAGTTACTAGTCTCAAAGTGGGAGTCGGCTTTTGAAAAATAAAAAAAACTAATGGCCTCACACCCTGGGAGTTATCTCCCAGGTTGTTGGGGTCATTTTATTTCAGTTCCCTACTGACAGGTTTTTTCCTGGTAGTGATGACAGGAAAAAAAAAATTCTTGCAGCACACTCTAAATAGGACAGATAGTGTAAAGTCCTTCCACCTCTTCCACCAAAGGTCCCTCCTCCATCCGGCCATCAGGAGAAAGTACTCCATTGATGGAGGCACCAATTGTGGCTCCAGTGACAGAATACATTTGGTCTGCACATCTCTAAATGAGGTGGGCAGACTGTCAGTTTGGGGGTCAGTGTACCATCGCCTTTTTGAAGGTGTACCCAGTCTGCCAAACTCTGAATGGTCTACAGCAGCCCTTGCTGGACTCTCCTAGACAGGAGTTGGCATTACAAGAGCTAGATATTCCACATAATTCTCACATGTGGGCACCCCACTACTACAGTCTCCTAGAGACCAAGGGAGCATTGACCATATATGGGTGGAGGGGGTCTAGGGCAGGCCTGTTTCATGAGAGGGAGGCTTTTTTCAACAGTAGGTGACTGTGAGACTTGGCCAAGAATCTATTGAGTGACCATTTGCCCATAGCTAAGCATCATCCTGCATCCCAGACAACCAGATTCAACAACAGAATGACATCCTGCAGAGAGTTAAATTGCCAAATATGGAGGAGTTGAGTTAAAACAACTAAGAATGGTGCAGTGACCAACTGCAGCTTTTAAGAACTCTTGAAACAGAGTGGATGCAATGCCAGCTGTAAAACAGCAGATACATCTTTTGAATATGTCCACCTCATGCTAAATCCCCCACCCCAAGGTTCATCAGGTGAGGTGTGACATGATAGGACTATCTCACAGAATCATTTTGAAGTGATGACCCCCTCCTGCTTAACTCTCACAGACTTTGTTATTCCACAGCAGAGATCTGAAGCTCCAATGCACCCCCTCAGTTCGCTTGAGCATGGATCTCAGTCATTTAGAAGTCCAAGGACTGTTCCTGCCGCAAGACTCTAGTGTTTTCAGCCAGTTGCATAAAAAAACCTAAGGGGATCCCCTGCAAGGTAAGGTGAGGGTACTCCATTATTCATTCCCTGACTGCCTTGCTGCTTCTGAGTGTTTGTATTTGTTTACAGTTGGCCAGCCCAAGAAGAATTATTTATGGTGACCAGTGTGGGTAGTCCCGGCACAGCTGGGGCTGCCAGTGCCTCCATTACACCCCTGTTTTCAACACTCCATTCCCCTTTTGAAGCTCTTTTGATGGGTCCTACCTGCCTGACTCTCGTATCATCATACAGTGCGAAGGGAGTGTGCTGCAGTCTAAAAATTTCCCATTGTGCCTATGGGTCAGATGTCATTTCAGATGTGATTACTGAGGATGCTTTATAGGCCTGAGGCTGACTATTGTTTGGAAAATTAATGTATCATTTGCTCTACTTTTCTATGGCTTCCTATTTACTGTTGCACTGGTACTAGAGATGTATAGGGCCAAAGTAGAAAGTGCAGCATTAGATGGGGCAGACCTATGGGGCTATTGTAAAGCTGCCTCTTAATACAAGAGAGGCAAACTTAGAGAGGACAATGTGCGCTACCGTTGGACCTATCCCTTTGGGCTCAGCTTCGAATGGAAAAATAAAAGACACCATATCACGGACTTGGGAGAAGGGCTGCGTATCCTGGACCTCCCGTCGGCACCGGAGGAGGGGGGTGGCCCGGGGCCGTCCGGAACAGTGGCGGCCGGCTCGCAGGGGGAGCAGTGGCGCAGGGCGCAACGCCAGCGAGGAGGTCCTCACCGTGAGTAATGGTCGCGAGGTGGAAGTCCGGGACTCTCCGGGATGCAGTTCTAGAGCCGCCGCGGGGGGCCCTCAGGCCGGGAGGGCCCCGGGAGCCCGAGCGGCGCAGCCAGGTGGCTGGCAACGAGTCTGTGCCGGCCCAGCGGAGAAGGAGGCAGCAATCTCCGCAGAGACATTGCGGCTACATAGACACTGAGGTTTTTGTTTTTCTCTATGAGCCCTTTGTTTGGCCCACATGTTGTTGATGCTCTGCCGGTTGCGGAGCAAGTTGATGAGGTTAGGAGTTCGATGGGGCGGGGTCTTGGTTACTTTCCCTGGAATTACCCCGGGTATGTGGGGTTCCATGGTTGGGTGCTTGTGGGGGGGGGGATACGGGAGGGGGGGGGGTGCGAGGGGGTCGGGTGGGGGGGAGAGGGTACCAGAGGTAGGCTGCAACGAAGTCGTGGGGGGAGACCGGGGAGAGACAGTGAGAAGTTAGGAAGGGGTCCCGGGGGGGGTGGAGGACAGGCGCTGAGGTCTTGCATCGGCGGATCTTACAACACGGGGTGGAGAGGGGGGTCTACACTTACTTAAGATGGTGACGTGGGCTACATGGAACGTGAAAGGCCTGAACTCGCCCCAGAAGAGGCAGCAGGTCCTGAAGTACATCGTGGATAGGCAGGTCAAGGTAGTTGCGCTGCAGGAAACGCACCTTACAAGGGAGGATGTGGGTAGACTCAAGCATAGGGCTTTCCCACAGATTTTTCACTCAGCGGCCGCCACCAAACATAATGGAGTGGCGATATTGTTCCACAGCTCGATGCCCTTCCAGGTAGCGGACTCACAGAGAGATAAGGAGGGGAGATGGCTCATGCTCAAGGGGCGGCTTCAGGGCCAACTGTGCACCATCGCGGTCGTGTATGCTCCGAACACGGGACAGGTGGTGTTCACAGCACGCATGTTGGGGTCCCTGGGCGGGTTCGCAGAGGGCCCCATCATTCTGTTGGGGGACTTTAATTGCCTGTGGGATGGTGCCCTGGACGGTTCTCACGTGGCGGGGGCGAGATCATCAGTATTCTCCAAACGAGTCAAGGACCGCTTCGATTCACTCGGGCTGCGGGATGGGTGGCGGGCTCTTCATGAGACGGCAAAAGACTACACTTTCTACTCCCATGTCCACCGAACCTACACTAGAATAGACTACATCTTCATTAGTCAGGCATTAGTGGGGAAGGCGACGGGGGTGCAGATTCTCCCCCTTTCGGTCTCAGACCACGGGATGGTCTTGTTGGAGCTTCAGTGGGGGGAGCGGAGTCGTGGCAGATGGTACTTTCCGGGGGCCCTCCTGCGCGACCAAGTGCGGAGAGTGGAACTGACCGCGGCCATAGGGGAATACTTCCAGGACAACCCACCTGCCGACACCTCGCATCAAAATACTTGGGACGCCTTCAAGGCGGTGCTGAGGGGCAAATGTATCCAATTACAGGCGTCGCTGCGGCGACAACAAGCATTGGAACGGGAGACACTGGAGGAGGAACTCAAGGGGTTGGAGGGTAGGCACAAAGATAAACCCACTCGCGATCTGCAGCGGCAACTCACGGCGGTGAGGGGTAAATTGCGGGCGATTTATAGCGCCAGGGCAGAATATACCTTACTGAGGCTGCGCCGCGCGGGGTATGAACAGGGGGACAAGGTGGGTTCTCAGTTGGCCCGAAAGCTCCGCATTCAGCGGGCAAAATCCTATGTGGAAGGCATTCGGGTCGGGCCAGACCGAGTCACGCACGAGGAGGCGGCGAAGACCAGAGCCTTTAGGGATTTCTATGGTGAGCTGTATGGGGGGAACCCGCTGGCGCACGACGCGCAAACGGCTTATCTCGATGGGGTGGAATGCCCCCAGCTGTCGGCGCTGGATCGGGACAGGCTGGACGAACCTATCTCCGTGGAGGAGGTGCGAAGTGCCATAAAGCGTCTCAAGCTCCACAAGGCACCTGGGCCCGACGGCTATACCGCCCACTTTTACAAACACTTTGTAGATGAGCTCGCCCCGCATCTGACGGCTTTATTTCGAGCGGTGGCGAAGGAGGCGAGAGTGTCCCAATCAATGGCAGAGGCGGTGATCACGGTCCTGCCTAAACCGGGCAAGGACCCTCTGGTGTGTGCATCATACCGCCCCATAGCACTTCTGAACCTAGATGCTAAGCTTTACTCCATGATCCTAGCTAGCCGCCTGGATGACCTGCTGCCCCGATTGATCCATCCGGATCAGTCGGGCTTCATTAAAGGGCGTCAGACGCACGATAATATACGGCGTACCATCCACCTTGTCGAGAAATCATCCAGATTTAAGATTCCAGCGGTGCTAGTGGGTTTGGACGCTGAAAAAGCGTTCGACCGCGTAGATTGGCCCTTCCTCTTCTTAACCCTGCGAAAATTTGGATTCGGGGACGCTTTCATGGAGATGGTGCGAGCCAACTACAGCCATCCCTCCGCGAGAGTGGTGGTCAACGGGACACCCTCCGCGCCCTTCCAGCTGGCTAGAGGTACTAGACAGGGGTGCCCGCTGTCCCCTCTGCTTTTCGCCCTCAGCATAGAGCCACTAGCCATCCGGGTGAGGGAGAATGCTTCCATTAAAGGGATCCGATTTGGAGGGGAGGACCACAAAATCTCCCTCTTCGCGGATGATATTCTGCTGACTCTGGGGGAGCCGCATGTCTCTCTACCCGCGGTGCAGGAGGAATTGAGAGACTTTGAGAGAGTGGCAGGGTTCAAGGTCAACATGACCAAATCCTACATACTCAATCTCACACTCTCGAGAGCGGAGGTGGCCTCGCTCAAGTCCCAGACGACGCTCTCATGGGCCCAACACTCACTACAATATCTAGGGGTGCAGCTGACACCGACGGTTTCGGGACTATATGGGGCCAACTACGCCTCAGTATTGCCACACTTGCGGCAGGAGTTGCGGAGGTGGACGCCCTTATACATATCTTGGCTGGGGCGAATCAATGCGGTAAAGATGATGGTACTGCCCCGGATCCTTTACTTGTTTCAGGCCTTGCCGATCCCGCTGGAGAAGGCATTCCTTCCGCAGCTGAAGACGTTGATTACTCAGTTTGTATGGCAGGGAGGGAGGGCCAGGCTCCCTTTCACGGTGCTTCGGAAACGCAGGGCGGATGGAGGGATGGGGCTGCCGGACTTTGAGCTATACTATCAAGCGGCCCAATTGCGGGTCGTGCTGGAATGGACGGTGCGGGAATCGGAGAAGCATTGGCTTCATATGGACCGTGCGATAGCCGGCAGGTCCATCTGGGACCTGCTGTGGAAACCAAGGGGAGATAGACCGCCGAATGCATATCTTAGCACGCCAACGCGCACTACATTGGAGGTTTGGGATAGAGTCACGCGGAGGGAGGGGTGGACGACATTCCCTTCACCTTACACCCCGATACACTTCAATCCGGCCTTCGCCCCAGCCAGAGAGGAGGGTCCCTTTGATGGGTGGCGAGAGGGAGGGTGTCTAAAGCTGGCGGATCTTTTCGATAAGGGGGAGTTCCGCTCGTTCCAGGACTGTAAGAGTGAATTTGGGGTCCCCAACAGTGAGCAGTTCCATTATTTGCAGCTCAAACACTGGGCCACGGCGCCGCAGTACAGGGAGGCGGGCTGCCGGAGCCTTACGGATGTGGAGAAACTGGTATTGTCACGGGCGGGCTCAATGAAGGGGGCGATTTCGTCTCTATATGAGATACTGCTGACTACACTACACACACCCAGGGCCAGGCATATGGAATTTTGGGAGCGTCTCCTGGGGAGGGAGGTCACTGAGGATGAGTGGAGGGGCCTGTGGCGGGACATTCCTAGGCATAACTTGTCGGTAGGCTTGAGGGAAGCTCACTACAAGACCATCTTTGATTGGTACCTATACCCCACTAAATTGGCTAGGATCTTCCCGGGGACCTCTGCACTCTGCTGGCGGGGATGCGGTCTCCTCGGGGATTTCAAACATATCTGGTGGGACTGCCCTAGTATTCAACCTTTCTGGGCTGAAATTTTAGCGCAGATTAAAGAGATTTTGGGCTTTGAACCGCCCGGGGACCTTGCTCATGTCATCCTGGGTCTTCGGGGAGAGGACTGGGAGGAAGTGTCCAGGGGGGATAAAGCTATATGGTGGCTCTGCGTGGGGGCAGCTAAACTCACGGTGGCAGCGGCATGGAAGAGACAGGCTGCTCCCGCTCTGTCCCTGTGGCATGCCCGCCTGTGGCGCTTGCTTTCGATGGAGCGCTTGGCGCTGTGCTTTGGGGATGATCCCACGGCCTTTGAGGAGTCTTGGGGATCGTTACTGGCCTTCTTGTCTAGAGGCCTCCCGTCAGCCGTCATCCCGCCCGCGTGGCGGAAGATGCGTCTCTTCCGGACCTGGCTCTCCACAGACTGAAGCGGTCTCTCCTTCTTTGTCTTTTCGGACGCTATGCAGCAGCCTATGGGGGGGGGGCGGTGGGAGGGGGGTAGTGGGGGGGGTGGGGGGTGGGACGGGATACCGGAGGAGTCTGAGGAGGGGTTCCACTGGGTCGCACACGGAGCATCTGAACCACCTATGGGGAATTCTGTAGAGCCTTAGGGCCGGGGGAATCCCGACAGTTATTTGTTATTGTATGACTATGCATGTGCAATGCTACTGTTGTTCTGAAAATCAATAAAAACGATTGCTATAAAAAAACTACATGGTGTCAGTCTGTAACCCTCTACCCAGGAGACTGAGGAGCATATATTATTTTTCTGCATCGCATATTGTAAAACAAAGTCCAAGAAGATTATTCCTCTCTGTAAACTTCTAGGGATGAAAGATCACCATAGTGCCATCAAGATCTGTAAAACAGACACTACTCCCAGTGTTATCTTATATGTCGCTGAAGTTTTGGAGTCAGCTTGGCGAATCAGAGGGAACTTTTTTACTTAGTAATCTGATTCTGAGTTCTCTCTTATATTCTATTTAATGTCTCATAAAGTTTCCCTTACCATATCCCCTATCAGAAGATAACTACTATTTGTCTACACTGCATACTATGGTTTACCGTAGAATTAATTATGACAATTTCATTCTCGCTAGCAGGAGAGCGTGTAACAAGAAGCCAGAAGTAAAGGAGACTATCTGCTGTTCTTCTGTTTCAAAGGAGTAGCACTTGGTTCAGGTGCAGGGAGACAAGACAGGTTGGTACTGGCTGAGGTCATGATATGGACTCACTAGCCAGTGCCACAATTGGTTTCTGTCAGGTATGCTCTTACTCCTTTAACCTTGTGTGCTGTGGTTTTGCAAGCACCTCCATATCTTCCTCTGTATATGATTCATGGAGACTGATGTTTTTGGATCTACAAGTGTGCACTGGATCATTATCTGCCTTGGATTTTGCGGTTCTCAACCCATCAGCTAATGGTCTCCATTCTCAAGCCAGGGGTTATTCATCTTCCCTTGTATGATTGTCCTTTGTTGGAAAACATGGCTAACACTTTTCTGTCATCTGGACACATAGATCACAATCAAATTTAGTGCTATGGTAGAAGCTAATTGTTAGAATGCTCACATTCCAAGCACACACTATTACACTAAATATAGTAGCATATACGTCTAGTTATAAATTAGATCTTTATTGATATGTGCAGGCAACAGTGCAAGATATTTTCACATTCATGAGGCATTGGCCATATGCTTCCTGCAAAGATCTTATGTGCAATTGAGTCAAGTATGGATAGATTCACTTCTAGGATTGCATCTGGAGGCAAAACAGTATGCATTACATGAAGATTAATACAATACTGGATGTCCCACTTGATCTTTCCAACATTTCAAGTCGTCACCAGGGTCCAGACACTCATTTCAACATACAAATGAGAGTACGTCCTATAGTGACATGTATAAAAAGTTTCTTGTTGGTAACTCAATCATATTTGTCTATGCAGTCAAGAATGGCAATGTTTGAGATAGCTAACCAGAGCTCTAGAAATGAAAGATGCTGCGATGAGCGGTTAATCTTTTGGACTGTAAAGCAAGAAAATACAAAGCCCTGAAAGTCTGTTGTCCATTGTACCCTCTCCTATGTACTACTGCTACTTAAATGAATAAAAACATTTTACAAAAAAACAAATGAAAGAAGCTATTCAAATCATTAAATATTATTATGCTTCCCATACTCGATAGTTTACCCTTTAGAGTGTTTATGGTAAAATCTGCACTGCTTCAGGTACGTATGGTATGTATGATTACAATTCTAACTAACTAAAGGACTCAGATGGTCAGACATAGCACACTCCTTGATTATAGCATGTGTTCCAAACATCTATGGATACAAATTTCTTATTGACTATTGGCAACATACTTATCCCTGATGTAAGCTTTAAAATACTGTTAATTTTTTTAGAATGTCCCTCTTAGTTTGACTATAAGTAAACATGTGCTTGATCAGAGTCCTCAATATCACAATTTCTAAATCCTAAAGAGTACTATGTATGTCGTGACACAGATCATTGATGGTCTGGATATTGTACTGTACATATAGTGTTCCTTTGATAAAACTCTAACATTGCACATCTAAAGTTTATGCACCAATAGTTAGAGGGTTAAGTGAAAAATAGGTCAGCTGTAGGAATCTTCGATGTAAATAATAGCCCTCACCTGGCAGCTGCCCTTAAATCAACTGCAAAAAGAACAATTGATAGACGGAATGCTAAAACACTATCAAACATTCACCCCCAGTACAGAGATCTAGACCTAAATCCATCTTCTTTTGCACACCCTGTCATTACAGTTCAGGCCCAACCATATGCAAATCAGTCTTGACTCTGTTCACAATGGGTACAGTCTAGTCCGAGCTGCCAGGCCAGGTTCTCCCTGGACTGGAAAAAAAGTAACCTGGGACTGGTTTCAGGGTACCACCCCTCATCAGCCAGGCCAGCTTCACTCCAGTGGCAGGGTGAGCATGGGACTCGCGTCTGGGCATTCCCTTCCAACTTAGGGCTACAAATGCAAAAGAACAATTGATGGACATGGGTCCCTTGCACGCAGTGCCACTGGATTCAAGCTAGCCCGGCTGATGAGAGGTGATACACAGAAACCGGTACGAGGATGCTTGTTTTCGGTCCTGGAGGACCTGGCCTGGCAGTTCGGGCTGGACTGTCCCCATGAAGAGCAGGGTCAAGACTGATTTGCATATGGCTGGGTCCAAACAGGGGTGGCATAGTGAGCAAAAGAACAATGGATTAAACCCAGATCTCTTGACTGGGGGTGAGTGGTTGAAATGTTTCAGCACACTGCCCATCATTTTGTTGTGTTTGCCCTTATATCAACAGTTATTCCAGCTGGTTCAGACTTGTCACAGTCAACACTCGTGCAGTGGGGAGGGATGGGAGTGCCCCTTCAGCTGTTGTGACCTCTCTTATACGTCTGGAGTACCAATAGAGTTCTTCCAAGCACTCCCTATTATGCCAGCCTGCTATGTTAGTAGTCTCCCCTGTAGTGCACTCCCTGTATATGTCCTGACAGGTTTCCATCTTGGCCCTTGTGCTCAGATGCTGCTCTGCAGGTCCATAAAGCTGTTGGCATTAGAAGATTACTGCCTCCTCAGCAATCTCCGTTCCATCTACCATAAAGTTTAGGTCCACTAACCATGCTCTTCAGGTTGTTTTTAATTAACAGGTGCGACAGCAGCACCAAGATAGATGTGAATGCAGTTTATTGTAGAATGGATGTAGTGTTTTCCACTTCCACATTTAAGGTTATGCACCTGCCACATACTTTCTGAGACATAAATTAGGTGTATGCAACATAACATTGAGCTTTTAGGAATTATGTGTCACAGTGATCAGGACATGCATGCTACATGCCATATATGATCAACATCAAGAAACTCACAACCTGTGACTTATTCAAGACCGTTGCAACAACATGTTAAAGAAACCAATTTGGAACACATAGGTTTATATTTATTTACATGATTTGTTTTATGCTACACAACAAATACATAACCACTAGTAAGATATCTCTAGAGATTTTTGTAGAAGATATATTTTTCTGGTGCATGAATGTTAGAATATATTTGAGATGCTGTTAGACAAATAACAATGTACTGCCAAAGTAAGATATCTATATGTAATACAAACTTTGTATACTGCACTTGGTCACCTACCTAAGATATTCCCAGCATAAGTTAAATATATTTCTTTAAGTATTGATGGATAAAACAGATATGTAAGCAAATTATAATGTGTAAATGTGCACTACAATATGCAAACAATGATGTTTCAGACTGATTGATGGTGTGATATAGATATGAAAATGTACTATTTGACACAACGTTACCAGATCAGCGTGACAGACTGGATAAAATCCGGAATCAGAAGAGAAATGAGTAAAGCAGCGGGTGGCTGATGTCTACCAACCCACCCAAAACCCTGTCACTGCTAGAGAAACTGTATTAGGGTGGAGCAAGGGATTGAGGTCAGTATTCATGCCCCCATGCAGGTTGATTATTGTCTAGTACACTGCAACAGTACTTTAGTACAATCTGGAACACAATTTCTCCGAAGTACAAGAGCATCCTCCAAGTGTGACTGAGGTAAACTGAATATCTTGACAAGGATGCTCCATGTTTGTGTGGGTGCTCTATTGTACCTTGTTTGGGGTGCAGTGTTTAGCAGATGGTAAAGAATCAGGAAATGTAGAGGAGGAGGATAAGCAAGCCCCTGTGTGAAATGGTAGGCCAACGATTCCACCTTGGTCCCCCGGAAATGTGACGTGAAGAATGCTTACTGGGGTGGAAATGAGCATTAGGGCTTAGGGGAAGCACATTCTAGACATCATGGCTCAAAAGCTAGATCATTCCCTGAAAGGCTACCTTGATTTCATAGAACATACGAGGGATAGAAAATTGTATATCCAGTTCAGGTTTGGTACCCTGCCCCTGAATGATTTTACCAGCAAATGGAATTGTAGAAACAAGGTTGCTCTTAGCTGCCCTGACTGTAAAAATCAACAAGAGACCCTAGCTCAGGTAATGTTCGCCTGCCCATTATGCGTGATGCCAAGGAAAAATTGGCTTACTCCAATCTGCAAGCTACTGGGAACTGACAATTATAGAATTGCACTGAGGATCTTGAAGTGCGATGCCAGGCTACTGTTTGCTTGTGCGGTAGCAAAGTTCTTGGCCAAATGTGGACATTAGAGGCAGAGTCCAGAGGGTGAATATTAAGCGAATCCTCAACCAAATTAGTTAGGTTTTAGTTTTTCACACTTTTAAAGAAGGTGACATTTGTGGTTGTACAAGATGTATTTTGTATCCTCTTTATTTCAATGTTGTTAGTTTGGTTTTATCATGTTTTATTGCAGTTGATGAATTGTATACACTGATGCACTTTACCATAGTTTTATCATTTCCACATTGCATCTATTATTCCTGCTTTTTATAATTCAAATTACCAGATGGTACGGGAGAAAAGAAGTCAAGGTAAACAATCACTGATTGTATTTAATTGTAAATAGATTTATTGCACAACTGCGCACTTTATCTAACGCTATCAACCGAATATTGTTGTCATCTATTTTATTGGCTGTCATTAGGTTGATGCATAAATTGTACATATCATAAGATTGCTAAGAGAGAATGTAGAAATGGCAGAATTTGTCAAATATTGTTGTACATCTTTATGTCTTTACCAGGCTTCTGATTAGGACTCGCATTTTATTGTATCACGCCAATATCATTGGCATATTGTAAGCAAACATTTATGACTCGTTGTCAAAATAAAGTAATTGAACATTCATTGGTATAAGTGTGCTACAAAGTACAACTTATGTGTAACATGTTAAACATGCATTTCACTATGTGTGTCTGCACCTGAATAAAATGTGTGTGGAAATGTTTTTTACACTGATTGACATGCACAATGTTAAGAGAAACATGACAGCAGATACTCACCAAGCAGCCACAAGGGCCCATTGTCACCAGCAACCTGGCTTTACTAAATTTGCAGACTGGTGAATGTGTTGCACCATGGAAGTTTGAATGCATAGGCTGTACACCATATATGTTTGTATATATATGTTTGTAGTATTCCCTGGCCTCACAGACAATTTACACATCATTAGAGCCATTGGTATTGATTATGACACATATGCGCAGTAATCCGGGGGGGCTGTAGTGTGACAAAAGTGTCATCAACAGAACAAAACACTCATGTGGAAATGAGCTTCAATATAAAACTGCTGTGCCACACAACGCCTTTTATTGCAGTGTGTGCAACGTGATGTTGTCTGCTGCATTAAGTTGTGTAGGCGCTGCAGGTTTTGTGGACGCACCAGAATCAGATGAGCTGAGAGACTACTCCGATAAAATCCAGAAATCCTGTTTAAAGCAATCAAGTGTGACAAAAAGGTTTACAGAGAACACCTTGACATGGGAAATGAAGTGTGAGAGCTGCAGTCAGTGATGAGAGCTCCAATCTCCTTTTCCCACCATGTCTCACACATCTTTATCAGCCAAGACAAACAGAATGATTCCTCTTCTGACTAACCTCCTTGTACTTGTCAGATTATTTAGGGTGGTTTCTTTTTTGTGCATTAATAATGAAGGTTATTATGCATTGTTACATTTGATTCTATATATGCAGGCTGAATTAACAGGATTATAGTTGAAACACATGTTATATGATGCATAGAAGTGTGTTTATTAATGTGTTTTAGTTCTGTCACGTCCACTGTTAGACACCATCCTAGACAAAATGGATGCCAACTCTGTCACTCACTCCTGCTTTCCCCCTTGCATTTTCCCCAAGTTACATAGAGCACGGTCAAGCTAACATGTAGTGATTTATTTCCACTGTTATGATTACAATGCTTTCATTCAACTTTCAATCAACTTTTCACTCTTCTCTATGACTTGAAACATTATCAATGTTCCTTCTGCTGCCTTCTGTTATGAAACCTAGTCTATTCATTCACTGAAAGTCTTATTGTTTAAATGTTTCATATTAGTTAGAACATTTCCGTATGGTATTAACATAGAGAGTGGTGAATATTTTTTTTAGAAATGGGATAGTTCTTATGTGTTAAGGTAATGACGTATATTTTTCTAATGGTGTAACTTGCTATAGAAATTATAATTTTGCTTAGACCATGATTTTAAAGTTTTCCTAATTTGTTATGAATGAATTGTTTATAAGAACACCTTGATTTTGTAGGTGAGCTAGAAGACTTTCCTGTTCTACTAGGGATGTTGTTCACCTTCCTTTTTGGTTAGAATAGTTTCTGACTTTCCATACTCTTTATTACTTTGCACCCGAGGGCTTTTACAGCATTAATTCTGTGACAAATATCTTTTAATTTTGCAATAAAATGTGTTAACTTTTTATTGATCCAGAACTCAATTATTGGGTGGGCCCATTACTTACTTGAACTGCATTTCCCTAAAAACTGATATTTGAAGGTGCCATAACATGCAAATTAATCTGTGGGAGAACCAGATGAGGTAAAATTTAGGGTGTCTAAACTGTGCAATGTCCAAAGTTTGGGGTATGGTTTTGCTCCCTTTAACTCACTTTCTAGTTTATGATGATCAGAGCCATGGTGGTATAGTCTATCCCTGGTGTGTCGGAAAGAAAGCATTGGTTGTGGATGGCTTTCTATTGAACTCCAGTGAATTGTAATTAGTTACTTGCAGTATATGTCACAGCTACTATCCACGTGAGCCTTGGTGTCCTGCACCAGACCACATTAATGACCCAACCCCTTCTTAATTGTAGTTGATCTCCCATCATGGTGGCTTCAGCGTCTTTCTGCACAGCCAGCAAAATACAGCATCTGGTCCCCAGAGTCAGAGGGCATTGGTAGCGGCTCTGGATTTGGCAGCAGTGTTGATGTGACATTGCTGCATATTTGGAGCTTTTTTGAAGAGCCGTTGGCCACAGGAATGCAGCAGACGTGATTGGCAGTTTAGAGGGACTGGACTGTTCTGGAGGGGGAAGACGCTTGAGGCAGGCATGTGACTATATCACTCATATCATCGCCGAAAACAATTAGAGTGCTGAGGTTTTGGAATAGCGCCAAGCAGAAACATCCAGAATCATTTACAATCCTTGACATCTCATGGTTTACAGAATGCATGGGAGCTGGAGAACCTGCTGAAATAGAAAGGAAACATCAGCTTACTAGACAAGACAACTGCTTTTTCAAGTCAGACACACTGCAGCTTGCACCGTTTTCCCCCGTGTCACAGTATGCCTGCCAGAGGAGGACAACCATAGAAAATCACAACAGGGCTTTCACGCAGGGGATCTACTACAGAGGGGCCATCTGAGATCTGGGGCACCTAATAATCAGTCCCTCAGCTTCCTCATCTCAAAGTGGGAGGTGGAGTCAGCCCTCCCGGTGCCATAAAAGCATCACCACACTACTGTTGAGCGGGATCTACAGCAGAGGGACCGTCCGAGGCCCAGGCACCTACTACCTATGTTAAGCAAATGTCTGGGGTGGGACTTGGTCCCTCAGCTTCCTCATCTCAATGAGGGAGGTGGAGTCAGCAATCCCAGCACCATAAAAGCATCATCGCAAAGCCCTGGCCCAGGACGGGCAGGGCCACCCCCCCTTGGTTTGCTGGGAAGGAATTCTGGAACTCTTAACTCGTGCACCTGAAACCCACCCTTGAGGTCTGTGAAGATTGTTTTATTTTCTTTGCATAGATCTGGCTACAGCTGCTGACTTTTCTTTTTAGATATCACCACCCTGGAACACTGACTCTTTCGACCCTTTTCTGGGAATGGCGCAAACTACCATCTTGACCTTCTGTTGACTGTGTAAGGTTTACATTTATACTAGGATTGTTCATAGAAAGGTCCTGATTGTGGTGAAAAGGAAACACCCGTGCGGGGCCGCGGCCAAATTCCCTAACAAAACTCGAGTTTCCTCCTCTATTTTTAACTACATTACTGGTGCTATGGGGGTGTTTGAAAAGCAGATTATGAGTGCTGAGGAGTCCTTAACTAGTTGTACTGTTGAAAATTCCAGAACGGTTCCAATTATTGCAGGGCCCAACCCTATTTCCAACCTAATTCCTAATCATGGTAGTTTAAGCAGCAGGGGGCAGTTGGATGGCATGGAACTGGATGACAGTGCTGCCAAATCTCCCTCCTCATGCTTGCTAGTCGCTCAACCCTGAGAAAATGCCTTAAAACACCATCCAGCAACCTGACTCAGATCCTTCCAGATCCCCGGGAGGAGGGAGTGGGGTGGATGGAGCCCCAAAGAAAAGCAATCCCCAGATCCGAACAACATCCAAGAAGCCCACTAAAGCATCAGTTAACAATCCGTTCACACAACACTCCTCTCTGGCAGCCTCAGTGCAAGCTCTCATAGACATGGTTAGGCTCTCATTTAGTGTTCTTACTGAGAGATTAAAAGTCATTGAAACCACTGTTAAGCTTGTATAAACCTGCTGGGGAAGGTGCACGTGCCATTTGAATGTCATCCCCCAGTGAGGAACAACACAGTACCCTCACATCACATAGTAGGTCCCAACCTTTTTTGCCCAGCCCAATGAGAACAACTTCAACCACTTCCAGTTTCAATTGGCGCTCCCATTGTACCCTCACCCTATAACATCGTGACCGGCTGCAGTCCTAACCCTGCTCCTTTGTCCCAACAGGTCTTATCACCCTTAGTAATCAATCTCCCATGACACAGGACATCCCATAGAATCCACCTTTAGCCAATAACGTTAATAATGATGTACCAAGTTCTTTCCTAATTTCGAAATCTGAGCGCTTGGAGCTTCCTCCTGCAGCTACAGTTTACGTGGTAATCCTAGCTAATGTCCCCTCCGCTTCTACCTTTGCTCATGAGTCCTGGGTTTCTCTCAGGAATAAACCTTTAAATTGGCTAAATTCGAGGGTGGGGCTGGGTGGAGCACTCTTTGCAGGTCTTAAGATGATAGGGAAAATCAAATGGGTTGGCTTTGGGTGCAAATTATTCCAGGGCGATTGTGTGGTATTTTCTTTCAAATCTCCTAAATTAGTTGAGACCATCCTAGAGAGAGCCAGCTCTCCTTCCTTGACTGCAAAACAAAATGCAGTTTTACCCCTTGGCTTCTTTTACCAGCCTCCCGTCTCTCAACATATTTTCCATCAGCCAGCCCACCTCAACGAGGCGCAGTTATCTGCTCCCTTATTTCCCATTGCAACGTTCAACAGGTTTGATTGCCTGTCTACTCTCAATGTTGTGGATTGACTGATGGCCCATATGAAGCATAACAAGGGTCCTCGTATTAGAATCTTTACCCTACCCGAGCTTAATCTTGGTTCTCATCCAGAAACAAATGGCTGAATGTGATTCCTCTTCTTTACAGCCCAGCCCTCATAGATGTGATGTGGTCATGGGTGGGGCATACCATTATGGTCGGAGCCCTAAGGGGTGTTGTTGGACCTCCCCCCTGGGCTGTGTTCAGGTGGTCACTTTCGTGACAATTGGAGGTGGGACTATTTTGAAATAAAGCGGCCTGGTGCAGAAACCAGGGTGAACAGAGTAACCTACAAGTGCTGGTCATTACTTATTTGTTGATCCTTGGATGCAGCATTTTGGCGACGAAGCGGGTGGTTCCTGCACTGTTGCGGACGGTGTGGAGTACGCCACAAGGGTTTTCCGGTCCCTGCGGTGGCATCCGGGTGCCGGCTTCTCCGTTGTTGGTGGTCCTGGTGCTTCGCGGCTGATCTTTGAGGCTTGATCGGGCCCCGTTTGTTCCTGAGGGCGTGGCCTGCCATTTTGGTGACTCACAGCTGCTCTCTGCTGCCTGGTCAGCCCCATGTGTTCCTGGGGGCGTGGCCTGCGGTGTTGGTGAGTCCTGCAGTGAGATAGCGGCCTGGCAGGGAGCAGCTCACATTGCTGGTGGGCATAGGAGTGCTCTGAGGGCCATTTCCTCTTGCTGAGGGGGCCGTGGAGCATTTTGCCTGCATACAGTTCCCTCTTGATGGGGGGAGTTGATCGTTTCTTCTGTGCAATTTCGACTGCCTGGAGTTTCCTCTTGCTGGGGGAAGTGGAGCATTTCGCCTCGACATTTCGACTGCCTGGAGGTTCCTCTTGCTGGGGGGCACATGGAGCATTTTCGCCCACCTGGAGCTAGTGCTTGCCTCACTTTATGTTGCTGGATTTTGGATTTTGTCTTTGGTCAGGCAAGTTTTGCTGTTTTTGGTCCAGGGATTGCACCTGTCTGGTGTGGCCGGGACTGTGTTGGACTTTGAAGGGTGGCTTTTGCTTGTCGTGATTGTTCCGCTCTCCTGCTATGTCGTCCATTCCCCCTGTGGAACCATTTCTGCTGGATGGTCCTCCGTCAGCTCAGGCTGCGCGGTGGAAGGACTGGGTGGATCATTTGGAGACTTACTTTGCTGCCATTGACCTAGAGGAGGAACAACTGCTTCCTAGGCTGTTGCATTTAGGGGGACCGGCTATTCACCTCTTGGGTAGGTCGGTGGTTGAAGGGGGGCCACCACATACATATGGTACTTTGAAACAAGCCCTTACCGCCCATTTTGAGCCGCTGGCTCTCAGCACCGCCCGCCACAATGCCAAGAAGGCATGTAGTGCAGTTCCATGTACCGTGCGGTGCCTGCCATGTTGTGAATGGAACTGCAGGGGGGTACCATAGGTACCCCCCATGTGCACCCCCCACCCCCCAGAATCCCTGGGGGCCCGCTACGGGCCCCCAAAGGCAAAAACCGCTTGTCTTTCCATGGGGGCGTTGCCGCCACAGAAAGGCACTTCCCCACCTGCACAGTAAAATGGATGGCGGTGTCTACCAGACACCGCCACCATATAAACTGCGTTTCTGCCCGGTAGGCAATCGGACGGATTACCTATCTGCGGAAAACCGGCGGACGGTCTTCCCGTCTGCCGGGGTCCCCCCCGCCATGGTAATGTGGTGGGGGGATATTTTCAGCGGGCGGAGGTTTTTGGCGGGCGGATCGCCACCGCCATACGGGTGGTGGCGATCCGCCCGTTATCCTAATTAGCCCCATCGTTTTTATTAATTATATTTATTATTTAATTTATTTTAAATTATTTTTAAAACATTTTTTTTTAAACGACATTTTGAACAACGAAATTTTAAACAATGCTATTTTGGTTATGATATTTTTGTACTTACCTTTGTAGAGCTAGGATGTTGATATTCTTGTCATCGATATTCTGTACACGATATTTGTGTACCTCGATATTCCTGTCATCTATATTCTGTCAATGATCCTCATAACTGGATCTGCAATCCTATGAAATGCCCATGTAACAATGTATCCGTGCAGAGTACTATTCATATTCTTTTTTTCTGTAAATTTTACTCAGACCTGAGAAAATGTTTTATTAAACCTCTATTAAAACCGCTTGGTTTTACACAATTACAATTATATTCTTATCATTCATATTTAAAGTAGGCTTAGACCATGTTAAGTATTATATTGGATGGGTGTACTGTGAATGTAGCTTTGGATTATCTACTAATTTGGTGCTTTACAACACAAAGAGCTTTTTATCATGAAGATGCATGATCGCTTACAAGTTGTGAGGACTGTTCTTGTCCTTCCCCATGTCTTCTATGTGTGGTTATATTATTATTTGTTGGCGTTTGTCGCTTTCCATTGTAGTTCCAATGTGCAGCCTATGAGTGGTATGTGATGGCCCACCATATGTGATTTAAATGGGGGAGCTGTGTGACTGAAGGAATGGCACCAAAATATTGACGCTTTAATATTGAGCTGTTACAATATCCATTCCATTCCATATCTTTATTTCAGTCAGCTGGACCATAAACGTACATAGACATAAAATATACTCCTGGAAGGGTATATACACAACTGGACCCTAAATAGTACATAACTTAAAAATTAGTTCGCATAAAAATGTGTATGCTAAAAAGTGGCCCGATAGGTAACTATACAGTTTGGCAAATTTGACAACAATAAAGTGCATCTTAGAATTTACAAGGAGGTAAGTCCAGACAAATCATATCTCAACCCTTCCAGATCAAACTGCCTGGAAATCACTTCGAACAAAGCATCTGAACTGGACTATAGTCACAATTAAAAACTTATTTCATCACAAAGTATTGTCATTAAAACTTTTAGAAAGATAAGTAATTAATACAAAAGTGTTAAACAAATGTAAACAGTTCAGGTGATGGCAGGTTTAAGAACATCCAACGTGTACGCCACATTGAAGTTAAAAAATGAGATACAGCAAAGATAATAAGGGCGTGAGTGTCGGACTTTAGGACTCTAAATGCCTCTACACAATACACAGAACCTAAATTCCTGCTGAGTTGGATGAGCCAGTGCTGTCTAGCTAATTTATAACCAGGAGAAAAAAAAACATGTAGCTCTGACTCTGCCTTATAATTACACGCAGGGCACACTCGGGGTAGAGTTTCAGACCATTTGTTAGAGAAGGCATGGAGCGGTAGGGTCCCAAATCTAAACTGTACATATAATTTCCTCATCAGAGTTAGTTGGATGTCTTCCAGGAAGGATTCTTTACTGTACTCATCCTTGAATTTAGAAAATTCGGCTTTCAAATGTCTTAACGCCGAACTTTCCTGGATATAAGCAAATTTGTACCTCCTATAAGATTTTACCAGTTCTGACCGCGAAATTAAGGGACATGATTCTTCAGGATTGCTCCATAGGCCCGATTTGCCCAACCTTTGGCAAACATCCTTTATATGTACAAAGCAAGGTATTTTGCTAACACCCGAGAAACACAATAGCTCCTTAAGCTCTGATTGATAAATGGCCAGTATCCCATAATCTACGCCAAAACATTATGGGTCTAATGCCGATCTCTTCCCCAATAGGCCTAATTCCCAAATCCAGGCGTAGAGAGGTGAGGGGAGTACTAAGGGGTAGACCTAACATCTGCCTCATAAAGTTGTTCTCTACCTAGCTCAGGCTATTAGCGGAGCAATGACCCCATAGTTCTGCCCCATACATTGTGGCACCCCTTGCTCGTATTTTATAAATCTCTGCTATTGGCTCGGCTGGTTTATAGGTGGAAGTGCTGTACAGTTTTGCAATCCCCCCAACAGTCTGAGCGAGCTTAAGGCTTGCTTTAGCCACTTGCGGCCCCCACTCCAGGTTTTCTGTCAGTGTGATGCCTAAATAATCAAAAACTGACACTCTTTCAAGCATGGTGCCATTCAAACAGGAGTTGGAGCAAGACTTGTTAGCTGGATTGAAGACCATGAATTTGATCTCCTGTGTGTTAGTCTCCAACCCCTTGTTTTTACAGAAGGCAACGAAGTTGTCAAGAATCCGCTGGATACCAATAGGCGACTTGGAAAGTAAAAGAGTGTCATCAGCAAACATCATTGCTGGGACCTTACTAGGTGCAATCTTGGGGGCATCATTGTCCTTTACCTTGCTAAGTTGGCCAACCAATGCATTGATGAATAGGCAAAATAGAGTAGGTGCAAGCACACACCCCTGCCGTACTCCTTTATTGACCGGAAAGTGAGGGGTTAGTTCACCACATTTTCCGTACCTCACTTCAGCAAAATTGCCTTTGTGCAATCTCATCAGGATGCTAAGGAGGTAGGGGGGATCCCCAGATATCTCAGTACACCCCCTAATTTGACCCTAGGCACCAAATCAAAAGCCGTCTTCAGATTCACATATATTAGGTAGAGGCTGCCACCCCCTATTGTCACCGTTTTCCAAAATAAAAGTTGGAGTCTGAATATTTGGTCGAAGGTAGAAGTGTTTTTTCTGAATCCGGCTTGATATGAGCTCAAGATCTCTGGTTCTTCCATCCACACCTGAAGGTGGTCAAGGAGTACCCCTGCAAAAGATTTCTGGGTGACATTGATCAAACTGATTGGCCTATAGTTTGTAGGCAGAAGGGGTGAACCCTTTTTGAGCACTGGGACAATTTCTGCCCCAACCCAAGTTTCAGGGATCACCTTACCTTTCAAGATGGCATTGAAGACTGCCCATAGATAGGGTCCCCATATTTTTGTTTCCGCCCGAAAGAGATCCCCTGGTAATTTATTCAATCGCAGTGCTTTACCAAAGGGAAGCTTGCTTACTGCATTTAGTACTTCAGTCATGGTGATCCCAGGGGCCTATCAACTACAGGATATCGATTATCACTATATCATGAAGGCATGTATGATTATGTTAGTGTAGATTTACGATTCTTAACTCCACATCTACTTACATTCGAGATATTCTTACACACAACTGCAGCTAAGCAAGTGGACACACCAAAGGCATATCCAAATTGCACCATCCACACCAAACCACTGCCAACTGTTTGAAAAGTTGCTCCCTACATTGATAGAAATCCCTTATTCACTCAAACAGCAACATGTTTTGCTAAACTCTTATTCTGATCTTTTTCAGACCAATAGACTACCACTTCAAAAGGTACAACTCTCTACTGTGCTCCTGTTTCTGTTAGTCTTCAATCTCTTCAAACAAACACACGTTCAGTGACGGAAGCACTGCCACTCAATTACAGACAATGTGCTGGACTTAGTTTGTAAACCAGACACCTGGGAACCAGAAGACTGTGCCCTAATACTTACAGATTTAATACCTAAAATATTTTTCCCAGGTTGGGAAAATTGCTCTCATGGGGGTGTAGCGGCTATGTGATGATTTGCGCTGGAAGTAATGTAAATAGATTCTCCTATTAAAACTTTCAATTAAATAGTTATTCTCTTACCTATAGGCTCGTACACATGAGTTATTATATTGGCCTCCCAATTCTATGTCTCATCAAGTTAAATCATGGAAATATGTTCTTGTAGGAGATCTAACTCCCTGACTTGATTCTCCCACCGAGACAATTGAAATATTTCTGACTAATCTACACTGGCACAGTATTGTCAGAACCATCATCCCACCCATTTTGCGGGACAATTATTCAACTTTATTTTTGCATAAGCAAGATTATTCATGTAGATAACCCTTCTCACTCATATGGTTTTATCATTAGAAAATATCTTTTAGAATACTTTAAGACATTTTAGGGTCCTTGAGTGACAATCACATAAAGTTTTAAAGTAAAAGCTTGTCAGGAAGTAGAAACAATTGAACAACTCCCAGTTTCACCAGTCTCAAACAAACTAATTAAACAAGCTAAATGATAATCCAGGGGCTACTGCTTATTTTCACTTTTCTCAATATCATGATCCTTTGAATCATCCTGTTTTAGATCAGCTTCATCCTATACTATCAAGTTTTCCAACCTAGTCCTGAAAGAACTCCAGCAATGTATGGTTTTCACAATAGTTAACTTGATTGAAGTTTGAGGTTTGCAGACAGGAGCGGGTGTGGAAAAAAGGTTACTCTACGCAAAAGAATATTTTTCTTCTCATAAGGAAGCAAAAAAAAAACACCTACAACAGCAGAGTTCAAATAGAACGACGTCTTCAGCCTGGGTTCAGACTTCTACTGCTATTAAATTCCACAAACATATATACAACTTTTCAAAGACTTATTTGATGCCCTGTCTTTGTATCTTTCTAAAGGTGAACAGCAGACGAAAATACCTACCCCTCTTACTATGGAATTTAGACTGAATATGGGAAACAGAAATATAATGGACCAAAATTTTGTGTCAAGAATATCAAGGTCTCAGATATTGTGGAGTTAAGTTTCTGTGGGTAAGCAAAGTTTGACTATATATAACTCCACATATATGTAACTTGACAATATATATATCTTCAAGGTATGTAGATGTGGAGTTAAGAATTGTAAATCTATACTTACCTATTTGCACTTACCTTCTTGATATTTTGGTCCTCGATATTTTTTACACGATATTCTGCCTACACTATATTTTTGGTTCCGATAATCTGTCAGCAATCGCATATAAGGTTGAAGGTGGATGGAAGCGGTGTTGAACGTCTGAAATATCTCTATATTTCAGGAGCTTTTGTCAACATCGACCACCACCTCCTCTAGTAATACTGGACGATATTGGCTGCTGTGGCAAAGCTTTAGAATGGTTGACATATTTTTCCATAGATATATCAATTGGCTACAGTGATATAATCTTTGTTCTCAGCGGGAGAGCACAAGTGATGATTTCTGCAAGAAGTCCTACTTTCATTTCTTCTACTTAAGATTGATATGCAGTCACTGGCGTGGTTCCGGTGCTTGCTTAGCATATGTTTCTCTTTGTACGGAGTTGATGTTTAGTCTACTCTGAGCGGAATATCAGTCCGCCCTCCTCAGAACCTGTGTGTCATTTGTGCACTGGTGGATGTTAGTAAGTTTCTTGAACTCTAATCCTTTAAACACATAAGTCTTACTCTTGGACACTTCTTATCCCTTGCTGTCTTCCATTATATGGCCCAGTACTGTGGTCCCACATCCTGTCTATCTAAATCTGTCCAAAGCCTGGGAATTCATATGGACAATAAATTATCACTGGAATCCGAGACTACCACTACATTCATGTCTTGCTTGTAGCAGCTGAAAATTCCTTGTCAAAATCTACCATTTCTTGATTCCTATTACTACGTATTAGTGGCAAACGCATTAGTCCAGTCAAAGAGAGATTGTGGAAACAGTGCTGATTAGGGTACACTAGTTAAAGTGCTTGATTGTTTTCAATTGTCTAAAGCGTCGCAACGTGGATAGTGGGAGGCCAGCAAAACATGGGAACAGTTTCCTCACTCCAGGGGATACCCTGGCTTCTGGTGCGTGAAAAAATATGTTTCAAATCTGAAATAATTGTCCACAAGGCAATTTACAAGAACCCTCTGCTTTCTGGGCGAACACACAAATGTCATGTCCTGAATTGCTCTCTTAAATTGGAAATATGTGGCTTCTGCAAGCTCCAGCTACACACCTCAGGAGATGGGACTTTTTGCTTCAGCAGCCATGTTGTTGAATTCCTTACCTTTTCAACTCCGGTCTCAGCCCTCCCACACGGTATTCGGAAAGCATCTAAAAACCTGGCTGCACACTTTGTGATCTGTTTTTATAACTTTTAATGGGGAACAAATATCACTGGTGCTGCACCGCAAAAAAACATTTGGCAATGGTGCGCTTAACCAATAATTTATAACATTAAGAGGAAATTCAAGGCTGGATGGCCGTCCCTTTGAGCAGGATCGGTCGGATTCGAGTACGACTAGCGCAGGTGTGTTGCGTTCGCGTGTATGCGTGTACGTCCGTGTATATCTGATCTTCGTTGCGAGTATTATGCTTGGACGGCATATTGACTGCTATGGACATAGGCTATACATGCGTTTACGATTCTGGATCGATATTTGTGATTTCGAAAACATTCTGAATGCCGATCGTAGTTTACGTACGACTTGCGGAAATGTTCTGTTTTTATTAGAAATATACCACAGTGAACATTTTCAGAAAAAAGACAGAAGATTATCTTTAAGAACAAGTAGATTGGGGGAAAAGTGAAAAGTTTTGCGTCGACATTTTGAGCAGCAACGGATATTTTCTTTAGAACACAGCTTTTATTACCACAGTGAGTGAGATTCAGGGAACTGTAATAACGGACAGACAAGAAAGAGCTGGGAGAGTAGGGAGTCGGGAGTCGGGAAGTAAACGGAGTTACTCTGAAGACGTCATGCAGTGAAGTAGTGTAAACACACCGTAGCGCCGTGTGGACGGAATCTGCTGTGCGCGCGCAGATCTGTCGCCAGCTCTCCATCTGTACGGAGCCTGAAGAATGTGTCTCCAGACAGAGGCATCACTCCAGTGTTACCGCTCGCGACTTCTACTGACACAAAATACAGACAAATGGATTCCCAGGTTCAGATTCATTGCTCTACTGAGACTTCACAAGAACTAAGAATAAAATGGCTCAGATTTGCAGACAGATGCACACATTTGTCTTCAATCTTCATCATAGTAAGTACGAAATGGCGGCGCAAGGCAGTATTCAGAGGGACCAGGGCTCGAGTCGGGGTACCACGCGGGTGGGTGGCGTCTCCCCACTTATTTTACCGGGAGCTCGATAACTGGAGCAAATGGAGCCCCACATTCACTCTTTGGCCTCTCTAGTGCGAGATCGGAGCTCATTCAGAACGCTGCTCACGCGCTGGCTTCTCTGATGCAGTCACATCTAAGGGGTCAGCGAGGGGAGGCAATGAGTCTGATGGTGCAAGCCACCTTTCGTGACGTCACTTCTTGTCGTGACGTGAGCGTCCCCCACTTCTTTTTTTAGGACTTGTACCCTGAGAGGGACCAAAGAACTCTGAAGAGTAAGACCGTTTACCGACCCAGAACAGTTTCACACTTTGTCTGCTCATGCGGATTGCGTATCGGCAACCATTTTTGGTGCTCTGAATTGCTCCGAAACACTATTTAACATAGTCAAGAAGCTTTCAGGCTCCGACACTCAATCTAGGCCTCCTTAGTTAAATAATTGTCAATGTGAAGATCTGGCTAATTTCTTTCTCCAGAAAGTAGAGAAAATATAGTCTGAAATAGAGATTGCAGCTTAATAGTTCCCCTCCATTGCAAATTGCTAATTCCCCCCAACCAGCATCCACACTGTTTTTAATTGACAATACCTACCTTGATCAAGATAGGGTGCCTTCTGTACCCACAACCTAACTGGATACATGGCCTCTATTAGACATGGACTCTTTTAAACGTCTTTTAGACAGTGTTAAATCAGGTTCTCCCAGGGACCCTCTCCCGATCTCTGTGCTCAAGCAGCTTGAGCCGCCATCATTGCTGGTAATTATGGACCTCCTGAATGCCTCCTTACAGGAAGCAATAGTTCCACCAGAGTGGAAGCATGCTATGGTGCTCCTCCTTCTGAAGAAGGCTAATGCGGACCCTGATTTGCCCTCCAATTACCAGCCTTATTTCTCTGTTACCGGCTTTTTCAAAGATTTTAGAGAAGCACATTTACTCACAGCTGTCTAATTTTGTAGAGTCACAAAAATTTCTTCATCCATCCCAATCGGGCTTCAGAGCCGGATTTTCAACTGAAACAACTCTCCTCGGAGTCACGGAAAGACTGCATCGCCACCTAGATTCTGGAGATATGGTGGCTCTTATATTGCTTGATTTAAGCGCAGCATTCGACACGGTGTCTCACACCGTGTTAATGAAAACCTTAAGATCATTGGGCATTTGTGGTTCAGCTCTCAATTGGCTTATTTCATTTCTTGCCAATCGGACCTTCCAAGTCTTTTCTCCACCAGCCAGTTCCGATACCCATTCTTCACCCTATAGGGTACCTCAGGGCTCCATTCTCAGCCCTCTATTATTCAATCTATATGTCAGAACTTTGGCTGATGTTGCTGAAGAAGCTGGGCTGTCCTTGTTCTCTTATGCGGACAACACCAAGATTATCTTCTCTCTTTCAGTAGAGCTCAAAGGAGAGAAGGCCGGGTCTTGGTTTTGGGGAAAACAAGGTTCTCTGGGGCCCCCAGCACTGGCCTAGTGAGATGGGTGCTTTTCCTCAGCCCTCCCACCAAGTTCGTAACTTGGATGTCATCATCGATGATTCACTAACTATGCAAAAATCAAGCTGTTAAGGTAGATGCCACATGTTTTACCATCTTGAAATGGCTAAAAACGATTATTTGGACGCTGCCGGAGCATACCCAGAGAACAGTAGTCCAGGCGTTTGTCACCTCTAGACTGGACTACGGTAACATTCTTTATCTGGGGACCAATAAGGAGGTGACTCGTAGGCTGCAGATGGTTCAGAACTCTGCCGCAAGATTGCTTTGCCAGGTTTCTAGAGCCATCTCTGTTTCCGGTCACCTGCAGGACCTGTACTGGCTTACGGTAGAGAACCAAATTAAGTTCAAAGCCTTGAGCTATATGTTCAAAATCAAAATAGGTGTTGCCCCCCAGTATCTGCAGTCCTTGGTTTATCCCTATGTGCCTTCTCGTTGTCTTCGCTCATCCACCCAAGGGAAATTTTCTGTGCCCAGAGTCAGACTGACCCGATGGGCGGCCGATCGTTCGCATATCTTGGTCCCTCCTTATGGAATTCCCTCTCTACATCAATTCGGAATAAAACGGTGTATGTCCAAGTCCGCAAATCTTTAAAAACTTGGCATTTTACCCAATAATCATTAAGCTGGTATCTGTTCCTTGGTCTGGTCGGTGCCGGGAAACCCTTTTTGGGTAGCTGTTGCACCTTATAAATTAAATGAATAATAATAATAATAATATACAACCCATACAAAGGTGCAAACACATATTTCTTCATTCTTTTTCCTTTGTCCCATTGCACCAGTATGTCTGCTCGTACAGACTGGATTTAAGATACGCATAGTGTACATTCCCTTAAGAATGTATTTGGAAACCATTTTCTTCGAATAAATCAAGGTATATTCCCTGCAACCTTCTATGTGAATGTAATTTATGCAAGTTGATGTATTCTGAATCCAAAATATATGTTCATAATAAGAACAGTTAAGATTCACACCAGAGCCCGTGTTACAATAAGGCCGCTAAGAAATTGGGTTATTGGTTGAGAGGTGTGGAAACCTCACGCACGCAACAACAATCCTTGTCATGTAGAATCACAAAAAGTCCCTAAATTAACCTGTGCCTATCCACCGGGTACCTTGGCACAAAGCATTCAGGCTTAACATAGTGGCATTGTATGTAGTATTTACGCAGCACACAGTAATTTAGAGAAAACACAGGAAAAATCCCAAACCAAATTTGAAAAATAGAGTACATTTTAATAAATAAAATGATATCAGAATGCCAAAAATTCAATCAGTCGAACCAGAGCACAGGTCAGTTACAGGGACTAGGTTAGTCCAGTTGAAAAGTTGCCTTCTAAGTTTGGCGCAAAGAGTTCAGTTCAGGGGGGAGCAGGCCGCAAATCAAAGGCTGAGTGTTGAGGATGGTCTACACTGTAGAGTGAAGAGCAGGTCGGGTGTCACAGACATTCAGCGATGAGGCACTAAGAGTTGGTTGGGCATCGCGTATGTTCATATCTGCATTTTCACTTTGGCTGTTGTCGCTGGCTGCCATTGCTGTAGCATCAAATGTAGCTCTCAAATTTCTAGTCATCATTAGTGGTCGCTGTTGGTACGAAGAGCAGGTCTCACGAGGCTGTTTGTAGTCATGAGGAGCCCAAACTGTAGGATTTTCACATTTTCTTGCAGAGGAGTGCTCACTGATACCAGGCAAGGGTCCAGGACACCTCTTGGGGATCATGAACTCACTCCAGCAGAGGACAGCAGAACACAGGCAGGTCCAGTTCCAGGTCCAGGCAGGTCCAGTTGCAGCAGGTCAGCTGGGCAGCTGCAGGGAGGCCTCTGAAGCTTGATGTGTCCTAGTAGCGCACAGAGCAGATCAGTCAACTGACCCTTGGAGTCACTCTGGGTAGCCTGGGATAAATTCAAGCAGGTCCAATCTCCCTTCTCAGACAGCAAAGCAGTCCATCAAGCAGCATGGCAGTCCTCTGACAGTAGGACAGACCTTCTTCTGCAATTTCCACAGGTCCAGTAGTGATCTAGAGAGTAGTTCTGGAGGTCCAGTATGTATATCTGCGGCCAGCCTTTGCATGGGGGCACTCCTTGTCCTACCCCACATCTGGTTCTGGATAGTTCTTCCCTTTACCCTGTCAAGGCTCAAACCTGTCTGGGGTCTGGTGTCAGATTCCTTTTGAGTGCAGGAGGCAATTCCCTTTGAAGTGTAAGTGGGATACAATCCCTCTCAGTCATCCTGTCAGGATGACCCATCCTGTCCACGCCTGAGCCCCCTTTGTGTGCTTGCCTGGAAGCAATACACAAACCCCAAGAGCAGAGCCATTCACAGTCATGTGAGCCAGGACTCTGGCAGAAGACACAAATGATTGAGAGAAAAAGATGTCAACTTTCTAAAAATAGCATTTTCAGAATTGTGACTAAAGATCTGACTTTACTGATATAGAGGATTTTAAATTGATTCATATGAGGTTAAACAGTAAATTTATATCTGCTCACGATCCAAAGTTAGCACATATTAAACGTAATAAGGTAACTCAATGTTAGTCAATGGGAGAGATAGTCTTTACTACAGAGGAAAACAGCTTTAGGAGTTTTTCACTGCCAGTACTAGTGAACCTTAAGCACACATCCTACCTTTTAAATGCAATGCATTCAGCCCTTTGAGCTTGTAGAGTCTACCTTAGGGGTGATATATAAGTAATAAAAAGGAAGATTTAGCTATGGACATCATTTGGGGGTAGTCAGGGGTCACAGCTGTAACCTCTATCTTGCTCCCTGCTACTCCTGGCACTTCCTATGCAACCCCTGCCCTCAGAGGAGGCAAACATTTTGTCCCCTCTGAGACCATGGGTCACAAAGGAAGTGCCAGGAGTAGCAGGGGGCAAGCTAGAGGTCACAGCTGTGACCCCTGACTACCCCCAAATGATGTCCATGGATTTAGGCTTTGCAAAAAGTTTTCTTTTTCCAGGTCTAAATGGCATTTTAAAACTGCACTACAGGCTGCAGTGGAAGGCCTGAGATATGTTTTAAAAGCCTACTTTAGTGGGTGGCACAATGAGTGCTTTAGGGCCACTAGTAGCATTTAATTTACAGACCCTGGGCACATGTAGTACCATTTTCTTGTGCCTTGTTATGTTATGTTATGTGTAATTTTTTTGTAAACTGCTCAAATCCCCCAGGGGCATCTCGGCGCTAACTAGGGGATTGCCCTGAGAGATTGAAATAGGCCGGTATAATTTCGGTCTCTTTGTCAGAAGAGAAAAGCTTTCAGCTGTTTGCTTAAAATGCTGTAGCTTGGGATTTTGCGTAAAGAGGGAGGGAGCTCATTCCAATATCTTGGCGCAAGATATGAGAAGCCTCTACCACCCGTACGGACGAGGCAAATTCGAGGGACCTGGAGGAGATCCTGAGTAGAAGATCTAAGATTCGTACAAGGGGAATATTTTAATAACTTTTTCCGCAAATATAGGGGACCTCTTCCGTTCAGTGCGTTATGTAAGGCGGCAAATCTTAAAAAAGGATCTCTTCTTCACTGACAGCCAATGTAATTCCCTTAGCAAAGGAGCTGAAGATGAGCCTGAAGGACGATTTAAGATCATCCTTGCTGCAGCGTTTTGTACTACTTGGAGTTTGGCCAAAAGTGTCTCTACCACTTCAGCCAACAAAGCATTGCCATAGTCGAGGCGACTAATTACCATCTTCTGGACAACTGTTCTGCAGTGGGGGGTAGGCAAATAAGGAAGAATTTTCCTAAGAAGCCGGAGACCATAGTAACACGAACTTGTGGTAGTCACGATGTGATCCTTCATAGTCAGGACCCGGTCCAATTTTAGACCCAGATTTTTTACTGACTGTTTGGGGGAGGGGGCCAGGCCCAACTGAGCGGGCCACCAATCCTCCGACCAAATGTCCATGGCTTTACCCATTAACATGACCTCAGTTTTTTCCGGATTCAACTGGAGACAATTTGCTGTCATCCATTTGGAGATGGCAAGCATACCGGTAGCGAAACGGATTTTGTCGAGCTCTGGGTTTGGTCCGATGGTAAACATAAACTGCGTATCATCAGCATACAAGATGATCTCAAAACCCAGCCACTCGACTAGCCCTGCCAACGGAGCCATGTATAAGTTGAAAAGAGTTGGGCTTAAGCAGGAGCCCTGCGGAACACCCTTGTCAAAGTGCATTTTTGCCGAGGTGTAGGGACCCATCATGATCGTTTGCGTTCTCTCAGACAGAAAGTGCTCAAGCCACTTAAAAGCAACCCCCTTGATGCCACAAGAAAGAAATCTCTCCGTCAGCATTGAATGTGAAATGGTGTCAAATGCCGCAGAGAGATCTCGGAGGATCAGGATTGCTGAGCCTCCTGCATCTATAGTCTGTCTGAGAGAGTCGGTCACGGCTAGTATAGCGGTCTCCGTGCTAAAACCTGGCCGGAAACCCGACTGCGAGGGATCCAGGAGATGATTATCCTCCAAGTAAGAACTTAATTGTCGGTTAATGATACCTTCCAATATTTTGCCCAACAATGGTAGCAAAGAAATAGGACAGTAATTACCAAGAATTGAAGGATCAGCCGTAGTTTTTTTTTAAATTAGGCGAACAAATGCTTCCTTCCACATTGCTGGAATAATGCCAGTGTGGATCGAATGATTAAATATATCTCGAATTACCGGGGCGCAACTTGTGGCTAGGAGTGCCATTATTTTTGGAGGGCAGAGATCTGACGGTGACCCAGATTTGGCGGCAGCAAGACCTTTAATGACCACCTCCATTGTAATCAATTCAAAACTATTTAGGGAACAGACTACCGTCTTATTTTGCTCCTCAGAGATAGTAGAGTATGCAGCGTCATGAGGAACTGATGGAGGAAAGCTCTCATAAATTTTTGATATTTTTCATGAAAATAAGATGCCAAGGAATTACATAAATCCTGAGATTCAATAGGCGCCTGACTGCAAACTTTCGGAGTTACAAAATCCCGTACTATACCAAACAATGTTTTTGAAGAGTTACTAGCATTTTCTATATGGCTAATAATAAACCGGCGTCTAGTCTCTTTTAAGTTAAGATGGTATTTGGATAGAGCCTGTCTATAGAAAAGTCTGTTTTGGAGAGTCTTGCTAGAGCGTCATGTTCTTTCCAGACGCCTGCAGCTAGCTTTTTCCACTTTAAGTTCCACCGTATACCACGGGGTGGAAGGTCGCCGTTGAATAGAACTCTGTTTCTTTTTTGGGATAACAGCATCTAGGGCGGTTTCTAAGGCAGTATTAAAAGCCTCCAGTATTTGTATTCTTCCATAGAGTAAGTTACCGAAGCTGGGGAAAAACCTTGTTGAATGCCTCTAAGGAGAGATTGCGCCAAGTCCTGTTCTGTACAGGATTTTGTCTAATAGGGCATTTAGAGCTCTTCTGACACTACTGCTTGGTATAGATCGAGATCATAGAGTGACCTGTCCAAGAAAGGGGGTCTGGAGGGTCACATCTCAACTGGTCTGTGTTAGAAAAGACCAGATCTAATAGGTGACCTGCTCTATGAGTGGCGCCTTCAACCCTTTGGGTAAGTCCCATTAATTCAAGGGAGGCAAGAAGTTTCTTGACCTTGGAATCAGTCGAATTCTCTCCATGGAAGTTAAAATCTCCAAGCAGGAGAAATGTATTTGAGGCGAGTACACACAAAGCAAGATGTTCCACCAGATGACATATACATTTGGCTCTGGGACCTGGGGGACGATAAACTAAGGCGCCATACCAACTGTCAGAGGCGGATGAGGAGACTTTAAAAATTCCTAATTCTAAACAGTCATTGCTGACTGTAGAAACCCAATTCACGGCCAGATGATTTTTAAAAGCCATGGCAATACCTCCACCTGTTTTGGTCTCTCTATCCAAGTGGATACATTTATAATTATCTGGTATGGCCAGGGTAATCATGGGATGGTTAGAGGAACACAGCCATGTTTCGGTGAAAAAACAGACCGCAGGGTCATGCGAGACAATCATGTCCCATATTTCCAATGGGTGTTTAGCAAGGGATCTAACATTGCACAAAATGTATTTCTGACTCATGGTGGCTGGCTCTAATATTATCCCAGGGGTTTGAAGATCCCCTACCAATGTTGACGTTTGAAATTTACAGTGGTTGCAGGTTACAGTTCACATAAGAGAGATTATTAATTTCTGCCAAAGTTTTAATTTCGATTAAAGATTCAGATGAATAGTATATGGGGGCTATATAGTGAATGTTTACCCTAGAAGATCCAGCGTCTCTGGCCTCTGGTCTCGTTTGGGCGTGGATGGGCGCAGATGGGCTTGCCTTTGGCGCGCATTCGGCGTGCCCGCTGCACGCGTCATCTGCGTGTGCACGATTGCATTCTCTTTAATAGAGCCCGAGGAGCAAACACTAGAGCGCTAATCGCGCTGCCCCCCAAGATGTCTACCTGCTCCTGCAGTGGCGTGAAGGAGTATGGTCCCTCCAATAACCCAGCACCTACTCGGCTGAGAGATTGTCAGGGAATGAAGAATGTCAAAACAGTGCAGGTTTGAATTGTACAAGTAAATTTAAAAACTCAAAGTGCAGTGTGAGTTAAAAGAAATCTCTGCTCCCGCCTTCCAGCTTCTGCCTCAGGAGACAATTACCCGATGCTTACAAGTAGATTTATTGCGCCAATTTGGTGTAGGCCAATTTGACCATGTCTGATGGAAAGAGCGCAAGCACTGTAGCACTGGTTAGCAGTGGTGAAGAGTTCTAAAGACAACAAAAACAAAATCAGCAAAACAGGAGGAATGAAGGCAAAACGTCCGGTTGAATACTATGCCAGGATGTCAGGTGTAACAGCCACTATGTATAACTGCCTTACAGCCACACCACAAGAGGGTACAAAAGAGCTTTATATTTCAGCAAATGTCACTCTGCTAGGCAGTGTAGTGTTCAAGTGGCAAACCTTCCCCTCCCGAGCCTGAAAAGGCCCTGGGGAGCCCACCCCTGGGGCTTTATCCTTTAAGGGACGGAGGTCACGCAGCCCTCGAGCTATTAATGGCCCCAGGAAGCCGTTCCACAAGGTGAATTCTGCAGCTTTGTCCTGGGGTGCCCACCCCAGGACATAGTGGTTTCCTTGCCTGCAGCCATGGAAACCTGGGTTTGCTCTCACTTGGTGGGAGCATTTTTAAACCTCCTACTGAGTGGGAACAAACACCAAGTATGCTCCCAGCATGCGGCAGCTTAAAAAATGCTTTCAGCCACTGAAAGCAGACTTTAGATCTGTTTCCCTGTCCGCAGTGATGCAGGCAGGAAACATCTATATGTTTCTCCTGCCTACAGGGAGCAGCATTAGTAGCTGCTCCCTGTGGGCTGGAGCAATGCTGCCTCCCTCTGGGTGCAGGGAGACGTCTTGGGCAGGGGGGCCTTAGGGCTCCTCCCACAGCCCCAAAAACAGTGTGGTGGGTGCCCTGGGTAGGCACCGGGGCACCCACCCTCTCTTGAATTGGGTCCCAGGGGATAAAGTCCCCGAGGCCGAAATCAGCTCAGGAATAGTGCCCCATGCCCTCTTCCTCTTTAAAACTTTACTGGGCCCCGGTGCTGAAATCGGCGTGGGGAGGGGGCAGCACAATTTTCATAATGCTGTCGGGCCCCAGGGGGATGGGATCCCCAGGGCCAAAATTGGCTCAGGGGGAAGGCTACTTACCCCGACCTGTTTAAAATTCTACTGGGACCCGTGGGTGGGATCCCTTCATAATGCTGCGGTGCCCCAGGCGACGAGGTCCCAGTGGCTGAAATCAGTCCTGTCCCCTCCCCTTCAAAATTGCGCCGGGCCCAATGAGGATGGAGTCGCCATGGCCAAAATCAGTTCAGGGAGGGAGGCTGCATGGTGCCCCTCTTCTTTAATTAAAAGAATATCCCTGGAGAATGGGGTCTCAAGGGATAGGTGTTGTAAATAAAACAGCGATATGATTAAGCATTCACTGAAGCCATGTGCTGTTCATGTTTGAATTATGTTTTCTGCTTTATATTGACTAATATTCAGACTCCATTCTGCTTAGCCCTCCGCCATTTTGTATGGCCATGAAACCGCGTGCTCTGCACGAGAAGAGTCTTACCTCTTCATTAGTCACTCCCGAGATCTGCCTAGCAACAGTCTATAAATAACTCCTTTGTGCGTTTAGTACATGCTCAGAACTGACCACATCTGTCACTAATTAGGCTTTGCTTGAATGTGTTTTCGCGGGTCTCAGGAACCGTTAACTCCACCCATGTATTGATCATGCACTGAAAATGTCCATATAAGACCATAAATCTTGCTTCATGTTGTATCCGCCTACTTATGAGCCCCTCTATTATGTATAAAAGGGGACCATGTGCACAAATTCTTTGTGCTACTCTGTGCAATACTGTAGAGTGTTGCGTAGATTGTAGGACCACCTTTTAAGGTTAATAAACTTTGTCTTTGTATTTGCAGTTTCCGTGCCAACTTCCTTCTAGTACTTCGTACACAGAAGGGTGAACCCTTTGTACTTGCGGGCCTAGCTGGGGCCTGTGCTCATCAATTGGCGCCCGTCACGTGGGGCTCATCGGTGACTCGGACGCTCGAAGGACTGGTCGTGACGAAGGAGTGGGACCTTGCCAGGGACGTGATCACTGCCAGCGGCGTCTTTAGTCCTGGCATCCTGAGGCTTTCTTCCTTCCCTTCCGAGCTGATCATCTGGGTGGCGCCGGTCCTTGACTGAGACCCCTTCTGTCGGTTTTGCCGTGCAATAGCCGTTTGGGCGGATTTGGAACTTGGCAGTTGGAATCTGGACGCTCTTGATTGGTAAGAACCGTTGTACGGTACTTGCTGCGAGCTTTTGAAGCCTGGGTTGGCAAGGCAGTTTTAGGATACGCTTGTTGTGGCTATTTGATTTGATTTGTGATGACCGGTCATATTTTGAAATAAGTAATGTGAAAATATATGCGTTGCAACACATATAGGCAGGTAATGTTGAGATATTTCTCCAGGGTTGTTTGAATTTGAGCGGCGCAACGTTTAAGTGCCATTTTTTGATAATATTGCATATTTTGCACTATTCTTGAACATGCCTGCTTTGAGCGCACTCCGTAAGTGGTGCTGCTGTTTTGGAAACTGGTTAAGTCTTGAGGAATCTGAACCAGCCCCCCCAGAGGGGACTCCTAATAGGGACATGTACGTGAAACACGATCTTTCCCCTATAATGTACAGCACATTGTGGAGGAATTATACCAAGAAGGATCCTGAGTTGCGATGGCCTTTGTATGGATCGTTTGATATGTGTAAGATTGAGTATGTGGAGCAGTGTATATGTAAGCGGCGTGCGAGACAAGACATGTTTGAATGTATACGATTGTGGGTGAAAGAAGTGCGTGAGCACGAGAAATGTGAAAAAGCGCTGATTGAAAAAGAACAACGGAAAAATGACCATGTGAAAGCACAGGAAGCGAAAAAGCGTGAGGAAAAAGAACTGGCGGAAAAACAGGAGAAAGAGCACAGGTTGCAAATATCGGGTCAATATGCTGTTCGGCAGCCTCTTTATCCTGTCCTTACTAATCTTGAAGATGATTTTTCTCTATTAGATCGTTATGGTGGCCCGTCCGCTCCGGGAGTCAAGGATTCTGGATTGCTCCAGGAGAAGGTAGACACGCGGTCCATGTTATCAACTGATCGCATGGGTGAGCTTCGGAAAGTTTCTTTTCGTGCGCTTAAAAATAAACTATCTTTCGCTGAATTATTGTCGTCTTTGGAAGGATGGCAGGATAGGGAAAAGTTATACTTTGTTGAAACTTTTTCTGATGAAGTGGTTACTGATTTTCGGAAATACTTTTCGGAAATGTTTTTGAGCCTGATGATATAGTATTAGATTCTAAAGCATTACGTAACGGTGTCCTTTCTCCCTCTAAGGTACCCGATGCGGTTCGACGGCTGTTTGCGTTACGGGACGCGATGTTTCAACTCAAAGAAAAAGCGCGCCAAAAGAAAGAGGAGGAGGAGCAATCGAATCCGAATGCAGGCGGAAATCAGTCGTCTATCTTTCATTCAGATAAGATCGAACTAGTGCATGCTAAGCCGATGCGAGAGGCAGCGCCTCTGTATGTTCCTCCTAAGGGAGCGGGAAATAGTTCGGATATGTCTTCCCCCGATGCTAGAGGCTATTTTGTGTACAATTGGGTTCATACTCCTTGGCATAGGGCTGATGTTATGGCATTGAAGAATGCACTACCCGATCCCCGAAAGAATCCAGCCGCCTTTTATGAGGAAGTTGAAGGGGCTTTAAATTCTTGTACAATGACCCTAGCAGATATAGATTTGTTCTTTGGGCTCATTTTACCACCGGATATGTGGCGATATGTACGAAAAGTAGATGATCTAGGCAAGATGGCGCCTGACTAAGCAGCACCCGAGAACGCTCCCTATGCTGGGAAAAGGGAATCGGTGTAATTGGAAAAAGAGGCGATGTATCGGGGCTAAAATACCTCATGGAGACGGCGTCTAGCAACAGTGATTTTGTTTCCGTCGCCGAGGAGCTGATTCGTGGACTGTTAGCGGCGGCGGCGACGATTTTGGTGGAGTTACGAGACTGGGAGGTCAGACTGAGAGATAGCTTGAGCTTGAGCTCGGGAGACGCCGTCAATCGGACGCGCGTGGGAGGCAGAGCTTGCTACGCTAGTGAAGTATGCAGCGGCAAGAAACGGAGCACTGCTGAAAGTCGCAGGACTGTAAACGGAGCAGGAAGAAATCGGCAGGGCTGTTGGTGGAGAGTGCCATCGAGAGAGGGGCTCGCAGACGGATACATCGAGCAGGACGCTCTGTCTGCTCCCACCTCGGATTTGCAAGTCAAGAACTGTGACAAACAGCACACACAGGATGGCACCGAAAATAACGCGAGGAGGAAAAGGAAAAACTACTGAAGCAGAGCAGATGCATATTAAACATTCCGTTTCCCAGAAGGACACTATTGAAGATGCCCAGAATATCTCAGGTGAGAGTGGGGTTGTGGAAGTTGTATTGTATATTGTATTGTATATTGCTTTTATATAGCGCGGCTGTCACCCAACGGGTATCCTGGCGCTTGGAGACAAGATGATGGAGAGTGCCATCGAGAGAGGGGCTCTCGATGGCACTAAGTTAATATGGGGACTCGGAGCAATGTCAGGGGGAAGAAAATTAGAGTGCCAGGCTCAGAGACCCTGATAAGTGCTATTAATGTGGCCAACCATGGAGTAAACACAGGAGGCACTAAATCTATAACGGGGTATTTTTCCCCTGTTAATCAAGACCCAGTGAACAAAATAACTGAAGCAGTCAATCCAGAGAGGGCAACAGACAAAATGGTCAAAACAGTGCTGGGACGGGAGAAGAGGAAGGAAAAAAACGTTGTCGCCTGCAAGGAAAAGGGCAACACACAGGAGAATCCAAGTAGGGCTCCCGAGGTGCAGGATATTAACTTTGAGCTGCAAAGGGGGGAGACTATGAGGTTTGAAGTCGAGGTCGTCGAAGAGCCTGAAGATGGTCGCGGTGAGGGGAGAACAGAGAATAGTCTAGCGACTCTCATAGACCAGTCAAAGGAACAAAGCAGTTACTCAGAGGCTGAGGTCGGGGCACCTGGATCAATAACAACAAGTCTGAAAAGCATACCAGGGAATATGAGCCTAGATCCAATTCTAACTGTGGCTTTAACTCACGAGACTGCTGTATGCAGCGACCCCTGTGGTACCGAGGAGAACCCAGATGTAACCGATAACTTCTTTTCCGTCACTGATGGGTCTGAGGATACTCCCTCTGAGGCAGAAGGGAGCGACGAAGAGATCTCCATAGATGCTAGCTCCGGTCTCAGTTCAGCAAGTAGCAAAGACTCTCTCAAGGAAAGAGATACAGCTATCAAAAGGAAGAGGCTGTCAGGACGACAGAGAGCCACGCAGTCACAGGAAAAAACACTAGGAGCTCAAAGACGATGCAGTGGAGGCGATAGCGCAACTAATCTAAAATGGGACTATTCAGACACCCAAGGGAATTACTCGGAACCGGGGATGCAGATGGCTCACGGAGAATCAGAAACGGGAGTGCCTCCTCTACAGCTAATACTGAACTCGATAAAAGACCTCCAAGAGGCAACGAAAGCTGAGGGGAGGAAAAATCGACTTGTAACCAGGAACCTAGAGAAATCAATAAAAAAAATCGCTAAAGTCTGTACAGACACAAAGACGAGGGTATCTCATTTAGAGGAGCGTACCAGCAACCTGGAAGATCAACAACTGAAAGAGATAACTAAGACAAAAGAACATGAGCATCGATTGTCAGATATCCAATGGAAGCTGGAAGATTTAGAGAATCGCCAGCGACGGAACAATCTCAGAGTCCTGGGTATAGAAGAAGGAAAGGAAGGGGAAGACGTGAGAGCTTATGTAATAAAATTGTTGAAAGGAGCTCTCCCAGAATTAAGCCTTTGGGATTGGGAGAAGGAAGTTCAGAGAGTGCATCGATTTCCGTTAATGATGAAGAAGAAAGAGAAACTGGGACAGAATCAGGAAAAGGTTCAGGGGGCAAGTGCACAGAGAGTACAAAGACCCAGGGCCATATTGATATACTTTGGAAACTTCTTATTAAGGGAAGAAGTGTATGCTAAAGCTCGCCCCAATTCTAAACGTCAGTTTGAAGGCCAATCCTTCTTCACAACTCCAGACTATTGCCATATAACAGTGGAAAGGAGATGGAGATTAAGAGAGCTGATAGATCCATGCCATCAGATGGGGCTGCAGGCCAATCTGATGAATCCAGCAAAATTGAAGATTATACATAAAGACACTGTCAGAGTGTTTACTTCCGAAATACAGGCAAAGGCTTACCTGGAAATATTGAAAAAGGACAGTACCACTGCATGAACAACAGCCTGAGCGAGTTTTTTTTTTTTTGGGGCACTGTCAATAAGTAGAGATATTTAGATATATAGATATATATAGACACTGGTTACATGCATTGACATTGGGAAATGCGGGGCACAATGATTGAACGTCTGGATGCCATTATGATATGATATGATATGAGACACCGGTCCAACAAAAAAAAAAAATGTATGCATAGGGAGGCTGAAGGTCAGACTCCATCACAGAGACCATCGGTCTACTTGCCTTAGTAGGGGGGGGGGGGATGGGAGGAGCCACCTCCCGGGGGGGAGCTGGGGGAGGGGGGTTGGGGGGTTGGGGCTTGGGGAAGGACACCGGGGGGAAAAAGAGAAAAATCGTCATCATTGCAAAGAAAACATACAGGAGGAAAGAGAAGGAATTCAGCAGGAAGGTGGGGGGGTAAAAAAAAGGACACAATACATTTTTATGCGGGTAATCACAATTAATATATGTGGTTTGAATGATGCCAGAAAGCGGATAGAGTTCACAGAGTATTTAAAGTTAACACAAGCTGATATCGTATGCATACAAGAGACCCAAATTGAGGCATCTCGAAAATACCTGTTAGAGCAGCTTGGTTATCAGCTTTTAATATATACAACACAAGGGTCTAGGACGCGGGGAGTGGCCGTGCTTGCACGGGGTGGCCTGGTGACAGTAAAAAAACAGAAAGCAGATTCTTACGGCCGATGGATTATAATGGAATGTGGGGTGCGGCGTTTCGGTTTCACGCTTTGCTCCATCTACGCCCCAATAATTGATGACTCAGAGGTTCTTGACCATATTAACGAACAATTAACAAATTGGCCCTTGCCTATCATAGTCTGTGGAGATCTAAATATAAATGGTCTAAACGGACTATGGAAAAATGATCCAGTCAGGTTCACAGGTCGAAAGAAGAAGCTTCATAAAGCATTAATACAGATGATGCAGGATAATGGGCTGACTGATATATGGGAACAACAAAGGGATGGGGGAAGGGGAAGGGGGAGCACTTATTACTCTGCACCACATAAATCCTTGGCTAGATTGGACTATTTTTTGGTATCTTCTGCACTGTTGTCAATTTCTAAAGTCAAAAAATTACCGCGGGTGGTGTCAGATCATAGCCCTTTGATACTTGATATAGATATCCCAAACCAACAAAAGGAGAGATCTAGCTGGACTTTCGAGAGAGCCTTGCTGTATGACCCTAAGTATATAACCTGGATGGATAGCTGGCTAAAGGATTACTTAAATATTAATAGAGGATCTGCGCCCCCTAGAATTGTATGGGATGCTATGAAGGCTGGCATAAGGGGAGAGACAATTAGTTATTCGCTAAAACGAAATAAGACAGAGAAAGAGGAAATGGAGGGTAGACAAAGTACAGTGGCCGCTATTGAAGAGGAATTTATAAAAGTAATAGAAGCTAAACAAGAGACTGTAGAAGTATTACAACGGTTGGCTATGGCAAAGGCAGCTGTGGGTGAGTTATTAGCAAATAAATCGGCAGGGAAATATATGGCGTGGAAACAGGATCAATATGAATACAGCGAACAGATAGAGCGTATTCTAGCCATCAGGACTCGACAGGCAGCCACAAAGGGGATTATCTTACAGATAAACTCTGAAATGGGAGTTGTCGCCACAACGCCAAAAGAGATTTGCGCTATTTTTCAAGAATTCTATCAAAACTTGTATAATCCAGAAAATGGTGCCGTAGGTGGTGAAATCGAGAGATACTTAGAGAGTGCGCAAGTAGAGAAACTAACAAATGCGGATAGAGTGATGACGGACTCCAACTTTTCGTTAGATGAACTAAGAGAGGCAATCAAAGATCTACCAGCCGGGAAAGCGGTGGGTCCCGACTCTATACCACTTGAATTCTATAAAAAATTTCTCTCCAGTATTGAAGAGGATCTTTATCGATTAATGGTCGATACGCAAAGAGGGGGGACTCCTCCTGAGTCCTGGAGAGAGGCAACCATGGTGGTATTTCTGAAAAAGATAAAAAATCCAACTGACCCCGGGTCATACAGGCCCATAAGCGTGATGAATAGCGATACTAAGATCTACTCTAAGATGCTAGCCAATCGTCTAAGTGCTTTTATTGGCAAGATCATTTCCCCTCGCCAGCATGGGTTTATCCCAGGTAGGGGTACAGCGGATCATATTCGCAGAGTTTGTACTCTGTTTGATGGGACGGCAGCTTCACGAGACCCTATGGCTTTAATCTTATTAGATGCAGAAAAAGCATCTGAATTTTGCAGGTAGAATTTCCACCCCACAAGAACTTATCTTAGGGACCGCTTCGGGAGACCATCTATGGCGTTTGACCTACGACTGTCACTTTAAAAAGGTTCGGTTCAAAACCCTTAAAGGAATCTACACAGTATGGTGTAACGTACGTAAATTATTCGGGATTGGTAGATTTTCATACTACACTACAATCGATGGTAATCAAAACCTCCCCACAATTTTTACAGATTCATGTATGAAACGTTGGGTTACATCAGGAATTATAAAACTTGGTTTACTCTTTAATACATCTGGGCTTAATACATTCAAAACACTAAAGAACAAATTCCAATTAGACCATCGTGATTTTTATAAATATTTGCAGGTTAGAGATTTTTTGATGAAAAAAGGGGGCGGTAATTCAGCTTTCCAGACAATACCAATTATAGATACCATTATAAAGAATAATATAATTAAAATTGGTGAAATATACAATAATTTAATCACTAATCTGCCTGATGATCTTGACAAACATTTTCAGATTTGGCAGGATAAATTAGATATTTCCAACAACTCAATTCGGATGGCATTCAATCTTTCGCAATCAATTTTAATTTCAACAAAATTACAGGCTCAATATTACAAGACTTTCTTTCAGCTATATTACACCCCTAAAAAAATATCAAAATGGAGTCATGGAAAGGGGACGAAATGTCCAAGATGTGCGTTTCTCGAAGCGGACCTAATACATATGTTTGCTACTTGTAATGAACTCTCTGCTATTAGACAGGATATCTCGATCTTCCTTTAAAAAATTATTAAAAAAGATATTGAAATAACAACCGCAGAAATAGTTTTGGGCGTCGTGGAGGATTCCCGACCGATTAGAACAAGGGGATTTATATTTCTTTCAATGTCAATATTGAGAATTTGTCTTGCATCGGCCTGGTTAGATCCACAACCACCCTCATTCCATCAATGGCGGGCTCGCCTACTTGCTACTTATAGCTTTGAAATTGCAATCTATAAATGTAAGGGTTTGAATAAAAAAAAGAAAGGTCTAGCTATTTGGGATCCACTAAGAACCTGGATTCAAGATGCTGTATAACTAAGATCAAATGAATATGTATTTATTTCTGTAAAAATGTATGTATATGCAAACCAACCGTAAAGCCTGTAACCTGTCTGGTGGGGGGTGGGGGTCTAGGGTCATGTCTTAAAAACTCAATAAAGATTGTTAAAAAAAAAAAAGGAAGATAGCTTATTAGAAATCCAGATCCCCTTATTAGTTGGAGGAGATTCTACTATTGTCTTCGATAATGAGAAAGATAAGATGGCTAAATTCAACTATGCAAATTCTCCTAAAATTAGCCATAAAGTAAAAGATCTAAATTTAGTCAACATCTGGCATAGAAAGTGTAAAGCACACAAAGGATTTACATTTTATAGTAAAAAATATGGGTATCAATCCTGCATCAAATATCTTCTAGATGAAGGCATGATAGATATGGTGAAGTCAGTCATTCATCTTCCAGTTTTACTGTTGGATCACTCCACTGTGGATTTAATCTTGGTGTTTCCCAACAGAATAGGAAGGAAGAGGTGGGTGTTGAACAATGTCCTGTTGCTAGAAGAGCGTATACGCAGGTAACTGGCTGATAAAACTAAGGAGATATTTTATTTAAATAGAGGATCAGCCAGATGTCAGGTGGTCTGGGATGCATATAAGGCTTATAAAAAAAAAAATAAAAAAAAAGATGCAGAAAAAGCATTCGATAGGGTCTCGTGGGGCTTCCTCTGGGCGGCTCTAGGAAAGGTAAACATAGGGGATGTTTGTATTGGGGCACTGAGAGCTCTATATCTGAACCCTACGATAAGATTGAGGATTATGGGGGAGCAGAGTGGGGTTATAAAAATTGGACGGGGTACTAGACAAGGATGCCCATGTTCCCCACTACTCTTCGCATTTTACATAGATGGGTTTATAAGAAAGATAGAGTCAAATAGAAATATTATGCCTGTTGTCCTGAACGGACATGAAACGAAAATCTTAGGGTACGCGGATGATTTAGCTGTAATATCTGCGGATCCGGCGACAGCTCTACCAGAGATAGAACGAGAGGCAATAGCCTATGGGGCGCTCTCAGGGTATAAACTAAATGAGAGTAAAACACAAATAGGAGTTAATAAAAAGGTAAGGATGGTAGATAAAAGAATAACAGATTCAGCCAGCCAACTTAGGGATAATAATAACCTCCGACCTTTCAAAGATAGTGGAAATAAACTTGGGACCGGTAATTAAAAAGGCTAAGTGGGATCTAGATAGATTAAATAATTTATATTTAACAACAATAGGTCGATGTAATTAAATAAAAATGATTTTCCTGCCTAAAATACTATATTTGTTTCGCACTATTCCGCTGAAATTCAATAATAACTGGCTCAGTGAAATAGAAGGACTTACAAATTATTTTATATGGGCTAAAGGTAAAACACGGCGAGCACTGAAATTTCTGTCATTACCAAGAGAGCGAGGGGGTTTAGCGGCACCGGACTACAGGGCATACTATTGGGCAACCGTCCTACAATACACCATTGGGCTAGTGGGTGGAAATACAGAGGATCGATGGAGAGTGGGGGAGAGCGTTCCTGATATATATGAGTTATTGATTAAGGATTCTAACAAATGGCTCCTTACATTCAACGAAGGCAGTTATTATAAGAAAGTTAAGTTCAAGACAGTGGGCGCAGCAATGGCAATATGGTCAATTGTAAGGAAGAGAATGCAAATTGGGAGGATGAATTATTATACTCCGTTATTTAATAATCAGTCGTTACCAATGGTATTCCATGATCCGGTTATGAAGCGTTGGGATATGAAGGGGATAAAAACAATAGGAGACTTGGTGGGAACAACGGGACTTATAACATTTGAGCAAGCATACCAGTTATATAATTTAGACCGCAGGGATTTTTTCAAATATTTACAGATAAGATCGGTCCTGTCAAAGAAACAGGGAGGGGATACTAATTATAAAAGAGTCGAAATTATGGAAGTTCTCAGGGATAATAAAGGCTGTTCAATCTCCCAGGTTTATGGAGAATTGATCAGGTATAAGGAGGACGATTGTGGAAAAGTGATCGATAAATGGAATAATAAGCTGACCTTAACTGGCAATGAGGTTGAAAAAGCGATTAAACTATCAAACTCAGTGCTAAGAGTTGCTACTTTACAAACTCAACAATACAAGACCTTGTATGAGCTATATTATACACCATATAGAATTGCTCAGTGGGGGGGAACAACGGGAGTGGTCTGTCCCAGATGCCGAGCAGCATAGGCGGATACCATTCACATGCTTTCCCCTTGCCCCGCCTTGGATCTATTTAAGAACACAATAGAGCAATTTCTGGATCGTGCTCTCTGGATTAAAATAAGTATAACTAATGAAGTTATGATTCTGGGAGTAACTAGGGATGGTATAGAATTACCTCATCATGAGTTCATTTATATAGCTATGACCCTATGTAGACTATGTGTTGCAGCGATGTGGAAAGACCCTAACCCGCCAACATTCCAACAATGGATGGCACGATTATTAGCGATATATGTATTAGAAAAAGCATTGAATGATAAAAAAGGATGGAAGATACAGCAGATGGGGAAACGGATATGGACTCCAATTTCCGATTGGAAAGATAGACTTGAAAACGACTGAAATAATCCCTTTTTTTTTGTGTATCCATAATGCCACAATCTGGATAAAAGTTACTATATTACTATAGATTTGATTATGTTTTAATCCCGTTTATCTTCGTATGTGCCACTCCGCTCTTTCTGCTGATTTTGTTGTATAACTGGCTGGATGGAATTTGCCTAATGAAATTTCTGAATTGATTTTCTTTTGCAATGACGAATAAAAAAAAAAAAAAAAAAAAAAAGAAAAGTAGATGATCTAGCTGTTTTGAAGGCGAAATGGTCTGACATAGAAGATGAGGATAGAGAGAGAAAACCCGCGCAAAAGCCGCCCCAGATTATTTTAGATCTCCCAGCTGCTATTTTGACTAAGTTAAAAACGATTATCCCCCCTAAAAAGATTGATTGGAATATGTTAGCCTCATGCAAACAGAAGGTTGATGAATCAGTTTCTGATTTCTTTACGCGATTTGAGGAAACATTTCATGATTTTAGCGGTCAGTCACTTACGGATGATACGGGTCGACATCTTTTTGTTGATAAATATGTGTCGAATTTATTGCCAGGAGTAGCAGCTCGATTAAAAGCGAGTGAAAGCTCTTGGACAACATCGTCTCCGGCATCCCTCCTGACGATGGCTCAGTATTACGAGCGTCAGGAACAAGAAGCGAAGGGTAACGAAGAGAAAAAGTCGAAAGATTTAAAAACAAAGGTGATGTTAGCGCAAGTGTATGGTCCGCCTCGCCGGGGTGCTGAGAGAGGTGGAAGAGGATTTTATGGTCCCCCTTTTGGTCGCCCAGATGTAACTAAGGATCAATGTACGTATTGCAAACAGTGGGTCATTGGGCCAGGGATTGTCCGGTATTACATGCACAGCGCCAGGGGCGTGGCCAGGGGCCGATGAGAGGTAGAGGAGGTTTTTCGGGCCCTAGAGGACATTCAAATGATCGTGCTCGATTTGATTCTAATATGCGGCCACGTGATGGGCCTAATGTGTTTGATCGACGAAACCAGTATCAAATGTCCGATTATGAACGCCCTGGGTACCACGATTCACAACATGCATAGGATTGCGTAGGATGGGGGGAGGAATCAGTTGAAGTGCCAGTAGATCAGAGGGGTCCTTATGTTACAGCACATGTTTTGGGTTCTACTGATCGGTTTCTGGTTGATACAGGAGCTACTTGTAGCGCTCTGTCCAAACAATTGGTTCTGAGGGCTCCCTTGTCTGGCTTAACGGTTACATCGATAGGGTTCGATGGCACACCTTCACTTAGACCATTATCACAACCTCTTGCATTTCATGTTAATAAGTTTTCTACACCCTGTCCGTTTTTGATTTCCCCGAACACGCCTGATAACATTGTGGGTCTGGATATGCTCAAACATTTCAGAGCCACAATCCGTTGCTCCCCTGAAGGAGTGCGTGTGATTTTAAACAATAACTATCCAATGACAGGAAGGATGTGTGTGGTTGCAGAGGATACCGCATTGGCTTCTCTACCCCGCACTCTGTGGGCCACCTCGGATACTGATGTGGGACGGATGGTTATCCCCCCGGTACACATTAGTGTAAAGGAGGGAGCTGTGTTACCACACCTACCTCAATATCGCATTTCGCAGGAGAGGAGGAGGCACTCACGCAGATAGTGCAGGATCTCATTAAGGTGGGGGTAGTGGAGGAAGTTCCATACAATGTCTGCAATAGTCCTATCCTTCCGATTTTGAAGAAAGACACTGATACTAGGATTTATCGTTTTATTATTGATTTGAGGGAGGTGAATAAGATAGTGATACCTCAATACCCAGTGGTTTCTGACATCACAACATTGCTTACTTTGGTCCCGCCAACGGCGACCACGTTCTCTGTTATTGATTTGAAAAATGCTTTCTTTTTGATTCCTATTCATCCTGATAGCCTATACCTTTTCGGCTACACTTTGAATAATCGTTCATATCGATTTTGTAGAGTTCCTCAAGGCTACACAGAAAGTCCTAGCATTTACAGTCAAGCATTGAAACAACAGTTGGATTCCTCTGTTTTACCTGAAGGGGTGGCCCTCATACAATATGTCGATGACATCTTGTTGGCGGCCGATACTCCTGAGCAATGTGAGAAGTGCACGTTATCTTTGCTTTCTTTTTTGGCATCGCACAATCATAAAGTATCGAAGAAAAAATTACAATTCTGTAGACCAAAGGTGACCTACCTAGGTCACCTTTTGTCTAAGGAGGGTCGTGCACTCACATTAGATCGCATTCAAGCAATTTTGGACACACCAGTACCTTCCACACAGAAGGACGTGCGTGCATTTTTGGGCCTCACTTCTTTTTGTAGGCAATGGATACTGGGTTTTTCACACATAGTTAAACCGCTGTTGGCACTTTTGACGAAAGACACTCCAATTCCCCTTCTCTGGTCAGACGAGTGTGGAAATGCTTTTCAACAATTACGACAAGCCCTTTGTTCAGCACCAGTGTTAGGCACCCCTGATTATATGAAGCCCTTTACATTGTATGTACATGAAAGAGATGGATGTGCGTTATCGGTTTTAGTACAGATGCATGGCGACAAGCAGCGCCCTTGTGCATATTTCTCGGCAGTACTTGATCCTGTTGCCCGAGCGTTGCCTGGTTGTTTTCGCTCGGTTGCGGCGACAGCTGTGTCAATACGCCAAAGCGAAGGAATTGTGTTATCTCATAAGCTATTGGTGCTGGTCCCCCATGCTGTTGATGCCCTGTTGAATCAGACAAAGACGCAGCACTTAACTAGTGCTCGTCTAACAGGATATGGGCTGATGCTGTTGGCTCCTCATATTACATTGAAGAGATGCGCAACACTAAACCCAGCCACATTGCTGCCATTTCCGGAGACTCAGCCTGAGGCACAAGAAGCACATGATTGCATCTTTGTAACTGAGGAACAGACAAAGGGTCGTATTGATCTCCAGGATACGCCCTTTACAGATGTAGATGGAGAACTGTGGGTGGATGGGTCGTGCCTGAAGCTACCAGATGGTACGACTTCAGCGGCATATGCAATCACCACGTTACAAACAGTAGTGGAGACAGCACGCATACCACAGAAATCAGCTCAAGTAGCGGAACTGATAGCATTAACACGAGCATGTGAGCTTAGTGCAGGATTGCGTGTGAATGTCTATACAGATAGCCGCTATGCCTTCGGGGTAGCGCATGACTTTGGCCTACTCTGGAAGGAGAGAGGGTTTCTAACGTCACATGGAGCACAGATAATGTATGGAGAGTTCGTTCATAACCTCTTGACTGCATTAACATATCCAAAGAAGATTGCCAGAGTTAAATGCAATGCACATAAAAAGGTGATAGATAAAGTGGGAGAAGGGAATGCTCTGGCAGATCGAGTAGCACGAGACACTGCGATGCAGCCTGACTCCACTGCAATGTATGTTGTGAAGTTGCAGGCAGAAAGATGGCACGATGCTAGGAGAGAAGTGTTAGAGATACAGAGGACAGCTTCCGATAAAGAACGGGAGCAATGGTCTAATGACGGAGAATTGGACGATGAAGGTTGTTGGAGAAATAAGCAGATGGATAAATGGAAGTTACCCATAGCTTTTGTACAACCTATGGTTCAGATGGCACATGGGCTAGCTCATGTTGGAGCTTCCGCAATTGTAAAATTGCTCACACAAGTTTGGGAGCATCCAGAGATTGCTAGCACGGCAAAGAGAGTGGTGCAGACTTGTATGATTTGCCTAAAGTACAATCCAGGAAAAGGGACACGAACATCAGCAGGAGGATTTGCAACACCCACTGCACCTTTTGAAGTTTTGCAAATGGATTATATTCAGCTTGAACGCTGTAATAATCTGAAGTATGTCCTAGTAGTGGTTTGCACCTTCAGCAAATGGATTGAGGCATACCCTACGAAAGACAATACTGCAATTACTACAGCCAAGGTGTTCTTGAAGGAGTTCTTCCCTCGATATGGTGTTTGTAGATTGTTGTGGAGTGATAACGGACCTCATTTTATAGCGGACGTTATCAAGTATGTCCTGAAAGGATTGGGAATCACACAGAAATTCCACGCAGTGTTTCACCCTCAGTCTGCGGGATTGGTTGAGAAGTACAACGGCACTCTGATGCTTAAGATAGCGAAAATACAAGCTTCCACTTCTCTGACTTGGCCGGATGCTTCACCTCTGCCATTATTGTCAATAAGATCAGTACCGCATTCTCGAACCGGTCTCACGCCATATGAGATCGTGTTTGGACGTCCGATGAACATTTGGGGCCCACTGAAACCAAAGTCCGTGTATGATGTACCTTGTGTAATGATGAGTGATTATCTGGCACAGTTAACCGATAAGTTGGTCTCTATTCATCAACAGGTTCGAGAAGCGCTCCCTGACCAGTCCACAGGTGAAGGCCATGATCTCCGGCCCGGAGATTTTGTTTTGATGAAATCGTTTGAGAGGACGAGCAGCCTAGAGCCGAGGTGGTGCGGTCCTGAGCAGGTCTTGCTTGCAACGAGAACGGCTGTACGGGTCTCCAACCGCAAAAATTGGATCTACTCTATACATTGTCGTAGAGTGCCACCCAGATTGGTGAAGCCTGCTGTATTGACCGACCATCGAGAAATCCTGACTGCGAAGAAAGGCCGTGCTGTGGAACCAGAGGACACTGAGGAGCTCTTCCCGGACCAAGCGACCCCTGGAGTAAGAAGATATTATCTCAGACCGAGGAAGTGAATTTTTGAGTATCGGAATACGTTGTCAGAGCAGCCCCTGGGTTAGTGAAACGGAGAGCCGATGAGGCAAGGGGGGGGATCAGCCCTGCATTAGTGTAGCGACACCCGTCTTGGCCCGATGGTGAAGAAATCAACCGCTGCCTAGGGGGAAGAGTTCTGACAACCTTTTTAGTTTCAGGAAGATATTGACATTTGTTTGAAAATAGAGAAGAAGAACATTTTTTGGCCGATAGGTTTCATTGTTGCTATGGCAATTGCTGCTACAACCACGTGGTTTGTTGAGGATGTAATTCCTGCCCGTGAGTTGCTTGTTGTGTCTACTCCAGTGCCTGAGGAGCACTACTTCTACACCCTTCCATACCAAGAATTGAAGCATCGCCAGTCCTATCTGAATAATACTTTCATCCAGATGCTGCATCATACCCACGTTGCTACAAATGCTACAAACTGTTGGATATGTGGTATGATGCCAGCCCATCAGAAGAAAGGGGGAACACCATTTATACCTCTCCCTTTCTCCCATAACGGCTCTTGTAGAGCATGGTACACTTTGCTTTTTGCCACACTAAAACCTACAGTGGGACGATTACTCTTCAGACTTAACAAAGAGTGTCATCAGGATAAAGAAGGCCTCAATAGACTCCAGAATAACTGTACATCCTCAGTTGGTGATCTTCGGAGTCTTAGACGGGGTCTCCAGCTCAGCGAAGAAGCTAGTATTTTACGCTATACTACTGGCTAGAAGGGAGATATGCAGAAAGTGGAAGGATCCTTTACCTCCCTCTATCAATGATTGGTACGCCTCTACCCTGCATGTTTCTAAGCTGGATTTGGCTAGAGCTGGGAATCCAGACAAAAGATCATTTTGGTATCTTCTTAAATGGGATCAGTGAGACTCTGGGGTTTTTTTTTGTGGTTTTTTTTCCCCAGGTCCAATGATTAAGCCATTTATCCAACCGCTTGGCATAAGCGGTACTTTGATTCCCTTTTTTCAGCACTTGGGTAGCACCCTAGCTGAACTTCTGAGGTTATGGTTTGGCGGTCGCTGGTATGGCAAGCTCTTTTGCTGTGGGATGAGGCCCCGGCTCCATGACTATCCCTCCCAGTTGGTATGAACTGTGTCAGCATATTGCTTGTAATCCGATTGATTGCGCACTTATAACCTTGGTGGCATATGAGGACAAATTCTTTTTTTTTTTTTAAATAAGTAAAAAAAAAAAAGGATAAAGAAGGCTACCCACAAGCCAATGGAACAATATGGGAATGGGAAGAATATCGACCAGACAATGAATCGACTCCCTACATCTTTACAAATACTAGAGACACTAATGGGAACGAGAAATTTGTAATTTCAGTGGCACAAGCCCAAGCGGACCTGTGTGTCCAAAGCGTTGGTTATATTCCTGTTGGTGTCAGTGATTGCATTGTTGTACTAAATATAGACGGATTAAATAACAGTACATTTCTGGCCTCCCACAATACCTATTTTGTGTGTGGTAATAAAGGTTACTATCGTTTGTCTGCCGGTTGGTCCGGGGTATGTTATGTGGCATTTTTATTACCCCCTGTATTCTTAGCACCTGCGTCTTATCATAAAGACTTGAAGTTATTAAACAATGTAACCGTAAATAGGTATAAACGCACTCTATCTGTTGATGACATTGACCAGACGGATACCAGTTTGCAACAGTATATTGATTTTAATCTAGGACTGTTTTTCTTTGTTGGAGCTGCCCTGAATAGTAGGAAGGTTCGACGATTAACTAGGGTTGTAGAGGCTGTGACGAATCAAACTGCTGCTGCTCTCGGGAACATTACGGAAGAATTGCAGATCACTAGAATTGTTACATTACAGAATCGTATGGTATTAGATGTTATGTTAGCAGATAGACGTGGAGCATGTAGAATTATAGGAAGTAGTTGTTGTGTGTTCATCCCTGATCACACACCATCAGTTTATAAAGCTATTAATAAATTGCATAAAATTGCTGCTGACATTCAAACAGAAAATGGCACTTGGACCTTTTCTGGATGGTTTTGGACCTTAATTACTACATGGGGATGGAAAGTTCTTACTGGTCTATGTATTATTGTAGCAATTTTGTTCACATGTTGTATGTGTATTCAATGTGGTCCTATGATATGTTCCCTATGTGTTTCATTCTGTATCCCCAATAAGAAAGCTGTTGCCGATGCCGCCTATCAAAAGAGTATAAACAAAGAAATAACTGAGATGATGAGAATCGATATAAATGATGATTATCTTGATTATCCTAGCAAGCCGAATGTCTTCAGCAAATGCTGAAAGGGTCGTCTGTTGTAAATAAAACAGCGATATGATTAAGCATTCACTGAAGACATCTGCTGTTCATGTCTGAATTACGTTTTCTGCTTTATATTGACTAATATTCAGACTCCATTCTGCTTAGCCCTCCGCCATTTTGTATGGCCATGAAACCGCGTGCTCTGCATGAGAAGAGTCTTACCTCTTCATTAGTCACTCCCGAGATCTGCCTAGCAACAGTCTATAAATAACTCCTTTGTGCGTTTAGTGCATGCTCAGAACTGACCACATCTGTCACTAATTAGGCTTTGCTTGAATGTGTTTTCGCGGGTCTCAGGAACCGTTAACTCCACCCATGTATTGATCATGCACTGAACATGTCCATATAAGACCATAAATCTTGCTTCATGTTGTATCCGCCTACTTATGAGCCCCTCTATTATGTATAAAAGGGACCATGTGCACAAATTCTTTGTGCTACTCTGTGCAATCCTGTAGAGTGTTGCGTACATTGTAGGACCACCTTTGAAGGTTAATAAACTTTGTCTTTGTATTTGCAGTTTCCGTGCCAACTTCCTTCTAGTACTTCGTACACAGAAGGGCGAACCCTTTGTACTTGCAGGCCTAGCTGGGGCCTGTACTCATCATAGGGCCTATGGCCACCCCCCACTGCGCATTAGCGCACTACTGAAGGTCATGCACAGTGTGGGGTTGGCTGTATGGTGGGGTGGTGGCTGCAGGGGCCTGGCCACAGGCCGGGCCTTCAGCTGTGCGGGGCATGGGGGCACATTTACATATGGTAATTAAGTATTACTGTACGTTAAAACACACCAGAAATTCACTGAAAAAACAAAGGTTAAAGTAACAGTATAGTTAGGTGTGATCAAAAGACCTGTTTTAATTTTTTTTTAAAACCTCAAAAGTTTACTGAAAAAACAAAGGTAAATGTAACGTTATAGTTAGGTGAATTTGTCAGTGACAAAATTAACATTTTGAATGAAAAAAACACAAAAATTCATCAGTTACACTTAGCAGCGCTAACTGTAACTTGAGTCCCTCCATAAACTCCTTATGACCTCACATATCACATCACTCATGACATGTCCCGCAACATAATATATAACATCACTGATGTAATCTCAAATGACATCATTGATGTCATCATTGATTTATACGTATATATATGTTATATATATATAACCTACTGGCAGTTGCCAGTAGGTAGTAATAGTTAGGACCTAGTTTCCACAGGAAAAGCATTTTTGACATGCTTATAACTTTGCTGCCATTTGACAAATCATCATGAAAAATTACGCAAAAAGTGGCATGGAATGTCCAGTTCTGCATTGAAAGTTTCAGAGTGATCTGTCAAGCAGGGTCTGGCAAAAGAGGGGGGTGGGTCAAAAGTTGTGTGTATCCCATGCAATTACCCATAGGAATTTTGAACATGACTACAGCCCGAACTACTGGATGAAATTACATCAAATTTGGCAAAGAGGTAGCTCTTGGTCCAGAAAGAGCCCTTTTTGTGATTTGGTGAAATCCGTTCAGTAGTTATAGAGTTATTAAAGGAAATTGTATATCTAGGGTCGTGGACCCTCCGCAGATCCCCTGAGGTATATCTGCAAAGTCGCGCCCCACCAGCAACGCCATGATTGACTGACCACAACCTGACCTGGAAGGCTGTGGCTGCCATTTTAAATATCGGGAAACAGTCCTGGGGACTTAAAATATCTCTGGAAAACAATTAAAGGGGCAGGGTATGGGTACGCTGACCCAATGGGTGTGTGAGAGGGACCTATGTTGGGTACTAAATTGAGTTATATCAATGGTTTTGCCATTTCTGAAACCCGTGGATACCTCGCAAGGCACGGTGTGGACCCCCAGTATAAATCTGTGATGGATCCGTGAATAAAAAAAACATTTTTTGACCTATTCAGACACCCTCACAGGTACTCTGGCACCTATTTTCAGACCCATACAGGCAGTCACTCAACCGTTCACAGACCTATGTAGGCATTCACACCCCCATGCAGGCACTCCCAGACCTATTCCCAGACCCACATAGGCACTTGCACACCCACTCACAGACCTATGCAGGCATTGACACACACACACTCACAGACCCTTGTAGGCACTCATAGACCCACTCACATACCCATGTTGGGTACTCACATACACACTCAAACCCACACAGGCACTCACACACCCACTCGCAGACTCACACACCCACAAACAGACCCACACAAACACTCAGACACCCACTCAGACACACGCAACCACTCACAGACCCACACAGACACTCACATATCCATTCACAGACCAACTCATGCATTTACACACTCAGTGAGAGCCCCACAAAGGATCTCACACACCCACTCACAGACCCACACAGACACTCTCACAGGTACCTGCAGACCCACACAGGAACTCACACATCCACACAGATACTCACACACTCACTCACAGACCATTCATAGACAAACAGATACTCACACATTCACTCACAGAGCCACACAGGCACTCACACAGCCACTCAGACTAACACAGGCACTCACACAGGCCCTTAGAGACCTTCACAGGAACTCACACATCCACACAGTCACATATTCACTCACAGACCCACTCAGGCACTCAAACAGCCACCCACAGACCTACATTGGTACTCACACACCCACTCACAGACCTATACAGACATAGGCATGCCCACTCCGAGACCCATCCAGGCACTCACAGAATCACTTGCATACCCACATAGCCACTCACACACCCACTCACTGACCCACACAGGCACTCACACACCCACTCACAGTTGTGTGCTGGAACTTTTAAACCCACTCAGAGTCCTACACAGGCAGTCATATACCTACTCACAGACCCATCAAGGCACTCATAGACCCACTCACAGACCCATGCAGTCACTCAAACACCCATTCACAGACCCACTCAGGCACTCACACACCTACTGACAGACCTACATAGCCACTCACACACCCACCACAGACCCACCCAGGCACTCTTACACTCACCTACTCACAGACCCACACAGCCACTCACACACCCACACAACCACTCACACATCTACTCACAGACCCATGCAGGCACTGACAGACCCATTCATAGACCAACACAGGCACTCACAGAGCCAGTCACAGACCCATGAAGGTACTCATACACCCTTTTAAAAACCCATGTATTTACTCATAGGGCCACTCGCCTACTGACAGAGCCATGCAGGCACTCGCACACCCACTCAGAAATCTATGCAGGTACTGACAGACACACACATACCTACACAGGTACTCACAGACCTATGCAGGTACTCATATACCCACTCACAGATCCATGCATCCACTTACACATCCACCTACAGACCCATAGAGGTGCACACAACCACTCACAGAGCTATGCAGGCACTAACAGACCCACTCACAGATCCACACAGAAACTCACATGCCCACTTACACACCCACAAAACCACTCGCACACCCATTCATAGACCCAGTCAGACACTTATACAGCCACTCATACACCCTCTCAGAGACTTATTCACACACTCATACATGCACTCACAGACCCACACAGATACTCACACACTCACTCATAGATGCACACAAGCACTCATACCCACTCACAGATTCACACAGGCACTCACAGAACCACTCACAGACCCATTTAGACAGTTATACACCCACTTACAAACTACAAACCCACACCGTCACTCACAGACCCACTCATGACCCATGTACCCACTCACACAGCCACTCACACACCCACTCAGAACCCCACAGACACTCACTTACCCACTTATACAACCATACACCAACTTACACACCAACTCACAGACCCATAGAGCCACTCATACATCCACTCACAGACCTGTACAGCCACTAACATACCTCTTACAAAGGTTACAGGTTGCATTAACGGAATAAAATTAAACAAACCGTAGAAATTCACTAAAAAGAAAATGATTACAGGGATGTTATAGTTAAGAAATAACATTAACAAATGTAGAAATTCACTGAAAATATTAAAGGTTACAGGGATGTTATAACTAGGAAATATAATTTTAAAAACCTCAGAAATTCACTTAAATGACCAAAGGTTACAGGACCATTATAGTTAGGCTCAGATTTCACTCGTACAAAACCACAGAAATTCAGCATTTATAGGTAACTGAGCTAACTATAACTTATGCCCTCGCAATGCACTGCTTATGACCTCACATATTACATCACTCATGAAATTGTCAGTGACATCACTGATGACATCTCAAATTATATCACTGATACACTCTCCATATAACATTTTTTGTTTCAGTGAATATACATATAAAGGGCAAAGTTTAACTTATTGTTAAAAAACCTCTGACATGCATAAAAAAGTAATGCTTACAAAGCAAAATAAAAAAACACTGAAGTTTGCTTCTTAAGTTTAGGCAAACTAAATATAACGTGTCCTCTATCATGCACTATTTCTGATTTCAGATATGACACCCCTCATGACATGTTAAATTACATAGCTGATTATATTACTGATAACACCATTCATGAAATTATTAAAATGTTTTTATTAATATGGTTGATGAAACTGTTAAACTGTAATTTTAATTGATATGAGTTATATTTTGTTCATAATGAGTTGTTTTAGATCTACTATTTTTGGGACAGTATTTTTAGGTGTATAGAATAGGTTTGTATTGATTATTTGTGTTATTTTGCAAAAATAATGGTGGCTTGTCTGTGCCATACAAATAGTTGAATGTTTGTTTATTGGTTACATACATATATGTTGTATTATATGTGATTACAAACAGTTGTGTTGGTGTGGTGATATATATTTTATCGTGTATTACATGGTGATATAGTGGATAATGATATATCTGTTCATGCCTATTGTAGTAGGGCTGAATAGGTTTTTCTTTGTTTCTGTATTTAAAATATATGTTGTTTGTTTTGCATGTTAGCAAGTAAGAGAGAGTGAAAGAAAGAGCAAAAATGAAGTGAGTGAGCGAATAAAATATTGAGTGTGAGTATGTAAAAGGAAGGAAGTACATGAGTGAGAGGGAGGGAGTGAGTTGGTACATTGAAAGTAAAAAACAATAGATCAGAGAGGGGGGAGTTAAGGTGAGAGCATGTGAGGGAGGGTGTGAAAGACAGTGAGTGCATGAGAGAGAATGACTCAAAAGTGAGTGAGACACTAAAATTAGATCTGGTGTATAAAAAGTGAGTGAGCATGAGTGAAAGTGGGTAAGGAAAGGTTTGGTAGTCAGTGAGTGAAAATAAGTGAGGGAGTGAGAGAGACTAAGTGGATGAGTGCAATAATTATATAAAGAGTGAGTGAGAGACAGTGAGTTAAAGTGAAGGAAGGTGTGAGTGAGGCAGTGTATGAGGGAGTGGATGAGTGAGAAAGTGAGTTAAAGTCTGGGTAAGAGCAAGTTAGTTAAGAGTAAGTGAGATTAAACAAGAACAACAAAAAGAAGGGAGTCAATCAGTGAAATGATCCGTAAATAAACCAGGGGTGAGTGGGTGTGCATGAAAAAGAGACAGACTGTACAGTGAATGAAATTAAAGGAGGGCATCAGAAAGGCGGTGATCGAGAGATGCAGTATGAGATACTGTATAAATGATTGAAACTGAGTGAGAGGGGTGATTAAAGCGGGAGTGACAGTGAGTAGAAATAAGGTAGTCAGTACCTGAAAGGATGGAACCAGGAACATTTTAAATTAAGAGAGAGGGAGTTAAGAGATGAGTGTTAAAGTGAGAGAGACAGTGACTGAAACAGTGAGAAGCATGAGGGTATGGGTAATTTGTGTGGCACAGGGAATGCGTGAGAGAGTAGGTGAGTGAGAAAGTGAGTGAGAGTGATTAAGCATAAGGGAATCAGTGAATGAAAGGGTATATATACAAAAATGACAGCGAGAGTGAGTGGATGAGCCAGTAATTAAGAGTGATTGAAAGAATGAAAGACAGGGAGGGAGAGGAGGTGAGTAAGAATAAGTCAGATAGTGAATGTGTGTTTGTGTCTATCTGTCTGACAATGTGGACAGAAATAAATTTGTTAGAATGGTTGCCCTAATAGAACAGAATTACTTTTTTTGTACCCGCTCAGGTCACATTTTGACTTTCAAAACCAAGCTGGGCCCCAGGTCATCTCTAGCTCAGCTCTTTCCTTGGAGAAAGGTTTTGAAGTATTCTAATGAAAACCATAGTAAGTACATTCTGTCACAGGTGACTCTTCCTTCTCTCTGTGAGGTGAACTCAGCCTCATTATGGAATGGTACTTTCATATAAGTATCCTGGGTCAGGCTGTAATATCCACTTAGAGATTTGATTTTTTGAAGTTGTTGTTGTAAACAAAGATATTGGTCGAACTTGGCATAACTTTAATGCCATTATCCAGTAGTAAAAGATCCCTCCCTAATGCACACCTGATCAGAGTAAAGTTAGTTTCTAGGTAGGTCAAACGTTCAGCATGCATATCCTGTTCTTCAACATCTGCAACTTTTAAGTCATTGGTAGCTCTTGTTATCATCTTATCAGTTTGAACCGATTACTTTCCATACTATGCTTTGCACTGTATTGTGATTAGTTGTAAAAATGGAAAGGTAAGGTTATTTTTTTCCACAAGAAATAGAGCCATAATGTATTGTCTACATATTACTGTACATATATTAATAACTTACCTATTTGTTGTGCATAAAGGATAGCAACCTTTCATAAAAAATATAACGTATCCTGTCAGATTGCTACTTGTATTCAAATCACTGATTTATTGTAAAGACTTCTCATTCTACATTTCATTCTCTGAGGCTGACAAGGAGTCCAGAGCATCAGCGCTATTGGGTACAGGCCTCAAGGTATTTCAGAATTTGTACAGTTGATGTGGATATGGGCATGTCTCACATGGACGTTACATACATTGGTATCTGTGGAAATAGCTTCAACGTTTACTTTTGATGGAAAGCATTTCAACATATGTAGAACCTCCCATAGTGATTTTGCATTAAGGAGACAACAAATTAGGCACTATCACAGGAGTTTCTTTATCTGTTAAAGTATTTGGTTCGACATACCTAGAATATTGCAAAAAGATAAAATACATTTCAAAGCAGAATGCATTAGAATATTCCTGAACACCTTCAATGAAAATATCCTATTTTACCCATAAGCCATCAGAAAACACATTATGAAGCTAGTGGATCTTTTCGGTGCCTCATTTCCTTTGTAACAGTTGTTTTCTATTTAAAAAAATGAGGTATTTTTGGAATCAGGAATCCTCGGTGAAACCAGGCTAAAATCTCATTATTCGCCCACCACTTTGGTGTGTTCCCTGGGCGTTTTGAGTTTCACTTTAATGATTTGAAGTTCACAAATTTTGTCTGTAGGTATATATTTCATTGTATTCACATATTTTATCAACTGGTATCTGTATCTCACTAGTCATTGAGCCCAACTCTCGTTAGTTGCCTTTTTGTATTGTACGGTTACTGTTTCTTCATATCAATGTTAATTTTCCTCTTTGTACAGTGCTCTGATACCCGTCTGGGTGTTGTTCGCGCTTTATAAAACTTTTCAAATAAAATAAATAAACCCCCACTGTGCATGGCCTCAGCAGAGGTTAGCCTCAGAGCTTAGCCTTTGTCCTGACTGTATACCCAACCTGCCGTGACCAATCAACCACCGCAGGGACCAAGCTGGTCCGAACTCATGTTGAACATTATTTGGGGTCCGCGGATCTGGTTTCAGATCAACAGAACTCAACTTATAAGCCAACATGGGTCCTTTAAGCTTGCAGTGGGCTCACAGTCCTTTGGCCATGAAGTTTGGGCTGGGTTCCCACTTGCCAGCTACAATTTGCGACTACTGTGGCACTGCTCTTGGAACTTTGAATACTGATACAGGGATCTTCAAACTCAATGGCAAAATCTAAATGTTTTTAGCTTTATCCATAGACAGGTGCCTTTTGGCCATATCCACATAGGCATGGGGAATAGGGCATACTCACCCTACCCACTTGAGTGACCTTTCAATTTTCTTTCCAAAACAGGGGGACAAAATCCCCATGTCCTGTAATGATGGATGCAACATTTTTCCTCCAAGTTGCAGGCAACCAATCAGAATGTTCCAGTCTTGCAGGTTCAACTGTGGATCTGCAAACCTGAAATGGTAAAGAAAGCTTCCTCTGCCAATCAGATCTGGGTATTTTATTTAATATTGGAATCCACAGAGATAGGCATAATAATCATGAATTAAATGTCCAGATATCACTCAAATTTCACCTCCCCATGCACAGCCCATAAGAGTAAGAAGAAAATAAAAGAGGGCGGAAGCACACTGCCTCACATCCCATCACTTCGTTCACCCCAATGCATCATAATAAAAGCAGTTATGTGTTGGTTGCACTATTAAGAGTGAAAGACTAAAGACTATCACTGAAGTAGGTGTTATCATGCACTGCATTTACCATGTTGCATTGGGGAGAACTGAGTGATAGGAAGTGAGGCAGTGAGCTCCCACCCTCGTTTGGTTTTCTAATAAGGTGTACTTTCTTTATCACATGCACCAAGATAGAAAATTGCTTTGCTTACTCATGTTTTCAAGTTAAACCTTGTTTCTGGGGTAAGGTTTATTCTTCTTGATCATGTGGTGGAGGTAGAAATGTAATGCGATGTCAGCCTATTAAGGGAGTTTTGGCTGGTGTCCTTGTGTGAAATGAAAATAAAACATAGAACTTTAAACCTTATTATTTCTGCCAGTGACCAATTGAAAACTAATGAATTTCTTTGAGAGGTAGTTGATGTGCAAATTTTTTCTCAGTAATAGATCTAGGGGCCTATTAGGATGGCACTGGGACCGGCCGCCAGTGGTGCAGCGGTCTCGCACTGGCAATTAGGATGCCACCGCCACCGTGGCATCCCCAATTCCCAGCATTGTGCCGGGCGGTGCTCACAGCACCGCCCGTCACAATGCTGGGAAAGCACGTTGTGTATTGGCATGCACAAGGTGACAGGCACGGCGCGGTGCCCACCATTTTGTTCGTGCCAATGCAGAGGGGTAACCTAGGTACCCCCCATGTGCACCCCTACCCCCCAACTACCTGGGGGCCCGCTACAGGCCCCCATAGGCAAAGACTGCATGCCTTTCCATGGCAGCAACGCCGCCATGGAAAGGCACATCTACGCCTGCATGCTAATATGGATGGCGTTTTCTTGCAGATACCACCACCATATTAGACCCCTTTTCCGCCTGGTCTCCTGTGAGACCGGCGGGCAACTGGTGGATGGTCTTTCTGTCCGCCGGGCCCCCCCCCCTGCCATCCTAATATGGCAGGGGGGAAATGGGAAGCGGGCGGAGAATAATGGCGGGTGGATCCCCACCACCATACGGGCGGTGGCGATCCACTCGCCATTATAATAGACCCCCTAATGTAGTTGCTTGGGTCTTTAGTTCCTGGAATTTAAAACATTTCTTGGCACTCTAGAGTAGAATACTGTGCAGTAGTTTAGTACGGGCAGTATCAAATGCTGTGGTATGTTCAATGCTGCATTTTAACTAAAGATGCAGTAAGTTCATTCTTTACATCAGGAGTTAGAGATTGGTATTCTCTACAACCAAGTATTTTGCAGTTTGTTCTGGGACTAGTGCAGCACCCATTTGGCTGGGCCATATGAATATATTAATCAAGTCAATGTTTCCTCCATTATTAGTATGTAAGTCTCCTGATCATTAAAAATCACTTACATCAAGAAATGGAAAGGTTTAGAAAGAATCCAATACCTCCACTTTTTGGAGAAAATCTAGGTGAACTGTGGAATGCAGAATGGCTGCAACGGTGGCCATGTCATTTGGTATGATTCATCTGGCTGATGCACCTGTGCCCAGTGAGTGGTACAGAGAGTTGTGCAGTATCTCGAGAACCCCCAAAAGAATGTGCTGTTCTCTACTAAAGAAAAACAACTAGCCCAAAACACGTGTCTATGGATACATGGCACTGGCTTCAACAACAAGGATGTAAAACTAAAGACTCTCACTGAAGTAAGTGACATATTGCACTGCATTTACCATAATGCATTGGGGCATACTGAGTGCTGCTATGTGAGGCATTGTGCTCCCACACTCTTTTTGTTTGAAAAGGATCCCTTGAGCTAATGAGCTGACAAATTCTGTCTGACGCACCTGCATACAGTGAGTGATAGAGAGACCTGATAAGACATTGGGCAGCATTTCCAGCACCTCAAAAACGATGTGCTGCTCTGTACTGAAGTAGGACAAATATCCTTAAACACATGTCTAGCAATACACAGCACTGGTTGTACCAACAAGGGTGAAAAACTGAAGACTATCACTGAAGAAAGTGTTATCATTTACATTCATTAACCGTAATGCAATGCAGCGTACCGAGTGCAGGGATGTGAGGCAGTGTGCTCATACCCTCTTTTTGTTTGAAAAGACTCCCGTGAGCTAATAGCTGACAAGCTCTGGTAGATGCACCTGTGCCCAGTGTGTGGTACGGAGACCTCAGAAGGCCTTGGGCAGCATTTCCAGCACCCCCAAAATGATGTGTCGCTATCTACTGAAGAAGGCCAACTATCCTGAAAGACGTGTCTAGAGTTAAACAGCGCTGGCTGCACCAATTAATATAATCCTATTCCATAAAACTCACTTGTAAGTAAATGCTCAAAACCAGGTGTATCATCCCTAGTTAGGCTAGCGGTCTGGGACCCACTCAATTACAACACAAAGTCTAACTAGAGAAGATACACCTGGTTTTGAGCATTTGCTTACAAGTGAGTTTTACGGAAAAGGATTTTATTATTTGGGGTCATGAAAATTGATTTTCTACCAACAGTAAGAAATGTGGAGTGTCTTAATCTATCATGGTAAACTGATCTGTATTGTAGGAATCTATTTAAAGTCACATTTTTTGTTTCTTACCAAAATTGTGTCTTCAATATGTATAAGTGCATTTTAGGAATATTCATTATAGATATCCGATCCTTTATGAATATACATATGATCCATTGGTGTAGGTGGAGTCACGGTCTATTTGTAGTGATTATTTGTTGATTAATGTATGAAAATGATTTAGGAGATTTAGATTGAAAACATCTATATTTAAAGCAAAAATCTGATCAAATTTTTTTTGTATGTGTTTTAATCTTTTCAGCCCTGGCCAAGTCCGTTTAGGACGAAACGCGTTGGCTGAGCTGAATTCATGTTTACAACTACAACAAGAATAGAAATAAATCATGATTTTTCCATGAAGATTCTGTGGCTACTGTGTATTACTAATTTTCACTTCCGTAATTCCGGGTTGGATCATTTATATGCTTGGTCTATATTAATTATGATGTCTGTGCATCATCAATGATGGAAATGTGAAATTTCTAAAAAAGAGTAATGATATTTTCAATGATAACACATGTGTAGATAATAGACACTCCTGTCCTGTATGTACTAAGATGTTTCATCCAAGCTCATATAGATGAAGCACCAAGTGTCAATATTTGAGGAATCAAATATTTTATTAAATAATTATCAAACAATTCCATGATCATCGATTAAAGCATCTCATTATATCCTGATACATTTCAGACAGGGCCCTTCTTGAGGGGGTATATATATATTCTAAAAAGTAAAAAGTAAACTTAATCAACCACATAGCTTTTTCAAGTATAGAATTAGAGTACTTTTGCATGCAAAGTTCATTGTGCTGTGAAAACAACTTTATTATTTTTTCTTTTTTGTTATAAAGGTTGTGTCAGTCATGAAGCGGCCAAAAAGGAGATAATGATGTGGCGTCTGAGATCGGTAGTCAAGTTGGGATGCCCTATGTCACAAAGGGCAAAGTGTTGTCCAATGGAGGTGATTAGTGTCATGCTGGTAACAATAAAACGGTAATAATATAACCTAACCCCAGAGGCAGGGTACGAGATAGGGATCCCAGAGACAAAATCCCTCATCCCACCCCTTCCCACTCTAACCCCCAAATTAGGTTGAGCTACAGAACCCCCTTCACCCAAGGAACCCAAACTTGGAGAAAATGGAACTGGAATGGGAATTGTCCCTTCAGGGTGTGAGGGCTCAGTCAGTTACCCCCATGCTGTTTCGGCAGGGTGGCCGACTGTTAGAGATCACAGAGGGAGGCAAAGCTTGATAAAAATGCATAATAGCAGTGTGCATAAATAGGAGCTTGCAAGGCAGTTGGGCATGGTAAAAGTTTAGAACCAAGTGCCACTATGAAATGAATCAAGGCGAGCAGAAATCAGTCATTTTCACTTGTCCAGCTGTCTTCGGATATAGTGCGGCGACTCAGTGGGAGGGATTTCTGCAGCTGTTTGGCAAAAGTGAGGGCGGCCTTCGGATCCATGAAGAATTTGGGTTTGTCACCAGAGTCAATGCGGAGCTTAGCAGGGTACATCAGGGCATAGGTGATGTGTAGTTGCTGTAGAATGCGTTTGACAGGAAGATTGTCCCTGGGAGCCGCCTGTACGGATAGGCCAAAATCAGGGTAAAAGGACCGAGCATTGTCCTGGTGGCTGACCTCCCCCAAATCTCTGGCCCTTTGGAGGATGGAGTCACGGTCCCGGTAATTTAATAAGTGGGTGATTATGGGTCTTGCAGGGGCACCAGGAGGAGGGCGTAGGCCAAGAGACCTGTATGCCCATTTAATGATCAAGTGATCAGACAGGACTGGGCTAAAGAGTTTACGAAGCATGGATTCGGGACCATTCTCTTGGTCCCGGTAGATTCCGGTAGGCCAAGGACATGTATGTTGTATATTCGGGAGCGCGCCTCGAGGTCTTTGTTCTTGGCGCATATAATATCACGGTCCTTGTCAATTTTGAGGAGCCTCTATTTGCTTTCAGCACCTACGTTGTCAGCCTCAGAGACCCTGGCCTCGAGCTGGACAATGCGGGTAACGTGGGAGTCGACCTGCTGCTTGACCTGATCTAGACGTGATGTAAGAAGATCAATTTTGGCGTCTATGGATTTCAGGCTAGATTTAACAACAAGTAGTATGACACGGAGGCTATCGTCTTGTTCACCCCGGAAGATCCATCTGGGTGGATTGTTTGCCGCATCAGAGGGCAGCTCACCACATTTGCCTGCCCCGACCGGTGAATGTCAGGTTGGGTTGCCTGGTGTCCGTTTTCTCCATCACAATCCAGTGAGGCGGTCAAGTGTGAAGTCAAGAATGTTGCGGTAGCGCCCTGGGGGATCCCGGGACATCAGGACAGGTCAGGCCTAGTGCGTGTCTGTGGGGCCGGCCCGGTATCCCAAAGCGAGCCAGAAAGGAAGTGGGTAGGCCGCAGAAGGGTGACAGAAGCAAGCCCTCTACAGAGGCTCACGGCATGAGGGGGCTCCCAGGCCGTCCAAAGCAGCAAAGGAGAGCCACGGGTGCCACCAGAGGCAAGCAGAAGATTACGCCGGCCCAGGCAGAGATGCGTAGGCCCACACCAGAGTGAGCCAGGTAGCCATCAATGGAGCCAAGGAGGATGTAATCCAGCATACCAGGCACAAGCAGGAATCCAGGTGGAGTGGTGTAGGTCGGGAGACCCCAGAAATGAAAGCTGGAAGGAGGGCAGGGCCCCCAGGCAAGCCCAGGCAGTCTTCAGGTGAGCATGTGTGGGGGCAGGCACAGGCAGACGGGGGTACATCCAGGGGCATCCAGCCCCCGATCGCGGCAGACCAGTGTGTAGGAAGCGTGGCAGGTGGGCCTAGCAGTGCGCAGCGCCAGCCTAGGGCACAGAACTCAGGGCCAAGCCTCTGCAGGCAAGGACGCCGCTGCAACACTAGTCCATGCTCGGAGTGGAAAGGGAGCCGGAGCCCCGTCAGTCTGCAGGAGGAGCACCACAGAATCAACATGCCGCAGCCCTAACTTGGTGTAACGGAAGTCTCTGTAATCCTGCTGCCCTCCAAAGCCGGTCGGGTAGCCATCAGGGGTGATCTCCCCGCACGTGAAGGATCTGGAAGGCTGGGGTCCACAGCTAGGCCGCACCGCCTGGGAGCCAGGCCCTCCACTCCACCCGGCGGTCGCGGCGCCCACGGAGCAGGCAGGGGTAGCCAATACCACTGGAAAGCAGGGTGCCGCCCTGTCAGGTGCAGGAAAACTCTAGGGAATCACCGCACAAAGCCAGCCACAAGCGGGATCCCGCAATACCGACACAGGCCGATGCAGCCGTCTGAGCTTAAGAGAGCGTGTCTGAGGCCTGCTAGCACCCCGCCCTATATCGACCTTGCCACAGGTGTTCGGGCCCAGCGAAGCCCTGCCGAGTATTTTAGGGGCCAGGTTCTCAATTTAGGGGACAGTAGCTTCCCTCTGAAGGTGGATGATGGCAGATGTTACGGGCTCGGCCGGCAGAGCTCGCTCAATGCGCAGCCATCTTGCCGCTGGCGAGACCACACCTACATGCTGTGAAAATAACTTATGTGTATACTATACATTCATAGTTGTCTAACTACAAGAGTCATATACAGACAAATACGATAAGTGCATCACAGGCATCCAGTTCTGTTACGTGAAAAAAAAAGCAGGAATCAATTACATTGTACCTACTGTCGATTATTCTGCAGTAATCGATGTGGTGTGCCAAAAAGCCTCTGCTATGAGTTAAGCAACCATGTTAACAAAAGTGTTGTGAAAACAACCTACATCTATGTCTCTGTCACACAGTAAGAGACTGTATCTATTGCAAAAGAATCATAGGTGCTATAAACTATCATTAAATAATGTCAATATAGTGTTTATACCAAATGTATGCCAAACAATGAGCCTGCTGAGCGTGAAGAGAGCCAGTTGTAGCAGAAATTCGAGGAATCGTCTGTACTGGAGGTACAATCATTTTAAGTGCTAAGAAAAGGATAAGCCATATTTACATCATTGTAAGTGAGGGCTACACGGGGTAACTATATCTGAAAAATGAGCATTTGCCGGTATGGCAGGCACATGATTATACCTTTATGTAGAGTAAATTCGTGGTGTGAATAGAACGATTGGTCAGCCAAAGGGTATCTTGTTGGAACCTGCATTATGGCCCAATGTGGATTGTCAAATTAAAATTTTAAAAACTGTTTCTCTGAGGTATGTTCACGGGTTTCATTAAAGGCAGCCATACGCAAATGAGCCATTCTGTGGGGACTGGGTGGGCATGTGTTGCTTCACAAACGTAAAGTGATCAGTAACGCTATCTGATTCCTTGGTAGTCTGTCTTCATACATGCCAATAGACACAATTCAGGGGGGAGTCTCCCATTTATTGGAGCCGAAAATAGCTTCATTTTGTCTGTCTCCTGCCTAAGGTTGCCTCGACTTCAATAGAACTCAAAGGGGGAAATACATTCTCCCGATTATTTTTTACAGATCTCCCACTTACCTCTCCTAAAATGTTGGCATGTATGCTTGTCTGCAAAAGGTAAAAATCCTCAGCGTCCTCCATCTACTAAGAGTGTCTGCAAAATAACAAGGTAACATGACTAACTAATTGTAGATGTTGTCCAAGCAAAAATCACATGACTGTCTTCAACATAAATATTATCATTTGCATCAAAAGGATAAATGTTTCAAGAGCCCACATGGCGTATGCAGATCGAGTACCTCACCCCAGAGCTTGCAGTTAAACCACGCGGTAAAACTTTATCAGCATCTGAAGCAGCCACCATCTTACTTGTCATTATATAAACCACCAGTAAGCCCATAGAAAGGGGACTACAGTGTACAATCGTTAAGTGCATTTCATCTGCTCATTGTCAAAATAATGTAACTAACTTCAACAGAAAAATGGTTATTGGCATAAAAAATCGAATCTTTCAGTGTTTGAAAAGTTTGCACACAAAAGCCCAGTGAAATCAAATGCCACATCCTGGAATCCGCAGTCAAACCGCGTCATGAATCTTTTGGCATCTAGTATGGCCATCATCTTGACTGCCCTTATTTGCTGCATAAATCAGTCCCTGTAAAAGGGACTACATTATACAAAAGTTGTAATTCATGGCATCTTAACACAATTGAATGGTAAAGCTCGAAAACATTTGAAAGTGAGAGCTTGTTAATCAGGGAAATTAAAAAAAATGTTTCTAACCCCTTGGAGAAATATAGTGAATGCCATGTAGTAAATGAAACTACACACTGTTAATTCTGTCCATCCAATGTCGAGTTCGTGAAATGGGGGACTCACCATTATTTTTATAAAAAGTGAATACTGGATCTAAGAAAGGGAAATATCGAAACATGAACCTGTTGATTTGCAGGGTCATGGACTTTAAAAAGAGTAAAAATAAAAGTTCAGGAAGATAGAATTTACTCATGAAGTGTATAAATTGGAATCCATATTGGTGTATATATTGTTACCCACACGATCTAATCATGTGAGTAATGATGAATATAACATGGCTGTATTGACATGGACTATAATACAATGAAGTACAATATGACAGTGTCCCCGTCTAATATCAATCCAGTATAACTGTGATATATGAACGAATACCCTTAAAGATAAAAACTAAATTCCAGGCAGTCATTGAGACTTTTAGGTATTGAAGAGTCTACGGGCAGATTTACAAGCCCCTTGCACCTCCTTACGCCGCCATTGCATCATTGTTTTTGACGCAATGCCGGCACAAACAATGCGGCCAAGTTACGACGTGGCGCATCTAGGGAGATGCGTCACGTTGGAATGCCCAGCGTCACATTATACCTGCGCCAGGTATAATGTATGCAGGGTGGGCGTTCCCACGCAAACAGCCATGTAGAACTGACGCAGTGAAATTTACAACATTCCACTACGTCACTCTATGCCTTCACTGCGTCAAAATCCCTACGCCTGCTCATACCAGGCGTAAGGAATGACGCAGGGATTTTTGTATGGGACTCACCTATATGTTGTGGCACATTGCTGGAGTTGCGTCACTTTCATGAGCAACTCCAACAATGCGTCACTTTTGTGCCAACAGATGCATCAGTATTTGTGACTCATCTGTTAATCCTTGCGCCATGGAGCACTGTATTGTAAATACAGCGCATCCATGGTGGCGCAAGGACATTTGGCACTGGCGTAAGGAAACCTGTAAAACTTGAATTGTTGTAAATTCCTTCTGTTGTCAATTCCCTTTATCATTAGGACCAATTGAAGTACTGTAAATCACAGTTGACTGATGTTATGTCCTTGTAAATGAAAGTGCACCGCAACCACCGATTTATAATTCTTCATGTGGAAGTTGCTTTTGTGATCGGTTATTCGTGTTGAAATTTTCCGTTCTGTCTTTTTGTGAAAACAAGGTGGGCATCCTCAAACCTTTTTCTTCTATATTTTAAATCTAACATGTTTCCTATGTTTTTCCTACGTTCTAGTACTTGCCTGGAAAGTAATGGTCCTGGCAATGTAGTAACTTTCAAAGTAAATGCTCCAAAATCTGCAATGTATTGACTGAGATGCAAAGCTAGCACACAACCCCCCTCATCCGTCCATGTTCTGTCAGCTATCCTTCATGCCACTCCTACTTCTCCATGTTCCCTTAAGGGCCACTTTATCCAACTACGGGGCATATCATCAAGGCCATGCAATAAAATTATCACCACTTTAGCGTCCGTTTTCAGACGGAAAGCGGCGATAATTTTATCACCTTATCAGCAGGGTCACGCTATCGCGTGAATCCTTGCATTATCGCCCTTTCCACCAACGCCCATCTCCGTATCTCTAATGAGATGCAAAGTGGGCGTTCCACCCCAAGATAACGGGAGAAATGTCGTTAAGTGACATTTCTCCTATTATCTAGCCACACGCTAACCTGCAGAGCGACAAGAAAAGTAGAGATAACCTCGGTTATCACTATTTCCTAACGCATGCTTTTCAACTGACTTAGCCATGATATCCTATGGAAGGTGGATATCATGGCTAAGTCTGCCTTGCCCTATCAGCAAGCTTTCGCCAAATGTTGTGCGATTATCGCTTGATTTCCAGCGATAATCGCACAGTTGGCAGCTTGCGGGTTGAATTTTATCGCTTTGTAGATAAGCGTTGCTGATAGCACTCTATCTCCGAGATAAAATTCAGCGTTGGCCGGCGATAATTATCCTCACGCTAAGAGCGCTGAGCGATAATTATTGCCTGGCCTTGATGATATGCCCCATAAGTCTTGTGAAGGTATAAAAGCAGTGTGAACCTCCTGTGCCTCACTCCCCCGATCTGTAACATGCTCTTTCCACAAGCACACTTCACGTAAGCTTAGAGCATCGGCACAAACTGACACCTCACCCCGAGTCATCTTTATCCTCGTTATAGTAGAGATGATCCATGTGTTTGCATATAAGTTTTTGTCCAGAACAGAATGCATAGAACAATGAAGAAGAAACAGTTGAATGCACTTTTAACATCCCTGTAAATTGTACATTAGTCTCATGTTCAATAACTCTTCATAGAGTTCATTGCTTGTAGATGCATTGTGGCCATAACTGAATTATGGTCTTGCTGTCGATGAACAAGAAGGATAATTCTAGTGTGTCTAGGCAGGTTTTTTTTAGGTACTCTTATATTGTATTTCTTTTTTCATTTTTTGTACCATTTTTTATTCATTTTTCAAAATTAAAATCATCATAACAACAAGAACAAATCATGCCCATATCTTATCAAGACACAAATGTATATCAGAACATGTAACATACAATGCAGCAATAACTCAACCTACAGCAGAGCCCGTCTATGCCAAGTTAGTCCACATGAACCAGACTACTGGACCAAGCCTCCCACCACCAGATGCGAGATGAAGAAGTCCACCAATCTGTACATAACCACATACCACTTGCTATTTCACATCTCAACACAAATTTGTGAACATTACTCCAGAACCACAACATAACATGTACTCTAACTAACAAACAACAGCCAATGTGCACTGACTGGCAGGAGAACTGTCCCTTCTGCACAACCTTATTGAATATAGATTTTTTACTCTCCTTTCCTGTCTAGGCAAACTTGACCAGTCCCACTTGCACTTCCAGTTTGCAAAATTATCACAACTCAGAACAATCACAAATGTAGTACACGTTTGTGGGTGTTTACTGACTTTTGCATTGCCACCCGCCGGAACTAGAACACACAAATTTGTGACCCTAACTCTAAATTTGTGAAAGCTGAAAATCCACCATGCGAGCAGATTGCTCCCAAACAACGATATCCTTTGAGAATGCAAACTTACCATAAAAGTTATTTTGTGTCATCGGGTTGTGGTATGTGCATTTTGACAGTATTTATTTGCCCACCAAAGTACAACTTAGGAGCCCAACATTGTTATGATTCAAAGATATAGCTCCTAGATGGGGAGATAGAGAGCAAAAGAATGAGACAGAGAAAGAGAATGTATACGCCATTCAGTGAAAAATAATATTCTTGGGTTAGTAAGTAGGTGCTACGCACCTGAATATGATAACAATGAGATGCCTCTTGTACCTGCATAATTCAATTATATGAGACATCCTTTTCAGAGATTTATATACGATCTAAGGAAGTGGTTTGGTAGAGCACAAAAGTAGGTTATCAAAAGTAGCAAGTTCGTATGGGCAAATGACTAGCCTTCTAGGCACCCATTGCAAAATGAACTTTGCAAAAATAGCATATTTTCACTGACTACTAGAAAGACATATTCAGGCCAAACCCATTGTTTTCTTATAACAGAAGAGAGACACACACCGGTGAATGAAAATAGTGCACCAAGTACAGCTGTAGTGAATTTCCAGTAGGGAGAGTTAGTCTCACAACTCGTGAAGCTTGGTTTCCACAAAAATGGCACATTTTCCAAGCAAGTATTATACCTGGCATATGATTAGACAAATTACCCTAGCAAGTATTATACTTGGCACATGAAGCAGAAGGGCCTGATTTAGAATAGAATGATAAAGTAAAAAATCTCTGGATTTAGTACTCCCTCTTGAAATCATAGAATTTTCTATTATCACCTGACTGTTAGTTAGGTCCTAAGACTCCATCCATGATTACAAGTTGCACAGTGCAACTGTGTAAAACGGGGTGCAAAGCGCAGTACATCTAATTATCATTACTGTGCAGTAGCTCCATTCCGGTACTGTGTAATTATGAGTTAAACCTCTCGGAATGTGTATAACTGTGCAGACAAAGAGGGACTGTGGAATTCTGCCCAGAATTCCCTGTTCGGTTTTAATGCACATATTCAACACCTGCTTTGAGCAGGTGTTGATTGTGCACTGGGGGTCCTGCAAAGGACAGGGGCAGAGAGATGGAAAGGCAGGGGAGGCAATGAGAAGATTTGTTCTGGCAGGAGGAACACTGAATGCTCCCCGTTTTCCATAGAAAAAGTACGACAAAGTAAAGTATGAGGCTAGTTTGGTGCTGCAGCCAAAGCCTCATTCAATTTTACAGGCCAGAATTACTGGTCAGTATTATTGGGCCCAGTTATCTTGCACCCGGAAAAAACAGGTGCTGGAACACCGGGCCAGTCTTGATCACAGGCAGCAGTATTCCACCCAGGGACAAGACTTCGCCTGACTCATAAGCAGGACCTTAGTAGTCGAACACAAGGAAATGATTGGAGCAAGAAGTTCACTGGGCCAAGCATAGAATAATATTTCTGAAAGGAGACCTGTGCCCACACGGTGTGACCACTAAGACAGTAGGGCTATAGGCAACAACCGATGTAAAGATGTCCTGCATGGACTTAACAGAATTTTTCATGTGTCTCCAAAATAGACAACCAAATATCTCAAGAAATTTAGGAGTAAATTTTAGACATTTATGGAAGATTTAAAATGTATGCAGAAAAAGAGTGTAATGATGCTTATGTATGTATTGGTATAAAGATTAATTAAGTATTTGTATGTATTGGTATGACTGCTAATCCATACATATGCCTCATTAAACTGCTCTTGTTTGTGTGGTAATAATGTAGTGATGGATATACGTGGGGATCTTGGGCCTTCTCTAGATGGTGTACATCATTTGTAGGATTTACACCTTTTGGACTGAACAATAACAGTGCATTTCATATATCTACATTAATTGCAATTAGCCACCTAACTGCTGGGCCTTTTACCCCACCAGTGCTAAGCCCTTTTTTGGCTATTTAGGGTGGTTTGTGCTTAGGGCTCTATAACTTTTTTCCACATGAGGTATCCATGTCAAAATTGCATCCTTCTTTTCAAATATCCTGGGGATACTAAATGTACCCAGGATTTGTGTATTTCCCTGGAGGCCCTTTGAGAAAATAGGTAAAATATAGCTAAATTTGTATTTTTGCTGAAAAAATAGGAAAAAAGTGCTCTGGATAAAAGTGCCTGGGTTTTTTCCCTAAAAAATGACATGAATGAATGGTTTGCTGTGCTAAAGTCACCATCTTCCCAGCTTTCAGGGACATGCAGGGCTGAATAAAAACAACTCCCCCCCCCCCCGCCCCAGTTTTGTCATTTTCCAAAGAGGTAGACCATTTTTCCTATTTTCTGTGCTTTTAATCTACTTCCAGTTTGTAGCGGTAACCAGTTTGAACACCATGGGTGTTCCAGGAAAGCTATAGATATCTGCAAAAGTAGAAAACATTCCCAAAGGGCCATAAGTGTAGATCCCTCAAGCTTTTCTCGAAGCAACTAACTGTTGAAATAAAGAAATATTAAAAATGAGCAGGAAAAAATACCCATTTGTGGCAAGGTTTTCATCTGTAAATTTTTACCACGCTGGCTGATTTACAAAAGCATTATATTATTATGTGCGCTCGATGCTTCTAGTTGCGTGGATAGATAGGCTGTGCAGGTTCATCAAGAATCCAAGGTCCTTTGAGCAAACAACTGAGCTGCACCGTACAATGGATTTTCATTGTGTGCCGAGTATAGACCAATTCATATGCTGAAATATGTAGAGTGAAAATTGGATCTCAAGGAAACCTATGTATTTCTGAAATAGGCACCAGATTTGGAGCTTAGGAGGAGTGGTTATTTGCACATCTCTGAATTTGTGGCTACCCGTGCTCGCATATGATTCAGAGGGTATTTTTCAAAATGTCTTCTTTCTTACACGCTGGCTTACATGTGGATGGCACAAACACAGTAAAATCCAATTGATAATAACAAATGCTCTACTAATATATGCTCCCACATGTCTTCCAATAAAAATGGTACCTCATTTGTGTGGGTAGGCCTAGTGCCCGCGACGTGAAACACCCCAAAAAGCAACATGGATACAGCACATTTTCCACTTAAAACTGACCATTTGTTTGCAAAGTGGGTAGCTGTGGATTTTAAGCCCTAGCTCAGATGGCACCCAGAGAAAGCTACTAAAATTGCACTTTTTTAAAAACAAGACACCTGGGGAATCCAACGTGGGGTGACTTGCATAGCTGTCACTATGTGTTTTTTACCCAGAACCCCCTGCAAACCTCAAACTTTGACTAGAAAAACAATTTCTGGAATCTGCGGGGAGCCACAAACTTCTTTCCACCCAGCATTCCCCCAAGTCTCCCGATAAAAGTAGTACCTCACTTGTGTGGGTAAGCCTAGTTCCCACTACAAGAAATATTTGTCTAATCAAAACGGACCATTTTTTTGCAAAGTGGGTAGCTATGAGTTTTGGGCCCTAGCTTAACCAGCACCTTGGGAAACCTTGTGAACTTGCACATTCTTGACAACTAGGGGAGTCCAGGGATGTATGTCTTGCATGGCTTTCTCTAGGTAATTTTACCCATAAGCCCTTGGAAATGTCAAACATCTGTAATAAATACCCATTTTTCTCACATTCCTGTGACAAAAAAATTCTGGAATCTGCAGGGAGCTTCAAATTTCCTACCACCTGAGATCCAACATGTCTCCAATAAACACAGAACCCCACTACTGTGCATGGCCCCAGAGTCCACAACTCAAAAGGCCCTAAAGCGCTACACTGATAGAGAAGCAATAGGGGTAACTGTGATATTAGGGGCCATGCTGTGATGGCACCCATGCAAACCACAGACATTTTTTGAAACTAGACAACCAGGGGAGTCTAGGATGGTGTGTCTTGCATGGATCCCATGAGGTTTTCTAACTACAGTCCCCTGCAAATGTCAAACTTTACCTGAAATCATTAATTTCCCTTAAGTTTATTTTGATGGAAACTTCTGTAATGCGCAGCAATTCATAAAATTCCTATCACCTAGCATTGCCCTACTTGTGCAATAAAAATGCGACAGGAACAAATCAAATCAAGGTCAATGGTAGCCCTTGCGAAGGGACTCTCATTGACCCTGGTTTGATCAGTTTCTGTCACAGGTAATAAGCCCAACCACACAAGAGGGACAGCGTTTTTATTGGCACAAGTGGGGCATGCTGGGTGTAAAATTTTTGTGGGTTCCTGCAGATTCCGATAGTTTCCATCGCAGAAAAGAAAGGAAAATGCATGATTGAAGGCAAGGTTTGAGTTTTGCAGAGCATTGTGGGTAGGACAACCTTGTGGGATGCATGCACGGCACACCGTCCTTGAATCCCCCGGTGTGTTCTAAAAAATGTCTGTGATTGGTAGGTTTCCATGGGTGGTGGCCAAGCACGTCTCCAAATCCAGCACCTACCCCTATTGCTGATCTTTACACGTAGAGCTATGGGGCATTTATGTCAAGGTGTCTTGGCCCACCCACACAAGTGTGGTACCATTTTTATTGGGAGACATGGGGGAATGCTGTGTGATAATAAGTTTGTCACTCCCCACAGATTATAGAAATTTTCCTGACAGAAATGTACATAAAATGTCTGCTTTTGGTCAAAGTTTGAGGTTGCAGGGTGTTGTGGGTAAGAAAATGGTGTGGAATCCATGGGAAGCACACCACCTTGGAAACCCCCAGATGTCTTGTTTTCAAAACTGTCTGGGTCTGGTCGGTTCTTCTAGGTGGCAGCCTACCCAAGCTCAAACAGAATCAAATGTCCTCTAACTTGCCATTGGGATGGGATGCTTTAGTCTGCGAAGGAGAAGAAAGACTGGTGAGGGTCTAGGTGTGAGGGTGGGATCAGATGTCAGAATACGCCAGACCCACCGCATTATTTTATTGAAACATATAGAGTCCTGCCATACAGTGGGCTTTCTGCCCCCCTAGGGGCAAATTGGGGGCACAAATCCTGTCTGCCCCAAGCAGGAAGAAAGGCTGGTCTGTTCCTTTTATGGTGAGGGTGTGGCCAATGCTAAAGTGCAACAGCTGCACATTTTTGTTTTGCCCCAAGGCAAAATCCCTGGTGTCAGGTGGATTTTCTACCCCAGGGCCAAGTTTGGAGCAACCTCCCCAATTGGGACAAGCCTCCTATTTGCCTCCAGCCGGGAGGAAGAAAGACACTATTGACCCCACTGGGGTAGAGTATGGCTCGATGCCAGGGTGGACTGCTGTATTCCTATGTTTGGTTTGGTGTCATTTTAAAATCTCTGGTGTTTAGTGGGCTTTCAGCCCCCCGTGGGGGCAAATTGTTGGTGAGTACTCTCTCCACCCCCAGGAGGTTCAGAATGTCTATTGGTCCTCCAGGTGAATGCAAGCATGGACCCATGCCCAAGGAGGGGCAGCTTACCCCAAAACAATATTGCCTGAATACAGTCCCTAGTGTCTAGTGCGCTCTGCCCCCGGGGGGCATATTGGGGGTTATCACCCAAACCGTCTCCCCTAGGGAGGGGAAGAAAGATTGTCTACTCTGTTCTGTTGGGAAGAATAGCCATGCCAATCCCACTCCTATATTTTTCATATAAAAAGTCTTTCCTTGGTGTCTAGTGGGCTTGCAGCCCCCTGGGGGCAGATTGGGGGTAATCACCCCCTTACACTCCCCAGGGAGTGCAGAAAGACTGATGCCCCATTTAGTTGGGGTGGGGACATCGCCATGCCCATTGAGGTCAGCCCCCACATCTAAATTTATTTAAAAAAAACATCTTTCCCTGGTGCCTAGTGTGCCTTCTGCCCTCCAGGGAGCAGATCAGGGGTAGCTACCCTATCCACCCGCTGTGGGGGCAGAAAGGTCTGGGCAATTAAATGTGCTGGGGAGCACAATCCCTTGGCTAAGGGGCCGCTTCCCCATTCCTAGTGGCTAATGGATGGATCCCTGTTTAGGGACTGTTCTCCTGTGACAATCTTTAATAACGGATACACTGGTCAGATTCTCCCCTTTCCAATTATACCTCTCCCTTAGGAATTGGTGCTAAGGGGGATGAGATATGCCCTGAGCACTGATTCAGTGAAAGTGACCCCATCGGCTTGTTTCACTTTCACTTTCCTGTAATTATATCAGTGCGCTGATCTCCATTCCTAAAAGAAAAACAATCAGGCTGCTCGGGAGGCTCTTCCCTAGCAGCCTGATGTAAAAAATAAATAAAGGACTCACTATGGGGCCTTTAACTACATTTCCAGTGTCGGCCAATGGCTAATAGATGCACTACGGGGTAGTGTGGCCATTGGCCATTGGCCGACGGCTGCACTAATAGGGTTAAAGCCGATTAAGTGTTCTCCTCCTAATCAATTTTCTGGACTAGAACTAAGGGCTCCAGTCCCCACTATATCAGATCTCTTCTCTAATGTCTCATCAGGGAAATGTATCAATGTTTTTAATCCCTATTGAAAGCTCAATTAACCAAACTGAATACTCAGTACAACTCTTTTCCCCTAGAAAGAAGAGGGATGGGTCATATGTTACCAGTTCAAGAGCGAAAATCCTTTTTGAGGCTTTTCTAAAGGCTGAAGGATCGGACAGGACACTGAGATCTAATTCCAGACTGTTCCGGAGGTTATTGCAAAATCACCATGATAGTTTTTCCTCCATGTTTGCATTGCTTGAAATCTTGAAGTCTTGGTCTAATGTCAAAGGATTTAGTGCTTGAGTAACAATTAATCAAACTTGCTTAAAAGATTATGGTTTTGGTGGAAGACACTAATTGAAAGCCCTTCTGAATAAATTGATACTGCAATTTGAAATCCACTGTGGCCACTCATTTTTTAGAGAAACAACACAACATCTCGCAACTGAAATTTATGGTTCTGGAAACTGTGATGAAAACAGAGGGCAGAGACAATGACACCTTCCTACTGCAACGTGAAAACCACTGGATTTACAAACTGGACTCTCTGAAACCGAAGGGTCTCAATGACCGCTTGGAATTCGCCTGCTATTTATAAATATAAACTCTTGCATGTGCATGCTTGCAACCTTTCTTTTGATTTATTTTTCCCCACACGTTATCATTTTCTCATACACCTTTTTCGCAGTTTGTTTTCATCACATTCTGTTTCTTTTTCATCTGTAAAGCACGATGGGATTATGTTTACCCAATCCATTAATTTTTTCACTCACACCGTCCCCGCGTTAACACATCCAACATGGCGTCGTCTTTTCCCCACTAGTTCCAAATGGCTACGCAGTCTAACAAGCGCCCATCACTTCCTGTTTGCACCGGTTTCCTTTTATACGCGCTGCATGTTGAGCGGCTCCACACGCATTTTGTGACCGTAGACCGGCACTGCTGTCTCACAGCCTGAACCGCTGATTCTTCATTTCGAGGTAAATGTTTGATTCGAATAGGAGCACTTGCGCGTTTAATTCTTCGCATGCTAGTTCACACTTCATCAACTCAGTAACGTTACTCTTTTCACTTTTCCGCTTGGAGTGTGATTCATGATTTATTTTCACATGGCGCTAAGTAGTTGTAAATACCTATTTTTTGTCCGTCCCCCCGCATTTTTACCGAGCACCAAAAGTAGCTTTATCTGGGTTTACCTTCTCTGCCATTGTTGGCAACACAGGTTCTTTGTTTTCCCATCACTACGATTCAAGCTTCACACGGCATGTTTTTTGTGTTTAATTAAGTATTGCAGCGCAAGACAATGTGATAATAACAGTATCTAGATACCGTTTGTTTAACGTTTTGGCAGGGTCCTTCATTGACTTTTGTTTTATGGCGCAATCACTCATTGAAACTGTTTAGTTATATACATGTATCTTTTCGTTTAGATTCCCCTGATGAAGGGCCAAATGGGCCCGAAATGCATTGGGAACATGGCTATCAGATGATATGGAATACATACAATATCATTATCATTGCATTTCAAGTGCATGGAGCATTTTTTGGATCAATCAGTGATTAATAAATACTTCGATTTCAAACATCTACCACCTCTTCATTCAACGTCATATCTAGATGGTGTAAAAACGCTATAAGCTTTCGCTTGCCGAGGTGTGCCCAGAGGGACGTTGCCTGCGTTCAGCCAACGCATGAGAATCTAAATTGATACTGCCTCATAAGTGTCAAGCACTCCTACTCCATTTGAGACATCCCTGGGAAGTAGGATTCTAGAAAGTGATATGTTCATTAGACTAAGCTGAAGAATGTAGCAACAGCTTGTCTTTTTTCAAGGTAGCAATTGGGGTTAATATAAGAATTAAGCCTTTTGATTTTAGACTATAATCTTGATCAATAAAAAATATTATTCTTTTAGACTGAGTTCTTTTCAACTTAGCTTAATGCAGGAATATGTATCTGATTTTCTGCACCATTAGGAAACAAATATTAGATATCTTGCTCTTACTGCTCAGGGAAATCAGGAGTGGATGGAAAATATCTTTAGAAGATATAGGAGATTGCAGACTGTGTGGATATCAAACAGAATCCGGACCATATTCTGTGCCTATTTCGGCTCTTAAAATTATCAACATTTCTTGTTATGAGACACATTTAACCATGCTTGTATTGGAACTGTAACAAAAGTTGTGTTTTTAACAATTCTCTTGAAGAACTTTGCACTGTTGTTCAACTCTTTAATATTGCAGTTTCATGTTTAAGTGATAGCTTAGAACCAATAGCATGCTTGTGGGCTGTCTGTACAGGGATGAGTTTTGAACTAACTGTTGTAATTATAGTTAAATCTTTTTATATATTTTGTAGAAAATTGGTTTATTAGTTGAGAGGGGTTTAGAGCTCCACTCAAATAAGATACACTGTTCTTGTCAGGGTGAATCACAAAAGTCACTATATAAACATTTGCTAAGCACTAACAGCTTGGCACAAAAGCAGTCAGGCTTAACTTAATGGTAATGTGTAAAGTATTTATACATCTATCAAACTGTAACAAAGTGAAAACACAACACAAAGAAAATCCTAACCAACAAAATTGTGTTAGTTGTAATAAATAAAATGACACTCAAATGTCACATATCCAATTAGTAAAAATGGAATTATGTGTACTTCTCACGGTTAACTGATCATTCTGTACCAGGGTAAAGTCACAAGTTCAGGCCAACAGTGATGGTGCAAGGGCCAGATACAGGGACTAGATTCATCCCCATTTAGAGTTTACCTTCTCGAGTCCAAGTGAGGAGCTGCAGGTGGAGGCCCTTTATGCGCAGGAGGAGCAGGTCCGGTATGCCTGACGGTTGCTGTCATGGCATGAAGAGCTAGTCGTCACTGAAGCTTTGAGGTTGCAGTCGACAAGGACTGTCCCTGCTGATGTGGACTGTCATGGCTGACGTAAACAGCATTCGTTACTGCACATTTGCATTTGTGAGTTGTCACAGATGATCATTGTTTGACATGAGCAATCCGCTTCAAGGTCACGCAGCTCCAAAACCTCTGGATTTTCACCTATAGTTTGGAGGAGTGCACTCTGATGCCAGTCAAGGGTAAAGGACCCTGAGGGCACCTCTTGGGGATCAGGACTCACTCCAACAGAGGCCACAGTAGGGCTCAGGCAGGTCCAGTTGATGTTGGTCAGCAGGGCAGTTGCAGGGACACCTCTGGAAGCTTATTGTGTTTCTGTACCTCAAACAGGAGGTCAGCCAACCAACCCTTGAAGTCACTTCTGGGGAGCCTAGACTTAAGGCAAAGAAGTCCAGTCTTCCTTTTTCAGGCATCATAACAGTCCTTCTGACTCTTCTTCCACAAATGTAGGGGTGTTCTCATGAGAGGTTATGAAGGTGCCACTTGTATCCCCAGTGACAGCCTGTGGGTTTTGAGCCAAATTTTCTAGGGTAACAAAGGGCAGGCAGGCCTAGGTGTGAGCTACATTTGTCAGTGGTAGGCAGCTCTTAGAAGTCAGGAAGGGGTGGACTTAGCACTGAAGTTACCCTTTGAAACTCAAGAAACCCCTGTACAACCCCCGGGACATGCTGCACAGGAGTGGAACAGAGGGTGGTTTGTTGGGACAGACAGAGTCCCCCTGCTTGTGTCCTAACTGGGAACACTCAAAGGTATTGGAAACAATAATAATAATTCATATTTGTAAAGCGCAAACATATCATCCCTTAAGGTTTAAAGACAATGTTGGCCGTCGAGGAGATTAAGTGAGCTATTGTCCAGAGTCAAATGATGCTGAGGTGAGCTGCTGCCGGGGATCGAACCGTGAGCCCCATGCTCCAAAGTCAGCCACTCTGGCTGCTGTCCCACACCTCTCTCACCGCCATAGGTCCCATCTTACTCTGGGACTTCTTTGTGTCACCCTGGACCTCCCACTCACTCTGGTGGGCTGACCTGAACCACCCTTCTGGAGTCACTCCCAGGGATCTTCTTGTAGACCCTGGCGCAGATATAGCTATCTGTCTCCTTGGTGAGCTACCTAGGAACAGTTAGCCTGCTATAAATTAGGTGTTGGCGGAGCTCTGGAAAACAACTACTGAACAAAACGGGAGCTAGTACAAAGTCAAACAAATTGGTGATGCACCTTTGGTGAATCTATAGGCAGGTAGGGCCCGGTATTCTCTTGTTTCTTGGGCATTTTTTCAGAAAGGTTTTCTAAGTTCAATGTTTATGGATTAGGCAGGAGCAGCACCTCTAACACTACCCTAAAGGGCCCTGAGGGCACCACTTGTGGGGGTAAGGACTCACTCCAGCAGAGGGCTGTTACAGAGATCAACATATCTGGATCTTGTTATGGCCTTGTAGCTCACACAGAAGTTCAGCCAACTAGCCCTTGGAGTCACTTCTGGTAGCTCTGGGTTCAAGGAGATGGCTCAGTTTTACTTGAAGAAGCAAGTCTGGCCTTAGAGTACCAGGGCAGTCCTCTGGTAAAAGCAGTACAGTCATCTGGGGGTCTAGCTAGTCCATCTCAAGTCTTCCACAGATCCAGGACTAGGCTGAAGACGTTTTCTGGAAACCAATATGTATACCTAGTACCAGCCTTTTTAGTGCAGGGCTTCCCTATACTACCCCCACATCTGGTTCTGTAAAGTTCTTTCCTTCACCTGTCAAGGCTTCACGAAGTCTGGGGTGATATTGTCAGGTTCCTTTGAGACCCTTTGAGGTGCAAGTAGGACAGGGAACAGCTTTGCCCCTAGCCATCCTGGCAGGAAGGTCCATCCTGCCTACACCAAGTCCCCTCTGTCTCACTATCTGGCAGGAATACACAAACCTCAACAGCAGAGTCATTCACAGTCATTACACCCAGGACACTGACAGCAGGCACCAAATGTTTAGGACAAGAAATTGGCAACATTCTAAAAGTGTCAAACGTGATGGGGAGTGATCTTGTTAAGGGAGGACGGGGCAGGATCGATAAACAGTTGATATACCAAAAGTACCCCCATACAATGAAGTTATTCAAGAGTTACTCAAGCTGCATTACCATTCCGCGCCTGCTCTTACACACACGTTACCTATTATTCAAAAAGTTATCTGTACCTGCGTTAAAATATATACAGAATACATTTAAGTTAAGACATAATAGATAAGACATGATCAAAACCCAAAAAGCATTGTAGACAAAAGATGTTCTTTTTTGTGAACCTATAGTCTGTTCACATTTGGCATGTTTACTTTTATAGTAGTTGTGGTGTATTCACATTAAGACAAAAAAGAAAATGGTTGGCCCCACAAATAAACCGATGACATTGTGGTAAATAAAAATTCCTTTACCGGGACTGAATTTGATACAGAAACATTATAAAATAGCTCAGTAAAATGAGAGGCAGAATCCGTGATATTAGAGTTTCGGAATGGGCTTTATTCCAATAAACGATTATAATCGGATGCCTCAAGTTCCATCACCACGGGGGTTCAGGAAGTGAAGTACATACTTTATTGACAAGAAGTAACTTTTATAGTCCATACATTATAATGAAGTGAATACAGTAGGCGTAACAATTGATAAGGACATTGACGTTTGGTCTGCATAACCGAAAATGGGTGTAATAATGAGTAAAAAGGAACATGATTGGTTGTGATGTCATGTATAGGTGGATCTATAAGATAATACTTGGCATGGATGCGCGCGCAGCAGTATGACGTGTAATTGACGTGTAACTAGGGGGTGACGGGGACTTGACATTTAGCTCTATATGTGGAGACGAGAAGTCTGGGGGGTCAAGTCAACCTAATCCCAAATCATATCTAACATCCTATGTTTAAAGAACTATGTTATCCATAAAAGAAGGACTCTCGGACAGAATCTATTCTATACTGACTGTGCGTGCGTGTACAAGCGTCTAAGTGTCTACACTGAATGCGAGGGGGTAGGAATATTCCATGGTAACAGGGCTATGAATTACTTGCATGAGGACAGAGAAGTTGGGCCTTTTTGCTTGGTAACTGGAAGAATGTTTACTTAAACTACTAGGCAGGAATGCATCGGCTGAGGGGGAAGCAGATAATTCGAAGGTGAAATACGGTTTCTTGGCAGGCAGGCAAAACTGGCCGAGGCAGGCACCGTTAGCCGCACAGGGAGTAGGACAAAGTTCATGGATACAGATGCGAGCTCAAGCTGAAGCTGTCAGAGGCAGAGAGCAGGGAAAGGCTTGAGGACAGAATCGGGCCTACTCGCCTGAACTGTAAAAATGGAGTAACTGAGCCATATAAAGTCGGTGGCCTTTCATACTTAGGAAGCGAATATCCAGCCCATTCATGGCGGATCTGACAGAGGACATGTTGACGGTGGACGCACATGTGTTTGCGTCATCAAAACTGGAACTGGAGGGAACATACATGTACTTGTGACATGCACATAGAACCGTTGGGGTCCAAGATAGGGGACATAACTGACCAGAAAAATCCATATTTCCACATTCCCTCCTTGTCCCCTACTTGCCCTTCAAGAGATATCAATCTTCATCAATCCATTGATCTGTTCATATAGCATCATTTGTTCTTCTTTCTTCTTCCGTGATCTTGAATGAAATCTTGGTGGTGGAATACACGATGTGGCACACAGACCACAAATTGCTGGTCCACATTGTAGACATAGACAGCAACTGAATAGTATGAGAAGGCCAATACCTAGGAAGGATAAAACTCTCCATCCCCAGGCTGATACCGCATTCCAAAACCAACTGGACCAAGTCCAAGTGCCTGGGTTCTGGTGTATCTGGCTTACAATCTTATGAAGGCGAGTGATGGCTTTATATACAGATGGCGAATTTTCTGGTATGAATACGCAGCAGCTTGATCCGATGACCCTACAAGCTCCGCCCCTATCAGCCAGGATGACGTCAAGGACAAGACGATTTTGAAGCACAACAATCCGCATAGCAGACTGCTCTTCCGTTAAATTGCCTAAGGCGGAAATAGTCTCATTCACTACTGCTTCAAGGGTTCTAGTTAATCTACGTATCAGCTTACTATTAGTAACAGTACCTATATAGGGAAAGATGCCTTTATTAAAATCTACATACTTGTCCCATGCCGTCTCAGTGTAATCGACAATGGGGAGATCTCTCCGTTCTCTGTTGTGTACTAAATGAATATTTCTGTAATAATCAGGAGGAGCTAGGAAAACAGGTGGCAAAAGGAATGCTATGTAGCAGGTACCATCCCAATCTAGAGGTAGACGCATATATGCAGTCTGACCACATATAAAGTAGGAGTGGCGAGAAGCTCTAAATGAAGATCTTCCTTGATCACTGAATTCTACCATAGTAGTGCATTTACTATGGCCCATATGTATGGAACCAACCTTTCTTACACATAATTCACCCCTCGCTGGGAATACTGACATGGTGGGTAAGACTAGTTCAATTTCAGATACGACATTTAGAATCATGAGATTAGGTGTAAAATTACCTAATCCATATACTTCATTTTCTAGATCAGTTCCTGTTCTTTTGGGGCGACCCTCCCTGTCAGGGTAACAGACCTTGAGTAAAGCTAGGTTCAGATTTCCCCATACCCAATGATCTTGGTAAACTGCTGTGTCTGAGTCTATGGAATTAATTAAGCTAAACCATGCTCCACAGGAGCCATTATGTGTAAATGGATGTGGAAAGAAAGGCAGGACTCCTTCATAATTCTGATAGGGAGGGAGTCGGCCACACACCCAACAATTGGTGGCATTACTAGTCTGATGGGAATGATGTAACATACTAATGAAAGTGTTATTGCGCAGCGCAAGTCTATAAGACAATTCATGCGGAGGTAAGTCACTAAAAGAATGTTCAGCAGCAACATTATAAACATGCCTAGAAATAGGGTAATATATGTGCAACAACATACTTGTAATAATCATTAAAAGACTCAATAAAAACAAAATTAATAATGTCACTATGCAGTGGCTACGCAATGATTTACAATACGCCTGTCGTTTCAACATTTTTCGGGTATTTTCTCTACTCAGGTCCAAGGGATACATGTCAGAGACAATTCAACCGCTTCACCTTGGAGAGGACTTAAACAATCAAATTGCTCGACTGGTTGGGCCTAAGCTTTAGTTTGTAATTTTCAGATTTGTTAGGTTCAACAAAAGGGAGTTTTGTATCAGTCTGTGAGGGAGTGCAGGGCACAATGTCTATATCCGAAGATAGTCCATGAAATTTCTTGATGTGGCTTGAATGAATCCAGCCCTTGCGGCCCTCGATCTTCACGGCTGTTCTTGTGGTCAACAGGACCAACTTGGGTGCTTTCCACCTGGGCTCCAGCTGAGTCTTTCGGTCGAAATTCCTCACAAAGACAAGATTACCCGGAACAACGTCATGGGGTTTCACCTCAGTGTTGTCGGGAAAGGCTGCAGCTACCTGTGAACGAGAAGATTGTAGTGCAGACATCAAGGAAGCCAAGTAATCTGTCAGCATATTACAGTCAATATCGGTTATTTTACGTGGTATAGGCGTCCCCCACATATTCGGTGGTCTACCGAAGATCACCTCATACGGGGATAGCCCTGTTCGTGAATGTGCTACCATTCTCATGTAAAAGAGTGCAACTGGTAACGCTACTACCCAGTCGACACCTTTCTCTCTGCATATTTTGGACATTCTAATTTTCAGTATCTGGTTATGTCTTTCTACGAGACCTGCTGCCTCGGGGTGTCGGACACAGTGGAATTTCCACTGATATCCTAACAGGAGTGAAACGTGTTTCATTAATTCGGATGAGAACGGCTGGCCGTTATCTGAGTAAACAGCACGTGGTAAACCGTATCGTGGGAAGAATTCTCGAACCAACTGTTTGGCAGTAGTCGGGGCAGTGTAATCTGAAACCGGGTATGCCTCCGTCCAACGGGACAGAGCGCAAACAACTACGAGAACATATTTGAATCCTCTGCATCGTTCCATCTGGATATAATCCATCTGGAGTACTTCAAAAGGATGATTAGGAGTATGAAATCCACCCTGTTCTACGGGAACGCTTTTTCCTGGGTTGAACTGACAACAGATCATACAGGTACGGACCTTTTGTTTTGCTGCTGCTCGTAAATGTTTATTGAACCAAATGTGTTGAATGCTGTCTAGCATAGCTTTTTCTCCTAAATGTGCTGGACTATGTATAGTGTTAATTATGACTTGGACCATTGAATCAGGAAGGAACCATACAGACCTTTCCTTCATCATCCATCCTTGGTCCGTTTGGATCCCTCCTAATTCAGTCCATTTCTTTATTTCGTCTGGTGTAGCATGTGTCTGTATGTCAATTACGTCAAGAGTAGGATCTTTAACTGTCATACAATGTGTCGGTGTCGGGACTATTGTCTTTGTCATGTCGGGGGTTTGAGTTTGAGCAGTCAGTTTAGCTGTTCTGTCGGCTAGATCATTGCCTTGGGAAATGATATCAGTAACCTTCGTATGAGCCTTACATTTCATAATTGATATTTCAGTGGGTAGATGTATTGCATCTAATAATGCATGAATGAGGGGTCCGTGCTGAATGTGGGCACCGTGGGAAGTTAAATAACCTCTCTCTCGCCACAGCACGCCGAAGTCGTGTACAACTCCGAATGCATAACGTGAGTCAGTGTATATGTTGACTTTTTTATTCATGGCTTGAATACAGGCTTGTGTCAGAGCGATAAGTTCTGCGGCTTGAGCTGACAAAGTGTTTATGCGATTAGTTTCAATGACTTCAGTATCTGTTGTGACTGCGTAAGCGGCTACTAACTCTCCTGTACTTGTTCTCATGCATGAACCATCTACATACAAGGTCAGGTCTGGATCTGGCAATGGGACATCGGTTAAGTCTTGTCTGGGTTTTGTTGTTATTGTAATAACTTCAATACAGTCATGGGCTAGTGGGTCTGTTCCGACTACTGGTAAAAGTGTGGCAGGATTCAATGTGTTACAGCGTCTGATTTCTATATGTGGCTGAAACAATGTAAGCTCGTATCCTGTAAGTCGCGCTACAGTCAAGTGTTGTGTTTGCGTTCTATTTACAAGAACCTCTACTGCATGTGGTACTTGAACTGTCAATGGATGTCCTAACACTATGGCATCGCTTTGTCTGATTGCTAAAGCTGTTGCTGCTACTGATTTTAGGCATGCAGGCAAAGCCTGAGCTACGGGATCTAATGTACTAGAAAAATAAGCACATGGTTTGTGTGCTCCTGCTTGTTCCTGTGTGAGTACTGACAAGGCCGTACCTTCGCGTTCTGTAACAAAGAGTGTAAACTGTTTTCTGTAACATGGCGTTGCTAAAACGGGTGCTTGACATAAAGCTTTCTTTAAGCTTTCAAAAGCTTGTGTGTGTTCCTGAGTCCAAGGGAGAACAGTCGGTGTGGCTGCCTCCTGTGTTGTCAATTGAATGAGTGGTTTTGCTAGAAATGCATACTGAGGGATCCACTGTCTACAATATGAAGTGAGGCCTATGAAAGCCCGCACCTCCTTCTGTGTCTTGGGTATTGACATGTTAGCAATTAACTGAATGCGGTCGGGTGTAAGCTGCCTTCCCTCCTTGGACAGCGAGTGACCAAGATAAATAACTCGCTGGACACAGAATTGCAGCTTAGAAGGGGACACCTTGTGCCCCTTTTCGGCTAGAAATTGTAAAACTGTCAGTGATGCTTTCTCACATTCGGGTTCGCTTCTAGCGGTGATCAGCAGATCATCGACATATTGAAGCAGGGCAGTGTTAACTGGCATGTGTATACTGTCAAGTTCTCGTTTCAGTGCTTGGCTATAGATGCTGGGGCTTTCTGTAAATCCTTGAGGTGCGCGGGAGAATTTAAAGCTACGCCCATTTAAACTAAATCCGAACAAATATTGGCTTTCCGGATCTATTGGGACACTGAAAAAGGCATTCTTGAGATCAATTACAGTAAAGAATGTTGCTTCGGAATCAATAGCTGTCAATAATGACGAGATATCTGGAACCACAGGAAATTGTGGCACAATGCATTTGTTTAACTCGCGCAGATCAATAACCAATCGGTATACTGGCGGAGCTGTAGGATCTGTTCGTTTAAGAATCGGAATTATTGGTGAATTACATACATTGGAGTCTGTTTCTACAACTACTCCTTGGGCAATAAGCTCTTCAATTATTTGTAGTAAAGCCACTACAGCATCTGGTGGTAACTTGTATTGTCGCATTCGTGGTAGCACCACTCCTGCCTTTAGTGTGACTCGATATGGTGTAATACTCATGCAACCGACATCAGTAGGGCCTTGTGCCCATAGATGTGTAGGTAAAGTCTGCAGTCGGGGATCCATGTCTCTAGATACATAGTGACCTTTAAAATCACGTAAAAACAACCTTACTCCTTCCGGAGAACAACATATTATGGCTCCTAGAGCTTTCAACGTTTTTATTCCTAACAGATTTTCTGGGCATGATTTAGTAAGCAATAAATCTGTAGTTCGGGTCAGAGGTCCTATCGTAAGTGGAAGAGGCTGTGACACTTCATTAACAATAGGTTTTCCTGAAAAACCAAGGGAAATATTCTGTGAGCCTGAGAGGGGTGCCCCTGGAACTTCACTACGTTTTATGGTCGTTCGACTTGCCCCTGTATCGAGTAGAAATTTTCTATCTTGGCCTAATAATTCACTATGTACATAAGGTCCTTCTTGGTCTACTGGGATTTCAATAAGGGGTAAGTCAACTTCCCTCTCTAGGCTTGTTCATGCGTAACGCTGATACTCGGGATATTCATACTGTGCGGTCTGATACATTTGTCGTGTTGTTGTCTGTGTGGCAGCAGCAGGCAACGGTGGTGCAGCTGGCACAAACTGTATTGGCTGTTGTGCGGCTGGCATGGCCTGGGCATGCTGCGTAGCTCCTTGTTCATTCTGATCTTGTCTTAGTGGCCGTGATCTTTCTTGTGTTTTACCTATGGCGATATTATGTTTTAGCACTGGACAATCGTGTACGTAATGACCTGGCTTTTTACAATAATTGCATGTCCCTTTTACAGGTCCTGCTGAATCGGAATGTGTCATACCCTTTTTATGTCCTTCAGCTGGAACTGTCTGGGAAACTAGCATTTTCATTTTCGTGTCTTTCATGCGTCTGTGTTCATGTTCTTGTTCCTCTTTAATTCTATTGTGGTGGTACTGTAACATTTGTAACATTTGTGTTGGAGTGTTACCTTGCCAGGTACTCTCGAATTTTAATACTCTATTCTTTACTGGGGGCAGGGCATTTTCCACTAATTTTGTTACAAACAGATGCGGGTATGATTCGCTACTTGCTTTTATGCCACTATTTATACCAAAACATTTCTCGAATCGGGCATAGTAATCGCTAGTGTCTTCATCTTGCTTCTGTTTACAGGCTGAAATTGTACCCCAATCTTCCTTTTTCGTAGTTAATAAACGTGGCAGTACCTGTACTAGTAGACCTGGTAGTGCTTTAGTTTTGTCCCCAAGCCCCGAACCTGGACCTCGGGCCCTTTCTTCTGCTTCTAATGCTGACCATTCTATCTTTTGATCACCTACCTCCCACTCTTTTTCCTTGAGTTTCTCATAAATGCCAGCAGGCATCAACACCTTTAATATTGTCATAACGTCGGGGTAGGTATACTCTCCCATGAGTAACATGTCTTTGATTTCTCGGTGAAAACCCGCTGGGTCTTTGTCATGACTGGGTACTACTTTCTTCATTTCCAACAATTCTATTTTCGATATAGGCGTATATACAAATACACGTTTAAACTCATTGTCCTCGCCTTTTATTGGGTGTACTTCTCGTAAGGGATTCTGTCTATCCAGGTGATACGTCGTTCTTTCCTTGACAGGCAATGAGACATGCTCTGAGCATACAAAAAGAATATACTGCTTTCTAGATACTAGAATTTCTTTAATTAATTTGGTACCTGGACCTCTCCATTTCTTCATAAGCAATTCAGTCAATATGTCAGGTAAGGGACCAGGGTCCGAATGCTGACTCTGATATAGTATAATGAGTTGTTGAATCATATAAATCCCAGCTAACCTTTGTTCATCTGGGGTAAGATTCAAAAATGTGCGTACTACTGTATCATCACTATATTTTCCGGGACTGTCCACCCAATGGACAGCTGCCCTGGCTAAATCTTGTTCATCCATAGAATCGAGAAAATGATAACCCCTTCGTTCTCGGAGTAGTTTGTCGGCGGTTTGGAACGAATGCTCGTTAGACCTTATATTAATTATAGGTATTTGAAAATTCCTGTTATTATCTGGACATATCGGATGTATTGAGTCAGTATGATATCTAGTCTGATTCCTATTACAAGATCTTCCTCTACCTACATAGGCTATGGTGTCTGACTGTCCGGCGGGCAGTCCTGACCCTTCTTCCTCGCTTTGCTCGAACTCGTCTGTCTCTAATCTCTCTTCGTGTAGGCGTTCTATTTCTTTACGGATCTTTCGGCACATGGCTATTATACAATTTTGCTTATCGTGTCTCCCTTCTGATATATTCTGGCTCCATTTTGTAAGAATTTTCATTGCTTCCGGATCTACCCCCGGTCGGTCTTGATTTCTGATCACACAGTTTATGAGGAAACGTAACAGTTCCCCCTGTATCTCTACTTTCTGGTATTCCATAGCTCTGTAAATACATTCTGGATCTCGCCCTGTTTGAACAAAATGATATATTTTATCTAGATGCGTAGTCATTCCTGGTAGCTTCGCTAAATACCCTGCGGCTCGTCTGATACGTAATGATGCCAGGATCATTTCGTCCTCTTTGCCGAGCACCGGGTCATATCTACAATCTATAAGAAGTTCCTTAAGCGTACGATCACTTACGAATTTGGGTGTACGTGAATGCGCTGACTCTTGAAAAATAAGTTTATTTATTCTAGGTGGCGTAGAAAAAATATTGGTAGCACCTCCCGTGGCCCCGTCTGGGGCGTCGGGTGTGAAAGGATTCGTCGAACGTGACACAGCAACTATAGGTGTGGACTCAGCCATAGAAGTACTTGTAGAAACAGATGCAGAAACAGATGTGCTTGCCGGAACTTGTGACTCGATTTGTTGCTGCAGGGATACGGGTGCTGGATCTTGGTGTTGGACCTCCCTGGTATGCGGTCTACGTGGGGCGGAATTAGCATACTCGGGAGCTGCGTCATCTAAATATGAGGAAAGAAAAACATCTTCTGCGGTTCTAGGATGCCCCTTAGGATGTACCTTGATTGGGAATAATGGGGTTGGCAAGTCTTTTAGTATTTCTGGAGTAGCCTTAGGTAATCCTTCGGCCAGAAGGGGATACATACCATTCATAAGGGCATTTCTTTGTCTGTCTACTTGTTCTGATTTCACTCGGATACCTTCCTCAATTAATAGATTCTCTCGAACTTTATTGGAATTCTCTTTACTCTTCTCTTCCTGTCTACGTGCTTTTTCTGTTCGTCTATGTGATTCTTTACGCCATAATTCAACGGCGTCTTTCTGTGACTGTCTGACTTTTCTTTTCCATAACTCTTCCTCGACTTTCATGATGCACTCTGCATCCCAGGTCCCCGCTGTGGGCCACCTCTGACTTTCTGGTAATCCCTTGGTATAGTCTACCCATAAATCAAGAAATAATATAGCGTCTAAGCCATGTTTGTGATACATAAAGTGCCCTGGAGTGTCCCTAGGAGGAATAGGGACGGCTTCTTCGAGAACCCCTTTTCTGGTAGTGATCTGTCTTAATTTCGAAAAGAGCGGCATATTGAGAACTGACCTTATACTTGATTTTGACCTGATACTTGAATTTGAACAGACTTAATACAATAAACACGATAATGAACAGTCATTCATACCACGATATACAGAACATACTTAAACACTTTAAACATTTAACATTAAACCTTTAACTGAAACAACAATGATGATCGTCTGCATAACTAATCACCAAGCTTAATTCTCGACAATAACTAGACAATAACTAGACACTTCGGAATACTTCAGAATACTTGATATACTGCTAAACAGTACAGATACACTGCTAAAACAGTGCAGACCGGATTTGTGTACCCAAACCCGTCTTGACCGGCACAACCTATGTGCACGTCAGAAATGCCTCCCCAGCAATGGTACTCACCGGGTAGCTTCGGAAACGGAAGGCCTCAGTAACTTGAACTTGAACCGGACCGGACTCGACTCGACTCGACTCGTCGGACACTGGGCTTGACTTCGGACTGGTGGGTCTCTGTATACCTCGGATCTTGCTCTCTCAGCTAGGCTCTGGTCGGGATACTTCGCACTTCTCACCGCCTCGTCTGGGTGTTGATCGCAGTCTCAGTCGCCCCCGCTTGACCGGAGGGAGATACAGGAAATCCTGCTGGTACGCGTTATTGTCCGTCCAGCTGTGGCAGGAGACCGGGCCTGCAACGCACCGCCGGCGCGTGAGATGAGAAAGTGTCCCTGTTCGGGCGCCATCATGTGGTAAATAAAAATTCCTTTACCGGGACTGAGTTTGATACAGAAACATTATAAAATAGCTCAGTAAAATGAGAGGCAGAATCCGTGATATTAGAGTTTCGGAATGGGCTTTATTCCAATAAACGATTATAATCGGATGCCTCAAGTTCCATCACCACGGGGGTTCAGGAAGTGAAGTACATACTTTATTGACAAGAAGTAACTTTTATAGTCCATACATTATAATGAAGTGAATACAGTAGGCGTAACAATTGATAAGGACATTGACGTTTGGTCTGCGTAACCGAAAATGGGTGTAATAATGAGTAAAAAGGAACATGATTGGTTGTGATGTCATGTATAGGTGGATCTATAAGATAATACTTGGCATGGATGCGCGCGCAGCAGTATGACGTGTAATTGACGTGTAACTAGGGGGTGACGGGGACTTGACATTTAGCTCTATATGTGGAGACGAGAAGTCTGGGGGGTCAAGTCAACCTAATCCCAAATCATATCTAACATCCTATGTTTAAAGAACTATGTTATCCATAAAAGAAGGACTCTCGGACAGAATCTATTCTATACTGACTGTGCGTGCGTGTACAAGCGTCTAAGTGTCTACACTGAATGCGAGGGGGTAGGAATATTCCATGGTAACAGGGCTATGAATTACTTGCATGAGGACAGAGAAGTTGGGCCTTTTTGCTTGGTAACTGGAAGAATGTTTACTTAAACTACTAGGCAGGAATGCATCGGCTGAGGGGGAAGCAGATAATTCGAAGGTGAAATACGGTTTCTTGGCAGGCAGGCAAAACTGGCCGAGGCAGGCACCGTTAGCCGCACAGGGAGTAGGACAAAGATCATGGATACAGATGCGAGCTCAAGCTGAAGCTGTCAGAGGCAGAGAGCAGGGAAAGGCTTGAGGACAGAATCGGGCCTACTCGCCTGAACTGTAAAAATGGAGTAACTGAGCCATATAAAGTCGGTGGCCTTTCATACTTAGGAAGCGAATATCCAGCCCATTCATGGCGGATCTGACAGAGGACATGTTGACGGTGGACGCACATGTGTTTGCGTCATCAAAACTGGAACTGGAGGGAACATACATGTACTTGTGACATGCACATAGAACCGTTGGGGTCCAAGATAGGGGACATAACTGACCAGAAAAATCCATATTTCCACAACATAACAATCAAACACATACATTACATATTCGCATTATTCGCCTATATCAATATCAACAAAAACAAGTGGACAGTATAAATATTAGCAGCAGAGGAGATAGATCAATGTTCTCCTCATGCATTTTTGCAAGTACAGCAGGGGGCCCAATGTGGTTGTGTCAAAATGTTTCACTCTTAGTTGGGTAAGAGTCTTTAATCCTCTTGATTACGGTTGTTTGGCTTTCATTGACCCTTGTGTGTGGGGGGGGCTCAAAACACACTTTGTTACACTGACGCATTTCGACCTTCTCTGTGGGCCTGATATTCAGTTAGCAAAGGTCTTCTTCAGGGCTTAAGAAATGTCATGATGGACACTACACATAAAACAAAAGACAAGAGCCATAAATCACACCTTCACGGGGAAGCCTCTTTCTCATGACACCTTAATTTTCTGATGAATAGCCCTAGACAATTACGTACCCTATCCTTTAAAGTAATCGTCCCCAGCTGAGATGGCTTCAATCTGTAATCTGTAGCATGTGGGTGGTGAACTCTGCCGCTTGCAAATGGCTTCTAGATAAATGGCAAAAGGGAACCTCTGGGCACACGATTAGTTTTAGCCATCTGTTTTTATGACACAAGTAAAGTTGCAAGGGGTTGGGTTGCCTTACTTTTGGGAGACAGTTTACTCACTCCTTTAGCTTGGATTGTTAAAGGGTCCTGGCACGGAGACAGACACAGTGGACCCATGCAGAATCACGCTGTGAGGTTCAGTCTCTACAAATACAATGGGTATTGCATATTCAATCATAGTTGCATCTAGTGGGGGCAAAAATGTATATGGCACAAAGGTTTGAGGACATATTTCTTGATATCCTACCTTATACACAGAGCATAGAGTTGGCTGTCTGAAATGCAGGCTCCTGGTATTCAATGTGGGGCTTGGATGTGGCCTATGCGCATGGGAGAAAGTAAGGAAAGTGGAGAGATTACCAAAGTAGATTATCCCTCTCTGTAGGGGGTGCTCATGAGTGCGCTAACATGCGGAGTGTAGAGCTAAATACCTTGAATGTGAATTCCTTGTTCGTAGCGGCATGGATTGCACTTGACAGGTTAGCTTGCAAGCTGGATGTCAATTTATTCTTGTATTTGACCGCTCCCTGAACATGAGATCCACACTGCACAGGAGCTTCAGAATTGCATAGGGGCTTCTGACACCACAGGGGGCATGGAGAACTACAGCTCCCCTACACCTGTAGAACCACAGCATCTATTCTGGCCACAAGTAGTCAAATACAAGAGGAAATTGACATCCAAGATAAAGGGGATGTAATAAAACACGTTTTGTCCATGCCATTTTCCATTGGGATTTTGAACACAATTACAGCCAGAAAGCTGGATCTTGGTCCAGAACGAACCATTGTGTAATTTGGTGCAAATCCATATCCTTTTTTAGGTATTGAAATGTTTTGTTGCATTCTTCTGTCCAATCAAATTTATTTTTTAGTTTAAGGAGTTGTCTCAAAACGTGCGTTTTGTGTGAGAAATTCCGCATGAACTTGGCGTAGAATTCCACCATACCCAAAAAGGATTGCAATTCGTCCTTATTTTTTGGTACAGGAGATTCCTTTATAGCCTGAATGAGTTCCTTTTTAGGGCTGATTCCATCACCAGTTATTTGGTGGCCCAGATAATTTACAGAATTGCTTGCAAATTTACATTTGGAGTGCTCAGCTGTCAACCCTTTTTCATTCAAAATTTCTAGAACTTGTTTGACCTTTTTGTCGTGCTCATCCCTCGTTCTGCCCATGACAAGGATGTCGTCCTGGAAGAGTAGAATGTCTGTAACCCTCTCAAAGATGTTATGCATTAGCCTTTGAAACATTGCAGCCGCTGAAGCAAGACCGAAAGGCACTCGTGTGAAATGGAAACATCCATAAGGTGTGATAAAAGTGGTCAGCTTCTTGCTGTCCCGATGGAGGGGTACCTGGTGATAAGCGGACTTTAAGTCAATGGCGGAGAACCACCTGATGCCCTTAGCTGTGGCTAGCATCTCATTAATTTTAGGGAGTGGGTACTGCTCCACAACTATATTTTGATTTAAGTCCCTCAGGTCGACACAAAGCCTCAACTTGCCGTTGGGCCGCTTGGCAATGACAAGTGATGCGACCCATTCAAATGCTTCTACTCTTTCTATGATTCCATCTTCAAGAAGCTTGCCAAGTTGAGCTTTAACTTCATCTCTTATGGTGAATGGAATGTTTCTTGCCTTGTGTTCAATTTGATTTTGTGCTGGTAACCTTTAAGTGCACCTACGGCCCCACTAAATACTCTTGGGTATTTGTCTAGCAACGTCTTGGCATAGTCTTTGTTTTCCTCCACACTCAACACTGGGTCCGCTTTGCTTGGTCTACGATAATACCTAGGTTGCTCTGGTCCATCCATCCTAGCACCGATGGTCCAACCATGGACATGTAAAGTTTTTCTTCGGACTCTCTCCCTTTGTATATAAAAGTAAGTTTTCTGTAGCCACAAACATCAATGGGCTCTCCAGTGAAAGATTTTATTATAATGTCTGGTTTTTCAAGTTGTTCACCAATTCTGTATTTGAACTTCTCTTTCCATACTCTTTCATTTACCATAGTATACGGTGAACCAGAGTCTGCTACTATGCTTATGTTCACACCATCTATTCTCATGTTGCATAATGGTTTCCTAGTTTTAGTTTTGTTTTTTTCTGTGACTCGATCAACTTGTTATTCTTCTATATTCAGCACAAACATATTTATATTGTCGTCATCAGATGCGTGCTGATTGCTTTCCTCTACTTCTTACACTATTTTTACTTGTCGTGACTTACGTTTGTTACACGCCTTGTAAAAATGCCCTTTAACGCCACAATATGAACACTTTACTTCTTGTGCGGGGCATTTTAAATCATTAGCCATGTGTGATGTGCTTCCACACCTGTAACAGTGCCCCCAGTTCTTTTGTATGTCAGTTTGGTAGTCTTCCTGTTCCAGTTCTGTCTTTGGTTTTGCTTAAGATCACACACTTTGCTTATGGCTTCTACCTCCTTTTTCTCTTTGTTTTCAGTTAGAACTGCTTTAGCACAACGTCCTGTTAGCTCGGCTTTTCTTGCTATGTCAATGATGTTTTGCAGGGGATATTCACCTTTTGCCCACAAATTATCTTGGATGTTTTCGTTGGATTCCTGCATCACTATTTGATCTCTTATAAACTCGTCATGGAGGTCTCCAAAGCGACAATTTGTAGCTAGATTTTTGAGCGCAGACACAAAGTCATCTATAGATTCTTCCTTACCCTGTTTACGATGGAAAAATTTATATCTATCAACCCCTACACAGACTGTAGGTTTGTAGTATGTATTGAGGTCATCTATTGCTCCTTCATTTTCAGCTCTTATATTTTTGTTTATCGAATTGTAAACCTTTCATCCACCTGCGCCTAAACAATGCATTAACATTTTATATTTTTTTTCTGCCATTACTTCTTCATCTTCTTCTAAAGTTGAAATGTAATTGAGGAAATACTCCCTCCATTCCTCCTATTTTAGTGTTGGTTCACCACCACCACGAAGGAAAGTTTCTGGGGGCGACAAGTTCCATATGCAGCCTGATGCCATACTGTTGTGAGTGATGAGAAATACAGGGGTGGACCAATATAATTGTTTTCTAGCATGCAAATTGCCTTTGAATGTGGTACACTTTTTTTTTTCAATCACTATTTTGTTTGCTCAAATTTTTTTTTATGTTTTATCTCTATTTATCAATCTATAAAAAGTTACGTAGTGTCACAATGTTTTCCTTATCCTAACATGCTGAATGCACTTTAAAAAAAAAAATGTAATATCAATTTGAACTCTGAATTTCTGACATGTAACACCTTAAACGTTGTGGAAGGCGAGGAGCTGTATAGTCACTTTACGCTATGTAAATGCGTTTACTTTTCTGAGCAGCAGTACTTGCTTACACTTGTTTTCTGCATATAGAATATTTTAACACAATTCTTATTATACAATAGGTATTCAGTTTACACGTGCTCACCGCTTGGTGGTGTGTTTCTTGTAGCCTTGTATTATCTTCTGTTATTTTTGTTTTGTGAAAGCTGCTTACGTTTCAAACTCGTTCCTAAGCTCTGCTACGTCTGAATTGTAATAATCCGTTTATGCTGATCAAAAGATGGCGCTAGTGTACGTATGCACGTAAGCTAGTCTGCAGATTTACTTTTCCTCAAAGATGGCTGCTTGACATTCAGGTTGTGCGTCTACGTCGCTGACGATGTCTCTCAGCTGGTTGTGACGTAGGCTGGAGTTTTTCGTTACGGCGGTTGACGGAGGTGAACTAAGCTCCTCCCATGGGTAGCTTTCACCCTGTACCAAACACTTTGTGGATTGATGACCTCATGTGGACATCCATCCAGACACAGGTGGGTAAGCCCCTGTTGTGTAAGGTGTTCAACCTGTGTACAACTCTTCACGGAGAAACTATCACTCTAAACTTCCAAGCCCTATTAGGTGACCAAGCCGCTACTATGCAAAGCTGCTGCCCTGTACCTAACTCTTCGCGGATAGCTGACCTCTTGTGAGTAGTAAACCAGACATGGGTGGAAAATTATCTGATGCAAACAATCTTCACCATGTTCACAACACTTCAACAGAGAGTCCACTCTCTCTTTACATTCCAGGCTCTCACAGGGTGAAGCCCCTGCTATGCACAGCCTTCACTCTGTATCTAACACTTTGTGGATAGTTGACTTCTTGTGGGCAATCAAGCACACGTGTGTGCTGGTGCCTGGTACTTAGAGTCTTCACTCCTATGCACAAGTTCTTTTGCCGAGCCCTGTTCCTGCAGACGCTGATGCCCCTTTAGGAGACCAAGTACCTACTACATACAACCTTTCCCTGTAGCAAAGCTTTTGCAGATAGCCAAACCTTTTTGGGAAATTAATGTGACACGTGTTGAAAAGTCTCTACTGCGCAGTCTTTGCCCTGTGCACAGACATTCATGGAGAGCTCACTATCCTTAAGACACCAAGACCCATTAGGAAACCAAAGCAGTAAAGAGGCTATAGAAAATTAGGTCTAATCGTACTATTGTAGTGTTTTCAAAGTGTGCAAGATGTGCAAATATTGTGTAAAAATTATTTTTGATAATTAACGTTTTATTGATGCATAGAGTTGTAATCGATGAACTAACGAGGTTGCACATGAAATGAGTTACCTAGGTGAAGTAGAAGTGTAAATAATTCTATAAATAGTTATGCCACATTTTCTTGTAATAAGCAATTTTTGTTTTAATGGATGCAGTGTCTAGTGTACTATTCAACTTCTCCTGCTCGTTCCCTTCTCCCAATCAGTATCCATCTGCAAAGCTATGTCTTCCCTTGTTTTCGCAACACAACAAGTTGATGGTGTCAATATATTAGTGTTATATAACATTTCTTAGAAAATGTGTATTGGGGGAATGAAGCTTCCATCATGTACCCAAAGTATCATTTTCATGGACCTGTGCTGAAAGTTCTTCTGAAGACATGATGGTGCTAGATCTATGAGCCTTTTTTTTGGCAATCTTTCATTTTGTGCTGATTATCTCCAGAGAACAGCTGCAGTGAAAGTAGGAGAAAGATTTCTCTTACCTTAAGAAATGGGTTGGTATTAAATAATTGCATAGCTTTTAATGATTACATTGTTGTTTCTGATATGCCAAATGCGACCCTAACCATGGTCATACCATGCTGAATTTGCAGAATCGTATAATAGCTTGTGTGATTTGCCTATAAAACGTTTAGGTTAGATTCTGTTTTTCGATGGGCTGCCTTTTCTTTTAACCTCAAAGACACCTTGCCATGTTCCTATTTTGCTGTCAGTGCTCTTTAAAGTTTGAGAGTTTACATTGTTGCTTAGATTCTGTCTAACTAGGGATGTTACTGATTTATGATTTTGCATGTATCTGTACTTCTGTAATTAGGCCTTCATTGCAATTCATACATTTTACTCTGTGCTGTATTGCAACTATTCTGTAATAGTACACTTTTTGCTCTACTTGTGATATCGAACTGAGTCCTTTATGCTTTTAATATTTTGTTCTGTTTAACTCTGATAAATTCTGTGTCACTGATGAGAAGTGCAGTCTGCAACTGCTAGACCAACTGGAGACACTGGAGATGAATTATTTTGGTAACAAATTGAGGTGATTAAATATTGAGGTTCAGGTCATTATTGGGGTATGAATCCCAGAGTATCTCACTGAATACTTTCCTGTATATAAACATATACCAAACTGTCACATTCATTGGATTATACCATGAGCTATGTCATCAACTCCGTCAATTGAGATGTCATCAATGATGTTATCAATTGTGTCACTGAACATATCATGAGTGGTGATGTAATATGTGAGGTCATAAGCAGTTCATGACGGGGATGCAAGTTTCAGTTATTTGCTGTTACAGTCTGTGAGATGAACACGAGTCTTCAAAATGTCATGTTTTGTACAAAGAACTTATTTTCGTCCGCTGTTAGCACCCACCTAAAAATGAAGTTAAAATAGGGCAAGTGACAAATTTTTATTGGACGCCTCCGAGTAAGTGGATGTAGTGCCAGGGAAAGGTAGGCCTCAGCAGAGGCACAACGGGCAAACTGCTGCTGGCGACGGCAAGTATCAGCACATATGCTTTTCATAAAACATCTCTGCTCACTTATTACACTTCACTAACACTATGCGTGCTTTGGCAGCGCCACTGGTGTGGGAAACAGCTCCTCTCTACTGGCCAATGTTTTACAAATTGTTAGTGACCTTCTGTTTCAACTCCAGCCACCCTGCATTCGTAAGGATCATTCATTTTACTGTATTAGACTAACATAGGGCGTCATTTGACAAAGCAGTATTCAATCAAAGAAATATTTCAGACTGGGCAAACACAACAGAGAACAGTTGTATATACGAACAGACTGTTATCACATGCCAGCTTGTGCCATTATCAAGGACCAGAGGTGACGTTCAACCGATAAGACATCTTTATTTGGGGGAGGAACAGGCAGTCACCGATTGAGTTTAACATTTCACTGGTTCCGATATAGTTCTGTGGGATATCTGGTTGTTGGTATTAGAAACAGTTATAAAGACCTAATAGTAATAGAATCAGTAGTAAAAACAGTAATCATTGTAATTATTATAGTACTGAGCCTGCTATTTTTATTAGTGTGATTATTATCATGATTATTATTATTTATTATTATCATTATTAATAATAATAATAATAACAATAAGACCAACAATAATAACAATAGCAACTATAATAATAACAATAACAATAATAATATTAAGAAGAAAGTGGTCCTAAAATTAGAGTTCATTTTCGGTTTAAAATAAAATGTAACCTTTATGCCTATGAACGATCAGCTATTAAATTGAAGTTGCAAAAATAAATATTTCAATAAATATTCAAAAAGTTATCTACCTATAAACAGGCTTTCAAAGATGTAGTTATTGTTTAATTACTTTTATTGTTTCCTCTCTCTCTTGATTCTCTCCATGCTGAAAAGAGGATAAAGGATAACCAACAGGATTGTTAATGTTATTATGATACATGCTTTTAACAATGATTGATTAGATACTTTTGAACTGCGAACCATCGATCACTATGTAGACATGCGTAACTTAAAGTATACTTTTACTCCTTTGTTCTGTGTCTTTTGTTTATTTTGTGTTTGAAAAAAACAATATAATTATTGAAATAAAAAAAATATATATGTTCCGACCAGACCAACGACAAATCACTCTTAATCACATGGCTTAGGGAAAAACGATGCACAGTCTAAATTAAGGCTGACATAAACCATGAGTCTTGGATTTTCTTTAAGGTACACAACTACTACACATTTTTCGCAGTTTTTTTAAAACCTAGCCCTGCTCTAGACCCAAACAATACTGGCATTTGATTAAGGTGATAGTTTTTATGCCACACAATTCACAAAGCTACCTCTGCATTTTATCAAAGTGGTTACAGTTCCTTCTTAAATCTAGGATTGGGTTCCCGGAGACTTTGCTCACATTTTCTTAGATAAAGCATTCCCTACCTTTACTCTGGATGCATAGAACAAAATGAATGAAATCTGCCTGTCAAGCTAGAACTTTCATCCTCAGTGAGCTCCCGCAACACTTAGTCAGACAGGCCCTCTTGCGGTTAATCAAACTTTTCTCTAAAGATAACTTTTAGCTTTTCAGTAAAGGGACTGACAGCTCCTAGAGAATTGCTGATGGCTGTATAACTGGTCACAAAGATACAGATGTACTCATTTCTATATCGTAGCCATCACAGGGATGGTGGCCTGCCAGGGTCAGCAGACCACCATGTCTGTGATTTCTCTTAACTAAAGTAAACTTTTTTAATGTAGACAATTTTCCACCACTAATGTAGACAACAGGAATTCTTTCTTGAAAGTGGGGGACCTCCTCCATAACCAATAAACGTTATCTTCTATGCAGGCCAGGCTCAAAATGCAGGTTCTAATTCCAGTTGGAAAGCACAACAGCCAGTAGCAGCTGGTATTGATCGGGGGAGGCGGGGCAGGCTGGGGGGTGGGATTTAAATGAAAAAAGAAAAAAAATTACCTTCTTATCGCTCTCCCGCTCTCTCCCACATCTTCTCAGTCTCTCCAGGACCAGAAAAGGATGCTGCCAGGCTTCCTCCTCATAGCCAATCACAACACTACAATGCAGCATTGTCATTGGTCTGAGCACCATGGATCAGCGCTCTGCCAGGGAATAGGGGACTGGGCATGTTCTCCACACAGGCTGTAATTCAGCCTACATGGGTAGCATGCGAAGTGCGCATGACTGTTTGACCGGCCCGAGAGGGCCGGACAAGTAGTCATTGCACACGAGGAGTGGGCAAACCACTCCTCCTCTGCTCTCAGAGCAGAGCATACTGCCTGCCCTGCAAAGGTGCACAGCAGGAACAAATACAATAATAATAACCTCGAGTTATTATCATTTAGCCCAAGACCCACCACTGACAACAGCTCATCAAAGACTGAATGGGCCTGGAAGACAGTCAGAAGGCTAGCAGACATAAGTGAGGTCTCCTAACCTTTTCTGAGGCATTCATTCATGAAGCAAAAGTCAGAACTCCTCAGGTGCTTTTTATTATGGACAGGGCTAGCTTTAAATCTGATGGTACCAATGAGACAATCATGCTTGGTGTCCCCCCATGACTATGATGCAGGGGAAATGCATGAGAATTGTTTTCTTTTTCATACGTAATAACATCCCTTACTTCATTAACATATACTCAAACTATCAGGCCCAAAACCCATCCATCGAAATCCCCAGTTGTCTTCACTTCTCATTTGCATCACCCCAGAAAGCTGCTACCATTACCATTTCTTAGGTCCTCCGATGGATCTTGTGTTAAGGTATAAGTGACTAAAATATTCGGGGAATGATCAATTATCCTATGAGGACCTGAAATAGATAATTGTTAACTTTAAACTAATGACTCAACATAACTTAGCACCTTTATCAGCCATGAGTATAGATTCTTTCAGACAAAGAATATCACCAAAAGAATGAGACAGAATTGATAAAGATAATTCCGGAAAAATATTTATCTAATGCCTCAAGAATGCAGGAGTGACACAAACCCAGTTAATGATCAGATTTTATAATCAGGATAATGCAAAGAAGACCACACAATACATGAAATTACAGGTTCAGAGGTGCTCATACAAATCAATCAATGTTGTTTTTCGGAATCTGTCCTCAAGGAAATTAGTTCAAGTCCGCTAGGAAGCATCGACCTTGCCACGTCAGGAGTCAGATAACCTCTGAGCCATAAGGTTAGTTTCCTGCACACCAGCCGCGGTCGGTAGTAGGAATAACTGCAGGGCGGTGACGTGGGGAGAGGGAGGAGCAGGGTGGGGGTAGGAAACTATGTATTACGGAGGTTTACAGGGAAGTTAACATATAAATTAATAAAACGAATTTCGTTGCGTGCACTGCATCGCATTTGGCGATGCAGTGCACGCAACGAAATTCGCTTTACTAATTTATATGTTAACTTACCTGTAAACCTCCATAATCCATAGTTTACTACCCCCCTCCCTGCCCCTCCCCCTCCGCATGTCACCGCCCTGCAGTTACTCCTACTACCGACCGCGGCTGCTGCACACGCTTGCCAGTCGGCAATGGCACAGGAGTCTCAGTTCGCTAGAGTTCAGTTCGTTAGAGTCTATTCCACCTCAACTGCGTGGAAAGGGGCAAGGATAGAGCAATTTATGATAGCAGCATGCCAGTCAGGCAAAGTAAGGAAAATCCGCCAGCCAGCATGCGAGTCCTCCTTAATTTGGGCAATTATAGTCCTATACGTTCAAGTTCAAACCCCTTTAAGTATCGCTTTCATAAGTCCATGGGGTTTCATTGGTCGTACACGATGAGCTGTTATGTGGTGATCGGTAAATTATACAAATCCGGAAGAATCAAGTAATCCCATTCTCACGTTTTTCTTTAGGCTCATTATTTTCCATTTGGTTAATGCCCGGTAACATTCTCGGAAGTAGGCAGTACCTTTAGTCATCTGTCATCAATCCATTCCCAAGCGCATTTCTCTGGGATGTTTCAAGACTTTGCTACAATTTCTATCGAATATGCTTCAAGTGTGAAGTGAAACTATTGAAACTAGAACGCATGGAAACTGTACAGAAAGTTCTCATTGGACTTGGGTGACAGCTTTTACATGATTTAAGACTAGCTAAGGAAAGTAAGGGTTAGTGGCCTAAACAGTGAACAGGTAAATTTCGAGAATTTGTCTTTATTTAAAACATCATACATTTCTAAAAGCTTCAGTTTGTCAAATTAATCAAATGCATGGTTCCACATTAAATTCATGTCAGTATTAGGTACTATTACATTTTTTCTTTCTTTCAAGTAGTATGTCAGTAATTTCTTTACGTTGCCATGTAAGCTTATTTCAAACAGTTACCTAAAAATGCGTATTCTTTTATGCTCGTTACAGTAAAACCTTCCACAAATTTATATCAATTCTCGGTGAAATGCATTCTTTACATATAGTTAAGGTCAATACACATGTGCTGATGTAGTAGAATGAAATGCGTTGTTTCATTTGCACACTAATATGGTGACAATATATGTTTCTCAAGCTAACAGTTTGTTTTTCTCCATCTTTTCTCATAAAATACATAAATGCTTCATTATAACATTATCTTTTTCGTACCATATTTTCTCATTGCTGCCTAATTATTTTATTCTAGCAGTCTGCATGCTTTTATGATGCAGTATCTAAGACACGACTGTGTAGGTGAAATTTCATCCAATAGGCAAACTTTTATCATTTATTTTGTCCTATCCAGTCAATAAGTGTGGTAAAATAATTTCGCATGTAGGTATTGGTGAAAATGGATTGTATGATAACATTTACAGTCCATCAACCACCTCCTTGGATTCCCTCATGACCACTAGGCAAAAGTGCCCCTTATCTCTCCATAGCTCCTCTCTCACATTCATTTCATCTATTTTAAAGCACTAGTAAAGGCTGACTTTATTAATAAGAATGTTTATCTACCCAAACAAACACTTTTCAGCAACATTAAGAATAGATAATGAAAGACTGGAGGCGTACTAACCTATTTTATGCAGTTTCCAGGCAGCTCTTTGATGACAGTTAGTAACAGTCACTGTTTTATATTAGTGTTGTATCTTATGAAGTGAGGTAACTAAAGGATCTCTGTGACAAAAGCAGTAATACACTCAGCTATCCACATAAAATATAGATCTGCCCGGTACGCGTTCTTTACAGCAGGCATATTAACTCTCTGCGCTATTTTATGGCGAGTCAAAACTGCCCCTAGACAAAACACTCTGATCTCTATCTCTAGCAGGAACATTAATCACAGGAGTTATCTTGACATTTTTAATGCTACCTGAAAACTGGTTGCGCAAAGAACTCTGCTGAAGGTGTTTTTAAATGGTAAGTTTTTGCTTAACACAGTACCCCTCCTTGAGGTCAGCAACCCCTCCCCCGGTCAGCGCACAATGTGGCCGCACCAGTCTCCCTGTCCTAAAGCCGGCCCTGATTATGGAGAGTAAGAAGAAATATGTGTCTCACTTATTCAAGCTTGTATAAAACAGAAGGGGCCCAGCAGCTCATTATAAAAGGGCTAGATGGAATGTATTGCAATCCTATCACTGAACTTATTTCTCTCTGTCCATTACACCTTTTCCCCAGAATATGGCAAACTACATGTACAAAAACTGAATACATTTAGGTTTATGTCAACAAATCTCATAGACATTTTCCTGTCCCAACAAAGACAGACTTCCCATATTCAAATAATCAAATACATTTCACGCCTCACGAGACCAAGAGGTAGGAACTCCGAAAGCTAATGGAGAAAGAGGGACTGAATGGCAACGTTTTTCTGTGAGTGGTTGGATCTTAAGACAGCCATAACTGTGAATTAGTATTGGACGTTTAGGCCTGAAGCACAAAACATTTCTCTGTGTATGTATGTTATGCTTCTGGAAAACCATGGGCAAGTAACTCAAAGTTCTGTAGTAAGGCACAACTGCCAACAGAAAAAAACGTTTCCGAATCAAACCCAGACATTCTGTAATAATTCACATACAAGACATGGAGTAAGACACACATACTTACAAAAAAGGGTTAGTTAATCTATCCCAAAGAGTCTTGCAACGTTCCCATTGAAAATTCAGAGAAGTGTTATTGTTACTTAACACTTCACAGTTCTTTAAAACGTCCTGGCAGAGCCTCAGAATCACCTCCCGCTAATCTTTGGTTGGATTGCTAGTGAACCCAAGCAGGCGGCTGCCAGTAAGAATAGGTCTTTATATTCTGTAATGAGATTCTCCTTTTGTTTTTGTTATATAGTTTTTATTGATATAAAAAGAACGTACCAGAATAACCATAGCATAAGATGAGGGAGTATCATAGTAAGAAACATTATAAATATCAATCTAACAATAGTAATAAACACGTTTTAACAAAATGTCAAAAATACATTAGTAAATAATGATCTTATGCAGTAAGATAAATAAAAAAACTTATAGGTACATGTAAAAACAAGTAGTGATATATATATACTTTTAAAAAAGGATAGAGAGGGGAAAATAAGGGAAGGAAAAAGAAAAAAAGGGGGGAGGATGGTAAGGCTAATTAGTGTAAAGAAGGGTGAGAGGATAAGAAAGAGATCAAATGGAGCCATAATAAGTCAGCTTTCATTTTTTGAGATAGCGTTAGCGCAGAAACAGTAGAAATACTATGTTCATTATAAATAAGGTTCCACCATATTAATGTACATAGTTTAGTATTATCTTTTCAGCAAGTTAAAATAACTTTAAAAGCAAGAGCAATAAAGAGATCAAATAGTTTCAGCTTTAAGGAGGTATCACAAAAACCATCAGACAAGGAACCAAGAAAAACATTTTGAATTGATAATGGTATAGAGCATTGAAACACCTAAGATAGCGTAGACCAAATAGAGATCCAAAATTTAAGAACATTATGGCAGTAATAAATTAAATGTAACAATGTGCCTTCCGAGGAGATACAGGACCAGCAAAGGGGGGAGGAAATGGGATTAATCTTATAAATAAAGACGGATGTACGGACTGCTCTGTTGTATAGGAAAAATAGGGATTGAGTGATGTTAGCAGCTCTAGACGTGGTAGAGATTTTATACCATAGTTTGTCCCATCTTTGAGTCAAGAGGATTAACGGGAGGTCCTGTTCTCAACCTAATTCTACTGATGTTTTCTGTCTATCAATTACGGAGGTAGTTAAGAGTTTATAAATAAAAGAAGCTTTAGGACAAAGTTTAGAGGAGATATTGTATAAAGGGGAGTAAATGGAGTAGAGCCATCAGGAAAATCATTAAGTGAGAGAAACGATGTAGGTTCAATTGCTAATTGTGAGTATTGGGAAATATATGATGAGGGTAGGTTATAACGTTCTTGTAGTGTAGTAAAAGGTATGACAGAATTTTGGAGTATCATTTGGTGAACATGCAAAATACCCTTTTCTTTCCAATGTTTGAAATAAAAAGATTTGTGGCGGAACTTAATGAATTTGTTGTACCAGATGGAAGAGGCAAGGAAAGCTTGATAAAAGTTAGCCCCATCAGTGAATGACTGTAACAAGTGTTGAGAATATTTTTAAATGAGATACTTGGAAATAAAAGTACAATTGGACATAAAACAAATGTCCATAAATGAAAACTCATGAAACAAGGAGCAGTCACATGTAATCCAGGGAGATATCGGTAAATCATCATATTGTTTATTTAGGGCATAAAATTGTCTAATTAAAATGCAGTATGATATAATTTAAAATTGGGGGAGAGCACAATTTAGTGCAAGGGGAGTTAATTTGGTTAAAATAGTAATTTGGAATTTTAAAGGGTAGCATAGAAAGCAAGAATAGGATGAGAGGGACAATCATCATTTTAACCATGTCGAGTCTACCCCACCAGGATAGAAAAAGAGGGGACCAAGAGGAGAATAGGTTTTGAATCTTAAGTTTTAATGCCCCAAAGTTATGGGGAAGAGTTTGAGGAATGGTAGGAGAAAACCAAACACCTAGGTATTTGAGTTTAGACGGACACCACTTAAAGTTAGTATCCGAAAACATGTGTTGGTAGCATAAAGGGTTTAAAGGTAAAATCTCAGTTTTAGAAAGGTTCAACTTATATCCAGATATTTTAGAGTACAGATCAATTTCCTGTAGAAAGGGGGGAAGGGAGGTGATAGGTTTTGAAAGATAGATTAATATATCATCTGCATAAGCGGGTATCTTAATTTCATGTGAATTGTGTTGGAAACCTGTTATGTGGGGATTATGACGAATGCATTCAAGAAAAGGTTCAAGGCATAGAAGAAACAAAAGTGGGGAGAGGGGGCAACCTTGTCTACTGCCTCTGCACAGGTTAAAGTATGGAGATAAAAAAACATTGACAGAGACACAAGCACGGGGTTCTGAATATAATAACTTAACAAATGAATACATTTGGGACCAAATCCAAACCAATGAAGAGTTTTGAACATAAATTGCCAGTTTATACGGTCCAAAGCTTTCTCAGCATCCAAGGATAGTGCAGCAAGAGGGTCAGGATATTTTTTCCCTAATGTAAGAATGTTAGAGAACATTCTTGCATTGTCAGAAGCGAGCCTACCTTTAATAAAGCCAGACTGATCAGTTTTAATGAGCAGGGGTATAACATGATCAAGTCTGGAGGCAAGAATTTTCGAATTGTTTTGCAATCATAGTTAATTAATGAGATTGGCCGATAATTTTGACAGAGGCTGTGATCTTTATCAGGTTTGGGAATAATTACAATAAGAGCATCTAAAAAGGAGCCTTCAGGTTTGGAATTTGAGATAAAAGAGGAGAAAAGCTCAAGTAAAAGAGGAGTAAAAGTGGATGAAAAAGAAGAAATAAGTTCAATCGAGAAGCCGTCAGGACCAGGGGTCTTGGGGGCATTTTATCAAGCACGGGGTTAAAATTATCGCCGCTTTATCGGCAGAAAACTGCCGCTAAAGCGGCGATAATGGGCTTGATAATATGCCACAGAGAATTCCAATAGAAGCCCATGTTGACACCAGAACATGGGCTTCTATGGGAATTCTCACGGGCATATTATCAAGCCCATTATCGCCGCTTTAGCGGCAGTTTTCTGCTGCCAAAGCAGCGCTAATTTTAACGCCGTTTCTTGATAATATGCCCCAAGGCTCTTTTTATGAGATTCTCCTTCTAATCTCTTTTGTACAATATTACCCTCTTCTACATGTTGTTCAAAATTAGATAAACGTATCTGGATAATTCTATAACCCTTGTTAGCTGTTAGAAAAACAGACAATATATAGTGGTCGAGTCATACAAGTAACTTTACAAAAGCAATAAGTTACATCAACTGGTCACCCACAAAAAAACACAGCAAGCATGTAGACAATATTTATATCTACAAGAGGATGCAACTGGGCCCAAGATGCCTTTGTTTCTTATCTGCTTCTGCAGCCATGTTAGTAATGTTTCCTTAAGTTTGTGATGTATCCTTTTCGACCCCCATGAAGCCAGTGCAAGGATTGCAACTATTGCATAATACAATCATGGTTTATAGACCCTTAATATAGTATCAAGACTGATGCATTGGGAAGTTTCTGGCTCATTATGCCCAGCTAAGTCAAATTATACTCTCTTTCATACTAGGTGATTTGTTTGTTTGGAACTTTGCATGCACAATGTTAAAAATACAAGAGGCCTAATCACAAACTGTGCTTTTTAGCCTGTTTAGTAGTACTACAGTAGTATTACTCACATATTTCAGAATCTATTCAGAAATCTACATACTGAGACCTCTGCCTCTCCTGTCGTTTCTATGCTGTGCTCACTGCCCCGGTTGCGGATGCCTCCGCACATGTAGGTATATATTTTATTAGTGAATCTGGGAGGAACCTCGGGAAGCGATTTGAAAATGGGGCATACCTATTACAAAATGGGACAGAATTTTGGATGGCTGATGAGGGGCTTAGCAAGGGGTAAGGAGGGTTTTAGGGAGGCACATGCAAATACAAACACCCTCCTACAAAACAGTAAGCACAATAATATTCACAGACTGCATTTCTAAGTTTACTACAGCCGGAAAGGACTCAAACAGTTGTATATTATACTCCAGCCCAGCCTTGAACTAGTCCAGCAACACACATGGCACACACAGGTACTACAGCACACTCCCATAAAAATATACATACATAGATACACACACACACACACACACACATGCACAGTCAGTAGTAAATATGTTCAATAGTTTTAGAGATATTAAAGGAAATCCAAATTTGTATATCTGGGCAGAGCCCAAGCACAGATCTCATAGTGAGATCTGATTGGCTGTCAGCACTTCAACCAGGAAGTACTGGCAGCCATCTTGGGACCAATATACATGATAGCACCCCATTGAAATGCATTGTAGTGAATGGTAGGTTTGAGGGTCACAAAAAGGAGAGCGTATAAAGGGTGATAACAGAATTTAGTCACAATATAAATCATTTGTTGATGGGACCATATTAATTTTAGGAAATGTGTTGTGTGCTAAGAAGATTTTACCCTATGAAAAACACTTCTACTGGGATTTCATGAATCATATTTGAGAGAAAACTGTTTTCTCATGATTTTTCCATATAGGTTATGGAAGGTGCACAAGGAGCTACATTGAGAGCATATTTTCTGTAAATTCACACTATCTTTCTCAGTCATATGAGAATGAAGTCTGACATTCTTAGGAAAAATGTACCTCCAACAGGAGCAGCATGCCAGTTGGTTCCCTTGTGTTCTACTGCAGCCTCCCAGAGTATTCTAAAGAACAACTCGAGCACTAACAGTCTTACTTATGGCAAAAGTATTGCACACCTGAAACCTTCTTGATTGAATCAAACTGTTAAAACTTAAAAACATTTAATTCAAAAAGGAAGAAAATAAGGGAGTTCATTTTTTCATATAAATTATGGTTAGTGCTGTAGAAAGAAAAATTAAAATACGTTTTAAGTGAGTTCTCAAATATCTTCCTCTTCTATTTCATTAACACATTCTGACATGCAGACTGAAACATGCACTTTCAACACCAGCAGCAGACTACCAGTTAACTCCCTGGTGATCAGCAACTCTACAATAGTGTTCGTTAGAGCAACTAGAGTGGCACACATAACGGTATCTTGATGGATTTAAGTTGAAAACTGAAAGCATTTTCTAATGAGGATACTGCAGTAAATGAGAAAATTAGGGAGCTTCATAACAAATAAGTCTTTCAAGATGGCCACCAGAGAAAAAAGAGCCGAAATGTAGCATAAATATCACCCAAATGTAGCACAAGTATACCCAAGAATTTTGTTGTTTTTTGCACTTTTATATAGTGCAGACTTGACCCGAAGATATTGGAGTGCTTTACATGAGCATCAGTTACATTACTCAAGGACACACTCATTTTGGTTTTAGGCATGGGGTGATTAGGTGATTTGCCCAGAATCACAGGATGCCGAGCTGACACCAAAACTTGAACCTGGTTCCCCAGTTGCAAAGTCTGCAGATCTGGCCGTAACGCCACATCCCCTGTGTAACATATAATCAAGTGATCAACTGTTTAAATAAACATAAAGATAGCAAATAATAAAGTGCTTTGTCGCTATTTGGGAACTCAGAAAATATGTCCACAGTTTAGTTTTTTATCGCGCTAACCATAATTTCTATGGGAATAAGACCCTCTCATTTTTATAATTTCTAAAGGAAATGCTTTAGGCATTACAGTTTTGATTACATCAAGATGGCGTCAGGTGTGCCACACTTTTGTAATGAATCTAAAATCTTAGCAACCTAGTTGTTTATTAGAATACTCTGGGGGGGCAGAGGTCAGGGGCATGGACTCGGATAATTGAGGACAGGGAGGTGGGTGCAAAGGCAACAAGTTGACCATGCTGGGCAGGCTGGAGGGGCAGTGGCAGTACAGCGGACCACGGAGGGCAGAGAAAAAGTGGGCAACAAACCGACCACACAGTACAGGCAAGAAAGGCTGTGGCAATATAACAGACCATTGAGGGCAGAAGGAAGAGGCAGTGGCAGTACACCATACATGCCCGATTCAGGCAGGAGACTTCTTATATTTTTAAGCCCAAAAGAGCTTTCTTTTATAAGTCTCCTGCTTAAAATCTCCTCATTTCCAATGTAAGTCAAGGTGTAAATTCAATTCCACTGGATTTTTTTTCAAATTCTCCCTCTTCTCAAGTTCAAACGGTTGGCACGTGTGGTAAATTGGATCACGGAGGGCAGGAGGAATGAGGTAGGGACATTGACTCAGGTAACAGAGGGCAGGATGGAGATGGGCAGGCATCAGGGTTTGCAGCAGCACAATATACCACATAGGGCAAGTGGGATGGCAGTGCAGCACAACAGACCATGACAAGTAATAAAGAGGGGACAGGACAGGGCCATGCACCTGGACAACAGAGAACAGAGGGGAAAAAGGCAAGGGCAGCAAGCTGACCATACAGGACAGACAAGAGAGATAGTTGCGGCATAATGGACCATTAAGGGCAGAAGGGAGGTGGCAGGAGCACGACAACAGACCAGACAAGGAAGGAGGGAGTGGATCGGGGCCTGCACATGGAAAATGGAGTGCAGGAGGCAAGGGTGCAGGGCAGGAGCAGTAAGCGACAATGGAGGGCATGCAAGATGGGCACTGGAAGCACAACACACCATGGAGGGTAACATTGAAACTCTAATGGCATACACACAGACAACAGAGGGAAGGTGGTAGGGGGCTAGGGGCAGCAAGCTGACAACAGTTGGCAGGTGGGAGTGTTCTGGCAGCACAGAAGACCAAGCATGGCAAGCGGAGGGTTAGTGACAGCACAACAGCCATATTGGGCAAGAGGGAGGCAGCTGTGGCATGCACAAAGCACCATGAAGCACAGAAGGGATGGGTAGAGGCTTGAGGATGGTCACAGACAAGAGAGGGCAAGGAAAGGGACTTTACAACAGACCATGCGAGGCATGCAGGAGGAGCAGTTGCAGTACAACAGAGCATGTAGGGCTGAGGGGGTAGCAGCAAACTGGACCATGGAGGACAGGAGGGAAGGGATAGTGGCATGGAACGTGGACATGCAGGGTGGAGGTGACAGGGACAGGCAGCAGCCATCTGACCATGCTAGGCAGATGGGAGGGACAGTGACAGCTCAACAGAACCTCAGGGTAGATAAGAAGGGCAGACACAGGTCCATGAAACATGGTGGCCAAAAAGGAGAGAGCATGGGTATGCACACAGACATTGGGGAGCAGTGGGGAGGGGGGCAGGGGTAGAAAGCTAAGCGCAGAGGCTAAGCAGGAGGGTGATGATGGGGCATAACATTGGGCAAAGGAGGGCAGGAAGCGTGGGCAAGGATATCAAGCTAAATGGAGGGCAGTGCCAGCACATTGGGCCATGCAGGGGAGGGGGCTGTTGCATGGACTCGGACAACAGAGGGTAGGGAGGAAGTGGATAGGGAAGCAAGCTAACTGTTCAGGGCAGGCGAGAAGGGCAGTGACAGAACAATGGCCACACATGGCTGTAATGAGAAAGCAGGGGCATTCACTTGGACAATGGATGGCAAGGAGGAAGGGGCAGGAGCAGCAAGATTCGGGGGAGGCAGCACAATGGCAGGCCAGGCCCTGAGTCCAACACCCCTCACCATCAGTGATGTCATCTGAGATGCCATCAGTGATGTCACTGACCATGTCATGAGTAATGTAATATATGAGGTCATAAGCAGTGCATTGCACAGCTGTAAGTTATGTTTAGCTCAGGTAACTATAACTGCTGGATTTCACTGGTTTTAAATGAGTGAAATCTGAGCCTAACTATAAAGTCCCTGTAACCTTTGTTTTTTTCAGTCCATTTCTATGTTTTTTTTAAATCTATTTCCTAACTATAACGTTCCTGTAACCTTTGATTTTCAGGGAATTTCTATGTTTTTTTAAATCTTATTTCCTAACTGTAACCTGTACACTTTGAGAGTGAGTGTGTGAGTGGCTGTGTAGGTCTGTGAGTGGGTGTGTGAGTGCCTTGGTGGGTCTGTGACTGGGTCTGTGAGTGGCTCTTTGGGTCTGTGAGTGGGTGTATGAGTGTCTGTGTGGGTATGTGAGTGGGTGGGCGAGTGCATACGTGGGCCTGTGAGTGGATGTGTGAGTGGCGCTATGGGTCTGTTAGTGGGTGTGAGACTGCCTGTGTGCATCTGTGAGTGAGTGTGTGAGTGCATGGCTGTGGGGGTCTGTGCTACACAACTGTATACCACCACACTTTACGCCACTACACTGTATGTCACTGCAATGTACGCCACTCTACTGTATCTGACTTCAGTGTACGCCACTCCACTGTATGCGACTTTACTCTACGCCACTTCACTGTATGCCATTCCACTGTACACCACTCCTATCTACATAATTCCACTTTTATACATCTACCACAGGGCCGCCGCCGCCATCGCACCCAAACTAGGACATACCATCAATGCATCCTTCGAAGCGGGCAGAGGTCAAACCCCTCCTTAGGAAGCCCACTGCCGACCCGACAGATCTAAAAGACTAGTCCCATCTCTCGCCTCCCCTTCACTGCCAAAGTCACTGAGAATCTCGTAAACACCCAGCTGACAGCCTTCATTGAAGAGAACTCCATCCTAGACGCCTCCCAGTCCGGCTTCCGCAGCAACCACAGCACCGAGACCGCCCTTCTCGCTGCCACCGATGACATCCGCATGCTACTCAACCAGGGGCACACCGTGGCCTTCATCCTACTAGACCTCTCTGCAGCTTTCGACACTGTCTCACATCACACCCTCGCTGCCAGACTCCACGACACTGGGATACGTGGAACCGCCCTCTCTTGGATCCGATCCTTTTCTCTGGCAGAACCCAGAGAATCAGACTCCCTCCGTTCCTCTCTGAAACCACAGAGATCAACTGCAGAGTACCCCAAGGATCATCACTCAGCCCCACGCTTTTCAACATCTACATGGCCACCATCGTCAGACAGCACGGGCTCAGAATAGTATCATACACGACGATACCCAGCTCATCCTCTTTCTCACCAAGAACCCCGAAGACACCAGACTCTGCTTCCAGCCAGGAATGAGGGACATCGCTGCCTGGATGAAAAGCAATTGCCTGAAGCTCAACTCAGAGAAGACCGAGGTCCTCATTCTCGGACCCTACACCTCCACCTGGGACAACACCTGGTGGCCCTCCGCCCTCAGGAGCCTGCCCACCCCAAAAGACCACGCAACGAACCTCTGCATCATCCTCGACTCCTCCCTCACCATGACCCACCAGATCAACTCCGTCACCTCCACCAGCTTCAACTGCCTCCGGATCCTCTGTAAGACCTTCAAATGGATGCCCCTAAATGCAGAAGAACCATCACCCACGCTCTCATGAGCAGTAGACTGGACTACAGCAATGCCCTCTACGCCGGAATCAACATAACTCTCCTTCACAAGCTCCAAACCACAGCCAGACTCATCCTTGGAATCCATGGCATGAACACATAACCTAACACCTACAAGACCTCCACTGGCTCCCCATCGAGAAGAGAGTAACCTTCAAACTGCTCACCCACACCTACAAATCCCTCCACAACATCGGACCCAAATACCTCAACGAGAAAGTCTCCTTCTACGTACCCAAGAGGAACATGTTTTGTGTGAATATATATTTATATATACATATATACATATATAGTTAAGTGTAAAATGTTATATTCAAAAACGTATTCACATTTTTGTTTAAAAATAATTAATCTTTTGCACTTTTAATAGGAAGCTAAAATTAATTAAACCCTATTACACAAATACATTTAAATATAATGGTGCCGATTACGATCCGGTAAAAAATTTCCCCGTGCGACTCGTATCCGGTCTTTTTACCGTACGAATCGTACAAGTGCCGTACGAACTGGCAATCACGATTCGCATGGTAAAAAGTCCATACGAACCGCATTGGGAATCATTCCCCACACGTCCTCGGGTCGGAAAATGTGTCCGACACGTCCTCGTACGATTTACCGTACAAATGTGAAAGGTAAAGTCCGACCGAGGAATCACGATCCATCCCGTGCGTCCGAGGTTACAACCGGATGGAAAAAACACCGTCCGCACCGAACTCCCATAGCAACCATGGAGACGTGCCCGCATACGCGCCGACCCCCCCCCAGCCCCCGTAGGTATGCGCCGTACCCCCCCAGCCCCCGCATGTATGCGCCAACCCCCCCCCAGCCCCGCATGTATGCGCCAACCCCCCCCAGCCCCCGCATGTACGCGCCGACCCCCCCCCAGCCCCCGCATGTACTCGCCAACCCCCCCCCAGCCCCCGCATGTACGCGCCGACCCCCCCCAGCCCCCGTAGGTACGCGCCAACCCCCCCCAGCCCCCGTAGGTACGCGCCGACCCCCCCAGCCCCCGTAGGTACGCGCCAACCCCCCCCCAGCCCCCGTAGGTACGCGCCAACCCCCCCCAGCCCCCGTACGTACGCGCCGAACCCCCCTGTATGTACACCCATGTACGTTCGAGTCGAACCCCCCCGTGTACGTTCGAGTCGAACCCCCCGTGTACGTTCGAGTTGAACCCCCCCCGTGTACGTTCGAGTCGAACCCCCCGTGTACGTTCGAGTCGTACCCCCACCCGTGTATGTACGGTGCGTACCCCCAGCGCTATGCGGGGGGTTCGACTCGAACGTACATGGGTGTACATACAGGGGGGTTCGGCGCGTACGTACGGGGGCGGGGGGGGTCGGCGCGTACCTACGGGGGCTGGGGGGGGTCGGCACGTACCTACGGGGGCTGGGGGGGGGTCGGTGCGTACCGGGCCACCTACTCTGGTCGATTCGCGCCGTAGTTCGCTTTTCCGGCACTTTTTGGGTGCCGTGAAAATATTGCCGTCCGGACTGCTGTCGGTTCGAATCGTAATTCCCGGGTCGTGAAACGCTGCCTGAAAGCGTCCCGACGTCACGTCGCAGCATTCCCGGATCACATTCGTATGTATATTTTCGTCGGTCGGTGTTTTTTACGATTCGTACGGAAATGGTGTTTCCGTGCGAATCGTAATTCCATGTTTGTAAAGTTTTACGACCGGGTACGAGTCGGACGGGGAAAACGCTCCGACCGACGGTTCGTACCCGGTTTTTACCGGATCGTAATCGGCACCAATGTATTAAATATGATTACATTATAGTGAGGGTGGTATTTTTTAAAATAATGGTTAAATATTGATAAATTACTAACTTTTAAATAAATGTTATATAGTATTTAATTATGTATTTATTAACTAAATATTGGGCTGTATCTTCTTTTTTATCTGTAGGTTAATAATACATATTTTAAGTTTCAATTTCAATTTTGTTCTCAGTTTGAATTCGATAATTCATCGACAAATACAAAAGTAAAAAACATAATACATAAATAAAAGTACATTTTACAAAACAAGCTATGGTTTGGTGACGTTCATCAATAACTAATGAAGCAATACAAGGCTTTTTAAATGACAAAATATAAAAAGTTAAGGGAAGCAATAACCTTCAGAAATCGTTCATAATACAATTTGACAGTGTACAAATAAACATGTCCTACATTCAATAGGACATGGTGCCAAAAATCTATGCTAAGTAACCCCGGGCGTAGCACTACGCTTCGCCCACGTAGTGTACGTAGCGCTGCCTGCTTCGCACTTTCCGAAGTAGGCGAAGCAGGGCAGCGCTACGCACACGCCGAGGGCGAAGCGTAGCTGCTTGCCACCCGCCACCCACCTCCCGCCTGCCCTCCTTTTAATAATATAAGCAATGAAAAATAAATTAAAGTAAGTCGACTTACCCGTAAGCGCGGCGTCTCCGGGGCTCCCTCTTTCTGTTTCTAATTTCTTCTGGCAAATGCGCATGCGCGGACACCCGCGCATGCGCATTTCTCGTGAGAAATGCGCATGCGCGGGCGTCGGCGCATGCGCATTTGCCAGAAGAAATTAGAAACAGAAAGAGGGAGCCCCGGAGACGCCGCGCTTACGGGTAAGTCGACTTACTTTAATTTATTTTTCATTGCGTATATTATTTAAAAGAAGGGCGGGCGGGAGGTGGGTGGCACGTAGTGGGGCTACGCGAAGCGCGTAGTGTGCGTAGATTTGGGCACACTACGTGCTGCTTCACGTAGCCCCACTACGCCCACTACGCCCACCCTTAATGCTAAGCCCTTAGGCCTCTAATCTATCAACCACACAGACATAATAAATGTGTCTACTGCGAACACCACAATTGCCCTTGTATCACTTTAGTATATTTGCAGTGACTTGATGCTGTCAGACAGCCCCAAAGACCAAAACAAAGGTGCTATCTGCCTAGATCTAGGCCTGGAGTATTCCCTACAGAAAAATAGAAAATGCTCGTCTGATTTGGCTGTTAAACAACAAACTGGTCAGAGATTCGATTTGTCGGTCTACGTGTAGCAGGAGAATATGTGACTTTCCAAGGGGAGAACACCATATCAAAACAGCAACAAAAAGGGAGCGTACCCAGTTCGGATGGATATAATCAAGGACTTCCTCAAATTTAAAAACATTATGCATAGGAAAAACATTAGGGCCTGATTACGACTTTGGCGGTGCTGTGAAGCTTTGTGTCGACACAGCACTGCTAAAGCTGCGCAAAGACCACCCGCCTGATTATGAGTTGAACTTGTGCAGATGGATGGTACTTTTGCCATTCCCATGGTGGTGCCCTGCAAAAGGGCACCACAATGGGAATAGCAAAAATGTTCCAGCAGGGCATGGACATGTTGGGCTCCCCTGAATGCATCCCTATAGCGGGGGTCCTGTAGGGCTCCCTCTTTTCCCAACAGTCATACTTTTTGTGGTGGGCTCATCGCCATGAAAAGGCTGGTGGTGGAGGAACTCGAAATATACTCAGTGGGACTGCACCAGTCCAGCTCAGCATATTGTATTGCTCCTCTACTGCGCCATGGCCAAGGAACAGCAGTTCCCGGGCGCAGCTGGTGGTTCACTGCTGGAGTGATGCAGAAAGTCGTAAGCCGGCAGTCAGACCACTGCCACCCTGAGTCTGGTGGACCATGGACCACCAGACTCGTAATCAGCCCATTAGTTTTCCAGCCTATAGAAGCTGAGGTCTCACTATATGTTATAAAGTTCACCCATTGTACCTATTTGGTAATGCCTTTGGCAATGCTATTGATGGCTAAAGTGTTCTTTCCAAAAACGTCTCAACCTCAAGCTGGTAAACATCTGTTTCATGTGTGGCAAGAAAATAATTTTTATGTGACTTCTGCAAAGCTAACATCTCATGTAACGCTTCTCTATATGGTTCTAGGACCTCAACGGACCACACACTAAGCCAATGCATCAAAGGGACTCATATTGCCTCCTCTATAATGGGCTTGAGGGCAAAATTCAGACTGAGCAGCAAAAGAGGAGTCCTGCACTTCAGGCTGGCAATAGTGCTTATGAAGTTGGTTTCACCCGGCCAAGCGGAGAAGTTTTGTAATGGCCCCACAACTCACCCCCATACAACATAGTGCTCATGACCCAGGCATTGTAAATCTGGATTGCAGGGGACATCGCGTGATATGGAGCCCATCTGGCACACCTTGCAATAGCAGAAACTCTATGGTTAATTAAAGAACAGCTCTTTTAAATTTGAGGACTCCATGAATCGTTGCTCGATAGTCTAAACCTGAGGTAGTTGCATTCCTTTACTTTCTCTAGTAGGGTGCCACCTAGTCTAATAATAGTACCCGGCCTCTTCTTGTTGGAGTAACCTATGGACTTACAACCTGATTCACAAAGGTAAACTGACACTTTTTTGTAAGTTTACTCTTTTTTGGTATTTACAAATAAACATTTTAAGAGTAACTTTATGACTGAAGAGAGTCTACAGTCGGGGTGGAAAACTCCACACATAAAAAGGTAGGAAAGGCCTATGAGTGCTGAGTTCACCGCCCTGACTGTGGAGTTTCTGCAGTCATAAAGTTACTACTAATTCATTTGTTTGTGAATACAGAAAAAGAGTAAACTTGCACAAAAGTGTAATTTTACCATTGTGAATCAGGCCTATTGACTTTTGGGCATTTTCCTTATGCCCAAGTTTAGGTCCCCTGAGATAATGATGTTGTGGGTAGCCACATGCGAGGATAGCATCTCGTCTAGCTTGGTGAGAGTTCTTGATCCTTCCCGTCTGCTTGTGCTTCTGTTATAGATGTTATTTAATCGAATGGCAGCACCAATTGATTGCTTTAGAACAAGCCTCTGGATATCTGTTGAGGGTAATGACAGCTCTAGAATAGTACAATCTAATGTGATGTTCATCCAGACTAATAAGCCTCCCGAGGGGGAGACATCCTTTACAACGCAGGCATTACAACGCAATGCCTTTACAACGCAGCTATTACAACACACACACCCTTACATCGCATGCTTTTACAACGCATGCTATTACAACGCATATACAATTACAGCGCATGCTATTACAACGCATTGGTAAGTATGGTATGGTAAGTGTTTGTTTTACTTGTTGTTAATGTTTGTTTAATAATATAAAAAATATGAATTAATATATACACATATTAATAATAGGTATTAATATTGTTATTAAATAATTAATATTTATGTAAAAAAATTACTAAAAAATTCATGGGAAAGGCTTATTTTTAGGTAACTTAATACTCAGGTATTAATATTAATATTACATTGTTTATATTTATTTAAAAAATAATACTCAAACATGTATGGGGAAGTATTATTTATTGGTAATTTAATACTCGGGTATTAATAGGTATACTATACTTTAATAATTGACTAAAAAGTTAATATTAAACTATTAATAATAATAATAATATTAAAAAATGTATATGTAGTGGAAAATGGATGTTATTGGGTAATTTAATATTTGGCTATTCATAATTATATTACAAGATTACAAATGTTATACATTTTAATAATTAGGAATGCTTAAAAAACATTTTGTGGTGGTTAAATATTATGATGGGCAAGACTTATTTTTTTTTTTAAATGATTACGTAAATATAAATAATGTAAAGTAGTATTAAGATATTAGAATAAGTACTAGAGTATTTTAAGTAATTTAATAATTAAACGTTTTAATAAACCATAATATTGTTATAGGGTTATTGTAATATATTAATAATTTAAAGTTAATCAAAAAGTAAAAATGATATATATTAAGGTGTAATTAAGTAAAATATTATTTCGCATTTTGATTTTTTTAGATAACAAATATTAATAAATAAATACAATACATGTAATTAATTAGTAACATATTTATAATAATATTTTTTAACATCTTTTATTGAACAAAAAATTACAAATACATTAGAGTACAAACATAACTATTTAAAAAAATTGTATTTTATTATGTACAGTTACATTCATAACACTTTTCAAATTTTTCACACACTTTTACATTGAAGTCAATCGGAGAGAATGTTCTTTTTTTCATTTTCACCGAACGAAGTGACGTAGACGTGTAAATGTGAGTTTCATCATACGGAGATCGTCACGGGAGAGAACAGAAGCAAGGGAGAGTTACGTTAAGGTAAGACAAAATTACATTATTAAAATTCTTAGTGTATTGGTAATGTTTATTGTAAGGAGGGAGGAGGAAGGTACATAGATGTAGATAATGTGTTTTAGGTGTTTTTGATGTGTGTTAACCAACTATTTCCTCCATTACATGTTGCAGTAGCAGGCCCACATCGGGTCTCTTATTTTTTTAAACAATTTTTTTTAATAAAGTGGTTAATAATATATATATTAAACACTTAACTAAACAAAAGTGTTTTGAAAGGTGTACTTTCTTCTTTTTGCGATACGATATTTTTAAAAAAAAGATACTTTTTTCGTCGGTGCGGTTAGCTTTGTTTATAATGCGTTTAAAAGTAAAAGATTTACTGTTTGACAAGTTATTAGTTTTAAACTCATCTAGGTTTGTATTTAGGAATTTTGGATGTGCTAATTCATTTTCAAAAGGATTTTCTTGCAAGATGCATTGCTTCATAGGAACTTGTAGCATTTCTTATATATAAAAACAAATACTTTTCGGGATTTTTTTCTTGGGTGTGTTCTTATTGGATTTCTACAGATATCCAGATGGTATTCTATTTAGAGGAGACTTGGATTGCAATTTTGGAATTTGTTGCATTTTTAAAAAATATATATTTTTTTTTTCTGGATTTTTTTTTTGGGCTGCGTTTTTTTAAAATATGCATCGTTTTTTGGGTGCATATTAAAAATGTTTTCATCGGGTTATGGATTTTACCAATAGATTATTTATTAGTTGCTATGGATTTTCTACAAAATAAAAGATTCTTGGTGAACTAATGAATGGAGCGTAAGTCCAAGAGTTGAAGAAAGAAAACATCAGAAGGTAAGGAGACACGACTTTTGTTATTATTTTAAAAATGTTTGGAAACAATCAATTGAATTAGTAGTATTTGTTTTAGGGTAAAACAGACAAGAAAAAAGAAAGTGTGTTTTAAAAATGGAGGATGTGTGCAATATTATCAAGAGAGTCTGAAGCCACTGTCAACGTAAACTGCTAAATTACACCCAATAGTCTTCAGACTACCTGTTAATGATTGCGACATTCTAATTTCTTGGAAACTTTGCTCCTTCTTCAACATTTCCAAGAAATGATAGAAATTAGGATGAGGTTTGCCAATTGATTTATTGAAGGAGTTGTGCCATCCCCCCATGGCATTGTTTGTTTTTGCTCCTCCCTCGAAGCAGTTTGAGTAGCAGTTCCACCACTCCACATGGAAATGTGGCCTCCTCCTGTGACCCGACCTGCTTAGATGGCCAATCCATGTGTCTTCAGAAAAATTTAGAATAGGTGTCAATTTATCTTCGATTGATGTAAAATATTCAGAATCTGTAATTGTAGTGTAGTATTCGTCTACATGGTCGGGAGGAACAAAGCAAAGGGCAGTTGGTTTCTTTAGTTCAAACTGTAGTTTGCCATCTGATATATAATCCTCAATTGAGGATGATTTTTGAATTTTTTGCCAATATGCCTGTGAAAAGTGAAAAAAACATCCTTGAATTTGGGTATTCGTGTACGTTTTGGTTATAGTATTAATCATAGTTAATTCAAAGTCAATTAGTACTTTTCTAGGACTTTTGTTTGATGTTTTAGATTTTATCACTGACAATAATTCAGTGTATGTTGAGGATTGTTTATCAGGTAGTAAACTGCAAACTAAGGGAACTACTGTATTGTTAATGCATGTGTGAATAGTGTATATTTGGGTGAATGGATGGGGAGTGCTTTTAAACGTTCCATCCATCATCCAAATATCACTGTTTTCTAGCCTTACAAGATAACGGGGTGTGCTAAAGATTAGTATTATCTTCTGAGGGTTTTTGTTGTCATGCAAAAGGAAAGGTTCATTAGAAACAGTCATAGAGAGTTCAGGTTGAATTATTATGTCTGAGTAGGTTTGTGGTGTTACTCTTTGTGGGTTACTTGTCTGTTTTTGATGTTGAATAATTCTTCGCAAATTAGGTATGATGGACATACTACTTGTGGAGGTATGTGTTGGGATACCTCCCTTAAAACAGCACCACATGTTTAATTGGAGGTGGATGCAATATCTTTAATCTTATTAATAGTTTCTCTAACTTCAATCTCCATTGCAGAGGCAGAGTGGTTATGGTCTGTGGTTCTTAAAACAGTGTCACCAAGAGCACCCGCTCTGCCTGTGCAATGGGTTGAGTAGAATTGCACACACCTCCAATGACACCTGGGCTCAGATAGTCTCTCCTTACAATAAACCTACCCACTATGATTAAGCAGTTTGTTTCCTCTTTTTGAATTGATGTATTTAGCTTCTGTGGAACAGGCCGACATTTTCTGTTCTGAAAATATTTTTTTTTTATTTTTTTAATAATTTATTGTGTATACCTGTTTAGAGGGGAATATTATAGTATATTTTGGGGCCAATTCCGATCCTGGAAAAACGCTGTACAAATCGTGGTATGGAGCGTTTTCCCCATACAACTCATACTTGTAAGGATTCCCCTACAACCTAGGAAGTACGATCCGTACAAATAGACGCACTCCATACAAACTGTAAAAAAGACCATACAACTCGTATATACAAGCGATTCCGATTCGGATTGCCCTGTACGCGACGTTCACATGTATTCCCGGCAGCAATTTACAACCCGTCAAGTACGATTCGTACAAACGGCACTCCGTACGGCTCTTTTTTTACAGGAGCCAAAAAGTGCCGGGAAAACATGGTACGCCCCGAAAACAGTACGAGAAGGACCCCCATGTACGCATCGTACACCCCATGAATACAGAGGTACGGTGCATATGTACGGTGCGTACCGATGACAAGGAAAGTGGGGTACGGTGCGTATATACACGCTGAAGGGGTACTGGTCATGTATGCACCGTACAAGCACCGTACCCCAAAATCGCTTGTGTACGCACCGTACCCCAAAAGTGCGTATGTACGGTGCGGACCCCAAAATCGCGTATGTACATGCGCGATGTTGGGGTACGCTCCATACACACGCCTTGCATGTGGGGGGACCCCTGTATGCCTCATACCCCTATACAAGCCATACCCCGGTATGAGTCGTACCCCCAGAACGAGTCATACCAGGGTACGAGGCGTATAGGGTTTCGCTTTCTTAGCCCAGTACGAGTCATTCCCCGTATACAGGCCATTTTCCATACAAATCGCATGCTGACAACTCGGTACGAATCGTACTTGATGGGTTGTACAGCCTTTTTACAAATTGTATGGTCTTTTTTACAAGTCCGTGTCGTACAGCTTTTCCCGATCCGATTTGTAAGGATCGGGCCGATCTGTATGTATTTTTCCCATACGAATCGTACGGGGGTACGCACCGTACATACGGGGGGGTAGGGGTATGTACCGTACATACGGGGGTGGGGGTACGCACCATACATACGGGGGTTACGCACCATACATACGGGGGGTACGCACCGTACATACGAGGGGTGGGGGTACGCACCGTACATATGGGGGGTGGGGGCACGCACCATACATACGGGGCATGGGGGTACGCACCGTACATACGGGGGGTGGGAGTACGCACCGTATAAACGGGGGGTGGGGGTACGCATCGTACATACGGGGGTGGAGGTATGGTGCGTACAGGTATGGGTGCTGGGGTATGGTGCGTACATGGGGGGGTGCTGGGGTACAGTGCGGATGTACGCGGGAGGGGTGGGAGGCTGGGGGGGTCATATGACTCATACCCCTCACCCAGGTGTGCCCGGGGTAGGGGTGGTACACAGTTCGCTCCGTACGGGACGGTTTACATGCGGTTGTATATTCGGACGGAGCGTTTTACATGCGTTTGTATATTCGGACGGACGGTACGGATCGTACTTGTGCGCTCGGCTTCAGTTTTACGAATCGTGCGTAAAACTGTCCAGGGACGTGTCGTAGACTTTTCCCGATGTCATTCGTATGTATTTTCCACGTACAAATCGTACTTGCCCGTTTGTACGGGACTTGTACAATTCGTACGTAAAAAAATACAGATACGATTCGTACGGGAATTTTTTTTACCGGATCGGAATCGCCACCTTAATGTGTTTTAATAGATATATATAATTTAAATAAAGTTTACTAGGGAGAGAAACATGGTTAAGTATTTGCATTGTTTTTTGTTTTTTGAAATCTTACCTTTATAAAAAAATATTTAGGTTGTTCGTTTTTTTGGGATATGACCTTGAGTTGTAGTGTGGTCTGAAAAAGTAGAAAGAAAATTATTGTTAGGAAACAGGTTAATGTTTTGTATTTTTAAAAACATTTTCAATTTTCTGGCTATATTTTTTTAGTAAAGTTTAAAAAATTTATTTACCTGCAAAATGTATTTTTCTGTGGGAGAAGATATTTTTATTGAATTAGAATAATATTAGTAAAAACTTTATTGAAATATTTTATTGATGTGAAAATTACCTTGTTATGTTTTTCTTTTTGATGTACATTGAAAGATTTGAAAGCTGAAAGAAAAAATATTTGAACATTGTTTAGAAAATGTAATGAGGATGTTATTTTATTTGGTTCATTTGTGCTCGCATACTATATCAATTGTTTACTTCTTTTTGGTGTAAATATTTGAGGAAATGACCTTGCAATATGCTTTTCAGAACGTTTTCGGTATACATATATTTTCAGTCCAAATATTGCTGTTATTCTGTAGCTGGCTATAGTAGCAATCTGTTGATATATTAAAAAGTAGAATAAATATTTTAAAGTTTGTGATAATATTTATAACCTAATAAAAAACAACAAGCATGTTTTACTGAGATAAGCGGATGTTGGAGTAGGATTCGTAATTTAGTTTTCATCAATATCCAGCATTTTCACTGAGGCAGGCACCCTTTAGATTAGGAAAAGTAATTTTAGCCTCATCACTCTTTAGTACTCTTTGTGAAGTATGCACCCCTTGGGGTAGGAATAGTAATTTGAACCCCATCACTATCCAGCACTCTCTTTGAGGTATGCATCCCTTGGAGTTGGAATAGTAACTTAAACACCACTACTATCCAGATTTTTCCCTGAGCCAGGCACCTTTTGGAGTAGGAATAGTAATTTGAACTCAATCACTATCCAGCACTTTCTCTGATGTATGTAACCTTTGGAGTTTGAATAGTTATTTTAACCTTGCCACTATCCAGCATTTTCTCTGAGGTAAGCACCCTTTGGAGTAGGAATAGTAATTTAAACCCTATTACTATGCAGCATTTTCTATGAGTTAAACACCCTTTGGAGTCGGAATACTTATTTAAACCTCACCACTATCCAGCTTTTATCCTGGGGCAAGCTCACTTTGGAGTTGGAATAGTAATTTAAATGCCATTGCTGCAGCGTGGAAAGTCAAATTCCCCCTTCGTCACAGACCAAACATCGCAATGACACCCTCACTCAAATACATTCATTGGTGGGGCACATAACACCAATACTCACACTAACCAAATCTGTTTCTCTAGAGGGATAAGTTTCCAAACGCTGACATGAAAGGAATATCTTTTTACCTAAAACCCTAATGCGCATTGAATACTTTTATAAACTTTTAACCTCGTGATATTCCCCTCATTTGGTGATGAATCAGTTAGTTGTTTTTTTTGATTTAGTGATTCAATTCATTTATCTATACTCTTCTCTTATTCTAGTTTCTTCAAATAATCGACACAACACGTTTGTCAATTAATCAAAACATCGTTTATCTAATTGAATTGCAAATTGTTAGAAAATCATCGTCCACACCGCAGAACATCATATTTACCTAATCTGGCTATAAGTCATCCTCTAAGTCAGTCAAGTCGTGGAAAATCTTTAAATTCATCAAAGTCAGGCCGCGATTCAGTCTCTCAAAGATTCAGGATAACAGCTGTCCAGCAGAGTCACCATCCTCTCCGTCAGCATGACGTCAGGAAATGAAAGTTCGCTCAAAAAAAGGACTCTCTAATTCGCTTTGTCTACCTACTTTTATAATGTAACAAAAATCAGTTTTTAGAAGGTCCTGATTGGTGGATTTGGGATCACTCGGTAAAGTTCTCACATAGTCCGTAAGATTAAGTCATCGCACTTGCTGGTTTTGGTTTTAAAGACAGTCCATTGTTGAGGTCCTGGCGAAGCTCCCAGGGTGTCCTTGGTGGGTACATCTTCTCCTGGGGTCAGGACGAGGCCATTGTTGCTGGCGGTGATGCATGCGCACTTCACCCAAAACCTCGTGAGACAGCAGCAGTCACGTCGTACGTCTCAGTCAGCCATCTTTATGAAGCCCCAAATGGTCAACTTAAGCAAAACAAACACAAAACGTAATTGAAACATTGAAATGGCTAATAAAATGTTAAACCCTCACTAATTCCCTTATGTGTAAGTAATTATCTAGCATAATAGCAACATTCAAAGTGTTTATATTCACCCAGTGATGTCATCTGGTGCAACTTACAAATACATCACAAAAGCAACATATATCATGCAATATTCTAATTTTCTACCATTAGTATGCGTACATATATTAATATACAATTAGTTTAGCCATGCAAAATGCAAATCCCATGTGTAATTCTTTTGTTAATATAATTGGTGAGTTTTCACTTCAAACGAATTAATAATATTACTATTAGTTGATTATTCAGATTAATATAAACATGCAGAATGGGGGGGTATACAAAATTTTGTACTACCCGCTCCAGCACCATCACTATCAAGCATTTTCTCTGAGGCTAGCACCCTTTGGAGTTGGAATAGTTATTTAAACATCATCATTATCCAGCATTTATTCTGAGGCAAGCAACATTTGTAGTTGGAATAGTTATTTTAACACCAGCACTATCCACTATTTTTTTTAGAGGTAGCATTTCTTGGAGTTGGAATAGTAATTTAAACTTTAACACTATCCAGTCTTTTTTCTAATGTAAGCACCCTTTGGAGTTGGAATAGTAATGTTAATACCACCACTATCCAGCTTTTTTTCCCTGAGACAAACACCATTTGGAGTAGGAATAGTAATTTAAATCCCACCACTATCCAGCATTTTTTAGAGGCAAGCAACCCTGGGAGTTGGAATAGTAATTTGAACCTCACCACTATCCAGCATTTTCCCTGAAGCAAGTACCCTTTGGAGTTGGAATAGTATATGAAACATTATCACGATTAAGCATTTTTTCAGGTGCAAGGATCTTTTGGAGTTGAAATAGTAATTTAAACACTATCACTACCCAGCATTTTCCCTGAAGCAAGTACCCTTTGGAGTTGGAATAGTATATTAAACATTATCACGATTAAGCATTTTTTCAGTTGCAAGGATCTTTTGGAGTTGAAATAATAATTTGAACACTATCACTATCAGGCATTTTCTTAGAGGCCAGCACCAATTGGAATAGTAATTTAAACTTCACCACTATCCAGTATTTGTCCTGAGGCAAGCACTCCTCTGAGTTGGAATAGTAATTTTAACACCAGCAGTAATTAGTATTTTCTTAGAGGCAAGCACTTTTTGGAGTTGGAATAGTAATTTAAACCTTAACACTATGCAGCATTTTCCCTGAAGTAAGAACACTTTGGAGTTGGAATAGTATATTAAACATTATCACTATTAAGCATTTTCTCTGAGGCTAGCACCTCTTGGATTTGGAATAGTAATTTAAAGCTCACCATTATCCAGCTTTTTCTCTGAAGCAAGCAGCCTTTGGAGTTGGATAGTATATTAAACATTATCACTATTAAGCATTTTCTCAGAGGCAAGTACCCCTTGGATTTGGAATAGTAATTTAAAGCTCACCATTATCCAGCTTTTTCTCTGAAGCAAGCAGCCTTTGGAGTTGGATAGTATATTAAACATTATCACTATTAAGCATTTTCTCAGAGGTAAGCACCCTTTGGAGTTGGAATAGTAATTTAAATACCACCATTACCTAGCATTTTCCCTGAGGCAAGCACCCTTTGGAGTGGGAATATTAATTTAAACCCCAATATTATTTAGTATTTTCACTGATGAAAACACACCTTGCATTTGGAATAGTAATTTAAATACTACTGCTATCCAGCATTTTTACTGAGGTAAGCACTCTTTGAGTTGGAATAGCAATTTAAACCCCAATATTATTTAGCATTTTTTGAGATGGAAACACCTCTTGCATTTGGAATACTAATTTAAACGTCACCACTATTGAGCATATTTCGTGAGTGAAGCAGTCTTCAGGGTTGGAATAGATATTCAAACTTAATATTATTTTGCAATTTCTCTGATGCAAGCAACCTTTGTATTTGTAATACTAATTTAAACACAATTTTTATCAAGCATTATTACTGAGGTAAGCACTCTTTGGAGTTGGAATAGTAATTTTAATAATAGCACTATTCAGCTTTTTCCGTTAGGTAAGTAAATCTTGCTGTTGGGATATTAATTTTAAGTCGTACTATATAATATTTTCCCTGAGGAAAACATCCGTTGTATTTAGAATAGTATTTTTAAACTTAATACTAATAATCATTTTACTTGAGGAAGCCTTCTTTCTACTTGGTATAGTTATTGTAAACCCACCACTATACATTTATTTAAAAACGGTAAAAAAAATGTATATAGTTATATTTACTCACTTTATATATATTGTATTTTCTAATCTTTTGTAGAAGTTTGAAAAGTTTCCCAACAAATTGAAAAAAATTAAAGTGCTATCTTTTAGTATATGCGCGTTTGCATTAATTTGTAAATATTTAAACATTTCTACAGTTTTTACTTACTTGGGGCCCGATTAGGATGGCGGTCGGAAATACCTCCTGACCACCACGGTAGCGAGAAAAGACCGCCCGCATGGATGCAACATAATCGCCAGTCGAATTGCGATGCTCAGTGGTCGAAACCCGACCACGGTGGTACGATCGTGGGCTTTAACATTGCGGTGGTTGCTGCTGCCAACAGCACCGCCGCGATGTCCAAAATGGCATGTCCTGCATTTCCATGCACTACGTGACAGACACTACACAGTGCCTGCCACCTGGTACAGGGAAATGGTGGGGGTACCATGGGTACCCCCAATGCACCCACACCCCCAACACATTGAGGGCCTGCAAAGGGCCCCCAAAGACATTCTCCACCTGCCTTTCCGTGGCGGTCCCATCGCTGTGGAAAGGCTGGCTGCTTAGCATCCTAATCTGGCGGACAGAAAAAGCTTGGCTCCGCCACCATTTTAGAGGTGCTGATCGTTCCTCCCGGCAATCGCAACGATTACCTGTGGCGGTTCCGTGGCGGACGGTCTTTCCCACCGCCGCAGTCGCAAACTCCATACTAATCTGGCGGTCAGGGAATCGCGGTCGGCGGGGGGAAAGTTTGCACCTGCCGGACCAGCGGGCTCTTGGTTTTTTAGATGGGTCGCTTCGAGGTTTATATTTTTCCGTATCAAAACGTGTGTGCAGTCTCTGGTAATCAGGTAACTACAGTCTTTAAAATGGTGGACGGCTCTTTTTATACGTTTTGTGGTGTTGAAAGTTACTTGGAATGAAAATATGTTTTGTGCATGTTTATACGTTGTGTTTTTTAATGCTGTGTGAGAATGTAAAAAATTATTTTGTTATGTTGGTGTTCGTAACTTTTTTTTAATGTACGTTATAACCTCCGTTTTGGCTATTTCCGGGTCAAAGTAATTTAATTGAAAGATTTGTAGGACTTTTGTTTTTGTGCACTTTAAAATGGTGAATTTCTTGTTTATATTTGTATTAGTTTTGTGTTATTGTGTATTTATTATGTTACATAAAAAAAAATAATAATGGTAGATACTTTGGTAAAATCAAGTGTATTAATGGTCGCTTTTTTGGCTTCTGTTTATATTGGGAAAAAATTAATTATTAATGAAATGTTTATTATAATCAAATTGTCCTATATACATTATTTAAAATGTTGTTTAATTTTTCATAATTTTTCAACATGTGTTTTATATATTTGGCTTATATTTAGTAAAATTATATAAAAAAATAATTATGGGGTGTGGCTTGGGCACGCATGGAGTGAGACATGTGTTTTCAAGTCCCCGCTCCGGCGCTTTCTGCATAAGCTATTTTCCTGCCTGCCGAGATTCCCAGTTGTGAGGCTGAGCCCTGTCCAACTTGGGGACCCCCGCTGCTGTAATTTGCTGGTGTGAGTGCTCTCCGGGGAGCCCCCTGACCGGAGATCTTGGCTGGCGTAGATCTGCCCCGCTCCCGCAGCCATGTTATCTGCAGGCCGCGTGGAAGTCACAGGCGAGATCTGCCGCTCTGCCTCGATGCAGGGACCCAACGCTTGTCCCCTGGGGAGCTCCGGAGGTCTTGCCTTGATCCCGCACCGCTTGGGAGACGGTGGGTGGCTGCCGCTCCTCATCAGCAATTGGACCTTCATGGGAGATGGAGGGGGAGTTATCCTGCTGGGCCTTGCTACACGAAGGGGCGGCACTGTCATCAGGCCCCGACGGCTGAGGAGACACTGCTGCGCCGCGCTGCGGTGAAAGGTACCGGGACGGGGGTTGTCGTTGTCGGCCTGAGTGGCCCAGGAGGCTCCCACTGCATTCCTCGGACCTGCCGCCATTTTGCCTTTCCTTGCGGCCTGCGCTCCCACGTCCCTGAGGTTTGTGTCTTTCCTTGCTGTTGGACCCTTGCCCAGGATGGACGACATGTCTGCGGACTAGCGCTCTGGCCCCTCCTCTCCGTTTGCATGCTTTGGTGCCTCCTGCCTTCTAGGCCCCACAGGGATACATACCCACTCCCTGTGGCCCTTGGAGAACCAGGGTCACTGCGAGGGCCTGCTCTGGATCCAGTGCATTGGTGATTCCTCCCACTGACTTTCTCCTTAGCCCCTGGTTGGACCGACTAGCCTTGCTGCAGCCTGGTGATGTCCTCGCAGCTTTGGGCCTATATTCTGCCTGGGGAGTGTTTTCTGCTCTGCCTGCCCCCCTGTCACCTCCCACCGACTTCCGAGGTTGATGTTGTTTGTCCTGGGTCATTATTCAGCTGGTCTTTTGCACCGGTGCACTGTTAGCCCTTGGCCTCGTCCTGGGAGCCAGAGACCGCACGGCCTTGGTGTTTGAGCCCTTTATTGACTGACTGGCCCCTATCGGGTCCTCACTTGCCCACTCCCTGATTTGCTTGTGCATTATGCCTTGAGTCAAGGCCACCAGTTTCCTTGTTTATTGCAGAGATGCCTCCTACACATAGGAACACTAAGGACTCTGACGCTGCAGCCTCCCGGGAGAATCCGGTGACCTCCTTATGGTCCAAGATGCTACCCACCACGCAAGATGATTCTGCTTCTTCTTTGATGTCCTCTGGGATGCCTTCCTCTGGGGTGCCCATCACCCAGGCATGTATGTCGACGTTTCTTCAAGAGATCAAGGCCGAGATTGGCTCCCTCTTCCAGGACTTCAAGACTGGGCTGCAAGACATCCGCAGGGAAGTCACTGAAATTGGTGATAGGGTTGATGGCCTCGAGCGTACCGTGGATGCTAGGACGGAGGACATAGATGGTCTCTGGAAGAAAGTGACTGAACTCGAGGACCAAAACATCACCCTCAAGCTGAAGCAGGAGGACTTGGAGAACCGCAGTAGGTGGAATAACCTCCGCATCTGAGGCGTTCCACTGGGAGCAGAAGGGTCGAACATATTGTCGTATACTGTGGACCTCCTCCATGCCATTCAGGAGGGAGAGGGCTCTTCACCGCCTATGCTCGATAGGGCCCATCGACTGCCTGCTCCTCGCAATCGTCCTGGCTTTGTCCCAGACATCATTACAAGGGTCCACTTTTTTGCTGAGAAGGAAGCTATCCTCCATAAGGTACAGGGAGTCCAAACGATCTCTTACAATGGTCTTTCGATCCAAATCTTCCAGGACCTCGCCCCCTCAACGCTTCAGCGTAGGAAGAGCTTCAAGACAGTGACGGACAAACTGAGAGAGCTTGAGGTTAAATACCAGTGGGGACACCCTTTCCCCTTGCTGTTCTCTTGGGAGGGTAGACGACAGAGTGTTCGGTCCCTGCAGGAGGCGCAGAGTCTTCTCCGTCTTCTTGTTGACTCGGAGAGCAATGAACATCCGCCCCCTGCCACACGCCCTATGGGTCCTCTTCGGCCAGAATGGTCAACCATGCCTGCTCCTCAGTCTAGGCGCCTCTCCAGGGACCTTGATTCTACACAAGCAGGAGGCCATCAACCAGGTGCGGTCTCTGAGTGCCTCTCCGTCCCTTACGAACTAGCTGCCTCCAACGATGTGGTATCTCTGACTGTGCCTACGCCTAGTGCCTTCTCCTCCAGACTTCTCAGCTGGGTCCCAGTGACTAGACCTTGGTGTGCTTCTTTTTTCCTCATCCATGCATGGGAGGCTGCTGGCGGAGGCTCTCCGCTTCCTGTGTGTCCGACACCCCCCTCTTTGGAGTCCTATAGGAGAGTGACTTCTCTGGGATGGTCCACCTTCAGGATCCTGGACTGTCCCGAATAGACTCTATGTTGCCGTGGCCCGGTTGGCCTGTTCATCTTTTATGCCTTTCCTTTTTTTTTCTCTAATGTTTATTCTTTGTTATTTCTTTTGGCTGTTTTCTCTGGATGCGCCATCCCTGATTTCTCACTGGCAATGCTGTGCTTGGCTTGCAGGAGGAGTCTATCGGCTTTGGATTGGATGGGCTTTTATTTGTATGCCTGCTGTAGGTTGGCTGCGGCTGCTCTCGCCCCACTGCTTCCATCCCTTCTCTGCGTGCCTGGGGGAGGCCCAAGGTCCCCTCAGGACTAGGGTCTTTCTCCTTTACCTCCTTGGGTTTGCTTCTACCTGGGCTCCGATCTCACCTTTTCCTGTGCATTGCTAGCTCTGGGGCGTGCTCTACCCTCTCTCTCACTCTATGACCCGCACCGTCACTTTCCTCTCCCTTAATGTAAAGGGCCTTAACTCTCCCTCTAAGCGTCACCAGGTTTGGCGTTATCTCTCCCAACATGATCCTGATGTGGTCTTTCTTCAGGAGACCCACTTGCTCTCCGCTGACACGCACCTCATGTCCCACCACAAATATCCCACCCAATTTTAGGCGAGTTCCCCTACCAAGACTGGGGGGGTGGCGCTTCTTTTTAAGTCTGGTTGGCGAGCAACCTCCTCCCAATGCACAGCTGACAAAAATGGGAGATTTCTCAAAATTGAAATGGCTTGGGGCCAGGGCTCTTGCACCTTTATTAATATATATGCCTCTAATCAGAATCAGGATATTTACTTGTGACAGCAGTTAGGGGCATTACTTTGTGCGGTCTCTACCCCGATTGTCCTTGGTGGCGATTTTAACTTAGTTTGGGAGCCTGAATGGGATCGTACGGCACAGGCACGCCACGTCTCGGGGGCAATGTCATCGCAATTGAAGAAAACCATTACTGACCTTGGCTTGGTTGATGCCTGGCGACATCTCCACCCTGATTCCTGTGATTACTCTTTCTATTCCCATGTTCACCGTTCGTATTCGCGGATTGATTATTTCTTTCTCTCACTTCCCTTGGTTCGTGACCTTGGCTCGGCGAGTATTTCGGACATCTCAATTTCTGACCATGCCCATGTTTTACTTTCGATCCAGCTCCCTGCGTTTCACGCTGATCCACTCCCGTGGTGGCGTTTCCCCCCCCCCCAGGCCCTCCGTGTTCCGGTAGATGTGGCAGATATCCGCAAGGAGGTCGAATCTTTTTTTGCGTTTAATACCCTCGACGGTACGTCTGGGGCTGTTCGCTGGGATGCTTTCAAGGCTAAAGATCTTGAGCGTGCGGATCATGCTACTCCCTCTCATGCTATTAAATGTCGTCTGACTGCCCTGCGAGGCCAGCTTCGCCTACATCGTACTAATAAGGCTGAACGGCCACTTGTTAACCTTAAGCAGACATTCTACATAGGCGGTGATAAGGTTGGAGCGTGTTTGGCGCGCCGGTTATGAGCCCAGATTGCTCGTTCTCATGTCCCCAAGCTCAAGCGCCCTGATGGATCCTGGGCCACTTCGGAGAAGGACAAGGGCTGTACCCTTATGGCCTTCTATGAGGATCTCTATGCTCATGCTCCTTGCTCCCCGGAGGCGGCTGAGAGTTTTCTGGATGCGTGCCCCTGGGATCCTATTGACCCTTATTTTAAGAGGATGCTTGATGAACCTATCTCTCAGGACGAGCTTGCCAAGGCTCTGAAGCAGCTCCAGACGGGCAAGATGCCGGGTCCTAACGGTCTTCCGCTTAATTTTTATCGGGTCTTTTATCTGCAGCTACTGGACCATCTACTCCATCTCTTTAATAATTTTACGGATAGTACGGGACTTTCTCCCACGATGAGTGAAGCAGAGATTGTCCTGGTCCCTAAGCCCGGAAAGGATCCGACCCTGGCAGCTTCCTTCCGCCCCATTGCCTTGCTAAATACAGACGCCAAACTATTCACAAAAATTCTAGCAAACCAGTTGGAGCCCCATTTACCGGGACTTATTGACACTGGCCAGGTAGGTTTCATCTGGCATCGATAGGGCGCTGATAATATCCGACGTATTGCCCACCTAGTGGAAAAATCGCACATCAGAGCCATCCCTGCCTGTTTAATTTCCCTTGACACCGAGAAGGCGTTCGACCATGTGGACTGGGGCTACCTGTGAGCGGTCCTTCAGAAGATTGGTCTGGGACCGGGCTTTATCCCTAAACTGGTGGCCTCCTATGCCAAGCCTACTACTCGTATACGATTCAATGGCTCTACCATCCCCCTATTTCTATTTCCCGGGGCACGAGGCAGGGGTGCCCGCTGTCTCCCCTTCTTTTTGCGCTTGCTGTTGAACCCTTGGCTATTGCCATCCGACAACATCGGGACATTCACGGCATTCGTATGGCTGGGGTGGAACATAAGGCTTCTCTTTTTGCTGACGACCTGTTGCTATCTCTCTCCTCTCTGATGTCTTCCCTACCTGCTGTGGCTGAGCTCTTGGGCTCCTTTGAGGCTGCGTCGGGCTACCGCATCAACTTGGAGAAATCCCACGCTCTTAATCTTCCGCTACCTTCATCGGAGGTCCAGGGCTTACGGGACCTGCTCCCCGTACAATGGACTGATGAGTCGATTCGATATCTGGGTTTGGACTTAACCACTACATTCTCTACTTGGACCTCCTCAAATTGACCTTGTTTCCGCAACTTTGTTTCGGGAGGAGATGCGACGATGGGAGGGACTTCCCTTGGCATGGTTGGGTCGTCTTCATGCTGTTAAGATGTATCTTCTGCCCAAAATTCTGTACCTGTTTCAGTCTCTCCCCACCCCTATACCACACGCGGATATTCAAGCCCTCCAACGGGACATTACTAAGTTCATCTGGGGGAAATCGCGTCCCCGCTTCTACCACAGGATACTCCTCCTCCCCAGATCTCGGGGTGGGTTGGCCTGTCCTAATTTACTGGAATATTACTGGGCCTGCCATCTCCTTTTTATTTCAGAGTTGATTGACCCTGAAAGCGAGAAGCATTGGTTTCATATGGACCGGGCGGTGGCTTGTAGACCGCTCTGGGACCTCGCTTGGCTTTCGCGTGCAGCGCGCCCACGCAGTGCCTATTTGGCGAAGCCGACGAGAACGGTTTTAGAGATATGTGATTGACTGGCGCTTACTCAGGGTCTCACGGCTTTTCCCTCCCCCAACACACTGTTCACGCGCAATCCGCCGTTTCCTCCCGCTCTTCAGCCCAGTTCCTTTGAGGCTTGGACCGTAGAAGGTTGCCGTGTCCTCCAGGACTTTATCCAGGGTTCAACTCTTCGCTCTTTTGATCAATGTAAACAGTTTTTCAGTCTAACTGACAAAGAGCATCTACAGTATTGCCAAGTACGCCATTGGCTGTCATCTCCCAAATATGTCTGGGAAGTGACTCGGCGTCTCACCCCCTTTGAATCCCTGGTCCGCAGATTCGACAGCTCTAAGGGCCTCATCTCCAGAACCTATTCGGTTCTTCAGCACTCTGGACATCTTCCACTCCATGGTTACCAAACTCGCGGGGCCGCTGACTTAGATGCTGATGTCACCCCGGAGGAATGGGACCACTTATGGGCAGACATCCCTAAGGTATACCGTAGCATTCCTCAGCACGAATATGCCTATAAACTGATGACACAGTGGTAATATACTCCTGCTCGCCTGCATCAGATGTTCCCGGGCACTTTCCCGACCTGTTGGAGATGCAAGTCTGATAGAGTGGATTTTTTACATATCTGGTGGTCTTGCTCGGAGCCTACTGTGTTTTGGAAGAAGGTCCTCAGCCATATCAAAGAGGTGGTGGGTTACCCGCTCCCTGCTACCCCATCTGTAGTACTCCTGGGCATTCGGCCCAACACGCTAAAGGCCATGACCTCGGCCCATTGGCATCTCATTCTACATCTATTGGGTGCAGCGCGACAGACCATTGCTTCATGCTGGAAACGGCCCCACTCTCCGCCTATTGCTGCATGGTTTCTCTGACTGTGGGACGTTCTCTCCCAAGAATTGCTTACCGCTAACCTTGCTCACACTGATACACGCTTTGACTGCATTTGGCATCCTCTCATGCACCACCTTACTAAGCTTGAACACTTCCGTCTTAAGCCTCCCAGACTACAATTGTTTGATGACCATTTGGAGCCTTATTCTAGAGATGGACGGCCAGAACCCTTGGAGTAGTCCACACTGCCTGCTGGATGGGCCTCCTGACTCCTAGAATTCCCATCCTTCATTCTAGCACTTGCCATTGATCCCTCCAACTCCCCCTTTTGGCGCATCCACTCCCCCTCATCTCTCTTTCTTCTTTTGATTTCACTATGTCTTTTTTCTATTTTGCCTTTGCCCTTTCTCTTCTCTTTCCTTTTCATCTTTCTTTTACTTTTTTCTTTTTTTTTTCTTTTGATTGTTACAGGTTTATGTGTTGATTGCTACAAATTGTGATGGTGCTGATGCACTTAGTTCTATGCCTTGTGAGGGGGCGGGGACGCTGATTCACATGCAATTACTACTTTGGATCCCTTCTTCACATTCCCGCATATTGCCGGGATCCTTTTAGGATGGCCAAGCTCCTTCATACTAGGCCCTGAGCCCTTGTCCCCCTCCATGGCCTTTACCTGGGGACTATAAGACAACCCCCTCTTAAGAATGACTTTCTAGTCCTGGACTCTGGCTTTGCTTCACCTACTTATGTGATACTGCTTTTTGTATTTTCTGCTCCATCTTCTGTATGTTGGAGTCCTATACTCGGGGGTCCTGTTTCTCCTGCTGTGTATCTGATATCCCCTTGCCCCTCCCCTTCGATTTTGGTGGCATTTGTTGTCTTGCATATGCTTTGGTCAAACAAACAGATATTAAACAAAAAAAACTATTTTATTGTTTAATAAAAAAATACTCGAGTATTAATGTTAGTACTCTAGTACTAATTTTAATGTTTGGTGCTTTTATTACATACCATGTAATAAAACAGTATCTGTTAAATATTTTTTTTGACATACTCAAATTATTGTTAATATATTTTTTATGATATAAATATTAACATGAATATTATTTTTAGTACTCGATTATTAATTCGTATACTCATGTGCTAATTTGAAATACCCATGTTTTAATACACTTTGCCACCCAAAACCCCTATTTTTCCTGCATCGCGCTCCAGGGGTTTATTATACAAATTTTTAAAAAAGCATTGTAAAAGTGTGTGTTGTATTAGTATGCACTGTAATGGATCATTCAATGCATTATCCTACTTTTGCATTGTAATGATATGCGTTGTAAAAACATGAGATGTGATGTTAGTTGCGTTGTAAAAGCTGTGTTGTAAAACCATGCGTTGTATTTGTTTGCGTTGTAACGTCATATATTCCCTGAGGGTCTCCCTGCAGGCGAACTTATAGCTGGATCAAAGAAGCTTTCATAGCTGTTCCTGTAAATATTTTCCACGACCCACAAATCTTGTTGCAACCCCTTCTCTTATAAGGGCTTTTGGGTTGTAGACAATATAGTCCCCACACACCACAGCAAGTTCAGCATCCCCCACCACGGGGGGGGTCAAGTACTTAAGGGCTCTTGGATTGTGGGCGATGTAGTCCCCAAACACACCACAGCACTACCAGCATCCCACGTCATGGGGTTGGGGGGGGGGGGTTCAAGCACTTTAGTAGCCTGAATTGTGTTTAAGCCCCTTCTCCTCCTCCTCTAAGGGCTCTCTGGGTTTCTGTCTTGGTAATGCCGACTTCCTCTGTATCGAGTGGTGCCAGGAAGAGGAAGTCAGCTATATTTAGTGTAGTTTTCTTACATTGATTCTAGCTAGGTAGAACCATTTAGGAGATGTTCATCTCACTCATTATAGACTGAGACGAGGAAGACGGATTACGAGGCAATGCCCGATGATATAAAAGGTCACTCTGTTATGGCACTCCTAATCTTTCCGATTGTATGTTTTTTTAAATAAAGGGCAGCATTGGAGAGCAAACCCAGCTGGCCAATGAATATTTTAGTGTGAAATGGATGTTTTGAAATCCCCTAAATCTTCAAGTATATAGACCTGCTCTTTTGACTCTAACAACTGTAAGCTCTTTGACCAAGCCTTCCAGAGTGTGAAATATACCCCCACAGCTGCCAAAAAAGACATTTTGATGGGTGGTTAGCTTTGCATATAGAACTGTCCTGAAGGTGTTGCAGGAGTCAGTCAACTCTAACACTCTACCAACGTCACTGGCACACCTGGACCAATCTCTAAACTTCCCATCCCCACCAAAGCAATTTAGATGAGATACTGGGAACCACATTCATCAGTAGGAATGTTACCAGGAATCTAGCGTGATTTCCTATCTGCCATCTTAAAGACAGTCATCCTAATATAATGTCCCTTGCACTTTACAGATGACTAAAGGCTAGAAGCTTCCCAAGCCCTGACATACCTAATGTTGCATCCTTTAATGATAATAAGACAGAACATTAAATTGACAGGAAGGTGGAATCTGCGTCTTCACAAAATCTTTGTTGGGAGAGCCTTTAAACACTAACACCCTCATTTAAGCTTTGGCCATCATATCGCAAGTTCAACTAACAGTATTGCCCATTTGATGTTTCCAGTTCCACATGAGCAGATAATTTCAGGGTGTGATATCTCACAATTCCACATCTTTTGATCATCCTGAAAATGTGTTGTGAATTCCAAAGACTGTGCTTATCAGTGGTAAGACTGCAGAGATGCCGTCAACATGTCCTACAAGTCTCTATCTTACGTACAACTGAGTGATATGTGGCCTCACTCTATGATAATGTAGTCACCTGGCTAACTTCACTCGTGCCGGACCAAAGTTAGTGATTTAGCCAGTATGCCAATGCACCTTAACTACTGTCTACCTGAAAAGAAGTGGAATAGCTATCACTAGTGCAGCTTGTGCAGTGACGCTAGGACCCAGGGTTGAGAGGGGCCTATTTCACCCCAATTAAATAATGACAGTTTTTTACCACAAAAGCAGGGCACGAAGACCTGAATTCCATTGTTTTCATTTTGGCCCATAGTGACCTGGCTATGCCACCACTGTAAAGTTTCCCTATGTGAATCGTAAGCTTTGTTCTTCAGAAAACAATGCCCTCCTTTTGCCCTTTGGTCGCAACCTTCAGGTATTGTTGTATATGCTATTTCCTAGTGTACTGCTTTTTCCTCAGATAGCACACTGGTAAACCTCTGGGTCTGTATCATCTATCAAGCTCACGGTTCATGTTGGTGCCACTGCACACCATTAAAACAGGTGCACCGGGTGCAAACATGAACAGTGTACTGGATTACAATGAATGAGCTGCCCTCAGGTCAGCCGTGAACTTGGAGCTGCTTGAAGGCAGCGCATTCAGTGAAATACTGAGGGGATGCTTTAATCAGCTGCTCTGTTTTTCACTGTGCAGGTGGCACTCAGCTGCACTTTAGAGCGGAGACAAAGGTTGCCCTGCAGGCAGGTGCAGTGAGTGATTCCACACACTTACAGGGAGATGTCTAGGGGGCCCAGGGAACCCCCTTTGTCCCCTCCAGAGGGTTACCCTTAGGAGTTGCACTGACAGTACGCCACGATTTTGTGGCACATTGTCAGTGCGGCTCCTGGTGGCTTCTTTGCCTTTGCGCCCACATCCATAATACGGTGCGGACGCAGAGGCATGAGATTCTCTCATTTGCATGCAGCCACTTCCCATTCAAATGGGGGAATACCCTCTTTAGATAGCACTGGTGCTACATGTGCGCCAGCACTAGAAGTATTTCAGAAGGGGCGGCACAAGTGTCTGTTGCCCCTTCTGTAATACTAAAGTGCCCTGGGGGTGAACAAAGCAGGTGCACATGCCTGTTGGGCTCCCAGCGAACTTTATGTAACACAGCCCCTAATGTCTAACATTGAATAGCCTGTAGTATGCAGAGTCAATACCCACAGGCATCTTCATGTTTCTTAAAATGTTTGTCTTTCCTATAATATGGTGCAAAGTCCTGAGTGCTATAGTAAAACGGGCTTTGTTTCTTATCATTAAGTTTGAAAATAATACAAACTTTCTCTTTTACTGATTCATGTTTGGCACTAACGCTGCCCACTTTGTGCTACCCCCCTCAGCCCCATAGTAATGTATGCCACAGAAGCAAAGTTCAATGGTTGTTCTTTATGAATGGACACTTTTGGATTTGAGTTGAGCAGAGACTCTTGGAAGAAGCAGCGCAGATACTGTGTTAAGACTATCTACTGTTCAGAAAGAAATTAAAAACCGCCTCGTTCCCTAGATACTGACCCTACTACTGATTAGTCTTAGAGTTTCTGCACCACATTGCACTCAGTCCTAGCACCGTGATGTCCCTCGGGATGAATGTTGTGCTTTACAAATACCCAAAAATACAAAATACAAACTGGAGATTGGGGCTGAGTGCAAGGTCCAGAATCCTACCAACTTTTCCAATTTGACGTGTGGGATACTGCTCACTTCAGGAAATCAGCTACTCATGGCTCTTACGGAGCACCAGTTTGTCTTCTAGGATCCCTCGAAGAAGGCAAAGTCCCCTTGACTAAAAGTCCGGGACTAATTGAACAGGTTATACATGATGTGATGATATGGGACCACAGATAATATGTTCTGATAGTAGCAAACGCTCACTGCGGCTACCTCAGACCTGACAAACTGAAGATGCGGTCCCACTTCACCCTAAATCAATTTCATGAAGCCATAAATAAGCAGATTGAGGAAAATGTGCAGTGAAAATGTAAATTAAAGAACCAGCATTTCTCCTCCTATTGTGCTCATGTGTTTGACATTTTTAAACACATTTGCCCCCCCTCCCGGTCTGCCATCATTGAGGAAGTGTTTAGAATCCACCTCATGTTTTCCCCTTGTTCACCACAATTTCAAAGAGTTCAAATGAGGGTGCAAGCCACAATGCTGTCATCCATATACATTGATACCTGCTTTTCCTTGATTGTAGATCAGCGTGATTTTGGCTCCACCATTACACGTCACAGAAGTGCAATATTTGCGTGCCTCAGCACCATATATTTTGTGTTCCTAACTTTATTAATGACAAAAGAAGTATTCGATAACATTACTGAACTGCATTTACTGTAGAAACTAGCGATTAATATCTGTTTAACTTAACCATATCCAAGGTGTAGTTCTCATACCTGTTAACACTTATGTCTCAAGTTATTTTACATATATTTGAAGATGTATTTCAAAATATAAGCAAGAACTCATTCACCTAAGTTGCATTTACAGTGCTGCATTTATTTTAAAGTTATACGTGCACAAATAATGAAGTAATTGAAGTTCACATTTTAGTGTTTAACAAAGCTAATTTACCTAGGCCTGAATCTGAAATGCATCCGGTTGCCTTGCATGTTCTCTCCTCTGCAGATGCAGTTTAAAGGCTTTATTAGGCAGAGGAATGAATACCATGTATTAGTGATAGTGAGGCCTGAGAAGAAAATCCTAGGGAGAGACTTGAAAAGCTAACCAGCTGGAGAAGGTGTCTAGTCATCATACAGCAGCAATGGTGTTTTATCAAAGGTTGTGTGAATGTCCAGGTTTTGTGAGATGGGAAAATATGAAGATGTTGCCACTGTGCACAGTAAGTGCTATTTCATTGGTTCTTGGAAAGGTGGCGTAAGGATCGAATGTTTGAGAATGTATCTGTGTGCTTTAGTATACACTGTTAGAGTTTGAAGAGATTCCTTTTAGACTTAGGGCCTCATTACAATGCAGGTCGGACTGGCTTCCATGGCATCGCATACTTTGACCCACGGCTGAACGACTGCCTACTCTGACAGCCTTTCTCCAACCATCTAGATAGCATTTGGAGAAAAGCAGCATCCATAGGGCAGTGCAGGGATCTCCCGCCACCGTCCGGATTACGATGTGGGTATATTTTGAGTCTGGTGCTTAATTTGCACCAGTGGATACAGGCGATGGGTACCACTTTGAAACAGTACAAGAGAGAAAGGTAGACAAGGTGGAAAGAAGAAGGAAGAAAAAGCTAGTAATAAAGTGAAAAAGGAGAAAGCAGGGGTGAAAATGACCTGTGAGATAATGAGATAGGTAATGTAAGGTGGCGGTAGAAGGAGTCATAAGGCAGAATCCACAGTATGCAGCCTTAGCATTCGCATTTGACATTGCTGTTAGTAGGTTCCTAAAAAAATGTGTGCGCTCTTGCACTCATTTGTTAAATGCAAATAGAAATTAAATATAAACTAAGGGGCCGATTACGATGTTGGTTGGAAAGGCTTAGAACAGCATTCAATTAGTCCGAATCTGATTCGGAAGCCTTGTTTCCGACCGACTCGGAAACATTTCTGACCAACTGATTAATATGGTTGGAAACCATTCTGACTGTCCGACTTGGTTCTGACCCACGTTCGAATGACATTTAAAGACATCGAGTTGGTCGGAGCCGACTCGTGCGTCTCTACAGGCTGGGTTTCCAACCGAGCGATTACGATGTCAGATTCGGTCAGCCTTTCGGAATCGGTCTGACCGTCACGGATCAGCTGTCGGAATCTGACTTTGGGGGCCCATAGCAGGCCCCATTTCAGCCAGCGGCTTCTGGTTGGGGCCCGTGGGGTTACCTATGGGTCTTTCCCTCTTTCCAACCATGCACAGTGTGGCAGGCACCATGGGGTGCCCGCCACAGGGTATGAGGTTTTACGTAACTACCATTTTTCAATGGGAGCCTGTGTAGTCAGTCGGAACACAGGCTCCCATTGAAGTCAATGGGAGTACGACGGATGATGTTCAGAAACATCATAATCGGTAAGTCAGACTCCCCGAACCCGAGTCGGTCGGAAAACAATCCGACAAGGAGTCGGTCAGAATGCTTTCTGACCGACATCGTAATCGGCCCTTAAGTACTGTATGAAGCCTGGGTGTGGTTTCTGTTCTAAAGAATGAACTCAGAAAGATCTGCTTGTTTTGCATTATTTTCATTTTACCTTTTTTGCTGAACGCTACAACCATGTGTGTCCTTTCAAGCAGCCGCATAACTCTTCCAGCTACACACATTTTTTTAAGTACACTTTTATTACTTTTTCAGATGCCTAAAGGCTTCAGCATGTTATATACAATACTTCAAAATTACTACTCACATCTTGCCCCCCTGGTAGTTTTTGTTGTTCCTTATTGCGAAAATACAAAGAACATGACATATGCAGATGATTGTACTTATATCAGTAGTTGTATATTGTCTTTTTCCCCTCCAGGCTCATATTTTCCATCATCCTTATGGAGTTCTGCGTATAGAACAGCATTTGTAATATATCAGTGACAGTCTATCCCCAATAATTAAACCAGACACCCAACCCCAACTGCAAATAACCATAAACCTGGTATAGACTTCTTAGAGGAATTACTCTGAGATACGTAGGGAGTGTGAGCGGTATTCCTCCAAACCTGAATTTGAGAATATGTATCTCTTCACTCTTCGTCTGACTTAGTGTAACAATATGGGACCCTGGGAACCTTCACTGTTATATCATAGCTCTGGATCCCTAGTATGGAGCAGGGTCCAGCAACGGGTAGCTATGTGTGAGTTGAGGCCCTCCTCCTTTGTTAACTTTAATTTGCACTGATGAGGTAAGAATAACCTCCCAGGCTCTAGAGATGTCCATTTTGCCTCTCCCTATCTTGGCCTCTTTGACTAGGACTAAGCCTTCATACTCACACCATCTCAAAATGTTTTGCTTCTAGGCTTCTTATTTAGGCCCCTGAACAACCTTCCACTTCATCACAACCTGTCTTTTAGCTAACACCAGTGCAAAATTAATGGATTTGCCCATTGCTTCATATTCTTCAAGTGGGGTTATATGGCCAGTACATATGTCTCAGGGCAAATTGTGATATGTCTGTCTGTCACATCCTTAATGTAAAGTACAACATCCTTCTAATAGTTTATAAGCCTTGGATCATGTGATAATGGTCAGACACTTCATCTCCACATCTAGGGAATTGAAATTATGCACGAGAACAATATTTGTTAATCTTACTTAGAGGGGCACACACTGCACATTTGAAGGGACTTCCTATCCCAGGAGACCGCTGCAAGAGGAAGGGGTGTTGCCAGAGAGGCACCCTAGTGCTATAAAGCACGACTTCACCACCGCTGCGCGGGCTGCGCACTGCACATTTGAAGGGCCTACCCGTCCCAGGAAACTGCTGCAAGAGAAGGAGGCATGGCCAGAGAGGCCCCTTATTGCTACAAAGCATGACTTAACCACCTCTGCAAAGGACGCACACTGCATATTTGAAGGGGCTACCTGTCCCAGGAGATCAATGCAAGAGGAGGGGCCAGAGAAACCCCTTATCGCTAAAAAGCACGACTTCACCACTGCTGCGAAGGATGCCCAGGTGACTGCTGCAACAGGAGGGGGTGTGGCCCGAAAAGCCCCTTAGTGCTATAAAGCACGACTTTCATACCACTGAGCATGACACGCATTGGACATTTGTAGGGACTACCTGACCCAGGAGACAGATGCAAGAAGAGAGAGCGTGGCCAATGAATCCCCTTAGCGTTATAAAAGCACAACTTCACCACCGCTGCGTAGGACGCACACTGCACAGTTGAAGTGACTTCTATCCCAGGAACTGCTGCAGCAGGAGGGGGCATGGCCAGAGAAGCTCCTTAGTGCTATAAAGCATGACTTCCACGTGGCAGCATAGGACAAGTGCTGCCCTTTTGAAGGGACTAATTGTCAAAGAGGACTGATGCAAAAGGAGTGGGCTGGCCGGAGAAGCCCCTTTGCGCTATACAGTGTGACTTCACCACCGCTTTGCAGGTTGTGCACTGCATATTTGAAGGTACTACCTGTCTCATGAGACTGCTGCAAGAGGAGGGGGTGCAGCCAAAGAAGTCCCTAAGCACTATAAAGTGCAACTTCGCCTCTGCTGCATGGGGCACCCATGGGCCAGGCACGGGCAAGGCTCAGGCCAAGGGTGGGCCCGTCAATGCCAGATGGAGCCCGGAGGAGGGTGAGCTAGGCCACCTCTCCTGGTCCCACCATCAAGGTGCTCTGTGTGTGTCCGTTTTGTTAGACCCCTCTAGCTCCTGCACCTCTCTCAATCAAATCACTTTAACTTGTAGTTGGTGGGGGGCAGAGCCAAGATGGCGGAGTGAGCAGACGTCCTGCTCGTAGGCTCCCACTTCGGATCCACAAAGCACCGGCCGGCAGGCCGTCTAAAGCACCGACGACACCTCGGCGTCAGCTGCCAGAGCCTCGGAGACGGGAGAGTCCGCGGTGGGGGCTGAAGCGGCGGCCGAGGCCCTTTATCTGCATGCACGTGGGCTGTTCGGAGAGAGGTGGCACCTGGGCCGCACCGGAGTGTCCGGAGCCTGGGGTCGCGGAGCGGCCCGCCGAGCTGGGGTTCGGCCCTCTGTCCCCAGAAACCACGGTGGCTGCGGGAAGACGCTCTCGGGGGTATCGGCGCCGACAGTACCAGCACGATGTGGCGGCGGAGCCCGAGGCGATGCTGGGGAAGGACCTAGCCCGCCATCTTGGGGAGTACGAGGAGCGCCGTCGGGGCCGTCTCGGAGGTGCCTGGAGCCCAGCGGAGTTCGCGAGGATCGCCAAGGGCCCGAGAGGAAGAAGTGCCGGGGTCGGACTTGCGGCAGGGTGGTGCGGTGACGGTGCATGGAGGTCTGAGGTGCGGAGGGGGAGCCCAGATTGGAGCTGCGATGGAGGGCGGCCTGCCGAGCCTGAGGAGCGGCTGGCTGGCCGGGACGCATGCTCCTGCCTTGTTGGAAGCTGCTGGTGAGACTCGCCGCTGCCAAAGTGGCTGCGCAGTTGAGGAGGTGGTAGAGTCTGCTGTGTGGATGCACCTTGGCTGGCGGTGAGAGGTTGTGGAGCCTGGGGCCCAGATTTCTTCCGGGCGAATGAGCGGGTGAGGAGCGGCGTCGGAGGCTGGAATAGCCTGCTGTCTCTGCGGCCAGTGCGGCGGCTGTGGGGCTTGCACACTCTCCTTTCCCCCCCGGTGGTTGGGCAACTGTTTGAATACTGGGCGCCATTGATTGAGGTCTCTGCTGCTGAGTGATCAGTGGTCCGCTGGGGGGGGAGCGCTGTGGCCGCGCTCCAGCGTTGCTGTGTCTGGAGGAGGCATCCCGGTTGGCCTGGAGGTCAGTGGCAGCAATGATTGGCAGTGCACCCGCAACGACTTGCCTGGAATGATGAGGAGGCACTCTCCCGGATCTATGTCACTGGCGCTGTAGGAGGGCCACGGTTCTGCCCCTAGGAGAGTGGGTGGCCGATCCGAGCAGAGCGGCTGAGGTGTAGGAGACTGGGGACACCGAGCCTCGAGTGCGAGCGGCCCGTCAGAGAGGCTTGCGGGGAGGCTAGAGAGCTGAAGTTTCGCGGCCCCAGCTAAGTGGCTCCTCGGGGACGTGCCCCCCCGGCTGAGTGCTGGTGGGAGAGGACAGGAAATTTGCGCGCACCTCCTCAGGCCCATTGAGAGGTACCATGTCCCACCACAAGAAGCGTCAAGATAAGACCCTCAAAGACCTGTTCTCTAAGACGGCAACGGGACAGACGGCCTCTAATATGGAGACAGATGCCACAGGAAAGGGCTCGCCAGGAGCAGGGGGTATGGAACCCATCACCAAGGACTTCCTGGAGTCGATGTTCTCCGCGCTGCGAGATTACATCTACACGCTTAAGCAGGAGTTCACGTTGGAACTTAAGGAGATGCGTGTTGACATAGATGGTATCGGAGAGCGGGTTGCTGACCTGGAGGGTAAGAGTGATGGGAAGGACGTAGAAATAGCGACCCTCCAGCAGGAGATCATTAGGCTACATGATCAACAGGTTGATCTCCAGACGCACCTGGAAGACCTGGAAAATCGTTCCCGTCGCCATAACATCCGGATCAGGGGGGTTACCATGGACATCGCCTCGAAGGACCTTTTTACCTATACGAGGGAACTCTTCAATCATATCCTAGGGCGCCCCCCAGAGACAGACCTGTGCATACATCGGGCGCATAGGGTGGGCCCTCCCAGGGCGCTGTCGGCTCCCCCGTCGGACATTCTGGTATGCGTGCAAGACTTCCGCACCAAGGAACTGATAATGCAAAAAGCTTGTCAAGTGCACCCCCTTCAGTTCCGTGATCAGCGACCGGTGCTGTACCAAGATCTGTCTGCTCTCACACTGCAGAAGAGGCGCCTCTTCCGGCCTATCACTGCGCACCTGCGGCAGCTCAACATTCCATATAGCTGGGAACACCCCTTTCGCCTAGTATTCCGCAAGGATGATAAACTGTATCAGCTGCGTTCTCTGTCTGAAGCCAGCAAGTTATTAGGGGTGGAACTCCCGGAGGAGGAGGGGGACTCCAGGCCTGGACCGGAGGACACTGGGCCCCACTGGCGGCAACAGGGTTGTAAGCGCCGCCTCAGGAAACCACAGATGGCGGAGATCGCAAAGGGCCGACAGGCGGCATTGGAGGCGGTGACCGCGGACCTCTCTGGCTCGCCTCCTGGCTAACCTTGAACGCTATGCTGTCACGGGTGTTTTCGTCTCCGAGATTGAGTTCCTTAGCGGGGGCAGGGCTCCCTTTCACTATTGGTGAATTACCCCAATGACTTTTCACCTATCACCGACGAGTGATGGACTACATGTTCTTAATTCTTCTATTCGACAGTTCTATTGTTTGGGGATGTTTGGGGAGAGCTGGGGAGGGTTTGTAGTGCTCCACGTGCACCTTCCTTTTGAGGTTTGTCCATCCCCCGGCGACCTCGCTCATTTAGGCTGTTCACACACCAGACACTCCGCAACTGCGCTGTCAGACCCGCCCCTACTGCAGGATTCCTCATTCACTACATGTCATGCCCCCTACCTCACTTAGGATTCTGACCCTGAATGTACGGGGTCTTAACAACCCAGTAAAGAGTAGGGCGATTCTTTCATGCTTGGAGAACTCGCAAGCAGATTTATGCCTTCTACAGGAAACTCACCTATTGGCACGCGACTGTCATCGGATGAGATCGCGCAAGTTCCCCACCCAGTTCTTCTCTTCTGGGCCCACGAAAACGGTGGGGGTGGCAATCCTAGTGGCTCAGAGGTTCCGGGGTGAAGTTTTGCACAAGGTGACGGAGATTAAGGGGCGGCTGCTGACATACCGCTTCGCACTGGGGGGAATGACGTTTACTATTTGTTCCCTGTATGCTCCTAACGAGGGTCCGGAACGATTCTTACATACCGCCATCACAGAAGCCACGGCTACACACGACCGCAATATCATCATAGGGGGCGACCTTAACCTAGTTTTTGATAACGTGCAGGATAGATCTGCTCAACGCACTCACCAGGCTGGGGCCTGGTCCACGGAGGGACGGGCGAGGTTGCGGGACCTGGGACTGTGCGACCTTTGGCGCAGCCTCCACCCCCAAGAACGGGAATACTCATTTTACTCCAACGCACACAAGACATATGCCCGATTAGATCACTTCCTGGTAACTGCTCCGATACGGGAGCTCACGACCGCGATTGACATCGGGGTGGCCTCCCTGTCAGACCATGCTGCGGTGCTGGCAACTTTTGCCCTCCCACCCACGGCACAACGGAATAGAGTGTGGCGTCTTAGAGAGGCCCTCCTATACCGAGAGGATGTGGTTAAACGCATTCAACACGCTATTCGCGATTATCTTGCCCATAATGCGAATTCAGACACCATGCTCGCCACACAGTGGGCTGCCTTAAAGGCGGTTATTCAGGGAGAGTTCATCTCAATTGCGGCGGCAGACAATAGGGAACGAGGGATCAAAAGGGAATAGCTTACGCAGCAGGTCCGCGAGTTGGAACAGATGCACCGGCGGACGGGAGCCCCAAGAGTGTGGCGGCGACTTAAAGCCGCTCGTCAACAGTTATTAGCGTTAGATCAAGATAGGGCAGAATATGCGGCATTGAGACTGCGGTATGCCTACTATGCGGGGGGGAGACAGGTGTGGACACCTCCTGGCACATAAACTGAGAGAGGTTCGCCAGCGTAACGGGGTCAAGGCGGTCGAGCGAGAGGACGGCACTAGCGCTACGGAGGATGGAGCTATATCAGAGACGTTCCGGGATTTTTATGCCACTCTCTATGCAGGGGCCCCATTGGAGCGCACAGATGGAGCGGCTTTTTTGGACTCGGTCACCCTGCCGGTCCTGACCGGAGAACAGGCCGAGCACCTTGAAAGCGCTATCCAGTTAGATGAGGTCGTAACCGCCATTTCTCGTCTAAAGCTTGGGAAGGCCCCCGGCCCGGACGGCTTTCCCGCACCGTTTTATAAGAAGTTTTGCTCCCTACTCGCCCCGCTCCTTGCCCGGTTGTTCAATTCCTTCGATGTCCAGGGGGCGCTTCCGAGCGACCTCCTGGAGGCCTCTATAGCAGTCATCCCCAAACCCGGGAAAGATAGCACGCGCTGCGAAGCCTACCGTCCAATTTCCTTACTTAACATAGACTTTAAACTCTATACAGGTATACTGGCAGCTCGTCTCAGCCCCCACATGCCATGCCTCATTGACCCGGATCAGGCAGGTTTCATCCCTGACCGCCAAACATCGGATAACGGGTCCTACACCTTATTGAAAAGGCCACCCGGGTCCCCGGGGAATTTATGATGCTGGCCATCGATGCTGAAAAGGCATTTGATCGAGTGCATTGGCCTTACCTGGAACAGGTGCTCGAGAGAGCAGGGATGGGTGAGCTGTTCCGCACGTTCATCCTCAATTGCTATCAGTACCCTACGGCTACAGTCCGGGTGAATGGCCATACGTCCTCTCGCTTCCGTATTGAACGCGGCACGAGGCAGGCGTGTCCGCTATCCCCCCTCCTCTTTGCCCTCTATATGGAGCCTTTGGCTCAGAAGCTGCGACAGAACCCGGGAATCACAGGAGTAAAATTTGGGGGTTTTGTCCACACGATCAGCCTCTACGCTGACGATGTGTTAATCACATTGGCGGACCCGGCATCTGCTCTTCCGGCTTGCTGGGCGGATATGGAGGCCTTCGCTCGCGCGGCCGGATTCAAAGTGAATGCGGGGAAATCCCTAGCTCTAGACCTCTCGTTGTCACGCCCCACCAGGGAATATTTGCCGAATCTGCTCCCCATTTGTTGGGCGACAGACACCGTACCGTACCTAGGGATTCAACTAGCCCCCTCTCTCCCCCAGGTGGTTCATACTAATTATTCATTGCTGCGCGACAGAGTCCGACGCGAGCTCGATCGGTGGCGGCACTATCCCCTCTCTTGGTTAGGTAGGGTGGCGGCAGTCAAGATGACCATTCTCCCGCAGATCCTCTATCTTTTCCGCACTATACCTCTCCGACCGCCTGTCGGATGGATCTCGAAAATGCAGGCTGATCTAGCCCGGTTTAAATGGAACGGCCGGAAACCGCGGATGCGTCGAGCACTGGTGTCGTTGGCGCCGGAGGGTGGAGGTCTCGGGGTTCCTGATCTCAGACTCTACTTTCAGGCTGCTCAATTGCGCTACCTAGTAGAGTGGAGCAGATGGGAATCGGAGAAGCACTGGTTGTTTCAGGACCAAGCGGTGGCGGCGAGGCCCCTGCAAGAGATTCCCTTCCTGCGCAAACCTCATAGGCCCCCTAACCTGTACGCCTCTTATATTACACGAGATCCCCTGGAAGTGTGGGATGCCACTAATCTTACCCATGACTTCACGACTTTCCCGTCTCCGCTCACACCGTTGATTGGCAATCCTGACTTTACTCCGGGGATGGAGGACACCGCTTACGCGGGCTGGAAGATGTCCGGTTGTCGATCCCTGTTTCATGTTTATGGGGCAGAGGGGGTAAATTCCTTCACTCAGATGCAGAGAGACTTAGGGCTCCCGGAGACAGAGAGGTTACGGTATCTGCAAGTGAGGCACTGGGCGCTTCAGCCACAAGTACGCTCTGGGGCTAGTACTCCCACAATCCTAGCAGAGACTGGTGGGAACGGGAATTGGGCAGAACATTGAACCATAAAGAGTGGGAGGGTATTTATTATAGGGCTAGACATTCTGCATATCATATGGGGCTCACGGAGACGCTTACTAAGATTGTCACATATTGGTATTACACTCCGGAGCGCCTGCATGCGATGGACAGTTCTCGTGAGGCGGAATGCTGGAGGGGTTGCGGCCAGGTGGGTAACCTGGTTCACCTGCTCTGGGAATGTCCGCGCATTCGGTCCTATTGGACCCAGGTGCTGGACGAAGTGGACAAGTGCTTTGGAGACTGAAATACCACGCTTCCCAGCCTATGTACTACTGGGTCTTCCCAACCCCCTGACGTATCCGCTACGGTCTCGTAGGGGCAGACTGATGGCCATTGCTATTGGGTCAGCGACGCAAAACATTCTTGCACATTGGCGCACGCCGCAGAGTCCCGCCTTCACCGGCTGGCTACACCGCTTGTGGTATGTTCTGGGTATGGAGAAACTGGCACTGACTATGGTCAAGAGGGGGATATGTATGGTGAATTGTGGCAGCCCTTCTTGACACTCTTGGCTACTGAGTTTACGGAGATCACGTGCCCTCGATATCTTCGGCTGCTGCGCATCACAGAGGTCCCGGGGGAGGGTAGCCGATAGGAACACAAGGGGTTCAACAAGACTTTGAGAAGGACGTGGAGCACGGGGAGGGGGAGGGATGAGGGTAAGGGAATGGACCCCCTTTTTTTGGTTTTTTTGGGTATGGGGGAGTTTTGGTTTTCCCCTGATTTATTTTAATTTCGACAGTTATCTCCCCTTTTTTGTTACGGTCATTCTTTGAATAAGCGCGCGCTGCTTGGATGGTGCTTTATGTAATTCCCCCATGGATATATCACGGCAGTGACTGATGATCTTTATGAGCATGTCCGTTTGTTAGAAATATGTGAATTAATATTAATAAAAACATTTAAACCATAACTTGTAGTTGGTTGCTTTATCCTGGTTTTTCAATGCTGCTCTCTATAAGTTATCATGGGAAAGAAGAAAATTGCTGGGGGCAGTTCGGATCCACACTCCCATCGACAAGCATCTTTAATGATCGCATGCTTGTAAGGACCATGGGGGTCCCAATACTGAAAGCTGAGAGGAGGCTTTCATTGAGTAGGAGAATGGGGCTCCAGTTCTGTTAGGAGGAGTTTGCAGATTCCGTCCTTGGATTGGATCTGGCAGCTAGTCCTCTTCAAAATGCCCCCAGGATGCCCTTTGACATTGCATACATTCTTGATGTATCCATCACTGAGCCCAGTTTGATGCATGATCAGTCTCCCACCGTTTTTCTGAAGCCAAAGCAAGGCTCACGTAGCAGATAAAAAGCTCCATCAAATAAGAACACTCAGGTAACTCAGACAGCTCAAACTTCGCCTGCAGGGACAGCCTCGTCTGCTACTCTGCCCCCACTCCCACCCTTACCACGCTTTCAGTAGAAGCCCCAGAGCCCACTTTATTGGATCAACTCAGCGTGGATCGATTTTTGGAAATTTGTTGTCACAATATTAGGAACTGCTTTGCGCTGAACTTTCCCCACTTAGGCAGTGGCTTATTAAAACGGTAAGGTTAATTGAGACATTCTCTAGGCGACATGACCAAGCTGAATCAATTAGCTCTGTGTCAAACACAGACAAACCTTTCACTCCCCCATTGCCTTGCACTTTTTAAACTTTATATGTTGTAAGAGCAATCGAGAAGCCTCACTCGGGTCAGCCTAATGTTTCCACCCCAATCTGTGTCTGGGGCTAATATTTCATCCGGGTCATGTTTTCCCCCTCTTGAAGTGGCCACCTCACATGTGAACAAGGGCAGACTATTGATAAGTCATCGCCTGAAGAGGCCATCTCGCTACAAGTCACATCTGACCCAGCAACAATCACTTTACCCACTGCTGCGTGTAGTCGCGGCCGGCATTAGTCACGGGTGGGGAGGCGTGCTGGGAAGGTTGCGCGAGGGGTTACATTTAATAATAAATAAAAAAGCATACCTATCTGCCGGCCAGGGCCCACTTTTGCTCGGCTCATGCTCCTGCAGCTCTGTGATTGAGGGGACGCCCCCCAGCAAGGGGCTACCGGGGAGGGTATTTTCTCCATGTAGGCTGCATTGCAGCCTGCATTGAGAAAGGTCAGAGTGCGTATGACTGGTTTGGGCCAACCAAACAGTCATTGCTCCCTCAGGGGTGAGCACACCACTCCTCCCCTACCAAGCCCTGCTTGCAGAGCAGTCCCATCCACCAGCCCGCCTGCAACCAAACCCTTCAGATTTCTCGCAGTGTGAAGAGCAGAAACATAAAATGGTAGCTATTACCAATTTATGTTTCTGCTTCGCGCACTCCGAATAAAGCAGTGGGGTGACTCTCCTCTGCCCTAGTGGAGGAGCACCCCTGGGTGCGTGCTCATATGTAGCCATTCTCATTGGAGTTCCTCCGTTGAGAAGTAGACAGGTAGAGACTAGTAAAGAGCTCAGCAATTAATTCTTAGACTGTCTTGCACGCAACATAGAATTTCCTTTCCCGTGAGCTAAGGATATTCTGATGGAATGGAGGGTTGGATGGATTGGACCCAGTCCTGTTGTTTCAATGGGAACAATGTTATTATAAACTTAAACTCTCCATCCCTAGTTCAGAGACTCCTGTTTGGTTTGGTTAGCAATGAGACTGTTGGAGCAGCATCACTATGGTACCACTGTGTTTTTCCTACAGACCCCCTGCACTGCCCCAGCAGCTGCGTTACAACCAGTTCTCTAACACGTTTAAAAATAACAATGAGGGTTTGTGAGCACGTGGGGCTGATTAACTAACATTTTGTGCTAGGTTTGCATTATAAAAGTTATGCAAACAAGCACAAAGTGTTTTTTTATAATTTGCCTTCAATAGCAAAGCTTGTTTTGCGCTGGAAATTGTCAAAAAGTCAATTGCATCAAGGGGATAGATATTACATGGGCGTTCCCATGCAACCACCCACCCTTTTGACGCTCTCTATCAAAAATGTGAGGCAGGCTTTGCATAAAAAAATAAAACGTTTTGAAACCAAAATCTTTTCGGATTTTGCCTGTTTCTACACTGTCCAGCACGCATAAAAAGTCGGAAAAGTCTTAAAAGTTGTATAGGTATAGTATTGAGCCCTGGAAGGGAATTCTTCATGTAAAAAACATAGGGGCCTAATACGATGGCGGGCGGACACAGCATCGGGTCATGCGGACCGGCCGCCCATGTCGCGGCGGTCCCACCATACACATTAGGATGCGCCCGCCACACTGGCAGGCGCATATTGCAATTTTAACATTGCAGCGGGCAGTGCTGTAAGCAGCACCCGCTGCAATGTCAAAAATGCATGTTGTGCATTTGCATGCACAACGTGACAGGCACTGCGCGGTGCCTGCCACCTTGTGCATGCAAATGCAGGGGGGGTACCATAGGTACCCCCCATATGCACACCACACCCCCAAACACCCTGGGGGCCTGCTACAGGCCCCCAACAGCAAACACTGCGCGGACCCCCCAGCCATCCTAATGCGGCAGGGGGTCATTCATGGCAGGATGGTGGGCAGATCGCCCCCGCTGGGCTGGCGGTGGCTACTGCCGGCCCTGCGGGGGTGATCCGCCCGCCATTGTAATCGGCCCCCTATTATCTACTCTTGCACTCACAGTTGCACTATGCCACAAAGGTTTGTGAGTGGCGCACAGATGCAAAATTCTGCGTCAGCGCTAGCGAGAGGGGAGGAGAGAGCCATATCTCTGTAGATATGGCACTTTCCTGCGCCCTCCCTGTCTTGCAACACAGCGCAGCATTTTTGGTTGCTGCAGGACATTGGGTGACACTTTAGAGAACCAGCCACTTAGTGCAGTATTATCATCTGTTCGGACTACCACTCCCCAGTTCTGTTTGAGGGATCTGGCTCCTAGAATCCTCTCGATTGTTTTGATGTTGTGTCAAACATGAAATGACTCTCTGAAAGCACCCATGCTGGTGACCATAAACTGTTGCATACACCCCACAGCATTGTTAACTCCCCCGGATGACAGATTACTGTCAAAAAGACCCAAGAACGCCAGCTTGGGGAGCTCCTTCAAATTGCGGGGCTGGAACTTTGCTTGATTGAAGAATAAGGTTAATGATCCAGCCTGGTTACATTAAGTTGCTAGCTATGTCTTTGCTGTAATACAAGAAACTTGAGAAACCATTGACTCTTCCTGTCGTGGCTTTATATGTTATTCCTGTCCAGAACTCCCTCCTTATGTGGCAGATCCAAGGGTGGTCTCCCTGTCTGAATTAACACTAATCTGACAATGAAAGTTTCAGCGTTGGACACTGGAAATCCAGCTTTTATTACCTTGCTTATTAGGGACGAACTCAGCTGCTTTTATTTTTATTTGATTAAATTTTTACAATAATGATTTTCTAACTCCTATATGTAATCATTTTAAACACCTGTTCATTGTTTTAGATTATTTAAAGCCAATTGGATCTAGTAAACTGAAACAACTCAATTACCTCCTCTGCTGGGATTTTAATGCAAAATTGAAGATTAATTATAAAATCCAGAGTTTGGACCATTAGCTACCACAGCAGGGAAGATCTTTTGATAGAGAGGAGGAACTGGGGAGGCATCTGGCTGAACACAATCTTGTTAACCTAGTAGAGTTGTTCTGTGGAGATAATACGCTTCTGCCCTCTCTTAGGGGGTAGAGGCAGGTTTCAGTTATAGATTATATTGTCTACACACGTAATATCTCAACATGGTTTTCACAGGCCGTAATCCTTTCTGTGGAATAGAGTGATCACAGTGCCTTGTATCTTGAAGGATACATCTCAGTTCATCAAATGTCCATTCCTGAGGTATAGATCCCCATAAATTAGCAGCCACGGCCCGTATAGGGCGCACTACCGGGGCAGTGACGTGGGGCGGGGGGTTGCAAAATGCGGCATACGGCCGATTTCAGGTAAGTTATGGAAAAAAACAAACCGAATATTGTTGCGCGCGCTTCACCGCCAAATGCGATGCAGCGCGCGCAACAAAACATTTTTTTCGTATCTTACCTGAAATCGGCCGTATATGCCGCATTTTGCAACACCCCCCCACCCTGTCCCTCCCCCACCCCACGTAACCGCCCCGGTAGCACGCCCTATACGGGCCGTGGCTGTAAATCAGCATACCAGCGATGGTTTAAGGCTTGTATGGCATTTGAAGAAATGTGAGGGGCAATACTAGCCATGTTGCTGTAGCCCCACCTTGTGACTTTTATGCTTTGTCTGTCTGATATTGTGACGGGGGACCAAGAAGAGACGTAACACGGGGTCCGGGTAGTTGAGGTTTTATTGCCGTTAGCTTGTGTTTTGTCCTGATAGTCAGTCTTTCACGGGCAAACCGGGCGGGATCCGTGATGAGATGAGGGTCGAGGTCTTGGGGCTGTCTTCTCCCACGGAGGTGTTCCGGTTTCTCGTCTCTCAAGGTCCGCTCTCGCCGGTCCCCAGAAGGAAAGAGAAGGGGCTTATTAGGCTTTGTATATTTGAAATTGTACCTAACACCAGGGGAGTGAGGGTCCACCTTGTGATAGCCACAAACAATAGACTCCAGTGATCGAAACCGTGAGGGGGGGTTAAACGCAAATAAGGTCTAGGGAGATACGCTGCAGTCGCCGACTACTGTGGACGATCCCGCCTCCCCATCCAGCCCGCTACCCGGTTCCGTACCTGTCCTAGCCACGCTCCTCCCCCGGGAACGTGGCAGGGCACTTCGCCGGATCCGTATCCTGCGGTCCTCTCCACCTCCGTCCTCCTGCTGTACTCCGGTTGGTTCTGCTGCTCCTCGCTCTCCTTCTCGCCGTGCTCCTTGCTCTCTGCGACTCCAACACTCCTCCTGGGTTCGCCGTCCGCCGACTTCCTGGTTCCACCCACGTTTGTAGGACCTCGCGTCGTGACGTCCTCGCAGGGCGGTCCTTGTGAATCTGGGTACTCCCAGTTAAAGGGCCCGGCACCCATCCGGAAAAGCTGATCCTCGGCTGCCGAATCCCACTCATCCTGCGGACAGGGAAGAAGGTTAGAGACCCGTGTCAGCGGGGTCCACCAATCAGTGTCTTCAGTAGCCCCCTGGGTAGTACTCGGAGTCCCGTCACAGATATGCAGAGTGAAAAAATGATCACTCATTTCAATTCTTTAAATGTGAACATCAGGCAATTATTGCTACAGCCAGAAAGGAGCGGGCAGGAGATGCCCCATTGGTTTGATAGCCACTGCTCCTTAGCCCATTCTAGGTTATGGAAGGCCCTCTCTGCTGATCCTAAAGATCCCATTGAGGTGTGGGAAACCCACAATGTGTATAGACATGTCATGAGGTCAAGGAAGAAGGACTTGATCAGCAGAGATTGGAACCTATTGGAAAGTGCATCATCCTCTAAGAATAGAATGAATTTCTGAGAAATTGTAAATAAGATTTAACAAAGGGAAGCACCACCAAACCCCCTTTAAACTGTAACGTTCCCGGGAGGAATGGGTCTCACACTGTAAGAGTATCTATTACCTAGTGGAAGAAGAGAGCCTAAGGAGCAGTTAAGAGTCAAAGTATCCAATCCATCCCCATGATAATTACTCTATAGGAAGTTACCCTTGCTATCAGACAAAGCCCCGGGCCCAAATGGGGTCCCTGTGGACTTAATTAAGTGCAATACAGATTTATGAGGGCCCCTGATAATTAACGTTTTTAACAACTCATTGTGCAGTGAGATCCCTGAGTCCTGGTCACTTTCCATTATAGTGCCATTCTTCAAAAAATGAGATCGCAGTTCACCTGAGTGCTAGCGCCCCATCTCTCTTATATGCAGCTCAGTTAAGATCATTAAGTGGTGATATTTAATCATTTAACCCCTTCGCTGCTGCGGACATTCCGCTGCAGCGCTGGGGGGGGCAGGGGGGCAGCGCGGCGGGCCTGTGCTCATGACGGAGCCGCTCCGTCATGAGCCACAGTTGAGCTGTGCTCATGACGGAACGGTTCCGTCATGACTCCGCCCATTTGCGTTGTCGCCCCGCACAGGCGGGGAAACAGCGCCGCGCAGGCGGAGCGGCCGCCGGCAGGATTGTCATGACGGAACCGTTCCGTCATGAGCACACGACAACCGTGGCTCATGACGGAACGGTTCCGTCATGAGCAGGGAAGGGGTTAAGATCATGGGAGTCCGCTAACAACATTTTGTGCCCCTATCTGTTTGGGCTTCACTAGGGCCTGGGCATAGTGGAATAGTGCTTAAACTTGAATTTGCTCATTGCCAAATACACCAGTGCAAAGCGCTGTCCACTGTACCTGGCCTTTATGGATTTGTCAACCACCTCTGATTGCATCAACAGAACAAAGCTCTGTTTGATGTTGCTAGATTTAGGGGTGGGGGTGGTGTTAGTGAACATCATGCACTCTCTGCATGAGAACCTGCCAATGAGTATCAGGTATGGCATGACAGGTGAATTGTCTGATATATGTTTCCTTGCTCGTGGGATGCGCCAAGGCTGTATCCTGGCCCAACTTCACTTTTTCTGCAGCAGTCAAGCCCACCACTTGCATTGAGAGATGGAGCATGGACAATGACACTTTATATTTTCCCTTGCATCAAATTGTTACTGACATCAGTGTACCCATTTCATAAAAATAATCTGTTGAAATTGCAGTGTTGCAAAATAATACAAGAGCAATGGGAGTGACACCATGTTTTAAATAAACTGTACAAAATAATGCTGGATAGAATGCCTGAATTAATCTCAGCCACTGGTAATTACAAAGGGCCGCATCCCAATGCATCGCTATTTTGCACACCATGCCACCTCAGTTTGGACCCAGTCATATGCACATCAGTCTTCTTGACCCTGCTCCAATGGGAACTGTCCAGCCCGAACTGTCAGGCTATGTCCTCCCTGAACCAGAACACAAGCAACCCAGGACATGTTTGCTTCCTAGTTATGGCTTATTGGCAAGCTATAGCTTGATTCCAGTGACACAGTGTGCCAGGGACCCACGTCTGGGCATACCCATTCCACTTTGTATGAGACTCTAAATTATACAAAAAAAGTAATGGATAGAATGCTTGAATTAATCTTACTCATTGCTAATTAATCGGGCCGCATCCCAATTCATTGTTATTTTGCACACTATGCACCCACAGTTAGGATATTTGTTAGGCGCATTGAATAATCCAAAGTACTTCAGTACGGTTCACTCCTTTCATTTGAAATATAGAACTCTTATGTATAAACAATATATTCTTTGTCACTAAACAATACATTCATCCTGGTAATGAAACAGGAAGCAAATTTCCATGGTTACAACATAAAGATAACATAGTATCACTCTATAGTGTAGAGGGTGGAGCTTGGCGTTGGTCTTGCATTACTTTTTTACCGCAGACCCGATGCAAGTAAAGTTTAATGGTGGGATTTCCAATCCAACACAAATCATGATTTGCGTTGGATTGTAACCCAGAGTAACACAGTGCAACACAATGTGCTGCATGGGTGGTGCATGGACGTTCCAATACAACCACCCATAAGTTTTGACACAAATCCCTATTACAAACACTTCTAGACAGTGATTAGCACCAAAATCCTGCACTAGGTTATTATTTACAATCTACACATGTAAGCATAGACCTCTTACCCAGCTTCAGCTGCAACAAGAGAAACGTTTCTTCAGTTAAGGCCATACAAATAAAGTGCCATGGGGTCCCATTCCCCTAAAACTGAGAAAGGGCCTAGTAAATCCTGTAAAGGGATACTCCATGAGTGAAATTTGATTTGCAGGTTTGCACAGAGCCTGAGGCTATGTCTCCTTTTGGCACCTGCTCTTCAGATTCCAAGATTCACACACTCTCAACAATCCAAATGATAGTCACTATTAGTTTAGTCAGCACACAGCCTCTACACACCTCCCTTAAATAATACACAATGGATGATAATAGCGTGCTGTATAATACATAATGCAGCCTGATATTCACTTTAAAATATAGATTGGCTGATTAAAGTCAAATGAAGGTAACAGTGCATAGCATGATCTTCACCAGGGTACCTTTACAACACCTCAAATGACCTAAACCAGCATGAAAAAGTTCATAACTACGACATAAATGATATGAATGAGAAGTGGCAATTCACATTTGCCAAAATGTAAATTTACATCGTTAAATTTATTTATCTCACCAGTAATATTTCACCAATATGATGCACTTTTATTTGAGCATACATTTGCTTGAAGGGGCCAGAAGTGGGTTCTCTGGGATGAGAATGGCTTGCAAAATAGATGAACACCCTCAATCTTGTAAAGTGTTGGGTTGTCACAAAGAGTTGCTAGCTATCTTACCCAGTAGCGGCGGGTGGTGGGAGTGCTGCGGGGCGGAGGGGCAGGGCGGGGGTGGAGCAGGGTGGGGGTTAGTAAACTATGGAATATGGCCCAACTGAGGTAAGTAAACAAATAAATAAATAAAACAAATTTCATTGTGCGCGCTGAATTGCCAAATGCGATGCAGTGCCAACCACCAAATTTGTTTTATTTATTTATTTGTTTACTTACCTCTGTTGGGCCGTATTCCTTAGTTTACTACCCCCCACCCTGCTCCATCCCCACCCCGCCTCACCGCCCCGCAGCACTCCCACCACCAGCCGCTACTGATCTTCCCCCTTGATTCATTTGGAGAATTACTCTGTTAAATATGTAGCCAAAGGAAGAACCATGCGGTAAAACTTTTACAATTGGTGGGTTACACAGAAAGAGGTTTCTCTCTGAGTAATTCTACTCATGCAAAAATGAAATTCATAAAAGAATTCCAGGAGTACTCCTGAGAAAACTGCAACAGTCACAGCTTTCACAGAGAAGTTTCTGGAAAAGTTTATGAATTCTAAAAAACTAAGACATTTACTTCTGACATAGGAGTAGGCCTCTGGGAGTCAGTCTGGAATGGTCTTATGATTTGAGTCCTGTTTGTTTAGTCATCTCAGGGCCCTCCACTGGCTCCCCATTCAGAAAAGATGCCTCTTCAAGCTCCTCAAACATGCCTACAAAGCCCTCCACAATACTGAACCCCCCTACATCAACAACGCCCTGACCTTCCACCGACCGACCAGAGAGCTCCGCTCCTTCAGACTCTCCCATGTCCCATGTATCTATTGCAGCCGATGTGAGATGCGATCCTTCTCCTACCTCGCAGCCAAGTCCTGGAATGACCTCCCCAAGCCACCTGCGTACGCCCCATCTCTGAAGGAATTCAGGAAGCTGGTGAAGACCTGGTTCTTTGACCTCCACCTCTCTCCGACCCAGGATCACTCACACCTCACGGTGCCTGGAGACCCCTGGGGGTGACAAGCCACATTAAACTACCCCCGCTGAATAATTAATTTTTGCTTATAACATAATAAAAGATGAATTGGAAAAAGAATATTTTCCGAATTTGTACTTGTCTTTACAGATGTTTTCTTTTTTTTTTTTTGCTTTATTATACATAATATATAATGGTGAAAGTGCTGTACAAAGCATAAAAAGAAAAACAGCACAAGAAATAATGAAATAGGGAGAGAAAAAACAGTAGTCACTTGATCATGGTTGGTTGAATTATTTGAGGACATGGGTCTTCAGAAAACGTTTAAATGTTGGTTGAGTTCATTAGCCCATGATGTCAAACGAGAGCTAATTCCACATTTCTAATAAGACAAAAGAATATGTGAGAACGAGAGAAAAAGGATAGAGGGTGCTAAGCAGCAAAACAAAAAAATAAAAGAAAGGGTAAATAAGAAAAATCATACACATAAATCGGAAGGTCAAAGGAGTGCTCACATTTAAAGTCTACACAGGGAAAAGGAAAATGAATTAAAAGGTTGGGATAGCCTGTGAAGTCGAGCTAGGTAAGGAGGAAGGAGTCAGGAGGGCTTGACAGAAACGGAGAAATAGAAGATTAACACAAGAGTTTTCAACAATCTGGAGTGGTGCAGTAACATTTTTAGGAAGACCAAAGTAAAAAGTGAAATATTAACTAAGACAGGAAAAAAATCAACTTTAGGGTAGTTGTTTCACATAAGCAGAAGGAAGTGTTTTGATTTTTACAAATGGTATAGAAGGGAAAACGATACATTTTGGAGCCAGAGGCGGTACACTGTCTCTAGACTCACCCTAATGAGTTCTTTCCACCAACTTTTAGGAGTGATGATGGGGCCTTTGGAAAGTAGACGCTATGAGCAGATTTGTATGGTGTAAGTAAAGCATGAGGTCTGTGCCATGGATTGAACTGATATGCTGCACCAGAGAGACCTATAATTTATCTATTAGCGCTATCTCGCAGATGAAAGAATTCAGCTAGAAACGAAATAAGAGAGCTGTACCAAAGAGGAAGGGTAAGCAAACAATTAAGGTATGTCCCTCTATTCTTCTCTTCATCCACTTTCAACCACTTTTCCTTCTTCTTTTTCTAATACTCATCTCAATCACTCCATGTTTCTGGTGTCTTCCTCGCCTTCATCAGAATCCTCTTGTTCGTTTCTTTCTTTTTTATTGCACTCCCTCAATCTTTCTTATCCCTTCCCCTCTTTCTATATCTTTATCCTTTCTGTCTCATTACTTTCTCCAAATCTCGTTCTTGCACCATCCCTCAAAGCCAGCATAGTGTCCTTCTTGGCCAGTCCACTATAACTCTTCGGCTTAAGTTGTGCTATGGAGTTTCCTCCTTCCTGAAATCCACAGGGTATAGATTTCATTTCACCACATATTACACTGTATGACACTACTTGCACAAGTCTCGCATTTACAAAAGTGTTAGTGCATTGGCTAGTTGTTTGACCCTCACAAACCACTGCAAGTAACTGAGTGCCCTCTGATAGCATGACTGAACTCTTTGTTCTTGGCAAATAGCTCCACTTCGAAACTATTCCAGTGTTCATTCTATTGGCTTCTGCTGTGAAAAGACTGCCAGCCTGTCACACGTGTCTGCTGTGGGCCTCCACACGTGGGAATTTGATAAAGTTAGTTTGGCCTGTGACCAACTCCAGCTTTGAGCGCGGGCCTCCAGATGTGCCCTGACCCTGTGCACACAGGGCCACTTTAATATATGTATTTATAATTGCACCATCAATTACCGAAGCCTTGTTACAATAGACCACCCCATAGCTGTGATGATAAACACCAGATTCCTGCTTGGGAACCTACCACCCTTTCACCATTTGCGCAATTGATAAATGTTCAACGTGTAAAACGTAATCACTTTACGCAAGCGTCACCCGAGTTACAAATGAGAGTGTGCAATTAGCAGGCGGGCTGCTCATATTTCTCTGCGCCTCCAGGAAATAAACTGTTCAGCTTTAAACCTTGGAACTGAGGCGCCAAGATAAGCCATTGGGGTCACATTCATTGCTTATACCCATTGACACTTGTCGCTTTTTCATCCTGTTTTTCCCAAAAGGAGGTGTATGGGATTTGCACAGCTGTACAAATCAGCGCTTGGCTAGCGGTACCCTGGCCCCATGTCACGAGGCTGATTTGCATCCAGCCATGGCTTTTCAGCCAACAGCACTAATCACGAAGTGACCTGTCGGCGGATACTCTGGAGCGGGTGGTGCGCCTGCAGGGGTCTGAGCAGGATGCCTCTTGTCAGCCCTGTAAACTGTGAACTTGAGCCGGGTAGAACTGCCCCTGGGTGGCCAGCGTTTGTTTACGTGGGGGGCGCAGAAGAAATAGCCGGTGACGCAAGGCGTAATACTCAATTCCTCTTCAGAAAGATGTTTACATGCAAGCAGTGAGACAAACACGTAAGAGTAAAATCGGAGGTTGAAAAGCGGGTCTAATTCAGCATGGGCAAGCATTAACGCCTTTAATGCAGGTGGACGACCGAACATCAATCAGTTAAGGTCACTGGCAAGCAGGCGGGCAACTAGAGCCAAATTTCGGGGGGGGCTGAAAAAGATTTCGGGGGGGGCTAAGTCTTCCAGCCATATGCAGAGTGGCTGTAAGAATGGGCGAAAACGCAACAAAAGCCTCATTAACGTGTAAATGGTCTTTTAAAGACCCGTGAACTTCGTGAAGTACTCAGGTGCGGCTGTAATTAGACGGACGCCAGCCCGCGAGACTGTCTCAGCCGGGCTGACACACATGACTGGGGGGGCTGAAGCCCGGTGAGCCCAATGGGTGTTGCGCGCCTGCTGGCAAGCAGACAACCTGCCCACATTCACAACTGAACGGTGGAAAGCGCAGATCCAGCATGTGTAGATTTTTGGCTGATAAAACAGGACTAGCTGAAAGCCACCCACCCACAGGACCTGGGCCAATCCACTGGCTTGTAGTGTGTCGGTGCTGCGGTGCATACTGCGCTTTGGAGCCTCTAGCCGCTTAAGTCATTTTTGCTTTTAATTTAACCAGTGCAAGAATGATTAAGGCGTGATTTCAAGAAAACTAATTTTCTCTTGGTTATAGCTCCTTCATTTCAGCAACGTAAAAGAGCTCTGAATTGACCAAAATGTATCAAGCAGCGCTATATAAATCTAGGCAGAGAGGCAAAACATACCCAGTTGGCCCTTGGAAGACCATTCGCGAGAGACGAGTAATGCGGCAACGTGTGTGACATTCCAAAAACTGACTTTCAGCCAAAGAAAAACGATCTGCTGAGTAGATAACGCAGGACAGCTTGTTTTATGCTGCATTTACGTCGACGCAAACAGTTTAATGCGTCCTTTCAAGACAATCGGCAATTTCCCAGAAGTGATCGGAAGTTGTTAAGGGGAGACGCTCTGGAATACAAATAATAGTTTGCTAACCCGAGAGACCCCCTCCCTCGGTATCATTAGGAGCACGTGGAGACCTTTCCTCCTTCCATCCGCCTCTCATGCAGTTCTGAGTGAAAGTCCTGCCGCTCCCTGGCAGGTACAATGAGTGATGGTGACCAGCTGGAAGAGGCAAGCCTGCCCTGGAAAGAATGACCCACAGGCTGTTGTTGCTAAAGAAATTGCGGGCAGATGTTGTTGTCATCCACGGTAATACAATTTGCATTCTATTTACCAGAGTCAGGGAAAGCTCTCGGCTCTACCCTGACAGCGCGCGCTGAGTCCCCCCAATTATTATAAGTGGATAATGCATTCATTCCCTTTCCTCGATGCATGGAATGCCCTGTCAGCATCGCGCAACAACAACAATGTATGGCATAGAGGCGTGTTCCATACCTCTACAAGAATAAAGAAAGCTGTATCTTCCAAACAGTCGTTCTATTTAGCATCGCTTATGTGGCACAGGCAGAGTTCCATGGAACATCAAGCATTGGCAAAGTCTCGCCTTTGGGACCTGTTGGTTTTGCCACCATTTTAGCAATATGTTACTGTGTGTGTGTTCATTCCATATTGTACATAAGTAAAGTTTTTACATTTGTTAACATTTGTAATCTATTTTTGCTTTAGGACAATTTTGTATTGTATTTCTAATTTACTGTAATAAGTATTGACAAAGTCAAGAGGTCCTGGCTATAGAAGGCTGAGCTGTGGGGCTTTCCAGTGCTTGGATTGTACATGTGAGGTGATTCAAGTTCAAGTTCAAAAGCTTTATTCGGTATGTAAAATACAACCATATAAGCAGAACAAAACACATAAAAAAATACATAACATCCAATTAGTACCTTATACACTGGACATGACTGAGAAGAATATGTAAACATTGTTAAAGTGCATAATGCTAATTTATCCACGAAGCATATACGTTACATTTTTAACAAAGTGCGTGTTCCATATAAGTGTCTAGTATGTGCAAATGTGCAAAAGATGCAAAGCCTAAAAACAAATCCAAAATACATCATTCAGAATTCATTTGAGCTACAAGATGCATAAAAAGAAAAGAAAAGTCTGGGCGATACCTAAGTGTACAAAATACATAACAAAGTTTGACTAATCGGTACAGACTATGGACTTCCTTATATTTATGCATTTGAGCACATACGATGCCATAAAAAAACAGGTATCAGGACTTTCCAGAGTTGTTAAAAACTTCATTGCTGATTTAGTAGAACGTATCTTGTGTTTTAAAAGGATAGGTTTTAAATAAAATTTCCTAAAATAACAATAAAATTTACAAAACAATAAAAAATGACAGCAGCTTTGTTTTGAAATATTATCACAAGGACACAGCATACTAGATTTGATCTTCATATCCGGGAATGAGACTAAAAGATGCACAATCCCTAACCTTAGACGGGTTAGGACAAATCTATGGAAGTTATAAGTCACAGTCGTGAGATATGTCTGAAAACCTCTCCTTAAGTCCAAATCAAGGTAGGAAGCAACAGTTGTTAAGCTACTGGACTGATTCTCTCTGGCAGCATTCTTATGTGCCAGGAACCTCAATTTTATGTCTTTTTTAGGTATCAGTACAGCTGCTTCAGGGTTCAGACGAATGTTACAATCAAACAGAAGGTCAAACCAGTAGTAAATATATCTCAGCCATGGTATCCGAGACGAATAATCAAGTTTCATACAATCCTTGATGATTGTTTGTGTAAATACCGTCTCAGTTTTGGACCAAATAGAGCGCCAAAGTAACAATGGACGTAGAGCAGCTAGGTCCATGATAAAGTCAATACCGGCTTCCATATGGGTTAAGATATTGGGAACTGAGGAGGGGGCACATAACAATTTCTTCAAAAATTTATTCTCATCATTCTGTAAATTATTAACAGGATGATGTCCCCATACTCCTGCCCCATATAAGGCAGATGAAATACACCTAGCTTTATAAATGGCCAGCATGTCTTTCGTTCTCCTTTGCCCTAATTTGGCTGCAAATCTAAAAATACTACTGGTATTTCTATTCATCTTTAACCTCACATTCTCATCCTCATTATTCCATTTCCCATCCCCGGAGAATGTTATCCCCAAATAACAGAAACTGTTGACCGGTTGTATCTTAATTTTATCGATAAAGAAGGAGGAATTAGATTTCACCCTCTTTCCACAGGTCATAACAAAAGTCTTAGTTTTATTAATTATCAGTTTCCTGTCTTTGGTGAATAACGCAAATCTATCTATTAAGCGTTGGAGGCCATTCTGTGTTCGTGATAAAAGAACCGCATCATCTGCGTATAATAAAATAGGAGTAACGCTTCCATCAATCACAGGGGCGTCTGAAGGCAATTTACTTAAAATTGAATCAATTTCATTTATAAATAGGGAAAATAAAAACGGTGCCAGGACGCATCCCTGGCGAATACCTCTTGCAACTTTAAAAAAGGGCGTACATTCTCCCATAGGACCATAACGTACTTTGCATGAAAGTCCGGAGTATAACCGAGCCAGAAAGTATACACACTCTTTAGGGGCACCTAGATCTAGCAAAGTGTCCCATAAGATGTTGTGATCTACAAGATCAAAGGCGCTGCTTAGGTCTGCGAAACAAAGGAACAGATTGCCATCCTTAGCAACAGTGTATTTATGTATAAGGAGGTCTAAATTAACACACTGCTCCAGCGTCCCCAGACCTTTCCTGAATCCGTATTGTGCCTTTGAAATGATCGAATTGTCGATGGCCCAAGTCTCAAGTTTTTTTAAAATTATTCTGCTCATAATTTTTATAGATGCATCTAATAGTGAAATGGGACGATAATTACTTGCCTCAGACCTGGATCCCTTCTTAAAAAGGGGAATGATTATTGACTGGCCCCAGGAAATTGGCATCTGTCCCTCCACTGTTGCATTGAATAACCTGGTTAGAATGGGGGCCCACAAGTGAATCTCGGACTTATATAAATCCAGCGGGACCCCATCTGGGCCAGGAGCCTTGCCACCTTTGCTGTTGCTTAGACCCTCATAGACCTCGTCCAGGCCAATAGTCAGGGGCAATCTTGGCCAGGTAAACTCATTGCCCTGATGGGAATCTAAAATTAACCTATCCGGGTTAAAAATATTAAAAAAATTATGCATCCATGTTTTACAATCAACGTGAGAAGTTATTTCAGGCACAGTGTCATTTTTTAAGAAAGGACTATTTATAGTGTTCCAGTATAATTTACTATCATTTGTTTCGGCCGCAAGACTGAGATTAATCCAGGCCTCCTCTTGGAGAGCTTTTTTCCTCTTGATAAGTGATATTTTATAGACAGCACGACAATTTTTAATTGCTGTGCTGTTGCGAGGTTTGAAGCTCAACGCTTGTTTTAATGCGTGGAGAGCCTGAGTACAACTTGTATCAAACCAACCAGTCTTGATTTCTTTTTTCCTTTTATATGGTTTTGTAAGTAGATTGTCAATGGTTTCATTAATTGTACACAAGTGGTCGAGTACAACATGTGGATGTACCTCATCGCCAATGCAATAATTTACTTCCATGTTGCATTTGCTTAAGACCTCCTCCAGTAATTCGTGTGGAACGACCGTTGTCCATTTAATCCTGAACCCATTAGGTCTTACTGCCTCGATGTTATTAAGACAATTGTTGGCATCCATATTTTTGTGACCCCAACTATGCAGTGATAAAGAGATACTGTTGTGATCACTTAAAATTTGCTCGTTGACATGCAAGTTGGAGTATGCACAATCATTAGACAGTAAAATATGGTCAATATATGAGTTAGCTCCTCTGCCAGTAAAAGTTGGACAGATTTCGTTATTACTATTTCTCGTACAACTTAACATATCCAAATCCAACTTGGCTAGCATCATATTTAGAGCAGTACCATACGCGCAATGTGGGAAATGTAAACAGTTGTTTTCCTCCGTATTACCAGATTCCCTTCTTAATCCACATGAATTACTCGAGGCAAAAGGACAAGGGCTTATATTAAAATCACCCACCCAAAGGACAATCGACTGATGGCCTGAAACTGCCTGAGTCCTCACAATTTCATTTTCTAGCTGAATCAGAATTTTACCTCTGTCAGCAGTGAATACATTATTATAAAAATTTATCAGCAACAAATCCTTCCCTGTATCAAACTCTAGACATAATACCTGAGAATAAACATCCACTGAAACACAACTTTTGGTTTTACAGGAGTTTAGTTTGGTTGATATTAAAATCACGAGACCACCTTTGGCTCTTCCAGCGGTCGAGCTCACTGCATTCAAGCTATATGCTGAGTATCCCTCAATAAAGATAGGTTCCTCGCACCAAGTCTCCTGAAGACATATTATATCGTACCCTTTATCAATAAAATCCCTCCAAAAAGGGGAATCTAATTTCCTTTTCAAACCTGCAATATTCCACGTAACAACGTGGTAACCTGTGTTGGAATCACAGTTTGACACTATATAATCATTTGCTCGTTCTACAAGGCAGGGTTCTGGAATTAAAAGGGGGTCTGCAGCGGAGGGCAAGGTTGCAATCTTTGTCCGTTTAGTTCCTGAGCACACCATAACGGCATCCGCTTGATTAGTTTCAAATGGAGAGTGCGAAAAAGCAGTCGCCACTATATTAGGCTGCTCACTGGTGGCCTGTTTATCGTTCGACTTCCTGATATTATTAAAGTCAGTCGTTTTCCTCCAACGACGACAAGGCAGAAAAATGGTTAAAAAGGGGGAGGGTGTAATCCCTCGGCCTACAGAATGGCTCATTTCCATATATATCCCCTCTATTACAAAGCATCGGGACTCTCGGTAGCAAGTTAGGAGGATAACCAACCCCCCCTCTAATTAGACCAGCTGCATAGTGCTCAATCTGTTGATTCTGTGGTAATTGCTGGCAGTTCAAATAACTATAAAAATAACCCAAAGGTTTAGCAGAGACTGAATTAACTTGGTTGGGTAAGGAGGCGGCTTTTAGGAGGACAGTTGCCGCATGCTGTGGGTATTTAAAATTAACTATAATACAGTCCCCTCTGGTAGTTTTCCTGCCTTCCCCTATCCAGCCAACTCTGCGAGTAGACAAAATATCTTTAGAAAATGCCAGCGGAAAACCACAGTTTTTGTTGAGCCAGGCAAGGGACTTATTTTTTAACGAATCATGAGTTTCCTGCCTGGAATTAAGTATACTTGAGTCGACCTCAGGGACATTAATCAAAACCACTGCATAAGGTGCACACTGTGGTGGGAGATTAACGATATGATTTCTCTTGTGGTTAATAAAACCAGCATCTCCATCAGCTACAGGTTTTTGTACATTCTGTGGGCGCGCACATACAGGAAGAGATGTGCTTGATAATGGAACTAATGAGGAAGAGGAAGGTACTGCTGTTGCAGTGGGTGGTGCATTTACAGACGGACTTAACTGCGTGCTGTCCCCCAAATTCGCAGAGACTCCCTTACTATAGATACTAGACGAAGGTCCCAAGGCACCATCCATAGAACTGTGAACCCCAGGGGCCGGAACGGGCAATTTGGTGTTTACCAAAGGTCGATTTTCATAAGAGGCCAAGAGACCCTTTAAACAAACTACTTCTGCAGAGACTGAATTTAACTTTACTAGCAGGGGGCTAATTAGGGCCTCTAGTTTTGACTCGATGATAGATACCAAATGGCCTATTGAGGCTGTATGAAGAAAAACCCCCTCAGCTTTATCATTGGTCCCCAGTATATCTTTTAACGAGTCAGATGTAGCCACCCTGCTCAGTTGGGTTGTACCCTGCTTTTTGGATTTGTAAGACACCACCCTCTTCGCTGGGGCTTTCCTACATGCCCGCACTTTCCTCAGCAAGGGGGAAGGAGTTGGGGTGATTTTGGAACAAGAAGCTGTGGTCTGTGAGGGGGTAGAATCATTTAAAAAGGTAGATTCATCAATGCTTTCAACATTAACCACATCAGGGGGTACATCGACCATTAATTCTGCAGTCTCAATGTCTGTATTACCCCTACAACTTTCTAAAGTAGATGTTTCAGTGTTAAGTGCTGATGTATCCACTGATGGTACTTCTAAGCTTGATCTGCCCAATGAGAGTCTCCGTTCTTTGTTGATCTTATTGACAACTTTTACCATATAATTATCCATGGTCCTCTTTTCTCCTGTACCAGACTGGTTAGTAGACTTGGGCTTCGGCATCATTACATTAAATCCAATAGCCTGTAACACAGGTATACGCGTAGAACAATACACTTACAGGTCCGTGGTGTCTGTAGATGATCAAGGGTCCGTGGCCCTGCCCTGCCTCTTCCTGCCCCGGACGGCCACAGACGGCCCGCCCTCTGCCCGGGCTCAGCCCGGCGACGCCCGCGCGCATCCCGCGACGCGGGGGGAACCTCTGCTGAAGTAGCGCCTCCGGGCGCGCTTTCCGGCGGATGTGGGCGGGTCACTGGAGGGCTGTTGGGGACTGTAGTCCTCCTCCACAGCGGCCTCGGTGTAGTGGGAGGCGGCGAGGGAGACTACCTGCGACTCTCTGTCCCCCAGCCCTGGAGCCAGGAAAGAACTGTTGCGTGGCGCTGTGTTGGCTGCTCAAGGTACGATCCCCCCGCTCCACCGGGGGAACCTTTGCTGAAGTAGCGCCTCCGGGCGCGCTTTCTGGCGGATGTGGGCGGGTCACTGGAGGGCTGCTGGGGACTGTAGTCCTCCTCCACAGCGGCCTCGGTGTAGTGGGAGGCGGCGAGGGAGACTACCTGCGACTCTCTGTCCCCCAGCCCTGGAGCCAGGAAAGAACTGTTGCGTGGCGCTGTGTTGGCTGCTCAAGGTACGATCCCCCCACTCCACCGGGGGAACCTCTGCTGAAGTAGCGCCTCCGGGCGCGCTTTCCGGCGGATGTGGGCGGGTCACTGGAGGGCTGCTGGGGACTGTAGTCCTCCTCCACAGCGGCCTCGGTGTAGTGGGAGGCGGCGAGGGAGACTACCTGCGACTCTCTGTCCCCCAGCCCTGGAGCCAGGAAAGAACTGTTGCGTGGCGCTGTGTTGGCTGCTCAAGGAACGATCCCCCCACTCCACCGGGGGAACCTCTGCTGAAGTAGCGCCTCCGGGCGCGCTTTCCGGCGGATGTGGGCGGGTCACTGGAGGGCTGCTGGGGACTGTAGTCCTCCTCCACAGCGGCCTCGGTGTAGTGGGAGGCGGCGAGGGAGACTACCTGCGACTCTCTGTCCCCCAGCCCTGGAGCCAGGAAAGAACTGTTGCGTGGCGCTGTGTTGGCTGCTCAAGGTGATTCAAATGTAGACGTCCAGGTGAATTCTGGTTGTGGACAGAAGGGGACAGCACAGTTCACCCCTTAGCATTATGGCAAATGCAGTTCATTTTAAATGCTTTCTTGAGTTTTTGCTGAAGTGCTTCACCAAAGTTGGTGCAGGTTAGTGCTGTCAATCTCTAGACATGTGTTTCTGGATATTATCCTTCATCAGTAGAGATAAAAACAAAATTTATCTGGGGTTGCTGAGCAAACTGCCACAATCCTTTCAGGTCTTAGTACCTCTCACAGGCGCACAGGTGCATCTCCAAAAGCTCGTCAACTCAATGGCTCAAGGGAGCGTTTACAAACAGAAGGGGAATGAGAGCACACTGCTTCACCTCCCAGCACAGTTCACCCCTTAGCATTATGGTAAATGCAGTTCATTCTGGTTGTGGGGCATGATTGAGAGCCCTGGAACAATGGCGGGATGCAGTGTGACTCAGTAAGATATAATAGTGTTCAGTGTATATCGTCACCTGATCCATGGCCTCCCTCCAGTGTGCGCACAGTGATGGTCATAACCACAAAAAGTGCGGCGAGGATCGACTATAGAAAGGTTTCTATTCTATTCCCCTAGTCTCAATCTTTTGTCCCAGGCGATCAACCAATATTAAGATATTGGATTAGGTGGTCTCACCCACATAATGCGGTATGCTTCATCATTGGCCACCTCATCCCATCCTGGTAAGATGGTACTAACAAGGCAGACTCAACCCCAGACTGGTTCTTAAGATACATTAATTCTCTGGATGAAACCGGGATCCAGTTGCTCAAAAAAATACCTTAAGGTATACCACAAGTGAATCCTTTATTGGGTGGAACCTTAAGTATTATTAAAAATACTATGATATATAGTCAGTGATGCTTTTGGGTAGACTTTCAAGGGCTTTCTTGAAGTGTGCCAACATGTTTTTGCAAAACCCTAGCCATAAATTCTTCTTAGGCATTCTTCAGGGCTCTAGAAGGATCCGAATTCTATACTTTTTGTAAGCAGTGCTTTAAATGGGAAAAAATAAATGTAGGTACTCATTAAATCGAGCTAGGGGCGTGGCTAGTGGGTGGGGTTAGAGGTGGGGCGTGACATGATGATACTAGGACATTTCTATAGAGTATTCATTTTGCCCGTGCATTTCCTTTGATAGTAGCTTCAAACTTCCCATATATGCAGATTAACAGCTGCATATGATGATAAAGAGTGGTGTGAATACCTGCTGGGAGCAGGCCCTAAATCATAATAGAAGGAGCTTTTAAATCAATACATTCAAGCCATCAACCGCACTTTTCACTGATGACATCACTGATGACATCATCCAGTGAATGTGTGTATTTCTGAAAATTATATATGTTTAATATATGTATATCTCAAGGTCAATGAAAGAAAAAAAGGGTATATAAGTGTCTAAATGGATGCTTTGTTTTTGAAAAATGTATTGTGTATCTGACTGATTAAGTGTATCATACTGAATACATGGCTTACTGAGTAATGTTTAAATATGAAAATATCTGTATCAGTCTCTCACTTTGTGTATAAGTGGCTGCATGGGTTGGTGAGTAGCTTCTTGGGTGTCTATATAGGTTATTAGTTGTTTTTTTGAGTATCAGTCTGAGTGTCTGTATGGTTCGGTGGGGGGTATTACCTAGTGCATAGGTGCATGAATGAGTGACTCACTCTTTGTATGTGTTGAAGACAGCATGTGTGCAGGACTGTATGGGTGGATGAGTGTGTGGATGGGTGTGTTAGTGAGTGAATGACTGTCTCAATAGTGTCTTTATGAGTAACTACATATCTATTAAACTAGTATATGTGACTATTGGTGTATATAAGTGAGTATATGTGAGAGTGAGAGATTGAAAGAGTTCCTGTATGAATAAGTATGTGTTTCTATAAGTGATTGTTTATAAGACTAAGTATGTGTAATTTTCCGTAGAAGTAAGTGTGGTGGTGTGTGTATAACTGTATAAGCTAATAAATGTATGTTTGTTTCTTTATTAGCATGAGTGAGTATGTGTGAGTAACTCTATGGATGAGTGACATTGTGTAACAGGATGTATAGGTGTATGAGTACATATGATGAGTGAGTGCATGTATGAGTGACTGTATAGGACTGTTGGTGAATGAGTGGATGTGTATGTGGTTCTTAGAATTACTTAAGAGGTTCTTGTGACTGGTATTGGTATGTCCATTGTTTTAAAAATGTTAGTCTCTATTTTTGAATGTGTGTATCAAAGGATATATTAGGGGAAGAGGAGGTCTGCCACTCTATCACAAGGAAGATGTCATCAGTGATGTCATCAGTGATGTCATTTGAGATGTCATCAGTGATGTCATGAGTGATGTCAGTGACCATGTCATGAGTGATGTAATATGTGACGTCATCCGTAGTGCATTGCGGGCGCGCGAGTTATAGTTAGCTGAACTAACTATAACGGGGGAATTTCATTGGTTTTTTACGAGTGAAATGTCCAGCTAACTATAACATGTGTGAAACCTTTGGTTTTTTCATTAAATTTGCAAGGTTTTTTAAATGCTAATTCCTAACTATAACGTGTGTGAAACCCATGTTTTTTTCAGTGAATTTGCAAGGTTTTTTAAATGCTAATTCCTAACTATAACGTGTGTGAAACCCATGGTTTTTTCAGTGAATTTGCAAGGTTTTTTAAATGCTAATTCTTTTTTTTTTTTTTTTTTTTCAATTTTTTTAACATATTTTTATTTTAATTTTCTATCCTTTTTTAAAGACTATGGTTACATTTTAAAAATTCTACAATATATTTTTTTTTACCATTTTTTTAAATTAAACAGGTAAGATTTATTAGTATAACATAGTGTTTTTTTTTCCCCTTTTTTTTTTTTAATTATTTTTTTAACGTGCGCGTACGGTAAGCGCACGTTGTGCTTTCATTACGTTAGATTTCTATGCTGTTTGCGTTCGTTTACGCAATTTGCGTAGACGTACGTCACGCGCGCGCAGCGCGTAACGCGTACGCTACACGCGCATGTTACGCGGAAGTGAAGGGGCGTGCCTGTTTTGCGCATGCTCGCGTGCGCGTGTCTTTTTTACACGCATGCGTACTTTTACCGTAAGCGCACCGTAAGCGTAACGTACGCGCACGGTGGGTCATGTGATCATGAAACACAACTTTTGATTGGTTGAAACTACTTTCAGTTCTAGAACTCTCCTACACCACACCCATTCCCCTCATTTCTGCTTGTGATCCCTTAGGAGAAGGAGCTGAGTTGTCTTTGTGATACGATGGCAGAACAGCAGAACTCTTCTGAGAGTGAGGCTAGCAGCACTACCTTGAGGCAGAGAAGGAGGAAACAAAAGAGCTCTTTTATATGGGAGTATTTTTCTTTTCCAGAGGACAAGAAAAAGGTAAATGCACCCTTAGTGACTTGTAAGCTTTGTGGCCGTGTACTTTCAAGAGGGAATCCCAACAAGAAGTATTCCTTCGGGAATCACACCATGTTGAGACACCTTCAAGATGTACACGGTAGGACACATGCTCGACATACTGAAGGTAACCCTTCAGTAAGTCAACCAAGCACATCCACAGCAGCTCAGCCTGGTCCATCATCTGCAGGGCCGAGTCCATCTTCGGCAGGTCAGCTGAGCCCTTCATCTGTGGGGGGAGCATCTCCTTTTTCTCGTCCTCTGGAAATCAACCATCGGTTTGCGAGGGTTTTAGTTCGGTGCGCCACTTGTCATGATCTAATTGCTCATAGGGAGACCAGTGTTGCCCTAGTGAACAATTTAATAGATCAGCACATTTGTCGTAACGACTAATATTCCCATTCTTTCTTTCCTCTGTCCCTGCATGAACACAACAGCTCTTTTAAGAGCCAACCTTACCTTTCAACTTTTTTTTATATATTTTTTTAAACTTTTTTTTATTTATTTTTTACCGTACGCGTACGGTACGCGTAATTATTATTTTTTTTTTTAAAAAACACTAAAAATCAATTATCACATTACAAGGTCCTTGAGAGACTACAATGATAAACTGAAAATGTGATTGTGGAGAAGTGGAAAAAAGGGACCATGAAATTTTTGACTTACCATACCCACTCAAAAAATTATTTATTAATTAAAATTTAATTTTAATTGCTTTAAAAATGGTTCAAGTTTTTGAAAATTTTCTATCTCAATCTGAAAAAAAAGAAAAAAGTATTAATATTTAATAAACATTTTATAATACAGTACACATATTTACATATTTTCCCCAAAAATGTTTTGCCTTTTTTTTGCTGTTTTCAGAATATATTGCATTTCACTATAAATTGTGAAAGCAATTGCATTCATCATTTAACAGCGGGCAAAAAAAAAATAACAATCTCAAAGATTGTTTTAAAAAAGCCCAGAATCTCTTTTAACTTAAACATAACATTATAGAAATGCATAATATTCTTAAAAAATATCATCTAATATCAATACTTATTTCTTTAAAATACCGTCTGACATTTTTGTTTCAGAAGTATAATCCCAAAAATATTATATCTCAAATAACTCCACAATACATGTGGTTCCATTTCCTTTAGGCCAAATAGTAATTTTAAAATTCTTTTTTGATTAAATTTCCAATGTTAATCCAATAAAATTCCAAAGTTTAAATTGTACAGATCTCACTGATTCTCTGTAATTTTGGTTTCCGAAAGATTAATTAATAATTAAATAAGTCCACAATACAATTGTTTACCTTTCCTCATGGCCAAATAGTAATTTTAAAAATCTTTTTTGAATAAATTTCCAATGGCAATCCAATAACATTCCAAAATTTAAATTGTGCAGATGTTACCGATTTTGTCTAAATTTTTGGTTTTCCAAAGTTTCATTAAAAATTTAAAAAGTCCACATTGCAATTGGTTACCTTTCCATTAGGCCAAATGATAATTTGTAAAATCATTTTTTTTGAAAATTCCAATGGTAATCCAATAAAATGGTAAAATTGTTTTGTACAGATCTTGCCAAGTCTCTCTAAAATTTTGGTTTCAGGAAGATTAGATAGGAATTTGCTAAATCAAAAGGCAAACGTTGCTTGAAAATCAATTTTGAATCATTACACAGTGTCCAGCCTTTTTCACATTTAAGATAAACTGTGTAATGTCCAGACGTAACAGTAGGTCCTTCATGGAAAATTATTGCAACTGTTACAAAAGTTTTTCCTGAAATTGATAATTGCTGTCCTGTAAACTTCTTTATTAAAGTATCTAATTTTGACCCATCAGCTTTACATCGTTGCATCATTAAAATTACATATTGTCCGTATTCCTTTAAAATTAACGTTGAAAACATTTCAGATTTACACTCACTGCATTCCATGCTATGATTAGCATCTTTAACTAATTTAGCAAAAGTGACTGTTTTACTGTCTGGCAATGTTAAATAAATAAACCTTTCAGAATCAACATTAGAGCCACATATATTATAACAGTTTTCACAACTATGTTCCCATTTATAAGAGAGACCAAACAAATTTTCAATGTGAACCCCTTCTTCTTCCAGTACCTGAAGAAAAAACATCAAGAATTCCTGTGCGTCTTGCTGTACATTTTGAGAAAACTGTGTTCGTCCTGAACATACATCTAAAAGTTTTCTAATTTCAGTAGCACTTTCTATTTGAGTTTTATCATTACTCAGCTTTTGAAAAAGGAGACTCAACTCAGAACAGAATCTTTTTCCCTGATTTACTATTATCTGCTCTTGCACACTTTCCAGATAAAATGCAACATTCAGCACTACATTAGCGTAGCAGTTGACACCAGAGCTATTTTCAAAATGACATCCTACAACCTCTTCTTCATTTTCCTTTTTCTTTTTGCTTGCAATTACATCACTTCTCTTTTTTTTCCTCCTCTCTACATCTTCATTACAGATATTCTCATTTCTCCTTTTACGAGAAACTACACGTTTCTCCAACACAGGATACTGACCTAAATGAGGAGCATAGGTTCTTCTTAATCTATTATACTCCTTTACACAATTTGTATCAGCACTAACTTTTGAGTCATCAAAGTCTATCATGAATAAACCAGATAATGTTTTCACTCGTGACAAAGCTACATAAGCCATACCTTCTTTGAACACAGTTGAACCAATGTTCACAAAAGCACAATCTACAGTCAGTCCTTGAGACTTGTGAATAGTTACAGCATATGCTAGAGAAAACGGAAACTGCTTCCTACGTACATATAAGTCTTTCACAAGCATGAAACGAACTGAACAACGACAAATATCTTTAACTTCTTCTATCTGATCAAATTTAATTTTTAAACATTCATTTCCATCTTTTTTCTGATAATTAATAAAACCCACAACTCTTCCCATAGCTCCATTAACTAAACCTTTTTCAACATCCAAATTTCTCCTTAAAAATACTCTACAGTTCATGCAAACATATAGATTTTTTTCTAATCCAGCTGTTTTGGAAATGTTCTTCTCTAGTGAATCCAATTTATTTTTCAGTGTGCCTGTTAATGTGATAGTAATTCTTCCATCCTCAATTTTGTCCACTGCTTCCAATTTCCTGATATCTTCCTTTTCCAATTTTAAAAGCTCCTCATTGAATATTGAGCATTCACGTAGAGTTGGCATTAAGCAGATGACACTTTTCTTTTCTGCAATGTTCTTGTATATCTTCTCTGCAACTATTTCTTCCTTTGGAAATAAATTATGTAGCAGCCGACTCTGTAATGCTTTTTTGCCAACTTCTGTGAGTAGTCCAATCCTGATATCTTTCAGAATACTTCCATATTCTTCATCGTTTGCTTGCCTCATATTAGTAGTAAGTTCCTTGTACTCAAAGAAGGACCAAATATTTGCATTACCGATGCTTCCCAATGACTTCTTTGTGTCTTCATGTGTCACAGTATTAAACACTGGTTGTCCTTTAACTGGAGTAAGCTGTAGAAGATTCCCAAAAACTATGACATGTTTTCCACCAAATAACATGTCATAGTCTGTCCTTAGAATTTGCTGCATTCTTAAATGCACAAAGGCAAGCATTAAGTTTGATACCATGCTCACCTCATCAATAATGAGAACTTGCATCTTTTTCAATACTCTTGAAACTTCCAAGCATGCTTCTCCAGTTAGCTTGTTGTATTGTATTTTGTTCTCATGCTCCACTGGTAACATTAGCAAACGATGTAAGGTAATTCCTTTTATGTTATATGCTGCTAACCCAGTTGGAGCAGTAACCACACAAGACAAAGTAGAATCCGTTTTTAATTGTGCAAAAGTTGGTCGCACACTGCTCGTCACACCAGCAAGTTGCCCCAAAGGACTGTGGTAAATGTAGTGGCGACGGCGGGTACGCCTATGCCACGATGTGTAAAAAGAACAGTATGTGTTGCGTTAGCCATCCCTGGACACGTGTTTCGAGGTAGTTGCCTCTCGTCAGCAGGGAGCAGGTCAGTGTAAAGGGGTGCCGTGTGGACTGCCAAAATGTAATTAAAAACAGGTCAAGTACCTCTCATGGCGCGCAGGTGCAGATCCAAGGCTCGTCAGCCCGTTAGCTCAAGGGAGCCGTAATAAATTGTGCAAAAGTTGGTCGCACACTGCTCGTCACACCAGCAAGTTGCCCCAAAGGACTGTGGTAAATGTAGTGGCGACGGCGGGTACGCCTATGCCACGATGTGTAAAAAGAACAGTATGTGTTGCGTTAGCCATCCCTGGACACGTGTTTCGAGGTAGTTGCCTCTCGTCAGCAGGGAGCAGGTCAGTGTAAAGGGGTGCCGTGTGGACTGCCAAAATGTAATTAAAAACAGGTCAAGTACCTCTCATGGCGCGCAGGTGCAGATCCAAGGCTCGTCAGCCCGTTAGCTCAAGGGAGCCGTAATAAATTGTGCAAAAGTTGGTCGCACACTGCTCGTCACACCAGCAAGTTGCCCCAAAGGACTGTGGTAAATGTAGTGGCGACGGCGGGTACGCCTATGCCACGATGTGTAAAAAGAACAGTATGTGTTGCGTTAGCCATCCCTGGACACGTGTTTCGAGGTAGTTGCCTCTCGTCAGCAGGGAGCAGGTCAGTGTAAAGGGGTGCCGTGTGGACTGCCAAAATGTAATTAAAAACAGGTCAAGTACCTCTCATGGCGCGCAGGTGCAGATCCAAGGCTCGTCAGCCCGTTAGCTCAAGGGAGCCGTAATAAATTGTGCAAAAGTTGGTCGCACACTGCTCGTCACACCAGCAAGTTGCCCCAAAGGACTGTGGTAAATGTAGTGGCGACGGCGGGTACGCCTATGCCACGATGTGTAAAAAGAACAGTATGTGTTGCGTTAGCCATCCCTGGACACGTGTTTCGAGGTAGTTGCCTCTCGTCAGCAGGGAGCAGGTCAGTGTAAAGGGGTGCCGTGTGGACTGCCAAAATGTAATTAAAAACAGGTCAAGTACCTCTCATGGCGCGCAGGTGCAGATCCAAGGCTCGTCAGCCCGTTAGCTCAAGGGAGCCGTAATAAATTGTGCAAAAGTTGGTCGCACACTGCTCGTCACACCAGCAAGTTGCCCCAAAGGACTGTGGTAAATGTAGTGGCGACGGCGGGTACGCCTATGCCACGATGTGTAAAAAGAACAGTATGTGTTGCGTTAGCCATCCCTGGACACGTGTTTCGAGGTAGTTGCCTCTCGTCAGCAGGGAGCAGGTCAGTGTAAAGGGGTGCCGTGTGGACTGCCAAAATGTAATTAAAAACAGGTCAAGTACCTCTCATGGCGCGCAGGTGCAGATCCAAGGCTCGTCAGCCCGTTAGCTCAAGGGAGCCGTAATAAATTGTGCAAAAGTTGGTCGCACACTGCTCGTCACACCAGCAAGTCGCCCCAAAGGACTGTGGTAAATGTAGTGGCGACGGCGGGTACGCCTATGCCACGATGTGTAAAAAGAACAGTATGTGTTGCGTTAGCCATCCCTGGACACGTGTTTCGAGGTAGTTGCCTCTCGTCAGCAGGGAGCAGGTCAGTGTAAAGGGGTGCCGTGTGGACTGCCAAAATGTAATTAAAAACAGGTCAAGTACCTCTCATGGCGCGCAGGTGCAGATCCAAGGCTCGTCAGCCCGTTAGCTCAAGGGAGCCGTAATAAATTGTGCAAAAGTTGGTCGCACACTGCTCGTCACACCAGCAAGTTGCCCCAAAGGACTGTGGTAAATGTAGTGGCGACGGCGGGTACGCCTATGCCACGATGTGTAAAAAGAACAGTATGTGTTGCGTTAGCCATCCCTGGACACGTGTTTCGAGGTAGTTGCCTCTCGTCAGCAGGGAGCAGGTCAGTGTAAAGGGGTGCCGTGTGGACTGCCAAAATGTAATTAAAAACAGGTCAAGTACCTCTCATGGCGCGCAGGTGCAGATCCAAGGCTCGTCAGCCCGTTAGCTCAAGGGAGCCGTAATAAATTGTGCAAAAGTTGGTCGCACACTGCTCGTCACACCAGCAAGTTGCCCCAAAGGACTGTGGTAAATGTAGTGGCGACGGCGGGTACGCCTATGCCACGATGTGTAAAAAGAACAGTATGTGTTGCGTTAGCCATCCCTGGACACGTGTTTCGAGGTAGTTGCCTCTCGTCAGCAGGGAGCAGGTCAGTGTAAAGGGGTGCCGTGTGGACTGCCAAAATGTAATTAAAAACAGGTCAAGTACCTCTCATGGCGCGCAGGTGCAGATCCAAGGCTCGTCAGCCCGTTAGCTCAAGGGAGCCGTAATAAATTGTGCAAAAGTTGGTCGCACACTGCTCGTCACACCAGCAAGTTGCCCCAAAGGACTGTGGTAAATGTAGTGGCGACGGCGGGTACGCCTATGCCACGATGTGTAAAAAGAACAGTATGTGTTGCGTTAGCCATCCCTGGACACGTGTTTCGAGGTAGTTGCCTCTCGTCAGCAGGGAGCAGGTCAGTGTAAAGGGGTGCCGTGTGGACTGCCAAAATGTAATTAAAAACAGGTCAAGTACCTCTCATGGCGCGCAGGTGCAGATCCAAGGCTCGTCAGCCCGTTAGCTCAAGGGAGCCGTAATAAATTGTGCAAAAGTTGGTCGCACACTGCTCGTCACACCAGCAAGTTGCCCCAAAGGACTGTGGTAAATGTAGTGGCGACGGCGGGTACGCCTATGCCACGATGTGTAAAAAGAACAGTATGTGTTGCGTTAGCCATCCCTGGACACGTGTTTCGAGGTAGTTGCCTCTCGTCAGCAGGGAGCAGGTCAGTGTAAAGGGGTGCCGTGTGGACTGCCAAAATGTAATTAAAAACAGGTCAAGTACCTCTCATGGCGCGCAGGTGCAGATCCAAGGCTCGTCAGCCCGTTAGCTCAAGGGAGCCGTAATAAATTGTGCAAAAGTTGGTCGCACACTGCTCGTCACACCAGCAAGTTGCCCCAAAGGACTGTGGTAAATGTAGTGGCGACGGCGGGTACGCCTATGCCACGATGTGTAAAAAGAACAGTATGTGTTGCGTTAGCCATCCCTGGACACGTGTTTCGAGGTAGTTGCCTCTCGTCAGCAGGGAGCAGGTCAGTGTAAAGGGGTGCCGTGTGGACTGCCAAAATGTAATTAAAAACAGGTCAAGTACCTCTCATGGCGCGCAGGTGCAGATCCAAGGCTCGTCAGCCCGTTAGCTCAAGGGAGCCGTAATAAATTGTGCAAAAGCTGGTCGCACACTGCTCGTCACACCAGCAAGTTGCCCCAAAGGACTGTGGTAAATGTAGTGGCGACGGCGGGTACGCCTATGCCACGATGTGTAAAAAGAACAGTATGTGTTGCGTTAGCCATCCCTGGACACGTGTTTCGAGGTAGTTGCCTCTCGTCAGCAGGGAGCAGGTCAGTGTAAAGGGGTGCCGTGTGGACTGCCAAAATGTAATTAAAAACAGGTCAAGTACCTCTCATGGCGCGCAGGTGCAGATCCAAGGCTCGTCAGCCCGTTAGCTCAAGGGAGCCGTAATAAATTGTGCAAAAGTTGGTCGCACACTGCTCGTCACACCAGCAAGTTGCCCCAAAGGACTGTGGTAAATGTAGTGGCGACGGCGGGTACGCCTATGCCACGATGTGTAAAAAGAACAGTATGTGTTGCGTTAGCCATCCCTGGACACGTGTTTCGAGGTAGTTGCCTCTCGTCAGCAGGGAGCAGGTCAGTGTAAAGGGGTGCCGTGTGGACTGCCAAAATGTAATTAAAAACAGGTCAAGTACCTCTCATGGCGCGCAGGTGCAGATCCAAGGCTCGTCAGCCCGTTAGCTCAAGGGAGCCGTAATAATTTGTGGAAAAGGTGGTCGCACACTGCTCGTCACACCAGCAAGTTGCCCCAAAGGACTGTGGTAAATGTAGTGGCGACGGCGGGTACGCCTATGCCACGATGTGTAAAAAGAACAGTATGTGTTGCGTTAGCCATCCTTGGACACGTGTTTCGAGGTAGTTGCCTCTCGTCAGCAGGGAGCAGGTCAGTGTAAAGGGGTGCCGTGTGGACTGCCAAAATGTAATTAAAAACAGGTCAAGTACCTCTCATGGCGCGCAGGTGCAGATCCAAGGCTCGTCAGCCCGTTAGCTCAAGGGAGCCGTAATAAATTGTGCAAAAGTTGGTCGCACACTGCTCGTCACACCAGCAAGTTGCCCCAAAGGACTGTGGTAAATGTAGTGGCGACGGCGGGTACGCCTATGCCACGATGTGTAAAAAGAACAGTATGTGTTGCGTTAGCCATCCCTGGACACGTGTTTCGAGGTAGTTGCCTCTCGTCAGCAGGGAGCAGGTCAGTGTAAAGGGGTGCCGTGTGGACTGCCAAAATGTAATTAAAAACAGGTCAAGTACCTCTCATGGCGCGCAGGTGCAGATCCAAGGCTCGTCAGCCCGTTAGCTCAAGGGAGCCGTAATAAATTGTGCAAAAGTTGGTCGCACACTGCTCGTCACACCAGCAAGTTGCCCCAAAGGACTGTGGTAAATGTAGTGGCGACGGCGGGTACGCCTATGCCACGATGTGTAAAAAGAACAGTATGTGTTGCGTTAGCCATCCCTGGACACGTGTTTCGAGGTAGTTGCCTCTCGTCAGCAGGGAGCAGGTCAGTGTAAAGGGGTGCCGTGTGGACTGCCAAAATGTAATTAAAAACAGGTCAAGTACCTCTCATGGCGCGCAGGTGCAGATCCAAGGCTCGTCAGCCCGTTAGCTCAAGGGAGCCGTAATAAATTGTGCAAAAGTTGGTCGCACACTGCTCGTCACACCAGCAAGTTGCCCCAAAGGACTGTGGTAAATGTAGTGGCGACAGTGCGACCAACCTTTGCACAATTTATTACGGCTCCCTTGAGCCAACGGGCTGACGAGCCTTGGATCTGCACCTGCGCGCCATGAGAGGTACTTGACCTGTTTTAATTACATTTTGGCAGTCCACACGGCACCCCTTTACATTGACCTGCTCCCTGCTGACGAGAGGCAACTACCTCGAAACACGTGTCCAGGGATGGCTAACGCAACACATACTGTTCTTTTATACATCGTGGCATAGGCGTACCCGCCGTCGCCATTACATTTACCACAGTCCTTTGGGGCAACTTGCTGGTGTGACGAGCAGTGTGCGACCAACCTTTGCACAATTTATTACGGCTCCCTTGAGCCAACGGGCTGACGAGCCTTGGATCTGCACCTGCGCGCCATGAGAGGTACTTGACCTGTTTTAATTACATTTTGGCAGTCCACACGGCACCCCTTTACATTGACCTGCTCCCTGCTGACGAGAGGCAACTACCTCGAAACACGTGTCCAGGGATGGCTAACGCAACACATACTGTTCTTTTATACATCGAGGCATAGGCGTACCCGCCGTCGCCATTACATTTACCACAGTCCTTTGGGGCAACTTGCTGGTGTGACGAGCAGTGTGCGACCAACCTTTGCACAATTTATTACGGCTCCCTTGAGCCAACGGGCTGACGAGCCTTGGATCTGCACCTGCGCGACATGAGAGGTACTTGACCTGTTTTAATTACATTTTGGCAGTCCACACGGCACCCCTTTACATTGACCTGCTCCCTGCTGACGAGAGGCAACTACCTCGAAACACGTGTCCAGGGATGGCTAACGCAACACATACTGTTCTTTTATACATCGTGGCATAGGCGTACCCGCCGTCGCCATTACATTTACCACAGTCCTTTGGGGCAACTTGCTGGTGTGACGAGCAGTGTGCGACCAACCTTTGCACAATTTATTACGGCTCCCTTGAGCCAACGGGCTGACGAGCCTTGGATCTGCACCTGCGCGCCATGAGAGGTACTTGACCTGTTTTAATTACATTTTGGCAGTCCACACGGCACCCCTTTACATTGACCTGCTCCCTGCTGACGAGAGGCAACTACCTCGAAACACGTGTCCAGGGATGGCTAACGCAACACATACTGTTCTTTTATACATCGTGGCATAGGCGTACCCGCCGTCGCCATTACATTTACCACAGTCCTTTGGGGCAACTTGCTGGTGTGACGAGCAGTGTGCGACCAACCTTTGCACAATTTATTACGGCTCCCTTGAGCCAACGGGCTGACGAGCCTTGGATCTGCACCTGCGCGCCATGAGAGGTACTTGACCTGTTTTAATTACATTTTGGCAGTCCACACGGCACCCCTTTACATTGACCTGCTCCCTGCTGACGAGAGGCAACTACCTCGAAACACGTGTCCAGGGATGGCTAACGCAACACATACTGTTCTTTTATACATCGTGGCATAGGCGTACCCGCTGTCGCCATTACATTTACCACAGTCCTTTGGGGCAACTTGCTGGTGTGACGAGCAGTGTGCGACCAACCTTTGCACAATTTATTACGGCTCCCTTGAGCCAACGGGCTGACGAGCCTTGGATCTGCACCTGCGCGCCATGAGAGGTACTTGACCTGTTTTAATTACATTTTGGCAGTCCACACGGCACCCCTTTACATTGACCTGCTCCCTGCTGACGAGAGGCAACTACCTCGAAACACGTGTCCAGGGATGGCTAACGCAACACATACTGTTCTTTTATACATCGTGGCATAGGCGTACCCGCCGTCGCCATTACATTTACCACAGTCCTTTGGGGCAACTTGCTGGTGTGACGAGCAGTGTGCGACCAACCTTTGCACAATTTATTACGGCTCCCTTGAGCCAACGGGCTGACGAGCCTTAGATCTGCACCTGCGCGCCATGAGAGGTACTTGACCTGTTTTAATTACATTTTGGCAGTCCACACGGCACCCCTTTACATTGACCTGCTCCCTGCTGACGAGAGGCAACTACCTCGAAACACGTGTCCAGGGATGGCTAACGCAACACATACTGTTCTTTTATACATCGTGGCATAGGCGTACCCGCCGTCGCCATTACATTTACCACAGTCCTTTGGGGCAACTTGCTGGTGTGACGAGCAGTGTGCGACCAACCTTTGCACAATTTATTACGGCTCCCTTGAGCCAACGGGCTGACGAGCCTTGGATCTGCACCTGCGCGCCATGAGAGGTACTTGACCTGTTTTAATTACATTTTGGCAGTCCACACGGCACCCCTTTACATTGACCTGCTCCCTGCTGACGAGAGGCAACTACCTCGAAACACGTGTCCAGGGATGGCTAACGCAACACATACTGTTCTTTTATACATCGTGGCATAGGCGTACCCGCCGTCGCCATTACATTTACCACAGTCCTTTGGGGCAACTTGCTGGTGTGACGAGCAGTGTGCGACCAACCTTTGCACAATTTATTACGGCTCCCTTGAGCCAACGGGCTGACGAGCCTTGGATCTGCACCTGCGCGCCATGAGAGGTACTTGACCTGTTTTAATTACATTTTGGCAGTCCACACGGCACCCCTTTACATTGACCTGCTCCCTGCTGACGAGAGGCAACTACCTCGAAACACGTGTCCAGGGATGGCTAACGCAACACATACTGTTCTTTTATACATCGTGGCATAGGCGTACCCGCCGTCGCCATTACATTTACCACAGTCCTTTGGGGCAACTTGCTGGTGTGACGAGCAGTGTGCGACCAACCTTTGCACAATTTATTACGGCTCCCTTGAGCCAACGGGCTGACGAGCCTTGGATCTGCACCTGCGCGCCATGAGAGGTACTTGACCTGTTTTAATTACATTTTGGCAGTCCACACGGCACCCCTTTACATTGACCTGCTCCCTGCTGACGAGAGGCAACTACCTCGAAACACGTGTCCAGGGATGGCTAACGCAACACATACTGTTCTTTTATACATCGTGGCATAGGCGTACCCGCCGTCGCCATTACATTTACCACAGTCCTTTGGGGCAACTTGCTGGTGTGACGAGCAGTGTGCGACCAACCTTTGCACAATAGAATCCGTTTTTTGCTGTAGGTAGCTTCTGATGACTTTTATTAGGAAACTTTTTCCAGTTCCAGCTTGTCCGCTTACATACATCCTGATTGGATGAAATGATGTGCATGAGCACTCTTTTTTTTCATGTAGAAATCCGTGATCAATTTTGTTTCTGATCTCTTCATAAATTTGTTGCTGCTCTTCGTTCAGTTGTCTTTCCAAATTTTGTAAGTCTATAAATTCTTCTTGAGCTTGATTCATAGCCGTTTCCACTTCATTCATGGCTATTGATGCTTCATTTTCAACGATTGGTTGTCCTAGGGGATCTTGACTGAGTGTTCCTGAACTTTGGCTGTCCTGAGAACTGTCTCTAGCTACTTCTGCTGCAATTGTAGTTTCCTGTTCAATTTCTTCATTTAACATTTGCAGATAAGTTGTGAATGTATTGCATTGTATGCTGTCTTTGCAAGCATTAAATGAATCTTCATAGCTTTGAAATTCTCCCAGTAGTTCATCCTCTGAACGCCATGGTTTAAACAGCTGTAAAAGAGCCAAGTAGTAAAATTCCTTTTTGTCAGTAGTGTCGCAACTCAGCTTCCTGTGATTTATCAAACTTCCTTTTGTTTGCTTCACCAAACATCCTTCCTCACCAATGACTTGATATTTTCCATTGTTGATGTCTTCTGCGGCTTTCCGTGAATAAATGTAGTTCTGCAGCACTTCATAGAGACACATGTTCTCCAGATGATGACTTCTTTTTGGATAATATGTGTCCAACATGTTTGATTTCAAAATATCTGTACTTTCTGGGTCATTCTCGGCCAAATATTCAATTTCTCCAACAGATTTCAGTACCCGATTTCTCATTGCTGCAAGGCCTAAACTTGCCCAAATTATTCTTCTTGATTTCGAGTAGAGACTTGCAGAAGATAACCTATCTGAACATTCGTAGGATCCAATTTCTCGATGCGATAACATCTTTAAACTGAAACTGTACAGCTTCTTACTGACAGTCTTCTCGTGAGAAATCTCTTCCCACATTTCTTTCAATTCAGTTTTTTCAGATTTAATAATGTAAGACGTTACATATCGAGCAACAGCAATGGAATTGTCAGCTACATACTGTATATCCATGTTAGCATTCCACATGGATAAAATGACTGGGTTGTAGTCATTTATATTTTTTGATTCTTCTTTTCTTTTTAGGTTGTAGGTATTCTTAGGTGATTTTCTTGTGATAGTATGTCTCACAGATGACATAAAACTGTTTACTCTTCCATTTGAAAGAACAGGTCTAGGAAATCCAAATCGACATTTAGTGTAGTATTTATCTTTGCTCTTGTATTTCCGTCGACAGTATTTTCCACACCGATGACTTTGGAAACGTAAAACTTGCTCCTTTAACTTTTTCTCTTCTGTGCTTTTTGGTATAGCACATGTTGCATATTCTTCAATGTAAGATAACACTGCTTCATCAGTATCTGTTCCAAACTTTGGGGCATCCTTGATCCACAACAGCATATGAATATGAGGAGCACCTCTTGCCTGGTACTCTTTTCTCCAAAAGAAATCCACTACTTCTCCTAGAGGTGGATTTTTTTTATTGCAGATGAAGGACATCATAGCCTCAAATCTATGATTGAAATATCTGCAAACATTAACCGGATCCAATGAGCACAGTTCTCCTGCTGTCTTGTATTCGATGTTTTTAATGTTTGAATTTGCCTCTCGTAGAAAATCCAGTAAATCATCCCAAGCGTACTCAGCACAGCTTAGGGTAAGGAACCATGTTGGTGTTCCTAAATTTCGTAACATGCATTTTAATTCACCATGGCGTCGGTACCAATATTCATTTGTCCCACGCTGACAAGCCATCAGATTGATCAGTTGTGTTTCCAAATGATCATCTCGGTGCTGCACTTTCTCCATAAAATCCTTAGCAGACACATTTTGTAAATGTACTACACTTTTTAAAATGTGATTTACTGCATAAGATAGTGCAGACAAGTCGCTTTCAAATAAAATATGGAACAAATAAGGAATACTTTGTCGAAATCTGGGATCTTCAGCATATAGTCTTGTAGTCCGATACTCAGAAGCTGGAATCTGTTCTGGACGTTCATCGTATCGTCCTCCTTTTCCTTTAGGAAACAGCTGGGGAAAACATCGAGCTTCCAAGCTCTCCTCCCATACACTCACGGGAGTTCCTTTTGCTTTCTTCATCTGAAACAGATCAATATTGTCTCCCATAACTTCTTTTGAATGAAGAGGATGTATGCTAAAATGTTCATAAATTTCTTCTTCCTTTGACTTGTCCACTTTTTCAATTTGTCCAGTTGATGTTTCTGTGTCTTCTTGTAAATCTTCTTCTTCTTCTTCTTCTTCTATATAAATTGATTCATACCATTTGTTATTCCTTTTCAAATACAAATTTGCTCTTTGTACTTTCCGTACATCTACCAGCTCCTGCCAAATCTTCTTATTCTTTGTAGGTACACCATCAACCAGAATAACTAATGGTTCAGTTTCCAAAGTATCCGCATCAATAGTTTCCATATTTTTTTTCAAATCCAAGGGCAAATACACCACTCTACCTTTTAAACCTCTCAGTAAATCTGAAGGAGGTAATTTACCAGTTTTGGGCTCCATACGTACTATGGTCTGGAACGGATGAACACATTGAATAAGTATAGAATCATATGTATTTAATTCAGAAAGTTCAGCAGGAATAGCATCCAATTCTAAATTATTATGTACAGCTCTGGTCGGCATTCTATTTTCCTCTAACTTGTTGTAACAGTATTTACAAATACGCTGATCTTCACCCAATTCAAAACAATTTTCTAGAAATATGTATGTGGCAAAATCTTTCCACTTATAATTATCTTCATTTTCACTCTTTCTGTAGAGATCAACATTCCTAGTTTGTTTTCTATAATGAGTTCTGCGGCAACAAATACAAGTAATATTTGGTCTTTCATTAGAGATTTTTTCAAATTTTGTTATGTGATCATTAAATGTCTTACTTACAGAGGGTTCTACATTCTCTTCCACTTCTTCCTCATTTACTGTGTCCTTTTCTGCACTGTTTTGTTCAGGACCAAAGTAACAAAACTGAATTTCATCAACAACCTTCTCTACATCTGATACCGATCCACGGAACAGAGCCCTATTCAATTCATCTAACTTTATTGCTGGACTTTTAGCAAAATACAACCGTCTCACAAACTTTCTCATTTCAGTATGATGAACAGCCAGCATCCTAAAATGATGGAAAACACTATTACACACTTTTCTAGATAGACAAGCCAGAGAATGACCCTGCAAACCAGTATTCTCTCTCACTCTGCATGGATCTAGACTTTGAAGCACCTTAATCTTCTGTTTTACACTTTTTTTACTATATTCTCTTAGAAACTCACGAAATTTATCAATAGATTCCTGACGCACAGTGCAAATACTACTACAATTCCAAGTGTACACCGGGGCTTTAGGACGTCTCCCCATAGCCTCATCCGCCATCACTTGTACCTCATCTCTTGGAACCATTATCTCCTTCTCCATTATGCAACCATTTTTCACTTCATAAGCACGACCTCTGGTGTCAACTGCATGCAGCAAACTATTACTTTGAAAATAACTCTCTTCATTAAAAAAAGGTTCACTACTTGAACTATGCATCCATTTTCCTAAAAACACTTTACAAAAGTTTGTTCTGTTCACTACTCTTTTCCTTTTGCTTTGTGATTTCAGTACATTAACCATTTTATCTAATGTACGCATCCTATTCAAAATTAAAATGAATAGTTTCCTTTTTAATTCTAATGCCTTTGCTGCAATGGCTTCAATTTCTTTTTTTCTCTTGTAATATTTTGCCTTTTGCTTATATTTCTTCACATCCTTTATCAAATTGGACATAACTCTTCTCTGAAACATTTTTCTACGTATCTCTTTAAACGCTGTTTTTCTGTTTAAGTTAATCTTTATTGTTGCAGAAGGTATATTTGCATTAACTAAATTCTCAATTTTTTCCTGTTTTTTTCTATTGAAAACATTCTTTCCAGTACAGACATTTTGTACATTTTTCCTTTTTTTGAAGATGTTCTTTAAAAAATCTTTTGTCTGCTTACCAGAAGATTTGATCTTTTTCCCAACATGAGCATCTCCAACTAACTTAGGTCCTCCAGTTGTCTTCAAATATAGTTTTTTTTGTGGTCTTTCTTTAGTCTGGATTTTGTAGGCATCTTAAATTTTGTTCACTGCTCTTCAGCAATACCTGAAAAAAACTAAAAAAAAATTCCTTTATTTTATTTAAATATATTACTACATTTTTATGATCTTTTCAAATCTTAAAATGCTATGTACCCCTTTCCTACAAGTGAAAATCACAATAACACCATCACAAATTAAATATCTAAAAACAATTCCTGTGTGCACACAGAGTCATGGTTTGAAATTAGGCAGAAAACTACATTTCTTTGCCAATTGCAAAGCATACTTTCTACTACTTTTTTGGCAAGTGATAAGTACTTTTACAGTCTGACACATTTTGAATCCACTTTTCAGATTCTGAAAACAGCACATGTCCAAACAGCTTTTTCAGACCAGTAACATGTGTAACCTGGGTGACTGACTACACTCCAGCAAGGGCAACCAGCCTTAGTGATGCTGAATGTATTTGCATTACTGATTAAAACCTCAAACCCCACTCGGTTGTGAATACTGTGCTTGATTCCACAGGATAAGCAGCTGGTTGTGTGCTAAGAGTCTGCTTCTGCATAAAAAAATAACACCCCCTTTCCATCTAATGCAAATGTAAAATCACCAGAGCAATACCAAACAGCTTTCTCTGACCAGCAACATGTGTAACCTGGGTGACTGACTACACTCCAGCAAGGGCAACCAGCGTTAGTGATGCTGAATATATTTGCATTACTAAGTGCAACCTCAAACCCCACTCGGATGTGAATACTGTGCATGATTCCACAGGATAAGCAGCTGGGTGTGTGCTAAGAGTCTGCTTCTGCATAAAAAAATAGCTCCCCCTTTACATCTATTGCAAATGTAAAATCACCAGAGCAATACCAAACACCTTTCTGAGACCAGCAACATGTGTAACCTGGGTGACTGACTACACTCCAGCAAGGGCAACCAGCCTTACTGATGCTGAATGTATTTGCATTACTGACTGAAACCTCAAACCCCACTCGGTTGTCATTACTATGCATGATTCCACAGGATAAGCAGCTGGCTGTGTGCTAAGAGTCTGCTTCTGCACAAAAAAATGGCTCCCCCTTTACATCTAATGCAAATGTAAATTCACCAAAGCAATACGCAATAAATCTCTGCCTGTAATTCCTATTTGCACACAGAGTCATGTTTTCATATTAGTCACAAAACGAAATTTATTTGCCAATTTGAAAGCACACTTACTACTCTTTTTTTTGGCAAGTGATAAACACTTTTACAGACTGACACATTTTGAATCCACTTTTCAGATTCTTAAAAAAGCACATGTCCAAACTGCTTTTTCAGACCAGCACCATGTGTAACCTGGGTGACTGACTACACTCCAGCAAGGGCAACCAGCCTTAGTGATGCTGAATGTATTTGCATTACTAACTGAAACCTCAAACCCCACTCGGTTGTGAATACTATCCATGATTCCACAGGATAACCAGCTGGCTGTGTGCTAAGAGTCTGCTTCTGCATAAAAAAAAACTCCCCCTTTCCATCTAATGCAAATGTAAAATCACCAGAGCAATACCAAACAGCTTTCTGAGACCAGCAACATGTGTAACCTGGGTGACTCACTACACTCCAGCAAGGGCAACCAGCCTCACTGATGCTGAATGTATTTGCATTACTGAGTGCAACCTCAAACCCTTAAAGTATTCCTTATTTTTACCAGTACACCTTAATTTTTCGTGAAAACATAGTCCATATTATTTTACATGTTCCTCACATTTAAATTTCTCCCAAAACAGAAAATAATAAACACAACTTCAACAAAATGAATTCCAATTCTATTATTCATTTCTTAATTTACCATATACATCCCCTCTCAAACTCTAAACTCACCTTTAAAATTAGTTAATTGTAAAAGAAATGTGGCACTCAAACAGCAGATTATCAGAGCCAGGATCTCTGTTCTGTACACCTCTCTCCTCTCAGCAGAACCAGATAATCGCAAACTTTCCCTCTCTTTTTCCACACATATACATGTTAATTTCAAATCTCAGTGCTTCCCCCTTTTTTTCAAATGTAATCACACATTTCTATTGGTTGAAAACCAACCCTTTTCCAAAAGTACCCTTCCCCCAACTTGACTTCTGCCTAGTACCCTTCCCCAACTTGACTTCTGCCTGCTACCATAGCAACAGCTCATGGAACACTGCTGTGTGGAGTTAGGTCAGAAGTTCGCCACACAATGTTTCATTTCCAAAGAGCAGGAGTGCTTGACTTTTCAAACCTAACAGCAAATCCATAGTACTGTTCTTTGGTAACACATTTTTCTGTACCAATACAAAACATGCTTCTATAAATTTACACATACAGCCTAGTTTTTATTCTAGAATGGTATGAAACAGCCAATCAGTTCTTTTTTTTATAAAAAAAATATGTATGCCTCCATTTCCAAACTGTCTTTCATTTCTTTTTACCATTCTACTGAATTACACCTCCTGAGTGCATCCAGTTCTCCTTTGAAGATGTTCACAGTGTGGATTGTAGGGCACAGCTATGTCTTCTGGAGTGAAAAGTATGCAGAGAAAACAGATATGGTGAGAGACCTTGCTTTGCCAAATGTAGACATTAAATGGATTGGTCAGAGAGGGTTAAAGTGGCACCAATTGATGCCATTGGTGAAATCCTTCATGCAAATCCAACACCCTGACCTCATAATAGTGCACTGTGGTGGCAATGACCTAGGCACTTTGACTGGGGTAGGTCTGGAAATGCTTATGAAGGAGACCTTTGCACAACTGTTTTCACTTTTCCCTAAAACTGCCTTTGTGTTTTCTAACATATGCCAAAGGCAAAAATGGAACTGGTCCAATAATTTTTGTCCACAGATTGACAAAGCAAGAAAGCACGTCAACAAATCTGTTTCTGCTTTCCTCCGTGACTATGGTATGGGTTCCATTTACCACAACAACTTGCGTTACGACATGCAAGACATTTATAGAGGAGATGGTGTACACTTCACTGATGAAGGGAACAGAGTCTTCCACTAGAACCTTAGACTCTGCATCGGTACTTACTTGTAGGTACCAATAAAAAATCACTTCATAAACACAACGGCTCTTTTTAGAGCCCCCTAATATCTAAACACTTAAATCTGCATTTCATTTCATTTTTTTTTTTTTTTTTACCGTACGCGTACGGTGAGCTTACCGTACGCGTACCCCGCGATTTTTTTTAAAATCAATAAATGTTTTCTTTGTACTTTTCTGTCCTTCTTTGACCCCCTTACAAATGTTAGGGGGTCTGTAACTCTCTTCCTTGCCCCCTTTTCAAGTTATCACCCTTTTTTTTCTGAGTGAAATACACAAAATGGCGGCCGCCGCCTCCTGGTTTCGACCGATTCGAATGTTTACTAAGATCTAAGAGCCAATCAGAATCGCGCTCGCGCACGTCACCGTACGCGTACGGTAAGCGCACCGTAAGCGCACCGTAAGCTGGCTCAGATATATATATTGATTTAAAGGCTATTTTCTCAGAATCTACTGAACAGATTTACACCAAACCTACAAAAGGCACTTCCTTGACCTGAGGACTACCTCTCTGCCAAATTTCAAGTAATTCTGTTCAGCCGTTCGGGCTGTAGCTGTGTCTAAAGGTCCTATGGAAAAATGCATGGGAAAAACGCGTTTTGGGGCCCCCCTTTTATCTCAGCCCCCGCTTGACGAATCCCCCCGAGACTTTCAGGGTAGGAGCGTAGCGTAGCGCCCCACCTATTTTGAAAATTTCGCGAGGATTCGTCGACCGGCGCCAAAGTTATTCCAAATAGAATGTTGCGGATTTCCTATGGAAACAGGGTCCTAACTATAACTACCTACTGGCGACCGCCAGTAGGTAATATATATATATATATATATATATATATATATATATATATATATATATATATATATATATATATATATATATATATATATATATATATATATATATATATATATATATATATATACATTATCTACTGGCGGTCGCCAGTAGATAGTTATAGTTAGGACTGTGTTTCCATAGGAATATATACATATATATATATATATCCAGTAAAGATGCACCCCTGTCGGAAAGCGTAGCCCTCCGAGGGGTGGTACAGCGCCGGTGGAGTAACCCGGTAATAAAATCCTTACGAAACGGAGTTCCAACTGTGCTCTCAGGTCAAGGAAAAAGACACCACACCGTCCAAGTTGCTTCAAGGGGGTTTATTGCTTCATAAACCCATTGTGACGCGTTTCACCCTCAACGGGCTTGCTCACACACCGTTATGCTACCGGACCATCGTATACATACATTATTCGTACAACCATGGACATGAAAAGAGGACTATTGCAAAGGTTTTTCAGCGCCATGTTGGAACAGTGAAAACTTCTCAGATAACAGTATTTTCTGGGCGCCATTACAAAACGGTAAAAACAAAACGTGTACTATGGCAAAGCACTTATTTTTGAATGAAACATCCGTAACTCGCTCCTAGTGAGCTTGGTACTGGGACATGGCTAACCGGCTTATACAAACAAGTTTAATAAACATTGGATAAACATTAGAAGCACCCCCGGGACTGATTTTGTGCCGTGTGGTTAATTCTCCACAATTATTCTCTATGCTTAAGTAGCGTTCCGCGTTCTAATGTCGTGAGTCATATTTTGGAGCGCATCTGTGTACGATCTGTATTACTCCTTAATGGTACAACAAATTCCCATAGTGAATACCGTTCGTGTTAGTGATATATGTGTGGCTAATGCCGGAACATTTGGCTATAATATACTTCCACCCACATGTAAGTTAAATCTTATGTTGCTGGGTGTCCTTGTGTATTACTAATTGGTCGTTCAATCTCTTGTGTCACAGATCTTACTGATGTATAACTGGAAGCAAGAAAATAAACAGCCTATCACACTTGCCCTGTCCAGCTGTCTCTATTTAGTCCAGATGTAAAAATTACATTAAATTGTATTGCAACATATTGGTCCACTGGTGCATCCTTAACCAAAATGGATGAGGAGATGGCCATACACCTACATGGGGATAAAAGGGACAACAAATTTCCATCCACAAATAGGACGTTAACACGATCACATTTGAGAACAAATAGGACGTTAACACGATCACATTTGAGAACAGAATGGATACTCCAAGGAGGGTGGTCCATGAGGGAGGGTGTATTGAGGCCCAGCAAGGACAACGATGAACTGTTTATATAACGAATGATTTGTATTCTGATTGTCTGTTGAATGTCTATTGTAGTTTGAGTCAACTGACCCTGTGTTTCTCTTTTACAGGAAGAAAGGAAGGGACTATGTCTCGGGCCCGCGACACAGGATCCCTACCCTTTTCTTCCCATGCTGCTCTCCAAGGGACAGATAAGATCAATTCTATTTTAACTTCATTATTGAGACACTTTTGAATTTGTTTTGATTTTGGTTAAGGATGCACCAGTGGACCAATATGTTGCAATACAATTTAATGTAATTTTTACATCTGGACTAAATAGAGACAAATGCAAGGTAATCGGTACAGCTGGACAGGGCAAGTGTGATAGGCTGTTTATTTTCTTGCTTCCAGTTATACATCAGTAAGATCTGTGACACAAGAGATTGAACGACCAATTAGTAATACACAAGGACACCCAGCAACATAAGATTTAACTTACATGTGGGTGGAAGTATATTATAGCCAAATGTTCCGGCATTAGCCACACATATATCACTAACACGAACGGTATTCACTATGGGAATTTGTTGTACCATTAAGGAGTAATACAGATCGTACACAGATGCGCTCCAAAATATGACTCACGACATTAGAACGCGGAACGCTACTTAAGCATAGAGAATAATTGTGGAGAATTAACCACACGGCACAAAATCAGTCCCGGGGGTGCTTCTAATGTTTATCCAATGTTTATTAAACTTGTTTGTATAAGCCGGTTAGCCATGTCCCAGTACCAAGCTCACTAGGAGCGAGTTACGGATGTTTCATTCAAAAATAAGTGCTTTGCCATAGTACACGTTTTGTTTTTACCGTTTTGTAATGGCGCCCAGAAAATACTGTTATCTGAGAAGTTTTCACTGTTCCAACATGGCGCTGAAAAACCTTTGCAATAGTCCTCTTTTCATGTCCATGGTTGTACGAATAATGTATGTATACGATGGTCCGGTAGCATAACGGTGTGTGAGCAAGCCCGTTGAGGGTGAAACGCGTCACAATGGGTTTATGAAGCAATAAACCCCCTTGAAGCAACTTGGACGGTGTGGTGTCTTTTTCCTTGACCTGAGAGCACAGTTGGAACTCCGTTTCGTAAGGATATATATATATATATATATATATATCCACTTCGTTTACCCACACAGGTTTCCTCGCGCACTCCCAGAAGGACAAACAGCTTCACCAATGATCGTTTTTTATAATTCCTTTACTTTCAGCATGCCAGATACAAAAAGACAAACTCTACGCGTTTCAGTCTCAGCAGAGACCTTGCTCACGAGTCTAGCGGTTGCTCAAAGGTAGTCAGGATTTTTAAACATACAAACAAATCAATTAGTGACATCACTTCCTGAGACAGTGCTGCTTGGCATTCTGGTCATTGTAGTGCCCAATACATTTTCTGACAAAACCCGACATTTTCCAATCCAAATGAAGTTCGTTTTCAACAAAAATAGGAATGAAAAACCCATTCCGTAGGCCTATGCACCTTTCTGTACATTTCAGGTCATTAAAACCATGCAATGTTATGATAACTATGATAGACATTTATATAGCTTAGTCTACGGTAATGTTAACAAGGTCTGGTCACCATTTGATTATTCACTTTCTACTAAACATAGTAGTAAACCACAGATTTCTATTAAAGTGAGTCATAATGTTACACCCTGGTGATCTTATATTAAGGATTGGAACTGTTGATTTTGAACATAAATCAAGCCCTCTAGTGGGCAGTATTCTACAACTTGTGATATGAAGGCACTGTCTCTCATCGTGAAAAAGGAACAAAAAAATGTGAGACATACATTAATGTAATAAACCTAAAAGTGTAAAAATGTAGGGGGCCAATGTCAGTGTCCTTGGTCAATTCTGACCCTTTCCTTGATAATTTTGGATGGCATAATTAAAGATGGTAATGAAGTTCCTCATCCTGATTTAAACCAAAAGGAGTCAGAGTCCTGAAATTCAAAATGTGTTTAGATTCTTTTTGCCGAAGGGTTTTCTCTCGGTCTCCTCCCCGTGGATGTATTCCTACGGATTCCACTGCATAGAATTTCAAGTCCTTCCATCTTCCTCCATGCTCCTTCTCCATGTGCTTTGCGACAGCATTGCTCCTGTCAGTGTTGACAGTGGCACGAACATGTTCCAAGATACGTTTTTTCAGTTCGCACTTGGTGCTTCCAACGTACTTTAGGGGGCAGGGACATTCGATGATGTATATGACGAATTGGCTTTTGCAATTGATTAGTTGTTGAATTCTCCATTTGCGTTTATTAGCCATCACCAACTCCTTGGTATTCTGAGCAATGGGGCATACCTTACAGCTCGTACATTTATAGAATCCTTTAGGTTTTAACCAGGTTTCTTTTTTGTTCTGTTGTTTGAAGTGGCTGTGGATCAATTGATCCCTAAGGTTTCTGGTTCGTCTGTAGGTAATGTTGGGATGATCACCTACAATTGATGACATTGTTGGATCCATGTGTAAGATGTGCCAATTTTTGCGTAGTATTTTCATCACCTGTTGGTTTCCTGTTGAGTGGGTAGTTATGAATCGTATTTGATTTTCTTCATTTGTTTTAGCTTCTTTGTCCTTTAGCAAATCTGTTCTGTTGATAGTTGCCGTTCGTTGTAAAGACATCTGGATGGTTTTGGAGCTGTAATTTCTTCTTTTGAAGCGTGTTATTGCCTGATTACGGTGTTTGAACCACTCTTCATCCCTGGAGCATATCCTTTTGATCCTGAGAAATTCCCCATAAGGGATGTTTTGTATCAGACTTTTTTGATGGAAGGATTCTGCATGCAGTACTGCATTTGTTGCGGTGTCTTTGCGATGTAGAGTTGTGTGTACAGTGTTGTCTACAATGTAAATTACAGTGTCCAGAAACACCACTTTTTCGTCACTGATATTGTATGTGAATTTCAATTTGAAGTTGGAGTTGTTCAAGATTTCGAAATATTCTGCAAACTCGCTATTTGTTCCATCCCAGATGATCAATAGGTCGTCTATATACCTAAACCAAGCTATGGTTTTATTCACATAGGTGTCGTTCTCTTGGCTCCATGCCCATGCTTTTTCCCATACGCCCATAGTCAAACAGGCATACGATGGGCTAAATGAAAAACCCATAGCTGTCCCTTTTACTTGGCGGTAGATCTCCTCGCCGAACATGAATGTATTTTGTTCAAGGCATAGCTGTATCATTTGTAATAACATCTCGTTATGGTCAGAGAATTGTATGTTTCTTTCAGCCAGGAATTGTTTACATGCCTTTAATCCAATGTCATTCTGAATGTTTGAGTACAATGATATTACATCCATTGTTACTAATTTGTAGGACGCTTGCCATGGGGTGTTTTGTAGGTGTCTTAACAAATCTCCTGTGTCTTGTAGGTAAGAAGATAACCCCTTCACATATGGTAGTAGGAAAACATCCAGGAAATTGGCCATTGGTTCGAGTAGAGCTCCTTTTGCTGAAATTATAGGCCTTCCCGGTGGTTTCGTCGGATGTTTGTGGATTTTTGGAAGAAAGTATATTGTAGCCATTTTGGGGTGTTCCATTTTCAGATATTTTACTTCTTCCTCATTCAATAGATTTTGTTTGCTCCACAGATCCAATTTCAAATCTAATTCCTCCTTCCATCTTTTGGTGGGGTTGGTTTTCAATTTCTCATAATATTCTTTGTTTTCCAATTGTGAATATGCTTCTTTAACATATGCTTCTTTCTGTAGGATGATGACGTTACCTCCTTTATCTGCCATCTTTATTTCAATTGTATCATCATTTTTTAGATCAGTTAAGGCATTACGTTCTTCATGTGAGAGATTGTCTAGTTTCTTGGAGTGGTTAATTTTGTAAAGGTCTTTGATAACACACTCATGAAATAAATCAATTTTGTTGCCTTGTGGTAGTTGTGGATAGAATTTAGACTTCGGTTTTTTGCTGCTGCAGCCAGCTCCCAATTGGTTACAGTAGGTTCGTACGTCACCTTTCTCATGTTCAGGATTTTTGTCTAGTTCCATCAGAGTAACAAAGTTTTCTGCATCTTGTGCCAGCAGTTCCATTTCTGGTATTTGGGTGATCTTTCGATGTTTATCCAGACCAGGGTTTTCAACAAACAATTTTGCTAGTTTAATTTTGCGAACGTATTTATATAGATCAATTCTTGTTTCAGCTATATCAATGCCGGTGGTGGGACAGAAATTCAAACCGCGTTGGAGAAGTTTTATTTCCATTTCGGTCAGTGTCTTTTTGGAGAGGTTGATTACTTGTAGTTCTTGATTCTCACTTGCGACGACTTCTTGTGAGTCTGTTAATTCCATTTCTGTCGCATGCTCCTCGTCATTGTTCCCACTCGAGTAGTGCTTGAATTTGTGTTTCCGCTTTCCTCTTCTTGTGCGTTTCTGCGGGCACCTCCACGTCCTCTGCCCCTTCCCCGGGTGTTGATTGATGGTGTTCCCACGTTCTTTTCCCAGTTCTTTTGCTGTAAAGCCAGCCTCATTTCTCCTAAAAAAGAACACTTAGGTTTTGTAGTGCTTGGCTCCCCTTCTACATCGCTCACATCCGTTGAGGTTAATGAGGAAAGGCTGCTGGCGTTTGTGGCCATATCCCATCTATCTTGTTCTTTGAACCGATCATACTTTCTAGCATAAGTAAAGATGCGTCCTTCTAAATAATCCTCTTTGTCTCTTTGAAACTTAGATTGTTTTCTTGCTCTCACAGTTATTTCATGTTTTTCGATGTAGTGACTCAGTTCTTCCTTAAATTTTGCCAAGTCTGCATTCAGTTCCACTGTTGTTAATTCTTTTTCCAATTCCCTTAGCTGGTTGGTAGTTTTATCCAGCGCAATTTGGATATGCCTCACGAGAATTTCCATTAATCCCAGGGATGAGTTAAGGATGTATTCGCCCCATTCCTTGAGTAGTTCATTACTTGTGTCTACATGATTGGGCATTAATCCAATGCGCAGTCCCCGTGGTACTCTTTTCACCTCCAGATATTTCTTTAGGGACGCCACTTCCCACCATTTATTGATTTCCTTTTTTGACAACTTCTCCCATGTACGTAGTTTGTTTTTGATGTCAATTTTATTTGAGCTGCCTGTTGCTCCAGTTTCAGCATTCGTTGTCTTTTCTTGATCGAAAAATGTATCTATCAGGGCATTTCTATTGGCCTCCCTTTTATCCATATTGTACTGGCACTTTCCTTTATGCTGATGATTTATATTAATACGATCTTGACCAATTCCATTTTATGTCCCCTCTGTCTCTTTGCAAATGTTAACCCAATTAGCAATGATGAGAAAAACAGTTCCCCGAGTATTTTACTCGTATATTATCAATGGGCAATATGCAAATCTGAGACCAACCGGCTTCTCATTCAAGTTGGATACAATGTATCACACAATTCAATGTGCGCGCAGCTCGCTTACCGATTGAAGAAGACAGGAATACACGTTCCCCTCCGAGTTCGCGTCTCCCGTTCTATCTCCGCTCAGCCTGGCTTCGCTCGTGATGATCGTTATGTTCAAAATCAACAGTTCCAATCCTTAATATAAGATCACCAGGGTGTAACATTATGACTCACTTTAATAGAAATCTGTGGTTTACTACTATGTTTAGTAGAAAGTGAATAATCAAATGGTGACCAGACCTTGTTAACATTACCGTAGACTAAGCTATATAAATGTCTATCATAGTTATCATAACATTGCATGGTTTTAATGACCTGAAATGTACAGAAAGGTGCATAGGCCTACGGAATGGGTTTTTCATTCCTATTTTTGTTGAAAACGAACTTCATTTGGATTGGAAAATGTCGGGTTTTGTCAGAAAATGTATTGGGCACTACAATGACCAGAATGCCAAGCAGCACTGTCTCAGGAAGTGATGTCACTAATTGATTTGTTTGTATGTTTAAAAATCCTGACTACCTTTGAGCAACCGCTAGACTCGTGAGCAAGGTCTCTGCTGAGACTGAAACGCGTAGAGTTTGTCTTTTTGTATCTGGCATGCTGAAAGTAAAGGAATTATAAAAAACGATCATTGGTGAAGCTGTTTGTCCTTCTGGGAGTGCGCGAGGAAACCTGTGTGGGTAAACGAAGTGGATATTACAACGGCTTAACCCTGCCGTACCTCGAACGCACCACCGCAGAGCGCCCATGATTCCTGAAGTGGGTTGTGTTGGAAAAGAATATATATATATATATATATATTCCAGATTCCAAAAGTAAAGCGCGCTCTCAGTTTAGGGTATATCAACAGCGATCTTTATTCAGACGTTACGCGTTTCGAGAGTAAACTCCCTTGATCACACGTCGAGCGCTTGTGACCCTGTGCATTACATACAAATCATTACATCGACATAAACAGAGGACTCACAATAAATTACTACCTCAGTGTGCGAGTAGCCGCCATATTGGAACATGTCATATTCACTCCATATAACTGTTCAAAGCCTTCAATATCGACAGATTTCTGTTTATGTCGATGTAATGATTTGTATGTAATGCACAGGGTCACAAGCGCTCGACGTGTGATCAAGGGAGTTTACTCTCGAAACGCGTAACGTCTGAATAAAGATCGCTGTTGATATACCCTAAACTGAGAGCGCGCTTTACTTTTGGAATCTGGAATATATATATATATATGTATATATATATATATTCCTATGGAAACACAGTCCTAACTATAACTATCTACTGGCGACCGCCAGTAGATAATGTATGTATATATATATATATATATATATATATATATATATATATATATATATATATATATATATATATATATATATATATATATATATATATATATATATATATATATATATATATATATATATATATATATATATTCACTTAAAAAACCATAGGTTTCACACATGTTATAGTTAGCTGGACATTTCACTCATAAAAAACCAATGAAATTCCCCCGTTATAGTTACTGCAGGCAACTATAACTCACGCGACCGTAATCCTCTGCTGATGCTAATACTGTATTTAGACACTTATTTACCCATGTCTTCTTCCATTAATCTTTAGCTATACATATATTACAAATATTTATTTTTCAGAAAGACACATATGTCATCAGTGATGTAATATCTGACGTCATCAGCAGAGGATTGCGGTCGCGTGAGTTATAGTTGCCTGCAGTAACTATAACGGGGGAATTTCATTGGTTTTTTATGAGTGAAATGTCCAGCTAACTATAACGTGTGAAACCTATGGTTTTTTAAGTGAATTTGCAAGGTTTTTTAAATGCTAATTCCTAACTATAACGTGTGTGAAACCTATGGTTTTTTCAGTGAATTTGTACGGTTTTTTAAATGCTAATTTATTTATGTATTATTTTTTTTATATATTTATTTTACAATAAACTACGTATTAAAAATTTCATTTTTTTTGGGGGGGGTTTTCACCCTGCAAATTATTATTTTTTTTTTGTAAAAATTTTTTTTTTTTTGTGTTTTTCAGGGTGCGCGCACTGTGCGCGCACCCCCGCGATTTAAAAAAAAAATAAAAATTTTTTTTTGCCTTTGGGGTCCTTCAGGGACCCCCTGACAAAGGCTAGGGGGTCAGGAACTCTCTACCCTGCCCCCTTTTCACGTTCGCCACCTTCCTTTTTCACTCTCGCACTGAAAACAAACAAAATGGCGGCCGACACTTCCTGATTTCGACCGATTCGAACGTTGACTAACATGTAACCACCAATCAGAATTACGCTCGCGCACGTTAGGGTGCTCGCACGGTGCTCGCACGGTGCGCGCACCCTGCGCGCATATAGATATATATATGCTTTTAAATGCTATTTTCTCCGGAAATACTGAACAGATTTACACCAGACCTGCAAAAGGCACTTCCTTGACCTAATGGCTACCTCTCTGCCAAATTTCAAGTAATTCTGTTCAGCCGTTCGGGCTGTAGCTGTGTCTAAAGGTCCTATGGAAAAATGCATGGGAAAAACGCGTTTTGGGACCCCCCTTTTATCTCAGCCCCCGCTTGACGAATCCCCCCGAGACTTTCAGAGTAGGAGCGGAGCGGAGCGCCCCACCTATTTTGAAAAATTTGCGAGGATTCGTCGACCGGCGCCAAAGTTATTCAAAATAGAATGTTGCGGATTTCCTATGGAAACGTGGTCCTAACTATAACTACCTACTGGCGACCGCCAGTAGGTAATATATATATATATATATATATATATATATATATATATATATATATCTAGGTACCTTTGATTGCACAGTGTGTGTTAGTGTTTGCAGTGTCACTCCCATCACATGTGCCTTTTTATTAAACTAAACTAAACTGAGAGCGCGCTTTACTTTTGGAATCTGGAATCGAAATTACGCCGGCTGTGGCTCTACCGGCCCCGCGCGCCACCAGACAATGGGCGGATATCCCAGGAGGAGCTGAACTTGTGGAAAATATATATATATATATATATATATATATATATATATATATTCACTGAAAAAACCATAGGTTTCACACACGTTATAGTTAGGAATTAGCATTTAAAAAACCTTGCAAATTCACTTAAAAAAACCATAGGTTTCACACATGTTATAGTTAGCTGGACATTTCACTCGTGAAAAACCATTGAAATTCCCCCGTTATAGTTAGTGCAGGCAACTATAACTCACGCGACCGCAATCCTCTGCTGATGACGTCAGATATTACATCACTGTATTTAGACACTGATTTACCCATGTCTTCTTCCATTAATTTTTAGCTATACATATATTACAAATATTTTTTTTTCAGAAAGACACATATGTCATCAGTGATGTAATATCTGACGTCATCAGCAGAGGATTGCGGTCGCGTGAGTTATAGTTGCCTGCACTAACTATAATGGGGGAATTTCAATGGTTTTTCATGAGTGAAATGTCCAGCTAACTATAACATGTGTGAAACCTATGGTTTTTTAAGTGAATTTGCAAGGTTTTTTAAATGCTAATTCCTAACTATAACGTGTGTGAAACCTATGGTTTTTTCAGTGAATTTGTACGTTTTTTTAAATGCTAAGTTATGTATTTATTCTATTTTTTTTTTAAGGTTTTTCACCGTGCGCGCGCCCACATTACGCAGTTCGCGGAATTTTTCCGTTTCTACCGTACGCGCATGCTACGCGTACTCCGCGATTTTTCGCAAAAAAATTAAAGGAAATTTTGGCCCTTGGGGGTCCTTCTGGGACCCCCTGACTAAGGCTAGGGGGTCAGGAACTGTCCACCCTGCCCCCTTTTCACGTTCTCCACCTTTGTTTTTCACCCCCTCAGACTGCGAGAGACAAAATGGCGGCCGACACTTCCTGGTTTCGACCGATTCAAATGTTTACTAAGATCTAACAACCAATCAGAATCGCGCTCGCGCACGGCAGCGTGCGCATACGGTAAGTTTTACCGTACGCGCACGGTGCGCGCTTATAGATATAAATATGCTTTTAAATGCTATTTTCTCAGGAAATACTGAACAGATTTACACCAGACCTGCAAAAGGCACATCCCTGACCTGAGGACTACCTCTATGCCAAATTTCAAGTAATTCTGTTCAGCCGTTCGGGCTGTAGCTTGGACTAAAGGTCCTATGGAAAAATGCATGGGGAAAACGCGTTTTGGGACCCCCCTTTTTCTCAGCCCCCGCTTGACGAATCCCCCCGAGACTTTCAGGGAAGGAGCGGAGCGCCCCACCTATTTTGAAAATTTCGCGAGGATTCGTCAATCGGCGCCAAAGTTATTCCAAATAGAATGTTGCGGATTTCCTATGGAAACACGATCCTAACGACCGCCAGTAGATTATATATATATATATATATATATATATATATATATATATATATATATATATATATATATATATATATATATATATATATATATGTGTGTGTGTGTGTTCTACTGCCTAACCCTATTTGGGATATTCTTATACACCACGCTCTCAAGATGAGTGCTGATTTAATATAACACTGGTGAAGCAGGAAGAAGGAACAATCACTTTACTCCTTTGCTGCACTTACTCTGCAGCGTCTCTTGGAGGGCAAGAGCATAGCTGATTTTAAGTGTCAGAGGGGAGAGTTGTGCACTTAAGTGATTGAAAGCAAGGCCTGGCCTCCTCAATGTGATACCGCAGGCCGAGCTTGTAGGTCTTGGGCCTCTTTGTGCCACCAAGACTCTTTAGAATTGGAGCTGCAGCATTTGTTCCCCAGCAAAGTAGATTCAAAAGTAGTGCAGGTCATGTACTCTCCGGTGATGCTGATCCACGTATCTTCAGCTTCTCTGGGAGCGAAGTGCAAAATAATAAACATGGGTCAGAGACAACAATGAGGGATAAAGCAAGATAGTAATCACAGCGGGTGGGGAAGCAACGCAGAGGGTAGGATGGAAGCAACAAATGGGAGAGGGAGGCAACTTGGAGGAAGTAGAGAGGGAAGCATACTAACTGGAAGATGGAAGAGCAATGTGGAGGGAAGATGAAAAGTAAATGGGCGACTGAGCAATGAGTGCGGGCAGGGGAGAAGCATTCGGGCAAGACACAGAGTGCAACATGGAGCGCGGAGGGGGAAGAGAAGCATACTAGGGAGACAGCTAGAAAACACATTCACTCTCTGTAGTGCTAAAACAGAAAGAAACAAAGTAGTGCCGGATAAATGAGCAGTGGAAGGACACAAGTAATGCATCCATGCTCAAACACAAGAGGAGGAAGGAAGGCCAACAAAAGCTAATGAATAAGAAGCAAGTAAAGACAGTGACAATAAAGGCAACCAATGGTAAGCAATGGGTGGGCTCTAAGCCCACTGGAAGTTAACCATATGTCTCACACCCGACATTGCATGGGCTATCTAGAAGAAAATAACTAAAAAAGATGATAATATTTGAATATTTTCAGTAAAGGCTCCATATGTTTGCCTGAGACAACACTGGCTACCCTTCTTTGGAAGTTCACAGGTTGTACCATTAGCTGGAGTGCATGAAGAACATGGCATAGTTCCAACTTTATCATTCAGGAAGCCACCTCACTAGATGCAAACAGTTATAGCAACATAGCATAATGATAGGTTTTATTTAGGGTGGTTGAGGATTCAGAAAAAGATTTAAGTCAAGCTGTACAATTTCAGGCTTGGAGGCCAATCCAGATTCACCTTGACTCACAAAAATGTGCCTCAGCACAGCACAATTCACCTACATTCATAGCCGCTCCTCTCTCAACCAAGTGGACTTTCCAGGAGTTATGAATGAAAAGACAAGACACTGTTAGGCAGTAGCTCACTGACGTGCATGGGTGGCCCCAAGCTGCCCTAGAAAGAAAATCACATTGTGAAGCAGCATCTTCAGCCTCAACAATATAGAATCAGGGAGTAGGGCCTCATTGCTAAACAAACTGCATTAGCACAGTTACGCTGTTTTCTCAAAGAAGAGGAGTCCACAAACTGGGAATGGCATCCAGTTTCAGCTAACACCATGACAGAGGACTCCAAATAGACCACAAACATCACATCCTTGTCAGTTCTGGAACAGCACCATGTGCCGCAGGAACATTAAACAAGTAATGTGGTAATCATAAGCGTACCCATCAAAACAACCTTAAACATTCGTGATTTCATTATAAACATTTTGGGAGCATTTCTCTTGTTGAAGCCGCCTGAAGGCATATTTGCAAGGGAGGTTATTATTTAAATAAAAAGACTTGGGGGCATATTATCCAGGACAGCGTTAAAATTATTGCTGCTTTAGCTAAAGCGGCGATAATGGGCTTAATAATATGCCGCAGAGAATTCCATTAGAAGCCCATGTTCACACCAGAACATGGGCTTCTATTGGAATTCTCTGTGGCATATTATCAAGCCCATTATCCCCGCTTTTAGCGGCAGTTTCCTGCCGCTAAAGCGGCGATAATTTTAACGCTGTCCTTGATAATATGCCCCTTGAATAGCTGCATGTTGGCCTCTTAAGGTGTGATGATTGGGTGTTTCCTCTTCAGTTCTTTACACTGATGGAACAGACCACCCTTAAATCCACTATCAGATATAAGAATAATTAAAGGGCAACTAGTGCCCAGCAAAAGTTTTATCTTCTTAAGATAACAGCCAAAGGGTACCAGGAAGGGTAAGCAGGGCAAAATGGGACAACAGGGATTGACCATCCGTCTGTTCGTGCCCGTGCCAAAAGATACCCATCAAGAAACCAATTCAGATTTCACACAGAGGCTACACATAGAATCTAGTAGTAACCCTGAACTTAGAAATATTAGTTCTTTTCAAGCCAATGCTGCAGAAGTAGGTTTGCTTCTGAGCCTATGAGTGCCCTACCACAAATGTAATCTAAGTTGGCAACAAAACTGAAAAGATTGGCCTCTAAAATTCTAAATGTGAAAATGGGCTCGGTGTGAAACAACAGAAGAAGTTATTTAAATGAAAGAATGTTATCACTTTGAGAAGCTAGTGCAATTGTAAAAAGTACTGTTGCTCTGAATTACCGAAGTTCGCAGCTTCACATACCACTACATGAAATAAAGATTCTAAACAATTTTGTCGTGTTGGCAGTGCTCTGAATGTGCGCAAATAAGGACTTTAAAAGGCCAAAATCAGTGAAGCAGACTAGGCTGCTGTCTTTAAGGAAAACTTTATTGACCCAAACATTTATGAAAAATACACACATGTTCCATGCATTGAAGCAAGTGCGTCAAAGTTCCTGTCAGAAGAAATGGCACAGATATCGCATTGGATCTCTTCTCTCTTAAAGAAAATAAAGAACCGAGTCAGGTGTGTATAAATGGAAAACCAGCAGAGACCCCCAAATGAGATCTACCAATCTCCAAGGGGCATATTATCAAGGACGGTGTTAAAATTATCGCCGGTTTAGCGGCAGAAAACTGCAGCTAAAGGGGTGATAATGGACTTGATAATATGCCCTGGAGAATTCCAATAGAAGCCCATGTTCGCACCGGAACAAACAAAGTCCAACACAGTTAGCCCAATCCTATTACTCTATGCATACGTGACTTCGACTGTAAAATCTGCAATGAGAACATCCTGAAGAAACGTTAATCCTGGCTAGATATTAGCTAGAGACTGGATTTCTGAATAGTGTTGAGACTGGTTTTTGCCTAGGGCTTTCCACCATGGATCAGGTTGCCCTCTTACTCAACATAGTCTAAAGGTAGAGCGCACTAGGAGCATATCTTTCATTTAATGTTTCTATGAGGTTGTGGCGTTTAACATTGTAAGAGAGAAAAGCTCTCCCAATTCTCTTGGGGCGCATGGTTCCAAACATGCATGTGGAGGGTCATATTTAATTTGCACACAATTGATATACTGGAATCATCCTAAAGTGTCCCTTCAGAACCAAAGATATTTGACATTTAAACAAAATAGCATGCAAATTGTGATGTAAAAGACACTATTTGGCCTTATTTATAGGTCTGGCGTCTAGACAGCTTTAGCTATTTCGCCAGCCTTTTGTTAAACAAAAAAAAACATATTCACATTACATAATAGATTTAGAGAAGATTTGGTTAGACCACCTTCGGTCACTTGAAGCAATACTGGCATGTTGGATCAGCCCACCAGTACATCATATGAGGCAGCCCCTTCACCTCTTGGATTTTGTGTCACTGTCAATCACATTTTGGATCAACCTGCTGATGGGGGAACAGCCATTACAACGCGGTTTTTACCACGCGCAGATTTTACATCGCATGCGTTACAACGCATGCGATGTCACAATGCAACGCCATTACAACGCAAGTCTTTACATCGACTTGCGCTAGATGGCCTGCTAACATTACAAATAGTGTAGTTTACTATCCCAACACCTTCCCTACTGTTAAGTGGACTGGAGTTGGAATAGTAAATTACACTTTTCTAATGTTAGCACGCCATCTAGCGCAAGTCGATGTAAAGACTTGCGTTGTAATGGCATAGCGTTGTAACATCGCATGCGTTGTAACGCATGTGATGTAACTGCACGCGTTGTAATGACACGCATTGTAATGTCATACATCCTGCTGATGGCACTTTGGTGTTTAGCCTGTCAGAAAAATTATGTGATGGCATTTTACTATTAAAGCCTGTGCCTGACGGCAGCAGCAGCAATTAGCAAAGAAGTGTGTCTGCTGCCAGCACCAATGTGCATTGCATACTACTGGCTCACCCTTTATTGAAACAAACAAACAGAATTGGAGAGAGGGACCCCCACAGCAAGGAGACAAGGCACCGTTTTACACAGCAAAAATTGGGTTTTCCCTTGGGAAGTACAACACCATAAGAACATACAACATTCAGTCTTACCACAGCAAGAGCTGGTCACCCGTATGTTATGTTGACCCTAACTACAGTCAATTCAATTCAATTCAATATTTATTAAAGATTTGGATCTCCAATGAGGTCCACATAAAAAATGTACATTCAAATTTTTACGTAAAATATAATAAAACATAAGGACAATTAATTTCTCAGACCATTATAGATTATTGAAAGCCTTCATAGCAGGTCTTAGATTTTCCCTTACATACCATAAGTGGATATTGTCATTTACCCTAAAGAGCAAGACGACTAAGGTTCTCAACAATAAAACCAATTGGCTCATGGGCAACAATAGAGACCCAAAAGACCTCTACCAAAGCAAGTGGCATAAGTTTAGGTCCATACTAAACATTAGCAGCTTCGTATAATAATCAGTATAGGATAATGTACATCACATCAGTACTTGATAGAAGACAAAAAAGTATTCTAAAACAATCAGCGTAATCGGATAAACAATACATTTTCCTTTTACAACGCATAACAGCTTTGGCAGAAAATTGAGTTTGGGATTAGCAGCAAGAGAATTGGAGTAACAAAGCATATCCAAAATTATACAAAGAGCAGTTAAGTAGCAGCCAGATCATGTACAAAATACAATCCAAAATCCAGCTTCGGCAGAAAGTTGAGTTTGAAATTAGCAGCAAGAGAATGGGAGTAACAAAGCATATCCCAACTTGTGCAAAGAGCAGTTGAGTAGCAGCCAGTTTACGTGCAAAATACAATCCAAAATCCAGCTTCAATAGAAAATGGAGTTTGAAATTAGCAACAAGAGAGTGGGAGAAACAAAACATATCCCAATTGTGCAAAGAGCAGTTGAGTAGCAGCCAATACATGTGCAAAATACAATCCGAAAAAGGAGAGAATATTGACTCCATAAAAGGACGACAGGCACGGGGGTTAACAGCCCATTTAATGGAATATATAAAAAATTAAAATATATACATAAACTCCTTAAAAAAGTTGAATAGTTTTACACAGACTGCTTCGTTCTACAGTATAGAAAGACACTAAGCCATAAAGTGGTATTTTCAAAACTCTTCTGTTACTTAATTAATGATCATATATTTAAAATACATATACTGTGTGAAACGGTCTGGCCCATATGGTCTAGATCTGTACTAGAGTCACAATCGATGGTTCTTTTTTACAGCATGAAAGTGTAAAGGGGAGAAAAGTTGTTAAGCGATCAGTCAATTAACCAATCATTCTCTTGGATAAATAATAACTACAGACAACTACGTAAGGTTAGTTGATTTGTTACAAAGCCAAAAATAACTGGACCTAAAGACACCTCAGGACAAGGGTATAGAAATACATTGGAGTTAGCATGAAGCCAAATCTTTGTATCCAGTTTAGACGATGCAACATAAGCAATACAGTTAGTTCAAGAAGTAGGATGCAAAAGATCATAAAGCATGAGTCCAAATTTCCCTGCAGCGAGGGTTAGTGAGTGAAATTCATTAAATCTATCCCTACTCTAACTCTAAAGTGACATCTCTTTTTAAGCATTTTCAAATAGAAGGATAAAATGGTGTCAGCATGTGGACTATTCCAAAGAAGCTTCTCTACGATCAATGTGTCATGTAGCATAAAGCTACAGAGACAGAGCTTCTTCTAAGATGCTCTCTCTCTGAAGGCAAAGAAGAATTGGGCTCTCTCCCTACTCCCAACAGCACATAATTCGTAGGTAACGTTCTCAAAATTCATTGCAAATTATGCCATCTGCACTGGGTACGATCCTGACGGTGTTTTTCCATGGGACAACAGTGTTCTTTCCTTGCTACATTTTGTCCTTGGTTCCCAGGTCTTCTCCTGTGTGAAGCACAACAACTTTCCCTTATTGAGTCAAGCCACACAATTGTATCTTCTTCTCACCTTGCCTAATAGTAAAACAAAGACACTAGTCTAACTAGCAAAAGCGCTTCTTTCACCTGCAGCACAAAACTTGAGAGAGAACAATTTCACATCACATATGAAATTCAAACTTGTTAATTCTAAAGTGAGAGTTTCCAGGGAACTACATTTTAGGCCTACATAATTTAGCTAGTATAAGAAAATGTTGTGTGAGCTTTACGAATTTGCATGGAAAAATAGGACACTTCCAATTAATGTATTTACCTACGTGTAAAACGACACAATTAATAACCACTTTTAGTACATGAATGGGGTCCCTGTTGACATGTTTAAATTCAATGTTCCCTTGTGGGGGCCCATTTTAACTCAGGTCATTAATGCCAGCATAAAGTCCCTTTTTCCCCAGACTTGGGTGCAATCAATAATAATCCCAATCTTTAAAAAGGGTGATCGACAAGAGCCAGGGTGTTACAGACCAATCCCCCTCCTAGATTCCATGGTCAAAGTGATAGGGAGGGTCATCCTGGAGCGCCTCCTAGACTGGGCAGAGGATAGTCAGATAATATCAGACTTGCAGTATGGATTTTGTGCTGGCCTTGGTACAATTGAACAGAGCTTAAACTTGTCAATTTTGGTTGGCAAGTATACCAGAGTAAAAAAGAAGTCTTTTTTTGGCCTTCGTGGACCTTACCGCGGCCTTTGATTCAGTTAGACATAATAGGCAGTGGGAGGTCCTCGAGACAGTAGGGATTGACCCACAAATTATCATGTTCTTAAGGCGGCTGTATAACGGAGCTACTGCAAGTGTCTGGTATGGCCTGAAGGGCAAATGTACTCAACCATTTCCCATTAGGAGAGGGGTCAGACAAGGCCGTGTCCTGGCCCCTTTTCTTTTTAATCTTTATGCAAACAGATTAGAAGAAGCTTCACGCCTGCAGGGCAAAGACTTTCCCCAAGTAGGTGGCCGGCCTATTCCCACACTTCTTTATGCGGATGATGCCATATTGATGGCACGTACCCAAAACGGCCTCCAGAGAGTTCTGTATAGCTTTAGTGTATTTATGAAGGACCTAGGTCTTAAAACAAACATAGCTAAGACTTATGTCATGAGATGTAGGCAAGGGACTCAGAAGACTCAAGAAATGTATATAGACGGGAAGAAGTTATTATCAACAAAAATGTTTTCCTACTCAGGTATACTTTTTAACCAGCGTGACTCATGGGCTGCTAATCTATCTGCAAAAAAATTGGCATTTTCTAGATCCACATCAGCTCTAGTAACTTTTGCCAAAAAACTAGGCAGGAAACCACTCCCAGAACTGTTACAAATATATAAAGCAAAATGTATTACCATGGCAACCTACGGGGCTGGGGTGTGGGGTTTCGCAGATGCTACCCTGTTACAAACAGTTGAAAATACCCTTTTAAGTCATATTCTTTCTGAACCCCCTAGTACTTCCTCATTTATCTGCCACGAAGAGTTGGGTTTTCATTACATAGCTGATCTTGTAAAATTAGAACCAATACTCTTGTGGCATAGAGTATGGTGTAAGGATCAGACAAAATTAAATAGGGAGATCCTAAATGATACCTTGAGGCTAGAGGGGGCTTTATCGATTCCCTGGATTAAATTCGTCCATGACTTTAAGAAATGACCTGGGTCACCCAGAATATTTTTTTAATTCTACATTTATGATGGATATCCCAAGAAAGATTTTTTAAAAAGAGGGCCTTCAGTTACTGGAAACTACTAGAAAATGGTAGGGGAAACATAAAAAAAAATTACGGTGAGGCGACATCAGCTGTTACGTACAACCTTGGCGATGGAGCCTCACCTATCATTCGTACCTGGAAACTTTGATAGATTCCTTTTAACTAGGCTCTGACTGGGTAATATACATAGACCAGTGTCTTTGCCGCAAATGAACGACTGGTCGCGCGATTTATCATGATGCCCTTGTGACAACATTTCTGATCAGTCGACTATGCATCTAGTTCTGTTTTGCAAATTTTATGTAGAGCCAAGGAGAGTATGGATTATTTCACTTTAAAAAAATCTAGGGCTTAGGCAGTGCCGACCAGATATGTTTTTACTCCAGCTATTGGAAAATGAGCATATAGCATGGAGATTAGCAAAGTTTTTAAAAAAGGTGCTTCAAATTAGGAAATGCATTACCATGGAGCTGTAATTGTCGCACCATGTTTTAATTGAAAATCAATTGTATTTTTATCCCACATATAGTTGCAAATTTTATAAAATGTAATTTTTATAATCATTATGTGCTATTATGTATGTCTTAAAAAGCAGCCGAATAAAGCTTTCCTTGACTTGACATGAATTTCTCACGTTAATGTCTTCTGCTAGTTACGTTCACTTTCTACATTAATTCTCCATGTTATCTTTAAATTGCAATAATACAGCACAATTCATTTTAGCACGTTTCACAATTCTAACACTTGGGTGCCGATTCCGATCCGGCAAAAAAAAATTGCGTACGACTCGTATCCGTATATTTTCACGTACGAATCGTACAAGTACCGTACAAACTGCGAAGTACGATTCGTACGTGAAAAATACATATGAATTGCATCGGGAAAATGGTCCGAGAGGGAGCCGGAAATTTTAACGGCCGAATAGCGTCGGGAAAAGTGTCCGATAGGGAGCCGGACATTTTTACGTGCAAATCGTAAAACAGAAGTCCGAGCGCGCAAGTACGGTCCGTACAGCCCGTCCGAATACACAACCGCATGTAAAAGGCATCGTACGAAGCGAACGCTGTAGCACACATGTACACGGGTAAACATGTGCCCGGATACGAGTCGTACAGCCCCCCTTCACCCCGCACATGTCAGCACCGTACCGCCGTATGTCAGCACCGTACCACCCCTCCGCACCGCACCCCAACACCGTAGCACAGCCCCGCACCTGTACGCGCCGCACCCCAGGCCCGTCTCCCAGCCCCGCACCTGTACGCCCCGTACCCCAGGACCGTACCCCAGCCCCCCACCTGTAAGCGCCGTACCCCAACACCTTAGCCCAGCCACTTACCTCTACGCACCATACCCCAACACCGTAGCACAGCACCGTACCTGTACGCACCGTACCACAACACCCTAGCACATCCCTGCACCTGTACGCACCGTACCCCAACACCGTAGCACAGCCCCGCACCTGTACGCACCATAACCAAACATCCTAGCATATCCCCGCACCTGTACGCACTGTACCCCAACACCGTAGCACATCCCCGCACCAGTACGCACCGTACCCCGACACCGTAGCACAGCCCCGCACCTGTACGCACCATACCCCAACACCGTAGCACAGCCCCGCACCTGTACGCACCGTACCCCAACACCGTACCACAGCCCCCCACATGTAAGCGACGCACCCTCGGCTTGTACCCCAGCCCCGTACCTGTACGCACCGTACCCCAACACCGTACCCCAGCACCCTCACCCAGCATCGCGTATGTACAGACCTTACCTACGCGAAAAAGACACGTACAGAACCAGGACACTATAAAACAGCACAAGGAGGGTCAATTTGACTCGCACAACACCATAAAACACGTCAACATGACAAAATACATCTCTATGACTGACCTGGCACATCCAAACAGGCAAACAGAGGCCCTAAATCACAACCAACTCTTATAACACACCCACCACAAATTCAAACCCAGCCAAACCCACAAATGGACCGATCAAAAGGGCCCACACACACAACCCATGAGCCTTTGCAACAGACCCACTGCTGACAGACCCCACAGACAAACAACTGCACCTTACTTACACCTTAACTACACCTTAACTTACACACCTTCACACAACCTCATTCACAAACACCCCCTCTTCACATTCACACACACACCGTCACATTCACACCCACACACCCACAACAATCCACACCCACACCCCACACCATGCCCACAGACAAGAATCCAAAGTTCACAAGGGCGGAGCTGGACCTCCTCATCAACTAAGTCATCAGAGTCGAGCCACAGCTGTTTGGAACATTGGTCAGACAGACCAGCATAGCCCAAAAAACAAGCCTGTGGCAGAGGATTGTTGATAAGGTGAATGCTGTTGCGCCCATCCGAAGGACCAGGCATGAATGCCAAGCCAGGTGGTACGATCTGCGCAGGGCAGTCAAGAGGAAAATGAACGAGGAATACGCCCAGAGTAACATCACTGGAGGTGGGCTGCCCCGCAAACCCGTACATTACCATCCCTGGGAGTGTTAAATGGTAGCGGCAGTCGTAGTCGATAACCTTTCAAGTATTGCCCGGCGGTAATCGTCTCTTATACCATTCGATGCTAAACCAATAAAGAGGCAGGCGCCGGAGACTGGAAGGCAGGAAACAACGTTTTATTCCGTCGGAGTGGAACACATCAGATCAGACAGCGAGGTATCGTCACGAGGTGCTCTAACTGCATCTCTGAGGCCTGGCCTCTTATACACAGGTTTATGACTTTATTGCAGGTTTATCATACATGGCACATTTTTGAGATCGCTTTGCTACATGAAAGAACATCCTCAGAATCCCCACTTCAAGCTCGTTCCCACACATATCTACAGTGGAAGTCCCCACCCCATCCACAGTAGGAGATGGCTATCACACAGCTGGACATTCCGCCAATTCCCGGGGGTGTGTGCGACCGGTCGGGTCTCAGGGGGTGGGGGGCCTTGATCTACTGTAATCCCTTTGATGTGGGGTGTTTCCCTTACAGTAGGGGCAATAAACTGCATCCGGAGGGCTAGGTGATGGCCTGGGATCGGTTCGGACAATGGGGCGCAGAGGAAGGGGGTTATCAAAGAGATGCATGATCATGTATGGGATGTCGGTCAGGCGTGGGATGTGGTTCCATGGCAGGGTCGCGCAGAAGGAGAGGGTTTATGGCCCGTGTATGAGAGAGCGGGGGTGGCCGGCGCGCGGGGGAATGCTTGCAGCACCAGGGGGACGCGCTGGCGATCGGCAATGAGCAGGGAGAGACCAGGGTGCCTAAAATGGCTGCCGTGCGCTTTCCTGTGTGTCGCGCTGGAGAGAGACAAGATGGCGCAGATAATGTTCAGTTCGCAAGCTAAATTTCCACAGTCCTCCCTTTTAACATATCTCGCCAGCTTGTTTAGTTCGGATCTATCCCCATAATACTACGAACTTCCACCTCATACAAAGCTTTCATTCGCTCCGCTTCAAAGTTCAAAGTCTTAGGGCAGATGCAGTTCATAAAAAGCGAACATAAAGGTGGCAGACACTGAATCCCCAAGCAACATCCACATAGTATCACAATTGGTATTAGGATAAATGAAAACAGCCTCCATCCCCAACTTCTAATAGTGTCCCAAAACCAACTTCCCAGTGACCATTCTTCTTGCTCCTGATGAACCTCTGCGGAAAGTCTGTGGAGGTGTTCAATTGCTTTGTAGACTGAGGGTGAGTTATCCGGTACGTAGGTACAACAGCTGGACCCAATGATGCGGCATGCTCCTCCACGATCAGCCAGAACCACATCTAGAACGAGGCGGTTCTGAAGAGCCACCAGGCTGACGGCCTGAAGCTCGGCGGTGTTGTTGGCGAGGATGCCAGCCGTAATGTTCATCGCCGTTTCGACTGCCTGGGTTAAGTGGCGGATGGCACGGCTGTTTGCCATTGGACCCCAGAGTGGAACAAGACCTTTTACTGCGTCCATGAACTGTGCTCCGGTGGAGTCGGCTTGCGCAATGTCTTTGGCACGTTTCTGTCGGTGATGGTTTGCTGGAGTCACATATGTCGGAGGAAGGACAAAAGCGATGTAGCAGGTGCCTCCCCAACCTTTCGGAAGCCAGGTGTAGGCCTTAGTACCACAGACGAAGTACATATTCGGGGAGGCAACAAAGGAGGGTGGATCAACTGAGTCCAATGTTCGGGTGATGAGGCAGGAGCTGTGGCCCACCAGCTGTGCCCCCAGGCCTTCGAGGCACACAAGTCCAGTGATGTTGATGACGGATAGGGCCACTGTTAGGGTGGCGGCCGTTCGTTTCCGGAGGTAAGAGAAGGTGGGTCTGGCTGGGTTGTTAAACACCTGCATTTCAACTCGTTCTTTGGCAGGGATGTCCATGTGAAAGGAAGTGTTTGATCTCAGAGGACAGAAGGGGGCAGAAGTTTTTCCAGTTTTGTTCAGCCAGAACCCATGGTAGAAGTGTGACACAGTTTTGCCGGAAGTGGCATTGTCCTTGTAGCTTTCCTGCAGGAGGATTAGCCAGGCGAGGCAGGAACCATGGACCGAAAAAGGTGAAGGGATGAAAGGGATAGAGTGTCCGGTGGCATGTGGTAGCCATCCACAGATCCAGCAATTAGTGGCATTGGAGGCAAGATTGTGTTGGTGGAGCAACTGCACAAAAGAGTTATTCCAGAACTCCTTACGCCTTTCTCGGATTTGGGGTGAAAGTGAGATCAGATGGTGTTCTTTCATGGTGGTAGGTGGAACGGTGGTCAGCAATATCTTATGGGCGGGTGCGCTCTCCTCCATGATCCAGAAGGTGACCATGAGGAGAAGGCAAAAGAGAAGGGTAATGAAAAGTGCAATAGTCTTTGAGCTGTGCATTTTGTCAGTCTTTGGGATTTTGTAGTGGATCTTTGGACGTCCGGTTGCTTCCATCATCTTCATGTTGGATGCTTCCATCACCTTCAAGGGACTTGGTAGCGGGCAGAACCACAGACTTTGTTTAGTTTCTCTCCTGGTGGCCTTTGAGGTGGCTAGGCAACCGCTCTTGAGATTTCAACTTAGTTTTTGGTCTGCTTAGCCGAAGTTCCCTCCTTTCGTCGTAGGTTATACCCTTCTTTGGATGGGACAGTGGGATCGGGATATTTCGTTAATTCAAGTGTCTCTGTATCCGGGCAGTGGCTCAGGGATGGTCGGTCTTTGTCCAGTAGTTCCTCTTGGGCGGTGATGTTGTCCGTGGTCGTCAGGGTCGATGATACCTTCTTGCAGTGGTGTGCATGCAGCCAATTGCGCTTCCCCTCCACTCGAAGAGCTGTTCGGGTGGTGATCAGGACTTGCAGAGGGCCCGTCCACCGGGGCTCCAGACTCTTGGTGCGCTGGAAGTTACGCACTAAGACAAAGTCACCCGGTTGGATGTCGTGCCCGGGGCCTCTGGAAACGTCGGGAATGGCTTGCAGCACCTGCTGATGGATAACAGACAACGTTTTAGTTAGGTTGTACAAATAGTCAGACATGAGGACGTCCGGGACGTCGTGGATGGATGTTGGTTTCGGTGCAGTCCAAAGGTTCATGGGCCGCCCGAAGACGACCTCGTAGGGGGTTAAGTGGTGTTTGGTGGGGGAGGAACGCATTGATAGCAATGCTAGCGGGAGAGCGTCTGGCCATTTCAGTCCTGTGGTGGCAACTATTTTTGCTATCTTAAGCTTCAATGTGGCATTATGTCGCTCAACCAAGCCTGCAGATTGGGGATGGAAGACCGCATGGAATTTCTGTTTTACACCCAGCCCCTTTAAGATGAGTTGGATAACCTTGGCTACAAAGTGGGGGCCGTTGTCGCTCCACAAAATTCGACAAAGGCCGTACCGGGGGAAGAATTCTTTCAGTAGTACTTTTGCGGTAGTCATAGCGGTGTTGTCGCGGGTTGGGTAGGCTTCCACCCACTTGCTGAAGGCGCACACAACGACAAGTACGTACTTCAAACCTTGGCACCTTTCTAACTGGACGTAGTCCATTTGTAGGACTTCAAAGGGGTGATTGGGAACCCCAAACCCTCCCCGGGGTACAGCAGTTCCTTTCCCAGGGTTGTGCTGGAGGCAGACCAGGCATTGTTGGACCAGACGTTTGGCTGAGTCTGAGATTTTGTCGTTGTGCCAGACTTTGGAGATGAGTTCGATCATGGGAGCAGACCCTATGTGTGTGGGGGAGTGTGCCATGGTCAGCATGGGGATCAAGTATGAGTCAGGTAGCAACCATTTGTTCGAGTCTTTAGTTCACCAGCAACCGTCATCGTCCTTCAATCCCACCCGGGCCCATTCAGTTAATTTGTGTGGTGAGCTGGCTAATTGGATGTCCCTAATCGTTTCCCTAGCATCCTTCCATTTCTCAGTTTGTGACCTGGTTACGTACATACGGGTCGTGGACCTATTCTCGGCTGTGGTTCGGGCAGTAATGTCAGCTAGTGCATTTCCCTGTCCTATAATGTCTGTCACTTTCTTGTGTGCCTGGCATTTGATCACAGCCAGCCGTGTGGGGAGGAGGACTGCTTCGGTCAGGGCAGAGACTAGATCTCCATGCAGGATGGGTGTGCCATGGGAAGTCAAGAATCCCCTCTCCTTCCAAAGGAGCCCAAAGTGGTGAACTACCCCGAAGGCGTATTGGCTGTCTGTGTAAATGTTTGCGGTTGTCCCTGCTGCCAGGATGCATGCTCGTGTGAGAGCAATCAGTTCAGCCGCCTGTGCGGATCGCTGTGTGATGCGGGCTGTCTCAACAACTGTTCGGGCTGTGGTGACTGCATAGGCAGCGGAAGTGGTGCCATCGGGGAGCTTGATGCATGAGCCATCCACCCATAGTTCTCCGTCAGGGTCCGGGAAGGCAGTATCTCGAAGGTCAACCCTACTCTTGGTCTGTTCGTCGGTGAGAGTCACGCAGTCATGTATGGGGGCGCATTGGGGTCAGTGTCAGGGAGAGGTAGTAGAGTGGCTGGATTCAGAGTGGTGCATCGTTTCAATGTGATGTGGGGTGCAAGCAGAGTCAGTTCATAGCCAGTCAGTCGTGCGCTAGTCAGGTGTTGAGTCTTGGTCTGGTTCAGGAGGGTGTCAACCGCATGGGGTACCAATACAGTGAGGGGGTTCGAGAGCACGATCCCCTCACTTTGCCGGATAGAGACAGCAGCGGCGGCTACTGCTCGAAGGCAGGCGGGCAATGCTCTGGCTACAGGGTCAAGAGTGGCAGAGAAGTAGGCACAAGGGCGTTGTTTAGGGCCTATGGACTGGGTTAGGAGTAGGACAGACAACGCGCATCCCTCCCTTTCGTGGGTGTAGAGGGAGAAAGGTTTAGTGTAGTCTGGGGTTCCTAGGACTGGGGCCGAGCAGAGGGCGTCTCGTAATTCTTTGAAGGAGGATTGGCATTCGGGTGTCCAGGGGAGGGGGAAGGGGACATCTTTAGCCAACAGGGAAAGCAGAGGTTTTACAATAAGACTGAAGTTTGGCAACCATTGTCGACAAAAGGAGGTGAGGCCTACTAGAGACCGCACTTGCTTCTGAGTTTTGGGAACAGGGGTTTCTAGGATGGTCTGAATTCGGTCAGGGTAAGTTTCCTCCCATCCTTGGATAGGAGGTGGCCTAGGTATGTCACTTGGGGTTGGCAGAACTGTAACTTCTTCCTGGAGACCTTGTGACCGTTCTCCGCGAGGAAGTGGAGGAGGTGAAGGGTGGCCGTGACAGCAAGTGGGGTGGTGTCGGCCGCCAAAAGAATGTCGTCGACGTACTGTATTAACACCACTCCATCGGGTAATTGGACTGTATCTAGTTGTCTCTTGAGGGCTTGGCTATAAATGCTGGGACTCTCAGTGTAGCCTTGGGGTGCCCTACAGAATCTGTACGACCGGGCTTTCAAAGTGAAGCCGAACAGGTAGCGGCTGTCTGGGTGGATGGGGATGGAGAAGAATGCGTTCTTGAGATCAATAACAGTAAAGGTGGTGGCAGTGGACGGAATTAGGGTGAGGATGGTGGTGATGTCTGAGACCACGGGGTACTGAGGTATGACTACTTTGTTAACTTCTCGTAAGTCAACAATGAAGCGGTATGCTTTCTCATCTCCCTCGCCTTGCTTCTTTACAATGGGTAGGATAGGGCTGTTGCAAACATTACTGACTACTTCTTCCACTACTCTTGCATTGACTAGGGACTGGATGATTTCCACCAATGCCTTCTCACCTTCGGGCGATATTCGATACTGTGGAAGCTTTGGTAGCACTGCGTCCGGTCGGACGGTTATGTGTACTGGGTCGATCACCATGCGCCCTACATCTGAGTCGGTTTTAGCCCATAGATGTGAGGGTAACGTGTCAAGTAGGGACAGGTTAGCATCAGTTATAGAGAGCATACGTCGTGTGTGACAAGGTCTGAACAGATCTGGGTTATCGTGCAGGATGACTCGAACTCCGTCTGGGGAACATCTGATGGTAGCTCAGAAATGTTTTAGCAAATCGAGTCCCATAATAGCATCGGGGGTGTTGGAGGAGAGCAGAAAGGTCGTGTCAGTGGCGTTATCTTCTAAGTCAAAGGAGATTGGTGCTGATAAGGGGTTAGTGGAGGGCGTTCCATCGAAGCCTATTGAGGTTACGTGTGAGCCAGACAAGGGTGCCCTAGGAATCAGTCGTTTAGATAACGCACTACGTGTCGGCCCAGTATCTACCAGGAATGGAGACTTTGTGCCCAAGACCTTAGCAGTGACGTAAGGACCTTGCTGGTCAACACGGAGTTCGACTGGATCCCTCCCTTGCCCCTGGAGGTCCTATGCGAAGTCATGGGTGCTTTCGTAGTCGGACTGCTGACACTGGTTTTGTCGGGGGCGATCAAAGGTGTTTGGTCTGCCTGGCCTGTCGTTTATGGCGTCGTTCGTGTACCCTCGTCCCTGTCCTCTATTTCTGGGGTCATATGCTGTGTCTCTGGGGTCCCTATTTTTGTTCATTTCCAGAAGGACCGGGCACTGGGATTTCCAGTGTCCGAACCCTCTACAGAACGCACATTGGTTCCCATCTAAGTCTCTCCGTCCATTGTAGGGTTCAGGTGTATGGTCTCTAGGGGGTAGCTTTCTAGAGGCGGTTGGTTGGTAATTCCCTTTTGGGGGTTCCCTTCCTATGGTCAACCCTTGCAACTGTGCTATCATTACCCTCTCCTTCAGTTCCTTTTTCTTCCTCTCTGACGCCCTATCGTTCTCATTCTTTTGGTTTTCGTAGTATTGGGCCATATGGAGGATTGCTGCGGGTTTGGAGGCTGCCCAACTACTCTCGCTGGTCTGTAGCTTCTGGGAGACTTCTTGTGACAGACCCTTCACATAATTCTGGACAAAGAGGTGATGTCCGGTTGCGGTGGTCATGTCCTGGCCACTATAATCGGAAAACACGGTCTCGAATCGAGAGAAGTATTCAGACACATCCTCCTGGGGTTTCTGGCGACAAGCCGTCACTATCGACCAGTCTACCTTTCTTTCTGGGATTAGAGTCTTCAACTTCTGTACAATCTTGTCTGGGAGCTCCAATATGGCTTTCGGGGGTTTCTGTCCCGGTTCTCGCTGTTTGTCTATGGTATCAAGTTGTACCCAAGTATATCCGAACGGCTCAGCGTGGTCAACTTTCCGGATTTGCTTCCACACATCAGCCGGCAGACATAACCCAAAGAACAAGTCGATATCTGCTAAGGTCATTATTGTTGAACCTAAGGCTGTACCTAGTTCGGTGTAGAAGGCAGTCGGGTTCTTTCTTAAGTCGGGTAGGGTTTTTCTAAAGGTCAAAATGTCTTGTCGGTCCCATGGCTGGTAGACCCAATTATATACAACCCTTCCCTTCGCATCTTGGTGGTTGATGTCGTCATGTGTTCCCTGACCTCGTGGGGGGACCCAGTAGGGGGCGGCCTCTTTGATGGGCATCATGGTATCAGCCCTTCCTGCCTGGGGCTTAGTCGCTATGGGGGTTTCTGCTTTGGTTGTCTGTCTGTGCTCTTTAAGGTGCCGGTAGACCTCGAGTGTACGAGTGAAGAGGTCCGTCACATCGCCCTCTCCTTCTTCCCCAATGTCTACCTTCCTATATAGGGCCGCTAAGCCTTCGGGACCTTTATCGTGGTACCTATCCTCATATGTATTCAGGGCGTGATAACAAAGTCGTACGACAAAGTGTCGTCTGCGGTTGTCGGCATACGAGTTATACACGTCTGTTATATACTCCTCACTTTCCTTTCGCTCCACCAGTGTCCTTACTATCTTGTCGATTCCTGCTCGTTCATCCTTTGTTAGTCGATTCATTCTGGTGGGATCTTTCTTTCTCATCTCAGGGTCATCCAACGTTATTGCCAACGTTGTGTTCAGTACAAGAGGCTCGGCCGGTGCGGAGGCCGTGAGGACCGAGGCCCCTGTACTGCTTTCGCTTGTGTTTGGGGTTGTGGGTGTTGCACTACCGGTTGGGAGGGTGCGTATGGAGGGGGCATGTAAATGATCGGGGGACCTAATAGCAATTCGTCATTCGTTCGTTGCTTAGAAGACAACTCAGGGTAGAGCATAGAGGGGGTCCTAACAGGGTACTGGCCTGATGTTTCAGGCTCCTGTCTTAGTTTAGCTTCCCTTCTCTCCTTTATTTCTTCTTCTAACTTTCTAGCGGCAAGGTGAGCTGCCTTTCGTAATTCCTTTTCTGCTTTTACTTCTTCCCTCTTTTTCCGTTGTGTTGCTTCTTTGCGCCACATGCCGATACTGTCAAGCATAGTAGGCGTCGTTTTATTACTACGCAGAGCTATTTCTAGCATTTCTATTTTATGGTCGTCGAAGGATCCCATCAGTGGCCACTGACTCTCGGGGTCCTTCTTTGTATATTTATGCCATAGCTTGCTATAAGCTACGGCGACTAGTCCATATTTAGTGAACATGTCCTTATTAGGGGTGCCCTCCAGTGGAGCCGGGTGGTCCACCTCTAATAAGCGGTCCGGGCAGAACCAACTACCAATCAGTGGGGAGAAGATAGGCATGACGGGTTACAACGGGGACAAAAGTCAGCACTACCTATCTTTTCACTGCTTGCAAAGACTAGATAGAATATCTCTATTCCTCGTTATTTGTAAGCAGAGAATACCTCCAAAGAACCAATATCGAACAACTAGTGTTCGGACAATCAATCAATCAATGGTGAGAAAGAGATAGGCACGACGGGTTACAATGGGGACAAAAGTCTGCGTTACCTACCCTTCAATATTTGCAAAGACTAGACAGAATATTTCTATTCTACGTTATTTGCAAACAGAGAATATCTCAAAGAGCACTATCCTTCAAAACAATCAATATTCGGACAATCAATCAGTGGGGAGATAAAAATAGGCACGACGGGTTACAATGGGGACAAAAGTCTGCGTTACCTACCCTTCACTATCTGCAAAGGGAGAGAGAGAGTATTTCTACTCCTCCCCGTTTGTAGACAGCGAATATCTCAAAGAGAACAATCAATAAGCAATACTAGTATTTTCAATCAATCAATCAATCGTTTCGCAATTTGTCGTGTTTCACCACCTTACCCGGACCGCGTGGACAGTTTCTCGTCTTCCGCCTCCAGCGCCCGATCGTCCTCTACTCTCCGTATTTGCCGCGGCACTCCTGATGGTTCCCAGTCAGGACCGTAGATCACTCGAGAGAGGTCTGCTCGGAACCAGTGAAGTTCGGATGATCGGCTGCCAGACGAGGGTCTATCGGGCAGGAGCTCTCCCGATCGTTGCAGTCGTTCACTCTGTCGTCGGGACCTCTCCCACTGGATCCACGTGTCGCTGATGGGCCCCACGCTTGGGACGCCAATTGTTAAATGGTAGCGGCAGTCGTAGTCGATAACCTTTCAAGTATTGCCCGGCGGTAATCGCCTCTTATACCATTCGATGCTAAACCAATAAAGAGGCAGGCGCCGGAGACTGGAAGGCAGGAAACAAAGTTTTATTCTGTCGGAGTGGAACACATCAGATCAGACAGCGAGGTATCGTCACGAGGTGCTCTAACTGCATCTCTGAGGCCTGGCCTCTTATACACAGGTTTATGACTTTATTGCAGGTTTATCATACATGGCACATTTTTGAGATCGCTTTGATACATGAAAGAACATCCTCAGAATCCCCACTTCAAGCTCGTTCCCACACATATCTACAGTGAAAGTCCCCACCCCACCCACAGTAGGAGATGGCTATCACACAGCTGGACATTCCGCCAATTCCCGGGGGTGTGTGTGACCGGTCGGGTCTCAGGGGGTGGGGGGCCTTGATCTACTGTAATCCCTTTGATGTGGGGTGTTTCCCTTACAGTAGGGGCAATAAACTGCATCCGCAGGGCTAGGTGATGGCCTGGGATCGGTTCGGACAATGGGGCGTAGAGGAAGGGGGTTATCAAAGAGATGCATGATCATGTATGGGATGTCGGTCAGGCGTGGGATGTGGTTCCATGGCAGGGTCGCGCAGAAGGAGAGGGTTTATGGCCCGTGTATGAGAGAGCGGGGGTGGCCGGCGCACGGGGGAATGCTTGCAGCGCCAGGGGGACGCGCTGGCGATCGGCAATGAGCAGGGAGAGACCAGGGTGCCTAAAATGGCTGCCGTGCGCTTTCCTGTGTGTCGCGCTGGGGAGAGACAAGATGGCGCAGATAATGTTCAGTTCGCAAGCTAAATTTCCACAGGAGGAGAAGGTGATGGCCATGCTTCCGCCGGTGGGAGTACATGGAGTCGAAGGAGTCGCAGAGCCTGGTGAGTACACAAACAACTCACGTAACATGGGGGGAATGCCATCCACACCACAAACACACCAAATGCACGCAACATCCCCCAAGCCCTCACCGCACACAACCACACTAAAAAACCACGCTCTTGCCACTAACATCTCCATGCCCCATTCACAAATAAAGGCAATGCCATGTCCCAGGACACACCAACCACAAACCCAAGACTGGATGTCCAGGATGCTGGGAGGGTGGGGCTCACACAACACATTGTGCAACTCAGAAGCAGACACCAATGCCCTCAGCCCATATGGCCTTGGTACATACCCATGCACCATGCCCAATGCACAGGGACTGGCAAAGTACTGACAAGGTAGCTGACACTTGGCCCTGCTGTATGCAGCACAAGGCCCTCCTGTGACCACTATACACTCAAACACCAACCCCACAAGCTCAGATATCTAGCACAGGAACTCACACTCACTGTCATGCCAGCATGCACCATGAGGGGACAGACATATCACCTGGGAGACCCAATGACAAATCACACTACACACAACAGCAGGCCCGGTCACACCCCCCCCTCACACAAGCACACACCCCCGGGGCAGGCAACGGATCTACCCACTCCCACAATGGACATGTGACACTACAAGACCAATCCATAGCCAAATAAGCATCCTAGCCCAAAATCTACTGGTCAAACACTCAGGAGAACATATCAATCTGTCCCCCGCAACATACCCATCCCCAAGTGTACATTGAGACGAATGCTAGGCACATCCAACTAACTGGGGGAACTGTGACAACTTGAATATGTATGAAACATGGATGTGGCATGAAACAGCATTAACATTGTCTCTCTCTCACACACAGGGCAACGTCATCGACCTCCCCCCAACAATGAGGGGAAACAAATTCAGAGTCCCAGGCTCAGCATGAAGATGATCCCACCGGCAGCGACGACTCTCACCACTCCGTGGATGACCCCGACCAACCTGGCCCCTCTGGTGCCCAAGCCCCTGCAGCACCTGCGTCAGGTACATCTGTGCCAACCCCCACCCCCATTCCTGCCACATCCCAGGAGACACCCAGGAGCCCTGCTCGCACTGAACAACACAGCCAGTCTGACCAGGAGGGACATGGTTCTCCGGGCACCCAGGAGGAGGCAGACAACCCAGCTAATGCCATCCCTCAGGGGTCCCGTAGACCCGATGTTCCCACAACGGCAGGCCAGGCTCGTGTGGGCAGGGGTGGTGGGAGTGGAGGCAGGCGAAGGCGAGAACCTGACCAGGCAGCTGAGGGAACCGGTATGTCACACATACGCCATATCCTGGACACATACCAGCGTGACACCAGGGGCATCACCCAGGTAGTGTCGAGCCTCACAGAGATGAAGGGGACCCTCAACGAGATGAAGAACCTGCAGGCCGAGCAACATGCCAGTCAAAAACAACAACAAGGACGGATGGAGGCAAGACTGACTGAGCTCCTGGCGGTGCAAATGGACATGAGCCGTTCACTCCATCGGATCGCTGACAACATGGGCAACCCTCCCTGTGCCACCAGGCGAAGACCACCACCAGCCACAGGGAGGGAGGAGGAGGAGGATTCGTCCGACGGAGCATCACAGACATCGTCAAGGCCTGTATCTGAGGGTCCCCCCAGGAAGGTGGGTCGTCCACGGAAAAGACTGTGAGAGTCAGCGGACCATCCACATCTCCCAGGTCACCTGGCCTGGCACCTGGCCCTCTGGCGCAGCAGCACCACCTCACCCAATGACATTCTCTGCCACATGGACTTGCTGGTCACAGTCTGACCAATGATGACCAACACTGTGGTCTGGACTCTGATGACTCCAACTGACAAGGATGCCATCTCCCCCTGTGAACTTTGGATTCTATGCACCCGGTAGAGCACCTTACTTCATCTACCAAAAGACTTACCCCACCAAAAATAAATACTTTATTTTGTCATGAGATGTTGCTGTCATTTGGCATTATTCCCCAACATATGTGTGTGTAAATGTCAAACTATGCCTGAATGTTGAACTAACTCCACACATCCATACCCTGGGATGGGAGTCTGGTACAGGAGACACATGGGTCACAATGTATCATTCAATGCAGACATAGAGCACAATACTCACCTGTGATGGCCTCAAGCTGCTGAGGGGGTGCATGTAATACTGTGCCGACAGACCTATTTGGAAGAGTATCATTAAGGCGTAGAGGTCATGCCTCATTCGGAGGTTCCCGGGGAGGGAGTCCCAGGTATGTGTTCCCAGGTGGGAGAACTATATCCTGCATGCTGGAGTACGGTGGATCTGAAGAATAGTGGCCAGGTCAAGGTTGGATGCACGGAGATGGCACTACGGGTTCTCGGATGACAGTGGTACAAGGTTGGTGTTGGGTCGGGGTTGTGGCCTGCCTCCTGAGTGTGGATGAGGAGTCTGAAGGTCATCCTGCAGCACACAGTGATCCATGGCAGCTATCTCTGCTGGACGGTGATGTGGCTGGGGCGCGGGATGTTGCAGCTGAGGTGTGCAGATGCAGCCTGGATGTGGACAAGTGTCCTGGGAGTCTGGATGTGGCTGCCCCGTAGAGGGCAGGGCAGTATTTGACACAGATGTTGTCGTGGACCTGGGGGATGGTCCGTCTTTCCTTGGAGTGGATCTATCTGGAGATCATGTGCATAATGCAGAGGGTGTTGCAGTCTGAGGCACAGATGCCGGTGATTACCATGGCAAATGTGAGCAAGCAATCCATGATGCACACCATCTTGTGTGCATGGACACTGGGTGCTTGTGCTTCTGCGGGTGGGACACAAGCAGTTGACCCAGCTGTAAGGGGACAATCCTCAGATGTTGACCTCAGTCCTGTACAAGTCCAGCCTCAGGTGACTGCTGTTCTGCCATTCATCAATGGATCTCATGCAATCTAGAATATTGGAACTGGCAATGTCTGCGTCCTTGGTGAGGGTGAGGAGCACCTGGCTGTCAATAGCATACGAGTTGATGATGAGGTTGTGTGCGCATGTGATGGTGGAGAGGGGGGCCCTGGACACATTGTAGATTGACACGCTGAGAGATGAAACCTGTGCCATGTGCCTCACAACGACAGCATACTACATGCAGAAGCCTTGAGTCCCACTCCCATGGCCTTGCCGGGGTACAGAGCCGGTGGGGAATAGGAGGGACATGACCTGGTGGGTGTGACAGGGCCTGGAAGGCGTGGCAGCGCTGTGTAGGTAGTCGGAGTTGCACACTCATCATGCAAAGGTGTTGTGTGTGCGCTTATTGTATGCCTGAGAGCTGGCGGCAGATGTGTGGATGGACATTGCTTGGAGGGTGGTTGCAACATCAGACTGTAGTGTGATGTGGGTCATGCAAGGACATGAGGCTCATGCAATGTGTTGCATGTGCAGACGCTCCAGCCTTTGGCACCGCGTGGCCGCAACTGTGGCACAGACAAGCTGATGACAGCCAAATGAATGGGTTGATGGAGGAAGGGAGGAGCATCTTTGATGTGTGTGTGCAGTGGCTGCAACAGCAGGCGGCATGTCCTGGGAACTATGCCACAATTTCCACACAAAGACTAGGATGTCAGAAAGGACTACTGCAACAGGTGTATGTCAAGGAAGGAGTGACCGGTTTTCAATGGCACACCCAGAGACAAAGGATGCACAATCATCAATGATGACTGACAAGAGCCAGGGTGTTACAGACCAATCCCCCTCCTAGATTCCATGGTCAAAGTGATAGGGAGGGTCATCCTGGAGCGCCTCCTAGACTGGGCAGAGGATAGTCAGATAATATCAGACTTGCAGTATGGATTTTGTGCTGGCCTTGGTACAATTGAACAGAGCTTAAACTTGTAAATTTTGGTTGGCAAGTATACCAGAGTAAAAAAAGGAAGTCTTTTTTTGGCCTTCGTGGACCTTACCGCGGCCTTTGATTCAGTTAGACATAATAGGCTGTGGGAGGTCCTCGAGACAGTAGGGATTGACCCACAAATTATCATGTTCTTAAGGCGGCTGTATAACGGAGCTACTGCAAGTGTCTGGTATGGCCTGAAGGGCAAATGTACTCAGCCATTTCCCATTAGGAGAGGGGTCGGACAAGGCCGTGTCCTGGCCCCTTTTCTTTTTAATCTTTATGTAAACGGATTAGAAGAAGCTTCACGCCTGCAGGGCAAAGACTTTCCCCAAGTAGGTGGCCGGCCTATTCCCACACTTCTTTATGCGGATGATGCCATATTGATGGCATGTACCCAAAACGGCCTCCAGAGAGTTCTGGATAGCTTTAGTGTATTTATGAAGGACCTAGGTCTTAAAACAAACATAGCTAAGACTTATGTCATGAGATGTAGGCAAGGGACTCAGAAGACTCGAGAAATGTATATAGACGGGAAGAAGTTATTATCAACAAAAATGTTTTCCTACTCAGGTATACTTTTTAACCAGCGTGACTCATGGGCTGCTAATCTATCTGCAAAAAAATTGGCGTTTTCTAGATCCACATCAGCTCTAGTAACTTTTGCCAAAAAACTAGGCAGGAAATCACTCCCAGAACTGTTACAAATATATAAAGCAAAATGTATTACCATGGCAACCTACGGGGCTGGGATGTGGGGTTTCGCAGATGCTACCCCGTTACAAACAGTTGAAAATACCCTTTTAAGTCATATTCTATCTGAACCCCCTAGTACTTCCTCATTTATCTGCCACAAAGAGTTGGGTTTTCATTACATAGCTGATCTTGTAAAATTAGAACCAATACTCTTGTGGCATAGAGTATGGTGTAAGGATCAGACAAAATTAAATAGGGAGATCCTAAATGATACCTTGAGGCTAGAGGGGGCTTTATCGATTCCCTGGATTAAATTCGTCCATGACTTTAAGAAATGACCTGGGTCACCCAGAATATTTTTTTAATTCTACATCTATGATGGATATCCCAAGAAAGATTTTTAAAAAAGAGGGCCTTCAGTTACTGGAAACTACTAGAATGGTAGGGGAAACATAAAAAAACATTACGGCGAGGCGACATCAGCTGTTACGTACAACCTTGGCGATGGAGCCTCACCTATCATTCGTACCTGGAAACTTTGATAGATTCCTTTTAACTAGGCTCTGACTGGGTAATATACATAGACTAGTGTCTTTGCCGCAAATGAACGACTGGTCGCGCGATTTATCATGATGCCCTTGTGACAACATTTCTGATCAGTCTACTATGCATGTAGTCCTGTTTTGCAAATTTTATGTAGAGCCAAGGAAAGTCTGGATTATTCCACTTTAAAAAAATCTAGGGCTGAGGCAGTGCCGACCAGCTATGTTTTTACTTCAGCTATTGGAAAATGAGCATATAGCATGGAGATTAGCAAAGCTTTTAAAAAAGGTGCTTCAAATTAGGAAATACATTACCATGGAGCTGTAATTGTCGCATCATGTTTTAGTTGAAAATGAATTGTATTTTTATCCGACATATAGTTGCAAATTTTATGAAATGTAATTTTTATAATCATTATGTGCTTTCATGTCTGTCTTAAAAAGCAGCCGAATAAAGCTTTCCTTGACTTGACATGAATTTCTCACGTTAATGTCTTCCGCTAGTTACGTTCACTTTCTACATTAATTCTCCATGTTATCTTTAAATTGCTATAATACAGCACATTTCATTTTAGCACGTTTCACAATTCTAACACTTGGGTGCCGATTCCGATCCGGATAAAAAAAATTGCGTACGACTCGTATCCGTATATTTTCACGTACGAATCGTACAAATACCGTACAAACTGCGAAGTACGATTCGTACGTGAAAAATACATACGAATTGCGTCAGGAAAATGGTCCGAGAGGGAGCCGGAAATTTTTACGGCCGAATAGCGTCGGGAAAAGTGTCCGATAGGGAGCCGGACATTTTTACGTGCAAATCGTAAAACAGAAGTCCGAGCGCGCAAGTACGATCCGTACCGCCGTCCGAATACACAACCGCATGTAAAAGGCCCCGTATGGAGCAAACGCTGTAGCACACATGTACACGGGTAAACTTGTGCCCGGATACGAGTCGTACAGCCCCCCTTCCCCCCGCACATATCAGCACCGTACCCCCCCTCCGCACCATACCCCAACACTGTAGCACAGCCTCGCACCTGTACGCGCCGCACCCCAGGCCCGTCTCCCAGCCCCGCACCTGTACGCCCCGTACCCCAGGACCGTACCCCAGCCCCCCACCTGTACGTGCCGCACCCCAGGCCCGTCTCCCAGGCCCGTACCTGTACGCACCGTACCCCAACACCGTAGCCCAGCCCCGTACCTCTACGCACCGTACCCCAACACTGTAGCACAGCCCCGCACCTGTACGCACCGTACCCCAACACCCTAGCACATCCCCGCACCAGTACACACCGTACCCCAACACCCTAGCACATCCCCGCACCAGTACGCACCATACCCCAGCACCGTAGCACAGCCCCGCACCTGTACGCACCGTACCCCAACACCGTAGCACAGCCCAGCACCTGTATGCACCGTACCCCAACACCATAGCAAAGCCCCCCACCTGTACGCGACGCACCCCAGGCTCGTACCCCAGCCCCGTATCTGTACGCACCGTACCCCAACACCGTACCCCAGCACCCTCACCCAGCATCGCGTATGTACGGACCTTACCTACGCGAAAAAGATATGTACAGAACCAGGACACTGTAAAACAGCATAAGGAGGGTCAATTCGACTCGCACAACACCACAAAACATGTCAACATGACAAAAGACATCTCTATGACTGACCTGGCATATCCAAACAGGCAAACAGAGGCCCTAAATCACAACCACCTCTTATAACACACCCACCACAAATTCAAACCCAGCCACACCCACAAATGGACCAATAAAAAGGGCCCACACACACAACCCATGAGCCTTTGCAACAGAGCCACTGCTGACAGACCCCACAAACAACTGCACCTTACTTACACCTTAACTACACCTTAACTTACACACCTTCACACAACCTCATTCACAAACACCCCCTCTTCACATTCACACACACACGGTCACATTCACACCCACACACCCACAACCATCCACACCCACACCCCACACCATGCCCACAGACAAGAATCCAAAGTTCACAAGGGCGGAGCTGGACCTCATCGTCAACGAAGTCATCAGAGTCGAGCCACAGCTGTTTGAAACATTGGTCAGACAGACCAGCATAGCCCAAAAAACAAGCCTGTGGCAGAGGATTGTCGATAAGGTGTCGATAAGGTGAATGCTGTTGCGCCCATCCGAAGGACCAGGCATGAATGCCAAGCCAGGTGGTACGATCTGCGCAGGGGAGTCAAGAGGAAAATGAACGAGGAATACGCCCAGAGTAACATCACTGGAGGTGGGCTGCCCCGCAAACCCGTACATTACCATCCCTGGGAGGAGAAGGTGATGGCCATGCTTCCGCCGGTGGGAGTACACGGAGTTGAAGGAGGCACAGAGCCTGATGAGTACACAAACAACTCACGTAACATGGGGGAATGCCATCCACACCACAAACACACCAAATGCATGCAACTTCCCCCAAGCCCTCACCGCACACAACCACACTCAAAAACCACGCTCATGCCACTTACATCTCCATGCCCCATTCACAAATAAAGGCAATGCCATGTCCCAGGCCACACCAACCACAAACTTAAGACTGGATGTCCGGGATGCTGGGAGGGTGGGGCTCACACAACACATTGTGCAACTCAGAAGCAGACACCAATGCCCTCAGCCCATATGGCCTAGGCACATACCCATGCACCATGCCCAATGCACAGGGACTGGCAAAGTACTGACAAGGTAGCTGACACTTGGCCCTGCTGTATGCAGCACAAGGCCCTCCTGTGACCACTGTACACTCAAACACCAACCCCACAAGCTCAGATATCTAGCACAGGAACTCACACTCACTGTCATGCCAGCATGCACCATGAGGGGACAGACACATCACCTGGGAGACCCAATGACAAATCACACTACACACAACAGCAGGCCCGGTCACACACCCCCCTCACACAAGCACACACCCCCGGGGCAGGCAACGGATCTACCCACTCCCACAATGGACATGTGACACTACAAGACCAATCCATAGCCAAATAAGCATCCTAGCCCAAAATCTACTGGTCAAACACTCAGGAGAACATATCAATCTGTCCCCCGCAACATACCCAAACCCAAGTGTACATTGAGACGAATGCTAGGCACATCCAACTACCTGGGGGAACGGTGACAACTTGAATATGTATGAAACATGGATGTGGCATGAAACAGCATTAACATTGTCTCTCTCTCACGCACAGGGCAACATCATCGACCTCCCCCCAACAATGGGGGGGAACAATCACAGTCCCAGGCTCAGCGTGAAGATGATCCCACCGGCAGCGACGACTCTCACCACTCCGTGGATGACCCCGAACAACCTAGCCCCTCTGGTGCCCAAGCCCCTGCAGCACCTGCGTCAGGTACATCTGTGCCAACCCCCACCCCCATTCCTGCCACATCCCAGGAGACACCCAGAAGCCCTTCTCGCACTGAACAACACAGCCAGTCTGACCAGGAGGGACAAGGTTCTCCGGGCACCCAGGAGGAGGCAGACAACCCAGCTAATGCCATCCCTCAGGGGTCCCGTAGACCCGATGTTCCCACAACGGCAGGCCAGGCTCGTTTGGGCAGGGGTGGTGGGAGTGGAGGCAGGCGGAGGCGAGAACCTGACCAGGCAGCTGAGGGAACCGGTATGTCACACATACGCCACATCCTGGACACATACCGGCGTGACACCAGGGGCATCAGCCAGGTAGTGTCGCGCCTCACAGAGATGAAGGGGACCCTCGACGAGATGAAGAACCTGCAGGGCGAGCAACATGCCAGTCAACAACAACACCAAGGACGGATGGAGGCAAGACTGGCTGAGCTCCTGGCGGTGCAAACGGACATGAGCCGTTCACTCCGTCGGATCGCCGACAACATGGGCAACCCTCCCTGTGCCACCAGGCGAAAACCAACACCAGCCACAGGGAGGGAGGAGGAGGAGGATTCGGTTGACGGAGCATCACAGACATCATCAAAGCCTGCCTCCGAGGGTCCCCCCAGGAAGGTGGGTCGTCCACGGAAAAGACTGTGAGAGTCAGCGGATGATCCACATCTCCCAGGTCACCTGGCCTGGCACCTGGCCCTCTGGCGCAACAGCACCACCTCACCCAATGACATTCTCTGCCACATGGACTTGCTGGTCACAGTCTGACCAATGATGACCAACACTGTGGTCTGGACTCTGATGACTTCAACTGACAAGGATACCATCTCCCCCTGTGAACTTTGGATTCTATGCACCCGGTAGAGCACCTTACTTCATCTACCAAAAGACTTACCCCACCAAAAATTAATACTTTATTTTGTCATGAGATGTTGCTGTCATTTGGCATTATTCCCCAACATATGTATGTGTAAATGTCAAACTATGCCTGAGTGTTGAACTAACTCCACACATCCATACCCTGGGATCGGAGTCTGGTACAGGAGACACATGGGTCACAATGTATCATTCAATGAAGACATGAGCACAATACTCACCTGTGATGGCCTCAAGCTGCTGAGGGGGTGCATGCAATACTGTGCCGACAGACCTATTTGGAGTATCATTAAGGCGTAGAGGTCATGCCTCATTTGGAGGTTCCCGGGGAGGGAGTCCCAGGTATGTGTTCCCAGGTGGGAGAACTATGTCCTGCATGCTGGAGTACGGTGGATCTAAAGAATGGTGGCCAGGTCAAGGTTGGATGCATGGAGATGGCACTACGGGTTCTCGGATGACAGTGGTACAAGGTTGGTGTTGGGTCGGGGTTGTGGCCTGCCTCCTTAGTGTGGGTGGGGAGTCTGAAGGTCATCCTGCAGCACACAGTGATCCATTGCAGCTATCTCTGCTGGACGGTGATGTGGCTGGGGCGCGGGATGTTGCAGCTGAGGTGTGCAGATGCAGCCTGGATGTGGACAAGTGTCCTGGGAGTTTGGATGTGGCTGCCCCATAGAGAGCAGGGCAGTATTTGACACGGATGTTGTCGTGGACCTGGGGGATGGTCCGTCTTTCCTTGGAGGGGATCTATCTGGAGATCATGTGCATAATGCAGAGGGTGTTGCAGTCTGAGGCACAGATGCCGGTGATTACCATGGTAAATGTGAGCAAGCAATCCATGATGCACACAATCTTGTGTACATGGACACTGGGTGCTTGTGCGGGGCTTCTGCGGGTGGGAGACAAGCAGTTGACCCAGCTGTAAGGGGACAATCCCCAGATGTTGACCTCAGTCCTGTACAAGTCCAGCCTCAGGTGGCTGCTGTTCTGCCATTCATCAATGGATCTCATGCAATCTAGAATATTGGAACTGGCAATGTCTGTGTCCTTGGTGAGGGTGAGGAGCACCTGGCTGTCAATGGCATACGAGTTGATGATGAGGTTGTGTGCGCATATGATGGTGGAGAGGGGGGTCCTGGACACATTGTAGATTGACACGCTGAGAGATGATACCTGTCCAATGTGCCTCACAACGACAGCATACTACATGCAGAAGCCTCGAGGCCCACTCCCATGGCCTTGCCGGGGTACAGAGCCGGTGGGGAGTAGGAGGGACATGACCTGGTGGGTGTGACAAGGCCTGTAAGGCGTGGCAGCGCTGTGTAGGCAGTCGGAGTTGCACACTCATCATGCAAAGGTGTCGTGTGTGCGCTTAGTGTATGCCTGAGAGCTGGCGGCAGATGTGTGGATGGACATTGCTTGGAGGGGGGCTGCAACATCAGACTGTAGTGTGATGTGGGTCATGCAAGGACATGAGGCTCGTGCAATGTGCACATTGCATGTGCAGATGGTCCAGCCTTTGGCACCGCGTGGCCGCAACTGTGGCACAGACAAGCTGATGACAGCCAAATGAATGGGTTGATGGAGGAAGGGAGGAGCATCTTTGATGTGTGTGTGCAGTGGCTGCAACAGCAGGCGGCATGTCCTGGGGACTATGCCACAATTTCCACACAAAGACTAGGATGTCAGAAAGGACTACTGCAACAGGTGTTTGTCAAGGAAGGAGTGACCGGTTTTCCATGGCACACCCAGAGACAAAGGATGCACAATCCCCAAAAATGACTGACACCGGATCTTGAAACTGAAGGTCAAGCTGCGCACAGGAAACACACCCCAGAAGGTGTTGACTGCCCGTTGTGGGGAGCAACATACCAAAACACATACACAGCCAAGGACTTCATGCACAATAGAGAATCAAATACAGCATGCAGGTTGCTAATCTACACATAGACTCATATGCACAGTCCTTGACAACCATGCCAGAGATGGCGCATGCACAGTGGCAAGAGGCCTGCATTGACAGAGATGAGGCACCTTGGAGGCTGAGGAACACCTTTATTACTCAGGCTCACACCTTTGGAAATGCCTCAATATTAACAGACTCACAGGTCTTTTGGATTAACATGTGGGACCTACACTGGACACCCCCTTCGCACCACAGATGCTGTAAATCCATGGGAGTGGCACAAAAGTGAAGGGGGTGAGCCAAACATCCCCTGCTGCACTCGGAGAGGCTGCAATTCCCCATTGAGCCTCTTATGGGGATGTCCCGCAATATGTCCACCCGTAGCCTCCCGTATGTTTCCGAGGGAAGTTGTACACACATTGATGCCTTCATCAAAAACCACAATCCCATAACAGATGACTGTCACAAAGTGTGACTATCAATTCATGTGAGTCATGCTACATGTCATGTGCCCCATGGTGAGTCGACATGTATGCATAGTAACAAAACCTGCACAGGAGCAGTGCCCACACATTACAAACAAATACCACACCAAAAAAGCCTTGCTGCAATCCTTACCCAAAGGAGACTTTTCACCATGTCCGTGCATGTAACGCTGATTCAGCACACGTTGCATTACTCATGAGGAATAGCAGGAGCACAACGATGCCACGAGCAGACAGCATGCGCAACTACCTGGGGATAAGAGACACACAAGAAGTCAGGAAAAACATAGTCATCCACATGCATGGTCATGTACTCTACATGAATAAGGTTGACACCATGCTAGTTGTCAATTGAGTGTGTCAGCTAAAATGTGTGGAATGACATCAGCACTCGAGTGACACATCAGCACACACCTCAAAGTCACTTAGCATACAGTCAGCTGGACACACACATTGCAACACATGCCACACAAGGCTCTAAGCGTGCACACTCAGACCCAGGGACTCCCCATTATGAGAAGAAGTTGCGTATGAGCTGACTCCGGATGTCCTCCTCCTCCTCCTCCTCCTCCTCCTCACTTGCCTCGTGACCAAGGCCGTCATCCTCCACGGGTGGATGTTCCTGCTCATCGGGATCCAGGATGAGTGGCACAGCTTTCTCCACTGCCATGTTGTGCAGCATGCAGCACACGAGGAAGATTTTGCAGACCTTCACCGGTGCATATGGGAGGGACCCGCCGGTCTTGTGGAGGCAACGGAATCGGCTCTTCAGGAGGCCAAACATCCTCTCAATCACTCGCCTGGTCTGCCCATGGGCGTTGTTGTAACGGTGATGTGCAGCTGTTATCGGGTTGCAGAGAGGCATCACCAGCCATGGCATGTTGGGATAGCCAGAGTCCCCTACATGGAAACATCGTGTAAAGAAGTGGGTCAGGAGATGCCGTCACATACTAAGATACCGCTGAATACTGGACAAACAGAGTCTACCCACCAACCAGACATGCTCGTTCGTTGTGCAGCTGCAGCATCATTTCTGGCACCCTGCTACGCCTCATGATGTAGGCATCGTGTGCTGACCCTGGAAAACGTGCACAGACATGGGAAATCAGCATGTTAGCAAGACACACCACAAGGGCATTAATGGAGTGATAATGTTTACGGTTTCTATAGGCTATCTCCTGTGCCTGTGGTGCTACCAAAGCCACATGTGTCCCATCAATGGACCCAATTACATGGGGCATCCCTCCCAGGGCATAGAACTCACCCTTGATACCTGTCAACTGCTCACGAGTTGGAAAATGGATGAATTCATCCAGGTGCTCCAACATGGCTTCTAAAACATCATGCAGGACACGGCTGAACATGGTCTGGGAAATGCCACCCACATCAGCTATGGTGAATTGAAACGTACCGGTGGCAAAGAAATGTAGGGTTGACATCACCTTCATCTTGGGGGTCAGCGCAGTCGGATAACTGTGTCGCGGTTGGAGGTGTGGTGCCAGCCTGTTTGTCAGGTCCTCAATTAACTGTTGGGGGAATCTGTAGCGGCGTATGCAGTCACGTTCCCTCATGGCAGCCAAGTCTGGCATTGGTCGGGGGAGAGGCGGTGCCCTGCAGAAAAATGGAAGGAATAACCAAGATTGAGTACGCCACATAGTGCCCCATCACACATCACATGTGTACACAGGTCATCACACAACTATTGGGTTAAAACATAAGGAGACATGTGCCACTTCACTGCCTGACACACCTAGGCCCTACACATGAAGGACTGCACTGACAATGACTTGATGTCCATCCTTGTGCGAGTCAGACACCTCCATTCCTTTCCTGTGCGCCTCCTATCACCAGTGTAAGCTGTGAAACGCACCGTACACACGCTCTGAGGGCGTGTGTACAGTCGTATCACTATTTGGGGTTTGGGTAGGAGTACGCGTGTGTGTATGGACCGTACACATGTATGTGTACACACTGGTCCTATCCCTATGGGAGTGTCGCCGTAGGCGTACGCCATAGAGATACGGCCCGTACACGCGTGTGTAGGGCCCGTAGGACTATGGTAGTGTTGGCGTAGGCATACGCCATAGTGCTACGGGCCGTACCCACGTGTGTACGGCCCGTAGCACTATGGTGTACGCCTACGCCAACACTACCATAGTGCTACGGGCCGTACACGCGCGGGTACCACCCGTAGCACATTGGCGCGGCCCGTAGCACTATGGTGTACACCTACGCCAACACTACCATAGTGCTGCGGGCCCTACACACGCGGGTACGGCCCGTAGCACTATGGTAGTGTTGCCGTAGGCATACACCATAGTGCTACGGGCCGTACCCACGTGTGTACGGCCCGTAGCACTATGGTAGTGTTGGCGTAGGCGTATGCCATAGTGCTACAGGCCGTACACACGTAGTCCTGAGGCGATTCAGTGTTCCCCCCGTGTGACAGGTGACTGTACCCACAGATGTGTGTGAGTTGAGTGGAGCTGTGGTGAGAGTGTCCAAATGATCTGGACATTGATGTGTGTGAATGTTCCTTGTCATGTGAGTGAGTGTCTATGTGGAGTGTTGCACCACAGCTGCATGGAGGAGGCAACAGCTCTACCCATCTGATGTGAGAAGTGATCCGTGCTGTGTGTCTGACTTGCTGGGCTAGCCCCACGCCTGTGACACCCCCCAGGCAAGTGGCACATGTGCAGAGTGAGGTTTGTATCGGCTGTTTCCACTGGCAGGTGAATGATCTGTGCCTGTGTGTGTCTGTGTAGTCTGCTGATGTTGGGTCAGTGGCCTGGGGCATGTGACTGCTTGGAGGTGGTGGCCATCAGCTTTGTGTTGCTTGTGATGTATAGTGTGTGCCATGATCAGGGAGTGTGTCACACCCCTCATGCCACCTGTGTACTTCCAATGCCATGTAGTGCATTGGGCCTTACACAGAGGCCAATGTCCCTATGACAAAGGTGCTATTACTTTGCAGCATACTATGCCCTGTTCAACAAATCAAAGATGTTCTAATGTGTGTCTTTGTGACATGGAGCAGGTGTAGTGATCTATTCTCACTTTGGCATCCTCACAGGTAACCACCTACGAGAAGGGGAAGATATGGAAGCGGGCCGTCAGGGCCGTGATCTCCATGGAGGGTCGCAGTCGGCGCCTGGCACAGGTGAGGAAATGCTGGCAGGACATCCGGTGCTGGACCAGGAGGATCGCCCGGGTCCTGCTGGGGGATTCACCAGAAGGCAAGAACCGCAGGTGCTGGCGCCTGACCCACCAAATGAAGCGTGTCCTGGCGGTGGTCTTCCCTGACATGGATAGGCGGTTACAGGCGAAGCAGCAGCAGCAAGGGGGTAGGTACATGTGTGTTTGTTGTGTGTCAACAGCTTTGGGAAGTGCTCAGTCGCATGGATACACTGCTAGGGTTAATATGTGCATTGCATTTTCTGTTCCCCAAAGTCATCCGCTGCTGTTCTTCCTCCTTTCCCCTCCTTGACATGTGTTCCCTGGTCTGTGTGTAATCACTATTGCACATGGTCATCTAGGCTGGCAGTTAATCCAATTGCACATTGCTGTCTGCATCATGTGGGGGTGGGGTCGGAGACATGTGTTGTTACCTTGCCTGTGCCCTGTCCTGTTCAGTCATTTGGGAGTCGATATCAGTTGGCACTGATGCTGAGTCTCAACATAGGAGTGTGAGTGTTCAAATGAACAGACTTGCAGCATGCATGACCGATGTTGTGGCCTCAGACATGATGTGCATGAGTGGGAGATATGCATAGTGCCGGGACGGTAGCTCATGTTACAGTCAGATAATTCCAGGACCATGGAGCAGTGTGCCCACTACAGTACCCTAAGACACCCTTGCCTCTGTATCATGTGTGTCATCCAACACTGTGCCCATTCTCAATGTGTTCAGCATAGTTTTGCCTCTGTGGCATTGTTCCCTGGCCTCATTTGTGTTTATCTAAAGCGTGCTACGTGTGCCCATTGTACAGGCTGACCCCATTTTGCTTCTGCATCCTCACACTGGCCAGTGCCTGTGTGTCTATGTACAACAATCTGTTGAGGTCTTTTGTCACAAATATGTGTTGGCAGCCTCACGAGGTGATGTGGAGTACATTTAGGATTTCCTGATGCACTTTTTAGTAAACCCAGATTGAGAGGTGTCACTTCTTGAACGGTCTCAATCACATTATCTCAGGTATGGGGTGTTTTTGCGGGCAAGGACTACATGTCCAAACCTCATGGCTCCTTGCCAGGTCTGACCAGTGTGTGATGATTGTCTGGACAGGCACTCAACGTGCAGTGACCCAGGCATGTTGTGCAGGGTGTCATGTTTGTGCTTTGCAGCATGTGTCACAAGTTAAAAATCATGTTTCCTGCTCATCCATTATTGGCACGGGTGTGTGCTCCAGATGCTATGTGGTTTGGTCTGTGTGTGCTGACATCTGTGTGGACATTCTTCGTTCACATCAGGGTGTCTCCTCAGTGCAGGTGCTCCTTATTCCAACACAATTTCAGGGCTATTTGCTAATGCATTGTCCTGTGTCTGGACATGTGTGCCACTCCACATGACAGGTAGTGTGTCAGATGTGTTGCCAACTGTGTCATCATGGTACAGATGGACATGTGACAGGTGGCATGTTTTAAGTTGTTATTCAAGAAGTCATGTGCCCTGGCACTCACTACACTTGTCAACATGTCCCAATAGTTTATATGCTTCACTTTGATTTTTGGGAAGGACAATGATGTGCCTGCATGACAGGTGTCTCCCAGGGGAGTGCACAAGTACCACTTTTACACTTTTGTGGAACACGCTGGCACAATTAGAACATGGGCACATTTCTGTCCAAAATTTGTTTAGGAATTATACATATCCATGTTCCAACAGTGTGTTAGCATTTGGGTTAGTCCTTGGTTGTTGCTGATGCCAACTTACCGGTGTCAAGTCATTCCGACCACCGTGGTGCCATGTATATGTACTTCCTGATACCACATTTCTTCTTAACATTGGCTTCTTGGCATTAGGCGGGCAGCTCATACAATGTCTGTGTAAATGTAGTTTTGTGTGCACCTCCTTGTGTGACTTCTGATATTCATGCACATGTGTGTTCTGTTCCACAGGTGGGACATTTACACATTCCAAATATGTCAATTGTGTAAAGTTTTGTGCTTCCCAATGGATCAGATAGTATTACTTTTGCTTTTCTACAGTACTCACAGGTCTATGAGTGTGGGGACCCCTTCAGCATTGGCGTCGTTATTTGGCATTGGGTGCACCAATACTATTTCGTTCACAGTGACCAGGAGGTGGCATGCCGTCATGGTCTGCCTGTGCTCCACTGTTCACAGACACTAGCTTCTCTGTATAATTGGATATCCAGTTATTTGCTGTGGTGTCCTGATTTTCATTATTTCAGAGGGCATGTTGGGTGAACCAACTGGGGAGTGCAGGGCTTACATATGTGCTGGGTATTCTAGATGTTCAAATGAAAAAAGTCAGTGACCTGGAGCACACTCTAATTTTTTCTTTTTAACACACCTTGAGTTTTCATCTAGTTTGGCATGCAGCACTCCATAAGTGCCCCGTTCCATGGCACATTACTTAATGAATCCAATAATGTGACTTGCAAAGTACGAGTCAGCCGAGTTGCACAGCCACATGTACATAGGTATTGTAATTAATCCACCTGATCCATTGTGTATTCAATTTCATCCATATTTTATTCACTTGATTTGTCTTAATCTTAGTGTCACGTCAACGGTTACAAAATTCGACATTTTTGTGCTTGTTAATTACATCATGATTGCCCATCCAGGCCTATCATACAGCAGTTTGCGAATTTTGTTGACTCTCCAAGAATCCAAACATCACACCCAATGCATTTCGGCTCCTTAGCCTTCGTCAGGGGTATCTATGGTTTAAAAATGATTGACAGCCACAAATTGTTTCACATCCCACGTAACATAAAATTAAACTTGAATCTGTGCCCCCCCCCGTTTTTTTCGGTAACTAAACAATCCCAATATCCCAAAACCATCCCTTGCCTTACATCGCTCATTTACTTATTAAACAAGTGTTTACACGAACTCACACACCCATGATGCAAACGCTGTTTACACAACCCAAATTTTTGCCCAGCTGCCTGTGCTTTTACCTCTGTGTTAAAAAAAAAATACGGTTTCACACTACCCAAATCCACGAATTAAATCCCATTACAAAAATAATATATTATGAACCACCCATGCCTTCTCTCCTACTGTTCAATATAACCAACTAAATTCCCTCTGCTTACCTAATCTGAATCTTTTGCACGTAACTCCTCCCGTGCTCATTTAATCTCCGTGTGATTCAACCTCCCGCTAACACAATTTAAACACAGAGGTTACATGGGATGTGAAACAAATTGTGGCTGACAATCATTTTTAAACCATAGATACCCCTGACGAAGGCTAAGGAGCCGAAATGCATTGGGTGTGATGTTTGGATTCTTGGAGAGTCAACAAAATTCGCAAACTGCTGTATGATAGGCCTGGATGGGCAATCCTGATGTAAATAACAAGCACAAGAATGTCGAATTTTGTAACCGTTGACGTGACACTAAGATTAAGACAAATCAAGTGAATAAAATATGGATGAAATTGAATACACAATGGATCAGGTGGATTAATTACAATACCTATGTACATGCGGCTGTGCAACTCGGCTGACTCGTACTTTGCAAGTCACATTATTGGATTTATTCTAGATGTTCCTCATGATGCTTTTCATGATATGCACTGTGACCTATTTAGTTTGGACTCATGTGTCAGATGTACACAGGTGACTGATTATTTCCTGTCTCTTCACCTTGCCCACAGCATCATCGGGGGCCACCGAGGGAGACACCTGCATGGACGTGGCGGAGAGATCCAGCACCAGTGCCACCACTCCTGGCGAGTCGGCAGCATCAAGTGGCACGGAGGGCGAGGGGAGTGCGGCGGAGGACCTGGGTAGTACCACCACCGACTACGACGCAGACGGGTCCGAGGCTGAACTCCCTGAGGGGGCGGAGTCTGCTCCAACAGCTGGCAGCAGCACTACAACTGTCACCGCCCCCTCCATTCCCATCACCGCCCTCCCAGTTGCTCGGGTCCCTTCTGTCCGTGTAGGGCAACAACGTGTCTCCTTCATGCCAGGCACCGCACCCCCTGCCCCTGTCTCCCCTGCTGCCCTCACTGCCGAGTCTGTGGACATTCAGCGGCAGTTGCAGGTTGGGCAGACATCGATCCTGACTGTCCTCCATGGCCACACCAGACTGCTGACACAGATGGTGTCGTACATGGAGGGCATGTCATCAGCGATGTCTGACCAACGGATGTTGCTGAGGTCCATGGACTCGTCACTGACGGCAGCAGTGAGTGTCCTGCAGCGCTTGCTCCCCCACCTACCCCTGCGCCATCCACACTTCCCACTCCCATTCCTGTCCCAAGCACACACACACCTTCCCAGGCAGGCACCACACCAGACACAGGCAGCACACCAACAGGGAAGGGCAAGCGCACACCTCCTGTCACGCACACTCAGGGGGAAGAAGGCACACCCAATGGGTCTAGGGCACTCAGGCAGACACGCAGCCACAGTCGGAGTCCGCATGCCTCACTCCCCAGTCCCTCCAATGTCACTCCCCTCGGCTCCCCTGCCCCACAGTCTGAGAAGGAGACCTACTTGGCTGTGCTGGGCCTCAGCCCCACTGTTTCACCTGCGCGCAAACGGGCAAGGCACTCCACGGGTAGGGGAGTTGAGTCCCCCCCGTCTACCACCTCCCCCAGTAGCGCTGCAACCCATCCCTCCGACCCCCCCCCCCCTTGGGGCCTGTGGTTTCTTCGGGTGCAGGGGAGACGCTGCAAGAGCTTGCGGACTTGTGCAGCGCAATACTGACCTCCACCCTTGGCGCTGCCCCACCCCCTGTGGTGGAGTCGTCCGTCCCTGCACCCCCAACACCTGTCCTACCCCCTCCTGTCCCTGCGTGCCTGGTCCTTCCCCACATGATGCCCCCACCTCAGTCGATCAACCAGAGGTATTTAATGTGCAGGCAAGCTAGGGGAGTGGCCATGTGTTCCCCCCCCAGGACTTCGTGTCTGGACTGGCCTATGGCCTTTGTAAATAGTGTCCTTTTCTACTTTTTGTTTTCATGCTGAAAAAAGCATTTTGTTTCTTTGCACACGATTGCTTTTCAGGTATTGATGTTGGTGCTGATGCTCCATGAGTTGGGGTGGTGATCATGTGTTGGGTATCTGGGAAATGTAGTAGTCTGCTGCTCATGGGGTGGACCCTGGTATCTGTGTGGCATCACAAGGTCTCTGCAATGATTCTTTGGTTGTGTATGCTCTTTGTGTTTTGAGACATTGTCCCAAGGAGTGTTCCTTCCTCTGTGGCACCTGACATCTTCCCTGCAGGGAGTTGCACCATTGTTGTGCTGACCTGTGTCTACATTCCCGTGGTGGCTGATGGATCCCTCCAACTATGTCCATGCCTGCTCAGCAATGTGTCCGGCTGCATCATCTGTGCCATCCTTGGTAGTCGCTGTACTTGTGTATAGAGTATGTTGCCATGCCTCCATGGGAAAATGGTCCCTTTTCCGCACTATGCATGTGTGTACTCCCAGCCTAGCACACATATGGTACTTGTTCTGCAGGGTATTTGGTCACCTGACTGACAATTGTAGGCATTGTATCTGTGGGAAGTCCACCCTATTCCTTTCATGGGAGACAACAGCTTGGTGGCTGTGCCAGCACCTGTACATTCCTATCAGTCCTGGAATGTGCGTGACAGTGTGTGTTCCCTTTGGCTCTCTTAGTTTAGTGGGTTTCACATAACTATACAGTCTTGTGACATGATCTCAGTGTGTGTATTGTGAGGCATCCGCCAGGGGTGGGTATGCATGTGTCATTTGTCATCGCACCCACATGTGGTGTGTCATGCAGTGGGGGAATGACATCCATCCTCATGGGAGTGGGACACTGCTGTCAGTGATGTGTTGATATGGCACTCTCAAAATAGTCGCACATTGGGGATGCGTTCATGGACCCATGGAGTTGTGGTCATCTGAGGATGATGCACCCACCCCTCATATGTCTGGGCACTGCTGGGAGGCCTCTGCACCCACCCCTCATATGTCTGGGCACTGCTGGGAGGCCTCTGCACCCACCCCTCATATGTCTGGGCACTGCTGGGAGGCCTCTGCACCCACCCCTCATATGTCTGGGCACTGCTGGGAGTCCTCTGCACCCACCCCTCATATGTCTGGGCACTGCTGGGAGTGATATGCACCCACCCCTCATATGTCTGGGCACTGCTGGGAGTGATATGCACCCACCCCTCATATGTCTGGGCACTGCTGGGAGGCCTCTGCACCCACTCCTCATATGTCTGGGCACTGCTGGGAGTCCTCTGCACCCACCCCTCATATGTCTGGGCACTGCTGGGAGGCCTCTGCACCCACCCCTCATATGCCTGGGCACTGCTGGGAGTGATAAGCACCCACCCCTCATATGTCTGGGCACTGCTGGGAGTCCTCTGCACCCACCCCTCATATGTCTGGGCACTGCTGGGAGGCCTCTGCACCCACCCCTCATATGTCTGGGCACTGCTGGGAGTGATATGCACCCACCCCTCATATGTCTGGGCACTGCTGGGAGGCCTCTGCACCCACCCCTCATATGTCTGGGCACTGCTGGGAGTGATATGCACCTACCCCTCATATGTCTGGGCACTGCTGGGAGGCCTCTGCACCCACCCATCATATGTCTGGGCACTGCTGGGAGGCCTCTGCACCCACCCCTCATATGTCTGGGCACTGCTGGGAGGCCTATGCACCCACCCCTCATATGTCTGGCACTGCTGGGAGTGATATGCACCCACCCCTCATATGTCTGGGCACTGCTGGGAGGCCTCTGCACCCACCCCTCATATGTCTGAGCACTGCTGGGAGGCCTCTGCACCCACCCCTCATATGTCTGGGCACGGCTGGGAGGCCTCTGCACCCACCCCTCATATGTCTGGGCACTGGAGGCCTCTGCACCCACCCCTCATATGTCTGGGCACTGCTGGGAGTGATATGCACCCACCCCTCATATGTCTGGGCACTGCTGGGAGGCCTCTGCACCCTCCCCCATGTCTCTGTCCACTGCTGGGGCTCCTGGGCACCCACCCCCATGTCTCTGTCCACTACTGGGAGTCCTCTGCAGCCATCAATTTCAGGGTCTATGGGACCCAACCTCCACGCACTGTTGCTCTCTGGTATCAAATACCTTAATTCTTTTCAACATATATACATATTAATCTTGTAAAGATCTGGACTTCAAATTACCTGAAAAAAGTTGGTCATTACCTTGTTGCAGATTCATCTCAATTTTATTCATTGGATGTCCAAAATGTTCATTTTGTTGATTCTGATTGGAGAAATTATAATTCAGTACATTTATCTGATTGCCCAATGCATTTCGAGCCAGGACGGCTCTTCTTCAGGGGCTCAATCTCTAAGACATAAACAACAACAAAATTTTTTTTTAACTTTACAATGATGCGAGAGCGTCATATTGCCTGTATGGTAGAAATGAACATTCATAGTTTATTTTGTACTTCAAAATCTTGTGTGGTCACAATAGAAGAAATTAAACCTGGTACAACCACCACCAGAAAAGTGACTTAGTTGAGAGTGAGGAGGTGTGATGTGGGAATGAATCTGTCGAGTAAAGTAAAAAACGAGCGAATGAAGAGAAAAACGGGGTAAAATAAAACGTGTACCTTGATCTTGGGTGTAGACTAGATTCAAGATAGAATGGGTTACGCTTTCTGAAAGACAGAAACTCCAGTCAGTGAAAAATGAATCTTAGCGCAATCTCAGTTTAGTTCAAAAGAGAGAATGGCTAGCGCGACATATACGCGATCTTACCGGTAGCGAGTCAACACTTTTCCCGGTCGCTATTCGAAGTAATGGTGAAACGAAAAGACGGAAGGTCCATTCGAAGGTATTCGTCGTACTCAAATCCCAAGGTGGATGTGTATAAATGAGCATCTGGGTTAACAAACGAGAATACGAATATCTCGCGATGTGTTAGAGGGTAGAGACTGACATAGGGTTGCGGTTGGAAACAGAGTGGCCATCTTGAGATGGGATACTACAGGGTAAAAGGATTATATATGTGGTCTTCTAAAGGAAATCTTGATCAATAAAGATACGGTCGAAAGATTCTGGAAAATAGATACAAGGGTGTGTATTTCCAGGGAAAAAAACTGGCGTGGTGTTACAAATAGGAAACGTGTGTATATGTGGGTGGGATCCCAGGTTGGTTGATAACTGCCAATGCAATGTTTACATCTACATGTAAAAGAAACCGCGTTCAGTGGTCATGCAGTGCCATCATAATAACAGTGAATAGAATACAGGTTCATAAATAACAAGCGTATTCTATCTTATCATTAATTCCCTTGTCAATCAGGGTATCAAGACGTTTGATCCAATAGGTCTCTCTTTGTAAAAGACTTCTGGTGAGATCTGTGTCTGGGGGTTGTACCACCCTTTCTGGTACAGAGAACTTGAGTTGGGCAATGCTGTGTTTCTCCTCATTCCAATGTGTGGCTAAACTGCTGTTTTTGTTCTGTGTCCTTATTGTACTTTTATGCCCTGATATTCGCACTTTTATTTTTCGCTCAGTTTTTCCAACGTATAGTTTTCCGCATGGGCACTTGATATAGTAAACGAGTCTGCTTGAGTTACAATCAGAGTTGTGATAAAGTTTGATCTTTTCTCCCGCAAGTGGATGATGTAGTATGTTCCCAGCTATGACGTTGTTGCATTGGACGCAGTTCTGACATCTGCTCATTCCTTTATAGTTGGTGATGCGTTGCTTGGTGGGTGTATTAATAATTTCTTTGATATTTTTAGATCGCTTGTAAGCAAACATGGGTGGATCTTTGAAGATGTTGTTGAAATCCGGTTCATTCTGTAGCATTTCCCATCGTTTAGTGATGATTTTTTTCACTTTCCCGGAGACAGTAGAATACTTAGAAACAAATACTTGTCGTGATGTCTGTTTGCGAGGTAGAAGTTGTAGTAAACTTTCTCTGGTGTGTTTAGAAGTGCGTTGTTTCGCTTGTTCTATCACTTCTTCAGGATATCCTCTTTTCAAATACATCTGTTGTTGATGTAGAGAATATTTTTCTGTATCCTCTGATTTCGAACAAATCCTTTTGATCCGTAGAAATTGTGAGAGTGGTAAATTTTGTTTTAAACTGTTGGGATGAAAGCGCTGAAAATGAAGCGCACTGTTGACATCAGTTTCTTTCTTAAATACCTCAGTATTAATCCGCCCGTTTTCTTTCGTGAGGGTCACGTCAAGATAAGAAATGTTGGTGGGGTTAATTGAATGAGTAAACTGGATGTGCTCATCTATTTGATTCAGGTTCTTGATCTTGTCTTCAAGTAATTCCTGGGTGTTTATCCAGAGAATTAATATATCATCAATAAACCTGCAGTATAGCAGCGAGTTGCTGGTCCATTCAATGTCATTGTATATGTGATCTGATTCAAATTTGGCCATAAAAGTGTTGGCATACGCCGGTGCCCCGGCAAAGGCCATAGAGGTTCCTTGTTGTTGCAAAAATAAGCTGTCGTTCCAGTAAAAATAGCTGTGATATAGACAGAAGTGTAAAAGTTCAAGAATGAAAACTTTATCCGCTCTGAGTGAGGATTGGCGCAGTAGAGCCCACTCTACTGACTCCATGCCAGCTATATGTGGTATAGAGGTGTACAATGATTTAACATCAATAGTGCAGAACATCATGTCTTCTGTAGGTGTTACCATCTCTAGTTTTTGTAAGAAGTCTTTCGTATCTTTTATGTATGAATGCCATCCTTGAACAAAAGGTTGTAAGAAATAGTCTATATAATGACCGAGAGGTTCGAAAATGGTACCACATCCTGTCACAATAGGTCGCATGGGTGGGTTGAGTAGATTTTTGTGGATCTTCGGTAGCATGTATAGTGTGGGTTTCCGAGGATATTCCACTGTGAGATATTGTTTAGTTGCGTTACTTATCCATCCCATCTCAAAAGCATGTTCTAAAATACTTTCTATGGTGGTTTTTAGGTCTATTATAGGGTCTTGATCAAGCTTCAAGTATGTTTGAGAGTCTGACACATGTTCTTGGACTGCGCTGACATAAAAGGAGCGGTCCATTATGACGATGGCGCCTCCTTTATCAGCTCTCTGAATCTGTATTTCAGTGTTGTTCTGAATTGACTTTAATGTGTAGGTTTCATGTTTAGTTAGGTTATTTCTCTTGGATTTGTTGAAATGCATTTGTTGTAAATCTTTTCTCACTAGATTGTCAAATGAGTCCAATATTTTATGAGAGACTGGTGCTTGATATTTAGATTTGGGTCAGAATTCCAAAAATTCTTTGGCCTCTTCTTCTTTCTTGGAAGGTAATACATTTGTGAAAAAATGTCTCAGTCGCAATATTCTGATGAATTTAAAGAGAGCTAGTTCACATTCAAGTAAGTTGGTATTGTAAGTGGGAACGAATCCTAATCCTTTATTTAGTATTTGAATTTGTGATGTGGTGAATTCTTTGGATGAAATATTCACTACTAGGTTTGCTTCTGACTCCGTGTTCGTCCTTGTTTTGTGATGGCTTCTCCTGGTTTTACGCTTTTTGATGGACCTGGTGGTTGATTGGAATCTTGATCCCTGGTTAAAAAATGTATAGAGCTTGGTGTTGCTGATTGTTCAGTGTCGTCTTTGGTAGAATCTGAACTTGTTAATTGACTTTTTGATGATGGTCTGGTCGTTGCTGTATCAGTATCTGTGACTATGCTTTCATCTGAAGAGGTGGTGGTCATTGGTTTTTTGGTGTATGGTCGCCGTTGTGCATAGACGTCTGCCCAGGTATAAACTTCGTTGAGTTTATAATCCAACGTGTCTCTCTTAAATTTTCGTAATTTTCCTTCCTGGATTTCTTTGGTGTATTTATCAAGTCTGTTGTTAATTTCTTCCAGTGCTTGTTTTAATTCATCTTCTTTCATTCGTGTGGATAGGTTTTGTTTGATCTCTCCTATTTCGTTGGCTAGTTCGTTGATGTCTTTTGACAATTCTTCTACTAGCAGTAAAATGAGGTCTAGTGAACATTTGTTTAAATTTGAGTACCACCGCTCCATAAAATCTTTGTTCAGATGAAACCTGAATAACATGGGTTTGATAGACATTCTCAATCCTCTTGGTATCCTTTTTGCTCGGTGGTACTGTATTAGGGTGGATGCATGAAGACGCTGGTTCATTTCTCTTTTGACTGAGTACTCGAGTTGTTTTAATTGTTGAATGATGGTATTCCCTTGCAAATCTGACGCTTTTACATCTTGTATAAGTGCATAAATTTCGGATGCTTGTTCAGTTGTGTAGGCTAGAGTGCTAGCTCTGTTCTCCGTTAAACTTGAGATTGTGTCGAATGACATGGTTTGGGTGCTCTCTTCCAAGTGACTGTAAATCTGAAACAACAATATTGGTGGGAGAGGCACTCGCTTTTTTTGTTTGAATTTAGAAACAATCAACGTTATTCTTTTTTATATCTTCAATCTCATTGAATTAAGCGTGCTGTAGAGGAGGCATGCAACAGTCAAGAATGCCAATATACACATCAATTTCAGGGTCTATGGGACCCAACCTCCACGCACTGTTGCTCTCTGGTATCAAATACCTTAATTCTTTTCAACATATGTACATATTAATCTTGTAAAGATCTGGACTTCAAATTAACTGAAAAAAGTTAGTCAGTACTTTGTTGCAGATTCATCTCAATTTTATTCATTGGATGTCCAAAATGTTAATTTTGTTGATTCTGATTGGAGAAATTATAATTCAATACATTTATCTGATTGCCCAATGCATTTCGAGCCAGGACGGCTCTTCTTCAGGGGCTCAATCTCTATGACATAAACAACAACAAAATTGTTTTTTAACTTTACAATGATGCGAGAGCGTCATATTGCCTGTATGGTAGAAATGAACATTCATAGTTTATTTTGTACTTCAAAATCTTGTGTGGTCACAATAGAAGAAATGAAACATGGTACAACCACCACCAGAAAAGTGACTTAGTTGAGAGTGAGGAGGTGTGATGTGGGAATGAATCTGTCGAGTAAAGTAAAAAACGAGCGAATGAAGAGAAAAACGGGGTAAAATAAAACGTGTACCTTGATCTTGGGTGTAGACTAGATTCAAGATAGAATGGGTAACGCTTTCTGAAAGACAGAAACTCCAGTCAGTGAAAAATGAATCTTAGCGCAATCTCAGTTTAGTTCAAAATAGAGAATGGCTAGCGTGACATATACGCGATCTTACCGGTAGCGAGTCAACACTTTTCCCGGTCGCTATTCGAAGTAATGGCGAAACGAAAAGACGGAAGGTCCATTCAAAGGTATTCGTCGTACTCAAATCCCAAGGTGGATGTGTATAAATGAGCATCTGGGTTAACAAACGAGAATACGAATATCTCGCGATGTGTTAGAGGGTAGAGACTGACATAGGGTTGCGGTTGGAAACAGAGTCGCCATCTTGAGATGGGATACTACAGGGTAAAAGGATTTCTAAAGGAAATCTTCATCAATAAAGATACGGTCGAAAGATTCTGGAAAATAGATACAAGGGTGTGTATTTCCAGGGGAAAAAACTGGTGTGGTGTTACTAATAGGAAACGTGTGTATATGTGGGTGGGATCCCAGGTTGGTTGATAACTGCCAATGCAATGTTTACATCTACATGTAAAAGAAACCGCGTTCACTGGTCATGCAGTGCCATCATAATAACAGTGAATAGAATACAGGTTCATAAATAACAAGCGTAATCTATCTTATCATTAATTCCCTTGTCAATCAGGGTATCAAGACGTTTGATCCAATAGGTCTCTCTTTGTAAAAGACTTCTGGTGAGATCTGTGTCTGGGGGTTGTACCACCCTTTCTAGTACAGAGAACTTGAGTTGGGCAATGCTGTGTTTCTCCTCATTCCAATGTGTGGCTAAACTGCTGTTTTTGTTCTGTGTCCTTATTGTACTTTTATGCTCTGATATTCGCACTTTTATTTTTCGCTCAGTTTTTCCAACGTATAGTTTTCCGCATGGGCACTTGATATAGTAAACGAGTCTGCTTGAGTTACAATCAGAGTTGTGATAAAGTTTGATCTTTTCTCCCGTAAGTGGATGATGTAGTATGTTCCCAGCTATGACGTTGTTGCATTGGACGCAGTTCTGACATCTGCTCATTCCTTTAAAGTTGGTGATGCGTTGCTTGGTGGGTGTAATAATAATTTCTTTGATATTTTTAGATCGCTTGTAAGCAAACATGGGTGGATCTTTGAAGATGTTGTTGAAATCCGGTTCATTCTGTAGCATTTCCCATCGTTTAGTGATGATTTTTTTCACTTTCCCGGAGACAGTAGAATACTTAGAAACAAATACTTGTCGTGATGTCTGTTTGCGAGGTAGAAGTTGTAGTAAACTTTCTCTGGTGTGTTTAGAAGTGCGTTGTTTCGCTTGTTCTATCACTTCTTCAGGATATCCTCTTTTCAAATACATCTGTTGTTGATGTAGAGAATATTTTTCTGTATCCTCTGATTTCGAACAAATCCTTTTGATCCGTAGAAATTGTGAGAGTGGTAAATTTTGTTTTAAACTGTTGGGATGAAAGCTCTGAAAATGAAGCGCACTGTTGACATCTGTTTCTTTCTTAAATACCTCATTTTTAATCCGCCCGTTTTCTTTCGTGAGGGTCACGTCAAGATAAGAAATGTTGGTGGGGTTGATTGAATGAGTAAATTGGATGTGCTCATCTATTTGATTCAGGTTCTTGATCTTGTCTTCAAGTAATTCCTGGGTGTTTATCCAGAGAATTAATATATCATCAATAAACCTGCAGTATAGCAGCGAGTTGCTGGTCCATTCAATGTCATTGTATATGTGATCTGATTCGAATTTGGCCATTGACCTATTGTGACAGGATGTGGTACCATTTTCGAACCTCTCGGTCATTATATAGACTATTTCTTACAACCTTTTGTTCAAGGATGGCATTCATACATAAAAGATACGAAAGACTTCTTACAAAAACTAGAGATGGTAACACCTACAGAAGACATGATGTTCTGCACTATTGATGTTAAATCATTGTATACCTCTATACCACATATAGCTGGCATGGAGTCAGTAGAGTGGGCTCTACTGCGCCAATCCTCACTCAGAGCGGATAAAGTTTTCATTTTTGAACTTTTACACTTCTGTCTATATCACAGCTATTTTTACTGGAACGACAGCTTCTTTTTGCAACAACAAGGAACCTCTATGGGCTTTGCCGGGGCACCGGCGTATGCCAACACTTTTATGGCCAAATTCGAATCAGATCACATATACAATGACATTGAATGGACCAGCAACTCGCTGCTATACTGCAGGTTTATTGATGATATATTAATTCTCTGGATAAACACCCAGGAATTACTTGAAGACAAGATCAAGAACCTGAATCAAATAGATGAGCACATCCAGTTTACTCATTCAATCAACCCCACCAACATTTCTTATCTTGACGTGACCCTCACGAAAGAAAGGGGCGGATTAAAACTGAGGTATTTAAGAAAGAAACTGATGTCAACAGTGCGCTTCATTTTCAGAGCTTTCATCCCAACAGTTTAAAACAAAATTTACCACTCTCACAATTTCTACGGATCAAAAGGATTCGTTCGAAATCAGAGGATACAGAAAAATATTCTCTACATCAACAACAGATGTATTTGAAAAGAGGATATCCTGAAGAAGTGATAGAACAAGCGAAACAACGCACTTCTAAACACACCAGAGAAAGTTTACTACAACTTCAACCTCGCAAACAGACATCACGACAAGTATTTGTTTCTAAGTATTCTACTGTCTCCGGGAAAGTGAAAAAAATCATCACTAAACGATGGGAAATGCTACAGAATGAACCGGATTTCAACAACATCTTCAAAGATCCACCCATGTTTGCTTACAAGCGATCTAAAAATATCAAAGAAATTATTAATACACCCACCAAGCAACGCATCACCAACTATAAAGGAATGAGCAGATGTCAGAACTGCATCCAATGCAACAACGTCATAGCTGGGAACATACTACATCATCCACTTACGGGAGAAAAGATCAAACTTTATCACAACTCTGATTGTAAATCAAGCAGACTCGTTTACTATATCAAGTGTCCATGCGGAAAACTATACGTTGAAAAAACTGAGCGAAAAATAAAAGTGCGAATATCAGAGCATAAAAGTACAATAAGGACACAGAACAAAAACAGCAGTTTAGCCACACATCGGAATGAGGAGAAACACAGCATTGCCCAACTCAAGTTCTCTGTACTAGAAAGGGTGGTACAACCCCCAGACACAGATCTCACCAGAAGTCTTTTACAAAGAGAGACCTATTGGATCAAACGTCTTGATACCCTGATTGACAAGGGAATTAATGATAAGATAGATTACGCTTGTTATTTATGAACCTGTATTCTATTCACTGTTATTATGATGGCACTGTATGACCAGTGAACGCGGTTTCTTTTACATGTAGATGTAAACATTGCATTGGCAGTTATCAACCAACCTGGGATCCCACCCACATATACACACGTTTCCTATTAGTAACACCACACCAGTTTTTTTCCCTGGAAATACACACCCTTGTATCTATTTTCTAGAATCTTTCAACCGTATCTTTATTGATCAAGATTTCCTTTAGAAGATCACATATATAATCCTTTTACCCTGTAGTATCCCATCTCAAGATGGCGACTCTGTTTCCAACCGCAACCCTATGTCAGTCTCTACCCTCTAACACATCGCAAGATATTCGTATTCTCATTTGTTAACCCAGATGCTCATTTATACACATCCACCTTGGGATTTGAGTACGACGAATACCTTCGAATGGACCTTCCGTCTTTTCGTTTCGCCATTACTTCGAATAGCGACCGGGAAAAGTGTTGACTCCCTACCGGTAAGATCGCGTATATGTCGCGCTAGCCATTCTCTATTTTGAACTAAACTGAGATTGCGCTAAGATTCATTTTTCACTGACTGGAGTTTCTGTCTTTCAGAAAGCGTAACCCATTCTATCTTGAATCTAGTCTACACCCAAGATCTAGGTACACGTTTTATTTTACCCCGTTTTTCTCTTCATTCGCTCGTTTTTTACTTTACTCGACCGATTTATTTCCACATCACACTTCCTCACTCTCAACTAAGTCACTTTTCTGGTGGTGGTTGTACCAGGTTTCATTTCTTCTATTGTGACCACACAAGATTTTGAAGTACAAAATAAACTATGAATGTTCATTTCTACCATACAGGCAATATGACGCTCTCGCATCATTGTAAAGTTAAAAAAAAATGTTGTTGTTGTTTATGTCTTAGAGATTGAGCCCCTGAAGAAGAGCCGTCCTGGCTCGAAATGCATTGGGCAATCAGATAAATGTATTGAATTATAATTTCTCCAATCAGAGTCAACAAAATGAACATTTTGGACATCCAATGAATAAAATTGAGATGAATCTGCAACAAAGTACTGACTAACTTTTTTTTAGTTAATTTGAAGTCCAGATCTTTACAAGATTAATATGTACATATGTTGAAAATAATTAAGGTATTTGATACCAGAGTGCAACAGTGCGTGGAGGTTGGGTCCCATAGACCCTGAAATTGATGTGTATATTGGCATTCTTGACTGTTGCATGCCTCCTCTACAGCACGCTTAATTCAATGAGATTGAAGATATAAAAAAGAATAACGTTGATTGTTTCTAAATTCAAACAAAAAAAGCGAGTGCCTCTCCCACCAATATTGTTAGTCCTCTGCAGCCACCCAAACACCCACCCGCCCCCTTGGCGCAGTACACTGCTGTCCTGTGCATACATACACACCAATATACTGCTTATATGCTGCACCAGGCCCTATGCCAACATTCGTGGCGTGTGTATACCTTGTATCCATTCTGTACTGGTGCCGTAGGTGTACAGGTGGGACGGACCCTGACCCCGCATTCATATGGTGTACGAGCCGTACCCACGCTGTGGGGGCGTGGGTACGGCCCGGACCACCATTGTTGTGGTGATGGAGGTGTACGTGCCGTACCCACGCTGTGGGGGCGTGGGTACGGCCCGTACCACCATTGTTGTGGTGATGGAGGTGTACACGCCGTACCCACGCTGTGGCAGCGTGGGTACGGCCCGTACCACCATTGGAGTGGTGATGGAGGTGTACGCGCCGTACCCACGCTCTGAGGGCGTGGGTACGGCGCGTACCCCTCCATCACCACAACAATGGTGCTACGGACCGTACCCACGTCCCCACAGCGTGGGTACAGCGCGTACACCTCCATCACCACTCCAATGGAGGTACAGGCCACACCCATGCCCCCACAGCGTGGGTATGGTCCGTACCACCATTGTCGTGGTGACGGGTGCGCGTCCACATCCACTTCCGTTGTGACGGTACGAAGGGAGTGGTGGGCACGCCCCCCCCGAAGTGACCAGAGCCAGGAGGTCATGTATGTACAGGACATATTTACAATTTAACTTGGGTGGGGGTTATGTTTCCTGCCCATGCCCCCCCCTTTGCCCCTGGGTGTTGTTCTAACCTTCTGCAGCGTCTGCGTGGGTTTCTGTGCACCAGGTCGTAGGCTAGGAGGACCGGAATGACACGTAGGATGGGGTCCATGGCTGTCCGTCGCATACCGGTGGTCCTTCTTCGCTTCGTCCTCAATTTCCCGGCAGTTTTTGGCTGGCGTAAAAAATGGTCCGTGCGGAGTGACGTAGGCATGAATCGTACTTGCTGGTCCGTAAAACGCTGCCTGACTCCGTCCGGACGTCACGTACGCGATGTCCCGGATCGGAATTGTGGGTATTTGTTCGCCGCACGTACTTTTGTACGAATCGTACGGAAATGGTATTTCTGTACGATTCGTACTTGCTGGTTTGTAAGGAGGATTTCCCGGGTACGAGTCGTATGGAGAAAACGCTCCGTGCGACCATTCGTACCCGGGTTTTACAGGATCGGAATCGGCACCTTGATGTTAATACAACAAAGGATCATATGCGGGCGCGATTAACACATGATTTTTAATGCACCCCTACAAATAAAGTGTGTTTTCCGCTACATCAGTTGGCACTCTAAAAATGAATATATCACTTTCCAAAGTTAGAAACAGTTCCTACTTCTGAGAAGTACTATGTTAAAAAAATTGATTCCTTCTTTACACAATATGACACAAATAAACTAATACAATCCGTAAAACATAGAAACAGATTCAACACAGGGAGAAACACAAAAAGACAAAACCAATGGTCTATTCAATATTAATGTTAACATTAAACACAATACTTGATCTAAAAATCATCAGTAGTCATATAAGATATGTTTACAGATTCAGTCTTTTTTGACTTCGTCAATGCATTTCGGTGGATTTTATGATTTGTACCCCCTTCTGCAAGACAACATATATATTCTCCCACATAAAATACGGATAACTAAAACAAGTCAGAGAAGCAAGGTTCCTATTTGGGACCAGTATATTGCTACTAGTGTTCCAACAGGACTCTCTCTTTTGATGATTCTGAAAATTCAGAAACAAAGCCCCTTCATACGATAAGTCTGTTTCAATCCTTCATACCCTGCACCAGTGGCGAAGGATTGAAACAGAGTTATCATATGAAAGGGCTCGTTGCTGATTTTTCAGAACCTTCAAAAGAGGGAATCCTGTTGGAACGCTAGTAGCAATATACAAGTCCCTTGCTTCTCTCAGTGACTGGTTTTAATTATCTTTATTTCATGTCGGAGAATATATATATTGTCTTGAAGAAGGTTGCAAAAATTATAAGCTCCACTGAAAGGCGTCAATGAAGTAAAAAATGACTGAATCAGTAAACATATCTGATATGACTACTGATGATTTCTAGATCAAGTATCATGAATAATGTTGACCCAGAAAGGCTATAATGCCATGGAAGGGCAATGATGACTTACATTTCAGTAACTGGTTTTGTGTTTTAAATGTGTGTGATCTGGTTGTAATTAAGATTATTCGCCGTTACACGGTTCAGTAATATTGAATAGACCATTGGGGTTGTCTTTTTGTGTTTCTCCCTGTGTTAAAACTGTTTCTATATTTTACAGATTCTATTTGCGTCTTATTGTGGAAAGAAAGAATTGAATTTTCTAAGATAGCACTTCTCAGAAGTAGGAACTGTTTTTAACTTTCGAAGGTGATATAATATTTATTACTGTGCCACATTGGGTGCATTTTGAATATGTGATCATTATTAAAATAACAGAAGAGTTTTAAAAATGCCCCTTTATGGCCTAGTGCCTTTCTATATTGCAGTGGTACTGAGGTTTGGGTCAACATATCATATGGGTGACCAGGTCTTGCTGGGGTAAGATTGAATGTGGTATGTACTTATGATGCTGTACTTCCCAAGGGGAAATCACGTTTTTACAGTCACCTGTTTTTAATTCAAGCCCAAGTATTCGTGGGATAGCCCTGAGGGTTTGATGCAGAGGCCTTCATTTATTATGATTGGTATCACTTCAGCAGCAGACACCACTCTAATTCCTATTATGGGTGATAGGGAGGTACCCAATCTAAGGCAGTACCATAGTTTTATTAGTTCTATCTGGAGACTAGGGACCTAACAGATGGATTCCAAATAATGTGTTTGTTTGGATGCTTTTATTTAAACTTATGTAATCTCACTGGTTCATGTACTAAAGTAAACCAGTCTGAATTTTTTATTTTAAATATCCTGTGTAGTGCCAATTTATCTATGTATTATGACCCAGTCGCCGCCTGGCCTGATGATCTGGGAACACTGTCTTAAGTATCAAAGGAAATAAGAAACCTCGGAATTACCATGGACTCCAATCTATCAATGAATGCCCAAGTGGACAAACTAGCAAGATTGAGCTTCTTTACTATAAAAACTCTGCAACACATCTTCCCCCACCTGAGATTTACACACAAGGTCCAGGCTACCATCTCTCTTGTACTGTCTAAACTCGATTACACCAAAAGCCTCTACCACGGATCATCTCATAACTATGAGAAGACTACAATGGATTTAGAGCTCTGCTGCCAGACTACTCCTACATGTAAAGGCATAAGCCCAAATCTCTCCTGCATTGAAGACCCTACATTGTTTACAAGTTGCCAGAAGATTCACATTCAAGCTGCTTTGTATCAGCCATGAAGCAATACATTGACCAGGGCCGCTCTCCATCAGGAATAAAGTCACCAAATGCATTCAACAAATGAACCTCTGCTCTAGATTGGCACCTCACCTCAAAATCCCACCACACAAGAAAAAAAACATAGGTGGCACATCCTTCTCTGTTCAAGCAGCCAAACTATGGACTCTTTAACCCCAAACATAAGATGTACTGATACCTATCTTATGAACACTACTCAAGAGTTGGCTCTTCCCCACATTACCACTGTACTCAAACGTGAATATACAGCACATACCTGTGTATAAAGGCATTTAATTGGATTATATGTATGTATCTAGTTAAGTGTATTCCTTTGTATAAATGTGTATAATAATGTTTATATATATATATTTATGTACTTATGTATCTTTATATTTATTACTTTACTCCAATGCACTACCCTATATCTCACCCTATACCTCACTCAATATATCCTCTTCCTCCACTCACTGACTCATCCCAAAACTCATTCAACTACTAACGCCACTGCACTACCCTATTTCTTATCCTATAACTCTCTCAATATATCCTCTACCTCCACTCATTCCAAACTCAATTCTACTACTATGATCCCAAAAATAACCCTTTCTTGACTGTTCCTGTCTCTACTGCTCCTTGCATCATCTCAAACCCCTTTTACTATTCAGATCTCCGGAACAAACCTTTTTAAACCCTTTCCTCATAGATCCCTCTAGACTCATCAGATACCTCATCTTCCCCCTAATCCACTTCTAGAGACTCTTCTCCCTTCCATTTCTCCTTTACTCATCCCAAACCACCTCCTACTGCGATGATCACCAAATAAACACTTCCTAGACCCTTCCAACTAACAGACTCACATGTCCACCACTCAAATTAATTTCCCATTTCCCTATACAAATTCACCAATAATCCTTTTTGGTATCCAGAGTAGCGTGCTACTCACTGAAAAGCACTTTGTCGCCTCATCTGGGGTAGTAAGTGCTATATAAATGCAATTAGAATTTAACTTTGTATGTGTATGCTTTCATTATTCTTGCTATCAATTAAGTTTCTCTGCAAGTGTTTTTATTTTGATTGTACATTGTTTTCCTTCATGCTTTGTAGATGTTGGCATGACTCCATTTAAGGATAACTGTCTCCATGAAATGTAGTTAAGCTTTGGCCCACAGTGTCACTGAGATTCTGAGATGAGTTTGCTTGGCATGCATTTTGTGGGTCTTTCGCTGGTGAGACCTTTGTTCAGCTTTGATTAATTGCTATCAATTAATTGCTATAGATGGGCAGATAATCGCACAGCGAAAACATGTTCCATGCATGTTGATATTGGAGATGAAATACGTAAATGCAAGTACGACTGAATATAGCCATATCATGAGTGGGCAGCCCACACCGTGATTGGTTATTCATTTTACCATCCGCATTTGCTTTGAAGAAAATATAAATCTCAAAAGGAATATCAAATGTAGACTACAGCTGATACTTGTCTTTATGATTTTAGCAGCTGAATGTGCACATTTCTCAATAGAACTAGTCTATATGTCTGTGAATTATTATTATGTTTTGGTATTTTGTGAACTACTTTTATCTTGGCCGGCCTTGCAAATCGCCGACCAATTTGACAGGAGTGTCAAATTAATCTTTTTACTTTTCAAATTTTTGGGGGTAATTTAAATATATTACACTTCGTCTCAGAATAAAGACATGGTGAATGCACACGCTGTTAGCTGCCAAGTATAAATGCCTGGATAATACATGTATGGATTGGATTCCTGGGTCTTCTTGGCACACAGGACCAGTGCCTCTTTTTGGTAGGTGGTAGATCAGCTTGCGTCAGTTGAAAAACATTATAAAGCTGGTGATGCGGTGCACTGAACATTAAATAATGACATTTCTTCTGCCTGACACATTGTCATTGGAAACATATGCATTAAAAACCACAAACAGACATCGTGTGGAATCGCCTACTCCAACTGATGGTACAGCATGGCGTTGGCGTATCACGGTCCAGCTTAAAGTTTCTCTAAACACTGATAACAGACTGATAGAGCAGTCTACTAGTGTAAGCACGCTTAGAACACGCACTTACTCACCAGGAACAGCTGCTAAATGTTTGACAATTTTTCCTGCACAGTTAGGATACAGATTTGGCAGCACACCACTTGGTCACTGGTGCCATTCGCATCGCTCACACATCTAGTGTCACTCACACCAATAATAATGCTCATGTTACGCATATAGCAGCACGCTCATTGGCTACATCGCACACTAACAAACCATAGCAGTCCAGTCACATGCTTTTTAGGTCTCGCCTGACCCAGCTCATGCGCTGGTCTGGCAAGACTTTTTGTGAGGGCTCAAAAAATGCTACCATGGCCAGCCTAGAGCTACAGTGCATGTGCGCGGGCACGTGCTCAGGAGCAGAGGCTGGCAAACCTCGTCATGCTCATTAAGCGCCCACGATCACTTCCACTTTCACCCTCGATCACTTTTGCAGTGCCCCTTTGATGTTCTCGTTCAAAGAACATCAAACATCATGTTGTTGTGTTAATGCTTTGCTGCGGCCGTTTTACTTACAATGTGCTTTCTCTTTCCACAAACTCGATGTTTTGTTCCTTTATTTTGAGAAGCTTTTAGTATTACTGTTTTGTGACTTAAAGAACATTAAGGAAATGTTACTGTGACACTGGACAACGTTCACAGTGTTTATTTCTGATCGCAGCGGCTGCTTCATGTCCGTTGCACCATTCAGGGAGTCCTTTCGTTGGCGCTTTCATGAGGACATGATGAGGAAGCTGGAAACTTTTGGCACATTCTCTTTAACAGCACAGCATGTTGGTGACTGGTTAATCGATTAGACCTATATAGTGCTTTAGATCTCAAAGCGCTATGGTGGGTGCAGCAGTTACAACTCATGAAATATGGGGTGCAACTCACAAGGAGGGGGCAGGTTTGAGTGCACATTGGCTGCAATCAAACTCTTAAGATGATGGGCTGTGTGTATCCATTATCAGCACTCAGTCTTCGCTAAGTGATCTTGCTTGTTTTGTTGTTGTGTTAATGCTTTGCTGCGCCAGTTTGACTTACAACGTGCTTTCTCTTTCCACAAACTCGATTTTTTTGAGATGTTTTAGTGTTACTGTCACACACACAATCACAACCACACACACAACCACAACCACACACACAACCACACGCACAACCACACAACCACACACACACACACAACCACACACAACCACACATACAACCACACACACACAATCACACACAACCATAGCTACAAACACACACACAACCACACACATGCACACAACCACACACACACACACACAACCACACCCACAACCACACACACACAAACACACAACCACACACACACAACCACACACAACCCAACACACAACCCCAGACAGAACCCCACACACAACTACACACACAACCACACACACACACACACAACCACACACACAACCGCACACACAACCACACGTGCAACCACACAACCACACCCACAACCACACACATAACCACACACAACCAAACAACCACACACAACCAAACACACAACCACAACCACACACACAACCACACACACAACCACACACAACCACACCCAACCACTCACAACCACAACCACACACACAACCACACACACAACCACAATCACACACACACAACCACACACATACAACCACACCTACAACCACACACATACAACCACAACCACACACAACCACACCCACAACCACACACAACCACACCCACACACAACCACACACACACAACCACAACCACACACACAACCATAACCACACACACAACCACAACCACACACACAAACACACACACAACACACACAACCACACACACAACACACACAACCACACACACAACCACACACACACAACCACACAACCACACACACACACAAAAACATACACACAACCACACACAACCACACACACAACCACACCCACAACCACACACACAACCAGACACAACCACACACACAACCACACACACACAACCACACACAACCATACACACACCAACAACCACACACACAACCACACCCAACACAGATGTTTTTAGTATTACTGTCACACACACAATCACAACCACACACACAAAACCACAACCACACACACAACCACACACACACACAACCAAACACACACACAACCACACACAACCACAACCACACACACAACAATACACAACCACACACAACCACACACACAGCCACAACCATACATACATCCACACACACAACCACACACACACACAACCACACACACACATGCACACACACAACCACACACACAACCACACACATAACCACACACACACACAACCACACACACACAACCACACACCCAACCACACACAAACACACACAACCACACATCCACACACACACCCACAACCATACCCACACCCACAACTGCACCCACACACAAACACAGACACAACCACACACACAACCACAACCACACACACAACCACACACACAACCACACACACACAACCACAACCATACACACAACCACACACACACAACCCCACCCAACCGCACACACACAACCACACACACAACACACACAACCACAACCACAACCACACACACACAACCACACACAACCACACATCCACACACACACCCACAACCATACCCACAACCGCACCCGCACACAACCACAAACACACACACAATCACACACAACCATAGCTACAAACACACACACAACCACACACATGCACACAACCACACACACACACACACACACAACCACACCCACAACCACACACACACAAACACACAACCACACACACACAACCACACACAACCCAACACACAACCCCAGACAGAACCCCACACACAACTACACACACAACCACACACACACACACACAACCACAACCACACACACAACCGCACACACAACCACACGCGCAACCACACAACCACACCCACAACCACACACATAACCACAACCACACACACAACCACACACACAACCACACACAACCACACCCAACCACTCACAACCACAACCACACACACAACCACACACACAACCACAATCACACACACAACCACACACATACAACCACACCTACAACCACACACATACAACCACAACCACACACAACCACACCCACAACCACACACAACCACACCCACACACAACCACACACACAACCACAACCACACACACAACCATAACCACACACACAACCACAACCACACACACAACCACACACACAAACACACACAACCACACACACAACACACACAACCACACACACAACCACACACACACACAACCACACAACCACACACACAAAAACATACACACAACCACACACAACCACACACACAACCACACCCACAACCACACACACAACCAGACACAACCACACACACAACCACACACACACAACCACACACAACCATACACACACCAACAACCACACACACAACCACACCCAACACAGATGTTTTTAGTATTACTGTCACACACACAATCACAACCACACACACAAAACCACAACCACACACACAACCACACACACACACAACCAAACACACACACAACCACACACAACCACACACAACCACAACCACACACACAACAACACACAACCACACACAACCACACACACAGCCACAACCACACATACATCCACACACACAACCACACACACACACAACCACACACACATGCACACACACAACCACACACACAACCACACACATAACCACACACACACAACCACACACACACAACCACACACCCAACCACACACAAACACACACAACCACACATCCACACACACACCCACAACCATACCCACACCCACAACTGCACCCACACACAAACACAGACACAACCACACACACAACCACAACCACACACACAACCACACACACAACCACACACACACAACCACAACCATACACACAACCACACACACACAACCCCACCCAACCGCACACACACAACCACACACACAACACACACAACCACAACCACACACACACAACCACACACAACCACACATCCACACACACACCCACAACCATACCCACAACCGCACCCGCACACAACCACAAACACTCACACAACCACACACACACACACACAGCCACACACACAACCACACACAACCACACCAAGCATTGGCATAGCCAATAGGTCTCGCCTTAGGGACCTTTAAGTGTTTAGCCACGCAACAGTTGATGTGGTTGCACCAAGGATATTGTGCTGCATAACTAAATACTTAGAAGGTCCCAAAAGCGAGACCTATTGGCTATGCCAATGCTTGTTGATATTGCTTTCTATCAGGTCGGTAGGAGGGGCACCCTTGTGTGCTTGTTTACTCTCTCTCTCTCTTGCATTTTGCTTATTTTGCAATAGCGTGTTCATGATGCCACAGACGTTTTGTATAGTATTGTCCAATTAATTGTCCCTAGGCACTTCTTTAGAGCTCTCTTCTGGCAGCCTTCACAACCTCAGCCACAGGAGAGATAACAAATGCATGGCAAAGGTGTTTTAACAATCAGAAATAAAACTTGTTTAAATGTCGCTTATTCTGTCTTTGTCAGTTCTTCTCAGGCCACATTAACCTCTGGCCCTCCTGTACTTACTCAGGCATCCTGGTCTGTAGACCACCAGGCCCCTGCTCTATGTTCCTAGAGGCACTGCCTGATACTTTAGCGAGCCTGTCACTAGCGAAAAATTCCATTACTCTGTTAGGGGATTTTAATCTCCACTTTGAAGTACTGGATGCCCCCTCCACCAAGAGACTTCAAGATGATCTGAAGGCACTTCATTTAACCCAACTGGTCTCTGCACCCACTCATGTAAAAGGACACATATTAGACCCCCAAGTCACGGTATCAGCTGTCATCCCAGTTCCCTGGTCCGGACACTGTCTTATTCGGTTCGGGCTGTCCAAACCTACCAGACAGACTATAGGCAAGGTTGAGTCCACTATAACTAGGAGTTGGTCAGAGTTCGACGTAGATCTCTGGTCAAATGCCCTGAAGCACAAACTGCCCAATCTGAACGGCAGCCCAGAAATGGACTTTAAGCAATGGGAAAAGTGGATCAGCCAGTCACGGAAGACCTGTGCCCCTCTGAAAAATACGCCCAAACATAAACACCAGATCAGAAAAGCCCCATGGTTCAATGAACATTTGCTTTCATTAAAGAGGCACTGTACAAGATTAGAAAGGGACTGGAGAAAGGAGTTCAACCCTGACAAAAAAATTCATGATAAAATCTCGATCAGGTGCTATCACAAAGAATTAAAATTGGCACAAGCTAAATTTTACGAGAAGAAAATTAACCAGGCACTCAACTCCCCAAGGAAATTATTCAGAGTAGTCAAAAATGTGACCACCCCCAAAGAAACTAACGGCTCCCCCAAAGGTCTCAATTGAAAGAAGCAACCAAATAGCATCCTTCTTTCATATGAAAGTTACAGACATCTATGAACGCAACTCAGTATGCCCAAGAAGAACCCCTCATGGCCCGTGACCCAGCTTCTGCCCCTAGTCTAACACAATCCCCTGGACTGGAGGAGGAAGCTACCCAAGCTGCTCAAATATGGCTCCCCATTAGACTTTGCACCTCTGCAAACCATTCTCAAGGTGATGGATGTCATTCTCCCCCCCCTCCCCCAGTGAAGATCCTTAATAAGTCACTCGAACCAGGGTCGGTCCCCCGAGACTGGAAGCATGCTATAATAGAACCAATTTAAACAAAAATCCCACCTAGACCCTGACATACTGGGCAACCTACGACCCATATCACTTCTCCCTCTCCTTGGCAAACTCCTGGAAAGGCATGTCAACCAGATTTTGATCAACTATCTGGAGGAGAACAAGCTTCTCCATCCCACACAGATGGGTTTCCGCACCCTTCACAGCACCATAGCAGCGCTACTGGCAGTCACAGAGGAACTTAAAGCCATACTAGACAATGGAGGGTCAGCCGCTATCATATTGCTCAATCTTAGTGCGGCTTTTGATACCGTGAATCACGCCATGCTAAAAAACAGATTGAGGGAAATAGGCATCCGGGACAAAGCCATGGAGTGGCTATGCTCCTTTCTGGATGACCGGTCGCTTCAAGTGATGGAACAGGACTATCTCTCGGACAGCCGACCTACAAAATTTGGAGTGCCTCAGGGTTCTTCCCTCAGCCCTACCCTATATAATATATACTTTAGATAGCTCGCCACCATCATGCAGGAGTTTGGCATCCTAGGCGTATCGTATGCTGACGACACCCAGTTGATAGTTTCTCTGTTCCAAGACCACAACCAAGGTAACTCCCTACTGGGTCCCTGCCTCAATAAACTTGCCCACTGGATGTCAAACAGTTACCTAAAACTTAATGGCGAAAAGACCGAACTCATGATTCTAGGCAACAGGGCCATCCCCAAGCCATTGAATAACTGGCTGCACTGTATGGGAGACTCACCGTTCCCTAAACCGGTGGTAAAAAACTTAGGCATCTGGTTTGATAGCTCACTCTCAATGAACCAACAGGCAAACAAATTGTCTGGTATCTGCTTCAGACTTCTGAGAATGTTCAGAAAGATCCTGGAACTTATCCCGGAGCAGCTCAGGAAAACTGTCCTGCAGTCTTTGATAGTCTCTCGTTTGGACTATGGGAATTCTCTTTACTTGGGCTCACCTTAATATGTGATCAAGAGGCTCAGACGGTGCAGAATGAGGCAGCTAGGCTCCTGTTTAAAATCCATAGACACACGTCTGCAAGAGAATCCCTGAAACAACTACACTGGCTACCACTTTGCATCGCCCACAGGGTAATAAACAATAAAGGCCCAGAAAAACTCAGACATCTGATCTCTACATATGCCTGCATCAGGCCACTAAGGTCCTCCCTTTCACACCTCCTCAGCACCACCATAATTAAAAAATCCAGATGGGGAGGCAGATCTTTCTCACACCTGATCCAAAAATTGTAGAATGAGCTACCTCTTGACCTAAGAGGGCCGCAAAGTAAACTGGCATTCAGGAAAAAGCTGAAGACCTGGCTATTCCCGTTAAACTACTAATGAGATTTGTCGCTCTCATCGTCAGCGCGGGGAAGCCTTTGGGTAGCCATGCACTATATAAATCCAAATCAAATCAAGAGGTGGAGGCTGACCATGATAGTTCACCCATAACATACACAAGATAGGTGTTTAATTAGTGCGCTGTTTCACAGATTATTTTCTGTAGTGGTTTTTAAAAAGCATTTTCATGTTAATGGAATAGAATAGAGCAATAATCATGAAACCACTGAACTAGGAAGCACTCCCTCTCGCATTCACACAATCATTCACTTTTTTTGCATTCACCAAACCACTCAATGCCCACTTTCACGGGCTTCCCTATCCATAAAACCGCATACAAACACACAAAAAAACTTGTCCTTTAATTACTAAAGACTTGCACTACTAAAATGTCAGGCCTATTGGCTTCGCCAATGCTTTTTTTCAAATTGTTCTGATGGCAAAAACACCCCAGACACCCGATAATCTCTCTGAATACTTTGATGCAGAATACATGAATATTTCCCCTCCTACCCCCACTCGAAAAGATTTCTAGCTCCGCCTGCAAAACTCAATCACAGCACTATAACTTTGGTGATACCAACACCTTTTAATTTGAATACATTTCTATGTATAATATACTTACGTAAAATACCTTTTGATTTTACTAGAATTCTATATATAACATACTTACTTAAAGGGGCTTTCAGCCACCTCTCTTAATCCATTGGTCTTTTGTTCTGTCATTCACATTTTGCTTCCATCAACTACAGTATACAGCATGGGACAATGGTCAAGCCTACTTCAGCCACTGGCTAACTGCACTTTGAGTGACAGCATTTCTCTCTTTCACAACCTGAACATCGGCACATGAAGTATTTAACTTCAGTGCCAGTGTTTGTGGTTTTACTTTATGTTTTTTTTTTTTTAGAGTTTTAAATAGCGCGAACTAGACCCGAGAAATTGGGTATCAGAGAGCTTTACATAAGCACCAGTTTCCTTACAGATGGACACATTCATTTTTGTTAGGCACGGGGAGATTAAGTGATTTGCCCAGAATCACAGGATGCTGAGCGTCATTGCCGAGACTCGAAACCGGTTCCCTTGCTCTGAAGTCGACTGCTCTAGCCGTAAGGCTACATCCTCTCCCTGAATTGCTCAGTTTTGCCTTTGTGTTTACAGCCTGATGTGATAGCAGGATGCTAACAGACTTGCGCAAAGGGCACATTCCAGCTTTATCAGTCCCTGTCTCTGATAATGCTGTTGTAAATTCATTTTCAGTGGCCTTTCTTCATCTGACTTCTGCTGTTTCACAGTGATACCAAAGGGGATACCAGATATTGTCCATTTCAAAATGTTCTTTAGAAGGTAACCCTCTTTTAAATATGCATGCAATGAAGAGCATTTATAGTTTCACTTGTGTGTGTCATGCAGGTATGTATTTTAGTTGAAGACTATGTAGTGACAACGCCGGAGCCAAGGTAAGTTAAGATGTTTATTTGTAGGCTACATAGTTGTGGAGCAGGAAACAGACGCTCCACCGGTTTCAAAGCAGCCCCAACTGAACTCTGCCAATTCAACTTCAAACACTCTAAGAACATAACATTAATCACCAGGCAGCATAGAACACAGGTGAGGAATATCATAGAAACATTCTAAAACAAGTAAGATACAAGATTAGATACAGGATTAGATACTAGATACCTTCCCTCCTTCATATTAAAAAAAAAGGAGGAAAGAAAAATAAATAAAAATAAAATTAATTAATTAATCTTCAAACCTCCTTGGAGTGACATGAACCCTCGAACTCCTTCTAAAACCAGCCTGCAAATCCCCAGAACTTATACACATCATTAACAACAGTTTTATCAGTACAAATTTTGGTAGTAGAACGCACTTTAACAATCTTGGCAAGATTCCACCAATGCCCACCCGAGACTTGAACAGCATTGTGTCCGATCTTCACAGCTTTGACAGGTTTGCCAAACTTACTACCTCCTTTTTTACATGGATTGAAGACTTTATCCTGACAAAATCACCCACTTCTGATGGAACAGTCTTCACATTTTTTTTGCTCAAACCAGGTTTTAAGCTTACTTTGAGACTCAGACATATTAAATCTGTCAATCTCCATAAGTTTGTTTAAATCAGCCTCGGATTTGAGCCATTTATTCATGCAACCAGGTCTGAAACTTGTATTAGCTTTGCTTCCCTAAAGCAATTCAAATGGTGAGACTCCAGTAGAAGAATGAGGAGTGGTCCTTTAAAACTACAGCGTGCTGTGTAAAGATTTCATGATGTCATGGTTTCCAGATCTTGCCCACCTGATGCAATCTCCCACCACATGATTCATCCTCTCAACGAGGCCATTAGTTTGAAGGGGGTATAAAGAGCTGTTGGAGTGTTTAATTTCACAAGAAGCAAGAAAACTTTCAGCTTCCCCACTCACAAATTGAGACCCATTGTCAGAGACCAGTGTTTCAGGGAAACCTTCTCTCAAAAATTTAAGAGACCAACAACAGAAGAAGCATTTGCCTCCTCCACAAGCTTGATTTCTGGCCACCTTGAGGTATAATCCATGAGTACAAGGTTAAATCTGAGACCACCAGACAAATTATCAAAAGGACCCATGACATCAATGCCCACTTTAATCCAAGGTCCAAATGGAAACTAAATGGGCAAAATAGGGGGGCACAGTCTTAAGAACTTTGTCAGTAGCACCACACACACAGCAGTTAGACACCAACTCTGTGACTTCTCCATCCATTCTTGGCCACCAAAAACTTTGCTGAATGCGACGCTTAGTAAGGGTAATCCCTAAATGCCCCTCATGAGCATTTCTGATGATCTCTTGTCTTACAGAATGAGGGGGAACACGTTTATTACACCTTACCAATAGACCATCCTCAATAGACAACTCCTCCGCAACTTTACAAAAGTGTTGAGGAAGTGGAGACAAAACTTTTTCCCTGGGCCAGCCATTATGTACAAGCTCACAAGCTTGTTACAGTACAGTATTGTTTTCTAAAGCATTTCTCCATACAGCTTCTGATCCCAACACAGGAATGGGTAAATCTAGACCAGCCACAAAACAGTCATCACAGTCCTCTTCACACAACTCACTGAAGACAACTTCCTCACACTCATCTTTCTTTTGAGGAAAACGAGAAAGAAAATCAGCCCTTCCATTCTTACCACCAGAAATGTGAGTAACATCAAAGCCATATTGCAATAACCTGGAAACCATTCTCAAAATCCTTGGTGTGCAACACTTGTTAACACCAGCACTGAGAATGGAAACTAAAGGCTTGTGGTCAGTTTGCAACATGAAACATTTTCCCCAAATATGTGAGCGGAACTTTTCAATAGCCGATAAACAGGCCAGGAGCTACTTTTCAATAACCAAATAGTGCACTTCAGCGTCTTTCAAAACCCTAGATGCAAAAGCAACAGTGTCTTCACACTCATGATGTTCTTGAGTAAGAATAGCACCAAGACCAACCTATCTTGCATCAACAGTAAGGCAGCAAGATAAGTCAGGGTCAAAGGGTTTGACAGCATTGCTCCTGCTCAGCAATGATTTAATAAGTTCAAAAGCTGAAGCGCACTCATCTGATCACATGAATTTAAAACCCTTTTTTAACAAGTTACTAATGGGTTGGACTATGGTAGCAAAATTAGGAATAAAGCCGGAATAGTATTCACATAGACCAAGGAGAGACTTAACACCAACCTTGTCTATGGGAGCAGAAGCATTGACGATAGCTTCTACTAAACCATGTCTGGGTTTAACACCCTCTTGGGTAAGTAGATGACCTAAGTATTTAACTTCAGGACAAAAAAACTTACATTTCTCAGACTTTAAAACAACTCCTTTTTCTTCAAATCGTTTGAGAACCTTATATACGGTTGCATCGTGTGAACAAGCATCTTTGGCAAAAATCAAAACATCGTCCTGAAAAACAAGCACTCCATCTATATCTTTCAATAAATCTTGCATTACTCTCTGGAAAACAGAGGCAGCGGACGCCGAGCCAAACAGTATCCGGCGGTATTGAAATGTTCCAAGAGGGCAAATAAAAGCCATAAGGTATTGTGACTCAGGATGGAGTTCAATCTGATGATAAGCGAGGCTAGATCTAATTTTGAGAAAAACTTTGCACCTTTGGAACATGCAAATAGGTCATTGATCTTTAACAAAGGATGAGAATCAACCCAAATCTCTTTGTTCAACAATCTTAAATCCACACAGACCCTAAGTTAGCCACATCGCTTGCAAGCCACAACTAAGGGGGACAACCACAAAGAAGATTCAGTGGGTTCAATAATTACCTTATCACAAAGACCTTTAAGTTCCTTATCGAGATCTTCTCTGACACTGAATGGAACACCTTTAAGTTTGTGCTTCATGGGGATAGCATTATCTTTGACAATAATTTTTGTCTGAATCCATGAATCTTACCCAATTTATCCCCAAAGACAGAAGGAAAAGAATTCTTCCATTTTTTACCATTGTCTCTACAGCTAGCAATAGAAATTTGTTCTTTGGCACCTGGCCTTAGAATAATACCAAAAAGTCCTTGGTGAAGCCACCCCAGTATGTTGAGCCCCTTGACAACCACGTAAACTTTCCCTCTTATCTTCTTACCCTTAAACTTCCTATCATCTTAAAAAAAGCTGATAACTCAATGCGCCGTCCTTCATATGAAACCAGGCATCGATCATGGGTTTAAAGAATCTTGTTGCCCCACAGTTCATCAAACAGTTGTTGGATGATCATAGGGATCTTAGCTTCTGAATCAGCTAATAATTTAAGTGTTTTGGACGCCACCTTGACTTCGGCAACAGGATCAACACATTTAGAAGGATCGCAAGTGAGGGATGTGTTACCATCACCCTGACAACATGCAGGACTGTCAAAGACTACAGAGACCACCTCAGATTTGGAATCTTCCTCAGATTCTACTGCACAGACATCAGACTTCTTTGATTTTTTTAGTTTGAGGCACACTTTAGCAGTGTCCAACTTTCTTACAATAATTGCACATGACATTCGATGCTGGACAACGTCCACCTTTGGGATGTGGAGAATTTCCACAACACATACAAACATTAGTGTTAGGAACATTAGAGATACTAGACCCGAAACTATTGGGAGCACTGCTGCCACCATGTACACTCTTTTGCTTAGGTTTGGCGACAGTGACGGCACCAACAGGTTCTAGAGTCTTTTCCTCAAGTTCTTTTAGAGAGACAATAGAAATGTCAATGCTTTTTGTGACCTTAATGGTTTCCTCAAGTGATGGATTACCCATTACTAAAAGTTTTTGTCTGATTTGTTTGTCTTTACACTGACAAACAAATTGATCACGAATAAGTTGGTCTGTGAAACCTTCAAACAAACACACTGCCGCCAACCTCTTTAAGACCGATATACATGCATCTACATCCTCGCCATCATTTTGATTTCTCTTGAAAAATTTGTGACAAAGCACCATAAGGCTAGGTTGTTTATCAAATCTATTTTTTAGTTTGATGAAAGCCTCTTGATATTCATCAATATTGTCACCATCAACCCTGGAAATGTCTGGAAGATATTGATCTGCCTTCAAAACCAAGAGTGTAAAAGGGGACATTTCTTCCTAGCAAAATCTGGATGCTCCAATGGCACCTAAATAGGTCTCAAATGCATCCAACCATACTTCCCTTCGTACTGGTGGTTCACCAGGATTGTCAAGAAAAGATTGCGGAGGCGTAACAGCTTGCATGATGACAAATAAAGAATTAATAAATATAAGAAAACTGAATAAGCAAAGATGTGAGAAAAGCAAAATGATGTAATTGTCCAGTCTTGTCAGATAAATAACAGCTGATATAATGAAGCCATGCGTGTTGGTGGAACTGCTTGAGCAAGACAAGCTGTGTGAAAGTGTGGGTGTAACTTAGACACAAAAAAAACCTTCCAGATTGCAGGTACTGCTAGCAGGTATTACCAGTTAAAAGAAACCGTGTGTATTGGTGACGTATGCAGAAATAATGCAAATAATAAAGAAATACCCTTCCAAAATAAAGTGAGACATAAGATCTCAAAGCCGTGCGCATCGGTGAAATTGCTTAAAATAAATCTGGGGTATAGACAGTTAAAGCACAGAGCCGTGCGCATCGGTGAAGATGCGCTGATGATAAATTCTTGAAGCAGGCATATGCTGAAATAGGTTCCTTTAAACAACGTTGACTTAAATGCTGAATAAATATGCTGTGTGTATCGGCAAAATACATATAAAGAAGCATGTATTCAAAATGTAGAAAGACGGTCAAACAATGCGTGTAGCGTTGCTAGGAAAGAACATGAGAGCAGTAATGACGCATTAGTGCTATCATCCAATGTGATGATTTAATAATTTAATGGTCGCACATGAACAAAGGCAGAGACTGGGCTGGCCATGACTTGTTGGCCGCACATGAGCAAAGACTGAAACTGAGGTGGAAACAACGAGCAGGATACAGATGGGTTTCTGGGGTTGGCTGAACGCTTGATAGTGCCAGATAGTGCTGATGTCATTGTTGTATTTTAGTTCATGTCCCTTTAAGTGCATGCACCTTGTTTATATGTGGCATGCGCTTAGTTATCATTTACAATGCATTCCATGTTCTACTGTGGAAATGTTTGTCTGTGTCCAGTGATAGTTGAGTTGTACAGGAAGCCTTCAGCTGGAAGGACATACTGCCGTGCTGTATTTAAATAAACTTCTTGAAGATTTACCTCATCTCTCATTTTAATATTGGCGACGAGTTAGAAACCTCTCCTGTCAGTAGCAGCTCCTGTCAGTAGCAGCACGGGAACGGAGAGATAAAGAACCCAGAAGCAAGATTTTATTTTTAACTTCAAATTTTTTTTTTTTAAAGAAATGGACTAAAACGAGGAAAGAAGGATTCATCGTATTTTTGTAAGCAGTCTACATTTGGGAAAAGAGGAATTCATTTTTTTTAAGAAGAACCATTGCGGAAAATTACGAAAGAAAATACGTTTTTGGATCAAAATAAAGAGTACCGGGAATCCACAGAACTCGGAGGAAGAGCTTTTGCCGTATCCTAGCACCGCTGAGGAGAACGCGGCGAAGGAAGGTGCATGCTCCAGAAACCAACGAGATGATCATCATGAGTGCAGAATCGGCGTCAACGTCAAGACGGACTCTGATGTAGAGAGCGTCGTGGGAGCCAGCGCCGTTGCTTAGTTACCGTTTAGAAGGAAGGAGAGTCAGTGCGCAATACGTGTGGTGACGCGTAGCGCGTTTTGGCAGCCATTGTTGGGTTGCTAAGGAACAGTCACACGCAACGAGCGCAGAAGAAGGCACTGCGCGATCGGGAATTAAAGTGAAGGAAAGTTAATATACATAAGCAAAAGAGGAAACGAGTAAAAAAAAAGAAGGAAAAGGTGGGAACAAAAGTTTTATTCTTGTCATTACATGTTTTTTTTATTTTTCGAACTTTACGTTATTTTGGCTTCTGAGTAAGATTTTGTGTAAAGTTTTGGGCAAGAAACTGTATACACATCTTATTGGTGAGGACAGTTGGAGAAACAGTTTAAAGAAGAACACAGGGAAATACCAATTTAAAAAATTTAAAAAAAAGAAGGAAGAAACACAGAGTCATTTGACATGAATCTGCTGAAAAAGGAGTAGAGATTTTACACATTTTTATTTGAAAGAGAAGACATATATATATATTTTTTTTTCTCTTTCTCTTATTTCGCTATTATCTTTCAAATAGATTCTCAAGGAGAACTTACAAAAGAAATAGCAGTCAATTTTAGTGAAGAAACTTAATAACACTTAAGGAAGCATGCAGTTTGACCCACCAGGAAATTTTTTACAGAATAAGGGGGATCCACCTTTGCCATGGACAAGGTGGAAAGAAGAGTTTTTAACGTATATGAAAGTGATAGATGGGGAGCGAATGGGAGCAGAAAGGAAAAAAAAGCATTTTACTGCACTGTTTAGGATTAGGCCTGGGCAAAATTTCCGTTCCGTTCGCGGAATTTGCGATAATTTGGCCTTTCCGCGTTCCGCGGAGAGCGCGGAAATGTCAAAATTTCCGCATTCCGCAGCTTTGCGATAATTTGGTTCTTGCTCGCGCTGTAAAATAATACATTCTCGTGCGCGCGCGATCGCCTTACCTGAATCCCCGCGTTCGCCGACAAGTTTTCCCGATCCGGTCGCGTTCTCCATGAGATGTTGTATTGTTTTAGCCATTTGCGCTGTCTCGCGACAGTTCGCGTCCGCAGTGACGTCATGCGTCGCGCGATCACGTCTTTTTTCTCGCGATCATGCACCGCGAGACAACTGAAAACAAGATGGCCGCGCCCGCAAGCAACCACATGGGTAAGTTGGCGACCCGCAACCATGCAGAAAATCTCGCGAACATGCCGGAAAAAAACTTCCGCATCTTCGCGATATTTCCGCTTGTTTGCGGAGATTTTTAACATTTTCGCGATAATTTGCGAAAGTCGCTTTCGCCAATTCCGCCCACCCCAATTTAGGATCAGAAGGTCAAGACATTTTCAGAGCCCTACCACAAATTACACCAGAATTAGGAGAAGAGAACTTGAATGTGTATAACAAAGCTTTACAAAGACTTGAAAAGCGGTTCAAACCAACTACCAGCATTGCTTTGAACAGATTTAGGTTCTACACAAGGGCACAGAAGGAGGATGAATCGTTTGATGACTTTTTGACTGCATTAAGATCTTTATGTGTTCATTGTAAATTCGGTATGATGGCTGATGAAATGATTAGGGATCAGATTATTGTGCATGTGAGGAACAAAAAAGAACAAGAGAACTTATGGGTGATCCAAGTTTGTCTGAAGCAATAGCTAATGCAAAAGCCGTAGAACAATCTGAGAGCTGGATGCAAACAATTAGACAAAGTACGAAGAAGAATGAGAGTGTGGAAGAGGTGTGTGTTATAAAGAATAATACGGGTAGTAGTACACAAGCACAAAGCAGCAAGCCGGATGTCAGCCAAAAGAGGCCTATAAGCAACAGATACAGCACTGGAAATGTGTCTTGAAGTAGTGGGAACCTGGGAGGTCAAAGTGTGTGTTTCAGATGTGGGAGTAAAACATATATATCGTCTTTCACAGGTTGTCCTGCCATTAATAGACAATGCAGGAAGTGCGGAAGGTTTGGTCATTTTAGTAATGTATGCAGAGAAAACAGAAGGAATAATTCTTCCACCTCTAATTCAGAATCAATCTCGACAGTTAGTGGGAAAGAATTAGTTCACAATGAAGTTGGAAGGGAAGAAAATGTTGAAAATTCCGAGTATGAGAGAGGATTTGTTGTATCCATTGTTAGTAGGGGTGTGAGTGAGGGCAAGGAGAAATTATTGGAGTCTCCTAAATGTACGGTTATGGTGTTCGGCGTGGAATTACAACTCATGGCTGATTCAGGGTCACCATGGATAATAATTTCAAAAGAATATTTTGAAGAAAAATTGAATGAAGTGTGTAAAGGGAAGAAATTACATGCTAGTGATGTCATTGCAGAAAGTTTTGATGGAACAAGAATTGACATGGAAGGATATTTCAGTGTCACCTTGTGGTTCAAAGAAAGGTGTGCAGAGATAAAATTGTACATTGCTGTAAAAGGCGTAAATGTGCTAGGATGGCGCGATCAATGGAAGCTGGGGATCATTTTAAACCCACGAGCTTCAGAACCAGTCATTTTAGGGGATTATTTTCCAAAAGTGAAAGTGGCTGTTTTAGATCCTAATGACAGAGTGAAGAACTTAGTCAATAAGTATAGAAATGTTTTCAGTGATAAGTTAGGAAGATTCAAGGGTTTTGAACATAAAATTATTCTAAAAGTAAATGCACACCCAGTTGTACAAACATTGAGAGGTGTCCCTATCAATGTGAGATAAGAACTCAGGGATAAGTTGAAAGAACTCACTAATGAAGGAATTATTGAAGAAATTGAGTCGTCTGAATGGGTTTCACCCATAGTTTTACTACGCAAGGCTGATAAGAATTCGGACCTCAGAGCTTTAAACTCAAATATTGTGGTTGATTGTCATCCTCTTCCAAATATGAATGAAGTCGTATCTATGTTGGAAGGAGCAAAGGTTTTTTCTACACTAGACCTAAGGTCTGCGTATCATCAGATCAGTTTGTCTGAAGAGTCATAAAACTTGACGGCATTCATAACTCCTCAAGGCCTGTATCGCTACACTAGGATGCCGTTTGGTTTGGCATCTGCCGCATCTGTATTTCAAAGGGTTATGTTTAAAATTTTCAGAGATGTTGATCATTTTGTTAAGTGTTTTCAAGATGACATCTTAATCTTTTCAAAAAATGAGGAAGAACACAATGTACATCTCAAAGAGGTTTGTGGTAGGTTAGAAAAGAATGGTCTCACGCTCAAGGAAAACAAATGCAAGTTGTATAGGAAGTCTGTAGAGTATTTAGGTCACACCCTGTCTGGTGATGGTGTTGTTCCAAAGAAATCTAATGTGGATGCCATCATCAATGCCCCAGCCCCTACAAACAAGGAACAATTGTTGAGTTTTGCAGCGATGTATGAGTACTATAGTAAATTTGCCAATAATTTTGCGTGCAAAATGGAGCCTTTGAGAGAGTTACTTAGAAAGAACGCAAATTACATTTGGAGCAGTAGTCAACAGAAGGCTTTTGAAAATATTAAACAAGATATTGTGCGTGCTCCCACTTTGAAACCGTTTTGCTTAAAAAAAGAGGGCATTATCACAGTTGATGCAAGCCTATATGGTGTTGGTGGTGTACTTTCCCAGAAATATGGTAGAGAAGAATGGAATGTGGCTTTTGCTTCAAGAACGCTCAATGAGACAGAGAGAAAATATGCTGTAATTGAAAGAGAATTACTCGCCTGTGGTTGGGCCATCGAGCATTTCAAGTTATATGTATGGGGTAGCAAGTTCACGTTAAGAACAGATCACAAACATTTAGTCAAAATTCTTTCATCCGGTGGAGGATGGAACTCTACTGCTAGAATTGCTAGACTTTCTTCTAGACTTCAAGAATATAATTTTAAAGTGGAATACGTTCCAGGGAAGAGAAATGTAACAGCTGATTTTCTTTCAAGATTACCATGTGTTCAAAGTGAAGTGAATGTTGTTAAAGAAACTGATTTTGTACTTAACATTAGCGACATTATTCCTGCACAATTTCAGGAGATTAGTGAAGCACTTTGGGGAGAGTGCGTCAAAAAGGACAAGGACTGGGTAGAAAGTAAAAAATACGTGATGGAAGGATGGCCAAAAGAACATCAAATTAGACCTGAGTTATTACCTTTGTTCAAGGTCACAGGGGAACTAGAATTTGAAGGGGATTTTCTTTTTAAGAATTGTAAATGCATTCCTCCTAAAGGAATGCAAGATGTTATCCTTAAAATAGCTCATAAGACACATCCAGGGATTTCATCAATGAAACGTCTAATTAGGAATTTTTTTGGGTGGCCTGGCATTGACAAATTTATTGATAGGGAAGTCAGGGAATTTGATTTGTGTGTTTCTAGTGAAAGGATGCTCAGTGTTAAGATTCCTCCTCTAAGAATGGTTGAATGGCAAAAATTAGCATTTGATATTTCTGGTCCTTTGAATATGCTGCCAGAAAGGTTTAGATTTGCATTAGTGTTAGTAGATTACCATTCAAAGTGGCAAGAAGTAAAATTTGTAAATAAAATCACAACGGAAGTTGTTTTAAATTTTTTTAAGAGAGATTTTTGCACGCGAAGGTTGTCCGTCGTATCTCGTCACTGACAATGGCGTACAATTTACTTCTTCAGAGATGAAAAACTTTGTGAATGAATGTGGCATTAAACATGTTTTCACGTCTCTTTATGGGCCTCATGAAAATGGCCAGGTAGGTTCAATAGAGTTTTGAAGGATTACATAGTGGAGTCTTTAAAATTTGGGGAGGACTGGTTGAGTAGAGTTAGGGAGAAGTTATGGTTATATAGAATTACTCCTCATGCTACAACTGAAGTAAGCCCTTTCAAACTATTGAAAGGAAGAGAGCCAGACTCTAAGATTTGCCCCTGGTGGTTTCGACAGAAGTGTGTCAAGCAACATATGAGCTGTGAATGTGTTAAGTTCATTGCTTCTAAAGTGGGGATCAAACAACAGAAAACTTGTACTTGGTTTGATATAAAGTGGAAAACTTGTGTACCATCTTTTAATGTTGGAGATTGGGTTAGAATCTTAAAGCCTGGAATCATCAGTAAGGGCACTAGCAGATTTGGTAAGCCCATTCAAATTAAGAGCGTTTTTAGGAACTCTGTTGCCACTCAAGATGGCAAGGTTTGGAACGTTAGAAGGGTGGCAAAGTTTCCAGTCAATATGCAGAGCAATTTCCCTGCAAACCTTTCTAATGAGTCTGACCATATTAATGAAGATAATGTTGGTATCTCTGGTGAACCAAGCAAGTCGAATAAAAACATTTCTAATTGTCCTAAGGTTAGAACTTCTAACCGTGTAAAATATTTCCCAAAAAAGTTGAATGACTATGTTTAGTTTGTATTTTTCAGTTTGTATTTTTTTTAGTTATATTTGTGTATTTATTTATTTATTTTGTTGTTTGTTCTTGTTTTTATTTAAATGAGGGAGATGTGTTGTATTTTAGTTCATGTCCCTTTAAGTGCATGCACCTTGTTTATATGTGGCATGCGCTTAGTTATCATTTACAATGCATTCCATGTTCTACTGTGGAACTGTTTGTCTGTGTCCAGTGATAGTTGATGTTGGAAACGGCCCTTTTTGCAGGGTTATCCCCAAACCTTTTGCTTCTTCCTCCTTTATTTTTTCTGACCCATGGTTGTTGGCAATAGGACTCTGGGCACTTTACCACTGCTGATCAGTGCTAAAGTGCATATGCTCTCTGTATAAATTGTCATATTGATTGGTTATCCATGATTGGTATATTTGTTTCACCTGTTAGCCCCTAGTAAAGTGCACTGAGTGTGCCAGGGCTGGTGATTCAAATGCTACTAGTGGGCTGCAGCACTGATTGTGCCACCCACAGGAGTAGCGCTAAAATGATGCCTTAGGCCTGCTTGCAGTGCCTATGTGCAGTCCAGGACTGCCATGTCGACCTGGCCAGTGCACCCACTGACCAGGCCTTATCCTTCCCTTTCTGTACATGTCAGGCATCCCTATGGTGGCCCTAGGTACCCCCCTGGGCTGGGTGCAGTGTATCTGAAAGGTAGGGCATGTACTGAGGTGTGTAACATGCCCTGGTAGTGAATTACAGCCATTTTCGTTTTTCACTGCTGAGAGGCTATCTTGCCCATAGGATAGAATGGGGAAGGCTGTTTACATGCCTATCTTCCCATAAGGGCAAGATAGAAAATCCAAGTTTGGTATCTCTGTGTTCAGAATTTAATTATACATCTTTTTAGCAAGATGGTTTTTAAATTCACTGTGTGAGAATAGCACTTTTTAGAAAGTAGCTATTCTCCTGTTTAACCGTCCTGTGTGCCTGTGTGCTGGTTGGCTGACTGGTGTCATGTGATGGGCTAGGTGGCTCCAGGAGCCTAGATGAGTCAGCAGCAGGGTGAATAGGGAGATCTGCTTTAGATGGGTTGGAGGAGTAGTCCCTGGGTTTGAATAGGGCTGCCCCTGACAAACACAATGCTGGCTCCACCCCCTGCTGGCCAGGCTGAGGACTCTGCCTCTGCTGGCACAAAGAAGGCTCCACCTCCTGCTGAGCGTCTAACGACCCTGCCCCTCACTCTGAAAGGAACCAGGTGCTCCAGAGCAGAGCACACCCAGGAACCGGTTTGAGCAGGGGAATCCCCCCACTGGAACAAAGAGAGACAAAGACTTGGAGGGGTATAAGAAGAGGACCCCAGACACCTAAAACTTTAGATCACTTTGGAACTAAGAAGAAACCTCTGCCAAGGAGAAAGCTGAAAAGGACTGAAGAGGAGAAGACTGCCTGCTTGCTGTTTTGCTTTGCTGCCAAGGAGAGGGGAAGGACTTTGCTGTGTCCCCTTTTTTTGATTCTGATCTCCAAGGGCCTGAGAAGAACTGGCTCCCTGTTAAGAAGTCCCAGGAACAAAAGGACTTCACCACCAGCTCCCCTGGAACTCTGCTGAGGGAGTTCTGACCTGCCTTGGAGTGCTTGCCCAGTCTGGGGGCCTCAGGAGGTCGTTTTGCTGTGTTTTGGGAGCTGGGAAGCAGAAGCGTGAAAAGAGTAACTGGTACCCAACGCATCATCCGATTGCGTGTCGCAAGAACGAGAGTGCGAGGAAAATTTCATCGCGGCACCTTCGCAACACGCAGGGTCCTAGCATCGCCGAGTGCGTCGAGCATCGTCCCGAAGCGTGAAGATTCCTGACATTGCGAGGGTCGTCGCAGAACCAGTTTGCGAGCCGCACCACTGCCGGTGCGTGAAAGTCTCCAGTCATCGTGTGCGTCGATGCAGAGTTCCGTTCCGTGGCGGATCGAGAGTTGCGGCGCCGGAAGTCAACGCTGTGCCACATCGAAGCGTGTCGCATCGAACCTGTGCGTGAAGCTTCCCCCTAAGAAACCTACGAAACGAAAGCCAAAGTCATCGCATCCTCCCCCTACAGATCGGAGCTGGCGCATCCACCTCTGCTGCGTGAAGCAGGGCTGCTGCAAAGCCTCCCCAGGATCTCAGGAGTGTCGCATCGCCTTTGCCATCTTCCTTGTTATAGCTTTTGGGAACCTTATCGCAACTACAGGTACTGTTGGGCACGAAAGTGTCGCATTTTGTGCATTGAGAGTCGCATTGTGCAGGACACTGACTTTTACATCCTGGAGTACTTTCTGCAAACTCTTGAACTATCTTTAAAGTAACATTTTTGAATTATATGTTGGTTTGTCTGTAGTATTTGGTCTTGTGAAGTTTTTAGTAAAGATACCTTATTTTTCTAAAACTGGTGTGGAGTAAATCTGTGGTGTTTTCACTGTGTTACTGTGAGTGTTGGTACAAATACTTTACACATTGCCTTTGATAGCCTAGACTGCTCAGGCCAAGCTACTTAGAGGGTGAGCAGGGGTTATCTTAACAGTGTATCCCCCTTTCCCTGACTAGAAGCAAGGGTCCCTACTTGGACAGTGGTACCTACCCTGCCAACTAGAGACCCCCAGATCTAACAGTTGAGTTGTACTGGAAGCCTTCAGCTGGAAGGACATACTGCCGTACTGTATTTAAATAAACTTCTTGAAGATTTACCTCATCTCTCATTTTAATAGTCATCCAGAAAGGCAGCGTCCGTGAAGCGGAAGACTCAAAAACCAAACAGCACGTCAAGGGTTCTTCTGTGTAACCAGATCGTTGCCAACAATTTGTAGTGACCACGCTGGAGCCAAGGTAAGTTAAGATGTTTATTTGTAGGCCACACGGTTGTGGAGCAAGAACCAGACGCTCCACCGGTTTCAAAGCAGCCCCAACTGAACTCTGCCAATTCAACTTAAAAAATTCTAAAAACATAACATTCATCACCAGGCAGCATAGAACATAGGTGAGGAATGTCATAGAAACATTCTAAAACAAGTAAGATACAAAATTAGATACAGGATTAGATACTACAGACTACAATTATACTTGTAAATTAATTGAGTCGGTTTGTCATGCTGATATGGCTTTCTAGTATGCTTTCTGTGCTCTTATATGTCGTTCTTTTATAGACATTCAACAATTTTACTACTAATTAAAGCTGTGTTGTTTATGCTAAGTATCTATCATCCTGTCTGCCTACCTGTCTGTCTGTCTGTCTAGCTATCTATCTTCACAACTCTATCTATGTAACCGTATCTGTCTGTCTATATCTGTCTCTTAGCAGCTCTATCTATATTTATTTTAGGAACCCTATCTATCTTTAATCTATATTTTCAGCCCTATAATGGCTTTGGAAATCTATCTATATCTGTCCTTGCAAATATATTTCTCTATCTGTCTGTGTTTGCAGCCCTCTCTGTCGGTCTAAATGCAAGCCTCTCTGTCAGTCTATAATAAAGATTTACAAAAAACATTTTTAAAAAAAGCATTTGCAAAGGCTGGGACTGACATCCAACACCAGACCGATTGGCTTTTTTAGGTCTGGGGTTAGCCAAGACGTTTTGATTTTACTAAAATTATGTGTATAACATAGCAATAGGGGGTTTCTTCACCCACTCCAGCTTGCATCATGGGGCAATGGGTCGGTCCACTTCAGCCAGTGACTAACTCCATTTTGCTTTTTTGAGGTCCCAAAAGTATTTTTGCCTTTACCCAATATGTATATATTTAGATTGATGAGGTTTCGGCAGTTTTGCATGTTTTGCAAAAACCCTGAGAGAACAAAATAAGAATTGTCAAAACGCTGGCTGACAGCACCAGATTTATTGGCTTTGCCCAAGCTTGTTTTAGAAATGCCACATTCTTAACCCTCATTATGAAGATGCTTCTAGTAATGTAAAACACTTGGCAGTCCTGAGCAGGATACCTGTGGCAACTGTAAGGTCCTCAGTGGTGATTTTATTGTGCAAGGATGGCTGGACTCTTAATAACAAACACACTGTTACCTTTTCTTACTGTAAGATAAGGTCTTTTTTTCTTTAAATTTGTAGTAAAATTTTGCATTATGAAACGTGTTCTCAGTTATTACAATGTTTATATGGAGTACTGATTTGCCACTTAACCAATCCCAGCAAAGGCCAGTGAAACCTATTCAAACAGAGATTTTCTGACCTAGTTTCAGGGATTCATATAGTGCTCTTAGAGCTCGTATAATTATCACCGATACTGACAACTACCTGCCTGTTATCTTTCTTCCAGACCCGTCGCGAGCTGAGACAATGTTCCCTTCTTCCTGGAAACACTGGCAGCCCATTGTGAGCGTGCACAGGCCGCTGCAGACTTTTAATCATGCTGTTCGGAGTGACAGGCCTGACATTTCACGTGAATGACTGCACCCTGGCAGAAATTAGATAATGGCTCATAACAAATTAAACAATATCTACTGCTCCTGGTCCCAACTGCCGTGGAAAAGCAGCGTTTCTCATTCGAAAGGCATCAAACCGGACAGCTACTCAGTGGGTGCAAATTTTGAACAAATAATACATGCTATAGCTATCTTATGTCCATGGCAGGGATTTAAGAAGTTTGAAACTATATAAAGTTCAATGACATCGGCTTTGCACAGGACATGACCCTTGACCCGGTGTTTCTGCCTAATTGTTTTAGTGAAAGGCTTGTTTTTAGCCGAAGTTCCTCTTTCCGTGTCTCCCATTATGACTCGGCTTAATAATTCCTTCTTCGCAAACAGCATGTACACGAGGTCCTGGTGGAATATGAATATCAGCAGCAAATGGGCACGTTTCATGTGTTGCCTGCCTCCAACAGGCCTCGAAATGGTTGGCGCACGTGGAAATGAATGTAAGCACTCTCATTTTTGAAAGCTAAAATATGCATTAACGAATCAATTTCCCAAAGAGTTTGATAATTTTTTTTTTTTAATGATCGCCTGAGTTTGCCGAGGGCAGATTCGAATTACCCATACAGGACCTTGTCGTCCTGAGTTGTCTTATGAAAAAAAGATTTCATTCCCCATTCGTTTTGCTGTATTATGTTTTTTTTGTATCTGAAAGGTGACATCCCAAGATCTTTTAGGACAGAACATGTATGTAAGATTATCAGGTATGTAAACCACGTGCATTTTGGCATTTTCATTGGTGGTGGTGGGGGGTGTAGGAGGGGTTTACACCATTAACTTCCTGTTTGTGTTTGTTTTCCGTAACATTTCTTATCATGCCGGACACATCTTTAACTGAGATTAAATTGAGATTCTGTTCTTTCAGACACTGGTAATATGGCTTTAATTTAAATGATTCAGTGCCAGAAGGGGTCACTAAGTTAAGAAAGACTAGTCTTCATATATAAGTATTAATTTAGTACTCCTGCACTGCTCACGTCACTATACATTAATAACTCCATCTGAAAGCTTATCTGCAAGACTGTAGTATGGCTAAAAATACCAATAAATTTATGATGGGAAACCAAGACTTTAAGAGTTCATCAACCTGAAGCCCCCTTGACTGCTGCAAGCCACTAGGACCACCGTTCTGTTTTTCTCGAATTCTGCTTCCTAGTCACTCATAACCAGCTCACAAAGAATTGTTCTGTTCAAAATGCCAATGGCGATCTAATATGCATCACCTTCTGGTAAGATACTAAAGTTAAACGGAATACTTAAGGGGGTACATCGCCGGCTACCAAAGTGTACATTTTACCATGACTACAGCAACCAGAACTCATGTTTGATCTAACACTATTCTTAAATTGGTTCCCAGATCTGAATTTTAACCCAATTCTCCCCCTCTCATGCCATGTCCAATCACTGTGAGTTAAGTTCTTTCTTGAGCCAACCCTCATGGTGCCCTGAACACATTTCATCAAAGGTGAACTAGACCCGCAGTTTGAAACAAGAGACGTGGTGTGATGTGACTCGATGTGACATGATGTTGTCAGCATTTGTATTTCCAAGCCCCTAGAGCCACAGGAACGTCACTTTTAGTGAAGTTCCTGTAGCGATATGTGCTCGCCCTATTTACAAATCAGCATGAAGCCACTTAACATGGCTTAATGCTGCCTTGTAAATAAGGCACCCTTTCACGCTGTACTTAGAGTGAAACGGGAGGGCAATGGGTGTTGAAGTGGGCGTTCCACCGCAGCAACCATTGATTTTGATGTTGCTCTCTATTTACAAGGCCAGCGTAAATAGGAGGCAGCGCCAACATTAAAACCAGGGAAAGCCTGGTCTTAAACAGGCGAATTTTTTTTTTTTGCTGTTTCCATGTAAATTGCATTGTGCAGCACACATAGAAACAGCAAAAGGCCATTGATTGTTTATGTGCAGGAAGTAGACCCTTCCTGCACATAATCTTTAAAAAGAATGACATTTGGTAACTTCTATATGTGCTGCATAAGCAGCACACATGGAAGTGACAAAACTTCATTTAAAGAAGGGACACCTTCCTGCACATAAACAATCTTCCCTTCAACGCAGACACCCTTGCATTATGGTGAAAGGGTGCCTGCATTTGTTCTCGCTTGCTAAATTTAGTGACAGCGCAGGGGGAAATGCAGGGCTGCATCATAATGTTGTACATAAAGTGCAGCCCTGCGTTTCAGAAGTGGCAGGGCGTGGCGTTAAGCCAAGGAGGCTAACGCTACTCTCCCCCACCTTATTGTAAATATGCCCCATACTGTCTCTGAAATAGTCTTAAAGCTCTTTCCTCAGTTTGCTGACTTTCCGCATGGTCCCAGTTTTACCATTCCAGACTGGATTCCTGTCAATTATTTTAGTTGTCAACCCACCCCTCTCATAGGATCTCATCTTTTTTGGGAGTATTCCCTATAAAATGTCAACATGGAAAAAGACTCTTAATACTACAATTGGAGGAAGTTAATTTGATGGCACGTCGGGCCAGAAATGTTGCTGTAAAGGGTACGCACTGAATGTTCCGCTTGCAAATGGATTAATTTGGACATTTACTTTTAAAGTTACCCGGGCAAAGAGGCTAAAGAATTTAGCCATGAAATTTAATTTAAGCTGTGCAATACAACAGAATGTTAGCTGCAGACATGTTTTTGCATACAACATTGCCAACCAAACAGCTACAATTTGCGAATCAAACATCAAATTACTACAGCACCTGTAAAAGCTACATGATATTTACAAGAGACTGTGACAAAATATTTACAAATGTATAATGAGGATTGATCAACTTTTGGGATTTTTGTTACTTTGTTTTAGATATGTCCTTGTGTTTTTTACTTGATTTGAAAGAGTAAACACCAATACAGTCTTTTGGATAATATGGGCTCCACATTCAATCGGCATATCCTTGCAGCAGTAACTAGACAGAAATCTTGATGCTGATGGCCATGATTTCTTAGTCATGCTATCATTGCTCACAGAAAGTGCCCATCTTTGACAATGAGCTGTTCCCTAGGGCCCCAAGACAAAACAAGCATTGACATAGCCAATAGGTCTCACCTTTGGGAGCTTATAAGTATTTAGTGAGAGATAAGAGGGTTAGTGAGAGGGAGAGATGAGGGGGGTGGGAGTGGGAGGGAGAGATGGGAGGGGGAGTGGGAGGGGGAGGGAGAGATGAGGGGGAGTGGGAGGGAGAGATGAGAGGGGTAGTGGGAGTGTGAGGCAGAGATAAGAGGGGTAGTGGGAGGGAGAGATGAGGGGGGAGTGGGAGTGGGAAGGAGAGATGAGAGGGGTAGTGGGAGTGAGAGTGGGATGGAGAGATGAGGGGGGAGTGACAGGGAGAGATGAGAGGGGTAGTGGGAGTGTGAGTGTGAGGGAGAGATAAGAGGGGTCGTGGGAGTGAGAGATGAGGGGGGAGCGGAAGGGAGAGATGGGGAAGTGGGAGGGAGAGGGGTAGTGTGAGTGTGAGGCAGAGATAAGAGGGGTAGTGGTAGGAGAGATGGGGGATTGGGAGAGAGAGATGAGAGGGGTATTGGGAGTGTGAGGGAGAGATGATTGGGTTGGTGAATGTGCGAGGGAGAGATGTATTTTATTGTAAACAAGCAGTGACGTTACGAAAGAGAACTAATATCCTCACCAAATGCACCCAGATGTACCATACTACCACAAATGAATGTGTAATGAAACCGGTGCTCATGTAAAGAGCTCCAGAAGCTACGGGTCCAAATTGCGCTGTATAAAACTCCTAAAAAAAGAATGTTACCATGGAACCGGTGCTCGTGTTAAGCGCTCCATAACACAGTGACTGCATCAGGCACACAGGAAGAATGTGACAGAAACAAGCTGCAGGCACACAGAAACAGCTGCAGCACTATCTGCATGGAGTAAACACGTAGTGAAACAGCAGCAATGCTAGCGACACCTCGTGTGCATAACACAGTGACTGCATCAGGCACACAGAAGCAAAGTGACAGCACCAACGCCACCTGCATCAGCTGCAGACACTGAGATTAAGAGTACTGCCTGCTACAAGCATAGAGTTATACTGTGAGAGTAGAAGCTTTGTCTGAAAAACGTATATTCTTCATGAGCTGGTGTCTGGAATGGACCAATGGGGACGCAGAGCTTACATGTCCCTGTCCTAGGAATGGTTACCTATCTTCTTTCTTGGGATGGAGGTTTTCCTACGTAGTTTAAAAAAAGCAGATTTTAAAACTAATTGTAGAAGGAGGCAGACAGCCTCCAAGTAAAGTTGTTTTATATATGTTCTCTCCAGGTCTGGCAAATACTGCCGGCAAGTGTACTCATAAAGTGACCTTTAAAACCATTTTACATGTCACAAATGCAACATGCCAAGTCTGCATTAAAGTGTAGCATTTCTCACAACGTTTCTGATGGATATCTTGCAAAGTTATCCTTTAGCCTCGAGGTCTGGCCAGTGCACTGTTAGGGGTGATGGGGGCGGGGTGGCGGAGGTGGGCAATTGGGAGGGTGAGCCAGCGGTGGGCACTGCACGGGAGATTGGGGAGATGAGATATGGGCAAGCTGACAAAAAAATGTGTAATGAAACCGGTGCTCATGTAAAGCGTCGAGATCCCTTTGTATAAAGCAAAAGAGGAGGGGGATATTAATACAGAGCGGAACGAGGTCTCGAACTCGGAATGGTGGTGGGGCGGGCAAGTGGGAGGGGTGAGATGGTGTTGGTACGGCACAGGAGATCCGGGAAATCGGGGAGATGAGTCATCCGTAAGATGACCAAACAAGGAATGCGCGTGAGAGAGAGGGGGAGCAGGAGGTGAGCCCGGGAGTGGTGGGTGCTCAAGCATTCTGCTCATTTTCAAGCACTGCACTCGTGCTCTGGCATGCCCCTGCTCGCTCCCGCAAGGTGGATGCTGCCACAAGCATGAGTGTGTGCTTGAAAATGAGCAGAGCGATGGCTAAAAGCCCTCTATGCAGCGCATGCGCGCTGCGTATGCAAGACCTAAAAATGAAGACTAGTTTTCTCAGCCTAAATGTTTATTTTTTATTATTGTTACTATTTGCAGGTCGTTTTGTTTGTTCTCATGAAAACACACTAGAAACCTGCTTGTATTTTTTTAGAATTAACCACATGACCCTATTTGAAACTTTTGAGCATAAGTGTAAAAATGTGTGATTTGCTGTCATTTGATGAGCTTGCTTCATTCACCTATGCTAGGAGGAACTCTGGCCTGTTGACTGTGAGTCACTGACTCTCAAATTTTCTGTTGTTAATAAACTCCTTCAGATTGTGATATTCTCTTTTGCAGAACCTGGTACATAGGCCAGGATTCACCTATATTGGTCTGGGCCCGGTGACCAGAGCTTCACCGGACTCCACAAGACAGCCCCAGGGGACAGTGCTAAGGTAGAGTTCTGCATAGGGGATTTGATTGAAGAATGACTCTGTGCTCCGGTAACCAGTGAGTTCAGACAGTGCCAGCACAATCCACATTTTAATAAATGTTAAGTTTGCTTGTGTTTAATGACCATGAAAAGGCATGCTATGATTCAAATCAAGATTTAAAAGTGTGCATGAAATCCACGGTATAAGGAGAGGACACTCTAGAATGTGCAGGGAAGGGCAGAAGTTGCCTAGGACCCCTAGAAGATGGATGTGCGAATTAAGGAGGTACACTGATCTAGCCACTGCAGAATCTCTGGGCACCACAACTGGAGGTCTCTGAAAGCAAAGGTATCTGCAGAGATGTGAGAATATTGTTTCCTACATTTTCTACCAGACTAGATAGGAAGAAGCATTAATCCTACCCATGGCCTTCTTATCCTTCTATCCCAATGCCTCCATGGGATGGGCAGTTTCACAAGGCCTGCAGACGCCTAAAATATTACTACGCTGTGAATGAAGGCATAGTAAGGAATACGGGGGTAGAAAATTAAAAACGGAATTAAGCTCCGCCCAGTGGGATTCCTGCTATGTTTTCAAATCCCACATCCTGGGAAAAAATTCTACGGGTGCTCTGCTTGTAGCACCTGGGAACACAGCAGTGCCAGTCGACAGGCCTATGGTAGGGGTACAAGCAGGTATCAAGCTGACAAGCACGGAAAGTGGCAACATGGTGAAAGAAAGAATGCTGGAGGGTAGTGGGGCAAGTGTGAGAGGAGTGAGATGGAAGGATGACACAGTAACACTCTACTAACCACCCCCAGACAGAGGGAATGGGGCAGAATAGGGGACAGAATGAATTGAATGGACAGCGTGGACAGAGAGGAGTGAGGCCTAGAAGGAGCTATTGACAGGAAAGATAAGAGTGTTCCCTGCCTAGTGGCATCTCATGCTACAGATATGGCCAGCTGGGACACTGGAAATGAGATTGCCTAAACTTCCTCTGGGTTCACATGGAAAGAATGAGAAACTTACTTCTGAATCAAATTGATGCCAAACTTTTTAGAACAGCCTGAGAAGAACCGATTGATCAGTGAATGATTTAATTCCTGTAGATTAAAAAGGAACATACTTACATTGCGTTATTAATAGAAAGCCCACCTCATGTCTCATTGATATTGATGATAGCCGATGAACTTTGAAAACTTCAGATTTTCCCACTGTACCCCATTCAAGGAAACAAACAGTGATGGTGCTGCAATTTCTAATACATTCCTTATTGCTTTACTGATCATGTGCCCATCAATGAAGGTCTAATCACTGGCCTACATGGATGCATTTAGTGTCTTAACTGACTCACCAGTCTCCCCTGGAGGCAAATGCTGTTTTAGCAGTGCATTGTGAAAATAACAATCCATGTGACTCCGATGATTCTGTGAAAACCTCACCTCAATCAATATCATGTGTGCTAGAGTACGAGTCTCATAGAATTTGTAGCAAACTAATCATGTGGTTTGTGTCTTAGCTTCAGGACTAGTTAATTTATGTTAATCTCATTGAAGAAGTTTCCTCACATAACACAATGCCCATTTCTCAATGCAGCAATGGCATGGAACTGCCCAGTCATTTTTGCTGTACTAAAAGAAAAGGATTTGGTATCTCTTCATATAGCATCTGCGTGATGTAATACTGGGGTATTACCATGTTTTTCTATTGTACCAAATCCCTCTACAATACTAATAAGGATTGTAGCCACAGTTACATGAGTCTGTGTTGTGGATTAGAGTTCTTCCTTTTTATCCATACCTATAGAATTTAACAGCCAGTTTCTCACTGTATTCTCATTCTCGAGGGATCAACTCATGTGGTCAAGATTGCTTCAAGGATGGGGGCGTGGCTTGGCGCCTGACTCGAATGGCGGCGTCACTGTAACGCTCTACGAGGCCGACGTGACAACCACATTCTGCGGTGTCCTTCGATGAATTGGTGAGCGGTTTCGGACGTCGGAGGATATGCTGACATGCACGTTCCGTTTCCCAAAACCTTTTGAGTCCTGTGGCACGAGGAATTTCTTGTTCAACTCCCGGCACTGCAATACCGTGGACCGCGGTCGCCATCTTGTTTCTGCTGTGTTTTCCCTGAGGGAAAATCCCGGTGAGGAGATGTCACGCACCCAGGCACACTGAGATTCCTTTCTTCAGTTGATTGTTTCAATACTTTGAATTCTGAGGTCTCACCACTTATGGAGCCCCCCGCTGGATTTTCATTTATATGAGGTACTCTGTTTGTCTTTTTGCTTTGTCCATGATGTCTCTTGGAAGCTCATTTGCTGTGGAGCCCTGATATCTTCACAGATGCTACAATTTCTTTAAAATTGGAGATGAGATTTATTATTATGAATGTTTGTTAAGCATTGACATCCCAATATTGCCATTGAATCTGCCAGAGCCTTAGTCTTGCCAACTGATATATTGAAGTGCGCTTCGTTTGCTCTGTCTTCGGATCCTGTGAAAGCTTAAGATCATAAAGTAACAAAGCTTCCGCTATATAATCCAAGCTGTTTTACACACTTCATTAACAGGGAGAGTGATGCAATTGAGGACTATCCTTGACTGCTGATACATTTTAGAGGAGCTGTACGTGCTTCAACTTTTTATATATGAGAGCTGACGTGACAGTCTGTGTGCATGACCTTCCTCATTGCCTAGCCTTTTTCTGGTGACTACGTTGCTCGAACTGTATTTCCTTTGCAGCTCAATCAGCTATACCTCCTCATAGGAGGTAGTTTTGACCTCATTGGCTCACAGTACTACTAAGCTTCTTCTTTGCATCATCTCGCATATGGAAAGACTTAAAAGGTTGGGATCCTCTACACCACACATAAAACACACGTTTATCAAAAATTCTAGAATCTTTTCTGAATTCTCTAAGATGGAGGAGTCACTGGTGCCTGTTTCCAAGACAGTATCTCCTTCGATTGCAGGCACTTCTACGGCTGGCAAAGTTACTTTTAAAAGACTGAAAAAAAAGACTGATAAAAGACCCGCCTTCTCCACGAAAGCCTCTTCTCCTGTATCTTTGGATATATTATTGGAACAGATACGGGCACTTCACCCCTTTATGGAAGATACTTCTACTAAACTGCAATTCCTGATGGAAAACTGGTCTCAGATGAATGAATGTCTCACTACAGTAGAACAAGATATCTGTTCCCTTAACCACACCCATGAGAAGGTTACTACGCTTCAGTCTCAGGTTTCATCGTTGAAGCAACAGGTCGAGGATTTAGAAAACCAAAATAGACTAAATAATCTTCGCATTTATGGTCTGCCGGAGGCCTCAGAGGGACCGGATCCCATTTCTTTTTTCAAAACCTTTCTTCCTAAAATATTGCACCTACCTGAAGTGACTTCGCTCAACATTCAGAGTGCTCATAGACTTGGTCACCAACGTGCTGATACCTCCTCTTCACGGAGACCAAGAGGGGTCATCATGTATTTTCTAGAATATACAGATCTTCTCAAGGTGCTTTCAGCAGCCAGGTCTGTTCAACATGTTTCATGATCTGGGTCTACATTATTTTTTGCTCAGGATTATGCTAATTCCACAGCAAATAGGCACAAGGAATTTTTGAACATGAGACCTGCCTTACGCGAGATGGGTGCTAGATATGTCCTTTTTTACCCTTACCTCTTCAAGGTTACATATAATAACAAAACGACGACCTATGATGATCCCGTCAAATTGAAAAGTTTCATCAATTTCTCCATATCTGACTCTATGGACTTTTCCGGAGCTTCATCTTCTCTAGCTGTTTGATTTATCATATACCCTCATCTTATTGATTTGCTGTGGTTTTGAAGTACTGGGTATTTTAGTCCCAGCGGTGCAGGGGCACACACCCTATGACTTCTGGGTTTCACCCTGTTCCGGACCTACAGAAACACAGAGTCTTCTGGGTGAAGTCAAAGAATCGTTTATTGGCTGCAGACCAATGACAGGTATCCTAGAAGTACAACAGCGTGTATGTTCTCAGGAGACTGCTGAAAATCATAGGAACGGACTTCATCTTAAATTCGCTTTTCCTTGCCTCAAGCATACATTCCTAGGTTTTATGATACGGCAATATACAAGTGTACATTACAAAGAAAAGGCAGAGTCATGATGACCATCCCACATTCCAGTTCGGCCAGCCCACAATGATTTACACAGTAAGATTCAGATCCCACGTTTGAAGTAAATAGACCCCCCAATAAACATGAGCATCTCCTGTTTTGGGAAACAAGTCATAAAGCAAGAACAAGCAGGTGTGGAAGAGATTAGCCGGGGGATTGTGTAGAATGAAAGGGTTTTATGACGGGTCAAGCCCTGATACGAATCACAGGTGGACGGAGGAAGGGGAGCTCGTGAGACCGGTTTGACCCGGGGCAGCAGAGCCAGCTGCCCAGGTCACAGAGAAGTCAGAGGGAAAGCCCGTGCACTGTGAGGCCCGTATTAACTCCATCATAGCCTATGTGAGGGCAATGACAAGATGGCCACTGCTTCCAAAATGGAACCCGCGTAGTTGAGCAGAATACGTGTACACAGTGCATTCGTAGCTAGAACGGCACATAAAGCACTCGTACGTGCCGCATTTACCATTTGCGGTTCGCTAATACCAAAATAGACAGAGGTAGGGCCCTGTCCCCTACGCGGTTCCGAATATCAAAGTACGACAGACCCTCCTTTTGCCCTTACATAGGCAATCACTATACTCATCTTAATCCGAGTCTAGGTCAATGTTCACGAAGTCATGGAGATGTTGCTGTAGCATCATCCTATTACTTAGTTCGTCCCTCGATACAGGTTTCCTTACACATAAGGTAGCACAGAGGCCACATATCGTAGGAGCACACTGTATGCATAGACAGAACAGGAAAAGAATGGCTAAGATCATTCCAATGACCATCAGAACTTTCCAACCCCAGGCAGATATCATTTCCCAGAACCATCCCATCAGTGACCAATCTCCCTTATCCACGTGTATGGCTTCAGATATTTTATGGAGTTTGGAGATGGCTTGATACACTGTTGGAGCATTATCTGGTATGAAAATGCAGCAACTGGATTGGATGACCTTGCATACCCCACCGCGGTCTGCAAGAATAACGTCTAGGACCATGCGGTTCTGCAAAGTCATAAGGCGATCCGCTTGGAGCTCAGCTGTCAAATTACTAAGGGCACCAGCCGTTACATTGACGGTGGATTCAACCACACGAGTCAGCTGTCTCAGGTTCCTACTATTGACCATAGGTCCCCAAAACGGCAGGAAACCCAGGAAAAAGTCTCCTGCTTCCTGACCGGCAGTGTCCTCCTTACTAATCACACCTCTCACAACTCTGGTCTTGTGATAGTCAGAGGCGGCAGTAAATGTCGGCGGTAGCAAGTTCGCAATATAACATGTGCCCGAGAAATCAGGGGGCAACCACGTATATGCTCGGTCATGACAGATGAAATATGTGCCCTTAGCAGCCAAAAACGCAGGGGAAAACTGTGACGGGAAAGTGTACGTTTCAGTACAGTCACTTCTTCCCAGTTGAGCCCTAGGGTTCTGACCATTACCCTGTAAGCAGAACCGACCCATGTGGGGTACGACCCAGATTGGAGATGAGATTTTTCGCTGTCTTTCACCCAGACTGATACTATACCCCGTCGCGTTCCATCCTACATAAGGTCTCAGCTCTTCTTTGGGAATGGACGAGTATGCATTAATATCCCTACTCATATCGGCAACTCCTTTCATCAAAGCCTTATTATTGGTGATGGGTCTGATAGAACGCGGTGGGCGAGGGGAGTATGTATCTAGAGCGTAGAGAAACATGGTTTGGAATGCCCATGACGATCCATTGTAACTGTACGGTAGCACCAGGTAGGGAATACCCTTGTTAATGGTATGTGGCATTAACCCACAGACCCAGCAATTGGTCGTATTCATTACCAGTTGGTGCTGGTGCAAGAGTTGGATAAACGAGTTATTTACGAACTCTGATCGTCTGGTCTGTTCGTGCTCAGGCAAAGGGTGAAAAGAGTGAGAGGGGGCAGTAGAAAGAGATATAGGCTGTTGAGTGGGTGCAATGGGTTTTTGAGCAGAGAAAAGCACACATCCTACAATAAACATCATGATACTACACAGTGTAAAAAAGCACAAAAAGACAAAACATTTACTTTTTATAATTCTACACATCCTTGTTTGAAAGTTCATTTCCTCAATCGGTCTCTCCATCCTACAAAACTCCATCCTCTACTCGGGCCGCTCGCGGTGGATGAGTTTCTTCTGCTAAGGAGTACGCCTGTCAGTCCAGGGAAACGCCCTAGACCAACCAGAACCGTTGACCTAGCGTCTTCGGCCTGTACCCCAAAGTCTTGGCACCGCGACCCTGCGGCAGAACCCGGATGGTGGTTCGAAAAACAAAAATCAAGAAAGTCCTTCAGATGGGAGAGCAAAAAATGTCAAAAGGGAAATAATGAGGAAATCTTTATTTGTCCATGGGCCTAGGTCTCAAGTTATAGCGGAGACGGCCAGGTGCTGTTTGGTCTTGAAACAAAAGTTCAGGCTCAGTGGTGTCCAGTCGATTTGATGGCGGCACAGCTTCCTGCAGAATATTGTCACTTTCTTGGACTGAAGCTGTGTCTCTTAAGCGTGCGTCACTGAATGGTACGAAGCGAGGTACAATGTCTGTCTCTGAGTCGGCGATACCCTCCTTGACCCACTGGTCATATGGCAGAGGCAAGGGAACTACCTTGCAGTGAGTACCATGAATCCAGTGCTTCTTCCCTTTCACTCGCACTGCTGATCTTGTCGAAAGAAGAACAAGATGGGGGCCGATCCAGCGAGGTTCGTCGTTGCCCTTACGCTGGAAATTCCGGACCAGGACCCACGTACCAGGGTTGATAGGGTGTCCAGGAGGTTCAGAGGCTTGGGGAAGAGTATCATGTACCTGTTGGTGCAAAACACGCAGTTTAACAGTCAAATCATACAGGTAATCGAGCAGTACTGGATGCTCAATTTCACTGAACTTCGTAGGCCTTGGCACACCCCATACGTTGGCCGGGCGGCCAAAGACTACTTCATAAGGACTAAGTCCTACTCGTGAGTGTATCGTCATTCTGGTGGACAAGAGTGCTAGAGGCAGAGCGTCAGGCCATTTAAGACCAGTGCTCGCCTGGATTTTGGCTAACTTGAGCTTTAAGGCTCCATTGTAGCGTTCAACTAGTCCAGCTGATTGGGGGTGATTTGCAGCGTGGAATTTCTGCCTTATGCCTAAACCTTCACATACATTCTTCATCACTTTACCCACAAACTCACTACCATTATCACACCATACCATTCTCGGCATCCCAAACCTAGGGAAAAACTCCTTCACAAGGGCTTTGGCTGTGGATAGGGCAGTGTTATCTTTCAGAGGATAAGCCTCAATCCATTTTGAGAAAGCACAAACAACCACCAATACATATTTCAGGTTGTTGCATCTTTCCATGTGAATAAAGTCCAGCTGCAAAACTTCAAATGGACATGATGGGGGTGCAAAGTGACCGGCCGGAGTTGGGGTTCCCCTACCAGGGTTGTACTTCAAGCATACTATGCAATTCTTGACCACATTCTCTGCACACTTGGGAATCCCAACATTCTGCCATACTGGAGCCAACAACTTACAGATACCTTTCGTACTGATATGTGCCATTCCATGTGCCATAGTAACCACTGGAAGCACATATGCATCAGGCAACAACCATCGTCTATGTTCTGTCAGGTCAATCCAACAACCATTCTCATCCAACTTACCCATACTCTCTCTCCACTCGCTTAACTCTTCTTCTGTAGCTTCAGCCTGAAGCGACTTCACACTCTCTATAGTGTTCTCATACATTCCCACATCATTAACCCATCTTGCGGGGCCTGCAACATACATTCTAGTCTTCACATTCTGTGCTGTCTCTCTCGCGGTCTCATCAGCGAACGCATTCCCACGTCCAACATCATCTGTGACTTTCCTATGCGCACTGCATTTCATGATCGCAACTTGCAAAGGTAGGGTCAGTGACTCAAGGAGATCATTCACCAACTTGCCATTCTGAATTTTAGCTCCATGCGACGTCAGGAACCCACGCTCTTTCCACAAACGCCCAAAATTATGAGCCACGCCAAAGGCGTACTGGCTATCTGTGTATATGTTCACTCTCATTCCTTCAGACAACACACATGCTCTCGTGAGGGCGATCAATTCTGCTGCTTGGGCCGAATTATGTGGCACTCGTGCAGTTTCCACGACCGTGTGTAAAGTCGTGATAGCATATGCAGCAGTCGTGTCACCATTAGGGAGCTTGAAACATGACCCATCTACCCATAAAGTGCCATCACATTCAGTCAGGGGAGTATCTTTGAGATCTACTCTCCCTTTCGTCTCTTCTTCTGTCCTGAACAGACAGTCATGTTGCTCAATCTCATCTGAGTCTGCTGGAATCGGCAATAATGTGGCTGGATTCAGCGTATTGCATCTCTTTATGTGTATGTGATTAGCTAACAGTGTGAGTTCATACCCTGATAATCGCGCACTAGTCAAGTGTTGTGTCTTGGTTCTATTTAATAATGTGTCTACAGCGTGTGGAACCATGACAATCAATGTATTGTCCATTACCAGACCAGCAGATTGTCGGATAGACATCGCTGCAGCAGCTGTCGCTCTCAGACAGCTTGGCAATGCCCTTGCTACAGGGTCCAAGGTGGATGAAAAATACGCGCATGGGCGCGGTCTGTCGCCAAAAGGCTGTGTTAACACTGACAACGCACATCCATCTTTCTCGTGAACATACAATGTAAAAGGCTTGCTATAGTCAGGAGTGCCCAACACAGGAGCTGAACATAATGCATTGCGTAATTCCACAAAACTTTTCTGACACTCTTCAGACCATGGGATAGGATTCGGTGTGTCTTTGCATGTTAATGCTAATAAAGGTTTTGCCAACAAAGAAAAACTAGGGATCCAATGCCTACAGTATGAGGTGATTCCTAAGAAAGCACGCACTTCTCTCTGTGTCTTTGGCACACTCAACTGTGCAATGGCTTGAATTCTTTCTGGGGTCAGTCTCCTTCCCTCCTTCGATAAGAGATGACCTAAGTAGGTCACTTCTTGTCGACAATATTGCAGCTTAGAGAGAGACACTTTGTGATGGTAAGCGGATAAATGGCGCAACAGTGACAATGTGGCTCCTTTACAGATCTTTTCAGTATCCGCAGCGATCAGTAAATCGTCCACGTACTGGATCAGGATAGCGCCACTAGGTAAAACAAGTGCATCAAGCTGCGCTTTCAAAGCTTGACTGTATATGGATGGACTCTCGCAGTAGCCTTGGGGAGCGCGTTTGAAGCGGAAGCTTCGGCCTCCCAGACTAAAACCAAAGATGTCTCTGCTCTCTTCTGCAATTGGGATACTAAAGAAAGCATTCTTTAAATCAATCACTGAAAACCATGCAGCAGAGGCTGGAATCATCGTTAACAAGGCAGTTATATCAGGGACAACCGGAAACTGAGGCACAACAATCTTATTAACCTCTCTAAGATCAATCACAAATCTGTAAACAGGTGGCTGTGAAGGGTCCGTTCGTTTTAAGACAGGTAAAATCGGACTATTGCAAACGTTGCCTCTTGTCTCTTCAATCACACCCTTATTAATCAAGTCGCTGACAATGTCTAACAATGCTTTCTGCCCTTCATTAGAGATCTTGTACTGGGGAATACGTGGCAGTCTGACATTAGCCTTTAAAGTCACCACATATGGTGGTATTTCCAAGAGGCCCACATCATTAGGACCAGTAGCCCAAAGGGCATCCGGAAGGGATGACAATTCAGGTGGCATCGTGTTTTTAGACAAATACATTGGAGAAATCACTTTCTTGCCTAATGTAAGTTGTACTCCTGAAGGAGAACAATACAGTGTAGCATGCAATCTTTTCAACAAATCTAATCCCAGCAAATTCTCACCACAACCTGTTGTCAGGATCAGGGGCGCTTTCAGCTCGCAAGGTCCAACGGAAAGTGACATGGGACTGGAAATCGGGTTCCTAACCGGGGCGCCAGAAAAACCTACTGAAACATTTATATCGCCAGACAAAGGTGCGCCAGGGAGTTTTGAATGCATGATTGAACTCTTTGCAGCACCAGTGTCTAGCAGAAAAGGCTCCGTTACATTTGCTGTAGTCACCTCAACATACGGTCCACTCTGATCCACTGGCACTGAAACAACTCCCTCTCTCTGTCTATGGCTATCCTAGTAATCATTATTCTCTGCATCACCATCTTCTGCATAATAATCATTATTGTAATACTGAGCCGTATTACTAGTCGCATTAGCTTGCTGATCAAAACTATTAATGGCGCTTTGGGGCGGAAGAGGACGCGCGTTTTGGGGAACACTCCCACGCCCTCTGCCTCTAGGAGCTTGCTGACCACCTCTACCTCTTGCGCCATACGCATTACCGTTCCGTTGCATTAATTTAGGACAACTATATTTAAAATGACCTTCCTCTTTGCAGTATGAACATTGGTTGGGACCTACAGGGACACGTGGTTGATAATACCCATTCATTTGCTGATTAGTCTGAAACTGTTGGGGTTGGTGATAGACACCTTGGGGTTGTCTATAATTATTAAGGCCGCCACGTGGTGGATAGGCCTGCTGTAAAAGGACCTTTGTCTTTAGTTCCTTCGTTTTCTTCTCCGTTCTATCTTTCTCGTCCTTATCTCTGTTCTCATAATACTGTGCAGTAGCCAGTATTTGCGCTGAAGAAGAAACAGCCCAAGAACTTTCTGAATCTTTTAACTTTTTACACAGGTCAGGAAGTAAATTCTGCACAAACTTATCCACAAACAACCGTTGGCCACCCTCAGTACTCATATCTTGCCCACTGTGGTCAATAAACGTTTCCTCAAACCTAGTAAAGAAGTCTGACACTGTCTCATCTTTCTTTTGTTTACATGCAGATAACTTGTCCCAATTTACGCGCATCGCAGGCATTATTGTCTTCATATACGTGATGATTCTACCAGGCAATTCAGCTACTAAAGGTTCTGGTTTCGCACCACCCGTCTGTCTAGCATCAGCAGCAACAATGTTAGCCCAGGTATCCCCTAGTTCTGCATTGTGATCTACATTACGAATTGATCCCCATAGAGGCTGTGGAACAACATTACCAAACAACATGTCTATGTCGGCCAGATTCATAATGCATGACCCTGCCGTCTGTGACAACTCTTTATAATAACCTGCTGGGTTTTTACGGGGATCAGGCAATGTCTGCTTAAGTGCTAACACCTCAGAGCGCTTCCATGGAACATGCACCCAAACACGTTGGAAATGCGCTGGCACAGCGGGGTTACCACCGACAGCTGCAACCGCTTCCTTCCATACCGGGGGAACTTCTCTCATAGGGTATTGTCGCGCTTTTGCCTTTTTCCCCACAAGGACCTCTTGTTCAAACAATGACTGTTGGCAATCGTCATTCCTTAAGGACAATACAACCGCAACTGCTTTATCTACTTCGCGGTCCACAATTATACCAGTTCCAAAATCAAACCTCACTCTACACAACTCCTGCGGGTTCGGATTTCTACCACTATCCTCCAATTCTTCACAGAGAATTTCGCACATTTTCTCGAATACATATCTCTGTTTCGGGGCATCCCATTGATGGAAAGTGTTAACAACCGATTCCACATCATACAGTGAAGGAAAAACGATCCATCTACGCGCCATGTGATCTATTACCTTTTTCTCATCGGGGTTAGGCAATTGGCTGCGCAACTGCTTACGCTGTACACCAGGAGTTTCACCAGATGACCCAAAGAGAGGCGACATTAATGTAGTAACCACATTGGCTAAACGCTGTCGCGCTGAAGGAGAAGCTGAGGCGAGAACAGGGGGAAAAACAGAGGGAAGAAAAGAGGATGTAGAGACAGGTACTGGAGTGGTAGAAGGAAGAGCGTTAGGGGAGGAAGTTACTGAATTAAGCAAAGTCGCAGGAAGTGCGGGGGTAGTTGGAAGCACTACCGGAGGCGCTTGAGAGGACTGCGCTACAGGAATAGGAACTGGTTGCAAAGCAACTGGCGGTTGCGGCAAGGCTTGCAGTATATGCACTGGAGGTGGCATATTTACAAGCTGGGGAGGCGCCGTGGCAGTTTGAGCATACGGGGGTGGCGAACTCAACAAATGCGACATTAAGGGATCTTTCTCCTTTTCTTCTGACTCATCCTGCTTAGAATGTGGCAAAGCTGGGTAACATTTGTCAATCCCTAACTTACGCTGCCTGTGCAATTGCTCATTCATTTGCTCCTCTTCATTATCTTTAAATTGTACAGCTGCTTGCATTACTGACATACCTCTCTCTCTCTTATTCTTTTTCGCTAGCTTAATTTCCTTCTGTTTGGCTTCCTTTCGCCATAAGCGGAAAGAGTCAAACATCGCCGGCCGGGCTTTCTTCTTAAACAATTTAATTTCCAGATTATCTAAAATATCGGTATCAAAACTACCATTTTGGGGCCATTTTAAAACACCGTCTTTCCTGGTGTAGTGGATCCACACTTCGTTATATGCAATGGGGCCTAAGCCATGTTTCACATAGAGCTCATAAGTTGGAGTTCCAACCGGAGGAACCGGACAAGATTCTTTCAGCTGGAAATCTTTTCCACAACCCAAACAGAATAATCTACCAAATAGTCCAGAACCAGGCATCTTCGCTCACTAGTCTAGATCCAAACGTCAAAGGATTATCGATTACGATATTCTCGTGAATACACGAGTCCTCTGGCTTTGGGGTTTGCAAACACCAAATCACCAATTACCAAATCAAATCAAACGATCCCGAGGGATACCAAAACAAATGGGAGACGCTCCACTTATACTTAACTGAATATTGCTGATCGATGACGTCACCAGAAGACTCTCTCGATTGTTTCGCTCTCTCAAACTCGTCAAGGGTCCAAAACAGGTCGATTAATCAGGGCAGCAGTCCTTCGTAGCCGTCGGGACGCGGAGAACCTCGCAGAAAAGACTTTCGGACCACGTCGACATGCAGGGGTCGATGAAGTGGCGGCCTTCCTCCGGAATTTCCACACGAAGCTCCTCACGAACCTCTGGCTTGGACTGGTACCGCTGAAATCGGCCCGAGTTGGGCGCCAAACTGAAGTACTGGGTATTTTAGTCCCAGCGGTGCAGGGGCACACACCCTATGACTTCTGGGTTTCACCCTGTTCCGGACCTACAGAAACACAGAGTCTTTGTCAAGAATTCCTGTCATACAAGGGAAACACGCCCTTATGTAAACAGGAGAGCTGTTACATAACTCAAGGAAAACACGCCCTTATGTAAACAGGAGAGCTGTTACATAACTCAAGGGAAACACGCCCTTATGTAAACAGGAGAGCTGTTACATAACTCAAGGAAACACGCCCTTATGTAATCAGGAGAGCTGTTACATAACTCAAGGAAAACACGCCCTATAAAGGGAGGAACCGGGAGGTACAACGCTGTCGGATATTGTGTTCACACCGACGTACCTGCTTCGTGAAGAGCAGTGTTCCGGAGTGGTGCTCCAGTAAGGCAAGAACGGAGGTAGGTCGAGTCGTTACTCCCTGGGCCGTGTCTTGCCCCATCGTCACCTGTGAAGGACCCGGAAGCTCTACCGGTCAACCATTGAGCTTCGCTTTTTGACTCGGCTGAGTCCAAGCGCAGTGGCGCTTTTGCTGGTTGGAGTCGTAACTCCCAGCCCGACCAGAGACACAGGGACTGCCAGCTGTAACGCACACCAGGAGGTGTTTGCCGCGTTACAGACTCGGAAGTCCACAGGATCGATCGAGCGGCTGCTCTCGGTTCAGTCTTCTTGCTTGTGATTGGGGTATCGGTGACGCATCACCAGGAGGTGACTCCGCGTCCCGGTGCAGTCTGAGGAAGAGGTTGAGCGGCTGCTCCCTTCAGGTAGAGACCCCGGCTGGGTGTTTCCCTGACTCCTCGATTCTCCCCAACACTCTTCGTGCCCCTCACAGCCTACCGATTGGCATTGTCGGCCATTTCATTTCTGCCCTCTGTTGGCATACGCCGGGACCGGCGTATATGCAGAGGACGGTTAGGACCATCCGTGCTGTGGGCTGGTAACGTACTTAGCCTGGAGGATTCCAGTGACTATAACTTGTTTATTCTTTGTATTATATTTGCCTTCATTAAAACAACTAACCCTTCACTAGTGGTTGCGTCCTCATTGTCGTGTCTGTTAAACGATCCTGAGACGTTCAGGGCGTTACAGTCTTCTGGGTGAAGTCAAAGAATCGTTTATTGGCTGCAGACCAATGACAGGTATCCTAGAAGTACAACAGCGTGTATGTTCTCAGGAGACTGCTGAAAATCATAGGAACGGACTTCATCTTAAATTCGCTTTTCCTTGCCTCAAGCATACATTCCTAGGTTTTATGATACGGCAATATACAAGTGTACATTACAAAGAAAAGGCAGAGTCATGATGACCATCCCACATTCCAGTTCGGCCAGCCCACAATGATTTACACAGTAAGATTCAGATCCCACGTTTGAAGTAAATAGACCCCCCAATAAACATGAGCATCTCCTGTTTTGGGAAACAAGTCATAAAGCAAGAACAAGCAGGTGTGGAAGAGATTAGCCGGGGGATTGTGTAGAATGAAAGGGTTTTATGACGGGTCAAGCCCTGATACGAATCACAGGTGGACGGAGGAAGGGGAGCTCGTGAGACCGGTTTGACCCGGGGCAGCAGAGCCAGCTGCCCAGGTCACAGAGAAGTCAGAGGGAAAGCCCGTGCACTGTGAGGCCCGTATTAACTCCATCATAGCCTATGTGAGGGCAATGACAAGATGGCCACTGCTTCCAAAATGGAACCCGCGTAGTTGAGCAGAATACGTGTACACAGTGCATTCGTAGCTAGAACGGCACATAAAGCACTCGTACGTGCCGCATTTACCATTTGCGGTTCGCTAATACCAAAATAGACAGAGGTAGGGCCCTGTCCCCTACGCGGTTCCGAATATCAAAGTACGACAGTTTGCTCTTGAGACCGTCTCTAAGGGCTATAGATGTTGGATTTGATCTCTTCCGTCCCTGCTTTTTCAGGGTCACTTACAACATCATGCTGACGACCTTGCTGTTAACTTGCAAAGTTTCATTATTCTTAATAGAGCTGACTATATGGACTCTTTTGGAGTTTCTTTTTTCCAGGTTGTTTAATTGGTCATCTTGTTTATTATAAGGAAATCTCTTCTAGGTTTTATGTTTTTAGACTTTAGCGTCTAATACTTCCATTTTTATTATCTGTTAAATCATTTGTTTCATTTGCTCTTGTTATGATAGTATTTCTATATTATGTTTTTCTTTTCCTTTGTAACGATGGCTATTGTTGTCTTTTTTTTCTTTTTTCCCCTTCTTCCCTACAGGTCCTTTGATGTATGCACTCATTATTCATCATTACCTTATATGAGTTGCTGTGGTTTGTTCTCATCCTCATTTCGTTGAGTGTAGACATGCCATTCGTTCCTTGTGGCTTCACCTCCCCCCACTCCTTTGTGATGACTCTTGAATTAGGTATGTTGTATCTTTTTCATTGTCAGTCTTTTTTTCCCTCCTTCTTCTATTATTCTTGTTTTCTATTCTTGCGTTACTTCTTATTTTTACACTTCTTTTTTCTGTCTTTTTCTCCCTCTCTGGTTTTATCTTTATGTTCTTCCATGTATAGCTACTTTCCCTGGTCCTCCTTTTATATTCTCTTTCTTACTTTCTTGATCTTCCTCCTTTTTTTCCATACTTCTTTTTCCCTTTTTCTTCTCATTGTCTTTCACTTTTCTATCTAAGTATATCATCTGTTACTCTTCTTGGTTTCTTATCTTAAGCTCACTTTTATATCTACTGTTCTCAATTTTTCTTTATCACGATATTTTATGCTTTTATGGTTGGAATGTTACTGATCTTACTTTTTATGATTCGAAGGTCATTGTGGGCCTTTTTCTCTTTGTTCAATTATTGTCGTTTTTATGTCTTTGAAACTTATATCAAGGAATGTCAGAGGTCTGAATTCTCCCATCAAAAGACAACATGTTTTAACGCATTAATCTAAATTGGGAGCGAACATTGTATTTTTTCAGGAATCTCATTTGAATGCTATAGAATCTTTGAAGTTGAAGAAAAGTTGGGTCGGAAATGTATTTTCCTCTCCAGGTGATAGTAAACGTAATGGAGTTATTACTCTCTGTCATAAATCATTAAACATTAACTTGCTTTCTCAACAGTCTGATGAGGATGGCAGGTGGTTATATACTAAATTGCAAGTTGGGGGTGTTCCGTTATCTTTGTTCAATGTTTATGCTCCCACTAACGGAGACCCTTTCTTTTGGTCTTCTTTGTCTCAGCAAATTTCCTCATGTATTGTAATTTTATCCTCGCTGGTGATTGCAACCAAGTGATGGATCCCTTCATAGATCGAACTCACTAGTATCTTTTAAACCTCATAAAACTTATAAACTATTCATTCAGAACATTCAACAATATAAACTCATAAATGCATGGAGAATTTGTAATCCCACTACTAAAGAATTTAAGTTTTTTTCCCCAGCCCACCAAACTCAATCCAGGTTGGATTATTTTTTTATATCTCACAATTTATCCCAAACTCTAAGAAGTGCTGAAATTGACTCTATTCTGATCTCAGATCATTCTCCCATTTCTATTCAATTGGAAATAGTTTCAAAGTCTAATTTACCAAGAAGATGGCGATTTAATAATTCACTTCTTTTAGATCCAAATTTCCACTCCTCTTTTATTTCCTTTTTTTAATGAATATTTTTCTATAAACCAAACTGATACTCTTCATTTTTCCGTAATCAGGGACGCATTTAAAACAGCTGCCAGAGACTTCATCATTGGTTTTGTCTCCAAAAAACGTAAAAATGCCCGTAAGGTTACCAGTGATCTTTTGGCTGAGATAAAGAATTTGGAATATTCCCATTTCTCCTCCAAATCCCAAAATTGTCGTTCTCAAATTATTAAGGCAAAATTTAAATTTAACAAAGAATCTACAGATAAAGCCTCATTATATCTGCTGAAATCAAGCGCAAAGTTCTATGGTGGTCAAAACAAGGCTGGCAAACTTTTGGCAAATTACTTAAAAACTAAACAAAATAAGCTTGATATTGATGCTATTTACGATGAACATAACACATTGCGCACTAAAGAGCTACTTGTTGCCTTACAATCACTTAGCAAGGACAAAGCTTCGGGACCTGATGGGTTTACAGTTGAATTTTTTTAACCACTTTGCTCCTATTCTTCTTCCTAAACTACTTAATCTTCTTAATCTTTACACACAGTCAGGAGAATCTTCAGGATCATTTTTAGAAGCTCTAGTATGTTTAATACCTAAAGATGGGAGAGATTTGAAATATTGTAAGAACTACAGACCCATCTCTCTTGTAAATATTGATTATAACATTTTCTCTAAAGCCCTAGCTTTTCATCTTGACTCCTTCCTCCCCCAATTGTTTGGAGCGGAACAATCGGGTTTTCTTAAAGGCCGTCTCCTTTCTGACAATACCCGATTGTTCTTTGATATTTTATCAAAAGCTTCACATTTTCCTCACCCATTAGCTGCAATAACACTGGACACCGAGAAGGCGTTCGATCGAGTAAATTGGTCGTACCTCTTTCAAACATTGAAATGGTTTGGCTTTGGCCCCAAAATCATTTCTCTGATTTCTATCTTATATTCCAATCCACGAGCAGCAGTTTTTGTGAATGGTACTTCATCTCCCTATTTTGAACTAAAAAGGCGGGTACGTCAGGGTTGTCCATTATCCCTGTTCCTCTTTAATCTAGCCCTGGAACCCTTTTTGTCGAGGATTCGTCAAAATGCCAATATAAAAGGATTTGTAACCACAGACACCCAATTTAAGTTAGCAGCTTATGCTGACGACATTTTATCATTTCTTTCCGAACCTCAATCTTCTCTTCCCGCCTTCTTACAGGAAGTAGAATTATTTGCCTCTGTCTCTGGTTATAGGCTCAATCAGGTTAAATGTGAAATCTTGCCTCTAACCAAATATACATTCAAGGAAGATTTTAGTTCCTCCAACTTTGCTTGGAACCCACGCCATATTAAATATTTGGGCCTTTACTTTACCCCGTTGATTTCGACAACGGTATCTCTTTGCATGGAGAAATGTTTAGATAAAATTACCTCTCTGACCACTAAATGGCACCCTTTATATTTTTCATGGTGTGGTCGTCTAGATACTATTAAAATGATGCTAGCTCCATTAATTTTATTCACCATTTCAAATATCCCCGTCCCCATTCCTTTAAAATTCTTTTCAAAATTAACTCTATATCCTTCTTATGGAACAAGAAATCCCCTCGTATGTCCTTGCTGCAACTAATAAAATCTAAAGTAGAAGGTGGGGTTAATTATCTCCACTTATCATAGATCCTTCCTGCTTCGCCAAGCTTCCAGATGGCTTTCTGATTCTTCAATGGAATGTCCTTTGTGGGTTAGACTCGAGCGTTCCTTTCTTTCCCCCTTTTCTTTTAAGGAATTTCTCTCATTTACCCGTAGACCACCATCTTTTTCCACTCCTATTCTCAAGTACACTTGTAAACTTCTGGGGTTTTCTCCATCCCCATCTCCCACCGATCTAGACTCCTTCTTTAACTCTTCTTTGTGGCACAATATATCAATTTAAATTGGTGGAAAACCTTTTTATTGGAAATCTTGGAGAAATAAAGGCTTAATTTGGACACATCAATTATTTTTTCAAAGTAAAATCTTATCCTTTTCTGATGCCAGTCAACTTTTTAACTTACCTCCTTCCTTTCAACCCAAATACAATCTACTTTCACAAGCTCTTTCAAATGCATATACTCAAATCCTAATTCATCCGAAAACTCCCCCGGTCAATAGTTTGTTTGCCTTTCTATTATCTATTCCTAAAGCTTCTAATATTTATATACACACACAATCCTCGCAGCTCGTCAGAGCAAAATCTAATGTTGAACTTTCTTGGGAAAAGGATCTTGGGATTGATTGGCCATCTTCTCTATGGAACAAAATATGTTCCAAAATTAGGAAAACTTCTTGTGCGGCAAATGTTACTCAAACATTATTCTTTTTATACAACAGACTTTTGTTACACCCAGTTGTTCTACATAAGTGACATGTCACAAAACCAGACACCTGTTGGTCCTGCTCCTCTCCACTAGCTGACTTAAAACACTTGCTTTTCACTTGTCCACACAAGACATCTGTTTGGACACAAATTAACTCTATCCTCAATTCTAACTTTCCTTTTTCTATCACGCACATATTTTTAGGTAGTTTATCTCCTATCTGGGAAGATCATACTTCTAATACAAAAAATGTAGACTTATTGTTGGCGATTGCCTTTCATTAGATCACTAAAAATTGGAAAGATTTTACGCATCTGTCCTTCCAAGCTTGGTGGTACGCGGTGTGTTATCATCATCGATTAGATACAGCTTGTATTCATCCCATCCATCTAGCCATGAAATGCCTTAATGTTTGGTCACCTGTTACATCATTTATTGATTCCATTGGTAAATGCTATTTTTCTTGATCTCCTGCTCAGCAAGAAGTTGCCCGACCTCCATGAAATTCCACATCATGGATATTAAAATTATATAGTACGTTGTTATATTCTGCCTAATACTATGGGGCCTATTAGGATGGCGGGCGGACCCTAGTGGTGCTGGGACCGGCCACCAGTGGTGCGGCGGTCCCACATTGGCAATTAGGATGCCACCGCCACCGTGGTGGTGGCATCCCCCATCCACATCATTGTTTCGGGCGGTGCACACAGCACCGCCCGCTACAATTCTGTGGCTGCACACTGTGCATGTGCATGCACAACGTAGCAGGCACCGCGCGGTGCCTGCCACGTTGTGCATGCAAATGCAGGTGCCCCCCACCACCCCAACATCCTGGGGGCCCGCAACAGGCCCCCAACTATAACAACCGCACGGAAAGGCTGAATCCCGCATGCATAGTAATATGGATGGCGGTGTCTAGCTGACACCGCCACCATATTCAACCCTTTTCCGCCCGGTCGACTCATCGACCGGGCGGAAAAGCGGCGGACGGTCTCCCTGTCCGCCGCGGTACCCCCCACCATCATAATATGGCGGGGGGGAAATGGGAGGCGGGCGGGAGTTAATGTCGGGCGGATCGCCACCTCCATGCGGGCAGTGGCGATCCGCCCGACATTGTAATAGACTCCTATTTTGTTATATGGTTGTTAACTGCAATGCATTGTTGTATAGTTATATTTATATTTTTCTACTTATTCATTCCATCCTAGTTATGCTTATTTAATATTTAAAAAAAAAAATTCTCCCTCCTTCTTTTTCTTTCTTTTTGTTTCCTTGCTCTCCTCATATTATATTGTACTGTATCATTTGTTTTTTCAATAAACTTACTTTTTGAAACTAAAAAAGATTGCTTCAAGGATTACAGAATCACCTTCTGTCTTTTTCAGGTGTACAAAAAAGATCTGGACAACCTCAGCGTTCTTGGAGCATCCACTTTGGCTGAGTATGTTGATGATTTATTGGCTGGATACTTTCTATGCCTGCTCAATGAATTTGCTGTAAAGGTGCATATAGCTTATAAAGTTAAATTGAAGTTTTGTTTACCCTGTGCATGATATCTAGATCATTACATCTCAGCTGAGGAATGACATTTGCCTATCGATTGCTTCAAAGACACCCGTTAGCCACCCTGTATTGTTTCCAAGGTACATACTCTTCTGGGAATGTTGAGTGTAGGTAATCTACCTTTTCTTCTTTGTCACCACACCTGATTTTTTGCCTTTTGCGGGATCCTGTTTTTGCTGGCTTTAGACCTCAGTACACTTTAGCCCTGCTAAACCAATAGTAAAGTGCCAGTGCTCTCCCTTTAGACATGGCTGAATTGGCATACTCCTATATGCCATGTTTAGCTTGCATATAAGTCCCTAGTATATAATACAAAGTCCCGAGTATACGGTACAAAGTGTGCCCAGGTACTCGAAGTTGAATGCCATTAGTGGACTGCAGCACCTATTGTGCAATTCAGTACAGCGGCCGTGCAAACCTAGATTCATGCCTACCAATGTAGCTTGACTGTAGCAGTATAAGAACTGGAATTGAACCTGTCAAAATAAACTTTTGACAGGTTAAAACCTCACTCTTAAATATTATTGTCACCCCATGTGTAGGCATTGTAGCCCACAAGACTATTTAAAACTGGGACATGCAGAAATTTAAAGTTAACATGTCCTTACAGTGACCAGCATCCAAAAGCTGTTTTTACTGTAGGAAGACTGACTGACCCATAGAGAATAATAGAGTGTGGATCCATTGCCACGGGAGTGAGACGAGCTAGAAAAGTAACTAAACAACTATTTCCAGTAGTTACTAAATATCTCATTCAATGGTGAAACTGGATTTTTTTCACAAATCAATTATAGGTCATTTTTAGAAAGTTACATTTTTCCTGCCTTAAGTTCCTGGAGGCTCATTTGAATTTGCTCTCTAATTTCTTCCAGCCAGTGATTGGTATTTGATTAGGTGTGAAAAAGGTGTGAAATGCCTCCCAGTAGCAAACAACAGTTTGACCTGAATGGGCAGAGATGATTTCTCTGAACTTTACAGAATATGCAGGGAGGGGGCTGAGTTCCCCTTTTTTACAGCGGAGACTCAAGCCCTCCCTGAATGGTCTTCTGAGCAGCATGGAAAGGGAGAGAACAGGATGCCAAGATAATTCTTGTGCATCCACTACTTGGATGCTTACAAACCCTGCTTTGTCTGTATCTGGGAGTTACATATAACATTGGGGCACACTTTAAAGGAAGGGAACAGGATTACAAGACAATTCTTGTATATACACTGCCTGGTTGCTGAAGAACCCTGTCTTTGTCCTACCAGAGACTTCTATCTCTGGATTTTTTGTGAGTACAGTGGCTGCTTCAAACTAGATTTTAGTGCTAGATGTGTGAGGACACTAGGATTACCATAGTACACAATTCACACACTCCTCTGCTGACCAGTGGCAAGTAGAACTGGGCTGGATCCTACTGGTGGGTTCGCCTGACACCCTATGAGTCTATAAGTGACTTCCACGAAGTCCTGAGCAGCATTTGAAGTGCACTTCTGTGGAGGAGTGGGAGTGAAAGGACTAATAGCCTGATTTTGACTTTCAAGTCACAAAAAGCTTGGAAAATATCCACAGTAGGGAACCAGATGCTACAGGGCCTCAAGGGTGAGCTGGCCTAAAGACAGAACCTGCTACACACAATAAAGCCACCCTAGTGATTTTATTAAAACATTTTCTAATCTACCACATTATGTAATATATTAATTTTGTACCAGCTTGCTCCTAGACATACACAAACTTGTGATGGGATGCCCTCACACTCCACCAGATGGCATGCTTCATCATAGATCTCCTCACACTCTTCAAAAACCTGGTTTGATGAAGAGTGGGCCTACGCCCTTGTGGGAAATTGCTTCTTTTGACATGGTTAGCTCCCACTTTTTGCTTGAAGCCTGATGTGATTTCCAACTGTAAGTGCACTGGGCCCCTCCTATCCAGGTTCCAAGTGCCAGATCTCTTTCCCAAAACTGTACCACAGTTGGCACAACTTTAGCAACCCCTAGTTAATGGTACCCCTGGCACCTAGGGCATTGGGACAGAAAAGGATCCTCTGGGGCTGCAAATTGTGCCACCCCATGGATCCCTCACCAAGACTATGCAAACTGCCATTGCAGGCTTCATGTCTTGGTGCAGAGAAAACTGGGGGTCAACACGGCACACAGCCCTGCGTGCCATTCCCTCATACACTGCATGAGGTATAGGTAAGTCATCTATACTGCAGGCCTTACAGCACTATATCCCATTTGTGGACCTATCTGCATGAGCAGAGAGGACCCTGCAATACCTGACCCATTCTTGGATATTGTAAGTGAACAGGGAAGCCATAAAGAGTACATGGGCGAAAAGGAGGATTTCGATACATTGGGGGGCAAGCGGTATCCAAATAGTAAACAGTGGCTCCAGGATATGGCATACTGTAGAGACACTTTGAAGACATATGAAGAGGAACTCCCAACTAGATCTCGGCCAAGAGACTACTGGACAACTCTAACAGACTACCTTCAAGTTCATCAAACTGCAATGACAACATCTAATGAGTGAGATATTGTAACTCAGTTGTACACATGATAAGACCTTGAAATGTAATGTACTGATCATCACTGTGATATTACGCGCAATATTATTGTAAACCTGTATATTTTTTCCATTCCTTTTTGTGTAAGGATTATATGAACATAATAAAAACCTTATTTAAAAAAACAAAGAGTACATGGCCTGGATACTGGTCATTACAAGTTTCCTAGCTCCAAAATAGCTTCACTGTACCCTAAGATGTTTGGTAACAAAAATCTTGTCTTCATAAATTCTCACTGATGCCAGTGTTGGATGTATTAATAAGTGCACACAGGAAACCCTTTAGAGGGTCCCCTGAAAACCTACCAAGCACTGATATGGTCTCTGACTAGTTATAGCCAGCCTGCCACCACCAGACGTTTCTGACCTCATGGGGTAAGAGCCCACGCTCTCAGAGGCCTGAAACAAATCCTGCTCTGTACGAGATGTATCACACCTCTTCACACCTCTTCCAGACCAGAATGGTCTTCCAGAGCGGAAGCTTCAAAGGCCATGCTCCCTTTGAAATGTAACCCAGACTTCCCAAGATAGCGGGGATGCCAACCCCTGTGTCCTGCTCCACATTTTGGCAGGATGACAGGCAGGACAATTAGTTAGAACAGGAGGAGTGTCCACATTCATCCAGCACCACCCCTAAGGTGTGGCAGCGACGTAGACACTACTTTTGAAAATCCACCATCTTGAGATGGTAGGAAAAAACCTATCAGGGCTAGGGTAGTGCCTCTTCCCACAGAAAGAGGTCACTTAGAGGGTGTGGACACTCGTTAAAGCTAGGTAGCCCAAAGGCTACTACCTGGCTCCCCCTTTAACACCCCTACATTTTTTATTTAGGTGGCATCCCTGGACCTTGAATTTTAGATTCAACGGACACAAAGAAGAAACAGACCAAGAAGAGCTACTACCCGAGAAATGAAGCCCTGCTGCAGAAAATTTGTCGCCAAACCCTGCCTGCTGCCTTAAAGACTCGACAATTGTGGTGTACTACCTCGCCTTGCCACCGTGGGGACTCCAAGAATCCTGGAGTGCCTCCAGTCATCAACAAATTACCAAAGAACCTCCCTAGGGGTAGACGCTCTGCTCCCCTGTGACAGCAGACACCGAACCGCAGACTCCAGACTCACCAACTTGCTGCTCCCAGGCAACTCCGACGCAGCACCCAGAACAAAAGTAATCAGCTCTGAAGCATCAGCTCTTTCCCCCTACCAAGTTGAAGGACACCAGGACCTACCGGAGCCGTGCCACACCAATACCAGGCAACCTGCACTGAGACGAAGTGTCCCCTCTGGACTCAAACTGCCCAGGAAGCAGCACTCTTCGAGAGACGTTGAGACCACTGAGACCTACGTTGTGAGTGGCCCAGCTGTCCCGAAATCGCCTCTCCATGTTGCCTGCTGCTGACCGCGAGAACCTCTTGATGGATGCTGCCCAGCTGATGTATCTTCTCTGCACCCGGCCCAACCAATCAACACCAGAAATGACTATCCAGTTGTGCTCCCATGGTCTTGAGGCCCTTTTGACCTGCTCTCTCGAGTGGGCCCCCTCTGACTTACCTATAAGTTCCGTAGTGCAGTGTGTTCTCAAGTGGCCTCCTCTCCCGTAGTGCACCAGATATCAGCGTCTTCAGCACCCTGATCCCGGCCAAATCCAGGACTCTACCAAGAATTCGCTGGTGGAACATTGGACCTGGTCTCAATAACTACTGATATCCGAGAGGTGAACCTTGAAAGTTGACTGTACAATTTTGTATGCATTTCTGTCTTTTTCCCTATTGAGTTCAATGGTATGTAATTGCACACAAATGTGATTGATTTTGCGAACTCTAAAAATTCATAACTTTAAAAGTGCTTACTGTAAAACAAAGTTATTAGTGTGAAAAATTATATAAAAATTGATATCACTTTTGCAAATTGGTCAGATTTATTTTTGAGTGTGTGTCTCATTTATTGCATCTGTGAATACAACAAATGCTTAGCACTACCCTCTGATAAGCTTATCTGCTTGCCGACACCACCACAAATTTCACGTTAGTATCATCTACCTTTGCCTCTGTAAACCAATAAGGGGCTCACTGTACTCTCTGCATAGTGTACTTCGTTTTGGTACACTAAATAGAGAGCCAGCTGCCTACACCCTGAAATCAGGGAGGCACTTATGACTAAATGCAGATCCTTGAGAAATGTATACTTAAAGAACAATGTGGCAATCCGGTCTGACTTTTATGCTATATTGGATACCACCTGGTATTAAAAAACTAAATGTGGAAAACAGGGGATCTAGTACACCAGCCCCATTAAACCGTCAACATGTTTCTAGTGGCTCAACAGAGTCAAAATCACTTGCCTGGATGGAAATCGGATCCTCTGGTAGTATATGTACAATGTACATGCCACGATGTTGGTGGCCTAATCCTTGCTGCCACCCTATGTTCCTAGATCCAGGGGCATAACACAGGCCCCCGCAGCCCCAGCGGTGCAGGGGGGCCCCCAGGAACCCTTGATCTGGAGGGGGCCCCCCATCCACTTCCCAAGCCTTCTCTCAAAGGCTGGAAAAAAAAACAGACAGCTGCTGTCTGGCTGAAGCGGTGAAGCCTGCTGAAGGGGATGGGATATGTCAGCACAGTGAAACACTCAAAACAAACTTGCTAAATGAATTAATGTTGGCAGAGGAGGCCCCCCGGGAAAACGCTCCTCCATGTCTCTTTGTGTCACTGAGGAGGGAAATATCTGCAGAGCCCAGGGTGAGAGAGGGTAAAGACAACACAGGAAAGGAGAAAGACAAACTAAAAATAGTGGACACTTAAAAGGCACAGGTGAGAGGGGGAAAGAGAGAGAGAGAGAGAAGTGCGAGAATCAGTGTGAGGTAACAAACAACAGGTTTCATACAGAGACAGTTGGAGACATGGGAGAATTGAGAAAAAGGCAGATGAGAGACGAGACAGGTGTGAGATAGAAATAGGCGAGAGACAGCTGCCAGAGAAGTAGAGTAGAGAGGTGATAAATAAGGAGGCAGGTGAGAAACAAACAGGGTAGAGAGACAGAGAAGAGGCAGGTGTGTGAGTGATAGGTAAAACACCATGGGGATCGATAGTGGAGAGGCCAGAAAAAAGGTACAAAAGAGACTGTGGGAAGAAAAGAAACAGTTGAGAGAAAGAAAGAGAAGCAGAGAGTGAGTGAGATGGTGATTGGTAAAGAGACAGCAATGTTATAAAGGACAACTGAGGATAACAGTGTGGAGGAGACAAATGTGAGAGAGATAGCAGACAAGTGAGCGACAGATATAGATAGAATGGGAGAGAAGTGATAGAGCTAAAACAGTAAGAAAGAAAGACAGTTGAGAAAGAGACAGGTAGTGTTTTGTCCTCATATGTTTGATCAGTATAAAAAATGGAGAAAGAAGAGATTACCGACTTATTTTCCTTACTGCCCAGACAGAGTGATACCCGCTCTCTCCACTTAGGAGGGGATGGAAACCATCACGGGATCCTTCTCTTCAAGGACGACTTTACTCTTTTCTACTGTATTACAGGTTCTTACTTAGATTCTCTTTCTAGGTTCACCAATCTGTCTTGGCTATTCTCGTAGATTTTTGAGAACGTCCTGTATTTACTGATGCTTAATCATTGGATTAATAGTAATACATTTTACCGATTAAGAGATTAGATAAAGAAAAAAGAGAAGAAAAAAAAAAAGCAATACTCATATTTATGTAACGGGGTCCCAATATTACTTCAATAAGATTCAGAGAGTACGTTTTTTAGATTAAGTTAATTCCCAAGAGTATTAGGTAAACGTACGAAGAGGAAGAAGAGATTTAATTATAACGAAAGGCAAACCCTCTCGACCCAGTCATCCCATATGCACCAGTGCTTCATTCTCTTATTGGAGCGTATTGCTCTGTCCGTTTTAGCTATTCTGTGGATCGAATTTATCCATTCAGATTCTAAAGGTGGAATAGGTAAGATCCCCTTAAAACATAATACATACCTCTCTACGTGCAAATAGGATTAAATAGGATTAAAATGAATATAAGGGCCTTATGATGTTTAGGTATGTTGCCATCATATTCCTCTTCCGGTATCACCCCAAATATTACTAGTGCCAGACTCACCTTCACTTCTTGACCCACCATTTCTGACAAGATTTTGCCCACTTTCTGCCAAAAGATTTGGATGGAGGGACACCACCAGAACATATGCGTTTCATCTGCTTTGGATTCACCGCACTTTTGGCAATTCCTCACCGTTTGCTGGCCCATCTTTGCCAATCTTCTGGGCGTCCAGTAGGCCTTATGAATAGGAAAAAGGTGGTTTCTCTTTAAAGGTGCAGATTTCACACAATACCACAAAAAAGATGTAGATACTTGCCATAGTGCTTCTAAATCATACTCCGGTAGTTCCCTCCTCCACGTCTCTGCAAGCCATGTACTAGCGTCTTCTGAAGATTGAACCAATAACCAGTACCATGTCGAGACCTCTTTCTGCAATCCAGGACGCAGTGCTATTTTAGCCTCATTTAGATCGTTTTTTTTCCCGCCCTGTCTCAGAGTCTTTGCCCAGCTTAGTAACTGGCAGTATTTAAAGCGGGAGACTGCACCTTCTGTGATCTCTTGAAAGTCTTTCCAAGATTTTAACTGGGTCCCTTCCAATAGATGGCCCCATCTGCAAATTCCCTTTTCTCTTATCGGGGTTGCTAAAGAGTCGTGCAAACAAGCGGGGGTTCCTGGAGATCTCCAAATTGGCGCATTGTGGCTATAATATGGAATCTGTAGCATCTTCCTGATTTGATACCACAGTTTACAGGCCCAATAAAGAGACTTTAGCCTGATTTTTAAAAATATTTGGGGTCTCCTAACTTATAGAGAAAGTGGTTAGATAAATCTGGTGGACCGTATGTCAAGGCGCGAAACACAGGGGTGATATTGTTGGATTCCTTTAGTAGCTGTCTAAAAAATTTCAGATGAAAGGCACTCTGGTATTGAAGGAGATCTGGGCTTGCTATGCCCCCATTTTCCTTTTTTCCCCTACATTTCCTCCATGCAATCCTAGGTCTTTTCGTCCCCCAGATAAAGCTGGAGAAGGTTCCTTGTACTTTTTTAATCTATTCAATTTTGAATTCCAATGGAATTGTATTAAAATTAAATGTGTATTTGGGTAAAATAGACATCTTTAACACATTTGATTTGCCCAGAAAAGAAAAGGGTAAAGACTCCCACTGCTGCAGTTGTTTCTTGACTTTTAAAATGACTGAGTCAAAATTCACCTTTGCCAAAGTTTCCAAATCATGAACCACTTCGATCCCTAAATATCTGATCTTGTTTTTAATGAGCTTACTCTGGGAACTGGTATTCCACTGCATGATCTCTATTTTAGAGGGGTTTACCGCGTATCCTGACAATTTACCAAAATGATCTAGAGTTTCCCAAATAACAGATATTACAGGATCAAAATGTGTTGTGAAGATCATTAAGTCATCGGCATAAAGCCCTATCTTTTTTCCCAGTCATTACATGTAAACGGGTGTATATTTTTACATGCTCTTAACTTAATGGCCAGTGGCTCAATGTATATGTTAAACAAAATAGGAGAAAGTGGGCAGCCCTGTCTGGACCCTCTTCTTATTTGTACTTTTTCAGAAAGGGATCCATTTACTAATATCCAGGCCATAGGACCTCTGTACAGAGCCTTAATTGCTGATCCGAATACCTCCGCCAAATTAAAGCACTGAATTGCTTCATAAAGGAAGGGCCAGCTGACCCTGTCGAAAGCTTTCGCAGCATCGCAGGTTATTATAGATAAGGGTCTTTTGTATTCTATGGCAAGATCCACTGCTCCAATCAGCTCATGGGTTAAATCCTCTAAGTGCCTCCCCTTCATAAATCCCTTCTGATCGCTATGGATAATTGAACCAACCATTCGCTCCAACCTTTTATTCAGAATCTGTGTGTATATTTTGTAATCACTGTTGAGCAATGATATGGGCCTATATGATTCACATACTCTGGGGTTCTTATTAGGTTTAAGAAGGATAATTATGGTTGCCAAATCCCGGGGGGGGGGGGTTGTCTTGTTTTAGAATGTATACTGAGTTAAAAAGATCCAGCAAAATCAGGGCTAGCTCTTCCCTCAGCAGGACATACAACTCATTGAGGATAGCATCAGGGCCAGCGGCCTTGCCCTTTTTCAGGTTCTTAATAGGGCTGTGAACCTCTTCTAAAGTTATAGGGGCCGATAGTTCTTCTCTACTTTCATTATTTATCAGCGGGAGTTCAATGTCACTGAAAAAAGCAGCTGTCTGATCTTTATTTTGAATTAAGTCCTCTGTATAGAGTTCTTGAAAGAACCGAACAAATTCCTGCTCTATGGCTCTGTCCTCAGTGATGACATCACCGCAGCTTGATTTTTCAGGTCCTTGATATTATTCCTGGTTCGATTTGTTTTGACCTTCCAGGCCAAGAGCTGGCCGCTGCCCTCCCCGTATTCGTAATTGGCTAGTCTGCTCGCTTCCCATTTCTTTTTCACCCTAAGTTCTAAGTAATCTGCTAGTTTTGTCTTGGCCTTGACTAAGTCTGCTTCTAACAGAGGTTTTATATTAGCTTCCAAAGTTTGGGTTAGATTTCCTTGAATTTCTTTTATCTGATCTTCTAAAGAAGTAAGGGGCAGATTTATGAGCCCTTGCGCCACTTTTCCTCACTTTTAACATGGGAAAAGTGACGCAAAAGTGGCGCAAGGGGCTCATAAATCTGCCCCTAAGTTCTTTCTTCCTTTTCTTGTTTGCCATAGCATTTTGGCTAATGAGGATACCTCTGAGGACACCACGGGGCAACATGGCGGCCGCGAAGCAGACGCGGTCACAAGCTCTCAAAACCCTGATGGGAAGACACGGCATGATCCGCGCTAACGGTGCCCGTTGAAGCGAGACTTATTGTTTGTGGTCATTTGGTGGCCCTTCTGGGCTCTTGGAGGACCTGCTTTCTTGGGAGTTTCACTTTCTTTTCACCGCGGTTCTCTGTTGGCAGTCGGCGGCTCTAGGTGGTGGTTCCTGGCAGCCTGAGCTCACAGCACTGGGAGGAGTCTTGGGTGAGGCGGCAGCGCGGCTCAGCTGGAGACGCCACGCTGTGGCAAGAATTGGCTTCCCGCGAGGAGGCAGCGGGGGGCTCTCTGTTTGCTCTGCCAGCCCTGAAATTCCTTGCACAACAGAGAAAATCACTCTGTGTATACGAAGGGACGCTAGGAAACCCCCACATATGAATGTGGTAAGGAGAAGGGGGAGAGTACCGCAGGAAGAGTGTCGTGACCTGGAGGTGAGTCCTGAACCGATAGTAATCCCCTGTGCACTTAAAGGGAAAAAAGGGAAGCAGAACAGTGATCTAAAGCCAGAGGAGGAAATAAACAGGTATACTTTATGAAATAGAAGGGTGTGGAGGAAAGAAGATCTGGAGAGCTCCTCATTTAAAAACACACACACTAATGCTCAAATAACAGCCACACTTCCTCTTAGTCAACCAGCTCAACCAGATCAAATAAAACAGGCAGTCCCCTGCGTAAAGCAACTGAAAGTGGTAAAGTTGAGCAGTAAGGGGGCAGAAGCCACAAACCCCCAGTCAAGCATAAAGAAACAGTTAAGGAAGAAACCAGGAAAGATAAAAGTTACCCCCTCACTCCGCTCATATTTTAAAGTAAAAGAACAGGTTACAACAGTTACGGCAGAGACTTGTACCTCACTTGCAGAATCTCACCCAGAGAATATAAATACAAAAGCCAGGATGGCTTGCGGTCTTAAGGAGCCTATCTCAAAACAGTTTCCAGTAAAAAATAGGTATGACCCTCTGCTCTGTATGGAAGAAAGTGACAGTTCCTCCCCAGTTGACGACATCGATAATCATAACCCTTTAATTGCTTCTGAGAAATTAACAGCCACGGCCACTCTCTCGCCAGTTAGCAAAGAATCGAACTCGGCAGAGCTTGAAAATACCATGGCAGCAATGCTAACAGAGCCGAGAGAGAGGTTTGCAACCTCCGAGCTTAATCAACATAAAATACAAGGATATTGTGAGAATATGGAGGAAAAAATTAACAGCTTAGTAGATAGGGTAGGGGTGATGGAAACGAAACAAAACAAGATTTCAATCAAAGTGGCTTTAAACCAAGAAGAGATTCTGAAACTCAAGAAAAATTAAAGAGACCTTAGAGATAAGCTGGAGTCCTTAGAAAATAACGCTAGAAGAAACAATATCAGAATTTTAAATGTTCCAGAGAGAAAGGAAGGAGGTGATATTAAGACTTATGTGATCACCCTTCTGAAAGAGCACATCCCGAACTTAGATTCTGATATTTTATAACAAGATGCGCAGAGAGTACACCGTGACCCCTTTGTGGCGCGCCCTGGAAGGAAAACAGCGAGGAGGATCTTGGTTAATTTTAAAACATACTCATTAAAAGAAACCATTCTCACAGCAGCTTTAAAAGTAGGAACATACAAAAAGGATGATTGGTCCTTTCGTATCCGATCAGATGTCTCACGAGAAACCTTAGATAGACAGTGGGAACTAGGGAATTAAAGACCTAAGAGATTTAGGCGCAACGGCAAATATAAGTTTCTCCGCCACATTGAAGGTCATGAGTAATAATAAAATGCATACTTTTTGAAACCCAGAAGATGTAAAAACCTTTATTGAACAGATCAGGGCACAGTCCTTATAGTATAAAATAGTCATCTCATCAACGGGTGAGAGAGCTCATAGGAGGTGTAAATATACCTCGTGATAACAGGGAGGGTTCCCCTGGGAGGGAGGAGTGAGTCACTTGTAAAAATGTAGAGAAGTATTTAAGATACATTGGGTGTGGGAGCATATGGGAGAAAATTCAAACAAAAATATGTCCTACAATGTTTGATCCAGCTGATGTGGTTTTTCTTTCGTATTTTATTTATCTTAGATTATTTGGGTTACCACCTGGTTGGGAGAGTCAAATTTTATATGCTACAGTCAATATATAGCAATAAGGCCTCTTTTAATATATGATGGCAGGGTCAGATAATATTAACTCTTTAAGAGTCTTATCATGGAATGTGATTGGCCTGAGAGTGACTCCAAGGAGGAACAAAATACTGGAATATTTGAAGTTGAGGGAGGCTGATGTTATATTTATTCAAGAATCTCATTCGTTAAAAGAGGAATGGCTTGATATTCTTAAATCACAAACATGGGAAGAGCACTGTTTTTGTACATCGCAAACAGTTACAGTAAAGGGGTTGGTATAATATTTAAAAAGCCGCTCAATGCTCTATAGCCGAAGTTAAAGTTGACCCTCAAGGTAGGTGGGTGATTGTTAGGGCTGGAGTTCAGGGCACATGGTTAATTTTTGTATCATATTACGGCCCTAACCTGGATGACCCTCTCCCTCTTTGCCCTTTAATGCTTCAATTACTCGAATTTAATGATGCAATCATTATAGGAGGCGACTTTAATGTTATTCTCGATTTAGACAAAGACACGACCTCAAAAAAACTCAATGCGTCAACTTCGAAAATGAGAACTGCTCTGAAATCTATAATTCGGGATCTTAGCCTAGTAGATATTTGGAGCTTAAAAGGCGCAGGAGGGGGGGGGGGCGTCAAGTAATTCTATAGGAAATTTTACATTTCATAATAAAAAATATGGGCATCGATCTAGGATCGATTTTTTCTTGCCATCTAGCACTATCAGTAGTTCCGTCAAGAAGATTGCCCATATACCGGAACACCTATCAGATCACTCTGCTATTTTTGAAAGTTCAAGGTCGCTAGCAAACCACTAGAGCAGCGCTGGACATTAAATCGATCTCTTCTTCTTGAGCCTTTAATAGTCGAGAATGTGACAAAACTAACAAAAGAGTTTTTTCTTTTTAATCTTCATACGGCCCCTATAAATAAGGTTTGGAACACGTATAAAGCATACCTCAGAGGAGACAGGTAGTTTTTCGGAGGGAGATAATTTAAACACAGATGGAAAGAGAGATTTGTGTGAGAGAGGTGATAAAAACATAGAGGAACATGAGAAATAGACAGCTTACAGGACACACAGAGGGAGGCATGGGAGAGGGAGAAGGGCTGGGAGGGGAAGAAAGGTGAGCGAGATAGAGTGGGTGATTAAGAGAGAGAAGTGAAAAAATGGCTGCACAGTAGAAGAGACAGAGATAGGGAGGAGACAGGTATTTGAGAGAGATGAAGAGAGGTGAAAGACAATTGAGATAGGTAAAAAGGGTGGCAGATGAGAGAGGTTATAAAGAGACAGCCAAGAAAGCAATAGCCTCGAAAGAGCAGAAGTCACAAAAGAGAGGGATGAGAAATAGACATACAGGTTAGAGAGAGAGGTAAGAAAGGGACAAGCTAAAAGAGGTGATTAAGCTATAGACATGTGAGAGTGGGGCAGTGCAGAGAGAGAAAGAGGGGAGAATTGATGGTGGACATGATCAAGAGACAGGTGACAAACAGTGGGTAGAAAGAGTAGGGTAAATCATGAGACAGATACAGATGAGAAAGAACTGAGAGAGAGGCAGAGAGAATGTGGAGATAAGAGAGAGCATGGTGATACAGAGACAGGTTAGAAAGAGAGCAGAGGGGGTGGGTAGAGATAGCTAGTTGATAAAGGGACAGGCATGATATGAAGAGACAGGTATGGACAGGATGTAGAAAAGAGGTATTTAAATTATAATTATGTGAGTGAGAGATAGCTGAGCAAGAGTGGGGAGAAGGGTGAAAGAGGTAATAAAGAGACATATATGTAATCAAGAAACAACTGATAGGGAAAAGTAGCTGTGATGATAAAGAGACATGAGAAAGGGGGAGTGAGAGAGGAAAACAGGTGGCACAGAGACAAGCAATATGGAATGGGTAAAAGACAGACAACCCAGTGGAGGGGAGATGACAACAAAAGCATGGTAGAGAGGGCAGAGGAGAGAAGTGAGATAAAAGACAGAGAAAGAGAGGGGAGAACCATAGGGCAGGGAAGATGTGAAGGAGAGAGTAAAAAGAGAAGGCCATATGAGGTAGAATATTAGTAGGAGAAGACAAAGATGGGTAGAATAGCTACGGGAAGGGGAAACTTGCAGAGGAGTACAACACAAAGGAGAAATGTAAGCATGTCTATCACAAATATAGATTAACATTCTAGTGTTATATCATGGAGAATATGTATGTATTTAGAGTGTTGGCCATTGTACAAAGAACAGCATCACCCAGTAGAGCAGTAACTAGCTATACCTGTTCTAGAAATGGTTGCTTTTTAACAGTTTCTCAGTTGCCTAGTTATTGTAACATAAGGAAACCACAAATATGATAAAGAAGGCTCCACTGGAAGGACTTTTATAGTATCTCAGAGAGATAGGTCTCATTGGAGCTGAATATCTCAAATGTCTTCTGGGGCAGTATCTTCTAATGACTTTTTAAGACACAAATCGCCTTTGTTATAAATAGCTCAATGGGCCAGACATTGTACCTTTAATTCTATGGAGTACAACATAATGTGGTTTCTTCACTCTGTAAATCAATCACATAGCTTGATCTTGCGCCATCTGGAACATGTAAATCTGTCTAGTAGTTATCTTGACATGAAGGACGTTGTTATAGGCCATACAAAATAAAATGATAACCCTCATAAATGCAGATCTTTTCATTGAGCCCAAGAATGGAAGAAGATTTGTGGCCAGTCTGGACTAAACCTTTCACTTCTGTCCTAATTATGGGAACTAAAAAGTGTTGATGGTCAGTATAGACTCTCAGGTTTTTAACGGTAGAGCTGGTTCATGGTGCTGCTGTAAGGAATTCTGGCCAAGAAAACAGAGATTTCAATGGATTAGCCACTCCATTTTGTGATATTTCATTTTTTCCACCACTGAAAGTTGATTCACTTGCTCTTATCCCCACTAGAAGCTATTATTTGGTCTCTCTCTATTGTCAGACTTGAGGAGATAGAATACAACAACCGACACTCTAAAATGGTGCATACCTCCTGATTTAAAAGAAGAGACAGAACCAAGCCTCAGGATAATGGCAGTCTAATTTCTGCCTTTCAAGATTGTGTCTTCGAACTTGCCACTGCAAATGGTTCTGGAGTGAAATGGGAATCAGCAGTAGAATTGACCAGCTGTAGACTAGACAGAGATGGCAGAGAAACCAGAAGCCTGGAGTGATGCACTGCTAGTTGAAATTCTGATCTGAAAATGCCTGGTAATAAAGGTATCTGTCTGACCTGGGTTAAGTATAGTAGGCAAGTAGAAAAGTTGCACAGTGGCATTGAAAAGGCAAAGAGGGTCATTTGGAACTGAAAGACTGTAGGAAATCTGGAAGAGTGAGAGAGTACATGCTAAGGGGTAGGAAAGGAGAAGAACGTGGAGCAGCGGTGAGCAGGAGGATGCATAGATGAGCTGGCGAGGTTCTGTACTGCAACGAAACGCTGTGGAACACTAACAGTTGAAGTTAAACTCCTTTTAAGTGTACTGCTAGTTGAGCATGTTCAAGTGATCAGAGTTTTCTTAAAGACATTTGCTGTATTCCGTTTACTGACAAGAAGGCATGTGCAAAACAACAGCTAATTCTGTGCTTGGTGTGGTTGCTGATGAAGGCTCTTGGATGAAGGCAATGATTATGTGATTAAATGTTGCCATCGAGAGGACACAATCTCTGTGAGCCTGTAAGAATGTGGGAACAGAGCCTGGCAACTACCTTTCCTCCAGTTGATCCCTTATTTGGGTGTCATCTATTTAGTGCTGAAAGTCCAGTCCAGTTGAAAGTACAGCCATATATCCTTTAAAAAAACAATGGATAAACTGGGGAACCCTGTGGCAGCTGAAGAATAAAGCTCCCTCGCCATGGAATAATTATCTTAATCGCAACACCTGGTCTAAAGCTGTTTACAGACAAGCTTTGTACCTCAAATCTGTGGGGGACAGTTTTTCCTTTCCAGAAGAAGAGATGGATCTATTGTGGCATAGGACACGGACAGGTTCAATCAAAAAAATTACTGTCTCTGTACCATGCCCCAGTAGAAACCCTAATTAACATTTACTGTGTAAGTAAAACTTACAAACATGCTGTTGGATCATTTCATGTACCACTCCCTCCGACACTTCGTCAATACCGGCAAATAAGAACTTGTCTAAAATTGGCAGTCATCCTTGGGAAGACCTCCTTTTTTAAGATGGGGAGTCACAGCAGCTGTTTTAATCTATTGTGAGACCACACCCTCTTGCCATAACAGAGACAGATACCACAACATACTGCTGTGCAGTGACCCAACAGTGCCTCACCCAGTTAGATATGGAGAAAAAGTTAGAATTCCTGACTAGAGAATATTCATATTTTGTGCTGGATGATAATGATCTTGTGTTGAAAGGCAAGAGTCCCAGTTGGTCATCAAACTCTGTGAAGGCAATGCCATCAGGAAGAGGCCTGAAAGATGAGTAAGCTAACTGAACCTCCCCTAGAAGCTTGATGTTATGGATTCTATTATTGTAGTTATATAATACATATGTTTGCCTTTTCTAGTTCCTAATGGAGCTGTAGATGCTTCCTACAGCAAGCCTTGTCTTCCTCAAATTCTCTCTTCCTCCACCTTCTTTCTGCTGTTCTACACATCTGCCTTTGGCGATAAATGGTCAAACTAGACCAGTGTTTAAACTTATGCCTATTAGATAGATTGGATGCCTCGGACAGAGGCACCAACATCTTCAAATGTGTGTTTATTGCTTAATAAAAGCCTCAAATTCTGCCTACCATATCTCCAAATCCTGAAACAAAGTATTTAGCTTGTCAGTGCTCAGTGCTTCGTGCTTTTGGCGTTTGCACTACATAAGGCTCCTGATTGAATGATTTTCATTCTTGTATCAAGTTGTATGTTTTCCGGCTCTGCCATTTCCTCACTTAAATAAAAGATCTTTTTAAATCTTTGGAAGTTCCTCTCTGCCAACACAAGCATTGCATACACTAAGAACAATAGTAATTTGTCAAAGATGCCTCTCTTTCTTGTATCAGTAACATACCTACTCCCCAGTTTACCACCCAGTCTGGTTGATGCTATTAAGTGTGTGCAGCCTATCAGCCTTTTTTCACTTGAGGTACATAACAGTCTCAATCCACAGCCTTCATATTTGTGTCATCTGGGAATAGTTCTGCTGAAAGTGTCTATATGTTGTGCGGTTCTGAAAGGCCTTGCACAGGTGATTGGTGAGGGACATAGATTGCATGTAGGTGAGCAGGGCCCCTTCATCACACCTTGCAGGGGGACCCCCTAAGGTTTTGTTACGCCACTTCCTAGAACCGTTCATAGGAGCCAGTACTATTAGAAGACATGTGAGGAATGCACCCTGGTGTAAGTGTGACTACAGGGGGTTCCTGAGCCCTTCCTCCATGGGGTTCAGCTGACCCTTAATTAGCATACCTAGGGACCTAGAACATAAGGTGGCAACAAGGGTTAGTCCACCTGTTGGTGTTTGAGGACATCTCGTCACATGTGTGTGTATGTCTTGGAACAGGCTGATATAGCATGAATATATCACATATGATAAATTAGAAAATGTTTTAAGAAAATCATTCGGGGGCTTTATAGTGTGTAACTGATATAGACTTTGGCAGATGGGATACTCGTCGCAAACATGCCGGATATCCTGTCTGCCTTATTGCAAATGCCATAGGATGTAATTTAATTGTAAAATGGCGGATGGGAAATTTGTCATATTTGTAATGGAGCATCCCATCCGCCGAAGTATAAATCAGATTCTAAGCCAGATGGTAAAATCTTTAACCAGGACAAGCCTGGTTGTTCTATCTGACCGCGATCCATCACGGTTAGTCTCTTATTGCCCCTAGATTGCGGTCTACCTCAATCATTTCAATCTGCAGTTCCTTTATTGTATTTTTGCAATTGGAATATTATTTTGTTTATTACATTTTACTCTATTTTTCTCATTTGGTTTGGGATTTTTACTATTTTGCAGTTTGACTCTTTTACTGCCTTGGTACTGCATAAATGATTTACTCATTGCCATATGTTAAGCCTGTCTGCTCTGTGCCATTGCAACCAGGGCGTTGAGCTCAGGTTAAATTAGTGATTTTGAGTGTTCACCCTGATAAGGGTTTCAATTGTTCCTTGACCCGGGTAGTCACTCTCCCCAAATTCTAATCCAAGTGCTTATATTGCGCTTTTGCAGGCAGTGTTTTTTTTGGTTATGCTAATATTGTCAAATCTTTGCAAGATTTCATTAAGAAAGATAGCGGTGAACCATTGACTTGGTCCAAGGAGGGAGAGCAAGCCTTTGAATCTTTGAAAAATCCTTTCTACTGTACACCTTTGTTAGGATTAGTTGATTATAATAATTCTTGTGCCATGTGAAGGAGGGTTTTGCTCTGTCAGTTTTGGTGCATGACACAGGGACAAAAAGACACTATTTCCTTACTATTCATCTGCACTTAATGATGTTGCAGTAGAACCGCCTGCATGTCTACACACAGTGGCTGCCACTGCCCACTTAATTGAGATGTCAAAAACATTGTACATGAGTCCCCCCCACTCCTGTTGTACCCCATGCTTTTACAAGATTACATTTAACAACTAAAGCTCAGCATCAGTCCATGTTTAAGTTGTTGAGATATGAACTACTGCTATTCTCTGCTTCTCATGTTATACATACTAGACAATTGCTTGTGTAGAATCTTGCTTCATTGTTTCCTACTGCTTTCAGTCGAGAACCATGACTGCTTGTTCACTACTGCCAACCTAACCAAACCTCACACTGATGTCACAGATTAACGCTTGCCAGATTGTAGTTTTGTATATTAGGTTGATGCTTCTTGATTTAGAAACAATAAAGGACAATGTATAAACTTATGAAGTTATTGAGGGTCATCTCCTCATGTACTTAAGTAGCTGAGCCGATAGCCCTCACTTGTGCTTGTAACCTAGCTGCACAGAAATCTGTAACCATTTTCATGGACTCAAAGGACACATTCACGGTTACTCACAGCTTTCGACTTGGCTTTTATCTAAAGACTCTTCCTGATGCTTTCCAGTTGCCATCTACAGTAGCTATTGTTAAATATACTGCTCACCAAAACACTCAGGATGAAATACAAAGGTGATATTTGTGCTCATGGAAGCATGAAGGTTGTTCCATGCCACAAACCTGAGCTCACTCTGTATGTGTCCAAAATCACTGACTCCCTCAAGCCCCCTTAAGGGCTCTTGTTGAATTACAAAAATGTGCGCAAACAATGAAGAGTGCACCTGGTTAAAACATCATTGAAAGATAGACTCGGATAGAGTATGGAGAATTAAATGGAAACAGGGAAGAGTAATTGCTCCCAGAGTGGTACTCTCAAATTTAGTTCAATATATATGGTATTGCTCATCGATAGTAGAGATGGCTTAATTCATGCTGCAAGGAGCCCCTGGTTGTAGGACTATTTCTCCATTACCCCGCGGTACTGTCGTACATGTACTACTTGCCAAGTCTGCAGTCATGGGGATTCACTGCACTCGGGGCATAATCTCCACAATGAGAATTCTCACTGCGGAGATTCTGCACTGAGTTCGGTGACTCCCCCACAACTGCGGGGCCTCCATCATAAGTGCGGAGGCCCTTTGTGAATCTGGCCCCTGTGTCTTCATTTTAACTCTCTCAGTAAAGGAATGATGATGTGACTTTAGATTACTGCAAGCAATTGATTCGCTGTTTCAGCAGGCTTTTGCTCTCATGTATAAGCTTTACTGCTCATCAGCTGATGGGTGCCCACTACGATCTGCAGCTTGGTGATGGGGTCCACATCAATGTCCACTAGCAAATGTCTGTGGTCCAGCCCTAGTGGAGGTGCCCTTACCATGTCCTTCTCATCATGTATATTAAGTGCAGAGGACTGCCTGGCGGAACCTGTGTATCACACTGCAACCCAACCTCCAACCCTAGAGTCATCAGACCTGCAACTAGAAATGCTGCTGCATCCCAAAATGCTCCTGCAACCCGAAGGCCTTTTGTTTGAGTTACCATTGGCAACCAGTAATTTTAGAGGGGAAGGGGCAGACGGGAAACACGCACACATACACACTCACCCCCATGCATTCACACATGCGCTTGCACACACATACACACATCCATTCACAACACTCATTATCAAATATTCAAACATACACACACACATCAAACTTTTTTTTTTAAATCACATTTACCTGTAGCTCCGCCTCTGAGGTCCCAGGAGGGACTGCTGCCTTCCCTCATTCGGGTAATGAGGGAAGGCAGCAGTCCCTAAGTCATCACAGAGTGTGATCGGGTCAGTGAGACTGCTGACCCCACCCCTCTCTGTGACGACGTGTTACTGATTGACACTCCACCCTGGGCGCTTCAGGGCTTAAAACTGAAGCACCCAGGTGCTAGTCAATGATTGACGCTACCCCTCGTCACTGAGGGGGAGGACCTCATGAACCTTTGCTGAGCTGAGGAGGTCAAGCCCCAGAAGTTGTGACATCCTCAGCCCAGCAAAGTTCAGCTCTGGCAGCCAGGAGCCTGTGCATTTAAGGCATGTCTAGCCCTGGCTGACTGACCTGAAAGAAGAGTGTCTGTCTGGCCAACCTTTGCTCAGCCTGTCAGACACTCTTCTTTAGCGGCTAAAGGTGAGGGGGCATGTTCCCTCAGCCCCAGTGGACTGGCCGCAGCTGCTTATTACCATGCTGTACAGATATTAGGATACATCCCATCCTCCTCCTCATGGCTATGGCTTATGATCTCAGTTTTAGGAACCATCTCAGCTACCTGATCTCTCTTTGGCTAGCCCTGATCACTACAAGCCTGTCTGCTAGCTCATTGTGTGGCTGTGTCTGGAGAGCATGAGTGGCGCTTGAAGAAATCATCTGCTCTGAGCCTGCTGCTGACTTCTGGGACAAGCGTGCCATCTACACAGATCTCACTTTCCTGCAGTTTCTGGAGCAGGACAAGCTTGAAATCAAACTCTCTTCATGCGGGGTATGTGCTCACCTGCCCACAGACTTGAACAGAGGAATGCCTGTCGTATACCGTTTTTACACACACATAGGTATTATATTTCTAGATAGGACAATTGCATCACCCTCATTTTACTTTCGATCCAGGATTTGCTTTTGAATGCTCAACAGTATTTGCCCCTCTGTCCATCTCTGTGATAATGTTTATGGATTGGCTTGTGAAATTGAAAGCAGCAGTTGCTTTGTGGGACAAAGAAAGTGTGATATACCCCTTCCCACATTAACTGAATCAGTCTGTTCTGTCACTCATTTTCAACTTTCTTCAAGAAAACACTGTCAGTGGCACACCTGTCAGTCTGGGACTTTGTATGTTTAAGGGATAGATATCTGATGCCTAGCAATATAAAGACAAGTCTAAGTCTCGTAATCCTGTTTATGTTGTGCCTGCCATTAGACACTCTGCAACGAATCTCCCTTACTTACAGAAGAGACACTCCAGAAGTATGCCAAGTTGGAAAAATGTAAGAGTAAGTAGCAAACTTAACTCCTGCTACTTTAGGTTTGATCTCTAAACAAACCCAATGGACTGTGCCTCTTGATTACATCCTGGTTGCAAAAGATGGAATTTGTCCACTTGTAAGTGCAAAATTCTGCATTTTCATCTTGAATATTTCTCTAGGGATGCATGAACCCTTTGATCCTGTATGCAAAAGTTTAGATTGCCCTCCAGTGACATGCAGTAGTTCCAAGGATGCGATGGGATCCGGGTGGGTAGGGTTTGAAATTCAACTACATGATTTTGTGTCCATTGCCATTGTCAATACATGACCCGGTACACCCTGAACGGTGATGTAAAGTGTTTAAAATGATGATCTGCTTGTCTAGCATTCAATTATAGGCACTACTGTGATGGTCATCATTCTCCTGCAATATCGTCTATTTTGCTATAATGAAAATTTGATAAAGCTTGTGTAAGAAAAATGTAGCCAAATGTTTAAAGGGATTATACACTTTTGACGATGGGATAAAATTTGGCAAGTTTGTTCTTTGTAAAAAAGCATTTTTGGAGGCTGGGGAAAAGAAGATTCTTAAGATTATATTAGCCATTTTCATTGTTCTTTTTCTGGTTTATATCTGTGTCCAAGTCTGCGCTTACTCCATCTCACTCCGGGCATATCATCAAGGCGGCGCTATGAAATTATCGCCGCTTTTGCGTCCGTTTTCGGGCAAAAAGCGGCGATAATTTCATCGCCTTATCAGCAAAGAAACGCTATCGCGTGAATTGCTGACTTAGCACCCGTAAAACAACAACGCCCAGCTTTGCATCGCTAATGAGATGCAAAGTGGGCGTTCCTTCCGAAAATAACTGGAGAAATGTCGCTAACCGACATTTCTCCAATTATCAATGGGCACGCTGACAAGCATAGCGATAAGAAAAGTAGTGCTAACCGCGGTTATCGCTACTTTCCTTACGCCTGCTTTTAGTTTGACTGAGCCATGATATCCAAGGGAAGGTGGATATCATGGTTTACTCTGCCGTGCCCTATCAACAACGTAGCGCCAAACGTTGTGCGATTATAGCTGGAATCCCAGCGATAATTGCACATTTGGCAGCTAACTCGGTCATTTTTATTGCTCTGAAGATAAGCGTCGCTGATAGCGCGCTATCTCCGCGATAAAAACAAGCGATAGCCGGCGATAATTATCTTAGCGCTAAGTGCGCTTAGCCATAATTATCGCCGGTTGTTGATGATATGCCCCTAAATGCTTTGCTACTTTCAATTCTTACCCTGGGAAGGCCCTAAATAAGGATGATGGTCTTTAGACTATTATCAAAATAATACAGATCAGGAAGCGACTAATGAGTTATGAAATTTTCAAGATTATGCAAATAAATAACATGAGTATTGAGAATACATAAAATTGTATTAGCATAACTAATTTGCTTCAGCCATTTTGTCTTACTCAAGCTAACACTTCTCACAGGAAGTGTCTGTCTCTGATGCAAAGCCATTCCCACCTCTTGGCTACCTTAGAGCGAAAACAAAGACTAGCTTTCTCAGTTGAATAGTTTGTGTATTTCACTTGTTCTTATGAGGTCAGATTATACATCTGCTTGTATCTTTTAAGAATTAATCATATGACACTGTTCCAGATTTATATTCACTAATGTATAAATCTGTGCTTTGCTGTCGCTCGAGGAGCTTGCTCTATTCATCAGTGCTAGGGGGAACTCTGGTCAGTTGGCTCTGGGATTCAAAGACTATTAATTTTTATTTTGTTGATACACTCTTATAGACTTTGATTGGCATGTGAAAAGGTTTTCTTTAACAATGTTAAGAATTTTTGATCCCTGACAGACTCCATAGAACAGTGACATAAGTGCTTGGGTGGGTGATAGAATTCATGATGTAGAATGTTCAGTTAACGGTTACATGCTGAGGATTAAAGACATGTAAAACCAAGCTCTGTGTGCAGCATTATCATTTGCATGTACCCGGGCCGCAGAGGATGCTACATTTGGTGACAAGATAGGGCATTAAGTAAACCCCGTGAACCGAAGAACCAAGAGTGCTCTCCTGTAGAGTTTCCCGTGGTCCAGCAACCTGCTTGTGTGGGCCATGTGTGCCTCAGTCGAAGTGAAAAATCAATGGGTGGTGTAAGTGAAGTCGTAGCACCACTTCATTCAGTGCAAGACCGGTGAAGGAAGTGGAGGCCTTACAGAAGGTTTGTTTGTCGTTGTCTAGAAATTTGTTAGTAAAGTCAAGACAAGAGATACTGTGCCACAGCCTAACACAGAACTGTCATTCATACAGCATGACAACATTAAAGGGACAGACAACCAGGTACAGAAAGTGCAACAAGCAGCAACAGCCAGGTGTGAGGATACGATCACGCTTACCAAAATCTGAGTAAAGTGAGTAATCAAGTAAAAGCATTTGGGCAAAGCAACCCAAGTAGAAGACTAAGGGTTGTGAATATGGACCTGTTGACCCCTACGGCAGAAACCACAAAACATGCCAGGTGCGTTCCGCATGACTTGACAGTCTTTAAAAAGTTGAAAGACTCCAGTGGCAGCTCAAAAAAAAGCTATACAAGTTCAGATTTGGCCATAACAATCCTGAAACCAGCACATTAGTAGGACTTACAGATGGTATGAATGATGCAAGTTCAGGTGAACAGCATATACTCTTGTCAGTAAGTGCCAAAACTGGTTATGATGCTGCTGCATTCCTGAAACCACTGCTTACATTAGATATATCCGAGAAACTAAATATTGGCACATGATGGACTGACTGGATTAAAGCGTTTGATGATTTCATTGATTCACCGGAAGAAGCAAATGACAAAAAGATCATGAAATATCTAAAGAATTTGGCGGGTGAAGGAGTAAAAGAAGTGATAAAGAAAATGCCTCACAATGGTGAAGTGTCATACCATCAAATCAAAGAGGTGCTAAACACCAAGTTCAATCAAATGCCAAATTTCAATTGCGAAAAATATATTTTCTTTCAGACAAGAAAGACTGCAAGTTGGTGAAATGATCCATGAGTTTGTAGAAAGACTAGATATGCTCATCAAACACTGCAGATTCATTAGGTTTAATGATGAAGAAGCTACTTAACTAAGAATCATAGATGGTTGCCTTTCTGATTCCTTCAGATGATGAATGATGAGAAAAACGCTGAGCCTCAAGTGAGTGCTAATGGCTGCCAGAGCTAAGAAACATGCTGACAAACAAGCCGTTGACATGGAGGTCGGAGGAGCCCAAAGAGAGTCAGTCATGAATGTGACAAGCAAGCAGAGATCTAAAGCTAAGGGACATAAAGGGATGTCTCCAAAGAACAAGTTGTGTTTCCAATGTGGATTTTCCTTTTCACGTGAAGGTAAATATCCCACCATTGGACAGATATGCAAAGGCTGCGGGAAAGAGAACCATTTTATAATGGTTTGTAAAGAGAGGAAAAGATCAAGTGTGTAATGTGAAGAAAACAAAATAGAGGCAAGATCATGTGCATCACGTCGAGAAAACAAAATTTATGCCAGAAAGCTCCAGCGACATTCTAATTACGTTCACAAAACCAGGCGGCAACATTGGTTGAGGCAAGTAGAAACTGAACGACGTTGATTGTCACCTAATTCCTTGTCTAAACGTTTGTGACTGTCATTGTCTAACGACAGAGAGAAAGATGAGTGTGCAATGTCAATGTTGACCACTGGATCACTTGTGCATGTTGGATGAGCTTCTTTCAATGAAGAATGCTGGTGAAAGCAAGGTCAACAAGAGAAACTGTGAAATTCATTTGGACGCTCTCCCATAATCAGACTGAAAGTGAATGGTTACTCCATACTGTTTGTCATTGATAGTGGTGTGTGAATAAACATTATGCAAGCGAAAAAATACAATGTTACCTGGCATTGAGAGGTGGGGGCTGAGATTGCATTAATGTGTGCATCATCCAGGAAATTATCAAAACCCCTCTGACTACTTCTCACATGTACAAATACAGTGTCATGGCACTGCTTCTAAAGCGGCTTATGCTATTGTTAACTCCATCGTGAAATACAGTACATCTGCTGCCCTATCGATGGAACAAATCATTACTACCACGAGCACTGGCAAAGATTTGCTAATACTCAACGACGTTATTACACATCAATAGTGCTAAACACATTCTCAACCTCTTCATGATAACCTTGAATACCAGAAATTCAAAATATGTAGGAAGAACTTTCAGTTACCCCAGAAAGCATCACCATACGAGGATTGAGAATTGTCATGCCTGAGAGTCGTAGGCAGCAGCTTATTGAACTGGCCCATCAGGGACATTGCGGAGTTGTTGCTACTAAACACGCTCTATGGGACTGAGGGCCTCATGTAGGTAGCATACCAGTTACCACTTCTTAAATACCGAGCCGTACCGAATCGGTATTTAAGAAGTGGTAACTCGTATGTAGGTAATGAGTCGGTAATTTTTACCGATTCGTTACAATTCGGTAATTACCGAATCGGTATTTACCGATTCGGTAATGAGGCATACTTTCCCATTGAGGGGGAGGTATGCCTCATTACCGAATCGGTAAATACCGATTCGGTAATTGTGGAGAACATGCAAGGGTGGCAGGGTGTCACATTGACACCCTGTTGCACCCCTGATTCGGCCATGTGTGCACATGTGGCATACATACATGCCCTTAGGGCATGTATGTATGCCACATTGCACACTGCTACGCGCTCCAAAATGCATACACACATACATTAATTATTTACCACCAACTATAAGTTGGTGGTAAATACCGACTCATAAACACACCCACACACTCCCCCTACATATCATTTCTGGAATCGGAATTTACCGATTCGGTAAAATTACCGAATCGGTAAAATTACCACATCGGTAACGTTACCGATTCGGTAATTTTACCGATTCGGTAGTTTTACTGAATCGGTAAATTCCGATTCCAGAAATTGACCCCCTACATACCAATAGCCAAAATACCGGTCGGTAACGGTATAATTACCGAAAATCGGCCGTTACCGACCGGTATTTGGCTACCTACATGAGGCCCTGAGTGTGGTTCCCTGCTCTTGATGAAAAAGTTGGAAAAGAGTTCAGGGTGTGCCATTTGTGCTACTGCTAGTCATCCAAAACCACCCCACATCTGTTAAACATATCTGCATGGGAGAGGATTGAAATTGATTTCTTTGGACCACTTGACAGTGGACATCATCTGCTAGTGATAGTGAATATTCCCATTTTCCTTGTGGAAGATCTGTTGTCAACTATGCATGACAGTCATTGAGGAATTAGAAAGTATTTTTGCATCATGGAGTGTTCTTCGATTTTGAAATCTGATAATGGTCCGCCTTTCAATAGTCGAGAATTTAAAGATTTTCTCAATCATCTGAATGTCAAGCATCAGAAAAAGCACACCTCTTTGGCCACAGGTGAATGGTGTTGTTGAGAGATTTATGAGCACCCTCAAGAGGACTGTTCAGCGCGCTGTGCTGGAACAGCTAGAACTCAAATCAGTTCTTCTGTCTAATCTTCATGCATGCAGATCAGCTCCCCATTCTACCATGGGTGAAAGCCCTGCCACCTTGATGTTTGGGAGAGCCATAGGCACCAAGATGCCACAAAAATCCACTGAGAGATTTCTTGACAATGATAAACTGTGCATTATTGATTTGTCAAACAAACGCAAAATGAATACCTATACAGACAGATACCACGGTGCTTGGAGCATTGAGTACAAAAGAAGAGACCAAATCATTGTCAGGCAGAAACAGAAATGCAAGTCTGATGCACCTTTTGATGCTGACCCACTGAGGGTTGTGACTAGTAAAGGACATATGGGGACTGCTCACTGTCCTGGAAGGTCCATTATGCAAGACTCTTTGCATTTCAAGCACCTGCCTTAACATTCACCAGCTCCAAATGTCAGAAGTGAGACTTAGCCACCTGAGAGCCTGGCGAGCCCAACAACTGTTCCATTCTCTTTGCCACCAGTGGCAGTCATGGACACTTCTTTTTTCTCTCTGCAACCTCACATGACTAGATCTGGATGATTCATTCAAGAACCACAACGGGTTATTGAAGAGTTGTAAGGTAGAAATGTATTATTTGTAGTACTGTTTTTTTCACAAAGGGGAAGATGTAGTGTCTGGTGAGTTAGGGATGATCTTGGTCCCTGATGGATTCCATAGAAGTGTGACGTAAGTGCTTGGGTGTGGGTGATAGAATTCATGATGTAGAATGTTCAGTGTTAGACGCTGAGGAATAAAGATGTGTGATACCAAGCTCTGTGTAAGGCGTGATTATTTGCCTGTACCTGGGCTAGAGAGGAGACTACAACAATATGTCGAGAATGAGAAAACCTTATGCCAGAGTCACCATTATTCCACCGATGGCGTCCAGTGTGTCAAGCATAGCCACAATATGTCAACTGTAGGCCAGTATGACACCAAGGAGAGTCACAATATTTACAAAAATGCTCTCAATGTTTCAAGAACAGACAAAATTATGCCATGGATAGTCACAGCTATGTCTACAAGGTGCACAATGTGTGAAGAATGGACACCATTATTTAAATTAATCCCTCACAAACACACAACTCTATTCACAAAAAAGATTACACATGTGCAGTGCTTTATTTGAGCTGGTGGTTGCAGATGGGGCTCACCATCACTCATTTTTGGGATCAGTGCATTTTGTTCCTCAACAAACTTTTATTCAGAGCAAGAGAGAGAAAACCAAATATGTGCACCTTGACAATATGTATACATATCATCAAGGTCTGTAGATGTGGAGTTAGGAATAGCAAATCTATACTTCCTCTATATGCACTTACCCTTCAGTATTTTGATCTTTGATATTTTGTCCACGATCTTCTTGTACCACAATATTCATAGCCTCGATATTCAGTAGTACAGTATTTTCATACTAACAATGCTTACTCTCACAAAAGCCAATATGTACGGCCTTGTTATCCTCTTACCTTCCATCAGTGGAAGACCTGCTAGCATTTATCCTCCGTTGTCATGTTCTGGATGTAGATACACTGGAGCACCTCAGTAGCAGTGAGAGAAAGAACCTTTCATGACTGGAAGTTTATGCTTGTTCTACTTAGACCCTTGCCACCTCTGCTCATGAATAAGATTGACAGGCACTCTTGTCTATAAGCAAAGCATAGAGTGATCAGGTGTGATCTTTGTGTGAAGGCTGGTGTAGACATCGCTGTTTGTTCAAGTAAGGCTGCTGGCTTTGTTTTACATCCACATCATAGCTGGAAAATGATAGGCCCCACCCATCACTCTAGAATGGGCAAGCCACAAGTGATATGGAAAGGAACTCTTGTTGAATCTAGCAACACAGTATTTTTTTTTAATATTGTTTATTTAGTGGTACATTTTCATTTAATCAAAATTATTCTACCAGTTTCCTGCTATACTTAGATAGAAAAGTCCAATCCGCAATATCATGGAAGCCATCAAGGTCCCGTTGTTTTTCACAATTATGAAAATGGTTGCTGGATCCAAGTCTGTTTATAGTGCTACAAGGCTACCATTATCCTCCCCTTTCTTAACAGCTACTTGTGATCCCTAATGGACCCATTCAGAGACCAATGACTGAGTGTTCTTTCTTATGTGAATGACATTCATCGTTATCTAGATTTCAACACTACACAGACATAGTTCCCCTCTGTATGGATTTGGTCACAGGTCAGATTCTAGCAGGCGGTTCAAAGATTAAAGTTGCTAAAAAGGAGTGAATGTTTTTGGGACTTCCTCATCTGATCAATACCCTGTCAATTCCTCCACCTACTTACTTCACTTGAAAGTCTACTATGTCTACTGTGCTATTTTATAACACACTAAGGCACAAATAACCCGAGTCATACAAAGGTCCTATTGAAATAAACAGCATTTTATGGCCTTTCTGAACACAGCAAGACAGGACAATTAGTGTAATCCAGCTGGTAAAGATTCTACAACGTAGGGGTCTAGCACAGAAAATTGCCTCTTTTTGCCGGGTTAGAACAGCTATTGTGAGCTGCTTGTGGCTTACATGGTCCTAGCAGCATGGCCTTTGTGCCAAAAAGGTCAAGAATATAGGTCTCACCAGGGAGCAGACTTCACGCTAATCAATGTGTTGGTCCAAAGTTCATAGACATACCAATACAGTATTGTGTCGTTCTATTTTGTTTATCTCTTCTCAGAGCTCCAGGCGGCAACAGGTCATTTATCATTTTTAGCTTGACTTTGGGTGCACATTAACACTTCCCCAGGGTCATACTGCTTACACCTACATAAATAGCAGTCAACAACTCTTCATGTCTGTTTCTGTTTCTTGTTGGCCAAGGTGTGCGCCCAAGCCAGGCAGAACCCACCACTCTAGTCAGGGTAAGTCAGATACACACTAAAGATAACCTGTGCTCATCCTCTTGTAGCTTGGCGCAGAGCAGGCAGGCAGGCAGGCATGCTTATCTACAGAGGCAATGTGTAAAGCTTTTGTGCAACACACTCACACTGTAACACAATGAATACAGAAATAGATGACTATATTGTAAACACATTAAGGCCAAAATGATAGAAATACACTGTATACTTTTCAAGATATGCACTTTTCAGATTAGCACCCTCTGGATTGTGGAACACAAGGTCAGAATGATGGAAATCACTAAGTACCTTTTCACTATTCTCACATTACATCCATAGAGGCAGGCGAAGCGCCGTCACAACTATTAGGGGATTTACGAGAGTCCCCCTAGTGCAATTGCAATGATCCTGGTTGCCCCTCCCCCTGGGGGCCCTATGTAGGTGTTATATGGCCCTTAGGGACATTGTCGACATTGCTAGGTTAGCATGAGCTTGGCTGCTATGATGCTGCTTTTGCGCACATTACTAAATCACTTTGTTTTTGCAAGTCTCTGTTTGTGCCTTTCACGTGAGAAAGGGCTGTCTTTCGCAGTCTCTGCCTTTCCTGGAGTATAGTCTGCACACGATGTGCAAGGTCGATAAACAATGCCCCTTGTTATTCTGTTCTGGTCAGTCCCTAGCACCTAGACATAACATGCTACACAAAGCTGCAGTAATGAAGACTCGTGCTTTGATATTACGTTGTTGCATGCTGTTTTTACACACTAGAAAGCCGTTCCATGGAGAAGTGCTCCGCTGTTCCTATGATGTAAACCTTACATTCAGGCTTTGAGGTAAGGGGTCTGCTGCCAAAGCCCAGAGATCTTCCTTTATATATAAAATAAACTTCTTCTAGTCAAGGGGAGGGTGATTAGGCCTATTTGCCTTCTTTTCCACAGTCTTTATATAATGACTTCTCCCTTTGTATTCTATGGAATTGTCACAATGCTAACTGTGCTGAGTTTATGCATTTTGCTGCTGGTAGTGGCTTGTATACTGTATTGTTTGAACTTTGTTCACTGACTGCTAATTCTTATTATGGACAAGTATGAGTGAGTTAGCGAAAGAGTACGTCTTGCTCTTGGGATTCCTGAGAGAGTCGGGAGTGTTGTGTTCTGCGTTGTCTTAACATTTGTAGCTTTGTGATATTTGGAGGAGAACGAATGAGACACTATAGCTAGTCGGTATTGGGATTTTGGGCACTAACGTGGTAGTTTGGTACACCCCTATACACTGAGGTCCTGTTTTCCTGCACATAGTTCTGTGTATGTGCAGAATCCCTGCAACAGAGGCCCGACTCTGAACAAGGAATGCTCCCAAATTACAGTGTGTCCAGATTCCTCCAGGGCCACTCAGACTGTGACTTCTACTGCAACGAGAGCCACGCATGGACCCCTTGGGACTGGGTGCCAGAAAAGGTTCCAGCTACCCGCAGCCCGGCGGCAGGGACGACATGGGTCTAAGGACCCAGACACAGTACCTTTTGTGCCTCAGTGAAGAGGAGGTGTCATGTGTCCCAGTTAGGCCTAGAGGGATACAGTGCCATTTTTACATGTACCCTGGTTTCTTCCTAAAGTTACCTTCACTCTCCCACAGTGACTGTTACCACACATTTGCAACTATGACAGTGCAGATTAATTTCTAGGAAACTATACTTGCTTACAAACCAACTTCGCAAGAACACTATCACGATACCTTGACACATCATGTACAAGGTTAGTACATAAGGCAACAGAGCTATCCATTACACTTAAACAATGGTGGTCTGACCGAAATCTCGGCCCAAGGCAAAGATGGATTTTGTTATAAATAAACATCCATTTCCAGATGCTGGCAGAGTAGCGCTTTGCTGTCATTGGCAAGGTTTGTACATGCTTATGCTTCGGACTAGCAGTCTGCTGACATCTCTACGAGGGATGACCAGCTTCTGACCACGATGAGGACCTACATTTTTTCCCTTCAGGTAACGGGGGTTGGATCATCCAGTACAGGGATCCTTGGTAGAACACACACACCCTAGATACTTAGGTTAGGGGATGCATAGTAGGAGTACACCAGATTTCTATATTGTTTTACATGCTTGCATTTATACATTGTTTTAGCACAATGGTGGAACTTTTCATTCTGTTCACAGTCCTAATACTTTTTTATTTTTTTTATTTTGTTTTTTGCTTTTTGAAAACCTTTATTGAGGATTCAACACATGTTGCATTACAATCTGTCAACGAGGCATAGACAAAATCACAGTACAGAACCGTTACATACACATTGAAACTAAGCATGATGACATCACCAAAGAATCACATAGCAAGAGAAGATTGGCGCTGAACGAAAATGAAACTCCCAGTGCGGCCGAAATGTGTACTAAAGTTAGTGCGTAGTGTCGCGTGGGCGCGGGAACAGCAAAATCGTGGAAGCTAACTGGCCGCGCTGTCCACGAAAGACATGGCCCTCCCAATAAGCTTGTTGGGCCGTGGGGTGGATGGGGTGTCTTGGCGTTGTAGGTAGGAGATGAGAGGGCCCCAGATATCAGGTGACTGGGTGTGAGTGTTTGATTGGTTCTGATGCTCCGTCCATCACCACCCCCTTTTGTACCGCTTTGTTCGCCATAAGTTGGCAGGGTATGCTCAGACGTGAGTCCCTTGCTCACTTTGCCACTGGATTCAAGCAAGCCTGGCTGAAGACGGCTGAAATGCCAGAAACCGGTCCTAGGAAGCTTGTTTCCGGTCCAGGGAAGTCATGGCTTGGCAGTTCGGGCTGGACTGTTCCCATGAGGCACAGGGTCAGACTGATTTGCATATGGCCATGTCTGAACTGGGGTGGCAGAGTGGGCTAAAGAACGGTGATGGATCAAACCCAGATCTGTTGACTGGGTGTGAGTGTTTGATTGGTTCTGATGCTCCGTCCATCACCACCCCCTTTTGTACGGCTAGCAGCCAGCATCAGTTCCCAGAATTCCCCCAGTAGCGTCTGACAATGGGCGGAGTCCTCCAGCCAGGCTCGGACCTTGGGAGCAGGTCTCCGTCCCCAGTGCAAGGACACCCCGCGCCGGGCAAGAACTAATAGCATGGCAATCAGTTTGCGACTCATGTTTGAAAATTGTTTCACGTAGCCCAGGAGGCACACGAGGGGGTCTGGGGCGATTTGTATGGAGGTGATCTCAGTGATGGCAGTGCAAACGGCCTGCCAGTAGGTGGAAACATCAGGGCACAGCCAGGCTAGGTAAGGAAAATCAGCCGCGGGGGAGGAGCACCGCAAATATCTGTCGCTATCGATGAGACATTCTGTGCAGTGTTGCGGGTGTGCGGTATAATCTATGCAAGTATTTGAAGTGAATGAGCCGCAATCGATAGTTGGGAGACAGGCGTGTAGTCTGGTTGCAGCAGTATAACCAATCGTCCTGAGATAGGTCCGTGCCCAGGTCCGAGCTCCAGGCAAAATGGGCGCGTTCAGTGGTGACGAGGTAAGCAGCAAATGAGAGGCCATATATCCTAGTAAGCATTTTACGTGGGGAGCTGGAAGCGTAAACCAAATTGAGGCCAGCCAGCGCAGGAGGGGGCTGAGGGAATATGGAGTGATTTTCTCGGCAGGAGGCCCTAATTTGTTAATATAGCAGCATATACAATGGGCCGGCCTCGCCATCGAGGGTGAGAAAGGTATTGTCAGGGTAAAGGTCCACCAGCGTAACGAGACCCATACGCGCAGCGCGCTTCTCCATGCCAGCAGTTTGCAAGGGAGGAAATACTGGGTTACAGGTCCAGCGCTGGTTCTCCACTGTGTCAATCTCACCATGAGGGGGTTTAGGAGGAGCAAATAGAGCAGTTTGTAGCGGCCAAGGAGCAGCGAGATCAGCTTCCACCGCGACATGTGGTTGAAATGGCATGGGATGCAGCCAGAAGTGAAGGAAGCTGGCCTGGGCGCTAAGCACGTACAACTTGAAGTCTGGGGCACCCATGCCACCCCGGGATAAAGGGAACGTGAGAATGTCGTACGGAATCCTGGGCTGCCGACCGGCCCACACGAGTGTGATGATAAGAGATCACAATTTACGAAAGAAGTGCACAGTGAGAGGGATTGGAACATTGAGAAAGAGGTATAAGAATATTTGGAAGTACCACCATCTTGGTGATGGCAATTCGCCCCGCCAACGACAGGCGAAGTTTCTGCCAGAGTTGAATCTTGGTGTCCAACCAATCCATAGCCCGGCCGAAGTTAGCCTTCCATAGCTGGTCCAGGTCCCTGCTGAGCCAGATGCCCAGATATCTGGAGGGACACGAGACCAAGACTATGGGATACTCAGAGGCAAAGGGGGTGCTGGCATCTGTGAGAGGAAAAAGAATGGATTTGCTCCAGTTTACCTGTATGCCGGACAAGCCCCCACACCGCACAACCTCCCTGATCATGGGGGCGAGATTTTCTCGTGGATTGCGGACATACAAGGTTACATCGTCTGCGTACATGGAGATGACCAAGGCCCGAGGTGCGAAGCCAATGCCCCTTTGGGTGTGATGTTGTCTGAGCCAAGCAACAAGAGGCTTCATGGCAATAGCGAAAAGCATGGGGGAGAGGGGGCATCCCTGCCTAGTGCCCCTCGCAATGGGGAATTGGCTCTGTGATCTGACCGTTAATCCGCATGTGGGCGGTAGGCAAGGTGTATAAAAGCTGGACCTTGGGTACGAAGACCGGACTGAAACCCAGGCAGGGTAGAAGGTAAAGAAGAAAGGGCCATTCAAGTGTGTCGAAGCCCTTGGTGGCGTCCAATAGAGCGGCCACGGCTGGTAAGAAGGGATTTATCTGATGGAGGTCGGGAAATATAGTCCGTAGGTTGTGCGAAGTGGCGCGCCCGGTAATGAAGCCGGACTGGTCCAGACAAGCAATTAGTGGCATGAGAGGAAGAAGGCGCGAAGCCAGCAATTTAGCAAAAACGTTGTTATCTGTATTGATGAGGGATAGGGGGCGATAGGAGTCACATAGTTCGGGGGATATATCGGCCTCTAAATGAAGTGTAAGCAAGGCCTCGCAGAGAGTGGGGGGAAAGCAGCCGCTTTCAAACGATTCAAATGTGGAACAAGGAGGGGCGCAAACAGCTTATAAGAGGAAGCAGGAAGGCCATCGGAGCCAGGGGCCTTATCCCAGGGAGACCGCAGATGACAGCCAAAATCACTTCTTTAGAGAACAGTTTGTCAAGGAATTCCCAGTGCCTATAGCCCAGCCACAGGAGCTCGATAGTCTCGAAATATTGATAGAGAACTTCACGAGAGGGAGCCTTTCCAGCAGCATAGAGTTGTGAGTGAAAGGCAGTAAGCCTGGCAACCACCTCAACAGGGTAGGTCGTCCTGTCCGGATCTTGGAGTGCTGTGACATAGGAGGCAGTGTGTGGATGGCACAGAAGGTTGGCAAGGGTTTTCCCAGGGTGGTCACCCTCGCCGTAGCGACGTACTCTAGCCTCCATACCCAGGAATGAAATCTCTCTGTTAGCTTTGTCCTGGAATTCAGTGAGTTTGCCTCTGATCTGAGCCAGGATTTCTGGTTTAGGGTTCTGGGACTGCTGGGAGTCGAGAGCCTTGATTTCCCTCTCAAAATGCTCCAGGACACTCCGAATGGAGCGAAGCACTCCAGAGTGCTTGGAAATACACTCGCCCCGAATCACTGCTTTAAAACCCTCCCAGAGCGTCGAGGGGGAATCAACCTCACGGTCCTAGTACTTCTTATAACTTTCATTTACTTCTGTCTATTGATCATTGCAGAACATATAGTTTATGCAAGAATCACGTTGGTTCAATAAATGTTCAAAAAGGCACGCTGTGTATTCTTTGTATATTTCTCTGATAGAAAGAGAGCACAAGTGACTAATCTAAAAGGTTCTAGATCCATTACCATGATTCCCAGTGTGGTTAGGGTTGTCATGTTCAGTGGTTGCCAGAACAATTTGCTACCTGCCTAGGGCTAGGGGACTTATGGTGGCATTGTTTGCTTGCTGGCCTATAGGACTGCATATCCTGAGGGGGTGCATGGAATCAGCCTGGCACCATCCCGACGGTTATGCTGTCCACAAACACGCAGTTCCTACCATAAAGTCCATGGCAGAGGCAATGCATCGAGGGGCCTTTCAGGCAGTTCTGAAATTATTGGGGCAGACTCAGCAGTCTGTTGGGAGCCCCAGAAACACTGCCGTGGTCATTCCTATCTCGGTCTGGGCTCCGCCTGCTGGGGTTTCGAGGATCAATAGGAACAATAGCTGCTATTGTACCATGTGGGTTTCAGCTCACAGAGGGGGCGTTTTGAGGCAGCACAGATTCTCTATGGAGTCTCCCTGTTACCTTGGCAATGCATTTGTAAAATGAAGGCAGCTGACACCAGTAAGGGAACATGCTGATCCCTGGAGGAATGATGTAGACTCTGCAAACACTGCCCGGGCAGCGCAAATCCAGCAAAGCAAGTGTCAATTCTTCGTGAGGCACTTGACCTTTGCAAGGGAGGATGCGTTTGATTTTGACATAAACGGTTTATCAACGACATGCTGATCAAACTAAAGCCCCACTGCCAGACTCACCAGTTGCAGAGTCCCACGGCAGGGGCAGGAAGGCAGGAGTCTTTGATGGCTCTGAGAATCCAAAAGAACACTGGGCAAGCCTACAAGCCCTGGGAGAACACTTAAGGGCACAAAAGCAATTTATCAGCAGGTCAGCTCATCTAGACAAGTTGCAAAGTGGCATCCCTCCTGCAGCACAGCAATCAGCAGGCCAACACAGCAAAACAGTTAGCAAGAATGGTAGTTCCTCCTGGCACCACAGCAATCCTCCTGGCAATACATCTGGTTGCAAGTCCCACACAGCGTTTGATCAAATTGAAGTGCACAAAGGTCCTTTTTAGCCCAACCCTTTCTCCAGACTATCAGTAGGGGGTGCATCAGACCTTTGTGTGAGGCCAGGACACAACCTAATCAAATGTAAGTGTGAACCACCTCTCCCTCTCCCTGCCTAGGAAGACTGTCAGTATGCAGTTTTGAATGCAGATGTATCCCCTGTCACACCCAGCCCTTCCCGTGTTGTGGCTGTCTGGAGAGAATGCACAAAGTGTAGCTGTCACCCAGTCCAGATGTGTATTGGTGACAGGCTGCATAGCACAAAGAGTTATAAGCGCAGAGAAATGGAAACTTTCTAAAAGTGGTATTTCTAAAATAGTAATATGATATCCAACCTCACCAGTAGGTAGGATTTATCACTACCTTTCTAGGCATACCAAACATGGCAAATAAAGGAATTACCACTTAAAAGTATGTAAGGGAATTCTGACCACAGCCGGACTGAGAACGCAAACCAGCCCTGGCAATAAAGTCAGACTGCCCCAGGATGGCGAGGGAAGCAGGGGTGGTGGTGGGAAACACTGCTGCTGCTTTTGTTATTTTATTAAAGGGGGCGATATTGCAGCACTGCTGCAAAACCAGCCCCCAGTAACAAAAAAACAGCCCCCATCGCTCCTAAACTGGACCCCACCCTTCCGGCCCACCAGGAAAACACCCGGAACCCGCTACGGCCAGTCCGGCCCTGGTTTAGACTCGCTAAAGTTAGAGTTAGGCTGTGCAGTGGGCCGGAATCGCTAGGACAGAAAGACTGATTCCAGCAGTTAATCCCTCCCCTGTAACGTCCAGTTAAAGCATTGCCAGTGCCAACGTCAATGGGAGGAAATTTGCAAAACCGGTTACAGGTACTGGTTTTACTGGATGAACATCCAGATGCGGCTCAGCATCCTCTTTGGAATTACAGATCCTTTTCTGTTCTCATATATCACCTGCCAGCAGGTGGTAAATGGGAGTAGGTGGATTGCTGTGGGTGGGGGCGACAATAGCGGAGCAGGTAGAGCGTCTAGGGGAGTGTAGGCTGGAGGCAGAAGGGGACCAGGCTTCACTTGTACCTTCAGCCGACTTTTCCTACAAGTAACATTGGACCAGATGTTCAAGCTCACAGTAAATCACATCAGAACTCTTAGCTCAGGCGACGGGATATCCTGTCAAGGAATAGTGTTTTTCTCGATTCATAATAGTTCCTCAAGAGGTGATATGTTTGGACCACTTACAGCGTTTCTTCTTGTTTAGTTTAATAATTCAGTTCACAGCACGTTGTTCAATGAGTGTTACAAATATTGTAAATAAACACAGCCCAAGACATTCTCCTATACTATAGGCATGGCCACTGGAAGTATGCAATCATGCGGCCATGGCGTTTTCCTCATATTTATGGATTTTCCGCACTTGCCACATAATCTATCATCTGCTGCAAAACGTTGTCATTTTACCCAAAAATACGTTGTTTCTGGCTCAAATGGATCAGAAGTTACTAAAACTGGCACCACATGTATGACCACGTAGTGGCAGATCCTTTGTAACGCAGGTTGCTCTATTGCTGTATTTGGGTGTTAAACTGATATTAATGAGGTAAAATCTTTGGCCAATCAGTGGTAAAGTGTAAAAATGATAAAATAGTGAAGTAATGCTGCTCCAAAATGTGCCGCATTAGGCCATGTATTTTTGCTTTTTTTGCCACATAATTTAGCAACCTCTGCCTGATCATTTGGACCTTCCTTGTCGCATAATTCCAGTCTCCCAGATGATGGGTGAGCGACCAAAATGAACAGAAAGCTAATTTGGTTAGTTAGAATAACACCCCTTTACAAATAGTTAGGTTTATATTTGCTACACTCTACAGAGTTTACAATTTGATTATTTATATTTTATGTAGACTTTGCTATTATAGTTCGATTTTTGAAGGTTCGTCTTATTGTCTTTTAGCAACGTGGCCTTGGAAGACACTGAGCATTGGATACGACTTCAAAACGTACTCGAGATAAGGCTTCTCTGATAAGTTATTTCTGTTGGCAGCTCAAGTTTAAAAAATGATTGTCAATGGAATGTTGAAAATACAACTTGAAGTTATCAGGCTCTGGCAGGTTTAAAGAAATCTGTACCACATGTTGGAAGAGATGGGCTCTATCAAAGCACAGTGCATGGAATCTTTCCACAAGTATCAAAGAAATCCATAAGTATGCTGCTGATTCAAAAGTGAGGAATGGATACTCTCTTTCTATCGCATGCATCTTTCTTTGACAAATTACACCAAGATCTGGTGATTAAAATCTCAGTGCTATGTTTATGTAAAACAATAAAGAGGAACAGATATTTCACAAGAGGGTAGGCCTACTTGCAGGTTAAATGCTAATATTCTAAAGCAAGGTACACGCAAACAAAAACACAGTTAATGGAATATGAAAGTTGAAAGAGATTGATTTAAAATAAGGATATTTCTGCCTTAAGCTAATTCGCTGACTTTTTCCCCGGCATATGTTCTAGCAGCCATCATATCAAAAATAAAAATAAAGGGTAAAAGGGGAGGAGGGAAGGATATGGTCCTCCCAGCACATTCGGGCATGTCCTATCACATAGGTCCTGTGTGCTGTCCTTGTGCTTTGCATTCCCATTGCTACAAAAGGAACTCTGCAGGCAAAGATGCTCATTCACCAAAATACCAGGGGTTGTGGAAATGACATCGTACCATTTGACCGTTCAGTGGAAAGACAGGAAGTGACATCACAGGCCATTTGATCCCCCCAGTGACACTAGTGAAAGTGACATTGTATAATGAAACACCAAACCAAACAAACAAACCTTATTCGGTTTTCACATATGAAACCATAAAAGTACTCTACAAAACCACACATGGTATAAAAAGTATAAAATATTTATACATGCGTCACATAGGGGACAGAGGTACCCTAAAAATCTCATACAGTACAAGTGACAAATTATTAAGTGCATATATCCTAGATCATAAAAATGAAAAGACAGTTAAAAAGATAATTCCAAGACTATATATATCGTCAGGATTGCTAGAGTAAAAGAAACATACCTTAAAACTACAATCATTTAATCGAGGCATGCTCCAAGCTTCACTGCAGATTTTAGGAAATTGAGGACAAAGAAAAAAGAATGTCCATACAACAACTGTAGGTGAATAAATGCTGGACACACCTGCTTGAACTTCAACCTCCTTAAAGTAGGAATAATAAAGGTTTTTCCACAGGGGGATTAAACATAAAATGTCCTCATTCACCTCAGTGTTAGCTCAGATAGCCGCTGTTAGATTTCGATTTGTCTGGTGCTGGTTTCTTCCTTGTTCCGAGCGGGCTGAGGACCCTCGACTTAAACCGGCATGAAAACAATCCAGATACTGTCCTGGAATGTCAATTGCTTGCGCGTGAGGTCCAGAAGGGCTAAAATCTTGTAATATCTAAAAGATTCCCCCGTGCAGGTCATTGTTCTCCTGGAAACCCATCTTCTTAAGGAAGAGACTAACGAAATTTTTCAAAACAAAAAATGGGTTGACTCTTTCATGTGCTCGAACCAGACCGCTAACATCAGGGGGCTACTATGGTCCAAATCAATCTGACCCTTCTTTTCTTAAAACCATCTTCTCTTATCTCCTAGACTACCCAGACCCGGTTATTATGGCCAGGGATTTTAATATCATTCTTAAACCCAAACTTGATAAATCTGCAAGTAGTAGAGCCATCGTTCCTTCTAAGTCACAGGTGTATTTGCAGACAATGATGGCGCAAACCGGTCTTTGTGACATCTGGAGAGAAAGATCGAGACAGCAGCTAGGTGTATCATACTGCAATAGCAAGTATCGACATAAGTCAAGAATTGACTACATTTTGGTTAGTTAATATCTAAGGGTAAGGTTTAGGACATAGGATATCTGACTTCCCACCTTTTGGACTACTCAGGGATATTATTGGATCTTGATTGGGTGCAGGCCCAGCATCCCAGAGCTTCGTCTTTTGATCGAACTTTACTTCTTGAGGAGGCAGAGATGTCCTTCCTGTCCCAGGAGACCGAATATTTTTTTAAGGTAAATTTAGACTCAGCTACAGCCACCATGGTCTGGTACACCCTTATGGCTTTTCTAAGGAATCTAATTATGAGTAGGGTGAGTTTTAGAAACAAAAAATATAGAGGGGAGATCGCACTTAAGGAGGCAGAAATGAAGGCAGTGGAGTTAGATCTCACAGTGTTTTTTTTTTTGGAAAGGCAGCAAGAGGACCTGAATAAACTCAGCAAACTAAGGGAGCAGCCGGATACCATTCTTCAAATAAGGCTTATGCATAGATGGGAGGCAAGCAATATCGCCCATTTTGAGTATGGGGAAGGGGTAGGCAAGCTTTTGGCATGGAAAGCCAAGTCTGACAGGCTTCGCAATCAGATTAAAGAAATTGTTGCAGACGGCGGAGTAACTGTTTTTTCTTCGGATGAAGAGATAGGCAGCGCCTTTTTTGATTTTTTTCAAGAACTCTACCAAGAAGATCGAGCAGTAGACAAGGTCAAGGACTGGTTGGATAGGTCTACGCTCATGCTCTTGAGTTCTAAACAGCAGGAAGAAATAGAGCAGGACATCACGCAGGAAGAAGTGAGGAAGGTCCTCGCTATTTGTGAGAGAGGGAAGGCTGCAGGTCCCGATGAGCTCCCAGCTGAGCTCTATAGGTCTTTGGGTGAAGTGATAATCCCGGTTTTGACACAACTATTTAATGAGATCGTATCAGACGGCCTCAAGCTCCCAGGGTCTTGGAGTGATGCTACAATTTTGAAACCTAGTAAAAATGCAGCGAGCTGTGGGTCCTATAGGCCCATCTTGCTGTTGAACGTGGATTATAAAATCTTTGCCGGGATCCTGGCGGCCAGGCTGGGCCTCGTGGCCGGTGATATCCTTCATCCTGATCAGAAGGGGTTCGGTAAGGGAAGGTATCCATTGGACCCTACTTACGATTTTATCGGAGCAATAGATATTGCCTCCACCTATTTACACCCTTTCGCTGTCATGACACTCTATGCCACTAAGGCTTTCGACAGGGTCAATTGGGTCTATCTATCAGAAACCATGGGGAAATTTAATTTGGACAGGAAGTTCTGTCGAACCATTCAGTTGATTTACCAAGAGCCGTCAGCCAGACTTCTGGTTAATGGCAACCTGACCAGACCTTTTAAGATTACTAGGGGGACTAGGCAGGGCTGCCCACTCTCCTTTTCGATCTGTACAACGAGCCTTTTGCTCAGCGGCTCTGGGAGGAACTTAGCATTGCGCCATTTAAACACGGTGAGTCGGAGAGGAAGGTGGCCCTGTATGCAGATGATATCTTGATTCTCTCTGCAGATTTAGCTATGACTTTCCCTGCTGTAATCCGATTGGCACAGGATTTCGGGCAGTTTTCGGGGTATGAGGTGAATGCCGGGAAGACTGAGGTCATGAAGTGGAATCTTGAGGGGTGCCAGCACCAGGCCAATCCTAGCATGCGATACCTGGGGGTCAGAATAGTCCAGGATAGGTCAACTTAGAGGTAGTGTCAAGGGAGTGCCAGAAACAGATGAAATCTTGGGTCCATCTTCCGTTAACCACTCTTGGGAGGGTTAATTTGGTTAAGAATGGTGGTTCTCCCTAAGATAACCTTCCTTTTTAATTGCATTCCCCTGCACTGTGACAAACCGGCTATTGATAAACTTCAGCAGGCCATCAACTCTATCGTCTGGGTATATAGATCTACTAGAATCGCCTGGAAGAAGCTGAGGGGTAGGAGAGAGAAAGGTGGTCTGGCCCTCCCTGACTTGCAATACTATGCTTGGGATATACAGGAAATCCTGCAGGTACGCGTTTTTGTCCGTTCAGCTGTGGCAGGAGACCGGGCCTGCAACGCACCTCCGGCGCGTGAGATGAGAAAGTGTCCCTGTTCGGGCGCCAATTTATGTGGTAAATATTTTATTACCGGTACTATTTTTTATGCGGTAAAGTCTAGTAAGAATAACTCAGTATAAATAAAAGGCAGAATCCGTGGTATTAGAGGTTCTGAAAGGCTTTATTCCTCTATAAAGGAATTATGGTTCGAACCATAGGCATCAAATTCCATCACCACGAGGGTTCAGGAAGGGAAGGCAATACATTATTGACAAGTAATGATATTTATATGAAAAGTATTACATTAAGACAGATGCAAGAGGCGTAACAGCTGATAATACAGATAATGATACACATACGTAATGAAAAAAGGCGTAAACATAGGCGTAACTAAATACGTCATTAAACATGATGTCACAAGTGGGTGGATCCATAAGAGAATCCTGCAATGTCAGCAGAAATACTTGGCAGAGATGCACGCGCAGCCGCATGACGTGTGATTGACGTGCAACTAGAGGGTGAAGGAGACTTGACATTTAGCTCTACATGTGGAGACAGAAGTCTGAGGGGTCATGTCAACCTAATCCCAAATCATATCTAATATCTTATGTTTAAAGAACACCTTGTGGATTGTAGATACGATCCAGTGCCAGGTAAACAGGACAGATTGCTACTATCATCACTACGTATACGACGAGCTACATTGTATTTAATGACGATACCAGGAATGGTTGAACACCTAGACAATATATATCACTTTGTCCAAACAGGGCGAGGCCCAGAAAGTATTAACGAAGCTATGGAATACCAGAAAGTGGATGTACAAAGACAACTACTACGTTTTTTCATAAACTGCGTGATCAGGAACCAAGACAGGCCTGAGGCAGATCATGATACCATGCAAAAACTTGCCAAATGGGGTCAGAACATATCAGACGAGAAACATGATAGACAGGCGTGTATAATCGCCATGTATCGAAAGATCCGCAAGGAAGTAGAACGAATACATAAAGAAAGACGAGAAGCAGACAGAATTGAATCAGAGGGAGAGGAGGAGCAAGAATCAGAACAATTAGATACGATAGCTTACGTAGGTAGAGGAAGACCCCATAATAATACTAGAGGCTTTAATGATCCGATACGTCCGATACGTCCAGAATGTAACAGACATTTTCAAGCCCCTATGTTAAATACAAGGTCCCCTGAACACCTATTCCAAGCCGCTGATAAATTACTCCGAGATCGAAGGGGGTACCATATGCTCGATTCCATGGATGAACAAGAATTAGCCAGGTCAGCAGTACAATGGGCTGACAGTCCCAGCAAATACAGTGATGATGCACTAGCACACACGTTTCTGAATCTTGCCCCAGACGAACAGCGTTTAGCTAGTATATACATGATTCAACACCTCCTTATATTATATAAAAGCCAACACTCCGATCCTGGACCCTTACCTGACATATTGACAGAACTACTCACGGATAAATGGAGAGGGTCAGGTACTGATTTGATTAAAGAAATTCTAGAATTTCGAAACCAGTATATAGTTTCCGCATTCCCAGAACACGTTCCAAATCCCACTATGGGAAGAAAAATGTATCACATAGATAGACAGAATCCGTTACGCGAAGTACACCCAATCAGAGGTGAAGATAATAACTTTACACGCGTGTTTGTGTACACGCCTATAACTAAAATTGAATTATTAGAAATGAAGAAAGTAGTACCCAGCCATGACAAGGATCCAGCAGGTTTCCACCGTGAGATAAAAGACATGTTGCTCATGGGAGAGTATACCTACCCCGACATTATGAAAATATTGAAAGTGTTAATGCCTGCCGGTGTTTATGAGAAACTCAAAGAAAAGGAATGGGAGGTGGGAGACCAAAAGATAGGTTGGACAGCATTAGAAAACGAAGAAAAGGCCCGAGCTGCAGGATCAGGGCTTGGGGAAAAGACTACAGCACTACCAGGATTACTAGTACAGGTACTGCCACGTTTATTAACTACGAAAAAGGAGGACTGGGGTGCAATCTCAGCCTGTAAACAAAAGCAAGATGAAGACACTAGTGATTTCTATTCGCGATTTGAAAAATGTTTTGGTATCAATAGTGGCATAAAAGCAAGTAGCGAGTCATATCCACATCTGTTTGTGACAAAATTAGTTGAAAATTCCCTGCCGCAAGTTAAGAATAGAGTATTGAAATTTGAGAGTACCTGGCAAGGTAACACCCCGTCACAGATGTTACAGATGTTACTATATCACCACAATAGAATTAGAGAAGAACAAGAACATGAACAAAGACGTATGAAAGATACGAAAATGAAAATGCTTGTTGCCCAGTCAGTTCCAGCTGATGGTCATAAAAAAGGTGATTCCGCAGGTCCGACGAAAGGGACATGCAACTATTGTAAGCAACAAGGTCATTATATACACGATTGTCCAGTTCTGAAACATAATATCGCCACGGGTAGAACACAGGAAAGACCACGTCCACCTAGACAGGATCAGAATCAACAACAAATCCCTCAGCATGCACAACCTAGGTCAGCTCCGCAACAACTAGCTCCGCAACAGGCAGCTCTACAACAGACCGTAGCACCACCACAAGCGCAGCCTATTGCTGCCACACAAGCAACAACGCAACAGATGTACCAGTATGCACAAAATGACTATCCCGATTATCAGCGATACACATGAAATAGCCTAGAGAGGGAAGTTGGCTTACCCCTTATCGAGGTTCCTGTAGATCAAGAGGGACCTTATGTACATAGTGAACTATTAGGGGAAGACAGAAAGTTTTTACTTGATACAGGGGCAAGCAGAACAACTATACGACGCAGTGAAGTTCCAGGGGCACCCCTCTCAGGCTCACAGAATATTTCCCTTGGATTCTCAGGAAAGCCTATCATTAATGAAGTAACGCAACCCCTTCCACTTACGGTTGGTCCATTGACACGAACCACAGATTTATTGCTTACTAAATCATGTCCAGAAAACTTGTTAGGTATAAAAACATTGAAAGCTCTAGGAGCTATAATATGTTGTTCTCCGGAAGGAGTACGATTATTTTTACGTGATTTCAAAGGTCACTACGTGTCCAGAGACATGGATCACCGGCTGCAGAATTTACCTACACATCTATGGGCACAAGGCCCAACTGATGTTGGTTGCATGAACATTACACCATATCGAGTCACACTAAAAACAGGAGTAGTACTACCACGAATGCGACAATACAAGTTACCACCAGATGCTGTTGTGGCTTTGCTGCAAATCATTGACGAGCTCATTGCACAAGGAGTGGTTGTAGAAACCGACTCCAATGTATGTAATTCCCCGATAATTCCGATTCTTAAAAGAACGGATCCAAAAGCATCACCAGTATATCGATTAGTTATTGATCTGCGCGAATTAAATAAATGTATTGTACCACAATACCCTGTGGTCCCAGATATCTCTTCATTACTAACAGCTATTGACTCAGAAGCAACGTTCTTCACTGTAATTGATCTCAAGAATGCCTTCTTTAGCGTCCCAATAGATCCGGAAAGTCAATATTTGTTCGGATTCAGTTTGAATGGACGAAGTTTTAAATTCACACGCGCACCTCAAGGATTTACAGAAAGCCCCAGCATCTATAGCCAAGCACTGAAACGAGAACTTGACAGTATCCACATGCCAGTTAACACTGCCTTGCTTCAATATGTCGATGATCTGCTGATCACCTCCCGAAGCGAACCTGAATGTGAAAAAGCGTCACTGACGGTTTTAAGATTTCTGGCCGACAAGGGGCACAAGGTGTCCCCTTCTAAGCTGCAATTCTGTGTCCAGCAAGTTGTTTACCTTGGGCACTCGCTGTCCAAGGAGGGAAGACAGCTTACACCCGACCGCATCCAGTTAATTGCTAACATGTCACCACCAAAGACACAAAAGGAGGTGCGGGCTTTTATAGGTCTCACTTCATACTGTAGGCAGTGGATCCCTCAATATGCATTTCTAGCAAAACCACTCATCCAGTTGACAACACAGGAGGCAGCCACATCGACTGTCCTCCCTTGGACTCAAGAACATACACATGCCTTTGAAAGCCTAAAGAAAGCTTTATGCCAAGCACCTGTTTTAGCAACACCATGTTACAGTAAGCCTTTTACACTCTTTTTTACAGAACGCAAAGGTACTGCCTTGTCAGTACTCACTCAGGAACAAGCAGGATCACACAAACCATGTGCTTATTTCTCTAGTACATTAGATCCAGTAGCTCAGGCTCTTCCTGCGTGCCTGAAATCAGTGGCAGCAACAGCTTTAGCAATCAGACAAAGCGATGCCATAGTGTTAGGACATCAATTGACAGTACAAGTACCACACGCAGTAGAGGTTCTCTTGAACCGCACACAAACACAACACTTGACTATAGCAAGACTCACCGGTTATGAATTAACATTGTTTCAGCCACATATAGAAATCAGACGTTGTAATACGTTAAATCCTGCCACACTTTTGCCCGTAAATGGAACAGATCCATTAGCACATGATTGTATTGAAGTCATTACTATCACGACGAAACCCAGACAAGACTTGACAGACATCCCTTTATCAGATCCAGACCTGACATTGTATGTAGATGGTTCATGTATGAGAACAAGTACAGGAGAGTTAGTGGCCGCTTACGCAGTCACAACAGACACTGAAGTCATTGAAACAAATTGTATTAACACTTTGTCAGCTCAAGCAGCAGAGCTCATCGCTCTGACACAAGCCTGTATTCAAGCCAAAAATAAGAAAGTCAACATATACACAGATTCACGTTATGCATTCGGAGTCGTCCATGACTTCGGCGTACTGTGGCGAGAGAGAGGTTATTTAACTTCTCATGGTGCCCACATCCAACACGGACCCCTCATTCAAGCCCTATTAGACGCGATTCATCTACCTATTGCAATATCGATTATGAAATGCAAAGCCCATACAAAAGTTACCGATATCATTTCTCAGGGTAATGACCTAGCTGACAGAACAGCTAAACAGACTGCTCAGAATCAGACCCATACAACTGACACGACAAAGACAATAGTTCCGACACCAACACATTGCATGACAGTTAAGGATCCCGCCCTTGATGTAATTGACATACAGACACATGCTACACCAGAAGAAATAAAGAAATGGACTGAATTAGGAGGGATCCAAACGGATCAAGGATGGATGACGAAGGAAAAATCTATATGGTTTCTTCCCGACTCCATGGTTCAAGTCATCATTAACACAATACATAGTCCAGCGCACCTAGGAGAAAAAGCTATGCTAGACAGTATTCAACACATTTGGTTCAACAAACACTTGCGAGCAGCAGCCAAACAGAAAGTACGTACCTGTATGATATGTTGTCAGTTTAATCCAGGTAAAAGCATCCCCGTAGAGCAGGGTGGATTTCAACCTCCCGATCATGCTTTTGAAGTCCTCCAGATGGATTATATCCAGATGGAACGATGTCGAGGATTCAAATATGTTCTCGTAGTTGTCTGTGCTCTTTCCCGTTGGACAGAAGCCTACCCGGTTTCAGATTACACTGCCCCGACTACTGCCAAACAGCTAGTTCGAGAATTCTTCCCACGATTCGGTTTACCATGTGTCGTGTACTCAGATAACGGCCAGCCATTCTCATCTGAACTAATGAAACACGTTTCACTTCTGTTAGGTTACCAATGGAAATTCCACTGTGTTCGACATCCCGAGGCAGCAGGTCTTGTGGAACGTCATAATCAAACTCTGAAAATTAGATTGTCCAAAATGTGTAGAGAAAAAGGTGTCGATTGGATAGTAGCCTTACCAGTTGCGCTCTTTTATATGAGAATGGTAGCACATTCTCGAACAGGGCTATCCCCGTACGAGGTGATCTTCGGTAGACCACCAAATATGTGGGGGACGCCTATACCTCGCAAAATCACTGATGTTGACTGTAATATGCTGACAGACTACCTGGCTTCCTTGATGTCTGCACTACAATCTTGTCGTTCACAGGTAGCTGCAGCTTTTCCCGATAACACTGAGGTGAAGCCCCATGACGTGGTTCCAGGTGATCTGGTTCTTGTGAGGAACTTCGACCGGAAGACCCAGTTGGAGCCCAGGTGGAAATCGCCCAAACTCGTCTTGCTGACAACAAGGACAGCCGTGAAGGTTGAGGGACGTAAAGGGTGGTTACACTCGAGTCATATCAAGAAATTTTATGGACTACCGTCCGATGTGAACACTCAGCCCTGCATTCCCTCACAGACAGACTCAAAGCTCCCCTTGGTTGAACAGACAAAAAATGAACTCTATAAACTGAAATTAAGGTCTAGCAAGTCAGACAATTTGATTGTTTAAGTCCTCTCCAAGGTGAATCGGTTGAATTTGTCTCTGACATGTATCCTCTAGACCGAAATAGAGAGAGAAATAGACAGATAAAGCTTAAAAAACATGCGTACTGTAAATCGCTTCGTAGTCACTGCACAGTTACATTATTAATTTTGTTTTTTCTAAGTCTTTTGATCATCATTTCTAGTGTATTGTTACATATGTATTACCCTATTTCTAAGCATGCTTACAATGTTACCGCAGAACATTCTTTTAGCGAATTACCTCCGCATGAGTTGTCTTATAGATTTGCGCTGCGCAACAACACTTTCATTAGTATGTTACATCATTCCCATCAGACCAGCAATGCTACAAATTGTTGGATATGTGGCCGACTCCCTCCCTATCAGAACTATAAGGGAGTTTTGCCCCTCTTTCCGTATCCGTTCACACACAATGGCTCCTGTGGAGCATGGTTTAGTTTGATTAATTCCCTAGATTCAAATCCCGTAGTTTATCAAGACAACTGGGTATGGGGAAACCTGAACCTAGTTTTGCTTAAAGTCTGCTACCCTAACAAGGAGGGACTTCCCAAAAGAACAGGAACTGATCTAGAAAATGAAGTATATGGATTAGGTAATTTTACACTTAACCTCCTGATTCTGAATGTTGAATCCGAAGCTACGCCAATCTTATCCGTTATGTCAGTATTCCCAGTTAAAGGGGAATTATGTGTAAGAAAGAATGGTTCCATACACATGGGCCATAGTAAATGCACCACTGTAATAAAATTCAGTGATCAAGGCAAGTCTACATTTAGAGCTTCCCGTCATTCCTACTTCATATGTGGCCAGACCGCATATATACGTCTACCTCTAGATTGGGATGGTACCTGTTACATAGCATTCCTTCTGCCACCTGTTTTCCTAGCCCCTCCTGATTATCACAGAAATACCCATTTAGTACACAATAGACAGCAGAGAGATCTCCCGATTGTCGATTACACTGAAACGGCATGGGAACAATACACAGATTTCAATAAAGGTTTCTTTCCCTATATAGGTACAGTCACTAATAGTAAGCTGATACGTAGATTAACTAGAACCCTTGAAGCAGTAGTGAACGAGACTACCTCCGCCTTAGGAAATTTAACAGAAGAGCAGTCTGCGATGCGGATTGTTGTGCTTCAAAATCGTCTTGTCCTTGACGTCATCCTGGCCGATAGGGGCGGAGCTTGTAGGGTCATCGGATCAAGTTGCTGTGTTTTCATACCAGAAAACTCGCCGTCAGTATATAAAGCCATAACTCGCCTTCATAAGATTATAAGCCAGATACACCAGAGTCCAGGCACCTGGACTTGGTTCGGTTGGTTCTGGAGCGTGTTGTCAGCCTGGGGATGGAGGATCCTATCCTTCCTAGGTATTGGCTTTCTCATACTATTCAGTTGCTGCTTATGTCTACAATGTGGGCCAGCGATTTGTGGTCTGTGTGCCACATCGTGTATCCCGCATCCAAGTTTTCGTTCAAGATCCCGGAAGAAGAAAGAAGAACAAATGATGCTATATGACCAGATCGATGGATTGATGAAGATCGATATCTCCTGAGGGTCCGTAGGGGACAAGGAGGGAATGAGGAAATATGAATTTTGTGATCAGTTATGTCCCCTATCGTAGACCCCAACGGCTCCATGTGCATGTTACAAGTACATGTATGTTCCCTCCAGTTCCAGTTATGAAGACGCAAATACATGTGCGTCCACCGTCAACATGTCCTCTTTCAGATCCGCCATGAATGGGTCAGATATTCCATTCCTAAGTATGAAAGGCCACCGACTTTATGTGGTTCACTTTCCACATTTTACAGATTCAGGTGAGTAGGCCCTGAATTCTGCCATCAAGCCTTTTCCTGCCTTCTGCCTCTGAAAGCTCCAGTCCGAACCTGCATCTGTATCCATGAACTTTGTCCTACTCCCTGCGCGGCTAACGGTGCCTGATCCAGCCTGTTGCCTGCCAAAAACTGTATTTCACCTGCAAGATTATCTGCTCCGCTCCTCATCCGATGCATTCCTGTCTAGTAGTTTAGGTAAACATTCTTCCAGCTACCGTGCAAAGGGCCAGGCCTCACTGTCCTCATGCAAGTAATTCATAGCCCCTGTTACCATGGAAGATTCCTGCCCCCTCGCATCTCATGTAGACATTTAGACGCTTGTACACACACTAACAGTCAGTATAGAATAGATTCCGTCCGAGAGACCTTTCCTTTTGGATAATACAGTTCTTTAAACATAAGATATTAGATATGATTTGGGATTAGGTTGACATGACCCCTCAGACTTCTGTCTCCACATGTAGAGCTAAATGTCAAGTCTCCTTCACCCTCTAGTTGCACGTCAATCACACGTCATGCGGCTGCGCGTGCATCTCTGCCAAGTATTTCTGCTGACATTGCAGGATTCTCTTATGGATCCACCCACTTGTGACATCATGTTTAATGACGTATTTAGTTACGCCTATGTTTACGCCTTTTTTCATTACGTATGTGTATCATTATCTGTATTATCAGCTGTTACGCCTCTTGCATCTGTCTTAATGTAATACTTTTCATATAAATATCATTACTTGTCAATAATGTATTGCCTTCCCTTCCTGAACCCTCGTGGTGATGGAATTTGATGCCTATGGTTCGAACCATAATTCCTTTATAGAGGAATAAAGCCTTTCAGAACCTCTAATTCTGCCTCTTATTTATACTGAGTTATTCTTACTAGACTTTACCGCATAAAAAATAGTACCGGTAATAAAATATTTACCACAATGCTGTCAAAAATTCCAGTAAGCACTGGGGCGGGAGCCATGTTCTTGGCTATGCTAAATGGGGCCAGCTTACCTGAGGAGGGCTTTCTGTTTAAATTTGGGGAACCAAAATTCTTCAAAAAGGTTAAGCTTAAAGTTCTCCAGGCAATGGCCAGAAAGTGGGCCAGTCTTAAGTGCCTCGCCAGCCTTAACTATTTTTCTAGTCTAGCCCCTCTCTGGGATTCACCGGGTACACAGGAGTGCTTAAGGGATAGACTGGCATTACCCCTTAGAGAAGCTGGTTTGATGGTTTGGGGGGACTTGGCCTATGAAGGTACACTCATTTCATGGGTACAACTTAGTGAAAGAGTCGGAGTCGGTCTCTCAAGGTTTAAGTATATTCAGCTGCGGAGCTAGGCTCAAACCCAGCAAACTTTGAAAACTATCATAGGCAGTGGCAATACCTTGGAACACCAGTTAGTGGCTAGGCCAGCTAGGAGGAGGGAGGTCTCGTTTTGGTATTGGACCATTGAGGAGGCTGTGGATGGTGATTTTAAACTGGCTGAAGAACTGTCAGGTGAAGCTTTACCAAATGAACCGTGGGAGTATCTGTGGCAAACTTCTTTCAAGATCCTTTTTGATATTGTAAAACCAGCTTGGCTGAAGAGAAACCACCTGTTCACTGAACACAGGGCCTCTTTATCTCCACTTGAGGCTGACTAAAATCTCGAGGGGTTCTCCAGTCAGTTGTGGGAAGTGTGACCTGGCTGGAGCTTCGGTTGTACACATGTTTAAGGACTGTCCTGCTATAGCAGTTTTTCGGGAAGGAGTTGGAAAGTCTCTGGTTGATATTATGGGCCTCCCAATCCAAATAAATTTGGCCTTGATAATTTTTGGTTTCTCTAACCAAGTTACAGGACCAGCCAGATCCTTCCTATTTTATGCTATATTGTTAGCTAGGAGGCAAATATGTAAGCGATGGATAGAACCCACTCCCCCCTCGCACTCTGACTAGCTTGCTTCGCTTTTTGAGACATCTAAGATGGGCTTGTCTAGAGCTTGCAGCAGGAAAAAGACAGCATTCTGGAACTTGTTGCTAAAATGGTCTGGGGCCTAATCTCCATGGAGATTTATAAATAACCAAACATCTATATAATAATCAGTCCTATGATTATGTCTCTATGGTACTCTTTGGACTTTGTTGGGCATGCCCAGGAATTTCATTGGCCAACGACGATAGTCACCAGGCTCATTCGAGCCCTGTCGAAGAGTGACCTCTCCCCCTTTCCGGCGTTAGTGACATTCGAGCCTGTCATAGTACCTGGAGGCGGGTGTTCCCCGTGGCTCCAATTCAAAGCCTACTTTTCCCAGAATATCGGGTACTGGTACAGACGGCTTGTTTGTTCAGTGGGGTCGGAGGCGAATGAGGACAAAAAAAATAAATACAAAAATAAAAGTTTTTCAGGGGGTTGTATAATGGTTACAAAATATTAAAAAATGAAGCATGTCCTGTGGAGACTCACATTCGCAGCCACAGGGTTCTAAAATCTGACCTCTACTACTCCCCCGTGGCAGGGCCAACAGGAGGTGAAACAGATCGAATCGGAACCTGGTCAATAAAAAACGTTCATCGTTGCTAAAAGGTCCCAGGAGACATGGCTCAGTCATAGGTGTTGTTTTCAAAATTAAAAATTTACGGACACTGGGTTTCCTCAATATCCAACTCTTCCCTCTCCATTTCCTTAGGCTGCAAAAATACTCCTTGACCCACCCCCGATCATTCTTAGTCCCCAATTCTGGGTTTGTAAATAGTTCAACTCTTCCCAAGCTTTCGAAGCTGCTTTTGATATATCTGAGCCATGGAATATAATGGGCATAATCAAGGGACATACACTCAAGATCAAGCGACTCAAGGTCGATCCTTCATTCAGCCAAATCTTTAGCCAAAATAATAATGGGTGTAAAGCCAATAAAATAAATCACAGAGATAGGGTACCCCCAGTTCTTCATGTACCACCATATTCGATGTTCCCAGGGGACACCAAACAGGTGCTTCAAGAATGAGTTTTCAGCTACTTGTACCTCATTCATGGGGACGTAACTCCATATTTCGCTGCTGTAAGCGACTTTAGCAACACACTAGGGGGCAGATTTATGTTTTACTTGCGCCACTTTTGCGCCGCCGTTGCGTCACTTTTGTGACGCAGCAGCGGCGCAAATCCTGCGCCATGGTGCGGGGTATTTACAACGTGACGCATCTGAGAGATGCGTCACGTTGTAAAGCCCTGCGCCACATGTAGGCGTTCCAGGGCAGGTGGGGGCGTTCCGGCGCAGGAACGCCTCCTAAAAGTGGCTGAGTGAAATCTACAAGATTTCACTCAGTCACTTTTAGGCCCATGCTGCGTCAAAACCCTGCGCCTGCTTGAAGCAGGCGTAAGGATTGACGCAGCATTGTACAGATATGGCCCCCCAGAACATTGCTGGAGCTGCGTCGCGCTTGCGACGCAACTCCAGCAATGCGCCACTTTTACGGCACAGATGCGTCACGCATCTGTGCCGTTTTTGCCCCATGGTGCGCCGCATTATAAATGCGGCGCATCCATGGTGGCGCAGCTGTGGCGCATAATAACTGGCGCATCCCTGCTGATATGCAGGGATGCGCCGGTTATCATAAATCTGCCCCTAGGCCTGGTATATCTTTAGAAGTGTGGCAATCGGTCTCCTACCTAGTTTAGAGGCAAAGTTTAAAACAGCCGTATTTGCATGCACTAGATCTCCCCTTTTCCTCTGTTTCAATGGGCCCCATTTAATTTTCTCATCCATTAGGACCCGAAGGTGCGAGAAGGCATCAGTGTGGGGAACTTTTGCAGAACCTACCATAAATTGAAAAGGCTTTCCCGGGCAAAGGTCCCGCCTGCATCACAAAGGATTTGGAGTCGTTTATAGACAGGTCCCGATTTGCCATAAAAGAGGAGAAGGAGTCAAGCAGTATTTGTAACCCCCTAGCGGTCCTAGATAAAAGGACCACATCATCTGCATATAATAAGACAGGCAGACCATGTCTGCCTACCTGCGGGTAGTCAACCTTGGCTCTGTTAAAACTTTATCCAAATTATTATTGTATAACTTAAACAGAAAGGGGGCTAAAATACACCCCTGAGGTACTCCTCTTCTTATTGCAAAATTGCGGGAAACCCTTAGATCTTGTGAAAATCTAACCTGCGCCTTGGTTGATCGGTGAAGGTCTTCCAGAAAAAGAACGATGTTATCATCTACTCCAATAGCCAACATGACACAATCACTTGACCACAATGTGGTGATGTGCAGTGAAACCACATTTCTGTAGACACAATGGCACATCGCAATTTTCAGTTTTTGTCACATGCTAAACCTCACAAGTATGAATATCTCTCAGTAGACAATTGCAAACCCCATCATAAAAATAGAAACACACATTTTTCATGCAAAATGTATCCCTTTGAACAACTGATATAATTCGAAAATCATGTGAACAAGTTAAACTAAATGTGCATAATATACTTTATGCCAAAAGGACAGGTTTGACAACAGCTATCATTTCTCACTAAATGACTATAACAAGCAGAAAACTAAACCTCAGCCCTGAGCACAATGGCAATAACGCTGGAGGTCGGTGTAAATGCATGTGACATAGAAGTGACGACATATTTTCCTGCACCCAAAGATATGACCAATCAACCATACACCCCTCCCTATAGATTTTGCAAGCAGTCATATAATTTGTGAATAAGTCACTGTGCACATTTCACAGCTCACTATTTAAAATGATGTGCCCCTCTGGGGTCTAAGTGAAATAAAAGTATATTGTGGTGCCCAAGGAAATGCAAAAAGCCAGTCAGTCAAAGGCTTTTATTATCGGTAAAAAAACATAAAAAGACATATATACAAACTTACAATAAAAAAAAGCACAGTTATAACTAAAAACAAATATATTTAAAAGATCATTCATTGTGGTCCTGACACATAAGAAGTTCATAACAAAATCAAAAAAGGATCGTAAAATTTCTTTAGATACATTAAAAAGGGCACAGCACTCCTAATGGTCAATCCCTAACTATAATATATATAGAAGACCACATTCATTACAGTGTTTAAACTACTGCAGGAACAATAGTTTGTGGACTTTCAGATTTTAATTTTTTACACCTCGAGTGCCACATAGACAAAAGAAATCTAGCAGTCGCAAACACTATCAGGGGGGTGGTATCATATTTGAGAATTCTAAATACCTCCCTGTAGTCCTTAAGCCCCCTAGACTTACAAAGTTGAATGATGCATTTTGCTCTTGCCTTGCCGTAAAAGGGGCAGAAGAGCAGGACATGAAAATCTGTCTCTCTGCTACACGCACAACCTGGGCAGGAACACATGGTATATAGGGCGTTTGACCACTTATGTGTTACACCCCTAAGAGGCAATGAACCATGTCTAAACTGAATCAGTAGTTTCTTGGCCAGGGGAGGCTGGATATCATCCAAAAATTTCTCAAAATGAGGATGGACTTTGATATCCAAAAAGGTGTCAGTCAGCCTACCCGTGGAAGAGTTTGTTGTTATATATTCCATACGGTAGCGCTTGAAAGCCACACTCAGAAATTTCTTGGAGTACAGGGCACAGGTCTCCTCGGGGACGACCACATGTCCCCCCTACCTAGAGCATAACAAAGTTGCTTGATGTAGTTTAGCCATGGAATTTTACCCTTGCTCCCCCTGGACAAAAGGTCCCCTAGGTCCTCCCTGTAGCTGGAGTGCTCAGGGGTCGACCATAAGCATCTCCAATACAGGAGGGGGCGATTTGAGACAATCTCCTGAATGGGAACCAAGCCCAGATCCAACCGAAGGGGGGTCAGGGGGGTACTCATAGGGAGTCTCAAAAGGCGCCTAATAAAACTATTCTCAGTGAGAGATAGGGGGGCAGCACTGACATGACCCCATAACTCTGCACCGTAAAGTGCTCCCCCTCTCGCCTGGGTTTTATAAATTTCCATGGGCGGACTCAACAGCTTAGAAGAGGTGTCATTAAAAACCTTTAGAATACCGCCAGTTGATTGGGCCAGCTTCAGGTTAGCCTTAACGATAAGAGATCCCCAATCCATTCGATCATTTAATGTGACCCCCAAATAATCGAAGGTGGACACTCGGTCCAAAGCAGTTCCATCCAAGTGAGGGAGGGGACAATTGGCTAAATTCATGTTATAAACCATAAACTTGGTTTTAGAAAGGTTAATCTCCAAGTTCCTCAGTCTACAAAAGGAGCAAAAAGCCTCTAATGTGCGCAGTATACCTGTAGATGATTTTGACAATAAGAGGGTATCATCAGCGAACATTAGGGCAGGTATCTTCCGCCCCGCTAAACTTGGAGAGTCCAGATCTCTTGCTCCATATAGGTGGTCTATCAACCCGTTTAGGAAGAGCGAGAAGAGCGTGGGGGCCAAAACGCACCCCTTCCTTACTCCCTTTTCCACCGGGAACGGAGCCGACAGCTCCCCACACCTCCCAAATCTCACCCTTGCGTATGTACCTTGGTGCATACGATTAAATAGAAGGCACAGGTAGGCCGTAGCACCCATCTCCAACAGGATTGCCCAGAGTTTATCCCTTTCGACCAGGTCAAATGCGGACCGAAGGTCCACAAAAATCAGATACAAGCTACCTGCCCCAATAGTGACCATCTTCCAGTAGACCAACTGTAATCTGAACAGTTGGTCAATGGTGGAAACTTTTGCACGAAAGCCCGTTCGAAGGGAGGTTAGGATGTGATGTTCGTCCATCCAGCTCTGCAACCTTGATAAAAGAAAGCGGGCAAATAATTTCTGGAGGACGTCAATCAAACTAAGGGGGCGGTAGTTAGCTGGGTCGAGAGGGGAAGCTTTTTAGTGAATTGGGATAATTTCGGCTCCCAGCCAAGTGGAGGGGATCTCCAAGCCCTGTAGAATGACATTAAAATAAACCCAAATATAAGGGGCCCAGACCTTTTGTTCACTAAGATATAAATCGCCAGGGATCCTATCGAGGCCTGGAGCTTTCCCTAGAGTCAAACTTTTGAGGGCCACCTGAACTTCAAGGAGGGAGCAGGGTGGGCAAACAAGGCGCCAGGCCTCCAAGTGTACTGGTTCACAAATGCTTGTTTGAGTCACTGGATCTACTCGAGATTCAGAGTTACTGAGTGAATAAAGAGGTTTGAAGTGATCCAGCCAAACCTCTTCGCTAAGGTTAGGTGTGATGGCAGACAACCCTTCAGCCGACCCCACTTGGACAAAGTTCCAAAAGGACCTAAAGTCTCGAGCTTCCAGGGCTGCTTTAATACTTTCCCACCTTGAGGCCTCCCTCTCAAACCTGGCCTCCTTGATCAAAGTTTTGTAGATTTCCCTGGCATTTCTAATGCTTGACTGGGACCCCGATTTTACCTCCTTAAGCAGGGTATTTTTTGCCAACCTACAGTTTTTATTAAACCAGTGATCACGCTTCTTTACCCTTTGCCTTTTAATATCAGTGGTATAAAAATAACCGGTCAGGGAGCCAAGAAGCTTCTTGTGAATGCACTGCAAACCCTGGAGATGGAAATGGGGGGGATCGCCATTAGAGCTCAAGAGGTGAAGAACCACTGTTAGAGAGTGTACAACATGACACTATAGTTCCGCTAACTTGTCAGGTGCTAACGCGATCTTCGCCCACCTAATTCGTCTACCACCTGCCGCTATAACCAAGTTCGAGTTACTGGTAATCTCAGCACCCCCAAATTCGTTACGGTGGCCCAGAGTATTCAAAAATTCTATTGACAATAAGTTATGGTCACTATCATCCCTTTGGATGACAGAAAAAGCTCTCAATCTGGCCCAGAATTCTACATTTACCAGGATATAATCTATAGTCGTGCTTTTGCCTGGTCTGTTAAAAGTGCTTAAACCCGGAACATCTGAGAGGAGTCTGCCATTACAAGCCCTTAGAGAATGTAAAACAACCAACTTGTTGATCGCAAGGGCCAAAGGCAGTAAGCGCTTTTCTGGGTAAATAGTGCAGTCCGGGATCAGCCAATTTTCATCCTCGTCCGAGGTTACCGAGGGGATCCCCATAAGCGGTTCAAAGTGGCAGTTGAGATCGGCACCAATGATTTTATGATACGACGAGGGGAAAGAATGAAGGAGAACCTCTAGGGCATCCAAAATTGATAAACCTAACTGTTGCGGTTGGGGACGTAAATAAATGTTGATCACTGCCAGTGATAAACCATCCTGAAAATTAAGTATAATACATGGGATGTCCGGGCAATGAGAGTCTATTTTCTTAGCAGAACAACCTAAATGGGAAGCAACCCAAATGCATAAGCCCCTGAGGGTCTTCCCCTGGGTCCCTGCACTGCTGGAGAATAAAAAGACGCATATCCTACCCTCACAGCGCAGATAATAACCAGGTCTCTTGGAACAGACATAAGTCGTAACTATCTATCAGCTCTCCCCATTCCGGATTATGCAGCTTAGACCCTATCCCAGCTGTGTTCCAAGACCAGATTAGTGGTCTACATGGCACCACGTGGACAGGGGAATCCTCGAGGGGTGGGAACACGCTAGGAGGTGGAGGTGCTATGTGTATACAAGTCTCCAACTCCTTTTCACCTCCTGTTAGGCCAAAATTTTGGGAAGATGGGGGTATAATTACACTACCCACCTTCGTTCTAGCAACCTGCTCAAGGGGTCCCTCCTCTATACTCAAACCCTCCACAGCGTGACTCCCAGACCGCTTCGGGGACCGTTCCGTCTGCACGCGATGGTGATAATGGTCAATCTATGTTGCTCAATGCACTGTATCTATTGCCCACTGAGATGTTGTAGTCGAATTCATTGCCACCATGATGAGGGCGAGATGATGGTGGCCTTCCCAATATAAGGAATCGAGAATAGAAATACCCCAGGTGACAAGTGTTAATAGTGCCCCTCTTAAAAGGCCCTCCATTAGCTAATATGTGTCCAGCTACTCTAGGATCCCTAAAGTTGATAATTACACAATCGCCACAAATATCTTTGGGTCTAGTCCCCAGCCAACTGACTCTTCGCACAAATAGGATCTCCCCCTGACCGGCTCCCATTAAAGGTCTATGTCTGCTTAGCCAGAAGATGGTTTTATTCTTTAACTCGGGGAAAGTTTCCCCTCGATCACTATCCAGTGGAGGTACTCCAGTGAGCACCACCACATACGGCGACGCTTCTGGGGGTAACTGGGGGCGAGGAGGAGATTTTGATGTTCCGTTTACATCAGATTTCCGGGGAGGGTTATGTAAAGGCCTACCCGAATCTGGGCTCTGAATACCGGGAATTTTTGGAATAGAAAGTAAACCAGGCTGTTTCACACCCGATACGGCTGAAGACAAATTAGAGCCAGTGGTTAGACCAAGGTCAGTCGGGACTACTGTAGGATTCGGTATATTTTGAGGGGCCAAATCGTGTGTGCGGATGTCAGGGCAAATACTTGCACATTGGATTAGGACTTTAATAGCAGACTTGGTTACTCCTGCAGCCCCTATAATAACGAGATTCCCCATCGAAGGGCTTGACTGTGATCTCCCTAGGCCTTTATTGTTTATCAATGAGACTAGTTTATCAATCCTAGAAGTCAAAGATTTAAAATGGGTGTTGATAAGCTGTTCTATATGTGTCTGGAGATCAATTATTAGATGAGTAGCCCAAACAGGGGGTCCTATGATAGGAGATGGAGGGCCCAGGTCGGACTGCACATAAACAGGTGTTGATGCTGATCTCAGCCGGCTTTTTAGTTCTTGCATGGGGCTTGTGGGCCTTTATACATGCCGGGGGAGATGGAGACAGGGCAACCTCTATTAAAACATTTTCGTCAGGCTCAGTCTGAGCACAAGGAAAATCAGAAAAAGAAGGTATGAGGAATGACGTAAATTCAGCGGGGTTAGCTGTGGCTATGGAGCAATTACCCACAGATATAAGAGGGGGCATAGCGGGGGTAATTGAAAGACACCTTTCAGTATTTTCTATGGCTGTTGCCACTACCCCTATTGTTTTTTGAAGCATTTTATCAATGGCTGTAAGGGTCGGAAATGGTTGGGTCGTTGCCGCTAATTGTCTAGTCATTGGGTGGGCGGCAAAGGGCTTACTATTTTTGCCCTTGCTGCTCATTGTGGAGGCTTAGACAAGACTATCTACCAATAATAATAAAATCTCATGCACAGGTTAAACTAATCGTTTAAGATAAACAGAATAAGAGATAATAACAAAATATGGCCCCACAGAAACACTTCTAATAGTGACAGGCAAGTATTGGGGCAAGCTTTGACTGATTACAATGTATTGTAACGGTTACCACTTATGTGGAAGTTCCATAACTCAATTAGTCTCCTCCAGGGGGGCCTAGAGGGGTGGCCCGGCCCAGCCTCCTGCAGCTCCAGACGGCCACAGATGGACCCGCCCTTGTCCCGCTTCTCCCGGCGCGTCCCGCGCGCGTCCTGCGGGACGAAGATCCAAACAGTCCTTTATGCGCCACTTGGCGCTTACGGATGGCATTTGCGGCATCCTCACCGCAGTCAGGGTTGATGGGAGATGTAGTCCCAGTGTGGCGGGGCCAAGCCCGGCCAAGCAAAGCGACGGAGCAAAGCCCGGCCAGGAATTCAGCCCCAAGCAGGAAGCATCTACAGGTGTGCCAGGTTTCACGGGTGGAGACTCAGCGGAGTCAAACCCGGCCAAGCAGAGCGGCGGAGCAGAGCCCGGCCAGCAGTTCAGCCCCAAACAGGATAGAGGTGTCAAAAAGCTAAAAAGGGACTCCAAATGACCAAGGGCCATATTATCAAGGAACGGCGATAACATTATCGCCGCTTTAGCGGCAGGAAACTGCCGCTAAAGCGCCGATAATTGGCTTGATAATATGCCCTTGTGAATTCCCATGGAAGCCCATGTTCCGGTGTGAACCTGGGCTTCTATGGGAATTCACAAGGGCATATTATCAAGCCCATTATCGGCGTTCCTTGACAATATGGCCCAACGTGCTCTCCTCTACTGACAGGGACGCTGAATAAAAAGCACTGACAAATGGACTGGCGTTGACTGCCAGGTTTTTGCCTTTATCAATGCTTCTTTCATTTGCCATCATATTTATAAAACATTGTGAGAACTGCCAGTATCTCTCAAATAGTAGAAAAATAATGGAAAAACCAAAACGTTTTTTTACCTCAAAAATCACACATTGCCGTAGTAGTGCCTGGCACAGAAGAGAACGGCTTTCTGTCTAGAGTGGCTGCTTGTGAAACAACAGAACTTTGCAGTTAGAGAAGGTTCTGTCCTTGGACAGCGTATTGTCTCTCTGTCCACTTTTCCTTTGTTTTCTAATATTTCTGTTCTTGGCCTAACTCGCATGCCCGTGCTGACGACTTCCAAAATGTATTCTTTTTTCCTTCCTGCTCCGTAACACTTCTGGAACTGATCCGGTCCTGTCTATCTGGTAATGAGGCTGATAGGACAGTCCACTTACTAAACTTGATTCTAACAAGCCTAGGGCTTTGTTTTTTCCTGATCACTTCTCCTTGCTCACGCCACCTTTTATCTTTTTCCAACCTTCAGTCATTATTTTTCGTCATCTGCCTTTAGCATTGTCTTCAACTTCTTCCTTAACTCCAGCCCTCATATTGCCTCTTTTCTCAAATCATGTCACTGTGACCTTTTCAATATCTGCAAAATGAAATCTCGTATTCCCTTTTCTTCTCCTAAATTACTAATTCAACATGCGATATCCTGCTTCAGCTACTGCTCTTTTCTGTGTGTGGGTTTGACTAAGCACCTTATTATTCCTCTTTAGTCTATCCGGAATGCTTGTGTCCACCTATTTTCGCTTCCACCTCGTTCTTCTACCTCATCTTACTTGCAACAACTGCACAGATTACCCTTTTCGTTACAGAACATATTTTATCTTCTATGTATTGTCCTGCTTCTGCATGAAGTTTGTGTGTTACTTCTCACTTTCATTCAAGTTACTGGCTCTTTTACTGAGTGATCAGCTTCCTTTATCTGTAAAATCTGTCCCTCCTTTGTAATCATTTTAAGCTTTGTTAAAAAAATATCTGGCCCACAAGTACTATGGTTTAGAATCGTGGTTGCATCGCTTTTTTCGGGCGGCACGGAAGCAAAATCATTTTTGGCATTTACCAAGCCACGCACAGCCACTTAGCGTGGTTTAATAAATACAAACTAACGTAAGGCAGTGCATAGCTCTGCCTTGTGTTACTTTGCACAGGGCAGGTGCTACATGGGTGGACATGGGCGTTCCAATGCAACCATCCATGTATTTTGAGAAAAACCCAGATTTATAAAGAATTGTGAACCTGGCTTTGCATCAAAATGGTGCACTTCCTGATAGAGGCATAACAAGGAGAAATATCTTTATTTCTCTGTTGTATTCTCTGTTGGTATTTCCCTAGCTTGGAATGGTCTTGTCTTTGGGTTCTAAGTTCTGGCGGTGAGGTTCGGAGGTTCGGCAGTTGTGCTGAGACCTCCGGAGCTGACCGTCACGGTTTCTCTTACCTGTGTGCTTTGGCGAATAAAGAACCGTCTGCATTCACACCAAATCCTCGTACTCCTCTTCATTTATGGTGTTGACTACAATACTACATTTTGGCGATGATCGGGACTTCGCCGAGCACCTTCACAGCAGTCCGCCTTCATCATCATCAATTTGGTATTCTCCTCGCTGACGAAAAACAATGTGAAAAGCGACGAATAGGAAGATCCCTACAGGTCATATTTTGTCTCTTCACCCGCTTTATTAGCTGAAGATTCATCTGGTTGACCAACTGCCTTGTCTTGAGCGCTAGCGCGAGCATTCTGACATGCGCGCTTAGTAGAATCCTCACTTCACTTCTACGTCAGCATTCACGTTGAGGTCACGTTACGTAAGTTTACGTGCTTCCATTTTGAAATTAATCTTCATTGTGGATCTCAGTGCGGTGACGCGCACACCAATCCTTATGATTTAAAACTGCACTTTCACTAAAAGTTTGTGTATTATACTTTTACCGATTTAAATCAATTTCCTCATCAGCGCGGTGACGCGCACACCACACCATTTGATTCAGAGCATTTTGAGAGGAATTTCTCTCTCACGTTTGTAGCGTATAGTGAGTTTCTGCTTTATTGGTGATGCGCACACGTTAAAGGTACAGTCTGAAGATTTTGCTACTTTATAAATCTGTTCATTATTCCTTGACAAATGACGGTGATGTGCACACCTTAACAACTTCTTAAAGTTTTGTCCAGTCTAAAGTGTTTTCACTGTGACGTGCACACATTCATTCTGCACATCCTGTAAACATCTGCTATTCCTTACATTTCAATTCCTTTGAAGTTTACTGATGGCCACCATGCAAAATATTTCTTGCCCTCCTCATTTTCTAGCTGAACCAGGAATAATTAAAATAAAATGGAAACAATGGTTTAAAGGTTTTGCAAGTTATATCATAGCCTCGGATGGTACAAAGTTTGATCCTGTCAGGAAATTAGCACTGTTGTACAATAATTTAGGTTCTGAAGGTCAACGTATATTTGATCATTTACCTGTTATTAATCGAACTAATGAGAGTGATTGGGACGTCTATAAAGAAGCTGTTTGTAGACTCTCTAATCATTTTAAAGATGAAACAAGTGTCGTAGTTGAAAGGCATAAGTTTTATACCAGACGCCAACTTGAATTAGAAACAATTGACACTTTCTTAACTGAATTAAGAGTCCTAATAGCCACATGTGAGTTTGATGGAAGTATTGATTCTTATTTAAGAGATCAATTAGTCGTTAACTGTTTCAATAAAAAGGTACAAGAAAGACTCCTCTGTTGTAGGAATCCCTCTTTAGAAGAAACGTTAGATTTGGCTAGAGGCATTGAGAGGTCAGTTGTTGCACAGAAGGAGTTAAACAAAAATAAAAATGAAACTTCCATTGAACCTGTGATGGCTATAGGCACTAAACCCAAAGGTTATAATAATTCCAAAACTCAAGATGTAAAGAAACAGAATGTTTGTTATAGATGTGGGTCCGCTTCTCATCGGGCCAATGCAAAAAATTGTCCAGCTTTGGGCAAACTTTGTGTTAATTGCAACAAAGTTGGACAATTTTCAAGGATGTGTAAAGTGCCTCGTAAAATTGCTTTTCTTGAAACTGTTGAAAATGTAGTTCAAGTTCCTGATTCCAATGTCTGTGCCATCAAATGTACAAAACAAATTGTTCTAGCAATTGATTCTGAAGCCACTGATGGTGGTCCTTTGTGTGACATTTCTATAAGGGATATTAATTTACAAGTGACTGTAGATTCTGGGTCTCCAGTTACTTTCATTACTGATGATCTATTCTTTAAACATTGGAAACACTTACATCTTAATCCTCCGGATATTCGTACCATTGCCTTTGGGGGACATAACATCGAGCTGTTAGGTTTTTTCTCTGATAATATCAATTTCAAGGACTGTTAGACCTGGCATCTTTGGCGTGGTTACCCCTGACTTTTTGCCTCTACCTCCTGTATTTTTGATGCTATGCTGGATTTCGTTTTTGCTGGTTTAGATGCTTTGGGCACTTTGCCACTGCTGATCAGTGTCAAAGTGCAAGTGCTCCCTTGGTAAATTGTTATATTGATTGGTTATCCATGATTGGTATATTTGTTTCACCTGTTAGCCCTTAGTAAAGTGCACTGCGTGTGCCAGGGCTGGTGATTCAAATGCTACTAGTGGGCTGCAGCACTGATTGTGCCACCCACAGGAGTAGCGCTAAAATGATGTCTTAGGCCTGCTTGCAGTGCCTATGTGCAGTCCAGGACTGCCATGTCGACCTGGCCAGTGCACCCACTGACCAGGCCTTATCCTTCCCTTTCTGTACATGTAAGGCATTCCTATGGTGGCCCTAGGTACCCCCCTGGGCTGGGTGCAGTGTATCTGAAAGGTAGGGCATGTACTGAGGTGTGTAACATGCCCTGGTAGTGAATTACAGCCATTTTCGTTTTTCACTGCTGAGAGGCTATCTTGCCCATAGGATAGAATGGGGAAGGCTGTTTACATGCCTATCTTCCCATAAGGGCAAGATAGAAAATCCAAGTTTGGTATCTCTGTGTTCAGAATTTAATTATACATCTTTTTAGCAAGATGGTTTTTAAATTCACTGTGTGAGAATAGCACTTTTTAGAAAGTAGCTATTCTCCTGTTTAACCTTCCTGTGTGCCTGTGTGCTGGTTGGCTGAAGGGTGTCATGTGATGGGCCAGGTGGCTCCAGGAGCCTGGATGAGTCAGCAGCAGGGTGAATAGGGAGATCTGCTTTAGATGGGTGGGAGGAGTAGTCCCTGGGTTTGAATAGGGCTGTCCCTGCCAAACACAAAGCTGGCTCCACCCCCTGCTGGCCAGGCTGAGGACTCTGCCTCTGCTGGCACAAAGAAGGCTCCACCTCCTGCTGAGCGTCTAACGACCCTGCCCCTCACTCTGAAAGGAACCAGGTGCTCCAGAGCAGAGCACACCCAGGAACCGGTTTGAGCAGGGGAATCCCCCCACTGGAACAAAGAGAGACAAAGGCTTGAAGGCGTATAAGAAGAGGACCCCAGACACCTAAACTTTAGATCACTTTGGAACTAAGAAGAAACCTCTGCCAAGGAGAAAGCTGAAAAGGACTGAAGAGGAGAAGACTGCCTGCTTGCTATTTTGCTTTGCTGCCAAGGAGAGGGGAAGGACTTTGCTGTGTCCCCTTCTTTTGATTCTGATCTCCAAAGGCCTGAGAAGAGCTGGCTCCCTGTTAAGAAGTCCCAGGAACAAAAGGACTTCACCACCAGCTCCCCTGGAACTCTGCTGAGAGAGTTCTGACCTGCCTTGGAGTGCTTGCCCAGCCTTGGGGCCTCAGGAGGTCGTTTTGCTGTGTTTGGGAGCTGGGAAGCAGAAGCGTGAACAAGAGTGACTGGTACCCAACGCATCATCCGATTGCGTGTCGCAAGACGAGAGTGCGAGGAAAATTTCATCGTGGCACCATCGCAACACGCAGGGTCCCCGCATCGCCGAGTGCGTCGAGCATCGTCCCGAAGCGTGAAGCTTCCTGCCATTGCGAGGGTTGTCGCAGAACCAGTTTGCGAGCCGCACCACTGCCGGTGCGTGGAAAGTCTCCAGTCAGCGGGTGCGTCGACGCAGAGTCCCGTTCCGTGGCGCATCGAGAGTTGCGGCGCCGGACGGCAACGCTGTGCCACGCATCACACCACATCGAAGAGTGTCGCATCGAACCTGTGCGTGAAGCTTCCCCCTAAGAAACCTACGCAACGAAGGCCAAAGTCATCGCATCCTCCCCTTACAGATCGGAGCCGGCGCATCCACCACTGCTGCGTGAAGCAGGGCTGCTGCAAAGCCTCCCCAGGATCTCAGGAGTATCGCATCGCCTTTGCAAGCTTCCTTGTTATAGCTTTTGGGAACCTTATCGCAACTACAGGTACTGTTGGGCACGAAAGTGTCGCATTTTGTGCGTTGAGAGTCGCATTGTGAAGGACACTGACTTTTACATCCTGGAGTACTTTCTGCAAGCTTGAACTATCTTTAAAGTAACCTGTTGAATTATATGTTGGTTTGTCTGTAGTATTTGGTGAAGTTTTTAGTAAAGATACATTATTTTTTTTCTAAAACTGGTGTGGAGTAAATCTGTGGTGTTTTCACTGTGTTACTGTGAGTGATGGTACAAATACTTTACACATTGCCTTTGATAGCCTAGACTGCTCAGGCCAAGCTACCTAGAGGGTGAGCAGGGGTTATCTTAGCAGTGTATCCCCCTTTCCCTGACTAGAAGCAAGGGTCCCTACTTGGACAGTGGTACCTACCCTGCCAACTAGAGACCCCCAGATCTAACATTGGTGGTCAGCGGTGAGGATTGAACTTGTATTTGTACTTGACCCACAGTAATTGGTGTACATCACTAGGAGTGCAGACCAATAGACAACCACATACTATATTTTTGATTCTATTTTTGAGTAACTCTTCAAGAGCATCATGTCTCAGGTGGCAACAAGTGAGAAGGCAGAAGTGGAGTTTTCCCTTGCGGATTTGTATTCGTACGGAGTGGTAGCACTCAAGCAATTCTGCAAAGACCGTGGTTGCCCCTTTAAAAGCGGAGCTAGAAAAGATGAGCTCCAAAAAGTCTTGAAGGCCTGGTGGGAGGCCCAAGAGGAGGATGATGCAGATGAACAGGATGGTTTTGTTCCCCAAGATCTTCCCGTGGGCAGAACAGTCTCAAGGGCTGGCAGCTCCCATTCCAGTAGGGGGCTCACTCCAGAGGAGCTGGAGGAGAATCAAAGGGTGAGAGACCATGAAATGGAAATGATGAAAATGAAAATGAAGCAATTGGAAGTAGAGAAGGACAAGGCGGCGGAGGAGAGCAAGAATGCCCGTGCCTTGGAAGAGAAGAAATTGCTTCTGGCTCATGAAGTGAGCATGAGAGAACTGGACATCAAGGCCAAGCAGGTGGAGTCCGGTTCAAATGGTGGCAGCACACAGCCAGTGCAGGGGGGTAAAGTATATATCCCCAAGGATTTAGTACAGAATTACAATAGGAGTGAGGATACCTATGCATGGTTTACATCATATGAAATTGCATTGAGAATGAATGGTGTGCCTGAACAGCATTGGGGGGCGGGCCTGTGGAAACATTTTGAGGCTTCTGGGAGGAGTACTCTAGAGCCCTTAGAATTAGCAGGTACCATGACCTATCCCAATATGAAGGAGGCCTTATGTCTCAGGTATGGACTTACTCCAGAGCAGTATAGACTACAGTTTAGGAATTCCAAGAAGAAAGAGTCTGAGACTTGGATGGAGTGTGTGAATCTGTACTCGCGGGCACTGGAAGGTTGGATGAAGGGCAGCAAGGTAACTGATTATAAGGGGTTGTTACATTTAATTAGTTGGGAGCACTTGAGTAGTCTATGTGTTCCAGAGCTGCGCCAGCATCTTTGAGATAGCAAGTTGACGGACCCCATTGAGCTTGCTAAGGAGGCGGACCGCTGGACCAGTACCAGGGTCCACAGAGGAATTGTGGGTACCGTTGCCAAAGGTGGGCAGGGTCCCCAGCAGAAGAGTGGGGGGGACAAGGGAAACCAAAAGGAGTTCTCTCAAGGGCCCCAAAACAGTTCCCAGGGTAACCAGTCCCAGCCCCCCAAGTCAAAACCCAAATCAACCTGGCCCCCTAAGGGCAGGTCGGATAACAAGGGTCCCATTAGGTGTTATCACTGTCAGGAATTGGGTCACAAGTCTCCTGTGTGTCCCAAGAAATCCCAGGCACCCTCTGGTGTTCCAACCCCGGGTATAGCTAGTGTAGCTTTTGGTGGGGATTTAATTTCTAGCGATTTGGAGGGATTAGCAGTTATGTCCCTTGTCTCTTTAGGAGACACAGAGATGGTCCAGGAAACCCCTGTCCCTGATAACACTAAGAAGTACAGGCAGTGGGTGACCATCAATGGGAGGAGGGTGGAGGCTCTCAGGGACACTGGAGCCAGTGTGACTACGGTCAGGTGTCAGTGGGTCCCTGAGGAGCTGATCATTCCAGACGTACTTCACCCAGTAGTGTCAGCTGACAACTCTGTGCGCCTTTGCAAGGTAGCACATGTTCCCTTTGAGTGGGGGGGGGGTCTCAGGTCCTCTCAGAGTTGTTGTGAGTCCATCCATGCCAGTAGACTGTCTGCTAGGTAATGACCTGGAGAGTTCCCCATGGAAGGAGGTAGAACGCCAGGCTCATTTGGAGATGTTGGGTTTGCCTGAGTGGGTCTGTGTGACCACTCGGTCCATGGCAGCCAGACAGGGTTGTGAAGCAGACCTGGAGCCTGAAACAGTGGCCCAGGTCCCTGCCAGAAAGAGGAAGGGCAAGGGGCATGGTACGTCCACCCCCGCTGTTCCCACGGTCCAGGAAGGAGCAGAACCTACGGGGGATGCCCTGGAGCCTACAGGGGAACAGGTCACTGAGCTGGGAGACATACCTGAGCTGACCCATTGGCAGCAAGAGGGTGGTCCCTCCAGAGAGGAGTTCTGCCGTGCGCAGAAGACATGCCCTACTCTTGAAGGTCTGCGGCACCAGGCTGCAGACCAGGCAGCAGGTGCTGATCCGAAGAACTTTTTTCTCTACTGGGAGAATGACTTGTTGTACAGTGAGCCTAGGTTTGCTGAGCCCAGTGGATCACGTACCCTGGTGGTACCCGCAGGGTTCAGAGACTTCCTACTGGGTCTGGCTCACGACGTGCCGCTTGCAGGACATCTTGGGCAGGACAAGACCCGACAAAGGCTTGCCACCCACTTTTACTGGCCCGGGATGAAGACGGACGTCGCTTCCTTTTGTAAATCATGCCAGACTTGCCAGGCAAGTGGCAAGGCTGGAGGAAAATGCAAAGGCCCTCTCCAGCCTTTTCCGGTAGTGAGCACCCCTTTCGAGCGGGTGGGAATAGATATTGTGGGGCCACTGGACCCCAGGACCGCCTTAGGCAACAGGTTCATCCTGGTCCTGGTGGATCATGCCACCCGGTACCCGGAGGCTATCCCTCTCAGGACAACCACAGCCCCGGTGGTGGGCCGTGCGTTGATGGGGATCTTTTCCGGTGTGGGTTTCCCCAAAGAGGTGGTATCTGACCGGGGTACCAACTTCATCTCCAGGTATATGAAGTCTCTGTGGGAGGAGTGTGGGGTAACTTATAAGTTCACCACTCCTTACCACCCTCAAGGAAATGGGTTGGTTGAAAGGTTCAACCGGACCCTGAAAGGCATGATCATGGGGCTGACGGAGCCCATGAGACGGAAGTGGGACGTCTTTTTGCCATGCCTATTATTTGCCTACAGGGAGGTACCACAAAAGTCTCTGGGGTTCAGTCCCTTTGAGCTTTTGTACGGGCACCCTGTTAGAGGACCTCTCAGTCTGGTGAAGGAGGGTTGGGAGAAATCCCCTGGGAAAACCCCCCAGGATGTGTTCAGCTATGTGCTGGCCATCCGCAACCAGACACAGCGCTTCCGGGCCCTCGCTCAGGCGAACCTGGAAGCCAGCCAGGATGAGATGAAGAGGTGGTATGACCAGCATACCACTCTGCTGGAATTTCAACCTGGGCAGATGGTGTGGGTGATGGCGCCAGTGGAGCCTTGCTCGCTCCAAGACAAGTGGACTGGGCCATATGAGGTGGTGGAGCGCAAGAGTGAGGTGACCTACCTGGTCAACTTGCGATCTCCCAGGAACCCCATGAGGGTCCTACACGTGAACAGCCTCAAACCCCATTTTGAGAGGTCTGAAATAACAATGCTACTTGCTACAGATGCAGGGATGGAGGAGGATAGCGATCCTCTTCCTGACCTCCTGGCAGCTAAGGAGCAAGATGGGTCAGTGGATGGAGTGGTCCTCTCGCCCACCCTGACCCCAGAACAGCAGAGGGACTGTCGCCATGTGTTGGGTCAGTTTGCATCTCTGTTCTCCCTGACCCCCGGTATCACCAACTGGTGTGTCCATGACGTGGACACGGGAGATAGCATGCCTGTGAAACAGAAGTTTTACCGGGTGGCTGACAAGGTCAGGGCCAGCATCAAGAAGGAGGTTTCTAAGATGTTGGAGCTAGGGGTGATTGAGCCCTCCAGCAGCCCCTGGGCTAGCCCAGTGGTACTTGTACCGAAAGCTGCTGCGCCAGGTGCCACTCCAGAACTTAGGTTTTGTGTGGACTACCGTGGGCTCAATGCTGTCACGAAGACTGACGCACACCCCATCCCCAGAACTGATGAGCTCATGGATCGGTTGGGAGCTGCCAACTACCTCAGTACGTTTGATTTAACTTCTGGGTACTGGCAGATTGCCTTAACTGATGGGGCCAAGGAGAGGTCTGTGTTTCCAACGCCAGAGGGGCACTTCCAGTTCCGTGTCATGCCCTTTGGGTTGAAGAACGCCCCTGCCACATTCCAGAGACTGGTCAACCAGGTACTGTCCGGGCTGGAGCAATTCAGCGCCGCATATCTGGATGACATTGCTGTGTTCAGCTCCACTTGGGAAGAACACTTGCAACACCTCTGCACAGTGTTGAAGGCTCTGCATAGTGCAGGCCTCACTATCAAGGCCAGTAAGTGCCAGATAGGGCAGGGTTCGGTGGTGTATTTGGGACACCAGGTAGGAAGCGGCCAGGTGGCACCCCTACAAGCCAAGATAGATACCATCCGGGCTTGGGAACCCCCCAAAACCCAGACAGCGGTGAGAGCCTTCTTAGGACTCACCGGGTACTATCGCCGTTTTGTCAAGGGGTATGGCACCATTGTTGCTCCCTTGACAGAACTAACTTCCAAGAAGTTACCGAAGAAAGTGATTTGGACCAGTGCCTGCCAAGAAGCTTTTGATGCCCTGAAGGAGGCCATGTGTACAGCACCTGTACTTAAGGCGCCTGACTTCTCCAAGGAATTCATAGTGCAGACAGACGCTTCTGAGCATGGAGTGGGAGCGGTGCTCTCACAACTAAATGATGAGGACTTGGACCAACCTGTAGCTTTCATTAGTAGGAGGCTACTTCCCAGGGAACAGAGGTGGAGTGCGATTGAAAGGGAAGCTTTTGCTGTGGTCTGGGCGCTGAAGAAGCTGAGACCCTACTTGTTTGGGACTCACTTCCGGGTTCAGACGGACCACAGGCCCCTCAGATGGTTGATGCAGATGAGGGGTGAGAATCCTAAGCTGTTGAGGTGGTCCATTTCCCTACAGGGGATGGACTTTACGGTGGAACACCGCCCCGGTACAGAACACGCCAACGCTGATGGTCTGTCCAGGTTTTTCCGCCTTAGCGATGAGAACTCCCAAGAGGGTGGGTAGTTCTCCCCACTTTCAGCTGGAGGGGACACGTGTTAGACCTGGCATCTTTGGCGTGGTTACCCCTGACTTTTTGCCTCTACCTCCTGTATTTTTGATGCTATGCTGGATTTCGTTTTTGCTGGTTTAGATGCTTTGGGCACTTTGCCACTGCTGATCAGTAACAAAGTGCAAGTGCTCCCTTGGTAAATTGTTATATTGATTGGTTATCCATGATTGGTATATTTGTTTCACCTGTTAGCCCCTAGTAAAGTGCACTGCGTGTGCCAGGGCTGGTGATTCAAATGCTACTAGTGGGCTGCAGCACTGATTGTGCCACCCACAGGAGTAGCGCTAAAATGATGTCTTAGGCCTGCTTGCAGTGCCTATGTGCAGTCCAGGACTGCCATGTCGACCTGGCCAGTGCACCCACTGACCAGGCCTTATCCTTCCCTTTCTGTACATGTAAGGCATCCCTATGGTGGCCCTAGGTACCCCCCTGGGCTGGGTGCAGTGTATCTGAAAGGTAGGGCATGTACTGAGGTGTGTAACATGCCCTGGTAGTGAATTACAGCCATTTTCGTTTTTCACTGCTGAGAGGCTATCTTGCCCATAGGATAGAATGGGGAAGGCTGTTTACATGCCTATCTTCCCATAAGGGCAAGATAGAAAATCCAAGTTTGGTATCTCTGTGTTCAGAATTTAATTATACATCTTTTTAGCAAGATGGTTTTTAAATTCACTGTGTGAGAATAGCACTTTTTAGAAAGTAGCTATTCTCCTGTTTAACCTTCCTGTGTGCCTGTGTGCTGGTTGGCTGAAGGGTGTCATGTGATGGGCCAGGTGGCTCCAGGAGCCTGGATGAGTCAGCAGCAGGGTGAATAGGGAGATCTGCTTTAGATGGGTGGGAGGAGTAGTCCCTGGGTTTGAATAGGGCTGTCCCTGCCAAACACAAAGCTGGCTCCACCCCCTGCTGGCCAGGCTGAGGACTCTGCCTCTGCTGGCACAAAGAAGGCTCCACCTCCTGCTGAGCGTCTAACGACCCTGCCCCTCACTCTGAAAGGAACCAGGTGCTCCAGAGCAGAGCACACCCAGGAACCGGTTTGAGCAGGGGAATCCCCCCACTGGAACAAAGAGAGACAAAGGCTTGGAGGGGTATAAGAAGAGGACCCCAGACACCTAAACTTTAGATCACTTTGGAACTAAGAAGAAACCTCTGCCAAGGAGAAAGCTGAAAAGGACTGAAGAGGAGAAGACTGCCTGCTTGCTGTTTTGCTTTGCTGCCAAGGAGAGGGGAAGGACTTTGCTGTGTCCCCTTCTTTTGATTCTGATCTCCAAGGGCCTGAGAAGAGCTGGCTCCCTGTTAAGAAGTCCCAGGAACAAAAGGACTTCACCACCAGCTCCCCTGGAACTCTGCTGAGAGAGTTCTGACCTGCCTTGGAGTGCTTGCCCAGCCTTGGGGCCTCAGGAGGTCGTTTTGCTGTGTTTGGGAGCTGGGAAGCAGAAGCGTGAACAAGTGTCGCAAGACGAGAGTGCGAGGAAAATTTCATCGCGGCACCATCGCAACACGCAGGGTCCCCGCATCGCCGAGTGCGTCGAGCATCGTCCCGAAGCGTGAAGCTTCCTGCCATTGCGAGGGTTGTCGCAGAACCAGTTTGCGAGCCGCACCACTGCCGGTGCGTGGAAAGTCTCCAGTCAGCGGGTGCGTTGACGCAGAGTCCCGTTCCGTGGCGCATCGAGAGTTGCGGCGACGGACGGCAACGCTGCGCCACGCATCGCACCACATCGAAGAGTGTCGCATCGAACCTGTGCGTGAAGCTTCCCCCTAAGAAACCTACGCAACGAAGGCCAAAGTCATCGCATCCTCCCCTTACAGATCGGAGCCGGCGCATCCACCTCTGCTGCGTGAAGCAGGGCTGCTGCAAAGCCTCCCCAGGATCTCAGGAGTATCGCATCGCCTTTGCAAGCTTCCTTGTTATAGCTTTTGGGAACCTTATCGCAACTACAGGTACTGTTGGGCACGAAAGTGTCGCATTTTGTGCGTTGAGAGTCGCATTGTGCAGGACACTGACTTTTACATCCTGGAGTACTTTCTGCAAGCTTGAACTATCTTTAAAGTAACCTGTTGAATTATATGTTGGTTTGTCTGTAGTATTTGGTCTTGTGAAGTTTTTAGTAAAGATACATTATTTTTTTCTAAAACTGGTGTGGAGTAAATCTGTGGTGTTTTCACTGTGTTACTGGGAGTGATGGTACACATACTTTACACATTGCCTTTGATAGCCTAGACTGCTCAGGCCAAGCTACCTAGAGGGTGAGCAAGGGTTATCTTAACAGTGTATCCCCCTTTCCCTGACTAGAAGCAAGGGTCCCTACTTGGACAGTGGTACCTACCCTGCCAACTAGAGACCCCCAGATCTAACAAGGACAGAGTAATTTTCACCAAAATTTACGTAGCAAAGAAAGGATATAATATCCTAGGATGGAGAGACCAAGGGAAATTTGGAATGATTCTTAGACCTGACACCTCTTGTCCTATTTCCCTGGTTGATATTCCCAATTCAAATATAGAACTTCAACAGTTATTGTCTGATCGTCACTCTCTTTTTCAGGAAAGACTTGGCTTGGTGCATAATTTTGAACATAAAATTTTATTAAAGAAGGATGCGATACCAGTTATTCATAAAGTACGAAATGTTCCTCTATCAATTAGAGTTCAACTAAAACTACATTTGGAAAAATTAGTTTCTGTGAAAGTTATTGAACCAATCGACTCTTCAGAGTGGATTTCAACGATTGTCGTAGCCAAGAAAAAGGATTCTAATGATATCAGACTCTGCATTGATTTGAGATCTTTGAATAAGAACATTTTAATTGACTGTTATCCACTTCCAAAGATACAAGAAATGTTAGCTCGTTTAGGTGATGCAAAATTCTTTTCATGTAGTGATCTTAGATCCGCATACCACCAAGTAGAGCTTGCTGTTGAATCACGTTTCCTTACTGCATTTAACACCTCTTTTGGTGCTTTTCAATTTTTGAGAATGCCTTTTGGCCTTGCTTCGGCCGCTTCGATGTTTCAAAAATTGATGTTCAAACTTTTTGGTGAATCAAAAAATGTGTTGGCATATCAAGATGATATACTCATCTTTTCGAAAACATCTTACAAACATATTCAAATTTTGAGTGATGTTTTGAACACTCTTGAAAGTAATGGGTTTACTGTAAAAAAGGAAAAGTGTAGATTTCTTCTCAATAATATTGATTACTTAGGTCACCATATTTCAGATATTGGCATTCAACCCAAGTCTGATCTGGTTAAAGCAATAATGGACAGTCCTGCTCCAATCAATAAGGATCAATTTCGATCTTTTCTTGGACTGCGCGAATATTATTCGCGTTTTATTGACAGCTTTTCCTTACAAACTGAACCATTGAGGAAACTACTTAGGAAAGATGTAGAATTCATTTGGAGTGAAGTTCAACCGGGGGGTGGGTTTTGGGGGGCACTTCGGGGGGGTAATATCCACAGCAACAAAAACGATGAATGTCAACAATGTAGAGAAATAGATTCAGTATTTTTGTTTGACCTACATCATGGCATCTTACTTAGCAGGGCTGCCAGTATTGGATTATCTATGGTAGATAATGGTTTCTAAATTGATTAAATATGTTCATTAAACACCTCAGGTCTAAATAATTTTAATAAAAGACAGAGGGTAGCTGCCGAACTCCGAATCATTCAACCAGATCTGGTGTGCCTCCAGAAAACGCACATACCTTGGAGTAAACGGCACAATTTAAGGGAATTAGGGTTCTCACTTGTTGTGGCTTCTAAACAATCATCGATGATACGCAGAGTGGCGATACTAGCTAAACCCACGCTCCAGGTATCTGGTCGCTATTTAGCACACAAATTCGGCCGTTGGGCTATAGTCGAGGTTGGCTATGAAAACCGCAAATATACAGGGCCCGATTCACAGAACTAACTTAAGACAAAATCCTAAACTTACTACCATTTTTGTATTCACAGAAGGCACTTACTCATTTTGGTATTCACAGAAGGCACTTACTCATTTCGGTATTCACAGAAGTTAGGAGTCCTAACTTTAGGACTCCTAAATGCCTTCTGTGAATACCGAAAGTCTTAAAATTAGGATTTTTCTCAGTTTAGTAGTAGTACAGTTAGGACTCCTAACTTTAGGACTCCTAAATGCCTTCTGTGAATACCGAAAGTCTTAAAATTAGGATTTTTCTCAATTTAGTAGTCCTAAGTTTAGGACTCCTAACTTGAGGACTCCTAAATGCCTTCTGTGAATACCGAAAGTCTTAAAATTAGGATTTTTCTCAGTTTAGTAGTAGTATAGTTAGGACTCCTAACTTTAGGACTCCTAAATGCCTTCTGTGAATACCGAAAGTCTTAAAATTAGGATTTTTCTCAATTTAGTAGTCCTAAGTTTAGACTTAGGACTACTAAATTGATGTTCAATCTATTCTTACAGTTGACGCAAGTGGTGATGGTCTAGGTGCTGCCCTTACACAATTGGTTGATGGTACTGAACACACAATAGGATTCGCTTCCAGGTCAATCTCTCAATCTGAACGTAATTACAGTACGATAGAAAGAGAAGCGTTAGCCTGTGTTTGGGCTGTCAGACATTTTGAAACCTTTCTTTGGGGGAGGAAGTTCCTCTTGATAACCGATCATAAACCTCTTGTTTTTCTTTTGTCTAAGATTGATCATGATTAACGTAGCCCCAGATTAGTTAGGTTGCTTTAAAAAAAATTCAAGTTTAATTTTTCCATTAAGCACATTCCTGGAGGGAAAAATACACGTGCTGATTTCCTCTCTAAATGTCCTTTGTTTGATGAGAGTCCATCCACCTTTGTTGATGATAGCGAATATGTAGTGTGGTTAGTAGATGGTTTGGTGGTGTTGGAAGGGGCTATTACTTATTCTGAATGGATTCAATGCTCTAAATCAGACAATCTGCAGTGTACAATTAAAAACTGTATTGTCAATGGTTGGCCACATGAAAGAACGTTATGTGAAGGTCTGCGATCCTTTCACAAAGTGAAAGAGGATCTCATCATTGAAGGTGATATTGTTTTAAGAGGTAATCGTCTAATTCCTCCTGTGAAACTCAGACTTAGATTAATCAATTTTGCTCACCAGGGTTGGTATGACAGGTACTAAAAAACGCTTAAGACTATTTTATTGGTGGCCTGGGATGGACTTTGAGGTTGAAAATTTTGTTGGCCATTGTACCAGTTGTTCTATGTCTGACAAGTCTTTAAAAGTGTGGAACACACCTCTCCACCCTGTTGATTTTCCTGATGGTCCATGGGAAAAGTTAGGCATTGATTTTATTGGTCCCATGTATAATCTTCACTCTAATCTAAGATACGCCTTGGTTGGGTGGACTATTTTTCATAATGGGTAGAGTGCAAATTTCTTCCCCAACCCTCTACCTTAGGTCTAATTGATTTACTCAATGATTTATTTCGACGCGAAGGAATCCCTAAAAGTTTAGTCTCGGACAACGGTGTCCAGTTTAAATCTCAAATTGTTTCACATTTTCTGGAAAATTTAGGGATTAAACATTTGACTGTTGCCCCTTACAGCCCACAAGGTAATGGGATGGTTGAGAGGGTCAACAATATGATTAAAGAAACTATCCAACTTGCGTCCTTTCAAGGTGAGATCATTCATGAAGCGATTCAGGAAAGACTTTGGAGTTATCATAATACTCCACATTCTGTCACAGGGATTCCACCTTTCGTTCTTCTCAAAGGGCGCAATGGGTCGTCCAAACTCTCTCCTTTTTGGGTACTTGAACATACCAACTCTGCTTGTACTATACCAGACATTAAACAAGTATGTTCTTCTGTAGAAAAAGCTCAAGGTAAAATGAAATCGATTTATGATGCAAACAAAAAAGTGACAGATCTTCATTTTTTTGATTGGAGATTTGGTCAAGGTTAGGAGACCTGTTGGTTCACAAAACAGTAAGTCTAAGTTCTTTCCCACAACTCGCATTGTCAAAGTCTCCAAACATGCAGTTTTAGTTGAAAATGGAAAATGGTGGAGCAAAAGGAATGTGGTTTTGGTAAAGAATGATGTTCATGTTAATTCTGGTTGTGAAAATTATCCAAATGAACATTTTTCTTCCATCCTTCATTTTTCCAATTCTAATCATTCTTTTCTTCCTGGTAATACAGATTGTAATGATAATGCTGTTTCACAGGATATTGTTAATGATGAGCAGTCTGTTGTGAATACTGCTTCTGATGTGTCTCTTCCGGAAAGAAGGGGGAGTTCGGAAGTTTCCTCTTCAGTTCATGATACTACTAAGAGGAAGCACAAGAATCACTCGTGTTCCTCATTATTTGAAAGACTACGTATTACACTGATCTCTTATCCTTTTTTCGTCTTTGGTTTTCTTTTGTTTTAATTTTCTTTTTTGATTTTTACCTTCATTCTGAGTTATTTCTTTTTGGTGTTTAAGAGGGAAGATGTGTTATACTCTCTGTTGGTATTTCCCTAACTTGGAATGGTCTTGTTTTCTTTGGGTTCTAAGTTCATGCGGTGAGGTTCGGATGTTCAGCAGTTGTGCTGAGACCTCCGGAGCTGACTGCCACGGTTTCTCTTACCTGGGACCTTTGGCAAATAAAGAACCGTCTGCATTCACACCAAATCCTCGTACTCCCATTCATTTATGGTGTTGACCACGATACTACATTCTCCTCATTACTTCTTCTTCCCATGTGAAGAAAGAATATGCCTCAAAGAATAGTTTTTGTGTAGCAAAATGCCTCTTCCTGCACAAAAATAATCCTGCCCATTATGCAGGCACCCTTGCACAAGATGCAAGAGTGCCTACGTTGGCACTAGGCAGCACACAGAACTCCAGATCAAGGAGAGAGCAGAACAGCTCCATATCTTTGTAAACATGGAGCATTTCTGCTCTGCCCCTTTTGTGCAACACAGAGCAGCAAATTCCTTTGCTGCGCTGAGTTGTCCGAAATAATGGCAAATTGTATTGAGGGTGGCAATATTATATGGGATGACTTGGAGGCCTTACCATGCAATATTAACATGATACCCAAAAGTGAACCTTGGGTTCATATTAGTAATCCTTATCTTAGTCCTGGTAGAGTGGCAAAGAGCAGACAGGCTTACCAAGAGGAGAATGTGTAAAGCATTTTACGGTACCAACATTGATGATAAGTAATTGACATGACTCAAAAGAAATCTGACTATAAAAAAAGAGCTTATTGTTATATAACTTTAGACACCAGAATGAAGTATGTACAGTTTGTATAACCAGAGTTATTGAATTGACAATGATAATAAAATCAATAATTTGCAGAGCTGTCAAACTTTATCATTGCAGTCAATGCAAAAAACACAAGGTGATACTGGGTCACTTGCAGGGTGAGTTTCATGGAACCCACCTTGAGTTAAGGTCCTGTGGATCCAGAGGCCAAGCTTAGACACTCAGAAAATGTTTTCCTTTCCCAGGGAGGCCGGGTGCAGAGGTGACTTTGATATCCTTCGTGCTGAATGAATAGACACGGGTGCTAAAAAGCAGTTCTTTGCAAAATGGTACTTGCAGGTCGAATCCACAAGAGTCCCTTGGAGGTGAAACTTGGACCAAGGATCACCAGGCAGAACAACTCTGCCTAGCTTGGGCGTCTTGGGTACAAAGGTGTACTTGGCTATCTGTGTTGCTGAACATGACTGCAGGAGCTGCGTTTAGCAGGCATGCCAATGCAAACAGGTTTGGGATGCAATTACTTGACAACTGCGCCCCAGAAGGAGAGAGTTGATGGAACAAGGAATTCCTTCTTCTTGGAGAACAGAGTAGAGTAGTCAGTTGTTATTAATACCACCAACAAACCTTGGCCAAACCAAAAGCCGCATCTTGGGAACACTGTAGGAGGCTGAGATTTGCTGAGGTTATGGACTACACTTCCCAGAAAGCACCTGCCAGTTTCTTTTGGGCTGATCCTCGATGGAGCCCGACAGACAGTCCTTCTTTGGATCTTGGAAGTGCAGTTTGTGCCTGTCGACTACAGGGGACTAGTACCTCTAGTCCTGGGGAGTCCTGGTGAGGTCTTGGGTTTGCAGAAGGGTTCACTTTCCTTTTGGAACCGGTCTCTGGTCGTGGACGAGGCATAATCCAGTGGGTGCAAGGGAATGCCACAGGTGCAGTACTTTGCGCCTGTTCTTTGTGGAGTTTTGCATCGTGATGACACATGTCTCTTCTTTGTCGTCTTCTTCTTCAGAGCAGATCTGGAGTTCTGGTGTCAAGGCTGCACCTTAGATCCTGTATTTAGGGAGTGTTTGAGGGTGTATGGGCTAGTAGCCAAAGGGCTACTAGTCCCATGATTAATCTGCCCCTGAGGTGACCACGTCTGAGGGGTGTATGTCACCAACCTACCCAGAACCCACTATTTTTGGGACTTTTCAAGATAGCACGAGCATCTTCCTCTGTACAGACCCAGTAGCCTGCCCTAGAGGTGTGGTTAGCTTTTGGGGATTGTTCGCCTCTTGTATGCCTAATTTCCCACCTTCTCATAAATATTTATTATGTGGTGAGAAAACAAGATGTCAAGATATTCAATTACTTATGGGATGAGTGAGCAAACTTTAACCACTGGTGATTCTCCTTCCACTAGTGAGATAAGCGGTATGTTACTACACTCCACCACTCTGCCGCATTCTATATGGTTTCAGCGAGACCCCTGTGCACACATCAAGCCCTTCCTCTGTCGGTCAATCACGGAGTTTACACATTATCCTGCCTGCTGGTGCATAGGTTGAGTCTCCCAGTGAGCTCCAGGAAGTTGTAGGTGATGGTTTATTCTGTTACAACTGTGACACTGAAGCGGCAGATATGCTAAAATAAATCATATTCAACCTCAATTCCATCTGTCCTCTGATGTATTATTAAACACAGGAATAGAACATTCTCCAATGATAATTTCTGGCAAGAACGCCAATAGCCCGTCCCAGTCTGTGCTCCACAACTAGGTCTGGGCGGAGTTCGAAGTGACAAAAAAACTCCACCACCCTACGCAATGTCCCCTACGCGGAGTCCCGTGAGTGGTGGAGTGAGTTACCTTGCGCCGTTCGTGCTGATTTTTAGTAGGAGGTCTTTGTCCTGCACTGTAAAATCAGAGCGAACGGCATCACGTGCAGCGCAAGAGGGCGCTGCTCTTTCTGCTGCTAGAGTAGAGGTTCTACTCAAGCTTCAGCTTCCCCAACACAAATGGGTTTCTCAACGGGAGTGGTAGCAACCATCAGCAACCGCCCATGTTGAGAAATCTCACTGGGAAGTTGTCTGTGTTTGACTTTCCTCACTTGTGCTTGCCAACTTACCATTGGCAAGTGTGGAAAAAACTCCGCTCTGCTATGCGGAGCGGAGTTTTTCAGAACTCCATGAACTCCGCAGAGCCCGTATTTAAAAAAACTCTGCAAACTCCACGAACGGAGTGGAGTTCACCGCCCAGGCCTATCCACAACCAACTGTGCTCATCACCCCTTTTGTATTTGTCCTTAAATTGAAGTAGTGCTGAGGGTCATAAATCACCTGTGCCGCTCTCCTGTTGCTGCAATAAACACTTACATACACCAAATCAAAAAGGGGTTTGCAAAGTGTTTCATGTCAAGTATTCATGGGCAGCGCTGCTTGTTATTCCTCCCATCCTTAGTATGGCTATTGTGATACTATAGACACGCACAAAGACACGCAGATACATACACACCATTGCAGACACACATAACTCTCAGAGACACGTGTCTACTGTTATTACACAACCACTAGTGTAAACTCTTCCTCTGTGTTTGGGAATGATTTCAGGGCCGCTAATGGCTTGCACGTGATGAAATATCTGATGTTAGAAACTTGCGACTAAGTAAAGTGGTTTCTGTTGAAAAATCTCTTCTCATCCTCTTCAGGGGTAATCAGCTCTATGATGGCTTATCTATCTAACTATATTACTTACTGGCGGTCTCCAGTCGGTAGTTATAGTTAGGGCCATGCTTCCATAGGAAAAGCGATTTTTGACTTGCCTATACCTTTGGCGCCGGTTGATGAATCTTCACAACATTTTCTAAAATAAGTATGCCAGGAATATTAGTTGTGCATGGAAAGTTTCAGGGTGATCTGTCGGGGTGGGGCTGAGAAAAATAGGGGATCAAAAAAGTGCATGTTAATTCCCATAGAGTCTTTAGACATGCCTGCAACCTGCACTGCTGGACGGAATTACATTGAATTTGGCAGAAAGGTAGCTTTTGGTTCGCAGATCATGCTTTCAATTATTTGGTGTAAATCGGTTTTGTCATTTTCAAGAAATGAAAGGAAATCCAAATTTGTAGAACTACGATCACGGAGCCTTCGCGAATAGTGACAAGCTCTTGCAGAGATCTGCAGAGCTCTGATTGTTTGCAACACCTCTACCAGAAAGTGTTGGCAGCCATCTTAGGACTTAGCTTCAGCAGAGTGCTCCCCCCAAAAACACAAAAAAATAGAAAAGGGCGCTGGGTACAAATACCCTAACCCCATAGCACATGCACCCCAGGATTCATGGCAAAATGTGCAAAATATTTGCGCATATTGCAGTGAACTAAAGAAAAATAAGTGCAGTCTCTTATGCATGTTTTTAATTTCACCCCCTGATGGGCCAGGTCCCGGGGGCATGCAGAGATTTATTAAAAAGTGGAGGGAGGCATGGGGTCCATCCCCAAGGGCTTATTTATGCCCCAGGGACCACCACCTCCCGAGGCGCATTTAATAATAATCAGGGACCTCGCAGAACCCCCTAGACTCCTGGGACCACGACCTCCCCGGGCTGCCTTTCCTTTCCAACTTAAAGTGTGGAATAGTAAATCTCTTCTCGGCCTCTTCAGGGGTATTCAGCGCTATGTAAATGGCTTAGCTATCTAACTATATTACCTACTGGCATATGCCAGTAGGTAGTTATAGTTAGGATCATGCTTCCACAAGCGTTTTATGACTTGCCTATATCTTTGGTGCCGGTTGATGAATCTTCACCCAAAAATAAGCGCAGTCCAGAAGGCAAGTCCCGATGTCAAAGTACTTCTCTGTATATACTTATGCAATTTTTCAGAGATACTAACTGGGCCTGTTTGATAGAAGGCTCAGTGAGTTAGGCAGTTTTAAAACATACTTTTTGACTTAGCAGCTAATGTAGCTCCTTCATAGCTGCAGAGGTTGAATCATATTTTATAATGTAGAGGCCCAATTCTGTACACATTGAAGTCTTCTAGTGTATTAGTAGCTAGTTCAAGGTATAAGATGTTAGCACAATTGCTTGGATTATTAAATGGTGGCTCCACTTAAGGAGCAATGGGAGTCCTTTTTGTAACAATTTTCGAAAAAGAAAGTAGGGCACTGATACTTGAGAAACCTGTTTATTTATAATCAAATCAGAGTCTTTAATAAATTCACAGATTTTTTGCTGTGAAGACCAGTTGAGGTGCCTCTTCCAAATATACCGGCCATCAGTTTGGGGCCGTAGTAATGTGTAAGGGACCAAAACACAAGAATTCGGTTTTGTCATATCTACATATACATTTCTTAACTACCTGCATACAGTTTACAGAAGTTTTTGGCTGAAGCTAATTCATCAGCAATCTATATAAATGTCTGTGTATCACCTGCATACAACATCAGTGACAGTCCAAAGTTCCAAATCAGTTTTGCCAGAGGGGAAACATAAAGATTAAATAAAGTTGGGCTTAGGATCGGGCCTTGTGGCACTCCATATGTTAAGGTTCTCTGTTTAGAGCAATAGGGGTCCATCCTAACAGACTTAGTGGAGTTTGTGAGAAATTAGGGAAAGCGAGCCAAGACATTTTCTCTAATTCCCAAATCTTTTCATCTAGTTAATAATCTAGTTAAAAATGTAGGATGAGATACTATATCAAATGCAGCACTAAGATCTAACAGGACTAGTTCGGCATAAGACCCTTGTCCAATAGAATCATTATATCGTCTAACACTGTTACAAAGGCAGTCTTGAGTACAGTGTATGGTCCTAAACAAAACCTGAGTTTTATCCAGTAACTTATTGCTACCCAAGTATTTAACCAATTCGCTGTTAATTGCCTTTTCAAGTATTTTTTCAGGGAATGATAGACATGAGATGAGTAATTAGAGACCAATTCCTGGTCTAAATTTGTTTTTTTAGACTAGATGGCGAATTTGAGCTTCCTTCCATGTTTGGAGATAGATGGCCGTGGTTATTACTTGATTACCAATAGCAGCCCATTCCCTGCCAAAGTGGGGGGGGGGGGGGGGACAGGCCGGAGGAGGGAGGTGCGGAGGAGGGAGGAGGAGGTAGGGAGGGTATGGTACAAAAAATAATAACAATAAAAGTAAAAATAAACTTAACTTAATGCCAATAGTGGCCCGTCTCCTGTCAAAGTGGGAGGGGGGGACTGGGCCGGAATAGAGAAGTGGGTTTGGGTACAAAAAAAAATCAACAAAAAAACTTACGTTAATGCTTCCACCGCCACAATCTCCCGCGCATCGATCTTCTTGCTTCTGGCTCTGGGGCTGGGCACAGGCTCCCAGCCTTCCCTGCGGCCAATCCTGAAGCTACTTTCAGATGAGAGCAGCTACAAAATTGGCCTGAGCATCGGCAACTTGCGCTCCCAGGCAGACTGGGAGCCTGTGCCTTTTCTCTCTAGCCCCAGCAACACAGCAGAGGCTGGGGAGAGCTTCATTGCGCATGAGGGGTGTGGCCGGCCTGAGACGGCTGTCCAAACACCTCATGCACAGTGAAGGGAGTGCCCACCACTCCACCACCAGCAGTCTCATCCCCTGGACCCGTCCCCAAGACTCGTCAGAGTCTTGGGGCGGGTCCAGGGGTTTAAAACAAAACAATAATAAAACAGGTTTAAAACCCATTTTATTATTGTTTTACGTACTGGTGGTGGCAGAGGGGGCGGCGCTCCTCTGCCCTAATGAAGCATCCATCGCTGTTGATTACATAGATTCGTTAAATCTGGAGCCAATAAGGCCACTTCCATATGAAAGCAAGCAGGGGGGCAAGCATCTAGTGGAGAACTGGACTTAGTTTCCAGAATCATGGTGTGTACTGTTTACCGAGAGAGTGGCTTTAAATCCCTCGGTGGAATAACAAGCTTCCCCTGAGTTTGTTCACTCCTGGTAAAGTTAATACTGATCGCAGGTTCGGTGTCTGCAAAGGTACTGAAATGCAAACTTCTTAGAAGCTTAAATGCTTCCCTGACCAGGTTTTCTGCTGGGTGAATTTTTTCAGCAAAATTGTTTTTTTCACTTATATTCATGGTCACTTTTATCTTTTAGTTCAAGTTTATGCACAGCTTTCTCATTCACTAAACCTGTTTTTCTCCAGACTCTCTCTAGTCTTTTTACAGCATCTTATAGCTATGGCTAATTCACTGGGAAACTGCAGTGTACAGGGATCTTTTCTTCTCGAGCTTTTTGTTGTAACAGGTGCAATGGTGTCTAATGCTTAAAATCCACCGTTCATTGGGAAACATCCCTGTCAGGAATACCAATAGGGAGAGGGGAGTTTTTAAGCGCTTCTGTCAGGGTTGATATAGGTAATTTGGCACATGTTCTGCCAGTCTTCAACCTTAATCTCTGCTGTGCCCTGGAATAATTAAGGACACATATTAAATAGAATTCCATGATAGTCTGGCCAAATACATTTTATTTGTGAACTTATATTATTTCATTGGTGGAAAAAAATGAAGGGGCAGATTTACAAACCCACTTTTGCATCATTTTTGACATGGGAAAAGTGACGCAAAAGTGGCGCAAGGAGCTTGTAAATCTGCCCCGAGGTCTATAGTATGTCCTTTTTCATGAGCGGGCAAGCACACCAAATTGCTCCACATTTGAGAGAGTGCTCCAATCTAGCGTCCCTCCCCACACACATTTATCATCCCGTTTTATGTCAGATTCTCCTAACACACAAAACATGCCGGAGGTCATGGAACTTGAGACAGTTAGATCAGCTATTGCCGAGCTGAAGCCACTGCTGTAACCTGGGGGTGATATACCAGCAACAATGGCAACCCTAGGTTCTGGGAGAATGTTATTGTGATCAGAAGAGTTTCTGCCAGTGTAAACGGAGGTTTGCACAATTTTCATAGTGGGATGGTTTCTTTATTTATTACCACCCATTGTTGTACCTCTCCTGATTATACTGTATAACACCGGAATAGCCTTAAGTTCATTTTGCCCGGACATCTCAGTTAGCCATGTTTCTGTTAAATAAAGTAAGTGCAGATTTTCAGAATGTAAAAAGTAAGGCGATATCATCTGCATGTTTGCTGAGTGATTAATATTTTAAGAGCATGACCTTTAGATTTTTTTGGGGGTCTTGTAATTCTTTATTAACATTTTGAAAAAGATTACATCTTGAAAACAACAACATCATCTTCACACTTCCAATGGCCAGTGAACAGTTTAACAAGAAAGTTGTGCGACGTGTGCCTCTTAAGGGCTGAGAAAGGCATATATTGGTATATATTGGAGGGAAGGGTGGGGTGGTATGGTATAGGGGATCCCATGATCCGATAGGCATGCCGGTGGTAGCGGATCTAGTGTTGGCATAATGCGTGGGGCCCTAGGCGATGATTCTGATCATCAAATTGGGTTTTGCGCCTGTACCGGGTGCCGTCTATTAATCGGCCACATTCACTTGCGACTCTGGGGGAGTGTTCTCTCTATTCCTGGGGGCAGCTGCTATGCTTGTTGGGGAAGGAGGACTGAAATTCCCAGGAGAAGGGATATTATGCACCTCCTACTGCGGGTTCACTTCTCGGCATCTATGTGGAGCGTGGTCGCAATGTGGCCGAGTTGCTGTATTGCTGCGCTGTAGAGGCAGGAGGGGAAGGGACATGGGAGGGAGGGGGCAAGGGAAAATGGATTGGGTGGGGGAGCTGGGAGGGAGAAGAAAAGGCCTGCGGGAGATGGAAAGGATCATCAGAATACACAGCTGAGGGCACAAGGCGGCTGTAGATGTCGAGGATGTATAATGGGTTGTGTAAAGTAGACCTGGTGCTTCCATTTGAGGGAGAGGGAGGGGGTTTGAGGTACATGTAAAGCCGCACAAGCAATGATGGGGACTAGTGGGGAGGAGGGTGACCTCTTAAGCGTGGGGTATTGCTCTTGTTTTGAATTAGGCGGCATCAGCTGATGTCGTTGCTGCTGCATTAGTCGGGATGTCGGCTGTGAGGTTCTTATTAGCGTTTCTCTCCACACGCAGTACAGGTGCCCATATCTGAAGGAACAGGTCAGCCTGGTCCTGTAGGTTGTAAATGACTCACTCATGGGAGGCTGTGTGCATCATGGCAACCAACCGTTCCTCTTGCGATGGTGGGGTCGGTAATCTCCACTGTCGCAGTATGCATATTTTGGCTGTGGCTAGTGCTGTGTGAAGGAGGCGGCATTGTGGCTTTGAAAGCTCTGGATAGTGTCGCAGATCATGGAGGAGAATAGTGGAGGTTGTAAGTGGGAGGTGAAGAGTCATTGTGGTGCGTAGAACCCGGCCCACGTAGGCCCAGAAGGGTTGCACCATCAGGCATTCTCATATAATGTGGGTCGTGTCGCAGATGGTGTTAGAGCATCTCCAGCAGTTAGCATGTGGGAGCAACCCTGCCCTGTGCAGTTTTGCCTGTAACCAGTGCCAGCCATGGAGGATTTTGAATAAACATAACTTCAGTCTTGCTTCCTGGATGCCACCGGTCCAGGTCATCTAGATTCTCTACCCACTCATCGTCCTCATTGGAGACTGATAGCCGGGTTTGCCATCTGGTGGAGAGGTCCTGTGACAAAGGCTGCGAAAAGAGATGTGATGTGAGTACTCAGACGTAACCCCCTTGTGTTTTCCCAACGTGTACAGATACGATACTACTGGCGAGCCCTGTAGCAACCAAGGACGCTGTCCCAAACTTTTTTTCAGGCAGTGCCAAAGTTGCATGTACCTCAAGAATCGCTGTACCGTGAGGCCAAACACCTCCCTTAATGGTGCGAATGTTTTGACGTCACCGTGGTGAAGGAGCTGGTCCAGGGTGTGGATGCCTGCTGCCCTCCATAAGGGCCAGGACAATGTTTGTCTATTACTGCGTATGCCTGTATTACCCCACAAGGGGGCTTTCTTATGGATTCATGGATTCAAACCCTACAGTAGGTGCGCCCATTGCCGGGTCTTGCGCATAGCTGATAGTATCGAATTGGTGGGGTCGTGGCGGCTTGTTCCTGTCCTATATTGGGCTGAGAAGCCCCTGCCTCTTTGGACAGCAGGTGCTTTTCTATGTGTACCCATTGAGGGACATCGGGGGTTCCTAATAGCATATATGAAACTTGGAAAACTGCACCGTGAGGGTGAAGTGTTCTACCGATGGGAGCCTCAGTCGTCCATAAGAGCGATGTGCTGTCAGTTTCACCATGGCCAGACAGCCCTTGCTGAACCCCACACAAAGTATTTTATCTTAGAGTCTATTAAGCTTAATGTGGACAGGGGGACTTGAAGTGGGAGCATGCCAAGGGTGTATAGAAGCGCGGGAGGGTGACCATTCTCACGGCTTGTACTCAACCGTACAAGGAGAGCCCGAGCACCTCCTATTTTTAAAAGTCGCGTTGCTTCTAGGTGTCAGGGGGCTTAATTTATCTGCACCCATCCTTTCCATCCCCTTGTTCACCAAAACACCCAGGTATTTAAGTTGCGAGGGTTGCCAGTGGAAGGGGAACCCGTGTATGGCCACTTTTGTGGTTCCATCTGAGATGGGCAGTGCTTCGCTTTTGTCCCAGTTTATTTTGTACATGGAAAAGGAGAAACCATCTGTAATTTGGAGCAGGGACGGCAGGGAGTGGGGAAGATCCGTGAGTGTAAGCAGGATGTCATCTGCGTACAGGTAAAGTTTAGAATGTTCCATTGGGAGGTTTATGCCATTGACTTTGGCCGCTTGGTGTATTGTGGCTGCTAGGGGCTCCATAGCCAAAAGGAAGAGGAGTGGAGTTAGGGGGCACCCCTTAAATGTTCTCCTGCGGCTAGGGTACAGGTCCAATACAAAGCCCCCCCAGTTTACTTGTGCGGTGGGTTTATCATATAACAGTCGAACTTTGGCTATGAACTGGTTCCCTAGTCCGAATTGTTCCAGTACTTTAAAAAGGTATTCCCATTTGATGCGATTAAAAGCCTTCTTCACGTCGAGTGATAATGCCAGTGTGTCATTTGGAAGGCATTTGGCAGATCCCAATGTGTGGGTTAAAGTGTGCAAGTGGCTCCTAGAGGAGTGTTTTGGTACAAATCCCACTTGCGTATGGTGGATCAGGGAAGGCAGGACTTTGCATTGATGGGAGGCCAGGATGCTGGCCAGTATTTTGATATTGCAGTTTAACAACAAGATAGGTTGCTAACTGCCGCAAAGAAGGCGGTATTTCACAGGCTTGTGTAAGACGGCAATCACTGCTTTTTTAGAGAGTAGTCCTAATGAGGGATCTCGTTCCGCCTCTTGGAATGCGGCATGCAGAGTGTCAATTACCTCCTCTCCTGCCCATCGGTAAAATTCAGCTGGGAAGCCGTCTTCCCCCGGGGCCGTGTGCTAGGGTAGGTTAGCTATCTCGCGCAAGATCTTCTCCCTACTGATCTTACCTTCAAGAAGTTCTCTGCCTTCATTCGAGAGGCGGGGAAGGTACGCCCCTGTGAGGAAGTGTTGGACTTGGCCCTTTTTGCAGGGTCATCCCTAAACATTTTGCCTTTCTCCTAGCCTTTTTTCTGACATGGTGTTGGTGGTTTTAGGCCTCTGGGCACTTTAGCACTGCTGTCGAGTGTAAACTGCTTGCGCTCTCTATGTTAAATATGATAAGGATTGGTCTACACCTGTTTAGGCCTATTTAATTTACCTGTCAGTCCCTTGTAAAGTGGTATCTCATATACCCAAGGCTGGTAAATTAAATGCTACTGGTGGGCTTGCAGTGCTGATTGCACCACCAACCAAAGTAGCCTTTCAAACCTATCTCAGGCCTCTGCCACTGCAGGGCCTGTGCGCGCAGTGTTACTGCAGCTGTGATGTGGCACCTAAAGTGTGCGCCATGTCCATGACGCCCCTTTTACTACATGTCAGTCACCCCTAAGGTAGGCCCTAGCTAGCCCTATGGCGTAGGGTGCATTGTAGGTAAAAGATAGAACATGTACCTTAAGTGTGTGAGATGTCCTGGTAGTGACAGACAGCCATTTTGTTTTCTCACTACTGCTCTCCCATAGGAATGCATTGAAGGTTCCCTGATAAGTGTTTCAGTGGTAATTTCTGATATGATAGATGCAGCGTGGTCAAGTTTGGTATGTTTGGAATAGTGATAATAAATGCTACGCAATGGTGTGCACAGATCTATTATAACTCTTTTAGAAATACCACTTTTAGAAGTTAGCATTTCTGTGTGCTATGTGTCTACCTGCCTGATGTGAATTGCATGTCTGGCTTTTGAGTGACAGGGGCTGGGAGGTGTGTGTGGCTCCAGGAGGGTCAGGTTGAGTCAGCGCTAGGCTGTATGGGACATCTGCATTTGGAGTGGTGGGAGGGCAAGTCCCTGAATAGGATGGTGCCTGCCCTAGTGAATGCTGGATCCGCCCCCCTATGGTGTGTCTGATGACGAGCCCCCACCTGAGAAAGGAGGGTGTGAGCACTGTGCACAAAGTGCTTCAACACCCCACCCCAGAACCAGTTGGGACTGGTTCCCTCAAGCCCGGTGCTTTGCAGAACAAAGAGAATCGTGGTATAAATGTAGGGGCTGTGACCTCATGAAAGGTGTGCTGTTCCTGGACCTTTGGGGGGCTTGCTGCTGCTGGGGCCCAGAAGGAACCACCATGGGGGCTTGCCTCCCTGCTGGAGGACCTTGTGTGCTGCCTCCCTGGGCCCAGCTATGCCCCATGATGCCTGAAGGACTTTTTGCGCCCCTGAGCGCTTTTCTTTTCATTTTCCAGGTCCTTAAGGGCTCCTAGAGCCTGGGGAGCGCTATATTTTAATCTGCCAAACAAGAGGAGCGCCTGCCCTCTGAATCGCTGGGCCGCAGAGGCGTCCTGATGGAATCCTGGTGTGGGGATTCCCCTGCACGACGCAGGGTTCGAACAGGAGCCCACCCCGCTTATGCATTTATTTCGGCGGGTGCCTACCCCGCGTCTCCGCTATTTGAAATATGTGGGTGCCCACCCCACCTTGATTATTGAAGTGACGAGCGGGTGCCCACCCTCCATTGCCGCCAAGACCCAAAGGGGGATCACCGCTGCGTCCCAGCCCGAGAAGTAGCCGCCACCACTGGCCCGAACAGGAAGTCAGGCAAGGCTGTACATTTCAAGGGGCGGGTCTTCCATGGGGAAAGGGAAGCCCCGCGTGACTTGAATAGCCTTCCGGAGCCTCGCGGGCTCTACGCCTGAGCCCCTTGTCCCCAGGAGAGGGGCCGGGTGAAGAGGAGTAGTTGCGGCCATGGAGAGAACAGAGCTCCCCTGTGTAAGGGAGAGCCCCGCGTGCTGCCGCATTTGGTGATTACGGTGGAGGGGGGCCGGGGGCACATTGTCGGTGACTGCCCCCTGCCGCATTTGAGGAGAGCTGCCCCAAGGAAGGTCGACCGGAGGAGCAAAGAGAGGAGACAGAGTCCCCAGCAGAGAGCCCGGTGAGTGGAGCTGGCTGGGGGGGGGCAAGATCGAGGCACAGTGCCCGTGTCTCTTCAAGTTGGATATTTCCAACAGCTGCCCCGCCTGCTAGTGGGCAGCTGCATTGATGGGGGAGAAGTTTATTTAGAAGAGCCCGCTTTACTTGCCACACAGCTGCACAGCCGTTGCGGGCAGCTGCACCGAGGGGCCCAATTGATGGTAGAAGTCCCCATTGGGGGACTCAAGAGGCACAGTGGTGCCAGGGCTCATTTTCACAGCTGCCCCGCCGGACAGTGGGCAGCTGCAAGTGGGACAGGAGAGGCACAGTGAGTGCCAGGGCCTACAGTGATCTTCGCAGCTGCACCGCCATTAGCGGCAGCTGCTATGTTTAGGCCACTGCATTGCGCACTTTTTTATTATTGTTGCATTGGCAGCTGAGCCCTGACTTTGCTGGACATAGGGCAGAGAAAAGGCCAGTTGGCCAGGGGTCAGTTTATGGTTGGTAGGACGCAAGACCCTAAATGTGATTTATTGCCCCATGTCATTTATGGTGATGGTGTATGTATAATGTGATTTATGCACTGTGAGTTATGCCTAATGTGACTTATGCTTGTGATGCCTATGACATAATGTGTTTATGTTTAGGATGTTTAGGTATACTGTGTTCATGCTAGTGAGGCCTAGTGCGTAGTGTGTTTATGCTAATGAAGTTTGGGCCTAATGTGATTTATTGCCTTATTTCAGGTTATGATATTTCAGGATGGTGTCTAATGCTAATGTGATAATGCTTAGGTCATTATTGTACCAGTAGTTACTGGTTGTGTTTTTTATTCATTTACCTGTTCTGATGGTTCTGACCACGGCCCGATTGGCCTGGTCCTGTATATAATCCCCTGTGAATATTGCCCGTGCCAGTTGGCACAGTGTAAATGTGTGATTATGTTTCTAATGTGTACTAAGGCTATTTTTGATATAACCTTGTGTGGAGATTCTTTTGTGGTGTGCCTAGTGTGTTGCTGCTGTGTGTGTGTTGCGCAAACACTTTACACATTGCCTCCGAGACAAGCCTGACTGCTCGTGCCAAGCTACCAAGGGGGTGAGCAGGGGTTATCATCAGTATGTAACTCCCATGCCCTGACTACAGTGGTGGTTTCTGCCTGGCTTTGGCACAAGACTTAGCCAACCAGAAATCCCATTTCTAACAGGAAGGCAACCATCTTGTCCTCATCAGCCTGTGTACCTAGGGTGGAGAGGGTGGCAAACCGCATTTCACCATATTAGGGGACTTCAACTTTCATCTAGACGATATTACATCTAAAGATACTATATCTTTGATAGATCCTCTAGAGGTTTGCGGTTTTACCCAGTTGGTCAGGGAACCCACACATAGAGCAGGTCATACGCTGGACGGAATTTTTACCAATGACTCCCGGATTATGACAGGTCCACCGGAGCAGCTAGTCTGGACTGATCACCTAGCAGTACCTATTGTACTTACTATCTCTAGTAAACAGCTCCCTAGGAGGGAGGCCCCTTCAAGAGAATGTAAACGAAACTATAAAAATATTTCTAATGAATCCCTGGCCCCGTTTTTCTGAACCTTTTCTCTGACTTCTGACCCAGAAAAGGCAGCCACAGATCTAGCCAATTGCATACAGGGGGCCGTGGATGCTTTAGCTCCGGCCACCCCTAGGTATGATGCGAGGCGCAAACCCTCTGCTCCGTGGTTTGGGGATCAACTTAGGCTCATGAGACAAGGATGTAGAAGACAGGAAAGACAGTGGAGGAGGACATGGGATACTAAGGATAGACAGCTGTATAAAAGTTCCCTAAAAATTTATAAAACCTCTGTTATCAAAACTAAACAAGATCACTTCTCCAACATTACTACATCCTTGACATCATCGAGGGAACTCTTCAAAATTGTGGATTCCCTCTGCTCACTACAGACACCTGATCCGGTTATAGGCTCCCAGGAGCTCTGTGATAATATTTCCAGCTTTTTCCATACAAAAATTGTAGACATCTCCATGCAATTGGAAATACAGATGAAGCGGCTGGGACCACATATAGCCATGGATCTGTCAATTCTAGAAACATGGTCAAAGGATCCGGATAAGAATTTTAATAATTTCCCTCCTGTCACTTTGGAAAATCTTAACCTCCTTTTGAATAGGACGAAGTCCTCCTCTCCCTTGGACCCATGTCCGCTCAAAACTCTGAAGGAAGGTAGGGACACCTTTCTTCCCTACATCTTGGAGATTATGAATAGTGCTCTACAGCACGGTGTATTTCCCTCGGCTTGGAAGAGGGCCATTGTCAGGCCACTATTGAAGAAACCCTCTTTGGATCCAGAAGTGTTAAAAAACTTTAGACCAATTTCCCTTCTACCTGCCCCAGCCAAAATGTTTGAGATGCATCTGAACCATCATCTGTCTGCATTCTTGGACTCCTCTGGTTTCCTTGATCAGACTCAACATGGTTTTAGAAAACTTTACAGCACTGAGTCTGCACTCATTGTTGTGACCAACAATATTAGGATGAATGTAGATAAAGGACAGACCACGATGCTGGTCTTACTGGATCTGACTGCTGCATTCGACACTCTTTCGCCCTCAGTCTTAACATCTCGACTGAGGGAGCTGGGGGTGGAGGGGCCCGCCCTTGACCTTCTATCCTCCTTTTTTGAGCTCAGGGAACAGAGGGTCAAAATGGGTAAATACCTCTCCCCTGTAAAGTCTTTGCAATTTGGGGTGCCACAAGGGTCAGCCCTAAGTCCGACCCTATTCAACATCTATGTGGCCCCACTTGCTAGACTAGTAAGATCTCAGGGCATGGAGGTAGTGTCGTATGCAGATGACACTCAGATCATGGTGTCCCTGTCACGGTCTGTCAGCACCACATCGTTCAGTTTCAGGAATTTTATGCAATCGGTTGCCGACTGGATGACCCTCAATTCCCTGAAGCTGAATGGCGATAAGACCGAGGTGCTGATTTTCGGAAAGGACAGGGACGCCTGGTCGAGTGAATGGTGGCCGACATCACTGGGGACCTGTCCGATCCCTTCAAAGTCGGCAAGAAATTTGGGGGTCATCTTTGATGTTGAGCTGGCCATGAATCTACAGATTAACAGAACGGTAGCTACCTGCTGGGGAGTCCTAAAAATCCTTCGTAGAATAGCTCATTACTTATCACCACAGGCAAGAAAACAAACAGTCGTAGCATTGGTTGGATCTCTCCTAGATTATTGTAATGCTCTATATACTGAGATTAACAAGGGATTGTTACTTCGTTTGCAGGTAACACAGAATGCAGCAGCGAGATTTGTTCTGGACCTTCCCTGTTCTGCCTCTGCCACATTAGCAAGGAAGAATCTCCATTGGCTGCCTATTGAGCAACGTATCTCTTTTAAAATCATCTGCTTAGTCCATAAGGCCCTTACTGCAGGATCGGCCGATGGACTGGGATCTTTACTCTTTAAGTATGCACCCAGCAGATGTCTTAGATCTTCTCAACAGAACCTCCTTGTTATCCCCTTCATTAAGAAGACAAGATGGGGAGGTAGAGCCTTTGCTTCAGTGGCCCCCCGACTATGGAATGTTCTTCCTTCTGAACTCAAGGCTCTATCATCCTTGCCCCTCTTTAAGAGAGCTCTTAAGACCTGGTTTTTCGGGAAAGCCTATTACTAAGCTGTGCACGGTGATTCAATTATATTATGTTAGGTGCCTTGATGCCCTTTGGGCTGAGTTTGCGCGATATAAATTTATTTTCATTTAATTTCATTTCATTTCACTTGTGAATGAAGCAAATTCACTCACAATATCCTGGGGTCGGGTGAGCGTGGATCCTCTGATTGAGCGTATGGCCGGTATGGCCATAGCAGCTTCTCTTTGGCGTAACTATGCCACCAGCAGCCTCCCTGTTTTTTCTCCCTGCTCGTAGTGTCTCCCTTTAATTCTTTGTACGCCCTACTGTGCCTTGGATGTGAAAAGGTTGTTCAGCACCAAGCAGGCCTACTCCAAAGATTTATGGTGCTCTAGGGTTGGCTTTGCGTGTATAAGTGGGTATACGAAGCAATGTTCCAGCTCCTTCTGTCAGGCAGCATTTTGCCTATCGGCTTGAGCTGCATGCTGCATAAGTTGGCTTTTGCTGCAGCCCAGAGAGTCCTAACAAGGTCCAAGGACATTTGATTGGTGGAGAGGTAGTCCTGAAGGTGTGCTCATAGTTGGGATTTACGCTTAGGGGTCCAGTGGCGCTGAATGTTCATGCACCAGGGCTGGCGTCCCGCCATGGCCAGTCCTATTTCCAGTGATAAAAGGACCATAGAGTGGTCAGAGCGTGCTGCATGTAGGATGTGGGACTCCTGGACCAGCTGTACCGCTCTTTGGGAGACTAGGAATTAATCTAAGCTAGAGAGTGTGCCATGAGTAGGGGAGGTAAATGCGTATTATGTTTTGTCCAGGACTGGATCTCTCACCAGGTTCCAATCCCTACCTATAAGGTACTGAGAGGCACCTATTTCCACTGGTAAGCAGTTCAGTTGGAGAAGGAACGATTTTTTCATACCCGTCAGGGCATAGACTGATCCCACGCAGACATGAGCTTTCCCTATTCAGAGCTTGGTGAATGCATATCGTCCCTCTGGGTACGTCCATGTCTTTGACACTGTGGCCGGACGAGATTTGCGGATGAGAATCGCAACCCTCATTTGAAGATGGTGCCCATGTCCTTGGTTCCCGCCCACTGAACACTGCTGTGAATCACCTTTCCCACCTAGTCCCTGCGCAACTTGTCAGACTCCAGTGTATCTAGGTGTGTTTACAGGAGTAATGCCACATCCACCCACTTTGACTTGAGATAAGAGAGTACTTTTTTCCTTTTGATGTAGTGCGTGAGTCCATGGACATTCCATGTTATTGTGCATAGAGGATGCGTGTTTTCCGTGCTGCGGAGGCCAAATGGGGGGGAACCCTTGTCAAGCGGACCCTGAAACTGTGTTTAGAGGTCTTCAGTGGTGTGGGGGGTGCATGAGGTTTTGCCGGTTCTGCAAGGGAGGAGGAGGGGAGAGGGTAGCGGGTAAGAAAAGGTATGTGGGGCGATAGGGGAGAGGGTCCCTGGCACACGGAAGAGGTATTACCACCCAGTTGGGTGGTCGATGCCGGCGGTGGTGGTGAAGAGGTCCCGGAGGTAGGCCATGTGATGAGTGATGTGGCTTCCTTGGGGGAGAGCACAGAAGAGGGGGGTGGTGGTGATGGTAATAGAGCAGCAACTATGAATGGGGACTGTAGGCTGCCGTGCAGCAGTGCTCGGAATCCTAAACTTTTAACCACTGGTCTGGTCTCATTGGAGCACTGCTGCGAGGGGTGTTGCATCAAGAGGGCAGGGTGATAACTAGGGCAAAACGGAAAAGTATCTGTGTCCAGCGGGGTGTGTGCATTATTGGTTACTGGTTTGGGGAGGCCCGTCATGGTGTAGCATGGTAATATATGGTAGCATATTGGTCACACCTGAGAGTACAAGGAAGGGTTGCATGCATGCTGCAGGTAGGGTTGGTTTAGTGGCAGTGACGTTAATTGCATCAGTTGCGTTATACATAACAAACATAGCAAAGTCCATATGGGCCATATCTGTGGATAACATATACTGTGTACATCCCTGGTCAGGCTTTTAACATAGCTAGCGCAATTAGCACAGTATGTATAACACATTAAATATAACACATTAAATATAAGTATAATGGGTGCGATACTCAGCTGTCTAGAGTCTGGGTGTCTTCTTTCCTCTCATCGGATTGTCTGCACCCCACTCTGTCTCTGGTGTTGGTGTTGGTGGCCCTGGCTATAATCACGGTAATGTTCCTAACTATAGCTGTAACTGTAACCGTAGTTGGACCTTCTTTAGTCTCATTCTGCATCTGATGCATGCTTTAAGCAGGAGCGGGAATTGTCCCTGTGTTGTTCCTGCGTGATATCAATCACTGTTTGAAGGGCCGAGGCGTTGTCTTCATGAGTGCAGGCGAATCATTCAAGTTCTCTGCCATGGTACCGGCAACCACTGGTGTTTCATAGCTTGTTGCCTGGCGTCTATTTGGAAAGTCCAGGGCTGGGTTGTGGCTGTTCCGTCGAGGTATGGTGCGTATCCATATCCTGTGGTCTCATGTGGTCCAGGAAATGCTGTAGGTCTCGGGGTTATAGAAGTCCTTTGAGTCCCCATTCTTGGAGATGCGGGACGGGCGGGCTTGAATAGGCCATATTTGATTTCCATTTGTCGCAGATGGGATCTCATAGAGAGGAATGCTTTTCGACGGTCGTTGATCTCCCTGGAGGAATCAGCTGCCATGTGGATGTCCTGCCCATCATATCATATGGACCGTGTGCTCAGGCTGCAGCAAGAAACTGCCTTGCCTGTTTTTGCCTTAGAAAGCAGGTGATGAGGGGTCGCAGGTGTGTTGCAGAGTTTTTGCGTGGAGGGTGATGCGATGTGTGCGCTGTATTTCTAGTGGTGGATCAAAGGCAATGCCAACTAGTGTCGGAAGGATGTCATGCAGGAATGTTCTGGCATTCTGATCTTCACCTTTTTCCCGGAATCCAAAAATGCGGACGTTGTCCCTCCTGTCTGCGTGCTTCCAGGTCGAACGGCTTGCTGTTGAGGAATAGGAGCTCCTAATCCCTGCCTTGCACTGAGTCAAGGAGGCTCTCCACCACTGTTAGCCACTGTTCCAGCCCTTCTGCTCTTGTGTGGAACCCTACGATGTCCGCCCTGATTGACTTGGTCTCTGCTGCCAGAGAGGAAATGTTAGCGTCCATACCTTCTACTCGTCGGCTGACAAACGAGATTTCCTGCAGGATTAGCTCTGAGCGTAGTTTGCGGAGTTTACTACGCGGATTTCCGCGAAGTTACAAAAAAACTCTGCAAAGTTCTGCAAGTAGCGGAGTGCAGTGCGAACTGCAGTTTGTGCTGGAATTCCTGGCACTTGAGTAGAAATTCTACCCGAGAGGCAGCTCGCGCTTGAAAACTTACGGTAAATTCGCGAGCGGGGAAAAAACCCTGCTGCACATCACGAAGTGGAGTTTTCTGCACTTTGCGAGCTGTGCGGAGTGCGGAGGGCAGAAAACTCCGCAAACTCTGCGAACGGAGCAAAGTTCACCGCCCAGGCCTATGTAGAATACGGTCCATGGTCTCACCTTGTAAGGGGGCTGTAGTGGTTGCAGTGGCTTGAGGCAGGCTGCTTGCAGGAAGGGTAATGCCTTTTGTAGACTTACGGCGTGGTTGTTTGAGCGCTTCTACAAAAAGGAGTTGTTTGGAGGACTTGCTCCCGTGCTTATTACTGGACATTCTCTCTTAGACCCAGGGTGGTGCACTGTGACAGCGCAGAGGCATGTTCCTTCACTCCCTTGTTTTGGACCAACCGTGTTTGAGGTCTGTAGGTAGCCCGGGCGTATGCAGCAAACCCCTGCGTGGACCTGTCCTCTATCTCGGTCGCACTGGGACTCGGGGTGGGTGGTATTGTGACAGTGATACACCTTTTCTGCCGTTTTTTCTATCCGTTGTCCTTGTGGCTCATTCCTGCCTCAGATGCCCCTACCTCGTGTCTTGGCACCCTCCGCTGCGGGTGTTTTGTCTTCGGCCTAATGGGGGTGGGGAGTAGAGTTGTGTTCTTGATTCCCCCTTTCTGGTTAGTATTTCTGCAATGATGCCTGATAGCGTGCCGGCTGGGACGGAGCCTTATGATCGCCGGTGGTGCCGCTGTGCTGTGCAATGGGCTTTGAGTCCAGTGGGGGGTTGAGTGTCTGGTCATGTGGGGGCATCCGGAGGGTTTCTGGTCCTTGTGCCTGGGGCACCTTGGACTTCACAGCCTTGAGTGCTGACTTAGTCTTGTCTTATAGAGTATGCTGGGCGGTGAATGATGAGCCGAGTGGATCTGGCAACTGGGCATGCAAGAGCCTTATTTACTGGCATCACCTGCCTTGTTCCGGCTGTCAATCTGGTTTGCATTTAGAACCTGGGAAAACAAGCGTGCATATGTTATTGCCCCCTGAGTTTGTGAAGGAGTCAACCTAGAGGCCTCCGCTTGCCTTTGCAGCTATCAGGTGGTCCAAGCAGTGAAATGACCACTTGCTTGGGGGGCAAGGTCCGTTGTCAATATTAGGGCACTCCTGTGTGCCTGCCGGGTGCTGCTGTTACTCCAGGGTGGTGAACACTCTACAAAAGTGTGGGAGGCAAAGACTGTGCAGGCCAAGGTGTTCAGATGAGCCTCCAGGCCCGACTCCCCCGCATGCTGCAGGCCTCTCAGGAAGCCTGGGTCTGCACGCTAACGTGTTGAGTGAGACACTTGGGAACCTGGAGCTCGATGCTGCTGCTTGCTTCCCCGGTAGTTATTCCCGGGGTCACCACTATTATGTCCGCTATGGTCATGAGGTAATCTATAAGCGTGGGAGGCAGCTGGTTCGGAGGATGAGGCATGTTGCCGCATAGGGGTCTTCAGTCTCCGGATCCTGGTTTCTTTGGGGTCGCCGACAGCGAAAGCAAGGGGGAAGACGTTGCCTCCTCACTGTGTTCCACCGACGCACCCGGGTGACAGGTAATCTCCACAGGTGCAAATGCGGAAGGTGTGGGCCTCTGAGATACTCCAGAGCCGAGGCTGCAGAGGTGCCTCATAGCCCCGCGTCTGTTTACTTTTCTCCGGCCGTTTTCTCATTAGTATGGTACTTATTTTTAGCAGAACCTTGGCCAGACATGTCTGGAGTCCTTGATGTCATGAGGGACGTCGATGCTGCGACCCGAGCCACGCTAGGAGGCCTGCCGCCTCCGTCCAGAGCCCGTCCCACAGCGGAGCTCTCGGTTCATGCGGCCATTTTCCCTTGTGGCCATACCACGCCCACTGCCCTTTAGATTTTTAATGGGCATGAACAGCTAGCTCATCCAAGCCTCCTCATAAGATGGCATCTGACACAAAAAAAAAATAGAAAACTAAAGGCAGAGAGTAGACTAAGCAATCAGATGAAAAGGAGTTGAATGTATGGAAAGTCGGGTCTTATAGCTGCACTCCCTCTCCCTTTCCTTGGTGATCTGGCAGAATACTAGGCCGTGGTATTCACTTTACCAAGGGTGACTAGAAATTTGTTTCTGCTGACCATTACCAGAGGTTGCCCAGGAATTTGGCTCTCTGAAACAAATCTTCTTTTGACGCGAAAAGGTTTGGTCTTCAAACTAGTATCATGAATGCATGTGTGAAGGATGCATAGTTCATAAGTCTATCTATTTCATTGCACATTTATGGTGACACAGCGAAAGAACACATTTGCAGGGCCTCTGCATTAAGGCTGTGGGACGTTGGCAGAAAAAAAAGGAGCCATGCATTGTTCATGTGCAGCATATGTGTAGATGCTCATTTAGGCCCTTATTTACAGGAATCTTGTGTAGGCCAGTGGAGCAAGTCACCTTGTGGTCCTGCCCTAAGCCAAAATGAAAGGGTAGGAATGCTGCATCAGCAAATGTACCTTATTTCTGCAATACAGTGCATTCCTGTTCTTTCTCCCTGAGCTGGCACCATTTTGTCTGCCTAGCGCTAGCGCAGGCTGCCTATGTTGTCGGCAGGAGTGTTTTTGTGCAGAAAGGGGCACCTTCCTGCACAGAAACAATCCTAAGAGGTGTGTTCCTCATTCGAGGAAAGAACAAGGAATTTCTCCTTGTTATGCCTCACCTCAGGAGGCGTAAGGATTTGGTGCTTTCCAGGTTTGCATGCTCTTGTAAATCTGGGGCAGTGTCAAAATCCATGGGTGTTGTGTGAGAAAACCCACGCCAGCACCCATGTAACACCTACCGAATGCAAAAAAAGGCATTGCAGCGTTTGCATCCCTTGGCTTACTCCATATCTATGAGACCACTCAAGGCCATGCATACTGGCTCTGCATAGCCTCACAGATATGAGTTTGTAATCTGTGCAGCCGGAGCGTCACATAAAGTGATGCTTCGGCAGCACAGGGGGCTTGTACATAAGCCCGTTAGTATTTATTTTCTCACCTAGTTCACCTACAACTGCTTAAAGCTGTCTATGTCCTCATGTTACATGTTCTCCCTGCCAAATATTGGCATAATTCTATTTTCCAGCGACATACAGTCAACTTCACCATAGATATCTTAAAATGACAAACCCTCTTGACCTGTGTCCCACCACAGCTAGCTATATACAATGCTTCTTTTAGAAAAATTGCTTCTACCAATAATAAAATAAATAAGGTCAATATGTCTTCCCTGTGCACGCTTATACGCGCGCATACACACACGCACCCACACACACAAAAATACATACACACACTGTGTGCCCAGGCACTCATTATCTCATCTCATCTCTTTTATACATATCCCCCCATCCCTTCCCTGTCAGGTAATCTTCGGACCTTGTCTTGGTTGCCTTTAACTGTTGAGCTTTCTCCTGGATATTTGTCAGCAGAGCTCTTAATCATTAAACCCTTGATTACACAGAATTAGAACAGATACTAACAGTGTGTTTTGCTGGTCTTTGCCTTCGTTTTATCACTACATTTGATAACGGCAGGGGTTAATACACAATGGACTTAATCCGTTTTTCTGTGCTCATTGTAAGGTTCTTTCTCATTTTAATTCCCTAAGGATGCTATTAGAAGTCACATTTGCCCTGCAGCCTTGCAAACCGTTTGCCATTCCATTAGTCATTATGCTACTGTATCGCATCTGCTTTTTATTGTTTCCATTTTTCATTACATCTGCGTTCCTAATCCTATGCCTGATTTTGCGCTGTGGGAGGCAAGCAAATGATTTTGTGGGAGTTAGCTTCTTTTTTCCAAACAGTAGAACACATATGACAGTACTAATTGGCGCTTCCTCACTAACAATTCCTACACCGCGTATATCTACAAAAAATGTTCATGCTGAATTAAAAACATACTCCATTTACCTTATTTCACCACAACGTCCCTTTCATCCAGGAGAATATATAGCGATTGCCTATTTCTAATAGCATAGATGTTGCCACTGCAAAAGAGATGCAAAACCGAGCTCTTATTCAGTATCCTATGAAGTATCTATGCCCTACATTACCCAAGTGGGCTAACAGTCACGGCCGGCATTAATCGCGACTGGGAGGTTGGGGCGTGTCACTCGGGAGGGTGGCGTGGGGGGTTAATAAATAAAATATATGTACCTGTCTGTGGGTCCTGCGTTTTCCTGCTGTCCTGCCTCCCTCAGGAACACGAAGCAGGCAGCCTCCATCCCCTCCCCTAAGCCAATCACAATGCTGCAATGGAAGCATTGTGAGGGGTCCGGACGCCGACCAGCCACGCGCCTATGGGGAGGCCATTTTCTGCATGTAGGCTGCATGCAGCCTCCATGGAGAAAAGGCAGTGTGTGCATGACAGGTTTGGTCGGCCCCAGAGGGCTGAACAAACAGTCAGCGCCCTCAGAGGCAAGCCACGTCTCCCCTGCCCTAGAGAAGACCCACCCACCTGCCCACCCTCAACTAAACCTTTCTGCATTCTCGCAGTGCAAGAAGCAGAAACATAAAATGGTAGTTCAGGTGAGGAGGCCCCCACTGTTCTGGCTCACTCTGCTTGGAAAGGCTTTTGTCTTTCGGAATCATATAATTAGAAGAATTAAAACAATCGCTACTTTTTCCACACATGCTTTTGAAGTATTACTGTCATCCAAAAAAGGGCAAAAATACCCGACATATAAAAAACTAAAGATTATCTAACCAACAAGCAATTCATTTTCCAAACCTCTGGGCGGTTTTGCTGACCAAAATGCCTGTATATCTCCTGTTTCTTCCTCTAAATTTCGCAGATGGCTTCACTCTTTATTTCTTAACCTTAGAATTTACAAATTTTCCTACCTGAGTTTACAGACTGCAAAGAGCCAGGTAATTGTACTTTGGGCGGCCTTAGCATTGGTGGCACCCAGTGCAACAATCTTTGATGCCACCCCTAGGGCCTCGGTGACATCCTCCACAGATCACCTCACTACCACCCTCCAACGGTGCCCTTCATATTGCCTTAGTCCATCTCTCAAATGAATGTAATTCTTTTAATAGCACTACTTCTATCAATGTATTGTTTCAGAGTACTTTATATCACTCACACATATTATGTAGAGACAATGAATGAATGTGTAAATCAAAGTACAGGAAATGTTCCATTAAACAATAAGGGCCACACAGTTCAGTAGTCACGACACCTATACTGGTTTGCATTATATGTTAAAAGTGCTTCAGTTGGAGAAACGTTGGGGCATATATATTTTTTTTTTTTAGTTAAATAATTTTTATTAGAAACAAGGAAAACACAGGATTACAAATATGAATTAAATCGATAGCAATCAAAATATGAGCATACAGGCATAAGAAAATAATAGCTGCACAATAGGTGAGTTATACAAAAAGGGTTACAGAAAATGTAAACAATTTCAGTAATGTGCCTAAGAATGGAAACAGTTAAAAAATAAAAAAGAGAAAGCATACCAAAGAAGATAAAGATAAAATTATTATACTACAGTGGTATACAAAAAGGCCTGTGTAAATGTTAGAATGAATATAATACTTAAAATAAAGTATATTTTTAATAGCGGGAGGAGAAAAGGAAAAAGAAAAAGCAGGAAGAAAAGAAACGAAAAGAATAAGAGAAAGAAAGGAAAGAGAGGATGAAAGGGAGGACAAAATAGAAAAAATTGAAAGAGATTATAATGATGTTGATAGAAAAGTCGTAAAGGGTATCCATAGTAAGTCAGATTTAATTTGCAGGTGGATGGAAGATTGAGGAATAGAGGCAATTCTATGTTCATCACATATATAATTCCACCAATGCAAAAAGGATAGCTTAGAATTATCTTTCCAACATGTTAGTATAACTTTAAAAGCCACAGCAAGAAATAAATCGAATAAAGGAGATGCGGGGGAAACTAGAGCAAAGTCAGGCGACGTAGTGCCTAAAAAGACATTAAGCATATTAAATTGTAATTTGTGAGAAAAAATCAGTGAACATTTTGACCAGATATCATCCCAAAACACATACACCTTAGGGCAATAGAACAATAGATGTAATAAAGAACCTTCAGCATTAAGACAAGACCAACAGGAGGATGTGACAGAGTGGTTGAATTTATGTAACATAAGGGGAGTAATGACAACTCTATTATAAATAAAGTATAAAGACTGTGTGAGATTAGCAGCTTTGGACGTCTTGAATAGTTTCTGCCAAAACGTATCCCATTGCGATGTGGACAGTGTTACAGATAAGTCCTGTTCCCACTCAAGTTCAACCTTAGATTTATTCCGTGTGCCAACAGGGGTAGATAAAGATTTATAGATAAAGGAGGCATTAGGAATAGTATCAGTAGAGACTTGATATAGTGAAGAGTCAGGAAGAAAGGAAGTAGGAGCTGGCAGAGAGAGGAATTTCTGTATACACCCCTGTAGTATTGAAGCTAAAGTATCATATTGCTGAATACAAGAATCAGGTAATTGAAAAGACTCTTGCAACTGATGGAATTAAAGGATCACATTATTAACAAACATTTGGTGTACATACATAAGGCCCTTTTCTTTCCATTGTTTGTAGTAGAATGATTTGTGACGGAACTTAATGTATTTATTGAACCACAGCGATGACGCAAGGAATGATTGATAGTCATCCAAATTCTTAAAGAAAAGTGTATGTAGCAAAACTTGAAAATGTTTCAGAATAGGATATTTGGAAATAAAGGTACAATTAGTCATGTGAATAACCTCACGCATTGAAAAATCATTTAACAGTGAACATTCAACAGTAACCCATGAAGGTTTAGATAATTCCTGATAATCTTTAGACAGAGCATAAAATGGACGAATCAAAAAAGCATTGTGATACAAATGAAAATCAGGGAATCCAACACCCCCCTCATTTTTAGGACGAATCAGTTTAGACAAGGCAATACGGGCATGTTTTTATTCCATAGAAATTTAGTGCATAACGAATTAATCTGAGAGAAATAATATTTAGGAATTTTAAATGGTAACATAGACAGTATAAACAAAATCTGGGGGACAATCATCATTTTAATTGTATCAAGTCTGCCCCACCACGAAAGGAACAATGGAGACCAGAGGCTTAACAAAGTAGTAATTTTAAGTTTTAAGGCAGAAAAGTTATGGGATAATGTGTCCCGAACGTTGGAGGGAAACCATATGCCAAGATATTTAATTTTTTTGGGGACACCACGTGAAGTTAGATGATTCAAACATATACCTATAACAAGAAGGGTTTAAAGGTAAAGTCTCAGTTTTGGAAAAGTTTAATTTATAGCCTGAAACCTTAGCGAATGATGAGATTTCCTGCAAAAAGGGGGGTAAGGAAGATACAGGATTGGACATATAATTAAGAACATCATCAGCATACGCAGATAATTTAATTTGGTGGGTCTTGAGACTAAAACCAGTAATGAGAGGATTGCTTCTAATACGTTCCAGAAATGGTTCTAAGCATAGCAGGAAAAGCAATGGTGAAAGGGGGCAACCCTGACGTGTACCTCTTTGAAGGGAGAAATAGGGAGAAAAGAGGCCATTAACAAAAATACATGCTTTTGGATTAGTATATAGTAACTTAACATATGATATAAACTTCGGACCAAAGCCAAACCATTGTAATGTATGTATCAAGAACTCCCAATTAACACGGTCGAAGGCTTTCTCTGCATCCAAAGACAGAGCAGCTAGTGGGGAAGGATATTTTTTACTAAGAGCAAGAATGTTAGAAAACATTCTGGCATTGTCGGAAGCCAGACGACCTTTGACAAAACCAACTTGGTCTGGGTTAATGAGTATAGGGATAATTTTCTCTAAGCGAGAAGCCAATATTTTTGCAAAAATTTTACAATCATAATTAATTGATGAAATAGGACGAAAATGTTTGCAATAAGAGGGGTCTTTATCTGGTTTGGGGATTACAATAATAAGGGCTTCCAAAAAAGAGCCACAGGCTTGGGAGTTGGATATAAAAGAATTAAAAAATTCTAATAATTTGGGAGCAAAAATTGAGGAGAAAGCAGAGAATAGTTCAATTGAAAATCCATCGGGCCAGGAGCCTTCGCTTTTTTCAAAGATTTACAAGCATCAGTTAATTCTTGTAGGGAAATGTCTTCTTCAAGAGGTTTAAAAATATCCTGGGAAGTTTTGGGGTTGGGGATATCACGGAAAAAAGAGTTAAAGTCATCGTCAGAGGGCTTGATAGTTTCTGTATATAATAAATTGTAGTATGATTGAAATGTGGAAATAATGTCAGAGTCAGACGAAAGAAGAGTATTGCTTAATTCTGAATGAATGGGGCCAATCACTTTACGTTCTGATTTAATTTTTAGATAATTTGCTAGCATTTTCCCAGCTTTGTTTTGGCCCCCATGATATTTCGACTTAATCTTAAGGAGGATGTTACAGGCATCCTTAGTGACTATTTTATTTAGGGTGGATTTAGCTTTGATTAGTTCTTGTAAAGAAGAGGGAGATTCAGACGTGTAATAATTATGTTCTAACGTTTTTAGAAGAGTCAGGGTTCTTTATATTTAGTGTGTAATAACTTTTTCTTCTTTGAGGAATAAGCAATAGTGAATGCTCTAAAAGATGCTTTAAAAGCATCCCAATTGTTGTGTAAGGAGGTGTCTATAGAATTATTAAAAGTAAAGAATTCCTTAATAAACGAGGATGCTTCTTGAATAAAGGTACGGTCTGATAAAAGGAAATTATTGAAACGCCATCTGCCTTGTTTACATGTGGTGAGCGATAGGTCAATAAGAGTGGAGACAGGAGCATGGTCAGATATAAAGATAGACCCAATGTCAGAGAATTGGAGACATGGTAGCAGTGATTTGGAGACTAGGATATAATCAATACGGGATCTGGTATGGTGTACAGGTGAGAAGAAAGTAAATTCAGAGGTGTCTGGGTTACACGTTTTCCATGTATCAAACAATGGACGGGAGGAGATGGCTGACTGAAATGATTTGTGGGATTTGTCAGGTTTAAACTTACATTTGGATTGCCTAACAGTAAATGGATCTAACCAATTATTAAAATCACCACCAAGCACAATATTAGAATTAGAGAGTGACAATAGTTTCAGCTTTATGGATTGCCAAAATTCAAAATCTGGCTTAACTGTTAAAAGGTAGCGGCAGTTGCAGTCGATAACCTTTCGAGTATTGCCCGGCGGTAATCGTCTCTCATACCATTCGATAATTAACCAACAAAGAGGCAGGCGCCGGAGACTGGAAGGCAGGAAACCAAGGTTTATTCTCTCCGGAGGAGAACACATCAGATCAGACAGCAAGGTATCGTCACGAGGTGCTCTAACCACATCTCTGAGGCCTGGCCTCTTATACACAGGTTTATGACTTTATTGCAGGTTTATCATACATGGCACATTCTTGAGATCGCTTTGATACATGAAAGAACATCCTCAGAATCCCCACTTCAAGCTCGTTCCCACACATATCTACAGTGGAAGTCCCCACCCCACCCACAGTAGGAGATGGCTATCACACAGCTGGACATTCTGCAAATTCCCGGGGGTGTGTGCGACCGGTCGGGTCTCAGGGGGTGGGGGGCCTTGATCTACTGTAATCCCTTTGATGTGGGGTGTTTCCCTTACAGTAGGGGCAATAAACTGCATCCGCAGGGCTAGGTGATGGCCTGGGATCGGTTCGGACAATTGGGCGCAGAGGAAGGGGGTTATCAAAGAGATGCATGACCATGTATGGGATGTCGGTCAGGCGTGGGATGTGGTTCCATGGCAGGGTCGCGCAGAAGGAGAGGGTTTATGGCCCGTGTATGAGAGAGCGGGGGTGGCCGGCGCACGGGGGAATGCTCGCAGCGCCAGGGGGACGCGCTGGCGATCGGCAATGAGCAGGGAGAGAGACCAGGGTGCCTAAAATGGCTGCTGTGCGCTTTCCTGTGTGTTGCGCTGGGGAGAGACAAGATGGCGCAGATAATGTTCAGTTACGAACTAAATTTCCACAGTCCTCCCTTTTAACATATCTCGCCAGCTTGTATAGTTCGGATCTATCCCCATAATGCCACGAGCTTCTACCTTGTATAAAGCTTTCATATGTTCCGCTTCAAAGTTCCGAGTTTTAGGGCGGACAGGAATAACCTGACACATTTGTACATAATTACATGTAGTTGATGGGATAGGCGAGGAGGCGGTGCATACAAAATTACATCAGCTGCGTCACATGTCAGACCCGGAGATAGGAGGAGGGAAGCTTGCTTGAGCACAAACATAATACCGTAAAGTAAAAATGTTTCTGGCAAAACAAGGAATATTTCGTATATTACTTAAGGCCCAGACTTCGTGTGGATCAAAAATAGTCAGCATAGTCATGTGCACGGCTGGTGTTATACAAGTGTCATTATACAAAGTTAGAGTTTCTTAACTATCAGTGTACAGTTGGAAGTGACTGATGCAATATCACGAAAACTCTATTGGAAGATAGTCAATATGAAAGCGGTTGGGAGAGGAATTCAACTTAACATGAGTTACAGTCAGGGAAGGGAGTTCTTCTTTCCAGTGTCCTATTATAACGAGCCATCACTGGTAAGCTCTTATTGTTCTTCTTCTTTTGTTGGCACTGTTGAGCACCGGCGGTGGAGCTAAGGTCTAGCTCAAATCCAAGTTTTCACGTAGCAGGGTGTGACCATTCGTTGTTCTCGGATCACAGTCCTGTTCCCTAACTCATCTTATCATAGGTACCTTGAGACGGGGTACCCGCATTTTGTTCTTCTGTTGTCAAGTCAAATCCAAAATCCCATATAAAAGAGAGGGGGGGGTGGGGCGTGCTTTGGGATGCCGAGGGAAGAGGGGGTGGAGTGGGATCGGATCAAAAAGCGGACCAAGGAGAGCAGAATCTTTCAGCACTGGGCCCATCAATCGGGCCCGACGGGTTGGGACTTCAGGCACGCTGGTCAGCGAGCAGGGGGCCTCGAGATAGCCCTTCGTTCTATCGCTTTTCATGCTGATAATGGTGCCTCGTCTCACGCCCTTTTTCTTCGTGGTTCCCCCTTGGTCGATGCCATAGGTGTTCCATGATCCGCAGCCAGGTTGTGCGTCACGTCCGACCCCTCTCTTCCGATGACTGCATGTTATCTTTGAATGAGTACAAGAAACAAAATCTTAGAGAGCTGGCAGGAAAGACATTTACGTGCTTCATTCTCTCTCCCAACCACCGAGTAGTCGGGGAAATGTTTTATCGGTCGCTCTATGATGGATGTCTATTAACTCTTATATCGGTGTATGTTACTAACTTATTAATCATTGCTGTGGTGCATGTTTTTGTGCGTGTTCCTGCAAATTTCCATCGTCTGGCCTGCTAGGCGTCTATTCCTGTACTTTATAATCGTTGCAGGAGGCCTGACATCTGTCAACTTTCTGGTCTATCAAAGTTCGAACCGGCTTCACCGGTAGAAACTCGTTCTTCTAACACAAGCTCTGTTAATTCACATTTTTCTCCGACGACCGCTAAGTTTATGAAAAAGTGCGAGGTGCTACTGTCATGGGTTCACAAATATCTATTTCGGGGAGGGAAACAAGCTAAAGACAATAGGTAACCCTCATTAGTTTAGGCAATGTGTCTTCAGAGAATAAAGTCATCAGCTGTATTGTTCAAAATACCCTGGGATGGCCAGTACGGAACTGGGGCTATTCTGGGAGGACGGGGTGTTTAGACGTTCCAGTTCTGAGCAATAGGCAGGGCGACTCTGAGCGGTGGAGGGGTGTCGTTCAGGAGCTTTAAAACGAAAACCACTGACATATAGTCCCCGTGGTGAGGGCCAGATTGGGAGACATCAGTCGTTGTACCTGTCCTTTCTTTCTCAACCAGTGAAGTTCAACATTTTACAGAAAGGAGAGGTAGTAATGTGGTAAAATACGGTTGTTTTGCTTCTGTCAATTTGTTTGAACACTGTCGTGTTTGAGGCCAATTATACACATACTGAGGAGGTATAGTGTCGTTAATTTATTCAAAAATAAAGAGGGCAAGAGAGCCTTCAGCGAGGGAGGGAGAGAGAGTAAGAGAGAGAGAGAGAGAGAGAGAGAGAGAGAGAGAGAGAGAGAGAGAGAGAGGAGAGAGAGAGAGAGAGAGAGAGAGAGAGAGAGAGAGAGAGAGAGAGAGAGAGAGAGAGAGAGAGAGAGAGAGACGTGCGCATCAAGTAGGCTATTTGGCATACGTACGACACAAAACGAGAGAGAGAGAAAGACATGTGTACGATAATAGGCTACTTGGTGCACACACAACATGGAGTAGCACGGGTCAGTTCTATGTAAGAAAACACAAGCGGGGGAAAGACATAAATTCGGTGATCACGTACACACAAATACCGGATAGGGCGTGACAGTACATACATCAAGCGCAGAAACTTAAGACAAAGACACAGAGCTACGTTGAGTATGGGGACCTCTCCTTTCCTGTCCTCTTTCCTATGCACGCTGCGTATTTTCAGTATTTTTCGTAATTTATTTTGGGGGGGGGGTGTCGGACCTTTTACTCCCCTCCCTTTGATCGATAGACAAGCACTTCAATCATACGATGACGTTCTCTTCCAGCGATCCAAGCATATGAAATGCATACACATTCATACCGTATAATCATCGCACACACGCACAGTCATACCATACAGTTTTTCACGTTCCCAATGGTGGTCTGCACTTCGCGCACTATCCCACAACGTTTGTCTATGTTTTTCCCTATATTGAGCACGGTGCGGTCCATGTCCACTCCATTCTTCAGTCGAAACTCCGTTGTGACCTATAGAGAGGAAAAAGAGGGGGGGGGATGTGCAGCATTCAAAGTACGTTAGCGCGCGTAGACACGAAAAAGTTCTACTTACCACGTACCAGGCTAGTTGCAGGGGCGGGTAATACCACAGACCTACTATATCCTTCCCTTCGACTATACAAGACGCTCCATTTTATTCGTCTCCTAAATTCGGGTTCCCTTGTCGTGCATTTGTTTCTCAATTGGTCACATATTATAAGGTAAGGTACCGTACCTTGTATTCGGCAGATACCTTAAGCTATAGTAAACCATTTTCTAACAAGTCTGAAAAAAAGACAGGCGTGATGGGTACAAATTTTATTAATTCAAAATTCAGGCAAAAAGAAAAAAAGGGTCTGCATTATCAGCCTTCTATTGCTTGGGAGTAACAGTCATTAAAAACCTCTACCAACCTAGATGATTTGTTATGACGCTGATTCCGTAATTCCTTCAAAGAGCCTTTTATTTAAAACAATGTCAGTATACAAATACGGGCCTACAACCGTTACAGGCCGGCCACGGTGTGAGAGGCGTCGAGTATCATGAGCAACACTACCTTAACATGAAAAAAATAAAAATGACAATAAAATGGGAAATGCCAGTATTAATAAGGTTGTTTGTATGCTCGATCAGTACCCTCCCCGTCCCTCCGCCCATCATGTGTGAAAACATCGCGTTCATATCCTTTTAACATAAATGTCAAATAACTGAAACGCCATAAGGAGTTGTAGGCCCTTCCTACATCGGCGCCATTTTGGGGCGAGGTCGGGCGGGTCCAGCGTACAGTCTAAGTCCTTCCGCTAACTAGCTGCCAGACCAGAATCCCTTTCGGCAGTTCAAGAACTTTCGTTAGAGCCAACGGAAAGAACAGACAGCATGAATCGTGATTCGGGGGTGGGGCAGCACAGTTTTTGTTCCTACCGGGTCATGTTGAGGTTCCACCGGAACTGATCCGAGCGGCTAGGCTACAGTGTCTCTTGATAATTCAAACAGAAGCTTGCGTCAGCATGGCGTCACCACGGTCTCACAGCAATGCCATGATCCATTCTCAGGGCGGGACAGCAGGCGGGTCTCGCTGCCGACGCCTTGAATCAGTCTCTCTCAGGGCACCAAAGGGACGCAAGATGGCTGCCGCCCGGGGCAAAGACAAGTTAATGTGGAATGATCGAGCAATAGCGGAGGTTGCCCTCACCGGAAGTCCACGGGAGTCGAAGGCCAATGACTCCCGCAGAATCTGCAAAGCTGAGAGGGTGTTTTCAAGGGTGTGGCCCATGCCCGAGCAGGCAAGCTTCCGAGTTCCGAGGCAGCCCAGAGCCATCTTTTAGTGGACCAGGCCTGAATCTGAAGAGCCGACCGCCATTTCGAGAGTCCAGTGGCAGCAGCAGCAGCAGCTCTTCGGTACAGCCACCGGGGTGGGTCTCTCCGACCACTTGGCTGCGGGGGCCCACTTCTTGCGTCGAACGCTGATGGCAATCTTCGTGCAGAAAGGAACCCGCGCCTGGGTGGTTGTCCGATAAGCGAGACGTAAATGGTTCCCCTGCTGCAGCTGGCTGGTGAGTGCAAGGGCGGCTACTCAGCTGGACGGCGAGTGAAACGGCAGGGGTGCCTTCTCGGCTGGTGAGCCTCCACCTGGGGAGGCGGGGGAGGCCCGTTCGCGTCGCTTCCCCCCCGACAGGGCACCCTTCGTTGCCGATCTGTGCAGCAGAAGAGAATGGCAAGACCAGTACAAAGACCCGCTAGACTCCTCTTCGGCGCCGCCAGGGTCCCAGCGCTGCGTGTATCCTCCGGCCTATTCGCACAAACGTCCGCCACTGATGTCGATGTATTTTGCATGGCTTTTATAGCCCAAAGCCGACTAAAAGGACCGCCCAAAACAAGCCAATGTTGCTACTTTGAGGAAGGAGGTCGAGGACTGTGTCACTCGGACGTGTATGCTTTGGGATGGAGGTTGCGGCAGGCTGTCATGTAAATAATTGTTAAAAAAATGTGTTTTAACGTGTTCACCCTGTCGGAATGTTGTTATACCTATAAGTTATTAAAATGTTTTAATCATACTACTTTGTTGGAGGGTTGTACATATTTGCAATCTGGTAACGAGCACAAGGATGTTACTGCGTAATCGGAAAATGACATAGCCCAATTGTGCGTGATCTAGCCCAGTTCGGTGACGTCGATGGTGGGTATCAGCAGGCTTCCGGTTGTGCAGGATTTTGTCGTGTTTACTGGGCAGGGTGGGTGGTAGGGCAGATATGTTTAGGCAGCGAGAGCGATGGAGCTGAGCTACCTCGTGGCCATCTTGACCGTGAGCTTGGCTCCTTCCCCTAGTTTCATATTTTTCGCAAAGGGCTATTTCCTAGTGTTTCTTAAAAGAAAAAGGATCCCATCAGTGGTCTACTGGTTTTCGGAGTCCTTCCTTGTATATTTATGCCATAGTTTGCTATAAGCTATAGCGACTAGTCCATATTTAGTGAACATGTCCTTATTAGGGGTGCCTTCCAGTGAAGCCGGATGGTTCACCTCTAATAAGCGGTCCGGGCAGAACCAACTACCAATCAGTGGGGAGAAGACAGGCATGACGGGTTACAACGGGGACAAAAGTCTGCACTACCTATCTTTTCACTGCTTGCAAAGACTAGACAGAATATCTCTGTTCCACGTTATTTGTAAGCAGAGAATACCTCCAAAGAACCAATATCGAACAACCAGTGTTCGGACAATCAATCAGTGGGGAGATGAAAATAGGCACAACGGGTTACAATGGGGACAAAAGTCTGCGTTACCTACCCTTCACTATTTGCAAAGACTAGACAGAATATTTCTATTCTACGTTATTTGCAAACAGAGAATATCTCAAAGAGCACTATTCTTCAAAACAATCAATGTTCGGACAATCAATCAGTGGGGAGATGAAAATAGGCACGACGGGTTAAAATGGGGACAAAAGTCTGCATTACCTACCCTTCACTATCTGCAAAGGAAGAGAGAGTATTTCTACTCCTCCCCGTTTGTAGACAGCGAATATCTCAAAGAGAACAATCAATAAGCAATACTAGTATTTTCAATCAATCAATCAATCGTTTCGCAATTTGTCGTGTTTCACGACCTTACCCGGACCGCATGGACAGTTTCTCGTCTCCCGCCTCCAGCGCCCGATCGTCCTCTACTCTCCGTATTTTCCGCGGCACTCCTGATGGTTCCCAGTCAGGACCGTAGATCACTCGAGAGAGGTCTGTTCGGAACTAGTGAAGTTCGGATGATCGGCTGCCAGACGAGGGTCTATCGGGCAGGAGCTCTTTCCGATCGTTGCAGTCGTTCACTCTGTCGTCGGGACCTCTCCCACTGGATCCACGTGTCGCTGATGGGCCCCACGCTTGGGACGCCAATTGTTAAAAGGTAGCGGCAGTTGCAGTCGATAACCTTTCGAGTATTGCCCGGCGGTAATCGTCTCTCATACCATTCGATAATTAACCAACAAAGAGGCAGGCGCCGGAGACTGGAAGGCAGGAAACCAAGGTTTATTCTCTCCGGAGGAGAACACATGAGATCAGACAGCAAGGTATCATCACGAGGTGCTCTAACCACATCTCTGAGGCCTGGCCTCTTATACACAGGTTTATGACTTTATTGCAGGTTTATCATACATGGCACATTCTTGAGATCGCTTTGATACATGAAAGAACATCCTCAGAATCCCCACTTCAAGCTCGTTCCCACACATATCTACAGTGGAAGTCCCCACCCCACCCACAGTAGGAGATGGCTATCACACAGCTGGACATTCCGCAAATTCCCGGGGGTGTGTGCGACCGGTCGGGTCTCAGGGGGTGGGGGGCCTTGATCTACTGTAAACACTTTGATGTGGGGTGTTTCCCTTACAGTAGGGGCAATAAACTGCATCCGCAGGGCTAGGTGATGGCCTGGGATCGGTTCGGACAATTGGGCGCAGAGGAAGGGGGTTATCAAAGAGATGCATGACCATGTATGGGATGTCGGTCAGGCGTGGGATGTGATTCCATGGCAGGGTCGTGCAGAAGGAGAGGGTTTATGGCCCGTGTATGAGAGAGCAGGGGTGGCCGGCGCGCGGGGGAATGCTCGCAGCGCCAGGGGGACGCGCTGGCGATCGGCAATGAGCAGGGAGAGAGACCAGGGTGCCTAAAATGGCTGCTGTGCGCTTTCCTGTGTGTCGCGCTGGGGAGAGACAAGATGGCGCAGATAATGTTCAGTTACAAACTAAATTTCCACATAACAGGACCATAAATATTGAAAAAAGTTATTTGTCTTTTATTTATGATAGTCTCTGCCAACACCCAACGACCCTTCGGGTCACAATCTGATGATACAATCTGTGCATTAATAGATTTATGGAACAATATGGCGACACCACCATGACTATCAGTAGCAGGAGAAAAAACAACTTGATTAACCCAATGGCGTTTAAGTTTAAGGGATTCTTTGTCATTACAATGGGTTTCCTGTAAAAAAGCAATCTGGGTATTAAGTTTAGCCAGGTGAGACAATACCTTTTGACGCTTGACGGGGTTACCAAGACCACGAACATTCCACGAAGTCACATTAACCATAACTCAGGATGAAGGTGATCATGAGGGAATAGGAGCACGGAACTGCAGAACTGACAAGAAACAAGAAGGAAAGATATTGTTCAATATATAAAGAGAAAGATCTATTATCAACAACAAAACAAGTACAGAAAAACAGACTTAACAATGAGGAAGGACAATAAAAAAAGAAGAGAAAAACAAGAGAAAAAGAAAGGAGAAGTAAAAGAGGGAAGTAGAGACATGTAAACAGATCAAGGGATAACATTCGGATCTGTAAAGAACGAAGAAAAGTCGAAGAAAAAGAGGAACGTAGTGACGCCAGAGGACACGGACCACACTAATAGATAAAGAGGAATAAAGAGAGAAAGAACCTCATTAATATTAATAATTATAAACCAACTGCAAGATATTGAGTGAACCAATTAATAGAGTACAAGGTGACAATCCAGAAAAAGAAAATAATACAAAAGAAGAAAAAAGTCAAGGGTTAGTATCCATTCCATGTGACGGGAGGCTTCGAAGAAAGAGTTTAAGTTTTTCCGGATCGTCAAAAGAACATGACCGACCCTCATGTGTAATTTTACAAAGACAAGGATGGAGGATTCCATATTGTATGTTGAGACGTCTCATCTGTGGACGCAAAGGAAGAAATTCTTTGCGACGAGCATTGGTTGCGTTGGAAATATCTTGCGATATGAAGAGAGTATGATCTGACCAGATAAGACGCCTTTTAAGTCTAACAGCCTTCAATATAAGCATTAGGTCAGTAAATTCAAGAAAGAGCATAATAATTCCACGTGGTTTATTAGCGGCAGGATTTAGATGACCTAAACGGTGAGCTCTTTGAATGTTAAGAGGACCTGTTAACGTTGGTAGATCAAGGAGCTCTGGAAGAAATTTCTGCAGGAAGGACACCATGTCAGACCCTTCAATATTTTCCGGAAGACCATAAAGGCGAAGGTTATTTCTTCGATTACCATTTTCAAGGTCATCAGTATGAATTTTAAGTTTATGAATTTCCTGTTCCAGAAGTGGAATTTTCGTGGAAGCATCCTGCAAATCACTAACCCGCTGCTCCAGATCAAAAACTTTACTTTCCATGACGATCCATCTTTCCTCAATCTGCTTCAACTTTTCATTAGTAGTTACCATGAAGGGTTGAAGACCACGAACTTCATCAAGAATAGAGTCCAAAACAGGATTTTGAGAAGAAAGGATAGGAGAAGGCGGGTCGTTTTTATGCCGTTTAGGTTTTGTACCAGACGTGGAAGGTTTGGTAAAATGTGCGTCAGTAGACATTGTGTTCAACAGAAGTATGTAGCCACCAGTTATCAAAGAAAAAAGTTCTAAAGTATCCGAAGCACAGAAGTAGGACTTCGAAAATTGAACAATAAACAAAATTTTAGTGGCTATCAAAAGGTGTGGAGGCTGATTCCTGGCACTAGAAAGCTGTGAGGCTTCAAAAAAGGGCGGGCAAAGCCCTAGGCTACAATGTAAAGCATATCAGTGTGTCAGGGCTGTTGACGCACAGGTCATGACCATCCAATAGACATTACTCATTCAGTCAGTGAGGACTGGGGGCTGTTATATCCACTGTCATCATGAAGGTAGAGGAAAAAAAAGAATAAGGTGAGGCGGCAAAGGGATGGCTCATGCTATGCCATATGGTAAATTCTCAGGAGCATAAAGAGCGATAAAAATAAGCAAAGCAACTTACAGCGCTGAGGAGATGAATAAAATTGGCATTTCAGCAGTGTAAGAACAAGCGCGAGCTCCGCGATCCAAAATGGCGGCCGCTCGCGTCTTTGTGAGGCGAAATAACCGCCGGGACAAAAAGGAAGAAATCCTTCGTAAAAGGCAACGGGAAAGCGGTATCCAGGATCACCGCAACTTCAGCGCCAGGAAACCATCCCTCGTCGTCGGCAGAAGAGGCATACGAGGTTCCAAAATAGTGTCGGAGTCCCGCGACGCAGCGGAGCTCACATGAAGTCCGCCATTTCCTGCGGCGCGCAAGCCACGCCCCCCTGGGGCATATTTTTTAATTAAGTGTTCACGCACAGCACATTACCCAAAGTTGCTGTACTGTGTTACCTGAAAATCAGAGAGTATAACTGCGCCATCTCCTCTGGGATATGGTGCTGTTGCTCTTTACCCAAGTGCTGGCTCACCTTAGGCTGCCTTGTGCCAACACAATAGTGCAAGGGTGTGTACGTGATGTAAAGCATAGGTTTTGTACTTGAAGGGTACCATTCGGTTTTATACTGGAAGGGCACCAGTCCAGGACACAATTCTATGCTTTGGCAAGGTTGAATATTCTAACACTTTGTATGTGTGGTGAGCAATTATGCCTGTTTTGCGGAGGTGTAATGTTTTGACACACGTCTATCTCTATCAATGACGTAGCTAGGGATTAGCATCAAAATCCATGGGTGATTTCATAAGAATGTCAATGTACCATTCATGGTATATCCCCTTGACACAAAGTAGGTCAAAGTATAGCATAGTGTTACTTAACATTAATTTAGGGCTACTTTGCAACACAATTCAGTGTATGCCTGAAAGAAAATCCCAAAACAACACTTCGCACTTTTATTATGCAAATATGACGCAAAGTGTTAGTAAATCTGCCCCACGAGCTCAGGATGTAAATGTAACACATTGGTTGATGTTATATATGCTAAAAAAAAAGATACTTCTACTCAAAGGATCCTGTTTTAGCAAACCTAAGAATGTTGAAAAATTGAGAAAACAGCAAATAGGTTCCTGCGCTATGCTTTGCAGTTTGCATGCAGCACTTAGATGCAAGGTCATAGGTCACTTTGCTATATTAGAAGGATGGTAACTTATGAAGTGCAAGTAACAGGATGATGTCTGTGACACAAGCAGTAGCCCACTGAGGTATCTACAAAAATACAAATCTGTGATATTCATGCTGCACGTTGTGCTTTGTATCAGGAACAAAAGCCATATATGCTACTTTAGCAAAGGTCTAAACTATCACTAGACAAATCACAGAACTTTCCGACAAGTGCATTAAAGATTTAGCATGCTGTTGTTATTACCCCTTAAAAAATGTAGCACGCGCAAATATCTCTGCAGGCTGCTCGTAACTCTCCTGCCATTCGATGGTACCTCAACCCAAACAGTTCCAACACTGCTCCATTCTTGACTGCCCATCGCCTCTCTGCATTTCTTGTGCAGTACCTGGGACAGGAAGTGGGGTCCTTTGTCCTGGATGGATTACATCCTGCAGTGTAATAGTGTCCTGCTCGCGAAATGTGTAAATTGCACTTGAAGGAGTGTGAAATAATCAAATAGATTTACCGTTCAACCATGTAAAAGTTCAATTTACACGTTGCATATCACACTTTTTTAGTGAATCAATCCAATTTTTCCCAAGTTTAAAGGAGAAAAGTAAAAATATTTTGCTGCAGCACTCCTGCTATTTATTCAACTGGCAGAATGCAAGCCAACAAAGGGGGCAGGAATGGCTGCAGTATCATCTCTGCTTTTTTTTGCACCAAGACCAGCTTAGAAGCAGAAAGGTGAACAATTGTATTGGACCCATTTGTGAATTAGGGACGCTATCAGAACGAACTTCACATTCAATATACCCATATTTGTTCATAATGCATAATATGTCAGCCTCTGCTACATTATGAAAGCCCATTTTCTAGTGAGTACTTACAAGTACGTTTGTGACTTTATTGACATTGGTTTAATTACACATAAGTTTATTTTCAACCAGGCAGATGTAAAAGATGTGAACATTTCCTTTGTGGATAGTCACCCAAATACTCGCCATTTTATAGTTTTTTCCGCCCTCTTGCCTACAAGGGGCCTCATTTACAAAATGTTGATGCATGGCAGTGCAGCAAGCCTTCCTGCTGCGCTGCGTCAAAATAAAAGGGCAGAAATCCACTGTATCTACAAGATATGAGGCATTCCTGTCCTTCTCAACTGTGCGGGCGCACAAAATGCAGCTGCGCGTCAGCGCAGACACCCTTGCATCATTTTGCAAGAGTGCCTGCGCTACGGTGATGGTTGTGTTTTTTGCAGGAAGGGACTCCTTCCTGCACATAAACAATAATTAATGACATTTTGCTCCTGCTATGTGTGCTGCAGTGTGCAACCCGCATACAAAAAGGAAAAAACTAGGCAAAATAAAAGTAATTCTGCTCATTGCACCTCCTCACGCCACCCCATGGGACTCTGAGGCATTCCCAGATTTACAAAATGTTGTAAATCTGGAAATGCATCAAGTTCCATGGATGTTGCATTGGAACACCCACAGCAACACCCCTGGAACACCCATTTCATGCAGTTATGCGTGAAAGGGAAACATATTTACAAGGCCATGAAAAGTCACGCAAGGTGTCTTTACATGTCCTTTTATACTTGGGGCAGCCCATTGCCCTGCCAGTGCGTCAATAAAAGTGACATACTGGCGGCGCAATGGGCTTGTAAATAAGCCCCTCTATTGTTGAAGGAAAAAGGAGTCCATGGATATGAGAATGTTTCATTGTCTGCCAGACACTAGAAGACTCGAGGGGCTGGACCCATTAAATATTGGCAGTAGCAGAAACTATGCTTTGATATATTAGACAAAAATTAAGCAATGTATTTGTAAAGGTCCCAAACTGATTGGTATGTCACAGTTGGTCAAGCACCAGGCATCTCTCGGACAGCTTGCTGATTAGCTGCAACAATATTGCAGTTTAACACAGTATGCATAGTATTTTGATCAACACTAAGTACATTTACATTTAGAGACCTGGTCAAATGTATTATTGCTCTGTCATAAGTGATTTACAAAACATAACCTGGGAGAGACTAAATAACGGTTACTGATGGAATGTAGGCCAATCAATAACGGAAATAGTATATGTTGGGAAAGAAATGTCCCCTTCATGGTAAACAAAGATGTATACCTGCCCTGAGTGTACAACTGCATGTGAAACTGTTAGCCTCACATTTTTTTGGCCCTGAACCCACGCTAATCTAATGCGGACTGTAGGAATGTGAGTTATTATGCAGTGAGGCTGAGTAGGCTTTACTATACAATACCTTCACATTACCCCAAAGAGGTCCTTTGGATTCACTCTAATAAATCCGTAACTCATTCCTGCTATTGTGGCACAGAGCAGTCAGGCTTTACCAGAGGAAGATGTGTTAAACCAACATGGATGGAAAGTAATTGATACGACTCAAAAGAAATCCGACAACAATTTATAAAAATAAAGCAGATTTCTATATAAATTTAGACACCAAAACAAAGACAATCAAATAAGTATAACTGATGTTATAGATTGTAATAGTAAAAATAAATCAGTGCATTTAACTCTTGCAAAACGGTAACATTTTGGTCATCTGGAAAACACGCTAGTGATACTCGGTCACTTGGAGGTTGAGTCTAGTGGAAACCACTGAGGGGTAAGGTGATGTGGTTTCCAGTACCAGGCCCCGACGTTCAGTTGAATTTTACCTGGCTCACAGGGCCTGGGTGCAGAGTTGTCCTGGCTGTCTCTGGTACTGAACTCAAGAGCTGTGGGTGCTGGCTCTGCTGCATGGACAGGGCTTGTGAGGAAAGGGATGCAACATCTCGACAAAGGGGCCACTGAGGCAGTGGGTTGAAGATGCTGCGGGATTCTCTAGAGTTCTGCGGCAAAAAATGATGTACGGAATGCTTAATGAATCAAACATTCACCTCCAGTCAAGGGATCTGGGTTAAATCCATTGTTCTTTTGCTCACTACACTAACCCAGTTTGGACCCAGCCATATGCAAATCAGACTTGACCCTGCACTTCATGGGAACAGTCCAGCCTGAACTGCCAAGCCGGGTCCTCCCTGGGGTAGCGTAGTGAGCAAAAGAACAATGGATTTAACCCAGTTCTCTTGAGTGGGGGAGAATGTTTGATTTATTTAGCATTACATCCATCATTTGTTGTCTCAGAACCTGTTGCCCTAAGTGGGATGGGTATGCATAGACGTGGGTTCCTTGCTTGCTGTGCCACTGAAGTCAGGCTAGCCTGGCTGATGAGGCGTGATATACCCCGAAACCGGCCCCAGGATGCTTGTTTCCGGTCCACAGAGGACCCAGCGTTGTAGTTCGGGCTGGACTGTTCCCATGAGGAGCAGAGTCAAGACTGATTTGCTTATTGCTGGGTCCAAACTGGGGTGCCGTAGTGAGCAAAAGAACCATGTATTTAACCCAGATGTCTTGACTGGGGGAGAATGTTTGATTTATTCAGCATTCCGTCCATCATTTGTTGTCACAGCATGTGAAATTCCCTACAGGCACAGTGTCGAACAAAGGGAGTGGTAGCCTGACTGTCCACCAACAAGCCGGGAAAAACAGTAGCCACCTGAAACTTACTGGAGATCAGGACTACATTTCCCACAATGCACTATAACATTTACTGCTCAGTGATCCCTTGAAGGACCCAATGGCCAGTAAGTCTTTGGTTCCCAGGAGAGCGTTTGGATGCAGGGGACTAGTACATCTTTTCTAAAGAAAGTTCTAGAGTTGGCTTTAGGAGTTCTAGAGTTGGCTTTAGCTTGCAAAGAGGATCCTCTGACCGTTGGAGTGGATCTCAGGTCCAGTAGGAGTCTTGGTTGTTCCGTTGCAGGGTGGTTGCCACAGGTGCAGATTATCATACTTTTGCTATGTACAGGTCTTGAAGTTGCAGTCACAGGTCTCGTCTTTGTCCTTAGTTGCAGTTCAAGTAGATCTGAGGTTTTGGTGCCAGGGTGTCCTAGGGATATTAGGGGTGTGGCTGCAAGTAGCCAATGAGCTACTAAATCCCAGCAGCTAATCTGCCCCTGAGGTGACCACATCAGGGAGTGTGTTCCACCTTTTCTACCCAGAACCCTCTATTCTGCCTCCTATAAAATGACAGAACACTTCCTTGGCTGTACAGGCCAGTCAGGAGGAATACACCCTCAGAAGCCTAACCACACCCCTTGGGTGGGCTAGCCTTCTAAGGGTGTATGCCTCCTGACAACCTAATTTTCCCTCCTGCCCAGGTGCAAATGTGCCTGTGGCGGGGGTTGTCTGTTTCCTCCTTTGGGAGGCAGCCTGGTTGCATATCAGAGGCGGTGCCACTTCACAAGCCATCCTGCCAGAGAGAGAGGCAAATTCTGGGAGTGTCCACACCTCCTGGCTGGGGATCAGATTCCTGTCTTGGTGGCAGCAACTGCAGGCTGTCAGCCAGGGCACAGGAAAGGTTTGGGCAACCAGGCAGACAGCCTCTCAGGTAGCACCTGATTGCATGCTACATCAAATCCGACATGGTAAACATGTTAGGTATGACGAGGCAAGTTATTTGAAAACAAACATGGTACCTTTCAGTGGAACTATTATGAAGCTGGCAACTCCTGAGTGCCCTGGTTCCAGCCTATGTTAGCCTGTGCCTCCCTGAAAACCTTGGGAAGCCCTTAATGGAAAGATGATACTATAGGGTCAAATAAAATTGCACTTATATGCCCACACCTTTAATATAATGCATATGCCTCCTGGGCTCAGGAGGCGTACCTTAGGAGTGACTGGCATATATTTAAAATAGTGCTTTGCCCTTGCCACTCATGGTGATGGTAAAGTCAAGTTTGAACAGTTTGCACTATTCATGCAGTCTGCAAAGGCAGGACTGCTGTCATCTGTTTACCAGGGTCACTCAGGGTGGCACAACCAGTGTTTCAGGCCGTGGTGACCCATTTAACTCCTATGCCCTGGGGACCACTGGTACCACTTGCCAGGGATGTATAAGGGGGTTAAGCATTGCCAATTGGAGATATTAATTCACATGCATCATATTTTAGGGAGAGAGCACTAGCACTGATCGCACGCTCCTGTGCACTTTCAGAGTCATAACCATCAGCATTGTGGGGGTAACCAGACAAAAAGGGCACTTTTCTACACAGGCACAGAAAGTTAGGCCTGTGCATGCGAGGTTCAGAACACATTCTGTGAGATGGGGGAGTACCAAGCATCCCTCATAACTGGCATGGACTACTGTGTATGTCCTTGGTTAGTCACATAAAGTTGTAGTCGTAGCATACAGAGTTTTGTGAATTTTAAGGGATAGACCAGAACTTTTTTCTGTGTAAGAAGAGAGTGTAATTTACTAACCCCTTCATGTAACTTTTTCAAGTATGAGCCCAAGACCTTTGTGCTGACATTTCCTGCAACTGTCAAGTGAGTGTATGTGTAGTGGGTGTGGTTTCAGTGGTCCTGGAATGCAGATTGTGAGTATGGAGAACATTAAAATTAGCACTTTTGAGTTTGCAAAAGGCCCAATTCTGCGAATCAGGGTGTTTGAGACTTCAAAAACTCTTTATACATCTGGCCTTTTGTACCCAAGAAGTCCTGAAAAGGACTGTATACTCTTGTTCCCAATATTAAAAAAGGTGATCTTTTTTACAGTTTTATTTCTTTGAAAAGGGGAAGATAAGACGGGCAACATCTTGCCTACCAATGGCCAATCAAAAACTGCCTCTCTGTACAGAGTACTAAAAAGAAGTACACTATGTGGAGAGTGCAAGAGATCCCCAAAAGGCAGGTAGAGGCAAACGTAAATAATACTAACTCTCTTTTTGTGGTAGTGTGGGCGAGCAGTTAGGCTTCTCAGAGGAAAGTGTTAAGCATTTGTTGTACTAACAGAGGCAAGAAATGAGAACGGACTCAAGAATAAATCTGAGACCAATATTTAAAATTAACATCTATCAGTTCTGAGGTAAGTACTTTTGGAGTTACGATTTATCAAAGTTCAGAAAATATATCACTTCTATGAACAATTGCACACCCTAGGAAACAATGGGGAAAAAGCAGAAAAATGCTTACAAATTCAGGCAATGCTTTCACGAATGTCATCTTCTCGTTTTAGTTCAATGTGTGGACCAGGCTCAAAGTTCCAGCAGGAGAAATTCAGGAGCATCCCAGATCAGCCGGGAGCAGAAGTGCTGAGGTCTTGGAAGCTGGTGCGCAAAGACAGACGGGGCCACTTGAAAAAGCACTATACAGAGGGATTTACAGGTAAGTTAATGAGTCTTCTTAGTGGGAGGAAGTTGCAAGGTCGTCATGTGTCTTGAGGTTCACGCAGTCAGGAGCAGGTAACTTGGAGTGGGAATCTCAGGACAGCTGGGCCACTCAGGAAGTGGGTCTCAAGTGTTTCAATGTCCCTCGATAGGTGCTTGCTTCTGGTGCTTCTGGAGTCCGGTGTGGACCCTTCTTCTTGATTTTTGCTGTTGGCGGTCCAGTACCTTGGGTGTTGGTTCAACATGGTTCCCATAAGTCCTGGTGCTTCCAAATTTGAAGGGGAGGCAGATCTGACCCTCCGGAGCTGTTGTACCTCTTCTTGCTTTGGTGCTGCATCAAGGTCGTTAGTGAGCAGCAAGTCGACAAACCTGACTTCAAGGGATCAGTGTTTTTGCGGTGCGCAGGGTTGTGATACCTTCCCTCCAAAGTGATTTTTGAAGGCTGGAGGTGGTCTGAGATTCCTGGATTCATTTCAGGTTTCAGGACGACACAGCAGCAGCAGTTGGTGAGCCCTAGGACAGCAGAGAGGTTTCAGCACCTTTTTCTTCTGCAGCAAGGCTATAGTTCTCAATCTGTGGGTCTTCTTTGTCCATTGAATCTGATGCTCAGGTCTTGGGGTGCCAACTAATACTGAATTTAGGGATGTTACAAGGGGAGACAGGTAGTAGCTAATGGGCTGCTTACCTTTAGGGTACCACGCCCTCTTGTGACCACTTCCTTTGGAAAGAGGCACTACCGTAGCCCTGATTGGAGGGTTCTCCACCATTCCAAGATGGTGGAATCTCAGGAGAGGGGTTCACATTGCCTGCCCCGCCCTAGGGGTGATGTAGGCTAACTGGGGACCCTCCTCCTCATTTAACTAATTTTCCCACCTTTCCTCCTGCCAAACGTGGAGCAGGAAAGGGAGCTTGGCCTCCCCCACTATCTGGAGTTTCCTGGTTTGGATTTTAAAGGCAGCATTGCCTTTGAAGTCTCTCATCCAGGAAGACCATCCTGCCTGAACGAGCTGTGAAGCACCTCCACCCAGAGCAGGCTTTGTCTCTGTCCTCTGAGAGCGCTGGCTCTCACCCCATAAGGTCAGAAACATGTCTGGTAGTGGCAGGCTGGAAAAAACAAGTCAGGAGCCACAGCAGTGCTTGGTAGGTTTTCAGGGGACCCTTCAAAAGGGTGTCCTGTGTGAATTTATTAATAGATCCATCACTGGCATCAGTGAGGATTTATTAAGACAAGTATTTGGTACCAAACATCTCAGAAATAAGCAAAACCATCATGGAGCTAGGAAACTCATATCGACTTTTCGGATTTCTCTGCATCAAGACATGCAGCCTGCAATAGCAGAGTGCATTGCCTTAGTGAAGGGGCCCTGGGGAGGCACAATCAGGGCTGCAGCCCCAGAGGACCATCCTCATTACCCATGCCCTTATGTACCATTTATTGGGGACTTACAATAGCCAGTGAAGTGGTGCCAACAGTGGCACAGTTTGGGGAAAGAGATCTGGCACTAGGGACCTGGTTATCAGGAGTCCAGTGCACGTACAGTTGGACAATACATCAGCCATCAGGCAAAAAGTTTGGGATAACCATGTCAAAAGAGGCACTTTCCTACAGTAATGCACTCTGAAAGCCAGAAATGTGTAGACAAGGAAAAAGGATTTGGACAAAAAGCATAACACTTTAATTAGTAGTCTGACCCAATCCTGCACAAAGGAAATAGGCAAATGGGGGGCAAGGAACGGAACTTACCTGTGTTAACTTCATTGGGAACAAATAACTTTTGAAATCTTAAAAAGCTCAATCCAGTGCACAATCAACTTCTCAGGAATTAACATGTAGTCACCTCCTATAATGGGGTTAATCCATTCCCTGTATCATGAAATGGACAGACGTATAAAAAAACACCGATCCACACTGCAGGTTGAAACTAAAAGACACAAAATGAAAATGACCAGCAGAGGAAAGTACAAAATAAACTACATACCTTAAAGCCTGTTTCCGTATGTCTGCAAATAATCTTATAAAATAACATTTATGGGTGCAGAGGCTCTTGGGAAGTACAAAGGCATGTGATTGCCCCAACACTAAGCATGCTAGAAAACAAGGGGTATGTACCCTTACCACCCATATCCAAAAGAAATCCCCCCTGCTACACAGTTTGTCTAAAATCAAGTCAAGTAAAGTCAAGAGAGCAAACCTTATCTTTATGGTTTGATCTTTGAAATACTGCTCTCTCTAAAATACTGATAACAGATGCCATAATCATGATCATTGATGTGATAGGACATTTTGACATAAAGCAGAACATAGCTTGTTCCAGAACATCTGCAGGCAAGTTTGCGCCAGGTGAAAACCAGGACCATTTGTGTAGATCTGTCTTTGGTATGTGTTGCTTCCTTTCATGAGCCCGACTCCAGACATTCCACCAATTCCAATTCTAAATCATAATAGTTTATTGCTATTTTGGAATTCTTCCATAACAGTTGCTGTAGTCTGAATTGTTATCTGCAAGAATGACCTTTTAAGGAACTCTGTGGGCAATTATAACTTAGAACATTGTGTGCTTTTTGGACTATTCTTGTAGTAGTCCATGTGGAAGGATTTGTGAATAAATAATAGTTGGTGTAGTGATGGGTCAGTCATTTTGTCCTGTTGAAATTCGTTATCTACATATTATACATTGTTCACCTCTGTTGTATCATTCTTTCTTGCTCAGTGTAGGTAAAGTACTTTTCATACCATTAGATAATTCTCTACATACAGAAAGAGTAAATGAAAGTGTAATGATGTTACCTGTGCATGGGATCTCTGTGTTTCGATGTGTCCCATATACACGTATGCCATGAGGAGGTAAAATACTATGCCTTCAAATTTGGATTCATGCTAGTCTTGTAATAAGCTGCTCAACCAATCTCAATCAACTTTAGAATCTATATGACCTAAGTTCAACTCCTTCCCGGTCTTCACACTATCAACCAGAGGAAAGTAGCCGATATATGTCTTCCTATTACCTACCAATAGCACAATGCAGATGAGTGTATGTCTTCCTATCACCTACCATTAGCATAATGCAGATAAGCAATTGATCATAGCAAACAACATTGTTAGGAAAGGTGGCACTCACTTTTTCATGTTCCTTCCTTTACTGCTCATCAATGGATAGCAGCTCTGTACGTTTTGGCCCATACGTATCATTTTTTCATTCAGAGCAACTCAGCAAGTCACCTTGCTGCTCTGCGTAAAAGGGCAAGAATGTGCTGTATTTACCATTATAGAGCACATTCCTGTCCTTTCCTAGTGCTGGTTCACTTTTGGCTGCCTAGCGCCAATGCAGGCATTCTTGCATCATTGTGCAGAAGTGCCTGCATTGAAGGCAGGATTGGTTTTGTGCAGGAAGGAACACCTTCCTGCACAAAACCAATCCTGAGAGGCATTTTCCTATTTTTATGTGTGCTTCAGAATGCAGCACATGTAGAAAGAGGAATAAACAAGGAGAAATTAAGATATTTTTCCTTGTTACACCTCCCCTGGGAAGACGAAGCATTTTGACATATTCCCAGATCTACCACTGATGATAAAACTGGAAATGAACCAAAGTCCATAGGTGGATGTGTGCACTCACCTATGCTCCACCCATGGAATGCCTCCCTGGGGCAGAGTAATGCAAAGCAGTGATTTGTGCTGCCTTGCGTTACTCAAGACTTATCAAGTCTTGTTGCTTGAAAGATCTGACTCAGGTTTCGAATTGCCATTGCGCCCCTTTGCATGGGGCAAGAGCGACGCAATACAATGATAAATCTGTCACTTTGTGTCTAGACAATCACCTTTGAAGTTCTCAAGTACTTAATTGATGTAATAGGAAATCTTCACACTTCTGCAAAACCATACTTATACCAGGAAACTATGTACTCCTACACATACTAATCGTCTCTGTTATCACACAACTTTAAAACACATCCCAAGTGTATAGTTCAAACACATAAATAGAACATGTCTTTAAAGTAGCCCAGTAGATTAAAACTGGTTGGCTACAAATGCAACTCTAATTTTATAGCCATACTTTGGGTTGCAATAGCACCGAGTGAGGGTTTATGAGGATCATTAAGTTTTTGTCAAATGGCTGTATCATTGCAGGTAAGATACTGATGTGTTAATGTGCATGTCATGGTGGTAGTGTCGCTATCTGTACGTGCCTGCATTGGCACAGAGGTGAGATAAAAAATAGCGTGCCAGCCGTTCTGCTACTAGGTGCATCTAGAATTGACTCGGGCCATGCACTTCTGTACCATAAACAAACGCCAGATGCAGCAGGTGTAATAATACAAATCTTTTTTGAATTCCTGACATATGTAAATGTAGCTATTTTCAGCTAGAAATGTATGTTCAAAGCAGAAAATATCTTTGTGAACTGGACTGAAGGGATGTTTTTCCTACTAAATGTATTACATTTATTAAACATTACCAAGTAAGCACACAAATGCTATTAACTTGTATTGTTCATGGTTAGAATGATCATAGCAAATATAGTAAACAACACCACAGAAACCTAGGGTCTAGACAAAACGAGCACTAGAGAGAACAGTAGAGCAAATTAATGACGTCAGAAGATGTCTCATAACGTGAAAAAGAAATCCCATCAGCCACCAAAGTAGCATGTATCATCATTTGGGATCCATTTGTAGTTGCAAAGCCCTAAGGCAACCATGGGCTGCGCACTTAGTGAGTGAAGGACTCACAAGTCCTGCAAAAATATAATCAGAGCAAGAGTAATTGTTTAGTAACATAAATCCCTATAGTATGATACTGCAAATAATTTTGGGGGTGATGGCTGCAGTGCAAGTGAGAATTGTGCAAATACTAAAATTGTCTACCGGGGCAGTAAAACCATTTTAATAAACACTGTCCGGGTGACAAGATTAAAAAGCCAGTGCAAATGCAGTTTGAAATAATAACTGCTAAAGTCCAAAAAATAAGGTCTACATGTTTCAGACCTTAGATCAACCTTGATCCAGGCTTTCGTCAGGACCTAAAAAACGTTTGCTACTGCAATCAATGTGTAAGTGACAAAACCAAAGAATGAACGAAGATGGTTATTATAATACCACCTATATTACCCCGGAATTTCCAGAAACTCTCGGAAACTTTTCACAGGAGTATCGACCCAAGTCCCGTCTGAGTACGGGAGCTCTCCTCACCTCACCTTGCATCCGCTCAGGAAAATGAGGCCCCGCTCTGTCCGTCGGTACCTCTTCTCATTCACAGAGCTGGATGGGAAGGATTTGAAACCACTGGGTCTTAAAATATTTTTCCCTTGGACCCTCTGTTCTAATGTTTTGTTGTTAACATAGAAAATATAGCCCTGTGTTTAAAATGGAGAACTTTGGTTGCCTCTTGCATCAGAACAAATTAATTTTTATTTCTAGGCAAGCTGAATTTCAATGCTGTTGGACATGGAGTTCTGCTTCTTACTTTCTCCTGAGATGAAATTTTCTCTTTTCTGTAATCATTGCAGAATATTCTAATTGCTATCCAATTGAATCCAAGACAGCACCTACAGAGTACAGGCTGGTCCAAAGTATCTCATTTTATTGCAGAAAAATATCAGTTTTAAGGACGCTAAGAGAAGCTCTATTGTGGAGGATCCTGAGGAACAAATAAGCTGAAGATTATATATTTTCACTTTAGCCTGATTGGATTGTTTTATGGGAACTATATGCAGGTGTAGCAAATGCTAGAATTGTAGGATTTAAGGAACTGCAGAGTAGGTTCCAGGTTAAAACATATATAGAATGCTTACTGAGCAAACGTTTTCCAGACTTTGACTAGAGCAGAGCAGAAGTGGAGATTAAGGCACTCTCCTTATGGGAGAACAGTTTTTACTTATCTGTTCCTTTGAAGAAACTTTATGATAATTTGTCCGCTTCATTATATGTCATTCAGTGATTTGAACTTCATATTATTTAATGCATTCATATATTCATTATTGATTTACTGATTTGACTAACTTGATGAATGATTTAGCCTTTTGTAACATTTTAACCTTTAATAAACCTTTGTAGTTTGAAAAAATAGCCAATCTTTGTCTTCTTTGTGGAGTCTAATGTGCTTCCCATTTTTTTTACTGTATTGATTTGTTGACCAGCCTCAGTTTCAAATTTCAGCTTAATAGCTTCATGGGCCCCAAACTAGCACACAGAAAAGCGGTAATAGGACCGACAGATGTTAATACTGTATTCAACAATTACCTGGAAGAATCTTTGAGTCAAAGTAGGCAAAGTACTGTGTGCCCTCAGGCTTGTTAAATTTATTAGTTGAAATTGATACTGACACCTTGGTTTTGATAGTGGGTGGGGATCGATGATTCCTTATCACAGCAGATTTCCATTAAAAAGGAATTATTTAACATGTATGAAGTGAATTAAGTGGACCTTGTTACATACTTCAATAAAAAGAAATACGTTTGCCTAAATTGGGGGAGGGGGCATGCGAACAATGCTTTCTTGATGGGTGTAACATACTGGTTTCCAACCACATGTGACTTACTTGCTGCCTCTTCAGCTTTGTGATGAAATTACGAATCATGGGTCGTATGAGGGGACAAAAAATTACTTTTTTGGGAAAGTCGCTATCAAGAACCAATCGATGACGCATAGTTGACAGCAGAAGGTTATGTGATCGTTTCCTTTTTGAGCTTGTATTTTCTTTTTTATTACTTCAAGGGCAATAGCTGAAAGATGGCTCTCTAAATAAAACCTAGCACCTGTATCGAGGTGATCAGAAAGCATTAAATATTGCTCTGCTCAATTTGACTTTGTACATTTGAAGAACAAACCCTCAGTCTCTATATTTTTGCATCAGGCCTCAAACTTTGGACCATGCAATTACTTATCTATTTTGACATGCTTAAGACCGAGGTGTATGATTAGGAAGAATTACTTTAGTCAATAAACAGCATGAGAAGTTAATGGGGTATAATTACATTTTCTGTAAGGTTATCATCTTAGTCACTACTTTAAACAATTAACAGTGGAAATATGTATACACTTTATTTGGAATTTGCTGCACACATCTTATGTGAATGTGATTTTTTTATTTGTGCAATACTGTATATTCTTGGCCTAAGACTGTAAATGAATGGTAAGACATCCGATGAATTGGCTCAAATCTGTAAATGCAGGATTCCACACCAATATGTGTCTGAATTTTTCAATAATTCAATTGCTATTACTCAGGGGTGTTAGATGGGTTCTGTTAATAGAGTCATAATTGATAGTAATTGGTGCTGTCTTTCAGTTCAGTGTTTCTCAAACTGTGGGCAGACACCCAGTGGTGGGTTGTGAGCTGATTTTTTGGTTGGCTGCAAAAGTGCAAGCAATAAATAAACCTTACATTTCTGTATTTATCTTGTCTGTTGCTGTGCTTCAAAAACAGTGGGCAAATGTCAGGCTATGTCTGGCAAAATGCTGCTTTTTAGGTCTCGCACCTAGCGTTGCAGCGTGCAGCGTTGCTCACGCAGCAAGAGATTTATTGGGGTAGAGGGATTTTAGGAGAAGGACTTTTGCTCCCGCCCATGCTTTCTATTGGGCAGCGTCAAAAGCTCTGCCTTGTCATTGGTGTTCAGCGGTTTTTGTTACCGCCCTGTGTTTTTTTTCGACACGCCCTTGGGACAGCGAGTCTACGACGTGTCTTGCTCACGTTGCCTGCACGCGCCAGACGGCTCTCTGATTGGTTGGCGATTAGCAAATCAGCATTGTGATAGGTGGACCTTTTCAACCAATCAGAGAGCCTACTGGCGCATGCAGGCAGCGTGAGCAAGATACGCTGTAGACTCGATGTCCCATGGGCTCTTTGATTGGGCATCAATTAGCATGTTACAGGCCGCAGCACATGGAGATGAAGGCAAACATGGCCCAGACCTGGGGCCCAAGGACTGGCTTTGGATTCCAACATGCGGGGCGGGCCTGGCTCCTCGCGTGGGGATATTTGCACCCGATCTTGTGGTAGGTTTCTGCGGGTTCTTTGATCCGACTCCCGTAGGTGCCTAGTACCCCCCCAGCACACCCCAAGTTCAGCTGGATGTATTCCCACACTGCTGACATGCTCTCCTTGGTGAAGAGCCCTTAGGCTGCGCACCAAAGTTAAGTAAAGCAGCCTTTCCCCCCGGGACCTCCGGTAGGCATGTGTCCCACCTCCAGAAGTACACCCCTCCCCGGACAGCTGAGTGTGGTGTCCGCCTGTCCCGTCTCCTCTTTTGAGGAGTTCCTCTGCATGCTGTGTGCTCAGTGCAGCGGCCAGCACTACACTCCCTCCCGAAACTGTTCCTCCGCTTCCCCACTCTGTCCAGTTGTGCTTCTAACACTCCATTCTGACCCTCAGCACAGTTCTCGTTCGTGGTTTTCCCGTCTCTGTCACCCTTTGTCTAGTCTAGCCCCATTTCTTATTCGCTCACCCAATGTCCCTTCACTGTTATTTCTATTTCCACCCACTCTATTTTCTTTTTTTATTATATTTATTTTGCCGTTGTATATAGCGCCAACTTGGCCCAAGGGTATTGAAGCGTTTTACATGAGCAGTAGTTACATTATGAGGTCACAGAACACTGCCTGAGTCCCACGTGGAACTACGCGCCTCATGAGGATACACAGAACATGCTCAGGGGACAGAGGGTTAGAGAGCAGTGGGCAGAGCAGCGGCTTAACGAAAGGTGAGGGAGCTCCCCACTTGTTTATTTCAGGGATGGGTGGAGGCTGCAAAACAAAAGCGGGGAAAGGACGCTTTTTAGTTGTAATAATTTTATTAATGAAGTACATATTCCGAAAATTATTTTTATGGCTTTTGCTTCCGCTCGTATTGTGTTGAAATGCACGTTCATGTGCGAGTGTGTTCCGTGCACTGGAAGCCCTGTGAAGGCTGTAGTTGGCGGACGCCCGTGCTTGCGTGTTGGTTTCTTGATGGCTATCCGTCATCTTTTCTGTGCGGGTCTGTCAGTGAGACGGCGCATTGCCACAAGACACAGGGAAAACACAGGGCTTCCCGCCTCCCCCCACACTAAAGCTATGCACCACACACTCTTTATTGTCCGTGCATGAATTACAAACGCAGAGCTCCAGTGAAATGGGGGTTTATAAGGCAAACCGTTCAGCTCCCCTTGCTGGCTGTGCCGCTCAGAGACTCATTTCTGCTTGAGTCAAACAGAAAAAAAGCTGCGCAAGCGTTGGACGAGCCTACAAAACACTATCACACACTTGCAAAACCCTTCAAATGCATTTTTTTATATTGCCCTTCTACTAAAAATTGGTTCGACCTTTCTATCGTAAAAGCATCCATCTAAAACATTGCTTTTTATTTCTGTTAATACATGTGCACCTATGCACGAAGTGATGAAAATTCATCTAAAAGAAGAATCAACACGACAGTAGAATGCAGTATGGTTCGATACACTGTACACACTGCCATGGGTTTTTTTTTTTTTATGTTTGAAATGCTTTATTTGAAGAGAAACATAGCGAACGACAAATACAGGTCCTATTAAGAGCATTGTCATACAAAGTCAAAAGGAGAGAAAAAATATTACAGGGTCATTATAAGCTCAAAAACCTTAGGGACCTGAGGAAACAATACGAAAAGCATTTTATAAAATTTTAAAGGGAACCGAAAGGAAAAAGAAAGAGGGGGAAAAGGAGAGAAAAGGGGGAGGAGAAAGGAAAGAAGGGAAAAGAAAGGAAAGGGGAGATATGAGGCGTCTTAGTGAAGAGTAAATGGTATAGTCGGACAGAAGATAGATAAGATAGAGAGAACAGATAAGGCAAGAGTAGGGAATATTTGAAAGGCAGGGAATAAGAATGTAAATATAATTAAGGTAAAGAGAATAGAGAAGAAGAAAGAAAGAGGAAGGGTAGAGCCGGTGTGCTTCATGGGGGTTTGAAGTTCTCAGAGGATAAAGGAGAAACAGACTTCGAGTTTAGAGCCTTAGAATCAAGATAAGTTGTGAGAGGCAACCAGAATAGATCTCTGTTGAGAGTAGGAGTGGAGGCAGCAGCGAAGCGAACATCAAGCCTGTGATAGTGACAGAGGGAGTTACACCAACATTGTATCGTGAGTTTAGAAAGATCCTTCCAGTTGGAAGTAATGTGCTGGAAAGCCAGAGCCAACATGAGATCTAATAGGCCTGAGGAACTAGAAGGAATGTCAAGAGCGTCAGAGATACTACCTAAGAAAAGAAGAGGAATAGAATACGGAATAGAGATAGAGAAGAAGCGAGAGACATAAGACCACACCTGATCCCAAAGTGCTAGAGCAGAAGGGCACAGAAAAAGTAAATGATACAGATCAGCATTAGGGGCAGAGCAGGTCCAACAGGTAGAGTCTTTATCAGGAGAGAAGCGAGAAATAGAGAGGGGAGAGAGATAAAGTCTATGATATAGAAAGAACATAGACTGAGTTAGAGAGGCAGAACGGGAGATTTTCAAGGATCTTACCCAGACCTTGTCCCAAACAACTATAGACCATTCACAGCCCATATCAAGTTCCCAAGCAATTTCCAATTTGGATTTTGGACGAGTCGGATTGGGGGAAGAGAAAAACTTATAAATAAGAGAGGCTTTGGGAAGAGCAGAGAGAATCTGAAGAAGCGAGGACTGGGAAACAGAAGAGGGTGACAAGGGGAGAGAGTAGTAGACCTCAAGTATAATGGCCATTAGGACAGAGAATCTATGGAAGAAAGACTGAGGACAGTGAAACAAGAGTCGGAACCGAGGAAAAGAACACGGGAGAAAGCCATCAAAAAGCTGGTTAACCCATATCAGCCCTTTAGATCTCCACGCAGTCCAGCAAATAGGGCGATTATGGAGGAGAATAAGTGAGTTGTACCAAATCGGGGAGGCCAAAAAAGATTCGCGAGAGATCGGGTCCGAGCGGACTAGAGCATGTAGCAGAGAGGTAGTATGTTTAAACAGGGGTAGAGGGGTGGTTAAATTCTTAGCAGTGAAGTGTACAACTTCAGAAAGGGAAAAAGGAGAGAGGAGTGAACGTTCAATGGAGAGCCAAAGAGGAGCTAGAGGGGAAGGCGTGAGCACCAGCCAATTAGAAGCCTGACGGAGAGAAAAGGATTTATGGTAGAGACGGAAATCTGGAAAGTTGACTCCGCCGTTAGCCTTTGGTTTACGAAGGACAGTAAGCGCAATTCTCGATTTTTTATTATTCCAAAGAAACTTAGAGAGACAGGAATCTATGCGTTTGAAATGGACATCAGGGATATGAACGGGGAGCATGGAAAGAATGTATATGAGAATGGGAGAGATCATCATTTTGATCGAATCTAGCCGACCCCACCAGGAGAGAAAAAGGGGATTCCAAGAAGAGAGCAACTTATCTATACGGGATACTACGGTAGTGAAGTTGAGCCGAATAGACGAAGAAATGGAGTTGGAGAACCAGATTCCAAGGTATTTAATTTTAGAGGGATTCCATGCAAACCCGGTAGCTGAAAACTGGTGAGGGAGACAAAATTTAGTAAGAGGGAGAATCTCAGTTTTATCGGAATTGATCTTGTAACCAGAAACTTGAGAAAAGGAGTTAAACTCAATTAATAAGGCCGGAATGGATTGGTCAGGATCGGAAATAAACAAAAGAATGTCATCTGCATACGCAGAGAGTTTCAAGTGGGTTTTACCATAAGGAAAGCCAGAAATAGAAATGTTGTTTCTAATGGACGAGAGAAACGGCTCTAAAGCCAGAACAAAAAGTAAAGGGGAGAGAGGACAGCCCTGGCGGACACCACGCTGCAAAGGAAAGTAAGAGGACGTTCGGCCGTTAACTAGTACAGACGCCTTAGGAGAGGAATAAAGTAGAGAAACAAGAGAGATAAAATTAGGGCCAAAGCCGTGCCAACGAAGGGAGGCGAACATAAAGGACCAATCTACTCTATCAAAAGCCTTCTCGGCATCCACTGATATAGCAGCTAGAGAGGAGTTAAGAGAAGGTACTTTGTTGAGAACATTAAGAAAAAGACGGGAGTTATCTGAGGTAAGTCTACCCTTTACGAAACCGCATTGTTCCTTACCGATAAGGTGTGGGAGGAAAGAATCTAAACGTCGGGCAAGAAGTTTAGCAAATAATTTATAATCTACATTAACGAGGGATATTGGGCGATAGTTCTTACAGAATTGCGGGTCACGACCATCTTTGGGTATTAAGCAGATGGTAGCCTCGTGAAAGGTACCAGAAGCCGTGCCGGAGGTGAAGAAGGATTGAAAAAGAGAGAGAAGTTTGGGAAGCAAAAGATCTGAAAAATGTAGATAAAATTCCACAGAAAAACCATCCGGACCCGGAGATTTACCCTTGGTTAGAGATGTTACGGCATTGTCCAATTCGGTGAGAGAGAGGTCAAGCTCAAGATCAGGGAAATTAAGATGAGAGGTAGAGGGGGCAGGAATTTTGTCCAAGTAGGATTGAATGAGAGTAGCCGAAGGGGGGGATTCAGGGGTATAAAGAGATTGGTAGAACTGCTGGAATTGGGCGAGTATATCCTCTTCCTTGTGGAGGAGACGATTATCGTTGGAGTATATTGAATCAATCAGGTTACGCTCCTTGCGGGACTTAAGATAGTTGGCCAAAAGCTTACCTGACCTGTTACGACCTCCGTAGTAGCGGGCGCTGCTGCGGAGAAGCAATGAGGACGCATTGTCAGTAGAAATTTTGTTGAACTCGAGTTTGGCACGTATAAGGTCTGGTACAACAGTTGGAGTAGAAGAAGTGTAAAATTTATGTTCTAAGGATTTGATATGAGAGAGAAGGTCTTTTTGTTTCTTAAGATAAGATTTCTTTTTCTTTGAGACAAAGTCAATCACAAAACCGCGAGCCGTAGCCTTGAAAGAGTCCCAAATAACATGAGGGGGTAGAGAAGGATCAGAATTAAGCAGGAAAAATTCTGTGACAAAGGAAAGGAAGGAAGAAGAAAAAAGGGGGTCTAGGAGGAGAGAGTTATTAAAGCACCAGCGGGAGGATTTGGGGTGAGGGGGAAGAAGATCAAAAACGGTGACAATAGGAGCATGGTCTGAGATAACTATCGGCTCTATAGATGAGGAAAGAAGATTTTGAGAGAGAGATTGAGAGAGGAATATATAGTCAATCCGGGAGAAGGAGGCATGAGGGGGTGAGAAGAACGAGTAGTCTAAAGAGTCAGGATGGAACAGTCTCCAAGAGTCAAGAAGGTGAGATTTGGAAATAGTGTCAAGGAATTGTGTATGTGATTTGTGGGGGGTGAAGCGGGCAGAGGATTTGCGATCAAGAAACGGATCAACAATTTGATTACAATCCCCCCCTAGAATGAACAAAGAATCACTGTGTTGGAAACATTTAGAAGTTATTAGAGGCCAAAAATTACAATCAGGGTGAGTGGGGCCATATACATTAAAAACAGTCAAGGAAACAGAATTAATTAACAACTTAGCTAAGACCCAACGACCCTCAGTGTCATTTTCTTGAAAGAGAACTTTACATTTCAACTTCTTGTGACACAAAATGGCCACACCATTCTTTTTGTTAGAGGTAGGAGAAAATAAAACCGTTCCCACCCAACCTCTTTTTAACTTAAGAGACTCCGCCTCAGAGAGATGAGTCTCTTGCAAAAGAACCAAGTCAGGGGTATAAGAGGCTAGATGGGAAAGCACTCTCTGCCGCTTAATAGGGCTAATAAAACCTTTCACATTCCATGAAATAACTTTAAATTAAATCACAATAAAGTGTGTCAGGAACAGAGAAAAAAGGAGTAAAACCAAAAAACGCCACAAAGAAGAATAGCGAACAGAGGAAAGACAAGAGCAAGACAAAAGAAAGTCGAAGAACATGGCGAGAAAGAGAGCAAGAAGAGAGGAAAGGAAGGAGAGGGGCGAGAAAAAGGAGAAGAAGAAGATACAGTACATATCCAAAACGGACGACTGAAGGAAACATACCTGAAGGGGGAAGGGAGATGAGAAGATGACGACGATGGGGTGTGGGAGGATTCGACAAGAACAGCCCTCCGAGCCGGAGAGCAACAACTCACCGCAACAGGACGGATTATGAGGAAGACGGACTAAATGGTATGGAGAGGATTACACGAGGGTTGGTCAAACAGAGAATCTGGGGAAGGAAAAAGAAACATGTTATGCAGGGATCATGGGAAGGTAAACAGTACACAAACAAACAATTAAATGCAAAAACAGAAACCCCAAACGACAACAGTTATGTAATCACATCAGATAAAAGGAGGATCAACTAGGAAGGGAAAAACTCCAGCAAGAACCTGTAAGGAAAAAAGACCAATCAAGTAAATAATCAACCAGTAGGAGGATTGGATGTGTCCATGCCAGCATTAGTCTGAGTGTGGATGAATTTCTTGAGCTCAGCCGGGTCTTGAAAAGTCCAAGTATTGTTCTGGTGAGTTACCTTGAAAGTACAGGGGTGAAAAAGGCCATACCTAGCACCCATAGAACGTAGGGGAGCGCGAAGAGACAGAAATTCTTTTCTTCTAGCAGCAGTGGCACCAGAGACATCCTGAGAGAGATAGACTCTCTGACCCATCCAGGAAATTTGGCGTTTCGCTCGAGCTGTGGAGAGGATCAGGAGGAGGTCAGTAAATTTAAGAAAGAGGATAATGACCCCCCGCGGTTTGGTGGAGGAGGAGGAACGAGGACCAAGTCTGTGGGCTCGTTGGATGCTAAGAGAGGTGGTAGCAGGAAGGTCTAACAGCTTCAGGAGAAAAGAAGAGAAGAACGTGACAGGATCATCCCCCTCCAAAGATTCCGGTAGGCCATAAACGCGCAGGTTATTCCTCCTGTTCCTGTTCTCCAAATCCTCAGTATGCTGCTGAAGGGCAAGAAGAGACTTCTCCAAAGAGGAAATGCGATGGGAATTTGACTGAATATCTGGAACCTGCTGCTCCACAGAAGAAACACGGGCCTCCATAGTTGACCATTTGTCCTCAAAAAGCTGCATCTTAGCGTTAGTCTCCTCCACGAATGGGCGCAAGGCGCGAATCTCCTCAAGTATCAACTCCATAGAGATAGGGGGTGGAGATGACTCAGGAGGAGGAGGAGAGGCGTCCGGCTTCATGCGCTTAGGTAAGGAGGCAGGAGGAGAAGACTTACTGGAAGAAGATTGTGCTGAAGAAGAGCGGGAGGGACCTGCTGTCGCCATTTGCTCTGTGGAAGGAGACTGAGGAGAAGGGCCTGATGGTGAGGAGGAGGCAGAGGAAGGCAGAGCCTTCGAAGGCACAAAGACAAACTTCGGATTGCGAAGTTTGCCCATAGAAGCTGGAGACGTGCCAATGATAGTGAGCGAAAGTCAAATAAGCAGGCCAACACAAACAATCTGGGTTCAGAGGCAGGGGTTATCAATGTGCCTACATGACCAGACCAGAACCAAATAGCCCAGCGATTATCCGAAGTGATAGAGGAGACTTGGAAAGGTCACTGAAAAACTCCGGGGTTGAAAATGATGCGAGCGAATATTAGGAGGTGTTTCCACACATAGTAAGCAATTAAATATGGATGTCCAATACCACGTTTAGTACCACATAAGGCTTGGCAGAGGTATCCTCAAGATTACATGTAAGTCATAGAGAAAGAGCCCCTGGTTTAAAATCCATCTCCAAGCGTCACAAAAAGCGTAGAAAAATAAGTGAAGTCATTCTCTGAAGGATTAAAGTAGACATGTAATCATGTAATCCTCGGGGAACAGCTCAAAACCACAGAGATATTCACCTACCAGGGAAGTTGCAATGAGCTCTTCACACAGCTGCTCCTTGAGAAGCGATTAGGAAGTAGGAGTTACTCCACATTGTCCTGGAAAGCAGAGCGCGTCTGAAAGCAGGAAAAAAAAAAAACAAAAAAAAAAAAAAACTGCTGTTCCAGGTGCGCGCGCTGGTTACAGACGAGCGCTGCTGAGGAGACAAAATGGCGGGCGTTCTGAGGAGCGCATTCAACGCGACGAAGATAGCGTGTTTTGAACGCAAGAGGGATCACCCTTGGCTCCCCAGGTGCACATCCTGTTCTGCAAGCTGGACCGTCTCTGCGGCGCTGAGAAAAGAGGCTGGAAACTGGTATAATCAATCCGGGTCCATCCCGGTGCGGCGGAGCTCCGGAACTCGGCGGCCATCTTAATCGGCGTCCAAGCCACGCCCCCCCTGCCATGGGTTTTTTAATATTGCACAATGCATAGAGTGGCTGGCAGCCATATGGTTGGGTTAATCTGCTGCCTGTCATGCATGGGCGTGAGGCAGGCGAAGGGGAGTCATAAACCAGGTGACAGCGGCACTAGGAAGCAGCACTGTGACACCTAAACATGGAGGCTAATCACTGGTTTTAATCTGGCTGTCCAAAAACCGGTTCCCTTCCCAGATGTCACGAGGCCCCGCTGTCTCCCAGCAGATTCTGAGCGTACACTGCATCGAGGTGCCGCACCAATTTTCTGCTATTTGTGAATTAATTTGGGACTGCAGAGATACTGAACGCTGTGTTCGGAAGGGACCGCTTCTCCTACGAAAGGGTGGCACACGAAAAAGTAGGGGAAGAACTACTGCACGTTGTATTTGCTCATGTTTCTTGGAGCAAAACTGTTAATGAAAGTAGTTGGGTGTCCGATTGCAGCATGTTACAGTGCCCGCCTCCTCGCTGCTGCCTGCAATGGGTATGGTCTTCAAGTCAGTAATCCTGTTTCTGTAACGTTTCATTAAAATGCCACCCCCGTTATGTTGCACCCTTTGCGTAGTTCCCAGGCAGAGTAGGAAGACGCTACCAGCAATCCAGAAGGAAGCAGCTGCTGTCCAGTTTCGAAACTAAGAATAAACACAGGCAGCCTCACTGTGATGCAGGCGTTTGTTTACACGCGTCACTGAGGAGAGGACCTGTCATCCCTCACTGCTCAATTCTCACAGTTTTAATTCTTGCTAATAAAACCCACCCCTCTGTCAGCCAAAGATACTTTTGGCCAAGCAGAGAATTGTATAAAAAAGGACTCTCATAAAGCCATTTTATCATCATCTGTGCTTTTTGGTGACACAGTGGCTAATTTTTTATTGAAATGAGATTTGCTCCCCCATCCTCTGTTTTGATAGTAAAAAAACAACCATTAATTAAGGTACAGAGGGCCCCTCACAGACCTCATGGTTTTGGTGCCACTGCGCCTGCTGCACTGGTAATATCTACACCCCTTTGCTCATGGCACCTGACGCAGCTATAGAATTGTTGCAAAATGTTTAAGATGCGATTGTCAGATATTCCTTTTTATGACGGGCACATGCTGATGAGCTTTGCGGGGGTCAACAGAGGTTAAAGGATATTGTCATTTACAACGCCATTACTTGATTATTGCTTCAGGAAGGGGAAAATAAAAAACAATAACATTTTCAATGCCAATAGGTCAAAACAATGTCATTGCAAGACCTATTGCATTGTAAATGCTTGTTTACTATGGGGATTGATGTTTACAAACTTCTCTCACTTTGCAGTCAGAGAAAGAAAATTAAAGGTTTTTTTTTGTAAATTCTTTTTATTGGCATTTGTTATTACAGTCGTTCAGCATATGCATTTTGTACGCATGAAAATTGTACATGTGCAGCTATTATCATTATAGACATTTACATTTGCGTCATTTCGCGTAGATGCTGTATGTGCTGTAGCAGGTGTTTGCCAAAAAGAAAACCAGGGGGGGGAGAACCAAACTAGGGGTCGTCATGCGATTCTAGGTGGTTGGGCCAGACAGATGTTATGATTTCACGGGTATCTACGTGGCGGCACAGCTGCATCTCGCTAAGGAGGATATGGGTGTGCGGGCGGGTGCAGGGGATAGGTCAGTGTGTCGGGTTAGTGGGAGCAGAAGATTAGCGGGCCCTAGGGAGGCGTGAGTAATCGGGAGGGGTCCCCTGCCATGTGGGCATGCACAGTAGGTAGCTGTGTGGTGTCGGGGATTGCCGCGCCTGTGATCGGGTCATCCTGGGACCGGGACTGTTTGAATTGGTGTAGCAGGAGCGCCCATTCCAGGGAAATTGGGATTTTACGTATACCTTTAGCTTCCTCCTCGCGCACTGCGTCCTCCTCAGCTGTAGCCCATTTGAGTACCGCCCCCACCCATGCTGCGATCGGGGGGCCCGAAGGGGAACGCCAGTGCATAGTTAGGCAGCGTTTAGCCAGTAGGTGGGCTAGGGAGACAAAGCGTATGGGTATTTTGTGACGTTTCCTCCGTCCGATTATGCCTAACGCACAACACTCCCATGTGGTTAAGTGGGTGAGTCCGGTGAGGTCTCGAAGCGCCGTGTGAATAGACGACCAATAGGCTTGGATACCCTGGCAGGCCCAAAACATATGGTAAAACTCTGGTGCTGTCACCCGGCCCGCAGCAGTGTATGTTTCGGATGTGTACCTATCTGCCGTCCAGTAGGAAAGCCACTGAAGCTGCACCACCAGAAAATAGGCTTCGAATGATGGAGCGCCGAGGCCTCCCTGTGTCGTGGGTAGTTTTAATTTTGCCAGCGCAATCCTGTGCCGTCCTTTACCCCATATTAGGGAGCTAAGGAGTGAGTACAAATCTTTAAAATAGGATCGGTGCGGGATTACTGGGAGGTTGGTAAAGTAATAAAGCAGTCGTGGGACCAGTATCATTTTTGCTAGAGCTACTGACCGATCGGGGCCAGTGGGAGACTCCGCCAGAACCCAATTGTGGATCGTATACTGGCGAGTACCCTACGATGATTGCCCTCGAAGATGTCGGTGGGGGAGTGGTATAAGCAGATCCCAAGATATCGGGGGGCTTCCGCGGTCCAACTTATTTTCTGGTCGCCAATCCAAATTTCCTGGGGGGGGCGCTCGGGTGTAGGGGGTACACCATAGATTTGTTCCAGTTCACTTTCAGGCCTGAGGCGTTGGCAAATTCTGTCAAGGCGGTCTCGAGTAGGGTGAGAGCCGCTGTCATGTCGCGTACATAGATAAGAAGGTCGTCAGCATACATAGATACACAATGCGTGGTATCTGCGAGTGGGATGCCCCAGCCTTTTCCCTCCCGGCGGAGACGGATAGCTAAAGATTCAACAGCGAGCGCGAATAATAGGGGTGAGAGGGGGCAACCTTGTTGTGTGCCCCTATGTATCGCGAATTCCGGGGAGATGTAGCGTCCAAGGCGGACCCGGGAGGTAAGTTTGATATATCCAAGGCGGGTGTAAGCTATGAGAGTGGGGCCAAGTCCAGCACGTCTGAGGACTGGGAAAAGGAACTGCCATGTTAGAGTATCAAAAGCCTTTTCGAGGTCCAAGACCAGACACGCCGCCCGGGGAAAGCGGTCGCCAATCTGATCCTGGATATGAAAAAGACGGCGTATGCTCTGAGAAGTATTCCTGCCCGGGACGAATCCGCACTGGTCTGGATGCACTAGTGGGCGTGTCATTTGGGAGTATCTATCCGATCTGGGCAGTTCGCCGGATTGTAGTGCTGTGTCCAGCACTGTCGATAAGCGGGGAGTCAGTTGGGAGGCAAAGGTGGCGTAGTATTCGAGTGGAAACCCGTCCAAACCTGGGGCTTTGTTGCGGGCTAGGGCTCGTATAGCGTGTGTAATCTCAGTGGTTCGCATCCAGATCTGTCTTATCTGCGTCAGATATCTGGGGGAGGGGGAGGGGGTCTAGGAAGTGGTTAACTGTCTCCAGTTCCAGTGATAGGGGGTTACTGTAGACTGCCGAGTAATGTTGGTGGAATGCCTGGAGGATCTCGTCCTAAGATTGTACCAGGGTGCCGTGAGGATTTCTTATTGCAGTGATGGGCCGCACCTCCGTGTCTTGTTTAGCTAGCCACGCTAACAGTGTGCCTGTTTTGTCGCGGTCTTTATGCATTCGGGTCGCATAGGCCCGAAAGTTGTGACGCCGAAGGTCCGCACATGCTGCCTGGTACTCTGATTTGGCGTGGGCGATTTGTGTCGCCGCTGCCGCTGACTGGTCGGCGGCATTAGTGGCAGTAGCTAGCCGCTTTTCCACTTTGTCTAGGGCCTGCTCCAGGGTACGCTTCGCCCCGGCTCTCTGTTTAATACATTCCCCACGGGCCACCACCTTAAAGCTGTCCCACTCAATTAGGATTGATGATGCAGTCCCCGTATCGCGTGTAAAGTATTCTTGAATGCTACGTTGTTGCTCGTGCGTGAAGACTTGGTCCGTCAGGCAGTCTCGTGATAAGCACCATGTGGGGACAGGGGGATGTGGGGGTCTCCACTGAAGGCTTAAGAGATGTGCATCATGATCTGAGACGACCCTGCCTAGATAATCTGAGTGACATATTTGCGGGAGAAGTATTGCCGTACATAGGAAACGGTCGAGCCGGACTCGTAGGTTGTGGGGGATGGAATGGAAGGAGTATATGCGTGTTTGGGGGTGGTGCAGACTCCATGCATCCATGAGCGACCAGTGTGCGACCCATGCCTTGAATCGCTCAATTTGCCTGTGAGTGGGGGAGTGTGGGAGCGGGTGGTGGGAACAATCCAGTCCTGGGTCCAGGATACAATTGTAGTCCCCCCCTAGTATCCAGGGTACATGTCTGAATTGGGCTAGGGTTTTCGTGAGTCGGTCACAAAATTTGTCCTGGTCAACGTTCGGGGCATACACACTTCCCAGAAGGACAGCCTGACCATCCCTCTAGTAGGGCGAATCTGCCCTCCCCGTCCACCACCCGTCTGAGCTCCTGGAACGGGGTCCCTGGGTGGACCCAGATCAGCGCCCCGCGGGCAAATGATGAGTAGGTCGTAGCACATATGAGGCCGCGCCATTTTGCGTGTAGCTTGCCTGCTTCAGTTAAGTCAAAGTGGGTTTCCTGTAAGAAAAGGATGGACGCTTTCTGCCACTTCGCGTAGGCATAGATCGTGTAACGCTTACGTGGGGTGTGTAGACCACGTGGGGGAACAGCCATTACAACGCAGTTTTTACCACGCAGTGCAGTTACATCGCATGCGTTACAACGCATGCGATGTTACAACGCTATGCTATTACAACGCAAGTATGTACATCGACTTGCGCTAGATGGCGTGCTAACATTACAAATAGTGTAGTTTACTATCCCAACACCTTCCCTACTGTTAAGTGGACTGGAGTTGGAATAGTAAATTACACTTTTTTAATGTTAGCCCGCCATCTAGCGCAAGTCGATGTAAAGACTTGCGTTGGAATGGCATAGCGTTGTAGCATCGCATGCGTTGTAACGCATGCGATGTAACTGCACGCGTGGTAAAAACCCGCGTTGTAATGTCATACATCCGACCACGTGTATTCAGTGTGAGTATGTTAATGTCTGCGTTTTTCGTCAACGTCGCCATGAGCCATTTATGTTTTGTGTGGGTTGGGTGAGGCGCCCACTAGATAGGTCATTAAGTGGTCTCCTAGGGATGCGCTGCACCTGGGGAGAGGAGGTGAATGGTGAGCCTGGCCGCTCAGGTGTTCTACGGTGTGGAGTTCCATGACGGAACAGGACTTGTATGAACTGGGATGTAAACAACGTGTAGGGGTTCGGGAAACAGTCCCAATACAAAGGACTCATCGTTCGGGAAACGGTGTGTCCAAACTTCCTCCCGTAACACTGGGGGGGATAACTGCTCTATATGATAGGGGGTGGCGACATGCAAGTGCGAGGCCGCACGCTAAACGGGCATGCAGAAGGTTCACTGCGCATCACTTACAGGGTATCAAACACTACTCTCTTGGCAGTGGGCATGTAATGGACATTGCTCATAAGGATACAGTTTGGCAGTCTGTATTACTGGACTGTTTCAAAATGAGAGAGGAGAGGCTTGTCCATCCAATAGTCCGTCTGCCGTTTGTGGAGTGGCGTAGGGGGGTGCCACTGAGTCAACCCCCGAGGTGGTGTCATCGCTGTTGTTTTCACCTTCCGATGAGAAGAGATGCGGGGGCCGATCTATGGGTTCCGAGCGCTGAGTGGAGCGTAGGTCAATTGCTGATTGCAAAGCTTCGCGCCTCTCCTTCATGATCTGTTCTAGATCAGGCGAGTCGTGGGTGCCAATCACCGTTTTCGTCTCGGTGTTGCGGAGTTTCATGGGGCGTGTTCTAGCACGGAAAGTTTTGAGAGGTGAGCCACGTTGGGGGTGAGTGCTGGGTGCCCGCGTACAGTGTTGGTCTGCCCAGTCATGTGCGGCCTCTGCGGTCGTGAAAAAAAAGGAGGAGCCATTGTGGAGGATCTTGAGGCGGGCCTGGAAGAGCAGAGCATATTTTATGTTATTTTCACGCAGTCTCCGTTTTACGTCCAGGAAGGATGATCTTTGCTGCTGCGCTGCTCGGGCATAGTCCGGGAAGATCATTATCTGGCTGTTCTCTACCCGTAGTGGCGCCGCTAGTCGCGCCGCCCGGAGAACTGCATCGCGGTCCCGGAAGTGTAGGAATTTAGCTAACAGCAGCCTGGGGGCTGCCCCAGGTGGGGGTTTTCGGGGGGCACCCTGTGGGCTCGTTCAATTGAGAAGAACGCTCTTCGGTCTGATGTTAGGGTGAAGGATTTAGGCCATGTGTCCATATAGTCTATGGGGAGTGCTCCCTCGACTCCCTCCGGTAGTCCCAGAACTCGGATGTTAAAGCATGGCGAGCGGCCTTCCAAGTCCTGTGCACGCTCTTCCACAGCTGCATTTCCTCCAGCGCCCGTTCCTCTGTTCTCACCCGATCAGCAAGTTTGCGGTGATCGTCTCGGAGGAGATTGACGTCTGTCGCCAATGTACCGAGTCTTTCTTCCATAGATAACCGGGACAGTTCAATGGCGGCGAGGACTTTGTCCAGTTTGTCTGAGATTAATAGGTCCGGTGAAGGTGCTGTACTGGGGGACCAATTTGAGGCTTCCGGCATATTTTCCGGGGCAGTTTCCGGTACGGCGTTGTGCTGTGCAGGCTTTGGTTTCCCCATCTTCGCCCTATGTGGTGGGGGGGCATTGCTGTTGGATGGGTCTTGCAAGTCCTTAGAGGTGCAGTGAGTCTGTGAATAAGAGAAGCGGGGCCCTGCAGTGTTGGTGGATGGCAGGAGCGCGTCACCGAAAGGAGATAGTCCTCGCTGGTATTTCGGTTCCCACACTCCGTCATGGAGTCCAAGCTGTGGATGGTGTAGGCCGGTCCGGGCGTAGAGATCGCCTATGTCAGGTGTGGGGAGTTGTGGGCGATTTGCTCCGAATGTTAGGCCGCCCTCGTGACAGCACGTGCTCTCGGTGGTATGAGTGGAGGGTCACATGTGTCGCCCCAGTGGGTTGAGGGCTCGCCCCTTGCAGGTTGAGGTGCTATCGCTGCAGTCGGTGTACGATCAGGGCCTTCGCTGGGGGTTTGCTATGGAGTCAGGTATCATGCATGCGGCCATATTAAAGTCAGGCAAAGTCCGTTTTCGGGTGGTTGAAGGGTCCGGGATCAAGTCGCCCCTGCTGAAAGTCGTGGTCCCCTCCTGACCCCACTATGCGCCAGCTACGCCAGGTACCTGGTGTGTCCTGTGAGGGGTTCAGAGCCCACTACCATCTCATGCCGGGTGCTGGCACTCTCCGGTATTGTGATCTGTCACGCTGGCCCTCACCGATCCCCGGCGTCCCTTGAGGCCCTGGGGGGGTTCACTGGTGGTCCGCTGTGTCCAGATGGTGGGTCGGACCAGGCGCGGTGTATCAGCTCCCCTGGTTGCTTCCGGAGGGGCTGTCGCTGCGGTCGCCACGGGATCAGGGCCCTTGCCGAGGGTGTTCGGTGGAGTCAAGCGTTATACAGGCGGCCACGTGGAGGTCAGGCATGGTCCGATGCGGATAGTGGGGAGGCTCCCGGATCACGTCGCCCCTGCCAATATTCGTTGCTTCCCCGTGGTCCCCCTATGAGCGAGCTGCGCTGGGTACCTGGGATGTCCAGTGGGGGGGGTCGAGGCCCACTTCAAGCTTGCGCCGGATGCACGGTGTTCAAAATGGTGGGTGGATCAAGGACTCTGGCAATCGCCTGCACTGTGGCTTTCTGTGTAGTCCTTCGCCGGTTCGCTGCAGGTCCACGGCGTCCGGATGTCGAGTCGGGCTGGGCACGGTGTGTTAGTGTCCCTGGGCCTCTCCTCGCACTGCGGCTGGGTTCGCTCAGAGGACTCCCGACGCCATTTTAAGATCCGGGGTGCGGCACGGGTGGTTCCGTATAAAGAAGCCCTGCTCAGGAGTTGTGAGTGTCTTCGGGCCTCCGCATGCACCGCACCTCCATGTGGACAGGTTCCGATGTTTCTGGGTCCATTTGTCGATCTCGGTGACCCTCGAGATTAGATTTTAGAGGCGCCCGAGCACGGAGCCTCAGCAATGCACGTCTGCCATCGTGGCTTGCGTAGCCACGCCCTGAAAGAAAATTAAAGTTTACGTGAAAATCTGGCTGGGGTACAGAGAATTCGAAAGGAAAGGCTGTGGGACATCATTTTTGTTTGTAACACACAACAAAATGTAAATACCTGTAAATGAACTGTACACTTTCAGCAGTTAGGTAAGTAAAAATCAAGCATTTTTTTGTAATTCAGAAGTGTGATGAAAACAAAGATAAAAATTCGCTGAAACCCGATTCCCTTACATTATGATTTGTGTCCTATATAATTTTATCATTAAAACTGGAAGTTGGTGCAAATTTAGGACCTGATTTAAAATGTGGCAGATGTGGTACTTCATCACAAACATGACAGATATCAGGTCGCCCATATTACAAGTTTCATAGGATATAATGAAATTGTAATGCGGCTGACTGCACATCTGTGACATTTTTAACAGAGTACTCTGGTTCGCCAAACTCTAAACCAGACCCTCAATAGCCATTCCAATGGGAAATGTGCTGTCTGTAAATGACAGTGCTCTACCACAAGATGCTTTCTTTACATTAAAATTCACCTGCCTCATGTCCATTAAGCGCTAGGTGTGTTGCAAAAGTTTGTCATCATAGCGAAATGTGAAAACTGAAACTGAAAAAATGAACAGGCTTTATGTCCTTGATACGTTCCACATTGTCAGTAAGGTGTGTAAATATTAAGGAGACATATATAATAACATTTTGAATGAATGAGAAAATTCTAGCATGTCATATAATACTTTTCAAATTCTGCAACAAAAGCCTAAACTCCTTTTACAACATTGCAACCAAACTTCCAGTGTTCTAAACCCCTTCCTTTGCAATTCCGGTGTTTTACAGACAATCAATTACAGCCTTCAAATATTTCATTTTTTTTACTACTTGCCGCTTTTAAGGTGATCCAAATTATTAAATTGTTTGATTTACAAATTAAAAAAATGCAACTCTTCATAATCTTACATCTAACAGTCATTTCCAAATGCAGCAATAATGCTGTCGCAATATAGCTTGTGCAACCTGGACTTACCTGCCTTGCAATAGCTAAGCTCAAGGGGCTGTGCAAACATCCAGGTTGAGAAAAGAATGAAGACAGGAGCAGAAAGTTTCTTCTGAAAATAATATGCTCCAAATCATATCTATTTGAGTTACATTAAACTGTAAACCTGGTGCTTTTATGTAAATACCACGTTCATAATTGACGTCCTTTTTCACATTTGTATGACATCGTAACCACTGGCATCTGTCCTATGAACATGCTGGCTTGGACATGGTGTAAAGGTCTATAAAACAGCGGTTTCCCCACCACACCGATAGGGGCTGGATCAAGAAGTGTGTGCTTGTTGCATATTTTTTGAATTATGGGAATGGGGGAAGGACATTAACAATAAGATGATACAAAGTACTGCCACTGGCAGTATACAATACCAACCAAACATGATGGATTCATGACGCAGGCGCAAACGCTGTGTTTGAATCACACTCAAGCGTCAGGATCCATTCTAAAAGAGGGAATCAAATTGCCTCAGGCAGTGAGGGTGAGAATGTTTCCTCACCTGCCTATGTCTCCTCCAGCAGCCAGGGCCTCTGCGGATCCGCTGCTGAAAGAGGATTTCCCTGAGTGTTGGCAGCAGCATAGAGAACTGGTGGCAGAATGGTGCTGACGCTCCATTCTCACATTGAGTGGGGAGCGGATGGCTGTGGGCTGGGACTGGAGCTGGATGGAAGGCTCAGAGACTGGCTGGCGAGGATAGAAGGACACAAGGTATTTGATTTAATATTTGGGACAGTGAGGATGTTGCCTGTGTGAAGGGGTGAAGAAGCGAAGATGCATGGTATTTTTTAAAATATTTGGGTGGAATGAATGGAGGGTGCTATGGAGAGTAGATGGAGTATGAAGTAAGGCTAGCCAAAAGGGTGATGGGAAAGGTGGCCAACTATCAGGTATAAACATATTTTGAGGTCTCGCTGAGCCCCAGCGCTTGCGCTGGCTCGAAGAGACATTTTGTATGTGGGATTTTCAAAGTGCTGCTGGCTGGCCTAACGCTTGCGTTCACGCGATCGTGCACGCGCGCAGCTGGCCGCCAGCAGCACTTTGAAAATTTGTGTGCGTCATCGCGATCACTTTCGCTTTCAGAGCGATCGCGATGACGCACACGCACACACAACTCCCGCTTCTCCCCCTCCCCCACCACATTTTGCGTCTCCGGCCGCTCCTTTATTATTTTGTCCTATTGAGGAAACTGACGGTATCCGCTGCAATGAGGACGTATATTGCTCAGAAAAATAGGCTTACTGTTTCAAGATGAGAATAGATTTTTCATTATGCTTGTTTTTGCGCCTTCACGTTGAGTTTGGCTTTCGCTTGGTTTCGCTGTCCCAAAAAAGGTAAACAAAACATTTTTCAGCAGGATTTATTTTCTTATTCATGGTGGGCGTTATTTTCTCAGTTTGTATTTGTTTAGTCATACCAGGGCATGTGCACTGCTGTCCCTGAAGCGTGTCTTTTCTTCAGTCTTGACAGCAGCTATTACAGAGTCACACTGGCAAAGACAATCTTGTGATAAGAAGCTGTGACTAGTTATGATATACTAGTAATAATAGACGCATTATAATGAACTTGACGGGCTTCTTTCTTGCGAGCGTTAGCCCATCAGCTGGAAACATGCTGTAATGACGTTGGAGGGGGAATTTTCGAGAGACCCAGTTACCAGAATTTTTTTTTTATATACTCTGCTGCATTACATCTATGCCCGAAATTGCGGAGTTATACGACAGTTCTACTGGGCAGATGCTGAAATGACCACTGACAGCAGCAATGTTACCACCAGTTATTTCTCACCTGAATCGTTGGCAGCTATGGGAACGTCCCCGCAGTCATTTACAAAATATTTATGGGTACCTTTTAAACAGGAGATTTAAGTTGAAAGTGGCAGCAAAAAAAAGTGCACATGCACTAACACTTCGTGTGGCAAGGCTTGGTGCAACCAAAACCATCTGTCTGTTGTCCCCATACAGCTTGTATTTACACGCTGAAAACGAGGGCAGGCGAGTGGGAATTTTAATCTCTGCTTTAAATACTGCGGGAAATTCATTATTGCGCATAGCGTTTCTAAACAGACACACGTGTGTGCTATCTTTGAGGACTTCCTTCGATGTGAAATGTTGCTGGTGGGGACTTGCTGTAGTGTGTTTAGCACCCATGCACGGCAGTCCTCATACATTGCCATTAACACTTAGGCAGGCCTAAAATAATTCAGCGGCGCGGGAAACAACGTTTGAACCGGACTAGGAAAGGTAGAAGCAGCTTGAAGTGCACATAAGTAGGAGGTGCTTTAGTTCTTTGGTCTTTTTCGGCCAATTACATGGATAGACAGTTTCAAGTCCTGCTGTTTTTAGTGTCCATTTCCAACTCCGTGGCTTGTTTTGCATTTTAAAATCTTCCAAACTACTTCTATGAAAGTTTTAAAGCCCTTCCATTTCATTTTTTTTTTTTAATCTTTGGTGCAATGTTAACAAGTCTGTTATCGTTTCCACCTCTCAGGTGTTATATACATCTTCTTTTTTGTTGTAATTTAAAAAAAAAAAATCTGAAGCTTTGGATATTGAAAGTTGTTGTCTCCACCATTTTCTCAGCCAGGAGTGATGGGAAATGGTAAGAATAGCTGAAGTAGAGAAGCTGTCGGATTTTAAAAATATGTTTTGGATTTGCGTCATCTAGTAAGAAACGTCCATGGTGATTTTATTTCGAGCTCACGAGGCTTACACTTTACTTATTGATTAGTTTGCTTTGAAATGGTCGAAATCTCATTTACTACCGGATTTCTGCGAAGTATAAATGATGCCCCAGTTTTAGTCATTTTTATCAAAAACAATATTTGATTTATAATTTTTAAAAGCAAAACATTTGTTGTTCTTGGGTGTATGGGTCATTTTAAAAACGCCTTCGCTCACGGACAACCGCTTCTCTACTCAATTGCATAGGCAACTCGACCCCTGCGAACTGGGGTTGTCTTAATCTCATGTCTTCTGAGCAGGGATGTTTTCCTCTTTAACATAGTAGGGTCAGCCTCCCAGGGCCTACATTAAGGATGATACGGTGCCCTCCCATTGGAATGAAGAGTAGAGTCTTTTGTTCTCTCCCCCTGGAAATATGCCAAATCTGCAGTTCCAGCTCCAGTTCCACCCTCTTTTAAACACTCGGTTAGCCTGCAATCTGACAACACCCAGCACTGCTTCATAGCTCTGACGTTGTCAGATTGGAATGTATTACAATGGTATACAGCAACCATGCGGCGGCTGCATAGAAAGAACTATAGCAGTGGTGGTCATTGGCCCTGTGCTTGTATTGTAAGAGAGGATCTGTTTAAGTCTTCCGTCAGTTATTCGTATCCAAGAGAGGAAGGTTAGCTTGTATACATGTTGGACCTCAAGTAAGGCGGAGCAATAGTATATTGGCATTGTTTCAGAAAGTTAGTTTTGCTATTTTCTGAAAGTAACGAAGATTACTGTTTGTCTGCCTCTAGTTATAAAACGCTCATTCTGCTATTGGTTTGGCTGTGCAGTGCCATATATAAAACTGTTATGGATTGATTCTTGAATCCACAGATTGTGAAGCAATCACTGCCCTGGAGTCCAAGTACATTCATGGTCTCATGATCGTCATGTGAGCAGAATATTTTGACCTCCGGTGATCCTTTCTTCTATGCTGTATCCTCCTCAATGTTAGCTTTTTTTTAGGTCTCGCCTACGCAGCGCGCATGCACTTCATAGGAGGGGACCTTTTGGAATCGATCAGCATTTTGGCCAAAAAACGTACACATTTTGCATTGCTTTCTATTGCAACGCGTGCAAGTTTGGCGTTCCCTTCCACCACCACCACCACCACGTCCACCACCACATCCACCGTCTCCACCACCCCCACCGTGTCCATCCACCGTGTCCATCCACCGCCATCACTGCGTCCACCGCCATCACCGGATCCACCGCCATCACCACGTCCACTGCCATCACCACGTCCACCGCCACATCCACCGTCACATCCACCACCACGTCCTCCACCACACCACACCACGTCCTCCACTCCACCACGTCCTCCACCACCACCACGTCCTCCACCACCACGTCCTCCACCACCACCATGTCCTCCACCACCACCACGTCCTCCACCACCACCATGTCCACCACCACCACCACGTCCACCACCACGTCCACCACCACCACCACGTCCTCCACCACCATGTCCTCGTCCACCACATCCATCCCCACCACGTCCCCCACACCACGTCCACCCCCACCTCGTCCTCCACCACCACCCACCGTCCTCCACCACCACCCCCCCTCCACGTTCTCCACCACCACCCCCCCCTCCACATCCTCCACCGCCACCCCCCTCCATGTCCTCCACCCCCACCACCACGTCCTCCACCACCACCACCACGTCCTCCACCACCACCACGTCCACTATGTCCACCACTGCCACGTCCCCACCCTGTCCACCACCGCCCTGTCCTCCACCCTGTCCTCCACCCCGTCCTCCACCACATCCTCCACCACGTCCTCCACCTCCACCATGTCCACCACCACCCCATCCTCCACTGCCGCCCCATCCTCCACCGCCGCCCCGTCCTCCACCGCCCACCCCGTCCTCCACCCCATCCTCCACCTCGTCCACCACCACGTCCTCCACCACGTTCTCCACCACGTCCTCCACCACGTCCTCCACCACCGCCATGTCCACCTCCACCACCGCGTCCACCTCCACCGCCGCGTCCACCTCCACCGCCACGTTCACCGCCACTGCCGCGTCCACTGCCGCGTCCACCACCACGTCCACCACCGCGTCCAGGTCCACCTCCGCCACGTCCACCTCCGCCGCGTCCTCCACCGCTGCCGCCACGTCCTTCACCATTGCCGTCACATCCTCCATCGTTGCCGCCACATCCTCCACCATTGCCGCCACGTCCTCCACCGCCGCTGCCACGTCCTCCACCGCCGCCGCCACGTCCTCCACCACCGCCACGTCCTCCACCACCGCCGCCACGTCCTCCACCACCGCCGCCACGTCCTCCACCACCGCCGCCACGTCCTCCACCACGTCCTCCTCCACCACATCCTCCCCCACCCCGTCCTCCACCACGTCCTCCCCCACCCCATCCTCCACCACGTCCTCCCCCATCCCGTCTGCACCCACCTGTGACAGGTAAAGCGTCACTGGAGGGCAGGGGTAATAGGAGTGTCAACCACGGCTGTACATGGGACATTTTAAGATGCATTGGGTGCGAGAAGACGGGAATAGGGGTTAGAAGTATTCCACCAGACCTAAGATCCATTTTTGAAGAGGCGGAGCATCTCAACCTCACAGTGGCATAACTGCACAAGCTACTCACTCAAAACAAGCATTGGCATAGCCAATAGGTCTTGCCTTTGGGACCTTATAAGTCTTTAGCCATGCAACACTTGATGTTGTTGCACCAAGGATATTGTGCTGGATAACGAAACACTTATAAGGTCCCAAAGGCGAGACCTATTGGCTATGCCAATGCTTGTTGCCACTTGATGCTAGCATGGCACTCCTGTTCCAGAGGTTTCAGATTCATTGGAGAGGCCCTTCCCTTGACCTTAGTGTTTCATGCCCCTGACAATCATACAGTGTACACTTTTTATGATAGTGCTTTATTATTTCTTTTAAAATAATTGATTAGTATTGGGTTCAGTTCCACGGGGATCAGGTTCCACTGCTAGGGCCCTTACGCTACGAAGGTGATGCACCCTAAGAAGAGAGTCTTCGAACTGTGTGGAGGGTAAACTACCATTACAACGCGACTTCTACTTCGACTTACCTTTACCACGCATCTTTTTCTTCGCAGGGTCTCTTTATTACGCATGCTTTTACATTGCATGCTTCTAATACCGTTACAACGCAAATACCGTTACAACGGAAATGCAGGTAAGTAATACGGGCATATTATCAAGAATCGGCGTTAAAATTATCCCCTTGAGAATTCCCATAGAAGCCCATGTTCTGGTGTCAACATGGGCTTCTATTGGAATTCTCTGCAGCATATTATCAAGCCCATTATCGCAGTTTTCTGCCGCTAAAGCGGCGATAATTTTAACGCCGTACTTGATAATATGCCTCTTAATCTTTATGAGTACCCGAGTATTTTTTGCATTAATGTAGTTGGACATTACACGAGTATATTAATTTAGTCGGAGAGTACCAGAGTATTATTAGATGATTATTTTAGCCATTTTACTTTTTTAAAGACGTAAAAAATAAAAAATGACCGAATATGAAATGAGTATGAAATTTAATATAAATGTATTACGAAATTTAGATAAATGGTAGGAGAAGGGAGGGAGGTTAGTTGGATTTGAGACGAAAAGTAAATTAAAGTGAGAGACCATCAGTCCTTGGTAATTTACCAGATGCTGGTGCAGTGTTAGCTGCTCACATCTCCTGGACCTCGATTGGAGCTACAAGGTCTGCCCACGCATGTGGGATGAGCCTGGGGAGCTGTACGGGGTCCATGAATGCCTCCAGGGGTTGGGCCTCCAGTGCGGGCGGTACAGATAAGTATAATTAGCCATGAAGGACTAAGTAAACTATTATTATGTGAAATGAAAAAAAAAGAAAAGACAAGGAATAGTGCAGAGTGTAGAGTGCAGAGAGAAAGCAAAAGGGAAAAAAAGATTCTAGTCAATATACACCATACAACACAAATTGCACATTTACTCAGTGTCGAAGTGTGCATTTAAATGCTTTAAATTAAACTGATGGCAATGTAAAGCTTCTACCATGAGAAAAGTCTCCGCAAATATTTTTCACTCCCGTAGCTTACTAAGAGGTGAATAACTAAATGGGAGGGGATGGTATGATACTGAGAAATGAAAAAAAGATTAAATTGATAAATCTGTAATTGTGGAATGTTCGCTTTCATTAGAGAGAGGGAGAAGCGAAAGGAAATGAAGAAAGATTACATTTGATGCAGGAAGAATAGATTTAAATTTAAAACGCATGTTGATTACAAGCAAATAAGTATAATATGCACATTTTAAACTCACACAAAATGATAATATATTTAAAGTAAATTGACTAATAAAGTTGTAGAGTAAAAAAAGATGATTCCGAAAAGGGTTAGAAATGGCTTACATGGTGAAAATTGTCAGTTTTCATGAAAAAAAAGAATGGAGGCGCAAGAACGTGAATCGGAGGATCAGCGCGCATAAAAATGCGTTGTAATTGTATGCGCTGTTTTGAAATACGAAGTAAAAGCATTTTTAATGCATTTCTATAGATTTGCGTAGTAGCGGTATGCGAAAAAAAAATCGCTTTGTAATGGTATTTGCTAACTTTACTATTGTAAAACCATGCGAAGTAATGCTTATCGTTGTAACGTCATATATTCGTGTGGAGTGATCTGCATGTTATTAATGACACACTTGCCCATCCATGTTAAAATAGTTGTCCACGACCCAAATGATATTAGCGTTTCTCTTTATAAGAGGGTTCCAATGAATGCTAAAACATTGGGTGTGCAATAATTACTTTACATTGCTATAATATTTAAAAAGGGGTTGGTAGCAACAGTCTTCACGATACTGCCAGCCCAACCCTCAGGATCTCCAAGCAGGAGACATTAACTCCCATATCTACAGTTAGCAAACTATTCATGTTAGAAATGGGATTTTTGGTCAGCCAAGGCATGTGCCAATGTCGGGCAGAAACCACCACTCTAGTCAGGATAAGGGAGTTACACTCCTAAAATAACCCCTGATCACCCCCTTGGTAGCTTGGCACAAGCAGTCAGCCTTATCTTAGAGGCAGTGTGTAAAGCATTTGCACATAACCAACAGTAATACAGTGTAAACACTACAAAAGGACACCAAACCAGTTTAGAAAAATATCCAATATTTTTATATACTTAAGACAAGACCAAAAACGATAACAATCCACAATACAGTACTTAAAAATCTCCAGTTATAAAATATGCTTAAAAAAATATTTCCTTTATGTTGATAGCTTCGTCCGGTGCTATCACGACGTTGTGAGCAAAGAAATCCAAACAGTTCTGGCTGACCGCGGTGTCGTGGGCTAGCTACGGTGTCGAGAAGACCCGCAAACAGTAACTTTTAGAAATTCAGGGCGTCGGCGACCTCTCGTTGAGCTTCCGAAAGCACGGCGTCTGCAGGTGTCGGTTCCGGAGGTCGGTGCAAGAGTCGTCGGGGCCCTCGAAGTCACACGCGTTGCAGATCGATCTCCTCTCTGTTGATGTCAGGAGCACAGGCATCGGCAGGCATTGGGTGCTGCGGTGCGAAGTGCAGCAGTGTGGCATGCGGTGCCCTCAGGCCGCGGTGCGAGTTGTGGCTTGTTGGCGGCGTCAGATGGCATCGGTGAGGCCAGGGTCGTGGTGCGAAGTGAATGCGGTGCTCGTCGCGGTGCTGGCAGGTCGCGATGCAAGCAGCGGCGGCGTCATTGCTGAAGCACCGTCGTCGGCTGATGAACTGGAGTCGATGGTGCCGGTGTCGATAGGCCAAGGCTGCAGTGCGGGATGAAAGAGGTGCGTCGTGTAACTTTACGAGCGGTGCCCTCGAACCATGGTGCAAGCAGCGGCGTCGATTTTGGCATGGAGCGGCATCGTCGGGGTTACCAAGATGTTGTCATGAAGCGAGGCGGTGCGAAGTGTGTTGCCCACAGGTCATGGTGTGAGCACCGGCTCGGTGGCAGCGTCAGCAGGCGTCGTCAGTGAGACCAGGGACACGGTGCGGCATTGTGGCAGTGCCCTCTGCGCTGCCTTCAGGACACGAAGTCAGCAGCGGCGTCGTGGACATCATCAGGTTGCTTTTCTTCTGTTGCAGCACAAAACACACAGTCCCCAGTGCTGAGGGCAGAAGAGCTTGAAGTCTTTGCTGTTCCTGAGACTTCTTGAACAGGGGCCAAGCTCCACCTCAAGCCCTTTGAGAAATACACAAAGTAGATTGCAGAAAGTTCAGTCCAGTCCTTTCACTGCCCAAGACAGAAGCAGCCACTGCAGGCCAACGCAGCAAAGCACGCAGCAAAGTGGTAGTTCCTCCTCACAGCTTCTCCGGTACTTCTTCTTGGCAGTCTTCTTGGTCCAAAAGAGTTCTAAAGTTCAGAGGTCTCGGCCCCAATATTTATATCCCAAAATCATTTGATCTCTTAGGCAGAGAGTGTCAGTGCCCACTAGATCACTATAAGTACTCCTGTAGTAGACCAGTCAGGAATTATTATCTATCGCTAACTACAACGGATCAGAATGATGGTATGCCCTATCTGAAGTATATAACACCACCTAAGTGTGGGGAAGGAAGCAAGTCCTTTTGTTATTATATTCCCTCACACACCCTATTGGTGTCATGCTTCATCATCGGGACACCCCGACGCCTAAAAGTCAGGGTGGGCTCAACCAATATTTAAGGGAGCACTTACTGAGATGATATTTGGCCAAGGGGTTAAAGATTAAAAATCGGTGTCAGACCCCAGTATCCCTTTATTCTTGGGTCTGGCACTGATAGTAAAAACAAAAGAAGTGGGTATCCAGGGATATTATGGTCCTAGGACCCTGAAAGAAGTTGCCGAATGGATGAAACAAAGCCGTCTGAAACTGAACTCAGACAAAACTGAAGTCCTCATCTTAGGTACATCCCCCTCTGCATGGGACGATTCCTGGTGGCCTGAAGCCCTCGGAAAAGCACCCATCCCGACAGACCATGCACGGAACCTAGGCGTCATCCTGGATTCTTCACTCTCAATGAACAGACAAGTCAGCGCCGTATCCTCTTCCTGCTTCAACATTCTTCGCATGCTCAGAAAAACATTTCGCTGGATCCCCCTCGAAACAAGGAAAACAGTTACCCACGCTCTTGTCACGAGCCGACTGGACTACGGAAACACCCTCTACGCGGGTACTACCGCAAAGCTCCAGAAGAAACTCCAACGAATCCAAAACGCATCAGCCAGGCTCATATTAGACATCCCTCGCAACGAACACATCTCTGATCACCTTAAAGACCTCCACTGGCTACCCGTCAATAAGAGGATCACCTTCCGACTGCTTACCCACGCACACAAATCACTCTACGACATCGGACCAGATTGCCTCAACTCTCGACTGTCCTTCTACACCCCCTCCCGCCAACTACGATCTTCCAGCCAAGCCCTCGCCACTATACCTCGCATCAACAAGACCACCATGGGAGGCAGATCCTTTGCATACCTGGCTGCTAAAACATGGAACTCACTCCCCGCCTACCTTCGCCTCACCCAGAACCACCTAGCGTTCAGAAAGCAGCTTAAAACGTGGATATTTGACAAATAACCCTCCTCCCCTTCCTAAGCGCCTTGAAACCCTCTGGGTACGTAGTGCGCTATACAAATTCTATGACTTGACTTGACTTGACTATTGCCAACATGTTTCTGTCCTTATTGCCCCATGAAGGGTGCACGGACATTCTTCAGGGTGTATACCCCCTGGAAAGTTTAAGAAAGTACAAGGGAAGTTCCCTATACTATTGTGCAGTAAGGGCAGATAGCTGCTCCTTAATTCTATCGTTCTGTTAATAAATTCACTCCATCTGTGAAGAATAGAAGTGAAGACAGAAAACATACATAGCGCGTCAATTCCGTTTTGCAAAGGAACACACCAAATATATGTGCTTATCTCTGTGCTTTCCACATCATCATACGTGAAACCAGAAAATAAAATGTGCGCGTGATTAAGGCATAACCACTCGTATAAGTGACACACAACATTGTGGCGTGTAAATGCTTGGGTGGCGGTGATTTACCGCATCCTATTTTCACACATTCATTTGTGCGTAATTATAAGACATCAGTCTTACCAGTCGGGCTCACAACAAATAAACACGAGTTTAAAAACAAATCCTTCCCTAATTCATTCTTATAAGGTGAATACGCATTTCCACTCCAACATATCTCACACAGTGTCCCTTACCCCAGTTAAGGAGAGGAAAAACCTCATGTGTACTCCCTCATAGAGTTCCTCTCGGCCCCTTGCCCAACTAGGAATTCCCCCTAGTAAGGTATGTGTATTATATTAGTGTCAGTGCCCAGCCAGAACCAGTTCTGCTTTCTCTGGTGTGACTTCCTGGTAGGAGGTGGAGACGGCATGGTCAGAGGCAGACCAAGCCATTTGAGGTGCAAGGAAATCTCCTCCCCCTTCCCCAGTTGCAGCCCAGGCCTATTCAACCCTTTCCTGACCCACCTAGACTATCTGGAGCCACTCCTGCTCCCCAGCCTTCTGTCATCCAAAACCCAGACAGACAATCCACATTCCAGCATAGGCACACGGGATGACTGAGCAAGAAAATACCTACTTTCTAAAAGTGGTATTTTCAAACACAGAATGTAAAAATCACCTTTACGAAAAGATGCACCTCTAGATTCTGAGTTCAGGCATACTAAACTTTATTTTCCTACCTAATTCCCCGGGCCAGTTATGTTTATAAGATGTTATAAACAAACTCCCCATTCTGTACTATGGTGAACAGGTAACCTTGCAATGGCGAAAAAAGAAATTGGCCGTAATTCGCTATCAGGACATGCCACACACACCAGGGCATGTCCTAACTTTCACATACACTGTACCCGGCCCACAGGGGTACCTTGGCTACCTTAGGGGTGGCTGACATGTAAGAAAAGGGAAGGTGAGGGACTGGCAAGTGGGTGCACTGGCCAAGTCGACATGGCAGTTACAAACTGTGCACAGACTCCGCAATGGCGGGTCTGGGTTACCTTTTCAGGACTACTCACGTGGGTGGCACAATCAGTGCTGCAGGCCCACTAGTAGCATTTGATTCACAGGCCCTGGCATACTCAGTGCACATTACTAGGGACATTACAAGTAAATCAAATATCTAATCATGGAAACACCAATCCATAACACAATTTACCACAGGAGCACTTGCACTTTACCACTGATCAGCAGTGAGAAAAGTGTGCAGACACACTACACCAGCAAAAACAGGGTCAAAACCGGGAGGTCAGAAAGCAAAAACTCAGGGGAAACACACCAAAAGATGCCAGGTCTAACAATTTACCACAGATGTGCTTGTTGGTAAATCTAGCCCTTAGTTGACATACATGAACACAAAATGCCTATACTTAAACAGACAGCAATCACACATGATAAGATCTGTTTCTGTACCTCTGAAATCCAACACATCCCATCCAGCAATCACCACATTCAATCATGTACCTCACAGGTTATAGTGAGACAGAAGCCATTTGCCTCTTGACCCCCTGAGGTGGAGTGAGGTGGGGGGGGGAAAGTTACCTGCCTCTTTAGCCACTGACTGCTTAGCTGTCTGGGCTGGCTATCTGGCAGACGGGAAGAGGCTTATGTTACTGCAAACTAGCAGCTATTCTGTGAAGTTACAGTTACAAAATGAACAGTCCAGTCAGGTATAGGTTTGTGACAGTGTGAATGGGATCCACTTCTGGGTATACCCATCCAACTTAGGGTCTTGCACTGATGAGCCCTATAAAGGGCGACACCTGGCTAGGCAATTTGGAACAGACAGTTCCCATTTGAGCAGGGTCAGGACTGTTTTGCATATAGCTGGGTCCAAACTGAGGTGGCATTGTTCGCAAAAAATAAGATGGACTGGGATGTGGCCCAAGTAACTACCATTGGCTAAAATTAATTCAATCATTCCATCCATTACGTTATTGTACACTTCAATGTAATCTAGCAAAGGCATACTTCAACATAAATTTTGCTTGCTATGACATTTACATGTGAGAGTACAAGGAAGTCGTTGTGGTGTGAAGGAGACATATGAATGTCATTAATCTACTCTCATAAAAATGTTCTTCCATTGGGAGAACTGACAGAAACACTGGCCATGTTTTCCTTCCTGTTGCAGTTACCATTTCCTATTACACAGAAAAGTTACGGGCTTTTCCTCTGTTGCTTGACGTGCAGGAGGGGAGAATGATGCTGATATCTTTTGCAGATGGTAGTACTTCGGCTGAGGGAATTGCAAAGCAGTTTATGGCCTGCAGACCTAGTCGTGGTGAATGCATTTTTAGGTAAAAATAGCTGTTGGCAAAGCCAATATGTCTGGTGTTGGATGGCAGCCTTTTGGCTTTGTCAAAGCTTGTTTTATATGTTTTTTGCGAAATGTTATTGTTGAGGGACCTGCCTGAGCATCAGCAAACTAAAAAAATATGTTTTGGTCTGAAAAAGCACACATTGCCATTGTTGAAACCATTTAAGGGAACAACTTTGCGTGTGCATGTGCTCCTGTGAAGGGCCAGAGTGCTTCACATTGAAATTAACCAATCACCGAACTAGGCTGTTCTTCTTCCCCATGCTATATGGTGTTGTGAGTGGAAGAAAAATGTGAATGACACAATGACAGACCAGTGGGTGAAGAGGGCTGGCTGAAAGCACCCAGGAAGTTGGTATATGATACTAATACATTTTGCAAAACCAAAAGTTTTTGGCACCAGAACTAAAAGGGATGGTAGTGCAGCAGCCCAGGGTATGGAGGGGACACGCAGCCTGTGCCCGCGGCTCTAATAAATTGATAAATTAATGTGTCCACTGTTTCCTTGTAAAATTAGGAAGACAGTCTCTTACAGAAAGGTTCAAAGAAACATAGTTGATAGCCCAAACCCCAGTCACCGGTGTTTGGTGACCACCAAAAAACAACATTAACTGATTGAGGTAAAATACACACAGCTTAATGCAGCAACTAAGCACACAGCGTAAAGCTGTAGCTATGATAGGGCAAACAGAACAAGTAAACAATTACTTTTATTAACAGAAGTCTCCGATTTGTGCTGTCGCAATTAGGGAAATACTTAAAAAGCATGAATACGCTTTAATAAACGACAAGTTTTATATTAAAGTAATGAAAAAATATCGTTCTTTATTCAGAATAATTTCGTGCACTTATATTGCTGCAACTTATTTTCGTACTATAAATACATCTTTCGCTTAATTTGTTTTATGAGCATTTCGAAGACGCTGCAGTAAAGTGGATTTTAATGGTGTGTATATCTTCTTAAAGACTTCTGTGCCTTTAAACTCCCCACACGTGACTTTTTAAGTGACTGGACGAAAATATTTTTTGATAGCTTTTCCAGGGCCTATCTGTATGTTGAAAAACAAGACAACTACAATTAACGTACAAGTTAGATAACCAGTATGCCCTCGATGCAATGAACCAGATGTAACTCGCAACTATGTTATTTAATTTAAATTTATGTTTACTCCTGTGAAAATGTTTGAGATGAAACACCATCTATAATAAACAAGCACATCTGTTATCTAACATGTTATAGAGTGCTGTCTAGAAGAGCGGATTACAGCTTGTGTCGCCTTCACGTGACAATGTTTGTGCAGTTGGGGTGAGTGAGGTGATCTATGCGGTCATATATGTAAGCCACTATAAACTCAACCTAGCAGATATCTTTCATACAAGACTCATATTTGCAATGCAAGTTGCTATTTTTAGGTCTTGTCTGCACTGTGAATATGCTGTCGCTACAAGTCGTATTATTTGCTATAAAGGGCCTAGAGGCAGCCCATTGCTTACAGTTCGTTAACTTCATTGTCACTCTTATCTGCTGATTCCTAATTGGACAGTTCTTCCTGGTGTCACTTAGTGTTATTTCTTTTGGAGCATGGCACAAGTACTGATTGATTTAGTTCTATTGCTGTCCTTCTCTTGCCTCGGTCTGTGAGTGCATATGTGGGCTTGTGTACCCGTGCGCATTTGTGTATGAATAGAGGTTACGTTATGTGTTTATGTGTGCTTATGTGTGTGCACATGTGTCGCCTTCAAATTTCCATTGAAAGTAAAGGTGCCCACTCTCGGGGGGTGCACCTTTACAACATCTGTATGAAGGCCATAGTTGTTATTTTGATTTCCTCTGCATACCTTATGCAGATAGCACTTGGGTCAATGGACACTTTGTCTTCTCTAGAACATGTCCCTCGCTAACACAACTCTCCTTGTGACCTAATTCTAACACACAACTCTAGTCACCCAGCTGCAATACACGGTTGTATGACGGAACCACGCATGCCATTACAACACATGCCTTAACAATGCGGTCATAACAGCAACCGTGTCTTTACCATGCATGCCTTTACAACGAAAAAGTAAGTATTTAGCAAGTATAAAACTATATATATATGTATATATATCAGCAAAATGTCCCGCTCCTTCAAAGATACAAGCAGGCACCGGCAACCAGGAAACAGTGAGGTATTTACTTTTAGGCAGAGATGAACGCTGGTCGACGCACTTCGGTGGACACAGCCACCTTGTTTACATAGCGCAGCCGCCATTGACAAGCCTTTAAGTACAACTTGAGTTGCCAAATTGAAAGGTGGCCACAGAAAACATACTGTGCTTCCCACAAACATAGAAAGTGACGAAGGCTTTCAAAAATTATAAAGACAAAATGTAAAATATAACATGGTAAAACGCGAAAAATGCCCACATGATACCTGGAATTAATGGCATTCACAGAACCAAATGTCAATGGACATTAACAATTACAAATCAAATTACACAAAGTAAATGGATTTTCGAGCAAGGCGTTGACAATGGTGTGTATCAAAATATAAATACATACAATCTAACCCACACCTTGCCTCTGAATATCAAAATAGATAACATAATAGGCGGCACCTCCTCAACCTAGGTCCCATGTGAGATGTAAATACCCACATTAGACATTATATGACAAAGTGGTGAAAGAAGCTTAAAGTTGGAAGGTACACCCCACATATCCTATGTGGATAAACATTCAGACTTCATCCCCATTTGGGCACAGACCACCTGTGTCAGAAGTAAGCTAGCTGGCTGTAACTCAACATGTCATGGACAAGTGTCCCAATGATGCTAACAGTTACCATGCCATATAGAAGAGACCAAGGACATGTCAACTAAGATTCCAAGAGATCTCTAGTTAAAAAGCGTGAATATAAGTGCATAACATTTGTGTAGAATTGCAAAGCCCGCTCAAGTGAGCAAACAATAAACAGTGAAAGTGACCTGCAGAATAATTCTGCATGCGGCTAACACTAGAACTGGGCTGAAGGCATGCGGGAAGGATTCCCCACATGAATGTGGGTAAGTAATGTCACAGATGAATGTACATTTCTTCATCTGAGTTGAGACCGTGAGGGATATTACTATTCAGCAGAATGATATAACGTGACTCAAGTCTGCATAGTTTAAGCCCTCTGTTTCCGCCCCTGATGTGACTGGGGACAGAATCTATGACAAAATACCTCAGGTCAGCAATGTTGCCCCCATGGTATTTATTGATGTGTCGTGCAACTGGGTATGTTTTGTCATCCTTGTTGATCGCACGGAGATGTTGAAGGTTCCTGAAATTAACCATCTGCTTGGTGCTGCCTACATATATCTTTGGACATGAGCATTGTAACACGTACACTACGAAGTGACTCCGACAGTTGTAGGACTGTTTTATCTTGTGAGAAATGTTACGCAGTGGGCTGGAGATTTCACTAGTGTTAAGGCTAATGATGCACACCTTACATTTGTGATGCTTGTGGAACCCAGGAGATGTGGATAACCATGAACCCGATCTGACTATTTCCGGGATACTTGTACACAGTTCACCCCTCATAGATTTAGCCCGCCTGAAACAGAGGAGAGGGTATTTAGGCATGGATGACCCAATGATCGGATCTCTGCGTATCAGAGACCAGTGCAAGTAAAGGATATTTCTTACCCTTTGCAGGTATGTGTTGTATCCCGTGATCATTCTCACAGTGCCTTAAATGTCTTTCTTGCATCGATCCCCCTGTTTGAACAGCAGTGTTTCCCTTGGTATAGCCTTTACCTTGGTCTGTGTATTTCTCAATAGGACTGGGCTGTAGCCTCTGGCTTGGAACCTAAGATCCAAGTCCGTTTGAACTTCCCTCGAGGAGTGAGATTTGCTGCAATTGCGTTTCATGCGCAAATTTTCAACATAAGGAATACTTTGCCTCAATTTTTGAGAATGAAAAACTTTGCGCATGAAGGATGGAGTTTCCAGCAGCCTCCTTACGGAAAGTCTTGGTGTGTATGCGATTATTATGTACATAGACTTTCAGGTCAAGAATTCAACCTGGCTTGTACAGATATTGCTGGTGAACGATAGGTTGAGTTCACTGATATTGAGATGATCAACAAAGTCCCTTGCCAGGGTACCCCTCCATAGTACGAAGCGGTTGTCAAAGTACCGTGACCAAAGAACAATGTTGTCCATCCATTCATCAGCAAATTCTGTGGTGAGCACTTGCTCCTCCCACCGCCCCATATGAAAATTAGCATAGCAGGGGCCGAAGCAAATGCCCATCGCAGTTCCCTGTATCTGTTTGTACAGTTGCTTGTCAAACAGAAAGAAGTTGTTCTGTAAGCACCACTCCATCATTTGAAGTAGCATCACGGTATGTTGGTATGCACTGATTGGTCTGTCCCCTAAGAAATACTTGGCATCCCTTGGTCCCTGTTTGTGTCTGATACTGGTATACAGGGATGAAAAGACATATGTTTCATCCCAGGCTATGTCATAGATTTTCTTAAGTAAGTGTCCAGTATCCGTAATAAATGATGGAAGGTTCCTGACGTGCTCCTGAAGAAAGTGGGCAATGTACCTTAAGGTGGTTTCAAACAGCCCCCTTAAGGCAGATATGATAGGTCTCCCTGGGGGATTGGTGGCGTGCTTATGAATTTTCAGGATAAGGTAGAGGACTGGGATGACCGGGTGTTCTACCTTTAGGAATATGAATTCCTCAATGGTAAGCCAGTTCAGTGTGGAACCCCTCCTTGATCAAAATGAAGCTGTTGGGGGACATTCAGCTGTAACAGCTCCTATCATTGAGTTGTAAGTATGCTTCAGCTTTATACAGAGACAGGGACCACAACTGATTCAGGTCCTGGAGAAGTTCCAAATCCTCCACTGCGAGGTTACTGGACATAGAAGTGGGCTCAATCTGTTCATCAGATCTTCTGGTGGGAGAATGATAGTATTTTTGCAGCTTGAGCTCCCTCACGTACTTAAACAGGTCGATTTCTGTCTGAACAAAATGAAAATTGGTAGGTTTTCAAAATGACAGGCCTAATGCAAGGATTTGCTTCTCTTTTTTTTGCAGAGTTTTATATAGCGCGAACTTGACCCGAATCCGAATCGGGTATCAGAGCACTTTACATAGCACCAGTTACGTTACATAAGGACACACATTCATTTTTTGTTAGGCAAATTTTGTTTCTTTGCTTGTTGACTCCATTGCAGAAAGAATTATTACTGTCTTGGTGTCTACCATATTCATTTCCTGCTGCAGGTCTGTCTTTGTGCAGGCTGCTGTTCTGTGCCTGCTCCTTCTGTTTTTCCTCTGCCTCTTCCTTTGGGATTTCCAATTTTGTCTTTTTTTAAAGGTCGAGGTCTTAAATTCAATGTCCGATCCAGTTCTTCAGTGATAGTTGGCGGATCCCCGCTGGGGCCCTTCTCTGGATCTGTTTCCACCTCAGAACTTAAGTCGGAATTACTTGTAGCAGGTTGTTTCTGCTGTGCCTGTTGAGACTTGTCAGACAGCTGCTGGTGTCTGATATTATTGAATCTACGCGCAAAAGGTAGATTTGTCCCCTTTGGTAGTCTAACTTGTCTCTGAGGAACTTAGTTGACTTACGTGTTTTGATCAATTGTTCATGTTTGTGTAGCCTGCTTGTCATGTCCTTTTCAAATTTAGTTATTTCTTCCTTATCTGGATGCTGATTGATTGCAGTTTGCTATATGTCAATTGAGACCAGAATTTTGTCTCTGTAGCTTTGTGCATATTTAATTAGGATTTGCTGCATTCTCCTTGCTGATTCCGAATTATTTTCTGCTTATTCTTTGAGTATGTCTTTATCAGGATTTTCATACATTGGCGCAATCAATATGCACAGTCCTCGAGGGATGCAACCAACTTCAAGGTATTTTGATAATGATTTATGCTCCCACCACTTAGTTATCTCATCGCGGCGTAGTTTTTCAGGTTCCCTTAATTGATTCCAGAGACTCGCTTCTGGTGTCTCTGGCCTCGCACTGAGCTTACTAAAGCTGCATCCCACGGTCTTAAGTTCCTCATCAAACATAATATCTGCGGCATCCTCCCGCTCCTTCAGCCAGTCCGACGACATGCCTGCCAAGTATCACAAACTATATATATATCCAACAACCGTGCCGTCTCCTCTGTCTCCGTAAAACAACACACCACAGCCCCAAATGTTTTTAAGCAGGTTTATTAGTCAATGAAACTCCACGCGTTTCGGAGAACAAGTCTCCTTTATCGAGCAATACGACGTAGAAAGTCGACTTAAGATGAACAAAATGTTTGTATCTTATGAGTATTGGTATGTCTACTACATTTGCCTGATCATAAATTATAACCAATATGACAGTAATATTGAGTTTGTAAATGAAAAGTCTGCAATGGTTTTCTGTGAATTGGGAAGTCTGTTTACACTGTTTATTACACCAATACATCATGTGATGTTTATTTAAATCACAGGGCGCTGCAACTTTGTTACTCATGATCAAGGAGACTTGTTCTCCGAAACGCATTGAGTTGCATTGACTATTAAACCTGCTTAAAAGCATTTGGGGCCGTGGTGTGTTGTTTTACTGAGATGAAGGAGTTGACACGGTTTTTGGATTCCGAGGGGTTCTCCACCCCAGCACGGCCTGCCATCACTAAGCGGCTTGGGTCCAGTGCAATCAAAAGTTACTATATATATATTACCGTTCCACTTCCTCATGTAATTGGGGACTCTTCGTAGCGGTGCACGTCAGGGTCCGAGGCGTCCCTGTATTTACTTCCAAACCACCATGTACATAAATGCACACGCGCACTCTCTCCGCCAAAAAATTATCACATACTCAGAAGCGCTTGGGAATCCTTTTTATTTTCATGGCACCAAGCCGAGAAAAACCCAACGCGTTTCGGCATCAACACGCCTTGCTCACGGGTGAATTCAATGTGTTCCACTATAAACATATATACACATTTTATCACGTACAACGTGACCTCACAGTAAATACAAAAAATTGACAAATAGTGAAAGTGTAGCAGCAATCAGTGGAGAAACATCGGCCATTTTGTAGTATGTTCATGAATCCATTATTAATACTTTCAGTATTCTAAATGCTAGATCACTCCTGATTTTCTCAAACAAAAAATTATTAAGCTGATGTAAAACGATCCACGATACCCTTAAAACATCTAATGGAAAATTATTATGACATCTGTGACAAATACAGTTTACATTAGTAGTCAATTCGTATTGCACTTCCCAATACTATTCACTGAGAGTTGATAACAACAATCAGGACCATTTCGCCCCCGATTTTTTAAAATAATCATTTAAACAAAACCTTTAATGAAACACCAATATGTTAATCAATTAAACTTCACGCTACTCTATGTTAGTCACATGACGGGTATTATATATCTATTTCATGTCATTTACTTTCAATATTGCGAAAACATAATCTGCCAAGTGGCTTCTAATTTAATTATCACTCTACAAATATACCTATACTCATGCTTAGGTACATAGATACATTTATCCCAAGTGGGACCAAAAGGTGATAAGCAAAATGACCTAACGCGACAGAGAAGAGAGAAACAGGGGGAAAGACATAAAGAAAGGAAAGGAATTTATAAAAATGTCAATCACTATAACACCCAAGTGGGCATAATATCCAATCATAATACACTAATAAAAGTAATTCCCGGATTTATTCTTTCCTCATAATTATCCGAAGCATCTCAAACCCAAACGATTTTCTTCATCAAATATATCTTTCATCATAATACACAATCGAAAAAGATCTTCATACTGTATCCATATCACTACTGTCTCATCACCTAGAACTTCATATGTTTAGGCCTATTCTACCCAAATAAAATTTGCTTCGCTAAACAATACAAATGTGTCAAATCTAAAGTGAAAGTGCAAGTTAAAAACTGTTAAAGTTAAAAAACACTATTTTCAGATGCAGACTGCACATAATCGTAATCTCTAGGATCACTATTTCGAAAGGAGATAAACAGAGCAGTCGCGCTGGGGCCGCGGATTCTGCCAAGAAATTTTTAAAAAACAAGGCATTTTGTTTGAAAAAGCCCCCGGGTGGATCAGGTCCCAGGGGTACTCGCAGCCCTGGGGACTGCCACCTCCCCGGGCAACAAATTTAAATTAGTGGGGGGGCCTTGCGGGACCCCCCAAAGCTCTTGGGACCGCCACCTCCCCAGTGCTATCAATAAAAATGTGTGTGGGGGAGCTCATATCCACCCACACTGCCCCGGGGACCACCACCTCCCCGGGGCACTTAATATTTAAATTTGGGGGTCAGTTATGGACCCCAGTGCCCCGGGGATCACCACATTCCTGGGGCTTTAGATATTTTGGGAGGGGGGCCGCGCGACCCCCCTCCTGGAGCTCTTGATGGCCCTGGGGACCACTACCCCCCAGGGCCGGCTCCTGCAGTGTCCTGGGGTGCCCACCCCCGGGACACAGCTGTTTGCTATGGTAGGGTGGGAGCACGGTTCCCACCCTACCATATCAAACTCTGCTTTGGATTTTGGAAGCAGGAGCATGGAAACCTGTTGTCTGTTTCAAAATCCAAAGCAGCATTGCTTTTCTACATGGGGAGCTGCATGTCAGCAGTTCTCCGTGTGGAAAAGCAATGCCGGTTCCTGCAGGAGGCGGGGAACCGGCGGGACCGTGGGGGCATTGGGGCTCCCCCAAGGTCCCCAACGAAGAGGCCAGGCCCTGGGGGATGGGGTCCCCGGGGCCAGAAGTGGCCTGGGAGGGGGGCCATGCGGGCCTCCTCCCATTTGTTGTTTAAAAAAAATGTACATGGAGCCGGGGGATGGGGTCCCGAGGCGAATGTAAATTAGTGAACGTGGACGTTTCCATTTTAAAAAAATGGAGTCGTGACCCGAGCACAGCTCTCAGCACGGCCCCTGTGTGAGCGCGATGGGTGCGCGGCACCCAGCGCGGCCCCCCCTGTGATCGTGATGGATGCGCAGCTTTCAGTGCGGCCCCCCGTGTACATGCGATAGGTGCGCGGCTCTCAGCGCAGCCCCCCGTGTGAACGGGATGGGTGCGCGACTTCTGTATAATATTGAAAAAAAAAGAATGAATATAGTTTTCCTAACTAAAAATTATTCACAATTTTTTTTAGATATATATGTATATATATAGAAAATTTTAAAAAAATCATAGGATTGAGGTACATTAGAGTTACAAATTTTCATTTAAAAAACCTTTGAAAATCACTGAAAAAACCATAGGTTTCAGGCACGTTATAGTTAGAAATTAGCATTTAAAAAACCATAGAAACTCACTGAAAAAACCATAGGTTTCAGGCACGTTATAGTTAGAAATGAGCATTTAAAACACCATAGAAATTCACTGAAAAAAACATAGGTGTCAGGAACGTTATACTTAGTTGGACATTTCACTTGTGCAAAACCATAGAAATTCCGGTATTATAGTTAGTTCAGCTAATTATAACTCGCGCCCCCGCAATGCACTGCTGATGACGTCACATATTACATAACTCATGATATGGTCAGTGACATCATTGTTGACATCACTGATGACATCTCAAATAACATCACTGATGACATCACTGATTACATAATCCAAGTGAAAATCTGATGCACCTCCTCTCACCTGAATATAACCTTTGATATACCAACTCTAATATACAGACTACTGTTTTGGAAACAATAGACACATCAATTCCAGTTACTAAATACGCACTGACTGATTCCTAGGTCTACACACATATCCACTTATTCACCCATACAGTCACTCATACTTGCAGTCACTCATCAATACAACACTATCATATGCACTTATACACCTATACAGACACTCACACACCGCCACATATCCAGAGTTGCTCACACACCTAGTCAGTCATGCAAAGAATCAATTATACTTCCATTTACTCACCTATACAATTATATAGACACCACCTGACTTATTCATACAGATACTAACACGTAATTACTCTCTTATAGAATCACTGATACAAATACACACTTATCCATGCAGCCACTGTCACAATCACTGACTCTCACATATAGTTATTTATATACACCGTCACTCACATATACTGCCTTTTACATATATAGTCACTTGCACATGTACCACTGAGACATCCATTCACACACCAACATACACATACACACACTCACCCACCCATACATCTGTTTTCACATGCACTCTTGAACACATATACCCAGTGAATCAACCACACACACAACTATGGACACACTCACACCCACCACCCACACACACACACTCAGGCAGCCATACAAATACTCAGGCAGCCAATCAATAACCCATATAGACACTGATGCAGCTACTCACTAACCCATGCAGCAGCTTACACATCAAGAGACAGAGTGATACACACTTTCACACATTTTAGTCACTAACCCATGCATTCACTAAGACAGATTTAATCACTCACTTATACAGTCAGTCACACACCTACTAAATCCTTCGTCCAGACACTTATACACCCACTCATTCTTCAATACACCTTCACATATATATAAAATATATTTAAACTTTATAGAAACACACAGTCACTGGAAGATGTCATCAGTGATGTCATTTGAGAAATCATCAGTGATGTCATCAGTGATGTCACTGACCATGTCATGAATGATGTTATATGTGACGTCATCAGCAGTGCATTGCGGGGGCGCGAGTTATAGTTATCTGAACTAACTATAACTCCGGAATTTCTATGGTTTTGTATGAGTGAAATGTCCAACTAACTATAACGTTTCTGAAACCTATGGTTTTTTCAGTGAATATATATATAAAATGAAATCCCAAAGTATCCCATCCACAGCGGTGCAACACCAGGGCACAAACTCCGGAAGCAGGGATGTAGATAAGTTTCTTTATTTACACATCAAGGTCCAAATGGCGCGTTTCGGCTACCAGACATGCGGCCTTGATCACATAACGTGCTGCTAGTGAATGGGTGCAATATACACAGGTGTGAGTAGTAGTATGTTTTCTATGTTGACCACATGAATAGGCTTTTTACTACATTTGGCGGACTTTTACTGGAGCTCAACTTTACGGCTGGTAGTAAGTCACCGAGTGCTTTACACAACTCAACTCAACTCTACAAACATAATAAACAGACTCCTAACTTGAAGACAGACTGAGCCATTAATACGGTAATCATATATTTAAACACATGTTAAACCTTTAAAGTGGTTTAAAAAATGAATGTAAATGTTCCCATGGTGCGCCAAAGTGTTTTGTAGAAAAATGAAAGATGTAACATTGTGACAGTTAGCCCGCGCGAATACGGGCCTGATTGGCCAAGGAGAGACTTGCGATAGAAATCCGGAACTGCAGGATGGGGCAAGTCTGACTATGTCTGAAAGTAAATAAAACTGTAAATAGCTTGAATACTTATTCGGAATGGTAAGTCCGTTCGCTTGAGAGCGGACAGTGTGCAAGTGGAGAAAGCAAGCATGCGCACTGAGGAGTCCGCGGATGCCTATATAGTGGTTTAAAAAGGAATGAAATCTACTAATTTCGAAACAGTGCCTAAGTAAGAAATGTGAGAGGTGCGGGGAGTGACTCAGGGAATGTGGAGCAATAAGTGTGTGTTTAGTGAACATTAAATTGAGTGACAACAGTACCAGAGATACTATTGTATGCTCACATGTGCTGTATATACAGTGCACGTAAAATGTGTCGGAAATAAGAATATATATATATATGTGTGTACATTCGTTATGGACATACATATGTTACGTACTGGCGGTTAGTAGGTAGTTGTAGTTAAGCCTTAGTGTTGTGATCTTATGTACACTACATGCCAGCATGACATCACTGGAATGTAGAATGTTGTAATGTTCATTGTAATCAGTAGATTCTATCTTTGTCAGTTACCTGAAGGACTGCTTAGGCTGTGGTTATTAAATACAGATCTTGAAGTATTTCTGTCTCCTGAATCTACTTATGAATATACTTCACTACAATTTGGCGCCGATTTAGCGACAGCCAAGAACCTACGTTTAAAAAAAGCTCTGCCACTCTAAATGAGAAGGAATTTGAGTGCTGTTTGGAAAAACAATGACGTTCTCGAGACGAGATACAGGCCTGTATAATTTTCAAGACTGTCTTTGCTTAAGCGCTGCGATATCTATGGCTTTCATCTAGTTGTCAGTATCGTACGAGGGAATTACACTATCGCGCTTTGTTTTTAAAAAAACTGTACCTGTGAGAAGAAGCGTTTGGAAGTTATGCTGAAGATTGAATGTATATCGAATTCCACAATCAGACATCGCATAATTTAAACAAGCGTGTGCCCAAGAGATAATAACATTTTGGATGTGACTTTGTCAGTAACAAAACAAAGAAAACAGCTCGAGAGCTTTGCACGTGGTCCTGCTCGTTAGAAGTTGCCTTCTGACATGAACGCACTGCGCGTGCTGCCTTTCACAAAGCGCGTGATCTTTCCCAAGCGTGCGACATAAAGTAAACCAAGCATGATACAAAGACAGTTTAGCGCGAAACAAAGACAGTTTTAAAGCGTTTCACCTTCTCTGTTGTCAGCTGTCATACAGCACGTCTTCTTTGGCAATTAGGGTGATTTTCGTCATTTCACATATTCTCTTCTAGTAGAGACGTCCTTCCTGTCGAGCGGAATTCGGATTGTGACATGCATTACGTGTGTGCATAAAGGTAGTCCCGGTTTCAGCAAATCAACTAAAGCGTCAACCTTCTTTTCTAATAGAAGGTTTCAGGAAGTAACTTTTCTACGGAAATCAACACTCAACTTGTGGATTTTGGAGTCCAATCTAGTGCAAGCACAAGGAATAAAATAAAACCTCTTTAAAAATAAAACAAACTGTGGAAATGTAAGAAGTGAAAGAAGAAGTTAAATTAATTTATACAAGTTTGTTTTGGCACACACCAGTGATGTGCACACACAGTCCAAGGTAACAACCCGGCAAAGTGGAGTATCAATTACGCAGTCCCAAGTTACGGTTCATTACAGATGAACTTCCACGTCCGTGATGTGCACACGTTGTCATTACAGATGAACTTGCACGTCCCTGATGTGCACATGTTGTCAAAATTAGCTATTTCTTAAGAATTGTTGCGTTACAAGACTTACGTTTAATTTACACCTGCATTTTGTGTTTATTTATTTATTTATTTGTGTTGTTAAAAGGGGAATAACATGGCGAATATGCAAAATGTAAGTACCCCTCCTCCTTTTCTTCAAACTCCTGGAGATCCTCCTGTACCTTGGATAATGTCAGGTACGTCAGTTTCTATTAATCTTCAAATAACACTGGAGCAGAATGTTGCTAATTTCCCAATGCCCCCGTCGGAACGTCTCTGCGAGATCTTTACTACTCTCAGCAGGTAAGTGTCAACGGGCGAAAGGGGATTGGGAAAGAGAAGAGACAGCCCTGGATATCTTCATTTTCTTAGTAGGTAGCAATTCTGTAACAATTAACATTCAGTCAATTCTTTAGATTTAAACTCTTAAAACTTACTGTATTTTTTAAATAAGTTAGCTTGTCTTACCAGGATGTATTCAGGGCCAAACCTTTCTTCTATGTTTCTCAGTTGTGTGAGTGTATAACAACTGGTTCGCTCTGGCTCACGCTAACCCTCTCTTCTTCTTCTCTTCTTACAGGAGTCAAGGAAGGTGTCGCTAGTCTTGGAACAGAATTATAAAGGTAAGTGTCGTGAATTCTTAATTATCTTAACTAATTTTATTGTTATGTAGAAGATAACTTACTACGTTCTTTTGCCTGAGCACTGTGTATATACTTCTTTGAATTTTCCAGGAACTGAGGTGTATTTATTATACCTTTCTCTTAATCCTGAAGAGTAAGTATTAAATCTAAACTGAGTTGAATGAAAACTCGCTCATTCTAAACTAATCAAGAAGTCGCTAAGAACCCTTATTAACCTTGAACTCGATTTGGTCACTACATGCACAATTACTCGGACGCTACTTAGACTGAGAAGGGAAATATTAAATGATGACAGCGCGAGGAAGGTTTGCGCTCGTTCTATTTTAAACTAGGAAATCTCTATGAGTTCTATTTTTTCTGCGGAGTTTTGTATTCTCTATGATGCGCATGCACAGCTCGCTATGCTTTCTAAGAGATAGTGTTCTGACCTTTCTCACTTTTCAGTCAGAAAATAGTTTTTTGGTAACGCTATACTTCGCACAGGCGCCCGTAATTTCCTGAGACACTACACTATATAAACTAACCTGAAGGAGAAGGAGTTTGGTGACCGTCGAAGTTTAACACGATGAAAACCTCGACGCGACCTACCCTAGCTTCCACGACGGTGAGGTAAGTGTTGTCCCGATTAATTCTCTAGTGAAGTGCGCTCGAGAATGTTGGCAGGCGCGCTTCACCTGCTTCGTTAGAACTCAGTGAAGACTAGAACGCTGACCCTTGAACGCGTCCGCGGCCATGTGAGAAATCCAGCGGCGCCAACACATTCGCCAGCCGAGGGCCCCATGAATTCCCTTACTAGGTTTAGCAGAGGAAATGGCATAGATAGTAGTAGGTTCAGGATTGCGCGGAGGAAACCTCCCGTGAACCCTGACAGATAAATTGGTACAGGGCTTTTACCAAGTATTTAGGAGCCATCGGAGGTAATAGGTATCGACCAGAACGTAAGAGATTTTTATTAGAACACAATTTAGGTTTTGAAGGGCAATCTATTTATGAACATCTTCCGCCCTATCCCATTCAGCAAGATCAAGAAGAATTAGATGAATATGAATTGGCTGTTAAAAAATTAGAGAAGAAGTTTGATGTACAACCAAGTCTTATTGTTAACAGGCATAAGTTCTTCACTAGACAGCAGCAATAAGATGAATCTATCGATACCTATGTCGCTGTTTTATACATGTTAGCTGCAGAATGTGAGTTTGAAAATTTCACTGATCAACTTATACGTGATCAGATAGTGGTACGTTGTTGGGACAAAAAGATACAAGAAAAACCTCTCACTATGAGAAATCCAAATTTATCAGAAACAATTGATATAGTAATAGGTATTGAAGTCTCGCATAATGCTTTAAAGGAACTCACTTGTAAAGAAAATAGTGGTGTGTCTGTGGTGAATGACAATACAGTAGCAAAACAAAACACTAATTTTAAGAAAAATGCTAAGAAGAAAGAATACAAAGGTGGATTTTTCTCACAGAAAAACATCTGTTTTAGGTGTGTTTACGCTAATCATGGACCAAATGGTCGGCCGTGTCCAGCTAAATATGTAAAATGTAAGCTTTGTGGGAAAATTGGCCATTTCGCAATGTTTGCCAGACGTCCAAGGAAAAAATAAACACCATTCCTGATGGAGATGTGTGTGATAGTACAGATGACGAACAAAATTATGTGAGAGTTGTGAGAGATATGATCGTTGTTGTACAAGATGATGAATGTAATTGTGTAGACCCTTATTAAGATATTGAAGTCAATGGTAACATTTTGAGACTTCTTATTGATTCTGGTGCCAGAATGACTATGGTGACTGATGAACTGTTTGCAGAGATCTGGGGCAAATGAGAGTTATTTCCACCTGACAGGAATCCTGTAACCTACGATGGGAGAAAGATTGAATTGTCTGGTTATTTTGAATGTCAACTCAAATTTAAAACCCAAACCATTTTTGGAAAAGGGTATGTATCTAAAAAAGACCTTAACATTCTTGGCTGGTACCACCAAGGTCTTTTTGGAATGACTATCAGACCTGTTAAAGATGTTCAGGTTTCCTTGGTAACTGACTGTGAAGGAAACAGTAGTTTAGTTTATACGGTTGAAAACAGTACCAAGTGGTTTGACAAATTTCCCACTGTATTTCATGACAAACTGGGTAGGATAAAAGGGCTCAAGCACAGAATTACGGTATGGAACGACGTCATACCTGTGAAACACAAGTTGAGAAATGTACCTTTCAGTGCGCGCGATGACTTAGAAAAAATTCTCAAAAAAATGTGCAATGAAGGTGTGATAGAACCCATTGAGACTTCTTTATGTTTATCTCCATTGGTTATTACTAGGAAGAAGAATGGGCAACTGAGAGTCTGTGTTGACCTCAGAAGCCTCAACAAGGCCATTTGGATCGATTCTCATCCTCTACCTAGAAAAATGACATCATCAGTACATTCTCAGGTGCTAAATTTTTCTCTAAGATCAATGTAGCATCTGCTTATCATCAGATAGTACTTGATGAGTCATCATGTCACTTTACTGCTTTTGTGTCGCCAATGGGTACTTTTCAGTTCAAAAGGATGCCTTTTGGTCTTGCGGCAGCTGTTTTTTAACGAGTTTTAGAAAATGTTTTGGAAGGAATCAAAGGCATAGTAACATTCCAAGATGAAGTTTTAATTGCAGGTAAAAATTTGTATTTATTGAATATCTGGGTCATGTAATTTCTGAGAAGGGAGTTGAGCCCAGACCTGGATTAGTAGGTGCAATTGTTAAAGCTCCCATTCCCAAAAACAAAGAAAATGTTGCTTCATTTTTAGGGCTTTGTGAATTTTATTCCAAGTTCATTCAACATTTTTCTGAGAAAACTGCTATGCTAAGAGAACTGCGGAAGGAAGAAAAAAAATTGTCTGGGGGAAAAAAATTGTCAAGAAGAATTTGAGGGGTTGAAAAATGAAATTGTTTCTGCTGGTGTCCTTGCTCCTTTTGATTCTGGTAAGGAGTGCATTATTACAGTTGATGCAAGCAATGATGGTTTGGGAGCCACCATTGCTCAGATGAAGGGAGGAAATTAAGTGACTATTGGTTTTGCTTCTAGGTTGCTTAGATCTAATGAAAAAAAAAATTCTGTCATTGAGAATGAGCTTTTGAGTTGTTGTTGGGCAGTAGAACGATTTAAATGTTTTATTTGGGGCAGAAAATGTGTTCTCAAGACCGATCATAAACCCTTGGTTAGTATTTTGAGTGGTTCTACTATCAAAGATCACATGCCAAGAATAGCAAGATTAAGTACAAAACTTTTACAGTATAATTTCAATGTTGAACATATCCCAGGTAGAAAGAACATCCGTGCGGATTATTTGTCTCGCTTACCTTTAAGTTTCACTGATTACCCTGACAATTACGATGAAAATGATGAAGAATGTTTAATTGCTAGTGTTGATGTTTGTCACGACACCACTTTCACTGAACAGGAATGGAATTCTGAATCTTTATAAGATGTTGAACTGGAAAATGTAAGAAAATATGTAATGAATGCATGGCCTAAAGAAAAAGCTTTACCTCAAAATCTTCAAGCTTACTTTAAAGTCGCAGATGAATTGTTAATTGAAGAAAATGATATGTTGGTAAGGGGGGATGGATTTGGATATAATTACTAGTGTTCGTGCATGTGTTATTTGTGCCACCAGTGATAAAAGTCTTAAAACTCAAGCTGTACCACTTCAGCCTGTAGAATTACCTGAAACTGTATGGTCAAAACTTGCTATTGATTTCATCTGCCCTTTTGCTATTTTACCACGTAAATTTAAATTTGCCATTGTGGTGGTTGACTACTATAGTAAATGGTGGGAAGTTACTTTTGTTGAAGAACCAAACACGATTGGTGTTATCAAATTTTTGAAAAGCTTGTTCTTGAGGGAAGATTTTCCAAAATAAATCGTTTCCGTCAATGGTGTTCAGTTTCTTTCCAAAGAAATGAAAAGATTCCTTGAGTCCAAGGCCATTAAACACAAATGTGTTGCTTTATATCATCCTCAAGCAAATGGCCTAGTTGAAAAAATGAACCACACATTGGTTGAGTGTATTCAATGGGCTGTGCAAAACAAAATAGATTTGTACAAAGCTGTCAAAGAAATGTTGTGGTCACATAGGTCATGTCCAAATGCTGTTTCTGGTTTATCACCGTTTGAAATTCTGAGGGGTCGTCCTCCTGCTTCCAGATTATGTCCTGCTTGGTTGAGAGAGTGTCAGACCAAGAGTGATCACATGTCAAATATAGACCAAGTGGTAAGGCCTAAAGTTGTAGAATTTCAAGAAAGAATGAAAAATCAATATGACAATTTACATAGAGTTAAACACACTGAAAGAGATCTACATGTGGGTGATTGGGTTCGTGTTAAAGACCCCAGTCATGTTCCCAAAGGGATGTCTAAGTTTAAACCTCCTGTCAGAATTGTAGTTGTGACTAGGAAGGCAGTGAGAACAAGCAGGAATGAATGGTGGAATAAAGGAAGAGTGGTGAGAGTACATCCTCATGATGTTCATCCTCGTAATCTTTCTGTTCCATTTAATTCGTCTTCGCAAGCTCATGCTGTTCCTCCTCCGTCTTCTCATTCCTCTGTTAATGATGCTAAATCGATACATTCTTTCCAAACTATGTCTAAACGGAGGACCAGTGGTCGCACTATTGTTAAACCAGTAAGGTTTCGCAATTGAATTTTCTTTACTTTTCATATTTAAGTATGTTTGAGTATTGGAGTATGCTCTATCTTGTACTATCATTTCTGTTATTTGTTTACAGTAAAGACAGGGAGATATTGTTGTGATCTTATGTACACTGCCAGCATGACATCACTGTAAATTGTAAATTGATACTTGTATAGCGCACTACTCACCCGCAAGGGTCTCAAGGCGCTTGTACGAATACCGCTGTGGAACCCATCCTGGCTTTCCCTGTGAGGCGACCACTCCTGGGCACCCCCAAGGTGGAGGCCAGGCATCCTTAGCGTTGTGGGGGCCGTTGTGGAGATTAAGCAAGCTATTGCCCAGAGTTGCAGAGTGGGACTCCATGATTGGAATGGCACAGAGGCGAGAATTATCATGTCCGTGGAATTTTTGAGCCCAAGACCCGCCAAGGCGGGGAATTGAACCCTGGTCCCGGGCTAGACCTCTGCATCAGGGTCTGCCGCTCTAATCATTGAGCCACACTTCTCCACTGGAATGTAGAATGTTGTAATGTTCCTTGTAATCAGTAGATTCTATCTTTTTCAGTTACATGAAGGACTGCTTAGGCTGTGGTTAGTAAATACAGAGCTTGAAGTATTTCTGTCTCCTGAATCTACTTATGAATATACTTCACTACACATACGTTATGTACATACATATGTTATGTACTGGTGGTTAGTAGGTAGTTATAGTTAGGCCTTAGTTTCCATAGGGAAAGCAATTTCTTTCAACTTGCCTATATCGTTGACGCCGGTTGACGAATCTTCATGATTTTTTTTTAAATGGCAATTTGCCAGAATCCATGCTCCTTTTTCCACCACTCCTGGTGCACTACTGGTTGGGGAATGAAGTGCACTTTACTTCTGAGGGTTATTGGGAGCCAACTACCCCTCCTTTTACCTCCAGTATATCCCACACAGCAGGATTGCTGAAAGATTGTCTGTGACCACACCCACTGTGTCCACCACTCTTCAAACACACCTCCTGGCACACTACTAGATGGGGAATGAAGAGCCCATGGCTGCTGAGGGACCTTGGGGGCGAACAACCCCCCCTGTTACCTCCAGTAAGCTGAAATGCCAGAAACCGGTCCTAGGAAGTGCTTGCAATGTTCAACACTCCGTCCATCATTTCCTTTGGTTTTTGCTTTGTTCGCCATAAGTTGGCAGGGTATGCTCAGACGTGAGTCCCTTGCTCACTTTGCCACTGGATTCAAGCAAGCCTGGCTGAAGACGGCTGAAATGCCAGAAACCGGTCCTAGGAAGCTTGTTTCCGGTCCAGGGAAGACATTGCTTGGCAGTTCGGGCTGGACTGTTCCCATGAGGCACAGGGTCAGACTGATTTGCATATGGCCATGTCTGAACTGGGGTGGCAGAGTGGGCTAAAGAACGGTGATGGATTAAACCCAGATCAGTTGACTGGGGGTGAGTGCTTGCAATGTTCAACACTCCGTCCATCATTTCCTTTGGTTTTTGCTTTGTTCGCCATAAGTTGGCAGGGTATGCTCAGACGTGAGTCCCTTGCTCACTTTGCCACTGGATTCAAGCAAGCCTGGCTGAAGACGGCTGAAATGCCAGAAACCGGTCCTAGGAAGCTTGTTTCCGGTCCAGGGAAGACATTGCTTGGCAGTTCGGGCTGGACTGTTCCCATGAGGCACAGGGTCAGACTGATTTGCATATGGCCATGTCTGAACTGGGGTGGCAGAGTGGGCTAAAGAACGGTGATGGATTAAACCCAGATCAGTTGACTGGGGGTGAGTGCTTGCAATGTTCAACACTCCGTCCATCATTTCCTTTGGTTTTTACCTCCAGTAAGCCATACACAGCGGGATTGCTAAGAGGTCTTCAGAGGCCATGCCCCCTTTCTCCAGCACTCTGCAAACGCGCCTCCTGGCACACTACTGGTTGTAGGATGAAGTCCTCTGGGATGCTGAGGGACATTGGGGGCAAATAAGCCCTCCTAGTACCTCTAGTAAGTCCTACACAGCAGAGTTCCCGCGAGCGGGTTGGAGGCACTGCCCACTTTCTCCACCACTATGCAAACGCAACTACAAGCATTTGCAATGCAATAGGTGTTGCATTAACAAGAGTTTAAGTTATTGGCAATGCAATAGCTTAAACACTCGCTAATGCAAGACCTATTGCATTGCAAATATTTGTTTAATCACTAGCACCCGTGCAGCGCTTTCACATTCATGAAGGCCACGCCCCTTTCTTTAGACAATCGGCGTCTAAAGAAAGGGGCATGTCTAACATTAAAATGAAACCGCAGCATGGGGGCTTTGACAAAAAAAGCATCTGTTTGTCAAGTTGACAAACAGATGGGTTTTTTTGGGGTAAAAGTGCCCATGTTTGCTTTTACTTTAATGTCAGCCATGTTCCTTTCGTTAGACGCAGCTCGTGAAGAATGAAAGGGGCGCTGCCTTTATGATTGTGAAAGCGCTGCATCGCCGCTAGTAAACAAAATATATAAGTGTGGCCGCTAAATAAGGACAGTGCTAAAATAAACACCACTGCTATAGTTAAAGCAGACCGCCATTAGTAAAAATGTAAATAAAAGTGGGCGGCGTGCTGTGAGGTAGTGGGCAGAATAGGGGTAGAGCACTAAATAAAATAGTGCTCACCAACTTATAAAGCAGCCCATGTAACAACACCAGTAATAGGCCCAGCCGTTATGGGAGGTAACAAATGCAGACAAGGTGGTACCAAGGAGGGACTAACAAGGCTAATACCGACTCTGAAGCCAGCGTTTACGAAGGACAATGACAAAAGCCAATAAAAAATGTGGGCGGAGAGTGGGCGGGGCTTCAAAGCCATACTCCACTACTGCATGGCACTGTCCAGGCTCGACCTAAATAAAAAGAGTTTCATTCAATGAAAACATTTTATTGTCCGTGAGGAGACTCAAGACCAAAGGAGCCTGCTTTTAGGTCATCACATTTAGTCTACTGGACAGTAACAAGGTGTCAGGGATAGAATCTGTAGTACAGAAATCCAAAACGATGCAGAACATACCATCAACAGTCGAGAAGACTGCTACCACTGCGGAACAATTATATACACAAAAAGCATTGTATTCACAGGATGTCTTTGAGCAGAACAGCACGGATAATGCTACAGTTTAGATGAAGCATGTTGTATAGCATGTGGAATAGTCAAGTGACATAGTGGCTATTCTTGTAGTGGCAAAAACATCCACTGCAAAAAGAAAATCTAGATGTACCTCGCATTGCGAATCATTACCCATCAATGTTTAGTTGTGAATTATACCATTATTTACTCACATTTCCAGGGATCTGAACTTCCTATTATAGAAGGGGCACATTCACAAGAGTAAAAGCATGGGCAAAGCACTGCAGTATTATAAATGACTAGAATCTCTATTTGTATCACCATAAATTGTTAATCTTGAGGACTACTAAATCAGGACCCGTATCTTTAATTAATGCACATAAACTGGATGCTTAAACTGGACCCAACGTGTTTTGAGATCAATTATGGTACGATAAGAGGCTATAGACTAGAGTTGCAAACATCCAATTTGCCGATAAAATAGGTGGTAGGTGCTGTTACATTGCGCTGTGCCTTCCTTTTGAAATCCATCAGGAAACTAGCATGCCTTCTACCATAAGAAACTCTTGAATCTGTGATAGTGGCCACCATCCTGCCAAAATTAGACTATTCTAATTGTACCTAGTGTTCCTGTCACAGCCGCAAATCTTCAAGTCATTGAAAATCTGACAGTTCATCTCATTCCTCAACTGCCAAGGAAGGCTCATGTGTCTCCGGCACTAAAACCACTTCATTTGCTACTTAGAAGACAGAGTTCAGCTCAGGTTGTGCTGCTACACTGAAAGCCTGTCACTACCTGACTTCTCAATTCCTTAATAATAAAATTAGGAAATATGTGGCAGGATATGTACTGAGGAAAATGGCCTAAATCTTCTAGTCAGTCTGAAATACAGAAGGCAAGAATAGGAGGACAGAGTTTTTCGGTAATGGCCCCCACACTCTGGAATTCCTTTCCACTGCACTTGCCTTCGGAAAATAACCACAATCAATTCAGAAGGCACTTGAAAACCAGGCTCTTTAGGCAGCCTTTTATGGATTAAATCTCAGCCCAGACTTTAGTGACCTGGTAAGTCTCCTCCTTTCCAGTCAATAGCACCGTGAAACTGATGATGATGATGTGGTTTACTAAAGGAACATTAACATAACTGTAGATGCTATGAGGTCTATAATAGCTAGGGGAATAACATATTACCGATAGTCCATCTAAGAAGTTGCAAGCTCCAAACGTAGCAGGAATTCCAAACACCAGGTACAGATCTGTGTGCAGATGTACCCATCCCCAGGCCAGACAATTTATAGACGAAGGGACAAAATGTACAGATTTTGGAGCTATCAGAATGTCTAACAAGTGGCCTGCCTGCTCTTCAAGTGGTGTATCTCACTGTTCCTTCATTTCTCAATCACCATTTACCATGGCATTCTGTGTGTTTGTTTGCGCAGAGTCCAATAATGAAGCAAACTTTAATAGAAAGGTTATTTAAATGTTTGTGTTTTTAAGTGTTTTCCATGAATAGTTCCATTGCCCAAAAGCTATCTTAAGTCCAAATCCTATGCAGTAGCTTTTAGATCCTCTCCCAGAAGCACTGATGGATGGCATTAGTTTCTTGCAAGCAATTTAAAGAGTACCCTATTGCTCTTTTTTGCAACACAAATTTAAATAATTTTAGTAAAAACTAAAGTCTTTTAGAGCAGGCACATATAGGACAAGGTGATGCTAATACTATTATATAATTTGTGTTTATATGCTTTGTAACGCTATCCAGGTCCAGGAGTGCAAGCGTGAACAAGAGGTGACTGTAGAGTAGATGAAAACACATCACATACATTATAGTGCAGATAGAAGCCATTGTCACAGATGTAGGGACGGCACCAAGAAAAAAACAAATAACCGGTACGGAGGAGTTGAGAGTGATCTCAAAATCCAGGACAAGGAAGTGAAACAATAGCTCAGTAACGACTCAAGAAGCAGCTTGAAAGAACGTCCTGGAATGGGATACTAGAGCACCTCATAGATGTCTGCCAATATTTATGGATTTTTCGGTCTCTCTTCTAAAGGGTCACAAACTGCCCTAATTGTGCAGATGGAGCAGCAACACTCACTGGATATATTCATATTAAACACTGTGGACCAAAGAGCACGGCCAAAAGCAGGAAGTCAAGAAAACGACAAGCACACCCCAGTTCAATGCTGTTCTTTCCAAAACCCAATATTATCAGACATTTAAGTCAGCCATTCATTTCTGGGCCTTAAGTTATGTTTAAGCTAGAAACTATGGGGCAGACTTACAAGCCCCTTGCGCCACTTTTGCGTCACCTTTAACATGGGAAAAGTGACGCAAAAGTGGCACAAGGGGCTTGTAAATCTGCTCCTATTATTGTTGGCAGACTATGAAAATAGCAAAGTATGCACCAACATAGGTGCTAGATAATGTACAATAAAATAACATATTAGCACATGGATTAAAACCTACTAATGGTTTCTGGCAGTCAACCTATTATAAGGGATCACTTTTCTCGTTTTACATTGGATGATATATTTTTTGGGGGGGAGTTTTATGTAGCGTGAACTTGACCTAATGGTATCCGGTATCAGAGCGCTTTACATGAGCATCAGTTTCGTTAAGTGCATGGACGCACACACATACACAAACACACATACACAAATCTGTGAATAGTGTTTCTTCCCACTCATTTCACATGCCCTTCACCTCTCCCTGTGGTTTACTGTGCCACGAGCCCTCTTTTTGTCGCTAGCAGGCACTATACACTACATGCCGTAAGGAATGTAATCTCCCTCTGTGATGTTGTACAAGTTTCTTAAGCTCAAACCAGGGAACTGAATCTGCTCCAGGATGCTGAACAACACTTTCTTAGCCTTTGGCTAGGTTCTGGCGCAGCCCCTGCAGCAGCGGCTCAGAGGCTCCGCGCATGTCCTCAGGGTTCTGGCTTTAGCAGGACAGGGGCACCGGATTTCCGCCTGGGCCTTGTGGGCCTTGAGCACAGTTTGCGCCTCGGCCACAGATGGCAGAACCAAAGTAAAGCACGACAGGAAACAAAAAGATAGAGCCATGTGACAATCAAGTAAAGGGGCCAGTAGCCATGGGAGGATAAAAATGAAGACATAGCTGTCATAAGGCGGGACTAAGAGGGCTATTAAGCAATCAGAGGCCAGCATTTAGGATGGGCAAAGACGCAAGCCAACGGAAAATGTGGGTGGGGATGACCTCCGTACAGTACCTACCCCAGATCGCCAGAGTAGAAATTTACTGAAAAAAACAAAAGGTTACAGGGATGTTATAGTTAGGAATTAGCATTTAAAAAGCCGTAGAAATTCACTGAAATAAACAGGTGCAGGGGTGTTATAGTTAGGAAATTTAATTTCTTCAAAACATAAAAATTCATTGAAAAAAACAAAGGTTATAGGGTTAAAGTTAGGCTCAGGATTAACTTGTACAAAACCAGTGAAATTCAGCAGTTATAGTTAGCTGAGATAACTATAACACGTGCCCCCTCAATGCACTGCTTATGACCTGATATATTACATCAATCATGACATAGTCAGTGACATCACTGATGACATCTCCATTAACATCGCTGATGGCAGAATCAAGTGAGTGTAAGTGTTTATACGAGTTTATGGGTGTAAACATTTTTTACTAACTTACTACAGAAGTTAAATTAGTATACTAGGTGCACTACTAGTGAGTGATACTACTTCTAACATAGATTATGTGAGCTGCTGTGTGACTGTATCCTTGTGTGTATGGGTGTGTAAGTGGCTGTATAGGTGTATAAGCTGGTGTGTGAGTAGTTGGGTGGGTGAGTGAGATGCAATGGGAGTGGCTGTAAGGATGAGTGAATGGGTGTGTCAGTGGCTATATGGGTGAGTGAGTGGCAGTATGAGTGGCTCTATGGGTGGGTAAGTGGGTGTATAGTGACTGTGTGGGTGAGTGAGTGGGTGTCTGAATGGCTGTATGAGTGAGTGATATGGTGTGTGCGCAGCTGTATGGGTGAGTGAGTGGTTGTTTGAGTGAGTGTTTGGTTAAGTGAGCTGGTGTATGAATAGCTGTACTGGAGAGTAAGGGTCTACCTGAATGGCTGTATGGGTGAGTAGTGAGCAGATATGTGAATAACAGGTAAATAGGTAAATAAGTGGGTTTGTGAGTAGCAGTATAGATGAGTGTGTGGTATGTAACTGGCTTAACAGGTGAGTAACTGTGTGTATGAGTGGCTGTATGGGTGAGTGAATGATTGTGTAAGTTCTGAATGAGTAAGTAGGTGTGTGAGTGCCTTTATAGAGGAGTGAGTGGGTATGTGAGTAAAAGTATGGATCTGTGAATGGGTATGTGAGGGGTTATGTGGGTGTGTGAGTGTGTGGGTGAGAGGTTCTGCAGATGATGTCATCAGTGATGTCATCAGTGATGGCATCAATGATGTCACTGACCATGTCATGAGTGATGTAATATGTGAGGTCCTAAGCAGTGCATTACGGGGGTAAGTTATAGTTAGCTCAAATAACTATAGCTGCTGAATTTCAGTGGTTTTGTACAAGTGAAATCTGAGCCTAACCCTAACATCCCTGTAACCTTTGTTTTTTTAAGTGAATTTGATGTTTTTTTAACTGGTAGTCACACTTGTACAGTAAAGAAGATAGGGGTGGGGCCTCCGACCAGCTCTCAGGAATCCTGCTGTGTTGGACTTACTGGAGGTAATCGGAGGGCATCTTGGCCCCCCAAGAACCCTCAGCATCCAAGAAGACGTCTCACCCCAATAAGTAATGTGCCAGGAGGCACGTTTGTGGAGTGGTTGTGGGAGAGGCCATGGCCTATGAAGTCCTCTCAGCAATCGTGCTCTGTGGGACTTACTGGAGGTAACATTAGGGCTCGTTGACCCACAAGGACCCTCTGGAACCAAGAGGACTTCATACCCTAACCAGCAGTGCGCTAGGAGGCATGTTTACAGAGTGGTGGAGAAAGGGGGCAGGGCCTTCGGCGACTTGCCAGTAATTTTTTTATGTTTAAAAAAAATATATATTAGTGGAGGGGGCCACGTGTCCCCATCCCTGGGCCATTTTCTACCCCACAGGATCCCATCCCCTGGGCCGAGGCCTTTTTTCAATGGGGGGGATGAGGTCCCCTCACCCGCCAATTTCAGCCCACAGGTACTCCAACCCCAAGACCCAACCTTTTCCTTTTTATAAATAAAAGGTAGGGGTTTGATTTTGGCCCCGGGACCAAGCCTTTTTATTTTTTTAACAATATAATGGGGGGGGTTTGTGGCCACCCTCCTGTGCCCATTTCAGGCCCAAGGACACCACTCTCCAGGGCCCAGCCTCAATTGTGAGTGCCCTGGTTCCACCACAGCACCCACTCGCCACTAATGGAGCCGCGGGGGAATCTGAAGGCCCCCATGATCCCTACCAGCTCTCCACCTCAGTCGGGAGCCAGCACTGCTTTTACACTTAGGGAGTTGCTAAACATGCTACTCCCTGTGTGTATAAGCAATTGTGCTCCGCTTTCAGCAAGTGAGAGCCTCTTTAATGCTCTTGCTTGCTGTAAGTGGGGCACAGTTTGCTATGGCTTGGCAGGAGCGGTTAAGCTCCTGCCAAGCCATAGGAAACAGCTATGTCCCAGGGGTGGGCACCCCGCAACATAGCAGGAGCTGGCCCAGGAGTGTGGCGGTCTCCAGGGCCATCTATAGCTCCAAGGGGGGGGGGGGGTGGCCCCCCTCCTTGTATTTTGCTCTGGGGAGCTTGTGGTCCCCGGGACACCTGCATTCATTTTGGCCAAATCTCTGGGATGTGCAGTATTTTTTTGACTTGCCTACATCTTTGACATGGCTTGACGAACCTTCACAACATATTCCAAAAAAAGTGTCAAGGTGAGTCTTGTTGTGCATGGAAAGTTTCTGGGTGAACCATCAAGTGGGGGCAGAGAAAAATGGGGTCAAAAAGGTACGATATCCCATATTAAGTCCCATAGGAGCTTTGAACACGACTATAGCCCGAAGTGCTGGACGAAATTACACCACGTTTGCCAGGAAGGCAGATTTTGGTTCACAGATCAAGCTTTCTGTTATTTGTTGTAAATCCATTCCGTAGTTGTAGAGAAATTCAGGGAAAAGCAAATAAGAATATCTGGGTGGAGCCTAAGCACAGATCCCATGGTGAGATCTGATTGGCTGTCAGCGCTTCAACCAGAAAGCAGTCATCTTGGGACCGAGATACATGATAGCATCCTGTTGAAATGCATTGTAGTAAACTGCAGGTTATAAGGGTCACAGAAATGAGAAATCATTTGTTGATGGTGCCATACTCATTTTAGGAATTAAGGTGTGTTTTCAGGTGAGTTTACCCTGTGAAAAAGCCTTCTGCTGGGACTACATCAATCCTGTTAGAGTGAAAACTGTTTTCTCATGATTTTCCCATAGAGGTTATAAAATGTGATCCAAAAGCTAAAAAGACAGCATACTAAGGGGTATATTTACAAGCAGGCGATAAAAAATTATCGCCGCTTTGGCGGCCGACTTCGGCCGAAAAGCGGCGATAATTTTATCGCCTAATTACCAAGGTCACGCTAACGCGTGAAACCTTGCTTTAGCGTCAGGATTCCTAACGCCCAGCTTTGCATCTCTAATGAGATGCAAAGTGGGCGGTCCTGACCTAACATGACAGGAGAAATGTCGCTAAGCGACATTTCTCCTATCATCAAGCCCCACGCTATGAAGCATAGCGTCAGGAAAAGTAGCGATAACCCCTGTTATCGCTACTGTCCTTACACCTGCTTCAGGACTGACTTAGCCATTAATATCCTATGGAAGGTGGATATCATGGCTAAGTTTGCGAGTCCCTATCAGCAAGCTAATGCCACATTGCTTGAGATTATCGCTGGGTTTCCAGCGATAATCTCACGTTAGGCAGTTAGCGTGAGGATTTTTATCACTGAGGAGATAAGCAGTGCTAATGGCACGCTATCTCAGAGATATAAATCCACGTTACCCGCCGATAATTATCCTCACGCTAAGAGCGCTGAGCGATAATTATCGCTGAGTGTTGCTGATATGCCCCCATGTTTCTGAGCCATATGAGATTAAAGTCTCACATTCTCAGTAAAACATGTATTGTCAACAGGAACAGCCTGCCAGTTGATTCCCCTGTGTTCTACTGCAGCCTCCTAGAGAGTTCTAAAGAACAACCAGAGTGCCAACAGTGCCATCACTGACGCCCAGCACACCACCACCAGGCAGCAGGTCTCCTCCCACCGCAGCTGGAGCAAGGTCACCCAAACTAAGTGGCCACAGAATCTCACCAACTCCCAACCCAAGGCCTCAGCATACCTGGCCAGGTCTAAACTGGGGTGGCATGGTGAGCAAAATAATGATGAATTCAACCCAGATCTCTTACTGGGGGGTGAATGTTTTGATTTGTTCTGCATTCCGTCCCTCAATTGTGTGTCTTTTGCTTTCTCGCCCTAAGTGCGCCAGGTATGCCCAGACGTGAGTCCTGGGCTCACTGTGCCACTGGAATCAAGCTATCCTGGCTGAAAAGGGGTGAAACCCCGAAACTGGTCCTAGGATGCTTGTTTCCGGTCCAGGGAAGACCTGGCTTGGCAGTTCGGGCTGGACTGTTCCCATGAGGCACAGGGTCAAGACTGATTTGCATATGGCCAGGTCTAAACTGGGGTGGCATGGTGAGCAAAAGAATGATGGATTTAACCCAGATCTCTTGACTGGGGCTGAATGTTTTGATTCGTTCTACATTCCATCCATCAATTGTATGTCTTTTGCTTTCTCACCCTAAGTGCGTCAGGCATGTCCAGACGTGGGTCCTGGGCTCACTGTGCCACTGGAATCAAGCTATCCTGGCTGAAGAGGGGTGAAACCCCGAAACTGGTCCTAGGATGCTTGTTTCCTGTCCAGGGAGGATCTGGCTTGGCAGTTTGGGCTGGACTGTTCCCATGAGGCACAGGGTCAAGACTGATTTGCATCTGGACAGGTCTAAACTGGGGTGGCATGGTGAGCAAAAGAATGATAGATTTAACCCAGATCTCTTGACTGGGGGTGAATGTTTTGATTCCTTCAGCATTCCATCCATCAATTGTGTGTCTTTCGCTTTCTCGCCCTAAGTGCGTCTGGTATGCCCAGACGTGGGCCCTGGGCTCACTGTGCCACTGGAATCAAGCTATCCTGGCCGAAGAGGGGTGAAACCCCGAAACTAGTCCTAGGATGCTTGTTTCCGGTCCAGGGAGGACCTGGCTTGGCAGTTCGGGCTGGACTGTTCCTGTGAGGCACAGGGTCAAGACTGATTTGCATATGGCCAGGTCTAAACTGGGGTGGCATGGTGAGCAAAAGAATGATGGATTTAACCCAGATCCCTTGACTGGGGGTGAATGTTTTGATTCGTTCTGCATTCCGTCCATCAATTGTGTGTCTTTTGCTTTCTCGCCCTAAGTGCGCCAGGTATGCCAGACGTGGGTCCTGGGCTCACTGTGCCACGGGAATCAAGCTATCCTGGCTGAAGAGGGGTGAAACCCCGAAACCGGTCCTAGGATGCTTTTTTCCGGTCCAGGGAGGACCTGGCTTGGCAGTTCGGGGTGGACTGTTCCCATGAGGCACAGGGTCAAGACTGATTTGCATATGGCCAGGTCTAAACTGGGGTGGCATGGTGAGAAAAAGAATGATGGATTTAACCCAGATGTCTTGACTGGGGGTGAATGTTTTGATTCGTTCTGCATTCCGTCCATCAATTGTGTGTCTTTTGGTTTCTACAGGCAGCTTCAGTTGCTGAATGGGGCATCTGGCTGGGCCAATTGTGCTAGTTGTAGCCTGGCTCTCACTTGGATTCACTCTGTGGTGTGAAGAGTCTCTTTGTTCGATCCCCCGTTTGGGCCTATGGGGACCTCTTACCCTTCCTGTTCCTTCTACCTGCTGATCATTCCTCAAAAGGCCAGCTGTCATCTTATCTGGTTTGTAACAGTATTGGATTTGAGCTACATCCACAGCCTTCGGTCTTGTCACTAGGTTCACCTCTCTGTTCCTACAGCTTCTGGTTCACTGGTCCCATATTGTTCAATTCAGCCTTGGGCAATTTAGTGATTGTCATTGTCGTGGGGCTTCCTATGACTTCAACTTGGCCTTGGTCTTTGTGAGGCAGTAGTGTCCTTTAACAGTTTCCAGGAGTTTTGTGTTCATGATCTGTACTGCTGGCTGTTTGTTCTTGAAGCTCCATCTAGATGATCTTGTCTGGGCATTCAGGCTCCTCTTGGTATGGTGAATGGAGGTCGTGCTTGTTACAGCCTCCAAGGGCAAGGCCGGAGACATATAACACAGATGTGTGGGTGGTGGCCCAATAATTTACAGGTAGTATTCATGTTTCTATATTTTTAAAGATCTTGATTACTTAATTCTCCACTTAAAAATGTAGTGTGAGAAATGTACATACTTATTTCATTTGATTGTATCCCTATGTATTCAATATTTTGGATCTTGTATTAGAGCACATTAACTGCTTTCATGTGGTTCCTACTAATCCGTGGGATCTGCGCATTTGTTGGACGACATAAACTATGGCTTTAGTGTCTAGACTGATTCCGGACACCCCTGCAGGATATGTTGGTCGATAGACCACCGTAGTGCCACCGTAAGCCCCCTTAACCTTCCCAGGGAACAAATGTTTTCTGGCAACCACTGAACATGACAACCCTGACCCCTCAGGGATCATGGAATTACTGCAGAACCTTTCGCTCAGTCACTCGTGCTCTCTTATTCCCAGAAAGGTATACACGGAATACACATGGGACGTTTTCTATAAGTTTTCTTGAACCAACGTTATCATTGTATAAAATATGTGTGCTGCAATGATCAATAGACAGAAGCAGATAAAAGTGATAACAAGCACCAAAAGCGTAAATAGTAGATATAGTTCTCCCATGGTGCTGACAGTGTACATATGCAGGCATATAAAACAAGGCAGTAATCATGTGTGCTCCTACCATGCGAACCCTACTCTAAGTGTACCTCAAATGTGTGTAGGTGTGGAGCCAAGAATCACCCAAAGGAACGATCCAAGCCCATTACCTCATGGGATAGAATGAAGGGCCCCATCTTGGCCACGAACTGGACACCCCTCATGAGACGTCTGACCCGTGCATGGTGATTTCTCAGCATGCAGGGACCCTTGGTGTCAGCTGAAGTGCCTCCTCTGCTAATCTATTGAGATGCTCATCTTTTATAATAGAAAGCAGCCTTGCAATGTTTGTATAGATTAGTGATGTAATGGATATGTAAATAGCCCTGTCACCCCATGGATGAAGATAGAGATAACATTTGTACATAGTGCGAAAAAGAGGCCTTGTACATGATGTTCAGGGCATTGTGATAATGTTGTGCGACAATAGATATGTAAATAAGTTAAGTTCCAGGGAAACTAGCCCAACATTGTTGTGCACACAAATATGTGCAAAAGGTCACAGCTGAAATGGTATTGAGAGGACAATGTAAGACATAAGCTGCTTCGCTACATGGGTCTAACCCGGGAATATAACACTGCACATCTGCCATGAAATTGTAAACCCACATTTGAACTGACTGCCAGGTAAAGAATTCAATTTTTTCAGTATACAGTTAGTGAAAAAGTAATTTTTGCACTGGTCATGGGCGAAAATACCAAAACTGCCCAGCAAAATTGTAACTCGCCTAGAACCAGTGAAAAAACTTGCCTGCCAATGAATATATTTCTGTAAAATTACACCTGGGGCCAAATCAAGAACAATGTACGGCTGTGCAAACCATTTTTGCACACCTCTGTTTGCACAGGTACAACCACATTTCTGTCATTTTCATGAATGCTGATTAATTTGAATGTGTCACCTTTACAGATTAGTGCTGATGCCCATATTATATTCTTATCAGCTAGTGCACATTTGAGAAAGTTGTTCCTGAGAAAATGGCCAGAAACCACTGACAATGTTCTATGTTTTCAGTTAGGGACAACTTGAAGTTATAAAGTGTGCACTTGCTGAAGAAAAATGTAACCTGCAAATTTGAGGCATTGCCTCAAGCTAGTCCTCTTTTCATATGGCATATCAAGGACACAGATTCACAAAGCTAAGTTACACTTTTGAGTAAGTTTGCACTTTGTAGTAAGTTTAGCACTTTCAGTATTCCCAAACTTAGGGGCCGATTCACAGAACTAATCTGAGATAAAATCCTAAACTTACTACTTTTGGTATTCACAGAATGCATTTAGTAGTAGTAAAGTTAGGACTCCTAACTTTACTACAACTAAACTGAGACAAAATCCTAACTTTACGACTTTCGGTATTCACAAAAGGCATTTAGTAGTAGTAAAGTTAGGAATCCCAACTTTACTACTACTAAGTGCCTTCTGTGAATACCAAAAGTAGTACGTTTAGGATTTTATCTCAGATTAGTTCTGTGAATCGGCCCCTTAGAGTGTACATTTACTACAAAAATGTAAGTTAAATGTCTCCACCCTGAGTATTGCAATTGACTTACTCTTGTGTGGGTGGGTGATTTTTCACCCTAAACCCTCTTGACCCTCCCTAAACCCATCTACTCCTCCATAGTCCCATTCCTTTTAGTAGTAAATCGGCCCCTTGTCCCAATAGGACTGCTGTGTCCCTCCCGCATTTACTACTAAAATATATACTTACATGTGCAGACACTGCAGTTGGGCCGGAGAACACATATAAGTATAGGCAAAACATATACTTTGTTGTAAGTTTTGTATTTAAAAAAAAATGTGCCACACAGTGCAGTCTGTGAGCCAGGCCCACAGTATGTAATCCGTCATACTCAGCAAATTCTGGCAGACGTTCAACGCCATATTTGTCACAATTACGACACTTGCTCACACGTAAACGTGCAGTTTTTAATAAATTATTTCAGTAACTCAAAAAGCGCTCAACGTGAAATTATACAACTTTTTTTATATATGGTTAGACAGAAATACTTTGGTCGCCTGTCCGCTGTCAGAAGCCCCCCGCTGGTGATGATAACATGCAGAGGAAATCAGCGCCATGATGACATTGGCAACTGTGTGGCTTGCAGTGGGCTCTGCTATGGAACCGTATGGAAGGCTTACAACGTCTTCCCATAATTCCATTCCTGGACTGTGTGTAAAACTCAGCGAGCAGCCTTTCAGTGGGCGATTACAGCATTACTTCTTTGCAGAGAGCATATAGGGTATGTTTTAGGGGGGAAATGCTCGTCCTACTCTTGGAACAAACCGGCTGTACTGACTATTACACGAATATACATAACAAATGGATACAATCGAGCTCACCGCCATCGTAAAAGATTTATCAGCAGAACGGATTTAATGCAACAAGGATTTTTGCTTGCTGAGAGGTCGCCTCTCCAAGCACGGATAAGCCACCCTAATGTGCTTTCCTTGCCTGTGCGTAAAACTCATTATGCTCTGCATGGTGAAACCCTAAATGCTCTTTGGGGGTTTCCTGTGCAAGAGATTGGCACTTATTCTCTCTCCGTTTGACTCGAATGGAAATGTTTTGTTTAGGACATTAAGCTAGTGGCTGCAGTTGCTGCCCAATGCACATAAAAGCATGCGGCTGGCGAGGAATGTGCAAATATGAGCTTCATCTCAGGCTGGAGGGAGAAAGACGTCACATTTCCTGCATCCAGGCTGAGATGGCTGGCGAGTTCTTGTGTGGCTTTGTAATAACAAGGCGGTGCTTTGTGATTGAAGTAGCTTAAGTTGATTATTGCTGGGGTATTTTATGTCGAGCTCATAAATTGTGCAAAACATGTACTATACCAGTGCTGCATATTGTTGTTTTTTCCCCCCAGGGTCATTTTACGCTCTATTCCAAGTACCACTGCTCAAACTAAGGCATAGCGTGATCCCCATGCATTCAGAATGAGTCCTTTAGAATTCAGACTAAAACCTATTACATCACCCACCTTGTAGCGCACTTCACCAAAGTGTCAAGTTGGGGGTATCGGGGGGAGGGGGGGGTACAGGGGCAAACCAGGGTATTATGGCCTAGGGGAACCACGTTACATACAGACACATGGAGGCTATGCAGTAGTTAAGTGCAATCAACAACAAGCGCTGGTTGCACATCTATTCATTTATCTCGATGAGGTCCCAGCGCATGAATTCTTTCCTGCTCTCCAAATCCACCATCCACTAGGGGCATGTTTTTTTTTAACCAGGACATGTTTCGCGATATCAGTCGCTCTCCTCTTTTGACGGTGATCATTGTTCCTTTTACTTCTACCACTTCCCAGGGTTCTCTTTCCAATGGTGTTCAAAACTTCTACCCCGGGTGTCTGTCTCTGACTATTACCTGGTCTCCTGGGCAGATTTCAACTTCCTGAGCTCTCCTGCCCTGACTGGGTTTGTCATTGTTCCTTTTCCTCTTGGCCCCCTTCATCAACAGTTCACTTGGCGAACAATAAGTGGTGCTATGGGGTGTTTGTCTATATGCTCTTAGGAATTGATGAAGACAGCCATCCAATTCAACCTGTTGGTCTACACCAATCCGTAATGCTTTATTGAGAGCTTGCATGAACCTTTCATCCTCCCCATTGACTTGAGGCCACCGGGGGGCCACTCTCCTATGTTTGCTGTTACCATGGTGCAGATAATCTCAGAACTCCTGACCGTGATCCCCGGGCTGTTGTCTGTTCGGATTTCATCAGGCAGTTCTAGAAGAGCGAATGTTTTTCCAGGACAGGTTTGACACACTTAAAAGCCGTTGATCGCACAACTTCCAATTGGGAAACTTTGAGTAACTGTCAGTCATGACGAGCGTCAGGTGTCCGTCGGGAAAACTCCTGTATTGCATAATTATGGACAACCAAGGTCGGATGCTGGAGGCCTCTGTGATTATTGTTCGGATTGGCGGCTTACCTCGGGTGATTAGGCAGGAGTGGCAGCCTCTCACCAGTTCTTCAATCATCTGCTCTACACCAGGAAACCACCCTTTGGCCCTTGACCTCGCTTTTGTTTTGGCTAGAACTTGGTGACCTTGATGGACCCCTTCCGCCATCCTCCTCCATCGACTGGGGTATCACAATTTGGGTTCCCCTTAGGACTAATCCTTCCTCACTTTCGCTGTGCTCATCCCGGCACTTCCAGATACTTGTCATTGTCTCCCTTTTCTCATTAGTCAGCTTCCACACACCATCTAGGAAATTCTTCCGGTGATGCTCGCGCAGGCCTTATTTAACTGCATTCAGACAATCATCTTCTTTAGTGGTCTCAGCTATTTCGGCCAGGGACAGTACTCTCGGGCAAGCCAACTAAGTGATCAGTCTCACAAAATCCTCTGCCCCTCGATCAACCTCTTGCTGACTTCAGGGGTCTGCTGCTATGGGATGGCGTGACAGGTAGTCTGCCGGGTTGTTGATTCCAGGGCCATACACCACTTCAAAGTCGTGGTGCTGGAGCTGCACTGCCCATCTTTCAATTCATTGAGGGCCATTTCTCGCTTTCTCACCAAACAGCGGCACCAATGGCTTGTGATCAGTGATCTCCCTGAATTTGTGCCCACAGAGATATATGTTGAAATGTTGCCACACTCATCTTTATTGCCAGTGCTTCTCTTTCTAACTGTGCGTACCTGGTTTTGACTGCCATTAAGGCCTTGCTTGCATACGCAATGGGCACCCATTGTTTTTGCTCATCCTGTTGAATGAGTACAGCTCCAAGCCCAATGAGACTGGCATCCACTATGAGCTCTGTGGGGCTCCCTGGCTTGAAGTAGGCCACCGTCGCTCCCTTCAGTATTGCCCCTTTTCACCTCCTGGAATGCTTTCAATGCCACACTCGACCCTAGCCACTTGGTGTCCTTCTTTGTGAGAGCCCTCAGAGGCTCTGAGATTGTCGCGAGATGAGGTACAAATCTTCCGCAATAATTAGCCATGCCTAGGAAGCTTCTCATCTCCTTCTGGTTTTGTGGAATGGTAGCCACTCTGATGGCGTCGACCTTCCGGGGCCCACCTGAAGGACCTCTTTGGAGAACTTGTACCCAAAAAACTCTACCTCATTCGTTTAGAATGCACACTTGTCACAGTGTAGGTTTAATTCTTGTTCCACCAGTCTCTGAAGGTCACCCTTAAGTGCTCATGGTGTTCCTCCAATAGTGTCGAGGATATTTACTGATGCTCCTGTTTCTATAAGGGCGGTCACTTGATTGTCTCCAATCTGTATTTGGCACATCGGCGGGAGCCGTTTCTTTTGGTCGGTCCGCCTTTGTGAAAGAGATGGTGAAGACCTCTTCATCGTCATCTTCTTCTTGTAATTGCATCTGCTGGCACAGGGTATCCAGGGTCTCCATAGCCTCTGCCCCCCAAACCACCTGTCTGACTTGTCCAAATTTCTTGCTCTTCCCTCCTGTGGTGGCTGTTCGTACTGCACTCTGGCACACCTTAGCGAAGTGTCCTAGTTTTCCACACTTCAGGCATGGTTTTCCATAGGCTATGCATCCCTGTGTCGGATGACTCTCCAACCCACAGTTGCCCCACCCCCGCCCTCCTTGGTGAGTTCTGGTAGGTCCTCTACCACTTCCTGACCCTCTCCTGATAGCCTCCACCTTTTCTTCATTGCCTGTGATTGGGCTCGTTGAAGGGAACCCTGATGTCCTGTGTGCCAGCACCAACTCCATTTCACCCACTCGGGCGCCGATAGCTCGTGAGATCTGCCTAATATTAGTATCTCATCCAATGTAATACCGAGTCGTCGTAATAAGTTTCTGCAGTTCACTATCTGCACCCCAGGATAAACTGTGCCTTGATTTCAAGTTGCTTGTCAATAGTTGTCCAGTAGCTCGCCAATTTGCGTAGCCTTGCAAAAAAACATATAAAGGGTATTCCCCTCATGCTGCCTCACTTGTCTCAGTTTGAAATGTTCGTAGTTGGGATTTAACTGGGGGACAAAATGCTGGTTGATTGCCCTTACTGCCGCCTCATAATCATTCAGGTCTCCGGTGCTAGGCAGGTGCTGAAAAAGTTCATACAGTTCATCGCCTCCCATGTGTAGCATTGTCAACCTTTTAACTGCTCCATTTGTTTCCCATGCAACATGGAAGTCGTTTTCCAGACTGCCGATCCACTTCCGCCACCGTAATGCCTCCGTAGCCGGGTCCGCCAACTGATGGGATGGGAGCAGTGCTCCGTTGCTCCCCCTTCACCCTCATTGGCTTGCACAGACATCACTTCAACACCTTCTGTGAGATACCTTCTCCTTAATGGTCATCTTGCTGTTGTTGTTTCTGGCTGTCCAGTGTGCCCTTCCCTTGGCGCACTGCTACGCTCCCTTTCTACACCCACATGCCAACCAGCTGTGTGCCTGTTCCTGCAACGCTTTGCCCTGAGCATTGTGCAGAACGATTAAAATCAGTGTCTTTATTCTTTATCTATCTATCTTTTAATTTGTTTTCTTAGGAATGGTATCTTACTTCACCCTTGAGGTTCAGTGTTAGTGTCTTTGTATCTGGACTGCACTCTGTGCAAGACTCCTTATCCTTATGACTTTGTCTTTTCTTGCTGCCCCTCCTGTATTTTTTCAATCTAAGGTCGTCTGTGTGTCTCCTCACATGTTTCCTTCTTGTGCCGTCTATTTATTTATTTATGTTCTGCTTGTTCACCCTCGCGCTTCCCCCTTCTCACCACTTGGGGGAGCCTTGTTCCTCTGACCAGCCTACTCTGGCTTCACCCCAGCCGATATACACGCCTTCCACTTCACACGCTGGGCTCTTCACCAGCTCTCCAGCCAGCTGCCACGATGCACGCTGCAAGGCCTCTCCTTCTCCGGCTCTTCTCGCCAGCTGAGCCAAGCTCACGCTGGAGCTGCCAGACCTTGATGGGCAGGATGGAGACTCTCCCACGTCGCTGCACTTCACGTCACCAACACTCCTCTCGGGGCTCCTTCTCACGCCGATACCCAACCAGTGATTGTGAGTACTCCGCTCTCTCGTTTTTTGATGCGGTTAGCAGCCACCGCTCCTGGGCAGTCCACGCAGTAGGCTCAGACTGCCTCGACGCCAATGTCGTGTTGGGGGTCTTGAGGATACGGGGTAAACCATGGGATTATGGCCTAGGGGTACTTCGTTACATACAGACACATGGAGGCTCTGCAGTAGTTAAGTGCAATCAACTAGGAGCCCTGGTTGCACGTTTATTTATACCCTCCGCACCGTGCCCGGCCCAGAAGGTTGTGAGTGGTTACAAAGTATAGCAGTGGCCGGATGGCTCACTATTCAAAGTAAGGGCCTGACTTAAAGATTGTTGGATGGCTTTATCCAGAGATCACTTACAGCCCAGCAATGATCTCTATGCATTCACAAGAGCGGCTGCCACAGTTACTCTTGTGAATGCACTGAACATTTGCTGAGCATCTGCTGTGTTTCAGGTGGCTGCTCCAAAAAGATTATTTTTAAAAGAACTAAACTCCTTAATTAAGTGTTTGGTTTGAAAAAAAAATAACTAAAGACCTTAACATTACAGGAACTTTCTCCCAGCTGTGAGGATCATTAGTATTTCTTTTTTTATTCGGGTATGCCAGGTTATTCCTGGCCTTCCTGAACTGGAAAAAAGAAAATCAGCCCACCTGTTCTAAATTGGGCAGGCCGTCTAATGTTCTTACCCTAACAGTCACTATTCTGTAAGGCTGTTGGAGCAGGTTACTGGTCACAGAGACAGCAGGGGCACCACAATTGGAAACCTTACAGTTATCTGAATCGAGCAGGTGGATCGAGAGTTTGATGGCCATGGTACTTTATCACATTTGGGCCCTATATCTAAACAAGCATAGCTAAGCACAGCGCATACCACATAGTGGCATTGAGACTCACACCTTAGGTTGTCCATCATACACTGTTCCTTAAGGAGAGCATCTTACAGACGTGAAGCCTAAATATGTGGGTGGAGGGTAAAGGGTAGGTGAAGAGTATTTTAGACATCAGCATAATGCTAGAAATTATGCTTCCAGATGAATATGCTCTTGAAATAAATAAATATAGCGTTTAGCACATCAATGGATTTGGTTGATCGGGTTTACAACTGGACTCTAGAAAAAAAACACCGAGGGGCATATCTACAAGGCGACGACATAAAATTATCGCAGCTTTTGTGGCGTTTTCGGCCGAAAAACAGCGAGAATTTTATCATTAGCAAGGTCACGCTATCGCGTGAAACCTTGCCTTAGCGCCTGAATTCCTAACGCCCATCTTTGCATCTCTAATGAGATGCAAAGTGGGCGTTCCTCCCAGGATAACGGGAGAAATGTCGCTAGGCGTCATTTCTCCTATTATCAAGCCTCACGCAAAGCAGCATAGCGACAAGAAAAGTAGAGATAACCTCTGTTATCGCTACTTTCCTTACGCCTGCTTTGAAACGGACTTAGCCATGATATCCTATTGAAGGTGGATATCATGGCTAAGTATGTGAGTCCCTATCAGCAAGCTATCGCCAAACTTTGTGGGATTATCGCTGGGTTTCCAGCGATAATCTCACGTTTGGTAGTTAGCGCTAGAATTTTTATCGCTTTGGAGATAAGCGTTGCTAATAGCACGCTATCTCAGCGATAAAAATCCACGCTAGCCGGCGATAATTATCCTAGCGCTAAGTGCGCTTAGCGATAATTATCGCCGGTTGTTGCTAATATGACCCAAGAAATTGTCGAAATTGACTGCAAAACAGGTAGGCATTCTCTCAGGATGGCAACAAAAGACGAGAGCAATGTAAAAAATATTGGGACCTATTCACAAAGGTAAACCTGCATGTAAATATAGGTTAATGACTAAACGTGCCATTTTTATGCCTGTCAGTAATTCACAAAGGGATTCCTGGTAGACATAAACCAGTGTACGAGGAGGGAGATCCCCGCAACGAGAGCAGAGATCTCCAACTCCTTAAATCCTGCTCAACGAGTGAGACTTGGATATTTCAACGCGTGATTTGCCTTGGAAGTTTGTGAACACCCACAAACTCATACGTTTGTGTGCATCCCTAAACTCGTCTTCTTCTCCTTTGTATTCTGGAAAGTATCTTAATGGGGGTAACTTCCAGATTTGCTGGACTTATAGGGTAAGGGCTTTAGCCACATGGACAAATATTTTCCTTGAGGACAAGACAATGTGCATTTGGAATGAGGACCACATTCCTTTTATGTGGTGTCCTCTGCTACAGGGAACTCTGTACAGCAAGAATATGAGTCTTCATTGACAATCGAATGAAATTCCCAGGAGTACACATGGGACCCTGTGTCTGGTGCAGCTTTCCAGGCATATTCCTGGAAATGTTTGTGACTAGAAAACAGTAGAAAAAGTAAGTCGAGTTCAGTTGGAGGCAGACATTTCTGTTTTACTGTTCCTATTTTTTCAATACCCCCAGCCCAATTGGGTTCTATTCTCTTACAGTCAAAATGTGAAACTGATATGATGATTTATTCATGTATACGTTTGCAATGAATTTACTCTACTAACAAAATGTGCATTATGTTTTTTTCTGATTATAAATTCAAGGGCTCAGATCACGACTCAGATTATTCATAATATGCAAGAAACATGCATAAAGGTGGGAAATAAGAAAATCATTAACATTATATATATTTAACACAAGTGATTAAACACGTTAATCAGAAAGGAGCAAAACATTCACTAAATCTTCAAACCAAAATGCAATGGCAGCTGATTCACTAAAAAGAGAGCACTTGTACAAACGCATGTCCATCCCATAATTTATCAATCCCAAACAAAAAGGGAACTATGAAAACAGTGCAAATGGCAGTACAAAAGTTGGAAATACAAGAGCCTGATTCATGTAGTGTTTCTCAAGGGAACCTGATCAGGCAGAGTAGATGAAAGGAAGGGATTTTTCATGATACACTACTATTATTTTCCTATAAAAATTAAGATATATCTGCTGCCTTACCAACATAGAATTCTGCCGATATTTTTCCCTGAAGTTAGGAAATAGGGCATATATCATGGTACGTGTTCAGAATTTTCACAACTGGACCCAAAATCTACTTCTTCATGACTGATCTAACCTTGGTCAAATGATTATTTACCTGCACTTGATTGTGTCTTCTTTTTTTCTCTTAAATATCAGTCATGATTAAGGCCACCCATTAGATGCAGGCATCAGGCCATTTGAAACAGTCATACACAAAACCTTTTCAACCAAATCATGCCAACTGGGAGGGATCACCCACCTTGGAATCCTGCCTTGCAGGGAGAGTCAATGAGAAGTTAACTCATTCCAGTCCATGTGATGTGAAACCTTGGTACCCCACTAAATTGTAACCTGACACTCCAATAGCAGAGGTAAGCCACTTATGAAACCTGCTTTTATTACCAGAGGATCAGGTGTAGTGTGTTTCCTTTGCTCTCTTTTTCAAAAAGAGTTTGGGTACCAGTGCTTTTGTCAAGATAGGATTAGATTTTTGTAACTCAGCTCGCATAGTCCTATCCAAGAAATGACTGCTCAAGAATCATTATTTCAAATGTTGCTGTCTTGAATTGGACACTTGCTCTCCTGTCACCAAAAAAAGCCAACCTCATCGATTGAATATTTGCAAGAGAAGTCATTGAAATCACCCTATATTATAAACCACATCTTTGATGACTGTCTTCCTATATTTCTTAGCAGGAAACTTATTAAAAAGAAAGCCTTGTATTCTGCATCCCGCTTCCTCCTTTGTTATCCGCACGTTCTAACTCCAGAAATGTAAGGCACTTCCTCTGAGTCTAAGATGCTAGTATGTGGAATAGTTTGCCTGTTTCATGTAGAGACAACCAAACTCAACACCACCAGGCCCAACACCACCAGCAACCTGGAACTGGCCATCCAGAATTTCTCCAACTGGATCTCCAACTGTGCCAACACAGTCGCCCCCATGAAACCATCCAACATCAGCTGATCCAACAAGCATGTCAGCAGGTTCACCCCTGAACTCTGGTCCATCAAACAAAAATTCAAGCAACTGGAAAGATTATGGTGCTCCAACAGGCATCCCCCAGACCTCACCACCTTCAAATCAGCCCTCCGAAAATACTAACATCACCTCAAAGAAGCCAAGAAGGATGCCCTAACAAACCACATTGAAGCAAGCGCCAATCACAGCAAGGAATTCTTCAGCATCATCAGAGAGTCCTCGTGCCCTTCAGCCATACAGAACACGATCCTCCCCCTCCCAAGCTCTCTGCGGCACCCTGGCGGACCACTTCTTCAACAAGATATAGACATCTACTGCAACTTTGACCCTCAACACACTGGCTTTGGCCACCTCCTGACGCCAACTAATGCCAGCCACTGTGACCTGCTCACCTCATGAAAGCCGCACACTATGCCGAACACCACAGCCATCATGACCTCGATTCACTCCAGAGCACTGACTGCCCCCACCATGTCGTCATCCTGGAACAGAAAGAAACCAGCAGTGCACTCACTGACATCCTTAACGCATCCATCACCACGGCCACACTCCCCAACGCATTGAAACACTCAGATGTTAAACCCCTGCAGTAGAAGCTCACCGCCGACCCCAGCGAACTCAAGAATTGCCACCCCATCTCGCTGCTTCCTTTCCCAGCCAAAGGCCTGGAGAAAGCCATCAATCACCAGCTCCGATGCACCTGGAAGGAAACAACCTACTCGACACCTCCCAACCCAGAATCTGCGCTAACCACAGCACCGTGAGCGCCCTGATACCAGCAACCGATAACATCAAAACCCTCCTCGACGGAGGTGAGACAGCAACCCTGATCCTCCTTGACCTCTCAGCAGCATTTGACACGGTATCCCACCATGCCCTCATCAGAAGACTCCACCACATTGGCATCCAGGGAGATGCCCTCTAGTGGATAGCCTCCAAACCCACTGGATGCACTCAGAGAATCAGCCTACTTCCCCTCACCAGGGAGGACCTAGCTTGGCAGTTCGGGCTGGACTGTTCCCATGAGGCACAGGGTCGAGACTGATTTGCATATGGCTGGGTTCAAACTGGAATGGCATGGTGAGCAAAAAAACGATGGATTTAGGCCCAGATCTCTGTACTGGGGGGAATGTATGACATTGTTCTGCATTCTGTCCATCAACTGTTATTTTTGCATTTGTCACCCCGAGTGGGATGGGTATGCTCAGACGTGAGTTCCGTACTCTCCGTGCCACTGGAATCAAGCTATCCTGGCAGAAGAGGGGTGAAACCCCGAAACCGGTCCTAGGATGCTTGGTTCTAGACCAGGGAGGACCTAGCTTGGCAGTTCGGGCTGGACTGTTCCCATGAGGCACAGGGTCAAGACTGATTTGCATTTGGCTGGGTTCAAACTGGAATGGCATGGTGAGCAAAAAAACGATGGATTTAGGCCCAGATCTCTGTACTGGGGGGAATGTATGACATTGGTCTGCATTCTGTCCATCAACTGTTGTTTTTGCATTTGTCACCCCGAGTGGGACGGGTATGCTCAGACGTGAGTCCCATGCTCTCCATGCCCCTGGAATCAAGCTATCCTGGCTGAAGAGGGGTGAAACCCCGTAACCGGTCCTAGGATGCTTGGTTCCAGACCAGGGTGGACCTGGCTTGGCAGTTCGGGCTGGACTGTTCCCATGAGGCACAGGGTCAAGACTGATTTGCATATGGCTGGGTTCAAACTGGAATGGCATGGTGAGCAAAGAAACGAAGGATTTAGGCCCAGATCTGTGTACTGGGGTGAATGTATGTCATTGTTCTGCATTTTGTCCATCAACTGTTGTTTTTGCATTTGTCACCCCGAGTGGGACGGGTATGCTCAGACGTGAGTTCCGTGCTCTCCGTGCCACTGGAATCAAGCTATCCTGGCTGAAGAGGGGTGAAACCCCGAAACCGGTCCTAGGATGCTTGGTTCCAGACCAGGGAGGACCTAGCTTGGCAGTTTGGGCTGGACTGTTCCCATAACGCACAGGGTCAAGACTGATTTGCATATGGCTGGGTTTAAACTGGAATGGCATGGTGATCAAAAAACGGATGGATTAAGGCCCAGATCTCTGTACTGGGGAGAATGTATGACATTGTTCTGCATTCTGTCCATCAACTGTTGTTTTGGCATTTGTCACCCCGAGTGGGACGGGTATGCTCAGATGTGAGTCCCATGCTCTCCATGCCCCTGGAATCAAGCTATCCTGGTTGAAGAGGGGTGAAACCCCGAAACCGGTCCTAGGATGCTTGGTTCCAGTCCAGGGTGGACCTGGCTTGGCAGTTCGGGCTGGACTGTTCCCATGAGGCACAGGGTCAAGACTGATTTGCATATGGCTGGGTTTAAACTGGAATGGCATGGTGATCAAAAAACTGATGGATTTAGGCCCAGATCTCTGTACTGGAGTGAATGTATGACATTGTTCTGCATTCTGTCCATCAACTGTTGTTTTTGCATTTGTCACCCCGAGTGGGGCGGGTATGCTCAGACGTGAGTCCCATGCTCTCCATGCCACTGGAATCATGCTATCCTGGCTGAAGAGGGGTGGAACCCCGAAACCGGTCCTAGGATGCTTGGTTCCAGTCCAGGGAGGAACTGGCATGGCAGTTCGGGCTGGACTGTTCCCATGAGGCACAGGGTCAAGACTGATTTGCATGTGGCTGGGTTCAAACTGGAATGGCATGGTGAGCAAAAAAACGATGGATTTAGGCCCAGATCTGTGTACTGGGGTGAATGTATGACATTGTTCTGCATTCTGTCCATCAACTGTTGTTTTTGTGTTTGGAAAACCAGTACCCACTGGTGCAGCCCCCCGGCAGATGGCTAGTGTAGCCCTGGGTGAGGAGATGGGTGCCCAAGGTGGGTGGGGTCCCGCAGAGATGTCCCTTGTCTCATTAGGAGACTGTGAGGTGGTCCCCAGGATCCAGCTGCCTGATAACACTAAAAAATACAGGCAGTGGGTGACCATCAATGGCCATAGAGTGGAGGCTCTTAAAGATACAGGAGCCAGTGTGACAGCTGTCTAGTATCACCTGGTGTCTCAAGAGCAGGTTGTCCCTGGAGCATTCTACCCAGTTTTTACCGCTGACAACACAGAGAGTCACTGCAAGGTGGCTCAGGTTCCCTTTGAGTGGGGGGGGGGTCTCTGTTACTCTTCAGGTAGCTGTGAGGCCCGCCATGCCTGTTGACTGTTTGTTAGGGAATGACTTGGATAGCTCACCTTGGGCGAAGGTGCAGCGGAGTGCCCATTTAGAAATGTTGGGTTTGCCTGACTGGGCGTGTGTGACCACCTGGTCAATGGCAGCGAGTAAAGTTGCTCAAGAGGACCTGGAGCCTGAGAGGGAGGCCCAGGTACCTTCCGTCAAGAGTAGAGGCAGGTGGTATGGGAAACCGCCCCCGAAGTTCTCACGGGCCAGGAGGGAGCAGACCCTGAAGGGGATGCCCTGGAGCCTACAGGGGAACAGGTAGCCGAACTGGGGGACCTGCCTGAGCTGACCCATTGGCAGCAAGAAGGAGGCCCCTCTTGGGAGGAATTATGCAAGGAGCAGAAAGAATGCTCTTCTCTTGTGGGTCTGCGGCAACAGGCTGCAGACCAGGCAGCAGGTGATCAGTCGGGGTCACATTGGATCTACTGAGAGAATGATCTACTGTATACAGAGCCTAAGGTTGCTGAGCCTGGGTCAGCCCGTGTGCTGGTGGTACCCCAGCGCTTCAGAGCCTTCCTACTGGGGCTGGCTCATGATGTTCCATTGGCAGGACATTTGGGGCAGGACAAGACCTTTGAAAGGCTTGTCACCCATTTTTATTGGCTCCAAATGCGCAGGAGTTCAGACACTCACTGCAGGACATGTCAGACTTGCCAGGCAAGTGGTAAGAGTGGGAGGAAGGGCAAGGCTCCTCTCCAGCCCTTCCCTGTAGTCAGCACCCCCTTTGAACGGGTGGGTATTGACATTGTGGGGCCACTGGACCCCAAAACAGCCAGGGGCAACAGGTTCATCCTGGTCTTGGTGGACCATGCCACCCGGTACCCGGAAGCCATACCTCTGAGGACAGTGACGGCCCCCGTGGTGGGACGAGCACTGATGGGAATTTTCTCCAGAGTGGGATTCCCTCGCGAGGTAGTGTCTGACCGGGAGACCAACTTCATTTCCAAGTATATGAAGTCCCTGTGGCAGGAGTGCGGTGTAACCTATAAGTTCACCACTCCTTACCAACCCCAAGGAAACTGGTTGGTTGAGAGATTCAACCGAACCCTTAAAGGCATGATAATGGGTCTTGAGGAACCCATGAGGCATAAGTGGGACGTCCTCATACCATGCCTGCTCTTTGCTTACCGTGAGGTGCCACAAAAATCTCTAGGGTTCAGTCCCTTAAAGCTTCTCTATGAACACCCCGTGAGAGGACCTCTAAGTCTGGTCAAAGAAGGTTGGGAGCAATCTCCCAGGAAACCTCCCCAGGATGTATATAGCTACATGCTGGCCTTTAGGAACCAGACTAGGCGTTTCAGACAACTTGATGAGGCGAATTTGGAAGCCAGCCAGGAGGAGATGAAGCGGTGGTACGCCCAGAATGCCACTCTGGTTGAGCTTCAGCCTGGACAGAAGGTGTGGGTCATGGCCCCAGTGGAGCCCTGTGCGCTCCAGGATAAGTGGACCGGCCCCTTTGAGGTTGTGGAGCGCCAGAGTCCGGTTACCTACTTGGTGGACTTGCGGTCTCCCAGGAACCCCTTGAGGGTCCTGCATGTCAACCGCTTAAAGCCCCACTTGGAGAGGTCCCAAGTGGGCATCCTCTTCGCCACAGATGCTGGGATGGAGGAGGAGACCCAGCCTCTACCTGACCTCCTGTCAGCCAGAGAGCAAGATGGGTCAGTGTGTGGTGTCAACCTCTCTTCCACTCTGACCCCTGAGCAACAGAATGGCTGCCACCAGTTCCTGGGACACTTTTCTGATCTGTTCTCCCTGGTTCCTGGTGTCACTCATTGGTGAGTCCATGAGGTGGACACTGGGGATAGTACACCTGTGAGGCACAAGGCCTACAGAGTGACTGACAGGGTAAGGGCTTGCATCAAGGGGGAGGTCTCCAAGATGCTTGCGCTAGGGGTAATTGAGTCCTCTAGCAGTCCTTGGGCCAGCCCAGTGGTCTTGGTCCCAAAGGCTGCCGCGCCAGGTGCCACACCCGAACTCCAGTTCTGTGTGGACTACCGAGGCCTCAATGCAGTCACCAGGACTGATGCACACCCCATCCCCAGAGCTGATGAGCTCATAGATCAGCTAGAGGCTGCACGGTACGTCAGTACGGTTGACTTAACGTCTGGGTACTGGCAGATCACCTTGACCGATGGGGCAAAGGAGAGGTCAGCATTCTCCACACCAGATGGGCACTACCAGTTCCGGGTGATGCCCTTTGGGATGAAGAATGCACCTGCCACCTTTCAGAGGTTGGTCAACCAGGTGTTGGCTGGACTGTACTCGTTCAGTGCTGCCTACCCGGATGACATCGCAGTGTTCAGCGCCAGTTGGGAAGAGCATCTGCGCCACCTCTGGGAAGTGTTGATGGCGCTGCGGAGGGCAGGCCTCACGATCAAGGCGAGTAAGTGCCAGATCAGGCAGGGTTCCGTGGTGTATTGGGACACCAGGTAGGGAGCGGCCAGGTGGCGCTCCTGCAGCCCAAGATTGAAACCATCCTGGCTTGGGAGCCGCCCAAAACCCAGACAGAGGTCAGAGCCTTCTTAGGACTCACGGGTTACTACAGGAGGTTTGTCAATGGGTTTGGCAACATTGTTGCACCCTTGACAGTGCTGACTTCCAGGAAGCAGCCAAAGAAAGTGATTTGGACTGACACCTGTCAGAAAGCTTTTGAGGCCTTAAAAGGTGCTATGTGCACAGCGCCCGTGGTCTTGGCACCCAACTTCTCCAAGGAGTTCATAGTGCAAACAGACACTTCAGAGCATGGTGTGGGGGCTGTTCTATCACAGATGAATGAGGAGGGCCTAGATCAACCTGTAGCCTTCATCAGTAGGAGGTTACTTCCAAGGGAACAGAGGTGGAGTGCTATTGAGCGTGAGGCTTTTGCTGTGGTCTGGGCACTGAAGAAGCTGAGACCATACCTGTTTGGGACTCGCTTCCCGGTTCAGACAGACCAGAGGCCCCTCAGGTGGTTGATGCAGATGAGGGGTGAGAATCCAAAGCTGTTGAGGTGGTCCATTTCCCTACAGGAGGTAGGATAGTTCTCCCCACATTTCAGCTGGAGGGGACACGTGTTAGACCTGGCACATTGGCGTTGGTCACCCTTCCATTTTTTGCTGTTGCCTCATGTGTTTTTGCTGGTGTTAGTTGCTCAGGGCACTGTGCCACTGCTGTCCAGTGCCACAGTGCAAGTGCTCCCTATTGTAAATTGATGTATGATTTGTGATTCCATGATTGGTTGGTTTGGTTTACTTGTCAGACCCTAGTACAGTGCACCAGGAGTGCCCAGGGCTTGTAAATTCAAATACTGCTGGTGGGCTTGCAGCACTGGTTGTGCCACCCACAGAAGCAGCCTGTAAAAGTGTGTCTAAGGTCTGCCATTGCAGAACCTGCATGCCGTCTGGTACTGGCATGCTGACTGGGCAAGTGCACCCACTTGCCAGTCCCTAAACCTTCCCTTTTCTTCATATCAGACACCCCTATGGTAGGCCCAAGGGCAGGGTGCATTGTAAGGATAAGGTAGGACATGTCCTGGTGTGTGTGGCATGTTCTAACAGTGAATTACAGCCATTTTCGTTTTCACTATTGCAAGGCTACCTGTTCTCCATAGGCCAGAATGGGCAGTTTGGTTATTACATCTTATAATCCTAACTGACTCAGGGAACATGGTAGAAATTCAAATTTAGTGTGCCTGAACACAGAATGATAAAATACATCTTTTAGTGAAGTTGGTTTTGACATTCTGTGTTTGAAAATACCACTTTTAGAAAGTAGGCATTTTCTTGTCTAACCTGCCTCTGCTAGGCTGTGTATTCCTTGTCTGGAGTTTGAGTGACAGGGCTGGGGTATTCCAGGAGGCAGGGTGAGGTGTCCCAGTGGTGAATAGAGAGATCTGCATCTAGATGGGTGGGAGGAGTTGCACCTGGGACCTGAATAGGGCTGTGCCTTCCCTCCACAATGCTGGCTCCACCTCCTGTGGTGCGTCTGATGTCTCTGCCCTGCACTCTGAAAGGAAAGAAAGAGTCAGGTAAACAAAGTGGTCCAGGACTGACCAGAACTGGTTTGAACAAGGCAAAGGCCCCTCTGCCCTCAGAGGACAAAGGATTTTGGGGTATAAGTATTGGGACCCTGATCCCAAGAATTTAGATCACTTTGGGAAACAAGAAGAAACTCTGCTGAGGAGAGGAACCAAGAACAAACTGAGGAGAGACTATCCCTGAAACTGGGGGATTGGCCTGCAGGGGTTGCCTACTGCCAAAGAGAGGAGGAAGGAACTTTGTGTGTACTTTTGCTCAACTTGTGAAGGATCTCCAAGGGCTTGGAAAAGAGCTTGCCTCCTGCTGAAGTCTCAGGAACAACAGACTTCACCCCCCCCCCAGCTCCCTAGAGTTCTTTGGAAGTGCCTGCTGCTGTTGTTGGGCCTTCTGAGGGACTGCGTGTCGCAAGGAGCTGGGAGCGCAACTCAAGAAGAAATAGCGTGCCGCCGTCTGAGCTGTTGCCATCACTTCGCATAAAGTGTGTCGCCGCTGCAGCTGTTGCATCGAGTGGAAGCGGCTCGCATCATCCAGGAAGTGTCTCGCAACGCCGAAGAAGCGTGTCGCCATCGCAGCCATCGTAGCTGACGCATTGCACTGCATCAAGAGAAGAGTCTCGCATCGAGGAAGAAGTGTGTCGCCATCGCAACTATCGTAGTTGTCGTATTGCACCGCATCAAGAAAAGCACCTTGCATCCACGGAGAAGCGTGCCGCCGTCGGAGCTGTTGTCATCGCATCGCGTAAAGGGGTGTCGTCGCTGCAGCATTGCATCGAGTGGAAGCGTCTTGTAACGTCGGAGAAGAGTGTCGCTGCCAAGGCCGCTGTCGTCTTATCGCGTAAAGTGTGTCGCCGCTGCAGCTGACGCATCGAATCGAGTCTTCTCGCAACATCGGAGAAGCGTGCCGCATCTGGAAGATCTTCACGTCTGTATTTCTTTGCACCAAAATCTTCAACGCATCAACATTGTTGCAACACTTTCGTTTGCCCTGCGTGTCCCATCTAAAAGGTACAGTGACTTAAAGTGTCGCATTTAAGAACTAAAGAGAACTAAGCAAAATTCTACCATCTAAAGTAACAGTATTGTGTATGTTTGTCGTTTAATGGTCTTGTGGTAAATCTATATAAAGAATACTTATTTTTTATATAAATCCGGTGTGGTGTCCATCTGTAGTGTTGTCACTTGATTACTGTATGTGTTCACAAATGCGTTACACACTGCCTCTGAGATAAGCCTGTCTGCTCGTGCCCAGCTACCAAGGGGGTGAGCAGGGGTTATTTTAGGAGTGTACCCCTTTACCCTGACTAGAGGCGAGGGTCCCTATTTGTCACAAGTGCATACCTGTGCCAACTATAGACCCCCAAGTCTAACACTGGACCAACAACATTTCGGGTCAACCTACGAATGACGTATCAACTTTCCATGAATGTATATCAGAATGCCCAAGCACCCCTCAATGACACCAAACAGAGGAAAATCAACAAGCATGCCAGCTGGTACACTGATGATCTCAGAGAATCCAAACACTACTACAAACAAATGGAAAGTAAATGGAGAACCTGCCGTGACACAACCGCCAGAAACACATACAATGCCATGCTCAAATGCTACCACAACCAAATCAGAGAAACAAGAAAAAAAGCCAGGGCACTGAGGCTAGAGACCCACACCAAAACTGCACATAACTTTCACCATCATCAAAGAATTCACCAGCCCCGGAACAACAACCATCACCATCACACCTTTTCAAGAACTCTGTCTCAACCTCTTCAATTTCTTCCACAACAAAATCACAAAGATCTCCAGCAACTTCAGCCTCCAACCTAACCTGAAAGCCATCATCGTCTAAGTACCCAACACCACAATCAATGACAATCACCTAAGTGACTGGAAATCACTCACCAATGAGGACTCTGCCATAATTATGAAATCTGAGCCCCCACATACCCATGACCCCACCACATCAACAAAAAGCTCCACAATCACATCCATCATCAACACATCTATCAAATGTGAAACCTTCATGGTCAACGTGAAGCATGCAGAAGTTAATGTCCTCCTGAAGAAAACATCAGCCAACATGAGCGACCTCAGCAACTGCTGACCAATCTCACTACTGCCTTTTCATGCCAATGTGATGGAGAAGGTGATGAACAAACAACTCCCTAAACACCTACAACATCAACAACTACCGGACAAAACGCAATCAGGTATCTGCAGCAACCACAGGACAGAAACCACCCTCATTGCGTCCACTGACAACATCTGGACCATCGTCGGCACAGCAACATCAGAGCTCACATTCTGCTCGATCTCTCCACAGCTTTCGACACCGTCAATCACTACACAATCGTCTCAATGCTACACCACACTGGAATACAAGGGCCAGTGGTTGGCCTCCTCCCTTACACAGACCCTGCAGGATTTTGCATTTTACTGATTTGCAAAAAAATAACAAAATTAGCAGTTTTGTCAAAAGCCTGCTCTTTTTACAAAAGAGACTGTGAAATTTGAAGAATGTGACCTCCTTCTTCTATTGGTACAGTGGATTTCAACTAGGACACTAAAAGAAGAGTCTCACAGAAGGCAGGTGAGGTGTTTTTTGTTAATTTAGCCCTAATATGCCTGCTGATACCCATTCTTCGTTTGGAGCTCCTGACTCACACCTGCTGCCCCCTGACCAGAAGAGAGGAGATTCCAGTTCCTGCATCCCCAGAGGAGAGAAGGCTTGCACTGTTGTGTGCACTTTGGAGACCGAGACACTGAAGATCAGGTAGGGTACCCCAGTATCCCAGCATTTGGCGGTATTGTGCATCCAGTTCCTCAGTCTAGGCACCTTAGGGGCCCCAGGTGGAGAACGGGAAGGGTTCTTGGGCTGGGTGTGAAGGCAGTATGGGGTCAAACGGAGTGGGGGGGTCAAAAAAAGTTTTTAAAAAAACAAGCCTGCCACCCATAGGGGCATGCGGTGGGCCCAGGGTGGCAATTTTTTTCATGAACATTTAGGCCTGCTGCCCATGAAGCATGCAGCAAGCCCATGGGGGATAACTGTTCTAAAATTAAATTATAGGCCTGCCACCCATGGGGTACGTGGCAGGCCCAGTGAGGCACATATTTTTTTAATTAAAATTTCAGATCTGCAACCCATGGGGCACAAGGAAGACCCAGGGGGCAAATAGTTTATTATTAAACTTCAGACCCGCCACCCATGAGGCACAAGGGGGGCCAGTGGTGCAATTCATCTTAAAAGAAGTGCCCACCACCCATGGGGCATGCGGCCAGCCCAGGGGGGCAATTTTTTCTTTTAAAAGTTTGGGCCTGCCCCCTACAGGGCATGCCGCAGGCCCAAGGGGGCTATTCATTTTATTAAATGTAGGGCCCGCCGCCTATGAGGCATGAAGTCGGTCCAGGGGGGGGCAAATATTTTTATATTACATTTTGAGCACACAGGGCACGCGGTGGGCCCAAGGGGGGAATTCATTTTAATAAATTTTTGGCCCGCCAACCAAGGGTCACTCAGCAGGCCCAGGGGAAAATTATTCAATTACATTTCAGGCCGCCACTCCCGGGGCTCACAGTGGGCCCTAGTGGGGCATATTTATTTTAATTACATTTCGGGCCACTGCCCAGGGGCATGAGGCAGGCTGAGGAGGAGCAAATCTTTTTAATTACATTTAGAGCCCGCCTCCCACTGGGGATAAAGTGATCCCAGGAGGCAATTCATTTGAATAAATTTGGGGCCTGCAGCACATGGGGCTCGCAGCGGGCCCGGGGGCAATTTTGTAAATTACATTTTGGGCCCGCCACTCACGGGTCATGCGGCGGGCCTTGGAGGACAATTAATCTTATTAAATTTGGAGTCTGTCGCCTATGGGGCATACGGTGGGACCAGGTGGGAAAATATTTTTTTATTAAATTTAAGGCCTGTCACTCATGGTGCAAATATTTTGTATTAGCTTTCGGCCCCACATTGCGGGGCCAGGGGCAATATTTTATTAAAGGGGCATGCCATCCATGGGGCACGGTGGGCCCTGGGAGCCAATAGTGAATGCCTAGGCCAGCCACCCATGAGCATGCGGCTGGCCATGAGCATGTGGCTAACCAAGGGAGCAATATTTTAATTTAGGAGCCCATCACCCAAGTGCCAGTCCAGGGGTGTGGGGTCCAGTTGTTTTAGGATGCAGTGGTGGTGGTAGAGGCTGGTGTTTGGCAGCAGGAACAGTGGTAAGGTAGTGGTCGGTTTGTTGGGGTGGGGGTGGCAGGGTAGAGACCAGAGTTTTGGCAGAAGCAGACAGGGTAGCGTGGTGGTGTTTCAGGGGTAGAAGGCAGTGTTTTGGTGTAGGGTGACATGGAAAAGAGCTAGTCTGTTCTAACTCTTTTTTGTTCTTTATTAGAGTTTCAAAGGGAAGAATCTGCTAGTACAAGAGCTGTTGGGCTGTCTGGCAACTACAATATTTGAGCTGTGGTTTACCAAACCTTTCCCAACCCTTGCTCTTTTCTCTCCTTCCTCCACCCCTGGATGACCTATTCTTTGGAACATTCCAAGGGAGCTTATTTAGAACGTTGAACAGTCTTTCAGATCTGCCCTGCATGGTGAGACTGAAGACACCGTTTATGAAGGACTGATGATACTGCTATTGTATACTGAATAAAGTATCTTAACTTGTACTCTGGATATCTGTTCTCTTCAATGGCGACAAGGATGGGATGCTGTGCAGGGGGCAGCGAGATATCTTCACCAATGTAGAGTTCCTCTCACCAATTTCCCATAAAAAAGTGTTGCAACGCTTATCTGGTGTCTATTCTCATGAATCTCCTGGCGCTCCTAGTATTGAATTGATTCAGAAGGTGTTTTTTAATTGAGTTTCTGAACTCCCCAGCAATAACCATTTGCACTCACATTCTGTATTGAATAGTGCTGGGCACTCTGCTTACATAGTGGCTGTTGACGTGTGCTGCAGTTGCCACATTTGTCTCACTCGTGCCTGTGGAAGCGATGCTGCCTTCCTATACAACTTCCTATCACAGCTACTGTCGCATTGCACCTCAGTGTGTACGCTCTTGTCTGCATTGAGTACATCTGCCAATCTAGCAGACGGGACTACTGATGTGCTGGCCCCGCGATTATGGTGGTGCTGCTAAGATTTCTGTGGCACTGCTCGGAGGTTTCTCATCAATTGTGATCCTGTGAAACATGGCTACCAAAGCTTCAAACGTTCCATAGCTGCTTGTGCGCATAGCCTTCTCTTTTAACTTTTCCGAGTGCATCTTTGGCTCTTACTGCGATCTGCCACCAGCGGTTTCGTCTGACTAAGCCGCCATGACTGTGATCTCCGTTTTTACAGCCTTTGCATACCACCTCTCCTGGTCCTACTTTTTGCCAGATCCCTTGATTCTGCTGCACCTACCTTCGTGGCAAACCACTGTAACAGTGGTTGCCGCCTCTCTCAAACTTGATGAGCCTGCTTGCTCAGAACTAAGGGTGAGATCAGTTTCCTGCCACTGAGCTGCCTCTCCTCTTAACTCTCCCAGACATGTAATCTGTCTGGGACAAGTACAGAAAGAGGACTAAATAGTTACATCATTAACTGAAGTAGATGAGAATTTAACATTTTATTTTATTGAATGGTCTACGTTTATGAAAATTCTTTAAAGGTATTGTGTATAAATAAGATTTCTAGTTTTCCATTTTCACTGATTCTTTCAGATAAATACAGACAGAAAGCAGTCTATGTCCTGTCTGTATTTATTTTTTAAAGCGGAAAAATACAGAAATGTTTGATTCTTGTGAGTGATTCTCCTTGTTGTTCTTCATAAATTCAGGACCAACTGCTATGCGGATAAACAACCAGGGGACTTAAAAACAGGGTGAGATTCACTTAAATACAGAGTTATGTTAACATATATTTGTATATAATGCTAATATTTAACTGTCGGTATAGTGCTTTGTTATAATTGGCTTCTTAATTTGTTAAAACACGACAGGCATCAAATTATGAGTCCATGTTTATCAGTTAAATAAAGGTGGAAATATACAATTTCACCACTGAATTTCTTCTCAAAACATAAAATAAATATGGATAAATACCAATAAAAGACCAAAAAAGAAATAGGGATAAATACAGAAAGATATGCTAACAAAATAAATACTATAAAACCGGGAGCCCGATGTATAAACAAATAGATTCTAAGTTACTTACATGTTACTTAGATATTAACACTGCAAAAGCCATATTTTGGACATACATATTCTGTTTATCCTCACACATCTCCTTTAAATAGGCAAGTTTTCACATAGTTAACTTAAATTGTTTGTTATTTCTCTTACCTTTTCAAAGATTGTATTCTACCTAATTTATTGGATTCAACTGTAGTAGACTTTACAAACCTTCCATGGCCGCAACTAGCATAAATTACCCCCCGTCTTTCCTAAATGACTTAGGGGAACCAGAACTGCCATGGGAAAGATGGGTTAAAATATTTGAAACTTATCTGATTGCAATAGGAGGGGAAATGTATAGTCCAATAAGGAAACAACATGTTTAACTGCCCAATATAGGTATACATGATAAAAAACATTTCTGAAAATCTCACTGAATACACTATTGAAGAAGTGAGAGAAGGAGGGGAAATCCAAGAGAATGTATATCGAATTATACTGAAGAAATTAGGACATTATTTTAAGGAAAATTTTAATGTGATCTTTGAAAGGCATAATTTTTTAGCCGGATAAAAGGACAAAATTAGAAAGTAGCCTATAATATTGCAGTACAGTCACTTGTGACTTTGGACCACTTACTGACTCCCTAATATGGGAACAAGTCGTCAGATGGACTAACAACCCTAAGGTTGAGAAGAAAATGCTAGCAGTGAATCCCAATCTACAATAAGTCATAGATAATGCCAGGGGAATAGAGCATAAACACATGTATATAAAACAGGTTAAAGATGTAATACTCAATTAGTCCATTGATGTTAACAATGTAGTTGAACCTGATGAAATTTACAAAGTGGAAAATCTGCAATTACAGACACCTAACAACCTTTTTTTGTGTGGGTCCTGGGCTCACTGTGCCCCTGCATTCAAGCTATCGTGGCTGATGAGGGGTGGAACCAAGAAACCGGTCCTAGGATGCTTGTTTCCGGTCCACAGAGGATCTGGCTTGACAGTTCGGGCTGGACTGTTCCCATGAGCCACAGGGTCAAGTCTGATTTGCATATGGCCAGGTCTAAATTGGGGTGGCATGGTGAGCAAAAGAATGATGGATTTAACACAGATCTCTTGACTGGTGGTGAATATTTGGATTTTTTCTGCATTCAGTCCATCAATTGTGTGTCTTTTGCTTTCCCGCCCTAAGTGCGCCGGGTATGCCCAGGTGTGGGTCCTGGGCTCACTGCGCCACCGGATTCAAGCTATCCTGGCTGATAAGGGGTGAAACCCTGAAACCGGTCCTAGGATGCCTGTTTCCGGTCCAGGGAAGACCTAGCTTGGCAGTTCGGGCTGGACTGTTACCATGAGGCACAGGGTCAAGACTAATTTGCAAATGGCCACGCCTAAACTGGGGTGCCATGGTGAGCAAAAGAATGATGGATTTAGCCCAGATCTCTTGACTGGGGGTGAGTGTTTTGATTTGTTCTGCATTCCGCCCATCAATTGTGTGCCTTTTACTTTCTAAAAGTGGCATTTTGAAACACACAATTTAAAAACCATCTTTACTAAAGGATGTGTTATTAAATTGTGAGTTCAGAGAGCCTAAATTGTATCTTGACCCAATGGGAAGTTATACTTGTAAGATGTTACAAAGTATCTCCCATTCTATCTTATGGGGCAGATAGCCTATCAATAGTGAAAAACGAAATTGGCAGTATTTCACAATCAGGACATGTCACACACACCGGTACATGTCCCACCTTTCACATACAATGCATCCTGCCCATGGGGTTACCTTGGGCCTATCATAGGTGTGCCTTACATGTAAGAAAAGAGAAGGTTAGGGCCTGGCAAGTGGGTGCACTTGCCGGGTCGACATGGCAGTTTAAAACTGCTCGCAGACACTACAGTGGCATGTCTGAGCTCCCTTTTTAGGACTACTCATGTGGGTGGCACAATCAGTGCTACAGGCACACTGGTAGCATTTGATTTACAGGCCCTGTCACACTTAGTGCACATTCCTAGCGACTTATCAGTAAATCAAATATGCCAATCAGGGAGAACCAATTGCAATAACAATTTACACTGGGAGCACTTGCATTTTAACACTGATCAGCAGTGGCAAAATGCCAAAAGCATCTAAGCCAGCAAAAAATAAAATCCAGCACAGCATCAAAAATACAGGAGGTAGAGGCAAAAAGTCAGGGGAAACCACGCCAAAGATGCCAAGTCTAACAAGGGGTGATTGGAAAGATAGAAGCTCCAAATGGCTAGCTCCTTTCGTTATTGCTACCAAGAACAATTCTAAAGATATTCAGTTTTGTGTTGATTTAAGAGACCTTAATTCAAACATCTGGGTAGATAGACATCATCTACCAAGGATAAATTAAAAGTTTAGTCTTATACATAGTGTTAATATTTTAGTGTACTTGATCTCTCCGCCACTTTCCTCCAAGTGGCACTCCACAATGATTCCAAACCCCTTACATCTTTCACTTTCCTCTTTGGGGCTTACCGTTACTGCAGAATGCTATTCTGCTTGGCATCGGCCACAGCCGTATTCCAAAGGGCGATGAAACGCATCTTGAAGAATTGCCATGGAATTGTGTGCTTTAAGGATGACATTTTAATATACAGATCCTCATAAAAAGAACACAGCAAAAAATTCTGAGAGGTTCTGACTAAACTCAAATTGGCTGGATTGACCATAAAAACCGGGAAATGATAAACAGGAATGACCACCGTTGATTACCTAGGCCACATCATATCCAATGAAAGATATCAAACCTAAATTTAACTTGATGATTCCATAAGAAATACTCCATACCCATTCAATAAAGAGGAATTGAAATCATTTGTGGGATTAGCTGAATGCATGTCATTTCAGATGCAGTACATCCTTTACGTTTGCTACTTTAAAAGGCACCACATCTGATTGGAACAATGCATACACTAAGGCTTTCATAAGAATTAAAGGAGCAATTATAAATGCACGCAACATTGTAAAATGTAATGTGAACCACAAAGCCATTTTAACAACTGATGCTATTAATAAAAGTCTTGGGCCACTCTATCCCATATGGTAGAAGGTACAGAGAACATAATAGCTTTTGCATCCATTGCACCTGATCTGAACGTAGCTGCTCCACAGTGGAAAAGGAAGTGCTGGCTTCTTTCTGGGGCATCAACCATTTCAAAATCTATATGGGAGGTCTACCATTCCTGCTAAGGACTGATTACAAACTATTAATTCCTGGATTATCTACCAAGACATTTGAAAAAACACCTTCCGAATATCTTGACGAGTTTTAGGTCTACAAGGGTACAATTTCTAAATTGAATATGTACCAGGAGCAAAGAATCTACCAGCCGATTGCTGATATAGATGACCAATTTACTATTTACTCATTTGGGGTATTATCAACTGATGAAACTGTTTTGTCTATCATGGTCCCTGAAATTTTGAGAAAAGAATGGGAAGACGGAATGAGAAGTGACGAAACCCTGTTATTAGTTGAAGGCATTTTTTACAAGGATTGCCAGAAAAATGCAGAGCATTAGCTGACCACATACAACCGCATTGAAGTGTAAGAAATGAATTGTCCATTCAAGGAAAATATATTTTGAAAGCAAGTAGAATCGTACCTCCAAAAAACTTGAAAAAATGCATTGTTGATATTTCCCAGGAAGGTCATTTGGGAAGGAACCTGACTAAAATTAAAATCAGAGCAGAGTATTGGTTAGTGGAAAACAAGGTAAGAGATTGCTATGCAAGTGAGAAGAGTGACAAAGCCAAAATGATGCATAATGCTCCACTCTCCCCCATTGAAGTTCCATCCAAACCCTGGGACATATTGGGATTGGATGTAAAAGGCCCCAGTAATCTACCTGAAGCATTTCACAAGTTCATTTTTGTCCTTTTTGATTATCACTCACATTGGTTCATTGCCACATTTGTGAGCAACGCAAAAAATAATTCCCTTATGGAATTCAAAATAGACACATTTTCCCTAGAAGGTATCCCAAGCACAATCATAACAGACAATGGGGTACAATTTGTGTCTGAAGAAACTAGACCATTTTGAAAGAGATTTTAAAGAGACTGTCTATCAATCACATAAGAACCCCACTCTACTGTCCCAAAGATAATGGGTTGGTAGAAAGAACAATCAAAATGATAAAATAATTCATTCAACAAGCTCATACTACAGGCAAATCAATTCAGAAAACACTACTTGATTTGTCATGGTCATACCACGCGTCAGCTAATCCAGTAACGGGGATTTCTCTTTCCACAACCCTATAAGTATCTAAACTCACTCCTAATTGGTTGAATGGAGGGCAGCCAGTAGGGGTTGATAGAGATGCTGTCGTCAAATCAGTTTGTGCCCATCAGGACAAGTACAAGTCCTGGTACGATAAGTAGTGGTAAAAGTTCCTTCCTCGAACAAATTGTACAGTTTTTCTCAACAATTAAAGATTTGTAAAGTAAAGCAAAACATAGTAATCTTGGATGATGGGGAAATGTGGCGCATGAACTAAATAGCTAAGTGCACGCAGATTCCCATCACAATTGTTTCTCCACAGTCTGAACATGATCAAAATAATGTTGAAGCATCTAAAATCAGGAGCAACACCAGGAACACACGACCACCCACAGATCATAAACAGGAGATTAGCCCTTTGCCTGCATTATATTTTACTGTGAAACTATTGTAGTTCTGATAAATGTTGAACTCTTCTCTCAGATTTTGTTGGTTTCAAGATGTTCACCTATTAGATTATGACAAATAATGTACAATATTATCTTTGCAAACTTTTCTAGCTATTCTCAGCCTATTTTGGATGGTGCATTGATTCCTATCCTGCATGAGTTATCATATTCTCCTCTTTTCTTTCGAGGGAGGGAGATATGTTGTGGTTTACCTAGCCTTTCCCATCCCTTACCGTTTTCTCTCCTTCCCTCCACCCCTGTATTACATCTATTTTTGGAACATTCCAAGGGAGCTTGTTTAGAATGATGAAAAGTCTGTCAGATCTGCCCTACGTGGTGAGACTGCAAACACGTTTATGAAGGTCTGAAGATACTGCTCTTGTATACTGAATAAAGTATCTTAACTTATACTATGGATATCTCTTCTCTTCAATGTGTTTTCTGTTGCCTGGTTCAGATCAGTCTTGGATTGTGTATACTTTTGTTGAGGCAATGCATGCACTAAAGCGCAGAACCTTGAGGGCTGGATCCATATTTTTGAAGTCCTACTTTCAATGGGTGGGTGGAAGGCGGGTAGCCCCACAGAGTTTTCATCATGTCTGGCCCGATTCACAGAACTAACTTAAGACAAAATCCTAAACTTACTACCATTTTGGTATTCACAGAAGGCACTTACTCATTTTGGTATTCACAGAAAGTAGTAAAGTTAGAACTTTACTCAGTTTAGGAGTACTAAAGTTAGAACTTTAATACTCCTAAACTGAGAAAAATCCTAACTTTAAGACTTTCGGTATTCACAGAAGGCATTTAGGAGTCCCAAAGTTAGGAGTCCTAACTTTACTACTCCTAAACTGAGAAAAATCCTAACTTTAAGACTTTCAGTATTCACAGAAGGCATTTAGGAGTCCTAAAATTAGGACTCCTAACTTCTGTGAATAACAAAATGAGTAAGTGCCTTCTGTGGATACCAAAATGAGCAAGTGCCTTCTGTTAATACCAAAATGGTAGTAAGTTTAGGATTTTGTCTTAAATTAGTTCTGTGAATCGGGCCCGTCTATCATATCTATCCTAGACAGTCCTTGCAAGTGTGGAGGTGAACCTCTTTTCATAGGAGTAGTCCAAAGTCAACTCATGGTTTTGTGGTGGAGTTCTATTTTTTCTTGTGTTTTGTTTCTACAGCTTATTACACTCTTCAGGGTTTTTGTGTAAATATCATTTATAGCATTTGGCAAAAAAGTATTCCAAATTTAAAACAAATTTGGGGGAGGGGGATTGTGATTTTGAGCCCATGCATTCATGTTTTAACCTTTTTCCATGTTGAGGTCTTATGCCTCCACTGCATTCCTGTTTAAACTGTGTTTATATTTTTTTCCTTCCAATACCTGGAATTGATATGGTTTTGTGTTTTTCTTCTCAGTGGATTGTTTTAAATCTGAATTGGTGGGTCTGTTACAAACTTTTCCATATTTTTCATTCCTTGGAGCCACAAGTGTTGCACAGCTCCTGGTTTTCAGTGTTAATTTTTTGTTGAGGGTGGTTTGAAGCAGCTTTAGGATTTTCCATAAGCACCTTTACTCTGCCTTTTCCCTAACCTTGTTGGATTACTGTAAAGCAATACATCTTTCTCTTAAGCATTATTGCCTGATCTTATTCTTTTTCCCCTGACTGCAAAAGGCTTATGTGCTCCTATATTTAAACTCTGCTTGTACAAATTTGTTTAAAAAGGTTTTAGGTTTCCCTTTCTTTGCAGGCTCATCCTTCCCTTTTTTGTCCATTCTCTGCGTCCATGCTAAGTCATTTGAAAAAATGTAACGTTTTTCATTGTGGTTCCCTTTCAGTTGCCTTTATCATTTTGTTAGTTGCAGGCACTTTAAAGCAGACTTGGTTGCTATTTAAAATCATTTTTCCATATATTTTTTTACATTGCGTTAGCTCAACTTCATTTGAGTACTTTTGTTTTCCATTGCCATTGTGTTTTACAGATTTTTCCTTCATTTTCTTTAAATGCAAGTGCTTTAGAACAGAGTTTAGTGCATTTGGAATTCACAGTGTCCTCAACTTTTCTTACAATTGTTTTCGGAACACATCAAATAACACCAATTATATTTCCAATGTCAGTCCAGTGACTGCACCAGACATCCAAAAGATGTGTCAAACTTGCCTAGCGGGACCAAAAAAATGTGCCATCTCGATGAAATGGACGTGGTTGCTTATTGAAATATTTTTTCCATACATTTTTTATGCTGTCCAAACCCTCCAAAAACCCTACTGTCCTCCACAGACAACTCAAACTTGCTTAGAGGGACTAAACAAGTGTGCCATCTCACTGCAAAGGCCTTCTGCCTTCCTGTATGTATTTAAACTCCGAGGGGCAGATTTACAAGAAAGTGACGCATCTGTAGAGATGCGTCACTTTCCCTGCGCCACCATGCAAAACCCTTGCGTCATCATGGATACGCCGTATTCACAATGCGGCGCACCATGGCGCAAAGATTGACAGATGCGTCAGAAATTCTGACGCATCTGTTGATTGAAAAGTCACGCATTGCTGGAGTTGTGTCGCAAGCACGGCGCAACTCCAGCAATGCGTGTTGCGGCCTATTCCCAATACACTGTGTCACTCCTTACGCCTGCTTCAAGCAGTCGTAAGTTTTGACGTAGTGGCGTCCTAAAAGTCACGCAGTGAAATCATGTAGGTTTCACTGCGTCACTTTTACGAGGATTTTCTGCATGGGAACGCCTACCCTGCATACATTATACCTGACACAGGTATGATGTCACGCAGGGCTTTACAATGTGACGCATCTCCCTAGATGCGTCACGTTGTAAATGGGCCGCAACTTTTACGCTGCCGATGCATCGCAAAAGTGACGCAACAACAGCGCAAAAGTGACGCACATGTATGCAACCACGCTTCAAAATGTTTCAAGCTCTTCTTTCTTTGCAATTGAACGTGCTGTTTTTACCCTGAGTTTGCTCAACTCCATTGAGGACTGTCATTTTCCATTGTGGTTTTGTTTCAAAGAGTTTTCTTTTTGTTCTTTATGTGGAAGTGCTTTAGAACAGAGTTCAGTGTACTTTGTAATCAGGTATCCCTACATTGTCTTAACTTTCTGTTTCTGCCTCTTTTCCTTTAGATTACATGAAATTACATCAAATATACTTGCAGGTGAGTCAAGTGACTGCGCCCACTCCCCAAAGATGACTCATACCTACCTAGAAGGCTCAAACAAGTGTGCCACTTCACTGTCAGAACTTTTGGCATTCTAGGGGACATGAGTCGTCAAACCAAAAGCAAGATGGAGAAGTTTATGCAGCCTGTGTAGGCTGTGATGAATGGATCACACCTGGCTACCCATATAACAGCAGCAGATCAGGCCAGAAAGTACAATGACCTGATGCATGCTGACGGTGGAGTACTGTTTTGCTCTGTGTGCAATGTGTTGGTGGACCATGTCCAAAAGAACACAATGGATTTGCATGTGTGACCCAAAAACACTTGAAGCTCTACAATGCTGCTTCAGACCCGCACTCTTCACCGAAACGTGCCCGTCTTCTGACTGATTACCCACATTTAAAAAAGAGTACAGCTGCCAGTGCCTCAAATCATGAAATAATAAGTGAGTGGGTCAATGTCTGTAAGCACTGAACATTACAGTGAGCAAAAATGACCACCCTGTGTTGCACATGTTTTCCACGAGTGAGTATGGAGTAGTGGAGCGATACCTGGAAGTCATCAGCTTCAAGAACGTTATGTCCCAGAGAGATATGTAGGAGCTAAGGATGATCTGAAAAAAACAATTGCAAGATCAGAAGATCAGTGCTGCATTAGATGAAATATCTGATGTCGAAGGACGGTGTGTGTTGAATGTTTTATTTGCAGTGGTCTCTTCACAGGGTGATCGTCAAATCCACAACCACCTAGCAGACACGGTGTTCCTCTTGAAGTGCAACCACGGGACTGTAGCACAAGCAGTTGTGAGGGTTCTCACAGATAACAACATAGCATTTCAGAATGTTATTTCTTTTAATACAGACAATGTGGTCTACATGCTTAAGGCATACAACACTGTGTTGAGAAATCTATATATAAACTCAATGCATATCACCTGCTTGGCACACATGATGAAGCTTGCTGCGGAGTCGTTGTGGAAGCCTTTGTTTGGAGCTAAAGTCGTTTTTGCTGTACTTCTCACAAATCTTCTACATGAGTGGTAGCAGAAAGAGAAGATACCTTCAACACCTTGCTGAGAACCATCGGATGAAACCATGGATGGCACCTGTCCCGAGCACTTTAGCTGACAGTCTTGGTTTTCTGTTGTCGAGTACCACTGCAAGCACTTTGATGCCTATGCTGGGTTTGTTGAGTCAGAGGTGCACAGGATTCTGAGCAGTGACAACAAAAACTGTATTTAAGTTCAATTGGACATTGTGGCAGAAAAATGTCAAAACATTTTAAGTCTGATGGATTTATTCTAGAGTCAGACACAAGTGACAATGAAGGTGTATGATTATCTAGAGTCACTGCAACCATTCCTAGAGACCTCTGCAGAGGCTGAATTGACTCTGGCGCAGAAAAAACAGAGAACAGCCCAAATGAGCATTTGAAAATGACATTGAAAAGGTAGACAAGTCCATGAGGGAGGCCCAACTAGACATTGGATTCTTGAAACAAGTATGCACTTTCAATCCTGCATGACTCTGCACCCTATCCAAGGACAAGAATGCATATTCGGCTATCCCTGCTTTGAGTGAGGTTCCTGATCAGCAGCTTCACCTCTGCTTTGAACATGTTGACCGAGAAGCAGTACAGGCATCAGTTTCAGGGGTGATTGATACTGACCTCTTTTGGCATTGGAAAGGTGACAGCATTCTAGTTCTTTCACCGCTGGCAGCTGTGTACAAGGAGCATTCTAGTCCTTTCACAGCTGGCAGCTGCGTACAAGGACTGTGTGACCAGCTCTGCAGATGCTGAAAAAAGCAACAACCTTTACAATTTATTTTTTGTCAGCCAGACATCTGTCCCTCTCAGAAAAATCTATTGAGGCATTATGGTTTTTACATTATAATAAGCAGCAGTATATCAAGCTAGATTTGGGCTGCTCCATAGAATTTCAAATACATGGCCAAGATTAAAACCTAAATAAAACAAGCACACAGGTTCTGTGGGTCTAATTCATTAATTTGCAGGTTTATGTCAGTACAGTTCAATTCTCTTTATTCGGATACAAACATATCCATAAAAGAGGCAGGCACATACAATAAATAAATACATTCACAATTGTAAAACTGTTAAAAACAAACCCTTGATTCTACAATACAGTACAGATTATAAAGTGCAATTAGACAGAGTTTATTGAGATGCAGGCTCTAACTGCAATTTTCAGAAAGGTGCGCACACAAATTATTACCTCATCCTCTCCCAATGTGAGGAGAGGTTTGTAGGCATCTCTAAAATCGATGTGTGATCTTTTTGTTTTTAAACGGAGCAGGAATGATTTGGTATATTGTTCATATAATTTACAGAAAAATAAGAAATCTCATAGAGTTTGATCCGAGTGCCCATTACATGGACAAGGAATAAAATTAAGATTTGCTTGGAAGCCCAGAGGAAAGCATAGTAGATATTTGACAGTGCCTGGTCTTAGGCGGAACAGGAGGCCACGCTCATATCGGCCCATAGATTTAGTCAGATAGCCGGGCAAATGTTGATCATTCTCAATGTTCATGTACACAACTATGCTAGATTTACAAGACAGTGTAACCAGTATTTCCTCGTTATAGTACCTATACAGGGCCACCCTCAACTCCTTTTTATTTACAGTATCTGAATTGTTGGGGTTATCTAAAACATTTCCACAGCTAATCCTGCATAAACTGGATCTCACCTCTGCTAACCATGGAAAGTCCATACCTTACTCACATTTGAGACAATCAGCTATGATATCTCTACTAAGGGACGCTACCTTGTTTTTCCATATGGTTAACCAAAATAGAGCAGGACGCGCTCTAATATAATCTTCGATATGTAATGGCACCCAAGAGCTTGCGACAGAACCTATTCTCCTCAAGCTGGATATTAAGACATTTAGCAATGCCTCAAACCTCGCACCATAGGTTGCTTTACACTGATTTGAAAAAAACATGTTAAATTACCCCCCTCTCCTCCTGGGTTAAGGCAAACCAAGTACTGTGTTAACTGACCCAGAAAACTTAGTCCTGCAATAAGCAGTATGGTCTGTCCATAGACCATTAGTAACAAAAACTAAACCCAAAAAGTGATTGTATTAAACTCTGATCGATGACATGGAGGACATTCAGCGCATGCTTCCTTGGTCAACAGGCTCTTATAAAAGATCTTTTTTAATTAGTACACCATTCAATTTCAATTCAATTTCTTTCGATCTTCCGAAGACAGATCATAAAAGGTACACATAGTGACAAACAACATTATAATCAAAACTCATTAAAGAAATTACAGTCACATATTCCATTTTAAATAAGTAAAACTTGAGGCAAAGAAAATAATTTGACCATAGCTAAAGTGGCAGTGCAATTAAAATAGATCCATAGTTAGCTCCGAGTATTAGACGTTAGCATTTTTATTAAATATTAAAATCAGTCTTAGAAAAAGTAATAAAATTAGAAGCAACTATAGGCATTTAAGCAGCAATACAAAAACAATAAATACAGGGGCTACTAAAGTACTTTGGTATTAAAACAACATGCTCCTTCTCATTGTTAAAGTGCACTTCAAAAAGCTCGCAACAGCAAAGCAAACATCATAGGCATTAAGTTGCAAAAGATAATACAAGGCCGCTTTGTACTTGGAAAATTTGTATCTGCACAAAAGCGGTAGTATACATTTCCTAGTAAATGGAAGATAACATTGACCAAAAAAAAACAAAATGTAAAATAGTTTGGCTCGAATGTTCATCACAAGGGCAGGTGGTAATAGTTTCAGGAGAATACTGGCCCAGAGGGAATCATATCAGCCAGCGAAATGACCCCAGCCTAAATCTAGTCAGCAAATTCCTTTCATAAACATTAGTTATTAGTACACAAAGCGAGGGGGGCACTAAAATCAACAAAATCTCGTACTAGTAAGTGCAGGGCTTTGGGGTGCAGCTCATTAGGACTGCATAGTCAGCGATAATAAGGATGGGAGTATAAGCCTGTTAATTCTTGAAACATCATTAGTGAGTGTTGCTAATAACTTATGTAAATTGTTGATATATAAGATAAAAAGTAAGGGGGCCAGGACAAAGCCCTGCCTTACCCCTCTAAAAACATCAATATCATTGGAGACTTCCCCCTGTATATTAATTCTAATTCTAACTTTCATATTTCGATGTAAATATGCTAAGAATTGCACTATTGTCTCACCCATTCTGGTTTCCAGCAGGACAGACCATAACTGTTAACAAAATCAAATGTAGAGGTCAAATCCATAAACGCCAGGTATATTGGTGAACGCTGGGAAATTGTATATTTCCCGATTATCAAATTTTAATTAAAGCACTGTTCTACTGTTTCTAAAACCCTGTTGGCAGGGATGCAGAATGGTGTTCTCCTCTGCCCAATCTTTGATCTTATTGTATAAAACCCTACCCAGTATTTTCAGTGTCGTTTCTATAAGGGAAATAGGCCTATAGCAACTTGGTAAAGAACGATCACCCTTTTTAAAAATTGGTACAATAATAGAAGCCGACCATGTGCTTTGCAGCAGGATTTGGGTAAATGTTTAAAAAACATTAGGTAGGAGGGGGGGCCAGATATCAGGAATGTGTTTAATGAGATTTATCGCCACCCCATCTGGTCCCAGGGCCTTATTACCTATGCTCTGAGTTATAGCTTGCTCCACTTCTAAAAGAGAAATTACGACTCCCTTAGGATTCTGCAGCTCAGGCATTTCTTAATCATGTGATTGGGCTGTGTATATTGCTGAGAAGTGTGTCTCCTAAGCCTCACTAGTTATATTACAGCTTATCTGTGAGAGAACTTAGCCTATCGCCCACATTTCTTTTGTGGCAGTCCAAACGAGTTTGCCATTACTTTGGCACACAGTATTGGCAAGCGAATCCTGATGGGAGACCAATATCTCTTTCCTCCTTGATGAGATCACCATCCTATATTTTTACCTCAACATTTGCACTGTCTGTGGACACCTTGGCTTTGCCATCAGGGAACTACGCAACTGTTGGTTTACAGCTGAGCATTCATGATGAAACCATCTAAGAGTGCGTGGTAAGGAATGACCAGTTTTCATAAGCTCAGTGCTGATGGTCAAACAAAGATTAGAAAATGCAATGAACACATCAGGATTTGACTCAGCCGATGTGAAACAAACCTCAAACAATGCAAGATTCTCCGTTACCACTTTGTTGAATATTCGCTCATGGTCAACCCCTCGCCACACCTATCAAAGATTATCTGTGGAAGATTCCAGATTCCTTGAGCAACACTATTTTGTATGCAGGCTTAGGCGACAGTTTAAGAGCCACTTCTGTTGGGTTATGGTCATTATGCAGTGTCGCAATGACTTTGCCATACAATAGAAGATCCTCTAGGTTGGGGGAAATTAAGATATAATCAATTGTTGTAGCACAGCCCCTTCCTCTAAACGTCGGGAGCAATACATCATTACTAACAACAGCGGCAGTATCCATGACATTGCTCAAATTTTGGATTAGCTTATGTTCCATTAACTCTATGCCCCTGTTACAAGTTGGGGTTATACTGGGGTTTCTAATACGTGCATCCTTTACTGCCAGTTTAGCATTAAAATCGCCACCCAGACAAATACCTGCTGTATTATCAAAATCCTTCAAATTTCTTAGGGCAGTGGTATAATCAAAATGATTAATAAAATTAATGTTAGGTTTGTTATAGAAATCATTATTATAAACATTTCTCAAATATAGTGTCATGCCTCTTTTATATCTTAAAACTTGGAAATTATCATCATGGGTAGGGATGATTTTAGTACAACCCCCTGCAGTAATGTTCACTTATGTTGCCAAGCCACCAGTGGGTCGTCGCATTTTGGGTAATAAGGCAAGAATGTTATAACACTCACACCCTTCAAGGTGGATATATTTCTAGTGTCCCAGTTTCCTGAAACATTAGGATGTCATATTGCCTAAGCAGCTGAACCCTGTTTCTGACACATATGTAGACCTTGACTAAAAACAAATTGTCGCAATTTTAAATGAACAAAATTCACATAGGTCTTCTCATTGGAAAGAATTACAAGTATTCTCTACAACATACATACAAATCCATAAGTGACGATGGCACAGTGCTCAAGATGAAAGTAATGTGAACATAAATACTACATGATACATAAAGTATATAGACCTGGCAGCATAAACATTGTACATAATGCCTTGGTGTAAACTCTCATGTTCTAATATACCTTGTAAAAATAGAATCTCTTTGTTTGGTGCTGAAAGAACAGCAAAATATAGTGCCACAAAAATGCCACAAAATGTCCATATTTGTTCTAAAAACTTTGATTTTGCTGCCGTAAAATTGGCTACTCTATGCTGCAATATCCTAGGGGGGTGGGTCTGCTTAAAGGCAGAACAATGAAGGTCAGGGTCCCACCATACACCTCAAAACCTAAGAAACTCATCTGCAGAGTCTCACAAGGGTCATCTCTCAGCCCAACACTCTTCGATGTCTACATGGCACCCCTCACAAGCATCATCAGAGCCCATGGATTTAAAACCATAGCCTACGTCAATGACATGCAGCTCAACTTATCCCTGACAAACAACGGTAACACCACCATAAACAACTTCATAAACTGCATGCCCAGCGTGACATACTGGATGAAACAGAACTGTCTGAAGCACAACACAGACAAAACGGAAATATTGATCTTCGGAAACAAGAGCTCACCCTGGGACTCCTTCTGGAGGCCAGTGGAAAAGGACCCACGCCAATCCCATCGGAGCAAGCCAAGCACCTAAAACTCATCCTGGACAATAACGCACCATGGCACCTCAGGTAAACACTGTCACCACCTCTTGTTTCCTCATTCTACGAATGCTACGTAAGATCTTTAAGTGGCTGCCCCTAACCACCAGACACACCGTCACTCAAGCCCTCATCATGAGCAGGCTGAACTAGGGCAACACTCTCTACACCAAAATCACAACCGACCTCACACACAGATACCAGACCATTCAGAACACTGCAGCCAGACTCATCTTTGACCTCCTTTGCCACATCCACATTTTGCATCACCTCAGAACACCCCACTGGCTCCCCATCCAGAAACACTGCCAATACAAGCTGCTCACCCACACATTCAAGGCCTTCCACAACATTGGACATGCCACCTCAACCACTTCCTACTCTTCTACCAACCCACCAGACAACTGGGATCTACGTCTCTCTCTTACAAATATCCCTCGCATCCACAGAAGCAGAGCTGAAGGTCATCCTTTTTCCTACTTCACTGCCAAGACCTGGAATGACCTCCCTCAACACATCAGGACCTCCTCTTCACTACTCGACTTGTGCCAGAAGCTGAAGTCCTGGCTCTTCAACTGACCCCGCAAATCTCCTTCGGATGAGACACACCAACTCTTGCTCGACCTACACATCTGTGTGCTCAACAAATATATATAACATAGTGTAGCATAGCATAACATAACATAACATACCATAACATAACATAGCATAGCATAGCATAACATAACTTAACATAACATAATAATTTTACCTGAACAAAATCTGATTTATGCAACATGGTATAATGGCGTAATCTAGGGCATTAAGCGTTATAACTGTAACATTAAATTAGGCAATCTAATTGAGATTGCATGGTGTAAAGAACATTTCGGCCGTGTTTACCATATTTCAGCATTCCTTGAGATAAAACTTCCGAGTTATACTTCACCAGCATAAGGTCATCAGTCCCGCAGGAGGATATGGCTCCTTGATAATTAAGGGTGCAGTCCGGTTTCCCAATTAATTCGGGTTTTCTTATCACCCTAATCACCGCACACAAGCAAATCAGATGCAGGTTGTCTAGTGGTCTTTAATTCTATTACCAATGATTTTGAAGCTAATGGCTCAATGCTCACAGGGAGGTGGCTGGTATGGGGTGTAGGGGGTGGGTGGACAGGTTATAACAGATTTAAATGACACATCTTTCTCCTTCCCGATCTCGGACAGCCTCTGGAGTTTCTGACAGTTTGCATAAGCTTCCTCCAGGTCCAAGCTCACTCTGAATTTTGAATAATTTTCAGCTAAAATATATTATTTTTTTATGCTAACATGATTTCTGTGTAGCGCTTAATATCGCAGTTTTTTTTCTATTTCTAAGTGCATAAATTAAGAAATGACACGCAGATTGCAAAATATGTGAGTAGATGAAAAAAGAAGATAACAAGGCTAAAAATAGAATGTTCCTATACCTAAACTAGTGAAAAGTGATTAACTTAGTGCAGCTAAAACGTGAATCACATTGTCAGGTTGACCAGTTCCAGTTGTTCTCTAATTGATCGTCTTTCAGAGATAGGTTCTCTCACGTGGCAATGAGCTGCAGCCAGGTTGCAATGAATTCTCGACTTTCATGAGCTGCAGCAGAGGGGAACTCTTGTAGTCGTGTAGGTGCCCTAACAATACTTTCCCTGGCTGGCGTCTATTAGTTCCTGTCACCAGTATGTACAAAATAATTTTCAGATGTAGGTTGTCAGGGGCCAATGCCTCCAGAAATTGCAAATTCCTGCAGAGTGTTTGTCTCAAAGTCAACAACAGTGAATTCGATTTGGAGTCTATCGGTGTTTTTACCATGCAGATGATGGTGGGCTGCACAGAATGTTGTAAGGCGTCTTGCACGGAAACATACGACTTGGGTTGAATAATACTGAGAGGCCTGGTCATCATACAGCTGCCCTGCACTGCCTCTCACGGTTAGCACAGGGTACCTTGGTTATTATATAGCATTTCCCACTGCCCTTCTGCCATTTCTAAGCGCTATAATAGATAATATATAACCCAATATAAAGCCCATAAACATGGTACGATGGCATCGGAGTCATGTCGCAAGTTTCTACCCCGTTCCTGGTGAGAAGATCAAGTAATTGCCCCGTCCTGATCACCCCTGCCTTTATAGTCAGTGTGCTAAACACGCGTTGCTTCCGCAGCGCGCCCAGAACTTCCTAATCAAAGGCGGACCGAGATAGCCCTGCTTCTCATAATAACAGTACGAAAGCCTGGATCATATCTGATACCGCGGGTTGGAACAGCGAAATCCCCATGAAATTGATGTACTGTGTCATGTTGATGCTGTCAGAGGATATGGAATAAAATGTTCCAGTGCAGCCGCATCTGGCAGCGAGTCATTTTCCATCGAGTTAGATCATCTTGTGTTTGGCGCTGCAGACGTGTCCTCTTCCGTCATAACACGCGTAGACTGCCTGTGCGTGCATGGCGTGTCCCCGTGCAGATGACGCCCCTATGCGCCCTGCTTCTACAAAAGACAAGGATCCGCGCACCATCATGCCACAGATACTAACTCAAGGACTCTTTTGGAACGGTGCTTTAAAGGACAGAGGGTTCGGACCAGGACAGAATGCTCCTTTATTTATAAGCAGGGCGAGCGAGCGATGATGGCGATACATTTGACAGGTTTTAGTCCATAAGTGAAATATGTATTCTATTACTGTCAAGGATAGCTCATAGTTTGATGTTGACGTGTTTCCAACATGTTTTCCTGATTTTCAAGAATGGAATTAAGTGTGAAGTTTACAAGCCACATATTAATGATGCACTTTATTGCCCCACGCTTGCTTTATTGGCGCATAAAACAATAAAATTCCACTTATCGATTGCGATCTTTATTGACAAGATGCCTTGGAAAGCTTCGTAGGAAAAAACTAGTGCCTTTTATTTTAGCCTTGCATCGAACAAGCAGATCTTGTCTTTGGGTCGTGCAATAGTAATGGACTCTTGGGCAATCATATTATTTCTCATTTGAGGGCACCAACACTATTGCATGTCAGTTTGAAAGCAACACACCCTTTGTGCCTTTCAGCCTTCCAAACCTGCTCCTTGTAGTTGTAGGTCCAGGTACATTGTGACACAGTAACCAACACAATAAAGGTTGCCTGGTGGCTTTTTATTCTATAGGAAGGCACTGCAACTATATTTGTTACACGCAAGTCACAGTTCAAACAATGAAGACAAAACAAACCACAACGGGGCATATATACTAGAAAATGTTGGGGCACCGCCAAATTTGGCGGTGCCGCACTCTGACATTTTCAAAAAGCAGGGATGCGCCATATTTGATACAATACGACGCACCCCTATATTTTCCCTAGCTCTGGTGCTAAAATGAGCTGCCTGGCGCCAACGTAGGCACTCGTGCACCAAAGTCAAGGGTCCCCACGTTGAAGGGAATGATTGTTTATGTGCAGGAAGGTGGCCCTTCCTGCACATAAACAATCCATCATGGCTATTTGTTACTTCTATGTACTCTGCAATCTGCAGCACATATAGAAGCAGCAAATCGTCATTATTTATTGATTGTTTATGGGCAGGAAGGAACACCTTCCTGCACATAAACAATGATTACTGTCTTTTTGCTCTTCTATGTGTGCTACAGAATGCAGCCCACATAGAACAAGCTTTTGCAATGCAATAGGTCTCGCATTTACGCGAGTTTGAGCTATTCACATTGCAAATAACAATGCCTTTTATTTGTGTTTTCGTTTTTCAAACATAAATAAAAGGCCTCGTCATTTACAATGCCAATAGCTTAAACTCGCGTAAATGCGAGACCTATTGCATTGCAAATGCTTGTTAATTAAAGTGTGGTGTGTGTGGTGTGCAGGCGTGCAACACCCAATGGGCTCACCGGGCTTCAGCTCCCCCCCCCCCCGTCGTGTGAGACAGCCCGGCTGAGACAGCCTCGCGGGCTGGCGTCCATCTAATTGCAGCAGCACCAGAGCACTTCACGGGTCTTAATGAGGCTTTTGTTGTGTTTTCACCCCTTCTTACAGCCATTCTGCCCATGGCTGGAAGTCTTAGACCCCGAAATCTGTGTGTGTGGTGTGTAGTGTGTAGTGTGTGTGTAGTGTGTAGTGTGGAGTGTGTAGTGTGTGTAGTGTGTAGTGTGTGTGTAGTGTGCTGGGAGGACAGAAGCAGAAAACGTGCTGAAAACATCGCTGGGGAAAGTGCTGGTCACGGTTTTCCAACAAAACATTGATTTTTAAATGAATACTGAGTTATAGCTCAGCGTCACAGGGGAGCAGTTACAGTACATCACCCCACCATTACATTTGTGTTAACCTAATACACTTACGCCCATGCTGCTGATATCAAATAAACACCGTGCACAACGTGACGAACCTGCCTGCTCCCGTTTCACAAGTGCCTGGGGGTCTCCAAGCTGAGCGCTTCGGCCAAGCTTCGTTTACACCTCTTCAGCTGCCACGTTTCTTGGGCCTTCAGGGTGGAGAGTCCGAGGCAAGTCTCCTCTCCTAAGGATGCCTCACTCTGCTTGGCAGCAGTTTCAAATGCTTGTTAAAACGTATGCCCAATGTACCACGCATGTCTGGTGTGATAGTGAGTCTCTGGTAAACTAGGCGATAATTTGCTTCAATAGTAACTACTGGGATATTATTTGATTGGCTGAGAGATTTCCTTCACGTTACAAAAAGCACTATCAAATTCGACGTGATTTATAATGGTGACCTTCCCACTGTTACCTGTGTGGTAATTTAAACAACGTATTTTATTTATTTAGCTGCCGCGTTTTTAATAACGAAAACACGAAATACCAGTTAATTGTAAGTGGGAGTTGTAGTCTTGTTCCCTGCAAGTGGACGCCACTAACGCCCTGGACAGCAATTTGTTTCAAAAAGAGAGTGCATGCACAGAATTACCCGATTTTAAAACTTTCTGCCCGCCTCTGTGCACTTCCCATCACGTCCTGAACTCTTGTAAAAAAAATGTTTGCTGTGTGCAGTTTTATATAGCACGAACTCAACCCAAAGGAACCGGAGCGTGTTCCATAAGCACCGGTTGCATTACAAACGAACGCGTTTTTTTTAAGGCACGAGTGATTTGCCCAGAATCAAAGAATGCTTGAGCTGGTTCTCTAGATTCAAGGCCAGCAGCTCTAGCCGTTAGGCCACACCAAGCCCCTTTGAGTTTTTTCTAGCTATGTTTGCCTTCGCTCTATTACGCGCACGCTGCTCTCTACAGCGCTCCGGCGCTTATGCTGGGCGGGGTCTGTGCAGTGGGTAGACCCCAACAAACAAACTTTGAATAACAAAAGCCATTTGCCTTTCGAAATGTCACCTCAGACAGGATTCAAACGACAGCGAGACGTCTGTAGGAGGGTTGGGGGCCGTGGGGCTCGCACCACCATAAATGTGAGGGTTAGGTGAGTGAAAGGGGGGCTGCGAGATGCAGTAAACACCCAAAATGTGCAGTTTTTGTATCACACACGTTTTGAAGCTAGGTTGCAACCCCGCAATCAACCCCGCAAGCACACATACAAGGAAAGAGCGAAAGGAGCTGTAAGGGGGGATGGACGGGACAGAGACAGATCCCCCTCCCCCGGAATTCCCTGGAGTGTAAGAGAATTTTCTCAACCGGATAAATATTTTCCCGGGGAAGAAACACAAAGTTACGTGGGCAAATGCACATTATGCAAAATGCCAGAGTGGCACTGTAAGTTACTTTTTTTTTTAGAGCAAAATGCATTCTTGCTCATTTTGGCCGCAGGAGAGCGCTTCGAAAACAAAAATGGCACACTGTCGCATGCGATGCGAACAGCATCTTATCTCAATTACATGATGTGGAGTAAGTACGAGCCTCCAGGTCGGTTTAGCAGCCGGTGATTATCGGTAAGTCACTTCATCTCCTGGTGCCTACCAAAACAAGTGACGAAAAGGGAGGAGGGAGAAGCAGAGCATATGGTGAGCACTTTGGCCGCTTTGATGTCCTCAGTGGCCGCGCGGCTCACTGAGGACATCAAAGCGGCCGCGAAAGTGATCAGGCAGTGCTTTTCAGGCTGCCAAATGGTGCGCACGCCTGGCGCACATGCACTGTATTTGGAGGCCTGAAAAGCACTGTTTGCACTTCCAGATCCCCCTTTTACAAAAGCTCTCGCGAGAGCAGCGCTAAAGCGCTGTCTCAGGCGAGACCTAAAAAACAAAAATGAGGAGAAAAAAAAATAATTTCTCCTTGTGCTCCATTCTAACGGCTACTCTTGCATTGGCATTAGTTTTTGGAGCTGCCACAGATTTACACCTCCTTGTAAATCTGGGGCACGTCAAAAAGCGATGGGTGTTGTGGTGGAACATCCACAGCAACAGCCATTGCACGCCCCTTTGCCACAGAGGACTGCAGTGGAAGGGGGCATATTTACAAGGTAGCGTTAAGCCATGCTAAGTGGCTTTGAGCCACCTTGTAAATATTGAAAATGGTACTACACCATTGGAGTGTCAAAAAAATTACACTCCCGTGGCGATAGGGGCTTGCAAATATGCCCACGGTTCTAGCACATTCTGGAGCTGAAAGAATACCCCACTGGTTTTAACACTTAGTTGCAAAGAAGCTTTAACCATATGTCCAGTGTTAAATTTGTGAAAGATAAACTGCCGGTGCTCGAACATCGGCAAGCTGTAGGCCAAGGCTGATAGTCTTAAACCCACCTAATGCCTCTTTAATCCAAGACCTGACAGTCCCTCTCTGTTTATTTCACTCTTGCAGGTTCCAGTATTATCCCTTTGTGACGGTTTTTCAGTCTTTGTCTTCATCCATCTTTCAGATTTGTGTATTTTTCCCTCTTTTGCGCTCGCTAAATATCTGATGGGGAAAATAAGCGCCAAACCCCAAAACTAAGTGCCCCCCAAGCGGCAGCCACGGCTCAAATTCAGAACTGCAAATGTCTACAAACCCATAGCCCATATTATCCTGCGATAAAGAATTTTAAACTAGCAAAGTGCCTTTCAGTCTACTTTGTTGATTTCAGAGTTTCACAAATATTGATGTTTCTTAAGGGGAATGCATTCAGCGAACAAAAAGGGCCAAACATGCATTGCAACAATAAAATGAGGCCTGTTAGACATTTACCAAAGTGCCAGCAGTAAATGAAACCAAGCCCCAATTTGACTTCATTTGTGCATCCGAAGTTACAGAGGCTGTCAAAGTCACCTAAACAAACCTATTCACCTAAATACGAATACAAAAGGTTTTGCTTTTGTTTTGCAAAATGGATGTTGTAGAGAAAATGGAATAGTCGGTGCCTCATTACAAGCACTGCTTGATGTTTGGTGCTGGAAGGAGGAAGATACCCAACAGATCAACACTACTAGGCCATTGAAGGAAGTCCAAAGTTACAGTTTGTCATTCTCAAGGCTGATGTGATGCAAGCCTTAGATGACGGCTCTACCTGTAAATTGCTCTTTTCCCTCAGAAACATGGCGATGGCCTGTAAGTCTGCAGAGTGCCGAGAAAACAGAGAAGTCTAACCGACAGGACTAGAGGCAAATCAAAGGACAACCTTTTACTGGCTTCTTTTGACCCAGTGATGTCAATGGGGCCCTGCTGACCACTGTGTAGTGGCTTCTGCATGAGCCCAGGCTGTGGGGATACCTAATGCCTAGAAGCCTGTCCTTAGGGCTGTAGGAGTGAGAAAAAGATACTTTTCCTAAAGATGGAGGAAAGTGGGAATTAGTAATTAGCACCCAGCTGCTCGAAACCACTGCAGCTGCAGACGCTTTCATGGCCAGACTAGGGACTACACGTACTACTCATTTGCACACAAATATTATGCCAGATTGGATTATCTACTAGTCAACCCGGACCTCATCCCTGGTGTGCAGAATGTCACCATTGAGCCCAGATCCCGTTCCGACCCTGCAGCGGTAGTAATTACAATAGAGATCCCTAAACGCAACCCAAACACGAGATCCTGGCACTTACGGGATAATCTCTGTCAGCGCCTTCAAAACATACAACAGATTTCACCCACCATAGAAATCTACTTAGCCACAAACGACACCCCGGGTATGTCCATTTCGATTCTCTGGGACGACCTAAAAGCGGTGGTGAGGGGGAAATTAATTGCGATCCCGGCAGCCGAAAATAAATCCTGTCAGGACAAACGCCATCATCTCTCCGCTCAGGTTGCAGAGCTCGAGCACATCCATAAAAGGACGGGTGCTCCTAGGGTATGGATGCAGCTGGAAGCCGCCAGAGCCCTTCTGGCCAGCCTGGACACAGATAGAGCAGAATATTCTGCAATCTGTTTTAAACACCGATTCTATGTGGGGGGGGGGGGGCAGGTGTGGGCACCTCCTTGCTAATAGACTACGAGTCAAAAGACAGGAACACAGAATCCAAGAGGTCTTAGACTCTAAAGGTCAAATTTAGACAGAGGATCCCCACATCGAGGAGACCTTCCGAGAATATTATCAAGAACTTTATAAAGCTCAGGACCTTCCGTTGGAAAACATTCAGGCCTATTTGGGGGACGTGCACACATCTGTCCTCACAGCGGATCAGAGGGATGATCTAGACAGGCCAATCCAAATTGAGGAAGTCATATCCGGCATCACCCGCTTACAACCTTTCAAATCCCCTGGACCAGACGGCTTCCCAGCCATATTTTACAAGACCTTCTACAAAATCGCACCCATCCTCACCCGGTTATTTAATGAACTGGGGAGATCAGTAGCCCAAAAGCTAGGTGAAAGACCTTGAAGAGGCTCACAAGCACTCAGGTTCCCATAAAGTGAGGAGGTAACAATTGCTGGCCAGAAAACAGCTCAAAGCACTAGATATGGATAAAGCAAGGCATGCTCTTCTCCACACTAAGCAGAAGTACCATACCGGAGGCAATAAAGCTGGTCAATGGCTCACCTACCGACTGAGGGACTAAACACACAGAAATAGAATAACATAGATCCATGGCCGCTGGGGCAGCACTCACACAACAAAATAGACATAGCACAGGTGTTTGTGCATTTCTATGCTGAGAAATACTCTGTGGACATGTTAAACTTTGCTGGAGCCTACCTATCTAAAGCGCACTCCGTACATCGACCAGTGAGGGATACAAGAAAAGGACATTCAGGAGAATGAAGTCTTCTCAGCCATAGCTCAGCTACAGACCGGCAAGACTCCAGGGCAAGACGGATTCCCGCCTGGCTTTTACAAGACATTCACTGCCCAGCTAGCATCTATCCTTAACCATCTATTCAACTCTTTCAGGGACATCAGTACTCTCAAAGATACCATGAGGGAAGGAGTCATCCCTGTGATTCCCAAGCGTGGGAGAGATCCCAACTTCTAGGGCGTCAGCACTCACAAAGATACGATGAGATAAGCAGTCATCACTGTGATTCCCAAGCGTGGGAGAGGTGCCGCTCTGTGCTATTCTTATCCGCCTATATTATTGCTGAATATTGACTCCAAGCTTTTCACTGGTGAATTTGCAGCCCATCTTAACCCATATATGCAAGGAATGGTCGACCAAGCCGGATTTATACCAGAGAGAAGCTGCAGAGACAACATTAAAAGGATGCTGCACCTCATGGATAATGTATGCCGCTCCCGGACCTCAGGGTTACTTACGTCAATCGAAGTAGAAAATGTATTTGATACCATGCACTGTCCCTTCCTTTGGCTAGTCCCGGACGGGGCGGCCCTGGGTAGCCAATCCCAGGAGTGGGTGTGGTGCAGCTGCATCAAACCCATAGCTCAGGTGCGAGTTAACAGGCTGACTCCACAAGCCTACAGCATAGCCAGGGGCACGCAGCAGGGTAGCCCCCTATCACCGCTTCTGTTCAGCCTATATATGGAGCCCCTTGGTGTTATGGATACGAGCGCATATTTAAATTAAAGGCATCTCCGTTGGCCGCCAAGAGCACAAAATAGCACTATATGTGGATGATGTTATGGTAGCTCTTGCCCAACCTCGCACCTCCTTGCCATCATTCCTGCATGAGCTGGAAGCATTTGGAAGAGTATGCAGCTTCGAAGTTAATATACAGAAGTCACAGGCCCTCAACCTCGCAGTCCCACAGAGCTAAAGAGCCAGAGTGGCACACCTCTTCCAGTTCCCATGGATGACTCAGTGGGTGCCATAACTAGGCTTAAAAACATGCCTCTCCATAGAGAAAACAGCAGAAATCAACTACACTGAATTGCTGACTACAACTCACTCTGAGCTACAAAACTGGAAAAGCAGGAGCATTTCCTTGCTGGATATAACAGCAGTGATAGAAATGACCCTCCTCAAAATCCTTTATATAATGCAGACCCTTCCACTGGAGCCACCTCTGCATGCGCTAGGCAAATTGCAATATTTGATTAAGACCTATAGTTGGGACGGCAAGAAGCCGTGCATAGCTGGGAAGCAGGCCTAATTATTAAACACAGAGAAGGACCTGGGCATTGCCCACTTAGTCCATTATCACCAGGCAAGCTAACTGCAATACTTGGTAAATGGAGCAGTCCCCTCATGGAAAAACACTGGTACTTTTTCAAGCTATTGCCATAGTCCACTTATGAAAAATTCTCAAATAACACTGCCCATCTGGGGTCTATATATTGTATGTTATGCTGGTGACATTTGGGAACTGGGAAACAGTTGGCCTGGCTCAAAAATTATCCACACACATCCATCCATAATTACGGATCATAGGCAACCCTGATTTCCTCCCCACCATCCAAGGCCCTACATTTCTCCTGTGGCAGGAGGCTAACTGCAAAAGAATTGGGGGCATTTTCAACCACCTATGTCTCATGGACTTTGCACAAATTCAATCCAGTTATGACATACCAGAAAGTGAGAAGTAACTCTACCCTACTATTAAAAATTGGGCTACCCACCCACTAGTTCGCTCCCCATGCTAGGTGACCACTTATTCACTTGGGGGCATATGTATCAAGCCCTTTTCACGTTTGCAAACGGGCCGGCCCATTTGCGAACGGGAAAAGGCCTTTTGGGATGTATCATCCCAAAAGGGAATCGCAAATTAGAGAATCGCAAAATTTGCCATTCTCTATTTTGCGATTGCATTTAAGGAATCGCAAACTGCGATTCTTTAAATGCAATGTATGAAGCACAGAAAAAGTGTGATTTGGCCTTAAGGAATCGCAAATTACAACCAACTTCAAGTTGGTGGTAATTTGCAATTTCTTTGAAAAATGCACTTCTTTGCATTTTCCAAAGTGCTATGTGGCACACATACATGCCCTTAGGGCATATATGTGTGCCAAATGTGCACACATACATATTTCAGGGGGGCAACAGGGTGTCCTTTTGACACCGTGGCACCCTTGAAATTGCATTCTTATTTTGTGATTCCCTAATTGCGAATCGCAACTTGAGAATGTTTTCCCATTCATTCCTATGGGCCTCCTGGACCATAGGAATGAAAGGGAAGGTATTCCTTAATTGCGATTCACAATTTGCAAATTGCAATTAAGGAATGCCAAGGAATCGCAAATTATTTGTGAATTTTTTATTACACCCCTTTTTGAGATTCTCAAATAGCGATTCCCTAAAAATCGCTATTTGAGAATCGCAATAACGGTATTTGATACATATGCCCCTTGGAGAAATGGCTCCTCAATTGCTACAATGAAAAAGACCTTCTCTCGAACATATATATACATTTTGAACAAGCCCATTGATTCTAATAAATCCCTGACTCAGTGAAGGTTAGCAACCGATTTAGACCACTTTTTTACCCCTAAGGAATGGGCCAACATTCTTTATAGGACCCCCACCTCCTCCTTTAGCACTGCTGGTAAAGAAACTATGCTCAAACTAACCCACTACTGGTATTACACCCCAGCCAGGCTGGCTAAAGAGAAACCTAACGCTGATGATGGTTGTTGGCGTAATTGTGGCCATGACGCATGGCACTTTGACCCACCTCCTTTAGAGCTGTCACAAACTTAAAAGATACTGGGAAGATGTGCTTAAAGATATCAACGAGATATGCACAACACATATACCCAACCTTCCCAATTATGTATTCCTGCGCTTACAATGCACTGGCATACCTGTTGCACATTAGCATTGTGGGCAGCTGTTAGAAATGGGAGTCTCTAGTTGGCAGAGGTAAGTAACTCGTCCAAGTAGGGACCCTTCCTTCCAGTCAGGATAAGGGAGTTAAACTCCTAAGATAACCCCTGCTCACCCCCATGGTAGCTTGGCATGAGCAGTCAGGCTTATCTTAGAGGCAGTGTGTAAAGCATTTGCACATAACCAACAGTAATATAGTGTAAGCACTACAAAAGGACACCACACCAGTTTAGAAAACTATCCAATATTTTTCTATACTTAAGACAAGACCAAAAACAATAAAAATCCACAATACAATACTAAGAAATCTTCAATTATCAAAATAACACTGAAATACAGTTCCTTGAAGTCAATAGCTCCCGCCGGGGCTATCACGGCGTCGTGAACAAACAAATCCAAACAGTTCTGGCTGACAGCAGCATCGCAGGCCAACTACGGTGTTGGGAAGACCCGCAAAACAGTACCTTTAGAAATGCAGGGTGTCGGCGGCCTCTTGTTGAGCTCTGAAACCATGGCGTCTGCAGGCGTCTGTTCCGGAGGTCATGCAGGAGTCGTCGGGCCCTTGAAGTCACTCGCGTTGGAGATCAAACTCCTTGCGGTTGAAGTCAGGAAAGCTGGAGTTGGCAGGCGTCGGGTGCTGCGGTGCAAAGTGCAGCGGTGCAAAGTGCAATGCCCTCAGGTTACGTGCAAGCAGAGGCTCGGTGGTGGTGTCAGATGGCGTCGTCGGTGAGACCAGGGTCGCGTGCGAAGTGATGCGGTGCTCGTCTCGATGCTGGCAGGTCACGGTGCAGGTAGCATCGTCGTCGTTGCTGAAGCACTGTCGTCAGCTGACGAACTAGAGTCGATGATGCCAGCATCGATAGGCCAAGGCAGCGGTGCAGGATGTGGACAGTGCGCTATGTAACTTACGAGCGATGCCTTCGAACCACGGTGCAAGCAGCGGTGGAGATGCTGGCGTGAAGCAGCAGCGTCGGGGATACAAAGGCGGCATCGTGAAGCGAAGTGGTGCAGAGTGTGGTGCCCACAGGTTGCAGTGTTAGCAGCAGCTCAGTGGCGGCATCAGATGGTGTCGTTGGTGAGACCTGGGTTGCGGTGCAGCGGTGTGGCGTTGTGGTGGTGCCCTCTGCGGTGCCTGAAGGACACGGAGTTGGCAGCGGTGTCATAGACAGCGTTGGGTTGTTTTTCTTCTGTTGCAGCACAGAAAACACAGTCCCCAGTGCTGATGGCAGAAGTCTTTGCTGTTCTTGAGACTTCTTGAACAGGGGACAAGCTCTACCTCAAGCCCTTGGAGATACTGAAAGAAAGAAGTTGTAGAAAGTTCAGTCCAGTTCTTTTACTGCCCAAAACAGAAGCAGCCACTGCAGGCCAACACAGCAAAGCACACAGCAAAGTGGTAGTCTCTCCCCACAGCTTCTCCAGCTCTTCTTCTTGGCAGTCTTCTTGGTTCCAAAAGAGTTCTAAAGTTTAGGGGTTTGAGCTCCACTTTTTATAGCCCAAAATCCATTGTCCTCTCGGGCAGAGAGGGTCTGTGCTTAGTCCAAACCAGTTTGGTCCTCTCTGGCCCAGCTTCCCAGCAGGTGTGGAGACAGCATTGCCCAAGGTAGAAAGGGCCTATTCTGGTGTAAGGGAAATCTCCTCCCACCACTCTAAATGCAGACTGGGCCTATTCAGGTGCTAGGGACAACTCCTTCCACTACTCTCAATGCAGCCCAGGTCTATTCAGCCCAGCCCTGACCCATCTAGACTCTCTGGTGCCACTGCTCCTCCCCAGCCCCTGTCACTCCAAAGCCAGACAGTCAATACACATCCTAGCAAAGGCACACAGGATGGCTAAGCAAGAAAATACTTTCTAAAAGTGGTATTTTCAAACACAGAATGTAAAAATCACCTTTACTAAAAGATACATCTTTAGATTCTGAGTTGAGGCATACAAAACTGTATTTCTCTACCTTGTTCCCAGGGCCAGTTATGTTTAAAAGATGTTATAAACAAACTCCCCATTCTGTCCTATGGGAACAGGTAGCTTTGCAATAGTGAAAAACGAAATTGGCAGTAATTCACTATCAGAACATGCCACACACACCAGGGCATGTCCTACCTTTCACATACACTTCACCCTGCCCACAGGGGTACCTTGGGCCTACCTTAAGGTGACTGACATGTAAGAAAAGGGAAGGTTAGGGCATGGCAAGTACACTTGCCAAGTCGACATGGCAGTCCCAGGCTGCACACAGGCTCTGCAGTGGCAGGCCAAAGTTACATTTACAGGCTGTTTGTGTGGGTGGCACAATGCAGTGCTGCAGCCCACTAGTAGCATTTGATTTACAGGCCCTGGCTCACTCAGTGCACTTTACTAGGGACTGACAAGTAAATCAAATATGCCAATCATGGAAACACCAATTCATAACACAATTTATTCAGAGAGAAAATGCACTATAGCACTGACCAGCAGTGATAAAGTGCCCAGAGTCCTAAAAACAACAAAGACAGGTCAGGAAAAAATACGAGGAAGATGCAAAAAAAAAGTTTAAGCATAACCCTGCAAAAAGGGCCATTTCCAACCCAACCCCCTTCCAGCCTAAAGCCAGGTTAGACCAATCCATACCTCTATGGGCTTCCCTGCTTGGAGCGATAGAACATGGAACCTGGGCCGCAAAAGCAGGGGTTTATTCCTGTTCTACGCCTTCCTGAAGCCAGTTGGATCCCTCTAACCATACTCATACATGTGTGTTTGTGAAGGACATCTAACATGGGCTTCAATTGGAATTCCATAGAGCAGATTATCAAGCCCATTATCGCAGTTTTAGAGGCAGTTTTCTGCCGCTAAAGCAGTGATAATTTTATCGCCTGGCTTGATAATATGCCCCTATGTTAAAATCAACTTAAACAAAATTTCGATAACTGTGCATTTTTGATTCCCAGCCCAACCAGGCGTCAGTACCACTGGAAATGTTTATACAAAAACAGATGCTAACATGAACAGACAAACGTATCCACAGCAGACTTAGATAATAATCTCATTGTAGACATGGTGCATGTCAACAATGAGTATAAGGGGTGAGAGAATCTAGGAGCAAAAGATGACCAGGCAAACATTTTTGCATATATTAAAAAAAAATGGAAAAGACTAAGAAAATCCAATATGGAAAATCGAAGCGTAGCAGATCAATCTCGAAGGTTTCATCAGCTATTCATTCCATAGAACAGCAATTTCCGCTCAACTCATAAAGCCAAAAAGAATTCTCAAACCTACTTAAAGCCAATAATTGTGGATAAAAAATAGCTGTAACAGCACTGACTCAAACTAGCATGGTAAGTACTGATAGGCCAACAGTTGACGGCTGGTGACATTCTAAAGTGGTGAGGCGTAAAACAATAGCTGTATTGCAATGTTGCAAGCGAGCGTAGCGAGTGAGCCCGAACCACCTATGGGGGTTGAAAAAAGAGTGGGCAAATGGTGCATTTTCAAGCAAATATGAGATAGCAGGAAGGTTAATAAAGCAATTGTGAATCAGATGCTCCTTAATTAACATTCTACACAAAACATGAAGAACACATTTATTGATTGTGCCCTGGGCCTGAACGCACTTCAGCCCAGCAGATACAGGTCAGGCAGGCTGAGCCTAGAAAACACCAGTCTCAGCAAAAGATTGTGAGTCAAACTCGGTGCTTATACTGTCACTGCCCTGAATTTGAATGTATCATTGAGCATATCAACCGGGTACTGCCCTGACTCTGCATGTAAACGGTGTATGTGTGAATTTAAAGGTACAGACCAGTTTCACCAGCACTGCCTCTGTAGACATGCCAACAGGGCGGACTGTATTGCTCCGTATTGTTTAGCAGGCCTCTCCTTTACAAACATCAGTATTTCACTTTCTCTAACTTACTTTGGCTGGTACCTGCTTCTTCCAGTTCTTCCTTGCATCTATTAAGTTCCCACTCTCTGCCCAGTAGCGCACCAAGGCTGCAAGGAAGGAAATTGGGCTCACCATCCAGTGGTTTTGCGTAATGGAAAAACAGCCACTAATTGAGGTAAAGTGTCCCCCTCACGCCGCCGGGCCTCAGCGCCACTGACCCTGCTGCATTATGGATGGCTGCGCCCCTGTCTCCGCTGCTCTGGTTTATCCCTCCTGTCTCTCTTTCTCTCTGTCTCTTCTTCCCACTCTCAGCGTCCACAGCACGGTGCTGGTTAAATGTGCTGGGCCTTTATTTCAGGATGGCAGGCCCCTTGTTCAGCTGCTTAAAAATCACCTGCTGCCGCGAGCTCTGACCCTAAATAAACCAAACCTGCGGAGACAGATGCAGAGACAGAGCGGCACAATGGCGCAGGGCTATACAGATGCTATACACCGTGTCGGATCTATGCATTGAGAGACCCTTGCAGAAAGCGTACCCGGAAGTCCGTGTTTTGCCCCTGACTGTGCGCACTAAAAGTCACCTCATCCCGTTCCGGAACTCTCTCACCTTCCACCCATCACACACAGGGGGACTGAGTGCCACCCCAGCGTGCAGGATCAAAAATGCATCGCAGGCCTCCACCGGCCCGAAAGGTAATGCAAGGGGGCATTTCTCACTCACAAATAACACAAAATGCTAGACCTGGATATAACATAATAGTGTGGAATATTGTGAATTATAGAGCATTTCGCACAATTTTTGGCAAGGTAATCACATGAGTTCCTACCAGGTTTAGAACTGTGGATTTCCAGTGTTCTTTACTGCAAATATGAGAGTCATTCCTCAAAGAGTGTGGAATTACAGAATACACTAGGCCCTATACCACTAACACGAACACCGCCCCAGTGCGCACGTCTGTCTACACAATATTCCACAAGAACAACAGAAGGTCACCTCACACAACCCTGTATGGCCGCGGCTGCACTGTTCTGAGCATTCAGTGACAGCCCCGTCCATCAAGATTTTTGACAGGGCAATCCACGGACGCCACCTCCAACTCCTTACAGATGTGCATCTGGAAGCCCAGAGCTAGAAACAAAGAAAAGCGCACCTCTCCGAACTGTTGTGAAATATGGATCTCCCTGTGTAACTGGAGCGGCGGATAAAGGCACTCAGATAAAGCACGACTGAGGAATGGTCACTCGGGGGTGGGGACAGGACAGGTGGCACTTCAAATACTCACGGGGGTGGCGCACCGGGTGGGACCCAGGGGGGTTAAAAATAACATTAAAAAACCCTTAAACTTACCTGACAGGGCGGGTATGCGGCGCCTCTGCTGTCTGCTCCTGGGCCGGGGTCCGGTGCGTTGGCGCCTTCAACGTCTTCTGCGTGAGTAGCTGGCAGTGGCAACCCCTCTGAGCCAATCCAGATGCTGCTCAGGCAGTGCCAGGATTGGCTGAGGGCAGGGATACTCCCTGCCCATTAGGAGACCGGGCACTGCGCAGGAAGCAACCCTCGGTCTCCTAAGGGGAAGGCTAGTGCGCATGTTCGGGCTGATCGTAAAAGTGATCAGCACAAAAACGAACAGGCGCACTATTGTGCAGTCACTCAACCCTGAGAGTGCTGCCACAGCCCCACCCCCTTCAGCGTCCGTGTTCTACTTCTGACGCTAATTCCAATCAGAAGTCCTGATTGCTGCAATTAGTGTCAGAAGTAGAACGATTTCTAAATGGGGCCGTGGCATTAGTGTGGCAATGCCCCAATGCCCCTAATGGACGCACCACCAAGGCCAATGAAAACAAGCATTTGCAATGCAATAGGTCTCGCATTTGTGAGAGTTTGAGCTATTGGCATTGTAAATGACCACGCCTTTTTTATTTATGTGTTGGTTTTTAAAACATAAATAAAAGACATTTCATTTACAATACCAATACCTTAAACTCTCGCAAATGAGAGACCTATTGCATTGTAAATGCTTGTTAATAGTGCTTGCTATCATCGATGTTGTCATCCAGAAGCTCTCTAAATAAAAAGTGTTTTTATTTCCCAACTCTTTGGTGGTTGGGTTTTTGCCAACATAAGGATGACAAGCAGAGGCAGCCCAATTTTATGCGACACAAAAACACACTGTTGGGACGGGCAAGTGAAGCATCTGAAGCAAATGATGCAGAGAATTGTGACAGATCCACAAAGTAAACATAACACGGTAGGGGAAAGTGCACAAACAGATGCCCTTAACAGAATTTGAGCTTCGGCTGTAATCATTAGCAAATCACTATCTAGTAATTAAAAATAATTAAACAGCGATCTCAGAGGGGCGGTGGGGGGAGAGAAATAAAAAAGAAACACAGTTGGGATGGGCAAGTGAAGCATCTGAAACAAATGATTCAGAGAATCGGGCCGGAGCCACAAATTAAACATAACACGGGAGAGGGAAGTGCTAAAACGGACGCCCTTAACAGGTTTGGAGCCTCGGTGTTGGCTGTAATTATTAGCAAATCACTCTCTATTAATTACAAATGAATAAATAAACAGCGATCTCTGAGGGGCAGTGGGGAGAGACAAATAAAACAATTAAAAACAAAACACACAGTTGGGACGAGCAAGTGTAGCATCTGAAACAAATGATGCAGAGAATCGTGCCGGAGCCACAATGTACACATAACACAGGAGGGAGAAGTGCAAGAACAGACGCCTTTAACAGGGTTCGAGCCTCGACATCGGCTGTAATAATTAGCAAATCACTATCTAGTAATGAAAAATAAATAAATAATCCGCGATCTCGGAGGGGCGGTGGCGAGAGACAAATAGTTAAAAATAAATAAACAGCGATCTTTGAGTGGCGGTGGGGAGAGACAGATAAAACAATTTACAAAAACACACTGTTGGGGCGGGCAAGTGTAGCATCTGAAACAAATGATTCAGAGAATCGCGCACGAGCCACACACAGCCAAAGTGGAGAACGAAAGTCCGATCGGCTGTAATTATTGGCAAATCACTATCTAGTAATTAAAAATAAATAAATAAACCGCGATCTCGGAGGTGCGGTGGAGAGAGACAAATAATTAAAAAGAAATAAACAGCGATCTTTGAGTGGCGGTGGGGAGAGACAGATAAAACAATTTGAAAAAACACACTGTTGGGGCGGGCAAGTGTAGCATCTGAAACAAATGATGCAGAGAATCGTGCACGAGCCACACACAGCCAAAGTGGAGAACGAAAGTCCGATCGGCTGTAATTATTAGCAAATCACTATCTAGTAATTAAAAATAAATAAATAAACCGCGATCTCGGAGGGGCGGTGGCGAGAGACAAATAATTAAAAATGAATAAACAGCGATCTTTGAGTGGCAGTGGGGAGAGACAGATAAAACAATTTTAAAAAACACACTGATGGGGCGGGCAAGTGTAGCATCTGAAACAAATGATGCAGAGAATCGCGCGTGAGCCACACACAGCCAAAGTGGAGAACGAAAGTCCAAGATAGCAGCGCCATTTAGAAGAACAAGCAGGAAGTGGGATAAGGGAGGGGGTGGCAAATGGTGTGCACTTTCTCGGCCGCTTTGATGTTCTCAGTGGCCGCGCGGCTCACTGAGAACATCAAAGCGGCCGGGAAAGTGACCAGGCAGGCTGCCAAATGGTGCGCGCGCCCGGCGCACATGCACTGTAGTTGGCGGCCTGAAAGCACTGGTTTCCACTTCCAAATCCCCCTTTTACAAAAGCTCTCGCGAGAGCAGCGCTAAAGCGCTGGCTCAGGCGAGACCTAATAAAAGAATTCCTGGAAAATAACCAGGAAACAGTAAACAAACCCAACCAAACGTATGTTGCACAACTTAGAAGTAAAAATAAAGAACAATTTGAATTAAATCCAACCAATTCTTTGACAGTTCCTTTATTTTCTCAAATGAGCACAAATCCAAATAATGATGCATTCCACCTCAAGTTAGATCCAAAGATGAAAATCATTATGTTCAAATTTAGACAAATCAAATCTCCCCCACAAGACAGCTCATAAATTCGGTGGGCTCTCAAATAAAACCTGATCCCATGATGCCAAGGGAAAGTGGGGGGAGAAATGTAAAGCAGCTCTCACAAAATCTGGTCATAAACATAAATGATATCGATCACACAGCTGAAAAATGTGCAGAAACAGCAGATGGGGCAGAACTTGCCAGATGCATGCCAGATGTATGGTGCAGAGAGATTTTAATAATGCAATGAAAGAAAATAACACAGTAGAAAGTCACACACAAACTAGTGTAAAAGAACTAGAAACCAGTAATTTGTCTATTTTACTAACTCCACAGTATACTTGAAGACGCCCACAATACTACCTAAATTGAGGCAACAATCTTAAATGACTAAAAATACTCTCTAATCATCACATGTTCTCTAACTCGTCAATAATTAATATAGGCACCATAATTAAATTCCACCCCTACCTGCTGAGACACAGGAATCAAGGAAAATCACATTAAGTAATAATGAAATGGTACAATATATAATGAATTAACAGAAAACATTTGCCAATTAGGGAATTACAATTTCAACACATAAACCAGAGTGATATCGCATGATCTTCAAGCTAGCACATGACCATTTGGATTCTATGCAATGGTCCACTGGTGTAACACAATATGCTGTACCAAAGACAGAGGGAAAATACATAAGAGCTTCAAATAAATTGGATTTAAGATAATAAAAGCAGATATTTTGCAGAAGGCTGGGAATCGCAAATTCTCAAACCTGTGTTAGGTTCCAAATCATCTAGATACAGAGGGGCAGATTTACTAAGCTTTTGCGCCATTTTTGAGTCACAAAAGTGACGCAAAGTGACACAATATCTTTTTTTTGTAATTTTCTATCCAGTCCTAAACTAGCACTGGAAATAGCGTAAAAGTGGTGCGAAGCAGCGCATTGCACTGCTTCGCGTTACTTTGCGCCACAGGGGCGTATCAAGGGTGGTGCATGGGCGTTCCTGTGCAACCACCCAAGGTATCGGATGCTAAACCCAATTTACTAAAACATTGGATTGGGTTTCGCGTGAGAAAACTGTGTCCTTTTCAACTAGGCGCAAGGAAGGAGAAATGCTTTTATTTCTCCTTCCTTTTCTGACTTTGCATGCATGCTGCACTGTGCAGCAAGCATACAAAGTGGGAAAAGCTTTCCTTTGTTTTGAGCACAGTATTTTGTACAGGAAGGGTACCCTTCCTGTACAAAACCTATGCTGGACTCATGCACACACCCTAGCGCTGCGGCACAAAGGTGTGTGAATGGCGCTCGGCAGCTGTAATCAGCCCCGGCGCCAGGGAAAGGGGAGAGGAAAGCCATGTCGTTGAAGATATGGCGCTCCCCTGCTCCCTCCGTCGCGCAGCCCCCGCGAGGCTGCGCTGCGTTGCTCAACTTTTTTTGTAAATCTCCCCCACAATTTGTAATTTCCGATTAACATTACGAATTTGGTGTACCTCGTCTTATAGGACCAAAACTGCAAAAATTCCTCATCAAAATTGGACCTGGCTGCGAGCAGTGCTAGGGAAAAAGGGGGCAATGCTACCTTTTAGGCCAAATTTCACGCATAGCTCCTAAAAGTCACATGTCATGAAATGTCAGTCCGACTACCCTCGCAAAATAGACACATTGAAAATTTGTGCATTGAATGTAGCAGGATGGAGTCAATAACATGACCAAGACAATGCAATACGTTTATCTCTGTCTTTGAACATATGTCGGGAAGAGACCTGGAAATGTGTTTCCCTGCAGGGATATGAAACTTTTCACAGGCCAGCAGTTAAAATTTTAGCAATTGAGAGGCCAGCAGGGGCATGGTTGCTTTTGTGACAACTAAACTAAATGAAATTCTTAGAGAGTGGGCAGCAACATTTCTTGGTTGGTGTCAATCAATCAATCATAGCATTTGTAAAGCGCACTACTTACTGGTGAGGGTCTCAAGGTGCTTGGGGGTGGGGAATGTTGCTACTGCTCGAAAAGCCCGGTCTTGAGGAGTCTTCTGAAGGTCAGCAGGTCTTGGGTCTGCCGCTGGTGGATGGGGAGGGTGTTACAGGTCTTGGCGGCGAGGTGGGAGAACGATCTGCTGCCGGAGGTCGTTCTTCAGATGCGGGGGACTGTGGCGAGGGCGAGGTCGGCAGAGCAGAGTTGGCGGGTGGGGGTGTAGAAGCTGAGTCGTCTGTTGAGGTACGCTGGTAAGGAGTTGTGGAGTGCCTTGTGTGCGTGGGTGAGGAGCTTGAAGTTTATCCTCTTGTTGATGGGGAGCCAGTGCAGGTTGTGATTCAAACTGCAACTTCTGAAGAAATTACACTTTGCTTTACAGATTTGCTAATATTTAATATATACCTCCAGCCTGGATCAGCCCAATGAAGGTCAAATGAAATTAAGTGTAACTATCTTATTTTTAATTTATTTTTTTTAAACTCTGTTTTATTGACTTTTTAGGTTACATGTATATGAAAAGCCATGCATTTCTGTAATGAGCTATGCGTCAGATCACATATCAGCAAGGAAAACACAATTCTGATGCTTGAAGCGAGAACATTTCAATGGTCTATAGGATAGTCTTTGCACCAGGATGCGGACGAGTCCCGTGGTTGGCTTATTACGTGGTCACAACATTAAGTGTAACTATCTTATAACGGTGTTAGCTCTAGGGGCTACCTATGGCATTATACTAACAGGGAATTTTAATCGAAATTAAATGCAGTTCAATTTAAATTGAAAAAAGAATGGACACATGAACTAATTGTGGAATATTCCCAATGAGCCTTACTTTGCCCAAAGAAGAAATTTAGTGAGCATTCATGTATTTGATGCACTACATTTAATGTTGATGAAAGCACTAAATGGACATCTTGTGACAGATAGACCAACACCTTTCATGTTTACTGCTAGGAGAAGGAAGTCTGAGTTGGGCTACACCATTGTCTCAATTGATCAAACTGTTTCAAGTTTTTAAAACTGAATAGCTATTAGAGAGTGACCACCTTCCACAAAGAACGAGCTTATGCACCAAAGAGAAAACCCCATGTACTAAAAATATAGTCAGTGGCGGCTCCTCCGCTAAGGTGGAGGAGCGTCGCCCCACTGCTCTCTGAGCAGTTAAAAGAGGAAAAATAAAATGATAATAGCGCAATGTTATTATAATTTTATTTTTCTGTACTTCCTCAGTTCTGAGTGTGGGGCTGGGCTGGGCCGTGCTGAGCAGGGTAAGGAGTGGCGGGCACTCTCTAAGTGCGCATGATGGTTTGGACGGCTGCTTTGGGCGAGGTAAACAGTCATGCACACTTTGCATGTTCTTCACCCGGGTGTATTGCACAGCCTGGCTGGAGAACATGCACAGGTTCATGGTCCCCATCTGAGTGCCAAACCATGGTGCTCAGACCAATCATGATGCTGCTGTCATGGTGACAACAGCGTTGTGATTTGCTTAGGGGAGCTTGTGTGCTTCCTACTTTGGACCGGTAGTCAGAAGGGATGAGGAGAAGCAGCGACCGTACCCAGGTAGGTGATTTACATTTTTTTTCATTCCTTAATCCCCCAATCCCCCAGCCCCACCTTGCCCCGCCCCCCCCGTTTAAAGGCAAAGAAAGCAAAATGGTCCTCCAATGTAGAAGTAAAATTTGAGGACTGGGTTATAACCACTGCACCAAAAATGTCTTGATTTTTGATAACCAACTCCAAAAACGACAACACCCTACAATCACATCAGCTGGGGTCAGTGCACTAATACAAAATAATCAATCCTGCAATCAACTCTACAGAGGTCTCTATCAATCATCTTAATGAATTCAAACTCATGATTCAATGCAAAATTGAGATAAGAAAAAAGGAAATTATCTAGTAATATCTGATTGACGTCAAAAACCAATAAGAGGGAGAGGCTGATACATGAAATTAAGCAACAATGCTGCAATATTATCTTGAGTCAAAAGAGCAACTAAAAACAATGGGTGTTTCTTTACAAACCAGCCTTTCTCAAAATATCAGTGAATTCTGGCGGTGAGAAAATAGAATTACAAATGCAGGTAGTACCCCAATGTGCAAAACCATAAATGGTTCAGACTGGGAGACCAATGGAAAAGTTGTATATGTAGCAGAAGGTCCGAAATTAAAAGATGACACAATACTGGGTTGTTCTTCAATCACACCTGACAAATCTACAGCACAAAGCAGGAAAATCATACAATATGACATGTTACTGTCATTTGAAAATTCACAAACAACTATTGTACATAGTAACAAAAGCAGAATCGACATGGCACCAGGGCTGAATGAGCTGCCAACAGCACTGTTCAAAATCAAACCAGCTTGAGCCAATAAGAAAAATATTTGACAACTGATACACTACTTCTACCATTCCGATAGCATGGCAACTATTTTATCTATACACAATACATAAAAAAAGGAAATAAATTGGTACCAGCAAACTACAGGCTTAAAGCTCTCCTGGATGTTGACTCCAAATCCTGTGCTTCCCTGATACTCGAAGATCGGCACATCACACAGAAAAATGATTCCTTGATTTGCAACTGGTTTCAGAGTGGAAAGAGAAACTCTAGACATCACTGTAACACTATCCTTACTGTCCTATAGGAATCTGGCTAAAGATGATAATCTTTATGCATGTTTTACATATCTCAAGAAATGTTCAAGAAAATAAATAGAGGCCTACTCTGGGGAAAAATGTGTATAAATCTTTTTATTTGGGACAGGGATAAACACGCTAGAATTAATACAGACATGTGTGCCCGAGCTTTTGCACTGTGTTAGAATCCGGGTTCTCTGGTTGGCACAGGTAGGTACTTGTGACAAGCAGGGAACCTTTCCTCTAGTCAGGGTAAGGGGTTACACTCCTAAAAGAACCCCTGCTCACCCACTAGGTAGCTTGGCGCGAGCAGACAAGGCTTATCTCAGAGCGTTATAGGTTAAGCATTTGTGAACACATACAGTAACCCAGTGACAACACTACAAATGGACACCACACAGGTAGGTATATTAAAAATAAGGATTCTTTATATAGGATTATCACAAGACCATTAAACGATTAAAAAATACACAATACGGTTGCCTAGTTGGTAAAAGGTTGCTTAGTTTCTCTCAAGTTCTTAAATGCGATACTTTAAGTCAATGTACCTTAGATGCGACACGCAGGGCAACGAAAGTGTTGCAGCGATGCAGATGCGTTGAAGTTCTTGGTGCAAAAGAAATAAAGACGGGATCTTCCAGATGCGTGACGCTTCTCCGAGGTTGCGAGAAGGCCCAACTCGATGCGTCAGCTACAGCGGCGTCACCTTTGACGAGATGCGACGACAGCGGCCTTGGCAGCGGCACTCTTCTCCGACGTTGCGAGAGGCTTCCGCTCGATGCGATGCTGCAGCGGCGACACCCCTTCTGCGAGGTGCGGCAACCGCGGCTCCGACGGCGGCACGCTTCTCCGTGGATGCGAGACACTTCCGGACGATGCGAGACGCTTCCGCTCGATGCGATGCTGCAGCGGCGATACTCTCTGCGAGATGCGACGGCAACAGCTCCGACGGTGATACGCTTCTCTCCCTTGCGTCGCGCTTCCAGCTCCTTGCGACACGCAGTCCCTCAGAAGGCCCCATAACAGCAGCAGGCACTTCCAAAAGACTTTGGGGAGCTGGGGATGAAGTCCACTGGTCCTGGGACTTCGTTCAGGGGGCAAGCTCAGTTCAAGCCCTTGGAGATCTTTAAGCACAAGTTGAAATAAAAGTCTTTGTAGTCTTTTCTCCTCTCCTTCAGCAGCAAGGCAACCACTGCAGGCCAATCCCCCAGGTCAGGGACAGTTACTCCTCCTACAGCTTTTCCAGTTCCTTCTCTTCTGGCAGAGGTTCTTCTTGTTTCAGCTGGATCTGATCTAATTTCTTGGGAGCAGGGTCCCAATACTTATACCCCTAATTCCTTTGTTCCTCTGGGGTAGAGGGGCCTTTGCCCAGTCCAAACCAGTTCTTGAGCACTCTGTTGACATGACTCTGCCTTTCTATTCAGGGTGCAGGGCAGAGACATCAGCCGCTCCGCAGGAGGCAGCGCCAGCATTGTGGTAGCAGAGCACAACCCTATTCAGAGCCCAGGTGTACTCCTCCCACCCATCTGACTGCCAATCTTCCTATTCACCACCAGGCTACCTAGCCCTGCCCCTCTGGGTTTCCCCAGCCCTGTCACTCACACAACCAGACAGGCAGATACACATCATAGCAGAGGCGGGCTGAAATGGTCAGGCAAGCAAATACCAACTTTCTAAAAGTGGTATTTGCAAACACAGAATATTAAAATAAACTTTACTAAAAGATGTATTTTATTTTTCTGAGTTCAGGCATACTAAACTCGAATTTCTACCATGTTCCCTGGGTCTGTTAGGATCATAGAATGTAACAATTCTGACAGCCCATTCTGGCCTATGGAGAACAGGTAGCCTTACAATAGTGAAAAACGAAAATGGCAGTAATTCACTATTAGGACATGCCACACACATCAGGGCTTGTCCTACCTTATGCTTACAATGCACCCTGCCCTTGGGCCTACCATAGGGGTGACTAATATGAAGTTAAGGGAAGGTTTAGGGACTGGGAAGTGGGTGCACTTACCCAGTCAGCATGACAGTACCACACTGCACGCAGGTTCTGCAGTGGCAGACCCTAGACACACTTTACTAGGCCGCTTCTGTGGGTGGCACAACCAGTGCTGCAAGCCCACCAGCAGCATTTGTATTTACAAGCCCTGGGCACTCCTGGTGCACTTTACTGGGGTCTGACAGTAAACCAAATAAGCCAATCATGGAATCCAACCAACATAAACATTTTAAATAGGGAGCACTTGCACTGTGGCACTGGTTGGCAGTGGCACAGTGCCCTGAGCAGCTAACACCAGCAAAAACATATGAGGCACAACGACAAAAATGTGGAAGGGAGACTCACGCCAAGGTGCCAGGTCTAACACGTGTCCCCTCCAGCTGAAAAGTGGGGAGAACTACCCTACCCCAGGGAGTTCCTCATCACTAAGGCGGAAAAATCTGGACAGACCGTCCGCATTGGCGTGATCTGTACCAGGGCGATGTTCCACCGTGAAATCCATACCCTGTAGGGAAATGGACCACCTCAACAGCTTTGGATTCTCACCCCTCATATGCATCAACCATCTGAGGGGCCTGTGGTCTGTCTGAACCCGGAAGTGAGACCCAAACAGGTAGGGTCTTAGCTTCTTCAGCGCCCAGACCACAGCAAATGCCTCACGCTCAATAGCACTCCATCTCTGTTTCCGTGGTAGTAACCTCCTGCTAATAAAGGCTACAGGTTGATCTAGGCCCTCCTCATTAATCTGTGAAAGAACAGCCCCCACACCATGCTCTGAAGCGTCTGTCTGGACGATAAACTCTTTGGAGGAGTTGGGAGCCAAGAGCACGGGCGCCGTGCACATAGCAGCTTTCAGGGCCTCAAAAGATTTCTGACAGGTGTCAGTCCAGATCACCTTCCTGGGCTGCTTCCTTGAAGTCAGTGCTGTCAAGGGGGCAACGATGTTGCCATACCCCTTGACAAACCTCCTGTAGTACCCGGTGAGACCTAGGAAGGCTCTCACCTCTGTCTGGGTTTTGGGCGACTCCCAATTCAGGATGGTTTCTATCTTGGGTTGAAGGGGTGCCACCTGGCCACTCCCAACTTGGTGTCCCAAGTACACCACTGAACCCTGCCCGATCTGGCACTTACTCGCCTTGATCGTGAGGCCTGCCCTCCCAGAGGTGGTGCAGGTGTTCCTCCCACGTGGAGCTAAACACTGCGATGTCATCCAGGTAGGCGGCACTGAACGAATCCAGCCCAACCAACACCCGGTTGACCAACCTCTGGAAGGTGGCAGGGGCATTTTTCATCCCAAAGGGCATAACCCGGAACTGGTAATGCCCATCAGGGGTGGAAAATGCTGACCTCTCTTTGGCCCCCTCGGTTAAGGCGATCTGCCAATACCCAGACGTTAAATCAAACGTACTGAGGTAGTTGGCAGCCCCTAGCCGATCTATGAGCTCATCAGCTCTGGGGATGGGGTGTGCGTCAGTCCTAGTGACCGAATTGAGTCCTCTGTAGTCCACACAGAACCGGAGTTCGGGTGTGGCTCCCGGCGCGGCAGCCTTTGGGACCAAGACCACTGGGCTGGCCCAAGGACTGCTTGAAGACTCAATTACCCCAAGGGCAAACATCTTGGAGACCTCCTCCTTGATGCAGGCCCTTAGCCTGTCAGTCACCCTGTAGGCCTTGTGCCTCACAGGTGTACTATCCCCAGTGTCCACATCATGGACGCACCACTCAGTGACACCGGGAACCAGGGAAAACAGGTCAGAAAATTGTCCCAGCAGCTGGCGACAATCATTCTGTTGCTCAGGGGTCAGGGTGGAAGAGAGGATGACACCATCCACTGACCCATCTTGCTCTTTGACTGACAGAAGGTCAGGAAGAGGCTCGGTCTCCTCCTCCATCCCAGCATCTGTTGCTAAGAGCATGCCCACTTGGGACCTCTCCAAGTGGGGCTTGAGGCGGTTGACATGTAGGACCCTTAAGGGGTTCCTAGGAGACTTCAGGTCCACCAAGTAGGTAACAGGACTCTTGCGCTCCACAACCTCAAAGGGACCGGTCCACTTATCCTGGAGCGCACAGGGCTCCACGGGGGCCAAGACCCATACTTTCAGCCCAGGCTGAAGCTCTACCAGAGTGGCATTCCGGTCGTACCACCGCTTCATCTCTTCCTGGCTGGCTTCCAGGTTTGCCTCAGCAAGTTCCCTGAAACGCCTAGTCTGGTTTCTGAAGGCCAGCATGTAACTATATACATTCTGGGGAGGTTTCCTGGGAGATTGCTCCCAGCCTTCCTTTACCAGACTTAGAGGTCCTCTCACTGGGTGTCCGTACAGCAGCTCAAAGGGACTGAACCCCAGAGACTTCTGTGGCACCTCCCTGTAAGCAAAGAGAAGGCACGGTAAGAGGACATCCCACTTACGCCTCATGGGTTCCTCAAGACCCATTATCATGCCCTTTAGGGTTCGGTTGAATCTCTCAACCAACCCGTTTCCATGGGGGTGGTAAGGTGTGGTGAACTTGTAGGTTACACCACACTCTTGCCAAAGGGACTTCATATATTTAGATATGAAGTTGGTACCTCGGTCAGACACCACCTCTAGAGGGAATCCCACTCGGGAGAAAATTCCCATCAGCGCACGTCCCACCACGGGGGCCGTCACTGTCCTCAGAGGTATGGCTTCCGGGTACCAGGTGGCATGGTCCACCAGGACCAGGATGAACCTATTGCCCATCGCTGTCCTAGGGTCCAGTGGCCCTACGATGTCAATCCCCACTCGCTGGAATGGGGTACCGACCACAGGGAAGGGTTGGAGTGGAGCCTTCTGCTTCCTTCCACTCTTCCCACTTGCCTGGCAAGTTTGACATGTTCTGCAGTGAGTATCTGAACTCCTGCGCATTTGGGGCCAAAAGAAGTGGGTGACAAGCCTTTCAAAGGTCTTGTTCTGCCCCAAATGTCCTGCTAATGGCACATCGTGAGCCAGCCCCAGTAGGAAGGCTCTGAAGCGCTGGGGTACCACCAGCACACGGGCTGACCCAGGCTCAGCAACCTTAGGCTCAGAATACAGGAGGTCGTTCTCCCAGTAAATGAAGTGTGTTCCAGACTGGTCACCGTTGGCCTGGTCTGCAGCCTGCTGCCGCATACCCACAAGAGAAGGGCATTCTTTCTGCTCCCTGCAGAATTCTTCCCTGGAGGGTCCTCCTTCCTGCTGCCAATGGGTCAGCTCAGGCAGGTCCCCCAGTTCAGCTATCTGTTCCCCTGTAGGTTCCAGGGCATCCCCCTCAAGGTCTGCTCCCTCCTGGACCGTGGGAACTTCAGGAGCTGGTTTCCCGCGCCCCCTGCTCCTTCTCTTTAAGGCCGGTCCCTGGGCCTCCCTCTCAGGCTCCAGGACCTCTTGAGTACCCCTACTGGCTGCCATGGACCGTGTGGTGACACACGCCCAATCCGGCATACCCAACATCTCCAGGTGAGCACTCCACTCCACCTTAGCCCAAGGTGAGCTCTCCAAGTCGTTCCCTAACAGACAGTCAACAGGCATGGCGGGCCTCACAGCTACCTGAAGAGTACCAGAGACCCCCCCACTGAAAGGGAACCTGAGCCACTGGGCAGTGACTCTCGGTGTTGTCAGCGGCAACAACCGGATAGAATGCTCCTGGGACAACCTGCTCTTGAGACACCAGGTGGCGCTTGACAGCCGTCACACTGGCTCCTGTATCTCTGAGAGCTTCAACCCTATGGCCATTTATGGTCACCCACTGCCTGTATTTTTTAGTGTTCTCAGGCAGCTGGGTTTGGGGGACCACTTCACAGTCTCCTAATGAGACAAGGGACATCTCTGAGGGACCCCACCCACCTTGGACATTCACCTCCTCCCCCAGGGCTACACTAGTCACCTGCCGGGATGGAGCACCAGTGGGTGCGGGTTTACCAAACAATGGACACTTCACATCAGAGGCAAAATGACCCAGGTTACCACACTTGTAACATCTGATGGGCCCCTTCTGAACAGGTGTACCTGTCGGGGCCCCGGTCTGCTTCTGGGGTGGGGGAGGCTGAGAACCTTTCCCTTGGTTCCCTTGGGGATTACTTTGGGGCCCCTTCTGGAACTCCCTCTGTTTACCCTTGTCCCCCCTCTCTTCTGCTGGGGACCCTGCCCACCTTTGGCGGAATCTCCCACTTGACCCTTGTTGACCCTGGTACTGACCCAGCGGTCCGCCTCCTCAGCAAGCTTCCTAGGGTTAGTCAGCCTACTATCAATCAGGTGCTGGTGTAGCTCAGGAAAACAATTACTAGACAAGTGCTCCCATGCCATTAAATCAAGAAGCCCTTGAAAATCATTAACTTTGCTACCCTTCACCCAACCATCCAGTGCTCTGCAAAAAAAAGTCACATACTCAACATACGTACTGTTTGGAATCTTAGTGCAACCCCTGAACCTTTGTCTATACAACTCAGGGGTCAACCCATACCTAGACATCAAAGCAGCCTTCATATGGGGATAGGAATTATAATCATCTGAAGGCAAATCCAGCAGTGTATCCCGCCCCTCACTAAGGAACCGTCCCCACAACCCCGCTCGCCAATCTTTCTCAGGGATCCGGTGGGAAGACATGGCTACCTCATAGGCCTTCAACCACTGCCCTATGTCATCATTTTTAAAAAATTCCTTGACTACATCTTTGGGTATGTACACTCTAGACTCTACCTGCACTGGGGGTGTGCTGCCACCAGAGGGAGTGCTTCCCAAGCCCTGGGCTTTCAAATCCAGCTCCCTCATTATTCTGTCATGCTCCATTTGGATTTTTTTCTCTTCCATTAGCATTTTTCTCTCTTCCATTTCCATTCTTTTTTGTTCCATGGCTAACTGCCCATTTAGTTTGGCCATCTCTATTTCATGAGCTCTGGTGTCTTTCCTGTCTGCCAACTCCTCTGGAGATAAACTTTTGTCAGAGACACTGCTACCTGCAGGGGAAGGGCTTCTCCTTCCTCTTGAACCCACTGGCTCCTCTGCATTCTCATCATCACTGGCATTCCTTGCTTCTACCCAGGCCCTCAGCGCCATGTAGAACCCTGTTTTGTTTTTACATCCAGTTGTAGCAACATTAAACTTTTTGCAAAAGAATTTCAGCTGTGATAATGTGTAGCTGTCTAGATTCTCTTCTTCCCATTTAAATTCAGTATCCACAGAGACTATGGATGATGCTTTCTCCACCATGGTTAAGCTTGGCAGTACTCAAAAATAGACAGTCCAAAAAAAAGAAATCTACCAACAAGTATTGGTTGCGTTTAAGGTCTGCACTCACTAAGTAGTGTTCACCAATCACTGTACATGAGTCACAAATGCAAATACAGAATCCCACCGCTGCCACCAATGTTAGAATCCGGGTTCTCTGGTTGGCACAGGTAGGTACTTGTGACAAGCAGGGAACCTTTCCTCTAGTCAGGGTAAGGGGTTACACTCCTAAAATAACCCCTGCTCACCCTCTAGGTAGCTTGGCGAGAGCAGACAAGGCTTATCTCAGAGCGTTATAGGTTAAGCATTTGTGAACACATACAGTAACCCAGTGACAACACTACAAATGGACACCACACAGGTAGGTATATTAAAAATAAGGATTCTTTATATAGGATTATCACAAGACCATTAAACGATTAAAAAATACACAATACGGTTGCCTAGTTGGTAAAAGGTTGCTTAGTTTCTCTCAAGTTCTTAAATGCGACACTTTAAGTCAATGTACCTTAGATGCGACACGCACTGCAACGAAAGTGTTGCAGCGATGCAGATGCGTTGAAGTTCTTGGTGCAAAAGAAATAAAGACGGGATCTTCCAGATGCGTGACGCTTCTCCGAGGTTGCGAGAAGGCCCGACTCGATGCGTCAGCTACAGCGGCGTCACCTTTGATGAGATGCGACGACAGCGGCCTTGGCAGCGGCACTCTTCTCCGACGTTGCGAGAGGCTTCCGCTCGATGCGATGCTGCAGCGGCGACACCCCTTCTGCGAGGTGCGGCAACCGCAGCTCCGACGGCGGCACGCTTCTCCGTGGATGCGAGACACTTCCGGACGATGCGAGACGCTTCCGCTCGATGCGATGCTGCAGCGGCGATACTCTCTGCGAGATGCGACGGCAACAGCTCCGACGGCGATACGCTTCTCTCCCTTGCGTTGCGCTTCCAGCTCCTTGTGACACGCAGTCCCTCAGAAGGCCCCACAACAGCAGCAGGCACTTCCAAAAGACTTTGGGGAGCTGGGGATGAAGTCCACTGGTCCTGGGACTTCGTTCAGGGGGCAAGCTCAGTTGAAGCCCTTGGAGATCTTTAAGCACAAGTTGAAATAAAAGTCTTTGTAGTCTTTTCTCCTCTCCTTCAGCAGCAAGGCAACCACTGCAGGCCAATCCCCCAGGTCAGGGACAGTTACTCCTCCTACAGCTTTTCCAGTTCCTTCTCTTCTGGCAGAGGTTCTTCTTGTTTCAGCAGGATCTGATCTAATTTCTTGGGAGCAGGGTCCCAATACTTATACCCCTAATTCCTTTGTTCCTCTGGGGTAGAGGGGCCTTTGCCCAGTCCAAACCAGTTCTTGAGCACTCTGTTGACATGACTCTGCCTTTCTATTCAGGGTGCAGGGCAGAGACATCAGCCGCTCCGCAGGAGGCGGCGCCAGCATTGTGGTAGCAGAGCACAACCCTATTCAGAGCCCAGATGTACTCCTCCCACCCATCTGACTGCCAATCTTCCTATTCACCACCAGGCTACCTAGCCCTGCCCCTCTGGGTTTCCCCAGCCCTGTCACTCACACAACCAGACAGGCAGATACACATCATAGCAGAGGCGGGCTGAAATGGTCAGGCAAGCAAATACCAACTTTCTAAAAGTGGTATTTGCAAACACAGAATATTAAAATAAACTTTACTAAAAGATGTATTTTATTTTTCTGAGTTCAGGCATACTAAACTCGAATTTCTACCATGTTCCCTGGGTCTGTTAGGATCATAGAATGTAACAATTCTGACAGCCCATTCTGGCCTATGGAGAACAGGTAGCCTTACAATAGTGAAAAACGAAAATGGCAGTAATTCACTATTAGGACATGCCACACACATCAGGGCTTGTCCTACATTATGCTTACAATGCACCCTGCCCTTGGGCCTACCATAGGGGTGACTAATATGAAGTTAAGGGAAGGTTTAGGGACTGGGAAGTGGGTGCACTTACCCAGTCAGCATGACAGTACCACACTGCACGCAGGTTCTGCAGTGGCAGACCCTAGACACACTTTACTAGGCCGCTTCTGTGGGTGGCACAACCAGTGCTGCAAGCCCACCAGCAGCATTTGTATTTACAAGCCCTGGGCACTCCTGGTGCACTTTACTGGGGTCTGACAGTAAACCAAATAAGCCAATCATGGAATCCAACCAACATAAACATTTTAAATAGGGAGCACTTGCACTGTGGCACTGGTTGGCAGTGGCACAGTGCCCTGAGCAGCTAACACCAGCAAAAACATATGAGGCACAACGACAAAAATGTGGAAGGGAGACTCACGCCAAGGTGCCAGCTCTAACACATTGGCACAAACTTAACAATATATCTGAGACCATAGCGTTATTACAAACAATTTACATTGGGTCCACTTATGACCGGCCATCCTGGATCAGCACCTCGCCTTGGCTGCGGGGATCACATATTCCTTCCTTGTATTCATTCCATTTCCCCCAAATATGTGTCCATTTGGTGGGACACCCCCTGGAGTCGTATGCAGTCTTCTCCGTGGGGAAAATTGATCAGGTGAGGAACTCAAATAAAATATTACAATCAATAATTTCATTATATTCCAACAACTGGATCCAAGTTAAACTGGGGGCTGATGGGACTTTGAGGGGCAAAATATTTCTAAACAAAGGCTTTAAAAAAGGCTGTATTTTGGCCTCAGCTGTATTTAATTTACATGTGGCAGATATTGAAGAGACTATATGTAATCCAAGAGTGTGTTGAATGGGCATCCAGTACGAGTGATTCAGTTTGCAAACAGAGGCATTACACAGGCCCCTGTACCCTTTTGATGCATGGAGCCCCCCAAACTTTCCGGCGGCCCCCATTGAATTCAAGGCCAATTAACAACTGGGAGATGTGGGAAAGTCAGGGGCCCCTCATTGCATTATGCAGTGGGGGCCCATCCTTTTGTTTTACCCCTCTGCTAGTAGATGACAAAGGGCCTGCTTTAGAGTGCAGTGGAAATGGTATCCCATCGTGATGACCAAGTACTCTTTCCACTGAACTGAAGGTCCTCCCGACTCATTTAGACATGGGTGGCCCGCCAATTTGTCAGCAGCAGAGACAGCTCAGCCTCCACTGCTTACACACACCTGTAACAGCCCAACAGAGTAAGAGCATTCTGAGCTTTTGCCATTTGTCCGCCCGCAATATTTAGAGTAGGAGAACAAATAGCAGGTTTTTTCATTTGCTTACCACTATCCAAAAGGTGCCAGTAAGTGAAAGTAAAAATGTTTTAAATACCCCCAAGTCGTGGGAGAAAACTCCTATGTTGAGGGCGGTCATTGCTTTTTTATTTTCAAAAAGAAAATCCTGCTTTGGGATTTTCTTTTTGAAAAGAAAAAAAAAAGAAATTTAAAGTGTTCTGTATGGCTGTTATCAGAGCCATATGGCAAATGTTCAATACATTGACAGGAAACGCCATGACAATAGTTCCTGTCAATGTAAGAGATGTGTGATGGGGAAGTGTTATCTCTAAATTTGGAGTGTGGTAACTCAGGGGCATATTATCAAGCACGGCGTTAAAATTATCGCCGCTTTAGCGGCAGGAATCTGCTGCTAAAGCGGCTATAATTGGCTTGATAATATGCCCCTCAGTCAGGGGGACTAAGCAAAATAGTCCGCTGCCCTCGCACATTAACCATTCTCTCAATCAGTCCCATAGGCATTCTACATTACACCTCTATTGGTCTACAACACACCTTAAATAAATTTAAAGTATAATGTGAAACTAACAAATTAGAAGCAAATCAGGAAGAGACCAAAGTGCAGATATTTTCAGGGCACTGCAGTGTCAACTCCACTTGGAAATTGAGCAGCAACAGATCCATTTTGCCATATAATACAAGCTACCTGACAATGTAACCTGAACATTCAAGCACTAGAAAATAAGGCAGTATCGCCAAAATTTGTATTCACAAAACAATCAAAAACAATGGAAAGACCTTGACTAATGGCACTACTCAAAGCAAAAATGGCAACATTTCTCGTGTCTCTAAGCTATCGATTCTAAGCCTTCCCTCGAAATCTCAACTGCTGGCTTAACCACGCCCAGAGAAAACTTTATAAATCAGTTTTCAGGCTTCTAAATTCAACCAACCAGGATCAGATACGTCAAAAGGGAAATCAGGTGTAAAGGGTTTCTAGAAGCGCACATAAAGTATTCACACTAAAGTAAATCAATAAAGCATATTTTGTACGGTGCAGCCAAAAAGAGAGGAAACACTCTGACCTCTTAAGTTAAATCCAAGGATTAGTAAGATAATTACAGTTTTTTCGGAGCACACGTCAATCAATCAAAACAAATTGTTACAGAATAATACACATGAAAATAATTAATTTCTTGTTCTTCTTCCTTTAATATTCATAGGTCTTCTCATTCTTTAGTTTTCTGAGCCTTATGTCAGAACCATGCCTGAGCCAGCGCGTTTCGTCGAAAATGGCATTAAGCCTACGACTTTTTCAAGGCTAAAAATAACATGAGAATCATACTTTAAATTAAAACATGTATACAAACAAATTGAGAAAACCCAAAACACTTACACCCAGTGCAAAGGGCTAATCAAGAGAGTTCATTGGTGACAATACAACGTATAAAAACTCAAGTAAGAGTATAATATTGTTGCATCGGCAAAATAATTTCATAAACAAATCATCAACATAATGTACATGTAATCCATCACGTCACAACCCTTATTCTACACGTGGTCTGATTGCATCTAGTGGGAGCGTGACAGATCAAAAAATCCCAAGAGTCCAATGGTGAGTATTATATGTATAAAACCCATTGTGTCAGTCACACTCAGTTTTCAAGATATAAGGTACCTGTTTAATTCCTATTTGTAATTGGATCTGTAAATATCAGAGAAGGAAATTATTTAAGACAAGGCAATGGTCTTAATCAGTTTGGTGTCTTATTTGGTCAGGAAATACACACATTATCATCTTGTATCTTACCTTGATAAAGGTAATTGAAATCCATTAGTGAGTCCACAGGATAAAATTAAGTTTTCCCAAGTTTATATAGTTAAATTTTAACTTCCTCAACAATGCTCAGTCCAATCTGTAAGAATACGGAAATACACAAATCTGTGTTAGCCACCGGTACCACAGTGTCTCATATCAGAAATGAAAAGTCAAGAATTAGCCTGACAACATTAAATATGCATCTCGACAGTACCAGAACCTATCATTTCGCATGCTAATACTACCCAAAACAAATAAGTAAAACACAATAAACCTTCTCACACCAAATTGCATTATACTACTCTATACACTGATGAAAAACGACAAAGTGGCCACTTCGTATTATTAAATCATTCCGTAACCAAATATAAGTTTATGGTTATCGACTAACATGGAAAGAAACTACAAAGTCTATTTATTCAAAACGATTCATTTTAGTTGCACAGAAAATTCCCAATTATCATACCTCCGTGGTCTTCCCACTTTCAACAAATCACGGCGTCCATTACCGTCGTGTTAACGTGACCCAATAAGGTACACGAGATTCCACACCTAGAGTGGCAAGAAATAAATTCTAAGTATACACAACACACCGCAAACGTCCCATTAGTATTTGGAACAGCAACAATCGTAACACGTACCTTCAATTCTCTGTGTATCTCCCGATTACAGGCTACCGCCATCACTTCCTGGTTCTTCCTTCAAATAACCTTATCAGAACACAAAAGAAGGACTATCCCGTGTTATGGCACAATCCGCTCCATCTTAAGATGGGAAGTCCAACTCATTCATTTAAGGGGCCTCACCCCTTAACCGATTACAATACTATTATATGATGTTACTGAATTCTAACAATTTAATCAATAAAGTACATATATAATTATGTCAAAATAAACTTATATCACCAAAAGGTAATGAACATTATTTTAAATAGGGGTTTATTATCGAAATATAAACAGCAATTACTACTTGAAATCACCCCATTTTAAAAGTGGGAAATCAAATCATATATGTTACAACTCTATCTCCAAGTCTTGCACAAATTACCAGTAAGGTAAGTAATAAAGTCTATTGCTTACAACTTATATTTAAATCACTCAGGGCCACTTACCAAAACAATGAAGAAAAATTATTTTATCATCATATAAATGATAAAGTCAATCAGATTTATAAAAGATACCAAAATAAGACCACGCCCAACGATGCTATTATACCAACATCATACCTGCCAATTGAGAATTACAGCTCGAGATCGGAAATTCAATATGTAGTTTAAAAGGCCACCAGAAATACTACGAATGTATTAGTCCAGTACTTAATCCCCCAAGAAATATTGTAATTCCTGGTCAAAATTAAGACCGTCCTCTACGGCCCTCAGACCCATAATCCATTTTGCCTCTGTCCTACGTAATTTCAATTCCCTATTACCACCCCGTGGGTCCAGTTTTACATATTCAATAACAAAAAATACAAAAGTTTTGTTAGGACCCTGTGCCTTACAACTGTGTACATGTTCAGCTATTGGGTATCGAGAATCATTATTTTTAATTGCTCGTAAATGTTCAGCAACACGTTCTTTCAACGCTCTAATGGTACTTCCCACATAGATCTTGGCACATTTACACTCAATAATATATACAACATACTTAGTGCTGCAAGTGATATTCGTTGTTTTAGTAAATGTTCTACTGTCATTAACCTGAAAATCACGTATCTTGTCCTTGCCACATCTACACATTCCGCAATGACCACACTTATAAAAGCCCTTAGAATACTGTGTTAGCCAGGACTCCGATTGTCTGTCCATAGGATAACTGGGGCTCAATAAAGAGCCAAGACTTTTACCTCTTCGATAAGTAATCTGTGGTTGTTCACTTAGACAATCTGCTAAAGTTTTATCCAATTTCAAGATATGCCAATGTTTGTACATGCTTTTCCTGAGTGAGGCACTTACATGGGTGAAGTCCGTTATTAACCTAATAGGTTGTGCTTTTGGTACAATATCCTTCACAGATTTCAGCGTGGATATGCGTTTCATCTTTAACACCCTTTGTTTGGCCAGATAAAGATCATGTTGATTGTAACCTCTCTGGAGGAATCTTTTCTCCATATCACATATACAAGATCTAAAATGTAAGTCATCACTACAATTCCGTCTTGCCCTTACCATTTCTCCGAAGGGAATTGCTTTCAATTGATGTCTGGGATGAGCACTTTTAGCGTGCAAGATGGCATTACAGGAGGTGGGTTTCCGATATAAGTCACTCTGAATACAATTGTTGCTAATGTATAGTTTCACATCTAGAAATATCACACTAGTAGCACTAAACTGAGTAGTAAATTTAATGTTCATCTCATTGTTATTTAAATATTCAACAAATTCCTGTAGTAATGATTCAGTTCCATTCCATATCATGAGGCAGTCGTCAATGAACCTTCCTCAATACAGAATATGTCCATTCCAACGACTCCCCGATGGCCCCCACACGATCGCCTCCTCCAGCCAGCCCATAAAGAGATTGGCGTAGGCCGGTGAAAACCTGGAGCCCATCGCCACACCTTGGGTTTGTTTAAACCATTCATTCTTAAATAAAAAATAGTTATTTGTAAGTATTAATTCTGTCATGGCCAGTATCATTTGCGTATGTTCCCACTGAGTAGCAGGCCTCTTGGATAGGAAATGATTCAATGCTTTCATGCCCAATTCATTTTTAATGCTGGTATAAAGTGATACCACATCTAGAGTCACTAATATCATCCCTGGGTCCCATGTGAAGCCACTTAATATATTAAGAATATGTCGTGTGTCTTTAATATATGATGGTAAGTTAACAACTATGGGTTGTAGAAATATATCCACAAATTGTGAAAGACGTTCGGTTGGTCCCCCTATTCCTGATACTATTGGTCTTCCCGGTGGAAATGGAAGATCTTTGTGGATTTTCGGCAGTGTATATAGACAAGGATACCGAGGACGATTTACTTTAAGATATAAGAACTCATCCTCGTCTAACAAGCCAATATCAGACCAAGTCTTCAAACAAGCATTAATGGTATTTGTAAGTGCATACATAGGATTATAGGGTACTCTTTCATAACAAAGTTTGTTGTTCAATTGAGAATATACCTCTTGTTCATAGTCAACTCTATTCATTAGCACTATGTTTCCACCTTTGTCTGCTTTGCGTATAATCAATTCAGTATTTGTCAAAAGTGAATTTAATGCATGTCTTTCTTCAGTATCAGATTATCTTTAATAAAATTCATAGCTGGCATTTTCTTCATACTTAGATCAATATCTCTAATGACCAAATTATGAAAAATTTCTATATTGTTTCCACTCACTAAATATGGGGACCACTTAGACTTGCTCTTAAGTCCACTAGATATAGTCAAATCTGTTCTGATGTCCAAATCTCTCAAAACCTTAGAGATAGTCACAGGATCTTCTTCTAACTCCGTTATTGATAGTAATGTAACGGTATCTTGGATATCCTCAATTGTTAAATTAGACACAGGACTTGATATTTCAGATGCTAACCCTTTATTAGGTTTAGGATTGGATGCAAAATACTTTTTCAATTTAACACGTCTAATGAACCTGAAAAGATCAATCTTACTGTCACATACGTCTCCTTTGTAAATAGGACAGAATCCAAAGCCCATTTTAAGTAAAGAAATCATATCACTAGATAATACAATATCAGATAGATTTACTACCTCCAATTCTTCTGAATTTACATTAATCATTTCTTGTTCCAAGATCGCGTTTTCAGGCCCGCTGTGTCTCCACCTGTTACCTCCTTTCTTTCCCCTTCTCGTGTATTTCTGGTGCCTGTCCTTGTTGCTAGTTCTCTGTTTCCCCTCTTTATGCGATTCACTTCTTGTAAAAAAGAAGAGTTCCCCAATGGTTGTAATTGTCTGACCAGCGAACCAGATACATTTTCTGTATCACTACCACAGGTCACCACTGAACTTAAAGAAGCATTGCTAGAACTAGTGGATACAGGTTCCACTGTAGATTTGTTCTTATCCACTTGTATGAGATAATCGTACTTTTTATCAAATGTAAAGACTCTCCCACTATTATAATCAACCTCGTCACGTTTTAATTTTCGGGCTTTTCTCTGTCTTATGTCATTTTCGTGGTTTGATAAAACACCCTTCAGGATTTCAAAATTTTTAAGAGTGGGTTCAGGTAGGCTAAGACCTGAAATCTCCGTCTCTAACTGTGCAATCTCAATTTGTAATTTCTTTACTTTACGCTCCGCATTTTCTATCAAGATCTCCATCAATTTCATTGAGCTTGATGTTAACTCTTTCTCCCAGATCTCCAAAAGATCCTCGTCCAGATCATCATATGTGGGTATTATCTGCAAGCGGAGACCCCTAGGAATTCTATTTAATTTCACATACTGCTTCAAGGTTGCTCCGTCCCACCATTTGGACATCTCAGAACATTTTAATCTTTCTAACCTGATTAATTTATCGCGTAATCCTTCATTCTTCTGTTGGTTGCTACCCTTTACTGCTTCCGTAATTGTACTCCCTTTGCAGAGGTTATCAAAAAGCTCCGCTGCGAGCCTATCTCTGTCCAAATTATCACTCATCCTGATGTACTGTGACTATTTAGTGCCTTCAGTGCTGCCTACCCTAGTAAAAGTCAAAAGGGAAATTGGGTGTAAAGGGTTTCTAGAAGCGCACATAAAGTATTCACACTAAAGTAAATCAATAAAGCATATTTTGTACGGTGCATCCAAAAAGAGAGGAAACACCCTGACCTCTTAAGTTAAATCCAAGGATTAGTAAAATAATTACAGTTTTTTCGGAGCACACGTCAATCAATCAAAACAAATTGTTACAGAATAATACACATGAAAAGAATTAATTTCTCGTTCTTCTTCCTTTAATATTCATAGGTCTTCTCATTCTTTAGTTTTCTGAGCCGTATGTCTGAACCATGCCTGAGCCAACGCGTTTCGCCGAAAATGGCATTAAGCCTACGACTTTTTCAAGGCTAAAAATAACATGAGAATCATACTTTAAATTAACACATGTATACAAACAAATTGAGAAAACCCAAAACACTTACACCCAGTGCAAAGGGCTAATCAAGAGAGTTCATTGGTGACAATACAACATATAAAAACTCAAGTAAGAGTATAATATTGTTGCATCAGCAAAATAATTTCATAAACAAATCATCAACATAATGTACATGTAATCCATCACGTCACAACCCTTATTATATACGTAGTCTGATTGCATCTAGTGGGAGCGTGACAGATCAAAAAATCCCAAGAGTCCAATGGTGAGTATTATATGTATAAAACCCATTGTGTCAGTCACACTCAGTTTTCAAGATATAAGGTACCTGTTCAATTCCTATTTGTAATTGGATCTGTAAATATCAGAGAAGGAAATTATTTAAGACAAGGCAATGGTCTTAATCAGTTTGGTGTCTTATTTGGTCAGGAAATACACACATTATCATCTTGTATCTTACCTTGATAAAGGTAATTGAAATCCACTAGTGAGTCCACAGGATAAAATTAAGTTTTCCCAAGTTTATATAGTTAAATTTTAACTTCCTCAACAATGCTCAGTCCAATCTGTAAGAATACGGAAATACACAAATCTGTGTTAGCCACCGGTACCACAGTGTCTCATATCAGAAATTAAAAGTCAAGAATTAGCCTGACAACATTAAATATGCATCTCGACAGTACCAGAACCTATCATTTCGCATGCTAATACTACCCAAAACAAATAAGTAAAACACAATAAACCTTCTCACACCAAATTGCATTATACTACGTTATACACTGATGAAAAACGACAAAGTGGCCACTTCGTATTATTAAATCATTCCGTAACCAAATATAAGTTTATGGTTATCGACTAACATGGAAAGAAACTACAAAGCCTATTCATTCAAAACGATTCATTTTAGTTGCACGGAAAATTCCCAATTATCATACCTCCGTGGTCTTCCCACGTTCAACAAATCACGGCGTCCATTACCGTCGTGTTAACGTGACCCAATAAGGTACACGAGATTCCGCACCTAGAGTGGCAAGAAATAAATTCTAAGTATACACAACACACCGCAAACGTCCCATTAGTATTTGGAACAGCAACAATCGTAACACGTACCTTTAATTCTCTGTGTATCTCCCGATTACAGGCTACCGCCATCACTTCCTGGTTCTTCCTTCAAATAACCTTATCAGAACACAAAAGAAGGACTATCCCGTGTTATGGCACAATCCGCTCCATCTTAAGATGGGAAGTCCAACTCATTCATTTAAGGGGCCTCACCCCTTAACCGATTACAATACTATTATATAATGTTACTGAATTCTAACAATTTAATCAATAAAGTACATATATAATTATGTCAAAATAAACTTATATCACCAAAAGGTAATGAACATTATTTTAAATAGGGGTTTATTATCGAAATATAAACAGCAATTACTACTTGAAATCACCCCATTTTAAAAGTGGGAAATCAAATCATATATGTTACAACTCTATCTCCAAGTCTTGCACAAATTACCAGTAAGGTAAGTAATAAAGTATATTGCTTACAACTTATATTTAAATCACTCAGGGCCACTTACCAAAACAATGAAGAAAAATTATTTTATCATCATATAAATGATAAAGTCAATCAGATTTATAAAAGATACCAAAATAAGACCACGCCCAACGATGCTATTATACCAACATCATACCTGCCAATTGAGAATTACAGCTCGAGATCGGAAATTCAATATGTAGTTTAAAAGGCCACCAGAAATACTACGAATTTATTAGTCCAGTACTTAATCCCCCAAGAAATATTGTAATTCCTGGTCAAAATTAAGACCGTCCTCTACGGCCCTCAGACGCATAATCCATTTTGCCTCTGTCCTACGTAATTTCAATTCCCTATTACCACCCCGTGGGTCCAGTTTTACATATTCAATACCAAAAAATACAAAAGTTTTGTTAGGACCCTGTGCCTTACAACTGTGTACATGTTCAGCTATTGGGTATCGAGACTCATTATTTTTAATTGCTCGTAAATGTTCAGCAACACGTTCTTTCAACGCTCTAATGGTACTTCCCACATAGATCTTGGCACATTTACACTCAATAATATATACAACATACTTAGTGCTGCAAGTGATATTCGTTGTTATAGTAAATGTTCTACTGTCATTAACCTGAAAATCACGTATCTTGTCCTTGGCACATCTACACATTCCGCAATGACCACACTTATAAAAGCCCTTAGAATACTGTGTTAGCCAGGACTCCGATTGTCTGTCCATGGGATAACTGGGGCTCAATGAAGAGCCAAGACTTTTACCTCTTCGATAAGTAATTCGTGGTTGTTCACTTAGACAATCTGCTAAAGTTTTATCCAATTTCAAGATATGCCAATGTTTGTACATGCTTTTCCTGAGTGAGGCACTTACAGGGGTGAAGTCCGTTATTAACCTAATAGGTTGTGCTTTTGGTACAATATCCTTCACAGATTTCAGCGTGGATATGCGTTTCATCTTTAACACCCTTTGTTTGGCCATATATATATCATGTTGATTGTAACCTCTCTGGAGGAATCTTTTCTCCATATCACATATACAAGATCTAAAATGTAAGTCATCACTACAATTCCGTCTTGCCCTTACCATTTCTCCGAAGGGAATTGCTTTCAATTGATGTCTGGGATGAGCACTTTTAGCGTGCAAGATGGCATTACAGGAGGTGGGTTTCCGATATAAGTCACTCTGAATACAATTGTTGCTAATGTATAGTTTCACATCTAGAAATATCACACTAGTAGCACTAAACTGAGTAGTAAATTTAATGTTCATCTCATTGTTATTTAAATAATCAACAAATTCCTGTAGTAATGATTCAGTTTCATTCCATATCATGAGGCAGTCGTCAATGAACCTTCCCCAATACAGAATATGTCCATTCCAACGACTCCCCGATGGCCCCCAGACGATCACCTCCTCCAGCCAGCCCATAAAGAGATTGGTGTAGGCCGGTGAAAACCTGGAGCCCATCGCCACACCTTGGGTTTGTTCAAACCATTCATTCTTAAATAAAAAATAGTTATTTGTAAGTATTAATTCTGTCATGGCCAGTATTATTTGCGTATGTTCCCACTGAGTAGCAGGCCTCTTGGATAGGAAATGATTCAATGCTTTCATGCCCAATTCATTTTTAATGCTGGTATATAGTGATACCACATCTAGAGTCACTAATATCATCCCTGGGTCCCATGTGAAGCCACTTAATATATTAAGAATATGTCGTGTGTCTTTAATATATGATGGTAAGTTAACAACTATGGGTTGTAGAAATATATCCACAAATTGTGAAAGACGTTCGGTTGGTCCCCCTATTCCTGATACTATTGGTCTTCCCGGTGGAAATGGAAGATCTTTGTGGATTTTCGGCAGTGTATATAGACAAGGATACCGAGGACGATTTACTTTAAGATATAAGAACTCATCCTCGTCTAATAAGCCAATATCAGACCAAGTCTTCAAACAAGCATTAATGGTATTTGTAAGTGCATACATAGGATTATAGGGTACTCTTTCATAACAAAGTTTGTTGTTCAATTGAGAATATACCTCTTGTTCATAGTCAACTCTATTCATTAGCACTATGTTTCCACCTTTGTCTGCTTTGCGTATAATCAATTCAGTATTTGTCAAAAGTGAATTTAATGCATGTCTTTCTTCAGTATCAGATTATCTTTAATAAAATTCATAGCTGGCATTTTCTTCATACTTAGATCAATATCTCTAATGACCAAATTATGAAAAATTTCTATATTGTTTCCACTCACTAAATTTGGGGACCACTTAGACTTGCTCTTAAGTCCACTAGATATAGTCAAATCTGTTCTGATGTCCAAATCTCTCAAAACCTTAGAGATAGTCACAGGATCTTCTTCTAATTCCGTTATTGATAGTAATGTAACGGTATCTTGGATATCCTCAATTGTTAAATTAGACACAGGACTTGATATTTCAGATGCTAACCCTTTATTAGGTTTAGGATTGGATGCAAAATACTTTTTCAATTTAAGACGTCTAATGAACCTGAAAAGATCAATCTTAATGTCACATACGTCTCCTTTGTAAATAGGACAGAATCCCAAGCCCTTTTTAAGTAAAGAAATCATATCACTAGATAATACAATATCAGATAGATTCACTACCTCCAATTCTTCTGAATTTACATTAATCATTTCTTGTTCCAAGATCATGTTTTCATGCCCGCTCTGTCTCCTCCTGTTACCTCCTTTCTTTCCCCTTCTCGTGTATTTCCGGTGCCTGTCCTTGTTGCTAGTTCTCTGTTTCCCCTCTTTATGCGATTCACTTCTTGTAAAAAAGAAGAGTTCCCCAATGGTTGTAATTGTCTGACCAGCGAACCAGATACATTTTCTGTATCACTACCACTGGTCACCACTGAACTTAAAGAAGCATTGCTAGAACTGGTGGATACAGGTTCCACTGTAGATTTGTTCTTATCCACTTGTATGAGATAATCGTACTTTTTAGCAAATTTAAAGACTCTCCCACTACAATAATCAACCTCGTCATGTTTTAATTTTCGGGCTTTTCTCTGTCTTATGTCATTTTGGTGGTTTGATAAAACACCCTTCAGGATTTCATAATTTTTAAGAGTGGGTTCAGGTAGGTTAAGACCTGAAATCTCCGTCTCTAACTGTGCAATCTCAATTTGTAATTTCTTTACTTTACGCTCCGCATTTTCTATCAAGATCTCCATCAATTTCATTGAGCTTGATGTTAACTCTTTCTCCCAGATCTCCAAAAGATCCTCGTCCAGATCATCATATGTGGGTATTATCTGCGAGCGGAGACCCCTAGGAATTCTATTTAATTTCACATACTGCTTCAAAGTTGCTCCATCCCACCATTTGGACATCTCAGAACATTTTAATCTTTCTAACCTGATAAATTTATCGCGTAATCCTTCATTCTTCTGTTGGTTGCTACCCTTTACTGCTTCCGTAATTGTACTCCCTTTGCAGAGGTTATCAAAAAGCTCCGCTGCCAGCCTATCTCTGTCCAAATTATCACTCATCCTGATGTACTGTGACTATTTAGTGCCTTCAGTGCTGCCTACCCTAGTAAAAGTCAAAAGGGAAATTGGGTGTAAAGGGTTTCTAGAAGCGCACATAAAGTATTCACACTAAAGTAAATCAATAAAGCATATTTTGTACGGTGCATCCAAAAAGAGAGGAAACACCCTGACCTCCCAAGTTAAATCCAAGGATTAATAAAATAATTACAGTTTTTTCGGAGCACACGTCAATCAATCAAAACAAATTGTTACAGAATAATACACATGAAAAGAATTAATTTCTTGTTCTTCTTCCTTTAATATTCATAGGTCTTCTCATTCTTTAGTTTTCTGAGCCTTATGTCTGAACCATGCCTGAGCCAATGCGTTTCGTCGAAAATGGCATTAAGCCTACGACTTTTTCAAGGCTAAAAATAACATGAGAATCATACTTTAAATTAACACATGTATACAAACAAATTGAGAAAACCCAAAACACTTACACCCAGTGCAAAGGGCTAATCAAGAGAGTTCATTGGTGACAATACAACATATAAAAACTCAAGTAAGAGTATAATATTGTTGCATCAGCAAAATAATTTCATAAACAAATCATCAACATAATGTACATGTAATCCAGCACGTCACAACCCTTATTATATACGTAGTCTGATTGCATCTAGTGGGAGCGTGACAGATCAAAAAATCCCAAGAGTCCAATGGTGAGTATTATATGTATAAAACCCATTGTGTCAGTCGCACTCAGTTTTCAAGATATAAGGTACCTGTTTAATTCCTATTTGTAATTGGATCTGTAAATATCAGAGAAGGAAATTATTTAAGACAAGGCAATGGTCTTAATCAGTTTGGTGTCTTATTTGGTCAGGAAATACACACATTATCATCTTGTATCTTACCTTGATAAAGGTAATTGAAATCCACTAGTGAGTCCACAGGATAAAATTAAGTTTTCCCAAGTTTATATAGTTAAATTTTAACTTCCTCAACAATGCTCAGTCCAATCTGTAAGAATACGGAAATACACAAATCTGTGTTAGCCAACGGTACCACAGTGTCTCATATCAGAAAATAAATGTCAAGAATTAGCCTGACAACATTAAATATGCATTGGTCTGATATTGGCTTATTAGACGAGGATGAGTTCTTATATCTTAAAGTAAATCGTCCTCGGTATCCTTGTCTATATACACTGCAAAAAATCCACAAAGATCTTCCATTTCCACCGGGAAGACTAATAGTATCAGGAATAGGGGGACCAACCGAACGTCTTTCACAATTTGTGGATATATTTCTACAACCCATAGTTGTTAACTTACCATCATATATTAAAGACACACAACATATTCTTAATATATTAAGTGGCTTCACATGGGACCCAGGGATGATATTAATGACTCTAGATGTGGTATCACTTTATACCAGCATTAAAAATGAATTGGGCATGAAAGCATTGAATCATTTCCTATCCAAGAGGCCTGCTACTCAGTGGGAACATACGCAAATGATACTGGCCATGACAGAATTAATACTTACAAATAACTATTTTTTATTTAAGGATGAATGGTTTAAACAAACCCAAGGTGTGGCGATGGGCTCCAGGTTTTCACCGGCCTACGCCAATCTCTTTATGGGCTGGCTGGAGGAGGTGATCATCTAGGGGCCATCGGGGAGTCGTTGGAATGGACATATTCTGTACTGGGGAAGGTTCATTGACGACTGCCTCATGATATGGAATGGAACTGAATCATTACTACAGGAATTTGTTGAATATTTAAATAACAATGAGATGAACATTAAATTTACTACTCAGTTTAGTGCTACTAGTGTGATATTTCTAGATGTGAAACTATACATTAGCAACAATTGTATTCAGAGTGACTTATATCGGAAACCCACCTCCTGTAATGCCATCTTGCATGCTAAAAGTGCTCATCCCAGACATCAATTGAAAGCAATTCCCTTCGGAGAAATGGTAAGGGCAAGACGGAATTGTAGTGATGACTTACATTTTAGATCTTGTATATGTGATATGGAGAAAAGATTCCTCCAGAGAGGTTACAATCAACATGATATATATCTGGCCAAACAAAGGGTGTTAAAGATGAAACGCATATCCACGCTGAAATCTGTGAAGGATATTGTACCAAAAGCACAACTTATTAGGTTAATAACGGACTTCACCCCTGTAAGTGCCTCACTCAGGAAAAGCATGTACAAACATTGGCATATCTTGAAATTGGATAAAACTTTAGCAGATTATCTAAGTGAACAACCACAAATTACTTATCGAAGAGGTAAAAGTCTTGGCTCTTTATTGAGCCCCAGTTATCCTATGGACAGACAATCGGAGTCCTGGCTAGCACAGTATTCTAAGGGCTTTTATAAGTGTGGTCATTGCGGAATGTGTAGATGTTCCAAGGACAAGATACGTGATTTTCAGGTTAATGACAGTAGAACATTTACTATAACAACGAATATCACTTGCAGCACGAAGTATGTTGTATATATTATTGAGTGTAAATATGCCAAGATCTATGTGGGAAGTACCATTAGAGCGTTGAAAGAACGTGTTGCTGAACATTTACGAGCAATTAAAAATAATGATTCTCGATACCCAATAGTTGAACATGTACACAGTTGTAAGGCACAGGGTCCTAACAAAACTTTTGTATTTTTTGGTATTGAATATGTAAAACTGGACCCACGGGGTGGTAATAGGGAATTGAAATTACGTAGGACAGAGGCAAAATGGATTATGCGTCTGAGGGCCGTAGAGGACGGTCTTAATTTTGACCAGGAATTACAATATTTCTTGGGGGATTAAGTACTGGACTAATACATTCGTAGTATTTCTGGTGGCCTTTTAAACTACATATTGAATTTCCGATCTCGAGCTGTAATTCTCAATTGGCAGGTATGATGTTGGTATAATAGCATCGTTGGGCGTGGTCTTATTTTGGTATCTTTTATAAATCTGATTGACTTTATCATTTATATGATGATAAAATAATTTTTCTTCATTGTTTTGGTAAGTGGCCCTGAGTGATTTAAATATAAGTTGTAAGCAATAGACTTTATTACTTACCTTACTGGTAATTTGTGCAAGACTTGGAGATAGAGTTGTAACATATATGATTTGATTTCCCACTTTTAAAATGGGGTGATTTCAAGTAGTAATTGCTGTTTATATTTCGATAATAAACCCCTATTTAAAATAATGTTCATTACCTTTTGGTGATATAAGTTTATTTTGACATAATTATATACGTACTTTATTGATTAAATTGTTAGAATTCAGTAACATCATATAATAGTATTGTAATCGGTTAAGGGGTGAGGCCCCTTAAATGAATGAGTTGGACTTCCCATCTTAAGATGGAGCGGATTGTGCCATAACACGGGATAGTCCTTCTTTTGTGTTCTGATAAGGTTATTTGAAGGAAGAACCAGGAAGTGATGGCGGTAGCCTGTAATCGGGAGATACACAGAGAATTGAAGGTACGTGTTACGATTGTTGCTGTTCCAAATACTAATGGGACGTTTGCGGTGTGTTGTGTATACTTAGAATTTATTTCCTGCCACTCTAGGTGCGGAATCTCTTGTACCGTATTGGGTCACGTTAACACGACGGTAATGGACGCCGTGATTTGTTGAACGTGGGAAGACCACGGAGATATGATCATTGGGAATTTTCTGTGCAACTAAAATGAATTGTTTTGAATAAATAGACTTTGTAGTTTCTTTCCATGTTAGTCGATAACCATAAACCTATATTTGGTTACGGAATGATTTAATAATACGAAGTGGCCACTTTGTCGTTTTTCATCAGTGTATAACGTAGTATAATGCAATTTGGTGTGAGAAGGTTTATTGTGTTTTACTTATTTGTTTTGGGTAGTATTAGCATGCGAAATGATAGGTTCTGGTACTGTCGAGATGCATGTTTAATGTTGTCAGGCTAATTCTTGACTTTTAATTTCTGATATGAGACACTGTGGTACCGGTGGCTAACACAGATTTGTGTATTTCCGTATTCTTACAGATTGGACTGAGCATTGTTGAGGAAGTTAAAATTTAACTATATAAACTTGGGAAAACTTAATTTTATCCTGTGGTCTCACTAGTGGATTTCAATTACCTTTATCAAGGTAAGAATCAGATACAAGATGATAATGTGTGAATTTCCTGACCAAATAAGACACCAAACTGATTAAGACCATTGCCTTGTCTTAAATAATTTCCTTCTCTGATATTTACAGATCCAATTACAAATAGGAATTAAACAGGTACCTTATATCTTGAAAACTGAGTGTGACTGACACAATGGGTTTTATACATATAATACTCACCATTGGACTCTTGGGATTTTTTGATCTGTCACGCTCCCACTAGATGCAATCAGACTACGTATATAATAAGGGTTGTGACGTGATGGATTACATGTACATTATGTTGATGATTTGTTTATGAAATTATTTTGCTGATGCAACAATATTATACTCTTACTTGAGTTTTTATACGTTGTATTGTCACCAATGAACTCTCTTGATTAGCCCTTTGCACTGGGTGTAAGTGTTTTGGGTTTTCTCAATTTGTTTGTATACATGTGTTAATTTAAAGTATGATTCTCATGTTATTTTTAGCCTTGAAAAAGTTGTAGGCTTAATGCCATTTTCGACGAAACGCGTTGGCTCAGGCATGGTTCAGACATAAGGCTCAGAAAACTAAAGAATGAGAAGACCTATGAATATTAAAGGAAGAAGAACAAGAAATTAATTCTTTTCATGTGTATTATTCTGTAACAATTTGTTTTGATTGATTGATGTGTGCTCCGAAAAACCTGTAATTATCTTACTAATCCTTGGATTTAACTTGGGAGGTCAGGGTGTTTCCTCTCTTTTTGGATGCACCGTACAAAATATGCTTTATTGATTTACTTTAGTGTGAATACTTTATGTGCGCTTCTAGAAACCCTTTACACCCAATTTCCCTTTTGACTTTTACTAGGGTAGGCAGCACTGAAGGCACTAAATAGTCACAGTACATCAGGATGAGTGATAATTTGGACAGAGATAGGCTCGCAGCGGAGCTTTTTGATAACCTCTGCAAAGGGAGTACAATTACGGAAGCAGTAAAGGGTAGCAACCAACAGAAGAGTGAAGGATTACGCGATGAATTTATCAGGTTAGAAAGATTAAAATGTTCTGAGATGTCCAAATGGTGGGACGGAGCAACTTTGAAGCAGTATGTGAAATTAAATAGAATTCCTAGGGGTCTCCGCTCGCAGATAATACCCACATATGATGATCTGGACGAGGATCTTTTGGAGATCTGGGAGAAAGAGTTAACATCAAGCTCAATGAAATTGATGGAGATCTTGATAGAAAATGCGGAGCGTAAAGTAAAGAAATTACAAATTGAGATTGCACAGTTAGAGACGGAGATTTCAGGTCTTAACCTACCTGAACCCACTCTTAAAAATTATGAAATCCTGAAGGGTGTTTTATCAAACCACCAAAATGACATAAGACAGAGAAAAGCCCGAAAATTAAAACGTGACGAGGTTGATTATAATAGAGGGAGAATCTTTACATTTGCTAAAAAGTACGATTATCTCATACAAGTGGATAAGAACAAATCTACAGTGGAACCTGTATCCACTAGTTCTAGCAATGCTTCTTTAAGTTCAGTGGTGACCAGTGGTAGTTATACAGAAAATGTATCTGGTTCGCTGGTCAGACAATTACAACCATTGGGGAAATCTTCTTTTTTACAAGAAGTGAATCGCATAAAGAGGGGAAACAGAGAACTAGCATCAAGGACAGGCACCGGAAATACACAAGAAGGGGAAAGAAAGGAGGTAACAGGAGGAGACAGAGCGGGCATGAAAACGCGATCTTGGAACAAGAAATGATTAATGTAAATTCAGAAGAATTGGAGGTAGTGAATCTATCTGATATTGTATTATCTAGTGATATGATTTCTTTACTTAAAAAGGGCTTGGGATTCTGTCCTATTTACAAAGGAGACGTATGTGACATTAAGATTGATCTTTTCAGGTTCATTAGACGTCTTAAATTGAAAAAGTATTTTGCATCCAATCCTAAACCTAATAAAGGGTTAGCATCTGAAATATCAAGTCCTGTGTCTAATTTAACAATTGAGGATATCCAAGATACCATTACATTACTATCAATAACGGAGTTAGAAGAAGATCCTGTTACTATCTCTAAGGTTTTGAGAGATTTGGACATCAGAACAGATTTGACTATACCTAGTGGACTTAAGAGCAAGTCTAAGTGGTCCCCAAATTTAGTGAGTGGAAACAATATAGAAATTTTTCATAATTTGGTTATTAGAGATATTGATCTAAGTATGAAGAAAATGCCAGCTATGAATTTTATTAAAGATAATCTGATACTGAAGAAAGACATGCATTAAATTCACTTTTGACAAATACTGAATTGATTATACGCAAAGCAGACAAAGGTGGAAACATAGTGCTAATGAATAGAGTTGACTATGAACAAGAGGTATATTCTCAATTGAACAACAAACTTTGTTATGAAAGAGTACCCTATAATCCTATGTATGCACTTACAAATACCATTAATGCTTATTTGAAGACTTGGTCTGATATTGGCTTATTAGACGAGGATGAGTTCTTATATCTTAAAGTAAATCGTCCTCGGTATCCTTGTCTATATACACTGCCGAAAATCCACAAAGATCTTCCATTTTCACCGGGAAGACCAATAGTATCAGGATTAGGGGGACCAACTGAACGTCTTTCACAATTTGTGGATATATTTCTACAACCCATAGTTGTTAACTTACCATCATATATTAAAGACACACGACATATTCTTAATATATTAAGTGGCTTCACATGGGACCCAGGGATGATATTAATAACTCTAGATGTGGTATCACTTTATACCAGCATTAAAAATGAATTGGGCATGAAAGCATTGAATCATTTCCTATCCAAGAGGCCTGTTACTCACTGGGAACATACGCAAATGATACTGGCCATGACAGAATTAATACTTACAAATAACTATTTTTTATTTAAGGATGAATGGTTTAAACAAACCCAAGGTGTGGCGATGGGCTCCAGGTTTTCACCGGCCTACGCCAATCTCTTTATGGGCTGGCTGGAGGAGGTGATCGTCTAGGGGCCATCGGGGAGTCGTTGGAATGGACATATTCTGTACTGGGGAAGGTTCATTGACGACTGCCTCATGATATGGAATGGAACTGAATCATTACTACAGGAATTTGTTGAGTATTTAAATAACAATGAGATGAACATTAAATTTACTACTCAGTTTAGTGCTACTAGTGTGATATTTCTAGATGTGAAACTATACATTAGCAACAATTGTATTCAGAGTGACTTATATCGGAAACCCACCTCCTGTAATGCCATCTTGCACGCTAAAAGTGCTCATCCCAGACATCAATTGAAAGCAATTCCCTTCGGAGAAATGGTAAGGGCAAGACAGAATTGTAGTGATGACTTACATTTTAGATCTTGTATATGTGATATGGAGAAAAGATTCCTCCAGAGAGGTTACAATCAACATGATATATATCTGGCCAAACAAAGGGTGTTAAAGATGAAACGCATATCCACGCTGAAATCTGTGAAGGATATTGTACCAAAAGCACAACCTATTAGGTTAATAACGGACTTCACCCCTGTAAGTGCCTCACTCAGGAAAAGCATGTACAAACATTGGCATATCTTGAAATTGGATAAAACTTTAGCAGATTATCTAAGTGAACAACCACAAATTACTTATCGAAGAGGTAAAAGTCTTGGCTCTTTATTGAGCCCCAGTTATCCTATGGACAGACAATCGGAGTCCTGGCTAACACAGTATTCTAAGGGCTTTTATAAGTGTGGTCATTGCGGAATGTGTAGATGTTCCAAGGACAAGATACGTGATTTTCAGGTTAATGACAGTAGAACATTTACTATAACAACGAATATCACTTGCAGCACTAAGTATGTTGTATATATTATTGAGTGTAAATATGCCAAGATCTATGTGGGAAGTACCATTAGAGCGTTGAAAGAACGTGTTGCTGAACATTTACGAGCAATTAAAAATAATGATTCTCGATACCCAATAGCTGAACATGTACACAGTTGTAAGGCACAGGGTCCTAACAAAACTTTTGTATTTTTTGGTATTGAATATGTAAAACTGGACCCACGGGGTGGTAATAGGGAATTGAAATTACGTAGGACAGAGGCAAAATGGATTATGCGTCTGAGGGCCGTAGAGGACGGTCTTAATTTTGACCAGGAATTACAATATTTCTTGGGGGATTAAGTACTGGACTAATACATTCGTAGTATTTCTGGTGGCCTTTTAAACTACATATTGAATTTCCGATCTCGAGCTGTAATTCTCAATTGGCAGGTATGATGTTGGTATAATAGCATCGTTGGGCGTGGTCTTATTTTGGTATCTTTTATAAATCTGATTGACTTTATCATTTATATGATGATAAAATAATTTTTCTTCATTGTTTTGGTAAGTGGCCCTGAGTGATTTAAATATAAGTTGTAAGCAATAGACTTTATTACTTACCTTACTGGTAATTTGTGCAAGACTTGGAGATAGAGTTGTAACATATATGATTTGATTTCCCACTTTTAAAATGGGGTGATTTCAAGTAGTAATTGCTGTTTATATTTCGATAATAAACCCCTATTTAAAATAATGTTCATTACCTTTTGGTGATATAAGTTTATTTTGACATAATTATATACGTACTTTATTGATTAAATTGTTAGAATTCAGTAACATCATATAATAGTATTGTAATCGGTTAAGGGGTGAGGCCCCTTAAATGAATGAGTTGGACTTCCCATCTTAAGATGGAGCGGATTGTGCCATAACACGGGATAGTCCTTCTTTTGTGTTCTGATAAGGTTATTTGAAGGAAGAACCAGGAAGTGATGGCGGTAGCCTGTAATCGGGAGATACACAGAGAATTGAAGGTACGTGTTACGATTGTTGCTGTTCCAAATACTAATGGGACGTTTGCGGTGTGTTGTGTATACTTAGAATTTATTTCCTGCCACTCTAGGTGCGGAATCTCTTGTACCGTATTGGGTCACGTTAACACGACGGTAATGGACGCCGTGATTTGTTGAACGTGGGAAGACCACGGAGGTATGATCATTGGGAATTTTCTGTGCAACTAAAATGAATTGTTTTGAATAAATAGACTTTGTAGTTTCTTTCCATGTTAGTCGATAACCATAAACCTATATTTGGTTACGGAATGATTTAATAATACGAAGTGGCCACTTTGTCGTTTTTCATCAGTGTATAACGTAGTATAATGCAATTTGGTGTGAGAAGGTTTATTGTGTTTTACTTATTTGTTTTGGGTAGTATTAGCATGCGAAATGATAGGTTCTGGTACTGTCGAGATGCATGTTTAATGTTGTCAGGCTAATTCTTGACTTTTAATTTCTGATATGAGACACTGTGGTACCGGTGGCTAACACAGATTTGTGTATTTCCGTATTCTTACAGATTGGACTGAGCATTGTTGAGGAAGTTAAAATTTAACTATATAAACTTGGGAAAACTTAATTTTATCCTGTGGTCTCACTAGTGGATTTCAATTACCTTTATCAAGGTAAGAATCAGATACAAGATGATAATGTGTGAATTTCCTGACCAAATAAGACACCAAACTGATTAAGACCATTGCCTTGTCTTAAATAATTTCCTTCTCTGATATTTACAGATCCAATTACAAATAGGAATTAAACAGGTACCTTATATCTTGAAAACTGAGTGTGACTGACACAATGGGTTTTATACATATAATACTCACCATTGGACTCTTGGGATTTTTTGATCTGTCACGCTCCCACTAGATGCAATCAGACTACGTATATAATAAGGGTTGTGACGTGATGGATTACATGTACATTATGTTGATGATTTGTTTATGAAATTATTTTGCTGATGCAACAATATTATACTCTTACTTGAGTTTTTATACGTTGTATTGTCACCAATGAACTCTCTTGATTAGCCCTTTGCACTGGGTGTAAGTGTTTTGGGTTTTCTCAATTTGTTTGTATACATGTGTTAATTTAAAGTATGATTCTCATGTTATTTTTAGCCTTGAAAAAGTTGTAGGCTTAATGCCATTTTCGACGAAACGCGTTGGCTCAGGCATGGTTCAGACATAAGGCTCAGAAAACTAAAGAATGAGAAGACCTATGAATATTAAAGGAAGAAGAACAAGAAATTAATTATTTTCATGTGTATTATTCTGTAACAATTTGTTTTGATTGATTGATGTGTGCTCCGAAAAACCTGTAATTATCTTACTAATCCTTGGATTTAACTTGGGAGGTCAGGGTGTTTCCTCTCTTTTTGGATGCACCGTACAAAATATGCTTTATTGATTTACTTTAGTGTGAATACTTTATGTGCGCTTCTAGAAACCCTTTACACCCAATTTCCCTTTTGACTTTTACTAGGGTAGGCAGCACTGAAGGCACTAAATAGTCACAGTACATCAGGAGGAGTGATGATTTGGACAGAGATAGGCTCGCAGCGGAGCTTTTTGATAACCTCTGCAAAGGGAGTACAATTACGGAAGCAGTAAAGGGTAGCAACCAACAGAAGAATGAAGGATTACGTGATAAATTTATCAGGTTAGAAAGATTAAAATTTTCTGAGATGTCCAAATGGTGGGACGGAGCAACTTTGAAGCAGTATGTGAAATTAAATAGAATTCCTAGGGGTCTCCGCTCGCAGATAATACCCACATATGATGATCTGGACGAGGATCTTTTGGAGATCTGGGAGAAAGAGTTAACATCAAGCTCAATGAAATTGATGGAGATCTTGATAGAAAATGCGCAGCGTAAAGTAAAGAAATTACAAATTGAGATTGCACAGTTAGAGACGGAGATTTCAGGTCTTAACCTACCTGAACCCACTCTTAAAAATTATGAAATCCTGAAGGGTGTTTTATCAAACCACCAAAATGACATAAGACAGAGAAAAGCCCGAAAATTAAAACGTGACGAGGTTGATTATAATAGTGGGAGAATCTTTACATTTGCTAAAAAGTACGATTATCTCATACAAGTGGATAAGAACAAATCTACAGTGGAACCTGTATCCACTAGTTCTAGCAATGCTTCTTTAAGTTCAGTGGTGACCAGTGGTAGTTATACAGAAAATGTATCTGGTTCGCTGGTCAGACAATTACAACCATTGGGGAACTCTTCTTTTTTACAAGAAGTGAATCGCATAAAGAGGGGAAACAGAGAACTAGCAACAAGGACAGGCACCGGAAATACACAAGAAGGGGAAAGAAAGGAGGTAACAGGAGGAGACAGAGCGGGCATGAAAACGCGATCTTGGAACAAGAAATGATTAATGTAAATTCAGAAGAATTGGAGGTAGTGAATCTATCTGATATTGTATTATCTAGTGATATGATTTCTTTACTTAAAAAGGGCTTGGGATTCTGTCCTATTTACAAAGGAGACGTATGTGACATTAAGATTGATCTTTTCAGGTTCATTAGACATCTTAAATTGAAAAAGTATTTTGCATCCAATCCTAAACCTAATAAAGGGTTAGCATCTGAAATATCAAGTCCTGTGTCTAATTTAACAATTGAGGATATCCAAGATACCGTTACATTTCTATCAATAACGGAGTTAGAAGAAGATCCTGTGACTATCTCTAAGGTTTTGAGAGGTTTGGACATCAGAACAGATTTGACTATACCTAATGTACTTAAGAGCAAGTCTAAGTGGTCCCCAAATTTAGTGAGTGGAAACAATATACACATTTTTCATAATTTGGTCATTAGAGATATTGATCTAAGTATGAAGAAAATGCCAGCTATGAATTTTATTAAAGATAATCTGATACTGAAGAAAGACATGCATTAAATTCACTTTTGACAAATACTGAATTGATTATACGCAAAGCAGACAAAGGTGGAAACATAGTGCTAATGAATAGAGTTGACTATGAACAAGAGGTATATTCTCAATTGAACAACAAACTTTGTTATGAAAGAGTACCCTATAATCCTATGTATGCACTTACAAATACCATTAATGCTTGTTTGAAGACTTGGTCTGATATTGGCTTATTAGACGAGGATGAGTTCTTATATCTTAAAGTAAATCGTCCTCGGTATCCTTGTCTATATACACTGCCGAAAATCCACAAAGATCTTCCATTTTCACCGGGAAGACCAATAGTATCAGGATTAGGGGGACCAACCGAACGTCTTTCACAATTTGTGGATATATTTCTACAACCCATAGTTGTTAACTTACCATCATATATTAAAGACACACGACATATTCTTAATATATTAAGTGACTTCACATGGGACCCAGGGATGATATTAGTGACTCTAGATGTGGTATCACTTTATACCAGCATTAAAAATGAATTGGGCATGAAAGCATTGAATCATTTCCTATCCAAGAGGCCTGCTACTCAGTGGGAACATACGCAAATGATACTGGCCATGACAGAATTAATACTTACAAATAACTATTTTTTATTGAAGGATGAATGGTTTAAACAAACCCAAGGTGTGGCGATGGGCTCCAGGCTTTCACCGGCCTACGCCAATCTCTTTATGGGCTGGCTGGAGGAGGTGATCGTCTGGGGGCCATCGGGGAGTCGTTGGAATGGACATATTCTGTATTGGGGAAGGTTCATTGACGACTGCCTCATGATATGGAATGGAACTGAATCATTACTACAGGAATTTGTTGATTTATTTAAATAACAATGAGATGAACATTAAATTTACTACTCAGTTTAGTGCTACTAGTGTGATATTTCTAGATGTGAAACTATACATTAGCAACAGTTGTATTCAGAGTGACTTATATCAGAAACCCACCTCCTGTAATGCCATCTTGCACGCTAAAAGTGCTCATCCCAGACATCAATTGAAAGCAATTCCCTTCGGAGAAATGGTAAGGGCAAGACGGAATTGTAGTGATGACTTACATTTTAGATCTTGTATATGTGATATGGAGAAAAGATTCCTTCAGAGAGGTTACAATCAACATGATATATATCTGGCCAAACAAAGGGTGTTAAAGATGAAACGCATATCCACGCTGAAATCTGTGAAGGATATTGTACCAAAAGCACAACCTATTAGGTTAATAACGGACTTCACCCCTGTAAGTGCCTCACTCAGGAAAAGCATGTACAAACATTGGCATATCTTGAAATTGGATAAAACTTTAGCAGATTGTCTAAGTGAACAACCACAAATTACTTATCGAAGAGGTAAAAGTCTTGGCTCTTTATTGAGCCCCAGTTATCCTATGGACAGACAATCGGAGTCCTGGCTAACACAGTATTCTAAGGGCTTTTATAAGTGTGGTCATTGCGGAATGTGTAGATGTGCCAAGGACAAGATACGTGATTTTCAGGTGAATGACAGTAGAACATTTACTATAACAACGAATATCACTTGCAGCGCTAAGTATGTTGTATATATTATTGAGTGTAAATGTGCCAAGATCTATGTGGGAAGTACCATTAGAGCGTTGAAAGAACGTGTTGCTGAACATTTTCGAGCAATTAAAAATAATGATTCTCGATACCCAATAGCTGAACATGTACACAGTTGTAAGGCACAGGGTCCTAACAAAACTTTTGTATTTTTTGGTTTTGAATATGTAAAACTGGACCCACGGGGTGGTAATAGGGAATTGAAATTACGTAGGACAGAGGCAAAATGGATTATGCGTCTGAGGGCCGTAGAGGACGGTTTTAATTTTGACCAGGAATTACAATATTTCTTGGGGGATTAAGTACTGGACTAATAAATTCGTAGTATTTCTGGTGGCCTTTTAAACTACATATTGAATTTCCGATCTCGAGCTGTAATTCTCAATTGGCAGGTATGATGTTGGTATAATAGCATCGTTGGGCGTGGTCTTATTTTGGTATCTTTTATAAATCTGATTGACTTTATCATTTATATGATGATTAAGTGGCAATTAATTAGTAAATCAAGGGAAACAAATCTGAAAACCTTTAGATTCAAGGCGCATAGAAAGCTAGTCATTGGGAGCTATGAGGTAATCAAGCCCCAGCCATGTTTTCACCTTGCTTACACATGGGAGGCAAAAAGTCAGCACACACTCATCCGGTTTATGCTATTCGATGCAGAAGATGCAGTATGATTTTGGAGGTTAAAAATCTGACATGCCATTTTTGTAACTATAAAAAGAGTCGCTTGCTCGTGTTCTGTGCTGCTGTCTGGCTTTTTTTCATTAGCCAGAAAAGATTTGTAATACAAATGTTTCAGCAGTTACGAAGTTGTAAAGCTGCAATCCTTATGTGTTTTAATGGCACAGAATGCACTTTAATAAGCAGTTTTGTGCAATTTATGAATGTGGTTTTTAAAACATTGGATACATTTTATGGAACGGATTGAGGACGATCGGTTATACTGAATGGTTTTAATTAATTATCAATAAAAATGTTTTTACTTCCTCTTCGGTAACCATTCCCTGGATTTTTCGGGGTCAGGCTTTCTTTCTCCTGACCTCAAAAAGATGGAATGACCTTCCTATTTCCATTACTCAGGAAACATGTTTTACACTCTACAAAACAAAATGGAGAACTTGGCTTTTCTAAGCATTCATTTGCAGTTTGTGGCATTCGTTGACGGACATTCTCAGTGCCAAGATGCCTTCTTTGGGTAGCAAAGAGCTCTATAAATTATATATTGTAATAATAATGTGGAATCTCTTGGCTACTTTTTGATATGGTTGACCATGTTGCCATTTTGACATTTCTGTCCTGTGGAACTGAAGGACTATGCTCTGAGAGTTTCACCACAGTGTTTTTGTAAGAGAGTGTTTGTTAATTGTCCCTCTCCTTTGACAGGCTCATCCTTTCTTTTAATTGAACAATGAGGTAGCTCTACACTACAACACTCTTGACATATTACCAGCAGCACCGTTCTCTCACTTCTCTGAACGTGCTTAAATTTAATATTTACATTTGTGCTTTAAGACCATCATTCTATGTATGCCCACAACATGCCAGGAAATACCATTCAGACAGGGCCAGCACTATGGTGTGCCAAAATGCCGTGAACTAGTACCAGAATGCAGATGTTGGTGTAATACCAGGAGGGGGCACCACTGTGCTACAGGTGGTCTCTATGTGCTAATAATTACCGCCACAGTGTAGTAGTCAACATTATGCCAGGGTTGGGAACCTTTCTGCAAAGGATTCTCACAATGTGCCAAGACTTGCTACTAAATTGCCTTGATTTGATTGGCACCTTTATACCACAATGCTGTTAAGAATTACCACCATTCTGCATTGGGAAGAAGAATGCCAGAGACAGGAATCCTCACTCCATGGATATTTTGATGCGAGTACCTGCCTGTCGGCTGAACGCAGATCTATGATATCGGTATATAGTGTCACAAACATCATTATCGAGTATTAAGATATACTGATGTATACGTCTTCAAAGAAGTTCGATCTGAGATGCTACTACCGAGGGATGCAGTACCCAATGTTAAAAATGTATTGTATATAACCTAATACCTATATGCACCAAAACATGATAGGTGTATATATTATTGATGCCTCAACCATCTATAACTATTGGCGGCCAGTTATAATATATGATTTAGCTCCCTGAGACAAAAAGATCAGTTTAACGTTGAATCGACACACAACTACTAGAATACTGTGATCATATTTGGAGCCTTCTATCTATACACAAATTCTCAGGATTTTGCACCTTAATAGTTTTCTATTATTTAATATCTTGCTTGGAAGTTCGCTACCACTCATTCAACTAAGTTCGTATGTTATGAATTATATTGCAATAGACGGTCACCTGATGAAGGCAGAATTGCCGCAACGAGTGTAGCTCACATCTACCGCATTGCCTGTATCAACTGTTCATCGACTCACTTTCATCTGTTCGAATTGTGGAATTGTTAAATGAATATGATGACCTACTTCAGTACAATTATTTTATATGTTATCTTTTGTTAATATTTATTGCCACTGCACATTTTTCTCAATTAAATGATTTAAAATGAATTTATAAAAACAACAAATGGAAATTGAAAAACAAATAAAACTATATATTTTTTCATAATAATGATGTATTCTTGATTTATGTATTACATATAACTGGTGGTTACATTCAGCATATACCTAGAATATGTTGACATTTGATATTGAAGCTTGCTATAGTTTTCTTTATCTAATGTCAATAATTACCACCATTAAGCCCAGCCCACTCCAATTTGTGCTGAGCACTAACAAACATGAGAACAATATGCCTAGATTTATCACCAAAGTGCTAGGACTGATGTTAATCAACGTGAGGGCATCTTTGTACCAAAGATGCTGAAATGGTACCAGAACATTGTGTTTTAAAATTGTGCTACCCAGATATTTGCAGCAACAATACTGATGAACAACATATTAACAAGATAACTATATAGATATGAGATATTGGATTATTTGTTGGGGGGTATGAAACCCTTCTCAAGCAACAACCTCAATCCTCGCTAGGATGAACCACAAAAAAGTCACTATATTAACCTGTGTTTAGCCTTCTGGTCGCTTGCAATAAAAGCAGTCGGATTTAACTTAGAGGAATGTGTAAAGAAATTATTCAGCACTCAAACAGTAATAAAATGAAAAAACAACACAAGGAAGATCTCACACCAATCTAGGAAAATAGAGTCATCTTTAATAAATAAAGTGATACCAAAACAACAAAAATCCAGCAATCCAATGAGTAGAAGAAGTTATGCAGTTTCAAAAATTTCAGGGAAAATAGTGCTAAAATTCAAATGGCGCCAATTACGGTTATCTGGTTGTGTTGACCGGGACAAGGTTGCAAGTTCAGGCAGACCGTGATGGAGCACAGGATGGGCACTAGACAAAGTTTGTCCTGCTGAGATAGTACCTTGTGTCCTTGGAACCAAGATGTAAAGTGCGCGTTGGCGTGTGCCGCACTTTGTTGAGGAACAATCGAGCAGGAACAGCGATGCATGGTCCTCCGTCGAGATGTATCACACTGGGTCAGTGCTGTCAGCTGCGATGCTGGCATCTAGACGTGTTGCACGACTTCTGGTCAATTAAGCCACCAGTCCAGGGCTGCATTTAGGGTGACCAACTGGCAGGATGGCAAATTCTGGACAGTGACAGTAAAAATTCAGGGCAAATGGTTAAAAATCAGGACAAAAATTCATGACTAAAGGTTATTTTTAGGGAAACATCTGAGAACGTTGGACAATTATGAAATGGACATCTGACAGAAGCACAAGCCAAAATAGATTTATGTTCTTTAGTTTGTATGACACATTGGAGTGCTGAGCAAACATTCACAAATAGCTAAACAGATTGAAACTAGTAAACATATACACTCCAAGCAGAAATTCACAGCCAACATATGAGGCAGATTTCACAATTCCACCCCCTTACCATGAATAATAGTGCCAAGAGCATTGCTCTGTTGCTGAACATGGGCTTATAGTTCACAGGCAGTAGCACTACTAGAGATTGTGAAATAGAGAGGAAAATGATGGTGAGAAAGGAGAGAGAGCTATACCCTGAGAACGAGAGACAGAAGGTTGGAACAGTGTGAGTGATATAGTAAGAGATGAGGAAAGCAAACAAGGGCCTGCCAGTTGATAGAAAGAACAGATGGTGAAAAGAGAAATGAGGACAACAGTAGAAGATGGAGTCGAGAAAAGAGAAAAAGCTGCTGAAGAGCTTTTACCTCAGGGTCTGGGGCAATCCACAGGCTGCAGAAATGATAGCTACTCCCCTGACAGGGCTGGCTGTAGTGTTGGTGGTAGATGGGGTGAGAATATTTGTTGTTGCCCCCCTCCAGACCTCCTTCTCCAAGGATTGAATATGTAGCACCCTCCAATGGTGTCCCTCTTCTCTACATAGACCCGCTCTCATGTGTAGTTAATTTATTTTACACTACTGCTCATTCCAGGTATGTGAGGTACAGTAGGTGTTGGAGAGCATTATATCACAAACATATTATATAGACACAATGGCTTGTGTAAGTGTGTAAACCAATCTATAGGAAATGTAACTTGAGTCCAGGGCCACTGGAATTATTCAATTGTCCGGCTTCTCTGATTTTCATATAATTATAGATTTGCAGCATTTCCCACATAATCCATCATGTTCCACATATTCTGCAGATTTTAGCTCAAATGATACAAAAATTAATAAAAACGCAGAAACACATTTTTCCCTGCAGTGGAAGGCCCTTTGCAAAGAGTGACTGGTCACCTTTCTGTTGCTTATTGCTATATTTGAATGTTAAACTGGTACTAATGAGTTGCAAGCTATGCCCAGATAGTGTTAACAAGTTTAAAAATTGCAAAATAATTAAGTAATACTGTTACAAAATGTGCTGCATTACGCCACATAATTTGCCTTTTCTTGCTGCATGATTTACTCTACCCTGCCGCATAATTTGGCTCTCCGTGGATAAATAATTCCAGTGACCCTGCTTAAGACGATGTGGGCTACAAAGTGTAGGAGCCACATGTCATTCATACTGGTAGGCATTATATGTTTAGACTGCTAAGACTAGAGAAATACAAACTCTGGATTTAAAACATTACATACTGGTTGGGGCTGTGTTTACTGATAATTAATTATTAATATCCAAAGGAACCCTTTTTATCAACCTTAGAATAATGAAAGATTAGAGAAAAACAATAAGGCTGTACACCCGTGTTTTGCAGTTTCGATGCTGCTTTTTTTACACATTAATCCCCAGAGTTAAACTGACGTTTTTTGTCTATAGATTATTGGCAAACAGAGGGTCTGAAGTCTGTGCCTTTAACCCAGTAAGAAGTGTCAAAATGCATCCCTTTCCAAATGTTCTTGTTCTAACCATTTTGTGACTGCGTCCTGTTACCTAGGTCACATGACTAGGTCCAGTTGGCCTTTGTCTATTCCTCCTAGACAGTCACACAATAGAGGGTCTGGTTGTTGGGAGGATGGGCCATCCTACTGGGATGAGGGGCAGAGCTGTGCACAGTCCCACTCGCACTTCAAAGACCCTGCCTCAGCTCACACATAAAGAACTTCACACTAGTTTATTGTGACTGTAGACAGACTGTTAACCATTTTGGAATTCTAGTAGCATGTGATCGTCCTTGGCACTTCTAAGGAGGACTTTTAGCAGGGTGCCCCAGTGATATATGCAGAATTTGTCTAAGAGTCTCGGGATACGCATAGGACAACATGTTGTTCATGTTTCAGGCATGAAGAGAAATACAAAGGAGTCTCATATATAATCTAAGTGTCCCTAGGACAGGGACATTTGCAATAAAATATCTCCACGCAATATATACAATCGCCCATTGACCAACCATAGCATAAGCCCTATATCGTGTGGTACTGAAGAAGGTGGATTGGAATAATTTTTCACCCACTGAAATGTGCGTTGACTGCTTTTATGAGAGACCCTGCCCGCATCACAACAATGGCAGAAATTGAAATCTTTTCCCCATTGTAGCGCTTGGTAAATGTGGGGTGTAGCTGAGATTAGTATGAGTAGAATATATGAGAGGATGTATTTTCTGGGAACGAATTAGTGAGTGGAGTGAGGGATGTGGAGAAAACAATCATATATGCTATCTTATTGCAATACTGTATTTTAAAAAAAGCCTTATGGAAAATATATAAAAGCTTTGCAAAAATATAAGAAAGTAAAGATTTAATGGTCAAGAGAATTAAAAATAATTTTGTGGACAACATTTTTAAATGAGTTGTAGTATTCATTTACCAATGTCAAAAATAAATAAGAAAATAAAAAATATGCAAATGTATTAAATATAATTGGTTGTAATCTGTTTTCAGTCAGTCCACTGTGCACTTTGAGCTGTAACTGTAGAAATACAGGTAGCATGGGATATTGTGCTTTGCCTTGCTTTTGTCCTTCACTCTTTTCCCAGACCTAGAATGAAAAATGTAGGGGGTACCACATTCTCACATGATGCAGAAAGACTGTGACTAGGGGAGGGACACAAGAAACTTCTGTGGGGGAAAATCCCAGAAGTTTCTTCCACTTCAAAGCTGGCACCAGATATAGAAGTAGGGCCCTCAGATCCACTCTTTAACATTGTCTTGAGCCCGTGGATCCTACAGAAGAATGACTACCCTGCTGCCATAGGACTGGCCTGCTGCCTGAGGACTGACCTGATGTCGGAGGCTACCTTAAGTGAGTTCTGTTCAGAGCTACAGGGACATAACAAGCTCCAGAGGTCTCCCTGCAACTGTCCATCTGACCTGCTATAATCGAATCTGCAACTGGACCTGCCTAAGCCCTGCTGGCCTCTGCAAGAGTGTGTCTCTGATCACCAAAAGGCACCTCTCTAGGTCCTGGTCCCTTGGTTGGTATCAGAGTGCACCCCTCCTCTGAGTAAAGAGAAATCCTGAAGTTTTGGGCTCGTCGTGACCGTTGGATGCGCCTGTTGTGCCGATATCTTGCTGCCAGTAATGACCGCTAACGCAAAGCAACTGTGGAGTCAACTCTTTGTGCTACAGCTACTGCCAACGACGACCAGCAATGCAAGATCTGCACTTGGCGATACAGCTTTGACAGCCTGCGGTTACTGGCAACGCAAAGATCCAGCAATGACCGTCTGCGACGCCCGGCGATGACCATCCATTACCGCTCTCCCTGCGGCCTCCTCCAAAATTGACTGGACTCTTCACACTGGACTTTAATAAGGTAACTGTTTCAGCTGGACTAACCTAGTCCCTATATCCGGCCTGTGCTTCATCGTGGACAGCCTTAACTTGTGACTTACAACCTGTCTCGCACAACCAGATAACTATACTTACCCTAAATCTTTGAAATTGCGTATCTTGAGTTCTACTGATCGGATTTTGTCATTTTGCTGTCAAATAATTTATTAAAATACAGTCTATTTTTCCAAGTTGGGTGGGATTTTTCTTTGTTTTTTTTCACTTTATTACTGTTTAAGTGCTGCAGAAATACTTTGCATATTCCCTCTAAGTTAAGCCTGGCTGCTTTTGTGCCAAGCTACCAGACCGTTAAGCACAGGATAATTTACTGACTCTTTGTAGTTCACCCAGACAAGGATTCCGACTGTTGCTTGAGTAGGATATCACCCCCTCAACCAACAAGCCAATTTCTCACAAGGTCCTACCCTAGGGGTGAAATATATATTAAAAAAGGTTTAGGCCTGGCAATGGTTTATTTTGCTGGGTCGTATTGGTAGTTTAACACTGCACACAGGCTGCAATGGCAGGCCTGAAGCATGTTTAGAAAGGCTACTTCAGTGGGTGGGACGATGTTTTCTGCAGACCTACTAGTAGCATTTTAATTACATGCCCTTGGGAACATTTAGTACCACTTTACTAGGAACTTATATTTCATCAAATGTGCATTTGGGTGTAATCCCCTCTTATCAAAAAGCTTTATTTCGACAGTTTATCATAAAAGCACATAAATACAACACATATCACTCAACATAATAAATAGATAACACATAATACATTACAATTGCAAGATAAAAAATAATTAACTTCCATATACTGTCATGTATCTAAAAAACCTTAGGAACAGTTAGAAGAAGAGAGACAGCACAGTGAAGCAGATCATATTTAAAAAGTACATCTTAGGATTAGGTTGCAGCAATAGTTTTGATTAAAGTGCGAGTGCGTATGATCCAGGACCAGCCCAGGAATTTGGCAACCGCTATAGCTATACTAGGACTACAATCAGACCCTAGGATTCTCAGCGCAACAGCACATCTCCGGGCACCCAACAAAATACAAATCGGCTTCAGCCATCTCCACCGTGGGGCCGCACATAACGGACAAACAAAAAATACGCGGGGAATGGTCCCAGCCACTGCCATACAGCAGTGGCATTTATCATCAGTTATAGAAGCCCATTTACAGGTAAAGGTCTTGATGGGTAGACTACCTCTCCTGAACTGAATATAAAGTTTTCGGTCAAAGGGCCTCTCGATCAAATCCCAGTAGGCCTCACACACTGACCACGATTTAGAATCCCCTCTTATCATGTTTAGAGGAGAGAGTGTTATATTCCCAAGTTAGGCCCATGTAGCGATGCAGTTTAGGGCATATTATCAAGACAGGCAATAAAATTATTGCCGCTTTCGCGGCAGAAAACTGCCGCTAAAACGGTGATAATGGGCTTGATAATATGCTCTATGGAATTCCAATTGAAGCTCAGGTTAGATGTCCTTCACATCTAACATGGGCTTCAATTGGAATTCCATAGAGCATATTATCAAGCCCATTATCGCCGTAAAGCAGCGATAATTTTATCGCCTGTCTTGATAATATGCCCCTTATTTCTTACATTGTCCTCACAAATAGCATTTTCAGCTGGGAACTTTTGCACATATTTGCATGCATGACAATGTTAGATTACTTTCCCTGAAACTAAAATTGTTTTCCCATCTAGCTTCGCACAACATTATCACAACACTCTGAACATCATGTACAAGGTATTTTTTGTACTATGTACAAATTTCATCACTATCAACATCCACGGGGTGACAGGGCTCTCTACATATCGATAACATCGCTAATCTATACACACATCGCAAGGCTGTTTTCTATTATAAAAGGTGAGCATCCCCGATAGATTGGCAGAGGAGGCACTTCCATTGACACTGAGGTTCTTGCATGCTGAGAAATCACCACGCAGCAGTCTGTCATTTCGGGTGGGTGTCCGGTTTGTGACCAAGACAGGGCTCTTCACTCTATCCCATTAAGTAATGGGGTTGGTTCTACCCTTGGAGGGATTCTTGGCTTTATACATACACACTATCTAGGGACACTTAAAGTAGGGTTCGCATCATGGGAGTACGCAAGATTAATGACTTTTTTTATATGCCTGCATATATATATAGTTATAGCACCTTGGTAGAACTATATCTACTATTTACGCTTTTGGTGCTTGTAATTACGTTTATCTGCTTTTGTTTAATAATCATTGCAGCACACATGTTTTATGCTAGAATAACGTTGGTTCAATAAATATTATTAAAAATACCTCACTGTGTATTCTCTTTATACTTCTCTGAGAACACGTGAGCACGAGTGACTGGGCAAAAGGTTCTGCACTGTTTTTACGATCCCTGAGGGGTCAAGTTTGTAATGTTCAGTGGTTGCCAGTAAACCATTTGCTCCCTGATAGGTTAGGGGGCTTACGGTGGCACAGTGAGGTAGCTGGTCTCTAAGCCAACATATCCTTCGGGGGTGTCCGGAATCAGTCGAGGCACCAAGCCCTTAGTTTATGCTGTGCAAACATTGTGCAGATCCTACTGATTAGTAGGAATTACACGACAAGAGTACAAGCACTTTAGCACTGGTTAGAAGCGGTTAAGTGCACAGTCCTAAAGGCCAACAAAAACAGGGTCAGAAAATAGGAGGGGTGAAGGCAAAATGTTTGGGGGGTAACCCTGCACACAGGGCCAAGTTCAACAATCGATAGGTTTGGATTTACTATACTTAACTATATATATACATATCTGGACAATTTATATATCTTCAATATATGTAGAGTTCGGAGAGAAAATTTTTAAATCTATACTTTATTATCCATACTTGCCGTGCCAATATTTTGGTAGTCTATATTTTTGCAACAATAGTTTGGTAGCTGGGTCTTTATACATTCAAATTCTTACATGCAATCAAGATGCTCACAATGTGGCAAGAATTGCCAACATTCTGCCAGGACCACTACTAAAGCATGCCCCTAATTATCATCATTAAGGTCACCTGTGTTTGACACCATCCAACCTAAGATGCCAACAATATGGAAAGTATTTCCACCAATCTGTTAGGACTTGCATGGAAGGCCACAATCTGCCAGGAAGTAACATCATTCTGGCTGAACCAGAACTTTACTAGGGGTCAGTTACCTTCTTTGGATACCCACCATGCCAGGTCCAGCATTGTACCAAGGGTGGGCTTGAATGCTCACAAGTTACTAAGAATTAACACTGTTATGCCAGGGCCAGCATTTTTGCCAATGTTTGGCATTAGGCTCAATACTCATACACAATCATACCTGCAATGACACACATGCAACATTCAGGACATTTTTTTATGTTGTACGGTTCCTACTTTCTCAGTAAGACTGCGTGTTTAGGAAAACATAAGCTTCAAAACGATGTGGGACTGAGTCCACTCATACCGTCAGAATATATTGACTTAATTGCTGGCTAGCTCACAGTGCACAATCTGGGCCCTTAACTGACAGGGGACCAAATGATATCTGCAACTTCAGAACATGACAACCATAATTCCCCCAAGGAAATTGTGGACACAAATCTTACCATTTCATTTGTAACTCAGGCATGCCCAAAGAAGTAGAGAAGAAATACACAATTGGTGTTTCAAATATTTATTAAGGCAACTGGAATATTGTGAAATATATGTGTGCTGCAATGATTAATAGAATTAAGCAAACTAAAGTCACCAGTATGACAAGAATGGTAAACAAGATATATAATTAAACCATTGTACATTTGCATTAGATTATATGAATAAATATAATTGTACTCTTACCTAGCTGTGCCTATCCTAATAATTATAGGCGTGCTAATCTTCCAGATCCCCAAGAGTGGTCTAACTCTCCATTCGCCTGTGTGCGTGTACCATCGGACAGCCAGGTCTCGAGTAGAGAAGGCCACCGTCCTTCACAGGATAGGGATGGAATTAAGGTGAGCTAAAATTCAGACAGAGAGTGGCCACAATAATCCTGTCTAAATGCTCCTCTGCCTAAGCATAGGCTTATGCAGATTATATATTAAATTGAACAATGCATTCAGTGCCTGAGCTCCAGACTGGCCGCATCATGTTTTTTCTACCCACTCAGGGCTGTCGCCTTACAGACATCAGTTGATAACATTGGGGCATATTTACAAGTTTCCTAACACCACCGGAGTATCACTTTTTTTGACGCTCCGGTGGCGTGGCACCATTTTCCATATTTACAAGGTGGAGCTAAGACACTTAGGGTGACTTAATGCCACATTGCAAATTATATCCCTTTCTGCTTCTGTACTCTGCGGCAAAAGGGTGTGCACTGGGTGTTGCTGTGGGCATTCCACTGCAACACCCATTGCTTTTTGAGGCTGCCTCAGATTTACAAGGAGGTGTAATTCTGTGGCAGTGCCAAAAACTAAGGCCATGCAAGAGCGGGCGTTAGAATGGATGGTGCATGAGGAGAAATGCTTTAATTTCTCCTAATTTTTGGTATTACTATGTCTGCTGCATTCTGCAGCAGACATAGAAAGAGCACAAAAACATAGGTGTACCGTCCTGCTCATGAACAATCAATAAATAATGACAGTTTGCAACTTCTTAGTGCGCTGCAGAATGCAGCACACATAGAAGTAATAAAAAGCCATTATGGATTGTTTATGTGCAGGAAGGGACACCTTCCAGCACATAAAAAATCATTCCCTGGAATGCAGGCACCCTTGCACTGTGGTGCAAGGGTGCCTGCATTGGTGCTAGGCAGCTAATTTCAGCACCAACTCTTGGGAAAACACAGGGGTGCACTGTATTTTTGTAAATACGGTGTGTTAGACCTGGCACCTTGGTGTGAGTCTCCCTTCCACTTTTTGTCGCTGTGCCTTATGTGTTTTGCTGGTGTTGGCTGCTCAGAGCACTGTGCCACTGCCAACCAGTGCCACAGTGCAAGTGCTCCCTATTTAAAATGTATATGTTGGTTGGATTCCATGATTGGCTTATTAGGTTTACTGTCAGACCCCGGTAAAGTGCACCAGAAGTGCCCAGGGCTTGTAAATACAAAAGCTGCTGGTGGGCTTGCAGCACTGGTTGTGCCACCCACAGAAGCGGCCTAGTAAAATGTGTCTAAGGTCTGCCATTGCAGAACCTGCGTGCAGTCTGGTACTGTCATGCTGACTGGGCAAGTGCACCCACTTCCCAGTCCCTAAACCTTCCCTTAACTTCATATTAGTCACCCCTATGGTAGGCCCAAGGGCAGGGTGCATTGTAAGCATAAGGTAGGACAAGCCCTGATGTGTGTGGCATGTCCTAATAGTGAATTACAGCCATTTTCTTTTTTCACTATTGCAAAGCTACCTGTTCCCATAGGCAAGAATGGGCTGTTAGAATTGTTACATCCTATGACCCAGGGAACATGGTAGGAAATCGAGTTTAGTATGCCTGAACTCAGAATAATAAAATACATCTTTCAGTAAAGTTTATTCTAATATTCTGTGTTTGCAAATACTACTTTTAGAAAGTTGGTATTTGCTTGCCTAACCATTTCAGCCCGCCTCTGCTATGATGTGTATCTGCCTGTCTGGTTTGTGTGAGTGACAGGGCTGGGGAAACCCAGAGGGGCAGGGCTAGGTAGCCTGGTGGTGAATAGAGAGATTGACATCCAGATGGGTGGGAGGAGTGCACCTGGACTCTGAATAGGGCTGTGCTCTGCCACCACAATGCTGGCTCCACCTCCTGTGGAGCGGCTGATGTCTCTGCCCTGCACCCTGAATAGAAAGGCAGAGTCATGTCAACAAAGTGCTCAAGGACTGGTTTGGACTGGGCAAAGGCCCCTCTACCCCAGAGGAACAAAGGAATTAGGGGTATAAGTATTGGGACCCTGCTCCCAAGAAATTAGATCCTGCTTGACAAGAAGAACCTCTGCCTGAGGAGAAGGAACTGGGAAAGCTGTAAGGAGGAGTACTGTCCCTGACCTGGGGGGTTTGGCCTGCAGTGGTTGCCTTGCTGCTGGAAGGAGAGGAGAAAGACTACAAAGACTTTATTTCAACTTGTGCTTAAAAGATCTCCAAGAGCTTGTGCTGAGCTTGCCCCCTGAACGAAGTTCCAGGACCAGTGGACTTCACCCCCCAGCTCCCCAGAGTTCTTTGGAAGTGCCTGCTGCTGTTGTTGGGCCTTCTGAGGGGCTGCGTGTCGCAAGGAGCTGGAAGCGCGACTCAAGAAGGAGAAGCGTGCTGCCGTCGGAGCTGTTGTCGTCGCATCTCGCAAAGGGTGTCGCAAAGGGTGTCGCCGCTGCAGCATCGCATCGAGCGGAAGCGTCTCTCATCATTCCGGAAGTGTCTCACAACGCCAAAGAAGCGTGTCGCCATCGCAGCCATCGTAGCTGACGCATTGCACCGCATCAAGAAGAGTCTCGCATTGAGGAAGAAGCGTGTCGCCATCGCAGCCATCGTAGTTGTCGCATTGCACCGCATCAAGAAAAGCGCCTCACATCCACGGAGAAGCGTGCCGCCGTCGGAGCTGCTGTCAGAGCATCGCGTAAAGGGGTGACGCCGCTGCAGCATCGCATCGAGTGGAAGCGTCTCGCAAACGTCGGAGAAGAGTGCCGCTGCCAAGGCCGCTGTCATCGCATCGCGTAAAGGGGTGACGCCGCTGCAGCCGACGCATCGGGACGAGTCTTCTTGCAACATTGGAGAAGCGTAACGCATCTGGAAGATCTTCACGTCTTTATTTCTTTGCACCAAAAACTTAATCGCATCAGCATCGTTGCAACACTTTCATTGCCCTGCGTGTCGCATCAAGGTACATTGACTTAAAGTGTCGCATTTAAGAACTTAAGAGAACTAAGCAAACTTCTACCATCTAAAGTAACAGTATTGTGTATTTTTGTCGTTTAATGGTCTTGTGGTAACTCTATATAAAGAATCCTTATTTTTAATATAAAAACCTGTGTGGTGTTCATTTGTAGTGTTGTCACTTGGTTACTGTATGTGTTCACAAATGCTTAACCTATAACGCTCTGAGATAAGCCTTGTCTGCTCGCGCCAAGCTACCTAGAGGGTGAGCAGGGGTTATTTTAGGAGTGTAACCCCTTACCCTGACTAGAGGAAAGGTTCCCTGTGTGTCACAAGTACCTACCTGTGCCAACCAGAGAACCCGGATTCTAACACGGTGCATCTCTGCATTTTGAGAATATCGGAGCGCAGTGCTGCCAAATTTAGCACAGGTCCATGCGACAACATTTTCAAGTTAATATGCCCCATAGTTTGTGCAGTGTCCTGGGGACCTTATACAGAGTGTTCTAAGAGACGATAATCTACCTACAAAGAAATGTACTTTAAGCAATTATTTTCTGAGTATGCAGATGTGCAAGCAAAATGTGTTATGAAGGTCACTGTTTGAAAAGATGTCAACCTTAACAGTGAATATGTAAAATGGAAGTGTTTGTGTCCAGGGCCTGTGCAACTGCACAACACCCACTCCTTGTCTGTAAGGTGACTAATATAAACCAACACAATATATCTTATAAAACTTACGGCATAAAAATATATGTATCACTTTAACAATAAAGGCCTACAGAAAGCCACATTGCTAAAAGCCAATAAAAATATGCACGTCATTTCTGTATTAAAAACAAACAAATTTGCTTTTTTAAAAATGTTGAATTAAAAAGTGCTTCAACTTCATGATTGTTCAAAAGTTCTGAGAGTCAGTAAGAACACTACTGTTCCCAGCATCCGCAGATGATGTTTCCATTGGCACCCCAGAGACAAGTTCCAATAGACAAACATGGTCATGTCTAACCCACACAGCAGCTGCTGAAGGTGTTGCAGCCAGTAGTGTTCCGGATGATGAGAAGTCAGGTTCCTCATCTGCGGATGGCTCATAATATGCATTCTGTAAAAAAGATAATCTCCCAGGACATTCTTGCAGGTGGATTTTTAACTGACACATCAGCAACTCTACATCCGTAGATTGGACCAGTTGTTTAACCAGGCATAAATCCATTGCACACTCGAAGGTGAGCAATATGCAGCTGAACACGGGCCGTACACAATGTAACCATATAGGTCGAAAGAACAGAGATCAATTCTCGTTCAGTTCCTGCAACAAGGGTGCGTCAAAATACAGTATCATTCTATCCCGACACAGCAGCACATGCGGAAGTTCCATTCTCATTTGGCCATGAGGTAGAACACTCATTGCAGAACAGCAAAAATGGAACCAAAATGCCATCAATCAGAAATAGGACAAGTGGCAAACCTCTGAACATGCTTGACACAATGGAGTGTATCAAAGATGGAATTATTCTGAAGATAGTCTGGAACGTACTGACAAACCTAGACTCTATATTTTTTTGCTACTGCTGCATTATTAGATGCATTAAATATGCAGTGCACAAGTTCTCCAAAATGTTGTGGGAGGTTGGTGCATAGTAGCTGTTGAGCGTGGCCCTTTTTGCATGGTCATTCCTGAACTTTTTGCCTTCCTCCTGGTATTTTTTCTGACCTTGAGTTGGTGGTTTTAGCACTCTGGGCACTTTATCACTGCTGTCCAGTGTAAAGTGCATGTACTCTCTACAGTAAACGTGGTAAGATTGGTCTACACCGGTTTGGCGTATTTAATTTACCTCTCAGTCCCTTGTAAAGTGGTATCTCATATACCCAGGGCCTGCAAATTAAACGCTGCTGGTGGGCTTGCAGCTCTGCTTGTGCCACCCGCCAAAGTAGCCTTTAAAACCTGTCTCAGGCCTCTGCCATTGTAGGACCTGCGCGCACAGTTTACTGCTGCTGTGACGTGGCACATAAAGTGGGTGCCCCATCTGTGACTCCCCTTTTACTACATGTCAGTCACCCCTAAGGTAGGCCCTAGTTAGCCCCATGGGCAGAGTGTGGTGTAGGTAAAAGGTAAGACATGTGCCTTAACTGTGTGGCATATCCTGGTAGTGACAAACAGCCATCTTGGTTTCTCACTACTGTGAGGCTGCCCTCTCATAGGAATGCATTTGGGACTCCCTGATATGTGTTTCAGTGGTAATTCCTGGTATGAGAGGAGTAGCGTGATCAAGTTTGGTATGTTTGGAATAGTGGTAATAAATGCGACGTAATAGTGTTCGCAGATTTATTATCATTATTTTAGAAATGCCACTTTTAGAAGTGGGCATTTCTGTGTGCTATGTGTCTTTGTGCCTGCCTGCTGTGTATTGCATCTGGCAGGGGCAGGGGAGGTGCAGTGGCTCCAGAGGGGCTGGATGAGTCAGCACTAGAATGAATAGGCCAATCTGCATTTGGAGTGGTGGGAGGAGTAGCAATTGGCACTGAATGGGACTGTGCCTGCCTTCCACAATGCTGGCTCCGCCCCCCTGTGGTGTGTCTGGGAACAGAACCTACACTCCCTGGAGTGAAGCTGAGGGTGGGAGCCACAGGGGAGCCCTCCTGCCACTTGTAGCCAGTAGGGGAACGGAGTGGATCCTCGACGTAGGACTCCAATCTCCCGCATGTTTCGGGTGCGTTACTGGCCCCATCATAGCTGTTGGGTTGCTTGCTGTTCAGGTGCATTGTTGTTTGGGGCCACTCGGGGTAAAACCTCGCCCGAGGACCCCACTTTTCACATTGAGCAAATGAGACCCCGATGGGGATCGGAGAATCCCGCATTGTTGCTGGTAGGTGGGCAAGTAGCCACAAGGCCTACCAGGAGGGTATGCAGAGATACCGCACCCTGTGTGGTGGGGATGATACCAGGAGGATATCCCTGGGATATGTACAATTTACAAGCGTCTATGCACTGCATTTCTGCTGATTATACTCTGCAACCTATGCTAAGCACTGCTGCTGATTGTGTTTATGCCATACTGTATAGGGTTATTGTCTTGCTGATGTGGTTATAATGTGTGGCATAAGGTGCAGTCATGTTTATCCCTAAGAGGGGCATGATGGGTGATGCTCTGGTGCACTGTTACTGAATCTGGGTAGGCATAAGGGGCTATGCTGAATACCACTATATGATGTATGCATAATATATGCTACACGTGCCAACCTTTGAGGTTTTATGCCTAAGGTTTTTTGCTAAGTGCACCCTTACCAGTATATACTAGTTGTTTTCACTACCTGTAAGTTGTGATATGATTACAGTGGCCCGATTGGCCCTGTAATGTATATAATCCCCTGTAAAGTAATACGTGGTGCCAGGTGGCACAGTGTATATTTGTGATTGTGTTCTAATGTGTTTTATGAGTAATACAAAGGCTATATAGTTTTATATAACCTTGTGTGGAGTTTCTCTTGTGGTGCACTACGTCGCTGCTGTGTGAGTGTGTTGCGCAAACACTTTACACATTGCCTCTGGGATAAGCCTGACTGCTCTTCCAAGCTACCAAGGGGGTGAGCAGGGGTTATCTTCGGTGTGTAACTCCCTTGTCCTGACAAGAGTGGTGGATTCTGCCTGGTTTAGGCATATGCCCTAGCCAACCAGCAATCCCATTTCTAACAGTAGCGATTGTTTTTCAGTAGAAGGCACTGTAACTTGGAGATCAACGTCTCTCCTGCAGATGTTAACAAAACTTCTTTCTAAAACAATAAGGCTTTCAGTCAGCTTAAACCATCAATGTTCACAGCAGAAATAGCATTTTAAGGCCAAATTGTCACTCCCTTATCTGTGTGGGCTGGTGCAAATAAAACATTGCCAAAACGTGTCACAATCCTGAAACAGTAACCACATAGGGCACTCCTGGTTTTATCCCACATCAGCCTTGGTTTTTCAACATCAAATAACTTCCATTGGAAAGCCGCAAATTTCAGCAGCTGGAGAACCCTTGAGACAACAGGCTATGTTCGCTTTGGACCCATTAGGAGCCCCAAGAAGTGTCAACTCCCTGCAAACTAATGAATGGCGGACAGTGTTCTTACAGTCGGTACCACTGAGAAATACATCGGATTCCCCATTTCCACACCTGATCTTGAAAGGTAGGACCCATTTCTCATACGCAAATCCCTCCCCTAACGCCTCGTATCTGCCAACCTGAAAATGTTTCAAACAGCTCGTGAAGTGAATGTTGGTATCAGTAGAGATACAAAGCCATAGTGGAACGTAACTTCTCAAAATGCTCTATGTGTAAAATGTTGTATGCCGTGTCTTTCTTAGTCATTGTTTTCTGCTCCTTGGTCAAATCATAGGTCAAAATGTATCTGTAATGTTCAAATCCCACCATGGCATGTAACCACTGCATAGAGTTTCCAATGTCCAGCTCAATAACATAATAGATCGGAGCTGGCTCTGTCTATTTTGTAAGAGGACATGTCATTCTGTATTATGTAAATAGCTGATGGCACAATGTTACTCAAAGAATAAATTCTACTGAACAATGTAGTCATACCATTGTCTATGACTGCTAATGCTTTTACCAAATTAACTCTGTCAACCTCATGAATCAGTTCAGCAGCTTCCTGCTGGGAAACTTTCCAAACCTCATTGTATCCTGCATATAAGAAATCCTTAAGGTGTGGCTTTCTAAGACCTAACAAAAAATCATGGAAATCCATGTTACCAGAAAGGAGAGACAAGTGTGTCTTCACTTCATCTAATGTTGAGTGTCAAAAACAATCATGGCATATCTTCCTCACGCTATAAGTTGTTACTACCCCCAAGTGTTGTGTCTGCACATAACGAGGGTCAGGTCTTTATTCTAAAGCCCTTCTTGATGTTCAGTAAACATTCAAGGCACCGATTGGGGTTTAATGGATACAGTAACCACCCCTCAGGACCGGAATATGAAGAATAGTATGTGCCATTCTGAAGCATGCTTTGAATTCTTACTCCATGTGGCTTGTAAAGTGCTGCCAATTATCTAAAAGTGCAAATGTGGAAATGTTTGGTGTTTTCAAGTCTTTTATCTTGGCTAGGCCCAGACAAGACGTTTGCTGCACTATTTTGTTCAGGAATATTTTCTGTCTTGGTATTAGACATGCTCTACCCAAAGCCTCATTAAATTGAACTTGCCAGCCTTTTGTTCCTGAAACAGGTTTTAAGTCAACATTGTCTTTCCAAAAGCTAAACCCTTGTATTGACAACTGGGAAATAAAAGAAGCCAAATATATCATTTCGGTATCCGTTACCATATTTTTCTTTGCCAGAGAAGGAACGAGTTTATAATACTAAGACACTGGGTCTACAGGGTTGTTGCTAGAAAATTATGCAGGCTTCTTGGTGTATATTTTTGAACTGCTCACTGGCGATGTAGGGCAATGTTCCTAATGTTTATAAACAATTACTGTACTTGGAATACTAGCTCTGTGTAAGAAGAGGTGCGCATAGTGGTGAAAACAATACATATATTTATTCTCAATGATGATGATGAATGAGGCTTCAATACCTCAACTACAGGTTCAACCGCAGAGCATTCTGGGAGATTTAAGAGTAAAAAGAACACAGTTACAAAGCCGATACAAATTGAAAGCGATGCCAATGAAATTCAAATATAAATCCATGGTGGAACAAAACATATTATTTTGAGCCAAATTATGTTGGACAGGTTCCATGCTACCTGGCTAATGGATCCAAAGAAAAGGGATCACATTTCATGAAATAGCCAAAAGCAGATTCTGCAAAACAGGGACATCATGCAGATTATTGAACTTCTAGTTGACTCCAAAGGTGAAACATAGTAAACAACTTCACTGCTAACATTTGTTGATTAATTTTGAGGAGTTGCATATGAACCTTGAATGTTTTTAGTTGATGTAACTGGAAGGAGCATAACTTCAGTATCAGATGTCCCAAACCTGGGTTTAGTAACTTCAACGGTTAGTCAAAGCTTGTAATGGGATGCCCTGTATGGAGTGAGAAGATGCGCGAAACTACTCAGGATCCCTTCTGGCCTACTGTTTAGGACTGGCTACATGGCGTGGTTTGATAAGATCTATTGACACAAACATTTTCTTTTTACGACCACCAAGAGGCAGCAAAAGTACAGTTCTGGTATCTTTAACCGCCAGTACAGACACAGGAGCTCTGTATGATGGGCCAAATTCTTTTATGTCCACAATCTTCTCTCAGACACGATCCCTGATCTCTGGAATTCAGCCAGGAGTTGCTGGTTGCAGCTGCACTTCCCCAGTGGCAGAACGTTTCTTCAATTCATTGCTGCTGTTGTCCTCACAGAAGTCATACAGTTCCTGTAAGACAGCTAAACATTCATTGATATCAAAAGACATTTTTGCTGCCACTGGGGCAGGATTTTCTAGATCAGGTACACACGTCGGGACCCCAAACAGGAACTCATAGGGAATCCAGCCACCCAAGGACCTTCTTGACAGATTACTTAAAGCTCTCTGTAACCCCATATAGGTGATGCATCTAACTGCAACCTGTACATAATACCCTAGCTGTTAAAGACTGCATTAAGTCACAGTTCTTCATCTCCACAACAGAATTTCCCTCAAGATGGTATGGGGAGGAGTGCTGCACAGTTACACCCAATGTTTCCATGGCATCCCGGTAATCATTAGGGGCAAATGTGGGTCTGTGGTCAGAATGCAATGCAGCTACTGCATATTCCCCGATAAAAACGTTCAAATCTTTTATAACAGTTTGAACTTTAGCCGATTGCTCTGGCCATAACCATAGGAGTAGAGAGCAGGAATCCACTGCTATTAATATGTATTTATGTCATCTGTCACTGGACAACGGCCCCCAGTGGTCCAAATAAATGCAGGCAAGAGGCTTGTTAGAAATTAAGAGAGGTGTGTGTGGTTGACGTGCTACGGTGGAAACTTTAATTTGCTGACAGGCGTCACATTTAAGGACTTAGGAGCTTATTTATGATAGGCTTGCGCCCCAGGAACGTCACTTTTTATGTTGCTCTGGAGCCACAAGTAGTTCCATCATATCTATGAGGCCACGCAAAGCCACACTGCATGGCTTTGCATGGCCTCATAGATATGGAAAAAGGCAAAGCAGCACAAGTCTCTGCGTTGCCTTACTCTGTGTCAAGGAGGCATACCATAGGCATTGCGGTTGGTTTTCCCACACAACACTCGAGGATTTTGATACTGCCCCGATTTACTTAATCACATAAACCTGGGGCAGTGCCAACCTATAAACTATTGTAGCCTTTTTACTGTGGTTGGTGATTGTAAAAGTGTGCACTTCTCTAAGAAGTGTGGCGCTAAGCTTTTGCCTTCATTTGATAACGTGTATCCCAAGAACAGGTCACTGAGATAGGAAATGTTAGATTTTCTGAAACTGAATTTGTATCCAACCATAGAAAATCCCAGGATTATGCAATCTATTCTGACCAGATAGGCCTCTAAGTCGTCATCTGTAAGGTATATGTCATTATCATAGGAGAATGCTTCATTGTCCAATTTGTGTAACAGTTCTTCTACACAGACTGAGAACAAACACCGGCTGTTCTTGTACCCTTGTATCAAACCTCAGAATCTTTTTTGTGCGTATAGGGTGGTAAATGTTGTCAAGTACCTGCTTCCGGGTACTTTGCTTTGGCAGAGAAAAATCATTTGATATGTCTAATCTGGATTTATGTTTTTTGCGTACTATGTTATTTATTAGTGCTGTGCTGTCCACACTTTGTACTGTAAATATGCGACGGTAACTGTTTAAGTGTCCATAGTCTAAGACTAATCTGTATGAGTGATATGGTTTTGCTACTGGAAACAAGGGATTGTTGATTGGTGATTTAAAATGCTCGATTATGCATTGATAATCACGTTGTGTTGATATTTCTCTAACTGCTTATTTAGTCTCATGTTTAATGGGGTTCTGAGGTTGCACTTGTGGACTGGACTTTATTGGAATTATATGATAAGGCAAATCCTTATCCTAGCCAACATGATTGCAATATAATGCCGGGACTTGTGCAAGAGCCCACTCCTTGGAATATGCACGTTTAATTGATTCTGGATCCAGACAGGAGAAAGCTGGAGTTAGCACAGTTTCCTCTCATGTTGCTTCTGGTGGCCAATCTTTTACAGCCAAGAGTATGTCATATCCAAATGTCTGGTTCTCCCAAAAGAGAACCTTAATTGTGCATTCTTTCTCACCCTCAGTTTGGAGATGCAAATCAAATGATCAGCCTGGAGAGCTGAGTCTCTGATCTGGTGTTTCCACCCGAAGGCAAACTGTCGCTACCTCTGCTCACTGTCTAGTAGAGTCAGAGCCCACTCCATGTTCAAGAGAAAAGCCCTCTGTATTCGTGGAATGTCTAACCAAAATACATGCCACCTTCTTCTTTTTGAATTGAGGCTTTTGTTGCGGAGGCTTTTCTTTCTTTTTTACAATGAAGTCTGAAGAGTGTTGTGACTCCTTCTTTGGTTCCAGGCACTCCTCTGACCTGCACTCTGATTGTCCACCTCTCACCAACTGTTTTACAGATAACTCCTGAAAGGAACAAGAAGGATGTTTATCACTGTACTGATACCTCTCAGGCTTTTTAAGTATATCACGGTTGGGCAGATTATGGCACTTTTCAGAGGACTCCTGTGGAGGAGACGCACCAGTGGTTTACATTTTTCCTTATTGTTTTTCTCATTATCCAAGTGGTTTTTAGAAGACTCAGGTGTCTGTTTGGAGTTATCCTTTTCAGAATTAGCTTTAATTTGTGGCTTATTAGGTTTGGCTCCTAAACTATCTTAAACTATAGATGTATCGGATTTTGCAATATTTTTTGTTGTTCTCACTCATGATCCGCTACTGGAACTTGTGCAACACATTGGCGAACTGCCAGTGCTGCTGCTTACCCTTTAATATTATTTAAAATCATTAAGGAGAACGTGGCAAAGTGGTCCAGCAATTTCATCTTAAAATCCAGGGCCGGGCCTACTTTGTATTAATTTTGAATATGTTTTAGCACATCAGGTAAAACAGTAATTTGATAGTGGACCATGTGTTGTGGCATACACCACAGCGATCAATCTGCCCCATGTGGCACAATCTTGTACCTGAGGATACATTCCTAAAGGTAGGCATATTGTGAGGAATCTATGTTTTTCCTGACGCCTCGTATCAAGCTGATTTGTTTTTGTGTAATCCAGAACGGAATTTCCTCCCGTCCAGTGGGAATCTTTCCCATTATTGAATTAATAGTTACTGGACTAATTGTCTACATTGTTAAATGCGAGTGTGCAGCCTGAGCATTCCTCGCCGGGTCAGTGCCATTTTTCGAGTGACATGCTGCACCATACTTCTGTATTACCTAACTAGACCTGTGCATAGTACACAAAGTTCTATTGCGTTTAGGTGTGCTATGTGTGGATACGGTGTGTAGATAGCCAAGATGGGTCATGTTGCCCCTTCCTTGCTGAGAGGACCCCAGGCTGACATTTGCTGTGGTATGTGGGAGGGTGTCTTGGAACCACTATGCATGAAATGAAAAGAGAGTGGTATTTCTAGATCGATATAAGCTGCCTAATTGTTGGGAACTGTTTGTCCAGTGTATTCATGAAACTGTCTAGATTGGCTGTTAATTGCTGGAAATTTTACCCATGAATAGAATACCTTTTTTTGTATACTCTTCGTAAGCCCCTACCACAAAGATTACGTCTCCACCTGTAGCTTGGAGCCCATGATGTAGTAACATTTGTGTTACAGCTTGTCTACTATTTACTAGGATGTTTATTTGTTGCATGTTAGCCATGTTAATTTATGGAATTTAGTGAAGGTAACTATAGTGCAGTGATACTTTAAAAAGTTCAAGCTTAAACAATCTAAAGTCAAAAATAGGGGTTCCTTATTTAGCTGAGGAGGATGTATTCCTAACACCATGGACGTTTCCAGTTAATTGGTGAGTCGGGTCTTTGGCACACTGAATAAAACTACTCAGGAGACCCAATTAAATAAGTATCCAACCTAGAACATTGGTGGCGCCATGTCATATGGTTCCTACTTTCTCAGTAAGACTGTGCGTTTAGGCAACTAAAGCTTCAAAACTATGTGTAACTGAGTCCACGCATACCATCAGAATATGTTGACTTAATTCCTGATTAGCTCACAGTGTGCCATCTAGGCCCCTAAATTGACACTGCACTGTGTGTTCAACCTCAGAGCATTCCCCAAAGGATATTGTGGAAACAAATCTTACCCCTTCATTTGTAACTCAGGCATGCTCAGATAGATACGCAAGAAATACACAAGTAGCATTTCAAATATTTATTGAGACAACTGGAACGTTTTCTAATATATATGGGGCCTATTCACAGAACTAATCTGAGACAAAATCCTAAACTTACTACTTTTGGTATTCATAGAAGACATTTAGTAGTAGTAAAGTTAGGATTTTGTCTTAAGTTTGGATTTTGTCTTAAGTTAAACTTAAGTTAAACTTAAATTTGTCTTAAGTTTTGGTCTTAAGACAAAATCCTAATTTAAGACAAAATCCTAACTTAAGACACAATCCTAATTTTACTACTGCTTTCTGTGAATACCAAAAGTAGTAAGTTTTCGATTTTGTCTCGGTCTAGGTCCACTCTCTCCCCTCAGCTCTGCTGTGCCGTCTTTTGCCTTCAGACCCCGACCTCCTCCTTGGGAGGTTCGAGGCTGCTGTCTGCTCCTGCGCCTGCTGCCCGCTACAACTGAGACCAGCCTGACTGCAACCACCGCAACCTTTCTCAGTCGTTTATTTTCTTAATTTTTCCCTGTTGTGCCACTGTTATTGTGCCCATCTGTGTCTTGCTCTAATTCCACCACTGTTTCAATTTTCTCAAGCCTTCCTGTTCCTTTCGCCTTTTGCCGCTACTGCCCTTGCGGCCCTTCCCCCCGGAATTCCCCTCTGGAATTCCACTGCTACCACCTCCCAGCCTCTCCTCCCTCCCACCTCTCCTACTTAATGGCGGACGCTGCACAATCATGCAGGGGACGCGCTCAGTGGGCGCGCTGCCAGTGCGCCGAAGGCTCACCAGAGGCAAGCCTGTCTGCGCCTGTCCACGACCTGACCGCGGCCAACACTAGGAACCGTGGACCTCCCACTACCCATCACTACAACACCACCACCCTCCTCTCACTCAACTCCTGAAGACTTAGAGAATGCCAACAGGCCTCGCCGAACACGACCCACGGCCAGTTCTCCCGCCTCCACTGCCGCCAGGCCCTCACTGTCACCCCGGCCTCCAACACCGCGGACGTCAGCACCGGCGACACCCTAAAATTTATCCTCCTCAACGTATGCTCCGTACACAAACACGCCATGGAAATCTGGAACCTACTCGACTCTCTCTCGCCCGACATCGCCTTCTTCACAGAGACCTGGACCAACACATCCTTCGCCCCGACATCAGCACCGCCATCCCAGACGGATACAAGATCCAGAGGAAAGACTGCCCCAACCACCCAAGAGGGGGTCTCACTATCGCCCACAAGAGCCCCCTCTGCCTCACCACCTCCAGTGAAACCTTCCCCTCCGCCGAACACCTGCACTTCCAGATCCAGACCACCCCCAAAGCCACACTCCGAGGAACCCTCATCTACAGACCCCCCGGCCCCCAAACACCCTTCGCCACCACCATCACCGACTTCATTGCACCCCAAACCATCACCTCAACAAACAACATACTCATTGGAGACCAGAACTTCCACCTCGACAACCCCAGCGACCCCAACTCCATTATCCTTCGTGATAACCTTGCCAGCATCAGACTTAAACAACTAGTCAACACACCGACCCACAGAGCAGGACATACCCTCAACCCCATCTTTGTGGCAGGAAACAGAGTCCAATTCAGCCACACAACGCAGCCGCCATGAACCGACCACCACTGCATACACTTTGCCATCAACAAACCCAAGGCACCCAAACCAGCCCCACGCCCACCATGAAGGAACTGGAGCAAGGTAGCAAGGTACCGACGAGCAACTTAACTCCATCCTCACCCAAGACAATCACACCTAGGCCCCAGACGCAAACGATGCAGCCAGAGAACTCCACACCTGGATCTCCGACTGCGCAGACGAGCTCGCCCCGCTATGCAACCCCGACAGACAACGCCTCAGGAAATCCGCCTGGTTCACCACCGCTCTCCAAGAAGCTGACGCAACTGCAGATGCCTGGAGAAGAACTGTAGAAACACCAAGACAAACGAAAACCACACCACCTACAAGGACGCCATGACGGACTACCACAACCAGATCAGAGCCACCAAGAGAAACTTCATCCACAACAAAATCCTGGCCAACTCCACCAACTCCAAGGAACTTTTCAGTGTTGTTCAAGAATTCGCCAACCCACGCAGCGAAGCCACAGACATCACTCCATCCCAAGACCTCTGCGACAAGCTTGGAACCTATTTCCACCTCAAGATCAAAAACCACTACGACAACTTCATCAGCCATCCACCAGGCGCCACAGATGGCCCTCCGCCCTCCAGAAACAACAGCTAGCCCACCATATCCAACTGGACAGTGATCACGGATGAAGAGACCGCCTTGACCATGAAAAGCATCCACTTAGGGGCCCCCACCAACCCCTGCCACACTCACTCTACCAGAGAGCTGCGGCCGCTATCGGCTCAAACTACAATGCACCATCAACATCACCTTCAAAACAGACACCTTCTCAGATGACTGGAAGTGTGCAGAACTCAGACCTCTGCTCAAGAAGCCCACAGCTGACCCCACTGACTTCAAGAACTATCAGTCCATCTCTCTCCTCCCTTTCGCAGCCAAAGTTGCAGAGAAAACAGTCAATAGGAAACTGACACGATTCATTGAAGAGAACGCCGTCCTCGACCCGTCCCAATCCGGATTCCGAAGCAACCACAGCACAGAAACCACCCTATTATCCGCCACAGATGACATCCGCACCCTCCTGGACCAAGGCCACTCTGCTGCCCTCATCCTACTTGACCTATCAGCAGCCTTCGACACCGTCTCCCACCACATACTAGTCGCAGACTACACGACGCAAGCATACAAGGAACAGCCCTGGACTGGATACGATCATTCCTCACCGGAAGAAGCCAAAGGATCAGACTCCCACCCTTCCTTTCCAACCCCACGAAAATCACCTGCGGAGTCCCACAGGGTTCATCCCTGAGCCCCACCCTCTTCAACATCTACATGGCCCCCCTCGCAGCCATCGTGCGAAAACACGGCCTCAACATCGTATCCTACGCCTGTGGAAATATGGATTTTTCTGGTCAGTTATGTCCCCTATCTTGGACCCCAACAGTTCTATGTGCATGTCACAAGTACCTGTGTGTTCCCTCCAGTTCCAGTTATAAAGACGCAAACACATGTGCGTCCACCATCAACATGTCCTCTGTCAGATCCGCCATGAATAGGCCGGATATTCCATTCCTAAATATGAAAGGCCACCGGCTTTATATGGTTCACTTATGCCACTTTACAGTCCAGGCAAGTAGGCCCTGATTCTGTCATCAAAACTCCTCTTGCCTTCTGCCTCTGAAAGCTCCAGTCCGAGCCTGCATCTGTGACCATGAACTTTGTCTCATTCTCTGCGCGGCTCACGAAGCCTGACATCAGCCTATTCTCTGCCAAGAACTGTATTTCACCTTCGAATTATCTGCTTCCCCCTCAGCCGATGCATTGCTGCCTAGTAGCTTAAGTAAACATTCTTCCAGTTACCGAGCAAAAGGCCGGCTTCTCTGTCCTCATGCAAGTAATTCATAGCCTTGTTACCATGGAATATTCCTACCCCCTCGCATTTAGTGTAGACACTTAGACGCTTGTACATGCACGCACAGTCAGTATAGAATAGATTCTGTCCGAGAGTCCTTCTTTTATGGATAACATAGTTCTTTAAACATAGGATGTTAGATATGATTTGGGATTAGGTTGACTTGACCCCCCAGACTTCTTGTCTCCACATGTAGAGCTAAATGTCAAGTCCCCTTCACCCCCTAGTTACACGTCAATTACACGTCAGACTGCTGCGCGCGCATCCATGCCAAGTATTATCTTATAGATCCACCTATACATGACATCACAACAAATTATGTTCCTTTTTTCGCCTTATTACACCCATTTCTGGTTACGCAGAACAACTCGTCATTTTCCTTATCAATTGTTACGCCTACTGCATTTACTTCATTGTCATGTATGTACTATAAAAGTCATTTCTTGTCAATAAAGTGTGTGCTTCACTTCCTGAACCTTCGTGGTGACGGAACATTGGGAGCAACCGATTATAATCGAATTAATGGAATAAAGCCCATTCCGAACCTCTAATACCACGGATTCTGCCTCTCATTTTATTGAGCTATTTTACTATGTTCCTGTATCAAATTCAGTCCCGGTAAAGGAGAAATATTTACCACATGATGGCGCCCGAACAGGGACACTTTCTCATCTCACGCGCCGGCGGTGCGTTGCAGGCCCGGTCTCCTGCCACAGCTGGACGGACAATAACGCGTACCAGCAGGATTTCCTGTATCTCCCTCCGGTCAAGCGGGGGCGACTGAGACTGCGATCAACACCCAGACGAGGCGGTGAGAAGTGCGAAGTATCCCGACCAGAGCCTAGCTGAGAGAGCAAGATCCGAGGTATACAGAGACCCACCAGTCCGAAGTCAAGCCCAGTGTCCGACGAGTCGAGTCGAGTCGAGTCCAGTCCGGTTCAAGTTCAAGTTACTGAGGCCTTCCGTTTCCGAAGCTACCCGGTGAGTACCATTGCTGGGGAGGCATTTCTGACGTGCACATAGGTTGTGCCGGTCAAGACGGGTTTGGGTACACAAATCCGGTCTGCACTGTTTTAGCAGTGTATCTGTACTGTTTAGCAGTATATCAAGTATTCCGAAGTATTCCGAAGTGTCTAGTTATTGTCTAGTTATTGTCGAGAATTAAGCTTGGTCATTAGTTATGCAGACGATCATCATTGTTGTTTCAGTTAAAGGTTTAATGTTTAATGTTTAAAGTGTTTAAGTATGTTCTGTATATCGTAGTATGAATGACTGTTCATTATCGTGTTTATTGTATTAAGTCTGTTCAAATTCAAGTATCAGGTCAAAATCAAGTATAAGGTCAGTTCTCAATATGCCGCTCTTTTCGAAATTAAGACAGATCACTACCAGAAAAGGGGTTCTCGAAGAAGCCGTCCCTATTCCTCCTAGGGACACTCCAGGGCACTTTATGTATCACAAACATGGCTTAGACGCTATATTATTTCTTGATTTATGGGTAGACTATACCAAGGGATTACCAGAAAGTCAGAGGTGGCCCACAGCGGGGACCTGGGATGCAGAGTGCATCATGAAAGTCGAGGAAGAGTTATGGAAAAGGAAAGTCAGACAGTCACAGAAAGACGCCGTTGAATTATGGCGTAAAGAATCACATAGACGAACAGAAAAAGCACGTAGACAGGAAGAGAAGAGTAAAGAGAATTCCAATAAAGTTCGAGAGAATCTATTAATTGAGGAAGGTATCCGAGTGAAATCAGAACAAGTAGACAGACAAAGAAATGCCCTTATGAATGGTATGTATCCCCTTCTGGCCGAAGGATTACCTAAGGCTACTCCAGAAACACCAAAAGACTTGCCAACCCCATTGTTCCCAATAAAGGTACATCCTAAGGGGCATCCTAGAACCGCAGAAGATGTTTTTCTTTCCTCATATTTAGATGACGCAGCTCCCGAGTATGCTAATTCCGCCCCACATAGACCGCATACCAGGGAGGTTCAACGCCAAGATCCAGTGCCCGTATCCCTACAGCAACAAATCGAGTCACAAGTTCCGGCAAGCACATCTGTTTCTGTATCCGCTCCTACAGCTACTTCTATGGCTGTGTCCACACCTGTAGTTGCTGTGTCACGTTCGACGAATCCTTTTACACCCGACGCCCCAGATGGGGCCGCGGGAGGAGCTACCAATATCTTTTCTACGCCACCCAGAATAAATAAACTTACTTTTCAAGAGTCAGCGCATTCACGTACACCCAAACTCCTTAGTGCCCGTGCGCTTAAGGAACTTCTTATAGATTGTAGATATGACCCGGTGCCTGGAAAGGAGGACGAAATGACCCTAGCATCATTGCGTATCAGACGAGCCGCAGTGTATTTAGCGAAGTTACCAGGAATGACTGCGCATCTAGATAATATATATCATTTTGTCCAAACAGGGCGAGATCCAGAATGTATTTACAGAGCTATGGAATACCAGAAAGTAGAGATACAGGGGGAACTGTTACGTTTCCTCATAAACTGTGTGATCAGAAATCAAGACCGACCGGGGGTAGACCCGGAAGCAATGAAAATTCTTACAAGATGGAGCCAGAATATATCAGAAGGGAGACATGATAAACAAAATTGTATAATAGCCATGTGCCGAAAGATCCGTAAAGAAATAGAACGCCTACACGAAGAGCGATTAGAGGTAGACGAGTTCGAACAAAACGAGGAAGAAGGGTCAGGACTGCCCACAGGACAGTCGGACACCATAGCCTATGTAGGTAGAGGAAGATCTTGTAATAGGAATCAGACTAGATATCATACTGACTCAATACATCCGATATGTCCAGATAATAACAGGAATTTTCAAATACCTATATTTAATATAAGGTCTAACGAGCATTCGTTCCAAACCGCCGACAAACTACTCCGAGAACGAAGGGGTTATCATTTCCTCGATTCTATGGATGAACAAGATTTAGCCAGGGCAGCTGTCCATTGGGTGGACAGTCCCGGAAAATATAGTGATGATACAGTAGTACGCACATTTTTTAATCTTACCCCAGATGAACAAAGGTTAGCTGGGATTTATATGATTCAACAACTCATTATACTATATCGGAGTCAGCATTCGGACCCTGGTCCCTTGCCTGACATACTGACTGAATTACTTATGAATAAATGGAGAGGTCCAGGTACTGAATTAATTAAAGAAAATTCTAGAATCAAGAAAGCAGTATATTCTTTTTGTATGTTCAGAACATGTTCCATTGTCCGTCAAGGAAAGAACTACGTATCACATAGATAGACAGAATCCCTTACGAGAAGTGCACCCAATAAAGGGTGAGGACAATCAGTTTAAACGCGTATTTGTATATACGCCCATATCGAAAATAGAATTGTTACAAATGAAGAAAGTGGTACCCAGTCATGACAAAGACCCAGCGGGTTTTCACCGAGAAATTAAAGATATGTTACTCATGGGAGAGTATACCTACCCCGACATTATGACAATATTAAAGGTATTGATGCCTGCTGGCATTTATGAAAAACTCAAGGAAAAAGAGTGGGAGGTAGGAGACCAAAAGATAGAATGGTCAGTGTTAGAAGCTGAAGAAAAGGCCCGAACTGCAGGAGCAGGGCTTGGGGACAAAACTAAGGCATTACCAGGATTACTAGTACAGGTACTGCCGCGTTTATTAACTACGAAAAAGGAAGATTGGGGTACAATTTCAGCCTGTAAGCAGAAGCAAGATGAAGACACTAGTGATTACTATGCCCGATTTGAAAAATGTTTTGGTATAAATAGTGGCATAAAAGCAAGTAGCGAATCATACCCACATCTGTTTGTAACAAAATTAGTAGAAAATGCTCTGCCCCCCGTAAAGAATAGAGTATTAAAATTCGAGAGTACCTGGCAAGGTAACACTCCATCACAAATGTTACAAATGTTACAGTACCATCACAATAGAATTAGAGAGGAACAAGAACATGAACACAGACGCATGAAAGACACGAAAATGAAAATGTTAGTTTCCCAGACAGTTCCAGCTGAAGGGCATAAAAGGGGTATGACACATTCCGATTCAGCAGGACCTGTAAAAGGGACATGCAATTATTGTAAAAAGCCAGGCCATTACGTACACGATTGTCCAGTTTTAAAACATAATATCGCCATAGGTAAAACACAAGAAAGATCACGGCCACTAAGACAAGATCAGAATGAACAAGGAGCTACGCAGCATGCCCAGGCCATGCCAGCCGCACAACAGCCAATACAGTTTGTGCCAGCTGCACCACCGTTGCCCGTTGCTGCCACACAAACAACAACACGACAAATGTATCAGACCGCACAGTATGAATATCCCGAGTATCAGCGTTACGCATGAACAAGCCTAGAGAGGGAAGTTGACTTACCCCTTATTGAAATCCCAGTAGACCAAGAAGGACCTTATGTACATAGTGAATTATTAGGCCAAGATAGAAAATTTCTACTCGATACAGGGGCAAGTCGAACGACCATAAAACGTAGTGAAGTTCCAGGGGCACCCCTCTCAGGCTCACAGAATATTTCCCTTGGTTTTTCAGGAAAACCTATGGTTAATGAAGTGTCACAACCTCTGCCACTTACGATAGGACCTTTGACCCGAACTACAGATTTATTGCTTACTAAATCATGTCCAGAAAATCTATTAGGAATAAAAACGTTAAAAGCTCTAGGAGCTATAATATGTTGTTCTCCGGAAGGAGTAAGATTGTTTTTACGTGATTTTAAAGGTCACTATGTGTCTAGAGACATGGATCCCCGATTACAGATTTTACCTACACGTCTATGGGCACAAGGCCCTACTGATGTTGGATGCATGAATATTACACCATATCGAGTCACATTAAAGGCAGGAGTGGTGCTACCACGAATGCGACAATACAAGTTACCACCAGATGCTGTAGTGGCTTTACTACAAATCATTGACGAGCTCATTGCCCAAGGAGTAGTTGTGGAAACAGACTCCAATATATGTAATTCACCGATAATACCGATTCTTAAACGAACAGATCCGAAGGCCCCGCCAGTATATCGATTGGTTATTGATCTGCGCGAGTTAAACAAATGCATTGTGCCACAATTCCCTGTGGTCCCAGATATCTCGTCATTACTGACAGCTATTGATTCCGAAGCGACATTCTTCACTGTAATCGATCTCAAGAATGCCTTTTTCAGCGTCCCAATAGATCCGGAAAGCCAATATTTGTTCGGATTTAGTTTAAATGGGCGTAGCTTTAAATTCACCCGCGCACCTCAAGGATTTACAGAAAGCCCCAGCATCTATAGCCAAGCACTGAAACGAGAACTTGACAGTATCCACATGCCAGTTAACACTGCTCTGCTTCAATACGTCGATGATCTGCTGATCACCGCCCGAAGCGAGCTCAAATGTGAAAAAGCATCACTGACAGTTTTACAATTTCTAGCCGAAAAGGGGCCCAAGGTGTCCCCTTCTAAGCTGCAATTCTGTGTCCAGCGAGTTGTTTATCTTGGACACTCGCTGGACAAGGAGGGAAGGCAGCTTACACCCGACCGCATTCAGTTGATAGCTAACATGCCAATACCCAAGACACAAAAGGAGGTGCGGGCTTTCATAGGCCTCACTTCATACTGTAGACAGTGGATCCCGCAATATGCATTTCTAGCAAAACCACTCATTCAGTTGACAACCCAGGAGGCAGCCACATCGACTGTTCTCCCTTGGACTCAAGAACATACACAAGCTTTTGAAAGCCTAAAGAAAACTTTATGTCAAGCACCTGTTTTAGCAACACCATGTTACAGAAAACAGTTTACACTCTTTGTTACAGAACGCGAAGGTACTGCTTTGTCAGTACTCACACAGGATCAAGCAGGAGCACACAAACCATGTGCTTATTTCTCTAGTACATTAGATCCCGTAGCTCAGGCTTTGCCTGCATGCCTAAAATCAGTAGCAGCAACAGCTTTAGCAATCAGACAAAGCGATGCCATAGTGTTAGGACATCAATTGACAGTTCAAGTACCACACGCAGTAGAGGTTCTTGTAAATAGAACACAAACACAACACTTGACCATAGCACGACTTACAGGGTATGAACTTACATTGTTTCAGCCACATATAGAAATAAGACGCTGTAACACATTGAATCCTGCCACACTTTTGCCAGTAACCGGAACAGACCCACTAGCCCATGACTGTATTGAAGTTATTACTGTAACGACAAAACCCAGACAAGACTTGACCGATGTTCCATTGTCAGATCCAGACTTGACATTTTATGTAGATGGTTCATGTATGAGAACAAGTACAGGAGAATTAGTGGCCGCTTATGCAGTCACAACAGATACTGAAGTCATTGAAACTAATCGTATAAATACTTTGTCAGCTCAAGCCGCAGAGCTCATCGCTCTGACACAAGCCTGTATTCAAGCCACGAATAAAAAAGTCAACATATACACTGATTCACGTTATGCATTCGGAGTTGTACATGACTTCGGCGTGCTGTGGCGAGAGAGAGGTTATTTAACTTCCCACGGTGCCCACATTCAGCACGGACCCCTCATTCATGCCTTATTAGATGCAATACATCTACCTACTGCAATATCAATTATGAAATGTAAAGCTCATACGAAAGTTACTGATATCATTTCCCAAGGCAATGATCTAGCCGACAGAACGGCTAAACAGACTGCTCAAACTCAAACTCCCGACATGACAAAGACAATAGTCCCGATGCCGACACATTGTATGACAGTTAAAGATCCTACTCTTGACGTAATTGACATACAGACACATGCTACACCAGACGAAATAAAGAAATGGACTGAATTAGGAGGGATCCAAACGGACCAAGGATGGATGATGAAGGAAAAGTCTGTATGGTTCCTTCCTGATTCAATGGTCCAAGTTATAATTAACACTATACATAGTCCGGCACATCTAGGAGAAAAAGCTATGCTAGACAGCATTCAACACATTTGGTTTAATAAACATTTACGAGCAGCAGCCAAACAAAGGGTCCGTACCTGTATGATCTGTTGCCAGTTCAACCCAGGAAAAAGTGTTCCCGTAGAACAGGGTGGATTTCATCCTCCTGATCACCCTTTTGAAGTCCTACAGATGGATTATATCCAGATGGAACGATGTCGAGGATTCAAATATGTTCTCGTAGTTGTCTGCGCTCTGTCCCGTTGGACAGAGGCGTACCCGGTTTCAGATTACACTGCCCCGACTACTGCCAAACAGTTGGTTCGAGAATTCTTCCCACGATACGGTTTACCACGTGTTGTTCACTCAGATAACGGCCAGCCGTTCTCATCCGAATTAATGAAACACGTTTCACTTCTGTTAGGTTATCAGTGGAAATTCCACTGTGTCCGACACCCCGAAGCAGCAGGTCTCGTAGAAAGACATAACCAGATACTGAAAATCAGAATGTCCAAAATATGCAGAGAAAAAGGTATCGACTGGGTAGTAGCGTTACCCGTTGCACTCTTTTACATGAGAATGGTAGCACATTCACGAACAGGGCTATCCCCGTATGAGGTGATCTTCGGTAGACCACCAAATATGTGGGGGACGCCTATACCACGCAAAATAACTGATATTGACTGTAATATGCTGACAGATTACTTGGCTTCCTTGATGTCTGCACTACAATCTTGTCGTTCACAGGTAGCTGCAGCCTTTCCTGACAACACTGAGGTGAAACCCCATGACGTAGTTCCGGGGGATCTCGTCTTTGTGAGGAATTTCGACCGAAAGACTCAGCTGGAGCCCAGGTGGAAGACACCCAAGTTGGTTCTGCTGACCACAAGAACAGCCGTGAAGATCGAGGGCCGCAAGGGCTGGATTCATTCAAGCCATATCAAAAAATTTCATGGACAATCCTCGGATATAGACATTGTGCCCTGCACTCCCTCACAGACTGATTCAAAACTTCCTTTGGTGGAAAAAACTGAAAGCGAACTTTACAAAGTTAAGTTAAGGCCTAGGACGTCAGACGGTTTGATTGTTTAAGTCCTCTCCTAGGTGAAGCGGTTGAATCTGTCTCTGACATGTATCCTCTAGACCTGAATCATGAACAGTCACGGAAAATGATGAAACGACAGGCGTATTGTAAATCACTGCGTAGCCATTGTATAGGGACATTATTAATTTTGTTTTCCTTAAGTCTTTTAATAATTATTACCAGTATGTTGTTGCACATATATTACCCTATTGCCAGAAATGTTCACAATGTTATTGCAGAACATTCTTTTAGTGACTTACCCCCGCATGAATTGTCCTATAGACTTGCGCTGCGCAATAACACTTTCATTAGTATGTTACATCATTCCCATCAGACTAGTAATGCTACTAATTGTTGGGTGTGTGGCCGACTCCCTCCCTATCAGAATTATGAAGGAGTCCTGCCATTCTTTCCACACCCATTTACACACAATGGCTCCTTTGGAGCATGGTTCAGTTTAATCAATTCCATAGACTCAGACACAGCAGTTTACCAAGATCATTGGATATGGGGAAACCTGAACCTAGCTTTACTCAAGGTCTGTTACCCTGACAAGGAGGGTCGCCCCAAAAGAACAGGAACTGATCTAGAAAATGAAGTATATGGATTAGGTAATTTTACACCTAATCTCATGATTCTAAATGTCGTATCTGAAATTGAACTAGTCTTACCCACCATGTCAGTATTCCCAGCGAGGGGTGAATTATGTGTAAGAAAGGTTGGTTCCATACATATGGGCCATAGTAAATGCACTACTATAGTAGAATTCAGTGATCAAGGAAAATCTTCATTTAGAGCTTCTCGCCACTCCTACTTTATATGTGGTCAGACTGCATATATGCGTCTACCTCTAGATTGGGATGGTACCTGCTACATAGCATTCCTTTTGCCACCTGTTTTCCTAGCTCCTCCTGATTATTATAGAAATATTCATTTAGTACACAATAGAGAGCGGAGAGATCTCCCAATTGTCGATTATACTGAGACGGCATGGGACAAGTATGTAGACTTCAATAAAGGCATCTTTCCCTATATAGGTACAGTTACCAATAGTAAGCTGATACGTAGATTAACTAGAACCCTTGAAGCAGTAGTGAATGAAACTATTTCCGCCTTAGGCAATTTAACAGAAGAGCAGTCTGCTATGCGGATTGTTGTGCTTCAAAATCGTCTTGTCCTTGACGTCATCCTGGCTGATAGAGGCGGAGCTTGTAGGGTCATCGGATCAAGCTGCTGCGTATTCATACCAGAAAATTCGCCATCTGTATATAAAGCTATAACTCGCCTTCACAAGATTGTAAGCCAGATGCACCAGAACCCAGGCACTTGGACTTGGTCCAGTTGGTTTTGGAATGTGATATCAGCCTGGGGATGGAGAGTTCTATCCTTCCTAGGTATTGGCCTTCTCCTACTATTCAGTTGCTGTCTATGTCTACAATGTGGACCAGCGATCTGTGGTCTGTGTGCCACATCGTGTATTCCACCACCAAGATTTCATTCGTCACGGAAGAAGAAAGAAGAACAAATGATGCTATATGAACAGATCAATGGATTAATGAAGATTGATATCTCTTAACGGGCAAGTAGGGGACAAGGAGGGAATGTGGAAATATGGATTTTTCTGGTCAGTTATGTCCCCTATCTTGGACCCCAACAGTTCTATGTGCATGTCACAAGTACCTGTGTGTTCCCTCCAGTTCCAGTTATAAAGACGCAAACACATGTGCGTCCACCGTCAACATGTCCTCTGTCAGATCCGCCATGAATAGGCCGGATATTCCATTCCTAAATATGAAAGGCCACCGGCTTTATATGGTTCACTTATGCCACTTTACAGTCCAGGCAAGTAGGCCCTGATTCTGTCATCAAAACTCCTCTTGCCTTCTGCCTCTGAAAGCTCCAGTCCGAGCCTGCATCTGTGACCATGAACTTTGTCTCATTCTCTGCGCGGCTCACGAAGCCTGACATCAGCCTATTCTCTGCCAAGAACTGTATTTCACCTTCGAATTATCTGCTTCCCCCTCAGCCGATGCATTCCTGCCTAGTAGCTTAAGTAAACATTCTTCCAGTTACCGAGCAAAAGGCCGGCTTCTCTGTCCTCATGCAAGTAATTCATAGCCTTGTTACCATGGAATATTCCTACCCCCTCGCATTTAGTGTAGACACTTAGACGCTTGTACATGCACGCACAGTCAGTATAGAATAGATTCTGTCCGAGAGTCCTTCTTTTATGGATAACATAGTTCTTTAAACATAGGATGTTAGATATGATTTGGGATTAGGTTGACTTGACCCCCCAGACTTCTTGTCTCCACATGTAGAGCTAAATGTCAAGTCCCCTTCACCCCCTAGTTACACGTCAATTACACGTCAGACTGCTGCGCGCGCATCCATGCCAAGTATTATCTTATAGATCCACCTATACATGACATCACAACCAATTATGTTCCTTTTTTCGCCTTATTACACCCATTTCTGGTTACGCAGAACAACTCGTCATTTTCCTTATCAATTGTTACGCCTACTGCATTTACTTCATTGTCATGTATGTACTATAAAAGTCATTTCTTGTCAATAAAGTGTGTGCTTCACTTCCTGAACCTTCGTGGTGACGGAACATTGGGAGCAACCGATTATAATCGAATTAATGGAATAAAGCCCATTCCGAACCTCTAATACCACGGATTCTGCCTCTCATTTTATTGAGCTATTTTACTATGTTCCTGTATCAAATTCAGTCCCGGTAAAGGAGAAATATTTACCACACGCCGATGACACCCGGCTCATCCTCTCCCTCACCAAAGACCCCACCACTGCCAAACTCAACTTCCAGAAAGGAATGCAAGATGTCGCAGTCTGGATGACCAACAGCTGCCTGAAGCTCAACGCCGAGAAGACAGATGTCCTCGTCCTCAGCATCACCCCTTCTGCATGGGATAGCACCTGGTGGCCGACCGCCCTTGGAAGCTCACCTATCCCCTCAGACCACGCCAAGAACCTCGGCATCGTACTCGACTCATCACTCACCATGAACCGAGAGGTCAATGCCGTCACCTCCAACTGCTTCAACACCCTCCGCATCCTCCGAAAGACCTTCAAGTGGATCCCCCCTGAGTCAAGGAAGACAGTCACTCACGCACTCATCACCAGCAGACTGCACTGTGGAAACACACTCTACGCCGGCATCAACAAGTCCCTACACTGCAAACTCCAGACAATACAGAACACCACCTCCAGACTGGTCCTCGGCATCCCCCGACACGAACACATCAGTCAACCCCTACGAAGTCTCCACTGGCTCTCCGTGGAGAAAAGAGTCACTTTCATAATCCTCACTCACGCCTACAAATGCCTACACAACAACGGACCCAAATACCCGAACAACAGAATCAACTTCCACGTACCCAAAAGAAACCTCCGATCTTCCAGCCTTGCACTGGCTGAAACCCCGCGCATCCACAGAGCAAGCAGAAGATTCTTCTCTCACCTTGCAGCCAAGACCTGGAACGAGCTACCGGCAGACATCAGACACGCCCCTTCCCTGAACACCTTCAGGAAGACCCTCAAAACCTGGCTCTTCAGCTAAACAGATCTGCGGACCATCCCCCTCAGCGCCTTGAGACCCTCACGGGTGAGTAGAGTGCTTACAATTCCCTGATTGATTGATTGATTGATTAGTTCTGTGAATCGGCCCCTATGTGTTGCCATGATTAATAGAATTAAGCAAAGCAATGCCACCAGCATGACAGGAATGATGAACAGGATAAATATTTCAACCATTGCACAATTGCTTTTGATTATATAAACACACATAATTGTATTCCCACCTAGCTTTGCCTATTATCATATGTATAGGTGTGCTAATCTGCTAGATCCCCCAGAGTGGTCTAACTCTCCATTCACCTGTGTGTGTGTGTGTTTGTGTGTGTGTGCATCATCTCACAGGCACGTCTGGTGTAGAGCAGGCCTCAATTCTTCTCAGGATAGGGATGGAATCCAGCTGGGCTAGAATTCAGGCACAGAGGAACCACAACAATCCTGTTGAAATGCTCCTCTGCCTATGCAAGGGCTCATGCAGTTTATATATTAAACTAAACCCATATATTTAGTGCCTGAGCTCTAGACTGGCCGCATCTTGTTTATTCTACCCACCCAGGTTTGTCGCCTAACAGACAACAATCCATAGCATAGTTTGCACAGAGTACCAGGGACCTTGTACAGAGCATTCTATGAGACGATAATGTGCCTACGAAGAAATGTAGATCTAAGCAATTGTTTTCTGAGTATGCTGATGTGCAAACAAAATGTGTTACAAAGGTCACTGTTTTAAAGGAATTCAACTCTAAATGTGAATACGTAAAACGGAAGTATTTGTTGCCATGGCCTATGCAACTACACTGGCATTCAAATCCCTGAATCATTCTGGTGTCCTGACTCCTGCTTTGAGCTGCCACTTTGATACCCAGGATTTCCCGCATGTTAAGGCGGTCAAAGCCTTTCTGCTGCTTTGTTCCAGAATCGCAGAGGGTGGGCAGTTCTAGGTTGGTCCTCCCAGGAGGAAGAAAGAGAGTGGGTGGGTTTGCTCTGCATTTTTGGATCTGGGTAAAGTGTTGGATTATTCATGGCAATACACTCTTGATGTAGGAGGTGGGAGTGGTGTGTGGTGGGTGGTATTGTAGTGTAATTGGCGGTTCTTCTGTCTCTCTTGGGGCATCTCTCTGGACTCCAGGGGATTGGCAGGTTGATCAGTCCTCTCTCATTGTGAAAGAGGAAGGGGCAACGTTGCTTGTAGTTGATTTGTTTTGGAATTTGATACACCACTGATTAGCAGTTTACAATATCTTTGGAGTGAAGACCGAGGCTCTACATAAACTCTGGGTACCAAGGGATGGGCAATTCAGGAAAACTGCTTCTTGGTCTGAGAAGAGGGAGTGAGGTGGAATTGCAGTACAACTGGTGGCTCTGGCCAATGAGGTATGGACAGGTAAGAGGACACCTGTCAGATTATATAATTCAATCAAAAATCACAAAAGGGCTTTATGCTTCAATGGTTACTCTTGCATCTTTCCTCAGAAGCTCTGACAGTATATCTTTCTTTGGGAAAAATAGTTTTGTTCAAACTGTAATGCTCTCTTCAGGAGTAGTGTGTGATGTGCAATTTTCTTTTATAACAAGAGTTACACTTATGCTGGCGCTGCCGTGTCAATCATTAGTGACACCATGCATGTGCTCATCTGTTCGCCTCATGGGACATCAAGTGACACCTTGCCTGGCTGGACTCGGTTCCATCCTCACCATCCCTCTCGCTTCGATATTAACCTGCCCTCGTTCCTGTTTTATTCGGATTTGTTACAAAAGTCCGCTCCTTCTTTCTGTTCTACTTACTTCAATCTTCAGCAAAATATTTAAAAAATCGGAAAACTTAGTGGACGGTCATGAAATGTTAGGTCTCTGTGGTCCCTGTGGCTCGAGATTCACTGATCTCATACAACTTCGCAAAGTGACTGCATGCTTGGTGTTCTTTTACAGTTTAATCCGATTCAGCCGAACCGAATTTTATTTTATTTTTTAAGGAAAAGACAAATATGCAGTCTTAACATTCGTAGTACAGTGAGCGATAGAAGATTTTTTTGAAGAAGAAAAGCAAAACCCCAAGCAATAAAAACCAAAACCAAATGAAAAGGTAAATACAGTGGTAAAGTTTGTGAACATCTGTGGTATATTGGTTATTCAAGACATCCAATTCTATTTAAAATAATAAAAGGCACAAACAATCTTCTATCACTCACAGCACTATGAATGTTAAGACTTCATATTTGTCTTTTCTTAAATAAAAAAATGCTTCAGCTGAATCGGATTAAACCGCAAGATACTGGCTAGTCCTTCTTTAATGTCTACATTGATTAAGTCAAGATAGAAACCATTTAAACATTGGTATGGATTCAGTCTACACGGAAAATTCTATGTCATTAAAATGCTCTCTTTAAATGTGCTCCATGTGAATACTTGTTCCAAGGTCTCTTGATACCCTTGTTGACAGGGACATTAGGGTCGCTCTTGTTTTTGTTGAACTGATGTTATTTTAGGGCCTTGCCTTACATCTAGCCATGGAGACCCCACAATTTCACGTTACACCACAGATTATGAACTAAAAAACATCTCAACTAAAAATCCTTCTATATGCACTAGAACTACTTGAACGATTCCCTCTTCTGCCATTCACTACAGTTGTGTCCACAATTGAGTCACTTAGCCCCTCAGGCTGTGTGCAATGCTGTGAAATAGTACACATTTATCTTTCATAGGCAAAGGCCTTTGCACATACAGGACCTTTCAACACATAGGCCCTGCTGTACCTCAAGGCACAAATGGAGAACAGCCCTGGGCAGACACAGGAGGCGCTGACCGAGATGAAATGTGACTCACGAACTGTGAAATGTCTGAGGTTCATAGGCATGCAACCCTGGACACGTAAAAGGTGACCAATAACGCTGGATACACTGTACCTGCAAAGAAAGCAGCACTCTGCCTTTGTATACGAAGGGCTTTGTAAGAAGAAATTAACTAGCAGCAGCTGAGAACATTTTCTTCCAGACAGATGACACAGCAGAGGTGTCTCAGTCTGATGAAAAAAAAAATCTGCACAATTCACGGAACCGACCCATAGATGGAAATGTTGACAGGGCTCACATTTGACTGAAGAGTATCTGGTCATGCGTTAAAAACCTGGGTGATGTCATCCTATTCCAGGTGCTGGTGGTTCTTTAGCTCAATATATCTGTCAAAGGAACTTTCTATTGTTTAGCATTTTAAAGCATCAACGTGTTTTATTATTGTTATAGACTTAGGAACTAGGCTGGAAACTGCATCAGAACAAGAGAATGGACTTTTTGAACTGTGGGAAGTGCGAACACGAGCAAAGAATTAGAACTAGACAATAAAAAAATATTTCTGTACGTGTGATAGTACACACTATGTGGTATTATATTTTGTTTTTACTATGTATGCCTCATATAACTAGCTGTTATGTTGCAGTTGTGTTTAGGTGTTTTATGGAGCACCGACGTGCCACCTTGCAGCCGCTCGGCGCACTATGTACCAGTTTCAAAGGCCCATGTGACAATTGGCCCTGTTGCTCAGTAGGTCAACCGAGTGACTCGCTGATTTGTGTCATGTTTAGCCTTGAAATAGCAGGCTCTTCTGGAATCTGTGCAAGGGTACGCAGGTCCTTACTTTGTTTTGGAGAGCTAATGGTCCAGCTATTGGCTACATGGTCATCAAATCCTTCCTCGAAGAGGTCTCTATGGGAATTTTAACTGAAAAGAATCTGCAGATTTCTAAAACTGCTATGGAGGAGGCTTTTGATCTAACCACTCCAGAAAGAAGAGCTTAGTAGGAGACACAAAATAGCTTCTTTTTTTAAAAAATAAAGAAAAAGGGAAGCCCCCTTCTCATCGCAGATTCAACAACATTATGGGGCCTATCACATAGGTTAACTTTGTTAGCTTTGGAAATGCTAATTTAAGACATAGGTTCAGATTGCTAACCAATTTTTTGTGACTGCCGGTATTTCCTGCCCTTGGTGCTAGGTTTAGGCAGTGCCTCATGCAATCACCTTTGACCACCACCACATTATGAAAGCAGGCTTCTGGGTTGTTCATGCTTTTTGTTGTGTGGCATTTTATTGTGGTGGTGATGTGTTCTGATATATTTTTGCTCTTCTGATTTTTTGCTGCATGATTGCGATGTAATGATGTTATTGTGTTATGCACTGGTTGTTCTGTTCTGTTTCTGCCGTTACATTGAAATAGTGTTATATTGGTTTGTGAATGTTATTGTTATAGGTTCCATCCTGAGCCCTCTTCTGTTTAACATTGATATGCAACCTCTCGCACAGCTGGCTAGGGGGAGAGGATTGTCACTGGTGTCATACGCCGATGACACCCATTTGGTGATCGCTTTCTCTCAGGAAAACAATGTCAGCCTAGGAAGGTTTAAGGAAGATCTGGTAGAGGTTGCAGGCTGGATGGCAACTAATTGCCTGCAACTGAATGCCAGTAAATCCGAGGTGCTGTTATTTGGGAAAGACCGAGACCTGTGGTCCGAGCAGTGTTGGCCAGACAGCCTTAAACCGGCCCCTGTGCCTAAAGAGGCAGTCAAGAACTTGGGGGTCTGGGTCGACAGCGGGCTTACTTTTGACACACAAGCTAAAGCCGTGGCTGGGACATGTTTTGGCCTACTGCATGGCCTGAAGCCTTTACTCGTTTTTTTCCCCCCTAGGGTACGTCAGACCATTATCCAGGCGACAATTCTGTCTAGGCTGGATTATGGTACCTCATTGTATCTTGGGGCCAACAAGTCTTGTGTTAGGCGCTTGCAGAGGATCCAGAATGCGGCGGCTCGCATTCTGGTGGCACTGCCGAGATCTGGTTCTGTTTCCCATGTCCTGCCCAAGTTACATTGGTTGCCTGTTGAGAAACGAATCCAGTTTAAAACTCTTTGCGTTTCGCATAAGATTCTTACTCAACAGGCTCCCTTGGGTCTGTCTAATTTGCTTCAGTTTTATGTGCCGCGGGGGTCTCTTAGATCGGCCGACCAGGGGTTAGCAAGTGTCCCCCGTGTGGTGAGAGAGAGGTCTGGGGGCCGCTCGTTCCGTTGTCTTGCGGCACAACTCTGGAATCTGCTTCCTGTTTCGATCAGAGAGATCCAGAGTAATTTGGTTTTCCGAAAAGCTATCAAGACCTGGCTTTTCCCGACTCACGTATAACTGCTTTCCCGCCAGCCACCCTCACTGTCCTTGGTTGCGCTGGGATGCCCGATTGTTGGGGCAGCTATGCGCCATACTAATCCGACAAATAATAATAATGATAATTGTATTAAGTTCTGTTGTTTACATTAGCTATATCAACAAAAGTTGCTACATTTCCATCCAAAAGCAGCACACGGCTTTCTAGCTTCCATGACATGCAATCTTTACTATTGCATCACGTGGCAAAACAGCACCTCTCCAGCCTTCGAACAGGTTAAGATACCAGTCAGCCCAACACTACGGAAGAGGGCTGGATCACATTAAATGAGCATTGGAAGGGCTAACTTGATACCAGTCTCTGCCACAGTTTGGGACTTGCCAATTTATCATGAATGTGCATAAGTCAAGTTCGGCAAAAGCAGGTAAGGTTGTCACTGGGGGGGTGTGACTGGTGCTCATGCAATAGGCAGTGGTTTTTATCTAAATAACTAATAGCTTGTCAAGGGGGGGCGCTCACACCTCTGCATGTCTCTGAAAGACCCTCCTCTACTTGCTTGTCAATGGCACATGCTGCTACCTCCAGCCAACCTGAAAATCACGACCTAGATCACAGAACACATGCAGGGACCTCACTATGACATTCATGCGGTCCTATAAATGGTAGCAAAACATTTTAGCATACAGCAGAAAAATGCTAGATAAATGGGGACTCCAGGGTCAATCATTTACAACTGATCCGTCTGAAAATGTCTCAATTCCCTAATGTAATTTAATTACCTAATGTCTTACCTGTACTACGCTAATTAATCAATTAAATCTGCTTTCATTGAAAAGTGCGTACTTCAGATAAGACGTGCTTTTTGATGTAGAACTGCAAAAAATATCCCTAAACCTATTCTATGAGGAGTGTGAAATAGCAGCAAAGTTCCCATCTTTGCAACGGGGAATTCTGACTTCCCAACTTACCCACAATGAGTGATCTGGAGTATGCACTTATATTCCTCCAACCACACTTTGGTTATCTCTCAGATTGAGCATCCTTAGCATATTGGTAAGTCCATTTATTAAGTGATGTATAATAACTAAACTTCAAACATATAGAACTCTCCCCAGGGAAAGGTAAATCAGTAATACAACACCAGCATTTTATTTAGTTTTGAGTCTTTTTGAAACTTAATCTGGTGAGTATTTTACACTAATCGCAATGAAGGCAAATGATACTGTTTTGCATCAAAGCTCCCTCTCCAATCACGTTTCGATTGTATGCTTGTCTGCACCCTGCACAGTGTTCCCCTGACTTTTAGTTAGTTTCGCTCTATACATATACCACATACACACATACAATACCTTATGCAGAAAATAAACAGCTAACACTGACATAACCTTTTAGGCATTATTACATGCATGGAACGGGTGATTGAGACATTTTGCACCAGTGGCTCGGAATTCTGCACCGTTATTTGGGCCAACATGTAGTATTATGGATGGTTAACAGTGAATTACAGGGATGTTTTGTCATGGAGGGGTTCTGCTCAAACTGTCAATGATGTCATTCAGATTGGTCCAAACCTGACACTCAACTTACTCAATTAATACTTAGACATACATTGTCGAGCAATGGACCAGGGTCAAAAAATAACATGGTTAGCTTTTATCGGGAATAATTTAAAACATCTTAATGAGGATAGGAGACTATGGGAGGTTCCAGAGAATGTTGTGCGATTTTAAAAAAAGTCATTAAAACAGTACATCTTAGACAAGGGCGCTCGAGAAAGTGAAAGGAGAAAGGAGAAACATGACAAAATGTACGGTGAAGAATTATATATTGCATTTCAGACATCCAGGACTACAGAAATACATTAGTTCGGTCCCAAATATCCCTCATAGATTTTTTCTAACCAGATTGCATCTTTTAATAATTTACCAGTTGGTTACCTTCCCCGAATGGGAAAACCTGGGTCTCCAGTGATGTTAAATGCCAAACAATCAACACTGCATTCAACTCTCTTTTGTAGATTTTATCTTGATTTTAGGAAAAAGTTTCTGAAACCATTGATCTTGCGAGTGAGGCTGTATCATTATTAGGAGTCGTTTAAATGTTTCCTGGACATGAAGGATATGCCTTAGCTAACTATTTTGCCAATGTAATAGCTCTAAGGAAAAGGCTGTCAAAGCTAGACATGGCATATCATTAGAATGATAAATGTTTCACCCCTCTCCCTCACGTAATGCCTTTATTGTGTAAGAAATTAGGAAACTTTATTTAATATAATATGTGTATTATTTTATAGAAGAACTTTGTTAACTTAACACTGTTTTCTGGTTTTAAGATGTATTTATCATAAGTCTACTTCAAGATAAAATGGAGTTTTAAAAGATTTATTTTATTGATTATGACAATATATAATGATTGTGTGCTTGTATCCTTTAATTATTTATTAACCAAATAAAGAATTTGAATTTGATGTAATTCAGAATCCATTGGTGAAAAACAACCCTGTATTTCACTTTTGATCCATCTATAATTTTATTATATATATGCCCCCAAAATAATCTGTCTCTGCTTTCCATTGCTGTTCAGGGGCAGAGAAGTAATGGGGGAACCATAGATAATATGGTCTCACCTACCTACCCTAAAGGTATAAAAGAGTATTTGGCCTTGCGCCACCTACCACCCTCTACGTTCCCTTCCCTCCCAAAGCTGTGCATCCTGCTCTCCACTAATGCTCAGGCACATTCTCAACAGCCCAGTCAAAGCAGCCTGAAATTTTATTTTGGCATCGCAACAGTGGTTAACAATCAGAATCAGAATAAAACTATTCGGGTGCAAAAGCAACCATGAAAGTACACATTCTAAAAATAAAAACAAAATATATATGTATTCCTTTAGATGCAAAATACAGTACAATGCAGTAAAACACATGTATGTGCAAATACGTAGGTATAGAACGGTAATACATTTATTCAAAGTGCATCGTTCTTCGTGACCACAGCGCTGCGCTCAGAAAAGAGCCGAATTGAAAACAAGACTCTTTATCAATCAGTTATTTTAAAAAAAAATGTATTTATTTTATCTTGAAGGTTTCATATAGCGCGAACAAGACTCTTGCGAGTAACAGAGCGCTTTTCAAGTCATAAGAGGAAAGCCAGAACTAAACATAACAAGATCTATGTGAAAGAGTTATACAAATCTCAAAGTCGTAAAGAGTAAGCTAACAGAAGGTTGACTAAGGAGCGTAAATACAGCATACGAAAAACAAAATACAGTAAACAGTTATAGAGTTCACGTGAATTTAGCCATGAGGATCGCTTTCACTTCTGTTTTTAATGCGGCAGAGGAAGGGTTCATTCTTGTTTCACTGGGCAAGGCATTCCAGATCCTAGGAGCCATACCAGAAAAGGATCGGTTATAGTTTTTTGGGGGCAAATCGTTGTGGTTTCAGAAGAAGAGTCTTGGCACTCCTGGAGGCTCTGATACCCGAAGAGAGCACCAGTTTCTGAGCTAGGTAGTGGGGGGCGTTTTGGTAGAGGGCCTTGTGTGTCATACAAGCGATTTTCAAATGGATTCTGGCCTCAAACGGAAGCCAGTTGAGGGCTCTCAAGTCTGGGGAAATGTGGGAGTTTCTCTTTGAACCCGTGATGAGACTCGCAGCTGAGTTGATCGTGGCTCTTAGCGGGGCTGTCGATGCCCTTGAGAGGCCGCATAGGGTTACCGCCCATATTCCACGCAAGGGATTACTAGGGCTTGAACCGCTAGTTTGAAATTGTGGGCAGGTAGAAAGGGTTTCAGTTTTCGTAGAGTCTTCAGTTGGAAGTTAGCTCCTTTTGTGGAGGCGTTGATATGTTTCTGCATCTGTAGGTTACCGTCAAGCGTAACCCCTAGCGATTTCGCTGAGTCTATGACAAGAGGTTGTCCATTAAGAGCTGTTAAGTGCTTCATCCAGTCAAGTATAATGGGAGTTTTGTTGGGGGGAGCGATTAAGAGGAATTCAGTTTTGAGGGAGTTTAGTTTCAGATGGTTTTCGGCCAGCCAAGTTTGGGTTTTTTGTAGCGTGGAGTTGAGCGGTTTGATGTCATCAAGTGAGTGGATCTTGATGTAGATTTGGGTGTCGTCAGCGTACATGTGGAAGTGAATTTTGGCGAGGCTGAGAAGATCGGTAAGTGGTTTCATAAAGAAGTTGAAAAGGGTGGGAGAGAGGGAGGAGCCTTGTGGAACTCCTAAAGTGACTGGCATGGGGTTGGACAGGGTTTGGTTGACCATGAATCTTTGGGATCTATTTTGGAGGAAAGAAGTGAACTAGTTAAATACAGTTCCAGATATTCCCATTCTGTGTTTCAGGAGTTTGAGCAGGTTGCCGTGTTTGACAGTGTCAAAGGCTGAAGACAGGTCGAGTAGAATAAGTAGACAGGCTTCGTTTTGGTCTAGGATTTTTAGCGCGTCGTCTGGTATATGTGTCATGGCAGATTCAGTGCTATGATCTGCTCTGAAGCCTGATTGAAATTGGTTAAGTAGGTTGAATTGAACAATGTGACTGTTCAGCTGTGTGTTAACGCATTTTTCCAGGAGTTTCGCTAGCATTGGAATGTTAGAAATCGGGCGATAGTTATTTAGGTCCAAGGGGTCAGCTGTTGGTTTCTTTAGGATCGGTGAGACCTGACCTGATTTCAGGCTGTCTGGGATGGATCCTTGAAGAAGGGACGTATTAATGATCTTGGTCCAGAGGGGTAGTACTAGAGGAATGAAGTCTTTTAGGTAATTAACTGGGAGCGGGTCTATGAAATGATTGGAGGGTTTCAGAGAGGTTAGCGCCATTAATATGTTATCTTCACTGTAGGTGTTGAAGTGGGACAAGGTTGCGTTGTTTTTTAGTTTAAATTTTGAGAGGTAATTAGCTTGGGCAACAGCCAGGGGCAGTGATGGGTTCTTTTTCAATTCTGAGACGGCTAGGAGGTCTTTGAGTAGATCTGATTTAATGGATTCCGTCTTAGAAGCGAAGAAGGAGGCAAATTCATCACAATTGGGTAGAGAAGGTGGGATAGAATTAGGGAGACTTGGTAGGCTCTTGGTCTGAGCTTTGATAAGATCGAATAGCTTTTTGGGGCAGTTCTTGCCTAGGTGTAGTTGAGACCTGAAGAAGACGGTTTTAGTTTTTCTGATCTTCCTAAAGTAAGCGTTTCTGGAGATTCTGAGAAGCTTGAGGTGGTCAATTGAGGGGGCAGTTCTCCAGCGACGTTCCATTACTCTAAGAGAGCGTCTGTCTTCATTTAGTCTCCCATCAAACCATGGTTTTGATTCTTTTGTAGAAGTTCTTTTCAGTTGAAGCAGGGCAATTTTGTCAAGTAGGTTGTTCATGGAGTGAAAGTAGTGATTGGTCAGCCCCTGTACATCAGCGTGGTCTTCGGGGGGGACAAAGATGGTTTGAATTAGCTGATGCTATAAGGTAAGAGCCGACGTTTTTCAGGTTTCTCTTCCAGGTCTTAGTTCTCAGGGGTTGTGTTGGGAGTCGTTTAATCGTTTCCAAGACTTGGAATGTAATAACATGATGGTCAGACCAGTCGCAGGGGAGAATCAAGTCGAGCTGAGTGGCGTCAACTTTGGAGATTATTAGGTCGAGAGTTGCACCTTTGTCGTGTGTAGGGCTGTTACATATTTGGTTAAGATTAAGGTCAGCGAGGAAAGCTTTGAGGCTGTTTACCCCTGGGTCGTTCTGGTCATCCCAGTGCAGATTGAAGATCCCCAAGAAAATTAGCTTATTTTGTTGGCTGTCATTTGATGCAAGAATGTCCATGAAGTGTTCTATGAATGTGAGGTTGTCTCCAAGAGGGTGGTAGAAAGTGTGTAGAGAACATATTTGTTTGTTGTTGTTGGCGATGTTTAAGCATAGATATTCGCAAGAGGGTAAAGCGGGGGCATTGGAGTTGGACACTGTTAGGCTGATCTGGTGTATGCAGGCTATCCCACCGCCTGGCCTGTCCGTTCTGTCTAGTCTGGTGATGTCATAGTTAGGGGGTAACAGGATGTCCATGATGGGGGTAGATGTTTCCTTTAACCAGGTTTCCATCAGGATCAGAATGTCTGGTTTGTTAGTAATAAGTAGGTCAGCTATATCAGCTGCATGTCTAGAAGCGGATCTGCAGTTCAGGAGGATACAGCTTAGAATCTGCTTGATGGATACTGTGGATGGTTTGGTTGTGAGGGGGATTCTAGTGAGGTTATTTTCAACAGTACCTCTGGGGTTGTGTCTGGTGGGTCTGTATGTGTTGGTAGGGATAGATTGTATTCGGGAGTCTGTAAGCGCATTAGCTGGAAGACCAGCACTATGTGGAGGGTGAGGTAACTCGTAAGAGCGAAGGATGGCCCTTAATTCTAAGTCAGATAGAGGGTTTAACAGCCTGATTGGGTGTGATATGTCATTAGGGTGCGTAACAGTGCTCCAACTTGGAGACCCCTGAGCCTGGGAGCTTGCAAGATGATGATGGGTGCGACTAAAGGTCTTGGGGAGTGTGGAAGAACTGAATTCCTGTGTATAGCGTGTGGGCCTGGATTGTTGTACAATAAAGTTGTGTAGTGTTCGGATGTCCGAATTGATTTGTTGGAGGGCTGAAAATAACTTGTCAAGATTCGGGACAGGTGTGATAGTTTCCTTTTTGGAAGGGTGGACCGTGGGGGTATGCAGGGTAGTAGCCTCTTCAGTGTCCTTTGAGGGGTAGTCGAGGTTGGGGACAATGCATTTTGCTCTATCTGAGTGGGTGTCAGTGGGGAGGGGGAGTGAAGAAGTCGAAAGAGGAGGGGAGTGAGAGATGGCTATGCCCGGATTAGTAGGGGTATAGGTGGGGCTGACATGCAGATGGAAGGTGCTGGGAGTAGAGGAGAGGGGGAGGGTGGGAGAGGTAGAGCAAGGTGAGGGGTTTGAGAGATGGTAATGCCGGAATCTGTGAGGGTGTAGGTGGGGCTGATGGAAGGTGTTGGGTGTGATGGTGAGGAGGAGGGTGAGGGAGGTGTTGCAAGGTGGAGATGGATAGTGAGAGGATTGGTAGAGATATGGTGTAAGGTGGTTAAAAGGTGGAGTGCGTTGTTAGGTGAGGTGTCGTAGAGGTCTAGAGTTAAAGTAGGAATCGATGGGGACAGCTGGGCATTCTGACTTACTTCGGGATCCGGATGGGAGGTGAAAAAATCTGAACAATTGGATGGAGAGGAGGGGTGTGTTAGAGTGACTCCCTCCTTGATGAGTGGAAAAATGTGATCAATCAAGTTGAGGTTATGGTCAGTTGATAGGATGAGGATGATACCATTATGATATATATTGACGGTGGCTGCTGCATTAAAGAATAGGGAGGGTAGGATAGATAGTGTGAATCCGTGCGCAGTTTTCTTCATGAGAGAGACCCTAAAGAGAGCGAGAAAGGCTCTTCTCCATTGAGCTCTTCTTTTAGTGTAAAAGATAATGTCGTTCTTAATGAGCCCTTTGTTCATTGAGAAGTATGGGTCAGCTATAGGGGTTTCAGGATGAGCTTTTAATAAGTTATGTTTGAAACCTTCTGCTGCTTTTTTTGAAAGGTTAGGGGGGTAAGTGATGGAGTAGGTGAAGTTACCGGTGCGTTCCATAATGTAGGTGACACGGGGGAAAGACAGAAGGGGAGATGTCAGAGCAATATGTTGCCCTAAAGGGGAAGAGTGTAACAAGGTTGTGAGAGTTGCTGCCCTATAGATAGAGAGAGACAATGTTGTGAGAAAGAGAAGTCAGACCAAGATTGCTGCTTTGTTAACTGACTAGTGTGGATCTAGCAAGGAAGGCCTCTTTCTGTTTCAGATTAAAGAATATCATGGGAGGAGTCCTTTTTCTTTGTTAACCTGTTGCAGCCATTTTGTGTTATCTGTAGAGTAGGGAAGAGAGACCTCTTTCTATTTCTGTTGAAGTATCTCAATGGAGGCAGCCCTCTTTCTATGTTAACTTGTTGTGGCCATTTTGTGTTATCTGTATAGCTAGCATGAAAGTCCTCTTTCTATTTCTGTTAAAGTATCTCAATGGAGGCAGTCCTTTTTCTATGTTAACCTGTTGCGGCCATTTTGTGTGCTGTGTGAAGGTAAACAGAGATCTTTCCCTATCCTGGATTTCTAGATCATGGCAGGGAATCCTAGAATTATATCCGTCAGGATGAAGTGAGTCTATTTGCCTTCGGACATGAATAGAGCACGTGGTCCCTAGAGATGGCTTGGCAAGGTGGCAGCATAAGAGCTTGTCTCGATACTGCAAAAGCCCAAATTGGTGAAGTAGAGCTCAGACAGAACCTGTTGAGCTCAATGGGATCTTCGCATTAAAGGGGGCCCATTGTCATCTGTTCCACGCTTCATACATAGGAATACGAGGGAGGGAGAGTGGGAGGGGTCGTTCAGACCACACTGTTCGCGCTGAAGGGAACAGGGGAGGGGGTTGCGGTTATTGCAAGAAATAGAAAGCTGGGCTACATTGCCTAAGATTCTGGAACTTCATAAAAGGAATTATAAACTGTTTGGCATACGTTTTATAAAATTCACAGAAAAAAAAGTTAAATCCAACATTGTCTGCCCGGATCTACCATTCCTGGGGCCTCGGCTAGGGCCTAGATTCTTTTGAAAGCCCAGCGGAAAACAGAGTAGACCCTAGTGTATCTGCCCTGAAATGAAATAATAAGGATCTACCAGTGCCCACATGCACTACACAAAGAATTGGTAGTTGAGCTATCAATACTGAGGTGCAGGGAAGGTGCAACAGTGGCCTTTAACATGTCCATATTTAGTCTTCGGGACTGAGCTTGATGAGTTAACAATTGCACATGCCTTTTATTTCAATTGCCACTAGAGCCAGGCTCAGAAACAGCGTGAGACATACCAATCTACTGAAAAGTTTTCTTCACTTACGCAATCCACAGAATAGTATGGCCTTTCTCACAAAGAAGACAATCATTAATATTATCTCCAGTGAGAGATGCCTCCTAATTTCTCCAGATAGATAACCACAAGAGTGGGGTGCGAACATTAATGAGATCCCCCATATAAGTCAGACCCAGCTGCTCATTACAAATAAAATTAGCGGAGGATAAAGGGGCAGACAGGGCTTTTCTGTAAAGGAATTTCCCTCCACCTGAATGGCTTCAGAATTTGCAATGCCCCAAATCTCTGCCTCGTATGTTGCAATGGAACACACTGAGTCACATAGATCTTTAGTAACAGAAAGAAGTGCTCTCCACCCAGGGAGCTTAGGTAGACTGAGAAGGGAGCCAACTGCCCAGGATAGCTACAATTAGTAATATTAGGCGCCCATGAGCCAGCTGCATCAAAAGGGACCCCATAATATTTGGGCAGAGGACGTAGCCTAACGGCTACGGCGGGCAACCTCAAATCTGGGGAACCAGTTTTGAGTCTCATCCTGTGAATCTGGGCTAATCACGTAATCTCCCCGCGCCTAACAAAAATGAATGTGTTCTCATGTAACGCAACTGGCGCTCATGTAAAGTGCTCTGATATCTGATACCTTCGGGTTAAGTTCACACTATAGAAAACTGTGTAAAAAATAAAAATAAAATAAATATGAAAAAGTGCTTATGCTTTCTAAACAATTTGATCCAACAGCAAAAGTTGAAAGCTGAATACTCTTGGGGCCACAAGCCATAATATTTGACTTTGAAAAATTTGTTTGCAAGTCAGGAACAGCCATACATTGGACAAATGAGTGCACTAATTGGAGCAGAGCTTTTGGGGTGCGAGCCACCAGCACTGCTTCATCAGCATATAGCAATATAGGGAGTAAAGCACCGTGCACCTTTGGCACATCGGAGTGACACTGGATAAAAACGGGCTAAGCTCATTAATACACATATTCTCGTGCAAATATGCTATAAAGTGTACAAGTGCTTCATCCATTCCTTTAAAAAGAAGTTGCAATAGTTTTGGATGATTTACACAATCAAACGCTGAAGATAAGTCCATAAATGCAAGATACAACAGTGCTTGAATGGCTATTGTGTACATGCCTATAATTAGGTTTAAATTCAGGCATTGCTCAATTATACCTACTCGGCTTTTGAATGCTTACTGGCAGTGATGTAAGATTGCCTTTTGTATCGCCTATTCCATAGCTTGGTCTGGTGGCTCAGTGGACTAATGCATCCACTGCAGGGGCCTGTGTTCAACCTCATGGTCACAGGTTCAAATCCTGGGGGTCCACTCAGCCTTTCATCCATTTGTGGGCGATAAAATGAGTACCATTGAGTTGGGTAACAATATACATCTGTTATTCTGCGCCAAGATACCTAGTTGCTGGGGTGAACATGCGCTTTACAAATACACATGTTATGTTATAATCCTTTTGTATAAGACTCTACCTAGTATTTTAACAGTTGTGTCAATAAGTGAAATGTGATAATAGCAACTGGACTGTGACCAGTCACCTTTCTTGAATATTGGGACAAAAGTTGAAATAGCAAAAGAACTCAGTACCAGCAAGTGAGCAAGATTATTGGAGACATTGGTTATTAGAGGAGCCCATAATTCGATTTTGTATTTTATCAAATCAATAGGGACTCTGTCCGGGCCAGGGGCCTTTCCACTAACATCCTGTTAGATAGAGTCGACAACTTCATTTAAGGTGACCCAAATGCCCTGATAGTTACTAACATTCAAGCTAGGCTGAGTAATTGTTGTTGTAGCAGAATATATTTTAGAGAAGTGTGCCTCCAATGCCTCACTAGTAATGTGGCATCCAATTGAGTCACAGTTTGATTGATAGTTCTCATGGCAGCAACTGCAGTCCAGAACGATTTACTATCCTTCCTGGATGCTGCTTGGGCAAGTGCATCCTACTGTTGTGTAATGACCTCATTCCATCTCTTTGTTGTTACTGCTTTATAGTACCTATGTTAGGCAGTATCGTTGGAGGATCCCTGGGGTTAGCAGCAAGTGCCCTGCATAATAACCGATTGGCTGCTGAACAGTCATGATTAAACTATTTTGGTGCAGTGTGTGCAGATCTGAGAGGTTTAATATTTGAACAAAGGGTAACAAAAGAACAGGCTATCGCCTTGTTTGCTACCTCATCAGTCAGGCAGCTCATAACCAGCACTTGATTCTTTTTTATTACATTTTCGAAGAATTGAGCCGGATTCTGGAGTTTCCAGAATAATCTAAGGTTATGTGAGGATGGCTGCAGTTTGTTGATCCCATCATCAACATTATTTTTGACCCTCGAAGATACAGCCAGAGCTGCGTCAGCCTACCACTGAAATCACCTGTAAGGCACAGATACACCTGGTGTCCCCTTTCAGTGTCTTTACCTAGGAGTGAGTCAATGTATTCAAACAAAACAGGGAAACTCATGTTTGGAGTATATCATGAAATCATTGTTGTAAAAGTTGACCAAATATAGACTCATATCCCCCTAAAAAAGCACAGCATAGAAAATATTTGGCATGGTGAGCAAAAAAATGATGGATTTAGGCCCAGATCTCTGTACTGGGGTGAATGTATGACATTGTTCTGCATATTGTCCATCAACTGTTGTTTTTGCATTTGTCACCCTGAGTGGGATGGGTATGCCCAGACATGGGTCCCATGTGCTCCATGCTGCTGGAAACAAGTTATCCTGGCTCAAGAGAGGTGATATCCCAATACCGGTCCTAGGATGCTTGTTTCCAGTCCAGGGAGGACCTGGCTTGGCAGTTCGGGCTGGACTGTTCCCATGAGGCACAGGGTCAAGACTGATTTGCATATGGCTGGGTTCAAACTGGAATGGCATGGTGAGGAAAAAAATGATGGACTTACGCCCAGTTCTCTGTACTGGGGTGAATGTATGACATTGTTCTGCATTTTGTCCATCAACTGTTGTTTTTGCATTTGTCACCCCGAGTGGGATGGGTATGCCCAGACCTGGGTCCCATGCTCTCCATGCCACTGGAAACAAGCCATACTGGGAGAAGAGGGGTGAAACCCCGAAACTGGTCCTAGGATGCTTGTTTCCAGTCCAGGAAGGACCTGGCTTGGCAGTTCGGTCTGGACTGTTCCCATGAGACACAGGGTCAAGACTGATTTGCATATGGCTGGGTTCAAACTGGAATGGCATGGTGAGCAAAAAAATGATGGATTGCTTGTTTTCAGTGGCATGGAGAGCATGGGACCCACGTCTGGGCATACCCATCCCACTCGGGTGACAAATGCAAAAACAACAGTTGATGGACAAAATGCAGAACGCCATACATTCACCCCAGTGCAGAGATCTGAGCCTAAATCCATCGTTTTTATTGCTCACTATGCCATTCCAGTTTGAACCCAGCCATATGCAAATCAGTCTTGAGCCTGTGCCTCATGGGAACAGTCCAGCCTGACTGAACTGCCAAGCCAGGTCCCTCCTGGACTGGAAACAAGCATCCTAGGACCGGGGTGAGTGCTTGCATTGTTCAACACTCCGTCCATCATCCCCTTTGGTTTTGCACAATATGCTCTTATATTGTCTGTGTTTATATGAGTTCCTGACCCACAAATGTTCATTAAGTTGGAGATTGAGTCAACATTGGTGCCAAAACAAAAGGCACCTATAACTGGCTCAGAAGGTGGCTGTCCACAAGAGCTGGCTGGGGCAAGGGCAGGAGCAGGGGTGAGGGGAAGGGGCAGGGGCAATTACAGTTTGCTTGACTATTTCTGAAAAAGTATTATGCCCTGCAGTTTCATGGCACACGCAACATTGAATATCAGTGTTAATGTTTGGGTGGGAGCTGTTCCTGCTTGCAGTGTTTAATCACAGATTGGACAAATCTGCCAGTTGATTCTCTATGGAGACCAAATGCTCAGTGATGGGCCCCAAATGTTCCTGCAGCATAGCGGAAATGTTTTTACACCGTTCCTCAATGCACGGCAAACTCAGGTTGGATTTGGCACCTATCTTAGCAGGCTATGGCTGTGTCTGAAGCCAAGACAAACACCAGCTGTTCTTTTCTGTTTAACCGCTAGTTCTTGAGGTTCTTGAGGTGACTGAATGATCATGCGACTAGGTGGCACCAAGAGATTATCCAGTGATACATAGAGAAAATGGCCTCCCTAGGGGTGCAGGGCTGGGCGCTGGCCGAGACTCCGCACCAATCACAACGCTTCCATTGCAGCGTTGTGATTGGCTTACAGGAGGGGAGGGAGCATGCCTGTTCCTGTTCAGGAGCAGGAAAACGCGGACTCGGCCAGGGAGCAGAGGCAGCGCGGGACTGGTCAGGTAAGTTTTATTTTTACCCCAATTGTGGTAACCCCCACGTGCTAACCCCCACGCGACCCCACCTGCAAGAATTGCAGGCTGCGACTGAGCTAGGAACTGAAACAATGAACAGATTGAGTGTGACCTTGTATCTGGGTCCAAAGACTCAATGGCAGCATTGACTTAGTATGAAACAGGACCAAGATACCAAAACCTAGAAGATTACATCAACTGAATGTGAGTTAGTCCCCGGATCGAGATAGTTAAAATTACACATAAGCTACCCTCAGGGTCCAGAGACTTGAATATGACACTAGGTCAGAGCTATTCTGAGGACTTTAAGTGATATCTGTGTCATATGAGCCAAAATAAGGACCTAGACACTGGAAGATTACACTGAGTATAAAATAACTCCCGTATGCAGGCACTGGAAGACTGAAAATGTCGAAGACTCAGAGATAAGGAAATTACAGTAAATGAAGGTGACCTAGCCTCATGATCCAGACACCAGAAGGTGACAGTAGACAAGTACTCATTAGCCCCAAGAACCATAGAGAAGAAGATTGCACTAACTGAGTTAAAGGTAGCCCAAGGATCATAAAATTGGAAGCTGACCCTAGTTGAATATGAGTTATCCCTTTCATCGCAACACTGGGATGTCATATGTAGGGTCATACTCAGGACTGGACTTGCGATTCTGCCATTACAATATTTTCACAGTGGGCTGCAGACTAACCAGCAGCTTAAGGAGCTGAATAGACTGTCCTCACACAAAAAATGAAAGCCCAAATAGCCCATTCCTACTCATTGCCTCCTGCAAAATGGGGCTGGCGTGGACATTTTTACTGAGGGTGATTCTGGATTTACAGTCTGGCCCAGGACATACTAACTGAGCATTTGCTGAAACTAAGACCTGTGGATTGGATGAAGGAATATTTTGAAAAAGCTCTTAAATATCTGTTCAAGGAATTTAGAAAACTATAACTTTTAGACACTATGGGGTAATTTGACATTCCACCATTCTAGAAAAGATACACGAAGGACAGAAACGCCCATTTCAGATCTAATCTATTGGTCTAACAATACTTTCTCCAACAGCTGTATCTCACATTTTCACTGTTAGACATTTTAGCCGCATGTGCATTGACTTTATCTTTAATATATTAATCTGGGTCTTCGGCACATGGTTTTATTCCGAGGAGCACCACTCTAAACGAAAAAGGAGGAATTTCTCATTCGAGACAGGCTATGAATCAGGGAGTCAGATGGGATTTTGTTCTCAGTAATTACTTGTGGAGCAGGATTTTCTTCAAATAATCCTGCCAAAAAACTGGAAGGATTACTCGCAGTTGCTAAAATGCACCTTTTAACTCTCATAACAAGCTAATATCTGATTAACTAAACATTTACAATGCTAGTTTAAAAAAGCAGAGTGTGTAACAGTTGTTGGCAAATTTAAGTCACAACTGTATGCCTGGATCATTTTTACCTCTGCTCTGTGGTTTTGGATTACCGTACATTACACTGCTAATCTGAGCATTTTAAGTTACATAATAACTTATTTACTTTGAGACCCGGTGAACATTCAAAATAGGTCCTCTGAATTCTACTTCATGCTGGGATTACAAAACTACAATAAGTGTATTTTTTGTATTTTACTTTTTTTACTGATGTTGGCCCCAATAAGGAATTGAAGCAGTGTTATAATTGGAGTTCCTACAACCCAATGTGATGGCAACCATTTTATCAACTTCAGGAATATAAATGGCTGCGAGGACAACCTGACCTGATAGGATTTCATTCAATCAACTTCAGATAGAACAGGCATCTCGGTAGTAGGTGCATTAAAATTTCAGACTATAATTGGTCATGCGACAGTGCAGGTAAAGTTAGCTGTCATACAGAACTGGCTTAACTTCTGTTTGTCCAGTGTTGTTTCGGTATTTGCTAATTTTTCTGTCTGTTGTGTTTGATTTACATTGTCCTTTCCTGCCTCTTTTACTTTGTTGCCCTATCGTTTCTATTATTCTAATTATTCACTGTGGTAACACTAGCAGAACTCCATCTCCGACTACTATGTCTTCCTAAAATGGCCTTCCAGCTTCTGGAACATTGACATCCTACATCACACACATGGTGATGTGACATGTAATAAGGCCGCTGATTCAATCAATAATGTAATTTGCGATGCCAATGTGAGCTCATAAGCAGTGTAATGCAAAGATGGGAGTTAAGATGAACACCTAACTTAACTGTGGAATTACAGTTGCATTTAGGTTTTGGGTCATGAAGACAACTCATACACCAGGGCTGCTGTTCTCTATAGCACATTTATGAATACCGGATAAGGCAGACTAGGTCAGCTGACAGCTTTTTTGGTATCCCTTTCAAATTTGTAAATGGGACACTGGAATTTCTGCCAGCTTTCATGGTCCTCCCGCTCCTCAATATGGCTGCTTAACAAAAAGAGCCTGGACAGATTAATTCAGACGTGGTCAACACTGAAGGAGTCTGGCTTCCCACTTTCCTTCTCCCACTTTCATAATGAAGGACCAGGGTAGATGACAGAAACCCTAGAATCTGAGAGAGACAGGAAGGAGCAGGAAATGGGGAAAGATGTTCACTTTGTTGCCCGTAGGGCAAAGAGGAGAGTGAAGATGAGTATATGGAAGCTGATTCAGCAAAATGCCAGTGGCAGCACCCATACTTTGACATCGTAGGAAGTGACTTCATATGACCTTTGAGTGGGACATTAAAAATTCCATAGTGATTGCTCAACTAATACATTAACACTACAGTTAATAACACAAACAAAGTGCTATTTTTGATACCATCTATATTTTGATTAAGATGCTGACATCATATGCCAGGGAAACATTATGCTTTTCCTTTTGTTAAAAGTGGAGGATATAGTTTCACAAAGTATGGAATTACACTAGGAGCCAACATTATTTCTACCACAAATGGTCATGATGTAATGGTTCTTTGTTACTGGCTTACAGTATTCCTTTTCATCGTTAGAATGTTTGATTTATGACCATGAGAAAGACACTGTCACTTTACAAAGGTGAATGTTTTGTTCAGATAATTTTTACGTGTTCACAATAATGAGAAATGAAAAATTGTTTAACAATGTGTGTTTTTATTTCACATTGTTCATTCAAAAGATTGCAAACTACTCTGCTGAATTTACTTAATTTATGGAAGTGGATTCAACTTTGAGCAGCAAAAAGATAACAGTGCTCATCACTGATTACATTCTGCTCTTGGACTGCTTTTGCCACCTCTGAGGCCAAGGGTCTCAAAGGTAGTGCCAGGAGTTGCAAGTCGTTAGCCAGATCAGTAGCCATCTCTAGTCTTTTAGGTGGAGTGTGGGAGGTAAACCTAGGAAGGGACAGCAAACACCCCATTCCTCAGCATGTAGGAAATGCTTGAGTGATTTACATATAGCCCCTCATGGGCACTAGGATGGGTGAAATAGTTAAAAATGTTCTCCTCAAGCCGGTGGGTGACACAACCCTCCCCATTAACTGGATTTGGGATAGGGTTCATAGGTTTCAGGGACGTTATAGTTAGAAACTAGCATTTTAAGTGATTTTGAATTTTTATTAATTTTTAGTAGTCATTTGTAGTGTTGTAGCAGGTTGTGTTTGCAGGGGGATAGGGTAGGGAGTTATTCAAGTAATAAATCATTAAGAATGATTTCATTAATTTTATTTCATCACAAGATTAGTATTTATTACATAAATTAGGTAATACTGTTTTACTTTCATTTTATGCTATTTGCGATGTATAAAGTTTGTAGGGGTATAGGCTGGGAAGTTAGTTCAATAAAAATTATTTAACAGTTAACTATTAATTTTTAAATATTCAATTGATTTTTAACTATGCAATTTATGGAATACTTTTTAAATGACTTATCTCCTAATTGCAGACTTATATGTTTGTAGGGGTGTAGGGTGAGAAGTTAAATAATAAATAATGGAATACTGATTTTATTTATATTTTAGTTACAGGATTCTAGGTTTGTAGGGATGCTGTGTGGGAGGTTAATTAAGTAACACTTAATTAACTAGAATTGGTGAATTAATTAATTAATTGAATTTGAGTATGTAAAATTGTGGCATACTTATCTAATTTCATTTTATAAGCTATATTTTAAAAACAATTAATAACATGTATTCAAACAATAGTAACACACAATTAATACATCAACTAAAACACAGTATATAAATTAAAACAACAATATTTCCAACCATTATGTTATTGAAAACAATATTAAAATCATTAATATTATTTACAACAATATTGTGTACCTCTAAAACACGATATTCTTATCAACAATATTTGTGCATCACAATATTTGTGTTTCACGATATTTAACTTCTGATATTTCCATGTCACAATATTTTTACAAAGATAATTTGTTTAAACAAAGAGGTCGCTCAGGGCTAATCTCTCAGTCCCACTTTTTCATTCCTTACATCTACCCACTTGCTGATCTAATCCATTCTTTTGGGCCTTGGTTTATATGGTATGATGAAGGCTCCCAGATACTTATGTCTTCGGTTAGGACAATGCCTGTCAATCAACATCTAAATTTCATTATTGCATGTGCAATGTGGTTGAGAGCATGGGAAGTAACTTCCTCAGCCTCAACAATGACAAAGCAGGTCTTAATAAACTAAAGTCACACTTTTCAACGAGCCTTGTCTGAAAACTTCTGGCTTACTCAGTTCGGTTAGAACCCAGCCCTAGCCTTATTCATATTTAGAATGTATTTTTTAACAAGATTTGTTTTTGAGACTCTGGTTAGGAATTTTTCTTTACTTGTTTTCTACTTTTTAAACTCTTGTGAAACATATTGCAATGTCTATCTCTCCAGACATCTAGCCATCAGTTTAAGTCTATAAGATTATTGCAACTGTATTCTATTTGGTTCCCTATCATACATCACTGAACTCCTTCAGCATATTCTAAACTCAGCAACCTGCCTCGCCCTTGACCTCTGCAAACATCGGCTTTAATAGCACTGAACTCTCCACTGGCTTCCTGTCACCAAACGTATCATATATACAAATCTTTTGTTATGGTCTTCAGGGCCTCCCATCACTTTGGAGATACCTACCATCAACAAAAGTTTCATCATCAGCCTGCTGCACTCTCCATTCATTATCGGCATTCTCCTAGTGATTCCAGGTTTCCTTGTGCGTGGTCCTGCGGCCATCCTTTCTCCATCATATGGGCTAAGTTGTGGATATCCCTCCATGACTACCTACGAGCCCACAACCAGCTTCTGCCATTTCATCAAACTGTAAAAACCTGCTTTTCTCTAGCTCATGCCTTTCACCACCCCAGGTTTCCTTAGCTGTGCAGTTCTAGGGCCAGGACATCTTTGAAGTAATTGCACACTATACATATACCTCACATATAATAATATCCACTGAAAAACCCATAGGTTTCAGGGAGTTAGATGAGCTAACTATAACTCGCGCCCCCGCTATGCACTGCTGATGACATCACATATTACATCACTCATGACATGGTCAGTGACATCACTGATGACATCACTGATGACATCTCAAATGACATCACTGATGACATCACTGATGACATCATCCAGTGATAGTGTGTTTCTAAAGAGTTTACATATGTTTTATACATATATATGCCAAGGTATACTGAAGAATGAGTGGGTATATGAGTGTCTGAATGAATGATTTAATAGGTGCATGACTGACTGTATAAGTGAGTGATTAAACGTGTCTTACTAATACATGGGTGACAGACTAATCTGTATGAATGTCTGTATCAGTCTGTCAGTTGGTATGTAAGTGGCAGCTTGGGTTGGTGATAAGCTATATGAGTATCTATATATGGCTTTTTGATTTGTTGTCTGAGTACGTAAATGGGTGTCTTAGAGTCTGTGTGGGTGGGTGGCGTGTGTGTGACTCCCTGTATGGATATGTGAGTGGGTGATTCACTGGGTGTATGGGTTCAAGAGTGTATCTTTGAGGGGCTATATGGGTGGGTGAATGTGTGTATAGCTGTGTTGGTGAGTGAATGGATGTCTCAGTGGTACATGTGTGAGTAACTACATATGTAAAAGGTAGTATATGTGAGTGTTAGAGTATATAAATGGTTATATGTGAGAGTGAGTGATTGTGACTGTAGCTGTATGGATGAGTGTGTGCTTGTGTTACAGGTTGATGCTGGCCATACCACCCTACTTATCCTCCTGGACCTGATGGCAGCCTTTGATACGATCTCTCCTTGTAGACTGGTTGGCAGGCTTCGGGAAATTGGGATAGAGGACTCTGCACTCAATCTGCTTTCATCGTGCCTCTTGAATCGCTCACAAAGAGTTAAGATGGACCAATTTCTTTCTGCCCCTAAACAATTGTTTTGTGGAGTCCCCCAGGGATCCTCATTGAGTCCTACCCTCTATAATATCTATGTAGCCCCGCTCGCCACCGTGGTAAGGTCTTTTGGCCTAGAAGTGCTTTCCTACGCTGATGACACTCAGATTTTGATTTCCATCACTGAGAGTGTCTCAGACTCAGCAGTAAATTTTAAAAACTGCATGCGGGCGGAGGCTGCATGGATGGTTGAGAACAACTTAAGACTCAATGGGGATAAAACGGAGGTCCGAATTTTCAGAGACAAGATGGATATCTGGTCAGAGGCTTGGTGGCCTGACTCTCTTGGATCTTGCCCCAGCCCCGGTCTTAGTGCCAAGATTTTAGGCATTATTGTGGACTCCTCTCTTTCCCTGGGCTCACAAATAAATAGAACTGTCTCTGCCTGTTTTGGGATGATACTGACTCTCAGGAAGATCTTCTGTTTTCTCTCCCTTCCATCACGGAAACAGGCTGTGGTGGCCCTTGTGGTATCTAGGTTAGACTAATGCAATGCCCTTCACTTAGGGATAAACAAGGGACTTCTTCATCGACTTCAATTGCTGCAGAATGCCGCCACTAGGCTGGTGATGGGTCTCCCTAAATTCCACTCAGTTTCAGCTACCATCAGAAGCCTGCACTGGCTCCCGTTGGGGAGGAGAATTGTGTTTAAAGCCTTATGTCTGGTTCACAAGGCCATCCACAATAGGGGGTCAGAAGGCATCAACAAAATGTTTCAAATATATCTTCCTGGCAATGACTTGAGATCTGCAAGCAAGAACCGGGTAATAGTTCCCAGGGTTAGGAAAGCCAGGTTGGGGTGAGGGCTTTCTCATTGATAGGGGCTAATCTGTTAAATTCCCTTCCTTCCCCAATTTCCACTCTGGAAACCCATTCCTCATTTCGTAAGTCTTTGAAGACCTGGCTTTTCACCTGTCCTAGACATCTCTTACTCTGATCTCTTTCCGCAGCGCCTTGATGCCCCTGGGCTAAGTTCGTGCTCTACAAAACTTATATTCATTCATTCATTCTTGTGTTAGTGATTGCAGAAGAGAGTAAGTATGTGTTAGTATCTGTATGAATAAGTGAGGTGCTGTGTGTATAACTGTGTAGGGGAGTGAATGGGAGTGTGATTGGTTCTTTGCATTACTGACTAACTGTGTGAATAACTCTGGGTGAGTGGTGGCATGTGAGTGTCTGTATGGGTGTATGAGTAAATATGATAGTAGCTGTATTGACGTGTGACTGCATTTATGAGTGACTGTATGGATGAGGGTGTAGATGTGTGTGTAGAGCTATAAATCAGTGAGTGGGTATGTAGTAACTGGTATTGGTGTGTCTATGCCTTTGAGAATGGCAGTCTGTATTTCAGAGTGGATGTACTAAACGTTATATTAGGCTGTGAGGAGGTGCATCAGATTTTTACGTGGATGATGTCATCAGTGATGTCATTTGAGATTTCATCAGTGATGTCACTGACCATGTCATGAGTGATGTAATTTGTGACATCATCAGCAGTGCATTGCGGGGTCACGAGTTATACTTAGCTCAACTAACTATAACGGCCGAATTTCTCTGGTTTTGTACGAGTGAAATGTCCAACTAACTATAAAGTTCCTGAAACCTATGGTTTTTTTCAGTGAATTTTCAAGTTTTTTAAATGCTAATTTCTAACTATAACATCCCTGAAACCTATGTTTTTTTCAGTGAATTTCAAAGGTATTTTAAATGCTAATTTCTAACTATAATGTCCCTGAAACCTGTGGTTTTTTTCAGTGAATTTCAAAGGTTTTTTAAATGATAATTTCTATCTATAACGTCCCTGAAACCTATGGATTTTTCAGTGAATTTCAAAGGTTTTTTAAATGATAATTTTTAACTATAAATTTCCTGAAACCTATGTTTTTTTCAGCGAATTTCTAAGGTTTTTTAAATGCTAATTTCTAACTATGCCTACATAGGTAGGGCATGTGCAGAAAGAAGGAAAAAAGTCATCCTGTGCCCGGGGCACCCCCCAGCTTTTGCTGACTGGTACTGGACAAGTGTGTTGGTAATGCTTGGTTCATTGCATGAGTGCATGGGTAGTGCCTGAGTGATTGCATGAGTGCATGGGTAATGCCTGGGTAATTTTATAACTACATGAGTAGTGCCTGGGTGATGTACAAAGGTAGTCCGTGGTGATTTTGTAAGTGCTTGGATATTAGCAGAATGTTTACATGAGTGCATGGGTAGTGCCTGGTGATTATAGGAACGCATGGGTAATGCCTGGGTGATTGCATGAGTGCATGGGTACTGCCTGATTGATTAAAGAAGTGCATGAGTAGTGCCTGGGTGATTGCATGAGTGCATGGGTAGTCCCTGGATGATTGGAGGAGTACAAGCAAAGTGCATGGGGATTTTTAAGTGCATACTAATGACTGAGTGATTGCAGGAGTGCATGGGTAGTACATGGGTGATTGGAGCAGTGAATGGATAGTGCCTGGGTTATTCCATGAGCCGATGAGTACTGCCTGAATGATTGGAAGAGTGCATGGGTAGTACCTGGGTGATTTTGAAAATGCTTAGTTACTGCTTGGATGATTGCATGAGTGCAGAGGTAAGGTATGCATGACTGGAAGACTGCATGGGTAATGCTTGATTGATTGTATTAGTTTATCAGTAATGCCTGGATGATTGCATGAGTGGATGGGTAGCACCTGAATGATTGTGAGATTGCAAGGGTAGTGTATGGTGATTTTATAAGTGCTTCAGTATTGGTGGAATGTTTGGATAACTGTATGGCTAGTAGCTGGGTGAACGCAGGAGTGCATGGGTAGTGCACAGGTGAATAGAGCACTGTGTGGGTAGTCCCTGAGATATTACATCAGTGCATGAATCGTGTCTGGCTGATTGGAAGAGTGCTTTTGTAATTCCTGGGTGTTTTTGTAAGTGCATGGGTAATGCCTAGGTGATTGCATGAGTTTATGGGTAATACCTGGATGATTGCATGAGTGTATGGGTTGTGCCTGGGTGATTGCATGAGTGCATGGGTAGTGCATGAGTGATTGTGTGAGTGCATAGGTAATGCTTGGGTGAGTGCATAAGTGCATGACTAGTGCCGTGGTGATTGGAGGAGTGCATGTCTACTGTCTTGTTAATTCAAGGAGTGAATAAGCAGTGTCTGGGTGATTAGAAGAATACATGGGTAGTGCCTGGTTGATTGGAGCAGTGCATGAGTAGTGCCTGAGTTATTGCATGAGTGGATGAGTAGTGCCTGAGTGATCGGAGCAGTGCATGGGTAGTGCTTGGGTGATTTTGTAACTGCTTGGTTAATGTCTTGGTGATTGCATGAGTATGGAGGTAATGTATAGAAGATTGGAAGAGTACATGAGTAATGCTTGACTGATTGCATTAGTTTATGGCTAATGTCTGGATGATTGCATGAGTGCATGGGTTGTGTCAAGGTGATTGCAAGAGTGGAAGAGTAGTGTGTGGTGATTTTATAAGTGCTTGGGTATTGGTGGAATGCTTGGATAAGTCTATGGTTACTGGCTGGTTGATTGCAGGAGTGCATAGGTTATTGCAGCAGTGCATAGGTAGAGCCTGTGTAATTGTATCAGTGGATGAGTAGTGCCTGGGTGATTGGAAGAATGCTTTCATAATGCCTCGTTAATTTTGTAAGTGCATGTGTAATGCTTGGGTGATTACATGAGTTTATAGGTAATACCTGAATGATTGCATGAGTATATAAGTAGTGCCTGGGTGATTGCATGAAGGCATGGGTAGTGCCTGTGTGATTGGAAGAGTGCATGGGTACTGCCTGCGTGATTTTATAAGTGCTTGGGTAGTGGCAGAGTGATTGCATGAGTGCTTGGATAATAGCCGGGTGATTTTAGGATTGCATGGTTACTGCTCGGGTGATTGCATGAGTGCATGGGTAATGTCTGGGTGATTGGAAGACTACATTTCTAATGCTTGACTGATTGCATTAGTTTATGGGTATTGCCTAGATTATTGTATGAGTGCATGGTTAGTATCTGGGTGATTGCATGAGTGCATGAGTACTGCCAGGGGCATTGGAGGAGTGCAAGGATAGTGCATGGTGATTTTATAACTGCATGAGTATTCACGGAGTGATTGGATAAGTGCATAGCTATTGATTGGTAGCTGAGCGCTAGAACACATGGTCTCTGCAGCAGGCTCTCTTCACACTGAGCTGTCTGTCCATGTGGGCTTGTGCCTTAGCATCATTATACTCACAGGTTTGTGTGTTGTGTGTTATAAAAGAGAAACAGCATATTCCCTAACAAGTCTATTACACAGCACGCCCAAGGAGCAAGTGCTAATGATTAAGTGCGCACTGGTAGACCCTGACGCAAAATAAGCAGTAGTTTAAAGTCTAAAATTGCCAAACTGATGTAGCAGCATGGTTACCTGCTCCTAAAACATGAAAGGCTGAGCACTACAACACGTGGTCTCTGCAGAAGGCTCTCTTCACACTGAGCTGTCCGTCCATATGGGCATGTGCCTTAGCATCATTACACTCGCCAGTTTGGGTGTTGTGTGTTATAAGAGAGAAACAGCATATTCCCTAACGAGTCTGTTACACAGCATGCCCAAAGAGCAAGTGCTAATGATTAAGTGCCCATGTGCGCACTGGTAGACCCTGGAGCAAATTAAGCAGTAGTTTAAAGTCTAAAATTGCTAAACTGATGTAGCAGCATGGTTGCCTGCTCCTCAAAGATGAAAGGCTGAGCGCTAGAACACGTGGTCTCTGCAGCAGGCTCTCTTCACACTGAGCTGTACATCCACGTGGGCTTGTGCCTTAGCATCATTATATCATCAGTTTGTGTGTTGTGTGTTATAAAAGAGAAACAGCATATTCCCTAACGGGTCTGTTACACAGCACGCCCAAAGAGCAAGTGCTCATGATTAAGTGCCCATGTGAGCACTGGTAGATCCCGGCACAAATTAAGCCGTAGTTTAAAGTCTAAAATTGCCAAGCTGATGTAGCAGCATCTTTAATTTTAGAGGGGGCCACTTGGCCCCCCTCCTCAGGCTACTATTGGCCCCAGAGACCCTATCCCCCAGGGCCCAGCCATTTAAAAAATAAATAAATAAAGGGATGGGGCCGCGTGGCTCCGCTTCCCTAGGCCACTTCTGGCTCCGCGGACCCCTTCCCCTGGGGCCTGACCACCCTTTATTTTTAATTTTGGAGTGGGGCCTCCTGGCCCCCCTCCTCAGGCCACTATTGGCCCTGGGGACCCCATCCCCCGGGGCCAGGCCATTTTTAAAAAATAAATAAAGGGGAGAGGGGCCCTGTGGCCCGCCTCCCGGGCCAACTCTGACGCCAGGGACCACACTCCTGGTCTGGTGTTGCTGTTAGGGACTGTGGGGGGAGCCCTAATGTCCCCATGGTCCCAGCCGGCTCCCCACCTCCTGCGGGAGCCGGCATTGCTTTTCCACAAGGGGAGCTGCTAACATGCAGCTCCCCTTGTGCAAAAGCAATTCTGCTTTGGTTTTTGGAAGCGAGAGCAGGTTTCCTACTCTTGCTTCCAAAAACCGAAGCAGAGTTTGCTATGACATGGCAGGAGCCGTGCTCCCACCCCGTCACAGCAAATGGCAATGTCCCGGGGGTGGGCAACCCGGGACATTGCAGCAGCCGGCCCTGGGGAGTGGCGGTCCCCAGGGCCAACAAGGGCTCCTGGAGGGGGGCTGTGCAGCCCCCCTCCCCACATTTCTAAAGCCCCAGGGAGGTGGTGGTCCTGGGGTCTGGGGGTCCGTAACAGACCCCCGTATTTAAATATAGAATGCCCTGGGGAGGTGGCAGTCCTCGGGGCTTGGGGGGGCCTGCGAGGCCTCCCTGCCCTTATTGATTTCAAGCCCCGGGGAGATGGCAGTCACGGGGCTGCAGGGGCCGTGTGCCCCATGAAGAAATTAGAAAGGCTTGGGGAGATGGCGGTCCCCACGGGCCCCTGCTATATAAATCCAGGGGGGCAAAGTCCCGGGGGCTTTTAATAACAAAGTGCGGGAGCCCGCGCTTCGTTTTTTAAAATTTCCAGATGGATTTGCGCACCGTTGCGACCCCGCCAGAAAATTAACAAAAAAAATGCTTTTTTTGGGATGAGCAGGCCTGGGGGGTCAGGGTGTTCCTACCCTGCCCCCTTTTTTTGTTTTTCAATGTTTCTTTTACCTTTTTCCCTCTCCCTCAGTCCGAGGCACAAGATGGCTGCCAACACTTCCTGGTTTGAAGAGTTGGCAGCCAATCTGAGGCAAGCTCGGGAGGGCTCAGCCAATCAGATCTCCTAATTCTCAAATATCGATATCTGTAAATCTTTAAATATCTCAAAAACTACTGAACGTAATTACACCATTCAGAAAACAAAGCATGTTTTCTGGACCAAGAGCTATCTCTCTGCCAAATTTGGTGTAATTCCGTTCAGCACAGGAGCTTACCTGAGTGAACAATTAGTTTTGAAAAATTAGTGAAGATTCGTCAAACGGCGCCAAAGTTATTGACAAATCAAAAAACGCTTTTCCAATGGAAACTAGGTGTATCTAGGTGTACATAAATACACAAAACAAAGGTTACAAAGACGTTATAGTTAGGTTCAGATTTTAGTCGTACAAAACCAGTGAAATTTGGCAGTTATAGTTACCTGAGCTAACTATAACTTATGCCACCACAATGCACTGCTTATTACCTCACATATTAAATCACTGATGACATAGTCAGTGACATCACTGATGAAACCTGAAATGTCATCCCTGATAACATCACTGGTGGCATCATCAAGTGAGTGGAATTGTTTTTAAGAGTTTATGGGTGTTAAACACATATACTAACCTACTTCAAAAGTTAAATTAGTATACTAGGTGCACTACTACTGATTGATACTACATATCTCACGTGAGTGGCTGTGTGACCGGATGCATCCTTTTGTGTATGGGTATGTGAGTGGCTGTATGGGTGTATAAGTGGTGTTGTGAGTAGCTGTGTGGTGAGTGAGATGCTGTGTGAGAAGCTGTATTGGTGAGTGAGTTGGTGTGTCAGTGGCTCTATGGGTGAGTGAGTGGCGATTTGAGTGGCTCTATAGGTGGGTAGTTAGATAAGTTGGTATGTAGTGACTGTGTGAGTGAGTGAGAGAGTGGGTGTCTGAATGGCTGTATGAGTGAGTGAGTGTGTGTGTAAGTGGCTGTGTGGGTGTTTGCTTAACTGAGTTGGTGTGTGAGTAGCTGTATTGGAGAGTTAGGGGGCCATTGTGATGGCAGGTGGATCACCACCGCCTGGCCGGTGGTGGCGATCCGCCCGCCATCACAACATCATTTACCCCCACCACATTACCATTGCGGGGGGGTCCAACGCGGATGGAAAGTCCGTCCGCCGCTTTTCCGCCATTTGGATAATCGTTACGATTGCCGGCCGGGTAGAACTGGGGCATGATATGGTGGCGGTGCTATGATGGCGGTTTTTCAGGGCCTTTCCATAGCAGCGATGCTTCCATGGAAAGGCTGGCAGGAATTGCTTTGGGGGCCCGTTGCGGGCCCCCAGGGATGTGGGGGGCTGCACTACCTACATTGCCATGCTCAAGGTGGCAGGCACCGCGCGGTGCCTGCCACGTTGTGCATGGCAATGCATGACATGCCTCTTTGGCAGAAGCACCCACCGCAATGTCAAAGATATGGACTGCGACACCTACAGTGGCGGTCGCATCCTAATTTGCGGTGTGGGACCACTGCACAGCTGGCAGCCGGTCCCAACACCGCTAGGGTGGCATCCTAATGGGGCACTAAGTGTCTGTGTGAATGTCTCTATGGGTGAGTGAGTGGATGTGTAAGTGTTTGTATGGCTGTGTGAATGGGTATGTAAGTGGTTTTGTGAGTGTGCAAGTACTTGTATGGGTGGGTGAGTGGCTGTGTTCAGCGGCTGTATGGTGAGTGAGTCGGTGTGTAAGTGACTATGCATGTAAATACGTGGGTTTTCGAGTCACTATATGGGTGAGTGTGTGGCTATATGACTGTCTGTACTGGTGAGTGATTGGTTGTGTGAATGGTTGTATGGGTGAGTGAATGGTTATATGAGTAGCTGTACAAGTGAGTGAGTGGGTATGTGAGTGACTCTATGGAGGAGTGAATGGGTGTGAGTACAGGTATGGGTCTGTGAATGCCTGTGTGAGTGGTTGTGTGGGTATGTGAATAGGCATATGGGAGGTTGTATGGGTATGAGTGGGTGTGTCAGTGGTTCTGTAGATGATGTCATTTGAGAGGTCACGACCATGTCATGAGTGATGTAATATGTAATGTAATAAACAGTGCATTGCGGGGGATTACTTATAGTTAGCTCAGGTAACTAGAACACCTGATGTTCACTGGTTTTAAACAAGTGAAATCTGAGCCTAACTATAACGTCCCTGTAACCTTTGGTTTTTCCAGTGAATTTCTAAGGTTTTTTAATTCTATTTCCTAACTATAATGTCCCTGAAACCTTTGTTTTTAAGTGAATTTCTAAGGTTTTTTAACCAATAGTCATGTTTGCAAGAGTGGTGGATAAAGGGGGGGGGCTCAATCAGCACTCTGGAATCCTACTTTGTCTGTCTGACTGGAGGTAACAGAAGGGCTTATGGGCCCACAAGAACCCTCAGCATTCAAAAGGACTTCATCCCCCAACCAGCAGTGCAGGCAGGAGGCGCATTTGCATAGTGGTGGAAAAATGGGGCATGGCATCTGAAGTCCTCTCAGCAATTGTGCTCTGTGGAACTTACTGGAGGGAACAGGAGGGCTTGTTGGCCCCCAAGGATCCTCTGGAGCCAAGGGGACATCATCCCTCAACCAGAAGTGCACCAGGAGGCCTGTTTACAGAGTGGTTGAGAAAGGGGGTGAGGCTTCAGCAACTTTCAGTTGTTTTTTTTTCCAATTCTTTTTAGGGAGGGGATCCATGTGGCCCCTTTTCCACGGTCTTTTTTAAATGGGAGATGGGGGCAGTGCAGCCCCCTTCCTGGGCTTATTTTGGCCCCATGGCCCTCATACTCCAGGGCCCAGCCTTTTAAAAAACAGTTTTTAATACATTTAAAGAGAGGAAGGCTGAGTTCAGCCCTGGGGGCCCCATCCCCCAGGGGCCCCCACACAGCAATGTTGGGGACCACCCGGGGATCCTCAAGGCCCCCGCAGTCCCTGCCAGCTCCCCACCTCCTGCGAGAGACGGTATTGCTTTTACACATAGGAAGCTGCTGAACGTGCCTCTCCCTCTGTGTAAAAGCAATTGTGCTCCACGTCTAGCAAGCGAGAACACTTTTTAAGCTAGCTATAAGGGGAGCACAGTTTGCTATGGCTTGGCAGGAGCGGTAAAGCTCCCACCAAGCCATAGCAAATAGCTATGTCCCGGGGTTGGGCTCCTTGGGACATAGCAGGAGCAGTCCCTGGGGGTGGTGGTCTCCAGGGCTATCTTTGGGTCCAGGAAGGGGGTCAAACGGCCCAGCTCCAATCTTTACTTTAGGCCTGGGGAGGTGGTTCTCCCTGGCGGTCTACACTGGACCCCCTACATTATATTATTTGAGCCCTGGGGAGTTGGCGGTCCCCGGGGCTGCAGGGAGCCACAAAGGCCCCCTGCATTCCTATGCTAATTGCCCCAGGGAGGTGGCGGGGCCAGGACCCCTGCATTAATATCACATTTAGCCCTAGGGAGGTGGCAGTCCCCATGGATGCGTGGACCCCGCATTCATATCATATTTATTTTCAGCGAGGTGGGGGTTTACAGGGTTGTGGGGGGCTGCACAGGACCCTCACATTAATACAACATTTGCCCTGGGGAGGTGGTGGTCCCCAGGGCACGGGGTTGCCCAGCAGGCAACCCCAGCATAAATTATTAGAAATGCCCGAGGGAGGTAGCTGTCCCCAAGGCTTTAGGGCTCCTAGGAGGGGGGCCCATGCGCCCACTCCTGCATATATTTGATGCTTCACTGACTGAATATCGATGTCAAAAATATTGATGTTCTAAATATTGAAAAAAATATATTGAATACAAAAATATCGACTCCTATACCTAAACAGGTAAGTACAAAAATATCGAATCAAAAATATCAATGTAAAAAACTATAGATGTAAAAAATATAGATGTAAAAAATATTGATTTAAATATATATATTATAAAATAAAATAATATATATTAAATATTAATATTAATTTTAACGAAATAAATTAAATGTAATATACATTTAGACAAAATATAACATAACTTAATTAAAAAAATAAACACTCAAACATAATAATTTATACACATATATATATTTATTTCAAAATAATTAAAAGCGAACACGCACACAATGACAGGAAACAAAGCCTCTGTGGCAAAGTTCCTTATTATGCAGACATCCCAATGCTTCTAGATACTTCAGTGGCCTTCTCCCTATGCATTTCGGAGCTTCGTTCTCCTTGATCACAGGACAGCTGATTTATGAGCAGATGCACTCAAGTGAGTCTCATTTTAAGCTGTTACCGCCCTCTGGTGGGCTTTTGTTCTTCAAATGCTTGATGCGACTCGTAGTGCTAAAATAATACCCACAATGGGTTCTGCTTTAAAATCCGTTCTTGTAAAACTCTCGATAGATCCTCCGGTCACTTGGGGCATATCAAATAGCAAAACCTGTCATTCCGCAACGATGTCAGTGAAACTGGCACCTACGTCCATTTTTATCTTCCGGCGGTGCTGTCTTCCAGGACCGCTTTTCTGGACAATCTTGGACGATATATCTATATATCTATATATATTACCTACTGGCAGTCGCCAGTAGGTAGTTATAGTTAGGACCTATTTTCCATAGGAAATCCGCAACATTCTATTTGGAATAACGTTGGCGCCGATTGACGAATCTTCGCAAAATTTTCCAGACTTTTGGCCAGCTCTGGTCCGCTCCTATCCTGAAAATATCACGGTGATTCCTCAAGCGGGGGCCGAGAAAAAAGGGGGGTCCCAAAACGCATTTTCCCCATGCATTTTCCCATAGGACCTGTTGACGCAGCTACAGCCCAAACTGCTGAACAGAATTACACCAAATTTGGCACAGAGGTAGTCCTCAGTTCAGACTCATGTCTTTTGCTTAAATGGTGTAAATCTGTTTAGTAGTTCCTGAGAAAATTAGAGTTAAAAAGAGAGATATATCTGGGCGGAGCCTAACCACACATCTCATCGTGAGATCTGATTGGCTGTCAGTACTTCATCCAAGAAGTGTTGGCAGCCATCTTGGGGCCAATATACATGATAGCACCTCATTAAAAAGCATTGCAGTTACTAGAAGGTTTTAAGACTTTAGTTACATTATAAATCATTTGTTGATGGTACCATACTCATTTTAGGAATTGTGGTGTGTTCTAAGGTGATTTTACCATGTGAAAAAGCCTTCTGCTGTGATATCATGAATCATGTTTGAGAGAAAACTATTTTCTCATGCTTTTCCCACAGAGGTTTGGAAGGTGATCTATAAGCTAAACAGAGAGCATAATTTCTGTAAATTCACATTATCTTTCTCAGTCATGTGAGAATGAAGTCTGACATTCTCAGTAAAACATGTACATCCAACAACGGCAGAGACTGTCAGTTGATTCCTTTGTGTTCTACTGCAGCTTCCCAGAGTGTTCTAAAGAACAACTAGAGCGCTAACAGTCCCACTTATGACAAACATATTGCACAACTGAAGCCATCTTGATTGGAATAAAGTGGTAACTCTTAAAACATTTAATTTAAAAAGGAACAAAATGAAGGGGGTTCTTTTTGCCATAGAAAGTATGATTAGTGCTGCAGAAAGAAAAATTAGGGCACATTTTGAGTAACTTCTCAAATCCTCTTCTATTTCATTAAAATAATTCTGACATGCAGACTGAAACATGCACTTTCAATACCAGCAGCAGACTTCCCTGGTGAGCAGTAGCTTTACTACAGTGATCTAATAAGCAACTAGAGTGCTAGCATTCTGAATTTATGGCAAATGTGTGACACATCTGAATGCCTTCTTGACGGAATCAAAGTAAAAAACTGAAAGTATTTCCTACTGAGGAGACTTTAGTAAATGAGGAAATTAGGAAACTTCATAACAAATAAGTCTCCCAAAATGGCCACCAGAGAGAAAAGAGCCCAAATGTAGCCCAAATATCACCCAGATGTAGCCCAAGTATAACCCAATGACAGAATGTCCCAGAGTGTTCTAACTAACAACTAGAGCGCTAACAGTCTTACTTATGACAAAAGTATGGCACACCTGAAGCCATCTTGATTGGAATAAAGTGGTAACACTTAAAACGTTTAATTTACAAAGGAACAAAATGAGGGGGTTCATTTTGCCATAGAAATTATGATTAGTGCTGCAGAAAGAAAAATTAGGGCTCATTTTGACTTCTCAAATCCTCTTTTATTTCATAAAAAGATTCTGACATGCAGACTGAAACATGCACTTTGAATACCAGCAGCAGACTTCTCTGGTGAACAGTAGCTTTACTACAGTGATCTAATGAGCAACTAGAGTGCTAACATTCAGAATTTATGGCAAATGTGTGACACATCTGAATGCCTTCTTGATGGAACCAAAGTAAAAAACTGAAAGTATTTCCTACTGAGGAGACTGCAGTAAATGAGGAAATTAGGAAACTTCATAACAAATACATCTCCCAAGATGGCCACCAGAGACAAAAGAGCCCAAATGTAGCCCAAATATCACCCAGATTTAGCCCAAGTATAGCCCAATGACAGAATGTCCCAGAGTGTTCTTACGAACAACTAGAGCGCTAACAGTCTTACTTATGACAAAAGTATGGCACACCTGAAGCCATCTTGATTGGAATAAAGTGGTAACACTTAAAACATTTAATTTACAAAGGAACAAAATGAGGGGGTTCATTTTGCCATAGAAATTATGATTAGTGCTGCAGAAAGATACATTAAGGCACATTTTGACTTCTCATATCCTCTTCTATTTCATAAAAAAATTCTGACATGCAGACTGAAACATGCACTTTGAATACCAGCAGCAGACTTCCCTGGTGAGCAGTAGCTTTACTACAGTAATCTAATGAGCAACTAGAGTGCTAACATTCAGAAAATTATGGCACATGTGTGACACATCTGAATGCCTTCTTGATGGAACCAAAATAAAAAACTGAAAGTATTTCCTACTGAGGAGACTGCAGTAAATGAGGAAATTAGGAAACTTCATAACAAATAAATCTCCCAAGATGGCCACGAGAGACAAAAGAGCCCAAATGCAGCACAAATATCACCCAGATGTAGCCCAATGACAGAAGTGTGCAAAACACTTATTTTTTGTGTATTTGCAGTTTTATATAGCGCAGACTTGTCAGGTATTGGAGTGCTTCACATGAGCATTGGTTACATCACACAAGATCAAATTAATTTTGGTTGTAGACATGGGGAGATTAAGGGGCATATCAACAAGCAAGCGATAAAAAATTATCGCCGCTTTTGCGGCCGTTTTCGGCCGAAAAGCGGCGATAATTTTATCGCCTAATCAGCAAGGTCATGCTAACGCGTGAAACCTTGCTTTAGCGTCAGGATTCCTAACGCCCAGCTTTGCATCTCTAATGAGATGCAAAGTGGGCGTTCCTGACCTGGCATGACAGGAGAAATGTCGCTAGCGACATTTCTCCTATCAGCAAGACTAACGCTATGAAGCATAGCGTCAGGAAAAGTAGCGATAACCCCTGTTATCGCTACTTTCCTTACGCCTGCTTCAGAACTGACTTGGCCATGATATCCTATGAAAGGTGGATATCATGGCTAAGTTTGTGAGTCCCTATCAACTAGCTAACGTGAGATTATCGCTGGGTTTCCAGCGATAATCTCACGTTAGCCAGTTAGCGCTAGGATTTTTATCGCTGATGAGATAGGCGTTTCTAATAGCACGCTATCTCAGCGATAAAAATCGGCGCTAGCCGGCGATAATTATCCGAGCGCTAAGTGCGCTCAGCGATAATTATCGCCGGTTGTTGTTGCTATGCCCCTAAATGATTTGACCAGAATCACAGAATGTTGAGCTGAAGCAGAAACTCCAACCTGGTTCCCCAGTTGCAAAGTCTGCAGCTCTGGAAGTAACACCACATCCTCTCCCCTAGGTGCAACATTTAATCAAGTTGTCAACTGGATAAAAAAAACATAAAAATTACAAATAATTTAAAAGTTCTTTGTCGCTATTTGAAAACTCAGAAAATATGTCCTCATTTTAGTTTTTTAGAGCACTAACCATAATTTTGATGCAAATAAGACCCTCTCATACATGTAATTTCTAAAGGAAATGCTCTAGGTATTACAGTTTTGATTACATCAAGATGACGTCAGGCGTTCCACACTTTTGTAATAAATATTGAATGTTAGCAATCTAGTTGTTCATTGGGATACTGTTGAGAGGCAGAGGCCAGGGGCACGGACTCTGAAAATTAAAGGCAGGTAGGAGAGTGCAGAGGCAACAACTTGACCACACTGGGCAGGCAGGAAGGGTAGTGGCAGCACAACAGACTATGGAGGGCAGTGGAAAGGGGGGCAGGGGCAACAAACCAACAATACAGGACTGGCAAGAGAGGCTGTGGCAATATAATAGACCATTGTGGGCAGAAGGAAGAGGCAGTGGTAGTACAACCATACATGCCAACAGACCCGTTTCAGCCAGGAAAACTCCAATGTTTTTAAGCTCAAATGGGCTTTATTTGATCTGTCTCCTGTCTACAATCTCCTCTTTTTCAATGTAACTCAAAGGGGAAAATCAATACCCCAGTTTTTTTTCAAAATCTCCCTCTTACCAAGTTCAAAATGTTCGCAAGTATGGTACATTGGATCATGGTAGGCAGGAGGTATTGGGGTAGGGACATGGACTCGGATAACAGAGGACAGGAGGGACATGGAGAGGTGCACCAAACTGACCCTACAGGGCAGGCATCAGGGTGTGCAGCAGCACAATACACCACACAGGGCATGCGGGACGGGAGGGCAGCACAACAATCCATAGAAAGCAATAGGGAGGGGACAGGACCATGCACATGGACAACAGAGAACAGAGGGGAAAGAGGCAATGGTAGCTAGCTGACCATAATGGACAGACAGGAGAGAAAGCTGCAGCATAACAGACCATAAAGGACAGGAGGGACGGATCAGGGGCATTACAATGGAACAGACAAGCCAGGAGGGAGGGAATAGGGGTCTGCACATGGAAACAGAGGGCTGGGGGCAAGGGGGCAGGGCAGGAGCAGCAAGATGACCATGGAGGTCAGGCGGGATTGGCACTAGAAACAAGACACACCATGGAGAGCAACAATGAGACAATGATGGCATACACACAGACCATGGAGGGAAGGTGGGAGGGGGTCAGGGGCAGATAGCTGACCACACAGAGAAGCTGGGAGGGGCCATGGCAGCACAGAAGACCATGCATGGCAAGCGGGAGGGTTAGTGGCAGCACAATGGCTATGATGGGCAAGAAGGAGGGTGCAGGGGCATGCACAAAGGACCATGGAGGATAGAAGGGAGGGTCAGGACCTGGGCACAGACAAGAGAGTTCAGGGGAAGGGGCCTCACAACAGACCGCGTGGGGCAGGCAGGAGGAGCAGTTGCAGCACAACAGACCAGGGAGGGCAGAAGGGTGTGGCAGTAAAATGAACCATGGAGGACAGGAGGAAGGGGATAGGGGCATGGCATGTGGACATACAGGGTGGAGGTGGCAGGGACAGGTTACAGTCATCTGACAATGCTAGGCAGGTGGGAGGGGAGTGGCAGCTCAACAGAACACTCAGAGTAGATAGGAGTGGCAGGTCCATGGAACATGGTGGGCAAAAAGGATGGAGCAGGGGCATGCATAAAGACATCGGAGGGCAGGGGGAAGGAGAATAGGGGCAGCAAGCTAAGCACAGAGGCTAAGCAGGAGGTCAATGATGGGCCATAGAATTGGGCAATGGAGGGCAGGAGGAGTGGACTGGTACATCATGCTAAATAGAGGGCAGTGGCAGCACATCAGACCATGCATGGCAGGAGGGAGGAGGCTAGTCCATGGATTCAGACAACAGAGGATAGGGAGGAGGTGGATGGGGCAGCAAGCTGACTGTTCAGAGAAGATGGGTATTAGGAACTTTATTGTTTTTAAAATGTGTGTCTGTGCGAACTACTTAAAATATGAACAAGTATGCAGCATAATCTCACTTTTATTCAGGAAGAAGAGGACGTTTGTGACTGTGACTCCGGGCTCACTTGGCAGAAACACCCCCTGACCCTCCACCCCCCATCGCAAAATGTAATGCCCGTGAAAAGGGTAGGTGGACGCAGTGTTATATAGAATATAGTCCTGAGAGCACGATTGAAAATGAAAACTAGATATAGTATATGGTATAAACTATGCACCAAAAAGTGTGATATAAGATGAACCGGGGCGTGAAATATAATATGCAATACATTGTGTGCAATGACAGATTCATTGGAGAGCGCGAGATAGCACAGGCACTAGCGCGTGCTATGTGATATGCGTCTTGGAGTGTAATATGCACAGGGCAGTGTTGTGTAACCTAACTAGTCTCTAAAGTTGTAATATAAAATATGTGCTCCGGAGTGTGATGCTGCATATGCCATGTGACAAAGATATGGATCCCAGATTGTAATATGTATGGCTTAGCGCTGTGCGTTATAACATAGGCATCGAGGAAGGCACGTTAGATGGGGCAATATAACCCGTGCAAAGTGTGGCATGACATATTCACAGGGTGGTGTTACAGTGCACATGGGCTAGAGAGTGGCATAGCATACGCACTAGCTGGTGGAATACAACACAGAGGTGTGTGGCACTCGGCGGGCACTGGTGGGTGTAACACAGCATTGGGCTCAGCCAGGAGCACGCTGTGACTCTCAAGTGAGGTTCGTCTCCTTTCCAGAGAGTAAAATAAAAAGTATTACACATCCGGCGGTGGATGTGTGTTTTATTAACCGTGAGGGGGGTTTCTTGCATAGTTTGGTCGAATTTTTGTCAAATCCCCTTTGAATGGCTTGGTGTGCGTGTGTATTAAATTTGCCCGTCAATAGCTCCCCATGTTTGTATAAATAAACAACAAGGGTGTCTACTTGGAGAGAATCCACCGGCGGGGGCGCCGGGATTAGGCACGGTAGGGCGTCAGACACGTCAGAGCTTCACTAGCGGTGTAAATACATTCCACGTGGATTCATTGTATGCATAGTCGCCTTTTAATGAATATCACGCAAATCGTCATGGTGATAGGTACATACGGTTTGTCCAGCATGTCCTAGGTGTTTCTATAAATATATATATTTTTTAAATAATAAAAACAAAGGCCGGCCCCCGGGGATGGGGTGTCAGGGACCAAAAGTGGCCTGAGGAGGGGGGCAACGCAGCCCCCCTCCTAAAGAATAAAAAACAAAAAATGGCCATGACCCGGGGGTTGGGGTCCCCGGGGCCGATTAAGGCCTTGGGAGGGCCAAAATAATTTTTTTCAACAAAAATAATTAGGGTGCAGGCCCTGGGAGATGGGGTCCCCAGGGCCAATAAATTAGAAAAAGAAGGGGGGCCGCACAGCCCTCCTTCTTAAAAAAATAAAATAAATAAAAGACCGGCATCGCGCCGAAAGGCCACGTCCCCTCCTTGCTGCACTCTGCAAACGCGCCCCCTGGCCAGTTGTAAGTTGGGGAATTAATTCCCCTTCAATACTGAGGGTCCCTGAGAGCCAACGAGCCCAACAGGTATCTATGCGCCAGGGACCTGCGTTGCAGAAAGGTGTTCTGAGGCCACTCCCCTTTTAACACCTCTATGCAACGCAGCTCTGTGGCGCTTACTGGAGGTACCTAGTGGGCTAGTTTGACCCTAGGGACCCTTAGGATTCAAGGGGACTTAATCTCTCAACTTAGAACGGCCACAGGGCACGTTTACACAGTGGAGAATGGAGGGGACGGGGCCTGAGGTGACATGTGAAATAATTCCCTTTCAATCCTGAGGGACCCTGGGGGCCAACTAGCCCACCAGGTGCTTCCAGTAAGCGCCACTGCTCTGCGTTGCAGAGAGGTGGTGCAGGCCGTGCCCCTTTTTACACCTCTCTACAATGGCACTTACTGGACGTACCTAGTGGGCTATTTTGCCTCTGGGGACCCTCATGATTCAAGGGGACTTAATCTCCCAACTTAAAAAACGGCCACTGGACGTGTTTACACAGTGGGGAAGGGAGGGGACGGGGCCTGAGGTGACGTGTGCAAACACGCCCTATGGCGCGTTTTAAGTTGGGGAAATAATTCCCCATCAATCCTGAGGGCCCCTGGGGGCTAACTAGCCCACCAGGTGCTTCCAGTAAGCGCCACTGAGCTGCGTTGCAGAGAGGTGGTCCAGGCCATGCCACTTTTTACACATCTCTGCAACGCAGCTCTGTGGCGCTTACTGGAGGTACCTAGTGGGCTAGTTGGACCCTAGGGACCCTCAGGATTCAAATGAACTTAATCTCCCAACTAGAAACGGCCGCAGGGCGTGTTTACACAGTGGTGAAGGGAGAGGACGGGGCCTGAGTTAACGTGTGCAAACAAGCCCTGTGGTGCGTTTTAAGTTGGGGAAATAATTCCCCTTCAATCCTGAGTAACCCTGGGGGCCAACTAGCCCACCAGGTGCTTCCAGTAAGCGCCACTACGCTGCGTTGCAGAGAGGTGGTCTAGGACGTGCCCCTTTTTACATCTCTCTGCAACGCAGCTCTGTGGTGCTTACTGGAGGTACCTAGTGGTCTAGTTGGACCCTCAGGATTCAAGGCGAATTAATTTCCCAACTTAAAATGGCCACAGGGCGTGTTTATACAGTGGGGAAGGGAGGGGACGGGGCCTGAGGTGACGTGTGCAAATACGGCCTGTGGCGCGTTTTAAGAGGTAGTTTTAATCCCCTGCCCTATTATATACTAGGGTCTTACAGAGGAGGTCATGCTAATCACAGGGAGGACCCCAATGCATAGTGTTCCCTAGTGTATGTAGGTGTTTTTACTGTATTCTGAGTGTCTTTTAACATAGCACTGGCTCTAGGACTGGTTAGTCAGACTCAGTTACCACCAGTATCCTTTTGAAAAAGTTGTGGGTACAGGATGATTTTGCAACAAGGCTTCTTTCTGCTCTTCTGTTTGTTCTTTCTGCACGTTATCCTTCTTCCTGCACTTTTCCTCGTCTTTGAGGACTTCTGTTGCTTCTTTCTGCATTTCTTTTTTTTCTGTGCGTTGTTTCTTCTTTCTTCACATGTCCTATCTCTGTAGGCATAGTTAGAAATTAGCATTTAAAAAACCTTTGAAATTCACTGAAAAAACCATAGGTTTCAGGGGCGTTATAGTTAGCTGGACTTTTCACTCGTACAAAACCATTGAAATTCCCCCGTTATAGTTAGTTCAGCTAACTATAACTCGCACACCCGCAATGCACTGCTGATGACGTCACATATTACATCACTCATGACATGGTCAGTGACATCACTCATGACATCACTGATGACATCTCAAATGACATCACTGATGACATCATCCAGTGAATGTGTGTTTTTCTGAAAATTACATATGTTTTATATACGTATATGTCAAGGTCGATGGAAGAATAAATGGGTATATAAGTGTCTAAATGGATGATTTGTTTTTGAAAAATTAATTGTATAACTGACTGATTAAGTGTTTCGACCGGGTTTCCCCGGGCTTGATCACATGACGTGCCATTTCCCAATAACATCATTATATGGCGACACCTTGAGAGCAGTCCATCCCACTCGCATAATGAAGCTGAACAACAGACTACTGCTCAGTCACATCAGTATAACTTATATTACATGGTAACATTGTCTGCTTACTCATATAAATAAATAAATATATGTACTTAAATATAAATAATTACATTTTACAATGCAATAAATACATATATATAAAAACACTACCGATAATAACAATACAAAACATAGCATATTCCAATACAGGGCAAGTGCCCAATACTGCGGTAGTATCAGTTACCATCAATCCAACATGACACACAAGGCCAAATTTAATATTGCCCTGATGGCAGATATACCTGTTGATCGAATAAAGTGCATAGTGCAAATTATGTGCAAAAAGTGCTTGTGCTTAAAAAGGTGCTCGTGATGAAAGTAAATACGGGCCAACTATTTACTCATAGTTGATCCAATTGCTAAAAATATATAATAATAAGCGTGAAAGGGTGGCTGGACAATTGCTCAGACCCACCCTGATTCCATACTTGTAAAGTGCCAATGTGAGTGTGAGTGTGTGTGTGTGGGTGTGTGTGCGTGTGTGTGTGTGTGTGTGTGTGTGTGTGTGTGTGTGTGTGTGTGTGTGTATATATATATATATATATACACATACATATATGGTGAAATCCTTACATTTAGAAAATATTTTCTTTTGTTGATCTTGTTATTAAGGTATTTTGTATGCTTATGAGATTATGGCATGCTGTAAAGCAGAAATAAAATAATATATTTCTAGAAAGTAACCATGTATATTTTAAAATGCGACTCTTTCCTGGAAATGTCAAGGAAATGTAGGCACTATACGGTTGTGTCGACAGTTTAGCTGTTATGTGTGCGGGGGCCCACAGCACGCAGGCAGCACATTGGATCTCGCACTTCTGTCATAGCGAATGTAATGCCTTTGCCTAAGCGCGTGTAGTGGCACATGGCTGCTGTTAAATAATCTCGCTGGTCTGCTGAGTATTTGGCCATTCTCTGTTGCTGTGTACGCAGATTAACACCAGAGATGCTGGCGGGGGCTTGAAGGGAAATCGGGCTGTGAGTGATCGCGCCAATGGGCAGATCTCACCAGTCATTTCCCAAAGCCTCCCATGAGCAATCAGGCCATTACAATAAATGATGGACTTGATTTTAGGCAGCCATTTTAGGAGATTAGGATACCACGATTGAGGCAAATGGTATTTTCAAATGACAGATTGGGAAATTGAGAGAGTTAAAAATAGGTGTGGTTGATTTTATTATACGATCGGTTAACAGACGTCTGTTAGTTCATCATTGTGTAGGAAAGGCAGTAGAGGTGTATTGTTTATAAAGTGGTATTGTTGCAGTAGGAATATGTGGGAGTATATATATCTCTACATTCCTTTGAAAATTTACTCATTTTGGAGGTTCATTGATTTTGGAGCATTTGGTTAGAAGCTTTTTTTTACCTTCATAGTCTAGTTAGGAGAATTATTGGAAATGGTGGAAACTAGTGGTCAATGTGGTAAGGAAGTGCCTTTTGAGGACAATATAAGCAGTATGTTATAAACATTTTCTAATTATCCAGATTCCAGAATTGAGAAGAAATTTGAGACTTTGTTGCAGAGTAAGAGTTTATTGTCTGAAGGGGAAAAAGTTTGGTTGGCTGTGAAGGTTCACAGGGTAAGAACGGTGGAAAAGTAAGTAGAAAACTGAAGCATATTGAATCTAATGTAGGCATTCAAAGAAGAGAAAATGTATTGAGTCAAGTTGTTGATTTTGTGTTCGCACAAAGCATGGTTGTGTCGATTACACACATGGGGACCAGCAGAAGGGTCCAGAGAAGTATGAGAAATGTTTTAAGTGTACTTGAAAACATTCAGTTGTTCATTGCGACAAATCTTGAGAGAGCGCAGAAGTGGAATTAGGCTAGTCATCAGACTTTGATTCTGATAAGGAGGACAGGAATGTGAGGCAAAGATCAGGTCAGTATGAGAGCACTATAAGCGGAGATGAAGGGGTTCTGACAGACACCTTAGTGGAGTTCATGTTAGATACCATATTGTTAAAACATCCGCTCTCCCCAGAATGGGACCCGCAGCACATGTTGCTGATTATGTACAGACTTGGTGAGGAAACATATTCCAAACTACATAAGGTTACATCTAAGATCCAAATGTCCAAAGCCAAATTTTGAAAATAAAGTTATATTGATGCCTGACTGGCATGCAAAGATTTTAGAGTTCATTTGCAAATGGGTACGAGATGCCAGGAAGGGATTGAATAAAGGCCATAGGATGTGCCAAGACTGGTTGATGGACCTTACGGGCCATTGACAATGATCTTTGATATGGCGAAGGAGACATATTTGAAGAAGGAGAGTATTAATGTTGAGGAGTTAAAAGAGTGGATACAGAGAGTAGTTTGTCTTTTAGGCAATGCAAAAATTGCCATATCAGTGGAATAGGGGAAAACCATTTTACTAAATATTGATCCAAAATTGGTAGAGGTAGCCAACAAGGAGACAGGGCAAGCTGCTAATAGATTGGTATTTGGAGATGTCTTTATTTTATTTATTTGTTGTTTAAATTTGTTTATTTTTATCATACTTTTTTTGTGAAAATGTTCATAACGATTCAATATATATGCCACATATCACATTTTAGAAGCAAAGCATTGCAGAACAGATCAGTACTATTGTGGTGCATTACATCATAATTAACAGTTTTAAACTTCCAGTATAGAATGCAATTGCATAACAGAGTTACTTGGTGCTTGATACTAACTACGTTCAACAAAACAACAAAATCGAATAGCTTGCACTCCATCTACCATGAATCATCCATATTATACATATACAGCAACTTTTATTAGCACCTCGAGCATTGCCGCATGCCCCCGCGCCACCCCTAGCCACCCGCTCCGTCGCGTGTAGTGTGCTCTGTGAGTTCCCATGTCTGCCAACGCTCAGTTTGGAGATGCCTTTATAAAAGAGATGATGAAATATATGGGAGATTTTGGTTCTCTACAGAAGTCTCAACGAGATATATAAAAAGTGTTTGCCTGGTGTGTGTTTGGTTGGACCGGGCGAACAAGCGGTTGGTTCTCCAGCCAGGGTCAAGGCAATACAAGACCCTAATTTTCTAAAGGTTTTAGGCCCAACATTTGTCAGACGTTATACCAAACAGGAGGGATTTACCTTCAAAAAGCAAAGCTCAAGAAGGAGAGGAAACCGAGGAGCGTGTCTCACCAGGGTGTCAGGTAAGACCCTATTACTACCCCATTAAAACTGGGTGGTGGCTTGAGCAGTGTTTCAGCGAATTGTCTTGGGTAACAGGGTAACCTTGGGTGCTGGAAATGGTGCAAGGTTATCACATAGACTTTGTGGAGGAACCAGTACAGCTACATCTCCTGGGAATGATAAGGGTCAGTACAGAACTTTCACATTTGGTGAACAAGGAGGTTCAAGAAGTGATGGCAAAGGGAGCTCAAGTGGAGGCAAGAGAAAAACTAAAGGGATTTTTAAACAATATATTTCTAGTAGAGAAATAAGACAAGGGAATGAGGCTTGTGATAAACCTGAGGAATTTGAACTATTGGGTGCAGTATTACCATTTCAAGATGGAAGGTAGGCATTTGCTAAGGGATATACTGTAAACAAGTTAACAAGATTAGATTTAAAAGATGCTTACTTGACAATTCCAATATGGGAACCCAATCAGAAGTTTCTACAATTCAGTTAGAGGTGCAAAAATATGGAAGTTTGTCGGCCTGGCGTTCGGTCTATCTTCAGCCCCTTGGTGTTTCACCAAGGTTCTTCGGCCGGTGGTAACGCTTTTAGGACAACGTGATGAGCATCTAATTATACATCTGGACGACATTCTGTTTATGGATCAGGAGAGGACAAAGATGCTGGCGGACACAAATATGGCAGTGTCCTTGTTGGAGGAACAGGGGTTTGTTGTCAACAGACAGAAATCTTCTACGATTCAAGCTATATTTCAGGACCTTCGAATTTTCGCTCACTTCAGAGATTGAAGGCAAAACATTTGAGAGAGGGTTTGAGATATTCAGAGGAAATTGTGCTTATTAAGGAAGACAGGGAGGAACTTGGTTGGTGGTTAAGGAATATGGAGTCATGGAATGAGAGAGCTATTTTTAGAGCGAATCCAAAGATGATGATAGAATCAAGCAGTATGTGGAGCACCTTGTGGTGTGGTTTCAGCAGGAGGAATATGGTCAGAAGAGGAGAGTAGGTTACACGTAAATTGCTTGGAACTTCTGGCAGGGTCCTTTGCAATTAGGAGTTTTACGAAGGACAAGGCAAAGTGTTTGGTTCATTTGCAGATGGACAATGTCTCTGCAGTAAGATATGTGAAGAAGCTCGGTGGTCCGTAGTCAAATATTTTGCCAGATTTCACAAAGGTGTCATGGGAGTATTGCTTGTGACAGAACATTTTAGTGCATGTGGAACACAAACCAAGGTTGAGCAATGTGGAGGCAGATTGGATCTCAAGGAATTACAGGGATTCGAATGATTGGACTCAGAACAGAACAGTTTTTCTTGAGATTGATTGAGCTTTGGGCCCATTTCATATGGACTTGTTTTTTCGACCAGGTTGAATACTCAGTTGAAGATGTTTTACAGTTGATGTCCAGACCCAGAGTCAGGGGGGATAGATGCATCCAGAAAGAATTGGAGTGGTCTCAGAGCATGTGCTCCTCCCCACCATTTCTATGATAAGTCATGTAACCTTGATGGTACGCAAGTGGAAGGAGACAGTTGTGTAAGTAATACCTCTTTGGAAGTCTAAGGTTTGGTATCCAATACGTCTGCAGATGTTGGTGGATTTTCCAATCCTGTTGCCGATGTTTCTGGAACTGTTGGTAGGTCCAACAGGAGAGTTGCATAATTTGGTATTGGAAGGACAGTTGAGGCTAATGGCATGGACATTTCCAGGCAAGTCTGGGAGGTGCCAGGTCTTTCACAGGGCGCAACAGATCTTATTAATGAGTCCTGGGTGGCAGGTAATCAGAAGATTTATAGGTTGGCATGGCAAAATGTGTTTGCTGGTGTGTGGAGAGGGGTTTTGATCCCATTTCAGTGTATGTTGTAAAGGGAGTGAATTATTTATCTGAAATGTTTGAGAAGGGATTGTCTTATAGAACAAATAATGTTCATCAATCAGCTATTGCCACTGGTAATGTTTTAATTATTGGCATACGGTAGGTCAAGATGTTCTGGTAAAGAGATAAATGAGGAGTAAAACGATTTAAAAAACCACTGGTTTCAAGGTATAACTCTGCTTGGCATGTGACTAAGGTGTTGAAATGAAGGTGTAATCTCAGAAGTTAACAATTTTGTTATGTATAATATCATTTAGAAGAGTATCAGATGTTAGCCCGCTAGAGATTTCGAACAGGATTTGTTCACCTGAAAAAGTGTGCTTTTAGCTAAATAAAAAGACAAAAACCAATTCAGTGTCAATGTTTTATCCATTTTTTGATGCACATGAAAATTTGTAAGTGGTACGTTGTGTCAAGGAGTATGTGAGAAGAACATTTCAGACAAGATCGGTGCATGTGAAACAATTGTTCATTTCCTTTAGGCAACCTCATAAAGCAGTGTCAACTCCAACTCTTGAGAGATGGGTGAAAGAGGTGATGAGTAACTCAGGTGTGGATGTTATCTTGTTTAGAGCACATTCTGTCAGGAGTGCATCTGCTTTGCAAGCTCTTTTGCTGGGATGTGCATTGCAAGGCATTTTGAGGTGTGCAGATTGATCAAATTATGACGTTTTTCGAAGATTTTATTTCAAGCCTGTTGAGAATGCAGCATGTTGTGTACTAAAAAAGCTTTGAACTTGCAATAGTGTTAGCCTCTGGTCTTGCCATAAAATGTAGATTTGTTTCCAGCTTTGATGGTCAGGAAATCTGGATTTTATTAAACACACGGAGGCTAATGTTATTCCCACCATGTTACCCAACCCTGCTTTCAATTTGATGTGTTTATATTGTAGCTTGTGGTCAACAATAAAGGAAGCAGATGGAGAAATTGGTATCATCATATGATGTGTATTCTACTTTGAAATTCATGGATGCAAAATATGGACTAAGTTTTGTGGACTTTTGTTAAGTTTTGAAATGTTGGAAACTGTGTTTAATTATTGATACATTATGATGTAGTCAGCTAAAACATAAAGGAGATGGCTGCGGGTTCTAGCCTGCTTTAATGTTGGAATTTTGATGTTAGTGTTCTAAATTCTTTAAAGAGGCTGTTGAGTGGTGGCGGCAATAAAGAAGATTGCAATAACATTAGACTCCTTGCTTTAATAAACTCAATTTTTTCTGACCATCAAAACTGAGGGAAATCTACATTATGCTGATATTGTTTAAAAAAAACAATTGAAAAGATAGGACTTTCAAATGACTTATATTGGTGTCTTCACCACCATACACACAAGTCTAACATAATGGTATCTATTTGCTAGCATGTGTTCATCTGACCAAATGAAGCAGTCAAACACTAATTCAGTAAAACACATTCAAATGCAACAAAGCCAGGAAGGTTCATGGATTGTATATGTCAGGTCAACTCTCATGTGACTGTATATATTGAATGCCCAGGAAGGGTGACACTGTATTAGTATAAAGTCACTGTGATAGGTTATCGCCATGGTGCACCAATCTTCATTCTACACCCAAAGGGGAAGGAAATAATGACATCATTCTTTACTTACATCCACAGTTATATAGTATGGTGTACGCTGTCTCAGATAAATGTATCTTAAGGTGCTACCATCATGCTGATGACATAAACATCAGTTGTTCCCCGTCTAACAGTGAAACAAGTTTATCTGTCTTCCCATACCTGGATCAGTCAGTCAGTCAATATATCTTTATTTCGGCTTAAGCCATAAAAGAGACATCAATATACAAAATCCATTTTACAAGTCATTAAATAAAAAAACAAGTTAAAAAAATTTACAAGTTTTAAGAATAAGTAAAAAATTATTTCTCTTTCAGAAGATTTGCCCTGATGCACCACATGCGATATAAAAATCTGGATACTGCATAGACAATAGAAAGATCAGTGTTTGTTTTTAGCAGTCTGTAAACTTCCATACAACGTGAATGTTGCGTCGCGTCGCTGCAATGATCACCACACAGCCAGGTCAGGTTCTATGTTTTATTATATATATAGTTGGCAGCCAGCATGCTGCACGTCCTGTCTCGGTCCCTGCTTCCTGTGTTCTGCCCCTCACCCTCGCTGACCGGAACTGGTGTCCCGTGACCTCTCCTGCCCTCTGCCCTCGTCTGGGTCCTAGTGCCCCATCTCTCAGGACACTACATCTCCCCACTTTTGTCACAAAGACATTACGACAGTAGCATTAGTTAGTAATCAAAATGGGACAGTTTCCTTTTTTTTTTTTACAGTCTGTTGCAAGATGTGAAAATGTCGATCGATTTGACCCGTGAGATGCTGCCTAGAGCGGCATCTCACATTTCTTCTATTAGTCTCTTTGGTCTCACAATGTCTCTTCTTGGTCTCTCCACCTGTCCTTGGCCCTCCTTTGGCCTGGTCGCTTCTGCGGCACCTGCTCCGTTGCACTCCCTTGTTGTTGTTGTCCCTTCGATGCCTGTCACGTGCTCTTCGTCTTTTTCTTCTTTCAAGCCTTTGAAATGTGAGCTGTTCCTTGTTATTCACCTGCTGTCTGATTCTGCTGTTATCATTGTTCCTTTCGCTTGTGTTATCGTCAACGGGTCTTGGGCAAATGCACTGTCTGACTTCCGTTGTTGTCTCTGTCGTACTATTACAGTATCTCCTTCATGGAGGTGTGATTTGATGGCATGTGGTCTTCCATCAGCATATTCTTTCATTTTCTTCTTGGCCGCCTCATCTTTTGCTGCCATGCTCTCGTACCCTGGCGCGGCCAGTCCTTCTACCTGCGGCAGCCTTGTTCTGCTTGTCCTCCCTAGTACTAACTCCGCCGGGCATTTCCCTGTAGACCCATGAGGCGTGTTTCTGTAGTCCCTCAGTATTTGGCATAGTGCTTGGCCTAGGGAAATCTGTGACAGCTTCGCCCTCTGAACTGCCTTCTTGATGTTTCCCATGAACCTTTCGACCATGCCGTTTGCTTGCGGCCATAGTGGTGTTACCTTTCTGTGCTGTATTCCGAGGTAGGCCATGAACCTTCGGAATCCCTCTCCTGAGAACGGAGGACCATTATTAGTTTTCAATGTCTCTGGCGAGCCCCAGGCTGCGAATATGTCATCCAGAACAGGTAACGTTGCGGCTGCTGACGTTGAGGAGACTGATCTCACAATGGGGAATCTGGAGTATTCATCTATTATGACCAGTAGGTAAGTTCCCGCGTCTAGAGGTCCAAAAAAATCGGCAGCCATTGTTGTCCATACAGCTCTTGGAAGTTCCAACATTTGTAGTGGTTCTTGTCTTGCAGGCGAACCTGTTGTTTGACAGAGGTGACAGGCCGCAATCGTATCTTCGACTAGACGATCTAACCCGGGAACCAAACCTTTTCTCTCAGCAGTTTTTTTGTTGCCACAATGCCCCTGTGTGACTCGTGTGCAATGCTGACCACTGGGCGTCGTAGTGAGCTTGGAATGACTATCCTGGTGCCCCTCATTACAATTCCACTATTTGTCTCCGAGAGCTCCCCGCTTATTTTCTGTAGAGCCAGCATCTCCTCCTTTTTTACTCCTCCCTTCCATGTGCAGTTGTTGTTTATATGTCTCCATCTTTGCTGTCTCCTCGTTTCTCTGGCCGCTCGGAGCGTGTCATCTTTTTCCGTTTCTCTCTCTATCTCTGTTAGAGTTACTGGTGCAGGCGTGCTTTGCTTTAGCACGAAATTTAAGTATTCTTCTGCCATTGAGGCCTTTTTTTCTGCATGCGGTAGCGGATGCCGTGACATGTAGTCTGCTGGATTATGCTCTTTCCCAGGTTTGTGGACAATTTTGAAGTCGTAATCCATTAGTCAGATGCCCCAGCGCTCGATGCGGGGCGGCATCTTTGCTGCTGGGTTGCCATAGATTATTACTAGTGCTTGGTGATCTGTGATGATGGTGAACGGCTTCCCATACACAAACATGTGGTAATGCTCGCATGCCCATACCACCGCCAAGCTTTCTTTCTCTGGCTGGGAGTACGCCTTCTCAATGTCTGTCAAGCTTTTGCTGGCATATGAGACAATCTTCCTTGGTGACTCCTTTCCCGGCAGGTGTTGTGCTAATATTGCACCTAACCCCACTGGGCTGGCATCGACCGTCAGCTCGGTGCAGAACAGAGGGTCGAAGTATGCGAGGTGCTCCACAGTCATCACGGCCTTCCTGATCTCTTCGAACGATTCATTGCATTGTTGAGACCAGACAAATTTCTGGCCTTGTTTCGTTAATTCTCTCAGCGGCGTGCTCACCGTGGCAAAGTCTTGTATGTATCTGGCACAGTAGCTTGCCAGGCCTAGGAATGATCTTATTTCTGCCACATCTGACGGTGGCTTTGTATTCTTCAGCGTCTCCACTTTGCTGGGATCAGGCCTCATCCCTTTTTCCGAGAATATGTGCCCGAAGAAGATCAGTTCTGTTCTCTCTAGCTCTCACTTTTCTCCATTTAGTGTTAGTCCAGCCTGCTTTAGTTGTTTGCACACTTGCCTTAGGGCGCTGTCATGTTCTCCGTCCAATTTCCCAAACACTAGGATGTCGTCACTGTAGTTGAAGCTGTTGTGCACTGGTCGTATCACCTGTCTTATTGTCTCCTGAAATATTTTGGCCGCTGACGAGATACCAAAACTGAGCCGTTTGTATCTGAATAGTCCTAGGTGTGTGGAGAATGTCATTATGTACCTCGACTGTGGGTCCAGCTCTAGTTGGTGATACCCTTTGCACAGATCTAGCTTTGAGAATCGGCACGCCCCTGTCAGCCGGCTGATCATGTCGTTCAGATGAGGTCCTGGATGACGTTCCCTCGATATTGCAGTGTTCGGTATTCTCATGTCCACACAGATCCGTATTTTGGACGTATTTTTCTTCGGGACTGCCACAATCGGTGATACCCACGGTGTCGGCCCGTCTGCAGGCTCAATTATGTCTTTCTGCAGTAGGTTGTTTATTTCTTCTTCCACTTGCGGTTGTAGGTGAATCGGCACTCTCCTGTGATGCTGTGCCACTGGTCTCACCGCTTCATTTATGTGTAGGGTAACCTGTTTGTCTTTTAGCTTCCCCAGTCCCTGCAGTATTTCTTGATATTCTTGCAGTGTGTTCTCTTTTTCTGTCATGTGATATGTCATCGGCAACAGCCCCATGACTTGTGCCGTGACGTTGCTCAGCGGCAGGGTGCTGGGATGTCCCCTTTCAGCATGTGTATCTCTTCTTGACATGTCATGTCCTGATATGTTAACGTTTCAGTGAACTTGCCCATGTTTTCGACTGGTGTCTTTGATCCCCACGTGAACACATCTACTTTTGATGGCGACAACGTTGGCTTTATCCTCATCTTCATGTACTCTGACATGCACATTATGTTGCATGTGGCACCACTGTCTAACACAAATTTTGTTCTGTGGCGCCCGACGTCGATGTCTACTGTGGCCGTCTTTTTTATTTGCTGTTTCTCCACCAGCTGGATGTGTTCCTGCTGTCTTCCTTCTTTTGGTGTGTCGGACATGAGGTATAGCCGTGCTTCTCTCCCAGCCATCGTCTGTTCATCCGACTCTTCCGACGAGCCTCTCTCTGCTGTCTCCATGTGTCTGGCGTGTCTGGTGCCTGTTGTCCCTGGTCTTGCTGTTCGTCCCCTCTCGTTCCTGAATTGCCGGCTCATGCAGGTGCTTGCGAAGTGGTTGTCCCTGTTGCATTTTCTGCATTTCTGGCCCATTGCTGGGCAGGTGCCAACGTGTGGGAAATCAAAGCCGCATCTGTAGCATGTGACCGCTTGTTTCCTGGGAAGTTGTTGCTCCCTGTTGTCGTTCCTTTTGAAATGTTCCGTCATCCGGTGTGCCATCGCTTCTCCCTTTTCTTTGCCGATTTGTATTTGTTTGGCATGTTCCGTGGCCCCTGCTTCTGTGCGGGCCATCGTCAGTATTTTCTCAAGTGTTGTTGGTTCTTTTAGGATGCGTGCTCTGAACTCTACTGACAAACACCCTACGATGAGGCGCGTTCGTATTGCTTCTTCATTGTCAAATTTATCGAATTCGCAGTATTTCACCAACTTCCGCAACCTTGTCGTGAAGTCATCCATGCTCTTTTCTGGTTGCTGGCATGCTGTGTGGAACGTGTATCTTTCAAAGTCGATGTTGCGTTGGGGGTCGAATTTCTCTGTGAGGCATGCTTTCGCGCCTTTGTAATCTAGTGTCATCATTAAATCTTCTATTTCGTCTCCCGCAAGGTTGACCAGAAAATCTAATTGTTTGCTCTCTGCGACGTCCGTTGAGCGCATGTATCGTTCAAATTGTCGTAGCCATCTCTCCCATCTGATGCCTGCTTGCGGTTCCGATATGTTAAATGGCAGTGGCCTGCGGAACACAGCTTGTGTGCTCCTTGTTTCTTCGTCACCCATATCCTTCCTTTCTTTTTGTTTATTTATTTATTTATTTCCTTCTTTCCTCTTCCTTCTTGTTCCTCTGGTGCTATTTTCTTCCTTTGGCACCTTTTTCTTGTCGTTTTCCTTTTATTTAGACCTTTTTTGGTCTATTTTCCTTTTTGCCTGACTTTAAAATGGCCTCCCGGCCTTCCTGTGCTGCTATTGGCCCAATTTGCCTGACTCCAAGATGGCCGCCGCACTCTCGCGCGATTTCGCGCTGTTCGGGGCTTTGCCTGACCCTTCAAAATGGCCGCCGTCTATCTTGGATGCTGATTGGCTTAATTCGCCTGACTTTTAAATGGCCGCCTTCTCTCGCGAGAGTTCGTTGAAACTCACGCGTGGGAGGGATCTTAATCTTTCCTTCGGTTTCCTCGTTAGTATCAGTATCGCGCTGCTCTTACTTCTGTTAGCAGCGCCGGGGTGGGCTCCCGCAACAATGTTTTTTTTTGCTGGGCACTTCGGACCAGGGTGGGCTCCTGGCTTCGAATTTCTTTCCGCAACCGGGTGGGCTCCGACAGTCGCCGCGACGCGTGGATTTCGATCCCGCCTCGTCGTCAGTTGTCGCGTCGAGTCGCTGCAATGATCACCACACAGCCAGGTCAGGTTCTATGTTTTATTATATATATATAGTTGGCAGCCAGCATGCTGCACGTCCTGTCTCGGTCCCTGCTTCCTGTGTTCTGCCCCTCACCCTCACTGACCGGAACTGGTGTCTGGTGACCTCTCCTGCCCTCTGCCCTCGTCTGGGTCCTAGTGCCCCATCTCTCAGGACACTACAGTGAAGAGCCCAAATTCCTACATAAATTTATGAGCTCACTCCGTCGGATTTTACAATAGCCTTCACCTAAAAACAGAACATGTAAATCAGTTTCTTCATTAGCTAAACATGCAGGGCAACCCTTATCTGTACCGTTGGACCATTTATTCGTCACAGCATGGAGAGGGAGACATCCATGACGGAACTGCAGAAAAAGTTTCCTGGCAAGAGTGGGTTGGATCACATCAAGGACTGGTTCCAGGGCATATATACATTTAATCTCTAAAAATGTAAAAGACATGGGCCCAGATCTGGTACCTGTATTCAAATCATTCATATGTACCTCCCAGTATCTTTCAATCAGTTTTTTACGTGTGACATTAAAACAAGTGACACTTGGATTATCCCATAAATCGCCAAGCCCCATGAGAATTAGATTTTTTTTAATGTATACAAGCCACGGATATCTCCCACTCCCAGGGGTGCTAAGGATCTCAATCAGCTCATTTTTAAATGACACTAGTTCCGGGGTTGTCCAAATCCTTCTCCAGTAAAGGAGAGGCCTACAACCAGCCTCTTTAGTGATAGGTCTTACGCCAAGATCTAGGCGCAAGGGAGTCAAGGGAGTGCTCTGTGGTAGCCCAACTAACCGCCTGAGAAACTTGTTCTCGGTGATTGTGATAGAGTTAGTTGTAGAATGTCCCCAAATCTCGGCACCATATAAAGTAGCACTTCTTATCTGGGTTTTATAAATTTCTATCACGGGACTTAGTGGTTTGTAATGTGTGTTCTTAAAAACTTTTGCTAGACCCCCTGAAGTTTGGATTAATTTGAGATTAGCCTTAGGTAATTGGGTGGCCCAGAGCATTTTTTCATTTAAGGTCACCCCCAGATGCTCAAATTCCTGAACTCTTTCTAGAGGAACTCCTTTCAGGTGAGGACCAGGATGGGTATATTTTCGCAGATTAAAGACCATATATTTATTCTTTTGTACATTGATCTCTAAACCGCGATCCTTACAGAAGCTTAAAAATCCGTCCAAAATCCTCTGGAGCCCCATAGGGGATTTAGAGAGAAGGAGTGTGTCGTCTGCAAACATCAACGCCGGTACAAGACCCTGCGCCAACCTAGGTGCATCAATGTTCTCGCATTGGCGCAGGGCGTGCACCAGACCGTTGATGTACATGCAGAAAAGTGTAGGAGCTAAGACATACCCCTGTCTCACTCCCCTCTTTACTGGGATAGGATTGGTAAGATCCCCATTTTTCCCATATCTCACTCTTGCATAGTTCCCTTCATGGAGGCGTTTTATTGTCTCAAGGAGGTAGGGGGGGGAAGCCCCAACTCCCGCAGCACCCTCCAGACTGCTTTTCTAGGTACCATGTCGAAGGCACTTCTCAAATCAACAAAGACCAGATAGAGACTCCCCCCTTCTACCTCCACCGTTTTCCAGTAGAGGAGCTGGAGCCTAAATACCTGATCTAATGTTGAAAGTTTCGATCTAGACCCAGCCTGGAGATGGGACAAAATTTCATTTTCCTCTAACCAGGTTTGGACTCGATCGAGGATAATTCTGGAGAAGACCTTTTGCGAGACGTCAAGCAAACTAATTGGCCTATAATTACATGGGAGAAGTGGGGAGCCTTTTTTGAATATAGGGATAACCTCTGCCCCTAGCCAAGATTCAGGTATATCCATCCCAAGTAAAATATTGTTAAAAATCACACATAAAAATGGACCCCAAATTTTAGGCTCTCTCTTAAAGAGTTCGCCCGGGACATAATATAGACCTGGCGCTTTTCCTGGAATAATTCTATCAATAGAAGTTTCTACCTCTTTTATAGAAATCAGGGGAGGATCTAGTTCTAAACTGTGGAGACTATTATGTATTGGACTTATATAAACTGCACTATCAGGCTCCAGAGAATAAAGGGCCCGGTAGTGAAGGACCCAGCTTTCATCCGCAATATTGGGTTCCAGGGGTGTCCGCCCTTCTCTAGATCCAGTAGCAACCAAGTTCCAAAAGCCCTTAACATCCTTACATTCAAGGGCACTTTTCATTTTGTCCCACTGTGCTATACCCATGTTGTCTTGGCAGCAATAATGCTCTTTTTGTATTGGGCCCTAGTTAATTTAATATTGGTTTGGGACCTATCTTTAATCGCTGCGATGAGGGCTTTTTTAGCTTCGGCACAGCTTTTATCAAACCAAGTCACCACTTTTTTGTTACCCCTATTAGAGATAGGATTTGCTTTACTAAATACCTGCCTTAGTTTACAAAAAATATTATCATTCACAGCTCCAACTTTGGAAAATAGGTCAGGGCTAATACTAGCATCCAGATGGTCATACAATTGCTCAAAATCAGGAATTATACTCTCATATAGTGTGACCATATTTTTATCACACCTCTCCATCTGTGACCACTTTACCTTCCTCTTATTATTGGAGAGAAATTAATCCTTCCTGATTGAATATTCTGGCTTAGTGTGGCCACTATGTATAGGACATGTTAAAGACACTGTTAGGGCATTATGGTCACTATCATGCCTGGGAAGTATAATAAAATCAGCAATCATAGACCAGCCCTTGCATTCAATCAGGACGTAGTCCAAGATTGACTCATGTCCAATTTTATTGTAGGTGCATTTATCAGGGGTATCAGAATTAAAACGGCCATTACAGGCCCGAAGAGAGTATTTAAGGTTCAAAACTTTTATTTGTAGGGCCAAAGCTGACCATGCGCGAGCCGGGGGGCTATTAATACATTTAAACTCTAAAAATTTAAAAGACATGGGCCCAGATCTGGTACCTGTATTCAAATCATTCATATGTACCTCCCAGTACCGTTCAATCAGTTTTTTACGTGTGACATTAAAACAAGTGACACTTGGATTATCCCATAAATCGCCAAGCCCCATGAGAATTAGATTTTTTTTAATGTATGCAAGCCACGGATATCTCCCACTCCCAGGGGTGCTAAGGATCTCAATCAGCTCATTTTTAAATGACACTAGTTCCGGGGTTGTCCAAATCCTTCTCCAGTAAAGGAGAGGCCTACAACCAGCCTCTTTAGTGATAGGTCTTACGCCAAGATCTAGGCGCAAGGGAGTCAAGGGAGTGCTCTGTGGTAGCCCAACTAACCGCCTGAGAAACTTGTTCTCGGTGATTGTGATAGAGTTAGTTGTAGAATGTCCCCAAATCTCGGCACCATATAAAGTAGCACTTCTTATCTGGGTTTTATAAATTTCTATCACGGGACTTAGTGGTTTGTAATGTGTATTCTTAAAAACTTTTGCTAGACCCCCTGAAGTTTGGATTAATTTGAGATTAGCCTTGGGTAATTGGGTGGCCCAGAGCATTTTTTCATTTAAGGTCACCCCCAGATACTCAAATTCATGAACTCTTTCTAGAGGAACTCCTTTCAGGTGAGGACCAGGATGGGTATATTTTCGCAGATTAAAGACCATATATTTATTCTTTTGTACATTGATCTCTAAACCGCGATCCTTACAGAAGCTTAAAAATCCGTCCAAAATCCTCTGGAGCCCCATAGGGGATTTAGAGAGAAGGAGTGTGTCGTCTGCAAACATCAACGCCGGTACAAGACCCTGCGCCAACCTAGGTGCATCAATGTTCTCGCATTGGCGCAGGGCGTGCACCAGACCGTTGATGTACATGCAGAAAAGTGTAGGAGCTAAGACACACCCCTGTCTCACTCCCCTCTTTACTGGGATAGGATTGGTAAGATCCCCATTTTTCCCATATCTCACTCTTGCATAGTTCCCTTCATGGAGGCGTTTTATTGTCTCAAGGAGGTAGGGGGGGGAAGCCCCAACTCCCGCAGCACCCTCCAGACTGCTTTTCTAGGTACCATGTCGAAGGCACTTCTCAAATCAACAAAGACCAGATAGAGACTCCCCCCTTCTACCTCCACCGTTTTCCAGTAGAGGAGCTGGAGCCTAAATACCTGATCTAATGTTGAAAGTTTCGATCTAGACCCAGCCTGGAGATGGGACAAAATTTCATTTTCCTCTAACCAGGTTTGGACTCGATCGAGGATAATTCTGGAGAAGACCTTTTGCGAGACGTCAAGCAAACTAATTGGCCTATAATTACATGGGAGAAGTGGGGAGCCTTTTTTGAATATAGGGATAACCTCTGCCCCTAGCCAAGATTCAGGTATATCCATCCCAAGTAAAATATTGTTAAAAATCACACATAAAAATGGACCCCAAATTTTAGGCTCTCTCTTAAAGAGTTCGCCCGGGACATAATATAGACCTGGCGCTTTTCCTGGAATAATTCTATCAATAGAAGTTTCTACCTCTTTTATAGAAATCAGGGGAGGATCTAGTTCTAAACTGTGGAGACTATTATGTATTGGACTTATATAAACTGCACTATCAGGCTCCAGAGAATAAAGGGCCCGGTAGTGAAGGACCCAGCTTTCATCCGCAATATTGGGTTCCAGGGGTGTCCGCCCTTCTCTAGATCCAGTAGCAACCAAGTTCCAAAAGCCCTTAACATCCTTACATTCAAGGGCACTTTTCATTTTGTCCCACTGTGCTATACCCATGTTGTCTTGGCAGCAATAATGCTCTTTTTGTATTGGGCCCTAGTTAATTTAATATTGGTTTGGGACCTATCTTTAATCGCTGCGATGAGGGCTTTTTTAGCTTCGGCACAGCTTTTATCAAACCAAGTCACCACTTTTTTGTTACCCCTATTAGAGATAGGATTTGCTTTACTAAATACCTGCCTTAGTTTACAAAAAATATTATCATTCACAGCTCCAACTTTGGAAAATAGGTCAGGGCTAATACTAGCATCCAGATGGTCATACAATTGCTCAAAATCAGGAATTATACTCTCATATAGTGTGACCATATTTTTATCACACCTCTCCATCTGTGACCACTTTACCTTCCTCTTATTATTGGAGAGAAATTAATCCTTCCTGATTGAATATTCTGGCTTAGTGTGGCCACTATGTATAGGACATGTTAAAGACACTGTTAGGGCATTATGGTCACTATCATGCCTGGGAAGTATAATAAAATCAGCAATCATAGACCAGCCCTTGCATTCAATCAGGACGTAGTCCAAGATTGACTCATGTCCAATTTTATTGTAGGTGCATTTATCAGGGGTATCAGAATTAAAACGGCCATTACAGGCCCGAAGAGAGTATTTAAGGTTCAAAACTTTTATTTGTAGGGCCAAAGCTGACCATGCGCGAGCCGGGGGGCTATTAATACATTTAAACTCTAAAAATTTAAAAGACATGGGCCCAGATCTGGTACCTGTATTCAAATCATTCATATGTACCTCCCAGTACCGTTCAATCAGTTTTTTACGTGTGACATTAAAACAAGTGACACTTGGATTATCCCATAAATCGCCAAGCCCCATGAGAATTAGATTTTTTTTAATGTATGCAAGCCACGGATATCTCCCACTCCCAGGGGTGCTAAGGATCTCAATCAGCTCATTTTTAAATGACACTAGTTCCGGGGTTGTCCAAATCCTTCTCCAGTAAAGGAGAGGCCTACAACCAGCCTCTTTAGTGATAGGTCTTACGCCAAGATCTAGGCGCAAGGGAGTCAAGGGAGTGCTCTGTGGTAGCCCAACTAACCGCCTGAGAAACTTGTTCTCGGTGATTGTGATAGAGTTAGTTGTAGAATGTCCCCAAATCTCGGCACCATATAAAGTAGCACTTCTTATCTGGGTTTTATAAATTTCTATCACGGGACTTAGTGGTTTGTAATGTGTATTCTTAAAAACTTTTGCTAGACCCCCTGAAGTTTGGATTAATTTGAGATTAGCCTTGGGTAATTGGGTGGCCCAGAGCATTTTTTCATTTAAGGTCACCCCCAGATACTCAAATTCATGAACTCTTTCTAGAGGAACTCCTTTCAGGTGAGGACCAGGATGGGTATATTTTCGCAGATTAAAGACCATATATTTATTCTTTTGTACATTGATCTCTAAACCGCGATCCTTACAGAAGCTTAAAAATCCGTCCAAAATCCTCTGGAGCCCCATAGGGGATTTAGAGAGAAGAAGTGTGTCGTCTGCAAACATCAACGCCGGTACAAGACCCTGCGCCAACCTAGGTGCATCAATGTTCTCGCATAGGCGCAGGGCGTGCACCAGACCGTTGATGTACATGCAGAAAAGTGTAGGAGCTAAGACACACCACTGTCTCACTCCCCTCTTTACTGGGATAGGATTGGTAAGATCCCCATTTTTCCCATATCTCACTCTTGCATAGTTCCCTTCATGGAGGCGTTTTATTGTCTCAAGGAGTTAGGGGGGAAAGCCCCAACTCCTGCAGCACCCTCCAGAGTGCTTTTCTAGGTACCATGTCGAAGGCACTTCTCAAATCAACAAAGACCAGATAGAGACTCCCCCTTTCTACCTCCACCGTTTTCCAGTAGAGGAGCTGGAGCCTAAATACCTGATCTAATATTGAAATTTTCGATCTAGACCCAGCCTGGAGATGGGACAGAATTTCATTTTCCTCTAACCAGGTTTGGACTCGATCTAGGATAATTCTGGAGAAGACCTTTTGTGAGACGTCAAGCAAACTAATTGGCCTATAATTACATGGGAGAAGTGGGGAGCCTTTTCGAATATAGGGATAACCTCTGCCCCTAGCCAAGGTTCAGGTATATCCATCCCAAGTAAAATATTGTTAAAAATCACACATAAAAATGGACCCCAAATTTTAGGCTCTCTCTTAAAGAGTTCGCCCGGGACATAATCTAGACCTGGCGCTTTTCCTGGAATAATTCTATCAATAGAAGTTTCTACCTCTTTTATAGAAATCAGGGGAGGATCTAGTTCTAAACTGTGGAGACTATTAGGTATTGGACTTATATAAACTGCACTATCAGGCTCCAGAGAATAAAGGGCCCGGTAGTGAAGGACCCAGCTTTCAGCCGCAATATTGGGTTCCAGGGGTGTCCGCCCTTCTCTATATCCAGTAGCAACCAAGTTCCAAAAGCCCTTAACATCCTTACATTCAAGGGCACTTTTCATTTTGTCCCACTGTGCTATACCCATGTTGTCTTGGCAGCAATAATGCTCTTTTTGTATTGGGCCCTAGTTAATTTAATATTGGTTTGGGACCTATCTTTAATCGCTGCGATGAGGGCTTTTTTAGCTTTGGCAACGCTTTTATCAAACCAAGTCACCACTTTTTTGTTACCCCTATTAGAGATAGGATTTGCTTTACTAAATACCTGCCTTAGTTTACAAAAAATATTATCATTCACAGCTCCAACTTTGGAAAATAGGTCAGGGCTAATACTGGCATCCAGATGGTCATACAATTGCTCAAAATCAGGAATTATACTCTCATATAGTGTGACCATATTTTTATCACACCTCTCCATCTGTGACCACTTTACCTTCCTCTTATTATTGGAGAGAAATACATCCTTCCTGATTGAATATTCTGGCTCAGTGTGGCCACTATGTATAGGACATGTTAAAGACACTGTTAGGGCATTATGGTCGCTATCATGCCTGGGAAGTATAATAAAATCAGCAATCATAGACCAGCCCTTGCATTCAATCAGGACGTAGTCCAAGATTTACTCATGTCCAATTTTATTGTAGGTGCATTTATCAGGGGTATCAGAATTAAAACGGCCATTACAGGCCCGAAGAGAGTATTTAAGGGTCACAGCTTTTATTTGTAGGGCCAAAGTTGACCATGCGCGAGCCAGGGGGCTATTACTCAGGGATTGCCCAAATCTCATCTTTTTCCCGTGCATAGGAGTCATCAAGGTCTTTGATTGGTTCAAAGTGGCAATTCAAATCGCCACCAATTAATATCAACCCCTCTTTAATTAAACCTTCTATTACTGTATCAAGCTGTTCTAAGGTAGGAGACTCCCTACCATTCTTTACTGGCCTCAAATATACATTGATTAAATTAATTTTAAGATTTTTATTGAATGTCAGGTTTAGGCTAAGAATATCTGATCCTGTCTGTGCCTCAGTTGAAATTTCGCACCCCAGATGGCTCCCGATCCATGTTGTAAGACCTCCAGAGGACCCGCCCTTTCCATTAGAAGTAGCTGGGATAAAAAAGGAAGCTAAACCTGGGCGCACATAGTCCTCGACTGCCCAGGTTTCCTGAAACATACATATATCGTATGAGTCTATAAATTTTCCCCATTTGGGGCAGTTCCATTTGCTTTTTAGGCCAGCAATATTCCACGAAACTATCTTAAGATTAGGTTTGAAACTGGCCAACAGTGTAGGAGTAGCTATATTCCCTGAATGTATGATCTCCATATTAGCCATGTCAGGAGTAGGTGCCATCACTTTTGTGGTTAATGACTCTATGCTATCAGGAGATTGCGGTGGGGATGGTATTGCCCTCCGACCTAAGGGAGGTACAGTACATAAGCTAGTTGGACATAATCCTTCCGATAACTGTGGATCAGCCTTCAGCAGTATAACATCTTCAAGATTTTCTACTATACCTTCATCTAATTTTCCCCCTAGTCAATCAACCTCATCAAGTAACCGGAATCTGTTTTGTAATGGAATGTTAAACTGATATTGTTGTGGGCGCATGAGGTTCTGCCTTCGAAGGGTGTACACTGTTTGCCAGTCCTGAGACCCAATGCCTCGATCTACCCTCTTCGTAGCCCCATCCACATAAAAATAAGTAAGTGGAAGGCACTTAATACGTGTGCCTCTAGGATCAAAATTACAGTGAATGTAATGTGTTATATGTGGTTTCCTAAGATTTACTATAATACACTCTCCTTCAATATCTTTGGGCCTATTTCCTAACCAGTCAACTCTGCGTGTCATCAAAATGTCATTGGGATTTATTTTTAACCCTCTGCTAGAGAAGAGATGGAGACATTTATTTTTTAATTCGATATGAGTCTCTATCGGTCCCGAGATCAGAGAAGGAACCCCGGAGAGGATAGCTACATACAGAACTGAGGCTGGTGGTAGATCCAGAATCGGTAAATTACAGGACTTAAGCGCTTCTTCTGCCGGCAGCTTGGACGACAGGCTTTCAACTATACCTGTACCCTCACTAACAGAACAGCCCCTGATACCTACTATATCTACTGGTGGGCCTCTTGTATTATTCTTACCTGCAGAAGTGCTAATGCAATTTCCCCTTGCCTCGTCTGTACTTCCGGCCCTTCTCAAGGATGGCCTGGGCCCAGCAGAGACCTCTTTATCTACTACTGTATCTCTGGGAATTAGAACAACTTCCTTGTCTTTTCTATGCCCTTGTGAGAGTGTTAACTTATCTAGACGTGCATGGATGTGGGCAAACTCCTCTTTTAACAAATTTTTTAATTGTAACTGAAGGGACTTCAATAAGATAGGGAACCACGGGGGTTCTATATAATCTATTTTTTCCTGGACCTCACTACCAATTTGGGGTGCTAAATCCCCCTCAATGTCCAATAAAGAATCTCCCTCAATTTTCTTTCTCTTTGCCCCTGGTTTAGAGATCCTTGTACTGGGCCTATTTGAAGTGCACTTTTTAGCACCTCTAGCCGGGCCTTTCTTCCCCAAGAATATTTTCGGAATAGTGCCAACCTCCTTGATTGTTGGAGTGCATAATTGTGACACTGTTGGAGTAACCGAGGTGTCACTAAACAAGGTTACAGAACTGGGATCAGCACATAATTCTTGTAAGTCTGGGGTTATGGATAATCTACGCTCCGTCCGCTCAATTTCTGTTGCTACCACCCCTATTGCTCTTTGTAGCATTTTATCGATAGAAGTTTGGGGTAGAAGTGGAGGTAGATCTGCTGGTGGAGGATAACACTGGGTTTTAGTAGTAAGCTTCTTCATGATTAAAACTAAGGTACTTTTCAACAAAAACTAAAATTGACTGGCTTTTACAATAGTAAAACCTTAACTAGGTTATGAAAAACTTAACTTAACTAAAATTAATAATTAAAAAAGGACAAACGTCTTGCAAATGTCAGCAGCGAAGCACTTCCATTGGGGGCCTCCTTCAATGCGAGAAAACAAAATCAAGGGGGGGGGCCCAGCCCAGCCTCTACCGGGCAATGATGGGCAAGGACGGGCCCACCCGCGTGCGGGAGGTACCTGATGCCTTTGAAGGTGATGGGCGTACTGGCGGTTATCATCCAAACCACGTGCAGGTGGGGATCGGCGTCCCAAACTCGCGTAGGAGTGGCCACTGTTCCAAACTCCGTGGCAAAAGATGTATAAAGGCAAACTATCCTGAAGAAGAGGAAGTGAGCGTCCAAAATGCGTGCAGAAACAGGATGAAGAGTTGAGGAAATACTAAAGTTCAGAACAGTCGGAGTTAATTTGAGAATCCCCAATCCGCGTCAGAAATTGTAGTGTCCAAATCAGGCCACCTGGCGTGCGTGCCCCGAGGAAGTGGATGCTGAAAGGAACCAGTGCCGCAGGTGCAAAGCTCACTCAAAAATCAGGATCAGCTGTGGAGAAAAGGGTTCGCAGGCAAGTGGAAACCGCGCAGAAAAACGTAACGAAGAGTAAACTTCAGATTCTTTTCCTCTCTCTGCCTCCTTTCCTCCTCAGTGAGTGAGCAGTGAGTTCTAGTAGCGTGTGCACCCTAGACCTCAGCATTCAGTCATTTAATGCAGTATGCCCTGCAGCTGATGTACCCCGAGCACTTAGTCCACTCTGCTCCGGATGCGCTGTTCTCTGGTGCATGCACCCTGAGCCCCGGCAGTGAGTGCACGCCGACCCCCAGCTGCCCGCCCACAGTAAGCCGCTTCACTGGAGCCTGTGCGCTGCAGCCTCCGCAGCAGTGCATCGGTGAGCACGGCCTCGGAGCCTGTAGTCCTGGACCCTCGGGCACAGCCCCAGCTCGATGCTCCCCGCCGGCCCCTACAGTGCACGCAGCAGGAGCTGAGCACGACAGGTCCTGCCTGGGCTTTAAACCAAGCCCGCCGATCGATCCCTTTAAACACGAGGACGCTTCAGACGGGCCGGCGGGGTCGGAGCCTGGAACCTGGATACTTTGTGTTGTCTTTGGCAATTCCTGTGTTCATTGATGACAGGTGACACGTTGATATGTACCATGAAGATTGCCATGGTGTACCTTCATTTGATGGAGGCATAGGCCAGTGAATGAGATGATCAGTGGAGTAAGTGATTTATCTGAGGATGACAGTTGAGTGAGGGAGCATGATAGCAATGAATCTTCATGTATCAGAATGGAGAAGCACACAAAACCAGGGCATGATGATGATGACTGGGGACTATTGCCCAAGGAACACCGACCCAAGGGCATACCATGACACAGATTGGACACAGGAAGTGACAACGACAGAGAGTCAAAGCATCCAGCAGCAGCAGGTTTGACTTGGCATAGGGGATCATCATAACTCAGGGATGGAGGATGCAAAGTGCAAACAGATGCACACAGCATGACAGCATTCCTTCTGTGAACCCAGATGATGCAAATTGCTTTACATGAATACACCAGTTGCTCATCAGTCAAAGAACCCATCATTTGTCCTAATATCACATTGCTTTTTCATGTCTTCTGCAGACCCACAAACATTTTGCCCCACACCATAAATGCTATGCACATTTACTGATATTCAGAATCAAAATAGATGACACGAACACCCTTTATGATCATGTTCCTTTTTTTCAAATGCTCACAATCTAGTTTTTGGTAGGCAAGATGATGCCTCAGGGATTTGTACTAAAATGGTTGAAACTCAAACTATGATCCACTAAATATTCAATGTTTTTTAATGAAAAAAAAATGTTTTTCTTTGTACATAATAATATGACCCCCTGTAAGTATATGCAGTGCTTAATTTGTGCCGGTGCTTTCCGGTGCTCAGCACCGGTAGTTATTTTGCAGGGCCGGGTCTATTGTATTTTCTCTCCCTGGGTGTTGTGCCCACTAATTATTAAAATTAAATGTACCTGCTGTTCTTTTTCTTCTTCGGTCCCGATGCCAGTCTGGTATGTCTGCATGGGCTGACCCACCCAGGTCCAGGCATAATGACTGCATCACGTTAGTGGTGTCAGCAGTGCACGCCTGCCTTTCACCTAGGCACATCCTCATTTCCAAACTCCATTGGATTTATGCGGTTGAGGGCGGGCTGATGGCTGAGCTGGCGTGGGGTAGGCAGGCTGAGAAAGTTCAGGGAAGTGTTGAGAAAATTAAGGGGCAGATTTATGTTTGACTTGCGCCTCATTTACGCCGCCGTTGCGTCACTTTTGTGACGCAGCAGCGGCGCAAATCCTGCGCCATGGTGCAGGGTATTTACAAACATGACGCATCTCCCAGATGCGTCACGTTGTAAAGCCCTGCGCCACATGTAGGCGTTCCAGGGCAGGTGGGGGCGTTCCGGCGCAGGAACGCCTCCTAAAAGTGGCTGAGTGAAATCTACAAGATTTCACTCAGTCACTTTTAGACCCATGCTGCGTCAAAACCCTGCGCCTGCTTGAAGCAGGCGTAAGGATTGACGCAGCATTGTAGAGATAGGGCCCCCCAGATCATTGCTGGAGCTGCGCCGCGCTTGCGACGCAACTCCAGCAATGCGCCATTTTTCGGCACAGATGCGTCACGCATCTGTGCCGTTTTTGCCCCATGGTGCGCCGCATTATAAATGCGGCGCATCCATGGTGGCGCAGCTGTGGCACACAATAACTGGCGCATCCCTGCTGATATGCAGGGATGCGCCAGTCGTCATAAATCTGCCCCTAAATATTTAGCGTACACCAACTGCAGTCACGGTGAAACCATGATGTGCAGAGATAGGGTTGAAATGATGCAAACATTTTGCTCCCTCCTGGGCTTTGGGAGTTCTGAAAGATCATAGCGAGAAATGGGCATGTGTTGAGTTTAAGGTGAGTGTGATATGAAGATTGATATACTATGGTTGTGAGATTCCAGTTTTTTCACTGCTTGTCTCCTCTCTCCATGCGTGCCCTCGCAGCTCACTTCTCCAATAGCAATGTTTAGTTTACGTTCGCACATACAAACATTACATGAAATGCAGCAGAAAATTGAACGGTGTCAAGCAAAATTATCATTCAAAAAAGTTCCATACAGTGTTGACTTCCCCTTCCATTTATTTTCTTTCATTTCTTCTATCCTTTCCAGAAAATAACACGCTTGTTTTGTGCCAAGAGGCCTCTTTAATGAGAACAGGAATGATTCGATTTTATGTTGTTATAGTTTATATTCAAATCACTTTCGTGTGCGTCAGAGGCTTTGCAAAGAAGTCCTTCTATGTCAGAAAGCAAGCAAATAAAACAAGGGGTGCAAAAAACACGACTTTAACACTGTGTGCTGATAAGCAGTGCATTCACATCTTACTGGTATTTGATACCTAGGTTCCTACACTATGTATTTATATGGAAATACAACCTTGTGCCCAGAGGACGTGTGTAACATATTCAAGCACACAAATAGCCCGCTTTAGCCCGAGCTACTAGGTGTGAGTGGGCGTCACTTTGTGAAGCGCCCTTCGACATTCACCGGCTGTCCTGAAACGATTTAATCTGCAGGTGCGCCGCCGACTGATGATTGCTGAAAAAGGCATTTGGTGTGATGGTGTTGAATGGTGTCTAAGGGTAACACTCACATTCTTGTGCTAATCTGTCCGCCAATACAGGCGAACAATCACTTGCATAAACACTTCTGTGTACTCCGCATTCAGAGCAAGAGACAGAAGGAACCAAGGAAGACAAAGGGCAGCAGGAATTTGTGGACAAAGAAGGACAGGGGAGCTGATCAGAGAGATGATGCTATAGTCCAATGGAAACTATTTTCTCAAATGGCTGGGAGCACAAATAAAAGTTGTCATGATGTATATTTCAGGTGGGACCAATTAAACATTTTGACACAGAAAACACAATGAAACAAGGAAAAACCTGCTTAATATTCAATAGTTTGGTGACTCCCTCTTTTGATATCTCAGGATGAGAAGGGGAAGGGGAAGGGCAGGGAAGGCGCAATGCATGCCCCAGTGTGAGAGTCAGACCTTGACTGATTTCCAGTCTCTCCCCAGCAATGCCTGCTTTCTCAGCCTTCCACACTCTACTCCGTCTCTCCCCAGCAGAGCTTGACCTCACTCTCTCCATTCCCTTCCTGCCTGGACATTCTTTCCTCAGCAGTCATCACTCTCCCTCTTTCTCCCAAAACTCTTTCCTACAAACCCTTTGCTTTCATCCCTTTTCCTACGTTTGCCCCCTCTCTCCTGAGCAACACCTGCTCTCTCACTCCCCCTGCCTGCTTTGTTCTCAGTATTGCCTTCTTGTATCCCTCTTCTTTGCCCCTCTCTTCTCAGCAGTACCTTCTTTCTATCCTGTCCCTTCTCCTCACTCTGAAGTTTTGCTCTGCTTTGTAAATAAGCGCGTTTCACTTTCCCTGGTGAGACTGACAACAGTCACAGCCAAATCGTGGTGCAGTGTATGCACAAGATGAAAGTTAAATGGCTGTGGTGCGAAATTGGGTTGTTGATTGAGGGGGGGGGGATGTGAGCCCTTCAGAAGCAACAGTCACAATCCCTGCCAGGGTTAACCTTAAAACGTACTTATTTAATTGTGCTTAACCCTCTGATAGCTTGGCACAAAAGCAGTCAGGCTTAAGTTAGAGGCAATGTGTAAAGTATTTATGCAGCACACAAATATTAATATTTGAAAACACAACACAAGATAAATTCCACACCAATTTAGAAAAAAATACAATGTAATAAACTATTTGACACCAAAAGGACAAAAATCAAATTATTAGAACCGGAGATGAGCAATTTAAAAGATTTAAGGTAAGCCTAACACGCCACCCATGATCATCTAGTTGTACAAGACCGGAGGAAATGCACAAGTTCAGGCTGACTGCTATGATACGGGGATCAGGATATAACCCAGTATTCTCCTTTCCCCGAATCGGCACATAGAGCACTGGAATATTTCATGTATTCCCTTTCAGTGCATTAATATTAGAAACTGTATGCCAAAATTGTGCTTCAAATGCATTTTTTGATTTCATTTAATTTCAAAACTCTCTCTTTTCTCGAGGAAGTGTGGCTATCAAACCTTACATGGGGAAGGCTTGCTGGATGAAATTCAGATCAGGTATTGCATCTGGCTTTCAGCAGTGCCAGATGTGGGTGTGGGCGGAGCATATTGAGAAGTAGGTGGAGCCAGTGGATTGAGTAGGTGGAGCAGGGGGAAGTGGGTGTGGCCTCCTTAAAATAATTCAGCACCTGCACTTAATATTTTACAAATTAAGCACTGAGTATATGCATTTAGGAATGTTATCTGTTACATTTATTTCTCAGCACAAGTCCACCGAGTTCTGTCCATCACACAATTGATTTGGTATTTTTGTCTTAAATATGAGTACTATTAAGCAAAAATCTCTGTGAATTTTCTTGTTTTCAGTAATTCAAGAGTGGATTTCTTTGCACTATGCTTGACTAATATACAGTTCACGGAAGCCTACAATTAAATAAAACTCTCTTATTTCCATATTACAGAGTAGTTATGACATCACTAGTGATAGAGTAGAAGAATTTAGCTTAAATAAATGTCATTATTTCACTAGACATTAACGTAAAAAATACTTAATAGAATGAAACCTAGGAAAATGTGCCTTCTCTTAAACATGTAAAATTATGTGTAGCATGATTTTTGCATTAGGCACTCATTCCTATGGCAATTACGCTACAAGGCATGCTAGGCCTCTTCCATTTTCTACCTTTCAGTTAATTTTCTTCTTTAATAAATAAATGCTTTTAGGACTAGCTAAACTATGTAATGTTATTTGATAAATGATTCACACTTGACTTGCTTTAACATGTAATTCATTTAGAATGTGCTGACATAAAAAATGTATTTCTTCTTTCATAAGCTACATGTTCACATTATATTTATTTAGTTGTCTAGTTGCCACATATTCACAATGCTGAATAGCATATTAAAACAATAATGCTTAGATGAAGAAATTAACCTCATGACTTAATCTCAAAGGTTACAACTGGAATGTTTTTGCCTTTAGAATACTTCATTAGTATGCAGTAGAATACTGAATAGCTAATAGTTTAGACTGCAGGGTTCTTCTGGGAACTCAGAGTGAAGCTAACTCATATGAATGTTTAGCAACTAAGTTGACGCTTGTAGATAGCACCTTGCCGACTTTTGTATGTCTACCGTGAGAAAGAAGGAAGAAGCAGCAGACCATCAGATGATCCTTCCTAATTGGCTTAAGATGACCTAACACCAATATGGATAGTTACATATGTTTTGTGTTTTTATAAATATACATGTTACTGATTCGAATGAACCCTTTCGCCGCGGCGGGAATTCCGCCGTGGCGCGGGGGGGTGCGGGGGGGCAGCGCGGTGGCGCTGTGCTCATGACGGAGCCGCTCCGTCATGAGCCACGGTTGAGCTGTGCTCATGACGGAACGGTTCCGTCATGACTCCGCCCATTTGCGTTGTCCCCCCGCACAGGCGGGGGGAAACAGCGCCGCGTAGGCGGAGCGGCCACCAACGGCCGTGACATGACGGAACCGTTCCGTCATGAGCACACGGCAACCGTGGCTCATGACGGAGCGGCTCCGTCATGAGCGGGGAAGGGGTTAATGCAGTCCAGTCCAGGCTATTCTTCTGCAACCGTCCTTATTTTCCCTTCGCACATTTTGCCCTATTTTCTGTGAGCTACTACTGACAGTGATCTCTGATGCCTACTAATTTGTGGGTGTCTATTTATTTGATGGTTATGACTACTGCTGTCACTTTTTTCTTAGCTTAATTTTGAACAGTTGTTACTGTGACTGTTTGCTGATGCTGATTTGAGAGAATAGACTCTAATGCATTTCTGGGATAACTCTTCATGAGGAGCTCAGATTCAATCTGGTTCTATTTCAATGCTCCTTTAAATCTTGCTATTTTCCAAAAGGACTCTTTATGGGCTAGAATCTGCTTAGAGTAGAATAGGGATTAATCTTCTTTATGGAACATGCTATTTTCTTGATTGACTCTAACCATGATTTTCTTGATATTTCTGTAAACAGATTTATCTGATTTACAAATCTGAATAAAGAGACCAAAACAATATACTAAACTCTTATAAAAAACAAAATAGGTTTTTTAACTGATCCAAAACGCTCATCATTTACTGAACTAGGGGGCATATCAACAAGGGCTTTATCTCTGCTTTTTTGGATTTAAAAGCCAAAAAAGCAGAGATAAAACTAGCATCCTATCAACAACAGGGTGCTAACATGCAAATTGGCATGTTAGCACCCTTTTACTCTACGCTTCCCCTTGCATCTCTAATGAGATGCAAAGGAGGCGTTCCAGAGTAAAATAATAGGAGAAATGTCGCTAAGCGACATTTCTCCTATTATCAAGAATATCGCTAACCCTGTTAGAGACTAAAAAAGCAGCGCTAACCTCGGTTAACGCTGCTTTTTTACATCTGGTATTTTTCTGACTTAGCCATGATATCCTATGGAAGGAGGATATCATGGCTAAGTTTGTCTGTCCCTATCAACAATCTAACGTGAGATTATCGCTGGGTTTCCAGCGATAATCTTATGTTAGCCACTTAGCGTGAGGATTTTTATCGCTATTGAGATAAGCGTTGCTAATAGCACGCTATTTCAGCGATAAAAATCAACGTTAGCCGGCGATAATTATCCTAGCGCTAAGTGCGCTTAGCGATAATTATCGCCGGTTGTTGTTGATATGCCCCTAAATGACTAAATTGGTGATGTTTATTGAGATGTTTGCGATTGATGCTCCATTCTAAAATGGTGGCAAAGATCCATTGCAGATAAGAAGATTTTGGTGTGGAGCTGGAGACTTCTATTGTACATTACAGGTTGAACTGATTTTATTTATTTTTTTTAAACGTTTCCGTGACAGCAGTCTATGGTAGTAGAGATATGGTCACACTCTGAATGGAGTTGTATAAGATATCCCAAGTTAGAATAAGATTCTAGATTCCTGAATCCAATATCCAGAACTTGAAGATCTGACGACGAGCACTAGAAGACGGTTGTGTTTGAAGGAGTGAGCATTAATAGGGCAATGTGTTGTACAAGGTGCTATGTGTGAGGTACCATTACACTTACCATTGGCAAAGAGAAACTAAGCATTGTTATAATTGATTAACAATAATCGGTGTTAGTGCAACCTAATTGCACAAAAGCGCGAAGCTGCATTGATTTGAGTGATTTCACACTAGTCAAGATTTCACTTGCGGTTGTGGAAAATACTCTTGAGTGATTGTATTACTGTCATTTCTTTAGTAGAGAGAGAGATTTTAAGGAGGGAGAACTGCTGCAAGGATTGAGACAATATGTCATTGATTTGTGCTGAGATTGGTCGGTTTTTTTGCTTTTTGTTGGGATTGGTTGGTGACATCAGGGAGTCGCGCTTGGATTGGATTACAAGAAAATGAATAACTTTTCTGGATTTGCCAAAAAAAATTGAAAACTGGTCATCTGAACTGGATTGGCTTATTTAAATTTTATGTATACCAAACAAAACGATAACATTTAGTTGAAATTTTCCTTGTCTCTTGTAACATTGCAAACATTTTATGTTTTAAAGAATTTAAGAGTTTAGTAAGAGGGGATGTTTCTATTCCGATACAGAAAGGTGAAAGTCACCTCCCGATGGTATCCCTGCACAGTTCATGACAACTGAGCATAGGTTCCATACTTGTTCTTTTCTTCGACAATGGAGCAGAATCACTGAAAAAGAAGGTGCATAGAGCTTTCCTAGATATGAGGCATTTAATACCAGAATTCTTGATAGTTTGAAAGAAATGTTGTACGAGATGAAGCCACCACTGAGACCCACTCAATATGAAGCTCTGAGTGTATGGGAAAAGGTTTCAGGGGAGAAGGATAGAAGGAGAGGGAAAAATATCAGAGAAGGACAAAACAAGCATTGCGGAATTATGCAGATGCTCGATGGGATGAAGAACAGCATAGGTGGAGAAAGGCTATCATAGAGGGAAAAAGATTATTTCCAGCTATTACTTTAGAAGCAGCTAAGAAGGGAAGTGAGAACGATCACCAGAAGAAAGATGGGGATCAGATGGATACTGATTCAGGGGTTTAGATTCTAGAGCAGAAGCTACCTTCAAGACCTCCACCATACACAACTCCTACTGATCACAGCAAGTCAAGTGCTGAAACGAGTGCCATAGAGGCAACTGCTCCTGTAGATCCAGATTTAGCGCAGATTGAAAGACCCGTACAGATACTCCAAATTATCCCACCTGTTGTGGCTCGACTAACTGTGGGCGGGTAACTCCGGTCCGCCAGCGCAGTTTTCGTAGATTTGCCTACTCCGTGGAGCTACGCGTAGAGGCACTACGCCAGCTCCGCCCACACTAAGGCTCAACCACAGATTGCAGTTCTGACTGTGGCTAATGTGACTGGAGTACATACCACAGCCCAAATAATGCCTGTAAACGCCCCAAAATTGCCCAGAGTCATTCCAAACACTCCACCCCATGTGGATTTAAGGACAGAGGGTCATCAAGCAACTGGAGGTATACCTAGCACAGGGTTTGTTCCGACTTCACAAAATTCTCAGATTGTCATGCGGAGACCCCCACAGACAATACAAGCAATGACAGATGGAGGGACATTAGTCCTCGTGACATAAATGGTACTGAAGAGGGTTATATGCCAGCTTGTTTAGAACAAACAGGAAGAATTAGGAAGACAGAAAGCACAGAGGTACAGGAGAGGCCAGACATGGAGAGGGAAAAGCCTTTAAATGTTATTTAATTGGAGTTGGAATTAAAAGAAATAATAAGGGGATGTTTAGAATTTGAACATATTGAGCAATACCAAAAGAGGAATCAATCTACGTGCGTAAGGAGATTACGCAAAGAGCAGCTTCAGTGCATAACAAATTGACAGAATTGGCTCAGAAGTACATGATTGATCTTGCTAAAACTTTCCATCTGCAGAGAAGTTATAGGGTCCAATTGGATGATCCTGCATTTGAAAACATGGGAGTTTTGGGAATGCGTTTGAATATTATGGAGTTAGTTAAATGCATTGGCAAAGGAGTATGACTGAAAAACTAGAACTGAAATGGTTGTAGAAGACTAAGAAAAATGCACCATCTCCTAAAGTGATGGGAAAATAAGAGGCAGTGATTACTCTCCTGAAAGGGAGAGTGCCACTGAGAAATTTGGATTGGATTAAAATTAAAGAACTACCCAAGAGCCGACAGAAACAGTGCATGAGTATTATGAACGATTGTTACAGGTGTTTCAGCAACACAGTGGACGAGAAGAACCTGAAGAAAAGGCAATGGGGATTTTTGTGTCACAGTTTGTTTTAGGACTGAAACCAGAGATCTATACCCATACTACTCAAAGCATGATCTGTTGGCAGAGCAAGTCACTCAATGAAATCTTGAGATATGCTAACCACTGCAGTGATAAGTTGGACATGGAGAAGAAGGATAATAAAGAGAAGTTTATGTTGGCGCAAACAAGTTTGGCTCAGTGGCAAAGTGAGCAAGGGACCCATGTCTGGGCATACCCTGCCAACTTAGGGTGAATAAAGCAAACACAAAGAGATGCTGGACAGTGCACTGAAACTTTTCAGACTTACTCAACCCAGTCACTATTAGATCTGGGTTTAATTCATCATTGTTCTTTAGCTCACTTTGCCACTCCCGTTGGCAAGCTTTGCCCAGACGTGGGTCCCTCTCTCTCTTTGTCACTGGATTCAAGCTAGCCTGGCTGGTGAGGGGTTTTACCCTGAAACCGGTTCCAGGATGCTTGTTTCTGGTACAGGGAAGACCTGGCTTGGCAGTTCAGGCTGGCCTGTTCCAATGAGGCACAGGGTCAAGACTGATTTGCATATAGCTGGGTCTGAACTGGGCTGTCAAAGTGAGCTAAAGAAGGATGATGGATTCAACCCAGATCTGTGACTGGTGGTGAGTGTCTCAAATGTTTCAGTGCTCCGTCCATCATCACCTTGTGTTTGATTTGTTTGCCCTAATTTGGCCGGGTATGCCCAGACGTGGGCCCCTTGCTCACTTTGCCACTGGATTCAAGCTAGCCTGGCTGATGAGGAGTGTTACCCTGAAACTTGTCCTAGGATGCTTGTTTCCAGTCCAAGGAAGACCTGGCTTGGCAGTGCACACTGGACTGTTTCCCATGAGGCACAGGGTCAAGACTGATTTGCATATAGCTGGGTCTGAACTGTGGTGGCGAAGTGAGCTAAAGAACGATGATTCATTCAACCCAGATCTGTAACTGGGGGTGAGTGTCTCAAAAGTTACAGGGCTCTGTCCATCATCACCATTTGCCGTGTTCACCCCAAGTTGGCAGGGTATGCCCAGACGTGGGTCCCTCGCTCACTTTGCCACTGGATTCAAGATAGCCTGGCTGATGAGGGGTGTTACCCTGAAACCTGTCCTAGGATGCTTGTTCCAGTCCAAGGAAGACCTGGCTTGGCAGTGCGGGCTGGACTGTTTCCCATGAGGCACAAGGTCAAGACTGATTTGCATATAGCTAGGTCTGACCTCGGGTGGCGAAGTGAGCTAAAGAATGAGGATTCATTCAACCCAGATCTGTGACTGGGGATGAGTGTCTCAAAAGATACAGTGTTCCGCCCATCATCACCTTGTGTTTGCCGTGTTCGCCCCAGGTTGTCAGGGCATGCCCAGACGTGGGTCCCTTGCTCACTTTGCCACTGGATTCAAGCTAGCCTGACTGATGAGGGGTGTTACCCAGAAACTAGTCCCAGGAAGCTTGTTTCCGGTCCAGGGAAAACATGGCTTGGCAGTTCAGGTTGAACTGTTCCCATCAGCTACAGGGTCAAGACTGATTTGCATAAAGCAGGGTCTGAACTGGTGTAGCGAATTGAGCTAAAGAACGATGATGGATTCAACCCAGATCTGTGACTGGGGGTGAGTGTCTGGAAAGTTTCAGCGCTCCGACCTTCATAACCTTGTGTTTTCCTTGTTCGCCCTAAGTTGGCAGGGTATACCCAGACATGGATCCCTTGCTCACTGTGCCACCGTTTTCAAGCTACCCTGGCTGATGAGGGGTGTTACCCTGAAACCGGTCCCAGGATGCTTTTTTCTGGTGCAGGGAAGCCCTGGCTTGGCAGTTCAGACTGGACTGTTCCCATGAGACACAGGGTCAAAACTGATTTGCATATAGCTGGGTCTGAACTGGGATGGCGAAGTGAGCTAAAGAAGGAAGATGGATTCAACCCAGATCTGTGACTGGGGGTGAGTGTCTGAAAGGTTTCAGCACTCTGTCCATCATCACCTTGAATTTGCCCCATTCTAAAATGGTGGCAATGATCCATTGGAAAGAAGACGATTTCAGTGCGGAGATGGAGATGGCTATTGTAAGTTATGGGTTGAACTGAATTTATCAAAGAAAAACGTTTCCACACCAGCACTAGTCACCTGTAATACAAAAATCACTCAGTTAATCTACTGTATGAAATTAGTGCAAGTGAGCTGTGACATCACAATAGCTACTGCCAGAGATAGCAGACACTATGGGCCTAATTACGAGTCTGTCGTTCGAGGACCACCAGACTCATGTTGGCACGGCGGTGGCGGTCCATCCACGCCGCATCAGCGGTCTGACTTCCCCAATACGAGTTGGGCAGTCGGATCACTCTGGAACTGTCAACGCTGCCAGGGAACCACCATTCCCTGGTGATGGCACGGTGGTCTTGAGGCCGCAATATGCTTGGTCCCGCCAAGTATATTATGATTTTCCTGTCCGTCGGCGGTGCCATGGAGGTTCCTACTCCTTGAACAGTGTGTTGAAGAGGAAACAAAGTGATACAGGGCCCCCTGTGCCTCCTCCACATGAGGATGCATGCAGGTGGGCACATCATATGCCCCCGTGTGCTTGTGCCCCATTTCCTACACGGCATGGACTTTCGAGTCCATGCATTGCAGGAACCTTGTTGTGCGGTCCCATTGCCGTGCCTGTTTTCTAAGGCACTGCCGTGGGACCGCCACGCCGCCTGGCCCCCAGGCGTCTTTAAACTTGTAATCAGGTGGGCAGGCAGCAGTGACGTTTGGTGGTGCAGGAGCGCAGTGGTGGCATACCGCCTGGTCCCGCACCGTCGAAAGAACACTGAGCAGAATTACAGCTACTATTAAGCAAATAAAGGAGAGCTAGCTTTTTAGCTTTTTCACTTTAACCTTCCCAAAAATTCATGTCCATTAGCTGATAAGGAGGCATTTAGGGCAATATATTTTTATACCACTGCTATTATTCATTACAACATAGGAAAAAATGCATCTCAGTTCCCCATACATTTTTAAATAGATTATACTAAACAACGTATAATACATGCTTGTGACAAATTATAAAACAATATATTGGCATGTTTGTTTTCACTGAACATATTTCACAATTACCCCGCATCAATTCAAACACAGGATTTTTTTCATTAGAAGGTGGAGAGAGCAGTAATTCAAAAAACGATTACAGGGAAGTTGATGGGGGTTCGCACACAAAGAAGGAACGATATGGGTACAATGTTGTAGATACTGTGTGCTATTGTCAAAGCCACTAAATAACTCCTTTCAATGACTAACATATGTCAGCTCACCATTTTCACCTCAATCTGGCAGCATTCTATCATATACCATAGACATCCCCTTGACAGCAAGAAACACAGACCGTCACAGCTGCACATGGGACAATTAATTCTTATCCCCTTTCATGATATGTCCTTTGGTGTCTCCATAAACCCAGCCTCCAGCACTATTGTTCATGGTAGTCTCATGCAGGTTTAAGTCCCGCCCCTCTTTCAACTCACAATGGCCCACAGACTTGCTGTGCCACTTCCTGGTGTTATTCTTGCAAAACTATTGTGTTCGTCCAAATTACTCTAGTATTCCTCCTGTGTCTGTGAGGGACCCAGTGACTGTGATTGACACTGTAGGTTCCCCAGAGAAGCACAATAGCAGTAGCCAGAAAGCTTCAGATAACTGTGCGGTTACAATAGCCCCACATTATCTGTTAATGTGTAAGGGCCCCGTCCTTGGGCCAATTTTGACTCAGGTCACAGGTGCTTCCTGAATGGTACGGCTTGACTATTGCCTCACTTTATCTTGTCTCAAAAGTTGGCACTTTCGTCAACATGGTCAATGGTCACCTATAGCTGGGAGTCATCACACTGTGGACCAAGATGCATATTTATAATGGTCGCCCGCTATCATTCGGTTGAAGATGAACCCTACATCTTCCTGGATTCAGCACATAAATCATTGCTTGAGGGCCCCAATGGCTCTCTCTACATGGTCCATCTTCTCTGGATGTGTACTCTGCTGCCAGCAATAGAGTGAGCATTTTGTATGTCAAGGGAGTGTCACACCCGTCTTGATGGAGATTTTTTTGTTCACAATAGCTTCTGCGATGAAGCCACATGCACTTGTGTCGTAGAAGTCTTTCATATTTTGGATCCATTCAGAAAAGCAGCAAAATGTGCCTGATGGGGATTGAGTGTTCTTACTATGCCTTTTTAAAAGTACTATTTGGGATAATATCTGAGTCACCAGCCGGGACTACGGGGGACGATTCAGGTTTGCAGCGGGACACTCACGAGACCAAATTGGGACTTCGGATGAGAACCCCCCCCCCCCGAGCCTCGATAACCTGCCAAATACCTATAATTATTGTTATTTTTCAAGTGTCAGTTATTTTTCAAGTGTCAGCAAGTACGCCGACACTTACACCACACACCTTATTTATTTATTTATTTATTCATTTATAAAGCGCATGGTTATACCTAACGGTGTGTCCCCGCGCTGAGACATCGAGATGAGAAGCTCAGAAAGAGACTTGACAGAGCGCTTATACGTTGTTATTCAGAAATAGCCATGTCTTTAGCTGTCTACGGAAAACGAGTTCGCTAGGCTCGGTTCTCATAGTTATTGGTAGCGTGTTTCATAATTTTGCCGCTAGATATCTAAAGGAGCGAGCTCCCATTCTGGCTCTAAAGATTCTCGGGATATTCAGTAAGGCCAATTCCTTAGACCGTAGATCTCGAGCAGGGGTGTATCTTGACACCAAAGACTTAAGGTAGAGGGGGCTCTTACCTGTCAAAATGCGGTGTACATAGCACATGGCCTTGAACAGAATTCTTTTTTCGATGGGCAGCCAGTGTAGGGTGGTTAGAGCTTTCCTCGTATTAGTTCTCCTAGGGAGGCTGAGTACTAGGCGGGCGGCTGCATTTTGTATTCTCTGTAGTTTCGCGAGTCCTTTTTTTGAGGCTCCCAGATACAGTACATTGCCGTAGTCTAATTGGGAAGTAATTACAGCATGAACCACCGTTTTCCTGGCTTTTATGGGGAGAAGGTCAACCACTTTCCTCAATGTTTTCATTGCTCCATAGCATTTTCCAGCAACTTTACATATTTGGCTGTCGAATCATAGTTTGGCGTCGACCCAAATACCAAGGTTTTTCACTTCATCTTTAGGGAGGGGGGCCTGTCCTAATGATTGTGGCCACCACGCCGAGGACCAGATATTAGGTGATTTGCCAACTACTAAAACCTCTGTTTTGTTACTGTTCAGTTTGAGGCAGTGATTATTCATCCAGAGTGCCACCTCCTCCAGACATTCAGAAAACCGGATGGCAGCCTGATCACTATTTTGAGATAGTAGCACTATTAGTTGGGTATCGTCGGCGTATGATACAATCGATACCTCATGTTTTTGAACACATTCGGCTAATGGTCCTACATATATGTTGAACAGGGTAGGGCTTAAGGTGGAACCCTGAGGGACTCCCTGTTTCAGAGGCTGGCTGCCTGATATATGTGATAGTTGTGCTACTTGAAAACTTTGTTGGGCTAGGAAGGAGATCAGCCACTGAAGTGCACATTTCTGTATGCCACACCTTTCTAGTCTCTGTAAGAGTAAGGGATAGAAGACAGTATCGAAAGCTGCGCTCAAATCCAACAGGATGAGCGCAGCTGTCATCCCCTCATCCGCAAATTTCCTCAGGGTCTCGGTAGCCATCAGTAAAGCTGATTCTGTGGAATGTGCTTTCCTAAAACCTGATTGCAAAGGGTGAAGGATCGCATTCGCATCCATGTGATCTACTAGGTGCTTATTTACAATTTTTTCTGCTAACTTTGCATTCAGTGGTAGTAATGAAATAGGACGCAGGTTCTCCAATACGGAGAAATCCAGAGAGGGTTTCTTCCTCAGCGGTTTTACAATGGCCCTTTTCCAACTAGAGGGGACTGTCCCAGTCTTTAGTGAGCAGTGGATGAGTTCAGAGATCAATGGTATGATCGTGTTGATACCCATCATTATTCTCTCAGGCCTTGCAGGGTCGCAAGGGGATCCTGATTTTATTCCCTTAATCATAGTTATCAGTTCCTCCTTCTCAGGGGTTGTGAATTTATTTAGTATCATTCCCCTAAATTCTTCCTGGCTACTGGGGGGCTGATTACCTCCCAGTTGAGCTTCAGTTGGGAAAGACTCATATATCCTGGAGACTTTGTCAGCAAAATAGCCTGCTATTTTGTATCAGATCTCTTTGGAGGATGTTATAGCTTCTTCCCCCTCCTTGTTTTTGAGGGATTTTAATATCGTGAATAATTCCTTATGGGAATTTCCAGCACTATCGATTTTGTCTGTGTAGAAATCACGCCTAGTTTTTTTATTAGAGCGTGATAGGCCTTTAATTCCTTATTGTATTTATCTTTGGATGTAGTGTGTTGGACCTATGTCCTATGGGTAGCTTGGCTCAGGTCAACAGGCTAACATCTCCACTTGGCCTTTCATGCTTGCATCCTACCCAGCTCCCAATCTTGCGCAGCACCACCCAAAAGAAAGGACATTACACTGTTCAAGTTTTTGAGGATTGATTGAAGTCTTTATCTTGTTCTCTAAATCAGGGTTACTTGGGAACAGTTTTCCTATAACATTTCATCACATTAATCAACAATACTTTTCTTTTTAGTTTACCTTTACATCCACGAGTTTTTACAACATTTCAATGGGTCAATTAACTGGCCACCTAGTCTGCACAAGGCTCTTTGATCAGGCGGTTACCCTAAGTAATATACTTCCGGAAAACCATATATTATCCTCACTGTACATATAGATGCTTTCTTGAAACGGATACCCTGCTGTTATGAATTAGATGGTGACCTCTAGTTGCTATATTCCAAAATCACATATTTACATCACTTTACATTGCAATACTCCCTTGGCATAGATTCTCTGCTGTTGTGACTTAAGTAAATAACTCTAAAGGTTATATTTCCAAATTCACATCATATCAGTACCTTACATTTAGAGGCTTCCTTGGTATAGATTCACTGCTGTTGTGACTTAAGTAAATAACTCTAAAGGTTATATTTCCAAATTCACATCATATTAATACCTTACACTTAGAGGCTTCCTTGGTATAGATTCACTGCTGTTGTGACTTAAGTAAATAACTCTAAAGGTTATATTTCCATTATTCCATCACTTTTGCAACTCCCTCAGTCACTGAGAAGGAGTCTATTGGCTCTAGCGCTAAACCCACCAGTCTCACCAGTTGCCTGACAATTACTAGAGTAAACACAGCGTCGTGCTGGGCTCAAGACTGCATCAAACTCTCCCTCCCGGTCTATTTTTGCCCCGCTTACTGAGTACTCCTTGGTGTTCTCCTGACGGCAGTCCGCCGAAGTCTGATGTGGCGTCCCCACAGAGCAGGCGGGGCTTCACACGCGAGTGGCAGGGATCGGTGAAAAGGCGAAATTAACCCAGCCCTCTACCCCCTCACTCAAGACTCCCTTGTGGTGTGTACTTCTCCGTTGTTGGGTCGCTCCCCAGCGCACTTGCTCCGGCCACCGTTCCACTCACTCTGCAGGAAGCGCGCCCGCAGCCCTCCGTCGTCGCGCCACTTGCGGGGGCGCGGCCTGCGCTGAGATACGACAACAGTGGGGCGGCGCTACGGCGTCAGCCCCACTCACGTGATCCAGGGACGGCAGCCTCTAGACCGGAGCTCGACTCCACTGCCCAAATCTCCTCAGGCTGGCAGCGGCAATGCCCCCTCACCAGTCATCAAGCCCCCTCAAGGCTCTGCAGAAACAACTGGCCACCTCCGGGGGACACCTGGTCACCTCCCGATCCCGGGGGGGGGTGGCAATGACTCCAGGTAACGCCTCGTAACCAAGGGGGGGGGGGGTTGAACTTTAGAGGGCCAGGAATTCTTCGTCTTGAGCCAAGATGTAAATGGACCCCTTCTCAACTGCGGGGTACCGATCTCCCCCACAGACGGGGATCAAGGGGAAAGCGCTAATTTCAGGCTGCGCCCCCAGCTCCGACCTAGTAGGGATGAGAGAAAGGGGGTCCCAGGTAGCGATTCTTCCCTCAGTCCTCCTTCAGGGTTATTGCCTCCTTGAGATTCCCCCAGGGTACAATGTTCTCCCAACCCGTGGCAGACGTCAGGGGCCGGTCAGAAGGTGGAGGGTGGTATCACTGGTTAGGAAAATCTCGCAGACCCACAGACCTGTCTATACCTGACCTAGTGCAGCCACCTACCCACTCAGGTGCCTTACTCCTCACTATCTGGCTACTCGCACGCTTCTAAAATGGCCGCCCACCTGTCCCCTCTATTTATCACCTTGGGCCTGACTTGCCAGAAAAGCCCAGAAGGTTCCGGAACCTCCCATGGTAGTCATGGTCCAAATGCTGAGGTGACAGTTGGAGCCACCATTTTGTATATCTCCCTTCCCTCATCTAGTTTTCCTTAGCGGAGCACCTTGCGCCTCCCCCTCAGGTAGTGAGGGTGAAGCGCCCAGAGCCTCTACATTAGCACCTAAAAAGTTTGGTAGACAGAAAAAATGAGAAGGGGGCAAGGGACAAAAATAATAAAAGGAGGAGGGAACTGCCAAAGGGCTGACAGGTCTAACACGCGTCCCCCCCAGCTGAAAGTGGGGAGAGCTACCCAACCCCTTGGGAGTCCTCTTCACTAAGGCGGAAATACCTGGAGAGACCGTCAGCATTGGCGTGGTCCACTCCTGGGCGATGTTCCACCCTAAAGTCCATCCCCTGTAGGGAAATGGACCACCTCAACAACTTGGGATTCTCGCCCCTCATTTGCATCAGCCTCCTGAGGGGCCGGTGGTCGGTCTGAACCAGGAAGTGCGAGCCAAACAGGTATGGCCGCAGCTTCTTCAGAGCCCACACCACCGCAAAAGCCTCCCTCTCAATTGCACTCCACCTCTGTTCCCGGGGGAGTAGTCTCCTAGATAGGAAAACCACCGGTTGGTCTAGACCCTCGTCATTGAGTTGCGACAGCACTGCCCCAATACCGTGCTCCGACGCGTCTGTCTGGACAATGAACTCCTTTGCAAAGTCAGGGGCCCTGAGAACAGGTGCCGGACACATGGCCTTTTTCAAGGTGTCAAAAGCGTGTTGACATCCCTCGGTCCAGATCACCCGTCGAGGGTGCTTTTTGGAAGTGAGCTCAGTCAAGGGGGCCACAATGGTACCGTATCCCTTGACAAAGCGTCGGTAGTAACCAGTGAGGCCCAAGAAGGCCCGGACCTCCGTCTGTGTCTTGGGGGGCTCCCAGGCCATAATGGTTTCGATCTTGGCCTGGAGGGGTTGCACCTTACCCCGACCCACCAAGTGACCGAGGTACACTACCGACCCCTGCCCGATCTGGCACTTACTGGCTTTGATCGTCAGACCTGCCTGCCGCAAAGCCTGAAGAACGGCCTGAAGGTGACTCCAGATGGTCCTCCCAGCTGCGGCTGAAGACAGCAATGTCATCCAGGTACGCAACTGAAAAGGCTTCCATACCAGAGAGGACCTGGTTCACCAATCGCTGGAACGTAGCAGGGGCGTTCTTGAGCCCAAAGGGCATCACACAGAACTGGTAGTGACCCTCGGGTGTGGAGAAGGCTGACCTTTCCTTCGCTCCATCCGTCAAGGAAATCTGCCAGTACCCGGATGTGAGGTCAAAGGTACTGAGATATTGGGCAGCTCCCAACCGGTCAATGAGCTCATCCGCCCTCGGGATAGGATGAGCATCTGTCTTTGTCACCGAATTCAGTCCCCTATAATCCACACAGAACCGGAGCTCTGGGGTAGTGCCCGGTGGGGCAGCTTTGGGTACCAGTACCACCGGACTGGACCAGGGACTACTTGAAGGCTCAATTACTCCTAGCTCTAGCATCTTGGTAACTTCCTCATGGATGCTAGCCTTCACCTTATCCGACAGTCGGTAGGACTTGGACTTCACAGGTGGGCTGTCCCCTGTGTCCACATCATGGGTACACAGATGAGTCCTTCCCGGAATAAGGGAGAACAAGGAAGCAAACTGCTCCAGTATCTGGCGACAGTCCTTCCGTTGTTCAGGAGTTAGTGACGGTGAAAGGATCACTCCCTCCACCGACCCATCCTTCTCTTGGGACGCAAACAGATCGGGAAGAGGTCAACTTTCCTCTTCCTCTGACCCATCAGTCACCATCATTAACGTGACCTCGGGTCTCTCTTGGTGAGGCTTGAGGCGGTTGACATGGAGCACCCGATGGGGCTGCCTGGGGGTCTTAAGATCTACCACGTAGGTAACCTTGCCCTTCTTCTCAACCACCTCAAAGGGACCTGACCAGCGATCCTGGAGGGCGCTAAGCTCTCCAGGTTCCATCACCCACACCTTCTGGCCAGGCTCCAGCTCCACCGGGTGAGCATTTCGGTCATACCATTCCTTCATGACCGTTTGGCTGGCTTCTAGGTTTTCCGAAGCTTGCTTCCACAACCTAGCCATTTGGCTACGAAAGGCCAGCATGTAGCTCACCACATCTGGTGGAAGTTTTCTGGGAGTCTTTTCCCATCCATCCTTCACCAGGCTGAGGGGTCCACGCACGGGATGCCCGTACAACAGCTCGAAGGGGCTGAAGCCCACTCCCTTCTGTGGTACCTCCCTGTACGAGAACAGCAAACAAGGTAGGAGGACGTCCCATTTCCTCCGCAGGCTCTCGGGCAGACTCCGGATCATGCCCTTTAAGGTTTTGTTAAACCTTTCCACCAGACCATTAGTCTGGGGGTGATAAGGGGTGGAGAACCGGTAAGTAACTCCACACTCCTTCCACATAGCCCGCATGTATGCCGACATGAAGTTGGTACCTCTGTCCGACACCACTTCCTTGGGGAATCACATCCGGGTAAAAATTCCCATAAGGGCCCGTGCCACCGCAGGTGCAGTAATGGTCCTCAAAGGGATAGCCTCTGGGTACCTTGTGGCATGATCCACCAGAACCAGGATAAACCTGTGACCGGCCGACGTTGGTGGATCCAATGGCCCGACAATGTCGATGCCCACCCTTTCAAAGGGGGTACCAACGACAGGCAGTGGTTCCAGGGGAGCCTTCAGCTTCACCCCTGTTTTCCCACTAGCTTGGCAGGTTACACACGTCCTACAAAAAGTATCGGACGTAATCCTCATCTGAGGCCAGTAAAAATGAGGAACAAGTCGAGCAAAGGTCTTGTCTTATCCCAAGTGTCCTGCCAAGGGTATTTCATGAGCCAGTCCTAATAGGAAGGCTCGGTAACGCTGGGGAACTACCAAGGCCCGGGATGAACCATGCACCGGAGCCTTGGGTTCGCTATACAGGAGTCCATCTTCCCAATATATGTGGAAGTTCCCCGAATCGTTACCCGCTGCCTGGGCTTCGGCTTGCCGCCGTAAACCCTCAAGGGTAGGGCACTCCTTCTGGGCCCGACAAAACTCTTCCCTAGTAGGTCCTCCCTCCACCTGCCAGTCTGCAGGGGTAGGCAAGCCCTCCAGGGACGTTACATCCCCCTCCGTAGACTCCGGGACCACCTCAGTTGCCCCATCCACCTTTGGAGGGTCAGATGCCGGGGCAGGCTTTCCCCGTCCCCGTCTACCCTTTCCGGCAGCTGGTTGGGCCTTTGTCCCAGGCTCCAACCTCTGTGAATCCCCTCTTCGGGTGGTCACGGACCGAGTGTGGGCACACGTCCACTCAGGGGTCCCCAACATCTCCATGTGGGCCCTGAACTCAACCTCCTTCCACGCCGAGTGTTCAAGGTCGTTTCCCAACAGGCAGTCGACCGGCATGGCAGGGCTGATCGCAACTCGTAGAGGACCCGCCACACCTCCCCACTCAAAGGGAACCTGGGCCACCGGATAGTGACCCTCTCGGTTGTCAGCCATCACAACCGGGTGGACTACATTGGGGACCACCTGCTCCGGGGACACCAGCTGACTCCTTACCATAGTCATGCTGGCTCCTGTGTCCCTCAGAGCCTCCACCCTCTGGGCATTAATGGTGACCCATTGCCTGTACTTAGTAGTATTCGAGGGCATCTGGGTCTTAGGAACCATCTCACAATCCCCTAAGGACACTAAGGTTAGCCCTGCCCACTCACCTCCCTTATCTAGGGGCAACTCCTCCCCGAGCACTACACTCGCCACCCCAGGGGTCTTTCCTCCAATGGGAGGGTGTGGTCTCTTGGGACACTTGGCATCCCCCTTATAGTGCCCAACCTCACCACACTCATAACATCGGACAACCCTAGGCTGCTGACCACGGTCAGGATAAGGGGGTTTGTGGGGACCAACCTTAGGAGGGAATCCTACTCCCTTCCCTGGTGAACTCTTTTGGGGGCCTTTAGAGAACTCCCTCTTTTTGTCTTCCCCCCCTTTCTTCTGGGGGGCGCCCTGTCCAGCCCCTTGGAAATTCCCTCCAGTCCCTTTTGAGGATACCCGGGTACTTGCCCAGATATCTGCCTCCTCTGCAAGCTTCCTGGGATTAGTGAGCTTGCTGTCTACTAGGTGCTGACGCAGCTCTGGAAAACTTTTCTCGAGGAGATGCTCCTTTAAGATTAAATTGTACAGTCCCTCATAGTCCTTGACTTCACTACCCTGCACCCAGCCCTCTAAGGCCTTCCTGGCATAGTCCAAGAAGTCCACCCAATTCTGAGTGGACAACTTCTGACTGCCCCGGAACCTCTGCCTGAATTTTTCAGGGGTCAGCCAAATTTCCTCACTAGGGCTACCTTCATAACGGGGTACCGGGTCTGGTCTGGCTGTTCTAGCGCTAACAAGGCATCCCTCCCCACCGGAGGCATATACCTATACAGGCCACCCCCCCACTGGGCTTCGGGACCCCATGGGCTCTTAGAGAGACCTCATAGGCAGCCAGCCATTTTACAATATCATCCCCTATACCATAGCTAGCAACCACATCTTTGGGCAGGTAGGGCCTGGACTCTCTCGGGACTTCTCTCGGTATGCTGCCACCATTAGGACTGCTGGGGGTTCCAAGTTGAAGGGCTTGGAGCTCTAACTCTTTTAAGTGAAGCTCATGGAGGAACCTCCTCTCCTCCCTCTCCTTTTCCAACCGGGCCAGATCCATTCTAAGCTGTCTCTCTTCCCTCCAATCAACTAGGTCAGCAGAGGACAGGCTCCCCCCTGAGGCGCTACTTCCCACTCTTGATGGGGCCCTGGACCCAACGTCCATATTACCGCTCCCAGGGGGAAGAAGGACTTCCGGTTCTTCTAGGAGATCTAGTCCTGGTTCTTCCTCCCGTTTCCCGCTAGGGTGGGCCATAACCCAGGCTCTTAAGCTTGCCTGGAGCTCTGTCTTCTTCGCCCCCTGCTTAAAGAATACCCCCCGTTCCTGGCAGAACTCCTTCAATTGGGCCACTGTATACTCCTCCAGCCTACCCAATTCGAATTCCATCCTGCCAGATTGGACCCCAACACAGTTAACAAGAACTTTACTCAAGAAAGGGAATATACACAGGACAATTTCAAAAATCCTCCAATTAGAAAACAATCTGGAGAAAACTCCAGCCAAAACAATCCAGTGTAGGTGGCGATGCGCGCAGAACTGCTACTAAGCGGATGCAAGCACTGAATAAGGATCCCACCGCTGAGCACCAATCTGTTGGACCTATGTCCTATGGGTAGCTTGGCTCAGGTCAACAGGCTAACATCTCCACTTGGCCTTTCATGCTTGCATCCTACCCAGCTCCCAATCTTGCGCAGCACCACCCAAAAGAAAGGACATTACACTGTTCAAGTTTTTGAGGATTGATTGAAGTCTTTATCTTGTTCTCTAAATCAGGGTTACTTGGGAACAGTTTTCCTATAACATTTCATCACATTAATCAACAATACTTTTCTTTTTAGTTTACCTTTACATCCACGAGTTTTTACAACATTTCAATGGGTCAATTAACTGGCCACCTAGTCTGCACAAGGCTCTTTGATCAGGCGGTTACCCTAAGTAATATACTTCCGGAAAACCATATATTATCCTCACTGTACATATAGATGCTTTCTTGAAACGGATACCCTGCTGTTATGAATTAGATGGTGACCTCTAGTTGCTATATTCCAAAATCACATATTTACATCACTTTACATTGCGATACTCCCTTGGCATAGATTCTCTGCTGTTGTGACTTAAGTAAATAACTCTAAAGGTTATATTTCCAAATTCACATCATATCAGTACCTTACAATTAGAGGCTTCCTTGGTATAGATTCACTGCGGTTGTGACTTAAGTAAATAACTCTAAAGGTTATATTTCCAAATTCACATCATATCAATACCTTACACTTAGAGGCTTCCTTGGTATAGATTCACTGTTGTTGTGACTTAAGTAAATAACTCTAAAGGTTATATTTCCATTATTCCATCACTTTTGCAACTCCCTCAGTCACTGAGAAGGAGTCTATTGGCTCTAGCGCTAAACCCACCAGTCTCACCAGTTGCCTGACAATTACTAGAGTAAACACAGCGTCGTGCTGGGCTCAAGACTGCATCAAACTCTCCCTCCCGGTCTATTTTTGCCCCGCTTACTGAGTACTCCTTGGTGTTCTCCTGACGGCAGTCCGGCGAAGTCTGATGTGGCGTCCCCACAGAGCAGGCGGGGCTTCACACGCGAGTGGCAGGGATCGGTGAAAAGGCGAAATTAACCCAGCCCTCTACCCCCTCACTCAAGACTCCCTTGTGGTGTGTACTTCTCCGTTGTTGGGTCTCTCCCCAGCGCACTTGCTCCGGCCACGGTTCCACTCACTCTGCAGGAAGCGCGCCCGCAGCCCTCCGTCGTCGCGCCACTTGCGGGGGCGCGGCCTGCGCTGAGATACGACAACAGTGGGGCGGCGCTACGGCGTCAGCCCCACTCACGTGATCCAGGGACGGCAGCCTCTAGACCGGAGCTCGACTCCACTGCCCAAATCTCCTCAGGCTGGCAGCGGCAATGCCCCCTCACCGGTCATCAAGCCCCCTCAAGGCTCTGCAGAAACAACTGGCCACCTCCGGGGGACACCTGGTCACCTCCCGATCCCGGGGGGGGTGGCGATGACTCCAGGTAACGCCTCGTAACCAAGGGGGGGGGGTTGATCTTTAGAGGGCCAGGAATTCTTCGTCTCGAGCCAAGATGTAAATGGACCCCTTCTCAACTGCGGGGTACCGATCTCCCCCACAGACGGGGATCAAGGGGAAAGCGCTAATTTCAGGCTGCGCCCCCAGCTCCGATCTAGTAGGGATGAGAGAAAGGGGGTCCCAGGTAGCGATTCTTCCCTCAGTCCTCCTTCAGGGTTATTGCCTCCTTGAGATTCCCCCAGGGTACAATGTTCTCCCAACCCGTGGCAGACGTCAGGGGCCGGTCAGAAGGTGGAGGGTGGTATCACTGGTTAGGAAAATCTCGCAGACCCACAGACCTGTCTATACCTGACCTAGTGCAGCCACCTCCCCACTCAGGTGCCTTACTCCTCACTATCTGGCTACTCGCACGCTTCTAAAATGGCCGCCCACCTGTCCCCTCTATTTATCACCTTGGGCCTGACTTGCCAGAAAAGCCCAGAAGGTTCCGGAACCTCCCATGGTAGTCATGGTCCAAATGCTGAGGTGACAGTTGGAGCCACCATTTTGTATATCTCCCTTCCCTCATCTAGTTTTCCTCAGCGGAGCACCTTGCGCCTCCCCCTCAGGTAGTGAGGGTGAAGCGCCCAGAGCCTCTACATTAGCACCTAAAAAGTTTGGTAGACAGAAAAAATGAGAAGGGGGCAAGGGACAAAAATAATAAAAGGAGGAGGGAACTGCCAAAGGGCTGACAGGTCTAACACGCGTCCCCCCCAGCTGAAAGTGGGGAGAGCTACCCAACCCCTTGGGAGTCCTCTTCACTAAGGCGGAAATACCTGGAGAGACCGTCAGCATTGGCGTGGTCCACTCCTGGGCGATGTTCCACCCTAAAGTCCATCCCCTGTAGGGAAATGGACCACCTCAACAACTTGGGATTCTCGCCCCTCATTTGCATCAGCCGCCTGAGGGGCCGGTGGTCGGTCTGAACCAGGAAGTGCGAGCCAAACAGGTATGGCCGCAGCTTCTTCAGAGCCCACACCACCGCAAAAGCCTCCCTCTCAATTGCACTCCACCTCTGTTCCCGGGGGAGTAGTCTCCTAGATAGGAAAACCACCGGTTGGTCTAGACCCTCGTCATTGAGTTGCGACAGCACTGCCCCAATACCGTGCTCCGACGCGTCTGTCTGGACAATGAACTCCTTTGCAAAGTCAGGGGCCCTGAGAACAGGTGCCGCACACATGGCCTTTTTCAAGGTGTCAAAAGCGTGTTGACATCCCTCGGTCCAGATCACCCGTCGAGGGTGCTTTTTGGAAGTGAGCTCAGTCAAGGGGGCCACAATGGTACCGTATCCCTTGACAAAGCGTCGGTAGTAACCAGTGAGGCCCAAGAAGGCCCGGACCTCCGTCTGTGTCTTGGGGGGCTCCCAGGCCATGATGGTTTCGATCTTGGCCTGGAGGGGTTGCACCTTACCCCGACTCACCAAGTGACCGAGGTACACTACCGACCACTGCCCGATCTGGCACTTACTGGCTTTGATCGTCAGACCTGCCTGCCGCAAAGCCTGAAGAACGGCCTGAAGGTGACTCAGATGGTCCTCCCAGCTGCGGCTGAATACAGCAATGTCATCCAGGTACGCAACTGAAAAGGCTTCCATACCAGAGAGGACCTGGTTCACCAATCGCTGGAACGTAGCAGGGGCGTTCTTGAGCCCAAAGGGCATCACACAGAACTGGTAGTGACCCTCGGGTGTGGAGAAGGCTGACCTTTCCTTCGCTCCATCCGTCAAGGAAATCTGCCAGTACCCGGATGTGAGGTCAAAGGTACTGAGATATTGGGCAGCTCCCAACCGGTCAATGAGCTCATCCGCCCTCGGGATAGGATGAGCATTTGTCTTTGTCACCGAATTCAGTCCCCTATAATCCACACAGAACCGGAGCTCTGGGGTAGTGCCCGGTGGGGCAGCTTTGGGTACCAGTACCACCGGACTGGACCAGGGATTACTTGAAGGCTCAATTACTCCTAGCTCTAGCATCTTGGTAACTTCCTCATGGATGCTAGCCTTCACCTTATCCGACAGTCGGTAGGACTTGGACTTCACAGGTGGGCTGTCCCCTGTGTCCACATCATGGGTACATAGATGAGTCCTTCCCGGAATAAGGGAGAACAAGGAAGCAAACTGCTCCAGTATCTGGCGACAGTCCTTCCGTTGTTCAGGAGTTAGTGACGGTGAAAGGATCACTCCCTCCACCGACCCATCCTTCTCTTGGGACGCAAACAGATCGGGAAGAGGTTCACTTTCCTCTTCCTCTGACCCATCAGTCACCATCATTAACGTGACCTCGGGTCTCTCTTGGTGAGGCTTGAGGCGGTTGACATGGAGCACCCGATGGGGCTGCCTGGGGGTCTTAAGATCTACCACGTAGGTAACCTTGCCCTTCTTCTCAACCACCTCAAAGGGACCTGACCAGCGATCCTGGAGGGCGCTAAGCTCTCCAGGTTCCATCACCCACACCTTCTGGCCAGGCTCCAGCTCCACCGGGTGAGCATTTCGGTCATACCATTCCTTCATGACCGTTTGGCTGGCTTCTAGGTTTTCCGAAGCTTGCTTCCACAACCTAGCCATTTGGCTACGAAAGGCCAGCATGTAGCTCACCACATCTGGTGGAAGTTTTCTGGGAGTCTTTTCCCATCCATCCTTCACCAGGCTGAGGGGTCAACGCACGGGATGCCCGTACAACAGCTCGAAGGGGCTGAAGCCCACTCCCTTCTGTGGTACCTCCCTGTACGAGAACAGCAAACAAGGTAGGAGGACGTCCCAGTTCCTCCGCAGGCTCTCGGGCAGACTCCGGATCATGCCCTTTAAGGTTTTGTTAAACCTTTCCACCAGACCATTAGTCTGGGGGTGATAAGGAGTGGAGAACCGGTAAGTAACTCCACACTCCTTCCACATAGCCCGCATGTATGCCGACATGAAGTTGGTACCTCTGTCCGACACCACTTCCTTGGGGAATCCCATCCGGGTAAAAATTCCCATAAGGGCCCGTGCCACCGCAGGTGCAGTAATGGTCCTCAAAGGGATAGCCTCTGGGTACCTTGTGGCATGATCCACCAGAACCAGGATAAACCTGTGACCGGCCGACGTTGGTGGATCCAATGGCCCGACAATGTCGATGCCCACCCTTTCAAAGGGGGTACCAACGACAGGCAGTGGTTCCAGGGGAGCCTTCAGCTTCACCCCTGTTTTCCCACTAGCTTGGCAGGTTACACACGTCCTACAAAAAGTATCGGACGTAATCCTCATCTGAGGCCAGTAAAAATGAGGAACAAGTCGAGCAAAGGTCTTGTCTTGTCCCAAGTGTCCTGCCAAGGGTATTTCGTGAGCCAGTCCTAATAGGAAGGCTCGGTAACGCTGGGGAACTACCAAGGCCCGGGATGAACCATGCACCGGAGCCTTGGGTTCGCTATACAGGAGTCCATCTTCCCAATATATGTGGAAGTTCCCTGAATCGTTACCCGCTGCCTGGGCTTCGGCCTGCCGCCGTAAACCCTCAAGGGTAGGGCACTCCTTCTGGGCCCGACAAAACTCTTCCCTAGTAGGTCCTCCCTCCACCTGCCAGTCTGCAGGGGTAGGCAAGCCCTCCAGGGACGTTACATCCCCCTCCGTAGACTCCGGGACCACCTCAGTTGCCCCATCCACCTTTGGAGGGTCAGATGCCGGGGCAGGCTTTCCCCGTCCCCGTCTACCCTTTCCGGCAGCTGGTTGGGCCTTTGTCCCAGGCTCCAACCTCTGTGAATCCCCTCTTCGGGTGGTCACGGACCGAGTGTGGGCACACGTCCACTCAGGGGTCCCCAACATCTCCATGTGGGCCCTGAACTCAACCTCCTTCCACGCCGAGTGTTCAAGGTCGTTTCCCAACAGGCAGTCGACCGGCATGGCAGGGCTGATCGCAACTCGTAGAGGACCCGCCACACCTCCCCACTCAAAGGGAACCTGGGCCACCGGATAGTGACCCTCTCGGTTGTCAGCCATCACAACCGGGTGGACTACATTGGGGACCACCTGCTCCGGGGAACCCAGCTGACTCCTTACCCTAGTCATGCTGGCTCCTGTGTCCCTCAGAGCCTCCACCCTCTGGGCATTGATGGTGACCCATTGCCTGTACTTAGTAGTATTCGAGGGCATCTGGGTCTTAGGAACCATCTCACAATCCCCTAAGGACACTAAGGTTAGCCCTGCCCACTCACCTCCCTTATCTAGGGGCAACTCCTCCCCGAGCACTACACTCGCCACCCCAGGGGTCTTTCCTCCAATGGGAGGGTGTGGTCTCTTGGGACACTTGGCATCCCCCTTATAGTGCCCAACCTCACCACACTCGTAACATCGGACAACCCTAGGCTGCTGACCACGGTCAGGATAAGGGGGTTTGTGGGGACCAACCTTAGGAGGGAATCCTACTCCCTTCCCTGGTGAACTCTTTTGGGGGCCTTTAGAGAACTCCCTCTTTTTGTCTTCCCCCCCCTTTCTTCTGGGGGGCGCCCTGTCCAGCCCCTTGGAAATTCCCTCCAGTCCCTTTTGAGGATACCCGGGTACTTGCCCAGATATCTGCCTCCTCTGCAAGCTTCCTGGGATTAGTGAGCTTGCTGTCTACTAGGTGCTGACGCAGCTCTGGAAAACTTTTCTCGAGGAGATGCTCCTTTAAGATTAAATTGTACAGTCCCTCATAGTCCTTGACTTCACTACCCTGCACCCAGCACTCTAAGGCCTTCCTGGCATAGTCCAAGAAGTCCACCCAATTCTGAGTGGACAACTTCTGACTGCCCCGGAACCTCTGCCTGAATTTTTCAGGGGTCAGCCAAATTTCCTCACTAGGGCTACCTTCATAACGGGGTACCGGGTCTGGTCTGGCTGTTCTAGCGCTAACAAGGCATCCCTCCCCACCGGAGGCATATACCTATACAGGCCACCCCCCCACTGGGCTTCGGGGACCCCATGGGCTCTTAGAGAGACCTCATAGGCAGCCAGCCATTTTACAATATCATCCCCTATACCATAGCTAGCAACCACATCTTTGGGCAGGTAGGGCCTGGACTCTCTCGGGACTTCTCTCGGTATGCTGCCACCATTAGGACTGCTGGGGGTTCCAAGTTGAAGGGCTTGGAGCTCTAACTCTTTTAAGTGAAGCTCATGGAGGAACCTCCTCTCCTCCCTCTCCTTTTCCAACCGGGCCAGATCCATTCTAAGCTGTCTCTCTTCCCTCCAATCAACTAGGTCAGCAGAGGACAGGCTCCCCCCTGAGGCGCTACTTCCCACTCTTGATGGGGCCCTGGACCCAACGTCCATATTACCGCTCCCAGGGGGAAGAAGGACTTCCGGTTCTTCTAGGAGATCTAGTCCTGGTTCTTCCTCCCGTTTCCCGCTAGGGTGGGCCATAACCCAGGCTCTTAAGCTTGCCTGGAGCTCTGTCTTCTTCGCCCCCTGCTTCAAGAATACCCCCCGTTCCTGGCAGAACTCCTTCAATTGGGCCACTGTATACTCCTCCAGCCTACCCAATTCGAATTCCATCCTGCCAGATGGGACCCCAACACAGTTAACAAGAACTTTACTCAAGAAAGGGAATATACACAGGACAATTTCAAAAATCCTCCAATTAGAAAACAATCTGGAGAAAACTCCAGCCAAAACAATCCAGTGTAGGTGGCGATGCGCGCAGAATTGCTACTAAGCGGATGCAAGCACTGAATAAGGATCCCACCGCTGAGCACCAATCTGTTGGACCTATGTCCTATGGGTAGCTTGGCTCAGGTCAACAGGCTAACATCTCCACTTGGCCTTTCATGCTTGCATCCTACCCAGCTCCCAATCTTGCGCAGCACCACCCAAAAGAAAGGACATTACACTGTTCAAGTTTTTGAGGATTGATTGAAGTCTTTATCTTGTTCTCTAAATCAGGGTTACTTGGGAACAGTTTTCCTATAACATTTCATCACATTAATCAACAATACTTTTCTTTTTAGTTTACCTTTACATCCACGAGTTTTTACAACATTTCAATGGGTCAATTAACTGGCCACCTAGTCTGCACAAGGCTCTTTGATCAGGCGGTTACCCTAAGTAATATACTTCCGGAAAACCATATATTATCCTCACTGTACATATAGATGCTTTCTTGAAACGGATACCCTGCTGTTATGAATTAGATGGTTACCTCTAGTTGCCATATTCCAAAATCACATATTTACATCACTTTACATTTCGATACTCCCCTGGCATAGATTCTCTGCTGTTGTGACTTAAGTAAATAACTCTAAAGGTTATATTTCCAAATTCACATCATATCAGTACCTTACATTTAGAGGCTTCCTTGGTATAGATTCACTGCTGTTGTGACTTAAGTAAATAACTCTAAAGGTTATATTTCCAAATTCACATCATATCAATACCTTACACTTAGAGGCTTCCTTGGTATAGATTCACTGCTGTTGTGACTTAAGTAAATAACTCTAAAGGTTATATTTCCATTATTCCATCACTTTTGCAACTCCCTCAGTCACTGAGAAGGAGTCTATTGGCTCTAGCGCTAAACCCACCTGTCTCACCAGTTGCCTGACAATTACTAGAGTAAACACAGCGTCGTGCTGGGCTCAAGACTGCATCAAACTCTCCCTCCCGGTCTATTTTTGCCCCGCTTACTGAGTACTCCTTGGTGTTCTCCTGACGGCAGTCCGGCGAAGTCTGATGTGGCGTCCCCACAGAGCAGGCGGGGCTTCACACGCGAGTGGCAGGGATCGGTGAAAAGGCGAAATTAACCCAGCCCTCTACCCCCTCACTCAAGACTCCCTTGTGGTGTGTACTTCTCCGTTGTTGGGTCTCTCCCCAGCGCACTTGCTCCGGCCACGGTTCCACTCACTCTGCAGGAAGCGCGCCCGCAGCCCTCCGTCGTCGCGCCACTTGCGGGGGCGCGGCCTGCGCTGAGATACGACAACAGTGGGGCGGCGCTACGGCGTCAGCCCCACTCACGTGATCCAGGGACGGCAGCCTCTAGACCGGAGCTCGACTCCACTGCCCAAATCTCCTCAGGCTGGCAGCGGCAATGCCCCCTCACCGGTCATCAAGCCCCCTCAAGGCTCTGCAGAAACAACTGGCCACCTCCGGGGGACACCTGGTCACCTCCCGATCCCGGGGGGGTGGCGATGACTCCAGGTAACGCCTCGTAACCAAGGGGGGGGGGGGGTTGAACTTTAGAGGGCCAGGAATTCTTCGTCTCGAGCCAAGATGTAAATGGACCCCTTCTCAACTGCGGGGTACCGATCTCCCCCACAGACGGGGATCAAGGGGAAAGCGCTAATTTCAGGCTGCGCCCCCAGCTCCGACCTAGTAGGGATGAGAGAAAGGGGGTCCCAGGTAGCGATTCTTCCCTCAGTCCTCCTTCAGGGTTATTGCCTCCTTGAGATTCCCCCAGGGTACAATGTTCTCCCAACCCGTGGCAGACGTCAGGGGCCGGTCAGAAGGTGGAGGGTGGTATCACTGGTTAGGAAAATCTCGCAGACCCACAGACCTGTCTATACCTGACCTAGTGCAGCCACCTCCCCACTCAGGTGCCTTACTCCTCACTATCTGGCTACTCGCACGCTTCTAAAATGGCCGCCCACCTGTCCCCTCTATTTATCACCTTGGGCCTGACTTGCCAGAAAAGCCCAGAAGGTTCCAGAACCTCCCATGGTAGTCATGGTCCAAATGCTGAGGTGACAGTTGGAGCCACCATTTTGTATATCTCCCTTCCCTCATCTAGTTTTCCTCAGCGGAGCACCTTGCGCCTCCCCCTCAGGTAGTGAGGGTGAAGCGCCCAGAGCCTCTACATTAGCACCTAAAAAGTTTGGTAGACAGAAAAAATGAGAAGGGGGCAAGGGACAAAAATAATAAAAGGAGGAGGGAACTGCCAAAGGGCTGACAGGTCTAACACAGTGCAATATGTTTTTCTCCAAATTCGTTCTGCCCTTTTGCATCCTCTTTTTGCCGTGCGGAGTTCTTCGTTGAACCACGGTGCGGTGGCTTTTATTCTTTGAGGTGTTCTGGTGCTCCAAGGAGCCATTTTATCTAGAGCACCTGAGATCCATGTCTCAAACTGATCATTTGCTAGATCTAAGTCAGTGTCTAGTACAGGTATCGTCATATTAAGTTCATGTTCGAAGGATGAGGGGTCAAAATTTTTCCATTTTCTAGAGGTAACAGTCTCTTTCACGGTTAGCGTTTTTTTTACCATGTACTGGCATCGTAAACGGGACCAAAAAGTGATCAGACCATGGTACCGGCCAGGGTGCTCCTATTTCAATTTCCTTTGAATTAGTAAAAATAGGATCTAATATGTGACCACCTTGGTGTGTATGAGATTCTACTTTCTGAGTTAAATTCAAAGTTAACATATCTTTGCAGATGTTGTTTATATCTTTGCTCTCTGTATCATCAAAATGTAAGTTTAGGTCTCCCAAAACTATCAATTTGTTATACCTCAGTGCTGGTTGTACTATCTTTTCTTCCAGACTGGTCACAAACTGATTTGATTGGCCCGGGGGGCGGTATATGAGGAACCCCGTCAAGGTGTTACCTACTTCGATAGATAGGGTGAAGAAGAGTGCTTCGCAATTTTCTAGGCCTGCTGGTTTGATTTCACAGGATATGTTATCCTTATACATAATAGCTATCCCTCCTCCTCTTTGTCCGTCTCTATCTTGTCTGGCTATTCGATAATGCTTGGGAACAGCATCTTTAATGGCAGGTATAGCATGTTCATTGAGCCAAGTCTCAGTCAGGAATAGGACATCAATACATCTATCTGTAATGAGGTCGCCTATCTCATATTTATGTTTAGTTAGCGACCTACAGTTTAAAAGAGCAAGTTGCGTAGTAGTTTTTATATGTGAGGGCATTCTATGTGGCAGATTCTCTTTGCAATGTGTGCAAACGGGTTCCAAATCTTCCACATTAGTGGTATGTCTGCAAGTGATGTTGACCCTAGGTCGTAGAGTCAGTAAAGTATGTTTGGAGTATTGTATCCTCGTGGTAGGTGTCAATGAGTCAGGGTATCTGGCCCTAGGGCCGGATCGGGCGCGGACGGGCGCAGACGGGCTAGCCTTAGGCGCGCCTTCGGCGCGCCAGCGGCGCGCCCGCTGCGCGCGTCCGCTGCGCGGTCGCAAACACATTGGTATCTTAAAGGCAGTCCGGCGGAAGCCCCGCCTCTGCCGCCCAGCCCGGAAGTGATGTGCCCTGTATCGTTCTGCCATGCCCTCCACAACAAACGGCACACAGCCGGGGTGGACCGGGGCGGGCACACGAACGGTAAGCTTGCGATGTTACAGCAGTATTGAGCATGTGCAAATTACGCAAGAGCTTTACAAGGATCACGATTTAAAAACAGTTCAAAGTGCTTTAGAAATAATTAAAAGTACTTTCCTACTGTTAAAACGAAATTTAAAAACATGTAAACATAACAAGGTTAGCGTATATACTCGCGCTCTCTAGTCTCACCTACAGTGTCTCTACGCGGTTGCGAACACAGTGGGACCTTAAAGGCAGTCCGGCGGAAGCCCCGCCTCTGCCGCCCAACCCGGAAGTGATGTGCCCTGTATCGTTCTGCCACCCCCTCCACAACAAACGGCACACAGCCGGGGTGGACCGGGGCGGGCACACGAACGGTAAGCTTGCGATGTTACATCAGTATTGAGCATGTGCAAATTACGCAGGAGCTTTACAAGGATCATGATTTAAAAACAGTTCAAAGTGCTTTAGAAATAATTAAAAGTACTTTCCTACTGTTAAAACGAAATTTAAAAACATGTAAACATAACAAGGTTAGCGTATATACTCGCGCTCTCTAGTCTCACCTAGAGTGTCTCTCTTAGCGCGTGTGTAGGTACCCCACAGGTTTTCACGTGGCATCCTTCACCTTTGCCACTCACTAATCACTCACCTGGTCCTGACGAAAGCCCTTTTACTTGTTATACGGGCTGAAACATGTAGACCGCCACACATAGTCAACTAACGTTAATAATTCCTAAATAGTTGCACTACACATATTGTTTTTTAACCATATCCTGAGCCGCCAATATTAAAATTTGAGGCAAGGATTCTCAGAGATATTTTTTACTTTAGTAATTTACCTCACATCACATATGTGCACAACACCAGCTCCGCTGTAATCAGGCATCGTAGCACAACCGGGGGGCACTCGGCCGCCCGGTTGGGACCCCAGTGATGAAGCATGACACCAACTAGGTTGGTGTGTTAGGGGTCTTTTAATAACACCTAATGGGTCCATGTCCATACTACAAACAGTGATTGTAATACGTACACATAGTGGGTCTGTCCATATTGTTTAAGCATAATATCTGAGTTCACATACACAATGCTATCTATCTCTGCTGACATGGCATTTATGCCTCCTTTTTGGGTATGTTTTTGTGTTTTCTCATGATCTGCATGCTTTCGTTAAGGCCTTTGCTAGGGAATTTCTTTGGCTACGTACCCTGCAGGGAAGCTATCAATGTTTCCTTTTTCTAATTTCCTTCTCTGTGTGCCTTCTTCCTTATTCTAAGCAGTGAAGGCTGTTTGCCAGATGTCCTCACGGTTCCAGGTGGTAGAGCCCTTCTCTCAGCTGGTAATAGCCTGGGTTTATTACAGTCAGCCTCAATCATTGCTTATGCATTTTGAATTATGGTGGGAGTGCCTGCTGTGCTTTCCTTTTAAGTTAGTTATTTTTAAAGGTTTTTTACACCACGTGTGTACGGATATTGTGCACTTCGTCGGAGTGATTACAAAACAACAGGTGTTGTCATTCTAGAAGCCTTTTATCTGGTTCAGTCTATTGTTCGAATATTGGCTCTCTAATGCTTTTGCAGTTACTTCCCTTGCTTTTAAAAATATGTGTTTTTCATTGATATCTGTGAGTCCTGTGTTTGTTATATGTGCTACTATACAGGGCATGGTTCGTGTGTTTATCTATTTGTTTGTGTATTTCTGTACTTATTCTGTCAATAAATCAAGATTGCAGATGATACCATATGAAAGAGGAGAAGGTTCTTATTATGACCGAGCGGCTGGGAGATCCTTCATACAAGAGATGGGCCTTAAGTTGTCTTTAAGCAGTGCACAGCGTGGTAGAGGAGCTGAAAAGAGTCCACGGGACGTCCACAGTTCAGGCGTCAAGGGAAGAATATGTAAAGCACGAGAGAGAGAGAGAGAGAGAGAGCAGGGCTGATCCAAAAAGGTATGTCAAGCTGGATAAGAGACGGGATATACAGCAGTAAAACCCTAGATACATTTGAAAATCAGAGGCAGCAGAGGACGAACAGAGCAGGAGAGTGAAAGGAATCCAGAACAAGGAAATATTATGGTATGGGTGGTCTGCATCGAGGGAAATATTACAAAGAAGAGAAGCTGCAGAGTTAAACATCGAGCAGAATGTAAGCCACAACACTTAGTCAAGAAGAGAGAAGGCCGAAAAGAAGATAGTTTGATCTTTGTAAAACTTATGATATAACCTAGAGTTATTCATACTAGCAAAACAGAATTAAGGTTTTATATTTGGTGTCTCATTTCATGCAATTATTTTCTGAATTTTGCTTGACTAGTTAGAACTTGGTTACAGGCCTCACATCTCAAATGATTTTTGCTGACAGTCTTTTTTGGCTTAGAGAAGGACAGGAAAGTGACTCGTTAATAATACTCTCAGTGAGAATTTCTTTCACAGAAACGGAGGCCACAGCATCATATCACAGCAGTGGGCCTAGCTAACAGGTGAGAAAAGAGCAGCTGTCTTTGATTTTGTGAGATAAGTTTTGTTTTTCCTCGGTAAGGTAGAAAAAACTACACATTTGCCAAAACGCAGAGCGAGTATAACAGTTATCACACGACAACTAGCAAGAAAAAGTGTATTTGGAAAGAAAGTAATAGGAAATTCAAATTAAATAATGATATTGAAAACTGGGACAATGATGGTTTTCCAGACAGCTGTATATATAAGAAAAATGGGGTTCCTATAAAACAAGCCCATTGAGAAAACCTATTCATAGCTAGTTTTAATTTTAGGCTCACATCGTCGGATCACTTCAGCAAACAAGTTATCAAAGCAATATTGATTTACAAGGGTATTTTAAGGTTACTTACCAGCAACAGTAAACAGAGAGTTGATGTTGTAAAGCAAATATATATGCCCAAGGCTAAAACCTTGGGGCCCGATTCACAGAACTAACTTAAGACAAAATCCTAAACTTACTACCATTTTGGTATTCACAGAAGGCACTTACTCATTTTGGTATTCACAGAAGACACTTACTCATTTCGGTATTCACAGAAGTTAGGAGTCCTAACTTTAGGACTCCTAAATGCCTTCTGTGAATACCGAAAGTCTTAAAATTAGGATTTTTCTCAGTTTAGTAGTAGTAAAGTTAGGAGTCCTAACTTTAGGACTCCTAAACTGAGAAAAATCCTAACTTTAAGACTTTCGGTATTCACAGAAGGCATTTAGGAGTCCTAAAGTTAGGACTCCTAACTTCTGTGAATACCGAAGTGAGTAAGTGTCTTCTGTGAATACCAAAATGAGTAAGTGCCTTCTGTGAATACGAAAATGGTAGTAAGTTTAGGATTTTGTCTTAAGTTAGTTCTGTGAATCGGGCCCTTTGCATTTTGATGGGGATCATGCTAAACCGGGGAAAGTCACAAGTTCAGGCGGGTCAGATACAGGGACAAGGTTTGTCCCGTTGAAGAGTTATCTTCTTATGTTCGGCATGAAGAATTCTGCTCACATTAGAGGGGAATGGAAGGAGGAGACTTCTGGCCCAAAGAGCAGGTTGAGCACCTGGATGGTAGTCACTGTAGCGTGAAGAGTCGGTCATTGCTTGAGCTTCCTATTGGCAGTTGCCATGGCTGTCTTTGCTGCATCATGAAGAGCAGCTCTTGCATTACTGGAGTCACGGACGGTGCTGTTGGCATGAAGAGCAGGACCTGCTGCAGGTTTGTGTTGGTGGTTGTCACGGGCGGCAGATTCTTGAAGCAAACAGGTCCAATTGTGGTTACGAAGAGCCCAACCTTTGGGATTTTCACCTTTTTCTTCAGGAGGAGGTCTCACAGATGCCAGCCAAGGGTCTAGGATCAGAGGTGCACGCCTTGGGGATCAGGACTCACTCTAGCTGAGGCCAGCTGCATTTGTCAGGCAGGTCCAGGTAGGTACAGCTGGTGCTGGGCAGTTGTTGGGAGGTCGCTGGAAGCCTATTGTGTTCCTATAGTTCACACAGGAGGTCAGCCAACCGAGCCTTGGAGTAACTTTGGGTAGTCTGGGATTAAGGCAACCAGGTCCAATCTTTCTTCTTCAGACAGCAAGACAGTCCTGAAAACAGCAGGGCAGCACAGCAGACCTTTTTCTTAACCTTCCACACGTCCAGGAGTGTTCTGATGAGAGGTACTGAAGGTCCCATATTTGCACCTGGTGTCAGCCTTTGTATGGGAGAATTCCTAGCCCTAACCCCAAATCTGGTTCTGGCCATTTCTTACCCTTCCCATGTTCTTGGCTTCAAACTGTCTAGAGGGACAGCATCATGGGCAGGCAAAAGTAAAGGTGCAGAGTCCTAATGCCAACAAAAACGAGTTCAGCAAAGTAAGGGAGTGAAGGTAAACCTTTTTTGGGGAAACCACGTCAAGCATGTCATGTCTAACTGGCAACAAATTGGATTTTGGTGTTATTTGCTAAATGCGAATTCACTGACACCAATTACAATTGACATGGGTTTAACTGTGTGTGAAGGACATTATTTAAATTAAGGTTTCCAGACTGTATTCCCATAAGAAAATCAAACTATTATAAAATTTCTGTTGCCAGAATAGGTATTAAAATGCGGAACCAAATTACTATGTCTAAATCTGCTAAGAGCAGATGGTAAATAGGAGCAGGGGGCTTGTGTGGGTGTGGGAAGGGAGAGTGTTCATCGGCAAAAAGGCTGGTGCTAGACAGGGGTAATTGTTTCATGCCCCCACACCCTGGTTCCATAGAAGAGGTTTGTGAAGAGGGCAGGGCTGCTCAATCAGATCTGTATGCTATTTTACCAGCCGGATTTTATGGGCCTAAAAATTGGTAGCATGGTTTTTTCATCTGGAATACCAAGGTAAGCGCGTACCCAACCAGCTTTAATCAGGTAAAGTGGTATGCCACTAGCCAATTCAGGTACCGTCTACAAACAAACCTCTTGTTGGATCATGGAATAAATTTGCAAATCCCTCTTGTGCTATAACAGATTCTTATTAGATTATACATCCTGAAAATAAATGCAGTCATGACTGTCTAAATTTTCATGAAATCACACCTTCGGTTCACGATGATGCTCATTTTTTACTATGATAAAATGCACCATATAAATTTTAGGAGACTGATACTAATAGAAGAATAATCTATGATACAATACTGTTGAGATGGTGAAGTCCCAAGCATAGTGAATTGAGTATGTACCCGCGCCTGAGTGCCCAGCGTCTTTATTGCATCCTGACTTTTTATTTGGCACTGTCATCAGTCCATGGCATGTGTGCTGATACCCAGGTCTCTGTTGGGTAATGTGAAGTTTATAACCTGTTCTGTGACCTGAAGGTGCTCAAATAGCAGCCTTCATAGTGGGTACAGGACTAACGGCCATGTCCTGGATGACTCACATAAAATGGGGGTGGCCGCATGTGATCAGAACCTTTTCTTTGTGTTAGAAAGAGGGTAGTCTGCAGAACCTTGTCATTTAAAGTTCCACTGTTATGTGAATCCGGAGGCTTGTGCTGACATTCTATGTGAGCGTTGAGTGAGTGTATATGCAGTGAGTGTGCAGCACATGTATGGTAGTAGGAATCTGTGTGTAGCAAAAGTCTGAACACTGGGTCCGGTGGGATATCATCTATTTATTTATCGAGTTTTGTATAGCGTGAACTTGACCTGAAGGTATCAGAGCGCTTCACAGCATTTGCACATCATCAACTGTACGAGTTACATTTTGAGTAAGCATAGTTACATAGTGACTATATTTAAATAAAATATATGATACACATCAGGATATAAAGATGATACAGTATTGAGGACGAGATAGTATAAGTGTATATCGCGCTTTACTTAGGTATTTGAGGTAGATACAGAATATACTGTATCTACCTCAAATGTCATCCTATATACCATTATTACGCATTTTTATTTACTCCACATGGAACCGTTGCACTTGATGCCATGCTAACTCGGTAAAGCACCATATACACTTATATTGTCTTCCTCAATACTGTATCATCTTTATATCCAGATGTCTATCATATATTTCATTTACATATAATCACTATGTATCTATGCTTATTCCAAATGAAACCCATACAGCTGCTGATGTGCAAATGCTGTGGAGCATATTGGACAGCTTTTGAGGTAGATACAGTATATATATATATATATATATATTCAGTGAAAAAACCATAGGTTTCACACACGTTATAGTTAGGAATTAGCATTTAAAAAACCTTAGAAATTCAGTGAAAAAACCATAGGTTTCACACATGTTATAGTTAGCTGGACATTTTACTCGTAAAAAACCAATGAAATTGCCCCGTTATAGTTAGTTCAGCAAACTATAACTCGCGCGCCCGCAATGCACTGCTGATGACGTCACATATTACATCACTCATGACATGGTCAGTGACATCACTCATGACATCACTGATGACATCTCAAATGACATCACTGATGACCTCACTGATTACATCATCCAGTGAATGTGTGTTTTTCTGAAAATTAAATATGTTTTATATATGTATATCTCAAGGTCGATGGAAGAATAAATGGGTATATAAGTGTCTAAATGGATGATTTGTTTTTGAAAAATTGATTGTTTAACTGACTGATTAAGTGTATCTTAGTGAATACATGGCTTAGTGAGTAATGTTTAAATATGTATATATCTGTATCAGTCTCTCACTTTGTGTATAAGTGGCTGCATGGGTTGGTGAGTAGCTACATGGGTGTCTATATAGGTTATTAGTTGTGTTTTTTGAGTATCAGTCTGAGTGTCTGCATGGTTCGGTGGGGGGTATTACGTAGTGCATAGGTGCATGAATGAGTGACTCACTGTTTGTATGTGTTGAACAGACCATGTGTGCAGGACTGCATGGGTGGATGAGTGTGTGTATGGGTGTGTTAGTGAGTGAATGACTGTCTCAATAGTGTCTTTATGAGTAACTACATATGTTTTAAACTAGTATATGTGACTATTGGTGTATATATGTGAGTATATGCAAGGGTGAGAGATTGGAAGAGTTCCTGTATGAATAAGTATGTGTTTCTATAAGTGATTGTTTAAAAGACTAAGTATGTGTAAGTTTCCGTAGAAGTAAGTATGGTGGTGTGTGTATAACTGTATATGCAAGTAAATGTATGTTTGATTCTTTATTAGCACGAGTGACTATGTGTGTGAGTAACTCTATGCATGAGTGGCATTGTATAACAGGATGTATAGGTGTATGAGTACATATGATGAGTGAGTACATGTATGAGTGACTGTATTGGACTGTTGGTGAATGAGTGGATGTGTATGTGGATCTTAGAATTACTGAAGAGGTTGTTGTAACTGGTATTGGTATGTCCATTGTTTTGAAAATTTTAGTCTCTATTTTTGAATGTGTGTGTCAAAGGTTATATTAGGGTGAGAGGAGGTCTACCACTCTATCACAAGGATGATGTCATCAGTGATTTCATCAGTGATGTCATTTGAGATGTCATCAGTGATGTCATGAGTGATGTCACTGACCATGTCATGAGTGATGTAATATGTGACGTCATCAGCAGTGCATTGCGGGCGCGCGAGTTATAGTTAGCTGAACTAACTATAACGGGGCAATTTCATTGGTTTTTTACGAGTAAAATGTCCAGCTAACTATAACATGTGTGAAACCTATGGTTTTTTCACTGAATTTCTAAGGTTTTTTAAATGCTAATTCCTAACTATAACGTGTGTGAAACCTATGGTTTTTTCACTGAATTTCTAAGGTTTTTTAAATGCTAATTCCTAACTATAACGTGTGTGAAACCCATGGTTTTTTCAGTGAATTTGCAAGGTTTTTTAAATGCTAATTTTTTTTTTTTTTTTTTTTTTCTAACATATTTTTAATTTAATTATCTTACCTTTTATAAAGACTATGATTAAATTTTTAAAATTCTATAATATGTTTTTTAAATATATTTTATAAAATAAACATGTAAAATTTATTAGCAATACATTTTTTCCTTTTTTTTTTTAGTACGCGTACCGTAAGCTTACGGTTTACGCAACGCCCGTAATTTTTCTACGCTGTTTGCGTATAGTTACGCAATTTGCGTAGCCGCGCGTCCTCCGCGTGGGACGCGTACGCGTGTACGCTACACGCGCACGTTACGCGGAAGTGTCGGGGAGTGACTGTTAAGCGCATGCGCGCAAGCGCGTGTCTTTTTTACGCGCATGCGCACTTTTGCCGTAAGCGTACCGTAAGCGTACCGTAAGCGTACGGTAGGTCATGTGATCATGAAACACAACTTTTGATTGGTTGAAACTACTTTCAGTTCTAGAACTCTCCTACACCACACCCATTCCCCTCATTTCTGCTTGTGATCCCTTGGGAGAAGGAGCTGGTTTGTCTTTGGGATACGATGGCAGAACAGCAGAGCTCTTCTGAGAGTGAGGCTAGCACTAGCAGCACTGTCTTGAGGCAGAGATCGAGGAAACAAAAGCCCTCTTATGTATGGGATTATTTTACTTTTCCTGAAGGCCAGCAAAAGGTAAATGCACCCTTAGTGACTTGTAAGCTGTGTAAGCGTGTACTTTCTAGAGGTAATCCTAACAGGAAGTATTCCTTTGGGAATCACACCATGAAGAGACACCTCCAGGATGTACACAGAAGGACACATGGTCATCTTTTTGGAGGTAACTCTTCAGAAAGACAAGCCAGTACATCCACAGTAGCTCAGCCTGAACCATCATCTGCAGGGCTGACTCCTTCTTCTGCAGGTCAGGTGAGCCCTTCATCTGTGGGGGGAGAATCTCCTTTTGCTGGCCCTCTGGAAATGAACCCTCGATTTCGGAAGGTTGATATTCATTGCACATTTTGTAAAGATCTAATTTGCCATAGGGAGACCAGTGTTTCCCTAGTGAACAACAAAATAGATCAGCACATTTGTCGCTTTGAATAATTTTCCCATGCTTCCTTTCCTCTGTCCCTGCATGAACACAACGGTTCTTTTAAGAGCCAACCTTATCTTTCATCTTTTTTTTACATATGTTTTTAAAAACTTTTTTTTATTTTTTTTTTACCGTACGCGTACGGTGCGCGTACTTTTTTTTTTTTTTTTTTTAAAAACACTAAAAATCATTTATCACATTACATTGTCCTTGAGAGACTACAATTATTATTATTGACTTACCATACTCACTGAAAAAATATTTATTCATTTGTTTTTTTTAAAAATAGTTTTAAAAATGTTTGTAGTTTTCGAAAATTTTCTATATCTATCTGGAAAAAAAGAAAAAAGTATTAATATTTTAAAAACATTTTATAATACAGTACACATATTTACATTTTTTTCCCAAAAATATTTTTGCCTTATTTTTGCTGTTTTCAGAATATATTGCATTTCACTATAAATTGTGAAAGCAATTGCATTCATCATTTTACAGCGGGCAAAAAAAAATACCAATCACAAAGATTGTATTAAAAATGCCCTGATTCTTTTTTTACTTAAACTTAACATTATAGAAATGCATAATATTGTAAAAAAATATCATCTAATACCAATAGTTATTTCTTTAAAATACCGTCTGATATGTTTGTTTCAGAAGTATAATCACAATATTATATCTCAAATAACTCCAAAATACATCTGATTTCATTTCCTTTAGACCAAATAGTAATTTTAAATTTTTTTTTGGAATAAATTTCCAACGGTAATCCAATAAAATTCTAAAGTTTAATTTGTCCAGATCTCACCGATTCTCTGTAACATTTTGGTTCACGAAAATTTTTTGAATAATTTATTAAGTCCACAATAGAATTGGTTACTTTTCCACATGGCCAAATAGTAATTTTTTAAAACATTTTTGAAAAAATTTCCAATGGCAGTCCAATAACATTCCAAAATTTAAAATGTGCAGAAGTTACCGATAATCTCTAAATTATTGGTTTTTCAAAGTTTCCTTAAAAATTAAAAAAGTCCACATTACAATTGGTTATCTTTCCATTAGGCCAAATGATAATTTAAAAAATGTTTTTTTTACAAAATTGCAATGGTAATCCAGTAAAATGGTAAAATTGTTTTGTCCAGATCTTGCCAAGTCTCTCTAAAATTTAGGTTTCAGGAAGATTAGATAGGAATTTGCTAAATCAAAAGGCAAACGTTGTTTGAAAATCAATTGGGAATCATTACACAGTGTCCAGCCTTTTTCACATTTAAGATAAACTGTGTAATGTCCAGAAGTAACACTAGGTCCATCATGGAAAATTATTGCAACAGTTAAAAAAGTTTTTCCTGAAATTGATAATTGCTGTCCTGTAAACTTCTGTATTAAAGTATCCAATTTTGAACCATCAGCTCTACATCGTTGCATCATTAAAATTACATACTGTCCGTATTCCTTTAAAATTAATGTTGAAAACATGTCAGAATTACACTCACCACATTTCATGCTATGATTAGCATCTTTAACTAATTTTGCAAAAGTGACTGTTTTACTCTCTGGCAATGTCAAATAAATAAACCTTTCATTATCAACAATAGAGCCACATATATTATAACAATTATCACAACTATGTTCCCATTTATAAGAGAGACCAAAAAAAATGTCAATGGGAACTCCTTCTTCTTCCACTACCTGAAGAAAATACATCAAAAATTCATGTGCATCTTGCTGTTCATTTTGAGAAAACTGTGTTCGTCCTGAACATACATCTAAAAGTTTTCTTTTAGGTGCTCAACCTGCTCTTTGGGCCAGAAGTCTCCTCCTTCCATTCCCCTCTAATGTGAGCAGAATTCTTCATGCCGAACATAAGAAGATAACTCTTCAACGGGACAAACCTTGTCCCTGTATCTGACCCGCCTGAACTTGTGACTTTCCCCGGTTTAGCATGATCCCCATCAAAATGCAAAGGGCCCGATTCACAGAACTAACTTAAGACAAAATCCTAAACTTACTACCATTTTGGTATTCACAGAAGGCACTTACTCATTTTGGTATTCACAGAAGACACTTACTCATTTCGGTATTCACAGAAGTTAGGAGTCCTAACTTTAGGACTCCTAAATGCCTTCTGTGAATACCGAAAGTCTTAAAATTAGGATTTTTCTCAGTTTAGTAGTAGTAAAGTTAGGAGTCCTAACTTTAGGACTCCTAAACTGAGAAAAATCCTAACTTTAAGACTTTCGGTATTCACAGAAGGCATTTAGGAGTCCTAAAGTTAGGACTCCTAACTTCTGTGAATACCGAAGTGAGTAAGTGTCTTCTGTGAATACCAAAATGAGTAAGTGCCTTCTGTGAATACGAAAATGGTAGTAAGTTTAGGATTTTGTCTTAAGTTAGTTCTGTGAATCGGGCCCTTTGCATTTTGATGGGGATCATGCTAAACCGGGGAAAGTCACAAGTTCAGGCGGGTCAGATACTGGGACAAGGTTTGTCCCGTTGAAGAGTTATCTTCTTATGTTCGGCATGAAGAATTCTGCTCACATTAGAGGGGAATGGAAGGAGGAGACTTCTGGCCCAAAGAGCAGGTTGAGCACCTGGATGGTAGTCACTGTAGCGTGAAGAGTCGGTCATTGCTTGAGCTTCCCATTGGCAGTTGCCATGGCTGTCTTTGCTGCATCATGAAGAGCAGCTCTTGCATTACTGGAGTCACGGACGGTGCTGTTGGCATGAAGAGCAGGACCTGCTGCAGGTTTGTGTTGGTGGTTGTCACGGGCGGCAGATTCTTGAAGCAAACAGGTCCAATTGTGGTTACGAAGAGCCCAACCTTTGGGATTTTCACCTTTTTCTTCAGGAGGAGGTCTCACAGATGCCAGCCAAGGGTCTAGGATCAGAGGTGCACGCCTTGGGGATCAGGACTCACTCTAGCTGAGGCCAGCTGCATTTGTCAGGCAGGTCCAGGTAGGTACAGCTGGTGCTGGGCAGTTGTTGGGAGGTCGCTGGAAGCCTATTGTGTTCCTATAGTTCACACAGGAGGTCAGCCAACCGAGCCTTGGAGTAACTTTGGGTAGTCTGGGATTAAGGCAACCAGGTCCAATCTTTCTTCTTCAGACAGCAAGACAGTCCTGAAAACAGCAGGGCAGCACAGCAGACCTTTTTCTTAACCTTCCACACGTCCAGGAGTGTTCTGATGAGAGGTACTGAAGGTCCCATATTTGCACCTGGTGTCAGCCTTTGTATGGGAGAATTCCTAGCCCTAACCCCAAATCTGGTTCTGGCCATTTCTTACCCTTCCCATGTTCTTGGCTTCAAACTGTCTAGAGGGACAGCATCATGGGCAGGCAAAAGTAAAGGTGCAGAGTCCTAATGCCAACAAAAACGAGTTCAGCAAAGTAAGGGAGTGAAGGTAAACATTTTTTGGGGAAACCACGTCAAGCATGTCATGTCTAACTGGCAACAAATTGGATTTTGGTGTTATTTGCTAAATGCGAATTCACTGACACCAATTACAATTGACATGGGTTTAACTGTGTGTGAAGGACATTATTTAAATTAAGGTTTCCAGACTGTATTCCCATAAGAAAATCAAACTATTATAAAATTTCTGTTGCCAGAATAGGTATTAAAATGCGGAACCAAATTACTATGTCTAAATCTGCTAAGAGCAGATGGTAAATAGGAGCAGGGGGCTTGTGTGGGTGTGGGAAGGGAGAGTGTTCATCGGCAAAAAGGCTGGTGCTAGACAGGGGTAATTGTTTCATGCCCCCACACCCTGGTTCCATAGAAGAGGTTTGTGAAGAGGGCAGGGCTGCTCAATCAGATCTGTATGCTATTTTACCAGCCGGATTTTATGGGCCTAAAAATTGGTAGCATGGTTTTTTCATCTGGAATACCAAGGTAAGCGCGTACCCAACCAGCTTTAATCAGGTAAAGTGGTATGCCACTAGCCAATTCAGGTACCGTCTACAAACAAACCTCTTGTTGGATCATGGAATAAATTTGCAAATCCCTCTTGTGCTATAACAGATTCTTATTAGATTATACATCCTGAAAATAAATGCAGTCATGACTGTCTAAATTTTCATGAAATCACACCTTCGGTTCACGATGATGCTCATTTTTTACTATGATAAAATGCACCATATAAATTTTAGGAGACTGATACTAATAGAAGAATAATCTATGATACAATACTGTTGAGATGGTGAAGTCCCAAGCATAGTGAATTGAGTATGTACCCGCGCCTGAGTGCCCAGCGTCTTTATTGCATCCTGACTTTTTATTTGGCACTGTCATCAGTCCATGGCATGTGTGCTGATACTCAGGTCTCTGTTGGGTAATGTGAAGTTTATAACCTGTTCTGTGACCTGAAGGTGCTCAAATAGCAGCCTTCATAGTGGGTACAGGACTAACGGCCATGTCCTGGATGACTCACATAAAATGGGGGTGGCCGCATGTGATCAGAACCTTTTCTTTGTGTTAGAAAGAGGGTAGTCTGCAGAACCTTGTCATTTAAAGTTCCACTGTTATGTGAATCCGGAGGCTTGTGCTGACATTCTATGTGAGCGTTGAGTGAGTGTATATGCAGTGAGTGTGCAGCACATGTATGGTAGTAGGAATCTGTGTGTAGCAAAAGTCTGAACACTGGGTCCGGTGGGATATCATCTATTTATTTATCGAGTTTTGTATAGCGTGAACTTGACCTGAAGGTATCAGAGCGCTTCACAGCATTTGCACATCATCAACTGTACGAGTTACATTTTGAGTAAGCATAGTTACATAGTGACTATATTTAAATAAAATATATGATACACATCAGGATATAAAGATGATACAGTATTGAGGACGAGATAGTATAAGTGTATATCGCGCTTTACTTAGGTATTTGAGGTAGATACAGAATATACTGTATCTACCTCAAATGTCATCCTATATACCATTATTACGCATTTTTATTTACTCCACATGGAATCGTTGCACTTGATGCCATGCTAACTCAGTAAAGCACCATATACACTTATATTGTCTTCCTCAATACTGTATCATCTTTATATCCAGATGTCTATCATATATTTCATTTACATATAATCACTATGTATCTATGCTTATTCCAAATGAAACCCATACAGCTGCTGATGTGCAAATGCTGTGGAGCATATTGGACAGCTTTTGAGGTAGATACAGTATATATATATATATATATATTCAGTGAAAAAACCATAGGTTTCACACACGTTATAGTTAGGAATTAGCATTTAAAAAACCTTAGAAATTCAGTGAAAAAACCATAGGTTTCACACATGTTATAGTTAGCTGGACATTTTACTCGTAAAAAACCAATGAAATTGCCCCGTTATAGTTAGTTCAGCTAACTATAACTCGCGCGCCCGCAATGCACTGCTGATGACGTCACATATTACATCACTCATGACATGGTCAGTGACATCACTCATGACATCACTGATGACATCTCAAATGACATCACTGATGACCTCACTGATTACATCATCCAGTGAATGTGTGTTTTTCTGAAAATTAAATATGTTTTATATATGTATATCTCAAGGTCGATGGAAGAATAAATGGGTATATAAGTGTCTAAATGGATGATTTGTTTTTGAAAAATTGATTGTTTAACTGACTGATTAAGTGTATCTTAGTGAATACATGGCTTAGTGAGTAATGTTTAAATATGTATATATCTGTATCAGTCTCTCACTTTGTGTATAAGTGGCTGCATGGGTTGGTGAGTAGCTACATGGGTGTCTATATAGGTTATTAGTTGGTTTTTTGAGTATCAGTCTGAGTGTCTGCATGGTTCGGTGGGGGGTATTACGTAGTGCATAGGTGCATGAATGAGTGACTCACTGTTTGTATGTGTTGAACAGACCATGTGTGCAGGACTGCATGGGTGGATGAGTGTGTGTATGGGTGTGTTAGTGAGTGAATGACTGTCTCAATAGTGTCTTTATGAGTAACTACATATGTTTTAAACTAGTATATGTGACTATTGGTGTATATATGTGAGTATATGCAAGGGTGAGAGATTGGAAGAGTTCCTGTATGAATAAGTATGTGTTTCTATAAGTGATTGTTTAAAAGACTAAGTATGTGTAAGTTTCCGTAGAAGTAAGTATGGTGGTGTGTGTATAACTGTATATGCAAGTAAATGTATGTTTGATTCTTTATTAGCACGAGTGACTATGTGTGTGAGTAACTCTATGCATGAGTGGCATTGTGTAACAGGATGTATAGGTGTATGAGTACATATGATGAGTGAGTACATGTATGAGTGACTGTATTGGACTGTTGGTGAATGAGTGGATGTGTATGTGGATCTTAGAATTACTGAAGAGGTTGTTGTAACTGGTATTGGTATGTCCATTGTTTTGAAAATTTTAGTCTCTATTTTTGAATGTGTGTGTCAAAGGTTATATTAGGGTGAGAGGAGGTCTACCACTCTATCACAAGGATGATGTCATCAGTGATTTCATCAGTGATGTCATTTGAGATGTCATCAGTGATGTCATGAGTGATGTCACTGACCATGTCATGAGTGATGTAATATGTGACGTCATCAGCAGTGCATTGCGGGCGCGCGAGTTATAGTTAGCTGAACTAACTATAACGGGGCAATTTCATTGGTTTTTTACGAGTAAAATGTCCAGCTAACTATAACATGTGTGAAACCTATGGTTTTTTCACTGAATTTCTAAGGTTTTTTAAATGCTAATTCCTAACTATAACGTGTGTGAAACCTATGGTTTTTTCACTGAATTTCTAAGGTTTTTTAAATGCTAATTCCTAACTATAACGTGTGTGAAACCCATGGTTTTTTCAGTGAATTTGCAAGGTTTTTTAAATGCTAATTTTTTTTTTTTTTTTTTTCTAACATATTTTTAATTTAATTATCTTACCTTTTATAAAGACTATGATTACATTTTTAAAATTCTATAATATGTTTTTTTTAATATATTTTATAAAATAAACATGTAAAATTTATTAGCAATACATTTTTTCCTTTTTTTTTATTTTTTTTTTTAGTACGCGTACCGTAAGCTTACGGTAAGCGTACGGTTTACGCAACGCCCGTAATTTTTCTACGCTGTTTGCGTATAGTTACGCAATTTGCGTAGCCGCGCGTCCTCCGCGTGGGACGCGTACGCGTGTACGCTACACGCGCACGTTACGCGGAAGTGTCGGGGAGTGACTGTTAAGCGCATGCGCGCAAGCGCGTGTCTTTTTTACGCGCATGCGCAGTTTTGCCGTAAGCGTACCGTAAGCGTACCGTAAGCGTACGGTAGGTCATGTGATAATGAAACACAACTTTTGATTGGTTGAAACTACTTTCAGTTCTAGAACTCTCCTACACCACACCCATTCCCCTCATTTCTGCTTGTGATCCCTTGGGAGAAGGAGCTGGTTTGTCTTTGGGATACGATGGCAGAACAGCAGAGCTCTTCTGAGAGTGAGGCTAGCACTAGCAGCACTGTCTTGAGGCAGAGATCGAGGAAACAAAAGCCCTCTTATGTATGGGATTATTTTACTTTTCCTGAAGGCCAGCAAAAGGTAAATGCACCCTTAGTGACTTGTAAGCTGTGTAAGCGTGTACTTTCTAGAGGTAATCCTAACAGGAAGTATTCCTTTGGGAATCACACCATGAAGAGACACCTCCAGGATGTACACAGAAGGACACATGGTCATCTTTTTGGAGGTAACTCTTCAGAAAGACAAGCCAGTACATCCACAGTAGCTCAGCCTGAACCATCATCTGCAGGGCTGACTCCTTCTTCTGCAGGTCAGGTGAGCCCTTCATCTGTGGGGGGAGAATCTCCTTTTGCTGGCCCTCTGGAAATGAACCCTCGATTTCGGAAGGTTGATATTCATTGCACATTTTGTAAAGATCTAATTTGCCATAGGGAGACCAGTGTTTCCCTAGTGAACAACAAAATAGATCAGCACATTTGTCGCTTTGAATAATTTTCCCATGCTTCCTTTCCTCTGTCCCTGCATGAACACAACGGTTCTTTTAAGAGCCAACCTTATCTTTCATCTTTTTTTTACATATGTTTTTAAAAACTTTTTTTTATTTTTTTTTTACCGTACGCGTACGGTGCGCGTACTTTTTTTTTTTTTTTTTTAAAAACACTAAAAATCATTTATCACATTACATTGTCCTTGAGAGACTACAATTATTATTATTGACTTACCATACTCACTGAAAAAATATTTATTCATTTGTTTTTTTAAAAAATAGTTTTAAAAATGTTTGTAGTTTTCGAAAATTTTCTATATCTATCTGGAAAAAAAGAAAAAAGTATTAATATTTTAAAAACATTTTATAATACAGTACACATATTTACATTTTTTTCCCAAAAATATTTTTGCTTTATTTTTGCTGTTTTCAGAATATATTGCATTTCACTATAAATTGTGAAAGCAATTGCATTCATCATTTTACAGCGGGCAAAAAAAAATACCAATCACAAAGATTGTATTAAAAATGCCCTGATTCTTTTTTTACTTAAACTTAACATTATAGAAATGCATAATATTGTAAAAAAATATCATCTAATACCAATAGTTATTTCTTTAAAATACCGTCTGATATGTTTGTTTCAGAAGTATAATCACAATATTATATCTCAAATAACTCCAAAATACATCTGATTTCATTTCCTTTAGACCAAATAGTAATTTTAAATTTTTTTTTGGAATAAATTTCCAACGGTAATCCAATAAAATTCTAAAGTTTAATTTGTCCAGATCTCACCGATTCTCTGTAACATTTTGGTTCACGAAATTTTTTTGAATAATTTATTAAGTCCACAATAGAATTGGTTACTTTTCCACATGGCCAAATAGTAATTTTTTAAAACATTTTTGAAAAAATTTCCAATGGCAGTCCAATAACATTCCAAAATTTAAAATGTGCAGAAGTTACCGATAATCTCTAAATTATTGGTTTTTCAAAGTTTCCTTAAAAATTAAAAAAGTCCACATTACAATTGGTTATCTTTCCATTAGGCCAAATGATAATTTAAAAAATGTTTTTTTTACAAAATTGCAATGGTAATCCAGTAAAATGGTAAAATTGTTTTGTCCAGATCTTGCCAAGTCTCTCTAAAATTTAGGTTTCAGGAAGATTAGATAGGAATTTGCTAAATCAAAAGGCAAACGTTGTTTGAAAATCAATTGGGAATCATTACACAGTGTCCAGCCTTTTTCACATTTAAGATAAACTGTGTAATGTCCAGAAGTAACACTAGGTCCATCATGGAAAATTATTGCAACAGTTAAAAAAGTTTTTCCTGAAATTGATAATTGCTGTCCTGTAAACTTCTTTATTAAAGTATCCAATTTTGAACCATCAGCTCTACATCGTTGCATCATTAAAATTACATACTGTCCGTATTCCTTTAAAATTAATGTTGAAAACATGTCAGAATTACACTCACCACATTTCATGCTATGATTAGCATCTTTAACTAATTTTGCAAAAGTGACTGTTTTACTCTCTGGCAATGTCAAATAAATAAACCTTTCATTATCAACAATAGAGCCACATATATTATAACAATTATCACAACTATGTTCCCATTTATAAGAGAGACCAAAAAAAATGTCAATGGGAACTCCTTCTTCTTCCACTACCTGAAGAAAATACATCAAAAATTCATGTGCATCTTGCTGTTCATTTTGAGAAAACTGTGTTCGTCCTGAACATACATCTAAAAGTTTTCTAATGTCAGTAGCACTTTCTATTTGAGTTTTATCTTTACTCAGCTTTTGAAAAAGGAGACTCAGCTCTGAACAGAATCTTTTTCCCTGATTTACTATTATCTGCTCTTGCAAACTTTCCAGATAAAATGCAACATTCAGCACTACATTTGCGTAGCAGATGACACCAGAGCTATTTTCAAAATGACATCCTACAACCTGTTCTTCATTTTCCTTTTTCTTTTTGCTTGCAATTACATCACTCCTCTTTTTTTTCCTCTTCTCTACATCTTCACTACAGATATTCTCATTTTTTCTTTTACGAGAAACTACACGTTTCTCCAACACAGGATACTGACCTAAATGAGGAGCATAGCTTCTTCTTAATCTATTATACTCTTTTACACAGTTTGTATCAGCACTAACTTTTGACTCATCAAAGTCTATCATGAATAAACCTGATAATGTTTTGACTCGTGACAAAGCAACATATGCCATACCTTCTTTGAACACAGTTGAACCAATGTTCACAAATGCACAATCTACAGTCAATCCTTGAGACTTGTGAATAGTTACAGCATATGCTAGAGAAAACGGAAACTGCTTCTTACATACATATAAGTCTTTCACAAGCATAAAACGAACTGTACAACGACAAATATCTTTAACTTCATCTATCTGATCAAATTTTATTTTTAAACATTCAACTCCTTCTTTTTTCTGGTAATTAATAAAACCCACAACTCTTCCCATCGCTCCATTAACTAAACCTTTCTCAACATCCAAATTTCTCCTTAAAAACACTCTACAGTTCATGCAAACATATAGATTTTTTTCTAATCCAGCTGTTTTGGAGATGTTCTTCTCTAGTGAGTCCAATTTATTTTTCAGTTTGCCTGTTACTGTGACAGTAATTCTTCCATCCTCAATTTTGTCCACTGCTTCCAATTTCCTGATCTCTTCCTTTTCCTATTTCAAAAGCTCCTCATTGAATATTGAGCATTCACGTAGAGTTGGCATTAAGCAGATGACACTTTTGTTTTCTGCAATGTTCTTGTATATCTTCTCTGCAACTATTTCTTCCTTTGGAAATAAATTATGTAGCAGCCGACTCTGTAATGCTTTTTTGCCAACTTCTGTCAGTAGTCCAATCCTGATATCTTTCAGAATACTTCCATATTCTTCATCGTTTGCTTGCCTCATATTAGTAGTAAGTTCCTTGTACTCAAAGAAGGACCAAATATTTGTATTTCCGATGCTTCCCAATGACTTCTTCGTGTCTTCATGTGTCACAGTATTAAACACTGGTTGTCCTTTAACTGGAGTAAGTTGCAAAAGATCTCCAAAAACTATGACGTGTTTTCCACCAAATAACATGTCATAGTCTGTCTTCAAAATTTGCTGCATTCTTAAATGCACAAAGGCAAGCATTAGGTTTGATACCATGCTCACCTCATCAATAATGAGAACTTGCATCTTCTTCAATACTCTTGAAACTTCCAAGGATGCTTCTCCAGTTAGCTTGTTGAATTGTATTTTGTTCTCATGCTCCACTGGTAACATTAGCAAACGATGTAAGGTGATTCCTTTTATGTTATATGCTGCTAACCCAGTTGGAGCAGTAACCACACAAGACAAAGTAGAATCCGTTTTTTGCTGTAGGTAGCTTCTGATGACTTTTATTAGGAAACTTTTTCCAGTTCCAGCTTGTCCGCTTACATACATCCTGATTGGATGAAATGATGTGCATGAGCACTCTTTTTTTACATGTAGAAATCCATGATCAATTTTGTTTTTGATCTCTTCATAAATTTGTTGCTGCTCTTGATTCAGTTGTCTTTCCAAATTTTCTAAGTCTATAAATTCTTCTTGAGCTTGATTCATAGCCGTTTCCACTTCATTCATGGCTATTGATGCTTCATTTTCAATGATTGGTTGTCCTAGGGGATCTTGACTGTGTGTTCCTGAACTTTGGCTGTCCTGACAACTGTCTCTAGCTATTTCTGCTGCAATTGTAGTTTCCTGTTCAATTTCTTCATTTAACATTTGCAGATAAGTTGTGAATGTATTGCATTGTATGCTGTCTTTGCAAGCATTAAATGAATCTTCATAGCTTTGAAATTCTCCCAGTAGTTCATCCTCTGTACGCCATGGTTTAAACAACTGTAAAAGAGCCAAGTAGTAAAATTCTTTCTTGTCAGTAGTGTCGCAACTCAGCTTCCGGTGATTTATCAAACTTCCTTTTGTTTGCTTCACCAAACATCCTTCTTCACCAACGACTTTATATTTTCCATTATTGATGTCTTCTGCGGCTTTCCTTGAATAAATGTAGTTCTCCAGCACTTCATAGAGACACATGTTCTCCAGATGTTGACTTCTCTTGGGATAATATGTGTCCAACATGTTTGTTTTCAATATATCTGTACTTTCTGGGTCATTCTCGACCAAATATTCAATTTCTCCTACAGATTTCAGTACCCGATTTCTCATTGCTGCAAGGCCTAAACTTGCCCAAATTATTCTTCTTGACTTCGAGTAGAGACTTGCAGAAGATAACCTATCTGAACATTCGTAGGATCCAATTTCTCGATGCGATAACATCTTCAAACTGAAACTGTACAGCTTCTTACTGACAGTCTTCTCGTGAGAAATCTCTTCCCACATTTCCTTCAATTCTGTTTTTTCTGATTTCGTAATGTAAGACGTTACATATCGTGCAACAGCAATGGAATTGTCAGCTACATACTGTATATCCATGTTAGCATTCCACATGGATAAAATGACTGGGTTGTAGTCATTTATATTTTTTGATTCTTCTTTTCTTTTAAGGTTGTAGGTATTCTTAGGTGATTTTCTTGTGATAGTATGTCTCACAGCTGACATAAAACTGTTTACTCTTCCATTTGAAAGAACAGGTCTAGGAAATCCAAATCGACATTTAGTGTAGTATTTTTCTTTGCTCTTGTATTTCCGTCGACAGTATTTTCCACACCGATGACTTTGGAAACGTAAAACTTGCTCCTTTAACTTGTTCTCTTCTGTGCTTTTTGGTATAGCACATGTTGCATATTCTTGAATGTAAGATAACACTGCTTCATCAGCATCTGTTCCAAACTTTGGGGCATCCTTGATCCACAACAGCATATGAATATGAGGAGCACCTCTTGCCTGGTACTCTTTTCTCCAAAAGAAATCCACTACTTCTCCAAGGGGTGGATTTTTTTTATTGCAGATGAATGACATCATAGCCTCAAATCTATGATTGAAATATCTGCAAACATTAACCGGATCCAATGAGCACAGTTCTCCTGCTGTCTTGTATTCGATGTTTTTAATGTTTGAATTGGCCTCTCGTAGAAAATCCAGTAAATCATCCCAAGCGTACTCGGCACAGCTTAGGGTAAGGAACCATGTTGTTGTTCCTAAATTCTGTAACATGCATTTTAGTTCACCATGGCGTCGGTACCAATATTCATTTGTCCCACGCTGACAAGCCATCAGATTGATCAGTTGTGTTTCCAAATGATCATCTCGGTGCTGCACTTTCTCCATAAAATCCTTAGCAGACACATTTTGTAAATGTACTCCACTTTTTAAAATGTGATTTACTGCATAAGACAGTGCAGACAAGTCGCTTTCAAATAAAAGATGGAACAAATAAGGAATACTTTGTCGAAATCTGGGATCTTCAGCATATAGTCTTGTAGTCCGATACTCTGAAGCTGGAATCTGTTCTGGACGTTCATCGTATCGTCCTCCTTTTTCTTTAGGAAACAGCTGAGGAAAACATCGAGCTTCCAAGCTCTCCTCCCATACACTCACAGGAGTTCCTTTTGCTTTCTTCATCTGAAAGAGATCAATATTGTCTCCCATAACTTCTTTCGAATGAAGAGGATGTATGCTAAAATGTTCATAAATTTCTTCTTCCTTTGACTTGTCCACTTTTTCAATTTGTCCAGTTGGTGTTTCTGTGTCTTCTTGAAAATCTTCTTCTTCTTCTTCTTCTTCTATATAAATTGATTCATACCATTTGTTATTTTTTTTCAAATACAAATTTGCTCTTTGTAATTTCCGCACATCTACCAGCTCCTGCCAAATCTTCTTATTCTTTGTAGGTACACCATTAACCAGAATAATTAATGGTTCAGTTTCCAAAGTATCCGCATCAATAGTTTCCATATTTTTTTTCAAATCCAAGGGCAAATACACCACTCTACCTTTTAAACCTCTCAGTAAATCTGAAGGAGGTAATTTACCCGTTTTGGGCTCCATACGTACTATGGTCTGGAACGGATGAACACATTGAATGAGTATAGACTCATATGTATTTAATTCAGAAAGTTCAGCAGGAATAGCATCCAATTCTAAATTATTATGTACAGCTCTGGTCGGCATTCTATTTTCCTCTAACTTGTTGTAACAGTATTTACAAATACGCTGATCTTCACCCAATTCAAAACAATTTTCTAGAAATATATATGTGGCAAAATCCTTCCACTTATAATTATCTTCATTTTCACTCTTTCTGTAGAGATCAACATTCCTAGTTTGTTTTCTATAATGAGTTCTGCGGCAACAAATACAAGTAACATTTGGTCTTTCATTAGAGACTATTGCAAATTTTGTTATGTGATCATTAAATGTCTTACTTACAGAAGGTTCTACATTCTCTTCCACTTCTTCCTCATTTACTGTGTCCTTCTCTGCACTGTTTTGTTCAGGACCAAAGTAACAAAACTGAATTTCATCAACAACCTTCTCTACATCTGATACCGTTCCTCGGAACAGAGCCCTATTCAATTCATTTAACTTTATTGCTGGACTTTTGGCAAAATACAACCGTCTCACAAACTTTCTCATTCCAGTATGATGAACAGCCAGCATCCTAAAATGATGGAAAACACTATTGCACACTTTTCTAGATAGACAAGCCAGAGAATGACCCTGCAAACCAGTAGTCTCTCTCACTCTGCATGGATCCAGACTTTGAAGCACCTTAATCTTCTGTTTTACACTTTTTTTACTATATTCTCTTAGAAACTCTCGAAATTTGTCAATAGATTCCTGACGCACAGTGCAAATACTACTACAATTCCAAGTGTACACTGGGGCTTTAGGACGTCTCCCCATTGCCTCATCTGCCATCACTTGTACCTCATCTCTTGGAACCATTATCTCCTTCTCCATTATGCAACCATTTGTTACTTCGTATGAACGACCTCTGGTGTCAACTGCATGCAGCAAACTATTACTTTGAAAATAGCTCTCTTCATTAAAAAAAGGTTCACTACTTGAACTATGCATCCACTTTCCTAAAAACACTTTACAAAAGTTTGTTCTGTTCACTACTCTTTTCCTTTTGCTATGTGATTTCAGTACATTAACCATTTTGTCTAATGTACGCATCCTATTCAAAATTAATATGTATAGTTTCCTTTTTAATTCTAATGCCTTTGCTGCAATGGCTTCAATTTCTTTTTTTCTCTTGTAATATTTTGCCTTTTGCTTATATTTCTTCACATCCTTTATCAAATTGGACATAACTCTTCTCTGAAACATTTTTCTACGTATCTCTTTAAACGCTGTTTTTCTGTTTATGTAAATCTTTTCAGTTGCAGAAGGTATATTTGCATTAACTAAATTCTCAATTTTTTCCTGTTCTCTTCCTTTTGTAACATTCTTTCCAGTACAGACATTTTGTACATTTTTCTTTGTTTTGAATATATTTTTAAGAAATTGTTTTTTCTGCTTACCAGAAGATTTTTTCTTTTTCCCAACATGAGCATCTTCTACTAACTTTGGTCCTCCAGTTGTCTTCAAATATAGTTTTTTTTTTAGCGTTTTTTGAACTCTGGATTTTGTAGGCATCTTAAATTTTGTTCACTGCTCTTCAGCAATACCTGAAAAAAACTAAAAAAAAAATCCTTTATTGTATTTAAATATATTACTACATTTCTTTTCACAATAGTCACAAAACGAAATTTCTTTGCCAATTTGAATGCACACAAACTGCTCTTTTTTTTGGGCAAGTGAAAATCACTTTTACAAACTGTCACATTATGAAACCACTTTTCAGATTTTTTAAAAAGCCCATGTCCAGAGTGCTACACTCCAGCAAGGGCAACCAGCCTTAGTGATGCTGAATGTATTTGCATTACAGACTGAAACCTGAAAACCCCACTCGCTTGTAAATACTGTGCATGACTATACATGGCAAGCACATGGGTGTGTGCTAAGACTCTGCTTCTTCCCCCAAAAATTCACTCCCCCTTTCCATCTAATGCAACTGTGAAATCACCAGAGCAAGACGCAATAAATCTCTGCCTATAATTCCTCTCTGCACACAGAGTCATGTTTTCACATTAGTCCCAAAACGAAATTTCTTTGCCAATTTGAAAGCACACTTACTGCTCTTTTTTTTTTCGGGGCAAGTGAAAATCACTTTTTACAAGTGAAAATCACTTTTACAGACTGACACATTATGAAACCACTTTTTTTGATTTATTTAAATGCACATGTCCAAACTGTTTTTTCAGACCACCACCATGTGTATTCTCGGTGACTGCCTACACTCCAGCAAGGGCAACCAGCCTTAGTGATGCTGAATGTATTGCATTACAGACTGAAACCTGAAAACCCCACTCGCTTGTAAATACTGTGCATGACTATACATGGCAAGCACATGGGTGTGTGCTAAGACTCTGCTTCTTCCCCCAAAAATTCGCTCCCCCTTTCCATCTAATGTAACTGTGAAATCACCAGAGCAATACGCAATAAATCTCTGCCTATAATTCCTCTCTGCACACAGAGTCATGTTTTCACATTAGTCCCAAAACTAAATTTCTTTGCCAATTTGAAAGTACACTTACTGCTCTTTTTTTTTTCGGGGCAAGTGAAACTCACTTTTTACAAGTGAAAATCACTTTTACAGACTGACACATTATGAAACCACTTTTTTTGATTTATTTAAATGCACATGTCCAAACTGTTTTTTCAGACCACCACCATGTGTATTCTCGGTGACTGCCTACACTCCAGCAAGGGCAACCAGCCTTAGTGATGCTGAATGTATTTGCATTACAGACTGAAACCTGAAAACCCCACCCGCTTGTAAATACTGTGCATGACTATACATGGCAAGCACATGGGTGTGTGCTAAGACTCTGCTTCTTCCCCCAAAAATTCGCTCCCCCTTTCCATCTAATGCAACTGTGAAATCACCAGAGCAAGATGCAATAAATCTCTGCCTATAATTCCTCTCTGCACACAGAGTCATGTTTTCACATTAGTCCCAAAACGAAATTTCTTTGCCAATTTGAAAGCACACTTACTGCTCTTTTTTTTTTCCGCGCAAGTGAAAATCACTTTTACAGACTGACACATTATGAAACCACTTTTTTTGATTTATTTAAATGCACATGTCCAAACTGTTTTTTCAGACCACCACCATGTGTATTCTCGGTGACTGCCTACACTCCAGCAAGGGCAACCAGCCTTAGTGATGCTGAATGTATTTGCATTACAGACTGAAACCTGAAAACCCCACTCGCTTGTAAATACTGTGCATGACTATACATGGCAAGCACATGGGTGTGTGCTAAGACTCTGCTTCTTCCCCCAAAAATTCGCTCCCCCTTTCCATCTAATGCAACTGTGAAATCACCAGAGCAAGACGCAATAAATCTCTGCCTATAATTCCTCTCTGCACACAGAGTCATGTTTTCACATTAGTCCCAAAACGAAATTTCTTTGCCAATTTGAAAGCACACTTACTGCTCTTTTTTTTTTCGGGGCAAGTGAAAATCACTTTTTACAAGTGAAAATCACTTTTACAGACTGACACATTATGAAACCACTTTTTTTCATTTTTTTAAATGCACATGTCCAAACTGTTTTTTCAGACCACCACCATGTGTATTCTCGGTGACTGCCTACACTCCAGCAAGGGCAACCAGCCTTAGTGATGCTGAATGTATTTGCATTACAGACTGAAACCTGAAAACCCCACTCGCTTGTAAATACTGTGCATGACTATACATGGCAAGCACATGGGTGTGTGCTAAGACTCTGCTTCTTCCCCCAAAAATTCGCTCCCCCTTTCCATCTAATGTAACTGTGAAATCACCAGAGCAATACGCAATAAATCTCTGCCTGTAATTCCTATTTCCACACAGAGTCATGTTTTCACATTAGTCCCAAAACGAAATTTCTTTGCCAATTTGAAAGCACACTTACTGCTCTTTTTTTTTTCGGGGCAAGTCAAAATCACTTTTACAGACTGACACATTATGAAACCACCATGTGTAACTACAACAAAAACAATTTCCATTTCTATTATTCATTTCTTAAGTTACCACATACATCCCCTCTCAAACTGTAAACTCACCTTTAAAATTAGTTAGTTGTGAAAGAAATGTGACACTCAAACAGCAGATTATCAGAGCCAGGATCTCTGTTGTGTTCACCTCTCTCCTCTCAGCAGAACCAGATAATGGCAAACTTTCCCTCTATTTTTCCACACATATACTTGTAAGTTTCAAATCTCAGTGCTTCCCCCTTTTTTTCAAATGTAATCACACATTTCTATTGGTTGAAAACCAACCCTTTTCCAAAAGTACCCTTCCCCCAACTTGACTTCTGCCTAGTACCCTTCCCCCAACTTGACTTCTGCCTGCTACCATAGCAACAGCTCATGGAACACTGCTGTGTTGAGTTAGGTCAGAAGTTCGCCAAACAATGTTTCAATTCCACAGAGCAAGAGTGCTTGACTTTTCAAACCTAACAGCAAATCCATAGTACTGTTCTTTGGTTACACATTTTTTTTTACCAATACAAAACATGCTTCTATTAATTTACACATACAGCCTAGTTTTTATTCTAGAATGGTATGAAACAGCCAATCAGTTCTTTTTGTTTTGAAAAAAATATGTATGCCTCCATTTCCAAACTGTCTTTCTTTTCATATTGCCATTCTACTGAAAGACACCTCCTGAGTGCATCCAGTTCTCCTTTGAAGATGTTCACAGTGTGGATTGTAGGGCACAGCTATGTCTTCTGGAGTGAAAAGTTTGCAGAGAAAACAGGTATGGTGAGAGACCTTGCTTTGCCAAATGTAGACATTAAATGGATTGATCAGAGAGGGTTAAAGTGGCACCAATTGATGCCATTGGTGAAATCCTTCATTCAAATCCAACACCCTGACCTCATAATAGTGCACTGTGGTGGCAATGACCTAGGCACTTTGACTGGGGTAGGTCTGGAAATGCTTATGAAGGACACCTTTGCACAACTGTTTACACTTTTCCCTAAAACTGCCTTTGTGTTTTCCAACATATGCCAAAGGCAAAAATGGAACTGGTCCAATCATTTCTGTCCACAGATTGACAAAGCAAGAAAGCACGTCAACAAATCTGTTTCTGCTTTCCTCCGTGACTATGGTATGGGTGCCATTTACCACAACAACTTGCGTTATGACATGCAAGACATTTATAGAGGAGATGGTGTGCACTTCAATGATGAAGGGAACAGAGTCTTCCTCTTGAACCTTAGACTCTGCATCGGTACTTACTTGTAGGTACCACTAAAAAAATGACTTCATAAACACAACAGCTCTTTTTAGAGCTCCCTAATATCTAAACTCTTAAATCTGCTTTTCATTTATTTTTTTTTATTTTTTTTTACCGTACGCTTACCGTAAGCTTACCGTACGCGTACCCCGTGATTTTTTTAAAAATCAATAAATGTTTTTTTTGTACTTTTCTGTCCTTCTTTGACCCCCTTACAAATGTTAGGGGGTCTGTAACTCTCCTCATTGCCCCCTTTCCTTGTTTTCACTCTTTTTTTTCAGAGTGAAATACACAAAATGGCGGCCGCCGCTTCCTGGTTTCGACCGATTCGAATGTTTACTAAGATCTAAGAGCCAATCAGAATCGCGCTCGCGCACGCCACCGTACGCTTACCGTAAGCGTACGGTAAGCGTACCGTAAGCGGGCTCAGATATATATATTGATTTAAAGGCTATTTTCTCAGAATCTACTGAACAGATTTACACCAAACCTACAAAAGGCACTTCCTTGACCTAGGGACTACCTCTCTGCCAAATTTTGAGTAATTCTGTTCAGCCGTTCGGGCTGTAGCTCGTTCTAAAGGTCCTATGGAAAAATGCATGGGAAAAACGCGTTTTGGGACCCCCCTTTTATCTCAGCCCCCGCTTGACGAATCCCCCCGAGACTTTCAGGGTAGGAGCGGAGCGTAGCGCCCCACCTATTTTGAGAAATTCGCGAGGATTCGTCAACCGGCGCCAAAGTTATTCAAAATAGAATGTTGCGGATTTCCTATGGAAAAGGGGTCCTAACTATAACTACCTACTGGCGGTCGCCAGTAGGTAATACATATATATATATATATATATATATATATATATATAAAGTGCATTATAGATTTTAAAGGACATTTTCAACAGACAGTAGCATAGATAGGCAAAATAGATACTGAGGTAGCTAAGGGAGACTGTTGTGAAGGTGAGGAGAGTAGAGGCACAGAATTCCCTGAGGTAGTGCTGCTCAGATTTATTTAGAAGTTCTGAGGTGTTAGCCAACGAACCAGCTGGGTGGTTTAAGGGTGTCGGTTTAAAAATATGTTGAAGAGAAGAAGTTTCAGTTTCTTCTTGAACTAATGGAATTAATGTTTGTCATGTAAATCTTGAGGCAGCGAGTTCCAGATTCTAGGGGCGTTCCCTGCGAAGGAGCGGGTGCGAGATTTCTCTTTCTTGAATTTGGGTTTAATCAAGAGTAGACTGTAAGAGCTTCGAAGAGGTCTCCTTTGGCCAGGTTTTGATCATTTATTTACGAGGTAGGATGGTTTTTCTGTGTAAAGAGCTTTATGAGTTTTACACACAGTTTTGAATATGGATCTTGCCTCAATTGGTAGCCAGTAGAATTTCTTTAGAGTGGGAGTGGTGTGATTGAAGGTCTCTCCCCTCCAATAGCAGTCTAGCCACTATGTGGAGTATGGCATTCAGAGGGGCTAGGTGTGTTTTTGGGGCTCATGCAATTGTTGCGTTGCCGTAGTCTAGCTTGGGGAGGACTAGGGATTGCACTACAGTCTTTAGGTCATTGATGGGGATAAATGGTTTGAATTTTTTATGGTGTTTCAGCATGTAGAAGGCACTTTTAGCAGACGCATTAATATGCTCTGTCATACTCAGGTGTCTGTCAAGTGTAATTCCCTGTGATTTGATAGATTAGGATATGGATAGATTGCAGTTTAATGCAGTGAGGTTATCAAGTCAGATATCTACGGGAAATTATTTATCTTTGGGTTGGATGAAGAGTTGAGTTGTGTTGGGGTTGAGCCTAAAATGGTTGATGGTCAGCCAGGATTGAAAAGTGGAGAGAGTGCTATTTGTGTGCTGGGTGCATTTGATTGACTAGATTTTCATGCAGAGTTGAGTGTCATCTGCATAGAGATGGATGATAGGCAGTTTCGGCTTGTTTCAGTAACGTTGCAAGGGGTTCTATATAATGGCTGAATTGGGCAGGAGACAGGATTGACTGTTGCAGGAATCCTTGTGTGACAAGCACTGCTTTTGAGGTCTATTTGTTTAACTTGATCAGTTGAGAGCATTGGTTCAGGAAAGAGGCAAATCATTTAAAGGGCTGTTCCTTTGATGCCTACACTCTGCAAGAGGGTGTTTAGGAGGATGTCATGCTTGAGGTCCAGGAGGACTAGGAGGCTGCCCAGGCCATCCTCTAGAGATCTGTGCATGTCGTCTATGATGTTTAGTATTGCAGTATTTGTACTGCAGCCTTTTCTGAACCCAGGTTGCAAAGTGTTGTGCAAGTTGTATTTTTCGATGTGGTTGCTGAGTTGTGCAAGCACACATTTTTCAATGGTCTTGGCAAGGAGAGGGGGATTAGTTATGGGTCTGTAGTTGTTGAGTTCGTTCAAGTCGGAGTCTGTTTTTTTGATGAGGGGCGACTTGTCCATGTTTGAGTGGGGTCGACATGGAGCCGCTCGAAAGGGAGGAGTTAATGATTTTGGTCCATATAGGAGACATGATGTGCCTACGATGTTTGACAAGCTCTGCAGGGAGGGGGTCAGACAGTTCAGGCCAACCACAGTGATCAACCTTGTTCTGCTGAAAAAGAACCCTGTTGCTTTATTTCCGGGGCCTGATGCATGCAGCAGAGAAGGTGATGCATCATTGTCGATCCCTCTGTATGTAGGCGATGCATCAGTTCCAAGCCGTGCAAATCGAGATGCGTTGTTTGCGGCTTCTTCAGATGTAGGCGACGCGTTGTCGTCGAGCCGTGCAGCCAGTGATGCAATACCCTTGTCCTCAGCAGCAGCAGCGAAGTGTCAGCAACAAGTGGAGAGGCGTTGGTTCTGACTGACGCAATGGTGGCAGTGCATGAATTTTGATGGAAACCGCAGAGAAAACCCACTTCCAACTGGACCAGCACCACTTGGCAAGGCAAGACTGACAGTTGGCAGAGTCCAATTGCTGTAGCAGAGTTGTTAGAAGTCTTTGATGTCCCTGAGACTGAAGAACAGGAGGCAAGCCAGCAAGCCCTTGGAGTCACTTTGGTTCTCGGGTGTAGAGATGCAGGTCCAGTCCTTCTTACTACTAGGCAAGGACGGCAGAAAGCAAGGCAGGCACAGCAAAGCAGGAGTCCAGCAAAGTCCAGCAGAGTCCAGAAGAGTGACAGTCCTTTCAGCAGCACTGCAGTCTTTCTTCCTGGCAGAGTATTTTCAGGTCCAGAAGTGCACTGAATTGGTGGTGTCTGAGGTTCATGCTTATACCCAAATGTTTCTTTGAAGTGGGGAGACTTCAAAGAGAGGTCTTTGAAGTGCACATAGCCCCTGCCCTTCCTGCCCTGACTCAAGACTCACCACAGGGGGTTAAGCAGTCCTTTGTGTGGGGACAGGACACAGCCCATCCAGGTGTATGTGTGAGCTCTTCCCTCCGATCCTGCCCAGGATGACCCATCAGGATGTTGAGGGCCCATCAGTCACACCTATGTTTCCTTTGTGTATGGCTGTCTGGAGGAAATGCACAAACCCCAGCTGTCCCCCACTCCAGACGTGTACTCAGAGACAGGTAGAAGGCACATAATGGTTAAAGTAAGAAAATGCCAACTTTCAGAATTCCAACTTAAAATCCCACATTACCATAAGCTGTGATTTTAAATTGTGAGTCCAGAGGCACGCAACTTGAAATGTCTATCTTTTTTAAACTGGATATTACACTTATAAAATGAAATAAGGTAATCCCAGTGTTAACCAATAGGAGTGATAGGCCTTGCAATAGTAAAAAGAAATGTAAGAGTTTTTCACTACCAGGACATGTAAAACATAAAAGTATATGTCTAACTTTTTAAATACACTGCACCCTGCCCTTGGGCCAGTCCAGGACCTATTTTAGTGGTGATGTATATGTATTAAAAAGCAAGGTTGGATGACTAACTTGTCAGGTCGATATGACAGTTTTGAACTGCACACACAGGCTTTCCAATGGTAGGCCTGAGACATGTTTAAAGGGATACTGAAGTTGGTGGCACAATCAGTGCTGCAGACCCACTTGTAGCATTTTATTTCCAGGCTCTGGGCACATATAGTGCACGTTACTAGGGACTTATAATTAAATTAAATATGCCAATTGTGGATAAGCCAATGTTACCATATTTTAAGTAGTTAACACATGCACTTTAGCATTAGTTAGCAGTGGTAAAGTGCCCAGAGTCCTAAAGCCACCAAAACCGAATTCAGCAAAACAAAAGGGAGGAGGAAGGCACAATGTTTGGGGGCGACCCAGCAGAAAGGACCTGGTCCAACAGTGACCCACTCATTCTAGTTAGGGTCAGTTGGGAAGGAACGTCAGAGTTATCTCAAAAGTATATTGTGGCTTTTTTAATAGGCCTCAGGAATGTGAAGGCACAGTACATGAATCAGGCAAAGAAAATTCTTCATGGGAGCCAAGAGCTAATGAAGGAATGGCATGACCAGAAAGTGATGCTGACAGGATACCTGGAGGCTCAGGAGGTGTTGGTGCTGAAACCAATTTGCCCAAGAGCTTTAGAGTATTATTGGTGTGGGCTGTACTAGGAAGTACAGAATGTATCTGATCTAATTGGTGGACACAGGTGCCACACAGAAGCCAAAGACAGCTTTCCACGTGAACCAGCTTTAGCCATACCTCTGGAGGGATCTCACAGTAAGCATCCTGACAATCACCTGAATGGGCTGGCTGTGCTTCCCTTCCCGCACCTACCGCATCAATGTGATCTCCTTGTGGTCCTGCTGGGGTGGGACTATGTGCCCCAGCTACTTCGAGGTGGAAGGAGGGGCCGGCCCCTTTCTGAAAAGTGCCAGAGAATTTGAATAGCTTAGGATATGAACCTGAATGGTCTGTCTGTGCTGCCCTGCCCGCACCTACAGCATGACCAGTGATCTCTTTGCAGCCCTGCTGCGGTGGTACAATGTCCCCCAGCATACTACGAGATGGAAATAGGGGTCGGACACGCACTGAAAAACTTCAGCACAGGACATAAATCTGGACAGGCTGTCTGTGCTGCCCTGCCTGCACCTGTTGCATCACCAGTGATCTCTTTGCAGCCTTGCTGGGGTGGGACTACGTCCCCAGCTTACTCTTAGGTGGAAGGAGGGGCAGGCCACACACTGAAAAGTGCCCATGGTTTCCCACTGCGCAGGACATGTTTGGACGTGCACCTTGGTGAAGACCAGGCCAAGACCGGCCAATCTTAGACTGTCATAGACTGACAGAGACTTCACTGGGCCCAATCTCTTGGCTCATTGTTCCACTGTCCTTTGTCATCTGGTGGTATGTCATCTATAAATGTACTGTGAGTCTTGCTATTATTACCTTTTGGATATTCATGTGTCTTGAGCCTGCTCTGTGGCGATTATGGGCAAAAGGAAGGTTGTACCCTGGAACTCTACAACTTTACAACAGCCATGACAGCACCCACATACCACAATTGATAGTTTTCCGACAAGGGCATTGGACTTGGTGTCTAATGAGATCAAATTAGCAGAACGTCGGCTTTCATTAACAGCTGATGATTTGGATTTACAGCCATTACCCATGACAGCTTGCACCACTTCCCAATGTAGTGATGATTTCTCTGCCTCTATGGTGCAATTGACCATGTGGTCGAATTTATCTGCAAGGGATAGGCCCTAGCGTGTGCAACTGTGACAAGAGGGCTGCTCATGTTGACCCACTAAATGAGGGTGAGGTATTGGGTTTAAATATTGGGAATGTGTAAAATCCTTGCTACCCAGACACAGTCCTAGTCGAGAACCAGATCCAGCGCCAATGGCAAAATGCAGGAAAAAGACTTTAAAATCCAAGCCGTCAAACCACATTGCCAAACCAGCTGCACATGGAACAGATGATCACACAAATGTGCCTTTAGCAATTGTTGATACCTGGTACAGTATGAGTGTACGCTTAAATGAACTACTGGATGTAAAACTACGCCTGCTCTACGATCGGCTTAAAACAATTAAGGCCAAACTGGACAATATAGAGGAGACTCATCTCCAGAAATTACAGACTATTTCAACCACTAAAACTAATCCTCTGTCTGGCTCTGTAATACCACTAGTGCAATATTCAGTCTGTAATAGTGGGGGCAGTGGTCCTGATGTCAACATTGAACTTCTGGTTAAAGATACAGGAATTGCCCTGCCCTTACTGCCACAGATGATTGGTGATTAGGCTTCTTTAGTCTTCCCCGTTAAAAAGGACGACGATTGCAGTTTGATGCCTGGATCCCTCCCTGTGATAAATCTACCTCCTGCCTCACATCTGTATGTCATTGTGCAAGCTAATGTACCCAGCCTGCCTGTTGACCAACCCAAACCTACAAGGGCCTTAATGAATAGAGTAATCCACTGGCTGAATTCCAATGTGTGTGAACAATAGGACCTATGTAATGAGATTTGTAGGAGAGTTGGATCTGCTTCTAATAGTTACCCCCACTTTTTGCTGATGTATCACTGTTTTCGACTTTGTCTGACTGGGATCCAGCTATCCAGGACCCCAGTCTAGCTGCTTTCTCCTCTAAATTGAATGCATGTACGTTAGGTAAACTCCAGATTGGATTCTGGGGTACCCTTATAAGTCTATATGAACCCAGAGCCTAGGTACCCAGAGGCCTCCCAGGGGCTGTAGCATGTACTGTGCCACCCCTGAGAGACCATTATAAATGACACCACAGGTCTGCTACAACAGCCTGTGTAACGTGGTGCATGCACCCCTCACTTAGATATAGGTTCACTATATCTATTCTAAATCACTGCACATATAAAATATAAACCTATCAGTCACCCCTATGGCAGGCCTTATCAATCTTGAAGGCAGGGTGCTGGGTTTTATGTGAGAGGCTGCACCTGCATGAGCAGAGCCCCTGTGCAGCCTTCGGAACCTATTTTGCGGGGTTGTTTGTGATGCAGCCAACCATATATATTTAAGTGCATTATAACCTCGCGGTAAATGCTAACTTTAAAACGGCTGCTTAGGAACATGTTGTGTTTGGTGTCAAACAACTTGGAATCATACCTCCCTGCCAGTAACTGGCGGGGGAGGTATGATTCCACCCTTCTAGAGGGACATATGTGACTCACCGGGCTATCCGGTACCAGCCTTCTCGACCTGGGCATCACAAAATGGATGCTGCCAGCCACAAACACGAGTCTACCCTCCTGCTGCTGAGCCAAGTTCGAGCAGGGGAAGACTTGACAATAGGTTTCCTGACACAGGGAATTTTGACCACCCCCCAGACAGGCTTTAGTGTATTGGGGCTGGGTGGGTGCACTCTGAGAGTGCTTTGAAGTCTGCACTGGGGGCACATTTGGTGTCCCTGTGCATAGTCCACCTCAAACCGGTTGCAGGAGCCATTTGCTCCTGCTCTGGCGCAAAACTGGACAAGGGACATGGGTGTAGCCACCCCTCTGTCCTGACCCTCCCATTGGTGGGTCCCCAGAGTTTGTCCCACCCCTTCCTTGGGTATAAAGTAGGAACCCCTGACTACAGGACTTTAGATTTTACCTGGACTAAAATCTGCTACAGAAACCAAGTGCTTTGACGATCTACACTATGCTGGATGACTGGAGAATCTCCCTTGGAGTAAAGAAGTTACTCCCCTGCAAGGCAGGCACCTTTAATGCATCTGACCGGTTTGCATCTCCCGAGCTCCTGAGGACTCTGAAGATTTCTGCAACACATGAGGTGGGTGCCCGAGGTCTCTGACGTCGATCTGCTCTCTCAGCAATTCTGAGACCAGTACCCCTCGTGGCGACCTTGCAACTGGAACACCTGTTCACCTTATACTTTTGCAGCAGTATATGCTTTTCGGCGATCCCTGAGGCTGTGCTTTGGGCTACTTGTAGTCCTGACCTGAGCAGTAATTCCACCAAAGATTTCTGGCCTACAGTCCACGAGTGTTCCGTGGGCTGGTATTTCGTGATTCAGCTTGAGGTCCTTTCGCGAGCCCTGGTCCGTTGGCCTGTGGGTCCCTGTGAAGGTAACTTTGACTTTCCGTGGGCTTCCCTGGTTGCTCCGGATGTGCCCTGACTCTCCATAGCTTGGAGAGTCTCCAGGACCTTGCTGGTCCTCACCGAAGATTATTTCCTCTGCCCGCGTGGGTTGCAGTTGCCAAGGCATATTGGTGTTCAATCCGGACACTGACCCCCCAGCACTTGACATCCTTCATGGGTCAGCTCACCTCCAGACTTTGGTCGTCATCGACGTCTCCTGGTCCCCGTGGCTGCAGAGTCAAGCATCGCATTTTCTCACCTGAAGCACCTGACATCGGTGGGCATTAGTCTATTGTGCTCCTGGTCACTGTGAAGTGACCCAGACTCTGTCCCCTCTGCTTTCAGGTTCTTCTCACCTCGGATCCAGGCTTAGATTCCACTGGACACTTTTCATCTTCCCAGCAGCAACACGTTTTTGCATCACGCCATTGAAAACGACGAAGGTTCCCGACATCACTTGACCCCTATGCACCAGACTCCTCTGGGATAGGTAACACCGGTATCTCAGTACTCTCAAGGGTGCTGGCCTTAGAACCTTCTATGTTTGAAAGGGTTTGCCTAAAGTCCTCTCCAAAGTGTCCTTAATCTTTAAAATTCCAACAGCGACTTTCCCATAGGATTGTACAGAGCTCATGCCTGTGTTTACACACTGCACCCGTCCTCCGTGGGTCCCCTGTGTCACTACTTTGGGTGGGTCCTTGGGGTACCAGCAATTCTACATGCTCTAGGCACTGTGCCTAGTCAAGTCGGGGTTGTTATACCACTTTCTTAGTATATGGTTCGGCCTCCCTCTGGAGCCCGCTGTGTATTGTGCTATTTACTGTCGTTCTAGTGATTTAATATTGTGTGCTTTGTGTTCCAATCTCATAAAGAGGTTAGTAGAGACTGTTTAGTAATAAATACATATATTTTATATATCTCTTGTGTGGTTCTCCTTTCATTTGGTCATTCAGGAGGTTATGATATGGTAAAACAAGCTGCTTTACATTCCTTCGAGACTTAGCCTGAAGGCTGCTCTCCAAAGCTACCACTAGGATAGCTTTCAATAAAGGTTGTTTGTAACCTAATCATCAATAAGGGTTGTTTGGACTGGTACAAGGTGCCCACTTTAATTAGTGGTCAGCATACACCAGGCCAACTTCTCACAAGATTCTCTTGGCACGGCAGGTGGGGGGCATTGGATGCTTGGGACCCTCTTGTGATAAAGGCAAAAAATGGTTCTGTTGGGAATTGGTAAGCTTAGTTACACATGCAATAAATGCTAAATCTCATTCAGTAAACATTCATTCATGGAGCAAAAAGGGGGGAGTATACACACATGAACAAAAGGATTCAGAAATTAAATTAATTTTTACTTTATAATCAGTGTCTGGAAATTTTTCAAAAAGCTGTGCATTTACAGGTCTGACCAACCATAATACAAATACAACATAGAACATTCAGTGCTTACATAGACTCATTAACATAAAATCACATTTGCCATATACACAAATAACAGAAATAAATGATACAGATAGAGTCCACAAATCAAGAGCATTGACCACAATTGGACATGATTTCCCAATTCTGATTGTGGAAGTGCGTGGACGATTTGGACAGAGCACGTCGACGTTTCGACCCTATATAATAGTGCTGGGTTGTGTGCATCTAGTACGGGTCTTCTTCAGGACAAAAAGTAGGGCTGGCTGCCTGTAAGTACAAATAATTTTACATAAGGGACATGTGTGTATAAAGAATGAAGGAACAATGAAGGTATCCCTCAGTGTCTCAGACGCTCACCTGGAGTCAGGGTAATATGGGATTTTAATTTCCTTGTCTCTCATTAGAGTTCTCAGCCGTCATCTGAATTAATCAGGGATTCTGTAATCAATAAATAACAGAAATAGGCTCTAGAAATCCCTATTGTACACGACGACATGTAACGCAGTATAGTTAACAGGTCACGTACCTTCACAGTGAAAGATTCAACTGGAAAATGGTGGTGCCGTCAAAACGATCGCCACTTACTGTAAATAAGAGGGCAGAGATTAGCGCCATAATGGAACGCCTAGATTGATTTTAACCAGTTACACAGTAGACTAATGTGTTGTACACAGCAAAAGCAGATGCGTATTATGCGCCCATGTGAAAATATTCTTCTACCGTATAGCCAAAAGTGTGCAGAATAGAAAGTCATTACTACCGGGTGGCACTCGTAAAGCCAACTCCGTAATAGACCCGACTTAGAGCTTTTGAGCTGTGGAACGAAAGGGTCCTATATGCGTGGTATTTAAATTGGCAACTTCACAAGTGTTTCTCAATGACGGTACCAATTTACAAATACTATGGTTTTTAAATAAATCCGCGTAGTCTTATAACTGGGGACATTGTTTTTGACATTTCGCAGCAAAGTGCTTGTACGTCTAAAAAGAAATCATGTAACGCGGCTGGGCGAGGGGCCAATGGTTTTGAAACTTACATGGTAGTCTCCGCAAGGACGTCTGTATCCGTCTCACGCTCTGCAGCTAATGACAGCGAGGCGAGGGAGAAGCCGGCTATATGACGTTATCCCAATTGGTGTCTACGTGCAGGCAGTCAGCTGCTCGTGGACAAAACACGGAGCGGATTCTAAAAGTAACCCGGTCACAGGTTCCTGGCGCGTTATCTTATGTATTCATCCGGTCGCAAACAATACTCATAAGTGAGAACACGGAATGTTATATCCCATAGATCCTATATCTGTGAAAAGTGTATCACATTTAGCCGACCACCGTGTTGAAATGCGGTAGCGATACGGATCTTAATGGGCCAACTAATGGAATTCGTACTGGTTGTGACGTATGGTGTAAATGAGCTCCTATGTGTCTTTTCTTGTATCCATTCACGATATAATTCATCGAGGCAGTATTTAGTTGCCTATTAAATATCAGTTACGGAATGAACTCCTCGTACAAGTGGAATAAATCAATTACATAATTTCAAAGACAAGTCATGTGTAACAAATACTTAGTGGAATGTGGACAAGCAGCAATATTCGAACACCATATTAGAAAGATCGACAGTTTTCTGAATCAGTTTTCAAACAATCTAAGGAGTTATATCCTTCAAGAGAACATGTTTTTTCCGCAAAATATATTTACGCTACATGAAGATGGATTTAAAACAGTGTTTTCTATATACCATAACCTTAATGAGGTTTGTATTCTCATAGAATTATGTGTTATAAATTAAAACTGACACGTATATTACTGTCTAAACATACGGCGCAATTCATCACATTCAGAGCAATCATATGTAGCATATTATACATGCAAAATACTCGTAAATGAGTACACGTTGAATACATCTTTCTGATGGAATATCCATTAATGGGGAGTGTGTCCTACATCCATAGACTCATAAATAGAGATAATGATGTTAATGCATTTACACAATTAAGACATATTATAACTTACTCATTTGCACATATGTCTCCTCGTGTTCATTGAGGCCATGATTTACAGAATCAAGGGTATGGATCCAACGACATTCCTTATAATTAAGGGAAATGGCAGTGTTCCCACCCCTTTGGTGTAAGGTGATTTTTTCTATTACCCACCACTCTAGATGATTATGAGTGTGTCCTGCGTTCATATAGTGTTCTACCATGGGGGCCCCCAAGGTCTTACATTTGATTCTGCTCTGGTGCTGCAGGATCCTGTTTTTTACTTTTTGGGTCGTCTGGCCTACATAGATTAGCTGGCACGGGCATCTGATGGCATAGATAACATTTTGACTATTGCAATTAGAGAATTGATTAAGTGTATATGTTTTCCCACGGTGACTGAAGGTGGCTCCAGGTGTGGTACATTCGCATGCCTTACAGTGACTACATTTGTAGTGTCCCTTAATTGATGGTAGGCCAAGTTGCGATCTAATATCTGGTGTATGCGGAGATTCTAGAAATGAAGAAACTACACAGTCCTTAATGTTTTTTGCACGTTTGAAGGCAAACATCGGAGTGTCGGTAATACCAATTTCTGAACCAACAAGGTTCCAATATTTTTTGATGACTTTTTTTATTTCGTTGCTTCTGGTATTAAAAGTCGTTACGCATACCAATTTATCCATTGTATGGCCCTTGGGTTTTACTTCAAGTAAAGTTTCCTGTGGCCTATACCAGGCTCTTTTTCTGGCTCTATTGAGAAGTCCTTTGGGGTATCCCCTTTCCCTTAGTTTAGCAAGCAGAATGTCAGTTTCTTTAAAGAAGTCTTTCCTTCTGGTGCAGTTGCGACGTAATCGCAAAAATTGTCCATAAGGTAAGTTATCCCTTAGATTTCTAGGGTGATGAGAATTGTACTGGAGCAGGGTGTTTCGATCCGTTGGTTTTTTATATAGATTCATAACAATTCTGCCATCCTCCGCTTCAAATGTAAGGTCCAAAAAGGGGATCGATTGATCACTGTACGTCATGGTGAATTGGATATTTGTGTTGCGCGCATTAAGCCATGATAGAAATTCCAATAGTTGGTCAACTGAGCCTCACCATAACATCATGATATCATCGATATATCGTTTCCAGGCAGTGATATTATCGATATAGGGGTTTTCATCAGAATAAATGTGTTTGTCTTCGAAGTGGTCCATGTACAGGTTCGCCAAGCTCGGCGCGAACCCGGCTCCCATGGCTACTCCTCTGCATTGGTAAAAGAACTCATTTTGGAAGATGAAGTAATTTTTCTCCATAGCAATATGCAGTAACTGTACAAGGAAGTCAGTTGGAATCCAGTGAGGTGTAGGGCGGGTTTCTAGTATGTTCCTGATGACATCAATGGCCTCATTCTGTGGTATGCTTGTGTATAGTGAACACACGTCAAGTGTGACAAATAACTGTGTGGTCCCATCAAAAGGTTGGTCTTCAAACAATATAATAGTGTGCATTGTGTCTCTGACATATGATCTGGTCTCCACAAAAAATGGTTGCAAAAAACTGTCAAGATATTGGTTCAGTGGTTCCAACACTGAGCCACAACCCGACACAATAGGTCTGCCGGGGGGTTTTTGTAAGTTTTTATGAACCTTCGGGATGGTGTAAATCGTGGGAATCCTAGGATTTGTTTTATTTAGGAACTTACTCTCTGGCTCTGACAGGAAGCCTTGTTCAATGCCACGGTTAGTAAGATCTCTAATTAGTTTCGCAATTTCCTTAGTGGGATCACCAGGAATCCGGGTGTAACTCATAGTACAACCAAGTTGTTGATTGATTTCCAGTATGTAGTCTTCTGTATTTTGTACTACCACCGCTCCACCCTTATCGGCAGTCTTAATAACAATAGATTTATTGCTATTCAGTGTGTGCAGGGCTAGTCTTTCTTCTTTGGTGATGTTGTGTTTGATATATTTAAAGTTGTTTAACAGTTCCATGACTTCACTCATCACTATTTTCTCGAAGGCTATGATTCTTTCATTCATCAAGTGAGAAGCCGGCGTGAAGGTTGATATTGGGCGGAAGTCTGTTGCTGTCTGTTTTTTGTTGTAATTTTCATTTTTCACAAAGAAGTATTTTAGACGGATCTTTCTGAAGAATTGTTGCAATTCCAATTTGATATTAAAGGAATTGGGTATTGAGGTAGGTACAAAGGACAACCCTCTCGACAGGATATCGTGTTCCGCCTTATTCAAGGTGTAATTTGAGATATTCAATATGGGGTCTTTGATATTTGTAATGGCATTTGTTGTTCCTTGTTCTGTAGTGGATGCTTCCAAGGCTATAGACAGTTCATTATTAGGATTACTAATTACCAACGGTAAGTTTGACGTCTGGTCCGAATCTCTCCGTGATTCTGTTGTGGCTGTGTTTGAAACCGTACTCTGGAGTTCCCACGTCTGTTGCCGCGTCCTTGGTTCCATCTGGTCGGTCTCCCCCAGTTCTGGTCTCGATTGATCCAAGTGGGCTCGCCTAAAAAAGACGAAGTAGATGGTTCAAAGTTATCGTGATAGCGTGTCCTTGATTGATGCGTTGGAACTTGCTGGAAGGCTGATTCGTGGGGTTGGAAAGTGGTTCCGTCTGAAAGTGTGCGTGGGTCTGAGCTAGTGCTTGCTCTCTCCGATTCGTTCTCTGACCCACTTCCGAAAGAGGAATTGGAGAAGGTCGCAAATCTCCGTGAATACTGTCTATTCCGATTCGTGTAGTACCCCTGAGAGTCTTGGGTATAATAGTCATCACTGATATACGGGTATGTGATCTTTTTGTCATACGCCTTAATATCTTTGGCAAGTTTTTCCAGTTTTCGGTTCAAAGTTATGGTGTTAAATTCAGCTGTTGCTTTATCTGCTTTCTCTAAGGCCTCCTTTGCGTTCTTCAACCCCCTGTCTTCTAAGATCTCTTTTCTTAGATCCGATATCTCTTGAATCAGTTTCTTCGCATATTCACGGGCTGTTTCCACCCCCAAGACCATCCAGTGTCGAGAGCAGTTGTTAGCCACAAAACTAAATCCTTCGCGGAATTTTGGTAGATCAATGAAGATTGCTGGCTCGTTTCGGACTTGAAGTCCCTTTGGGATTATATTTGCTTGTAAGTACTTAGTTAGTACATGGCCATGTAGTCTTGTGCGTATCAGTTTCTTTTCTAATCTCTCTAAGCGTGACAACTTATCATTTAGGGTAGTGTCTATAGGAGTTAGACCAGTACCTAAATAATCAAACTCTGCTTGTTCTTGAATTAGTTTATTGATATAGTCCTCACTGTAGGACAATGTTTCTTTATCTGACATACTATGTGATTTATATTTTCAGAAAAGTCAATGAATGATTTGAAAGAACCCTCACAGGTAGGAACCTGCACTAGATATCCATTAAAGATAATGGGGTAACCCAGTAACCCTCAGAACCTGGGCATTTGTGATAAAGGCAAAAAATGGTTCTGTTGGGAATTGGTAAGCTTAGTTACACACATGTCCCTTATGTAAAATTATTTGTACTTACAGGCAGCCAGCCCTACTTTTTGTCCTGAAGAAGACCCGTACTAGATGCACACAACCCAGCACTATTATATAGGGTCGAAACGTCGACGTGCTCTGTCCAAATCGTCCACGCACTTCCACAATCAGAATTGGGAAATCATGTCCAATTGTGGTCAATGCTCTTGATTTGTGGACTCTATCTGTATCATTTATTTCTGTTATTTGTGTATATGGCAAATGTGATTTTATGTTAATGAGTCTATGTAAGCACTGAATGTTCTATGTTGTATTTGTATTATGGTTGGTCAGACCTGTAAATGCACAGCTTTTTGAAAAATTTCCGGACACTGATTATAAAGTAAAAATTAATTTAATTTCTGAATCCTTTTGTTCATGTGTGTATACTCCCCCCTTTTTGCTCCATGAATGAATGTTTACTGAATGAGATTTAGCATTTATTGCATGTGTAACTAAGCTTACCAATTCCCAACAGAACCATTTTTTGCCTTTATCACAAATGCCCAGGTTCTGAGGGTTACTGGGTTACCCCATTATCTTTAATGGGACCCTCTTGTGGCAGGCGAATTTCTGGTGCAAGCTTGAGCTGGTTTGGTCAAATCTAGTTTGATTGGGATTCTGCCTTTGGGTTTTTTATAGGCATTTGGCCCCGGCTACATTTAGGTATAATGAGCCCCAAGCCACGTGCCCCTAACATTACAACAGATCGCACCAGAATAGGCCACTGCCCGTCCAAAACAGATTTGTGGCCTTGACAGGGGCCGGAAGATAATGATTGTGATCCTGATCGAGAGAGTAACTGTGGCACTGTAGTCAGGGCTTCTGGAGTTTCCCAAGGCGATTATATTCTTGGCCACTATCAAAGGGGGTCTTGCGGTCTAGTTTAAGGTCAATATTGGCTGTGCAACTTTACCTATTGTGTCTGATATGTATGTGGTGCAGGTCTTCAAGCTCTGCTGGGGGAGTAGTAAACTTAGGGTGTACATGGTGAATTTTTATAATGATGATTTCTGCATCAAGGGTAATTCAAACTTTCAGGGCCTGTTCTCTTTAATTGGATCCATAGAAGAGGAAGACGTAAAGGCTTGCAGACCCTTCAACCTCCTGTTGGCAGGTAACTTTAATGCCAAATTAGGCCTCCTACCTCTATTGACACAAGCAATCTTTCACCCTCTTCCAAGGTTAAGGTGATCTAAATGCTATGGTGGATCATGACTTAAAAATGGGGTCAGTGACTCCTGTTCATCGGTAATCCTGACTATGACTGGGAAGGGCAATGGGACCTGTGTGTATTACATCTTCAGCTCGCAAAGTTTGTCTCCTTTGATTACGGTGGTCGAGGTCCGTGTATTAGCATTTAGTGATCATAACCCGTTAGTAGTGCAGATTGTGGTCCCCCTTGAGCATCAACGGGAAGTCACAGTGAGTAACCAGGTGTTAGTTACCAAAGACACGGGCGCAGGTTGGACTGGTGTTCTGCTGACATGAAATTGGTTATGAATCAGATGATTAGCTGCAGTATGGACCTGGTGAATTCTTGTACTCTGGAATCACAAGGTTCTTTAACTGTACTAGATAGCATTATCGAACTTTTATCACATATTAAAGATATACTGACTGGACCAGTGGGTAAGGTCCCCCTCATGATAAATCTTGGTTTGACAAAGATTGCAGGGTTGCCAATAATAGTTTGTGCAGCACCCTAAAGCAAGTCCCAGAGTACAATTGCAGCCTTTAGAAAGGCGTATGCTTTGGCATTAAAAAAGAGGAAGGTAGCCATTAAGGATGACAAATAGGAGGCTAATGTTGTTGCTTGACAGGAAAAAGATCCTCAGGCGTTTTGAAAGGCGGTGCGAGCTGGCTTATCCCCTGTGCCATCCCTATATAAAGTTACTGTTCATATTACTGGCAAGGCCTGGAGAGATCATCTCTCTGGTATTTATTCTACTAATGATGATGTGTTACTCGAAGAGGAACAGTGCGACTCTTTATTTTGTGGTAACCTTTCTTTTTGTGTTGATGAAGTTGTTAAAGTCATTCACAACAGCCCTTGCAAGAAGGCTCTGGGCCCGAACGGAATCCCTCTTTCTGTTTTTTAAAGAAGATCCTGGGTTCTGGCCTCCTGTGCTAACCAGTGTTTTTAATTCAGATTGCCGGTGAGGGCCCTGCCATCCTGGCACACGTCAATTGTTGTTCCTATTTTTAAAAGGGGTAATGCTCATGATCCCAGGTGTTACTGCCCGATATCCTTGCTCGATTCCACACCTAAGATAATTGGCAGAGTAATCCCTGATCATCTTCTTTCTTGGGCAAATGAGAATATTGCCCTCTCCCAACTACAATATGCTTTTAGGAAGGGTCCTGGGACAACTGAACAGCACCTCAATCTACATCTTATCGTAGATAAATACAAAATTGCAATGGGTGCCCATATTCATATTCCATTTGTGGGCCTGTTGAGTGCGGATGTATGACGTAACAACGCGTACCATTACAACGCGGTATGTTACATCGCGGTTTTAACAACGCAAGTCGTTACATCGACTTGCGTTGGAGGGCGCTGGACATAGGAATAGTGTGAATTACTATTCCAACTCCAGTCTACGTACAGTAGGGAAGGTGTTGGATTAGTAATTCACACTATTCCTTAGCCTACAGCGCCCTCCAGTGCAAGTCGGTGTAACGACTTGCGTTGTTAAAACCACGATGTAACCATACCGCGTTGTAATGGTTGAGTGGTAAAGGATGTTTCCCGTTGAGTGCTCTTGATTGAATTAGCAGGTCCAAATTATGGCCTGCCCTTGTGTCCCTGGGCCTCGAGGAGGGCTTGGTCTCTTTCCTAATACTCCTTCACCAGGATCTCTCAGCTTCTGTTAGATTTGGAAATTCCGGCGAGTGTACACCACAATTCAAAGTTAAATGAGGAGCATGCCAGGGATGTGTACTCGCCCCCATACTTTTTTTCCTTTATATTAAAGATTTGGAAAGAGTATTGGTATCTGCTGGGGCAGATATGCCATGTGTTGGGGAAAAGACCATGCCCGCTATATTATATGGGGACGACACAGTACTTCTCGCCAAGCCAGCCAATGGCCTAAAGATTTTAATTTCAAGTTTTGTGACCTTTATGAAGGGGCTTGATTTAGAGACACATTTCACAAATACTTTAATAATAATGTGTGGCCCTAGAAACATTAAAACCCACACTCTGAGCATAGGAGGAAGGAAATTGGACAGGGTTAGTTCCTTTCCATACCTCAGCTTGGATTTTGATGATGCTTACCCTTGGTCTCCCTGTCTTAGACGCAGGATAGTTTGTTTCTCTCATGCTGTTGCCATTACTTTTTCCTTTGCTGCATGTATTTGAACAAAACCGGTTCCTCCTGTTCTGGAAAATGATAGAAGGAAGTGTATACCAATAGTAACATTTGGAATGGGAATCTGGGTCTAAAGAGATGCTGGGGAGATTCAGGTGGAGGAGAATAGGTTTTGCTGTCACTTGTTGTGGGTTCCCCCCTTGACTCCACACTTCTGCCTGTACCAGGAATTACGGTTGGACTATGTTCACGATCTCATTATTGACTGAATCTTTGGTGCTCAATATGGCAAATAGTGAAGCTGAGCTTAATCGGTCAGTTATAAGAGATTGCCTCTCCTGTGACTATGGAATGATAATCCAGCGGTTAAAGTGCATCAGAGACACCTCTTTGTCTCTGGGTTGTGCATATATGTTCGAGAATGCTGATGTCATAACAAAAAAAGGGTAAAACTTGGATTCAGGATTGTTTTGTAAAGCATAGGCAGGCCTCTAGGGAGGCGGTGGAGGTGGTAAAACTAGCTGTGAGAGACTTTTGTGTAATTCAGATGCAGAAGGGACTGCACCATATTTACCTTTTGCACAGAATGTATAAGAACAAACAATGCTGACTAAATTTAGACTGAGTACGATTTGTTGGCTGTCATGTTTCCCGCTAGGGCAATACTCTTTTTCTGATACATGCATCTGCCCATGCGATGAGAAATCGCCTCAGTCTCTTCTGCACTTCATCTATTTTTGTAGTTACTACCTACCCAATACTAGAACATTCTTATTACCTCTGTTGCATAGGTATACGTTTTCTAAATGTAAAGCTGCCTTGCTCATTTTACAGGAACTTAATGATTATGACACATGTTATGGGATAGGTTCCTTTTTTATAATGCATTTTAGCACAGAGAAAGAGTACGTTTTTTTAACAGTTGTTATGCTGTTTATTGAACGATTATGATACGTTATTCATTTGGATGCCCTTTGAAATGCACTTTTGCACCGAGGAAAAGTATGTTATTTTAACTGTTGCAATGTGGCTCATTATTTGCACTCTAAATTCTGGCTTTTATTGTTTCCCTCACCAGCAGTCTAACAAAATATTGTACTTCCCGATGGTGTTGAATTCTAAGTGAGGCTTTTTACTGTGGTATGCTTTTAATGTTTTATGTATTTTAAATAGTCTTGCATATATTTATTATTTTTAAATCATAAGATTTTTTTGTAATGTGTTTATCTTTTATAATCTACTTGATGAGAACGAATAACGATGGATTAATTGAGTGACTGATTGATAATGACAGGGGAAGCTGAGGAAGAAAGTGAACCACTTTGTGACCTATTGCACAGTGATGAAAAGATGGATCTGTGGTAGGGATGGAATTTGCCCCTGAACTAACCTATGAGCATGAAGAACATGTAGAGAGATTCTGGGATGGATTTTCCATCTCTTTTAACTGACTCCCGGGTTGACACATGTCTATATACACAACATAGATACAGGTAGTTGCATGCCAATGAAGAGTAAGGTTTACAGGATGTCAGACGAAGTCCAGGAATCCATCAAAGCAGAGGCTCCCAATGTGTTTGACTTGGGAACTTTTCTGCAGTCCTTGAACTACTCCTGTAGTGGGTGGTATCGACGCAAGGATACACAGACTGCATGTTTATGTGGACTACCGCGTCCTTTATTAGCTGACCAGGTTGGATGTACACCTAACTCCCAGAGTGGATGACCTTCTTAAGCAGCAGGGTGAAGCTCACTTCTTGAAAACCTTTGAACTGACTAGTTGCTGCTAGCAGTTCACATTAGCATATAGTACCAAGAAGAAGACTGTAGTCAATACATCAGAGAGATCGTACCAGTTAAAATCATGCCTTTTGGACTAAAGAATGTTCCTGTCACTTTTGGTGCCTACCGAGTTTTGTTTTCTGAGGGCTGGGATAGTTTAATGTGGCCTACCTGGATAACACTGCTATATTTAGCAATACATAGGAGAATCACCTGAGATATGTAGAACAGGTGTTGGTGAAGATACACAGGAAAAACTGTACCAAGTGCCACTTTACTTTACCAACCGCACTCCGACATAACACCTACAGTAAGGCATTGGACGGATCTTACACCTTGGGGAAAGCCCAACCATACCTAAGGGAAGCCCTTGGGGCCAAGGCACACAAGAAAATCCTTTTCATGAGGCTAACGGCCCTTAGAACTATGGACTTCAATTCAGCATGGGCACGAGCAGACGGAGCCATCTCATGCCGCCTATGCAACTACCAACGGGAATCTTGGCTCCATTTATTATGTTGCTGTCCCAAATTTACCAGCGAACGACAGAGGCTGCTTCGTCCCATTTTAAGAGATCTTGGCATCAGAACATGCAAGGAGGCATCGGACTGGTGCTTCTCGGAAATAACAATACACCACCTTGCAAAAGCGGCAAAATTAATTTATCAGATTGGACAAGCTCTAGATGCTAGTGCATAAATGATTTTCCTCAAGCACTTGAAAATCAGAGTCAGATTAATGCGCCAACAAGGTGCTTTCGTAACATCCGTGGGCAAAGAAGAGCTTGCCCGCCACTCCAAGTACTTTGACTGGAACACTGCCGCATCAATATTAGGCTTCCGGATTGAAAGCAGAAAGGACCATGCACCACTAGATTGACTGTCGGAAATGGGAAATTTAAATCTCACACTAGGTCTGGGGAGGGGGGTGGAATGGGTGGGTGGGCAAAGGGGGTTGGGTTCTATTTTTAGCTTTTTACTGTAATGGTTTTAAATAATCGAACGGTTAATAATAAAATTAATCGAATCTGTTGTCTACTTTTGTCATAAGGTAGGCAACAGGAAGAGCTATCCATTGGATGCTAAGATCCAGACTGTGGGAGGTGCCCACCATCCAGACTCAAATGGGAGAATTCTTAGGACTTTCAGGATGGTATAGGAACTTTATGGCCAGCTATGGAATCACAGTTATGCCCTTGACAGCCATAACAGCCAAATCATCACCTAAGAAAGTGATTCGGACTGTGTCGGTAGGCCTATGCGGACCTGAAGGCAGCAGTATGTCATTCACCTATGTTGAAGGTACATCTCTATGGTCAGCCCTTGATTGTAATACTGATGCCTCAGAGAAAGAAGATGAAGCATTACTGGCTAAACTTAACAACAAAGGCATAGAGCATCCAATAGCCATTATCAATTGCAGTCTGTTTTCATGGGAACAGAGCAGGATGGCCATTGAAATAGAAAGTGAGGTAATAGTGTGGGCCCTGGGGTGGTTCCTATAGTTCTTGTTTTGTCCCATGTTTGCGGGCTAGACCGACCACTAGTCATTCAAGTGGATGATGGCAATAGAGACTTAGAGGCACAAGTTGCTGAGATAGTCTATATCAGTACAAGGCTTAGATTTCACAGTGGAACACAAAGACAAAGCCAGAATGAATCATGGGAATGCAGATGGATTTTCCTGCCAATTTTGCAGATCCAAAGACTGAACTTCTCCAATGATGGCGTAAAATTCTAGGTAGTCTGAACTACGAGGGACATCTGTTGAGACAGGAATGTTTCCTGCTTGGTGAATGGGTCTGTAACCCTACACCGAGCGACCCACTGCTTGTGGTGTCCTCGATAAGAGCAGTTAAACACATATATATCTTGGGGGTGATTTGAGAATACTACACTTCTGCCTAACCAGTGGCTTGTCCCACATTATTCAGTAGGGATCATAGCTGCTAGGAGACTCTGTCAGTAAGAACAGGATACCGAAGTGTGTAACACTTCAAGAGAGATCACAAAAGCGATTACAAATCTGTATTTTATTGCCCAAATTGTCCTATGTTCCATTAAGCCATGATGTGTGATTAAAGTACTTTCTTTTACAACCAAAGAGAAGCACTGGGCTGGAAAAAACATTATTGTGTCTATTGACATTGAGTTCTGAGCTCTTGACCCCACACTACTTCCCTCATAAGCCTTTGCCTGCATACTCTTGCTGCCTTGCAGGAAGGGTGTAGTTTGCAAATCCATAGCAGGACTGTCCCAGGACATAAATGGCAAACAACCTCAACCACCACATTTGGAGCACAACTGTCCCTGTCTTCCCTGTGGCACACTAAATGGGTCTGACTGAGATGTTTCTTCCTTAATTTTTAAATTGCATGTCTAACATTTGCTATCAATACTCCTTCAAACAGGATACCAGATTTATATTCTGTGCTATAACAGAAAGCTGAACATAACACATCTATCATTTGTATTACCTTCATTAGGAATTTTATGGAACTAACAAATGAGATCTATTTTTCTCATACGCAGGTATACAGAGTCAAGGCAGCTATGCAACTTTTATTTAACTCACAAACTGTTAATGTTTGCTATCATCTGTTTACAGTTTTAAGGGCTCTTTAAAACGATGATGGATAATAACTAATAGGTGAGTATAAAGTATGTATCAACTTATGTGATTGCTATTTAATGTCATGGATATCACAGTTCTAGTGAAATGTGAGCTTTTAAAATAAATAAACTAAAATAGTAAGCACACTGTTAGTTTGTGGAAGGCACTTGTAATATTGATTTATTTTAATTCCCTTCTGTTACCCTTGGGAACATTCTTTGTGAGTGTTATTAGACATCTCTGAACATACAAAACAGAGAGAAAAAATGTTGAATAAAATGTGGCACTTAGGTGAAGTCACCTTTATTAGGTGTACTATACAAGTTTACTCGTAAAGAACAAGCTAGAATATTTGCTACTTGTAAACTTGTAGTAATTGTGAAGACAAATTAAAAGGCTCAAAGACGACATGGGTTCAACATCTATCTCGGGGACATGAGTAGCTCAACACTCTGGAGTGACACTGAAGCTTGCGTACTATGACTTCCTTTGACAGGAACATTTCTATTACATGATGGTGCCTCAGCCACTTCAGTAATACATTTGTGAAGCCTTCACGTAGTCTAATAAATGTGATTCAAATTCAGTTTTTCACTTTTTATTTTTTAGATCTTTCATAAAATCAGGACCAGATGCACATAGTTTTTAGGTCTCGCCTGATTCAGCGCTTGCGCTGATCTGGCCGAGACATTTTGTATACAGGCTTTTCAAAGTGCTGCCGTGGCCTAAAGCTTCAGTGCACGTGAACGTGCACGCGCGCAGCGCGCAGCGCCATGTGTCTTTCCTCAGCACGCGATCGTAATCGCGATTGCGATCACTTTCACTTTCGCGGCCGCGTCACTTTGCCAAAGCTTGTGTATGTTATTTAAAATGCAATAGGCCTCATTTTCTATTTACTTCAAAGTCACTTAATTCTTAATGCTGTTTGTTAATGTGCGCAATCGGAAGGCAGGCTTGGGAACTGAACGAGCACCTGCATAAAACTAAAACTGGCCCATAAATGTCACAGCTCCCCCTTGACCACAATACTTGCAGGATGGGACGTAACAACCAACTTTTAAAACGTATTTAAAGGAATATTACATGTGTACAGTTTTCTGGAATATGCATTAAGCATTTTATAAACGTCAGGAAGCAGACGCGTTTTCTGCAGGACAATGCTGGGAAAATGCTGCATGGATTTCAGAGTGGAATTACACGTCTCCCAAAATGCAGGACAAGGAAACAGCCAAGTTTAATATAGTGCTGCATAGCCTCAATGGACAGCTGCGGTCTAGAATTGCAATTCTACGAGGTGGTGAAATGCTCCGGTGAAGTGAGGTACTGGAGGAAATTGTCCTAAACGAGGTTTTTGGATGAGAATCTCGCATTTATTCGTCCTCCATTAGCGCGAGCAACTCTGTGTTCAGGCTTAACCTCCTCCTCGTATGCCTGCTGAATAATAATCCCTATGAGAACACCAAAGATGTGCCCCCAGTTTAAGCACCTTCGGCACCAAAGTACGCTATGCATAACGTGCCCCTCAGTGATTTCTGGAAGTGAAAGTCTTTAAATTGCACATCTGTGCTGAATCCTAGCAGGTCACAATATCGTAGCAGCCCTGACTTCACCTCCCAGGTAACGCAGACGAATAGCCCTATACCTGCTCCACTTCATGCCGTTCGCCGATAGTTTCACGCTTATCAAAGCAAAGCAACATGCATACATGTGCAAGTACTGAAACCCTTTGAGTCCCGTAACACTCTGATCTATAGATACAGCAGAGGTAGCACAGGTTCAATCCTAGACAAAATAACATATGCCAGCAAGAACAGACCAAAGACAGTTTTTTCAAATAGACTTATGAGACAAGCAATCAGTAAAATGCATTAACCCTTACCTGTTTTAAGGCTGGGAATTCTAATACATCCATCACCTCCCTGTTAGCATAATAAAGCGTCACACCAAGCTCAGACCAAGTCCTTTAAGCGTCACTTTTATACATGGGAGTGAGAAGGCTATCACTGCATCGGTTCCAACGGGCTTGGTATTCCTATCGTGCTTCCCATGCGCTGCAAACGCTGCCGCGGCTGCAGCTACTGATGCTTTCTCTTGATCAGCATGACTTTTACGCTCAAAATAAACAAGCATTTGCAGTGCAATAGGTCTCGCATTTACGTGTGTTTGAGGTATTGGCATTGTCAATGACAATGGCTTTTAGTTTTGTTTTCATATTTATGTTTTAATAACGAAAACAAAAATAAAAGGCATTGTTATTTGCAATGTCAATAGCTCAAACTCGTATAAATGCGAGACCTATTGCATTGCAAATGCTTGTTTAGGTTGCAAATGGCCCAATTTGCAGCATTGGCCGTTAGCGACAGCAAAAAGCATTTTTATATGTACAAAGCCCTATTTTGCAATCAGTAACCTATTACCTAATCCCAAAATGGGTTAGCGATTTGGTATTAGGAAGAGGTGTTTTAAGGGCATCCCTCCTAATAGAGACTTGCAGTTGAATGTGTGAATGTTTTGTGCCCGAAATGCAGTTACAAAACATTCACATTTTATCACCCTCTTCAAGTAGGAGGTAACCCATCCACAAACAGGAAGGAGCTCCCAAGGGACCCCTTCCTCTTTGTGAATGTTTGTAAAAACATGTTTTAAGAGCAGCCAATGGTCCCACGGACCACTGCCTACTCTTCTAAAATAAAAAGAAAACTTAGCATTTTTCTTTTTGAAATGCATCCCATTTTTCTTTAAGGAAACAGGACTGCATTTAAAAAAACAGAAAAAACATTGCTTTATTTAAAAGCAATAACAAACATGGTGGTCTGCTGACCCCAGCAGGCCACCATCCCCGTGATTTTAGTGATTCCAAATGGGTCACAAACCGAGACCTACTTCATGAACATTAATGAGGTAGGTCAATTTGCAACCCACTGGGAATCGCTAAATGTGTGAAACACACATATGTACACAGCTGTTTGTGATTTCCAAATAGCGAATCACCAAAATTCGCTATTATGTAACAGCAAACCCAAAGATCTGTACATCTGGCTGATAGTCTTACAGTCACCTGTGTTGATCATTAAGTTTAGTGTGTTTTAAGAGCTGGCATGGTGGCTACTGAGTTCAAAGCTTGCCACAGACATCTCCTGTGAGCTGCAGGTCACAAGTTTGAATCTTGGTCAGACTGACTCAGTTTTCCTGCATAACGACATGATAAATTAGCAAGTTAAATTTACTAATGTTGTGTTATGCAGATTATGCAGAGCGCCCTATCATCCGAGAGGTAGGAGTATGTGTAAGGCTAGTCAAACCTAGGGACTAGTGGGACTACTCGGAAAGCCAGGTCTCCGGCTTCTTGCAGAATTCTAGAAGGAAGAAGTTCTGATGTGTAGCAGCAGGTCGAAGCACACTTTAGGAGCGATGTAGGAGAAGGCTCAAATGCTAGATTTGGTTTCCTGTATGAGTGGGGTGTATTCAAGTAGGATTCAGTGCTAAAATGTTTGTGCTCATCTCCCTAAACATGGTTTGATTTGCATACACCTAATTGGCATATTTAATGTACATTTAAGTATACCCTATACCCAGGGTCTGTAATTTAAACGCTACTAGTGGGCCTGCAGCACTTATTGTGCCACCCACTAAAGTAGCACGTTAAAACATGCCCCAGGCCTGCTAATGCAACCTGAATGCAGTGTTAAACTGCCATGTTGCTTTGGTGCCCATCGGGCAGGGTGCTGTTCAATTAAAAGGCTGGACATGTATATTTGAGTTTTACATTTCCTGGTAATAAACAACTTCTAAATTTCCTTTTCACTACTGTGAGGTCTTCCCCTCCCACAGGATAAGATTGGGGACTCGTTATTACATTTAAGAAGCTGTAATTTTCAAAGCAGGGAGCAGATAGCTATGTCATGTTTGGTATCTATTCAATTGTGATGATAAATCCTATTTAATGGCAAATTCAGATTTTTCATTGCGATTTTGAAAATGCCATTTTAGAAGGTTGTGCCAGGTAATAGTACCACCAAGAGATATATTTAGAAATGTATTTAAATAAAGTAACAATTACTTCATAGATATCGCTTCATAACATCAACAATTAATGAAAAACAAAATACTGTATATATATATATATATATATATACGTGATCAAGCTTGTCTAAAGCGAAACGCGTTGTGAATAAACAGCGGTATTTATATTCTACACGGAGTTGGTGTTTCTGAGAGCGCACTTATTGAGGATTAACGTATTGTTTACAAACCGGTTTTCTCCACCGGTGCGCGCGCCACTCTTCATGGGTCCCGAGCTGACCGGAAGGAGTTACTCATAGTCTGGATATATATATATATATATATATATATATATATATATATATATATATATATATATATATATATATATATATATATATATATATATATATATATATATATATATTCACTTATAAAACCATAGGTTTCACACATGTTATAGTTAGGTGGACATTTCACTCGTAAAAAACCAATGAAATTCCCCCGTTATAGTTAGTTGAGATAACTATAACTCGTGCGCCCGCAATCCTCTGCTCATGACGTCTCATATTACATCACTCATGACATGGTCAGTGGCATCACTCATGACATCACTGATGACATCATCCTTGTGATAGAGTGGCGGTCGCGCGAGTTATAGTTATCTCAACTAACTATAACGGGGGAATTTCATTGGTTTTTTACGAGTGAAATGTCCACCTAACTATAACATGTGTGAAACCTATGGTTTTTTAAGTGAATTTGCAAGGTTTTTTAAATGCTAATTCCTAAGTATAACGTGTGTGAAACCTATGGTTTTTTCCGTGAATTTGTACGGTTTTTTAAATGCTAAGTTTTTTTTATGGTTTGTCACCGTGCGCGCACAGTGCGCTCACCGTGCGCGCACCCCGTGATTTTTTTTAATAAAAATTAAAATGTTTTTTTCTGTTTTCGGGGTCCTTCAGGGACCCCCTGACATAGGCTAGGGGGTCAGGAACTCTCTACCCTGCCCCCTTTTCACGTTCGCCACCTTCCTTTTTCACTCTCGCATTCAAAACAAAAAAATGGCGGCCGACACTTCCTGATTTCGACCGATTCGAACGTTGACTGACATGTAACCACCAATCAGAATTACGCTTGCGCACGTTACGGTGCGCGCACCGTGCGTGTACGGTGCACGGACGGTGCGCGGCTATAGATATTTATGTGCTTTTAATTACAATTTTCTCAGGAACTACTGAACAGATTGACTCCATATATGCAAAAGGCACATCCATGACCTGAGGACTACCTCTTTGCCAAATTTCAAGTAATTCTGTTCAGCCGTTCGGGCTGTACCTTCGACTAAAGGTCCTATGGGAAAATGCATGGGGAAAACGCGTTTTGGGACTCCCCTTTTTTCTCGGCCCCCGCTTGACGAATCCCCCCGAGACTTTCAGGGTAGGAGCTGAGCGGAGCGCCCCATTAGTTTTGAAAATTTCGCGAGGATCCGTCAACCGGTGCCAAAGTTATACAAAATAGAATTTTGAGATTTCCTATGGAAACACGGTCCTAACTATAACTATCTAATGGCGACCGCCAGTAGAGAATGTATACATATATATATATATATATATATATATATATATATATATATATATATATATATATATATATATATATATATATATTTGCAGCTCCCAAAACTCCCGTTTTTCTCAAACAGAGTTAAGCACTCACTGGAGGGGTTCCGTATCGATTTTTCTTTATTTCGGCAGAAACATCAAATAGCAAGACAGACGCGTTTCGAATGAATCTTCATCAGTGTCTCATTAGCGAGACCTCGCGCCAACATTAAATACACATTACGTCATGTATTGCGCGACAGCGTGAACAGATTCAAAAAACAACAACAGAAACAGAAGATGGCAATGGTCCCACGCTATCCCATTGCTCGTGGGGCGGCCATCTTGGAGTGATATATTCACAGAAAGGATGTCCATAAGGTGTATGTCTCTTATCCCTCAAGGAACCATTACAAATGCAATAATCATATTAAAGATAGTTCATTAAGTATTGCTACTGATATACAATTAGATGAATTGTGATCAGCGGTTCATCATGTAAAAAATATAACATTGATGATGTCCATATATGGAAATCGGTATAACGTCATGTATTGGCTATGGCTCCATATTATTTAAAGAAGTCAATATCCTAGTACTTTCTATGACAATAGAAGGACGGAGGGTGGACAGAAAAAAGGAGAGAGAGAAGAAAAGAAAAGAAAAATGGTGCGAGAAAGACAACTAGTAGAGAAGTGAAAAAAGTATAACCCTAAAAGAAGGGTTTTGTTAAAATGTATACAAATGGAAACAGCACATGTAGGGAATTTAACGAATTTTCAAGATTCATAGTACTACAGTTTCACAAATACTATGAAATTACAAGGGTATCCAATACTTTAACTGGCCATGGAATGGCTCGACAACCACACACATATATGCATTCTAGGTTTCGGCTTTGTTCATATTCATTCTAAGCATGTTGTCAACTACATTCATAAAACCAGAATGACACCACCAAAAGTGATCTGTAGTGTGTTCATCTACCCAGGTGTACATTCAATTCTTCCCCACTATTAAGACCGTGTGGGGCCTTCGTATATAGGTCTATAATGTAGCGGGACTCTAATCTACGCAATCTTTGGACCCTATCACCACCCCTGATATTAGCGGGTACATGATCCAGACCGAAGTACTGTAAAAGCTCCCTATTGCTGTGGTGATTGATGGCGAAATGCCTAGCTACAGGGTAATTGGTGTCATTCTTATTGATTGCGCGCTGGTGTTCTAAGATGCGCATTTTAACGCTGTTGATTGTACTGCCGATGTATTTGAGCCCACATGGGCAAATGAGACAATATACTACATGGGTGGTAGAGCAAGTGATAAATTTATCTATGTGTCTTGGTTGCCTGACCCCTGGGATATTATATGTGAAAACTCTTCTACAGTTCTTACAAGCTCTGCACTTCCCACAGGGGAAGAATCCATGCAGAGCCTTAAGTGTGCCTGTAGGTTGTGACAGTGGTGATAGATGACTCTGTACCAATTTATCACGGAGTGATCTAGATCTCCGGAAAGTGATCATTGGAACTTTCGGAATGTCCTTACCGATGACTGTGTCAGTTTGGAGGATATGCCAGCTTTTTCTAAATATCCTCCTCAATTTATTGGCATCATCCGAGAAAGTGGTTATTAAACGGAATTTGCCATCATGATCAACTGTATTTCTGTTGACTGATTTTTTATATGTCAATAATTCTTTTCTGGGTATTCTTCTCACTTTATTGAGTGTAGAGACCAATTCTTCATGATTGTAGCCCCTAACCTGGAATCTTTTTATACTCTGAATTGCTGCTTTTTCGAAATCGGCTTCTCTTGAGCAATTGCGTTTCAGGCGGAGAAGCTCGCCGTACGGGATACTATGAATAAGTTTGGATGGATGATTACTGTGGGCGTGCAAAATAGAATTACCCGCAGTGGGCTTCCTGTATAGCTCAGTCTCAAGAACGCCGTCCCCAACAAACACCTTAAGGTCCAAATAATTCACTGTTAGGGAACTCATCTCATATGTGAACCTAAGATTTAATTGATTATTGTTAAGGTCGGATATAAAGATCTGAGCCTCTTCTGGCGACCCTCCCCATACTAGAAAAAGGTCGTCTATGTACCTGTACCATGCTATCACAAAGTTGGTCCATTTACTCATCTGATTGCTGAGGGCGACCTGCTCCTCCCACCAGCCTACGAAGAGATTCGCATAGCTGGGGGCGAAGCAGGTCCCCATGGCAGTCCCGGATAGCTGTCTATAAAGTTGTTCTTGGAACAAAAAAATGTTGTTGGACAGGCAGAATTGGATAAATTCCATAAGCATGATGTTGTGCTCCGAAAATTTCAATGGCCTTTTTGCTAAGAAATGGGCTACCGCCTCTAGCCCTTGACTGTGTTCAATGCATGTGTACAGGCTGGTGATATCCAAGGCAATTAATTGGTAGGTAGGTTCCCACTTGATCTTATTAGTCTGCAAAATAAAGTCCGTCGTGTCCTTGATATATGATTTAAGCTGCAAAACCAATGGAAAAAGAAAAGAATCAATGTACACAGACATATTCTCGGTTAGGCTTCCTTTCGAGGAGACAATGGGCCTCCCAGGCGGATCATTAGTGTTTTTATGGATTTTTGGCAATTGGTAAAAGGTTGGTATTGTAGGATCCAAGTTGCGCAAAAAAAGAAATTCGTTAGTTCCCAACATGCCTCTGTTGCGCCATTTCTCTAGTAGATTATGATAGTGTGAAATACTTAGATTGTACTGCTCGATGTTGGTTGCTTCATAAAGTTTCACATCATTCAATTGGCGGTAGGCTTCACGACAGTATTGATCTCTCGTTAATAATACGATATTGCCTCCTTTGTCGGAGGGTTTACATACTATTTGTTCATCCTTTGATAGATCTTTCAATATGGACCTTTGTTCTTCAGTGAGGTTGTTTCCTCGGTCTGTTCTACTGGCAACTTTAGTTCTCAATTGGAGGAGGTCCTGCAAAACCGCATCGGAGAATGCGTCAATCGCATCGTATGGCATTTGTGGAATGAAGACAGAGGGGGGCTTAAAGATCGTAGCCGGTGTCTACGAGTTTTGTGCCGCTTGTGATTTCTGGCCCCAAAGAAGAAGCGCCAAGCTTTGAAACGCGTTGGCCCGCATTGTTTCCGGGATTGGGAGCAGATGGAGTGAAAATACGCCGGATGGCAGGCAAGCTGTGTGTGCCTCTGAAATCCACCTTGGGCATTTGTTTGACACATTAACTGCGTGGCTGCCCTGCCACGATGGAGAGCACCATCACGCTATCACGGATGTGAGACTGCTGGCTGGAACTATGTCGAGCCGACTTGCAGTACAGCGAGCTACTCAAACGAACATTTGCCCCCAAGACTGGTTCCTACTTAAGGATTATAATTGATTTACTGTTCACATGCCGCACACCCACTCAGGGGAGATGTAATCTCGCTGCTAGGACTACGCATCCCATAATGCCTATGTCCCATGTGGTAACGCCCACTAGAGGGCCACAGAGTGAATAAATTGTGTTTTCACTCATGCAACGAGTTTTGTGCCGCTTGTGATTTCTGGCCCCGAAGAAGAAGCGCCAAGCTTTGAAACGCGTTGGCCCGCATTGTTTCCGGGATTGGGAGCAGATGGAGTGAAAATACGCCGGATGGCAGGCAAGCTGTGTGTGCCTCTGAAATCCGCCTTGGGCATTTGTTTGACACATGTCATATGTGCTTCTATATTCTAGCTGACACGAAGTGTAATTTAGTTGATGCACTTTTACTATTTTAATATCTACCCTCTTCTTGTCCTTGAATTCTTCATCTCCTAAGTGTTTAGAATTGTTTTAATTGCGAACAACACCATTTGTGGCATAGTTAAGCTCTTATCTAAGTCTATATATGAAAAGGCAAGCTACTATAGAGTAGCTAATTGGTTTTGTGAAAATTGGGTTGGGTTAATTCTTTATTGTGCAGTAAAACTTTAATTTCTATCTAGACATTCAATTCAATAGATAATTTGAAAATTAGGGAAAAGGAAAAAAGAGTAAGCAATGGAAGAATGAAAGAGTTTTGGATTCTCTAGGAATGTACTCTTCCACCTTTAGACTTTGTCTAGAGTTTATCTGAATATGGGAATGTGAAAGTTGTTCATGGGAAAATCTAAAGCTTACAATATAACCCCCAGATGGAAATCAGACATTTTCTTGCATGGGAGATTTTTGTCTGCATTCATTCTCTCCATCTCACCAAGTTGGTAAAGAAAAGAAACAGTATGCTCATTTGTGGCAGGCAAAAGCTGTATCCAGATCGTAAGTGAGAAATTCATTTTGGGAAATGAAAAAAAGAAAATGTCTGTGAACTAATATTTAAAATATTTTTTAGATGGAAATCATTGTAACAAACAACATAGATACCTTGTGTAGCTTACAACTAGATCCCTCAACTCCTATTTGCCATTACATTTACGCAGGAAAACTCTCTTTTGAATAAGTGCTCTGTATCTAACCAATTCCTGTAATTTGGGTAAAAAAACAACACTCATAGAACTGTTACTTAGTTTTTGTGTCTTGCAGATGACCATGTTGGGAAAACTATAGTGTGATTGCTGTAACATTGTACTATAAAACCTGCCTGAAATTGAGGAGTTTAGAGTGGTGAGTGGAGTGAGCAAATTGCCAATCTGCAGGGAGATCTATTGTGTATTAAGCAAGTGAAGGGGTTAAAATTTCAACTGACGTTTATATTCTTCTCATAACCAGAGACTGTTGCTATCCTAGATAACACACCATTCTTTGCTTGTCATTGCTTGGCAGAATGTTTTGTATTTTTATGTATTGGGTCTATGGCTTGTGAAGGAAGAGCTTCCTCTTTTGCTGGATGTGATTTAGACAGACTTCAGTCTGCTCTTTATGCAATAGATTCAAGGTAAAGGAAGATTAAAGTGCCCGAGGTAGTATTGCAAGTGCCCATGCCAAGGTCTGCCTTCTCTGAGATCAGACATATGAGGTATAAAGTGACTGCAGGGTCAAAGGGCTGATATAAATCAGATTTCCCAGTGGCTACAAAATTCACATGCTCTAAAATCATACCTAGTAGGACCACAGAAAATACACAGGCTATTGTAGCCCAATTCAAGTCGGTCTGATTCTGCAGAACTGAGAGTTGAGGTGTAAAATGGATATATAGGACAACTGATGTAATCTTCCTATTTCATTTATGCATTTATTTTGAGTGCGCATTTCTCATTTATAAGCCTACATTGCATTTATTGGTGTTTTCACAAGTACAATGTGTAGCTTTTGGTTTATTATAGTCTGATAGTGTATCAGTCCACAAATATGTATTTACATGGCTTCTAGGTTTTATAGAAATAAGTGAAGGTGAACGTGATTAAAATATTATTTGTTGCGTATGTGAGGCCTTTCCTTTTAATTAGAAAATTGTATTTAATATGGGTGCAGACAAGTACAAGGCTGAGTGGAATCTTTACCTTCCTAAGAGACTGAGATCGAGCAAATAGAAGATATCAGCATCCTTTGTGAAGGCTACAGGCAGGTAACCTCGGGGCCAGCCTAGCCTTATCAGCCTGCTAGGATGCCAAAACTACTAAGCACAGAGATAGTCAACAACCATCTTCATACATAACAACACTTTTGTTGTTCCACCTAGATATATGGGTGGGAGGCCACCTTAGAAATTTGTACACACTCCTTTGGTGCTAAGATAACTTAGCTAGAGGCAAGAAGGGGTGTGTTGGAGAACAGAGACTAGTTCCATGTTTTTCGTGGAAGAAACTTCTAATACACCATTATAACTCTGCAATTATTTTGTTTATTGACTGTTTCTATTGCCACAGTAATGTTTATTTTTATGGTGGTTCTCCGGTGGTTCATGGTTTGAAGTCCATCCAGATTTCTTACTCTAGTTGGTAAGTGGGCATCAAGCTTGCACCAGCATAGCATCTACAAAATCTAATCCCTGGCTGTATTTTTCTTAGAATAGCAACAAATGTAGCATTTGGAGCCCTGCCAATGCGCCGATCTTTGAGTAATCTTGAATGACACACAAAAGACTTTACCAATATTGCTAATAGCAGCAATGTCTATTGTAATGTTGGTTACCTTCCTTTAAATGTAGATAACTATTAATACACTTATGTATATTTTAAATATGGCATGTGACTCAGGATTACTGCAGAGTAAATAATTGTTCATACTTTAGGCCACTGATACATAGTTCTTCGTCGTATTAATGCATATCAAACGCCCAGATAATTGCAACAAAATGAAGTGTGCTGTAGCATTTTCAGGTCACGTGTTGTCATCAGTAAAAGAAATACATTTAATAAATAAATGTGTTTTTTGTGTTAAACAGTCACAATTTACATTGATTCGTTTAACAAGTTAACAGTATTCTTATTATACCAGTTTTTGTTTGACTATTTCTGTTTGTGCTTAACCAGTGGGCAGAGTAACATCAACTTGAATTTCATGCAGGTTTGGTTTATCTGGCGTCTCCTTGTATATTGTCTGTGAATATAAATAAGAGAATTCATAGTAATGAAACTCTTGTATAAAGAAAAGATAGTATCCACCACTTTCACCGATCTCCTTGATGGAGAAAATATTTTCTACTGCTTTACCCTTTTTGATAGTTAATCTGATAGCAACAGCAAATACAATGTTCAATTGCTCGGATGGGGAAGGCAGAGCTCGAACTAATGAGTAACCTCCTCCTCCTCATGGGGCTTCTACTGCTGCTGCATTGAGTTCCAAGACTGCTCTAACTATGTGACTCCTGTGCTATGTATCAGCAGCAGCAGGCCTTTCAGAAGATCAGCAAGACTTATTTGATTGCTTCTCAGGTCCTGTTTAGTGGGGAAGTACAGGGCAGACTGGGATTACTAGCCCCTACAGTAGTGGTTGAGATTGTTTGCTACTTGGAGTCCTCCCTACTGTGGCTCTAGACTAGCAAAGGCACAGCCTTTTTCATGGTTGACTCTCAATGTAGTGAGTGTGAACATTCTCAGACTTTTCAGGGAGCCAGTGTGGGAAGCATGAGCTCAGATCTCAACAATCAACCAACAAACATGTAAATTTAATCTCGCGCCCAGAGTTGTCTTTTTGAAAAAGAAAGCATATATTTAATTTCACAGCAATACTCAATACTACAAAATTCAATTGAGAACACAGGGAGATGCTTCAGCTCAGGACACCCTTGGAGGCACTACACCCCAGAGGTGTGGCGCAGCAGCCAGAGCGGCTGACTCCTGACAGTGAGGATCACAGTTTGATCCCCAGCGGCAGCTCAGCTCAGCATCCTGTTACTCTGGGCAATAGCGCACCATATCTCCCCGACAGCCCCCAGCACCTTGAAACCTTAAGGGGTGGTATATTTGTGCTTTACAAATATGGATTATTATTATTACTATCCCACCTCTCGCTGCTTTCTCCTGCCTGGGTGATCCTATCTACGATTCTCTAACAGCAATATTTGGTAGAGACATGAATAAGGCTCAGGTTCAGGTTATATTTCCACACTAGTCAAATGCAGTTCATTGTTACCCTGTTATTGTAGTGGGTAGAAAAATGTTCTTTAAACCATGTCACCTCTGAGTTTTCGTAGTAGCTCGGACTGGTCACAGACGGGGGGCCCACAGTAACCACGTGTTGTCTCAGCAGAGAGCAACAGGAAAGTCAGGCACGGCTCACATCTTTACTCAGAACAGCCACCCTGGACAGTCTGATGCTGTTTGGCAGGCGGCTGTGGTGCTGCTGTGCTGGTACCTGGTCAAAGCAGCTGTGGCCTGAACAGGGTCAATGCACATGACTAGGTAGTTGCAGTTCACTCCAGGCCTGTATACACAGGCAGACAGTTGCAGCTTAACCTGGGCCAATGCACACGGCAAGGCATGTCCAGCACACTTTGGACTGGTGCACATGGCAGACAGTTGCAGCCCAACCCAGTCCAGGCAGATATACATGTCTGGGTAGATGCATCCTACCATGGACTGATAAAGAGCAAGACAGATCCAGACCTCACCAGGCTTATGCACAAGGCTGGAAGCAGCAGCCACAAACCCTGAGGATTGAGCACATATCAGGCCAATGTACAACCTAGGGCCTGATTTAGATCTTAGCAGGACTACTGTCGCCACGCGGTGGTGGCGTTTTCAAGTACTCCGCCAACCTAACAGCAATCCGCCCACTGTATTCAGACAGTAGACCGTGGCAGTCTTCTCTGTTGGCTAACAGTACTCCGTCGCCATCAGGCCAGCGGGTTTGCGCCAAGCCGATTTAAATGTTACTGTTGTGCTGGTGGTGTCCTAGCAGTCTGCTGATAGAGAGAGTTCCTGGTGAAGTGAAGACTAGTAAGTTCAACTTATTCATGTGTCAATACACATATGTGTCATGTTTGCATGAAAAACATATGTAGGCAATGTGTTATGTACCTTTGTGTTGCATATTGCATGTCTTCACGCAACATACACATACTATTGAATGCCCACCCACGGCACCACTAACACAACACCCCCAAGAACCACAACATCAAAAAACATTTGAAAACTCACTGCAGGTATGTTAAATTTACCTTGATGAGTAGGAAAATGAACACTACTGCATTACACCTCAGAAAAATATTGCATGTAAAAGCAATGCAGAAATACACAAGGGTAAAGCAATTCTCAACACAGGATATATAGTAGGACAATTGTTCAAGTAGCTTACATTAGATCTTGGCAACAACAAAGTATTTTGGTGTCATGGTGGAGTCGGAGAAGCAAAGGAGGGACCTGGACCATGGGGTGCAAGATGGAAAGGAACCAGGAAAAGTGGTCATTTAGTCCCTCATTTCCTTTGATTGCGCCAACTCAAAGTAGGAGGGATTCCCACCACAGTTGCCTCGGTGGAAAGGCACATTGTAATCAGCTTGGTAGGACTCTTGGCTGGAGTCCCGCCACCAGCTACTTATGCCTATGGCACCATCAATGTGGACGAAGATCCCTGGCAGAGGTGGTGGGACTATGGCGGTCTTTTCTCAATGGACCCGCCAACATCTGCATCGGATGGGCGGACGGACCAAAATGTTGGTGGGCGGTGAATCCGGCGATAAAACAATGGTGGGACTTTTACTGCCAAGATCAAATCTTTCCCATAGTCTTTTGCGATTCTCATTGAGAAACACTAAGAGAGATTGGAAGGCTCTGCATCACGGATCTTTAATGGCTGTGCTCTCCCAGGCAGTTACATTCCCTGGATGTTATTCAGGCCAGAAAAAGCCTGTCCTTCTGCAGGGTCAGACCCACTCCTTCCCTCTCTAAGCAGTCAAGACAGGATTTTAGGCAGCAAGCAGACACACAGCTACAGTGCGCTACACAGCTACAGTACAGAGCAGACAGTGCAGTCTTCAGTGATGTTTGCTCAACTCTGGGAAAATGGCTGTCGGGCAGATACCAGCCCTGGTCACTTATCAATTCTCTATGTACTCTATACAGCACTCCCTTTTTTGTCATGAGGAACTTAGAAATGGAACACGCTAAAGTTGCTTGGTCCTATCCCACCTTTAGAGACATTTTGCAGTCAGTGTGATCTGGGTGCACTTTCTAAGCTCAAGAAAACATCAGCGGAAAAACAACTTATAGCCGGTAATGAATATAAATACCTGTGCTGACATTATGCATAGAAAGAGTGCAACTTTCATTCTGGACAACCCTCCTTCTACAGGTTTTAAACCTTTTGTTACTCTTAACTCCACTTTGCTTATAAGAGGAAATAATACCACTCACTGTGTTTGTTTAATGTGTATATTTATTGTTAGGAAGGAACATATTTGGAAAAGATTCCACGATAAGGGAAATAATTGCTCAGTGTATTCTGCATGTAGGAAGTGAGGAAAAGTGTCGCCATCTGCTGCAGAAGACTTGCCTTATATGGTTTTACAGCAACAAAGTGATGATTTCCATGCCAGTTGGACCTCCAAAAGTAAAACTGGCTGGACTACAAACTGTACGGGAGGTTTTTTTTTAATCATAATGTCATTTTGTATTGCCTCTTCAGGGAGCCCACAGTAGGAGTTGGCTTATATAGTTTTGGGGTAAGTAGCTAACTTTTGTGAAACCCTCAAGGAATTAATGCGCTGCAGACATTTTATAACATTTTACGGGGGTTCCTGTAAGCACAAACAACACTCTACAGTCCTAGAAAGAAGAGTATAAAACAATTAGCCTTGAAAGTGCAAGTGTATATCAAATTTGCCCTTAATGATGATAGGAAAAGGTATCAAGTACCAATAACTTTCAATAATAAAAAGTTAGACTTATTAGCTTTGCCAAAACTAGTTTAATTAACGGAGCACTGGGGGGAAATGTCATGACGTTGTACAAACCGCCCATACATAAATCTGAAGAAAGATGTGCACTTGTTGCCTCACATTTGGAGCATCAGTTTAAAGAGGGTAGGAATGGGACATCTGCCAAAAAAAAGTCAGATACCTCATCTGCCCTTCTCTTGGTCCCTACACACTCTTGTTAAGATTGCATGAGAAGACAGAAATTTCCAATGGTGGAACTACAGCTCGCTATGACATCGATAACTCCCTGGTGGCAGATCAACCAATATTGGAAATGACATGGGAGCACCCAACCAATTTAAACTGACCCCTCCGAAGCAATCCCTCCCTTGCACATTCTGTCCAAGACCACCATGCAAAACTTGATGGTCCCAGACAGAAAAAGTCCTGAAAGCCCACCTACATACTAGAAGAAACTTCCATGCGCATTTGAGACATTAGATGTGTTATACATACATGCACACACCCTTCTTTGGCTGCCTATCTTTAGAAATAACATATCTTCAATGGTTTCAACAAGCAGCAATGGCATGTCAGACCAAGCTCCACTTCCGCGCAAAATACTCCTGAACGCAGGATCCATTTTGGTGGGGGGAAGGGGATATTTGGTGAAAAGGAAGGCAATTCTAAATAAGGCAGCCGAGTCATTGCATCTAAGCTCTCTAAAACCAAATGCACAGTATGGTACCAGAATATAGTTTTCAGAATAAAATCTGACATAAATATTGAGTCCTGAATACCGTTTACTAAAACAGCACCCCATTGGAATTAACTATTTATGTAAACTATACTTAAGCCACAATATTTATGTCAGATGATATTCGCTCAGTCTTATGGCATTTCCACTACCATAGAATTTGGAGACCCATACTCTCTGCCCCTTTACTGTGATAGTACTGTTGTGCCACTGTTGTATTGGTCGATTTGGGCAATGTTTTGTGCAGTACATATTTTAAATGATAGATCCACATGGGAAATGTATGCAGATTGTAAATATAGAGAAAGCATTTAAACTCCTGCACCCAAAATCAGACTAGGTTTACATCAACACAGCTGTCTTAATTGTGTAGCTGAAATCGTTGAAGATAAAAATGTTCTTTTGGTGACCACGTGTGTTTCACAGGCTGCAGTACAATCTGCAGTGCATAGCCAGGGGGTTGCTAAATTTCATATGATGAATACAAAACCATACAACACAATGCTATACAATCTTTATTAGCATAAATATGCTTCCAACTGTTGTCAAAGCTCTGGTAGGTTCAAAGGTATTGCAACATTTTTACATAAGGATTTGTGGTTCTGCAAGCTGATATGTACTGCCTTTAGTGCCAGCTCTGGCATTTCCCCAGACGGAATGCAAATTGTTTGCTCATTCTTCCAACTTTTCAACCCAATCATACTGTGGGTGGATTTTGAGCCATTTCTGGGTGAGGTGCAGCCATAGTTAGCAAAATCACTATATATGAAATGTCGATATGGTGTTCTGCAAACCAACTCAAACACATCGAAATGGGTCCGTAAACAAGGGGAAAATAATAGTGAGTGCTGTGTATTATGCCAATTTGATACTCGAGAAAATGACCTACACATATTATTCTTTTGTCCTGCTTATGCTAAACCTAGGAAGAAATGGATCACACCCATTTGCCAAAATATGGGCATTAGGTCCTATCTTGAGGAAGAAAGAATACTGAAAACTGACACTTCTCAAACAATTGTATTTAGCGTCATCTACTGACGCTAAATACAATTGTTTGATGTGGGTATAATAAGAGTAAAGGTAGGCTTGAAATTTTAGTGACCTTATGTACATGTGTATTTGGAATTATGTTGTCAATTAGCCTTGCACTTGCACTTTATAAATCAATGATAGACTATGAGGAATGTCCTGTTAGTTATATTTGTTGCACTTAAAGCATTTGCACTTTTTGATTAGATTCCTACCAGGAAGTTGCATTTTAAAAGATGTATAGACAGTCACCTGCAGTCCTTGGTTATTTGATTCACATACTCCTCAAATGCCTTTTATAAACGTAACTATGTCTAGCATTTTTTAAAATCTATTTATGATATTTTTAAATTGTCAAATAGATGATCGGTTTCTTTTATTCTCTTCTGTTTTTAGAATTCTGTATTTAAATTGTGAACTTTTTCTTTTTTCCTTTCTTTTATGAAAATGGTCTAAAGCGGTACCTTCGGAAGGCACAATTCTTTTGTATGTTTTTATTTTATCATTATGGTGTGTTACTTGTTAGTGTGTATCTTTTATGGTTTAAACTAAACCGAAATAAAGATTGAATTGGGTGGATTTGTCACTCTTACAGTTCATGTTTAGGCCACTATATGAAGAAAAGTTCCTTAGTGTCGATAATATGTAGGTCACTTTGATGACTGATCTGTCCTGGCTTCGCTTTCCAATATTTCTGCAGCCACCAAATGAACTCTGGTTTGGGATTTCTGACCCTGTTCTTGGTCATAATTAGCCTATGCTTGGAGTTCTTCATTCTGATTGAGACGAGTTCAGCTAGGGTGCAGCTCCTATCCAGAGATGTTTGAAGAAGACATGGGTAAAGTGAGCAATTGCCCAGTAAACTTTATCTCTCTCTATCTCACCTCTGTCTATATCTATATCTGATACTTTCTTCTCTCTACTTAGTTCTACCTCTGTCTCTATTTGCCCAGTGCCATCTAAAGAACATTTGGGGTCCTCGGAAAGACATCAACTTATTTCTGTATGAAATCTGTTTCCGATAGTTTAGTATCATGCGGGCTACAACTAGCACAAAAGTGTGTAATGCAATTTAAGGTTATTACGAACATAAGGCCGCAAAATACACCGCTGCTCCTATCTATCAAGGCCCTTATTATAAGGTGGGGGAAATTCTGATGCAAACACCCCTAGGGGTTTAATAAGGAGGGACATTTTGAGAAATCAAGTAATTACCACACAGCCTGCAATTTTCACTCTGGCACATTTTGGTAGGTTAAAATTAAGACATTTAACATGTGAAAAATTGTGGTAAAAATTCTGATGAATCCTGTGCAGATAACATTGACTGCTGCTGTAATTCTCAATTTTTTAGGGGAAATTTAAACTTTATTAGGGTTAATGAATCTTAGGAGGACGCTCAGTGTTTTGACAGACAGTGAAAGGAAATTTTTTAAAATAAAATAGCACCAGAGATATTGGCTGTGTGTCCCTGACTTCCTGACAAGCACTAAAACAGCAAGTATGCATTTTACGCACTGATGTTAGAGTATGCGTTTGGGCACAAACGTTAGCATACTGATAAAAAAGTACATTTGGAAGAACACAGCACATATTTTAAATAAATACTTTAATTCTATTATTGGCATTTACAAGTACAAAGCATACGAGTATGTTACAGTTGTATCAAAATGTGAAAAATATGGATGTTACACAAGTAACACGTAAAAAACACAACCACTTAATTCACCTTACCTTGAAGGTAAGAAACTTCAGCGTAGGAAAATAATATCAAAAACAGGGCATAGGTAAAAAAAAAAACACAACATTTTGAACATTTTTTACATAGTATAAAATTTCAGAGCGTCTTGACAAATGTTGACTACCAGGAATTTTTACTGTGTGAAAGTTTTGCATTTTTGGGGCATTTAGGAAACATAACGAATCGGTCTGTAAACAACTTTCGACCAGGAGCTTCAGCTCTCAAAATGCCAGAGTTGGGAGCTGCTTGCACAATAAATAATCCATTAAAGGTTTCTGAGAAGGAAATGGGCCGAATGCTACAGTACATCAAAGTCTTTCCAGCGGCCATTTTCTCACACTTGCCAATCAGGTCGTACTTACCGGAAGAACAGAGGCGGGAAGACATAGTATTTCAGAGCAACTCAGAAGCTTTCACAAATATTGTCAGACACATCCTAAAGTGCTGATCCACTTGAGCTGCTTCTGGCACCTAATGCTTGAAGTGTGTCTCAGTACCATTAACAGCTCACAGTCAAGCTTAATAAAAAAAACACAGGAAAGAAAAAACACACAAGCAAATAGCTTTGCAGCTCTATGAAAGGAATGCTTCAGAAACTGGAATACTGCAGTCCTTCTGGGCCACAGGGTCGTACGCGTCTTACAAAAAATGCTGTTAAATGCATTTGTTATGGAAAATATTATATCAAAAATATACCAAACTCCTTTTCTGGAACCCTTTTTGAAACTCTTTTTGGGAGGAAACATGAATACAAAATCAATTATAAACCATCTAGTTGCTTTCCGGAAACCATTTTGAAGCTGCATGATGAATGTCTGGGTCAGAAATGCACCACATGCAGGAAAGATATGTTTGTACAAGCATAATTAAATTAAAGAATTGTTTTATGTCAGTTCCAGCAGCATAATGGCTATTATTTGAAATTGTCTCTCCCAACCAACAGTTCAAACTGGCCTGTTGTTAAGATGCGGACCTTCATTAATTACATACAACCATACAATGGCTTGACTGTTCCATGGCTTCGCGGCTCCACAATGCCATTGCATAATGTCTATACATATTGTTCTGCCTCCCCATCTCGTGAAGCGGGCTTACTTGTCCCGCATTTGCTTTCTTCGTTTGCTGCTGCTTTTTCCGGGAGAGAGGCCAAATCTTTAAAAACATCTACATAATGCCCAAAACCTGGGTCCCAGTTCAGTAGATTGTCCCAGTTGAAATTGCCAGCTTGATGGGCAAGTTTCATGGGCAATGTGTTCTCAGCAACAAGAGTAGCTGTTGCTGTATTTGAGCCTGCAGGACCGCCATCACCTCTGCGGCTGTGGTACCTTCGGTGCTTCATCCGAGCACCATAATTGTCTTCATCATCTGCATCAGATTCATTAACTTGAGATAGCTTGGGCATCCTTGAGGTGTAGACAACAGGTTTATCCCTATCATATTCCATCTCTGAACAAGTGAACGACTCATGGGAGTCGCTATCGGATGATGACTCCGGAGCTGGAATACCATCAGCTGGATTTCTTATTCTTGACAGGGGCCTCCTGCAGTCCTCTTCTGATGACGATCTGCCATGGTCAGCACTACAGATGCTTGGATTTCGAGGACGAGGGGTATTAAGTCGCTCAACTTCTTCTATGGAAAGTCCCACAGGAGGCCCTGTCTCCAAAGGAATTTGCCCTATTGGCTGCTTCAGACGACTGCCGGGCCTAGAGGTATTGCCCGCCATTGTTTGAGGGCTTTTGCTTCTCCTGCCAAGCCGTGTGGCATAGTTAAATATACCAGGCTGGCAGGCATCACTATGCATATCCAAAGGGCTGCCTTCCCTTCTAGACAGATGCAATTCTCTTGCTGGACTGTTTCTGTAGAACGTAGAGGTCTTCGAGAACGGTGCAGGGCTTTGGCGAGACAGAGAATTGGGAGGTGGGCATGTCGAATGGGTGAAGGAAGATGTCCTTATCCCCTGGCTGTATGGAGGTTGATACGTTAAGCTGCTTGCACCAAGTGGCATGGGGGACTGCCGGGCAAAACCAAGCGGACTGTGTCTCTGAATTGAGAATTTAGGTGTGTGGCTGCGGAATTGCTTGTAGTGCTGTATAATGTCCGCATCAGAAGGGGCAATGCTACTTGCATTTTCAATGTCATAGTGCTCTATCTCTGGTTCTGGAGCTGCAAGAGGTGCACTTGGCACTACTTCGGAATTATGTTGTAGGTCAGTCTCATCATAGATTAAGTAGGGGTTTTCTCTTTCAATTATGTCTGGCTTGGGGTTCCCTTCAGGCTGTTTTCTGATTGTCATATCATCTCCGTATGGTGGAATGTTGTCAGGATCATCAAAAGCGTCATTCTCGCTCCCTTTTTTCTTTTTTTCTTTGGGCTTTTTCTCTTCTTTTGCCACTGTTGATTTTCTCTTCCCTTTACACTGGTTGCAGAGGACCAGACTAAGAACTAACAATGCAAGGAGAGTAGCACAACTGCCAACAATGGTCGGCACAGCCCAGATGGGCAAAGCTAGTTCCTCAGTGTGTGGGTCTGGGATGCAGACATGGCCTCCGCTGTTTGTGGCCTTGCACATGTTACCCTGCTGACACACAATTCCAAGGCAGGCTATCACTATTTCACATCTTTTCCCAGTGAAGGACTCGGGACAGCTACATGAAAACTCAGAGTGCACACCGGGTTCACAGTTACCACCATTCAGGCAGGGGCTCGAGGCACATTCTCCTGGTGGGACACATTTGTACGTATGCCACTGGTTGATGCACATGAGATCTCCCCAGCATGGATTACTGACACAAATATTGGGCCCTCTGCACCCAATCTTAATGGAGGGGTCCGTTTTCGAAATTGTAACCAGGCTGTGCTTTCCACTGAAAGGAAGATTTTCTCTGTTGTACTTCACATAAGCAATGCATCCATCAAAACCTAAAAAAAAAAAAAAACAAGAATGATTTCAGTACTTTAAGTAATTCTGTTAATTTTTCATTAATGGCTGAATACAGACACAATTCGTGCTCACTAAATTAAAGCCTATACAAAGTTTAACTTACATGAGTTTCTTCATAAACTATCTTGGACAACAATGACATATGTTATAAAATTTGTGGGGCACTATGCCATTAGACAGATGGCTGGGGACGCATAAGGCAGGGAAAATATATTCTTTGAGTTTGTGCCATAAATTATTTAAAATCCATAGGTAAAATAAACACTTTTATACAATTTATTATGACTAGGCTTTTTGTGAGTATGCAACATTATGCACTTTTGATAATAAGGCCAGTACATCCCGTGGAAGGGAGCTGCATCCTATTGAAGGGAGGCTGAAACATGTTGAGACAAAAACATTTATAGGTTACCCAAAGTGTGCTGTCCTTGGTTGAGAGTGCCTTGGGAAAAACACAGAGGTTGGAAAACTAACCGGTGTGCAGTAACATTCTAATGGTTGTCTACCTATACATTTCATACTACCATACCTAAGAACTGCAATCGACACAAATCTAGAAAATGAGAAGCAGAATCTAATATCTTCTGCATAAAACCATGAGAGCTCAATTCTGCCACTGGCACAAGAAAGTAGGTTCAGTGTCAAGCTCATTGCCCTAAACTTGCAAACTTTCATATTGCGCCTAATGAGTCAGGAAAGGGGTGTCCTCTCAAGGAAAAAAAATTCTGTTCTTCACTTTAGCTAGCACTTTTAACATTTGAGGCCATATGTAGGTACATTACATTTACAGATTCTTAAATACCGAATTTTACCGATTCTGTATTTATGAATCGGTAAATGTAATGTAGGTAAAAAAATACCGATTCGGTAAGTGTCGGTATTTTAGAATCGGTATTTACCGATTCGGTAATGGTAACCTGTATCTCATTGATTCCTATGGGCCAGGAGGCCCATAGGAATCAATGGGAAGCCAGTTACCATTACCGAATCGGTAAATACCGAATCGGTAATGGGGGGAGCTCAATCAAGGGTGGCAGGGTGTCACATTGACACCCTGTTGCACCCCTGATACCTGCATGTGTGCACATGTGGCACACATACATGCCCTGAGGGCATGTGTGTCTGCCACATTGCACACATCTAAGGGCCAAATAATGCCTTAACTGAGACATTCGTCATTTACCACCAACTTTCAGTTGGTGGTAAATAACGAATCCCCACACCCACCACACACTCCCCTACATCTCATTTCTGTATTCGGTATTTACCGAATCGGTAATTTTACCGAATCGGTAAAATACCGAATACAGAAATGATCCCCCTACATATCAAAAGCCTAAATACCGGTCGGTAACGGTATATTTACCGAAAATCGGCCGTTACCGACCGGTATTGGGCTACCTACATGAGGCCCTAGATGAAAAGAATTGTCACAATTCAACGTGTGAAAGTTTGTCTTAAGTTTGAAGGTCTATAATAGAAATTGCTCAAATACAACTGTGATCCACAATGAGTTTGTAAATGCAGGTAAAATCAAATTCTGAAACCGGTTAAAGGCGGCACACCTCCCATTAAATAATTACACTTTATATTATCAATGTTTGTGAGGCTTGCACGAGCCAATTGAATGGAGCCTTTGAGTCAACATATTCAGCCAACTTCTGAAAAACGAAATAGCAAGGAAATGTAAATGGAATCATCTTTTAAAAGCAACCCTCTTTACAACTCTGGATAATTTACTAAATAGTTGAAGTGTTACCTAATTATTCTTAGTGCTTCAGTCAGACATACTACTTAAAATTAAATGTGTATTTTCAATTTAAATTGCAATTTAAAAAATACTGGAGAAAGTATAAGGACATGTTTTTACAAGTATCACCTTGAGTATGACAAAAAAGCCAAAGGGGCATGGCAAATGTTTTTGTTGCTTCCATTAGAGTTAAAAAGTTAATACTTAGAATTTTGTTTTTTAAACCAGCCCACTGCCTGAGTCTATCTGAAATATACCAGAAATATCAGTTCAATATTAAAAAGCTGAGTCACAGGGCCTGGTTGAGCACAGTCTAAGTCACTAAAAACAGTGATGTTAAAACTGTCAGGTCTTCCCGCAAACTTTTTCCCTTCCTCCTCCATTTGTTCTGACCTCGTTTTTGCCGGTCTTACGACTCTGGGCACTTTAGACTGCTAACCAGTGGTAAAGTTCATGGGCTCTTTTCTCTCAACATGGTAATTTTGCCTCATAAGCAATTGGCAAATTTAAATTATTTATAAGTCCCTATTCCAGAGGACTACAAGTGCTCAGGGCCTGTAAATTAAATGCTATTGGTGGGCCTGCAGCACCGATTGTGCCACCCACTTAAGTAGACCTTTAAAAATGTCTCAGGTCTGCCACTGCAGAGCCAGTGTGTGTAATTTAAAATGCCATTTTAAAGCTTACAAAATAAACATTTTGCCAGGCCCATTCCTTCTCTTTTAATAGATATAAGTCAACTCTAGGGTAGGCCCTGGACAGCCCACAGGGCAGGGTGCAATGTATTTAAAAAGAAGGGCATGTACTTTTATGTTTTACAAGTCCTGGCAGTGAAAAACTCTAACATTTGTTATTCACTACTGCAAGGCCTATCTCTGTGATAGGATAACATTGGCGTTGCCTTATTACAATTTACAAATGTAATTTCTAAATGGGAAGAGATAACCCCTTTAAGTTTAGTGTCTCTGGAATCACAATATAAAATCCTAACTGATGGTGAAATTGCATTTAAAAGTCTGAAAATGTCACTTTTAGAAAGTTGGCATTTGTTTTGCCTTAACCATTTTGTGCCTGCATATGACTGGGTGTAGCTGGCAGTTGGGCCTTGTGCATTCCTCCTAGACAGCCACACACATTGGGAATTTAGGTGAGACTGAGTGGACCATAAATAGCATGACGGAAGGGAGGAGAAGGGCCCAGCCTCAATTACACCTGACTAGGCTGTGTCCTGTCTCCACACAAAGGGCTGCATAGCCCTGTAGTTAGTCTGGAGCCACAGTAGGGAAGGCAGGGCATCCGTGCACTTAAAAGGCATACCAGTAGAAACTTCTTCCCACTTTAAAGGCACAACTGGGTACAAAAGAAGGACCTCAGACACCACCACTTCAGTACCCTTCTGGACCTGTGGATACTCTGCTAGGACAAAGGGCTGCTGTGCTGCTAAAGGACTCCCACTCTGCTGGACTGAACTCTACAGGACTCCTCATTTTCTGTACTCACCTATTGCCTGCTGCTCTCTTGCCTGGGTAAGGACTCGCTTGAAACCATAACCTAGCGTGACTCCAAGGGCTAGTTAGCTGGCATCCTGATCTGAAGCCTCAGGGACATAACAGGTTTCCAACCACCCCAGTAATGGACCCTTGGAAGTGGGCCTTAGGTGCTTGCCAGTGGAACCAACACATCTTCTCAGCTGAGGGATGCAATCCTAAGCAGAACCGACATATCTCCACAGTTGAGCAGCGCATCCTTGAGCAGAATCAATTCATCGATGCTTCTGTGTGTACCGGACCCGGTGCAAAGACTCGCATCGCCCACCTTAGTCCTTGGAACCTACGCATCACCCAGGTGCCATGGCGCATGCACACCCCTCATCAATGGCAGCCTTGATGATGACGTCTGACTCCACTTCGCAGCATCACAGCTCCTCGGAACTGATGCATCACCAGCTGCTCACCGCATCCCGATGCCAGACTTCTCATAGCAAGTGCTGTTGATGGGACACTCTGCGAAGATGCACCAGGACCTCACACTGCACCTCACCACATCTCAGAACTGACTCATCGCTTCAGCTGCGCGGTTCATCCGGATCTTTGCAACACTTCCCAACCAGGATTTAAGGTACTCTTTTCAGCGGGCCTAACTTAGCCCCTGTAACTGGCCCACACTCCATCTCGGTCAGCGTGAGCTTGTGATATTGTCCAGGTCTGGGGCGACCAGATATCCCAATTTGGCATCGCAGACAACCCCATAATGGCCTAAACACAGTAAGAAAACCCCTCAATACCACCAAATTACCTTATAAAATAGTCCTAAATCCTCACAAGAGATGTACCTGTAGATCCCAACTGTTCTGCTAGACTCCCAAAGCCAACAACAAATCGCAACACAGGAAGGCACACAATTCCTTCCAGATACACCCATCAGCTGTTCATCATTACAGAAACCCATATCTGTCCTTCAGATGCAATAAATATAGTTTGACAACTTTGCCAAGCCCATAAACATGCCTGAAGCATCCCCTAGACACACACACAACACCCTTCATCCAACGGCATGAACCATGCACTATCCTAACACACTACAGAAATATTCAGAGACCCGGATACTGCCCACAGACCACTCTAGGACACAAACTTTATCTTATTGTATTTCACCGCGTGGCAGCTGAAGGTAATGACTGTACTGAACCACATTGGTTTATCTGAAGTCAAGGTGTGTCAGTCACTCCCCGCCACTCATGGTTTCCAGCGTATCCATGCCAGCCCTGAAGAAAGCCAAGCCATTAATTTGCAGTAGTCAGCAGAGTGCGAACACGTTGAAAAGCGTTTCCTGCAAGTTCAAATATAAAATGCCTCGGAATGGATCTTGTCATCCTCAGCCAGCGTCTATATATTTGTGATATTTTGGTGAGAGCTGCCATCGAAACAATCAGGTGAACTGCATTGTTTTTTTTAAAAGACCAATAATCATTTTTACCAGAGTAAACCAATTTCCCTCAAAGTGAAAACACAGAAGCGCACTGAGTGGGTGAATCTGACTGGCATCCAGCGACGGCAAGCGAAATTGCATGCATTCGCAAATGAAATACAATCAACTAATTTGCAAATTACTCGCACTGCCATCAGAATTCCAAAACTGGTGGACAGAAATTTGACCAATGGATTGCTGGCATCTCATTTGTAAAAGTCCCTGTTGTTATGTTTTCCGCTAATCTTGGCAATTATTGTAGAGTGAACGTAGTCTACCTTGGTTTCCAACATTTTTTGCTGAACAGTGTGAGGCCTGGACTAGGGTCATCATCTGGTCAGGCCAGACAGCAGGACACATGATTTACTGTCTCTGGGCAGAAAAGAGTAACGGAACGGATCTCGCACACCAATGGCTGTTTGAAAGCACTTTTGAAAGCATTATTGTGCGTGAGTGTGCAAAAAGAGGGAATGAGAGCTGGTCAAGATACGGACGGGCACGATGCTCCAATTGTTTTTTTCCATTTATGTTCAACTGAACTTTATTGTTGTTCAGTCCAGCCCAGCAAAAGGAAATAAACACCAAGGTTGTGATAAATGTAAAAAGAAAAAAGGTTTTATGCTTGCAGACAAATAAAGCATGTACCAATGCCCATGGGCCATGACAACAAACACACTTCCTCTCCATCCCCAGCTCTGCAGTATCAGGCCACAAGACTCACTACTACTGTGCTTCGGGCTGGAATCAGCAGCCGTCGAAGATTTTGGTAACCCCCAAGATAGCCTCACATGTGAGTGCTACCTTTCTGCAACTACATAGTTTATGCAGCGCTTCCTGCATGGCATGAGTTGTAGGGTAAGCGCCTAGTGAAGTCATGTTGTGCAACAACATGCATAGGCCAATAACAAACAAATATTTCTAAAGTTTTATACATTCATATACATGCCCATGTGAAAACAGACGCACCTTGTCTGCCTATCCTTCAATGTCTGTCACTACCATTACATGATTCTTTACCCGCCTCTATGTCACCGCCTTTCCCAACAAACAGCTCGGCTTAGAGTATGCAGGCTTTCACTGCATATCAAATGGATGGATTTAAAAGTAACTCCTGTATCTCCTCAAAAACTCCAATTAGATGTGGGAGCTTGATGGAGGAATGAGGGAAAGGTATTGAAGTATGGGAGAATCTGATCATTAAGGGAGAGGGCACACGCTGCATGCAAAACCCCTCCCCCACTGAAGGATAGAGCCTCAGACTGATTAGATTGGCTACAGCACTTTCAGTTCCATCAGCAGGCCGATCTAATTGGCCTGTGGCATTGAGTGGGCCAGATATGTAAAGCGCTGGCAAAGGCATGCATCTGTAATGGCATGTGGCTGCACTCGTATGGAGTGTTCATTTGTAATGAAAAAAAAGAACCTGCAGAGTGAGTAGCCAGTGGCCAGTAGCCGGTGGCAAGTGAACAGAAGGTGTACTTGGTACAAGCTCTACGCCAGGGCATGGACAGCAAAAGCAGAGCAGGAAGTGAAAGCAGATGACATGCTGGCCAATGCCATCACTTACAGAAGCAAGTAAATTCCTGCGGCATTGGAATGAACCAGTGGTAAGTTCAGGTAAGTCTTGGGTGGGTTCTAAGCCCCATTTAAGATTTGTTTTTTTTTAAATACAAAAGACTTTGCAAGCACAGCGCAAGCGCTGCGCAAGCAAAACCTAAAAATGCCACAAAATGCACACAATTCCTTACCCTGACTTGGCATAGTGATTCATGCTCTGATATTTTTGTCCAACAATAGTTCTTTTTGCATTTGTCACCCCGAGTGGGACGGGTATGCTCAGACATGAGTCCCGTGCTCTTCATGCCACTGGAATCAAGCTATCCTGGCTGAAGAGGTGTGAAACCCCGAAACCGGTCCGAGGATGCTTGTTTCCAGTCCAGGGAGGACCTGGCCTGGCAGTTCGGGCTGGACTGTTCCAATTGGGCACAGGGTCAAGACTGATTTGCATATGGCTGGGTCCAAACTGGATTGGCATGATGAGCAAAAAAATGATGGATTTAGGCCCAGATCTCTGTACTGGGGTGAATGTATGACATTGTTCTGCATTCTGTCCATCAATAGTTCTTTTTGCATTTGTCACCCCGAGTGGGACGGGTATGCTCAGACGTGAGTCCCGTGCTCTTCATGACACTGGAATCAAGCTATCCTGGCTGAAGAGGGGTGAAACCCCATAACCGGTCCTAGGATGCTTGTTTCCAGTCCTGGGAGGACCTGGCCTGGCAGTTCGGGCTGGACTGTTCCCATTGGGCACAGGGTCAAGACCGATTTGCATATGGCTGGGTCCAAACTGGAATGGCATGATGAGCAAAAAAAGATGCATTTAGGCCCAGATCTCTGTACTGGGGTGAATGTATGACATTGTTCTGCATTCTGTCAATCAATAGTTCTTTTTGCATCTGATATTTTTGTAGGCATTAGAAAAACCATGTTGCATGCTTGCACGTTACCTGTGTGTGCACCTTGTGGAGCCTGGTCTGGTGGAACACCTCCAAGAGAGACAGTAAGGACATTCAATCCACCAAAGTCTTGAGTGACGTGGTGCACTTCTTTCCTATGGATCCGGTCCACAGACAAGATTGTAGAAGATCCATTCTTTTCCATCAGCAGGGAATGCCACTGCCCATCTGCGGCATGCACCTCAGGGATGTTCCTCTCCACTTTCCCTGCTACTCCAGCATCTGATGTGTAGTGCACTTTGCCATTCCGTATCTGTGAAAAGCATACATGCAAGGAAGAATGCATTAAATTGCTTGATACATAATGTATCCGTAAATTAATTGATTCATATAAAAAATACAATTTATCTTAGCTAAAGAACACAACTTGAAAAAATAATTGTATTTTATTTAGTTTTCAAAAATGATTTTTTCTCAATTGCAGTTTCACATGTGGATGTCAGTAAAATGTGAAAAACTGTTACATAAATAATTTATAATTACATGTAACTTGCACTTTCGTATGGTACATACTGCTTCACAACTGATCCTGTATTAGAGTTGACATCAGATGCAGGCCACCACATAAATACATATCAATGGTGAACTAACCATTTATTATATAAGTGGTTTTAGGAAACTGCACAATGTCACAAATATAGGTGCAAAACGGCACGGTCAAGTATAAATCTGAGATCTTTTGGAAACATTGCCCTCTTGGTGCGACATGGAAAGAAAAATTGATGCATACTGTCTTTTTAATCCAAATTTGGACACATTAATCAAATATTCATCACATCGAGAAGGAATCTTTCTGCTTTTGCATTTCAATGTTTCAGTGGAGCCCTGAGATGCGAGCTATAACCCTGACTTTGCCACTTGACTTCATTGTGTAACTTTTTACAAAGGAGGTGTATTGTATGAGTGTATTTTGTATTCTTTTACACGTCGTAGCATCCTTTAATCTAGTTTATGGTTCTTTTTGCAATTAATTTTTTTAAGTGTGTTTATTAGACTTTATGCATAAAGTGAAACAGCCGCTACAGACACTGCAAAACCAAAGGGGATGATGGACGGAGTGTTGAACATTGCAAGCACTCATCCCCAGTCAACTGATCTGGGTTTAACCCATCATCATTCTTTAGCTCACTCCGCCACCCCAGTTCAGAAATTGCCATATGCAAATCAGTCTGACCCTGTGCCTCATGGGAACAGTCCAGCCCGAACTGCCATGCCATGTCTTTCCTGGACCGGAAACAAGCATCCTGGGACCGGTTTCTGGCTAATCAGCCGTCATCAGCCAGGCTAGCTTGAATCCAGTGGCAAAGTGAGCAAGGGACCCATGTCTGGGCATACCCTGCCAACTTAGGGCAAACAAAGGAAAACCAAAGGGGATGATGGATGGAGTGTTGAACATTGCAAGCACTCACCTACAGACACTGCAGCAGACAGAGAATTGCCGCAACATGCGGACCATGAAAAAGCCTTTTGTTGACTAATATAACCAGCGACACAAATAAGCCCATGATGAAAATGGCAATAATAGACACAGTTATACCAATCAAAAATATCATAACATAACAAACAAGCTCATGAGACTGCACGGAAGATGTGAGCAGTCAAGACATATGTGAGAAGGGGGAAAGAACAGCCCAGAGGGGCATCCATCAAGAGTCGTGAGCAAATAGCATGTATAAACAGGCACATGGGGGGGGGGGGGGTGAGAGGCCTTGGTGCAGGAAGGGACAGGCGATGGAGATGTAATAGATTCAGGAGGGTCTGCCATGCACACTGATCGGATGTCTGCGGGAACTAGTAGTCCTCACGCAGTGTATGGGAGGCAATCATCCTTTCGCGTGCCGGCAGGCATCGTCAGAAGTGACGTGTGCGTAAATTCAGGCTCGTTCTTTTTGCCATTTATAGGACAGATATGAGTGGGTGAAAGTGCCTACTGAAGAAAGCTATGTGCCACTTGCAGGCAAAATTGCTTAATCCCCATAGAGTTGAATTTCAACAAGATAATTGTCACCTAGTTTGATTGCAATAGCATCTTGTGCAATGGCAGGGATATTTTGAAGGAGGTACTGTTTAAAAACAGGCTTTTATCAAACAGATAATTTGATTTGCCAATTTTTCAATCTGTAAATGTTTTTGGGAGAAAGTTCAAGAGAATAACAACCAATCTTGTGAATACTGGATTGCTACGCCTCATATGAGAAGCAACACAAATATCATTTGATGTAAGAAAGGTCGGATTTGAGCAGAAGAAGAGTGCTTGAGGGAAAACCACTAATGGATAAAATATAATACCCTAATCGGTTCCAGTATGCTATGTGCCTCACATCATTAAATGTTTGTTCCTGGTTGATTTGGTCGCCTGTTGAATCAAAGCACATGAGTTAGGTTTCAGAAATGTACTTGTCTCCCTTGTTTACTAATGATTTGTGTTAGAAACGATAGTTTAGTTTCAGTAAAATTATATAAATGATAATCATTATTTATAGGACCTTCCACTCAGCTCCCTTCATACTTTGCTCTGTTGTTGTGTCATTCACATTATTCTTCAGGCTTCTACAGCATACTTCAAAGGTCGATGGGGGCAGCCCACTTAAGCCATTGGCTAACTTCACTGTAGGTGATGGCATTCTGCCCTTTCACATCTACACACAAAGTAGTTCTCTTTAGTACCTTTAGTACCAGGTACTACTATGACAATGTCTGTTTTTTGTGACCCCCCAAAAACTTTTAGCTGTTTTCAAATTTTTTAAAATATTGGCAAAGCCCAGATGCTCCCACAATAATTGTTTCTATAACACTATGGCAAAACAAAACAAGCATTGACAAAGCTAAAAGGCTGGCAGCCGATTCCAGAAGATTGACTTTGCCAAAGCTTGTTGTTTTTTGTGCATCCACTCAGAGAGTTGGTTGCACCCTAATGTAGCAATGAATAGGACCCTGTTTACATGACAGGAAGGAGCGCTTCTTCTTGGAACTATAGTGATGATAATTCTAAAGCTCCTAAAGTGCGGTATGGTGAAAGAGTAAGTGCCTGCATTTATTTTCCCCACCTCATGCAGAGAAGGGATGGGGCTTTTCTCGGTGTTCTTTGCAGGTGGTGACTCACGCATGGAAAAGTTGACGTGAGCACACTGGATTCTATCATAACATGTCAAGGAGAAAGAACAGGGACCAGGCCAACTTTAATTCAAAGCCATCTAATTAAAGTAGCGCAAGAGCACAAATAGCTGCCGTGTAGGCATTAGCTGATACTTAATGGCCTTTTAACTTCCAAAAGGACTGAAATTGAGAATAGTGCACTGTTCACAGAAATCTTGGAGAGGCCATTTAGTACTGAGAAAGATGAAGCTGTGTTCTTGTGGTACTAATCCTCTATAAGGAGCAATTTTCCGAGGAGCAATCTTGGAATTCTTTGACAGTCACAAAGTTCATGTGGTACTCAAATGTTTTAGTATTCCTGCAGGCAGACAGCGGCGGCACCTCTGCAAAGGTTGAGGAGCATTGCCCCACTGCCTTTTAGCAGTGCAAAAAAGGGAAAATAAAATAGTAATAACAAAATGTTATTATTTTATTTTTCCCCGCTGAGGCAGTTTTGCAGGATGGGGTGGGACTGGGCTGCTCACAGAGCAGGGGAGGAATAGTTGGAGAACTTTCCAAGTGCGCATGAGGGTTTGCCGGCTATCTTGTGCTGACAAAACAGTCATGCGCACTTATCATGTTCTCTACCTGGCTGTATTGAATAGCCTGGGAGGAGAACATGCAGAGGTTCCCAATGCCTGTCTGAGCGTTGAACCACAGTGCTCAGATCAATCACGATACTGATGTCATGCTGGTGACAGCAGCACCGTGATTGGCTTAGGGGAGCTTGTGTGCTTCCTGCTTCCATTCCGGGATGCGTTGCAAAGAGAAGTGGAGGAGAGACGTGGGCGTGAAGAGGTAAGTGTATTATTTTTTTCTTCATCCAACGCCATCCCCGATCCGTGCCAGTTGCCACTGTATGCAAACTTGTAATCAAGTTCACAGCACTGCAGGCAGAAATGTAACATACATTGATAAAAGTGCATTTGCACATTGAACTTGATTATTTCTGAAATGTGAAACTATGTTTCTCAATTGCGAACCCTCTTCCCACTCATTTCTGCCAATTTTGGATGTGCTCGTTCTCCTTTTTCAACACACTAACTCCTGTCCTTGAAAGAATAAATGTGAATTAATTTCTTGCTAACAGCAAATTTTGGTGAATATTCACAAACATACAAATTATTCAGTTGACCCATCCCATGAACACTTGCATAACTGTTGTTACCCCTGCAATTGTGAAAACTGAAGTCACACTATACTTGCCGATTTTGCATCTGAGTAAAGACTTTTTAGGTCTTGCTCACCAGACAGTGAGAGCTGTCAGGTTGTGAAAGACCTACTGTAGACTTACAAAAAAATGTACATTGGCCTTAAAGCTCACCCCTTGGTTGGCTTTATTATCTCTCTCATATCATATTAGTAGCTTCTTTTCCCTTCTTCTATTTGTCTCAGTCTTGGAGCATATCCTCCTTACCATCCTATTGATTCAATGTTTGCATCTTTCCACTGCTCATGTTTGAGAAACAACTTTTTTCTTTTTCTTTCAGCACTTCATAAGTGCATGTGCTTTCCAGTCTATCCCTTGGGTGCTGCTCCCCTCCCTCTACACTCTACACTCACTGCTCCCTCATGCGCTGCTCTCTCATGTTTCTCACCCGACCCCCAGCCTCAGTGTTGTTCACTTCCTAATGTTCTGCTCTCTCTGTCATCTGCTTCTCCCCACACCCTCTCTTTGCTCCCGCTCCCTCATCTGCTGCATAGTTCTTCATTTCCCACCCGGCTCTATTTTTACTTGATTACTTCAACCCCCTCATACCTTCCCCCACCAGCTCCTCCATTGTTACCCTCATCCACCTCTTGTCTACATTTCAGTTTTGTTTTGGTGCACTTTATACAGTAGAATCTGGCATCTGCTGTTTGCTCTCAAGCAATCCTTTACATAGAAAGCACTTCTGAGCACTTCACTTAGCATTTCTTTTTTTATTTGCCAATTAAAGTTGCATCTGACATCTTAGATCGTCAACAAAAAAAGAAAAATAGAGTCTGCTTCATTTTGTAGATAGATGCATGAGTGTTGACACACGTATGAGCCTACAGAATGCCGTGACCAGCAACATGGGCTGCATTATTGTGTTTGTGGTTTTTTTTGCTGATGCTGTGCAGCATGTCAAAGAACATCTTGCTTTTTGTTGATGCTGCACAGAAATGGCAAAAAGCATTGGCAAAGCCAATTGACCCTAAAGATGAGACCTATTGGCTTTGCAACCAATGCTTGCTAATTCTATTAATTAGAAAGGCGACTTTACTATTATTTTGTTTATTTGACACAGTTAAGTACCTGGAAGTGTGAATTTATGATGATGCAACACTCTTGAAGAGAGCACATACTCACTGACTCCATGGATGGATGGAGGTACCTCTGTGTATCAGGTACTGAAAACCTTACCAAGATGAGCACCTGGCTTGCCTGGAATCCATCAACAGAGAAAAAATCCTCATCTTGTACTTTTATGCATCTGATCGATTTGCACTCTCAAAATTTCACTCCATTCAATCGAGGTGTTTCTACACTAACAGATCAAAAGAAGGAGTTTACTATTGACAATGTCCTCCAACTGAACAATAATTTTGCTATCACTAGTTTTATGGAACCTTGGACTGCTACGAAAATCACACTCGATGCAGCCCAAGTGGGGATCAAAACTTTAACGATTCTCAATCGATAGCTAGTCCTGTAAAGAGTGGAAGCACAACCGACCGGGAAGTCCTAGTGGGAAGACTCCAGGCCCAATGCAAAGGTGTTGCAGCAGCTAGGCTTGTGGCAGACTTCAAGAGGGTTAATCTGAGGCACGTACAATACGCGTGAAATACTCTGGCTATTTTATATAAAACAGAGCTAAGTGCTCTCTTTCAAATTGATTGTGATTGGCTGCTGACATGACGTACTGGAGTGTAATAAACATCACTGCAGCACATTAACTAATGACACAGTCGATCCCTATTCTAAAGAAAAGGTGAAAAAACACTGTTGTGTAAACAGAGTGCTCCAAATGCTGGCAGTGATTCAGAACTACATTAGTAGTGCAACGGAGCACTATTACAGGGCCCCAAATGCATGGACTTTGGGGACCCCGAGGCAAACGTATTTTGTTCTGAACAGCGTTCCATTCCTCATCCAAATACAGTTCTTTCATGCCCTCTCTGGCCAGGTCACTGGCAGTGCACAGGCACACTGGTCCAAATTCTGTTCGTTCCCATCTAATATTCAGGGGTAGTGACAGTGTTTTCAATACTGAAGCACAGCAGCAGCTCACTGGTGTCATTGCCAGTAATCTCTGTGACCTGCTCCCATTTCTCATAGGTGAGGTCCTGTTTCAACCTAAAAGAAACTTTGTATGGATGTTGCAGGGTAGTGAAAAACGAAAACAACATTTCTCTGCAAACTGTTTGTATTGAACCTCCGCACATTACTGGTATTTTAAATACATTAAAGGGAAACGGTAGCTAAGCCAATCTATGTTTAAGAATCATTCAAGACCATCAGGACAGGACTGTCTGTATAACAGAGCTGCCTCTATCAGGGGGTCACTGAAAGGCTGGGGCCCTGGACCAGTGCCCACTTTTCCCATGCCCATGCCTCAAGAAGGGTTATATGGCATTACCCCGCATGCATATACCCTGCATGCTTGTACCCTGCAGTTTTTGCTCCGCAAAATCTTTTAGCAAAGCAGGGCTTTACAACGCAATTTGTTACAACGCAATCCCCATTCCAACGCAATTACTATTCTAACTCCAGTGGGGGCGTTACTTTGGGTGAATACGTTCTAACAGTTTTGCGGTGTAAAGCGCTGCGTTGTAAACGTTATTGCGGAGTAAAAAATGCAGGGTAAAGCCATGCAGAGTTAAAAATGCGGGGTAAACGGCCTTTCCCCTCAAAAAGTCTCTTGCTGTCAGTGAATGTTGCATGGTGGTCCCATTCTTTCATGTTTAACCCAAATATGCAAATGTAATCAGGAGATATTTTAAAGATATTGCTATATGCTGCATTTTATACAAGAATATAGGCTGTCTACAGCACATGCATGCTGTTCAACATGCTGAAAGCCACAACGGAAAAGTGTATTGAGGTTTATCCTAAGCAAGTCAAAAATAACTAAAGAAACATTCATCAAAAATGCTGCCTTCACAGGGTTCTCTCTTCAATGACTAGCTCATCATGGCTGTCTAAATTAAAATGACCTCAACACGCGGAAGTGATTTGCATAAATACTTCTAATGCTTTCATGTAAATTCTATCTATTTATAAGGTTTTAACGATCAATAAAATGTAATTCATTCATACGCTCTTCAATTGTGTTTGTGTTAGCCAAAGCTAGTCTTACACTCAAACCCAATGGCTTTCAGTGATAACACTTGCAGAGTGAAGATTACCCTTTAACAAAGTGATTCATAAATAAGCATTGGCAAAGCCAATGGGTTCCACCTATTTGAGATATATTGGCTTTGTCAATGTTTCTTTAGACATATTGCACAGCATCATGAGCTACTGTCCAACATGGCTTAAAGTAAAGACAAAAAGCAATATGACGAGGCCAGCGTTGACTGCATCATAGCACTTTTGTTTCCCTTTAAATGATGTTGAACAGCAGCGCGTGTCTAAAAAAAATGCTGGGGCGGGTAGTATGAGGACAGCAACAGAAACAACGGACAGCAGGTGGGGGGGAAGAAACACCAGCCTGAGTGGCAGGAGGGAGGCAGCAGTAACGGAAAGCAGGAGGAGAGTGTGGGGGAACAACAGGATGGAGCTGCGAAGGAGGGACAAGCAACCATAGATAGCGTTGAGGAGGGCGGGGTGTTAGGGCGGGGAGCCCGTACCCAGCCATGCACATAGTACGTATTGGTAAGCAATGTGCGGGCTCTAAGCCTGTTTTGAAACTTTTTTGTATGAACAATATATTTTGCTAACAGTGTATGTGCGCTGTTTAGACGAAAACCAAACAAAACATTCTGGTGCTAAATGACATAATCATTGAGAGACAAGGAAGTACTAGGTGCCTCCCAGGACCAGGCTTGGTATCAAAATCCTGAAGTGTGACCCTGTTGTCATGGCAGGGGGTAAACAATGTCAAGGACCTCCCCACAGTCACAAAAATCTTTCCACTGGCTGCCCCAGAATGAAATGTATTTAATTTATGCATTGATATGGACCCCATTATTCTGGGTCACTCAGAAGGAAATAAGCATTTTAAGTTACAATGCTTGTCACGGTGCAATCATACCAACAAAACAACATGGGACATCAGGGGATCAGTGCAGCCATGCACCTGATGTCGAACTGGAAGGCTGACATCTCACAGCTCCACCACGTGTACCTTGGACCATGACATAAGCAACAACATTCACATTTGCAAGTATTTCTTGTATCAAGTATAACTATGTGTTTCAAACTAACCCATTTAAAGAGGTGAAATAGAAACGCCGGGTCAAAGCAAATGCACTCTGTGCATACGTGTTCTGTGTAAAACTGGACAACGAAGGCCAGTATTAAAATGCAAATGACAACCAGTAAAGGTGCACGGTGCTGAAATGTATTGAAATGCGAAGCAACTTGAAACAGACAATACATCAGACTGTCCTTATAACTTTGGAACACCCAGGAGTGTGGTTGGTACTATGTGGTATAAAGGTACTCTAATGGAACAACTCTTATGTGTTAGCTTTAATAAAATAAAATAAAATATTGTAATTGATGCCAGCGTTTTGTAATTGCATACTGTTGCCAATATTAACATATCTATACAGGTAAGTCGACAATAATTATTCTTGTACTAACTTTAAGGACAAAACAGTCATAAAAGTATAGTTCAGTGAACATGAACTCATCGGTTCTGGCAATCCACATCTTCACCGGTAGAGGTCAGTGTCCATGAGTTTCAATTCTAAAACAGGCATCACAAGGCAGCTATAAACCCGGTTTATTCTTTTCTCTTTTCATCTCATCCAGACACATAAACACGAGATGCACCGATCCCTCCACCCAGAAAGCGAGGCAATTGCTTTATCTGATGCTTTAATAGAAAGCAGGTGACTGGCAGTGTTGAGGGAGAAACTGAAACCACTGGAGTTTTAGAATAAGGAGATTCTTAAGGATAATGAAAAAAATTGGGCCAAATCCAAGAAAATAAGAAAGCCTGGAGCATGTGCCAAGCGACTTCTCTACTAAGATGGAGGGCCAGCAAGGCTTCTGTGCTCATTTAAGGATTTGAGTAAGCCACCACACCCAGAGGTCTCCAAGGATAGGTCCACCGTGTAGGAGCTTGTTCTCTAAAGATGGTAAAGTGAGACGGTATCAATTCAAGTGCCATATGCTAGGAAAGCAGTACATTTAAACTTTCATCAGGAGAAGCCTTTATAGGACGTGCACTGTGCTGGCCTTAGTGCAGAGAACATGTACTTACAGACCAGAGGATAGTCATTTCACCGTCATCTGCTTACATGTCTAATATGTCTTAAAATATGTAACAGGGGGTTCACAGTTTTATGCTCACAGCACAATAGCCAACGACAACAGTCGATTTGTGACCTACTGAGCAGAAAGATTAAACTGCATTCATTGGCCAAGTACTGAATCTACTAGTAATATTGCTACAGCGTTGTTGAGTCTATACAATTAAAGTATAGACTATAGGCAACCACAAATGCTTTCAAGGAAGGGGTCTGAATCTGTGGGAATGGAAGATGCAGTCAGTATTCCCCATGGAGAGCTCTACTGATTTCAAGCATGGCAGAATGTTTTCCCACTAGTTTAATGTGTCTTCCATTATAATCGCAGCATCCACAACCTAGGAAGAACACGGCTGCGCACCTGTGCCACGCCACTGTACTGACGCAAGTGATTAGGGAGCAGTTAAACGGATGAAGGCAGCGGGGGCCCTGCCAAGCACCACTCAAACATGTTATGATGAAAAGAACCAGGGCAATGAAAGAAGCGGCTTAGACCCTGTGCTGCAGGGGGTTCCTTCAAAGCGAGGCGGGCCGCGCTTTAATCTCACCTTCACAGTGGTGTAATTGCTGCCTTCCTGGATGTGGATTAACAGGCCGTTCTCGCTCCTGGTCCTGAACTTCACTTCTAAGAGGTTTTCGCTGATGGGCTCTGGAAGGGCACCCGGAAAACTCTGCCTCAGCAAATATTCACGCTTCTTGTTCTGACTGATGGAGTAGTCGAGGCGGCCTTTCCCTTCGAGGGACAGCGCTGTGTCAGCTGTAATGTCTGGAAAAAGAGGGCAGAGAGTGGTGGGTGACAGTTACAAAGAACATACCTGGTTGAAGCTACAATAGCGATTGATTTGCAGGGGCAGGATCACAAAAATTCACCAGGTGGTGCTATATATCACCCATGAGGTATTTACCACCATCTTCCACTAGGGAGTGCTATTTTACTCAGTGACTTATTGAGCCAGTCCATTGTGTTTTGCCACAGCAAATATAATTGCTTGAAGTTTGCCTTTGTAGACATAATTTTGTAGCCAAACAACTGCATCTCGCAGATGTAAAATAGCAAGCATGGAAACAGAACAAAATAGCACACTTTTAAAATAAGTAGTTTTGTGCAAAATAGGACCTCTGTACAAATTAGAAATATACAGCCAGTTTATGTATTTTACCAAAGATCATGTTTGATAACAGTGAAACATTGTTATGCTAATGTCAAATCAAATCTTATCATAGCATATGTTGAGTTTTCTTTAGAAGGAAAACAAGTTACTTTAATCGTTCATGTACATTACTTTCCACTCAAAACACACACCACCAATGGCCAGAAAAGGTCAATCACTTCAAAAGAAGGCAAAAACACATTAAACACATTACACAAATATGACCTATGCAATCAGCGAAAACGCGATTGTTTACTCTGTAACTTTCCATAGTGTGCCTGATATATTTGAAATACTACTCTTATAATGAAAACCTTGCAGGGCCAGTAATTAATATGGTTTATCCAAAATACATGTATTTGGTGATTATGGAATGTGTACCTCTAATGTATTTCTATTCCCCAAGTATATTTAAGAGTTCTACAGGATCAGCATTTTGCAATAGAAAACTTCACAAATATTCATAGAAGTGGTGCATTAAAGAAGAGCACCTTTATGCTATTGAATGTAGTAATTTCGAAAAATAGCACTCACATATAAAGTTACATCTCTATAGATCTTTCTTCTCTTTATAATGTCTGCACGGCACACTATACATATATGCTATTGAATGTAGTAATTTCGAAAAATAGCACTGGTAGAACATTTCACGCTGTGTCGTACTATTTCAGAAAGCCCCAGCAAAATAGTAAAATAGTATGTGGAGTGAATTAAGTGCTCACTCTCCAGAGGAACAATGTGGAACATGTTATGCATCGTTTGCCTTTCTTCAGCTATTTTATTCCATCAAAGCATGCTTTACTAATTTCATTCCTAAATTCCACACACTGTGTGTAGCAAATTTGTCTTTTCTGCATGGTCATCCAAGATATTTGACCATTTTCTGGACCATATTATTGCTGGTATTAGGATTTTAAGCTCTGTCTCATTGGCATTTACTGTTAAAGTGTGTGGGCTCTGGCACTAAAATGGTATTGGTAAAATCGATTTCACTCAATAGTTTTTGTTTAACTTTCCCTTTAAAATGATAGAAGATGGCCCAGGAAATACACCAGTGGTATGGTATTTAAATGTAATATGTGGGCTGCTGTGTGTATTTACACCACCAACATAGATGACAAAAACGTATGGCTTTCAGGACCAGCAGAGTGATCTGGCTAGGCTGCAGCAGAGGCACTGCATTATCACATGGAAAGGAAAAGTGCATTTGCCATAGTAGGAAAACCTACTTCTAGGTATTGATAAATTGATACTATATCAAGTGGGGGGACAGCTCGACTAAGTAGGGGAGTGGCTATGGAGCTGAATAATGGCCTGCCTGGTGACAGAATGTCTGCCATTTTGAAACAGAGGCTCCTGGGTAATTGCACAGTAAGGTGAGGAGATACTGCAGAAAAAAAAGTTAGGCGAGAAAATAGCCAGAATTCGGAAGGGAAAATTCTCAAATCACTAGCTGGTGCACAAGACTGGCACTTCTCCATCACCTCCTCAGAAGATTTGCCTTTCCCAGACTTTGACCCAAACATTTTCACGTATGTGCCTTTGTCTTTATCCAATTTTGATGATCAGGCTGTCTTTTTGTTTATTACATTTTTTTAAATAAATTTCTCTGTTTTTCTAAAGAGGTTTGGGAATTTTATTGGGCTTTTTTCTTGACTCAAAAATTGTTGGTAGTGCTTGAATGGAACATATAATTCTCTAGGGCATTGTCTACTGTTTGTGTCATAGCTACCAGGAATTGAGCTGAGATTCTCTAAGAACTGTTTTTTGGCTTAATGCGATTGTGTATATTAAGTTGAAAGGTGCCACCCCTCTCAATAAATATCAATAACTCAATTTCTGACACTATTGTTTAAGCAGGTTTAACTTTTAGAGCCCAAATTACCTGGCAGAGCACTGGTTGGGTGAAGATGTTTAATACATCTATTCATAACCTAAAGTTACAAACTAACAAAAATGTATGCAATTCATAGAGTTAAAGCTACCGTATATAGGTTTCAGACTGTTCTAAAGTTTTTCAGGAACCAAGACAAGTATGTTAAGGACCACAGTTGCTAGGTATGCCTCCTTGAATAAAAGAAAGTTAGTGGTGTGACATGGAGTAGAGTGGTGTAGAGGAGAGTGGAGTGGAATATGAGTGGAGTGGCGTAGAGTCACGAGGCTCCGATTTAAAAGCAACAGATACACCTCTTAATTTTGCACATTCTACACATTGATTTAAGGGCTAAATGCATCACAAACAAACGTGAATTATTGGATGCAGGGAATACTTGCTTTTCCAGACCTTCTAATTTCATGCAAATTTTTTATTAGTTTGACTTACATTTTTCACAATGTTTTCCAGCAAATCCGTCTTTGCAGTTACACTGCTGCCATGACCAGTAATCTAAGCAGGTACCCTCATGCTGACACGGGTTAGTAGTGCAGGCTCCTTCCAATCTGGGACAACTAAAACAAAAGACAAAGGTTATAAATACATTTAAAAAATTGGCGTGAATTGAAAAGTGAGTATTTTCATTCTTTTTACGCAGTTAATTGAACTTAAATGTATATACTTTAAAATAACGTGCAATTACACTATGCTGATATAGACCTTCAGACACGACAGCCAAATAAATTCTTATACGGTAATAAAAACATTGGTCAGCACTACAACAAAAATTATTCCCAGCAAGCAAGCACTGGGTCGAAGGTTAATTTATTATTTTTCTTCCTTTATTTCAAGATGTATGTTCTTCATATGAACAGTCAACATGTTTTGCACCCTCTGATGCTCACAGAATTGGGACTCTTTCAAGACACTATGGGTTACATCTGGTCTTAAGTGGACTTCTCCCCAGCAATCTTGATACAAGGATCAGCTATTTTACTAGTATGTGCGTTCCATGTATCCGTCTCCTTACAGTCCCAAGGAAGAGGGCGAAAATGGTGTGCTGTCTGTCAGACCTTATTTTAATAACACAGAAAAGCTAGTCAGTCAAGGACATCAATTAGTGGTTGTGTGGGTGGTAGCATTTGAACTGCCCTGCTTGTCCTGGTCTCAGGCACCAGAAGTAAGTGACAAGAACAGAAAGCAGACAGGTTGTTCTATCTCTTTATGTGTGGAAACTCTCCAGTCATAAAGAAACTACTCGGAAATTAGCTTTGTGAATAGCAAACAATCATAAACTTACACAAAAATGTAAGCTTACCTGTGTGACTCAGGCCCTGAGTTGGAGGGGACCCTAAGGTCGACCCTCTTACCATGAAGTGGTCTGACGTTGCTTGTGGCAACATGTCTAGACTGATGCTAAACTCTCCAAATAAGTGATGGTAGGCTGATAATATTTTGTGGAAGACTTCTTGCTAATGGTCAAAAAGCAATGCTACACAGATTTATGAAATTTACTTGGATCGCTGTTTCAACGACTGGTCTAAATTATCAGAGTCACAATGACTGCTGTGCCACATGTACGAACTTCCAGATGTGCTGAAATAATAAGTAACTTATTAATCAATTATAGGTGATAAGACGGTCTTTCTGGTATTAAAGATGAAAGAACTGTCATTATAAAAATATATATAAGTGAGAAAGGAGTGAGCTCTAAAATCATGAGTGTTAGCATTGTCATTTTTCATGTTTCATATGCTGTGCACACATACCGATCTAGGATTCCTTGAGCTGCCAAAGCCTGACTCGGTTCCAGAGGGCGCCCGTTCACTGCAAACTCCATAATGCACCCAACAAAGTCATGACTTTCCACTTGTCCTCTTTTTTGAAGTATTGGTTCCAGGGATCGAATGCCTCCCACCGTGACTCGGTTAGGCTGCACATCCAGAATCCTACAACAGAAGAAAGAAAGAGCATGAAAGGGGGCCGGGCTATGAGTATCAATCAAGAAAGAACAGGTCCCATGCGAACCACCCGGAAAACATCCATTCCTTCAGCAAATTGCTACCACAGCTTAGTCTAACCCCTTAAAGTTAGATGTGTATTCATGTTTGTAATGTGCACTGTTAAGAATTGAATCTCTGAATGGAATCAAATTAGCACAATGTTAGCACTAGGGGCTAAAAGGAGTCAGTGGAAGTATGATAGGAAGTGCAGCATAAAAGATCAAATGTTACAACTTAGATGGTTTGATGGGGAAGGTTCAGGGGACAATTTACCAGCTTTTGATACATAGACAATGGGTGTCTGGAAAATGCAGTGCAGACCAGGAGCTACCGTGTATAGAGGGTGTCTGTATTTAATGTCTGCCATTTTGTAAAAGACAGTGGATAGATCTACTCTCCAAACCATTGCGATAAAGTTGATTTTATAATTACATTCTCTGGACAGGACTAAAGCTAATATATGATATGGAGGGTCTTCATTTCTGTGGCATCTGCATTGTTGCATGGTATTTTCAAGTCTGTCTCTCCAGTCTTCTGTGTTCACAAAACATTGCCAATACATACATGGTCCTTTAGTCAGCCCTCTTTATCATTTGGGTTTTTTAAGTGTCATTCACGTTTACCCCTCCCCCCTGTAGCAATGACCATGGGATAATGGGTCATTCCATTTCAGCCATTCGGCCTCTTGTGCAATGAGAGATGGCATTTTGCTACTGCACATGTACACATCCCCCTAAATGGTAGTCCACTTAAGTGGCAGGGCTGGTGTGCTGATTATGGCGGTGGGCCATTTTTCACACACTTCTGCTTTTGCAAACATATGCATGCATATGTCCTTTGGATTTCAGCATTGTTAAGTTTTTGGGTCTGACGATAGCTGCACTCTATAGCTGGATCTTATGTGATCAACAGAAAAAGATGTTTAAGAAGCACTACAGAGAGAGGGGCTTTGACTGCATCCACGTGTTGATTATGTTGAGTACAACATTTGACTGATCAGAGGTTGTGTGATTACACTAAAAAAGAGTGCTACTATTTTCTTATAGCAATGTGCATGCTCAATAGAGCATGACTGAATTATTTATGATGACAGACAGTGATTTATTTAATATGAAAAGTTATGATAAAGGCAGTAGGCCTCATGCAATGACTATGAAAAGCATATGCTACAGTATATAGGCATTTAAGGGTGGCGTGTTATTGCACTAGGTTAAAGTCTGAAGAAAGGTATTTTGCTAATGAACTCTGATAGATTACCATTGTAGGCAAGGGTTTAATAATGATTAACAGCCTCTGACAAACATTAAGGGGAGATTTTCCCTGTGATAATCCGCTCTAAACCCTCTTAGGTGAGATTGCATATTGTATTGCCACCTGGTTCTGTTTGCAATATGCCTGATGGTTGCCTTGTGGGAAAGCTTTGACTCAAAGGTGAGTAGCCAATGGTAAATGCTACAGGCCTGCTTGATTAATTTGGAAATAATATATCAGATGCCATAGACCTGATCTGCCTATTCTGGAAAGTTACGACAAAGCCAGTCGACCCGACACTTATTGTGAAAAGCCTGTGTTAAAACCAGTAGACCTTAAAGTGTGAATTGTTATTACACTGTGTTAAAGCTAATAGACAGGTATTTTGTTAGATGCACTCTAACCATCTACCATCATTGGTAAGGGTTTTGGTGTTTGCTACCCCTTCCAACAAACCCTGGGGGCAAAACCTTTGCACGCACTGTTAGCATACTTGTGAGGTTCCCATATGAGGGGGGGGGGGGGTGCACACTGTTTTGCCAACTGTAATTTTGTATGTATATATAATTGATGAGTGGCTAGTGGGAATGCTTATGCTCATAGGGGCATGCCTGAGGTGGTTATGATGTGAAGTTGGTACAATTTTTATGGAATGCCATATGTCTAATCTATTTATTATGAAATGTTACAAAAAGGTAACAGGCCTAAATCATTGATTATTAAAAGCATATGTTAAGCCTATAGGCCTTTAAATGTGGATTGTTGATCTTCTGAATTCAAAAGCCTATAAATAGGTATTGTGTTTAATGGAATCTCACATATTACATTAGTAGTTAAGGATTTTGGTGTGTGTTAACTTCTTTGACAATCCCTGGTGAACTAGTTCTACTCTATGATAATCCTTACTGGACCCTTTAAGGAAGGACAGACAGGTTTAATTGTCTTCTAGGCTCTCAAAAACGAATAAATACCCTAAAAATACATATATACACGCATGCACATAAATAGAGGGACTTTAGATCAACTCTGTTCTGCCAGTGGTCTGTTAAATTGTCATTCGCAGTCTGCTTCTGCCTATGGCAGCGAACAGCATGGAGCAATGGATCAGCCCAATTCAGCCTTTGACTCTCCTGCCCCGGAAGTGACAGCATTTTTAGTGATAACATGGGCAGCCCCATCTGAAAATGAGTGCTTTACTGCCAGAGTTGGTAGGCTAGTCTGTTAGTTTTCCATTTTCTTTTTTTATTGGTCCCCTTTTATTGCTTTCTTTTGCCTCTTTTTTATTTTATTTTTTTAGAGTGTACTTCACCTCCCCTGATAGTTCAAGCTGCCACAGCCTGTATATTTCATGTGCAGTTACCACACCCCGGGAAGCCACAGCGTCAAAACTTAGCTGACAATGTTGAATGGTGGCATCCATAGTGAATCACCGTTCAAAACGTCTGCCGAATTTCGAAGCATTATGTTGGCCATCTTGAGTCAGTACAACAATGATAAACTAGGTAGAATACCATTTCACAATGGCTGCCAGGTGCGATGATTCTAAGCATCCATCTTTGAATGGTGTTATTCATAGTGTGTCATTGTTTTCCCTATTCAAGATGGCTAACATATTGATTGCTTCTAAATGTGGTATCCATGTTGAAACTTTGAACAAAAGATCTACTGTGTACAATACCATTAGAAGTTGAATGGCCGCTATTATGTATACTTTTATTTTTTATTGTGCGTATTTGTCCACCATGTTTATACTTACATTTTTCTTTTAATTAAACTTGCATACGCTTTTTGAGTTTGTGTGTGTGTTTTACTGTGGCGCGCCTTGGTTCACGGTTTTGTGAATTTCATGGCAAATTTGGGCCTATGTACTAATTTTAAAAAATCATTTTTAATGTCATGTGGGTCCAAGAAACACTCCAATTTTACTATTGTTTTAAACTCTAACCAATTGATTAGCACATGCACTTTTCCTTATTTAGGCCTGGTATTTGCACCAAATGGTTTATGGAATGATCATATTGCTCACTGTAAAAGGAAATTTACCAATTCTATTAATACAATCTTGAGGCTACCAAAGCCAAAAAATATAGGGGTAGTTCCTTCTATTATTAAAATTTACAGATTACAATGTGTACCAACTGCTACATATGGTGCAGAGGTATGGGGGCATTCCACCTGCACACCTATTCAGTGCGAAGAAAATAGATTTTGTCGTAAAACTCTGGGAGCCCCTTTCTTTTCTTCCACATATGCTAGCCATAGCGAATTACATCTGCCGTATATAGAAGATTTTATAAAGGCTCGCCCGACATTGTTCTGGTTAAGAATTTGGAAGAATAAGGCTGCTCAATTGACCAGAGAGATAATCATGGATTGCATGAATTGCGACAGAGGGTTGGATATACCGTGGCTGGCAGGAGTACATAAAAGTTTGACTAATTTGAATATGGAACATTTGTTCCTAAATCCCTCAGATTATAGCCCTGCTAATATTAAAATTATAGAAAGCTCACTTTATGCATCTTTTAAAAAAACTAGACTAGCAACTGAATATAATAAGACCTCAGTTGTTAGATATATGCAAGTTGAGTCTGTAACCCCAGATTTGCCTAAATATCTCTTAAATCCTGTTGGTCGTTGGGAAAGGGGCTTATTCTTCAGGCTGAGAACAGATACAATGAAATATTTGTTGTCTTTTCCTACTGGCTATACTGCTAACCTTGAATCCTCTGTCTGCCCATGTAATAATAGCTCGAAACAATCAATGCTACATTTTTTATTTTTCTGTTCTTTCTATTCCTTCCCCACAAAACATTTTTTGATCCCGTACTTTAAGTCACAATGTGTTTCGAACTATAAGATTGCTTATGATATGGTGCTTGCTATCAATAATGATGAATTATGTTTTAGAGTTGGATCCTTTTTAAAATTGGCGGTACGCACTCGTAATACTATGCACTCGATATAATTCCGCTATTTTATATGGTTATATTAACCCTATTTTTCATAATGTGTTTTGTTTTAATTGTACTTTTATGGATATAATGTATATCCGAATAAAGTTCACATTCATTCATTCATACTGTGGCTAAATGAGTGGGTGAATTCAAGAATAACTCAGTGGGTGAATGAATGGTTGCAATTTATGAATGAGTGCAAAGATCAGTCACAGAGTTCACTTATGATGAGATAGTGTGCTTAAACTCACCATTGACTGGGAAGGCACTTTCATTTATACAGCAAGACCTATTGGCATTGCCAATACTTGTTACTTTTAATGACTATTGTATATGTTTGCATTAAACAAAAATGCCGGCTTGTCAAGGCCAAACCTATTGCTTTGGCAATGCTTGTTTGTATATGCAAATACATAATTATTTATATTAAACACAATACTAGAATAAGAACACAGGGGGCCTACTACCATCTTACTATGGCTGTCTTTTACTACCTACCCTGAGGATAGGGGCTGAGCTTCCTAACTTCCATTAGAGCCCATGGCACCTTTGCTATGACACCAGCTCGGCCTTACAGAATTCGGCCAAAGGGGGGAGTTGTGATTAGAACTTTGAGGTCTAAGGTTCCACAGCCAATAAAGTAGCCACTGGATGACATCCCCTCCCGCCTGGCCAACTTTAAACGAGCGGTTTCTCGTCCTCACCAGTCAGTGGAAGCGGCCACGTTACTAACAGCACAGAAGCCCGGATCCTGATCCTCGGTGCATGTGTCCACTGTGAGGGAAGCAGCCTGCAGAGAGCAAATCAAGGGTATTCATGAAAATATCCATCACAGTACATCATCATTTCACATTCTGTCACCATGAATCATCACGAAATAGGGATGCACAGGTGACAAGGAAATCTTGCACTGTTGAGTGGGGACCTCGGCACTTACCAGCCAGTGTAAAATGGTATTTCACCTGAATATTAGCGCAAAAAGGAGATTTGCATAGATTTAAAATTACATTTTGAACTGCTTGCCAAGTGCAATTGCTGAAGCACTATTACATTTTCACTAGTGAAAATGTGTTCATTCAATGCATGCTGTCCGGCACCAGATAGTACTTTTCTGACAGAAGTAGTTTTAGAACTTCTTTGCAATATATGATATATTGTTCTCCTTTGAAGAGCAGAAAGATGGCAAACGAGATCTCTAGGATTCAGACCTATTCGAATGTGATGTAAAGTAAGGCCACTTAGAAAAGTTTATTTTTCAAATATGCAGAAAGGCAGTCGATGCATGATCGCTACGTGCAGCACATTACAGAATACTTCCATACGTAGAGTTATTTTCGTGCACTCCTTCAGCCGGTTTACAAAAATAAATTCCCCACCAAGTGCATGTATAGAAAAAATAAACTGCAGACTCATTTGTCTCGAGGCACAGCTGTGCAAAAACAAATACATTTAGGCAAATCTATCAATATATGACGAGTTCCCAGGGTTCTAGAAACAAAATGTGAGGGTGAATTCTGATAATGAACATCAAATGTTATTTTTTGTACAATTTGTAAAACGGCTAGGGCTGTGTTTACGTCTGGTTACCTCTGATGGAGTAGCACACACACTATTAACTCCCAGTGTGCCACCTTGGTGTCATAAATCGACATTTATCTTCCCTACGCAGACCGCAATCACCACTAATAGGCGGGCCTGCTGAAATTCTTCAGCAGTCCACACAATTCATTTCCAATTACGCAACCAACGCTGACACGTTGTATCAGCCAGGCCAGCTGCTGGTCCTGCAAAGCCTTTTCGCATCACTTAACTGTGCATGTGAAATTATTTTAACAGCAACAATTCTACTTGAGTGCCACTTCGTTTGCCCTCAGCGACCCACTCCTTCCTTCTTCTCTACGCAGAATCACCAGTTTTATAAAGCGCGAACTCGACCCGAAGGCATCGGAGCGCTTTACATGCGCACCAGTTACGTTACACAAAGCCACATTCATGTTTGGTAGGCACGGGGAGATTAAGTGAGTTGCCCAGAATCACAGGATGTTGAGCAGACGCCGAGACTCGAACCTAGTTGCCCAGCTCCAAAGCCGCAAGCTCTGGCCATTACGCCAGTTACGTTACACAAAGACACATTCATGTCTGGTAGGCACGGGGAGATTAAGGGAATTGCCCAGAATCACTGGATGTCGAGCAGACGCCGAGACTCGAACCTAGTTCCCCAGCTCCTAAGCCGCAAGCTCTGGCCGTTACGCCACATCCTCTCCCCAATAATAATAATATGGGGCATGGACCTAAAATTCATCGACCATGTATTCTGCAAAGCGCCGTCACTTTATGCACTGAGTTCCCTGCGAGTACCTTCACTCCCTTCGCCACACACGGCAACTCGTCACTATGCACATATCACCCACACTTTCTTTTCTATATTTTCACAGCAGGGCGCGCAAACCCTTCCCCGGTGCAGGGAAGGACATTTGAGCCTGTATTTTAGTTGGACTCGAGTTCTTACGCCCTCTACACTGACGTTAGTCAGAGGTTCCTGCTGCTAATTCCACCCTCTCTAAAGTTACCTTCTTGCAGTTATGTGATTTTCTACGCTGTCACTCTGCAATATCTCAAGCCTGACAACTTAATGATTTTACCAGTTTCCGGCGAAGTCCCGCTGCACTGTAGGAAATGACAGGTGGGGGAGGCTGCCATTTTTTTCGACATATAGGAAAAACCTTTCTTGCAATAAATAGCACAGATGAGGGGGACTTCTACTCACGCCTTGTGTTGGTAAATAGCTGATGGGAATGTTAAGCCTAGAGTTAATACTCGATGAATTAATTATACATTGAAATGATAAAGCCCTTGCTTGTCCTGCTTTCCATATTTCACTGGATCATGGGGGGTATTACACCTAGGTCTGAATAGCGGGTATGCGGATTTAACTTAGTACGTGCCTACGCTCACACGCTTACCAAATAAGAGAAAACACCAAGCTGGAAGCATTTGTTCATGAAGTGGAAAAACTAAGTTTGAATAGTATGCTGACAAACACATTTGCTGCTGTCTTGCGTTAATATGCTGCTATTGTTGCCATGACACCCGCAATACCTTTTTTTTTCCGGCCACATAAATACTGTTATTTTGCAAATTATAGGTGAACTATAACTTTCTTTCACCATATTTTCTGAATGATGTCTAATGAAGCCATGGAAAGAGGTTGAGAGTATTGTTTAGGGGTAGCGTGTGCAGAAAGCAATGGCTACCTGAGTCTAGACAGGCAACAGGCCCGTTTTGGGTCCAGTATCAAGGAATATTTCTGAAGGTGTAACAATATTTGTCAGAACTCAAGGTGAAGGACTGAGCCTGAGGCAGCAGTGATGACACAACATTCTCTGGGACCAAGGGTGCAGGCAGGGTTGATAAAAGATGTCATAAGACAAAAGATGTGCACCGGAAAGCTATTTCCAATTATCTTGCCATCAAAGAGTAGGTACTCCACTCCACCTCGACTAGCACTCACATTTCTAAATTAGGTTTCAATCAAACCATGGGTTAGCATTTGAAATATCACAGCTCTTCTTATTTACATTAGTGACACAACCAGCCAGCACAAACACCGAATGCCCTGCAACAATCAACTGTAGCCTTAGAGCCCGACGTAGCGGGCTCTGCTGGCCATTAAAGGCCCGCTACAGCGTTAAAGGCCCCAGCCAAAGGCATGGGCCTTTAACAAGGAAGCGGGCCTTTAATGGCCAGCATGGTGCACAACAGAGGGCTCTAAGGCTACCTAGAGGGTGACTGTTCTAATTTGTAAAATAAAGGCCTCACAGAGTCCAAGGGGGTTGAAACCCTCTCGGACTCCGTGAGACCTTTGTTCACTGCAAGAGCTGTGAACAAACATTGGAATGTTGATGCTCCGGGCTTCTACCGGCCATTAAAAGCCCTGAGCGCTAGATTGTTTTCAATGGAGAGCTTAACATTCCAATGTTCTCATTTTCTCTAGTCCTACCAAACCCTGCAAGGAAATGTCTGTGAAAACTTCAAATAATATTAGAGCTGTCAAAGGAGACACCCTACTCCACCATACCTCACGAGCAAGTGTAAAAACAAATGTGCTGCGCACGTGCACTTACTTCAGGTGAGATCTGTATAATATCCATAACATGAACTACCACATTGATTCAGGCGTCAGACTGCTAAATCAATCTCTGTTACTCTTTTCAATGTTTCTTTCCATCCCTCCAACTCTATTTTATTTTGGTCATAGAGGAGCATGGCAAAGAACTGAATGTTAAAATAACTTGGTGGCATGTTTAGGTAACTGAGACACCAGAAAGCCCCTCCCCTGACACCTCACACACATAATGTAAATATATCTGTATATTTGAATATGTAGATACCTAAATGTTTGTCTTGTAGTGCATGCCTCCTTGAAGCACTGTCCAAAGGTCGTCTACCACCACCACAGTCCCTCAGTGTGTAACTTACTCATATGTAACTCTTTGTGACTATTTACAGCACTTAAGAAACCTTACATTCCTGATCTTTCAAAACTACAAATAAGTAAAGGTTAGTGTATAATGTGCCCTTTTTCCATATTCTAGATCTATAATTGATTTAAATTGGCACACACATTCAGACGTTCTGAATTGTGGGGCCCTTAATATTACAGTGATAGTGCACCCTAAGAAAATGGCTAATTCCCTATGTAAGGTATAATATAAATGAAAAAAAGTGCAAGAAAGTTTAGGCATCTCACAGACCCTCAGCAGCTCTTCTCACTGAGATTTGCCCAGAAAGAAAGCAGAAGCTGTGAATATACACGTTCTCAATGGAACATAACCCTAGTTTGAGCTTTAGAAGGTCCAAGATAAAATATTACAGTGATATCATAGGATGATGTATATCTCTGAAAAGGAGGTTGGTGCTCAAAGACGCATCTATGAAAAGTGTTTAACAATCAATGACAGATTTCAATCTATTATATGGTCATAAATAAAATGCATCTAACTTGTTCTATATCTCAACGACACTGAATAGGCTTTGACCAGCAAGACTGTACATGAACACGGCTTAGGCCCTGGCCTTGGTTTAGGAGCGAGATTCCTCCACAGAGAACCGCGAAGAGCCTGTGAGGTGTGTTCCTTTTCAAGAGCAATATTATTTCTTTTTCAAAGCGGGGAGTGAAGAGAGAGATAATGTTGAGTTGATAAACACACATCCATCATTTGATAACAATTACCAGGAAGGGCTAGTTTCTGGTCGCAACACTAAATACAAATGCAGGCAGTCATTAATGGGGAAGAAGTGTGGTGAGAATGTCTGGTCATGAGAGATACAGTTTACATATGCGTCAGCTTTTCTGAAAATGGTAATGAAGTACACTGGACCTAATGGATTTTCCATGTGCACAGTCTCTATGCAAACAAAAGATGACGGAGTCAAACTTTGTACCTCTGAAACATCCCTTACCATTCCAGCTCTGCGAGCAATGACAGTGTGGAACTGCCCATCGGACACCTTCTTCATGGTGGTCAGTTTGTAGGTTCCACTGCCAAGGTTGTAGGAGAACCTCAAGCGTTCTTCTACAATTTCCAGGGCCAGGAACTCAGACTGGTCCCCCGTCTGGTTGTCGTAGTTGTAGAGTAGAAGGGCGTTGCTTTTGATGGTGGAAAACTTGATGTAAATGTAGTTGTTGTTGGGGTCTAGGCTGGGGAACTCCATGTAGGACATTTCTTCAAACCCATAACTGTTCAATTCACAATGCTTTCCAAAGACACCTACGCAGGAGAAACAGAGATTATTATTGCGATAAAGTCATGCCAAAGGTAATAATGCATGTGATGTAAAAAACTTATAACATTAATCACTAGAAGATAAACAAATAATTCAATGAACACAATATCAGAATCCTCATAATGCCCTTCCATCTAAGCCTAAAGTTGTGAAAGGTCACGTGTCACCCACAGATCATGTAGAGGGGACTGCATCTCCACTACGAAGCTTCACTCTTAGGACCAAAAAGACAATAGCTGTGACTTCTATTTGTCAATTAAAGTCATTTATTTATTTACTGTCATTCATGATTGTTTGGTGCTACGTTCAGGTGTTTTACCATTAACCAGCAGAGAGTAGGAGAGACAGACAGAGAAGCTGGCGTGAGCTTAAAAGACTTTGGCTCCTGGGTACATTTCTCTTAACCCTTGGACCTGTGTGTAGATACCCGGGAAGGGTGACTTGTTAAGAAGGGGACAGAAAAAATATCTGTCCGTAAATACTTCATTGGCATAGTAAAAATCTTTATTATACATGAACCTAGAGTATAAACATTGACCTGCAATGATAGTGATAATAATTAGCAAATTAACACAGGTGAATGTTAGAAGACTGAATCCCAAAAATACACCTAACATTTTTTAACATGACTAAGAGAATCCTGAATTGTACCTGCTGCCAATGTTCATAAATGAACCCAAATCCCCAGATTCCTTTCTTTTAGCGAGCCTGTGACAAGTGCAGCCATTGTGTTGTTAGGCATCCAAGTCCATGGCTGGTCTTGGGTGTCCTTCAGAGTTCCTTCCACCAAAGGACTGTCCTCCCTCTCACAAAAAAGTAGGCAACGTGCAGGTGGAGATTGTACTCCTGGTTTGCAGGGCTCTCACTTGAGAAGAAGTCCAGACAGGCGCAACAGGATCCCCAGGGCAAAAGTGGAGAACATATTTTTCCTCTTGGAAACAGCACTGCCCCTATACCCCTACCAGATCCCGGGTTTGTCCGTTTCCATTCCAACCACTAGACTCAAGTCCTTTGGTAGAGTAAATGTGTTATCTTTTCCAGGGTGAAAAGGGGAAGGAGAGGAGATTGAGAATGCCAACAGACATACATGTCTGTGGTCACTGCCCAACTACCAAGGCAAACCATGCATTTGAGCCCCCACTTCGCACCCCTTGAGCGAAATTTACAGCTGTGCATATCTTCACATTCGTGGCAGAAATCTCTGACCCGGTGAAGGGATTTATGTCTGCCAGGAATGCCTTTGTGATTTTTTCACAGGAATCACAAAGTTACAGTTGATTGTAAACATACATTTACGGCCAAATATACATTTGTAAATATGGCCCTGGATTTTAAACAGTCTTTCACTGAATTAAAACATGTAAAGTTTTTTCTCGCTTCTAAAGGTGTGCATGGGAATGCGGCATGAGAAATGTATATGTGTAAGGCAGTGAGATTATAGTGAGCGACTTACACATGCATGGGACAAAGGACAGGTCTATACTTATAATCCTAAAGCACAAACAGTAACTCATATATATGAATACACATACAAGTCGTGTCAGCACAAGTCGTGGCTGCACCGGAATCGCGTAATATCGCTGACTGACGGAGTTCTAATTTGGAGCCCCGAAGGTACTATCCTTGATGAAGTTCATTCGAATAGTATTGGAACTTCCACCTAGTATTGGATAATATACCAATCTCACTTTGTTTTCACCTGAGGTCCTGAAGAAAGCCCCCCGACCCTTCTGGGCATACTAGGGGCTGAAACATGTCGACCGACCACTCAGACTAAAACTGCAGCGGATTCATTACATGTCTACTCTGCAACTAGCTGTTTTTTATCTTTTTCCCTGCACCTAATAGAATAACAATTTGTGAATATAGGTAGCTTGAGGAATTTTTTAACATAACCAATCACTACACTTGAGCACTTCTCACCTCCTTTTTATTTTTAATTTTTTTCCCTGATCACTACTGGAACATCCAGTGGTTCCCTCCGGGTTGGAGGAAGCATGGGAAAAACCCTATGATGATGCTGTCACGTATTTAGATATCAAGGCGGAGAATCAAGATATACCGCCCACGAAGAACTGCCTTACGTGAATGAGGGTTTTTTACCAAATATCGGAAACAACCACCCGAACCCTGGTGCCAGCTACAAGTGATCCATTCCCTTTGATTGCAACTAACTAGCTGGAAGCTGAATGGATCACAGCTCCTTCTACTTCCCTATTTTTGATTGAAATACACATACATATCATCAAGAAACAATTAAAACCCACAGTCCAAACCGGACATTGGTGGGGATACTCTCCTAGCAGCCCCACACATTCCAATACCTCGGTGTTCGGATCTACCATCATGAAGGGGAGGCCTCCTTGAGCGCAATGTCACTAGAATGGTGGTTATGATTCAAAATCAGGTCATACTCTGGAAGAGCCTCCGGCATTCGGTGATTGGCAGAATTGCTTGCTCCAAAATGTTCATGCTTCCACAGATACCACAGAATTTTGCCAATCTCTCCCTTTGGCTACCAGTCAAATTTTTTCGGTCATTTGACTCCCTACTGGGAAACCTCATATGGCGGAAGAACCATCTAGAGTTGCACTGGAGACTGCCTACTGATTAAGGAGGTCTAGGTTCTCCCTTATTACTTAGTGGCACAGCACAGTGGGTGAGCCGATGGCTTGCTGGGTGTCAACTCCAGAAGGCACATGCTTCCATAGGAGTCTCCGTATTACAGCTCCAAGTCTTTCCTACGCTCCAGCCAATCCCCTTTGGGGCTACGCACAAAGCTGTGCCCCTGACATCCACAGAGCTACAACGCTGGTAGTCTGAGGAAATAACAACTGTGGGCGACCATTTTCAGGACAGCAATCAGTTGTCCTTTGATGAGCTAGTGGACTATTTTACCATGCATCGGGGACAATTCCATATACAACACACACTGGCTCGCGTTTTGCACACCAGCTGGAACATCGAGTCCACAGAAACATTGTACTGTACGTTCACACCATGGACAATGGTCGGAGACTTATCGGTTGACTGACTAAGGCTATTAAAGAGCAGACTCGAGCCCACCCTGCCTTTGGGATAGGTGAGAAACTGAAATTGGGCAGGTCTTCGCCGACAAAGAATGGTACTGAGTACTGGCCTACCTCGCTGCTGTCACTAGAAATGCAAGGTTCAAACTCTTCCAATTCTTTATTTTGCTTAGGGTGCACCTATCTTCTGCCAAGATGAACATGTTTTTCCGTAGGACGAATGCTTGCTGCCCTCGTCGCCTTGTACTGCATGTTATTGTCATATCCATTTTTGTAGCTTTTTTTAGCTGGGGGTGGATTTTAGTGTGGAGGGTAGGGGTTAGGGTTGTTTTTAGGACTGGGGCAGCTAAGTGCATTGCAGGGCTGTAGCCGGTTTTTAGGACTGAGTGCGGGAGGTTGGGGTTGTGTTTAGGGCTGGAATGGGGGTATTGCAGTGCTAGGGGATGGTTTTTGGGGCTCCGGGCAAGGGGCCTGGGGTGTGATCTTTACCATGCATGCCTTTACCAATCATGCCTTTTCCACTAAATTCCTTTTAAAGGCATGCGTGTTAAAGGCATGCGTGGCAAAGACGCAATAGTGGTTGAGAATGCGTTGTTTAGGCATGCGTTGTTGAGGCATATGTTGCTCTATCATACAGCCATGGATGGATGGATGATAGATAGATAGATAGATAGATAGATAGATAGATAGATAGATAGATAGATAGATAGATAGATAGATAGATAGATAGATAGATAGATAGATAGATAGATAGATAGATAGATAGATAGATAGATAGATAGATAGATAGATAGATAGATAGATAGATAGATGAAATGATTGGGAAAGAGAATAGGACAGGAGGTCTGAAAATTGTTGGGCGGTAATATGGATGAATACATGTATAAAATAACAATGACAAAAGGTAGCTTGGAAATATGTTGTCTTAAAAGAAATAACTAATTTTAAATATAAGCAATAAAGAGAAGATGAGTTTTTCTGTTTCACCTACACCAACGGTTAGAAACACATTTCTGTACGGATGTACAAATAACAGTGTTATGGATGTTTTCTGAGGACATTTATTTATCCTCTTCAGGATGTTCCTGTTTAAGGGCTAATGCCTGATCTTGAGCTGCAAAGCAGTCACAGGTTTCATTAAATCCTGCCACATTAATATTAATGAGGTAGAATTATGTTTGCCGATCCTGAGGAAAATGCAGCAAGTGGGGGAATGAAGGTCTGAAAAGGACAGCAGATAAAGATTCTCACATTTGCAGAATGCAATCTATTTCTGTGTTGCAGCCGCTCTACCTGGTACGATGTTACAATGCAATCAAAAAATAAAACTGGCAAGGTGAGGTCATTGGAAGAACCATTCAGCCATTACCAGGACTTATGAGTGCTCCAACTTATGCCCACAGCCTACATTCACAGAACAGAAACTGTCCCTCATGGACAGCCTCTGCTTTGTAAATGGATGCCATTCCCTTTGAGGAGCTGGTATCTAACCGCTATGTAAGGTAACTTATAACTCACCCCCACGCCATGCACTGCAAATTACCCCACATATTACATCACTCATGGCATCTTCTATGACATCATTGATAATATCACTGCAACATTTGCAGTAAAATTATTGATGAGAAAACTGTGCATGGAGGAGTGCAAGTTATAGTTACCCTAGGGCACGACTTATAGCTACTCGAGATACCTATAAGTATAACTGCTGAATTTCTATGGTTTTGTGTGTGTAGAATCTGAACCTAACTATAACGTCTTCGCAACATTTGTTTTTTTCTGAGAATTTTAAGTTTTTTAAAAATTGTATTTCCTAGCTATAACGCCCCTATAACATTTGTTTTGTTCAGTGAATATATATATAAATATATGTATATGCTAATTAATTACGTCCACTTTAATCTGTGCTCTTATTTAACAATTCATGTGTACTTTGTTTTTCACCAGCTTAGGGAGCCCTATTCTACCGACTATTATGGCAGCTAGAATGTGAAGCCCCCAAACCCTCTAGCATGCCACATTGTGGTAAAACATGATGATGGAAGAAACTCTAGTATGATACAAAAGGCACGACCTTTAGCACCTTTTATTTTCAAAACATTTTGATTGTGATTTTTGATGCAAGCAATCTGGACAGACATATAACAGGGTTACTTTACAGATGCATGACACGTGTTGATTCTGAGGTCACATACAAGTAGAACAAGCCTGTGTTGGAACACACGTTCGTCAAACAGATCTGCAGGATCATGTGTAGAAGTATACAGTAAACCAAGCTACCCCAATCCCAACCACCATTCCTTGAGGGTCCTGCGCTACAATTTTTATGAAGTTCACAGAAATGTACTCCATCCAGATGCTGTTGGCACAGTATCAATGGGGAGGGTACTGGGAAATAGAGAAGGGGACAGCAGTGCCAAGGCCAGTTAGGTTGTACAGGACTATCTGTCTGTATAGAGTTGCCAAACCAGTTGGTGAATTCATCGAAGGCTTGAGATGGAGAGTCAAGGGGGCTTGTTATCTGCATCTCTGTGATCTTTCAAGTCCATTACCAACTCATCCCATAGAAATGTTGCATCTCTTCTCTACCCAGTGCCCTAATCTCAGGCTCTGCCCAGAATAGGGTGCCTTCAATGCACATATGCTGGGAGGTTGCGCAGACTTTCAGTGTGTTATATACTATGCTTGGCTAGTAAAAGTAAGAGATCTGTGTATTTTGTTGTGACCGAAGTCTTAGAGGATCTAGGGGACAGGTCAATCAAGCAGGCTTCTATAGTAGCAATCTTCTTAGATTTCCCAGTCAATTACTTCTGAAAGCGTGGTCTGCACTATTTTCCAAAATGCACTAAGCCTTGGAGAAGCAAACATGAAATGTTGAAAGTCTGCGGGGAGTGATGACACCTACTGCTGTCCGACTCGGCTTCTGTATACAGCTGCCAATCTTCTGGACTTTGAGATAGGCTCTGGGTAGAATGTTGAATTGTAGAAATTTGAAACAGATGTTTCTGGAGATCTTATGGAGTATTCTAAGACCTTCTGCCATTCTTTATCCTTTGCGGCTAGCTTTGAGATAGCCTCCCAGATGGCGCCCGACTGGGAACCCAAAGCAGCCCTGGCAATAGGAGGATGGAAATGCTTGCTTGCTTGCTGCTTTTATTACTGGGGGGCAATGATGTTGCAGCACTGCTGCAAACCCAGCCCCCACCCTTCCAGCCTCCCAGGGAAATACCCAGTGCCCGGTACGTCCAGTCTGGCCCTGTCCCAGAGTTCCCTGATGTGTTGTAGGGAGATGGCAGTATGTTCTAATATTCCTTTATAGATCCAGGGCACTAATCTACAACTGTGCCCTTTGGTGTGTAAAGTTTGCAGAAGTGCGTGCGTAGGGGGTTTGGCTAGGTTTGTATTCCAAAGCCACCAGAGAAAACCTCAATTTGTTCGGTATTGTATAAAACGGCCTACTTGTATCCCTCAGCATCAGAAATTCCATGAGCATCCCATTCTCATAGTAACAACTGATAATTACTGTTCTTAGAAATCGCTATGGTGCTGTATGATATGGTATAAAACCAGATCATTATGATTGTTATTATTATTATCCCTTATGTCACTGCATGCAAGCATAGCTATTGAAGAGTTAACACCATCAACAACTACAGAATACCTCCTCTAGCCAAGAGTTGAGAGATCTCATTCTCGCAGGGTGAATGGACCCTACTTTATAGATTTAACACAGAACCCACCACATGGTCTCACTTAGGTTGTGACATTGATGTTATGTTATGTTAGTTTATATTTGTAAAGCACCAAATCACCAACGGTCTCAAGCGCTACAGACCATGAACCCAGGAGTGCCATAATGCTTGCAAACAGAACAGAGCTTGGGGTAAGCTTATCCAAACGCCTCAGTGAAAAAGATAGTCTTAAGTTTCTTCCTGAATGGAAGGAGAGTCACCTCACCATGCAGACTCTCTGGCAGCTTATTCCAAAACTGGGGAATCATGACCGAGAAGGCACGTCCCCCTAGAGTTGTTCTATTAAAACGTGGGCAAGCCAACAGATGTGCTTCTGAAGAGCGGAGAGAGCGACCAGGCACTTAAGGCATCAGACGGTCTTTAATGTAGCTGGGTGCCGCTCCATACTTAGCTTTATGTGCAATGCACAGGCCCTTGAATCTGTTCCTCTGCTTAATAGGGAGCCAGTGTAGCTGCTGTAGCAAGGGAGCGGCGTGAGATCTTCTTGGCAATTTGAGAATCAGTCATGCTGCGTCATTTAGAACCTCCTGGAGTTCCCCAGAAGTTTATCGGGGAGTCCTATGTATACTGCATTGCCGTAATCCAAGCGTGACAGGATTAAGGCCACCACCACAGTACGCATAGTCGCAAAAGACAGCAAGGGTACAAGTTTCTGTAGTTGCCTCATCAATCCCACGCAACTTCCCACCACCACAGCTACCTGTTTATCCATCATTAGCATGGAATCTAACCTAATACCCAGGCTCTTCACAGCTGGCACTGGTATCGGAGTGGTTCCGAGCTCTTGTGGCCAGAAGAAGATAGACCAGGGGTTGGCCCCTGTGGCAACAGCAAGGACCTCCGTCTTGTCCGGGTTTACTTTGAGTGAATTCAAGGTCATCCAGTTTATGGTAAACCGAAGGATGTTCTGTACCTTAAGCTGTGCCTGGGGGGAATTATCAATGCGAATGATTAGCTGGGTGTCATCGGCATAGTTGTAAACCTGACAGTCCAGTTTAGCGAATGCTCCTATCAGAGGCTGGAGATAGATATTAACAAGCAGGGGGGACAACGCAGAGCCCTGTGGAATCCCCGAAGGAAGGGTGCCGCGCCTAGATGTACATTCCCCTATTTGGACTTTTTAGGACCGATCTTCCAGGAAGGAGACAATCCATTGGGGGACTGTCCCAGTGACTCCCAAGCGACGGACGCAGGCCACCAATTGTGCATGGTTCACCGTGTCAAATGCGGCGAAGAGGTCCAATAGGATCAGCACTGAGGGGCGCTTCTTATCAGCTGTTAGCCTTAGCTCATCCAGTACTGAGAGCATCACCAACTCAGTGCTGTTGTGGGCTCTAAATCCCACTTGCTTAGCATGTAGCAGCTGCTGCTCTTCCAGGAAGGTTGAAAGCCCTCTAAGCACATGTTGCTCAAGCACCTTAGCCAGGTATGGAAGCCTGGAGATCGGTCGAAACTTTTTCAGATTCTTAGGGTCCGCCCCTGCTTTTTTTAGCAGTGGGATTACCATGGCTTCCTTACATTTGTGTGGAACTTTCCCTGTTGCTAGGGACAGGTTCAGAAGGGATAGTATCTCTGGCCCCACCACTGGGAGACCCATTAGGAACACCCTCGGAGGCCATCAATCCCACCCCAAATAGTGGAATTAAAATGCAGTCTTAAGCACACAACAAACAATGTCAGTCTACTGGGATGGACAACGTGGACATTTCACAGCACTTTTCCCATGTTTGTCCATATCAAAGTATTTAAGACATTAAGACAAACAGGTAACATCATTCGAAGTGTAAGGCAATACATTTGTAGAATGCTCCAGGCCATGTCCTGTTTTTTTTTTTTGCCCTCCCCCAATAATACGCGGTCAGTAGCATACACTCACCAAACGGGCAGTGGCAATAGTACCCGTCCATGCCACTCTGGCAGGACCCTCCGTTGAAGCAGGGGTTGCTTTCACAATAGTTGATGGCAGACTCGCACATTTTACCTGCAGGGCAGAAGGAAGAGCGAGGGATATTTATGGACAGGTGTAATAAAACCAGAAGCTGTTGTTATGGTTACACTGAGTCAAGTATTCCCAGAAAACGTGTGAATTTCAGCTTCATAGATAAAGAGAAAGACAATAGGAGACAGACCAACAGACAATGAGAGTGAACGGTATACATATTGAGACAAATATCAAGAAATTTAGAGAAATAGAAACAGAGAGAGATGGACAGAAACACAAAGAGAGTGACAACTACTCAAACAAAGATAGACTGATAGATAGATAGATAGATAGATAGATAGATAGATAGATAGATAGATAGATAGATAGATAGATAGATAGATAGATAGATAGATAGATAGATAGATAGATAGATAGATAGATAGATAGATAGATAGATAGATAGATAGATAGATAGATAGATAGATAATCTTAGACAACTGATTCAAGCAAACCATGCCACAGATAGTACGTTTCATCATTATTGAAAAAATGAAACAAGAACAATTATCCTCTTTTTTAATCAGTCAATTAAAAGTTAATAGTAATGCTATTAGTAATTTCTGTCAAAATATGTAATTATTTGAGATTTAAAAGACTTCAGTCTTTTAACATATACCTGCCATTTTAGCAATTGGATGTTTGGTTTAAAACAGGAAAAATACTAAATAAAAACAATCTTGTTAATGTCTTGGCGATCCTTTCATAGGGACGCCATCTTTCGAATACTATTGTTAACTTAAATTGTCCTGTCTATAAAAATGGCATGATCAAAGCACTGGTAAGGATTTCAATAGCCAAACATGAAGAGTTTACACAGATAGCTCGTGGTGTGTGTTTGTCAAAGGTGCAGGCACATACAAATAATGAATGACCTGATTGTCATGAACCTTGCCTCTATTTCGGGGCACGTGCAGGGGAGTTTTACCCCTCAAGAAGTTTCCAATCTGTCCTGTATTTTCCTACCTTAGACCTACTTCTTCATAAAAATATAGCCAGCAATGGGGGACACGACCGGAATGTACTCTATACTATTTTTATACCATGTTAGACCAACGGCGGCAAACCCGGATAACAAATGTATGTATGTATAAAAACTTATACAAATAAAATAAAAAAATTATAAAAAAGAAGTTTCCAGAATGTACATTATGCAGGAAGTGGTTCACAGTTTGCATACCCTGATCATCACGCACCCCCGGATACTTAACCTCAAGTGCGGGTCATAGTTTCCCTGGTGCAGTCAGGGTTATAGATTTGTACCAGGGAAACCACGCACATGAAAATCTAGGGTTTGCTTTAATCTAATGTAATAGTTGTTTAGCGGGGCTTGTGAACACAGTTAGGGACGTAATGAGTCCTTTCATGCTTCCCCTTATAGGCTTTAAGCTCAAAGGCAGGTTCCCACAGGATCCATCAGAATCAAAGTGCATGTCTCCCTGCAAACTAAACCTGAGCAGAGCATGGGTGATGTGGCACATTCCAAGAGTCTGGGCCAGTTGCAGGTCCACTCTTCCTGGTACAAATTCACAGCTATGCAGTACAATATATTTGGGTCTATTATGTTTAAGGACTGGCAGAGACCCTCAGCGCGCAGTGACTGCACACAGGGTATCAGCGGGTAGAGAAGGACCAGAAAAAATGGAGCATGTGGCCGTGGTGAGCAGTGGATTCAGCATCTGCCCCCACACCAGTAGGCACAGCAGTGTCCAAGGTAATGTGTGCAGATGTGGCTTGCACACTTGCCGCAAGTGCATTGATCTGAAAGCATAGAACCTGTTTGTGTACAGACCTAACCAGCGCCTGTGCACCTACATTTCTCAGTGTTCACCCACAGTAAACCCTACATTACCCCAGTGCCACTCACTGGCTGTGCTTATTCATTTCAGTACCCGTCATTATTTTCTTTCTGCTGTAGGGTGCTTCTACAACCCGTAATCCTACAACACTAAGTAAAGGGTGAGAAGTGTCAAACTGCCAAATTTAGGGCTGACTTTAGAGCAGGCGGCCCAGTGTGACAATCTATTTATGTCGCCTTTCCTCACATGACCTCCTTCTCCACGAATTCCTTCACTACCACCCTCCAACAGTGTCTCTCATCTCACCAGACCCTCTCTAATATACATTTAATTTTTTATAGGTCTACTCATAGTTCACTTACACTCAAATATGTGATCTGCATGGTACACGTTCTTTGCAGCAGGCACATTAACCCTATACACTACTTTATGATGGGTCAAAACTGCCACTAGAGAAAATTCTGATCTCTCTCCAGCAGGAACATTATTCATCTGAGTTATCTTGACATTTTTATTGCTACCTGAAAACTTCAATATTTTAATACCCATAGTATATTATAAACACAGCACTTCTCTTTGCCGCCAGGTCAGTGCCAGGTTAGGCTGTACTAGTCGCACTACCCTAAATCCGGCCGTGAGTAAAAGTTATGAAGTGGTAAAAAGGATCCATGATGTTATAGTTAGGTTTTGTTTTTATTGCTCCATATATACATGTTTAGGCGTTTGTGGAACCTGTGAATAAGCATTATGCAGTCATCGTTCCTTCAGTCTATTGTGATTCCTTCTTTGTAAAGCATTGCATAAAACCATTCATAGACGTGCAGCAAGTAATAGCAGGAAGGAAGAAGATGCAGGAGTGCCCAATGCAGGCTGTGAGAGCAGGGTCCTGAGCAGATCTCCAGAATATCCACATAAAATACAAAAAATGCAAATAGAACTCATCTAGATAATTGTTATTCTTAAATTCGAGCCTGGATCCAGCCACTCCAGGACCTTAGTGACACAGTTAAAGATACTTCCTCTTCAGAATTCAGCAGATGACAATCACACACTGCTCTAAAGTTGGTTGCTATAACATATTTTTACACCCAAATCAAACACAGTGCTCCACCTAGTGGTGCTGGCAAAATACAACACAAGGCTGGAAAAAAGGGTATTTTTGAAATGCACGCGCAGTGCCGCAATATAATTTTTGCTTAAACCGCTGAAAATGTGGAGCACAAAATGTTATCTGTAGACCAGCCCGGTATATGTACTTCGAGAACGGAGATGTCCTTTTCTATTGTTAAACTGTAGAAAATGTCTACTTTCCAGGGCCTAACACTTGTTTATGGACTTAAAGCATGGAATAGGGAATGCACTGGGTTCACTGGTAGGATCGGTTAACCAGGTAAGTCACTGGGTATATTCCCTTCCGAAAATGACCATTTTCCAAACCTGATCGTCCAGAAGAAATACAAGAGCAGCTCACGCTAATGTTGGTGAAGGAAGGTCATCCATCTTTAAAATCCTATCCATCAGAACCAGCTGAACTATCTTTACTCCAAAATGAAGTAGAAATGCAGCTGGAAAAACACAATCAATCAGCAGAACTCTCATCCTCATTCAGTTTTAAGGAAAGCCATTAGAAAGATCTATGACTTCTGTAGTCCAAATTTACAATAGTAAAGAGACCAACAGGCAGAAAACTCGCATGCTCCCCACAGGCATAAAGTAAAGTACACTGCACTGCGGCGAAAAAACACATTCAATTAAGAGCCTGAATATTTCCACTCCAGGACCGCAAGGAAATTCAATGCGTCTGGGGCAAGAGATTGAACAAGCATGAACTACTTTCTATTTAATACACTATTACTCATCTCCTTGGACAGAGCTTCCCCCAGTATTCCTCTGACAGACAGTGAAAAGGTATTCAAGGAAAAATAGAGCACCCTTTTGCAGTTAAATTTAGCATGACAAGTTCTATTCAGACACCGTTTAATTATAGTTTGCGTAAAAATGATGACAGTAAGTGAACCAAGAATTTTTCCTTTGTTTTCTATGAAAGAAACCAGCTTTGCTGCCTGACCTCAACGTGCTATAGAGACCTGCATGAATGATTCACCAAAATGGCAAAGCCTGCAAAAGTTCTAGATCAGCGGGCTCTAAACCTGCTGCATCACCCTCAAGGTGGTCAGCTCAAGCATTCTGCCACACCTAGGATCAGTCTCTTGGGTGGAACTCCCATCTCCACTCCTGCAGTAGTATCACCATCAGACTGAGATCAGAAAGTGCAGTACGTAGCAGACATGACGCTGTGCCTTTTCCTGCAATTCTCTGATGACCTATAGAGCCATTCTGTGCCACAACTGGAAGAGTCCATTCCTTCCCCAATACTAAGAGAAGTTCAAGACACTTCTCTTCAAGCAACACCTCCATGCACTGTTATACTCCAGCGGTAGTGAATTTCCTCTCTCAGGTATTAAAGTCACATCCTCTTCCCTTTCGCCTTCCTTTCCCAATTATTACTGTAAATCTCACTCCACCACATCTGTTCTTTTCTCCTCTACCTCCTTTCTTACCTTTGTGATCCCAAAGACCACTCAAATCGTGATTGTCTAGTAGCAGTGTTCTGTTGCTTTGCAGCTAGATTTGTGGTATACAAATCATAAACATTCACACACACAAGTAAAATCTTGTATGTTTTAACCCCAAATGAGGTCATAGGGTTGACTCATTGTCCACCCCCTGCCCCCCCCCCAATACCTTTTTATGCGTGGCTACGGTTGTGGCTCATTTCAAGGAGCCTATCTACATAACATAAACAGGGCACTACCAACAGCTTTAAGACTGATGTGGCACTTAAGAGCAAAGACACTGCGAGGTGTGTCAGCAGTGCTTAATTTGAAACATAATGAGTGCCGATGCCCAAAACTCTGATCAGAGGCCCACGGCTAGTCAGCATGCCGAATACCAAGGCTGCGTAGTCTTGAACCTTCCCCAGGCCTCTTTAATCCACTACCAGGCACACCTAGACCCTTTATCTCAATCTTGCAGGCTCCAACTTTCTCCTTTTGTGAAGTTTTTTCTGTATTTCTCTTCCTCCTCCTATCTATGTTGTGTGTATTCCCTCTCTTGCTTTTGGGAAATCTTTGAAGATGAAAAATAAGTGCTGGTCCCCAAAAATGAGTGCTGGTGGCCCCCAATGGGACCCACCGGCTCAAATTAAGCACTGGGTGCCAGCGGGCATGCCAAGGGTTAAAGGTTTCTACCCTGGGTTATTCTTATATGAAGCCTGTGGAAATCTGCTTCACAAATCCATGGACTACTGGATTTACTACGATCATTCAGCATGGTGGTCATGAGCAGTTGGTGTGTGATAAAATCACATACACTTGCAGGGTAAAACTGTAGGATCACAATCAAAATAAGAAGCCCAAGTAGGGTTGAGAATACAAAACACAGAATGCACACAATGTGCACTAGCAGGGTTCTGGATTCTCCAATCAAATCTTCCCCAACCAGATGAAGGGAACTGTTTTCCAAGCCCTAAAGCACAGGAACCCACATTGAGTATAAATACAGATCAGAAAGGTGTTTTGAGTGATATATTATCTACTGGTGCAGAAGCTGACTTTATAATCCAGAAACCAAGATTGCAGTCTTGGCTTAAACAAATGACCAAATAATCATGGATTCTGGCCACAACACGTTATCTTCCTGTGTTTCAAATTGTGAAACATTTGAAAAAAACATATAATGAAAACGGAATCTATATAATGCATTTTGCAGAATTCTAATTGTGTGTCCTATAACGTCATGTTTCTGCTACCTAATTTCAACCCGACCCTACACACCATAGTGTTCTATGTAGAAGATGTTTTTGGTGTTTGAGATACTCCTCATTGTGGAGATGTGATCTAGTGGGTAAACTGCTATATATGGACCATGAATGTGTTAGTCGTATGTTAGAAACTTTAATTGGCCATATGAGTTGATACTTGGTGCATAACTAGGGTTAATGGTTTTCGGTTAAAACAGATTATAACTGATAAAATACTTCCGAAGACAATATTTGCCATTCTTTAGAAGCTGGAAAACACCATATTCCCCTGCAATATTCCTCTACATCCAAGCACGTCTCTGTGATATATGCATCCTGCTTTAACTCACTCAGGCCATGGTATACATAATATGACCTGTTGGTCCTCTTCAAGGTGCCTGGACTCAGAAGACCTACCTACACTCATGTTTTTTAAGCACCATTCAATTTACATGGCTTTGGCTCACTGTTCACTCCATGTTGCTGTACAGTGGCTAACTGGTTCGCAACAAACTCAGAGCAGGGGTTCAGTCCAGTGTGTCATGCTGTACATTGTAAAGCTTGGAAATATGACATGGCAACCATTTCAGTGCTTCTTATTTTGTGCTTCGGGCTGCACAATTTCAGCAAAAACATAATTTCTGCAAAAGCAAGTGCATGGATCTGTGTTGAGCCTGTGCACCAATGTAGAACACGTTCATGATGCATTTCCTGAATCAATAAGTTCAACATTCATTTCTACTCACTGCACCTCGATTTGAAGCTTCAAACTAATGGTGATGACAAAGACAACACTCGGCAGCCTTACCCACAAAAAACACTACAACTACATTTAATGACATCACGTTGAGCTGTGCATGTTATTTGCCCCAATACAGGAATTACACTAGAACAGTGCAGGGTGCACATAGCACAAAGTTAAAGTGCCTTTTGCAACACTCACACATGCCTGGCAGGAGCACAGTCCTCTCACTGCCTTCAAATAAATAAATGACAACACTCATGGTAAAAATCAAGTCTTAGAGGTCAGCATGTTGGCTTACAAATAAACACAACTTTCATTCACGGTGTGAAATGGACAGGCAAAACCTTCAAGGCATGTTGTAGATCAAGAAGTTAGGAGGCTTCTGCATATGACAAAGATAGAGCAAGAATGGGCCCAAATCACGTAGTGAGAATACATTTTTCAGCCGAGTCCACTCATGACATCTGACACATGTGACACTGGCTTCCAGTAATGGCGTACCGAGCATCCCACAATATATATCTCATGTCCTAATTAGAAAATTCTTATTCAGCAGATCTTTGCCATTTGTCTGAATTACAGGGTAGATGTGTTATATGACCACCATTAAACTTTTATCTACTGTAATCAAATCTTAATGATCTTAATGAGGGGCAACATATCTCCAGGCATCCATGTGCATCCTTCACATACTGTGGGACTGGGCAGCTGCAAAGAGGAATCAGAGAGCTGGGAAATGAGACAGTAATGGGGGTGAGAGAAATAATGAAAGATTACATGAAAGAACCAATTCACGGAAAGGGTATCAAGAAGGGAGTTAGGAGCAGTACAGAAAAAAGCAGATCTTAAAATAGGAATAAACCAGAGAGGCAAGGAAATAAAAGCACATTTCTATATAATCACAGGCAAAACACTACTTTTTTATGGAGCAAATAAGTGTAAATAATGACAACCATTGATTATTACAATTAAAACAACAACAAAAAAACACTGAAACAACCACACTGGGATACACAAGAAATAGAAGCCCAAAACGGGAAGCCTAACCTAAACATACATTATTTGCTGTGCCTCAGTTCTCTGAGCTAATTTCTTTAGAAGCACGGAAAAAACGAGTTTTTTACAGAGCAAAAAAGAGTAAACACTGACTACCACTGATTTTTACATTTAAGGAAAAAAAATCAAAAACCCTGAAACAGCGCCATTGGGTTTGGCAAGAAATAGAAACTGAAAACAGGAAAGTCTAGCCTACACATCATATTTTTTGCCGTGCCTCAGTTCTCTCATCGTCCTCAAAATGGGTGGGCTTAGTAAGGTCAACGTTTCTCCATAAAGGCATACAAATTGTGAACTTCTGTTTATACATAGATCTTTACAAAGGGTACATTTGTCTCTCAAATCTACCTTAATGCTTTCTAAGTAAAGAAAATGCATATCCAAGTATATCTATAAAAAGATGGGAGACTTCCAATAACAAATAGAATGCAAATTGGGGAACGGGATTTTCTGGGCGGAGCATTTGTCTCTTGATCTTCCCTAGAAGCAACTCTCTGAGAAATAGAACACAGTGAAAAACATGAAGTCTGTCAATACCACTCTTATGCCCACCATTGTACATGTGAAAAACAAGACTGGTCACTTCATTTGCTCACCCACACATCCTATATTTAGAGGTGTACTCAGAGTATATTAATAGTCTGCTCACATCCTAGGGCCCCTGTGCCACTACAATAGTTGCACTACTGAAAGTTACTCTCCTAGTAAAAGCATTCCCATACTAATAATGTGTTGCAGTGATACACTCTGCTCAATAATATGCCAGTCAACATGCCTTGTATCCAGTGCTGTCCCCAGGTTTAGCAGAAGTCAATCCCTGAGATGAGACTTGGCAAACTACAGCAAAATAGGAGAGCGACGAAAAGACTGAAAACTTGGAAAATAACCAGTAATATCAACATTGTTTCAAGAACACTGCATTGGCTTGAGGAAGAGAAGTCAAAACAAAACCAATTCCAACATGGTCAACATACACAGACTACGCTAATTGAAGCTAAAGGACAGACCGAGTTCATGGAACAAGAGGGAGCCGCAATGAAATCAACATCAACCACAGGCCGAACTGTTAATTGAGTCAAAGCTTCTCCAAATATACATGGGCATTTCCCGACACAGTGAAGGGAAGTGAAGGAGGTAACATGTAGGGTGGTATTGGTCAGTAAAGTACACTAACCAGAGGACAGTTTGTGAAGTCCAAAGCACTGATGACAACCGTGGGAAGTAACAACTTGAAAAAGATGATTCACGACATAAGACAGGTCGTTAACGCAAACACTTGGAAATCAACAACGATGGATGGAACCAGGAGCTGCTGTGGAACATAATGTACTGCTTCAGATAAAGCTATCATAGACAAGATAAGGACACATGAATTTGAGAGAAATAGACGTCTTGCATATTGTCAGAAATGCAGATTAACTAAAGGATTGTGGTAGAAAAGACAGCCTCACTAACGCTGCAGGACCTGAGATGGTAACCTCCAACGTAAAGATCATTGTGGATTTTTAACTGGTGGGCGAGTAAAGGTCAACACTGCCCAGCCCCTCCTATAAGGAGCAGAGACATCAGGGCCAATAGAAACAAAAATTAAAGGGAAGTGTAAGTTAAAATAATGTCGCTACAAAACACACCCGTGAGAACCTCTCCCCCTTTATGGTCCCACCATCGTCCCCATCTCCTCGCCAATGTTTCTTTCTACCCAAGATGTGAAGCGTCTCTTTATTATACACACATTTGACATAGCCAAGGTTTAAACCATTATTTTAAGAACATTTTGGGGAATGTTTTGAGATTATGTAAAAGAAATCACTCCACTGTGCAGTAAATTGGGAAGAAGATCCAGGCAACAAATAATTGGAATGTCAGAGAGTGCAGCACACATACCATTTATCACACACCAATGGTATGGACCTAAGAGATGGTTCCGTCCTGCTGGTGCTTGATATGGAGGAGTTCGCGTGCCCCTCCCCCTTTGGAATAGGGGAAGAAGGGGTATAGTTACAGTTCTTGCATAGAAGCTTGCAAGTGCGCCGAGGAGACTGTCCTAAGTGAAATTAAAGGCAACAGGCTCATAACATTGAAGGTACAGGAAATTATAGATGCTAAAAAGTAAAGTAGATAGCAAGTAAAAAATAAAGGTGAAAGTGAAAAAAAGAGGTTCTATGCGAAACCATGGAAAAGAAAAATTGCTGTACCAGTGAGAGTAAAATGATATGTAATGTGCAAACCTGCGGTGCGAGTATGGACACATGCCAGCAAACAAGTCCCAAAAAGTTTCACTCTAGGTTTCTAACACCAGGGCCGAGCAATGTAGCTGACAAAAAAGACCTTATTGGGCTGTCCCGAAATATGCGCCCAGAACTTCTCTCTAAACCCTCTCTCCTGCACATTCAGTGCAAACATACTTTGTGCGAAAATAGCGCTAAAAAATTGTTTCTTTCAATTAACCCCTAAGCACAGGTACATTGGCTCACAAGAGTAATCACTTGACATATATCTAAGTTCAACTGATCCAGTTCAAGGCTCACTGAAAAATGTCCGTATTTTACCGATTCTTTATTATTTTGACAGTAGAGATTGAGAAGGAAGGAAAACAGCTCAACTGTAAACAACAACTAAAGACATGTGAAAACATTCTCCTAATAATCCATGTACTCTCTCTCACAGCACAGCAAGGAATACAATGGAAAGAGTCAAGAAAGAAACCACGGAGGGATGAGGACTGTGAAAAGAGAAACAGTAGGGGATACAATTTTATTTTCAAGGCTATGGATTGTCAACTCATGCCTTGTTTTTGTCCTGATACGTTTTATTGCCAGAGAATAAGCGCAAGATTTTGACATTGCTAGTTTTATTTTTAAAATGTATTCTAAAATCGATCACCCAACCGTTTCTGAAATAACTTATTCGACTGATTTTCTTCTACTGATATATTTTACTTTAAAAGATGATATTGATGTTTTTATTTTATGTTTAATCAATCCTGTTAAAATAGACTGTCTTTAATTTTGAAAACACTTTTGTTTTATCAGACCAGTTCCACAGTGTTTTTAAGTTTCCATGCTAGCTTCAGGGAATACTCATTTAAAGCATGTTCGTTTATATAAAGCTTTCTCGAAAATTTTTCTTAAGTGGACAAGTTAAGTCTCTGTTACTTACCTCTGTTACAACAAATTATTCTGAACACTGATTGACAGATTTTACAAAAGCACTTTATATAATATTATCTAAAATTCAGTGGACTTACAGTTCATGCAAAAGGGAGAGACCGTACCTGTGTATCCAGTTTTGCAGACACAGTTGTAACCTCCTGGAAAGTTCTGGCAGATGGCTCCATTTTTACAGGGGCTGGCGAGGCATTCATTGACATCCCTTTCACAGGCTATTCCAGTGAAGCCATCATTGCAGCTGCATGAGAATCCTCCCACCAGGTTGTGGCACGTCCCGCCATTGTGGCAAGGCGATGGCAGGCATTCATCAATGTCTATCTCGCACAGGCTACCGTCGTATCCGGGCAAGCACTTACACATAAATGGCTGGAGAGGCTCATTCGACACAATGATGACCGGGATGCTCTCATGGCTTTTTAAACCAGGACCAACAGCAAGCTTTTTAACACAACTTCCGCCATTTTGACATGGATTCTGAGCACACGTGTCGTGATCCACAGATTCTATCCATACACCGCTTTGTCTCAGAATTATTTCCCTGATGCTTTCAAAGAAGGTGGCGACTCCACTGGGATTAACATACTGATTGTTGTTTCTTTTGATAGCAGCCAGGACAAAAGTTCGGTTGCTAATCTCATAAACTCCATGGAGCTGCACAGCCGTGCCCAGCCCAGTAAGCTGTGAACTTGCGATGCGCAGAAAACTGAGATAGTGATTAGTCAAAAAGTCCCTGACGGTCTGCACATTGAGACGCAGAAGGATACTATTGTCGATGGTGGCATTGTTGAATCCGGCAAAGAAAACTCGAACGCTGCTAGTTACAGCATTGTGCAAACCATCATTGCTAAGCACTGTTAAGTCAAATGTTCCATCAGTGGACCTTGCTTGGGAATTCAGATCGCAAGTCCCACCCGGAATACTGAAGAGGCTTGTAATACCTGAGGTGAGAGAGCATCGGAAACTGTCCAGCACATCTGGATCCTGAGGCTTAACACTGCCCAATATTCCCCCCGGAAATATATTGCCGAAATAGTGGACAAATATTTCGACTGATCTCGGTTCTGATGGGTTATCATTCTGATCTAGAACCTTCACATGAACCGTTCCTGTTGAAGACATCTGGGGAATGCCTGAGTCTCTGGTAACCACTGATAAGTAGAAGTTACTAATTTGCTCTCTGTCAATTTCTCTGGTTGTGGACAGCACACCGGCAGGACTTAGACTGAAGTAATTTGTAGAAGGGCCTGTGCTGAGTAAGTAATAAGTAAATGGCCCTTGGTTTGGGGGAAGATCTGAATCAGATGACTGAAGTGACATCACAAGTGTTCCTGCACGAGTGTTTTCCATCACTTCTCCTTGGGTGGTGGATAGGGTTGGCCCATTGTCATTAATATCTTCTAACGTCACCAACAGATTGGTACTTCCAGTGGCTGATGGCGTTCCTGAATCAATAGCCAAGACAGTCATATTATATACAGGGACAGTTTCTCGATCCAGTTCTGCAGTCACAGTTATCTGACCAGTTTGGGTATTAATGGCAAAGGCACCCTTGTCATTCCCAGAGCCAATAAAATAGGAGAACCTGCTCCAGCTGGGCACTGAGTCAGAATCAAAGGCACTTACAAAGGTAACATGGGTGCCAGGAGGCACCCCTTCACTGATCTGTACATTGTAGAGCTCGGTGCTAAAGTGGGGTGGATCATTGGCATCTAGTACAGTGATGTTTACAGTTACTTCATCTATGTCCGCTCCGCGGATGCTACCAACATTTTTTGCAAGAACCTTCAAAGAAATTCTTTCTTCTTTTTCCCTATCTAAGGGACCGGAAACATAGATCTGTCCACTCTTCTTGTCAATCCGGAAACCTTTCCTTCTGCTACTACCAAAGATCAGGTAGTGGACTTCTCCATCAATTCCCATATCCCGGTCACTTGCAAATATTTCTCCCACAACTGTGCCTTTGGAGGCTGCTTCAGACACTTCAAAGTAATAAAGCTTTGACACAAAGCGTGGCACATACTCATTCGTTCCCCTCAGGTGGATATTGACCGTGGCAAAACTGCAACGTTCTTCATCTGGAACATTGAAAGCCTTTGTGGTTAGATGATAACTCTGTTTTGTTTCATAATCTAAGAAGCCTTGAGTCGTGATCACTCCAGTGTTCGGATCAATAACAAAGAGGTCACTATCAGAGGATTGGATGGCGTAAGCAATTACTGCATTGGGACCTGAATCTGCATCGGTTGCATTGAGTTTAATAACAGTTGTGCCACTAGGAGCATTTTCCAAAACACTAGGAGAATACTCTTCCGGGTCAAATATCGGTGCGTTGTCATTAACATCAATCACATGCACAGTGACAATGCAGTAGCTTGTTCTAGCTACCCACCCCCCATCAGCAGCACTAAGAGTCAAGTCATGCTTCTGACTGATCTCATAGTCAAGGTGTTTGGCAAGAATGAGTGCTCCTGTGGTTGCATTGATAGTGAAGAGGCCTGCATCGTTTCCAGAGGAAATATTATACTTGACAATTCCATTCATAGCCGCATCCCTGTCCCTTGCTGACATCGTCCTGAGTACCGTTCCCACAGTAAAGCTCTCAGGAACAGTCACACTTACATGACTCTGAGAGAACTCGGGTGTATGCAAATTTTCCTCTGTTACAACTATTTGAACAACTGTTTCAGATGAGAGAGGAGGATTACCTTTATCCTTTGCTGTTACTTTAAGCAAGAAATGTTTATTCAAATCCATAGTCAGAGGTGCTACCACAGAAATCCATCCTGTCTGGCTGTCAAGGGCAAACTTATCTGTAAGGTTCTGACCTTCAATATAGTATTCCACCTCAGAATTATGCCCAAAGTCTTTGTCATCGACGGCAGTCACTTTAATTAGTTTTGTACCCACTTTTGCATTTTTTGTCACTGGTGTGAAATATTCTTTGGTAAGAAACTTTGGAGCATTGTCATTGCTGTCCACTATGTTGATCGACACTGTAGTTTCGCTCATTAGAGGGGGGCTTCCTCGGTCTGAAGCTGTCACCACAAAGCTGTGCCTGTTTATATTAATGTTGCTTGATCCACTGGGGTTCTGATACTTTAAGCGCTGCTTGTTGAAAATCTCTCCAGTGGTGGCGTTTATGCGGAAGAACTCAGACTGGGATTTCATGAAGTAATACACTTGGCCATTCAGTCCATCATCGGGATCAGAGGCAGCAACATGTGTCACCTTTGATCCAACCTCTGTAAGTTCAGGGTACTCTAAGTAATAGGAAGGTCTTCTAAATCGTGGTGCATTATCGTTGATATCTGTTATGAATATGGTGACGTCTGTGCTTACTGTCCACCCTGAATCATGTGCAGAAACCCGGATAATGTAGCGCTCAGTATCTTCCCTATTTAGAGGCCTGTTGACTGTAATATCACCAGTGGTAGGATTAATGGTAAATGGCAGGCTTGAGTCTGCAATGGAGTATCTACTTACAGCATTTACCCCGGCATCTTCATCTGATGTAGTGACTCGTGTAACTGTATAACCCAGTGGTGCATTTTCAGGTACCGTGGCTGTAAAGATTTGTGAGAACCGAGGGGCATTGTCATTGTCATCAAGAACATTAACTAGCACCTTGGATGTACTACTCAATGAAGGGGATCCTTTGTCTGACGCCCTAACAGTAAGTGTGTATTGTGCAATTTTTTCCCTGTCAAGAGGTCTGGTACTTCTTAGTTCTCCGCTGCCCCGATTTATACTGAAAAAGTGCTCCTTATTGCCATCAATGATTGAGTAGTCTAGTTGGCCATTGGGCCCACTGTCTTTGTCCACCGCAGAGACTGCTGCTATTTTACGTGGGGAAAGGTTTTCCATTATTTCCACAATTAAAGGATCTTTATTGAATTCTGGGCTGTTGTCATTGGCATCTACAACAGAAACTTCCAATTTTCCATATGAAGAAAAAGGAGGAAACTCCATGTCTCTGGCTTCAATCCAGAGGACAAACTTTGGTGTACTCTCGAAGTCGAGAGGCTGTACGATGGAGATCTGGCCTGTGTGCTGGTCAATATGGAAGGTGTTGCCATGGTTTCCGCTAGCGATGAAGAAAGACACGGAATGCCCTCTAGATGCAGACCCAGAGACCGTGGTAACAACAGTGCCGACTGGTTGATTTTCAGGGTACATGAATGTTTGCTGAGCAATATGAACACGAGGGAACAGCGACCTGTCAGCAAACCTTACAGTCACGGTTGTGCTGTCTGTCTTGGGATTCTGCCCGCTGTCTCTTACATGAACACCAAACGTAATTTCAGAGGTTCCTGAGATTGATTCGGCAGCCATTATTGCACCTCTTTGTGGATCAATGTGGAATTTTTCTGAGTGTCTGTCTTTGAGGGTAAAATGCAGCTCGGCATTTGTTCCAGAATCTGCATCAGACACCGTTACAGCAAACACAAAGGAATCTGCAGAAAAGAAAGGGGGAACAGAGTTAGTTGTATGTTTTGTTTCCTAGAATGGTAACATTGTTTTATGAATCTCAACAACTAATTAAAAAACTTCACAATATTACCTAGATTGATGACTGTGCATTGACACAACTATTTAGGTAAATATCAGCATCAAAAGGTCTACAAAAGGGCACATGCAAGGCTCTTACAGCACAACAATGGACTGCCATCAAGTGTTCTGTCTGCCTATGGGAAGAAGCACAAATGTCCTACAGGTCAAATGGCCTGAGCTAAGGGGCTGCTAGTGGTCCAGCTTGTGACTATTCTTCAAACGGGACTGTGCTATTCGCTTTGCATCTCAATGCTGTCTGCCATGAAAACACTGTAAGGTGTCTTCATACTACAGCAGGCCTTGGTGTCTGATTTACATCCACAATACCCCTTAAAAGGGCCTGGGTCACAATGCCACAAAGAGGGAACTCATTTCATGTTAGGCAAATGGGGAGTAAAGCAAGATGTATCCCAGTTAGCGCTTGCTCTTCGAGAGTGATACTTAGTAGCTGCACTGACCAGGTGCTGACCTTTGTGATATTTGTGGATGTAGACATATTACTACATCTTTTCTATACGCTATTGCACTTCCTTGAGTGCTAACCTAAAGATTAAATAAGTCTTCATCAAACTGAAAATTCTTCCTGTTCTTTTCAAATACATTTTGTGTCTGTGCAAAGTCAGGAGTTGAGTCACTGCCTGCTTAGCTCATGTGAAAAACTTAAAGACCTCACATGTATTACACCCAGTCATGCCTTTATATAATAATATGTTAGATGCAAATGCAACAGTTTAAAAAATATTTTCTAGCATGTCTTTATCTCACAGTCAGCCACTATATAGCTGCTACTAATCCCTAACTTGGACGTATTCGATTTAGACATTTAAACAGCTCAGCTTCATTAAGCTGGAAAATATTATGGGCTACCTGTATGAAGCTATTTTGCATTCGCAAACAGGCCTATTTGCAGCATCAGCTCGTTTACGACCACAAAAAAAGGCTTTTCCAATGTAAAATAGTAGGGTTTGCGATTCCGTATTAGGAAGGGGCATGTTTAGGGGGTCTCTTCCTAATACCGAATCGCAGCAGTATGAAAGAATATTTTGCTACTGAAATGTTACTCCAAGTATGTGGTAACCCATTTGCAAATAGGAAGGGGTCCAGACCCCTTCCCTTAGAGAATGGTAGTACAAGCATTATTTCAGAGCAGGCAGTGGTCCCACGAAAACCTTTCATTTTTCTTTTTTAAAGGCAACCCGTTTTCCTTTATGGAAAACAAGCTGCATTAAAAAAAAAAATATTGCTTTATTTAAAAGCAAATATGGGCATGGTGGTCTGCTGACCCCAGCAGGCCACCATCCCTGTGATTTTAGCAATTCCTAATGGGTCACAAATAGCGGCCTACTTCATGAGGTAGGTCGAATCGGGACCTCCAAGGAACTGCTAAATGAAAATCATGGAGTTTCATACATTCAAATAGCAATTACTTTATTGTGATTCGTAGAGAATCAGCATTAGGTAATCGCTGTTTGAAATAATGATACATGTGGCCCTATGTGTCTATAACTTCCAGTTAGGTTATGATTTACCATTAACTGCTAATCAGCAATACAAATAATGTCAAACATACTTCTCCCTGGTTCCAAATCATTGCATATTACGGCCTGTTTTTCAGACTATACTATACTGGTACACATGTAATTGTAACACAGTGTGAAAGGTGCAGTAGTGTTATTTAGATGTGAGACAATCAGACTTCCACTCGCTCGGAAGATGGGGAAAAAAATAACTTAGTACAGAGAGAACAATTTCGCAATAGGTGAACCTGCACTCATTTATCGATTTACTCCATCTTGGGATGGGAATGTTGACTGCATTGTGTACAGTTGTGGTCACCTGCCCTGAGTGCTGGACTGCATATATCTGGTATTCTGCTTTCTTCTTTTAGCCCTAGCATCACACTAAACTAGTGAGTGTGCAGAAGCCTACACCTGTTTCTTGACACAAATGAGGTCCTGGACCTCTCTTCGGACCGATAGGCGCTCACAATGGTGTCCTCTCTGAACCAACAGTGGGCGTCTGTCCCTGTAATGGGTTTAGTACAGGAAGTAGTGGTTGCATGGTACCATGTTTTGCAAATCAGCAGTTGGGACCATCCCTTTTTACCTGTATCACTGGAGTGGAGGCCTACTGGCACACTCATGTAAAGTTCCACTGCTATGCACTGACCTAGATCCTAGCACTAACATTCCATGTTTGTGTATTGCCAGCTTGGTACGTGTAGTAGTGAACTAGGGTAATAGAGGCCTGACTTGCAGCACAAGATGGAGGTGAGTTTTTTCCCAAGACAGTGAAAGTGTATTTCTGGCATTCATGAAGCAGGAGGGAGTCCAGTGAAAGAAGGGGAGGGACGACAAGTCTAATTTAGAAATTCAAATAGCCTTCATGCTGAGGAAGGAGCTGCTTTTTAGTCTTCCTACTATTTATTAGATGGTATAGGAGAAGGATGGGACTGCAGACTCTGTTGTGCAAGGTTAAGGGCACCCCCTAGGGGAGGCCCAGCATGTTGTGTTTCCTTGGTAACACTCATTCAGTTGGCTTATGGCAGACAGGTACAGATACCTCACACCTCTTTGTACCTCTTTTGTGGGTGCTTCAGGCTGGAGAGTACCCTGTTGTGAGAACCATCACTGTACACAAAGGCTGTCTCTGAAGAGCACCCCAGGGAGGACACTGGAAAGGAGAACCACCCCAAACCACTTCTGAAAATACAGACATTGGATCCATATCTCCTGTCAGCTTTGGCTGTATAAAGTGGAATCTGCTGCCCCACTTGTTGCTCCGGTTCCAATTTCTCTATGGTCAAGTAAGTAAATGATCCACAGAGTATAAAGTGGCCTTCTGTGCAACTAGGACTAGTGCCTACCTGGCTGATACCTTCCTAGAGGTGAGGGGACATCACCTGAATTTACCCCTTGCTGGAAGAACTGAACGCCTGTCCTGAAGCACCTAAAGGCCTGCTTGCCTGCAGAGAGAACAAAGGAGCATGCCAACCATACAACGGGAGTGACAGTCAAGGAGGAGTGAGGTGCTGCTGCACCCCAGTGGTTTCGGTCTAAAGAAGCAGTGGACTATGGCGAGTGATATGCATGCTCTGGTGTCAGCTGGCTCCAGACTATCCCCCTGTGATTCCCGTCAGGCATCGTGAAGTGACCTGAGCCGCTTTTTCCAAGTGGTCAAGGCATGGCACTGCATTGCCTCAGCTGCTACACCCAAAATGTGCAACTGTGGTGTGTCAGAAAGTCACTGATCCAAAATGGTGGCATGATCAGAGCCATCATTCAACCTAAGGCCATGGCATGACCTGTGCCGTGGTCCATCCACCTGAAATGCCTGCCTGATTCTTTGCCTGCTGCAAGAACCCTGCATGTACACGGCCTCACTGATCTGGGAGTGTAGGTTTGAACAGCCCTGGCAGAGCTGCGCCAAACACTGCCATACTAGCCGTGAACCAGCCTTCCTGTACGACTATCGACACCCCGGAGGAGCCGCAGACAGTACCATGAAAGAGGCTCACACACAGCATCAGAAGACGGGGAATGTTTGAGTATGGAAATACCAGAGTGTCCCCTGATACAGTGACCCAGTCCACGGACTCAAAGACTTGTTGGGTGAGAAACTGTGACTAAAGACAGAGTGTTATTGAAAGAGAAGACAGAGTGTTATTGAAAGAGTTTTTGTGCAATCTACACCTGAGTGTAATCTCACTATGCTCTGCACATGCAAAAGAGAGGGATCCACCAGTACCAAAAGAGGGGACCAGGAGCCAATAAAAGGGGAGATGCCAACCTATTATAGTGACAGGACACTTATGGCCTGATTTAGAGTTTGGAGGACAGGATACTCCATTGCAAAAGCAGCAGGGTACCCTGCCAGCTAAACACTTTGTCTGTCTGTCTTATTTAGAGATGGGCGAATCATAAGTATGACTCCATTGATAGAATACATCCCCCAATGGCTCAACGAAGTAGGGGCTGTCCAAGGAAGGACATTAAACTGTTCACTCTATTTGGGGAGGATGGTATAATGCTTTTTTTCTTATCTGTCAGCACCAGGAGAAACCTAGTAGTGAGCGACAGGAAACAAATGAATAAAGACCCAACAACTTGGCAGAACACACTCCGGATGTGGGGGTCATTAGTATTTGTTTCTCAAAGGCAAAATCTCACTTTGGGAGTTTGCGTCTGACTGTGGCTGCCAGTACCATCCTCTAAATATTTGATTGACAGGAACCTTCATAAAAGTAAATGTAGAGAGATATCCGTGGGGATTGAGGACATTTTTTACTGCGACGGATGGAATGTTCTTCAGGGCAACTGAGGAATTACTCAGTTGCTTTGAAGGACCTTAATACACCAAACTCTAAATCAAGCTTTAAGATTGGATAATGTGCATACCTGTGTAGTGTTTATGTCTAGTGTGCATTAAAGTACTCTTCGTCTTGAAAGTCAAGAACTGAGTTGGACACTCTTTCATCATAAACTTAATTTTCACTGATAATAGTAAGAGTTTTTCTCCTGTCAAGGGCATGATTAAATCCAGTTCTAGATTCTTTATGGGAAAGGAACTCCACAACATCTTGGGGGTTTCAGGGAAGGGGTTTTACCATGGTGAAAAATGAAAAAGACATCTTAAAAAATGCAATAAGACTGTTCAAGTAGATTTTGTATTTGCAGTTGTACTCTAGTAAGCATCACACAAGTGGAAAAGTCTCAATGTCTCAATAGCTGAACAAATTAGTAATACCAAAGATTTTCCAGGAGTATCCATGGAAACCTGTGGCTGTCACGGCTTTGCAAGCATACTCTTGGAAATATTTGTGAATTCTATACATTATGAAGGCTGATTTTAATCCCCAGGATCCAGTTCTTCCTTTGCTATGCAGCAATAACTTGCATGTTTTACAGGGATAAAACCAAATCAGTGAAGGTGTCTGATGTTTGTAGAAGTATTGAAAAAGGTTCTAGTGTAAACTAAACTGAGCTTGTGTAAATTACCTTGAGTATAATTACGCTCTAACAAGCACATTTTTAAAATCTAAATCTAGTTAACAAATCAGTGAGATAAAGGCTATCTTTGCCTCAATATTCTGCTCAGAAAACATAACAAAACTGCAACAATATATTCTATCAACATCTATTACAAATCACGTTTAAAAATGTTGAACATTTCATTAAATGCAATGTAACTAAAAGGTAGAAAAATATGTTATCTCAGATAGATATATTTGATCTATTTACTCACTAATCTCACTACTGCTTTAATTGAATATAATAAAAATATGCCATAAATTACTATCATAATTCTGGTTACTTATTTTATTCTTCTCTCCATAAAGAATAACATGCATCAAAGACAGTATGAATACAATAATCAACAGTTGTTGCACTGGATGTGTAGGTTTTAGAAAGTAAGATATGTGAATCTTTTTTACTTCACCACACCCGACATGAAGATTTCAAAATTTGGGAGAACTTTTGAGTTTTATGTTTTTATACTCTGGGGGGAGTATTATGGTGTAGGCGCATTTTCATTGTTTGTGCCAGGGGCACATTTAAGATTGTTTGCTTGGCGCAAACAATGAAAATGCGCCCTATTACCATGAATGCGCTGCCCACAGGGGCAGCACATACACATGAAATACGGAGAGGCTGCTTTACAGCCGCTACGTGTTTCACAGTGCAGGCCGCACCCCGCCTGAACTTTTAAAGGGGATTAGAGATCCCCTTGCAGGCAGGTGCATTCAGTGACTGCACCTGCCTGCAAGGAGATGTCTGGGGAGTCCATAGCACCCTCTGTACCACCTGCAGAGGGCTGCTCTCAGGAGGCACACAGACAGTGCACCACCTTTTAAATGGTGCACTGTCAGTTGCCTTCTGAGGAATTCTTTGCCTCTGCGCCCATGTCGGTAATACGGCAAATGAGGGAACACCCCATGAAGAGCGCTGGCGCTTTATATGTGCCAGCACTATTGGTATTAAAGAGTGGGCTGAACAAGTGTCTGCATTCGCTTCTGTAATACCAAAGTTCCCCTGGGGTGTACAAAGTGGGCCCAAACCTGTTGCACCCCCGGGGCACTTTATGTAACACAGCCCTGGATGTTTCAAAGAGACGCAGTGATAATTTACTTCCACAAAATATCCATATACCAGCTAGAGCTTGCCTAATTAAATGATAGTGGCTGGCCTCTGGACATTACTCTCCACTCTGGCTTCTCCCCTTCCCTTTCCACTACTGCCAAGATCCTGAACCCTTACGTTAATGAATGAATTACATGGCTCCAGCAGGACCGTTCCAGCGCTATTTGCAGGTATAAGCAAGCAGAAAGACTAGTTAAACTGTCTAAGAGGAAGACAGGGGCGACATTCACAATAATTGTGTTTTAGCTGGGCTTGAAACAGGATCTCTGTCAATATATTCCTAAGATAATCAGGACGCGAATTCCACAATTTACGTGCCAGATCGGAGAAGGGACAACCTCCAGCTCTGGATGTATATACATGCTCTTAGGACGACTAACAGATTTTGGTGGGCAGACCGTACATTTTTGTGGGGCCCAACTTTCATCAAAAAGGCATTTGAAGAAGAAAGAAAAGGCCCTTTAGTACCTGCCGCGCTTCATACTACCCAACCCACACCTTCCAATCCAGAGTGCAAGCACTCTTCTTCTCACACACTGAACTCAACACCTATTCATCAGCTGCACATTTACAGTCTTGATGGACATTTCCACGCATTCTCAGCATCATCATTGGCCATCGGACATACTACCACATTACACTCCACCTTAAGAAATCTTTACAATCTACCTGTCCAAGCAATCATCATCTTCAAATCAATCCGCCACACTTCTGTACACAGGAAAGGACTAAAAACATCCCTGTACTCCTCTCTTATTCCCGAAAGCCCTTCGCGAGTTCAGCACTCCTTTCCCTTTCACTTTCTTCCCCCTCTTATGAATAATTATGCATGTATCTTCCTCTTGCCCTCTGTACATCAATGCTTCCTTACCAGAAGGTAACACTTTCCCTGTGTAATGTGCTCTGCTGCCCTCTGGGGCTGGGCTTTCACAACATATACACCTTCATCACAATGACATAGGACTTTGCAACCTCCCACTTTTCCTCATGGAAAAATCTATGGTAAGATTATTACGGTCTCTTTATCACATAATAGAGAATCACTAATATGTACTGTCATTTTATATTTACTTGCTTCTTCACAATTATGGCCTAATGTAAGATGTACAAAGCCATGTTGCAATCACAAAAATCCTGCTTTCCGCAAAATCACATGGTTTGCAACTGAAAAACGACTTTTAAGAATATATTAAACCCATTTTGCGAATCAACAAAGTATTTACAGCTTGCAAAATGGGTTTACTGACCCACATCCAAATTGCAATTAGGAAGGGGGCGAGAGGGTCGTTCATTCCAAACTGCAATTTGGTAGTGTATGTAGCAATTGTCTGGACCTCAACGGCAGTTACAAGCCATTGCACATTACCCATTCTTCACTGGAGGTTTTAACAGAGATTCAAAGTAAAAGCTGTGCCCATTGGACATCATGTCAGGTGACACTGGTGGGAGCAGACAGTGGTCTAGAAGACCACTGACTTCCTGCTTACCCTCGATGTGTTCCCAAAAGGAAGCCTTTATTTTTTGAAGTCACACTGGCCCCTTTAATGAACACAGAATGCTTTAAACAATCATTTTGGGAATGCAAACAGGGATAGAGCTCTGCTGTTCCTTTACAGCCACCAACCCGGTGCTTGTAGCCAATCGCAGGTGGCCTCAAATAGCAACTTGTCAAAGTGATATACATTAGGCAGGTCATTCTCCAACCCTTGTTATTGGAGGTTTTGCAATGCGTCCTATTTGTACAAAGGGCATATTGAAAAATTAACGACTGGTCACAAAATGTGGGTGTGCAATTTGTGACCCGTTGTTTAGTACATCAGGGGCCATATATACTAAATTATTTTCCAACAGACACAGAATGTGAAAAACTCTTTGATAGATCAGGCCCCGGGTCCTTAGTGTGACAGTTTAAACAGTGGTATGGATTTAAAAAGTTTTTAAGTTGGTGTAGTATATAAGTCAACAGTGGGGGTTAAATCTCGTTGTTTTCAAGTCACTCCTCTCTCCCATTTATTTTAAACAACATTTTATTGTGTTCATATAACAAGAAACAAAGCCCATTGGCTACCAGGACTTAGTACTTCAGAAACAGAAATGATCTATGCACAATGGTAGTAAAGAGCAACACACGACCAGGACATAACACATCAGAAACAGACAATGATCTATGCACAGCAGTACAGAGTAAAACAGGTTAAAGATGTGCACATCTTTCAAACTCATACAGACCGAGTGCATAACATATTAAAACCTGCCATTTCACCACTTCCGCTAGCAACTAACAAACAACAACACCCAACACCCCCACCTTTAGTTACCCTTTGCCAAGTTGTCATATATAGAGTTACATAATCCCTAGCCACCTTGAGCTCCCCACTATAGTACCAAATCCCATCCAAGACTTCTCCACTAAAATCAATTACTTCCACCTTCTGAATCCTCCAGCAAAAGCTGGGAGCTGTCAGATGTATCCGAGTCAGCTACAGGGGTTTATTATCAAGCCACACTAATGGTTGGTGCTAGAATAAAAATACAGCATTCAAAGTTTTCAGGGGAAACAATGGAGCTTAAATTCACATGAATCCTCAAAGTCAGACTTCCAAAAAATGTTATCCCTAGCTTTAAATCATCCCTACTTAAAAGCAACAGGGTCTGTTTTTCATAAGAAAATGACTTGAATTCAAGAAAGAAAGCATTTATCCCTAAGGTCGATATTATACTGAGTGCACCACATGCTCTGCCAAAAAGATATGCTGAACTAAGACATACAGACGTAATGAGTATCTAATTAAGAGACACTCAGGGAAGGACAGGCAGCAAACAGGACAAAGTTCTTCTAATGGTGGCTCGGGCAAGAAGTATACAATCAATTCTATGTGTCGCAGAATATCAAAGGTAAGTTATTATACACACGGTCACAGATCGCTCTTTCACGTTTTACTGTAACACATTTCATTGTATTACTTGCTCTTAAATTACATTATTAAATGCATTAATTTAATTTTAGTAATTCATATTATGGTGTGATGTAAAGTGGAGCAGTAGAAGGCATGACTGTATTTGTGAAAAATAGTCATTTTTATATTATTAACTTTTTTTGTAAGTTACTTAATTTACACAATAATTTTTTATAACACGTTTATTGTGAGTTGTTAATTTAGGCATGCAGGGAATTTACTCTCATTTACTCTACCCAAAATGTGTTGAAGGCAGTAATGTGAATTGTGCTGGTGGAGGTAAAAGGAAGTAACAAAGGTCCTCTCCCCGCCTTGTTATAAGTAAGTAGTTTAAACTGTTTTAGCTATTTTGGATAGTAGCTATTTTGAATAGTAGATTTTTTGAGTAATAACTATTTTGTGTATTCTGAAAAAGGAGCTATTTTGTGAGTATCTGTTGGAATAGTGAACCTTGTGAAAGCTGTACCATGTGTTTGAACCACATGTAATTTTTAATTATCCAAGGCATGTGCACAATAACATAGAACACAGCAGAGATTATTACCTGCAGGTGTTGGTGATGGGATGTGAGTGACATATGGATCATGGTGGAACCTGGGAGGATTATCGTTCACATCAGTCACTGAAACAAGAACGCTGGTCGAACTGGACATAGCATGTGGAGATCCTCCATCTGTGGCCACAACCATGAGTGTGTAATTCTCCCTGGCCTCTCTATCCAGAAGTGCGCTGCTGATGATCTGCCCGGTGGAAGGGTTGATGGTGAATTGCAGATTCCCCCCAATGAGGCTGTAGCTGTTTAAAGAAAAAGAAAGAAACAACACACCACTTAGGTTTCCATGACAAAAAGACACTTTCTGCACTTAAACAAAAAAGTATTACAGTACTGAGGAATCTTTCCATTCATGACTGTTCTGCTAAGAACTGAATATTTACATTTTTGACGATTGAATCCATTATTTATTTTACAGTGCAACACAACTCGGCAGACTTGGTCTCCGTTCTCTGAAAAAAGGCTCAGAGCACAGTGAAGAATAACACAACATTTAACATACATCATACACTAACAAAGCATGAGAATCGAGCCATCCTGTGCGCTCACTAACAAATCTTTAACATCAACTTAAAATCAGTAAACATGTTGCATAAGATTTGCTTCTGTCCAAAGAAGCACAGTAAATACAAGTGATTTAGAAACATGTCACAACCTAGTTAAAATTGTTCACTTGGTTATTGAATGCATGCAACTTCAATCCTCAATAATCCAGGGTATTTGCTCTATCCACACTCTACCTCATACTACATCAATATTTACTTAAACCAAAACCAGATGAATTCATTGATAGCACCCTTAACACAAGAGGCTCCTAAAATTATTAAGCAGTATAACAAGGAATCAAAATTTTAAAAAAATCCAGTTTTACTGTTAGGTTCACCAAGGCAGAAGCTTAAATGGTTTTGCATTTGACACCGCAAAATGTGAGCTAACCAGAGTCGATGAGAGTAACCTCAACCAGTACTTGTTAGTCTAACATGGACTGATTTGAGGTCATACACTTACAAAGAAGGCGAGGGAGTGTGCTCCTGGTGCATCATTCAACGTTTTGACGTTATAAATGAGGCAAGACTAAAAATGTTCTTAGCTCCCCATTTCTGGTGTGCTGTTTGTCATATAACAATAATGTTTGGCCTCGGATGTATTGACTACGGTCTCCTCATGACTGCCCGTATCGATGTCATTTGCCTTAAAAACAAGTCCAAGTATATTAATTAATTTCAGGTCATCTGCAATGTTGGGTTTGTTAGCCCATTTCCCCTGAACCATCATGTGAGTATGACTTCTATGCAAGATTGTTAATTTTCAGTTAGGGGTTGGAGTGTAATCCATGTGAGTCTCCAACAGTGGTCAGCAGACTGGGTCTCCACTCCAGTGTACCTAGAACTGCATGAATATGTACAATACGGTTACGGTGTGCAGAGTGCATGAAACACAAAAGGGCTCTTCTCGGTTGGTGACACTGCTTACAAAAAAAACTCTCTAAAGGTGCCTTGTGCTTTACTGTTTGCAAAACATACCTCTGCACCACATCCAAAGGCCTCAATAAGAAACTCCATATCTCTTTCTAGAGATGCAAGGATTTATAACCTCCACCTGTCCCTCCCTAAGAAAAAAAATCTAATTCACGTATATTTTCCATTTTTAGTTTTCAAATTTTAGTTTGCAGAGATTTAGAACAAAAATGTATCATTTGGATCATTGGAGGAAGACAATAATGTGAAATAATGTGAAATTAAAAGCATAATTAAAAACAGAATTATTTACAAACTTCTGCTATTCCCGCTGTAAGCAGAACACTCCTTTTCTCCTATAATGCACTTAAGTTGTTCAGGGTTTGCACATCATGTACAAGTTTGTTTCTTTTTGGCTCTAAGGTTTGGTGGTGAAACCAGAGTCAATATAAATCAGTAATCAGCAAATTGCACATTCCACTGTATATTTTATTATGAAATCAGATATAAAATACTCATGTTAAGGCAGCGATGTCCTTGCTTGCCTATTGCTTAAGCAAGTTCAACCTGTACCACAAAAGTGTAATTATCCTTATTCTCTCACTTTTTTTGTCCTTTCAGCTGTTTTTTTGATTTCCCACTTTCCAAAATGTTAACTATTTTGCCATCTGGATGGACTTTAATTTCATTCACTGTTGTCCTTTCTCTTTTGGGTAGCCAATAGCACGCTGCAAGGCACACTGATTGCCCCAAGGCAGAAAGACCCACTTGTTAAGTTTTATGGTTGAGCAGAATGTATCCAAAAGAAACACAATCCATCTGTTATGAGAAAAAACAGCTGATATATGTTGGAAAAGATATGATGAAGATCAAAGAGATGTTTCACTTTAATTATCATTCTCCATGGTAAAAAGTGTCTGCCATGGCAGAAACCATGTGATGTACTTTTAACAGCCTTCCCCACACGCTGTTGCAATGAAATCTAATGGGACTGGCTGTTTATTTCCAGTAGCAATGGCCTCACCAACCTGGGCTTTGAAAGCTCTCCTTTTATAATCTTAATGAGCCTTCATGGAGACAGTTTCTTGGAATAAGATGTCACGGCACTAAATGCTTCATTGTTACTTGTTTTAATAAATGTTAAGTTTGGAAGCCTTTCAGGGCATTGTGCCAAATTGCCAGGTTTTCATTGCAATCGACAAGGAGTTTTTGTGTAAATATTGCACTATATTTTCTACACGAAGCATTTTATCACAATTTGACTTTTCATTTCGTTTATGAGTGCAAATTCTTTCTGGGACATCAAAAACAGTGAAGTAAGGCAAGACATGCAAGGGATGAATTACATGACTTGTCGGACATCAACCGTGTAGGTTAGGAGTTGCGATTGTAGTCTATGTGGGTCCAATTTACAAATCTTTTCCTGAGAGTAAATTTAACCAACTCCTGGAAAATCAGCCTTACCTCTTGCCTACTCTGGAAGTAAGACACAACTGCTGACAGAAAAAGGGTTGTCAATCCTGCGCTATCATCCCTTCTGTTACACCAGAATGGAAGCCTATGTTTTTCATCTTTTTTTTTTTAACGCAAATCAGCTTAACCAATCAGCTCACAGTAGGGAATGTTTTGGGTGCCAATGCTATTTATCATCTTCATTACTATGGGCTTTGAACGTGGCAATTGTCAACAGGAATTTCTTCTTCTGTAAGGAGCCCGCCCATGCTTCCCATTAATGGACAATGGACTGTCAGTCACATGGCATCAGCAGAGGGGGAATAAAATTGAGGGCATTTAACCAGAAACGAGTAGCTCCACAGCAGCTGGTACAGAAGAAAACATTTACCTAATGACGCCATTAAGGCCGGTGTCAGCGTCGGAGGAGTTGACGAGCAGCACGTCAGTTCCTGTCGGGGCATCCTCTGGAATGGTTGCATGGTATCTGAGGAAGGCGAACGCGGGAACGTTGTCATTGACATCATCAACATGGACTGTAACAGTCCCTGTTCCGGTGAGAGATGGAAGACCTGCAATAGTATCAAAAGTTTTGGTCACTTTGTATCCGAAATGTAAATGACATAATGTAACCCTTTACAATTACCTATATAGATTCATAACAAAAGGTGCTATAAAGATTTGTACCAAAGAACTAAATGAGAATTAGGTGTTGCTTAGTACAGTTTGATGACTTATAGGGACTTGAAGGAAAGGGTCATGATTTGGGGTGAAAATGGTAAAAATTCATGGAAGCACCCCACTACAAATTTTGTTTAGGAAATTGAAAATTGATGTGTTTTGTCAGAAGAAGTGTGTTTTTTGTCAATAATTTACATGCAACACAGCCACATCCCTCAATAGTCCTGCCCACTTCAATGCCAATGTAATGAAATGTCCTCTTAAAGCCCGGATGTACCCCAGTGCTCTGGCTCTGCAGCAGCACTGAATGTGGCATCGGCATGCTGTGGCATGCTCCCTCCGTGACAAGGCACAGTAAACACTGTAATAACTCTATTATTTTATGAGCACCCTTGTGGACTTTATAAAGTGGGGATGTGATTAGTTCTTTAGAAACACGAATCCATTGTAATGTTATCACGATATCATTTAATGCTCCAGATGTTTTTCTACTAAACACTAATTCGTTTTCTAATAAATGCACAGTCCTTCCAGCAACGGGTGTTCAAAGAATGCGGCTGTTTTCATATGGTCCTTTTGTTATTGCCATCCTGCCAAACACTTGGAGGCAAAAATAGAAGGCGCGAGTGTTCATGATTGGGGAAATACTAGTTACTGAGTGTTTATTACTCTGGAATTAAGTGAAACTAGAAAAACCTGCAATGGTATTTATCACACTTGTCATCAGAGGGGAGCTTTCCAACCATGTTCAATTGAATCACTCTCTCGACAGTTAATGAAAAGAAAACTTTCTAGTTGTTATATTTCACAGGTGATTAAGCATTTTTATTCATGTTCTAAAAATAAATTGAGGATAAATTGCCCTGTTATTGGACGGAGCCATTTTACAGTCTGAGTTATTAGGCACAGATTTCATTTAAATTAAGTTTAGTGGCACGGAAAAGTAACATGTTGTAAAATCCATATAGTCTCTCTGCAAACCAGTGGGAAGTCTCAGTGAGTTAACACGCGTGCTGTATGTAAATAACCTGTGGTGATACAAACTTCACTAGAGCATGTCCCTGCAAGGTGGATCTACCTTTCGATCCCATCCACATTGATATGCTGAGCACCATTAAATTGAGTAATAGTAAAATTTGCAATTTATAGCTTGAAGATGTGGCAGAATTGTGCCACAAAACACTTTATAAAAGCACGTTCTTATAACTGCAAGGAGAGCTGGTCCTGATGCAGGAGTAAAAGCGAAACTTAGTTGCATGCTGAGGAGCTGTCTTCAGGATGGGATGGCCTGAAGGTGATTCAACTCGGCCCATGCAATCCCAAAGCAACCCACAGTGATCAGTGAACACATTTCCATTTGCTTCATGAAGATTTATTAATCCACGTTACTTTGCCAGACCTTCCACTCTATGAATACTTCACAAGTTTCTCTTCCAAACTTTTACTACGAACTACACATTTTAAGTCACTATATTTGGACAACTGTGCTGTAAAATTCATCTTTTGAATTCATTTTGGAAGCAGAATTCACCTCGACAACTTTCACCACCCATGGTCACTGACGAAGGACAGTCATTGCACTCAGGTCTGCGCAACAAACAGTTAATATTAAAACTTTGTGCTGCTGCTTTTAGTGCTGTTCATAGATAACGGTTCTGCCATTTCAAAGTCCAGTCACAAATATTTACAGTTGCGACATTTTTCACCGTTAAAAATAAAAATTCAAAAATTCAAGTTAACATTCACAATGAATTCCAATGACAATATCTGCAACAACATTAACAGAATGAAATGCACAAGAGTGCAATGAATTATAATAGAAAAAAACAGAATTGCTGTTTAACCTGGATTAGCAAATACCAGAATGATCTCCAAAGATTTTTTTCTGGAGAGAATTTATTCGGACTAACTTTGCAAACCAAACAGCTTGTTTACGAGCTTCCCTCCAGTTTGTTTAATGTTCCCATCATTGCATTCTGTTTTTAGGTCGAGCCTGGGTAGCGCATGCGCTGCTCTGCGAGCCATACTGTATTGCAATATGGAATAGAAGCCCCACCCCCTCTCTGCCCATACATGTCATTGACTTGTGTCATTGTCCTTCGTAAATGCCAGCTTCTGATTCATTAATAGGCTTGTTAGTCCCTCCTTAGTACCGCCTTGTCATCTTCGTAACCTCCCATGAGGACTGGCCCGTTTACTTCAGTTGTTACATGGTGAGTCTTTTTTAGTCTGTAAGCACTATTTTCTTTAAATAGTTTCTCCTACTGCAAGCAAGATATGCTTTCCTGCAACATTCAGTGCACCATACGTGCTTTCACTTTCTAAGCATACGGAGACAATGGCGGCCGCTTCTTTGAAGATCTATAGGCATTGTAAATGACAACGCCTTTTATTTATGTGTTAATTATCAAAACATATAAATAAAAGGCATTGTCATTTACAAATACAATAACTTAAACTCTCGCAAACGGGAGACCTAGTCCATTGCAAATGCTTGTTCGTTGAATGTGTCTCAGAATCAGTATTCTGCATGGCTTTACCTTAACGGTCTTTCGTCTAATGTCTTCTCCCTTCAGCCAGCCTACCAGTGGCCTGATTCCCAAGGCTATGTGTCTGCAATCCATATGCAAAAAGTGACTTAAAGGCCATATGTTTAGTTTTTTTTTTTACACTTTTTACTGCGGCTTTCCTTAATAGTCACATAAGACAATGAGAGTTATCCAATTTTGTATTGCATTGTAAGTGCTAGATTACATGCACTGGGAAGTATTTAAGCAGCTTTGGCATTTGAGACCTCATTACATATATGAGAGGAAGAATGGTTCGGGCGAAGCTGAATGGTCTGCTCATCCAAAGGGGAGAACAAATGCCTGGGGCATGCCAGTGTAACTCCTTTCTATCACCTTTCGGTGTTCCAGAGCCGTAAAACATTGTGCCATTTTATTTGGGACAGGGACCAGGCCAAACAAAACCATGCAGTTTTAGAACAACTTTTCATTACAGAAAACCACAGGACCTCACCAAGTGCCTTCTGAATGCTCAGTGTTCTAATTTCACCCAGTACTCTAGAAACAAAATTAAAATAAAATATGGAAAAAACAATGGCAAAACCAATAGGTCTTGCTTCTGTGCCTTACTGGCTTTGCCAATGGTTTTTAGCCTAAAGAGAAAAAAGAGAGTTCTAACGGGACAAAGCTGCCAAGCACTTTCTATCTACAATAACCTCTCAATTGTTATTGTTCATGTTTAGCATTTGTTCATGCAACATTTAGATAGTTATATATAGATACCACATTCTGAAGACTTCATAAACTTGAAATCTCTGATGTACATGTAGGATAGAAATGCATTTTACGCCATCACGTATCGAAAAAGTCTCAACATTTTTAAAAAGAGAACTACAGCATCCTTGTACATAATACTTAGTTGTAGCTCAAGACAGCTGTGATTTCCCAATGTGGTCCATCTAGAGATGGTCCACTATAGCTGAGACCATCGGGTTTGTTCATCTATGAAACATCTGACAGGATTAAAATGGCGGTCCATAAATAAATAGCCCTTTTAAATCTTCAGGGTGGACTTCTTATAATGTGTGGTTGACGCGTTTCAGCCTAACAAGCCTTGGCATCCTCAAGAAAATACAATAAAGTGTAAGCCCTTAAAGCCACCATATACTAAATTATTTTAACTAAGACACCAGCCTTAACTATACTGACATTTCACTTGCGGGGTTACTGGGTCCCTGATTCTGCAAGCCGGTCGGCCAGAGATCCATCCTGGAACAAGATGTAGTGCATGTCAGTTCTAGCAATAATTGTGTAAAATAAATGTGTTTTTAAGTATATTCTTCATGTACATCTGAGATTTTGAGTTTATGAGGTCTTCAGAACGTGACATCTAAATATAAGTATCTAAATAGTGTATGAAAAAATGCTAAATACGTGCAATAACAATTGAGGGGTTATTGAAGACAGAAGGTGCTTGGCAGATTTGTCCCGCTAGATCGCTCCTTTTCTTCTTTTGTACTGATAGCCCAGGTTCTAAAGAGTTATATGCCCCCCCCCCACACTTCCTTTTTCTTGTTTTATAAATGTTTTTTAGCCTGGCAACATAGCATTTGTTATGCTGTGCAATATGGCTAAAGTAAAAAAAAAAAATCCTTTGAAGCATCCGTCTGCATTATTAAGTAAACTAGGAAAAGAGCAACCTGGAGTGCAAAGGCGGTGGAGTTTGGCAGAGCAAAAGCAAATTAGAGAAAGAAAGCATTGCATGAAGGAAAGAGCAACACAGAGTACGGGGGAGGAAGCTCATGAGAGAGAGATGGAAAAAACAGACACCCTTGTGGAGTGCTTAACCAAAAAGAAAAAAAAAAGTATTTCCCCAAAAGTAAGTAGTGGAAGGATATGAGTTGGCTAATCAACAAGATAGTAAAGAAGCTATGCTGCAGGTATGAGACGAACAAAAGAAGAGGAAGGTGCGCCACTGAATAAGAACCGAGCCAAAGAGAGCGACAATAAAACCAACTTATGGTAACAATGGGTGGGCTGTAAGCCCACTGTAAGTTTTTAGCAAGCTCACAAAAGGTCTTTCACAATTAGACAGTCTGAACTTTCTCATAGGCAAAAGGACCCTGTTTCTAGGTGAGGCGGTGCCAAAATGGGAAAATATAATTTTTTCTTTGCTCCCTAAATCTCTGGCCCCAAGCTGATTAACTTTGGCCTGAAATACAATGGAAATTCTCCCTCTGATCACTTAAATGTATATTCATAAATGTGTGCCTAAAGCTGTAAACGTTACAGGCAACAATGCTCAGCAAAAGCAAGTGGATTTAGAAGCTGTGGTGAGGTAAATTGGCTGCTTGTGGCAGACATCTCTCAATGCCATGGCCGGTTTCCATTTAAACTTTAGAGGTATGACCATGTCGACCTTGCACAGAAAATTATCCACATGAGTTTTCTTCCTGCCTACTTCTTTACGTTTTTGTTCAAATGAGGGTTGTCTTCATGTACTGGCCAATCAATTCTTTCTCAGACTTGGTGCACCAAACATGCTCTAGACCAAGGGTCTTCCAACTGGTGGCGCCTAACCCCCCCCCCCCCCCCTCAGGGGGGCCTCAAGTGACCCCAGGGGACTCTGGCCAAAAGAAGTACTATGCTGATAACAGTGCTTTGTTGTCCGTGTTGTTGTTGGGGGGGGGGGGGGGGAGGGGGGTTTGAGCAGCAGTAAGCCATCTGTAATGGGCCATTGCTAACGTCTTCTGTCATTTATATCCTGGCTGGGAGAAGGTGTCAAAAGGGAAGGGACACCAAATATTCTTCAAACCCTCCACCCCCATTTCTAACACTTTTACATGTTAGTAAGGTCTGTCTGACCAGAACAGTATGTTTGGGAATCATGTATTTGATTATATTGTTAAAACAGTAAATAAATTAACTGCATTGTTAGACATATACAAACATTGACAATTTAATAGAATAATTGTGATAAATTTTGAGTGGGGCCCCAATTTTTTCTTTTTTCACGGGGGGCACAGCATTAAAACGTTTGAAAGACCACTGTCCTAGACTGTAAAAAAAATGCACTAGAAAGCAAGAGGTTGGTTACACATATGGAACGGAAGTCTCACACTTGGACCTTCTGCATTCACTACCCAAAGAGAATAAAACTGCAAATAATCTGAATGCCAATGTTTGACATTTAACAATTTTCAACTATGACCTCAAATAAACGCAGTGCACAAGCTGCTTCTTTGTTGCCTTTCCACATGTTCAGATCACTTTCTCAGTGACCCCTCTTTAATTTCTTCCCCACAAAGGTGAAAAAAACGATATTACTAAAATCTGACATCTGTGCAGTTAGTGGGAACTGTAAGCAAAGGCATAATTTACACGTGAAGTCATCTGTCTGTGGAAACGCAGTGACCTGGTGACTGTGAGACCGTGTCCACTGGAGAGAGCCCGGAGGCCGCGTTTGTGGTAAAAGCTGTGGTATTTTATGGTCAGGCTCTGTTCCCAGATTTATGACTTCAGATGCAGAAACGTTTTTTCGCGATGATGGTACTAGTTTATGATGTAACCATAAACCAAAAGTAGATGCCTTCAACATGTGCCACTGAGCTAAATTCAGTGCACTGCAGGACCCTTACTTTCCTGTGCCCGACTAATGGACCAATACCAAAATGGCCGCCCGAAAATTGCTTGCTGCTTACTAGCTGCAAAAACGCATAACAATTGTGCCTTGGATCCTGTACAATAGGCAAAAGTCTATTGCTTTGAGTGCATTTTGAAGATGTATAATATTAACACATTCCTGACACATTTTTGTCTGTGAGATTGATATTGTACAGCTGTGCCTAGCTCACTTTCATTGGGCTAGGGCAACCACATGTTATATTTCAACCTGTAAATGCAGAGCATCAGCCACAAAAACTATTTCTCCGGAGTGAAATATGGTATCTGAATAGCATGAAATCAGCGGCCTGACACTTCTACACCTTGCAATAAGGAGAGTTTACCTTTTCGTAAAAAATGCAACCCTAGAGTTTGCAGTGTCTATTATTGAAGTTTTGTACTTCCTCAACTTTAACACTTGACTTTGAAAAACACAGGGGCTAAGGTATAAACTGTGACAGATCACGGGCCAACGCAGCCCAGCAACAGATATGTGGGTCCAGACTTACAAAGGTTGTGTGGGAGCCCACTCCTGCACCATTCTGCGGTGCACCAGCAGACCTTTTTAGAGGTAAGTAAATCGATGCATCATTTGCACTGCTGTGCCATGTGAGCACCCACACACGCTGGCGGCGCCCGATGCGACAATCCATCCTTATTGCCCCCCCAGACCTCCTTCTCCACGGATTCTCTCATTACTACCCTTCGACATTGCCCCTCATCTCTCCATAGCCCCTCTGCCAGATGTATTTCATTTGTTTTATAGAGCTACTCATACCAGTGCACTTTACATCACATGCACATTATATAGAGACAATGAACCCTACCTGTGTAAATCAGTGAAATGTTACATAAGACAATGAGGTTTACAAGGTGTAGGAAACGCGTGTCGTATATACTGATAGGCAGTATATTTTAAAAGAGTTTTGTCTGGAGAAGCACAAACTCAGGATTTAAAACATACCAGAAGGCCTTTCTACCCAAATTAACCCTTTTTGGCAACATTAAGAGAATGAAAGAGTGTTGAAAAAAACTAAATATTCTAACCTATACCATGCAGTTTGCATGCAACTCTTTGACGAGAATAAGAATTCATAGCTCACTGTGCTATATTAGGATTTGAAACTTATGAATTGCAAGTAACAACAAGCATTTACAATGCAATAGGTCTCGCATTTACGCAAGTTTGAGCTATTCACATTGCAAATAACAATGCCTTTTATTTTTGTTTTCGTTTTTAAAAGATAAATAAAAGGCATTGTCATTTACAATGCCAATAACTTAAACTCGCGTAAATGCGAGACCTATTGCATTGCAAATGCTTGTTTAATAAGGAAATGTATCTCTAATAACTTGTCCACACCTATTCCCTCTCATAAACAAGTGCATGGAACAGATTCACCTCAGAAGTTATTACTGAGGTTGATGTCAGCTAGCAAACGGCACGCTCTAATACCAGCGCACAACAAAAATGAGACGTCATCGATATGCGCATTTGCGCTTTTGGCTCAACGGATGGGGGCTTTCTTGAACCACAGACAGTAATGTCTCCAGTAGGAAAACCGCAAAATCACTCAACAGCATAACACACATAAGCAGGGCCACTGGAATTATGTGATTGTGCGGCCACTGCTCTTTTCCACATAATTATAGATCTGACACATTTGCCACACATCTCATCATTTGCTGCATAATCTGTAGATTTCAACAAACAAAAATTTTGTTTCTAGCGCAAATTGTTCAAAAGTTAATAACAACGAAGCAACACGTTTTCCACGCAATGGAAAGCCTTTTGCAAAGGTTGACTGGTTACATTTCTGTTGCTTATTGCTGCATTTGGGTTATAAACTGGTACTCATGAGGTGCAACCAAAGCCCAGACGAGTCTTAAGCTGCATTACAAAGGGAAAATAAACATAGTATTTTTCCTATTTCCACCGCAAAAAATGCAGTTGGGCGACACTCTTCCTGCCTTGGCAGAGGAGCTGCCACTGTCCCGTAAGAACCTACATTTCTTCTTATATATGTCTATCTCAGTAGCACATGCTGTGTCCTCTCTCCACTCCACTTATTTATTTTTTTATTTCTGGTGGCCTGTACCCTGAGCGGTCTGGGACAGGTCCAATGGGAGCATCACCAAATAGTATAACAACTATTACAGGAAGCAAGGAGATATGCCCATTAGCCCAAGTCCCAACTGCACCTGGCAGCAGGCAGGATTGTGTCACACAAAGGTATTCCTCTAAAACTATGTACAGACAAGTTCTTCCACACGCATGTTTGTATTTTTCTGGTATTTGCATACAGTGGACCTAGCCAAAAACATTACACATGGTCAAAAGCAAGCATAAAGTTAATGAGTGATAGGAGAGGTAGATAGTTCGCCCTTTTCAACACATTAGGCTTAGACCATGAGGTTTAGAGCAAAAGGAAGTGGAAGGGTGGATTCCTACCTATAATAAAGCAACACGATGCCCGGTTTTTGTAATTTTCATCATGATTGATGTATAGAGATCACCACAACAGCAACTGCAGTGCTCATGTGCATCTAAAGACCTGATTCCAAATAATAAGTTCAATGCATACGCCTCGGCAAATGGCGTTTGTGCAGGGATTGAACCAGGAGCTGTGAATAATGGCGGCACGCCTGCTGTTTTCCCCTGAGAAATGTTGGCAAGCCAAACCTGTTGAAATTTATCAGGGTAAAAGGCCTGGAAGAAAAGTCAAAATGTGGAATGATATAACAATTCTGCATTTTAAACTCATTTCCAAGTGAAAAACCTGGAAGAGGACGCATTTATCACACACAATAGATAAAGAAAGGGGAGATGAATCACGATGCACTAGGTAAGAGCAGCCATTTTAGTTCTGTCCTATGAATTGGGATAGTCACTTGGTGTTTGCACTGAAAACCTCTCAAACTGTTTGCCTGTTCCCCAAAACACGCCACTGATCAGTAGTTTGAAAAGGAACTCTTGACTTCCCCCTGACTAGACACACTAAAATGTGCACCATGAATTTATGGGCATAAGAGATTCTTAGGTAGCTCAACACATCACAGTTAAATGTAGCCACAGAAGCAGTTAAACCTATTAGAAATATATAATTTGTTTTTAGAAAGGTTGTTGTGTCACCATGCAATTCGATGTGAGTGTGTGATTGAAAAAATTCACACACTGATGGGGTTAGAAGAGCTTCCTCTGTCTCCTAATTTTGTGCTTGGGGCTCAACAAGATATTGTCAGCTCCTCACCATGTAATGAAAGGAGAACACAAGGTGGCACAGATTTATGCTAAAAAGCTGCGCTATCGTCAGTTCTCCAGTGGATGCCGAACTCTTTGGTCCATGTAGGTAGAGCAACCTTTTATTAGGTTGGGAAAATATAGATCTAAACTAAGAACATAATGGGGGGCCTGCAAATAAACCATATTTAAACATATCATTAAATCCATAAATACATATCTGAATATACTTTTTTTTAACCTTGGATAGCATGTGTCTTTTGATAAGTTATTTAAAATAGTTCATATTTACCTATGTATTCCTTTTATAAAAATAGTAGCATCCACTGTTGATTTAGGTTCTGGCTTTTACTTTAGCCTTTTGCTGAATAATATCAAAATACCAAAATGAGTGTTCCTTGAGTTAATATTTAATGTAGAGACTGGCCCAATGTGAGTAAAAAAGGGCATGTAGCGGGCATATGCGTCTAATGTTCCACTCCTGACTCTCTGAGATGCACGGTGTATATATTGTTACATCAGGTTGATTGGATATCACCTGAGGTCACAGGTTTCATGTGTCCCACAATGACCAAAGCTAAGGGAAGCATTACCTGTTAGCAATATTTGATTCTAGTTGCAAACCAGTGAACAATATTACTGGTGTCCTTAAAAGAGGTGTTTTTTAAACTATGCTTATATTACCAGAGGAGACTAGCATTTTACAAGTACGAATGAGTCATCACAAATACACCAAAAAAGTGTGGGACTTGTATAGCTTATGATACAGACATGGAAGAACCTTGTTGACATGTAAGCAGTATTTAAGAAATCTTTAGTAAAAACTTGTATTTGGACTCTACAATGGATCCTACACTTTGGCATGGTGGGAAACTTGTGGCTGTAGATTACAGTGACAATCCCATGGGGCGAATTCACTAAGGCATTTTGGAATACACAAAGTAGCATTCCTGTAGTACTCTTTTACATAGCTTTACATGCATCTGTGAGCTGGCCCTAAAACATCTGAAAAGGGCGTCATGTGGTAAAATTCAGGAAATATTCATATTGTTAGTACAAACAGAAAGAACTGTGCCCTGTTTACCCTCAAACGAATAGGAAGATGGATGTTTAGGGGTTGATTCACAAACGCATATGAGTATGGTAAAGAGTACTCCTGAAGTACTACTTCCAATACTGAAAGGTGCTGTTGTGAATCAGCCCGCATGGGTTTCTATAGTTGTGGAACTAGTTTCCAAAAGTGTCTACTCTTTGGTATCCGTTCACAAATGCAAAAGGCAGAACTGCACTTCACAAGTTTGTACTTTGCTGCTCTTTGCTATGGGCATAGTATATAGGGATGTTCTTCCCTAACCGGACAGGCGCGGTAGCAACGGGGCAGCTGAGGGACAGTGGAAGAGATGGCCATGCGTCTGACTCCTCCACAATGAAAGGCCATTCAGTTCCACTTGGGGAAAAGATAGTCATTGATCGGGACAGAGGGCCTCCATATAAAGGAAGTCAAATTATCCATTGGCTATTGATATGTAATCTGAAATATATGATCACAGTATTTTACTTGTGAAACGTGCCTCTTGCCTTTATACAACAGGACAAACATTTGTTTTAATTGCTTCTGTTCAGGAAGTGGGCAGAGAGAAGGTTGCCTGCCTGTCTGGCCAATCAGAAGAATGCACCAGGCTGAAAAGCACATATCAGGATGTCAGCAATGCTTATTCAGAAGAAAATAGAGTTGAATAGCATTACGCTGCCCACACCGTCATAAGCGCGGAATAAAAACACACTGTGCAAATGTTAAGTAATGTACTTTTTACAGTCCCTACAGAAGGTTTCAACTCTGAATGGGCTCCGGAACTGTTGATCTGCGGCGCCTTAATGTCCCAGGCTCCTGAAACAATGCATCAACCACACCTTCTTTCGTCGTCACCCATTGTGGACAGAGAGGGAAAACCAAGGACAGTCCTATGTGTGAATCACACTGTGTGAGCCTCACAGCTTGATCCTGTTCCAGTGCTTTCCCTTCACCCTTGCCTCCTTGCTCACTTCTGGGGATCCACCATTTTGACAGATTTGAGGAGTGGGGTGTTACGTAGCGTGGCCTGTTGAAAAGATGATGCTAAAGCCAAAATAGAGACAGGAACCAAGAGAACGTTGCAAGAAATGAAGAGGAGCAATGTTGTGCAATTGTCAGAGGACTGTGATGTATCCTGTAGCAAGGAAGGAGATACGGTGCAGCGTACATTTGAGAGACGTGGCGCTGTATGGATGAGATGGGTCCTGCTTGAATGAGAGACTTAGGTGCTGCAAATGTGTGTCACACTGTGCTGTGTGTGTTTAACGGGTTTTGTGTGTTTGTTTGGTTGTGCAAGACAGCACTGTATCTGTGTTAATGTGTGAGAAAGGTCATTCTTGTGGGGGAGAGAGAGATGCTAATGAAGGAAGGCCACATCCAATGAGCCAGTCAGCACTCGTCCCACAAACACCACTTTCATAGAAGCAACAACAAGCAGGCGTGTGCTGGTATCTTAGGTGGAAGGGAGTCCAGCATAGGTCCACAAACCACGATCCACTGCTAGATTTCAAGAATACCACCGACTATGTAAATAATCAACCTATAATTTTATGTATGGAAATGTATTTCAAGTACATATCTTAAAGACCTGGCAAGGGCCTGGTCCTTGCGGAACAACAAAACTGGGATCCCCTGCTTTAGCGCTTGCTTGGTGAGCTGCGGTGGCCACCAGGAAGAAGGACTGGACTCTGGAGTAAAGAGACGGAGTGAGCGGTACTGCCTGCAGGATCCGATGGGCGAAATCGCAGATCACTGTGTAGACTTGCAAAGCAAATGCTCTACCTGTCCCGATTTCAGAAATGCACTTATAAAGACCGGTCATTTGCATTGTTTAGTAGAAATATCAACATCTTGGTTAAAGATGGGTTACATAGCTTACACGTCATGGGCACAAATTAGCATAGACACAGCTGTAAAACGCTACTGTTGCTATCCCAGTACACTTATACTAACTTGGTATAGCAGTAAGCCTCATGATTGTATCAACTGAATTGACTGTACCGCCTAACTTATGCAATATATATCACTTACGAGTTCGAGAGGTAAATATTATTCAAATAAAGGAATTAACCTTTGCTACAAGAAAGAGAAGGCAAACGGGAGAAAGTGCAAATGCTTGTTTTCCAGTGGACTGTTGTTGGTAAACACAATTCTAAATGAATCGGTGCGTTCCCCACTTGCTTGAAGTTTGTTGGTTTCAAGTAGCAGCCGGTTTGCATGTGTTGGTTTCGGACAGTGTGTCCTTGAACAGCCCTCCGAGATCAGTCACCGCACAGCTAAAGCTTCCCCCTCTAAGGTGAAACATGAACCCCGCTTAAGGGTTCCCTCTCGAGTTTCCTGTTTATTTTGTTGGTCGACCTGCGGCCATTTGTCTGCACTGATACCTGAGGTGTGCGTGAACATGACTGGCGGCGAGACGTAAACACTGAAAAACACCGCCTTGAAAGACAAACCGCCGGAAAATGGGTCTCAACAGCTACAACCCGAGGTCGTGATGATTAAGCACTTATTTAACCTCCGACCTTGAAGATTATATAAAGTGCCTTAGTGGCGTGATAATGGCACCGTGAGTCCCAGTACACAAACATTATACTGTGGCACAGTGCTGGGTGGTAAAACAGTCAGAAATAGGGCGCAACGAGCACTTCACCCTCATGGTTCCGGGTGCCACTGCACCTGCTGCACTCACGTTAGCTATACCTGTCTGTGTTGACTCAGTGGTATTCTCAGGTACCTCTATAAGCTGATGCTATGCAGGACACAAGTCTAAGTTATTTATATATTGCCTTACAAAACTCTTAAAACATATTTAAATTGTCACTGTCCAATTGCAGATAAACTCCAAAAGGAGGTTACCATCAGATGGTAGGACCTACAAACTCTGTAACAAGCTGCCTCCCTGGGTGTTCATGTTCGACCAATGATGTGATAGAGCATCTTTAAGGATGTAGCCATATTTTGGTATGTCACAACCTGGTTTGAGTTTAAGTGGGGGTGAGCAACTCTGCTTAAGACCTTCCAGATGAAAATGCCAGCATCTGTCAGTATTTCCAGTATGCTCCCAGGAGGAGAGTATATGCAGATGGGAGCTCCCATGGTCATGCACAGTACAACTGCCATTGAAAAAAAGCAATAAATAAGCACACCAACAGATACATTAAGCACAGGTGGTATTTGGAAGAAATGAACACTAATTTACAAAACTGACATACTTACCTGTCTAGAAATGCACTTAAATGCTTTATACGTTGTAGAAGCGTTTATGTTAGGAAATGATTAATGGAAAAAAATGCATAATGTTTCGAACCTCAGTAAAATAAACTTTGAAAATACATTACCTAAATACATGCATATTAATGTGTGTTTCAGAGAAAATGTTTGCACTAAGCAACTATTTCTTAACGTGTATATTAACAAGGCCCATAAACCTCACTTGACTCTTGCTCACAGTTACATGAAAGAGATATTTGGAAAAACTGCTTTGGATTAGTGACATCTTCAGAAATGTGCTGATTATTACATCATGTTCCTCACACCATGTTAGATAAAGTGTTAAAATACAATAAGCTTACTAAAAGAGTTTATGTTAAATAATGACTTTGAGACTTTATGAATGATGTTTCAAAATAACATTGATAGATGCTTTCATATTACAGACTAGTTGTTGTTCATGCCTCAAGCTCATAGAGCATCCTTTAGCATAGGTAAGAGGGTTCTCATGAGAACCTTCCCTCATGGAACAAGTATAGAATACATTGAATCGGCTAATGGCATCCAGGGTACAGACTGTGGGAATTGGAAGAAGGAGCATCGTGTGAACGACGACACCACCTTGGGAACTACACTTATTGGATATCGACAGAGGACGCCTACTGAAACGTTACGAAAATAAGAATGTACATTAATAAGTATTCCTAGGTAGTTAGGCAGAGATTCTCTGATTTCTCTGACTTCTATTTCCGTTCCAGTGGTCCAGCAGCTGGATCTCTCCTTTAACTGAAACTCTTCTTTATGGAAAGTGGATTTCTTTAACTATTTCTCTACTGAGACTGCAATTGGAGTTTTGGTGGACAATGCTACTGCAATGATCACCCTCTCATTTCCAGTTGTTACTGCAGCTGTAGGGAACTCGGAAGTTAATTTTCTATTCGCTCTTCTCTAGAGGAACTCTTTATGGGTTCTATTTTAGAATAGGTCCTTTAGTTAGTTCACGGGTTTCTTTATAGAACACTGTGTCTTTTTTTCTAATGCTGACTCTTAACCAATTCTATTTTATACTTCTGCAAATGCACTAATCTAAATAAAGAGGTTAGATATTCTAACCTTACAATAAATAAAAGTTTTGAAACTTTCACTAACCTCTCATCATTGACTGATCGTAAATTCTAAATGCAATGGATGTTTTCAATTGATTTGGAAAGCTCTAATTTGCCTACAGTGGAAAAGGTCTGTCAGTCTCTGTAGAGCCACAAGTATTCTCTGCGGCGAGATTTGTGAGTGAATGTATTTTAAGATAGAACCCTCTTGGTGAATCCTTGAGCTCCCGCACAGTGTTGCCCTGAATTCCTTCATAGAGTGTTGCTATGCCTTGAACAGTATAAATTGCATCTATTCAGATTGTGCTGCACAGTGGTAAAAGGCATTCCTTATCTGCCTCAAAACAGTTTCTCGGAATTCATACATCGAAAATCTTCCAGTTTGTCTATGAAATCTCCACCTTTGATTGCTTTTTGAACATCTACGAAACCAACCGCTCTGAAGAGCAGAGGCATCTTACATCAAAGGAAAATGATGTGGCCTTCAGCTGGCATGTGAACCATACACACATTGTGTAACAATGTATTCTGCCAGAGGGGAGCAAGCAGAGGCAAAGATGGGCAGTGTGCCAGTTCTGCAACCAAAATCAAGTTATGGTGGCCACCACACAAAAGAGAACAATAGCTTGTTAAATTTAACATGAGCCCTCTTCCATCATAATAACATTAATCTTCAGAGAGGATGAGAGGACCACTTAAATAACCAGCATAATAAAAACTATTTATGACATAAAATAAGCACATTTCAGGCTAGTTAATTCACAAAGACTTGACAGCATTACATTTGACAGCATTGAAATTAAAATCAGTATTAATCGAGCCACTGATAAATTAAATCTGCCTAAAGCAATCGATCCAAGGTCGTGGTTGGAGGCTTGGATTTTGTAGAAAAGAGAAGTATTGGTTGCTCCACATTAACCTTTTGTGTCCCAGGTAAGAACTTTCTTCTGGTGAACTCTATCAGAGTTCTGCCTGATAGTCTCTCGAAGCCTTTAGCCAGGTTATGCATCTACTTGAGAGAATTAAAGTCGGTGCACAGAAGCACGTGCAGAAGATAGACTGTCTCTCTTCTGAGCTTGGAGATTTTTCTAAAATCCTACTTGCTAAATGCACCCATCAGTAAGTCACGTTTCTTGATATTCTATGAACATGAAAGGATGAATGGGTTAGATATAATTTGACGGTGTCCCAGTTGCTTTCTCCCTTTTCAAACTTTCCATCTGGAATCTGGGAAAAATGGTACAGATACAAACTTTTCACTTTAAGGGTCAAGGCAGTGGTATGCAGGTGCACTGACTATCTATGCTATCTGCAGCAAACTATAAATACACCTCTGCCCACACTGAGATATGAGCCTGTCATTGTATAGTAGATAAAGTATGTATAAATAAACAAATGAGGGATGTATTGCATGCAACAGCTACCCTAACTTGACCCTGGACACATTGCAAAGTCTGAGTATCAGGAAAGCTAGTCTCAATGAAGGAACCAGGTTTTCAGGTTTTTGCGAAAAATAGCTACAGAGGGAGCTGAGCACACATTGTGATAGGACGTAAATTCTAATATTTGGCAGCTAGAAAAGCAAAGGAACGTTTGCGGCTTCTGGCATGATATCCTTAGAGGATAGTCAAAAGCTTGGCCCCAGTAACCTTATGTCTCTGCCTGAAGAATACAAGTGGAATAGCTTCGGCAGATAGTCTAAGGACCTCCTTATGAGTTTGGCGGTGCGAGAGCGGGACCGCTCCGCTCCCACACCGCCAAACCCATTGTTGAACCGCCCGTCAAATTATGAGTTCTCTCCTGTCTGGCGGGTGTTCCTTTGCCGTTCCCACAGTGGGACCTATGAAATAAGCACCGCAATGCGACTGTCAAACTCAGTCCCTGAACGGCATGGACTGGTGTAGTCCATGCCCTGCAGGTACTGGGGTGCATGCACACAGGGGGGCAAAATTTGTGTCCCCTGCATGCACCCGATGGCCCTGAGGCACCTTTGTTTCCTCTCGCAACAGGTTTTTTATGGTGGGCTCACCGTCATGAAAACTGTGGGTGAGAGGACATTTGTAATATGCTTGGAGGGACCGCAGCGGTCACTTCAAGCATATTCTGGCCTCAAGACTGCCACGCCACCACAGGCCATCTTTGAATCCTGGTAGTTGCAGCGACCCCAGGGTGGCCCAATTGCCCTTGTCATAATAGAGCGGTCGGAAAACCGCCACCACTGCACACCCCCCGAGTCTGGCGTTCTGTGGATCGCCAGACTCGTAATGAGGCCCTAAGCCTTCTGTCCTTTCAGCTCTGTAAGTTAAGATCATAGCCTTAAATGGCACCCTTTTATGAATGGGGGGCAGTGTAGGTTGCGTATACGAGGAGAGATGGAGTGATGCATAGGTAAATTTGCCCAAATCTATCACACAGCAGGAGCTACTTGGTTGCAAAAGATCCATTGGAAAAGACCTCCTCTCCCCTGGAGTATAGCTTCTTTACCATCTCTCTGATTTGCTGGCTTCTAGCTTTTCAATGTTCAAATTCAGGGAACTATTTTTGTTCATTTTGCTAACCACTCCATTAGAGTTCATGTGTTTTCCAGCTCTCTCCCTTGTGTGCTTCCATCCATCCCCATCAAATACACACACTCGTGATTTCTGTTGATATCTCCCTGATACTTCTAACTCTCTCTTGTGTGCTTCTCCCAGCAAATCTCCCTGCCTCCCCCGTGCTTCTGTGCTCCTTGTTGCTCATCTGCCTCTCCCCTTGCCCCTGTGCTGCTCTTCCTTATGCACTGCGCCTCCCTTCCTCTGCCCACTCCCCACTGCTTCCCTACATCACTTCCTCCATTGCCCCCATTCTCACTTTCCTATTATTTGTTTTTGGGGGAGGGACTGTCACAGGAAGCAACAGCTGCATAATTGCACCTTTGTTTGCTTTTTTCCTTAAGGCCATGCTGCACAGCATCTGCCAAAAATCATTGGCAACGCCAATAGGTGCCTAAGGAAAGACTTATTGGCCTTTCCTCCTATATTTTCCCTTTGCTAGCAGATTGCAGTTGACATCCATGTTCAAACGAAGAGGTCTAGGGATACAGAGTGAAGCAAATTACTACTGGTGACCGCCCAGATGACACTGTCACAGTACCCCTATTGCAGTGTGACTTTGAAGAGTTGGTGACCGAAAAAGAAAAAGTGAGTTCCTCAAGGGTCATCTAAATTATCACAGTCATGGTCCATACAGTTCCATTTTACAGTGGGGCTGCTCAAGACAGACAGTGGAAGTTCCGGGATAGTCGCAGCGAAGCGTGAAGTGTTTCAGCTCCATGGCTCTGGCACAATCCACTGGAATAAAGTCTAAAGTTATAGTGTATCTATATGTGCACCACATTGTTAGTGCTTTTATTTGAGTGGTGTTACGGGCACTGGCTGAACCCAAAAGCAAATTGAATTAAATCTGTTATGTAGGGGATACACGGCACATACATCTTTCTATACAGTCTATCAAACACAACACCAGCCTATATTTAAAGTTGAATGGAAAAAGTTAATTGCCAATATATATATTGTGAATTACTGTGGGGCATTTGCGAAGTGACACCTGCTATCTTTGTCCCGTTTAATTCTGGAACACATGGACCCCTAAGCTTTGCTGAACACTGTAATCCCCCAGCACAAGACAATGTCTGATCTAACATATGTTCTGCCCTAAGTGCCTCGTAAGCATGCGCCCAGGGTAGGAAAACTGATTACAGAACAATTTAGGAGCGAGCTGAGACCGAGGATATCACGAAATAATGAGGGGCCCCTGGGAACGACGACCAGCGGCTTAAGCGGGGTCTGATCACTCAACTAAAAATACCTGGATCTTTCCATCAGATGTGCAAGTCACACCAGCGCAAGCGGGTAAGTTAACACAGGACAGACGCACAAACAGCAAAGCGTGGACAGAGTCGATTCATTCTTCAGTAAAGAATTGTACATTGTTCATCATAAGAGGCACATCTCAGGACAGTACAAAAGAATTGTGTCTAAAAAAAATACAGCACAACTGAGCCTGAATAGAAGGCATAAAATCAACATTAAATACAAGGAAATTAAATCAGTCAGGAATTGGTCATAAACTTGAAGATAGAAAAAGGAACAGCAACCTACACGAAACATAAAATAAAACCTCGGAGAGGATCAAACGCACAGAGACAGAAAACGTTATTAGAGATCAAACCGAAGTAAGATTACGTGTTTTATACAGCGACCAGTAAATTAAACACATAATTATCTTGGGACACTGAAAACGATTCAGCAGACATAACATTTTTGTCCCAGTAAAATCTGTTGGTCAAACATTCCTTAACTAGACCCCACCCCCTTCAGACTGGAAGCCCTGCATTATAGGGAGGGGTGTGGGGGGGGGGGGGGGAACAGAGAGGAGGCCAGTGTCTGAAGGTGCAAACGGAACGTTTCCCACATGAACCCACTCAAACATTAGGAATCGGTTCCCTTTGGCCTCCTGAAAGAGAAAACAGGTGTGATTGTTACAGAGTGGCTGCAAGAGTTTTATGATTGTTCTAAACACTTTTAGATGGCAGCATTTCTGCTTTAACCCAGCCTCCATGGGTGAGGTGGGCATTTTGCACAAAAAAAAAATAATGCAACTGAAATCAGTTGTTTAGCCGCGCAGTATTGTGAATATGGATATTCTGCACATTGTTTCTGCAAATAAATACTTGATGCAAATGACATTTTCTTTGGGTTAGAAGACTGTGTTTTTAATGCGGGTTATTTGTTTGTAAACCGCAGGTCATGTATAAAGGTTTGAACATTTGACCTCTAAGTGCAGTGACATCGGGAAGCAGTGCAGATGATCTTGCTGAGTGAGTGAAAATGAGGCAGCTAAATTTATTGTTGAGGGTCAGTATCACAAGAGGCAAAAGCAAGTCCAAGTGGGTCATGGTGCCCCTCTCCTCAATCAGAAATTGTAAAAAGTATTACACTCTGCACATTTGCATATTTGGTTCATGCCAAGTGCCTTATACATATATCATCAAGGTGGCTGTGACCACCGGAACGCGTCGCCCTATGAGTGTTTTCGCCTAAATAAACACTTCTCCTAAATTCTGTGTTGCCATGCCTGCTTTGATGATCGGAGGAGAGCGGGTTTGAATGGAATATATATATATATATATATGTAGTCTCCAAGTTTTCCGGCACAGACAGTCATCCAGCCAGACTCCGACTACGTCAATTCAGTTTCAAAATATGCTTTTATTGGGTAAATATTAGGGCTGTAACGGGTTTCGGCAGGATCCCCTGCCTGTCGACACAGCGAGCTGATTCTGTGTGGTATATATATATATATATATATATATATATATATATATATATATATATATTGTTTTCCAAAGTCCCGAGGGTTTTAGAGGCGCACTTGACAGCAGTTGTTAAAACCAGAGGGTTTTATTAAGATAGAAAGCCAGCATCTTCCACATGGGGTTAAAGTTCTCCTTTGTCGACGCGTTTCGAGGCGGGAAGCCTCTTCTTCATAGACAGCTTGGATGACTGCGCAGACGGCTCCAATCAGTCTTATAAAGAGCATGCTAAGACCCGTAGGGGATCACAGGTAATACCTTCGTTTAGTACGATGCATGCTGGGACACGATGTCCTAATTGGAGTTCAGTATCGCCCCCAGTGGGCTCCGTGCAGTCATCTGTAGTAAAAGCAATTTTTCACCCTTCAGTGGGCCCCCAAATGTCATGCTTACTTATTAAACTACATCTGTTGTGCTTTTCGCGGTGGCGGCATGGTTCCTGTACCGCGTAGCCTTCCCTGCATTCAACGGGAATGGTGCAGCCTCCCACTGAGGTGATGCTCTGGGGATCGAGCTGTGCCCTGCAGGGGGGTGAATGTTCCAAGTCACCCGCCTGTTTCCACAAAGATCTGGGTGCAAGGTGAGAGGAGGCAGTCATCGCCCACTTGGGGGAGTACCTACAATGTATGACTGCCTTTTTGGAAACTTGGAGTGCCAAGTTTTCACGACGCTCCCTAGTACCTGCCAGAAGGCTTCACCCAATCGTAGCGAGGCCAGCTGATTTTAAAAGGTGGACATTTCAAGCATTTCTGAATCTTTTGGGCATTTGAAAAAGTCATTAGACGAAACGCGTCATGCCTGGAATGCTGAATAAAGCGCGTTTTTGACTTGTTGGACTTTTGTGGCTCGTTCTTTTCCTTTGGAGGGGAACTTGGTTTTGATATTGTGTGTGCGTGGCCACAGCACACTGGAGCCCCCACCCCACAAGCAGTTCGGCGGCAGCAGTGGCAATTCTTTGGGCTTACCTCATGAACTGGGGAGACCGCCGAACCACCGCATCTCGCAGCTGTGACCTGCCATTTGTTTGGACCGTGAATGCACGAGGGAGCGTCTCACACTGAGGTGATGCTCTGGGGATCGAGCTGTGCCCTGCGGGGGGGTGAATGTTCCAAGTCACCCGCTCGTTTCCACAAAGATCTGGGTGCAAGGTGAGAGGAGGCAGTCATCGCCCACTTGGGGGAGTACCTACAATGTATGACTGCCTTTTTGGAAACTTGGAGTGCCAAGTTTTCACGACGCTCCCTAGTACCTGCCAGAAGGCTTCACCCAATCGTAGCGAGGCCAGCTGATTTTAAAAGGTGGACATTTCAAGCATTTCTGAATCTTTTGGGCATTTGAAAAAGTAATTAGACGAAACACGTCATGCCTGGAATGCTGAATAAAGCACGTTTTTGACTTGTTGGACTGGTGTGGCTCGTTCTTTTCCTTTGGAGGGGAACTTGGTTTTGATATATATATATATATTCACTGAAAAAACCATAGGTTTCACACATGTTATAGTTAGCGGAAATTTTACTGATAAAAAACCAGTGAAATTCCCCCGTTATAGTTAGCGCAGGCAACTATAACTCACGCGACTGCAATCCTCTGCTGATGCTAATACTGTATTTAGACACTTATTTGCCCATGTCTTCTTCCATACATTTTTAGCTATACATATATTACAAATATTTTTTTTTCATAAAGACACATATGTCATCAGCAGAAGATTGCAGTCGCGTGAGTTATAGTTGCCTGCGCTAACTATAACGGGGGAATTTCACTGGTTTTTTATCAGTAAAATTTCCGCTAACTATAACATGTGTGAAACCTATGGTTTTTTCAGTGAATTTGCAAGGTTTTTTAAATGCTAATTCCTAACTATAACGTGTGTGAAACCTATGGTTTTTTCAGTGAATTAGTACGGTTTTTTAAATGCTAAGTTTTTTTCCCTTATAATAAGCCCTGTACATTTGGTGGCCTTCGGCCACCAAAAGCACAGGGGGTGGGGTAAGTGTGGATAGTGTTTTTTGCCCTTAACATAAGCCCTGTGCTTTTGGTGGCCTTCGGCCACCAAAAGCACAGGGGGTGGGGTAAGTGTGGATAGTGTTTTTTTTATTTTTATTGTTTTACCGTACGCTTACGGTAAGCGTACGGTAAGCGTACCCCGCGAAATTGCCGAAAAAAAAATAAAACCGTTTTTGCACTTGGGGGATGTTTGGGGACTCCCTCAACATGACTATGTGGAAGGGAGTTGTCAAAACAGCCCCTTTACATGTTTTTGGGCTTGATATTTTAAAAATCACTCTCAGTGCGAGAGACAAAATGGCGGCCGCCGCTTCCTGGTTTCGGCCGATTCGAATGTTTACTAAGATCTAAGAGCCAATCAGAATCGCGCTCGCGCACGCCACCGTACGCTTACCGTAAGCGTACGGTAAGCGTACCGTAAGCTGGCTCAGATATATATATTGATTTAAAGGCTATTTTCTCAGAATCTACTGAACAGATTTACACCAAACCTACAAAAGGCACTTCCTTGACCTAGGGACTACCTCTCTGCCAAATTTTGAGTAATTCTGTTCAGCCGTTCGGGCTGTAGCTCGTTCTAAAGGTCCTATGGAAAAATGCATGGGAAAAACGCGTTTTGGGACCCCCCTTTTATCTCAGCCCCCGCTTGACGGATCCCCCCGAGACTTTCAGGGTAGGAGCGGAGCGTAGCGCCCCACCTATTTTGAAAAATTTGCGAGGATTCGTCGACCGGCGCCAAAGTTATTCAAAATAGAATGTTGAGGTTTTCCTATGGAAACGTGGTCCTAACTATAACTACCTACTGGCTATCGCCAGTAGGTAATATATATTCACTGAAAAAACCATAGGTTTCACACACGTTATAGTTAGGAATTAGCATTTAAAAAACCTTAGAAATTCAGTGAAAAAACCATAGGTTTCACACATGTTATAGTTAGCTGGACATTTTACTCGTAAAAAACCAATGAAATTGCCCCGTTATAGTTAGTTCAGCTAACTATAACTCGCGCGCCCGCAATGCACTGCTGATGACGTCACATATTACATCACTCATGACATGGTCAGTGACATCACTCATGACATCACTGATGACATCTGAAATGACATCACTGATGACATCACTGATGACATCATCCTTGTGATAGAGTGGCAGACCTCCTCTCACCTTAATATAAGCTTTGATACACACATTCAAAAATAGAGACTAAAAATTTCAAAACAATGGACATACCAATACCAGTTACAACAACCTCTTCAGTAATTCTAAGATCCACATACACATCCACTCATTCACCAACAGTCCTATACAGTCACTCATACATGTACTCACTCATCATATGTACTCATACACCTATACATCCTGTTACATAATGCCACTCATCCATAGAGTTACTCACACACATAGTCACTCATGCTAATAAAGAATCAAACATACATTCACCTGCATATACAGTTATACACACACCACCACACTTACTTCTACGGAAACTTACACATACTTAGTCTTTTAAACAATCACTTATAGAAACACATACTTATTCATACAGGAACTCTTTCAATCTCTCCCTCTCACATATACTCACATATATACACCAATAGTCACATATACTAGTTTAAAACATATGTAGTTACTCCTGAAGACACTATTGAGACAGTCTTTCACTCACTAACACACCCATACACACACTCATCCACCCATACAGTCCTGCACACATGCTGTCTTCAACACATACAAACAGTGAGTCACTCATTCATGCACCTATGCACTACGTAATACCCCCCACCGAACCATACAGACACTCAGACTGATACTCAAAAAAACAACTAATAACCTATATAGACACCCATGTAGCTACTCACCAACCCATGCAGCCACTTATACACAAAGTGAGAGATACACTTAATCAGTCAGTTACACAATCAATTTTTCAAAAACAAATCATCCATTTAGACACTTATATACCCATTTATTCTTCCATCGACCTTGAGATATACATATATAAAACATATTTAATTTTCAGAAAAACACACATTCACTGGATGATGTCATCAGTGATGTCATTTGAGATGTCATCAGTGATGTCATGAGTGATGTCACTGACCATGTCATGAGTGATGTAATATGTGACGTCATCAGCAGTGCATTGCGGGCGCGCGAGTTATAGTTAGCTGAACTAACTATAACGGGGCAATTTCATTGGTTTTTTACGAGTAAAATGTCCAGCTAACTATAACATGTGTGAAACCTATGGTTTTTTCACTGAATTTCTAAGGTTTTTTAAATGCTAATTCCTAACTATAACGTGTGTGAAACCTATGGTTTTTTCAGTGAATTTCTAAGGTTTTTTAAATGCTAATTCCTAACTATAACGTGTGTGAAACCCATGGTTTTTTCAGTGAATTTGCAAGGTTTTTTAAATGCTAATTCCTAACTATAACGTGTGTGAAACCCATGGTTTTTTCAGTGAATTTGCAAGGTTTTTTAAATGCTATTTTTTTTTTTTATTCTTCATTTTTTTCAAACATATTTTTAATTTAATTTTCTTACCTTTTATAAAGACTATGCTTAAATTTTTAAAATCCTTAAATATTTTTTTTATATATATTTTTTAAAATAAACGTAAAAATTTTTTCCAGATTTTTTTTTTTTTTTTTTTTTTTTTATAGTACGCGTACCGTAAGCTCACGGTAAGCGTACGGTTTACGCAACGTCGGTAATCTATCTACGCTGCTTGCGTATAGTTACGTACTTTGTGTAGCCGCGCGTACTGCGCGTGGGACGCGTGCGCGCTTACGCCACACGCGCACGTTACGCGGAAGTGCCGGGGAGTGACTGTTATGCGCATGCGCGGAAGCGCGTGTCTTTTTTACGCGCATGCGTACTTTTGCCGTAAGCGCACCGTAAGCGTACCGTAAGCGTACGGTAGGTCATGTGATCATGAAACACAACTTTTGATTGGTTGAAAGTACTTTCAGTTCTAGAACTCTCCTACACCACACCCATTCCCCTCATTTCTGCTTGTGATCCCTTAGGAGAAGGAGCTGGTTTGTCTTTGGGATACGATGGCAGAACAGCAGAGCCCTTCTGAGAGTGAGGCTAGCACCAGCAGCACTGTCTTGAGGCAGAGAGCGAGGAAAGTAAAGCCTTCTTATGTTTGGGATTATTTTACTTTTCCAGAAGGCCAGCAAAAGGTGAATGCACCCTTAGTTACTTGCAGGCTGTGTAAGCGTGTACTTTCTAGAGGTAATCCTGACAGGAAGTATTCCTTTGGGAATCACACCATGAAGAGACACCTCCAGGATGTACACAGAAGGACACATGGTCATCTTTTTGGAGGTAACTCTTCAGAAAGACGAGCCAGTACATCCACAGCAGCTCAGCCTGGACCATCATCTGCAGAGCTTACTCCTTCTTCTGCAGGTCAGGTGAGCCCTTCATCTGTGGGGGGAGAATCTCCTTTTGCTGGCCCTCTGGAAATGAACCTTCGATTTCGGAAGGTTGATATTCATTGCACATTTTGTAAAGGTCTAATTTGTCATAGGGAGACCAGTGTTTCCCTAGTGAACAACAAAATAGATCAGCACATTTGTAGCTTTGAATGATTTTCCCATGCTTCCTTTCCTCTGTCCCTGCATGAACACAACGGTTCTTTTAAGAGCCAACCTTATCTTTCATCTTTTTTTTACATGTTTTTAAAAACTTTTTTTTATTTTTTTTTTACCGTACGCGTACGGTAAGCGTACCTTTTTTTTTATTTTTTAAAAAAAACACTAAAAATCATTTATCTCATTACAAGGTCCTTGAGAGACTACAATTATTATTATTGACTTACCATACTCACTCAAAAAAATATTTATTCATTTGTTTTTTTAAAAAATAGTTTTTAAAATGGTTGTAGTTTCCGAAAATTTTCTATATCGATCTGAAAATAAAGAAAAAAGTATTAATATTTTTAAACCATTTTATAATACAGTACACATATTTACATTTTTTACCAAAAATATTTTTGCCTTATTTTTGCTGTTTTCAGAATATATTGCAACCTCAAACCCCACTCGCTTGTGAATACTGTGCATGATTCCACATGGTAAGCAGCTGGGTGTGTGCTAAGAGTCTGCTTCTGCACCAAAAATTCGCTCCCCCTTTCCATCTAATGCAACTGTGAAATCACCAGAGCAAGACGCAATAAATCTCTGCCTATAATTCTTCTATGCACACAGAGTCATGTTTTCACATTAGTGCCAAAACGAAATTTCTTTGCAAATTTCAAAGCACACTTACTGCTCTTTTTTTTTTCGGGCCAAGTGAAAATCTCTTTTTACAATTTGAAATCACTTTTACAGACTGACACATTATGAAACCACTATTTTTGATTTATTTAATTGCACGTGTCCAAGCTGTTTTTTTTTCAGACCACCACCATGTGCATTCTCTGTGACTGCCTACACTCCACCAAGGGCAACCAGCCTTAGTGATGCTGAATGTATTTGCATTACAGACTTAAACCTGAAAACCCCACTGGCTTGTAAATACTGTGCATGACTATACACGGCAAGGACATGGGTGTGTGCTAAGCCTCTGCTTCTTCCCCCAATAATTCGCTCCCCCTTTCCATCTAATGCAACTGTGAAATCACCAGAGCAAGACGCAATAAATCTCTGCCTATAATTCTTCTATGCACACAGAGTCATGTTTTCACATTAGTGCCAAAACGAAATTTCTTTGCCAATTTGAATGCACACTTACTGCTCTTTTTTTTTCGGGCCAAGTGAAAATCTCTTTTTACAATTTGAAATCACTTTTACAGACTGACACATTATGAAACCACTATTTTTGATTTATTTAATTGCACGTGTCCAAGCTGTTTTTTTTTCAGACCACCACCATGTGCATTCTCTGTGACTGCCTACACTCCACCAAGGGCAACCAGCCATAGTGATGCTGAATGTATTTGCATTACAGACTTAAACCTGAAAACCCCACTGGCTTGTAAATACTGTGCATGACTATACACGGCAAGGACATGGGTGTGTGCTAAGCCTCTGCTTCTTGCCCCAATAATTCGCTCCCCCTTTCCATCTAATGCAACTGTGAAATCACCAGAGCAAGACGCAATAAATCTCTGCCTATAATTCTTCTATGCACACAGAGTCATGTTTTCACATTAGTCCCAAAACGAAATTTCTTTGCCAATTTGAAAGCACACTTACTGCTCTTTTTTTTTTCGGGCCAAGTGAAAATCTCTTTTTACAATTTGAAATCACTTTTACAGACTGACACATTATGAAACCACTATTTTTGATTTATTTAATTGCACGTGTCCAAGCTGTTTTTTTTTCAGACCACCACCATGTGCATTCTCTGTGACTGCCTACACTCCACCAAGGGCAACCAGCCTTAGTGATGCTGAATGTATTTGCATTACAGACTTAAACCTGAAAACCCCACTGGCTTGTAAATACTTTGCATGACTATACACGGCAAGGACATGGGTGTGTGCTAAGCCTCTGCTTCTTCCCCCAATAATTCGCTCCCCCTTTCCATCTAATGCAACTGTGAAATCACCAGAGCAAGACGCAATAAATCTCTGCCTATAATTCTTCTATGCACACAGAGTCATGTTTTCACATTAGTGCCAAAACGAAATTTCTTTGCCAATTTGAATGCACACTTACTGCTCTTTTTTTTTCGGGCCAAGTGAAAATCTCTTTTTACAATTTGAAATCACTTTTACAGACTGACACATTATGAAACCACTATTTTTGATTTATTTAATTGCACGTGTCCAAGCTGTTTTTTTTTCAGACCACCACCATGTGCATTCTCTGTGACTGCCTACACTCCAGCAAGGGCAACCAGCCTTAGTGATGCTGAATGTATTTGCATTACAGACTTAAACCTGAAAACCCCACTGGCTTGTAAATACTGTGCATGACTATACACGGCAAGGACATGGGTGTGTGCTAAGCCTCTGCTTCTTCCCCCAATAATTCGCTCCCCCTTTCCATCTAATCCAACTGTGAAATCACCAGAGCAAGACGCAATAAATCTCTGCCTATAATTCTTCTATGCACACAGAGTCATGTTTTCACATTAGTCCCAAAACGAAATTTCTTTGCCAATTTGAAAGCACACTTACTGCTCTTTTTTTTTTTCGGGGCAAGTGTAAATCACTTTTACACACTGACACATTATGAAACCACCATGTGTAACTACAACAAAAACAATTCCCATTTCTATTATTCATTTCTTAAGTTACCACATACATCCCCTCTCAAACTGTAAACTCACCTTTAAAATTAGTTAGTTGTGAAAGAAATGTGACACTCAAACAGCAGATTATCAGAGCCAGGATCTCTGTTGTGTTCACCTCTCTCCTCTCAGCAGAACCAGATAATGGCAAACTTTACCTCTATTTTTCCACACATATACATGTAATTTTCAAATCTCAGTGCTTCCCCCTTTTTTTCACATGTATTCACACATTTCTATTGGTTGAAAACGAACCCTTTTCCAAAAGTACCCTTCCCCCAACTTGACTTCTGCCTAGTACCCTTCCCCCAACTTGACTTCTGCCTGCTACCATAGCAACAGCTCATGGAACACTGCTGTGTTCAGTTAGGTCAGAAGTTCGACACACAATGTTTCAATTCCACAGAGCAAGAGTGCTTGACTTTTCAAACCTAACAGCAAATCCATAGTACTGTTCTTTGGTTACACATTTTTTTGTACCAATACAAAACATGCTTCTATTAATTTTCACATACAGCCTAGTTTTTATTCTGGAATGGTATGAAACAGCCAATCAGTTCTTTTTGTTTTAAAAAAATATGTATGCCTCCATTTCCAAACTGTCTTTCTTTTCATATTGCCATTCTACTGAAAGACACCTCCTGAGTGCATCCAGTTCTCCTTTGAAGATGTTCACAGTGTGGATTGTAGGGCACAGCTATGTCTTCTGGAGTGAAAAGTTTGCAGAGAAAACAGATATGGTGAGAGACCTTGCTTTGCCAAATGTAGACATTAAATGGATTGGTCAGAGAGGGTTAAAGTGGCACCAATTGATGCCATTGGTGAAATCCTTCATTCAAATCCAACACCCTGACCTCATAATAGTGCACTGTGGTGGCAATGACCTAGGCACTTTGACTGGGGTAGGTCTGGAAATGCTTGTGAAGGACACCTTTGCACAACTGTTTACACTTTTCCCTAAAACTGCCTTTGTGTTTTCCAACATATGCCAAAGGCAAAAATGGAACTGGTCCAATCATTTCTGTCCACAGATTGACAAAGCAAGAAAGCACGTCAACAAATCTGTTTCTGCTTTCCTCCGTGACTATGGTATGGGTGCCATTTACCACAACAACTTGCGTTATGACATGCAAGACATTTATAGAGGAGATGGTGTGCACTTCAATGATGAAGGGAACAGAGTCTTCCTCTTGAACCTTAGACTCTGCATCGGTACTTACTTGTAGGTACCACTAAAAAAATGACTTCATAAACACAACAGCTCTTTTTAGAGCTCCCTAATTTCTAAACTCTTAAATCTGCTTTTCATTTATTTATTTTTATTTTTTTTACCGTACGCTTACCGTAAGCTTACCGTACGCGTACCCCGTGATTTTTTTTAAAATCAATAAATGTTTTTTTTGTACTTTTCTGTCCTTCTTTGACCCCCTTACAATTGTTAGGGGGTCTGTAACTCTCCTCATTGCCCCCTTTCCTTGTTTTCACTCTTTTTTTTCAGAGTGAAATACACAAAATGGCGGCCGCCGCTTCCTGGTTTCGGCCGATTCGAATGTTTACTAAGATCTAAGAGCCAATCAGAATCGCGCTCGCGCACGCCACCGTACGCTTACCGTAAGCGTACGGTAAGCGTACCGTAAGCGGGCTCAGATATATATATTGATTTAAAGGCTATTTTCTCAGAATCTACTGAACAGATTTACACCAAACCTACAAAAGGCACCTTCTTGACCTAGGGACTACCTCTCTGCAAAATTTTGAGTAATTCTGTTCAGCCGTTCGGGCTGTAGCTCGTTCTAAAGGTCCTATGGAAAAATGCATGGGAAAAACGCGTTTTGGGACCCCCCTTTTATCTCAGCCCCCGCTTGACGGATCCCCCCGAGACTTTCAGGGTAGGAGCGGAGCGTAGCGCCCCACCTATTTTGAGAAATTCGCGAGGATTCGTCGACCGGCGCCAAAGTTATTCAAAATAGAATGTTGAGGTTTTCCTATGGAAACGTGGTCCTAACTATAACTACCTACTGGCGACCGCCAGTAGGTAATATATATATATATATATATATATATATATATATATATATATATATATATATATATATATATTTTTTTTTTTTTTTTTTTACTGAAAAAAGAAAAAGGTTAAAGTAGTTTTACAGTTAGGTGAAATTTTCAGTACCAACGTAACGTTAAAACCTCTAAAAACCACTGAAATTCCCCAGTTATAGTTCTCTGAAGTAACTATAACTCGTGCCGTAAGGTAACTAGTTTGTGTGCCATGCACGGTGAAATTATCAATGATGTCATAAAGGATGTCATGAGTGATGTAATATATGGGGTAATTAGCAGTGCATGGCAAGGGCGTGAGTTATAGTTACCTTAGGGCACAAGTACTTTAACCTTTGTTTTTTTCTGTGAATGTCTAGTTTTTTTTTAAAGCAAAGTAATATTTAATTACCTTACATTGATCCAACCCCCCGCCATGCACGGCCGGAGTCCTGCGACCAGCCCCTGCTGCAAACCCCCGTATGCGGCCAACCCCACGCTGCACACAGCCTCTGGCCATGCGCAGTGGGGGGTTAGCCACAAAGCCTGGCCTGCAGACAGGCCCTGTGGCTAAACCCCCGTATGCAGCCAACCCCACGCTGCACATGGCCTTCGGCAGTGTGAGGTAGAGGATTGGCCACAAGGCAATTTTTTCCTGCTGCCACCTGCTGGGAGCAGAGTTAGAGACTGCTCTCTCTTGGCGGGAGCTTTGAAATTGCTCCCACCAAGATAGAGCAAACAGAGTTTCCCTGCCAGCACCAGCGCAGGCAGAGTAATTGCTATTTCCAAGGTGTGGACACCCTGTGACATAGTTGGGGGATGGCGTCCTCAGGGCCATCATGCATCCCCCCCCCCTTTATTAACATCCCAGAGGGGTGTCAGTTCCCGGGGTCAAACTCGGTCCCGGAGGGGGCCGCATGCCTCCCTCCCATTCATTGACTTGGCTGGACCCTGACGGTGGCCGGGGACAGACAGACAGACAGACAGACAGACAGACAGACAGACAGACAGACGGACAGACGGATAGATAGATAGATAGATAGATAGATAGATAGATAGATAGATAGATAGATAGATAGATAGATAGATAGATAGATAGATAGATAGATAGATAGATAGATAGATAGATAGATAGATAGATAGATAGATAGATAGATAGATAGATAGATAGATAGATAGATAGACCTTTAGCCTCACAGTTTGTGATGTCACCAGAACCCCTTGATGACAATATTGGACCATATTAAAGAGTTTAATTTATGTATTCCAGACTATATATTCATTTTGTGGTAGTTAGCTTGAAAAAGCTGTTATTTTCTAAGTACAGCTAACATTAGGCACTGATTGAAATTAGAATGTTTAGGTCTTGAATAAATTGTTAATAATACAGTGGGCAATGGTGAGGGTGTGTGGATTTAGATGATTCTCTGGCTGGAGCATTTACTGATACGTTGTTGATTTACTACGTTTGCCATATGATTTGAAAAATGTGCAGACTTCATCAAAAATAATGTTTCTATCTCGAATGGATGAAAATAATATTGGAGAGAATGTGCCACATATTTTCATTTTTGCAAGTAATTTAGATTCCCTTGATGCATAATTTGGTCCTCTATGGCACATATTTCTAGGAGCCATGACAACGGTAAAGCTCTTCAGCATGGGCAGGGGCTGTTATTATGATAATGAAATCCGTATTTCACAGTCAACCCTGAAATATTTTTCCATACTCCATGGTCCCCTGTGAAAAACAGGTTTTAATACCATGCACTTTTGTTCAATAAAAGCACCAAGACATGAAGTATGCATGTTTGAGATATATATATATATATCTCAAACGCGTCTGAGGCGGACACTTGTCTGACAATGAAATAAAACGTCAGAATTGAAAAATTTGGAATCGTTTGCTGTCTTTACTTTTGGACGTCAGCATTGTGCGTGGTGAAGAGGTCCTTACCTGTTTGTAGCTCCCTTTGTCTTACTGGGGAGTTCTGGACTTTGTTTCTATATATATATATATATATATATCCACAACAAAATCCCAAAGCGAAAACAGCCGGAAAGGCGCAACACCAGGGTACAGACTCCGTAAGCAAAGATTCAGGTATAATAGTTTACTATAACATCATTTGTCCAAATGACGCGTTTTGGCCTCCAGACATGCGGCCTTGTTCACATATATATATATTATACAGTTATTGAAAATGGCAGAAGTGCAGTATGAAGTGCTGCATACAAATAAAGAACAGAATCTACTTGTAAGGGGTACATTATTCAATTTAATACCTAAATAAGAATGGACATTCTTCTTTCCAGGTACCAAATTTGTGTCTTGGATTTGGGTAAAATGTTGCCGCACTGAGAAAGGTTTTCTTTTGTTTTAGCAAAGTGCAGCTGCGTGTGATTTAATGTGCTTTCACTTTCCCTGAGGGTAGAGAATTAACCTCCCATGGATGCAGTTGTCTCCATGACTTCTACTTGCTCACTGACGTCACGACCAGTAAATTATAATCAAATCATCAGATGCTGACATCACAGCAAAGGCATTAAAACCAGATTAACCAGAACAAATACTAACGATAATAGTTTGCATATAAATTGTACATTCTGCCATCAGTGTGAAGGTTGAGCTGTAGGATGACTTCTGCTCCGCGTTGACAGTACATATTCGTAGCATCGTCTAGCACTCTAAACATCCCTAATGCGCTTCCACATGGTCCAAGAACGACTAGTTGACCCCGGACAATAATGCTAAGTGTGATACCACATTTCCGCCTCAGACCCACACATTATCCTAAAGTATGTAGAACAGAAAAATGTGCTTTCGCTTTACAAAGTGACAAATTGAAATTGGACTCGTAAATTGCACAACATGTCAATTTGTAAAGAACAAAATTACTTTCTTCTGCTTTACGTCCATCACAAAAAAAAACGGTTCACAATGCCCCATTCTGCAAGTGAGCCATGAAATGCAACACAGCTGGCAAAAAGGGGCTGTACTCAAAAACACACAAACATATGGCTCACGTATGAGCAAAACAAGTTGAATGATGCTTTTCATTATGATTTGCAAACCAGTCAGGTGAAATAAAATGTATATGCATTTCAGCAATTCATTCATCATCAGGAATAAAGGAAAAAAACATGTTTTGTATCCCTAAGAACTCAGAGCTCCCATTGACGGTAAGTAAATGTAGATTTCCAATGCTAGGTATAGCATTATTTCGATTTTTGTTTTCTGACGTCGTGCAAAGATCAATCGAATGGACAAGGAACTACAGGAGATGTGATGGATCAAGGGGAATGTTTATGTCAAATAGTACCTGCCCGGCCCCACAAGAACATCACTATGTTATCCTTCTGCAGGGCAATTACAAAATTCATGGTTTTATACCAAATTTGAGTACTGTATAACATGAAAGTTTTATACCACACACACTCATGGCAGAATCAAGTCAAGAAAGTGCCAAGTATTTTTGCTTTAATAAATACTGACAGTTAGTTGACAGACCACTAAATGCAGAAAAGGAGATGTCCCTCCCTATTGAACAGCACCAGAAACATAGGATATTAGGGAGCCATGTGCCTGCTGCTCTGGTTGGAAATATGAGTCTGGCTGCTGGAATTAAGCACTGCCCATAGCCCCAGGAAAAGAAACAGACTCATCAATTGGAAATCTTTGTTGAATGACATGTCAGACAGGCACATATGTGTGAACATCCAATGTTAAATAAGAGAGAAAATAAGACTGCTTTTATTAATTTTATTGTGAAAATATGGAGAGCAGGTGGTAATTTACTGCTGCAATGGAATGAGAACAAAGTAAGGGGATTGTTTTGTCGGAAGTCTCAACATTTAGAATCGTGCATTTAAGGCATTTCAAAGTGTGCTATGCATAGAAATGTGAGTATATTAGGGAGTGTGTGGAGCTAATTAGTTGTGATAGGTGGCCACGCCTCTTTGGTCCACTCGGCTATATTGGAATCTGTCCATATATGTTTTTAATCAGTCCTTATAATGTTTTGATAAGCTCTGCGTCTTTTAAAGTTTTATAAGATAATGATAAGTTGGGGATCAAGGCTTATAAAATGATAATGTAAGGACATCAAAAGTGTATGAAATGATAACATCCGATTTTAACTCAATGCTTATAAAATGATACTGTAATGAAATCAAAGCCTATAAAATGATCAGGCATGCGGGTTGGTTTGCCAGAAGTGGGCATAGGGTGAAGTACGAGTCTACAAGCATACCGTGGGCACAAGTATGTTCACAGAGGATATAAGCAAACAGACTCAAGACCGCAGGTTTAAGAAATTCCTGCTTTTCTGAGGAAAAAAACTTCGGCTTTAAGACAACTTTAAGAATGTCTTGCACAGCATAGAAGTGGGGCCCCTAGGAGAAACTATAACAGCGATGCTGAAGGAAGTCGCAAACGTGGCAGAAGCCAATGTAGAAGTAGACAATAATAAGGAGAATCGTGCACCACCACCACCTATGGATAACGCTGCAGAGGTTTCTGCGGCTCTGCTGAACAAAAACCCTAAGACCAGCGCTGATGAAGAGTCAGCAGCGGACGCCACTAAACTGCTGCAGAAAACCTCAGATGCTACAGATGGTGAACAAAGACGTGATCTGAGTGAAGATGACAAGGGCATTGACCAGGAGCCAGAACCTGAGGACTCTAATGATGGTACGGAGATGGATTCAAGCGAAGAATCTGTAAACGACCCTGAGAAGTCACTGGATGATCAAGAAGAAAGATGTGAAGTCGGAAAGCAAAAAGTAAATACAAGTCATACTTTTTCAGCAAACCTCAGGGTCATTTAAGTGAGTGATGATACGGAGGGTAGTTATGAGGAAGGTTGAGGTTGAAAACATCTTTTTTCTTGTTATCAACAAAAGTGAGAAAGAGTCGCCCTGGGCAACAAAGCCGATAGCACAACTATGGAAATTACAAACCCGGTGCTACATTTTTCATGTCTCTGCTGCTCAAGACAGAAAAAACTTTCCGTGACTCATAACAACTGCAGCTGTAAGCACTTAGATGGAATTGTTCAACTTTGTCATTGGGAAAATTGGTGGGTGGATCAGTATCACTCACTTCATAATGTGATAGTGGCGATCACAAAATTGTGCTTAAACGCGGGGTGGTATGATGATCGGGAAGGTTGTAAAATTGATGACCTAAGTCAATTGAATCACGAGTGTCTCACAATGGTTAGTGATTATCAAGAGAGGTTGATACAAAAACTCTGTTACAAGCTTTGCCACTATAATACTATGGAGTGCTAAACATTGGAGAGGAATACATGAGAGGAAGCAAGGGGGATGGTTGGAGCACAGCACATAATGATGAAGGCGATGATGAGGGGGCTACTATAGGGGTGTGTGACAATGGGAGTAGATTGCAGGAGTAGGACAGAGTGAGTGCCAGCGTGTATGGGTCTTCCCTCACCTGTGTGATTACAAGGTGGAACAACTTCAATATCACTTCCTTTTTATTTTTTGGAGAAATAAGCAACTAAACATAAATTTAACTTTTAGCTTGCCAGTTGATTCTAGCTGACACCTTTAAATTTATTTTGCCTGATGGCATTCTCGTTTTGATCTTCATAATGCTTTTAAAAAACTAGTAGATGGATCATGTTATGAGAGGAGTCATTCAGACCTTACAGTGGGAATTCATCCACAGAGGGACTTTCTCTCAATTAAAAAGGTTTAAAATGTATTTGTGTAAAGTAAATGGTTACAAACTAGGGCTGTGTTTCATCATCATCTTTATTGACAGATCGAATAATAAAATCTATCAACAAACACAAAAAAATTAACAAAAAACTTAAAATAATAAAACTTTTATAAAGTTTGAAATCAAGCAGTTAAAACTTTGTACAAAATGAGAATTATGATTCAGACACAATGTTATTCCTACTAAAAGCTTTGAGTGTTATGAGCCGTGCGCCGTGAACTAATTTAGAGACGGAAAACTTTTCAGTCGCATTAGTGGAAGTTTTACATAGTGTAAATCCATTTTCACGGTTTGATAATCCGATAGAGTGCCATAAGGGTGCAATCCATCTTATTTGGGGTTTTTGCTACACATGGCAAAATAAAAATAAATATTTTACGGTTTTTCTGCACCCTAACATAAGGGCTGAACTTAGTTTTAACGAAAATAAAGGTAATCTTGCATACAAACTGTAACATTAGTTTACTCTAGTAAGCCTACAAAGTTGAGTATTTTTTTGTGGCGCATTTGTCGGACTGTAGAGCTTCATACTTTTTTTTCTTGATGACGTCGTTTGAAACCTCTGTTCGTTTGAATCATTTTCTTCACCAAGTGTTGTATTTCAACAGATATTTGTGTCGTTTTTCCCTCACCCAAACCTTTTTTTCTGCAACACCATATGTCATATAACTTCCACCTCACCCAATGTTTGTATATGTGAATATGCTCAATTTACAAGCTTGGCATTTCTTTTTGATGTGACAGATAGGTAGAAGACAATAGCAGGGGTTACAATTTGATGCAAAATAACAGTAAAAATCCAAATATTGCAATACAAAACCTGCAAAATCCCGATTGTCATGCAAAAATATGAACTTCTTAATGTATGCGAAATATCCATATTCCTCACATCAACTACAGATATTTAGTGTAAGAAAACCTATGTGACTTTGCACAGCTCTACAAAAAAAACAGTAGACTGGTCGTCGAAATCGCTCCCCCTTAAAGCGAAACTGTTGCGTCGTTTTGCCAAACTGACATTAATGCTGGCAAAGCGCCTGATAACACAGCGTTGGAAGTCTCGTGCCCCGCCGCGGGTAGAGGCCTGGGGAGAGGAGGTGTTGAGATGGTCGGTGGCGGAGCGAGAGGCCCTGCACCGCGAGGAGAGTCGGGGGCTGCGCAAGCGTCCTGTATTCCTAGAATGGGCACACCTGACTGAGCTGTTTAGGAGTGAAGTGGGGAAGGTGGAGGGGGCTGCAGGGGCCGCTCCCCAGAGTCCCCCTGTATGAGCCGGGGTGCATGTCAGCGGATAAGATTGGTGATTGCTAGAACCTGTCCCCTGGCACTGGGTGATGACGTATCCCGAATGATTGTAGCCACTTCCCGTGGGTGGTGATCTGCGCCTCTCCCCCGTACTCCACTTGATTTCATTTATCTAGTTCTCCCCTCTTGCTGCACTGTCTGGCTGCCTTCCTTCCCCTACCGCACGCTTCGGGTGTGGTTTCCTTCCCATCTTCTTTCCCCCCCCCCCCCCACAGGGGAATGCTCTACGGCTCTCAGACTGAATTTTTGTGGCATGGTTTGGTATGGTGGGTGGGTTCAGGGTGGGATTGGGAGTTGGGGGATTGTTGGGCGGGCACCGCTCCCCGTGGGTAAAGTATCTTGAAGGATGGGTATGTAATACATAGCAATGTACATGGTTGGAGGACTTCAGGCCATCCTGAGGCATTTTAGGAATGTATTGACGAATATACTACATTATTTACAGGTTTGCACAAGATGCCTGCATTGTCTCCTCTGCCCTATATATACTTAATGTGATTCATGCAAATGTAACTCATTGTTCCTTCTCATGGAAAAACTTAATAAAGTGTGTTTAAAAAAAAAAAAAAAAAAAAAGGACTGGTCGTCGAAATGTCTTCCTGTGTGCATCAGGAGATTGTCTTCATTAATTACTGATATTAATATTCCAAATTCATTTTTTTCTTCACAGTTGCTAGGGTTAGATGAGGTTTTTCACCTTGTGATGACCTCAAACTCTTCAGAATTGTTAACTGGATAGGTTTCCAATCCAATTAGTGGAATGAGTTTTCCCAGCTGATATACATATGGCTGGACAGCGGGCTTTAAACGGTACCCTGCTCCAGGGTGATTACAAATTTCAGGGTTCTATACCAAATTTGAGTAGGTTTAACATGAACGTTTTATATCACACAAACTGATGGCAGAATGAGCTCAAGAAAGAGTCAAGTGTTTTTGCTTTAATAAATACTGACAGTTAGTTGACTGACCCCCTAATGCAGAAGAGGAACTGTCCCTCCCTAGTGACAGCCCCAGAAGCACAGTATATCAGGGATCCATGTGCCTGCTGCCTTGGTTGGAAATATGACTCTGGCTGCTATAGCCTACGGAAAAGAAACAGGCTTATCAATTGGACATCTTTGTAAAAAGGCCTTAAAGTCCTAAAAAGGCTGTACTTGCTTGACAGGATACCCATATAAAGTTCATTTTCGAAGTTAAGACCAGTGCGCTTCATATACCCAGATTGAGGCACTGGGACTTATTTTTCCTAGAAATTTGCTTTGCTTATTTATCCTGGACACATTCGGACTCTGTGTAACTCTCAGTAACACCTTTATCTAAACAATATGTAATTAGGCACAGCCAGTGTGCATTACTTTCACCCTACCTTAAGAGGCAGCAATAGGTGAATGGGGGGCTTTTAGTTTGAAAAACAAATGCCTATTTAAAATGATATCCATGTGGTGTCCCAAAGTCACGATTGGTTTGGATCTGACACACATAACTTCTACCTCACACAATGTTTGTATGCGAGAACATGTTCAATGTACAACACACTTTGCATATCTTTTTGATGCACAAGATAGTGCAGAAGACAGTAGCGGAGACAAGGTACGCAAGGGTATATTTTGATGCATATTAGCAGTACAAATCTGAAAATTGCAATATAAAACCTGTGACATCTTGCTTGTAATGCAAAGATATAAACTTCTTAATATATGCAAAATATCTGTATTCCACACATTAACTACACTAATTGTGTGTAAGAAAAACCATGTCACTTTGCACAGCTCTACAAAAAACCCAGCAGACCGGTCCTCGAAAAGCTTCCTGTGTGAGTCAGGAGATTGTCTTCATTAATTACTGGTATTAGTATTCCAAATGCATTTTTTTCTTCACAGTTGCTAGGGTCAGCTGAGGCTCTTCACTCTGTGATGACCTCAAACTCTCCAGAAGTATTGATTGGTTAAGTTTCCAATCCTATTAGTTAAGTGAGCTTTCCCAGCTGATATACATATGTCCGGATAGAGGGGTTTAAACTGTTCCAGCCAGCCTGCTTTGTCAGCTCAGAGGCAAAACATTCCCAGGCTTTCATTTCAGCAGGATGAGATTCTGTGCAAACCAGTTGGATGTGACAAGACTCCCAAGCACAACTTGTGTTCCGGAGCAAGGGTGCTGATGGCAGCGGCTAACATCAGATTTTAATGGGCCTCCATGTTTTCGGCAGGAAGTTGTTCATTACAATTTGCAATGGGTGTCAAATGCGCTCAATCCCACCGGGTGTGATTTACCTCATGGGGTGGGATAGTGAATGCAGCAAATTGGCCCTGCCACTCCAGTGAAAAATAGTTATCACGTGCTTAATTTTGAGTGTTGCTGGCTTTGATAAATGAGCCTCAGCAGAGGTCGAAAAGCAACTTCTACGCTCGGAAATGGCGTCAGAATGTGTGCGCCTGAGGGACACAAGGGATAATTATACACATTTGATACATTAGACTGTAATTGTTATTTTTTTTTTTTTAAATCATTTAAATCCACAAAACCAGGGAGTCCAGATTCCGGAGGCAAAGTAGGCAAAGTAGGCTGGATGGGTTCGGCCGTTAGTACTTGATTGTTTTATTATTTTTGTGGTTACTTTATAATACTGCCTAATCCTTTCGCGACATCCCCTGCAACTGCAGAAAATGACCCCCTGCGATAAGGAGCGCGTACCATATGGTCGGCCATGTTTTGCTGTTCTCATCCGGGTACTTAGGCTGCCTGCATGGCAGCGCTTGAGCTCTGGAATTACAAAACAGTTTTTCAATCGCTCTGCTGATTACACTACAGCTTTAGATAATTGTGTCTTGAAATGTAAACTACTCCGAAATCGAGTCTATTTTTCTTGCTCCGGTATGCAGTTTTCCTCTGAAGGGGATTAGGTTTTTTCCTTAATAAGAAGTCTGCTTGCTAACCCACTTGCAATTCCATATTATGGATGTTTATACCAATTTAGAGTCAGTGGCTGCTGTCTTTATAGAGCACTTGCTTTGAATGAGGCCATTATTGAAGTGCCTGAAACTATCCAAGGAAGCATTTGTGAGGATGGCAATTTAGATGGTGTGAATTTTCAAGCACGGGAGCTCCAGTGTTTCCTTTGGTTTGAGATGCCAACCACAGAGCACTGATTCTGATTTTGTTATTATATTCAAGAATCCTACATAAAGGGGACGTTCCATTATAAAATACTGCTCTGCACGGTACACGTAGATTTATGCAAAAAACGTTTTTTTTGTTTTAGCCCACGTTTTGAGCAAAATATTAAACTATCGATGCTTTGACCTCTTCCCGGAATACTGCATCTTGCAGCGCCCCTGAAGGCAGGCACCAAGAGAAGGCTCACGGGGGGCTCGCGGGACCGTGAACTCCAGCAACACTGGGGTGTGATCAGATAATGTGCACAGCATGTTTGTTGCTTTTGTCCCCCATGTCTGAACATCCCCACCCACCACCCACTCTAACCCCCAAACTTGGTTGAGAAAGAAGAAGACCGCCCCCACCCCAATGCCCCAACATGAATACAACCGGTGAGCCAGGAATCATCCCTGGAGGAGGAGAAAAGTTAGATTGACACCCCTGCTAAAGTATGGTACGGTGGCCGAAGGGGATACTAGTTCCCAATAGCTTGCACAGTGAGCCCATCTTGTCGGTAAATTCGGTGGCATGACGGGATGATCTTCAGGTGTAAGCTGAACCCTACGTTGAGCAGAGTAGGAAATGAATGTAGGGGTGAGCCACTGCATCAGTTAGAACAATGTAGAGAAACTTTGTCCTGGCATATAGCTGAATACCATTCTTTAGCCATTGTCATTGAGAGAGTTACCTTCGGAATTACATGGTTATGCTCTAGGGAAGCGTTGCCATGAGGTGATGTGTTTGGCGAATTTGAGGGCCGATTTAGCATCCGTGAAGAAGTGTGGTTTGCCTTCATGAGAAATGTGCGATTTCGCGTAAGGGATGTTGGTCTGTTGAAGTTGTCTTTTTGTAGGTTAAAACTTAAGCCGGGTGGCTTGAACTGACAGAGTGAAATCCAGGTAGAAACAGAGCATTTCCCTGATGTTGTATGGATTGCCGCTGTCGAGCAAGACAAAAAATCATATCTCTGTCCCTATAGTCTAAGAGGCGAACAATAATGGGGTGTGCAGCTACACCCGGGATGGGTCGCCGTCCCAGGTAACGGTGTGCTCTTTCAACGATGAAGACCGGGGATAAGGCCTCTCCTAAAAGCGTGTGAGGCAGGGATTCTACATAATCCTCCATCTTGTTAATTGCTGTAGTCTCTGAGGTCCCCATGATTCTGAGTTTATTGCACCTTGATCTTGCTTCAAGGTCTTCATTATGGCCTTAACTAATGCAAGAATTTTGTCCATTTACATTCTGCAAATTTTGTCCATTTGTCCTTGGATTCTACTTTAGCATCTTCTGCATCGGATACTCCGTTCTCTAGATGATCCAATCTGGTTTCGCGTTTATCCACCCGCTGCTTCATGTGGTCTAGGAGATTCATGAGGGTATCCAATTTCGTGTTGATGGCCCTGAGACTAGTTTTGACATCGATCAGCAGCTCCTTGAGGTCTAGCTCCTGCTGCCCCTCCCCTGTCCCCACCCCCCCAATCCCAGAGAGCTCCGAAGGGACCTCCGGGTTCGGCTCCTGTTTTGCCTGTCTTGTGTGGTGCTAGCCATCAAAAGTGTGTTTCGATTAGCAGGCGCCATTTTTGCTCATGTTCTCAACCTCGCAAGAAGCCAAATGGGACACGTGGTACAGGTGCCAATTCAGCATCAAAGACAAATAAACATGCGTCTTTGAAACTGGTATGTTGGATCTGTAGGATTATTGCACTTTTGTTCACTGGTTGGCTATGCCTGTTCCTGCGGTGAGCCTGCCTCTCACTGGGTCTTCCCCGCACTGAGGGGCATGAGCAGACTCAGGGTTCCCAGGGCCCAGGTTTGAAGCAGGAGGTCCCAGGGGCCAGCAGTGCAGTGAAAGGGCTGCTGTGTAGTGTTGCAGATGAGAGCATAAGTGGGTTCATAAACTGATGGGGTTTACCTGCTATGGGCTTTAGGGAAGTGTGTGAGTCGCAGCTAGAGAAAGCAGTGGTTCCTGTACAACATGCACGTTGTGCCCCGCAAGACGGATGAGGCAGTGTTAGCCTATATCTCCATCTGCACTGTAATAAGACAGTAGGGGTATGTGGTGTATTCAGGCTGAGGAACAGTTGGTCCTGATATAGAGCCACGTCTCACCCCAAAATATTTTCCCCACTGGGGGGCACGAGCAGGCTCAGGGGACTGTGAGGGGCCCCAGCTAAGGACACATGGGCCATGGGCCGCAGCAAAGTAGAACTAGACTGTAGAACACCACAAATGAAGATTTACGAGTGAGCAGTATAGCAAGGAGGGCCTCCCCCATTTAGCCAGGGTTGTGGAGATATGGACACTGTCAGAAAATGAAGCGGACACCGTCCGCGCCGCCCGCTGATTTAATTAGCAGGTCAGTGAAGGTGCTAGGCAACCCAGCATAGGAGGGATGTGAAGGATATTTGAAAGTCTGCCCCAGCGGTGCCGTGATCCCCCACTCCCAGTACTCACAGTTTGTGCCATTTGAAAGCAGTGTATAGGGCCAGAGCTGGCACCCCTAGCTCAGGACGGGACACCTCCGGCCCTCTCCACCACGTCCGCACTCCCGGAACGAGCCCGGCCCACCCGCAGGACTTCAGCAGGTGCCAGACAGCACACTGAGCCCAAATAGCCAGGCGGGGGAGCAGTGAGCCTCTTGTTCACTCAAGCCCTCACCGTCCCAGGTAGGGCCTCCCCGGACGCGACCTCTGCAGTCTCATGCCTGTGCCACGTCACATGTTGTTAGGCCCCAGCAGGCTTCCAGCCATCATGGATGCCTAATATGTGCTGAATAGTCACAAATCCAGGTATGTGGTGCTGCTGGGATTGCTGCACCTGCCACAATGTCAGGAGTAGGTGGAGGGTCTCCCCTGCCCAGGATTATGCTGGATTAGTGGTTCGGCCGGTAAAGCCTACCTAGGAGTGCCCATCTTGAGGTCCGGCTAAGCTCTGCCCCCAAGTAAAAAGTATATTTAAGGTAAACAAAGTCTTCACCCTGCCACATTCCTCCATTTTTCTACTGTTAATGTATTTTACATCTTTACTTTTGTCTTTCAAAATGCATTTCTGTTGTGTGTTCGGTGCAATACTCTGCCCGGTCCAGTATTTTTAAACGTTGGCATATATGCCCAAGCAGGCCCAATGTTTCTGGCGGCATTATCTGCTGCAACGTCGTAGAAATGTTTTCTATGAATGACAGGAGAAGTCACTTGCATTTGCTTTGCTGCCCTTTCTGCACAGGCACCACTGGTACGGAAGCTAAAGCAACAGGTTTTTTATATTTGAAAGGGCAAGACTGGAAACACTTTTGAGATTTAGAGAATTCAAACACCCAGTTCTCTTACCCAGAAACCTTGGACCCTGAACACATTTTGGTGGATATTGAGAAGAACATACGAAGCCTGATTACTTCCATCTTGCTACCTGCTAAACTTAATTAAGACCTTATTTAGAGTTTGGCAGATGGAACACTCCATCAAAAAGGGAGGATATTCCATCCGCTATATAACAAGTGCCATAGGCCGCCTTGCTATTTCCAGCTCGATGCCTGCTAATCTTCTTCAGGGCCTTATTTAGGTTTTGGCAGATGGGATACTCCATCAAGCTGTGACAGATATCCCATGTGCTATATTACAAGTGCCATAGGCTGCCTCGCCTCTTACAAGTCGTTACCTACAAAACTTATTTAGTGCCTTATTTAGAGTTTGGGAAGATGGAACTCTTTGTCAAAACATGACGGTTATCCCATCCGCTATATTGCAAGTGCCATAGGCTAGAATGCACTCGGAATAGAGAGCACAGGATGGAGTATCCTATCTGACAAACTCTAAATAAGGCCCCTACACTTTTCACGCTTAAGAGGAATGCAGTTTTCCTGTCAGATGAAATAATTTTCATATCAGAGCATGCTTACCAAGTAATGCACACATACATCGTTTTAACAAAAAGAACGTAACGGCAGACCAAGCCCAAGACCAATTAATATTTGTGAAATATGGGAGGATTAGTGGCCCCACATCATATTCTGCAGGGGTGGGGCATCATGTTGTCTTACGTCATTGGCTCAAATAAAGGTAATCAATTTGAAGAAAACGTGTCTGAGCACTGACTAATTGCACCTCTTCCTTCAAATTTAATGACAAAACAGGAAGAATACTAGCTGTCATGGCAAGGGACAAAGATTCTCAAATAACGATCAACACCAAAAATTTGTTGAGGGGACAGTTGTAACCTCCACATTTGACTCCCACTACCTTTCTAACCCTTCTTTCAAAACATTTGTTATAGTGAGCCTTCCGACAGTGACTTGAGTAAGCTAGATGCAGTTCTGGGCAGGTGTTCCCTTCTAGTCTTTCTAGACTCTTTAACAGGCTAATCCAGAAGAAGATGCAAAATATAACAAACTGAAAATCCCCGAGCAACAGCTAGCAGCCAGGTGAATATTATAAAAATGTAAGTTGGTCTTAGAACCTATTTTCTTGATGGTTGTTCATGAGGTGAATCAAGGAGCCAATATCCCGATCATGGGAAAAATCCTGTGTCCCTTAAGAAAAACAAGTCAGTGTTCCAAACTCTTCAGCACTAGACAATATCACTTTTAACCCTTTCCGTGCTCATGACGGAACCACTCCATCATGAGCCACGGGTGCCGTGTGCTCATGACGGAGTGGTTCCGTCATGCTGCGGCAGTTGGCGGCCGCTCCGCCCACGCGGCGCTAATTCCCCGCCTGTGCGGGCGATTAACGCAGTGGGCGGAGACGTGACGGAACCACTGCGTCATGAGCACAGCTCAACCGTGGCTCGTGACGGAGTGGTTCCGTCACGAGCACAGCGCCACCGCACCTGCCCCCAAACCCCCCCAGCGCCGCGGCGGAATTCCTGCCACGGCGAAGGGGTTAAATCTGGACACAAAAAATGTGAGTGTGAATCTTGGACTCCATATCCGCCACAGTGGTAAACATCACACTCTGCGATGGTAGGTGAACTTTCTGATTTTAACAAATTTTGCCGAAACAATTTTAAAGCCACATAGCACAACCATCCACAAAGGGCAGGACATCATGGTGCTGGGAAGGGTGACATCTGCCTCTGGTATCTCAGATGTTAATGGGTGTGGTCCTCGAGTTATGGGTAGGGGAGACTTTCATCAATAGACTTTGCAAACATTGACCCTCGGGAAGCATGTATCAAATAAAAATACATGAAGTGGTAAGTCACCCAACAACACACCTATCTGCTAATTTGTCTCTTTCAAGGATGGCCGTGATGGGGTTGCCAACTCTTTGTGTTTGCTTATACCCTGTATATTGAATCATAAATAATAGTTATATCTGGCTGCCCTTGCATTATCCCTGCCATCTGCAAAGACAGTATAGTTAACATTAATGTTACGGTGAACACTGAAGTAGTGCATGCTACCATTCCTCATGTGGCTATCACCTCCTTAGCTCTATTTGGGTCCTAGAATGACACTTTGGGCCTCATTAGGATGTCGGTCGGTAAGCCTCCGACCACTCGTCGGAGGCTTTCCGACCGATATCGTAGGTTTATGGTCTGACCGCTGATTTATGATGTCGGCAGTCGGAGAGTAAACCGGCTGGTCAAACCGACTGGCTTCCGACAGGCTCAAGGAGCCCATCAGCCAGTCGGAAGCCTCACATAATCCTTAACAGACGGCAGTTCCGCCATTGGGAATATGATGTAGGTTTGCAAAAGGTTTTCCATGTCGGGCTTTCCAAAATGGAAAGCCTGTTAGAAAGCGACTTCGGGGGCCCCTAGCAGGGCCCCCTTCCATCTGCGGCCTCCGGTTGTGGGCCTTGGAGCACCAATGGTGCCCCCCTGAAAATCTCTGCACTGTGTGGCATCTGCCACACAGTGCAGGGATTCACACAAACTCCTGTTTCTCTATGGGAGCTTGTTCTGTGGGCGGTTTCAGCCTGCCACACAAGCTGCCATAGAAAAATGGGAGTTTGCGTGATACAGTGTTAGAAACCGCCAACCTACAGTCGGTCGGTTTCCACACCATGACGGTGTTGGTCGGAGGCAACTCCAGCCGACATCGTAATAAGGCCCAGAACTGGGCAAGAAGGTGAAAAGATGAAGTCTTAGGAGCTTATTTAGAGTTCAGCGGCCTGGATACTCTGTCACCAATGTACCAGATGTCCCGTCCACCACTTTACAAGGGCATTATAGCCTGAGGCACTTGCAATATAGTGGATGGGATATCTGTCACGTTTTTGTGGCATATCTCATCCGCGAAACTCTACGATCCTTAGTTGCTATCTATCTAGGATGTTAATGATATTATAATAGAATGGTAACTCATGTTATTTCTGGGTACCTGGTGATTGGGGACAAAAATTTTACAAATGAGTAGCCACTTTATTTGTTTGAATATGATCATACCACATATTCTAAAACACTGATACAAGTTCAGACAACAGTTATCCTGAGAATTCCCAGATAGACAGAAAAAAAACAATGATTTGGGGCAGTGATATTGGGATCGCTTTACACATAATGTGCCAATGCTACTCATTTCTGCACTAGTATCGGTAATTTGAAGCCAATATTTGCATTAATGGAATAATGCAATGAAGTTTGTGCTAAATGACCAGTATAAAAACAACATTTTCATAGGGCATCTCTTGCAAAGGTAAGCACCACATTTTCCAGCACCAGTACAATTAATGCATTTTGGACCAATTTTGTTTTATTTTTAATTGAATAACTGTTAAGTAATTGCACCATACATTCACTAGTAAATGGTACTATTATGAGTAGTTGGCCTAACGGACCAGGGGAACTGGGTTCGAGTCTCTATAATGACGCTGAACATCCTGTGATTCTGGGCAAATCACTTAATCTCCCCGTGCTTAACAAACAATGAATGTATGTCCTCATGTAACGTAACTGGTGCTATGTAAAGCGCTCTGATACCTGATTGGATTCTGGTCAAGTTCGCGCTATATAAAACTCTACAACAACAAAAAAAAAGTGAGAGGCCATATGACACGCGTAACACACACTACGTCTTCTTTAGAAGACATTGATTTTTGACAGGTTTTTGATGCTGTTCCCAATTAAACGAAAACATCTAAAAATCACGAATTCCACCGGCATCAAACCCTCAGTGTTGGGGTAAAAGTTCCAGTGGCCCAAAGCAAGCAGTCCAGGTCCAGCAATAACCCCACAAAAAATGGCACTTTAGAAAAGTCCTTCAGTTTGCAACAGAGCAGTGTCAGTGAAAGGTTATGGCCAAGGTAATGCGAATTACATGGAAGCAAAGATCTTGGCTGACGCTCCCTCAGTACTATCCGCCTTCCACAGTACGACAATTCCCTGCAGTACAGCCAGTCTCTTCTAGGCAAAGTACCGCCATTAATCACTGATTTCGATTTAACAACCACCAACAGCACGGTTGCGTCAAAGAACTTACTCGTTTGTAAATGGTTTTGTTTCAACAGGTTTGGAAATAATAGCTACTTATTTTTTAAGAGTCTCTGTGCAGGCACATGTAAGTTGGCTGTTAGTTTGCAGAAACGTCATGGAGCCCAGCAAATGCTACATGCAACGGGTGGAGGTTGTTGAAACCAGAGACCCTTGCAGTGCACCGGTTTCCAGATGCGTGACTATATTTCCATGCTGCCAATAAATAAAAGAGAGGTGACTGATGGAATGCTAACATTGTAGCCAGAGAAATGTTCAAAGAGTTAACGGGGTTTATGATAAAAGCTGGCGCCCTCATTGCTGTCACGTTGCCAGTGTTTAATATATACCCAGCTCTCGGAGGGTTCAACCAGATGGGAGAAAAATAACCGAAAAGAAATCTATGCTGGCATGGGCTCTGCCACGAAGAACAGTAGAGCGATGAACGCTGTGATTTACGTGATAAAAACAGACCGGGCCGGAGCTTCTCAAATGGCCGCCCGCTGCTCTCCTGGCACGTGTGAAACTCTGGGCCTCGCGGAAGCGCCTGTGATCCGCGCACATCACGTTATGAATCGCTTCATCATCCCGCCTGTCCGGCTTCACTTCTAAATCACGTTGTGGCACGGTATTCCCACGGTGTGCACGCGGCACTCGGAAGCCCTGGCGCTTGTGCACGCGGCAACCAGCTGAGGCTGAGCCCTCCCTCTTCAAGATGTGAAAGGTGGGAGGGGGTTATGAACTTGTTTTTCTGCACATGGAGAGGCATGAGGGCCATATTGTTCAATATACATTCGGGCCCGCTTAAAAGGATGGAAAGTCCAGTACTTTAAATGGGACGGTACTGTCCGGTACTGAATACCAGCGCTTTTTTTTTTTTGACCGGGAGAGTACTTGCATTTCCCGTTAGTGACGTAATACATTTAATTGGAAAGCACCGGCACTTCTCAGAAACAAGCAGGTACTCTGGTTCAGGGTACCTGCACTTCTATTTTTCCATTTCAAGCACTGGTGGAAAGCAGTATCTTTTGTAGGCTCTTTGAATATGCATTTCCGATTTGTATATGGTTTTGTTCAGGTGATAGTTTCATAAAGCACAGTTTTCATCCAAGTGGTTGCGTCATTATGCTGGGAGTCCTGCTAAGCTGGAGGAACACATCAATGGTAGCAAGTCTGACCATTCGTGCAGTTTTCCCTAGAGGCATAACAAAGGCCCCTGCTGCCGCTGCAGTGCAATGGGACTCCAAGCCTATCAAAGAGACCCTATAGCTTTAGGGTAAATGTATATCTGTGAGATATAGGAGACTCTGGAGTCCCTCATCACTTTCTACGAGGGGGGTGGGGCTCATCACTTTGCTCTACGCCACTGGTTGGCGTCTTGTGAATCCATCAGAAACAACAGCATACAGAGTCAAGGTGCAGTCCCTTCCTAATATGATAGGGGAGCCCTGATGCTGTATCATTTGCGGCTAGTAAGCCTTTATAAGGGCCTTTCCTAAACTTTTAGGGACTCTCTTTTGACATCACCAATTGGAGGCGGCTCGCTTGTGACGTCATAATGCATAATATTTATTCTTAAGCTTACAAATATTAAGGGCATCAGAAGCCATCACAACTGCAACTCACACAGCACTTGTGGGAGTGATATCAATATGATATAATAGTTGATAAAGATGCATTTGCTCAACAGCGAAGAAATGCTACAAAATAGACCAAAGGCACCAGATTATTATCGTCAAAACTACTTTTTTAATTTCCCCCTTTCATTTAAAGACCTCCATTTGACTGCACTGTCTGTGAAACAGGTGGCTGCAGCTCCTGCCTGAAATGTTACCAATTCCTAAACTCCTGTTCTATCATACATAATCCCCCAGACTACAACAGGTGGTGGAAGGATATCCCTGACATATCAGATCTTTCCACCCCACTACAAAAAGTCTCAGGTCTATTCAAAAGCCTGTCCTAAAACATAATCCAATCAACACTCAGATAATTATAGACTGGCCAATATGTTACGCATAAAAATTGAGGAAATCTGTATCCCTTACACTCATCTTGACAAGGCCGTGCCTAAGCGTTGCCTCAACCTGCACATTTGACACGTGGCTCACAGATTCATGTGCTACCGATTACTCCGAAACTGAAGCTGCGCCCACGCGCTCTTCCAATTATGATTACAAGAGCAGGTTTGTAACCAAGGCGTAGCATCTATGCAACCAATCACAACAGGCAAGCTCACTCCAGCTTGAAATTAATTGGATAAGGATTCTCTCGCCAACTCCTTACCCTTTGTCCTCCAGTGGGCCACACTTCAAGGAAAAAATCCTCCGTTATAAATATAATTTCTAAAAATGTAATTTCTATCAATTTCTGACAATAAATATAAGTCCTTACTGCTGGCAGACATTGTCTGCAGGCAACAGTTATAAGAGTTATAAAAGGCACTCTCCATACATAAAACCTCATCAAATTCTGCCCAATAAAGAGTGGTTTTCATCATGAATTAGTGCCAAAAAGGTTCCCCTCATAAAATATTGCTTTTACGGGCAGCTCGAGTATCCTGGTATCTACACTGACAGATTCCATTTGGTCTCTAAACTTTGTCAGGCTGTCAACGAAACTCGTGGGTGGTAAACATGAAAGCTAGGGCCTGTCCTTCACAAGGATGTGCCTTGGACAGCAGCCTCACATGTGAAACTGGAAGTCTGCACCTGTTTTCCACATATCCCCTGCTCCAAGGATGGATGACACGAGGGCTCCAGTGGTTTGCCCTTTTCACAGTAAGACCCTACCATTTAATTTCATGCAGCCTGTGTTTGAAGGTGGGCTGTGGGCTGTGGACATGGCCAGATAAAGGGAAGGCTGGGGTGGGAAGGCAAGTGAAGGGGTGGTGGGGAATAGGTAAAGGAATTGGAAGATGAGGTACTTTTAAAGGTCTGCAGACAAACACGATGGGTCTGAGTTCCAAACATATTTTAAAAAGCCACACATTTGCACTTAGTAAATTCATTTCGAAATTCTGAGTACATTTACGCCTTTTATGGAACACAAAAAAATTCTACATCATAATAAACGCGCCGATCGTCCTCTGGCGGATAATTACCATCTTCACGTTCTTTTATGGAGTGCAAAGGCTCCTAATCTTTTGACTTTATGCCAATGGAAAAATCAATTTCCTGTCGAGAAACCCCTTCCTCCACCTTCCCTGGAAGCTGTGTGTGTTTGGGGATTTTCATGTCCCACCTATTCTCTTTCACCAATCGTTCTTTTGTACTCTTAGGTGCAAACGGGATGGGGAAAAACATTTCCAATGTTAGAGAACAATCATAAAGATATGCCTTTGAAAATGTTTCCCAAATTTCCAGTGGCCTGCCCAGACCAGGACAATGGCAACACCCATGCCTCCATTTCTTACCCTAAAAAGAGGGAAATTTGTTAAAATATGCAATTTTCGTAAAATCCCCCTGATTCTGATTCTGAAGGCGGCATGTACACATTGAACTTATTTTATTTGAATCGGACATTTATGTATTTCTTATATTACGCCATGTCTTTCAGAAAGATCTTAAAACGTTCCTCTTCTTGTCTATGTAGTCCATTGCCGGCTTGGTGTGCATGTTCAATATTGTTGATTTTTCACCGCCTAGCGCTATGAAACTCTGCTGGGTGTACTTGAGCTCTAAAATTACTTTTCAACAAAATATAACTAAGGTATGTTATGTATCGAGCTCTATAATGTTAAAGACAATGAAAGATGAACTCAGTCCTGACATTTTAGAAGAGCCGCGACCGAGTTACTGTGATAAGGAGCTGTGGATATGCAACACAATGCGATCAAGATAATAAGTATTTCTTTTTCACATTGTGCTCGCTACAAAAGTCTCTTCTTTCACCCAGGCATGGGACCGGAATATCAAAAATATTATTGCAAAAATAGTGAAGACCAAAATATCCTGCATGAAATCTACATATAGTTATGAATAGGCTTACTATACTTAATTCCACTTCTGCATACCTTTACAATATATGTATATATATATATATATATGTTCAAGGTACATAGCCTATGGTGTTAAGAACAGTACATCTAGATTTACCAATATGTACTTACCTTCACAATATTTTATGTCGCGTGGCTGGTTCAGATAAGAGTGGTTGGCGGGCAGAGGGGGGAGTCGACAGATGACGGATTAGGGAAAATAAAATAAAAAAGAAATAAAACCACTTACCTTGAGCATCAGCTATGCGACGAGCGCAAGGTAAGGGGTTTTATTTTTTCCTTTATTTTCCCTAATTCCGTCGTATGTTGACTAACGCCCCCCACCCCGCCTCACCACTCTTACCGGAAACGCCTGCACCTGATATTTTAGTAGCTAATATTTTTGATACAATATTCTTGTAACACAATACTTCTGTAGTTGACATTCTAACATAAAACATCCACTCAACTGAACTCATCCATCAGATACACGAAACGCTGGAGCCTAAATTAAAAAAATGTAGAGGCGGCATCTGAAACCTGGGTACCAGTTGCTCAACTGCTCAAACCTTAGAGTGACTTCCTTAGAATCACCCCTGTTTTCATGCCAATGTAGTGCTTGCCAGCTGGCAGTGTTTGGGCTCTTAGTTTTAATGGGAGAGGACTTCTTACCGGCTGCTAGTGTCTGGTATGTGGGGAGGGACTGTTGAACTGAGGCTGGTTTTCCCTGGCATTGCTTGAGGTGGAAAAGTGCTGTGCAAAAACAAAGGGCAACCCTATCATTCACTAACGAACCGAGGGCAATCATTTCTAATGGTACAGCAGTTCCTTAGAACAAGTTAACAAGATTTTGAAAACAAAACAATAAAGTCACGACACCAAATAATGCATAACCAGGAATACTGTAGTAAAAAAAAAGTTATTTAATTCAGACTGGGCAATTCTTGCGCCCTTCGGACAGTGATGTTTGCCTGCCGAGTCTGCCACGCCCTTGAGGTTTTACGTAACCAGACTGGGTGTAACATAAGGGAATGGTAATTTTTTACCAGCCTTGTATTTCCTAGCAGTTAACCGTGACATGCTTGCACAGTGCGCTTTAGGTCTAAAAAACTAGCTATCCTGAATGCCAGCTTCCACTTTCAGCCCCCTTTTTTACACAGTACCTATGTTCGGTTTTAATAGGACACCAAGCGCCATACTAGCATGACCCAGTAACGGGATTATTTTGTAAAAAAGCAAGTGCCAAGGACCTTCTTAGGAGGTCACGGCAGCTTGAACCACCCATTGCCTCTGCCAGTGCTGGCAATGCCAGTACCCAAAAAACAGCTAACCATCACACTCCTATGAATGGTCTGGGCAGCAGGTATTATTAATATTTATGTATATTAAATGATGAAACATTCCTTTTTTGTACCCATCTTAAAACTAGGCAAACAGCGCCACCCTGTGGTAGACTATCAAAAGTGTACGTTTTGAGAATTAAGTGCAGGTGTCGAGCACTGGCAGTCACCAGCTCAAATTAGGCACTGACCAAGTAGAACATTTCTGGATCCCTTGAGATCCTTTTTTGTTACATTTTTCTGCACGTAATCTTGTGAATTCCTCGCACCACAATATTATTTTTCGTTTGTTTTTGGCTGGGCTGTTTTCTTGATATTGGGACAAGTTTCTATAATGAGATTCTTCAGGTACCTGATCCTCTGACCCCCAAGAGCTTCTACTGTATCCCTTTTTCCTAATAATGATCACCAGGGCTTTAAGTGGGCCGGGTCTCACCGGGTCTGAGCACAAGCAGTTTTTTAAAGGGGGCCTCGAAACGGGTCTCTATTGGGCTCTGTTTTGTGCCCTGGAACAGGCGGTCAGTTTTTCCGAGCGTTATAGAGGAAGGGAAATCCTTTAAAGAGAGTAATTTTCTCTCTGGATTCCCCTTCTCTTTTTGAAACTCAGGAGTAGAAACATTTTCGTGGTGTCACCAGGGCTTTCAGTGGAAGCCTTTTCAATATTACATGAAAGCCATAGTTGCTGCTTATTTATCTTATGCAACTAACAACCATTGACAAAGCCACTAGTCCTGACTTGTTGTAGGTATGATATTACTTGTTGTAGCATATATCTATATGCAATGACAGAAACAGCAAAATACCAGTCGGGCAGCACACTATGCTAAGAACAGATTTTTAGCTTATGTGTTTTAAGCCACGCCCTTAATTACTTTGGCCACGCCCCTTTGAGAGACCCCCCCATTTTTCCATCCCACTTAAAGCCCCAATGATCACATTATCACTATGGGCTGAATCACCGTCAACAATCAACATATGAACTGTACATATTACACTAGCCTGAGTTGCAACTGCCTAGTTTAAAGGAGTACGACCTTAAGACTATTAACTTTGTGATGTGATTTGCCAATTTTCTTTACACACTATATACGTGCTCCACGTGTGAAGCACTTGAGCACCGAGCAAGCTTTTTTTTTTACCAATTACCCAGTATGATTTAAAACACTTGTTTTACTATAGTTTTCCTATTTATGAATTGTTCTTTAATATTGTGACATTTATTGTTTTATTTGCGAAATCATGCTTAAAGTTGTTCTAAGGGATGGCGTAGTGCAGTACCACTGAGCAGGCCATTCAGGGGGTTGGGCATTTAATCAGGTTTTGAACACTTTTCGAAAGGTGGTCCATTGACATGTACTTGCCTAAATTGAACACTAAACAAAGTACGGAAAGATATCCAGATACCTCTGACGTTACATCGATGTGTATGCGAGCTTGCAGACCCGTGTGAGATCCCACGCACCATAATTGGAAACTGCTTTGCATTTCACGTGCTTTCCCGAAGCAGGGTCCCGACATCTTGCATAGAACACGGCAGATTATCAGAAATGAATTTCAAATTCAAAGTCAAGTGACACAATCAACCTTGCCTTTAGACTTGCCTAATTGAGTCTGTACCCTGTCGCATAAGGGTGATATATACATCTGAATATTTAAACTAGTATCTATAATCACTGCAGGTTGGAAACCTGTAAAACGCGAAACTACAGCTTCTTCAAACGCATCTAAAACACATAAGCTGTTTTCCGTGCTGCCGTAGTGTGCTGGTTTTTTCCTCTACACAAAGGACCTGTCATACATTTATCACAATTATGGGTCACATACATAAAAGGTTGGTGGAAGAGTGCCACCTAGCGGTCACGAGGATCAGACGTTTTCTCCAGTGATTTGCAAACTCGTGCCTGGCAGACTTCCGTCAAGTGGTCAGCACACTCGAGTCTCAAGCGTCTGTTTTCATTTAGTGGAAGAGCGCCGTGCAGGCAAGGTTCAGAAGGCACGCGCTTTCTTTCAAGGGATCTCGCGCTTAAAGTTCAGTGCGTAGCGCACACAAGCTCCTCGTTATGGTAAGGGATATTACGTTACGTTATGTTATACTGGGCAGAATCACCACACTTAACGAATACGACAAATGTTCTCTTGGTGCCAGGGCCGGCTTTAGCACTGGTGGCGCCCTGTGCGACAATGTTTGTTGACGCCCCCCCCCCCCAATGACCCCCTCCACCACGGATTCCCTCACTACCACCATTTGGCAATGCCCCCCAAGTCTCCGTAACCACTCTCTCTTAGATTCATTTAGTTTAATAGCGCCACTCATACCATTTTAAGATGTCAGTACCCTTTACATCACACACGCATTGCTCTGCAAATCAGTATATAGGAAAGGTTACGTAAGACAGAGGCCTACAAGGAGTAGGAGTCACATGTCATCCTTACTAGCAGGCAGTATAGTTTAAGACATGGGTACTCACAAACTTTCTCTGGGGGCCAAATTTACAGTGTGGTTTATGGCCGCAGGCCGCACCGGAGGGGGCGGGGGCAGTGGGGGAGGGAGGCGGGGCTAGAGCAAAAAAAAACCTATGCTCTCTCTCTCTCTAGCTCTGTCTCCCTCCCTCTCTCTAGCTCTCCCTCCCTCTCTCTATCTCTCCCTCCCTCCCTCTCTCCCTCCGTCTCCCTCCCTCTCTCTATCACTCTCTCTCTCCCTCTCTCCCTCCCTCTCTCTGTCTCACTCACTCTGCTTGTCTACCTCTCTCTCTTTCTCTCTGTCTCCCTCCCTCTCTCTCTCTGTCTCCCTCTCTCTCTGTCTCCCTCTCTCTCTCCCTCCCTCTCTGTCTGTCTCCCTCTCTCTCTTTCTCTCTGTCTCCCTCCCTCTCTTTCTCCCTGTCTCCCTCTCTCTCTTTCTCTCTGTCTCCCTCCCTCTCTCTCTCTCCCTCGCTCTCTGTCTGTCTCTGTCTCCCTCTGTCTCTGTCACCCTCTGTCTCAGTCTCCCTGTCTCCCTCTGTCTCCCTCTCTCTTTGTCTCCCTCTGTCTCTGTCTCCCTCTCTCTCTGTATTCCTCTGTCTCCCTCTGTCTCCCTCCCTCTGTCTCTGTCTCCCTCTGTCTCCCTCCCTCTCCCTGTCTCCCTCCCTCTGTCTCCCACCCTCTGTCTCCGTCTCCCTCTGTCTGTCTCCCTCCCTCTGTCTGCCTCCCTCTCTCTGTCTTTCTCCCTCTCTCTGTCTCCCTCTATCTCCCTCCCTTTGTCTCTCTCCCTCTGGCTCCCTCCCTCTGTCTGTCACCCTCCTCCCTCTCTCTATCTCTCCCTCCCTCTCTCTGTCTCCCTCCCACTTTTTATCACTCTCTCTCTCCCTCTCTCCCTCCCTCTCTCTGTCTGTCTCCCTCTGTCTCACTCACTCTGCTTGTCTCCCTCTCTCTCTGTATCCCTCTCTCTCTCTGTCTCCCTCTCTCTCTCTGTCTCCCTCCCTCTCTCGCCCTCCCTCTATCTCCATCCCCCTGTCTGTCTCTGTCTGTCTCCCTCCGTCTGTCTCTGTCTCCCTCGGTCTCCATCACTCGGTCTCCCTCCGTCTTTCTCTGTCTCCCTCGGTCTGTCTCCCTCCGTCTCCCTCGGTTTGTCTCCCTCCGTCTCCCTCTGTCTCCCTCCCTCTGTCTGTCTCCCTCCCTCCCTCCCAGTCTCCCTACCTCCCTCCCTCCGTGTCTCCCTCCCTCCGTGTCTCCCTCCCTCCGTGTCTCCCACCCTCCGCCTCCCTCCCTCCACCTCCCTCCCTGTCTCCCTCCCTCCCCCTGTCTCCCTCCCTCTCTCTGTCTCCCTCCCTCTCTCTCTGTCTCCCTCTCGCTCTGTCTCCCTCTCTCTCTCTCTCTCTGTCTCCCTCTCTCTCTCTCTCTCTGTCTCCCTCTGTCTGTCTCTGTCTCCCTCCCTCTGTCTCCCTCCCTCCATCTCCCTCTCTCTGTCCCCATCTGTCTCCCTCTGTCTGTCTCCCTCAGTCACCTCACCCGCTGCGCTCTCACCCTGCTGTCCTCATCACCCTCTGTCACCTCACCCGCGTGTGTCACCCCGGGCTGAGACTGCTTCCTGGGCACACACACAGCTGCACCCAAGTACTTCACAGGTCTTTAAAAGACCATTCACTTGTTAATGAGGCTTTGTTGTATTTCACCTCTTCTTAGCGCCCCTGCATCTCCACTCATTCAGAGGGGAGATGCAGGGGCGCTTAGAAGAGGTGAAATATAACAAAGCCTCATTAACAAGTGAATGGTCTTTAAAAGAATTGCCTGGCCCCCATAGCTTCGCGCTGCTGCAACCGGCGGTGTTTGCGGACACTTTAAAAAAAAAGAAAAAGCACAGGTACAATGTCTGCAAGGTCCGCGGGCCGCCAAGGAAGGCTTGCCGGGCCACTGGTGGCCCGCGGGCCGTACTATGAGTACCCGTGGTTTAAGAGTACTTGACTGGAAAATCACAAATTCAGAATTTAAAATGTAACACTATTGTTAGGGAGTTTCTTTAATAATAAGAATTGATTTCTCCCCAAATGAATCCCTTTTGCAAAATTAGTACAATGAAAGACTGGGCAAAAAATATATAGCTCTAATATTTTCCTTGCAATTTACATGCAGCAGGCACATTACCCTCTGCACTATGATGATTCAAAAGGTCTACTGGACAGAGCTCTGGGTCTTTCTCCAGGAAGAACATTAATCACCGGAGTTGTCATTTTTATTGATGTCTGGAATCTTCTGAGTCAATGTACACAGCATCAGGTGCTTTTGAAAGATGAACATGGTGCCCCCATCCCAAGTCAGCGCCCGGTGCGGTGGCACCGATCGCACCGCCCTAGAGCCGGCCCTGCTTGGTGCTGGGATAGGGGCGCGGATGGAGCGAGGCCCATTCAACCCTCAAAGTGCTCTACTGTACTACCCCAACAACAGTCAAAGGGGCCCTTTTCCTTGCTTGCACCAGGGCCCATGACACCCTTGCTGCTGTGCAGGGGCTGCAGTTACTGGGGCTAAACGGCATTACACAAGCTTGAGGGTTGAAGTCTTGTTTTCAAACTGTAAATGATTTTTGGTCTCTCGAAAATGGACTGTTACAAATAGGAGCTGCCCGGTAAGAGAATTGCATCCTCCCAGTACCGGGTGTCCAAAGTAAGGTGCTGTCATCAGCCTGATGTATACGGGTTACAGTGCATGTAAAGGTGATGTACACTAGCAACTGGTAACCAAGGCACGTTTCAGGGGTACACGCGGATACACAGCGTCCACCCACTCTTTTTACAGGGTCGACGCCGTCCCCCCTGCTAAGAAGTTGGGCCCCACAGAAATCTGTTGAACTCGTCCCAGTGTAATCTTGAAACACCGGGACACGTTCATCAGCTCCTGCACGTTGTGTGCTTTAGATTCCCAGCAGCAACATGCAGGCAGCAAGGGAGCTTTTTATCCCACCTCAGGCTGGGCAACGATAAAGACAGAAGTTAAGTGGTCAACAGTCCTCCTTTTGATCGCGTATAGAACTGGAGGCACCCTGGAACCTCACAAAGGCAAATGCACCTGCGAGGAATCAAAAGCACACAGCTTATCTCTTCACAGGTACTTAAGAGATGCATGCTTTTTACTTTGTTGTACATAAGTGCATACACTGTAAGACTGTCTGATGGGTTGGTCTGTCTCAGTATTTCCACAAATAACAATTTAAATAGCACTATTGTATTTCTTTTATAGCGCTACTCATCCCAATACAGAGTATTAGAGCACTTTATATAATATACACATTATCTATTCCAAATAAATCATGCAAGTGTGTAAATTAATGTTTAAGTTGTCCTCCATGAGACAGTTACAAGGTGTAGGAGTCAAATACACTTCATAGCTTACTGTTGTCTACTAGAAGGATTACAATTTATTAACTGCAAGAAACAAAAGGATCTCTGTGTTCATAGCAGTAATCCACTTACCTACCTACATATAATACAAATCTGTGATCTGCATGTTACATGATATACTTTGCAGGAGACAACTTTAAAAAAAATATTTTATTGCATTTTCAGTTGGCATATGATATAACATACACATATCAGCGCAGCACTTACAATGAGGTCACTTCCTGTGATGCCACGTGGAGTGTCACGCGTCGTGACGTCATGTCCTTTGATAGCATGCGTCATGATGTCACTTGCATACTACCTGACTTGGTCAGTACCCCTACTTCTGTTTTTTAGGACTTGTGCCCTGCTGCTAACGACCAATAACCGATACGCGTAGAGTCTTCAACTCTGACAGTGTCTCTCCTGATGTCATTGCTACATGGGTCCATTCTTATTTTGTCCTATCATAGGCATGATAACAAGACCCAACTTTAGCTTAAACACATGGCCCCAAAATAAAGTACAAACAAGGCATTTACTTATGACAAGAGCAGAGGTGTCCAGTAAAGACACAGTTGTATCATAAATCACGCCAAGTTCAAAACCTGCCCTTTTCATTTCAGGCCATACACCTGACCAGTTCTCAATTGACTGCTCAACCCGCTGTTCCATCGCTATCTGACATCCTTTGTTATCTGACCCGAATGTATCTTTCTTCTCTGTCCTCATAAACGTCTTCCAGCAAATACCTTTAAAGTGAAGTTTTGCTTTTAGAAAAACGCAACTTTGGTGACTTTTATCTAATGTCACTTTTGTGTTCTTGAAGTTGCAAGCACACTCTGTAAGCCGCATATCATTTCTGTTGTGCAAGATGGAGCACTGCTAGCACAATTATCCACATTTGTCTTAAACAAATAAATAAATTATGGAGTTTTATATAGCGCGAACTTGAGCCGAAGGTATTGGATATCAGAGCGCTTCACACGAGCACCAGTTGCGTTACATAAGGACACATTCATTTTTGCTTTGCATGCATGTTGTTCATACTGTATTATATACAATACATGGGCACCTACATTACCTGTATAAACAAGCATTGAAAATGCAATAGGTCTTGCCTTTGATTAAGTTAAAGCCATTTGCTTTGCTAATGGTATTGTATAGCAAAGCAAATGGCTTTAACTTAATGAAGTTCTGGCCCCTATTCCCATCTTCTCGCACCCAAGGATCCTTAAATGTCCCATGTACAGCCGGGGTTGACACTCCTATTACCCCTGCCATCCAGTGACAATTTACCTGTTACGGGTGGTGGTGGAGGATGTGGTGGTGGTGGTGGACGTGGTGGTGGTGGTGGACGTGGTGGTGGTGGTGGACATGGTGGTGGATGTGGTGGTGGTGGATGTGGTGGAAGTGGTGATGGTGGTGGACGTGGTGGTGGTGGACGTGGTGGTGGTGGACATGGTGGTGGCGGTGGACGTGCTAGTGGTGGATGTGGTGGTGGATGTGGTGGTGGACGTGGAGGTGGTGGATGTGGTGGTGGTGGACATGGTGGTGGTGGTGAATGTGGTGGTGGACATGGTGGTGGTGGTCATGGTGGTGGTGGACGTGGTGGTGGACGTGGTGGTGGTGGATGTGGTGGTAGTGGATGTGGTGGTGGTGGACATGGTGGATGTGGTAGTGGTGCTGGTGGTGATGGTGGACGTGGTGGTGGATGTGGTGGTGGACATGGTGGTGGTGTTGGACGTGGTTGTGGTGGACATGGTGGTGGTGGTGGTGGTGGTGGTGGTGGTAGACATGGTGGTGGACGTGGTGGTGGTGCATGTGGTGGTGGACATGGTGGTAGACACGGTGGTGGTGGTGGTGGATGTGGTGGTGGTGGACATGGTGGTGGTGGACGTGGTGGTGGTGGACGTGATGGTGGACGCGGTGGTGGATGTGGTGGTGGACGTGGTGGTGGTGGACGTGGTGAAAGTGGTGGTGGTGGTGGACATGGTGGTGGTGGACGTGGTGGTGGTGGACGTGGTGGTGGATGTGGTGGTGGTGGTGTTGGACGTGGTGGTGGATGTGGTGGTGGACATGGTGGCGGTGGTGGATGTGGTGGTGGTGGACATGGTGCTGGTGGACGTGGTGGTGGATGTGGTGGTGGTGGTCACGGTGGTGCTGGACGTGGTGGTGAATGTGGTGGCGGTGGACATGGTGGTGGTGGATGTGGTGGTGGTGGACGTGGTGGTGGTGCTGGTATTGATGGTGGATGAAGTGGTGGTGGTGGACGTGGTGGTGGTGGATGTGGTGGTGGTGGTGCTGGACGTGGTGGTGGTGGTGGACGTGGTGGACATGGTGGTGGTGGTGGTGGATGCCGTGGTGGCGGACGTGGTGGTGGTGGATGTGGTGGTGGACGTGGTGGTGGACACGGTGTTGGACCTGGTGGTGGTGGTGGATGTGGTGGACATGGTGGAGGTGGACATGGTGATGGTGGTGGTGGATGTGGTGGTGGACATGGTGGTGGTGGACGTGATGGTGGTGGATGTGGTGGTGGTGGACGTGGTGGTGGCGGACGCAGTGTTGGTGGTGGACACTGGGGTGGTGCACTTGGTGGTGGTGGTGTGGACGTGGTGGTGGATGTGGTGGAAGTGGTGATGGTGGTGGACGTAGTGGTGGTGGACGTGGTGGTGGTGGACATGGTGGTGGCAGTGGACGTGCTAGTGGTGGATGTGGTGGTGGATGTGGTGGTGGACGTGGAGATGGTGGATGTGGTGGTGGTGGACATGGTGGTGGTGGTGAATGTGGTGGTGGACATGGTGGTGGTGGTCATGGTGGTGGTGGATGTGGTGGTGGATGTGGTGGTGGTGGATGTGGTGGTGGATGTGGTGGTGGTGGACATGGTGGATGTGGTGGTGGTGCTGGTGGTGATGGTGGACGTGGTGGTGGATGTGGTGGTGGATATGGTGGTGGTGTTGGACGTGGTGGTGGTGGACGTGGTGGTGGTGGTGGTGGTCGTGGTGGTGGTGGTAGACATGGTGGTGGACGTGGTGGTGGTGCATGTGGTGGTGGTCACGGTGGTGCTGGACGTGGTGGAGAATGTGGTGGCGGTGGACATGGTGGTGGTGGATGTGGTGGTGGTGGACGTGGTGGTGGTGCTGGTAGTGATGGTGGATGAAGTGGTGGTGGTGGACGTGGTGGTGGTGGATGTGGTGGTGGTGGTGCTGGACGTGGTGGTGGTGGTGGACGTGGTGGACATGGTGGTGGTGGTGGTGGATGCCGTGGTGGCTGACGTGGTGGTGGTGGATGTGGTGGTGGACGTGGTGGTGGTGGTGGACACGGTGTTGGACCTGGTGGTGGACACGGTGGTGGTGGTGGATGTGGTGGACATGGTGGAGGTGGACATGGTGATGGTGGTGGTGGATGTGGTGGTGGACATGGTGGTGGTGGACGTGATGGTGGTGGATGTGGTGGTGGTGGACGTGGTGGTGGCGGACGCAGTGTTGGTGGTGGACATTGTGGTGGTGGACTTGGTGGTGGTGGTGTGGATGTGGTGGTGGTGGATGTGGTGGTGGTGGACGTGGTGGTGGATGTGGTGGTGGTGGACGTAGTGGACTTGGTGGTGGTGCTGATGGTGGTGGACATGGTGGTGGACATGGTGGTGGTGGTGGACTTGGTGGTGGTGGATGTGGTGGTGGTGGACATGGTGGTGGTGCTGGACGTGGTGGTGGTGGACGTGGTGGACATGGTGGTAGTGGATGTGGTGGTGATGGTGGACATGGTGGTGGTAGATGTAGTGGTGGACATGGTGGTGGTGGTGGATGTGGTGGTGGTGGACGTGGTGGACATGGTGGTGGATGTGGTGGTGGTGGACGTGGTGGTGGTGGACGTGGTGGTGGTGGATGTGGTGGTGGTGGACATGGTGGTGGACGTGGTGGACATGATGGTGGTGGTGGACGTGGTGGTGGTGGTGCTGGACATGGTGGAGGTGGTGGAAGTGATGGTGGACATGGTGGTGGTGGACGTGGTGGTGGTCGTGGAGGACATGGTGGTGGTGGATGTGGTGGTGGTGGACATGGTGCTGGACGTTGTGGTGGACATGGAGGTGGACGTGGTGGTGGTGGATGAGGTGGTAGTGATGGTGGTGGTGGACGTGGTGGTGGTGGACGTGGTGGTGGACATGGTGGTTGTGGACGTGGTGGTGGACATGGTGGTGGTGGACATGGTGATGGACATGATGGTGGTGGATGTGGTGGTGGTGCTGGATGTGGTGGTGGTGGACGTGGTGGTAGTGGATGTGTTGGTGGTGGATGTGGTGGTGGTGGACGTGGTGGTGGTGGTTGACGTGGTGGTGGTGGACGTGGTGGTGGTGGTGGACGTGGTGGTGGTGGATTTGGTGGTGGTGGTGCTGGACGTGTTGGTGGTGGTGGATGTGGTGGTGGTGGACATGGTGGTGGTGGTGGATGCAGTGGTGGTGGATGTGGTGGTGGTGGATGTGGTGGTGGATGTGGTGGTGGTGGTGGACACGGTGTTGGACCTGGTGGTGGACATGGTGGTGGATGTGGTGGACATGGTGGAGGTGGACATGGTGATGGTGGTGGTAGATGTGGTGGTGGACATGGTGGTGGTGGACGTGATGTTGGTGGATGTGGTGGTCGTGGACGTTTTGCTGGCGGACGCAGTGTTGGTGGTGGACATTGTGGTGGTGGACATGGTGGTGGTGGTGTGGACGTGTTGGTGGTGGTGGTGGATGTGGTGGTGGTGGACGTAGTGGACTTGGTGGTGGTGCTGATGGTGGTGGACATGGTGGTGGACATGGTGGTGGTGGTGGACTTGGTGGTGGTGGATGTGGTGGTGGTGGACATGGTGGTGGTGCTGGACGTGGTGGTGGTGGACGTGGTGGACATGGTGGTAGTGGACGTGGTGGTGATGGTGGACATGGTGGTGGTGGATGTAGTGGTGGACATGGTGGTGGTGGTGGATGTGGTGGTGGTGGACGTGGTGGTGGACATGGTGGTGGATGTGGTGGTGGTGGACGTGGTGGTGGTGGATGTGGTGGTGGTGGACATGGTGGTGGACGTGGTGGACATGATGGTGGTGGTGGACGTGGTGGTGGTGGTGCTGGACATGGTGGAGGTGGTGGAAGTGATGGTGGACATGGTGGTGGTGGACGTGGTGGTGGTCATGGAGGACATGGTGGTGGTGGATGTGGTGGTGGTGGACATGGTGCTGGACGTTGTGGTGGAAATGGAGGTGGACGTTGTGGTGGTGGATGAGGTGGTAGTGGTGGTGGTGGTGGACGTTTGTGGTAAATATTTAAATTACCTGTACTATTTTTTATGCGGTAAAGTCTAGTAAGAATAACTCAGTCAAAATAAGAGGCAGAATCCGTGGTATTAGAGGTTCTGAAAAGGACTTTATTCCTTACAAAGGAATTATGGTTCGAACCAGGCAATCATATTCCATCACCACGAAGGTTCAGGAAGGGATAGGCAATAGATTATTGACAAGTAATAATATATATAAGAAATGCATTACATTAAGACAGATGCAGGAGGCGTAACAGCTTGATAATACAGATAAGAATACACATACGTAATGAAAATAGGCGTAATAATAGGCGTATACTAGAAACGTCATTATGATGGTGACACAAATGGGTGGATCCATAAGAGAATCCTGTAAAGTCAGCAGAAAATACATGGCAGAGATGCGCGCGCAGCCGCATGACGTGTGATTGACGTGTAACTAGAGGGTGAAGGGAACTTGACATTTAGCCCTACATGTGGAGACAGAAGTCTGGGGTGTCAGGACAACCTAGTCCTAAATCATTTCTAATATCTTGTGTTTAAGGAACTATATTATCTGGAAGAAAAGGTCTTCGCGGACAAATCCTATTCTATACTGACTGTTAGTGCGTGTACAAGCGTCTAGGTGTCTACATGAGATGCGAGGGGGGCATGGGCCTACCATGGTAACGAGAGTCATGAATTACTTGCACAGAGATAGTAAGGCCGGGCCCTTTGCTCTGCAGCTAGAGGGATGTTTACCTAAGCTACTTAGACAGGAATGCATTTCTTGAGGAACGGAGCAGATAACTTGAAGGCTGAATACAGTTTTTGGCAGGCAACAGGCCGCGTCAGGCACCGTTAGCCGCGCAGGGAGTAAGACAAAGTTCATGGATACAGATGCAGGTCCAGGCTGGAGCATTCAGAGGCAGAAGCAAGAAAAAGCTCGATGGCAGAATTCAGGGCCTACTCGCCTGAACTGTAAAACGTGAAAAGTGTACCATATAAAGTCGGTGGCCAATCATACTTAGGAATGGAATATCCGGCCCATTCATGGCAGATATGAAAGAGGACATGTTAACGTTGGACGCACATGTATTTGCGTCTTCATAGCTGGAACTGGAGGGAACATACATGTACTTGTAGCATGTACATGGAGCCGTTGGGGTCTAAGATAGGGGACATAATTGATCATAAAATTCATATTTCCTCATTCCCTCCTTGTCCCCTATGGACCCTCATGAAATATCGATCTTCAGGAATCCATCAATCTGTTCATGTAACATCATTTGTTCTTCTTTCTTCTTCCGGGCTCTTGAATGAAAACTTGAACGTGGATTACACGATGTGGCACACAGGCCACAAATCGCTGGTCCACATTGTAGACATAGGCAGCAACTGAATACTATGAGAAGGCCAATACCTAGGAAGGATAGGACTTTCCATCCCCAGGCTGACAACACGCTCCAGAACCAACCCGACCATGTCCAGGTGCCTGCATTCTGATGTATCTGGTTTGCAATCTTGTGAAGACGAGTTATGGCTTTATATACGGATGGCGCGTTTTCTGGGATGAAAACACAGCAACTTGATCCGATGACCCTACAAGCTCCGCCCCTATCTGCTAGGATGACGTCAAGGACAAGACGATTTTGGAGAACAACAATCCGCATCGCAGACTGCTCCTCTGTTAAGTTGCCTAGGGCAGAGGTAGTTTCATTCACTACTGCTTCAAGTGTTCTTGTTAATCTACGTATTAGTTTACTGTTTGAGACAACACCTATGTAAGGGAAGAGACCTTTATTGAAGTCTGTATATTGTTCCCATGCTGTTTCGGTGTAGTCAACAATCGGGATATCTCTCTGGGGTCTATGGTGTACTAGATTGGTATTTCTATGATAATCAGGAGGGGCTAGGAAAACAGGTGGCAGAAGGAATGCAATGTAACAGGTACCATCCCAGTCTAGGGGTAGGCGTATATATGCGGTGTGACCACAGATGAAGTAGGAGTGACGGGAAGCTCTAAATGTAGACTTGCCTTTATCACTGAATTCGATCACAGTAGTACATTTACTATGACCCAGGTGTACTGAACCATTCTTTCTTACACAGAATTCACCTTTGACTGGTAATACGGACATAGCAGGCAAGACTAGTGTAGCGTCAGATTCAACATTTAGAATCATGAGGTTAAGTGTAAAATTACCTAATCCATATACTTCATTTTCTAGATCAGTTCCTGTTCTTTTGGGAAGTCCCTCCTTGTTAGGATAACAGGCTTTAAGCAAAACTAAGTTCAGGTTTCCCCATACCCAGTTGCTCGGGTATACTACAGTGTTTCAATCTAAGGAATTAATCAAACTAAACCATGCTCCACAGGAACCATTGTGTGTGAATGGATATGGAAAGAGAGGCAGAACTCCCTTGTATTTCTGATAGGGAGGGAGTCGGCCACATATCCAACAATTTGTAGCATTGCTGGTCTGATGGGAATGATGTAACATACTAATAAATGTGTTGTTGCGCAGCGCAAATCTATAGGACAACTCATGTGGAGGTAGTTCACTAAAAGAATGTTCGGCAGTAACATTGTAAGCACGCTTGAAAATAGGATAATACATGTGTAACAGTATACTTGCAGTAATAATAATAAGACTTAGAAAAAACATAATCAACAATGTCACTATACAGTGACTATGAAGTGATTTACAGTATGCATGTTTCTTGAGCTGTTTCTGTCTATTTTTCTCTCTCATTCGGTCTAGAGGATACATGTCAAAGACTTAATTCAACCGATTCACCTTGGAGAGGACTTAAACAATCGAATTGTCTGACTTGCTAGACCTTAGTTTCAGTTTATAGTTCTCTTTTTCTGTCTTTTCAACCAAGGGGAGTTTTGAGTCAGTCGGTGAGGGAATGCAGGGCTGGACGTTTAAATCCGATGGTAGTCCATGAAATTTCTTGATATGACTCGAGTGCAACCACCCTTTGCGGCCCTCTATCTTCACGGCTGTCCTCGTGGTCAGTAAAACGAGTTTTGGTTGTTGCCAGCGAGGCTCCAACGGACTCCTCCTGTCGAAGTTTCGTACAAGCACTAGGTCTCCAGGAACCACGTCATGGGGCTTCACCTCAGTGTTATCGGGGAAAGCTGCAGCTACCTGTGAACGGCAAGATTGTAGTGCAGACATCAAGGAAGCAAGGTAATCTGTCAGCATATTACAATCAACATCAGTTATTTTACGAGGTATAGGCGTCCCCCACATATTTGGCGGCCTACCGAAGACCACCTCGTACGGGGATAGCCCTGTGCGAGAATGTGCTACCATTCTCATGTAAAATAGTGCAACCGGTAAGGCTACTATCCAGTCGACACCTTTCTCTCTACAGATTTTTGCAAGTCGTATTTTCAGGGTCTGATTATGACGTTCCACGAGACCTGCTGCCTCGGGATGTCGGACACAGTGGAATTTCCATTGATAGCCTAACAAGAGTGAAATGTGCTTCATTAACTCGGATGAGAACGGCTGGCCATTATCTGAGTACACGATACGGGGCAAGCCATATCGTGGGAAGAATTCATGAACTAATTGTTTGGCAGTAGTCGGGGCAGTGTAATCTGAGACGGGATACGCCTCTGTCCAACGGGAAAGAGCGCATACAACTACGAGGACATATTTGAATCCTCGACATTGTTCCATCTGGATATAATCCATCTGGAGGACTTCAAAAGGGTGATCGGGAGGTTGAAATCCACCCTGCTCTACAGGTACGCCTTTACCTGGGTTGAACTGACAACAAATCATACAGGTTCGGACTTTCTGTTTGGCTGCAGCTCGTAAGTGTTTGTTGAACCAAATGTGTTGAATACTGTCTAACATGGCTTTTTCTCCTAGATGTGCTGGACTATGTATTGTGTTAATGATAACTTGAACCATTGAGTCGGGGAGAAACCATATAGATTTTCCCTTCGTCATCCATCCCTGATCTGTCTGGATCCCTCCTAGTTCAGCCCATTTCTTTATTTCCTCTGGTGTAGCATGTGTCTGTATGTCAATTACATCAAGGGCGGGATCCTTAACTGTCATGCAGTGCGTCGGCGTCGGAACTATTGTCTTTGTCGTGTCAGTTATATGAGTCTGATTCTGAGCAGTCTGTTTAGCTGTTCTGTCAGCTAGGTCGTTACCCTGAGAAATAATGTCAGTCACTTTCGTATGGGCTTTGCACTTCATGATAGATATTGAAGTAGGTAGATGTATTGCATCTAATAGAGCTTGAATGAGGGGACCGTGTTGAATGTTGGCACCGTGAGAAGTTAAATAACCTCTCTCTCGCCAAAGGACTCCAAAGTCGTGAACGACTCCGAATGCATAACGTGAATCTGTGTATATGTTGACTTTCTTATTTTTGGCTTGAATACAGGCTTGTGTCAGAGCGATAAGCTCTGCTGCTTGAGCTGATAATGTGTCGATACAATTTGTTTCAATGACTTCGGTGTCTGTCGTGACTGCATAGGCGGCCACTAACTTTCCTGTACTTGTTCTCATACATGAACCATCTACATAAAGTGTCAGGTCTGGATCTGGTAATGGGACATCTGTCAAATCTTGTCTGGGTTTCGTCGTAATAGTAATGACTTCAATACAATCATGTGTCAGTGGGTCTGTTCCACTTAATGGCAAAAGTGTGGCAGGATTTAATGTACTACAACGTCTGATTTCTATGTGTGGCTGAAACAATGTCAATTCGTAACCAGTCAGTCGTGCTATAGTCAAGTGTTGTGTCTGTGTCCGGTTCAAGAGAACCTCTACTGCGTGTGGTACCTGTACTGTCAATTGATGTCCTAATACTATAGAATAACTTTGTCTAATCGCTAGAGCTGTCGCTGCAACTGATTTCAGACACGCAGGAAGAGCCTGAGCTACGGGATCTAATGTGCTAGAAAAGTAAGCACATGGCTTGTGTGATTCTGCTTGTTCCTGAGTGAGTACTGACAAAGCAGTACCTTCACGTTCTGTAACAAAGAGTGTAAAAGGCTTACTGTAACATGGTGTCGCTAAAACAGGTGCTTGGCATAAAGCTTTCTTTAAGTCTTCAAAAGCTTGTGTATGTTCTGGAGTCCAAGGGAGGACAGTCGATGTCGCTGCCTCCTGTGTTGTCAACTGAATGAGTGGTTTAGCTAAAAATGCATATTGGGGGATCCACTGCCTGCAATACGAAGTGAGGCCTATGAAGGCCCGTACCTCCTTTTGTGTCTTGGGTGGTGGCATGTTTACAATTAACTGGATGCGATCAGGTGTGAGCTGTCTCCCCCATTTGGACAGCAAGTGCCCTAGGTACACAACTTGCTGGGCACAAAATTGCAGCTTTGAAGGGGACACCTTGTGCCCCTTGTCGGCTAAGAAATGTAAAACCGTCAGTGATGCTTTTTCACATTCGGGTTCGCTTCGGGCGGTGATCAGCAGATCATCGACATACTGAAGCAGTGCAGTGTTAGCAGGCATGTGGATACTGTCGAGTTGTCTTTTCGGTGCTTGGCTGTAGATGCTAGGACTTTCTGTAAATCCTTGAGGTGCGCGTGCGAATTTAAAACTTCGTCCATTTAAACTGAATCCGAACAAATATTGGCTTTCCGGATCGATTGGGACGCTGAAGAAGGCGTTCTTGAGGTCAATTACAGTAAAGAACGTTGCTTCTGAATCAATAGCTGTCAGTAATGAAGAAATATCCGGGACCACGGGGTATTGTGGTACAATGCATTTGTTTAATTCTCGCAGATCAATAACTAATCGATATACTGGGGGTGCTTTTGGATCAGTTCGTTTAAGAATCGGAATAACCGGAGAATTACATATATTGGAGTCGGTTTCTACAACCACTCCTTGTGCAATGAGCTCGTCAATGATTTGCAGTAAAGCCACTACAGCATCTGGCGGTAACTTGTATTGTCGCATTCGTGGTAGTACCACTCCTGTTTTGAGTGTGACTCGATATGGTGTAATGTGCATACAACCTACATCAGTGGGGCCTTGTGCCCATAAATGTGCAGGTAGATTCTGTAACCGGTGATCCATGTCTCTAGACACGTAGTGACCTTTAAAGTCACGCAAAAATAGTCGTACTCCGTCCGGAGAACAGCATATTATAGCTCCTAGAGCTTTCAATGTTTTTATACCTAACAAGTTTTCGGGGCATGATTTCGTAAGCAATAGATCTGTAGTCCGTGTCAATGGACCGACTTTAAATGCAAGTGGTTGCGATACTTCGTTAATAGTGGGCTTTCCTGAAAAACCAAGGGAAATATTTTGTGAGCCTGAGAGGGGTGCCCCTGGAACTTCATCATGACTTATAGTTGTTCTGCTTGCCCCTGTATCGAGTAGAAACTTTCTGTCTTTCCCTAATACTTGACTCTGTACATAAGGACCCTCTTGATCTACAGGGACCTCAATAAGGGGTAAGCCAACTTCCCTCTCTAGGCTATTTCATGTGTAGCGCTGATACTCTGGATAGTCATTTTGTGCATACTGGTACATCTGCTGTGTCGTGTTCTGTGTTGCAGCAATAGGCTGTGGCTGTTGTTGTTGTTGTGGTACGGTCTGTTGTGCAGCTTGCATAGGCTGTATATTCTGAGGTACTTGTTGTTGGATCTGATCCTGTCTAGGCGGACGTGGTCTCTCCTTGGTTCTACCCGTGGAGATATTAAGTTTCAGAACTGCACAATCGTTTATATAATGACCTGGCTGTTTACAATAGTTGCATGTCCCTTTAACGGGAACCGCTGAATTACTGGCCGTACCCTTTTTATGACCGTCAGCTGGAACTGACTGAGCGACAAGCATTTTCATTTTCGTGTCTTTCATGCGTCTTTGTTCGTGTTCTTGTTCTTCTCTAATTCTATTCTGGTGATATTGTAACATTTGTAACATTTGTGAAGGAGTGTTAGCTTGCCAAGTGCTCTCAACTTTCAATACTCTGTTTTTAACCTGCGGCAGGGAATTCTCGACTAGTTTTGTTACAAAAAGGTGTGGATATGACTCACTATTTGCTTTCAGGCCGCTATTAATACCAAAACATTTTTCAAATCGGGAATAAAAATCACTGGTGTCTTCCTCGGGTTTCTGTTTACAGGCTGAGATTGCTCCCCAATCTTCCTTTTTCGTAGTTAATAAACGTGGCAATACTTGTACTAATAGACCTGGCAATGCTTTTGTTTTGTCCCCAAGCCCTACGCCTGCAGTTCGGTTATTTTCTTCGTTTTCTAATGCGGTCCAATCAATCTTTTGGTCTCCCACCTCCCATTCTTTTTCCTTGAGTTTCTCATAAATACCGGCAGGCAATAATACTTTCAATATTTTCATAATGTCAGGATAGGTATAATCACCCATGAGTAACATGTCCTTTAGTTCACGGTGAAAACCTGCTGGATCTTTGTCATGGCTGGGCACTCATTTTTTAATTTCCAATAGTTCTATTTTGGTTATGGGCGTGTACACAAACACGCGTCTAAACGTGTTGTCATCATTTCTGACTGGGTGTACTTCGCGTAAGGGGTTCTGTCTATCTATGTGATACGTTTTTCTTTCCACGGTGGGAACTGAAACATGTTCTGGGCATACGAAGACAATGTACCGATGTCGATATTCTAGAATTTCTTTAATTAAATCAGTACCTGAACCTCTCCATTTATTCGTGAGTAATTCTATCAGTATATCAGGTAGGGGACCAGGATCGGAGTGTTGGCTTCTATACAATATAAGGAGGTGTTGTATCATGTATATACCAGCTAAACGCTGTTCGTCTGGGGTAAGATTCAGAAACGTGTGTGCTAGCGCATCATCACTATATTTTTCAGAACTGTCAGCCCATTGTACGGCTGACCTGGCTAATTCTTGTTCATCCATAGAATCGAGCATATGATACCCCCTTCGGTCTCGGAGTAATTTATCAGCAGTCTGGAATAGGTGTTCAGGGGACCTTGCATTTAACATAGGGGCTTGAAAATGTCTGCTACATTCTGGACGTATCGGACGCATTGGATCATTGAAGTGTCTGGTATTGTTACAAGATCTTCCCCTACCTACATAAGCTATCGTTTCTAATTGTCCCGTGGGCATTTCTGATTCTTCCTCCTCCTCTCCCTCTGATTCAGTTTTGTCTGCCTCTAATCTGTTTTCATGTATTCGTTCTATTTCTTTTCTGATCTTTCGGCACATAGCTACTATACACTTCTGTTTATCATGTTTCCCTTCTGATATATTCTGACCCCATCTGGTAAGCACTTGCATTTCATCCTGATCTACCTCAGGCCTATCTCTGTTTCTGATCAAGCAGTTTATGAGGAAACTTAACAGCAGTTTCTGTATATCTACTTTCTGGTATTCCATGGCTTTGTCAATACTTTCAGGGCCTTGCCCTGATTGGACAAAGTGATATATATTGTCCAGATGAGCAACCATTCCTGGTAGTGTCATTAAATATGTGGACGCTCGTCGTATACGTAGTGATGACAGCAGCATTCTGTCATTTTTACCGGGCACTGGATCATATCTACAATCCACAAGATGTTCCTTAAACATACCGGATCTTACTGTTTGAGGTGTATGTTGATATGCTAAATCTCTAAAGGACAATTTATTTCCTTGCGGTGGCGTGGAAAAAATCGCTGTCGCACCTCCTGTTGCACCTTCTGAGGTGCTAGGCGCGAAAGGATTCGTTGAATGTAAGGTAGAGATGGTAGATGTAGGAAGAGTGGTAGAAACAGATGAAACTGTTAGAATGTGAGGAGGAGTTTGTTGTTGCGGAGTTGAGGGCAGCTGATTTTGGAGTTGAGTGTCGTTAACGGGTGGTGTGCGCGGCTGCACACCATTTGCATATTCGGGGGCTGCATCGTCTAAATAGGAAGAAAGGAAAATGTCTTTTGCGGTCTTGGGATGTACTTTAATCGGGAGTAACGGAGGTGGCAGATCTTTTTGTACCTCCTTAGTGGCCTTAGGCAAACCCTCGGCCAGAAGAGGATACATACCATTCATAAGAGTGTTTCGTTGTCTGTCTACTTGTTCTGATTTTACTCGGGTACCTTCGTCAATTAATATGTTTTCTCGGGCTTTTTCTGAATCTTCCCTACTTTTCTCTTCCTTTCTGAGCGCTTTCTCTGCGCGCCTATGTGATTCTTTACGCCATAGTTCAATGGCATCTTTCTGTGACTGTCTGGCTTTCTTTTTCCATAATGTTTCTTCTATTCTCATGATGCAATCTGCATCCCATGTTCCGGCAGCGGGCCATCTCTGACTCTCTGCTAAATCCTTGGTGTAGTCTACCCATAGATCAAGATATAATACGGCATCTAGGCCATGTTTATGGTACATAAAGTACCCTGGAGTGTCCCTAGGTGGGATAGGAACAGCTTTCTCGAGTATCCCTTTTCTAGTTTTTATCTGTCTTAATTTTGAAAATAACGGCATCTTGAACTTTGTTACTTAATTCTTACTCGGTTTTTGAACACAATAATTACAATAAACACAATAATGAAGATCGAACAATCACTCATACCACGACATTTAAAACATATCGAAACATTTTAGAACGAACAATAATAATTAGAATAAAACTAGTTGACTGCATAATACATAAATATACTGTATGTACTGCTAAACAGTACAGATACACTGCTAAAACAGTGCAGACCAGGTCTGTGTACCCAGAACTGTCTTGACCGGCACAAACTAATGTGCACGTCTAGATGCGTCCCCAGCAACGGTACTCACCGGGAAGCACGGAACGGAAGGCCTCGGAAGTCTGGACTGGACTAGACCAAACTGGACTGGACTCGACTCGTGACTTAGGTACTTCGGAACTTCGGAATCTGGTGGGCCTCTGTATACCTCGGATCTTGCTCTCTAAGCTAGGCTCTGGTCGGGATTCTCCGCACTCCTCACCGCCTCGTCTGGGTGTTGATCGCAGCCTCAGTCGCCCCCGTTGGCCTGAGGGAGATACAGGAAGTCCTGCGGGTACGCGTAATTGTCCGTCCGGCTGTGGCAGGAGACCGGGTCTGCAACGCACCTCCGGCGCGTGGGGTGTGAGAGGTGTCCCTGTTCGGGCGCCAATTATGTGGTAAATATTTAAATTACCTGTACTATTTTTTATGCGGTAAAGTCTAGTAAGAATAACTCAGTCAAAATAAGAGGCAGAATCCGTGGTATTAGAGGTTCTGAAAAGGACTTTATTCCTTACAAAGGAATTATGGTTCGAACCAGGCAATCATATTCCATCACCACGAAGGTTCAGGAAGGGATAGGCAATAGATTATTGACAAGTAATAATATATATAAGAAATGCATTACATTAAGACAGATGCAGGAGGCGTAACAGCTTGATAATACAGATAAGAATACACATACGTAATGAAAATAGGCGTAATAATAGGCGTATACTAGAAACGTCATTATGATGGTGACACAAATGGGTGGATCCATAAGAGAATCCTGTAAAGTCAGCAGAAAATACATGGCAGAGATGCGCGCGCAGCCGCATGACGTGTGATTGACGTGTAACTAGAGGGTGAAGGGAACTTGACATTTAGCCCTACATGTGGAGACAGAAGTCTGGGGTGTCAGGACAACCTAGTCCTAAATCATATCTAATATCTTGTGTTTAAGGAACTATATTATCTGGAAGAAAAGGTCTTCGCGGACAAATCCTATTCTATACTGACTGTTAGTGCGTGTACAAGCGTCTAGGTGTCTACATGAGATGCGAGGGGGGCATGGGCCTACCATGGTAACGAGAGTCATGAATTACTTGCACAGAGATAGTAAGGCCGGGCCCTTTGCTCTGCAGCTAGAGGGATGTTTACCTAAGCTACTTAGACAGGAATGCATTTCTTGAGGAACGGAGCAGATAACTTGAAGGCTGAATACAGTTTTTGGCAGGCAACAGGCCGCGTCAGGCACCGTTAGCCGCGCAGGGAGTAAGACAAAGTTCATGGATACAGATGCAGGTCCAGGCTGGAGCATTCAGAGGCAGAAGCAAGAAAAAGCTCGATGGCAGAATTCAGGGCCTACTCGCCTGAACTGTAAAACGTGAAAAGTGTACCATATAAAGTCGGTGGCCAATCATACTTAGGAATGGAATATCCGGCCCATTCATGGCAGATATGAAAGAGGACATGTTAACGTTGGACGCACATGTATTTGCGTCTTCATAGCTGGAACTGGAGGGAACATACATGTACTTGTAGCATGTACATGGAGCCGTTGGGGTCTAAGATAGGGGACATAATTGATCATAAAATTCATATTTCCTCACGTTGGTGGACGTGGTGGTGGTGGACATGGTGGTAGACATGGTGGTTGTGGACGTGGTGGTGGACATGGTGGTGGTGGACATGGTGGTGGATGTAATGGTGGTGGATGTGGTGGTGGTGCTGGATATGGAGGTGGTGGACGTGGTGGTGGTGGACGTGTTGGTGGTGGATGTGGTGGTAGTGGACGTGGTGGTGTTGGTTGGCGTGGTGGTGGTGGACGTGGTGGTGGTGGTGGTGGACGTGGTGGTGGTGGATGTGGTGGTGGTGGTGCTGGACATGGTGGTGGTGGTGGATGTGGTGGTGGTGGACGTGGTGGTGGATGCAGTGGTGGTGGATGTGGTGGTGGTGGATGTGGTGGTGGATGTGGTGGTGGTGGTGGACATGGTGGTGGACATGGTGGTGGATGTGGTGGACATGGTGGAGGTGGACATGGTGATGGTGGTGGTGGATGTGGTGGTGGACATGGTGGTGGTGGACGTGGTGGTGGTGGACGTGGTGGTGGTGGATGAGGTGGTGGTGGACGCAGTGTTGGTGGTGGACATTGTGGTGGTGGACATGGTGGTGTGGACGTGGTGGTGGTGGTGGATGTGGTGGTGGTGGACATGGTGGTGGATGTGGTGATGGTGGACGTGGTGGACTTGGTGGTGGTGCTGGTGGTGGTGGACATGGTGGTGGACATGGTGGTGGTGGTGGACTTGGTGGTGGTGGATGTGGTGGTCGTGGACATGGTGGTGGTGCTGGACGTGGTGGACATGGTGGTAGTGTACGTGGTGGTGGTGGTGATGGTGGTCGTGGTGGTGGTGGATGTAGTGGTGGACATGGTGGTGGTGGACGTGGTGGTGGTGGACGTGGTGGTGGTGGATGTGATGGTGGACATGGTGGTGGACGTGGTGGACATGATGGTGGTGGTGCTGGACATGGTGGTGGTGGAGGTGGTGGAAGTGATGGTGGACATGGTGGTGATGGACGTGGTGGTGGTGGACGTGGAGGACATGGTGGTGGTGGTGGATGTGGTGGTGGTGGTGGATGTTGTGGTGGACATGGAGGTGGACATGGTGGTGGTGGGGGTGGTGGATGAGGTGGTAGTGGTGGTGGTGATGGACGTGGTGGTGGACATGGTGGTTGTGGACGTGGTGGTGGACGTGGTGGTGGTGGACATGGTGGTGGACGTGATGGTGGTGGATGTGGTGGTGGTGCTGGACGTGGTGGTGGTGGACGTGGTGGTGGTGGACATGTTGGTGGTGGATGTGGTGGTGGTGGATGTGGTGGTGGTGGTGGACGTGGTGGTGGTGGACATGGTGGTGGTGGTGGTGGACGTGGTGGTGGTGGACATGGTGGTGGTGGACGTGGTGGTGGTGGACATGGTGGTGGACATGGTGGTGGATGTGGTGGTGGTGCTGGCTAAGAGCTCGGTGGAACCACCAACCCCCCGTGGGAGGGGGGAGTGGGGCCGCTGAGCACTTTGCCAGGGTCGGTTTTGGTTCCCAGTCCGGCCCTGCATGCAATTAATTGATTCATCACGCATGATGATCGCGTGCGGAAGCTGGTGTTGTTCGAGTCACGGCATTGGCTTACAAATGTGTGATTCTGGGCAAATTAGTTAATCTCCTGTGCCTTCTAAAAGGCAATGTGTTCCTGTGTGAATGTGCTCTTGTGTAATGTAACTGGGTGTCTTGTAAAGGTCTCTACTACTCTTGAGTTCAGTTTGCGCTGAATGAATTTGCTAAAAAACAGCCAGCAGACCTTGTAGAGCAAGAGCCTATAATATCCGTTCATGTAGTGCACGCACAGCAATGGGGGCTCTGTACAGCCCAGTACTGCACACTAGACGACAAACAAATATCCGTTCATGTAGGGCACGCACAGCAATGAGCATTAAAGCGCAATCCTCCGTTAATAAAAAAAACACGCTGCGCCTGCAGTGAGAGTGGCTCACAAAGAAAAGAAAAAAGTGCTTAGCGGCTAATTAAGAGACACTGTCTCCCATCGCAAGTAAAAGATCCAGTCCCGGTGGGCGGGGCCAAAAGTGGACAGGGTGGTAACCAGGAGGGACTAAAAAGCTTTCTGGATAATCATAACACTCGGTTTTGCATAATTGGTGATGCAAAATGACGCGCACCAATGCAAAACACGGGCGGAGTAGAAAGAGAGCTTCTGGAATCATATTGATTCCAAGAAGCCCTAGCATGGTGAGAGCAGCGCTTGCGCTCAGCTAACGCCAGGCGAGACCTAAAAACTATCTCAATTTTTATCACAGTATAGTTGTGACATCACTTATCATCTGCAATAAGAAAATGACGTAGCTGGTCAACAGCCACTTATGGCAGCTTGTTCATTTTTTGCAGTTAAAATTTATTACAGGAAAGCATGACTTTGTCAGAATGGTAATATACATTATGAGGATTTCTGAAAGTTACTTATGTCAAACTACATATGATAAGATTTTGCAACATATTAGTAGTTGTATATTGTTTTTTTATTTAATTTCTCACTACATTTTTTCTATATATTTGCAACTACATCCGTTCATGTGAAGGACCACGATGGCAAGGCTTTTGGGGGAGGCTAATTGTGCAGCCATATATCCTAAGCAGGGCCACTGAAAATATGTGGCTAGGAAGGTCCAAATTATGAAGCAGTGTTAGTTAAATTATGCGGCAACATAAAGGAAAAATATGCAGCTCCTTTTGTGATATCATTACTGCATTATTTTGTTATTATCACATGTGAGCACTGCCTGGGCAAATGTTTTGCCTCATTAGTTACAATTTAACACCAAAATAGAAAGATTAGAAAGGTTACTGGGCAACCTTTGTGAACGGCCTTTCACTGCTCTTAAACATGTGTTGTTGGATTTTTGGTACTTTTTGATCTGCTTGAGCTACAAACAGTTTTTATGCTACAATCTGTAATTATAAGGAAGATGGGGGTTTACATGACTAAATCCATAATTATGTGGAAAACGCAGCTGCCGAAAATCTCATCATTCCAAAGAGCCTCATTATAAGTTATAACCTACCATCGGTCATATAGAAAAACAATATTTTAAGTCAATTCGAAGTTCCATGACCTTATACAGGAACTTAGCTTTCAGCCTCATTCCTGTATATAGGAAAGCAACTCATCAGGGACTTGCAATGCCTTTATAATGTGTGGCAGAGGGTACTGCACCCTTATATAAACAGTAAAATGCAATGTGATCTGATGCCCCCTGGGGACTTGTTTGACCTTATATACAACGTCTAAAAATTCTTAAAACCAAGCATTTGCAATGCAATAGGTCTCGCATTAGTGAAAGTTTGAGCTTCTAGCATTGCAAATGATATTGCATTAAGGGTGCAGTACGGCACCCTTTCCTTGCTTCATGGAATTTCTTTAATTACTTATGCTACTCTTGGGATATTTTTTGACCAAAAGGAAAATAGAGCAAACATTACCATTTGTAACGCCAATATATGAAACTTTCAATAATGGGATACCTATTGCATTGCGAGTGCTTGTTCTTCTCTGAGTGGGGAGCGAGTGCTCATTGAGAAATTGAGAAGTAGACAGGTAGGTTTAAAGGTAATCGTTTTACTGGAGACAGTACTACTGTAATGCGGTAAAGTAGAAGAGTCAGCTCAGGGAACGAGGAGAATGCTTGTGCACCGCAGCAAGAACTCTTCTCTTGCCGGCACCGCAGCAAGAACTCTTCTCTTGCCGGCACCGCAGCAAGAACTCTTCTCTTGTCGGCACCGCAGCAAGAACTCTTCTCTTGTCGGCACCGCAGCAAGAACTCTTCTCTTGAATTGATGGAAAATGTTCCTCATTCCCCTTTGTGCCTCATAGTCATCAGCACGCCTCAGTCTCTCTCTGACTCAGAAACCCAGTGTTTCCAGTAAGAGTACGTGCTCTCCCGCGTGAAGCGCCCTTGCAGGGCAGGCTTCTTTCAGCCATTGTGCGTGGATGTCTCTGTGAGGCATGCTGAGTGAGTGGGAGCACCGGGCGAGGGGTAAGCAAAAGCATGGCAGAGGAGGAGGCCGGTGGTGCGAACGAGGGACAGATATGGAGGGAACAGAGAGAGGGGCGAAGTGGGGGGAACAGAGAGAGGAGAGGCATAGGTAAATCTAAGGATGTGACAGGGAGTCAGTATATAAATCGAGACATGAACAGAAAGAGAGAGGCAGACATGGATGGAACCACAGAACGAGACAGACGAACGCAAGTAAATAATGACATCAAGGTCTACAAATTGCAGTAGAGTGTGGGTGAATCACGTCGTCAGTCCCTGTGAGGTGCAACAAGGGGACAGCTGAAGGGTAGTCAGGCAGAAAGTTGGCAAAGGTGGGCAGAGTACAAGTGAAATAGGACACCTGGTAAAAGTGTGTACAGTCAAAGCACTGGGACGTGAAGGTCTCATGAGAAAGGTAGGTGCATGTGAAAGGATGTCACAGATAAAAGCAGGCAAGAGTGAAAGGACACAAATTCAAAGGGTGCAGGTGTAAGGTCTAGTGAAATGGGAGTATATGTGAAATAGGAAGAGGTAAACGATGCAGAGTTGGAGGGGACAGAGTTGAAGGACAGCCCAGCCAAAACAATCATTGCGAACATGGTCGGACCTCAGACAGGTGTTGGGGGCGGGCATGCACAGTTGTGGGAGGGGTGAGGTGGTGTGGGAAGTGGCGCTGGGAGATTAATAGCGGCATAGCGGGCGCAGAAAAATGAATCGGCCACAAAGTTTTCATGGCAGGAACATGAGCAGAGGCAGGCCAATCTAAAAAAGAGTGTGCTTGAAATTTGGGGAAAAAGCTTGAAGTGTAAAAGCACATGTAACAGGGGCAGTCCTCATGGGAGGATACGATAGTCCAAAAGGAAGGACTACTAAGCCTATTGACCAATCACAAGTGACCATTTACAAACAACAGTAAGAGGAAGCCAAAAGAAAAGATGGGCGGTGCTTAAAGCCCATATCGAGGAACAGCATGCCTTGCAGAGCAGCGCATGCACTGCCCAGGCTCAACTCTGCCCAGGATCGACCTAAAGAACTGTGTGAAGGTAATTAGCGGATCGCTTAGTACCCCTATAGGAGGGTATGGAGAGAACACACATGCAAAATGGAAAGTGATGCATTTTCCAGCTCTGTTTGTTTTACAGGCAGCACTGAAAGGATAATAATTTCAATAATCAATGGCCTGATGAGCAAATATGGCCATCCCTAGGGGTGTTTTTGGAGGGCGGTGTTTTTCACCACAGCTAATTCTTTTACAAAAATTAGGTCATACAGTGCATATTATATCACAAGGCTACAAAGATAATTGTGAAAAAGCCACTTGTTTTAAAGTGAGTTTGAATAATCTGCATTTATAGTTTGCAATGATCAACTATCATTTTAGAGACTGAATAAATCATTTCAGTCCCTTCACTTTATTTGCACATTTTGCCCCCGCTTCCGATTACCAACCATATCATTTGACAGCCAATCTATTTGAAAGAGTTAGGTTGAGGAAACGAAGTTCTGAAGACTATGCTACATCAGGTCTTAAATAGCACAGATATCCCATAGATTGGAAAAAAGTGCCAAGTACATAAAATAATGCTGCAAGTTAAGCAAATAATAAGGCAGGAATTGTTACTTTTAACATCAACATACAACGGTTTGGCAATGAACTTGCACGATCTTAAAATGTCAACTTGTCACGTTTAGCAAATTAACCAAATTTGCCAGGAAAATAACACTCTTTTAGTGTTAGTAAATAAATATAACCATTGTGTGACCAAATATCACCTTGGGGTACTCTGAAAGTGTATTAATGCTGTTCCATGCATCAGCTCGTCAATTTCCGAACATGTTCATGTTGTGTTCGAATATCAGCTTTTCACCTTGAGTAAACTCTCTTGAGCATATATTTGCTCATCATTTTCTGGAATACTTTCATGTTACCTTGGAATACCAGCTAGTCCTATTAGTAGACAGAGGACCCCAAAATCAGCTCTCCATTTTCCGATATGCATTTAATTCGCCCCAAAATATCAGCTTGTCAATTTCATGCACCAGTTGAGCACACTTACCATACACATAGCACACAGTTACAGAAAAAAGAAAGAAGAAACAATACAGGCTTCCATTGCACAGATGCAACACACACATCGCAGGATGCTGGAGTGGAAGCACCCCTCAAACACACAGAACATATAGTGCAAGCGTGAATAGTGCACGCTTCCCTCACATGCAAAGAACATGTATTTAAATGGATCAGCAAGTCAAGGTTTTCCCCACACTCAAAACAAGTACAGCAAATGTCTCAGCTCTGCAAGCTTCGCCCACAGTCATACTGTGGGTAACAGAGCCATCAGCAGTGCACTTTCACTTCAGTAGCTTAGCACCAACACAGTGGCATCCATTGGAAGAGGTAGTCCTATTCGTGTGTTCTGTTGTATGTACACGGTAAGCAAAACTGGAATCCAGCTCTTATTATAATGAGAATGTGATAACAAATTTAAAACACAGGATAGTGAAATAATTCTTAAAAATGTGCTCAATTTACATTGAAAAGGGCACACCAAATATATGATCTCAACTTGTAAGAACACCTGACGCACCTGCATCGGCAGCTGTTATCAGCAAGACATATTCCTCCTTGGTCTCCCGGTCCAGACTCTGCACCAAGCTGAGCTCTCCACTGTCTGACAGAGAAAAGGTGCCATCTTCGTTTCCAGCAATGAGGGAGTAGGACAACTTGTTGTTTACACCTTGGTCATCATCCCTTGCCATCACCTGGAATTTTGTAAGAATAATGTGAGCAGTTACCTAAACAACTTCACTTACAAGTAGATGAACAGATGCACATATCAATAAGTCTATGGGAATATGTAGGAACTGCTCACTCTCATAATAAAGCCAATCTGAGGATATTACATTAAACTGTTGTTTGCTGTTGTATCATTGCTTAATTGAAGCGTCCCTCATTAACTTCACGGCCCCACCTATTCTCTCTCAGAAAACGTTTTTTTTTACAGTGTGCTTGACAGGGAAAGAGATCCAAACAGAAGGCATGTCCTCTCATCTCACCAATAAGGACCCAAGAACCCCTCACAACATCTAAGTAACTCATTCTGCCAGGGTATTTGCAAGTCACTGCAGTTGACCTCTTTGAAAGGGACAATGACACCAGTGGAGGTTGAGCCCATTGATACAGGTATTAAGACAGAGTGGTCACGTTTGCTCCACAATTAAGGTGCACCCGGGGTGGACTGGGATGCCATCACCTACCAAGGTACAATGTGGCTGGACTCTGGTTTCAATACTCACACTGGATCAATATTCATGTGTGCCATTTTGACTGCCATTGGGCCAAAATGTATTGGCACCAAAAACAAAGCCTTTTAGTCTGATACCTGGACATGCCAACTATGTCACGTAATAAATTTAAGTTGTTCCTGTATTAATAGTTCTGCTTATCATGGATATTCCTATTCTTATTCCTCTTTCTCAGTCCTGCTCACAGATAGTCATCTGCAATGCTAACCTCTTGCCCTACCACTCCTCCCATACGCGGTCGAGCCCATTCATAGAAGTGGCTGGTGAGTGGGCTGCACACACGGGTGACTGTGTGTGGGCCATGCTGCATCAGAGACGGCCTTCACACAACTCAACTTTAGAAACAATTTAATCTTTAATCATACTAATAAAGCACAGGTTATTGACTCTGCTAAGGCCCCCTGAGGTATGGTAAGGAAGGTGGTGGTGCATGCTGTGATGTAGTCTTAAATTAGTCATGCTACACCCTTGAGGCGACAGTAATGTTTGGTGTCCAAGGTTAAATTCAAAGGTTCAAGGGTAGTTTGAGCCCACTGGATGGTAAGTGTGAGCCCCAAGCCGACATTCCCCTTCACTGCTCTGTCCCTGACATCACAAGATTTCAGTTTAAAAATCAGCCTACAAATTTCAGTTTTCATGGGTTTTATGAAATGCAGCTGATTGTGGTCTGCTTTCATATTACGTTAAAGGAATTCCAAAGTCTGGAGTCCTCTGCATCCAAAGACCGGCAGCATAGAGACCCATGGGTCATATGTATGTATAGCTAATATTCCTGGCAAGAATCTAAGTGGAGCGTATTTTGCAAATAGCCAGATTATAAATTCCAACAGGCCCTGCGGACAGTGCACAGAGTGTAGTTTAAGATTTGATCCTCTGCTCCATTGTGGCCATACAATGAATTCAAGGTTGGTTTCATTGGATTTGTCTTCTAAACGTTAAGGCACAATCTGGCAGTTGGATTCTCAAGCGTTTGCTGTCTGTAGATGCAGGCTACCGTCACAGAAATGTTAGTCACTCTCATTTGATGGTCAGTGCAGAGGAGTGGGGGAATTTGCATCGGCATAGATAGTTCTAAATTGGCACTCTTGACGATACTATAAATCGTAGATAATCACAATATCCAGCTGTATTGCTCTTTGCAATGTGGTTAGGGGGCTACTCAATTTAATTTTTTTGACCGGATGAAAGAGAGCTTTTGGTGACCTTTCAGTGTCAAGATCTGTTTTGAGGCTACTCAGCCATGAGGTAGATTTCTTTTAACCAGAATTATATGAGGGCTAGACACTGTGATGTTTGACACGTTCCCTGATCCCTTATCCAGGTGACTGTGAATCTGGTGATCATCACCATATATTTTCATAGATCTCTAATAAGTATGGTGACTGGAGCATGCACATTTCGAACAGTAGGGGTGATAGTTCAGAACCAGTAGGACACCATGTACAACTCTACATAATGACAATTCCACAGGTTCAATGTGCACAGACTGACACTGTATGAGATGGAAAGAGTGAATCAATTCTAATGGCTGTGCTATACACTCCGGCCCAATCATGGGATCTCTTCCACAAGGAATTCAGGACCATGATACATATGGAGGCTAAAAGATCTAGGAGCATCAGTGTACCTTGCTTGCTTTCATTTAGGGTGGTGAGGATGAGGAATTTCATGATATTCACAAGCATAGTTTCTGTTTTCCTCATAGCTCTGAAACCTCTCTGTAGGCACTGTAAAATGCGGCTGTGCACCACTTATTCTTGCAATTGGCACGTCACACAATTCTCCAAAAGTTTGGTTGGCCAAGGAAAATTAGACATTTGTCTGATGTGGCTCACTGGTCTTGGCTGCTTTTTCTGCAAGATAGGCGTGATAATGGGAGAATTTACTTTGAAACAGGCACATTTATCATGCGTGTGATATAGCTTTGGGCAGGCTGCAGGGCAGGGTGCCAATGCAAAGTTGATGCTTTGTACTTCTGGGTTAGAAAGCATAGACCCCAGCAGGGGAAGGCATAGCGTGAGGTAGCGGTATGACAAAGGATCATGGCTATGTGAAACAACTTCCCAGATTTCTGTTATTTTGGTCTCAAAATATCACATTGTCTTTGCAATGTGGATGAGAGGCAGACAGGTGAGACTTACAACTGTTGCACTAGGCATATCTTGGTCAGTGGTGTCCATGCCTCATTTAATTTGGTGCTTCATTTATGTCTTTCGTGATGTATATATTTTGTCTCATGAAATGTTTATGCAATAACCAATTAAGTGTATTATGTCTGCTTCAGTTAGCGATTTGAACCATCAGCATTCCAAACGGCAGCCATCTTTTTCAGTTCTGTCCAGCTGAACCACTTTCTGGTGTTGCACTTTTAACTTTGCAACTTTAATGATCTCTATAAACACATGAGTTCTTATTTTAAGTTGGAAGTGATTGGAATATTCTTAGATTGTAAAATCAGTATGTGTTAAATATGGAGGAAAATTCACAGATCGAATGTCCTCTAGCATATAATGGCCATTTTGGAAGATATTTCCCTGCAGGATTCTAATTTCCATTTTGTATTTCCTCAAGAAAATTGAGAATTTGCTGTTACCACCCAGATCTAAACCAAGCTGAAGTCCAATGTTTGGTCCACCGACTAGCTAGCTGAATCTAAGTTAATTTAAGTTTCCAATGAAGTCCATAGCTGAATTTGCATCCTTGTCTTTGGTTGTAAGATAAGAGAAAATCAAAGTTTTCATCCAGGTGTGTTAGTGCTTACCCTGATGGTGACTATAATATTGCCGTGATAAAGGACATTTTTGGATTCACAGTGCCAGGAGCAACCACACATTCCATCACCGAAGATTGTGTGTTGGGTTTTTCATTGTGATTTATCTTCCAACACTAGGTTAATGACCCTGTTTTTGCTTAACAGTCGATAGCCCCGTTGTAGCTGTTTTCAAAGATGGGTATTGCCTTGTTTCTGAATCATGTCCCAGTGTCGCCCATGTTTCTGGCTCCAATGCCAGCTGGGAGCATCACACAGGGTTGCGGATCAGCCTGAGGTTGCGTATGATGTAGTCTACGGTGAATCATTCCCCTGTGAGTCGCTACTTTACAAACTTCAGACTCATTTCTGAGTATGTGTGTTAAAAATAAATATGAATTCATCAATCCAAAGTCAAATGATTCCATAAAGTTAAAAAACGTTTCATGTTTTCAGTTCGTATTTCTTTTTGCTTTTGTGCAAACAAGCTGAGGAACGTCAACATCTTTCATGGAAATTGTCAACGGTTTTGATTATTGGGACGTTGAATATTGAAACTCAGCATTACCTGTTTGCTTTTTGCTTATCTGGGTCCATCTCAGTATCTCACATCCGCGATAAAGCGATCAGTCGATTGTGAAACACCTGTTGGCTGAACTACTTTAGAATCAATTTCAATTAATCTTTATTGAACCACCATATGAATGGTTTTGCAGTTTTATTAGATCACTTGACTTTGAATTCAGGCATCAAATTGTTAATCAGCATTCATTGGGAGCTTCCATTGACCCATTTGTTCTGTTAAAAAGTTCATGCCCTGAGGAACAGCGGCACATCAGTGATAGCACCCCCCCAGACACACACACCTTTTGCTTGCATTAGACTAGAGTCCATATGTGTCTTCTTTTGTTGTTTAAACTGTTATTAGTTTCAGATCATGTATTATGCATCTTATTTCAACATTTACCAAGGTTTCTTCAAAACATAATTCGAGCACCATAGCAATTTACAAAATCAGTCAAGCCTGCATCTGGGAGGATGGTGTTCACTTTTTAGGAAACACTTTCATGATTGCCGCTGAGGGGCGCCATCTGTCAGGCCTGCCAAGAAATAGCTGAGCATGGCATCTGAACTACCATATCCACTGCCTCTTCTAAGCAGGGCAGCACATGATGGGGCGGGGGTAGGGGGGCGTTCAGATAACCAGGAAACCCTTTGGTCACTTCCCAATTGCACCATTTCCGCCGTCACTGAATTTATGCAAAACTCTCCTAGGTGCATGGAGATGAACATGTATGCAGTCTGTGCTTTACAGACCTGACATTCCTCACTTGCAAACCAACCAAATATTCGTTGTTTTAACCAGTTCTTAAGGCTGCCTGCCCTCAATGTGCAGGAACCAGATGACAGGGGTTCCAAAAAAATCTTGTCCTTGTTAGCGAGCCTTCAAGGTGAGAGATCATGGCAGGAATCCCTTCCCAGAATCTCCCTCTCTGTGGCCAGGGTCAGAAAGCATAATCCAGTAAGTAGAAAAATGCATGACGTGTAACAGCGATGAACATCACAGAAACTGAACTACAATGAACTTATAACTCAATAAGGACGCTGAAAGCTGTGGGACAGCAAGGAGACCAAGCAGAGCAACTAGTTACTGCTCTTGGCAGAGACATGGTTAAAATGGATTGGCCAGAAGGACAATTTGCTACACTCGCTTTAGAAGAACCTATATTAACAAGGAGTGCGTCTGAGAAAATCATGGCCCTCATTAAAATAATGCGTAGACTGTACCACTTGATGGGAGCATTGTCTACCATCGGGCTACATGTCACTCGTGAATACAGTATGCCTGGTGGGATCACCCAGCTGGAGGCAGCCTCCACCTGTCACCACCAATCGGTGGATGGGATACAGCACATTATTAACAGAGGGGCATCCCATTACGAATGTGAACATATCAGTGGCATAAGTTAAAATGATGGGGGGGGCCCTGCAGAGTATGATGAAGGGCCCCTGAGCCTTGCATATCTCACAGATTTGCCTTGAGCTGAATGAGGCCCCCTCTTAAGGCTTGGGGGAGGCTTGAAGGCTTGTGAACACCCCTGCAGGGGCATCAGGGATCTGCATTACACCCCTGATGCACGCCCAATGTAACCAAAGTATACTAAACAGAATCAGCATTATGTGTTCACAGGACAAACATTGTCCAGGATTAGATATGGCCTTTCCTGGTCTATTCTTATGGAGGGCTGACTGGGATCCATATTGGGGTCTTCCCCAGACCTCCCTTTTAGGGTCCCAAGGGATCACTACAACATGTGGGGAGGAAACCACATAGGTCCCTTTTCAAGGTACGTGGAACCCACATGCCTCCAGCAGCTGATGCAACATATCAAGCCAAACAGTCCAAAAGACTGCCTACCGCAAATGTCCAGGTGGGCTGGAAAGCGGTCGGCAAGCAGAGAGGGATTACTTTGAGGATGCCCTACTTGTCAGTGGACCCGTGTACAGCCTGCAGTGTAATGATGGTCAACGAGTCATTCCTTCAGCTCATAGTTTATTTTCATATTCCAAATTTGCGTTTGTACTTCTGTAAATATACAGTCACAAAATGATCTGAAACAGCAAAATAGGGCATTTCGCGCTACATGTAAATAAGTACATAAATAAGAGAATTACTAAAAAGTAACATGCAGATAGTGTACCTTTTTGTTTTTTAATGCCATGGCATGTGATGACATTGCTCACATGCACATTAGAGTACGCTGAGGAGTTGTATTGTTAAAACATGCTTAATACAAGTAGTCAAAGGAGGATCTTGTGAATAATTCTCCTTGTCCTTACCTGAAGTATGACCTTTGGCAGTGTCCTTATATTTTCGGGTACATTCACGGAATATGGAGACAACTCAAATGTAGGAATGACATCATTGACATCTGTTAGAGCAATGCTCACGGTAGCTGTATCAGTCCGAGGGCTGCTTCCGCGATCTGTTGATTGGACGGTCAATAAATACGTTGGTCTCATCTCTCGATCCAAAGGCTTGGCTATAGATATGACTCCCGTAACCGAGTCAATACGAAACTCACTGTTGCCATTGCCCTTGATAATGCCATATCGAACCTGTCCATTTGTACCTTCATCCGCATCCCAGGCAAGCACCTGAATCAGATCAGTTCCAGTTAGGGTATTTTCACTTATTTCCACATTATATAGGCTTTGCGCAAACAAAGGGCTGTTATCGTTGATGTCAAGGACTATGACCATTACATCGGTGGATGAGGAAAGTGATGGCTCACCTTTGTCCGTGGCAAACATCGTCAACGTATAGTTAGAAACCTTCTCCCTGTCAAGTTCACCAGTAAGCCTGACTTCGCCGTCGATGGTCCCAATGCTGAACGTGTTTTCCAGTGGGCTTAGCAGCGTATACTCAATGTAGCTGTTTGGGCCACTGTCCGCATCAGTCGCTTGAGCTTTGAACACAATGGTGTCGATGGGTGTATTTTCTTGGATGTAGGTCACCTTCGGCGAGATGAAGCTGGGCGCGTTATCGTTCACGTCCAGCAGGATGATGGACACCTGCACTGAGCTGGTGTATCTAGAAGCGGGAGGAGGTGCCATATCATTTACCTGGACAACAAGATTGTAAAAAGACTGGCTTTCACGATCCAAAGGCTGCTTGATGCTCAGGATTCCATTTTTATTGACAGCAAAATGCCCAAGGCTATCACCAGATGCAATACTGTACGTCAATTCAGAGTTTAATCCTGAAAAACAGACAAAAACAACAATCATGGATATTTCATCTTTATTAAGAAGATTCAAATTTCATTTAATTTCAGAAAATCCCACTTCGCAAAGACGAAATGTAAAACGTTTGTACAGGCAATGGCACCGTTCGTGCATAAAAAAGGAATCAATTTAAGCAACAACAAAAAATAATTAATGTAACTAATTGCCAATTCAAGCTGGCATGCGCTACCAATGGTGTCTCTTACTTAATTTAATGCATCACATTTGTGTTAATCAAATAAATAGCCTGAACAAGTGAAGCTCAACACTTTCAATGCCCCAAGAGTAATGGAACGATATCCTATTCCTTAAATGGTTTCTCTCAAAGCAGGTATTAATTTACAGTCGCGGATGGTGTGTCTGGCATGGCAAACGCAGAATAAGTGCTCTCTACAAGTGGGGAAGTACAGCAGATGTACATCAGCTACATACATTTAATTATAAATCGCTCAGAAATTCGTACTTAAGGAAGGAACCGAGCAATAATTTGTATTTGACAGGTATCTCGGCGGTATCTAATAGGACACTGTGGAGGGTGACGTTTATATTCTGATGCCTTTGTAGATTCAGAGGGGGGCCTATATGATGCTCTATATGCAGGTGCTATTATACCTATACATGTGCTGAACAATGCGCATAGGTAGCAAACAAGGATATGCATAAGCAATTTGGTTCGGCTCCAGTCTCACCCACCAAAAACTCACAACGCTTTTAAACTGACACAGCCACGGTACTGACTACACACTGTCACAAAACCGCCTCATTACTGCTGGTGTATCACAGGGTGGTATTCTTTCTCCTGGCATGAGTGATACAATAAAACAAACTTACAAATACAAACAAAACAAACTTACAAATATTAGTCTTGGCATGGCAATGATTGCCATTTGTGACATGCCACCCTTTACAGAGGCAAACAAATATTGTTTTAAGAACGAGTTATTACAAGTTACTGCTGGCGGAGCTTGTAGTAACAGTGGAAATTTTCAAAACAAAAAAAAAACAGCTTGAAAATGATGGTTATTACCACTAAAAAAACTTTGGCCTGGTTTTATAAAGGGCCAAAATCAAGCATAGCTGCATACGTATTAGTGTAGGTTCAGGAGACTTTAGGATAATGAAACACCGATTTCTCCTGCTGCTAATGAGATTGTGGGCCTCTGGGAAATTCCACCACCAAGAACATTGCTTATCCCGTTGGAATATTGCTTTATTCTGAAAGCGACGTCGATTAACAAAACATATATATTTGGCTGACAATATTGCAAAAGAACAGCAATAATATTTGACTGCGATACCCCTGAAATCCCCTCCCGCAGAGCTCCTCTCCCTGCATAACTGCAATGCACCACTGGCATCATGCCCTCTGTACTGGGGCTCTCTGTATCCTGTGGCAGGCTCAGCTGCCCGCGCCCTCTGTGGTGGCAGGTGCGTCACCTCAGTCACTGCTCTGGTTCCACTTCTGTCATCGTTCCCACCTCTGTCATCATACCAGCCTCTGCCATCAAACCAACTTCTGTCATCACACCACCAACTTTGTAAATAATTGAGGGCGCTTCTGGCAGTGGTCTCTGCCACCACCATCCTTGACATTGCTCGATTGATTGCACTTACCGCACCCGCAGCTGTTTTGGACTCTTTGAGCCCCAGACAACTGGGATCTTTTGTGCTGAACACCACCAATTACCACATGTACCTCATGGATTTTAACATGTGCGAGCTATTCCTGTCTTCAATGATTGGGGTTATTTTCAGCTCCCATGCCAGTATGGACTACTCAGTTGTTAGTATGTTTACCCTTGTCAGCATTCCGTCCATCATTTGTTTGCTGTAACACTTTTCGCCCTAAGTGGGATGGGTATGCCCAGACGTGGGTCCCTTGCTCACTGTACCACTGGATTCAAGCTAGCCTGGCTGATGAGGGGCAATACCCCTAAACCGGTCCCAGGTGCTTGTTTCCGGACCAGGGAGGACCTGACCTGGCAGTTCGGTCTGGACTGTTCGCATGAGGAACAGGGTCAAGATTGATTTTCATGTGGCTGGGTCCAAACTGGGGTGGCGAAGTGGCCAAAAGAACGATGGATTTAACCCAGATCTTTTGACTGGGGGAGAATGTTTGCATTGTCTGCATTCCGTCCATCATTTGTTTGCTGTATCTTCACCCAACGGCATTACAGAGCAGGCACTTGGGTTGACATTTTAAAATGGAAAAGGCAAAACGTCTCAGGTGCACAGTTGTGTCAGGAGCGCCAAACTTCCTTGCTTTCAGTTTTTTATGTATTCACATTTATGTTTTTTTTCTCCATTCTGAGTCTTTAGACAATGAGCCTTGGGCTACTCTGTTTCCCAATTGAGTGGCATTGTTCCGCAAGTTGTGTATCTTGGATTGTATCATGTCAACCACATTTCAAACAAGAGGTAATTCGGCTGTCACGCCTCAACAATAGTTGGGGGCCACCAGTTAAAGCACTACAATCAAGATGATAATATGCACCAGCCATGGCTGGTGCAGGTACGAGAGGAGGGGCGGGGCAGGGCGTGGAGGGGTGAAGTTGACAGATGATGACTAGGGAAAATAAAATGGAAAAAAAAGAAAAACACTTATCTTGTGCTAGCCACATCGCCGACTATGCAATGACGCGAGCGCAAGGTAAGTGTTTTTCTTTTTCTACATTTTATTTTGCCTCGTCGTCGTCTGTTCACTTTACCCCCCTGCCCACCACACCACTATTACCTGCACCAACCACGACTGTTATGAACTCTCGAATAAATCTACTGTAAATTCTCACCGCAAAGGCAATTGACACAACCAAATCCAGTGACATAACTGTATGAGACTTTAAAATATGTGCGCACAGCTAAGAAAATGTACTGAGAAGTTTGAAATCACAACATTGCCATCATGTTGTAAGCTCTGGTGGAACATGAAACTCAGTTCAGGTTTCAATGTATAAGTTGTCTTCCACTGCAACTCTTGGCAGAACCGTCTCTTCAGTGTGCTCCACACTCAATGTGCATATGAAAGATATGCGGGCATATTCAGATTGTTTCAGTGCACTTTAATGGTGTTCACATTTACACCTCCCTAAGCTTCGCAACCTAATTTAGTGCTGCAGGGGAACGTTGTTTAGCTGTCTGTTCACATTTAACAACTGGGGCCGTATTACAAAGAGTGCTTGTGCGTCCCCTTCTATAATACCGATAGCGCTGGTGCACTTACAGTGTCAGCGCTACCTTCAGAGGGTGTTCCCTCATTTGCATAGGGGCACTTAAAGTGCCAGCGCTACTTTCAGAGGGTGTTCCCTCATTTGCATAGGGGCATGCCCTATGCAAATAAGGGAATTCCTTTGACTATGCACCCGCGCCATATTACAGACGCTGGCGCAGAGTCAAAGAAGCCCTCAGGAGGTGCACTGACAGTGTGACAGTGCACCTCCTGAGAGCAGCCCTCTGCAGGGGGTAAATGGGGTCCCATGGACCCCCCAAGACATCACCTTGCAGGCGGACCGGCAAGGGGATCTCTATTACCCTGTAAAAGTGAAGGCAGGTGCCGCCTGCACTGTGAAAACACAGAGCATCTGCTCTGTGTTTTCACATGAATGTGCTGCCCCTAGGACTGTGTGAGTTTGCGGCTGCCCTGGGGGCAGCGCATACATAATAAGAGGGTGCATTGTAATTGTTTGCGCCCGGCGCACCATTTAAAGGGTGTGCCGGGCGCAAACAATCACAATGCATAATTCGGCCCCTGGTGCACATCTATTCCTGCACCCCTGGCTAGTTTTGGTGGCGCTCTGGGGAACTGCGATGCACAGATTAGGAACCACTTTTAGGTAAATTTAGGAAGAACAGTTTAACTCATGCTCCACGTGGCGTACGGGGGTGCACACTGAAAACATACAACATATGTGTCCCTTTGTGCTCATTGCACCTTCTTCTCTGCACAGGGGACATGAGAAATTTAAGAGCACGGAAGAAGTCACCTTATTTTGTGACTAAGGAATATGCCTATTTTCGTACTGGTCCCAGCCCCTTGCTTGCCCCCATGGCGCATATGTTGTCCATAGATCTTAGTGTGTTTGGCATGAGTTATACACATGCAGAGTATTTTGACCATGCTCAAGGATATATTGTGAACAAAATGCGCGGTTTTTAATATTTGAGTGCCTTGCCAATCAGAGACTGAAATACATTAGAGTGATATTTCCACAGTATACTAAACATACTCAAATAGAGATAGACTTTTTTGATACAGCCTGAAAGGACCTGAGAAAAAGAAAAGTATGTTTGCGGGTCTCGTAGAGCATTTTCAAGGTCTCACGTTGTTGTTCTTAAAATAAATTAAATGATGTTGCTCATAACCAAAACTATTGTTACGCAGATGGCGGGTCTTTATCAGATACAAAGATGTCTGATGACACTGCGCACCATTGTGCAAAGTGTAAAGTATTCAATCACTACCACAGAATATCTCAAGAGCAACCACAGTCATCTATGGGGTGAAGGCCACAAACCCACCAGACTGCCCTGTATGCGAATAACTTCATTGAAAAAACAATTTCCTCTTTTGAGCTTCAGCTCGCAGAAACAAGCAGAACGTTATCATCAAACCTCTCCCAACAATAACAATAGAAGCTGAGTGTTTGAGGTCAGGCACAGGAAACCTCCAAGATAAGAGCCCTCCAGACTGAAATAATACACATGTATGGGATGTAGTGTGCAAAACACAGGGATCAGATTAGGCGACGTTTCTCTTTCAATGAAACCTCGGCTTCCGATCCCAAATAGCCTCCACTTGCCAACAAGTTTCTTTTTGATGTAGGCAGCCTCAACATTTACATTATTGAGCGATGTACTTTCAGAGAAAGCCGAATGAATCATGATCAACAGTGTTAATTTCAAGTATCTTAAAATATATATCATAGATTTTGGACATAGTCACCTAAAAATTTGCAACGGACAAATACAATTACAATTTTTTTACTACATAGATATGAACCTCTTAGTTCTAACGCGTGCTGAGCACCCTTCTCATTCATGAGGGCTGCAAACAACACGGTTGTTGGTGTTTCCTACTTGAAGGTTTTTATCCCATTCCATTGGCTTGGTTTCATCTGCTTTCCACATAGATGGACTAGGCCTGTCAGACATTTTCTCAACACATCTCATTAGTTTAACCAGTGTCACTGCTTGAGCAAGATTAATGGCGTAAGAAATCTGTTTTTTATCTGCAAGTCATCAACACTATGCTTGCCATGAAATGTCCCACCAAGTTGGCTCTGTTGTATTTTGCACAATAAAGTACAAGTGTTGTGCACCTGGGAAGAATCTTGTCAGTAAAGTGCCTGCAATTCGGATTAGCACTTTCAGCAGTGCGTGGACCCAGAAATGCATTCTACAATGAGTAATTTTGTGCTTCACATCATTTGCCAACACGATTCTCACCTGGATATCCCAATTTGCACACGGGCAAGTAGGACATGTGCAATTAGCACAAGGGCAGGTACAGACCAAATTGGAATCCCATTTTGGGAGCAACAGGAACTTAGTACAAAAACAGAATTATCCGACAGTTGGAATCAAGTCTTTAGATGTAGTTTGCATCCCAAACAAGATTGTAAGTCAAACACAAATTGCACCCAACAAGGATAGTTCCTCCTGAAATTTGCAGCAGATAAAACCTGTCTCATAGTGTGGAAGCAAGTAGTGCACATGCACTAGTTCAGTCCATGGAAATGTGGAGTTAATGGGCTATTGGCATGTTATTTCCCATTCTAATGCATTGAAATCGGAATCGAGTGCAAACTACAGACCAGCTTATTAGCGGAGCCTAGGCTAACGTAAATTAGCAATGGTGCAATTTGCACCTAGTTTGTGCAGGTCTGCTGTAATCAGGCCTTTTGCTAGAAACTGTCTCCAGACATTGTCAATCCATTGAATTTCCACTGATTTATTACGGTTTTGCACATCTATATTTGACAGACCATAGGTTCAGAAATATCAGATTAGTAGTGAACTTTTTTCATTTAATTTGCATTCTTGAATGCAAATTCAGTAGTTCAGCCCACAAATAACTGACTGAGTTCTTCTGAGAGAACAGTCTGCTCTGGAAGCATAAGTGTAGATTGGTACAACACATGCTCAGAGGGGCTGGATACATGTCAGATTAATGGGTTGACCACCCTTTGACATCAATGCTTATTTACATACAGTGTGTGTAAATGTATCTGGATGTCCAGAAATTATTAAATGGCTCCAGTCCTCGTGGACCTACATTAGACAACTTTGCATTAGGATATATCCATGTCTTGCTGTGGAAAATTCAGGGATGCACAAGCGTCAGGGATGATCTAGCGTTTCACGATGGCACAAGCATGCTGCCACTACAGGAGATGGGATAAACCCCTAGGCCCAAATGACGTTTAGAACTTCCAAGTGGCCATTTTGAAAAATGTTGCCCATTAGAAAATAAGTGAATACGTTCATTAATAAGCCTGCAGTCCAACGTAATTTTAGCTCTACGCTCGAAAACAAAGAAATATCTTGTGACAAAGTTACAAAATGTAGGCGAGACAAAACTTAGATTGATGTGCTCGGTGGTAATTTGCCAAAACACTTTTTGTGGGGCCCCACACACACTCCTTTGAAAGGAACCCACTCGACGCTTTTGGAAGCTGTCTGGGCCTATACATATTTCCTGGCAAAGAGTGGCTAATTTTTGACCAACAACTGTGTCGCTCCCTACTGGGCCACATACGTCCTCCAGTTGTCCAGAGCAAGTTGCGTCATGCATGCTCAGCGTGAGGGCCTTCTGAGAATGGAAGTTTAATATGTACCAAATGAAGTATGCCTTGAGCGGACTCTGGCAGCTCATAGGGTTCCGCTGCTTACACAACTCTTGAGCGGCGCCTTCAGCGGATGCCTGCTTCTCAACGGGAAGCAGTCCTATAGGGCCATCAACTCAGTAACCATCTGAGGCGATTCCATGTTGCAAACAGAGTCAGGGTATCAGATTTAAGTTGCATATTACACATGATGATAATACATAGCCAGGAATTAGGAAAGTGGCGAGCACTGCTGTAGGGGTATCAAGTTTTCATGCTCAGTTGCTCGCCATGCGTTTCCAGATGTTTGCGGCACATTTCACTCGCTCGAATGGCCCAGTTACTTTACAATGAATTATTTATACACGATCCAGTGATCAGTTACACATCCCGCTCCCGGGGATAGACTGAGTGATAAATTGTGATGTATAAATGAGATGTAGTTTGACAGATATGACAGGAAAGATATGGTGTTTAAACCTGGGCTTCTTGCTCGGCAGCAAAGTGCATTAACTACCGAGCAATTAAAGTGACAAATGGAAGCCAATTTAAAGCGCACAAGTATAAAAAAACATATTTTAGTCCTTGAAAAAATCTGCCATCCGCACATTGGAAGCTTTAGTTCGGAGACAACGTTGATGTGTGTGTCGGCAGGACCCATAACCGCAGCCTGAAGCCCTACACTGTGCGCCAGTACCAAAAAAATGTGCAAATAATTCAGCAAAACCTGCACAACTGCCATTAATTAGGGATGTTTGAAGGGCCGTTAAGTGCAAGCAGACAGCATAAGGCTGACGGGAAAATCTGTGACAGGATAGACTCATGCAACATGTCTCACTCTGTGTCACTCAAACATGATAATACGGAATGTGCGGCAGGATGTGAAACCCCTGCGCCCACGAGGAAGCGCAGAAGCTGCAACAGCCTTTCCCTGTCAGATTTCAGTCCCTGCGCTCAATAAAGCTTGCAGGCCTCACTCAAACGTCGGGAGGCTGCCACACGCAGACAAAGCTCCCAGGCCAAATATTTAAGGATTCAAGTTTATATAGGCTAAAGGAAATGTAAACGATAAGGATAGTTATACAACTTATCAACACTTTTCGAGCAAATTGAAGCATGTGCTTTCTTGGGCTGGATGCACACTACTTAATATTCCGATCACTCACTGAGCAGTGATAATCTGGATCTAATATTTTGTTTAAACAAATCAGATGAAAAAATATATCGCTTTTTCTATGCTCAATTTGCCAAAAATGAAACTTAACAAAGTAAAATATGCAATTGCAAATAGATTTCAATCTAGAACGGCGCCCTTTGCCATCATCCGTGTGATTTGTTTTTGTTTGCTTTAGCGGCATGGAAGGTATAGCACATACGTTAAAAGGTCCAGGTATGGATTTTTCATTCTTCGTAAATCATGAAAAAAACACTAGAAGCTCGGGAAACAAAGAAGCTTTTGGAAGTTGGGTGGATAGTAAAGAACTGGATCAAAGGAGAGAGGCAACGCTTGAGGCGTAAATTAGCCACCATTCCAAGTTGGCTTAAATACCCAGTTCTTGATCTCATATATTTTGTGTGGTTTATTCATGTCTTATCTGGGATCTTCTGCCTGCATTCACTGAATAGCCTTTATTCCATGCGTCTGTTATCTTTCACATTCCTTTCCAAACTTCCAATCTTTTACTAGAGCTGACATTAAGTTGTCAATCTAGGGTGCACATCTAAAGCCACGTCCAGAGTGTCCCTGGAAAACTGCCTTTTAATCAGCCATTTGCATTCTAGAGCTGGTGTCCCAACACACTTGCCTCATCAATTTGTTACTCTGTCTCTGCTTGCCAGTTCCTTAACGCTGTGAATGAATGTATTGGTTTGCATGATGTCAAAAACAACAAAAATCTAGGCCACCTGCTTCAATGGAAGTAGTAATTTGCAACACAGAATCATTATTCTCCACCTGTCATTCCCTCAAGCCATTGGTCAGCTCTGGACTCACAATCATAGCTGGGAAGAAGTCAAGAAGCAGTCCTCCAGCTCCCACCACACATGTCCTTTGAGATAAGGACGTTTTTCTGATCCTGTGTTACAGAACACAAGCATCTTGCTATAGACTTTCCCTTCTCAGAACTGACTGTAGATACAGGTACCCCAGTGGTAATTCTGAATCTACAACAAGACAGCCTAAGGTAAGTGATGGTGTGAATGTCAACCAATTCTGCTGTGCTTGAGGAAATTAAAAGAAAAGTTGCTGGGATCAGTCATTGTATGGTGATGGACGGTGGAAGAAAAACAGTGTGGACTTGTCATTTTTAATCGCCCATCGCTGTGCCTCCATAACCTCTGACATGAAGCAGGAATGATGAGGTACAATTCTTGAGCTGGGTCAGAGGTTCTTATTGACCATACAATGAAAATAAATCAAGGTGGCACAATTTGAGGGTGGCTGTTGTGTCTACCTCTTTATCGTGGTACAGTAAGGAGGCCTGTACCATATAAATGCATAATTTACCAGTCTAGTTTGTTTTCCTAATATGTTTAGCCACTCAGGCAAGCCTACACCTCAATCCCTACCACAAAATTCCAGTAGATTACATCTGATTTTATCAAATTTTGCACAAATGGAGGACAATTTATAAGAGTACAAAGTTATAGGAGGGTTCCAAATAGCATGTTACGTGGGAACCCCGTATGGAACATCCTATGTGAAAAGTAAAAATAAATGCAAAATTAATCTGCTCAGTTAAGCAACCTGACACAACTAGCACCAGAGCAGAAAACATTGTTCTGGAATAAATATAGAAGCAAATATGTGTGATGGGATAGAATGGACTACGTTTGACCCCTTCTCCTCATTTACGTATCTTAGAAGAAAGAAGTTCTCATGAATTATGTTCATCATGAAGGATTCTCGTCGGTACCCTAACAATTCCAGTAGGAACGATGCCTCATAATCCGTATTACTATTTGTTTAACTAATGTTTTGGTCCGTCTCATAAGTTTAAAATGTCATCCACACCGTATTCAGGCATCAAGATAAAACATACAATTGTGAATAACAAAGCACAATGATAAAAGTTAAAGTTATAAATACACTCACCATCATCAGCATCGGTGACATTAAAAATGAGAATGGTTGATCCCAAAGGAAGATTCTCCATCAAGGATGTGCTGTACGACGACATGGCAAAGATTGGAGCATTGTCATTGACGTCGAGGATGTTAAAATAAACTTTGACAGACGTGGCCTGCCCTCCTCCATCTTCAGCACGAACAGTGAGTATATAATACTGCTGAACCTCGTAATCCAGAAGCCGGGTCACATTGAACACTCCTGTCACTGGGTTCAGGAAGAACATGCCATCTTCATCATCTTCACTCACAGCATATGTAATTTCACCATTGACGCCTGAATCATCATCAGTGGCCAAGATGGCGGCTACTATAGAACCTGAGGTGCAGAGAGAAAAAACACAGTCAGAAAAATGGGTGGCATTTCCCAAATTAAAAAAATAAATTTGGAGGTTGTGCTTGAGCTCAAGCAAAACATCTGATAACCATTTTCTAGATGGCAGTGAAGGATCTAAAAATAAGAAGTCATTTTGATACTTGAAAGACATGCCCAGAGATCAAAGTACATATGTATAACTGTGAGCGATAAACACTAGAGGCCTCCTTTGGGCTTGTGCATACTTGTTTTTATTTCTTTTTTTCTTTGTTCTCACAACACTAATGGCTCAATAGCATGCTGCTGTAAAACGCATTCTAGATCAAAATGAACAGCAACATTGACTTAGAAACAATCATTCTACTTGCAACACATTTCACGTTAATCCCTGTCCACCATGGAAAGGAATTTCCAGTTTTACCGGTTTGTTCTTGCTGGTTATACACTTTTTCCCCACCATGAGGTCGTGGCAAACAGTCAAAATGCTTCTTGATTTAGGGGAACATTCTCACAATAAATAATTAATACATTTCACATTTCAGTTAAATATATCTAGCATTAATTAAATCTAAGCTGGAATGTGACTGTCACCAATCATTTAAACCGTGGCATTAAATGTGCCCTCTATTGCAATGGAATGTCTTTAGCCTTAAGAGGTAGTGATGTTGCAGCCGAATGCATAATATTATGAGTGATGTCCACAAATGGGCATTGTTTTACATGAATAGTTATGGTCCAATATCAAGTTCTGAGACAGTGTCTATATTTATAGTAAATTGAAATATAAAACATGTTCTCGATAGTTATCTCATTATTGTTTGCAGTGTGTGGAATTTTTTGTCTAAACTTGCACTACGTTGGAAGAACGCGCAAATGCCTATCCGATATTCTGTTCTGTGTTGCTTACACCTAAACAGAACAGAATCTAGGTTTGTCAACACTTTGTGGACCATGGATACCAAACAAGTCTTTGATGCATGGTGTGGTCTAGTGTTTCTTGTTGTTACATAAGCTTGATATAGCGCTGCGACTCGCTCCCAAGGGGGCATCTTGGTGCTTGGATGGCAGACCAGTTAGGAAGCAACCATTAAAAGAGCCAAGTCTTGAGATGTCTTTTAAAACCTGAAAGCTTGGTGCATGTCCAACGGGATGGAATACTTTCTGAGACTAGTGCATCGCCAGCTTCATGAATCTGAGGTTGTTGTTCCTCTGTACTGTTTATTTTGGAGACGAGGTCTGGATAGAAAACCTGGGCATCTCATTGCTCTAATATGCATATAACACACAATTCAACGAACAATTATTTTCAGTATGGTGTCAAATACACTCAAAACAGCCCTAATAAAGGGAGTGCATTTCACACCCCATCAGTTAAGGCTAACTTCAACAGGCAGACGGCTGTTGAAGAGATATTTAACATCATTTCCCACAAAGAGAACTCTAGGTTGCTTTAACATATAGCCACAAGCCATACTGTTGATAGACTAGATGATAACGCCAAGGAGGAGGGTGACATCCGTGAGGGAGGACTGAAAATTGGAAAGGGAAAGGTGACAAACTATTTGCAAACAACACCTAAAGTCCGACCTGTTACTGTACCTTAGCAAGCCTGGGGCAATTTTATAATTACAATGCACTGCCCCGGTCTGCACCATGGCAAAACCCTAATTATGTGCCCTTGGAGAAGACCGGAACACGTCCGGCGTATCACAGCGAAGTCAATGTGTTGTTCCCAGTGCAGGTGCGAATCTGCACCTGCACTGGAACAACGTATTAGTGAAAGTTGGACTGGCTGTTTAAAGCTACTGATCTGCCTTTTACTGAGGCAGCTGACCTGACCTATGGGATAAAAGGGGGGTGGGGACCCCCACAGGCAGCTGCAGTCCATGAATGTTTTTGCATGCTGGGAGCGAAGTGCCTGTGGTTCCTGTGTCCTCCTCAGTAAGGGCATTCTCGGAGGGTGCACTGACTGTGCACCAACTCTATGGGGCGCACAGTCAGTGTGACTCCCAATGGCTTATTTGTCTTTGCATCTGCATCTATAAAATAGCCTGGGTGCAAAGCAAAGTCTTCCCTGATATGCATGGGACCATGCCCCTGTACAAATGAGAGATCACTCCCTTGCGATCACACATATAGCATGAGTGCAAACTGTCCATGGAAGCATCTGCGGACCTTTCTGTAAAACCAAAGAGCCTTGGAGCACAGAGAGTGGATGCACAGACCACTTGGGACAATTCCCATAATACATCCCCAGACCTTCGTTCAGAAGCGGTTTGAATGATCACCACAGCACAGTGCCCAGAATGTTATTTGATCAAGAGCTGACCTGCATTGGCACAGAAGCAGTGGCACTGATGCATCTCTTTAAAGAGACCGTGGATGACATTTAATGATAGTGCCCCACACCAATGACTTCAAACTTCTTTGCAGTATCCTTCGATGCTGCTTCTCACAATTCTTCCCTGAATGAGGTAAACATGGCTTTGAAAACCGTAGAGGTCGTTTATGTTGAAAAGAAACTAAATACCTATTGATCATTGTAAAGTTCTAAAATGTAGGACTGGGCAGTTTGAAAATGCTCCTCTATGTAACCAAATGACATTACTTCAAAACAGCCCCCTCAAAACAATAAACGTTTGAGAAATGTGATTCAGGCCCCAGAAGACATATTGCTACGGGCCTTGCCATCTAATACATCTTGGAAACAGTGACCCAAAATGATAACATAAAAGCAATTCTGGAGCTACCTCTTACCTGGAATAGTATCCTCTGGGACGTCGAATGAATAGACTGCTCTGGAGAATTTGGGAATGTGATCGTTGACATCGCTGATGGTGATGTTTATCCTCATGTCGGAGGACTGTAGGCCGTCGTCCGCCCGGACCAGCAGCGAGTACTTGGATCTCCGCTCTCTGTCCAGTCTCTTAGTGGCTATCAGATCGCCTGACTCTGGGTCAATGCGGAAACTCTCATCTGCACCGCTTATAATGGTGTAAGTGACAAGCGCATTGGCACCCTACATAAAAACAAAACGATAAGCATTTATTAAACCTTAGATAAGTCAACTGTGCAACAGGAACATTCCGAATTGAGCACCTCCTGTAAACATTTTCAGCCCTTCCTTTCAAACTTCGCATATATTCCGTGTCCTCAGGCTAACCATGATTTTATTGACCAGACACAATTCGAATCGTGTTGAAGTGCTGGCTGGTTTTAATTGCCAATAAAATAAAAATATAGAAGCAAAACTAAACACAAAGAAACAAAGAAAAGATTTTGCTGACTGTGCACGTAACAATGAAAGAAATACTCATTCATTTCAGGATCCATATAAATCAAAGTTTACTTTATAGGGTGTAAGTAATGAAGAAAGCTTGCATTGTTTGTGCCCTCTGTTCAGGACATGAAATACTAGACTGTGACAGAATAAACTGTTCCATAAGGTATGGGATGGTCGTAAAAAGATTTGGAAATTTCGGTCTTTATTTAAAAATCATAAATCATGTCTTAAATTTAGCCTTCCGTGTTTCTTTAAGCTGACTCTCCGGTCCTGAAATGATACTCAAGAGCTAGGCCGTGCAAGTACTTACAGTGTGGGGGATGTTCATCTGTTAAGTGGATGTTGACATCTACCCCCTCTTTCAATAACACCAGCGGGAGACATCAATAGGCTGATAATAGCCATGTGACAAAGCCGACACCCCACCAGAACCTCTCTTGTATCCTCCTTTCACCCCTTTCTTTCCTGCTTCCTTCTTTCTATCATCCTTTGCCTAATTTCCCAGCAAGTCAATGTAGAGGGGATTAGCTAAACAGATATTTCAAAGTGCATGTAATCACTGCAATACAAACTGCGTTTGGCTAACCTCGTAACAGAAATGCTAATGTATCTGTTTATAAAAAAAAAATCCTTTGAAATCAAAAAAATAGGCTGATAATGGGCCTACTGGTAAGGCTTCAAACTGACAGCACCGATGAATAGTTGTCCAGCTTTTGTCTTCCCATTTTGCTCTTGCAACACCGGTTAAAGTTTTGTAGAATTGATGCAACTCACTAGCCACTGACTTCGCTCATTTGATCGCATTTTAAGTAAATATTGCAATTTGTGCAGAAGCAAAGACCACATCCTACTTCCTGAAGTCCAAAAGAGATATCGAAAGGAGCCCCACAAAGGAAGTAAGAGTCCAGAGGGCCCACGGGAAAACAAAAGCAATGAGAACTGAGAAGGAAAACCTGATGAGAGGTGATAGTGTTGAGCAGTTAGTGGAGGAGTGTGAGAGATGTTAAAGCAAGGAGATATAAAAACGAATTGAGTACACGAAAGAAGAGACAGAAGGAGAATGGGAAAGAAACCACTCACATCTGAATATTACAAAATACACTACAACCTTTTGTGTATTTGAAGGACCAATGAAAAATCAATTTTCTTAGATGTAGTAGTAGCTTTGACTTTTAAATTCATAACAAAAACCATCCATATATTAAACAATATATTCAACTTTGGTCGCTACATAATCCAATATAAATGTACAGATTGCAAGTAAATGCATTATCTATTCTTACTGATAATTCCCTCTTATTCGAAACTTTTCTGCGTGCATCAGTGTGGGTTGCTGAATGAGAGAAGGCCTTTGAGGCCACTATTTATCATGTAAATAAGTAGCAAGTGTAGGTAATGGAGAGCCTATGATTGTCCTCATATTCTCCTACAATCATCACCTCTTACCCACTTAAATTCCTGACATATTATAAATCAGCGATAGGAAGAAGGATTTTGATATATGTATGTGTTTTTCCTCTTACTAGAAATGATGTCAAAGAAACGCTACATATGATGATATTCTTTAGAAAAATAAACCAATCCTTCGGAGAGTTATTCCGTAGAAAGATTCTACAAAGGCCTGCAAAAACAACCCTTTTAATGTAAATTGATGCTGTAGAGGAATCCCAGAAATAATATTTATTTACATACGTTTATATCTATATATATATTTTAAAAATATACATTCATCCTTCGTGTTCTTGCTAAATCCACATTAAAAGAAAATCCAGGAAGAGCAAATAACAAAGTACTGAAAAGCAAATGCCCCTCAAGTGTGACTGAATTTTAATACAGGATTATATGTTTTCTTCCCTCCCGAAAAGGCTGAGTTTAATCGCCCAGAAGCAGCGTTCAGACCACACTGCAGTGCTATAAACAAAGGGCATGATTTAGGGGTTGGTGCCCTCCTTAAACTGTGAACTGAACATACATAAACTCCAGCACTGCATGTGGTAAATATTTTACAGCGCAGCGCACCCCGCTTCCATTACTCACACTCTTCCAGTATTCCGATGGCTTTTTAATGCCACTCAGGGACTATAAACTGTTTTTTAAAATACACAGGCAACTTTTCAAGCTGGAAAGAAAAATGATTGTTTGGCAACCTACAGCTGAGTTCCACATGTGTGGACATATGTGGAGAAGTCCAGTCGATGGCACGGCCAGCCCGTAGATCCCATTTAGGGCCAAATTTACCAGCACCCTTATTGGGATCATGAATTATTCGCCTCAATGACACCCTGCAGTTATTGGTTAGCGTTGACTGGCACCAGACTCGTGCTGACAAATAGAGCAGATTTCAGATTTGCATAACATGGCGTGGGGCAAAACATGCAATTAGTGTGCTAACACACCTTCTTTGGTGTCACAAATTGTAGGTGTGCAATTAGCACAGCAAATCCGCACCCAAGTTGCAATGACCCCACCTTAGAGAATTATGAAGCACCAAACAGGCCAGACACATGAAGATGAAATCTCTGTTTGGTTGTGTCTGTTGCGTATTCCTTTTCCAACATGCCTCTACTCTCTTGGCATTTGATAGGATGGTGAGTGAGCGATCGAGAGATTAAAACTTCCATCACTGTCGGTAATCAATGCCAGTGATACTATTTATTCATATATTTATGACCAAAACTTTTAAATAAAAAACTAAGCAGTGAAAAGCACGTGCAACAAGAGATGTATTATACAGTGTAGAAATGTAAATGGATTTAAATGGTCAGTAACAATTTTACAGTCCTTTAAAGCATTATAATCCTGAATTCAACACAGGAAATTCTAAAGCATTAATACAGGTAACCTATTACAATACAATGTGAGGAGAAAAGAGTTTCCACAAAATACTTTTTAGAGATATAAGATGTTTAGCCAGTAACGGTGCCACCAGCATTTGAAGGGGTCCGGTGAACACCATCTTTTAGTCTGAGTGGAGGTGTGGGCAGTGGGAGACTGGGATGCACAGCAGAGGCAACAAAGCATCAGTCTGTACAGCCACCAGTCTATGTGAGGTTGTGTGATCTAGAAGAGGTAAGGCAAGATCACAAGCAGAAAGATGGGAGAACTTGCAGTTAAGAAGTGCTTAATTTGTAACAAAACGAAGTGCCAGGGCCCTCGTCAGGAGTCCAAAGCAGCTTGCGTTGCCCATTCCCCTGCCAGAGCAGCTAATGACTGTACCAGCACAACAATTAGCCATCTTACTCTTAAAAGTGTTAAAGTACAGGTTATTCCAGGCCACTAAAAGCTATAGGAATGCGTCAGACAGCAGGTAGTTCTCACTTTAATGCATATTAAATTATTAAATAACTGTTGTTGTCCTATTTGAACGTAGGAAACAGCACCTCATGTGGCAGACTGCCATAACAGCCGTTGTTTACTATTAAGTGGCGGTGCCGAGCACCGGAAACCACCAGCGCAAATTAAGCACTGCAGTTAAGTCATCCATTCCTGGGGGCAATTATGATGATGGGAACAGGAATGAAGATGGACTTGGAAGACGAAATGATGAGCCGGGTAATAAAGTAAGGAGCGTATGCGAGAATGAAAGAATTTTGAAGTATGGCCATATGGAACCAAAGTAAAGGTCAGAAAGAAGCGCACGATTCAGGCAGGCTGGAAGTCATGAGAGAGATGGCAGTAACAGACATCAGCTTATGGGGAAAGGGTGAAGAAGGTGGGGCGAGGGGAAACATATTAGCAGGAAGCCTTATTCATTAAAAAGGGATATTGTAATAGGAGGAAACACCAAGTAAAGTAGATTCCGGTGCTAACAGATACACCATAAACACTCAAGAGGGAAAATGGCACGTGGTAGATGTGACAGGACTGTTCTTGTGGAAGCATACGGAGAACAATTTAACATGTGACATTATTTGCTGATTCTTTTGATACCCCAACGTCCGCGCATAAATATGAAGTCAGCCCCTGTGTGTGCAGATTTCCGAAAGATCATCAATTCATGTTTCTGCACAAGATGACCATGCAGAGGACACAGCTCAGGTCAGGGAGGGAGTTGCAGATTTTTGGGTCACTCCAAGAGAAAAACTGATTCAAAGTCTGCAAGGATCTCCAATCACAGTCTATCCTAATATTTTGTCACACTGAGGCATAGCTTAGTATAATCAGCTTACAGGTAGATGGTTAGGTTCAGGTCTCTAATCAGCTTTCCAAAGGTTCAGCATTGGGTGAGAAAGGGCAGACCCTTGCTGATCCCCATACAGTGCAGAACCAGAGGGGCATGTGAGTCTTTGAACCTCATCTCTTGCACCTGGTCCTGTACAGATAAGTTGAAAGATTTGAGAACATTTTCTGTAATACCAAAGCATGATTCTGTGCTAAGAAGAAGAGTCTGGTGATCTATTGCATCAAAGGCCACCAAGCAGCAAAGGAGTAAGTGTAGGCAAGTTTACCTTTGCTAGGAATGCAGAGTGTATCATGAACTACCTATAGTGCAGTGCCACATCCTTTCCTAAAGCCTGATTGGTATTCCCCTAATAAGGTTGTTCAACTGGTCAAAGTACTCAGCCTTCCCGCCACACATAGAGTTTTGCTAGGAATGAAAGGAGTGGAATAGGTGGTAACTGGTCAGGATGGAATGATCGTCAGTCAGTTTTTTTCTACAGGGAAGTAACCTTTCCTATCTTCAGGGCTCAGGAGAATCTTCATAGGCATAGTGGGTTGTAGCAAGTCCAGGCCACTGCTTGGGAAGGTCTCATTCGTCGGGAGGCTGGATATCATTATATTTTGTATAAGGAGGAGCACTGAGGCTAGGGAGGAGAAAGGAAACTGGAGAAGTAAACAAGAATATCTGGTGTAAGGAAAGATTGGAGGCTTTATTGCTGCATGTACATAGAAAAGCATTTTGTCAAGCAACTTACGGGATACAAATGCACCTGCGACTCATGGTACTAATCACTTTATTCACTAAGCAAATTATATTGAGAAGGCGAAAGGTGCACCTGCTCGTCATTTCTTATTGTGTTATCAAAGCGATAACACTGCACTGTATACAGGGCTCTAACTTCGGTTATATGTACAGGGGAGAAAGTCATGCAAGACCACATGTCTGGTGACAGCGCTCCCAGTAGGCTGTAAACACAGTAACCACCAATCTACGTATATGAGAGCAACGACCTATCCAGCACCCAAGCTCACAAACCCACTGAGTGGAGTGAAATGGTGATTTTCTAAATGTAGTATCAACATTTTTGACAACTCATCCTTCCTTTTCCATTTTGGTACTTGTGCGATTCATTTTATTTTCTCTTTGAGCCACATTCTTAACACAATGCTAGAACCCACTTACAGCTATTCAACATCAGGAACTGTTTCCAAAAAAAGTAGGTTTGATTGGTGATATAAGCCATACGTGTCTACATGGTGTAGAATTGTTGTTAAAGCAAAATAAAGCAAAATTTATTTGGGATGGATACCATCGGCCACAAAGAGGGCACAGGAGATCACAGTTAGCAGACCAAGTGACACGCACAGTCTCGGTGGGGTGGAATCAGGACAGGATCACGAGGTGCCACAAAATTTGTTTCACCACTAGGACGGGTAGGATCACTTAGAAATAACCCAAGCTTTCCCATACACTAGCAACGGTTCTAACATGGGCTACTGCTAAGAGGTCTTCAGTCTTAAACATCCGTGACTAAAGCTTCCAAGCTTCCACCACGAGAGGTGTTGTAGACACAGGTGTATCTAGGCACGCAACACAGCTTAAGAAAATAATTCAGGAGGAATTTAAGATTTCTGAGCTAACCACATTCTTTATTATTTGTTCCATTTAACCAGATATTTAATTCTTTCCATTATAAGATCCAGCTATAAAAGCATTGGCATTGTGTATCACATTGGATAAATGCGTGCAGTGTCGTAAATTAGGTGAAATGGAAAGCAACCATAACATTGAAATCCTATTAAGCAAATGTTCTAATACCTGGAAATGTTCTGTCTACACTTATGGCTGAAAAAAGTTCTTCAGAAGCAATATGAGTAGCCGTAACACATCTGGTCACGGTTTTCACTCTGCTTCTAAGGCAATTTTTCAAGCCGTAGTCTTTCAACGTACAAATTATTGCCAAGATTCAATTTTTTCATGCATGCCCGGAACCTAACAGGCAAAAATGAATAGAAATGTGCCATGAGGACCAGAGATCAACAACAGGAAATATTCACAGAGAGGAAAGAGTTGCTTGGAGCTGGGCCCTCTCAGAAGTCGGTCTGATCACTGGAACACACTTGTGTCCACTTTATGCTGATGCATAAGTGACCGTGCATTAAAAGGGCATATGTTTCATGTAGGGTTGTGTCGGTGAGAATTTTCTCCACTCTTTTATCTTCTCTTGTTTATCTGGAATTCTAAAGAAGGCTATCACAATATCATTAAATTAAACACCACTAGTTGTAAATGTACATGTCAAGGGATGCATCCAAGGGCACACTTTTGCTGTGGAACTCTGTATTTGTTATTGGATCCTCTGTCACACTTCAGTAGCAAGTAAGTGTGAAAATACCAGGACTGCAGACTGCAAATTGAAGTTTGTATTTCACAAAACATGCTTTTTCACTCGTACAGGTAACATGGTGTTTTTTAGGTCTGTCCTTTGGTGATCTTTAGCTGTATTGACAGCCTCATGTTTGCGGGCCCAGGTCTGCTTTCAGGACAGAGATACCTAAAAAAGATAACCACCCACAACCCAGCAGGTCTGCTTTCAGGATAGGGATACCTGCAAAGGATGATACCCACACACGGTTCAGAAGGTCTGCTTTCTGGAAATATACCTGCAAATGATAATAACCACCCACAATCCAGAAGGTCTGTTTTCAGGACTGGGATGCCTACAAAAGATGATAACTACCTACAACCCAGCAGGTCTGCTTTCAGGATTTGTAGTGGGTCACAATTCGACCTACCTCATTAATATCCATTAGGTAGGTCCCAAAATTAGACCCACTATGACTGTTTAGAGTCACAGGCATGGTGGCCTACAGGGGTCAGCAGACCACCATATTTATGATTGCTTTTAAATGCAGCCCGTTTTCCTAAAAGTAAACGAGATGTGTTTAAAAAAGAAAATGAACAATTTTGCAAACAATTCCCATTGACCACTGCCTGCCCCTAAAAAATGTTTTTCTAATCATTCACAATGGTGAAGAGGTCACTTGGTGACCCCTTCCCGTTTACAAATAGTTACTACCAATTTGGATTTAGTGGTAAAGTAGAATTTTGGTTGCAAAACATTACTACATAAGTTAAAGGAACCTGTATTTGGAAGGGATACCCTTTATAACCCTTTCCAAATCACGATTCTGTATTTAGTCTGAAACACAAAAAGTGGTTCAGTAACATGTTACTGAATGCCAATTTGGGTCTTGCACATTTAAAAACACCATTTTGCAGGCACAATGGTTGAATTTGACCTTTGCGACCGTAAAATCACTTTGTACATCCAGCCCTAAGATATGCTACTAATACCCAATTTAATGGAGTTCAATTCACTCATACTGGAAGGATGGGAGGGTGAGTTCGTCTTCCAAGGATCCAAACTCATGAGCTGGAGACATCAGTAGCAAGCACTTAACTCACTGAGCTGGTAATGTATGTTTTTCTACATTTCTCATGTGGTGATCTTCACTGTTATAAATTTTTTGCTAAAAATCTTGCCTGCCTTCCATACAAATTTTAGCAACTCTGCTCACATGAGTAGAGGCTTAATCCCTGCCACAACTTGTTAGCACTTTAATTGGTTGTCTAGTCTTATTTTCATCCTTCAGGTGAAAAGGCCTCCACAACTGGCACAATGCTTCTGATTTCTCATCATTCAAATGCCTGCATGGAGAAGCTGTAGACCTGAGCTTCCAGAGCTTTCACCGTAACAAATAAATGTTGTACTTTTAATAACTCTTCAGCGTTGAACATTGGTGTGATTGTAAAGCTCCATAGGAGGCAACAAAATAGTTTTGCAAGAAGGCATACGCGACCTGAATAAAGCAGACCGAAGCCACAGACAAACAAGAAGAGACACAACAATGAGAGGAAGAAACTGAAAAAGGCATTTGATAACAGCCTGAAATAATTAACTGAGAGATGCCTGAACATAATCAAAATGGTGGCATGGCAACAAGAAAGGGTGCTTGTATTACATTCTCTTGGCATAATGTCGACATTCTCATTAAAGGCTTTGCAGTTCATAGTTAAGTGTGTGATTGCCTTATGAAAGAGAGAGCAATATTTCAGGAATGGAACCCATGGCCTACCTCGTCAGCATCCATCGCCGTTATCTGCATTATTTTAGACCCATCGCCAATATTCTCCTCCACTGTCAGGTCGAGCAGATCTGTTGGGAAGACCGGTGGGTTATCGTTGACATCCTGAAGTGTGATTTCCACCTAAAGGGGAAGAACAAACTGCATTATCATCAAAAGAGTTGCTTGTGAGTCTTGTTCGCTTATAGGCTACAGTCAGCATCAGCAGAAAGCTCAAGTGGAGACACCACGTCAGAGAAGAATGTGCTATGGGAATGCATGTCCTTCAGAGTGACTCTTGGACAAAGTGAAAGTGCAGCTCGATGCCAGTCCTAGATCATAGCTAGTGTCTGTGTGAGTAACACTTAGACCTATGAATGACTGAACTTCGAACACCTGGTCTAACTTACCTAAAAGCTGCCAGAAGTGGGGGGTAGCGAGGTGGGAGGGACGGAGGGCGCAGGTATTCAAAGCCTCCGATGCTATGAGAACGTGTACAGGCAGAGGCAATTCACAAGTCTCTGTAACAACCCAACTAATTTGCAAGTACTCTTGCCACAATTAACTGCCTACTTCATCCTCCAGATTCTGTTATGGCCCCATCACAACGTTCCCATATTCCCCCACCCCCCGAAGCAAATAGAAGGCTTCACTCAACAGGCACCACCCCCTCCTTCAGTTCCACCATGTATTAAGTGCTAAAGAAAACATTCCTTCTACATATTGTGTTTAAACAGTTTGCAAATATTGATGACAGTGTTTGAAAGATATTAGCCAGGCAAGTTTGTGGAGTGTCCCTTCCAACTTGGATTGTTTAGGTCACGGACACGCTAATGCTAAAACGAAACCTTTAGCGGCTTGCTATTTTCTTTGTTCTTTGGGTTGTAGATGCTAGCCTTCGCGAAGGGAAATAAGGGGATCACTGCAGCTGCTTTACGTCTCCTTGGGAAGTCAAAACATTCTGTAAGGCTGAGGCAATGAAGTCATCACCAGGATTTGAAGACCACCAGCAAGGAAGTGGCTTATCTGGGGCAGCTCTGTCATTACCAGCCAGTTGGGAAGCCAGATGGGTGGATGATAAACAGGAAGTGATAGGGAGGCTGATGGATGCACATTGATTGGGCTTCTATGGCTCCTACTACAGTGCTAACCAGGGCGTTCTTGATTTGAAGCATATGCTCTGCCTGGCCAGGTCATATCCGAGACAGATCTGCCAGGATATAGGTATACAGCGGTACAAAAGGGGGTGGTGATGGACGGAGCATCAAAACCAATCAAACACTCACACCCAGTCAACAGATCTGGGTTTGATCCATCACCGTTCTTTAGCCCACTCTGCCACCCCAGTTCAGACATGGCCATATGCAAATCAGTCTGACCCTGTGCCTCATGGGAACAGTCCAGCCCGAACTGCCAAGCCATGCCTTCCCTGGACCGGAAACAAGCTTCCTAGGACCGGTTTCTGGCATTTCAGCCGTCTTCAGCCAGGCTTGCTTGAATCCAGTGGCAAAGTGAGCAAGGGACTCACGTCTGAGCATACCCTGCCAACTTATGGCGAACAAAGCGGTACAAAAGGGGGTGGTGATGGACGGAGCATCAAAACCAATCAAACACTCACACCCAGTCAACAGATCTGGGTTTGATCCATCACCGTTCTTTAGCCCACTCTGCCACCCCAGTTCAGACATGGCCATATGCAAATCAGTCTGACCCTGTGCCTCATGGGAACAGTCCAGCCCGAACTGCCAAGCCATGCCTTCCCTGGACCGGAAACAAGCTTCCTAGGACCGGTTTCTGGCATTTCAGCCGTCTTCAGCCAGGCTTGCTTGAATCCAGTGGCAAAGTGAGCAAGGGACTCACGTCTGAGCATACCCTGCCAACTTATGGCGAACAAAGCGGTACAAAAGGGGGTGGTGATGGACGGAGCATCAAAACCAATCAAACACTCACACCCAGTCAACAGATCTGGGTTTGATCCATCACCGTTCTTTAGCCCACTCTGCCACCCCAGTTCAGACATGGCCATATGCAAATCAGTCTGACCCTGTGCCTCATGGGAACAGTCCAGCCCGAACTGCCAAGCCATGCCTTCCCTGGACCGGAAACAAGCTTCCTAGGACCGGTTTCTGGCATTTCAGCCGTCTTCAGCCAGGCTTGCTTGAATCCAGTGGCAAAGTGAGCAAGGGACTCACGTCTGAGCATACCCTGCCAACTTATGGCGAACAAAGCGGTACAAAAGGGGGTGGTGATGGACGGAGCATCAAAACCAATCAAACACTCACACCCAGTCAACAGATCTGGGTTTGATCCATCACCGTTCTTTAGCCCACTCTGCCACCCCAGTTCAGACATGGCCATATGCAAATCAGTCTGACCCTGTGCCTCATGGGAACAGTCCAGCCCGAACTGCCAAGCCATGCCTTCCCTGGACCGGAAACAAGCTTCCTAGGACCGGTTTCTGGCATTTCAGCCGTCTTCAGCCAGGCTTGCTTGAATCCAGTGGCAAAGTGAGCAAGGGACTCACGTCTGAGCATACCCTGCCAACTTATGGCGAACAAAGCGGTACAAAAGGGGGTGGTGATGGACGGAGCATCAAAACCAATCAAACACTCACACCCAGTCAACAGATCTGGGTTTGATCCATCACCGTTCTTGAGCCCACTCTGCCACCCCAGTTCAGACATGGCCATATGCAAATCAGTCTGACCCTGTGCCTCATGGGAACAGTCCAGCCCGAACTGCCAAGCCATGCCTTCCCTGGACCGGAAACAAGCTTCCTAGGACCGGTTTCTGGCATTTCAGCCGTCTTCAGCCAGGCTTGCTTGAATCCAGTGGCAAAGTGAGCAAGGGACTCACGTCTGAGCATACCCTGCCAACTTATGGCGAACAAAGCGGTACAAAAGGGGGTGGTGATGGACGGAGCATCAAAACCAATCAAACACTCACACCCAGTCAACAGATCTGGGTTTGATCCATCACCGTTCTTTAGCCCACTCTGCCACCCCAGTTCAGACATGGCCATATGCAAATCAGTCTGACCCTGTGCCTCATGGGAACAGTCCAGCCCGAACTGCCAAGCCATGCCTTCCCTGGACCGGAAACAAGCTTCCTAGGACCGGTTTCTGGCATTTCAGCCGTCTTCAGCCAGGCTTGCTTGAATCCAGTGGCAAAGTGAGCAAGGGACTCACGTCTGAGCATACCCTGCCAACTTATGGCGAACAAAGCGGTACAAAAGGGGGTGGTGATGGACGGAGCATCAAAACCAATCAAACACTCACACCCAGTCAACAGATCTGGGTTTGATCCATCACCGTTCTTTAGCCCACTCTGCCACCCCAGTTCAGACATGGCCATATGCAAATCAGTCTGACCCTGTGCCTCATGGGAACAGTCCAGCCCGAACTGCCAAGCCATGCCTTCCCTGGACCGGAAACAAGCTTCCTAGGACCGGTTTCTGGCATTTCAGCCGTCTTCAGCCAGGCTTGCTTGAATCCAGTGGCAAAGTGAGCAAGGGACTCACGTCTGAGCATACCCTGCCAACTTATGGCGAACAAAGCGGTACAAAAGGGGGTGGTGATGGACGGAGCATCAAAACCAATCAAACACTCACACCCAGTCAACAGATCTGGGTTTGATCCATCACCGTTCTTTAGCCCACTCTGCCACCCCAGTTCAGACATGGCCATATGCAAATCAGTCTGACCCTGTGCCTCATGGGAACAGTCCAGCCCGAACTGCCAAGCCATGCCTTCCCTGGACCGGAAACAAGCTTCCTAGGACCGGTTTCTGGCATTTCAGCCGTCTTCAGCCAGGCTTGCTTGAATCCAGTGGCAAAGTGAGCAAGGGACTCACGTCTGAGCATACCCTGCCAACTTATGGCGAACAAAGCCTAGGAAGCTTGTTTCCGGTCCAGGGAAGGCATGGCTTGGCAGTTCGGGCTGGACTGTTCCCATGAGGCACAGGGTTAGACTGATTTGCATATGGCCATGTCAGAACTGGGGTGGCAGAGTGGGCTAAAGAACGGTGATGGATCAAACCCAGATCTGTTGACTGGGTGTGAGTGTTTGATTGGTTCTGATGCTCCGTCCATCACCACCCCCTTTTATACCGCTTTGTTCGCCATAAGTTGGCAGGGTATGCTCAGACGTGAGTCCCTTGCTCACTTTGCCACTGGATTCAAGCAAGCCTGGCTGAAGACGGCTGAAATGCCAGAAACCGGTCCTAGGAAGCTTGTTTCCGGTCCAGGGAAGGCATGGCTTGGCAGTTCGGGCTGGACTGTTCCCATGAGGCACAGGGTTAGACTGATTTGCATATGGCCATGTCAGAACTGGGGTGGCAGAGTGGGCTAAAGAACGGTGATGGATCAAACCCAGATCTGTTGACTGGGTGTGAGTGTTTGATTGGTTCTGATGCTCCGTCCATCACCACCCCCTTTTATACCGCTTTGTTCGCCATAAGTTGGCAGGGTATGCTCAGACGTGAGTCCCTTGCTCACTTTGCCACTGGATTCAAGCAAGCCTGGCTGAAGACGGCTGAAATGCCAGAAACCGGTCCTAGGAAGCTTGTTTCCGGTCCAGGGAAGGCATGGCTTGGCAGTTCGGGCTGGACTGTTCCCATGAGGCACAGGGTTAGACTGATTTGCATATGGCCATGTCAGAACTGGGGTGGCAGAGTGGGCTAAAGAACGGTGATGGATCAAACCCAGATCTGTTGACTGGGTGTGAGTGTTTGATTGGTTCTGATGCTCCGTCCATCACCACCCCCTTTTATACCGCTTTGTTCGCCATAAGTTGGCAGGGTATGCTCAGACGTGAGTCCCTTGCTCACTTTGCCACTGGATTCAAGCAAGCCTGGCTGAAGACGGCTGAAATGCCAGAAACCGGTCCTAGGAAGCTTGTTTCCGGTCCAGGGAAGGCATGGCTTGGCAGTTCGGGCTGGACTGTTCCCATGAGGCACAGGGTTAGACTGATTTGCATATGGCCATGTCAGAACTGGGGTGGCAGAGTGGGCTAAAGAACGGTGATGGATCAAACCCAGATCTGTTGACTGGGTGTGAGTGTTTGATTGGTTCTGATGCTCCGTCCATCACCACCCCCTTTTATACCGCTTTGTTCGCCATAAGTTGGCAGGGTATGCTCAGACGTGAGTCCCTTGCTCACTTTGCCACTGGATTCAAGCAAGCCTGGCTGAAGACGGCTGAAATGCCAGAAACCGGTCCTAGGAAGCTTGTTTCCGGTCCAGGGAAGGCATGGCTTGGCAGTTCGGGCTGGACTGTTCCCATGAGGCACAGGGTTAGACTGATTTGCATATGGCCATGTCAGAACTGGGGTGGCAGAGTGGGCTAAAGAACGGTGATGGATCAAACCCAGATCTGTTGACTGGGTGTGAGTGTTTGATTGGTTCTGATGCTCCGTCCATCACCACCCCCTTTTATACCGCTTTGTTCGCCATAAGTTGGCAGGGTATGCTCAGACGTGAGTCCCTTGCTCACTTTGCCACTGGATTCAAGCAAGCCTGGCTGAAGACGGCTGAAATGCCAGAAACCGGTCCTAGGAAGCTTGTTTCCGGTCCAGGGAAGGCATGGCTTGGCAGTTCGGGCTGGACTGTTCCCATGAGGCACAGGGTTAGACTGATTTGCATATGGCCATGTCAGAACTGGGGTGGCAGAGTGGGCTAAAGAACGGTGATGGATCAAACCCAGATCTGTTGACTGGGTGTGAGTGTTTGATTGGTTCTGATGCTCCGTCCATCACCACCCCCTTTTATACCGCTTTGTTCGCCATAAGTTGGCAGGGTATGCTCAGACGTGAGTCCCTTGCTCACTTTGCCACTGGATTCAAGCAAGCCTGGCTGAAGACGGCTGAAATGCCAGAAACCGGTCCTAGGAAGCTTGTTTCCGGTCCAGGGAAGGCATGGCTTGGCAGTTCGGGCTGGACTGTTCCCATGAGGCACAGGGTTAGACTGATTTGCATATGGCCATGTCAGAACTGGGGTGGCAGAGTGGGCTAAAGAACGGTGATGGATCAAACCCAGATCTGTTGACTGGGTGTGAGTGTTTGATTGGTTCTGATGCTCCGTCCATCACCACCCCCTTTTATACCGCTTTGTTCGCCATAAGTTGGCAGGGTATGCTCAGACGTGAGTCCCTTGCTCACTTTGCCACTGGATTCAAGCAAGCCTGGCTGAAGACGGCTGAAATGCCAGAAACCGGTCCTAGGAAGCTTGTTTCCGGTCCAGGGAAGGCATGGCTTGGCAGTTCGGGCTGGACTGTTCCCATGAGGCACAGGGTTAGACTGATTTGCATATGGCCATGTCAGAACTGGGGTGGCAGAGTGGGCTAAAGAACGGTGATGGATCAAACCCAGATCTGTTGACTGGGTGTGAGTGTTTGATTGGTTCTGATGCTCCGTCCATCACCACCCCCTTTTATACCGCTTTGTTCGCCATAAGTTGGCAGGGTATGCTCAGACGTGAGTCCCTTGCTCACTTTGCCACTGGATTCAAGCAAGCCTGGCTGAAGACGGCTGAAATGCCAGAAACCGGTCCTAGGAAGCTTGTTTCCGGTCCAGGGAAGGCATGGCTTGGCAGTTCGGGCTGGACTGTTCCCATGAGGCACAGGGTTAGACTGATTTGCATATGGCCATGTCAGAACTGGGGTGGCAGAGTGGGCTAAAGAACGGTGATGGATCAAACCCAGATCTGTTGACTGGGTGTGAGTGTTTGATTGGTTCTGATGCTCCGTCCATCACCACCCCCTTTTATACCGCTTTGTTCGCCATAAGTTGGCAGGGTATGCTCAGACGTGAGTCCCTTGCTCACTTTGCCACTGGATTCAAGCAAGCCTGGCTGAAGACGGCTGAAATGCCAGAAACCGGTCCTAGGAAGCTTGTTTCCGGTCCAGGGAAGGCATGGCTTGGCAGTTCGGGCTGGACTGTTCCCATGAGGCACAGGGTTAGACTGATTTGCATATGGCCATGTCAGAACTGGGGTGGCAGAGTGGGCTAAAGAACGGTGATGGATCAAACCCAGATCTGTTGACTGGGTGTGAGTGTTTGATTGGTTCTGATGCTCCGTCCATCACCACCCCCTTTTATACCAGGATATAGGTATACGGCTGCATGGCCGATGAGGTGTAGAAAAGACCAGATTGTGTCTTTTAGAAGCCGCCCAGAGTCTGACCTCAATATGGCAACAGCCACAGAGCGAGAAGCCAGTTCAGTGGAAATACCGCAGTTACTTCAAGAAGGACATCGCCAATGTCCTCAGACAGGAAAAACATCATTTGAAATTCATCTTGGATCAAGCAGTGTAAGTAAACCTGCTGAGATTTTAAATCCTATATCTAATTAGATAAGTACTAAGAACATTTCCACGACAAATTCATGGACACATACGCCCAGGCGCAAATGCACATGCATAAACACTACTGCAGAACTGCCAATATGATGTAAATTTATATTTGTTTTTCAGTTAATAAAGACATAGAGATCCATACCTATTAACATTTACAATAAAGCCATTGATAATAATCTGAAGGCAAGTATGTCTTCTCCATTAATTGTCCGAACACTTGCCACTGTTTCACCTGCATAAGAATTGTTTCATTAGACATGGTCCCAAGGGCAAATGTACAAGAGTACATTTGCAGAAAAAGAGGTTGCAAACGATGTATTGAATTTTTGCAAATGCAATCTGATTTTGCAAACAGACCGACGTACTAAAAGATCAGTTCGCAAAATACCACATGACAGGGGATCAAAGAACATCCTGCCTAATTAATACTCATTAGCCAGGTTGTAATTTGCAACCTCCTGTGATGTGCTGCAGTCACCAGGATGGTGTCTTGCAAGGCACAGCACAGCACCATCTCTGTTATTGTTTTCCATAATGAAGATCTTCAGTGAAAGTAGGCGGTAGCCCCCTGGACTACTACCCTGAAGGTGCCACCATGATTCCAAAATGTTAAGGGGTCCAAGGGAGACCCCCTGCCCTTTGTGAATAAGTTACCACCCCAACCTGCGAGTCTGCAACTGAACAGTGATTTGCAACCAGAATTACCATTGCAAACCACTGATACATCAGGGTCCAAATTGCTGCTAGGATGGGATGCCCACAACAGGCCCCTTCCAAATAAAAATTTGGCTGATTTCTAAATCAGTTTAGTGCTTTACAAACACTTTTCTGAATCAATACATGGTTTTAGTACATTAGAATTTTTTTTTTACTGTTCACAAACACTCTGATTAAGCGAATTTTATGGTTTGTGATCAGTGAAAAGCTGAGTATGTTGACTGTAGTTTGGACTTTCCTCCTAAGCTCAACTCTGATGGCTCGAAATCACTTATTGGAGCAAAACCCCAGTTAGAGTCAATTTAGTGACTGACTCCAGCAACACAAAGACAATCAGATTGACTTCATAACCGTAAACAAACTATGAAGCCAAGTTAAGACAGGTGCCAAATTTGAGGAAATAAACAACAAAAGAGAAATTAGAAATAAAGTTGGGGGTGTAATTGCATGGCTCAGCCAGAGAACTATTAAAGTGATAGAGAGGATTGTTTGCTCCCATCCAAGGTTTGAAGTCCACTTTCCTCTAAGACTAAGAAGATCTGACCAACTGTGCCTTCTCATTAGTGTGTATTTGCTTTCAGCCACTAAAAAGAGTATAGCAGACACCATGTCAAATTTCATTTGACTCTGCCCTCATGCATACTAATTATGTCCAAATCTCTACATCAGCGAACAATACATGGAAATTAAAAGATAGGTTGTCTAAATTTGAATATACACTGCAAACTGGCCAGCAATCCAAAACCTCTGTGTCTAGCCCTATGTTTTACCCAAGTGTAATGATATAGATGCATTTCTGAACATTATCATCAGCCTTGAGAAGATATTGAGTTCTAATTACATTTCATGCGCAAATTCCTAAACATTATCACTTCCCAACGAGTCACTTTTGCAAATAAAACACTTTCTTATTAAATGGACAGGTTTCTTTTTATCTTTGTAAATCCCCCTAAACAAGTTCCTACTACAAGTTTGGAAGTCCCACTAAGAAATTTCCGTCTACAATTACTTACAGAAACTTCTCAATTGTGGCTTTTATGTGATGCAAACACATATCGTTCTAGCACTGTAATATTTGCACAGTCTACAGAGAAAATAATCTATACTAAAAATGCCTGACAAGGCAATAGTTCTGCTAATTATACACTCACTGTCACTAAAGTGAATGCCCTGAAAAACCTTCTGGGATCTCACCCCATAAAAGGGTAGTCATGCTGTTACACACCTCTCTCAGGCTCAACCAGCCCACCTACCTTCCCCACAGGGGTCCTGTATGGCAGCCCGGGGTGGAGTCGGTGGTGAGACAGAGAAAAATGTATTTCTCTGAACTTAAGCCCAGACCATCCTCTCTCTCATCGCCCGTCGATGTTTGCAGTCACATTGCTAAGGCTTTATCTCTCTGGGACATGAAGGTAGGTAGTGTAGAGTTAACAATTTGGTGAAGTGGCCATCTTGAAAGACTATGCTGTCTTTAGAGGATGGATAATCAAAAACATATCGATTCTATGATCTCAAATCTTTCATTTATTTTAAAACGATATCTAGCGATGTTATTTCAAGAACTTATTACATTTGCAACCTTTTGTCATCAAATTGGACAATTTGTTTCAAACACTGTTGCCCTTGTGCGTGTCTTGGGAAGTATGTGACTTGAGTTGCATTTCCCATTTTGTTCTAAGAGCTGTGGCATTAGTCTATTACTTTCTTGGGATACAGGGTTCCAAACTGTTGGTGCTGTGTGTAGCTTCCTGAAGCAATTCTTTATTGAAATCATGTTCTAACGGGGATTTCGATGGCAGTACCACGATTCCCGACTTTTTACAGGTCTTTTTGGGGATCTTGTAGTGGCTAATGCTCCCAGAGTGCTACAGTGAAGAAGGTACGCATGCACCATGGAAGTTAAACAAGAACCTGAAGGATGCTGCTGTGACGGCCATTTCCTGGGATTGCTCTTGTTCTCTTCCCCCACACCCAGAGCTCTTACAGTGTAGAGAGAGACACCGCCACCCTGCAGAGGGCAGCCCACCATTGTCACACCTGCTAGGTGAGAGAAACATATGAGACCCTCACCTTATTTTGCAGGGGGACCTGTAAGTTTGTGATGTTCTATGGTTCCCTACTCACAGTAAGGAAAGGTTACTGACAAGGACCAACTGGGAATCCCTCTAGGGCTGCAAGGACAAGGTGATGGAAGAGCAATTACTGTCCGACAAGCAGAAAATCCCATGAGCATCATGTTCAAGTTGGAATATTCACAAAAAACAGACACTAGGTTAAAGCTTGAGTTAAACATTCATACCTGTACTCATCAGGTTAAAAAAATTCAGACAACTAATGGCATTTATCACTACAATATACTCAAGTCCTTACTTTGAGAACAACGGGCAAACTATAAAAAAAAAATACAATTATATTTCTAAGTGCCTGAAGCATGAGAAGCGAAATTTTTTACATCGTGTACATTGTAGAAGCCTTTGGAACACTCTTCCTAGATGAAAATCTTACCTCATTCTTATCAAAGATACTGCTCTGCCTGGCAGGCAATATAGGAACTTTTTAGAGACCTCCAAAAATAAATCTGATACTGCTGCTACCTACCAGACTTGGATATCCTTCTGATATGCATTGGGTAAGGCCGGTCCGCAAAACAGAGAGGCTTGGTTAGCTTGGAAGTCCTAATGCTTCTTTTTAAAGCTTAACCTATATTCTCTCCATCTCCGCTCCCCCAGTGAGGGTCATCATTGCCCATGCAGTGAACTGGGCGCCACTTAAAAGACACAGAAATGGAAGTGACCGACTTGCATCTCAAACTAGAATATGTAAAATGCCCAGAGCTCTGGAATCTGGTCATCAAAATTAAAAGTGCCTGTCAACGGGGCAATATGGGGAGCAGTCGGTGGAGACCACAGGGCTTATACTCCGTGAAGTCACACAAAATACAATAAGCACTAAAGCCTATCCAGAGCCCTTTTTCATGTAACTAATATATCTTTGCAGACTGCAGTTTAGCACCAGGTGACAATGGCGACCCTTTTTACATTATTTTGAAAGGTCCGAAAACGGACATCAGAAGGGTCACTAGCATCTGATTGCACCAGTTAAACCAAGAGGGCATCACAGCAAAGATATAGCATGGTCATAATATCAATTCAACTGAATGAACCAGACTGTTTATGTCCCTTTGTCTTGCCTGGTTCTGGGAATTGTCAGAATCATTCTATAGGTGAAACACAAAAGGCTCACACCAGTTGCATTGTCGAGACTGGGCAAGTATGGACTTGAAGCTCCGCCCACTCTTTGCCCATATTTTTTATTGGCTTGTGCCGTTGTAAATGCTGGCTTCTGATTCATTAATAGGCGTGTTAGTCCCTCCTTAGTTCCGCCTTGTCTTCATTTGTAACCTCCCATTAGGACTGGCCCTTTTACTTCTGTTACTCTGTATGTCTTACTTAGTTTGTAAGCACTATTTTCTTTAATGAGTTTCTCCTTCTGCAGGCACAATATGCTTTCCTGCACAATTCAGCAGCACCATGTGCGCTTTCACTTTCCAAGCTGCCCAGGACAATGGCGGCCGCTTCTCTGAAATGAAATAAGTCTCGCATTTCCAAGAGTTTGAGCTATTGGCATTGTAAATGACAATGCCTTTTATTTATGTGTTAATTATCAAAACAGCTATATAAAAGGCATTATCATTTACAATGCCAATAGCTAAAACTCTCGCAAATGCGAGACCTATTGTGTTGCAAATGCTTGTTTACTATAGAAAGGTCAACAACCTTTGAACATTTTTTGTTTTAGCGTTATGTTAATTAACACAATTACCTTCTTAAGGGATAACCTTAAACTAACCTTTACCTATAGCACACTGATAATATGCACAAAAGCACAAATGAAAACATTAACTGGTTCACTTACACCGGCAGCTGTTGTGCCCACAAAGAAATGAACACACACTGCACTTGCTCCTTTGTTTTCCACTTATCATCATGTCCTAATATAACTAACTACCCGTACAAGAAAGCATGCTTGAGGTATGTGCAAAATGGGTGCAAATCTCAATTGTGCACCTTATTACCAACTATTCAGCTCACAGGTATTACAGCTCACCTGACACCTGGCAGAAAGGTCATGTATGCCAGGTTGCTTTTTGCCCCCGGTAATACTTTGTGAGTCTTAATTGCCCAGTTATTTCTCTAGTAAATAAGAATGTTCATAATGTTTAGTCCCCAAACACCCCATCCACAAACATCCGCAACGGCATGTGTGAAAAACAGTTTTGCGTGTTGAAGGGGACAACTTCCACAGATGAGGCCTACCTTGAGTAGTTATTGGGCCTGCTCAGAGCCTGAAGGCCATACCAGTATTGTATTTGGCAGAAAGTGACATGCATGAAGTAGAGGTTAGGCATGCGATTTCAATGGGACTGCAGAGCAGCCAATATGTCAAAAAGTCTTAAAATCTTTCGCCGAGCCCTGCAGCGTAAATTAACCACACATGTTTTAACAGTAACAAATGTAAAGCGAATTATACCTTGACGGAGACGGAGCACCACCTAACAGTTCGCGGGGAGAAGATGTATTGGCGGGACCGGGGCTTTTTTATTCCATGAAAAAGGAGATCATTAAGAGTTTATTTTCCCAAGGAAACATCTAGACAAACACCAATGAAAACAAGCATTGGTAAAGCCAATAGGTCTACAGATTGCGATCTACTTGCTTTCAGAATGTTTTTGGCCTTTGACCGGCCGCCTGCGTCATTTTGTATGTGCCCGCACCACACATAACTGCGCTTACAAACTGATAAAGATGCATTTTTTTCTTTTTAGTTACCGATCCAAGTTGGATCAGTAAGTAAAAGGAAAATAAAAATGTGCAAAAGCATTTTTTTTTGTTTTTTAAAGTGAGCGCACTGGGAGTACAAAAGGAACGGGTCAAAGCAAAATGGAGGACGGTGGGAGGATGGACGCTTAAGCATCACGGGTGAGGTGAGACAATGGGGAGAAGCACAAAGACGAGTGAAACAGGGAGAGGAGTGGAAGACATTCAGCAACACGGGGAGAGAAGTACAAGAAGCTCAAAAACACATGCGCTCTCATGGAGTTTCATGACAAAAGAAAAAAAGTAGTGCTTGAAAAACAATTAATGAAAGCAGAGGTTCCAAGCAAACAAAGCGATGGTAAAGAGGCAATGCACCACGGGAGGGACAAACACACCCTTGACAATCTGAGGTACGAATAAGAAGCAGGCAAGTAAGTGTGACAAGGAAAGTCAGCCAATGGTAAGGAATGGGTGGGCTCGAATGCCCTCTCTGTTCATGGTAAGCCACAATATTCCTCGCAATAGCCAGCGCATGCGCTGTTGAATAGGCTCAGCCTAAAAATGAATCAGGTTTATCTATTTTGAGTTTCTTTTTGCTCTTTGTAATGCATTTCATATTTTTTAAATAGAGATGTGTTTTAATAAGGGTGTGACCGTTTCCTCACTTAGGCCAAGAAGCTGTAAAAATTAACTTAGTAAAGGCAGGAGGAGCACAAATAAATGCGGAACATTAATTTAAAGTAGCTTATTAAACACTGAGGGGCCTATTTACGGGCTGGTTTATGTGGTGCAAAAGTGATGCAACCCTTAAATCAGATTTAAGTAGCCACACAAGGCCACTGAGTGGCTCCATAAATCTGGAGTAAGGCAACGCAGCGCGAATTGCTGCATTGCCTTCCTCTGCCCTGGGAATACGTTCTATGGGCATTGCGCAGGTGTTCCTACGCAACTCCCATGGTTTCTGACGCATTCCCAGGTAATCCTTAGAATGCCCTAAAAAGATAAGCCTTCCCAGGAGAGGAGTAACAAGGAGAAAGATCTTTATTTCTCCTTGATACTTCCTCTTTCTATGTGTGCTGCATTCTGCAGTACACATAGATAGAGGAATATGCCTCTCTAGATTGTTTTTGTGGAGAAAGGTGTCCCTGCCTGCACAAACATAATCCTGCATGTAACACAGGCACCCTTGTACTATGGTGCAAGGGTGCCTGCATTGGCACTAGGCTGCCACAAGGATGACAGCGCAGAGGAAAAGGCAAGAATGACCCATATTGCCTTAAATACGGTGCATTCCTGATCTTTCCCTATTACGCAGTGCAGCGCAACACGGTGACTTGCTGCGCTGCACTGCATGACTTTTCATAAATAGGCCCCTCAGACTTTTTTCAAAAATGTTATACTTTCAATAGCAACCATCATTTAAACTTAGCGCTTTAGAGGGGTGTGTCAACAACTAGCTGTAGGAGCAACAGGAAGGTGTCCTCTTTTTACCCCATTTAAAGCCAGGCAAGGGCGCATTTCAACTTTATGAGGAATTTATGATGGAAATCAGTGAGTGAAGCCTACTTAATCCATATTAGAAGTAAGCTTGTGACAATCAGTTCAGTATTTTCACAGGCAGTAAGCCTTACATTTTGAAGCTGGTAAGGAAATGGTGTTAGCATCCTTATTGACTGTCTCTGTAGTGCCAGTCTACTCCTTTCCTGGCACTACTCCTGTTCAAGAGATGCTGCGCTCTTCCTCTGAACAAGGACTGCGCTCAATCATCTCTCTCCTGAAGAGCCGACTTCAATCAGAAGCCGGCAAACACTGCATGAAATACAAAAAAGACTCAAATTAAAGCTAAAATCATCTGATCTGGAGCACCTTCTGCTATTCCAGCAAAGAGGTCTGCACTCTTTTGCAGATGTACCTACACTTTGACCAACGGATACACTATATTTTAAATACCAGTACATTTACACAATTAAGTGTGTAAATGGCACACCCCTTCCTGTTTTCATAGTTTGTGCTGTGTTATTTGTAAAGCACACGTTCGCCCATATGCATCTTGGCACTGAATTACAGATCTTTATTGTTACCCAACTCAATGGTACTCATTTTGTTGAACTGAGATGGGTGAAAGGCTGAGTGGACCTGCTGGAATTTGAACCTGTGACCATGACGTTGAAAAGAGGCCCCTGTAGGGGACGCATTAGTGGACTGAACCACCAGACCTGACGTAGAGCTGGAGCTAATATACAACTCTGCCAAAGTCATTCAGCTCTCTTTTGTAGCTTTCTCTGTCCCTTTAGTAAATAAACCCAGACACTTTAGACATGGGCCTTTTCTGAGTCCCACCACACACTGTGATTTGTAAGAGCTAGATCACATGTATTGATGCAATCACATCTCTAAGTTGGTACATTGACCTTTGCCTGGGGCAACAAAGATGCTTGAAATGTAGTGATCTAACATGCCCAACTATCAAACAGATTTTGCTTTTCGTCCCAAATCAATAGCATGAAGTTCATTCATTTTGATTGACGATTGCTATTGCTAAATATTTAATTATGACATAATGAAAAGTTTTTAGCTTTGCATGTACGTATGTAACTCTGTTAGTGATTTAGTAATTCCCCATTTTCCTATCTATTTCTCCCTTTATCTCGACCTGCTTTCAACAAGTGGAGTCTCTGGTTAAAATATTCCAAATCAGGGGAGTTACTGTGGATTTCCTTATACTGACATCATAAGGTAGTCCGCAGTCCCATACAGAAACGTTTTATTATAGCCTTAGAGCCCACCGTAGCGGGCTCAACCGGCAATTAAAGGCCCGCTCTAGCATTAATGGCTCGGGCCTTTAACAAGGGAGCGGGCCTTTAATGGCCGGTAGATCCCACTATGGAGGCCTCTAAGGGCAGAATATTCTAATTTGAAAAACAAAGGCCTCACGTGCCCGAGGGGGTTTGAAATCCCCTCAGGCTCCGTAAAACCTTTGTTAAACATTGGAATGTTGAATCTCCGGGCTTCTACCGGCCATTAGAAGCTCGAAGAACTATATTGTTTTCAATGGAGTTCCCAACATGCCAATGTTCCAATATAATGTCAGTTTCATTCCATCAAGGCATGCATTTAGCTGAAGTGGTGTTGTGCACACCCTCATTGTATCTACTTCAGTCCTTTTAGTCGCATGGGTTTTTTCTGTAGAGGGATATTTCAATCTCATCTTATTGGTAGTCAGTAGCACAGAGGTTTTCTGTCTGCAGATCACTTGCGGCTCGTATTACTGCCCTGACATCAGATTTTTCACGGTTCTCCATGCACTCATACAGACAGAAACACTGGCATTTGTTTTTTCTTTTCTGACATCGAAGGGTTAAACAAAGTGCTTCTTTAAAAAATTATCACATTTGCTGGTGCTTTCACGTCAGCTCTATTTCATCCTGATAATAAGGTCTTTAGTGCCGTGAAGGGAGGGCGCTTTAATTTCTTCCTTTCCTCGGTCTCGCTCTCTTTTTTACAGGTCCGTCGGGAGTCCCTCTGCCTGCAGTCTGGATTAAAAGTTTCATCCAGAACACTTCATCCTGCAGCAGAGCCAGAGTCTATTAGAGTTTGCAAATGACTCATACCTTAGCTATGAAGAAGCCATAATAAAGCACATTTTACATAAAAATGCCAGAATGGTTGGTAATTTAATCTTCGAAGCAAATAACTATGCGAGCTTTTTAAACCCTGCATGTGCTGAGTCCAGCAGACAACAGAGCATTGTCTGGAAATGAGAGCCCTGTGTGGGGGCTTGGAGTCCTCACAATATTGTGTCAACATGCTTGCACTTGGGTGCCGGCTAGGCCCTCTGCTGTGCTGGGGGCCCCCCACCCTTCAGCAGGGCCTTCACTCAGTTCAAGGACATTGTGCACCTTTGAGATGGCCTTTCCCAGTGCTGGCAGTTGGGTAGCTGGACCACAAGCAGTGAGTATCTCAGGGGCCCTTCACCACAATTTGCATGGCGACCCGCCATTTTGTGTCAGGCTACTGCATTCGTGTATCGATACCTCGACCGGGGAAATGATGGTGTTGGGAGCAGTAGGTTGTGTTTCACACCAGAGCTGGCCAGTGTAACTGCTCTGACACAAAAACACTTGGGCCCGGTCCAGAACTGACTGCTGTGTAAAAGCCAAGGCACAATCTTGCAGTCCATCGCGCAGAGTTCGCATCCCTGAGGACGCGGCTTCGGATTAGATTTGCAGTTGAAGTCAGACTGTCTGCAAGCTGCGAAAACGTTTGGGGACTCTGCTTGAATGTGCTCCATCCCACAGTCACTGGTACATGTGCTAGGGATTTAAAATAAATAAATCAAATCTGCTGAAGGCTTGCAGATGCATGGCTCCCTCTGAGTTGTGTGGGTCAGAGACCTGGCAGAGTCCAAGGATGCTGTGAGGTTAAACAGCAAGAGCTAACTGTATGTTCCCCATTGAGCCTTCAATGTCGCGGAGTAAATATTTGTTTAATGTGCAAACTATATGAAACAATAGGGATTCGGTAGCCAAGAAAAGTAAAACACACTGTCTGACTAGAAGGTGTAAAGCAGCTATGGCTGATGAATAATGTGCTTTGCAGGTTACGTAAGGCTTCCAAAGGAACAGTGATGATGCTACAGCACTATGTCACCGCCAAGGCATCTTCTAAGATTAAAACAGACATCAACTTAATTGTAAAGATGAATCATTTGAAAGATTGAAAAATAAAAACGTTTTAATGCTTGTCTCATTTTGTTAAACAGGGATCCAGATAAACTGCATGGCCCCATCACCGTGGTCGGCTTCAGCCCTAAAGCATACGGAGTGTCTTGTGCTGCACTGCAGTCTGTGACCCATGGGTCCACCCCACCCCACTTCCCCTCAACAGAGAAACCTTTCGAACGTTTCTCACTTTCACTTATCTCTTGGTAGCAATGTGCATTAGGAAGATTTGTTGAGGTATGGCCCTCAAAACATGTACAGTTTTTTCCACTACATTTGATCCCCAGTCTCCACACCCCACAGAAACATAGAATCACAGGCAAATCTAATATGTGACTAGTTCTGAACATGTCATTTGAATAATATACATTTCAAATCCAGTTTCTTAAATCCCAATAGTTAAAAAACGCCCATCTGCATTGCAATTGACACTGGTTTGAATTTCTTTTCCCACCCCAATTCATGCCCCTCGTTCCAAGCCTCACCCTCACCATTAACCTTATACTAACCTTTCACGTTGCCATATGAGAGAGGGGGATATAATGTCCCTGATTTCCAGCTATACTATCTAGTGGCCCAATGTAGCTTAGCTTACTCCTGGTATCACCCGGACACCCGGATTCCATATTTGAGGCCGGAAGCAGACACCATTCTTCCAGAACGGCTCTCGACTGTCCTACCTACAGGCGTCCCCAGAGACCCACAAGACATCCAAACGGTATCCTCCACAAGCTGGGCATGGAATAAACTAAACCGGATCACGGGTGCAGATACGCTGTACTCTTCGGCATCTACCCATTATTAACCCGAGTTGGATTCCAATCACGGGTGAGCGATTGGTACAGCGTACTCTGACGAAATTCGAGCTTTCACGGATAGGCGATTTATACCCGGGGGCCACATCTTTTCATTATCAAAGGACACCCGTTTCCAATCTGGGAGCATTATGGACAGATTCGTCCTGGGCCGAATAGCTCCGCCTTACGTTCCACCTTGCCGACCTTCCCAGTTGAGCCGGCTACGTTCCCCCCTCTCACGATGATTATAGAAAACACAGATAATGTACACTTAATTTCAAAGCTATATAAGGCATGTACTGCACTGAAACCCATAAATGACATCAAAGTCCGCAGCGCTTGGGAAGCCGACCTGGGAATGACAATCACAGATGAGCAATTGGCCAAATGCTGTACAGTCACGCAGGACGTTTCACTAAATAGTAGACACAAGCCCCTACATTTCAAATTCCTGTGCTGTATATATTTCACTCCCGCATTGGCACACAAGATAGACCCGTCCAAACCACACAACTGCCGTAAGTGCTCCGCACCTCAAGCCGACTTCGCACACCTCACCAGGACATGCCCGAAACTGCAACACTACTGGGAACGCATACACCACACGCTAGGGCAAATGATCACTCTTCCTCTGACTCCCACTCCAGAAGTGTCCCTACTGGGTTATACAGTCAACTTCCCTAAGAAGATCAGACGTTTCGCATCTCTGGTTCTCCTGCTAGCGAAGCGAGAGGTGGCTTTCCACTGGGGGCGCAAATCTGTTCCAACTGTCCAGAATTGGCTACACAGGCTGGCCTATTGCAATGTAAATAGCGAAGTATACGCAAGTGTGATGCCTAGTACGTCCCGTCCCAAGGCAATATGGGGCCGCTACCGGTCATACATTGAGGCCATACGTCAGGATTCCAAATCCCAGCTGGAGCAGGGCATTGTCCCGGAAGGAGTGGGGTAACCTTGTCATTGCATGATCTATTGATTCTATTGTAATACAGAGGGCGTGACTTGTCCGGATATGTGTCAACTTACTTATATACAAGGCACATCTGCTGAGGTTTATGGATGGACTGGGGGTTGTTATAGAGGGGCCTTCTTACTCGAAATGTAGTGCTAATGTTACAGCTTTTAACTACCTGGCAAATAACTTCATGACAGAAATCTGTATCAGTAACAAGTACTGTTATGACGCGACAATATATGATTATGCACAAGTGAACGAATATACATGTATATTTCTTTTTTATTGAGAAAACTGAAGAGAACCCCATCAGGGGGAACACATGAAAATTGGGCCCTGTAAAATTCCTACAGGAAGCCATTGCCAGCCCAGGTGAGCTAGTCCTGAAGTTGTCTTGAATCAGCTGAATCTCGTCAATGAAAAAGCAGGACAGCCTTTCGCACCATGCCACAGAAGCTGGTAAGACACTGCACTCAGCTTCAGGGGTCAGAAATCTCTGCACGATAGAGAACATTTTGCTTGAATTGTTTTTGGACATAGCAATTCGTTCCGTGTAGTAGCTACTTTTAGCCTCCCTAATTGAAGCATATTAATCTCTCCAAGCCTTCCTATGCACTGTTTTGGCCAAGGAGCAGTAGGCCAGTCTCAGCTATGTTCTAGTTTTTTACAGAGCTGGTTTAGCTCTTTAAGCTTGCTAGAATACCAGGGCTTTGAAGGGGCATTTCTAGCTTGCTTATTAGTGAGAGGCGGAGATAAGTAATCAACTGCCTGAGAGATCCAATTACAAAAGCTCTCTAGAGCTCCCTCCAGATTTGTGGCAACAGAGGGGCGTGTGTCAAACAGCACCCTGTTGAGAGCCGAAGGGTCAATTCTTGGAGAAGGTCTACTTTGGAGATGTCCCTTAGTAAAGTGTGGCATCTGAATGGTCCATGAATTAGATCAAATAATGATCCGACCAGGATGTTTGAAGGGGTTCTTTGACACTTAGCGGAAAGTTGGAGCAAATCAGGTCTAAAATATGCCCCCCACTATGAGACGGAGAGCTAGTCCATTGGGTGAGTTGAGCCAGGTTAAGCGAGTCCCGCAAATCCCTCGTATCACTTGCCTCCCCTCGATCCCAATGGATATTAAAATCACCGAGAAGAAAACATTTCGAGAACCGCAAAGCCCTGGGGACAATTACCTCATCCGAGACTTTCAGAAAGGCTCTCGTGGGCCCGGGGGGTCTGTACACCAGTGTACCACACAGTGCAAAGTGGGGCGATAAGACGATGGAAAAATTCAATACCTCACCATCACCAATAGCCTGGGACTCATCTCGGGTAAAAACCCATGACTCTCTCCCCACCACCGTTATTCCACCACCTCTACCCACTTTGCGGTCTGCCCTGGCATTGCACTGGATGTTCTGCATTATATATATATCTTAATAATTTAATTTACATTAACATTACTTTCTATGGGGTTTAATTTCACATTCCCTCCTCCATCATTTTCTATGGAGAGAGTTGCAGTATTAGTGGCTGGTGCTGTATTCACTCAACCTATTGGCTGCTGTACATTTAGAACTGTTTTGTGTCCTTTGTAGATCGAGCCTGTTAAAGTGCATGTGCTCTCACTTGAATGACATATTGTTAGCAATAATGGGCTTAGAGCCCTCCCATCGCTTACCATTCATTGGCTTCATTGTTAGTCTTCTTTGCTGACCAGTGAATGCTAAGAGTCACTTCCTTTCCTTTATGTGGAGCATGGACCAAGCACATACTCAACTTAATTAGTGCTCTTCTGTTCCTGTTGAGTGGTTGAGGTAGTTTTTCTTTCCCTATTTTCATCCCTCCTCCCTCTGTCTATTATTTCTGCTCCTTCCTCCCGCACACTTGTGTTGCTTTTCCCTCCTCCCTTTGTTGGTGCTCACAACCCCTCCCTCACTCCAGCCCCCCTCATGTTGCCTCCCTCTCCTGCTGCCTGTTGTTGCTGCACCCTCCCTTCTCCCCTGCACCTCCCTCTTGTGGCTTGCCCCTCCTTGTGCTTTTTTAGACATGCTGCACAGTAGCGCAACATGGTTTAAAAAACAAAGCGCTATGACGTGGTGAGTGCTGGCCAAATCTTAGTGCTTTTTTCTTGACTTTACGCCATGGTGCACAGCAGCTCATGCTGGTGTGCAACTGTCTTTAAAACATTGACAAAGCCAATAGATTTCGCATAGGCATGACATATTGACTTTGTCAATGTTTGTTATCTGTAGTAACTATAAAAGTTCTGTTTGTCAATCGCAGTGGGCTTACTCATTTGTGGGAGAGTAATTTCCTTACTAATCCCCTCCCTGTACCTTCCTAAATCATTCCTAATTCCTCCCTTATCCCCACCCATTTAGTCATAAGTATTCCCCATTTTCCAGCCACTCAACTCTGCCCCTCCCACATGTACTACTAAAATGTATACTTATATGTGTGGAGATCTCCAAAGTCAAAGGAGACATCTCCACACAGAAAAGACAGGAAAGGAGATATTGAGCTCTGCAAGCACACATGTAAATAGCATTTTGTAATACATTAGCTGCGCTATTGTAGCACTACTAAATGTACTAAAAATGCAATTTGTTTATAGGCCTCTTTGAGTCAAATCTGAGAATCGAAAATGATTCATCAAAATACCCAGGATGAATAGTTTTCTCTCCCTGTTCGTCATATTGCAGACATATTTGTCCAAATGCCTCTTATGTACCACACCAAAAACTAACAGTGATGTTAGATCCAGCCCATTGCTTCTGATTGGTTAGCTTTCTTGCCATTCCCATTTGCTTGCTTCTCATTCAATGGCTTTCGTGTGTGGTGTTGTATGCATGTGTATATGTCACCAAACATGCATATGGAATAACATGGCCACCACCAGTTTATTTCTTTTCTTTTTGCTGTTGCTGCACAACATTGCAAAAAGTATTGGCAAAGCCAATATATCAAAAGGGCAAGACCTAGTTAGTGGCTTTGTACATGCTTGTTTAAAACATACCGACTGAGAAACTTAGCAAGATGCTTTACCTTAACAGCAAGCTATCACAGCAAATTGGGAAGAGGAGGTGTTTTTGGCAGAAGGGAACATGATATACTTCTGCATATCAGAAAAAAATGGGGCATTAGTTTTGGCTTCTGCTGCATCCAAAGCCTCATGCGATTTTACTGTGCAGTTATACCATACAACAAAAACAGGTCTGGGTCTCCCACACTGAGAAAAACTGAGTGTAAAAAAAGAAAATTACCCACTTGAAATCAGGCAGAGCATTTGAGGTAATTCTACGTTGTCTGACATGTAGTGAGGGTCTAATGTACAAAATGTTAAAATGTTTCTCCCTGGACTCATGTTGCACTGTGCTACTTCTCATTAGCAGGGCTTACCACTTTTGTGATGTCATCTTATGTACCACATAATCATTTTGTTTACCATTCTCTTCCATGATGTGGGACCAAAGGGTCAAAGCAACATTTATTAACAACAAAATGGGCCCTCTGCCTCAACAGACTCAACTTGGTGCCAAAAAAACAGCAGCATGTACTAAACTTATTAAAGTCAGCGTAGTGCCTGGAGCCATGAGTATATTCTTGTATATCGCAATTGTATATCGCAATGCTATTAATACACACAAATTCAAGATTGATGAACCAATCAGCATACGGGTCTGCCCATGGTGAGGGCCTTCTTTATACATGGAAGAGGACAATGCTCATGTTTGCACATACTTCCATTAATAAAAATGGCACAAATTGCTCTGCAAAAGTTGACCTTTTTTCTACTGTCTGAAAACATGCCCAGTCGGCATGAGGCGCCGCTGTTACACTTTCTGTAAAATGGCCGCCACTGATGATCTCAATTGAAAGCAGAGTTGACCTTGCAGTGGCAATGCATCATGCAAGGTTAAGACTTTTGCAACAGAGCAAGTGGTCTCAGGCCATAAGGCCCTGTTAAGAAATGTTCACATCAGGAGGAGAAAAACTCTGCCTAGCCTACTTTACTTTCCAACTCTAAATGAAACAAGCACAGTAGACAAGCCAGGCATCAATTCTTTCCATACCCTGTGTGTGCTTCCTGACCTTTCATCTCAATGTGGGCTCTGTACTCCAAAAACAGGCTCACCTGATTAAAAATAACTGATTCGCATGTTTAGATGTGCTGTCAAGTCACTTCACACACAAATCTGTCATGATATTGTGTTAAGTACCCTGGGGCACAAAAGGTCAGACCCACAAATCCAATCACCTCTTCGGCTTCATTTTAGTAAAAGACAACAAACGCCGCTAGTCACAGCTATGTTGCAGCTACAAATTATCCCAGGCGCTCCCCTGCTACATGTGCCACAGTGCAGCCAAAGCGGACTGCATTCCCCCAATGGAGGCGATTACCTCTATTAATCTTAAACCGCAGACATCTTCTAGCAGTCGAGCACATGTGTTCCCGGGACTCCCGCGCGTTCCCTACTGGTGAACGGCTCATCTGACGCCCTTGTCCAGCCTGGACCGGAGCCAACAGAATGCCAAAAAGTGTGGACAAGACGTGGTGTGCGCCATTTTGAAGCCTGAACGCGTTTGAAAGCTCACTAAGTGTGCGGTGACATAATAAAGGCCCGGGCAGAGCGCGCTCGGGCCAGCTCGCCATGTTGTTTGTACGTATATGTATTTTTAGCAAAGACGAGTCATCGCAGGCTGCCATTTCAGTTTTTCCTGAAATCAATACTGTTTAAGTCATTGTTTAAGTTCTACATAATTTACTGCCCATTTTAGAAAGGAGCAGTCTCAAATATAACCGAGGAATTAAAGACCAGGTTAAAGTATATGATAACCTGTTACTTGGAAACCAGAGGAAGCCACAGTCGTGGCCTGCAGCGCCGTCAATTGTGCATGAGTCATTCCACGCACACGAAGCAGGGACGTGAACATGGCAATCTGACTTTCTGGGAAACAACAGAACTTAATCAAGATAAATTGCGACAGACGAGAATAATTGTAAAAATGTGATACACGCCTGGATGTTGTTTTATTCTTTCAAAAACAAAAATGATGGTATATCTCTCAATCTTGCTCTCAAGGTGTAAGATAGGCAGAAAGATATTTGACAAAACAAATTAGAAACAAAATAAAAGAGAAAAGTTTCTTTCCCAGACAATAAGTGGTCGTGCTCTGAGTGTCGAGTGCAGTTGAGGAGTAACAATTAGATTGCATTCCATGCAATTGCTGACATCTGGAATGACAAATTCAGAATGTTCCCAAAATCACGTGGGCACTTTTCGTTTCTGTCCTATAGACAGCCAGTAATTTTATTTGATACGCATCTAAAAAGAAATGGTTTTCTGAAAACAAGCTTAAGGCGAAATGCAATATTTCACTACAGGAATTCAAGAGGTTCAGGAAATTTGCATGCTTAAGGCTCACTTCAGGATCATGCATCCTCCGACATGGTACAGTTACAACATGCCAAGGCATTCTTTCAATTTAAATAAGGATTACTTATATTAAAGCCCCTGAGCCAAGTTCAAGTGTATAAGCAGCTATTGTCAGTTAGGTTGTCATGTCACCCAAGGCCATAGCAGCCTGCAGAAGTCTACTTTTTAATACATGTTTCGCCATACCAGAAGTTTCATCAGAAGCCCTAATCAATATTGAAAGTGATTTTAAATCCCTTTAAAGCATGATTTAGAAATCCCCTCTTATATTCTATATAAATCCTTTTTATAAAGTGCAAGGATCACGTACATTGTTGAAATTCTGTGACTTGGTCACTTAATGTGATAAAGTGATGGTGTGTAGTCCCAGTGCTGCCAGGAGAGTCTTGTGTCCCTTGCTAAAAAGGCTACACTGTGCACAGTGAAATAACTTTTTGTTATTTAAAATTCTGAGAATCGCGCACCCTTGCACACAAGTCAATGCTTTCTTTTATGGTTAGTCATCACTAAGGGATATCTACATATCTAAGTCTGAAATGTTGGTCCAAGCTTACTGAGATATATAATCGTGCAAGGTTCAGTCTCTCAAAAGTGAGGGCTGCTGGTCTTAAACGTCAGAGATAAACAGTCTACTACTGCACGAGTAAAAGAAAGAGACATTCGTCCATCAAATGACATGTCCCACACATGACAGCATACTACACAATGTTGGCACCATCTACAGCTCACTTTCAAAGCGAATACATAGGAAATAAATTCAATTGTAAGACATGTAAACAGCCTGGAAAACAACCTGGAAAGGCTGAACACTTTTCCGATCAGGGATAGAACGTTTAGATTTTAAAGTGAACATTTGTTCATTAAAAAAAATTAGAGATGTTTGGTCAGTCATGAGGGAGGGTGAAATAAACGTAATCTTTATGTGACACAGATTTGTATATTCAATTTTAATACCTCAATTAACACAAGTTTTTAATATGTTGCATTCATAGATCTCTACATTTGTCTCTTATGATTGCATTGCTGTTAATTCTCAGAACAGAAAACAAAAACGAAAGAATGTAGTTATTATTTGTACTTCTATATTTTAGGCTTTTTAAACATTAGTGTAGACCCTCGTGGATGATTCAGCCTGCTCTTCAGTCAGGCGTTGATGGTCTGATGGAATATCAAGACCATGTAGGGAAGTCTTGCTCAATGCATAGGTGCTACTTCCTGTTTGCAGGATGGATACGTGTTTATTGTCATGGGTTGAAATTCAGTGCCTGAAAGCATTTCAACATGTGACTGGGCTGTTGCTGTGGGCAGTCAGGCTTCATCCCTTTGTGTGAAATGTGTGGGAGTCCTATTTCATTAAGCTAGTAATCAAAGACATTAAAGAATGGACTATGGGTGAGCTCTTCCTGAAGACATCATGGCTTCGTGTGGACCTTTTTGCAAGTCCAATTTATGAAAGAATGGAAACTGTGGACATGGATCTAGCAATGAACCAGCATTTGAAACCATTTGGATGGATTCCTCAGAATGCTTTTTGAACAATACATACAATTTTAAATGATATATTTTGCTCATTTTACAGCCAGTGAAGCCTTGGAATGTTGTATGCATTTTTTCCCCACAGAGCAAGGGCCATTAATGACAGGAATTCAGTTTTAAGAAGATTGATGCACCTGATCGTCAGAATTATCTTGATAGATGCACCCGCCTATTGATATATAGTTGGTGGTGCATGCCTTTGTCCATTGTGTTGATCACAAGTGTGTAAAACTGCCACCTGTCAAACATGATGCCCATGTTTCTGGACTTTTTCTCAGGGAAAATGGCTTCTTCCATCAGTCTAGGACAGTAGAAGTGCATGACACAGTAGAAGTACAAGCACTTTTCTCTCTTCAGATGATAATTGTGATCAAGACATTTAAAGATGTTGCATACATCCTCCCTTCCCCCTTAATGTGTATCAGAGTATCCTCTGCATGCATAATGTTTAGAATGATGATATACTGGTGTACACTATATATTATGTCTTTTTAATGAGGTTTTGTGCCATTCCAATCTAGAGTAACACATTTTTTAAATTCACCCACCACAGTATAAAAAATACTAAATGATATCCTGGAATTATTGTATTTCCATGATGTTACAGTATGGTAGGATTCGAGGTGTTAAATTGGGATGATAACCAACATGGAAATAATGCCATTAAGAATTATTACACCTTTATTGGTGTTACTTTTCAATGATTTGGAAGGATTGAAAATTTTTCGCCTTTTGTGGTACTTATATCAAAAGAAAACTGGTGGGAATATAGATGTATAGTCTTAAAGGAGCATATTATGCAAAAAGGGCCCAGTGGTGTGCACCACACCAGTTGCGGCACACCCATCACATGGAAGGGCCAGGACCTCCCTTATGTGCGGAGTAGGCCCTAAAGCTATAAAGGCAAAGAGTGGCTTGCCCAATGCTGTGGGCCCTGACTGTTTGGTTGGCCCTCTGGGGCCGACCAAACCAGTCACGCGCACTCTGCATGCAGCCTACATAGAGAAAATGGCCTCCCTACAGGTGCATGACTCGGCGCCGTCTGCACCAATCACAATGCTGCCATTGCAGTGTTGTGATTGGCTTAGGGGAGGGGAGGGAGGATTCCTGCTTCTCGAAAATATTTTATAATTTCTGGTCAAGATATAAATGATACTTCCCAACATCAGCATCCTAATTATATAGTAACAAGTGTTGATTGCTTGATCATCTATCCTGGTGTTAAAAAGTGGAGAGGAAAATTACTTCCACTCGCAAAAAGGAACAAAAGGGATTGAAAATCCACCTTTAAGAGCAAAAATGTGTTTACTGTTAGACTGGAGCACAGATGTAATTGTGGTTAATTAGAGAATTCCATAACTATGAGTTGCAACTTAAGTTTGGTAAACGTGATTTATGATGTGGTGAAAAGGACCAGCTGTCCTGGAAAGCATTTGTTGCTTTCAATAAACACCTGCACCCATCACAATCCCAATTTCAAGAACGACATATGACATGGCGCCCATGTCCTTATTTCTAACTTAAGAGCATAGGATTCTCTAAACCGCCCAACTCTTTCGGAATTATTTCAGGAATTCTTTATTGTAGTGTGCAAGCATTTCTACAGCGAACTTGTTTTTGTCTCTTCTCAAGCCTTCCCGCTGGCATTCATTGTCAACTGCTCAATTGCAGATTGCACAAAAAACAAATGCATCTACATAAACAAAATTCAATGCATGTTGTATGTGCATATTATGTCAGTTTATGATTCCAACAATTAAAAGTAACCAAAGGCAGAAAAGCGCATAAATCATGTGGATGATGGGTGAGGATAGTTCATGAGAAAAGTAGAAGGAATGGTGAGCCTGAATCCAGACTGAACACATCATATTAGTATCCATGATGAACACTGCCAGCACTGCGAAAAGATTGTTTTTACTTTCTTAAAATTTTAATTTTACCTCTAGCAATGATCTCAAATGGAAATGTCAATCTCTAACATATACATAGTGTCATATTTTTCCTCTCACGGTAAAGAGGTTTTCTTGTCTCTCAATTTTTGTTGCGAGGGTGCATTTTAAACTCAAAAATAGCTTGGAATAATACCATTGAACTGCATTGACATGAGAGAACCTGCTTTTCCTCTATTTGAGCTTTTATCTTTCAAATAGTAAGTACACTACCAATCAGTTACAAGGCATAGCAATGGTTTTCACTAGTGACCTCAAATTATTAAGCAATACAAAAATCTGACTTTACAATTGACTAAATTCAATGTGTTTCAAGATGCACATAAGGGTATTACTAATAGAATACATTGTTAGAAAACCCGTCCACGTCACACCGCAGCTTGCTAAAGAAGTGGCAAGAGAAATCACATTTAGGAAAATGGAAGTGAACTGGATCCTAATGCTTTGTACCTTGTGAGATAAAGGGGCTTTTAACAACCGTAATGGGTGTTTATTGAGAAATAGGTGACTGTAATATGGCAATAGATGATTTGTTAATGTGACTCGTGCCTCTTTTAAATGCAGTTAGGTATAGCCCACAAGTCTACATTTTAAAAGTTAAAGAGTTAAAGTATTCTGTTTCTAAATTTCAATAGATTCTAAACACTTATGAATCAAGTCATTTTCTAAAAACTAAAAAGGCTAACAAGGCATGAGGGAACTGTTTAGCAGAGTCCTTAGTCCCAAGGCTGACATATGTATAGTGTGCATCAAAGGATAACACACCCCAGTTCTCCAAGTATTTTACAGTTTTGGAAAGCCAGGGATGAGAGCAATAGAATGGCAAGTAGGGTACTCTGCTACCACCCTCTACCCATTATGCATAACTAGAAAGGGGTCGTGTGCCCGACACAGGTATTCATTGGATCTCACCACCCATGGTTGAAATGAATGGGCTCTAAATATCTTTAGTTTTTGAGACTAAAATGTACAGAACTGGTTAATGGCAATTGCTCATTGAAATAATTAGGGTCTGTGGTATTAAAGGAATCGAGCAAGAGGTCAATCTCCTAACATCATGAATAATTGTTAGTCTTCTTTTTTAAATAAAAATTTAGGGCCTTATTATGAGTTTGGCGGTCCGTGAACCGCCATACCGTTGATGGCGGTCCGACCATGGCAAGCTCGGCGGTCTGACCGGCATATTACGAGATGGGAGGGTTGAATTTTCAAAAACCACGGCTGAACCGCTGACATCGTCAGCACACCACCGAACGCTTGGGTCGCGGTCGGGGAAAGGCAGCTGCCATAGGGCGGTACTGAGGAGCTCCACCACTGTCCATATTACCAGATGGCTTTCCGACGAGCTGACCACGGCCGTCCGACTGCCAGCTTTGAGTAAGTGGTAATAAAGGACTTGTGGTGCACTTACCCCTCTCCTGTTCTTCCAGGCAGATTTCGAAGAGGATCCCTTTCTCCAGGTCCCTCCTTCACAGCAGCATCTTCACCCCAAAGAATACGACCTGTTGCGGCGATCTACAGGGGAGTCCTTTACATACTATATACCCACTGCTGCACTGGCCACATATGGGCCGGACTACGGCAGTGGGTAGGTGGTATTTTTCTACATGTATCATGCATATGTGTACATCCGACATATGCAGTTGAATTGTACACACAGGCATCGGTAGATACCGAAAACTATTGCCCACATCTGCAAGACCGCTGCAGACCCACTCTGTGGGCCCGCGGTCAACTACAACTACTAATACAGGGGTTTAAACACCACCAGCGCTGTGGGCTACTGGTGGATGGGGTTTTTGGGCAGTCGGTTCACCAAATTCGTAATCAGGCCTTAAGATTTTTTAAAATAGGTCTTGAACATTTTCCTTAAAATCTATATTATGATAGGTTGCAACTGATTTACTTTCACAGGTGCAGCTATGCAGGTGCATGTATTCTAGCGCACCAATGCAGCCGGATGTGCAATCGGGTTTAGCACTGTTGGTGCCCAGTGCAACAATCTTTGTTGGTGCCCCCCTCAAAAACCTAAATTTCCACGAATTCCCATACTACCACACCTCACCAGTACCCCTCATCTCTCCATAGCTTCTTTCACACATGCATTATATTTGTTTTATAGCACTACTCATATTAGCGTAGGGTTTCAGAACACGTTACATGACACACATTACACAGAGCCAATGAATCATAAGTGTGTAATTAAGTTCATCGGAAATGTCACATAAGAAAATGAGAATTATAAGGTGTAGGATTCACATGTCATCGGTGCTAGTAGGTAGTATAATTTAAGAGATTTTATGGTCTGGAGAAGTACCAACTCAGGATTTAAAACATACCACAGTTGTTGGCTTTACTAATAAGAATTTACTTCTAATCAAATGAACCTTTTTAGCAATATTAAGATAATGAATGACTCGGAAAAAAATAAGTATTTGTCAGGTCAGTAACCTATACCATGCAGTGTGCATGCAGCTATTTGATAACAGTTCAAAGTTCCCTGTGTTATATTAGGGTTGTAACTTATGAAGTGAGAGTAGCAAAAGGATCTAAGTGACAAAAGCAATAACCTACTGAGCCAGCCTCATGAAATATAGTTCAGTGGTTTGCGTGCGACACTTCTATGCAGCAGGCATATTAACCCTATGCACTGCTTTAGTATGAGTAGAAACTGCCACTAGACAGAACTTTGATCTCTCCCCAGCTGGAACGTTAATCAGCAGAGTTATCGTGACATTTTTATTGTTGCCTGAAAAGCACGAAAAGGACAAGGACATTGCATCAGGTGCATTTCAACCCTTGTTATTTCTAAACAGGGCGCCCCCCGAAGTCATCGCCAGGTGCCGCTGCACCGGTCTCACCACCCTAGAGCCGGCCCTGGATTTGTGTTAGCCATTGTTCCTTGATATGCTGAAACTATACTTTTTTCATTGTCTTTGCTATTTTTCTGCCATATTCCAAATTTAAAATTGTGGGATTTCAAAATTCATTGGTGCTATATACGAACCACTTCTTCCATCATAAATATATTGAAAGATGACAACTTTTGACGATGAATTCAAAAGGAGTGACTCTTCTTGATAATAGAACAATGACATAATTCACATCATCAACAAGACAGGACATTAGAAAAAAATAATTTAATGCTGAAAACACGAAAAGTCCTTGTTAGTAAAATTGTGAACTGTGAATGTCAGAAGATAATAATAAAAACCTTTTTACACCATGGATATAAAAAACATTAAAAAGTCACTCACTTCACTGCCCTCTGTAATAGTTGTCCTTCTGGTAGGCATAAACCAGTTTAGTAAAAAAAAAAAAAAAAAAGGCTGCCCACAGGAGTGGACACTACACCACCATTCGTGAGATTCAAATGTGTTCCGAAATCTCTTACCAAACCCGATCTGCAAAACATTCTAAAGAAACTATTAAAACGAAATACTTCAATGTATTGTTTTTTTAAAATTTTTGTTTTCTGTTAGTTTCTGTATGGTTCTGCAGGGTGAAGTTACTCTGTTTAAAGCAGAATGTGGGGCGTACCCCACTGGGGTTCTGTGGCTGTGTTCCCAGGGGGGCGCAAATATCTTTATAACTATTTGTAAATGAAATGGCTTAGAAGCGCGACTTTCTGTTTTTTTGCGTTTCTAAGCTATATCTATCGAAATCAAGTCGTTGAGGTGCATAAAACTGTATGGCAACCGTGCTTCGTGGCACCCTGGGGACGGGGTCAAAGACATAGCTAAGTGGCTAAAAAGAGCAAAATGTTCTGTAAATATTTGTATTCTCCTTTAGCCATCTGCATATAAAATAATGCGCATATTGTAAATGGAAAATAAATGTAAATAAACTAATTATTTAGGGACACTTGCTTTTATGCTGTGAAACCTCAGTTGGTTAATGTGATCACTGCAGATGCCTAATTGTATGACCAGACTGTCACATAATTGAATCCTGATTGGCACAGCGCATAACAGTGGCTTGTGCATTTATAAGGCTATGAAGTTCTAGCCTATAACACAAAGCACTGTGACTATGGAAGCCATTGTTTAAAAATTGTACTGCACTTAGTCTCAGAATGGCCACTAGAATTATATGGCACAGCAGGACTAAATTATGTGGCATGTCTGACTAAATTATTTATAAAAATCAAGGGAAAACATAACACTTAATGTGGCTCTTTTTGGAATGGTATTACTTAATTATTTTGTCAGTTTTACTCATGCTTACACTGTCTGGGCAAGGGTTTCTCCTCATTAGTACCCGTTTAACACCCAAATACAGCAATAAGCAACAGAAAACTGACCAGTCAAACTTTGTGATGGGCTTTTCACTTACTGGCAATATGTATTGTTGCATTTTTAGCATCTTTTTATTCATTTGAGCTAGACACACATTTTTTTTGCTAAAATCTGCTGAAAATACAGCAGACGGTGGATTATGTAGCAAATCCATAATCATGTGGCAAATTCTGCAGCCACAAAATTGCATAATTCTAGTGCTCTCGAGTATAAGGTAGGCTGATCAAAAGAATTTAGTTTTTAAGATAAAACAATTGCTTTAAAAGAAGATCTTTTAGTAATAGGTAATACACTGTACAAAGTGCAAACATTTTATAAGCCCATTAAGGGGACACTTTCCAAAACTTAACACCCCTAGATCACTTCTCAAAAAGAATACATCTTTTTCACCATGAAGCTTCTAGTGGCTCCAAGAAGGAAAGCCTGTACTCAGTAATCAGCAGCCTTTCCATTTGACGATTAACCAATTGCACACATTCATTCACCTTTCTTTCAGCTAGCAAGCACCCTGGTGAGAAAGCTTTCAGTTCTCTGTCCATGGATAGTATCAAAGATATGAACCAGAGGAGAGGGTGCTATGTGGGGGCTAATTGTTTCATTTAAAAATGGGCAGACACAGCTTTCTCAGGGAAATCCCCTGAGGAAGGTGGAGATTTTTTTAAATGGCCATCACTGGCATCAGTGCGGCAGGTGCAGTGACACTGGAGCAATGCTATGAGGCACCACTGAACCCTAATTATGGCTGTTATACTAGCACAAAGATGGGAACCCTATTTTGCTGTTAGCATATGGCCCAAGTGGCCCTTACTGTGCAGGGTAGAGGTCCAAAGCAACAGGGGTGAAATGTGTGTCCCCCACCCCCTTTTTTATGCAAGGAAGCAGACAGCATGCTTTAGGGCTCAGGACTAGGAGGGATGGCCAGTGGAATGGGTAGAAGCTCCTTCTAAACCCAAATTAGTATGATCTTAATATCCTATTTTGCTTATGTTAGGACCCAGTGCACGACTGATGTGCCAGTGTTGCTTTGGACCGTAGACCAACAGCCCGGGGAAAACGGAAGCAGGGGAGACATCTTAGCTTAGGCCTCAGAGAGATGGCAGAGTGGAGAATGGGGCAAGATGGCGGCCAATGTCTTCAACAAAGAGCAGAGGAGAATTCCCTCTCCACCGGGCAGTTGCTCTCATTACTGAAGCAGGTGCAATGGCACTGGGGCCAAGAGTTTGAGAAGGCCACCACATACCACTTATGACTCCCTTAATTTATAAGAGGATTGGAGGCTCATTTTCCTTGTTGGGATTAGGGTGAGGGCACTCTTACTGCAAAGAGGTGGGCAACATGTGAAGGATCATTTTATTGTGAAAGAGACAGATAATCTGTTTCAAGATTGGGGACATGGTGGGGAAGGGGAGAAAGAGGCAGAGAACACAGTCTGCTACTCAGGGCAGCGGCAACCATTAGTGCAACAGGTGCCAGGAGTGTGAGGGGCTTCCAGCACCTAAATTCTAGGTGATAGTATTTTTGCTTAATATATTTGCTCTTTTATAAGACTCACATTTACTGTGGATTGTGAGCTACAGAAAAAGCACCCCTGAAATTATAAACCTGCTTCCTGCAGTCAATCCTGACCCTTCCACTTTCCCAAGTACTGCCATAAAGAATTGGAGGGGGCTGACTTAAAAAGATTTTGCTTAGGGGAGCTCACAGCAAAAAAGTTTGAAGACCTCTGGTTCAGAGCACTGTAGCACAAGACCTAATCTCTCAAATACAAGGATGCTCTCCTTACATTTCAGAACTGTGCTTTGGGCTTTCGTCTGCTGTAACTGCATGAAACACATTGAATCCAGCAGCTAGAAATAACATGCAACAACATGAATATGTGACCAGTCCCCAAACATCCTTTCGGTAACAATGGATTCAATTTACTGTCCAATCTCAGACACGCGAGGAGCACGTGCACAATGCACCTCTACCTTAGAAATGCCCGTGTTGTGTCTTTTTAAATTCAGAGTTTCAAGCCAAGACTATTTTCGTCCAATGGCAAAATCTGATTAGAAGAACATGTTGGCAAGAGTAAAGCGAACGCATGTGAACAGCACCAGCGAAGAACACAGTTTCATGTATACTCCGTGATGCCAGCACATGTGGAATTCATTCAGCAGAAAATGTTATTGCTGCGAGATATTTGACCACACGTTTAGGTCCAAGCTGCAATGCAGAGGTTATACTAGCTAATTTGATTTGAAATTGTAATAGGCTGCTCCATAAAAGCTTTGCTATTTTATGAAAATAATGCAGACCATGCAGAGAAAACTCATGGATTGAATTCCAAGACAACAGAAAATATTTTCTGCTCAGAGCATTTCCAAACTATACAATTCATTGTTTAAATACATTATGGAACATTTCATAAACAAATTACTGGACCTGCATTCTTCTTAATTGAGAAGGAAAATATATCATAATAATTTGGTTTAATCGTTGGGTGTTTACGGAATGGAATGGGTGCACTCATATCTAACCTCCTTGCAGAGGAAAAACTTGCAAAAGTTATTTGGGCCAGGGGGTTTTCTGCTGGCTCCAAGATTTTCTAAAGAACGACGGGATAAATCGAGAACCATACCTACAGTAACTATGGCAATAGAATGCGTTTTGGCCTGCATGAGAAACTTGTTAACTGGCACAAAATTAGAAAAATAAAGTGGCAGATTTGATCCTGTTGCCGAACTCAAAACACATTTGCTCACTCTTTCGAACAAATACACAAACATGATGGTGTAAACTCCACGACATAAAATTGGACACAAATTAGGTAAGGAAGGTGCGAGATACAACAGAAAGTACCCCACTGATAGGACCTCTTGACTTGTTTTTGCTTCAGATTTACTTGAGAAGGAGCTATTGATCAATGTATTTTAGACACATGCAAAATCATTAAGGGAAGAAGGCATCAATGTGCTTGACGTTGTGCCAGTGACACTCAAAAACTCAGATCCCCTGGAAATGCCCACGACCAACCAGTGAAGTCTGTTCTTATGACTTCTTATGTCACTCGCGGACACCTCTGGCCGCAGTGCTGGCGCATCTTCTAGGCACACCTGATTCATCTACAGGCACTTCTCATACTATCCGTTCCCGGCTCTCCCACTGCCGGCCTTATTATGTACCCCAGAAAAAGGGAAGGTATGGCATCTGCTCGGCCTGGATTATCAGCAGAATCCACAACTAATTTACTGGCAGTGCCTGAGCTTGTGAACCAGCCGTCTATTCCTGATCCTGTTTCGGTTCCTGGTTTTCTGTTCTCCCATAGAACACTTTTGTTCCGATCTTCAATGGGTTACCGCTACCATTTATTCTCCCTCTTCTTCGAGGACTGTAACAACTTCATCAGTTCCGCAAACGAGTGATATCACGTCCCCAAGAAGCATCAGAAGACAATGGTAAATATCCCAATCCATTTGTGTAGCCCAGCTCTCTAATTATATAGCAGGCAAAAGATGCTGTGCAACAGTACTAGAGATTTAGGACAGACAAAGACCAATATTGTCAACGTGTTGTATGAATTATATGCCATAGTCCTATTGCTCATGATCCGATGGACATAGTACACCATCTCTAACAACACATCAAACATTCCAGTGACCAAACACAAGGACATGAGACAGTGCTGACTTAGGTCAATAATAAATCCACGCAACATGCTCAAAGGTCTTCAAGTTTCTGATAGCACTATGAGATCATACATATGATCGAAATATGCTATAAATTTGCAGGTAGCATAACAGTGAATGAAGGAGCAACACCGAGCTAAGGCAAAAATGAGCTACCAGGGAAGCTGGTAGCTGGAATCAAGAGTGATTTATTTTAAGAAAAGAAGATGAGCAAACTTCAAGTTCAATCAATTTTCCAAGGAGTAGTGCGTTGAAAAGGATCCAGCACAATGTCTGCCACAAGCTCTCTATCAAACGACTCAGGCCCGATCATGTAATTTGCACAAGGGCTTGAAATGTTGTACTCTTGCCAAGCAAGTTTTGCACTAGTGCCAGGAATTCATCCCTTCTTCTTGAACTGAAATTTGCATTTACCAACAAGGACACATTGTCATTTTATACTGGTCGTTTCTGGCAAATGTTTTTGTGCGCTATTCATAAGTGCAAATGTTACCGAAAGTTGACTCTTCACACAGAAAGGTAAAGTTTATTGGCACTGCTTAACCTCTACCAAGGACATAGACCCACTCTCCATTCCTGCCACCCCCTGCCCCCATTGCAGACCAGACATAGACAATCCCTATGCTAAAACCACCAGGTTAACATTTAAATTGTCTATTCATCTGTTGGATCTGTCTCAACAGCTGTACTAAGTTTGTATCAAATTCCACTAACGTAAAAACTGGTCCTGTGCTATTCATCAGGACGGTACCTGGCACATCGCTAAGGCCAAAAGAACTAGTGTTTCAACCAATTTCTAGTTTCCAAACCCCACTTTCCAGCAGACTCTTCGAAAACCTTATAAAGCGTTTGTGGCTTCACAAAGCATTTGATTCAGTGCCACAAAGCTGCCTCATGCAAACAATGTAAGGTCTTCCGGATTAAATTGTACAAAAAAATTCTTAGGCAACTTTATTTTCAACAAAGGTTAATACCATCTGTATAGTTTTAGGGCATCGATTGAAATAACCAAAGAACCAGAATTATGCACATTTCTGCATTTATTTATCAAAAAATGTTCCTATATAAAGTTCCATGCATAATACAACAATAATTTAAATATCAACCAAAAATTATCATCCAGATTACATTTCATAGTTCTGACAACCATGCTGACATTCATACCCTTTCATCCTTCCATACAGTACAGTATATCACAGGCATCTATTCATAATGAAGTCCATGCATGTACAATTCAATGACTTGTCCCTGCCTTAGGAACTATTACAGTTAGCAAGGTAACCCCTATATACTCACACTAGGGTCTTGTGGATTAAGACACTGGCTTGGCTGAGTGACTAGGTGAGACAAGGGCATTTTAAACTAGACGTCTTAAAGATTATTATGGAGTGTGTGGTTCTGAGTAGGCTCAAACCAAGCACTGTATGGCTCTGTAGTATGAAAACTACCCAAAACTCTTTACATGACCTGGGAACTGAGAACAAAACCCTTCATACTTAGCTTGGTTCTTTGTTATACCTGTTGATGAATGACAATTCTTGCTTTTGCTCCACCATCTTAGCTGACATAAAGATAAACCACTGTTTCCCCTTTTAGCTGTATTTACACCACCTCAGCTATGCGATTTTCAAGCATCGTGCAGGGGCTAGATACATAAATGGTACCTTTAATGTGTTTTGCTTCCTTCTGTGCTCCTTTATGTACAAATAAGGATGCCCAAAGTCCTCTCCTAGCCCCTTCTTGAAGAGATTGAACTTCCAATGTATCTTTCTTTTGTCATCAATAATTATTTCCTTCTTAAATTGGTTGCATACTTATTATCTTTAAAGTTGAACCAAAAGCAGGATGATCGAAGTGCACTACATAAAAGTTTAGCTTTAGAGACATATTCTGTCCTCTTTTTCAGTACAGTTCAATCAATGAACCATATTGAGGGAACTGTCCCCTGCAGTGAAGTGACTCCCATACAAACCAAACAAGGCAACACAGAATCTATTTCCCTTCTCAGGGAACGGCATGAAAATAATCTTCTCGAACTTCATAAAAGGTATCTGTTAACAACACTTATTCTCACCTCGTAGCATCGCTGTGTACAGCAAGTGCTCAACTAAAAGACAAGGCAGCACATACAAAAAGAAACAAGTCTGAAAACGAAGTGAGCGAATAGTTTACCTTCACAAGCAATGAAAGGAATGACTTTCATAGTTAAAAACAATCTGGGTGAATTGCTCTTAGCAGAGTAGGCAGTGAGGCGAGAAATAAACAAATGTGATATTGCATGAAGGAAAACTTGCAGCTGCAGCATCTTTTTAAGGGTGATATACAGTAGAGCAATTATATCAGTTACATCTACTAACAAACCATTAGGAACTATGCAGGTGGCAATAATTTAGAATCCTCCCAGGATATTTTGGTACTTGAAAGGCTCAAATATTATTCTTTTGCAAAGTAATCCAGCTTGCTGGCCGCCGTGTGTGTGCTCCATACGTTGGAGGCACATGCTTTTCATTTTCCGAATGTTTTGTGTAGTGTCACTAATTATATGGCAGTCATAAAGCAAATAAACTGGGTCCAACAATTATTTTCAGTGAAATGAGATATTTCATCTAATTGTTCAAATATAGCCCTTCAAAGGATTGAAGTAAATAACTTACACAAAACGTGGCAGGGTAAAGAATGAAAAGTGACTAATTGTAAGATGCCAAAGCCGATAGCTCAAATCTTCAAGGTTATTGAAGGGGTGGGTCAGAGGTTAGCTGCAGGTCACATGTGGCTGCTTGCAGTGTAACTTACTCGTTTAAATGTGAGCATTGTGTGCCATTCTTTTAAGACTTCAAGACCAAAAAACTGTTTAACTTAGGGCACAGAAGAGTGGTAAACAGTGTATCCTACTAAAATTTGTGGGACTTATGCACTACTGCAAATATTGCAAATAGAGGGGGGGGGGGGGTTAAAAATCTGAATGAAAAAGGTCAAAGTTGTCAAATAAAATATGTTTCTGCTCTCCATGAACTCCCGGCGTCGTTTTACATAAACTGGCCATTGGTAGTGATTTGTGCCTAGCACAGTGGGCCAGAGCATTTAAAAAAAGCATTTGCAATGCAACAGGTCTCGCATTTGCAAGAGTTTAAACTAGTTATTGCCATTGTAAATGACAATGCCTTTTATTTATCTGTTTTGATAATGAACACATAAATTAAAGGCATTGTCATTTACAATGCCAATAGGTCAAACTCTTGTAAATGCGAGACCTATTTCTTTTAAAGAAGTGGTCGCCATTGTCCCGGGCGCTGGGAAAGTGAAAGTGCGCATGGTGTGCTGAATATTGCAGGAAAGCAGGTCGTGCATGCAGTGGGAGAAACTCATTAAAGAAAATAGTGCTTATAGACTAAGATATATTGTGTAACAAAAGAAGTAAAAGGGCCAGTCCTCATCGGAGGTTACAAATGAAGACACGGCGGTACTACGGAGGGACTAACACGCCTATTAACGAATCAGAAGCCAGCATTTACAAAGGACAATGATACAAGCCAATGAAAAATATGGGTGGAGAGTGGGCGGAGCTTCAAGTCCAAACTTGAATACAGCATGCCTCGCAGAGCAGTGCATGCGATACCCAGGCTCGACTTAAAAATGAAGTCTCCAGCACAGGCGTCAACTCCAAGCTTTGTGAGGAGGCTGTTGAGGGCAAGGAAATATAGAGGAATGATTTCAAGCCACTGCTCCATTTTTCATCATATGTGGACAGGCTGCATATGGAGAAAAAAAGGGACAGCATTGCAGAAGGGTGCCATTTGAGAATGCATCCCCCTACAAGTGTCCCTAGCACCCCAAAATCCACTGTCAAATTATACTGTCGGAGTGGGCTCATTTTCACCTGATGAAATCAGAAAATAGGGGTGGGTACTAATTAGGCTCAAAGGGGATTGATACTGAATGTGGAAACCTTATGAAATTATGTACCCACATGCCTTTCAACGTACACATATGAAAAAATGCAATTCAATAAATGAGATGCATTGTAACATAGTAAATGTCATTGAAAAACGTTTATATTTTTTTGGAAAGACATAATTCTATTCTTAGAGACAAAAACGGCAAACACTTTTCTTGCATAAATTATGAACGCAGTCAAATGGACCAAAGGCAGACATAATTAGTTGCACATACTAGCACCTATTATTTCATATAAATTCATCATTAAAAATGTTTTTGTGAATATCACCCAACTTTTTAAAAGAAGTGCTTTTTAGGGGGAAAAACAGGAACAACATTGCCTTAAATACCCTGTTTGCAGAGAGCTCAAGTTCTGAAATTTCTATTGGTGAACAAGCCGTAAATTTACCTCACGGGTCCTTTGCCAGTCACAGTTACACTCTGAAGTGATAGCACTGAGGGGGTTGGCGCAACTGCGGCCATATCTGTGGGATCAGCCTGATTTGCCTGCAGCTGGAAATTTCTCATAAGCCCGGATGAAGTACAACGATACCATCTGACAGAGCCTTCGTGTTTGAATTGCAACGTTTAAATGTTGAGGAGAATCCAGTTGAGGACCACTGTGACAATCATGCCTGGAGACTCAAGCTATACGTTAGTGGCAAACCCCACGGAGGCACCACCAGGTCTCTAAAGTGAATAAGGTATAAGCACTGACATCCACGCCCCAAAATCCTCCTCCTTATTTCAAGAATATATATTTTGGGCAAGCTTTGGTATGTGCATGTACTGCACTAGTGTTCTACGGGAACTGTGGGTACCCTTATACCACCACTCTGCTGTAGACCCTTCCCAGGACAGATTTGGTAGAATAGACGGAAAGTACACAGCATTTTCCAGTTAAGCACATGTTGTTTGCTACCCCTAGGAGTTCGTGGAAGAACTCTCTTACCAGATGTGCACAATCATGTCCCAAAGCGGTGATCTTGGACCAGAGGCCTCCAGCCTTTGTTTAAACTCTTCACGATTTTGTTGCACATGCCTTTTTGATTAGTGTCATCTGTAAAGCATGTGTCATAACAACATTCTGGAAACCTTTTCCTTTGCCTTTTTGATTTATTCATGTCCAAAGGTGTACATAAGAACTGTCCTGATAGACCACTCGAAATAAGTTAAATAGATTTGGACTTTCATGGTGTTAATATACCTAGAGAAGATCAAGGTGGGCACTGGCACTATAAAACAATTTTCCATCCAAAGAAGCTTCTTCTTTGTCTCTCCCATATTTTTGTGTGACACCGGAGAAGTGTGATAAACAATAAAAGCATAGAAATGAAGATTATCTTCCCTATTTATCGTCTCCTGTATTTCCGACTCACAAAATGGTTATTTTGCCTATTGTATCAAATCAGATGCAAGTATAACGTAGAGTTGATAGTGAATATTTACTCTTGAGGTAGCGCTGCAACTAAACATAAGAGGAGTTTTGGGCAATGACCTCATAACTGCACATTTTACTGATTCGTCTGCATGGGTTACCACCAGCACTCTGCTAGTGGTAATAGGTCACCACGCAATTAAGTTTCACCATAAACCTACAAATCTGTGTTTACAGTAAAAGAAAAAGCAGTAAACAGGTTGCCATCTAAATCTACTTTAGCACGAAATGGGTATAAATAGGAGAGGCTCATGCTGTATATGTTAATTCTTGTACGCGATAAAATCCTATAACGAGGCGTTAAACGTTTATTGACTGTGATCATTATCGCCTATTTTGATGTTTGGAGAATTACATGTGGATTTTGGTACTTCTTACATCAAAATACGTATATGTCTCAGTAAATACAGAGTCTCTTTCCCCTGTCAAATTCCAACAAGTTTTACCTTTTCCAATTTAATGGAGGGTGGAGACTTTTCAAACCTTGTAATTATTGGGTGTGATAAACATCACACCACATATAAATGAGATCCCTGAGCAAAAAGGTGTTTCCAAAGGGATGGCAATATAGCATGTCACTTGCAACCAAGCCCAAAAATTGGACATTGTTCATGAGCATAAATAACTGATGCAACCCAAAAAGATGATGGACGAATGCTGAACCTTGTCAAACATTCACCCCCCGTTACAGAGATCTAGCCCTAAACCCACCATTTTGTTGCTCAACATACTCTTCCAGTTTGGACCCAGCCATATGCAAATCAGCCTTGACACTGCTCCCATGGGACCAGTCCAGCCCGAGCTGCCAGGCTAGGTCCTACCTGGACCCGAATTAAGCATTCTGGGACCGGTTTCTGGGTATCACCCCTCATCAGCCAGGCTAGCTTGAATCCAATGGCATAGCGAGCACAGGACCCACGTTTGGGAGCAGGGCAAAGACTGATTTGCAAATGGCTGGGCCCGAACCGGTGTGGCATGGTAAGCAAAGAAATTATGGATTTAACCCAAATCTAAGATTGCAGGGAATGTTTGACAAAGTTCAGAATTCTGTCTATCATCTTTTTGTGTTGCTATTGTCACCCTAAGTTGGAAGGGTATGCCCAGGCGTGGGTCCCGTGATTGCTATGCCACTGGATTCCAGCCAGCCTGGCTGATTAGGGGTGATGACCAGAAACCGGTCCCGGGATCCTTGTTTTCTGGACTAAGTAGGACCTGACCTGGCAGTTCGGGCTGGACTGTTCACATGGGGAGCAGGGTCAAGACTGAATTACATATGGCTGGGTCTGAACTGGGTGGTGTGGTGTGGTGAGCAAAAAACAATGGATTTAACCCAGATCTGTGACTGGGGGTAAGTGTCTGACAATGTTCAGAATGCCATCCATCATCCTTTTTGTACTGCATGAAGAACTGATATAGTATGGCTTTTATGAACACTGATTCATTGCCTGAAGGTGCTAGCACAACCAAAATGCATAACTCAAATAATATTTTATTTATTTATTTACTTCTTTATGTGTTTGTCTATTAGCAATTTTACATGACATAGACCAGACATAGCAGATGACCAAACACTTTATATAAGAGCAGTTAGTTTATAAGTAAAATAGTCCAAACTATACAGATATAGCAGATACACATTGAATTTCAATGTACAAACCTTTTTTGTTGTGTACAATGAGGTGATATGGAATTACATTAATGAACCACTAATTTGACATATACATAAAAATATAATATGAGTGCCATAAGATATGTAAAGTCTGCAGCTTGAACCATTCTTTATGCTAAATCTTTGTGATCACGTTTTACATCACTTTGGACCAGATGTGCATAGCAATTTATCAGTCGCAAAACCTGTGCTTCACTAAATCACATGGTTTGTGACTGCTAAATGGGTTATTAGTATGTACTAAATCCAGTTTGTGATTCGTTAAATACTTACATAATCACAAAATATTTTTAGAAATGCATTCCGAATTGCTATTTGGTAGGGCTGTGTTTAGGGCGTCCCTTCTAAATTGTAATTCAGATTGCTATGTGTCAATGGTTTATAATTGTAATTTCAGTCACAAATCATTGAAAGGTTACCAACTCATCAAAAGAGGTAGCAATCCATTTACAAATTGGAAGAGATCATAGGCATCGTGGTCTGCTGACCCCAGAGGCCACATCGCAAACACCTTGTCGACCACCAATTGGAGTATGCCGCAATTTGCAACCTACCCTATAAATAGTGATGAGTCAGGCCAGCTTGAAACCCACACTGAATTGTGATTTTGCAAATCAACCTGTTGGTTTAGAAAATCCTATTGGATTCGCAAAAAGTTGGTGCACAATTTGTGACCACTTCTTGAAGAATCCAATTTTTGTACAGCTGGCCCTTGGTTATTTTAACATAAACATAACATGTATTTATAAAGCACACATTCACCATGAAGGGTATCTTGGCTCTGAATACAGACATTTATTGTTACCTAACTTAATGGTACTCATTTTATCGACCTCAGAAGGATGAAAGTCTGAGTGGACACCATCAGGATTTGAACATGTGGCCATGAGGTCAAACACAGGCCCCTACAGTGGCCACATTAGTCCACTAAACCACCAGACCTGGCTTCTACTTATAATGAGAAGATTCTGCTTTGGCAGATGTCCAAAAGGTCTCTGCGTGTAAAAGTATCTCCAGCATTGCTCCATCTTCAGTGTGAGCTGCACAGCATGCAGGAAGAGCCTGGGTTACAATCATGGAAACAAAATCTCACTTTGGCTGCCAAGCCGAGGAAACTTCCTGCTATTGAAACTTTACAAGCGGTGCTTTGGCCATTGGGTACCATTAAAGGCCGCCCTGCAGCCGTAAACAAGCCGTTGTGAGTGTCTCACGGTCAAGTGAGTTCCTGGAATTTACCACAATAAAACCTATAAAAATGTGTTATTATGCGAGACATATTAATGTTCGCAATGAACGCTGTCTGAGCATTCCAGTTGTTTAATTGGTTTTCACGTACTGACCAGAGCACCATGTCTGCTCACCGAATGAATGAAGAACAGAATGAATCGGTTATCTTGTGAATTGTAGAATGATGGCTGAGTGAAGTGTCTGCCACACCACACTGCCAGGAAAGAGATATGTCTGAAATTACACTAACCATAAAAAGAATTGGAGCCTCTGCACTCAAGTAAGTAACAGTGCTAATACACGTTAAAATACTGAAAAGCATTTTGACTAAAAAGTTCCTTACTATTGAGATCTTCAATGGCACAGGCAGAAGCCCAAAACATGTTTTTTTTCTTTGCAGGAAACATCACAAATTGCAAGGGAGCAGATGAGCAAATCCATTTTGTGGTGGCAAACCCAGCGATTCACAAAATCACAGGGACTGTGACCGCAAAATGGCTTTTTGCCATGTTCAAACCCCAGTTTGTGAATAGCTAACTATTTCTATAGTGAAAATTAGTTTACCAACCTTTCAAGAATCACAAAAGGGTGTCTTCTCCTAACTGACATTCAGAATGGCATGTAATGTTTGGTGGTCACAACTGCATTCATTCCCCAACCAATGGAAATATACCAGCTCATTAAAGTAGGTGGTAACCCATTTGCAAGCAGGAATCTGTCTTTGTTGGACAGCTTCCCCTTTGGCAATGGAGGGGGTTGGGGAGGAGAAGCAGGCAATGTTCCTCTTTCTCCAAGAGAGTGCTGTCTGCTTCCCGAAAATGTCCCAAAATAGGAATTTATAAGGTACATGGGCTGCTTTAAAAAAAATGTTTCCCTTTTGGGTCTTGGAGGCCACCATCCCAGAGTATGCAACCAACTACAGGAGGCCAGAACCAGCAATCTGTCTAATAAATAGTCATTAGGCAGGTCGTCCTGTGACTGCCCTGACAAGAGATTTTTTGTATGACCTTTGAGTAAAGAGCTCTAATCTTTACATTAAAGATTTGTTGCAAAAGGTTATGAAAACGTTTTGCAAATAGTATTTTTGCACATGCAACCATAAGTTAAATGTATTAGCAAATACTCTTATGTATCTGAAGGTGAAACCTTAAACTTTGTCACAGAACCTCAATAAATTCTAATATATGAAAAATCTAAATACAGTCAGATTGCAGAAAACAGCTGCTTTGAGAATTTAGGGGCCGATTTACATAACTAATCTGAGATAAAATCCTAAACGTACTACTTTTGGTATTCACAGAAGGCATTTAGTAGTAGTAAAGTTAGGAGTCCTAACTTTACTACTACTAAACTGAGACAAAATCCTAACTTTACGACTTTCGGTATTCACAAAAGGCATTTAGTAGTAGTAAAGAAGGAGTCCTAACTTTACTACTACTAAACTGAGACAAAATCCTAACTTTACGACTTTCGGTATTCACAAAAGGCATTTAGTAGTAGTAAAGTTAGGAGTCCTAACTTTTCTACTACTAAATGCCTTCTGTGAATACCAAAAGTAGTACGTTTAGGATTTTATCTCAGATTAGTTCTGTGAATCGGCCCCATAGTTTGTGTATGTGTCTTGATTGCATGGCATAAAAACTGTTAATAAATTGCTGGAGAGAAGACTCTGAATTTGTAAGTTACCACGTGGAACGTGTTCATTTAGACTTCAACATTGCAGTTTGGAAATATGCATGCATATTTGAGGATGATATGCTTTGTATGTAGTAATTAATTGAAAAGAGAACAGATGCTGCTCTTGGCCTACACAGAGATGCAGAAACATTCAAGGGCCACCAAAGGACCACTGTAGCCCCCCTCCCACCTCCCCAATGCTATTTTCAGGCTACAGGACTGACCCCTCTCTTCCATATTGAATGAGCTTTTCTGCAGCTTGTGGACCACAGGCCTCTGACGTAGATCAAACTACCAAAGATGGGAACATGTGCTGCTCCCCCTCTTCAGCTTGGGTTTACAGGGCACACATTTGTCAGGAGTGATCAATGTCTGCTGTGTGCACTCACTTGCACTAAGTTAGATTTGCCCTAATTGAAAGCTGGTGGTGGGCTTATGCAAGGGGTGCGTGTCCCTTTGTGAACAAGTTATGTGCTTCCTTTGCGGCTGAGCATACAGGCTAGAGTTAATGTATGAAAACGCACAAACGTCACACAAGTGTCCATTTTTAAAGGCACATCTCGAGATGCATCAAGCAAAAATGATTCTTTAATCGAAAAAGATGTGTTGTTGGTGCAAATCTGACTTGCGCTAGTATGTCTTGTGAGGACACTGGATATCTGTATATCGAGCCTTTTGTGGTCTAATGAGAAGTGAATAATTCCAACACTGTGCGACTGCAGGTTTTCACAAACTGTCCTTCAAAAATGAACTCTATTTCCCACTAATGAGTGCAATGGAAACTAATTGAATAGGGAATAACTGCCCCATATACAATGTTTTCTTCCAAAACCTATTCCAATTTCTTTGTAAAACATCCTTTAAAGGGAACAAGCACTCACAAAAGCAAATAATTTGGTGTTGGCTTAAGCGTTTTGGCTTTGTAAATGCTTGTTTTGTGATTTTTTTTCAAAACTTTATTGTTGGGGAAGCTGCCGGCCCTTGCAAATCTTTTTAAAAATCTGTGTTAAAGCAAAGTATTTATGTGGTCACAAAAAGCACATTTTGCCATATTAGCCCATGGCACTGAAGGGAACTACTTTGTGTGTGAATGTGCTCCTTGTGAACGAGCAGAATGTCGTCACACACAGCGAAGTTAGCCAATGGCAGAAGTGGGCTGATCCTTGGTTCCATGCTGTATTGGGCAGACAGAAAATGTGAATAGACCAATGGATGAAGAGAGCTGACTGAAAGCCCCAGTAAGTGTATTATAAATATAGATTTAGTAAAATAAAAAGGTCTTGACCATCGCCAGACCCACAAATGTGAATCCTTAAAAAGTACATTACAGTAGAATTTAACAGAAAATTTGGTTCAAAGGAAATTGGCAAGAACGTGCTCACTACCAAAACACTAACTTTCACAATGTGCAGAGAGAGAGCTTATCTCTGCAGACCAAACCCCCTGCCTTCCGAAACCCCAGTGGAAGGCTTCCGTGTCATTGTGATGAAAGTGGGAGCTCTGCCAAGAAGGGTCTGCTAAGGAGCTTGCTCCATATCTCAATATTAAAGACTCTAATCGGACACTAAAAATTGCAAAGGTTTAACTCTGACGATGGAGGTTTCGCCCTCGCAGCAGGGGATGTCGCTATCCTTAGGGCACCGAATCCCATTGGTGTGAGTGACCCGTGTATCCCAGCCATGGCTGTCTTTAAACTCAACAAGGGCGAAGGTGGGCCATCCCCTGTGCCACCCTCGCTCCACCTCTGCCTCCCCGCCCAGCTACAAACAGGCCCCGCCACAGCCCAGCCCTGCACCAAGGTAGGACGCAGCATCCTTCTGAAATCTTGAGTTTCCACTCAGCGGAATGAGTGTAGGCTGAATGAATCACTTCCGGAATAATAGACGCTATCAGTAATGCAGGGCCCTCTTCGTGAGTTTGGACTTTAAACCTGATCATGACATGAAAGACACCGGCCAGGAAGCGCTGGTGTTGCAAACCCTTGCTGGAGAACTGCGACAATCAATTCCGCAAAAAAAAAAAAAGACATCACCGCGGAGACCGACGGCTGCTTACACTCACAGTCAACTGCACCTCACTCGACGCGCAACAAGTCAGACTCTCAGACAACTGGAAGAGATAACACCGGAGCCCGAATGGCCCCTAACCCGAAACTGGGACAGCAGCCCAGTCTACCCTGTTTCCTCTGGAGCCCTGAAGAGAAAGATAGCCCCGGTCCTCTCCTTTCGCTCGCCGCAGCACAATCTGTGAACTGGGCAGCACGGATTTTGATGTCAGTGCGCTTTCTTTCACGCGCCTGTTTTCGCCGGTACAGTGTGTGACCCTTTATCGTACCAACACTTACACGTCGCCTCTTAAAGTTAATACTTTAATGCACATGGAATGTTATGTGTGGTCTGAGGGACCGGCGTGGTCGCTGGCGTGTGTAACCCATTCAGACAGTCATGACTCTTAGTCAACAACGCACTGCATTCTGGGGCTTGTAGTTCTGCTTTTAACCCAGCAAGAATATGGCAAAAGAAGGAGTACGCAAAGTGTTATAGACTGAACGGACAGGTCTAATTGAAAGAGTAAAACACGACATGGAGATACTACGTAACCAGGTCTATTTTCGGTGCTGCTTCTATGAGTATCCACAGATATAGTCGGTGTCCCCTTTCAGAAGGAGATGCCGTGACTCATAAACGCGCCTAGAAGTGTTAGCCCGTCCGCAGCCATTCTACATTCATTCACCCACCCGCAGCCATTACACACTGATTCACTCAGGCTGGCCAGGAGGGCGGCACTGTACTCCGAGCGGGAGGCTCCGGGTGAATATCGTGTCGGTGTTTATATCCCCTTTGACAATAAAATACACTGGTGGCAAGTGAGCCACATTGCCCAGCAATGGAGCTTCTTAGCCCTTCGGTGAACTTGAGTGGTTACTTTAGCTCTGACATAATATACGCTGCAAAAGTGACGGCCATTACTTATTCATTCACCCTAACAGTGACCTATTCATGTGATATACCACCTTAGGGTTACTGCTATGTTAAATAAATATTTTAGTGATCCTCAGTGTGTTCTTTACTTGTTGAGAATACCACGAGAGAAAACAGAACAGAGAAGGAGTGCCAAAGTTCACTTACACAATTCCCAATTTAGTAACAGCAATTCCCTGTTTTATCACATTTATTTTTCTCTACTTCTTCACTGTTGTATCCTTCAGCCATTTGTTCCATTATTTCTTTCTTCTCCTGACGTTCTTTCTTTCTTTATTAGATTCACGCTGACTTCTTTTATTTCCATCTCTCCTTTCCTTCATTCACCCTGTTTCTTTCTTTCTTTCCCTCTCTTCCCTATTTCTTTCATTCCTTCTTTTTTCTGTTCTTTTGAAAATGTGTCAAAAAACGGAACCCCTGTACACTGGGCTACTCTTATAATATCATTAAATTGTAGAGCCAAGGGCCAGATGTACGAATAGACATATCATCAAAAGTGGTCACAAATCAAGCACCAACTTTTTACAATTTTCTCTTATTTTGTGATGTGACCTATTTGCTAATAATTACGTCGCAAAATTGCTATCGACAAGGGGTAGCAGAACGACTAGCTTAAAGAAAATTACTTAGGCGGGTTGCTATTTGTGGCTCCCTGTATTTGATGACACACAAAGGGATATGGCCTGCAAGGAACAGTAGACCATCACCCCTGTGTCTTATTCCTGAAAGGGAAACCTTTTTAATGCAGCAAGTATTCCTTAAATTGACAGGTGTTGCTTTAAAAAAAGGTTTCCAGATTGGGAGGACATTGGGGGAGCAGGCTTGCCCCATCAAGATTGCCAGACTTCATTCTCAAAGGGGAAAGGGTTCCAAGGGGATCCCTTTTCCTTTCTTTGTGATGTATTATTACCCTCTTTTGGGTTTGTATAGTTGGCCATTGGTTTGTGACCACAATTTAAGTTGCAAGCCACTGAAATACCATCCTGAATTGCAATTAGGAAGGAACATCCCTTTTCCGATCCCTTCATAATTTTGATTTAGAAGGGGTACCTAAACCCATTTTGTGCAAACCCTGTGATTATGCGAATAACTGGGTTTGTGAATGCATTATAGAAATAAATCCAATGGTGTTTTCAGAAAACAATATTTTTTTACTTATTTATTGATACGATTATGCTGACTGTGTATTTGTTCATCCTTTCTATTATTAATGCGGTTACCTATAATATGCGGTCTCATTAGTGGTTAATCAAAGTCTGTGACTCCAGGCCCAAACAAGTGGTGGCTGTGGGGATCGTGATCGACTTCATTCGACGTCAGATTGTGGAGGGGCCTGGTAAGAAAGCAGCTTACTGCGAAAGACGGCTGTGAGCCCTCTTTTGAACGCTGGCATGGAGGACAGTCTGATTACTGAATGAGGATCTGTTCTCTGATCCTCTGATACCCTATATGGAAACCCAAATTAGAGAGAAGTTGTAACAAGGCCAAAAAACCTATAAGATAATGGAAATATTCTGAAAGGAAGATTGCCCAGTTAAACTAGCCTGAACATTTTCAACTACTTACAACTCTTAAAACCTGCACCTGCGTAACTGCAGATATATTCTCCTACATTTAACTCCTAGTTATTGAAAACAAAATCAAATTTTGATAATTGCTCATCTTATTCTTTTGCTTTCTGGGGCTTCAGATTATCGAATCAATATATCTAGAGCAGAGGGGATGTTGATTAATACTGAACCAGATGTCTTGCATATTATGTTCGGTATCTCAACATTCGATTCTCCCAAGAGATATTCAAGAGCGTTTACCATCAAATGGTTTAATGATCTTTGGACACGCCGACCTTAATAACCAAGCAAGAACCAATATGGAGCAACTCTCCTATTACTCCGATAGGAAGGATCAATCGCGTATACATAGTCAATTTTCTGCAACTACTTTTCTTGATCTAATATATCTGCTGTTACCTGAATAGATCCTTTTTAGGAGCATACTTGGAATAAGTAGTTGAAGTAGGAAAAATAATAAAAACCTATCACTTTGACTGATCAAGTCATCATAGATGATCTCATGATCAGACAGACGAAGCATGAGTATTGCCTTTCCACTAAAACTGTTCACTTGAGTGATGAAGAATATGCATGCGAAAAGGCATTGAAGAGGATATAGCATGTAGAAATTGGGGAAGGCGCAAGAGACAAACACAAGTATCTTTTAGCTGGAAGAAACATTACTGAGGAAACAAAACAATTCATTAAAGTCCTAAAATACTGTTATTTGTTGCCAATCAATATAAAATACTCCTTGTTTTAGATGTTAGTTGTACTAAAAAGATTGTAGACTTGGTTGTGGTTGAATATCATGATATTGTGATGAAGGTTTATCTTGCTACAAAGAAAACATAGCAAAGTGCGAAGTAGAAAAAGAGCTGGCTGCAATCCTACTGCAATACACAAACTGTTTGGCTGCAGTCCTAATCAAGGCTAACCTTGTTTTCAGTCACTAAAATGAAAATAAACCCATTTATATGAGTTAATTATGATTATACCATGAAATAATGACCATATACTCTATAAAGTATTTCAAGGAACGGCAGTTCCACAGAGAAGTGTGCCTTTCCATGAGATGTTTACATTCCTCGAACCTCCCGCGACAGCGGAATAGCCTTGTTTTTGGGTTTGTTCCCACTTCTTGACATCAGCAAGGAAGAAGTTTCAATATGTTGTGGTGCCAAATTCTCTGTCTATAAATACTTTGCGCTTGATACTGACTCCAGGAAAACAATCTGCAGAGAGACAAATGCAAAAGAGCAATATTCAGACTCCATTAAGACTTTCAATGGGAGGGCGGGAGACTTGTGAAATGAGCTGGCAGAACTAGATGGTCCACATGCCGGGCTCTACATGATTCTCTCTAATTATCTTCTCTGGAGTGCCACAAATGTACATTTGTAACTCATGTTGGGTCACTCTCACGTAAAAATAAACTGCTTGTGTCAATTAACCAAGCATTTCTACATCTGATATTGTTTTGCATATAATAACTGAGGAACAAAAACCACCCAGCGCTTAGTTATGCGTTGCGCAAGCAGTGCTCTTCAAGCAATTCATGTAAATCAACAAAAATCCAAGTCAAATCAAACAAACTCCAAAAGAGTGATCTGTATAGACTGTGTTTGGATAAAATGAGCATCCACATTAAAAGAGCACAAAAGAACAAAATACTAAAAGGCATCCCAAAACGGACCCAAAATGAAATCACACAACCCCTGACATCCCTAGCCAGCATCCCCGGATATCTTTTTCAGTTCCTCGTCTTTGGTGAAGAAGACAATTCATAAAAAACCTGTGAGTAAACACTATTCAGAATCCACCATTAGGCTCTGCTATGTGATCCAGTCCAATGCATTGGGTTCGGATGGTACTTAGGGCAGGGTACTAAATTGTTCAAGGACATCCCTATTAATCACTATGGCTCATGGATAGAGCCATGACTCTCTACAGTAAAATCAATGTTTGGTATGTTAAGAAGATAGCAATCTGTTGCTAGTGGGGATGCTGTATGGAGACTTGGAGGCATCTGCAGGAAAGCCAAAAGCAATGGCAGTGTTGGGCATCTGATCTGAAAGTGAGGTGGACAAGCAGTGGGCGCAAAGCAACAGATGTTAATGATGGATATTGTACTAAATACAGCGGATGAGGGCAGTAGAAATATATGATAGACATGTGCATCTTACAAGTCGTATTAGATTGGACCATTCGGCCACCCACAGAATAAAAAGCTGGTGAGGTACAATAGGATATAGTCAGTGGGGCAAGTCGTTATATGAGGCAGCCTGCGGCCACATCATGGAAGCCTTCTGTTGATGGATTATAGCCATCTTCCAGGGTTATTTCCGAGCTCAGGGGAGCTCGGAAACTTGAACAAAATATCTGTAAGGGTGACCACGGAGGGGAATGAGGGATTTCTGGTTTTGCTTTTTAGTTAGGACATCAAAGTTTGCAAAATGAAATGGCGCGGACAGCTGAAGTAGCTTTCCAGGCATGAGAATCCTGTCATATCTGACAGATGGAATCCTTGCTGGCCTCACTAACTTTGCTTTCTTTGGGATTTAAGCAAAGGGTGGTGAATGGATCACAAACATTCCTATCACTTGCTCATATCATTTTAATATCTGCATCTGGCTTGGGTATGGTCATAACCGCTCCTTGGGAAAAAAGATGTAATAATAGCTTGGAAAAATGTGTTCAAGAATACAGCTGTCAAAACTCCTAAAATAAGGCAGCCAAATGCGCTGGTTGCTTGTTATCTGTCTCAAGGCAGCTGCATCTTTTCAGAAAGGATACAGTTATTAAAATCAATTTGATGGCATTCCGGAATGCCACCAGTTGGATCATCTGGTGTGATACACAGTTAATGCCTTCTGAGTAGCTCAGGCTTCTTGATGCAATTGAATTTAAATCATATACACATTGTTTTTTCTGTTCTTTAATTAAAACACACAAGGAACATTTCAATTGCATGCCAGGTTTAGTCCCATTTAAATTGATTATTCAACTAAACTCACAAACCAAACTGTTCAGGCCGATTATGATTTTATGTTGATACTCAGATTTTATGTTGACCGTCTCAATCATACCTTTCCAGGTGCTATTCGGGGCCTTTTTGAAAGGGTAAGAATTGTCAATACTGCAACAACACACTAGGAAATTCTTACATGGTCATGACCATGGGTGATGGCACGATAATGGTTCACAAAAAAAGTTTACAAAACAAGGTGTCAACGTTACGGTGTCATTATGAGTCAAAGAGTGTCTGATGTCATTTCATATATCCTGGAATGATGCACTCTGTTACCATGGCGTTTTCCGCATAGGTATGGATTTGCCGCATTAACACAAATAGCCCATCATCTGCTGCATAAGCTACAGAATCCAACAAACTATTGTTTCAAGCTCAAAATGATCAATATTTACGACAATTATGGAAACTGCTGCTGTGCAGTGAAAAGTCCTGTACAAAGGTTGACTGACCATCTTTCAGTTGCTTATTACTGTATTTGGATGTCGAACTGGTACTAATGATTAGAAACGTTTGACCAGACAGTGTTAATATGTGGAAAAGTGACAAAATTATGCAGTAGTACTCCTACGAAATGTGCTGCATTGAGTGGCATGATTTGTTTTTGTGCTGCATACTTTAATCAACCCTGACGCATAATTTGGTCATCTCCTGCTGCATAATTTCAGTGGGCTGCTGTTAACCCAGACATTTTGGCGGATGGAAGTCCATGGAGCAGCCATTACAAGCGAATCATGGGAATTAACTCATTTGGCTTATCTAAGTTGCTTCATGATTAGGAATGTAGTCTTCTGTTTTTAGTTGCTACACTTTAATTAGTCTGATTGTAGGGACTGCACGTCTGAGGATCATCTAAAGTCCACACCTCCCCAACACCATTCAGAGTCCTGCATGCACCTCGAAACCTACAGGCGGCTCTGAAGCGCACAACAATCACTCACTTCGACACGTCCAAGTAAGGCTCTCACTCGAACTAAAAACAATGATGAGACCATGACACCCTAATATTTTCACGAAAGTGTGAAAAGACTAGAAGTTCAGCACCTTACAGTCTTCACCTTAAATCACATGGTGTATCATTTCCCCCTCTATGGTAAATGATCACTGCAAAATAAAGTGGGGATCTGCATAATCCCCAGATCTTTAATAGGGTTAAATTCCGCAAACTCTGTAGTATTTTATCACAATTTGCATCCTTGTTTGAATGCTTACACTATGAAAATGGAGACTCCCGACTGAAATAAAACCGAAAACAATGTGAAACTCGCAACAAATAAGAATCACCATTACAATCGCAGCCTTCAAGCCCACAGGACCATATTCAAGCAGGTTGTGAAATAACATACTTGTTTTGCCTAAATTAAACCCCTCCTTTTTTTTTTACTAGGGCTAGAAATTGGCTGCAGCGTTTTTCTAAACAGATGTGCTCTGTAAAAGTGTATGCTCTCAAGATTGAAGTATAATAGGTCATTAAACGACGCAGCACAGTAAAAAAAAACACACAATGCCATATTCATAACATTTGCCCAGAGTATATTATTGATAAAATGGTTCTGCTGCTTCTGCAATGCACCTGGAGGCTTCCTTCATGCCACACATGCTGCGGTGCTCTGTGGGACCTGGTATTCCCAAAAGTAGGAAGCGGAGTAAAGACATTAACAGACAACAGGAGGTAAAAGCCCTTTACCCTCAAGTCTGTGGAAACAATGTGTTTGCCTTACCCCGACACATCTCATTTGCATCTCCTGGTGCTAGACTTGTGCTACAGAAGGCCCTTCCTCTAAAGCCCCTAATTGGCAATTAGATACAACTAGGCAGCAATGCACCATGGGACTGTCTCGGATGCTGAGCTCACTAAGACCAGGCCCACTCGGGCCATTCCATTGTTTCCACTTCGAGTCTCAAGGAGACAAAACATCCGTCAAAGTTAATTTCAAAAGCTGAATTCATGGAAGCGGGAGCTCTTCTTGGTTATACTAATGGTGACAAGTATTATAAAATGCTGATAACAATTAACCAACACACTGCAAAATTTAGATTTTGTTTAAAACAATTAAAAAATAGCTTTCTCTGAATGTGTATCTAGTGTGCCCAATGTACCCTTATTACGTGATATTTTTAATCTGATATAACATCAGCAATTGCATCTGCATTGTTCTTGTATGTGGTGCTCGTTCAGCATGTTCGATTCATGAAAAAGGTAACAATTACTTCCAGTCTAACAAAAAAGTCATTTAGACACATTACTGTCAGGCCTAGTTAGGCGGACAATAGGGAAACAGAGGCCACTGTGGTGGATAGGTTTGTTTGCCACTGATGGCCTATCCTACTATGAGACTGCAAACTTGGCCAACCCTTCCCCACTTGTCTCACGTGGCAGCAAGGGTGAGCAGTCCAAGGTGTCTCAGGGAGGTAGGGTGGGAGGTAAAGCTCAGAACTCCAGCAGACACATTAACTTCAATGCCCAGCAGAGACCATACAATCCAAGGATAAGTACTGTGTTGAATCCTTGGTGACATTCTTCAACTAATGATTTTGCCTCCTGATCTAATGAGCTCTCCCCACCCATGTTACTTCTAAGCACTATAATCTACAATATTGGAGGCAGAGACAAAAATCATGCGCAGCTGGATATTATCGAAGCCATTCCTCTTGGGAGGCTGAGAGCCTAACTTGGTCACTCGATCATACCCTTAGTCTCCTTCAAGTATCAAGTCTTAAACCTAGGGAAAGAACTGCGCCTCACCATTGGACGCCTGATCAGCCTAGGAGGCTACAACTGCACCGCGCCATAGAATGTATTATCATCCGGGTGGATCAGACGTTCAATGGTGTGGTGCAGTTGTAGCCTCTCGGGCCAATCGGGCATCCAGTGGTGAGGCACAGTTCTGGCCTCCTGGGCCGATCTGGCATACAACTGCAAGGTTCTGTTGAAGCCTCCCAGGTTGATCAGGCAGTCAGTGAGGTGGTGCAGTGGGAGGCCTCCCAGTATGACCAGGCATTCAGCAGCGAGGCGCAGTCGTGCCACGCGGTTATTGACCGCAGTGGACAGTGGGTACGGTTTACCGTGGCTGGGTACAGTCTTCGGGTCAGTAACACACTGGGTTTCTCTTCCAATTGCTGGGCCAGGTACATTCCTTTCCCAATGCACATGTTTCTCAGTAAAACCACTGAATAGTGTTCACTGATTTGTGGTAGTATGACTTTGATGTCTGATAGAAGGACACAGAGAAGCTTTACCAATTCGCTTATCTACCATCTAGGTCAGTAGACATGCGTATTGGCCAGTAAATGGATAAATGAGGGTGCTTTTTAATACAGTGATAGCAGGCTACTGCCATATCTGGACTCAACTGGAAGCATGTTAGTTCTTATAGCTCATGTATTTAGGTGTAAGTTAGTGTGTGATTTGATCGCATGCTGTGTGCTGAGCATAGTGATATCCACCTACACGAAAAATCCCTACTCTGCTAGCGTGCTGTTGAATGACATTGTGTGATGTTTGCTGTGAGCACAGTGAATCCCAGATATATAACACAAATGTGCTATACTGGGTGGTTACAAAGTGCCCTGTCTAGTGAGTGCTACTGTACTGACTGTCCTTCATAAAGCATCCATTACAGACAAGTGCTTGTTGCGATACTATGGTGAGAGTGAGTGAGTAAGCAATAGAGTTCTTGGTATGTATGGGGATATTTGGGATAGGACAAGCGTGCATGAGGGTTTACACAGGATACACTTGGAGTGCGGCCTGCATCCTCTCAGTGGACATGGTGATGTTCGCAACAGTGACACGTTTAAACAGTTTTGATTTGAAATTGTTTTTTCCTGCAGGAAGGAGGATAGGTTTGTCCTATTGAATTTATGTATGAAAGCACTGATTGTCACTTAGCTTGTTTGCTAAAAGGCAGGTTGCTACCATCCACGTACTGCAGATGCACGGATACTTATTGAGGCTTCCTAGTACCTCGCTAGGGTTTTGGGCACTGACGTTAAAGAGCAGCACCAGGGTATGTCCCTTCCACTCACCTTGACTTTGGGAGAAGGCCCAGAGGTGGTGTTTTTGACAGCAGCAGTGTTTGTGTTGCTATGAGAGACAGATACAACACTCATAAGACAGAGGAGAGACTTATGCAAAGGATCCATGCAGTGTCTTCCTAATTGTAACTCTTATTTTAAAAGTGCTGGCAAACAAAATAACAGATTCACAGACCAGCTAGGAATGTTTAGTGACCACAGTACGCCCCTTATGTGTACATCAATACAAGCCAGACAATGTAATTTTAATTGTATTTATATAGCGCTTACTATCCCTGACGGGGCATCACAGTTGCTTTTCGGCGAGTAGCACGCTACTCCAGAACCAAAAAGGATTAATGGTGGATTAGTATAGGGAAATATGAGTTCATTTGAGAGGTAGACATGCAAGACTATTAGTTGGATTGAATATGATAATGGAGGGATAGAAGAGGAAAGAGTCTAGAAAGGGTAGTAAGATGAGGTTTGGATGAGTAAAAGGATAAGTGGAGGAGAGAAGAGTCTCTAGAAATGGATTAGGGAGATCATATCAGTAAAATGAGGTTTGGGATGAGTCAAAGGAGGGATACATGAGGGAGGAGTCTAGAAAGGGTTAATTTGGTAGTCACAGTAGTAAAATCAGGTTTGGAGTGAGCCAAGGAGGGATGGAGGAGGGAGGGGTCTAGAAGGGTTATTTTGGAGATCATGTAGTAGAAAGAGATTTGGGATATCAAGGTGGAGAATGACGTACCCACAAGATCGTTGTCTCCAAGACCGTAGCCCATTGTATCTTATTATTTGCCTTGTGCCTGAGAAGTGCAGAGTTGGGGGTTCCCTAAAGGCCAGGAAGATAGGCTGTGTTCTAAATGATGAGTCCAGTGCATTTTCAACCTATGGGCCAAGCACTTCAAAAATCTGCCTCCGTGTCTGAAGAGCACGGGCTTCTGTAAATGAATGTAACTCTCAGTGGCCACTAGACATACCTAGATACACCTCAGCAGAACACAGAATAACCCATGCTAGAATGAAAATAGCCCTTCCAAAATGGTGGCCGCTTGCCTACTTGGTACCTTGATATGATACACTGTATTTGTATGAGTACCCCCACAGTCGTAAATACAATTTATCTAAAATGCTCTATTGGGGTAAGTGAGAAGGTTGTGTAATCTGTCTCCCTTATCCAGGAAAATTGATATGTACATATCTAGCACAAAAGCAGTAAGTCAAATTAAGGATTGTTCACACATGCATACCAATTTTATCTAATATTAAATGAGAAAGTGCTAGAAACTAAATCCAATTTCACTATTATATTTCCACCCCACTGAGAAATAACAGAGAATGGTGTTGCCTTGAGCACCAATGCATCTCAATCCTTTAGATTGCTTGTTACTTTTTACAACAAGGGAAGTGATCTTTATAATGTATTTAATGGTTTGAATCCTTCTTTAAGCAAAAAAGATTTTTATTTTTTCAACGATTTTGGTATTCTGCATTGTTACTAACAAACTTTTTACCCTAATGATATCCTACTGAGCTTTTCTGTTCTAAATATACTAAATCGGCTGTTACATCATAACATGTATTGTGTGCCCATGAAATGTTTGCAAAAAACGCACAATGAAACAAGGAAAACCCAAGGAGTCACAACACGTCCGAAGAATAGTGCAGAACAAATATTTCCACGGCCATCATTTCCTAGCCTTTTGTGCTCTGCAAGGAGAAAACGTAAACAAAAAACACAATAAAGTCGCAAACTTCATGGGGCACAGTTGACACACCCGGCGGTGGGAACGTGCCTGCCAGTTTGTGAGTGTAGCTCTCTGTGGCAATCTGTTGTTTATTTATGTAAGTGATAGGCCGCCTGTCCTTGAGCAATTAACCAGAGCCATTAAAGAGGTAAGAACCTCCAAGCCCCTCTAGTGCCCAGACAGGACCCAGCTGTGAAGGGATTAACTTCCCCTATGGAGTCCGAGCAACAGCGGGTTAAATACATCCCTGCCCTGGCCCAATGCCGCCTAGTAGGTCCCTGCACACTTATGTACCTATATTGTATAGTAATTGCATTTATATAGCGCTTACTACCTCTAACGAGGCGTCAAAGCGCGGCATATGTCCTTTTGTTTGAAAAGGCTGTGTCAACTGAACTGCGCAATTAGCATATTACATTACACACCGCCAGCCCTGGAGATCTATATAAAGTATGTGCGTCTAGATTGTAAGTGATTTCCGCCATCTTGAGCTAGCTACACTAATTCGTACATTAAGAGCACGAGGGGCTTGTAATCAAAGTATTGCCTTATATCTCTCTCCAGCATGCCTTTTTTTTGCCCATCTGCATTTATTTCAGTGCTCACACAACACCACATTTTTGGATGATTTGCCCTTTGCTGAGAAAAAGAAAAGGCTTGGATTTTAGAAACCAATCACCGAATCTGTCACAAAAAAACATAGTCACTCAAAATGAAAATGACAGAAAGCAGCCCTGCAATCGCCACACTCTGTCCCCCCTGAACTATCAATCAGACGCCTACAAAACAATATTACTGTTGAGAAGAAATGTATGTGCACACATCGTTATGATGACGCTTCTGGCAGGTCTCCGCGCGCCAGACCACACTGCAATATACAGTAGTTTTTTGAGGGCAGCGGGTCTGTTCTCTGGGTGACACAGTGTGTGCTTTGTTTTTCCCTAACTGCCCCTGGATGCGAGGGAGCATAACGTTATGTTTCACCCCAAAGTCCACCTGTCATTAAGTGAGGCAGGATTTTAATACCGTTATTATTGGATACTTTTTATAATGCAGTTATAGAAATGAAACTTTAGAATAGATATCCCGGCAAATTGCCTTTATGGAAGGCTGCAGGATACACACATTGTGCATGGAATGGGTTATTTTTATTAGTGTATGTAAATCCATTCCACTGTTTTTTCTTCTACTACTACAGTTGACATTTCAACAAGTAAAATGTAGACATTTTTCACTCAAATATTAAAAATTGCATATGCACAGACAAAAAACACTACTGGATATTTTAATTCCCTAAACATGTTTTTGTGTTTTGCCCCTGAAAAAGCATCCTTTCGCAGAAATATGCCACCATGTTTCAAATCAGCCCACAATAAAAATGAAAGCATGTTTGGCCCTTGAAGTTTATTTTACGTTTTGATGGTAGCCAACACCGTCTGGTTTTATTAAAAATGTAAATAAATAAAACTTAGCATTAGGGGCTTTCAGGCAGCCCTTTTCATTCATTGGTCTATTGCTGTGTCATTCACCCACCACAGCATCCAGCAGTGAAAGGGATTTAAAGGAGCCATCAAGCGAGTGATGTCACAATAGATCACAAAACCCCAGCAGATGTCATCCAATAAAGCCCCATTCTTGAATGCCTATTGATGGCGATTGTTAGTGATGCAGGACTGGGCAAAGACAACTGTGTTTTTTCTCTTCACTTAATGCCTCCTTTCTGATCTGTAAAGCCACATGGATCTCTTCCTCTCCTTGGTCTTAGACAGAGTGATGGCGGTGTAATATAAGAAATTAAAAACTCTGTTGCAGTGAGTAAAATCAAGAAGTGCAGTACGCACAGTGGTGTACCAAGGTCAGGTGGTACCCAGTGAGGAAAATTTCTAGTCACCCCAGCTTGACAAAATGGCAAAAATATAAGTTTAAACCACATACATTTGCCATTTTGTCACCCCCCCCCGTCAGTGATGATACCCGGGGCGGCCCGCACCCACTGCACCCCCCTTCCTACGCCCCTGAGTATGCTCCACAATATTTGACATATAATTCGGATTCCGTTTGTTAATTTTACTCTCAGAGAGAATAAATATGCACTTAGTGCCTTCAAACCTTATAGCTCAGTGTAGGGCCATGATTTACGCCGCCCAATGCTTCGCAGTATATCACCCGATTATTTTTTGTCACATCTAATACCATGATTTCTACTTCTGTGCAAGAATTCAGCTAAAGCCTTCTCTGGAACAGGCCGCTGGCCCTGCTGCAGTAATTACACCACAATGCTTCTGAAAGTAGCATGAACTTGGAATCTGTTTCACATTTTTGACACATTATACCCACAATACATCGTTCAACACATCATTCTCTGCTTACAACGGTGATCCTTAAAACGTTAACCAAATATTCGGTATACAAAAAATGGATTTTTTAGATGGAAGCCTAGTCAAAGGGCCTGGTGTTTGCAGGTCCAAAGCCCACAAATAAATCGAGGTCTGTGAGCGCCCCACCTGAACCCAACAGAGGTTCCCACATACAAAAACGCACATATATTATCATTTGCGAGAATGTTAAACAGAAGGTGGACATGTCATTGTAATTTGTTGCTGTAATTTGTATAATGATTGCGATCAGGTCGCTTGTTTTCTTAGGTGTGTGTGCGTTGTGTCCCAGAGGCCCACTGGCTACAGGCCAGGGGCTGACAGGCGCTTTTCCTGTTTAAATAGGTAAAATAAATGTGCAGCTTTATGTCTGTCGTGAAAATGCATGGCCACTGCCTCATTACTCCTGCAAATAAACAAGCAGGCCCTTCTGAAAGAATAGTTAAGATTGGCCTCACTATGGGCTTTTTCAGAAAATAACCAGCCTATTCGAAATTAAACAGCATCAACAGAGAGTTAGACGGATAGGACGTTGCCTTGAAATGCTGTGACGATTAATCCCAGAGCAGAAATGGTCAATTACTAGAAAATGGCGTGAGTGGTGGGCTGTACCTGTGCGCTGCACACCGAACTGCAGGGCGCCTGGAACCATGTGTGGAGCTTCCGCCATTGACTTTAAATGACTTGCGAATGAGCCCTGGGATGAGCTGATGTGTGAGCACGGAAGGAGGGATGGCCGTTTAGGTAAAGATTTTGAATCTGAATCACCGTTCAAATCTTGTTTAAAATATTAATATGGGTAACAGTGCCACCTATACAGGTTTTACAACGCATACAAAAAACAATTTTCCCAAATCCCAATTTTCGCAAACAATACTAAACAGCAGAAAGAAGCTGCCCTCTCTAAAAGTATGTGGCCATCAGTTGTGCCCTGCCGCCATTTACGAATGGTGGCAGTGAGTCCTGGAACACCATCTTCAAGTATCCCTAAATACTGCAACAGACAGTACCCTCTTAGATTACTCAACCACTTTCCATCAAATGTGCCTTATGCAAATTGATTGCACCCTCCAGCCTCCACCAATCACTAAATCCCATGACAAAGACGTCCAGAGTTACTGAAAAAACAGAGGAAACACCAGTCAGGGGTCCGATTGAGGACGCTGTTGCTGGTGGGGAGATGCATTACCGGCAAAGCCCGGAGAGTAAGTAGACTCCAACATTGGCAGTGAAGTTTCCCTACCTGCTGCACACTCCTGACAGTAAAGGTACCGGCGACGATGCTGGGGAGCATTGGAGTGCATCAGCCCCATATCAAAACAATCAGTGTGCTTGGGCGTGCTTTACTGCCACCACAAGCACAGAGAGATTCTATCCACTTACCCATTTCACACAGAAGGGCCATTCAGATATACCATGCAAGACTTGTCTCTCTCTCTCTCTTTCTCCCTGTCTGTCTCCATCTCTTTCTCTCTCTCTCTCACCCTGTCTCCTCTTTCTATCTGACCCCTATCTATCTCTCTGTCTGTCATTGGGCACCCCTCTTTCTTTTTCTCTACTTTGTTTCTCTCTATTTCTCTTTCTTTATCACCCCTCTCAGTCTCTATTTCGTTCTCCCACCCTGGCCCATCTTTATCTCCATCTTAATATCTTCCTCCCTATTTCTCCCCCCTTACTCCAGCTACAGCTCTCTTGCTCTCCTTCAACACAGCTCTCTCTCTGAGTCTGTGACTACAGCCATTAGGAAGGAGAGTGGATGTTCCCGTCTAGGGAGGTCCCTATGGAGCAGAAGTGTGTATTTTGGCTGAGTAAGTAATATATATATATATATATATATATATATATATATATATATATATATATATATATATATATATATATATATATATATATATATCCTACTGGCGGTCGCCAGTAGGTAGTTATAGTTAGGACCTATCCATAGGAAATTTGTAACATTCTTTTCTCAATAACTTTGGCGCCGGATGACGAATCTTCGCGAAAATTTCAAAACTGGTGAGGCGCTCCGGTCAGCTCCTATCCTGAAAGTTTGGGGGTGATTTGTCAAGCGGGGGCCAAGAAAAAAGGGGGGTCCCAAAACGTGTTCTCTCCATGTTATTTCCCATAGGACATTTTGGAACAGGCTACAGCCCGAACTGCTGAACGGAATTACACCAAATTTTGCAAAAAAGGTAGCCCTTGGCTCAGAAAGAGATCTTTTTTTTAAATGGTGTAAATCCGTTCAGTAGTTCCTGAGAAAATTTAAAAATAGAGGTCAAAAAATCAATTTCCCATAGGAAAGTTTAGACACGGTTATAGCAAAAACTGCTGAACGGAATTACACCAAATTTGGCAAAAAGGAACTGCTTGGTTCAGAAAGCGTCCTTTTAAAACATGGTGCAAATCCGATCAGTAGTTTTTGAGAAATGAAGAAATAAAGATAGTGATATCTATGGCTACGTTGGATCCGCACACCCTCCCGAACACGAGCTACATTGTAATTGGCTGTCAACACTCCAAACCAGGAAGTGTTGGCAGGCATCTTGTGCCTCGGTAACCGAGGCACAAGAAAACAGAAAAATAAATGCGCAAAACAGAAAACGGGGGCAGGGTAGAAACACCCTGACCCCCTAGGTCTGCTCAGGGGGTCCTACACGGACCCCACATTTTTTTTTTTTTAAATCATGGGATGCGCGGAGGATCCACGGATCCGGACGAATTTTTTTTTTAAACGAAGCGCGGGCTCCCGCGCTTCGTTTAATTAAAGCTCCCGGGTGGGCCAGGTCCCGGGGTCTTGCGAAAAAATGTGTGGGGGGGCCCAATCCCCCCACACTGCCCCGGAGACCGCCATTGCATGAATATTTCTGGGGGTACATGGCCCCCCCAAGCCCCGGAGACCGCCACCCCCGGGGCTTTTATTTATTAATTAGCGGGGGGCACACGGCCCCCCGCTGCCCCAGGGACCGCAACCCCTGGGACTTTTTTTTTTTAAAACACCTGTGTGGGGGGGGCTTGCCCCCCCACATGCCCCAGGGACTTCCACCTCCCCGGGGCACTAAGTATTGAAATTCGGGGGTCCGTAACGGACCCCCATGCCCCGGGGACCACCACCCCCCGGGGCTGTGTAGATGTGTGGAGGGGGGCTGCGTGGCCCCTCTCCAGGGCCGGCTCCAGCAGTGTCCCGGGGTGCCCACCCGCGGGACACTGCAGTGTGCTATGACAGGGCGGGAGCCTCGCGGCTCCCGCCCTGTCATAGCAAACTCTGGTTTGGTTTTTGGAAGAGAGAGCAGGGACCTCGCTCTCTCTTCCAAAAACCAAACCACATTGCTTTTCCACACGGGGAGCTGCATCTTAGCAGCTTCCCGTGTGGAAAAGCAGTGCCGGCTCCCGCAGGAGGCGGGGAGCCGGCAGGACAGTGGGGGAACTGGGGGCCAACTAGCCCACCAGGAACCTCCAGTAAGCGCCACAGGGTTGCGTTGCAGAGAGGTGGTCCAGGCCACGGCCCTTTTTACACCTCTCTGCAACGCAGCTCTGTGGCGCTAACTGGAGGTACCTGGTGGGCTAGTTAGACCACAGGGACCCTTAGGATTCAAGGGTGCTTAATCCCCCAACTTAAAACGTGCCACAGGGCGCGTGTGCACAGTGGTGAAGGGAGGGGGCGGGGCCTGAGATGACATATGTGCAAACAGGCCATGTGGCGTGTTTTAAGGTGGGAACTTAACTCCTCTTCAATCCTGAGGGTCCCTGGGGACCAACTAGCCCACCAGGTACCTCCAGTTAGCGCCACAGGGCTGTGTTGCAGAGAGGTGGTCCAGGTCATGACCCTTTTTACACCTCTCTGCAATGCAGCTCTGTGGCGCCTACTGGAGGTACCTGGTGGGCTAGCTGGACCCCAGGGGCCCTCAGGATTCTAGGGGACTTAAACCCTCATCTTAAAACGCGCCACGGGGTACGTTTGCACAGTGGTGAAGGAAGGGGGCGGGGCCTGAAGTGACATGTGTGCAAACACGCCCTGTGGCACATTTTAAGTTGGGGAATTCATTCCCTTTCAGTCCTGAGGGCCACTGGGGGCCAACTAGCCCACCAGGTACCTCCAGTAAGCACTAGAGACCTGTGTTGCAGAGAGGAGGTCCAGGCCATGCCCCTTTTTACACCTCTCTGCAACGCAGCTCTGTGGCGCTTACTGGAGGTACCTGGTGGGCTAGTTGGACCCCAGGGACCCTCACGATTGAAGGGGACTTAATCCCCCAACTTAAAATGCACCATGGGGCGCGTTTGCACAGTGGTGAAGGGAGGGGACGGGGCCTGAGGTCACATGTGTGCAAAGACGCCCTGTGACACGTTTTAAGTTGGGGAATTAATTCCCCTTCAATCCTGAGGGCCCCTGGGGGCCAACTAGCCCACCAGGTACCTCCAGTAAGCGCCACAGACCTGCGTTCGGTAAGACGCCCACTGAGGCGGGGACTTACACTACATTAGTGCTTCAAACAACGTGATGCTGTCTTACCGAACTTTTAGCCCGCAGCCCATGGTTAAGTGCATGAGCACGAAACGCGTCGAGGAGCAGGACTTTTATTCAGTGTGCCACCACGGCTTTCTCTACATGTACAGCAACCTCCATTAAATATATTTCAGCAAATCTCACCTGATTTGGGCTCTTTCTCAGCAGGCACCTTGTTGTTTTGTATATATATATATATATATATATATATATATATATATATATATATATATATATATATATATATATATATATATATATATATATATATATATATGCACAAGCATCTCCTGTCCTCTAAGATATTCAAGCTGTATGAAAGCGTTTCAATGATCTCCAGTCAAAGAAGATGTTAGTCACATAATGTCCATGGGTCAGTACTTTGTTTATTTGTGGAAAATAAAGACTCCTATTCTGCTGTGCCCATTGCTAGGTGGGTGTACCACCCCATTATCTCCAGCCAGCCTTAAGAGAAGCCCCTTTTGATCAATTCCTCTTCAAAAACACTGAGGCGATCTGCACTACACCCAGTAAGTCACAGTTGACCAGGTCTCGTGGGCTGGAGATATGAAAAAGCTCTTTTTAATTTCAACTGTAGTGTTGCTCCAAATAATTGTATTAGACTTACATGCATTTGGGATACATATACATTACATTTAATGTATATATTGTTATAGAACCATGTAATTTTAAGACATCTTCTTGGTTGACGTACAATAATGCTTCTGATCCGGTAAAGAACATATAACAGTTTAACCAGCAAACGATCCTTATATTGTGCTAATGTGGACCAGCAATGTTACAGACTGGCCTAGTGACATTCCTCCATGGGGCCACTCTCAATTAAGGTAAAACTCACTGTGCTATGAGGCGAAAGCATCAGAGATGATTGTTTTAGCCCATTACATAGGAACATTGTTAAGTCCCACAATACTTATGTTCAGTAGTTCAGAAAGCCACAAAATTAAAATTAAATCAAAATGCTATGAAATATGTGGTTCAGTGTACAAAACGTTCCTTAGTTACACAATATTCTACAGAGCCATTTGCCATATCAATGGAAAATAACTGTACTTGTTTAAACCAAATTCTTGTTGACGGACTGAGATAAAACATCATTTTGCGGCTTGCATTAATTCGTTTCATATGATTATGCATTACATGTGGACGATTTTTAAGACAAAAGCCACGCATTCCATTCATGCAAACAATCTAAAGTTTATTCCAAGCTTAGTCATATGGCTGGGTGAAACTTCCAGGCTCTGTTTAATGGCCTAAACATGTTGAGCAAAGTACTACGTGTACTAGGCTGTGACCTCATATTACTTGTTCTTGTCCACAAGGTGGGTTTATGATGTCAAGTTGGTCCAAGATGATGGTGATTCTTCTGGGAAGACACTGTGTAGCCCCTTAAAAGGGGCATTCCTCCCCTGGGCCCTGGCCTGACTATGGCCTGCACATGGATTTTCAAGGAGTTGATAATTCACTGTTACTCAGACAGAGAGGGCTTTCATCATTTAGAGAGAGGCGGGGGGATTGTTGTAGGTGGGAGGTCGAATACTAGAGTTGGGGGAGAATTAAGTCAGGTAAGAAAACATTCAGATGAGGAGAGGTTAAGGTCGACGAGAAAGGCTGAGAAAGATGGTGGTTTGAACAAAATAGGTAAGGGAAAGGTGAGTGAGGTTAAAGCGATGAAGAAATGTAAGGGAAAGGAATGGAAAGGAAAATATGTGTGAGCAAGAAAATGGAAGAGAGAAAATATGCAAAGGAGATGCCACAGGCAAGGAAGATGACACATGGTGTGATGATAGAGAATTGTGGCATCCGAAAACAGATCAAGTTATGAAAGGAAAAGATGAGGAGGGGTGAGGAAGATAGAATGATAAGGGGAAAAGAAAGACAACAAGAGTCAGAAGGGAGCTCAAGGAAAAGAAGGCTACACCTCCTTTTGGAGAAAATTCAAGATGAAGAAAACAAGCCAGGATAACCCTGACTGATGAAACTTCATTTCTGTAAATTGCCAAAGTAAGTGCATTCTAATTTAAAAAACACAACGAAGAGATTTACAAAGAAATGCCAAGCAAAGAGGACAAGGATGTAGAAACATGGCATGGTAAAACAGGTAAGGAAAAAATGTGGCAGGATTAATGGAAAGGGGACAGAGAAGCAATATAAGGATTTATGTAATAGCAGGCTCTAAGGCACAGAGTGGAAGACGCACTGGGCAAGGAGTTTTAGGGTAAAGTAGAGGCAAGTATACTGGGATAAAAGAATAAATCAACACAGAGGTGTAAATAGGGATAAAGATACTATGGTATTGGTAGGAGCAGAGGTACAATGGAAGGTACAGTCGGGGCTAGAGGCACCAGGGCATAGGTAGGGGAAGAGCATAGCATAGAAGGAGGGATTGAAGCACCAGGTTCCAGCAAATAAGGGCACAAAAAGAGTATAGGTAGGTGTAAGAATAGTAAGGTATAGGGAGAAATCGAAGTATAATGGCATAGTTAAGGGAAGAAATATTAGGTAATAAGTAAGGATAAACATATTATAGTATACTTACCGTACAAGTGCTAGATTATAGGTAGGTCTTGGAGTACAATGATATAAGTAGCGGTAGGGCTAATGTGGTACTCGAAAGGTAACAGTAAAAGGGTATAATTTGGATAAAACATAATGGGTATTTTTAGAGGTACTATCAAAAAGGTAGGGAGATCTGCTAGAGAGTAGGTAGAGCCAGAATAACATGGCTGTACGTTGGGCTGGAATTAGAGAGGTGCAGGGAGGGGTAGAGGTACAAGAGTAAATATATGGATAGACATAGCAGTGCATAGGAAATTTTAGTGGTAGATGTGTAGGTGCAGGGTAAGATTCTAAGGGTATAGGCAAGAGGCAGGAAATATATGGTATGAACAGAGATACAAGGACTAGGGTACAGCTAGGGGTAGGGGCACTAGGATAGAAACAGCAGTACAGGTCAAGGAAAAAGCAAAAAAGCATGGTCGAGGAAGAGAATTGGAAAAGTAACGAAGACAGGAAGAGAGAAAAAATACAGCCAACAGGGAGGAAGAGAAAAGGAGTATGGGGCATTTCCCTTGCACAACAGAAACAAGTAATCTATGTGGTTCTGGATAAAAACAAGCACTGGCAAAGCCAAAAGGTCTCCCCTCTGCAAGAACTATTGACTTTGCCAATGTGATTTTGCCACATTGTGCACCAGCTTGGCTGCTGTTCAGAATCGCTAGGAGTTTGTGGCATAGAGGAGAGCGGCATGGAGTGGAGTAGCCTAGAGTGGTACAGAGTGGAGTGGAGTGTTGCGGAGTATCGTAGAGTGGAGTGTCATAGTATGTCGTATAGAAGAGTGGAGTGGAGTGTTGTGAATGAGTGTGGAGTAGTGTGGAGTGGAGCAGAGTAGAGTTTCAGAGAATGGAGTGGCATAGAGTGGAATGGAGTAGAGTGTCATAGAGGGAAGTATCTTGGAGTAGAGTTTTGTGGAGTAGAGTGGAGTGAAGTGTCATAGAGTGGAGTGTCGTGGAGTGGAGCAGGGTGGGCAAGAGTGAAGTGGCATAGAGTGCCATAGCGTGGCAAAGAGTGGAGTGGAACAGAGAGGAGTAGAGTGTTGCACAGTGGAGTGAAGTGGAGTAGTGTGTTGTATCATAGAGTGGAGTGGAATAGAGTGGAGTGGATCTGAGTGGCATAGAGTGGAGTTGCGTGGTATAGAGTGGAGTAGAGTGTCGTAGAGTATCATGTTGTAGTGTTGTGTTATAGAGTAGGAGGGTATAGAGTGGGAGGGGCTTAGAGTGGATGGCATAGAGTAGAGTGACGTGGAGTGGAGTGGGGTGGCGCGGAGTGTCATAGAGTGGAGTGATGTAAAATGGAGGGGCAAAAAATGAAGCGGCAGAGTGTGGAGTAAAGTGTTATAGAGTGGAGTGGCGTTGAGTGGAGTAAGGTGGAGTGGAGCGGTGGAGAGCAGAGTGGCATAGAGTGGAATTGTAGAGTGAAATGTCGTAGAGTGTTGCCGATTAGGATGGCGTAGAGTGGAGTGGCATGGCGTGGAGTGCAGTAGAGTAGAGCGGCATGGTGTGGAGTGCAGTAGAGTGGAGTGGTGTAGAATAGAGTGGTGTAGAGTGGATTGGTGTAGAGTGGAATGGTGTAGAGTGTCATGGAATAGAGTGGAGTTGAGTGGTATGGAATGTATGGAGTGGAGTGGCAGTTGTGTTGTGTCATAGAGTGTAGGGGCATAGAGTTTTGTGGAGTAGAATGAAGTAGAGAAGAGTGGAGTGTCGTGTCACAGAGTGGAGTGGAGTACAGTGGCATAGAGTGGCGTATAATGGAGAGGCGAAAAGTGAAATAGAGTGGTGTGATGTGGAGTGGAGCTGTGTAGATTTTGCACAGTTTATTTACAGACATTTAAATGTTGTTGTGTGTTACAAAAAATAACATCCTACAGCTGTTCCTCTCACATCAGTACCCAGTAGGATTGTCTCATAAATCCTCTTACTTTGAAGTACAAGAAAGAAAATAAAACACCAAACTCCCCTTGGAGGACAGAGCCTGACATTTAACCTCTGTCTATGAAAGCACAGCAAATGTGACAAGACAAGAACAAAATTTAAAGATCTGTTACAGAAAGTGAACACTCGTAGAAGAATACAAGGAGCGATGGTGAACAGGCTATGCCCCACGGGACAGACAAAGACATGCTAGACAGCCTAAAGCAAATAAACCCATAACATAGAAAGCAAACAGATGTGAGTTCCAAACCGCAAAGTCAATGGTAAGTAATGGGTGGAATGCATTCCCAGGGAAGCCTTCAGAATGTCCCAAGATGTCTTTACAAACCAGACAGATGTGTTGTATGGTAGTGAGGACTTTTCAAATGTAGGACATTCACCACAATTGATTTGATATTAATTACATTTATTTGTGTTTTTTTAAATGAGGAACAGGTTAATGGAGAAAGTTTCTCCACAACTGGTTTCCTTACATACCTTTTCCTCCTCAATTATGTACAAATGGTAGAGAGAATATTTTAGGTAAGTGAGAAGAAGTGAATAAATGAAAAAAGGTAGAAAAGGAAAGTGAGAGAAGGCATATGAGGTGAGAAAATGAGGGGAGGGGAGCAAAGTGTAATGACGCAATAACATGGATAAAAGAAGATAAAAAGAAGTGGAGCTGACTGCGGAATCTGTGATGGTGTTGACCGGACATGACAGAGTGAGGAAGGAAGGAAGGGAGATAGGATGAGACAGTGGGGAAAAGACAGGGAATGAGGGTTTGTGGATGTGGCTTATCAACCTAGCATACAAACTCTTCAGTGATTCTAAAGCTCTTCAAGATACTGGTTTGTCATCCCAGTCCTATAGAGTCTGTATTGCACCATTAAAAAATGCTTTACAGCCTTAATCCCTTAGGTACATGGTTCAGGTTTATTGTTACTAGAGGTGGGCGGAATTTGATGAGTTTTACTCAGTGGAAATCCGCTGACTTACATAAAAACTCAACAAGATACCACAGAGTTCTGCAAGCCAGTGGGATTTGTCACCTTACACTGTCTCTGCTGATTTTTAGCACTGAAAGCTTGTTCCGCAATGTAAAATCAGTGCGAATGATACCGCGCAGTATGCTAGGGGGCACGGCTTCTTCTACTCGAGCGGCAGCTTTCTCAATGCAAATGGTTGTGATCTGCCTTGACCGGCCCTGTTGGGAAATATCACTGGGATGCGTTCTAGCGCCCCAAAAATTGAACTAGGGGGTTGCAAACTAATGTTGGTGAACCGCACATGAGAAAACACTCTGCCATGCAGTGGTAGGTGAAGTTTTTCCGGAAGTCCTTGTTCCAAGCAGTACTTGGAATGGGCAAACTGTGAGAACTTAACCGGCGGAGCGGAATTATTCATCCATCCCTAAGGGTTACTAGCATTTGCATGCAACAACTGGACAATAGTCTGCAAAATGACACAAGCGGTAGATTTAGTTAAATAAAGAATAAGCCAGACTGGCCTCCAAGGAAGAGAAGGAAATTAGGGAAAAACAGAAATTCGAAAAAGCTAAAGTTTCTAAATGACAAGGCAGGCTGTGGTCCAGTTAACCATGTATCTGTTGGTCCTATCATAATTGTATTCTGACTTAAAGGGCAGGCAGTAGACTATGCCTGACCCTGATAATGTGAGAGCCTGTTCTGAGACTTGGAGGGGTACACAAAGCATGCCATCATAGTGGGCATAGGTCTACTTTCCATTCCCTGGGTAAATCACTCAAAATAATGGTGATGGCGTACCAAATGGTTGTGACCTTTTTTCTGTCTCAGGGATCAGGGTTGGACTATGAACCAAAACCGGCCCTGGCAAAGTGCTCGGCCGGCCCGCGCCCCCCCCCCCCCCCCCACCTCCCCTTCCCGGGCTTGGGGGTGCCGCCGAGCGCTTTGCCAGGGCCGGTTTTTGGACGATTTTGTTACAGGCCCGATTTTGCAGCTATTCTGCATAAATGGCCCTGTAACAAAAACGGCCCCATGGGGCCAAAACCGGCCCACACCCGTGCGGGGGAGGGTACTCTACTGAACTCTCCAATATAAAGTTCCATTGTTCTGTGAATCCCAGATACTCGCACCTACATTCTGTGTATGAGTTTGTGAGTGCATGCATGTGTGAGTGTCATATGCAGGTATGTGCAGCGAGTGGGAAGCACATGTATGGTAATAGGACTGTTTGCAGTGAGAGTCTCAGTACTGGAACCAAAAGGATCCATTTTAAATGGCTCCTAGATAAGAACTGACAAGATTGAATGCTGGTACAGATTCCCCAGGGAGCCACATTCCTGTGGCTGGAGGCTGGTGACCCAGACACTAAAGTGAGGGAGGATGGAGACCGGACTCTGCTTAAACTTCTTGGAAACTCTATTTATCAAAGGCTTCTGGTTAGTTCTTTCTGAGTGATGCCAATTGGTAAATGGTAGAGGGGAGGGATGGGACTGATGTTTTTGTTGTTCAAAGTGATAACGTTTTTAGGTAGGGTCTTTCCTTTTGTCTACCCCTTATTACTGTTTCAGGGAGGACGAAAGACAGCAGAAGAGATCTCAGACTTCATCCTGCCCTCGTTTTCGATACCCCTTTAGTGAGATTCATCATCTACTGCAAAGGCTGCATCCGATTAACAACCAGAAAATGACATTTGAAAAAGAACCATCCCAAACCAGTTTTGAAACCTTACACAGTGGATATGCATCCTTTTCTAGAAAATAAGAGCCAAACCACCCCACTTTTTTCAATGTAAATCTTTTCTTGATCGCAGAAGGAAGTTTTCCGTTTTGTGACCAGGTCACGTGTCTTAATGACAGCGAGCCTCTCAAATGTATGGATATAACTGAAGTCTGCATTTTCTGAGAAGCTGTGGCACTGCCTAAAGCCTAGAAGCGTGTCTGTTTGCTGAAAGAGGGAAGTACATTTCCTGGCCCTGCAGAAGGAGAGACTGCCCAGGATGAAAAGCCCAGCATGTTCCTGGTTTGGGAAATAACCAGCAAGTGAGTGAGCAACTAGAGGGAAGCGAAGCCAAGAATGACCCAGGACTGGAAGAGATACCCCAGTCTCTCTGAACAATCAAGGTCATGAATCACACTTCTGCAAATATTGAGCATTGGGTGTGGTCAGCAGTGCGCCAATGCTGAGAGACTGGCACTGTGCCATTGGAGTTGGAATGCTCTGTCAATATTGAAGTGGAAGCCCTGAGGCTGCAACCGCTGAAAACGTGCACAAGATCAAAATAGCCTGTAGGCTGCACCTGACATACCAGCATTACACCTGCAACTGGTCTAGGGAGGCCATAACTGCTGAAGACACGAGCTGCTGCTGGAGCCACCGCGCTGAGATCTTCAACTCATCAAGCTCAGATCGATGCTGCAGCTGAGGCACTGAAAGTTGAAGATCTGCCAACGCAGGAGAAGGGCCCATGCACTGGTCCGTCCCACACCCTTGTGGACTGCGACAAAAGCATGTAGGTCTCCCCAGCACTTGAGAGCTGTGAGAGGACGAGAGACCGAGTCACGGACTGAGGCCTGCAGAATGAACTTAGAACTCTGAAAGAGTGACCACAAAGGAAGTCTGAGGAACCGGACCAGTCAGCGCTGATTGCTACATAAAATCCTGCCGTTGAGAATATTATGGGCCAAATATTAAAGGCCTAAAATTATAGAAATGAACATACAAGTGTAGCTAATCAATACCCCATAGTTCCAAACACCTGTTTGCTACTGAGTAGTGCCAGTATTGCACCCCTGCTGAGAAGTTTTGCTGCTCTTCAGTACAAGTTAAAGAATTACAGGTACTCAGTGCCTGAGGTTACCTGCCCATCTAAATCACTACTAAATAGAGACCAGCAACTCAGTGTGTAAAACAACCTATTGTGACGCAATAGAATGGTAGTGACTTCTTAAAGTTGGAGGCGGCAGATTGTCACTAAAGTCTAGACAGGAATTCCTGAGTGACAGTGAAGACTTTTAAATTGATGTGTTCCCAGTGTCACTTCCTGCAGTGGCGTTGTACGCGCGTCATGGGCCCAGATGCAAGAGTGGGAAACGGCCCGGCAGCCTACCTTACAACAGGAAAAGACAATCATAGCCGGGGTGCAAAAGGCAACCCACATTGCTAAGCCAGGTGCCACTGCTCCTGCTGCACGAATGATAGCTGCACGTGTGTCCGCACGCTTTTTGTAATTGTCGCCAATATTGGATTTTCTTTACTAGAAAGGCCCACAGCCCTGAACAAAGACACCTACAGTGTGCACTTACAGATGCACGTGCAGTAAGAGACACATGCTGGAATACTTTTAGCTAAGCATGTCTCTGGTGGTTACAAAAATACACATTTCCATCGGTGTGTGATTGGGGAATATTGCCTTACACTTACACAAGTTTAGAATTCTTAAGATGTAACCACAACTATTTACAGAATCCTATCAGGTTGATAACTGCTCCAAATATACACAGTACGGCATATTTGATTTCTTCTACGATTGAGGCAGAAAGCTTTATTTTAGATAGAATGATAAGACAGATGTTTAAATAGAACTTGAAAAACTTGAATATTTGTGCTTACACAGCTTAACAATTCGTCTATTGTTATTGGCCCCTGCTCCTCACTCTAACCCAGAATGCGATTTTCTTGCTGCTTTGGTCAGCTCTTCCTAACAACAACAAAAACTGCTCAGGGAGAGAGTCATAATCGCATTCATGATATGCGCACTAATTTATACTTTTATACAAATAAGGAGCTGGGAGACCAGAGGGGGCGCGAACAGTTATCAGAGTCTGCAACAGACTAGAGAACTATCCGTTTCTGTGTAACAAATGTGGAGGAAAAACAGGACCGCTAACATTTAAAGTGAAAAAACATTTTTGTTTGAATATGTTTTCTGTTACTTTAAATAAACATTCTGATCTGTCTTTTACTAATGTTCATTCACACCCCTGCCAGTGCCACAGAAAATGCGCAAATCACCTCCTGCAACTTGCACACTGGGGTAGGCCGCTTCTGTGTATACTTTCATACTCCCTTCGGAAATGAGCCACATAAGTTCTTGATAATAAAACAAAAAAAAAAAGTGGACCAATTCCAAGCGTCACGCGTCCAGTCACATCAACTCTTTGTGGCGCGAGCTCTCGGTGACGTCTCTCTCCCACTGCATGGCCTCAGTGCTGCTGCACAGAAGCCATTTCATTTACTCCTTCATATACATCGGGTATGAGCCAGTGTAACCACCCCCTCACCCCCATTGACAAACAAATGGGTATTTCCATTTCAACTCACTTTGGGCACGTGACAATTATGGTAAATGTCATTTACCTGCGACGTTTGTCACGTGGGCTGAAGGATGTGTGGAGATGCATTTCTTACTACCCTGCCTTCTTTTTCGGGTTTTGTCTCAGACTGAAGCAAACATTATGTCTATACAGTATGACGCAGTTGCAATCGCTGTCTATGAAACATTATTTCAGAATGCAGTGCAGTATTATTCATCGCCATTAATAATGTGGCAAACAGTGGGCGTGCTTATTGCACTGATATCTAATTCTGCTGGTCAGCCTTGCAACCAGGCAGCAACAGCAGCATAAGCCTGTCCTGGGCAACAACAATACATGTAGAACAGATTCTCAAACTGTAATTCAAGACTTTCTCGACACACTGTTTTTCTTGTTTCTGGGTGGAACGCTTTGGAGAGGGTGTGTGGCTCGTGGTACATATTAAAGCATGTTACGTCAGTATCATTGTGAAACAGCCACTGGCAAAGGCAATAGGCCTAACTTTACAAATGCCGTTAACATGTGTTACATCCACAAATACTGTTAAACTTGTTCTATTGGCTTTGCCAATGCAGGGCAAAAGTAGCAAAGGTGACTGCTTTATCTTTAGATTGCATATAGGATATAAAGAAGTGAATGTGACAAGCAGCGTGATGACTGAGTGTACGTTTCAGATGTAAAATAGTTCCTTCTGAATTCCGAGGGAAGCCCTTAGGGAACGAGGAATCACATGAAATTGCCATTAGTAAGAGGTGATAGTATAATACTCTATTTGTAGAGAGGTGTGGCTCACTGGTTAGAGGCGGCAGACCCGTAAGCAGAGAATTGGCCAGGGACCAGGGTTCAATTCCCGACGCGGCAGGGTTGTGGACCAGGGTCAAAACGGACTCGATAATTCTCGCCTCGGTACCTACTCTAACCATGAACACACTCGGCAACTCTGGGCATTAAGCTTGCCTCATCTCTACAACGGCCCCCCACAGATGCTGGGGATGCCTGGTTTCACCTTGGAGATACCCAGAAAGGGACCATCTCACAGGGATAGCCAGGACGGGTTCCCCAGCAGTCTATAGCGCCGGGACACCTCCTCGTGAGGTAGCTGTTCGCGCTTTACAAATATCAGTATTATTATTAGTATTATTATTTGGAAGAGCCATAGCCCATTATATGTGTATTTTATGTAATTTGAGTCATGTGTCATCCAACAAATGCAATTCAAGCCAGACCTAAGAGGTAGATATGTTTGTTTGGCATGTTTACAGGGATATCAGGATTATGCGCTATAGGAATTTTGGGATAAATCAGTGGAAATAGTGCATGTAAAAGCAAATAAATGAGCTTGTCCAACTCATAGTATGTGTATGGAATGGGAGTGTGAGAAAGAAAGTGTGTGTGTGTGCGTGTATGTGTGTCTGAGTGAGTGTGTGTCACTCGCAGGCTTCCCTGGAGCTATAGTTCTGGCAACTGCTCTGCTCCTCTGCTTCAGTTTTTTCAATAACAATACACTGGCCAATGATAAAGCAACCTGCATTGGCTACAAAAACTGCCCACGGTGGCACAAACAAATTCACACTGACCTTCTAGAGCAGCCTGTCTATCTTTGCCCTACTGGCACTAACTGTTGCCAATGCCTCCACGGCCATGATTAATAATAACAATGGAATGTCAGGAGTCACCACAGTCTAGTGCTTAATTTGAGCAGGTAGTTTCCGGTGCCTTCACTTAAATATTAAAACTAGCACTTTTGAAAGTCTGCTACATGGTAGTGCTGTCTGTGCATTTAAAGAATTCCTGCATCCCAAAGCATCCTTCTAGCTTTGGGAGCCTGGAATAGTCTGAATTGTCACATTTGTAGAAGTGTGATGGTTAGTAGTTGTGTTGGTACTGTCATTTGCAGCGTTGGCAGGGGTAATGGTTGGTGCAAGCCGCAGTGGCCTCCTGACAGTTTTTTATGTTGGATGTTGCTATGAATGTCCATTCCATTGAGCCAATGACTCTTGATACAATGACTTGGCTGAAAATATGTTTCCCAGATTCCTTGATTCATAACCCTTTGAAGTTACAAAAGATGTCATTCAAAGAAAACACTATTTTATGTGAATGATATACAAACTCAACGTCCAGGTGAAATATAGTAGTACACATCTTATGTTCAATTAAAGAGCTACAGAAAACGAATTTTCATTGCAAACGTTCCTTGCTCATCACCTGTGAGATGTGTCCTGTTTTCAAGTAAAGTGGTAAGCGGTTACTTTTCCTGAGGTACGGTAGCACAATTTCCAGTTTGAGGATACTGTTGCATATACACAGGTTCCCAGCAGGGCCGTTTCTACCATTAGGCAAGACTAGGCGGCCGCCTAGGGCGGCAAAATGGGTAATTTTTTAAAATTTGAAATCAAACTGCAAAAAAATGTAGCAAATTAGAAGAAAAAAGGAAGGGGCGGCATTTTTCAATTCTCGCCTAGGGCGGCAAAACAACTAGAAACGGCCCTGGTTCCCAGCTATAATCTTGTTGGAATCTACAGCTTTTCTAAGAAAGGTTACTGATCGTAGCTGTTAAAAGTCACGTTCTGGGAACCCCTGGCCCACACGCTTTGACAATGCATTCCAAGATGGATACAGGATCCCCTTGCTGCCTGATGTTTGCAATAAATATTGCTGACATTAGCAATTCCTTTCTTTCTCATCACATGCATTCAGTTTGACCCAAGGTCCATGTTAGGCACATATACCCTTTTATTGTTTACCCATACAGCTCCACCCAAAAGTATACTAAATAACATGTTATGATTTAATAAAACTGCCTGAGTAAAATAGACCATACTGAAGATGTATTTTATGTAAAGAGGATTGGATCCTTGATATCGCAGTGTATCCCAAGTCAAACGCTTCCCTAACCTCACACCAACTCGGCAATATTTCATATGGATTTCAGAGGTTGAGGGTTCTGGTTCCCCCAAATGTGACCTGACTCAAACATTGTCCATGAACGTGCTGTCACCACGCTTCAGCAAATCCGTGGTAGGCAAAATGATGGGGTGTACTAACTGCGGGGTCTTTCAGTTTACACTGCAATCACCTTAAGAGCTCAATACTGTTTAATTCTCACTCATTCCTTGATAAAATATTGGTATATTCCGATTATCTGTTCTTTTGATTTCTTTCAGACTCTATATTTAAACTTCCCCAAGGTACTCAAAATAGCCGCCCTCTCTATATAGGGGCCGTGGACAAATCTACAATGTACAAGGAGTACTCACCACGGCATAAGGACTCAGTTATAAATTATATCATCGCCAAGAATGGTTGTCATCAATAGCATGTGAGAACATAAAGATATAAACGTGATCACTTCTACATAACTTTTTAAGTTATGACAGTTATCGCTACCTCCATACAAGGACTTAATAAGACATAAAAATTACTACCACCTTCACAATGAGCTTTATTCCCAGATCAAGAAAAAAATATTTTTTAATAAAAAAAAAAATTTCAGCACATAGCTAATAATATATATTAGAAACACTGGTATAATGTAGCCATTCGTCAAGTAATATGTATCCTAGTTTGGATTGTACGAGTCTTCAATTGATTAAATATGCACAATACTGAACCTGTCTGCGGATGGGTATGTTTCATTATGCACCACGAGCATCAAGACCATTAAAATGTTCATAAAATTCACGGCACCTCCTCCTCTGACCCGTCTTGCAAATTAAAGATATAATTAAGAGATTTTTTTTTTTTACTCACTTAGATGAACAATGCCTGAAAGAGACCTGGGACTTCTTTGTTAGATGGATCATCTTTAATATAACGCGGATAGTCCAGCGGTGCGTGTTATTATAAAGCAGTAGGGGGCTGGTAGCTCGCTCACTCTAATAAGGCACACAGACCAGCCTGCAGTGTCCAGAAGCACTCTTGAGGCCAATCACACCCCTTCAACTGCGAACCCCGCAGCGAACGACTACCCCCAGGAGGAAGGCCTCGGCCAGCTCTAAAGCCCAGAGGCAACCCTATCCGCAGGATGTATATACTATCAGCGTTCGACAGCTTATGCTTTGTTTGTCACACTTGCAGGACCCAGATGCAAATCTGGAAGAAAATATTTAGTTTCTCATTAGAGACGGCAGTAAACTCCTGTGAACACCAGCACTGAACATGCCATCCTGGGAGACCCCAAGGACTTTGCGTAAACTCGCCCCCAGATCATGTTCCAACATTCCCGGTCTCAATTAGCTGTGTGCTAATGAATGCAGGGCCAAGCTGCTTTCTTGTCCCTTTACTAACAATAAAATATTTTAACATCCGACACTGACAGCCAAGCAAACAGGGACCACATGGACTTTAAATACCTATGTATGGCACGGTGTTGTAACATAGAAGGGAGTGTGAAGCACTGTCTGACTTTTCACAGGTAAACAGGGCATGTCAAGCAAGGCAACAATCAGAGAGATTCGCCTGGGCTTCCTTCACCACACTGTGGTTAATTTGTAAAAACATAAGTGCCGGGAATCTCGTCAGGGGGAAGCTTGCACCAGCCCGCTTCTCCTGTTAGCGATGCCTAAAACAGAACCAACTACTAACCATGAAAGTGGTGAGTGGATGTGGGGTATTGGCCAGAGATGCCAACTTCAGAGCTGGGGAACCAGGTTTGAGTCTCGGCGTCTGCTCAACATCCTGTGATTCTGGACAAATCATTTAATCTCCCAGTGCCTACCATAAATGAATGTGTCCTTAACTAGTGCTCATGAAAAGCTCCGTTGTTGATGATTAAGCGCCGATGCTGAGTACTGGAAACCACCGGCTCAAATTAAGCACTGTTGAGGTGGATTATTTACACAAGATTTTTACTCTCTCTCTTATGTGCAGCATTAATGTTATTTTAACAAAAATAAGTCAGCACGGACAAAAGTTACAAAGGATGAACACAGCCATTTGTAACAAGAAAACAGCTGGGAAGCAGTGCAAGTTACAAGTGGTCCTGGGGGAAAAAAGCATGCCAATGCCAAGTCCTGTGGTGAAAGAGGTCCCCGCTTCCCTACTTCTGAGATCCCGCCTCAGGTGTATCTCAGGGTTTCTGGCCTTCTCACTGAAAAATACTGCTTTGGAGTTTCTTCCAACAGAAATGGTCCATGTTTGAGCATATGGGGTCGGCCTATGCAATCTACCCTTGTCCTGCATGAGGCTAGGCACAAGCAGTATTTAAAAGTTGCCGACCCCTACTACACTCTACAAAAAGTAATATGGGCAAACTCTCAACCAATAAGCATCCCTATGCTGTGTAATAACATACAGATTGAAATGCAACTGATCAGCTAACCCATTGCCTCGTTATTGTCTTCATGTTTTGCATTGACACTTATTACATCCGGGTCAGTCCTTTACAAATGAATGCCTAACACCTTTATAGGAAAAAAAAGTTTATACTGATCTTAAGTTTATGATACAAAAAAGTTCCGCCAGTGTTGATATGGTCTAATTGATTAATGTTCAGCTAAATGTCACATGCTGTTAAATGTATATTACCCAAAGATCATGATGAACTGTAGTAAGAGCACACTTTCTGACGTGCTTCATATCAATATATTTCTTGCCCATGTCACATACATGTAAAATCTATGGGTGTATAGAATGTGCATAGTAGCTAAAAGATTGTCAAGCAGCAGCTACAGGGTAATATCCCGGTGCTCTCTGGGCCTCTTTTTACAGAGCAGGCTCTCACATCTGCTCCGAGATCAGGTCACAGGGTTCAAGCGAGTTGTATTTTGCAGGCCTAAGAGTAGAGTTTACAGATGCCCATTTGCATATTGATGCTGCAGACTGCTATTTCAGATTGTAAAAATTAAAAGTACAACGCAGCATAATTCCATTTTGATCTGTCTTTGGTAATATGACTGGTTGATTTCGAATAATGTTTACAAGCATACATTCATTTCTGACTGGTGTCATTTATCTGAAGCTTTTAAACACTAAAACTTGGTTGCAATGTAAAGTTGGCTTTAATGAAGGAAGGAATTTCATTTTCGAAGTACACGGTAGTTGAAATGAATTGTTGCCACTGGAAATAAAGACAAAGTGTGTCTCATTGTGAAACCTGTAGGGGGCAAGCAGCCAGTCTCTGGTGCCTCAGCAGTCTTGTCTGGCGACAGGACAACTAACTTATCACCATATCCGATGACGGTCTGTTTTCAGTACCTGAAAGCTGCTGACCGGCGGTGGATTTGTGATTGTTTTCAGAAGCAGGCTCCACAGTCACTGAGGGTGATGGTGAAAGGGCGCGCCCTGCCGCGGAGGCCGTGCTGAAGCATTGTCCGCGTGCCTGAAGGGGCCTGCGGTCTGTCCACTCAAGTGGTCACTGAGTGATAACTCGCATGAAGGGCTCCACGCCATGTCGGGGACCGTGGGGGTCTCCATGAATAGTCCTCTGTCTGTGTGCCTGCTGCGAGGGGAAGGGAGAAAAAAGTGTGCCGGCCAGTTATGGACAGCCTATTGCACTGCTTTCCATAACCCTCGTGCGGCCTACCGAGCTTTCTGAGTAGTCATGTAAGCAGCAACCCCATATATGTACAATGTACTAAGGGCCAGATGTAGGTAAAATCAGTTTTGCGAGTCCTTAATAGCGATTTTTAGCGAATGGCTATTAAGGGCTCGCAAAATGGAATGTATGTAGAAATCGCAATAATAATTGTGATTCCTTACTATTCCTTAATTGCAAATTGCAATTCGTAATCAAGGAATACCTTTCCATTCATTCCTATGGGCCTCTAGGCCCTTAGGAATGAATGGGAATTGCGCACGCAATTTGCGAGTACCCAACAGGTACTCGCAAATTGCGTGCGCAATTTCAAGGATGCAAGGGTTCCAAAAGGACACCCTGTTGCACCCCTGAAATGTGCATGTGTGCACATGTGGCGCAGCATGTATGTGTGCCACATGGCACTTTGAAAAAAACAAAAAAAGGCTTTTTTTAAAGGAAATCGTAAATTACCACCAACTTGAAGTTGGTGGTAATTTGCGATTCCTTAAGGCAATATCGCAATTTGCGATGCCTACTAGCATAGCATTTAGGGAATCGCAGATTGCGATTCTCTAAATGCTTGCGAGTAGGTATTTGCCTTCCTACATTGCACACATCTGAATTGCGAATTTCAGCATTTGCGATCGCAATTTGTCTTGCTACATCTGGCCCATAGTGCTTCGTAGCCTTGATGAGCTCGATGGGCGCTTCGATTTTCATTGTGCATTCTGAAACCCAGACAGTCAGATGTACCTGGTACATTTATATGGAAACAGGTGAAAAATGTTGTGATGAATCTTGTCATCAGTACCTGCAACCACATTTATTCATCTAAGTAACTGACAGTAACTTTCAACATGTGTAAATCTCTGGAAAATGTATACGTAATAGTAAACGTCGAGAAAAGTAGCATATAATCCCCAGCTGACAATTCACCTATGCTATTCAACAAAAGGCAATTCATCAATTAATTGATTGAGTGTTTCTGAAACTATTTTTTTTATTGACACTTACTTGTACACATACATTGCAACCGACAGTAACCACGTTCTGCTTACGTTGTTCATTTTAAAATCACATCAGCACATTAACTTACAATTTTATCTCGTAAAAAATCTATTGTCCAACTAGTGGAATTTGAAATATTCATATTTTCTCCCCCTTCAAGTATTGCACATTATGAAGCTGCTGTGGCATTTTTGACTATCTGGAAACATCATCTTAATGTCCAATACAGATCAGAAGCGGGTCTGAGAGGAAGATCGAAAGACACAATACTGCACTTTTGGTTCGGAAAAATACATATTTTAGTAATAAATCATATATACCAAAAAGAGGGCTCCCACTGGGAAACAAAAAAAAAGCAAACAAAAAAAAAGGTACATGCTCATATAGTAACTGCTCCATTTCTCCTGAAGAAACCCGAGCTACTGTACAAGATAAAAAACTAACACGTTGCATCAAACACTTTAGATCATCTTCTTCTCGAATTACTTGACATGACGATAGTGCAGATAAAACTACGTAAAAAGCCATCGCCATAGTATGCCTGGTTTCATGTTTTGTCTGCACGGTGTCTGTGCACTTCCTAGACTGAAGCAAATACGCATGGGGCCGAATCACATTTTGACTGGCACTATTTTACCAGTGCCCCCCCCCTGCAAAGTACATCCACACACACACACTCGGGGCCCAGTACGGAGCTCTCAGGCCAGGGAGGTGGACCCTGGAGCTTCGGGCCCCCCGCACCGCGGGGACTGTGGGGGCTTTTGTTACGCCACTGTATTTTAACTCTAGGTGACAGGTTAAGCCAGTGCTCGCTCAAAACACTTTTTCCCACCGTAATATGAAAACAGGTTCCTGGCGGTGGTAATTTGTAGAAAGATGTTTACACATTTGCAGTGTGGTATATTGTGGCGATGGTAATGCATGCTGTTGTCTTTTTTACTGTTTTGTGTTGTGCTGCATTATCGCAATGTGATCTTGTTGTGTTGCACTGAAGTAACTGTGTTGTACTCTGTTTTGCCTTTTTTGTGATATGCCCTTTGTGTGTGTTGTTATGTTGTTGTGGTGCTTTATGTATTTTTATTGTGTTATGTACTGTTGTTTACTTTAGATACCTCTACAAGTATTCCTACTTATCCAGCCAATGGCAGCACATACTTTGAATGCTCCTGTGACAAGGAACCATCTACCACAGTTTGAAGTGGTAAAGTGCCGCAGCTCTAGCACTTCAACAACTTAAGACCAGCACTGTGGCAGAGACTGTCTCTTAACTTAGAGCTCACTTTATATGAAAAGCCTGTGTTGTGTTTGTGATGTTCAACACATCTGATCTAAAGTAGGCTTTCCGAGAGGTAAAGAGAGTGAGACAGAATGGATACTGGTTCGCCTCCCCTGCTTGTCTTTTTGTATTAGCCTGTTGCACTGGGACCACCGTGATTGGCTGGGAGGCGCTCACAGCCACAGCTGCGTCGCTTCCCTTTCACATCCTTCAAAGGGAGCCTCACTGGCGGGGTGGCTTTTATTAACTCCACACCCCGGCGCTGTTGAGCTTACGTTGGGGAATTCTTGTGCTACTGACAGAAGACAAAACACGATCAAATGCGCAGGGCTTCTACTTTTAAGATATTATTGGGGCCATCGCGGAATGCAGCTGTGACATGGCAAATCCTCGCCCGATGAAATGAACTTCACAGCTTTCATCTGCCTGTGGGCGACATTCTCTACACAGGATTTCCTGACCCCGAGTTTGGCGCTCAGCACGAGGGCAAAAACAGTTACACTACAAAATCAGCGTCACGGTCAGTGCTGGCACTATTATTTGATGAGGGTTAGATTTAAACAACAGGACAAACCTCGGCAAGGCACGTAAACCGCCACCGCACATTCTGATCATCGTCAGCCCAGAACAGGAAACGTTCTGAGATGTACCTTCCATCTTTACAGAAAGCCTACATTGTGCAGCAGTTCACCAAATGAACAATACTCCTTCATAAACGGCCCCGCGCTTTTTTTCTCTCACTCTCTCCCACTACAGCATACAACATAGGCCAGTAGGACACTCCACTTTCAGCTATTGGATAGCTTCCTCTGAGCGAGGGCATCCTGCTCTTTCACAAAGAGCAGGTCCACACACAAAGTAGTTCCCCTGATTGCCAAGAACTACTATGCAATGTGTGCAGTTTAAGGGCAACACATATTTTTGGTTTTAGCCAATGTGTTTTTTAATATTGGTGAGGGCCTAGCAGCTGCCCCCATCAATAAGGTTTTATAAAACATAATAAACATTGACAAAGCCAAAATGTTAGCAGCCAACGCCAGATGTATTGACGTTGCCAATGCTTGTTCAGATATAAGTGGAATAAAATTTCAAAAACTATACAATTTTGAGAAACGTCTATACAAACTGTAGAATCTTAGGACTGCATAAATGCCCCTTTAATAGAAAAGTGTCTGCAATGACCCCTCAGTATTTCAAGACGCACAAACGCTATTAAGGGCCCATGTCTTTTAAAGATGGTGCTCTGTGAATTGCATGGGGCTGACCCACAAAAATCAGTCCAGCACATGTTTCCATCAGGAAATGTGAGCCTCATATATCGATTGCCACAGCCAGGTGCAGAATGTAGAGCACAAATAGGGTTGGGGTGGGGTCTAGGCACTTTTTATTTCCATTTGAGTGGCACCATTTCAGGCTTGGATAATATCAACCCACAATATTTTTGCATGATCTAAATCCTCTGCCACCGCAACGCCCTGGCAAGAATAAAGTAAATGTACTATTTTTAATGGCATATGTACTTACCCATAGTTACCAAATCATTTTGTGATTAAGTCAGTCTAGAGGATGCAATATAATTGTCGTGCAACAAAACACATGAAATATTGCGAAGGTATATCTTTTTGTTTTATGCCATAAGGGTTATTTTGGCAGTGGTAAGAAGGGTCCAAGTAGCCCTGCTCTTTCCTGCAACAGAAGCCCCCACATCAGTAAATGTAGACTGAAGACCTGATTATCAAAGGGTCATTGCACTCGTGGCAGAGGCCCCGCAGTAGTGGGGGAGTCTGAGCACTCGCCAGAGGGGGGTAATCTCCGCAATTACAATTCTCATCACCCCCAACGCGTGCGGAGGCCCTTTGTGGATCAGGCCCACAGATTACATCCCCATGTTATATTATGTTAAGTTAAGATCGTTTGTAGAGTGCACCTGTCACCTGGGGGCGTACATCCTAGCATCAGTAGTCATGCCAAGTCGTGGCTGGGGCCTAGCTGCATAGCCACATTTAGAATTCCTTGTGAAACTCAAGGACAGAGCTAGCCGCTCTGATGTACAGGGGAAGGTCGTTTCAGGCTTTAGGAGACAGGTATCAGAAAGTCCAACTCTGCCTCTACGGATGTTGGGGGTGTGGGCTAGCAGGAGGCTGGCCAAGAGGAGTGCTCTAGACGGTGTGTGGAAGCAGCCGTGGATGTTCATGTAGAAGGGGCCAAGGGTGCGACATGCCTTGTAAGTGTGAGCGAGAAGGCTAAAGAGCGCATTTGTGAATAGGGAGCCAGCGAAGCTTTTTGAAGTGGTTGGGGATGTACGTGCAGGGGGGAGTTGGGAGTGTGAGTCTGGCTGCTGTGTTTTGAATTATCTGGAGGCGTTTGGTAAGGTGAGTGAGATACTCACAAAGAAAGCATTACCGTAATCAAGTCTGCTTGTTATCAGGGCCCGGCTGACTGTTGCCCATGAGGGGAGTCACTTAAAGATCTTATTGAGGAGTTTTGAGCGTTTGAAAGCCGGATGATGCCACAGAGTTTACTTGGCTGGTCTTCAAGAGTTATGTGTCCACCACTATTATGAGATTCCTGGCTTGATTGGCAGGTTGGGTGCTTGACCAAGTTTGGCTGGCCGCCACGCTGGAGTTCACAAAGCAGTGTCCTTTGTGAAAAGTCCCACTTCTGTTTTGTCAGGGTTGAGCTTAAGAAACTTGCCTTCATCCAGTTAATGATTTTGAACATTCAGGCTTCAAAGGCGGTCCAGGTGTGGGGCATGTCATCGTAGAGGGAAAGGATGAATGGGGTGTTGTCTATGTAGGAGGCAACGTTGATTCCATGAGATTTCATCATTCCTGTGGGCTGATCAAGTATATGTTGAAGAGAGTAGGGCTGACTGAGATCCATTGGGATATGGGTGTCAGGCTGGCTGACAGTGTGTGTCTGACTGTGTATCGACCTACAATAATATTGCACAATCTATATCTCCTGCTAATGCAACACCCTGGCAAAGATACAGTTGCTATTTTTAATGGCACGTTTATTTACCTATACCTTACCCCTTATTCCAGGGTTGTGGAGGTGTTGGATGAGAATGGGGTATGAGACCTGTCGAAGGTGGTGGAGAGGTCGAACAGAATGAGTGCCACTGTGTCGCTCTGCACATGATCATGACAATATTCTCATTGGCGGCGATGAGGGTGGTTTCAGACCACCATTGTGAGTGTATTTCCTTAATCCATTAAAAACGTAGTAAGCCAAGGTAGTCTGCTCACAACGACTGATTGGTGGGTGAGGCTGCCACTCTATCTGTGTGTGCAACATGCAGAACTGTTGGTGCGGTACAGAGGGGAACAGAAAATTCTACCAAGCCCTTGTGACAAAATATTCAAATATGGATCCCTTTTGTCTTTAATGGCATTCAATCCCCAGGATTCCGCTACACGCTATCTCTTCGGCCATTCAAAACTGTCACTTCTGAACTAGACGTTTGTGTTTGTATGATGGGGTTATCAAATTCAGGGGTAAGAAGCGCTATATAAATACAAACCTTTTTTTCCTCTTCTCTCCTTCTGCTATCCTTCCGAATCCAAATAACCGGCTAACATATCCACCACTAAAATTTACTTGCATGTTTCACTATACTAATTCAACACTAATCCTCTATGGGTCCCGGAGTAGCGTGCTACTCGCCGAAAAGCGCTTCGACGCCTCATCAGGGGTAGTAAGCACTATACAAATGCAATTACAATGCAATACAATACAAATATATTCAACTCTTTTAAGTTATGTGACCCCTATGTTGTAGGACAGCTTAGAGCCACTTTTGAATAAGAAGGGGGATATATACATAGCCCTAGCCACGTGATAAATCGTCCTGTAACAAATTGTGTCGGTATACAGCTATGTGGTTTTGAGAGACCAGCAACCCACTAGTCCCATGCTGAGAAGGGAATTCATTATTTATTATGTGGCATTTTTTCTGCAGGACAGTGCTGATTTACTATTTCTATATAGAATAAATTGCATACGTTTCATAAGAGGTACCTGCAAGGAAACTACGCATTTTAGGTATTTGAAAAGCATTTTGGTCATCTCGCTATGGACAGTTTTTCCTCTTTGTTCCACACAGATTCGTAACCAATACTTTATTATATACTCAAGTCAGATTTGTGTCTGCATCTTGCTCATACCTAGACGGCTTTCATGTTCATTGTATTTCCCTACTCCGCGTTCAGTGGCTTTCCTCCCTGTTCTTGGCTTTGTCCTCTCCCAAGAGTATTCCTGGTTCACCATGGTTTTGATGGGATGAATAGTATCCTTCCACTGCTGATGTCAGGGAATTATTTTTCCATTTGCATGCATTGTGGCCTTTGAATTTTGGCCCTCAATGTGAGTGCAGAGGCCTTCCTCTTTTCTCCAGGTATGTTTGCCCTCTCCCCAATTCTATCTCTCGTTGGGTCGCTTACCACTGCATGCTCTAGCTGCCCCTCCATCTCAAGCTCTAGGTCTTTCGTTCCACTCATCCCGGCACCAACTCTTTCCCTCTCACAGCCACACAATGGTGCTCTTTTCACCCCTCTCTTCTCCCTTTTGTCGTGGCTCCTAGTTGGACACACCAAAGATATCTGCCTACCATGTCGCCCCGTTTGCAGGCTGCCGCTGCCGGCTTTGGCTTGGCATTGCTTGCATGACTGTGAAGCAAGCGCTAGCAATGCCAGTAGCAGTGGAATTCTGGAACTCCCTTTGGTGTGTATTCTGTATTGTGAGGTATACTCTTCCAAAATGGCAGTCACAGTGCTCCCAGAATTGCATTTTCCTTAAGTTACTCGCATTGTATATTTTCTTTAAAAAATAAAATTTTAAAAATCCATAATGTTCAAACTGACATACCTTGTTTTCAGGTACATCGAGGGGCTACCACCAACCTGTATTCGGTACAAAATCACTCAACATATTCTTTCTTGCAATTTATGGTCAAGCAGCTTGGATCTTTTTCACATTCCAAAAACTAAACTCTGATGGAAGAAGGCCACAGATTTTCGGTAGGGGGCCTGCAGATATAGAACTCCTTGCCCCCAGATATTAGAGATAAGCATAGTCTGCAGGCCTTAGGGACAGAGTCAGAGCTGCCCCTTTTCTTTAATTACTCAGATTTTATCTTCCCTACTGCATTCTCTGCCTTTAAAGCTTTATTTCTGGGGCATACATATGTTATCTTTCACTAATGGGTTCTGGCGCATTCACCTACTTAACATAGTACCATGAACTCTACAATTAAAACGAATAAATTAATAAAAACAAATGTGCTTTATTGACTCGTTGATTAGTAACATCTAATATAAGAAAAAGTGAAAAAGAGTTCTAAAACTGTGTCTCGCATAAAGATGTACTTTACAGTTGTATGTGGTGCCTTGACAAGCTTGAAACTGCTACTTACAGGTCTGCTAAACTAATACCAGATTGAGTTGCTACAAAAGGATGCCCAGACAGCCTTGGTGCAGACAGTGCCAGTAAAATGGTCCCATGTGTTCAGACGTAAGAACAGTGGGACCTCAGTCCCTGCAATAGATACATTCTCAGATGAGGAACAGCGCAGTGAACCGCTAAATGGCAGCGCTGCTAATGCTGTTTTATGACTTTAACAAGCTGAACATTTCTATACCTCGCTGTCATAAATCCTGAGAGACAACCTATATCGCTTTACAGGCGCCTGGCAAAGCGAGACAGAGAATTCAAAGCTGGGGGGCGAGCAGGCATTGGCTGCTTGGAGGATATGTGCTTTATGACTCTTAATAAAAAGGCTTGTGCAAATAAAGATGAAGTCAATAAACATGCCATGATGTTCATTAGGCAGCAGTAATGACAGATTTTATTTTTTTAAAGGTGAACACATGCCCAGATAAGAGCCGTGCCTCCCTGTAACCCCAGCCCAGGAAGATGCCATCCAGCAGTGGGTGGTCGTTGACCCACCTTTACACACACACCCTGCCTCTACAGTAGCAAACATGAAAGCCACACACACGCCACCAGCAAGTAGGTAACCATGTGAAGTCATATGAAAACAGGCCCACCGCAGAAGGGAACATATGCCACTAAAATTGACTAGATCTTTTGTGTGAAATAGGGTATGTTAAGCTTTGCTATGTTATTAAGCAGTCAATGGGTCACTATAGGTTATTGAAAAGGGAAGATGCCCAAAATACACTAATGAAAGGTCAATACATTGTAATTAACCCTATTTCATTTAGTAAAACTCGACGAAAAAATGTGAGTTTGACAGCATTTATTCACTTTAAAAAAGCCACAAAAGTATTTAAAAAAATATTTCAGTATTACCAGTCTTTAACAATAAGAGATACTAAAGTCATGGAAAGTGCAAGTGTTCAATGACATGTTTATCGTTCACCAAGTTTTACCTCTAAATATTGCTAATTTTATTTTTTGTCCCGATAGACAATAGCCAAGGACTTCATTTTGTTATAGAAATTCTTTGTGAAATAAAAATATTATATTTGATAAGTTTTATTGACAAATATCCCTCTCTTTACCGAAGCCCTTACTACGACAAGCCTGAAATTTCCAATTGACCTAGCAACCCTGTTCCCAAACCCATAGGCAAATATGAAGCCCTGGGAGTTACCAGGGATCTCATAGATATCAAAGGAGGGAGTGTAGAGGGAATGTGTCCACGTGGACACAAGGAGTGGATTCAATCTCCCCAGCTATAGTTAATAAACAAATAGAATCCACCCATATGAGATAGGCGAAAACAGGAAAAAAGGTCTGGAGTTGGATGTGTGTCCTACAATGGTGGGAAGCACATTGTGTTCTTTAAATAACCCTCACACACCAAAAGGGCCCTTGGTGTCATGCTTCATCATAGGGGTCTTTGTGTCCCTCTACGGAACGTGGCGTGCTACTAACCGGAAGATACGCGGGAGCACTGATGTAATCACTATGTGTGGTGTACGAGGGTAGTGAGTGGTAGGGCAGGAGTGAATGGTAAGTGAGTGTTAAAAAATACCTGGCATGTGAGGACTAAAAAGAATTTTAATATACCTCTGTGCTGATATTATTAAAAATAGTGTGGTGGAGGTTTGGTGTATTTAATGTACATAACCTCCTGTGTTTGTAGACACGCTTCGAAGCCTCAAGCTTCTTCTTCATGACGGGTGCACAGATCCCTACCCTACTCACATGTGACAGTCTAATACTGTCTATACATAAGTAATATTATGTGTAGAATCTAGCGAAATGTGCCTACTGTGGTCTCCTCCATTCTTGCAGGCTCATGATACCACTGGCTTCATTATAGCAAATTTACATTTAAGGTATTACCTTGTTTTAGCACCATTGACCACAGTAGGCTACAAACACAGGAGGCTATGTACATTAAATACACCAAACCTCCACCACACTATTTTTAATAATATCAGCACCGAGGTATATTAAAATTATTTTTAGTCCTCACATGCCAGGTATTTTTTAACACTCACTTACCATTCACTCCTGACCCTACCACTCACTACCCTCGCACACCACACATAGTGATTACATCAGTGCTCCCGCGTATCCGCCGGTTAGTAGCACGCCGCGTTCCGTAGAGGGACGCAAAGCCTCCTATGATGAAGCATGACACCAAGGACCCTTTTGGTGTGTGAGGGGTATTTAAAGAACACAACGTGCTTCCCACCATTGTAGGAAACACATCCAACTCCAGACCTTTTTTCCTGTTATCAGGGATCTGCCATGCTTTGTGCAGAGGTTCAGCCGAAACCTCTGATGGAAACTGCAGGGGAGAATGAGGAATCAGTGAGAGAATCAGACCTCAAAATACAAGTTCTCCTGGTAATTCCTTGATACTCAGAGGACTCTCAGGGTTTAACTCAGAATTACATCAGCACACCAGAGTTCTGGTATCATATCCAGACAACTTGCTATGAAACCCCCGGTCTTCATACCTCACTCCTATTGTGCATGAGTGAGAACATGTACTGATGGTGCAAATACTTGAGCTGCCATTTTCCTTTTGAAAATATGTTTCAATTTTACTGAACCAATTATGATTTAGATACGTGCTGCACATTTTTCGACTTGGCTTGGATTATCCCAGGATTTACTGCCATACGACTTGTAAATATCTTTGTTTCTCCTGATTCTCTTGATGAAACATATTAAATACTACGAAATATGAGAAAACCTGCTATTTTGATTATAAAAGCCTTGAGAAAGCCCTGGTCCAAATGACCGTCAGAAGGCGAAACGTGTCGGCTGTTGAATGTCGAAATACAATTATTTCCGTAAACTTCTGAAGTATGATTATTATCTATGAAGTAGGATATAAATGTGAAGAATAAAAGAAGTAAAACAAATATTATTTGGAATTTTCTCTGGTTAAAGAATATCAATAATTACCAAGGGGGAGTATGTGCTCACTTGTTTCCAGATTATGGGCTACTGCCTATTATCTCTCCTGAGTTTTTCCTAGGAGTACTTGTCTGGTTGGTTAAGGAGTATACTCAGACATCAGCACATTGGAACAGAACTAGCACAAGTGAGCAAAAAGGATACCTCTCCTTAGAAAAATCTCTCTTGATCCAGAGTCTGACAAGTCTGACACCTCAACCTTTTGAGATCATGGAAAAATATATTACCAACTGCTCTCTCAACACCCAGAAACTAACCTGCAGTGCAGAGGAAGGAAAGGCCAATCTCTTTCTTGTTCATGTATTCCTACTGAAGATAGAAGACAGAGTTCTGCGGATGTTCCTTTTTTTATGAGGCATTTCTTAACAGCTGTGCAGCTCAGATGAACAATTCCAAGACATTATGAACAAGTACTGTCTCCTGCATTATTCACTGTTTACATTCAAATGCTGGTAAGCATCCTGTTCACATGGGAGCACTAGCGGTCTAACTGTATAGGGCTGGATCAATGCTTTGTACCCATCTCTGTCCTCAGCTGGATGAGGGCCCACTTGACCAATTCAGGGTGCATGATGCTGGACACTGTTCTGAATCTCATCCCATACTAAATGGAATATCTAGTAGAAGCCTCCCTCAAGTCCTTCACATGTATATTTCACAGTAGGTTGAACTCACAGATTACAGCCTTAACACCACAGTTTACACAGTGGGAAAATGGCTGCTGCCCCAATTATGGAGTCCACTTTTATTGTTTTCACCAAAATAGCACAATATCAGCCTCTAGAAAACGCTTCTATATCAAATAGCCTAGCTTTAAGCTTTCTCTACAACCCTTGACTACTACAATGCCAAGGCAGCCTCCTGTCCCCAGCGCTAAGCCACATTAACCTCACTCAATGTCCTTAGAAACAACCACAGATGGTGTAGTACCACAGCCACTAACTATGTATACCCTATTTGTACAAGGTAGAGGCCTATTTTAAGGCACACAATGAATTCAAGTCACTAAGCAGCCACTACAGAATGGAGAAAAGGCGCGGCCAGTACAGGTAAGAGCGGTGGGAGGGGTGGGGGGAAGTCAACATATGACGGGATAGGGAAAATAAATACATAAAAACACTTACCTTGTGCTTGCCACATCGCCGAGTCGGCGATGCAACGAGACCAAGGCAAGTGATTTTGTTTATTTATTTATTTTATTTTCCCTTTCCTGTCGTCTGTGGACTCATCCCCCCCCACCACTCTTACCTGTACCGTCCGTGCCTGATGGAGAAATTAACCATAATGTTTTACAGTGCCACCTTCGGGTTCAGAAAACATAAACCTACTAAATATGGTTAAACCTAGTTAATATTATCAATGGAAACCTGCAAGCAAAGTGAAGTCAACCTTCTTCAATGTGGTCAGAGATTGTGAAGCAACCTTCCGCTATCATGTTTTGGCAGTTAAGCCTTCTACATTTCTGAATATGCATCACAGCAAAACTAAGATTAAATATATTGGCTTCTTTTTCTGCCTAGCTAGCATGGGTCAAAGAACGTGCAGACTTGACTAACCTCAGCGTGCGAAAAGAAAAATAGTCGTGCATCAAAAGAGGCGGACTATCTTCCCTCACAGCGCACACCTTACTCTATACTTAAAGACCCTCCTTCTTAGGCCTCTCCCTAAGAATATTTAAACTCTATTTTTCATCAGTGGTAGGTACGCTACACGTCTCAAGGACTTTAATGAAAATGGCTCCCTGACCCTTTCGTCCTCACTGGACCTCAATATTCTAAGGTTTTACGTATTCCCCCTGGCTCAGATTTAATTCACTTTGACAATCTTTTGGCCGGATGTGTTGGAGCTCTGGATATTTATATCGGCATTACCGACACTTTGGCGGAGATACTAACAGAGGTTCGGAGACATATAAAACATCATTGTGAAGGTTGTTTGAATTGGTCTCCATTTGGCTTAATTTTAGAAAGGAAGACATAAAACATGATACAACAAACTATTCAGAAGATCAAAATCTTTCACCGAGAAATTCATTAGCAGTGGAGATGCTCTGTCTTACGGTCCAAATAGCAAGTGCTATAAATTGCAGTGACTTGCTGATTTATTCTTCAACAGATAACCGGTATCCCCATCCACGAGAATGTTATTAAACTTTAAAAAAAAGAGAATTAACATCTCTTAGTGGGCAGTAGGGTCCAGCCGCTGATTCATTACATGTTTGGCAATAAGGCACTGGCAGAATGTCAACTGTCGAGCTACAACTCGATGGATCTAATAAATAGGTCGCTGCTGGAAAGCAAAGTAGGAAGTCCATTCTGGAAAAAAATGCTTACGATGATATATCACATATGGAAAATACGTACATCTGTTAAATATGGAAGCTAAGGCATTAGACCTTATTGCTTCTCCTTAACCCCTTCGGTGCTCATGACGGAACGGTTCCGTCATGAGCCACGGTTGAGCTGTGCTCATGACGGAACCGTTCCGTCATGACCACGCCCGCGCAAGATTCCGTCAGCACAGCGGCGGAATCTGCGCAGCATGGAAGGGGTTAAGGTGAGCAAGTGCACTATTTGTTGGCATCAATATTAACCAAGATAACCCTAAAAGCGTGGGGAATGCTCATCACATTTGGTTCTAATGCATGCAGGGGAATGATATAAACCGAGACATCAACTACACAGCAAGTTTCATTAAGTCTCACATATATGGAACATGTAGGAACAGAAGCGCCCTGGAGTCATCCAATGTCTCTCAATATTTTGAAACCCACGTTATCCTAAAGGGGAGATATCTGTTTACGTCACCCCTTTTTAAGGCATAAAAATATGTGAGGTCCATGTGGGTCAGAGGAACAGTCATGGACATATAAATCTATTTTTTATGGATCTGCCATTAATATAGTGGACTATTCTCTTGTGAGTCTTATTTAAAGACATGCATTTGAGACAACACAGCAAGACTAGCTGTCTGCAAAGGTGTGAAAATGTATAATGTTGTTCAGCAAGTGTGCTCAGTAAGCAAGGCCTAGAGATTCCTCATCTACTAGCACTTGGGGGAACCAATGCAACAGATTCCTCTGCTTGGAGGTAGAGCTTCTTCTGTGATGATCTTACACAGGAGAAAGAGATTAAATGGTGCAAGATGTGGAGAGACCATGGGCCATATTACACAAAGTGTGCTGGGGGCGCAACTAGACTGTACTCCCACTTTGTGCGCTCCAAGGCACTTTAGCATTACAGAAGGGGCTGCAGATGCCTGTGTAGCCCCTTTTGTAATGCTGATAGTGCTGGCGCACATGTAACTTCAGTTCTAGCTCATGAGAGCATAGTCTCAATTGAAAGGGAGTGTGGCCTCATGCCAGCGAGGGAATCTCTTTGCCTCTGCACGCACGCAATATTGTGGATGTGGGAGCAATGGCACTGACAGTGCACCAAAAAAAGGTGGCACACTGGAATGCGCCCCCTGAGGGCAACCCTCTGGAAGAGATAGAGGGTGTCGCAGTAAGTGGGTACAGTCACTAACTGCCCCCACTGGCAGGGGGATCTCTATTCCCTCTCTAACGTGCAGGTGGGTGTGGCCTGCACAGGGAAAAAAACAAAGAGTCTGATTAAGTCATCCGCTCTGTATTTTACTGAATGTGCTGCCCCTAGGGCAGCTCCGAGTTTGTGTCTGCCCCGAGGGCAGCGCATTCATTGAAATGGTGCACTATTCATGTTTGCACCCAAGCACCTGTTTTAAAGGTGTGCCATGGTGCATAGATCAACAGTGCACCTGATCCATAATACAGGCCCATATGTTCAATTTAGTGCTTTTGTACCTGATCAGCAGCAAAGATGTGATCCTCTGGATCACAAGCTGTCCTACCCCACGTAGTCTGCATGCCTGTCTCACTTCCTACGCTGCCCCATGGATGTTTTGACCCAACAGGACTCTTAAACCCTATTTGGGTCTGAACTGGCCAACCCACTGGCCACACCCAGCATGGCCAGGAAAAAGGGCCGCCAAAGACTGCTCTTACTCTGGTGACAGCTTACTCAACAACTGTTCCCTCAGATGGCATAGGTTAAAATGCTAATGGGGGTTATTGGCAGTGCCCTGCATGGTTTACAGCGCATGCAAGTAAACTGCATTGGCAGCGAGGTGTCACCATATTTCACAGCAATGTTGTGATGGAGTTCAACAAGCCAGCGCCCCATTCTCAACTCTACCCAATGAAAAATTGACTTTAGTGAATCTGCCGTCATAGCTCTGTCTTTTATAACCAACATTATGCTGCCACCCTGCATTTAACAGACCCTTGAATGTTATTCCAAATAATGTTCAAAGCAGATGAACCATTGAGAAAGCCCTAGGTCTTAAAGTGGCATACAAAAATGTATTTACATGGCATAACTGGAAGATGACCAACAGAGAATCCTGACAGCAGAGTGAGAGTTAACCAGGGCTACAGGGAAGGGCTTCAGCATATGGGAAAAAACAGAGATGTCTGGAGCAAAGCCTGAACTGACACCAGTTGATAATGAAGCCAATGTGTATGTTGGTTCAACCCATTCACAGCATGTTGGGAGGGGAGTAAGACGCTGGGACCCCGGAGGAGAATCTTAAGACACTCCTTGGAGACTAGTTTAAAGCGAAAAAAGAAAATGAGAGGGGATTCATGGTTACATGGGGTAGCTAGGGCTTTGCATGTCTTAGGTAGATTAACAATAGAAGCAGTTCTGCAGCTAAAAATGAGATTTCCATGCTGCGTGAAGCACAATCATGTTGTGCTCCCTACATGTAAATGCAAGCGAAATCCTTCACAAACAAAGTGTATTGAAAACACATTAGAAACTGCCATGCCAAACGATAACGTAGTGCTTTTAAGGCATTTGTGGGTTACCTTCCATAAACCATACCACAATAACCTATGCCTTGCATTGTTTGAATTGTGGAAAAACACAGAATATGTCATGTTGAATAAAAGTGCAAAATATCTCTTCCACCTTCCAGGGCTCCTAATATTCTTTGCAGATACGCTTGTGGCGCACAGCGCTCTAGCAGATGAGAAATACAGACTTTGTTACCACAGGCACCCAAAAAATGTCCGCAAAGAAATATGATGTCGCTCATTGTCCGCATTGCTCTTGGATGGAGCACAAAATAAGTTCAGTGTAAACGCCAGAGCAGAGTTTGAAATGCAGAATAGGCTTGTTCCGCCGAGTGCAACTACCTGTGAGTGCCGAAAACGACTGCACTAGCTGCATAAATAGAATCTAACTGCACAAGGTCCAAAGGGATTGGGATTTGCTTCCAGGAAGAACATATTTTATTAAAATATGAAGAACCACCAGGTAGGAACCCGATGGCTGTCATCACCGTGTGGACTTGGACACTCAGATCACTGTGCGATCGGGAAGTGATGGTGCTAGCCACCACTGGAGCACACTGCAATTCCTGAATGCAGTTTACATTGTCAGAAGGCAGCTTATCCCAATGTTAAAGGAAGGATTTGTCTTCTGCTCCAGCAGACCAATCAGAATCGTGTGAGTTGGATCCCCCCCGCAAATCAATTCCTCGAACAATGTCCATCTATGGTTACACAGATAAGTTGCACATGTCTCAATCATCCTGCCAAGAGTGCACGATGAACGTCCAAAGATGCTCTTTGCAGAAGTGGTCCTAATTATTAAGCAATGTTTTATGCCTGCTATGACATGCTAATTCCTCTGTGTGCACTTCCACGTTGCACACTGAAGGAATCAAAGCATTCATAACAAGTAAACAACTTGGTATTTCTTGGAAGGAGTATGCCATGGGACTGTGACACAACAAGGCAGATGTTCTGCGTGCTTACTATAATGATTAATGAACGGAGGGGCATAAGGAACCATGCAGCCCCAATGAAGCAATAGGTGCATGCTTTCTTGGGTCCCTGTTCCATACATGCCAACATTTTAGAAAAAGAAAGTGGGAGAGTCAAAAAAAATGTCTCTGGAGAATATATTTCCTCCGTTGACTTTCATTGAAACAGAGACAAAGTCAGGTAGGTGACAGATTAAATTGAGCTTTTTTTGGCTTCAAAGATCAGGCGTTTCCCGTCTGATTCGGGCACATTGGCATGTATGCGGTTTAGTTGTTTGAGATGCACCTGATACTATAAGAATATCCCACGTAAAATGCATTAATTTCACCTTCTCTGGGCGTCCATCTCCACTGGATCCATACAGACTCTTCTGGTGTATCCAACTTTATGCTGATGGTCTGAGACAGGAGTATAAAGAGCAGGTAGGAAGTTGCACTGCACGTGACGTTTAGGACGTTAGAAGGTGTAGGGTTGGAGAGGAATCGCAAGGGTAGGCAGACCCTATAATCGTGCCTGCAATTTCAATCTCTCGAATATTTCACAATGAATAGGGTGGAAGGGCGTGTATTGCCCCTGACTTGGTCTCATGGTACATTGGTTGCTTGTTGCTACAGTCAGGTTCCACCTGCTTGTGACAGGCAACAAGATATTATTCTATTGCCCTGGTTTTTCACTCGATGTATGACGGCAAAAGAGGGAGAACGTGAGAGGCTACAGGGCTAGGAGAAGAAAAGAACAAGAAGTGATGAATTGGAATGTTTGTTTGGATCATGGTGCTCAAGAACTTATTTGTGCAGACTCTGGTGTCTTGGGCTTACTTATAGACGGGAGACAGTGGAAAAAAATGTCAAAGAAGACACCGAGAGAGATGGACTACATGTTTGGAACACATTGGGGAAGGAGGAAAAAGGAAAAGGGTAGGTAAGAAAGAGATGAAAACTGACAGGGATAAACAGACCTGCGGAATAGCAGCTTTCACACCCCAAAGTGTTTCTAAAGCCCCTTCTGTCACTGCTGGGATAGATGTGAGGGCTAGGTGTAGAGAAAGGAAGAGCGGGGTTCAGGAAGGCGAAAATAGGATCAGAAGAATGAGAGGGTAGGCAGCAAAGGATTTAGGAGATCTGGGCAACAAAAAGCTGAACAAGCCCACATGGGCAGCCCATTCTAAATTTAAAAACACAAGGGCATTTGGTCTCTTCAGACTTCAATCCTTCCTTCTAGTAACTAAGAGCAAAGCAGTAGTAGGAAGGAAGGGGGTCTGGTGAGGACAGTGAAAGTGAAAACGTGGCTACTGAAGGAAGTGTTGCTAATGTTAGTAAATCAATTAACATATCCTTCTGCTGGGTCAAAGATGTAAGGACTGGGTTCATTACAGAACAACAACCTAATGGCCAGATCGACCGACTTTGGATCTGGGGAACCAGGTTCCAGTTTTGTTTCGGCTGAACATTCTGCTCCAGCTTTGGCTCAACATCGTGTGATTCTGGGCAAATCACCTAATCTCCCCAAGCCAAAAAAAGTGTGACCTTGTGCAATGTAATCTGGTGCTCAGGTAAAGTACGCTAATGCCTTTGAACAAGTTTCCATTACGTAAAACTGCAAAAATAAGAATAGTAGTTAGATTACGAGCTGATGGACTAATTAAGTGCTTTAGTTGCATATATTTAGTGAAAAACCGTGAACCTGGGCAGTAATGCACCCTTGCTGCTCACTGATCTAAGCTGCAAGATAAGGTGTTTATTTTGGCAGGGGTAACCCCTATTTGACCAACAGATATGTGGATTACTCAGTGAAGACGTGTCTTATGGTGGTCAGATGTATCTGTATTGCATTGCTTGCTTGGCACATTGTTGTAGGATCTTGTAAATAAATTGAGCAGTTGTACAGGAGAAGAAAATACCTGCGGACTACAATACGACTATTAATGCCATAAGTGTAGCTGTTGGATAGAAGCTAAAAACGTCAGTGCGTTTTAAATAGGACAGTCAGCCAGTGGCATTCAATGACCAGAATCCATAGCAAGAGCCTCTAGCAATGATACAAAAACTAAACCCTGAATGCTTTTTCCAGATCTCAGCTAATGATTGTGCAAATAACTGTGCACATCGGGTGCTAGCAGCACAATACACAAAGGGGCTTATGCTCAAAGGTCTACAGTGGCCTTCAATGCAGAGAAGGGTCATTGGCAAGGTGAGAACTTAACTAGGGAAGATAATGCGCAGATGATATGCAGTTAAGCAGAGGTCTGTGTGCACCCTGTGTGAATGAGGACCTGTGCCAGCCTCTATGCACACATTTTGCACATGGAGAGTACACATAAGCACATTACCATTTGCTTAACAGTTTTCACAAATGCAAAACTGTGAATAGGGCTCATGGCTGTTCCTGTAAGCGTATGTTGTAGTCACAGGGTAATAGGCCCAGTTTAGCCTACCGCCAAAGGCCATTTCTATGTAAGGTATAGCAGAAGTAAAAACAAAAGGTGCACGGTAAGGAATACATGAAAGAGAATGTGTGTGTGATTGCAAGTGTCTGTGGATATCACAATAAATGTCCATTACATGAAAATGTACATACATTCCATAATTTCATCATTTCACCATAATCATTTATGGACTCACCTCACTTAAAAAAACACACTGAACCCATTTGTATTGAATTTCTTATTTTCCGCCAACCTGTGAAGTCTTTAAAGTCAGCTTTCCATGAATACAATTATTTCCCATAGGCATTTGTTCCTTTTGTAATCTCAGTAATGTAATATTTTTCCAGGCCATTGGGACAGCCTGGTGCTACCCTGCACTGGGATTAGCAAATTCCTTCTGCAAATCTGCTCCGAGTTTGAACTGTGCATTCCTCAGATCACAGGCGTGGCCGCCGAGCGCCGCGCTCCGAGGTGATTATGCTTTTGAAAACTATTCTGATCCTTATCAAATCAGACGTTTGCGCTTTTCGCCAACTTCCACATTTGCCAACAGTATTTTATCTGCTTTCCTGTTTATGTTATGCGGACGAGATGTATGCTTTTTGTAATTTGAAAACAGTTTTTGTGAAACCAGTGTTCAAATTTGCTTAAATTCGTGTTTGGCAGCATTCCATCCAGTGTATAAGATATTCGTCAAAAACTTCTACCATCTAAAAAACAGTTGCACGTTGTGGCCGTCATTTAGAAATGAAGGTTTGTTTTGCAAAATAAGGGTTGGCATTTTATGATTGATGTCTTTGATGATTGCTTTGCTGACAGACTGCATTACACGTATAATTGCGTCGCACTGCAAAATAATGTAATATGGACAGACTGTATGTTGCAGTGTGGAAACGATACTGTTATTTAAGCACGGCATTAACGCTCATTTGTTAATTCTGGTAAACATTCTAATTCAGACAAAATGTAAAAGCGTTAGAACCTGAACTTAAATATGTGTTCTCCAAGGTGTAATAAGGATATTAAACAGAACAAGCATTGGCATAGCCAATAGGTCTCGCCTTTGGGACCTTATAAGTGTTTAGCCTTGCAACAGTTGCATAACTAAATACTTATAAGGTCCCAAAAGCGAGACCTATTGGCTATGCCAAGCGGCCATGCGGCCGCGAAAGTGAAAGTAATCGCGGTCAAGCGCGGCGCGCGCGACCTCACACATGCACTGTAGCTCTAGGCTGGCCTGGTAGCACTTTTTGGAGCCCTCTCAATAAGTCTCACCAGACCAGCGCATGCGCTGGGTAGGGCGAGACCTAAAAAGGACGCTGACTGGCCAATTAGGTAAATATTAACCAATCAAACTGCTCATCGTGAAATAAGTTCCAGACTATTTTCTGCTAGACTAGAATGCAATATTATTTTCCACTGCAAATGTCGCCTACGTGCAAAACGATGGATGCGCTGAAACACAGAAATTGAGGACAATGAGTTCAGACAATGTCCACCCCATAGACATTGCTTAGGGGTTGCAGCTGCTAAACTGAGTTTGTATTTATGCTCCCCTGGAACTGATCTGCTATCCGTGATCTCAGGGGTGAGGAAGGAAGCAGTAGAAGCAGAAAGTAAACATGGCTGCTATCACACTGTTTACTATCTGTCATTTACACTGCTTTTCCTCCTGCCGTCATTAACTGGCACGTGGGAGATTGTTGAGAAACAAGGGTGGGAGAATATGTTTCTATGCTGATGCATCCAAGATCAAGTGTGCGTGATGTCACTTCCTCAACACCTGCAATTTTTGCAAATTGACATCCATAAAATTGTAATATGTTTTACCCATTCTAGTTACATACTTATTCATGCTCACACATCCTCCAGATACAAGAAACCTACAAAAAAGAAGTGTTCTGCATTGCTCTGGACGAAATGTAAAGATTACCAAATTTTACTTGGATATGTGTTCCCGCCATGTTATAAACAGATAGAGCGTTTTGATTTAGAAATCCAACGTGCTTTCTCAATTCATTCACAATTCATTCTTTCAATGGAAGCTCAGTAACTACAGCCCCTAAGCTTTAGAAGACTGAATCTGGCCAGGTTTTCAGTTGGATTTCACTTTTCTGCAAGGCAGTGGAGTCATTTAAAAGCACAAGTGTTACACAGCTCTCATTTATCTTAGATACTAAATGGTTGCTGTGCCTTGAGCTGGTCACATGTTCATTTAATTTTCATTGCAGGGTTCTGACATCAAGGCACCTACTTTTTCAGCCTCCAATGAAGTTTTTCTCGTGATTTTCCACACTGCCAGTGCACACCTTTCCTAGGATGATTGCATTTAATTATGTATGCATTTCTTTGATTTATGTAACAGTAACTATTGCTATAGACTTTCCTGAGCACTTAGAAGTTGGTCAGTGTTAGCGTAGGAAGTTTTTACTCTCATGACCTTAACCTCAACACTCCTACTGGGCCCATGGACTAGGATTTTCACTCAGACTCAATATTACACTCAGAGGCGATGGTCCTCCGATGGACCATTCCCTGTCGTAGTGAGGGGTGAGGAACTGGATGTTCAACTGTCAGCTACCCAATAAGGGCCATTAATTGGTAGTCAACTCACAAATTGGTAATCAGGTATAAGTATATCACGCTATCGACCAAGCTATAGAAATACAGTATGGCAATTGGTAGACCAAACCTCCTGAAGAAGTTTAGTCTAACAAGAATCATGTAAACTAAGAGCACTGCAGTGGCTATACAGAACAAAAGCAAAAGAACCTGATGTTCTGAAAATAATCTATGACTGTCTCTATTATACATTTAGACGTTTAGCACAGTTTTTGTAAAATAACAATAGGCACAATAAGACTCAGACAACTTTAGAGAATTTGGATATTGCATTAAAGATCCAAAGTCAATGCATATAAGTAACATTTTAAGAAGGTCAGTCATAAATCTAACAGTTTGAAATATACAATCACACATTTAGTTAAAAGAATATATCCCTAAATAAAGGAATCCATGAGAGGATGGTTTTCAGTCAGCTACCACAAACAAAGCAAGAAGAGAAGTTGGTTCAGGAGGGTTCTCTAACCATTGGCAAAGGGGTCAAGTTAAAGTCCCCAAGGGGCAAAGTCCATGAGTAAGGGGCAAAGGGGAATGAAGCATAAATCAGGAAAGTTAAAGTCTGGCTTCTCACCAAATTGCTCCCAATTGTCTGACAGGCAAGCTCATCAGCATGTACAAAAAGTAAAGGGGCATAATCAAAATAGTTCGGCAGGCATGTGGGAGGCAAAGAAAAATGTTAAAGGGCAGACTGAACTTAAACATAAGCTCTCCTCAAAGGTACAAACAGCATCTCGCCTCTCCTCCTCCTGTATGATGTAAGTTTTATAGGACTTATTTGTCATCATGACTTCAATGGTCTATCTACAATGGTCTGAACGTCATGTCATCGTGGTTCGTCTTTCCAGGTACAAATTGTTTCTCCAACATAGTTTCCCACATAAGTCATTGGAAATAAATGTCCTTCCATCCTCACAGGTTAATAGACAAAGAGCTTGTTCAGCTTGTTACTCTTTATGGATATGGAGGAAAAGGAAGCTTCCCACCATTCACACACAGGGGGGAAAAATTGTCTTTGTTTTCATAAGGAATGCCGCATGAACCAAGAACAAATAAAGCAAGATTTGCAAATGTATAAACTCCACTGCACAAGGCTATGAAATAATGCAGCTTAAAGAGAAAAACATCTTACCGTGTTTACATTCAAGATTTCATCATTTAGTAACTCCTAATTAGGTTCTGCTTTGAGTAATTGTTACACAGAAATGTTTACCTTCAAGGATGACCTATTACCACTATTTCAGGAGACTAGCAACAGGTAAATGAATTCTAAAAGTTATTGAAATAAAATCCTTTCTGCACACAAATGATCTTTATACTATTAAGCACTTATACTGAAAATGTATCTACTGTTTTTCAATTAGAAATTGCACCAAAGTCGAGTTTGTTAGGACACTGTAATGAAGTCAAATAGCAATACTAAGTTATCATCAACTTTCATAATGCTTCTTGTTAATAATATAAGGTAATCAGTTACATAAACATCTTAAATTCACTAACTGATTAATCCTAATGTTTCTACCTGGTCAAGCAAGCTTTTACAGTGCTGGCTCATAACTTTGTCTAAGTTTCTGTGTCGTTTTATTACACGTGTGCAAGGCACATATTCATTCTCATTGTCGTAATTCAGTGTGATTGTTGTGAAAAGACAAGATCAGCTTTTACGCTTCCTCACCAGGCTTGGCAAGAGAGCAGGATGTGATAAAAAGGAGATGAGCTAAAAAACAAGTGAAGAAGAGTACTAGATTAAAGAGCTAAAAAACAATGTCAACAGATGACTTGTTAACTTAACAGTCAAGGCACCTCTTACTCAAGGCCATTTCCAGATTCTTCTAGAACTGCAAGAAGTTGAGGATACTCTGAAAGTCGAGGTGAAGTGTATTGCACAGTTCTGCTCCTTGGTAACTGAAAGAATGTCTCATCTGTCAAGCTATTTGATAGCTAGAGTTTCAAGAATGGGCGTGTTATTGGGTTTTGAGCATTAAACAAGATGACTATGAAGTCAATTCTCTTAGCGAAACTGGTAACCAAAGGGATTCTTTTAGCAAAAGTGTCACATGTTCTCTTTTTCTTGCATCATTGATGATTCTGACTTCACGATTCTGTAATGTCTATAGTTTGTTAATTTGTTATTATGCACTTCTGTGTGAAGTTAATTACAACTTTATAACTGATGTGCAGCAATTCTCTCAATAAGATCTTTCCTATAGAGAAAAGGGAGGTTGGATTTGCCAAGAAAGCATCTCACTTGTTATATGGCATGGCACATGTGACAGGCAAATGAGAGCTTGACATCAAAAATGACAGCTGAACTCTGGCCCATGTTAACTGAGATGGGAGAAAGTTTGACAAAGGTTTGCCAGAGAATGGGAGGGGGTGAACTTGTTTGCATCCTATGTCAACACTTTTTCTCTGATGGGGCGGAGTTAGCCAACATGCTGAACAGTCACATCAAGCGGAGCGTTCCTTTTAGCCTCGGTCAATCCTGCAAAATCCTTGGGTGAAGCAGCCCATCTGAGTTGGCGGAGATCACTGGTTCACCTTGACATCTCTCCTGGGCACCTTTCCCTGTGTTGGGGTGAAGGGCGCCATGGGATACGGCCGACAGAGAGGAGGCCCAGGACTGTGCAGGCTGCCCTGGGAGCACACAGCAGGAACGGCTGTGAATGTGCTGGACCCGAGCGACGACTCATCGGCTGGAAAGCGACGACTCATTGGCTGGAAACTTGCCTGTACTGCCCGGACCGGGGGCTACCTGCTGTTGCGGGGGCTCGACAAATGGCACAACAAGCTACAACCGAGAATGGCCTGATGATTGTGGCCTAATCACCCTGGGTATAACCAGCTGGATTTGTCAGATCACTGACTGCCTGCCGCCATGGGGACCCGGGGGACAATGTGGTCCAGTAGCGAGAGGACAGATTGCTGCGGCCTAATTGAAAGCTACTTGCTGCCACCTGGTGAGACCCCTGGGCGCACTGTTGATGGGAAAATGTGACAAAAGATACACTGCGAGGCACGGAACTCTGATTCTCCCTTCTATGCCCTGGTAGTACAGAACAATCCTTTTATTGAGGACGCCTAAGCGTCAGTAAATACCTTAGACATTGTTTGTCATACCTACGCAAGAAAGTACCATAACTCACCTCACATTCTACATTGTTGAACCAGGGATCATTGCCACAGTCACACGAGGTTTGGGGGCCTCTGGGTGCATGTGAAGGGGGCTCTCATCCATATAATTAGAGAAGGTAGGATCAAGCAGCCATCCGTGCCCCTCAATCCGAATACTGGCTTCAGCGAGGGGAGATCCCAGTAACAGAAAGATGACACGTCAGCTGGTATCTTCCCTGCCCCAGAGTGGATCACCTTCCCCATAAGTAGACAAGCTCCTTACCATATTGGCATCCATAAGCTACACTGAGGATGACCTTGAGAGCAAAATAGGTGTAGACATGGGCCTTTTGCGAGATGATCTCTGCAAAATTGCTGACCACCTCCAGGTTGTGGAAGCATTCGTGGGCACCCTGGGTCCAATCTCCCAAGTCCACACAGCTGAACTTGAGTACCTAACGAGCAACGTAAAAATTCTGGAAACACAAATCGAAGACCAGGTTTGCCAGAACATATTGTGGTGTCTTCTATACTTATTTACCTATAGGATTGGTTGCATGAGGTGGTCCCGCCTGAGGGTCTCACTAGTTCCTACTCTCTGGAGCAGTCGCATAGGGTGCCCCCAAAACCTCCCATGCCTGGGGCCCCACCTCGGCCTGCATTAGCTCGACTAGTACATTTTCAAGACCGGAATTATATACTTAAACAAGCACAATCTAAGGGCCCCTGCAAAGTAGACAACACACTGGTCTCAATTTTTCCAGACTACACACAAAAGGTGCAGCACCAGTGGGAATCCTTTCTGGCGGCAAAAAGGACATTGTGATAGCTTGAGATCGTCTATGCCTTGCTGTTTCATGCCAAGCTATGAATTCATCTGGATGGGCCTTCTAAATTCATCCCCACATGGGAGACGATATGGCAATGGCTGGACACATATTGCTCTGGCAGCTGTGCACTCCCAGGCTCCTCAGCGGAGGGACAATGCAGACACTTGGAGTCCCTCCAAGTGAAAAGAGGCAGAGTATGGCCCACACAACAGAAGGCCCAGGAGGGAAGGTGAGGAGTGGTGGCAGCAGAGGCAACGCTGACTCATGCAGATGATGGATCTGGAATTCATCCCAGCTCAGATGATGAACTTAGTCCAGCGTAGACAGCACTTCAGCATCCGTTAGCAATGTCCTGATGCCCATAGTTACACCACATACAGCAGATTAGCTTATTTGACTGCACAGGTTGTGCGTGCTACATGCCCAGCCTGCGCTCCTGCTCTGGTGTGTAATTTACCACTCTCATGATAATTTTGCCCTAGGCCATAAATTGTTTTTGCTATATTCCTGCTTAGCCATTAAAGATAATGGGGTGACCCAGTAACCCTCAGAACCTGGGTAAGTACATAAAGCAAAAACAGTGGTTCTGTTGGGAATCTACTTAATTTAAACATCACTACATGCGTTTGATAACTGTTCCGATATTTCTTTAAAGACAGTTATATAAACACACACATATAAATCAATTTGAGAGACGCAAAGTGATTTTCTTTTCACTATATTTAAATCAAAAAATATATTACTACAATACAGGACTGACCAACAATAACTGAAATGTAACATGAAACACTTAGTGACTGATAGTGCTTAGTGGCATAACATTCAAACATAAATTGACATGAAAAACATATATATATATACAAGATGACACAATTATACTTTAAACAAGAATGGTCCAAAATCGGATAGCATATAACACCACAGTATATGTTATTCAGTAATTCAAATGGTGGAATTGCATGGACCAATTAGACAGGTAACGTCGACGTTTCGACCCTAAGAAGGAGTGCGCATATTCCTGCTTAGGCCGGGCCAGATTTTATGACACTTTGTAGGTATGACTATCCCACCCCCAGGTGCCTCAGGTGAGTGGTGGGGAGTCAACTTCTGCTGCAGCGGCGGCCGGCTCAGGTAAGTGCGGTAGGCGGTGTGCAGGTGGGGCAGGGTGGGAGAGGGGTGAAGTCGACACACGACGGAATAGGTATAAATAAATAAATAAATAAATAATACCTATTTCGTCATCTGTCGACTTACCCCGCGCCGCGCCCACCCCACTGTGCTTACCTGAGCCAGCCGCCGCTGTTCTGCAGGGTCATTGAGTTATATCAAGAATCAGACAGTTTAGACAAAATGCCAAGCCACAATTGTCCTGGGTGGTCACAGTTGGTGTTTGTTTATATATGGTTTGTTTTCTTTTTTCGTTCTCTTTACCACCAGCTGTAATGTTGGATGCCTGGGGGGCGGGGGGGGGGGGGGGTTGCTGGATCTGAGACAGAAATTTGGGTACTTGGGTAAACAAGATGGGGATGTCACACAGGATAATGTCTACGCCCCAGTCTACGACACCGCCTATGATTAGAATCCTCACTTGGAATGTGCGGGGTCTGAACTCCCCTAGCAAAAGGTATAGAATCCAGGCCTACATCTGAAGACATAGGTTCAGTTCACCCTGCTACAGGAAACACACCTTACTCATGCAGAGGGTATAGCCTTACAAAAAGATGGTGTAGCACAGTCCACTTTACAACCTACTCTCCTTTTGCCTGAGGGGTACTAATATGGGTTTTACTTGGAGTGCCCTTGTAATGTAATGTTATATTGATTTGTAAAGCGCACTACTCACCCAAAAGGGTATCCAGGCAACCTTCTTACAGCAGTTTGAGGTGTTCAACACGGAGGGGCAGTTTATAGTGATAGCGGGCACATTTTTGTAGTGATAGTGGGCATATTAAAGGGGAAAGATGTAGTGTTAGTAAACCTTTATGATTTCAATACTGATTAACCAGCTTTCTTGAAATCACTGTCCCCTCACCATCCAGCATGCATTATCCGTTGATAGCGGGCATTGAATTAACTTGTATAGCATTAGCAGACCGAGATAGGTCTCACTGCCCCAAACATCCTAACCAATACTTATAACGTCAAGGGCATTTCAGTTACAGCAGCAAGAGTGGGATCTCATAGATGTATGAAGAGTACACCACCACCAGCATATTATATTATTCAGGCATGCACGATCTGATTGTGCTTCAAGATACACTACTTTGCTGTAACACACTTAGGGGCATATGTATCAAACGATTTTTTAATCGCAAACGCTGCGATTCGCAAAATTACAGCGTTTGCGATTAAAAAATCGCTAATCGGGATGTATGAGCCAATATCCCATCGCAAAATTAAGGAATTGCTAATTTAGCGATTTCTTAATTTTGCGTAAGCATTTAAGAAATCGCAAATTGCGATTTCTTAAATGATATGTAAAAAGCACCCAAGTTGTGCGAATTATCCTTAAGAAATCGCAAATTACCACCAACTTCTAGTTGGTGGTAATTTGCGATTTCCTTTCAAAATGCACTTTTTTGAATTTTACAAAGTGCCACGTGGCGCTCATACATGCCCTTAGGGCATGTATGTGCGCCATATGCACACACATGCTCATTTCAGGGGTGCATCAGGGTGTCATCATGACACCCTTGCACCTTTGAAATTATTCTCAAATTGCGATTAGCAAATTGCGAATCGCTATTTGAGAATTACTTCCCATTCATTCCTATGGGTCTCCTGGCCCATAGAAATGAATGGGCAGGTATTCCTTAATTGCGATTTTTCAATTTGCTAATCGCAATTAAGGAATTTTAAGAAATCGCAAAAATATTGCAATTTTTTAAATACATCCCGTTTTGCAATTCTCAAATAGCGATTCTTTAAAAATCGCTATTTGAGAATCGCAAATGGTGATGTTGATACATATGCCCCTTTGTCACAAGGTGATTCGCACAGAGTACCTGGTTAAGACACACTCAGAGCCCAACCCATTCCTCCTGACACCTAGCTGGGAATCTCCTCAACCGCCGATTCTGACTTGGAAATGAAACATAGAACACCTTGGAGGACTCTGTGTTCTGGGACTCCCTGGCAATGGTCGTATAGCACTAGTTCTTAGGCAATGAGGGGACTACAGGTTCTGAACTTACCTAATGAATAATAATGAACTAGAGTGGATCGCAACTCAGTTAAATTCGAATTTTTGCAAACCGACCTATTAGCACATAGTGTCCTTTGTAAAACCCCACGATGATCACAAAAAAACTGGTCGCAAATCACAATGAGTTTTTATGACCCATGTGATAGTACATCTGGCCCTTTGTTTCTGTTGTCAGTCGAATAGACCACTGGCTAGGACCGAAAGCATAGGAGATGTCTCCTCAGATACCATCCAGGATTACCAGATAGCTATGCTGAAAGCAGATGCGACATGTTTCGGAAATACTGCAGGGGGAGGATCAGCTTGGAAGGAAGGCCTCCCTCAGTCCACATTTTTAAAAACTGTCACAGTAAACAAGAAAACTCTTTTACAAGCTGATAATCTGAAATGTTCCTGTTTCAGGAGTTGCAGGAACCATTTATCAACAGAGGTTGAGACCCCGATGGGGAGCTGGTTCTGCAACTTAGATTTGACTCGGGAAAGAATGATCAATGGCATTAATGGCCATAAGGAAGGTTTACCATGATCTGTTCATGCATTTAGCGACTGCTGGTAGATACATTTTCCACGAGGAAACTTAAAGCTCTTATACAGAGAAACATATGTTACAATACCAAGCATTCTGCAAAGAGGGAGATGGTTGTAGCTTTTCCTCTCAAAACCAGCAACAGAATCGCAGGGGAGTACCAGGTCCTAGCACCTGGAATGAGTCACGTGGATGGTCTATTTATATATTTATTTGATGTTCTCATAAATTGCTGCATACCCCGTTTTGGTTACTTCAAAGTAAGGAGATCGGACTATTTTATTCACAAAACAGACGTATGGAGGTAACAGGTGATCGACAGAAGACCTTGCACAGCGGTTTATCATTGTCCCAAAACTCATTTGGACATCAGGTATGACTGTCTGGAATGAATGAATCTGCCACAGAATATTGCCACAGCTTGATAAATAAAATGGTTTTTATTGATCCTAGTCGGACATGTAAAATGTCTGCCAGATGACCACCTAGTGGATAGTGATTTCAAAAAGGACTACAGCACCAGGAGCTCTTTCATGTCATTTGGTAACGTGTTAAAAGAGTTACACCTATGTCCCTCGCAACATAAATAAATGTGAAAATTAAAATCATCATTCTAGTTATGGGTGCAAGAATCTTGGAGAACTAGATCTAGGGTTTATCTCACTACCCATGAGAAGTGGGAAAGGAAGGGCAGAGGATTACAGCAGTCAGCGGGGCAAAGTCAGCCGGAGAGGCTGCTGCCTTGGTAAGAGGTCAGCAGTGAAGCTGTCTTGATGGCTTTCTGAACTGCAGAATACATGGGCAAACAGGCTAAGAATCCCAAGGACTTTGAAACACAAGGCCTAATAATAATAAGCATTTACCTATAGTGCATAACCTTTCATTTATCTTAGACATAATCAGAGCCCCCTATCGTTTTCATTCTGATAAAATTTGACTCTCGCCTTGAAATTCAGTGGATAATAATGCAGTTTCAGAGAGGCCACGGTAACAGCAAGAAACTGGTAATTTTTAATAATAAAAAAAAATTATAGGAAAAACTAGGGGATTGTAATATTGTCCGTAACATATTTACAATTGCATGAAGACTGGCACGCTATCCTCTGGCATGTTGGGTTGTGCTACTATTGGTCAGTATGAAAATCCCCTGGCACTCCCAGAATGGTGGCTCACACCGCCATGCACTTAATGTAGATGTCATTGCAAATGATATCACACTCTGTTAGAACCTTGAAGATTTATCAGAGTTGTAATTTCATTTTTGTTCAAATATCTTTTTTACATGCACGTTTCAAAACATTTAAAATACTATATTCCAATATGAGGTTGTCAAAATAGTTTAACTTAAATGTATATTATACTTTACTTAGAACAAACAAGGGTTTTCAATTTGGAAAACCCGGAAAGTAATTTTAATAATTAGTCGACGCTCAGGACAAGGTGGCAAAAATAAACATAGGTGTTTTATTCTAGAAACAATGCAGTCATAACAACTGTTCTCACTACCTTAAGACATTTGATTGAGACATTCATTGGTATTTCCTCTATTCATTGGTCGCAGCTTATTCATCATAAATATTTTCTACACTGCCAGTCCGGGAATCTAGCGTACCAGGATGTGACCCATTGATGGCGCATGCCACTAACAAAGTGGGTGAGGGTACCCACTATATTAGTAGTCCACAATACATCCACAAATCTTAGGTCTGAGGATACCTACGTGTTGTATGAATATTTATTAACTATTTTTCCTACTGGCTTACATTCTATTACTACAGCCTTTTTAAATTGCAGGCTGCACATTTAAGACCAAATGGAACTCCAGACCTGAACGGATATGACAGGCCTCTATGCCGGCCTTGAGAAACTCTTTTTGGGCTAGTACCGCCTCACATAAAGTGATACTCCCTTGTGCTTGGCAAACAGTTTGGGGACAATCAGAACACAGAACCGCTGCGGTATTTATGTCTGGTCTGGTCTACACATTTGTCTTATGCGCCCACCCCATGCATTGATGCTTTCACTGTAGAGAATCCAGCTTTTCTTCTTTAAAGTGCCAGGCTGATCTGAAACCACAACCTATCTCTACGTAAGACTGACTGAGAAACAGCGGGGTGGGAGAAGAAAGTTGCACTTTTATCTGGGCACTAACAAGTCAGTCAACTGCAGGACACAAGATCCACTGTTCTCTTTCAGAGCTTTGTCTTGGGTCCTCCCTTGTCTTTTCTCAGCAAACCATGGCACAAAGCTCTAGCGGACTGCCCTCCCCCAAGCCGCGGCTGTCAATACGGGGGGCTGTGTAGGCAGGCTCTGAATATGCGAGCAGCCTAGAGTCAGGCTTCCCATGAAAATCAAGTCAACGACCGGCCTCCCAAGCTACTTGTGAACCAAAAGATGGCCACATGACCCCACCTCCCTCCCTCCATTCTCACGTGTTGTAAATGTTCACTCAAGTCCTAAGCCAATACAAAATGCATTAATTCACCCAATGTGAGCAAACCATGAATGATTTAGTTGTGAATGATTAGACATACTTTTTTTTTCAAGCTCCTGAAAAAAAAGAAACTCGGGCAAGACATTTTTCACTCAAAGTCTTCCTCAGACATATTATCTAATCAAGTGGAAGAGGGGAGGCCTTTTCTTTGTTGGACAGTCTGAAAAAAGGGAAGAAAAAAAAGGAAAAGAGAGTGCAGCAGTAAAAAGTTTAAAGATCTTCTCGGTCTTTTGTCGTCTTAAAAGACCCAGTTTCAGTCAATTGCTGTCACATCAAGTAAACCGAAAGAAAACAAAAACACTTCGGCAGTTGTTTATAAAGGAGGGGGTTTAACTATTTCAAGAACCATTAAGGAAGTCTGATACACAAAATTACACACTTTTCAAAGATTTGCATTTAAAAGATTTGCATCCAGTCTCGAATACAGGTTGCCTTCCTGTGCCCATAGAAACGTTAAAAAAGGTGAAAACTCAGTCAGTTGAACTTTCAATGACTTTATTAAAATGTCGCTAATCCGAACGAAAGATGCATGGTCTAAGCGTTTAGGGCGAAAGAGAGAATGAAGCTCAATCGCCTAATGACCAACTAAGTGTTATAATTATTATTTAATAACAAAAAAAGACTTTGCAGCAGCGAGTTAATTATTATTTCTTTTTTTTTAAAACATTCATTACTATCCCCAAACGTTAATCTCATGCAGATCACATGCCCCCAGTTGAACTTTGGCCCTGGATACCATGCCATGTAAGCCCAGAAAGAAATACAACCTACTGAAATGCCACATATCCGCCTCCCATGGGGCAATACTTTGTAATGCACTTATATCACTAATGCATCATGCAAGTGGCTCTAGAGGCCATCTCAAGCCACAATTGTGAGCTATGGTCAGGAAGGTCCAAAGTCGAATGGACATTTATAGCATTTTTAATACATTTGTTCCTTGGAGCCCAAAGTTGTCAGAAAAGGTACTTGTTTCACAGCAGTCGAAGCCGTGATGGATACAATCTCTGAAATCAGGCATCCATAAAGAATTCTTTAGCTGTGGATATAAAGGGAATTACTTTTTCTATGCATTTTGCAATGTGCAGCATATCTAAGTTTACAAATAGGCCATTTAGCCACCTGGTAAAAGAAGATATGTGGAAAATATATATTGGGACAAGCAATCAACATGATTAAGTTCAGAACGACTTCTTTCTGGCAGTCAGGGCTGGACTGGCCGTAGCGGGCACTGGGTGTTTCCCCAAGAGGATGGAAGGGTGGGGCTGTTTTTTGTTACTGGGGACGGTTTTGCAGTGGTGCTGCTATATCAGCCCCTCGGTAACAAAGGCATCAGGGGGACTCGTCCGTAAAAATTGCCAGGGCTGCTTTGTCCGGCCCAGCCCAGTCCGGCCCTGCTGGCAGTTAGCTCCACAATGAACTAAAACAACCTAAAAGTATCTTTATTGTTCTCAGCACAGCCATAACAATAATATCAAACCTGAAACTGGGTCAAGAGTATAACAGCACATGGCCTATATAAATTATTCACATTAATACAAAAATATTTTCAATAAAAATAATATACCAATTGGCATTAAAAATAAAACTCCATATATAGATCAGTGCTCCGGCTGTCACAGAAAAGGGATGATCCCTTAAAACACATTTTCAAAATCCACACACAATCTCACATTCTCACCTGCCTGTAAGCAACCAGTCCTGCAAATATATGGAGCCAGTGGATGATACATTGGCACAAGATCAGTCCTATAACAAAGATCAAGTGCATGGATAATTGCGTAGTGCCATAGTGCTTAAATATTGGCAGTAACCATTTGCTATACAGTGCAGTTCACTGCGTACTATGTGGCATACATGTAGAATGGGTCCCCTGCCCCCCACTCCATAGTCAGAAAGCCCTCCACGGTACCACAGTATTTTAGTTCGTCCCAATTTGCCCTGTAGGCTTTAGTAGGGAGAATTCAAAGTCGAAATTTAAGATACAGTGTGTGCCTACTTCAAGCTGCATTAAAACCAAGTAGGATCCAAATCAGGGTCACTCTTATGAAACAAGTAGTTATAGGCCAAAGAGACAACTTCTACATCATAAACAACTTTTCTTTTCCTGTAAAACCAATACTACTCATTCATTTGACACTGTTGGCTTTGATAAGGAGGGGTTTGGCCAAGGTGACCAAATTCCAATTCCATGAGTGGATCTAACATATGCCTTCCTCCGATTGGCAGAGGTGTCATTATAGAATGCTAGCTCTTATCTGGATCTGAGACCGACACATATCTGTGGGTAACAGTATATAACAGACTGCAATAATATCAGCTATAGGTTTAAAGTCGAGAACCATCAGTAAAGGAATGAGGGGACAGCATGGTATCAGCTGCACAAGTGATCTTAAGAAAATACTTTAAAGCCAAGCTCCATTGGAAAAGGGGTGCAGGGACAGGAAGGCCTCAGCCACAGAAAGGATATTAAGAAATTAAAATTGATTTTTTTTAAAGTTTTCTGACATCGGCATCGCCCTAAGTTCTCCTCCATAAGTAGCTGCTGGTACTACCTTCATTATATAGGCTTGAATCAAGGACTGCACCACTAGACTGTCTAATTAAATGGTTAGCCTTCTCTCTTTGCTTGACACAATTCCACTTGGAGTTAATATGAATACCAAGCTAGTCAAATTCACTAATACCGCCAAAGGACAATTGACCATTAACAGCGAGCAGTCTCCTTGGAACAGAAATGTTCTTTACAAACATGAAATAGCTTTTAGATACATTATTATTCGATTGCTTTATCTTCCAATATGCTGCCAAACAGCTGATTAATTTATACATAGACAGTTCAGTTATGGAAAGTAAGATGGTGTTATTTGCAAACAAAAGAATAGATACTTTGGTTCTGACCAGCTTAAACATATCAAAATGTAAGTTTCTCAAATATGCTTCACCATCATTCAAAAAAAGGCTGAAAGGTAATGGAGCTAGCAGCCAGCACACATAACTGCTGTACACCTGATGATACAATAAAGCCCTTGGTATGCTCTCCAGTTGGGGCAAATCACACTCTAGTTGTGTATGAGCATGGAGAGCATTGATAGTAATTATCACATGTTCCTCAGACCCATGGCGATTCAGTAAGAACCACAATTGGCTCCTGTTAACCTGTGAAATGTGGGGTTTAAGCCCATGAAAGTCATGTATAGGTGGGCATTTTGTACAGAGCATGTTTCCTAAAAATCATGTAAAGTCACATGGCCTAATTGAAACAATAGTTTCCAAATCAACCCATCCCAGCAGGCTTTAAACCTTTGGCAACTATTTTGTCAGCCCAATCCAGTAAGGATATAGGCCTATAATTGTCTGGTTGCTTTTAGCTTTATGCAACGCGGTGAATATAGCAGAATGCCATGAACAGGGCCCATCACCTGTTATTACGGAACTGAAGATCTTAGCGAGGGATGATGCCCATACTTTTAATTTGGTGCAATACAAGTCAATCGGTACACAATTTGGACCTGAGGCTGTACTCTGGGTTTGACTCAGAATTGATCATTCTACTTCTGCTAGTGAGACAGACAGGGTGACACTCATTATATTTTTCTGGTGATTTAGGATTTGTACATGCCAATGTGCTTTTGATCATTATTATCATCCATGTTTAATGGTTTAAAATGGTTAACCCATTAATTTGCATTTATGTATATAAGCAAGGTTGCATATGGTTTGCAGGCTTTTGATATACCCCAGATACAAGTTTTCAAATTCTCTTGGAGTTAGGCTCCGCTGCACCCTACTTCCTGTTGTTTTGTAGTTTTCTTCTGGCACTCCTTATGATCTTTCTTGAGCTTGGTAAAGATTGTACCTTCGGAGAAAGAATGATTGATTGCTAGTATGGCCATGAAAGTCCTTGCTTTTTATGCCGGCATTCACCATTGAAATTGCTGCAGAAGCCACTCTTCCAGGGTGGTTTAGTGGTGGGCAAATAAGCTTGCACCGTTTGGATTACCTGGTTATATAACATCAGGAGTCTGGCCTTGTTATCACTACTTCAGAAGGAAATATCACTAAGCCCTTTAGATATTGCTTTCATTAGGGAGAGGGAAAATTTGACACAGTCCTCTCCTCTCCACTTATTTGTCCTTCTGTTATCTGTGGGTGCAGACCGAAACTTTACTCTGTACAGGGTATCCTGGAATAAGTTTTGGTAAAAGTAGGTTCATTGTCTCTTTCCACCCATTATACTATTTTGATATCAAGAACCGAGGTTCAACCTTTGATACTAATCATGTTATAATCAATAAGACTGACCTGACGTGAAAGCCTCATTGAATGGGGCATTAGACCGCGTAAGATCACAGAAGAAACACATACCACAACCTAGTAGCAAATACACCAAACTTTACCCTACATGATTGCTTCTGCTCCAAGCCCTACTGTGTCCTGGTAATTTAAAAAGAAAAATTATCCGTGTGACACTAGCTGTGTCAGAATAGCACCAATTCCACACATAGCAAGCACCTGAAGCAACCATACAAGCATAGACCTGAGAAGCAATCAGCTGGAGGCTTAGGGTTTTACGTGAGACAACAGGTTTCAAGGGTTCAGGTGCAGAGGAAAAAAAATGTGTGCTGTTGAAAGACGTGCACAGCAACAGATGCGCAAAGATGCCATGATAGCCACCTCCCTCTAGCAGAAGTGACACTAATCTTCAGTAGGCCTTCAAACCTTTCTACACAAATAAGCAAACACAATCAATTATATCTACAGTATAAATGAATGAATTAAAGCATTTCTAAAGTGCACAGCTACTACGTGAGTGTCCCTGCACTAAGGCAAACGGGCAAAAGAAAACCTCATCCATTCTAGAATTTGAACAAATGAGTTTTAAGTTGCTTCTCAAATGCGGTTATATCTGGAATATATCTGAGATGGAGGTGAAGCTAGTTCAAGTGCTTAGCTGCAAAATCAGAGCAGGCAGAACCACCCAACTTCTTACACTTAGTGTGAGGAATGACTAACAGCAGGGCAGACTGTAGGCGTAAGGTTCTTCTTGGACGCCATTCATATCGCCTGTTGGACGGGTATTTAGGACCAGCCTTGTAAAAGGCATGGAGCATGAAAGTCAAGGCTTTAAAAAGGATCCTTTTTTTCACCTGTGGCCAATGCTGAGATACTGAGGCACGTTTGGGGAGTTTAAACAAAAGGCGAATTGATGTGTTCTGCAGTTTGCAGCCACTGCATTACGTAGTACGGGATCCACAGATAGATAACATTGACGCAATCCAATCTGTAGAGGATCAAAGCGCGGACTACTGATTTCCAGGCTTTCCATGGAAGGAAATTAAGAAATGTCCTTGACATCCCGAGTATCCAGCAAGAGGTTTTAACCACTGTTGAAATCTGAGCTTTAAAGGATAGGTGAATGTTGAAGTGCACCGCTAGGTTTTTGGCTACCTCTTGGGGGTGGGAGGTAGTGTGGAGCTGCTCGGCCAGGCAACTGACCAACCGCGAAGGGGGCTAGAGCCAAACAACAAAATCTCTGTTTCATCACCCCATCATCATCACAATGAAAGTAGCAATTTTTTCCTTGGCTTCCGCCGCGTTATCTTCATATGTCAGCAGAGCTGGGCTTCATCTGTGTAAGAGTCCACTTGGATAGTAAAAGATTCAATCAAAGATGCAAGTCGGGTCATGTACATATTAAAAAGTGTGGGCCTCAAGGACGAGCCTTAAGGTACTCCACATTTAAGAGTCTTCACCTCCAAAAAGAATGGCTTAAGCCACATGGCCTGTTCTCTATGGTCCAAAAAGCAACCCCACTAAGCTCAAGCCCTCCACTCCAATCGAGGCTAGGCATTGCAACAGGATCTCATGTGAGACCGGGCCCGCTAATAGTAGGTTCTCATATCTGAGCTGCCTACACTTTCAGATATGAGAACCTATCATGGAGCGGACACTCAGACTTATAACTCCTATTAAATCCATCTTGGACATCACCACTTATATCCTCAGCACTGCTGTAAACCTCACAGTTTCTCGTTTTCCAGCAGATGCTCCAGAAAGAAAACCAACAGACTGTGTAGTGTACAAGTTTAATTGCTAGAATTTTGTTACTATTTTCTTTTAAAGAAAATGGTGTTTGTAAAACTGTGTAAGTTAGGAGATTGAATTGTGTGTTAAAATGTGTCTTGGTAATACGTGTACACACACATTCTAAAGCACTGCTGGTGACTGATAGTTTCAGCATTAAACCATTTGCTGTGTCATTGAATTAAAAGGCTTTTATTTGCCTGCATAAGAAAGCCCATGGTGGGTCATAGCTATTTACCATAGCAATCGTAGTTACAATGTGAATGATTAAAAATGCTACTGTTGTATATATGCTTACATTAACAAACTGAGCATGACTGTCAACATTAATTTTATTTATGAGTTTATTATGAGTTTGAATGCTGAAGCACAGGGTCGGCAAGTCCTTACATGGCTTTTCTTTTACAGAACAAAATAAACAATCAAGCTAGGAACTTAAAAACAAAGAATACTTTTCATTCATGGCAAAAAATATATTACCTTTAAAAAAAACATGATTTGTGGGATCATTTCCAAATGACTAGAGGCCTTATTTAGAGTTTGGAGGTTAAGAAACTCCGTCAAAGCATAACCGATATATACCAGTACCATAATCAATAATGCACTTACGATATGGGGGACGGGGTATGTGCCATGTTTGGAATGGAGTATCCCATCCACGAAATTCTAAATAAGGACTTATATGTTTAATTTGTCTTCTTAAAAACATAAGTCAGCACCAATTCTGGCTTCTCACTGTATAGCGATTTACCATCGCCTGTAATGCACAAGTATTTGCATCAATGACATTCGCCAGGGCTGGGCAGATCCCTACCTAGAGGGGACTCACATTCATGCATTCAGAAACCAGTTTCGCACAATACTCTAACACCTCTATCCCTAGGAAGCAGTAATAGACGCGACTCTAACTAGGTTTTAGATATGCTTGATGGTCGTTATTTGAATTTGTCTGAGGAGAGAAGCGTATATGAATATGCCATTACATTCTCTTGACGAAAGCGTGACTTCAGAGAGTGCTCCCACATCATGGCCACGAAGCACATCTAAACCCAAGTTAGGGGAATGTCTATAAGTACTTATATATGGCTCTATCCAGCCCTGCCGAAGGTCACTGACCCAAACAGGCACGAAGCACGGCCATAACATTTTGCCCACATTATTTTCTTTTTAACTTTACTCAGGGTATACACCTATTAGAGAGTGCATTTCGGGTTTACTTTAAGGTAATTTTAGTAACCTGATTCCATGCATCTATCCAGTAAATGTTTATTAGGAACTCCCTAAAACCAAGTTTGAGTCCATACTGGCGGTATTCACCTACCAGGAGGGGAGGAGGACACCAACGATGAAGCATGCCACATAAATGTGGTTAAAGTGCACTTTTCAGTAAATTTTGAACCAATGAATAACTAAGGCTGTGTGACAATCAAGATTTGTCTGTAAGTAGCATTTGATGTGATTTATGCATTTGCAGAGAGGTTGTGTGACAGGTGTTGCCCCTCTCACTCTTTGTGGTGATAACAGACAGTAGGTATTTACAAACCTGGTTGCTAGAGTTTAAGTCGTTATATGTATGTCATTACAAATTGGCCTGTGGCACATAAAAAACAAAAACGTGTCTAGGAACAGAGCACAGGCTTACAAACCATCAGTGTGTGCCTGCATTGCCGAGTGGTTGTCTCATTCACCCCTCTATGAAGTCATACTAGAAGTCTCTATCTAGCCATGGTGCAGAGCATTAGGCACATTTATGGAGAGGCCAGTAATGGACTTGACCCCAATGAAAGAAAGGTGAGGGCCATTGGGGTTCCAGTGCCTATCCCTGCAGTGCCATCTTAAACATTTACATCTAAAAAGTATGCCAGACAAATTAGGCCCCACTTCTCTCTCTTGCCAAAAGCACAGTAGTTGATGCAAATTAAAGACCACATATTTAGGGTTTGCAATCTGCACACTTGATCGAAGGAACAGTTATCCTGAAGTAAATTCAGTATTGTGATACTGGGATATGCTAAGGGGTACAAGTGAATCTCTCCCTTTCCATGAACTAGACCATATGAAAATGAAGGCATGTAATAAAATGCATACCCTTCTACATCAAATAGCCTTAGTGTTAAAATCCTACATAAAAAATGATTTTTCCTGTTTTGCAAAAGATTTTAGATTACACACTGTATCTACTACCGACCATTTTGAAGTATATTGAGGTAGGTGTATTTGTGTCTGGTCTCCATACTTGAATTAGTTTTGTTTTTAGGTTTCGCTTACGACAACTCATGTGCTAGCGCACTTGCTCTCTCTTGCGAAAGATATTGTGTTGAACAAGGGGCTTCGAGCCCGCCTATTGCTTATTATTTGTAGGCTTCATCGTCTCTCTCATTTGCTGCCTTCTAATTGGGCTGCACAAGCTGGCTTCACTTTCTCTTCTTTTGGTAGGAGCAGGGACCAAGTACTGATTGTGTCATATGGATTTGTGCCCTTCTGCTGCTGGCACTATGATTTAGGTACTACCATTTTATTTTCGACTTTTTTCCCTCCTAAACCATGTCCATATTACTTCTTCACCCACCCCCTCCCTTGTCTATGTTGCTAATTCCCCTCCCACACCTCGTCCGTTTTGCTTCTTCCTCTCCCACTGCCATCTGTGTTGCTTCTTCAACTCCCATCCTGTTTGTGTTTCCTATTCCTCTCCAGCCCACCCTGTCCATATTTCTTATTCCTCTCTGTTTTCTATTCCCTTCCCCAAACCGACTTAAGAAAAACTTGGCCCATTAACATGTTATCCATTCTAACCCACCCTTGTTTTGTCCACCCTCACCCAATTGGCAAAGCTAGTAGCTCACCTAAAGGAGAGACCTATTGACTTTGCCAATGTTGTTTAAATCATATTCTGCTCTGCATTGGTTTTTTCATGTGATCTCTGCAACTTCCAGGGTTGAATCCTTTGATAGTGTTTGTAACATAAACATTTGTGAAGGTTGGTTACTGATAAATGTTGGCGTGTCCTTTTCTGTTTTCATATTTTTATCTTTCAGGCTTTTTCATTAGTAATGTCATTTGCTACCACAGGAGTGTTAGCCATTGTCTCACAAAATACAAGGCAGTTCAATAAGTGTTTTATGTTACATTTTAGACATATGTGAGAGGCAGAAGAGCTGTCTATGAGGACAACATCTGGCGATATCGATTTTTTATAAAATTGTGCACAATAAAGTTATTAGACGATATGCAGTCATGCTGACCTGATTCTGAAAACATCCTTATAAAATATCCCAGCGGGAACATTTAATGATGGTTCACAGGTCATGCATACATGTATTATCAACAACCTTTCCAGTAGAGTCAAACTGTAAAATGCAAGAGTATCTCATGTGTTCCTAGACACCCCATATCCTACAACATATGACCAACTTAAAGTCTAGTTCATGCAAAACACTTTGGCCAGTCCCTCACATCCCCCATGGGACCATCCAAGAAACCCTTACTTTTGCTTTATTATGTACTCTGGAAGAGGTGTGTTTCATGACAGTCGGTGCTGCTGTGAGCCACGGACACCGTTTAATGTAACTCCACTTTATTTGGTTCTGCAAGTTATGATAGGATCTTTTCACAGGCCCGTATCATGAGTGTGACTTTGTCCGAGATGTCCTTTTTCAAACAATAGCCCTAACTATACTGGGCTTGTGGGCCCATGCCTTTAATGAAAACCGTGAAATTATCAGTCTGCCATTATCATAATCTCTTAGTGTATTTTTATATAACACTCTAGATGTCAATGTGTTATCTCACCCACAAAAACTCATTTTCCAGCTCCATGTTTCTGCTTGGTTGTTTATGTTGCTATTGGTGCATTGCCTGGCTGCTCAAACTTGGTTAGAGCTCCTCCCACAAACGCATCATGGCACCCAATCAGCAGGGTCCTGCATTCCGAGAGATCCAATGACGTATCACTGGATGGGTCGATTTCCTGCTGTGTTTAATAGAAGTTACCCTGTCTTTTTCTGCATCCAAACCTTTTGCCAAGCAATATTGGTTTACTAAATAGAAGCTGCTATCCATCTTTTAAAAATTTGAGATTTGTTTTAAAATTTTGCTATTCTTCTTACATTTCACAAAATAATTGATTTGCAGGTGTGATAAAATCATAAACAAATCACAGAAACGTCTGAACAGGTTTATATTTATTTGACACAAATGAGAAGAAAAATGTGAGAATGGAATTATGGTGTGACCGTATCCAGCTGCCACAAGTGGGCAGAGAAAACTGGCAAATGTGCCTACTTAAATGTGCATGAAATCTCTAATTTGAGTACTTGAAAGGCTGCGGCCAAATGCAGCAGTGTTCCCTTTTAGAGAATCTCTTAGAAAGTGGTGACGCGGCTTAGACGCAATTGATGCAGCTCTAAAACCTGACCTGAACCATAATAATTGCACCATAAAATGGGATAACATCTCAATGCACATTATCCACAAGGGGATGAATGCCAGGGCAAAGGGGGGACTTCGTGATTCTCTCTATAAGAGGAGCACCAGGAATGAACTGCATTGAGTGACTATTTGAAGTACTCGGCGTGTCCTCCATTTACAGCCACCCACATCAGCTCTTTTGTTGAGGGAAAACCAAGATATCTTCGCTTTAAATAAAAACACACACATCTTCTTCAAGCCTCTTTGAAAAGGAGACACATCAAAGCTGCAAAAGATAAAACATTTTCACACAAAGACAACTTATGTTGACTTTTGAATAAAAACTATTTAGAGGCAAAAGTATTTTTGTAATGGGACTTGTGCTTTTGCCATCGGAGTGCAGGGGCTGGTATTAACAGAAATGTGGCTGGGATCATTGAAAAGATCAGTCTACAAACTTTGAATCTGTGTTTTCCTTTTACATTAAATCAAATACCCGTCAACGCTTTCATATAAGGATGCACGCGCTGTGACTTCTTTAACTAACATAATCCATTTAAAATATCAAACTTCTTCTAAAGACTCAACAGAACAGGATGACATTCATTTTACCATGAAGTTGGCTTGAAACCTAACAATTAGCCAATAATTTGTAAGTTGTTTCAACTTGTAGAAACACCAAACACAATATATATGTTGTGAGGCCTACAATTATACATTTAAAAACACACAACACCGATCCTAACACAGTCAACACTCAGAATGTACCATCACGGGGGCTCAGCAGCGAAACATTATTTTGTAAATACTAAATTTCCAGATCTATACACATTTCCTCTGAGGATTCACTGGGCTTTTGGAAATAAATCATAAATATTGTGTATTTAGGGAAGAATGATGCCCTGTCAGCAGTTTGACTTTCAATTATTTGACTGCATACAGACACTAATTCTTAGAGTCTGTGGTGCACAGCAGTGTGTTGTTGGTGGTGGTGGTGTGGCTGCAGAGATTTTCTTTTTGCTGAGTTTAGTGTTATAATTAGCATCATTATTAATATAATGTATTATTACTACGTTTATAACTTTTTTAATATAAATTTTTATTCATGGAATGGCAGATGAGGCTCAGATGTAATTATTGAGGGCATACTGACACTCCGGTGCGTAGCAAAGGTTCCATTACACGGAATATCTACATGTCCAAAAGAAACACCCCTTTCCGAGCACAAACGATTTCCAAAATGTTTTATCTTCTCCTACCAAGGAGCTCATATAGGTAAATTCTCCTCAAGATTTGCACAATTTCCTGGAGAGTAATTATTTTTTAACAAACATGTTAAGAAATGGATTATGCAAAGAAATATCTTTTTCAATACCGGGTAATTCTGGGACTAGAATGTTGAGCATAAAATTCATACACTATGTGATCTGTTTGTATATATTTTGTAATAAAAAAAAAATCGAAGCCTAGAAAAGTCACACATTTTTGTTTTTATAATGCAGAAAAGAAGCGCGCCCTTCCAAGGGGGGCAAAGCGCGCCCTTCCAAGGGGGGCACGTACAGCAGCAGCAGTCACATTTTAGGTGTCTCCGAGCGTGCAACGTAAGAGTGTAATGAATGCAAGCTGGGAACTTCAACGTGACAATTGTCTTTTGGGCTTTACTTCTGCACTTTAGGAACGGATATTATTAATGACAGACAGACGAGACTCTATGCAACTAACAACAAAGTAGTGCTGTTCTGATGCAAAGGAGCCCTGAGAAGGCCATTAGCTGAGAATGGTTTCTGGGTTGACCCTGGTCTATTCAGATGAGGTCAAGCTTGGCTTGTACCACTTCAAGGGAAGGGGGTAGCATTGGTGTGTGACGCAAACAGGGGTGCACGGCTATGGGTTTTAGGTGAGAATCTGGGGACTTAAGATATCTGAGGTCAAGGTGTTATGTTTGAGACAACACATAATGTTTGTGCCTTCAGCCCAGAAGCTGGGCGGTCACTCGAGTAAATCTAGATTCCCAGTCAGTTCCCTGTAAGGACGTTTGACCAGAAGGAGGCGACATTCTCTGAGCCAGAGATACGGTGACTGACAGCGTAATCGAGAGCAACAGGAATGGTACAGCAGACCCCTAACACATTACAATCGCTGAATGGATGTCAGCTCTCCGGGCCATGGTGGCACTACCGAAGAAGAAGCAGGGAAAAAGCATGTCGCTCAACTGAGTTTAAAAAAAGACACTTTACAATCCTCTCAGACATGCAAAGAAATATCTCAAGGAGAAGTTAGGAAAATAATCTTATTGGAATGCCCTTAAAATTTAGCATTACACACAATGTTAAAGAAGTTGTTTGTGTTTAAGAAACCACTGTACCCATTTCCCATTTTTCTTTTGCATTTTTGATCGGTACCCTCTACAAAGGAACTCAATAAATGCAATTTTCCTTCTTAGCAAGTACAACAACACATTATGGGCCTGATTTAGGAAAGTGTCACCCAAACCAGCACAACAGGCAAAAAGGTGTGCTCTGAGTTGTGTGACAGGGAGAGAGCAGGAGAGCACTATATTCGCAGACTCTCCTCCCCTCTCCATAGCGCCGGCACAGAATGTTGCTGGAGAGCGCCGCACGCACAACTTTGAGCCACAGGGCAAGGGCGAGTGCATGAGTCTACCATAGGTTTTGTACCGGAAGTGTCACACTATGCCTAGTCAGCTTTTAAAACACTTCCTACTTTGCACTTGTGCTGTGCAGTGCAGCACACATGCAAAGCCTAAAAAGAAAGGAGAAATGGAAACCTTTCAAGAGGCGTTATTTTTTTATGCAAAAGCCTGCCTACCATTATTAGTATGTAGGGTTTTCCTCCACAAACCATGGGTGGTTGCACGGGAACGTCCATGTACCACCCATGGAACGCCCTTTTGACGCAGAGTAATGCAAAGCAGTACTTTGCGTTACTTTTAGGGAACTTTGTTTTGGGCTGGAAAGTAAATAACAGGAAAAAACATTTTGCACTGGTTTGCATGACTGTTGTGATGCAACACACAGTGTAACATGTTTGTAAATCGTGCCCTGTGACTTTTAAACACAAGAAACAAAATGCCTTCCTGAAAAGTGCGTTTCTGCGTGTTTGCATTACTTTCTCTACTGTCACAAGAGCACAAGAGCTCTGCTATTCCTTTTGTCAGTTCAAATTACTTGGATATACCTTCCAATGGCCTTTCAGTATGTCTGTTGTCAGGAAAATAATGACAGCACGCAGCGGATTCGCACAATGCCAGTCAATCTCGCCACAGGGGGCTGCTCCACACAGCCTGCTCGGCTGTTAGAGGCCATACATTGGATACGGCGTCTTTAAGAAAAATTAATTAAGAGCGAATAACGTTTGTAATAATTTCCTCGTGAAGACTTTTCTCTTTGACACAGTAAATACATTCTAAGCATTTTAGTGGGGGTGTATAACATTGTGTTTGTTCCACAGAACTTTCTCAGAAAGCTTTTGAAAGACATTTGAGCTGAAACGCAGGGGTGTCAAAAAACGCAAATTCTACCGTTACTGCGATATCACACTATCATTTTCGGGCCCCCACTGCCGAATTAACACAAATGTGTCTCTCTACAGATGCAAACGTCAATAACATCTCCCCGATTAATGCAGGCATTTAGATTAAAAAAAGGCATTTGTTGAAGGTAATCTAGTTGATGTATGGTCACCCATGACCTTCTCTGAGGACGCTGTCTAATTATTTTTCTTCATATGTGGTATTACTTTGATTTACTGTGCTTTCGGTGGGAGGAGGGAAAGGAGGGTTTACTTGTGTATTACAAGTTCGCAGAATCTTTTCAGCTGCAAGGAAAAAAAGACCCAGTGAACTAACACAATTTGACGTGACACTTCACCATTGGTCCCTAAATATTACAAAATATGAGACTACATAAACCTCAAGAGGCCAGGGTTTCTGCCGGGACAGTCCCCAGAAGGATTTCTAAAGCCGCAGCATTCTTTAGTTTTTATTATACGTGCCCAGTGGGAGGGATAAAAATGAGAATCTAGTTAATCATTAACCTTTTCTCCACGCTCTTTCATGGAAAAAAACCATGCTGACTGTTCCAATTAATCAACGTCAGCAGTGGTCACAAAGGGGAGGTTTCCACTGTTTGACCCTCTCCGCTTTCCATAGCCGGAGCCATGGGCCGCTCCACAGTAGAGGGCTGTGCTGGCTGGTGGGCATGTGTCTCCATAATGTGAACATATGCCCCCTCAGCAGAGAGGGTCTATGTTATGACAGATTTGTACACAGCAAAAAGAGCGCTGACATCTTTCTGCTTACAGTGGCCCGCACACATGCTGGCAACTACTGGCCGGAACACGCTGGCCTCGCCATATTGGGCAAGAAGAATTTAACACCTTGCGCTTTAGCTTTCTTTGTTTATGTCAGGGTTGCACAGAAGTACTACTGAACTCTATTTTATTCAATTGAGTCATGTGGGATTCATTCATGGCTAGTGGCATCGAGCCGGTGATTGTCATATTGAATGTTACACATGCAGACCACAGACCGGATGGGCAAAGATACTTAAAGATTTAGGTTTTTGTATTTTGAAAAATGAAGATTATTGCAGAAAAAAAGGGTATGCCTCACAGACACACATTTATCATTGCTGTCATAGCAAATGCCTGGAAACATTTTCTGCTTTACAGAGCTTTTGTGCCACTGTTTAGAGGGGTATTGTTTGTACTATGGGAAAATTGTACATGTGCTGCAGCAAAGACATCGATTGAGTGCATGCAAAAGTAGGGCACAGAAAACTAAACTGCCCGGCAAAAGCACATGCTGGAGAACGGAGTGCCAATTACTGGCTGGATGTGTCCCTTGTAGGGTGGGGGGAGGTAATTCCAAGGGCTGTACCATGAACAATGTATACCCGTGCCACAAGTGGTTTGCACACCTCTATTTTCACCCATGTAGCTGCATTTCTTTGATTTCTGTGCAAATACCCTCAATTGAGATTAGTGCAAATATGGACATAATGATAATATTCCCAAATCCCTGCAGCTCTCTTTCCCCAAGTCTAGTGTCTACTTCATCTCGTTGCCCATGTCTCCCAAGCCAGTTCACTTGTCCCTTTCTCCAAACGGCGTTTACATCCCCATTCCCCAGCATTAGATTAACCACCTTCAGTCCCTCCGCGCATGTGTGTGTGAGACCTTGGAGGGAAGCGAGACCTTTGTGGCTGAGCACTAAAAAGAAGAAGGAACGGTCCTTGCACTCTCTCTTCTCCAGAAGAGAGTGAATGTGCCTGTCAGCATCTGACTGTGCCTTCACCACTGGATAACATGTCATTTTACTCCGTGGCACACATAGAACATATAGTTTCTTGCAGGGTCCTAAATATTACAGATCTGCTACAGCAGACGTTACCCTCATTTACAAGACAATATTAAAAGTGTTGACAATACAAAGTTTGTCCAGCCCAAGATATATATATATATATATATATATATATATATATATATATATATATATATATATATATATATATATATGCACCAAATCTTACGAAAGGAGAGTCGACGCCGCGTCGTTCAGCTAATTCTCTTTATTGTCAGCTGGTGATGTTAGACGCGTTTCGCGAGGCGGACGCTCATCCGCCAGAAACTGCACCATCCCAGGAACAGAAGGGAGCCACAGGCACGAATACATCGTTCCAATTGTGGGGCCGACACGCAGGATTGAGGACGTGGTAGCAAGCGGGGGTCCACCCAGGACTTAAAATTGCAGAAATAAGTGCGAGGAAAATGTAAGAGTCTGCGGACATTTTGGCACTTCAACTCCCACAAGCCCCAGCCAAGCCTTATTGAGGGCGGGACTTTGACATTAGGGGGTTGGCCCGCAGCATGCACATACTTCCTCCATGACCCATGAAGAAGAGGAAACTCGAAACGCGTCTGAACTGGGGGAAGCTGCATAACTCACCTGCTGTTGTGACACGTCCGTACCTGGTTGTAAATAAAGGCTGGTAACCCCGTGAAGGCTCGAGTGCGTTTCGCAGTGAGCTACCATTGTTGAGAGAATATTGAGGCGGACGCTCATCCGCCAGAAACTGCACCATCCCAGGAACAGAAGGGAGCCACAGGCACGAATACATCGTTCCAATTGTGGGGCCGACACGCAGGATTGAGGACGTGGTAGCAAGCGGGGGTCCACCCAGGACTTAAAATTGCAGAAATAAGTGCGAGGAAAATGTAAGAGTCTGCGGACATTTTGGCACTTCAACTCCCACAAGCCCCAGCCAAGCCTTATTGAGGGCGGGACTTTTGACATTAGGGGGTTGGCCCGCAGCATGCATATACTTCCTCCATGACCCATGAAGAAGAGGAAACTCGAAACGCGTCGGAACTGGGGGAAGCTGCATAACTCACCTGCTGTTGTGACACGTCCGTACCTGGTTGTAAATAAAGGCTGGTAACCCCGTGAAGGCTCGAGTGTGTTTCGCAGTGAGCTACCATTGTTGAGAGAATATATATATATATATATATATATATATATATAGATAGAGATAGAAATAGAGATAGAGATATATATAGATATATACACACACACACATGCGTGCGTATACACACACATCCCCCGGAGTTGAAGACCTAACAAACTTGGATGGGACTTACATCTTTGCAAAGAGAGCAGATCACTCCTGAAACTGCTTCCCCAGGCTGCTCTGTGTGAAATGACTGAATCCTTACAGTATGTGTCTGGAAGCAAAGTGCTGAGAGGAGAAAACAATAACAGGCACCTTTATCAGCCCCGTCCATCTGTGTTCCTTAAGCTTGCGCCAAGCATTTTGGCAGACGCCTGTGGTTCCCTCCTACCTAACACACTCTTGCCCTACAAAGAAAATGTGCGCTCCCACTTCCTGCTCTCTCCAACAATACGGGAAGGGTCAAGCGCTGTGCTAAATCTGTCAGTGGCTGAGCTAAGAATAAAAGCAATCTCTTTATGCGCCGTGTTAGCCAACGTCCATCCTAGGCCAGTGCACAGCAGAATTGTGATATTAACAGCTCTTGTAAATTGTGAACTCGTGCACACTTACTACTGGCCAGAGCAAAACCAAATATCTTTATTCCCAAATATGCTGTTTGTATTTCCCATTGCACTGGCAGTGCGTTCACATTTGTAATCTGTCCTTCAAAATTTCACTGCAAAAGAAACTTTATGGCATGAAACATTCGTTTCATATTCAGAATTTGAATCTAAATAGTTCAGGGGCAGTTCCACCCCATTTTTAATTTAAATTAAGTGAAACAGTGTAACACTGAGTACCTCATTTCCATTAAGAAAGAGTAACTTTACTAGCAGTTTATTTACAGATATAATTTTCACAGAGTTACAACTTTTTCTGAATTTACAGAAATCCCAGATGCAGCACACTAAGATCAAAGGCAAATTCGGATTTCTGACGCGCACCTAACCCTAAATGTGCAGGATTTCCACGGCAGAAAATCTGCCTAATTAGGGTTACCTCATGTTAGCTTAGTTTGGTCATGCCAGGAAAACTTTCTTCCTTACCAATCAAAATATATGGGCGCTCACATGCATGAGCACACACACGCATGCACACACATGTGCACACACACACACACATATATATGTAATCACTGAAAAGAAACAAAGGTTAAATTGATGTTATAGTTAGGTGAAAAAGTCATTTCAAATGTTAAATTTTAAATTTTAAAAAACTGCAATCCACCACTTATAGTTAACTGAAGTACCCCCGCGCCCCCACCATTCACAGTGCTTTCATCAATGATGTAATTTCAGGTGTCACTTTGATGTTATCAATGATGTCATAGAATATGTCATGAGGGATGTAATATGTGAGGTAATAAGCAGTGCATAGCAAGGGTCAAAGTTATGTTATGTTAAGTACTCTTATTACGCGCAACAGCTACTCCGAGGAGTGTCCCGGCGCGGAAATTACAGTTACTTCAGTTTACTATGACAAGTTTCAGTGTTTTTTTTTATTTTAAAAGAATTCAGTGAATTTCTCAGTTTTTTAATGAAACGTAAAATATATATTTTATTATCATACCTAACATTACCTACCCAATGCCATGCATACAATGTGGGGTTGGACACAGGGCCTGGCCTGCACAAGGCTTTGTGCCCAACCACCATGGGCAGCCAACCTCAAGGCCAAACATGGCCTTTGGCAGTTTGCGGCGGCATGCGGTTGGTCAAAGTGGCCGCATGGATGGCCAACCTGCCACCACGCATGGCCTTCGGCCATGTGCATCATAGCGCTGGCTACAGGGACTGGCAGCAGCCAGGCCCTGCACCCAACCGCCAGCAGGTGGGCAAGACGCTGTTGCTGGTCAATCATCAAGGGTCATCATAGGCCCCTGATATTTACATACTTTGAATACACCTAGCTTTCTTTACTGTCTCATCCATTCCTCTCACATCATCAAATATGTTGACCTATCACAATTTAAAAGCATCTGTGCCTGATTTCTTTTCATTAAACACACGGACCCAATGAATTTGCTTCAGATTGGTCTGGATTGATTTAGAAAATGTGGTCCTGGAAAAGTCTTTTGACGGTGGAGCAATTGACAAATCCTCGTTTGGAATTGTTTTCTGCCAGTGGAGAAGCTTCTGGTAAAACATCTGGATAGTGTGGAGAATGCCACACCAAAGAAGGATTTCCCACTTCCTCCAAAAATCAGAGATAGTCTACTACAACAAATCTAGGAGAATCAGAACCACAGTCTCTCCTCGGCTGAGTAGGGCTTGGATGTCATCAGTAGCCATGAAGAGGGCTGTCTCGGTGTAGTGGTTGCTGTGGAATTGGTCTTGGGAGGACTCAAGTAGGAGGTTCTGAACCGGCTGTGAGATCATCAAATGTTAATGAAAAGATGTTTATTCATTAGTGCTAAATTTCTCGCTCAGTGGTAGAATGCATTTATCTGGTTCATGCACATTCTTACTCCTCACCGCTGATAAGCTGCACCATTTTCTTGAACAGATCACTCAACGGCAAACTCCCTCCTCAAAGAATGAGAATCTTTTTGCTGTGTGTACATGGAGGGTCTGGAATATCCCCCATATCCATCACTACGACTAGGTCTTCGGTCAGGGTTACTGTTGGTTACAGTCTCCCATTAACAGCTCTTGTTCTTTTATTAACAGTTAGCATATTTCATCTTTAGAAACTTTTTTTTGTGCAGTGCAAGTACTGTGAAAGAAGGGACACATGAAGCTGTTTAGGTTAGATGTGGCAGGCGTAATGGTAGTGCACCGCATGGGTTCTTCTCCGCTTTGTTTATGGGTCATTTAAGAATTACAGGAAGCCTGGCAAGGGGAGGAAGTATCACCAGCTCACAGAACGAATGACCTCACTCTTTACCACCCTCCTAAAAGAAGCAACCCTTCAGAAAGTCCTTTTAAGGAAGGGTGCAATTGTGTTTGAGTTCCAGATGTCGCGTTTCTGCTCCATTTGTTGGGACTGAATGCCCCAACAGAGAGGGCATGCTTAAAGGTCAGCAAGAAAGATTTTAACACAAAGTCAACAAAACTGAATGTGGTTGATTTTTTGTGAAAAAGGTCAAAAATCAGACAAGAAATCATTCTCTGAGTCAAAAGACTCAGGGAATGAAGGTAAATGGGACAAGGAAAATACTGGTGGATGTACACAGTACGTCATTTAAAAAAAATGTGTGCTACATTTAGAGAACAAAGCGTAAAATCGTTTTTTTCAGAGCAAGCTATGGGTGCATGCAGCAAACAGTTGACATGCCACTATATACGTGTACAAAAAGACGTAAGCACCGCAGCAGTATTTTCTCTAAATTAGTGTATTCGCAACTGCTTAAAGTGTTTACCCAAGTAGTAAATCCATTTACTGAATCGCGAAAGTATTTGTGATTTGGTGGTTGTGTTTAGAAAGGGTTTATGAATTGCTATTTGGAAGGGGCAACTTCTGGCATTCCTTTCAAATAGCGATTCCATACCATATGTAGCAATAGTTTGCAACCATAGTTCCAGTCACAAACCATTGAAAAGTTACTGACTCCTCAAAGGAGGTGGTAAACCATTCACAAAAAGGAAAAGGGTCAATGTGGGTCATTTTGCCCTTTGTGAATTTCGGGAACATTTTCTGGGTGAGTAGGCAGCGGTCCAGGGGACCACTACCAACTCCCAAAGAAACAGTTTAAAAAAAAGACATGTTTTTTGAAAGAAGCCTAATTTCTTTTAAGGAAATCAGGGAGCTTTAAAAGCATAGGTAATTGAAAGTCAATTACAAACATGGTAGTCTGCGGACCTTAGTAGGCCATCAAACCTGTGATTTTCTCCAGGTGGAGTGAGCTGCAATTTTCGACCTATCTTCAGATATATTAATAAGTAGGTTAGATTGAGACCCACTCAGAATCCTTTTTTTATGAACTAACCTATTTAGACCTAGGTAGGTTTGCAAAAAAAAGAGCCTGGTTGCAAACATACCTTTCACACCTTGTGACCAGTATTTGCAACCAGAAAGTACGGGCATCTGGCTTCATGTTTCTACAATGCCATAATGGATTATGGTGTTTTGATAAGTCACAAGAACATCAAATAAATCAGTACCCCCTTTGTTTTTCACAGCACTACGGGCCATATGTATCAATGTTAGGTTTTGCGATTCTCAAATAGCAAAATTTTGAGAATCGCTATTTGAGAATCGCAAAACGCTATGTATGTAGGATTTGCAATACATTTTGCGAATCCTACATATTCCTTAATTGCGAATTGCAAATTGCAATTCACAATTAAGTAATACCTCCCCATTCATTCCTATGGGACTAAAGGCCCATAGGAATGAATGGGAAGACATTCTCAATTTGCGATTCCCAAATAGAGAATCGCAAATTGAGAATGCAATTTCAAGTGTGCGAGGGTGTCAAAAGGACACCCTGTTGCACCCCTGAAATGAGCATGGGTGTACATGTGGTGCACATATATGCCCTAAGGGCATGTGTGTGCGCCACATGCCACTTTGAAAAATGCAAAAATGTGCATTTTTTAAAGAAATCGCAAATTACCACCAACCTGTAGTTGGTGGTAATTTGTTATTCCCTATGCCATATTCACACAACTTGGGTGTTTCATACATTCCATTTAAGGAATCGCAATTTGCGATTGCTTAAATACATTTGCAAAATAAGGAATTGCAAATGTTGCGATTCCTTAATTTGCGAGACAGTTGTGCTTTCATACATAGCACTAGGCCAAATTGCGATCGCAAAAGCTGAAATTCTGTGAATTTCAGCGTTTGCGATCGCAATTCGCCTTGATACAAATGGCCCTTAATGATGTATTATTTTATGTAGTGAGAAATTGGAGGGAGAATAACTTTTCAATAAGTCATATATATTTTTTCGGGAGAGTTCTGCTTTACTTATGCATAAGAATGAGGTGTGCTCTCCTTGGAAGCACACCTCCAAGTATGTATGCATTAGAGAAACGTTTCTGAAGTAAAATAGCCGGTTCACAAACCTGGTAATGGCCATCAGAGAGATAGAAGCAATGAAGATGTTCATAACATTTCGTGAACATGTTAAAGTTCTTGCACCCTAATTATTTTTGTGAGCGGTATGGCCGTTTCAAGTACTATGGAGGGCGCCTTATCCCTCAGAGGTTGGGATGGGCCAATCTACCTACCTGCAAGGTTTTTAGGTTTGTGACCTTCTAGAGCTGGGTTAGGAACCTGGGCACGTACACCTGAGGAAAAGCTTCTCAGCAAATTGCATTGCTGTGGGTTTGTGAATGGGCAGTTCCACTTCACGAACCATGAAACGGGTGATGTGGCAGTGTTGAGCCAATCGCATTTGACTTTTCATTCAAAATGAAGTCCATGAACCAAAACACCATTAGCAATATATATAATGCTAATGTTAACATTTTTTAAATTACTGTACAGATTTACACCAAACGACAAAAGGATTCCTACTAAATCAGGGGTACTTTTGCCCAGGAGCGTGTGCCGCAAACCTGAGCAAAAATTGTAGAAGGATTATTAAAGATTCTCTGATCAACTGCAGTGATGTTTCCAATAGCAAGCACAGGGGCACAAACACATGTTTTTGGAAACTTTCTTGCAGAAATTCAAATTGGAACAAATAAACTACGAATTGGCTAAATGTGTTCTTGTAGAGCAAGCCACCTCACCCATACAATACTTCCTAACTTTGCTACCATAAACAGCAAACGAAAACGGGTTGGAAAAAGGCATTCTATCTACAGATAATGATGTGTGCGAATTCATATTTCTAGTGGAAGAGTTCTCAGAATCCTTAAAGAAAAGCACACTGTAGACATGATTTCATGAAAGCCACATCGGGATAACATTGTCTCTTTGTGGCTAGGGATTCTCCAGTAATGGCCCATTTGTCCTTACCACTCTGCATCACAAATGCATGATGTAATTATAAACTCTCCCACAAAGTCAACTCTGGGTTTGGCAACACATTTTGCGGACAAAGTGAAAGTCTCAGTTTGCCTCTTCCCTGAATTCAATGTTCTCTTGCTTGACACGTATTTGCGAAACTCCAGTCAGGACTAGCACAATGCCTTGTAAATCTTCCAGACTATTAACGAAGGGTTTCGAGAACATTCTGTAATAAGCACCACAGCACCGTACAAGGATGCTGAAAGGAAACCACAGGGTGCACAGTTGTCCATTTTCTATTGAATATTGCTAGGTTCCGTTGACTGTATTTCACAATAACAAAATGGCTGCCCCACAGCAAATGTTCCACATTGACCAGGTGCATTAATCAAAGTGCAGGTGCTTTATAAGGCTGTCAACTTGGCAAAGTTACTGTGGGGCTCTTCAGACTTATTATTTCCTGGAGTGGCGGCACATTTCTCTTAACAGGAGTAGTGAGGGATTAAATCAGTTCACCTGAAGGATAGCTACACCTCAGCATGAATTGACACCAGCCAGTTTGTGACAATACTGAACCGATGTGGATTGCGGTAGGTTTAGGGCTTGGAGATATTACACCAGCAGCATAAAAATGAGTTGGTAAATTTACATGAATGTAACTTTTTCACAAAATGTCCCCATCTGGTGGTTAACTGAGGGAATTGCATCAAGGGTGACTAGCACTTAATGACTCAGAGGCTGGTGCTCAGTGTGCACATGGCAGTATCTGATCAACTCAACTGTGCCCGAAGGATGTAATTTGCAACTTTTTAAGGAAAACAAAACAACCCGAGGTATGCCAAATGTAAATAGTTGTAGATGTGTTCGCAGCAAGATTACAATTGGCAAAGAAAACAAACTTGGCAACTGGTGATAATTCATAACCCATTTCCAAGGAAGCACAGCAAATACATTTCAGTTTGTGCTGGAAAAATATGTATTTTATAAACTATAGAGATGCAACCCGTAATAACCTGAAACTCTAGCTTCCAAACACTGCTTTCGGTATGCTTCTTGAGAGAAACATTTGCTTTTGATTTCAGGAGAGGTTTGAGCTGAGTAACTTAAGCTTGGTTTACAGTTTCAGTGCCACAGTTCACCGGAGTAATTTTAACCCTTAGGTAAATTAAGAACGGGAAAAATGTTTCCAATTGCCTATTGTGCGCATTTTCAAATATGTTATAGTTACCCTGAACTCCATATGAGGTAGCCTCAAAGCTAACATACACAACAGATTACAGAGATCCTTATGTGGAAGACTGACACGACCCCCCTAACAAGGAAGAGGACTGCCAGAAAAAATAAAAAATGACATAAGAGTTTTATATAATTTCAGAAATGCCCATTGGGAGCAATATAATAGCACACTTCCGGTAAAGAAACCTGTTGAACTGGAGAGGATAAAATAATGTATTTGTCTTCCAAAGTTGAAGTCTTCCAAGATTCAATGTCTCAAAATGCAAGAGCATTTTACAGACCTTTGAGAATCTTTTTTAAAACTTGGAATAGAAATTCACATAACACATATGAGCATACATGGATCTAAGACATGAAGACAACATCTCCACAAGACCTTTTAAATTGGAGCAAGCAACTCTGGCTGATCCCACATTCACATCTATCTTAATACTGCTGTCTTGTCCAGGAAACGTCTTGATTGTAAAACGGTGGCGTTAATCTTTCGTTCTCTCTCGTCACTGGAAAGAGAATTGGGATAGGACAAATTTGCATAGTTTTTACCACGTATAGTGCACATGAGAATCATGTGTTTTACCTGTTCTATACAAGTGTGGCTTCAGTATGAAAATCAGGATCTATATGAGATTATGCCTGTACAATAAAAATTACACACAGGCCTACAAAGAATAGCATGATCGAGGAGGGAAACATCCATTACAACGCAGGCATTACAACACAATGCCTTTACAGCGCAGCCAATACAACGCAAGTTCCATTACAACGCATGCAATTACAATGCATATGCCTCACTGACCAGCATCTGCCCTGAGGTAAGCACCCGTCAGTGTTAGAAAAGTAAATTACTTTGTAATCGTACATGCACTGTAATGGCTTGTGTTGCAATAACATGCATTGTAATGGAAGTTGTGTTATAACAACCGCGTTGTAAAAGTATGCGTTGTAATAGTTTGCGTTGTAACGTCTTACATCCGATTGAGGAGACAATGAAATTAAAAAGATAATAGATTTGAACATCAACTTCATAAGACCAGATTACTTACCCAGTGACAATGCAATTGTTCAGCCAGCGATGAGGAATTTCTGTGGACCCATGTATCTACTGCCATCTACTAGAAGCAATGGGCAACTGCTTGTAAAATGTGTATAAAATAAAAGCTGGCCTGCTCATGCCTATGCTCTTATTAATGATGGTATGCTGCATCCTACTGCCACACTTCACTTTAGGGATCCCCACTCACAGAATTATGCACCATTGCAGACTTGAACAAAGGGGTCATGTCAGTTCAAGGAGAGCATTTATATAAAAAATGATGCACCCTCCACAAAAACATTCTCTTCATTAGAAATAACTAAACTGATACAGGACACAACCAACTCCGCCAATTATGTGACACTGTTTGTGCTCAACAAAATAGGCTTCAGCTTTGGAACTGTGATCAAGATAAAACTCCTTACAAAGAGTACAGAAAGAAGGCCAGACTACACCTTTGCAAATCTCCAAAGGAGCTCGATACATCAAAAAGAGCCATGACATACATAGTGCAGAGAACAGAATAAAGCCCATGATCTTGAAAGATATGCTCAAATGACCGATGAAAACATTACACAATCAATGGACTCTAACAGTAGGATTAAGTAGTAATGCAAATCTTAACACATGTCTCTTCTTCACTATCCACTACAAGTCCATGAAAGCTGTTGACACGGGTATTGCAATGTTCTGCTTCCACATGGCTTGGAAAATTACTTGAAAAACAAACAGACAACACTATATCCTGTTTGGAATTTTAATGTGCTGCATTTCTGTGCACAAATCAAGACTTTGAATAAAGGGCAATTATAGTTTGGGCGTGAGACATAGGTCTAGGAAAGCAGGAGAGTGGGAGGGCCAGCTATTACTACGACTGTCAAGAAGGATGATAACTGTTTTTAAGAGTTGGGTGAGTTGGTCTTGTCATTTTGAGAATCCACATGTATCCAATATGAAGATAGGGAGAAGAGTGACACAGAGTATTAAAGGTAACACAAAGATACCACATTAAACGTTACAGACAATTCTGAGTCCAGTTTTATAGCATTAAACTGAATAGAAAATAAAGTATAAAATCAAGATTAACAGACATGGGTAATCTGGAAATGTTTGTTCTTATTCTTTACAAGATGTAGCTAATGCATATCAGAGCGATTCAACTCAGTTGCAGACATACTGACTGTATCTTTACTAGTAAATTACCAAATGGGGCACAGTTCTTAAATCAGGGGGGAGATCCTAGCAAGTGGATCAGGTGTTCTGGTCCAAAGGATCCCGGGGAGGAGGGGATCTGGGTTATCAGATCAAAATGCCCTCACTCACCAGGTAGGGTGTCATGCTTCATCATACAGCGCTCCTCGTCGGGCCGGCACTGCATTGCCTGACGGACCCCTCAATGGGGTTTCTTTGGCAGGGATATTTTCATCTTGAAGCCGTATGATGTGTGCAAGTGAGGGGATGTAAATGTAGGGTGGTGCGCAAGTGGGTTAAAAGTGTCTAAGAGACCCCAAAGGGTTTTTAATGGAGTGTTGGTTCCCTTGACACAATTTAAACAGGGGAGCTAACGCAGATAATAATGTACTGTGATAGCTTCAATGAGGGTTAAGTGAAGTCAAGATGTTTCATGCCTGGAGGGTCAGTGGCATTTCATCAGGACTGAGTGAAAACCTACCCTACTAGGGAATGTGGCCCAGTAAAAAATGCAGGACCTCCACTCAAGTAGGTTAATACTGCACCTTCAGTGGTGCAGGAAGGGGGTCCAACCTGTAAGTGAAAATTAGGGAGACAGTCATAAAGGAACTGTAGCCAGAGAGAGGTTTCCAATCAGCTATCAATATTACATTTGATGTACAATGTCTGCATCTAGCTGCCCAACAATTCAGCAAGGGTTTGCAGAGGGCTATTTATGAATAGCGGGGGCATAAAAACCATGACACGCATATTCATGACACACCCATATAAAAATACTCTATTTAGACTGTACAACTATTGCAAAGCAGACATAGGAGGATAAAAAGGAAGTATCAGTATTTGAGTAACGTGGACAGTTCACTAATACTACTTTGGGCCATATTACGATTCTGGCGGTCCGAGGACTGTCAGACTCATTTCAGCGCAGTGGTGGCAGATCCAACCACTGCCAAACCGGAGGTCCGCCTGATTATGACTCAGGAAGTTGGACTACACTGGGACCTCCGACTCCACCAGGAAATCGCTGGCATAAGAGCAGTGGTCCGAGGCCGCAATATGCTTGGCGGGACCGCCACAGTCCTCACAAGCATATTACGAGTTTCCTCTCAGCTAGGCTTCTCATGGCAGTTCTACTGCCATGAAAACCCTGGTGGAGAGGAAACAAAGGGGGCCCTATAGGGACACTTGTGCCTCAAACATATGTGGATTCACAGAGGGGGGAATAACATATTCCCCCCTGTGTGTATACAAATAGTTTCCTGCACGGCATGGACTTTTGAACCCATGCCGTGCAGGAACCTTAGAGTGTGGTCCCATTACGGTGGCTTTTTTAATGGCTACGCGACCTTTAAAAGAGGCACCGCCATGCCGTCCAACTGCCAGACTACTAAAAAGTAATAATCTGAAAGGCAGGTGGCGCGTGCCATTGCTCTGCAAAAACTCATAATCAGGACCTTAGTGTTACACACAAACCCAAATGATTCAATTTATACCACTGAGAAAATAACAAGAGGGGTGAACTTACTCAAAAGTTGAGTGAGGCAGAGGACCACGCCTTGCTGCGGGTGAAGATACTGGTACAACAACCATGTACCGATTGGTTGATTCATATGGCCTCACAGGAGAGCCAAGAAAGCAGTTAAGACACAGAGGAAATGTAATCAATAACTCATGTAGATTCCACGGTATAATAGCCATGAACCTACCCTCCTCTGCTAACCTATAGGTAAGGAGTGAATGAATGAAGAAGACTTGTAAAGAGCAACAAATGCCAATGGCGTCAAGGAGCTGTTAGCAGATTGGTCTGCGGAAGGAGGAACTGAGAAGAAACTAACCATTGCCCATTAAGAGTGAACAGCCATGTCTTTAAGGCCTTTCAAAATAGGGCAAAAGGTTGAAGACTGGATATCAAAGGGGTAAGCGAGTTCCACAATTTAGATGTAGCCACCGAGGAAGCTCTGCCACCCAATCTTGTTTTCCTATACATAGGAATATTTAAGAGATGTTTATCCGAGGATCGCAACTGTCTAGAGGGAGGGTATTGTTGGAAGTGAGGCAGTGGTTGTGCTTATAAAGGAGATGTATGGTTGAGGTAACGAGGGACCGGTGAGTCCAGTCGGTAATTAAAATCATGAGTTGTAGTGGAGGGGTTTGCAGAATGGCCAAGCGGGCTAACATGATTGATTTCAAGTGTGTTAGCTGTGGCGCGAGGTGCGTTATGTTGATTCCTCCCTGCATATGTGGTGGCATAAGAAGGGGTGGGTTTCATGGTTTGGGGCTGTCTAACTCGTTCCACTGTATTTTGTCATTAAGTCCTTATGTAGGGATCACAGGCGGTAAACCCAATGTTGTTCTTTTTTTTTTTTTTAAAGAAATTTTATTGTTTTCACAACAAATACATTCTTTTTTAAATAGAGTCTGTCTGCTCCACTGTTTGTTGGCCTCCAGAATGGTCCATCTGAGGTAATCTGGAGTATCTCTGGCCTCCAAAAAGTGGGAACTCATCTTTGCTGTGTCGCGATGGCAGCAGATGTTGCTGTGATGTTTAGTGATGCGTATTTTGATGGGTCTGGTGGTCTTGCCTATATAGCAAAGAAGACATGGGCAACAGACCAAGTATATGAAGTTTCTAGTATTGCAATTTGTGTGACTCCTCTGGATCCAGGTATGAGTCTTCCTCCTGATTTAGAAACTGCACCCCGTTCGATAATTTACTGTTCACTAAGGAGCATGGTTGCTGGACCTCTCTAAAAAAATCGCTTCTTATACCTCCCTTGATTATAGGAGTATTCTTTGGAAAGATCAGCATACGGCCTTCAGCTAAATAACTTTCCTTTTTGGGAGCGATTAAAGGGTGGCAATATTTGCTTAAAACTGTCTTTCTCTAACAATGGCTGATAAAAGTATCAGGTTTATGCCATTAAAAAGTTCAGCCTAATCAAAAGTATTCTGTTATATAGAGGTGGAAATTATGTTAACAATTGAGTACAAGGAAATAGATTCCCAAGGCATAGTTCTTCTCCTAAGTGTAAACATATAGAAAAATAGAAAAATATTAATATGACTTAATGTTAGGCCATTTCTTCTGTTGGAGGAGACCTTAGATTGTGGTGGGAGAGTGAGGAATGTAAGTATGTTATTATGCAATACTTTTGAGAATGTCAAATATTTCAATTAAATTGCTAAATGTGTTGAGAAGAAAATCAAGCTATCCAAATAATTTTGCTCCCATCTCCCAGATACATAATGCCCAGCTCAAAGATAATTTTCTATTTATACTTCTAAAATTGTAGAACATAATTAGGGGCTAAAGGTCCTCATTTGATTTATTTGCTCAGATGACCGTAAACACAAGGTTACGTTGTAAATAGAGAACTATGATGATTAAAAAAAACTATAAATGGAACGTTTTACAAGGATGTGTGTAATGACATGATTATAATTAAACTATAAAAAGTCACAAAAATGAAGGCTGAAACAACAGTGCTAGAACTGCCTGAAAACTGATGGGCCTGGAATATAGTGTGGAAGCAAAACTTATGATGAGAGGGAAAACACATACAAATGTCTAGTACTGAATTACCTCAGAGGAAATATGGTGGCTCTGCTGGAATTAATGCAGAGATACACTGATGTAAAGGGCATAACCTGCATGGAGTATAAGCTGCATAAAAAAACAAGCATTGGTAATGCCAATAGGATGGCCTTTAAATGAATTTTGTTATGAAATGTGAAGCATTACGAGTAAATAGCATTGGAATAAATATGAATTTGTGTGGAAGCAAAGAACTTTAGAAAAATATTGGTGCAGGATAAAAATGCCAGGTGATTGTTGCACCGTCAAGCCAGACTTAAAAATCCATGTAGGTTAATGACTGCCCTCCTCCCATCTGTGCTGCTGCCAAGAAAAACATCTTAAATTAGCTAGTTATCTGAGACATTTTTAAAGCATTCCAATGTCATGTGTGTGACCCTGAAAGTTCAAGCTTAGGCAGTTGAATGAATAAACAGAATGAGCACAGCTGTGTGAAGAGCAAGTATTTTTTATGGAAGTACATAAGTTCTGCCCAATCAAGACATGTACTTCTGGCTCTCAACTTGTGCATGGAGCCAAAGCCCCTCCCTAGTGATGCTCACATAATTGTCTGGTGACAGCTGTACTATCAAGCCAGACCATAAAAAGACCTGGCTATTATAACTCCAGGATTGGTGGCGGCAATTCATGACATGACAGGGTTTAGAATAACTAAGAGAATACTGCGAAAACATCTACAAAGTACCTGTTTGGATCCGGGACTACACTTTCAAACAGTTTCTGGATATATTTAGTTTACACACAACTACCCATAACTTTGGGAGAAGAAAGACATCTTCACAAAATATCACTATCCCAACTACAATGTGGCACAGCAAGCCCTGTACATAGAATTATTCAAGAGACAGCTACAACATTGAGACACATATATATGTCTGAAAGATAACTAAATTTAGTACATCCTAAAAATTGCATCAAACAACCTTTAGTATTACAATGTATTGATAATAAGCTGCTGTTAAACAGTCTTCGCTAGCAGGTAAAGGGTTGTTCTTCCACTATTAAAAGCAAGACCAGAATGTGTGTCAAATGGCTGACAATGCTGTTATTTGAGAGGTTCTTTATGATTCAATGGTAAATGGAAAGAATGGAGTGACAATTTCCCTTTAAGGTGGCAAGGCGTCTGAGTTTCTTTCTTGAGAATATATGATGCACTTTGTGAAGATATCACATGCATACTAATTGTAGGGGACCAGATGAAAGTATCGAGCCACAGTCAGTAGTAAAATAAACAGGACCCTATCTGTGCTTGGCAGCAGTGCTTCCACTCACTTCTTCATTATTACAGGCTTTAACCACTGTTCCATTGGTGGCAGTACTTATAACAAGCAAATTGTCAAGAAATGCCTTTCAATATAAATATTACTGCTGATTTTCTCCATGTTAGTCAAATTCCTGGCAAATCTGTTGCACCCACTAAAACAGTATGGAATCATTTAATCTTTGTATATAAACAGCCTGGAAAAAGGAATTATGCTGTTCAGAATTTGGCGTGTCATTCAAACAATGGTTTCAAAAGATATATTTCTTTGGTTAAGTTTGATATGTTCCTCTCCTATTTTTATGTCCCTTACCCATTTTGAAACACAGACGTTATTAAAGATTTTGAGCGAAGAATCTTCTATATCAGGAATGAAACTTAAACTATTAAGAGTTTTCTACAAGGCAAGGTTGTTTGACATTGCTAAACGAATGTATCCTGGTTGATGAATAACAAGAAAAATTTCAAAAATGTGTTAAGTCCTAATATGTAGAATGGGGTTTAGATCTTAAGACGTTGTACTTGGGAAGAAAAGTTGATCACATTAGAGTTTCCCTATGGAAAGTTCTAGCACCTGATTTTCTAACAAAATTCCTGGAGTCCAGAAGTTATGTTTTCAAGGTATATAGACGTGGTGTTAAGAAAAGTAAATTTACAATCAACTACATATACTTAATAGGGTGATAGAGCGTTAGTCGATATCCAGCACTAAATATTGTTGGAGGACAATGTTTTGTCACTCAGTATCCATCGCTCAACATTGTTGGAAGACGATATTTTTTAACTCAATATTGTATATTGTATGGGAATATCCTTGACCCTTTAAAAGTGGGTGCCAATTTCGTGGCTTTCATGGAAAGTCAGAAAATTCTCATAGATGTCATCATATATTTTACATTACTTATGGAATTCACAAGAAGCATGAGAAGTCATGAAAGTGTATGAAACCCAAAGTCTTCAATGAGTGTTATCTAGATAAAAAAGTTTAGCGTATATAGGTGTAGCATAAAGGGGCATTCTCAAAATATGTTTCCTTCCTTCGTTCAATATAGGGGCATGCGACTCTAATTTCTAAGCTGTAAACCCCCTTAAAACTGCCTTTGCACGAGTAGATGGAGCTGGAAACACTTTACAAAGTCTTTGTGAATACCCACACACTCATATCTGTGTGAATGTGCACGACAGTGTTCATGACCAGTGACACTATCACAACCCTTCCCTTCCATTTCTGCACCCTAACACAGCCACACTCATATAGCAAGGTCTGCTGGAAGGTATGCTTTTCTGTCCCAGCTAGTGGATTGGCATGCATAACCTTCCGCTAAACTTTAAATCTGTGAATCAGTATTTGTCTTTTACCATTGCAAATTCAACTATTTGTGCACCTCGGTCACAATTACATGATCACAACATGCTGGCTCTCATTACTTGTGGCCCAGTACATTAAGCAACCTGCGAAAACACCAGTTTGCATGATGGTCATATATCTTTGCCGGAGTCTACTGCATCCGGTAATTACCGTGTATGATAAAGTCTGAAAACGGAATTAAATTTCAGCAGCTCAAACCTTCTGAAATCAAACAGGTAAAAAATCACAGCAAACCCCAGAACATGTATTTTGGCACAGAAATCACCCAATGTGCATATTATGTCCCATTTGCTGGCAACAAATTGCAAGAGGAGTTATTTATGTTGTAAGAGAAGTTATTTAACAGCCCAAAAAAACAGCTTTCCAGGGTATCATTATTTACCGGGCTGATACACAAAGTAGCCTCCGCCAGGTCACTCGTAAGGAGGGCTATTGTGAATGAGTCCTGGGTGTCTGGTCAGTCAATAATTCTGCCAGTGAGAAGGCCCCTGAAGGCTTCAACATTCTAAGGTGGAAAGAAGTTGGTGCAACTCTTCAGACCAATGAAGGAAAGAGAATAAGGCAGAGAACTGTGGGAGATGTTTTGAGACACATGAAAATAATTGAAGGTTTCAGTAAAATCCGCTAATGGGCATTGCAGAAACATAATGGAAATACTTGGGCCAGTTACATGCATGGCTTGGAGCAACATTCCATCTTTTTTGGTGAAGAAATGCCATTACACAAGATCTGTGTGCAAAGCCCAGGCAGGCCTTGTTCAGGAAGGTGGGGCAAGCAGCAGCCTGCTCTAGCAGCAACTCTCTCCTGTAAAAGCCCTCCTCCCACACTTTATTAAGGTCGCCACAGACCCACAAGGGCGAACTGCTAGGGAGGACACCCCAGCAGGGCAAGCAGGGGCAGGCGGCATGGAGGAACTAACGAAATCTGATGGGGGATCAGATGGGGGCGGGAAAAGGGGTTTATTTGTTAGATCCGAGTACGCAGGACATGGGTCTTTGTTTTAAAGGAAAAGTTTTTTTTCTAGGGGCTGGAGAAGACTAAACCAGCATATTATTTAAGGGAATAGAGCGAGGTCAACACGTTTTAGCTGGGAAAGGGCAATACAGATTTGCCTGTTCGTCTGCAGAAGCTATGATGTTGAAATATTCAATATAAAAAAATCTCCTGCATTTTTCCACCTCCATAGAAAGTGTAGGGGGCCAGGAAATGGGGGTCCATCCAATGTACAAATCAGTTCCATAACTGGTGTTATTTCCCACTGAGAGGTACCAAATGAAATATAACAAAAATAACAAAAACTCTGGAATCGATATGTGCCACTGAAGATAGCTCAGTGGGACATTATCTTGCACTGGAAATGAATAGTAGTACTTTACAATTATTGCAGTTTTGCAGGAGTTGAACGCAACTTAATTATAACTGAAAAACATGAATTCGTGCATTGACATGAAAATAACCTACATGAAAACAGCCTTCAGGTTTTTCACCAAGAGGCGAGGCGAAACCAATAAATACGTTCATGTACCTGTGATGGAACACAAACCCCCACAGACCCTGAAACAAGCCCTCGGTCGGTTGTGTATGTGTCCTAGAGAAGAAGGGTTCCGAATGCAGGATTGGGTTAGAATATGAGGCCAGGGATTATCCAAATAAGATCGCTGTGCTCCTTTTGGGAATGGCATATTCAGATGAAGCAGCCTGATTATTGTTCAAACCAGTAGGAAAACCTATGAACTAGATCTCATTACTCATCAAACATCAGCATGTTTGTTAACCTAAATGGTGCTTCCAGGATGTTCTATTAGAAGACAGAAATGAGGCCGACATCCTGCATGCAAGGCATCTTCAGGGTGTGCAGGTCAGAAGGAAAGCAAGAGAGCAACTAATGCGAAGCCCTGCGGGCTCAGCAGCCAATACCCGTTCACCAGCAGTGAACATCACAGTTTAAAGGCAGCACAACCACTAGCAACCTCTAGGCAGAGGTGAATAAAGACTAGGGCCATGTATGGCTCTGGGCAGTACTGCCAACTAGTCAATCCAGCAGACTGGGAATTACACTATTTCTAATTGTTCCTCTATCCCGGGACCCGTTGTGACACTACTGAAAACCCCACACCCTGAAACAACTGACACCAGAGTGCACAGTGAGCTGAGGAGGACTTTACACCTCTCTTTTACGGCGTCTAAACAACTTCCTCTCGCTTTACATAGCTTTATTAATATTTGGACTTTCTTTCCACATCAGCACAGCAAACAGACAACAAGCCAAGCCCACAAGCACAACTAATATTTCTTGAGATACACACACATGGGCCTGGATACTTTGAGTGAGTTCTAGTTCAAATTCTCGGCTACAAAATATTTTCAATTTACTCCCAGAGGAACATGGAAAGAGAATACCAAAGAGAAGGCAGATATGAGATGGAAAGAAAGAACACACAGCATTATGTCACCATCAGGAAGATCCCTACAACTAGAAACATTCTGAGCTCTCCTGCCAGATCTAGGAGTGTCTTTGCAGCAGGTGTTCTGCCAACAATAACATAACAGCGCCATGGAATCAAATGATGCCTTTCGTCTAAACTCCTAGACAGGAAAGGAGATACAGGGCTGCACAGCTTGGACTGGGATACCTGCAGGAAGGAAGAAGGACTGAGGCAATGTAGGTACCACCAGCCTGCTCTACAGAGAGTGGTACTCCACCCCATCAATGCATCATGTTCTATTCACTGCTACGTGTCAAAAAGATAGGATGGCCGCGTTCATGTGACTGCTAGCCAGAAATGGCACCATCCTTGCATTTCTGACTACTGGCCCTATTACAAAGTTTAGACCAAACGGCAAAGTTTACCTTTGTGAATCTGGACCTATTTGTTTTTTTGTGTTTTTTTAAATCTTGCTGCCAAACAAATCTGTTCCCAAAAAAGGAAGGGTTGAGGGTTGGTGCATAGTACACGTTTCTTTTAGGCACACATTTGAAGTTACTTTTAAGGATCACAGAAACTTTCTGGCAGTCGTGAAAGGGATGGCAGGTTTAGTGCAAGCCGTGACTTTTTATGTTATGTCAGATGACTTTAGTGCACGGACATTGTCTGCAAGCAATAAATATATGTTATGTGCATGTCTGCATTGTATAGTACAGGTGCTTAAGACAACCACTGCTATCATACGTGCGAAGGTGAGCAGTGCACGTATTTACCGAGGACAATATGTTAGTCTGATGATTGCAGAGACTTGCTGATTTTTATCAGTGAGGCAGCGGTAGTAAGGAGAGGCACAAATAGTGAGCTACAAAAGGTTAAGGTTGGGACAGCCTCTGAGGAAATGTCAGGACTTCCGGCACCAGAATCAGCAAAGTGACACAAAAGTTCAACGGTGCTCAAAAGGCACCTTTTTTCCTCACAACACAGATCTTGCATCATGAACTAAATTCAGCTCTTTAAAACTCGAATTGCAACTGTATATTATGTAGCAGGCAATGTACAATGTACCAGAATGCATGCTTGTAACAAAGAATTCAGTTCAGTATTTACGAGGCTTAGGGTTTTCTGACAGCAAGCACAAGCCAAAACTAACGTAACATTTTTCCTTTAAGTAAAAGTAGTACAGAGTATCTTAATCAGGAACCAAATGCTGAATTTGTTGTCTGTCTGCACGCATTCACAAAGGATCTAGTAAGACAAGATTTTGCAACAAAGACAATCAAGAAAACAAAACTGATCAAATAAAATAATGTAAATGAAGCAACCCCTTTATAATATCTTTGTAACCTCAACAAGAAATTAACACCAGGCGGTGAAGCGAAATACTTTACACACAGATGTTGGCTACTCAAAAAATTGAAAATCTCTTACCTCTGCTCTTTGGGTCCTTGGAAATACGGTTTCTTTTTCAATAGCATACACATCCACCAGATAAAGGCGAGCTCCGTGTTCTCTATCAAGAACCGTCGCCGTCTGGATAACCCCAGTGTTGCGCCCAATTGTGAAAAGACGCCCTACAGTTTTGTCTTCACACCGGACTGAAACTATGTAGTATTCCACAATGGCCTGGGATCCTCTTGGACTGGATGCTTCAATGGAAATGACATTTGTCCCAACTGGCTCCCCTTCTCTTACAATGGTTATGTATTTTGGCTGTGTAAAGATCGGCCCATCGAGCCCTTGGAGAAGGATTGTCAGTTCAGTAGTGGAAGCTCTTTTTTCGGGTCCCATGTCTCTTGCTGAAATGATAAGGTTGTAAGTAAGATGGGAGGGCACCATGGCTGATGCCACTCGGAGGTCTCCATTGTAACGATCCACAATAAAGGTTTCGGTGTCACCATTTATGATTTCATACTCCACTTCACCATTTGCCCCTTCGTCAGGGTCAAACGCTACTATTGTTGTAAGAATTGAACCAATCACAATGGAAGGATCTGCAGCAAGAGCATTCTGGGATATGAATGTGGGAACATTGTCGTTTAGATCTGTGACTAATATTGTTACATTTTTCAAAGCGTGTCTCCTTGACTCTAAAGGAACTGCTTGATCGCTGGCTTTTACAGTAAGTTCAAAAAGATTTGTGAACTCGCGATCTATCTCGGCAACTGTGAATATTGTTCCTCTGTTTTCGTCAATACCAAAATGGTTGCCTCTTGGCGTTTGTTGAACAATGGCATATGTTAGCTGCCCATTAATATCTGCGTCAGGATCATGAGCTGTGATTGACAAGAGAGAGCTTCCAATGGGAATGTTTTCCACAATAGATTTAAAGATATCTCCAGGAGCGAAACTGGGTGGGTTGTCATTGAAATCCCTAATTTGTATCACCACTGACATAGTAGAAGAACGCGGGGGCCTGCCATTATCTTTTGCTGTTATGTTTAACTTGTAAAGAGATTGTGTTTCGTAGTCCAATTTTTTTGCAAGGAATATACTTCCAGTGTTGGGGCTGATGCTAAATGTCCCATGGTTATTTGTCCCAGTAATACTATAATGAATGTCGGCATTGATACCGGAGTCTGAGTCAGTAGCCGTGACAGAGGAAACAAGTTCACCAATACGCATATTTTCCAGGGCATCAACAAACAATGTAGACTTGGGAAAGAATGGAGTATTGTCATTTTCATCTAAGACCTCAATGCTTAATGTGCATGTTGAACTTTGAGCAGTTGTTCCAGAATCTACAGCCAGAATAATTAGGGAGTGGGAGGCAGTTGATTCGTAGTCCAGTGTGCCAATTAAGGTGACTTGACCTGAGGCACTATCGATCATGAAATGGTTTTCCTCATTCCCTTTAATGACAGAGTAATGAACCAAACCATTCATACCTTCATCTACGTCCGAAGAAGAAACTCTTAGGACCTGGGTCATATTTACTGCTAATTCTGATATGCTGGCTTGATAGAGGTCTTTGGAAAATTTGGGGGGGTTATCATTGATATCACGGATGTAAATCTGGACAACCGCCTGGTCTTTCAGAGGCTTTGGCAGTCCTAAATCAGTTGCAGTCACTGAAAGGCTGAATACTGCAGAACCCCTCTGCCTCATAAGAGATTCCCTGTCAAATTGGTGAGTACTTAAAATCTCTCCAGTCATTGTGTTTAGCTCAAAATCAGGCTGCATAGTTTCGAATGCATACATCACCTCGCCGTTGGGTCCAAAATCTTTATCCTTGGCACTTATTCTCCCAACAGAGGATCCACCACTCTGTTCTTCTTCAAAATATAAAACATAATTTGTGCTGTTAAATAAAGGTCTGTTATCATTTACATCTTCAAGAATGATTGTAACATTCACAGTAGCGCTCAGGGGCTCAACTGCTCTGTCTGAGGCAGCAATTTGCAAAAGATACTTGTCTTGAACTTCACGATCCAGCTCACTTTTTACATAAAGCAGACCATCTGGGAATATGCCAAAAGCATCACCAGCATTCCCTGAGATGATAGTATAAGTAATTTCCCCGTTGGCCCCAGAATCCTTATCGGATGCTTGCACTTTGAAAAATCTAGAATTCACAGGTTCAGATTCAAGAATGGTGACCTCGTATGAGAGTTGGTCGAACACTGGCGTGTTATCATTAACATCGTGGACAGAAACAGTTAATATAAAACTTGATGAATGCTGGGGGACCCCCATGTCAGAAGCCAAAATTTCCACTTGGTATGTGCCAGCATTTATGTCAAGAAGTCCTGTTAAACTTATGGAACCATTTTTTTCATTGATGGAAAAGAGTCCCTTGGGGTTCTGCCTGAGGCTGTATAGTATCTGGCCATTGATACCTTCATCGGGGTCCACAGCTTTGGCTTGGAATACTGGGTGCCCTGCCTTCCAGTTCTCCACAACATTGACACTTTCCACTGCATGGAGAAAGTGAGGGGAATTGTCATTCAAATCTTTCACAGTTATATTGACCAGGCTGTCTCCAGTTACAGCCCCACCATTGGCTACCACTTTCAGCTGGTAAAATGCCTGCTCCTCTCGATCTATGATGTTTGCTGTGGTGATCTGGCCGGTAAATCTGTTGATGGTAAACATGCCTTTTTGGTCCCCTGTGGTGATCAGGTATGTTATATTTGTATTGAGGTCCATGGAGGAGGCCACGACAGTGCCAACGGGATAACCAATTGCAACATTCTCAAAAATCACAAAGCTGTAGGAAGTCTGGCTGAAGGATGGAGGGTTGTCTTGAGTGTCCAGCACTGTGATGGTGACTATGGCATTGTTTTGTGATTGGAGGTTCCCACCATCGGTGGCAGCAACCTGCAACTGATAAGCGGTCTTCTCTTCCCTGTCTAGAGCTGCTCTGGTGGAAATTACTCCATTCTTGCCATTGATGTGAAATTTGGTCGTGTCTCCAGCTGTGATGATGTACCACACTGTGCCATTTTTGCCAAGATCAGGATCGGAGGCGGACACTGTAACCACGGAGGTACCTGCAGGCTCGTTCTCTTGAATGTTGGCAAAATACTGGATAGGGTAAAAGACTGGGCTATTGTCATTGACATCCAGGAGTTTGACATTGACCCTCGCCACTGATGACAGAGGTGGTGAGCCCAGGTCGGTGGCAAGAACAACTAACTGGTAATGTTCTCTATCTTCACGATCCAACTCAACTGAAGTACTTAATCTCCCAGACACGGGGTGCAATCGAAAAGCTGACAGTGCCTTTGTGTCCGTTTCTGGGTCAAATGAGAAACGTACAGTACCATTGGCCCCCAAGTCATTGTCAGAAGCAGCCAAGGTGAGCAATGCAGTGCCCGCTGGTGCATTTTCTGTTAAGGTGACATGAATGTCAGTGCCCTGGTCAAATTGTGGATTCTGGTCATTGACATCGACAATGGTGACCACTAGCGTAGCATAAGCCACTTTGGGTTGCGCACCCTGATCGCGGGCACTTATGTTGAGTGCTACTTCACCTGTGGTCTCCCGGTCCAAAGGTGCAATGCTTGTCACAAGACCACTGCCCTCACTAATGCCAAACCAACCCAATACATTGCCTGTCACAATAGAGTAGCGCAGGTGAGCATTCAGTCCTGAGTCGTCATCTGTGGCTGACACACCATAAACATAGCTGCCCACTGCCAGGTCTTCTGCAACTTCCACACGATACGGGCCATCCTTCTTCCCTTTCTCATACTGGAAGATGGGCGGATGGTCATTGACATCATTCACAAAGATGACCAGGCTAGCCACTGAGGAGCGAGGCTGTGGCCGCCCACCATCAGAAACACAGACTGTCAGGTTATATGATGGAATGCGTTCCCGGTCTAGTGCACTTGCCACCTTGATGAGACTGAGATTAGGCACTTTGCTTGATTGAACCTCAAAGTGACGCTGCTCATTGCCCCCCAAAATGGCCACTGACATGTTGCCATTAGCAGCGGATGAGTCTCCATCAGTGACAGTCAGCAAGGCTACCACTGTTCCGGCTGGTGCATTCTCATCGACTGAAGCTGAGCGAGCTGAAGCTGGGAAATAACGGAAACGCACCACTGGCTCATTGTCATTGACATCAGTGAGGGTTACTGTGGCCTCCGCACGGCCAGTCAGTGGTGGCGATCCACGATCTGTAGCACGTAAGGAGAGCGAGTACTGTCGTTGAGCCTCAAAGTCCAGTGACTCACGCAATGTAAGTACCCCAGAAACTGGGTCCAGGGCAAAAGGGCCACCCCCACCACCTCCTTCTTCAGCAAGCTCGTAGCGAACATCTGCATTGCTGCCCTCATCCGGATCAGAAGCAGATACGAGTAGCAAACTGGAGCCAGGTGCTGCATCTTCTGCCACTTCTACACTGTAGTGCGGTAGCTCAAACCGGGGTGGGTTATCATTCACATCCTGCACTGTGACATTGACCTGCAGCTGTCCCACATGGCGTGGGCTGCCGCGGTCTCCAACTTCCAGCAGTAGCTGGTACACAGCATCAACCTCTCTGTCCAGCCCGCCCTGACATACTAAGTGAAGGAAGGCACCCTGACCACTGGGGTTGAGGGTGATAGCAAGGCGGAAGCGATTCTGCTCATTTCCCGCTGCAATGCGGTAAGAACGGTGGTCGACTCCATTGGAGCCAGTATCAGCATCTGTTGCTGTATCCAGCAGCACCTGGCGGCCTCCCTGCGCGTCTTCTTTGAAGGAGACAGCAATGGAGGGCTCTGGGAAGGCGGGTGCATTGTCATTGATGTCCAGCACTAGGATGCGCACTTCTGTGGGGTAGGTGGGCTGGCTAGAAAGCACCACCAGGTTGATCACATCACTGGGCAAGAGGCTCTCACGGTCAATGCTTGCTGTAGTGTGGATGCGGCCAGTGGTGGCGTTCAGAGCGAAGAGGGGGTGGCTTTCACTCAGGCGGTAGGTGAAGCCAGGCTTGGTCGTGATGGTGCCCACATAGGTGCCAGGGGGCTGCTCCTCCAACACCTGGAAGACCTGTCTGAGTTGCGAGGGGCCGGCAGAGTGGGAGGAGGTAGCTCCAGGGAAAGTACAACAGAGACTCAACAGTAGCAAAACGATGGTGGACAGCCGTAGAGAGAACATCTGCCAGCAGCGGGGAGCACCAATGTCAGCTGAAGAAAGGGGCATGGTGCCTTTGGAAGTCAATGCAATGACACTGTCCTACAAGCAATGGGCAAGGTGAGTCTCCAACGCCGTCCACGACCAGCAGAGTGCCCGAGGGAGGTAAAGCAACCCGCATCAGCACGGGCATCCAGGGGGGTAGGGGGGCATGTTTCCTGACTGCCCACTCTCCTGTGGAGATTGTAGTTCGGGAGTGAGTTGTTTCCCTCTGTGCGCGCAAAAAAGAAACACTCCTTTATTTTCGACCCAGTGTTTAAAAAGAACAAAATGAAGTTGTCCTTGCTTATGGATTCCGTAACAAACAGGTGGTCTACAAAAGAGAGAAAAGTCCGTATTCAGCTCCCAAAGAAGTCGCAATGTGTTATGGTTTCAGCTCACGAACAGACACTCAGATTGGCCCCTCTCAGGAAAGTACTTCAAGTGCCATGGGCTCCGCGGAGGCCCCCGCCGCTCTCCCCCTGGACTCGGCCGCGGATGGTGCGGCAGAATAGCGGATCTCAGCCCCTTCCGTCCCTTCAAGTCTTTTGTGCTCCCACTGTGTGTTTCCAGCCAGTGCACGTTCCCAAACACTCCAAGATGAAGCCACATTAAAAAACAGAAAACACCCCAAAAAATTACATCCAAGTCTCCTCTTTACTCCAAACAAGCCGAGGTAGCAGAAGCAAAGCAGGCAGCCGTGGTAGCCGGTGCCAGCAGCCCTCCTGTGTCACAGTTGTAATCCCATTGGCTGTGCGCTGTGCCAGTGTGCGCGAGCAGCGGCTCCCCTCGCTCCTCCGGTGTCAGCGCGATGCTGCGGCTCCTTGTCCTGCTCCCGGCTTCCCCAGCACAGAGCAACAAAACTTTTGGTCACTCACAGACGTGCTCGCTGCAGGCTGCTCTCCATCAGCCCCTCCACACACGCCTCCCGCTCACTCCCCGCCCCGCCACAAGTCTGTCACGGCGCACCCCCTCCCCTCTCACAGAGCAGCCCCCCGTGTCCCCGCCTCGTTCGGTGCCGCTGCCCGGGCCCGGCCTCTGGCGCGGGGCGTCCCTCCTCCTCCCCCCCCCCCCCCTCTGCTCGGCAGACTGCCCTGGCTGCTGCGCTCGAAGGGGAAGGGAGGTGGGAGGCGGCTGGTCAGCACCAGGGAGGGGGACCGTTAGATTGCTATAATAATAACCAGGAGGGAAAAAAGGATTAAGAAAGCACGTCTGGGAAACTCAGGGCCAAGACTTGCATTAACTGTTTCAGAGCCACCGGGATTCAGGTACCACTTAGGAGACGTTGCCCCCCGACGGTTCCTCCTGGGGGGGTACGGACGCTTTATCCCCCGCAGGCTCAGCTCCTTGCAAAACCACTGTTCAGAATCCTCGTCTGTGAATAAACAGAACACGTACCTTCTCTATCTAAATCAGAAAATGAACTTTCTGAGGAAGGGAGAGGGGGACAGGGCGGCGCTGGGTCTGCGCGTTCTCGTTTTAATTGTGCTCCTTGTCGGGGCAGGGGGTGACGTCCGGCTGAGCTCTTTCTAAGCCTACTTCTTTAGGTTTCCCGTCCCCTTCCCCGCAACTACGGGAAAATATGCACCCAATTTCATACGTGAGGGGATTACACTTTCATGCTAAATAGGCATTTCTTTCAGCGTGCCGCCTTGCTGCAGCCTGAATACCGCTTCTATCTGCGAGGAGCGGGTCACTGGCGCTGCACCTCGAGGACGGGCTCTACGGAGCAAGCTGCCGAAGCTCCCCGGCTTGCTGCGACATAGCGCAGCGATTGGTGGCAGTGCTGTATCCCAATTGTGGGTGAAGACATTTTTTTTAAAGAAAAAAAAGGTACATATGAATGCAAAACTCAGGAAAAGGCGTGGGTGCTCCAAAAGTGGGGTTTGCAAAACCCTCGCTTCTGCATGATACTGACACACTTACGGTGTGCTTCACTGTGAGACTGTGCGCGCTGTTACAAACGCGAAGGTACTTCTTGAAAATCTATCAATGAAAGTCAATGTCAATGATCATTATTACTACACAATTTCCACCACCCCAGCCATCAGAGTTCAGCGGATTTATTATGCGGCAGTATTCTGACTACGGTTAAACAGTGCCCTCTAGTGTCCAAATTGGCAACATTTCCACAGTAGTCATCCACGGCGATCTAGACATCATGCATGAATACAGTTTTGGCGATTTGCTGCCTATATCGTTCTATTTACATATTTAGTGAAAACCTAACTGAAGACCGCTGTACATCCAAGTGCAGATGGTAGATAATTCACGGTCATGCATATCAAGTAGGGTTTTACATAGTAGCATTATATGTGGGATAAAGTACCCACTGCCGAATGTAATAAGAATATTTATTGCAAGCACCGAGGAGTTCCATGACAATACAGACTAATGAGACAAAGGCAGAGTCCCTTTATAAGGTTATGGTACGCCAAGGTGATATGCAATAACCATATCGTGTATTGCAGGAGGTATTTTATTTCTTATAATACATGGTCACACAATCTCCTTTCCCACAAGCCACTTAAATCCTTGGTGCATTTTTAGGTCTCGCCTGACCCAGCGCATGCGCTGGTCTGGCGAGACTTATTGAGAGGGCTCCAAAAAGTGCTACCAGGCCAGCCTAGAGCTACAGTGCATGTGCGCGGGCCCGCGCGCCGCGCTTTACCGCGATTACTTTCGCTTTGATGTTCGATCGCGATCACTTTCGTAGCCGCACGGCCGCTTGGCATAGCCAATAGGTCTCGCTTTTGCGAGCTTATAAGTATTTAGTTATGCAACTGTTGCATGGCTAAACACTTATAAGGTCCCAAAGGCGAGACCTATTGGCTATGCCAATGCTTGTTTTTTTCTGTTCCCAGAGCACCCCACAGCATTCATTTTTGATTGGGCAGTGGCGGGAGCTCAATGACTAACAGCTCCAAAGGCTCCTTGCAATGGGCCCCATAAGGAACACAGGATCTGACAACATGTTTTCCCTTTTTTTCTTTGAATAAAATCTGGGGTGCTCAGGTGCCCAGTCAGGGCACCCTGCAGCATTTTTTAAATTTGGGGCTGCAGGGGGAGCCCCAAAGACCCAGCAGTCCTAGGTGCTTCAGAAGCTGCCATTGCTCCACCCGGCAGGAGCAGCATTACTTTATGCTTCTACCTGGTGGGAGCAAATCTGTTTCCCTGCCCGCAAGAGTGTGGGCAGGGAGAAGTTTTTATGCTCCCACCGGACAGCAGCAGCTTTCTGCTCTCACAGGTAGGAGCATGGAAGACTTACCTGCCTGTACTCATGCAGGCAAGGAAAACACAGTATACCGAGGGAAGAGATCCCCAGGTCCATAGTATGGCTTGGGGAAAGAGACACACATACCCATTCACCTATTAAGGTTATCAGCCCTGGTGGCTGGGGTCCCACAGGCTTCAAGGAAGCTCGGGGAGTGTGACCACACGCCACCTCCCTTTCATTTTTAACTCAGCCCCAGTGATTGAATCCCTGGAGCCTGGGAATGTCCCATGGGGGGAGGGAGGGAGGCTGCGTGCCTTCCTCCATTTTTTTAAATGAATTGGCCCTTTGGATAAAACCATCGGGCCTGGAAAAGCTCAGGGAGGGGGCCACATGTTCCCTCAACTATTAAAACATTATGGGCAGCTTCCATGCCACCCCCCGAGGGTTATTTAAAAAAAAAAAAAATAATAAAGCACAGGAGTCTGCACCTTTTACAGACATTTACAATTTGTCTGCAGATCCTCTGCAAATTTGCGGTGAAATAAAATAAAAAAATATTTACCAATGGGTATCTCTACCCTGCCACCTTATATGTTTTTACAAACTTTTTTGTAGGACAGGTGACTGAGTCACTGGGTTCTAAAATGGCTGCCATCACATCATTGTTGATGTGCTGGAAGTCATTCAGATCTTGTCTCTAGATCTGTTGGCTTTGCGGATCTTCCATGGCATAAAATAATTATATTTTTTAACAATAATTCCTCAAAAACTACTAAAAGGCATTATGCCAAATCACAAAAAGCACACTTTCTGGGCAAAGATTGTGCTTTCTGACAAATTTGGTGTAATTCCATTCCGCCGTTTTAGATGTAGTTGTGTCTAATTGTCCTATGCAAAAATGTGAGGAAAAAACATGTTTTAGGACAACCATTTTCCTTGGCTCCCTCTTGCCAGATCATCCTGAACTTTCCAGGAAAGATTTCAGGTGAATGAGACTTTTTTTTGTAAAGCTTTGTGAAAATTCATCAAATGGCGACAGAGTTATAAGAAAACAAAAATAATGTGTTTTCTATGGAAAGTGGTCCTAACTAGAAATACCCAGCGGTGACCTCCTCTGGGTATATATGTACTATGGCTCGCGAGTTGACAACACTTTGTATGGAGGTGCATGAGTTATAGTAAAATGACGGTGGTGCATAAATTATAAATTTATGGTATAAATTTAACTGTAGGTTTTCTAATGTTTGTGTAGTTTAAGTTTGGTTTGCATAGAAAGAATAAATACATTTATACTATGTTGAAAGTCGTGTGTACATTATAAATGTATGGTATAACTATAACTTTAGACTTTCTAATGTTTCTGTAGTTTAAGTTTGGTTTGTATAGAAAGAATAAATAAAGTATTTCTAACTAAAGCAAAGTTATTTATGTTTATTTAATTGAAGTTCATTGGGTTTTTTTTCAATAAAAATGTGTGTCAAATCGTAGAGTTGAGTATGGTGTTGTTTAGTGGAGAGTTACAGAGAACAGTGGAGGACAGTGTCGTACAGTGTAATGCCGTACTGTACAGTGTAGTGTCAGAGTGAAGTGGCACAGAGTAGAGTGGGGTAGAATGGAATAGCGTGGAGTGGAGTGGCGTAGAAGGACGTGGCATAACATGGAATAGGATAGAGTGGAGTGGTGTAAAGTGGAGTGGTTTAGAGTAGAGTGGCATAGAGTTGAGTTAGAGTAGTGTACAGTGGAGTGCGTAGAGTGGAATATCACAGATTTGAGTGGCGTAAAGTGGAGTGGTGTACAGTGGAGTGGCATAGAGCGGAATAGCATAGTGTAGTATAGCATAGAGTGGAGTGGTGTAAAGTGGAATAGCATAGAGTCGTGTAGAGCCAAGTGGCGTAGAGTGAAATAGCGTAGAGTGGAGTGGCATTGAGTAAAAAGGTGTACAATAGAGTACCATTGAGTGAAATACCATAGAGTGGAGGGACATACAGTACAGTGGAGTGGCGTAGAGTTGACTGGCGTAAAGTCAAGTGGTGTAGAGAGGAGTGGCATTGAGTGGTGGCATAGAGTTGAATAGTGTAGAGTGGAGTGTCGATGGAGTGGTGAGTCGAATAGCATAGATTCGAGTGGCATAGACTCAAGTGGTGTAGAGTGGAGTGGCACAATGTGGAGACGTGTGAAGTGGCATAACATAGACGAGTGGTGCAGAGTACTTTAGAGTTGAGTGGAGTGGAGTGGCGTACAGTGGAGTGGCATACAGCAGAGTAGTGTAGCATAGAGTGAAATACTGTAGAGAGGAGTGACATAGAGTGGCGTACAGTAGAGTGGCATAGAGTGAAGTGGTGTAGAGTGGAATAGCATAGATTGGAGTGACATACAGTGAAGTGGCTTAGAGTGGAATGGCATAGAGTGGAGTGGAGTACAGTGGAGTCACAAAGAGTGGAATATCATACAATGGAGGTTGCTAGAGTTGTGTGGAGTGGAATAGTGTGTAGTGGAGTAGCGTAGAGTGGAAATGCATACAGCGGATTGACGTGCAGTATTGAGGCATAAAGTGATGTGACATAGAGTGGAGTAGCATAGAGTGGAGTAGCGGAGTGTGCAGTGGCATACAGTGGAGTGCAATAGAGTGGAGTGCTGTAGTGTGGTTTGACATAGAGTTTAGCAGCGTAGAGTGGAGTGGAATAATGCAAAGGTGAGTGGCATAGAGTGGAATAGCTTATAGTGGACTGGTGTAGAGTGTTGTACAGTTGGGCAGCATAGACTGGATGTACAGTGGAGTGGCATAGAATGGAGTGATGCAGATTTAAGTGGCATAGAGTGGAATAGGTTAGAGTGGAGTGGCATGGAGTGGAACAGCATAGAGTGGAGTAGTGTAAAGTGTAATACCTTAGAGTGGAGTGTTGTATAGTAGTGTAGAGTCGAGTGGTGTTGAGTGGAATAATGTAGAGTGGAGTGGTGTAGAATGGAACAGCATAGGGTTGAGTGGTGTACAGTAGAGTGGTGTAGGGTGTATAGAGTCAACAGGCGTAGTGTGAAATAACATAGAGTGGAGTTGCGTAGAGTGGAGTGGCATACAGTAGAATGGTGTAGCATGGAGGGGCATAGAGTGGAACATCGTAGAGTGGAGTGGCAAATGGAGGGGTGTAGATTCTAGTGGCATAGACTTGAGTGGTGTAGAGTGGAGTAGCATAAAGTGGAGTGATATAAAGTGGAATAGCGTAGAGTGGAGTGGTGTAGAGTTGCGCAGAGTCGGGTGGCATAGAGTGCAGTAGCATAGAGTGCAGTGGCAAGAGTAGAGTGGAGTAACATAGAGTGCAGTATCTTAGAGTGGCGTACAGTAGGGTGGAAAAGAATGAAGTGGCCTAGAGTGGAATAGCATATAGTAGAGTGACGTACAGTGGAGTGGCATAGAGTGGAATGGTGTGGAGTGGCTTACAGTGGAGTGGCGTGGAGTGAAATATCATACAGAGGAGTCTCCTAGAGTGGCGTAGGGTTGTTTTGTGTTGAGTGGAGTGGTGTAGAGCGGGATTGCATAGAACAGAGTGGGTTACAGTAGTGAGGCATAAAGTGAAGTGACGTAGAGTAGAATAGCACAGATTGGAGCGGCATACAGTATAGTGACGTGGAGTGGAATGTCATAAAGTGGAGTGGCATACAGTGGAGAGGTACAGAGTGGCATAGCATAGAATAAAGTGAGGTTGAGTGGAATGGCATAGAGATGAGTTGTGTAGAGTGAAGTGGATTAGAGTGGAATAACATAGAGTGGAATAGCATAGAGTGGAGGGGCATGGAGTGAATGGCGGTTAGTGGAATTGTTTAAAGTGGAGTAGTGTAGTATGGAGTGGCGTCGAGTGGAGCGGCATAAGGGAGGGGCATAGATTGAATAGCGTAAAGTGGAGTGTCGTAGAGTTGAGTGGCATAGAGTGGGATGGCACTGATAGAGTGAAGTGGCATAGAGTGGAATTGTATGCAGTGCCATGATGTAGAGTGACATGCAGTTGAGTGGTGTAGAGTGGAATAGCACACAGTATAGTGGCATGGAGAGGAGTGGTATAAAGTGCGGTGGTGTACATTGGCTTGGCATAAAGTAGAGTGGTGTAAAGTAGAGTGGCATAGAGTGGAGTGGCATAGATTGAGTAGCTTAGAGTCAAGAGGGGTAGAAAGTGGAATAGTGTAGAGCAGAATGTGACATCAAGTGAAATAGTATAGATTGAGTGGCATAGGGTGGAATAGTGTAGAGTGGAGTGACGTACAGTAGAGCGACGTAGAGTGCCATAGAGTAGAATACCGTAGAGTGGAGCGGAGTAGAGCGGCTTTCTGTCGAGTGGTGTAGAGTGCAATAGCATGGAGTGGAGTGGCAAACAGTAGAGAGCAATTCTGCACATAGTGGATGACGCTCTACTTGCTCTAGACTGCAATAAAACTTGTCTTCTAGTATTCTCGACCTATCATCCGCATTCAACACTGTAAACCATGTCAAATTTCTAGACCGACTTGAGAAAAGGATGGGATTATCGGGAACAGTCCTAGAATGGTTGAAATCCTTCTTAGAGAGCAGATCACACAGGTTCTTGGGGAATCAAAAACTGTCTTTACCACCCACAAATCAAATTAGAGTACCACAGGGATCAACACTATTCCCATCACTAGTCAATCTGTATGTCGAACCACTAACTGAAATATTACAGCAGGCAAACATGTCCTTCCACATGTATGCAGATGGCACACAGTTGTATATTTAGATTACATCACTGTAAGAGATCAACACAATGAACCATGCATTAATAAGAACAGTTTGTTGGCTAACTAACAATCATCTTAAGCTAAACTTGCAGAAAAAAGAATTCCTTCTGATTTCCCACCCCTAAAAGCTCCACGATAATAATGGAATGAACCAAGATGATCACTGCGCTAAAGTGTTACCCGATTCTAGTGGACTCAACCAAGTCTCTAGGTATTATTCTGGATAAAAACCTAAACACGTGAACCCACATCAACAGGATGGCAAAAAAGGCCTGCTTCCATCTAAGCTATCTTAGAAAACAGAAACTGATCATCGAAACATAAGACCTTAAAACGGCAGTCCAGGCATTAATCATCTCGAGGATTGAGTACGGATGCACAACTTTATCAGGACTGCCCAAGAGCTCAACAGCTCCGATAAATCTTGTCTCAATGAAGCCGCAAGTCTCATAACAGGATCTAGAAAATTTGACCTCATCACTCCACATCTGAAAGCGCATAATTGGCTGCTATATGAAGCAAGAATCCACCTAAAGATGGTACGTATCACACACAAAGCGATACACTATAAACACCATTATACCTAGCCCAGAAAATTACGATATCTGGAGGCAGCAGACTCTCTTGGAGCACCGGAAATCTTTTACTGAAAGCCGCATTCTTCTGTAAGAAGAGAATATATGATAGAACATTCTCTAGAGCTGCACGAAGAATTTGGAATTCGCTCCCCAAAACATTAGAAGAATCCTGACCACTTCAGTATTAAAAGACGAAACTAAGACCTTTCTTATGAGCAAATTGCTCCCATAACTACAGCCGACCGGACACTTCTAAGGTATAATATGAGACTAACGGAAAATTGCTCGATCTTCCACAATCTATTGTTCCAGTAGATTAGATAAATGCAGGATAACAGACCCTCCAATTTTATTGGAATGAAACCTTCTGATGGCTCATCCCAGATCATTCTCCTAGATTTAGCCCTATTTTCTATAACCAGTTCTGTTTGGCACATACAGTCGCTGCACTAAATGATTCAAGGTATTCTAAGGACATGTATTTCTAAAAAGCCACATGGTGTACTATTTAGGACACATACTATTGTAATACAGGTTGATCTCTAGTAATCATCAGAACATGCATTATTTGTAAGCACAAATGATTTCCACTGAAAAATAAATATATATGCTTGGTAGTTTGCTTAAAGGACTTGTCTAACTGTATGTCGTAAGTTTAATGCTATTGAATTGTGAAGCGCTCTCTTACACAATTTGGGCCATGTTCATGCTATAAAAACACTGAATAAATAACTAAATAAATAGATAGAGAGGAGTTGAATGGAATGAAATAGCCTAGAGTGAAGTGATATAAAGTGGAGAGGCATAGAGTGGAATAGCATAGAGTGGAGTGGCATGGAGTGGAGTGCAAAGGGATGCAGTGGTGTAGAGTCGAGTGGAGTAAAGTGAAGTGGCGTAGAGTGGAATAGCGTACAGTGAAGTGGCGTAGAGTGGAGTCATGCACATTAGAGTGGCATGGAGTGGAGTTGTGTACAGTGGAACAGCATAGAGAGGAGTGACAAAGAAGAAGTGGAGTGACATAGAGAAGAGTGGCGTACAGTAAAGTGCCATAGAGAGGAGTGGCTTAAAGTGAAAAGCAAAGAATTGATTGGCGTAGAGTGGAATACCCTACAGTGGAGTTTAAAAGAGTGGAATAGAATGCAGTGTGGCTGCTTAGAATGGTGTGGCGTACAGTAGAAAGGTGTAAAGTGAAGAGGCATAGAGTAGAATAGCCTAGAGTGGAATAGCATAGATTGGAGTGGCATAGAGTCGAGAAGCATATATTGGTGTGGCATAGAGTGGAGTGGTGTAAAGTGGAATAACAAAGTGGAGTGGTGTACAGTGGAGTTGCATAGAGGAGAATAGAGTGTAGTGGTGTGGCATAGAGTGATGTACAGTTGAGGGGCATAGAGTGGATTAGCGTAGCGTGCAGTGGTGTAGAGTAGAATGCTATAAAGTCGAATAGATTCAAGTGGCATAGAGAAGAACAATATAGAGTGGTGTGATATACAGTAGGGTGGCATAGAGTGGAGTGGTGTAGCGTGGAGTGGCATAGAGTGGAGTGGTACAGAGTGCAGTGGAGTGGCATACAGTGGAATAGTGTACAATGGAGTGGCATAGACTGGAGTAGCATTCAGTGGAATGGCATACAGTTGAATAGCATAGAGTTGAATGGCATAGAATGTAGTGGTACACAATGGCATAGCGCAGAGTGGAATGTTGAACAGTGGAATGTTGGTGTACAGTGGAATAGCATAGAGTGGAGTAGCATACAGCAAAGTGGCAGTGCAGTGGCATATAATGGAGTGGACTGATTTGGAGTGGCATACAGGGAAGTGGGTTAGAGTAGAACAACAAACAGTGGAGTGTCGCAGAGCGGGGTAGCGTAAATTGGAGTGGCATGCAGTACAACAGTTTAGAGTGGAGTGGTGTACAGTGGGCTGGCACACAGTGGAGTAGCGTAAAGTGAAATTGCATAAAGTGGAGTAGCATGCAGTAGAGTGGCGCACAGTGAAGTGGCTTGAACTGGAGTGGCAAAGCGTGTAGTGGGGCATAGTAAAAGGGCATAGCATTGAGTGGCATTGAGTCAAGTTACCTACAGTGAAATAGTGTAGAGTGGACTGGCGTACAATGTATTATTGAACATTTGAGTGGCATGTGGTGGAGTGCCATACAGTGGAGTGATGTACAGTAGAATAGCACAGAGTAGAGTGGTTTACAGTGGAGTGGCATAGAGTGGAGTGGCGTAGAGTGGAGTAGCGAATAGCAGAGTGGCATACAGTGGAATACCATCAGTGGAGTGGCGTAGAGTGGAGTGGGTAGAGTGGAATAGAATACAGTGGTATGTTGTACAGTGTAGTTGCATGCAGTGGAAAAGTATAGAGTGGAATGGCATAGTGTGGAGTGGCATACAGTGGAGAGTCATAGAGTGGAGCAGCTTAGAGGAGAGTGAAGTAGAGTGGACTAGGGTACAGTGTAGTGGCATAGAGTGGAGGGGTGTACAGGCATACACTGGAGTGGCATAGAGTAGAATAGCACAGAGTAGAGTGGGTATAGTGGAGTGGTATACAGTCAAGCGACGTAGCCTGAAGTGGCATGCTATAGGATGGCATACAGTGGAGTGGTGTAGAGTGCAGTGAGTTACAGATGTATATTAATGCCCTCAATTACAAGAGGCATGCACCGCCAGAGCGTCACTTTTTAAGATGATCTGATGGTGCAGGCTTCTCTATCATATCTATGAGGTGACGCAAAGGCACCATGCGTGGCTTGGCATTGCCTCATAGATGTGGAGTTAGGCAAGGCAGCACAAAACACTGCCTTGCCTTACTCTACGTCACGGAGGCATTCCATGGGTGTTGCTGTGGGTGTTCCCACTCAACACCCATTGATTTTGATACTGCCCCAGATTTACAACATCACGTCACCCTGGGCAGTGCCAAAAAAAGACGCCTCCCCAGAACAGGCATAATGAGGAGAAATGTTTACCTGAAACACTCATATTATGAGGAAAACTCCTCTTGTGATTGTTCTTGTGCAGGAAGGTGCCCCATCCTGCACAAAAGCAATCAGGCCAACATCACAGACACCCTTGCAACTTGGTGCAAGGGTGCCTGCAATGGCACTCGGCTGCAAATTGTGCGCATGCACTGGCTATAAGGACAGGAATGCACAGTATCTTGTAAATATGGTGTAGGCCTGTCCATTCGAATTGGCATAGGGCAGCGCAGCAAAAGTACTTGGGGTCCTGCCCTATGCCAATTCTTTGCAAATGAGACCCTGAATTTGTTAGGAATGTATAATATGGTTTGCAGATTAATACAAGACAGTTATTTGTGCAGCCTTGCATTTCTATGGATTTACCAAGAAATGCAGGGCCATGCATGGTGGTCTTGTGTTGCTTTGTCAATGTGACTTAAGAATTGCATTGCCAATGCGAGACACATGGATAACAGAGTACAATAGTACATACTGATGTCATCATTCATTGTGAATGCTTCCTAAATAAATATACTAAGGTACAGCACTAGTTAAATTAGTACACTTTCTATACTACTAATGAGTGTGTGAGTGTGTGAGTGGTGTGTGAGTTTCCATGTGGGAGACTTAGTGGCTGTATGAGTGACTGCATTGGTGAGTGACTTGGTGTGTCAGTGGCTGTAAGGGTGAGTGAGTGGCTGTGTGAGTGGCTCTATGGATGAGTGAGTGGGTGTCTGAATGGGTGTATGAGTCTGTGACTGGACATGTACGTGAGTGTATGGGTGAGTGGCTGTTTGAGTGGGTGTTTGGTTAAGTAAGTTAGTGTGTGAGTGGCTGTATTGGAGAGTGAGTGTCTGTGTGAATGGCTATATGGGTGAGTGAATGAATGTGTAATTGCTTGTATGGCTGTGTGAATGGGAATGTACGTGCTTGTGTGGGTGTTTGAGTGAGTGTGTGAATGCTTGTATGACTGACTGAGTAACTGTGTTGAGAGGCTGTATAGGTGAGTGAATGGGGGTGTATATGGCTGTATACATATATAGGTGAGTGTTTGAGTAGTTGTATGGGTAAGTGTGTGTCTATGTGACTGGCTCTATGGGTGAGTTACTGGTTGTATAAGTAGCTGTATGGGTGAGTGATTGTGAGTGGCTATATGGGTGAGTGAATAGTTGTATGAGTGGTTCTATGGATGAGTGAGTGGTTGTGTGAGTACTTATATGGGTCTGTGAATGGGTATGTGAGTGGTTATGTGGGTGTGTGAGTGGGTGTTTGAGAGTTTGTATAGGGTGTGAGTGGGTGTGTGAGTGGTTCTGTAGATGATGTCATCAGTGATGTAATTTAAGATGTCACTAGTGATATCATCAGTGATGCCATTGACTAGGTCATGAGTGATGTAATATGTGAAGTCATAAGCTGTGCATTGTGGAGGTGTAAGTTATAGTTGGTTCAAGGAACTATAAGCGCTGAATTTCACTGGTTTTGTACGAGTAGAATCTGACCTTAACTATAATGTTCCTGTAACCTTTGTTTTTGTCAGAGAATTTCTAAGGATTTTTAAAATTCTTTTTCCTCACTATAATGGCCCTGAAACCTTTGGTTTTTTCAGTGAATTTTTAAGGTTTTTTAAAACTCTATATCCTAACTATAAAGCTCTGTAATCTTTGTTTTTTCTAGTGAATTTCTAAGGTTTTTAAAATTGTATCTGCTAACTGTAGCCTGTGACCTTTGAGAGTAGGTGTGTGAGTGGCTGTATAGGCAATTAGTGGGTCTGTGTGTGGTGGTATTGCTCTATGATTAAGTGTGGGAGTAGTGTTATGGGTGTAAGTGGCGTTGCAGGTGTGTGAGTGGGTGTGTGACTGGTGTATGGATCAGTCAGTGGATGTTAGTGGCTGTATGGATCTGTGAGTGGATGTGAGAGTGGCAAAATGGGTGTGTGAGTGGGTGTGTAAGTGTCTGTGGTGGAGTGTCAGTAGCTGTGTGAGTGACTGCAACAGAACGGAACCTCATCTACCCCTTTGTCCTACAAGAGAACATAGTTTTCAACAAAATATCTACCTGACTGGAGTATTGTCTTCTGGTTAATTACTAAGAAGTACCTCATTGGGTAAATGTACAGTGCGTATTCTACATCACATCTGCGTAATGGACTAGGGGGAACTGTTTCCAGTGACCTTGTGTGCATTTTGGCAATGTAATTGTTCCTTGTGCATCTTTAACCATAAATCTGTGATAATATTAATTCTCCTATAGAGAAGAAAACAAGGCTACAAAGAGGTAAATCTCCACTAAAAAGGAATAATATCTCTTAACTATATGAAGCAAGGGATCCTTTGTTTGTTTAAGACATCTTCACATACCTCCCTGTTGGTTTTCACCTGCCATCTTGTGAGGCCACCCATCTCCTCTCTCATCAACTTCCCCAGATGCCCCCTGCAGGAGTGCTTCTCTCAGGTCATTTGCAGACCTGCACTATTGTGAAGACAGAAGGTATTATGCACAGTGGGATAGCAGAGGCGCTTTTAGCGCTGGGGTGATGGCCCAGACCCCTTGGGCTCCGTTCTACAGTAGCACATCCTGGCGTGTGTCCTGGTGGGAAATGGGATCCCCAGGCACAGGCAAGGTCAAAAGGAGCTACTGATCCAAAATTCAGGTAGTGTATTGTCCCGCAAGGTGGGATAGCAGAGGAGATTTTAGCGCTGTATAGATGGCTCACCCCCTTGTGCGCCGTTCTTCAGTTGCACCTCCTGGCACATATCCTGGTGGGAAATGGTGTCCCCAGGCAAGGGGCTAGTGACCCCAAGTCCAGGTAGTGTATTGTCCTGCACAGTGGGATACCAGAGGCGCTTTTAGCGCAGGAGGGATGGCCACACCCCCTTGGGATCCGTTCTGCTGTCTCTCCTCCCAGCGCGTATTCCTGTGGGAAATTGGCTCCCCAAGCACAGTGGAGGTCAAAAGGGGCTAGTGGCCCCCCTCTTTAATGTTAATTGTAGCCCTGGGGAGGTAATAGTCCCTGGGGCCAGGGGTCCGCAGATCCCCTATTTCATGCAATTGTAGTCCTGGGGAAGTGGTGGTCCACCTGGGGCATCCATGAGGCCCCCTTTACATTTTAAATTAACATAAGCCCTGGGGAGGTTGTTGTCTCTGGGGCTTTGTTTGGGGGTCCTCACGCCCCCCAAACAGTTTTATTTTTATCCACGAGGAGGTGGTGGTCCCTGAGGCCCGGGGGTCCATGCAGTACCGACCATAATTTTATCATAAGCCCCAGGGAGTTGGTGACTCATGGAGGGGGGCCACATGCCCCCCCTCCTTTAATGTGATTAAACAGCCATGGCCCCAGGACCTGGCCCACCCGGGGCTTTATTAAAGACAAGCCCGGGAGACCATACTTTTTTTCCATTTTTGTCATGAATTCACTGATCCGCCCATAATTTCATGGCAAAATTAAAAAAAATGTTTTAAAAACCTGGGACCCCACCACCACATCTTGGCGGTCAGGGTGCTCCTTTTCTATGAGCTTGCCACTCATATATATACATGTAATGTATGTAATAGTGAATATATATATGTAAGTACTGTGCAGTGAGAGGTGAATGATCTTACCTCAGCCAATTGGCAAAAAGTATTTAGTGATACATTTATAAATTAACTACGTTTAATCTTTTTACTGTCCATTGTAGGCAATGCTTAGTAAAATTAACAAAGGCAAATAAATTACTACGTCGAACACGCATAATCTATTCCTAAATAGGTCATGGTAATCAGACTTTCATACTTTGTTTACATTATTGTCAGAAGCCAGACACAAAAGAAAAGCAATTTCATCAGTAACTAAAATCCGTTGCTCACATTTTTATGGATTCATATTGGTCATCAGCAGTGCTTAATTGGAGCAGGTAGTTGCCGGTGGGGCCACCAATGCTCATTTCTGGGGACCTGCACTTTTTTTTCCAAAAGAGGAAAAACACACAAAGGGGAATGAAGGAGAAGGAGTAGGAGAAAGAGAAAGATTGGAAAACTGTCACAAACAAGAGAAAGCAGGAACCTGCAAGAGTGAGATAAAGAGCAGGGAGTGCCTGGTAGTCAAATAAAGTTTAAACAGGTAGATTTCAGACTGTGCAGGCTTGGTATTCGGTGCACCAGTGCCGGCCACAAGCTTCTGTGCAGACACTGTCATTCTACAAATTAAGTACTGGCAGAAGCACTAATGATAGCAATGTTGTTGGTTCCTACTAAAAATAGCTAGCACCGGGGATCAGTTTGGGTAACCCAGCTATCAGATGTGTCACATGAAGAGCGTGTGCGAACAAAAGGCAGTTGATTGCAAATCAGGTCGCAGTGTCTGAGACCAACATGCCAGGATTAGTGCTGTTTAGACAGACAGCAAGATGTTGCATCCAAACACAAGAACATCCAGTTAGGGTTAATAGTTTTCAGTGTGGGATAAGCACATAAGGACAGATGCAGGCCTGGCCAGCAGTCACCATTAGGTTTCTATTGCCACTTTTATACATGTGGCCCCCAGCCTACTATTAGAAGTGGTTCCAACTAGGAGACACCGAACGAATGATTGATGACTGCTTGCCAGAACATCCAATCTCCAAGGAGGGAGCCAGTTATGGTTGGGGTGGGGGGGGGGGGAGTCTGTGCACAGGCCTACACAGGTATAGGGAAGTGTCATTCTACAAAAGAATGTGAAAAACCAGCATGCCTGTTTAGTTGTTATCTGAAATACTGCAGATATAATCACATGGAACCAACAACAGACCACATAACCAAAAACAAAACACCAGCATTATCAAAGCCTACAGGTATGACTTTACTGTGACAATGCATGCAAACTCAGGAATGCAGAAATAATTTGCATACAATAGCACATTAAAGCTAGACCTACTGACTTTGCCAATGCTTGTTTTCTTTTGTATGTGGATTGATGTGGGCTTTATTGCGAGTCTGGGGGTTCATGGACTGCCAGACTCATGGGGGCATAGTGGTGGCGGTCTTCTGACCACCCCATCACGACCTGGGTGGTCGAGCGCCATTGGGACTGCCGCAACAGCCAAGGATCAGAGGTGGTGACACAACGGTATTGGGGGTCGCAAATGCTTGGCGGGACTGCTGCGACTCTGCCAAGCATATTACAAGTTTCCTCCCCACCACACTTTTCATGGCGGTTCGACTGCTATTAAAAGTGTGGCAGTGAGGAAGCAAAGGGGGCCCTGCTGCCTCCTGCCATGTGGATGGACACAGGGGGGCTCAGCACATGCCACCCGTGTTTATGCACACCAGTACTGCACGGCTTGGACTGCACAAGTCCATGCCGTGCAGGTACTTCCTTTGATGTTTCCATTGTTTTGCCTATTTTATACGCACCGCCCTGGGAATGCCAAAGAACCACGCGCCAGACAGGAGAAAACGTCTAATCTGGCAGGGGGTTTGTACCTGGGTTTGGTGATGCGGGAGTGGGGTGGTACCACTCCTGCACTGCCAAAGGCATAATAAGGCCCTAAATCTTAAAATAATCCCATGTAAGTACTCCAATCCGATTACTTTTGTGCAAGTGTACGTGTTTTGCAAATGCTTGTTTTCTTTTGAACTTGGATAGAATTTCATTTTTGTAACTTCTCTAATGTCTTATAATAATCCCATTTAATTATTCCAGCCGATTACTTTTGTGCAACTGTACTTGGTTTGCCATTGCATGTTTTCTTTTGGAGTTGGATTGCATTTCATTTTTGTAACTTCTCTAAGACTTGAAATATTCACATGTAATTAATCCAGCCCGATTACTTCTGTGTACGTGTAATTGGTTTGTCAATGCTTCTTTTCTTTTGGACTTAGATTGCATTTAATTTTTGTAACTTCTCTAAATCTTAAAATATTCTCATGTAATTACTCCAGTCTGATTACTTTTGTGCACTTGGTTTGCCACTGTGTTTTCTATAACACAAACTATATTTTACAAGGTAGGTCTTGGCCCTTAGTGCAAAGACTAATCACAGTAACGTACTACATAACATGTCTGGAAAGATGCTAATGTAGTCGGGGTATCATACATTTTACTGTCATAAGCCTGGAACTCTGCTAAATTTCACTCAACAGGAAATATATCTTTATCAACTCCATATTGCTTACAAAAACTCTAAGCCCATTAGCCCCATTACATGTGGTTTTACAAAAAAGCATTCCTTTTTGAGCATTAAAACATGGCTGAATTATTGAAGACCCAAAAATGGATAAACAAATGCAATGTGCCTGTGCAATCCAGGGCGGCTTGGACAAGGACTTTGTGGGCTCAAGCACGTGTCAGTAGGCCTGCCTAGTTCCACTCAAGGCAGAAACAGTGGCGTAACGAAAGTTTAAGGGCCCCCCCTGCAATGTACATGGATGGGCCCCTGCTCCGTATTTAATTCGGAGCGCTCAGGTCCGAGTACTCTGCTGAGGGGGCCTCCTGCAGCTCGGGGCCCCCCCGCACCGCGAGGGATGCGGGGGGCCTGTGTTACGCCCCTGGGCAGAAACAGAAAATGAGACTGCAGCCAGAGACTGAGAGACAGAAAAGAGGAAGAGAGAAAGCTCTCTGCTGCAGTCTCCACAGACCCCAGTTCGGGAAACAAAGCCATGTCAGACTTCCTGGGTGTGCTTACTGCATTGCTTAGGGCTGGGAAGCCAGGGACCTGAGTTCGGAACACTTTAAGTAGTTTAGCTTTCTTTTAGAAAATGAAAGGCACATTCACTTGGGTAACACTACTATCAAGTTGTCAAATGTCATACGTGACTAGGAGAAAGACCTAGCTTTCTGTCAACATCACTTTGTATTATGGGAGTTGAAGTTTATTTGTAACACATATATTTATGAGGTCCTAAGTCCCAGCTTACAATTGCAGTTGCCTAAAACATTGGGGCTTATTTATGGGCTCATTTGTCCCTTTTGCGCCGCCGGTGCGTCACTTTTTGTGACGCACCAGCGTTGTAAAAAATGCGCGACGTTGCTCCATATTTACAAAGTGACGCATCTAGGTAGATGCATCACTTTGTAAACCCCTGCGCCACATTATACCTGCGCCAGGTATAATGTATGCAGGGGGGTGTTCCGAGGCGAGGAAGGGTCGTAGAAGTGATGCAGTGAAATCTATGAGATTTCACTGTGCCACTTCTAGGACGCAAATGCGTCAATATCTTATGCCTACACACTCCAGCAATGCGTCATTTTTGCGGCTACAGATACGTCCGAAATACGGACGTATCTGTAACTCCTTGCGACATGATGCGTCATACTATAAATATGACGCATCATTAGTATCGCAAGGAGGGCGCAATGAAAAGTAACGCATCGCTGTTTTCACTCAGTGATGCGTCACTTTTCATATATCAGGCCCATTATATGGGGCCTCTTGGTATCTTTGCTTAAAACTGTCCAGTTTTGTTATATTACTAACGGTATAGGAAAACACCTCGGAAAATACATGTCTTAAACTTCATAGCCATGATGATCAACTCAAAGTATAAATATTTAATTGTATAACAAAAGATGACATTTTCACCCTTTCTAAAGGTCAGCCTGAAATCCCGCCTTCTAGTGTAATGAGACACTATACTAATGTATAAAATGTCCATGGTAGCCGTAGAGTAGATTGTAGGAGATGGTTTATTATGATTTAGTTACAAGTCAAGATGGTAAGTTTCAGATAAGTGAATAAGTATATGGAAAATAGGAATTTTAGTAGATTAGCCGCCCCAGGAGCAGCCGTCCCTGCTGCTCAGCTTCCACACTCCAACTGACACTCAACACGTCATCAGGCACCCATGCATTCTACGACAACACCAAGCATTCAGCATTCCAATCGTCATCAAGCGCTCCAGCAGCCACCCTGGCTGAGCAGTAGGGAAGGTGAGCTAAGGAAAAGGCATGGAAACACTTAAGTCACAACACATCCCCTTTCTTTAGGAAAACTATTGACAGAAATAATGCAAAAAGTGAAGATATGTATATAAGCCTAAAAGAAGAAAATAAGAGCTACAATTATATTGCTAAATTATTAAATACATTACATTCACAAACAATTGATAGAACATTCCTATTGCATAAATGCATTAAAATCACGAAAAGAATGTATAGAATATTCCTAAAGTAAGCAATACTTCCTAAGCCAATAAATACATTAAACTCCCACACCATCTCCTTTCTTTAGGGAACATACAGATACAAGCATACCATGACTAGAAAGAACGTGGAGCCACATAAAACACACTAAACCTATGACCCAACAAGGATCTCAGGCAATGCACTTCACACTGTAACTGAATACACAAACCTGCAACACAGCACTCAAGCAGTCCAACTCAGCACTGGGGTACAGCCAACCCCACAACTCAGTACTAGGGTAAATGTAAATGTGCTTGTACTTATATAGCGCGCAGCTATCCCAGTTCGGGGTTTCCTGGCGCTGTACTCATACCGCTAGGGAACCTTTCTGGCTTTTTTCCTGTGAAATGTCCACTCCTGGGCATCCCTAGGGTGAAGCCAGGCATCCCAGCGCTGTTGGGACCGTTGTGGAGATTAAGCAAGCGATTGCCCAGAGTTGCAGCGTGGGACCCATGATTAGAATAGGCACTGAGGCGAGAATATCCGGTCCGCGGAATTTATAGCCCGAGACCCTGCCGCAACGGGAATCGAACCCTGGTCCCAGACCAGTGTTCTGCATCGTGGTCTGCCGCTCTAACCATTGAGCCACACTTCTCCCAGCATACACATGGTACTAAAGAACACAAACTTACAACTTATCACTGGGGTATGTCCAACCCCACAAGTCAGTTCTAGGGTATGTCCAACCCTACAACTCGGCACTAGGGTATGCATAACCCTACAACTCTGTACTAGGGTACACACAACCCCACAACCCCACAACTTGGCACTAGGGTACACACAACATACAACTCAGCACTAGGGTATGTCCAACCCTACAACTCATCATTAGGGTACTCACAACCCTACAACTCAGCACAATCATGTGCACAGCCCTACAACTCTGTACTAGGGTACTCATAACCCTCCACTTTGCATTAGGGTACACACAGCCCTACAACTCTGTACTAGGGTACTCCCAACACTACAACTCTGCACTAGGGCACACACAACCCTACAACTAAATGCCATAATATGTGACATCACCACACACACACAATTATGAAATACACTAGTCCACAAGCCAGAGTACAAGACTATAATCATTGAGGAAGAGTAAGTTCAACTCGCATTTAGCATAAACGTAAGCAGGCCAAACAGAGTAGCATACCCCCATACACTACCATATAGGGCAAACAATGAACATCCACACCAAATAATCAGACTAGCACACAACAACATAAACAGAAACTGCTTATGGCATAAAATAAACATTGCAGCATAACGGCCACCAAAAAAACGTAATAGAACATCATTAAAACAAAATCATTGCAAGTTCCTCTGGTGAGCGACCTCTCACCCGAACGAATATTCACCATTCTACATAACCAGTTCCAGAGTCAGCATCTAAGTATTGTAGACCATTAATGTTCCCTTATGAATTTTGGGGAATCGCGAGTAAAAGTTACCCAATCATTTTGTCAACTTGCAGTTAAAGATGAAGCTCGCCGAACATCAGAGCTTTACTCCCCCTCATGCTTCCGACTCATTGCGAAAACCACTTCCTGATTCCTTAATGCAAGGAGTGGGTAGAAGTATGTGCAGTCTGGTTGGCAACCTCCCAGCAGTCAACTAGGTGACTATGTATTTCCTTCAGAGCCCCGCAACTCCACCAAGCAAGTAGGTCTGCCGCCGAATGAGAACCAAACCTCCTATGTGATGTGATGAATCCTCAGGGACACTGTCCATTTCTTTAGAAATGAATGCTGCCGGTTGCTCTTGGTGGCTTAGTAAGCAGGCTCTGAGTACACTTGCACAGACTCCAAGCACTTCTCCACTTGTAGATATCTTTTCAGCACATCAGGGCATTCAACCTTCACCACTTGTAGAAATCTTTTCAGCACATCAGGGCACTTAGGCAAGCAGGCAGGTTGGCATTACTGCATAAAGTTCATTGATATCAAGAAGGTCAAACGCCTCAAGTTCAGGTGTTGAGGGACAATGGTGGGGCTGACCAGGGCATTGCTTTTCCTTTAAACTTCCGGTTGCTTGGTTCCAGATTCTTCAGTAGATTCCTTAGTTCCAGATTCTTCAGTAGATTCATACACAGTTTATCTTCCTCAACATGTAGATTATTCCTCAAATCGTCGTCATAGTAATAATTCATAAAAAGTCCATGGTAGGTTGTAGAAGATGGTTTATTATTATCTAGTTACAAGTCAAGTTGGTAAGTTTCAGGTAAGTAAATGAGTATATGGAAGATAGGAAGTTTAGTAGATTAGCCCCATCAGGAGCAGCCTCCCTTCTGCTCAGCCTCCACACTCCAACTGACACTCAAGACATCATCAGGCACCCATGCATTCTAGGATAACACCAAGCATTCAGCATTCCACTCATCACAAAGCACTCCAGCACTCACCCTGGCTGAGCAGGAGGGAAGGTGAGCTAAGGAAAAGGTACGGCAAAATGTAAGTCATAACAGACTCCTCTTTCTTCTATCACTGGATTTCGATGGAGCTTACAGCAGTGGCAGAGCTCGCAAACTCCCCAGGTCCCCTCACAAATGTCTCTCTCAGGCCAGGATTTTTCATTACAATGTGGGATTTGTGTTGCTCTTTTTCTAATTGGCTAAGCAGGATGGCAAAGCCCAGAATGCAAAGCAAAAAGCTGTGTTCAGTTCTCATGCAGAGAATTGGGAAACATGAGAGCACTGCATCTATTCTATATTAGCACTGATACAGTTACTCAGCTTATTACAGGAAAGCCGGCCTGTACAGGGTTACCGGGTATGGGAAAGGGGCTATGATTTGGAAGGGAGTCACCGGGAAGTGTTGGCATAGATGCCAAATACCCCCATAAAGTGAGACATATTCAACCAGCCATGGCATTTAAGCCAACAGCATTTTGAAATATGCAGCCTGTAATTTAAAATTTCTACTCTATAGGGATATTGCTAAATAGACTTACAGGCCCCATAACAAGTATCGTTAGAAAAATAGCCAAGCCTGACTGGACCTGCCACAAATAACATGGGCTCTATTAAAAGCTATATGCTGGGACTTGGAATCCTGTCTGAGGTCAATTTAAAGTACTGTTTCTAAAGAAGACTGGCTCAAGGCGTGGGGCACCTGTCGAACAGTATCTAAGGACCTGGGGAACTCCACACCAGGTCCTGCCCTGCTCTGAGGCTTTGGGGTTGCACATACTAAGGGTACCTTAAAGAGCCCATGTAGAGGTCTTGGGCATGGACATAGTGAAGAAGCTGCTATGGAAAAGATTTAGAGGTATCTGGAGACCAGAGTGGAGTCCTGTACTATGTCATTGTGAGATTAATTTAAGGGCAATTATGACACTGTAACTACTATTAATTATCACCCAACATGTCACACATAAGACATGAAAATGGCACACATAATGATATGTCAAATTTGGAAATGTCTCACATAAGCACACCACAAGCTTGGAAGCCTGGGGTTTCTAATCCTCCATGATATCCTCTATTATCTTTGTGTTTACTCCACAAGTAAGTTTAATATCAGAGTCTGTAAACTACATTTTGGTTACTTTTCAATGTCTGTACTTCTTCAGAATGTATTATTTTCTTTGTGTCTGAATACATAGTGTACTGTACTCACAGGCTCTGTACATCATAATGTGAAGTTTTTCTCATGCCCTGTAATACACTACAATTGGGTTAGTGTAATTTAGTGCACTTTCAAGGTATACAGTGCATCACTTCTCTGTGCGTAATCAGGACCCGGAGGACTCCTAGGCCTTGGTGTGTCACCAAAAATACTAACCTCTTCATTCTAAAAACAGGAAGGAGTTTAGTTTGATCATGAAATGGAAACACGTTTACAAGTATTTTTCACAATTGTTTTAGCGACAAAAATTTACTTTAGTCTAGTGCACAACTGTTGTGACTATAAAAGTGGACCAAAAAGTCTAAAATGTTTAGTTTATCGCGGGTTTAGTTTAACATTTACATGTGGTTAATTGCCAAGCCAACAACAGAATTTGAGGTCTACTCAGAGTCGAACCTTTACTGGCTTGCCCAGCCCAGCTGTATGTTATTGCACATGTAGAGCTTTGGCAAGTGTAGGAGAGTGGCATCGACTGCATAGTTGCCCCTCATCTTTTTGCTGATGTTTTGACTGTTTTATGACGCTAGCCAGGCTGTGGCCCTGCTATCCAGGACCCCAGCCTATCTGCTTCTTCTCTAAACTGATGTGAGTACCCTAGGTACCTTCCAATTGGATACTGAGGACACCCTATCAGCCCCTTGTAGATGGTACCCTAGGTACCTAGGGCATGGGTCCCTCAGAGGCCTGCCAGGGGCTGCAGCACTTATTGTGCCACCCCTGGGACAGCCATACCAAATGACACCACCAGACCACTACTGTAGTCTGGGTAAGGTGGTGCTTGCACTCCTTACAGGGATATAGGTATCCTTTATCCCACTTAATACAACACATATATCCTCATAGGTCACCCCTGAAGCAGGCCTTGCTAATCCTACAAAGCAGGGTGCTGAGATATGTATGAGGGGGGACCCCTACCTGAGTAGGGCCCCTCTGCAACCTTCGTAAAATCATTGCTGGGTTGTTTGTAGTGTAGCCATACCATATACTCTTAACCGCATTATAAGTATATCGCGATAGCGTGATAACTTGAGAATGGCTACACAGAACCATATCGTGTTTGGTATCAAACATGTAGGAATCATACCCCCAATCCAGCCATGGGACTGAGAGCATGATTCCCCCCTGCTAGAGGGGCGATATGGGAAAAGCGGCAGAATTTAGACACCAATTTAAAAGTGCACACGTAGTACAAAATGGATGCTACCCGCCACCCACACAACTCTGGCTGCCTGTTGCTGGGCAGAACTCCAGCCACGGCAGCTGGACTATAGGGATCCTGTTGCAGGGAGGTGTTCCCACCTCCCCAGACAGACTATGTGGATTGGAACTGGGTGGGTGCACCATAGGATGCCTTTCAGAGTTACACGTAGGCTTCTCCGGTGCCTACATTCTGCATACACCGCCTGGAACCAGTTCAGGGGCATCCTGTCCCCTGCCCTGGTGGGAAACACACAAAGGGGAGAGGGTGTAGCCAGCCTTTCCCGCCTGACCTCTCATTGGTGTGCTCTGATCTGGACACTCCCCTAATCTTTGGATAAAGGTGAATACTGGGTCCCCAGAGCCTCAGATTATTCTTGAACTTCACAGACATGAACTTCGACTTGCTGCCGCACAGCTGACTGAAGAATTTCCCCTTGGGGTAAAGGAGTTACCCCCCTGCTTGGCAGGCACCTGAAACACTGCAAGTGACCCTGTTGAAACCTCGCTACTCCTATGGACATCAACAACTCTTTCCTACCTTGAGGTGGGTTTACAAGCATCCCAGAGGCCAGTGAGTGTGCACAGCAAAGCTCAGCACCGTGGACCCCGTGGGTGCCGAGATCCCCAATAACCCAGGAAACCGGCCACCTCTTGCACAGCACCCGACCCCGACAAGTAGGGAAGTTGTCCTTTGGCCCATTATTGAACCAACCTCTCGGCATCATCTGTGCCAAAGATCAACACCCTAGCCCGCTCCGGCGACCCGTGGGTGCATCTTTACGCACGCCAAATTGCTGCCTCCTGCGGTCCCTTGTCTCTCGACTTGTGGGCCCTAGCGTAGGTCAATCTTTGATTCCAAGAGTTCCCCTGGTTGCTTCATGCCTGCTCTTCAGTCTCCTTGCTGGAGACCTCGCTCAAATCTTGTGGGTCTGCACCAGAAGCAGTTTTGTGTCTCTTGTGTGGGTTGCGGTTGCCAAGGCTTAGTGGATCCAATCCAGACACTAACACAGCAGCGACCCTCATCCTTTATGGGACAGTCGCCCTCCAGAAGCTGGCCTTCCTTGACACCTCCTGGACCCCGCTGACGATCCAAGCTATACCTCTTCCACCTGGAAGCACCCAACATTGAAGGGTTCCTTCTCTTGAGCCCCCTGGTCACTGTGCCATGGCCCAGATTCTGTCCCCTCTGATTTCAGGTCCTTCTCTACAAGATCTACATTTTCATTCTTCACGACAAAGACGACGCTTCTGGCTAGCAGCAGTTCTTCAAGTTTTGCCATTGAAAATCAGCCCGCGACCCGACATCGAAAACGACCTATGCACCCGGCTTCCCTGGGGCAGGTAACAGTGGTACCTCGGTACTCTTGTGGGTGTGGGCCCTTCAAAAGCTTAACTCTAAAGTATTGAACTTGAACTCCTGCTAGAAGTGTTTTTAAACTTGTAAAATTCAACCGCGACATTCTCCATAGCCTTTAATGATATCCCGACAGTAGCTTTAGCCACTGCTCGCGTCTCCCGTGGGTCCCCTTCCTCACTACTGTGGTAAATAATTTTCCTTTACCGGGACTTAATTTGATACGGAAACATAATAAAACAGCTCAGTAAAATGAGAGGCAGAATCCGTGGTATTAGAGGTTCTGAATGGGCTTTATTCCAATGAACGATTATAATCGGTTGCTCCAAGTTCCATCACCACGGAGGTTCAGGAAGTGAAGTACATACATTATTGACAAGAAATGACTTTTATAGTACATACATTACAACGAAGCGAATACAGTAGGCGTAACAATTGATAAGGAAAATGACGATTTATCTGCGTAACCAAAAATGGGTGTAATAAGGAGTAAAAAGGAACGTAATTGGTTATGATGTCACATATAGGTGGATCTATAAGATAATACTTGGCATAGATGCGCGCGCAGCAGCATGACGTGTGATTGACGTGCAACTAGGGGGTGAAGGGGACTTGACATTTAGCTCTACATGTGGAGACGAAAAGTCTGGGGGGTCAAGTCAACCTAATCCCAAATCATATCTAACATCCTATGTTTAAAGAACTATGTTATCCAAAAAGAAGGACTCTCGGACAGAATCTATTCTATACTGACTGTGTGTGCGTGTACAAGCGTCTAAGTGTCTACACTAAATGCGGAGGCAGGAATCTTCCATAGTAACAGGGCTATGAATTACTTGTATAAAGACAGAGAAGCCGGGCCTTTTGCTCGGTAGCTGGAAGAATGTTTACTTAAACTACTGGACAGGAATGCATCGGCTGAGGGGGGAGCAGATAACTCGAAGGTGAAATACAGTTCTTGGCAGAGAATAGGCTGATGTCAGGCTTCGTGAGCCGCGCAGAGAATGAGACAAAGTTCATGGTCACAGATGCAGGCTCAGACTGGAGCTTTCAGAGGCAGAAGGCAAGAAAAGCTTGATGACAGAATCAGGGCCTACTTGCCTGGACTGTAAAATGGCATAAGTGAACCATATAAAGCCGGTGGCTTTTCATACTTAGGAATGGAATATCCGGCCTATTCATGGCGGATCTGACAGAGGACATGTTAACGGTGGACGCACATGTATTTGCGTCTTCATAACTGGAACTGGAGGGAACATACATGTACTTGTGACATGCACATAGAACCGTTGGGGTCCAAGATAGGGGACATAACTGACCAGAAAAATCCATATTTCCACATTCCCTCCTTGTCCCCTACTTGCCCGTCAAGAGATATCAATCTTCATTAATCCATTGATCTGTTCATATAGCATCATTTGTTCTTCTTTCTTCTTCCGTGATCTTGAATGAAAATCTTGATGTGGAATGCACGATGTGGCACACAGACCACAGATCGCTGGTCCACATTGTACACATAGACAGCAACTGAATAGTATGAGAAGGCCAATACCTAGGAAGGATAGAACTCTCCATCCCCAGGCTGATATCACACTCCAAAACCAACCGGACCAAGTCCAGGTGCCTGGATTCTGGTGTATCTGGCTCACAATCTTGTGAAGGCGAGTTATAGCTTTATATACAGATGGCGAATTTTCTGGTATGAATACGCAGCAGCTTGATCCGATGACCCTACAAGCTCCGCCCCTATCAGCCAGGATGACGTCAAGGACAAGACGATTTTGAAGCACAACAATCCGCATAGCAGACTGCTCTTCTGTTAAATTGCCTAAGGCGGAAATAGTTTCATTCACTACTGCTTCAAGGGTTCTAGTTAATCTACGTATCAGCTTACTATTAGTAACAGTACCTATATAGGGAAAGATGCCTTTATTGAAATCTGTGTATTTTTCCCATGCTGTTTCAGTGTAATCGACAATTGGGAGATCTCTCCGCTCTCTGTTGTGTACTAAATGAATATTTCTATAATAATCAGGAGGAGCTAGGAAAACAGGTGGCAAAAGGAATGCAATGTAGCAGGTACCATCCCAATCTAGAGGTAGACGCATATATGCAGTCTGACCACATATAAAGTAGGAGTGGCGATAAGCTCTAAATGAAGATTTGCCTTGATCACTGAATTCTACTGTAGTAGTGCATTTACTATGGCCCATATGTATGGAACCAACCTTTCTTACACACAATTCACCCTTCGCTGGGAATACTGACATGGTGGGTAAGACTAGTTCAACTTCGGATACGACATTTAGAATCATGAGATTAGGTGTAAAATTACCTAATCCATATACTTCATTTTCTAGATCAGTTCCTGTTCTTTTGGGGCGACCCTCCTTGTCAGGGTAGCAGACCTTGAGTAAAACTAGGTTCAGGTTTCCCCATACCCACTGATCTTGGTAAACTGCTGTGTCTGAGTCTATGGAATTGATTAAACTAAACCATGCTCCACAGGAGCCATTATGTGTAAATGGGTGTGGAAAGAATGGCAAGACTCCCTCATAATTCTGATAGGGAGGGAGCCGACCACACACCCAACAATTGGTGGCATTACTAGTCTGATGGGAATGATGTAACATACTAATGAAAGTGTTATTGCGCAGCGCGAGTCTATAAGACAATTCATGCGGAGGTAAGTCACTAAAAGAATGTTCAGCAGTAACATTGTAAACATTTCTGGCAATAGGGTAATATATGTGCAACAATATACTTGCAGTAATTATTAAAAGACTTAAAGAAAACAAGATTATTAATGTCACTATGCAATGGCTACGCAGTGATTTACAATACGCCTGTCGTTTCAACATTTTCCGCGACTGTCCATGATTCAGGTCTAGAGGATACATGTCAGAGACAAATTCAACCGTTTCACCTTGGAGAGGACTTAAACAATCAAATTGTCTGACGTTCTAGGCTTCAATTTTACTTTATAGAGTTCGGTTTTAGTCTTTTCAACCAAAGGAAGTTTTGAATCAGTCTGTGAGGGAGTGCAGGGCACAATGTCTATATCCGAGGATAGTCCATGAAATTTCTTGATATGACTTGAATGAATCCAGCCCTTGCGGCCCTCGATCTTCACGGCTGTCCTTGTAGTGAGCAGAACCAACTTGGGTGTCTTCCACCTGGGCTCCAGCTGAGTCTTTCGGTCGAAATTTCTCACAAATACGAGATCACCCGGAACTACGTCATGGGGTTTCACCTCAGTGTTGTCGGGAAAGGCTGCAGCTACCTGTGAACGACAAGATTGTAGTGCAGACATCAAGGAAGCCAAGTAATCTGTCAGCATATTACAGTCAACATCAGTTATTTTGCGTGGTATAGGCGTCCCCCACATATTTGGTGGTCTGCCAAAGATCACCTCATACGGGGATAGCCCTGTTCGAGAGTGTGCTACCATTCTCATGTAAAAGAGTGCAACTGGTAACGCTACTATCCAGTCGACACCTTTCTCTCTGCATATTTTGGACAATCTGATTTTCAGTATCTGATTATGTCTTTCTACGAGACCTGCTGCCTCGGGGTGTCGGACACAGTGGAATTTCCACTGATATCCTAACAGAAGTGAAACGTGTTTCATTAATTCGGATGAGAACGGCTGGCCGTTATCTGAGTAGACAACACGTGGTAAACCGTATCGTGGGAAGAATTCTCGAACCAACTGTTTGGCAGTAGTCGGGGCAGTGTAATCTGAAACCGGGTATGCCTCCGTCCAACGGGACAGAGCGCAGACAACTACGAGAACATATTTGAATCCTCGACATCGTTCCATCTGGATATAATCCATCTGGAGCACTTCAAAAGGGTGATCAGGAGGATGAAATCCACCTTGTTCTACGGGAACACTTTTTCCTGGGTTGAACTGGCAACAGATCATACAGGTACGGACCTTTTGTTTGGCTGCAGCTCGTTAATGCTTGTTGAACCAAATATGTTGAATGCTGTCTAGCATAGCTTTCTCTCCTAGATGCGCTGGACTATGGATCGTGTTAATAATGACTTGGACCATTGAATCAGGGAGGAACCACACAGATTTTTCCTTCGTCATCCATCCTTGGTCCGTTTGGATCCCTCCTAATTCAGTCCATTTCCTTATTTCGTCTGATGTAGCATGTGTCTGTATGTCAATTACATCAAGGGTAGGATCTTTAACTGTCATACAATGTGTCGGCATCGGGACTATTGTCTTTGTCATGTCGGATGTTTGGGTTTGAGCGGTCTGTTTAGCTGTTCTGTCAGCTAAATCATTGCCTTGAGAAATGATATCAGTAATTTTCGTATGAGCTTTACATTTCATAATTGATATTGCAGTCGGTAGATGTATTGCATCTAATAAGGCATGAATGAGGGGTCCGTGCTGAATGTGGGCACCGTGGGAAGTTAAATAACCTCTCTCTCGCCACAGCACGCCGAAGTCATGTACAACTCCGAATGCATAACGTGAATCAGTGTATATGTTGACTTTTTTATTTGTGGCTTGGATACAGGCTTGTGTCAGAGCAATGAGCTCTGCGGCTTGAGCTGACAAAGTATTTATACGATTAGTTTCAATGACTTCAGTATCTGTTGTGACTGCGTAAGCAGCCACTAATTCTCCTGTATTTGTTCTCATACATGAACCATCTACATACAATGTCAGGTCTGGATCTGACAATGGAACATCTGTCAAGTCTTGTCTGGGTTTCGTCGTGATAGTGATAATTTCAATACAGTCATGGGCTAGTGGGTCTGTTCCGGTTACTGGCAAAAGTGTGGCAGGATTCAATGTGTTACAGCGTCTGATTTCTATATGTGGCTGAAACAATGTAAGATCGTACCCTGTAAGTCGCGCTATAGTCAAGTGTTGTGTTTGCGTTCTATTTACAAGAACCTCTACTGCATGTGGTACTTGAACTGTCAATGGATGTCCTAACACTATGGCATCGCTTTGTCTGATTGCTAAAGCTGTCGCTGCCACTGATTTTAGGCATGCAGGCAAAGCCTGAGCTACTGGATCTAATGTACTAGAAAAAAAAGCACATGGTTTGTTTGCTCCTGCTTGTTCCTGTGTGAGTACTGACAAGGCAGTACCTTCGCGTTCTGTAACAAAGAGTGTAAACTGTTTTCTGTAACATGGTGTTGCTAAAACGGGTGCTTGACATAAAGCTTTCTTTAGGCTTTCAAAAGCTTGTGTATGTTCCTGGGTCCAAGGGAGAACAGTCGATGTGGCTGCCTCCTGTGTTGTAAACTGAATGAGTGGTTTTGCTAGAAATGCGTATTGCGGGATCCACTGTCTACAGTATGAAGTGAGGCCTATGAAAGCCCGCACCTCCTTTTGTGTCTTGGGTATTTGCATGTTAGCTATTAACTGAATGCGGTCGGGTGTAAGCTGCCTTCCCTCCTTGGACAGCGAGTGTCCAAGATAAATAACTCGCTGGACACAGAATTGCAGCTTAGAAGGGGACACCTTGTGCCCCTTTTCAGCTAGAAATTGTAAAACTGTCAGTGATGCTTTTTCACATTCCGGTTCACTTCTCGCGGTGATCAACAGATCATCGACGTATTGAAGCAGAGCAGTGTTAACTGGCATGTGGATACTGTCAAGTTCTCGTTTCAGTGCTTGGCTATAGATGCTGGGGCTTTCTGTAAATCCTTGAGGTGCGCGTGAGAATTTAAAGCTACGCCCATTTAAACTAAATCCGAACAAATATTGGCTTTCCGGATCTATTGGGACGCTGAAAAAGGCATTCTTGAGATCGATTACAGTAAAGAATGTCGCTTCGGAATCAATGGCTGTCAGTAATGACGAGATATCTGGGACCACAGGGAATTGTGGCACAATGCATTTGTTTAACTCGCGCAGATCAATAACCAATCTATAGACTGGCGGGGCCTTTGGATCTGTTCGTTTAAGAATCGGAATTATCGGTGAATTACATACATTGGAGTCTGTTTCCACAACCACTCCTTGGGCAATGAGCTCGTCAATGATTTGTAGTAAAGCCACTACAGCATCTGGTGGTAATTTGTATTGTCGCATTCGTGGTAGTACCACTCCTGCCTTTAATGTGACTCGATATGGTGTAATATTCATGCATCCAACATCAGTAGGGCCTTGTGCCCATAGATGTGTAGGTAAAATCTGCAATCGGGGATCCATGTCTCTAGACACATAATGACCTTTAAAATCACGTAAAAACAATCTTACTCCTTCCGGAGAACAACATATTATGGCTCCTAGAGCTTTCAGCGTTTTTATTCCTAATAGATTTTCTGGACATGATTTAGTAAGCAATAAATCGGTAGTTCGGGTCAGAGGTCCTATCGTAAGTGGGAGAGGCTGTGACACTTCATTAACAATAGGCTTTCCTGAAAAACCAAGGGAAATATTCTGTGAGCCTGAGAGGGGTGCCCCTGGAACTTCACTACGTTTTATGGTCGTTCGACTTGCCCCTGTATCGAGTAAAAATTTTCTGTCTTGGCCTAATAATTCACTATGTATATAAGGTCCTTCTTGATCTACTGGGATTTCAATAAGGGGTAAGTCAACTTCCCTCTCTAGGCTAGTTCATGCGTATCGTTGATACTCAGGATATTCATACTGTGCAGTCTGGTACATTTGTCGTGTTGTTGTCTGTGTGGCAGCAACAGGCAACGGTGGTGCAGCTGGCACAAACTGTATTGGCTGTTGTGCGGCTGGCATGGACTGTGCATGCTGCGGAGCTCCTTGTTCATTCTGATCCTGTCTAGGTGGCCGTAGTCTTTCTTGTGTTTTACCTATGCTGATATTATGTTTCAAAACTGGACAATCGTGTACGTAATGACCTGGCTTTTTACAATAATTGCATGTCCCTTTCACAGGTCCTGCTGAATCACCGGAATGTGTCATACCCTTCTTATGTCCTTCAGCTGGAACTGTCTGGGAAACTAGCATTTTCATTTTCGTGTCTTTCATGCGTCTGTGTTCATGTTCTTGTTCCTCTCTAATTCTATTGTGATGGTATTGTAACATTTGTAACATTTGTGATGGAGTGTTACCTTGCCAGGTACTCTCGAATTTTAATACTCTATTCTTTACTTGGGGCAGGGCATTTTCTACTAATTTTGTTACGAACAGATGTGGGTATGATTCGCTACTTGCTTTTATGCCACTATTTATACCAAAACATTTTTCAAATCGGGCATAGTAATCACTAGTGTCTTCATCTTGCTTCTGTTTACAGGCTGAAATTGTACCCCAATCTTCCTTTTTCGTAGTTAATAAACGTGGCAGTACCTGTACTAATAAACCTGGTAGTGCTTTAGTTTTATCCCCAAGTCCTGCTCCTGCAGTTCGGGCCTTTTCTTCCGCTTCTAACACTGACCATTCTATCTTTTGGTCTCCTACCTCCCACTCTTTTTCCTTGAGTTTCTCATAAATGCCAGCAGGCATCAAAACCTTCAGTATTGTCATAATGTCGGGATAGGTATACTCTCCCATGAGTAACATGTCTTTAATTTCTCGGTGAAAACCCGCTGGGTCTTTGTCATGACTGGGTACCACTTTCTTCATTTGTAACAATTCTATTTTCGATATGGGCGTATATACAAATACGCGTTTAAACTCATTGTCCTCGCCCTTTATTGGGTGCACTTCTCGTAAGGGATTCTGTCTATCCATGTAATACGTGGTTCTTTCCTTGACGGGTAATGAGACACGGTCTGAACATACAAAAAGAATATACTGCTTTCTTGATTCTAGAATTTCTTTAATTAATTTAGTACCTGAACCTCTCCATTTATTCATAAGCAATTCAGTCAATATGTCAGGTAAGGGACCAGGATCTGAATGTTGACTCCGATATAGTATAATGAGTTGTTGAATCATATAAATCCCAGCTAACCTCTGTTCATCTGGGGTGAGATTCAAAAACGTGCGTGCTACTGTATTATCACTATATTTTCCGGGACTGTCCACCCAATGGACAGCTGCCCTAGCTAAATCTTGTTCATCCATAGAATCGAGGAAATGATAACCCCTACGTTCTCGGAGTAGTTTGTCGGCGGTTTGGAACGAATGCTCGTTAGACCTTATATGGACTATGGGTGTTGGGAAACCCCTGTTATTGTCTGGACATATCGGACGTATCGGGTCAATAGGACATCTGTTACTATTACAAGATCTTCCTCTACCTACATAGGCTATAGTGTCTGACTGTCCTGTGGGCAGTCCTGACCCTTCCTCCTCGTTTTGCTCGAACTCGTCTACCGCTAATCTTTCTTCGTGTAGGCGTTCTATTTCTTTACGGATCTTTCGGCACATGGCTATTATACAATTTTGTTTATCATGTCTACCTTCTGATATATTCTGGCTCCATCTGGTAAGAATTTGCATTGCTTCCGGGTCTACCCCCGGTCGGTCTTCATTTCTGATCACACAATTTATGAGGAAACGTAACAGTTCCCCCTGTATCTCCACTTTCTGGTATTCCATAGCTCTGTTAATACATTCTGGATCTCGCCCTGTTTGGACAAAATGGTATATTTTATCTAGATGCGCAGTCATTCCTGGTAACTTCCCTAAGTACACTGCGGCTCGTCTGATACGTAATGATGCTAGGGTCATTTCGTCCTCTTTTCCGGGCACAGGGTCATATCTACAATCTATCAGAAGTTCCTTAAGCGTACGGGCATTTATGAGTTTGGGTGTACGTGAATGAGCTGACTCTTGAAAAGTAAGTTTATTTATTCTGGGTGGCGTAGAAAAAATATTGGTAGCACCTCCCGTAGCCCCATCTGGGGTGTCGGGTGTGAAGGGATTTGTTGAACGTGACACAGCAACTATAGGTGTGGACACAGCTATAGAAGCAGCTGTAGGAACGGATGTAGAAACAGATGTGCTTGCCGGAACTTGTGACACGATCTGTTGCTGTAGGGATACGGGTACTGGATCTTGGCGTTGAGCCTCCCTGATAGGCGGTCTATGTGGGGCGGAATTAGCATACTCGGGAGCTGCGTCATCTAAATATGAGGAAAGAAAAACATCTTCTGCGGTTCTAGGATGCCCCTTAGGATGTACCTTTATTGGGAACAATGGGGGTGGCAAGTCTTTCGGTATCTCTGGAGTAGCCTTAGGTAATCCTTCGGCCAGAAGGGGATACATACCATTCATAAGGGCATTCCTTTGTCTATCTACTTGTTCTGATTTCACTCGGATACCCTCCTCAATTAATAGATTTTCTCGGACTTTATTAGAATTCTCTTTACTCTTCTCTTCCTGTCTACGTGCTTTTTCTGTTCGTCTATGTGATTCCTTACGCCATAATTCAATGGCATCTTTCTGTGACTGTCTGACTTTCCTTTTCCATAACTCTTCTTCTACTTTCATGATGCACTCTGCATCCCAGGTTCCCGCTGTGGGCCACCTCTGACTTTCTGGTAATTCCTTGGTGTAGTTTACCCATAAATCAAGAAATAATATAGCATCTAAGCCATGTTTATGATACATGAAGTGCCCTGGAGTATCCCTAGGAGGAATAGGAACGGCTTCTTCGAGTACCCCTTTTCTTGTAGTGATCTGTCTTAGTTTCGAAAAGAACGGCATATTGGCAACTGATCCGATACTTAATCTTGAACACACTTAATACAAAAGCACAATAATGAACAACCATTCATACCACAATATGCAGGACGTTTTTAAAACACATTAAACATTAAACATTAAACCTTTAACTGAAACAACAATGATGATCGTCTGCATAACTAATCACCAAGCATAATTCTTGACAATAACTAGATACTTCGGAAATACTTGATATACTGCTAAACAGTACATATACACTGCTAAAACAGTGCAGACCGGATTTGTGTACCCAAATCCGTCTTGACCGGCACAACCTATGTGCACGTCAGAAATGCCTCCCCAGCAATGGTACTCACCGGGTAGCTTCGGAAACGGAAGGCCTCGGAAACTGGACTTGAACCGGACTGGACTCGACTCGACTCGTCGGAAACTGGACTCGACTTGGGACTTCGGAAACTGGTGGGCCTCTGTATACCTCGGATCTTGCTCTCTCAGCTAGGCTCTAGTCGGGATACTTCGCACTTCTCACCGCCTCGTCTGGGTGTTGATCGCAGCCTCAGTCGCCCCCGCTTGACCGGAGGGAGATACAGGAAATCCTGCTGGTACGCGTTATTGTCCGTCCAGCTGTGGCAGGAGACCGGGCCTGCAACTCACCGCCGGCGCGTGAGATGAGAAAGTGTCCCTGTTCGGGCGCCATTCATGTGGTAAATAATTTTCCTTTACCGGGACTTAATTTGATACGGAAACATAATAAAACAGCTCAGTAAAATGAGAGGCAGAATCCGTGGTATTAGAGGTTCTGAATGGGCTTTATTCCAATGAACGATTATAATCGGTTGCTCCAAGTTCCATCACCACGGAGGTTCAGGAAGTGAAGTACATACATTATTGACAAGAAATGACTTTTATAGTACATACATTACAATGAAGCGAATACAGTAGGCGTAACAATTGATAAGGAAAATGACGATTTATCTGCGTAACCAAAAATGGGTGTAATAAGGAGTAAAAAGGAACGTAATTGGTTATGATGTCACATATAGGTGGATCTATAAGATAATACTTGGCATAGATGCGCGCGCAGCAGCATGACGTGTGATTGACGTGCAACTAGGGGGTGAAGGGGACTTGACATTTAGCTCTACATGTGGAGACGAAAAGTCTGGGGGGTCAAGTCAACCTAATCCCAAATCATATCTAACATCCTATGTTTAAAGAACTATGTTATCCAAAAAGAAGGACTCTCGGACAGAATCTATTCTATACTGACTGTGTGTGCGTGTACAAGCGTCTAAGTGTCTACACTAAATGCGGAGGCAGGAATCTTCCATAGTAACAGGGCTATGAATTACTTGTATAAAGACAGAGAAGCCGGGCCTTTTGCTCGGTAGCTGGAAGAATGTTTACTTAAACTACTGGACAGGAATGCATCGGCTGAGGGGGGAGCAGATAACTCGAAGGTGAAATACAGTTCTTGGCAGAGAATAGGCTGATGTCAGGCTTCGTGAGCCGCGCAGAGAATGAGACAAAGTTCATGGTCACAGATGCAGGCTCAGACTGGAGCTTTCAGAGGCAGAAGGCAAGAAAAGCTTGATGACAGAATCAGGGCCTACTTGCCTGGACTGTAAAATGGCATAAGTGAACCATATAAAGCCGGTGGCTTTTCATACTTAGGAATGGAATATCCGGCCTATTCATGGCGGATCTGACAGAGGACATGTTAACGGTGGACGCACATGTATTTGCGTCTTCATAACTGGAACTGGAGGGAACATACATGTACTTGTGACATGCACATAGAACCGTTGGGGTCCAAGATAGGGGACATAACTGACCAGAAAAATCCATATTTCCACACTACCTTGGGTGGTTTCACAAGGGGCCAGTGACCCTAAATGCCCTAGGCATTGTCTGTAGAATTGTTGTGGTTCTTATACCACTTTTTTGATATATGGTTTGGTCCCCCCTGGGGCCCTGTGATTCCAGTGCTATTTATTGTAACTATCAATGCTTGTTTGAATTGTATCTTCACCTCTAGCCTCATAAAGAGACTAGTGGGGTTATTCCAGGAATAAATACATATATTTTATATATATACCTGTGTGGACTACTCTTTCATTTGGTTATTCCAGAGGTTATCTATGGTAAAACAATAAGCTTAACACTCCTTTAAGACTTAGCCTGAAGGCTGCTCTCCACAGCTACCACTAGGATAGCTTTCTTTAAAGGTTGTCTTTAACCTATCACCATAAGAGTCGAATTGAACTAGTACAAGGTGTCCCCTATAACTAGAGGACAGCATATGCCAGGCCAACTTCTCACAGCAAGCGAATGATTAAAGATAATACCAATAACTAATGAAATGTGTTGATGAAGAAAAAATCCTTTATTCAATATGACCAGCTATACTATCAGCATCCATATAGAAGTTTATATGAGGGCGTTGTCTAGTACAAACAGTTGAACTTGAGTTAGAGGTGTTAGACTGTGTCATGACCCATTTCTAGTAGCCCGTTCCGCAAGACACTGATGCTGATAAATGGACTTAAAATAAAAACCCTATCAAGTTTTACAAAAAGCAATATTTTAAGAGACATCCCAAGATGATTGCCTACACATGTGCCATGAAACATACATCCATGTGAGTTGAGACACATTCGTGCTCATGAAGTGATTCCGAGAAGGCCATCTGTAAGACACTATCACCCTTATGCATCAAGCCATAAACCAGTCGGTAAAATACCGATTCCTTATTAGCTCCCGGTATTAAGTAAAAAATACCCAATCCCAATGCATCAACCCAAAAGCAGAAATCGGTATTTAAGGAATCCTTAAATAGCGATTCTTTAAATAGGGATTCCTTAAATACCGATTCCTTAAATAGCGATTGCATTTAAGGAATCCCAAAGTGAGATTCCTTAAATGCAATGCATCAAAGTTAAAAAATTAGCGATTTCGCTAATAAGGGGAGCAAATTACCATGAAGATGAACTGCATGGTAATTTGCAAAAACTTTGAAAAATGCACTTTTGTGCATTTTTCAAAGTGTCATGTTGCGCACACACATGCCCTTAGAGCATGTGTGTGTGCAACATATGTGCACATATCATTTTCAGGGGTGCAACAGGGTGTCCTTTTGACACCCTGGCACCCTTGAAAGTGCTCCAGCTATTAGCGATTCGGTAATACCGAATCGCTAATACAGAATGGCTTTACATTCATTCCTATGGGCCTCCAAGCCCATAGGAATGAATGGGTAGGTATTCCTTATTACCGATTCGGTATTACCGATTCGGTAATAAGGAATGTTAAGGAATCGCTATTTGAATAGCGATTCCTACATGCATAGCCTTTTGCTATTCCTTATTAGCGATTCCTTATTTTTCGCTAATAAGGAATCGCAAATGCTAATGTTGATGCATATGCCCCATATGTTGTTAATTGACTGGGGTGTGTGCCCTGAACAAACAGCAACCACAATCCTTGTCAGGGCAGGCCACAAGCAAACCCCAAATTAACCTGTGCTCTACCCCCTGGTAGCTTGGCACAGATCAGTCAGCCTTATCTTAGAGGCAATTTGTAAAGTATTTGTGCAACACTTCAAACAGTAAAAACACCACATAAAACGGATCCTATACTAAGTTAGAAAAGATAGAGAAAAATGCAATTAATACAACAAGACCAAAAGGCAAAAATCCAATCAGCAGAGCTGGAAACATGAATTTTTGAAGAATTTAGTGAAAATAGCGCCAAAACCACCAACCCGGGATATCTGGTTGTGCTGGATTGGGTGAAAGTCACACTTTGAGGCCAACTGCGATAGAGCGTAGGTCACCAGGTTAGAACAACTGAAGTTTACCTTCTCAAGTATTAATCCCGGCTCCCTAATACACCTCCATAAAAAAATTGCTCTCCAAAGATTTCCATTTTTGATTTGGGTTTTTGGATCATTAGAAAAGTAATTTAGCTTGGGTAGATAGTGCGGATCTGGGCCAAATTTTTCTGGACAACGTTTTTCAAAATGGGGGATTTATTTTAGTGATGATGTAATATTTCAGGAACCATGAATGCTATTTACTTCATTTTGGTGTCAAAACATAGGTTTTGGGGGTCAAGTAGTCTTATAGAGACAGAAAGTATCTCCTCAGAGGAACCCTTCTGCTATTTTCCGAAATGACTCCTGTAATAGAGGAAGAACATATATAGAAATTAAACAATTAAATAATAGGTTTTAATTCTTTTATGTTTACACCAAACAATCTTTATGATCTGAATATGAAAACAAATAATGCTCATCACTCCTGTTTTAGACACATTTTCATAGTTCCCTTTATTTATTTGTTTTGGCAATCGCTTGTGGTACCTTTGCAGAGTATTGAACATTTGGGAAGAGCATATTGACAAGGACATCTTTTTGTAGCACAGGTTTTGCAAGTACATGTACCTGTAAATTCTGTGGGTCGAGGCTTTAGAGATTTCATAGGTTTTAGAACCCCATCAATATCTTCCCAGACAAATTCACACTGATTTTCTCTACATATGCATGATCCAAAACATTTACACATCTTCTGATCAAGTAGAGCGCCCTTAAATGTGTCCACTCACAGAATATGATGTCAGTGGAAGGTCAGTTAGCAGGTCTGATCTCTTGAACACACTGTACTGATGATCATCAAATGATAGTTAGAACTCGTTTTCCACACATGCACAAGGTATTTTTCTATGTATTTAAAGTCACATTCTTCTTCTGTCTCAGCAAGTCCTTTTAGAAACTTCACAGATTCAGAAGTAAAAGCTCCAAGTTTTGTTCCAATTTTGCTCATAGTTTCATCACTCCTAGGAATATGTGTCATGATAAGAACATTAGGCATCTCTCGATCAGGTTTCTTGTACAGAATATGAAGCTTGATTAAATGTCTTTTCTCGCTTGTTTCATAACATATTCATAACTCTGACAATCCTTGACTTGTGAACATTGCAACAAATCTAAGTGGCACAGTAATAACATCTGTGTCATTTGACAGTACAATTATTCAATTGGAACCATTTTAAAGAGCCCACTCAACATGTGGCACAACACGAAGGTCAGCTTCCTCCAATTTGCTGTTAAGTTCTTGAACAATATGGCCCGTACCTTTTGAATATATATCTCTGCAGGAAACAACTACTCATTGACAATCATTCCACTTGCAATAATTGGAGAATCAGTGTTGACTGAAGCATCAGCAATGTATTGGCAAGTTAACATCTCCAATTTCATCGTGTTTGATGTTGATAAACATCATTTATCAAGTTGAACAGGTGTGAATGTCAAATTTTTCAAACAGACAAGGTCAATTGTTCCACTTGTAGACATTTGTCTGATTCTCTCACATTCTTTGACGGATAGTTCAGGATAACTGCCAAAGACAATGTGCAGTTCTTGCAAGGTGCATGCTGACTGATATCTGTAGAACAGTCTGAATGACCTCTCCGAAGATTTGCATGGATGAAATCTTGACCATTCGCAATTGTGACATATAGTCCTCAACAAAAGCAGTTTACAATGAGAACACCTTTTCGAGATTAAATTCTTCAGGTGAAAGTTTTTTTTCGAGCTCTTGTATGAGTTTGTGCTTCACTGGTTTGATTTCAACATCTCCATCAAATAATGCGTTTGTTGGAAGATCATGCGACAGAATGTCCTTGATAAATTCACCCTTTCTTTTGTTAGGTGCATCTCTCTATGTGCATGCAAAAATAATTTTTTTGCAACCTATTTTGTTGTGGCTGGTTGGACAAAACTCTTACTATGGCATTTAAAGCATGGAGATTTAGCTTTAGTGATCATGTCAAACAGCTTTTCCTCTTTCAATACAAATCTCTCCTGCTTCAGTTCTGCACTTAGTTTCGATCCTTGTTAGATAACATCAAGTGGACATGTCTTTATATCGTTATCCACATATTGTTTGGTCACAAAGTTGTGTAGTCGCACAGGCTCAGTCATTTCAAAGGGGTTTCCTTTCTGCTGCATGAAATGAAGAAGGCTGTTAACATGTTTATTAAAACATTCCCCTATCTTTCCCACAAGTTCCTGGGGAGGAACAGTTTCACAATGGTGCGTTAATTTAGAATTTGTCATCTTTCTGAAAACATTGCAAATAGAAAGGACTTCATGGTAAACTAGCTGCCGCTGAGCAACATGTTCACTTTTACGTGTCTAACCGACAATTCCTTTTGAGCTTTTCTGTGATCTCTGGATCGTGTGTTCCAGTTTCTTATCTGGAGCCACAGTATTGAACCTTCTCTCTCTGTCTTTCACCACAAAATGTCTTTGGATTATTGTTCTGTAGAACTCTTTCCTTCACTCTTTCCAAATACCAGGTATCATATCTCAGGTAGTTTATGCAATCTAATTCATCCAGGAACACCTAAGCTCTCTATTGTGTGTGGCTGTCTTGGAGAAATACACAAATCCCAACTGTCAGCTACATCCAGTCATGTGACCAGAGACAGGCCACAGGCACTAAATGACTAAAGCAGGAAAATGTCAGCTCACTAAAAGTGGCATTTTCAAACTTGCAATTGAAAATCTGACTTCACCATAAGTTAGGATATAAATCCCTATTCGAGTAAAACCAAACACAAATGGGAACTTTTTCCCATTTGGTAATTACACTTATAGAATGTAATAAGGTAACTCCAATGATATGCTATGGGAGACGTAGGCCTTGCAGTAGTGAAAAACAAATGTGAGAGTTTTTCTCTACCAGGACATGAAAAATTTAAAATTACATGTATTACTTTTTAAATACAATGTACACTGTCCTCTGTGCTGGCCAGGGCCTACCCTAGGGGTGACCTACATGTATTAAATAGGAAGGTTTGGGCATGCCAAGAGGCTTATTTTGCCAGGTCAAAATGGCAATTTAAAACTGCAGACACAGGCTGCAATGGCAGGCCTGAGACATGTTTAAAGGGCTACTACTTAAGTGCGTGGCACAATTAGTGCTGCAGGCCCACAAGTAGCATTTAATCTACAGGCCCTGGCCTGGGTATATCGTATAGTGCCATTTTGCCAGGGACATATAAGTAAATTAAATATGCCAATTGGGCATGAGATAGTGTTACTATCTTTCGAGGAGTAAGCACATGAACAGAGTCCCAAGGCCAACAAAAACAAGATCCGAAAAATGGGGGAGGAAGGCAAAAGAATAGGGGGAAGACCACCCTAAGGCTCACATGTCTAATTCTATCAAGGCATACATATGCATACAGGTGGTCATTGTAGAGTTGTAAATTAAAAGAAAAAAACAAATAAAAAACAGTACACGGCAATTTTAAAAATTAAAGATGAGAGCAGTTAGGAAGCAGATTGCAGCTCCCAGACATTCATAAACAAGCATTTGCAATGCAATAGGTCTCGCATTATTAAAGTTTGAGCTATTGGCATTGCTAATAATAATGCAACACCAATAGCTCAGTAATGCGAGACCTATTGCATTGCAAGTGTGGGGGGTATGAAAGGAGGGTAGGAGTGCGCTCTGTGTCTGGGGTATGCAAGGTGGGTTGGGATACACTGCGTGTGTGGGGGTATGAGTGTAGGTTTGGAGTGCACTCTGTGTGAGGGGTATGCAAGGAGGGTTGGGGTACACTGCGTGTGTGGGAGTGTGCAAGGATGTTTTGGTATAAAGTGCGTGTGTAGGGATATGATGAGATAGGTTCTGTGCATAAGGGGATATGCGAGAAGGTTTGGGGTGCGGTGGGTGTGGGGCTGTATGCGAGGATGTTTGGGGTACACCGTACTTGTGTTAGGGTAGTGGTGGAAACGAGAACAGTTGAGGTAAATCTGCAGGCTGAAGGTAAGGGTAGTGAGACCACATGCAGGTGGGTTGAGGTTCTGTATGCTGAAGTGAAGCGATGGTGGGAGCAGAGGGTGGGTGAAGAGCGGGTGCAATTACCCATGAATCCACGTCACGCAAAGAGGCCCCGGTCTCCCTGAACCATGGTCATTCTCCAAGTGGGACTAGAAGACAAGTTGTAAGACTACCCTGCATTTGTTTACTCGTGGTGCTGTGTCTCCCAAGACTTTAAAAGCTCTGAGATGCAGTTCGCACAGGATGCCATTCTGTTGCTTTACTCTGCGCACCGGCATCTGTTTTATTTAAGTTCGCAAGGTGCAGTTTCTTTACACTGTGCTCCGAGTGTCTGTTTTCTTTTTTAAATTCATGCCATGACGCTCTGATGTTGAAAGTCCACAACGTCTTTTCTCTGTGTTTGGTGTTGGTTGCTGGGTAGTTTTGTTTTGAAAGACGTGATATGCCGTCTCTCGACGACGTTGTTAATATCCTGGTTCGCAAAGACCCTGACAGGTATTTTGTTAGCAGTTCACTGTGTACTCTGTGTCTGTTTTGAAGCTCCTGAGATGGGGTGTTTTATAGCAGTGCGCTTGGTGTCTGTATTGACAGGCCCCGATATGCCGTTACTCTAGAGTTAATGTATTGTTAAATGCGCCTAAGGGCATGAACAGCTCCGCACTGCCTTTCGGCGGGTTTTGTGCGGTGAAATGGCCCTTAAGGAGCATTAAAGCCTTATATAGCGCTACAGTCCATGATGGGCATTGAGTACAGGCGGAGGGGACGAATTGGTGGTGTGTGTGAGCTCAGCATTCCTCTGGGGTTGCACTGCCGTGTGCGGATTCAGTGCAGTCAGTGCAGGCTGGGAAGTAGCACTGTGAAATACACAGGTTGTGCAGTTGCATAGCCTTTGTGCAGAACGGAATTGTAGCTGCGAAGGGGGAGTTGCGTCGTACCTCAGCACAGACGGGTTGCTGTTACAGTGCTCTATTCAAGGTGAATATATTCTCTTCGTTCAGTCAAAACAAACGAGGATGCATATAAATTCCTCTTATCTTTAAAACTAGCAACGAGGGACGGGGAAAGGCACGAGCATAACAAAAACAAGACGGAAGAGCTGGTGTGTCAAGGCAGACTCTGAACTATTCGGCAGAAACGGGTATTTTAATTTCCGTGCAAATGATCAATGGACAGAAACTCATCTCTTCTTTCTATTTACACAGACATCAGGCAGCGCCAAGTCTCTCTTTCGTAATCTGATTCCACATGGGCTACGCTGTAATGTAATTTAAAGGTGCGAGAGTCCGAGCTGCCAGAGCGCAGCCAACAAGAGGTTTACATTCTAGAAATGCTGACATTTGAGCCCAAAGAACCCTGAGTCACGGTAGAGGGAAATCAAAATATAACATGTTTACTACGGGAACACATGGGAATGCAAAGCCATTAATCAAGCAGGATGGCTCTGTCTCCCTTCACGCCCAGGGAGGAGGGAGATGCGAGCAGAGCATCAAAGGGCTGGGTGGGAAGGGAGGGGGGAATGCAAGGGTCAAAGCGGTGAAAGTGAAAGTAATCGAGCAGAGCATCAAAGGGCTGGGTGAGAAGGGAGGGGGGAATGCAGTGAGCAGAGGAGCAGCTGTGCACGTGCATGTGATGATCGTGCACTCAAGGTTTAGGCCAGCCAAAAGACTGTGGGTAGCACTTTGAAAATCCCACATATAAAATGTCTCTTCGAGCCTTTGGCTCGCGAGACCTAAAAATCAATAAGTATATAAATAATTACACAACATTAAAAAGGGCAGTGGAAAGGGAAGGATGGGAGATGATGGACAGCCAGTGCATGGGGGCAGAGTGCTAGGATGTTAGTAGGAAACACGGGAAGGGGGTTGAAGATCTATAAAATACATGCACACACATGAAATGTTGAAAGTTGAAGGAAATTATTTTTGCCTAAAGTCGGTAGTGGAAGGATACTCATCCAATCAGAACGCTGTGAGACCGAAATGCTCCTATGCAGAACAAACACTAGAACAGGGAGGAAAGCCATAGATTCAGCGGGGCATAGAGGTTGCAGCCGATTCTCAAGACTAGTCTACAGCTGAAATTCAACAGCATGCAAGCATATTTATTTCCAGTTTAGCTCAGGCTTCCAACAAAAAGAAAGGTCAAGCTCCAAACAAGTTTTTGACCATGCAGAACTGACTGCATCTCTGCCCGCTTGCCCTCTTTGCTTGTCTGGCTGGCTAGCCGTTTGCTTGGCTGCAGGGGGTTTTAGGAATTATCTGGATACATAGGGATGTCTGCTTAGTCGTCTGTATAGGTGCCTGTCTACGTGCTTGTGTGCATCTATCTGCATAAAGTTCTGTCTACTGTGCTTGCCTGTTAGTCTGCATGCCTGCTCCTCAGTTTGTATGTCTATTTGCCTTGTATGTCTGTCTGCACATACTATGGGGCATATCAACAAGGGCTTTATCTCTGCTTTTTTGGCTTTAAAAGCCAAAAAAGCAGAGATAAAACTAGTGCCCTATCAGCAACAGGGTGCTAACACGCAAATTTGTATGTTAGCACCCTTTTACTCTACGCTTCCCCTTGCATCTCGAATGAGATGCAAAGGAGTAAAATAATAGGAGAAGTGTCGCTAAGTGACATTTCTCCTATTATCAAGGATATCGGTAACCCTGTTAGCGATAAAAAAAAGCAGAGCTAACCGCGGTTAACTCTGCTTTTTTACGTCTGGTATTTTTCTGACTTAGCCATGATATCCTATGTAAGGTGGATATCATGGCTAAGTATGTCTATCCCTATCAGCAAGTTATCGCCAAACCTTGTGGGATTATCGCTGTATTTCCAGCGATAATCTCACAATTGGCAGCTTGCGCTCTGAATTTTATCGCTTTGGAGATAAGCGTTGCTGATAGCACGCTATGTCCACGATAAAATTCAGAGTTGGCCAGCGATAATTATCCTCACGCTAAGAGCGCTGAGCGATAATTATCTCCAGCCCTTGCTGATATGCCCCTATGTTTCCTGTTACTGCATGCGCATTTGGGACTGTGTAGGTTTCGCCTGATCCAAACTAAGAACGGGGGGGGGCATATTATCAAGACAGGCAATAAAATTATCGCCGCTCTGGCGGCAGAAAACTGCTGCTAAAACGGCGATAATGGGCTTGATAATATGCTCTATGGAATTCCAATTGAAGCCCCAGGGGGTTGAAGACCTATAAAATACATGCACACACATGAAATGTTGAAAGTTGAAGGACATTTTTTTTGGCTAAAGTCGGTAGTGGAAGGATACTCATCCAATCAGAACGCTGTGAAACCCAAATGCTCCTATGCAGAACAAACACTAGAACAGGGAGGAAAGCCATAGATTCAGCGGGGCATAGAGGTTGCAGCCGATTCTCAAGACGGGTCTACAACTGAAATTCAACAGCATGCAAGCATATTTATTTCCAGTTTAGCTCAGGCTTCCAACAAAAAAAAAGGTCAAGCTCCCAACAAGTTTTTGACCATGCAGAACTGACTGCATCTCTGCCCGCTTGCCCTCTTTGCTTGTCTGGCTGGCTAGCCGTTTGCTTGGCTGCAGGGGGTTTTAGGAATTATCTGGATACATAGGGATGTCTGCTTAGTCGTCTGTATAGGTGCCTGTCTAAGTGCTTGTGTGCATCTATCTGCATAAAGTTCTGTCTACTGTGCTTGCCTGTTAGTCTGCATGCCTGCTCCTCAGATTTTATGTCTATTTGCCTTCTATGTCTGTCTGCACAAACTATGGGGCATATCAATAAGGGCTTTATCTCTGCTTTTTTGGCTTTAAAAGCCAAAAAAGCAGAGATAAAACTGGCGCCCTTCACATCTAACATGGGCTTCAATTGGAATTCCATAGAGCATACTATCAAGCCCATTATCGCCATTTTTGCGGCAGTTTTCTGCCGCTAAAGCATCGATAATTTTATCGCCTGTCTTGATAATATGCCCCTAACGACGTAAAAGAGAATAAACGCACAATGTGTATTAATTAACTCTCAAGCTTGTAGAGCACTTTAAACATTAAGCTATTGCGTTAACTTTAGCTGTAAATCTCATTGGATGGGATGTTTTGAAAGAAGAAACACAGTATTAAAGTGTTCCTCTTAATCAAAAGTAGACAAAGTTCCAAACGGTGTCTTTTGCCAAAGCTCACATAAAGCCAGCCTGCCCCCTCCCGGCGCCCTGCAGGACTCGGCTCGCACTTACGAGGACTATCAGAGGCAGCCATTGTGGGAAGTTGTAATAGTCTGTGAACAACAAGTTGGCAACGTCAACCTTTGCCTGCAGGTCTCTGCCAGTTCCAGCGACCTCAGAGTGGAGATTGCCTCTTCCACATCCGAAATACGGGACCGGAGGCGCTGACACGGCCGGTTCCCCTGCCATGTCTGCACTGGAGCACTTCTGCGGCGCCCAACACCCTGCAGGGATCACGTCCCTTCTTCGGGAGACTCGTCTCCTCAAGTCCTGACTTGGGGTAGAGGGCAGCCTTTAAAAGAGCTGCAAAACTGATGCAGAAAGAACCTGAAACGGAAATGCATAATGATGGGAATCAGGTTGCCTTGAAATCCTGTAAATATGTTATTGGAATATACATGAAAGAAATGCATTTTCAATGTAAGAATATTGTACAAATAAATATAACCACTGGCAAAGCCAATTGGTCTTGGCCGAGAAATCTATTGGCTTTGCAAATGCTTGTTTGCAGTTAGGGCCAAGACCTTGTGCTCAGCTCCAGCTAAGATTGTCTGCACAGATGTGCGTGAATCTGCTGTGGACATCTTCGAAAGTACTGTTTTAATGCTTCAAAAAATGCATTAAAGACGACCTCGGCAGAGGCGCACACGTCCATGCCATCTTTCAAGGCATTTGTTAATGTTTTAGCAAACTATGTTAATGCTTGTCGCCGTCTGTGATACAAACACAGAAACTGCCAGCACAAAAAGGCACTAGGACTTAGGGAATCCACGCCACCCACTGTAGTCGATTATTGAACCCGAGTAAAGAACATCCTATCCGAGCACAAACACCTGGGTCAGATCAACAAACGTAATTGGAAAACGAGCAAAACTTGAAATACTGCTGGCAGCTGAGCTCTATACCACTAATTCTCTTCAGCAACAAATACCCCACATGCAATTTATAACTGCAGACACAAAGAACGAGACAATAAAACATATACATATATGTAGAAAGTAAAGGAAACTTCCAAGAGGCAAAACATATAAAAGGTGAATGCGAACCAAGGGGCAGATTTACAAGCCCCTTGCACCTCTTTTACGCCGCTGTTGCGTCACTTTTGTGACGCAGCAGCGGCGCAAAACCAGCGCCATGCTGCGGCGTATTTACAACGTGACGCATCTGGGAGATTCGTCACGTTGTAAAGCCCTGAGCCAGAAGTAGGCCTTCCTGTGCAAGGGGGCCGTTCCGTCGCAGGAACGCCTCCTAAAAGTGGCTGAGTGAAATCTACAAGATTTCACTCAGTCACTTTTGAGCCCATGCTGCGTCAAAACCCTGCGCCTGCTTGAAGCAGGCGTAAGGCTTGACGCAGCATTGTGAAGATAGGGCACCCCAGAGCCTCGCTGGAGCAGCGTCGCGCTTGCGATGCAGCTCCAGCAATGCGCTGCATTCAGGGCACAGATGCGTCACGCATCTGACGTTTTTGCCCCATGTTGCGCCGCATTGTAAATGCGGCGCATCCATGGTGGCGGAGCCGTGACGCACAATAACTAGCGCATCCCTGCTGATATGCAGGGATGCGCCAGTTATTGTAAATCTGCCCCCAAGTCTGCAGGCGACACAACGGACCACAATAAATGTGAATGTAAGCGCCCCCTAACGACCGCCAATGAGAGACAATTCCAACATGTTATCCTGCTTGCAAAAAAAATATATGTCATGAGCCACAGCAGTCCATCACAGGGAGAGCGTCGCTGCTACAAAAGACTGCAGATGAGACAATCGTGCAAATTTAGCAGTGGTGAAACACACCCACACAAATCCTGGTGAAACACATACTAATTCAACTTCTTCAGATAACCATCACAATAAGCGGTAGAAACTATTTTTAGCACAGATCAATACAATATTAGCACACTGCAAGGGGGTGAAATAGTGATAGTACACTTCACCAAGCACTTCTTTCAAGGCTTACTACAAATGATCAGTATTGATATAATAGCCAAAAAAAGAGAAACTCAGGCCATGTCTTCTGGACGGAAGTTACTTACTGCACTCTGATACCATATTAATGTGTATGTATGTGGTGTTTGTTCAGCAAACCTAAACAAAGACAGCGGAGCTCTGTACAAGGTCAGAGGCAAGGAAACAGCCTGCAAGGGATTTGAGAGGTAACTAGTTCGTGGACTGTTTACCAGTGGTGGCTGGTGGATTTTGAAAGTGGTGATGCGAAAAATTGTATCCTAGTACAACGAGCGAGCATGCCCAACCTGAAAAAGGTAGGGGGGTGGGGGATCCCACCGCAAGAACATTTTGCAAAAAAGGGATTCAAATGGTGGCTTTTACACCACATATTTACTGCAAATTGTTGCAAAAAGGGCCCCACTATGAAGGAATGCCTTTGAAAGGAAAAATAAGGGAGCCAGGCATCTATCCTGAATGTGGGCACTGCACAGACTGCTCCTTGCCCCCTCATGAAAATGTGGCCAGGTCCACTGGCGGGATAAGATTTAGCTCACATTTCAAACAATGGCTCTGCCTTTAACTGATGTGCTTCCCATAACGCAAGGGTGACCTGTCAGAGTTTACTACTGTGCAAAGGAGAGCACATCTTTTTTCAACAGCTGAGCATACTTTATCGGTCTTCACCAAGCGCTCACAATTGAGGGTGTGCCGGGGTGCTGCCTGAGACAATGCTCCTGAAATATGAATCTATTATGGCCCCAGGTGGGTCCAACAAAGGTACATGAGGACCGGACCATTCAGGTTTTCAAGATAACCTCTATCTAAATAATCCCCATCTAATTGATATACATTTATCCCCAATGGTTAACCTGAAAATATAGCATGGATTTGACCTTGTGAGCCCAAAATGAAAACCACTGCTCCAGTCTGAGGCAATGGGGATATGCTGGTCTGGTATACAAACAGTTGGGACTACCAGCTTGTTGCATCATTGTAACATTCCATAAAATAAAGATGACTCCTTGGTTGCTGTGTTCCAAATGTAGATTTATTGTTGATATGAAGTCATAGGATAAATAGACACAGCATATAATCAAGATAGTAGAATCCAGTAAAAGGCCCACCGGGAGCAGCCCCCCTGCTGCTCAGCCTCCAAGATAACTGACAAGTACACTTAAACATACACAGATAGAACTCTAGATGACATCACAGAGACAGGCTGAGCAGCAGAGAACAAGACACTAAGAAAGGACAAAGAAGAGGGGAGAACAGGATACAACACACCTTTCCCCTTAACAGAAACAAAGAGGAAAAGAAACAGGAAGCAGAAGAGCAAAAGGATAAACTCACACAAAACACACACCATATATACACTCTCTACGCAATAGTAGGAAGAAGAGGTTAAACACAAAAATGGGCGCGACTAAAGGATGTACCAACACCAGAGGATAACAATTGAATGCAAGAATAATTTAATTCATCAAAAGAAAGCAGAACTGAACACCTCTAATAAAAGTAGTCACCGTCGTCCAACTTCAGAGGCAGCTTACTCTTTTGGCAAGTTTACAGAAACGTGGATGATAGCGACGATATTCTTTTCCTTAAGAAGACGATAAGCAAACAGCAAAACGTAGCTACTGCGTGACTGCTACGTGGTTGGCATAAAAGTGGTTGGCAGAAGAACTCTCCAATCGGAAAATGGCTGCACATGCGTGACGCTGAGCCGGGTGGCTCACGGCACATCTTGGCAGCTCAGCACTAAAGAAACAGGAGGCTGCGCGTGGTGAAAGCAGAACTCGGGCTGGCAGAAAGGTCGATGAGCACAAACAGAATCCATTGGGGTGAGTCCCAAATAGTCGAATACTCTTGAATCTACCTGGGGTCTACCAGAGATTAAAGGCCATCACAAATGTGTCAATTGCGTAGCCTGCCCCTACACTGAGAACACCAAAACCTTAAAACACAATGACTGTACACATGCCCTTGAGTTCTTCTCTAATTGCAATACACAAAATGTGTTGTACTGCATTTGGTGTCCCTGCGGACTACCATATATTGGGCAAACACAACAATCAGTCAAAGCACGCATCGGACAGCACCGCAGTCGCATATGACGCTCGGTTGGTTCTGGTATCTCATTTCATTGAGAAACAGTACACAGCAGATGAGATCAGGTGGCAAGTGATTGGACTGCAAAAATCCCTGAAAGAGGTGGTGACATCACACAAATTCTACAGAGAAGTGAATGCCTCTGGATAAACAAAATTGATTCTATCAACCAAGGACTGAATTCTGCAGAGGAATGGCGCGGTTTCGTTGCCACCTTGAATTGACTTTATCTACCTCAATCAGTCCCCTTGAGGCATGACCTAGGTCAGTATTACTTGTGACCATCCATATATGCACTCATATATCACCACATTGGGCATAGACACTCTCCTTTGGCACCATATTGGCTGGACCATGCTGCAGTAGAGGTGCAACCTTGCCTACTTTGTAATTTTGGTTGTTATACATATGCAATTCCTGCATATAGCTGCCATAGTTGTCATATACATTTGTACTTAACTACACGCAATTCTTCTGTATAGCTGCCTTAGACGCCCATGTGCCTACATTGTCAAGGAATAATTGTCTACCAAATTGTTTCACCTTGGCCTCTCCTGATCACAATTGCTTAAATGTACATGAGATTAGAATTATCTCCCATATATTTGACTTCTGTACAATATGTATATGTATATGTATCCACTACTGCACCAATCTCTGCAGAACTAACACCGTGTTATGTAAAAGATGGAATAGTACTATATCATATGCTGACCTTGGTTTTATTCTGACATCTTGTGGCTTAAAATGGCAACACATGCTGTGAACACATACTTGCATAGCACGTAAAACATCGTAAGAGCCACTTCTGTATTTTTATATTTTTTAATTGTTACACGTTCCTTAAACATATCTGTCAAGAGGACCCCTGCCCAGTAATATTAATTGCGCGTATATCTCTACACTGTGCCAACTTCTTAGCTCTCTATCCTTCTTCGCTTTCCACGGAACTCCGTGTCGCGACAATCGATCGAATGCCTGCGCACGGCTCATGCTCTCTTCTCTCTCTGCTCTCTATTTCAACCGCTGCGTTCGTCCACTCTGTGGCATTCTCCTATCGGCAGCAGACATAAGCAGACTGATGGACCGCTTTGTTCGTTCCACCCGTAATCCCTACAATCCTTAGGTAAGATATAGGCAGCACAATAACGTGCGCACATTTTTCACAGAGATAGGGCCCCACTCTGTTGGTCCTAACCACGCTTATCCTTTTACCCCAGGGATTGGGTCGCACTGTCCGACTTACTGCGGACTTGTAACCACACCCTGGCTCATCAACTGCCACAAGGACCAATACCTATGCTCCGGTAAGCTTAACCACCCATTAATGGGTCAATTGCAGATCACAATACGACTTTACTGACAGAAGTGAGCGCTGACTATCCCTGTTTTTTCTTCCCTTTGTTCTTTTTTCTCTTATCCTTAGTTAAACTACTCTCCATTGTGATCGCCTGTTCACCACTCACAGGGGTAAGTGTCCCCACTCACTGACTACTGCAGTGGTGTGATAGAAGATCGTTGGGCCTTTTTTAACCCATATACCTCTCTTCTCTCATTTTGGTTCCTCATCAGAACCCGGCTGGGTCTCCCTGTAAGTACCTTCCTTTCTTCTTCACTCACGGTTGGCACAGCCCCTTACTCTCACTGCGCAATTTATTATCCAGGTACTCTTTTTGACTTCATTGATATCCTTTACCACCTCTGTGCTGATAGAAGGTCCATATGCTCATCACACATTTTTTCACCTTTTTTTTCTAGATGTCCCTATAATCACAGGTCCTGATGAGACCCTGCATTCTAGAAAGGGTCTTAACGTTGTCGACATCATTAATGAAAACGAACCACCCATACAGCACTTAATATTGCTTAAAGTTGCTGAAAATTTGCTAATATTTCAGAACTGGTCATTTTCGCTGCTGCAACTCTCTGAAACCTTGTATATATTGTTACACCTTTGTCACTTAATTTTCTGGTTTATGTAACACTTGGGACACTTGCACCATTACGTTTAGTTTTGTGTAAAAAATCTGTATATTCTGTGAGTAATACACGTATATGCATCTAATGAAACAGTTGGTGTTCTTGGTTCATTTTTCTCTGACATCAATTTAACCCTTATATCACCATTGTGCAACAGTATACCCAGTGATACACATATATGCATCAGATTCGGAGCAGGACTTCTCAGATCAAACACCTACTGCTTTGAAGGCAACATTAAGGGCAATGGAAAGCAACTTGCAGTCAATCGATGCCCTAAACATGCGAATCAACCATTTTGCTACTAGGCTGGATTAGCAGGGGCATGAATAGGTGAGGCGGAACAGCAGATATCCACAGCAGAAGACACTCTACAGTCAGTTGTCTCTAAAAGCCTAGAGATGGAGAAATTCTTGCAGTAATTCAGGCAAAGAATGAAGATCTTGAAGCAAGATCTTGTAGTAATATCTCCGCTTTCTTGGGCTTCCTGAATCTACCAACACAGGAAAAATTGAGGTCTACATTGAAAAAATGATCACAAAGGTATTTGGACCAGAGAACTTCTCTAAGGTAATGTTGGTGGAGCGCGCGCACAGATCGATAGTGGCGTGCCCGATTCTGGGGACTCCGCCATGGCCTGTGATCACCTGTCTTTTTAACTATAGGAATAGGGTCATGATACTCTGCATGGCAAGAGAGAAACAGAAAGTTGTCTATGAAGGAAATGCAATTGAGTACTACCCGCACTTCATGGCTACAGTCCAAGCAGCAAGGCGGGAATTTTTCCCAGTAAAGAAGAAACTGCAAGCCAAAATGATTCCCTAAGCAATGTTATATCCGGCCCACCTAAGAGTGGCGGTGGATGGCAAGAAGAAGCTTTTCATGAACCGGAAGAGTGCTATGGACTTTATAACAACGTGGCAAAAGAACCGGAAGGCTTCAAAAGCTCCAATGTCGGATGTTGAGTGACTTTTTGCATACGCATGGGTTGGTAAGAAAGGTGGTGGGATGCTGTTATTACTGGAAACATTGACTTGAATATATCTATATTGTTAAGTAGGGGCTCTTCGTAATCCGTTTAGCAAAACGCATTATGGGGACTGTGTGATGCCTATGCCGGGCCAAATGGCTACCTGGCAAACTACTCAGGTCTAAGACTAAACTGATTTGATCTCAAACTGTCTTCAATGCTGGTGAGATTTGATGTAAATCTCACAAATGTGTGTGCAGGTTGTGGTACTATGTGCATGCTTGGCCACTTCCCTTTATCATCGGGAGGAAGTGCCTGGAGCCTGCAACTCCCCAATTGGGTTCACCCCTAATGTATATATGGGTTTGTTGCATAGGGTATGGCTTCAGCCAGTTGGGGAGGCTGAAGTTGGTGGGAGTGGAGAGGTGGGGTTTGTTCGTGTTGTAAACACAGTACATCCTATTTTTAAGTCTGAATTCTGGGCTGTTCGGCTGGGAGAAGCATTTAAGCTGCTAAGGTAAAAGGACGAAGCTATGTATGACATTGAAGGGCTGTGTACTCAAGATGATAACGTGGAATGTAAGGGGCCTCAACAATCCAAGGAAGATAAGGCAGGTTTTGCATATCTAGATAGGCATGATATAAAAATTGCTTTGTTGCAGGAGACTCATTTGACCAAATACACCGAATCAAATGTGTGTAAAAGGTGGGCGGATACGGTTGTGGTCTCGTCCTCCTCGGCATACTCCAGAGGATTTATGATTCTAGTCAAAAAAGGTACTTCACACTGAGAGTGATGAGCAAGGCAGGCTCCTCATCGTGCAGGGCTCTCTGGGAGGGTCATTGATTGCTTTGGTTAATAGTTACGGGCCAAATGTGGGTGATCCTGCCTATTATAGTGATGTGTGGAGGTGTCTGCGTGCGCTGGGTTTATCGCAAATTATATGGGGGTGGGGGATTTTAATATCTATCTGGACCCAGGGATGGACAGATCGGCGGCTACTGACTGGCATGGCAAGCTAGCGGCGAGCACTGTTAAAGAGATCATGAATGCGGAGGGATTGATAGACGCTTGGAGGGGGAGGAATCCAGGGATGAAAGATGGTACTTTCACAACTGCGGTCCACAACTCCTGGTCCAGACTGGACTTTTGGTTGACATCTGACAAGGTTGGTTCCTGGGTTGAGAGTGTGGTGCATTTACCGAAAACGTTATCTGATCATGCTCTGGTGGCGTTGGCTTTGGCTGTGCCGACATATGTTAGGCCACCTTTCCAATGGCGCTCACAGCCTGAGGCCCTGACTGGCCAGGTTTTCCGCACCACTGTCGGTGCTGCCATCATGCTGGGTCGGATGAAAATTTGGGGACTCTATGGGAGGCTTTTAAAGTCACAATAAGGGTGAATGTATGAGGGTACAGGCCGGGGTCTTGCGGTCCCTGCGTAACAGGATGCAGAACATTGAGGGGAAACTGCTGTCTTTTGAGCGACAATATGCTGGTAAACCAGCGCCAGAGCTTCTAGCAAAAATAAGAGAATTTAATACAGAATATGTAGAATTAGTTGATCAGGAGGTGCACTTCAGATCCCGACGCTGGAAAGCCTGAGCCTATGGGGAAGGGGGAAGAGCAAGGCGTACCTTAGCAGCTAAGTTAGTCGGGCAGAAAGAGCAGGACCAGATAATTGAAATTCTGGATCAAAATTCGACACCATGTTACATCACGCCAGAGATAGTGTTGGTCTTTGCTGATTATTACACGGATCTGTATAGGCAACACCCTGTGGCTGAGCCGGACGAGTTTGCTGGATATCTGGAGGATATTGCACTGGGGTGGCTATCATCAGGTCAGAGGGAGTATTTGCTCCAGTCGCTTACAGTTGACGATGTTAAGGAAGGTATTGGCCAATGTTACAAGCTGAAACAGACTTTAATGGTATCTTTGATCAAAGTCCAATATTCGCATACCAACGCACCACAAATCTACAACAAATGTTAAAGCGAAAAAAGGAAACTTCAAAAGATGAATACAAGGGCACTATTCCATGTTTGAATTGCGGAAGCTGCAATAATATTATAAAAGGCACTATCTTGAGACACCCGACACAGGGTATTCCGATTAACTTATATGTTACAGCGACTTGTGACACAAACTTCGTGGTGTACCTCTTAAAGTGTCCGTGTGGACTCACCTACGTGGGAAAAACTGAGCGAAAAATGAAGACTCGCATGACAGAACACAAGAGCAACATAAGACTAAATAATCCCAAATCGGCCGTTGCAGTACATTTCAACAAACTCAAACACAATATCAGTCAACTCCGGTTTCTAATTTTGGAGCAAGTCCAAGCTCAAGAAGGGCGAGATAACAGGAAATTCCTTCTACAAAGAGAACTATTTTGAATTTATAAACTAGATTCATTACATCCAAAAGGTCTGAATGACCGTGCGGAATTTAATTGCTATCTTTAATTAAGCACATGGTTAATGTAGTAATTTTGCTTCGTATTTCTGTGCTGGCATGCACACCAGAAGAGACATTATGAAATATTGTTTCTGTTAATAATGATTCATGGTTTTTCTTGTGTATAACATATCACGCATTTTTTTAACAAATGAAACTTTATCGCAGTTACATATCATGCCATCTTCCGGTGGCAATACTTTATTTACATTGATTTCGTAGGCAGCAACATAGGATTTAACTTTAGAGTCTATCTTTTATGTTTATGATGTGGGCACATGAATGCTATTTTATGCACTTCCGGGTTAGACATTCGTCACTTCCGAAGTTTGAACATGATACGCGGGATGAAGTTTGCTGTTTGGCGGGTGTAATCAGGTCAGACCATTCAAATCCATTGTAATCGTTATCTATAGCCTAAACGAAGTACGATCACTACCGCGAACGAGTATTGCACTATACACTTGGGTGTATTTTTTTTCACGGACGAAAATTTGGCTTTCATTTCACAGCTAAAATACGCATTGGGGAGCACTTTGAGAACCGGCCACTAATCTATTACGGACGTTTTCATCATTTGGCACTGTAGTTTTACTTTAAGGTTTCTCGCACGTTAACTCGGGTTATCTGAGCACGCTAACGCAATTAGGAAAGGCAGCACAAACCGTTGGTGTATTTCATTGAACTTTATTTCGGTGCTAACAACTGAACGAAGTTTCACGTTTTTGATAATGTAACTTTAAATTTAGTCACTTCACGTCTTTTACTTTCTTAGCGAATCTGATGTGAGAACAATCACATACACGCACTAGTTTTCTCAGTGCACGTTTAACACACTATGGACCCGTTTACTTTTTAGTTTGCGCATTCTAGCTCTGACGTTAGTAAGAGACCGCATTTTTGTTTACAGGGAGGTTCCCCTGAAGAAGGGTACGCCCCGAAATGCATTGGGGACAAATAACCCTGTGAACCCAACACCACGAACCACCCATACGTCCAGCTATCAAGTGTGAATACAATGAATGTTCATGAAATTGTACATTACATGATTAAATAACTACGCTTGAATATTCAAATCTGACTACGTGCATTGAACGAAACGAAAATTTAAGAGGAGTGCTATATGGGATATACCTTCTGGTGGTGAAGGATCAACTTTCTAAGGAAGGTATTCAGACACTGCCTACGGGTAAGGTGGCGGGCACTGATGGCCTGCCCAACGAAATTTATAAACCTTACATGGATCAACTGGCCTGGGTACTGGTAGAGGTATATGCAGAGGTTTATGATAGCGGCATCTTGCCTCCCACTCTGTGTGAGGTGCTGATTGTGATGTTGTTTAAGCCCGATAAGGACTCAAAAAAGTTTGAATTGTATTGTAGCTTATCTTTAATGAATATTGATGTTAAAATATTGGCAAAAATAATTGCGATGAGGCTCCATCCATTGGTGCCAGCTTTAGTGTTGCCAGATCAGTCTTGGTTTTGTCAGGAGCAATCCACAGCGCATAATGTCAAAACGCTGTTTGCTGTGCTACATTATTTGGATCCTGAGATAAAGGTGGCGGCGGAATTCTTGGATGCCCCCAAAGCCTTCTACTTTAATTGGGGATATATTTGCATGGTGCTGGGTAGGATAGGGCTCCCTCCTGAGTTTGTGCAATGGATCAGATTACTTTACCGCAAACCGTCGGCAAGAGTCAAAGCTATTGGCTGGGTGTCTAATTCAATTCAGATCGAAAGGGGTACTAGGCAAGGTTGCCCACTGTCACCAATGTTGTTCTCCCTTGTGCTCGAACCTTTAGCGTGTAAAATTAGGCCGCAGCATAAGTATGCACCGCTGGGGTTTAGGCAGAGACCATTAGCTATATCATTGTATGCCGATGATATGCTATTGTATGCCAGAGAGCCAGAGTTACATCTTGAGCCATTGCTCAGGGAATATGTTACGTTTAGTGGCTTCTTGGGATTGAATATATATTGGAGTAAGTCGACATACTGCCCCTGACACGGAGTATTATAGCGCATGAGTTGGAATTTCCCTTGCAGTGGGCTAAGGATGCTGTTAAATATCTTGGTGTGTGGGTACAAAGGGACCCAGATGCGATTAAGATGAACTATGGCTGTGCACTTGCGATACTGATGGAAAGGGTGGCCAGGTGGATACGGTTGCCGCTCTCCTTGGTGGATTGTATCGCTGTGATCAAGATGAATATTCTGCCCAAATTTTTGTATTTCTTTGTCAATATTCCAATTGTGTTAAACAAATCATTTTTAAAGCCTTACCGTCATGCATATCGATTTGACATGGGTTGGTAAGCAGCCGCGTTGCAGTTGGAGTGTCATGGTGAAACCATGTGAGAGGGGTGGTTTTGAAGCACCATATTTGAGGTTGTATTACCTGTGCGCACAGGCTCAGTTTGCCCACTATTGGCAATTCCCCCAGAGTGTCTTGCTGAACTTGGTGGTGGAGGTGGATGATGTCCAACCAATTCCACTCACTGCTGTGTTACATCAGGATCTGCCATTAAATCAGTAAATTCTACAGTGAATATTAATACAGTGACTTGCACCACTCGTGCGTGGATGGGGCTACAGAGCAGAGCGGGAAGGGCACAGCTGTATGCACCGGTATTATCTTTAAATGCGCACCCAGGCATCTCTGTCACCCAGGAGCAGAGGGTGTTAGATCTTTTGAGAGCCGCTGGAATAACCACGCTGGGGGATATGTATTGTGATGGCTTTTTTGTAACTAGAAGATTTTACTGCCAAGACAGCACATATGTGAGATTATGTGCAGCAGTTAGGGCTGAATATCCTGAATATCCTGATGAGCTGCAGACGTTGAAAGCCCTTCAGATTCTACTGACTAGTAAAGACAGAAGGGGCTTGATAACTAGGCTATATATGGTTTCTCTAGTGGAGAATCAGATGGACACTCCTAAGGCGTATGACAATTGGGTTAAGCAACTGGAGGAACCATTATCATGGAAGGACTGGACAGCTTGCTGCACGCTGATGGGGCGTCGAATTGTAATGTCCGGATTATCGATTTCAAATTTTTACATCAAATGTACTATAAGCCTGCGCGGTTGCAAATCTATGGGTTGTGGGAGGACTCGCGGTGTGTGAGGTGTGGTGTGGAGGGCGCAGACTTTTGACACCTAGCCTGGGAGTGTGCCCATGTGTCACATACTGGGGCAGTGTTACACAACACATCACAAAGATGCCAATGAATCCGGTGGCTTGTACCCCGCAAGTCTGTTTGCTGGGTGTCTGTACAGCACTAAAGGCAAGTAATCGCAGGCTGGCTGGTGTTTCTTTGCTGCTGGCAAAAAGGACGGTGGACAAATGCTGGGGTGGGAAGGCTGCGCCTACAGTGGCCTCATGGTTTAAGGACATTGCTTATTGTAAGGAGCAATTAAACATTTATACCGAAGATCTGCCTGTAGCTTCTAGACCAAAGGATATCTGGAGCCCTGTGAAGGCTTATCTTGCAGAATACCCTGATGTGTTGAAATAAAGGTGTCATATATTTGCATGTGTGGATGTGGAAATCACAGCGACCATAGACATCGCAGCCGTGCTGGGTTAAACATTTTAGAGGGACTAGCTTTTAAGATTTGACATGTATACTATGTACTGAGGTACTATTACTGTGTTTTACTGTTCTTTCTATTGATGCTTTATGAAAATTGTATTGAGTTTGTACACAAATTGCAGTTGAGTGTAATATGTCACAGCATGGTAAAACACTCAATAAATTAATTTAAATATAAAAATTGTATTTGCCAAGCCTGAAACTCCCCATTTACTACATAAAGTCACCCCTGAGGTAGCCCTCGATAGCCCTGTGGGCAGGGTGCTGTGTAGGTAAATGATAGGATATGTGCCATTATTGTGTGGCATGTCCTGGTAGTGACAAACAGCCTATTTGGTTTCTCACTACTGTGAGGCCTACTCCTCTCATAGGCTAGCCTTGGGAATTCCCTTACAGGCACTTAAGTAGTAATTCCTGATCAGCAAGGAGTAGTGTTGCCATGTTTGGAATGTTTGAAATAGTGGTGATAAATCCTGCTTCTTGGTGTAGTTGGATTTTACATTCCGATTTTAGAAATGCCACTTTCAGAAAGTATTCATTTCTCTGTGCTTATGAATCTTGTGCTTCTCAGCCTGACTCCAATCCATGTCTGGGCCTGGTTGACAGCTATGCTTTGTGCCCACTTTTGAGACAGCCATCACACAGGGAGGGTTGAGTGTGACAGGGTTGCATCTGTATTCATCTGCATTCTGATGGTTTTCCTGGGCTGGGCACACTTACATTTGTATAGGCTTTGCCCTGCCCTCACACAAAGGCTGATTTACCCCCTAACTGTACATCCAGAGACAGGGCTGAGTTGAAAGGGGGTGTTGTGCACTCCAAAAGGTTCTTGTGAAGTACCCCGTAGATAAAAGACATTTTGAGTATAAGTACAGGGGAGCTGACTTCATAATTTTAGACACTGCATGGGACTTATAACTAGACGGTGCTGGCTCTACATGCTGCACCTTACCAGAAGGAACTGCTGTGCTACCAGGCAGGACTCCCTTTTTACTAACTGCTTTGCTGTGTTGGCCTCGAAATCTTCAGGCTTTGGACCGGTACCGGTTGACGTCGCCCCACGCTCGGCTTTTACTATGGGGAGGATACAATTTTTATGATGGGGAGGATCGGTCGAAGATTGGAAAACTGACATGAAGACTTGATCGAACACTGGAAACTTATGAATAATTATCGTTTGGTATATGTTTATTGTTTGTTTGGGATACCGGGCTGGGCATGAAAGATATTTTTGCAATGCTGCCTGAGGACACATTTGGTGTATTTAAGGAGCGACCCACTTTATACAATTTGAACAGTCTCCTAGATTCTGCCTTTGTGTGGTTCCTACGACTTCTGTGTCCCTGCAGGAAATAAACCTTGGTCTCTGACGCCACCATCGAGAAGCCTGTGTCTCTGTTTATTTGTGCACCAAGGCAGGACCACACTGAACGATGAGACAGCATGAGAATAAAAATACCAACACAACACCAATGACTATCAGAACCTTCCATCCCCACGCAGATAACAGATTCCAGAACCATCCCATCAGTGACCAATCACCTTTGTCTACATGAATAGAATCAGCGATCTTGTGTAACTTAGAAATGGCCTCATATACTGTTGGCGCATTATTTGGGATAAAGACACAGCAACTCGATTGGATCATCTTACATACTCCACCTTGATCTGCAAGTAATACGTCAAGGACCATACGGTTCTGCAACGTCATGAGGCGATCCGCTTGAAGCTCAGCTGTCAGGTTACTAAGCGCACCAGCAGTTTCAGTAATAGTGGATTCAACTACCCGTGTTAGTTGACGCAAGTTCCTACTATTGGCCATGGGCCCCCAGAACGGGAGGAAACCTTTGAAAAAGTCTCCTGCTTCTTGGCCAGCTGTATCTTCCTTGTCGAAGACACCTCTCACAACTCTAGTCTTGTGATAATCCGGTGAAGCAGTGTATGTCGGAGGTAATAGTCGGGCAATATAACATGAGCCTGAAAAGTCAGCAGGCAGCCATGTATATGCTCTGTCTTTGCAGACAAAATAGGTACCCTTAGCAGCTAAGAATGCAGGGGAAGACTGTGATGGAAAAACGTACGTTTCAGTACAGTCACTCTTCCCTAGTCGAGCTCTCGGATTCCTCCCATTCCCTTGTAAACAGACCTGACCTTGGTGGGGTACGACCCAAATCGGAGTCGAGTTTTTACGCTTGTTCTCACCCAAACTAATGCCATACTCCGTAGCATTCCAACCCATATAAACTCGTAACTCATCCTTGGGAATAAACGGAGTGTTATTGACATCTCTAACCATGTCAGTAATTCCCTTTACCAAGGCTCTATTAGCAGAGTTATACCTAGTGGAACGCGGAGGTCGCGGGGGATAGGTCTCTAGAGCATAGGCGAACATGGTCTGAAATGCCCAAAATGATCCATTATAACTAAAGGGCAGAACCAGATAGGGGATACCCTTGTTCATGGTATGTGGTATCAGACCACACACCCAGCAGTTCGTTGTATTTACTACTAGTTGGTGTTGGTGCAAGAGCTGAATGAAAGTGTTATTTATAAACTCAGAGCGTCGAGCTTGCTCGTGTGCAGGAAAAGGGTGAAAAGAATGAAGAGAAACAACAGTCGGAGAAACAGAAACATGGGGAGGCACTGTAGATGTGACAGGCGCAAAAATCAATTGGATACCAAAAACGATTCCGCCTACCAAAGTTATTAAAACAATCAGAAAGATCAGAGCGCATTGCATCATGAAACATTTGCCATGCAAAATTTCATACAGTTTTGTCTTACGAGCATTTAAGACGCTAGCTCGTCGCAGTTCAGGAAGCTCCATCTTCTACAACCGTTCGCAACGGATGGTTTGTACCTGTTGAAAAATTGCCTCTGTTTACCCTGGGAGTTCCCAAAATAAACAGAAGAGACCGACCTTGTGTCTGGCCCCCTGCAAGTTAAAACAAGGCACACGTTACGACCCTACGGCAACCCAGATGGCAAGGCGAGAGAACAACAAAAACAAAAGGACAAAAATTATAGAGCAATCTTCCTGACTGAATGCAATGTGATAAGATCAAAACAGTTTTCAAATGGAAAGGTGATTATGCAATGTTATTGGTTCATGGAATGAGAACGTAGGTTATATCTGTACTTTCCGGGTCTTGTCTGATCTTGAAACAGCTGATCTGCAGGTGCAGTAATGTTCAAATCCACAGGTGGCAAATGTTCACTTTGTACAACACTCTGTTCAGGGTTCAAAGGAACAGTTCCTGGTGTAGTATCAGAGTTCTGTGTTTCAGATCGTTTGTCCGTCATGTACTCTGCATCACTGAAGGGGTTAAGCCTAGGAACAGGTTCTGTCTCGGATACACCAATCCCTGTCTAACCCAGTTGTCGTAGGGGAGTGGGAGAGGCAAACGCTTCGTATGGGTAGCGTGCACCCAATTTTTCCTGCCAGCCAGGCGTACAGCAGTTCTTGTGGCCAGGAGCACCGGAAACGGACCCACGAATCTTGGCTGGAGGTTCCGGGTCCGTCCAAAGTTCCGCACCACAACCAGATCACCGGGTTTTAATGTGTGACCTGGACTCTCTGGCAGCTTAGGCAAGGATTCAAATACCTGTTGGTGAATAAGACTCAATTTAGCAGTCAGGTCAAAAAGGTAATCAATCAACATTGGATGTTCGATCTGTTTGAACTCCTTGGGCCTAGGGACTCCCCAGACATTAGCAGGGCGACCAAACACAATCTCATATGGGCTAAGCCCTACTCGAGAGTGTACAGTCGCTCTGGTGGACAATAAAGCCAAAGGCAGTGCATCTGGCCAAGATAAACCAGTGGAAGCTTGGATTTTTGCAAGTTTCAGCTTCGAGGTACCATTGTACCCCTCAACCAAACCTGCTGACCGTGGGTGATTCGCACTATGGAATTTTTGCTTAATTCCCAAACCCGCACACACACTCTGCATAACTTTCCCTACGAACTCACTTCCATTGTCCGACCATACAATCCGTGGCATACCATACCTGGGGAAGTACTCTTTGAGGAGGATTTTGGCAGTGGACATAGCAGTGTTATCCTTTAACGGATACGCTTCAATCCATCTTGAAAAAGCACAGACTACCACTAGGACATATTTGAGATTATTACATCTGTCCATGTGGATAAAGTCCAACTGAATCACTTCAAAGGGACAAGAAGGGGGACTAAAGTGACCAGCTGGGGTTGGGGTTCCCTTGCCAGGATTATGCATCAGGCATACCATGCAATTTTCACCACTCTCTCCGCACACTTAGTAATTCCATCGTTCTTCCATACTGGAGCTAACATCTTACAGATCCCTTTCGAACTGATGTGCGCCGCTCCATGCGCCATAGTGACTACCACAAGTACATACGCATCAGGTAGCATCCAACGCTGATGCTCAGACAAATCAATCCAACATCCACTCGAATCCATTTTACCCGTTTTCTCCTTCCATGCATTCTTCTCATTTTCAGTTGCTTCATTCTGGATTGCCTTCACACTTTCAATCGCATTCTCACACATTCCTGATTCAGCAATCCATCTTGCAGACGTCGCAACGTACATTCGGCTCATCATGTCCTTGGCCGTCTCTTTGGCGACCTCATCAGCAAACGCATTCCCACGGCCAACATCATCCGTAATCTTCCGGTGTGCACTGCATTTCACAATCGCAACTTCATTCGGTAAGGTCAGAGATTCCAACAGGTCATTGACTAACTGTCCGTGTTGGGGAACAGCCATTACTACGCGGTTTTTACCACGCGCAGCTTTTACATCGCATGCGTTACACCGCATGCGATGTTACAACGCAATGCCATTACAACGCAAGTCTTTACATCGACTTGCGCTAGATTGCGCGCTAACATTACAAATAGTGTAGTTTACTATCCCAACACCTTCCCTACTGTTAAGTGGACTGGAGTTGGAATAGTAAATTACACTTTTCTAATGTTAGCACGCCATCTAGCGCAATTCGATGTAAAGACTTGCGTTGTAATGGCATAGCGTTGTAACATCGCATGCGTTGTAACGCATGCGATGTAACTGCACGCGTTGTAATGACACGCGTTGTAATGTCATACATCCGTCCGTGTTGGATCTTAGTCCCATGGGACGTGAGAAAACCTCTTTCTTTCCACAAGCGACCAAAACTATGTGCTACGCCGAAGGCATACTGGCTGTCAGTAAACACATTCACTCTCTTTCCCTCAGCTAAAATACACGCTCTTGTCAATGCAATTAATTCTGCAGCTTGGGCAGAATTCTAACTCACTCTTGCAGTCTCGACAACCGTACTCAAAGTCGTAACTGCATACGCAGCCGTCACATCACCAGTCTGTAGCTTGAAACACGATCCATCGACATACAAAGTACCATCTGGATCTAGTAACGGAGTATCTTTTAAATCAATCCTACCTTTTGTCTCTTCCTCAGTTCTAAAACAACAGTCATGGGGCTCTGAATCACTCGACTCCTGAGTAGTCGGCAACAGCGTTGCTGGATTCAATATGCTGCATCGCTTGATCTGAATGTGACTTGCCAAAAGTGTCAGCCTGATAGTCTAGCACTGGTGAGGTGCTGAGTTTTCGTTCGATTCATGAGTGTATCCACAGCATGTGGAACCATGACTACTAACATGTTGTTCATGACCAATCCAGCAGACTGTCGAATAGACACTGCAGCTGCTGCTGTAGCTCTCAAACAACTTGGCAACGCTCTGGCTACCGGATCTAATGTGGATGAGAAATACGCACAAGGTCGCTGTTTGTCACCAAATTGTTGCGTCAAAACACTCTCTTTCATGGACATATAGTGTAAACGGCTTACTGTAGTCAGGAGTACCTAACACAGGAGCTGAGCACAACGCGTCACGCAATTCCGAGAAGCTCTGTTGACATTCATCAGACCATGGCAAAGGACTCGGAACACCTTTTCCAGTCAGAGCCACCAATGGTTTTGCCATGAGAGAAAAATTTGGGATCCATTGTCTGCAACATGACGTAATACCCAAAAACGCACGCACTTCTCTCTGTGTGCTTGGTACAGCCATCTGTGAAATTGCTTTGATTCTCTCTGGGGTCAACCTTCTTCCCTCCTTTGACAAAAGATGACCTACGTAGGTCACTTCTTGGCAACAATATTGTAGTTTAGAAGGTGAAACCTTGTGATGTAAGTCTGATAAATGACGCAGCAAAGAAATTGTAGCTGTTTTGCAAGTTTCCTTGTCGTCAGCAGCCACTAAAAGATCACCTACATATTGGATCAGAGCAACACCAGGAGGAAGTACAAAAGCATCTAATTGACTTTTAAATGCTTGGCTGTAAATTGAAGGGCTTTCACAATAACCTTGTGGAGCGCGCTTGAATCTGAAACTACGACCACCTAAGGAGAAACCAAAAATATCCCTACTTTCCTCGGCTATCGGAATGCTGAAAAAGGGATTCTTCAAGTCGATCACTGTAAACCATGTAGCTGAGGCAGGAATCAACGTCAATAATGTAGTGATTTCTGAGACCACAGGAAACTGTGGAACCACTATTTTATTAACCTCTCTGAGGTCAATCACAAATCTGTAGATTGGAGGTTTGGAAGGGTCAGTGCGTTTCAAAATCGGCAGAACAGGACTATTGCAGACATTTCCTCTAGTTTCTTCTATCACATCTTTCTGTATCAAATATTGCACGATCAGTAAAAGCGCACGTTCACCTTCATTTGAAATCCGATACTGTGGGATTCGTGGGAATCTAACATTTGCCTTCAGACTCACCACATAAGGGGGAATTTCCAGAAGACCTACATCATTAGGACCAGTCGCCCAAAGATTATCAGGGAGAGAACGCAGCTCCGGTGGGAGCTTATCCATCGACAAGTACATTGGAGAGATGACTCTCTTACCCAACGTGAGCTGTACTCCCGAAGGAGAACAGTACAATGTCGCATGCAGGCGTTTCAACAGATCTAGACCAAGCAGATTCTCATTACAACCGGTCGTCAGAATAAGGGGTGCTTCTAGTTGACATGGCCCAACAGTAATTGACAAAGGACCAGAAACAGGGTTGTGAACAGGGGCGCCTGAGAAACCTACTGAAATGTTCGTTGAGCCAGACAAAGGTGCGCCAGGGAGTTTCGCGTGCATAATTGAACTTTTTGCCGCACCAGTATCCAACAGAAATGGTTCAACCACACCTGATGTAGCTACTGCGACATAAGGTCCACTCTGATCAACTGGAACTGATACTACTCCCTCTCTCTGCCTGTGGCTGTCCTAGTACTCACTTTGTTGAACTTCTTCACTACCTTCATAATAATCCTCAACATGGTACTGGGGAGATCTACCTGATTGTGTAGATTGTACATTTCGCTGATCGAAATAATTAGATGGGCGATCAGTCTGTGGAGGCATAGTACCACGTCCTCTACCTCTAAGAGCTTGCATAAACCCACCACGACCCCTCTGAGCTGGGACACCACTAGTTTGTGAGTGCAGAACTGGACACTCATTCTTATAGTGACCCTCCTTTTTACAATAGGCACACTGATTCCATGCTAACTGTTGTCGGGGAAAACCATAGTCAAATCTTTGGGACATCCCTTGCTGGAATTGTGGCTGTTGCTGAAACTGGGGTCGTTGCTGCGAATCTGACTGATTCGAGCGAGGCGGATACACCTGTTGCAAAAGAACTTTAGTTTTCAAGTCTTTTGTCTTCTTTTCTGACTTTTCCTTCTCTTCTTTTCCTCTATTTTCGTAATACTGAGCAGTTGCAAGTATCTGTGCTGTCGTCGACACCGCCCATGCACTCTCAGAATCCTTCAACTTGTTACTAAGCTCAGGCAATAAATTAAACACAAACTTGTCGACAAACAACCTCTGACCTCCCTCGGTACTCATATCTTGCCCACTGTGGTCTACGAAGGTCTCTTCAAATCTAGTGAAGAAGTCAGAGACGCTTTCGTCCTTCTTTTGCTTGCATGCTGATAATTTATCCCAGTTGACCCGTAACGCAGGCATCAGCGTTTTCATCAAATTGATTATTCTGCCAGGCAAAGCAGCAATCAGAGGCTCAGGTTTAGCATCACCAACTTGTTGTGCATCTGCCGCTACAATAGCTGGCCAATCACCTCCTAAGGCAACCTGGTGATTCTCATGGCGAATTTTGGCCCATATAGGCTGTGGCACTACATTGCCAAATAGCATTTCGATGTCTGCCAAATTCATGACGCACGCTTGAACTGTCTGGGTTAACTCTTTATAATACCCAGCAGGATTCTTACGCGGGTCCGGCAACGCCTGTTTTACTGCTAATACTTCGGCCCGCTTCCAAGGGATGTGTATCCACACTCTATGGAAATGTGCTGGAGCAGCTAAAATATTATTAGCCGCATCAGCTTGAACTGCATCACGCCATATCGGCGGAACTTCCCTCATCGGATACTGACCTCGCTTCTTCCTAGTAATCGGAGAACCATCAGAGTCCCTTGGTGCTCGAAGAGGAGAATCAGACCTGTATGCTAAAATCAGTTCTATCGCTTCCTTTACTTCCGAACCTATTACCATTCCTGCAGCGAACCTTCTCTGAATATGTATCAAGTCAGCGGGAACGGAATCTAAGTCATCATCATCCCATTCCTCACGCAAAAGGGAACACATCACGTCAAAGACATAACACTGAGTTGGTTTATTCCATTGCATAAATGTATCCAACACTCTTCGTGCATCATACTTCACAGCTTTCGACATCCACCTAAGAGCTGTCGAATCTAATATTCCTCGTTCCTGGAGACCAGGAAGCTGACTACGTCTCTGTATAGAGTCAGAAACGGGTGTCTTAATTAAAGACCTGTAGAGAGGAGTTAAGATAATAGTTACAGAGTCAGTTATTTTCCGACGAACAGAAAGCGGAGTCAGAATGTTTACAGAGTTCGGGGACAAGGAAGCTGGAGCAGATGAAATTGTAAGGGTAGAAGTAGTAGGTAAAGCAGTTTGCGAAACGTCAGGCAAAGGCGGAACAGGCAACCCAGGTAGAGGGGGTGCCAGAGGAACATTAACCACAGGAAGAATAGGAGCTTGAATCAAAGGAAAAGGAACAACTATTCCAGGCTGACCAGCAGCCGGTTGCACAACAGGTGGTAACTGTGGTGCTGTAATACCCTGTGCATATGGTGGAGGTGATCTCAATAGGTAAGACAACAGGGGATCCTTTTCACAGTCCTCTATTGGCTTAGCAGGACACGATGGCAAGGCAGGGTAGCACTTGTCAATCGCCAAATTATGTTCTCTATTCGCTACCTCTATTGCTTTTTCAGTTTCGTTGACATGCAACTGCCTAGCAGACTGCATTAAAGTCAACCCTTTCTCTTTCTGTTCCTTCTTCATTTTTCTAATTTCTCTCTGTCTAGCTTCTTTACGCCAAAAGCGAAAAGAATCGAACATTGCCGTCCGGGCTTTCTTTTTAAACAACTTCACTTCTAGATTGTCTAGAATTTTAGTTTCAAAGCTACCATGTGGTGGCCAACTAAGGACACCATCTTTCCTGGTGTAACGGACCCACACTCCATTATAAGTGATAGGACTCACACCATGTTTACAATAGAGCTCATATGTAGGAGTTCCGATCGGAGGAACCGGACACGAGTCCTCCAACCGGGAATCCCTGTTGCAACTTAACCAGGACAGGAAACAATTACTATGGCTAGCCATTTCAAACTAAGGACAAATTCTAACCAAAATGCGCAAAGAACTTAGGCCTACCAAATGAACCAATACCAAACCAAAGATTATCTTAACAAGAGCAACCAGTGATAATCTACAAATCCACAACAAACATACCCAGAGAACAAAAAGGATTATCCGAACAAGAGCAACCAATGATAAATCCTTACAAGAGCAACTAAGAGCAACCAAACTGGGCGCGACCCACTTAATACTTAACTGAAATGGCGAAGACGTCACCAAGGAGAACCCGTCTACGTCTCGCTGTACTAAGGTCTGCACCTCGGGTCCAAGACAGGGCGACAGTCAGGGCAGCGGTCCTCTGTAGCCGTCTGGGAGCGGGAACCCTCGTGGAAGAGATCGTCGGGCCACTTTTACGACATACAGGGATCGATGAAGCGGGGTACCCCCCTCCGGAATCTCACACGAAGCTCCTCGAAATCTTCAGGCTTTGGACCGGTACCGGTTGACGTCGCCCCACAATGGGCGCCAAATTGAGGTTCTGGACTTTCTTAGAGTCCAGAGGTGTCAGGGAAACAACACCCAAAAGACCCCTGAGTTCCTTCCTGCCTTGGTGCACAAATAAACAGAGACACGGGCTTCTCAATGGTGGCGTCAGAGACCAAGGTTTATTTACTGCAGGGACACAGAAGTCGTAGGAACCACACAAAGGCAGAATCTAGGAGACTGTTCAAATTGTATAAAGTGGGTCGCTCCTTAAATACACCAAATGTGTCCTCAGGCAGCATTGCAAAAATATCTTTCATGCCCAGCCCGGTATCCCAAACAAACAATAAACATATACCAAACGATAATTATTCGTAAGTTTCCAGTGTTCGATCAAGTCTCCATTCTTCGACCGATCCACCCCATCATAAAAATTGTATCCTCCCCATAGTAAAAGCCCAGAAGGAGAGGAGCAGAGCAAGGTGTGAAAGATAGATAAGTAGGATAAGAGATGCTTGTGGGTCATAAACGGGCATGGCTACTGTCTTCGGCCTCCTAATCGTGATCAGGCCAACGAACACAAGAACCAGTATAGCATGATTGGCCTCAGGCAAGGGAGGTAGCTTCTGCCTAGTCATGCAGCATCAGCTTCCTTGGACTAAAGCTTACGTGTCCTTAACAAGGTGATTCAGCCAGGGTCATTGCTTGTCCATTGACTATGTGAGGGCAAGAAACAAAATGGATGCCGTATCTAAAATGGATGCCATGAATTTACAACAGAATGCCCTATTTCTCAGTGAATCCACGCTCGTAGCACAGCGAAAACACTGCCACATACTAAATGGATCATTTACGGTTCACTGGTACCAAAATCGTGTCAGTACTACGATACCGAACACACGGGTTCGGATCGCTACAGAACCTCAGGAGGGACTGCCAGTCTGTGACCTGGTTCTGTGTGCTGGCCTGTTTCCTGCATTCCTGCTTGTGTGCCCCCAATGATCTTCAAGGACATGTTGGTTTGCCACCCTTGTTGGTTGCAACTTCAGGGTCATCAAATGTTTCATCAGCACACCACTGCCTTGCGTCTCTTGTGTTCTGTGAGTCCAGCAGCAGAATGAACTACAATAAGAGCCATGATGGTCCGTTCCTGCTCTGTCAAAAATCAACAAGAGAGGAAGGGATCTACACGGCTAGTCCCCTCAGTAGATTATCCAAAATCAACAAAGCCAGTGTACAGTAAATCAAAACAAAGGGCACTGTAGTCAAAACAGTACTGTAGTCAAAAGAGCACAGGTCCACAATTTCCATATAAACCGGTATGTTCACGGAAAGAAAGTAGACCTCTATGGAACAATACCCAGTTGGTGTTAAAAGCCCTCACTCGCCAACCTGGTTGGTGACATGCTTCATCATTGGGCTTCCACTGGGACGACCGAATGTCATCCCAGTGTGCTGCAACGCCAGGTTACTGCGGAGCGGGGTTTTTTGTGTGGGGAAAGTGAATTTAAAATCTCCAATTGAGTCAAAAAATAATAAAACTTTAATAATTTTGCTTAATTGGAAAAGAATAAAAGGGATGGTCATCCGGACCCGGCAGCAAGAGGCTGTGTAGGTTTTCTACTGGTGCTGAGCAGCAAGGGCGGTGTGCCAATTTGCTCCCACCCCCCTCCCGGGATCCATGAGGCAATTAACGGATTGGCCTCTCAAGTAAACTCGTTCCTCTCCCCTTAACAATTAACATTAACTGGCGGAGTTTTCACTATCAAGTTTTTTTGATTTTCACATTAGTAGCCCACGGTAGGGTGGACCTTAGAGTGTTCACACCACCGGGGCTCCGCACATCCACTCTGGTCCTGAAGAATGCCCGATTAACACTCATAGAGGTAGAAACATGTTGACCGCCGCGGAGTGAACCAGGTCTTTTATTTTTTTGACCCTCACTCCCTTTTATTCTTTTCCAATTAAGCAAAATTATTAAAGTTTTATTTTTTGACTCAATTGGAGATTTTAAATTCACTTTCCCCACACAAAAAACCCCGCTCCGCAGTAACCTGGCGTTGCAGCACACTGGGATGACATTCGGTCGTCCCAGTGATGAAGCATGTCACCAACCAGGTTGGTGAGTGAGGGCTTTTAATACCAACTGGGTATTGTTCCATAGAGGTCTACTTTCTTTCCGTGAACATACCGGTTTATATGGAAATTGTGGACCTGTGCTCTTTTGACTACAGTACTGTTTTGACTACAGTGCCCGTTCCTGCTCTGGCCACATCATCCTTACTGCCAGCGGGTGTTGAGCACTGCACTCTTACGCCCTTTTGATTTAAGCGCATTGTGTGTGCTGTGGCCCCGTGAGGACCTAATCCTTCAGAAAGTAGGGGCCTCCTATGTGCCATCCGTTTTTCTCTGATGCCTCTCCAGTGAGAGAGAGCCGTCAGAGCAGTGAGGGAAACCCCAAGAGGAGGGGCACAAGTGAAACACGAGAACTCCGCTGACGTCACAACACGGATGGCACCTGACGGCTCAACAAAGCTGTACCGGACCGTAGTGGAGTTGATGCCTCACTTACTGCTTTATGGGGGAGCTGCCCACTGGTGTGAAGCCCGAAGTGGGATTCCCAATCCTGACGGCAACATCAGAAGCGTACTTTGCATACCCTTCTGGTTGCTGCAGCAATACTTTTGGCATGGAGCTGACGACCAGGCGAGGTCTTCCTGTGGGGTCCTCAGTGTGTGTGCTGTTCTCCCATGGATTCCGCCAAGTGCATCTGTTCCAGCTATCACTCCCGCTCTGAGAGAAGGCTGCCATTGTCTTCAGCAGCCGCTTGGTTGTGGGCAGCTGCACCTCATCTCAGTATGCACCGGAAGAGGTCTCCCCGCACCGCTGTCTACATTGGAGGCATCCCCCCTTTTGGGACCACACACATCTTGGGTGCACTTTACTGCCATTTTGGTGGCCGTACATGGTGAGGCCTCAACTGAGGCCCCCTAGTAACTTGCTCAATGGGGAAATCCAGAGATCACAGTAATAACTGTCATAGGTGCGCAGTTTTTTCTGTGCCCTACGCTTTGGGGTTATTTACCATATAACACATAAAATGAGTTTGGATGGGCTATGGCCTATGCGTTATGGTGATCCCTGGTACTGCATGTGTTATGGTCTTGTAATCTACTGCATTTCATGCTCTGATATTGATGTATGTTGTTTCACCTTTCACTGGCAGGATAACGAGTACTATTTCAGGGACTGCATAATATACACAGTAATGTTTTTTTCATGATGCTTGCAATGTATAAGCTTTGTTTTCTCATATTGCACTCATTGTGATGTTTGACGATTGCCTGTTTAGCAAAGTAATTATTGGTTTATGTCATTTTGGTCTTGTGTTATATACAATACAGTCTATTTTTATAGAATATTGTGTGGAGTCTCATTTGTGGTGTAGTTAATGTGTTGCGCAAACCCTTTACACATTGCCTCTAGGATAAGCCTGACTGCTCTGTGCCAAGCTACCAAGGGGATGAGCACAGGTTACCTTTGGTGTGTAAGTTACTTGCCCTGACTAGAGTGGTGGGTACTGTCTGGCTTAGGTGCATACCCTAGCCAAACAGAAACATTATTTCTAACAGTTTGATTCTCTGTTGAATTTGCAAAGCCAATAGGTCTCGCCTTTGGGACCTTATACGTGTTTAGTTATCCAGCACAATATCCTTGGAGCAACAACATCAAGTGTTGCATGGCTAAACACTTAGAAGGTCCCAAAGGCGAGACCTATTGGCTATGCCAATGCTTGTTGTGTTTGATGTAATGCCTTAAGTGGCCATGGGTACGTATGCCTAGACATGAATATCAACTGGAAAGGCACAAACCAGAAATCTCATTCCTTACAAGTTTGTCCATAGTAGTCCAATTGATCATACAAGAATACTACTTCAAGAATTAGTTTTATTTAATTAAGTTTCTTAAATCGTTTGCTCAAAGAATGTATGACTATCTTAACAGACAAATTGTTTCACTCTTAAACAAAGAACTTCACCAAGCCTACAACCAATAACGGTGTATCCTCACTTAAGAGTCCCAAGTAGTAAATGGATTATATGTCTGCATTGGTTGTTGTATCCAGATGTGTACTGTGGCCAGACAGAACCCCCAATCAAGGCAAAACTGGCCTTGGATTTTAGCACAAGGAGGACCTAGTATGACAGCTCAAGCTGGACTGTTCCTACTGAAGTATGGTGAAGACTGATTTGCATATGTCTTGGTCCAAACTGAAGTGGCATGGTGACCAAAATGTGTGTTGAAATGCCACAGAGTGATTGGCATTGTTTAGACTTAGTGCAAGCATTCCTTCCATCACATTTTGATCACTGCCACACACTGGCAGTCCTCTACTCACAGTAGTGCACTCAGACATGTTTAGTATGGCCAGTACAGAGAATAGCGACAGATACTGACCAATGACTCCCAAGGCAAAGCAGATGGCCTCACTCTTCACCTGCCAAACACCATCAGAAGTGCCAGCCTCGGTTAGATAATATCACAATTCTGAATCTTGACCAGGGCCAGCAGCAGCTTTTTTGACACCATCTGGCAAGTAAGATGTGTATGTATGGAGACTCTTCACAAATCTTATTGCACTAAGACAATAAACCACCTTCCCATTAGGCATTTAATCAGTTAATTTTATTTGCTTGAAATTGAATGGAAAGTATTGACAAAGTGCACGCAGATAAAACAGAAGAGTTAATTATTAATGGAAAGTCTGACCGTTTGCTTGATACACATTGGTCAGTAGAAATTGCCAATCTACCTTGGTGTAAAAATTGATAGTGCTCTATCCATGGCCACTTAGATTTCCTCTCTAGCTTCCTTTGTGGGTTTTTTACCACCGTAAAATCCTGAGGAAACTGATTCCATTTGTGACAGAGGATGGACAAAGAACAGCTGTCACCACGATAATTGGATCTAGACTGGACCGCACCAACTCGTTACCTTGTCTACCATCCACTCTATTAAAGAAACTTTAAGAGCTTCAAAATTGGGCAGCGTGGGTGATCTTAAACTCCCAGATTCGCACATGCTTGTCTGCTACCTCAAAGCTTCCACTGGCTTCACAGCAACCAGAGGATTCAGCTTGAACTTCAGGGAATAGCTCCTTCTTTCATCCAACTCTTAGATAAATCACCGGTCGCACCATATGATCCTCCCTTGGTAAACTGTTGGCTGTTCCTAATTTTTTTTTAAAGCCAGAGTCGGAGTGGCAGCCTCTCTGTTCTAGCCCAGTGGTTCTGGAATCTCCTAAATGGAATCCGAGTTGAAGCCAACTTAATGTATTTCAGTCTTATGCTAAAAACGTGGCTTTTTCACCAAGCTTTATTTTTCTAATCTTTAGTTTTACTGCCAAGAAACTGTTTGGTGAATGTGCACTCTACAAATGTTAGTAACAAAGCAGATTAAAGAGCTTTACTCTAAACTATTGGCCTCAGTAGTGCAGAACAATAAACGTGTCTCAGTCAACTGGCCACACATTCAACAGGGATTGTTACAACCAATTAAACCACAAAAGGCAGCAATGCAGACATTTCACCAATTATTCAGATAAAACACCTAATCCAATGCAGTATATGAAGAAAAGGAACTTGCACATCAGGTTATTAATCGCAACAAGTTCCGGTGATGAAATATTCCACTGCGTTCACCAAAAACGGAGATCTACATTAAACATTAGAGTGGTGCTTTTCAAAACTGCCTAATTTTTGCTTTGCTTAGTACAAGTGGATGAGAACGGTTTGTCGAAAGCATCAAATCACAATCAGCAATACCAATGGTTGTGCAAATCATTCATTAGCGGTTTAATGTAGGTTTTCTGGAAAGCCTCCTCACAGACGCAGTGGAAGCATGACATCATTGAACTACCATTGCAGCCCTGGGCTTTTCTTTAACCGCTTCAGTGCCCATGACGAGATGGTCTCGTCATGGAGCGCGGTTGCGCTGTGCCCATGACGAGACTATCTCGTCATGAACCCCGCCCGCTAATGCAACGGCCGGCACAGGGCGGGGAAAGGGCATGGCACTGAAGGGGTTAATTGGAAAGTTCCAGCATGCCAAACTATTCAATATGATTGAGCTCACTGAATCAATTTCTAAAGTATGTTCTTAAAGTGATTCTTACAGGACTGTCCTTGTGTGTTTCACACAAGCCATACATGAATACATCCTCCGGTCAGTGAGTGAACCATCAGGTAGCTAAAATCTAATGCGCTCTGGAGAGAATACAAATCAGCATCTGGAAGGGCAGTCGATGACAGATGCATGCCCAACAGTCTCTGATGAGCAGCCCCATGGACTCCACCGGGCACAATTCCTGCCTTATAGACACCAGCCAAGAAGAGGAGCCGAGATGCTGAAAGCACAACGCAGAGCAGTGAGTGGGTGTGGTCACCACCAGATGGGTGTGAAGTAGGCTTCCAGTGCGGTGGCTCAGAGCAGTCATTTTCCCTCAGCCAAATGGTCGTCTGTGCTGGATGTGCTGCTCCTCATTTTTGGGTCTGGCTTAACAACGCTGCGGTGTACATGACCTATTGCTACACATTCTTTAAAATACACAGTGCGTTTTGGCCATGTGGGCATTTCTCTCACCTCCTGCTATTGGATGTTTGATGTAGGATTCCGCCCATTTGAAAGAGCTTCTATTGGAATGCATGAGAAATTAAAGTGTGAGAAGTATAACGAATCGTTATACTGTTTATGACGTTTAATTATTTATCTCATACATGCATTCGTTATAGAAAGCAATCCTATTTCTGCTACTTCATTGGGAAAGCCAATAAAGCTTAGTTTAATGTGCTAAACAAGCAAAATGTGTGCCTGCAACACACCCAAACTGCATTTGTGAATGCCTGTCTTTCCATGCCATCGGCTTTGCCAACGCCTGTTTGAGTTCTATCCTTACACTTAAGGCCACGGATATGACTTAAACATATTTATAAATAGCTCCTAAATATGAAAACATCCGGTGAGTCAGGTGTAAGTGGAATGGTTGTGAAAGTGCCGTTTTTGCCCCACAACCTGTGCGCACATATCCACCGAAAGGAACGAGGTGGTGAAAAGTTCTGACTCATTTCCGATGTATAATGCACTACAAGCCACAGTTCAATTTTTTTTGTAAAGAAAATGTGCGAGGCAAATTGTGGTTCACTGATACAGTATGGGTGCCTGTACTACCTTTTTGAAAGGTGAACTCTTTGCATGTTGACCCAGTTTGTAGACATTGCAATTGCTAAAGAACTGCATCACGCACAAGCCGAGTTTATCTACACTTTGATAAAGCCATTGCTTTTTGAGCGTTTCCAACAACGTCAGTCGTTACATCTTGGTAAAACAAAAAAAATCCGCATCTAGGGAGTCATTTCGCAGCCATTTAAAAGGTCACCGGCCTGGACAATCTCCTAGGAGCAGTCAATTTGCATTAAGCCATGGTTGCAGTATGCAGAGCAACAGTTCCTACACCTGGCGAAACTCAGGGTTCCCTGCCACAAAACCAGTGAGCGGTCTGTAAGGCTGCCCGGGGGGGGGGGGGGGGGGTTGCGTAGCAGCCCCCCCCCTAAAAGGGCGGCCGCCTTAGTGCCACAGGAAGGCACAGGGGTGAGAGGTCTAGTCCCTGGGTCCGCCAGGGGAGACCCAAGCAGATGGCTACTTCCGGCGGGAAGGGGACAGGGATATTTATACTGTCTCCACCCCTTCCTCGCCCTCTTGTCCCTCTCGTTCGCCTTGGAGCAGGTCGCTGCTCGATCGTCTCGTCGTTACTGGTTATCGTCATGCGCCCTCCGCTAGTGCCTCTACTGGGTGAGTTGCCGGTGACCTTCCTCTCGCCCCGGCCCTGTCCCTGGGCAGTACCAGGTGACGGGGCCCTGTGGTCGGAGCACCACGGGCGGGGGGGGGCAGGCGCGGAGAGGGTTAGTATCTCTGTTGTCGGGGCGAGTTTGGTAAGGGGGGGGCAAGAGCATGCCCTGCTATCGGGGCCACAAAAGTCTCGGGCGGCGCGGTGGCTCGCTATGGCGCTGGGGGCATTTCGTCTCGCGCGCGGCCCGCGTTATTCCGGCTTCAGAGTCGATGTAGACTCTCAACTCTCTGTGCTAGCTTGGGAGTCGGGCATTGCTTCGTGGAAACCGGGGTTTGAGCCTCCACATCCTGTGATTCTGGGCAAATCACTTAATCTCCCCGTCCTTATATGTGTAATGTAATTACGGTGTTGGCTTAGTTTAGTTGGCTCATGTTGCTATCTCCTCATGTGTCTTCACCTCCGGCTCATCTCGCCTTGGTTTTCTGGCGTCGGATTCATCGCCGTGCATCATGCATCGTCGCGTTTGTGGGTGCCTGTTTGGTTTTTCGCGGTGAGTCCCCCTGCAATATGGGTGCCACTCTGCCAGTTTGCGCAAGTTCAAATGACCCCCTTTCGGTCCCTTGGGGCATGCCATCCGGCAGGCTGAAGCCGCGTGTCGTTGTAAATGGCGGTGGGTTGCGTGGTAGGTGTGAGGGTGCAGGTCGAAGACAGTGGGCAGTCTTACTTGGAATGTCGGTGCCATTAACGTTATTAAAGGTGCGGGGTGTCGCATTCATTAGGAGCTTCGGAGAGAAAGGTGACGCGTTGTGGGAGCAAAGCGTGATGCCAATGGTGTTGTATGTGGTGTAGCATTGCAAGCTATGGCGATTTTAGTGCAGACAAGAGTGGGTGTCGAAACAAACTAACTTTTGATGCTTGCATTGAGTGACTAGTGATGTGTGGGTGCGATCGGCGCTTGTGTGCCGCAGGAGGCAGTGTACAGCGAATCTTTTGTAATGGAGGCATTACTTTATTTGTTGAAACTGATTTCACTTGCAACTTCGTTCAGATAACGAATTACTCCAACGGTTTAGCGCACGGCACAGAAGTCTCGCCGCTGGGGTATGGTATTCAGTCCCCATTGGGTCAGGCACGCTTACCGTCACGTGGTAACATCACCCCTGTAGGCGGGGGTAGCGGTAATGGCGGCACGGATGCTGGCATGTCGCGATTATTGATGTGTTGGTGCTATCAGCGCGGAAGTACCCTGGGAGGCAGAGTACTTACGAGTCCTTGGGTTTCTGAAACTGACTTGCCTTACAACTTCTTTGAGTTAATGATTTATTTCAACGGTTTAGCGCCCAGCTAAATGAGGCCGCTCCTGCAGGCGGGTGCAGCGATATAACTTGTAGGTATACTAAGGACGCTCCCATATAGGGGGCCGCTGCAATGGCAGTTAGTTTTGGTTTTCAGACATTTATACGGTCATGGGGCCACGCTGGAATGATGCCGCTCTCGTATGAGGGGTGAGTATGCAATTAAGAGCTTCCGGCATTATGAGGCCGCTCCCATAGGCGGGTGCGGCAGGCATGGGGGCACAGTCGGGGTTAATGTTGGCTCCACCGTCGGCTTAGCAACAGAGTACTGATGATAAAGCAGGAATGTTTGGTGTCATGTAGTACACGTCGAGATGGGGTAGCACGATCCGGTGAAGTCAGCCGCCGTTTTCGGAGTGGGGAGCTGGCCAGATGGCAGCGGGAGGCATGGCGACGTCTTCAAACACCAACCTCAAAAGCAACAGACCTGGTGCAAGGCTCCTGTGTTACCTCTGGTGTAGGTTGGGTCTGAGCCAGCACGTGCTCATCGTGTTAAATACGCTCTTTCTATCTGCCAGCTAGAGGTTACATACGCAAGACAGCTGGTAAGGGCCTTATCCTCACTTAAATGTTAGCGCTCCATCTCGGCACTATGCAACAGCCCTACAAACCCAGCTGATAGCCCTGAAAGGCGCGGGCTCGAGACAAAGGGCGGTGATTGATATAGTATATAATTAAAATAAAAAAATTTTAAAAAAAGTATAGCCCCGCCCCGGGCATGTGGGGGGCCTCTTGCAAACACGAGCAATTGTCTCATGGGGTGAGGTTTATAGGTCAGGGTGAAACTGTGGACCTTCGCTCTGAAAGAGAACGAGTACAGCTGGAGATTGAAGAATGGATAGGGCATTAGGTAATATCCACGATTATTTAAAGTGCTCCGTTGTCGTCCCTTCTTTGGTTAATACGGTTATTACGGCCAGCCGGTACGGGGATACGATCTGTGTGATTAGCACAGCTCACGGGTTGGCAGCGCCTAAGCTAGGGTCTAAGGGCTAGTACGTGACAATGGTGCCACATTAATGCATGCTTCAATTTATATTTGCCCCGCCTTACTAAGCTAAAGATAAGGGAGTAATTGCCCAACTATATCTAGGAGTTTAGTGCTGCAGGGCGGTGCTGTAATTTTCTCTTGGGTGGCACACTGTTTGGGGGGAAATTCGTTAGAGTTGCCATAGCATATGAGGCAATCATTCTATAGACCCTGGACTCTGAAGGCTCTTGTCTTTAATAGGTTTGCTCTTGATACAAATTAGGTATGCCGCCAGGGAGAGGGTGTGGCATAACGGCCCGGCTGCTAAATTTATGGCTAGGGGTATCATGTTCTGGTATGTGCAGCAATATTAGGCAGGGGTCTGCATCCTAAGCAACAGTCAGCGCTCTAAAGCGAACGTTTGCAATATTATTCACTAGCTCAGTTGCTGCTTATTATCTTAGGCAACTAACTACCATTGACAAAGCCTACAACCCTGACGTGCCGGGCATGTTCTTGTTGGATCATATATCGGCATGCAATGACAGAAACAGCAAATCACCAGTCGGGAGGCACGTCACCTAGGCACAGAATAGCTCCCTCAAGCACAGGGGGACCCGGGTGCAGGTACTCAGGGTGTCACCAGGGGCAGGTTTACATGAGGTTTTATGGTTGCAGCGACACAAGAGGGGACACCGGGTGCATCACTCGGGTGTGGTCATGGTGTGCAAGCACGCACGAGGTGCCTTGGCCTGCAAAGCAAAGCACGTTTCCTGGGAAGAGAACCAGCTTTGCCCTGGGGGAGGCCTTGGGTGTTCAGCACAGTTACCGACTCGGTTTGCAACACTAGTCATTAATTTTGTGTTCCCGATTCTCCGTATAATGAGCATGGGTAGCGGGTGCAACATGCTCCTGCCCGGCTATGTTTCGCGGTTTTGGAATGATTTGAGGTGTGTGGTGTCCCCCGGGCGGCCGCGTGCGTGTCTCTTCGCAGTCGGCGGTTTAACGCGACTATAGATATGGTGTTGATGTTATATCTGTCATCTTGCGGACTATCTCAGATTAATGCGTGGGGGTGTGCGTTTCATAAATGTGCAGGGTGACATTGCAGAGATTGTCAACCGTGTCCTCTGGGCAGCACAGCGGGTTGAGTTTGGCGGTGCAGTCCTCTCAGGTACGGCGAGAGGCATAATCTGCATGGGTCAGCACCCGTCTTGGGGGAATTTTGACATAGTTCAGTGTCAGCAAAGAGGTGGGCTCATCATTAAAATGGTTTACCTTTCGCAATGAGCTTGGTGAATGGGATGACATCCGCGTAAGGGTAGTCTCAGGTATTTACAAGACAATGAGGGAACATCAGAGACGTATATTATATTAGTTTCACTATTGGGTAGTCAATACTCCAGGGGGAGGGAACCATACATATCACCCCCCTGCCACAGAAAGCCACGGTGATACACCCTGCACCCGGTTATGCTTCGTGGTTTGGGAATTACTTTAGGCATGCTTTGTCCACTGGCAAACCGCGTGCGTTTTTTGTCAGTCGGCAGGGAATCCAACTAGAATATTTGTGTTGTTTTTCTGTCATTTACGGCCAATCCCAGATTAATGTGATGGGGCGTGCGTACATAAATGGTCATGGTGCCTTGCTGAGATTGTCATCCGCGTACTCTGGTCAGCACAGCGGGAGTGGATTGGCTGTGCGGTCCTCACAGGTGAGGCGGGAGGTTTAATCAGCTTGGGTCAGCACCCGTCTTAGGGGCTTGGTTTCAATGCTTTGTTTCATTGGCAAATGAGACCGAGTGGACTTGGAACACCTAGTAAATGCGTGGTGTGTTGGTGGCCGGTCGGTATGCCATAGCCAGTGCCTGAGCATGCTGGGTAGCCCTGCAGACCAGTTGTACTCTGGCAAACACTTGTAGCTGCGCAGGGCTCCCTTGGTCTGTCGGGGTCTGTTATATTAGCCGGGCACTCCTGGGACGCTTCACCACTATGGTCGGGAGCAGGGGGAGGTGTCACTTTGCATCCAGCACCTAGGCTAAAAAAAAGGGTTACTCCTGTGTTGAGTGAGTGTTAATGTTACCTGGTCGTTCATTGGGGCTCCTTAGGGTAGGATGACCTAGCGGCAAGGTACAGCTAGGGTGGTTTACGTGTGCTTCAGCGATCAGGAAATAAGTATGCATCGCGGGCCCTGGCTCACACGGAAGTGGGCTAAGATTACACACACCACAGGTGCCGAGGCCTGCTCTGATGCCTGGCATTGGGGTCCCAGGTTACTTCTGAAATGGCTAGCCCTTCAGATGCGGAAAGGATGTCCGTTGTTAGTTACTCGATTGTTAAACGATTGGTTACTTCCTGGGTCTTCCGCGGGTGTAGAGCGTTAGGCTCTTGTTGTTTTTCCAGCGGGTCGGTTTGATGCCGGATGGTGTTTTTTGGGCACAATCACGTGGTGGGTCTTTCTGTGTCTGACTGGGGTTAGCCTTCCTTAATCTCCCTGCTTGTCACACACGGTTGTAAGACGGGGGGCAACTAGCCCTGTGCTGATTGAGTTGTTACTACGGTTATTGTATTAAACACATCAGGTTCTCGTGGTACTGATATTTGCACCCAATCAATAGGTACTCTAGGACGCATGTCCTCCATTCACACATCTCCAGACAGGACTGCCCCTCCTCCCCCTCCAATTCTTGGAGCAATAGGGGTCCAAATTCTTGTGGGGCTGGCAGGCTTGGACAGAGGTTGGTGGCGAGCTCCCACATTATTTGGTAGGAGGATTTCGTAGAGTCTTGGGGCAGGGCACAGGCCGCTTCCTCTCGCTCTGTTTGTTCTTCTAGGTGTGGTCGGGTCAAGTGACGGAGGAGAGCAATCATCGCATGGTATATCGGGGCATGTAGGAACGCCAGGCAAGATTGTAGCGTAGGCAGATAGTGGTACTTATCGGGGATTGGATGTTGGTCTCAATGGTATGCCGCCATGCAAGGGGACCATGTACCTAGGTCACGTACATCAGGCAGTGACAAGTGAACCGGGACCATTTGTACTAGAATATACAGGAGTGGTTCCCACCACGGTTGGTCAGATGGAAAGCTGTCATCTTTATTCTCACTGGAAACCCTTACTCCGTCACTCCTATTGTAAGCTGAGGATGCCTGTTGACGCTGTTAGACCTGTTATTAGTTATTATACACACCTGTGTGCCTTGGCATGGTTTGTCTCGCATCAGGGCCAGTTTGGGATTACTGGCGAATTGTTTGCTCTAGGAATGAAGCGGGCGCTTCTAGAACAGGGCAAGATTGATTAGGCCAGGCAGCATGACAAAGGTCTTTTCGGCACTGGCAGAATGGTGCAGGCTGCGAGGTAGTGCCACATTGCAGAACATAGATTTGTCAACATTCTGCTAGGAAATGATGAGCACCAGGAAGGTTTGAACCATGGTGAGCAATTGTTGTGGGTTTCGTGCTCAACAGGAGCAAGGGAACTGCATTCTGTTCCATCAAGCTACGGGTACTGTCTATAGCACCAGAAACTGTAAAGCTGCTGTGTTCGCCCGGGACCGGGCTGCCAATGTCATCTAACTTTGCAGCCAGACACTGAGTAGGCAAAGACTTACTTGCAATGGTGCAATGGGCACTCAGCAGTAGAGTTAGTTGAGTGTCTTCATACCCCGATATAACGTCAGTGATATAACGTAGGTTGTGGCTACACACGATCAGGCACTCTAGGGCAGCTGGGGCGGGAGTGTGCCAGTGCCAAGAGGGTGCCGGTTGCCTGGTTAGGACTGCTGGTTTGGAGGGAGCACTAATACGGATCGCCACAAGAGCACATTTTGCATTCATAGAAGGCTGAATTTATACTTTTATGGCATGGTGCCAGTTGCTTGAGTTATGCGCAGGTTTCTTGGCAGTGTCAGGAACATTCAGAATGCAATGCTGGTGGTTAGCCTGTTGTCAGGCTGTTCAGAGGTGTTTTAGCTCAAGCATGGCCAAGCATATGTTATAGGCCGGTGGTCTGCCCTGGGATTCGTGTTAACAGGCAGGTGAAGCAGCAGAACTTGGAGGGGCTTGGGTCTGACCACTGGATACAAGGGCGGAGCCTGGTTGCTCACTTAGTAGCCCGTCATTGAGTTAGACGAAACAGGTACCATTGGTGTGAGTATCGGTACCGGGGAACTTCTCCCGCCCTCCAGCACTGGCTGGCAGCTATGCAGGTTGTGGAAGTGGCCTTCCAACGGGGGCGATTTGGTCCATATGATTGGGGGGAAACTCCTGGGAGACAGATCTGGCCTACAAAGTAGCAGGAGAACTATTGGCTTTCCCAGTACTCAACATAGAGAGGTATTTATGCTTTGGTCTCCCCCCCCCCCCCCCGGTCACGCTGGCCTGTCTGCTCCCTGGTATGCTGGCAGAGGTTTGGGAGGGCAAGGCTTCACATAGGGTGGTGACTGTCAGAAGGTGATGGTCATACTCCGACTAGTACGAGACTCAGATAACTGAGGAAAGAGGAAGTAGAGCGGGCTTGTCAACGGTTAACTCCACCCGCATTGGCACTTCCTGGCAGGAGTGGCTTGTCATAGGTATTGTTCTTCAGCCAAGCAAGGGCAACATTGGACCATCGCCTAATTTTAGGTTTAAGGTCAATTCAGTCAAAAATCCACGGGGAATTTAGAAAGGAGGGGGGCACCTGTCCTGATGGGGCATGCTGGCCTCCGGCCCTGTAATGTTTAAGACCTGTTTTGGCTGGACCTGGGAGAAGCCCGACAATCAGCAGGTTGTAAGTAAAAGACCTACCTTGGTGGGGGGCCCTGGTAGTGACGGTGGCCACTCCCTAGGCTGTGGAGGAGTTACAGGGCGATCCAGGGTCTGCACATACCAAGGGATACATCATGCAGCAGCACCGCGGGGTGCGAAGCCAGGATACCCAGGGATGTTTTAGCGTTGTCCCCTGGAAGAACGACGGCGCCCCGTTAGCCGACAGGCGGTTGTGGGTCTGAGCAACCAGGGGCTGCCATGTATGCTCCGCCCACCCCTCACGGGGGGGCGTGTGAAGCTAGTGGACTGGGGGACCACGGATGGGAGGGGTGGCCCCTCCCAATATTTGGTATACACCATTCGGCGTTGCCATGGTGACTTTAGGCTTATCAGACGGGCAGGCGGCATAGGGGCTGGCCTGCCCTGGGATCGCCCTTTAGATAACCCACCATGTTTACATATTGGTTTTGCTAATAAACCTGCAGCTATATTTCTCCACTTACAATACAGTGTCATGTGGTTTATTTATGTACTTATGTGTTTTGTGACAACTGTTGCCGATATTGGCACTATGTAAGGCTGCCCGGGGGGGGGGGGTTGCGCAGCAGCCCCCCCCATAAGGGCGGCCGCCTTAGTGCCACAGGAAGGCACTGGGGTGAGAGGTCTAGTCCCTGGGTCTGCCAGGGGAGACCCCAGCAGATGGCTACTTCCGGCGGGGGCAGGAAGGGGACAGGGGTATTTATACTGTCTCCGCCCCTTCCTCGCCCTCTTGTCCCTCTCATTTGCCTTGCCCACCCCTCCGCTTACCCAGCGTCCGGAGGTACAAAGGGGGGGTCAGGTTTTTCTAACATGTTACTTTGTGTTGCAGGAGGAGTTACAGGGCGATCCAGGGTCTGCACATACCAAGGGGTACATCATGCAGCAGCACCGCGGGGTGCGAAGCCAGGATACCCAGGGATGTTTTAGCGTTGTCCCCTGGAAGAACGACGGCGCCCCGTTAGCCGACAGGCGGTTGTGGCTCTGAGCAACCAGGGGCTGCCATGTATGCTCCGCCCACCCCTCACGGGGGAGGCGTGTGAAGCTAGTGGACTGGGGGTCCACGGATGGGAGGGGTGGCCCCTCCCAATATTTGGTATACACCATTCGGTGTTGCCATGGTGACTTTAGGCTTATCAGACGGGCAGGCGGCATAGGGGCTGGCCTGCCCTGGGATCGCCCGTAAGATAACCCACCATGTTTGCATATTGGTTATGCTAATAAACCTGCAGCAATATTTCTCCACTTACAATACAGTGTCGTGTGGTTTATTTATGTACTTATGTGTTTTGTGACAACTGTTGCCGATATTGGCACTATGCAGTACCACTAACAATGACAGTTTTCTGAAGCGAGCAGCCCCGCCCAAGGCCTCATATTTAACCAATGCAGCGCCCTCTAGCAAGAGAAGCCTCAACATATGAGAATGGGTCAATAATAGACTTAGATAAACTCTGAAGAAATGCAAATACAAAGTCCCGTTTTGAAATCCAGACCAGTGTTCCAGACAGTTCTCTGTAGCATCGGGCAGAGACAGGGAAGGAGCAGATCGGTGTACATAAGATAACATGCCTGTCCAGCTTTGAAATTTCCATTAACAGGTTAAATATATTGGAGGGTGTGTGCCTACTTACCTTGTAGGACCAGCACGTTATTTTGGTAATTGGGAAAGCAGGGCATGGATGCAAAAACCACCGTGGCATGTAATGTTAAGCAACCATTACATTCATGCTATTCAACAGCGCAAATGCGCATACACCCTGGGCACTGCTAGGGGACAGTGCAAATGGTCAAATGGTTATGCTAACACTGACGTCTAAAGCGCTGTATTGCCATCAGTGGCCTGCACGCGCACACACAAAGCAGCTTCACATGACTCACAGTGAAAATAGACTAATTATTCCGCATACTCCACGAGGCTGCCCAACACCTAACGCCAAACCCTGGTCCAAATCGCACACGGTAGCGCAAGGTCGCCATTGTTTCTATCTTTAATTCCCTGATGATTTTAAACGGCGACTCACACCTGGTATAGTCTCTAAAACAGCAACTTTTGACCTCGGACCACAAACACCTACTGTGAACTCATCTTGCTCCCGGAGACCGGTGGCAGAGTGCCAACAGCGCCATCATGAGCACGTGCATTTTAACACAAGCGCGCGCCTCGCGCGAAAAGTTAAAAAAAAAAATGGCGGCCAAAGTGAAAGCGTTTCCCTTGCGGGAGCGAGCAGTGCCAGGAGCGATAATTGCTCAAACATGGCACCAAAGCTCGCTCCCACAAGGGAATCGCCAAACGTGCACGCGTTGCCATTGAAAACAATGCAACGCGTGCACGTTTTTGCCTGCAAAGCTATGTCAATTACAAAAGGTCTTTTTCCTAAGCAGCGCATGCACGTTGAGTAGGCGAGACCTAAAAAGGAACAGCTTTATGGTCAGACCACAACAAAGGAATGGAGTCTTTAAATGCTACATTACTATCAGTAGTAAAAATAGGGTCAAATAAATGACCTGCCTCCTAAGTGGGTAATTTGTACAATAGATTTAAATCACACATTTTTTGATTTTGTATGTAGGCAAAAGAACATTCTGTGGGATTCTCCAGCCACAAATTGAAGTTATCCCGGAAACTAACATCTTCATGTAATAAACACATAGGATCTGATTCACAGAGATAACTTACACCTTTGAGTAACTTCACACTTTGCAATAAGTTTTCTACTTTTGGTATTCACAAACACAGAATGTAAACTTACTCCAAAACTGTAAGTTACATGTCTCCACCCTAGAGTAAAACAATTGGCTTTCTCTTGTGCGGTTGAGTGACATCCCTCTCTAAAACCCTCTTATTTTTCCTGAATTCTACCCCCGTCTAGAAGTACCTCTGCCCCTTTTTCAGCCCTCCCCCCGTGTCCCTCCCACATGTACTACTCAAATCTATGCTTATGTATTTGGAGTCTCCTCAGGAGAAGCAGAGAGCTCCGCATACATAAGTATAGGTACAACTTACATTTTGTAGTACGTTTTGTAGTATGTTTTTGTAGTTCTACAAAACATACTATAAAGTGTATGAATCAGGCCCAGGACATTCAGTTCGTTAGAAACTGTATATAGAGAGTTTTGTGAAGCTTGAAGTGGGTGATAGGTGAGAACTCTAATTGTCTGATAGCCTGAAACGGATAATTGTACAGCTAATATGTCACAGTGCTCAATAGATGTACATTGCAATGGTTTCATCTGTAGCAAGTCTTGAAATATAATGGCCCATCTGGTTTGTGCAGATAATTTGATTGCAGAATGTTATAACCAGGCAAAACCAATTAATTGAACAAGGGTATACAGAGAGGTGAGCGCCAAGTCTCAGACAAACACAGACAGTGTTCAATCAAAGAGCAGAAACAGATCTATGTGACAAGGCAGACCACAAATGTATTAGCATAGTTTTAAGACAAATTAAAGGGGCTGTTTGGTGAAGACTCTGGTTTGGTTAATCTCTGAGTGTATTAACGATAACCTGGCATCAATGAGAGAAAGGATGTTTTTTATGTAGCTCATGCTTGTGAGTGCATCGTGAGGGTTTCATTTAACTTGAAAAAATGATGCCCAAGACTGAGTAATTGAAAGAATAGGTAATTCTTTCCATACCAGGTGAATGGGGTTTCTTTTTGACAGGTTCCTCTTTTTTCTGACAGACAGAGTGGCAGGGCATGGGGAGGTGCAGACAGGATTGGCTTTGGCGCACCTGCTGCATGGCAGCGGGACCAGGGATATGGATGTGAGGGGCTCCGCACATGACCCCAACAACTTGTCCACTGACCTCTCTTACTTCTAAAATGGCATCAAAAGCAAGAAATGAGCAGAGTATGAGCGAGAAAGAACCTTGGTGACCAAATCTAAGGGGTAAGTTAAAGTCAATGGAAATGTAAACTATTTTAAATGTATAACATTACAAGTGCAATGCAAACAATCTTAAAAATAACTAATATCAATCAATCAATCAATCAATCAGTCAATCAGGGGGTTTATATAGCGCGCTACTCACCCATGAGGGTCTCAAGGTGCTTGGGGGGGAAAGAAGACGGCTCCGGCTCAGTTGAAGAGCCAGGTCTTGAGGCCCTTCCTGAATGTGTGCAGGGTAGGGGAGCATCTCATGTTCACCGGGAGCTCGTTCCAGGTCTTTGCTGCGATGTATGAGAAGGCTCTTCCTCCAGTCTCCGGTCTTGTTTCTGCGGATGCGGGGGACCTCTGCCAGTGGGAGGTCGGCGGAACGGAGGTTTCTCTTGGGTGCGTGGAAGGTGAGTCTCTCGTTGAGGTATTTGGGTCCAATGTTGTTTAGGGCTTTGTAGGCATGGGTATGTATGGTAGTAGCAGTAGCATAATCACTCAAAAACATGGCAAAATTTAAAAAATACAGCATGGCAGCCTTTACACTAGTGCAATTGAAAGATTCGAATAGCGTCCGCATAGCTTATTCAGTTTTACGGTACGTAGGGGCTTAGCACAAGACTGTAACAACTGGTCTGTCTATTTCTCGTACTCCCAAGATGATGCCTATAGCAGAAAATGAGTCAAGTATGATAGAGGAGGAGTCTAGGGAAACAAAGCTAAAGGAGTACATTAAAGCAAATGGAAATGTATATGACTTCAAATGTATAACATCAGCAGTGAATTAATAACCTTAACAGCGAGTACAACGGGGGAAATGTGAGCAACCTTAAAAATAAAAATAGTAGCAGCAGTAGAGTAAGCTCTTAAAAACAACAAAAAAGTTAAGAAACACAGCATGGCAGTACTAACACACAGATTATCATCAGGATGGACCAGTAGATTCCACTGTCTACTACAGCCAAGGGAGTGCATGTGGGCCATTCTTCAATGGATGGAAACCAACTTCTTGAAAGTCAATGACAATACAAGTGAGCTACCTGCTCTTGGCCAATCAGCAACGATGCCTTATGGCCCTTGTGTATAGGACAATTTCAGGAGTCAGCAAGTGCAGAAGAATGATACTCCAGACCTGCTCACTCTGAGACCTGGGAAGGAAAATCAAGTGGTCCTTATAAAGTGCCTGCACTGCCTGGAAAGAGGCTTCCCATGCATGGAGAATGCACTATGTAACAGTGCTCAAATGCTGAACTACATTTCTCAGGAGGCCGTGCTCTCCCCCATAGCTTGGCGATGCAGAGTCCATCTTGGATTTCTAGGTTTCATTATCCTCATGGCCTATGGCGTCTTTGTAAGACAATCATGATATCAAGTTGCTGGAGCCAGGACTTTGCTGTGTGGATCTAGCATTTCTATCAATTGTACAGAACTGTTACGTCTTATTGGAGTTGTTTTTGAAGATATTGGGACTAAAGAGAGATATTCAGAAAATCAAGTCGTTTCGAAAACGAATTTTGAACTATTTGAACATTTAACTTGAACTCTTCGAAGACTGTAGTGTTATCACTCTGATGTAAAGGTTATCGTGTGGTAGATCAGGGAAGATTTTTTGACATACCTATGTTCCAAATGCTATACGTTAAAAATGATGTGAAAGGTATTGAGAGATCTAATAATATGTCTAGGAGTTGCCAAGTTAAGAATTTACAGGGTAATAATGATTGTGAGTTACTATATGATGGCATATGCATCAACTAGAAACGATATCTTGTCTTCCACAGGACAGTACACAATGGCAAAGCTTGAGGTAATTGTCCAATTCGTCGAGAGATTGCTGAAGAACAGATATTGAAGATATTAATTTCTTGTATATTTAGTTTAAGGAATAATACGTTCCATCAAAGTGAAGAGAGTTAGTTACACAGAAATATCACTAAGATATATCTTTCACTGTTACAATTTAAAGCAGGACTATTTGTGACTGGTACTAACGATATCTCTTATTGCTGTTAGACAAGGCATGATGCTTTGCAAACCTCAGTGCTCAGCGGAAGTGACGATTCACAAAGGTCGTGTGCAGGGTCTTTGTTTTCTCTCTTATCCCATTCCCTGTGTTCACCAATGGTCTCATATTCTTCTGTATGTGGTCACTGGTAGACATGGCGAGAGATGGAGGAGGGAATCGCTAGGGTTGGATCTCAAATACAATGCATTCCTTACTTCTGCTGCCAAACCCACATCGTTGGGAGCTTTGTTGAATTAGGAGGTTTCCGTAAAAGCACTGGTGAATGCAGTAGCCTTTTCCAACTTCTCTGTCTTTAATGTTGGGTACTCTGCTGTCACTCCCGCAGCAGAAAAGCATGCCCAGTGCTATTGAAGCAGAGGCCATGCCCAGTGGTGGAAAGTCGTTGTTAGGATCTTAGGGGCATATTTACAATAACTGGCGCATCCCTGCATATCAGCAGGGATGCGCCAGTTATTGGGCGCCACAGCTCTGCCACCATGGATGCGCCGCATTTATAATGCGGCGCACCATGGGGCAAAAATGGCACAGATGCGTGACGCATCTGTGCCTTAAAAGTGGCGCATTGCTGGAGTTGCGTCGCGCGACGCAGCTCCAGCAATGCTCTGGGCGCCCTATCTTTACAATGCTGCATCAATCCTTACGCCTGCTTCAGGCAGGCACAGGGTTTTGACGCAGCATGGCCCTAAAAGTGACTGAGTGAAATCTTGTAGATTTCACTCAGCCACTTTTAGGAGGCGTTCCTGCGCCGGAACGCCCCCCCCCTGCACAGGAACGCCTACTTCTGGCTCAGGGCTTTACAACGTGACGCATATCACAGATGCGTCACGATGTAAGTACCCCGCACCATGGCGCAGGATTTGCGTCACCGCTGCGTCACAAAAGTGACGCAACGGCGGGGTAAATGAGGCGCAAGGGGCTTGTAAATCTGCCCCTATGTGTTATACATTGTACTTGTCTGTGGGAAATCTTGCTGCATTTCTATGGGCATATTACTTAATGGAGGGCCTGATTTAGAGATTGGCGGATGGGTTATTCCATCACAGACTTGATAGATATCCAACCACCTCGTTACAAGTACCATAAGATACACTGCACTTGACACAAGGTAGGTTTGGGTAGAGGTATGTTTGTGACAGAGTAACCCATCCGACAAACTCCTACTCAGACCCTGAGTCTCTTTGGGCTTACATATTGTTTGGTATTGACGAGGCTTTTAGAAAGGAGAGTATGTGATCTGAGGCTAGACTGCCGACTTTGGAGCTGAGAATCCAAGGTTCGAGCCTCGGGTGGACTCGACATCTTGTGATTCTGGGCAAATCACGTAATCTCCCCGTGCCTGCCCCCCCCCCCCCCCCCCCCCACAAAAATGAATGTGTCCTTTTGTAACGTAACTGGTGCTCATGTAAAGCGTTCCAATACCTTGGGTTTGAGTTCGCGCTATATAAATCTGCAAACATTTTAATGATCGCACCCCTTTCGTTGTGATACGTAATTATAACCAATTTTACCGCACCGTTTTAGCACTTAAGTTTATTTTGTGTGCTAAGATCAACAGTACTAAAATCAATGTCCATAAATTTAAGACAGTAATTGTGGCATCACTAAATAAATGTGGTATTAACAGAAAGGAAGCCTGTTACTGCATGCATTAAGGAATATCAGTAAATACATGGCCATTACTTTAGAATAATGTAATATCCTGAACGCCAGATACTGTTATTATGAGTAGGTCAAAGGTACAAAATTAATTCGGTATTCCAATTTTATATTTTCTTGCAAGTGGTTCATGATTACAGGTACATTTTACGGTATACTAATTTTACCTCGCACTCTAAAGACTCATGCACAATTACAACATTATTGAGTATGGCGAAAACTCTTGTTTCTGCCTGAATTTGTATTACAGTGTAAACTGGAAATTAGGGCCTAAATAAGAGTAACATTGTCAGGCTAGCAGAGTCAGAAAGGACACTTGGCCATCAAAAACGAGCAAAATATATTTGGAATTTATACGAGAGTCAGTCTGCATTTCACCTTTCATCGTCGAGATTTAATTTATCACCACGCTATTGTAAAAAGGTTCCGTTGTTCATTCCTTCGTTTTTGATGATCACATTTTCAAAAAAACTTCTGCAAAACTCCTGTCATCTCAGCAGAGTTCAAACAGAGGTGGAAATCATTTTGCAACGAAGCTGAACCTACGAGGTTTTCTCTGGCACCAACAAAATCCAAGCGTGTGTGCCCTGCAGTGTTTTCGATAGGAAACTGCAGTTCATCAATCCATTGACCAACACATAAAAGTAGGCAGGATCACTGAAAGATCCGATAAAATATGTGCGTCTCTCAAGACAGAGCTAAATAAAAAATGCAATGCTCAACAAGATCTGAGAAAGGCATTTAATGACCTAACCAGAAGGGATAAGAACCTTTATTGCTATCATCTGCTAACCGGCTCCTCTAAAATCATCTGCACATTTTCTGGTCTAATATTTTGACCTTTTTCTGAGAAACTAAAGTGTTGTAGGAGACCTATCGACGCTCATATTGCAAATGAGGACGTGTCATTTAATTTACAGTTTAAACATTTGCTTTTCATTTTCATTCTATTGTGTTCATTTGTTCGTTGCTGCCCTTCCTGCCTTCCTTCCCTCCGTCCCTTATCAGCATTTGCTAGTAACTCTGTAGAACTACTTTCTCCTCCCTCCCTCCCTCATCAGGATGTGCTACTAAGTATTTAGAGCTGCTCCCTCCGTCCCTCTCTCTCTCCCTCATCAGGACCCCAACCCTCAGGTTTTGCAAGTAAGTGTGCAGAGCTACTCACTCCCTGCCTCCCTACTTCATCAGGATGTGCTACTAAGTCAGTAGCGGCTGCTACTCAACAGGGGTGGTGGGTGGGTGGGGCAGAGGAAGGGGGGAATAGATTAAAAAAAAACACTTACCTTAATACCGCCGGCGGCCGCCTCTCCTCCGTCCTCTCTGCAGCAGGAATCAGGAAGTGAAGCACACAGCCTCCCAGAATCCCCTGACCAATCACAACGCTGCCTTACAGCAGCATTGTGATTGGTCTGAGGACTGTAGTTTGGTGCTCAGACAGGGGCTGGCAGGCTGTGCATGTTCTCCACCCAAGCTGGAATGCAGACGGGGCGGAGAACATGCAAAGTGCGCAAGACTGTTTGGCCAGGCCAAGACGGCCGGCCAACCCATCATACGCACTTAAGGTGCTGCCACCACTCCTCTCCCTGTGATGCGGGGAGCCCAGTCCTGCCCCGCCACTTCAAATGCAAGTTGAATACAAAAAACAAAATGATAATAACAGAACAGTATCATCAATTTGTTTTTTGTTTTCAGCTTCCAGTTTAAGCAGTGGGGCGACGCTCCTCCACCTAAGCGGAGGAGTTGCTGCTGTACTACGTGTGAAGAGCTACTCGCTCGTTCCCTCACCAGAGAGTACTAGTAACGTGCAGAGCTATTCCCTCTCTTATCTGGGTGTGCTAGTAACTGTGGGAATATATCCCTCTCTCCCTCACCAGAGTGTGCCAGTGACTGTGCCGAGCTATTCCCTCTCTCATTAGGGTGTGCTAGTAACTGTTCGAAGCTACTCTCTCCCGTCCTCATAAGGGTGTTTTAGTAACTGAGTGGAGCTACTCCCTCCCTCATCAGGGTGTGTTAGTGTCTGTGCAGAGCTACTCACCCCCTCCCTCATCAGGGTGTGCTAGTAACTGTGCAGGGCTACTCCCTCCCTCCCTCCCTCATCAGGGTGTGCCAGTTACTGTGCAGAGCTACTCCCTCCCTCATCAGGGTGTGCTAGTTACTGTGCGGAGCTACTCACTCCCTCATCAGGTGGCTCTATTTCCTTCCCAATAATATCCCTATGGTGGGTAAAATTAAACCGGAGGATACTACTCTGTGTATGGAATTTAGTTTAGAAACTGGAAGTTGTTCTGTTCCCTCCAAACTCTAAATGGGGTCACAATATTATAATAAATTTGAGGTATCAGCGATTCCGTTGTATTTTTTAGTTTAAATTTCCTTCTGGCTTACTAACAAGAACAATATATTTCAGAAGGTAAGGCTTAGAGGTTTGGTATAGAAGTCACACCTTTTTATTTTTTAACAGAAGAATTGATGATTGTGCTCTGCTTCTTGACTGTGAAAAAGCAGAGTCAAAGAGAAGAAAAGTGTAGGAAAAAGTTTCTGGAGAGTGGAAAAAACAACAGGGAGGGAGAGAGTGACACAAGAGAAGGAGCAAAAGTAGAGACAAGTTACTCTACTACAGAGAAATACTGGTCCTGGGTACTACATACTGACAGACTGTGTTGTTTTGGATTAATCTCTTATTTCACTCATGGCTGTATATTTGAAAATGTGTACACTCAAGTGTAGCAGTAATTGTGCAGAGCTATTCCCTCTCTCATCAGAGTGGGCTAGTAACTGTTCAAAGCTACTCCCTCCCTTCCTTATCAGGGTGTGCTAGTAACCGAGTGGAGCTACTCCCTCCCTACTTCCCTCATCATCCCTCAGTTCAAATAATAGAAAATCAAAGAATACTAAGGGCCATATTATCAAGGAACGGCGATAACATTATTGCCGCTTTAGCGGCAGGAAACTGCCTCTAAAGCCTGCTGCTAAAGCGGCGATAATGTTATCGCCGTTCCTTGATAATATGGCCCTAAGACTTCTCATTAAAAGATGTCCAGAAAACTCAGTACAGATTCTCACCTCACTGAGTCAGTATAACAGAATAGAATGATGAGATGCTGCTCTCAGTCTAAGGAAAAGGATGAGTGAAAACTTAATCGGTCTGATCTGTATCGAAAGAGTGGAGGAATCTGCTGTAAATAAAATCTGAAGCTAGTCCAGGAATACACACTAACATAAACATCTGTTTTCTATGTTGCAACATTAATATTCTTTCTTCTCCTTGTTAACCAATAAGATTTCAGCACGCTTCTGGGAACAAGTCTACTTCTCATCTTCTCTCCAGAGTACAATCGTCTTTTAACCATGTGTCCTTGAATGTTGCGGCACATTTTTCTTGTTTTCTAAAACATTTTCCCATGAATCATCCTCGTAAGTCATGTCAATTTTAGAATTTCTAATATTTCTAGGATACAGGCTATAGGGTTTAAGTATGGTTGCGTAACACAAATATTTTGCATTAAACACGCTTCATTTTTAAACATAAATTCTGTACATAGTACTTTTAATAAAGCTTTATGTAAATAATTAAATTCGCGTTAGCAGTTCCCCCCATCTGATGGTTGAAAAACCATCACAATCTCTTTGCAAAAGATGTTGTTAAAGTACGCTTTCACTTTCTGTTGAGCCTTCTTTTTCAGTTTTAGGTTTTCCAAGTTCTCTCAGTTTCTTGTATTCCCTATTCTTTTTCTCCTCTAATTCTAATCCTCTCCCCTGAATTCTCTGTGTCTTTCTTTATTCTTTACTTCAATTTAGACAGTACGTATATAATTTATATATAGCCTTTAAAACTATCAAACAAACACCTATAATAACTTCAAGTACACGTTCAAAAACAACTCTAAAAATGTCTCCTCCTGCTGCTGAAAACCAGTTATCACCCACAGAGTCTCCTTTGCCAAACTTTTCTAATTATATCAGCAGTTTATAATGGTTCTAGTTCAGGTGTCAGGTCAGAAATGTTGTTTGAAAATTCTTCTATCTTTTTACTCCCATCTTGTATGTATGAACAGCAATGCTGAGCTTTCAGCATCTTGCAAACTACGTCTTTCTCTGCTGGTAAAATGTCTAAAGCTAATCAATTTTGTAAAACCATTGATCTAATAGACACTAATTCTGTGTAAACAGCCAGCAAATCACCAGATGCACTACTTGTTAATTTATACACTACTCTTAACAGCTTTCTAATCATTTCATCATTTAAAACTACTCCTACAGGTGGTACGATTGCTCCAAAAATGTCTACTACTAACTGTGTCCCATCATAAACATTTTGTGTATGTCTATGAGATGGTGTCATGGTTAAAGCATCTATACTATTACAGGGAACATTTTAGGAAACAATAAAGTTAAGTAGCAAATACCCTGGCAATCAGCAGGTAACTGGAAATAAGCATCTTGTCCACGAACAAAATAAACTCCTGGAATAACTGCCTTTTCCCCTGTCAGAAATTTAACAGGTCCTCCCAAATTTTCAAATGAGTGTACATAACTACTGATCCCACTGTATCTTTTTCTAAATTGATTTCTTGTTTTATAAACACATAATTTTCCTCTTTTTTATCTGTCTAATTTCAATTTTGGATATACCATTTTCAATTTATATTCATCGTCTTCTTCCAAACATTCTTTTAAAGTTCATCCTTGTCTTTACCATGAAAGACCTGGGCTCCCTTTTACTCTAATGTTGAAATGTATGTTTTCTCCAATGGTCTCATCAGACAGGTCAAATGGTTTTTGTATGCCTTAACAGTGTCTATAACAGTGGAGGGTCTAAAGAAATACCATGCAGTGTCTTGATCTTTTGAAAGAATCATGTCGTAATTGGAAAAATAATATTCAAAGAACTCCTGTCTATAAAATAAGCTAAGCAGTATGCTACATGTAATTGCATATGACAGCAAGATGTGGTGATACGTCACCTTATCTGCAGCAGAAGAAGGTAAATGTAGCAATCTTTGGCATCTAAAGCTTGGGTGCGTTCTTGAATTAATCTAGAATAAACATTAGTTCCTACAAATGAAGCTTTCAATTTTGTTTTGTGTATTGTGCGTACAGATGTTGTAGTTTCAGGTGTAGACACTGGCATCTCTATCTCTGGTGTAAAATCAAATCCAACTAAAAGTATTATAATAACTATTAGTACAACTATTAAAGTGATACCTAAAATGATCCAAATCTAGCTTTGGTAAGGAAACACATGTTTGTCTACAGTCAGACCTTTTAGTAGAATATAGCTGCCAGAAGACACAATTTTCTTTCTCAAGTCCTACTTGTGCAAAACACAAAACTTTTTCTTCTTTTGAAAGTTGACTTGTAGTTATTTACTTCAGATTATATACAATAATCTTCATGAGTCATCCCTAAATCTACCCCGTCTTCTTTTAAATGTGTTAGTCCTACTCTTCCACTTTAACCTAAGACCTATAAGACCTAGGGAATTCTTCAAATTTATTTTTATTTATTTTTTTATCAGTTCTTGTTACTATTTCAATTATTTTTTACTTTTTGACTTTAACACAGTTAATCATTTGCCATTGAAGCTGTTTTCAGACTCATGTTCAAATAATAATGTTCATCAAGTTCTCAATTGCAACATTTACTTCAAATATTTTTGTTTTAATCAACACTGTATGTCAGTGTGGGGTATCATGGAGGCTTAAACAACTCGGAGCTCAATTCATCTGGGCTTTGTTTTGACCCACTTGACATATTTCTTGTATAGTAGGTCCACTCAGGTGCTGAATACCTTCAACAAGGCACTCTTGCTCTTTTGGATCTCCCTAAAGTATGCTGCTCCTCGTCTGTGTCCCGTATACCACTAGACTGTTTCTTCGATGATTTAGGCAATATACATACAATTGATGCACTTGGCCATTCAAATTTCCGGATCTTGTCTCACACTCGTTCCTTAATCTGGGTCATTATTTTTGTGAAAATCCAACAGTTTCTTTAGAGTGTACTTCCATACCAGTGTAAGATATTCCAGGAACTTGCACTAGCATGAGAACTTGGTGATCTTTACCCCTTTCTTGTTCTTCTGAATTGGCTGTCACCGGTTCTCTCTAAATTGGTTCAAAGAACATGTGAACACCATACTCTCTGAATGTGGGATACATGCACCCAATAAGGTATCTCACCATATTTGACAGCAGTGTTTGTGATCAGAATGACTTGGTAGGAGCATTTCCACCTTGGCTCCAAAAAGGACTTCCGCACGTGCTTCTTCACCAAAAGCCAGTCACCGGGACTAAGGTCATGGCACTGCTTCTGATGTCGATTGGCAGTGGCAGCTTCAACCTGGTGAGGATTTCATGAGGTGATAATTCTATTCTCCTGTCAGTAGTACTTGAAAAAGTTGTCAGTGGTAAGGCACATGGCCATTTCAACGAAGTGAAAGCACAAACTTTAGCTAATCGAGGCTTCAAAGTTCCATTTACCCAATTCATTACTCCTGAAGCCTCAGGTAGGCCTGGGCGTAAAATTCTACTCTGCTTGTGGAGTTTACGGAGTTCTGCCCATTCCATGCTCCAACCATGTTGTTCTACTTCTGAAGCCTCTTCTTGCTATCTTTTAATCTCTTCCCAAGTGTCAGCTACTGACAGTAACATAGAGAAAGCAATGTCTTAATCAGATTCATTTGTATATTCTCCTTTAAATGTGAAAGTCACTAGTGCACAATATTGGGCAACTTTCATGTGCATATCGATTTCAACTGTATCATAATCATTGCCAGTTCTGTGAGCAGTACATCTTATTACTCCAGTTTCCTGGGGCAACTACAAAGCTTCCAGCAATTCTTTCATATATTCCCAAAGGCTAATGGTGGACCGTGAAGATATGATAAACCTTCTTTGTGACCACAACTGTCCAAACTCATGAACCACACTAAAGCCACACTCGCAACTTGTAAATATAGTCACTCTCATTTGTGCTGAAAGGCAACATGCTCTCGTAAGGACTTAAGCAGAGGTAACACTAGAAGCCATTAAGCTCCTACCACTTCTTCAATTGTTCAAATTGCATATGCTGAGAGTTTCTTCCTTGCTTCTTAAACATGAGCCATCAACAAAAATTACATAATCGGGTTCATCGAGAGGTTCGTCCTTTTCTGGTCTTGCTTGATGCATAAGTCCATAACATCTACACAATCCTGCTCACCTTCATCCCCATTAATTTCATTTTTAGGGGAGGGCAATAAGGTAGATGGATTCAGCATGCGACATCTCCTGAGTATCACATTCTCGTCTGCAAGTATCTGTTCATATTTTGTGAGTCTACTGTTTATCAAATACTGTGTTTTAGTTTGGTTGAGTAATATCTCCACTGAATGAGGAACCATCACTATAAGGGGATGTCCCATCACTATGCTCTCACATGTCTCAATATTGAACAACTGCAAACCGCTTTAAGGCAGCCGGGCAATCCTGCAGCAACAGGGCCAAGAGTAGTAAAAAAATAAGCCATAGGTCTTTGTGAATCTCCATGTATCTGAGTAATACTGAGGGAGCGCAGCCCTTCCTCTCACTGCAAAATAATGTGAACATCTTTTTGTAATCTGGCATTCCTAGTGCCGGGGCATGACAGAGACTTTATTTCACCTCTAGGAAAGATTTCAAGCAATCATTGTCTCATGGTAGCAGATCAGGCACATCTTTGTGTGTCAGACTCTGTAAAGGCTTGACCACCAGGGGAAAGTTTGGTGTCCACTGTCTACTGCAGCCAATAATTCCCATGAACATTCTGACTTCTCTCTGAGTTCTTGGTGGCTTCATAGTCAAAATCATTTCCACTCTCTCTTGTGACACCTTTCTCGTTCCCTTCTCAATTATGTGCCCCAAATACTGGAATTCTTTTTAACAATACTGCAGTTTTTTGGAGACAACTGGGGCCTTATTACAAGTCTGTCTCGTGGTGGTGGTGGCCCAGCCACTGCTACAGCAGCGGTCCAAACGCCCTATTACTATTTGGGTGGCTGGACCAGAACTCTGCCAAGTAACCGCCTGTTTCCTGGCGGTGGCGCTGCGGCCAGGGCCATTGTAAGATGCAGGTGGTGCCGCTGCCGCACCATCATACATATTACAAGTTTCAGGACCGCCAGCGTTTTCATGGACGTCTTTCTTCCATGAAAAGTTTGGCAGTGCTGAAACAAAGGGGGCCCTAGGGGGCCCTTAGTGTCCCCTCAGCCTGGGGATGCATGCAGGGGGGCACAACATGTGCCCCTGTGTGCATGTTCCCCAGTTCCTGCATGGCATGAACTTAACAGCCTGTGTGGCATCCTCATTACGGTGCATTTTAAAAAAGGCGCCGCCGCAGGAACCGCCACGCAACTCGCCCACCAGACCAAAAAATTACTTGTAATCTGGCAGGCATGCGCCAGTGACTGTTGGTGGTGTGCAGCGTGGGGATGGCAGACCACCCACCCCCGCACCACCAAAAGTTGTAATCAGGCCCTTATTGTTGTCTGAAAACTACTGGATATACGAGGCACTCTGCAGCACATGCTTTCAAAACTGCTGAACTGCTACAAAATCGGCCTCATACCCTTACAGTCTCGCGGGCAAATGCCCAATGCCCGGTATAAAAATCCGGCCTCGGTTCTCTATGACTTGCAAAGTTGTCAAGGTCTCTTCTGCAGCCTTCTGCTGTGATCACCAGACTATTAGTTGAAAGTTTTTATTGTTTGTTGTTTCATATTAGTTAGAAAATCTCGGGTGCCATTAACATATACGGAGTCAAATTAGCTTTTTAGAAATGGGATGGTGTTTAAATGTTAAGTAATGATATGTATTATTCTTGTGTTCTGATTTGCTACAGAAATTATACTTTTGGCAACACCATGATGATTTCAGAGTTTTTCGAATTTGTTATGCAAGAAAATTGAGTAAAAGAGCCCCTCGATTTTGGGGCTGAGGCCGAAAAACATTCCTATGCTACTAGGGATGCTGTCTAATATCCTTCTAATTTTGCTGTTCATCTGAGACTTAAAATAATATTGGGTTTTCTATACTCTGTATAACTTTGCATCTGAGAACCTTCAAAGCATTCACTCTGTACTGCTTAGTTTGAATTTTTGTAATAAAACCCTATTAACTTTTCCATTGAGCTAGAACTCAACTATTGACTTGGCCCCATATTTGAACCGTTTACTCTGCTAATTGATGTTTGATGAGGTACCTTGATGCACGATTCAATCTGTGGGCGAACCGCATTTGGAAAAATGTCAGGTTGCTCAATTTTTGATATGTCTAATTTTTGGGGTACGATTTTGCTTCCACATATGTACAAATTTGGAATACATAAAAATTGAGGTCTTGTGATGCCATCAGTGATACAGTGACTGTATCAGAAAGGGTCAAACCATCAGTCAGGTGATAGGATGTTTTGATGTGCACCTTATTGATTGTCCCAACCTGGACCCAGCCTTGTTGAAAGACGACGATAATAATAAGGATGAATAAGGAATGCACCCCAAAGTTGCCGATCACCAAGAGTGGGGCTGATCATACAAACAGCCCACACCTTTTTGCTGTTCTGTAAGGTGGTTTTGTCACACAAGTTCTCATATTCATTAATTAAACTTGATTGTAAACTTCATGCTGGCACAAATTCCAGAGGTATTTGCCCAAGAGTAATACTTATAATGTGATATTTATTATGGTTAAAATGTACATAGTTATTTTTTCCAGGAAATTAGTCATGCTCCGTTTGCATAAAAGTTAGGGGTATATTTACAAAAGTGGTGCCAAAGCAAAGCACCCACAATTTTACCACTGCGGTACGACACTTACTAACGCAACGTTAGCATCATATGTACAATGTGATGCTACATGGCGTTACGAAGATTTAGCAGCTGAAAAAACTGCCTCTGAAGTCAGCGTCAAGTCATACGAACAAATCACGCTACAGTACAAAAAGTGACTTTTGGCCAATTAGCGGTGCGAAAATGCACGCTAGCCAGCCCAGCGTCACTTTTGTGCTCCTACCTGGAAAAACACACTAAAACACCACCTAGTGAAGAAAAGAGAGTTACACTTAACTGAAAGCATCTATGGAGCAGTCAGAAGTCAACACACCTACAGGACAACAACCATACCATCCCCACTACCAGCCAGGATGACCAGCCAGTCAGGGAAAGAGGAGGAAATGCAACAAATCTATAGGCAGCATTGCACACCCAAGGGAGTAGTCCAATGCCCCAGAAGGAGCTGGATCCCTTGGAGGAGAGCAGGTGTTTGCAGTCATCTCTGAGGAGTAGTGGTTGGAGTTGCGGGACAGGACAGTGCTGACTATGACCAACTACTTCAGCATCAGGGTAAGTCTCAAAAAGAGCCAATGTGGGGAACTACATCATGTCATGCAGTCCAGGTAGCTATGTCCCAGCTCTCTGCCACACTCTCTGCAGGAGAAACAGTAGGTGCTCGGCTCATCTATGGTTACTAATGACATCAATGGAAGGCTCATGGGAATTTTGATCATATGTTGGTGTAGGACAGCCTTGCAAGCCTTCTAGCTGTGCTAACCTATCTCAAAATGAAAGGGTTGCAATGTTCAGTTTCTACAAGATACCACACAGTTTTCACTGTCTGCGCTGGTGCACAAACAGCAGACATATACGAAAGCAGCCCATCTGCACCATGGTTCAAAGGTAAATGCATTGGTGGGAGCCAGCAGAATGTGCACCAGCAGAAAGGAAAGCACAGGGATGCATTGTATCCTTGCAAGCACAGTGCAAGCTTGCACTTTCATAGTCACACAGCTTGGTGCATCAATAAAGTTCCTTGTGCTGCACTGCCCCACATGTCTACGAAAGATGTCCCTCTGTCTCACTGGGACCAATGCACATTCACCTAACCTCCAAATTCCTAGCATACAATTGGTATCTCACAGGAGAGTCAACATACCTGATGGGTGGGGGATATTTGGGCCATGGGTAGTACCTGCACATAGGGGCATTTCAAGACGCACATCCATACTCTCAAACTACATGGTACGCAGCTTTTCTGGTATGCAGGCTTAGAACACACATATGTCAGCTGCCATGGTAGGGACCACCTGAACTCTCATCTACATATATATGACTGAGTGTGGGGGTGAGTGCAAGTCATGTACACCACTGGAACAATGGCCATATTTGAAGTGAAAAGGCACAGGGCGTTGATGCTGACATATTTGCAGTGCGGAGCAGCTTCATTTTACAATGCATGGATGGGCTATATGAACTTTTATATGTGCAACCTTCTGCACACCCCTGTGCCGCTGCATAAAGCACAGCCATGAGTTAAAGCAGGTACCCTTACACCATGGCACAAGGGTGTCTGTCTTGGTGCTTGACAGTTATTATTTTGGTGCCAGTGGAAGGGGAAACACATGGGGTGCATTGTATCCTTGTGAATACGGTGTTTCCCAGTGTCTGTTAAATGATGCAGGGTGCTTCAGCTAAAGTGCTTGCAATGCTGTGTCGTGCCATTTCTATATGAACATGTCCATCGGTTGGTACATATCACCATTCCCGGTACCACTAACATCTGGGGTGCTGCCTGACACAGGCCACTCTATAACAGCCTACCATGTCAGCTCATTGGAGATGGCCACACATAATGTAGGTGTCATAGGCACATGAGAGTCAGTGTATGATCAGACTCTCATCACTGTGTAGCAGTCAGGATAAAATTTGGAACAGCCAGAGGGGGCATGTACACATACAAGTGCATGGGTCTGATGAAAACGATGTGTGACTTTCTGCATATGACCAACTCTAGTTATGGTGAAATTGCATGAATGGCAGTGATTAGAATCTGACTACTATGACAGGGCCCATCCACTCCGATTGGGCATGCAGTGGTAGTGGTCAAAATGCAGGGATCCAGTCATCTGAAAGGGATATGCAGTGCTATTTGCAATCCATACACTTGCGTATCAGCTGTCCTACGCATTAATGAGGAACTGAAAATGTAATGTAATGCACTTTGTTTGTCAACTGCTTCAACCATTTCAACATGTAGAAGGCATCAACCAATAGAATTTCCCCATCTCATTACAGAGGATGAACCTTTACCACCTGGCCAGCATCCTGCCCCTGATATCAGTGATGATGGGGATGATGACAACCTACCAACCATCGTAGGCATATATTGGTTATACCTTAGAATATAGCTGGGGAAGGAATTACTACTTTAGGATTGCTATACTAATTATTTACTTTGGACATTTTTTGTATGTGTTTACAGACTTTTTATGGAATAGATGCACAGAAATTGCCCCTCTCCTGTAGAGATCTCATTCCTTGCCAATAGGTAAAGGATCTTATCGAGGCATCACTATCGGTACCTCATGGTGATAAAGGATTGGATTGAGACAATTTTAGTCTTTTTATAAAACATGCTTTCTATGGTTGTATCTTTTGCAGAACTCGTATTTGCCCTAGATGAAAAAGAATCAGTGTTCTCAAATCTGTTCTATTTGGATCGACTTAGATTACGAATATTTTATCCAATCTCAAATAGTAAAGGACATATTAGTTAGTGACTTTGCTAATCTGCATTTTAATTCTGTGTGCTTATTACACTCTATGACCACAGTCCTTCTGGCACAATAAAGTTGTTTACTTTGTGATATTTTTCTCGGGGACAGCTTTTTCTATAAACACTACTCTTCGTTTTGGCATTATGGGCCAAACTCTAGGAAGCTTTGGGTTGCACAAAGCCTACTTTTTAGGTGGTTTTCTTTCCTAAAGTCACGTACTATAAGATGGTCTGATACACCGCTTGTAGTTTTGGTTCAAATAATTGTTGCTTCATGCATGGGTTGTTTTATGAATAGGGCTCCCGGTTTTCCGTTTAAACGGATTTTTACATATAAATACAGACAGAAAACAAGTTTTCCTTTATCTGTATTTATATATAAAAACGGTAAAATACTAGTACCTGCTCCTGCAGACCAGCCTCCAGTAACACAAAACTCTATTGTTGATGCCCCAGCTCCGCTCCGCACCGCCCCTCGAGTGAGGTCTAAATTTACATCAATAGAATCACCCCCCCCCCAACCATCTGGTGTCTCCCCCTCCTTAGACGGTTAAGAGGTGTCAGCCCAGGCTGAGACAGCTTCCCGGCGCGCACACAGCCGCACCCGAGTGCTTCACAGGTCTTTAAAAGACCATTTTCTTTTTAATGAGGCTTTGTTGTTCTTTCGCCCCTCCTTAGAGCCCCTGCCTCTTCACTCTGCCGATTGCCCGACCACCGCTAGACCATTCACTGACATGTTCAACCTGCTGTGAACAGGAGGAAACCGTCGCATATTTCTCCTCAGAATCGGATAACAACATAAGGAATATGAGAGCACCTTGCGTGATTTTAGATGATGCCCAATACCAATATTTTATGAGACAGTACAGTTACTGGCATTTATCAGCAATGGAACATTATTAGTGTTAAAAAAAAATAAAAAAATCAATGTGTAGTAATGTCGGACAACTACTGTACTTGTCGTACAGCATGCACACAAATACACATCCATAAATTGCACCTTTGTGAATGTAACTCTGCACAAGTGCATACTTTATGATTATTCCCCATGCATATGTAATACCTGCGCCGTGAAAAGGTTAGTCAATTCGGTTTCATGTCTCCTCGGTTAGAATTCATGTATTCCTACAGGGAGTTCCGTTCCTTGCCTTCCTCCTTCCACTGACTGCGAAGCCTACAGCACACATCAGATGCTGAGCGCCGATGAAATAACACACCTGTTTTTCACCCCTTTACTGTCTTCAAATCTTTATTTTATGCAAAGGTTTGAGCAATTACTGCAGCTGGCAGTTCACTTACGTTTACCAACTTAAACACTTTTATGTGTCTGTGTGCTCCCAGCAGCCAACAAACAGATCACAGTTAGCTCACTTAGATGCATGTTCATTAAAATGACAGAAATATGCTTCAAGATATCAACTCCGTCCCTCACGATCAAGAGCAGGTCTTCTATATACGGCAGCCAAGGCATTATGTGACTTACAAACGGATTGTTGTCCGAGACATGATCCTCTAATTTGCAGCACTAAAATCTCGACATGGCTGTAGTCTAGGTTGCTGCAGCAGCTCTAGCCCGCAGCTGCAATTAAAATGCACCCTCAAACCATAAGAAATGTCTGAGCACTCTGACATGCAAGCCGAGCATCGCAAGATTCAGAGGGTTACATAGAATTACACGAACTGTGGGAAATGGAGTTCCCACTGTCATGTAAAATTTTCACACAAAGGAGTAAACATTTTCTCACAAGAAACATGCAGAGATTTTGAGTTGCTTCTCGCTATACATTTTAAGCTTGCACCAGTGTCTTGTGAACACAAGCACTGAAACACAAGCGCCGCGGCCACAAAAGTTAATTGTAGTGAGAGAGAGCGGGGGAGCACGCCAGATGTACCTGCCCCTGATTAGTTGTACCATCGCGACCCCAAGGAGAATGCGTTTTAGCAATTTGCATTGTCAATAGCTGAAACCCTCGTAAATGCGAGACCTATTGCATTGCAAATGCAGAGTTTGCCAGTGAAGCGCTACTTTTCTTTTCATGTTGTTTGTTTTTTTCAAGCAAAAACACTCATTGATTTCTGAATAATGAGTGTAAAAGCGTTAAGTTGTATTCCCTATGAGTGTTTGCTTTTTTCCAGTATGTTGTTACTTTTTTTTCAGGCAGCATATTACTGTAGTCTAGTGCATAATTTGAATTGAATTGCTTCCAGGTGTTTATAGCGGGGCACAATTGGGCTGTAGCTGAAGGCAGTGTGAGTTTCTCGCAGTGGGGCAGTATGGTGTTCAGTGGGGAAGAAAATGTGGCACTCTGCGGATGACAGAGACTGCCAGGCTCTGAGACAAATGGCTTGTCATAGCACTTTTAAGTATATTTGGGACATTCTTCAAATGGCAAAGTCTTCAGATGAATGTATAATGTTGACCAATAACAACCGAGCGCATGTGTGCATTGTCAATTTAAATAAGTGTGGAAAAATACTAGCTGTAGCGTCGTCTTTTGCTTGTGGCAAAAATAAACATGGATAAATACAGAAAAAATGCCCAAAAAATAAATATGGATAAATACAGACGGAAATGGCAAAAAAATAAATACCATAAAACCGGGAGCCCTATTTATGAATAACAAAAGAAAAATATATATATATTTTTATCATTGCTCTCTAGACACCCCTACCTTGTATAATTTTGGAGACACTATACCCTAGTTGGGCGAGGTCCTGATGAAGGTGGTCCATGGTTGTGTCATTACACCGAAACGTGCGTAGACCACGTGTGCCCAGACCTATTTAGGTTGCTGCCATCTGAACCAAACATTGGAGATGTCTTTATATCTATATGCTCCTTGTACCCATTGAGTATATGTGTTTTGTGTGATTGTGAATGAGTCAGAGTTATGAATGTTGTTTGAGTATTGTTTGTCTTCGTGAGTTGGGGGTTGCTATTTGTACATATTACAACAATTCTTTTTGCATAAAAAAACTAATTTTCTGAATGAATGTTGTTCTCACAATATGAAATTAATTGTACTGTTTTACAAAATAATGAAGACTGATTTATAACAGTTATATCATTGTACTTATCGGCAAACTAATTAATATAATAATAAAAAAATATTTTACACAAAAAAGAAAAAAACTATGTAGTGGTATATTTATGTGTGTAAATCACGTATGGATCATATGCAGTTATTAATCCATGCACAGATATTTTCTCATGTAAAATAATATAGGTCTAAGCGGAGTTGTTCTTCAATTGATTGCTCAGTTTTCCCCTCTTGCTCCTATACCTCATACGCCTTTAGAGGGGGTCCCTTTATTTATAAGTGAACCTACCAACCATCGACTATGACACCCCTGCAAGAACTCCTGGATTTCATTAGGACACCATCTCCGGACACGGGTAGGGTCAGCAGCATTGTCCACTATCCTGGACTGGATGAAGCACCTAACAGCTCTCAAAGGACAACCTCTCATTGTCGAATCAGCAAAATCGTTAGGTGTGACTCTGGACAGTAACCTAAAGATGCAGAAGCATATCAGCACTTCCACAAAAAGAGCTAACTTCCACATGAAGACCTTGCGAAAACTAAAACCCTTCCTGCCAGCTTACGATTTCAAATAAACAGTTCAAGCCCTAGTAATCCCAAGAGTAGAATATGGGCTGTAACCCTATGCGGTCTCCCAAGGTCGTCGACAGCCCCACTAAGAGCCGCTATCACCTCAGCTGTGAGACTCATCACGAGCTCACAAAGAACCTCTCACGTCTCTCCAGACCTTAGAGCCCTCAACTGGCTACCGTTTGAAGCTAGAATTCATCTGAAAATCACATGCATGACACACAAGGCCCTACACCACAATTCTCCGCACTACCTAGCTCAGAAACTGGTGCTCTCTGCTGGTAATAGAGTCTTCATGACTGACAAGACTCTTCTACTGAAATCACAACGATTTGCCAAGAAAAAAACCTACAACCGATCCTTCTCTGGTATGGCTCCCAGGATCTGGAATGCTTTGCCCACAGAAACAAGACTGAATCCTTCCACTGCTTCCTTCAAAAAAGAAATGAAAGCGATTCTCATGGCTAAATTCCCGTAAATTTACTGACTTATTACTGTACTTTAATTACTAGCTCTGTGTTATTGAGCTCCATATTTTAATTGCTAGTTTTTACCTTTTTGAGTATCATATATCTGAATCACCTATAACTGTATTTGCTATGTCTATTCTTGTTTCCTACTTCTGACATGTAAAGCGCTCTGATACCCGCAAGGGTCTTGTTCGCACTATAGAAATCCTTCAAATAAATAAATTGATGTGTCTCCACATATCCCACCTAACAACCAACAGGCACTATCCGCTACCCCACCCAGACTCCTGGACTCCGAGGACCCAGAGATTACATTCCAATGGACTGTGGTAGGAATCCAGCTGGAGTTGGCAGATCAGGTGCGGGCAGGGATGGAGACCTTGGTGGCCACCATAGAGGGAGTCCGTGGGAGCCTCAGTTCCACTAGGGGCAACACTGAGACCATCAGAGGCACCTACTTTCCGCGGCCTGCAGAAGTCCCTCGTTGACATCTCTGGTGTCATGAGGCAGATGCATCCCCAACTGCCTTGCCAAAGTTGATCCAGTGATGTGGCCAAAGAGTTGGAGGCAATCAGAACAATCTTGTAGACAATGGAGCAGAAGCAGGACTCCCACATGGCTGCCATGGCGGCATTCTGCCGTGACGTTGGTGCTGCGTTGCAAAACCAGCAAATCCTCCTCGCTGCTGTGCTGTCTCATGTGTTGGCACACACAAATGCTGCTACAGGCAGGGGCACCAGGTCTTCCGCCCCTGATCTGTATGTGCCTCCCTCAGCTGCCACATCCAAAACATCACCCTTACGGGAGACACCGCACACATCAGAGGAGAAAGATGTGGATGATACCTCTTTCCAACATAGAAGCCTGTAGCAGCATGCATCTGTGCCACACAGCCAGTTTCACCTTAGCCCTATGCTGATCAACATGCCAAGGAATATCTGCTGTCACTGTCCTCATTTTGACTTCACCCTGTCCACCTTGACCATTTCTGGACTGTCTATGTGGCCTATCTTCCCTAATGACATTGTGGTCATCCTCCTGACTGAAGCACTCCTCTCCTCAATATGTCCCATGCCATGTTCCCCACAAGGACTCTGTCTGGACATCCACTGGCTCTAAACATCCTTTGGGGTTGTCATCTAATAAGCCTTTGCTGGGAGCAACTTCAACACTTGCACTTGTAAATAAATGCTCTAATATTTACTACCTGTGTGTTGTGTGTCTCTAGGAGTCAGGACCAGGTTGACCATTGACCATTCTGGGAGGCAACCACACCAACTACACACGATTTGGTGGAGTGCAGGGCAATGCTAGGCTGTGAGACTGTGACATAATCTGTAATCACTAATTGTGTAATGATTAGCAAGTGCTTATTCAAGGTTGCAAGCATCATGTTCAACTGAATGCTAGGTACACCCATGGTTACTGTAAGCATACAACATTGGCCTGACAAGTAAACTCTACAAGTGTGAGTGGGTAAAGGGCAGCCATCAGTGTATGAATGTATGGGTGTGAACTGGCTGAGATAACCGGCATCCAAAGTGTCTTTGGGGATTGTGCCTTTCAGTTGACAAACAACATATCCACAGTTTGTCCACATTCGCAACGTCACATGACAGTGACTGGTGCTACCATCAGCCTCCCCTTGCACCATAGTGCACTTGTGTGAGCTTAGTGTCCTCACATGATGTAATGCTTTGAGGGACACATTCCATCACCAATGACACACCATCGATACTATTCCCTCTATGTTTTGTGTGGAATGCTGGACATATAGTTATTGGACAAGACAAAAAGACATGTGATTCTGTATCCTCATTTCATCTCCACTTGGGAGGCACACTATTTGCACACTGTCCCAGGGTCCCTTAACCTAGGTTATGTATAAATGTGTGAGTAAATCATTGGTGTTGAATGAGACAGGCCACCGCTAGGCCCATGGTAGACATCCTTAATGTACAGTTAATGAATGCTGCACTTTGGTATGGCTTGCTTTACTGCATAACAATGAGGCCATGCAAAGTCATGCTGACACTTTGCATGGACATATTGATGTGATTTGGGACACTGCTCCACCAGAGCATCATTAATAGTTATAGTCTATCAGCACAGTTCTCTTATACCTGTGGCCCACAGTGGCGAAGGCGATGACAACATGTGTCACTTGTAGGGTTGTGTTGCGCATAGGCCATGTAGCATGGCACAAGTATATAGGCCCACACCAACTACATATGCACTGTCTCATTCAACCCAAGACTTATATTCCAATGTATTCCTATGTGATTGAGCGCATTGTGGTATGTCATGTCATGCTTGAGATGTACTTATGAACCAGTAGGCCATTCCCATAGGTGCCATTCTGAAAACGCTCATTGATGGCAGAATGCCGGAAGGTGAATGAGTCATGTGCACTGCCTGGGTACTTGGCAAGGACGTTGATGAAAAGGCCCAGATGGTACATAGTTGCCTGCATATTCATGGAATAGGTGGGCTTCCTGTTGCGGTAGATATGGAGTGTAGCCACAGGAGGCACAAGTTGAACACGTGTGCAACCCATTGCCCCAACACATGTGGGAATCCTGCAATGGCATAAAAGTCTTACTTTTTGTCCTGTTGTTGCTGCGCTGTGTTGAGGAAGTAGAGGTACTGAGGTGTGTGGCTTATGATGACATCCAGGATGAATGGGAGGAACCTGGAGAAGGATGCCTGGGATACTCCTGCCACTCTGGCTGTGGTGGGTTGAAAAGTTCCAGATGCCAGCATGTTTTAGTACAGCCAGTTGCTTGGCTCGCAGTGGTATGTTGGTGCAGTGCTGCGAAGTTGGCTGCAGCCATGGTGCACTCTTGTGCAGAAGGCACACAACGGACTCCCACCTGAGCCTGTAATGGCCAATTACTTTCTCCCTAAGGTCAATGAGGGTTATCCTCTTTCAGCATGTACGCTCACTTTTCCTGCACTGCCTCGGTGGCAGTGGTAGTCTCTTTGGTGCTCCTGGCTACAATAGCAGTAGATCCATGGTGTAGTTGAGCTTTCCGATATGCTTTGGACCTGTTCTGCTTTTCTACCAGTGTGCTAGTATCATTTTTAAGACCAGTATTTCTTTAGCGGTAAAAAACTGCTGCTAATGGGACTTAGCAGCATTTTTGCAATAGTAGCTGCATTTCTGAAAATCCTTGTACATATGGCGACGTCATTTTTGAGAGGGTTTTTTTGAGGGAACACCTACGTTGCATATCAGTTTCAGATAATGCCGTTAGCAGAACTGGTGCTGAAGAAAGTAGACATTAGCATAGGAAAAGTGACGCTAAAGGTTCTAGCATCACTGTGTAAATATGACGCTAAAAAAACACCTGCAGCAGTGTCAAAAAGTGACCCTGCAGCGGTGTTAACTCCTTGTAAATATGCCCCTTCATATTTGAAGGGATTGCTATGATTGTTATGGTTACACTTTCAAAAAAAGAGATACCACATTTCTTATTTCTTTTGTTGAGAATGTCGTATAAGAGATGTGATAACCACAATATAATTTGTTAGACTGAGTCATGACTACTTTTTTCAATGCTTCAAAACAAACTGCAAAAAACGTACTGTCTCGATATATGACAAAAATGATAGTGGATGTTATCTCTTTCTTTGATAATGAAAGCAGAGGTTCGATTAGCACTCATGATACTCAAACGTTTCCACATCAATAATAAAATGGATTAAAGAATCTTTAAACTATTTACCATGCACAAGCAACTTATAAGGGAATGGATGCCTATTCTCTACTAGCACGGAGAACATATGAGTTTGATTTAATGCACCAAATTGTTCCCGGACAAAAGCACTGGTGGATATAATAGTGAAACGTGCTATAACAATAAATACATCGTTTTGTAGCTAAGAACAATATTCAATATCAATTTAAATGAGATTGTGAACGAGAAATACACATGGATCCAAATTAAAAGTCAACATGCAATATACTATAGCAAACATTGCTGAAAGATTTGCAATTACAGCGCTAATATCACAAAATAAAAAGCTGAAGGTAGCATTATCCATCACATTTGTGTTCCCCAACAGTTTGATCACTTACAAAGTGGTTGGGTACCACAAGCTATCAGTGGAACAGAGACATTTTTGTATCTAGTCACAGGAAACAAAAATGCTGCGATTAATTGTGGGAGAAGACAAAGCAGATGCTCATAGCTCTAAGGATGGCAAACATGTGTGTGTCTCAGTCCTACATGGCAAACGGCCCTGGTTATCTGTAGTGTAGGCATAGAGGAAGGCAGCAAAGAATGCCAAGCAAGCACCATGTTTGTTTGACTCCCATTGGGGTAACGTGTTTCAGTAAAACAAAATAACCATGCTCCTGGGTTTTCTATCTGACCATATTATTTTCCCTGAATTTCCATGGCTTTAAATGGCAGACTTTGGTAGTGAAACTAAATGACTATCGCCACACTTTAAATACGGTTGGTTGACAGACCTTCACTGTGACCTAGTGGCCCAGTGGTGGATTCAAGTCAAGGGGTTCATACAACAGAGACAACTGAGCCTCTACAGTCATTAAACCTGTGGACACCTCGTATCTAAATGAGGCCAGGGTCCATGAGGACCATAGTCATTTGACCATCATGCTTCATGCAAGGCATCCTCTGCATGCCTATTCAAAGTGCCTTACACACAACAGCCCCTCGAGCTTCATGCACAGACAAAAGGCATCAATACAGACATGGTACATCACTCTTTGAAACCACCAGAATGAGGTGGGTATACAAATCTGGCTTATATGGCTTTTTGGAGGAAGTAAAAGTCTAAACAGTCATTCGAGGTCTACTCTATGTTTCATATTCTTTCAGACATTGCATAATGAAGAATAAGAATTTAGTTCGCAGAAAGATAATATAAATTCACCAGGGAGAAATTAATATCCTTGCAATGGCTAATGCTCTGACATGGGATTTGAGACCAAACACAGAAACACTTTTAAGAAATGGAAATAATTATTGTGCTCTCCCAGAAAATTTCCCAGCAGTGGATTTCAGTACTAGAGACCCAGAAACATATGACCAAAACGGCGTGACACCCTAATACCCCTCTTAAACTCACAACAAAAAAGAATGACTACCCATGAGACACACCTCCATGGGTAGATGACCAGTTGAAATAGCAAATAAATATGCTTAAGGAACAATCATCATCATCCACAAAAGAGGCCAGGAGATTCAAGACATTAAAAACAGCAGCTAAATTTGAGCAGTCATCCTACCATGCACCAGTCAAGACATCCGTATAGAAAATCCTAACATTCTTATGTGTTTCTGATGCTGAGAATTCTTAAGTAACTCATTACCTCGACAAAGACACAAGAACACGACAAGAGCAAGTTAATGAGTAAACATCTGGAATGCAACAGAATGAATTAATACAATGTAGGTGAACCATGTGATATGTTGGCATCTCCAAAATGGTGGGAACCAGGCTTGGGATGGCCAAAAAGGCACTACTATCAATATAGCAGTCGCATCCTTACAGACTTTTCCTTTGCGACTTGGAACCATCATAAATGAGGAAAATATATACGTGAATCCTATCCAACAAGCAATTATGTATATAAAATCACTTATTTGCGAGTACCAAGAACTTTTAAGTTCTCACAAAAATCTGGCAAGCTGGGCAAAAATGCCAGACGTAGTCAACTTTTCCAGTGCTGTTGACAATGCTCACGAAGCAAATGATGCAACACACTGCCCACAAGTTGCCTGTCTTTAACAATACTAAGCACTGTGCTTGGTTTTTGTGAAGGATGAATCAAGCAGCTATAAACTGTTGATATACATGAAATGTTTTTCTCTGACTATGAGAGACCAATTCAAATTTGACTATTATTTCATTCGGCCATTCAAACTGGCATCTAACTCCAGAATGAGATCTGGAGCAGTGGAAAAAATGTTTACATGATTTAGGCTGCAGTGTACAGTTCAGCCACAATATATCTACGAGTGCTTCCACCTCCAAAGACACCAGCTCTTAATATTTAATATAAGAGACGTAAGGCATGAAGTATGACGCCATATGTGATCACTAACTTTGAAATTCACAGAATCACATGATTTGCACCTACAAAATTGTTGTTTTCCATGTATTTAATGCCTTTTGCAATTTAAGAAAAGCCTTTCAGAATCGCCAAAGGAGTTTTGCAACTCATTCCAAATCACAATTACAATTAAGAGGGTGTGTAAAAGAGGCGTCCTCTCCTAATTGCAATCACAGTGAGATTTATCTCAAGTTTGTGACCCCATTTGCTGTTGTAAAACATTAGAAAGATACTTTAAAGGAGGTGTTAAATCATTTGCAAACAGGAACAGGTCCCACTGGACAGCTTCACTTTTGGGATTTGTGTTGGGTTGTCTCGGAGTGGGGAGCGGGCAGTGTTCTAGGGGACCGCTGAGTGCACCTCCTGATGTCTTCCCAGAAACATATTTTTAAAGCAGCCCCTGTTCCTTAAAAGAACAGAGGCTGTTAAATAAAATCTCAATTTGGTACTGCAATTGCTAGGATGGTGGTATGTTGTCCTTTGCAGGCCAACATCCCTGTGTTCATAGCCGATCTCAGGGGGCCACAAATAGTAACCTGCCTTCTCTGTATTAATTAATCAGTTCCTCTGTGACACCCTGCAAATTGACATTTTCCAATGCAACTTGCCACTGCTGGCCGATTGGGGATGAGGACCATGCCCCTCACCTTGTGCCCCTCAAAAACAGTGTCTGTCAGGCTGAACAAAGGTCAGCCTCACAGACACACTTCATTTTCAGGTCAGTCAGCCAGGAGCTAGACATGCACTAAATGCACAGGCTCCTTGCTGCCTGAGCTGAACTGGGCAGACAATGTCCCTCCTCAGCTCAGCAAATGTCCTGGAGTCCCTCACCATCAGTGACGAGGGGTAGCGTCACTCATTGGCTTGGACCTGGGTTATTCAGTTTTAAGCACTGAAGAGCCCAGAGTTGAGTGTTAATCAGTGACACTTCATCACAGAGTGGGGTGGGGTCAGCAGTCTCACTGACCCCATCCCACTCTGTGACAATGTTGGAAATGCTGCCTTCCCTCATTGTCTGACCCTAGGTCAGCCAATAAGGGAAGACAGCAGTCCCAACCCTCCTACGACATCTGAGGATTGGGAATGCTGCCTTCCCTCACTGCCTGATCTAAGGCCAGCCAATGAGGGAAGGCAGTTGTCTCAACCCTCTTGGGACCTCCGAGGCAGAGCAGCAGATAAGTGTGATTTCTTTTTAATGAACGTTTGGTGCATGCATGCGTGTATGCTTGAATATTTGGTAATAAGCGTTGTGATTCGATGTGTGTGTGCGCGCATGTTTGAATGCATGGGTGTGAGTGAGTGTGTATTTGTATGTATGTGTGTGTGTGTGTACCATTCGCCCCCTCCTTCCTAAAATTACCAGTCACCACTGAATGCAACGTATTTCCACGTCACATTTCAATATGACAGCCATGTCGCACAAAATCATTCCACCATTTTGCACCCATAAATTTTAAATAAATTGTGCCCTATAACCTCTGATTTCTTCTAATTGATAAGAAAACATAGGTACTGCAATTGATAGGCCATTTGATCAACCTAGAGTTGGCCAAAAATGTAAAGCAGAAATGATCACAGTCATGTGCCATGAAAAGCATATCTTTTTAATAAACTGAGTGTGACCTACTCATAGTAAGGCTGCTTGATCAGTCTGGTGAATCTCTAGAGAGCTGATAATAAACCAAAAGGTTGGGAAGAGAACTGCCAAAGAGAACCATTTTAAAAAAACAGAAAAGTCCTACGAAGCGTAAATAGATTTACTGCCAAATATGTATCCTAAATATGTGTACCTCTCAACTAATCTGCTGTCAAAATAAGTGGTGTATGACATGAGAGATTTGAAGTCTTTGAAGTTCATGACAGATCACGAGTTTAGTCTCTATACACAACAAATATATTGCTTATGAGACCACTACAACACAGAAATAAGTCTTCTATCTTCTTCTATAAATAAGTGTCTCATCTGTTTTTGAGATTTTTAAAACTGGACAAAGATTCGCAAAATCCAAAATTTGCTAGTCAATTTCTCTCCGGTGTGTAAAACCCAAGCCATCATCAACTTTTCCCAGGTTTGTAAAAACTAAGCCATTGCTTCCACTTCTTTCGGAAGGTAGAAAACTACTGATGCTTGTATTACATCTCTGCAAACTCTAACTACCTATATGTGAACCTTCTTTGTTATCATTGTTCCCAAGGTCCCCTTTCAGAAAATGTACATGTGTCACGCTGCCCAGAAGCATGCCTTCAGGTGGACGCAGCCATTAGCTTATCTGATGTCCCACACGCACCTTCACCAGGTCTATGCTCACTCCATTATCAATTTGCAGGAGGTCCACAATACACCTATGGAAAATTCACAGAGCTCCCAAAGGACCACCAGCAACTGTTGCAATACGCACCTGCAAATTTTGTGAGACACACAGAAACACTTGTGACTTTCACAAGATTAGATGGAATGTTGGGCATGGTTAGTGCACAAAAACAACATCGTCTCTGATGCACTTGTATGGCTTTAAGACTAAGGGCCTGATTACGAGTTTGGCGGTCCATAGGACTGCTGAACCCGTGGTGGCGGTCCCACCATCGCTGCACTGTAATAACCGCCTGCAGTATTACGACTGTGGCAGTCGGACTGCCACAGGACCGCTGCGAATTCCAGAGATCCAGGATCACGCAGTGTTCACACAGCAGTCAGAGGAAGAAATATGCTGGCAGTGCTGGAGTGGCAGCGGCAAGCTTATTTCGAGTTGCCTCACCACCACCCTTTTTATGACGGTAAGCCCGTCATGCAAAGGGTGGCGGTGAGGCAACTAAGGGGTTCCCAATATGGCCCCCTGCTACCTCAGGGCCCATGGGGATCATGTGCCCCCTGTATGGTGTGGAATGTATGGCACACTGTGCAAGAAGGTGTATAAGGTGCTCTAAGAGCCTACCCGATTGCCATTGTAAGACTGCCGCCAGACTACTTGGCAGACCAGAACAGGAATAAACTCCTAATCTGGTGGGTGAAACCACTACGGGTTTACTAGTCCTACAGCGGACGGCACATTGCACTGTCTGCTGCAGGACCGCAAAAATTGTAATCACGCCCTAAAATTGTACGAGCATCAGGATTTTGGTCTCTTACACATTTTACTGTTCCCAAACACTGAACAGTGTCCATTGTCTTAATCACCTGTATCTGCATACTAGCTTTTCTTATATAGATTCAAATTGCGATGGCTCCAGTTCTTGAAATGATACACTCCCACTTCACCGCTCCGGGGTTCCAGCTTTCACTGTAAAAACAGGTAGTCATTCAGTTTACTTAGGTCTTCTACGCATAAAAAACACAACTGTCATCTCAAATATATTCTCATATTCAGGCATTGAAACTGGCTGAGTTGCTCTCACAAATGACTATTATCAGAATACGCTACAAGTGTGAGTAGACTCTGAGGCAGAGACTCATTTTAGATGTTAGAAAACCTCCCTAAGTGGTGGAAAGGGTATGCCCAGGCATTGGTCGCATGCTCACTGTGCCACTGGAACCAAGCAACACCCGACTGAAACCGGTCTCGGGTTACTTGTGTTCCTGTTCAGGGAGTACCTGTCCTGGCAGTTTGACAGGCCTGTTGCTATTGGAGCAAGGTCGAGATTTACTCGCATATGGCTGGGTCCAAAATGAAGTGGCATGGTGGGCAAAAGAACGATGGGCTGGAACGCTACCCCGTGCGATTTCCAGTGCTTAGACAAATTGCAAGCATTCTTCCCATGACCTTTGTCTGTTTGGGGGGCCTAGGCCACCACCTGCCCCAGACCTTCTCAAATTTACGAGGACAACCCTGGGTGTCATATATCAGTCATTCAGACTGGGCACACCGATGCATTCCATTCTGCCCCTCCGCCATTGAAAGGGGTTTCCAGAGCTCCACAACTGAAGGACAAAAACAACCTGCCTGATGCGCTCAAATAAAACCATCCTGCAAATGAATCCGTAGATGGTGCTGAAGACATCAAGTTCCCCTTTGGGTTAGGTTCTGTTCAGAGATGTCCTTACTTCACTGTCCAGCAACTATTCCAGAGTAAAACGGCTGAAGCAGATTGCAACAACGGTGAAAGGGTTTGCACAATCGATGAAAACAGGAGTTAAGATAGATAAGCATGAAAGAGCATCAGACAGTGAAATCAGTACCACGTGCACATTGTCACAAAAAGAGAACCATGTCTGTGATCTTGTAGAAACCGCTCTCCTCGCCTGTGAAGTGTCCGTCTCTTCGCTTGATTCGTCTTACAGCTTATCTAAGCACTGCCTCAGTCAACAGCCAACAATAAAGCTCCATTTGTTTCAGAAGTAATTGCAACAATTCTAGGAGGCTGAAGATTAATGACGCCTATTAATGCCGCTCAGCATGCTTCCTTTGGAAGACCCAAATTACTTGCACAGTCTATGGACCGGTAACTGGCCGCTCATTCTAGCAGCAGGACCTGTTTTCACATCATAACAACGCCATCAGCCCAAGGTGAACATAGCGGGCACTAGTCTGTTCTTTTCCCCCCTCACTTTTATGAATGTCTGGTGCAGAGCGATTAAGGAATGACGTGCAACCTACGGGGAACTCACGGAGAGGTTTGTATTTGAAACTTGCTGGTTGACACGTGCAGCAGTTTGGACAAGACGTTAATTACGTCATGGGATGTTTCTGTGCATCAATCATCATTATTTTAAGTTACATCAGTATAACCATGAATTATTGAAAATGTCGAACATGGACACGATCAACTCAGTGCTAAATACACGCAGTGCTTATAAACCTGTACACCATACATATCGCAGGAGTCACTATGGGGCATATTATCAAGCCAGGCGATAAAATTATCGCCGCTTTAGCGGCAGAAAACTGCCGCTAAAACGCCGATAATGGGCTTGATAATATGCTCTATGGAATTCCAATTGAAGCCCAGGTTAGATGTCCTTCACATCTAACATGGGCTTCAATTGGAATTCCATAGAGCATATTATCAAGCCCATTATCGCCGTTTTAGCTGCAGTTTTCTGCCGCTAAAGCGGCGATAATTTTATCGCCTGGCTTGTTAATATGCCCCTATGTTTTAGCAGTGGTGAATTTGCAGACGTGGGTTGTTTTCTTGGGCTGAGACCTATGAGGGTGACTGCCCACCGCGTGAAGTGTAGGCTTCATGCATGGTTCCTGGAATTACGTGGTCCTGGGACGCTAAAACACCCTCTGACAGAATTCTAAAGACATGAATGTAGGACACAAGTAGGCCTCTCTACACTGGTGCTTCCTCTATTACATATTCTTCTTTTTCAGCTGAGGGGCTTGTCTCCCACAGTTAGTTGGATGTGCTGCTTCCCTGCTCTCCACTTCCTGTCCCTAGAGGTTGTGTTGCACATCTGTTGACTCCACAGTCCTTGTGCCTTGAGTTACATCAGATAAACCACATTGGTTAGATTGCAATCCTTCAGGCACAAGACACGAGACCGTATCAATGACCTACAAATTAGGATTAAGAGAGGTGCGATTCAGAAATGGCTGTCTAGATAGGGATCTGATGTGGTCTCTTTACAGGAAATGTAAAGAGACCACAGTGCAAGTACCATACACTGTGTACTGGCTAATAGTATCAGTTCTGATGTCATAAGTGTTTATTTACTGTAATGATTTCACATGATATAACTTAGGTAATATCCAAGGGTACAGGTAGTGTATGGAGAAGGGGTGAGTTACTGTTATTGTAGTGTAGCGAGTGAGGTGACAAGACCGTGTACGGAAGTGCACGTGATATTAAGTGAAAGCTGGTGCAGAAGTATAAATGTGAGTTACAAATTTGACATAGTAATATGAAAGCAGTGCGTAAATGATCATTATAAAAGATAACTATATGTTATGAATGTGTTATGCTTGTGTAGTTTAAGGTGTGTTTGACGCAAATAAGATAGAAATAAGTGAGTAAATAAGTGCAGAAATCATAAAAATAAGAAACGACTATAACTGTAGCATTTCTAATGTTTGCGAAGTTTAATTTGAATTTGTATACAAAATCTAAATAAACTATTCATAACTATAACTGAAGTGTAACATTTGTTTTTTCAGCATATATATATATATAAATATATATACACACACACACATATGTATCTACATATATATATATATCTATATATACACACATATATATATTACCTACTGGCAGTCGCCAGTAGGTAGTTATAGTTAGGACCTATTTTCCATAGGAAAGCCGCAACATTCTATTTGGAATAACGTTGGCGCCGATTAACGAATCTTCGCGAAATTTTCCAAACTTTTGGCCAGCTCTGGTCCGCTCCTATCCTGAAAATTTCAAGGTGATTCGTCAAGTGGCGGCCGAGAAAGAAAGGGGGTCCCAAAACGCGTTTTCCCAATGCATTTTCCCATAGGACCTGTTGACGCAGCTACAGCCCGAACTGCTGAACGGAATTACACCAAATTTGGCAAAGAGGTAGTCCTCAGTTCAGATTCGAGCCTTTTGCTTAAATGGTGTAAATCAGTTCAGTAGTTCCTCAGAAAATTAGAGTTAAAAAGATAGATATATCTGGGTGGAGCCTAACCACACATCTCATCGTGAGATCTGATTGGCTGTCAGTACTTCATCCAAGAAGTGTTGGCAGCCATCTTGGGACCAATATACATGATAGCACCTCATTTAAAAGCATCGCAGTTAATAGAAGGTTTTAAGACTTTAGTTACATTATAAATCATTTGTTGATGGTACCATACTCATTTTAGGAATTGTGGTGTGTTCTACGGTGATTTTACCATGTGAAAAAGCCTTCTGCTGTGATATACTGCAGCTTCCCAGAGTGTTCTAAAGAACAACTAGAGCGCTAACAGTCCTACTTATGACAAACGTATTGCACACCTGAAGCCATCTTGATTGGAAATAAAGTGGTAACTCTTAAAACATTTAATTTAAAAAAGGAACAAAATGAGGGGGTCATTTTGCCATAGAAAGTATGATTAGTGCTGCAGAAAGAAAAATTAGGGCACATTTTGAGTGACTACTCAAATCCTCTTCTATTTCATTAAAAAATTCTGACATGCAGACTGAAACATGCACTTTCAATACCAGCAGCAGACTTCCCTGGTGAGCAGTAGCTTTACTACAGTGATCTAATAAGCAACTAGAGTGCTAACATTCTGAATTTATGGCAAATGTGTGACACATCTGAATGCCTTCTTGATGGAATCAAAGTAAAAAACTGAAAGTATTTCCTACTGAGGAGACTGTAGTAAATGAGGAAATTAGGAAACTTCATAACAAATAAGTCTACCAAAATGGCCACCAGAGACAAAAGAGCCCAAATGTAGCCCAAATATCACCCAGATGTAGCCCAAGTATAGCCCAATGACAGAATGTCCCAGAGTGTTCTAACGAACAACTAGAGCGCTAACAGTCTTACGTATGACAAAAGTATGGCACACCTGAAGCCATCTTGATTGGAATAAAGTGGTAACACTTAAAACATTTAATTTACAAAGGAACAAAATGAGGGGGTTCATTTTGCCATAGAAATTATGATTAGTGCTGCAGAAAGAAAAATTATGGCACATTTTGACTTCTCAAATCCTCTTCTATTTCATAAAAAAAATTCTGACATGCAGACTGAAACATGCACTTTGAATACCAGCAGCAGACTTCCCTGGTGAGCAGTAGCTTTACTACAGTGATCTAATGAGCAACTAGAGTGCTAACATTCAGAATTTATGGCAAATGTGTGACACATCTGAATGCCTTCTTGATGGAACCAAAATAAAAAACGGAAAGTATTTCCTACTGAGGAGACTGCAGTAAATGAGGAAATTAGGAAACTTCATAACAAATAAATCTCCCAAGATGGCCACCACAGACAAAATAGCCCAAATGTAGCCCAAATATCACCCAGATGTAGCCCAAGTATAGCCCAATGACAGAATGTCCCAGAGTGTTCTTAAGAACAACTAGAGCGCTTTCTGTCTTATGACAAAAGTATGGCACACCTGAAGCCATCTTGATTGGAATAAACTGGTAACACTTAAAACATTTAATTTAAAAAGGAACACAATGAGGGGGTTCCTTTTGCCATTGAAATTATGATTAGTGCTGAAGATAGAAAAATTAGGGCACATTTTGACTGACTTCTCAAATGCTCTTCTATTTCATTAAAAAATTCTGATATGCAGACTGAAACATGCACTTTTAATACCAGCAGCAGACTTCCGTGGTGAGCAGTAGCTTTACTACAGTGATCTAATGAGCAACTAGAGTGCTAACATTCAGAATTTATGGCAAATGTGTGAGATATCTGAATACCTTCTTGATTGACTCAAAGTAAAAAACTGAAAGCATTTCCTACTTAGGAGACTGCAGTAAATGAGGAAATTAGGAAACTTCATAACAAATAAATCTCCCAAGATGGCCACCAGAGAAAAAAGAGCCCAAATGCAGCACAAATATCACCCAGATGTAGCCCATATGTAGCCCAATGACAGAAGTGTGCAAAACACTTATTTTTTGTGTATTTGCAGTTTTATGTAGTGCAGACGTGTCAGGTATTGGAGTGCTTTACATGAGCATTGGTTACATCACACAAGATCAAATTCATTTTGGTTGTAGACATGGGGAGAGTAAGTGATTTGACCAGAATCACAGAATGTTGAGCTGAAGCAGAAACTCCAGCCTGGTTCCCCAGTTGCAAAGTCTGCAGCTCTGGAAGTAACACCACATCCTCTCCCCTAGGTGCAACATTTAATCAAGTGGTCAACTGGATAAAAAACATAAAGATTACAAATATTTTAAAAGTTCTTTGTCGCTATTTGAAAACTCGGAAAATATGTCCTCATTTTAGTTTTTAGAGCTCTAACCATAATTTTGATGCAAATAAGACCCTCTCATATATGTAATTTCTAAAGGAAATGCTCTAGGTATTACAGTTTTGATTACATCAAGATGACAATATCAATAAGAGGAGGGACTAGGAGCAGTTAGAAAAAGGTCCTGAACCAATGCCCCTAAAAGTCATACATTGTTCCAACGGATGGTTGCAGTTCCTATAATATGAGAGGGGAGTTACAGCCAGCAGGTGAGCTGTAAATAGTAGGGAATGTCTCCAAGGGTAGAGTGAGTGTGCAGAGTGAGGAGAGAGTACTCCTTGTGGTGGTACTAAGTGCCCTCAGACACCCTCGCGGATGTATAGCATCATCATTGGGCAAGGTTGCTCCTCGTGGGGGTGGCGCTGCAGTCCCTCACGGGCCCTTGGTTAGGGGCTCTCTGGTGGAGTTCTTTTAAGGAGTTGCCGCATTTGTGAGTGAGGGCGTGTGGGTAGGTGTGTGCTAGTGAGTGCAGGTTTTAAAAATGAAACAGGGACCTTAAAGATTTTAATCAAGAGGTCCCTGGTCCAAGCTAAAAAATTCTCGGGTATGGAGATGCACGGTAGTGCTGCTTTGCGAGGGGAAACAAGACCAAATAAAAGTCCCACTTCTCTCAACCTGTGTAGTGTATTTACAAAAGTGATTTAAAGGAAGGTCAACATGTTTCGTGCTGTAAGACGGTCCCTATTGGATCCGGGAGCGCTTCGTCAGGACCAAAAAGTAAATGCTGGAAGATGGGGTTCGGGAAAAGACAGCCCGTAATCCCATTTGTTACCTAGGTCTGGTATGCTTGACAATTAGTGTCCAGAATCCGTTCTTATACGTAAATCCTGTTCACAGCCTAAAAGGAGACATGAAACAGGGAGAGAGAAAGGAAGGTTGGGGGGGAAGGGGGAAGAGGGGGGGGAGAAGGGGGGAAGAAGAGGTCAAGAAAGGGAAGAAGTAGTAACATATCAAAGGTATATGATACAGATGTCGTTAAAAGGGAGACACTAGTGCACAGTGTGTGCTCAGGTGCCTAGTGCATGAAAAAGGACAACAACCAAGGTAGTGTCATTGTGTTCATGCGGGGTTTTCAAACAAGATGCTAGGATTCTGCCCAGCGCGACTGAGAAACATAAACGTGGTCGTAACTCACTGGAAACCAATATTTCTTTAGTGCAGGTGGGAGTGTCATGGAGGACACAAGATTAACAGGTATCGTCGATTGTGCCCACTATGAGGGGTGGCGCGGTTCTGAATCCCTGTGCGGTGCCATGGCAACGTGAGGACCGATGGTATACAGTCATAATAGTGCAACCAGGGGGTCGAGAAAAGGCCTAGTATAATTACCATACCTCGTCTAAATGTAGTGGGGTGAGTGTAGGAAGGTGGATATCTGACTATGGTTACCCCCAAATTTTTGCCTAGTGTCTAGCTGGTTTTTCGACTTAGTAGGCCTGAGATCCTGCCATTCAGGCTCTCAGGCTATCTGCTCTCTCTGTAAAATGGACTCCATGTACCCTAGGTACATACCCAATTGGTTGGATCACCCTGTCAGCCCCTGTACCAGTGTACACTAGGTACCCAGGGCATTGGTGTACCCAAGGCCTGCCAAGGGCTGCAGCATGTATTATGCCACCCCAGGCTTGGCCTAACAATCTGACACAACTGGCTGATCACTCAGCTGGGGTAAGTTGGTGTAATCACCTCTTACTTAGGTGTAGTATACCTATACCTAACCTTAAATGGGACACCTGGTAACCTATAAGTCACTCCTATGGCAGGCCTTAACAATCCTGAAGGCAGAGTGCTTGGTTCCATGTGAGATGGTGCTCTGGCATGAGCTGAGCCTGTCTGCAGTGGTCGGAACAACTTCCTTCTACTGTTTCCAGATATCGTCATACCATATACTCTTAAGTGCATTATGAACCTCGCGGTTAAATGCTATCTTTGGTTTGGCTTTATCAAAACATGTCGAGTAAGGTGTCATACGAATTGGAATACTAACCCCTCGCCAATTCTGGCGACGGGGTTAGCATTCCACCCTTCTAGAGGGACACGACATGTACAGTGCCTGAAACCCGGGTAAAATCAGACATAGCCTCAGCTCCACAAAATGGATGCTGCCACCACAGACACAAGTCTGCCCTCCTGCTGCTGGGAGTCCTTCCAGCTTGGGAGGTGTGGACAAAGGGTTTCCTGCCAGGGGAGGTGCATGCACCACCCCAGACAGGATTTTGTGTATTGGTCAGGTAGGGCTTGAAAGAAACCAGACATGCCTGTGGCTCACAAGGAGCCTCGGTGCATATGCCAGTTCAAACCGGTCCTGGGGCACACCAGTCCCGGGCCTGGGGCGAGCTGGACAAAGGATTGGGGGTGTAACCACCCCCCTTCCTGGTCCCACCCATAGGGAGGGACCTAGCAGGTAGTCCGGCCCCTAGAATCCGAATAAAGGTAGGAGCTGTGTCCTAAGACTTCAGACATCCTGGAATCAACTTGAAACTAAGAAGAAGACGGGAACTTCGACATTCTGCTGCACAGAAGACTGAAGAAAATCTCCCCTGTGGTCAGGGAGTGACCACCTTGCTAACGCAAGCACCATCCAGCGAATCAACGTCTGCTTTGCCGCCGCCTCCCGCCGGAGCCCGAGCCCAGAGACCAACAAGACCTGGACCTCCAGACCTCTCACCGCCCGATCCACAGTCCCTGAAAAGAGGAGACCCGTGGAGGCACCGAGACACGTGGAGCCAGCCATCTTGGAACGACTACGACAAGCTGACCAGTGCAACAACCGAGGCTCCCTCCAAGTTGTGCTTTGGGTCCTGAGAAGCCCAACCCTCGAGCAGCATCTGCACCAAAGGTGAGCCCTCCAGCATCTCCACGATCTGCGTGGGGCCCTTCTGCATTTTGCCACTCGACGCGCCTAACCGGTTGCTGGCCCGCTGGCTAGTGGCCATCTTGGCGACGAAATCGACGACAAACACCGCTGGTCTGGTTGCTCCAGACTGGCCCTTGCTCCACACCAAAGGAGCAATCCCTCTGACCTTGCTGGTCAGAACCAACAGCTGATTTCCGAATCCTCCTGCAATTGCTTTTGCCAAGGCTTGGTTGCTTCGATCAAGTCGCCGACACCGCCGACAGCGAGAGCCTGCGTGGGACAGCTCGTGAGCCGACTCCTGGACGTCGTCGACCTTCAGGGACCACGTGGCTGCGGAGACAAGCTACCCCTCATCACCTGTTTGCACCCGACATCGCCTGGTACCCACCTGGTGCCACGCTGGTCACTGGCTAGTGACTGTGAACACTGTCCCCTCTGCTTACAGGTCTTCAACATCTCCGATCCACTCTTGGATCCACTGCATCTCTTCCCGACCGACCGCCTGCAGCATCTTTGTCCCAGGCTCAACGGAACAGATAGAAGAAACCCGACGCACTTTGAGTCCTATGCACCCGCTTCCTGTGGGTGAGGTAAAGCTGGCACACCTGTGCCCAAGTGTAGTAATACATCTCTAGTGCCTGTGTTCCAAATCTTAAGTTCCTAGGTCATCCGGAAGATTCCTTTTGCAGTAACTTTGTACTTTTTACGCACCCATTGAAACCTATGGGAGCCCGCGTGTGACTATTTGCTCTGCACACGCCACCCGTGGACCTCCTGGTCACTAACTGACGTTAGCTCCTTGTAGGCCCAGCGATTCTAGAGGCCCTAGGCCTTTTCCCTTTTCTGTTCGTGGTACTTATACCACTATTTTAGTATATGGTTCGAGTGGCCACCAGGGCCTATCCATATAAAGTGCAACTTCTGTGTATTCTGTGATAATCTTGTTTGACGATTTGTGCTCCTGTGCTCATAAAGAGACTAGGGGTTACTTTGAGAAATAAATACATATATATTTTGAATATATATCTGTGTGGTGTCCTTTCATTGGTATAAAAGGGGGTTACTATTGGTAAAACAGCTTGCTTAACACGCTTCACGAGTTTAGCCTCAAAGACTGCTTAGCCTACGCTACCACTAGGGCAGCTAGTCCGAAAAGGTTGACTTACAACCACACCATAAGGGTTGCTTGGCATGGTACAAGGTGGTCACTAGAACTAGTGAACAGCATATACCAGGCCAACTTCTCACATTGGTGGCAGCGGTGGGATTTGAGCTTGCTGTGTTTTACCATTGTAATCTCTTGGTTACCAATTGAAAGATCACATAGTTACCTGTAGGTACATATAAAACAAGATTAGATATACATAAGTTCTACTGAACTTAGTTGTTGTAGAGCAAAGGGAGTAGCACACCCTGACTACAACTACTAGATAGGTTTAGTAGGTAAACACAAGTGTAGGTAGATTGCAACACATCCACCCACACTTAAGAGCAATGGCCGGGGCAGAGGGGTCCACTGTACCCATCTCTGTTGAGAGTGACCCCCAGAGGGCAACATCCAGCTTTGCTACCCTTAACCAGAATGAGCTCAGGCATTTGGCAACTCTTAGAGGCCTTAAACAGCCCAAGAACCCTACCTCTGCTGAGCTCAGAGAACTCTTACAAAATGATGAGAATCAGAGAGAACTCAGGAAAGCTTCCCAGTTAGCCCCCTTAGGGTCAGGAACAGGAGGCCCCCCTTCTGAAGATGCCACAGAGGTACCCCCTTTCAATAGTCACCCCTTAGATGGGATGCCTACCACAGAGGAAGAAAGTGATGGGGATACAGATGTGAGTGGGGATGAAGGGAGAACTAGCCCAGTGCCAAGTGTTATACTTGGCCCAGCTAAACTAAGGCTATTGGGGACTGACAGTGGGTTCACCCCATTGGATCTCCCCAGTGGACTTAACACAGGGCTTGGAAGGCAAAGGAATCGCTCAGGTGACTCCAATGCTTCCCATGGCTCTAGAGGCTCTCAAGGTCACTCCAGAAGGAGACTGACCACCCCTCAGAGGAGGGAACATGAGGCCAGAATGCAGGAAGCCCAGCTGAGGATCAGGAAGCAGGAGCTAGAAGTAGCCCTGATGGAAGAAAAACTGAGCAAGGCTAGGCAGCATAGAGAGAGTGGGTCTATACCCACTGGTGGCAGCAATGTCCCTAGGGACAAAGATAGGGTCTTTGACAATAGGAACCTGTCCAAGATTGTGCCCCCCTACAAAAGTGGGGATGACATCCACAAATGGATGACTGCTCTTGAGAGAGCCTGCAAAGTGCAGCAGGTTCCTGAAGACCAGTGGGCAGCAATCTTATGGCTCTCCTTTGAGGGGAGAGGCAGAGATAGACTCCTCACTGTTAGAGAAGAGGATGTCAGAAATTACAGAGTCCTGAAGAGTGTCCTAGTTGATGGGTTAGGCTTAACCACTGAACAGTACAGGTTAATGTTCAGAGACACCCAGAAGACACAGACTCAGGACTGGTCTGAATATGTGGAATGTGCCACTAAGGCTTTGGAGGGTTGGTTGCTGGGAAGTAAGGTGTCTGATTATACAGGATTGTACAATTTGATGATGAGAGAGCAGATTTTAAGTAATTGTCAAAACCAGCTTCTCCATCAACACCTGGTAGACTCAGATTTGACCTCTCCCCAAGAATTGGGAAAGAGGGCAGATAAATGGGTCAGGACCAGGATCAGGCCTAAAAACCAGGGTGGTGACCAAAAGAAAGATACCACCAAGCCTCAAGAGAAGGGTGGGGATAAAGAAAAAGAGAAACCTTCCTCAGGGCCCCAAAACTCCACACAGGGTGGTGGGTCCCAAGCTCCCTCCTCTACCACAGCTAAAAAGCCCTACTGCCATGAGTGTAAAACTCCTGGGCATTGGAAAACTGACAGCGGTTGCCCAAGGGCTAAAAACAAAACTGTTCCTCCAATTACTCCTGTCACACCACCTATTACTGTCAGCAGTAATCCCCCAGGTGGTGGGAGTGCCCCCAGAAATCTGGGTGGGTTTACTTGGGGAACACAGGGGGACCCTGGCTTAGCCAATTCCCCTACAGCAACCACTCTTGTCTGTGATGGTGGCATGGGGTTTGCCAACTTCACTGCCTGTCCCAACACTTTGGGTAGGTACAGACAGGAGCCCTACATCAATGGTACAAAAGCTGAGGCCTACAGAGACACTGGGGCTAGCATCACAATGGTGGCCCATTGGCTAGTTCCCTCTGAGCAGCTTTTGCCCGGTTTCTCCTACCAGGTGACTAACATTGATGGCAAACAGAACAGTCATCCCATGGCAGAGGTATGTCTCAGCTGGGGAGGGGTCACTGGCCCTAAAAGGGTAGCAGTGTCCCCAACCTTGCCTGTAGACTGCTTACTGGGGAATGACTTAGAACTCTCAGCTTGGGCTGGAGTTGAACAAGACACCCATTCTAAAATGGTAGGCCTTTCACAAAAGGGTAGGGGGGTTGTGCCATTCACAACCCCTGTCCAAATAGATTTCCTCCCTGAAAAGGTTGGAAGGGCAGTGGTAGCCACAGCCCAGGCACAGACAGACTTCCCTGTAGGGACTGGCAGAGCTGTGACAGTCACAGCTCAAACACAAACTGAGTGCCCCCCTGAAAAGGTTGGCAAGGCTGTAATGGTCTCAGCCTATACTCAGACTGACATAGGTGTAGTGAAGCCTGAAACAATGGATCACTCCACACAAACTGAGAGTAGTGGGGAGGAAGAAAAGTCTCCCTCTCCCCAGACATTAGGAAAAGGTCAGCCTCCTCAGGGATCTGACCTCACCCCTTGTGAAGGAACTGCCCCAGAGGTAGCCAGGCCTGGCCTGGCAGAGCCTCTGATGTCAGTGGCCCCTTCCAAGGTGGGATCCAGTCTGGTGCAGGTAGCCTGCCTCTCTCTACCCTGCCTCAGTCAGCCCAGGGCTGCAGAGGTCAGGGAGGCCAGTGGACCCCCAGAGGGCCCCTGTCCACAAGAACCCCCCCATCAAAAGAATGAGGATTGCCTGGCTAGTAGCCCTAGTCAGGTGATGGGTAAAAACATTCCTGAGGGATCTCCTTTACAGGTAGTTAGGGACCTCCCCCAGGGGGATTCTGTTGGGCACAGGCAAACATGGGACCTTAGGGCCCCAAACCTGACCCGTCCCTCCAGTAAGCCCACAAAAGGGACCCAGCCTCCAGCTTTAGGTAGCCAGAGGCTGACCCCGAGAGCACAGTGCAACTCAGTTAAAGAAAGAAAGGCATCCATGGTGGAGGATGATTGGAGGAAGCTGAGGCCTCACTTTGAGGACACTCACTTCAGTACTCCATCTCAACACCAGCCTTTTACTTTGCCAAGACACACCACAGGTAGAGATTCCCTATGGTGGAGACCCTCTGATACCCTTAGGGTGAGGGATTGCTTAGTGGACCATGAGACAGGGGGTAACCATGCCAGTGCTGGTTCCTCCTTATATGGCCACTTGGGCAATATAGGCTTACCTGGTCAAGGTCAGCCTTATCTCCCTTCGTTTGGGGGGGGGTTGTGTAGGAAGGTGGATATCTGACTATGGTTACCCCCAAATTTTTGCCTAGTGTCTAGCTGGTTTTTCGACTTAGTAGGCCTGAGATCCTGCCATTCAGGCTCTCAGGCTATCTGCTCTCTCTGTAAAATGGACTCCATGTACCCTAGGTACATACCCAATTGGTTGGATCACCCTGTCAGCCCCTGTACCAGTGTACACTAGGTACCCAGGGCATTGGTGTACCCAAGGCCTGCCAAGGGCTGCAGCATGTATTATGCCACCCCAGGCTTGGCCTAACAATCTGACACAACTGGCTGATCACTCAGCTGGGGTAAGTTGGTGTAATCACCTCTTACTTAGGTGTAGTATACCTATACCTAACCTTAAATGGGACACCTGGTAACCTATAAGTCACTCCTATGGCAGGCCTTAACAATCCTGAAGGCAGAGTGCTTGGTTCCATGTGAGATGGTGCTCTGGCATGAGCTGAGCCTGTCTGCAGTGGTCGGAACAACTTCCTTCTACTGTTTCCAGATATCGTCATACCATATACTCTTAAGTGCATTATGAACCTCGCGGTTAAATGCTATCTTTGGTTTGGCTTTATCAAAACATGTCGAGTAAGGTGTCATACGAATTGGAATACTAACCCCTCGCCAATTCTGGCGACGGGGTTAGCATTCCACCCTTCTAGAGGGACACGACATGTACAGTGCCTGAAACCCGGGTAAAATCAGACATAGCCTCAGCTCCACAAAATGGATGCTGCCACCACAGACACAAGTCTGCCCTCCTGCTGCTGGGAGTCCTTCCAGCTTGGGAGGTGTGGACAAAGGGTTTCCTGCCAGGGGAGGTGCATGCACCACCCCAGACAGGATTTTGTGTATTGGTCAGGTAGGGCTTGAAAGAAACCAGACATGCCTGTGGCTCACAAGGAGCCTCGGTGCATATGCCAGTTCAAACCGGTCCTGGGGCACACCAGTCCCGGGCCTGGGGCGAGCTGGACAAAGGATTGGGGGTGTAACCACCCCCCTTCCTGGTCCCACCCATAGGGAGGGACCTAGCAGGTAGTCCGGCCCCTAGAATCCGAATAAAGGTAGGAGCTGTGTCCTAAGACTTCAGACATCCTGGAATCAACTTGAAACTAAGAAGAAGACGGGAACTTCGACATTCTGCTGCACAGAAGACTGAAGAAAATCTCCCCTGTGGTCAGGGAGTGACCACCTTGCTAACGCAAGCACCATCCAGCGAATCAACGTCTGCTTTGCCGCCGCCTCCCGCCGGAGCCCGAGCCCAGAGACCGACAAGACCTGGACCTCCAGACCTCTCACCGCCCGATCCACAGTCCCTGAAAAGAGGAGACCCGTGGAGGCACCGAGACACGTGGAGCCAGCCATCTTGGAACGACTACGACAAGCTGACCAGTGCAACAACCGAGGCTCCCTCCAAGTTGTGCTTTGGGTCCTGAGAAGCCCAACCCTCGAGCAGCATCTGCACCAAAGGTGAGCCCTCCAGCATCTCCACGATCTGCGTGGGGCCCTTCTGCATTTTGCCACTCGACGCGCCTAACCGGTTGCTGGCCCGCTGGCTAGTGGCCATCTTGGCGACGAAATCGACGACAAACACCGCTGGTCTGGTTGCTCCAGACTGGCCCTTGCTCCACACCAAAGGAGCAATCCCTCTGACCTTGCTGGTCAGAACCAACAGCTGATTTCCGAATCCTCCTGCAATTGCTTTTGCCAAGGCTTGGTTGCTTCGATCAAGTCGCCGACACCGCCGACAGCGAGAGCCTGCGTGGGACAGCTCGTGAGCCGACTCCTGGACGTCGTCGACCTTCAGGGACCACGTGGCTGCGGAGACAAGCTACCCCTCATCACCTGTTTGCACCCGACATCGCCTGGTACCCACCTGGTGCCACGCTGGTCACTGGCTAGTGACTGTGAACACTGTCCCCTCTGCTTACAGGTCTTCAACATCTCCGATCCACTCTTGGATCCACTGCATCTCTTCCCGACCGACCGCCTGCAGCATCTTTGTCCCAGGCTCAACGGAACAGATAGAAGAAACCCGACGCACTTTGAGTCCTATGCACCCGCTTCCTGTGGGTGAGGTAAAGCTGGCACACCTGTGCCCAAGTGTAGTAATACCTCTCTAGTGCCTGTGTTCCAAATCTTAAGTTCCTAGGTCATCCGGAAGATTCCTTTTGCAGTAACTTTGTACTTTTTACGCACCCATTGAAACCTATGGGAGCCCGCGTGTGACTATTTGCTCTGCACACGCCACCCGTGGACCTCCTGGTCACTAACTGACGTTAGCTCCTTGTAGGCCCAGCGATTCTAGAGGCCCTAGGCCTTTTCCCTTTTCTGTTCGTGGTACTTATACCACTATTTTAGTATATGGTTCGAGTGGCCACCAGGGCCTATCCATATAAAGTGCAACTTCTGTGTATTCTGTGATAATCTTGTTTGACGATTTGTGCTCCTGTGCTCATAAAGAGACTAGGGGTTACTTTGAGAAATAAATACATATATATTTTGAATATATATCTGTGTGGTGTCCTTTCATTGGTATAAAAGGGGGTTACTATTGGTAAAACAGCTTGCTTAACACGCTTCACGAGTTTAGCCTCAAAGACTGCTTAGCCTACGCTACCACTAGGGCAGCTAGTCCGAAAAGGTTGACTTACAACCACACCATAAGGGTTGCTTGGCATGGTACAAGGTGGTCACTAGAACTAGTGAACAGCATATACCAGGCCAACTTCTCACAGTGAGTAACTAGACAATGCCTGGGCGGTGCGTGGACCGATAGTCTGTCCTGACTTAGGCGTGACCGTGGGTAGGAGAGCTGCCACGGTATCATAATCGTGCTTTGTTTAAGTGTGGTGAAGCAGGCAGATAGGGTTGGTCTGGCAATAAATACAAAACAAGAAACAAAAAACACAAATAACGAGATCACATGCCTACCCTCTCCTCATAGATGATGGGCTCCGTCAGCAAGTGCCGCGGAGTAAGGCTGTGAAAAAACAAAGTGAGAAAGAGGGCTACGATAAAAGATACCTGTTTCGAGGTCGAAGATCGTGGGTCCCGAGCCGATGGAGAAGGTACTTACTTCACAAGTCGCCTTACGTCGCGGGGAAACCTACCCGTGCGGTTGCACTGCCGTAACATTGATAATGAAACACCGGTCTGGTTATGTAGTGCTGCCGGGAAGGAAGCGGGCCCCGTGCAATGACGTCCTATCAAAGCGCCCGAAGGACGGGGCGTGAGGCAGTGGGCTGGGCTAATGGCTTATGTTTTTTCAACAGAGGGAGGGGCAGAGGAAGAGGCAAAAGAAGAGGAACAACCAAGACCGTCCACTGGCAGGACCCAGAACCAATGATCCTACGCTGCAAGATAACAAGACCTTAGTGGTTAACCTATCCTCCAGGCCCTTAACTGAAGGTGAGAACAGACTGTTGGAAAAAGGTCTAGGATTTGTTCCTACACCTAAGGGAGATGACTTCATCTTGCACCAAGAACTCCATCAATTTTTCCGGAAAATACGCCTAAGAGCTTTCTTCCAAGACAAACCTCAGGCCCCACCTAGCGGGTCAGGCCTTAAGAACAAATCAAAATTCACTCCCACCTCAGCCATGACCTTAAACGAGGTACTGACATTTGAACAAGCCGTCTTGAAGGAGGTAAACAACATCACCACTGACCTCCCGTTTGACAATCTTTCTAAAGAGGAAAGGTCACTCCTCAGACATTTGACAGAGGATGGAACCATCATACTAAAACCCGCGGACAAAGGAGGGGCTATTGCCATCGAAGATAAGAATGTCTATGATGACGAATGTACACGACAACTATCCAACATCAGGTATTACGAACCCATTGATGAAGACCCTACCGCACGCCTCTCTACCATGATACAACACCTGACATCGGAAGCAGAGGCGGAGGGATGGATCACCAAGGAAGAGGCCCTGTTCCTTCTGAACAAGAAGCCACGTACACCGTACTTCTACTGCCTCCCAAAAATTCATAAGGGAATCACCCCCCCACCAGGCAGACCCATTGTGTCCGGGATTGATTCCCTTTTAGAACCCCTGAGTAAATTCTGTGATGTGTTCCTACGCCCCCTAGTGATGAAGACTCAGATGTACCTGAGAGATACCACAGAGGTGCTGAACCTCATTGAACGATTTGACACACCTGATTCTATTACTCTGTTGGTCACCTTAGACGTGGAATCATTATATACTAACATTCCCCAAGATGCCACACTGGCGGTCCTTGACAAGGCCCTGCGCAACATCGATCCATGGCCGTCAGCTACTCCAATCACCTTCATCTGTGATTGTGCGACGATAGCATTAAAAGAAAACTATTTCGCCTTTGAGAGCAACCTTTATCATCAAATACAGGGCACGAGCATGGGGAGCGCCTTTGCGCCGAGTCTGGCCTGCCTATACATGGCAAACTTTGAAGAAGAGTACATCCTAACAGAGACCAACCCGTATACCAAGAACATCTTATTATGGCGTAGGTACATCGATGACATATTCATCTTCTGGAAAGGGGATGAAGAAACATGCCGCACATTCTTCACGTGGATTAATACCTTAAATCCATACCTACAATTTGTGGGCACATTGTCATCTGAATCAATACCATTCCTTGACCTTCTGATATTCCTAAAAGAAGGGTGCCTGATGACCACCAACTACAAGAAGCCCACAGATAGGAACAGTCTTCTCCTATTCCAAAGTCACCACCCAAAGTCTTTAAGAAACAACTTACCGGTTGGCCAATTCCTCCACCTACGCCGTAACTGCAATACCATCATGGAATTCGAAAAAGAGGCAGACACCTTAACAGAGAACTTGATAAGGAGAGAGTATCCAAAAAGAATCGTGAAGCAGGCACGCAAAAGAGCCAGGAATAATCACAGAGGAGCTCTACTAGAAATCAAAGAAAAAAACACCTCAGATATACTAACATGTGTGACATCCTTCACCCCGAACTCGAATAAAATCCAGAGAATAATCAAGAAACACTGGAAGATCCTTGAGATGGGGGACTTCCAACCAGGACCAAAACCTCTCTTCGCCTTCAAGAGAACACAAAATCTAAGAGACATGTTAGTGCACACAGGCCCCAAGGACATTATTAAAACGCAACCAACACTATGTAATCTTCCCCCGGTAATTGGTCATTACCCATGTGGTTCGTACACAGTATGCCCACTGACAAGCACTACCAAGGAACTTGATCTAGGACTCTCAAGACCCTGGAAGAAATTACATCACACCAACTGAAACACAAAAAATTGCGTTTACATGATCACCTGCCCCTGTGGGTCACGATACATTGGCATGGCTATGAGACCAGTCAAAACTCGAATTGGGGAACATAAGAGCACGATCCGGTCCAAACGCACAGCAACAAGATTACAAAGTCATTTCTTGGAAATGAATCATTCCCCCGAAAGCTTACGATGGACTATCATCAAATCTAATCCACATTGGTCACCATCCACACTGTTCAGGCAGGAACAACGACGGGTGTTCAAATTGAGAAGCAATAAAGGGGGACTCAATGAAGATATTCCCTGGGTTGAATTATCCCGATAACTGCATATCACGAGATCGCTTGATAGTAGCATTCCACACTGAGCGCAACCACCTTTGGACCAAGCACCCTAGTTACATTCACCAAGCGCCACCAGTCAACTGCATATATCACCACTTGTGTATCAGGGACACTAGTCACCAGAACCACCTCTAGACCTGAGTCATGAGCTATATGAACCGTCAGGTCCAGGGGAGGTCTAGTTATCTAGGCACCCTCAGACAAAAGTTATATTCACTAGCAGTTTTTTTGCAGTCCCCTGTATAATAAGCTAGGTGTTTAACTCTATACTAACCCCCCCTGTACCAAGTTGTCCGTATTACCACCAAACCAACTTGCCCACCTTTGGTAGTCGGCATCACCATCTCTTCGTCTCCCTTGATTTAAATGCTGTGATTTCAGCATTGATCAAACATGTGCAATTACAGGTTCAGCACCTACTACATTGCTATTGTAACATCACGTAACTGGTGACCCTAGGCTGATGACACATTGGACAGATCCCCTGCAAGGGTATTCTAATATATTAGAGTTCGGGACGGTGTCCGGACAACAAGTTCAACCTCGGACCCAGACACACTCACATCGTTTGCTCTCTTTTTAATCACACCGTATTTTATTAAAAGGGAGTATATATTAACTATGACCATTATTTTGTAATGTTGGTTTTATTTTATAAATATACTCCACTTGATTATCAGGATTCAGAGGGTATGAAGTCTAACCTCTCACCATACCCCTTGTGGACCTCCCGTTATATTACCTTCTGCCCCCTTCCCGATAGTGCTACGTGGCCCGCACACCACTCTAAGATGGCCGCGATAGCCATTAGCCCAGCCCACTGCCTCACGCCCCGTCCTTCGGGCGCTTTGATAGGACGTCATTGCACGGGGCCCGCTTCTTTCCCGGCAGCACTACATAACCAGACCGGTGTTTCATTATCAATGTTACCGGCAGTGCAACCGCACGGGTAGGTTTCCCCGCGACGTAAGGCGACTTGTGAAGTAAGTACCTTCTCCATCGGCTCGGGACCCACGAGCTTCGACCTCGAAACAGGTATCTTTTATCGTAGCCCTCTTTCTCACTTTGTTTTTTCACAGCCTTACTCCGCGGCACTTGCTGACGGAGCCCATCATCTATGAGGAGAGGGTAGGCATGTGATCTCGTTATTTGTGTTTTTTTTTTCTTGTTTTGTATTTATTGCCAGACCAAACCTATCTGCCTGCTTCACCACACTTGAACAAAGCACGATTATGATACCGTGGCAGCTCTCCTACCCACGGTCACGCCTAAGTCAGGACAGACTATCGGTCCACGCACCGCCCAGGCATTGTCTAGTTACTCACCCCACTACATTTAGACGAGGTATGGTAATTATACTAGGCCTTTTCTCGACCCCCTGGTTGCACTATTATGACTGTATACCATCGGTCCTCACGTTGCCATGGCACCGCACAGGGATTCAGAACCGCGCCACCCCTCATAGTGGGCACAATCGACGATACCTGTTAATCTTGTGTCCTCCATGACACTCCCACCTGCACTCAAGAAATATTGGTTTCCAGTGAGTTACGACCACGTTTATGTTTCTCAGCCGCGCTGGGCAGAATCCTAGCATCTTGTTTGAAAACCCCGCATGAACACAATGACACTACTTTGGTTGTTGTCCTTTTTCATGCACTAGGCACCTGAGCACACACTGTGCACTAGTGTCTCCCTTTTAACAACATCTGTATCATATACCTTTGATATGTTACTACTTCTTCCCTTTCTTGACCTCTTCTTCCCCCCTTTCCCCCCCCCCTTCCCCCTTCACCCCCCCCAACCTTCCTTTCTCTCTCCCTGTTTCATGTCTCCTTTTAGGCTGTGAACAGGATTTGCGTATAAGAACGGATTCTGGACACTAATTGTCAAGCATACCAGACCTAGGTAACGAATGGGATTACGGGCTGTCTTTTCCCGAACCCCATCTTCCAGCATTTACTTTTTGGTCCTGACGAAGCGCTCCCGGATCCAATAGGGACCGTCTTACAGCGCGGAACATGTTGACCTTCCTTTAAATCACTTTTGTAAATACACTACACGGGTTGAGAGAAGTGGGACTTTTATTTGGTCTTGTTTCCCCTCTCAAAGCAGCACTACCGTGCATCTCCATCCCCGAGAATTTTTTAGCTTGGACCAGGGACCTCTTGATTAAAATATTTAAGGTCCCTGTTTCATTTTTAAAACCTGCACTCACTAGCACACACCTACCCACACGCCCTCACTCACAAATGCGGCAACTCCTTAAAAGAACTCCACCAGAGAGCCCCTAACCAAGGGCCCGTGAGGGACTGCAGCGCCACCCCCACGAGGAGCAACCTTTCCCAATGATGATGCTATACATCCGCGAGGGTGTCTGAGGGCACTTAGTACCACCACAAGGAGTACTCTCTCCTCACTCTGCACACTCACTCTACCCTTGGAGACATTCCCTACTATTTACAGCTCACCTGCTGGCTGTAACTCCCCTCTCATATTATAGGAACTGCAACCATCCGTTGGAACAATACATCAAGATGACGTCAGGCGTTCCACACTTTTGTAATAAATATAGAATGTTAGCAATCTAGTTGTTCATTGGGATACTGTTCAGAGGCAGAGGCCAGGGGCACGGACTCTGAAAATTGAAGGCAGGTAGGAGAGTGCAGAGGCAACAATTTGGCCACACTGGGCAGACAGGAAGGGCAGTGGCAGCACAACAGACTATGGAGGGCAGTGGAAAGGGGGGCAGGGGCAACAAACCAACAATACAGGACTGGCAAGAGAGGCTGTGGCAATATAATAGACCATTGTGGGCAGAAGGAAGAGGCAGTGGTAGTACAACCATACATGCCAACAGATCCGTTTCAGCCAGGAAACGTCCAATGATTTTAAGCTCAAATGGGCTTTATTTGATCTGTCTCCTGTCTACAATCTCCTCTTTTTCAATGTAACTCAAAGGGGAAAATCAATACCCCAGTTATTTTTCAAAATCTCCCTCTTACCAAGTTCAAAATGTTCGCAAGTATGTTACATTGGATCATGGTAGGCAGGAGGAATTGGGGTAGGGACATGGACTCGGATAACAGAGGACAGGAGGGACATGGAGAGGTTTACAAAACTGACCCTACAGGGCAGGCATCCCGGTTTGCAGCAGCACAATACACCACAGAGGGCATGCGGGACGGGAGTGCAGCACAACAATCCATAGAAAGCAATAGGGAGGGGACAGGACCATGCACATGGACAACAGAGAACAGAGGGGAAAGAGGCAATGGTAGCTAGCTGACCATAATGGACAGACAGGAGAGAAAGCTGCAGCATAACAGACCATAAAGGGCAGGAGGGATGGATCAGGGGCATTACAATGGAACAGACAAGCCAGGAGGGAGGGAATAGGGGTCTGCACATGGAAACAGAGGGCTGGGGGCAAGGGGGCAGGGCAGGAGCAGCAAGATGACCATGGAAGTCAGGCAGGATGGGCACTAGAAACAAGACACACCATGGAGAGCAACAATGTGACTATGATGGCATACACACAGACCATGGAGGGAAGGTGGGAGGGGGTCAGGGGCAGCTAGCTGACCACACAGGGAAGGTGGGAGGGGCCATGGGAGCACAGAAGACCATGCATGGCAAGCGGGTGGGCTAGTGGCAGCACAATGGCTATGATGGGCAAGAAGGAGGGTGCAGGGGCATACACAAAGGACCATGGAGGATAGAAGGGCGGGTCAGGACCTGGGCACAGACAAGAGAGTTCAGGGGAAGGGGCCTCACAACAGACCGCGCGGGGCAGGCAGGAGGAGCAGTTGCAGCACAACAGACCAGGGAGGGCAGAAGGGTGTGGCAGTAAAATGGACCATGGAGGACAGGAGGAAGGGGATCGGGGCATGGCATGTGGACAGGCAGGGTGGAGGTGGCAGGGACAGGTTACAGTCATCTGACAATGCTCGGCAGGTGGGAGGGGAGTGGCAGCTCAACAGAACACTCAGAGTAGATAGGAGTGGCAGTCCATGGAACATGGTGGGCAAAAAGGATGGAGCAGGGGCATGCACAAAGACATCGGAGGGCAGGGGGAAGGAGAATAGGGGCAGCAAGCTAAGCACAGAGGCTAAGCAGGAGGTCAATGATGGGTCATAGAATTGGGCAATGGAGGGCAGGAGGAGTGGACTGGTACATCATGCTAAATGGAGGGCAGTGGCAGCACATCAGACCATGCATGGCAGGAAGGAGGAGGCAAGTCCATGGATTCAGACAACAGAGCATAGGGAGGAGGTGGACTGTTCAGAGAAGGTGGGTATTAGGAACTTTCTTGTTTTTAAAATGTGTGTCTGTGCGAACTACTTAAAGTATGAACAAGTATGCAGCATAATCTCACTTTTATTCAGGAAGAAGAGGACGTTTGTGACTGTGACTCCGGGCTCACTTGGCAGAAATACCCCCTGACCCTCCACCCCCCATTGCAAAATGTAATGCCTGTGAAAAGGGTAGGTGGACGCAGTGTTATATACAACATAGTCCTGAGAGCACGATTGAAAATGAAAACTAGATATAGAATATGGTATAAACTATGCACCAAAAAATGTGATATAAGATGAACCGGGGCGTGAAATATAATATGCAATACATTGTGCGCAATGACAGATTCATTGGAGAGTGCGAGATAGCACAGGCACTAGTGCGTGCTATGCGATATGCGCCTTGGAGTGTAATATGCACAGGGCAGTGTTGTGTAACCTAACTAGTCTCTAAAGTTGTAATATAAAATATGTGCTGGGGAGTGTAACATTGCATATGCACTGTAACAAAGATATGGATCCCAGATTGTAATATGTATGGCATAGCGCTGTGCGTTATAACATAGGCATCGAGGAAGGCACGTTAGATGGAGCAATATAACCCGTGCGAAGGCAAGTGTGGCATGACATATTCACGGGGTGGTGTTACAGTGCACATGGGCTAGAGAGTGTCATAGCATACGCACTAGATGGTGGAATACAACACAGAGGTGTGTGGCACTCGGCGGGCACTGGTGGGTGTAACACAGCATTGGGCTCAGCCAGAAGCACGCTGTGACTCTCAAGTGAGGTTTGTTTCCTTTCCAGAGAGTAAATTAAAAAGTATTACACATCTTGCGGTGGATGTGTGTTTTATTAACCGTGAGGGGGGTTTCTTGCATAGTTTGGTCGAATTTTTGTCGAATCCCCTTTGAATGGCTTGGTGTGCATGTGTATTAAATGTGCCCGTCAATAGCTACCCATGTTTGTATAAATAAACGACAAGGGTGTCTACTTGGAGAGTACTCACCGGCGGGGGCACCGGGATTATGCACGGTAGGGCGTCAGACACGTCAGAGCTTCACTAGCGGTGTAAATACATTCCACGTGGATTCATTGTATGCATAGTCACCTTTTAATGAACATCACGCAAATCGTCATGGTGATAGGTACATACGGTTTGTCCAGCATATCCTAGGTGTATCTAGAAATATATATTTTTTTAAAATAATAAAAAACAAAGGCCGGCCCCGGGGGATGGGGTCCCCGGGGCCATAAGTGGCCTGAGGAGGGGGGCAACGCAGCCCCCCTCCTAAAGAATAAAAAAAAAAAAAGGCCATGACCCGGGGGTTGGGGTCCCCGGGACCGATTAAGGCCTTGGGAGGGCCAACAAAAAAATTAGGATGCAGGCCCTGGGAGATGGGGTCCGCAGGGCCAATAAATTAGAAAAAGAAGGGGGGCCACACAGCCCTCCTTCTTAAAAAAATAAAAGACCGGCATCGCGCCGGAGGCCACGACCCCTCCTTGCAGCACTCTGCAAACGCGCCCCCTGGTCAGTTGTAAGTTGGGGAATTAATTCCCCCTCAATACTGAGGGTCCCTGAGGGCCAACTAGCCCAACAGGTATCTCCAGTATGCGCCAGGGAGCTGCGTTGCAGACAGGTGTTCTGAGGCCACGCCCCTTTTTACACCTCTATGCAACGCAGCTCTGTGGCGCTTACTGGAGGTACCTAGTGGACTAGTTTGACCCTAGGGACACTTAGGATTCAAGGGGCCTTAATCTCTCAACTTAGAACGGCCACAGGGCGCGTTTACACAGTGGTGCAGGGAGGGGACGGGGCCTGAGGTGACGTGTGCAAACGCCCTGTGGGGCATTTTAAGTTGGGGAAATAATTCCCTTTCAATCCTGAGGGACCCTGGGGACCAACTAGCCCACCAGGTGCTTCCAGTAAGCGCCACTGCTCTGCGTTGCAGAGAGGTGGTGCAGGCCGTGCCCCTTTTTACACCTCTCTGCAATGGCGCTTACTGGATGTACCTAGTGGGCAATTTTGCCCCTAGGGACCCTCAGGATTCAAGGGGACTTAATCTCCCAACTTAGAACGGCCACAGGGTGTGTTTACACAACGGGGAAGGGAGGGGACAGGGTCTGAGGTGATGTGGGCAAACACGCCCTATGGCGCGTTTTAAGTTGGGGAAATAATTCCCCTTCAATCCTGAGGGCCCCTGGGGGCTAGCTAGGTGGTGGTCTAGGCCGTGCCCCTTTTTACATCTCTCTGCAACGCAGCTCTGTGGCGCTTACTGGAGGTACCTAGTGGTCTAGTTGGACCCTAGGGACCCTCAGGATTCAAGGGGACTTAATCTCCCAACTTAAAACGGCCACAGGGCGTGTTTACACAGTGGGGAAGGGAGGGTACGGGGCCTGAGGTGACGTATGCAAACACGCCCTGTGGCGCGTTTGAGGAGGTAGTTTTAATCCCCTGCCCTATTATATACTACGGGCTTACAGAGGAGGTCATGCTAATCACAGGGGGACCCCAAATTTCCCTTGTGTATGTAGGTGTTTTCACTGTATTCTGAGTGTCTTTTAACATAGCACTGGCTCTAGGACTGGTTAGTCAGACTCAGTTACCACCAGTATCTGTCTGAAAAAGTTGTGGGTACAGGATGATTTTGCAACAAGGCTTCTTTCTGCTCTTCTGTTTGTTCTTTCTGCACGTTATCCTTCTTCCTGCACTTTTCTTCGTCTTTGAGGACTTCTGTTGCTTTTTTCTGCATTTCTTTTTTTTCTTTCTGTGCGTTTTTTCTTCTTTCTTCACATGTCCTATCTCTGTAGGCATAGTTAGAAATTGGCATTTAAAAGCCTTAGAAATTCACTGAAAAAAACATAGGTTTCAGGGGCGTTATAGTTAGCTGGACTTTTCACTCGTACAAAACCATTGAAATTCCCCAGTTATAGTTAGTTCAGCTAACTATAACTTGTGCGCCTGCAATGCACTGCTGATGACGTCACATATTACATCACTCATGACATGGTCAGCGACATCACTCATGACATCACTGATGACATCTCAAATGACATCACTGATGTCATTTGTTAAAATTGAGTAAATCTGTTCAGTAGTAGCTGAGAAAATAAAAAAATAAAAGTTTCGATATTTATAGGCGTGGAGGATCCGCGGACCTGCGGGGTGGATTCGCGCACCCTCCCGACCACGAGCTTTATTCTAATTGGCTGTCAACACTCCAGGCCAGGAAGTGTTAGCAGCCATCTTGTGACTCGGTAACCGAGGCACAAGAAAACAGAAGAAAAAAAGGTGAAAAAAAAGGGGGCAGGGTAGAAACACCCTGACCCTCTAGGCAAGACCAGCTTTTTTTAAATAGCGGAATGCGCGCTGGGTGAGCGGATCCAGACGAAAATGTTTAAAAAATGAAGCGAGGGCTTCCTATTTATTTAGTTATTTTTGAGCCCCCGGATGCGCCAGGTCCCGGGGGATTTGGTGATTGTAATGCGGGGGCCTGTGGGGGTCCCCGCAGCCCCGGGGACCGCCACCTCCCCGGGGTTAGTTTTTTATAAAAAAAAAAAATCCTGTGTGGGGGGCTCGAGCCCCCCCCCACATGCCCCAGGGGACCACCACCTCCCCGGGGCACTAACTGTTTAAATGCGGTGGTCCATTTTGGACCCCCGAGCCCCGGGGACCACCACCTCCCCGGGGCTTTGTGAAAGTTGGGAGGGGGCTGTACAGCCCCCCTCCTGGAGCCTTTGATGGCCCTGGGGACTGCCATGCCCCAGGGCCGACTCCTGCAGTGTCCCGGGGTGCCCACCCCTGAGATACTGCTGTTTGCTATGGTAGGGTGGGAGCACGTCTCCCGCCCTACCACAGCAAACTCTGCTTTGGACTTTGGAAAAATCCAAAGCAGATTGCTTTTCCACACTGGGAGCTGCATGTTAGTAGCTCCCCATGTTGAAAAGCAGTGCCAGCTTCTGCAGGACGCGGGTAGTCGTGACCCTAGCATGGCGCTCAGCGTGGCCCCCTGGTGTGAACGCGAGGGGTGCGTGACTCCCAGTGCGGCCCCCTGGTGTGAATGCGAGGGGTGCACGACTCCCAGCGCGGCCCCCTGGTGTGAGTGCGAAGGGTGCGTGACTCTTGAACGCAAGGGGTGCGCAGCCCCAGCGCGGCCCCCTGGTGTGAATGCAAGGGGTGCGTGACTCTTGAATGCGAGGGGTGCGTGGCTCCCAGCGGGTCCCCCTGGTGTGAACGCGAGGGGTGTGCGGCTCCCAGCATGGCCCCCTGGTGTGAACGCGAGGCGTGAGTGACTCTTGAATGCGAGGGGTGCGCAGCTTCCAGCGTGGCCCCCTGGTGTGAATGCGAGGGGTGTGCGACTACCAGCAAAAAAAAAGATTTTTTTATTATAAACCTAGGTTATATGTTTGGATCCTGGGTGGCTCTAAAAAGAGCCCTTGTGTTTATTGGGAGATTTTTGTAGCTACATGTAGGTGCCTATGCAGAGTCTTAAGTTGTTGAGAAGGACTCTGTTTCCCTTATCTGTGAAATGTACACCATCTCTCCTGTAGATGCCATCCATAGCAAAACGTAGATTGTTGTTGTATATGGACCCCATACTATGGTCTCTGAGATAAGCAGAAACAGCTTTATTGACATTTTTTCTAGCTTTCTCAATCTGTGGACAAAATTGATTGGACCACTTCCATTTCTGTCTTTGGCATATGTTAGAGTAGACAAAGGCAGTTTGGGGGAAAAGCAATATCAATTCTGCAAAGGTATCCTTCATTAGCATTTGCAGACCTACCTCAGTCAATGTGCCTAGGTCATTGCCACCACAGTGCACAATCATAAGGTCAGGGGGTTGGAGGTGCTTAAAGGTTTTAAACCAATGGCATCAATTGGTGCCACTTTAATCCTCTCTGTCCAATCCATTTAATATCTACATTTTGCAAGCTAGGTCTTTGTCAATACCTCTGCTTTCAGCATACCTTTTGCACCAGAAAACATAGCTGTGCCCAACAATCCACGCTGAAAGCATCTTGAAGGGATCTCTGTAGGTAATTAGAAGATGTCTGTAGCTGAGGTAGGCAGGTGGTAGAATGAAATCTATCTAAAATGGTGGACAACATGCTGTTTTTAAGAAAGTAGAGATTGGATTAGCTGTTTAAGAACACTCTACATTCAAATATAGGGTGCATTTTACTTTGTTTAGAAAGCATGTTTCTTATTGGTTATTAAGAAATGTTTGAAAGGTACAGCAGAAAGGATAAGGGCATGCGTTGCAAAGCCAACCACACCTGCTGTTGTCATTTGCAACATTGTGTGTTGAACTTGTGACCTGGCAGCTAAGGTGAATGTTGCATGACCTGTTGCTATGGAAACTGACATTAAGGACAAGGGGTGAAGATGTCAGTTGAAAAGTATTATTCTTTATGACTAATGGAAATTCGTTTTTCAATTTGAAAAACACTGGGAAGCAATGTCATTTGTGGGTTATGTGTATACGTATGGAAAATTAGAGGGAAAGTTTGCCATTACTGGTTTTACATTGGAGAATGTGCTCATCTACATTCTCTGTGAGTAAAAGAAAATCTTGACTGAGTGTGAGATGTTTCATTGAACAGATTTATTTAAAAGGTGAGTTATATTTTTAAGAGATTTATTTAATATAGATTTGACATTTTTATGAAACTCTGCAGGTTAAATTAATTTATTAAATGTACAGATATATATATTGGGATAATTTCTATTGTATTTGAACTTTGTTTAAAAAATAGCATGTGCACTAATATATACATTATTAAGTGTCTTGAAAGGTATAGTTGAATGATGCTTCTTATTTATTATTAATTGGTTAAATATGCACAAAGAATGTGTATTTTCAAAAATGTAGGTGCAGTTTATTAGGCATGCATATTTCTTCTCAGTAGAAAGGTATAGTTTAATAAAATGGCATTTTTGTAGATAGTTTGGTAAAATGAGGTACAACTGTGTTGTTTGCAAGATGATCATATAAGGTGTTAATGATTACAATTCTGTTATTAGTTTGTACAGTTTGTGTGGTTTTAGAAATCCTCATAAAAAAGGTGTTGTTGATTACTCTTCTTAATTAAGTCTGTTGAGAGGTTCAGTTTGATAATGTTGCATATTTCTAGATTTAATTGGCAATATGTAGTTCAAAAGAAAACCACTACATTTTACTCTTTCTGGTATGTAGTAGTTGTCTCTTTAAGTAGATAGTATGTCATGTATTTGTTTAGATTGTATTTATATAGTTGTATCTATATTTACTGAGTTACTGAGAGGTACCTGATAGATTACAGGAATGCAAAGGTAGTGAATATGTGATTTTATAAGTACATGAGAAGTGTTTTTGTGGTTCTATAATGTCTAATTTCGTAGTTAGTATGTAGGTAAATGTGCACAATCTATACGGTCCCATAACCCCCTGCAGCCTACTGATTCACTCCTGCAAAAATCCAAGTAGTAGCCATGCAGTTCAGTAATCACAGTGTCAGTCTCTGTCCACTCCTGCTATCATCCTGACAGAAGCATATCCTTATCTAATCTCTGTGCCAAAACACAAGCACTTATAAATTCACCCTGCTGTCAACTACCAGCACTCTACCTACCCAGTCACTGTCCATGCACTTGTACAACGACTCAGGCATTAAGAGAAACAAGTCAAATGTGCACAATCTATGCAGGCCCCTAACCCCCTGCAGACTACTGGTTCACTCCTGCAATAATCCAGATAGTACTCATGCAGTGCCCCAATCACACTGTCACTCTCTGTCCACTCCTGCTATCATCCTGACAGAACCATGTCCTTATCTAATCTCTGTGCCGAAACACAAGCACTTATAAACTCACCCTGCTGTCAACTATCAGCACTCTACCTACCCAGTCACTGTACATTCACTTGTACAATGACTCACGCATGAAGAGACACCATGCTACAGTCAAATGTGTACAATCTATGCAGGCCCCTAACCACCTGTAGACTACTGATTCACTCCTGTAATAATCTAGGTAGTTCTCATCCAGATAGTACTCATGCAGTGCCCCAATCACACTGTCACTCTCTGTCCACTCCTGCAATCATCCTGACAGAACCATGTCCTTATCTAATCTCTGTGCCGAAACACAAGCACTTATAAACTCACCCTGCTGTCAACTATCAGCACTCTACCTACCCAGTCAACCTACCCAGTAACTGTCCATACACTTGTACAATGACTCAGGCACGAAGAGACACCGTGCTACAGTCAAATGTGCACAATCTATGCAGGCCCCTAACCCTCTGCAGACTACTGATTCACTCCTGCAATAATCCAGATAGTACTCATGCAGTGCCCGAATCACACTGTCACTCTCTGCAACCATGCTGACAGAACCATGTCCTTATCTAATCTCTGTGATGAAACACAAGCACTTATAAACTCACCCTGCTGTCAACTACCAGCACTCTATCTACCCAGTCACTGTCCATGCACTTGTACAATGACTCAGGCATTAACACAAGCAGTGCTACAGTCAAATGTGCACAAAGTATGCAGTCCCCTAACCCCATGAAGACTACTGATTCATTCCTGCAATAATCCAGATAATACTCATGCAGTGGCCCAATCACACTGTCACTCTCTGTCCACTCTTGCAATCATCCTCACAGAACCATGTCCTTATCTAATCTCTGTGCCAAAACACAAGCACTTATAAAGTCACCTTGCTGTCAACTGCCAGCATTCTACCTACCCAGTCCCTGTCCATGCACTTGTACAATGACTCAGGCATTAACACACGCAGTGCACAATCTATGCGTTTCCCTAACCTTGTGCAGGCTACTGATTCAGTCCTGCAAAAATACTGATAGTAGCCATGAAGTTCAGCAATCACACTGTCACTCTCTGTCCACTCCTGCTATCATCCTGAAAGAACCATGTCATCTAATCACTCTGTTGAAACAGAAGCACTTATAAATTCATCATTCTCTTTTGTTGCACTACTCTAATGATCCAATCAGTACCCATGTACTTATGTAATGACCCAGGTACTAATATATCTAGTATTACAATCATCTATCCACTATTGATGCAGTCCTCTAAAGAGATAAACACTACTTATTTAGTTCTATGATTATTCAGTTAGTATCTGTGTCTTGCAGTAAATGGATTGTGATTTTAAAACAAAGTGTTTAAATGTTTTTTATATACAACGTGTTTCTTTAGTAATACAATAGTATATTTTATAAATGTATTTTAATAATGTCATATATATATATATTCACTTAAAAAACCATAGGTTTCACACACGTTATAGTTAGGAATTAGCATTTAAAAACCTTGCAAATTCACTTAAAAAACCATAGGTTTCACACAGGTTATAGTTAGGTGGACATTTCACTCGTAAAAAACCTATGAAATTCCCCCGTTATAGTTAGTTCAGATAACTATAACTCGTGCGCCCGCAATCCACTGCTCATGACGTCACATATTACATCACTCATGACATGGTCAGTGGCATCACTCATGACATCACTGATGACATCATCCTTGTGATAGAGTGGCGGTCGCGCGAGTTATAGTTATCTGAACTAACTATAACGGGGGAATTTCATTGGTTTTTTACGAGTGAAATGTCCACCTAACTATAACCTGTGTGAAACCTATGGTTTTTTAAGGGGAATTTGCAAGGTTTTTTAAATGCTAATTCCTAACTATAACGTGTGTGAAACCTATGGTTTTTTAAGTGAATTTGTACGGTTTTTTAAATGCTAAGTTATGTATTTATTAATATATATATTTTTTTAAGGTTTTTCACCGTGCGCGCACCGTGCGCGCCTGTTGGGCTCACCGTGCGTGCACCGTGCGCACACCCCGCGATTTTTATAAAAAAAAAAAAAAATTTTGGTTTCACCCATGGGGGTCCTTCTGTGACCCCCTGACAAAGGCTAGGGGGTCAGGAACTCTCTTCCCTGCCCCCTTTTCACGTTTTCCACCTTTTTTCCCCCTTTCCTTTTCAGTGCGAGAGACAAAATGGCGGCCGACACTTCCTGATTTCAACCGATTTGAATGTTGACTGACATCTAACAACCAATCAGAATTTCGCTCGCACCCGGTGCGCGCATATAGATATTTATATGCTTTTAAATACTATTTTCTCAGGAAATACTGAACAGATTGACACCAGACCTGCAAAAGGCACTTCCCTGACCTGAGGACTACCTCTCTGCCAAATTTCAAGTAATTCTGTTCAGCCGTTCGGGTTGTACCTTCGACTAAAGGTCCTATGGAAAAATGCATGGGGAAAACGCGTTTTGGGACCCCCCTTTTTTCTCGGCCCCCGCTTGATGAATCACCCCGAGACTTTCTGGGTAGGAGTTGAGCGGAGCGCCCCATTAGTTTTGACAATTTCGCGAAGATTCGTCAACTGGCGCCAAAGTTATTCAAAATAGAATTTTGAGATTTCCTATGAAACACCGTCCTAACTACAACTATCTACTGGCAACCGCCAGTAGATAATATATATATATATATATATATATATATATATATATATATATATATATATATATATATATATATATATATATATATATATATATATATATATATATATATTTACAGGTATTGTTCAACATCATTAAAAAAAAAATTACCATGACTAGAATAACACAAAAGAAGAAACAATAAAAAAAGGAGTATTATTTGAAGAAGTCAGAACAGCAAAAATTAGATGAACTACAACACGTGGGAAAAAATAAAAAGTCTTCTATTAAGAGAACAAAAGAATTTATTAAAAAACTTTCAAAGGCTAAAAACAGTGTGCAAAATGTGGAACATACAAAGAATGCCCCAACAACAAAGAAGAATAAAAAGAAAAAAGGAGAAGTTAATGGAAAAATGCATTCTGAAGAATCAATGTATGGTAAAAGGAGAAAGAATCAGTTTGAAGAAATTTGAAAGAGAATGTTTTACAATAGAGTTGTTTTTAATTTGTTGAAAGATGTGAAGAAATATAAAAAAAATCAGCATTTCATAAAAAGAAGAAACAGATTGAAACTATTGTTGAGAAGGCTTTTGAATTAAAAAGGAAATTATTTATTTTAGTTTTAAACAGAATTCGATCACTAGATAAGCCAATAAATTTTATGAAGGCGAAAAGTAGAGAGTAATTAACAGAGCAAACTTTTGTGATCTTTTTTTGGGTGAATGGAAACACAGTTCAAGTTCAGAACCTTTTTTTAATGAAGAGAGTTATTTCCAAACCAATGCATTATTGCTTGCAGTTGATACCAGTGGCCATACTTATGAGGTTAGAAATGGTTGTCCAATTGAAAAAGAGAAGATGGTTCCCAGAAATGTAGAATAAATGATAGCTGATGAACTTCTAGGGAGACGTACTAAATCCCTAGTGTATACTTGGGATTGTAGTAGTATTTGCAGTGTACGCCAGGAATCTATTGATATTTTACGGAATTTCTTACGAGAGTATAGTAAAAAAAAGTGTTAAACAAAAGATTAAGATGTTGCAAGGACTAGATCCTTGCAGAGTCAGAAAAAATACTAGTTTGCAAGGTCTTTCTCAGGCTTGTCTTTCTAGAAAAGTATGTCAAAGTGTTTTTCATCATTTTAGAATGTTAGCTGTACATCATTCTCAAATGCAGAAGTTATTCTGAAGATTGTATTACGTAAAAAGTCCAGCAATAATTTTAAATGAGTTAAACAGTGCTCTTTTGCATGGGTCAGTATCAGATGTAAAAAAGGTTTGTGATGCAATAGAGTTTTGTTACTTTGGTCCTGAAGAAGAGAGTGGACAAAGTGAGACATTGATAGAAGTAGGTGTTGAAGAAAATGTGGAAAATAGTAGTACAGAGAAGTTTAAGGTAATTTTGTGTGAAAGGCCAAATTATACTTGTATTTGTTGTCGACGAACTCACAATAAAAATCAAACTAGGACTGTTGATCTCTATTTAAAAAGTGAAAGAGAAAATAATGATAAGTGGAAGGAATTTGCAACTTATTTGTTGGTAGAGGATTGCTTTGATTTGGGTACTGATCAGTGTATTTGTAAATATAGTTATAACAAATTAGATGATAATAAAATGCCTGCTAGAGCTGTCCATAATTATCTAGAGTTGCTAACTATTCCTCCAGAACTGATAGATTTAAACACATATGAGTCTATTCTGATTCAATGTGTGCACCCATTTCAGGCTATTATTCGTATGGAGCCTAAAACAGGTAAATTGCCTCCTACAGATTTACAGAGAGGATTAAAAGGTAGAGTTGTATATTTACCTCTAGATTTAAAGAAAAATATTGAAACTATTGGTGTAGAGAATGTAGAAAGTGAACCACTAGTTATTCTAGTTAATGGTGTTCCTACTAAGAGTAAGATAATCTGGCAGGAATTAGTGGATGTCAGGAAAGTGCAAAAGGTAACATTATGGGCCCGATGTAGGTAAATATGAAATACCGATTCCTAAATACCGAATTTTACCGATTCGGTATTTAGGAATCGGTATTTCATATGTAGCTAAAAATTCGGTAAAAATACCAAATCGGTAATATTCGTTATTACCGAATCGGTAATACCGATTCGGTAATAAGGAATCACCTTCCCATTCATTCCTATGGGCCTGGAGGCCCATAGGAATGAATGGGAAGCCATTCACTATTACTGATTCGGTAAATACCGAATCGGTAATAGGGAGAGCATATTCAAGGGTGGCAGGGTGACACATTGACACCCTGTTGCACCCCTGAATCGTGCATTTGTGCACATGTGGTGCACATACATGCCCTAAGGGCATGTATGTCTGCCACATGGCACATTGAAAAAAGCAAATTATTGCTTTTTTAAAGGTATTCGGTATTTACCACCAACTTGTAGTTGGTGGTAAATAACGAATCCTGAATGCAAAAATGTACTCACTTGAGGGCCTCCTACATAGCTTTTAAAGATTCGGTATTTTACCGATTCCTTAACATAAGGATTCGGTATTTTACCGATTCCTTAAAATAAGAAATCGGTAAATTACAGAATCCTTAAAACCTGCCTCCTACATTAGAAAGGGCTAAATACCGGTCGGTAACGGGAAAATTACCGATTTTCGGCCGTTACCGACGGGTATTTAGCTATCTACATATGGCCCTAAATCTTATACAAAAAATGATTACTACAAAAATGTGTATGTGGAAGAAGAAGAAATACTTTTAGGAGATGATAGTGAAATGTGAAGTGGTCAAATTGAGAAAGTGGACATGTCCAAAAGTGAAGAAATGTAATAACATTATAGTTAAGCCTGGGGGTAGTGGGGCTACGTGGAGCAGAGCGTAGTGTGCCCAAATCTACGCACACTCGCGTGCTCCGCATAGCCCCACTACGCGCCGCCCGCCTCCCGCCCACCCTCCTTTTAAAATAATATCATGCATGATAAAATAATTAAATGTAAAGACTTACCTGCAGCGCGGCGTCTCCAGGGCTCCCTCTTCCTCGTTTCCAACTTCTTGTGACAAATGCGCATGCGCATTTCTTTCGAGAAATGCGCATGTGCGGGCGTCCGCGCATGCGCATTTGTCACAAGAAGTTGGAAACGAGGAAGAGGGAGCCCCGGAGACGCCGCGCTGCAGGTAAGTCTTTACATTTAATTATTTTATCATGCATGATATTATTTTAAAAGGAGGGCGTGTGGGAGGCGGGTGGCGGGTGGCAGGCAGCTACGCTTCGCCCTGGCGTGTGCGTAGCACTGCCTGCTTCGCCTACTTCGAAAACTGCGATGCAGTCAGCGCTATGTACACTACGTGGGCGAAGCGTAGTATAACGCCCAGGGTTAATTATAGTGTACATCCACTTCATTCAAAAGAAGTGATGGGGAATACTATTGAATTATTCCAAATGAAGAAAGCGATGGCGACTCCCATGAGTGTTTGGGAAAAAAGTTTGGAAGCTCATTTTTTTCCACAGTTGTTCCCAACTGGAAAAGGTGGACGATATGACAAACGATCAGTACAGATTCCTGCATCAGAATATCGGACAACAAGATTGTATGCAGAAGATGCAAGATTGTGACAATGTATCCCATATATATTTCATCTTTTGTTTGACAGTGACTTGTCTGGACTTTCATATGCAGTCAACCACATATTAAAAACAGGAGTACATCTTCAAAATGTTTCTGCAAAATAATTTATGGATAAAGTACACCAGAGAGATGATCATTTAGAATCTCAACTGATTAATTTGATGGCATGTCAGCGTGGTACTAGCGAGTATTGGTATCGTCGTCATGGAGAACTTAAATGCATGCTAAGGAACTTAGGAACTCCTACGTGGTTTGTTACCTTAAGCTGTGCTGAATACGCTTGGGATGATTTACTTGAATTTCTTCAAGAGGCAAATTCAAATATTAAAAGTATTGAACACAAGACACCTGGAGAATTGTGTTCTATGGATACTGTAAATGTGTGCAGATATTTCAATAACAGATTTGAAGCTATGATGTCTTTTTTCTGCAATAAAAAGAATCCTCCTCTTGGAGAAGTTATTGATTTCTTTTTGAGAAAGGAGTATCAAGCTAGAGGTGCTCCTCATATACATAAGCTTTTATGGATCAAGGATGCACCCAAATTTGGAACTGATTCGGATGACATTGTTTTATCTTTTATTGAAGATTATGTTACATGTGCTATACCAAAAAGAACAGAAGAAAACACCTTAAGGCAACAAGTGTTACGATTCCAAAGTCATCGATGTGGCAAATACAGTCAACGGAAATACAAATTGAAGGAAAAGCTTTATACCAAATGTCGTTTTGGATTTCCACGTCCAGTAATATCCAAAGGAAGGGTAAACAGTTTCATGTCAGCAGTAAGACATACCATCACTAGAAAATCACCCAAAAATACTTACATTTCGAAAAGAAGTGAAGAATCAAAGTATATCAATGATTATAATCCAGTTATTCTGTCAATGTGGAATACTAATATGGATATCCAGTATGTTGCGGATAATTCCATTGCTGTTGCTCGGTATGTAACATCATACATAACAAAATCAGAAAAGACAGAGTTGAAAGAAATGTGGGAAGAAATTTCTCACGAGAAGAGTCTTAGGAAGAAATTGTACAGTTTTAGATTGAAGATGTTATCCCATCGAGAGATTGGACGGATCGGTTGTCGTCTGCAAGTTTATATTAAAAGTCAAGAGCAATCACTTGGGTGAGTCTAGGTCTTGCTGCAACGCGAAATCGAGTACTTAAATCTATACAAGAAATCGAATATTTAGCAGTAAATGAACCGGAAAGTACAGATATTGTCAAAACAGACATGTTGGATACATACGATCAAAATAGAAGTCGTAATCTTGAAAATATATGTCTCTATGAAGTGCTACAATTTTACAGTTTTAAGAGAAATACTACAGAAAACGTAAATGAAGGAAAATATGCAGTGATTGGTTCAGAAGGATGTTTGGTGAAATACAGTAAAGGAAATCTGATTAATCATAGGAAACTGAGTTGTGACACTCCTGATAAAAGAGAATTTTACTATTTAGTTCTTTTGCAACTGTTCAAGCTTTGGCGTACAGAATTGGAATTACTTGGAGATTTTCAATGCTATGAAGATTCTTTCAATGCATGCAAAGATAGCATTGAATGCACAGTTTTTACAAATTATCTCAAAATGTTGAATGAAGAAATTGATCAAGAAGGTACTATTGCAGCTGAGATTGCTAGAGACAGTTCTCAAGACAGTCAAAGTTCTGCTTCACTGAGTCAAGATCCACTAGGACAACCGATTCTTGAAATTGAAGCAGCAATCGCCATGAGTGAAGTGAAAACAGCAATGCATCAAGCTCAAGAAGATATTATGGACTTAGGAAACTTGGAAAAACAACTAAGGGGCCGATTCCGATCTGGTAAAAATATTCCCCGTACGAATCGTATCCGGATTTTTTTCCGTACGAATTGTACAAGTCCCGTACAAACTGGCAAGTACGATTCGTATGTTAAAAAATCCATACGAATCGCACTGGGAAAATTCCCGACACGTCCTCGGGTCGGAAACAGTGTCTGACACATCCCCGGACAGTTTTACGTACGAATCGGTAAACTGAAGTCCGAGCGCGCAAGTACGATCCGTCCCGTCCGTCCGAATGCACAACCGTATGGAAAAAACACGTACGGAGCGAACTCCCATGGCAACCATGGAGACGTCCAAACATGTGCCCGCATACGCGCCGAACATCCCCCCAGCCCACCCCCCCACGTACGCGCCGTACCCCCAGCCCCACCCCCAAGTACGCGCCGTACCCCCACCCCACCCCCGTAGGTACGGAGCGTACCCCCACCCCACCCCCATAGGTACGGAGCGTACCACCACCCCCGTAGGTACGGAGCGTACCCCCACCCCACCCCGTAGGTACGGAGCGTACCACCACCCCCGTAGGTACGGAGTGTACCCCCACCCCACCCCCGAAGGTTCGGAGCGTACCCCCACCCCTGTAGGTATGGAGCGTACCCCCACCATGACCCCCATAGGTACGGAGCGTACCCCCACCCCCATAGGTACGGAGCGTACCCCCACCCCACCCCCGTAGGTACGGAGCGTACCACCACCCCCGTAGGTACGGAGTGTACCCCCACCCCACCCCCGTAGGTACGGAGCGTACCCCCACCCCCGTAGGTACGGAGCGTACCCCCACCCCCGTAGGTACGGAGCATACCCCCACCCCACCCCCATAGGTACGGAGCGCACCCCCACCCCCGTAGGTACGGAGCGTACCCCCACCCCCGTAGGTATGGAGCGTACCCCCACCCCCGTAGGTACGGAGCGTACCCCCACCCCCGTAGGTACAGAGCATACCCCCACCCCCGTAGGTACGGAGCGTACCCCCACCCCACCCCCGTAGGTACGGAGCATACCCCCACCCCATAGGTACGGAGCGTACCCCCACCCCACCCCCGTAGGTACAGAGCATACCCCCACCCCCATAGGTACGGAGCATACCCCCACCCCACCCCTGTAGGTACGGAGCGTACCACCACCCCCTTAGGTACGGTGCGGACCCCCAGCGCATCCGTACCTACAGGGGTGGTGGTACGCTCCATACCTATGGGGGTGGGGTGGGGGTCCGCACCGTACCTACGGGGGTGGTGGTACGGCGCAGACATGGGGGGGTGCTGGGGTACGGCGTGGACATGGAGGGGTGGGGGTATGGTGCGGACATGGGGGGGGTGGGGGTACGGCGTGGACATGGGGGGTGGGGGTACGGCGCGGACATGGGGGGGTGGGGGTATGGCGCAGAGATGGGGGGGTGCTGGGGTATGGCGCGGACATGGGGGGGTGCTGGGGTACAGCATGGACATGTAGGGATGGGGGTATGGTGCGTACCGGGCCCCCTTTTTGCCGTGCATCGTGGCGTACTTAGCTTTTCCGGCACTTTTTGGGTCCCGTAAAAATATTGCCGTGTGAAGTGCTGTGGGTACAAATCGTACTTGCTGGTCCGTAAAACGCTGCCTGACTCCATGCGAATGTCGCGTACGCGGTGTCCCGGATCGGAATTGTGGATATGTTTTAGCCGGTCGGTGTTTTTTACGATTCGTATGGAAATGGTGTTTCTGTACGAATCGTACTTGCGGGTTTGTACGGTGTTTTTCCCGGGTACGAGTCGGACGGAGAAAACGCTCCGTCCGACGGTTCGTACCCGGTTTTTCCAGGATCGGAATCGGCCCCTAAATATTGAACAGAAAGAAATATATCAGCATGTGAGACAAAAGATCGACCATGGTTTTCTTCATGAAACGAAAGAATGCACATGCACATCATTTCAACCTTTCCGGATTTATGTCAGTAGTCAAGCTGGTACAGGAAAAAGTTTCTTAATTAAAGTTTTGACCAGCTATCTACAGAAAACAACTGACTCACATTTGTCTTGTGTTGTAAGTGCTCCAATTGTGTTGGCAGCAAACAACATTAAAGGAATTACATTACATTGCTTACTAATGCTACCTGTAGAGCATGAAAATAAATTAGAATATCACAAGCTATCTGGAGAAGCTTGTTATGAAGTTTCAAGTGTGCTTAAGAAAATGAAACTTCTGATTATTGATGAGGTGAACATGGTCTCAAACTTAATGCTTGCCTTTAAGAATGCAGCAAATTTTAAAAACATAATACAATGTCTTATTTGGAGGAAATTATGATATCGTTTTTGGTGATCTACTGCAACTTACTCCTGTAAAAGGGCAACCAGTATTTAAAACGCTTGTGCATGAAGACACCAGAAAGTCTTTGGGAAGTGTTGGAAATGTTAACATTTGGTCATATTTTGAGTACAATGAACACATTAAAAATATGTGACAGGCAAGTGATGAAGATTATGGAACCATTCTTCAAGATATAAGAATTGGAGTATTGACAGAACATGGCAAACAAGCTTTGCAAAGTCGGCTACTTACAAACTTGTTTTCAAATGAAAATATAGTTCCTGCAAAAATATAGAAAAAAATTGCAGGAAATAAATCTATAATCTGCTTAATGCCAACACTGAGAGAGTGTTCTACATTCAATGAAGAACTTTTAAAGATTGAAAATGAAAAAATAATAAAAATGGAAGCCATTGATAAAATAGAGCATGAAGGAATTACTATTATTTTGACGGAAAAATTTAAAACAAAATTGGATTCTTTGGAAAAATCTATATCTAAAACTGCTGGTTTAGAAAAGAATGTATATGTATGTCTAAACTGTTGGGTTATTTTATGGCGTAATTTGGATGTGGAAAAAGGTTTAGTAAAGGGAGCAATTGGAAAAGTTGTTGATTTTGTTATTTATCAAAAAAGAGATGGAATTGAATGTTTGAAAATAGAATTTGATGAAATTGAAGAAGTAAAACAAATTGCTCGTTGTTCTGTTCGCTTTTTGCATGTTAAAGATTTGTATGTTCGTAGAAAACAGTTTCCTGTTTCTTTGGCATATGCAGTGACCTGTAGACAGTGCTTTGGTAAACATTGGAAGTACAGTATTTAAAGAGGGTATGGCATATGTTGCTTTGTCCCGAGTCAGAACTTTTTCTGGATTGCATTTGATTGATTTTGATGAGAGAAAGATTAGTGCAGATGCAAATTGTGTAAGAGAGTTTTATCGGTTAAGAAGACTGTATGCTCCCAATTAAGGTGAATATCCTGTATATGAAAAGCGTGTAGTAGGTCGAAAAAGAACAGATGATAATATCTGTAGTGAAGAGAAGAAAAAAATCAAGATAATGTTGAGATTCCAAGCAAAAAGAAAAAGGACTCTATTGAAGAGATTGTAGGATATCAGTTAGAAAATAGTTCAGGTATCAACTTCTGTGCTAATATAGTGGAAAATGTTGTATTTTTTCTTGAAAATCTGCAACAGCAAATTATGGAGAATCGAGAAAAAAGGTTTTGTTCCTTGTTGTATTCTATTTTTGAAAAATTGAGAACTGATAAAAGTAAAATCCAAAGTGTTTCTGATATTCGGAATCTTCTAGATATATGTTCTAGTTCTAAGCAATTTACACAGAATGTGCAACAAGATGCTCAGGAATTTCTAATGTATATGCTTGCAGTATTGGAAGATGAAGGAATAGAAATTGAAAATCTGTTTGGACTTCGTTATAAATGGGAACATGAATGTGAAAATTGTAGATTTACCTCTACCACTAAAATAGACAATGAAAGATTCATATATTTAACAATACCAGACTGTAAAACAGTGTCTTTCAACAAATTAGTTAAATCAGCAAATCAAAACATGGAGTGTAGCCAATGCAAATCAGAAATGTTATCAACATTACTTATACAAAGATTTGGACAATATATAATTTTAATAATACAACGTTGTACAGCTGATTGGAGAAAATTGGAAACTTTCATTAAAAACTTTGTAGCAAGTCAACTATCAATATCAGGAAGAACTTTTGTAGCAGTAGCAATTATTTTCCCCAATGGTCCTTCTACAACATCTGGACATTACACTGTCTATTTAAAATTTAATAAAGGATGGACATATTGTAATGATACTCATTTGGTTTTTAGATATTGTTGTCCTAACGAACTAACTAATTCATACTTAATATTTATAAAGCCAAAGTTCTAAGAACATAATTCGGCCTATTGGGAATATGTTAATATGTATTAATACCAATACTTTGGACAATTTCAGTATTAAGGATTTCAGGAATATCATTTGGCCTACAGGAAAGATATTAATATGCATTAAGCAGTTTTTCTGGGATATTCTGACAGCAAATATTTCAAAGAACATTATTTAGAGTATATGGAATTTATAAAGAATTTTTGATTGAATTATTGTTTCTCTTCTTTGATATTGTACTGACAGAATTCTGTTAGAAAGAAGCATTTTATATATGTGAGATTTGTATTATATGCTATGTTATTGAGTTATTTTTATGCAATGTGCAGAGATAGTTGACTATGTTGAAAATATTTTTGACACAGATTTGTTTTTTTTTAAACAATCTTATTGATTGTTTTTTTTTTGCCCGCTGTTATGTGATGAGTTACATTGAAATCACTATTTATAGTGAAATTCAATATATTCTGAGAACAGCAAAAAAGGCAAACTAAATAATTTATATAATGGTAAAATTATGTTGCGTTGTATATTATATATTATAATTGTATTTTTTCTTGTTTTTTACAGATCCTAATTCTAAAGTTCAAATGTTTTTAAACTTTAAAATATAACAAACTGTTGTGTGTCGATTTAGATACCGTATATAGGTTTCCCTATTTATGTCCTTATATAGGCACAATTCGCATTGCCCATATTTAGGCATGGAAATCCTACCCTTATTTAGGCATTATCCATGCTAACCAAATACAGACATAGCCACCTACATCCATTCATCTACGTCACAATGAGTTCTTGGAAAACCAGACTCTAAGCCTTTAGGACTTCCCCTTGCTTGGTTATTGATTTCTCCAAGAACTCATTTTTTATACAAACATCTATTCCTTAGGGGTTCATTCATGACGTTCTTCTGCCCAACTTTTCCGTCAATACTGGCATTCCTAAACACCTTCAAGGTATAAATATACCTTCACTTACCATGGCAAACCACGGTCCGGCTGCCTACTTGCACAACGCGGCTCGCCACGGCAAGTTCAGAAGGAAGTCAAGTCCCCGCCTGACGCACTGACCAGACGCTGTCATCATCCTCGCAGAGAATCCAGCTCCAGTGTTTCTGACTCCCCTTGAGGGGTGTTAGAGATCGAGACTCGGAAAGAGATTCCAACCTCACTCATTCTAAGGTATGGAGCGGACGAGAACCTAGAGGGACTTTTGGCAAATCTTGGCAACTATAGCTAAACTAGACTATAGACAAACAGCACCTACTTCTTACCTCGTACTACACTTAGGTTAGGTACACTGGGGTAGAACTAGCTAGAAACATCATATGAGTATCAACATTTTAGCCTCTGTTATTTATGTCTGTATTTTTATGAATATCTGTCATAGCTACAAACCATGCTATTTCAGTATTCTTTTATCTCACTGCTAACGCTGTACATATTTTACTTCGCATTCTGTCTTACGATTGTAGCAGTTCATATCTCTTGCACGAGAAACAAGACTGTTCAATAAACACTTTTTATTGAAATGCCCGTCTATCTATTTCTGTGTAACTCTGTAGAAACTAAGCATGCACGATTGACTGAGTGAAACTGTTATCCATTGTTTCCATGATTCTGAGATTGTTCCGATTATCAGGGAAACAAAGTTGTCATGTTTATGCGGTTGTCAGAAACTAATTCCTTCTTGTTAATTTGAGAAGTTTCTAGTGACCTCTGAGTTAGCTGGCACACACAAGTAATTAAGTTTAATGTACTCGATAGAGACATACTGACGTCAGTCCTATGCCAAAACTATAGTGTATATTATTCCAATGTGCAGGGCCTATCAGGAATATAGGAACTACACTACAAAACAACTGCAAACATTTTTTACAATATTTTGGTATCTACTACTGTAAAGGTAAGGTTAAGTAATCCAAACACTATCCATCCACTACTAAATTCATCCAGGAACTATTCATACACACCTTTAAACACCTACTCACTGCTTATTAATGTCTAAAATACCTCAGGTACTAACCATACAATCCACCAATCACTATGTTACTGGTAATGCAGTTTTTCAGTCATTTACTACTAGTTTGTACTAATTCAATACCTCTGTCAATACCCAAGCAGTTATGCATTTCCTCAGGTGATCTCCTTGCAATACTCTAATCATTCATCAGAACTATGTCCTTATCTAATCACTATACCAAAACAGAAGCACTTATAAACTCACTCTGCTGTCAACTACTAGCACTCTAACTACGCAGTCTAGGTATCCTCCTGTCTAGCTCATGCACTTCTCCAATCACTTATCCACCACTATCTACTTATCCTATTACTCTGCCAATACCAGCACTATCTTCTTATCCTATCACTCCACCAATACCTAAGCACTCATAAATTGACCATGTACTCTATTTGCAGCACTGTAATCATTCCAATTACTAGTGATGTACTTATGGAGTGGCCTAGCCAGTAACATAGGTACACCTACAATATTCTCTGCACAATGCATGCAGACCTCTAACCAGATACATACTATTGTTACACTTCACTAAATACCCAAGTAGTACCCATGCAGCCTAGGAATCCTCCTGTCAGTCCCATGCACTTCTCCAATCACCCATCCGGTATTATCTACTTATACTATCACTCCGCCAATACCTAAACACTTATAAATTCACCAGGGACTCTGTTTACAGCACTGTAATCATACTGGTCATGTATTTATAGAATGGCCTAGCCAGTAACACAAGTACAACTACAATATTCTGTGCACTATGCATGCAGACCTGTAACCACATACATACTATTGGAGCACTCTTGTAAATACTAAGGTACTACCCATGCAGCCTAGGATTCCTCCTGTCACTCCCATGCACTTCCTCAATCACCCATCCAGCACTATCTTCTTATCCTATCACTCCGCCAATACCTAAGGACTCATAAATTAACCATGTATTCTGTTTGAAGCACTATAATCATTCCAATTACTAGTGATGTACTTATGGAGTGGCCTAGCCACTAACACAAGTACACCTACAATATTCTCTGCACTATGAATGCAGACCTCTTATCACATACTTATTATTGGAACAGTCTTGTAAATACTAAGATACTACCCATGCAGCCTAGGAATCCTCCTGTCACTCACATGCACTTCCTCAATCCCTCATCCAGCACTATGTTCTTATCCTATCACTCTGCCATTACCTAAGCACTTATAAATTCACCAGGCACTCTCTTTGCAGCACTGTAATATTTACAATTACTAGTGATGTACTTATGGAGTGGACTAGCCACTAGCACAAGTACACCTACAATATTCTCTGCACAATGCATGCAGACCTCTAACCACATACATACTATTAGAACACTCTTCTAAATACTAAGGTACTACCCATGCAGTCTAGGATACCTCCTGTCACTCCCATGCACTTCCTCAATCACCCATCCAGCACTTCTTATCCTATTACATCGCCAATACCTAAGCACTTATAAATTCATCATGCACTCTCTTTGCAGCACTGTAATCATTCCAATTACTAGTCATGTTCTTATGGAGTGGCCTAGACACTAACACAAGTACACCTACAATATTCTTTGCAAAATGCATGCAGACCTCTAACCACATACATACTATTAGAACACTCTTCTAAATACTAAGGTACTACCCATGCAGTCTAGGATTCCTCCTGTCACTCCCATGCACTTCCTCAATCACCCATCCAGCACTTCTTATCCTATTACTCCGCCAATACCCAAGCACTTATAAATTCAGCATGCACTTCCTCAATCACCCATTCACACTTTCCTAAGGACCTCCAATCTAATATCCTCCTAATACATTTGAAATACTCTTGTGTAATAATGCACGCACTAGTGATGCATTCATATAATTACCATCCACTATTAATGAATTCTTTCACTCAATCACACTCTACAGATATACTCAAGCAAACATTCAAACATTATCATGCAATTCTTCTTCTTTTTTTAACCAGATAAGGTAGTTCTGAGAATAACTTTTTTTGTTTTTTGTTTTTTCTTTTATATTCTTTTGTGTTTTTTGAACAATTTTGAATATTTTTTGGTGTTTTTTTAAAAACTGAACAAAAAAAGCAACAAAGTAAACTATAAACACTTTCCTAAGGACCTCCAATCTAATATCCTCCTAATACATTTGAAATACTCTTGTGTAATAATGCACGCACTAGTGATGCATTCATATAATTACCATCCACTATTAATGAATTCTTTCACTCAATCACACTCTACAGATATACTCAAGCAAACATTCAAACATTATCATGCAATTCTTCTTCTTTTTTTAACCAGATAAGGTAGTTCTGAGAATAACTTTTTTTGTTTTTTGTTTTTTCTTTTATATTCTTTTGTGTTTTTTGAACAATTTTGAATATTTTTTGGTGTTTTTTTAAAAACTGAACAAAAAAAGCAACAAAGTAAACTATGAACTTTTAGAATTAATTATCATTCCAAAAAGAAAACAAAAAAATTAACATTGGTGATTTCTCTGTGCAGCACATACAACATCCACAGACTGTTCTCCATAACAGATCACCTTCTTACACTTAATGCAGTGCTGTTCCAAGAAAGCAAATTCAGACCTAATATTGAGAGGAGCCATGGATGACGATGCTCCTGAGGGGCTTGCAACACCTGGTGGTGGATTTTCTGCTGCACTTCGCATTTCTTCCCGTGCAAGATTGCGGGGATGAATAGTACGAAGATGTTTGTACATACTAGCTGTACCACAAGAGTATTTCTTATTGCTGCCTCTTGACAGCACCCTCTCACACAGCTTGAAAGTCACCTTTGTTGCATTTACTTTTTTTCTCCTTCAGGCAAAGTAAAAAACTTCCACACCACTGACTCCTGTCTCTTCTTGGGTGGTGCCTCCTCTAACACCTCTTCATCTGAAGAAACATGAACTTCTCCCTGCTGAGATACCATTGCAAGTGTTCAGGTTTAAATCAACACCCAAAAAAATCAAATGACTTCTAGAAGGAGAAGAGATGTTTCCCTGAAGCTGCTCGAAGAAGAATGAAGAAAATGGGTGGGGTCCTTCAACTGTTACAGTGGAAAATATTAGGAACCAATCAAAACCTTTTTTTTAGGGTCACATGGGATGCGTGCACCCAGCGCTTACGGAGAACGCACCCGACGCGACTCCGCGAAAATATTTCTAACAATATTATGTATATTAGAAGTAGAAAAATATTATTTTTATAAATAGTTTAGATAATCTCTTGCCCTAATATGTACATTAAACTGAATACATATAGTTTTACAGTATAAACAGTTTTACAGGAATCGCGCACCCAGCGCGCACGGAGAACGCACCCGACGCGACTTTGTGAAAATATACGTAAAACTAATATATGTTTATTACAAGTACAAATATATTAGTTTTATGAGTAGTTTAGACAGTCATGTCATCAGTGATGTCACTGACCATGTCATGAATGATGTAATATGTGACATCATCAGCAGTGCGTGGCGGGGGCGCGAGTTATAGTTAGCGGAACTAACTATAACGGGTGAATTTCTATGGTTTTGTACGAGTGAAATGTGCAAATAACTATAACGTCCTTGAAACCTATGTTTTTTTTAGTGAATATATATATATATATATATACACACACATACAAATACATATGTACAGATATACATATATATATCTACAATTGGAGAGGGGCAATGAAGGAACAAGGCTACTCGTGTCACCACGAGAGACTGCCGGATTTTAGGTATTTATAACCATGGCAGCAGTAAAATACCCTCTAGGCCCAAGTCTACTAATGTTCTTAACCTCCCCAGGGACTCAATTGAAATATTCTATGACCTTGTAATCACTGATTTAAAAGATCTATCTGTGTTTCGCAAAAGAAACATAAAACAGGATGAAGGATATGTAAAAGTTGTAAACAAGACAGTGGTCCGTTAGTCTGACAAGGGAAGGAATATAGTGTTGTGGCCATTAAGTATGTATAACAGTTAGGCCAAAACACAGTTACGGGAGATCAAGTGTTATCAGAGAGTATCACAACCAATTTGGCTGAGGTTAAGAATGGATTCCAGAAAGACATAGCTAGGTGGAGAGGAACAGGTGTAATTTCTCAAAGTGAATACCTGTTTTTGAAGTTAGATATCCCCACCACACCCTTACTGTACCTAATTCCCAAGATACACAAATATCGAGATATTCCAAAGGGGAGATCTAATATCTCGGCCATTGGCTGTTTATTTGAGGCAGCCTCCCATTACATATACCACCTTTTTGCAGGAATTTATAAGTGGTCTCCCTTTGTACGTCCAGGATACATGAGATTTCCTGAGGAGGGTTCATGATATTCCATGTGAGGAATCTTTTGTTCTGATAAAACTCGATGTAACCTCGCTGTACACCAGCATCTTTCATGAAGATGGACTCAGGGCCATGAGACACTTTTTAGACTTAAGACAAATAGGTTAACATCAACATTCGGAAAGGCTAATTGAAATGGCTAGAAGGTGTTTGGAAAATAACTTTTTCATGTTTGTGAAAGATACATTCCGACAGATGAGGGGACAGCTATGGGCACCTGCTTCACCCCAAATTATGCCAACCTACACATGGGTTGGTGGGAGGAGCCGGTGCTCAGAGTAAATCATGCCAGGGAGTGGTCAGAGAATGTCATTCTCTGGACAAGATTCATAGATGACGTGTTCATCCTGTGGAAAGGTTCGAAGGAATCAGCAAGGCTATTTGTGTTGACACTAAATGACAATTCTTTGAATTTACACTTCACTAGCACCATTAGCAAATTCGAAGTTTGTTTCTTTGACCTTGAGGTGTTCATAAAAAACAAGAAGATACATACAATGACACATAGGAAACCTACATCAGAGAATTTGATTGTGCATTCTCGTAGTTTAATTCCACCGAAACTCAAGCAAAGTATTCTGTATGCAGAACATCTAAGGATGAAAAGAAACTGCAATTAGCCCACCTTGTTGAGGGGAGCACAGACTAAACTTACAGAGAGATTCACAGAGAGGGGATACAGCACCCAGGTTCTAAATCGGACCCAGAACAAGGTGAAGATAATGCCGAGAGAATCATTATTGTTCTTAAGGAAGACAGGAGGAATTGAAAAAAGAAAAGACAAGAATGAACTACGTATGATCACTGGGTCCAATGTCTATCATGCTAAAGTGAGAGAATCCCTGAATGGGCATTGGAAATTAGTGAAGTGTGATCCTATACTAGGCAGTATCACACCTTGTAGACCTCTTTTAATATTCAGAAGGGCAAAATCCGTGAGACAGGATCTGGTAGTAAGCAGCCCAGAGGTGGTGGATATGGAGGGTTAGTTGAGGGCCAGTCCTGGCTTTGTCAGGTGTCAGAAATGCAAAGCCTGCAAACATGGTCTTAATAAGAAAGAGATCCAATCACCCTTTTTGAAGAGCCCATGGAAAATTTGCCATTTTTATAACTGCAGAAGCAAATTTGTAGTTTATATCCTTCAATGCTCTTGCCCAAACTTTATATAGGGAGCACTATCCACATGGCACATATGAGAATACTCCAACACCTAAGGGCGGTAAAAACAGTGACAGAAGCTATCCTGTTGCCTGACACATTAATGACGTACTTGGAGGGAATGTAAATGAGCTCTTCTATTATATGATCGATTCTGTTCTAAAAAAACTGAAGAGGTGGCAACTGAGAACTAAAATTACGACAGTTAGAATCGAGATACACCTTAAAGCTGAATACTACAATTCCGCATGGCCAAAATTCTGGTGAAGATATGCATGTTCATATACAAGGATGAAATCTCCACATCTTTGTTGAATAGCCAAATGAGGTCACATGGAAGTGAAAAGAATAAACTAAGTTTGTGAGAATAACAACATCTCAGAACACAAGAATGCATTGAAAAAGAAAAAGTATTTTATAAACAAGCACTTGCACTTTTTGAATTAGGTGTTCAGGCATGGTTAAGTGGTGTTTGCAATAAATTAGGAAGATAGCACTTTAAAAAGTTTTTGTATACAAATTAAGGTACAAGCATAATAGCCTAAGGTGAGTCAAATACATAATAATTAGGCACTTGCCAAGAAGTTATTTTATTTGTTTTGTTACTTATTTGAATATTTGCACTAGTAATCTATCTGATTTGACAACATGACTTTTGGCACTTGCACTATAAGAGAGTGAGATTATGTTTACCCAATGCACTTGCACTTTACTACATTGAACTTTTAACATCATATCAGTATACATATAATGAACTTTGCAGGCACTGATCTCATACATAAGCACTTTATCTTGAAGTCAATAATGACTGGTGCAATATGATTATGTTAAATGTCTGAGATGTGGTCTAATATGATCAATTTGAATACAATAGTTAAACAGGGAGAGGAATTTGACATGGGTAAAATGAATATAAAAGCAACACAATTAAAAAAATGTACAAAATGAACAAAGAAAATAAAAATAAAAGTGAATGATAATTTGCTGAAAAGAAAAGGCTAAAGCAAGAGAAAAAGTAAAAGGGACAAATTGTGAGTAACATTCATGTTTTAACATATTTGCCTTTGTGGTATGTTTTCCATGTCTATTGTTTGTGAAACCATGTGATCTGTTGTTTAAAAACATGGGAAATAATGGTGTCTAGTGTGTGATCAAGGCAGTAGTCACTGCCGAAACGTGTTACAGCCAGAAATAAAATCATGTGAAGAGATACATCCTAGCCTGCTGTGTCGGTGTGCAGTTGGATCAGCAATGTACCACGGTGACCACGCCTGAATTAGAAGAACAGATAAATGGCACGCATTGCATGCTGAATGATTGTTGTTTGTGAGTGTGTTGAAATGATTCATATGGCGGCAGGCAGAGACACTGTGTTTGTTTACCTGTAACTATTACCCTTGAATGTGTTTGTGATGATTTGCCATGTTGGTGGTGGCCTAACGATGGCTGATCATTTTTTTAACTGAAGGTGATTTTTCATTTACCCTTTGAGACTTAGCGAGATTTTTTCACCGGCTCCACACTGCTTTGTTTGCTGCTTCACATTCCTCAAGTACCTTTAGCTAACACAAACACAAATCTAGTCTACACAAAAAATGACTTAATGTTTCTCTTGTTGTGCATCAACAACATTGTACTACAGGTCGATTGATTGCATTTGAGTCGGGACTCAGTCGGTATGGAGTTGGACACCTTACTTAGAGTCAGGAGGATGATGGAAGGACTCAGGGCGTGAATGACTAGACTACTTCGAGAACTACTACCAGAAGAAGGAAGTTTTCAACTTCATTGAAACTAACTGATTTGGAGATGACTTTAAAATGGCCCACCCAACTCTGTGGAGTGGTGGTTAGAGCGGTGAGTTGATTTACTTGATTTGGAAAATGCATTGTTGCTGAGTGTGTGTGCTCAGTGATGCCTGGCCCAAATTTTAAACTAAGTGGTGGTTAAGTGGGAGGGCCTGTTTTTGTAGGTAACTGTGGAGACCGACATGTGGTCATGAATGATTATCACATTATGCACGTGCCGTTAGGCTACATATCATTCTTATGATTTATGTTGATGAATTGAAGATCATGACAGTTGCATGTTTGATCAACCCGATAGTTAGATGCGTCCACTTTTGTGTAGTTGTTGGTTGTGGTAAAATTGCTCTCACCTAATTGTTCGCACATTAGTCATAAAATGGATGAGTCTAAAAAGGACTATTCTTCTCTTTGCTCTTGCGCTGCCTCTGATTCTTCTCGTTGCATTCCTCATGAAGTTTACCGTCTGTTTTTCTCCTTGATTCTACAATATCATTTTGTTTTACAATCCACAGGCCTTCTCTTATCCTGCATCAATCTGGAGAAGCACCATATCCCTCACACTTACCTTACTGGACTGCATCAACCAGGCACCCAAGATTGACGGACAGTCCAAGCAGAATCATGCAGATGCAGCTCCCAATTTGGGAATACAATATACATTTTTCTTTTAATAATCATTAGAACTGTGTGTGTTCTTATTCGCTTGGCTCCTAAATAATTTGTAATATATTTGCTATCTTTCAAAGCTAGGGAACAGAACATTTAGATATAATGTAACTTGGGTCTCTCTGAGGACAGAAGGACTGTTAGGTTTTCATTGCATTTAAGTTAAATTTACTCATTCCTCTGTTTCCTTTTCCTCCCATAACAGAGTTATGATGGTTGGCTGCTCATTGCCCAGGTGAATGTTGTCCTTGTGTAGTGTTTTTCTTTGTCAGACCTTTCCCCAGATCCTCCTTTCCATCAATTCATCAAACCTCTAACCCTTTTCCCACAGGCTGTTTGATTTATTGAGGTGTGGCTTAATTTACACCATCAATGGATCACACAATTGATGGGGTGGATATGGAGAAAGCAACACTAACTCAGTGCAGGATGTTTAGTTTTACTCCTCAACACTGGCCCCATTTACCCACCCATGCATATAAGTGATTGATATTTTAGTTATAGAGGAACATCATTCATCAGTATCATAATTCAGGTATTGTGTGTTGCGTTAAAACGCTTAACCAATAACCATGTTCACTTCATACTTTAAGTTCTCTTAACGAATCACAATGCAAGACTAAGGGACATATGTATGAAACTCCCGTTTTGCGAATCTCAAATTGCGATATTTTGCGATTTGCAGTTTGAGATTCGCAAATTGGGATGTAAAAGAAAAATCGCAAATGTTTAGCGATTTCTCAATAATCGCAAAAAACTCTCAGAAACATTATTTGCGATTCCTTAATTGCGAAATTCGCAAATTAACAAAACGCAAAAATGGGAATCTGCCATACAGGTGCAGCCTGATGACATCACAACCAGGAAGTGGGAGTGATTTCCTGCACCTGCTTACCTGAGCCACACCCAGAGGCTGTTTAGAGAGTGTGAGGAGGCATCCCAGGAGAGAACAAACCCCAATGGAGTCCCAGAAGCAACATGAGGGCAAGGAGGTTGAGAAGAGAAAGAGGAAGCACAAGTTCTCTGACAAGGAGCAGAAGGTCCTCATAGAGGAGATGGTTTGCAGCCATGAGCTCCTCTTTGGGAAAAAGGCACTGCGAGTCCCAGAAGCAAGAAAACGAAAGATCTGGCTGGAGATACAACAGAAAGTGAATGCTGTGGGTGTAACACATCGCACTGTCGAGGAATTGCGCAAGCGATGGTACGACATCCGGCAAAGGTCGAAGGAGAGGGTGGCATCCAGACTCAAGGATGCAAACAAGACCGGGGGAGGACCATCCACAGCAGCAGAGCCAACACCCCACGAGAAGCGTGTGGAGTCCACCCTCCTGCCTGAGAGCGTCGGTGGTGTGGCTGACATTGACAGCTCCGACCCTGCATCCAGCAGCCAAGGTAAGATGCATGCCAAATAAATCTGCACTGATCCCCATCCCATGCACACTTCCCCAAATGCGCAAAATATACACAACAAATGTAATTCCAGTCCAAGTCTAACAGCACACCCAGCAATGCATCATGGAACTTGTAGTAATATGTATGACAGTGTGTCCGTGAGACATAGGAAATCTGATGCAACATGTGGGTCGGGAAAAGGGAATAATACAGTGTCAGAAGTTAGCCTAGACAAACTGTAGAATCTTTATTGGGTGCAAATTACAGACAATGACACAAACTCATGTAGTCCCCTTTACATCCACAGCACAATCCTGGGCACGTGATGACAGTGCAGAGGGAGATGAGCATGAACATCCTGAGGAGCAGCATGATGATGGGGACTCCAGTGATGATACGGAGCACGCAACAATCATGCGCAGGAAGCGCACACATGTGCCCCCACTGCCTCCATTGGAGGATGACATACAGGCCACAGGGGAGGACAGTGACAGAAGAGAGGAAAGTCAGGGTGTGTCACACATGCCGAGTCAGGAAACACCAAGGCTGAGCATTCCAGCACTGGAAAGACGCAGGTCAAGGCCCAGGAGCAGCACTGCCACTGATGCGGACAACACCATATTTTCACTATTGGACTTAGTGAATGGCCCAAATATTGCCTTGATAAATGTCTATTCAAGGCCAATCAAGAGGGGCCTTGAATCGGAGGCTATTACTGTAGTGTTTAAACTTATACAGTCACTTGACTCCTCCACTGTGCTAATTTTGGGTGGGGATGTTAATTGCCATTTTGAGCCCCTTTGGGACCCAAATGTAGGAGAACCAGATGAGGTGGATTTACTATGGAACATTCCTGACCCGCTGACCTCCTTGGTCAAGATCTGGACCCCCCTTGTCTTGCAACTGCAGTCACTCTCCTTAGCTGCATCATTGCGAGCATGTAACGGAAGGGTGAAGCCAGATAGACCTGGGAAAGTAACGTTCAATAGAGTAAATCACACCTCAATAATTGACTATATTTTCATTAAAGCAAGGCATTGGGATAGGCTTTATGAATTTGTGGTCATTGAGAGGTTTGACAGTGACCATAATGCTTTAGCCTTGACTTTCAAACCGGGGAGTTTTGGACTTAAAAAACCTGCCCCGAATGATAATCTCGTCACTGACCCACTGATAATCACAAATTGTAGAAGGAAGGTTAAGTGGCCAGAACTCCAAATGTCCAATAATAAACTTGCGGAACTGTATGAAATTATAATACCATTTATTGAAGAGATGGGGAGAGTCGGTCCTTTGGGAAGCCCAACTGATATTCATGGCCAATTGGTTGTTGCCCTAAAGGACATCCTGTACCCAGTAAAAAGGGTAACACAGTCCCGGATTGTATCAGCTCGGTGGTTTAATACGACCTGCCGTATAGCCAAAAAGGCTCTGTTGCTGGTATTAAAAACCAACGACAGAGAAGCCATTAGGGTAAATCGTTCCCTGTATAAAAAAGCAATCAGTGATGCTAAGAAGGAGGGGGAGGCCGCAGTGTGGGAGGAGTTGGGTCTTGCGCTTAGTTGTAACGATGCTAAATCATTTTGGTCTATCGTAGCAACTGGAGTTAGTGGGTATTCTCATGCTCCTGCCCCTAATATTGCCTCCTCAATTTGGGAAAATCACTTTGGTAATCTCTATGGCACATATAATTCTGACGGTTTGTCTGCTGTTTCCCCTGAACCTTTACCATCCCTTGTATGCTGTGCTCCATCTGAACTTTTTACTTTGGTTGAGGTGGAAACAGCGATAGGAAAAATGCTCCCTAATAAGGCTCCTGGCCTAGATAAACTGCTTCGGGACCTGTTTAGGGCACAACCAAAGATATGGCCCCCCTATTTGGTTGTCCTATTTAATTGTATCTTTCAGGGGGGCGATGTACCCCACACCTGGCTAGGGGCAGAAATTGTGCCCGTTTTTAAAAAGGGCTGTCCACTAATTCCCTCTAATTATAGGCCTATCAGCCTTATTGATACTTCGCAAAAATTAATGGGGAGGGTCCTTTTGGACAGGGTGTTGGGTTGGATTGAGGAGAATGGGATTTTGTCCACTTTTCAGGCAGGCTTTAGGGCTGGTACCTCTACCCTAGATCAGATTTTTCGCCTGCAGGTCCTGTATTGGAAAACAGCTATGGTGGAGGGTGGCAGCCTCTACCTGGTGTTTGTGGACCTGCGGGCAGCTTTTGATCTAGTTTCACGAGCTAAATTGTGGCTAGTCCTGGCAGATTTGGGTCTTCCGCCTTACCTATTGGCCGTTCTATCTAGGCTTCATGATAATAATTTTGCCCAGGTAAGGTGTGGTAAATATGGTGACCTTACTGACCGATTCCCCGTCCAAAAGGGTGTTCGCCAAGGGTGTGTGTTGGCTCCCACACTCTTCAGCCTTTATATTAATGGTCTTGTTGACCATCTGAATTGTGTGGTAAACAATGATGCACCTAAATTGGTTACAGGTCGAGTGCCCGCTCCGATGTTTGCTGACGATACTCTGTTACTGTCTAGAACATCATCGGGCATTCAAAACATACTGAATGGCTTCGTGAAGTTCTGTGAGCTAAGGGGACTGGAAATCAATTTGGGGAAAACAAAATATATGATTTTCAACCCCCCGAAGCGGGTGTGTCCAAATCCAGTTTTATTTGGTACTCCCCTTGAAAGGGTTAAAACCTTTGTTTATTTGGGCGTTACCTTAACTGAGAATTTTAGTTGGAACACGCAGATTGCTAAGTCGACGCTTAAGCTTGTCCAGCTGGTAGGGGGTTTAAATAAAGTTTTTAAAAAATCAACTTTTAAACCAGTGTCTCCTGCTTTGGAGATTTATTGCCGGCAGGCAAGAGTGGCTGCAATTAATGGGGCTGAACTTTGGGGACATAAGCAGATAGGAACTCTTACAAAGGCTGAGCAGTCCTTTTTAAGAACTCTTTTAGGGCTCCCTCCCAGCACGCCTTTGATCCCCCTCAGGTTTGACCATGGTTTAGTTCCAATAGAGGAGATCATTAGTGCCAGACCAATTTTGTATTGGAAGAGGTTATGGTCAGCGCCTGAACTGGCCTCATATAGAGTAGAATTTACTGAGATTTGGCCCGCCCTAAAATATGAAAAGATCCCTTGGCTCCTGCATATCAATGCAGCTAGTATTCGTCTAGGACTGCCGGAATTGTGGGCAACTCTGGAAACCTATTGTCCCGGGTTACCAAAGAAAGAACTGCTCTCTCTGATATCCACACAATTTTTTTTATCTCTTTCGAGCTCTACAGCGGTGGGTAGGTTGACCTCAGAGTTCCTCATAGTTAAACCAGATTCTAAACTAGAGGAATTTATGGACCAAATTGAACCCCCACTTGCTCGAAAATTATATATTCAGCTAAGACATGGTACCCTACCGGTTAGGTCCTTTTCATCCAAGTGGCAGAGCGAGAATCAGGAAACTTGTCCTGCATGTAATTATAAAACTGAGACTATTGCACATGTGCTGTTTTTCTGTCCTGCCTATTATGTAATCAGAAAATGTTGGTTGATTCCCATCTGCAGGAACTTGGGATTTCGTTATTTTATGCAGGCCTGTAGGTCTTTAACTTATGATACCCATCCCCATATTGTCTTCGCAGTATCTCGTTATTTACACAGTATGTGGCGCAGGAGACGATTTTTTTAAATTAATCCTTTTTCTCACTGATAACTTGTAGTTTAATTCTTTTTTAAACTTTTAACCTTTTTATGCTTATTTATTGTCTTATTGTAACTGTTGATGTACTTGTGTGTACTTTTATGGTCTCTTGACCGAAATAAAGTTATCACTGACTGACATATTTTCAGGGCTGGAACACAGCATGCTGCAGGTACAGCGTCTGCAATGTAAATCATTGCGCTCAATCAATAGGCAGCTATGCACTCTGAACAAAAATCAGCGCAACATGGGGGAGGGCATCATGGCCATGGCAGGTGCCATACGTGGCCTCTGTGACACCCTGAGGCACAACCAAGACGCCAGTGACAGGGCTGCCCGACGTGACAATGCACGGCTGCACAATTACACAAAGGCCGTAAACCGCCTCTGCACCACCACCAGCAATCTGACACTTCGCAGCATTACCATGCAGTTGGAAATGTCGCACTGCTGTCAGGACATTGCAAGAGGGCTAGAACAGGTCACCAGTGCAGTGGAGCAAATGCAGACGGCCAACTCAGGTGGCACCGCTCTCATGGTCTCTGGCGAGAGTGAGGAAACCTCAAGTAGGAGTAGCATCACACCTACATTGCCTGGAGCAAGAAGGCGCAGTTCCAGACAGGGTGCAGGACCTAGGAACATCACGGAGGGCACTCAGCCTGGAACCCAAACAGCACCAATGCGTCACCGAAGGAGGTGAACTGTTCAGTGACAATTTAGCATCAATGGGTGATGTAACCCAACAATGCATATTGAACACTTACTTGTGCCGTACCTGCACTGTGTGCATAACATGTGCTGGGTACAGCAACAATGAATGCTTGAGAAGTGTGAATAAACACAGCACACATTAGAATCATTTTTTGGCTCATGTCATCATTACTCACCTAGAAGTAGTTTTGTGTGATTTCAGTCCGTCTCGCGCGTCCAGCAGCTGCCCCAACTCCTGATGCTGGTCTGCCAGGGGGAGCAGGGCAATCGTCATCCGATGTGTCTGTATCGGTCACATCAATTGTGGTGCCTTTCCTCATAGCCATGTTATGGAGCATTGCACAGCTTGCCACGATTTTACAGCAGGTCTCAGGGCTGTATTGCAGTGCACCTCCACTTTTATGTAGGCACCGGAACCGGCTCTTAAGGATTCCAAACGTACGCTCAATGACGCAGCGTGTAGATCTGTGTGCCCTGTTATATCTCCTCTCACTTGCATTGGCTGGATCCAGATACGGGGTCAGGATGAAGTCCCGCACTGCATAGGCACTGTCACCTGCAGGGATAGACACAATAGGTAAGTCAATGTCCCCACCCTCCAGTGATGTAGTGGATGCATGGATGTGTGCCATGTATTTACCTAGCAGGTACCCCTCCCCAAACTCTCCAGCACTCAGACGTCTGTGTATTCCACTGTGTCTAAAGATGAAAGAGTCATGTGTACTGCCAGGGTATTTGGGTACAATGTCATTGATGATATACTTTGCGTTGCACACAATCTATATATTCAGGGAATGGTAGCATTTACGGTTTCTGTAGACATATTCAGTTGCTGATGGGGGTGTGATGGCCACATGGGTCCCATCGATGCAGCCAATGACGTGGGGGAAACGTGCAATCTGGTAGAAGTCAAGTTTTGTTTGCTGTAATGCCTGTTGGGTGGTGGGGAAGTATATGTGATGTGATAGCCTCTGTAGTATTGCATCTAGAAAGGCATGGAAAAAGCACAAAAGGGCACTCTGTGACACCCCGCCAACCTCCGCTATGACCCCTTGAAAACTCTCTGATGCCAGGAGGTGCAGGGAGCACAGGACCTGCACATGTGTGGGAATTGTTTGTGTCCTGCGTGTAGGGTGTTCCAAATAGGGTTTCAGCTCCTCAATCAGGTCCAATATGGTCTGTGGGTGCAGCCTGTGCTTGTCTTGGATATCCTCTTCAGTCTGCTGGAACAGAGTGATGCGCAGCCTGAATATACGTTCCTGTCTCATTCTCCTCTGTGCAAGAGCCCGAATACGCAGCCTCCTGGCTATCACAAACAGTGCTGCCATTGTGGAAGGTTCTGTTGCATTGTGGGGTGGTTTAAGTACCTTGGACCTGTTTACCACCTGCATGCACTTGGTGTTAATTGCGATTTCTTATTTTGCGAACTTCGCAATTTCGCAATTAGTGATTTTTTTATACATGTCCTTGCGATTTCTTAGTTTGCGATATCCTTTTTGCGATTTTCGCAAATTGAGAATATCGCAATTTAGGAATTCGCAAGGATATTCGCAAATTTGGGGTTTCGCAGCCTAAGAAATCGCAAATTTTGCGATTTCTTATTTTGCACTGGGAATGTGTGTCATACATATGAAATAGCGAAATTTTATTCGCAAACACTGTTTTTTGCGATTTGCAGCGTTTGCGACTAAAATTTGGTTTCATACATATGCCCCTAAGACTCACTTTTGTTTCCCTGAAATCCCAGCTCACCCTCCATTGTTCTGACTAATTTAGTATTGTTTCTTGTTTGTTATTCTGCATAAGGTACTCTTTGTTGTTGTGTCTGGTCTCAAGTGTTTGTAAAACTAAATAATATATAACCTACTAACTCAGGGGCAGATTTATGTTAGACTTGCGCCACTTTTACGCCGCCGTTGCGTCACTTTTGTGACGCAGCGGCGGCGTGAACACTGCGCCACGTTGCGCCCTATTTACATCGTGACGCATCTATGGAGATGCGTCACGGTGTAAAGCCCTGCGCCACATTAAACCTGCATCAGGTATGCAGGGTGGGCGTTGCAGTGGAAAAAGCCTCGGAAAAGTGATTTCACTCAGTCACTTTTCCGACTCTGCTGCGTCAAAACCTTGCGCCTGCTTGAAGCAGGCGTAAGGCATGACGCATAATGTAAGGTATGGGCAGCCCCTAAACATTGCTGGAGTTGCGTCGTGCTTGCGACACGACTCCAGCAATGCGCCGCCCTTACGCCATCAGATGCGTCACGCATCTGTTTATCCTTGCGCCACAATGCGCTGCATTGTAAATGCGGCGCATCTGTGGTGGCGCAAGGGTAAACTTGTGTGACGCATCTTTCCTGGCGCATCCCTGCTGATTTGCAGGGATGCGCCAGGAAACATAAACTTGCCCCTCAGTTTTTTTTTACATTTAGTTGCCTGCAATGAAAAATGTCTCTGATTAAAATTCTACAGTTGGAGTTCACCCAGGTGGGAGTTGGGCCGGACTTCTGATTCCTGCACTGTTGTTAGTGCACTAGCCTGCTACTATTACCACAACCATGGCTCCTTTGAGAAACCCTGCAGCTCTCGCTTCTATTGTTCGGTAAGAGTACTGAGTTGTGGAAAGGCAAGGCAATGGCAACCCTCCACTACCCCCCCCCCCACTTTAGTGGTCAATATAGTTGCAGACTGCAGAAACTAGGAGAGTAGTTGGCCAAGAGTACCACATAGGCATGACACATACCTAATCGTTGTTACACACTATCATCAAATTTTAAACATATGTTGCGCTAAAAGGCAGCTTTGAAAAGTGAAACACCCTCTAAGACCTTGATTAGAAGCATAAATAAAGATGTTTTCATATTGATTAGTCTAGTCAAACATAAAACTAAATCACACCCTTTCCACCCACCTCCAACAACAACTGTCCTACCCCTCTGCCCAAACAAATGAAATATCAGCGTCCCCAACAATTGTCCATGAAAAAGTCCAGTAAGAAACCTCAATCCCAACTCCCACATCCGCATCCACCACAAAAAACAAGTCTCACCCACCAAAATAAAAGTTAAAAAAGGGGCAGAGGGAGCTAGACATGGCGCAGGATCTCCTCGAGGTGCCAGTCCATTCTTCTCTGTCAGGCCTCAATGCGCTCCTGCCTTGACAGGACACTGCACAGTAGGGTGTGGTCTGAGACTGAGAGTGGGGCAGCAGTGTGGGTGGTTGGATGGAAGCAGCTGCATGCAGACTGCAGCAACGATGGTGTGGTTGGGATTGGGAAGCTGGAGGTGCTGGGGCCTGACTGGGGCCATAAGCCACTGCCTCCTCCTTGCCCTGCTCCTGGGCCACCAGCCACTGGTATGCGGCTCGGATCGCCTCCAGCTTCTGCAGCCAGGCTGCTACAACCTGGTGAGATGGACGATGTTGACCAGGAGTAGCTAGAAAGAAAAAAGACAAATTGTAAACAATTCTCTGTCACTCTGTGCCAAAAACGTCTTTAAAATTATGTAGTGGGTGGCACAGTAGCAGTATATTATTGATGGTCCCCTAGGGTCTTTATATTTGATGTGATTACAGTCACAGGCCAGCCCACATTACCCGCTCTCATAAACCTAAAAGCAAATGGCACAAGCTCTAGCTGTCTGAAAGGAGTTAAGGCCGAACAAACACAGCCATACACCAGCTTTAGAAAACTGTGGTTTTTTTTCTTTTGAAGGATTTCCTATTAAAGTGCTTAGATGGTTTGGGGCTTCACGAATTAGGCCCATTTATTAATTAATATCTAGTTTTAGCTACAATAATGATTCTGGTATGATTAGACAACTTGAATTTTCTTTTAGCATCTCTAGTCTGACCTTTTCATTTGCATACTTTTCATAGGAGATCAGTCCTCTACAAACTGTCCAAAATGATCAGACCTTAGTCTCTGTGAGGTTTGGGAAGCCTGTTGGATCTTGATTCTTGGGTCAAAGTATTTACATTGTTTCTTAATAGCTGGTCATACAAGCTGTCTACAGGGATTGCAAAACAAAACCCTTGTGTTGCTATGTGCATGTTAATTTTGTTATCACCTCAGGCCTATTTTACCTCCCTCAGCTATAACCTACATACTTTTGAGCAAGTAGACACTAGGAAACGAGATGTACTGCAGTTCAGTCAGTGAAAGGATGAAGGACCGGGATATAGCTTTGACACGTTCACCTATCCCATCCACTGAAGTTAATCAAATTACATCATCCATTCAGCATTGCATTGTTCTTCTAGTATTCTTAATCTTCCCCCTAGGCTTTGATATGCACCATTTAAGCTTTAATTCTCTCATCCACACTTTCATTATAGAAAACTAGTCATCATTTTCCAATCACCCATTCATCCAAACATAGCTCCGAACAAACCTTTCACCAACATCCATTTACCCAGCCATGCATCCTTGCTTTCACTCATTCCAATCACCCATCCTGCTTTGCCTTACACAACCAAGCATTCCTTTTCAACCATCCTTCACCCAGCTATGCAAATTGATTCCTATCATCAATCATCACCCACCTATATGCATCTTCCTCTCACACGTGTATCAGTTCACTCATATATCACATACGTCATCCATCCTTTCTCCTTCCATCCTGTTTTGTCTTTCCCATCATCCCATCATTCTTAAAGCTCATTTATGAACCTTTGTATGCTGAGCAGCATAACTAACTACTCAACTCCCACTGTATCTGCTAAAGCGGTTGTTGTTCACAAGTCAGTCAACACCCTCGCAGTGAGTATAACTATTTGTCAATAAGTAAGCAAAGTCACTTACCACTGCCCGTCCCTGCTGCCACTGATTCTCACCCCTCAATGGTGACCGCTGCAACCGCGTCCCCTCCGCTGGCATCATCTCCGGCACTGGTGGTCTAAGCAACTAGAAAAAACATTACATATTTATAATTTTAGATGCCAGATACGGCTCCCCCTGGTATTTTTTAAGCAAAATACTACCACAAAACAAAACATCACTAGAGTTTGGTTACAGTATGTTAATCTTCTATCAAAAATACAGAATATCACTTTGGGCATTTTGTTGGTTGACAGTCATTGAAAAGCCAGGTAGTCAAGCCAAACAAAAACTTTTTCTAATTATGGAGGGGCAGAGCTATAATGAATCAGAGTTATTGAAGCACAATGAAGTGGTTCAATAATTGGACATTGAAGGACATATGGTCTTAGTTAGTTGGCAAATACAATGGGGCCTTGCTCCTCATCATGCTTCCAGCCATGCTGCACACTCATTAACTTCTGGTATACCATTATAACATGCAACAACACTGGGTGGTCCACCATGACCACTCTCTTGTTTTACAGTACTATTTGAGCTTGAGCTAGAAAAAGAAAGCCTTCTTATCAAACAATCATAGTACCGCAACTGCATGCAATCTTCACAGTAAAGTACCTGACCTAAAATGTGTTCTCTGAGTCTTACTGTACCACCACCAGTCTATGAGGGGAAAGGGAAAGTTTACTGACAAAGCAAAGAAAAAAGGAAGCTACAGACTAGTACAGATAGTTACTTTTGAAGTCAAGTACAGAAACTTGAAATATAGAGAAAGTACATAATAAATAGGATAATGTAGGTATAAGAAGGATTTATGGAACAGATCAAAGTGGAGTTGGAATAAATTAGGTGTGAGCAGCATGCTTGCTATTTGGAAAAGAAATATTAGCATAAATAGAACACAATAAGTAAATTATTATTACTCACCAAGCCCCGCAACCACCACTCCCAGCAGGCCTAACATGTCCTGGTCCGGGTCCAGGATGTCTGGGCAGCGATGCATCAGATGTTGTTGGATGCGCTGGATCCCGAAACAGCGCCGATCAGCCTGACGCACCCTCTCTCAACATTGCTTCCGCTCCCAGAGGGTATAGCCACTAACAGGCCTGCCACCTGCTGCCATGGTGAAGAGGAGGTGGCGCTGCACATAAGAAACCAGTGCTGCCACCTCCACTTCGGTGAATAGTGCGCAGGCTGCACCCTTTCTCTGCGTGGTCTACCGCAAGGTAGGGAGCTGCAGCTGGTGGTTCGGGGGGGCCTGGTAATGATGCTACTCTGCTCTACCAAGGTGCTGGGTGGGGGCTGGGGAAGACAAAAAAGTAAAAGAATAAAAAAAAGAAATTAACGAAAAAGAAAGTTAAGCAAAAAGTAAAGTACAAGAAGTCACGCTAAAAACAACAAATGTGAAATAAACGTAAAATACAAAAACACAAAGACACAGGGTAAGGATATAATAAAAAATGAGGGGTAGATAGGTTTTAGAGGGATAGGATTAAGAAGATTAAGAGGAGGTTGAAAAATAGGCCCAGCACCATAAACAGACCAAAAACCAAGATGGCCATGCTCAAGCGAACCCTGGAATGGCATGGTGAGCAAATAAACGATGGATTTAGGACCAGATCTCTGTAATGGGGTGAATGTATGACATTGTTCTGCATTCTGTCCATCAATAGTTCTTGTTGCATTTGTCACCCCGAGTGGGACGGGTATGCTCAGACATGAGTCCCGTGCTCTCCATGCCACTGGAATCAAGCTATCCTGGCTGAAGAGGGGTGAAACCCCGAAACCGGTCCAAGGATGCTTGCTTCCAGTCCAAGGAGGACCTGGCCTGGCGGTTCGAGCTGGACTGTTCCCATTGGGCAGAGGGTCAAGACTGATTTGCATATGGCTGGGTCAAACTGGAATGGCATGGTGAGCAAAAAAACGATGGATTTAGGCCCAGATCTCTGTACTGGGCTGAATGTATGACATTGTTCTGCATTCTGTCCGTCAATATTTCTTTTTGCAAGCGAACCCTGTGGCGCTGTTCGCATGCGATTTCTGCCAGAAAACATCACGCAAACGGGTGCTGCAAGCAACTCCGCTCTCTTGCAGAGCTCCACGTAGCAGAGTTTTTTTACCACTTCGTGGAGTTTCGCGTAGCACAGCCACGCAAACTTTGGCCAGGCCTAGGGAGGACCTGGATTGGCCTGAATTGCATATGGCTGGGTCTAAACTGTGGTGGCATGGTGCGAAAAAGAACAATGGATTTAACCCAGATCTCTTGACTGGGGGTGAATATTTTGATTTGTTCCACATTCCGTCCATCATTTGTGTGTCTTTTGTCTACTCTAATGATGTCATCCATCATGACTGTCAACGACTGCTCAGTGTAGCTTGTTTTGTACCCCCAGGCATGGAAAAAAAAAAAGTATATGAATGAAAAACAAACAAGTGATCGAGGTAAAAAGATGCAAATAAAATATTACAGATGGTGGTGAGTGCTAACTTGGAAGATGGAAAAAGGAGTGCCGAAAATGTCTGTCTGTTTTTCTTGCTGTACTGCAGTTCGAAGAAAAGGATGCTGTTCAGGGATGGGGTGTATTATATAGGTTCATAGTTGTGTTTTTTTTGGGGGTTGTGTACCACGGCGGTCAACCGCCGTTGGGTAACTGCATTTATTGAGCACCGCTGTGAGACCATGAATATGACTGTGGAATCTTATACTCGTCGGGTGGACCGGGGGCCTGCCAGCGTTGTTGGATACACCGTCGACAATGCAGACTGCCATGGTCCCGCCGGCTACACTGCCGTAGCTGCGGTTGGCATTTCAGACAGCACAATTCATAATACTGTGGGTGGTAGATCACCAGCGCAGCAGTTGCGTGAATGACGTGTACGCGGTTCTTGGGCAGTTGGGCCACCAAACTCAAAATGAGCCCCTAAGAGATAAAGTAGCTGTTGACAACTACTAACACCCATAAGATTCCAAAAGAAAGAACCAAGAGGCAATGGAATTGCCTATGTGCATGTATAAAAAATTATAACATATTAAAACATCCAGATACGGGTTAGAATGAGTAAGCAAGCAATGAACCTAATAAGTTCTCCTTTAACTGCACAGCAGTCAGATGCACGAATTGAGACGTGCATAACATAAATATTATATAATGCAAAAAATAATGTTTCTCACACATCCTCCCAATCTCTTTGTTGGCTCCTTTACTCTGTCTTGAAGCAACTTCAGCTTCAGTGGCTTTCAAAGTCAGCCTCCCCTTCAAATGTTTTGCTGCTTTACTAATAGCAAATGTGACATTCCCTTTGAACATCTGCATTCTGATCGCCATGTGTTCTCCCTGTAGAGATGAAAATGAATTTCTCCATCCTCACAGCCACTCCGTCATTTTTCCGTGACGTGGGTCTTTCTTTCACGTTTAATTAACATCTATTGTTTTCAGACCCTTCACTAACTATTCATCCTTCAACAGATGATTGTTTCTTCTGGTGTGTGTCCTCCGCCTGTCATCCCAGAATCATTCACTAACCTCCTCTGTCAACCCCTTGATTGCCTTTTCAGACTCCCCTAGTATAGTAGTGTTGCCCTCAATGGTCGCTTTCACCTTTGAGTCACCTTTCGTATCCAACTAAATCTAATGTGAACTCCTGGCCTCACCCTAATAGTCACATCAAAGCAGCGAGATGGAGGTTTGTATTAATCCCCCATTCATCTTCTGAGCTATTTGAAGTTAGTGGTCTGCTCTGAGGCGTGTCATTCCAGCCTATATTGAGCTTTGTGGGTGGTTGATCGCATGTAACCTTGAAATGGTTCAGATCGAGGTGGATCTTTTTTTTGCAAGCTTGGGCATAAATCCTGGCTAGTTCTGGACACGGATTGTGCTCGCTAGGCCCCTGTCTTTTTTTCACTGCTTATTCTTTTTCCCTATATTTGGAGTTAAAGTGGCACATACCAAAAGAAGAAGTTTGATAAATTCGCAGTCTTTTTTAGGCGGTAGAAGTAAAACGTCCTTGACCTAAACACGTGTTTTTACCCACTTTAATACTGTGATATTAATAAGTTCTTATATAGCACTAAATTTCACAGCTTTGTGGTTTACAACAACTGGAAATAACTGTTGCTAGTAAACATTTCAAGAGCACAGAATGTACCGGCTTTTGTAAGTGGAAAGTCTGAGTTAGCCCTGCAGAACACATAAAAGAGATGTTAGTTGGTAGAGCTTGCCTCAGGCTATTGCATTGCTAGCCCTGTAGCGTAGGTTTAGTAAAGCCCCACATACTTTACTCACCATTTTACAAATATTTATTAAATTAATTCTGTAGACAGCAAGGGCCATGTTCACAAGTGTTTTTTGAGCGCCCATATTTGCGTACGTAATTTTTATTGATGCGGAATCAAGATTGCATTTAGTACCATTGAAAATCCCTCAGAGTGGGACATTTCCAGGCAACGAGGTTCCAGAGGAGGGACCTGAGCACGTGTTACCAGGGCAGTGGAAGCCGCGTGGCCTTTCGAAAGACATTGAACACCCAGATTGGCATAACTTGGTTATTATTCATAACCATTTCCAGTCGTTTTTTAACCTCAATTATGCGTGGAAGTGGAACAAATGGCAGGGCATAAAAATGGCTGGGCATTAGATCTGGGAACGTGCCTCGCCTCATTGCACGTGTATAAACTGAAGCAACAATTGCAGCAACTCTGTGCTGCAAGACCAATCGCACAGCTTCAAAGAGGTGACTTACAACTTTTCCATATTCAATATTTTTATTCCATATTTTTCCAAAGTTCATCCAACTCGACTTTTCTTATTCACAATAACACTGCCCAAAGTCCCATTTTATTCACATGAGGCAGTTGTACCAATCCAGGCCTCTCACCACATCACGTAGGGACATGAATTCACGTTTTGCAGCTTAAAATCTTTTTAATCCCAATGCATTTCGGGTCTTTTTTTAAACCCTTCGTCAGGGGAAGCTGTTTCAATGTGAAAATAACATAAAACCCATGTTAGTTTTCCGTGCTTCAACGCTATGATGATTTTGCATAACTACATTCAACAGTAACAGAATTAATGTGTTAAATAACTCTGGGCGTAGTTCGCGAAGTACTTCACACCACGCGAGCTACGCGTAGCACTACGCGAACTGCGTAGTGCGCTGTTCACGATGATTGCACAGTGCCGGATGCTTGGCCGCACTGTGCAATCATTGAAAACGGCATCTTGCACAGTGCGAGCTGTCGTTTTCTGCTGCTCAAGTAGATTTTTACTCGAGTAGCAGCTTTCTCAATGCGGACTGGTAGTTTCTCATCGCAAGAAGTCGCGAGCATACGCGACCACTCGCAATGAGAAACCTGACCTCCCCGCGTTGAGAATCTCGCTGGGAGGTGTATCTTCCACGCTCGCGATCGACAACTTGATGTTGCTGATCGCGAACGAGGAAGAAGTCTGGCCGGGATGTCATTGTGCTTGCTCGCGGTCGCCAACTTGACGTTGAGGACCACGAGCAAGCAAAAAATGACCGCAACGCTACACTACGCGTGTTTGCACTGTGCTACGTGCAATTTGCGTAGTGCGAAGTAGCGCAAACTTCGCAAACTACGCGAGCATAGCGTAGTGCTTCGCCCAGGCTTAGTGTTAAACGTGATACTACCCAATTCAAACTAAGTGATTAACAGAACAACAATCCCCCAGTACTTTCATGGTATTCTGACTGTCTCAAGTTTATTGCACGCGGAGAAATGCAGTAAACTCTTGAGACGGTCAGAATACCATGAAACGGGCGCAGTAGCTTCCTAGAAGTGGTGCACTGAAATCTTACAGATTTCAATGCTCCACTTCTACAAGGCTTTTTGCGGGGTAAAGCCCATCCTTCATACATTATACCTGACACTGTTATAATGTATCGCAGGGGTTTACAAAGTGACGCATCTGCCTAGATGGTCACTTTTTAAATAGTGTGCAACATGGCGCATTTGTTACGCTGCCGGTGCGTCACAAAAAGTGATGCAACATTTGGGCAAAAGCGTTGCAAGGCCTCATAAATAAGGCCCGTAATGAATACAGGCACCCATATACACACAGACAACACCCAGAAGCACATACATAAACACACACATGCAAACAGATAACAAACATGCAGACATATGGAAACAACAGTGGATGTTTAATGGATGCATGAATGGATCTTGAAATCAGCACTAATTAATAGCCAGAACCATTGATTACATATTTTGAATCTAGAGGAAAACGTACCAGCTGGTCATGACTTGTCTCTGGGCAAGCAGTTTAGTGGTGCTTTGTTGGTCATATTTAGTTGACTCATGTCAGTTTGAATTTAAACAGTTACTGGATTGAAGAACCAGTACATTTCAGGGATAACCAGAAAACTAACAGAAAAGTTCAGGACCATTTGTACCTCTAGCCTGTTAAAGAAGAAAAGTGGGTGGACACAGTGATAGCAAAAACAGGGATGACTGTGTCTGAGGGACATGTATTTATTTATTGGGCTTTAAAAGTGGCTGTACAATAAATGATGACTCCGTGAAATAATAAGTTGAAATGCTAACAACATAAAGAGGATGAGAAAAGGATGTAGCCTTACCGCGAGAGGGTCGTCCTCCGAGCTGGAGAACAGGGTTCTAATCTCGACAATGACCCTCACCATCCTGTGATTCTGGGCAAATCACTTCATCTCCCCGTACCTAACAAAAATGAATGTGTCCGTCTGTAACTCAGCTGGTGCTCAGTAAAGCGCTCTGATACCTGATTTCTCGGGTCTAGTTCACGCTATAAAAAACTCTAAAAAGAAAAATAATAATACGGAAACAGGACAAAGCAGAAAGCAAAACTGTTGTAACGGAAGAATGGTCCGGATTCAAGTGGTATCTTCATGTAGTTTATTAGGTAATAAATAAATGAAGTAAGGTACATATGAAGGAAGAAACAAACCCCAACAGGAGCAGCCTGCTTGCTGCTCAGCCCTACTCTCAACTGACATTCATGCACGTATACAACCCTCTATGACATCATACACTCATACTAACATTCTACACCTTACACTGGCAGAGCAGCAAGCTGGAAGCAGATACCACACTTCTCCCCCCATTAATAAAAACACAAAATTGAAAATGCAAGAATAAGCATAATAGAAACATTACAGGGAAGAAGCAAGCAGTCTGAACGTCAATAAACATAAGTAACTAAAGGAGAACATATTGCAATTATTATGATAGAGGATTCTGCAATAAAACAATAGAATTAATATGCAGAGAACATATTGTAATTATTATGATAGAGGATTCTGCAATAAAACTATAGAATTAATATGCAGACTAACGATGAGAAGATAAACACTAAAATAAGGTAGAAAAAGGGAAATGCAAACCTCGACAAGGAATAACAGGAATAATCCAAATAACACACACCCATCTTCCCCCTTTAATAGAACGACAAAGAAATCATGCGTAGGAAGAGCAAAAGAAGAGGAAAAGTAGGAAATGTCAACAAGCTAAGGAGATACTAACAAAATACGGAAGGACAACAATACCGTAGCAATAGAAATGAAACACACATAACAAAAAGGAATTGACGTTCCAAATCACCACCCAACATACTAGTTGGCCATACCAGAATGAAGATGGCAAGAAGAAACAGCAAAAGAAAAACAGACAGTGCATTTCAAAGACAAGAAAAACACGCTCAAATGAATAAGAGATGTGTAAGGAAAACTCCTTTGGAATTAGAAAATACACATGAGAATAGTAAAATAGTAAAGCGATACAATGTAAAATCAACGTACAGGTGCCATGTAAGATGAAAATACAGAGTGTCACAGATCCCAAGAACAAGAATATGTAGATAAGATACCAGAATTAACAAACATATATTATTACAACACAATTACATACATAACATATGCCCTAAAGAAAGGCACTGTAAGGAAATGTAACGTAAAGTAATGTAAACCACTAATGTATGTAAGAAACATTGTGAGTGACGATTCATAAACAGGAGGATAAGGCACATGTAAAATAAGGTAACACAATGGATAACAGAGTAAGTGACCTGACAAGTCACGAAACATGGCAAGGTAACATACCATAATGGATAACAGTGTTGGTGACCTGACAAGTCACGCAACATAGGAATGTAACATACTGTGATGCATAACGCTGGTGACCTGACAAGTCACGTAACATAAGAGCAAAATCACTTATAGATCTCAATCAGAAATTCCCTATGGAATTTTTAAACCTATTAATGTTGCAATAAATAGTATGATAGAAACACTGAAGATTCTCCAATAAGAATTGAAAAGGAATCTGTGGTGATGTGCTCTAGCCTCTGGAATGGTCGTGTTATGTGAGGTCATTCAGAATGTGATCTCTGACCAGCATGGAATGTGCTGGGTGACAGTTGCTCTGAGTATCTTGACGGTGCTTGGGACGGCTCTCTGTTTATCCCAATAAATATCGCTTTCCAATCATAACCGGCCTGCCTCCTTACTTCACTGGCGACGAGGATGGGATAGGAGTATACCTGGAGTTAACCACGGAGCGGAAAGACACTAACTGAACTTCTACTGAAACCGTGAACTTCTATCTATTGAGACCGTCTTACATCCAGCTATACTTCGTGAGTTAAGGTGTCCTGTTCCATTGCCTTCAGCCTACTGTGAGTAATTTTCTTTTTCTCATTTTTGGACACGTCCTACTTTCGGCGATTCAAAACAGCATACAAAGCGTACAGGGAACAAACACACAGAGAGCCGTACCCATTGTTAATTAATTAATTTTACCCCGAGTCCGGTATCTTAAAAAAAAAAGACTCACTCCTCATAAGAAAACGTAATTATTGGTGGACGGACTTGGGGGTAACAAGCACAAATTCAACAGCCATTGCAGCGCGCGACGTAGCGCGAGAGAACTTCTTACTTGTTCTCGAGGCCCGAGTGGAATCCATCTTCTGGATCTGGCTGGAACGCTTGCGCGATGTACATGACGCTGACGCGCACAGCTTTCGCACGTCCTACGCTGACGGCGTGTTTACAGTTTCCATGACTACAAGATTCAACGAAGAAGAAGCGCTCCGCAAATCTTTACGTGTTCAGTTTAGAAAGTCGTCTTGCGCTGACACGCACAGCTGTTGGGTGTCAATTAACATTTTTTAAAAAAAAAAAGGAATATTAAGAATTCGTAAGCCTCGCGCTAATATGCACAATTTAAAATAGGAGGAAAGATTTAAAGGGAACAATTTAAGTATTATACTTGCAAGTCCTGAAGATATAAATTACAAGAAGATCGTTTTGGTTACTTATTCTTTCTTTTTGTTGGTACTTTCATGAGATTGAAGGAAATTAAACCAACGCTGCCATCTAGTGGTTTAATTTATTTTGGTCTTATATGTGCTGCACCTTTCTGCATATTTTTTTTTGTTTTGCTTCATTTTTCTTTTCAGCGAGAGTCTTCTTTTAGTGGCAGGTATGCAAAGTGTAACACCGCCAGCTCCTTTCTTGCAAGATCCTGGAGAACCATAACTCGAATGGAAGTTGTGGATTAGGTCATTTAAAGCATATTTAGGTGCCATCGATGCTCAAAGATACAGACCAGAAAGGAAAAAGAATTTGATGTACTATCATTTGGGTGTTGAAGGACAGAATGTCTTTGATCATCTTCCTCCTTTGGAACCACCTGAAGGTCAAGATCCGGACGAATTTGAAACAGCAGTTTTACAGTTAGACAAGTATTTCACTAAAACCAAAAACATTGTTGTACACAGATATAATTTCTTTACTAGAACACAAAAACCCAATGAAAGTATAAACACTTTCATCACTGCGTTAAGAGTTCTAGCAGCAAAGTGTGAATTTGAAAATTTCACATCGCAACTTGTCCGAGATCAACTGGTTGCACGATGTCATTGCAAAAAGATACAACAAAGATTACTTACCTGCAAAGATCCCACCTTAGATGAAGCTGTTGACATCGCGAAGAGCATCGAAAGATCAATGGACGATGCTAAACAACTCGAATCTGCTTTATCTAATGTCACTGTTTCTGGTGCTGTGTCTGCTGCTAAACCCTCTCCTTCTCCTTCTCCTTCTACCTCTTTTCCTTCTAATTCAAGAGGGGTTGTCATGTCTAGGGGGGGGAGGAATTTCAGACCGTTTAGAGGGGGGAGAACATTCATGCCTAATAGGCAATACAACTACAGTGTAAATTGCTATAGATGTGGGTCCAATATGCATGTTTCATCTTTTAGAAACTGTCCTGCCTTGAATCAACAATGTAGTCAATGTGGTAAAATGGGCCATTACGCAAAAGTTTGCATGAGTAGAAACAGAAGAGGTGTAGGTTGTGTTCTTGATGATTATAGTGAACAAATAGTGGAAGAATGTTCTGATGAAGTCACTAACCAAGAATATGTGGTTGTTGTCAGAAGTTGCTCAGAGAAAGGTACCACGCAACATATCCCTGACCCGGATGTTGATGTAACAATTGATAGCAACCACATACAACTTCTGGTGGACACCGGAGCACGTATTACAATCATTTCTCAGGAGAAGTACTCGAAATTTAGGTCTACTAAGAGTCTACTTCCTCCTGACATTCTCACGGTAGCTTTTGAAGGTAGCAAAATCGATCTAATTGGGTACTTCTGGGCTGATATAAGTGTTTTTGGAAAAGTAATCAATGGAAAAGTATATGTAGCCAAACGTGGGATAAATGTTCTTGGTCTTATTCACCAAGCTGAGTTTGGTCTCACCATTAAACCAGGTTTGGCTAATCCGGTTTTCATTGATCCTCAGGTTCACTCTAATCAGTCTGATTCTGATAAGGGTGTAAGTTCTCTATCTGTCTCACGATCTGTTACTCACTGGGAACAAAAATACAGTAACATTTTTGAAGATCGTTTAGGGAAAACCACAAATTTTCAGCACTTTATCAAAATAAAAGAGAATGTTACTCCCATCAAACATAAACTCAGGAACGTCCCTTTGTCGATTAGAGGTGATCTATCTAAACATCTAGAATCACTGTGCGACCAAGGCATAATTGAAAAAGTCGAATCTACTCTTTGGCTTTCGCCTATTGTTTTAGCTAAGAAGAGGTCTGGAGATTTGAGGATGTGTGTGGACTTGAGGAGCCTTAATGAAGCCATTTGGGTTGACGGGTTTTCCCTACCACGCATTGAAGATCTTATCTGTAAAGTGGGTTCTTCCTCATGGTACTCCAAACTTGATCTTAAGGCGGCCTACCATCAAGTCGAACTACATCCTCAGTCCCGACACTTCACAGCTTTTGTTACTCCAGACGGGGTTTTTCAATTTTGTCGGCTTCCTTTCGGACTTGCTTCGGCTGCTGCCATATTCCAAAGGTTGATGACTGAAATGTTCCAAGAAAATCCTAATGTTGTGGTGTTTCAGGACGACATTTTAATTTTCAGCAAAAGCGAAGCTGAGCATGACTCTGCCCTTGACCAAGTATTTAGTGTTCTAGCGAATAGAGGAGTCACTTTACAAAAAAAAAATGTACTTTAAAAGTTAAAGAAATTGAGTATCTTGGTCATATCATTTCTGAGCATGGCATTAAACCCAGACCCGGTCTCATAAAAAGTATAATCGATGCACCACCTCCCCAAAATAAAGAACAACTCATGTCCTTTCTGGGACTATGTGAGTTTTACTCTAAATTTATGAAGGATTTTGCAAAGACTACAGAGTGTTTTAGGGCGTTGCTAAAGAAAGGATCGACTTTTGTGTGGTCTGACGAATGTGAGAAAGGTTTCCAAACCATCAAGAATCACATTGTGCAAGCTCCTGCTTTACAAGCCTTCGTTGAAGGAAAACCAACGATTGTCACGGTGGATGCTTCTGAGTATGGTTTGGGGGCTGTACTTTCCCAACGCTCCAACGGAAGAGAGGATACCGTTGGATTTGCATCCAGGACGCTCCATCCTGTTGAAAGAAAATATTCGGTAATCGAAAAAGAACTTCTGGCTTGTGTATGGAGTATTGAAAAGTTTAAGCAATATGTGTGGGGTAGATCCTTTATTCTCAGAACGGATCATCGCCCTTTGGTTGACATTCTTTCAGGGAAGAAAATAAAACGCACCACAGCTCGTCTGGCACGCCTGTCTACAAAGCTGTTGGAGTTTAGTTTCACTGTAGAATATATTCCTGGAGGAAAGAACTGCAGAGCAGATTGTTTGTCGAGACTTCCGGTTCAGGACACAGATGAGCAAGAATGGGAAACTGAAGTAGAAGAGTGCTTCATTGCTGTAATTAATCAAGACAATTTATCTTTTGCTGAAGTTGACTGGATTGCACAGATTAGCAAAGATCCTATTCTCAAGGAAGTTATCTCTTTGATTGAGAAAGGTTGGCCAAAGGAGAAGTGTCTCTCTTATGATCTTCAGATGTACTGGAAGGTTCATGATGAACTCTCAGTGGAGGGCGGAAAAGTTGTCAGAGGTGATAGACTCATTCCTCCTTCTTGCTATCGAGAAAAAATCATTCTAGCTGCACACTCAGGTCATCTCGGTGCAACCATTACTAAGAGGAAAATCAGAAATGATTTTTGGTGGCCCAGAATGGACACACAAATTGATGAAGTTGTGAAGCAGTGTTCGCGATGCAGCTCCAGTGACAAAGTTTTAGTGCTTGAAGGTACAGTTGATTCTCCTGTATCTTCTCCTAGCAGGGCCTGGCAAAAACTGGGCATGGATTTTCTTGGACCTTTTCATATCCTTCCTACTAATTCGAAATATTTTTTGGTTCTCATTGACCACTTGTCTAGGTGGGAAGAGGTTGAATCTATCTCAGTACCGGACTCTAAAAGTGTTAGCAATTGTCTGGATACTATTTTTCGTAGGGAAGGTTATCCAGAAGAGATTTTAACAGATAATGGCGTTCAATTTGTTTCTCATGAAATGACTTCATTTCTGGATGCTTGTAACATCAAACACACAAGGACTCCACTTTACCATCCTCAAAGTAATGGGAAGACTGAAAGGTTCAACAGAGTGGTAGTAGAATGTGTACAAGCAGCTTTTAGAGCCAAGTCATGTGTTTTTCAAGCTGTTAAAGACCTGGTATGGTCTTACCGCACTTCACCTCATGTGGCTACCAATTTCTCACCCTTTGAAATGATGAGAGGTAGAAAGGCTCCTTCTCAAGTTTATCCTTTTTGGATGGTCAAGTCATTTCATCTTGGTTGTGACATGGGGTGTATGTGGGATTCTGCAAAGAAAACTTCGGATGAAGTCTCTTCAAAATTTTGTAAGTTACCCTCCACAAAAAGTTCTCTTAAGCTTGATATAGGAGACTGGGTTAGAATAAAAAATCCAGTCCCAGTGAGAAAAGGTTATTCTAAATATCTTGATTCATTACAAATTGTTGATATACGTAGAAATGCAGTCAAATTGTCTAATGGGAATTGGTGGAGCACTTCACGTGTTGCAAAAGATCCTTGTATCCCTAGTGAGGTTATCAAAATCAATCTGGATAATGTGGGAAAAGATTGTGTTAGGAAAAGTTCTAGGATTTGTGCAAAACCACGAAGGTTGCAAGATTATGTTTAAAGTTTATTCAACTTGTGCTTATATTGAATTCTATGCTCTTTCTTCTTTCTTTCGCTCTTCTTCTTTTCTCTTCTCATGTTTCTCTTATCTTGTTAAAAAGGGGGAGGTGTGGTGATGTGCTCTAGCCTCTGGAATGGTCGTGTTATGTGAGGTCATTCAGAATGTGATCTCTGACCAGCATGGAATGTGCTGGGTGACAGTTGCTCTGAGTATCTTGACGGTGCTTGGGACGGCTCTCTGTTTATCCCAATAAATATCGCTTTCCAATCATAACCGGCCTGCCTCCTTACTTCAGAATCCCTGTAAAGTAAGGTATACAGACAGTAGGCTATTAACCTCTTCGCTGCCAGGCCTTTTCCCCTCCTGTGCCACGCCCTTTTTTGGCTATTTGGGGTAGTGCGCGCTGAGGCCCCTGTAACCTTTTGACCACATAAGGTATCCACGCCAAATTTGCGTCCTTTTCTTCCAACATCATGGGGATTCTAAAGGTACTCAGGGTTTGTGGATTCTCCTAGAGGGGTCACAGAAATGAGCCAAAATACAGCAAAATTTAGTTTTTTTTCGGAAAAATGGGAAAAACGGGCTGCAAATGAAAGCATCTGGGTTTTTTCCAGCAAATGTTATCAAAAAAGGGTTTGTGGGGGACATAATCTAATTTTGCTAGTTTTTGTGCTTTTGACCTCCTTCCAGTTAATGGTAGAAATGGGTACAAAAGCAATAATGGATCCTGGAAAGCTATACATTTTCGAGAAGAAGACAAAATTCTGAATTCAGCAAGGGGTCATTTGTGTAGATCCATCAAGGTTTTTTTTATAGAAACTAACAGTTAAATATAGGATACATTGAAAATTAGTTGAAAAAAACAGCCTTTTGTGTCAACGTTTTCACCTGTAACTTCTTCTAATTATGACAGCTCTTTGAAAGCAATATACCATTACATCCGCTGGACATTACTGGTTGTGGGGATATATAGGACTTGTAGGTTCACCAAAAACCCGACGAACCCAGAGCCAAAAACTGAGCAGCAACTTGCAATGGTTTTTTATTATGTACCAGGTATATAGTAATTATTCTGTAAAAATGTGTACATGGAAAAATCGGTATGAAAGACACCTATGTATTTCTGAAATGGGAACAAAATATAGAGTTTAGAAACAGTAGATATTTGCACATTTATGAAATTGGGAATACTCATACTAGCATGAGAATTATCAGTCATTTTTTAGAATGACTTCTTTTTTACACAATATCTCTCATTTGGAAGGCAGAAATGCATCGAAAGTCAATAGATAATAACAGTTCCTTTACAAACCTGAATTACCCTAAGTCTCCCGATAAAAATGGTACCTCACTTGTGTGGGTAGGCATAGTGCCCGCGACAGGAAACGGCGCAAAACGCAACGTGGCCACAACTCAATATCGCAGTGAAAATTTACCCTTTTTTGGCAAAGTGCCTAGCTCTAGTTTTTGAACCCTAGCTCTGTGGGCACCTTGGGAAACCTAGCAAACCTATACGTTTTTGAAAACTAGACACCCAGGGGAATCCAGGATGGGGTGTCTTGACTGCCTCCCACCAGGGTCTGTTACCCAGAATCCCTTGCAAACCTAAACAATTGTCAAAAAAACACATTTTCCCCAGATTTCTGTGGTGGAAAGTTCCGGAATCTGCGTGGATCCACAAATTTCCACCCACCCTGCGTTCCCCAAAATCTTACGAGAAAGACGGTACCTCACTTGTGTGGGTCGGCCTAGTGCCCGCGAAAGGAAACGGCGCAAAACGCAATGTGGTCACACCTCAATTTCGCAGTGAAAAATGACCCTTTTTTGGCAAAATATCTAGCTGTAGTTTTTGAACCCTAGCTCTGCGGGCACCTTGGGAAACCTAGCAAACCTATACATTTTTGAAAACTAGACACCCAGGGGAATCCAGGATGGGGTGACTTGACTGCCTCCCACCAGGGTCTGTTACCCAGAATTCCTTGCAAACCTAAAAAATTGACAAAAAAAACACATTTTCCCCACATTTCTGTGGTGGAAAGTTCCGGAATCTGCGTGGATCCACAAATTTCCACACAACCCGCGTTCCCCAAAGTCTTAGGAGAAAAACGGTACCTCATTTGTGTGGGTCGGTCTAGTGCCCGCTACAGGAAACGGCGCAAAACGCAAAGTGGTCACACTTCAATTTCGCAGTGAAAAATGACCCTTTTTTGGCAAAATGTCTAGCTGTAGTTTTTGAACCCTAGCTCTGCGGGCACCTTGGGAAACCTAGCAAACCTATACATTTTTGAAAACTAGACACCCAGGGGAATCCAGGATGGGGTGACTTGACTGCCTCCCACCAGGGTCTGTTACCCAGAATCCCTTGCAAACCTAAAAAATTGACCAAAAAAACCCATTTTCCCCACATTTCTGTGGTGGAAAGTTCCGGAATCTGCATGGATCCACAAATTTCCACCCACCCCGCGTTCCCCAAAGTCTTACGAGAAAAACAGTACCTCACTTGTGTGGGTCGGCCTAGTGCCCGCAACAGGAAACGACGCAAAACGCAACGTGGTCACACCTCAATTTCGCAGTGAAAAATGACCCTTTTTTGGCAAAATGTCTCGCTGTAGTTTTTGAATCCTAGCTCTGCAGGCACCTTAGGAAACCTAGCAAACCTATACATTTTTGAAAACTAGACAACCAGGGCAATCCAGGATGGGGTGACTTGACTGCCTCCCACCAGGGTCTGTTACCCAGAATCCCTTGCAAACCTAAACAATTGACAAAAAAACACATTTTCCCACATTTCTGTGGTGGAAAGTTCCGGAATTTGCGTGGATCCACAAATTTCCATCCACCCCGCGTTCCCCAAAGTCTTCCAAGAAAAACGGTAGCTCACTTGTGTGGGTCGGCCTAGTGCCCGCAACACGAAACGGCGCAAAACGCAACGTGGTCACACCTCAATTTCGCAGTGAAAAATGACCCTTTTTTGGCAAAATGACTAGCTGTAGTTTCTGAACCCTATCTCTGCGGGCACCTTGGGAAACCTAGCAAACCTATACATTTTTGAAAACTAGACACCCGTGTGCTACCAGGGAGGCATGGCTTGCGTGGATCTCCCAACGTTTCCTTACCCATAATCCCCTGCAAACCTTAAATTTAGCTGAAAAAATCAAATTTTTCACACATTTTTGTGTGGGAAAGTTGTGGCATCCCCGGGCTCACTCAAATTTCCCATCACCCAGCGTTCCCCCAGGTCTCCCGGTAAAAATGGTGCCTCACTTGTGTGGGAGGCCCAAGTACCCGCGACAGGCAAGGGCCCAAAACGCAGTGAGGCGACATCAAAATTGCCTATCTCAAAACCACCTGGTTTTGCAAGGGGGGTCACTTGGGTTTTTGGCCCGGTGCTCGGCGGCCATCTAGGGAAACCTACCAAACCCATACATTTCTGAAAACTAGACACCCGGGGGATTCCAGGGAGGTATGGCTTGCGTGGATCCCCCAACGTTTCCTTACCCAGAATGCCCTGCAAACCTCAAATTTAGCTGAACAAATCACCTTTTTCACACATTTTAGTGTGGGAAAGTTGAGGCATCACCGGGCTGACACAAATTTCCTACCACCCAGCATTCCCCCGGGTCTCCCGATAAAAACGGTGCCTCACTCGTGTGGGAGGCCCAAGTACCCGCGACAGGCAAGGGCCCAAAACGAATTGAGGCGACATGAAAAGTGCCTACCTCAAAACAACCTGGTTTTGCAAGGGGGGTCACCTGGGTTTTTGGCCCGGTGCTCGGCGGCCACCTAGGGGAACCTACCAAACCCACACATTTCTGAAATCTAGACACCCGGGGGATTCCAGGGAGGTATGGCATGCGTGGATCCCCCAACGTTTCCTTACCCAGAATGCCCTGCAAACCTCAAATTTAGCTGAAAAAATCACCTTTTTCACACATTTTTGTGTGGGAAAGTTGAGGCATCACCGGGCTGACACAAATTTCCTACCACCCAGCGTTTCCCCGGGTCTCCCAATAAAAATGGTGCCTCACTCGTGTGGGAGGCCCAAGTATCCCACCCTAAAAAATAAAACAGAAAACAAATCCCTGGTGCATAGTGGGCTTTCTGCCCCCCCGAAGGGGCAGATTAGGGGCCAATGCCCCATCTGCCCCCCGGGGGGGGGGCAGAAAGACTGTGATAATTGGGGGGTGGGGTGGGGGCATGGGCCTACCCGTTTTGGGCAGCCCCCACCCCTATTTTTTTTTTTTTACAATTCCCTGGTGTCTAGTGGCCTTTTTGCCCCCCGGGGGGGGCAGATTGGGGGCCAATGCCAGGGGGGGCAGAAAGGCTGTAATGGTGGTGGGTGGGTAGGGGCATTGGTGTGCCCGTTTCGGGCAGCCCCCACCCTAACAAAACAGAAAAGAAATCCCTGGTGTCTAGTGGGCTTTCTGCCCCCCCCGAAGGGGCAGATTAGGGGCCAATGCCCCATCAGCCCCCCGGGGGGGCAGAAAGACTGTGATTATTGGGGGGTGGGGTGGGACCCCTATTGTTGTTTTTTATAAATTTCCCTGGTGTCTACTGGGCTTTTTGCCCCCCCCGGGGGGCAGATTGGGGGCTACTGCCCCATCTGCCCCCCAGGGGGGGCAAAAAGACTAAATAATGCCCAAAATAAACTGGGAGGAGCAAAGGCCCTTGCCCAAGGGGCCGCTCCCCCCTCCCTGGTGTCTAGTGGGTGGATCCCTGCTTGGGGATCGCCCGCCTGTGGCAATTCCCAAGCAGGGATCCACAGGGTCTGTTACCCAGAATCCCTTGCAAACCTAAACAATTGACAAAAAAACACATTTTCCCACATTTCTGTGGTGGAAAGTTCCGGAATTTGCGTGGATCCACAAATTTCCATCCACCCCGCGTTCCCCAAAGTCTTCCGAGAAAAACGGTAGCTCACTTGTGTGGGTCGGCCTAGTGCCCGCAACACGAAACGGCGCAAAACGCAACGTGGTCACACCTCAATTTCGCAGTGAAAAATGACCCTTTTTTGGCAAAATGACTAGCTGTAGTTTCTGAACCCTATCTCTGCGGGCACCTTGGGAAACCTAGCAAACCTATACATTTTTGAAAACTAGACACCCGTGTTCTACCAGGGAGGCATGGCTTGCGTGGATCTCCCAACGTTTCCTTACCCATAATCCCCTGCAAACCTTAAATTTAGCTGAAAAAAATCACATTTTTCACACATTTTTGTGTGGGAAAGTTGTGGCATCCCCGGGCTCACTCAAATTTCCCATCACCCAGCGTTCCCCCAGGTCTCCCGGTAAAAATGGTGCCTCACTTGTGTGGGAGGCCCAAGTACCCGCGACAGGCAAGGGCCCAAAACGCAGTGAGGCGACATCAAGATTGCCTATCTCAAAACCACCTGGTTTTGCAAGGTGGGTCACTTGGGTTTTTGGCCCGGTGCTCGGCGGCCATCTAGGGAAACCTACCAAACCCATACATTTCTGAAAACTAGACACCCGGGGGATTCCAGGGAGGTATGGCTTGCGTGGATCCCCCAACGTTTCCTTACCCAGAATGCCCAGCAAACCTCAAATTTAGCTGAACAAATCACCTTTTTCACACATTTTAGTGTGGGAAAGTTGAGGCATCACCGGGCTGACACAAATTTCCTACCACCCAGCGTTCCCCCGGGTCTCCCGATAAAAACGGTGCCTCACTCGTGTGGGAGGCCCAAGTACCCGCGACAGGCAAGGGCCCAAAACGAATTGAGGCGACATGAAAATTGCCTACCTCAAAACAACCTGGTTTTGCAAGGGGGGTCACCTGGGTTTTTGGCCCGGTGCTCGGCGGCCACCTAGGGGAACCTACCAAACCCACACATTTCTGAAATCTAGACACCCGGGGGATTCCAGGGAGGTATGGCATGCGTGGATCCCCCAACGTTTCCTTACCCAGAATGCCCTGCAAACCTCAAATTTAGCTGAAAAAATTACCTTTTTCACACATTTTTGTGTGGGAAAGTTGAGGCATCACCGGGCTGACACAAATTTCCTACCACCCAGCGTTTCCCCGGGTCTCCCAATAAAAATGGTGCCTCACTCGTGTGGGAGGCCCAAGTACCCCACCCTAAAAAATAAAACAGAAAACAAATCCCTGGTGTATAGTGGGCTTTCTGCCCCCCCGAAGGGGCAGATTAGGGGCCAATGCCCCATCTGCCCCCCGGGGGGGGCAGAAAGACTGTGATAATTGGGGGGTGGGGTGGGGGCATGGGCCTACCCGTTTTGGGCAGCCCCCACCCCTATTTTTTTTTTTTTACAATTCCCTGGTGTCTAGTGGCCTTTTTGCCCCCCGGGGGGGCAGATTGGGGGCCAATGCCAGGGGGGGCAGAAAGGCTGTAATGGTGGTGGGTGGGTAGGGGCATTGGTGTGCCCGTTTCGGGCAGCCCCCACCCTAACAAAACAGAAAAGAAATCCCTGGTGTCTAGTGGGCTTTCTGCCCCCCCGAAGGGGCAGATTAGGGGCCAATGCCCCATCAGCCCCCCGGGGGGGGCAGAAAGACTGTGATTATTGGGGGTGGGGTGGGACCCCTATTGTTGTTTTTTATAAATTTCCCTGGTGTCTACTGGGCTTTTTGCCCCCCCCGGGGGGCAGATTGGGGGCTACTGCCCCCATCTGCCCCCCAGGGGGGGCAAAAAGACTGAATAATGCCCAAAATAAACTGGGAGGAGCAAAGGCCCTTGCCCAAGGGGCCGCTCCCCCCTCCCTGGTGTCTAGTGGGTGGATCCCTGCTTGGGGATCGCCCGCCTTTGGCAATTCCCAAGCAGGGATCCACAGGGTCTGTTACCCAGAATCCCTTGCAAACCTAAACAATTGACAAAAAAACACATTTTCCCACATTTCTGTGGTGGAAAGTTCCGGAATTTGCGTGGATCCACAAATTTCCATCCACCCCGCGTTCCCCAAAGTCTTCCGAGAAAAACGGTAGCTCACTTGTGTGGGTCGGCCTAGTGCCCGCAACACGAAACGGCGCAAAACGCAACGTGGTCACACCTCAATTTCGCAGTGAAAAATGACCCTTTTTTGGCAAAATGACTAGCTGTAGTTTCTGAACCCTATCTCTGCGGGCACCTTGGGAAACCTAGCAAACCTATAAATTTTTGAAAACTAGACACCCGTGTGCTACCAGGGAGGCATGGCTTGCGTGGATCTCCCAATGTTTCCTTACCCATAATCCCCTGCAAACCTTAAATTTAGCTGAAAAAATCACATTTTTCACACATTTTTGTGTGGGAAAGTTGTGGCATCCCCGGGCTCACTCAAATTTCCCATCACCCAGCGTTCCCCCAGGTCTCCCGGTAAAAATGGTGCCTCACTTGTGTGGGAGGCCCAAGTACCCGCGACAGGCAAGGGCCCAAAACGCAGTGAGGCGACATCAAGATTGCCTATCTCAAAACCACCTGGTTTTGCAAGGTGGGTCACTTGGGTTTTTGGCCCGGTGCTCGGCGGCCATCTAGGGAAACCTACCAAACCCATACATTTCTGAAAACTAGACACCCGGGGGATTCCAGGGAGGTATGGCTTGCGTGGATCCCCCAACGTTTCCTTACCCAGAATGCCCAGCAAACCTCAAATTTAGCTGAACAAATCACCTTTTTCACACATTTTAGTGTGGGAAAGTTGAGGCATCACCGGGCTGACACAAATTTCCTACCACCCAGCGTTCCCCCGGGTCTCCCGATAAAAACGGTGCCTCACTCGTGTGGGAGGCGCAAGTACCCGCGACAGGCAAGGGCCCAAAACGAATTGAGGCGACATGAAAATTGCCTACCTCAAAACAACCTGGTTTTGCAAGGGGGGTCACCTGGGTTTTTGGCCCGGTGCTCGGCGGCCACCTAGGGGAACCTACCAAACCCACACATTTCTGAAATCTAGACACCCGGGGGATTCCAGGGAGGTATGGCATGCGTGGATCCCCCAACGTTTCCTTACCCAGAATGCCCTGCAAACCTCAAATTTAGCTGAAAAAATCACCTTTTTCACACATTTTTGTGTGGGAAAGTTGAGGCATCACCGGGCTGACACAAATTTCCTACCACCCAGCGTTTCCCCGGGTCTCCCAATAAAAATGGTGCCTCACTCGTGTGGGAGGCCCAAGTACCCCACCCTAAAAAATAAAACAGAAAACAAATCCCTGGTGTATAGTGGGCTTTCTGCCCCCCCGAAGGGGCAGATTAGGGGCCAATGCCCCATCTGCCCCCCGAGGGGGGGCAGAAAGACTGTGATAATTGGGGGGTGGGGTGGGGGCATGGGCCTACCCGTTTTGGGCAGCCCCCACCCCTATTTTTTTTTTTTTACAATTCCCTGGTGTCTAGTGGCCTTTTTGCCCCCTGGGGGGGCAGATTGGGGGCCAATGCCAGGGGGGGCAGAAAGGCTGTAATGGTGGTGGGTGGGTAGGGGCATTGGTGTGCCCGTTTCGGGCAGCCCCCACCCTAACAAAACAGAAAAGAAATCCCTGGTGTCTAGTGGGCTTTCTGCCCCCCCGAAGGGGCAGATTAGGGGCCAATGCCCCATCAGCCCCCCGGGGGGGGGCAGAAAGACTGTGATTATTGGGGGGTGGGGTGGGACCCCTATTGTTGTTTTTTATAAATTTCCCTGGTGTCTACTGGGCTTTTTGCCCCCCCGGGGGGCAGATTGGGGGCTACTGCCCCCATCTGCCCCCCAGGGGGGGCAAAAAGACTGAATAATGCCCAAAATAAACTGGGAGGAGCAAAGGCCCTTGCCCAAGGGGCCGCTCCCCCCTCCCTGGTGTCTAGTGGGTGGATCCCTGCTTGGGGATCGCCCGCCTTTGGCAATTCCCAAGCAGGGATCCACAGGGTCTGTTACCCAGAATCCCTTGCAAACCTAAACAATTGACAAAAAAACACATTTTCCCACATTTCTGTGGTGGAAAGTTCCGGAATTTGCGTGGATCCACAAATTTCCATCCACCCCGCGTTCCCCAAAGTCTTCCGAGAAAAACGGTAGCTCACTTGTGTGGGTCGGCCTAGTGCCCGCAACACGAAACGGCGCAAAACGCAACGTGGTCACACCTCAATTTCGCAGTGAAAAATGACCCTTTTTTGGCAAAATGACTAGCTGTAGTTTCTGAACCCTATCTCTGCGGGCACCTTGGGAAACCTAGCAAACCTATACATTTTTGAAAACTAGACACCCGTGTGCTACCAGGGAGGCATGGCTTGCGTGGATCTCCCAACGTTTCCTTACCCATAATCCCCTGCAAACCTTAAATTTAGCTGAAAAAATCACATTTTTCACACATTTTTGTGTGGGAAAGTTGTGGCATCCCCGGGCTCACTCAAATTTCCCATCACCCAGCGTTCCCCCAGGTCTCCCGGTAAAAATGGTGCCTCACTTGTGTGGGAGGCCTAAGTACCCGCGACAGGCAAGGGCCCAAAACGCAGTGAGGCGACATCAAAATTGCCTATCTCAAAACCACCTGGTTTTGCAAGGGGGGTCACTTGGGTTTTTGGCCCGGTGCTCGGCGGCCATCTAGGGAAACCTACCAAACCCATACATTTCTGAAAACTAGACACCCGGGGGATTCCAGGGAGGTATGGCTTGCGTGGATCCCCCAACGTTTCCTTACCCAGAATGCCCAGCAAACCTCAAATTTAGCTGAACAAATCACCTTTTTCACACATTTTAGTGTGGGAAAGTTGAGGCATCACCGGGCTGACACAAATTTCCTACCACCCAGCGTTCCCCCGGGTCTCCCGATAAAAACGGTGCCTCACTCGTGTGGGAGGCCCAAGTACCCGCGACAGGCAAGGGCCCAAAACGAATTGAGGCGACATGAAAATTGCCTACCTCAAAACAACCTGGTTTTGCAAGGGGGGTCACCTGGGTTTTTGGCCCGGTGCTCGGCGGCCACCTAGGGGAACCTACCAAACCCACACATTTCTGAAATCTAGACACCCGGGGGATTCCAGGGAGGTATGGCATGCGTGGATCCCCCAACGTTTCCTTACCCAGAATGCCCTGCAAACCTCAAATTTAGCTGAAAAAATCACCTTTTTCACACATTTTTGTGTGGGAAAGTTGAGGCATCACCGGGCTGACACAAATTTCCTACCACCCAGCGTTTCCCCGGGTCTCCCAATAAAAATGGTGCCTCACTCGTGTGGGAGGCCCAAGTACCCCACCCTAAAAAATAAAACAGAAAACAAATCCCTGGTGTATAGTGGGCTTTCTGCCCCCCCGAAGGGGCAGATTAGGGGCCAATGCCCCATCTGCCCCCCTGGGGGGGGGCAGAAAGACTGTGATAATTGGGGGGTGGGGTGGGGGCATGGGCCTACCCGTTTTGGGCAGCCCCCACCCCTATTTTTTTTTTTTTACAATTCCCTGGTGTCTAGTGGCCTTTTTGCCACCCGGGGGGGGCAGATTGGGGGCCAATGCCAGGGGGGGAAGAAAGGCTGTAATGGTGGTGGGTGGGTAGGGGCATTGGTGTGCCCGTTTCGGGCAGCCCCCACCCTAACAAAACAGAAAAGAAATCCCTGGTGTCTAGTGGGCTTTCTGCCCCCCCGAAGGGGCAGATTAGGGGCCAATGCCCCATCAGCCCCCCGGGGGGGCAGAAAGACTGTGATTATTGGGGGGTGGGGTGGGACCCCTATTGTTGTTTTTTATAAATTTCCCTGGTGTCTACTGGGCTTTTTGCCCCCCCGGGGGGCAGATGGGGGCTACTGCCCCCATCTGCCCCCCAGGGGGGCAAAAAGACTGAATAATGCCCAAAATAAACTGGGAGGAGCAAAGGCCCTTGCCCAAGGGGCCGCTCCCCCCTCCCTGGTGTCTAGTGGGTGGATCCCTGCTTGGGGATCGCCCGCCTGTGGCGATTCCCAAGCAGGGATCCACTGGGGCGGGGTACCATTGGAAAGGGGAGATTCTCCCCTTTCCAACGATACCCCTCCCGTCTTTCTACGTGCTCAGGGGGCTGAGATAGCCCCCTGAGCATGTAGAAAGTGAAACTGAAATGAGCCTCTTGGCTCATTTCAGTTTCACTTTCACTGTAATGACGATCGGCGCGCTAGATCGTCATTACAGTGAAAGTGGGGGGGGGGGGCCTCGGGAGCTGCCCCCCCCCAGCTCCCGAGGCTATTTTGGCAGAAAGGGAATCCCTCTGGTGCCCGCACCAGAGGGATTCCCTAGGGAATGCCTCAACGTGCTGGACACGTCATGGGCACACAAGGGGTTGAAAACAAATGCGCTAAACCCTGCAAATACTGGTCCAAGGAATAAATGTATAGTAAGGTATACAGCCGGTAGGTTATTAAAACAGATACTCTAAACCCTGCAAATACTGGTCCTCTCAAGTACTGAACAAAATGTAAAATAAGTACTAACAATAGGTGACAATAAATGTCAGCGTAAAATGCGAGAACACAAGGAAATGCATGTTGGCAAAATTGTTCATAACAAAAATGATAAGCATTTTAAACTTTAAACAACGTTCCAATAAAATAATCAGATAAAACAAAAAAAGTGGTCACTGTAGTCATTGTAGAGTGGAGCTGATGCATTATACGGAATGGAACAGTACCTTGCGTTGTGTAATGAACAACGGATTTGGAAGGAAATGCACCACACATGAAGTACACTGCAATTAATATGCTAATACGTGGACTTTTCATTTTCCAAAAAGGTGCAGTGGTGCTAGAAGACCGATAGATGGCACTGCTACATGGCCAATAAAACTGCAATGCTGTACCCACGATGCCTTGACGACGATTTTTTTTTTCCTTTCATTTCTTCTTTTTCTCTTTGGGTCCAACCAACTGGCAAGAAGATTGAAAGTACAGCAAAATGCCGATTACAAGCTGGAAACACCCCAGCATTGGCAGCCAGCAAGGAACTGGAAGTGCTTGGCGTGGAGGTGAGGGCGAACGACAAGCTTGCTGACCGTTTGAAAACGTGGTTGGCAGCCGGGACAACTGGAACACCGCCCTTGCCAACCGCAAGATGGCGGCACGCTTGGTGACGCCGTGCTGGGTGGCTCCCGGCATCACCGTGGTTCCAAACGTCACCAAGTGGAAGGAAGAATGGCAGCACACGTCGATGAGGCATCGCAAGGAGACACAGGTAAGGTGCACGCGCTGTGTTGGTCTTCGGCTCGTGTCAATTTAAAAATGTATGGCAGCGGTTTAACCGCCATTACAGGAGCACACAGAGGGAAATATGTAAAACGCCCAAAGTACTCGGAATTAGTGTCACGAAGCCAATGTCACCGCAAATTTGAAGGTGAAGGCGCAGACTCCAGTTGCTAGCACCGCAACATAGGACAGGTAGAACAGACACGGTGGTACACGGTTTTTCTCCACAGAAATTGGCTCCCAGGACACTCGAAAGTAGAAAAGCAAAAAGGGTTGAACTGTATACTGCACTTGAAATGACTGCTAACCGTAGAAGGCAAACGGCTGGGCACAACTATGCAGCAAAGCAAAAGTAGAAAGCACAGTAGTACTTGACGCTCTTCCTCACACAAAAGGTGATAGTATTCCAAGGCAGATTACAGCAGGCAGGCAGTAAACCGGTACGCTAGAACTGTAGGCAGATGCCGCAGGGACAGGAACAGTAGAGTTGTAAGCAGAAGGAGCAGTTAGACAGAAACACTTGATTCAACAGGGCACTCACAAGGTGGCAGAATAGTGCTCCAAGGCAGAAGTAAAGGCAGTAGTTCAGGTTCCAAGAGCGTAAATAAGAGGAACAGTCTCAGGCAGGTTACATTAATCAGATACCAAGCAGGATTGAAGCAGAGACTGGCACGTAAGTGTTATGGGCGACCAGTGTAAGGTCACTGTTGGGGTTCGTAGGGTGCCAGAGAGCTTCAAAGTTAACAGGATGCCAGAAGGTCTTAAAGTTCAATAGTAGTTACAAGATGCTCGTACCTTGGAGTTGCTTTAAATTTCAGTAGTCCTTTAGGAACACATGTAGGTTTGTCAGATCGTCGCCAGTGTTGTAACGGAAGAATGGCCCGGATTCAAGTGGTATCTTCATGTAGTTTATTAGGTAATAAATAAATGAAGTAAGGTACAGATGAAGGAAGAAACAAACCCCAACAGGAGCAGCCTGCTTGCTGCTCAGCCCTACTCTCAACTGACATTCATGCACGCATACAACCCTCTATGACATCATACACTCATATTAACATTCTACACCATACACTGGCTGAGCAGCAAGCTGGAAGCAGATACCACAAAAAGAAGAAAATTACAATGGTATTCATCATAATATAATGTTTGAACATAATTCACAACAGTCACGCTACAACTGAGAGTAAGAAGGATCATAACAGGATGAAAAGTCAGTGAGCACAACAGTAAAATCAACATCCTAGTTTCAAAGTTCCTCTGCAGTGTATGATTCACTATTGGTGAAATTCACAGTACTGGTGACTGCCAACCTAAGGTCGGGCAGACTAGGGCTCATGCAGTCACTCAGAGTAAAAAACACAAGATTCCCAATACATTATTACAGCCATGCCAGGAAAACAATCACAGTGAGAGGAACAAGATTAAGAATAAAATCCCAAACGGTCCCATAGATGTCTCCAGCTCCAAACAGCAGCAGGATCGTGAAACTAGTAATGATTAACTAAATCAATTTCCTCCTGCCCAGAGCAGGCAGCATTTTATTTTATTTTACACTCAAAACACAAAATAAATGTACACGTTAAATGCACCAAATACAGACGACATAAGCAATTTACATTTAAAATGTTGAATTTAGATAGAAAAAAATAAAACTTTTAGTGAAACACTGCCAAAGAGCATCGTAGAAGTACACAAATGTGAATCTAATTAGCCAAAGTCTCTATAAAATCCAGCTTTGACAAAGCCAATATGTCTCTCCGATGATAAAACTTTGGCAATGTATTTTAGGCATGTTGTACAGCAGCATGGCTAAAAGTAAAGGTAGAAAAAAGCTCTGACCACACACAGGGGCGTAACACAGGCCCCCGCATTCCCTGTGGTGCGGAGGGGGCAGCCGCAGGGGGCCCCCTCAACACATTACTCTGGTCTGAGCGCTCAAGATAAAATCTGGAGTTGGGGCCCCCCGTGCACATTGCAGGGGGGGCCTTAAACTTTCGTTACGCCACTGACTCCACCATATCACTTTTTTTTCTATCTGTTCTTTTAGCCATGCTGTATAGTTACGCTGCAGTATAACATGGTTAGAAAAAATGGCAAAACGTATTTTATACATCAAGCTGAGAGAGAAGTGAGCTCATGGCCGAACTGCAACTGTTTGTGTGTAATAAGTCTTTCTTACGTGTAAAAAGATATTCCTTAAAACCAATACGTAGCTACCTTGTGCAGTACATTTCAAACAAGCATTGGCATAGCCAATAGGTCTCGCTTTTGGGACCTTATAAGTGTTTAGCCATGCAACAGTTGGTGTTGTTGCACCAAGGATCTTGTGCTGCATAACTAAATACCTATAAGGTCCAAAGACGAGACCTATTGGCTATGCCAATGCTTGTGCTTGTTCTGGGTGGAGGTAGTTGGAGTGGTGGAGAGTCAGATCAGGGCGGATCCACCCCTTGGGGGGAAGTAGGAAGCACAGGCGAAGGTGGCTTCATTGGAGGATGATTGAGAAAAAGAAGTGAGAAAGAGTCTGGGAATCGAAGGAGGTTATTGGGAGAAAGGTGAAAAGAATGAGTGAAGCAAGATGGCGTGAGAATGCTGGGGTGGAGAAAGGGATCATGTTTAAGAAGTTTTGATGTTATGAGAAACATTGAAATGGTTTAAGTGCTTGCCTTCCTGTCCTAATAAATGTTCTTTTACACATCACTGGAGCATGGCACGTGATTGCCTCATGATGAGGAGCGAGCGGCCGAGGCTGAGGGAGATGAGACTGGGGTGGGTGGTGAGGGGGCAGGGTTCCATGCACTGGTAGTGTGCTTAGGCGAAATGAGGGCGAGCTGCAGGAGAAGAGGCAGGGGGAGCAGGTCAAGGCTCCAAACATCCGGGTGGAGGAGGCCCTGGCACAGTGAGGGGAGAGGCGTCTGCTTTGAGGGAGAGATGCGTATCTGCTGAGTGGGCGGCTTTGACACGCCAGATAGGTGTCTGTGGTGCAGCCACCATAAATATCTGGAGGATGAGGGAGGAGATACGGTTGCCGGGACTGGTCAGCTTGAGGTTTGGGGGCAGGAGAATCAGGCAGGTACGGGAGGCGGGAATTGGATGTAGGAGAATGTGAGGGAAAAAAGAGTGGAATGGGGGAACAGGCAAAACAAGACTGAGGCAAGCAAGAGTGAGAGTGAAAGAGGAAACAAGAGGAAACAGGATGCATAACCAAAAGAGGTAAAAGTGAGAAAGAAATAAGAGAATATGCGGAAGCAGAAACAGCAACAAAAAAAAGCAGGAGAGCAACAAAAGGGTTATAGCGAATTGGAGCAAGAATGAGAGGCAAAGAGAGAGAAGGAAGGGGCAAAACAACAGAAAACAAACAGAGGAAATAAAGAGATAGAGAAAAGGGTGCAAGAGTGCAAACAAGCGGTGGCAGTGCGGCAGTAAAAGTAACGCCGCGCGCCCATAAAAGCGGAAGTCATCGTGATCACTCTGAAAGCGAAAGTGATCGCGATGACACGCTAAAGCATGCTCGGGATGTGCATGCAGCAGCGGGGGGAGGGGCAGAGATGGTGCTGAAGGCTGACGCAGGAAAGGCAGATGGCTGGGCGAGAAGGGAGGGGGGAATGCGGGGAGCAGCTGGGCGCGTGCATGCCATCGTGCACTCAAGCTTGTAGCCAGCACAAAAATGCGGGTAGCACTTTGAAAACCCACCTACTAAATGTCTGGCAGCGCATGCGCTGGCTCAGGTGAGACCTAAAAAGCACTTCTCACTACAAATGAGTATATAATTCGTTCTGCTTATACATTTTCTTTTAAGTGGTAATGGTTTGGTGCTGATCTGATAATAGCAAATCACCCCATTTGACATATTTTCTTTCTGAAACATGCACATTGGCAATATTGGATGAAACAGTTTGCGATAGTGAAAGGGGTTTCCATCCCCTTAACTCCAGTTGCATTAAGTATGTGTCTGGTGTGCAAGGGTATAAGGCTGCCTCTGTGTGCAAAGTGGTGTGGGAGAATGCTTGGGGGCATGGCAAGGGCAACAGGGGAGGGCAGGAAGTAACGCCATTAGGACGGTAAAAAAATGCACTGATGTGGCCAGAGCTGGCCATGTCATAGCGGTTTATTTTGCTATGGTGGGTGGGGTACAACGTAAACAACAGGAAATTGGGAGGGAAGAAGAAACACAGACAAGGGGGGATGGGGTTGGGGGATAAAACAACAAAGGTGGGGGTGGGAGGGGAAATAGTAACATGGACTATGGGCAGGGGTGGGAGGGGAGAATGCAAAGAAGCAACAAGGAGAATAGGGGAGGAAGAAGCAACATCGACTTTGGGTGGGGGTGGGAGGGGAAGATGCAAAGAAGCAGCAAGGAGAATTGGAGAGGAAGAGGCAACATGGACGGTAAGAATAAAGATGAAACGATTACCTGAATAACAGTGAGCATTGGGTGAACAGTGGAAGAACTCTATTCTGAGTAAATCAATCAAGAATTAGTCCATGCTCCAAACAAAAGAACAGAAAATGAAATCAGCAGGCGCTGGTTATTTAGGAGCCAACAAATAAGAGTGACAAGAAAACCAACGAATGGTAAGCAGTGGGCTGGCTCGAAGCAAACAATATGTCTCATCACAACAGTGCATTTGCTGTTGGCAAGCAAGACCTAAATACAGAGAGCACCCACAGGCAAACTTTTCATTTGGATCCTGATTACAGAGGAAGCACAGACTGCTTGATACCATGCCATGTATGAGGTTCAACTTCTTGTTCAACAGCCCCATTATACAGTTGCAAGTGGAGGCAGCAGCACAATGTCAAAGGACCAGAGCTAACCCAGGATGTAGGAGAACTCCATTATTATGGAGCACAGATATAGCATACATATATGGCAACCTCATCCCAGCAGATGTCTCAATACATCCACTCAGGCATCTAAATGATCCTTTAGACGTCCAAAGTCCATTCTATTGTGTTTTGTGTGAGAGTCATTAGTAAAGGGCGGGGTGAATATTTAGAATCACTTGAATTTTTTTTCTCATAAATATGAAAAAAAAATTGGAAGACAAAAAGTTTTCATTTTTTGTAAAATAAATGATTCTGAATATACATATATGTTGCTACAAGCACCACTTTACTTTCCTATTGTCTTCTAAAAGTAACATTTTCATTTCAAATTATTAATTACATCTCAATACTTTGATATCAATCAAGTCTTTTTATGTGTTAATATATTAGAGTTGTTAGAGGGTTATTGGGTGAAGACACTTCTTGTAAGACATATGATTTTATATATATCAAATATGCCTGGCAGGACAGAGAAGAGCTCTTGAAACAGATCAAAGTCATTAGTGATGAGTTGCAGCAGATGTTGGACTGTGATGCCCTTAAAAAAGTTCTAGACCCCATGAAGGATCGACTGACCAAATACGAGGAAGAGATCAAAGCCAGGAAACAGAGAAAGATGAACAGAGACTATGCATACTATGAGAAAGGGAGAATTCTTACATTCAGTAAGAAGTATGTTCATCTTTACCTATCTCAGGAAGCTTCTGTGATACCCACCTCTACCATCAATAATACCACAGCGGTTGATATACCCGTCATAAGTGATGTCGAATCAGATGTGTCCGAAGGCAATACATCCGGTGAAGATTGCAACATCAGACAAATTAATTTTTTAGAAGAGTTTCGGGTCCTGCAGAGGGATCGACAAACAACGCGGGACAACCCACAACCGAGAACACGTGGACGAGGAAGAGGAAGAGGAAGAGGAAGGGGCAGGGGAAGCGCCGCAATAGAAAAAAGAGACTGCAACAACGTTGGGAATACAGACAAAGGAAGAGGAGCCATGGGAAGCCGAAGAACACGCTCCAACAGAAATTACTGATGGATATGAACATGGTAAATCTAACTGTAGTTAACCTATCCAAGAGACCTATGTCGGATATTGAAAAGAGAACCCTATGCTTGGGTCTTTCCTTCTGTCCATCTTCCTCTTTTAATTACACCGAAACTCGCATTGACCTGTTCAAATATGTGAGGAAATTGAAACTAAAAAAATGGTACACATTGAAAGGACAAGACTGCAATCTAAACACTAACAACACTGTCAATAATGAGTTTGGTAGTAATTAAGGGTGGGCGTAGTTCGCGAAGTAGCACTTCGCGAAGCTACGCAAAGTGAAGTTCGCACTACGCGAGCTACGCGTAGCACTTCGCGAGCTACGCGTAGCACTTCGCGAACTGCGAAGTAACATGTTCGCACTGTGCAAGATGTTGTTTTCAATGATTGCACAGTGCGGACAAGCAACCGGCACTGTGCAATCATTGAAAATGGCATCTTGCACAGTGCGAGCTGTAGTTTTCTGCTGCTCGAGTAGATTTTTACTCGAGCTGCAGCTTTCTCAACGCGAACTGGTAGTTTCTCATCGCGAGCGGTCGCGAGCATACGCGACCCCTCGCAATGAGAAACCTGACCTTCTTGCGTTGGGAATCTCGCCGGGAGGTTTATTTTCCATGCTCGCGATCGCGAACAAGGAAAAAGTCTCGCCAGGATGTCATTTTGCTTGCTCGCGGTCGCCAACTTGACGTTGAGGACCGCGAGCAAGCAAAAAATGACCGCAGCACTACGCAACACTACGCTACGCGTGTTCGCACTGTGCTACGTGCAGTTCGCGTAGCGCGAAGTAGCGCGAACTTCGCAAACTACGCGAGCGTAGCGTAGTGCTTCGCCCAGGCCTAGTAGTAATCTGATGATCAACGATATCGATAATCTTCTTACTTTGACTGAGTTAGCCCTTGATAAAGAACACAGTGGTAGCCAAATCCACACCACCCAGGTTCTGGATGACATGGATCTGAATCAGGGGGCAGCAGCATGTACGGATTTTAGAGTCAAATCTACCTTTGTACCTCCACTCCCCCACGATAACATTGATACTTTTCATGACTGCATTGTTAAATCTCTAATAGATCTTAGATTTAGCAAAAAACACTCACGCAATTTTTCCAACAACCTATCGCAGACCCAGAGACAGGCACTCAAGACACTATCTAGTGATACCAGTCTAGTCATACGCCCTGCTGACAAGGGGGGCAATGTGGTTATCTTAGACAAGGAGTACTATATCAGTGAAGCCTTACGCCAACTCCAAGACACCAATTTTTACACAACCATATCTGGAGATATCTATAATCAGAGTATGACAGACATCTGGGACAAACTTACAACTTGGAAGGATAAGGGTCTCTTGTTGTGGGAGGAATTTTGCTACCTCAAGAGGGACTATCCTAAGCTTCCCATATTATATCTGCTACCCAAATTGCATAAGAACAATACCAAACCTCCCGGTCGCCCCATTGTTTCCTCGATAGGGAGTGTCTGTGAACATATCTCCAAGTATGTTGATCATTTTCTTAGAGAATTTGTCATACTACTTCCTAGTTACTTGAGAGACACCAAAGACTTTCTTTGCAAAATTGAGGATTTGATTTGGGAGCCCACCTATCTGTTTATTGTGTTGGATGTCCAATCCCTATACACTATAATTAATCACCAACAAGGGTTGGAAGCTTGTGAAAACTTTCTAAAACAAAAACCTATCAGATATCGGGAACATAGTCGTATGATAGTTGAAATGATTGATTTCTGTCTGAAGAACAATATTTTTTCTTTCAATGGCGCCCTCTATAGGCAAGTGAACGGTACTGCTATGGGTTCTTGCTTTGCTCCCAGTTTCGCCAATCTTTTCATGGGTTACTGGGAGCAAGAAATAGCAGCCAGCAGCACCCTGGAAAGTTGTCTGCGCAAAGTTGTCATGTGGCGTCGCTACATTGATGATTTGTTCATTGTATGGAACGGTCCTGCTTGTGATGCTGAGGAATTCATCAGGAAACTTAATACTAACAGTTATAACATCAATCTGACTGGTAGTATTGATGCCACTAAAGTTGACTTTCTTGACGTAGGACTTGAAATCAAGCAGAACAAAATATGCACCACACTTTTTCGGAAAGCTACAGCAGGGAATAGCATTCTGCATGCCCTCAGCAGCCACCCGGATGTGCTCAAATGGAGCATACCTTATGGGGAGCTGTTGAGGGCAAAAAGAAATTGCAATAGCTCTGAGGCCTACACAGTCGAGATGGAAAACATCATCAGTAGATTTCAAACCAGAGGTTACCCCAACTGGGTCCTGAAAAAAGCTAAGGAACGTGCTGAAGGTATCAGTAGAGCTGATACCCTTGTTGAGAAAATGGACAGTGAGTTGGAAACTAACCAGACTGACGTTCGCATGATCCTCACATACAACTCCGATGCGCACAAGATCAAACGCATCTTTGCCAAACACTGGGACATTTTGAAATCTGATGGGGTGGTAGGCACTCAGATTTCTGAAAGGCCCAACCTGACCCACAGGCGGGATAGAAATATACGGGACATGGTAGTCAGGAATGACATCACTGACTATACCACCAACACTGGCCATGGCCTCGTGGGATTTTTCCCATGCGGTCATTGCAAAGCATGTAGACACAGCAAAAGTAAGGACAAATTAGAATATGGAGGGGTATCCAAGAAAATTACCCAATTCTTGACATGCAGTACTTGTTTTGTGATCTACGCCATTGAGTGTACTTGCAAACTCTGGTACATAGGGAGTACCACTTGTCCAGCGAAAAAGAGAGTACTAGAGCATCAGAGAGCGATAACCCATAATGACCAGAAATACCCTGTTGCGCGTCATTTTTATGAAAAACATTGTTCTAACATTTCAGACATGAGTTATCTTATTCTTGAACACATTCCCAGACATCCCAGAGGTGGAGATAGGACTCTTATCTTAAGACAACGGGAGTCTAGGTACATTATTGATTTTCAAACCAGAAGCCCGGGTGGGTTGAACATGGATGAAGAAATGTCAATCCACCTCAAATAGTGATTACAGTCTGCATATGGTTACTCTTTACTGCATTTTGTGACATGCTGATGCTTCTTCTTCTTTCTCTCTGTTCTTCTTTTTCTTCTTCTTTTTTCTTCTTTTCTTCTTCTTTTCCTTTTCTTTTTCTCTTTTTTCTTCTTTCTGTTTTCTGTTTCCTGCTGCTGCTTTTTGCTTTGCTCCATTAGATCCTAGTAAAACGTTTTTACTCCTGTATATAATTCTTGAGCATTGATGTTATGTGTTGATATTGATCTATATACATTTGTATGTATTTTTTGCAGGAGAGAAGGAAGGAGCCCCTCACTTGTATTCACCGGCACGGGCATCCAACCCTTTTGCTCCATATCGCTACTCTTCACTCAGATCTTCACTTCATCATCTTCACCTGCAGTTCCATGTTAAAGCATACGAGCACGTTCCCTGGTCACACTTGTGGTTTAAGATAAGTCAGCTCGGCCCATGTCGCTTTCCCATTTGTCTCTAACTTTAAGTTATCAACTGCATCAGTTCTATTTTAGTATTACTCTGTTTGCCACTTTTATGACCCGGCCTGGATATTCTATTCGGGTGATTTAGCAGGGGCACTTGCCCACAGAGAGAGACACCAGGGTTGTCTGGGTGTGCATGTAGCATTAGAATTACTCTGTTTGCCACTATCTGACCCGGCTTTGATATGGTTATTTGGGTGGTTAGCAGGGGCACTGGCCCATAGATAGAGACACCGGGGTGTTGGGGCGTGCATGTATCATTCATGACACTCATATGGATATAGGCTCAGTGAACACTAGCCTTTCCTTCCCTAGCCCCAACCCCTTTCTGACCTTATGCTTAACCTGGTGGGTCCCGTATATTTTGCTAAAACTTTGCATTCACGATATCTTTTTCTGCAAGTGTACTGTTATCATGGACTATTTTTCTCATTTACCTGGCTGATGTTATATGTGATTCCATTTATTGTTTTACATGCCTTTGGCAATATCTCATTGGTACTCTCCAATATGACTTAGTGATGGCTTGGGGCTGTGATTTTGTTGTATTTACGCACTTTGATGCCCTGTATCCAACATTGTTTGGTTTTCACTATTGATAATCTCCCCGTTCCAAGATGGCCGCCATAGTCACTGCCCTGTAGTCCTTTGTTGATTATCATAACCTGTTTGAATACTTCTCGTAATGCTTTATTTATGGCTGTCTGTATTTGCTCATTTCACACGTGATCAAGGTTCTGTACCGAAACGCGTTGTGTGAATTAAACACTCGGACTATACCATCCTGCTGGCTGTCTGTGTCTCACTGAGAGCGCAAGTTCCACTAACTTTCATATTTGGATATATATATATATATATATATATATATATATATATATATATATATATATATATATATATATATATATATATATATATATATATATATATATATATATATATTACCTACTGGCGGTCGCCAGTAGGTAGTTATAGTTAGGACCACGTTTCCATAGGAAATCCGCAACATTCTATTTTGAATAACTTTGGCGCCGGTCGACGAATCCTCGCGAATTTTTCAAAATAGGTGGGGCGCTACGCTCCGCTCCTACCCTGAAAGTCTCGGGGGGATTCGTCAAGCGGGGGCTGAGATAAAAGGGGGGTCCCAAAACGCGTTTTTCCCATGCATTTTTCCATAGGACCTTTAGACAGGGCTACAGCCCGAACGGCTGAACAGAATTACTAGAAATTTGGCAGAGAGGTAGTCCTCAGGTCAAGGAAGTGCCTTTTGTAGGTTTGGTGTAAATCTGTTCAGTAGATTCTGAGAAAATAGCCTTTAAATCAATATATATATCTGAGCCAGCTTACGGTGCGCTTACGGTACGCTTACCGTACGCGTACGGTGGCGTGCGCGAGCGCGAGCGCGATTCTGATTGGCTCTTAGATCTTAGTAAACATTCGAATCGGCCGAAACCAGGAAGCGGCGGCCGCCATTTTCTCTCTCGCACTGAGAGTGATTTCTAAAATATAAAGCCCAAAAACATGTAAAGGGGCTGTTTAGACAGCTCCCACACACATAGCCATGTTGAGGGAGTCCCCAAAGATCCCCCAAGGCCAAAAACGGAATTTTTATTTTTTCGGTAATTTCGCCGATTACGCTTACCGTACGCGTACGGAATTTTTAAAAAAGTAAAATAAAATTATCCACACTCTCTCCACCCCGTGTGCAATTGGTGCCCGCAGGGCACCAATTGTGCATGACTTCTTAGTGATGAGATAAACTAAAATATTTAAAAAAAAAATAATACAAAAAAAAATTATCCACACTCTCTCCACCCCGTGTGCAAATGGTGCCCGAAGGGCACCATTTGTGCATGGCTTATAAAATATACGAAAAATTAAAATATTACCTTTCAAAACGAAGTGCATCATATGTCCTCCATGTGCGCACGGTGCGCGAAGCGCATCGTGCGTACATGGCCCATCTAGCGTAACGTGGGCACACGGTGCGCGTAGCGCACCGCGTGCCCACCGTGCGTGCACGGCACTAACTGCGTAAAGTGGGCGCACGGTGCGCGAAGCGCACCGCGTGCTCACTGTGCGCGCACGGTGCGCGAAGCGCACCGTGCGCGCACTGAACGAACTGCGTTAAGTGGGCGCGCACGCCACGAATGGCGTAAAGTAACTTAGCATTTAAAAAAACATACAAATTCACTGAAAAAACCATAGGTTTCACACACGTTATAGTTAGGAATTAGCATTTAAAAAACCTTGCAAATTCACTTAAAAAACCATAGGTTTCACACATGTTATAGTTAGGTGGGTATTTCACTCGTAAAAAACCAATGAAATTCCCCCGTTATAGTTAGTTCAGATAACTATAACTCGAGCGACCGCCACTCTGTCACAAGGATGATGTCATCAGTGATGTCAAGAGTGATGCTACTGACCATGTCATGAGTGATGTAATATGTGACGTCATGAGCAGTGGATTTCGGGCGCGAGTTATAGTTATCTGAACTAACTATAACGGGGGAATTTCATTGGTTTTTTACGAGTGAAATACCCACCTAACTATAACATGTGTGAAACCTATGGTTTTTTAAGTGAATATATATATATACAAATACCACTCCAAAGCGCTTCACGGCACCAGGACACCTTCTTCTTTGGTTGATACTGCAGCCGCAGTAACGTTTATTCAAATCATTGATTCAGCGCAAACTCGGGAAGACGCGTTTCGGCCAACTGAGTGGCCTTGCTCACATGAATGCGTCGCAAAAGAGTGACGTATTTATACAAAAAAGGGGGGTAACTATACATTCGTCATAATTGATTAGTGTCTGACGACATGATCATAGATATAGTAAAAATACCTTGCACCTCCTTTGATTATTTCAACTTATAAAATTCATTGTTGTGGTTTCTCAAATACTTATCACTGTACAAATACATATACTATATTGAATAGCTTAACTTTTATTACTTCTTCTATCCTAATGGTCGGGAAAACAAAATTATAAAAGCAGTGGGTAAATTCCGCTTCATTAAAGTTCCAAGTTATAATTACTCGGAGTTAGATCATCGAGAGAAACCTTGGGGTTCAATATGGAAAATTCCCCTAAACAAATGTTTATAAGCAATTGCTGTCAATACATAGCAAAAAATGGAGCATTGCATAGTGGTATTTGACATTCATATTCTCGATAAATTAACAAACATTTAGAATTCTAAGTACAAATACTTGGTAGAGACAACATTATTCTCCCAGACCACTAGATATAACAAATTTATAGAATTCTTATGTATCATACACAGAATCTATTCAAGCCTATCAAATCTTTTCTTTGGGCTGTAAAAAGTGTAGAGAAACCATAGAAGTGCTAACCGTGTAAAGTGCAATATAATTATTTAATCCAAAGACAGTTTTAGAGATGTGTGTAAATAAAGTTTCCTTAACCCAATTACGTGAAAAAAATATATATATAATGAGATAAAATTAGCGGACTCGTCTATCGCAAAAACTGCCCTCAAGATTGAATCACAAAACATCAGCGTCTACATCAACCCTTTACAGAGAGGCAGAGGAACCATCAAACTATATTGAGATTGGCCACGATCCCTAGAGAAACCTCGATCAGTGTAAAAGGTGATTCATGACGGTGAATCCTATTGTTATTCGGGACATTTATAGAAAATGAAATAAATCTTCACACAAATTAAGGCCTCTCGGAGCCTTAGAATCCAATTCCATTATGTATTTCGTTTCTAATTGTCTCAATTGTTTTTCGCGATTTCCCCCTCGTTTGTTCATTGGGACATTGTCTATAACGAAATATTGCAGAACATTAAGTTTGTTACCATGTTCTGATTTTATATGCCGAGCCACAGGGTAAGAGGGATCAGAATTCACTATGGCTCGTAAGTGCTGCAAAATGCGCACATACACCTGCAACTTGGTGCTACCAACGTAACGTAATCCACAAACACATTGTAGAATATATACAGCATAATCAGTCCGGCATGTATAATGCCCTCTGATATTGATAGACTCATCAGAAAATGGAGTACAGTAGGATTTGGTGTTAATGCCAAATTTACATGCCCTACATGTACTGCACTTAAAGAAACCCTTTTTAGGGGATAACCAGATGCTCTTTGTATCTAGTTCTGGACTAGTTTTTACTAAATCACTCCGCATGGAATGTGCCTTGCGGTAAGTGAAATTAGGCTGTATGGGCAATGTTTGGGAAAGCACCGTGTCAGTTAAAACAATGGGCCATTGAGACTTAATAATGGAACGAATTACATTGGCCTGTCTACTGTATGTGGAAACAAATCGGCAAGTTGTCTTGTCTTGATTGGCATTGCTAATGCTGTTACACATTGAACTTAGTGGACCCAAGATACTGGTATTAGGACAGGGTATAGTGGACAGTTGGGTTTGTCTTTCTTTGCTGTTGGCCTTGTTTAATGCTTTATCTAGTTTATTGGCTTGGTATCCTCTTTGTAGAAACCTGATTCTAGCTGCATCCTGAGCTATCAATAATTTTTCTTCGTTACTGCAGGCTCTACGTATTCTCAAAAATTCCCCATAGGGGAGACTAGATATAGTATGTTGAGGATGAAAGCTAGTGGCGTGAAGCAAGGTATTGCCCGCTGTTGCCTTCCTGTATAGACATGTCTCAATGGAATTGTTATGAATATAGACAGTAACATCCAAAAAATTAACTGTCACCGGGTCTATATGGGAAGTAAAGTTCAGGTTTAAATCATTACAGTTAATAGCTCCTACAAAGTCTTCAGCTTGTTGCAATGTACCATCCCAAATTATGAATATATCATCGATATATCTCCACATTGTTATAACATGTCTATCAAATAGATCCCTGTGTATATATATATTCACAGAAAAAACCATAGGTTTCAGGCACATTATAGTTAGGAATTAGCATTTAAAAAACCTCAGAAATTCACTGAAAAAACCATAGGTTTCAGGGGTGTTATGGTTAGCTGGACTTTTCACTTGTACAAAACCATTGAAATTCCCCCGTTATAGTTAGTTCAGCTAACTAAAACTCGCGCGCCCGCAATGCACTGCTGATGACGTCACATATTACATCACTCATGACATGGTCAGTGACATCACTCATGACATCACTGATGACATCTAAAATGACATCTTTGTGCATGCCCCTGCTCCAGCCTTTTTGCCCACCATGTTCCATGGACCTGCCACTCCTATCTACTCTGAGTGTTCTGTTGAGCTGCCACTCCCCTCCCACCTGCCTAGCATTGTCAGATGACTGTAACCTGTCCCTGCCACCTCCACCCTGCCTGTCCACATGCCATGCCACTATCCTCTTCCTCCTGTCCTACATGGTCCATTGTACTGCCACACCCTTCTGCCCTCCCTGGTCTGTTGTGCTGCAACTGCTCCTCCTGACTGCCCCGTGCGGTCTGTTGTGAGGCCCCTTCTCCTGAACTTTCTTGTCTGTGCACAGGTCCTGACCCTCCCTTCTATCCTCCATCGTCCTTTGTGCATGCCCCTGCACCATCCTTCTTGCCCATCATAGCCATTGTGCTGCCACTAACCCTCCCACTTGCCATGCATGGTCTTCTGTGCTGCCATGGCCCCTCCCACCTTCCCTGTGTGGTCAGTTAGCTGCCCCTGACCCCCTCCCACCTTCCCTCCATGGTCTGTGTGTATGCCATCACAGTCTCAGTGTTGCTCTTCATGGTGTGTCTTGCTTCTAGTGCCCATCCTGCCTGACCTCCATGGCTATCTTGCTGCTCCTGCCCTGCCCCTTGCCCCCAGCCCTCTGTTTACATGTGCAGACCCCTACTCCCTCCCTCCTGGCTTGTCTGTTCCATTGTAATGCCCCTGATCCGTCCCTCCTGCCCTTTATGGTCTGTTATGCTGCAGCTTTCTCTCCTGTCTGTCCATTATGGTCAGCTAGCTACCATTGCCTCTTGCCCCTCTGTTCTCTGTTGTCCATGTGCATGGTCCTGTCCCCTCCCTCTTGCTTTCTATGGATTGTTGTGCTGCACTCCCATCCCACATGCCCTGTGTGGTGTATTGTGCTGCTGCAAACCCTGATGCCTGCCCTGCAGGATCAGTTTGGTGCACCTCTCCATGTCCCTCCTGTCCTCTGTTATCCAAGTCCATGTCCCTACCTTCTTTCCTTCCATGATCCAATGTACCATACTTGCGAACATTTTGAACTTGGTAAGAGGCAGATTTTGAAAAAAAACTGGGGTATTGATTTCCCCCTTTGAGTTACATTGAAAAAGAGGAGATTGTAGACAGGAGACAGATCGAATAAAGCCCATTTGAGCTTAAAAACATTGGACGTTTCCTGGCTGAATCGGATCTGCTGGCATGTATGGTTGTACTACCATTGCCTCTTCCTTCTGCCCACAATGGTCTATTACATTGCCACAGCCTCTCTTGCAAGTCCTGTATTGATGGTTTGTTGCCCCTGCCCCCCTTTCCACTGCCCTCCATAGTCTGTTGTGCTGCCACGGCCCTTCCTGCCTGCTCAGTGTGGTTAAACTGTTGCCTTTGCACCCTCCTACCTGCCTTCAATTTTCAGAGTCCGTGCCCCTGGCCTCTGCCTCTCAACAGTATCCTAATGAACAACTAGATTGCTAACATTCTATATTTATTACAAAAGTGTGGAACGCCTGACGTCATCTTGATGTAATCAAAACTGTAATACCTAGAGCATTTCCTTTAGAAATTACATATATGAGAGGGTCTTATTGGCATCAAAATTATGGTTAGTGCTCTAAAAGACTAAAATAAGGACATATTTTCTGAGTTTTCAAATAGCGACAAAGCACTTTTAAATTATTTGTTATCTTCATGTTTTTTTATCCAGTTGACCACTTGATTAAATGTTGCACTTAGGGGAGAGGATGTGGTGTTACTTCCAGAACTGCAGACTTTGCAACTGGGGAACCAGGTTGGCGTTTCTGCTTCAGCTCGACATTCTGTGATTCTGGTCAAATCACATGGGGGCATATTAACAAGCCAGGCGATATAATTATCGTCGCTTTAGCGGCAGAAAATTGCCGCTAAAACGGCGATAATAGGCTTGATAATATGCTCTATGGAATTCCAATTGAAGCCCATGTTAGACGTCCTTCACATTTAACATGGGTTTCAATTGGAATTCCATAGAGCATATTATCAAGCCCATTATCGCCGTTTTAGCGGCAGTTTTCTGCCGCTAAAGCGGCGATAATTTTATCGCCTGGCTTGTTAATATGCCCCTTAGTCTCCCCATGTCTACAACCAAAATGAATTTGTTCTTGTGTGATGTAACCAATGCTCATGTAAAGCACTCCAATACCTGACAAGTCTGCACTATATAACAGTGCAAAAACACAAAATAATAAGTGTTTTGCACACTTCTGTCATTGGGCTATATTTGGGCTACATCTGGGTGATTTTGGGCTACATTTGGGCTCTTTTGTCTCCGGTGGCCATCTTGGGAGATTTATTTGTTATGAAGTTTTCTAATTTCCTCATGTACTGCGGTCTCCTCAGTAGGAAATGCTTTCAGTTTTTTACTTTGATTCCATCATGAAGGTATTCAGATATGTCACACATTTGCCATAAATTCTGAATGTTAGCACTCTAGTTGCTCATTAGATCACTGTAGTAAAACTACTGTTCACCATGGAAGTCTGCTCCTGGTATTAAAAGTGCATGTTTCAGTCTGCATGTCAGAATTTTTTTATGAAATAGAAGAGGATTTGAGAAGTCACTCAAAATGTGCCCTCATTTTCTTTCTTCAGCATTAATCATAATTTCTATGGCAAAATGAACCCCCTCATTGTGTTCCTTTTTAAATTAAATGTTTTAAGTGTTACCAGTTTATTCCAATCAAGATGGCTTCAGGTGTGCCATACTTTTGTCATAATGAAGACAGTAAGCGCTCTAGTTGTTTTTAAGAACACTCTGGGACATTCTGTCATTGGGCTATACTTGGGCTACATCTGGGTGATATTTGGGCTACATTTGGGCTCTTTTGTCTCTGGTTGCCATCTTGGGAGACTTATTTGTTATGAAGTTTCCTAATTTCCTCATTTACTGCAGTCTCCTCAGTAGGAAATACTTTCAGTTTTTTACTTTGATTCCATCAAGAAGGCATTCAGTTGGGTCACACATTTGCCATAAATTCAGAATGTTAGCACTCTTTTTGCTCATTAGATCACTGTAGTAAAGCTACTGCTCACCAGGGAAAACTGCTGCTGATGAAAGTGCATGTTTCAGTCTGCATGTCAGAATTTTTTAATGAAATAGAAGAGGATTTGAGAAGTCACTCAAAATGTGCCCTAATTTTTCTTTCTGCAGCACTAATCATACTTTTTATGGAAAAATGAACCCCCTCATTTTGTTCCTTTTTAAATTAAATGTTTTAAGATTTACCACTTTAATCCAAGCAAGATGGCTTCAGGTGTGCCATATGTTTATCATAAGTAGGACTGTTAGCGCTCTAGTTGTTCTTTGGAACACTCTGGGAAGCTGCAGTAGAACACAAAGGAATCAACTGACAGTCTCTGCCCTTGTTGGATGTACATGTTTTACTGAGAATGTCAGACTTCATTCTCACATGACTGAGAAAGTTAATGTGAATTTACAGAAAATAAGCTCTCAGTTTAGCTTATAGATCACCTTCCAAACCTCTGTGGGAAAAGCATGAGAAAATATTTTTCTCTCAATCATGATATCCCAGCAGAAGGCTTTTTCACATGGTGAAATCACCTTAGAACATACTACAATTCCTAAAATGAGTATGGTACCATCAACAAATGATTTATAATGTAACTAAAGTCTTAAAACCTTCTATTAACTGCTATGCTTTTTAATGAGGTGCTATCATGTATATTGGTCCCAAGATGGCTGCCAACACTTCTTGGATGAAGTGCTGACAGCCAATCAGATCTCAGGATGAGATGTGTGGTTAGGCTCCGCCCACATATATATATGCTTTTAAATGCTATTTTCTCAGGATCTACTGAACAGATTTACACCAAACCTACAAAAGGCACTTCCTTGACCTGAGGACTACCTCTCTGCCAAATTTCAAGTAATTCTGTTCAGCCGTTCGGGCTGTAGCTGTGTCTAAAGGTCCTATGGAAAAATGCATGGGAAAAACGCGTTTTGGGACCCCCCTTTTATCTCAGCCCCCGCTTGACGAATCCCCCCGAGACTTTCAGGGTAGGAGCGGAGTGTAGCGCCCCACCTATTTTGAAAAATTCGCGAGGATTCGTCAACCGGCGCCAAAGTTATTCAAAATAGAATGTTGCGGATTTCCTATGGAAACGTGGTCCTAACTATAACTACCTACTGGCGACCGCCAGTAGGTAATATATATATATTTTTGAAAACATGCCAAAAACGCAAGAGAAAAACAGCAATGTCTCTAATGTGGGAGGAGTTAATGATTTGACAAAACAGTTACATGACTTTGAGAAATTAAAAAAAAGAGAAATATCTCGGTGGTGGGAGGTGGCCTCCCTAAGGCAGTATTTACAAGTAGGAAGAGTCCCGAGAGGACTACGAATAATGATTACGCCAACGTATGAGAATCCCCATGTTGATATGTTGAGCGAATGGGCAGAAAACAATGCGAACAGCTCGACTAATATGATGCGCATATTGTTGAAGTATGCTGATAAAGAGCATGGGGAAGTGGTGGAGAAGATCAAGGAATTAAATGAAATCTTTGGGAAACATGCTGAGAAAGCAAAAATAGAGAAATTCAGAACAGATCTTAAAATACGGCTAGAAAAATATGAGAAGCGCATCAAAGATAGAAAAGCCACAAAATTCACGCGTGACCGACTCGATTATGAGACATGTGAAAAAGCCTTCTGCTGGGATATCATGATTGAGAGAAAAATATTTTCTCATGCTTTTACCACAGAGGTTTGGAAGGTGATCTATAGGCTAAACTGAGAGCTTATTTTCTGTAAATTCACATTATCTTTCTCAGTCATGTGAGAATGAAGTCTGACATTCTCAGTAAAACATGTACATCCAACAAGGGCAGAGACTGTCAGTTGATTCCTTTGTGTTCTACTGCAGCTTCCCAGAGTGTTCCAAAGAACTACTAGAGCGCTAACAGTCCTACTTATGATAAACGTATGGCACACCTGAAGCCATCTTGCTTGGATTAAAGTGGTAACTCTTAAAACATTTAATTTAAAAAGGAACAAAATGAGGGGGTTCATTTTTCAATAAAAAGTATGATTAGTGCTGCAGAAAGAAAAATTAGGGCACATTTTGAGTGACTTCTCAAATCCTCTTCTATTTCATTAAAAAATTCTGACATGCAGACTGAAACATGCACTTTCAATACCAGCAGCAGTTTTCCCTGGTGAGCAGTAGCTTTACTACAGTGATCTAATGAGCAAAAAGAGTGCTAACATTCTGAATTTATGGCAAATGTGTGACACATCTGAATGCCTTCTTGATGGAATCAAAGTAAAAAACTGAAAGTATTTCCTACTGAGGAGACTGCAGTAAATTAGGAAATTAGGAAACTTCATAACAAATAAGTCTCCCAAGATGGCCACCAGAGACAAAAGAGCCCAAATGTAGCCCAAATATCACCCAGATGTAGCCCAAGTATAGCCCAATGACAGAATGTCCCAGAATGTTCTTAAAAACAACTAGAGCGCTTACTGTCTTCATTATGACAAAAGTATGGCACACCTGAAGCCATCTTGATTGGAATAAACTGGTAACACTTAAAACATTTAATTTAAAAAGGAACACAATGAGAAGGTTCATTTTGCCATAGAAATTATGATTAATGCTGAAGAAAGAAAATGAGGGCACATTTTGAGTGACTTCTCAAATCCTCTTCTATTTCATTAAAAAAATTCTGACATGCAGACTGAAACATGCACTTTTAATACCAGGAGCAGACTTCCATGGTGCAGTAGTTTTACTACAATGATCTAATGAGCAACTAGAGTGCTAACATTCAGAATTTATGGCAAATGTGTGACATATCTGAATACCTTCATGATGGAATCAAAGTAAAAAACTGAAGGCATTTCCTACTGAGGAGACTGCAGTACATGAGGAAATTAGGAAACTTCATAACAAATAAATCTCCCAAGATGGCCACCGGAGACAAAAGAGCCCAAATGTAGCCCAAAATCACCCAGATGTAGCCCAAATATAGCCCAATGACAGAAGTGTGCAAAACACTTATTATTTTGTGTTTTTGCAGTGTTATATAGTGCAGACTTGTCAGGTATTGGAGTGCTTTACATGAGCATTGGTTACATCACACAAGAACACATTCATTTTGGTTGTAGACATGGGGAGACTAAGTGATTTGACCAGAATCACAGAATGTCGAGCTGAAGCAGAAACTTCAACCTGGTTCCCCAGTTGCAAAGTCTGCAGTTCTGGAAGTAACACCACATCATCTCCCCTAAGTGCAACATTTAATCAAGTGGTCAACTGGATAAAAAAACATAAAGATAACAAATAATTTAAAAGTGCTTTGTCGCTATTTAAAAACTCAGAAAATATGTCCTTATTTTAGCCTTTTAGAGCACTAACCATAATTTTGATGCCAATAAGACCCTCTCATATATGTAATTTCTAAAGGAAATGCTCTAGGTATTACAGTTTTGATTACATCAAGATGATGTCAGGCGTTCCACACTTTTGTAATAAATATAGAATGTTAGCAATCTAGTTGTTCATTAGGATACTGTTGAGAGGCAGAGGCCAGGGGCACGGACTCTGAAAATTGAAGGCAGGTAGGAGGGTGCAAAGGCAACAATTTAACCACACTGAGCAGGCAGGAAGGGCCGTGGAAGCACAACAGACTATGGAGGGCAGTGGAAAGGGGGGCAGGGGCAACAAACCAACAATACAGGACTTGCAAGAGAGGCTGTTGGAGGCAAGATCTATTACGGGTCAAGGAAGCTAGGGGCGGTCCCCAGATCCCCGGGAGCCACCACAGAACTGAGCAGGAGAGTGAGTCAGGGACAAAAGGGGCACCTTAATTTGAGCCGGGGTGCCTAGGAACGCTTGCTCCAAAAATGAAGAAAACAGACATATGAGACATGGAATTGGAGGCAGAATACAATGGCAGTTTAATGAGAAGATGCAACTTCAAAGAAACCGCAGAATAGAGACATAAAGTACAAAATACAGAATCCAGATAATCATACAGCTGTCATGATATTCTCTGTATCTCAATTAATGTACTGACAGAGAGAGAGAGAAAACACATCTATAAATGCATCATGAGAAACAAGTTACACCAAGGAAAATGTTACCTAGGAACACTCACGTTTACTCTTAGAGCAAGCATTCCTGCAATTACAATACAAAATCTTTTAAATGCAAAAGTAAAGAGAACAATGGTTAAACATAACATGACATTTCATATAGGTAAAATAGAATAAGATACTTCAAGCAAAGCAGAGCAAGACATTTTAAGCAAAGGAAGACAAGAGCTCCCAGCTCTTGGGGAAAACCTGCACTGCCTGTTAACCTACATACAGACGGCGAGGTAGTCCGTCGATATCTGTGGGTGCTCCCTTTTTATATCATTTTGTGGGCTCCTTTGCACGCTACATCTACCTACGTATGCTACCCAAAAGCTTCGTCTGCAGATTTTACCAGACATTTCGTCATTTACCCACTTAATGCTGACAATGGACTGGGTGAAAAGGTCAGTCTCTCAGGCCAATCGCTTATCGTAAGTTCCATAGAGCAAGCAGAAAATAATGGGTATTGTACGGGAATTCAATATATTCATGTATAAAATCTCCTCAGTTCTCCTAACTTGACGCTCTGCGGTTGCCACTTTCTTTAAAAGCGGGAAACCTGCCCAGGAAGCAAGTACCAGTCCAGGATGCAGCCTACTGTATGTCGACAGCTTCAGGGGGATGTTGAACTTTGATACCGAGCACGGAGCACTCGGGTAGGGTGGGGGCTACTGGTTTGGAGCAGAAGGCCTCGCAGACCTGCCTTCAGACTGCTATACACTAAAATTGCAGAGCTATGGTCAATTTAACAAAGAGGCCTACATATTGAACAGAAGGGCCTACACAGGGGTTTTATACTGGCTGAGTGGTAAGGATGTCTCAGGATAATTATATAGCAACACAGGACCCGCTGGTCAATTTAATACGGCCTACAAATGCAGCTGGCAGGGCAAGGACAAGGGTCTCATACTTCAGGTGTGGACAGAACGGGCCAGGGGCCCCCTGTGATACAAAATCTACCCTCCTTCAAGCCTGTGGCAATGTAATAGACCATTGTGGGCAGAAGGAAGAGGCAATGGTAGTACAACCATACATGCCAACAGACCCGATTCAGCCAGGAAACGTCCAATGTTTTTAAGCTCAAATGGGCTTTATTTGATCTGTCTCCTGTCTACAATATCCTCTTTTTCAATGTAACTCAAAGGGGAAAATCAATACCCCAGTTTGTTTTCAAAATCTCCCTCTTACCAAGTTCAAAATGTTCGCAAGTATGGTACATTGGATCATGGAAGGAAATGGGATAGGGACATGGACTTGGATAACAGAGGACAGGAGGGACATGGAGAGGTGCACCAAACTGACCCTGCAGGGCAGGCATCAGGGTTTGCAGCAGCACAATACACCACACGGGAGTGCAGCACAACAATCCATAGAAAGCAAGAGGGAGGGGACAGGACCATGCACATGGACAACAGAGAACAGTGGGGCAAGAGGCAATGGTAGCTAGCTGACCATAATGGACAGACAGGAGAGAAAGCTGCAGCATAACAGACCATAAAGGGCAGGAGGGACGGATCAGGGGCATTACAATGGAACAGACAAGCCAGGAGGGAGGGAGTAGGGCTGGGGGCAAGGGGGCAGGGCAGGAGCAGCAAGATAGCCATGGAGGTCAGGCAGGATGGGCACTAGAAGCAAGACACACCATGAAGAGCAACAGTGAGACTGTGATGGCATAGACACAGACCATGGAGGGAAGGTGGGAGGGGGTCAGGGGCAGCTAACTGACCACACAGGGAAGGTGGGAGGGGCCATGGCAGCACAGAAGACCATGCATGGCAAGTGGGAGGGTTAGTGGCAGCACAATGGCTATGATGGGCAAGAAGGAGGGTGGAGGGGCATGCACAAAGGACGATGGAGGATAGAAGGGAGGGTCAGGACCTGTGCACAGACAAGAAAGTTCAGGGGAAGGGACCTCACAACAGACCACACGGGGCAGGCAGGAGGAGCAGCTGCAGCACAACAGACCAGGGAGGGCAGAAGGGTGTGGCAGTACAATGGACCATGTAGGACAGGAGGAAGAGGATAGGGGCATGGCATGTGGACAGGCAGGGTGGAGGTGACAGGGACAGGTTACAGTCATCTGACAATGCTAGGCAGGTGGGAGGGGAGTGGCAGCTCAACAGAACACTCAGAGTAGATAGGAGTGGCAGGTCCATGGGACATGGTGGGCAAAAAGGATGGAGCAGGGGCATGCACAAAGACATCGGAGGGCAGGGGGAAGGAGAATAGGGGCAGCAAGCTAAGCACAGAGTTTAAGCAGGAGGTCAATGATGGGGCATAGAATTGGGCAATGGAGGGCAGGAGGAGTGGACTGGTACATCATACTGAGGGCAGTGGCAGCACATCAGACCATGCATGGCAGGAGGGAGGAGGCTAGTCCATGGATTCACACAACAGAGGATAGGGAGGAAGGGGATGGGGCAGCAAGCTAACTGTTCAGAGAAGGCGGGTATTAGGAACTTTATTGTTTTTAAAACATTGTGTCTGTGCGAACTACTTAAAATATGAACAAGTATGCAGCATAATCTCACTTTTATTCAGGAAGAAGAGGACGTTTGTGACTGTGACTCCAGGCTCACTTGGCAGAAACACCCCCTGACCCTCCACCCCCTATCGCAAAATGTAATGCCCGTGAAAAGGGTAGGTGAACACAGTGTTATATAGAACATAGTCCTGAGAGCACGATTGAAAATGAAAACTAGATATAGTGTATGGTATAAACTATGCACCAAAAAGTGTGATATAAGATGAACCGGGCGTGAAATATAATATGCAATACATTGTGCGCAATGACAGATTCATTGGAGAGCGCGAGATAGCACAGGCACTAGCGCGTGCTATGCGATATGCGCCTTGGAGTGTAATATGCACAGGGCAGTGTTGTGTAACCTAACTAGTCTCTAAAGTTGTAATATAAAATATGTGCTGGGGAGTGTAAGGTTGCATATGCACTGTGACAAAGATATGGATCCCAGATTGTAATATGTATGGCATAGCACTGTGCGTTATAACATAGGCATCGAGAAAGGCACGTTAGATGGGGCAATATAACCCGTGCGAAGACAAGTGTGGCATGACATATTCACGGGGTGGTGTTACAGTGCACATGGGCTAGAGAGTGTCATAGCATATGCACTAGCTAGTGGAATACAACACAGAGGTGTGTGGCACACGGCAGGCAATGGTGGGTGTAACACAGCATTGGGCTCTGTCAGGAGCGCGCTGTGACTCTCAAGTGATGTTCGTCCCCTTTCCAGAGAGTAAAATAAAAAGTATTACACATCCGGCAGTGGATGTGTGTTTTATTAACCGTGAGGGGGGTTTCTTGCATAGTTTTGGTCGAATTTTTGTCGAATCCCCTTTGAATGGCTTGGTGTGCATGTGTATTAAATGTGCCCGTCAATAGCTACCCAAGTTTGTATAAATAAACGACAAGGGTGTCTACCGGGATTAGGCACGGTAGGGCATCAGACATGTCAGAGCTTCACTAGTGGTGTAAATACATTCCACGTGGATTCATTGCATGCATAGTCGCCTTTTAATGAATATCACGCAAATCGTCATGGTGATAGGTACGTACGGTTTGTCCAGCATGTCCTAGGTGTGTCTATAAATATATATTTTTTAAAAATAATAAAAAACAGTGGCCGGCCCTGGGGATTGGGGTCAAAAAAATATAATTAGGAGACTGGCCCTGGGGGATGGGGTCATCAGGGCCAATAAATTAGAATAAGAAGGGGAACCAAACAGCCCCCCTTCTTAAAAAACTAAAATAAATAAAAGACTGGCATCGTGCCGGAGGCCATGCCCCCTCCGTGCAGCACTCTGCAAATGCGCCCCCAACAGGTATCTCCAGTATGCGCCAGGGAGCTGCGCTGCAGCCAGGTGTTCTGAGGCCAAGCCCCTTTTTACACCTCTCTGCAACGCAGCTCTGTGGCGCTTACTGGAGGTACCTAGTGGTCTAGTTTGACCCTAGGGACCCTTAGGATTCAAGGGGACTTAATCTCTCAACTTAGAACAGCCACAGGGCGCGTTTACACAGTGGTGAAGGGAGGGGACGGGGCCTGAGGTGACGTGTGCAAACACGCACTATGGCACGTTTTAAATTGGGGATATAATTTCCCTTCAATACTGAGGGCCCCTGGGGGCTAACTAGCCCACCAAGTGCTTCCAGTAAGCGCCACTGAGCTGCATTGCAGAGAGGTGGTCCAGGCCGTGCCACTTTTTACACCTCTCTGCAACGCAGCTCTGTGGCACTTACTGGAGGTACCTAGTGGGCTAGTTGGACCCCAGGGACCCTCAGGATTCAAATGAACTTAATCTCCCAACTAAAAATGGACACAGGGCGTGTTTACACAGTGGTGAAGGGAGGGGACGGGGCCTGAGTTAACGTGTGCAAAAACGCCCTGTGGCCTGTTTTAAGAGGTAGTTTTAATCCCCATGCCCTCTTATATACTAGGGGCTTACAGAGGAGGTCATGCTAATCACAGGGGGACCCCAACGCATAATGTTCCCTAGTGTATGTAGGTGTTTTCACTGTATTCTAAGTGTCTTTTAACATAGCACTGGCTCTAGGACTGGTTAGTCAGGCTCAGTTACCACCAGTATCCGTCTGAAAAAGTTGAGGGTACAGGATGATTTTGCAACAAGGCTTCTTTCTGCTCTTCTTTTTGTTCTTTCTGCACGTTATCCTTCTTCCTGCACTTATCTTCGTATTTGAGGACTTCTGTTGCTTCTTTCTGCACTTCTTTTGTTTCTTTCTGTGCATTTTTTCTTCTTTCTTCACATGTCCTATCTCTGTAGGCATAGTTAGAAATTAGCATTTAAAAAACCTTTGAAATTCACAGAAAAAACCATAGGTTTCAGGCACGTTATAGTTAGGAATTAGCATTTAAAAAACCTCAGAAATTCACTGAAAAAACCATAGGTTTCAGGGGTGTTATAGTTAGCTGGACTTTTCACTTGTACAAAACCATTGAAATTCCCCCGTTATAGTTAGTTCAGCTAACTATAACTCGGGCGCCCGCAATGCACTGCTGATGACGTCACATATTACATCACTCATGACATGGTCAGTGACATCACTCATGACATCACTGATGACATCTCAAATGACATCACTGATGACATCACTGATGACATCATCCTTGTGATAGAGTGGCAGACCTCCTCTCACCCTAATATAACCTTTGATACACACATTCAAAAATAGAGACTAAAATTTTCAAAACAATGGACATACCAATACCAGTTACAACAACCTCTTCAGTAATTCTAAGATCCACATACACATCCACTCATTCACCAACAGTCCTATACAGTCACTCATACATGTACTCACTCATCATATGTACTCATACACCTATACATCCTGTTACACAATGCCACTCATCCATAGAGTTACTCACACACATAGTCACTCATGCTAATAAAGAATCAAACATACATTTACTTGCATATACAGTTATACACACACCACCATACTTACTTCTACGGAAACTTACACATACTTAGTCTTTTAAACAATCACTTATAGAAACACATACTTATTCATACAGGAACTCTTTCAATCTCTCACTCTCACATATACTCACATATATACACCAATAGTCACATATACTAGTTTAAAACATATGTAGTTACTCATAAAGACACTATTGAGACAGTCATTCACTCACTAACACACCCATACACACACTCATCCACCCATACAGTCCTGCACACATGCTGTGTTCAACACATACAAACAGTGAGTCACTCATTCATGCACCTATGCACTACGTAATACCCCCCACCGAACCATGCAGACACTCAGACTGATACTCAAAAAACCAACTAATAACCTATATAGACACCCATGTAGCTACTCACCAACCCATGCAGCCACTTATACACAAAGTGAGAGACTGATACAGATATTTACATATTTAAACATTACTCACTAAGCCATGTATTCACTATGATACACTTAATCAGTCAGTTACACAATCAATTTTTAATTTTCAGAAAAACACACATTCACTGGATGATGTCATCAGTGATGTCATTTGAGATGTCATCAGTGATGTCATCAGTGATGTCACTGGCCATGTCATGAGTGATGTAATATGTGACGTCATCAGCAGTGCATTGCGGGCGCCCGAGTTATAGTTAGCTGAACTAACTATAACGGGGGAATTTCAATGGTTTTGTACAAGTGAAAAGTCCAGCTAACTATAACACCCCTGAAACCTATGGTTTTTTCAGTGAATATATATATATATATATATATATATATATATATATATATATATATATATATATATATATATATATATATTACCTACTGGTGGTCGCCTGTAGGTAATTATAGTTAGAACCTAGTTTCCATAGGAAAAGCATTTTTTGATTTGCTAATAACATTGGCGTCGTTTGACAAATCTTCGCGAAATTCTTTCAAAAAAAGTCTATTCAGGTCAGCTCCTATCCTGAAAGTTTTGGGGTGATTCGTCAAGCGGGGGCTGAGAAAAAAGGGGGGTCCCTAAATGCATTTTCTCCATGTTAATTTCCATAGGACATTTTGAGATGGGCAACAGCCCGAACTGCTGAACGGAATTACCCAAAATTTGGCAAAAAGGTAGAGCTTGGTTCAGAAAGCGACCTTTTTTTAAAATGTGGTAAATCTGTTCAGTACTTTTTGAGAAATTCAAAAAATAAGAGTGACAAAAAATCAAGTTTCCATTGGAAACTTTGGGCAAGGCTACATCCGAAATAACTGAATGAAAGTACCCCAAATTTGGCAAAAAGGTAGTGCTTGAATCAGAAAGCGAACATTTTTGAAATAGTGTAAATCAATTCAGTAGTTGCTAAAAATTTATTTTTAAAAGTTTCGATATCTAGGGCAGCGGTGGAGTCGCGACCCCTCCCGACCACGAGCTTCATTCTAATTGGCTGCCATGACCACGATCTTCATTCTAATTGGCTGTCAACACTCCAAAGCAGGAAGTGTTGGCAGCCCTCTTGTGACTTGGGAGAAGCGAGTCACCAGAAAACAGAGAAACAAAGATAAAAAACAAAAGAAGGGGGCAGTGTAGATACCCCCTGACCCCCTAGGCCTGCTCAGGGGGTCCCAAAAAAGCTTTTTTTTTTTAAAAACAATTTTGGCGCAATTTGTGCTGGGGTCGCGAATTCCGCTGAAATCGTTAAAAACCAATGAAGTGCAGGTTCCTGCATTTTATTTTAATGAGGCCTCCGGGTGGGCTAGGGCCTGGGGGGATTTCTTTAAAATAATAGCGGGGGACGGACCACCACGTCCGCGGGACTTCACTCATGTTGGGAGAGCGGGGCGCGGCCCTCCTCCTGGAGCCCGTGGTGGCCCAGGGGACCGCCACCCCCCCAGGGCTGGCTCCTGCAGTGTCCCGGGGTGAACGTAGAGCCCTCGCTTCCAAAATCCAAAGTTGATTGCTTTTCCACACGGGGTGGTGCATGTAAGCAGCTACTCGTGTGGAAAAGCAATGCCGGCTCCCGCAGGACGAGTGGAGCCGGCGGGACTGTGGGGGCATTGGGGCTCCCCCCACCAGTCCCCAACAGTGAGGCTAGGCCCCAGGGGATGGGGTCCTCTGGGCCGGAATTCTCCACAAGAGGGGTGCCGACGCGACCCTCTTCTAGTTTAAAAAAAAAAAATAATGAACATGTCGGCATGCTTCGGGGGATGTTTTTTTTTTACTCGCGACTCTAGCGCGGCTCTCAGCGCAGCCCCCCATGTGAAAGCGATGGGTGCACGGCTCTCAGCGTGGCACTCGAGTACTTCTTAAGTCTTTCAAACACCGAGGGGTATATTCTCAAGGACACATCGCCGAGTTAACGGCACTTTTTCGCAACCAAAATGGTGATAAATTTATGCACCATTCACAAGCTGGAGCAAACAGCCATTTCACCAGTTTACCAGTGATAGCAGCTTCAAAAAGCATCGTCACAGATGACCCCAGCATATATTGCTAATGAGATGGAGAGTAGGCGTTCCTGTGCAAAGAGCAGCGAGCACATCACTTCGCAAGTTTCTTAACCACCAGCAAGATCGTCGACGAGAGTACAAAACAGGTGATGTGATGCGTTAGTAGCAGGAAGTTTACACCTGCTCAGAGCTGGTGTAAAGTCGGACTACAACCTAAAAGATGAAAGGGAGCCCAGCCCAGAGCCACACCTGAACGACAACAGATGCAATGGAGCCAACGATCATGCAGCTCGGACACTCAACACTGCTCCGACACCCCCCGCCACCAGCCCCTTGTCTGCCATTCCCCCTCACCCTCCCCACAAACAAATGTGACAGCAACCTTAGGAAATCTGGAACGTAACAAATTGGCTGATGTTGCACAATTATAATTAAGAAGATGCATGTGAAGTTGGACAAATGAGAATCACAGTCATGTATGGATTTACATATAAAACATTTTATTTAAACAAAACAACAAATAAAACTAGGTACAGCCATTGCGTGTCATCCCTGGACAATTTGTGAATCACAGCCTGCAAGACAAAATACAAAATAAGATTGTGCGTCATGCGTCCATCAAAGGAGAGAGAAAGAGAGGAAGAGTGTGAGAGAGGAAGAGAGAGAGAACGAAAGAAAGAGTGTGAGAGAGAGAGGAAGACAGAGAAAGAGAGAAAGAGTGAGATGAATGAATGAATGAATGAAGTAGCATTTGTAAAGCGCATGGCTACCCGGAGGCATCCCAGCTCTAAGGTTTGTACCGCAATGGACTTCCGCAGATACAAGGAAGAGAGAGAGAAAGAGAGAAACAGTGTGAGAGAGAGTAAGAGAGAGAGAGAGAGAGAGAAAGAGTGAGACAGAGAGTAAGACAGAGAGGAAGAGAAAGAATGAGAGAGAGAGGAAGAGACAGAGAAAGAGAGAAAGAGTGTGAGATAGAGAATGGAAGAGATAGAGAGTGAGAGAGAGAGAAAGAGTGTGAGTGACAGAAAGGAAAAGATGGAGAGGGAGAGTGAGTGTTGACACTGTGAAGAAAATCCTAACAGCTCACCTTTCTGCCACTGGTGTGTCTCCAACCACGTGCTGGGACAGAGTACAGCCCTCAAGTTTAGTCATCTGAAACATAGTATAGAATCAGTAATGGCAGAGTACATACAACTGCACACCCCTAATTCTCTGTTTCGCCCCTGCGCACCCAGGCTGTTGCACCCCATTGACTCCCACCACCAAGAGGTGTCTGCCCGCCTCTGCGTACCCAGGCGGCTGTACCCCATCCCCTCCCACTGCCCGGAGGTGTCTGCCCACTGCTGTGCACCCAGACTGCTGCACCCCATCCACTCCCACTGTCCGGAGGTGACTGCCCGTTCCTGTGCACCCAGACTGCTGCACCCCATCCTCTTCCACTGCCTGGAGGTGTCTGCCCGCTCCTGTGCACACAGGCTGAGAGGAAGAGAGAGAGAAAGAAAGAAAGAGTGAGAGTGAGAGGAAGACAGAGAAAGAAAGAGTGAGAGAGAGAGGAAGAAAGAGAGAGAAAGAGAGAAAGAGTAAGATACAAGGAAGAGAGAGAGAAAGAGAGAAACAGTGTGAGAGAGAGGAAGAGAGAGAGAAAGAGTGAGACAGAGAGGAAGAGAGAGAGAGAGAAAGAGAAAGAATGAGAGAGAGAGGAAGAGACAGAGAAAGAGAGAAAGAGTGTGAGAGAGAAAGGAAGAGATAGAGTGAGAGAGAGAGAAAGAGTGTGAGTGACAGAAAGGAAGAGATGGAGAAGGAGAGTGAGTGTTGACTGTGGAGAAAATCCTCACAGCTCACCTCTTTGCCACCGGTGTGTCTCCAACCACGTGCCGGGATATAGTGCAACCCTCAATCTTAGTCATCTCAAGCATAGTATGGAATCAGTAATGGCAGAGTACATACACCTGCGCACGCTTAAATCGCTTTCCCGCCTTTGGGTATCCAGGCTACTGTACCCCATCCACTTCCACTGCCCAGAGGCGTTTGCCCGCCGCTGCACACCCAGGTGTCATACTTTAAAATTTGGGACCACGTAGGAGGCAGGGTCCTACCCCTGTCTATCCCGTTATTAGTGAACCGCGAATGGTTAATGCGGTATGTACAAGTGAGTTTAATAAAGATGTCTTTTCATATTTCAGCTTCTGTTGCCAAGTTCTTTGTTATATTATCAAGATATGCAGAATTTTATAATACCACATCAGGAAGTACTCGAAGTCATAGGGTGCTACCCCTAGCACCTCTGGGGTCTCAAAAATTAGAGTACTTCACAGGCTGCTGCATCCCATCCACTTCCACTGCCCAGAGGTGTCTGCCCGCTGCTGTTCACCCAGGCTGTTGCACCCCATCCACTCCCACTGCCCATAGGTGTCTGCCCACCGCAGCGCACCCAGGTTGCTGCACCCCATCCACTCCCACTGCCCAGAGGTGTCTGCCCACCGCTGCGCACCTAGGCTGCTGCACCCCATCCACTCCCACTGCCCGGAGGTGAAGGCCTGCCGCTGCACACCCGGGCTGCTGCACCCCATCCACTCCACTACCTGGAGGTGACTGCCCGCCGCTGCGCAAACCAGCCTCTCTGCTCACCTTCCGCCACCGGCATGTGTCGAAGAGGGTCCACCATGTGCCGAAGCAACCTCCTCACCCATTGTGTACACACGGTCAAGCCGAGCTCACAATTCAAAATAGATGTTGATTGCCAGGATGGCCACGCATCATCGCAGACTGCACATGCGCTCAGCTCTGGTGGCAAAAAAAACTCAGTAGAACTGAAGTCATCGCCTCGTGGCGGGAGGTCCGTGTCGGGGGGGGCGTCAATTTGTGAATCACAGCCTGCTAGACAAAAAGCAAGATAATATTGTGCGTCATGTGTTCATCAAAGGAGAGAGAGAGAGAGAGAAAGAGTGAGAGAGAGAAAGAAAGAAAGAAAGAGTGAGAGGAAGACAGAGAGAAAGAGAGAAACAGTGAGAGAGAGAGGAAGAGAGAGAGAAAGAGAGAAACAGTGTGAGAAAGAGGAAGAGAGAAACAGAGGAAGAGTGAGAGAGAGAGGAAGAGAGAGAGAGAGAAAGAGTGTGAGGGAGAGAAAGGAAGAGATGTAGAGGGACAGTGAATGCCCACACTGTGGACAAAACCCTCACAGCTCACCTTTCCCCCACCGGTGTGTCTCCAACCACTTACCGGGACATAGTGGAGCCCTCAAGCTTACTCATCTGAAACGTAGTATGGAATCAGTAATGGCAGAGTACGTACAACTGCGCATGCCTAAATCGCTGTCCCGCCTTTGTGCATCCAGGCTGCTACACCCCATCCACTTCCACTGCCCAGAGGTGTCTGCCTGCTGCTGTGCACCCAGGCTGTTGCACCCCATCCACTCCCACTGCCCAGAGGTGACTGCCCGCCGCTGCGCAAACAAGCCTCTATGCTCACCTTTTGCAACCTGCGTATAGAAAATAAGGCCTACCCCGTGCGGCTGCAAGCCCCAAGCCCGGGGCCCATGGACAGGCCACCTCCATATCATGTAGCCCCGCTCCGCAGGCCTCCAGGTCTCACATTTGGTGCTGAGTTTTGATTTTGCCATGGCAGAGGACGTACCAGTGCACTCGGTTTTTCATCGCAGGTTACACACCCGCTCAGCGCTTGCCGTGCCACTAACTCAGTGACCAGCAAAACGATGCCATGTGGCAGTAGACCTGCGATGTCTGATGGCTCAGGCCTACACTGCAGTCCAGCAAGGCACACAAAACCTGGGCTGTCCAGGCCTCCGGGATGGGCCTCACCGCAGGCTGCACACCCGCTCAGCAGTTACGGTACCTGTACCTTATTGGACCGAAAGTCACCATCCTGTGCCGGTGTGCCTGTGCCGGCCGCATTGCATCCGGTGCGAGCAACTCTAAAGTGGCGTAGAGCACGTGCACCCGGTCTTTTTTATTGGCAGGGTCACGTGTCCTGTGACTTCTGTGCTGGATGGGTGTGGTGTGGGTGTATACCAGCCGTGAGGGAGTGGCTATGGCGTACTGACAACTAGGCCTATGACCAGCAGATCATTGCAATAAAAACCTGGGCCATGTAGCGTTGTTGTCCTTCCCTGTAAGCTTAAACGGAGTAGGCTGGCCTGGCGTATGCCAGTCCTGCATGAGGCTGTGAAGAATGACTCCAGAGCTATGGGCGTGGCTCCGTCATGAGCTGTAAGAGGAGTCAACTGATGCTGGTGTCCTTGTTGTAGTGCTCCCGTCACCCGGGTCTCATGCGCCAATGTGTCACTCTGTGAGCCAAGTCCCACAACATGGCCAACATGGAAGGTATGGGGAATCACTGACCCTACATTCATCCATAGTTTCACACATGAAAGATGGTGGACATGACACATCTGTGTGGATATGAATGTTTATTGCACATTCAGTTTACCCAATGATGGAACTTAAATCAATGGATACAACATGTACATCTGGAACAAACAAAACAGATGCAGAAACAATGGCACAAGAAGAAGGCTTATCCATTGTGCAAGGAGCACCAACTGGTTTCAGACCCACTTCACGTTTCATTCCTATGTCAGCAAGGGATGAAATTGACATTTTTTGCGACTTGGTTACAAATGAACTTAAGAAATTGAGCTGTCAAATGAATGCTAACAATTCAATCAATAAATATGCAAAGCAAAATGAGTATCAAGCCTTATTGAAGAAACTGTCCGAGAATGAGAACTGCATTGTACGCAACGCGGACAAAGGAGGCAATATAGTCCTGTGGGACAAACAAAAATATCTCACGGAGGCATATAAACAGCTAAACAACAAAAAATGCTATTTGCGAGTGGATGATAAAGTCATGCTCACCAGTAATGATCACTACAACATTCAATTGAAGAATTGGTTTGATCAGGGTTTGCTCCATCATGACGAATACAATTTTTTAAAAATTGACCATCCAGTAACAGCAGTATTTTACTTGATTCCCAAGGTTCATAAAGATATTTTAGAACCACCAGGACGCCCGATTATTTCAGCAATGGGAAGTGCTTTAGAAAATACATCAAAATACGTAGATTCCTTCATTAATCCCCTCGTTCAAACTCTACCCTCTTATATCTAAGACACAGGGGATTTTTTGAGAGGCATTTATGACTTGCCATGGGAAGATGACTATCTTTTAATAACAATTGATGTGTCAACGCTCTACACAAGTATACGGCATGTGGATGGGATAAAAGCTGTTAGATACTTTTTGGGAACAAGACCAGTTACAATGTGGGCCCATACCCAAATGCTTTTGACAATGATTGAAAAATGTTTGACAAGCAATTACAAAAAAGAAAACAACAAGAGAGGGAGGGTTAAGTCACACGCTTATACCCCCTGAGCTAGAGCATTAAACAACAAAAGAGTGTGCATTGAATACCAGTGGTAGAACTAAATATGCCTGTACGGGTAAGCTTACAATGATATACACCGAAGTATATGCATATGTAAAATGAAAAAGTGCTGCTTGAAAGAATCAATCAGATATTTGTATAGAACCCTCACTCACCGACCTAGTCGGTGACATGCTTCATCATGGGGTTCCACCAGGGGTGCCTACTGCACCTCTGGTGTGCTTCAACGCTTCTGTTATAGCGGAGCTCAAATATCAGACAATCGGAATACTCGAGTGTAACAGAAAAAAAGTGAGATTAAAAATGCCCAAAGAATTCGCCCTAAAAGTTTTAATAATGACGAACCAGGCACTAAATTTAAAAACAAATATAGGATGACTGGTACTGATAATTATTGATCAGATACATCCTAATAGGTTATCTAAACAACTGGTCAACATGTTTCAGCTTATTGTTGTCAGTCACAAAGCTTTCATCAGGACCTAGTAGATAATACCAAAAAGAAACCTTGGCGGTATAAGCTCTCTAAGGCTTACCCTGACCTAAGGTTCAGAAGGACCGGATACACTCACGGTTTTATAAATGGCCTCGAAAAATCCACGAGGGCCTCTGGATATCTGAAAGAAAACAGAGTACAAGCCAGAGTACTTCTTATTATGTTTACTAGTTAAGCGCAACATATTCTAAACGCTGTAGTACAGTGCTAATATAAAAAGACAACAGCACAAAGATACATTAGAGTACCAACATTGGGGAATCACTGTCTGTATAGTGTCAGTATCTCTCTTTAGCCAGTTTACATAGGATCGTAAAAAATGCTCCAAATCTGTTTTAAGAGAAGACATTCCGATCACTTCTTGCATAAAACGAGTAAATTCTCTCTATTATGCTTAATAGACAACTAGACTGTGGCACACAAAATAAAATAACATAAAGAAAATGCAGGGCTTACGTTTAAAACAAAGGTAATGCGCTCCTTGGGCGAGAAGGTGGGTGGCGGGACTACAGAACAGCTAGAGTCGGGGAAAGAAGAGAGACAGGGAAACCACATAATATTATTTCCCCGTTACTTCAATACCCTGCAAAAAATCACTACATGACGAGTGAAATCGCGTACTCACTTCATCCAAGTCCTCAGCCAGGCAAGTCAACCTAAATGGTACCACCGAGCCCGGAGACACCGAACAGAGAAACATCCGTGTTTATGTAGTCAAGGAAGAACGCCGAGTTGATACTGTTCGACTTCCTGACGCCGGCCCACTCGTCACGTGACCAGCGTGGAGGACGTCAGCAACCGGCAAGGAGAACGGACAACACCGTTAAGAAAGACTAGAAGGCCAACTCCTCACAATGCGAGTCGGCAATAATAGTGCACGGTAATTAAGTGAACCAAGACCATAACGCAGACAATTTGGGAGCCAACAGAACCACTGAAAAAATTATCCAAACCCAATTCAGAAAATACCTCAGTTTGATCTCTGAATCATTATTGTAATGCAAACTGGGCATATTCATTACGAGTGGGTCGCATAACAGCCATATGTCATGAAGATGATTTAGTACACATAGCTGCGGATGGTAAAGAATAAAAACGATTAAGGAAAAAAGGCAAAATTCATTATTCAGTCAGAGGAACAATCCCACAAGCCTTAGTAAGAATGGCAAAGCTCACCTAAGGATCTGGGTATTCAATTATTACGTCTCATGACCGAACCCCAAGGGATATTATCGTTTAATCCAACAACATGTGTGGACATACGATAAATCCAACGCTGTTCCTTTTCGAACAGCAACTTCGATAAATTGGACCCTGTTTTAACTTGTTCTATTATGGTCCAGTGCAGATCATCCACAGTATGGTTGAAGCGTCCAAAATGCTCAGTTAGTTTTGTGGTGTTTTTCCTACAGCGGATATTACTACGGTGTTCCCCGATCCGCTGTTTGACCTTCCTGGTGGTCATGCCCACATAGTTAAGTTTGCAGGGGCAGGTGATTAAATAAACCACATCGGTGGTATTGCAATTGGTATGGTCACGTTGTGTCCATACTTGCCCAGTTTCCAAACTCAGTGTCTTCGTGGCTGAGGTCAAATGACAGACACTGCATGAACCGCAGGGGAAATGCCCTGAGACTGGTGGTAAACCCCATAAACTTAAAACTGAAGATACAGCGGGATTCTTCGGATTCCTGGGTCTAGTATGGACCAAGGAATCTTTCAAGCTTCTGGCCTTTTTATATGAAAAAAGGGGTCTCTCCCATCGGATGTTGTTGCTCTCTAGTATCCGCCAGTGTTTCTTGATGGACTTTGAAATAGCATTAGATGCAACATTAAAGGTGGTTACACAAGTCAGTGGGATACTGGTTGGCTGTTTCGGAGAGTCTTGGAGAAGAATATCTCGAGGTTGATTTCTGGCCCTCTTGTAACTATTGGAGAGGATTCGGTCAGGATAACCTCTCTCGCGTAGCTTCAAGGCCAATTCTTTTGATTGAGCTCGATAGTCTTCCACCGCACTACAATTACGGCGGATTCGTAAAAATTGCCCATAGGGCAAGTTCTCTCTGAGAGGTCGCGGATGAAAGCTTGAAAAAGTCAGAAGGTTGTTTTTTGCAGTGGGTTTATAATGAGTTCTGGTCAGTAAACCTCCTTCTGTCAAAGTGACTACCACATCCAGAAAAACCATCTCGTCCTTACTATGGGAATGAGTAAAGAGCAAATTTGGGTCACAAGTATTGATCCAAAGAAAAAATTCAAGCAGGATATCTTCAGGGCCTTGCCAAATTATAAAAATATCGTCTATATACCTCTTCCAAAAAGAAAGATAAGTGGAAAAGGGATTAGACGCATTCAGAATGTGTTTACATTCGAAATCATAGACATACATCCCAGCCACACTAGGCGCAAATGTGCTGCCCATCGAAGTGCCGGTGGATTGGAGATATAGGGTCCCCTGATATTCAAAAAAGTTTTTCTTAAGTGCCAAAGTGGCACAGTCAACAATGAATTGTCTCGGTGTTTGAAAAGACCAAGGGACAGAGTCCAAAGCTTCCCCAATGACCTTGATGGTATCGTCCTGGGGAATGTTCGTATAAAGACTCTCAATGTCCAATGATACGAGGATAGTGGTGTCCTCATTGACCCTGAGATCTTGTAAAGATGCCAAGAAACTTTTGGTGTCTTTCAAATAAGTTGAAGTATTCTGAATGATGGGTTTCAAAAAGAAATCACAATAGGTCGAAAGGGGTTCTAGCAAGGACCCTATACCCGAAACTATCGGTCGACCTGGCGGAGGTGACTGATTTTTATGTGTTTTAGGCAGAGTATAGAAGTAGGGAACTTTCTCTGTCCCTTTCGTTAGAAAGTCCGCCTCTTGTTTAGTGATAAACCCAATAGACTCTGCATGCTCAACAAGGTTGTGGATTACAGCTTTTAGATGTGGAGAGGGTCACTGGGTAACACCTGATAATTTTTGGGATTATCCAAAAGACGTCTACATTCTCGATCATAATCAATAGTGTTCTGAATCACAATGCCACCCCCCTTATCGGCTGGTTTTATCACAATAGAGGGGTTGGACTGTAGAGAATGTAAGGCATGGAATTCTACCAAGCTCATGTTTTTAAAAGTGCCACGGTCTTGAAAGGCCTCCACATCATTAAAGACCGCTTGCTCAAAAGCAGTAATTTCAGGTGGAATCAAATGAGGGGGAGGGGTGAATGTCGATTTTAGACGTAAACCCGTGTCACTGGGATGATCTGCAGTGGTATCAGATTGGTGTTTCTCAAAAAAGAACTTCAGCTTTAGTTTCCTGAAGAATTCGGAAAGTTCGCAGTGTAGTCGGAAACTATCAAAACGTGCAGTGGGGACGAAACCCAATCCTCTCTCTAGTACCTCACTCTCCGACTGAGTGAGAATAACTGAGGATAGATTGGTCACTAGACTCTTTGATTGCTGGTCCCGGCCTTGCTGCGTGTATGATTGCCTATCCCCTCCTCCTGCTCCCAGTGTACCTGATTGTTGCCTCTCCTTCTCCCTCGTCCACGCCGTCCTCTGTCTAAAAAAGGAGGGCGAAAGGAATTCTGGGGGAAGGGGGATGGTTGCATATAACCAGGATTCCAACCCATAAAAGGGAACTGGGGGGGGAAGAACTGGTTATGATAACTTGGACCTCCTTGATTGGGAAAAGGATGCCAACCAGGTTGGTGCTGATAAGGTCTATTCCTACCTCTCCCTCGCTGTTTAGATCTGACGCTCTCATTGCTGGAACCACTTGAGAAGGAATCACTGTCATCAGTCATATCAGTTTGATCCTCATTTCTCTTCGGGGGAATGTAATCAGGATGTGCGTAAGGATAGATCTTAGTGAAGGAGAAACGTTTCAGATCTTTTTGAAATTTCTGAGCTTTAGATTGAGTTAATGAGTCCTTATACTCAGTGATTTCTTTATTTAGCTCATCAAGTTTCTTTTTATAACCAGTTAGGGTCGTTCTAAAATGTGTTTCCGTTAATTGAATTTCCACCATCAGGGCCTCAGAAAGTCTTAGGGCAGTTTTGATGATTAAAACAAGCCAGTCACGGGTGCAGTGCCACGCGATCTGGGCCCAATCTTTCCTGAATATAGGATCTTCAAGGAATATGCGAGGCGCATTCGTAACCAAAAGACCCTTAGGGGCTACATTATTACGCAAATATTCTGTCAATCTAGTCCCATGAAGGATGGTACGAATGCGACTTCGTTTCTGTTCTGTTAAGTTATCCCATTCCGTAGTTTGGGAAATTGTCTGCGCTATAGAAGGGTCCGAAAAAAGAGAGGAGTCGGCTAGTAAAGCATCGACCTTTGCTTCAGTGTAAGATAGCCCTGCGTTCTCCATTTTAGTGTCACAGCCTAAAGTCTAATCAAAAACTCACTGAAATCAGTGAAAATGACTCTCACAGCTGCACGCTGCCTGGATCATAAAAGAAAACAACAAGAGAGGGAGGGTTAAGTCACACTCTTATACCCCCTGAGCTAGAGCATTAAACAACAAAAGAGTGTGCATTGAATACCAGTGGTAGAACTAAATATGCCTGTACGGGTAATCTTACAATGATATACACCGAAGTATATGCATATGTAAAATGAAAAAGTGCTGCTTGAAAGAATCAATCAGATATTTGTATAGAACCCTCACTCACCGACCTAGTCGGTGACATGCTTCATCATGGGGTTCCACCAGGGGTGCCTACTGCACCTCTGGTGTGCTACAACGCTTCTGTTATAGCGGAGCTCAAATATCAGACAATCGGAATACTCGAGTGTAACAGAAAAAAAGTGAGATTAAAAATGCCCAAAGAATTCGCCCTAAAAGTTTTAATAATGACGAACCAGGCACTAAATTTAAAAACAAATATAGGATGACTGGTACTGATAATTATTGATCAGATACATCCTAATAGGTTATCTAAACAACTGGTCAACATGTTTCAGCTTATTGTTGTCAGTCACAAAGCTTTCATCAGGACCTAGTAGATAATACCAAAAAGAAACCTTGGCGGTATAAGCTCTCTAAGGCTTACCCTGACCTAAGGTTCAGAAGGACCGGATACACTCACGGTTTTATAAATGGCCTCGAAAAATCCACGAGGGCCTCTGGATATCTGAAAGAAAACAGAGTACAAGCCAGAGTACTTCTTATTATGTGTACTAGTTAAGCGCAACATATTCTAAATGCTGTAGTACAGTGCTAATATAAAAAGACAACAGCACAAAGATACATTAGAGTACCAACATTGGGGAATCACTGTTTGTATAGTGTCAGTATCTCTCTTTAGCCAGTTTAAATAGGATCGTAAAAAATGCTCCAAATCTGTTTTAAGAGAAGACATTCCGATCACTTATTGCATAAAACGAGTAAATTCTCTCTATTATGCTTAATAGACAACTAGACTGTGGCACACAAAATAAAATAAAATGAAGAAAATGCAGGGCTTACGTTTAAAACAAAGGTAATGCGCTCCTTGGGCGAGAAGGTGGGTGGCGGGACTACAGAACAGCTAGAGTCGGGGAAAGAAGAGAGACAGGGAAACCACATAATATTATTTCCCCGTTACTTCAATACCCTGCAAAAAATCACTACATGACGACTGAAATCGCGTACTCACTTCATCCAAGTCCTCAGCCAGGCAAGTCAACCTAAATGGTACCACCGAGCCCGGAGACACCGAACAGAGAAACATCCGTGTTTATGTAGTCAAGGAAGAACGCCGAGTTGATACTGTTCGACTTCCTGACGCCGGCCCACTCGTCACGTGACCAGCGTGGAGGACGTCAGCAACCGGCAAGGAAAACGGACAACACCGTTAAGAAAGACTAGAAGGCCAACTCCTCACAATGCGAGTCGGCAATAATAGTGCACGGTAATTAAGTGAACCAAGACCATAACGCAGACAATTTGGGAGCCAACAGAACCACTGAAAAAATTATCCAAACCCAATTCAGAAAATACCTCAGTTTGATCTCTGAATCATTATTGTAATGCAAACTGGGCATATTCATTACGAGTGGGTCGCATAACAGCCATATGTCATGAAGATGATTTAGTACACATAGCTGCGGATGGTAAAGAATAAAAACGATTAAGGAAAAAAGGCAAAATTCATTATTCAGTCAGAGGAACAATCCCACAAGCCTTAGTAAGAATGGCAAAGCTCACCTAAGGATCTGGGTATTCAATTATTACGTCTCATGACCGAACCCCAAGGGATATTATCGTTTAATCCAACAACATGTGTGGACATACGATAAATCCAACGCTGTTCCTTTTCGAACAGCAACTTCGATAAATTGGACCCTGTTTTAACTTGTTCTGTTATGGTCCAGTGCAGATCATCCACAGTATGGTTGAACCGTCCAAAATGCTCAGTTAGTTTTGTGGTGTTTTTCCTACAGCGGATATTTCTACGGTGTTCCCCGATCCGCTGTTTGACCTTCCTGGTGGTCATGCCCACATAGTTAAGTTTGCAGGGGCAGGTGATTAAATAAACCACATCGGTGGTATTGCAATTGGTATGGTCACGTTGTGTCCATACTTGCCCAGTTTCCAAACTCAGTGTCTTCGTGGCTGAGGTCAAATGACAGACACTGCATGAACCGCAGGGGAAATGCCCTGAGACTGGTGGTAAACCCCATAAACTTAAAACTGAAGATACAGCGGGATTCTTCGGATTCCTGGGTCTAGTATATGACTACAACTATGAGCGTTTCCATTTGTTGCCAACAGCATATAATTGTACCGATATGTAAAACTACGAGTCTGTTTTCACATACACTTAATTTGTAGTTTAGAAGTCACGTGTGCAGTAAGTTAAATGGACGCTAAAGATGTATCTCTATGTCAGTGAACAAGGGTGCAACGCACTCGAAACGCGTTTGGCGAGCGGCTGATTGAGGAATAAAAATTTGCTCAAACCACACAAGGCTTCGTTTTTCTTCCGAAAATATTGGGGAAGACTTCAAAGGCAAATATATATATATATATATATATATATATATATATATATATATATATATATATATATATATATTTGCAAGTGGTTTCCAGCGTTTCATCCGATTACATCCACCTAGCGAGGTTGGTGCTGACGGGCGGGCGCTGGACCCGCTAATATATCAAACTGAGTATTTTTCGCGCGTTTCCAGGCACAGGAAAAAAGGAGTCGCACACAGGTTTATCTTTTAGAGGAGATTGTAATTGGTGACTCAGAAGCGTTTCGACACCACGGTCTTTGTCAGTGAGTCATTATATATATATATATATATGTATATATATATATATATATATATATATATATGTATATATATATCCGTTTGCACAATCCCACCAAAGACCGCCGAAATCGCGATGGGTGCATCCATTAAACGGGAGTAGGATCCGTTATTTTCACAACTACTACAACTCACAATGAAGCACTCACTGGGTATTTTGCAAGCTTATTTCGATGCAGACGCGTTTCAGCATTTTGCCTTATTCCGTGCAGTAAAGCCAATCAACACAATGCACGGAAATTGGTTCTTTAAAAAATACAACACCCACTCTCATTGGTGGATAGATAGCCAAAGAAGGGACTGAAATTTCTTGCTATGATTCACCAGGTCGGAACAAAATTGTGTTGGAAATCCACAATCGTAATTGTGAATATTGCAGGCCTTATTGCTCCTTGTAGGAGAATAGGATCTGCACTTATGTTGCCCCCACTTTTTTTCTGATGTTAACACTAGTTTCTGGCTATAGTCTGGCTGGGTCCCTGCTAATCAGGGCCCCAGTCTCTCTGTTCTCTCTAAACAACTTGGAGTGCATATTAGATGCACTAGTGATTGGATACTGTGGTACCTTATGAGCCCCTAGTATAAGGGTACCTTAGGTACCAAGGGCATAGGTACTTCACAGGCCTACCAGGGGTTGAAGCATGTATTATGCCACCCCTGGGAAGCAGACTAAATCTGACACCACAGGCCTGCTACTTGCAGCCTGGGTGAGGTAGTGTTAGCACTCCTCACTGAGATATATGTTCCCTATATCTCACCTTACACACACATATAAACCTATCAGTCACCCCTAAGGCAGGCCCTATCAATCCTGAGGGCAGGGTGCTTGGTTTCCAAGTGAGGGGGGCCTCTGTCTGAGCAGGGCCCCTCTGCAGCCCTCAGAGTCTATTCTCTGTGGCTGTTTATGGATGCGGTTAAACCATATACTCTTAAGTGCATTATAACTGCGGTTAAACCATATACTCTTAAGTGCATTATAACCTCGCGGTAAATGCTAACTCTGGGATGACTGCATCAAAACATGTCGTGTTTGGTGTCAAATGCTTTGGAATCATACCCCACACCAGTAACTGGTGTGGGAGTATGATCCCACCCTTCTAGAGGGGTAGACATTTACCTACTTTGGAAACACGGTAGAATCCTGAAAGAGCCCTGGCATCACAAAATGGATGCCACCAGCACAGACACTGGGCTGCCCTCCTGCTGCTGACCGAAACTCACAGTGGAGGAGGCCCAACAATAGGCATCCTGTCACAGTGAGGTGTCACCACCTTCCAGACAGGATTTAGTGTATTGGGGCTGGGTGGGTGCACTCCTAGAGTGCTTTGAAGTCCTGCACTGGGGGAGCAGTAGGCTCATCTGTGCATATGCCAGCTCAAACCGGTTCAGGGGCTACCTGCCCCTACTCTGGCACGAAACTGGACAAAGAGAAGTGGGTGTAACAACCCACTCCCCTGACCCTCCCATAGGAGTGGTCATAGAGCTAGTCCCACCCTTCCTTTTAGTATAAGATAGGGAACCCTTGCCATTGCAAACTAGATATCCCTGGACGACGCTCTGAAGAAGAATCCTGGACCTTCAACATTCCACTACCTCTGGAAGACTGAAGAATCTCCCTTGGAGTCAAGGAGTGACTCCCCTGCTTGGCAGGCACAAAAACTTTGAATCAATGGTCGCAAAATTTCCCACTCCCGCCGGAGTCCGAAGTCCCTGCAGCCCCGAAAGTTGATTTCCTGACTTCTCGACAGCCATCATGAGTCCCCAGCAGAGCTGAGGCAAGTGGACCCCACGAGTGATGAGGAACAGCAATACCTGGGTACCGTGCACTCCCTTCACGACGCTCTACAAACTTGTGCATTGGACCACGTGTGGTCCAAGCCTCCAGCAGGATTTCCACCAAAGATCATAGGCCTACCTTGTCCCGAGTGACCGTGGGCTCCTATGAAGTGAATCCTCCCGAGGCATCTTTGCGATCCCTTGCCCATTGGCCTGTGGGTCCTCTGAAGACTTTTCTACAGAACCAAATGGCTCTCCTGGTTGCTCCAGGCCTGCCCTGACTAACTCTTGCTGGGTGAGTCCCTCAGACCTTGCTGGTCTGCACCGCTGACTTTCTTCACATTCCACAAGACTTGCTGTTCCCAAGTTTTGTTTCCTTCCAATCTGGTTGCCAACACCTCAGTAAGCTGTAGACTTTGTGGAACACGCCAAATCCAGCTCCTGGACCTCGTGGCTGAAGAGTCAAGACACCTGTGATCACCTGAAATCAGCGGACGACTGTGGGCATCCATCTTCCTGGGCCCGGGTTACTGGCAAGTGACTTTGAACACTGTCTCCTCTGCTTTCAGGTCTTCTTTCTTCAGAATCCATCCTTGGATTCCACTGGACACTTCTCCTGTCTTCACAAGCAGCAAGTCTTCTTTGGCTCCCATTGAAAACGACGCCGTGACCCGACACCAAAAGACTCCTATGCACCCGGCTTCCCTGGGTGAGGTAACTCGTGCACTCCGGTGTTCCTGTGTGTGTTGGCTCTCGAACTACTTACCCTGTAAGTGACTTGCTTGTAGACTCTCCCGAAGTACCCTAAAACTTTAAAATTCCAAACGCGACTTGCTCCATTGAAGTCTATTGGGATCCGCGGCTGTGTTCTCCCACTACATGCGTCTCCCGTGGGTCCTTTACTTACCTGCCTTGGGTGGATTAGTGAGGCCCCAGCGCTTCTGAAGACTTTAGGCCTTCTCCCTTCTCAAGTCGTTCTTCTTATACCTCTTTTTTAGTATATAGTCTGGCACGCCCCTAGGGCCCCAGCCATATAAGTGCTTAATTTGTTGTGAAACATTGATTTGTGCATATGTTCCTGACTTCTAATCTCATAAAGAGATTAGTAGAGTGTGTCTAGAAATAAATACATATATATTTTATATATATATACCTGTGTGGTGTCCTTGCATTTGGTAAATCAAGAGATTATAAGGTAAAACAAGCTGCTTTACATTCCTCAGAGACTTAGCCTGAAAGCTGCTCTCCACAGCTACCACTAGGATAGCTTTCTATAAATGGTTGTCTTAAACCTATCTACCATAAGAGTCGAATTGGACTAGTGCAAGGTGGCCACTTTAACTAGTGACCAGCAGATGCCAGGCCAACTTCTCACATTGGTGGGCAGCGTGTGGGATTACAGCTTGCCATTGTTTTACCAGAAAATCTCTATTTGAATTACTAACTGAAAACTACTAAAGGTACTCAAGGTACATATAAAGTCAAGCTTAGTATCAACAAGTTCTACTGAACTTAGAGCTGTGTATGAAGGGATAGCACACCCTTGCTACAGCTCAAGCTAGGATCAGTAGGCCACAAACTAGTGTAGGTAGTACAACACTGCACAACACTAGAATGTCCTTAAGGACTGGAGCCAGTGGGTCCACCCAACCTTAGTATAAGGACATGCCTTTCTTTGACTTGAAAGCCAAGTGTGCTGCAAGGCACCTGAGGATAGGACAGAGTCCCTCCACACTACACCTGATAGATCTGTTGACCACTGATGATCTTAGATTAGCTCTAGGAGCTAAGGGGTCTGAATCAGGGGGTGGGTCAGCTATAGTCTCTGGGTCAGATGATGAAAATCAGGATGACCTGGACTCTGTGGTTGAAGGGCCAGACCCACAGGGGTCTGAAAGGGACAGAGGAATTCTCCCTAAGAGAGCTGACAGAGTGGAAGAGAGGCCTAGGTTCCCTTCAAGGGAATCTGACCACTCATATCACTCTGGCAGAGAATCTGTCCACCAGAGGAACTCATACTTTAATAGAAGAGAGACCTCCTCTGAAAGAATGTACAAACTGCTACAGTATGAGGAAGCAAGAGTTGCCCTCAAGGCCAAGCAGTTGGCATTAGACAAAGACGCCTTTGAGCTCCAGAGAGCTTCTAGAAAAAAGGGGTTAGAACCCCCTGGTGGCAGCAACAGTGTCCCTAGAGTCAGAGATTACATTCCAGACCATAGGAACTTGTCCAAGGTTGTTCCTCCCTACCAGAGTGGGGATGATATCCACAAATGGATAACTGCTATGGAGAGGGCCTGTAGAGTACAACAGGTCCCCCAGAAACAGTGGACAGCAATCTTGTGGCTCTCCTTTTCTGATAAAGGTAGAGGCAAGCTCCTCACTGTTAGAGAAGAGGATGCTGATGATTATGAAGTCCTGAAGAGTGCATTAATAAATGGGTTTGGCTTAACCACTGAACAGTACAGGTTGAAGTTCAGGGATACCCAGAAAGCACAGACTCAGGACTGGACTGACTTTGTAGATTGTGCAACCAAGGTTTTGGAGGGTTGGCTGGTTGGTAGTAGAGTTACTGATTTTAAGGGATTGTATAATCTTATGATGAGAGAACAGATCCTTAATAATAGCCAAAACCAGTTGTTGCATCAATACTTGGTGGACTCTGATCTGACCTCTCCCCAAGAATTGGGAAAGAAGGCAGACAAATGGGTCAGAACCCGGGTGAGGCAGAAAACCCAGAACCAAGGGGGTGACACTAAGAAGCAAGATCCTAAAGGCTCAGAGAAAGGTGGGGATAAGTCAAAAGACCAGCAGTCTTCACAAGGTCCCCAAAAATCTGCATCTGGTGGGGATTCACAGTCTAACAAAGGGAAAGGCCAAAAGAAGCCCTGGTGCAAATTCTGTAAACAGAAAGGGCACTGGACGTCTGACTATAACAAGTCCAAAGACCAAACCACCACCACTCCTGCCCCTAAGGCAACTGTTCCCCCTAGTGCAGCTACTGGTGGAGGTGGTAATCAGAATAAGGGTGTAGTAGGGTTGACCCTGGGTTCGGAAGTGGACTCTGGCCTAGTCAGGGTACCCACTCAGGCATTGCTGATTTGTGATGGATACATTGATATGTCCTTCCTAGTGAGCCCCAGTATTCTGGGCAAATACAAACAGCATGCTTGCAATAAATGGCAAACAGGCGTTGGCATTTAGGGACACAGGTGCTAGTGTCACCATGGTGGAAGAGAATCTTGTGGACCCTGGACAGATCATCCTGGGCGAAATGTACCAGGTTACCAATGCAAGCAATGTCAGGACCAACCATAGCCTGGCAGTTGTGAATTTCTCCTGGGGAGGGGTAACTGGCCTTAAGAAGTTTGTAGTCAGTGCAGACCTCCCTGTCGAATGTCTATTGGGCAATGATCTAGAGACTTCAGCCTGGTCTGAATTAGAGTTATGGTCTCATGCTGAGATGTTGGGCATACCTGCAGAGGTATTTGCTGTGACCAGGTCACAGGCCAAAATGCATAAAGCTGAACCAGCTCTGGATCCTGAAAGTATGGACCAGATGCTAAGCAAGAAGAGAAGCAGTAGGGTTAAGGCAGTGCCTCCCCCTCTGTCTCAGATCACAGGTTCACCTCTTGAGGGAGGTGAAGCAGATCCTGAAGAAGGAACTGCCCCAGAGGGACTTGAACCTGATCAGGTTGAGTTCTTGGGGGGACCTTCTAGGGAAGATCTGAGCAAAGAGCAACAGTGCTGCCCCTCTCTTGGACCCCTCAGACAGCAGGCTGCTTCTGAGGCTGCTGGGAGTGCTAGTGGGTCCTATAAAGTTTATTTGGATGAGGGACTCTTATATTCTGAGGCTAGAGATCCAACTCCTGGAGCCACCAGGAGGTTGATAATACCTCAGAAGTTTAGGGGGTTCCTCTTGACCCTAGCACATGACATCCCTTTGGCAGGACACTTGGGCCAAAACAAGACCTGGGATAGGCTTGCTCCACATTTTCATTGGCCACATATGTCAGAGGACACAAAGGAGTTTTGTCGCTACTGTGTCACTTGCCAAGCCAGTGGCAAGTCAGATGGCACAACAAAGGCCCCCCTGATACCACTACCTGTGGTGGGGGTGCCCTTTGAAAGGGTAGGGATTGACATTGTTGGTCCCCTTGACCCTCCAACAGCATCTGGGCACAGGTGTATCCTGGTGGTAGTGGATCATGCCACCAGGTACCCAGAAGCAATTCACCTGAGGACCACCACAGCCCCTGTGGTGGCAAGAGCCCTCATTGGAGTCTTCTCCAGAGTGGGTTTCCCAAAGGAGGTTATATCTGACAGAGAAACCAACTTCATGTCAGGGTATCTAAAAGCAATGTGGAAGGAGTGTGGTGTAAACTATAAATTCTCTACTCCCTATCACCCACAATGCAATGGGTTAGTTGAAAGGTTCAACAAAACCCTAAAGGAAATGATTAAAGGCCTCCCAGAAAAGCTTAGGCGAAAATGGGACCTTTTACTTCCCTGCCTTCTGTTTGCATACAGAGAGGTTCCACAGAATGGGGTTGGCTACAGCCCATTTGAAATTCTGTTTGGGCATCCTGTAAGAGGTCCATTATGTTTGGTGAAGGAGGGCTGGGAGTTACCTCTCAAACCTCCCAAACAGGATGTGATGGATTATGTACTTGGTCTCCGCTCCAGGATGGCTGAATACATGAAGAAGGCAACCAAAAACCTGGAGGCCAGCCAAAAACTACAAAAAACTTGGCATAACCAAAAGGCTGTGTTGAATGTATACCAGCCAGGACAGAAAGTGTGGGTGTTGGAGCCTGTGGCCCAAGCAGCTCTCCAAGACAAGTGGAGTGGCCCCCATGCAATTGTTGAGCAAAATGGAGAAGTCACCTACTTGGTGAATCTTGGAACTCTCAGGAGTCCCCTTAGGGTGCTCCATGTCAACAGATTGAAACCATATGTTGACAGGACTGACATGGGCTTGCTCATGGCAACTGATGAGGAACAGGAGGAGGAGAGTGACCCTCTCCCTGACCTGCTCTCACAGAACCCTGATGATGGGTCAGTAGATGGTGTTGCTTTGGCAAGCAGCCTCACTGATCATCAGCAAACTGAATGCAGACAAGTTTGGCAACAGTTTAACCTATGTTTAGCCTGACCCCTAGTCAGACTTCCTGGTGCACCCATGAGGTGGACACTGGAGACAGTCTGCCTGTCAAGAGTAAAATCTACAGGCAACCTGACCATGTCAGGGACTGTATCAGGACTGAAGTCCAGAAATTGTTGGAGTTAGGTGTAATTGAGCCTTCAGATAGCCCTTGGGCTAGTCCAGTAGTCCTAGTGCCCAAACCTCATACCCAGGGTGGTAAGAAAGAAATGAGGTTTTGTGTAGACTACAGAGGCCTAGATGCAGTCACCAGGACTGATGCCTATCCCATACCAAGGGCAGATGAGCTAATTGATACTTTGGCCTCAGCCAAGTATCATAGTACATTTGACCTAACAGGTGGATACTGGCAAATCAAGTTAGCTGAGGATGCCAAGGCAAAAACGGCATTTTCAACCCCTTGTGGGCACTATCACTTTGTGGTGATGCCCTTTGGTTTGAAAAATGCACCTGCCACTTTTCAGAGGTTGGTGAACAAAGTTCTGACAAGTATGGAAACTTATTGCTCAGCTTATCTAGATGATATTGCTGTTTTAGTTCCTCCTGTCAGGATCACCTGGTACACCTCAGAAATGTTTTGGAGGCCCTGCAAAAAGCAGGCCTCACCATCAAGGCCACTAAGTGCCAGATAGGGCAGAGTCAGGTTGTGTATCTGGGCCACCTTGTAGTAGGCCTGGGAGGTAAATTCCGTTCCGTTCGCGGAATTTGCGGAATTTGGGTAATTTCGCGTTCTGCGGAGAACGCAAAATTGCCCAAAATTCCGCTTTCCGCGACTTCGTGAAATTTTTGCTTGTTCGCGTTCTCAAAATGCGTGTTCGCAAGATATTTCTCCCCGAGCACGCAAACAGCGATTGTGAACAGGAAAAAAGCATCGCGAACAAGCAATTCCGCGTGTTCGCGGAATTTCTGCGTGTTCGCGGAGATTTTTTACCGTTTCGCAGAGATTTGCGTAACGCGATTACGCAAATTCCGCCCACCCCTACCTTGTAGGTGGAGGTCAGGTTCAACCTTTGCAGAGCAAGATCCAAACCATAATGGAATGGGTTGCTCCAACCACTCAGACACAGGTGAGAGCCTTTTTGGGCCTGACTGGGTACTATAGGAGGTTTGTTAAGGGATATGGATCTATAGTGACCCCTTAAATGATCTTACCGCAAAGAAAATGCTAAAAAAGGTTCACTTGACAGCTAGCTGTCAAAAGGCATTTGAAAACCTAAAGCAGGCCATGTGCACTGCCCCCATCTTACAGAGTCAAGACTACACCAAAATGTTCATTGTCCAAACAGATGCTTCTGAACTGGGTGTGGGAGCTGAACTGTCTCAACTGAATGATGAAGGTCAAGACCAGCCAGTAGCTTTTATAAGCAGAAGGCTGACCCCTAGTGAGAAACGTTGGTCAGCTATAGAGAGGGGGCCTTTGCTGTGGTGTGGGCCCTGAAGCAGCTGAGGCCATACTTGTTTGGCACTCCCTTCCTAGTTCAGACTGACCACAAGCCCCTCCTATGGCTCAAACAGATGAAAGGTGAAAACCCAAAACTTTTAAGGTGGTCCATTTCCCTACAGGGGATCGACTATACAGTGGAACATAGACCTGGGATCCAACATGCCAATGCAGATGGACTCTCAAGGTATTTCCACTTAGAACACGAAGACTCAACTGGTCAAGGTTAGTTTAGTGTCCCTGCATTTGGGGGGGGTTGTGTAGGAGAGTAGGATCTGCACTTATGTTGCCCCCACTTTTTTTCTGATGTTAACACTGGTTTCTGGCTATAGTCTGGCTGGGTCCCTGCTAATCAGGGCCCCAGTCTCTCTGTTCTCTCTAAGCAACTTGAAGTGCATATTAGATGCACTAGTGATCGGATACTGTGGTACCTTATGAGCCCCTAGTATATGGTACCTTTGGTACCAAGGGCATAGGTACTTCACAGGCCTACCAGGGGTTGAAGCATGTATTATGCCACCCCTGAGAAGCAGACTAAATCTGACACCACAGGCCTGCTACTGCAGCCTGAGTGAGGTAGTGTTAGCACTCCTCGTTGATATATAGGTTCCCTATATCCAACCTTACACACACATATAAACCTATCAGTCACCCCTAAGACAGGCCCTATCAATCCTGAGGGCAGGGTGCTTGGTTTCCATGTGAGGGGGTGCCTCTGCCTGAGCAGGGCCCCTCTGCAGCCCTCAGAGTCTATTCTCTGTGGCTGTTTGTGGATGCGGTTAAACCATATACTCTTAAGTGCATTATAACCTCGAGGTAAATGCTAACTCTGGGATGACTGCATCAAAACATGTTGTGTTTGGTGTCAAACGCTTTGGAATCATACCCCCACACCAGTAACTGGTGTGGGAGTATGATCCCACCCTTCTAGAGGGGTAGACATGTACCTACTGTGGAAACACGGTAGAATCCTGAAAGAGCCCTGGCATCACAAAATGGATGCCACCAGCACAGACACTGGGCTGCCCTCCTGCTGCTGACCAAAACTCACAGTGGAGGAGGCCCAACAATAGGCATCCTGTCACAGTGAGGTGTCACCACCTTCCAAGTGGGGGCAACAGAAGTGCAGATCCTACTCTCCTACACAACCCCCCCCAAACGTAGGGACACTAAACTAACCTTGACCAGTTGAGTCTTCGTGTTCTAAGTGGAAATACCTTGAGAGTCCATCTGCATTGGCATGTTGGATCCCAGGTCTATGTTCCACTGTATAGTCGATCCCCTGTAGGGAAATGGACCACCTTAAAAGTTTTGGGTTTTCACCTTTCATCTGTTTGAGCCATAGGAGGGGCTTGTGGTCAGTCTGAACTATGAAGGGAGTGCCAAACAAGTATGGCCTCAACTGCTTCAGGGCCCACACCACAGCAAAGGCCCCCTCTCTATAGCTGACCAACGTTTCTCACTAGGGGTCAGCCTTCTGCTTATAAAAGCTACTGGCTGGTCTTGACCTTCATCATTCAGTTGAGACAGTTCAGCTCCCACACCCAGTTCAGAAGCATCTGTTTGGACAATGAACTTTTTGGTGTAGTCTTGACTCTGTAAGATGGGGGCAGTGCACATGGCCTGCTTTAGGTTTTCAAATGCCTTTTGACAGCTAGCTGTCCAGTGAATCTTTTTTAGCATTTTCTTTGCGGTAAGATCATTTAAGGGGGTCACTATAGATCCATATCCCTTAACAAACCTCCTATAGTACCCAGTCAGGCCCAAAAAGGCTCTCACCTGTGTCTGAGTGGTTGATTCTTTCTTTATTTCATCTTTTCTCTCTCTTTTCCCTAGTGTAGTTTCCATCTTTCTAATGGATGCTCACGGCAATCTTCCTCGATCGCTTAATTACGATTGTCTGCCGTCCTATGACACTGCAAGTCCTGCAGGCCTATTGCCACTACTCAGGTCGCAATTTAGACTCCTACCGTGACCCTGCAACCGGGACAGAATACTACACAAGAGAGAAATTTCAAGAGTTCTTTGTTCTAGGTCTTAAATTGTAGTGTTCCTTCCCAGACGTGGTTTGATCTTGGAACAATGTTCGTGGATTAGTCGTATTCAAGCGACGATGTGATGGTATTGCTTCTTGAAGAATGTCGTCGTGCTCTTTCTCAGACAGTGTCCCATTTACGTGTGCATCACTAAAGGGCACGAATCGTGGAACCTTCTCACTTTCAGAGTCACCAATACCCCTGCGCACCCATTGATCGTAGGGTAAAGGCAAAGGCACTTTCTTACAATGTACACCGTGAATCAAATTTTTCTTTCCTTCGACTTTAACTGCTGTTCTCGTAGTTAGCAAAACCATTCGGGGCTCTCTCCACCTGGGTTCCAAATTTCTCGTCCTTTGGAAATTCTTGGTGCAGACCCAGTCACCTGGTCGGATGGAATGACCTGGGTCTGTGGAGGCCTCCGGCAGAGCACTCTGAACCTGTTGATGGAGAACACGCAATTTAGTCGTAAGGTCATGCAGGTAGTCAATCAACATTGGATATGGCAAGTCTGAGTATTTCTTAGGGCGAGGGACTCCCCATACATTAGCCGGGCGTCCAAAAACCACTTCGTAAGGGCTAAGTCCCAAACGAGAGTGTACTGCAGTTCTGGTGGACAGCAGAGCTAATTGGCAATGCATCGGGCCAATTGAGTCCTGTACTCGCTTGAACCTTTGCTAGTTTTAATTTTAAGGTTCCGTTGTAACATTCTACTAAAACCCGCTGACTGTGGATGATTTGCCGCATGGAACTTTTGCTTGATACCAAGACCTGCACAAACTTTTTGCATGACTTGGCCAACAAATTCGCTCCCATTGTCACTCCAGACAATGCGCGGCAAACCAAACCTGGGAAATAATTCTTTTAGTAGAACTTTAGCTGTGGATAAGGCTGTGTTATCCTTTAAAGGGTATTGTTAGAACCGGCGGTCTCTAGTTGGCAGAGGTATACACTTCTGACAAATAGGGACCAACCAACTCTAGTCAGGGCAAGGGGATTACACACTCAGATAACCCCTGCTACCCCCTTGGTAGCTTGGCAGAGCAGACAGGCTTATCTCAGAGGCAGTGTGTTAAGCATTTATGACCACATCCAGTAATAAAGTGAATACACTACAGATGGACACGACACAGAAGTTATTATAAAAATAGTATTTTTATATAAGGCTTAGCACAAGACCAAATAACGACAAAAATATACCACAGACTTAATAAATACTCTTTGGAAGGAAAAATAATAGTTCAAGTAAGGTTTCTTCTTGGCAAATAGTTCTTTAGCAAAGTATTCTTCTGAGCACAGGTCTTTGGCAACAATGTAACCCCCACAGGAGTCACACGACGTCGAGTCTACAAGATTCCCAAGGTTCGGCGTTGACCGCGAGGAGCGCTACGTCGAGCCTGGAGTCGCACAGACCCCACAAGTACAGTACCTTGAGAAACGAAGAGAACGAGGATCCACGGCGTCGAGATGTCGAGGTCGGCGTCGATCGTGCCTCGGAGTCGGGTCAATCCGCAGCGGTGTCGAGGGATGTCGGGCCGGAGCAGCGCTCACGGCATCGAGAAGGGCGTCGAGTCGATGCGATCAGCAGCGGCGTCGGGACGGGGTCGCTTGGAGGTGGAGCCGATACTCACTCCTCACTGGCGTTGATACCGGCGTCGAGACGGGGTCACTTGGAGCCGGGGCCGATACCCACTGCTCACTGGCGTTGCTGCTGGCATCGAGACTGCAGATTTTCCCTTGTGTACTGGAAACAACACTTTCCAGCAATTCAGCAAATGGTGAAGTCCTTTGGCCCTGTGACTTCAGCAGGAGACTGGCACTCTTCCAGTCCTTGGAGATTTCCTAGCAAGTGTTCAGAGAGTACACACCAAGTTCCTCTCTCCTTGTTCCTTGGCAAAAATAAAGAAGCAGCTTTCAGGTTCCTCCACCGCAAAACAGCACTCTGGCAGAAAGGGGAGGCAAGTCCTTAGATCAGCAGGCTTCTTGTCCTTGGTACAGGTTTCCTTGTCAGAAGTGATCTGAGTTCTTGGTTCAGGGGTCCTTCTCTTATACCCCTTTTTCCCTTTGTTCCCTTTGTCCAAGCAGGGAGATTCCCACCAGCTCAGGTTTGTTGGGGGTGTTGCCAGGCAGAGGCACCTGGCCTATTCACTGAGCAGGGCAGAGTCCTCAGCCGCCCAGCAGGAGGCGGAGCCAGTATTGTCACTGGCAGGAGCAGGGCTATCAGTCGCCCAGCAGGAGGCGGAGCCAGTATTGTGTCAGGCAGGGCAGGCTACTCTTCCCTCACTCTATGTGTAAACGCCCCATTCACCCCACACTGACTCATTCAGACCTCTGGAGCCACCCAGCCCCTGACACACACACCAACCCAGCAGAGACCGGTAGATAGTTGGACAAGAAAATAGCCACTTTCTAAAAGTGCTATTTCCAAACATAGAATTTAAAAACCATCCATCCTAAAGGGTGTGTTATTAAATTCTGAGTTCAGGGATACTAAACTCGACTTGCTACCATGCTCCCTGAGTCAGATAGACTATAAGGGAGTTAATAATCCGTCTGCCCATTCTGGCCTACTGGAGGCAGGTAGCCCTTCAATAGTGAAAAACGAAAATGGCTGTAATTCACTATTAGGTCATGCCACACACATCAGGGCATGACCTACCTTTTACCAACAATGCACCCTGCCCTAGGGCCTACCATAGAGGTGTCTGAAATGTGGCAAAGTGAAGGTTTGGAGACTGGCAAGTAGGTTTCCTTGCCAAGTCGACATGGCAGTCAGGGACTGCACGCAGGCGCTGCGGTGGCAGGCCTGAGACACATTTTACACGCTGCTTCTGTGGGTGGCACAACCAGTGCTGCAAGCCCACCAGCAGCAGTTTAACTTACACGCCCTTGGCACACGCAGTGCACTAGACTAGGGTCTGAACAGTAAGTCAACCAAGCCAATCATGGTAACACCAATCAATGTAACAATTTAACATAGGGAGCACTTGCACTGTGGCACTGATCAGCAGTGGCACAGTGCCCAAAGCAATAATCCAGCAAAAACATCGTAAACAGAGGAGGCAAACAGAAAAAAATGGAGGAGAGACTCATGCCAATGATGCCAGGTCTAACACGTGTCCCCTCCAGCTGAAATGTGGGGAGAACTACCCTTCACCCAGGGAGTCCTCATCACTAAGGCGGAAAAATCTGGACAGACCATCAGCATTGGCGTGATCTGTACCAGGGCGGTGTTCCACCGTAAAGTCCATCCCCTGTAGGGAAATGGACCACCTCAACAGCTTTGGGTTCTCACCCCTCATCTGCATTAGCCATCTGAGGGGCCTGTGGTCTGTCTGAACCCGGAAGTGAGTCCCAAACAGGTAGGGTCTTAGCTTCTTCAGCGCCCAGACCACAGCAAATGCCTCACGCTCTATCGCACTCCACCTTTGTTCCCTGGGAAGTAACCTCCGGCTGATGAAGGCTACAGGTAAGTCTCGGCCCTCCTCATTCATCTGTGCTAGAACAGCCCCCACACCATGCTCTGAAGCGTCTGTCTGGACAATGAATTCTTTTGAAAAGTCGGGTGCCTGGAGTACCGGTGCTGTACACATTGCAGTTTTCAGGGTGTCAAAGGCGTTCTGACAGGCGTCAGTCCAGATCACAAGTCTCGGCTGCTTCCTGGAAGTCAGCGAGGTCAAGGGGTGCACAATGTTGCCATACCCCTTGACAAACCTCCTGTAGTAACCCGTGAGACCCAAGAAGGCTCTCACCTGAGTCTGGGTTTTGGGCGGTTCCCAAGCCAGGATGGTATATATCTTGGGTTGCAGGGGGGCCACCTTGCCACTCCCTACTTGGTGCCCCAAGTACACCACTGAACCCTGCCCAATCTGGCACTTACTAGCCTTGATTGTGAGGCCTGCTCTGCGCAGGGCCAACAACACTTCGTGGAGGTGGCGCAAGTGTTCCTCCCAGCTGGCGCTGAACACTGCTATATCGTCCAGGTAGGCGGCGCTGAAATCTTCCAGCCCGGCCAATACCTGGTTAACCAACCTCTGGAATGTGGCAGGGGCATTCTTCATCCCAAAGGGCATCACACGGAACTGGTAGTGCCCATCTGGTGTGGAGAATGCAGACCTCTCTTTTGCCCCATCAGTCAAGGCGATCTGCCAGTACCCAGACGTTAGATCAAACGTACTAAGGTACCGGGCAGCTCCCAACCGATCGATGAGCTCATCAGCTCTGGGGATGGGGTGCGCGTCAGTCTTGGTGACCGAATTGAGTCCTCGGTAATCCACACAGAACCGAAGTTCTGGTGAAGCACCAGGCGCTGCAGTCTTTGGGACCAAGACCACTGGGCTGGCCCAAGGACTGCTAGAGGACTCAACCACCCCTAAGGCAAACATCTTGGAGACCTCCTCCTTGATATATGCTCTGACCTTTTCAGTCACCCTGTAGGCCTTGTGCCTCACAGGAGTGCTGTCCCCAGTGTCCACATCATGGACACACCACTGAGTGACACCAGGGATTAAGGAGAACAGATCAGGGAATTGTACCAACAGATGGCGACAATCTTGCTGCTGCTCAGGGGTCAGTGTGTCAGAGAGGACAACACCATCCACTGACCCATCTTTTTCTTTTGCACACAGGAGGTCAGGAAGAGGCTCACTCTCCTCCTCCATCCCAGCATCTGTGGCAAGGAGCATGCCCACTTCGGACCTTTCTAAGTGGGGCTTTAACCGGTTGACATGCAGGACCCTTAAGGGGTTCCTGGGAGACTTCAAGTCCACCAAGTAGGTGACATCGCTCTTTTTCTCCACAACCTCAAATGGTCCGGTCCACCTGTCCTTGAGCGCACAAGGTTCCACAGGGGCCATGACCCAAACTTTCTGACCAGGTTGAAGCTCAACCAGAGTGGCATTCTGATCATACCACCGCTTCATCTCTTCCTGGCTGGCCTCCAGATTTGCCTGAGCAAGATCTCTGAAGCGCCGAGTCTGGTTCCTAAAGGCCAGCATGTAACTATATACATCCTGGGGAGGTTTCCTGGGAGATTGCTCCCAGCCTTCTTTGACCAGACTCAAAGGTCCTCTTACCGGGTGACCATACAAAAGCTCAAAGGGGCTGAACCCTAGAGACTTTTGTGGCACCTCACGGTAAGCAAACAGCAGGCATGGCAAGAGGACGTCCCATTTACGCCTCATTGGTTCTTCAAGACCCATGATCATGCCTTTTAGGGTCCGGTTGAATCTCTCAACCAGCCCATTCCCTTGAGGGTGGTAAGGAGTGGTAAACTTGTAGGTTACCCCACACTCCTTCCACAGAGACTTCATATAATTCGAAATGAAGTTGGTGCCCCGGTCTGACACCACCTCTCTGGGGAACCCCATGCGGGAGAAAACACCCATCAGTGCCCGTCCCACCACGGGGGCCGTCACTGTGCGGAGAGGGATGGCTTCCGGGTACCGGGTGGCATGGTCCACCAAGACCAGGATAAACCTGTTGCCCATGGCTGTCTTGGGGTCCAGTGGCCCCACAATGTCAATTTCCACTCGCTCAAAGGGGGTACAGACGACGGGAAAAGGTTGGAGGGGAGCCTTCTGCTTCCGCCCACTTTTCCCACTTGCCTGACAAGTTTGACAGGTCCTACAATGGATATCTGAATCCCTTCTCATCTGGGGCCAATAAAAATGGGTGACAAGCCTGTCATAGGTCTTGTCCTGCCCCAGATGTCCAGCTAACGGAACGTCATGAGCCAACCCCAGTAGGAAGGCTCTGAAGCGCTGGGGTACCACCAGCACACGGGCTGACCCAGGCTCAGCAGCCTTAGGCTCGCTATACAGGAGGTCGTTCTCCCAGTAGACCCAATGTGATCCTGACTGATCACCTGTCGTTTGGGCTGAGGCCTGCTGCCTCATACCCACAAGAGAAGGGCACACTTTCTGTTCAGCACAAAATTCCTCCCTGGAGGGACCACAATCCTGCTGCCAATGGGTCAGCTCGGGCAGGTCTCCCAGTTCGGCCACTTGTTCTCCTGTCGGTTCCAGGGCATCCCCCTCAGGGTCTGCTCCCTCCTGGACCGCGGGAACGATGGGGGACGGTTTCCCGCGCCCCCTTCCCCTTCTCTTCACGGTTGGGACCTGGGCCATACTTTCAGGCTCCAGGGCCCCATCAACACCCTTACTGACTGACATGGACCGGGTGGTCGCACACACCCACTCAGGCAGACCCAACATTTCCAGATGCGATTTTCTCTCCACCTTAGCCCAAGGGGAGTCCTCCAAATCATTGCCCAGGAGATAATCAACAGGCATGGCGGGCCTCACAGCAACCTGAAGAGTACCTGAGACCCCCCCCCACTCAAAGGGAACTTGAGCTACCTCACACTGACTCTGTGAGTTGTCAGCAGCTACAACGGGGTAGAATGCATGAGGGACCACCTGCTCTCTGGACACCAAGTGACACTTGACAGCTGTCACACTCGCTCCGGTGTCTCTGAGAGCTTCCACCCTATGGCCATTAATGGTCACCCACTGCCTATATTTCTTAGTGTTACTAGGCAGAGGGGTTGGAGGGACCATTTCCACGTCTCCTAAAGAGACCAGGGACATTTCTGCGGGACCCCACCCACCGGGGGCACCCATCTCATCCCCTCCCAGGGCTACACTCGCTACCTGACGAGGGGGTGCACGTGGCGGTGCATTCGAATCCTTCATGGGACACTGGGGATCATAATAGCGGTGTCCCACCTGCTTACAGGCATAGCAGGTCATGGGGCCCCTGTGAACAGGTTTACCTGTCGGGGCCTCTGGCTTCTTTACAGGGGGAGGCTGGGAACCCTTCCCTTGGTTCCCTTGGGGACTACTTTGGGGCCCTTTCTGAAACTCCCTCTGTTTACCCCTGTCCCCCCCACTCTTCTGCTGGGGACCCTGCCCACCTTTGGCTGAGTCTCCCACTGGACCCTTGTGGACCCTGGTACTGACCCAGCGGTCCGCCTCCTCAGCAAGTTTTCTAGGGTTAGATAGCTTGCTATCAACAAGGTGCTGGCGTAGCTCTGGAAAACAGTTATTAGACAAGTGCTCCCAAGCAAACAAATCATAAAGAGCATCATAACTATCAACCTTGCTACCCTTTATCCAACCATCCATGGTTCTGCAGAAAAAAGACACATATTCAACCCACGTAGTACCAGGCAACTTCTTACATTCTCTAAAGGTTTGTCTGTACTTTTCTGGAGTTAAGCCATATCTCAGCATTAAAGCATCTTTCATATGAGTATAAGACATCCTATCCTCAGCAGGAAGGCTCAACAAGGTATCTCTCCCTTCATTTGTAAAGCGGCTCCACAACCCCGTTCCCCAATCATTCTCAGGGACCCGGTGGGCCAACAATGCTAACTCATACGCTTTAAACCATTGGCTAATATCTTCATTCTTACTGTAATCCTTGATCACATCTTTAGGAAAATAAAACCTACTTTCTGCAGGCACGGATGGAGCGCTGCCACCAGAGGGATTCAACTCTAAACTCTTAGTTTTAAGCTCCATCTCCCTCACCATCTTCTCACGTTCAAACGCTAATTTCTCTCTCTCAAAATCTAATCTTTTGCTCTCCATTTCAGCTTCTCTCTTGCTTCTTGCATTCTCTAATTCCAACTGCCCTCCTAATTTGAGTTTTGCCATTTCCAACTTGTACCCCCTCTCCTTCTCCCTGTCTTCTAATTCTTCGGGGGAAAGGCTCCTAGAGGACGCACTACTGCCTGGAGATGACACTGGCCCACCTGTGGGCTCTTCCTCTTCCTCTTCCTCTTCCGGTACCACCACCGGATCAGAGGGATTTCTGGCCTCTAACCAGGCCTTCAGCGCTTTGAGGAAGCCCTCTTTCTTTGAGACACCTGTGGTAGGAACTTTAAACTGCTTGCAAAATCCTTTTAGATCTTTTAGCGTGTAGGAATCTATCTTCTCCTTATCGAATTCCCCCACAACATTCTCCACAGGTGTAGCAGCTCCGGCATTCTCCATGGTCAAAACTGGCAGTGTTTAAAAAAAAATAAGCTCCAGGAAAGCGGAGAACAAAAATAGAATATCCTACCAAACAGACTGTGGCTGCGTTATGGTCTGCTTTCACTATGTAGCGTACACTAATCACTGCACATGAGTCATAAATGCAAAGTTCAAATCCTCACCGCTGACCACCAATGTTAGAACCGGCGGTCTCTAGTTGGCAGAGGTATACACTTCTGACAAATAGGGACCAACCAACTCTAGTCAGGGCAAGGGGATTACACACTCAGATAACCCCTGCTACCCCCTTGGTAGCTTGGCAGAGCAGACAGGCTTATCTCAGAGGCAGTGTGTTAAGCATTTATGACCACATCCAGTAATAAAGTGAATACACTACAGATGGACACGACACAGAAGTTATTATAAAAATAGTATTTTTATATAAGGCTTAGCACAAGACCAAATAACGACAAAAATATACCACAGACTTAATAAATACTCTTTGGAAGGAAAAATAATAGTTCAAGTAAGGTTTCTTCTTGGCAAATAGTTCTTTAGCAAAGTATTCTTCTGAGCACAGGTCTTTGGCAACAATGTAACCCCCACAGGAGTCACACGACGTCGAGTCTACAAGATTCCCAAGGTTCGGCGTTGACCGCGAGGAGCGCTACGTCGAGCCTGGAGTCGCACAGACCCCACAAGTACAGTACCTTGAGAAACGAAGAGAACGAGGATCCACGGCGTCGGGATGTCGGCGTCGAGGTCGGCGTCGATCGTGCCTCGGAGTCGGGTCAATCCGCAGCGGTGTCGAGGGATGTCGGGCCGGAGCAGCGCTCACGGCGTCGAGAAGGGCGTCGAGTCGATGCGATCAGCAGCGGCGTCGGGACGGGGTCGCTTGGAGGTGGAGCCGATACTCACTCCTCACTGGCGTTGATACCGGCGTCGAGACGGGGTCACTTGGAGCCGGGGCTGATACCCACTGCTCACTGGCGTTGCTGCTGGCGTCGAGACTGCAGATTTTCCCTTGTGTACTGGAAACAACACTTTCCAGCAATTCAGCAAATGGTGAAGTCCTTTGGCCCTGTGACTTCAGCAGGAGACTGGCACTCTTCCAGTCCTTGGAGATTTCCTAGCAAGTGTTCAGAGAGTACACACCAAGTTCCTCTCTCCTTGTTCCTTGGCAAAAATAAAGAAGCAGCTTTCAGGTTCCTCCACCGCAAAACAGCACTCTGGCAGAAAGGGGAGGCAAGTCCTTAGATCAGCAGGCTTCTTGTCCTTGGTACAGGTTTCCTTGTCAGAAGTGATCTGAGTTCTTGGTTCAGGGGTCCTTCTCTTATACCCCTTTTTCCCTTTGTTCCCTTTGTCCAAGCAGGGAGATTCCCACCAGCTCAGGTTTGTTGGGGGTGTTGCCAGGCAGAGGCACCTGGCCTATTCACTGAGCAGGGCAGAGTCCTCAGCCGCCCAGCAGGAGGCGGAGCCAGTATTGTCACTGGCAGGAGCAGGGCTATCAGTCGCCCAGCAGGAGGCGGAGCCAGTATTGTGTCAGGCAGGGCAGGCTACTCTTCCCTCACTCTATGTGTAAACGCCCCATTCACCCCACACTGACTCATTCAGACCTCTGGAGCCACCCAGCCCCTGACACACACACCAACCCAGCAGAGACCGGTAGATAGTTGGACAAGAAAATAGCCACTTTCTAAAAGTGCTATTTCCAAACATAGAATTTAAAAACCATCCATCCTAAAGGGTGTGTTATTAAATTCTGAGTTCAGGGATACTAAACTCGACTTGCTACCATGCTCCCTGAGTCAGATAGATTATAAGGGAGTTAATAATCCGTCTGCCCATTCTGGCCTACTGGAGGCAGGTAGCCCTTCAATAGTGAAAAACGAAAATGGCTGTAATTCACTATTAGGTCATGCCACACACATCAGGGCATGACCTACCTTTTACCAACAATGCACCCTGCCCTAGGGCCTACCATAGAGGTGTCTGAAATGTGGCAAAGTGAAGGTTTAGAGACTGGCAAGTAGGTTTCCTTGCCAAGTCGACATGGCAGTCAGGGACTGCACGCAGGCGCTGCGGTGGCAGGCCTGAGACACATTTTACACGCTGCTTCTGTGGGTGGCACAACCAGTGCTACAAGCCCACCAGCAGCAGTTTAACTTACACGCCCTTGGCACACGCAGTGCACTAGACTAGGGTCTGAACAGTAAGTCAACCAAGCCAATCATGGTAACACCAATCAATGTAACAATTTAACATAGGGAGCACTTGCACTGTGGCACTGATCAGCAGTGGCACAGTGCCCAAAGCAATAATCCAGCAAAAACATCGTAAACAGAGGAGGCAAACAGAAAAAAATGGAGGAGAGACTCATGCCAATGATGCCAGGTCTAACAGGTATGCTTCTATCCATCTTGAAAAGGCGCATACTACCACCAGAACGTATTTGAGGTTGTTGCATTGCTCCATATGAATATAATCGATCTGCAACGCCTTAAATGGATATGTTGGAGGAGCAAAGTGACCTGCTGGAGTTGGGGTTCCCTTTCCCGGATTGTACATTATACAAACAATACAATGTTTCACTATATTGTCTGCGCATTTTGGGATTTGTTCATTCTGCCATACTGGAGCTAGAAGTTTGCATATACCCTTTGCACTTAAGTGGGCTGGACCATGTGTCATAGTAACCACTGGGAGTACATAGGCATGTGGTAACAGCCAACGTTGGTGTTCAGATAATTCTACCCAACAACCCATCTCATCCAATATTCCTGTACTTTCTTTCCACTTACTTAACTCCCTCTCTGAAGCCTCTTTCTGAATCGCTTTTACACTTTCCACTGTATCCTCATACATTCCTCTCTCTCGGACCCAATTTGCAGGACCCGCCACACACATTCGACTTGTAACATCTCTTGCTGTCTTTTTCGCTACTTCGTCTGCAAATGCATTTCCTTGACCAACATCATCTGTAATCTTTTTGTGTGCACTACACTTCACAATTGCTATTTGGGTGGGTAAAGCAAGTGATTCAAGAAGATCAGTCACTAACTGACCATGTTGTATTATGGTGACATGAGAAGTGATAAAATCCCTTTCCTTCCAGAGACGCCCAAAGTTAAACGCTACGCCAAAGGCATATTGGCTGTCAGTGTACACGTTCACTCTCTTTCCCTTTGACAATACACAAGCTCTTGTTAATGCTATCAATTCTGCTGCTTGCGCTGAATTGTGTCTAATGCGTGCAGTTTCCACAACTGTATGTAAAGTAGTTACATCATAGGCTGAAACTGTATCTCCATTAGGCATTTTAAAACAAGAACCGTGTACCCATAGAGTTCCATCCGGATTCTCTAGTGGTGTGTCTTTCAAGTCAATTCTTCCTTTTGTCTCTTCCTCAGTACGGAAGAAACAATCATGTTGCTCCTCAACACTTTTCTCATCTGAAAGGGGCAACAGAGTAGCTGGATTTAGGGTATTACATTGTTTAATGTGTATGTGACTAGACAAAAGCGTCAGCTCGTATCCAGTTAGACGAGCACTCGTAAGATGCTGCGTTTTCGTTCTGTTTAGTAAGGTGTCCACTGCATGTGGTACCATGACAATGAGAGTGTTATCCAACACTATTCCAGCAGACTGTCGAATAGAAATTGCTGCTGCTGCTGTCGCTCTGAGACAACTGGGCAATGCTTTAGCTACAGGATCTAACGTAGCCGAAAAATAGGCAGATGGCCGCTGTTTGTCTCCAAATTGCTGTGTTAAAACTGACAATGCACAACCCTCTCTCTCATGAACATAGAGCGAAAAAGGCTTAGTATAATCAGGGGTGCCTAGTACAGGAGCAGAACACAGAGCAGTACGTAAATCAGTGAAACTCTTTTGGCACTCATCAGTCCAAGGAAGGGGCTGAGGCGTATCTTTTGAAGTGAGTGCCAACAAAGGTTTGGCTATTAAAGAGAAGTTAGGGATCCACTGCCTACAATAGGAGGTAATACCCAGAAAGGCACGTACTTCCCTTTGTGTGGATGGCACAGACATTTGCGTAATCGCCTGAATTCGTTCTGGTGTTAATCGCCGTCCCTCCTTTGATAGGAGATGACCCAAGTAGGTAACCTCTCGACAGACATATTGTAATTTGGAAGGTGAAACCTTATGATTCAGATTACAAATATCTTCTGAATCAGCGGCGACTAACATGTCGTCCATGTATTGGATAAGAGCAGCACGAGGCGGCAAATGAAAAGTATCAAGATGACATTTTAAAGCTTGGCTGTAAATGGAGGGACTTTCACAATAGCCCTGAGGTGCGCGCTTAAACCAGAAGCTTCGGCCTCCAAGAGAGAAGCCAAAAATGTCCCTACTCTCTTCTGCAATGGGAATATTAAAGAAGGCATTCTTTAGATCAATAACAGAGAACCAAGTCGCTGTGGAAGGTATCATCGTCAACAGAGCAGTGATATCTGGATCAACAGGAAATTGTGGTACAACAATTTTGTTTACCTCCCGCAGATCAATTACGAAACGATATACAGGTGGCTTAGAAGGATCAGTGCATTTAAGAACAGGAAGAATAGGACTATTGCATTTGTTACCTCTTGTTTCTTCAACCACACCCTTCTGGATCAAATCATGAATGATTTCCAAAAGCGTTCTTTCACCTTCAATAGAAATCCTATACTGCGGGATGCGCAGCAATTCAACATTGGGCTTGAGGGTGACAACATAAGGTGGAATCTCAAGACAACCCACATCATTCGGACCCGTGGCCCAAAGCACTGCTGGAAGAGAAAGCAATTCAGGTGGAAACTGATCTTTGGACAAATACATTGGAGAAGTCAATTTCTGTCCTAAAGTAAGGTGTACACCAGAAGGAGAACAATATATTGTAGCATGCATTCTCTTCAATAAGTCCAAACCCAACAGATTCTCACCGCAACCATTCGTCAATAGAAGTGGAGCTTCCAAATCATAAGGACCAACTGAAATAGGCAAAGGGTAAGAAACCGGATTATGAACAGGGGCGCCAGAAAATCCTACAGAAACATTCGTTAAGCCAGACAAAGGTGCCCCATGGAGTTTAGAATGAATGATAGAACTTCTCATTGCCCCAGTATCTAGAAGAAATGGCTCTGAAACACCCATTGTAGTGACGTTAACATAAGGTCCATTCTGATCTACTGGGATCGACACAACTCTCTTACTTTGTCCATGGCTGTCCTAGTTAGCATGAAGACTTTCATTCTCGCCTTCAATATAATGGTCTTCATTGTAATACTGTGTAGACCTAACATTTTGCTGATCAAAGTAGGTCACGGAATTGGGAGAAGGAAGGGCACGATGTTCTTGAGTCAACACACCCCGACCTCTACCTCTGTTTGCTGACTGGAGGCCAGCACGACCTCGTGGAGCAGATAATGCTCTGTTGCGTTGCAATAAAACCGGACAACTATTCTTAAAATGACCTTCCTCTCTACAATAGGCACATTGATTAGGTCCTAACAAAGGTCGCGGAATGTATGGCTCAGGTTTTTGATACAACCTCTGAAACTGCAGAGGCTGTTGAAATTGAGGCTGAGTATAACATGGAGAATAAGCTTGTTGCAAGAGAACCTTCGTTTTTAGTTCTTTCGTCTTTTTCTCTTGCTTCTCTTTTTCTTCTTTATCTCTATTTTCATAATATTGTGCCGTAGCCAATATCTGGGCAGAAGAAGAAACAGCCCGTGAGCTTTCTGAATCTTTTAATTTGTGTGACAGCTCGGGAAGCAAATTATATACAAATTTGTCCACAAATAATCGCTGTCCACCCTCTGTAGCCATATCTTGACCACTATGATCAATAAATGTCTCTTCAAAACGAGTAAAGAAATCAGAAACACTCTCATCTTTCTTTTGTTTGCATGCTGCTAATTTATCCCAATTAACTCTCAATGCAGGCATCATAGTTTTCATTAATGTAATAATTCTACCAGGGAGTTCCGAAATCAAAGCGTCAGGCTTTGCACCACCCACTAGATCTCTGTCTGTGGTAGTTATAACATCCCAAGTAGCACCTAGTTCCTGGGCGTGATCCTCTCTACGAATCTTAGCCCATATTGTCTGTGGGACTACATTTCCCATTAACATATCGATATCAGCTAGGTTCATGATGCAAACATCAACTGTCTGTGATAATTCTTTATAATAACCTGCAGGGTTTTTACGAGGATCCGGTAGAGTATTCTTAAGGGCCAAAACTTCAGATCTCTTCCAGGGGACATGTACCCATATACGTTGGAAATGAGCAGGGATAGGTGCATTACCACCTACTCCCGCTACCTCTTCCTTCTATACTGGAGGAACCTCTCTCATGGGATAATTTTTCAGTGTCAGTTTAACCGACGGATCAGAATCAAGGAAAGCCTGAGAGGACAATAAGGATCTATAAGAAATAAGTGTCCTTACAGCTTTCTTAACCTTAGAACCCACAATAAGTCCTTTATCAAAATCAGTCTGAACATCTAATAGATCTTGTGGGATCGGACTCGAACTCACATCTTCGCATTCTTTAATGAGTGTGTCGCACATTGTATTAAAAACATATCTTTGCGTAGGCGCATTCCATTGTGAAAAGGTAGACATAATATCAAGCACACTGTATTGAGGACCCTTTTTGATCCATCTACATACAAGAGAGTCCAACCTTTCTCGTTCTTCAAAATCTGGGAACTGACTACGAGACTGTCTTAGAGCAAAAGCTGGAGACACATTTAAAGCTTCAAAGAAAGGAGATAGAATACCAGTGACTGTGTCCGTGAGACGCTTACGCACAGACGGAGAATTAGACATAAGAATTGGAGACAAAGTATTAGGAGAACTGACAGAAGGAGAATCGATAACTGCAGGAGGAGCAGAAGGCAAGAGAAATCTAAGATCAGGAGATGAGGGCAAAGAAGATGAAGTTAACAGTAAAACCGGCAAAGGCGGTAATACTGGAGGAGGCAAATGCGGAAGAGCCAGAACAGGCGGAGGTACCGCTGGTGGCTGAACAGGCTCTAACGGCTGAGGTGCATTGGCACTTTGTGCATAGGGCGGAGGCAACCTTAATAAGCGGGACATTAGGGGATCTTCTTCTATATCTTTCTTATTATCAGTAGGGGAAACAGGCAACACCGGATAGCATTTATCTATCGCCATATGATGCTGTCTTTCTGAGATTTCAGTCGTATTATCAATTTCATTGTTTTTAAACTGTTGGGCAGCCTGTATAATTGTCATACCCTGTGCTTTTCTATCTTGTTTTGCTTGTTTAATTTCTTTCTGTTTGGCTTCCTTACGCCAAATGCGGAAAGAGTCAAACATTGACGGCCGGGCTTTTCTTTTGAATAAAACTGCTTCTAAATTGTCTAGCACATCAGGATCAAAACTACCATTTTCTGGCCATTTTAAAACACCATCTTTCTTTGTGTATTGGGTCCATGCCTCGCTAAAGGCAATGGGGCCAATACCATGTTTTGAATAGAGCTCATATGTGGGATAGGGGTGGGCGGAATTTGCGTAATCGCGTTACGCAAATCTCCGCGAAACGGTAAAAACTCTCCGCGAACACGCAGAAATTCCGCGAACACGCGGAATTGCTTGTTCGCGATACTTTTTGCCTGTTCGCAATCGCTGTTTGCGTGCTCGGGGTGAGATATCTCGCAAACACGCATATTGAGAACACGAACAAGCAAAAAATTTCGCGAAGTCGCGGAACTCAGATTTTTGGGCAACTGCGCGTTCTCCGCGGAACGCGAAATTACCCAAATTCCGCAAATTCCGCGAACGGAACGGAATTTACCGCCCAGGCCTAATGTGGGAGTTCCAACCGAAGGAATCGGACAAGAGTCCTCAAGTCGGGAATCCCTATTACAACCCAAGCAACAAATTCTTCCAAACTTAGTCAGACCAGGCATCTCGTGATATCACCGGACTGTTCACAAACTTCAAGGGGGTAAAACTCAGTTTACGCGGCATAAATGCACTTACCCTCGGCTTCGGCTATTGCAATAGTCGAATCTAAGGACCACAAATACTAAGGAAACAAAGGACAAAAATTGTGGGCGCGACCCATGAAGATACTTAACTAAGGACGTCTTCTCACACCAACAGAGGCCCGTCTATCGTCTCTCTTTACCATACATCATCAAAGGAAGGGCCAAGGCAGGGCAGCAGTCAGGGCAGCGGTCGTTAGTAGCCGTCAGGAAGGAGTAACCGCGCTGCAAAAGACCTTCGGACCACTTTCGACATACAGGGGTCGCTTAATGTGGCTCGCGAACCCTCCGGAATTTTCTTGCGGGGTTCCTCACGACCTTCGGGCAGAACCGGTACCACTGAAGCCGTCCCACGAACCAGAACCTTTTGGGTCTGGCGGCGCAGGGTACGCCCTAGTCTCCTGGATTCACCTGCTCAGCTACACAGAGACACGGGACACTCTGTCGGCGTTAGAAGATCAGGTTTTATTAGCTGCAGCTAGTACAGTTATCCTAGAAGTACACAAGGTAGGTTCTCAGGAGACTGCCACTTCACTCTGTGGCGCACCAACTTATATACTACATAGAAACATATACATTAACCAAATGTACATCCAGAGTACACAAGAAAGAGCCAATAAGGAAAGTTGGAAGACAGGACAGAACCAACATGAGAGTTTGGAAAACAAAATGTCAGATGACTCGAAGAAACCTCTCCTCCAACTATGTTTGTCACCCCTCCCTCCAACTAATTCATTAAAGGATTCGTAACTAACTTGCAGGTGGCGAGATACGTTTGTGTGTGTTGGAGGACAGTTGTGAAACGAGAGAATGCTAGCAGAAGACAGTGAAGGCCAGACGATAAGATAAAGTCAGAAAAGAATAGTGTGAACCAACAGATAGTTGAGACGGGGATTAGAAAAGCCAGACAGGGATTAGTGTACTCGGCCAGTCCTAACATCAGCTTTGCAAACAGAGGCAGAAAACGTATTTCGACACCAGGCTGCAGAAAAAGCAGAATAGACTTTGCTCGCCGTGCTGCCTGAGTGATGGCAACACAAAATGGCGGTGGAGCACAAAATGGCGGGTCGATTCGATCGTGATCAGAAATCGAAGTTCCTCATAGCTGGGCTGACTCCATCCTTCGGTTAACACAGACTAGGCATATTGAGCCCATAAAGTTGGATAAGGCCGTATCTCGCACAGTCAACTCTACAGGGGTCTAACTTGTGATTAAAATCACCGAGTACTAAGACCAAGTCCTTCTGATAGGCATCTATGATCTCCGCAATATCCTCTTTAAACTCAGATCTGCTTTATATTACTTATATCAACCTCCCTGCATATGAACATTTACGATGATTATACCATCATAATCGGGATTCGGGCCCAGAAGGTGCACTCTAGCGGCCACCAACCATTTGCATTTAACTTTCAGAGGGACTACTTGTTTAGCTATTTTAGTCGCTATCATAGTTATTTGTCCACCCGCCAGACAGCCAAACTGGCTAATCTTCGCTGGTGTATTCAATTGTACGTACCCTTCCTGCAAGGGGGTTTCTTCGCACAGCCAAGTTTCTTGTAGACACACAATTTCAAAGTATTTGATTGCTTTTTTTTAAATCATCTATTTGAGATATTCTATTATAACCATTGATATTCCAAGTCAGTATTCCCAGGCTGTGTGATGACCCTACCTCCTAATCGATTTTGCCTAACCAGCTTTTTCCGTCATTGTCCAATGATGTTAAAGGCCTATATCTATTTATTAATTTTAATCCTTTTCCATGCTCTTCCCTTTCATCAATTTGCAGCATAATTTTTAGGTTTTCCTTATTTTCGTATGCCTGCTCAATTAATCGAATCTGCCTCGTTACCAGTCCTGCATGATTTTTTAGGAAGGGCTGCTTACCTAAGCCTCTATCTCTTAGTTCCTGTTCTGGGACTAATATGATCCTTCTTCAAGTAAGTCCAGTTCTGCGCCCATTAATGCTACCTTTACCAATCGTGAGTATAGCAAGACCTTGGTTACTTCTTGTCCCTTTACATTTTCTGTGAATCCCACCTGCCTGAGGTCTTCTGACCTTATGTCTTTCAGACCTACACATTTAGAGAAGGTGTGAAGCAATTGAGTTTGATTTAAAAGAATTAATTTTCTTCCTTTCTTTCCACCTTTCTTATGATTTGTCGATTCAAGATATAACAATAGTTCATTCTCCATTTCCCTTTCTTTTTCACACGATCTTCTCCTAACCTCCGCTCTCCATTTCCTCTCTGGTACTTCCATACCCTTCTGTTTCCCTTCCCTCCTTTGTTCTTCAGATTCCCCTTTTTTCCCCATGCCTACCCACCCGCTAGTTCTTGTACATGGGTTGTATTATAGGGTTCAGTGTCATTCTCTTCAATTTTTTTATCTTGTGTTCTTCTCTTAGTATCTATATGTTTTACATCATTATTCACTAAACTCTGTTCCTGATATTTATTTAGGTCTTTCACTGGACTCTCATATCCTTCCACTGTAATCACATCCTCCCTTCCTTATGTTTTATGACCAGTTCCTTCTTACCCCTTCTCACTTGTCTCCTTGTTATAGGTATATATTGTTTATATCTCGTTGTTTCTCCCCGTTTTTTATAATCGGGTATCGTGATATATATATGCTCTGTTTTCCCTTATGTACCTGATCTTCCTCCTCCTCCTCCCTCTGTAACAGTAATCCTTCTCCTGTAACCGGTCTCACTATAGAAGGTATATGGTCCTTTATTTGTTTCAACTCCCCCACAATTAATTGTAATTCTTTTTGATCTTTCAAAATGTCATTTTTCATTACAGAGACTTCCAACAGGCCATGCAAGGTCTTCTGTAGGATCAACATTACTTCTATCATTGAGGCGCTAGATGACGCTGTAATTTCTAGGTTAGATATTAACCCTTCCACTGGGTCATTCACCCTTGCTGGGGGTGAGCTTATTTCCTGTCGCTCCTCTTCCTGTGCTTCAACTCTTGTATTATCATGTTCCATTTCTGTACTCCTCTCTGCCTCCCCTTCCTCTGTATTTTGCCTCTCGAGTGCAGAGAATAGCAGAGGGGATGACGACAGTTTTGGTTCGAGTATCAGATCACTTATATTTGAGATGTCGTAATGTCTGGCATTTCCAGATTCTGTAAAGTAAAACTATTAGGCCCCAATTGCTTTCCGTCACATATATTAGTCTCCAATAATTGGTTATTTTTAAAATGTTTATCCATAACAGCTTTTGTTGATTTGATGACTGATGCTCCATCTCCATGTCCTCCTTTTTGTTCCTCTGCTTCAATACACTGTGGGTCTTTACTTAACAGTGTGCAGTGAACTCCGCTCTGCCGGCGGAGTTCGCGGAGTTTCCCCCACTCTGCGTTCCGCTTTTGATGCATCGTTCAGGAAAAAAACTACGCTATTTCCATGGCATAGCGGAGTTTACCACGGCAGCCTCTCACCCCTTCAAGTCATGAGCAACAAGACTTCATTTAACTGCCTAGAGCGCCTCCACCAATACAAACACCTCAGTCATCCAATCAGACTGGAGAGACTAGAGATTAGTGTTTCACTCCTGCGCATGACTGTGTGTCTTAGCGTAGAGAAGATGCGAGAGTGGAGCTCCATCGACAATTGGATTCAGCCGCATGCAAACCTCAAATGTGACTAACGAGCACACCCCATTTATGTACCGAAAGGCAGGGAAGGAACTCTTCATATCTTCAATGCAGCCTGATATAAATAACTGTGCCAGAATTGGGGCCAGTGCAAGTCTATATAAGTTCCCTGGTGCCTCCCTCCCTGCAGTCAAACAGCAACGGCCGGTCCGACAGAAGAACTTCAGTGAAGTCTTTATTTATGGACGGTAGAGTTAGAGTAGAGACTGGCCTCTGTGCCCTCCTGCTATATCGGTGCAGCTGCTTTGCTCACTCAAGCTCTGTGCCTAGCTTTATTGATGGCTTCCAGGGTTTGGGTGGCTCGAAGTCACTACTGCAGTGCAACCTATCTCGCCACCATGATGAGAGACGTACCTCGGACACACAGTTTACCCAGTGTTGCCAGATTGGGCTATTTCCCTCACAATTGGGTGACATTTTTCCCATATGTGCGGGAAAAACCCATACCTGGCGGGGGGCTACTTTTTGGGAGGGTATAAGCCCATCGTGCGCAAAAATACTGCTGGGGCGGCGCCAACCACAAGGAATCTGTTGGCATGCGCTTGCTGGTGAATGAGCGCACAGCAAGCTGGATTGGTGAGGTATGATTGGAGGAGGGAGGTGGTCATTGGTGAGGTATGATTGGAGGAGAAGTATGATTGGAGGAGGGAGGAGGTCAGGACGGAGACGACCAGCCCAGCCTGTGCATATGACGTGACTAACTTTTGTCCCTCCAATGATGTCCGTGTATGCTGCCTGCAGCCCTGCCCCTTGCCTATGTATGGCACACAGCACGCCCACCCAACCCCCACTGCCCCCACACGTGAGGCGGACCGTGCCCGCCGCAGCAGCACATGTGTATTTTGTAAGTGCAAGCGCACCTAGTCTTGCACATGAGCAGCGCTACGCACCCTAGCCTAGTAGTAGACTCAGCTACAGGTATGTGGGTCCCAGGCCATCAAACTCGTAGCGTGCGAAAGCGCTACCAATGACGGCACTGGGCATCATTCTTGTCCATCCCCCGCGCTGTACATTTGAATGCCCACGAGCTTGGAGTTGCCGCTCGTTTTTTCAGATTCAGCGGCGCGCGGGGCCAGTTGCATTGCGGACGGTGGTGGTGGACCGGACTCATTGGAGGACGAGCGGGACTGTGTCATCGCGGCCTGCTTTGGTTGATTGCCGTGAGTCTGCGACACACACTGTCCTCCTCCTGGCTGCCCTGTCCTGCTTTACTCTGTCCTGCTGAGGTCCCCGAGTCCTGCCGGGGTGAATCTCACTCACTGTGTGTGGACTCAGAGACTAGTCACGCTCACCGACCTGACCCTCACCCCACCCACACCCCATGCAGAGTAGCGGGCTCAGAGACGGCTGGCACTGGCCTGGCCACCGACGTCTGACCTGGCCTGTGTGCGGCTGTGGCCCTGCGGGCGCATCCCGGGCCTGGCTCCATCCTTCCCTGGCCTGTGTCACGTGCTGCTGTGGCCCCGCGGTCGCGTCCTGGCTCTATCCTTCCCTGCTACCCTTGAGAAGTGGGTGACACTGGCAGTTGACATGGAAGTCTGACCGAGAGACCAGGGCCCTGCAGTGAAGAAGTGAGTCCACAACAAGTGCAGAGGACGTAGACTAGGTAGGAATGATCATCAAATTATATAAAGCGCAGCACAGCACGTCGCCACCATGAGGATAGCACAAGGTGACGGCTTGATCAGGGTGGTGGCAATGGCACAGATAAGGATAGCACACATTCCCAAACCTGCCTCACACAACAAATCGCACAAAAGTAGAGTCCCTGCTTTCTTCCTCCCTTCGTAGGCATCCTCAGCCTGCCACAGTCCATATATAAGCGATTTCCACTGCCTCGCTCCCTCCCCAGCACATTAGATCATTCTCTCTCCACTCCTCTCTGTAGCAGCACCCCCCTTGCTGGCAGCAAAGCACCTTCCCATCCTGCAGAGGCTATATTAGGTGCCAATGCAATCTAAGGGGGAGAGGGCCCAGGAGATGGGGACTCTGCCTGGCAATCAGGAAGGGGCGACCAAGCACAAACTCACTGCTGTGGTCGTACCGATCGGGATAGCTAAAAGTTGTGTGTTGCTCACACCATCAGGCCTAGTGCACCACAAGCCAGAGAAGTTGTGTCGGAACGGATTGTTGTGCATAAATGAATGAATCCCTTAGTGTGTGTGATGGGGCAAGGCCAGGCGACCCGGTGAGGCCACTTTTTCAGACCAAGTTTAACCTCTTCAGTGCCCCGCCCTGTCCCCGCCCTGTGCCGGGCGTTGCATTAGCGGGCGGGGTTCATGACGAGATAGTCTCGTCATGGGCACAGCGCAACCGCGCTCCATGACGAGACTATCTCGTCATGGGCACTGAAGGGGTTAAAGCAAAATGTGTTAAATCTCATAAGGCACATGGTCATACATCTGTTATGCTTAATTGGTTGCAAACATTTTATGGTCTTAAGGCATCTGCAGAGGTGCCCAGTAAATATCAGGGAATAATAATTGGTGAGAACTCTGGATGTTAAAGTATTTGTTGGAGAGATCTCGGTTTTGTGTAGTCCCAGTTCTGAATCAGAGTAGTTTTGAAGGTTAATGTGTCTCCTGCTAAGCACGTCATGTAATATGCAGATGACAGATTTATTTTTTAATGTAGCTAGGTTAGTGGGCTACTGCTTTGAACACAGATCCTTTTGTTACTTGCAGGTCATAATTTGTAAGCCTTTTAATATTGCACAGTGGGCTATGTAGGATATGTGACTGCTACATCTTTTAACCCTCACTGTGTCATGCAACACATCTTGTACAATGATTTACACACTTGCATGATTTTTTTTCAATGTGTATGGTATGTAAAGCACTCTGACAACCCGCATTACGTTGAGTAGCGCTATAAAAGAAATAAAATTGAGTTATTTAAATTCTGTGTAAATATTATATTAGAATTTTGTGTAAATACTTGGACAGACCAACACATCCGACATTCTTACATTTCCCCCACTATCTGTATATGTAATAGAATGTATTTTTGTCCTTAAAATTGTTTCTGGTGACTATTTCTGCATAATTTGAGACTTGCTACTTTGGGCTGGGTCTCAAAATCTGGCAACACTGAGTTTACCTGCTGCCCATCCGCCTTCCATTCATCCAAGGATCGCTGGCTTGTAGGTATCGGGTGACTCGGCACGTCTCTCTCAGGTACTGTGACCATCAAGTTCTGATTTGTTTTAATTTTGGTGGTAGGGTTTTCTTTATGAGGGGTGTAAGAATGTCTTCAGTTCAAACGTGTACTATCAGGTATCTTCAAGCATCGACCCAAAATGAAAACATGAGGATAATTGTACTTTATCTCCCTTTGTATTTTGTGAAGCATGCTGAGGTGACTAATTTTACAGCAGTGCAGATGGAATTTTATAATATCAATTAAGCCTACAGTTTGTAAATTGAACGTTTGCTCCGACCTACTGGCCAAAATTGCACACAATAGAAATGTGACCTATATGTTGTTTTTACTTTTTGGACAATTTATTTAATCCAGGGCCTGCAGGGCTTTGTGGCGAGCATAGGGCATGTTATTGCTAATAAAGTTAATGTTATTATTTTGTGGTGGTACCTATGGGTGACAGAGTGAAATGGAGAATTAAATTGGCGCCAAAATGTCTTTCTGTAATTTAATCTTGAAGTGTCACCACTCCTATGTAAGGACAAAGAGAGCGCGCACTTGTTATTTTATTTCTCAGCAGGTGCTGTTTTTGGACACAACGGAATAGTTAGGCCAGGTGGAGCCCAAATTGCTTTCACACCTATTTTTAGAAGACACAATGCAGTACGTTTGGGTCACTGGCTCCAATCCCAGCTGGTAGAAAGAAAGCTCGCCCTCACGAACAGCTAATACTTTGGACACAGCGTGTTCCTGTGAAAGCAGCTCTGATTTACAATGTTGTTCCCTGAGAGACAGGCAATAGCGCAATTTAGATTTCCTCAGTTAGTAAATTTGTCTGATACAAACTAGGCCTGGGCGAAGCACTACGCTACGCTCGCGTAGTTTGCGAAGTTTGCGCTACTTCGCACTACGCGAACTGCACGTAGCACAGTGCGAACACGCGTAGCGTAGTGTTGCGTAGTGCTGCGGTCATTTTTTGCTTGTTCGCGGTCCTCAACGTCAAGTTGGCGACCGCGAGCAAGCAAAATGACATCCCGGCGAGACTTTTTCCTTGTTCGCGATCAGCAACATCAAGTTGGCGATCGCGAGCATGGAAAATAAACCTCCCGGCGAGATTCCCAATGTGAGGAGGTCAGGTTTCTCATTGCGAGGGGTCGCGTATGCTCGCGACCGCTCGCGATGAGAAACTACCAGTTCACGTTAAGAAAGCTGCCGCTCGAGTAAAAATCTACTCGAGCAGCAGAAAACTACAGCTCGCACTGTGCAAAATGCCATTTTCAATGATTGCACAGTGCCGGTTGCTTGTCCGCACTGTGCAATCATTGAAAACAACATCTTGCACAGTGCGAACATGTTACTACGCAGTTCGCGAAGTGCTACGCGTAGCTCGCGTAGTGTGAACTTCACTTTGCGTAGCTTCGCGAAGTGCTACTTCGGGAACTACGCCCACCCTTAATACAAACCACTGATCGGGGCTCCACAGTGCATAATACATGATTCGCCAATTTGTGTACTTGCTCCGCTTGGTCAGAACATTCTTTGTTTCAGCTGAGCAGAGCGAATTTGTCACAATTAAACTAAGATCGAGACGAAGTAGAGTCATAAGAGAATATTCAGCCTGAGCGCGGAACTCCACGTGCTCTCGCGGAGTGGTTTGGTACATCCACGGAATTACGCGCAGTGATTTAATAATCCATGACCTTCGCTGATCAACGGGATCTGGCAGCGGCGGTTTAGGCAGTCTGTAATTAGATCCGTTTGCACAATCCCACCAAAGACCGCCGAACTTGCGACGGGTGCATCCATTAAATAGGGGTAGGACCCCTTAGTTTCACAACTATTACAATGCACATTGGAGCACTAACAAGGTATTTTTCAGGCTTTATTAGATGCAGACACGTTTCGGCGTTTTGCCTTCTGTGCACTGAAGACAATCAACACAATGCACAGTAATTGGTTCTTTAAAAAATACAACACCCACTCTCATTGGTGGATGGATAGCCAATGAAGGGACTTAAATGTTCTTGCTATCATTCACCATGTTGGTACAAAATTGTATCGGAAATCTACGATGGTAATTGTAAATATTGCATATATGTATATGTGTATATATATGTATATATACATACACATAAAGATAGATAGATAGATAGATAGATAGATAGATAGATAGATAGATAGATAGATAGATAGATAGATAGATAGATAGATAGATAGATAGATAGATAGATAGATAGATAGATAGATAGATAGATAGAGGAGAGGTGTGGCTCACTGGTTAGAGGCGGCAGACCCGTAAGCAGAGAATCGTCCAGGGACCAGGGTTCAATTCCCGACGCGGCAGGGTCGTGGACCAGGGTCAAAACGGACTCGATAATTCTCGCCTCGGTACCTACTCTAACCAGGAACACACTCGGCAACTCTGGGCATTAAGCTTGCCTCATCTCTACAACGGCCCCCCACAGACGCCGGGGATGCCTGGTTTCACCTTGGAGATACCCAGAAAGGGACCATCTCACAGGGATAGCCAGGACGGGTTCCCCAGCGGTCTACAGCGCCGGGACGCCCCGTTGCTGGGGCAGCTGTGCGCTTTACAAGTCTACAACATTTACATAGATAGATAGATAGATAGATAGACCCTTGACCTTCTGGTAGGTCGCTCCCCCCCCGCCGCAGCTCCGCCTGCACCCCCGCTGTCGCCGCTACCGCCGGAGAAGTCGAGGCCCTCCACCACCCGCAGGCCTCCACCTGCGCCTCATCCCTGGTGGCCAGTGGTGGCCTTAGGTTCGTTCATTTGCCTTGTGCTGTCTCTCGCCTTCTCGCCTCTGTGACCCTGTTTTGTGCCTATATATGCCACGCCCCGTGCCCCTCGCTTGGCGCTCCGCTGTATTGCCCCTTTCATTTCTGTACCACCTCGCCGTCCGCGCCCTCAATTTGTGCTTTTTTGTGCCTGTGACCCTGTTCTGTGCCCACTTTCATTTTGTACCACTTCGCCGTCCGCGCCCTTAATTTGTGCTTTTTTGTGCCTGTGACCCTGATTTTCGCCCCGTTTTCATTTCTGTAACACCTCGCCGTCCGCGCCCTGAATTTGTGCTTTTTTGTGCCTGTGACCCTGATTTTCGCCCCGTTTTCACTTCTGTACCACCTCGCCGGTCTCCTGTCCCCCGTCCCTGCCGCTGCCTCCCCTGCGGTCCCGCCCCCTCCGCGCCCATTCGCCGCTCCCGTCCCTCACCTCCCACCTCCCAGCTGCTCCTCCCTCCCCTCCTCCCCATATATGGCGGCTGTGCGGGTGCGCAGCGGACGCACGCGCCGCTGGCGTGCCGAAGGCGCGCCTAAGGCAAGCCCGTCTGCGCCCGTCCGCGCCTGGACCGCGCCCAGCGCCAGATCCCCTGGCCCCCGTGCCAGACACGAGGAGCACCGTCTCCGCTATGACGCCAAGACCCTCATCGCTCTCAACCCAGGAAGAACTCACACCTGCTGCAAGGTCGCCCCGAGGCGCACCCACGGCCCCTTCACCTGCCGAAACTGCAACTTTTCCTGCAACGAAAGCACCAAGACACCCACCACAACGGAAACCAACCAGCTCAGATGCATCCTGATCAACACTCGCTCCACACACAAACACGCCGTCGAACTCTGGGACCTACTCGACACTACATCTCCGGACGTCGCCTTCCTGACCGAAACCTGGATGAACGAAACCTCGGTGCCTGACATCGCCATAGCCATCCCAGACGGGTACAAGATCACCCGCAGAGACCGCGTAATCAGAGCCGGAGGAGGCATTGCCATCGTTCACAAAAACACCATCAAGATCGATACAAACACCAACGACAACCTCAGCACCGCCAAACACATGCACTTCCAGATCCACACGAACCCCAAGGCCACCCTTAGAGGCACCCTCGTCTACAGACCACCAGGACCCTGGGCTCAATTCTGCGACTCCATCGCCGACCTCATCAGCCCACACGCACTGACCTCCACCAACTACATCCTCCTCGGAGACCTGAACTATCACCTGGAAAACAACAACGACAGCAACTCCTCCACCCTGATCGACAATCTCGCCAACCTCGGATTCAAACAGCTCATCACAACGCCGACCCACACCGCCGGCCACACACTTGACGCATCAGCCACGTCTCCGAACTCACCTGGACCGACCACCACTGCATCCATTTCTCCCTCCGAAATCCGCTTGCACCCCACCGCACCCTACAGACCCCCCGCCGCCGCTGGGTCAAGATCACTGAAGAACAACTCCAGACAAGCCTCGCAGCCAACCACCGACGAACCCCACCAACCTGGATGAGGGGGCACTCTCCCTCGAACGCTGGATGAACGACTGCGCCAACACCATCGCACCACTGAAAAACCCCACCAACAGAGGCACCAGCAGAAGAGTCAGCTGGTTCTCCCCGGAACTCCTCGACTCCAAACGCACCTGCCGGAAACTGAAAAACACACGGAACAGGGACAAGACACCAGACAGCCACACTGCCTACAAAGACGCCATCCGCAACCACTACCACCTCATCAGGACCGCCAAAAAGACCTCCTTCACAGCCCGCCTCGACAACAACGTGCACAACAGCAAGGAGCTCTTCACCATCGTAAACGAACTCTCCAACCCCAGCTCCAACGCCAAAGACATCCCACCATCACAAGCCCTGTACGACTCGCTTGCCACCTTCTTCCCCTGGAAAATCACCGACATCCACAACAGCTTCAGACCCCGGACGACCCCGGCCGACCACGCCGCACCTAACCCACCGCACCCCACCACCCACGAAGCCCTGACCACCTGGGCTAACATGAGCATCGAGGACACTATCAAGACCATGGGATCTATCCACTCCGGCTCCTCTTCAGACCCCCTCCCACATCACATCTTCAACAAAGCCAGCAACTCCATCGCACCCTACCTGCACAAAATCATCAACCTCTCCTTCGAGACCGCCACCTTCCCTGAGAGCTGGAAGCAAGCAGAGTTCAACGCCCTACTGAAGAAACCCAAAGCTGACCCGAGAGACCTCAAAAACTTCCGCCCCATCTCCCTGCTCCCGTTCCCAGCTAAGGTCATCGAGAAGATAGTGAACACCCAGCTCACCCGTCACCTCGAAGACAACAACATCATGGACCCATCACAATCAGGATTCCGTAGCAACCACAGCACCGAGACCGCCCTCATCGCTGCCACAGACGACATCAGAATACTGCTAGACAACGGCGAGACAGCAGCCCTCATCCTCCTGGACCTCTCCGCTGCCTCCGACACCGTCTGCCACCGCACTCTACGCACGCGCCTCCACGACGCAGGGATGCAAAACAAAGCCCTGGACTGGATCACCTCCTTCCTCTCCGGCAGAACTCAGAGAGTCCGCCTCCCCCCGTTCCGAGGCTTTCAAGATCATCTGCGGCGTCCCACAAGGATCCTCCCTCAGCCCGACGCTGTTCAACGTCTACATGGCGCCACTAGCACGCATCGCCCGACATCACAACCTCAACATAATCTCCTACGCCGACGACACGCAACTGATCCTTTCCCTCACCAAGGACCCCCTCACCGCCAAATCCAACCTCCATCAGGGAATGAAGGCTGTCGCCGACTGGATGGAGGACAGCTGCCTCAAACTGAACACAGACAAGACAGAAATCCTCATCCTCGGGTCCAACCCCTCCGCATGGGATGACTCCTGGTGGCCCACATCTCTGGGGTCCATCCCGGTCCCCACCGACCACGCACGCAACCTGGGAGTCATCCTTGACTCAAAACTCTCCATGACCAAACAAGTCAACGCAGTCTCCTCCACCTGTTTCAACACCCTCCGCATGCTCCGCAAGATCTTCAGATGGATCCCGACAAACACGAGGAAAACAGTCACCCAAGCCCTGGTCAGCAGCAGGCTCGACTACGGAAACGCCCTCTACGCCGGATCCTCGGCCAAACTCATCAGCAGACTACAGAGAATCCAGAATACCTCTGCACGCCTGATCCACGACGTCCCGCGCCGTGACCACATCTCCCCCCCACCTGAGGAACCTGCACTGGCTCCCCGTCGACAAGAGAATCTCCTTCAAGCTCCTGATCCACGCACACAAAGCACTCCACAAAACCGGCCCAGCCTATCTCAACTGCCGACTGTCCTTCTACGTACCCAACAGGAAACTCCGCTCCGCTGACCACGCCCTGGCCACGGTCCCACGCATTCGGAGAACTACTTCCGGAGGCAGATCCTTCTCCCATCACGCCACCAAGACCTGGAACACCCTCCCCATCCACCTACGCCAAACCGAAGACCTGCTGACCTTCAGGAGACAACTCAAGACCTGGCACTTCGACCAGTAACTTCCTCCCCTCCCCCCCCAGCGCCTTGAAACCCGCCCGGGTGTGTAGTGCGCTTTACAAATGACCTGATTAATAGATAGATAGATAGATAGATAGATAGATAGATAGATAGATAGATAGATAGATAGATAGATAGATAGATAGATAGATAGATAGATAGATAGATAGAGATAGATAGATAGATAGATAGATAGATAGATAGATAGATAGATAGATAGATAGATAGATAGATAGATAGATAGATAGATAGATAGATAGATAGATAGATAGATAGATAGATAGATAGATAGATAGATAGATAGATAGATAGATAGATAGATAGATAGATAGATAGATAGATAGATAGATAGATAGATAGATGCCCCAAGTTAAAAAAGACCAGCACTCGCGGGAGAGTTTAATCCTCTTGTGGATTTATTTGCACTTTACACAACAAATGCGGTTCGGTGGCTCGCCTTCATCAATGTCGGCGAGCACCGCATTCATGCCTCTTTTATTTCTAGACATTCAGTCTAAATTAGAGAGTAGGCAGAACTAATACAGCGCCATCTTTGAGTGGTGGTTTTTATATTTTTGCATGCAATTAATCATTTCATTCCCAATCATTTTGCTTACATAAACTCCAAGGTTAAAATTCACATAATTCCACAAATTGTGCTTATTACCTGTGAGTTACATTCAGTTTCACACAACCCCCCACTTCATTAGCGGTTATAGGCAGGCGTGTCATTCGGCCACGCAATCTTTTCACAGTGACTTCTTAAGTAATATTATGCAAATAGTTCAATGGATGGTGCCACCAGAGTTCAAAATCTAGTTATCTTTCTAGTCTCTTAATTTCGCCCTGGATGGGCTTTTCCTATTATTTACTTATATCTCGTGCTCACATCCTATTATATCCGTGCCTTAAAGTTATTGATTTTGTAAAAAATAGAATTGAGTATGAACATGTAAAAATTTATTTGGATGACATATTAGGCTGATTTATCTAATGAGGATTTTAACTTTGGTAGAACCATCCATTGAATTATTTGCATAATATTACATAAGAACTCACTGTGAAAAGATGGCGTGGCCGAATGATCCGCCTACCTATTACCACTGATAAAGTGGGGTGTTGCATGAAACTGAATAGCATTTGTTGTCTGGGGTTCATTTGTTAACCATGTACCCATCACCTGCCTCAGAACCTTACAAAACGTGGGCTTTGAGATTCCACGGAGATAGGCTACTGGGTTTTGGTCATCTCTGTTTCAACAAGCATTGGTAATGCATTGGTTTCACCTATGTAATGAAAAAAGAGCTATTTTCATCAATAATCGTCCGGGAGAAGGGAAGAGCTCACTGACAGATAACACAGGAGTGGAGAAGATGTGGAGCAGCAGCCAGAGCTGCTGACTCGAGAGCTAGGGATCCGGGTTCGAGTCTCGGTGGTGCTGTGCAACATCCTGAAATTCTAAGCAATCACTTAATGTTGCAGGGTGATAAATGGTTATACAAATATGCTGCAATAGTAAAAGGCAAAACTTTATGAAAATATAATTCCACCAAAGCGGATGTTAACAGTTTTTCTTCAGCGGGAAACTGATAAGAGAAGCAGACGAGGAACAAGCATTGGTAAATGCAGGAAAAAAGATGCTACAGCCAATAGAAATGGGGGAAAGGTAAGTGGAACACACAGGAACCAATACGAAGCCAGGAAAGAGAGAAGGCGGGATGTAAGTCACTTTTAAGTTTATATGGAGAACAATAGATTTCTCAAGCATAGCGCAAGCGCTGTGCAGGTGAAACCTAAAAAATGTAGCACAGCGAGAAGTCAGAGCGGGGGCCTGCCGTGCAGATAGCTCTGCTAAGTTCCATTGCTTCCCAATAGTATTGAGACAGTGATTTGTAATCTCCATATCCAGCCTGTATGTTTTTTTAACATAGGCCTCTGTCCTATTTAAAGGGTCTATACATGCTCTTGTCCACTTGTGTATGCTGTCCTATTAGGTACACTTGTGGATTTCTGAAACAGGATCATCCCATCACTTTGTTGACTTCTTTGCTCTCCCTTGAAGCATCATCCGTTTCCTTGACTTTCTACATCTGTTTCCGCTTTTGCAGCATTACTGATAGCAAAAGTTATGTTCTCTTTGAACATTGTCATCCCTGATCACCATGTGTTCTCCCAGGACAGTTGAAATTGAAACCCATCTTCACAGCCAGTTCATCATTTTTCTGCAATGAACACTTCTTCAAATGTAACATTATTGTGTTCAGAGCCTTCCCCGCCTCTTCATCCCTCAATATATCATCTCACTGCTGCTTCCAGCAAATGTTTTTCTGCACGCAGTATCCCAATGTGCACAACAGCTTCTCTGCTGCTAGATTACCATCTGACAGTGTGAGATTTTTACCAATATCTGGTGGGCCTTGGACACAAGTTCGACTGTTATTTTTTTCCAGTCCACAACCAGCTATGCTTGGCATCGTGATTCTGGGCAGAAAAAAACATGCCCCCCCCACGTGCTGGGACAAAACTCAGAGTGCATCAGAGACTTTCGGGTTTGTCTCTGGAAAATGAAAAAAAATGCAGACCAGTTCTCGATGCCACCATGGGATGCTGGACTGACGAGCATTATACCTATTTGCTGAAACTGCTCCCTCGTGTAGACGGAGTCTTTTTGTGATAAAAATAAACTGGCCATTAGGAATCTCTTAATATGGTGGACATATTGCCGCTGGGCCTACCTTGTTGGTGGCCCACCAGCCATAGGGCATTATTACGAGTCAGACGAAGCAAAATAAATGCTGTTTTAATAACATCTCCATCTGATTACAAGTTTTCTGTACACATTTTTCCACATATAATTATACCGTGCTGCAAAGTCCGCACTAAAAAATAGACATGGAAGAACTCCATGCGACTTTACAGCATTTGGAAATTGCACGCAGAAAATGAATACATCTAGTTGGAAGTAAAGCATTCCGACATGAGGTATCAGCACCTAAATGTATCACCTGCTCAGATCGTGAGGTCAATTTTCTATATGTAGTGTAAACTTATTTAATTGATTAAAAACTATGGGAAGTATGTAAATTGTTAAACGCTTATTGTTTATTTTTTTAATTGTTATATTAAATTAATATTTTTTTAATGTTTTTATCCCAAGGATACTTATGTGAAATAAGGAATATATTTTGTTATTCAATAGTGCTTTTTAAAATTCTATCCCCAACAATCAATGTTACCATACCAAACATGTTTTGTTTTCACCACATTTGCTTTTTTTAATAAAAAGAAAATATGTTTTTGAATTTTTTTGCAAATCAAAGAGGATTCTTAATCCCTTGGATGCGGTTGACATGACCTGTCCGTCAAGATCTCACGGCCGGTGCTATTGACAGGGAGGTCGGGTCAAGGTATCTACCATCGGTGAAGCAGCTGTTGTGTGCTGTTCCGCTGCACTGTATAAAATCACCTCATGGGTCAGAGCGGGACATTTCCACTCCAGTTGGGGGGTAGAGGGTGACTGTTGACGGGATTGTGCCACTTAAGCATTGAGCTCATTTGCAGGACCAGCACCCAGAAAATGGCTTCCTGGTTGCCCCGAGAGTGCAGCGGGGAATGAACTCATCCACAAAACAGAGTTAAAGCTGGAAAGCTGAGGAACGTAGCTTTCCAGAGATACCTCTCCTATACTGTAAAACTCCAGGTGATCGCAGTGGGATGTGATCACCTGGACCTCTACTGGACACCAGGGATTATTTTTAAGAGGGAGTGCCCCCCTCCAATGGTACAGCCCTTTTTCTCCTGCGGTGCACAAGCAGTCTAGTAAAGGTCTAGCACCTGTGTGCTGCCCACCATGGCATAAGGCATTCCCCCACCATAAAAGAATGGAATACAAACTTTCTGCCCCCACCTCAAGGGATGCAGAGTAAGTGAAGAATGCCCATTAAATCTCAGGGATTTTTTTTTCCATTTAAAAAAACAAAAAGGAATGGGAGTGGCCAAAGGCAGTAATACAGTCATTGGGGTTTCTGTAATCAGTTTTCCCAGGGGGGCGGGGGTTGGGGGAGTAAGCCCACTAAAGGGCTAAGGGCATAGGGTTTGCTCCCAATCTGCCACCGTGGGAGGGGTTGAAAACTCACTAAACACCAAGGATTTCCTTTTTAAAATGAAAGGGTGGGAATTGGACCACCCTAACATAGTGCCTTACTCACTCTCCAAAGAGGGCAATGCTGTCTTTCTGCCCCCCTGAGAGGCAGATTGGAGGGCTAAACCCCCAGGGGGTAGAAAAGACCACTAGACACCAGGGATTTTACATTGGCCTAAAAAAGACGTGAATGAGGGTGGCCCACCAGGAATCGGACTATGTCCCCACCCTTGAAGGGGAAAAACAGCCTTTCTGCCACCCCTGGGTGGGAAACTGGGGAGTTTTTCCCCAATCTTCCCCCCACCCCCTGGGACAGTAGGAAACCCACTAGATACCAGGGATTTCAAAATAGCTCCAAAACAAACAAAAGGATGGGGGCAGCCCAGCTGGCATCTATCCACACCCCCACTCTATAGGAGGCAATGCAGTCTTTCTTCCCCCAGCGGGGCAGACTGGAGTTTACCCTTACTTGATGATTTGTCCCTAATCTGACCCCAGGGAGTAAAAAGTCCACTAAACTCCAGAGACTTTTCTACTTTGGATAAAAAAGATTTGTACTGTCTCACCCTGCCATTTGGCCATGCCTCAACCCCAAAAAGGGCAATAAAGTTTGTATGCTCCCTCAAGGGTCAGATACATGGTTTGTCCTCACAGGGGAAAAAAGCCCGCTAGAAACCAGGGAAAAATATGCCCCGAAAAAAGAGGAGGTGAGTCAGCCCACCCAGACATAAGTCATCCAGACCGCAAAACAGGTACAATTGCCTTTCTGCCCCATGGGGACTAAAGCATCGCCATCCCCATGGTGACGTTTTTACATGGTTCCAGGATGCTTGTTTCTGTTCCGAGGAAGACCTGGCTTGGCAGTTGGAGGAACAGGGCCAAGACTGATTTGCATATGACTGGGTCTGAACTGGGGTGGCAAAGTGAGCTAAAGAACGGTGATGGATTCAACCCAGATTTAATAGCGACTGGGGGTGAGAGTCTGAAAACTTTCAGCACTCCATCCATCATCTCTTTGTGTGTGCTTTGCTCGCCCTAAGTTGTCAGGGTATGCCCAGACGTGGGTCCCTTGCTCACTTTGCCACTGGTTTCAAGCTAGCCTGAATGATGATGCGTGTTACCCCAAAACTGGTCCTAGGTTTCTTGTTTCCGGTTCAGAGAAGACCTGGCTTGTCAGTTTGGACTGGACTGTTGCCATGAGGAAGAGGGTCAAGATTGATTTGCATATGGCTGGCTGTGAACTGGGGTGGCGACTTGAGCTTAGGAACGATGATGGATTCAACCCATATTGAATAGTGACTGGGGGTGAGTGTCTGAAAAGATTCAGCGATCCGTCCATCATCTATTTGTGTTCGTTTTTACATGTGAGACAGCAGAGAAGGGATCAATCCCAATTTCCTCTTAATTGCCATACTGAATATCTGCACTACTTGGGCACAGGGTCGGCCAGCAACCAGGTAAAACTACCAAACCCAGAAACTTTTAAGAACTTGATACCCAGCAGAGTCCATGGTGGTGTGCTGTGCGGGATCCCATGACGTTTTCTTACCCACAATACCTGCAAACCTGGAATTTGCCTAAAATAATGCATTTCCATCACATTTCTGTGAAGAAAAGTTAGCGAATCTATACAGACCCATACATTTCCTACCACCCAGTGTTTCCATACTTTTCCAGACAAAAACACTACCCCAATTGCTTGGCTGGGCCTAGTGCACACAACTGGAATGGATCAAACCAGGGACCATGCCAAGTAAAATATGGTTTTTGAATGACCCGTGGTTTGTTCTGTTCCTGTTGACATTACCTGTCCCAACCATTTGTGCCTTCTGCCAGTGTCTTGGCTCACATGACTGTGAAAGGCTCTGCTATTGGGGTTTGTGAATTCTTTCCAGACAGTTACACAAAGAGGCATTAGGTGTGGAAAGGGTGGGTCATCATGGCAGGATGACTGGGGAGAGGCTCTACCCAGCCCTGCTAATACTTCATAGGGCTTTATCTTCTGCACACATCGAAGAACCTGACACCAGGCCTGCCCTGTCTTCTGTCACACCAGACAGTGTTCACAAGAAGGGAATCTGAGGATTCTTGCTGACGATGACGTACTTGAACTCCGGTAAGAGGCGCACATAGGGGGAACAGGAGTCAGGAGTAAAGTGACTAGCTCTCCAGGGTTGAAGGAGAGAGATATAGTGGCAAATCAGCAAGGGGACTTACCGGTGTGGTAGAAAGGAATCATGAGTGACAATGAATGTGCAATAAGAGAGCAAGTGGCTCTGAAGCTATTTACTGAAACAACTCAATCAAGGATTTAAACAATGGCACAAGTGCTTCAGGATTACAATTAAGCAATGATGTGGGCAAGAATTTGCAAAAACTAGAGAAACTTAAGAAGAGAGAAATATAACGTTGGTGGGAGGTTGCCTCTTTAAGACAATACGTACAAGTGGATTGTGTATCCAGAGGTTTAAGAATTATGATCACCCCCCCATACGATAACCCCAATCTAGGGCTCCTTAAGGATTGGGCTTAAAGCAGTGCGGAGAGCTCAATGAATATGATACAAATTCCAATAAAATTCGCGGAAATAGAAAGAAATTAAGTAATTGGAAAAATGTAAGAACTGACACCGATTTTGGATAAGGAAACGGATCAAAATAGAATAAAGAAATTTAGGAGTGATCTCAAAAATCGTTTGGAAAAATATGAGAAAAGAATAAAAGATACAAAAGCAACCAAATTCCTACGAGATTGTTTGGATTACGAGAATGGGCAAATATATACGTTTGCTAAATCCCTGCCTGACTCACGCCGGCCGCTGACCTGCCGCGGATTCCCTGAGTGTGATTCATTCGCCTCCTCACAGCTCCCATTGACTGGGTTCTCCGTCCACGTCCAATTTTACTTCACACGGACCTCCCATCTGTCTTGAGGCCGTGTCCTGCTGGCTGAGTCGACCCTCCGGTTGTTCTTCACACTGCCCCAAATACGTGTAACCAGTCCTGATGATGGCCTAGATCGTTACAGGCCAAAACGCCGTCGACCTCAACAGCGTTATTTTTGGCGCCCTTCTGGCATTGGGCATTTGCTCTACTGTTCCTTGCAAACCTTCAACATTAATTGTTTGAATGCCCTAAATTTGCCATGATTTAATGTATCATTGTTCTTCCTGTTGCGCCCCTTTTCACCGCTGTACATACCACTTCATGTGTCACTTGCGCCGTCACAATTTTCACGAGCACTTGTGCACGGTATTTTGTTGGTTACATTGCCAGTAAATGTTACGCAGTGCTTCTTGTCAATATGACATGTACATATGACGTAATATGTCCATCATGTGTTGAGCAATCTTAAATATATGAACCTTTATACCCTCCGTCTCCCTGTGTCTTCCCTATGTGGATTTATTCCTCTAATAAGCACTCTATTCCTTGGTTTGCTTTTGTATAAACTTGTCCTCACAATGAATTCCGCATTGAGACATTGTTGTTTGTTAAAATGTTTTGATACAGCAAGGAGGCAAAGGGTACAAAATAGCAATGCAACCCCACAAAGTGAACAACGTTTAGACACAGGTTCGGAAGTGGAACAAGATGAGACAATGGGAAGAAGAGCAATAGACACAAGACTCATGGATTCACTGAGGCCCTCATACACTCACTAACAGTCCCACTCAGATGCTCATGCACACATTCACATACCCACTCACAGACTCATGAACCAGCTCACAGACCCACTCAGTCACTCACAGACCCACTCAAACACACTCACACCCACTGAAAGACCTACTGAGGCACTCACACACCCACTTATAGATCCACTCAGACACTAACACACCCACTCACAGACCCAGTCAGACATTAATGCACCCAGACACAAACCCACTCAGATACTCATTTGCCCACTCAATGACCTACTCAGGCACTTATGCACTGAGTCACAGACCAACTCAGATACTAACACACCCACACACAGACCCACTAAGAGACTCATGCACCATCTTACAGACCCACTCAGACACTCATGCACAGAGTCACAGACCTACTCAGAGACTCATGCACCCACTGACAGACCCACTCAGACACTCATACTCCTAGTCACCAACCCACTCTTACATTTATGCACCCACTTAAAGACCAACTAAAACACTAACGCACCCAGACACAGACCCACTTAGACACTCATGCACCCACTCCCAGACCAACTCAGTCACTTATGCTCCCACTCACAGACCCACTCAGACACTCATGCAACCAGTCACAGACCCACTCAGACACTGATGCACCCATTTATAAACCCACTCAGAGACTCATCTATCCTCTTGCAGATCCACTCACACACTCACACACCCACTCACAAATCCACTCAAACACTCACACACCCACTCACAGACCCACTCAGACACTTACACACCCACTCAGAGACCCAGTCAGACGTTAATGCACCCAGACACAGACCCACTCGGACTCTCAAGTGCCCACTCACAGACTCACTCAGACATTCACGCACCCAGTCACAGACCCACTGAGACATTCATGCACCCAGTCACAGACCCACTCAGACACTGACACACATATTTACAAATCCACTAAGAGACTAATACACTCATCCACTGAACTAGAGACCAACTCAGGCATTGACACACCCAGTCACAGACCCATTCAGACACTCATGTACCCACTCAGACACTTATGCACCCTCTCAGACACTTACACACCCACAGAGAGACCCACTCAGACATGCATGCACTCATTCATAGACCAAGTCAGACACTAATGCACCCAGACACAGACCCACTCAGACACTCAAGCTCCTAATCACAGACCCACTCTGACATTCATGCACCCAGTCACAGACCCACTCAGATACTGACACACCCATTAACAAATCCATTAAGAGACTAATGCAACCTCTTGCAGACCCACTCATACACTGACACAGTGATCTAGGGACCCACTCAGGCATTGATGCACCCAGTCACAGGCCCACTCAGTCACTCATGAATCCAATCAGAGACCCACTCAGACACCTATGCACTCACTCAGACACTTATGCACCCACAGAGAGAACCACTCCGACACTCATTTACAGACCCACTCATTAACTCATACAGCCACTCACACACCCACTCAGATACTCACAGAAACAATCACAGACCCACTCAGACACTCATGCACCTACTCACAGACCCACTCAGAGACTCATACACCCACTCACAGACCCACTCAGACACTCACAGAACCAATCACAGACCCACTCACACACTGATGCAGCCTCTCACAGACCCACTCATACCCTTATACACTCACTCAGAGTCCCACTCAAACACTCACACACCCACTACCAGACCCACTCTGACACTCACACAGCCATTGACAGACCCACTCAGGCACTCACACACCTACTGACAGACCTACTCAGACAGTCATGTACCCATTGACAGATCCACTCAGACAATCATGCATCCACTCACAGATCCAGATTAGACATTCACCCAGCTACTCACAGAGCTATTTGCTCATGCACAGTCAAACACAGAAGCATGAATTCTAAATTTGATGTTGTACAATTAATGTTCGCTTTTGGTTTGCAAATCCTCAACAGATTTGTGTCTCCCAAAATAAATTTTAATAAAAAATTAAGTAGTGTTTGATAAAAGGGTGGCTCTTAGAAGAGCCTTTGCGTTGATTGTATGTAGAAGATAACTAAACATAAAACAGAATGTAGTCTTCTAAGTTGCTAAGGAATATCCTGTTGCCTTTCACTGAGAAATGTAGTCACTTATATCTATCTATCTATCTATCTATCTATCTATCTATCTATCTATCTATCTATCTATCTATCTATCTATCTATCTATCTATCTATCTATCTATCTATCTATCTATCTATCTATCTATCTATCTATCTATCTATCTATCTATCTATCTATCTATCTATCTATCTATCTATCTATCTATCTATCTATCTATCTATCTATCTATCTATCTATCTATCTATCTATCTATCTATCTTCATTATTGTGTCCCCACTTTAAAGACGCACTCCACAGCAGATGAATTCACCGAATTCTTTAATGAAAGCATCCAGCATTCTCCATTTAGAATTCTTTACTTGCCTAATGCGTTTCAGAGCACAGCTCCTTGATCACAGGCTGCCAGGGTGCATGCAGTGTATCTGAAAGGCATTCTCCTTCACATATTCAATTATTTCAATTGACCTTTAGTGGGCCTGAATAGGTGAGTTAAACTGATGTTCATGCTGGGATATGTAGTCCCTTTCAGTGTTGCTCTGTCTCTAGTAGACCCTGCGCTGCAACAAGCATTGTGCATTTTAACATTAGCCTCCAGTGGGCCTCCAATTTGCGAATGCTCAGAGATTCTGTTAATCTGCTGTCCCATCAAGCTCTAGGTTTCCAGTCTTTTGTTGCCCTCACTCGGGCTGGTGCAGTCTTCACGGCTAGACTGCCATTAAATGTAATGTTCATCAACGTGTTCCCACTTTAAAGATGCGCTCCACAGCACATGAATTCACCAAATTCATTAATGAAAGCAACTGGGATACTCCATTTAGAATTCTTTAATTGCCTAATGTGTTTCGGAGCACAGCTCCTTGATCACAGGCAGCCAGGGTGCATGCAGTTTATCTGAAAGGTATTCTCCTCCGCATATTTAATTATTTGAATTGACCATTAGTAGGTCAATATAGGTGAGTTAAACTGATGTTCATGCTAGGATATGTATTCCCTTTCAGTCTTGATCTGTCTCTAGTAGACTCTGCGCTGCAACAAGCATTGTGCCTTTTAACATTACCCTCCAAGGGGCCTCTAAATCGTGAATGCTCAGTGATTCTGCTACTCTGCTGTTCCATCAAGCTCCAGGTTTCCAGTCTTTTCTTGCCCTCACTCGGGGTGGTGCAGACTTTACAATTAAGAGGTCTGGATGTTGACAATCCACAATGCCTTCAACCAATGGAAGCAATTGATGGCACTTTAACCCTCTCTGGCCAATCCAAGTTATGTCCACATTAGGCAAACCCCCTGTCAATGGCACTCTTTCTAGCACAGTATCTGCTCCAAAACACATAGCTGTGATCCACAATCCACATGCTAATCATTTTGAAGGCACGGAGCAGTAGCACACAGGAGAAGGCGGGAGCTGAATGAGGCAGTTATCAAAATGAAAGGCAGTTAAAATGGAGGAAAGGACCTGGTTTAAAATAATGACATTTGATTGGTTAGTGTAAATATGTTGGTAGCTAAAAATAGAAGAGGTAGTGATTTCAAACATAAAGGGGCCGATTCCAATCATGGAAAAAGGCTGCACGAATAGTCGTACGGAGCGTTTTCTCTGTACGACTCGTACCAAGTAAACTCATTCTACAACCCAGGAAGTATGATTCGTACAGAAAACCTTTTTCTGTACGAATCGTACAAAAGACCATACAGCAAAAAAATACCCACGATTCCGATCCGGAACTGCTTGTACGCGACGGCCGCACGTATTTCTGCAGCGTTTTCCGGCCCAGCAAGTACGATTCGTACCGACGTCACTACGTACCTCGCTGTGACTACGGGAGCGAAAAACTGCCAGGAAAGCAGAACCCTACGCCACGGAGCCCCGGTATTCGACGTACAGTCATGAACCCCATCGTACGTGTCATCCCGGTCCTCTTGGCCTACGACCTGGTACACCGCACACGCCGCAGAAGATGAGAACAACATGCGTGGGTACGGTGCGTACCACACGTACCCCTACGGCGCCATGACAACAGTGGTAGGGACCGTACCCACGCATGAATACATGGGTACGGTGCGCACCCCAACGGCCCCATGAGTCCTCAGGTACGGACCGTACCCACGCATGAATGCGTGGGTACGGTGCGCACCCCTATGGCCCCATGAGTACTCAGGTATGGACCGTACCCACGCATGAATGCGTGGGTAAGGTGCATACCCTGAGAGCCCCATGAGTCCTCAGGTACGGACCGTACCCACGCATGAATGCGTGGGTACGGTGCATACCCCTACGGCCCCATGAGTCCTCAGGTACGGACCGTACCCACGCATGAATACGTGGGTACGGTGCGCACCCCTACGGCCCCATGAGTCCTCAGGTACGGTGCGTACCCCTACGGCCCGATGAGTCCTCAGGTACGGACCGTACCCATGCATTCATGCGTGGGTATGGTCCGTACCACATGTACCCCGTTATGGCAGAGGAAATGTTGGATACGAGGCATGCACACGCAAGGAACGTGGCCATAGAGGACTGGCCCAGCATGTTACCTACAAATTGTTGTGTGTGTAGGTCCTGGCCAGCAGTGTACAGCTCCAAGGGGGTGCCTGGGTGTGTGCAGAGGCCTCCCAGCAGTGCCCAGACAAATGAGGGGTGGGTGCAGTGGCCTCCCAGCAGTGCCCAGACATATGAGGGGTGGGTGCAGAGGACAACCAGCAGTGCCCAGACATATGAGGGGTGGGTGTAGAGGACTCCCAGCAGTGCCCAGACATATGAGGGGTGGGTGCAGAGCCCTCCCAGCAGGGCCCAGACATATGAGGGGTGGGTGCAGAGGACTACCAGCAGTGCCCAGACATATGAGGGGTCTGTGCATATCACTCCCAGCAGTGCACCACTCCCAGGAGGATGGATGTCATTCACATACTGCATGACACACCACATGTGGGTGTGAGGACATACAACACATGTATACCCACCCATGGCGGATGCCCCACAATACACACCCGGATTTAATGCCAACAGACTGTACAGTCATGGAAATGCATACTAAAATAAGTTAGTCAAGGGGACCACACACTGTCCCGCACATCACAGGAGTGATAGGAATGTCCAGGTGCTGGTCCAGCCACCCAGATGATGTCTCTCATGTAAGGAATAGGGTCCACTGCCACTAGATACAATGCCCACAATTGTGAGTCAGGTGCCCAAATACCCTGCATTACACGTGCCATTTGTGTGTTCGGCCGTGATTACACACATGCATAGTGCTGAAAAGGGCAAATTGCTCCCTGATGCCATTCCTACATACACAAAACACAAGTACAGTGACTGGCAAGGATGGCACAGACGAGTTAGCAGGAGACATTGGTGAGCATGCATGGCCATTGGTGAAGGGATCCGTCACCAACAAAGGATATGTTGACATAGGTCATCACAACAACTGTGCAACTGTTTGCAGGGAACATGTCTGGTGCTACAGGGGAAGGAACACTTCCTGGGACAATGTCTCACAATCCACAATAATAAACACAACAAATTAATATTTTCACAGACAATGAGATGTCACACAGACACCATGGTCCACCTCATTACCATCATACTAAAACATTTCTCAGAACCCTGACACATTACCAGAACACCAACTTCATGGGCCACGTCACCAACATCAAGTACCTGAAATACAATAGTGTGGAAACTAAAAGAAAAGGCTTTATTCAGCACACAAACAAAAGAAGTTGTAATAAAACACTATTCACAAAGGCCAATGGCCAGTCCATAGATTGAGTCCAAGGGTGGACGGATGCGAGTGTGTCCACCCCTACCTTGCCTGCACAAAGTCACCTCAAGGGTTATCGACCGGGGGGGAGCATGGACGTATCCACCACAGGGGGTGGTGCAGCGCCAAAGGTGGTGGTGAGCAGCTCGCTGCACACTGCAGCCAGGGCATCCAGAGTAACCCCTGCACCGGAACGAACACCAGGGCCAACGGAGGGGGGGTGTCCGAGGGATGGGGTGCAGCGCTCTTGGGGGAGGTAGTGGATATGGGGGGGGGACTCAACTCCCCTGGATGGAGACTTCCTCAACCGCTTGCGGGGTGGTGTCACAGTGGGACTGAGGGACTGACTAGCCCTGTCGGTCACTTTGGGTGATGTCTTGGCAGGGGAGTGGATTTGGAGGAAGTGGGTCGTGAGGACTGCGGACTCTGCCTGTGGCTGCATATCTGCCGTTTGCCCCCAGACCCTGTGGGTGTGACTACATCCCCCTGAGAGTGCGTGCCAGGAGGTGTGCACTGTGCCTTAGTTGGGGGTGTGCTGGATGTGTCTGTAGTGGTGTGTGCCTGTGACTGTCTGTGTGTGCTTTGGACAGGCATGGGAGAGGGCAGTGTGGATGGGTCCGGGATAGGGGGGGACGGAGCACAGCAGTAGAGACACTGCTTCCTTCAGTGAAGAGTCCATGGACCACAGAAACCTGCGTTGCTCAGTCATCGTTGATGACATGCCCTCCACGAATGACACCAACTGTGTGAGCAGTCTAGTGTGTTCATGGAGGACATGCAGCATCGATGCCTGACCAACCTGCAACTGGTGCAGTGTGTCCACAGACTCTTCACTGAGGGCAGCAGAGGTGACAGGGGCAGGGGGTGTGGTGCCTGGTCCGAAGGAGACACGGTGGGACCCTGCACGGACAGAAGGGACGGGAGCAACTGGGAGGGCGGAGATGTCAATGGAGGAGGCAGGTACAGATGGTGGGATGCTGCCAGATGTTGTTGCATCCTCCGCCTCCTCAAGGATGTCAGCCTGGGACCCGTCGGTGTCGTACATGCTCTCGCCTCCGGACAGGTCCTCTGACTGACTCCCCTCACCCTCCGTGCCACTGTCTCCTGATGACTCCACAGCACTGGTGGCACTGTCGCTGGGTCCCTCCTCAAGGTCCATGCCGGTGTCTCCCTCGCGTGTGGATGATGATGCTGTGGGCAAGGAGAAGAAACCAGAAAGCATCAGTCACCTGTATACATCTGACACATGAGCACAAGAACAATAGGTCACAGTGCATATCAGGCAATGCATCATGAGTAACAGCTGGATAACTCCGCACATATGTAAGCCCTGTACTGCCCAGTTGGTAGACCCACCATGCCACTTTGACACCAGGAAACTCAATACACAAAAGGCCACTACTTGAATGAGCAATACACTGAGAAGCTAGTGTCTGTGAACCGGTGAGCACAGCAATAAAATGAAGTCATGACACCTCTTGTTTACCCTCAAATAAACAGGAGTGGTGCACTCAAGGTAAACTTACACACCTCAAAACTCAAGGTGCCACCACACTGAGAGACCTGTAAGTCCCTTGGAACACAAAACGAACAAATGTTGGTACGTTGGGACTCACACAACTTCAACCGATCTACATGTTTGGGATGTGCCAATTGGCCATTTTGCTAATAGAACACTGATGTGCCTGCATGCAAGATGTTGCACAAGGCAGTGCATTCAAAAGTACATTGACACTGTCATTGAAGAAGGTGCCACCTGTTCGGAGGAGCCACTGTCAGAAATAGGTTGTGTTGCAGAAAGTACATATACATGGGCCCACGGAGGTCTGGACGTCTTGACACTCGTTAGTTTGTATCACCGACAACTAACGAGTCTCACAAAATCAAGACCACCGTGGGAACATGTATATGGAGATTCTGTGACAACATTTATTTAAAACAGTGGCTTCATAGAAAATGTGCCAGCTCATTCCATGACAGTGTCAATGTACTTTTGTGTGCACTGCCTTGTGCGACATATTGCATGCAGGCACATTAGTGTTCTTAACACAAATCAACGAATTTCCACATGTGAAACATGAACAACTGTTGACAAGTGCTGTGAGTGCCAAGGTACAAATCATGAAGAGTAACAAATAGCATCATGTCAGTTGTCACCAGGCCATCCGTCACCTGATGACACAGTTGGCTACACATATGACCTACTGCCTGTCATCTGGAGTGGCACCCATGTCCACACCCAGGACAATGCATAAGCCAATGGGACTGCAATTGGGTGTTAAAAAAGGCCAGCTGTACTGTGGGGACACCCTCATGGCAAGCCTGAATGTACACACAGATGTCAGCACACACAGTCCAAACTGCGTTGCATCAGAACCACACACGTGCCAAAAAATGAATGGGCAGGATTCTTGATGGTTAAAAAAAAGACACAGGCAGCAAAGCACGTACATTGAGCACTGGCCAGCATCACAGGGGCACTGCCCAGTGTATTTTAGTACAGCCAATTCTCCCACAAATGTCAGACCTGCCAGTTAAAAATCTGAGTTGCACATGTAAGCCTCTCCCGCACCCCCCTCCCCCAATACCTGAGTCAATGTGATGTATACAGATCAAGAAGTGACACCTCTTATTCAGGGTTACAACAACTGTGCTTGCAAAATAGCTTAATTGACAGAACATCACCTCGTGGGGCTGAGAACACATGTTTGTGACAAACAATCATCAACAGATTGTTGTGAATAGCCACACAGGCAATGCCCAGTGTGAGTATGCACAAGCAAAATGTTGTATCCCTGTCCAGTGGACACATGTAGCACACATTAACCAAATAAAAGTAGGGCAGGGAACAATGCCACAGAGGCAGACCTATGCAGCACACACAGAGAATGTGCACAGTGTTGGATGACACACATGATTAGGAGGCCGGGGTGTCTCAGGGGACGGTAGTGGGCACACTGCTCCATGGTCCTGGAATGAGCTGACTCTACCATGTACAACCGTCATGGCACTATGCATATCTCACACTCATGCACATCATGTCTGAGGCCACAACATTGCACATGCATGCTGCAAGGGTGTCCAGTTGAAGGCTCACACTCCTATGTTGAGAATCAGCATCAGTGACAACAACTATGGACCCCCTACATAGTGAACAGGTCATGGCACAGGCAAGGTACCGACACAAGTCACAGACCACCCACCCACATGATGCAGAAAGCAATGTGCACTTTGATGTACTGGCACAATAGATGGCTATGTGCAAATGTGATTACACACACACCAGGGGACACATGTCAAGGAGAGGAAGGGATGAAAAAGATGGGCAGGTGACATTTAGAAAGAGAAAATGCACTGCACATATGAACTCTGGGAGTGTATTCATGCAAAATAGCACTTCCTAAAGCTGGCAACACATAACACAACAAAAAGCCATGTACCTACCCCTTCCTTGCTGCAGTTCCTCCTCTAACTGCCTATCGAGGTCAGGGAAGACCACCGCCAGGACACGTTTCATATGGAGGGTCAGGTGTCGGCGCCCGCTATGGCAATGAGTTGGAGAGAGCTTCAGCTGGACCCGGGCGATCCGCCGGGTCCAGCACCAGATGTCCTGCCACCTCTGGCGGACCTGGGCCAGCTGCCGATCACGCCCCCCCGCAGTCCTCACGGCCCTGACGACGTTGGTCCAGATGACCCCCTTCTCGTAGGCAGTTACCTGTCAGGATGACAAAGTGACACAACATCAATGCACCTGCTCCATGTCCCAGAAACACACATCAGAACATCTTTGAAATGTTGAACAGGGCATAGGATGCTGACAGGAATAGCCTCATTCACAACATGCAAGTGGCCTGTGTGCAAGCGCACATGCAGAACATGGCATTGAAAGTCTACAGGTAGCATGAGGGGTGCAAAACACTCAATGCACATGCCACACACTGTGCAGCACATGCAACAGCAGGCTGATGGGCAGCACGTGCCATGCAGTCACATGTCCCACTCCACTGACGCACCCTCAGCAGACTAGACAGACACACCCAGCCACTGAGCATTGGCCTGTCATTGACTACAGCGGATACAACCCTCACTCTGCACATGTGCCATTTGTCAGGGGGGAGTCACAGGTGTCGTGGCAGCTCTGCAAGTCAGCCACAAAGCATGGCTCACTTTTCACATCAGATGGTTAGATCAGTAGCCTTCCACATGCAGGTGTGGTGCAACACTTCACATAGACACTCACCCACATGACAAGGAACATTCACACACGTCAATGTCCATGAGGTCGTACACGTCATTTGGACACTCTCACCACAGGTCCACCCAACTCATACACATCTGTGGGTACAGTCACCTGTCACACCGGAGGGAACACTGAATCACCTCAGGACAACATGAAGAAAAGCCCCCAAGGATTAGCCAGGCTGAATGTCTCATGCACTATGCAGTGAAAGTCACTGTAAGCACCATGCAAGTGAGGAGTGCACACAGGAACTACCTGATGCACTGCATGAGTGACATGAGCATCCCCCCCGGGACACACTCTGAACAACAATGCATGTCAGTCCCAACTGGATACAATATTGACTGTCACACAACAGGTGCATAGGCAAAGGTAGTGGACTCAGAACTCACCTGCTCCCCTGGTCTCCCATACAGGTTGGTGTACTGTGGGAGGAGGACTTCCAGCAGGGCCTAATTCTCCTTTAGGGTGAATGGCTGGGCCCTCTCCACAGCACGAGACATGGTCCAGGGAAGCAGAGACAGCAGCAAGGTTGTCGACAGGAAAGTTGTGCAGGCAAGTGCCCTCTCATGGCTTCTGGCTGCCTTATATCTGTCTTGCTGAGGGCCATTCATTTTGAGGAGTACATAGTGATTGGTCAGAATCATTCACATCTTACGTTTACTCCAATCCCTTTAAACATACAGCAGTGACAGCATTTGCATCGTTCAAATTTAGAGCATCATGTCAAGTCAACAACCACTTTGCAACATTGTATATTGTGGCCAACTGACTTTTCCAGGACACCTGCTGGAAAAATTTGAAGAGAAAACTCGGTATCCATGGCAACCTGCATGCATTTAGGGCCTAATACCTGTCCCTTATGTGTCCCCTATGTAAATTTGAAAGCCACACACAGGTACGGTGCGTTTCACACGTACCCCTATGGCACCAGTTGCACTGTGCGTGTGACACGTACCTGTAGGCACTGTTAGTACAGGTACGTGTAGGCACTGTTAGTACACGTCCGTGTACAACTGGTGCGTACACGTACATGTACTACCAGTGCCTACACGTACTTGGACACGTACGTATAGGCACCAGTAGTACACGTCTGTGTACGAATGGTGCGTACACGGACGTGTACTAACAGTGCCCACACGTATGTGTACAGGTGCGTGTAGGCACTGTTAGTACACGTACGTGTACGCACCAGTCGTACATGGACGTGTACGACTGGTGCGTACACGGACGTGTACTAACAGTGCCTTCACGTACGTGTACAGGTACGTGTAGGCACTGTTAGTACACATACGTGTACGCACCAGTCGTATACGGACGTGTACTAACAGTGCCTACACGTACGTGTACAGGTACGTGTAGGCACTGTTATTACACGTACGTGTACACACCAGTCGTACACGTCCGTGTACAACTGGTGCGTACACGGACATGTACTAACAGTGCCTACACGTGTACGTGTACACGTACGTGTACTACCAGTGCCTACACGTACTTGGACACGTATGTGTAGGCACCAGTAGTACACGTCCGTGCACAACTGGTGCATACACGTACGTGTACTACCAGTGCCTACACGTACTTGGACACATATGTGTACGCACCAGTTGTACATGGACATGTACGACTGGTGCCTACACGTACGTGTCCAAGTACGTGTAGGCACTGTTAGTACACGTGCGTGTACGCACCAGTTGTACACGGACGTGTACAACTGGTGCGTACACGGACGTGTCCAAGTACGTGTAGGAACTCTTAGTACACGTACGTGTACGCACTAGTTGTAGACGTACGTGTACCACTGGTGCGTACATGGACGTGTACGCATTTCACACGCTTACAAAGTTGATACAGCCAAACACATTCCAGGAATGGAGGGCTACGAGTCGCACATGGATGTCCATCAAGTACTTATCATTGCATACTTTCAGGTGCAGGCCCTAGGTGTGTTAGCCTGTGATCTTGCACAGGTCCTTCCATCTAGTTGCACAATTGATGTGTTCTGACCTGTGGACACATGTCATGTGTGATGGGGCACGATGTGGCACACATCACCTTGACATGTGCCACATGTGTGTCTGTAGTCCAACTGTGTCATGCATAGCAGCAGTGGGTGGCATAGTCATCAACACCCGCACCTGTCTCCTGATGCCAGAGACAGGGACACTTATGAACTGACCTGTCACGATCAGCGTGCCCCTTTGGGACTATGTAGGCTGTGTGTCATGTGTTCCCATGAGCTTCATGTCAGTGTCCCGTCAATGGCATCTGCTGTTGGTGCATCCAACAGGGGTCTGTGTGGAGATGGGCATGTAACACATCTACGCACACCATGCCACATGTGGATTCCCATGGCTGTAGAGTCTGTGTGCATGGAACATCATATATTTTCAGTCATTCATGTGTTTGTCATCTCAATGGCTGTGTCTTTGTGTTTTCACGTGTGCCCCTTCATCGCACTGTGTGTGACATGTACATTTGACATTCCATGTGACCTGTGCGTGTGCCTTGCAGTCACCTGTCTGGATGAGCTGACATCCTTCAAATGCAGCTATGTGGTTGTGTGTCACTCCGGTCATATCTGTGGCTCTTCACTCAGACTGGCCCCCAAATCATTTCAGGGCATGTCATGTTGACTTGACAATCAACAGGTGTATCATGCATTTTGTCGGATTGCCAGCAAGCTGCCATCTGTGTCCTGGATGTATTGCACACACCAGACTCAGTAGTTGCCTGATGTGTATTAGCAGTGTAGCATGTGCTATGTTCATTGACATTGATGTTTGCCGACTCTCAATCTTCATTCCTCTAAACTATGTTTTGCAGGGCACCACCTGTCCCAAGACTAATGCCAGACTTGGGTGCCATGATGGAACGTGCCTGCATCCGCCGTTACAGATTCACTCAACAGTTGATTGAGGACCTGACAAACAGGCTGGCACCACACCTCCAACCGCAACACAGGTATCCTACTGCGCTGACCCCCAAGATGAAGGTGATGGCAGCCTTACATTTTTTTGCAACAGGTACGTTTCAATTGACCATAGCTGATGTGGGTGGGATGTCCCAGACTATGTTCAGCCGTGTCCTGCGTGATGTTTTAGCAGCCATGTTGGAGCACCTTGATGAATTCATCACATTTCCAAGTCCAGAGGGGTTGAGGGATGTCAAGGGGGATTTCTATGCCCTGGGTGGGATGCCCCATGTAATTGGGTCCATTGATGGTACACAGGTGGGTTTTGTACCACCACAGGCACAGGAACAAGCCTATCGCAACCGCAAACATTACCACTCGATAAATTCCCTTGTGGTGTATCTTGCTAACATGCTGATTTCCCATGTCTGTTTTTCAGGATCAGCACACGATGCCTACATCATGAGGCGTAGCAGGGTGCCACAAATGATGCTGCGGCTGCACAACGAACGAGCATGTCTTGTTGGTGGGTATAGTCTTTTTGTCCTATGTGTTGCGGTATCTTAGTCTCTTACGGCATCTCGTGACCCACTTATTTACATGATGTTTCCATGTAGGGGACTCTGGCTATCCCAACATGCCATGGCTGCTGACACCTCTCCGCAACCCAAGAACAGCTGCAGATCACCGGTTCAACGATGCACACGGCCAGACCAGGCGAGTGATTGAGAGGACGTTTGGACTCCTGAAGAGACGATTCCGGTGCCTGGACAAGACAGGAGGGTCCCTCCCTTATGCCCCGGAGAAGGTCTGTAAAATCTTCATTGTGTGCTGCATGCTGCACAACATAGCAGTTGAGAAGGCAGTGCCACTCATCCTGGATCCAGATGAGCAGGAGCATCCACCCGTGGAGGATCAAGGGCTTGGTCACAAGGCTAGTGATGATGAGGAGGAGGGGGATGATATCCGGAGTCAGCTCATATGCAACTTCTTCTCATAATGGTGAGTCACTGGCTATGAGTGTGCAAGCTTGTAGCGTTGAGTGGCATGTGTTGCAATGTGTGTCCAGCTGACTGAATGCACAGTGACTTGGATGTGGATGTGTGTTCTGATGTGTCACTCGAGTGATGATGTCATGCAACACAGTTTTGCAGAGAGACTTGATCGGCAATTTACATGTGTCCAACATTGTTGCTGTTTTGTACACTTCCATGTGTGCGTTGAGAATCATTTTTTGGTGACTTCTCGTGTGTCTGTCATTCCCAGGTATTTGCCACCTGTTGTCTGGTTGTGTCATCGTTGTCCTCCTGCTATTTCTCGTGTGGATTGCAACGTGTGCTGCATCAGCGTTCCATGCACGGACATGTGGAAAATCAGTTTGGGTGAGTATTGCAGCAAGGCTTTTTGGTGGTGATACAGGTTGTGAATGTGTGGTGACTGCTTCTGTGCATGTTGTGGTACCATGCATACATGTCTTCTCACCATGGCGCATATGACATGTAGCATCACTCCCATGACATGATAGTCAGCCTTCTTGACAGTCATCTGTAGTGGAATATGGTGTCTTATGAAGGCTTCAGTGTGTGTGTACCTTGGCTCTGAAACATTGCAGAGGCTACGGGTGGACATAGTGGGGGACATCACAACAACATGCTCTATGGGGAATTGCAGCCTCTCAGTGTGCAGCAGGATGTGTTTTGCTCATCCCCTTACCTCGTGTGCCAGTTCATTGGGATTGACATCATCCGTGTTGTGAAGGGGGTGTCCAGCGTATGTCCCACATGTTCTGTCAACAGACCTGTGAGTCTGTTAATATGGAGGCATATCCCTTTCTATGTGTATGTGGAATAAAGGTGTTCAGCACAATCCAAAGTGCCTCATCACGGTCACTGCAGATCTCTTACCAGTTTGCATGCGTCATCTATGGCAGACTTGACAAAGATTGGGCATATGAGTGTATGTGTACTTTGGCAACATGCATGCAGTGCTTCATGGCTAATGATCTCTAATGTGCATGAGGTGCCTGGTTGTGTATGTATTTGTGCAGGTTGCTGCCCACAACGGGACGTGAATGGCTGCTGATGGTGTGTCTCCTTTGCGCATCTCCGCATTTTGTTACCTGACACAGTGGCTGTCATTTATGGTGATTGATCATACACTTTCTGGGAGTGCCCCATGAGTGAGCTGACACTCCTTCCTTGACATACACCTGTTGCACTGTGCCTTGCAGACCTCCTTGTCTTTGTGTGTTGATTTTTGCATGATTTCTAAGCCCTTCCGCCTGCTGCTGCCTCACCTGCGGCCACGCCACTCCGAGTGCCCTAATTCTGCAACACCCACACCTCTGAAATGCTCAGCCCTTCCCCCTCCACCCATTTGTAATGCAGCCAGCAGTTTTTCTGTGCCACTGTAGCCCCACCGCCGTTCAAATGGACGGACCGTATGCGCCTTCAACATGCACAGTGCACGACCCTCTAGTCTTTGCATTACCCACGTCACACAACAGGCTCATGCTGCAGCCACTCTCCAAGCAATGTCCTCGTGACAATCATCCTCCTGCCATCAGGCAACCCCTAATCACACACACGACACCTTTGCATGCTGAGTGTGCAACTCCAACTGCCTACACAGCGCTGCCCAGCCTCCCAGACCGTGTCATTCCAACCAGGTTAGGTGCCTCCTACTCCACACCCACTCCATCCACCAGCACGCCATTGGACTCTGTTACCTCCTCAACACTGCAGCCCCACACATCACCTTCATGAAAGAATCCTCAGCACATGACGTCTTCATTACCATCTCAGACGGATCCAAGATCACCCGCAGGGACACCGACACCACTCACGGGGGCTGAATAGGTAATTATTGACAAGTACACCCTCAGAGTCACAAGTCCCGGTTTGCAGCAACTCCCTAGCAACCCTCGGAGTAACACTCATCTACAGATCTGCAGGCCTACATCCACAATTCCGCTAAGCCATCAACACGTACATCTGCACGCAGGCCCTCACCTCCACAGGCTACAGGTGGCTGGGGGCCCGTAACTTCTTGCGGGAGGGGACACACACCACCATCCATCATTGGTCCATCAACATTTGAATCCACGTCTCCAACAAGCAACACAGTGCCACTCAACCCACTACCGATCCCTCACAGATGCCAGATGTAAGTCGCCACAGACAAGCTGTGTGGGACACTCAAAACAACACCACCGCCACACCCTGCAAACTCACACACTGGATCAGCAACTGATCCATCAATCTAGCCACATTGACAGACTTTCCTGTGAAGCACAACGACAGTTAAGGCACCTGGGACATGGCAGACTTACTGGACTCCTACAGACCTAGCCGGACTCTTGTGCAAACCTTGCAACACAAAGAGCCATCATTTTGCTTACAGCCCTGGAAAACACCACACACAGCCATCACCATATCTTCAGCAAGGACAAGTGGAGATCCTTCAGATAGTGCCGAGACACCCAAACACACGACATCAAGTAGCTCTTCGGCATTGTGAGTGAACTGACAGCAGATCTCCATCCAAGACACCCCACCCTTGCAAGGCAGATCCCATCCCTTGCTACTTTGTACCACTGCAAGCTCATGGCCATGGACAACAGCCTTGGCACAGAGAGGCAGACAGCACTATTTTCCGCTGGACAAACCCCCCTCAGGTCATGGACTCCCATCAGCAGCAAGTACACAACCAGGATCATGTGTACCATCCACTCTGGCTCTCCATCAGGCCCCTTCCCACACAACTTCTCAATCACATCATTCGCCATCCTTGAAGCCCACGTCCTGCGCGTCATGAATGTCTCCTTTGAGTTAGCCACATTCCATGGCTGCAAGAGGCATGCAGAGCCCCAGGCCCTTCTTAAACAACAGACAGCAGTACCACAGGATCTCCTGGTACATCAGCCTACTTCCCTACCCAGCAAATGTCACCAGGAAGACACTCTACTAGCAACTGTCCAATTTCCTTCATGCTACCAGCTCCAGCCAACTGGCACCCAACCGTTTTACACAGTAATTACACCACTGCAACCGTCATCATTGCCAACACCAACGACTACTTTGCCCTGCTCACCAATGGTGAGCCCACCACCCTTGTCCTCTCCACGCCATTCTACACCATGTGCTACCACACTGTCAGCTCACACATCTCCAACAGTGGTATCCAGATGAGGGCCCATGATTCACTCAGGAAGTAGCTCACCAGCAAGGGCCAGGGAGTCTGCCTCCACCCTGCAACATGTAGTACACTGGGGGCATCTGGCCCATGCCACAGGGCTCTACTCTAAGCGTGATGATCTTCAATGTCTCCATGACCCCCCTCTCCACCATCACATGCACACACAACCTCATCATCATCTGGTATGCCATTGACACCCAGCTGCTCCTCAAACTCACCAAAGGGCCATCCATTGACAGATCCAAACTTCACAAAGGCATGAGATCCATTGATGAATGGCTGAACATCAGCCATCTGAGGCTGGACTTGGACGTGACAGAGGTCATTATCTGAGTATTGTCCCCTTACGGCTGGGTCAACTCCTTGCGTCTCACTGATGTGTGCACCGCACCAGCACCCAGTGGCCACGCAGGCAAGCTGGTGTTCGCCATGGACCCATCGCTCACAATTAACATGCAACTCACCAACATCTGTACCTCATGCTGCAACACCCTCCACATGCTCCTGATGGCCCCCAGATAGATCCACTCCAAGGCAAGACAGACTGTCCCCCTGGTCCAGGACGCCAGCCGGCTCACATACAGCACCGGCCTCTACAGAGGACAACAGCAAACATGCAGGAGAACTTATCCACATCCAGGGTGCATCCGCACACCTCATCTGCAACATCCCCCGCCCCAGCCACATCACAGTCCACCTGAGATAGGTGCAATGGCTCACTGTGTGCTGCAGGATCACCTTCAGACTCCTCAACCACACTCAGGAGGCAGTCCACAACGCCTGACCCAAACCGACCTTGGACGTGTGTTATCCAACACCCCATTGGCCCTACTCCATGCAGACCAGCTTGCCCTGGCCACCATTCATCACATCCACATGACCTCTGCATGCAGGAGGTAGTTCTCCCACCTTGCAAAACAGACCTGGTACTCCCTCCCTGGGCACATCAACATGACCCATGACCTCTACACATTCATGTGACTCTACAAAATTTGTCTGTCAGAGCAATATAGCAAGACCCCCCTCAGCAGCTTGAGGCCATCACGGGTGAGTGTTAGGCTCCATGTCTGCATTTTGTGATACATTGTGAGCCATGTGTGTCCTCGACCGGACTCAGATCCAAGTGTATGGATGGCTGGAGTTAGTTCCACGCACAGGCATACTTTAACATATCCCCACACATAGGTTGTGGACTCACGCTAAATGACTGCAACATGAAATTTCAAAAATTAAATTTTTAATTTCGAACTCTGGGGCGTGATTTGAGCACAGAAAAAGGGGAAATGCAGGGACCATAGAATCCAAAGTTCACAGGGGGAGATGGGTTCCTTGGCATTTGAAGTCATCAGAGTCCAGCCCACAGTGTTTGGCATCATTGGTCAGACTGAGACCAGCAAGTCCATGTGGCAGATGATGTCAATCAATGGGGTGATGCTGTCGCACATGAAGGCCAGGTGCCTGGCCAGGTGACCTGGGAGATGTGGATGGCTCGCTGCCTCTCACGGTCTTTTCCATGGACGACCAACCTTCCTCCGGAGACCCTCAGATGCAGGCCTTGACGGTGTTTGGGACGCTCCGTCGGACGAATCCTCCTCCTCCTCCCTCCCTGTGGCTGGTGCTGGTCTGCGCCTGGTGTCACAGGGAGGGTTGCCCATGTTGTCGGCGATCCGACGGAGTGAATGGCTTATGTCCCTTTGCACCGCCAGGAGCTCAGCCAGTCTTGCCTCCATCCGTCCTTGGTGTTGTTGTTGACTGGCTTGTTGCTCGGCCTGCTGGTTTTTGATCTCAGTGAGGGTCACCACTACCTGGCTGATATCCCTGGTGTCACGCCGGTATGCCTCCATGATGTTGCGGATGTGTGACATACCGGTCCCTTCAGCTGGCTGGTCAGGTTCTCGCCTCCGCCTACCTCCACTCCCGCCACCCCTGCCCACATGAGCCGGGCCTGCCATTGTGGGCACATCGGGTCGACGGGTCCCCTGAGGGATGGCAGTGGTGGTGTTGTCTGCCTCCTCCTGGGTGCCCGCCGCACCTTGTCCCTCCTGGTCAGACTGGCTCTGTTCACTGCGGGCAGGGCTCCTGGGTGTCTCCTGTGATGTGGCAGGAATGGGGGTGGTGGTTGGCACAGATGTTCCTGAAGCAGGTGCTGCAGAGGCTTGGACACCAGAGGGTCCAGCTCGTCGGGGTCATCCGCAGAGTGTTGAGAGGCGTCGCTGCTGGTGGGATCCGGTTCCTCCCGAGCCTGTGACTGTGATTCTTCCCCCCCCATTGTTGGGGGGATGTTCATCACATTGCCCTGTGTGTGAGAGAGAGACAATTTTGAAGCTGTTTAATGCAACATGCATGTTTCATACACATTCAAGTTGGCACAGTTCCTCCAGGTAGTTGTATGTGCCTAGCATTCTCCTCAATGTTCACTTGTGTATGGGTATGTTGCGGGGACAGATTGATATGTTCGCCTGAGTCTTTGACATGTCCATTTGTGGCATGGATGCTTCTTCGGCTAGGTATTGGTGTTGTTGTGTTACATGTCCATTGTGGCAGTGGGTAAATCCATTGCCTGTTCTGGTGGTGTGTGCTTGTGTAAGGGGTGTGTGTGACAGGGCCTGCTGGTGGGTGTAGTGTGATTTGGCCCTGGGGCTCCCAGGTGATGTAGCTGTCCCCCATGGAGCATGCTGCGTTGACAGTGAGTGTGAGTTCCTGTCCTAGATATCTGACCTGGTTGTCTTGGTGCTTGTGTTTGCACTGGTCACAGGAGGGCCTTGTGCTGCCTACACCCGGGCCGAGTGTGAGCTATATTGTCAGTACTTTCCCAATCCCTGTGCATTGCGCATGGTGCATGGGTATGTAGCTGGGCCATATGGGATGAGGGCAAATGTGGCTGATTTGGAATTCAAAAATGCGTTTTGGTGCACCCACCATCCCAGCATACGGGACATCCATTCTTGAGTATGTGCTTCGTGTAGCATGGGACATGGCATGGAATTGCTTTCTCAGTGGGGCATACACATGTTCTTGGCATTCGCGTTGTTTGTGACTGTGGTTCTGGCGGATGAGGGCTTGGGGTAGTTGCGTGCATTAGGTGTAGTTGGGGTGTGGATGCCATTAACCCCATGTTTTGTAAGTGGTTTGTGTACTCACCAGGCTCTGGAAGTCCTTGGAGTCCATGTACTCCCACCGGCGGAAGCATGGCCATCACCTTCTCCTCCCAGGGATGGTAATGTACTGGTCTGCAGGGCGCGCCACCTCAAGTGATGTTGGTCTGGGCGTGCTCTTCATTCATTTTTCTCTTGACCGCCCTCCGCAGATCATACCACCTGGCTTGGCATTCATTCCTGGTCCTTCTGATGGGTGCGACAGCATTCACCCTCTCGACGGTCCTCTGCCACAGGTGTGATTTTTCAGCTATGCTGGTCTGTCTGACCAATGTTCCAAACAGCTGTGGCTCGACTCTGATGACTTCATTGACAAGGATGTCCAGCTCCTCCCTTGTGAACTTTGGATTCTTGTCGGTGGGCATGGTGTGGGGTGAGGGTGTGGATAGTTGTGGGTGTGTGGGTCTGAATGTGACAGTGTGTGTGTGAATGTGTAGAGGGGGTATGTGTGAAGGGGTGTGTGTGTAGGTGTATATTTTTAGGTGGATGGGTGCAGTGGTTTGTGTGTGCTCGGTAGCAGTGGTGAGTCTATTGCAATGGCTCATGGTTTGTGTGTGTGGGCCCTTTTTATTGGTCCATTTGTGGGTGGGGCTCAGTTTGAATTTTTGGTGGGTGTGTTATAAGGGGTGGTTGTGCGGTTGCCCCTCTGTTTGCCTGTTTGGATGTGTCCAGGTCAGTCCTTTTCATTTCTCGTGCAGTGTAGACGTGTTTTGTGGTGTTGTGCTGTTTTACAGTGTCCGTGGTTCTGTATGGTACTGGGGTACGAGTCGTACAGCCACACACCCCCATGCATTGTGTATGTATGGCACGTACACGGACATTGCTATGTACGGTGCGTACACCTCATTGCTTCTGTACGGTGCGGGTGCGTAGACTGCCAGCGCGTATGTACGGTGCGTACCCCCAGCACGTAGGTATGCACCGTACCCCCAGCGCGAATGTACGGTGCGTACCCCCAGTGCGTAGGTACGCACCGTACCCCCAGCGTGAATGTACGGTGCATACCCCCAGCGCGTAGGTATGCACCGTACCCCCAGCGTGAATGTACGGTGCATACCCCCAGCGCGTATGTGCGCACCGTACCCCCATAGCGAATGTACGGTGCATACCCGCAACATCACGTACCCGCATCATCCACTGTACATACGCGATGTTGGGGGTACGCACCGTACATTCGCTATGGGGGTACGGTGCGTACATACCTGCTGGGTGTTCGCACCGTACATACGCGCTGGGGGTACGGTGCATACCCCCAGCGTGTAGGTACGCACCGTACCCCCATAGCAAATGTACGGTGCATACCCGCAACATCGCGTACCCACATCATCCACCGTACATACGCGATGTTGGGGGTAAGCACCGTACATTCGCTATGGGGGTACGGTGCGTACATACCCGCTGGGTGTACGCACCGTACATACGCGCTGGGGGTACGGTGCGCACCTACGTGCTGGGGGTACGCACCATACATTCACGCTGGGGGTACGGTGCGTACCTACGCGCTGGGGGTATGCACCGTACATTCGCGCTGGGGGTACGGTTCGTACAAACTTCGCTTCATAGCGGGCAAAGTCATTCCCCGTGTAAATTGTAACGCCGGTCCGGATCGTACTAGTACGGTCGGACTTCATTTTTACGATTTGTACGGAGAAGTGTCGGGGTCCGTCTCGTACTAATTTTCCCGCTGCGATTCGTACGGATCAGGCCGATCCGTATGTATTTTTTCCCGTACGGATCGTACTTCACAGGCCGGATGTGACTTGTACAATTCGTACGGAAAAAAATACCGATACGAGTCGTACGGGAAAACAAAATACAGGATCGGAATCGACCCCAAAATAGGTAGGTCTGTGATTAGCTCTCGACAAATACAAAAAAAGTAAATGTTATTTTATATATGCGAACATTTTCTAACACTCAACTGCACCTGTTACTGTTTAACTTAAAGCTAGTATACTGCTGAAAGAAAGTGCTGTAAACTTACAGTAGAGTGGTACAGTAGAGTGTTGCAAACGACATTGCTATGTCAATTGAGGTAAAACAGTGTGGGGTAGGGTTCTAAATACACTGTACTTAGAAACTAAAAAGGAGACTGACCTAGACATAGTACATTAGTACATATTCTGCAATAGAAATTTCGTTAAATAACGCTATCACGGGATGTCAAATGGAGATGAAAAATGATTGTAGTATAAAGTGGTAAATGCACTAACAGACTCCCATATTGATACGCGACTCCATCGAGAAATTGCATGGGGGACGAGCTGAGCATCACAAAGGATTTGTGAATCCCCCACAGTCACTAACATAATTGGCTTGTTATTAGGAGGCTAAGAAAGGGTTAAAAAACTGACCACTCAGAAGTTGAATAACAAAACAAAAAAATGGAGGCAACCTTATGATTTTCTAGGTACATCAGTATCAGTGGAAAAAGAGTGGGAAAGATTACCATTACTGGTTAATTTCTACTGAGAGCAGAGGTTACCAATTTTCCTGAAAGAAACTTCAAGTGAAGGTGCATTAAAAATTGGAGGACAAGAAAGTGATTACACTGGTTTATTAATTAGAGTAGGCATTGCAAATGTGTGTGTGTGTGTGTGAGTATATATATATATATATGTATATACTGAGTTATGAGTACATTGACAATGAAATATAGAATGAGAAATAGTTACATATCCTGTAATATACTCATATAAGGAACTGAAATACTCGATTATACATGAAGTGAAATAGTCACAGAAGTAGTCACACATTTTAACAGTAACTGATATATGCATGTCCATGTTTTTGTACCCTAGGTATAGTTTCATTGACCTATCCACAATCAGTATATGTAATTTCTTTGTAAGCCTGTAGTTCAGTCTTCTAGCTATGCCCCACAACTGTAAATTAAATAGTACTAGATGCATTGTAGGTCTGATTATGAAACCCAGAGAAGTAGGCCTTTACATTTGTGTGAGGCCTGCTTCTGAGGAAGCTGTGCCTACTGTTTACACTGCTATGTTAAATTGACATTTTTAACCCCATGCCAATTCTTAAGCTTTCCTTTTACTGCATATAAAACACCCTTAAGCTAAGCTGTATGTAGCCAATAGGGCATTAAAGGCATGTGTTTAAAATGTAGGTTGATGTTTCAGTGAGTTAGAAATGCAGTTACAGAGCAGTAAGCCCAATTAAACATTCACTAATCTATCTATGCACTCACTGAGATACCTATTTAGAAAAGCATATAGCCACTCACACACCCAGCCAGACAGTGACAGATGTAGCTATACATTTAGAGATACAGCTACCAGGTATGTATGTATCTAGGAGTAAGAGAGCCAGTTGTACACAGAGTTACATATACCAGCACTCACTAACACACACAGTAAGGAATCCATACAGCTAATTCCATGCACATTTATAGAACTATAGAGGTATTAAGAGAGGCAGTCACATGCTGACATAGTTACATACACATCCAGTGGTTCACACACAGAGCGACTGATACACTCAATAAGATATGTACTCAAGTACTGACACTACTATTCACCCATGAAGACAAGTATCCATTTGAACACATGTTGGACTTGCTACTGCAGAGGGGGCATGTGCAGTTTTTGCTACCAGGCCGACTTGGCATTAAAAACCCCTTGCCAAACTTTAAACTCCTCTTTTTCTACATATACGTCATCCCTGAGATTGAATGTAGATTGCTCATTAAGCAGGGTGCTATCAGTTTAAAAAGTTAAGAGGTTTAGTTTGAAGTTTCAGTGAGTTACATGTGCACTTGAGGCGCATACGTTCAGTTATACATACAGTCTCCCACCCAATACTACAACTTATAAACCTATTTATAAAAGCACAGATGCACTCACATGCACAGTTATACAGAGACAGAGGCACTTAAACATTGACTCATGCTCTCACACAGCACTTATGTATCCAAGAGTAACCAAGCCAGTAGCACACACAGTTACATACCCCAGCACTCAGTAACACAGCCAGCAATCTATCCATGGAAGCACTTGCATTCAGTTTTACAGATGCCTAGAATTACTAAAATAGCCGCTCATATACTGATATTAATAGATAACCAGTCGCAAATTCACAGACAGACTGGTATATTCATTCACATATGTACTCAAGTACTGACACAATCAAGTCACCCATCCACAGAAGAACACCTTTAAATATGTCTTGGTCCTGCTACTAAAGAGCCTGTGTGTGCAGTAAAGTGGGCTATAGGTAGGTAATAGGGAGGGTAGTATGTGGTTAAATGGCAAGACATTCACTTAGAAATGTTAGTAAATTTCATGCACACTTACAGACCCATATGGCCAGTTATAAATCCAGTCTCCCACCCATACTGCAAGTTGCTTACCTATTTACAAAAGCATAGTCACTCACACACCCAGTTAGATAGTGAAAGAGGCACGTAGACATTCACTTACACATTGAGATACCACTTATGTATCCAGCAGCAACCGAGCCAGTTGCACATACACTTACAAACCCCAATACTCACTAACATAGTCAGTAAACTATCCATACATCACTTGCATACTGTTTTACATATGCACAGAATTACTAAGACACTCACTAATATACCGATATAGTTAGTTAGACATCCAGTTTCAAACCCATAGAGAGACTGATACGCTCACTCACATATGTACTCAAGTACTGACACAATTAAGTGAGCTATCCAGAGAAGTATGCTTTAAACATGTCTGAGGCATGCTACTGCAGAGTCTGCATGTGCAGCTTTACTGCCAGATTGACTTGACATTTAAAACCACTTGCCAAGTCTTAAATTCCCCTTTTTCTACATATAGGTCACACCTGAGGTAGCCTGTAGATATACAGTAGGGCACAGTGGTATATGCTAAAGAGGTAAAACAATTATTTTTAAGTTTCAGTAAGTTACATGTGCACCTACTGATCCATACATCCGGTTATTCATCCAGTCTCCAACACATACTGCAACTCAAATACCTATTTACAAAAGCATAGAGTCACTCACATACCCAATCAGATAGTGACAGAGGGACTTAGACATTTACTCACACAGTGACACAGCACTTATGTACCTTAAATCAGGAGGAGGGAGGGAGAAGGAGAGATTAATTCTTCTTCCGTTAGGTATAATCAGAATCAAAGAAGAATGAATCACATGTCCTGTTATTTGCCAGGGTCTTAGGATCTCATGCTCTGAAGACTCTCATTCACATTAAGCATTCGATGTGGTATATGTTGATTCTCTGCTTTGTTGGATAAGTGAATAGCATCATAATTGGGTCTTTTATCACTTGACTGCTCAGTTCTCCAAGTGATCTACGATCCTCCACCTGGAGGGAGACCATCTGTTTTTTTGACAGTTGTGATTAGAGAGTGAAGAGGTATCTAAAAAATGTGAGTGAGATTAAAAATGTGTCCATTCCTTAGTCCGGTCTTTTATTTACCAAGGAAGGGGAAAAGTTTAAAGGGGGTAGGTGGTGCTATTGTGGAAGAGTTAATGTTCCGCCGCACCTGGTGTGTGGTCGTAGTTGGTCAACATGTTTCGGCCCTTTATAGCCCTGACAGGTCTGTGGGCCTTCTTCAGGACCAAAAGGAGAGGTTGGCTACCTATGAGGTGGCTTGTATGGAGTAAGTGACTCGCTTACTCTTCTTCAAGAGTAAGCCCAATCACTTGCACGTCCCAGGCAAGAAGGACAGAGTCAGCACAAATGCAGACAGGTCACTTAATAGAGCGAGTCCCTTGTCCTTACGTACCCTGAAGTAGCAACGTCCGCCTCCTCCAAAAGTTATAGACAAAAGATGTACCTAGAACCCACACTGGAAGCTGAGCAATTGGGCTCACTGTTGAAGAAGGATAAGTGAGTCACTTACTCCATACAATCTACCTCATAGGTAGCCAACCTCTCCTTTTGGTCCTGAAGCAGGCCCGCAGACCCGTCAGGGCTACCAAGGGATGAAGCATGTCAACCAACCATGACCACACACCAGGTGCGGCGGAACATTAACTCTTCCGCAACAGCACAGCTTACCCCATTTTAACATTGCCCCTTCCTTGGTAAATAAAAGACTTGACTAAGGAATGAAGACAATTTTAATCTACTCCTATTTTTTAGATATCTCTTCACTTTCTAATCACAACTGTCAAACAATCAGATGGTCTCTTTTAGATATGTACTGCAATACTGGCACAAACAAGTGAGCCATCCAGACAACTTACCATTTAAACATATCTAAAGCCTGGTCTTGTAGAGTCTGTGTGTGCAGTTTTACTGCTAAGTTGAGTTGGCATTAAAAACTGCTTGCCATGCTTTAAACTCCCCTTCTAGTACATATCGGTCATCTGTAAAGTAGGCGGTAGGTACGCCATAGGGGAGGGCGGTATGTGCTTAAAAGGTAAGACATGTAGTTTGAAGTTTCAGTGAGTTGCATGCACAGCTGCAAATCAATATGCCTAATTAGACATCCAGTCTCCCACCCATACTGCAACTCGCATACCTATTTAAAAATGGACAGAGCCACTCATACACCAACTCAGACAGTGATATAGGCACTTAAAATGCACTCATACACTGACATATGAGTTATCTATCAAGTAGTAACAGAGCCAGTTGCACACACAGTCACACATTCCAACACTCACTAACAGAGCCAGTTAGGAATCCTTACAGCTATTTGCATACAGTTTTACAAATCTATTCAGTTACTAAAACACCCAGGGAAACAGTGATAAAGTTACTTAGACATCCAGACACACACCCACTAACAGACTGATACACTCACTTTGATGTGTACTCAACTACAGACATAACCATGTCACCCACAACCATCCAGATAATTAGCCCTTTATGGTTTAAATATTGTTATTGATTTTAAAGATGATTAGATTAACAATAGCCACCACCTACATCCCAAGGCCGATGGGGAGCAATAAGAGAGTGAGCATTTCAAAGAAAATGAGCAAAGGGAGAAGTAGCACTTGTTTAGCAGTGCCGAATGTTAGAGTAATTGCCTGTCCCCTACATGATTTAAGGGGGTATGTAAGGGGGTTTGGAAGTCCCAACAAAGTGTAACTGGGAAGTCTGGGTATTTCCATGTGGTGATTGGAGTCGATGTCCTGTATAATTGTGTCCCAGTATGACTGTATTTGCAGGCACTCGCAAAGAATATGAGTGAGTGTGCCAGTTTGCCCACAGTTGCGCCAACACAAATCGCTTCCACCGGGTTTCCATCTCGTTGTTCTAACCGGGGTATAGTGCCAGTAGTGGGCTATTTTAAAAAAACATTTCTTTCCCTGCTGTACTACAGGAGGAGGCTCTGGCCCTGTGGATTACTTAGGGGAGAATTCATGGTCCATCTCCGATTCCTATCTATACTGCGCTGGGGTCGTAACCATATGTTTGGGCTTATTTAGGAAGGAGTACATGTGTTACAGCAGGCGTTTGTCTGAGGTGTGTGTCATGTACCATAGCACAAATTTAGTGAGGGGGAGGCAAGCATGGGGTTGCACCTGAGGTTGTGTCACCCAATGGTGGATCGCTAAGTACTAACAATATGTATCTTTGGGAATTCAAAATTCCAACACCAGCCCAGGGAAACCTATGATCCCTTTCTCATCAAATAAGTCACCAATTATTTTACAGTTGGCCTCTTGCCATTTCAGATACCTGGTCCCCTCCATCGCTGGGGGGAAATCTGGGTTGCCAATAAAAGGGGTGAGTGGAGACACAGGGGTCGAGAGGCCAAAGGGTTCCTGCACTCTATCCCACACCCCAATGGTTGTCCTCAGTACCAGTAAGAAATACACTCCGGCCGGTGTGTGACATCTAGGGAGCCATGGAACCTTCCATATATGCATCCCTGCAACTGCGCGATCAATAAAACACCAGTTTTTCTCAGACTCTAATTTATACCACTCTATCATGTACCTTAATTGTGCTGCCTGAAAATATCTCTCCAGGTGCGGGACTCCGAGACCTCCATCGGCCTGTCTCAGGAATGTTTGATGTCGTGCCATGCGGGCTCTCTTTCCTTCCGATATAAAGTTCCCAATAAGGTGTTGTATTTGCGCTAAGATTCGAGGTGGAGGGTGCAGTGGGAGCGTCTGCATCACTATACAAGATGCGAGGCAGAAGGGTCATTTTTATGGCCGCCAGGCTGCCTAGCCAACACATTGCATGTTTCTTCCAAGTGAGAAGCTCACGTCAGGTCTCAGCTAATAAGATCGAATAGTTTGCATTAACTGTCTTTTCCGACGTGGGATATATCTGCAGCCCCAAGTAAGAGACGCCCCACTGGGACCATGCGAACAAGAATTTCTGCCTCAATTGTTCCGGCTCTACTCTGGGGAGGGTCAGACTGAGAGCCAGTGTCTTCTGTAAGTTGATTTTAAATCCCGAGACCCCACTAAATGTTGAGACTTCTTCTAGGGGGAGCAGCTTGAGCAATGGTTGCGTGAGGAAGAGCAACACATCATCCGTGTACAGGGATATTTTGTGCTCCGTGTCACCCCTCTGGATCCCAGTGATCTTCTGGAGGTTTCTGACTCTTTAGGCGAATGGCTCTATATAGTGCACAAAGAGCATGGGTGAGAGCGGGCACCCCTGACGAGCGCCCCTCTCATAACCGGGTGAGAAGCTATACCGTTCACCTTAATGCGTGCTTCTGGGGCCTTGTATATACAGTTCGCCCACCCCTGATACCGTTCCCCAGTCCCAAATCTGCGTCTCAGATATGGCCAATGAACCCGGTCGAAAGCCTTCTCGGTGTCGACCAACAGAAGCAGCATAGACTGCTGAGTGCGCTGAGTTTTGCCTATTAGGTGACAGAGACGCCTCGTCCCATCGCTGCAATTGCATTCAGGAATAAAGCCAGATTGGTCCGGGTCCACCAGGCCCTGCATGTATGGAGCAAGGCAGTCTGCCAGGATGCTAGTGAAGATCTTTAAATCAACATTTAGTAAAGATATCGGGTGGTAAGAGGCACACTCCTGTGGGTACTTACTGGGTTTCGGTATCACTACCACCTCCACCATAAAAATTGTGCGCATTAAGGTTCCTGTTTCACTGAATGAATTAAAAAGTCACACAAGAAGCGGGGTAAGCTCAAGGGCAAAGATTTTGTAGAAGTCTACTGGGAAACCGCCCCCCCCCCCCCGGAGCTTTCCCTAACGTGAGTCTCTGGATAGTAAGCATAACCTCATCCTGGTGGCTTCCACGTCTGTGGGGGGAAGGGATGCCACCGGTGCAGGGCGGACATAGTTCTTGGCCGCTGCCGAGTCCAAGTGCTCCACCATGTACAAATTGGTATACAAGGTTTCAAATTCAGCTGCTATAGCAGCGTCACTCTGGAGGGTTTCTCCCCGGGGCGTCCTTATACCTGCAATGCGGTGCGAGTTTGTCTGGGACCTCAATAGGTGGGCTAAGAGTTTCTGGCTTTGTTTCCCCCCATATTGTTGCGCGGTTTAGTGAATAGGAGTGCATATTCCACACGATCCCAATCCTAAGCCCTCACCTGCTTCCATACGATATTAAGTTATCCTCTTATCTGAACCACGCCCGTGCATCAGTGTACCCCTTCCAGTTCCCTGACCTGTATCTCAAGTAGCTCCTTTGTGTCCTTCCTTTCTTTGTTTAGTCCTGCTGCAATGGGCAAGAATCAACCTTTTATGACCATCTTCAAAGCCTCCCACACCTGGGGAAGTGGGACCGAGCCGTTGTCATTGATTGCCAAGTAATCTTGTATAGCAGCCCGCACGTCAGTAACTTTGGAGTCGTATGTGAGCAGTTTGTGGTTTAGTCTCCATGACCTCCAATGAGGAGACCCTTCGGGTAAGTGTAGCAACAGTGATATCGGAGAGTGGTCCGACAACGCAGCCGTTCCTATTGTAGCATCTTTGATATATCCCGTAACCTGGGGAGAAGTCAAGAATAGGTCGATCTGTGCATAGGTTTGGTGTGACACTGAAAAGAAGGTGTATTTCCCAGCGGTAGGGTATCTGTTTCTCCAGGCGTCTGTCTGCCCCACTTCCACAAGCCTCTGGAGCATAGAATCTGAGAGAGATCCCAATTGTCCCAGCCGTACAACAGATCGATCTAGCTGTGAGTCAGGCACTATGATAAAATCCCCCAGCACTAAATCCTCGTCTTGAGAGTCTAGAATGGTGTTTAGCATATTGTGGAGGAAGTCTTCCTGATGTTCGTTGGGACTGTAAATGGAAGCCATGGTATTTGCGTGGGATCCCAATAAAATTTGTAGCTGCAACATCCTGCCTGGTGTTCTGCATGTACCCCCAGTACTGTTCCCGGGAATTGTGTAGGTATGAGAATTGCCACCCCTGCCTTTTTCCCCATGGTCGAGGAGAAGTATTGTATGTCATACCATTTAGACCAGAGGCGTTTCCAGTTGGCGCATAGCAAGTGAGACTCTTGCAGTAGGCATATATTGCAGCGGGCCTCTCTAAGCATTGAAATGATTGTGTGTGGTTTAACGGGTGTATTGAGTCCTCGGATGTTAAAGCTTATTATCTTGACCTTAAGGGTTGACATGTGGGTGTTTATGGTGTTAGGTGTGAAAACCCCATTCTAGTTATGTCCGTTTTCCGTGTTATATTAGGTTAGTAATGTGCGGCTAAATTAGACACCATTCGTATCCACGTTATGCAACGCACTGAGTTATCCCTGCAATGTGCGAGCTTCAGTTAGAGAGTGTGACCCCATTTTGTATTTCGTAATCCCTATTAGGCTGTGTCTGAACTAGGCCTCATTATTCGTATGCTTGCCTAAGCAGAGAACTGTATTCAGCTATTATTTTCCTTTCTTTCAAGGTTGTTTCTGACTTACTTACATGCCTTTCACAAGGTGTGTAACTCAGCATCCTCGTTAGGAGATGCCGAGTCCTGGCAAGGCAACCTTGAGAAGGATATAGCATGTCCCCCATCTAGCAGGTGGTGGACCATCCTCTGTGCCTTCTCTGTTCTTGGTCGGCCTGACCGGTAACTTTCCATTGTGGGCATGGTTGGGGGTTCTTGGAGGAATGATTATGTGTTGCTGACTGTTGGGGAGCCAGCCCCTTTGCAGACATCTCAGGGTGCAGATCAGATTGGACTCCTCTGCAGAGTATTGCTAATGCTTGTTTGTATTCTCTACTGTCTGACTGACTCTTCATTTGGTAAGAAGGCGAGTAGGAGGTTGTAGATAACCCAGGTGGCCCCTAAGGGCCACTTCCTTCAATGGAGATGCACAGTGAGTCTTGCCTGGAGTTTTGTAGAGCTCGGAGCCAGCCCCCTCAGCCCACAGCAGATCCGCTCCCCATGTGTTGGCAAGCCATAGAAACAGAGGCCCTCCCTTCCCCCTACCCCACTGTTGCCCAACTCCCCGGTGGTTTGCTCCTCATTTCAAAGCCCCCCTTGGTGTCTGAAGAATATGTACAGCATGCTATAATGACCCAGGGGTTTAGCATCGAGCCTCTTAAAATAGGGATACTTCCCCCTCCCCTGAGATCGACCTCCCTCCGCTCTTGTTTCAGCTCCCTCTCTAGTTCTGTGCATCCCCCGGCCATCTGAATGTTGGGCCTCCCCATCTGTGGTAACAATAGCCATAGGCACCAAGTGTAGGGAAGGAGAAAGAAGAAAAGCTAAGATAGAAGGAAAACAGATAAAGTAACAAACATATAGAGAGCGCCATCAACTTGACGTAAATCGCACCATTGTGCATGGGTCCATGTGTCTGGTGGTTGGTCATCTCGTCGACAGGAATGAGCCCCCTCCACCATGACCGATTCTTTCTTTCCTGGACCCCTCTGTTAGGTTCTGCGGCCTGAGGGTAGAGGGCAACTGCTGCATGTGCGCTCATACGGTCAGAGTTTCGCCCGCTCCATCTTGATTATGAATCTGTCGGAGAAGCGCCTCTCTTTCTGTCTTGCTCTCCATTGCAGAAGGTTTGGAAGGCTTTTCCCGCCTGGTCCCTTGTTGTCTTCCCAGCTTTAGTGATCACCGTGCGGAGACATCCTCCGTTGACGACTCAGCAGGGTCACCCCCCTCCAATTCAAGGCCTAGCACCTCCTGCGCTTTTATTAGTGACCGAACTGACTGAAGTTCTTTGTTCCAAACAAATGAAAGCCGGAAATTATGTCCCCAGCGGTAGCAGATTCCTTTATTATGAAGGTAAACTGTGGCTGGCCTCAGAGCTTTAAGTCTTTGGAGAGGGAGTGGCGACAGGTCCTGGTAGATTCCAACTTGGAGCCCCTCAAAGGCAATGGTTGCTTTGTCCCTGGTTGCAGCCATAATGATCTCCTTCTTCTGGAGGGAGTGAAGACAAGTGAGGATATCTTGTTTTTGGCCCGGGTCTGTGGATAGCCGTCCGGCGTGATGCGTGCGGTCCAGGATGATGTCTTTGTCCACTAGCTTCAGTGTAGCATGCCAGAATCACCCAGTCTTCTAGCTTTCCCACATCAGCCAGAAGAGGAACACCCTTGATGCGGATGTTTTGGTCTCTGAGCTCTAGCAACTCCCAGGTCTGTTCAGTGATCTCTTCCTCTCTGCAGTCGCCATTCCTTTCTGGAAAATCGACTCGGTCCCCAATTTCATGGATCTCAGCTCTGATATGCTTGATATCGGAGATGACATCCTGTCTCAGACCCCCGAAGTCCTCTCTGAGTGTCCCGAACAGCGGCTCCAGGAGACCGTGGGTGATTGGTTCCTCCGAGTGTTCTCCAGTTGATTCCATATCTTTCTCTTGGGGTTGGGGCCCTTGCTGCTCAGGGCTGTGTCCCTCCACCTTTTTGGTGCCTGGTTTCTGGAGTAGATCTTTGATCATCTGGTCCTTTCTTAAACAGTGTGTAGTCATCTATATCCAGAGCCTTCGCTAGGTTTACAGCAACGCAATCCTTTAGACCGGGTTATTTTAGGCTCTCATGCCCCCAGAGGGATCCGCAGGTCTCTCCTTTATCCGTCCCCGCGATGGCGTGCTACTGGTGGCCACTTCACATTCAGGCCTGGTGGGAGTCTGGTAAGCATCTCGACTTCTCTGTAGCCCTAGACGGCGCTCTCTCTGTACTGATGTTCTGTGGGTCACTTACAGGTCAGTACCTGGGTTTACACCCCAGTCCCGGGGCTCGCCACTGACCTCCTTTTGCGGGCTGCAGTGTCTGTTAGGCCTGTTACAACTCCCAATTCAGCACTATGTCTCTGCACAATATTAATGCACTTCGCCGTATCTGAGGTGACCGGGTCTAGCCTCCATCCCCGTGGATCTATTGTCCGCTAACAATCGAAGGCAAGTGCTGGGGGGGGTGTCCTTCACTGCCCCCTCTTTCACTCGGGCAGCTCCATTTCTCTTCATCTATATCAGCTTCTGGGGATGGGCACAGGCCTGCGACTGGGCAAATTCTGCCAATTCTGTTGGTGCCTGTAGCCAGGGGGGCGCTTCAGGATGTCCCCGGTGTTGCCCTGCTTTCACTGCACCTCCCGGATTACGGCCTCCTCATCTGGCCCTGGCCTGGGCAGTGCATGTCCCAAATTGCTCCCAGCAGCCTCGCTGACCCCAAACTTTCACTTCCTAGGGCTGCTCCAGGGCCCTTCTTCGGCCAGCGACGACAGTTCCCAGCCGGGGTGAGGTAATCAGCCATTTCTCTGGGCCGCTGCTCTTCTGATGGTTCAGGGTGCGTCTCAGCCTTCCACCTAGGCTGCACACCGGGTTGGTATTCCTGGGAAGGGCTCAGTTGAGTAGGTCGCTCCATCCATCACTCAGCCTGGACGCTTCCGGGGCCTCTCTCCAGTTCCAGACTCCGTCCCGGTTCCCTGAGAGGCGCTTTCCCTCGCCCACAGCAGTCACCCGCTCTGCAGCGGACAGAGGCCCGCGGAGCTGCCCCTCCTCTTTCTCTGGCTCTTCTACCGGGACAATATTGCAGGGCGTCACTGTCGCAGACCCCGCTCCGCCTCCGCACGCAGCTTTCTCTGCTTATTCGGTAGGTGTCCTCCAGAGCACGGAAAACTTTCACCCATGTTGGGGGTTCAAGGATGTCTGTTGGATGCAGATGAGGCTCGGCCTTGGCAAGCAGAGCTCCGTAGATACGCTGCTACTCCACCGCCATCTTAGCCACGCCCCCCAAGTAGCCCTTTAGACATGTCTCAACCCTGCTACTGCAGAGTCTTCATCTGCACTTTTAGTGCCAGTTTGACTTGCCATTCAAAACTACTTGCAAAGCTTTAAACTGCACGTTTTGTAGATATTAGTCACTCCTAAGGTAGGCCATAGGTAGCCCACATGGAGTGTGCTATGTGCTTAAAAGTTAAGACATGTAGATTGAGAGGAACTAACGTTCTTCTGCATAATATTTGTGGAATGGAATGACATACTGATATAAATTATGTAGGTTTTTTTTTCGGTTGAGGTATGTAATATAACATGTATACTGCATTGTGTTTTCGGCTATCTACTTGTGTTCAAAGAAACCAATTTACAATGAAAAGAAAGGAACAGAGGAGGAAAAAACAAAAAAACAATACTACTTTCAAACAACTGAAAACCAAAAAGGCCATGATAGACAGAATGTAGTCAGGAAAAAAACAGTATTAACAAAAATCAAAAATGTGGAAAATGATCTGAATAAACAGAAAGCTTTACCAACAACTCAGATACAAAAAGCAGTAACATATGTTCAAAGGGAAAAAAGTGCAAAAAAATCAACTCATATGATAGTAAGGCAGAAACAATACAATGACATAAGATGAAGAATGTTTGGAAGTAAGGTAATACAAAATTTGGAAAAAATACAAAGCATTATAAGAGAAGAACAGCAGCTTACAAGCAAAAAGAACACACAGAAACTGTGGTAGCTAAAGGATTTGCCTTGAAGCACAAACTATTTGTCTTAGTAAACAGAATGAGAACACTGCATAAAACAGTGTTGTCTAAAAAGAGGAAACCCACCCCCCAAAAAAACGTATTAATAGAAAATATTTTTGTAAAATATTCATTGGCGAATGAAAGCATACTTCCAGTACTGTACCTTTCTTTAATGAAGAAAGCTACTTTCAAGAGAACAAAGTAGTGTATGCAGTTGAAACAATTGGTCGATATTATGAGGTGAAGGATGGTCCTCCCATTCCCAAATAGGAAATGGTTCTGAAGAATGTTGCTGAAGTGATAGCTGAGGAGGTACAGCGAGTGCGTAGACAGGCCCCTGTATTTAAATGGAACTGTAGCAGTATTTGCAGTGTTCAGCAGGAATCATTTGATATATTGAAAACTTTCCAACGTACGTTTCCAAGCAGAAGTCTAACACAGAAAATCATAATTTTGCAAGGATTAGATCCATGGAAAGTAAGGAAGTATAGTAACTTACAGGGATATTCACTAGCTTGTCTATCAAACAAAGGGGTATATTTACAAGGACTTAACGTCGACATAGTGTCAATATTTTGATTTTCTGGCAGCTTTTTTTATCGCCGTATTTACAAGTTGCCACTAACTGCAGTTAGCAACACTTTTCCATTGTAAACTTTAATTTTAAAGATCGCTACTTCTGTTAGCGAGATGTAACAAAAATGAGATGCAAGGTGGGTGTTCCTGTGAAAAAACTGCCGCTAACCCCACTTCGCAATATTAAAAAGGAATTCCTTGTATGGTGCAAAACCTAAAAACTGCCTCTAAGTTCAGTAAGAGGCAGTTTTTTAAGACCAGAAAATAGCTGGTTCTTAAAATTTGAGCCAAAACTTGGGGCCTCATTTTAGAGGTTTTGGTGCTGGACAGCGCAGCAAAGTATATTGCTGCGCTACCCTGTGCAAAAACAAAAGCTCTGGAATGCACCCCACAATAAGATAGGGCGCAGTCCAGGGCCTCATTCATGAAAAGTGTTGCATTGCTGCAACAAAATAGCATTGGCACACTTTATACTGTGCCCTTCTTCCAACACCATGGATGCGCGGTATTTACTGTACAGCACTCCATGTCGCTAAAGTTGCGCATTGCTGCAATTTTGTCGCAAGCATGGCGCAACTCCAGCAATGCATGGGACAGGCCTATCCCTGTGGCACTGTGTCACCCTTACACCCGCCATGAGGCAGGCGCAAGGTTTTGACGCAGTGGCACCCTAGAATTGTCGCAGTGAAATCTCATAATGTGCCACTCCTACAAAGCTTTGTTGCGTGGGAACACCCACCCTGCATACATTCTACCTGACGCAGGTACAATGTGGCAAAGGGGTTCACAAGGTCACGCATATGCCTATATGCGTCCCTTTGTACAGAGTCTAGTTAGGCCTACAGGGTGTCTGGTGTCACTTTCCCTGAGGGCCAGCGACCCCCAGATGCTAGGTCCACTAGAATGGAGGAGCTGCCAGGGTGTTGACACAGTTGGAGCTCCATCGGAGTATTTTGCTTGGCAACTGTAAGCGTTCACAGAGTGGAGGTGCTGAGGGAGTTGCCGATAGGTTGTGTGATCACCTTGCTCCAGCTGTGGCTGGGGGGGTGATGATGGCGGTGGTGTACAGTGGGTGTGGGAAAGGCATGATGTATACTATGATGGTCGGTCCAGGAGAGTTTGGTGGTGTGGCTGTAGTGGAAGTTTCCACTGGCAGAGAAGATGGGGTCGAGCTTGTGTCTGGCTATGTGGATTGGTGCGGTGACTAGCTGCTTGAGTCTGAAGTTGGCGAAGTTTGCCAGGAGGGTGTTAGTGTCCTGGTCCCTAGGGTTGTCCGGGTGGAAGTTGAGGTCTCTGAGTAGGATGTAGTTAGTGGATGGGAGAGCCTGGGGTGCGTTGAGGTCTACAATGGCATCTGTGAATGGTGAATGGGGGCTTATGGGCTAGGGGCCTGTAGATGAGGGTGCCGTGGAGGGTGTTCCATGGTAGCCGTCGGGTCATTAGAGTGCGTGGTCAGTCGGAGTATGCTTTTTAGACAATGGCAATGCCTCCTCCTGGGCGCTCAAGGTGGTCCGTGCGGGTAAATTTGTAGCCGTCGTGGATGGTGATGACAATTTCCGGTCCGGAGCAGAGGTTGGTCCAGGTTTCCATAAACAAGGCGATGTCTGAAGAGGTGGCATCAAGGAAGTCCCAGATTTCTGTTGCGTGTTTGTGGAGGGACCGCACGTTGAGGAGGATGCAGTTGAGCTAGTCGGCTGCACTGTTGGTCGGCTGGGTAGCAGGAGGTGCTGGTGTGCTGATGTGACTGAAGGTGCGTTTGCAGTTTTTGCAGCCGTTAGATGGCAAGTGGTGTGGCGTCCAGGGCTGATGGCAAGGAGGATGCTGGCATCGTAGCAGTGGATTGTCCAAGAGGAAGTGTCGTTGGTGCTAGGTGCGGTCCAGTGGCGGATGGATGCAGATGGGCTTGCCTTTGGTGCACCAGTGGTTCCCCCATCACTAACTAGTGTATGGGGGAATGGACAGCTGGGAGGCGGGAAAGGACACTGGAGGGGTCAGGGACACAGAGGAAGCTGGGGTTGTAAATATATTTTTTAAATCTTATCTCGAGGCCGGGTCCCGTATCTTCAGTGCTCCTGTTCTCCTGAGTCTGCTTCCAGGAACACGAAGCAGGCAGCCAGGCTCCTTTCCCTAAGCCAATCACAACGCTGCATCGTTCTTTAGCTCATTCCGCCAACCCAGTTCAGACACAGCTATATGCTAAACAGTCTTGACCCTGTGCCTCATGGGAACAGTCCAGCTCGAAATGCCTAGCGATGTCTTCCCTGAACAGGAAACAAGCATACTGGGACCGAATTCAGGGTAACATCCCTCATCAGCCAGGCTAGCTTGTATCCAGTGGGAAAGGGAGCAAGAGACTCACATCTGGGCATACCCTGCCAACTTGAGGTGACTGGGGGAAAATGTTTGCATTCTTCGGCATTCCGTCCATCATTTCTTCCTTTTGCTTTTGTCACTCGGAGGGGGAATGGTATGCCCATATGTGGGTCCCGTGCTCACTGCACCACTGGATTGAAACTAGCCTGGCTGGTGAGGGGTGATGCTCCGTAACCAGCCCAGGGATGCTTGTTTCCGTTCCTGGGAAGACCTGGCTTGGCAGTTCGGGCTGAAATGTCCCCATGAGGAACAGGGTCAAGACTGATTTGCATATGGCTGTGTCCACACTGAGGTGGCATAGTGAGCAACATATCAATGGAGTAAACCCAGATCTGTGACTTGGGGTGAGTTGTTGAAAAGTTTCAGCACTCCGGCCATCATCTTGTGTGTGCTATTTCATATTGTTCCATTCCATAGGAGGGATTTAGTCCCACCATCTTTCTACTGACTGTTTGGGTATATCCAGCTGCCTCAGTTGTGATATATGGGGACTATTTTACATGTGGAAAGTGTAATCAGTTATCACACATTCAGCATTTCTACTGAACAACACAATTGCATTATGCATATAGGTGGCTTTGGGGCAGCCTTCTTTATTCTTTGGCTTCTTTGGCTCTGAGCCCTCTAGCCATTGGTCATCAAAACAAAAAGACTGCATGCACACCACACACATATCTGTACCACATAACTGAGACCTTGCCTATAGCACTATTTGACAACCCCAGGAAAACAAATTATAATCATAACTCATGTGCCAGTAGAAATAATGTGGCAGCCTATATAACACATCACTGATGCTATATCAATTGCTAGCTCATCAAAAACTGATGTACCTTAAAGTAAAACATCTATTTGATTCATGCAACTATACATCAAGATGATGTTTGTACTTATCATATCACTTCAAATGCATATGTGAATGTTTTTTAAAGTGTTTAAGAGTACTACTAACTTTACAAAGCTGAATGTACCAGAATATATGAGGTGCAGTTTAAACATGGCAGAACTATGCTCAGTTTGCCCAGATTCTCAAGACACACAACCACACCAGTTTCCACTTTACCATTCCAGATTTTCAATGACGCTGTTAAACACATATTGCTACACTAACTTTAATTTCACATCTCAGATTGCAACTACCCCAATTTATGTATATATTGTTGTGTTCAAACAATGCCCATAGAAAATTATCATCGTGGTTTAGTGCATAGGAGCATTTTAGTATCAACTTTTAATTGTTTGGGTGTATCCTTAGGCCTTTATTGGGGAGTATGAGGGACTATTATCAATCTGAAAGGTACAGTCAATCCTCATGCATTCAATTTCAAATGTTCTGCTCCCATTCGCTGGGCAACAACTTCTTTTCAGTGCAACAGGTGGGCCTGCTTGAATCATTTGTAACACATAAGGGGGGACAGAGAGTACATTTTACCGTACTCCGGCAGATATCCTGCCCAAACTAACAGCCTATAAGCAGTGATAGTGTGCTGTTCTGCTATTCTACCAAGAAGTCAACTCAACTTCTGGTTCAGTGATTTTTATGTATCAAGGGGAATTATTAGTTTAAGGATACAAAAGTCCTCACCCACGTAGGTGATATACTTCATCATTGGCCTAGGTCTTCTCTGGGTGGGGGCTGCAATATTCGGTTCACTGACAGAATAGCGATGTAAAAAATATATAAGTAAAAAATATTGATGAAAAAATATATAATGCAAAAATATTGACTCTCTATACTTAAACAGGAAGTACAAAAATATCATGAAAAAATATCGATGTAAAAAATATAGTTGTACAAAATATAGATTTTTATATATATATATATATATATGATTCCTCCAGGCTTAGGTAACTGCCACTGCACTCCTAAACAGAGGGTGCGTCGTTGAGGCGGACCACCCAGGCTCGGTCCGTAATGAATTTCAAAATTCCTCGTACTGCAAGGATGACGACGCCGTGTTCTGGTCAGAAAAACTTTATTGCAATCGGCTGGTAGGACGCGTTTCGCCTGACTAGCAGGCTTGTTCACCAACGACTTGCCCGTTTCTTGAGCCATTTTAAATAAAGTGTTCAACGTCGTGTCACATGACTAAGACTACTAACAGAGTGTATTGGAAAAAAGACTCGTAGTTTTTTCATCATGGCAAACCATGCACTGAATATCACGCACGTTACATAAATATGAATATCAGTTTTAGTAAACATATAAACGCTTACTCCTTAATACATTTCAATGCATAATTAACAAAGCGTAATCTCATTATTTAAGAAACAGCGTCTCTTCTAAAATTCATTAAACTAGAAGAAATCTTGTCGGGATTGAGCCCAGGTGGGCCGTTAATTCAGTGCATGTTTTAAGGATAATTTACAAGTGAATTTCATCCTCCTGATATACCCCCAGTGGGGCTAATACTACAGTGTAGTCCCAAGTACATTCATGATTCATCTTAAAAATTTGAAATTGTGATTGTGTATCTAGTATATAACAAATATATAAACAAAAGTAAAAAAAATTTTTTCTTAGAAAAGATACAGTTAAAAAACGGGGCAGAGAGATTGCCTATTAAATATTGATTTCTCATCTTAAGCGCTGACACCCAACTCAATTATAAATGTGTCACTAAATCTTCCTCAATATTCAGTCCTGCAGGGGACCGTGTATTGAGCTCTAAAATGTAGCAGGACTCAAGTTTACGCAACTTCTTTTCTCTGTTACCCCCCCGTTGGTTTGGGGGAATACAGTCTACCACAAAATAAAACAGGCCTTGAGTACTCTTATTGTGATATGCTGCAAAGTGTCGCGCAACAGGGTAGGAATTGTCCCCATTCCGAATCGCTCTAAGATGTTGTAGCACCCTTTTGTGGACTGGATGGATCGTGCTGCCCACGTACCTCAAGCCACAAGGGCATTGTAGCACGTAGACAGCAAAATCTGTCTTACACGTAAGATGTCCTTTAATCTTTTTCATCCGTTTTGATAGTCCTAATGTATAAACCTGTGTATTCTTCCCAAAACTACAAGCTTTACATTTGGTGCATTTAGTGAACCCATCTCTGGGTTTGAGCCAATTCGTGGATTGTTTTTTGGGACGTTTCATAACATTACTCACCAGCATTTGTCTGAAGGACCGAGCCCTTCTGAATGTTATTGCTGGTCTCCTCTGAGTTAGTTTACCGAGGATTGGATCATTTCTGATCAAATGCCAATGTTTAGTGAGAATGCTTCTGATTTGGCCATGCTTACGGTTATAGGTTGTGATCATTCTTGGTTGATTCTTTTCTGGATTAGATGTTTTACTTTTACTGGGTTTGAAAAGGATATCTTCCCTCGAAGATTCCCTTGCCTTTTTAATTGCTGTTTGTAGATTAACTTTGGTATATCCTCTTGCTCGAAATCTCGAGTTTAGTTTCGTTAGCTCTTTCTCCAAAACTGCTTCCTCACTGCAATTGCGCATAGTTCTTAGGCATTCTCCGTATGGGATGCTCTTAATCAGATTCTGAGGGTGGAAACTTTCTGCATGCAGGAGAGTATTACCTGCAGTGGGTTTTCTATATAGTTTTGTCTGGAGTTTGGAATTGTTGACATAAATGGAGAGGTCTAAAAAATCTACTGACAAGTTGCTGATGGTACTGGTGAATTTAAGATTTAAGTTGTTCACCTGTAGTTTTTTAATAAAGTTTATTGCTGACTCCTCCGTTCCTTTCCAGACTACAAACAGGTCGTCGATAAATCGACTCCAGTGTAGTACATTTTCCTCCCACTCAGTTTGGTGTATGACCTGGACCACCTGCTCCTCCCACCAGCCCATATGCAAATTAGCATAGCTGGGGGCGAAGCAGGTGCCCATCGCTGTCCCGCAGATTTGGTGGAAGAGCTCATCATTAAAGAGAAAGTAATTGCTTTTCAAGCAGGTAGACACCATACTCAATAGCATCTGGGTGTGGGCCCAAAGTTTAATCGGACGATTGCTTAAGAAATGTTTTATGGCATTCAAGCCATCCTCATGTTTAATACTGGTGTATAATGTAGTTACATCAATCGTCATCAACAAATAGTCATCTTCCCAGGGCAAATCGTAAATTTTTTTCAGAAAATCTCCTGTATCCTGAATATAGGATGGTAAAGTTTTTACTATAGGGCACAAGAAAGAATCTACAAATTTTGATGTGTTCTCGAAAGCTCCTCCTATTGCGGAAATGATGGGACGCCCTGGGGGATTGTCTAGGCTTTTGTGCACCTTTGGAATCAGATAAAACACGGGGGTAACCGGTTTGTCTATTTTCAGAAACATACGTTCCTCTGAGGTTAATAAACCTTGGTTATACCAATCTTGAAGTTGTTCATTAAAATCAGAGAAACTCAATTGCATCAGAGACTCAGCAACTCTTACATAATTGCTGCAGTTATTAAGTTGTTTGTATGCCTCATTCAAGTATCTGGTTCTGTCCCATAGGACCACATTCCCTCCTTTATCAGCATTTCTCACAATACAGTTGCCCTCTGAAGTCAATTTAGTAACTAACGCCGAATACTCTTTTTCATGCTGTGAATAGACTTTATGTTTCACACTCGTACATTTCTCCAAATTCTTAAGATCGTTAATCACTAGTTCATTGAAAATGTCTATAGAGTCCTTGGCAGTCATGGGTATAAATTTGGATGGTGGTCTAAAACTAGTAGGTTCATTTGCAGTGATTTCAACCTCTTGTTCTCTGGCAGTTACTAATGCTTGGCTCATAGAGAACCCAGAGGTTTCTTCTTGATCATGAAGGCTGATGGTCTCATCCTCATTAATCCTTGAAGTACAACGATCACCATCATTATCCATGCCCCGTAGACCCAGCATAAGATCCATATCTGCAACAGAAAGACTGCCTGGATGATCTAAAACAGCAGGACCACTGCTCTCTTCTCGTGGTTTTAGTGCCTGCTTCTGTGCAAATAGTTTTTTCAATTTTAAAGTCCTGACAAATTTAAAAACATCTACTCTAGTTGTTACGTAGTTGAAATCCGCCGGTGGACAATAGGACAGTCCTAGTTTAAGTAATTTGGTCTCCTTCTCAGTTAGTGTGATATCCGTGAGATTTATGATTGTACTTTCCTCTTCTTCAGGTAAAGTTTCAGTTATTATTTCTTTTTCAAGTTTGCGGGATTGGTATTTCTTTGTCCCCTTCCGCCTCTGTTGCCTCTGCCTCTTCCTCTTTGTGTGCCTTCGTAGTTGACAAAAGGTCTCGGGCGGAGATTGAATCTCCTTTCTTGTTCTAAAAAACCAAATTCTTCTAGAACTGAAGGTGCATTCGATTCTCCTTGTCTGCTTTGGCCTTCCTCCAAATCGGTGTCAACTTCGGAGCTTTGTAGACTACTCAATTCTGACTGGTCTACTGTTGTATTGGGTCCTTTGTAGTTTAATCGTTGTTTTCTAACACTTTCGAATTTTTTAGCAAAAGTGTAGATCTGGCCCCTTTCGTAGTCGTTCTTATCTCTCAAGAATTTTTGAGCCTTTCTTTCTTTTATAGTTGTTTCCAATTTTTTCAGGCGTTCAGACAGCTCAGCCATGAATTTATCAATTGGTTCTCTGTTTGTTTCTTTCTCCAGCATATCAGAGATTTGAGAGATTTCTTCCATTATCTTTTGTCGATCTATTTCGGCATATTTAATGAGGATCCCCAACATCCTTCGTGAAGCCTCTTGATTGTTATCTGCCCACTCTATGAGCATATTTGGATTGGGGTCCTCATACGTGGGGGCCACCAAAATGCGAAGTCCTCTCGGAATCCTTTTTACTTCCAGATATCGTTGGAGGGACTTGGCCTCCCACCATTTAGACAGCTCACTGCGTTTGAGTTTCTCCAGGCGTTTGAGGCGGGTTGTTACATCTGAAACTCTATCTGTAGTTATCGTAGAAACTTGCTTGCTACATTTGACAGTATCATCAAAAATGGACAGCGCGGCTTCTTCTCTGCTTTTAAGTTCAGCAGCCGACATATTTGCAATAGATTTACAAGCTCAAAAAGGCTTTGACCAGAAACCGCCAGGCTCGTTCTAGCACAATGCTAACGGAGTAACTGACTTCCCCTTCTTCCCACCACGCATTCCAGGCTTCTCCTACCTTGTAACTTCGGGCGTTCACTGCAGAAACCGCCGTTCCATTCGAAGAACACCCTGGTCCTCGGTAGTCTGCCTTTCATTCCATAGGAGGGCTTTCACTCGCTGCTCCTCAAATTGCGTGGTGGGGGGGCAGTGGACTTTCATACGATTCCTCCAGGCTTAGGTAACTGCCACTGCACTCCTAAACAGAGGGTGCGTCGTCGAGGCGGACCACCCAGGCTCGGTCCGTAATGAATTTCAAAATTCCTCGTACTGCAAGGATGACGACGCCGTGTTCTGGTCAGAAAAACTTTATTGCAATCGGCTGGTAGGACGCGATGAATATCAGTTTTAGTAAACATATAAACGCTTACTCCTTAATACATTTCAATGCATAATTAACAAAGCGTAATCTCATTATTTAAGAAACAGCGTCTCTTCTAAAATTCATTAAACTAGAAGAAATCTTGTCGGGATTGAGCCCAGGTGGGCCGTTAATTCAGTGCATGTTTTAAGGATAATTTACAAGTGAATTTCATCCTCCTGATATACCCCCAGTGGGGCTAATACTACAGTGTAGTCCCAAGTACATTCATGATTCATCTTAAAAATTTGAAATTGTGATTGTGTATCTAGTATATAACAAATATATAAACAAAAGTAAAAAAAATTTTTTCTTAGAAAAGATACAGTTAAAAAACGGGGCAGAGAGATTGCCTATTAAATATTGATTTCTCATCTTAAGCGCTGTTTACTAAAACTGATATTCATATTTATGTAACGTGCGTGATATTCAGTGCATGGTTTGCCATGATGAAAAAACTACGAGTCTTTTTTCCAATACACTCTGTTAGTAGTCTTAGTCATGTGACACGACGTTGAACACTTTATTTAAAATGGCTCAAGAAACGGGCAAGTCGTTGGTGAACAAGCCTGCTAGTCAGGCGAAACGCGTCCTACCAGCCGATTGCAATAAAGTTTTTCTGACCAGAACACGGCGTCGTCATCCTTGCAGTACGAGGAATTTTGAAATATATATATATATATATATATATACACACACATATATATAATCAAATAAATATGAAATATTTTAAATTAAACAATTAATAACAAAATAAAGTAGATTTCATATACATTTAAAAAAATATAACAAATAAACTTAATTAGAAAAAGTTAAACACACATACATATTAATTAATATATATTTACTTACAAAAATTTATAAACTATTAATTTAATTTTTTTTATCATTTTAAAATTATACAAACATTTACAAATGTATATATGTACCAATAACATAAAATCTAATAATGAAAATTATATTATAAATTAAAATATTAAAATATTTACAAAACTTCAAACTGAAATTTGCCACCCCAGTGACTGCAACAGTAGGGAAAGTGTTGGATAGCAGAGAGGTAAAGGGGTCGATTCCGATCCTGTTTTTTTTTCCCCGTGCGACTCGTACCCGTATTTTTTTACGTACGAATCGTACAAGTCCCGTACAAACGGCGAAGTACAATTCGTACGTGAAAAATACATACGAATCGCCTCGGGAAAAGTCTACGAGACGTCCCTGGACAGTTTTACATACCAATCGTAAAACTGAAGTCCAAGCGCGCAAGTACGATCCGTACCGCCCGTCCGAAAACACCTGCGCATGGAAAAGGCTCCGTACGGAGCGAACTTTGTTCGAACCCTACCCCGAGTACACTTGTGCCCGGGGTACGAGTCGTACGGCACACCCCAGCCTCCCATACCTCCCGCGTATGTCCGCACCATACCCCCCACCCCCCGTATGTACAGCGCGTACCCCCCACCCGCGTATGTATGGCGCATACACCCCACCCCCCATATGTATGGTGCGTACCCCCCACCCGCATATGTTCGCACCGTACCCCAGGCATACCCCTCACCCGCGTATGTTCGCACCGTACCCCAGGCGTACCCCCACCTGCGTATGTTCGCACCGTACCCCAGGCGTACCCCCACCCACGTATGTTCACACCGTACCCCAGGCGTACCCCAATCCTCGGGTATGTACGGACCGTACATACACGACGATTGGGGTATGCCTGGGGAACGGTGCGAACATACACGGATGGGGGTGCGCCTGGGGTACGGTGCGAACAAACATGGGTGGGGGTACGCCTGGGGTATGGTGCGAACATACGCGGGTGGGGGGTACGCACCGTACATACGGGGGGTGGGGGGTACGTGCAGTACATACAGGGGTGGGGGGTACGTGCCGTACATACGGGGGTGGGGGGTACGGGCCGTACATACGGGTGTGGGGGGTACGGGCCGTACATATGCAATGTTGGGATACGCACCGTACATGATGACACGTACGATGTGGGTGATGGCGTGTACGTCGCGTAGCGGGCCCCCTTTTCCTCGTGCATCGCAGCGTACTTAGCTTTTCCGGCGCTTTTTGGCTCCCGTAAAAATATAGCCGTGCGGAGTGCTGTAGGTACGAATCGTACTTGCTGGTCCGTGAAACGCTGCCTGACTCCGTGCGGACGTCGCGTATGCGCAGTCCAGGATCGGATTTGTATGTATTTTTTAGCCGTACGGTGTTTTTTACGATTCGTACGGAAATGATATTTCTGTACGAATCGTACTTGCTGGTTTGTACGGTGGAATTCCCGGGTACGAGTCGTACGGAGAAAACACTCCGTACGACCATTTGTACCCGGGTTTTACAGGATCGGAATCGGCACCAAAATGTACTACTCCCACTCCAGTGAGTGCAGCAGTAAGGAAAGTGTTGTATAGCGGCGGGGTAAAAATTACGATTCCCACTCCAGTGAGTGTAACAGTAGAGAAAGTGTAGGATAGCGGAGTGGTAAAAATTACTATTCCCACTCCAATAATTATAACAGTAGGGAAAGTGTTGGATAGCGCAGGGGTAAAAATTACTATTCCCACTCCAATCAGTGCAACAGTAGGGAAAGTGTTGGAAAGCGGAGGAGTAAAAATTACTATTCCCACACCAGTCAGTGCAACAGTAGGGAAATTGTTGGATAGCGGAGTGGTTAAAATTACTATTCCCACTCCAATAATTGTAACAGTAGGGAAAGTGTTGGATAGCGCAGGGGTAAAAATTACTATTCCCACTCCAATGAGTGCAACAGTCGGGAAAGTATTGGATAGCGGAGGGGTAAAATTTACTATTCCCACTCCAGTCAGTGCAATAGTAGGGAAAGTGTTGGATTGCAGAGGAGTAACAATTAATATTCTCACTCCAGCCAGTTCAAATTTCAAAACAAACAAAATATTAGAAAACAAAATAAATTAAAAAATACATACATATGTTAAAATTTATAATACAAATATATTTAGGTGCCGATTCCGATCCGTTAAAAATAATTTGCGTACGACCCGTATCTGTATTTTTTTACGTACGAGTCGTACAAGTACCGTACAAACGGCCAAGTACGATTCGTACGTGAAAAATAACTACGAATAGCGTCGGGAAAAGTGTACGAGAGGGCGTCGGAAAGTTTTTACGTCCGAATATCGTCGGGAAAAGTGTACGAGAGTGAGCCGGACATTTTTACGTGCAAATCGTCAAACACAAGTCCGAGCGCGCAAGTACGATCCAGACCGTCCGTCCGAATACACAATCGCACGTAAAATGGCCCGTACGGAGCCAACGCAGTAGCACACATGTACACGGGTAAACTTATGCATGTGTACGAGCCGTAAAGCCTCCCCACCCCCCAATATGTCAGCACCGTACACCGCCCTGTCCGCACTGTACCCCAGCCCCACACCTGTACGTGCCGTACCCCCCATGTATGCGCCATACCCCCCATGTACATGCCTTACCCCCCCTGTCCACACTGTACCCCAGCCCCGCACCTGTACACGCCGTACCCCCCCATGTATGCACCGTAACCCCCCATGTACGCGCCTTCCCCCATGTACGCGCCGTACCCCTGCATGTATGTGCCGTACCTCCGCATGTACGCGCCGTACCCCAGGCCCGCACCTGTCCGCGCCATACCCCCATGTACGCGCCTTACCCCCGCATGTACGCGCCGTACCTCCGCATGTATGCGCCGTACCCCAGGCCCGCACCTGTCCGCGCCGTACCCCCCATGTACGCTCCTTACCCCCGCATGTACGCGCTGTACCTCCGCATGTACGCGCCGTACCCCAGGCCCGCACCAGTACGCACCGTACCCCCCATGTACGCGCCTTACCCCCGCATGTACGTGCCGTACCTCCGCATGTACGCGCCGTACCCCAGGCCCGCACCTGTATGCACCGTACCCCCACTGCATGTACGCGCCGCACTCCAACACCGTACCCCAGCACCCTCACTGAGCATCGCGTATGTACTGACCGTACCTACGCGAAAAAGACTCTTACAGAACCAGGACACTGTCAAACAGCACAAGGAGGGTCAATTTGACTCGCACAGCACCACAAAACACGTCTACATGACAAATACATCTCAATGACTGACCTGGCACATCCAAACAGGCAAACAGAGGCCCTAAATCACAACCACCTCTTATAACACACCCACCAAAATTCAAACACAGCCACACCCAAAAATGGATCAATAAAAAGGGCCCACACACACAACCCATGAGCCTTTGCAACAGACCCACTGCTGCCAGACCCCACAGAGAAACAACTCTACATTACTGATACCTTCACCACACCTTCACTCACACACCTTCACACAACCTCCTTCACAAACATCCCTCTCTTCACATTCACACACACACCATCACATTCACACCCACACACCCACAACCATCCACACCCACACCCACACCCCACACCATGCCCACAGACAAGAATACAAAGTTCATAACGACGGAGCTGGAGCTCCTTGTCAACAAAGTCATCAGAGTCGAGCCACAGCTGTTTGGAACATTGGTCAGACAGACCAGCATAGCTGAAAAATCTGCCATGTGGCAGAGGATTGTCGATAAGGTGAATGCTGTTGCGCCCATCCGAAGGACCAGGCATGAATGCCAAGCCAGGTGGTACGATCTGCACAGGGCGGTCAAGAGGAAAATGAACGAAGAATATGCCCAGAGTAACATCACTGGAGGTGGGCCGCCCCGCAGACCCGTACACAACCATCCCTGGGAGGAGAAGGTGATGGCCCTGCTACCGCCAGTGGGAGTACACGAAGTCGAAGGAGTCGCAGAGCCTGGTGAGTACACAAACAACTTACGTAACATGGGGGCAATGGGGTCCACATCACATATACACCAAATGCACGCAACTTCCCCCAAGCACTCACCGCACACAACCACACTCAAAAACCACGCTCATGCCACTAACGTCTCCATGCACCCTTCACAAATCAAGGCAAGGCCATGTCCAAGGCTACAACAACCACAAACACAGACTGGATGTCCGGGAGGCTGGGAGGGTGGGCCCCACACCACACATTGTGAAAATGAGATGCAGACACCAATTCCCTCAGCCCATATGGCATAGGTACATACCCATGCACAATGCACAGGGACTGGCAAAGTACTGACAAGGTAGCTGACACTTGGCCCTGCTGTATGCAGCACAAGGCCCTCCTGGGACCACTGTACACTCAAACACCAACTCCACAAGCACAGGTATCTAGCACAGGAACTCACACTCACTGTCATGCCAGCATGCACCATGAGGGGACAGACACATCACCTGGGAGACCCAATGACAACTCACACTACACACAACAGCAGGCCCGGTCACACACCCCCCTAACACAAGCACACACCGGGCAGGCAACAGATTTACGCACTCCCACAATGGACATGTGACACAACAAGACCAATCCATAGCCAAATAAGCATCATAGCCAACAATCTACAGGTCAAACACTCAGGACAACATCCCAATCTGTCCCCCGCAACATACCCATCCCCAAGTGGACATTGAGAGGAATGCTAGGCACATCCAACTACCTGGAGGAACTGTGTCAACTTGAATATGTATGAAACATAGATGTTGCATGAAACACCATTAACATTGTCTCTCTCTCACACACAGGGCAACATCGTCGATCTCCCCCCAACACTGGGGGGGAAGAATCACAGTCCCAGGCTACGCGTGAAGATGATCCCACCGGCAGCGACGACTCTCACCACTCCGTGGATGACCCCGACCAACCTGGACCCTCTGGTGCCCAAGCCCCTGCAGCACCTGCATCAGGTACATCTGTGCCAACCACCACCTCCATTCCTGCCACATCCCAGGACACACCCAGGAGCCCTGCTTGCACTGAACAATAGAGCCAGTCTGACCAGGGGGGAAGAGGTTCTCTGGGCACCCAGGAGGAGGCAGACAACCCTGCAAATGCCATCCCTCAGGGGTCCCGTAGACCCGAGGTGCCCACAAGGGCAGGCCAGGCTCAAGTGGGCAGGGGTGGTGGGAGTGGAGGCAGGCGGAGGCGCGAACCTGACCAGCCAGCTCAGGACACCGGTATGTCACACATACGCAACATCCTGGACACATACCGGCGTGACACCAGAGGCATCAACCAGGTCGTGTCGAGACTCTCAGAGATGCAGGGGACCGTCGATGAGATAAAGAACCTGCAGGTCGAGCATCATGCCAGTCATCAACAACACCAAGGACAGATGGAGGCAAGACTGGCTGAGCTCCTGGCGGTGCACAGGGACATGAGCCAATCACTCCGTCAGATCGCCCAAAGCATGGGCAACCCTCTCTGTGCCACCAGGCGTAGACCAGCACCAGAGGGAGGATGATTCGTCTGACGGAGCGTCCCAAACATCGTCAAGGCCTGCATCTGAGGGTCCCCAGAGGAAGGTGGGTCGTCCACGGAAAAGACCGTGAGAGTCAGAGGACCATCCACATCTCCCAGGTCTCCTGGCCTGGCACCTGGCCCTCTTGCGCAACAGCAGCACCTCATCCAATGACATTCTCTGCCACATGGACTTGCTGGTCACAGTCTGACCAATGATGACCAACACTGTGGTCTGGACTCTGATGACTTCCAATGCCAAGGATACCATCTCCCCCTGTGAACTTTGGATTCTATTCCCCCGGTAGAGCACCTAATTTCATCTACCCAAACACGTACCCCACCGCAAATAAATATATTACTTTGGTCATGAGACGTTCCTGTCATTTTGCATTATTCAACAACATATGTGTGTGGAAATGTCAAACTATGCCTGAGTGTTGAACTAACTCCAGCCATCCATACCCTGGGATCAGAGTCTGGTACAGGACACACATGGGTCACAAGGTATCATTCAATGTAGGCATGGAGCACAACACTCACCTGTGATGGCCTCTGTCTGCTGAGGGGGGGCTTGCTAAACTATGCGGACAGACCTATTTGGGAGATTATCATCAAGGCGTAGAGGTCATGGCTCATGTGGAGGTTCCCGGGGAGGGAGTCCCAGATATGTGTGGCCAGGTGGGAGAACAATGTCCTGTATGCTGGAGTACGGTGGATGTGAAGAACGGTGGCCAGGGCAAGGTTGGATGCACGGAGATGGCCCAACGGGATCTAGGATGACAGATGTACAAGGTTGGTTTGGGGTCGGGGTTGTGGACTGCCTCCTGAGTGTGGGTGGGGAGACTGGAGGTCATCCTGCAGCAGACAGTGATCCATTGCAGCTATCTATGGTGGACGGTGAGGTGGCTGGGGCGCAGGGTGTTGAAGCTCAGGTGTGCAGATGCACCCTGGATGTGGACAAGTTTCCTGGGAGTTTGGATGTACTTGCTCCGTAGAGGGCAGGGCAGTATTTGACACGGATGTTGTCATGAACCTGGGGGATGGTCTGTCTTTTCTTGGAGTGGATATATCTGTGGATCATGTGCATAATGCAGAGGGCGTTGCAGCATGAGGTACAGATGCTGTGGACTAGAATGGCAAATGTGAGCGAGCCAAACATGATGCACACCATCTTGTGTGTGTGGCCACTGGGTGCTTGTGCAGGGCTCTTGCGGGTGGGACACAAGCACTTGACCCAGCTGGAAGGGGACAATCCTCAGATGATCACCTCAGCCCTGTACAAGCCCAGCCTCAGGTGGCTCGTGTTCAGCCATTCATCAATGGATCTCATGCATACTTGAATGATGGAACTGCCAATGTCTGTGTCTTTGTTGAGGGTGAGGAGCACCTGGCTGTCAATGGCATACGAGCTTATGATGAGGTGCTGTGCGCATGTGATGGTGGAGAGAGGGGTCCTGGACACTCTGTAGATTGACATGCTGAGAGATGATACCTGTGCCATGTCCCAGACGATGACACCATACTACATGCTGAAGCCTCGAGTCCCACTCCCATGCCCTTGCTGGGCTACAGAGCCAGTGGGGAGTATTAGGGACGTGGCCTGGTTGGTGTGACAGGGCCTGGAAGGCGGGGCAGCGCTGTGTAGGCAGTTGGAGCTGCACACTCAGCATGCAAAGGTGTCGTGTGTGTGCCCAGGGTATGTCTGACAGCAGGTGTTAGATGTGCGGATGGACATAGCTCGGAGTGTGGCTGCTACATCAGACTGTAGTGTGATGTGGGTTATGCAAGGACAGGATGGTGGTGCAATATGCACCTTGCATGTGCTGATGGTCCAGCCTTTGGCACCGCGTGGCGGCAACAGTGGCATAGACAAGCTGAGGACAGCCAAATGAATGGGTGGAGGGAGGAAGTGAGGAGCATCTTGGAGGCGTGTGTGTTGCCAAATCTGGATACTCTGTGGGCCCTTGCTGCAGGGGCCGCAGCAGCAGGCGGTATCTCCTTGCAAAATGCCAGAATTTGCACACAAAGACTAGGATGTCAGAAGGACAACTGCAACAGGCACGTGTGTAAAGTAAGGAGTGTCCAGTGTCACATGGCACACCCAGAGACAATGCATGCATAATCACCAAAGAAGCATGACACCGGATCAGGAAACTGAAGGCCGACCTGCGCACAGGAGACACACCCTCAGCAGGTGTTGATGGCCCATTGTGCGGACCAACATGCCAAAAAACATACACGACCATGTACTTCATGCCCAATAGGGAGCCTAATCCATGAGCAACTGCATGCATGTTGCTAAACTACACATGGACTCCTATGCATAATCTTCCACAACTATGCCAGATATGCCGCATGCAAAGTGGCAAGAGACCTGCATTGACAGAGATGAGGCACCTTGGAGTGTGACGAACACCTTTATTACTCAGCCTCACACTAAGGGAAATGCATCAATTGGAACAGACTCACAGGTCATTTGGCTGACCATGTGGGACCTACACTGGACACCCCCTTCAACACACAGATGTGGTAAATCCTACTGAGCTGGCACACAAGTGAAGGGGTTGAGCCTAACACCCCTTGCTGCACACGGAGAGTCTGCAATTCCCCATTGAGCCTCATATGGGGATGTCCCAAACTATGTCCACCATTAGCATCCCGTATGTTCCTGAGGGACGTTATACACACATTGATGCCTTCATCAGAATCCACAAACCATTACAGATGACTGTCAGGAAGGGTGACTATCAATTCATGGGAGCCATGCAACACGTCATGTGCCCCATGGTGAGTCGACATGTATGCATGGTAACACAACATGCTCAGGAGCAGTCCCCACATATCACAAACACGTACCACCCACAAAATGCCTTGCTGCACTCCTTACCCAAAATGACTTTTCACCATGTCTGTGCATGTAACTCTGATCCAGCACACGTTGCAATACTCATGAGGAATAGCAGGAGGGCAATGATGACATGAGCAAACGACAGCCGCAAGAACCTGGGGAGGACAGACACACAACAAGTCAGCGAAGAGCTAGTAATCCGCAGATATGTACATGTACTCTACAGGAATGATGTTGTCACCATGCTCTTAAAAAATGTAGTGTCTCAGCTAAAATGTGTGGAATGACATCATCACTTGAATGACACATCAGAACACACCTCCAAGTCACTTAGCACACAGTCAGCTGGACACACACATTGCAACACATGCCACACAAGGCTCAAAGCGTGCACACTCAGACACAGGGACTCACCATTATGAGAAGAAGTTGCGGATAAGCTGACTCCGGATGTCCTCATCCTCATCCTCATCCTCACTTGCCCCGTGCCCAAGCCCTTCATCCTCCACGGGTGGATGATCCTGCTCATCCGGATCAAGGATGAGTGGCACGGCCTTCTCCACTGCCATGTTGTGCAGCATGCAGCACACAATGAAGATTTTTGCAGACCTTCACCGGGGCATATGGGAGGGCGCCGCTGGTCTTGTGGAGGCACCGGAATCTGCTCTTCAGGAGTCCAAACGTCCTCTCAATCACGCGCCTCGTCTGCCCATGGGTGTCGTTGTACCGGTGTTCTGCGGCTGTTCTGGGGTTGCGGAGAGGCGTCATCAGCCATGGCATGTTGGGATAGCCAGAGTCCCCTACATGGAAACATCATGTGAAGAAGTGGGTCAGGAGATGCCGTAAGATACAAAGATAGCGCTAAACACAGGACTAACAGAGTATACCCACCAACAAAACATGCTCGTTCCGCGTGCAGCTGCAACATCATTTCTGGCACCCTGCTACGCCTCATGATGTATGCATCGTGTGCGGACCCTGGAAAACGGGCACAGACATGGGAAATGGACATGTTAGGCAGACACACCACAAGGGCATTGATAGAGTGATAATGTTTGCGGTTCCGAAAGGCTACCTCCTGTGCCTGTGGTGGTACCAAAGCCACATGTGTCCCATCAATGGCCCCAATCACGTGAGGCATCCCTCCCAGGGCATAGAACTCACCCTTGACACGTGTCAACTGCTCACGAGTGGGAAAATGGATGAATTCATCCAGGTGCACCAACATGGCTTCTAAAACATCATGCAGGACACGGCTGAACATTGTCTGGGACATGCCACCAACATCAGCTATGGTCAATTGAAACGTGCCGGTGGCAAACAAAATGTAGGGCTGCCATCACCTTCATCTTGGGGGTCAGAGCTGTAGGATACCTGTGTTGTGGTTGGAGGTGTGGTTCAAGCCGGCGGGTCAAGTTCTCTATCAACTCTTGCGAGAAGCGGTATCTGCGTATGCAGTCATGTTTACGCATGGCATCCAGGTCTGGCATTCGTCTGGGGAGAGGCGGTGCCCTGCAGAGTTTTGGAAGGAATAACGAAGAGTGAGTACATTACCACACCAATGTCACTGAGGTGAGCACATGTTCAACAGCTAAGACACGTCTGCTTAATACAGATTCTGGTCTGTGCAATACATCCAGGACACGTAGGCCAGCCAGGTGATACTCCTACAAAGAGCCAGCCACAATAGTTGCATGGCAATGTTGACGTGACATGCCATTAAAATAGATGTGGGCCAGTGTAAGTGACCAGCCAGACACATTACATGAGTGACAGACATCCACATATCAGCATTTGAAGGATGTTATCTCATACAGACAGCTGGCGGGAGTCTAGATGCACAGGTCACATGTCATCTGAAAAAGGACAGATAACACACATTTCCATGAAGGGGTACATGTCAAAAACTGATGACACAGACATTGAGACAACGCAGATATTGCCTCATGTCAGGAAGTCATCTTTGAACCATCATGACACATGTAACATGTGAGTCCACATGTGGCATGGTGTGCGTATATGTGTGTCACACACATATGCACACAGACACATGTTGGATGCTGCAACAGCAGATGGAGTTGACGGAACACCAACGGCAAGCTCATGGGAACACATGACACACACATGACATAGTCACATCGTGGCACGCTGGTAGTCACATGTCAGGTGTAATTATCCATGTACCTGGCATCAGGGGACAGTTGCGGGTGTTGGTGACTGTGCCATACCAGTGATGCAGTGCTTGACACGTGTGTCCTACATGCACACATGTGTAAAGTGTGAAGGGGAAGTGTGCCACGTAGTGCCCCATCACACATGACATGTGTAAACACCTCATCACACATCTATTGTGCCACAACATGAGGAGACATGTGCCACATCACTGCCTGACACACCTAGGCCCTGCACATGAAGGACTGCACTGACAATGACCTGATGTCCAGCCTTGTGCGAGTCTGACACCTCCATTCCTTTCGTGTGCGCCTCCTATCACCAGTGTAAGCTGTGAAACACAGTACACACGCTCTGAGGGCGTGTGTACGGCACGTACTCACGCTTGTGCGGGCCGTACATGCATGAGTACGTGCCTATCACTGTAGTTGTGTTACTGTAGGTCCGAGTGATACGGCACGTACTCACGCATGTACGAACCGTACACGCGTGAGTACAATCCGTATCACTAGGGCCTACGGTAACACAACTATAGTGATAGGCACGTACTCACGCGTGTACGGGCCGTACACGCGTGAGTACGTGCCGTATCACTCAGACCTACAGTAACACAACTATAGTGATATGCACGTACTCACGCGTGTATGGGCCGTACGCGCGTGAGTACGTGCCGTATCACTAGGGCCTACGGTAACACAACTATAGTGATAGGCACGTACTCACGCGTGTACGGGCCGTACACGCGTGAGTACGTGCCGTATCACCCGGACCTACAGTAACACAACTATAGTGATAGGCATGTACTCACGAGTACGTGCCTATCACTATAGTTGGGGTACCGTAGGCCTTAGTGATACGGCTCATACTCACGCGTGAGTAGGTGCCTATCACTATAGTTGTGTTACCGTAGGCCCTAGTGATGCGGCACATACTCACGCGTGTACGGCACGGCCCGTATCACTGTAGTGATGGTGCCCTAGGGGTACGTGTGAAACTCGCCGTACCTGTGTGGGGATTTAAGAATTACAATGGGGACACATGAGGGACAAGTATTAGGGCCTAAATGCATGCTGGTTGTCATGGATACCGAGTTTCAAGTACAAAATTTAACATCATGTGGTCTGGAAAAAGCAGTTGGCCACATTATACATTGTTGCAAAGTGGTTGTTGACTTGACATGATGCTGCAAATTCGAAAGATGCTAAGGCTGTCACTGGTGTATGTTTAAAGGGATTGGAGGAAACGTAGGATGCAAATGAGTCTGACCAATCACTCTGTACTCCTGTAAATGAAATAGGCCAGCAAGGCAGATATAAGGCAGGCAGAACCCATGGGAGGGCACTTGCCTGCACAACATGTCAGTCGATAACACTGCTGCTGTATTGTCTCCCTCTGGCACCATGTCTAGGACTGTGGAGAGGGCTAAGCCTTTCACCCAGGAGGAGAATGAGGCCCTGCTGGATGTGATCCTCTCACAGTACCCCATGCTGTATGGTCGACCAGGGGAGCAGGTGAGTGCTGACTCCACTACCTTTGCCTGTGCAACTTTTTTGTGTCTGTCACTTCTGGCATTGTGTCCAGGTGTGACAGACATGCAATGTTGGTTGGAGTGGGTCCTGGGGGGGGGGGGGGGTGGATGGCTTATGTCTCTCATGCAGGGCTTGATGTAGTTCATGTGTGCACTCCTCACTTGCATTGTGCTTACTGTGACATTCACTGCATAGTGCATGGCACATTCAGCCAGCCTAATCCTCTTGGGCATTCTTGTTCTATTGTCCTGCGGTGATTCAGTGGTCACCCCGGTGTGACAGGTGACTGCACCCACAGATGTGTGTGAGAGTTGAGTGGAGCTGTGGTGAGAGTGGTGAGAGTGCCCAAATGATGTGTACGCCCCCTGGACATTGATGTGTGTGAATGTTCCTTGTCATGTGGGTGAGTGTCTATGTGGAGTGTTGCACCACAGCTGCATGGAGGAGGCAACAGCTCAATCCATCTGATGTGAGAAGTAAGCCGTGCTGTGTGTCTGACTTGCTGAGCTAGCCCCACACCTGTGACCCCCCCTGGCAAGTGGCACATGTACAGAGTGAGCTTTGCATCCGCTGTTGCCAATGGCAGGTGATTGATGTGTGCCTGTGTGTGTCTGTGTACTCTGCTGAGGTTTCGTCAGTGGCCTGGGGCATGTGACTGCTTTGCGGTGCTGTCCATCAGCCTTGTGTTGCTTGGGATGCACAGTGTGTGCCATGATCAGGGATTGTTTCGCACCCCTCATGCCACCTGTGTACTTACGATGCCATGTAGTGCATTGGTGCGTCCACAGTGGAAAAAGTCCCTATGACTAAGGTGCTAATATTTGCCAGCATACTATGCCCTGTTCAACAAATCAAAGATGTTCAATTGTGTGTCTCTGTGACATGGTGCAGGTGTAGTGATGTTGTCCCACTTTGTCATCCACACAGGTAACCGCCTACCACAAGGGGAAGATCTGGAAGGATGCCGTCAAGGCCATGCAATCGGTGGAGGGTCACAGTCGGCGCCTGCCACAAGTGAGGAAGAGATGGCAGGACATCCGGTGCTGGACCCGGAGGATCGCCCGGGTCATGCTGAAGGAGGAGGCTCCTCGCAAGCATGGTGGGCGCCGGCGCCTGACCCACCAGATGAAGCGTGTCCTGGCGGTGGTCTTCCCTGACCTGGATAGCCGGATACAGGAGTTACAGCAGCAGGAAGGGGGTAGGTACATGTGTGTTTGTTGTGTGTCGCCAGCTTTTGTAGCTGCTCAGTCGCCTGGATACACTGCCAGGGTATATATGTGCAGTGCATATCCTGTTCCCCCAAGTCAACCTGTGCTGTTCTTCCTCCCTTCCCCTCCTTGACATGTGTTACCTGGTCTGTGTGTTATCACTATTGCACATGGTCATCTAGGCTGCCAGTTAATCAAGGTGCACACTGCTTTCAGCATCATGTGTGGGGGTGGTCTGCCTGTGCCCTGTCCTGTTCAGTCATTTGGGGGTGCATAATTGTTGGCACTGATGCTGAGTCTCAACATAGGAGTGTGAGGTTTCAAATGAACAGACTTGCAGCATGCATTACCAATGTTGTGGCTTCAGACATGATGTGCATGAGTGGGATATATGCATAGTGCCGGGACGGTTGCTCCTGTTACAGTCAGCTCATTCCAGGACCATGGAGCAGTGTGCCCACTACAGTCCCCTGACACAGCCTGCCCTCCTACTCATGTGTGTCATCCAACACTGTGCACATTCACTGTGGGTTCAGCATGGCTCTGCCTCTGTGGTATTGTTCCCTGGCCTAGGTAGTAGTTTTCACATGTGTGATACATTTGTCCACTGGACAGGGATACACCAGTTTGCTTGTGCATACTCACACTGGGCAGTGCCTGTGTGGCTATTCACAACAATCTGTTGATGTTTGTTTGTGACCAATATGTTTTGGCAGCCCTACAACGTGATGTCATGTTAATGAAGCTAGTTTTCAAGCATAGTTATTGTAACCCTGAATAAGAGGTGTCACTTCTTGATCGGTATCAATCACATTGACTCAGGTATGGGTGTGTGTGTGCGGGAGGGGCGTACATGTTCAACCCCGATGTTTCATTGCCAGTTCTGACTTGTGTGTAATGATTTGCAGTACAGAAAGTCACCGTGCAGTGCCCCCGTGATGTTGGCCAGTGCTTAATGTTCGTGCTTCGTAGCCTGTGTCAGTTTTTGACAATCATGTATCCTGCTTGTACATTTTTGGCACCTGTGTGTAGTTCAGATGCTACACAGTTGTGACTTTGTGTGCTGACATCTGTGGGTACATTCTGGCTTGCCATGAGGGGGAACCCACAGTACAGCTAGGCTTTTTTGCTAAAGAATTGCAGGCCCATTAGCTTATGCATTGTCCTGGGTGTGGACATGTGTGCCACTCCAGATGACAGTCAGTAGGTCATATGTGTAGCCAACTGTGTGATCAGGTGACGGATAGCCATGTGACAAATGACATTATTCAAGTTGTTACTCAGAGAAATTGTCCCTTGGCAATCACTACACCTGTCAACATGTCTCAATGTTTCATATGCTTGACCTTGTTGTTTTGTTGTGAAGGACAATAATGTGCCTGCATAACAGATGTCTCCCAAGGAAGTGCACAAGACACCACCTTGACACTTTCCAGGGACCCGCTGGCACATTTTAAAGTAAGGCAAAGTTTGAACAAAACTTGTTTAGAGATCATACATATACATGTTCCCACAGTGTGGTTGCATTTGGTTTAGTCCTTGGTTGTTGCTGATACCAACTTATGAGTGTCAAGTCATCCAGACCACCGTGGTGCCATGTATATGTACTTACTGATACCCCATTTCTGGCGAACAGTGGCTTATTTGAATGAGTCTGGTAGCTCAGACAATGACTGTGTACATGTAGTTTGGTGTGCACCTCCTTGTGTGACTTCTGTTATACAGACACATGTGTGTTCTGTTCACAAAGTGGCACATTCACACATTCTAGACATGTCCATTGTGTAAAGTGTTGTGATTCTCCAGGAATCACAATGTATTTCTTTGGGGTTTCCTAAGTACTCACAGGTCTCTGAGTGTGGAGACACCTTCTGCATTGGCATGTGGTATTTGGCCTTGGGTGCGACATTACTGTTGGGTTCACAGTGAAGAAGAGGTGGCATGCCTTCATAGTCTTGCTGTGCTCAACTGATCCCAGACACTAGCTTCTCAGGATCTTGGGATTTCAAGTTATTTGCTGTTGTGTCCTAATTTTCATTTTCTCCAAGTGGCATGGTGGGTCAACCAACTGGGGAGTGCAGGGCTTACATATGTGGGGAGTATTCTAGATGTTACTCATGATGCCTTTCCTGTTATGCACTGTTGCCTATTTTGTAGGGGTGGGCGGAATTGGCGGAATTAACTTCCGCAAATTATCGCGAAAATGCAGAAAATCTCCGCAAACACGCCGGAAATATCGCGAAGACGCGGAAGTTTTTTTGCCGCCTGTTCGCGGTATTTTTTGCGTGATCGCGGGTCGCCAACTTACCCATGCGGTTGCTCACGGGCGCGGCCATCTTGTTTTCACTTGTCCCGCCCTCTCGTGATGTTTACTTCGTGTTCCGGGTCGCGCAAAGCATGTTCGCGGTCGATATTTCCTGTTCGCGACCGCTTTTACTTGATCGCGTTGCTTTTTGCTTGCTCGGGGAGAAAATATCGCGCGAACTTGCGCACGTGGTCGCAATGGGCGCGGCCATCTTGTTTTCCACTCTATTGCATGGTTCTGGGGCCTGATTTTCAATCCTCCCTAAATCTTTTCAATCCTTTGTTTCTAGCCACTTTTTTTGGATCTTTATTACTTATTATTTCTCTAACTATTTTCCTGCTTCTATATTTTTGGTTTTTGTCTACTTTTTTTTTGTTTTTTAGCTACTTTTTCTCTTTGTATTGCCCGCTATTTATTTCCTTTACTCCTTTATTTATTTTACCTTTTCTTTCCCGCCCCGTCCCCAGAACCATGTCCAAGGGCAGGGCTGTTCGCCGGCGCAGCCAGAGCCGCGACCGCCTTCCTTGCGGAAGGCGGCGCCCACAAGGGGTGCAGGCACGGGCCTTATTTGGGGAGGCGGAGTTGGCTGCACTAATTTTCTTTGTGCAGCGCCACCTCCCCTCAACCCTGGCAGCAGGTGGCAGGCCTGGGTCCGGGTACGGCCTCCGGGAGCGTCGGCAGCGGTGGGGGAAGGTGCGCCGGGCAGTGTCGCGCATCTCTGGGGTCCGGCGCACCCAGGCACAGCTGACGCACCGGTGGTCCAACATCCTGGACCGTGAGCAGGACCTGCTGGACCTGCTAGGAGTGGAGGTCCCGGGGCTCGGTGAGTACCTATTTAATTATTACAACTTTGTGTCTGTTCTTCTGCTCTATGTTATATATTGTGAATATCTTTTTTTCCTTCCAACCAGCTAGAATGTTGCTGCTTACAATACATTCCAGGTTAATAACGTTTAAAAGTCTTCTGTGATTATGACACAGGTGCTCTTCTGCGCTACTACTAATCTTACTTGTTTGCAGCTTTGCGTTTGCGCTTGCTTAGCGTGATTCTTTACGAGTTTATTTTAGAGAAATTAAGTTACGTAATGCTACAGTGACTCACGTCCACTCCTTACTTTGTCCTGTCACTAATAGATAGGGGCGGATTGATACTTAGGTTTAGGTACTTTGTATGAGCTTCTAATTGGTTAGTGGTATGCGTGATGCCCCCCCTCACTCAGTTACGTGACGTGCTGCTAGTACGGCAGTCTTTAGAACCTTTTCTAGTTTGTTCAATGAGTGGAGGTAGGCTTTGCAGTTACTTAGCAGTAGCAGATCAGCATCAATCAAACCAAAATTTGGTGTATACAAAAAATGTAGTCATGTTCATGTGTCCTCCATGATTGGATCATACACATTGTTGAGGAATACAGTGGAAATGCATACTTAATGTACAATTGGCATGCCTGGAATAGGTGGGCTAGGTTGGGTGATACGTTGTACTAATACTTAGGCTTACTTGTAACTTAGTTGTCTGGAATCAGAATGGAAGAATGGATTACTGTTGATAAATAGTAACTTAAGTAGTCGAACTGCGAATCCCACGATATTACATGTTGACCAGATGAGATCGGTCAATGTAGTTATTGCAATTGTTGTTTACATAAGTGTTTTTTGACCGTTGTTGAAAAATATTGTATTTGTTTGACACCATCCATCAATGTTTGTCTCTTTCTTAATTCTTATATCTCTCCTGTCCATCAGCACCCAGGGGCAGACCGTCAGGGACTGGACAGTCGGCGGGACAGGAACACCACCAGGAGGACTCCGCTGAGGGCTCCTCTGCTGGCCCCAGTAAGTCTTCTTGTTTTTAATAATATTTCTTATTCCATAACTTTTACTGCCCCATTTCTCCCGAACTATAGTGTGTTTCCAAATGCTATTTTTTTACCACCAATTATCCTTCGATCTGTACGGTTTCAAAAAGCTTATCCCTGCCTCCGCTATGATGACTGAGTACTACTACATACTATCAGTCTGTCTGTCTGTACTGTAGTAGCTAGTCTTGCCCAGTTGGCCAGTGCCACTCTTTGTGAAAGGTTGTAATATAAAACTCATATTCACCAGTAGCTCGTACAATCCGTTGGGTCGTTGTCTTGTACTACTTTTACTCTTATTGATGTTGAGGCTTTGAAAATTCACAGCAACAACAGCCCTACCAGATTTCTTAATATTTTGATATGATACCCTATAGGACATACCACTGTTGTAGGGATCTTGCACATACATTTGCACCAGAAAATAGGATGTTGGTGATGGTAGGTTGGACCTTCCTTGCACACCTCAATCAGAAATTCCGCACCCACCACAATTCCACTGCTTGACTATAGTACTGTCTTGTCATACCTATTAGGTCTCGGAACCCTCCCCCCAGGATAACCAAAAAGTAGACAACCCAGAACATAACACACCCAACCTCTGTCGTGGAAGCAATTCACATGCACACCCTTACTTTAATTTGCTCACTCGTGTAAGTTAGTCCACTCCACACCAAATACCACGAAGTCTATGTAAGTTTAAAATGTTTATTTCAATTTGAGAAGGTCTGTACACTGTTTTCTTAGCAGCACCAACCGGCAAATCAATAACATTAAAACAATATACATTGTTGCACTTATACAGTTGGGAATTAAATCATGATAACTGAACAGTGGTGGAAGGCAGCACCACCATCCCATAGCAATTTAGTTTATATACATTTATAAATGAAGATGTGAGTGAAGGGACCCCTCACCTCAGAAGAACCTAGTACTGGTAGTTGGTGCATCGTTCAGAAGCTCTGGTTCGTAGAAGGGAATCTTGCGTCTGTAATGCGAAAAAAGAAATGGTGTGCGTTAGTATATTGCAACTTGCAAGCATTTCTCAGCCGTGCCAAAAAGTGTAGCATCTATGGATAAGCAATATGGACTAACAGTAACAGTAGTACACCAGTTCTTCCTAAAAAAGTGGCTTGTTAATGTTTGTTGACCGCTTGTACGCAGCGCGTAGACTAGACAGTAGCAGTGTGAGGCAGGTCATGTGGGCTCAAAGGTGTCTTAAGAAGCTGCAAGGTAAAGGTAACGTCACATGTGCATGGCTAGGGCTAATCAAGCAAATGCTACAATGATCATATAACTTAGTGTCTACTCTACTACTACCTGATTTGTACTAGTGATGTATGTTAGTATTAACTCATTTTTCAACCTTGCTACTGATCAATAGGGGGGAGGTGTATATGTCGCCTAATAAATGTGTAATGTTTTCTAGGCGCGCTACCGACCACCATTGCTGGGGCCAGCGAAGGCGACGCCGAGGGCGAGGATGCGGCAGTTGCAGATAGCAACGGAGGGGGAGTGGCAGCACCAGTGGCAGGCGGTGGTAAGTTAGATTCATAATCTTTAACTATTGTTGAACTTGACAGCACACTCACTGCAAAGGTGTACTGTATGTATATGTATACTGTACAGTTGTGAATTAGGGCCCCATTAGGATGGTGGGCGTATTGCCCCCGCCGGGCCGGCTGGAATTCACTGCCGTCACCGCAGGGGCAAACCTCCCGCCATCCCTGTAGAAAATATTCAGACATGTCCAGGCGGAAAAGGGTTCAATATGGCGGTGGTGTCTCTCTCACCACACCGGCAGCCATAAAATCTGCATTTTGGAATGCCTTTGCGTGGCGGCATTGCCGTCCGCCACGGAAAGGCATGCACACATTGCAGAGTATGCTTGGGGGCCCCCATGGAGGGTACCTACCGATGCTATGGTACCCCCCCGACTTTCAAAGCAAAACGTGACAGGCTCCGTGCGAGGCCCGTCATGTTGTGCTTGGAAAAGCAGCACAACATTTTAGCATTGCTTTCAGCAAAGCCAACCAGAATTTAAATTTAAAAAAACAGGGTGCGCCCGCCACTGTGCCGGGCGCATCATCCTAATTAATTGTCCCCACGGGACCCCCACCCTTTTTAGCAGTCGGATGGCGGGCGGACAAAGTCCGCCCGCTATCCGATGTCGTAAGTAAGTATGAGTTCTTGGGGACGTTTGAAGAGTGAACTAGAAGACTAGAATTCCCTTTAATTGGTATAGGACTAGGAGCCGGAGTATTGAGTAACCAATGTCCTCATCTATCTGATTTCAACTCCGCTTTGAAAGTTTTATGGAGAAGAGCACCTAGTGCACTAAAAGTGTAAGACAGGTGGAAGGAAGAAGGACGGGCGACATTTAAAATGTTATGTACTACTGTGCTTTATTTTATAGTGCTACTCTACCATGCCACTATGTGTATAAATAATTACCTTGTCCTACTGTTTTATTAAGACTATATTTTACAATTGTCTTGTTTTTTTCTTTTTGATACACAGCAACTCCGAAACTCAACCGTAAGGAGTTGGCCGCCAAGGCACGGCGCCGGAAGCTGGAGGCAATCCAGCAGGAATACCGGCGGCTGGTGGTCCTAGCCGAGGAGGAGGAGGAGACTGCTGCAGCTATTGAAGCCTCCTCCAGTGCCCCGGGCCCCAGCCACCGCCCTCCAGCGGTACGGCGCCACCGCCTGGCGGCTGCCCGCCGCCACCGTGTCATCTCCGGTGCCCCCCCCCACTGTGGCTGCAACTGCAGCGGCCTTAGACGCCGCGTCGCCCATTTAGAGGACCAGATGCGTGTCCTCCTCCAGTCCCGCCCCACCAGTTAGTCCCTGTCACTGCCCCTTTTTTAATTCCTGTTCGTTCTTCACTCGTTTGGGCGTTCTCTACTTCTATGGACAGTCGTTGGGGTTAGGGAGGTGGGTGGGTCAGCTTTTGTGGGTTTAGTTTATTTGTTAGGGTCAATTAAATATATTTTTCTATGTTACATGCAATCTTGTTAATGTTTTGTAGGTGGGGTAACTGTTTTACATCACACTGTTTCCTTGCTGGTGCATGGCCGCCCATAGCGTGTGTTTGATTTCAATAATTTGCTGTCTGTATAAGACACAAACAGATAGATGCGACACACCTCACTCATTGACTGGTCCTACTATGCATTCTTTGGAGTGGTGTTTGAAACTGAAATCATTGACAACATGTCCATTATTAATTCTGCCTCCCCCAAACTTCTCTCTTACCGGTGCTTGATGTTTATGTCCAACTGTGGCACAGCACTGGCTGCATGGTGAAGATGGTTTCCTTTTTCATACATGCCATGATTGGGGTGGTGGTGGTGGTGGTAGTATAGTAGTAGTAGTATACACTGGCAGGGTGGCAGCATTTCCAAAAAAGAAAAGGAGATAGTCAATCGCCTTTGAGAGACTGTTAGAGGAGTAGTTGAATGAAGTACATCACAGAATTTACCGAGCAACAATTATATGCTCAAATATTTGACAAAAAAACTGAATGCTGGTTATTATGAGGATAGCCTACTAGACAGAGTTACAAACTATAGTTTTGTCGACTCGAGTCACTTGACTATGCCTACAGTCTAACAGTTAGTGCTGTATATGAGGAATGACAGCAAACAAATCCAATCAATGCCGGCAATTCATGCTGAGGTATATGTTCCTTTGTTAAATAAAATAACCTCTGAAATATCCTACTCATGGGTGGGCAAGCAGAAGAAGATCATCGCTCTGCATTGAAATTGAAGTAGTGTTGCTTTCACCACATCCACCTCAGCAAGTGTGTGATTAAGTATTGGTGTACATTTAATTTAGTTACACCTCGACAATAAGTCACACAGCCCGGGGGGAAGAGGGTTAGGGTCCGTTGATTGGATGGGAAGGGGGATTTTGGGAAAGGTTTGACATAGAAAAACAGTATGCATACATAGACAAACAAACGACAATCATTGAAGACTACCATACCATATCCATTCCATATGTTAAGGGAGAAAAAGGCAATGCATGCATGATGATGAGACCCGGATTACATACACTTCTATTTCTTGTTCTGTTCCGGCCTTAATACTTTAACAGATAGCAAATAGAAATTTTAAATATTGGTAGTGAAGAATCGTAAACACAGAGCAAACGTAATGATGATTGATAATAACAACTCCAAGAACACACTGTTGTAAAGAATGTATACAAGATATTAATCAAATTATTTAAAAGAAGTGAAAAGTGGATACTGTTACTGTCTTATCCTGGTCAAAAATGTGGACTGGTTTTTTGCATCTCGGCATTCCTCTTGCTCCTCTCGTCCATCAATCTTGGGTGTGTCGCCTCGCCACTCGCCACTGCCCGGCTGGAATAAAAAGGTGATTGATTGGTAAGGTAATTAATATGCATTGTAATGTTTTACAAAGTTTTGGACAAGGCCCGGCCTGTAATTTTAGATTGAAAACCAAAGGGGATATTCAGAAAGAAAGTGAAAACAAATGCACAAGTGATGGTGTAGTGCAACAAGAACACTTTCCGAGGTGGCATGTATGCATATGCATCATCTCTACTGTAGTCTGTTTCCAGCATAGACCTTCAACAGTAACAGGAGAGATCATGCCCACAGTGCTTACCATTAGCACATCCTACGTTAACACTTTAGAGTCCTTTTTTTTCTCTCAAAGAGTTGGACAAACGCAAAGCACATTATCCATTCCAAACATAGCATTTTACAGTTAAAGTTAGTAAAATCAATGCACTGCAGTCATCCCACCGCTACACTCTATTCAACTTCTACACAGACATTTGGGTGTGCTGTGGTTGTTGTTGACGTGTTTACCTTTAGGCTTTTCCGTTTTATGCCACTCATGAAACATCCTCCTGACTTCATCATCAGCTCTGATACTTCTACTGACTGACTGGAGATCGGCCTGCAGTACAAGTGTAATTTTTATGACACAACAAGAGTAGAAATATAAATATTACTGACTTGAGTCATTCTTTATTGTGTACAGAAAGATAGATTACCACTAGTACACTTTGACATCACTTTGTGCACAACAAACAACGCAAACACAAAGACCAATAGCTCAGAGTCAGGTGTCCAATGCATGCCATTAATTGTCATCATTCATTACCTGTTCCTTCTCATCTTAAGATAACGGGCCATCTCTTTCGCCATCATCATGATGGACGGTGCTGTTAAGTCACAGTCATTTGCATTGCGCAGATTGAGTGAGTCCCCTTCCTGTATTGAATTAAAAGCAATGTATCACCAAGATGCAGAAGTACACATTTCTTGTTTGCAAGAAGGGGAAAATTAGTAATTACAAGTGTGTTCTGTAGAAAGTTGATTAGTGGCAGTGCACAATTACATCAATTCATGCGCAACACACACCACAAAATCTACATCATTCAGTCTGCCATTCTGCGGCCAATGCATGGCATCAATCATTACCTGTTGCATCTCATCTCGTTAACGCTGCAGGCCGTCTCTTTCGCCATCATCATGATGGACGGTGCTGTTAAGTCACAGTCATTTGCATTGCGCAGATTCAGTGAGTCCCCTTCCTGTATTGAATTAAAAGCAATGTATCACCAAGATGCAGGAGAAGTACACATTTCTTGTTTGCAAGAAGGGGAAAATTAGTAATTACTAGTGTGTTCTGTAGAAAGTTGATTAGTGGCAGTGCACAATTACATCAATTCATGCGCAACACACACCACAAAATCTACATCATTCAGTCTGCCATTCTGCGGCCAATGCATGGCATCAATCATTACCTGTTGCATCTTATTTTCAGTTAATGGCCAGTCTCTCTCGGCTCTGAAGGAGGATAGCTATAGAAGTCATCAGATTCATGGTCCACTTGTTTTGGAAGGACGAGGAAAGTTTGAATTTGTTGTTACCATCATCCAATCATCATTCATGAGGGAAATGGAATTGACCAGGAGATGCAGTATGATCGAGCGGAGGAGCTGGATTCTGAGGACTGTAGTGTCAAATGGCAGACACCTGAAACTTGTATCTTAAATTAGAAGAGTAGAAGACGGTGATAATGCATTTGTTGCGATTCACAAGTTTATAACCGGAACGACAGACACAAACAAAGGGGGAAAAAAGGGAGGAAGACAGTAAGTGTGAGCCTAATTGTCAGGGAAGTATAGCTCGTCCTCAAACTCTGGGGGATCTTCCAGTAGTAGGTAATCATCTGACACAATACTTCCGTCACCTGAGCCGCTGTCCTCATCTTCCTCTGTTGATTCCTGCATTGTGTAATTCGGTGGTATGAAGTGCTGATTCATTTTGATCATTGTTAACCTCTCCACGTTTTTGGGAGATAGACTGGTCCTTCTCAAGGTTACAATGGAACCAGCAGCACTGAAAACTCGTTCAGAAGAGACACTTGCGACAGGGCAAGCCAGATAGCTTAGCGCCAGCTTGCTGAGCTGTGGCCAATCAGACCTTTTCCTATACCAATACTGCACTGGGTTTTGATCAACGTACACCTCTGTTGGGTCGTCCAGATAGGCCTGGACCATCCGCTTAATGTTCAGGGTTGCTGCTGGTAAGCTTTTGTGCTGTTTTTTCTGTGCATCAGCACTGTGCTTAAGGCCCATCTTTACGTACCAATCTGATCATGATTGTACTCGGCCGAATGATCCAGTTATTGTTTTTGTAGTCGATGGTGATGGTGAGTGTTGCGATTGTGAGCCAACCGCACTGCCCTCAGCCGACGAAGTTGCACTTGATTCTGCATGGCCTGCTTCAGTATCAGTACTTGTTGTGGGTTGATTTGGCGGGCTTTTAATTAGCAGCCCTTCGTTTTCAAACTTGATGGCTGCTTCAGCTATACAACTTTTGTAGCGGGCAACATCATTGTCGGAAAAAGAAAGGAATAGTCCTAATTTTGCACGTGGATCCAGAATTGTGGCACAAATGTAATGTTCTTGTGACAAAATTTTATTTTGTATCCTTACATTTTCTGATAAGCGCCTGGATAAGCTCTCCACCAAGTCATGGGCTTGCCTTCTGTCCTCTACACCTTTGTAGGATTCAGACACATTATTCAGCTCATGCTCTAGCATTTGCAACAATGGGATAGCTTGGCCCATTGTACAGTCCTCCTTGCTGACTTCACGTGTGAAGACCTCAAAAGGAGACAGCATCTCAGTCAGGCATTGAATTAGGGTCCATTGCTCCCTCTGAAGGGTCATGCCTTTAACACTAGCATCACTGCTTCTGTACCAGACATATTCATTGAGTGACCTGTGCTGTTCGTACAGACGATCAAGCATGTAATACGTTGAGTTCCAACGTGTTGCCACCTCCTGGATGAGTGCCTTACTGGCATCCTAAGGTCACGTTGGATGATCCTCAGCTGCTTCCGAGCTTTAAAAGAATGGCTGAAATGAGTGCATATTCTTCGGCAGATGGCCAGTAAATTGCTTACTATGGGTTCTTTTTTCAGAAAGTCTTGCACTATAATGTTTATGCAGTGTGCCAAACACGGAACCCTGAAATAGGAACCAAGTTCCATGGCCTTCAGTACATTACTGCCATTGTCTGTGGCAACAAAGCCAATACCAAGCCCTCTGGGCTGCAGCCATTCCAAAACCTTGGTGCGAAACTCTTCTAAAATGTTTTCAGCCGTATGAGATTTCTCCATGGCGAACATGGCTACAGTTGCATGTTTCCGAGTACCTTCAAAAATCGCAGCTGTGTCAACAACACCTCGTGCAGATAGTTGATCTCTAACCCCCACAAAAGAGATCCAGTGTGCAGTGATGCACATGTAATCTGTGGCTTGGCAACTGCTCCACATGTCTGTTGTCAGGTGGATATTGTGCACAGCACTCTGCTGCAAACCGCGACCAACCAATTCCAGCACAACATGATGTAGTGCCGGAACAGCAATTCTTGCGAAATAGGACCGGCTGGGAACTTTCCATTTCGGGCAGATGGCAGACACAAATTCAAGGAAACCCACCTCTTCCACAAATGAAAAAGGAAGAAGGTCCAGCGCTAACATTTTAGCCAGCTTCGCATTGTACAATCGTGCCGTTGGGTGGTTGCATTGGAACTGCCCCTCCAACCTAAACATGCTGTCAATGGTAGGCTGGCTTACTTTCCTTAGTGGTGCTGTTTTCATTAACCCACTAAGGCTCAACGACATAGATTGTCTCATTGAGGTACTCGCTGGTCGCCTTGGTGTCTCACCCACACTCTGAGTATGGCTCTTACTGCGGTGCCACTCTGATGTTACTGAGGAGGATGTGGGCGTTACCACTGCAGTGACTGCACTACTGGAGAGAGGGCTAGAAATGCCTCCCTGTTCTTCACCTGCCACCACAATAATATCGCTCCCTGATTCCTGACCAACTTCAAAGGGTTTAGTTTTTCTACTTTCTTTTAACTTACGTAGGTGATCCTCCCACACGATATTGTGGTGTATTTTTAGATGACTTGCTTGTCCTCCGGTACCATAGTTTGTACCAAGCTTACCACGCCGAACACCTTGCCGACAAATTGAGCATATAGCAACGTTCTCCTCCTTGGCGCTAACAGAAAAGAAGTCCCAAACTGGGGAGGAGAACTTTCTGGCACTGCTGGATGTGCCACTTTCAACACCAGATGAACTTGAGGGGGTGCTTGAAAATATGTGACCCTGTCCACCTACACTGTGACTTTTACTACCACTTCCTACTGAGATGGTTGAGCTGGATGTAGGTCCCTGCCGGGCCTTGGAAAATATGGCAGCTGGAGGTAGTGGTGGTGTAACCTGTGTTGGTAAGATCCGTGCTACATCCCGCTCAGTAGCAGCCTTTCTGGATAGGGTGAGAATGTCGGTCTCCAATCCCTTTGGGGCGGGAGTAATGTGCGTGATGACTGGCTCGTCTTCATCAACATCATCACCCCCCGCTTCTACATCTACCTCCATAACTCTAAGTTTTTCTGGGACCTTCCTTTTCAGAAGCAATGTCTTGTGGCGTACTTCACTCTCAGACCGAGCTGGTGGGACCCAAGTGTCATCAGGATCATCAGAAGCGGGGCTTGAAGAAGAAGATGATGGACTAAGCCTCCTTTTCCTTGCTGGTGGTCTGGAAGACAATTGATCTTCTGAAACAGTGGTTTGACTTCGCTCCACTTTGTCTGCAGGAAGCTCGATTTCCTGAAATGCCCCTACGTCAGGAGCAACAACTACTATGGTGGGCTGTTGCGGCGGCTGCTGCTGTTCTGGTTGCGGCGGCTGCTGCTGCTGTTCTGGTTGCGGCGGCTGCTGCTGCTGTTCTGGTTGCGGCGGCTGCTGCTGCTGTTCTGGTTGCGGCGGCTGCTGCTGTTCTGGTTGCGGCGGCTGCTGCTGTTCTGGTTGCGGCGGCTGCTGTTCTGGTTGCGGCGGCTGCTGTTCTGGTTGCGGCGGCTGCTGCTGTTCTGGTTGCGGCGGCTTGACACTGATCTGCTGAGTTTGCGCCTGCGTTGAACTTGATTGTGTACTACTTTGCGGTAATGACATTTCTTCAACATCGCTGCTCGTTAGTAGACTGGCTACCTCTGCGACACTAATGCCCTTGGGCCTAGGTTGGTGGGGTTTGACCGCTGTGCTGCTCCCAGCTTGGTTCCCGGACAACGCTTTGGTGCCATAAAAAACATTGGCCGGCACACCACCAGTCGTGGTTAATGGCACTTACTTTTTCTGTTCCTTCTTCTCACCGGCAACTTTCTTGGTACTGGACCTGGTACCTTTCTTTGGGGCCATCTTCTTCAGATGTCAGGCAGGAGGCAGATGCACAACAAGTTCTGGTCACACGTGGGCGTGATGCGCAGCAGGACTTCTGTCTGGCTGGCAGTACAACGGGTAGCCAGGTGATGCTGATGACACCTCCTACTATGTCTTTTGTGCACCTAAAAGCAAAGAAGACAGGAGAAGAACATCAGTGAAATGTTGCATTTGTTTTTGTGGTTGTTACTTAGTACTGTACTAGTGCAAACAAAAGATAGTCTAGCCATTTATGACTATTTTTTTAACTAGAGCTATGTTATACTACTAGTACTCTGTGCAGCCACACACTACACTCTCAGGAAGGATAGGAAAGTTAATAATAAACAACAAAATAAAAAACTAATGGAAGTGTGGTGGACCATTGCATTATTTGAGCATCTCAGCATCCATGGAGCTGCTGCTGGCAAAGGGGGTGGATGGATGGAAGCAGTAAGCCAATAGGAAAACCATGCAGGCCTATATGGCAAAAGCAGGACACTAATAACTCCCAACACAAAAAAGGCCACCAGCCACATGGACACTCACAAATCACAAACAAGCAGGGGGCCTGGGAAACACCAGGAGCTGACAAAAGGCCTATAAAAGTCAGGTAAAGGATGCATGCTGAAGCACACTGCTCTGCCTTTTTAATGCAACAAAATGCAAATACGAACATTCACAGGCCCCAAAAAGGTCTGCAGGGAGCATGCATCGCACACCAACACACACCAGACACACACAACAAAAGCATGTCTTTAAGACAACCAACATCAGAAAGCCCACCCCAAAAAAACACACGTCCCCAACTCAATCCAATGCCATCCATGCCCTAATTGATGTCTAAATTCAACAGAGCACACAGAAAACAGTAGATTACTAAAGCTGTGGCTACCTGCTCTGGTAGCAGTGGATGAAAGCAGGCCTGTTGGCAGACAAGGCCAGGCAAGCTTGCAGGCCTAGGCCTCAAAATGGCCACCAGCCACATGGCCAGGCCCAACAACATCAGCAAGGCCACCCCAAAAAACACACTTCCCCAACTCAATCCAATGCCATCCATGCCCTAAATGATGTCTAAATTCAACAGAGCAAACAGAAAACAGTAGATTACTAAAGCTGTGGCTACCTGCTCTGGTAGCAGTGGATGAAAGCAGGCCTGTTGGCAGACAAGGCCAGGCAAGATTGCAGGCCTAGGCCTCAAAATGGCCACCAGCCACATGGCCAGGCCCAACAACATCAGCAAGGCCACCCCAAAAAACACACTTCCCCAACTCAATCCAATGCCATCCATGCCCTAAATGATGTCTAAATTCAACAGAGCAAACATAAAACAGTAGATTACTAAAGCTGTGGCTACCTGCTCTGGTAGCAGTGGATGAAAGCAGGCCTGTTGGCAGACAAGGCCAGACAAGCTTGCAGGCCTAGGCCTCAAAATGGCCACCAGCCACATGGCCAGGCCCAACAACATCAGCAAGGCCACCCCAAAAAACACACTTCCCCAACTCAATCCAATGCCATCCATGCCCTAAATGATGTCTAAATTCAACAGAGCACACAGAAAACAGTAGATTACTAAAGCTGTGGCTACCTGCTCTGGTAGCAGTGGATGAAAGCAGGCCTGTTGGCAGACAAGGCCAGGCAAGCTTGCAGGCCTAGGCCTCAAAATGGCCACCAGCCACATGGCCAGGCCCAACAACATCAGCAAGGCCACCCCAAAAAACACACTTCCCCAACTCAATCCAATGCCATCCATGCCCTAAATGATGTCTAAATTCAACAGAGCAAACAGAAAACAGTAGATTACTAAAGCTGTGGCTACCTGCTCTGGTAGCAGTGGATGAAAGCAGGCCTGTTGGCAGACAAGGCCAGGCAAGCTTGCAGGCCTAGGACTCAAAATGGCCACCAGCCACATGGCCAGGCCCAACAACATCAGCAAGGCCACCCCAAAAAACACACTTCCCCAACTCAATCCAATGCCATCCATGCCCTAAATGATGTCTAAATTCAACAGAGCACACAGAAAACAGTAGATTACTAAAGCTGTGGCTACCTGCTCTGGTAGCAGTGGATGAAAGCAGGCCTGTTGGCAGACAAGGCCAGGCAAGCTTGCAGGCCTAGGCCTCAAAATGGCCACCAGCCACATGGCCAGGCCCAACAACATCAGCAAGGCCACCCCAAAAAACACACTTCCCCAACTCAATCCAATGCCATCCATGCCCTAAATGATGTCTAAATTCAACAGAGCAAACAGAAAACAGTAGATTACTAAAGCTGTGGCTACCTGCTCTGGTAGCAGTGGATGAAAGCAGGCCTGTTGGCAGACAAGGCCAGGCAAGCTTGCAGGCCTAGGCCTCAAAATGGCCACCAGCCACATGGCCAGGCCCAACAACATCAGCAAGGCCACCCCAAAAAACACACTTCCCCAACTCAATCCAATACCATCCATGCCCTAAATGATGTCTAAATTCAACAGAGCACACAGAAAACAGTAGATTACTAAAGCTGTGGCTACCTGCTCTGGTAGCAGTGGATGAAAGCAGGCCTGTTGGCAGACAAGGCCAGGCAAGCTTGCAGGCCTAGGCCTCAAAATGGCCACCAGCCACATGGCAAGGCCCAACAACATCAGCAAGGCCACCCCAAAAAACACACTTTCCCAACTCAATCCAATGCCATCCATGCCCTAAATGATGTCTAAATTCACCAGAGCACACAGAAAACAGTAGATTACTAAAGCTGTGGCTACCTGCTCTGGTAGCAGTGGATGAAAGCAGGCCTGTTGGCAGACAAGGCCAGGCAAGCTTGCAGGCCTAGGCCTCAAAATGGCCACCAGCCACATGGCCAGGCCCAACAACATCAGCAAGGCCACCCCAAAAAACACACTTTCCCAACTCAATCCAATGCCATCCATGCCCTAAATGATGTCTAAATTCACCAGAGCACACAGAAAACAGTAGATTACTAAAGCTGTGGCTACCTGCTCTGGTAGCAGGGGATGAAAGCAGGCCTGTTGGCAGGCAAGGCCAGGCAAGCTTGCAGGCCTAGGCCTCAAAATGGCCACCAGCCACATGGCCAGGCCCAACAACATCAGCAAGGCCACCCCAAAAAACACACTTCCCCAACTCAATCCAATGCCATCCATGCCCTAAATGTGCTTGAAAATGAAATATATTCAAAAAACAAAAGGAACAGTTGCTTCATCATGCACACACACACCCATGAGGCCATGCCCATGGCTAGCTCGGGCCTACTACTACAACCCACAAAATTAAAAAAAATTTTAAAAAAAAGGAATGATGATAATTAATTAATTATCAAAAATAAATTGTAGTTACACAACAACTGCAATGCCCACAATCAAACACAACAACCACTTACTTGTAAAATATCCTATTCCAAAAATCCTGAAATCCAATCGCAATAATGCAGCAGACAAAAAGAGTGATCTTTCCAGCTCCAAATCCAAAGGCAGAATGAGCAGGAGATGGACAAAGCACTGGGAGGAGCCTGCTGGACAGGAACAGGAAGTTGGAAATTCTGTGTCACTTCCTCCCTCTCTCCACCTTGTAAAAAAATGACTCCTTGCACAAAAAAGGAAAGCCAAATGTGAATGTAAGGAGTTCTTTTCATCCAAAATCAGTATTTGCAGATGGTTTCATGCTGCTAGAGCCGATATTCCTCTCCAAATTGTAAATTTTACGTTGTTGAGTTCTCGAGCTTCACATTACTTCCGCCGGCGTGTCGAAAACGATATGATCGCGTTCTCTTCTTTGTCCCTGTCGCGTTGGATATGACGTGTTCGCGGTCTCTTTCTCCTGTTCGCGTTCGATTTCACGTGCCCGCGTCCTCATCCTCTGGCTCGCGATGTAGAATGACATGTTCGAGATCTCAATCTTCTCATACTCGCGCGGTGCATGATCGCGAGAAGAAAGACGTGATCGCGCGACAAATGACGTGATCGCGTGAAAAATGACTTTAATGCGGCCGCGAACTCTCGCGAGACAGCGCAAAATGGCTACCAAAATCCAACATCTCGTGGAGAACGCGACCGGGTCAAGAAAACTTGTCGGAGAACGCAGGGATTCAGGTGAGGCGATCGCGCGCGCGCGAGAATGTATTGTTTTACAGCGCGAGCAAGAAAAAAATTATCGCTAAGCTGCGGAATGCGGAAATTTTGACTTTTTCGCGCTTTCCGCGGAACGCGAAAATGCCAAAATATCGCAATTTCCGCGAACGGAACGGAATTTTGGCCCAGGCCTACTATTTTGTTTGGACTCATGTGTCAGATGTATACAGGTGACTGATTTTTTCCTATCTCTTCACCTTTCCCACAGCATCATCGGAGGACACCGAGGGAGACACCGGCACGGACGTGGAGGAGGGATCGAGCACTGGTGCCACCACTGCTGAGGAATCGGCGGAATCTAGTGGCACGGAGGGCGAGGGAAGTGAGGCGGAGGACCTGCCCAGTACCAACACTGACTACGAGGCTGACGGGTCCGAGGCTGAACTCCCTGAGGGGGCGGCGGCTGCTCCAACAGCTGGCAGCAGCACTCCATCCGTCACCACCCCCTCCATTCCCATCACCGCCCTCCCACTTGCTCGGGTCCCTTCTGTCCATGCTAGGCGACCACATGTCTCCTTCGTGCCAGGCACCGCACCCCCTGCCCCTGTCCCCCCTGCTGCCCTCATTGCCGAGTCTGTGGACATTCAGCGGCAGTTGCAGGTTGGGCAGACATCGATCCTGACTGTCCTCCATGGCCACACCAGACTGCTGACCCAGATGGTGTCTTACATGGAGGGCATGTCATCAGCGATGTCTGACCAACGCATGTTGCTGAGGTCCCTGGACTCGTCACTGACGGCAGTAGTGAGTCACCTGCAGCGCTGCGTCCCCCCCACCCCTGCACCATCCACAAGTCCCACACCCATGCCTGTCCCAAGCACACCAAGACATCCACACACACGCACCCCACCAGACACAAACAGCACACCACCACGTAAGGGCAAGCGCACACCTCCTGACACGCACACTCAGGGGGAAGCAGGCACACCCACTGGGTCTGAGGCACACAGAACAGGCAGGCACGCAGCCACAGTTCTCGTCCACATGACTCACTCCCCAGTCCCTCCGATGTCACTCCCCTTGGCTCCCCTGCCCCAGAATCGGAGAAGGAGGCCTACTTCGCTGGGCTGGGCCTCAGCCCCACTAGTTCACCTGGCTGCAAACGGTCAAGGCACTCCACGGGTAAGGGAGTTAAGTCCCTCAGCCTGTCCACCACCTCCCCCAGTAGCGCTGCAGGCCATCCCTCTGACCCCCCCCCCCCCGTCCTTGGGGCCTGTTGTCCCTGCGGTGCCTGGTCCTTCCCCACATGATGCCCCCCCCAGTCGCTGAACCAGAGGTTTAGTATGTGCAGGCAAGCTAGGGGAGACGCGTGGCCATGTGTCCCTCCCAAGGACTTCATATCTGGACTGGCCATTGGCCTTTGTACATAGTGTTCTTTACTACATCTTATTTTTTCATGCTAAGTAAAGCATTGTCTTTTCTGTTTTGAAAAGTCTTGCATTTCATGTATTGATGTTGATGCTGAGGCTCCAGGAGTTGGGGTTGTGGGAATGTGTTATGTTTCATGGAAATGTTGTAGTCTGCATCTCATGGGGTGGAACCTGGTATCTGCGTGCCCTCACAAGGTCTCTGCAAAGAATCTTTGGTCGTGTCTGCTCTTTGTGTTTGGAGACATTGTCCCTATGAGTGTTCCTTCCTCTGTGGCACCTGACATCTCCCCTGCAGAGGGTTGCACAATTGTTGTGTTGCCCTGTGTCTACATTTCCTTTGTTGGTGATGGATCCCTTCAACTCTGGCCATGCCTGCTCAGCAATGTCTCCGGCTGCATCGTCTGTGCCATCCTTGGTACTCACTGTACTTGTGTATAGAGTATTTTGCCATGCCTTCATGGAGAAATTGTCCCTTCTCCGCACAATGCATGTGTGTAATCCCAGCCTGGCACACATATGGTACTTGTTCTGCTGGGTATTTGAACACCTGACTCACAATTGTGGGCATTGTATCTGTGGGAACTCCACCCTATTCCTTCCATGACAGACAACATCTTGGTGGCTGTCCCAGCACCTGTACATTCCTATCAGTCCTGGGATGTGCGTGACAGTGTGTGTTCCCTTTGTCTCTCTTAGTTTAGTAGGCATTGACATGACCATACAGTCTTGTGGCATGATCTCTGTGTGTGTATTGTGCTGCATCCGCCAGGGGTGGGTATGCATGTGTGATTTGCCCTCAGGAAGAACCAGCATCGATCGTGTAGGCAGCGGCGCAGGGTGTGCTCGGAGCGAGCTCGGGACGGGGCCAACGAGTCGCGTAGCGCCAAAGGCCGTGCGGTGAGGAGTGGGAGTGAACGAGGGCCCCGGGGTCCCTGGCGCCCCGCGGGACTGGACTACTAATTTAACCTGGCGAAATAGTGGATGACGCGGGGGGATCACCGGCCTTGCCCGACACTTCCACATCGGGGCCCAGCGGGGGACGGGAGGTGCTTGCCCCGAAAGAGGGAAAACAAAGGGAAAGAAAACGAAAACCCCCCACAAAACAGCAACAGCGGCGCCGAGGGACGCCTGTGGGGGTCACGCCACAGGTGAAAGTGGTGCCCATGCTGGGAGCGATCACATTGGCTTCGGTGCAAGGAGTGCTGGCGGTGAGGCTGAGAGAGTCCGCCTGATCCCGACTGCGGTGCGACCGGGAGGGAGCATGCAACCAGCTACGACCTGACGGTGAGAGGGGGGATAGCGGCCCGGTCCCCTCTATGGCCTATGAAACAATTAAAAAAAAAAACTGTCTTGCCAAAGGGGTTCCGGGAGAGCCCCTCTCATCTGCGCTCCAGGCCATGTGGCACTCTGAGACGGACCTCTGCCGGGCACGCGGCGTGGGGGACGTTCCGTGAGAGCAGAGACAACTGGAGAGGACAGGCAGAGAAATCCATGTGCGAGGTGACGGCCGAGGCTCCTGGCGCGGTAGTGCTCCCACCCCAATAAAGTCTTGAACTGCCTCTGGCTGCGAGTGGTGACAGCGCGGACCCCGAACCCCACTGATCAGCTAGTGCCCAACAGACGGGGAAAGCCGACAGGCCATGCTTGGCAGCTAGCCCAGCGGCAGGCGGCGGGTATTACCTGTCAGAACTGACCGGCCGGGAGAAGATGGGGGGAAAGGGCCTGCGCGCGACCGCGCAGACAAAACTCGATAAATATGCCTTCGCCAAAGACTCCAATGGCACGTCTGAACGTAAAGGGCTTGCAGATGGAAACCCGGACTCTGGGGGAGCAGCCAAGGTGACACTAGAAGATATCATGGCAGCTCTAGCCAATGTGCAGTCTACGGTGGGTTCGATCTCTGCAGACGTCTCTTTCCTCTGAGACGATTTTCAAAAAATGAATGCCAGGGTGACGGAGATGGAACAGGTGGCGAAATCCCTTACTAAAGACACCACCTCATTGCTCCAAAGAGTTGGTCGACTAGAGACTGAAAACAAACTTATGGCTGCAAAGCTGGATGATCAGGAGGGGCGCTCTAGGCGGAACAACGTTAGAATTACTGGGGTCCCGGAAAGCGAAGGGAACCACGCCATGGATCTCTATGTAGAGGATCTTATACAATCTAAGCTGCAGCCTCGGGGGCTCTCCGCCCTCTTCGCCGTGGAAAGAGCGCACAGAGTACCGGGAGGTAAGCCCAGGCCCGGGGCGCCCCCCCTACCTATACTGGCCCGCATCTTTAACTTCCGGGATCGAGACGTTATCCTTCAGGCAGCGAGGGTGGCACCCCCAGTTCGTATCCAGAATTCCCAGATCTCCTTCTTTCCGGACTATACGGCGGCGGTTGCCCAGCGTCGCAGAAGCTTCATGGAGGTGAAAAAAGACCTTCGTAGAAGGGAACTTCCATACTCAATGCTCTTTCCGGCAAAACTAAGAGTGGTGGCGGATGGAAAAACGTGCTTCTTTGAAACACCAGAGGAGGCCCACGACTGGCTGGAGGGATGGCAGCGAGCGGGCGGTAATGGGAGATCACGGAGGCGACAACGGCAAGATGAAGGCGACGACGAGGACCCCATGGCATCCGGAAAGGAGCGAGAGGAGGCAAACTCCACAAACACGGACACTGGGGAGTGATATGGCTGAAGTTGCAACGGGACGTGCGACAAGGAGGTGAGATGCGCCCCTCAAGAGGTGTGAATGGACTCTGAGACGTCATTGTGGCCGTGGCGCCTCTCCCTCACTGGAGATGTTAATGGCGGATCAAGACGGCAGGATCACTCCGAACAATGTACAGCGAATACAGGTTACTAGACTGTCTTTGAGGTTGGGGGACATCTGCAACGGCTCTTGGACTTCTCTCCCCCGACACGCAAGTACTGTTATGGGATTAAAGCACTCTGCTATGTTGGGGTGGCGGGTAGTTGGGGATCCGTCTGGCAGGGAAGCAGGGAGGGGGGTGGTAGATAAGGGTTCTTTACAGTTGGTGAATTTTTGGAATTTTTTTGTGTTTCTTTTTTGGTTCTTATTGTTCCTTGGACACCTTGAGTTTGGATTGAGAGGACACCCACACGAGGTACACTTCTATATGGAAAATGTGATGGTAATGTTTAAGGTACCACAGGGCGGGATCGTGACATATGTTTGCATACACACACAAAGCAGGCAATATCAAGATGACGGCGAGTGTACCAATGAATGATAGCCGGGTCCCGGGCGCCCCGCTGACCGTGCTTTCCTGGAATGTGAACGGCCTGGGCAATAAAATTAAGAGGGGGCTGGTACTACAACACATTAAGAGACGCACTCAATCGGTGGCTCTCCTACAGGAGACCCATTTGGTGGGTACGGCCGTGTAGGCGATCGATAGATGGGGTTTTAAAATGATAATACACTCGGAGTTTACCTCCGGCTCTAGGGGGGTTGGAATCCTCCTCCGAAAAAGCTGTCCATTGGTGGTGACCGGGAAATGGGCGGACGACCACGGACGCTTTGCTGCGATATCAGGGCAATGGGAAGGATGAAACTTCAATTTTGTTACGGTATACATTCCTCCGGCATTGCACTCACTTGCCTTCCCGGCCCTGGGAACTTTCCTGCTGGGCCTACCCCCTGGAGAACTAATCATAGGGGGCGACTTTAACGCCACAGTAGATGCGGAGTGGGATAGACAACCCCCGAGAGGGCAGAGCACAACCCCCACACCCTTACGGGACTTTATGGACGCCATGGGGCTCATGGATGGATGGCGCACGCGACACCCCACGGAGCGTCAGTATACACATCATGCTAGAGCGCACAATAGTCTCTTGCGTATTGACTACCTCCTCACCTCTCCTACCTGTGTTGATCGGCTACAGGAGATTAAACACCTCCCCAGGGGCATATCCTATCACTCGCCGATGTTGCTGACGTATTCCTCATGCCTCTCAGGTAGAAGACGCACTTTCCCGATACACCCTGGATATATGAAGGTCCCCGGCGTGAGAAAGTCCTTACACAAAACTACGAAACATTACTTTCCCGAAAACATACAATACGTTTCCTCGCCCATTGTCCTCTGGGAGGCTTATAAAACAGTGCTGCGCAGACAGGCCATTGCAGTAATCACGACCCATAAACGGGACGCGGCACAACAGGTGATGAAGCTGGAGGAAGCAGTGACCATGGCAGAAAGGGAACACGCCAGAGACCCCACTGATACAAATATACACACACTTAACCTCGCCAAACAAGCATATAGAGACCATCTATGGGAGGCGGCACGGATACCCCTCACGAAAACACAGCATACAGTTTATGAGATGGGGGACAAAGCGGGCAGACTGCTCGTGTGGCTAGATAAAAAAGAGAAAGCCAACCGCTGGGTGGCAGAGCTGAGGCTGCCCTCCGGGGAGATTGTAACAAACCCGGACGACATAGTGATGGCCTTCGCTAATCACTATGAACAGGTGTACACCCCTGCGGTGGCGGCCACCGCTAAGGACAACTTGGCATTCCTAAAAGATATACAACTTCCGAGACTGACCCCGGAAGACGCGCTAGCACTCGAAGAGGATTTCTCGGAAAAGGAGGTTACCATAGCTATTAACGGGCTCCAGTCCGGGAAAGCATTGGGACCAAATGGGATTCCAGTAGAACTATTCAAGCGAGAGGCGAGTACGGTGGTTCTTCACTTGCTGAAAATGTTTGAGGCCAGTCTGAAGGAAGGCATACTTCCACGGGACCTAAGGGTCGCGACACTGGTGGCAATATTGAAACCTGGGAAACCCCCCAGTGAGTGTTCCTCTTACAGACCTATTTCGCTTCTCAATGTGGAAGCCAAAATATTGGCTAAAATGTTGGCGACCCATATAAAACCTCATTTGCAGACACTTATTCACCCAGATCAGTCAGGCTTTATGCCCGGGCAAAACACTGCAATGAATATTAGGCGACTACACGGAATACTGGCCAGTGGACCCTACATCCACGAGGATGCCGTTATTCTATCGCTGGATGCGAGTATGGCCTTTGATCGCGTGGAGTGGCCCTTTCTCTTCGCAGTGCTGGTGCATTTGGGTTTTGGGCCCAAATTTTGCGCGTGGGTGTGGTTGCTGTATACAGGGCCTCTGGCGCAGGTGGCGGTGAATGGCCGACTGTCAAGAGACTTTGCATTGGGACGAGGAACTAGACAAGGGTGTCCTCTCTCTCCACTGCTATTCGCCCTGGTGCTGGAACCATTGGCGGCATGGATAAGGCAGGATCCTGTTATCTCAGGACTAAAATGGACGGAGAACTGGGATGACCGTATCTCACTATACGCAGACGATATTTTGGTATATCTGACGCGACCAAATGGTCCATAGGTGGATTACTAGACATCTGTGAATCATATGGTAGGCTCTCAGGTTATTCGATTAACTGGGCAAAGTCAGTGCTCTATGTCCTGCATGGACCAACACCGCAACTCCCCAAAGGAGTGACGATACCGGTGGCGGAGGAGGGTTTTAAATACCTGGGCATAAACATCACGCCTGATCCAGCATTATTCCTAGAGCGCAACTTGCTTCCACCCCTAAAAAGACTGCGAAGCGATGTCAAATACTGGCAGTCCCTCCCGCTGACATTACTGGGGAGGGCGGCGTTGTTCAAAATGATGGCTCTCCCTCGCTTCCTCTATACACTGCAGAATGCACCCACTGCGGTCCCAGACTCTTACTTTAAATCGGTCGAAGCGGAGGTGGGGTGCCTGCTGTGGGAGGGTAAGGCTCACCGAATCGCTCTCTGCAAACTTATGCGAAGTTGGTATGATGGGGGAATTGCGCTACCCAACATACGTCTATATTATTGGGCCTCCCAGCTCATCTTAGTCAATCAATGGCTACATGCACCACAAAGTGACCCCGCTCTACACATGGATAGGCACATGTTGGGGCCCAAAGGGGTCCTCCACGCCCTGTACGTTAAATCCGGGAAAAATAAACTAACAGGCCCCACAGCACATACTGTACAGATATGGTACAAGGCGCAGCGCAGGCTGGGATGGGAGGGATCACGCAGCAGACGCCGCCATGGGTCTCCCCTAAGATAGGTATGGGGCACCTAAGTAAAGAATTTGCGGGGTGGGACCTCATAGGCATTTCCAGGGTCGGTGACCTCTGGAAAAAAGGTGAGGTGATTCCGTTTGAGAAGCTCCAGACAGAGTATCAGATGGAGAGGACGGAGTTTTTTAAATTTCTGCAAATACAGCATGCACTGCAGACAGCGATACCCAAAGGGACCGTTGTGCCCGAGTCCTCCCCGCTCGAGGACCGGTTGCTTACGGACCACCTAACCAAGAAAGCCATATCATTGACATACCGAAAACTGATGGACCATCAAAAGACCCCACAGAGATCCTTAAATGGAAATGGGAGGCAGAGGTGGGACAAATGGACGAACAGGAATGGTATGAGGCGTTGGCATCTCCGAGAGAGGTGGCGATCCCATCCAAAATAAAGCTGGTGCAGCTTAAAATACTGCATCGGATATACTACACTAGGTACACGCTTCATAAAATAGGAAAGGCAATTACTCCACTCTGTCTACGAGGATGTGGCCTCCAGGGCACCTTCTTTCATACTATATGGGATTGTCCGGACATTACTTCGTACTGGAGGGAGGTTATGGCGACGGTCTCCAGGGTTACTGGTCATGATGTCCCGCCAGAGCCACGGATGTGTTTATTGAATGTGTGGGATGCTACGGATCTTAACCATGCTGACCAAACCTGGGTAGCCTTAGGACTGGCATTGGCGAAAAGGAATATCGCGCAACACTGGGGGGCGCAGTCAGCCCCATCCCACATGAGGTGGTGCCGAGACCTAGACAGTGCCATGATGGCGGAGAGGGTGGTGTGTATAAACAGGGGCTGCCCCCGGTGATGGCAGAGGATCTGGGGAAAATGGAACACATTCAGGGGCAATATATGCAAACCCCCCTCGTCAGACTTAGAGTCCGAGCTAAGCGAATAAAGCAAGGACATCAGCATACCATACAGAATGACACAAACAGAGACTGGGGAGGATTGGTAGGTAGAGCTGTGAATGCTGTGAATGTATGTGGATGTAATTGCATAACAGCACCAAAAAGTGTGTTTAAATTTAATCACTATGATAATAATCTATGTCATGATACTGCAACCTGTATTGCTAAAAGGTGTCCATTTCATGTTAATAAAAATTGTTTAAAAAAAAAAAAAAACATAAACAATACTTAAACAAAAAAACGTACATCACATACATTTAAAATATAAACTAAAATACATCACACTAATTTAAAAATTGTTATTTTAAACAACTATATTTTTGCAAACAATATTAATGACTTCTATATTTTTGAAAACTATATTTCTTACCTTAAATTTGATTTTCTTGACCACGACATTCCTGCTGTCGATATTTCTGTGGCACGATATTTCCAACTCGATATTTGTATAAGTCGACATTTCCAACTCAATATTCTGTCTCAATATCGCAATATCCAGAGGGCTCACAAGAACTGAGGCACTTGGACAAAGTTATTTTTTCTCCCTGGCCAAGTATTTGCTATTACTCCGATTACTGCTCTAGTAGGGTGGTTGTGAGAGGAGGAGATAGACTTGCTGCAAAAGGGGTTAAAACTGGCTAAGGGCATTCCCTAACAATATTCATTCCTGATGAGTGTCCATACCAAGTTTAAATAGCACAACTGAGCTAATCAGGTGTTGTGATGAGCACTTGGTTTTACAGTGGGTGGATCTTTCGTTCCCCGTAAGTGTCCCACAGGGTCTAGGCATTTCATCTGGACTAAAATATAACCTAATCTACTTAGTTAGGTTTAATTATGACTAGGATATCTCATGTATGACCATAGGTTAATTTCAAAGTTAACAGTGAAAATTATTATTGATGCCCTCCTACCTGGAAGGAAAGAAAAGAGAAAATAAAAAAAAATCATAAGATAATAATGCGCTGAATAGGATATGTCTTCATACTTTCTTGTGATTTTCATATAATTAACCCAGTACCTGCAGCACATGTCTTGACCAGGGGCGTAGTTTCAAAGGGGTGTTTGGGGTGTTACACCCCCCTAACTAATGTATTTTCTGATGAATAGATGGATACAGGTGCTTTCAGTCAGATATGGTAAGGTGTCTGTTGTATTTCACCTCAGATGTTTGCATGCACAAACAAAAACGCACACTCTTTCATCTCTGTTTTGAAACCCTAAAAATGTTGATTATTCTACAGTATATTTTGTTTCTCTCACTTAGGGGCCCATTAGGATGGCGGGCGGATCGCCCCCGCCGATAGCCACTGCTGGCCCGGCGGGGGCGATCCACCCGCCATTAACGCCTGAATGACCCCCCACCGTATTAGTATGGCTGAGGGGTCCGTAGCGGATGGAAAGAGTGTCTGCCGCTTTTCCGCCAGTCGACTCGTCGACCGGGTGGAAAAATCAATATTATGATGCAGGCGGAGATATGCCTCAACGCTGCCATGGAAAGGCATGCGGTCTTTTGTATTGGGGGCTCGTTGTGGGCCCCCACGGTGTTTGTGGGGGGTGCACTTGGGGGGGAAGCCATGGTACCCCCCTACATTTGCATGCACAAGGTGACAGGCAACGCACGCATGCAAATGCATAACATGCATTTTTTACATTGCGGCGGGTGCTGCTTACAGCACCGCCCGCAGCAATGTTAAAAATGCGGGATGCGACACCCATGGTGGCGGTCGCGTTCTGATTGGCATGGCGGGACCGCCGCACCTATGGCAAGCGGTCCCTTTCGCCGTAGTGGTGTCCGCCTGCCATCGTAATGATGCCCTTAGTACTCCTACCAATACGCATTTCTCTCCCTTTCTTTCCTCTGCCCCTTAAGCCCCTCTCATGAGCCCTGCTTGTCATTTAATGTATTTTAGCATTATATGCCAGATTGATTGTCAGGAAATCTGAAGCTCACCCCCCCCCACCCAATCTTAATGACCATGGTACGCCCCTCGTCTTGATTTCGGGTCAGTACCAGGAGCCAATGACCTTCTGGTGGAATTGTTCAGACATTTGGCACCTAAAGAAATCCCTGGGTTTACCCTATTTTATCAATTGAGAGATTGTCTTCTGCCCCCAGTACTGGCATTGGTATTTCCTCTAGGAGTGCTTTAACGGAGTCAGTCCTGCTACGCCTTGCTGCATATAGCCCTTTATAATATTAAGTTAATGTCACCACTATTGTTTTATTAGTGCAGGCCAATTCCCCCGTTGCAGTCCACACCTCCGCAACCCGTCTCACACCTTCACTCCTGCCCAGCCATGACATGTTCAATGCTCCCACACAGCAAAGTTTTATGTTTCTGAAGAAGAAACTCCCAACGAAGTGACAGAGTGCTGCGTTAGCCTTCTTGGCTTAACGCCGCACTCTGCCACTTCAGAAATGCAGGGCTGCACCATATTTACAACAATATGGTGCAGCCCTGCGCTTCCCCTGAGCTGGCACTAAACTTAGCAGCCTAGTGCAAATGCAGGCACCTTTGCATAATAGTGCAAGGGTGTCTGCTTTGGCAGGAAGATTGTTTATGTGCAGGAAGATCTCCCTTTCTACCTACACATACACAATCTTTAAATGATGTTATGTAACTTTTATGTGTGCTGCTTAACCTCTTCAGTGCCCATGACGAGATAGTCTCGTCATGGAGCACGGTTGCGCTGTGCCCATGACGAGACTATCTCGTCATGAACCCCACCCACTAATGCAACGCCCGGCACAGGAGGGGGAAAGGGTGTGGCACTGAAGGGGTTAATGCAGCACACATAGAATTAGCAAAATGTCATTTTTTGGGGATTTTTTTATGTGCAGGAAGGGTCACATTCCTTCACATAAACAATCAATGACAATTTGCTGTTTCAATGTGTGCTGCACAACACAGCACACATGGTAACAGCAAAAACGAGGAGAAATTAAGCATTTTTCCTTGTTTCGTCTGTTTAAGACCAGGTTTTCCCTGGTCTTAATTTTGGCGCTGCCTCATTTTTACGCCACCCTTGTACATTGGAGGCTGCGTCAAAATCAAAGGGTATTGCGGTGGAACGCCCATCACAACACCCATTGCCCTCCCCTTTCACGCTAAGTACCGAAGGGTGCCTGATTTACAAGGCAGCTTCAAGCCGCGTTAAGTGTCTTAACACTGCATTGTAAATAAGGGGAAACCCCTATCGCCATCACAATGTCGCTAAAAGTGACATGGTGGTGGCGATAAGGGCTTGTAAATATGCCCCAGTGTTTCTTTAAAATTTCGGCTCTTCATTAATGAGCAACATCTGCCTCTCTGGGCACAGTAGTTTTCGAGTGAAGAATGTAGAACAACACAGAAATAAAAGTCACATGTTATTCGTTCGAGTCAGTGATGGCAATCATTCAATCAGGCGAGCAATCACCCATAGCCGTGCCTGTTGGACATAGGTAAAATCCCCTGCACCCAATGAGTAGTTTCCTTGACAACCGAGTCTTCAAAACATACCCTGATTAATGTCTTGCATATGCTTGATCCGACTTCTTTTTGACCTTTCAAGGGGAATAATATCACAAAAAAGCAATTCACTAGGCACTATAAATCTGAAGAGGTTAAAATATGTCATTCTTATTAGCAAAAGGAATCACATTCTCTTGGCCTCTTCCTCCATATAGAGGGTTTATTAGGTCGTATTTCACTCAACACTGTTTTGAGATGAGATCTGATCAAAGTGATGTGTTGTGCAGCATTTAAAAAACATCTGCAGACAGAAGAGTTTTGGCTTAGTTTTGTGGAATGTGATTACATTTTGGAAAAATACAACAGCTCACTCGTTTGCAACATGTTGATATCAATCAAGCTTTAAAGTTATATTTGCAAAGTTCAAAATTAAAAATATTGTCATAATTAGCACCAGAAAATGGCTATAGTACTGTAAAAGAATGCATTCATTATTTTCTTTTGTTTATTAAACATAGACTTTATTAAGATTGTGGATGAGCCTATGGACGTTTCCTACACATAATGAAAGCCTGACGTGAATGAAAGCATTAGAAAATTAGCTTACCACTAGGTGTCAGCATTTCCCTTTTATGATAAGCATTTGAATTGGTTCACAGTCTGTTATATAACTCGGCATACATTGACTGGTTCGGCCAGATTTCGAAACACTTTACAAACCAGTGTAAAGTCTTGATTTTGGATTTACATTCTAGCATAAAACTTGTTTTGCAGCTCTAAAATAACTCACAGTAGCGCTATGTGCTGTTTTCCTTGCATCAAGGGGTCCCACATATGGTACATGGGCATTCCCTTGTAACCTCCTATGGATTTTGATGTAAAACTTTATCTAACATTTGTAGACAGGGCTTTGCACCAAAAAAGTATGCCTTCTGCAGGCACAAAGTAATTTCTTTTTTCTCCAAACATTTCAAACGTTGCATGTGCGCTGTACTGCACTGTACATCACACTTGCAAAGTATGTGTAAGCATTGTTTTTGTACTGGAATGGTACCCTTCCAGTACAAAATGTATGAAATACATCACACCTTGCACTCTGGTATAAGGGTGTGTGGGGTGTAAGGCAGTCAAAAGTGCACCATTGCTGATGAGAGCAGCAGCACCATATCTTAGCTGGTATGGGGCTGTTCGAATATAAATATATATTTTCTTTTGTAATAAACAGTGAAGAATAAACAACTAGGAGGCCCTGAATGACTAGGACGTTGATTGAGGAAAGAATGGCAAATTACGATTAAAGCTGAAAATAGTTGTATGTATTTGATACTGTTGAGCAAACATTCATGGTGAAAAAATACATCCTTTGATAGCTATGCCAATGGATTTTCATATGGGTGAAGAACTACTATGACATTTACAGAACTAAAGTGTGTAAAGAATGATCACAGGTCTCACAAAATGTTTAACGCAGCATCATTTGTATGGGTCTGATGCCAATCATTAATTAGGCAAGCCAGCTCAATTCAGCATTTGGAAGTAATTTTTAGTTTGTTAAAAAGATTTTAAAGCATCTTCTACCCCAACTATGTCGTAATAATATGACATAAATTCTTATGAGGATTCGGGCCCATTGACAACGCTTTGTTTTTCTTCAAACATTACAAACCAGGGGGCATATTATCAAGAAACGGCGTTAAAATTATCGCCGCTTTAGCGGCAGAAAACTGCCACTAAAGCGGCGATAATGGGCTTGATAATATGCCCTTGAGAATTCCCATAAGAAGCCCATGTTCTGGTGTGAACATGGGCTTCTATTGGAATTCTCTGCGGCATATTATCAAGCCCCTTATCGCCGCTTTAGCGGCAGTTTTCTGCTGCTAAAGCGGCGATAATTTTAACGCTGTGCTTGATAATATACCCCCAGATTTTTACTATTTCAATAATACATTTTTTAATGAAAATGTAGTGTCATGCCTTTTCTCTTAGTCCATAGGCAGTGGAGGGGTTATTGACCAATACCTGCAATGGGTCTTGTGGTTTCCCAGGGCTTCAGGTAGAATTGCAGGCCAATCGGATAATAAAGTTACTGCGTTTGTACACTTTGGGCCAGATGTACTAATATTAAGAATAGCTATTTCCTAATAGTGTTTTTTTGTGAATCACAATTAGAAAATTGCTATTCCTAATGTATGAAAGTTTAAATTAAAACATAGTGATTCCTTGTCAGTTGTATATCGACCTACCTCATGAATACTAATGAGGTAGGTCGCAGTTTATGACCCATTAGGAATGTTAGCCATCATAGTGATGGTGGCCTGCTGGGGTACACAGTAGACCACCATGTCTGTGATTGCTTTTGGGTAAGGAAATCTTTTTTTCTTTGAAATGCAACCCATTTTTCTTAAAGGAAAACAAGATTCATTTAAAAAGAAACAAAAATAAAAGTTTGAAATTCATTGTTTTGGAGCCACTGTCTACTCTTAAAAATATTTTTGTTAGCATTCTCAAAAAGGAAGGGTTCACATTGGGACCTTTTCCCATTTGAAAATGGTTACCACTCCGTTTCATGAGTATGTAAAAAATTAATGTTTTGCAACCATAATTCCTTCATAAAACTTTAACAAATGTTATACCTGGCATCCTTGGCATGGTTTCACCACTAACATTTGCTTTCAGACCTCCTGTTTTGTTGACTTTAGGACTCTGCACACTTTACCACTGCTAACCAGTGCTAAAGTGTATATGCTTTCTCCTTAAAACAAGATAAGGTTGACTTATACCTATTGGCATATTTAATTTACTGGTAAGTCACAAGAAAAGTGGCACTACCTGTCCCCAGGGGCTGTAAATTAAATGCTAGTAGGGGGCTGCAGCACTGTTCGTGCCACTCAATTAAGTAAAACTTTAAAACATGTCTCAGGACTGCCATTACAGACTTGGGTGCCGATTCCGATACTGTAAAACCCAGGTATGAACCGTCGTACGGAGCGTTTTATCCGTCCGACTCGTACCCGGGAAAACCACCTTACAAACCCGCAAGTACGATTCATACAGAAATACCATTTCCGTACGAATCATAAAAAACACCGACCGGCGAAAATATACCCACAATTCCGATCCGGGACACCGAGTACGTGACGTCCGGACGGAGTCAGGCAGCGTTTTACGAACCAGCAAGTACGATTCGTGCCTACGTCACTCCGCACGGATAATATTTTACGGCAGCCGGGAAATTGAGGAGGACGCGAGGAAGGAGCACCTGTAGGCGACGGACAGCCATGGACCCTATCCTACGTGTCATCCCGGCCCTCATAGCCTACGACCTGGTGCACAGGAACCGACGCAGACGCCGCAGAAGGTCAGAGCAACACCCAGGGGCAAAGGTGGGGGGCAGGGGCAGGAAACATAACCCCCATCCAAGGCAAAATGTATACATGCCCTGTACATACTGTACCTCCAGGGTCTGGTCACTTCGGGGGGGGGCGTGTCCACCAAGGCCTGTGTCCCACCACAACGGAAGTGGACGTGGACGCGTCCCGTCACCACAACAATTGTGGTACACACTGTACCCACGCCTTAAGAGCGTGGGTACGGGTCGTACCATGCCTACCCCTACCCCTACATTACCCCAACATTGGGGGTACGGCCCGTACCCAGGCCTGAAGAGCATGGGTACGGGTCGTACCACGCCTACCCCTACGTCACACCAACAATGGTGGTACGACCCGTACCCACGTTCTGTAGGCCTGGGTACGGGACGTACCACCATTGTTGGGGTGACGTAGGGATACGCGTGGTGCGACCCGTACCCACGCTCTGAAGGCCTGGGTACGGGCCGTACCCCTACGGCACCCCAACAATGGTGTTACGGCCCGTACCCAGGCCTTCAGAGCGTGGGTACGGGTCGCACCACACGTACCCCTTCGTCACCCTAACAATGGTGGTACGGCCCGTACCCAGGCCTACAGAACGTGGGTACGGGCCGTACCACCATTGTTGGGGTGACGTAGGGGTAGGCGTGGTATGACCCGTACCCACGCTCTGAAGGCCTGGGTACGGGCCGTACCCCTACATCACCCCAACAATGGTGGTACGGCCCGTACCCACGCTCTTCAGGCCTGGGTACAGGCTATACCCCCACGGCACCCCAACAATGGTGGTACAGCCCGTACCCAGGCCTGAAGAGCGTGGGTACGAGTCACACCACGCGTACCCCTACGTCACCCCAAGAATGGTGGTACGGCCCGTTCCCAGGCCTGAAGAGCGTGGGTACGGGCCGTACCACCATTGTTGGGGTGCCGTAGGGGTACAGCCTGTACCCAGGCCTTCAGAGCGTGGGTACGGGTCGCACCACGCGTACCCCTACATCACCCCAACAAAGGTGGTACGGCCCGTACCCAGGCCTGAAGAGCGTGGGTACGGGCCGTACCACCATTGTTGGGGTGATGTAGGGGTATGCGTGATGCGACCCATACCCACGCTCTGAAGGCCTGGGTAGAGTCCGTACCCCTATGGCATCCCAACATTTGGGGTACGGCCCGTACCCAGGCCTGAAGAGCGTGTGGGCGGGTGGGTGGGTGTCGTGCTACGATCCACATCAGTGGACAGAGACATAGGGGTGGGTGCCTATCACTCCCAGCAGTGCCCAGACATATGAGGAGTGGGTGCCTATCACTCCCAGCAGTGCCCAGACATATGAGGGGTGGGTGCAGAGGACCCCCAGCAGTGCCCAGACATATGAGGGGTGGGTGCCTTTCACTCCCAGCAGTGCCCAGACATATGAGGGGTGGGTGCCTATCACTCCCAGCAGTGCCCAGACATATGAGGGGTGGGTGCCTATCACTCCCAGCAGTGTCCCACTCCCATGAGGATGGATGTCCTTCCCCCACTGCATGACACACCACATGTGGGTGTGATGACAAATTACACATGCATACCCACCCCTGGCGGTGGCAGCACAATACACACACTGAGATCATGCAACAAGACTGTATCCTCATGTTAAACCCCACTCAACTAAGAGAGCCTAAGGGAACACACACGGTCACCCACATTCCAGGACTGATAGGAATGTACAGGTGCTGGGGCAGCCAATAAGTTGTTGCCTCCCATGGAGGGAAAAGGGTGGAGTACCCACAGATACAATGCCCACAATTGTCAGTCAGGTGCCCAAATACCCTGCAGAACATGTAACACATGTGTGCTAGGCTGGGAGTACACACATGCATAGTGCGGAAAAGGAACCATGTCCACATTAAGCCATGGCAACATACTCCATACACAAGTACAGTGACTACCAAGGATGGCACAGACGATGCAGGCGGAGACATTGCTGAGCAGGCTTGGGCAAAGTTGAAGGGATCCCTCACACAGCAAGGAAATGTAGACACAGGTCAGCACAACAATTGGGAAACACCTTGCAGGGAAGAAGTCAGGTGCCACAGAGGAAGGAACACTCCTTGGGACAATGTCACCATACAGTAAGAGCTTACATGACCAAAGATTATTTGCAGAGACCTTGTGATGGCACGCAGATACCAGGGTCCTCCCCATGAGCAGCACACTACAACATTTCCCAGACACCTAACACATTATCACCACCCCAACTCAGGGAGCAGCAGCACCAACAGCAATACCAGAAAAGCATTTGTGTGCAAATGAAAAACAAAATGCTTTATTCAGCATAAAAAATGATTGGATTTGAAATGTACACTATATACAAGGCCCATAGGCCAGTCCATATACGAATTCCTCGGGGGGGACACATTGGGACGCGTCTCCCTTAGCTTGCCTGCACAGTTCAGAGTTCCTTTTCATCCACAGGGGGGGTGGGCATCATGTGGGGGGGAGGACCAGGCACCGCAGGGACAGGAGGGGCAAGGGTAGGTGTTGTGGGTGCAGGGACGGACGACTCCACCACAGGGGATGGGGCAGCGCCAAAGATGGTGGTTAGGATGGCACTGCACACGGTTGCAAGGTCTCCCAGCGTCTCCCCTGCACCCGAAGGAACCACAGGCCCCAAGGAGGGGGGGGTCAGAGGGATGGGTTGCAGCGCTACTGGGGGAGGGTGTGGACAGGGGGGGGACTCAACTCCCCTGCCTGGGGACTTCCTCGACTGCTTGCGGGTTGGTGTCACACTGGCGCTGAGGGACTGACTGGCCATGAAGGACTCTCTGTCCGACTGTTGGGCAGGGGAGCTAAGGGGAGTGGTTTTGGAGGAAGTGGGTCATGAGGACTGCGGACTCCCACTGTGGCTGCGTGGCTGCGGTTTGCTCCCCGACCCAGTGGGGGTGCCTACTTCTCCCTGTGTGTGTGTGACAGGAGGTGTGCGCTTGGCCTTCCCTGTTGCTGTGCTGCCTGTGTCTGGTGGGGTGCGTGCATGGGGATGTCTGGGTGTGCTTGAAACAGGCATGGGAGTGGGAAGTGTGGATGGTGCAGGGGTAGGGGGGACGGAGTGCTGCAGGAGACCCACTGCTGCCATCAGTGACGAGTCCATGGACCTCAGCAACATCCGTTGATCAGACATCGCTGCTGACATGCCCTCCATGTACGACACCATCTGTGTCAGCAGTCTGGTTTGGCCATGGAGGACATTAAGCAGCGATGTCTGACCAACCTGCAACTGCCGCAGGATGTCCACAGACTCGGCATTGACGGCAGCAGGGGAGACAGGGGCAGGGGGTGCGGTGCCTGGCAAGAAGGAGACATGTTGTCGCCTAGCACGGACAGAAGGGACCCGAGCAAGTGGGAGGGCGGTGATGGGAATGGAGGGGGCGGCGAGAGATGTACTGCTGCTTTCAGCTGTGGGAGCAGCCTCCGCCCCCTCTGGGAGCTCAGCCTCGGACCCGTCAGCGTCATAGTCGGTGTTGGGACTGGACAGGTCCTCTGCCTGACTCCCCTCGCCCTCCGTGCCACTTGCTGCGCCAGACTCCCCAGCACTGGTGGCACCGGTGCTGGATCCCTCCTCCACGTCCGTGCCGGTGTCTCCCTCGGTGTCCCCCGACGATGCTGTGGGCAAGGTGAAGAGACAGGAAATAATCAGACATCTGTATACATATGACACATGAGTCCAAACTACATAGGTCACAGTGCATAGCATGAAAAGCATCATGAGTAACATCTACAATACTACGCACATATGTAGGCCCTGCACTACACAGTTGGTTGACCCACCATGCCACTTTGAAACAATGGAGAGCATGACACAACAGCAAAGAACTTGATATCGAATTATACAGAGAAGCTAGTGTCTGTGGACAGTCGAGCACAGCATCTGGACCACACACCATTGCCAAAAATGGATGGGCAGGAACCATGGGCCATATGTAGGTACCTAAATACCGGTAGGTAACGGCCGAAAATCGGTAAATATCAGGTTACCGACCGGTATTTAGGCAATTGAGATGTAGGTGGCTGGATTTCAGGATTCGGTAATCTACCGAATCGGAATTTTAAGAAATCGGTAAAATACAGATTCGGTAAATTACCGAATCCTGAAATCCTATGTAAGGGGCACTCAAGTGAGTGCATTTTTGGTTTCTGGATTCGTTATTTACCACCAACTACAAGTTGATGGTAAATAACGAATACCTTTTAAAAAGCAATTTTGTGCTTTTTGAAAAGTGCCATGTGGCAGACATACATGCCTAGGGCATGTATGTGTGCCACATGTGCACACATGCACGATTCAGGGGTGCAACAGGGTGTCAATGTGACACCCTGCCACCCTTGAATATGCTCCCCCTATTACCGAATGAATGGCTTCCCATTCATTCCTATGGGCCTCCAGGCCCATAGGAATGAATCGGAAGGGATGCATTATTACCGATTCGGTAAATACCGAATCAGTAATACCGAATATTACCGATTCGGTAATAATTACCGAATGTTTACCTACATTCTATTTACCGATTCATAAATACCGAATCGGTAAAATTCGGTATTTATGAATCGGTAAATAGAAATTATCTACATATGGCCCCATGTCTTTTAACTTTTGACACATGCTGCAAAGCACAAACATTAAACCCTGCACAACATGACTGGGTCAATACTTGTTGAGTGTCTGTTCAGACTATCATCACACACAGGCCAGACCTGGCAAGGAGACATAAGCTTTGGACATGTAGGCTTTGCCCGCACAAACCCCCCCCACCTGAGACAATGTGATTGAGACAGAGGAAGGACTTACACCTCTTAATCAGGGATCACAAAAATGGGCTCCATTAAATCCTAATTGCACTCTAACTACCCCTCGGGGGGCTGACCACACATATTATTGACAAACAACCATCATCCGATAGTTGTTCACAGACACACAGGCACTGGCCAGTGTGAGGATGCACAAGCCACATTGGGTCACCCTGTACAGTGGACACATGTAGCACACTTTACGTAAATACAAATGAGGCCAGGGTACAATGCCACAGAGGCCAACCTATGCTGAAGACACTGAGAATGTCCACAGTGTTGGATGACACACATGATTCCTAGGAAAAGGTGTCTCAGGGGACTGTAGTGGCCACACTGCTCCATGGTCCTGGATAGATCTGACTGCAACAGGAGCAACCGTCCCCGCACTATGAATATCTCCCCCTCATGCACATCATGTCTGAGGCCACAACATCGGTCATGCATGCTGCAAGGCAGTTCATTTTTTTTTCTTTCAGAAAGGCTAGAAGCATCATAGATGCCCTTGTGCACACGAGACCACGAGCAGTACCACCTGACAATATCCCTTCTGTATTACAATCCTGGGGGCTCCCCAAAGTGACAGGCCATTTCCCATGTGGGCAGTGCAGTGTGTGTCACCTCACAAAAGCCAGCAAGACTCTGAATCTCGAACAAAGTAAAGTGTGGAGTCAACGTGCACACACGAACTGTAACTCATCCAACGTCATCTATCTACTGACATGCCCGTGTGGGATTAGATACGTTGGTATGACCACACGCAAAATCAAACAACGTATTGTTGAGCACAGAAGTACCATCCGCTGTGGGAAAAGTATCACAAAAATGACAGAACATTATGTACACCTTAAACACACCCCTGACGATTTGACCTGGACTATAATTGAACAAATTAGACCAGGGAATAGGGCAACCAACATTCTGTTCGAAAAAGAACAGCGCTGGATCTATCGCCTGTCTAGTCACACTACGGGTTTCAACGATAATATCCCATGGGGCACAGTGTTAAAATGATAAACACTAAATCAGTCATTTTGCTAAATGCCATCTACTATTCAAGACATGACCACGCTGTTATATAAATGAGTATGTTGCAGATGCTCCTTTACTTCAGCAATGGGTACATTTCCCTCTGGTCCGTCCTAAACACCCATTAGGAAGTGGCATTTATCTCTAAACAATCTCGCGTCTCTAGCATATAAATCTATGCCTGTTTTTAAAAATCTTTCCTGACAAATGCGCATTATTATCATTATGTGTACCTTCCATCTATGTGAGATTCTTTTTCCCATGATCCATTATCGGTAATCTATCCCACCGTAATATCGATAATTGAGTGGTACTTTGCCGATTAGGTCTCTCATTGAAAAACCTCTTGGGTGTTGGGCGACTTCCCCGGAAGCCGTGTAAGTTATGTCCCAATCATCCGAAAGTCAGTAGTCTAGTCATCTCCTTCCGCGTTCACCGTCTCACGTGACAGGCGTGATGACGTTACGCCTCCCAATTGGGAGACGCATACTACTTTTACACTTCGCCCGGTCCGGACTTTAACATCCGAGTCCGCAGGAGGGCCGAGTAGGTTTGCAGAGGGCTGGTGACCTTGGAGTAGTAAGTAAAGGTTCTGCTATGCTGAGTTCCGTACCTTTACTTCCAACATGTAAGTTTTTAATTTCATTTTACTTCCTTCACTCCTTGTCTAGAGTGTGACTATAGGTCCCGCCCCCCACCCGGACTCATGTAGTGAGGTTGATTTGAACATCACGTAAGCACCGTTTACGGTTTTCTTGGTGTTCACCGACCAGTACGATAATTCCTCGCATCTCCATTTTAAAACCAAGCATTTTTCTGCCTCCCATAAGTCAGCCAGATTGCAGTGTTGACTAAGAGCGTGATGGCGAATTATTCAGGCAGTTTTGCCGTAATCACTACCTCCCAGGGTGTAGCGTTCTCCGGCACTATTAGTTCTAGCGCTAACGAGCACCACAGGATATTTCCTTTATCGACACGGGTTGATACGAGTGAGAATTCCCGAAGTTCTGATAATATGGAAATTTTCACCCTGTGTGTGCATGAAACTCATTCACAAAATTTGTGTGATTAGCCTAAGCCTGTTCTCTGTGAAATTATATATGTATTGTGTGAATCACTGTTTGTTTGTTGTGTTTTGTTTTTCACTCTTGCCTCAACAGAACTAAAGCTCTCAGAATTCCTGAAGGGTTACCTTATTTTGACCGTAAGTCTCTAGCGGTTCTAGACCCCACAGGTCAGGGTACGCCTTAGCGAGCGTATACCGCCGTGGTGGCCTTACACTAGGTCCTGAAGAATGCTTCATGTAATAACGCCAGAAGCAGAAACATGTCGACCACTTTGATCACTTTGCACTATATTTAGGACGTAGCTGTCCCAATTATCACCAGAGTTCTCACGTCCACCACATTGTTTTTAATTATGTCCAGCTTACCACTATTAAAATTACTTATTGGTTCAAACTGTGACATATTTTAACCTACACTATCACAATTTGCACTGCATTCACACACAAAAAAACCAGCTCCGCTGTACTTCAGGCGTCGCAGCACACCGGGGAGACATTCGGCCTCTCCGGTGGGAACCCAATGATGAAGCATGTCACCAACTAGGTTGGTGAGTGAGGGTTCTTTTAAAACATAGTGATTCACCTTTCTTATATCTTTCAGCACTTTTTCATATTTGATGGACACACTCTTCCATTGTTTATCTATACCAGCCCTGGGGGACTAAGAGTGGCTCCAAATAATTCCCTCCCTCTCTTGTTGTTAATTTATAGTTCATTTTAAGCCTCACACTCCTATGTTGAGACTCTGCATCAGTGCCAACAATCATGCACCCCCAAATGACTGAACTGGACAGGGCATAGGCAAGGTCTCAACACATGTCACAGACCACCCCCACACATGATGCTGCAAGCATTGGGCACCTGGATTAACTGCCAGCCTAGATTACCTTGTGCAAGAGTGACTACACACAGACCAGGGAACACATGTCAAGGAGGCGAAGGGAGGAAGAACAGGACCGGTTGACTTTGGGGAACAGGATATGCACTGCACATATAAACCCTGGCAGTGTATCCAGGCGACTGAGCACTTCCAAAAGCTGGTGACACACAACAAACACACATGTACCTACCCCCTTCCTGCTGCTGCTTCTCCTGTAACCACCTATCCATGTCAGGGAAGACCACCGCCAGGACACGCTTCATTTGGTGGGTCAGGCGCCGGCGCCCGCCGTGTTTGCGTGGAGGTGAGTCCCCCAGCAGGACCCGGGCGATCCTTCTGGTCCAGCACCGGATATCCTGCCAGCGTTTCCTCACCTGGGTCAGGCGCCGACTGCGACCCTCCACCGATCTCACAGCCCTGACGGCCCGCTTCCATATCTCCCCCTTGGCGTAGGCGGCTACCTGTGAGGATGACAAAGTGAGACAACATCAATACACCTGCTCCATGTCACAGAGACACACATTAGAATAATTAGGCTTGTTTGAACAGGGCATAGTATGCAGCCAACTCATTGCACCTTTGTCATAGGGACATTATCCTCTGGGGAAGGCCAAATGCACTACGTGGCATTTAAAGTACACAGGTAGCATGAGGGGTGCGACAGAATCAATGATCATGGCTCACACTGTGCATCACAAGCAACACCAGGATTATGGACAGCACCTCAAAGCAGTCACATGCCCTAGGCCACTGACGCAACCTCAGCAGAGTACACAGACACAGACAGGCACAGGACAATCACCTGCCATTGGTAACTGCCGGTACAAACATCACTCTGCACATGTGCCACTTGACTGGGGGGAGTCACAGGTGTGGGGCTAGCTCAGCACGTCAGACACACAGCACGGCTCCCTGCTCACATCAGATGGGTAGGGCATATGCATCCTCCATGCAGCTGGGGTGCAACACTCCACATAGACACTCACCCACATGACAGGGGACTTACACACACACCAATGTCCAGGGGCCGTACACATCATTTGGACACTATCACCACAGGTACACTCAACTCACACACATCTGTGGGTACAGTCACCTGTCACACTGGGGGGACCACAGAATCACATCAGGACTATAGAAATAACATTCCCAAGAGGATTAGCCAGGCTGAACATGGCATGCACCATGCAGTGATTGTCACAGTAAGCACAATGCAAGTGAGGAGTGCAGATATGAACCACATCATGCTCTGCATGGGAGACATAAGGCATTCTCCCCCCTGGGACCCACCATGAACAACATTGCATGTCTGTCACACCTGGACACAATGCCAGAAGTGACAGACACAAAAAAGGGGCACAGTCAAAGCTAGTGGAGTCAGCACTCACCTGCTCCCCTGGTCTCCCGTACAGGCAGGGGTACTGTGGGAGGATGACGTCCAGCAATGCCTCATTCTCCTCTTGGGTGAAAGGCTGGGCCCTCTCCACAGACCTGGACATGGTGCCAGAGGAATCACAAGCAGCAGCAGTGGTGTGGAATGGTTGTGCAGGCAAGTGCTCTCTCATGGGTCCTGGCTGCCTTATATCTCCCTTGCAGGGCTGTTTCATTTACAGGAGTACAGAGTGATTGGTCAATCTCATTTGCATCCTACGTTTCCTCCAATCCCTTTAAACTTACCCCAGTGAGGGCCTTTGCATGGTTCAAAATTTGAGCATGATGTCAAGTCAACAACCACCTTGCAACATAGTATATTGTCTCCAACCGACTTTTGCTGGCCACCTGATGAAAAATGTTGAACTGGAAACTCGGTCTCCATGACAACCAGCATGCATTTAGGCCCGTATACTTGTCCCTCATGTGTCCCCTATGTAATTTCACTATCCACACACAGGTATGGTGCGTTCCACACGTACTCCTAGGGCACCACTACTCCAGTGATACGGTCCGTACACGCGTGTGTAGGGTCCGTATCACTATGGTAGTGTTGCCGTAGGCGTACACCATAGTGCTACGGGCCGTACATACGCGGGACGGCCCGTATCTCTATGGCGTATGCCTACGCCAATACTACCCTAGTGCTACGGGCCATACCCGCGTGTGTAGGGCCCGTAGCACTATGGTAGTGTTGCCTTAGGCGTACGCCATAGTGCTACGGGCCGTACATACGCGGGTACGGCCCTTATCTCTATGCGTACGCCTACGCCAACACTACCCTAGTGCTGCGGGCCGTACCCGCGTGTGTAGGGCCCGTAGCACTATGGTAGTGTTGCCGTAGGCGTACGCCATAGTGCTACGGGCCGTACGTACGCAGGTACGGCCCGTATCTCTATGGCGTACGCCTACACCAACACTACCCTAGTGCTACAGGCCATACCCACGTGTGTAGGGCCCGTAGCACTATGGTAGTGTTGCCGTAGGCATACGCCATAGTGCTACCGGCCGTACATACGTGGGTACGGCCCGTATCTCTATGGCGTACGCCTACGCCAACACTACCCTAGTGCTACGGGCCGTACCCGCGTGTGTAGGGCCCGTAGCACTATGGTAGTGTTGCTGTAGGCATACGCCATAGTGCTACGGGCCATACATACGCGGGTACGGACCGTATCTCTATGGCGTACGCCTATGCCAACACTTCCATGGGGATAGGACCAGCGTGTACACGTACGTGTGTACGGTCCGTGCACACACGCGTACTCCTACCCAAACCCCATATAGTGATACGACCGTACACACGCCCTCAGAGCGTGTGTACGGTGCGTTTCACAGCTTACACTGGTGATAGGAGGGGCACAGGAAAGGAATGGAGGTGTATGACTCGCACAAGGATGGACATCAAGTCATTGTCAGTGCAGTGCATCATGTGTAGGGCCTAGGTGTGTCAGGCAGTGAGCTGGCACATGTCTCCTCATGTTTTAACCCAATAGTTGTGTGCTGACCTGTGTACACATGTCACGTGTGATGGGGCACCATGTGGCGCACTTCCCCTTCACACCTTTTACATGTGTGCATGTAGTTCAAACTTGTCAAGCACTCCATCACTGGCATGGCACAGTCCCCAACACCCGTAACTGTCCCTTGATGCCAGGTACACGGATGATGACACCTGACATCTCACTACCAGCGTGCCACGATGTGACTATGTCATGTGTGTGTCATGTGTTCCCATGATCTTGCTGTTGGTGTTCCGTCAACGGCATCTGCTGTAGCTGCATCCAACAAGTGTCTGTGTGTAGATGCCCATGTCACACTATTACGCACACCAGGACACATGTGGAATAACACGTGACGTGTGTCTGTATGCATCTAACAGGGACTTCCGAGCTTAGGACATATCTGCGTAGTCTCAATGTCTGTGTTATCATATTTGACATGTACCCCTTCATGGCAAGGTGTGTGGTCTGTCCTTTTTCCATGACATGTGACCTGTGCATCTAGCTTGCCGGCAGTTGTCTGTATGAGATGACATCCTTCAAATGCACATATGTGGAAGTATGTCACTCCTGTAATGTGTCTGGCTGTTCACTCACACTGGCCCACAGCTACTTTCATGGCATGTCATGTAGACCTTGACTATCCATGTTTGTAGCTGGCTCTTGGTAGGAGTATCACCTGGCTGGCATACGTGTGCAGGATGTATTGCACAGACCAGACTCTGTATGTGGCATATGTGTATTAGCTGTTGAACATGTGCTCAGTTCATTGACATTGGTGTAGTAATGTACTCAATCTTCGTTATTCCTCCCAATTTTCTGCAGGGCACCGCCTCTCCCCCGACCAATGCCAGACTTGGCTGCCATGAGGGAACGTGACTGCATACGCCGCTACAGATTCCCCCAACGGTTAATTGTGGACCTGACAAACAGGCTGGCACCACACCTCCAACCGTGACACAGTTATCTGACTGCGCTGACCCCCAAGATGAAGGTGATGGCAGCCCTACATTTCTTTGCCACCGGTACGTTTCAATTGACCAGAGCTGATGTGGGTGGCATGTCTCAGACCATGTTCAGCCGTGTCCTGCATGATGTTTTGGAAGCCATGTTGGAGCACCTGGATGAATTCATCCATTTTCCAACTCGTGAGCAGTTGACAGGTATCAAGGGTGAGTTCTATGCCCTGGGAGGGATGCCCCATGTAATTGGGTCCATTGATGGGACACATGTGGCTTTGGTACCACCACAGGCACAGGAGGTAACCGTAAACATTACCACTCCATTAATGCCCTTGTGGTGTGTCTTGCTAACATGGTGATTTCCCATGTCTGTGCACGTTTTCCAGGGTCAGCACATGATGCCTACATCATGAGGCGTAGCAGGGTGCCAGAAATGATGCTGCAGCTGCACAACGAACGAGCATGTCTTGTTGGTGAGTAAACTCTGTTTGTCCAGTATTCAGCGGTATCTTAGTATGTGACGGCATCTCCTGACCCACTTCTTTACATGATGTTTCCATGTAGGGGACTCTGGCTATCCCAACATGCCATGGCTGGTGACGCCTCTCCGCAACCCGAGAACAGCTGCAGATCACCGTTACAACCACGCCCATGGGCAGACCAGGCGAGTGATTGAGAGGACGTTTGGCCTCATGAAGAGCCGATTCCGGTGCCTTCACAAGACCGGCGGGTCCCTCCCATATGCACCGGTGAAGGTCTGCAAAATCTTCCTCGTGTGCTGCATGCTGCACAACATGGCAGTGGAGAAAGCTGTGCCACTCATCCTGGATCCCGATGAGCAGGAACATCCACCCGTGGAGGATGACGGCCTTGGTCACGAGGCAAGTGAGGAGGAGGAGGAGGAGGAGGAGGAGGAGGACATCCGGAGTCAGCTCATACGCAACTTCTTCTCATAATGGTGAGTCCCTGTGTCTGAGTGCGCACGCTTGGAGCCTTGTGTGGCATGTGTTGCAATGTGTGTGTCCAGCTGACTGTATGCTAAGTGACTTTGAGGTGTGTGCTGATGTGTCACTCGAGTGCTGATGTCATTCCACACATTTTAGCTGACACACTCAATTGACAACTAGCATGGTGTCAACCTTATTCATGTAGAGTACATGACCATGCATGCGGATGACTATGATTTTCCTGACTTCCTGTGTGTCTCTCATCCCCAGGTAGTTGCGCATGCTGTCTGCTCGTGGCATCGTTGTGCTCCTGCTATTCCTCATGAGTAATGCAACGTGTGCTGAATCAGCGTTACATGCACGGACATGGTGAAAATTCTCCTTTGGGTAAGGATTTCAGCAAGGCTTTTTGGGTGTGGTAGTTGTTTGTAATGTGTGGGCACTGCTCCTGTGCAGGTTTTGTTACTATGCATACATGTCGACTCACCATGGGGCACATGACATGTGGCATGACTCACATGAATTGATAGTCACACTTCGTGACAGTCATCTGTTATGAGATTGTGGTTTGTGATGAAGGCATCAATGTGTGTACAACTTCCATACGGGAGGCTACGTGTGGACATATTGCGGGACATCCCCATATGATGCTCAATGGGGAATTGCAGCCTCTCCGTGTGCAGCAGGGGATGTTTGGCTCAACCACTTCACTTGTTTGCCAGTGCAATGGATTTACAGCATCTGTGTGCAAAGGGGGTGTCCGGTGTAGGTCTCACATGTTAATCCAATAGACCTGTGAGTCTGTTAATGTTCATGCTTTTGCATAGGTGTGAGCCTGAGTCATAAAGGTGTTCCTCAGCCTCCAAGGTGCCTCATCTCTGTCAATGCAGGTCTCTTGCCACTGTGCGTGCGGCATCTCTGGCATGGTTGTCAAGGATTGTGCATATGAGTCTATGTGTAGATTAGCAACCTGCATGCTGTTCTTCATGGATTTGATTCTCTATTGTGCATGATGTCCATGGCTGTGTATGTGTTTTGGCATGTTAGTCCCCCCACGGCCCGTCAACACCTTCTGGGGTGTGTTTCCTGTGCGCAGCTCGGCCTTCAGTTTCATGATCCGGTGTCAGTCATCTTTGGTGATTGTGCATCCTTTGTCTCTGGGTGTGCCATTGCAAACCGGTAACTCCTTCCTTGACATACACCTGTTGCAGTAGTCCTTTCTGACATCCTAGTCTTAGTGTGGATATTGTGGCATAGTTCCCAGGACATGCCGCCTGCTGTTGCAGCCACTGCAGCAAGGGCACACGTAGTTTCCAGATTTGGCAACACACACACATCAAAGGTGCTCCTCCCTTCCTCCCTCAACACATTTATTTGGCTGTCTTCAGCTTGTCTGTGCCACAGTTGCGGCCACGCGGTACCAAAGGCTGGACCGTCTGCACATGCAACGTGCACATTGCACAACCCTCAGGTCCTTGCATGACCCACATCACACTACAGTCTGATGTTGCAGCCACCCTCCAAGCAAGGTCCATCCACACATCTCCCGTCTGCTCTCAGGCATGCACTGAGCGCACACACAACACCTTTGCATGATGAGTGTGCAACTCCGACTGCCTACACAGCGCTGCCACACCTTCCAGGACCTGTCACACCCCCAGGTCATGACCCTCTTACTCCCCTCCGGCTCTGTACCCCTGCAAGGCCATGGGAGTGGGACTCAAGGCTTCTGCATGTAGTATGCTTTCGTTGTGAGGCTCATGGCACAGGTATCATCTCTCAGCGTGTCAATCTACAATGTGTCCAGGACCCGCCTATCCACCATCACAAGCGCTCACGACCTCATCATCAACACACTCGTATGCCAGGCGCTCCTCACCCTCACCAAGGACGCAGACATTTCCAGTTCCAATATTCAAGAATGCATGGGATCCATAGATGAATGGCAGAACAGCAGCCACCTGAGGCTGGACTTGTACAGGACTGAGGTCAACATCTGAGGATTGTCCCCTTACAGCTGGGTCAACTGTTTGTGTCCCACCCACAGAAGCCCCGCACAGGCCCCCAGTGTCCACGCACACAAGATGTTGTGCATCATGGATTGCTTGCTCACATTTGCCATGGTAATCACCAGCATCTGTACCTCACACTGCAACACCCTCAGCATTATGCACATGAGCCCCAGATAGATCCACTCCAAGGTAAGACGGACCATCCCCCAGGTCCACGACAACATCCGTGTCAAATACTGCCCTGCCCTCTACGGAGCAGCCACCTCCAAAATCCAGGGACACTTGTCCACATCCAGGCTGCATATGCCCACCTCAGCGTCAACATCCCGCGCCCCAGCCACATCACCGTCCAGCAGAGATAGCTGCAATTGCTCACTGTGTGCTGCAGGATGACCTTAAGACTCCCCACCCACACTCAGGAGGCAGGCCACAACCCTAACCCAAAACCAACCTTGTACCACTGTCATCCGAGACCCCGTAGTGCCATCTCCGTGCATCCAACTTTGACCTGGCCACCATTCTTCTGATCCACCGTACTCCTGCATGCAGGACATAGTTCTCCCACCTGGGAACACATACCTGGGACTCCCTCCCCAGGAACCTCCAGATGAGGCATGACCTCTACGATTTAATGTTACTCTTCCAAATAGGTGTGTCCTCACAGTTTCCCTAGCACCCCCTCAGCAGCTTGAGGTCATCACAGGTGAGTATTGTGCTCCATGTCTGCATTGAATGATAACTTGTGACCCATGTGTGTCCTGTACCAGACTCAGATCCCAGGGTTTGTATGGGTGGAGTTGGTTCAACACTCAGGCATAGTTAGACATTTACACACACATATGTTGTGGACTAATGCCAAATGACAGCAACATCTCATGAGAAGAAAAAAAGAATTTATTTTTGGTGGGGTGAGTCTTTTGGTAGATGTGCTAAGGTGCTCTACCGGGTGCATAGAATCCAAAGTTCACAGGGGAAGATGGCATCCTTGTCAGTTGGAGTCATCAGAGTCCAGACCACAGTGTTGGTCATCGTTGGGCAGACTGTGACCAGCAAGTCCATGTGGCAGAGAATGTCATTGGGTGAGGTGCTGCTGTTGCGCCAGAGGTCCAGGTGCCAGGCCAGGTGACCTGGGAGATGTTGATGGTTCGCTGACTCTCACGGTCTTTTCCGTGGACGACCCACCTTCCTCGCGGGACCCTCGGATGCAGGCCTTGACGATGTCTGTGATGCTCCGTCGGACGAATCCTCCTCCTCCTCCCTCCCTGTGGCTGGTGGTGGTCTTCGCTTGGTGGCACAGGGAGGGTTGCCCATGTTGTCGGCGATCCGACGGAGTGAACGGCTCATGTCCGTTTGCACCGCCAGGAGCTCAGCCAGTCTTGCCTCAATCCGTCCTTGGTGTTGTTGTTGACTGGCATGTTGCTCGGCCTGCAGGTTCTTCATCTCGTTGAGGGTGCCCTTGATGTCTGTGAGGCTCGACACAACCTGGCTGATGTCTCTGGTGTCACGCCGGTATGTGTCCAGGATGTGGCGCATGTGTGCCATACCGGTTCCCTCAGCTGGCTGGTCAGGTTCTCGCCTCCGCCTGCCTCCACTCCCACCACCCCTGCCCACACGAGCCTGGCCTGCCGTTGTGGGCACATCAGATCTACGGGACCCCTGAGGGATGGTATTAGCGTGGTTGTCTGCCTCCTCCTGGGTGCCCGGAGAACCTTGTCCCTCCTGGTCAGACTGGCTGTGTTGTTCAGTGCGAGCAGGGCTCCTGGGTGTCTCCTGGGATGTGGCAGGAAGGGGGGTGGTGGTTGGCACAGATGTACCTGACGCAGGTGCTGCAGGGGCTTGGGCACCAGAGGGGCCAGGTTGGTCGGGGTCATCCACGGAGTGGTTGGAGTCGTCGCTGCCGGTGGGATCATCTTCACGCTGAGCCTGGAACTGTGATTGTTCCCCCCCATTGTTGGGGAGAGGTCTATGACGTTGCCCTGTGTGTGAGAGAGAGACAATGTTAATGCTGTTTCATGCCACATCCATGTTTCATACATATTCAAGTAGTCACAGTTCCTCCAGGTGGTTGGATGTGCCTAGCATTCCTCTCAATGTACACTTGGGGATGGGTATGTTGCGGGGGACAGATTGGTATGTGCTCCTGAGTGTTTGCCAGTAGATTTTTGTCTGGGATGCTTATTTGGCTATGGATTGGTCTTGTTGTGTCACATGTCCATTGTGAGAGTGGGTAAATCCGTTGCCTGTGTGTGCTTATGTGAGGGGGGTGTGTGACCGGGCCTGCTGTTGGGTGTAGTGTGATTTCTCATTGGGTCTCCCAGGTGATTTGTCTGTCCCCTCATGGTGCATGCTGGCATGACAGTGTGTGTGAGTTCCTGTGCTGGGTATGTGAGCTAGTGGAGTTGTTGTTTGAGTGTACAGTGGTCACAGGAGGGCCTTGTGCTGCCTACAGCAGGGCCAAGTGTCAGCTACCTTGTCAGTACTTTGCCAGACCCTGTGCATTGGGCATTGTGCATGGGTATGTACCTTGGCCATATGGGCTGTGGGCATTGGTGTCTGGTCCTGAGTTGCACAATGTGTTGTGTGAGCCCCACCCTCCCAGCATCCCGGACATCCAGTCTTGGGTTTGTGGTTGGTGTGGCCTGGGACATGGCATAGCCTTAATTTGTGAATGGGGCATGGGGACGTTAGTGGTATGAGCGTGGTTTTTGGGTGTTTTTGTGTGCGGTGAGGGCTTGGGGGTAGTTGCGTGCATTTGGTGTATTTGTGGTGTGGATGCCATTCCCCCCATGTTACGTGAGTTGTTTGTGTACTCACCAGGCTCTGCGACTCCTTCGACTCTGTGTACTCCCATCGGCGGAAGCGTGGCCATCACCTTCTCCTCCCAGGGATGGTAATGTACAGGTCTGCGGGGCAGCCCGCCTCCAGTGATGTTACTCTGGGCGTATTCCTCGTTCATTTTCCTCTTGACTGCCCTGCGCTGATCGTACCACCTGGCTTGGCATTCATGCCTGGTCCTTCGGATGGGCGCAACAGCATTCACCTTATCGACGATCCTCTGCCACAGGCTGGTTTTTTGGGCTATGCTGGTCTGTCTGACCAATGTTCCAAACAGCTGTGGCTCGACTCTGATGACTTCGTTGACAAGGAGCTCCAGCTCCGCCGTTGTGAACTTTGGATTCTTGTCTGTGGGCATGGTGTGGGGTGTGGGTGTGGATGGTTGTGGGTGTGTTGGTGTGAATGTGATGGTGTGTGTGTGAAGGTGAAGAGGGGGTGTTTGTGAAGGAGGTTGTGTGAAGATGTGTAAGTTAAGGTGTAGTTAAGGTGTGAGTAAGGTGCAGTTGTTTGTCTGTGGTGTCTGTGAGCAGTGGGTCTGTTGCAAAGGCTCATGGGTTGTGTGTGTGGGCCCTTTTTATTGGTCCATTTGTGGGTGTGGCTGTGTTTGAATTTGTGGTGGGTCTGTTATAAGAGGTGGTTGTGATTTAGTTCCTCTGTTTGCCTGTTTGGATGTGCCATGTCAGTCATAGAGATGTATTTTGTCATGTTGACGTGTTTTATGGTGTTGTGCGAGTCGAATTGACCCTCCTTGTGCTGTTTTACAGTGTCCTGGTTCTGTACGAGTCTTTTTCGTGTAGGTACGGTCTGTACATACGCGATGCTGGGTGAGGGTGCTGGGGTACGGTGTTGGGGTACGGTGCGTACAGGTGCGGGGCTGTGCTACGGTGTTGGGGTGCGGCGCGTACAGGTGCGGGCTGTGCTACAGTGTTGGGGTACGGTGCGTACAGGTGCAGGACTGTGCTACGGTGTTGGTGTGCGGCGCGTACAGGTGCGGGCTGTGCTACGGTGTTGGGGTGCGGTGTGTACAGGTGCAGGCTGTGCTACGATGTTGGGGTACGGTGCGTACAGGTACGGGGCTGGGCTACGATGTTGGGGTACGGTGCGTACAGGTACGGGGCTGGGGTACGGTGTTGGGGTACGGTGCGTACAGGTACGGGGCTGGGAGACGGGCCTGGGGTGTGGCGCGTACAGGTGGGGGGCTGGGGTATGGTCCTGGGGTGTGGCGCATACAGGTGCGGGGCTGGGAGACGGGCCTGGGGTGCAGAGCGTACAGGTGCGGGCTGTGCTACGGTGTTGGGGTACGGTGCGTACAGGTACGGGGCTGGGGTACGGTCCTGGGGTACGGGGCGTACAGGTGTGGGGCTGGGAGACGGGCCTGGGGTGCGGAGCGTACAGGTGTGGGCTGTGCTACGGTTTTGGGGTACAGTGCATACAGGTGCGGGGCTGTGCTACGGTGTTGGGGTATGGTGCGTACAGGTACGGGGCTGGGCTACGGTGTTGGGGTACGGTGCGTACAGGTACGGGGCTGGGCTATGGGGTTGGGGTACAGTGCGTACGGGTATGGGGCTGGGAGACAGGCCTGGGGTGCGGCGCGTACAGTTGGGGGGCTGGGGTACGGTCCTGGGGTACGGGGCGTACAGGTGCGGGGCTGGGAGACGTGCCTGGGGTGCGGCCCGTACAGGTGCGGGGCTGTGCTACGGTGTTGGGGTACGGTGCGGAGGGGGGTACGGTGCTGACATATGGGGTACGGTGCTGACATGTGCGGGGTGAGGGGGGCTGTACGACTCATATCCGGGCACAAGTTTACCCGTGTACATGTAGGCTACAGCGTTCGCTCCGTACGGGGCCTTTTACATGCGGTTGTGTATTCGGGCGGGCGGTACCGATCGTACTTGCGCGCTCGGACTTGTGTTTTACGATTTGCACGGAAAAATATCCGGCTCCCTATCGGACACTTTTCCCAACGTTATTCGGATGTAAAAATTTACGGCTCCCTCTTGGACCATTTTCCCGACGCAATTCGTATGTATTGTTCACGTACGAATCGCAGTTTGTAAGGTACTTGTACGATTCGTACGTGAAAATATACGGATACGATTCGTACGCAATTTTTTTTTCACGGATCGGAATCGGCACCTTGGTGTGTGCAGTCTTAAACAGCCATTTCAGAATTGGCAAAAGAAACCTTTTGCAATGCCCAAACCTTCCTTTTTAATACATGAAAGCCATCCCTTGGGTACGCCCTGGAGAGCCCAGAGGGCAGGGTGCAAGGTATTTAAAAAGTTGGATATGTAGTTTTAAGTTTTACATTTTCTGGAAGTGAAAAACTCTTACATTCATTTTTCACTACTGCAAGGCCAACCTCTCCCCTAGTATAGCAATATAATTACCTTATTACATTTAATAAGCGTATATTTCAAAATGGGAACAGGCAGCCAGTTCATGTTTGGTGTCTTTGGAATCATAATGAAAAATAGTAACTTTTAGTGAAGTTGGATTTTAAATTGCAATTTTGAAAAAGCCACTTTAATAAATTTGATATTTACCTGCCATAGACACTTGGTGCCTGCAGCCTGTCTCCGGGTCACTTGATTGGATGTAATTAACAGTTGGGCTTTGTGTATTCTTTCTAGACAGCCACACCGAATGGGGAGTTTAGATGTGACTGAATGGGCCATCACTGGCATGATGGGAGAGATTAGCTGGGTCCACCCACTTAGTCTGGAGCCAGGACCAGGAAGGCAGGGCACCCATGCACTTCAAAGTGATGCCTCTAGAACCTTCTCCCTTCTAAGGCACAACTGGGAATGAATACTGGACCCCAGACGCCAACTCTTTAGTTCACTTCTTGACCTGTGAATACTCTGCCTGGAAGAAGGACTACTGTGCTGCTAAAAGGACTGCCACTCCGCTGGACTGCTGTAACATTTGTAGTGTAAACAAAACAAATGTTACACCCAGAACATTAAAACATCAGGGCACCATATTGTAGCTGTTATCAAATATAACATACAGGTAACACTGCACAGCTCTTTTGAGTACCTGACAAGAGTCTTTAGCTTGTGACCCATCAATATACTAATGTTTCTTCACATTACTATTGATGCATTACAGTATTCTTGATGCATTATGGAGTATTTGTATACTTGGCTTTTGTCCTTAGTCCTTAGTTAGAATACCTTTTGTCTTTAAAAGTTCCAAATGCTGTGAACTCAACAGCACAACAAAGCTCTGAGGAAACATTTAAGCACTTTTTCTCTTTGTCTGTAAATTACATTTTGTCATGTACCTTAATGTCTCTTGTTTCCCCTTTGTTATTGTTGCAGTTACCTGTGGTGATGCAGGCAGGACCAGATCGTGGCGAGGTGAGTAATCCTTCTTAAGCATGAGTCCACACTGGTCTATGTCAGGCGCTGTGTGCTCTGAAGGTAGATGCGCTCTTCAGCTGCTCTGCTGAAGCAGGCAGGGCCATAGATACAGGAATGTGCTGGTCTATGTAGGGTGCCATGTGCTCAGAAGGCTGACGTGTTCTTCAGCTGCTCTGATAAAGAGGGCTGAGCCAGAGATGCAGGAAACGCTGCCGGCAGGAAACCGCTGACAGAGAATTGTTTGAGGCAAAGTGATTTTTTTGAGTTTGGGCGGGGTTTAAATAAAAAACTGATGACCGTGCCCAGTTTTGTTTTTGGAGATCTCCACAGGTGTTGGGGACACGACTCCCAGCTGGAGATCTCCACGTGTGTGCAGCACGCAGCTCTTCCAAAATTAACGGTTGGCACATGGCCTTACTCAACAGTTTCTTGGGCATTGGCCATGACATGTGCAAAACAGATTTACAGGGCCACAAGCATATGCAAAACCAATTACTGTGCCAAACAAGTGATACAGAATTGTGAAAACACTAAACACAAAAGAAACAAAACCATACTTTACAGATAAGTGCGCAAGAGCTCAGTTTTGTGCAATGATTGCACGCCTATTTTATACCCCTTAGTCTGTGTAACAATACGGGTGAATTATGTGCTGGAGTGTGTCGGAGCGATGAGAGCAGGCCTCTGACAGTAGCCCCCTTTAAAAATGAGCCACAACAAGGGAAAAAGGACGAGTTTTAGCAGGATGACGTACACGAAATGCATGAGCAAGGTGGGCAACATTACAGACAGTGGCCAAGGGCTCCCAGGATCGATTTTCTGTGCCATAACCCTTCCAATCCACTAAATAGTAAAATTGCCCTTGAGAAGGTTTGGAATCTAGGATATTTATTTTCTTTTTATTTTAATCATTTTTTATAGCGCGAACCTGACCCTTGTGGGTATCAGAGCACTTTTCAAATTTACAGAGAGCAGAGCAGTAATAAAACTCATATCAAATTCAAATAAACATGCAGGAGAGGGTAGTACACAGAAAAGGGAGGGTACTCTTTACTATGCTCAGAGAGCTGGGGAGATAAACGAATAAAAACAGAATATCATAGTCCTGACCACTGTAAGTACCAGGCAATGTTGAGAAGAGGGAAGGTAATGTCGCTACTGATAAGATGAAAGCACTAAGGAAGCCGGTGATAAATAGTCATGCGTGTGATTGAGGCAAACAGTATCTTGGGATCTAGGGAAGCTGCTACCTCATACTCATCATGTCCGTTGAGCTGGACAGCAGGGGGAGGAGTTTTCAAACGGGTTTCTGGAGATACTGGCTTTACTAAAGATACATGGAGCACCGGGTGAATTTTCGTAAGAGATGGCAAACACAGACAAACTGCCACAGGATTGATGATATATGCGATTTTGTATGGACCAATGAACTTGGGTAAAAAAGTATTACGCTGGCGTAAATCTACATTTTTGGTGGACAACCATACTTTGTCGCCAGGGACATAGAGTGGTTCCGGCCTACACGTTTTATCTGCAGAAGCCTTAAAGGTTTCTTTGGCTCAGGCTAGATTGTATTGCGCCATGCATATGCGTTTCTGAAGGTAAGTGTGATGGTCTTGGACTGCTGGAATGGCTGAGTGTATTGGCATGTTTCATGGAGTAACGCGTGGATGATATCCCTATAGACAATAAAATGGTAACATACCCAGGGGAAGCATGGTCTGAATTGTTGCGTACAAACTCAGCATCCCATCGATATGTGTCCAAATCTCCCCCCAAATCGAATATTAAACAGCAAAGGGGTTGTTCCATTGACTGATTTGTTTTTTATGCTTGACCTTCAGTTTTGGGGTGATGACTTGAGTACAAGAGCACATCCATATCTATAGCTTGACACAATGCTACCCAAAAGCGTGAAACGAATTAGGACCCCCTCTAATCAGTGATCAGAACTGATGGTAAACCATGTAGTCAAACAATGTTATTCATAAAAGTAGTAGCCAATTCTGTTGTGGTTGGAGGCTTTTCTAGAGGTAGCTGATGTGTCATTTTAGACAAGTGGTGGATGACTGTTAGAATAGTAGCATTTCCCGATTTATTTATTGGCAGCTCGACTATGACATCCATGGATATGGTGTGCCAAAGATTTTGAGGTATTGGAATAGTGTGCAACAAACATACAGGAGACTGATGACTGCTTTTCCCCTTGGCCCAAGTTTGACATGCTTGTATGTATTGTAGTGTGTCTTTAGACATTGATGTCCACCAGAGGTGTCTTCTAAGCAATGTGAGTATCTTAGGGAACCCTGGGTGGCCAGCTAAGATGGAATCATGACATAACGACAATGTTTGTTGGCATAAATCATGTTCAGGTAAATAAATATTGTCCTTATGAATAAGCAAACCATCCTGATATGTTCCACCATTGATTTCTTGAATCTATTGAAGTTTTGGCTTTTCCTCAATAGACAAACGTAGTTATTTAAAGAAATCAGTCGTAACCACCACCCCTTGAAAACAATCAGGTGACAAAATGTGGTGTGGAATGTCTTTAGAAATGTTCGTGTCTGTTTATCCAATTTGGTAAAGGGCATCTGCTTTATCATTATCCTTCTATGGACGATAGGTGATTATGAAATTATAGTAAAACAAAGTCCATCACAACTGTCTGGGCGAGAGGGCTCGAACTGAACAGAGGAACTGTACATTTCTGTGATCCGTATAAATCGTAATTGGATGTTTCACTCCCAGCAGGTACTGTCACCACTCCTCAAATGCCACTTTGATGGCAAGCAACTCTCTGTCAGGAATAGAGTAATTACACTTTGCCGATATGAGATTGTGACAGTAGAAGGCGATGGGATGTAGTGGTCTGGTATCCTTGTTTCTTTGGGACAAAATGCCTCCGAAGGCAAAGTGGGAAGCATCAGCTTCTACCACATAGCTACTGTCGGATTTGGGTGTGCCAAAATTGGTGCTGTTGTAAACTTTTGTTTTAAGCCCTTGGAGACTTCCTCGGCCCGGGTATCCCATAGAAAAGATACCCCTTTTCGTAATAGGCTTGTAATGGGAGAAAATGTGTGGGAGAACTGATCTATGAAACAGTAGTAGAAATTAGCAAAGCAGAGGAAACTTTGACTTTCCTTTATGTTGGTTGGGGCTGGCCAATTAACAATGGACTTGACTTTTTTTCTGTCGACAGTGATTCCTGTAGGAGTGCATTTATATCCTAAAAATTCTACATCAGTAGTATGGAACAAGCTTTTTTTTCAATTTCACATATAAATTGTTGTCTTTTAGATTTTGAAGGATGCCGCATATCTCCTGAGTCTGTTCTTCGTTGGAGTTGGAGTATATAAGGATGTCATCGATATATACTACACAACAGACATCAGTAAATTCCCTCAGGAATTAGTCAATAAAGAACTGGAAAGCACCTGGGGCGTTACACAAGCCAACCAGCATTACTTGATTTTCGTAAAGCCCAAAGTTTGTCCTAAATGCCGTCTGCTGCTCATCTCCAGCTCTTACTCTTACTAGATGGTATGCCCCTCTAAGATCAAACTTAGTGTAGATTACTACAGATTTTAGTTGATCCAAAAGACTGAGAATAAGGCGTAGAGGGTATCTGTTCTTGACCATGACATTATTGAGGCTGGGATAGTCCTTACACATTCTGAGATCGCCATCCTTCTTAGGTACGAAGAACGGAGGTGAAGAAACTGGGGGACCTGGAATGTCTAATGAAACTGACTGACAAAGATGTTCACTTTCTTTTTCTGTCAGTGCAAAGATGTGACTCTGCAAGGCAGGGTAGTCCAAGGAGGTAGAGTAGTCTCAGGAGGTACTGTGGGCGCGTACACTTTTGGTGTAAGTTTACTTTTTTTCTGCTATTCGCAAACTATGAGTGTAGTTTTACGTGTAGTATTTTTATGACTGCAGAGATTGATCTATCTTTTAATGTGCTGAGTTATCCACAGTTGTATACGTAAAACTACACTTGTAATTTGTGAATATCAAAGAAATAGAAACTTACACCAAAAGTGTAATTTTACCTTTGTGAGTTAGGTCCTGCTACCATGATACCTCCTATGTATACAGGGCTCAATATTAAGGGATGCCATTTTCAAAAGGCAGGCTTGTTGGCATTGTCAGGGTGTTACCACAGTCATAAAAGCAGAAATATGTCATTCCAGACCAAAGCAAAACCATTCCACTGCTATGGATGGTACCATCTTCCTATCACATGCATTAGGGCGTGACATGACTCACTGTTAACCTTCTGATTATCAATAAAGCATTTAAAAGCATTTCCATGACCGTCTTTAAATCATGTAATGATTGATTGTTAACCTTGGCTTTGTCAATAAAGCCTTTTCATAAATTTGATTAAAACATATAACATTCCATCATCAATGTTGTCACTGTCAAAAAAGCATGGCCCCTTCAGTATAATGTGTGCAAGAGTCTTTCTTCTACTTTTAACAAGCTGCAGGTGGAGTTTTAAGACTAACCAACACGGTCTCAGCAATCCAAATCCTCTAAAGAAAAGCTCTAGCTCCAAGAGTGTATGAAATAATGCAAACCAGCCTCCCCAAGTCATGTAGATTTAAGGTGTCATTCGGGGTTAAACTTCCATGGGACTGCAGTGCATTTGTCAGCCCTAGCAGCACTCAATAATACTGAGGGCTGTGCCCCTGCCCCTGCCCTGTCTGAGGCACCACTGAAATAGGAGATGCTTATGGCATCCCAGAAGATTCTTTGGTGTTCCTTTGCAGAATGATGTAAATATTTTATTGGGGGACTCAGGCCACAGCTTTTATTTTTCATTTTTGTAACCCTGCATCCTCGTGCCACAGCTTTTACTTTTTTTGTAAGAGGATTCAAGTACCTTGTCCTTCTATGGAGCACACAAATCTTGCAAGTCCTTGAACCGCATGGGGAGCCCAAGCCCGTGTGGCCAGGCCAATTCCTTGCTTGGCTGCCTCTGCTCTGTGCCAGCAGAGGAGCCAGCATCTCTTCTTTACTCACTTGTGTCTTAGAGGATGAGGTGGTGATGGTGGAGTGCTCCCTGCTCTTCCACAGAAATAGACAAGGGGATCAGGGTGCACACCGCAGTGCTCCTGGAGCATGTCAGATGCAGCCGGAGTACAGTGGTGCCCCATGTTTCTTTTTGTTTTCTGGAAGATGGGGCCGCAGCAATATTTTCGAAAAAGCATGAGTGCTGACTGTAAGTATTGTTTTTTTCTCTGTTATTGATTGTGCTGGTCCCCAGGACCTTGGGGCCCCTGGGGACAAAGATATTTACGATGAAAAGGCCCAATGCACACCCCCTCCTCCTTTCTGCTTGCAGTGACCCACAGTGGCTTGGCCCTCCACTGGGGTGTTCTTAGTAATTACATAGGAGACACTGCTCATACATGGGCCATCCGCAAGGGTATTCTTAACAATTACATAGGAGACACTGCTCATACATGGGCTAATCTTAGTCCTCCCAGGGCCACTGTTTTCTCCTCATTTTTTCAGGTCCTGTTGGGAAAATCTGTACCAGTTTCGTGTTGTTTTGTTCCTGGTAGTCATCTGAGGGGTTTCTTCAGGACTCCTAGGGGCAGATCTATGTTTCCTGGCGCATCCCTGCAAATCAGCATGGATGCGCCAGGAAATATGCGTCACGCAAGTTTACCCTTGCGCCACCACAGATGCGCCGCATTTACAATGCAGCGCATCGTGGCGCAAGGATAAACAGATGCGTGACGCATCTGAAGGCGTAAGGCGGCGCATTGCTGGAGTTGCGTCGCACGAGCGACGCAGCTCCAGCAAGGCTCGGGGGTGCCCTATCGTCACAATGCTGCGTCAATCCTTACGCCTGCTTCAAGCAGGCGCAGGGTTTTGACGCAGCATGGGCTCAAAAGTGACTGAGTGAAATCTTGTAGATTTCACTCAGCCACTTTTCGGAGGCTTTCCTGCGCCGGAACGCCCCCCCTGCACAGGTACGCCCACATGTGGCACAAGCTTCACAACGTGATGCATCTCCCTAGATGCGTCACGTTGTAAATATCCTGCAGCATGGCACTGGCTATGTGCCGCCGCTGCGTCACAAAAGTGACGCAACAGCGGCGCAAAAGTGGCGCACGGGGCTTATAAATCTGCCCCCTAGTCTTTAAACCTTCATCTCTTTCTGGGTGCTTGATCTTACCTGTGCTCCCTACTTCTCTATGACCCATCTGGGCACCTGAAATGTCCACTTGGCCCATAGTCTTCCTCTGCAGCCAACAGACAACTTACTCAGTGTCTTCAACACTGGGACAACCCGTAGGTAAATATCTTGAGATCAACAATGGACTCGTTTACAACTTCAACTTTGCATAAAAGTGCCACAGTCATACATGGACTTTAACCAATTTACTCCACTCAACAACACAAACTGCAATCTTAAGCAAATGCTATAGCAACGCACATCTCTATTAATACTCACACTCCTTTGCTGCTGCTACACATTGACTCTATCCAGGGGGATACTCCATCAGCACTACATCAAACCTTCTCTTTGCTGAACCAAACGTTGTGGTCTCTTTGGACTTGAGCTAAGGACAATTTTAGGCACCCAAAAATGTCACTTCACTAGGCATAACCATAGCTATTCTACCAGATTAAAACTAATATATTTTTACATCTAATCCTATATTGCTTTTTAATTCAATTTCGCGGATGCACGCTGGGTGCGTGCTGCGTAAGCGCAGGGTGCGCGGATCCCATGTGACCTGCAAAAAAAGAGATTTGATTGGTTCATTACACTTCCTCTTCTAACTATTGAAAGACCCCACCTATTTCAATCATTCTTCTTTGACCTTCTTTAGAGCACCATCTCTTTGGAGAGAAGAAGATTTTTTAGACTAAGTTTACACTTAGCTCTAACTTTTTTCAACCAAAAATGGCTTCAGGGCAGCAAGCATCACCTGCATCACCTCATACTTCTGAGGATGAATTTTTTGCCGGAGGCACCGCCCAAAAAACGTTTTTCTTCAGTGGTGTGGAAATGTTTTACTTTTCCCGAGGGGCAGAATAAGACCAATGCCACCTTGGTCATGTGCAAGATTTGCAAAGGAGTCCTATCGAGAGGGGATCCTAACAAGAAATACTCTTGTGGCACGGCAAGTATGATGAAGCACATGAGGAACCTTCATCTGAACAATCTTGCACAAGAAGAGTGCCGAAGGATGAGAAATACTCCTGCTCCTGCGCCATCCACCTCATCGCAGCCGAGCACATTAAGAGTGCATCCATCAGCCCAAACCTTGGACATCCGTCCTCAATATAAATTTTTAAAAGTGCTCTGCACTAAGTGCAATAACACTTTGTGCTCTGGTGAGCAGTCGATCAATCTGATCTGCCGCCGGCAAGAAAGTCACATTTGCTATTTTAAAAAAAAATTTTTTTATTATTGTTCCCTTAAGTTCATTGTTTGGTTTCTCCTGTTTTTTTTTTTGTTTTGTTTTTTGCAGAAAACCCCCCAAAAATTCAAAATTGTTCAGAAAACCGAAAAAAAATTATAAATGAAGAAAGAAGAAAAAAAAAGTTCTTGTAAGAACTAACTTTCCTGGTTTAAAAAAAGAGCTAAATTTCTTTGTTAGTGTTAGTTTAGATGAATGTATGTGTAGTATGTAATTGACTGAATTAATGCATTAGTGGCGTATGGTGAATGTATAAGTGCAGAACTATGAGGAAGTGCTGCAGCATCACACAGTAACCTCTTTAATTGCAGTGTGCTGTAGTACTTCCGAAGCACAGGGATGCAACATATGTACATAAATATGTTGCAAATCTATGCTTCTCTCTGCACGGCTGCTTAAACTGCAGCCATGTGGTGACACAGATACCCTTGCACCATAGTGCAAGGATATCTGTGTCATGTGCTGTTTGTTTTTCTGCAGGAAGACACACCTTCCTGCACAAAAACAATGAGAAAATTCATTTTTCTTCTTCAATGTATGCTGAACATTTCAGCATGCATTGAAGATATGAAAATGTGGAGAAATTAAAACAATTCTCCTTGTTGTGCTTTCCTACACCAATTTTAAAATGGTGCAGCATTCACACACATATCGAGATTTATGATTTCTGATAAATCTAGACATGTGTCTTGTTCTATGAGTATTAAGTGCAATCATGCACAACAACACTTATAGAACACCCTTTCAACACAAAGTGGTGTGCATGATGAGGTTATATTTACATGGAGTATAAAAAGTGCACAGAGTGCCTTTTCCTCTCTTTGTAAATATAAAAGAGTATCTTGCACAATAACTATGTTACAAAAAGTGACATATTTCCGTTTTTAAATTTCCTTGCGAATGATAGAAGGTTTTGTCTGCAAAGATGTTCAAAGAAGAATGATTGAAATGATTGCGGTCCTTTAACAGCTAAAAAGGTGAAATATTATGAACCCCTCAAATCTCTTTTTTTGCAGGTCACATGATATCTGATTATGGTCAGATTTCAAAACTACATAAACAGAGTGTTTTTAGAAACGTGTTTCAACTTTGTAGCTTCTTGCAGGCCTCTTCATTCTGCATATTGAGACTTAGTTAAACGTACCTTCACAGTAATAGGAATAGAAAATGGTATACATTTTTTTCATTCAAATATAAATTCATATAAATTGCTTATTTTAAAATTTGGATCTGTGAAAGAAAAGGAAAAAAATTATAACATGTAATAATACATTTTTTACAACACAGCATCATTTCCACAAAGTAATTTTTTTGCCTTTTTTGCTGTTCTCAGAATATATTAAATTTCACTAAAAATAGTGATTTCAATCGTACTCATCACTTAACAGTGGGCAAAAGAAACACAATCTCGAAGATTGTTAAAAAAAAACCAACATGCCATTCTCAAAATACAAATCACAGAAATATAAAATGCACAGAGCTAACAATTTTTTTTAACTTTAACTTACAAAAACTGTAAATGATGTCGCTATAAAATATTCACCAAATCTAAAGTTGAATTTTTGGAGGATGCACCACACCCACAAAGTTTTCCTACAGTGATGTGGAAATGTTCTACTATTCTCGAGGGGCAAACAAAGACCAATACCACCTTTCTCATGCACAAGATTTTCAAAAGAGTTCTGTTACGAGGGGATCCTAACAAAAAATACTCATGCGGCATGGCAAGTATGATGAAACACCTAAGGACCCTTCATCCAAACAATCTTGCACGAGAAGAGTGCAAACAGATGAGAAACACTCCTGTTCTGTATCTGTAAAAAAGAATCACAAATAAATGTATATTAATAACTTTCAAAATTATACTATTCCATTACTGTACAAACACATTTTATATAAATACTGACTAAGAAACTATGTCCCTGAACCACAAGTGTGACGATGGTTAAAACACTACATACATAGTGCATACTACTTTGAAGCAGTTCATGCCCTAAAGCCTACCTCACTAAAACTCTACATGCTAACTGACTAAATGATTACAGTACTATAAGGAGACACACTGGGTGAGTGACAGGGTGTTTGCTAGAAGAGTATGAATACTAACTAGGGAATTGAAGGTGTGATCACAACTGTGTAGGTGATTAGAGGACTGCATCCATACTGCATAGGCATTTAAAGCAGTCCATGTGCTAAGGCCTGGCTCACTGCATGACTACTTGGTTACTGGCTGAATGATTTGAGTACAGCAAGGAGAGTGCCTAAGTGAATTTATAAGTGCTAGGCTTTTCGCACAACGAATGGATTAGTACTTGGTACTGAATGGGTCACTAGAGGAGTGAAAAGGCAGTGACAAGATGTTTGCTGGACTGTATGGATACTGACTAGGAAATTGAAAGTGTGAAAGACAAGTGTCTAGGTGGTTAGAAGACTGCATACATAGTGGATAGGGGTTTGAAGCAGTCCATGTGCTAAGGCCTGGCTCAGTGCATGAATACTTAGGCACTCACTGAATGATTGGAGTACTGCAAAGATAGTATCTTGGTGAATGTATAAGTGTTTGAATTTTCGCACAGTGAATGGATTAGTACATGATGCTGAATGGGTCACTAGAAAACTGCAAAGGGAGTGACAGGGTGTTTCCTGGAAGTGTATGGATACTGACTAGGGAATTGAAGGTGTGAAAGACAATCGTGTAGGTGGTTAGAGGACTGCATGCATAGTGGATAGGGGTTTGAAGCAGTCCATATACTAAGGCCTGGGTCACTGGATGAGTACTTGGGTACTGACTGAATGATTAGAGTACTGCAAGGAGAGTGCCTGGGTGAATTTATTAGGGTTTGGCGCAGTGAATGGATTAGTACATGATGCTTAATAAGGTCACTAGAGGAGTGCAAGGGGAGTGACAGGGTGTTTGCTGGAAGTGTATGGATACTGACTGGGGAATTGAAGGTGTGAAAGACAAGTGTGTAGGTGGTTAGAGGACTGCATGCATAGTGGATAGGGGTTTGAAGAAGTCCATGTGCTAAGGCCTGGCTCAGTGCATGAATACTTAGGCAGTGACTGAATCATTAGAGTACTGGAAACAGAGTGTCTTGGTGAATTTAAAGTGTTTGGGTTTTGGCACAGTGAATGGATTAGTACATGGTGCTGAATGGGTCACTAGAGGACTGCAAAGGGAGTGACAGGGTGTTTCCTGGAAGTGTATGGATACTGACTAGGGAATTGAAGGTGTAAAAGACAAGTGTATAGTATGTTAGAACACTACATGCATACTGCATAGACATTTGAAGCAATCTATTTGGTACTTAGAAACTGACTAAATCACCAGACTACTTCTAGGACAGTGCTTAGGTAAAACTTTTAAATTTTCAGTTCTGCCACAGTGAAGAGAATAGTACATGGTACTGCACCTTAGTGTCAAACCCTGACTCATTTTATCAATGCATAAGCAAAGACTGGCTTCTAATGCTACTACAACTTGACAACATGACAGGTTTTAAAAGAGTTATCTGCTATAAAATACACGATGTTACCAAATGCTTCTCTCACAATCCTTACCCAAATGCACACAGACTCACAGTGTGATTTTAGACAATCAACACTGTCCTAGGAGTTTACCAAAACTCATTCACTAGTCTAGAAGAGTTAATGGTACTGTACACAATCTATATATTTAAGTACAGCACATCAGTGTCAAAGCATTACTCATTTAATCAACGCATAAGCAAAGACTGGATTCTAATGTTACTAAAACTTCACAACATGACAGGTTTTTAAAAAGTTATCTGTCAGCAAATACATGATGTCACCAAATGCTTCTCTCACAGTGATCCCAAATACACACTAACTCACAGTGTGATTCTAGACAAGCACCACTATCCCTAGGAGTTTACCAAAACTCATTCACTACAGTGCAAGTAGTAAGGGAACTGCACACAATCTACATATTTCAGGACTGCACTTTTCTGTCAAAGCCTGACTCATTTAATCAAATCATAAGCCATAACTGTCTTCTAATGCTACTAAAACAGTGGTTCCCAAATGCACGCAGACTCACTGTGGGATTTTAGACAAACAACACTATCCCTTGCACTATACCAAAACACATTTCTTCATCTAGAAGTAGTACTACATTTTAGTATAGAAACATAACATAACTCATTTCACAAGTTCATAAACAATGACTTGTTTCTAATTCTACCAAAATATAAAAACAGCACAGTTATCTGTCTGCAAACACATGAAAAACACAAATGCTTATCACAGAATGGTTTCTACATGCACACACACTGTCAATAAGATTGTAGAGAAAAAAAGTACTCCCTACACTTTAGCAGGAGAAATACATTAGTCGGATTAAAATAAAAATAGTCTACATACATCCCCTCACAATTAAATAACTCATCTTTCAAGTTCTTTTGTAGATTAAGAAGCATATGAGTCACTAACCATATTTTCTTTTACAGAATCTCTGCACTGTGCACCTCTCAGCAAAAATAAAGAATGGAAAGGTTTCCCTTTCATTTTCCACACATATACATGTAAACATAAAATCACAATCCTTCACACATAAACTCAAAAGCAAACACACATTTCTATTGGTTAAACATTTCAACCCTTTCCAACTGAAATACATTTCAACCCTTCCCCCAATCTGCCTTCTGCCTGTTACCATAGAAACAGGTCATGGAACACTGCACTAAGCACACAGGTCAGAAGTTCAGCACAAGAGAGGAAGTGTGCTTCACTTTTCAACATATCAGCTAATCATATATAATGTTCCTTACAATCTCTTTTTGTTAACCAATAAGAATCATAACTTTAAAAAACAGAAATATACACCCTACCTTTCAGTGTACAAAGTAGTCATACAACCAATGATTTCTTGTCTTTTTAAAAAAAAAATGCCGTGGATCCGCGCACCCAACACGATAGGATGCGCGCACCGTGTGCGCATTTCGCCGTTTTTTTAATAAAAAAAAGGGGACCCCAGGGGGTCCTTCTGGGACCCCCTAAGCACCTCTAGAGGGTCAGAGTATTTCCACTATGCCCCCTTTATATGTTTTACACACTTATTCCCCTTGCTTCTTCAGCCTCGCTTCTACCGAGGCAGAAAATGGCCACCAACAGTTCCTGGTTTCGAAAATACAGAGACACTTGACAGCCAATTAGCATTCAGCTCGTGATCGGGAGGGTGCACGCTCGGTTCGTGGGGGTGCGCTCACGGTGCGGGTAGGGTCCGCGGATCCTCCCCGGCCATGGATATTTATGTACATTTAACTCTAATTTTCTCAGGAACTACTGTAAGGATTCACACCATTTATGCAAAAGGCACGAGTCTGAACTGAGGACTACCTCTTTGCCAAATTTGGTGTCATTCCGTTCAGGGGTTCGGGCTGTAGCTGCGACAACAGATCCCATGGGAAATTGCATGGGGAAAATGCGTTTTGGGACCCCCTTTTTTCTCGGCCCCCGCTTCACGAATCACCACAAAAGTTTCAGGGTAGAAGCGGAGCGGAGCTGGCCAAAAGTTTGGAAAATTTCACGAGGATTCGTCAACCAGCGCCAGACTTATTGGGAATAGAATGTTGCGGATTTCCTATGGAAAATAGGTCCTAACTATAACTACCTACTGGCGACCGCTGTGAGCTGTGAACGAGAAATAAAGACCTGATCTCTGCCACGAATTAACTGGTGTCCGTGGCTCTTTCTTCTCTCTTTACCGGCTGGGAAGTGGGAAGAGTCATACCTTTATATATATATATATATGAACAAAACAAGTTTTCTCAGATGTCCAACTGTAGCAGAACACAGGTACAGACCACAGCACACTGGAGATAGATTTTTAGGAGTGCAAATTTATTCCTTAATCGGCATGACGCGTTTCGGCCATGTGCTTGGAAATTGGGATATCGGAGAGGCAGCTATTGATTTCCTTGAAAGGAGTTATATTGAGGAGGCTGACAGTTGTCCTATCATGGTGCTGGATGCTCCGATAATTGATGAACATATGTGTTCCTTTCCCTTGCTCAATTGGATGGCAGATACTTTTGCGGAACGCTCCAATGATTTCCTCTTGGAAGCAGTCGCAACTTACGGTGCATATACCTTCATGGATTGACTGATTGACATTGTCAGTGCAGCTTGCATCCAGAATTGTTAATTTTCTACGAAAGTTTTGCTTATTTTTTACCACAACATTTTTGATTTTTTAAACGAATATTTTTTTATTCTCGGACTTTACACTTACCGTATATGCCCTTGGTTCCGTTCTAAATCACTTGAACTCTGCGTTCTTGATAAGTGTATCCCTATTGGTTAGTGCTCCGATCATGGGGGGGTGTGAGATGGATTAAGCCACGCCCTATTTACAACACTAAGTTAGCATAACCGAGATCATGTTTAACAAGCAAGCTTGTCGTTTCTGCTGCGCTGCACACGACACTGTTGTTATGTGTTATTCATTTTAGAAAAGCTGACTCGACTTTGCCTTACAGGATAACAAACTGTTGTTTCACATTCTTAACCGTGAAATGTGTCCTTGGTCTGTACAACATGCAAAGAACACGTCTGGGTCACTAGAAGGTACAGAGTGTTGTGTTTAGATTGATCGTAGACACTTGTTAGACATATCATGCATACAGCTGCCAATATCTGAAGGACAAGCGTCTTTAATATTGCAGAACAGTTTGGTTTTAGATTCATTCGAACAAGAAGAACTGATGCATGCTGTGAGAGCTGATCCTTTGATGTGATTTTACTAAGATGATCTATACAGTATGGGGTCTCCCCTGTTACCCTAGGAGACATTCTAATAGTCTAATAATAATAATGTAGTAGATTATAGTGAAAGGAGTGTGGCCATATACCACTGTCATTAATAGTATGATTGCTCCTTTCATTCTATATGGTATTGTAATAATGCTTATGGTTCTGATCTGTATTGTTAGTCTGCTAGTGTTAGCCAAAGTACTGCATCTTAGGACTCGAGGTTTATAAAATAAACTCTTTAAATTTTACCGTGTCGGTATTATTATGTTGTGGACTAACAAATAAGTACGAACAGGTATTTCGGATTCCCACCACTCCTGAGAAATATCTAAGTCGCTTGTTCTGGTTTGTCTATACATTGGGACCACCTAGCTAGATCTAGGTTAACGACTGAGATACTAAGATAGTCGGATAAGGGGTTCTGGGTTCTGAGGAGAGTTTTCTGGTACACCACAATTCTCTGAGGTCCTGGTCTCCTGCGCATAGTTCTGTGCCAGGCAGAAATAGGAATTTCCAGTGTCCTATACGGGGCATAAGCCGCAGGAACAGCCGAGGCTGTATATTCGTGGAACAAATTATCGTCCGTATCCACCTCCGCAAAGGTCACCCATGAGTAAAACAACTCATACGGGTAGGTGGTATCAGCACTGACCACAAAGACTACGGACATCCCATCATCAGGTACCCCATACACCCTCAAATGAGCGCGCAGAGGAACCCTACTATGAGCGTTAATATTAACTGCCATAAGCACTCCTTAAATAGTTACAACGATTTACACAGTAGCACTTGTGCTCAAAAATTATAACCTTTTTAATTTTCAAGCTTGATAGAACCTTTAATCTAAACCTAGGTAGGTTAAACTGTCACTCAAGTTTTCCGGAAACGAGAGTGAGGGTTGTTGTGCACTAAAACTAGCACTACTAAAGCGTCTCAGACGTTAAGACCAAACGTTAGGTGCAAATATTGATATATATCAATATTTGCATTACACTAATCCTTCTCGTCCTAAGTCCAAGATTGAGACATTGTGGGAATCTGATATTCAACATTCCTTGTCTTTAAGGGACTGGGGATCCATTAGGAATAAAATACATCACACATCCCCTAATGCTAGCACCACACAAACCCTTTATTATTTTTCTAAGAGGTTATATATAACTCCACATTCTTGCAAAAATATAATCCAACATTCTCAAACATGTGCTGGTCTTGTAAAGCCGTTCCTGGTACATATTTACATATGTTTTTTTCATTGTCCACCTACCACTACATTTGGTCACAGGTTTGCAAGACTATTTCCACAATGTGTTCTATTTATTTCCCTTTTGATGCTAAATACATTTTTGGGGAAGTTCGGCACACTTTTGGCCAGCACGTTCTAAACTAGACAAGCTTTTAGGCTTTGGGTGCTGCTCACTTGCTACTGCTTTTCAAGTCATTACATCCAATTGGAAAAATGCCAAAGATATTAATGTTACCAGCTGTTGGAATCTTCTCTGTTCTAATCATAGACTGGATACAACAGCAGATACATCTACATTACAAATGATCAACAAGGACCTTTTTTGGACTCCGCTTACTAATTACTTAAGTGCAGGACCTCTAGTGATTCCACTAGGGTTTTCGAGCCCCCATGGGGACTTCTTCCTCTAATATTTAAAATAACTTATCAACTTTTTAGCATTGTTATAATGAGAAATAATATTTTAACAACGTTTTTTCTCTATTATTTTTTTTATATATGTATTAATTACTATATGATACAGGATGTATTAAGTGAAATATGTGCAGGTAGGCACTATGTAATATTTGTGCTTTCTCTTCTTTCTCTCCCCTCTTCTGTTCTCTTCTTTTGTCTTCCTTCTTTTATTTTTTCCTTTTTCTATACAAAATATCAAAAAATGTTATGTTTTAAGTACAGAATGATTTCATATGATAACTATATATTGTATTCCTTCCTTTGTACTGAGTGTTAATAATCTTGCCTTTCTGGTTAAAATGATATTTCGTGGCTTGATTTTTTATTCTATGTAATGTATAATTTTGTACATTCATATCTTATTCAATAAAGATTTGGTAACATAAAAAAAAGACAAAACTGAGGGCAGAATTACGAGCAGAAAAGACAAAATAGAGCAAGAAACGAGCAGAGGAGGCACAAAGGGAGGGCAGCAGGTCGACAGGCTGCAGAGGGTAGCAGACTGCGGGCAAGCTGGACAGAAGAATTGTCGCAGAGGGAGCTGGCACGAGGACTTGCTCCTACATACCTCAAACAACCTAAATATCGACATACCAAGATGTGACAGGGTCCCCATTGAGCTAGTGTCTTGAAGTGAGTGTCACCCAAACATGCCAGTGGATGAATGACCACTGATCTGGAGCCCCTGTATGTATATTGTACATTGTTTATTTTATTGTGTATTGACATGAACTCTGGCTCACATCAAACATTAAAAGAGACAGGTAGCTCATGCTACAGAGACTATGACTGTGGAATGTCCTCAATATGACCATCTACACCAAGGTCAACCTCCTCACTGTCAGAATGAAATATCAAGATACTTATTTTTTGACTTCTCCATACATTTGATCTGCCTAAGAAGTAAGTATCATGCAGTGATGTATAAAAGCATTCTGTTCAATCACTGTAATAGGAAACAATAGTGTGACCAGGGCAACGAATGGTCTTCTACCTAGCATGGTACACTTCTCACTTTTCTGACAACATTCCCCACTGATCATTTGTATTATGACTGGGGCATGATACTCTCTATACAATATATGATGATGTACAGCAAACAGCTGCCAACTTTGCCTGTGTTTTTTTCAAAAACGTATTATTGGTGGAAATGTTAAAGTAACATTTTCAGTCCCTGTTCTAGTGCATCGCAGCACGTATGCCTGGTTTGTTTTTAAATTAAACAAATTGTCATAAGAACAATTCCTATCTTTAGTTTGGAAAATTGTACGTTTCCTCAGTTCGAAAATAATAAAATGTTAAGTTTATTTTGAGCGAAGGTCGAGAGTTAAGTCAGAGAAGATCCCCAAATGGAATGAGTCCAGCTGGCGTGCAGGATAGCCTGTGGCGCCTGTGTGAAGGGTTAATTTCCAAACTCTTCCCCAATCCATCAATTCTTACACACAGGTAGAGTGTCTGAGCGTGACGACATGGACTCTTACTCAACAAAAACATATTAAGAAAGAGTGGAGGGATGGTTTGAGGAGGAGCGTACGCAAATCCAACAAGCATTTGCAATGCAATAGGTCTCGCCTTTGTAAGAGTTTGAGCTATTGTCATTGTAAATGACAATGCCTTTCATTTATGTGTTTTGAAAACCTGTAAGCAGTCCGTAAACACGCAGTTTGTACTAATAGCTGGCAGTAAAAGAAGCGCAGTTACTGCCAGCCTTGTAAGCAACGACTATAAGTACAAAGTGTGTGTTTACGCACCGCTTGCAGGTTTTCAAAACACATAAATAAAAGGTGTTGTCATTTACAATGCCAATAGCTCAAACTCTCGCAAAGGCGAGACCTATTCCATTTTTAATGCTTGCTCTTCCTTTTACTAACAACTGTAACCTAATCTACAATTGGTTTTTAACCTGCATGATCAGGGGTCGCCTTGCATGTGTATCCGAACAATAATGAAATTATTTGTTTCACCATCGCCTTTATGAGTGATGCAAGGGGATCTTTCTAATTGATTCAGAACTTGGTGCAAATCTTTTCTTTTGAGATAAGATCACAGCGTACGCAACTTTAGGTTCACAGAATTATTTCTGGGAGCGAGAATAAATAGAGGAGGAATTTCACTCATTCTGCCGTGGTAGTGAAATATTTGGGCTAGACTCGAGCGCTTACAATTTTGAATTGTGGCCGCGCGTTGTCTTGTAAGAGTATCAAGTTATGTTGCCTCTTCCTTGTGATTTTGGTTGGTTGTCGATGTGGGAGCGCAGCATATTGTGTTCCAGATGTGAATTTGGATGTAAACATTTATTTCAACTTGTCAAGTCCGGGTTAAGAATAAAAAAAGGAGCGTGCGCCGATGCAAAATAGATTCTACAAAAATGCGCAATCCAGCCAGCCAGAGAGGGCACAATGAAATGTGTGCCTGTTCTAGCATAAAAATCTACAGCGGGTAAAGGTGAAACCACCATAAAACACTCTGGAGCGCTACTCGGCACAATCACTCCCGCCAACGGCATCTTGAATAACACGAAAGACGTGCAAGCTGCTTTAACTGAAAGTACCATCAAAGAAATGCGCCGCACTTCAACATGCTCGGTGAAGAAACCCAATGCATGTCAGGTGGAAACCGTCATCAGGGGTAACTATGGACCAAGAGAAAGGTTAACAAGCATTTGCAATGCAATAGGTCTCGCATTTATGAGAGTTTGAGCTATTGGCATTGTAAATTACAATGCCTTTTATTTTTGTTTTCGTTATTAAAACAAATAAAAGCCATTGTCATTTACAATGCCAATAGCTTAAACTCGCATAAATGTGAGACCTATTGCATTGCAAATGCTTGTTATTTGCTTGGAAAGGAGACTTTTAGCGAATGTTTGTTAAAGGACAGGACTGGAAATCACAGAAGTATCAAAATTGTTCGATATTGCACTCTTGGATCACCCAGAGGATGAAACTAAACACTAACTCAGGACAACAGGCATGGACAATGCAGACCGTTTTCTATTTCCTTCTTCCTATTCGCCTGATCTCTCCTCTTATGGCCACTCCTTACTACATTACAGTCACTCTGAAGCTGCCGTCAAGTGGTAGTTGGTGCCAAACGAAGCACCAGGAAATAAAATAATCAAATGCATCAGATCCCCAGTGCCCAAAGCTTAATTGGGTCCAAATAACAAATAAATGCATGGAACTACGCCTGGAGAATTTCACTTCCTGGTAAAATGTTATGAATTTCTGACACTGACAAAACTGTACCTATTATGCCTGGAAGCCAACCACAGTTATAACTTTCCATGTATTCTCCAAGAAAATTTTTGGGATTTTGTTTTCTGCGTTGTCATTGCTTTTTCGACAGTGCACAGCTGTAAGAAGGGCACAGTTGCACATTCTAAAATGCAAGAACCTTCATGAAAAGGCACCACTTTTTAAAATGTTTTTTTCTACATGAAGAAAATATTTTTCAACATGGAGAACATTTGCACCCATATAACGCTTGAGTGGGTTGTTACCCTTACCTCCCGGAAAAAAAGAATTTACTCCATCGTTTGCTGGGAGTAAAATGTGACCATTTCCAGCATTAAAAAGAGTGATAAAGGAAGGCAACAATCTATTGTGACTGAGTGTTCACAAACTTTCAAGGCTAACCATACTTTGAAAGGGCTATTCCCGACCCCTTGCATGGGGCTTTACAGGATGGATGGCTCATGAGAAGGATTTACGACTACAAGGTTAGTTGCTGTTGTTGTAAATGCTTTGCTGTCATACATCTTGTAATTTAGCTCAAATCTGATTTACTGGGGGCAAAGAGCTCTGTGAATCGGGTCGACTTACATTTCTTTTTAAAGGGCCAACTCTCACCTACTCAAGTGGGCAACATAGTACTTGCTTTTTTGCTGAAATAATAACTAGACACCAAAAAGCAAACAAAACAAAGAGAAAAGATACATTATTAAAGGTGCGTTCTGGACATCTGAATTTATGACGAGTTTTTCATAAATGCTATTGGGTTCCTTGCAGTTGGTTTCGTTCACCCTTGTTTTGGCAGACAGTCCACCTCTGAATTATTTTGACAGCTTTGCATAGAAAATGAGAAACCTAATAGCTCAAGAGTTAAAATTGATTATCTACAGTTTTAAATGTCATGATTGTTCATATTATGGGAACGTTTAAAAAACCCTTTGTTAGATCGTTTACAAGAAACGCAAGTACAGCTATGCTATAAAAGTTTCCAGTCATAAAACAATATTTTAACAAAACATTGCAAAACGGAGGTCTAGGGATGTGCAAATTTAGGGATTTTCATCGTGCGGAAAGGGGTTTGCTTGGCATATTTTCCATTTTTAGAGAGAAAAAGAAAGGCGGTGGGGACAAACAGATGTGCAGGGATTGCTCGTTATTGACGGGAGAAACGAAGAGAGGCCAGAAGGAGACGAATTATGTAGCACTGGAAACAGCTGCTCGCGGGGGGCGGATCGGAGCAAAAGGAAAGAACGAGGTAATGAGAGCGCGAGGGAGAGAGGAAAAGGAGGCGAGGTGAGGGAGGGGGGAGAGGGTGTCAAGGAGTGGGAGGGTAGGAACGGGCCGGTGCAGGGGGGCTGGGTGAGTAAAGAAAATCAAGAAGTAGATCCAGAGAAAGGGAAATACGCATGGGGGCAGAAAAGAAAGAGTGAGTGAGAAAGAGGGACAGATAAGAAAAGAGAAAGTGCCGAGTGGTGCAGGAAGGAAACCAAAGAGGGGCAGTAAAGACAAGCTGATGGATGAATAGTGGGGAGGAAGGAATGAATTTGAGAAAGAACCGGAGGAGCGAACGAGATGAGGCAGCCAGAGAAAAGAGGCCGGTGGGTGACAGAGAAAGGGGGGCATGATAGGACAAGTTTGTGGAGTGCTTTACTGCAAAACCTTAAGTTTAGCAATGTCTCTCTTTAAATAGACACATCAATAACACCAATGCTAATCAAAATTCAGATGTATGGCAAGAAAAAATATAATGTAATCCGTGTAAAAAAAAACAAGTGAGACGAGGGTAAAGAGAATGTCTCCATGAGCCTTGTGCTCGGCTGGCGCCTCGGGCATGTTTACTACGGGAACACATGGGAATGAATAGCCATTAATCAAGCAGGATGGCTCTGTCTCCACTTCACGCCCAGGGAGGAGGGAGATGCGAGCAGAGCATCAAAGTGCTGGGTGAGAAGGGAGGGGGGAATGCAAGGGTCAAAGCGGCGAAAGTGAAAGTAATCAAGCAGAGCATCAAAGGGCTGGGTGAGAAGGGAGGGGGGAATCCAATGAGCAGAGGAGCAGCTGTGCACGTGCATGTGATCGTGCACTCAAGGTTTAGGCCAGCCAAAAGACTGTGGGTAGCACTTTGAAAATCCCACATATAAAATGTCTCTTCGAGCCTTTGGCTCGCGAGACCTAAAAACCAAGATGTTGGTAACGTGACAAAAGATGAATAGGTTGTTTCAAGAGCACTTCTTCAGTTCTGCAAACAGCCTCTAAAGAAACGAGCATCTTTCATCATTTAATTACCGGCCGGCATATCTGAAGATACTCACTGCATCCGCAGGGACTACTGCAGAAAGCGCTCGCCAGCGCGCCCCGAGCTTTCAGTGAGGATGCTAGTGCTGACCCACTCACCATGTCATTGTGGCATGACAGAATTCGTTTTTTTTGCTGAAATAAAACAAAAACTCCAAAGCTCCGCCATCAGCACAGCAGTTTCCCCAGCCCTGAGTGAGGAAGGAGGACTGACCACTGAGCAGATGAGGCATCCTCAAATATTGATTGAAGCCCTGTTCCAGCCCACCTCTACATGACCTGTTTAGTATATTTTCAGTAGTAGGTAAGTAAGTGGTGGTGGTGGTGGGGAGTGGGGGTTTACCATTACTGAGCAGTCGTGGCTGGCATGACTCGCGGGGGGGGTCACGCAGGGGGTCGCTGGGGGTCCATTATTTAAAAAAATTAAAAGAAACCTACCGTCCCTGGTCCAGCGCCGTCGCAGCTCCTGGCCAGGTCCCGCGGTAAGGAACAGGAAGCAAGCAGCCTCCCTCCTCTCTCCTAAGCCAATCACAACCCTGCAATGGCAGCATTGTGCTTGGTGGGGACGGCGCCCAGCAGGGCGCCTATGGGGAGGCCATTTTCTCTATGTAGGCTGCATGCAGCCTACAAAGAGAAGAGGGAGAGTGTGCATGACTGATTTGGTCGGCCCCAGAGGAGCAGGCCCGCCCCCAACCAAACACTTCTGCTTTTTCACAGTGCGAGAAGCAGAAACATAAAATGGTAGTTTTACCATTTTATGTTTCTGCTTCTCGCACTGCGAGAAAGCAGTGGAACGATGCTCCCCTACCCTAATGGGGGAGACGCCCCGTCACTGAGTCAAAAGAAGATCTACAGTTCAAGAGTTATCAGAAGCTGAACTGCCCAGCTGTCATACTTGGATGGCTCAATTTCAAAGAGTTGCCTAACCTGGGATCCTAGGAATGGAAACCAGGTCACGAGCTGATGGCAGAAATGGAGACAACATATAGGGTTTGAAACAAAGCATGCACCGGTAGCTTTGCGTGACTTCAATACTATACATTGGGGTGCAGATTTACAAGAAACTGACGGATCTGTAGAGATGCGTCAGTTTCCCTATGCCAGCATGCTATACCCTTGCGCCACCATTTACAATACAGCGCACCATGGCGCAAGGATTAAAAGATGCGTCAGAAATTCTGACGCATCTGTTGGCCCAAAAGTTATGCATTGCTAGAGTCGTGTCGCAAGCATAACGCAACTCCAGCAATGCATGTTGATGCCTGTACTTATTGTACTGTGTCACTCCTTGTTCCTTCTTGAAGCAGGCGTAAGGTTTTGACGCAGTGGCGTCCTAGAAGTGGCACAGGTCACTTTTACGAGGCTTTCCTGTGTGGGAACGCCCACCCTGCATACATCATACCTGACACATGTATAATGTGACGCAGGGCTTTACAATGTGACGCATCTCCCTCGATGCCTCAAGTTGTAAATTGGCCTCATTGTTTACGCCGCCACTGTGTCACAAAAGTGACGCAACGCCAGTCCAAAAGTGTTGCAAGGGTCTTGTAAATCTGCCCCATACTCATTACGCATGAAAGACTTGACATGCAGATGTAGAAGCAGAAAGTACAGGGACTTGCTAATCTCATCATGTTTACAAGTTTATGACTAAAATGTAAAAAATGTCAACATTAAGGATGCCTAAAAAAATCACACTATAAAAATATTAAAACATATTTTAAAGTAAAATACATTTTTTAAAAATATTAGTGATGTAGTTGCAAACATTGCAGAAACATACTATAGAGTGTACACATGACAGATAAACATACATAGAGAAGATGTAACTTGCTAATTAATTTAAAAAATCACATGACACATTTCACATCTAATGCTACTCTTCACCGCTCAAAGAGACACCATAATGCAGTGTATTTCCTACATGCACGCGCGCACCAACTCACACACAGAGCACAAAATGTAGATGATAGATATCTGGTTCAGCAACATCTTACAGCCCAAGAGCAAGAGGCCAGAACTCAAAGGGGCAGATTTACTACTTCTGGCGCATCTCTGCTAATCAGCAGAGATGCGCCAGAAGAGTTGCGATGCATCTACCCACCCGTGCGGCAGCACTGATGCGCCACATTTACAATGCGGCGCACCGTGGCACATGGATGGGCAGATGCGTGTCGCATCCCCGTCGGAAAGGCGGCGCATTGCTGGAGTTGTGTTGCAAGCGCGACGCAGCTCCAGCAAGGCTCGGGGGTGCCCTATCCCTAACATGCTGCGTCAATCCTTACGCCTGCTTCAAGCAGGCGCAGGGTTTTGACGCAGCATGGCCTTAAAAGTGACTGAGTGAAATCTTATAGATTTCACTCAGCCACTTTTAGGAGGTGTTCCTGCGCCGGAACGCCCCTCCCTGCGCCAGAACGCCTACATGTGGCGCAGGGCTTTACAACGTGACGCATCTCCCAGATGCGTCACGTTGTAAATACCCCGCAGCATGGCGCTGGCTTTGCGCTGCCGCTGCATCACAAAAGTGACGCAAAGGTGGCATAAAAGAGGTGCAAGGGGCTTGTAAATCTGCCCCTAAATGTTTAATCTATATATTTCCAGTGCAGATATGTGTCAAGTGTGTTACTTTCAGGTAATGCCTGTCTCCCTATTCTTTTAAATTTGTTGTTCTACATAAGCAAATGCTATGCCGAATATGTAGGTGAGGTACACCTAAAATGTGCCCAGAAAGACACAGATAGTAACTTTACGGTCATATTTTGAGTTGGAGGAGTCCCCAGCTCAAGCAATGGGTTAGGGTAATAATATACTCCTAGTACTTGGTATAAAATGTGTTCTCCGAGTTCGTGAATTGCATCTAGGTAGAGATTTGCAGCTAGGTGCATATAATTCTGCCCATAGCTTTTACTTTAATTCAGAAGTAATCCAGCAGTACTAGAAGACTAAGTAAGTCACAACTACCTATAGAGAAATCTTTTGAATAAGGCCCATCCTGCATTTTCTATTTTGTGAGACTCAAACGTTCCATTTTGCCAAGTTTAATGGAACAGTGAAGATTTCAACTTCCTTTCTTCCAAAACCCTCTTTAAATTCTGTATACATTTTAAATGTATTGGGTTAGTTCACATAAACAGTTTATTCTTTTGATAAATATTATTCTGCCAGCTTTTCAATATCACTGGTGATTAAAGTTCAACTTTCAGTCACTAGAGGGCACTGCCGTCTTTGCGTTTGAGATCAGGAAAATATTTTCTTCTTAAACTTTCGCCTCAGAAGCGCGCCACAAAAGACTGAAAAGAGAATGAGTCTGTGTGGAAAAGGCCACCAGGTAGCATGTGTTGATCAGTGATGTATTGTTTAATGAACATTTGAAGTAGTAACATGAACAATGCTTAATAACAATCATGTGGAGCACCTCACAACAGCAACGCGTATATAAGCATAGCTCAGCAGTGGCGTTACATGAGCCCCCTCAGCAAAAGTGCTAGGTGGTGAGCCAGTGAGCGGCGGTGGGGGGGGGGGGGGGCTCTCTATGCTTTGCAGCCCCCCTTCCCCCTCCCTCAAGCTTCGTTAAGCCACTGTAACTCAGTGGTGCAGCTGCTAAGTTCAGGATGTCGTGATGTCATCTTGAAGGTGCAGAAGGGAGTTTCCATACACTGAATGTTAATATGTCAACACGTGTTAAGGCAGCTGTAGAACTAGCTGTTTTACAGTGCTAACCCACATGACTTTGAAAAGGGAGGTACAAATCAAAATAAGCATTGACAAAGCCAAAAGTCCGGGTTTAAGATGCGAATCGTGCAGCATGCAGCGTTAGCATTGGAGGGATACACACGGTAGGTGTTGTATTGTGGGCCCAAGGCCCACATGCTGACCAATCACTGACACATACACGGTGGATATCGTTATTCAACTGGCCACGAGCACGTGCACCCGTGCCTGGCGAAACACTAGAACGTGTCTCGCAGGACACAACATTCCTCCAAAATTTTAATAAAACAAGAAGCTCTCTAATCCAACCTATATGGATAAAACAACATAATATGCACCACAGTTTCCATCAGCTTCTCGGGCCAGGCATCCGGAAAACAGCAGACCAGGACCGGTGACTCCGACTGTAGCAGGACGACCTCGGCGGGCACTCATCACTTAACCTGTGTGAGTCAGGACACAAACGCTTGCTTGGAGATGTCAGCTGCGTTATAGTAATATGTTGGTGGAATCAGGCCCTTTGGTCCCAGATGGCTTCCTTTCGCTGGCTTCGAGGATGATATGTGGTGACTAACAACAGTTCATTAACTAGGTGCGTCAAGATCATGGTTGGAGTCCATGGAGAAAGTTCACAGGATTATTTCTTTATCGCCTGAAGTCTCTCTGAGGCTGTCTTGCTGTGTCCGGTGACCTGTCGGTGTGGCAATGTCTTTTCCCGCTCTCCCGCCTGGGGAGGCCCTTCGTCGGGCTTGCCACGGGACTGCTGGTAGGCTGCGATGGGGCTGCGTGTGTGCCGGCTGCGGGCAGCTGCAAACCACCGAGGAGCCAGTAGCCAGTCGCTCGCACAAACCTCAAGAGTGTATGGGTCTTGGTCAGGACATTCTCTCTCTGCCGCAGTTCAGGTGCAGACCCGGTTAGCCGGTAGCCTCGGAGTTTTCCTGTTGGCTAGTTTGGCAATATTGTAGGACTCCATTCCATGTGTATCCGAGATAGTGTCGATAGACGCACTTGATGAAGACTGGCATGGTAGCGTTGCCAGTCATGTGGTGAATCGGGACGACGGCGGGTGACGACTTGCCTTGATGGATGCAGGCATCTGTTCTGGAGTCGATCACCTGAGGCAGGGAGTGGCCAGGTACCTCCATGTTCCCTGGGGAGGCACTTGCATTCATGTACTTGTGCTTTTGGGATGTTGGGACTTTGATGACGGAGGAGTGATGAACACGTTGAGGAACGTAAAGCTTGAGACTCGGTTCATGCAGGCTGTGTGGCTTACTCTCGGACTCCCGCTGTGCGGCTGCCAGTTCCTTCTCGGGTTATCATCCTCTTCCCTTGCTGTCGCTGTGTCAGGACTCACTCCTGTTGTAGCTTGGGTTCTCTTCATCGTCCGGCCCTACCACTCACGACTTCCCCTTCTGAGCTCAGCGGGTTGTCTGATTCTTGGTGTGGACCCTCCAGTCACACTCCCACGTGTCTTGCTGAGTGCGGTGTCATGCACATGGCACTGATGACACAGCTGCCATTGGGCCTGTACAGGTGGCGATGATTAACTAGGAGAGGAGGCTTCTGGGTGGATGCCGTAGCCACATAATTGCCTCTTCTGGATCTTCTCTTGCACCTCTGGCATTTGCGGTCAGGAGCAGGGATGCCACTCGACTCCGACTGCGACTGCCAACACTCAGGCTGGACGGTCTCACTGTGAAGCGATGGGAGCAACGCGGTTTGCGCGTGTTGCAGCTTATGTGTGGTTCTTCCTTGGTGCTGTCGCCAGGGCCATCGGTCCACCTTGGTGGCTATCTGGTGTCTTTGGAGGTGTTCTTGGCTTGTGGTGCTACGAGTCCTCTTGCTTCTCCTCCCGTTACCTTTGACACACCTCTGTTTGTCCAGCTCTTCGGGGTGACACGATCTTCACTCTTCTTCTGCTTCTCCTCCGGGTGCAGTGACATGCACTATGTTCTAACAAGGCCAACGGGCCTATTAACTTCAATGGTCTCTTGACCATCCAGGCGACACTTCAGTTGCTCTTCTCAGCTGCATGGCGAGCAGCCGCTCATCTTGGGTGCTCCTCCTTCAGGCAGCTTCTTGACGCCCCTACTCCGGGCGTTCCCTCTATAGGGAATGACTTACGCGGGCAGTAGTGAGCTAGTGGTGGCAGCTGTCCACTTGTGGTGTGCGACTCTCCGCTCGTCAGCCTTGGGTCACTGATGACTCCTGCGTGAGGCAGTGTGAGGGAGGACACAGTTCTGACGTTTGGAACATACTAGGATGCGTTGAGGCAATGAAGATTCTTCTTGATGTCTTCAGCATTTCCCTTTCTCTTCGAGGAAGACTTGCTCTCCTGGGCGACTGCCCATGCAGTCAAACTTCTGGGTGCCTTTGTCGCACACCTCGGAATTGGCGCTCTTCTACCCTCTTCTGGTTATTCGTGCTTCTGTGCATCTGTGCAACCACTTCTTTGTGCTCTCTCTGGTTGCGTCGCTTCGGTGAGATTCTGACTGCGCCCTTCGTTTGCTTCATTACTGCTGTGGAGATGTATGGGATCTCCCCTCAGAGGTGTCTCTTTTCCTCCTGGGCATTTGCCCGTGTTGATGTGCTTCTGGGTGCAAGTGATACGCACATCTGTCTTCTTCTGGGCGCGTGTCATGCCCTTCAGGCTGTGCATGCTCCTTCATTGCCAGGGCGCCCTCTTCTGGCACCGTGCATGCCTGCTCTTCTTCCTTGCGGTGGTGGTCGTTCAGCGCCAGGGGCATGTGGCACGCTCTTCTTCATCGCTGTGGCGTGGGGCAGCCACAAGGGGTGCACGCTCTGCATCAGACTTTCTTGTGGGGTTTACTAGTCTCACCCCTCCAATGTGACAGCCCTGAGTTGGTGCCCTGTCAGGCAATGCTGGGGCTACTATTCCGTGTCTGCTGGCGTCTTACGTGCTCACTTGCCTCTAGTAGCGGTGGGCGTTTGCATATTGGGGACATGCTGCGCTGTCTTCCTTTACAAGGATGTTGCTTGTCCACCTGTGGCCTCTTTCCTCTGGCCAATGTGCATACAGTGCTAAGCCTGGTGGCGCTGGACACTGTGCATAGTCATTTTCCTTGGGGGACTGCCAGTAATCAGTCAGTGTTTGCAGTGCATTTTCTTTAGCAGGTGCAGTACCTTCAATCGGCCACTAGATGGCAGTGCTGGTGCACTCACCAGTGTAGCTGCATTGCCGCTTAAAGTTCCAATGCCTCGGCATTGCCGCTTTAAGATTCAATCCCCAGTCAACTTCTTGCAGTCAGGAGATTTCATTCGTGCACAGCGGGGACTCACCCCTTAATGGAGACGCTTCCTCCTTCCCCGCTGTGAGTCTTTTCTTCTCTCTGTCCCGTGCCAACAGCCGGGGTGGGGGTGAGTGAGTGAAGCACATGGGCGTCTTCAGAGTCCTGTGCTTTGCTGTACGGGCACCCAGGCTTGTGTTTGCAACAGGTTTTCTCCTCCCCAGAGAACAACCGGCCAAAACCCTCCTGTGCTCACTTTGTTGGGTGGAGTGTCACCGGTGGCCACCAGGGGGTGGTGTAGTGTTTATGTTGACGGCAGGCTCCGATGGTCTTTCTCAAAGCTGCTGGCTCTTGCCACTCCCCGTGCAGAGAAGGGAAGCCACCTTCCTTTCTGCGGGATTCCCATGTACACAGGGCAATACAGGTGCTGCTAGTTGCGTGGGACACAGCTTGCCTGAATTCTCGACGTGTCCCTTTTCTTACTTTTTATTTTTGCTGGGGCCCCCCTCGCTCTGCCATCACTTTACGGGCTGCAGTGCAGTGCATTGAACTGTGTGTGTGCCCACTTCCATAGGGGATTGGCGACTAAGTCAGTGCCTGGCGAAACACTAGAACATGTCTTGCAGGACACAACAGTAGGGAGCCAATAGAGAGGGCAACAATTATAACTAGGGCTCCCGGTTTTATTGTATTTTGTTTGGGGACATTTCCGTCTGTATTTATCCATATTTAATTTTTGCTAAATTTATCAGAATGTATTCATATTTATTTTGGGTTTCGTGGAAAAATGAAGCTGAAAGGAGTTCATTTCCACATTTATTTAAGGGGTAAATATGCACTCATGCTTCAATGCCTACTAGGTTTTAATGTAGTAAACCCCCACAGAAGATAAATCAATGCACTGATAAGAAAATATGCATATTTCAGTATTACCTTTTGGAATATCTACTGCTGTTAAAACCTCTTTACTAAAATTCCTTTCTTTTTTAGCCCCATTACCTATCAATCCACACAGCAATTGGCCTGTCAGTCATCACAGACAGTATTCAGAATCACTCAAAACGCAACCCAATTTCCCTTTTTTCCACATTCAAAAATAAATACAGACAAGAAAATAAATGTTTTCTGTCTGTATTTATCTGTAAAAATCAGGAAAACCGGAAAGCAGGGAGCCTTAATTATAAAGTAGTCCTCATTTAGCTCAATGGACGCAATGGAGTGCAGGGGTACAGATATGCTCAAACAACCAATCGCATTAGATGAGAGATATTTATTTTGCTGGGCTGAGACAAGGAGCGATTGGCAGTCTCAAGTCAATGACTGAAAGAGGCCAGTTGAAGAAAGCTAGTGCCTGAAGATGACAGATTCAAAGCCCACTCTATGCATATTGTTTACAGTAGGTCAGCGTGACAGCTGTGCTGCAAAAACCCACACCTAGAAATGGCCTAATGTTAATTTTGTTGCTAGATTAAGGGGAGCGCCCGAAAGGCAATGTAATTTTGAAAAGGGATTTGAAAATCTTTAAAGTGACACATTATTCATGCTCTCCATACACGAAGGCATGCTGCTATGCAAGGCAATATAAAGCCCACAAGTGGGCACTCTATAGGGCGCAGAGCAATTTAACGTGTTGGCAGTATTTCTTCCAGACTTTACCTCTTTATTACTTTCATGCTCCATAACCATACATCCTTGTGGTATTCTGAATCCTCTTCATGTTCTCCACTCAAGTAATGTTTCTTTTTTGCACTCAGCTTCTGTTCATTTCGGCAAGATATATCTTGACACCTGTATTTAAATGTTAAAGCTTTTTTTCCTTTTGTTTTATGTCCTCTTATGCCACTCAATTCCATGGGAAAATAGCATGAGAGTGTTTGTAGCCAGGGGCGGCTCCTCCGCCTTTGAGTGTCGCCCCACTACTCTGCGAGCAGTGTAAAAAGGAAAACGAAAACGATAATAACTAATGTTATTATCCTTTTAGTTTTCCTTCCTGCACCAGTGTGGGGCGGTGTGCGTGGGCCGGCCTGGCCAGTGCAGGGAACAAGGGAGGAATATAAAGCACACTCTAAAGTGCGAATGACAGTTTGACCCGCCCAAGAGGGCCTGTCAAACCGGCATGCGCACTTTGCATCTTCCCCACCAGGCAGCATTACGCAGCCTGGTGAGGAACATGCAAAGTCTCCAAGTCCCTGTCTGAGCGCCGATCCACAGTGCTCAGACCAACCACAACACAGCTTAAGGCAGCGTTGTGATTGGACAGGGAATTCTGGACGGTTGGGAGCTTCCTGTTGAAGCGTGGAGGAGATGGAGCAGAGGCGGCAGCATCCGGCGGCACCCAACAAAGGGGCATATCAGCAAAAACCGGCGATAATTATCGCTCAGCGCTCTTAGCGTGAGGATAATTATCGTCCGGTAACGTGGATTTTTATCGCTGAGATAGCGTGCTATTAGCAACGCTTATCTCCTCAGCGAGAAAAATCCTCACGCTAACTGCCTAAAGTGAGATTATCGCTGGAAACCCAGTGATAATCTCACGCAATGTGGCGTTAGCTTGCTGATAGGGACTCACAAACTTAGCCATGATATCCACCTTCCATAGGATATCATGGCTAAGTCAGTCTTGAAGCAGGCGTAAGGAAAGTAGCTATAACAGGGGTTATCGCTACTTTTCCTGACACTATGCTTCATAGCGTGGGGCTTGATGATAGGAGAAATGTCGCTTAGCGACATTTCTCCTGTTATGTTAGGTCAGGAACGCCCACTTTGCATCTCATTAGAGATGCAAAGCTGGGCGTTAGGAATCCTGACGCTAAAGCAAGGTTTCACGCGTTAGCGTGGCCTTGCTAATTAGGCAATAAAATTATCGCCACTTTTCGGCCTAAAACGGCCGCAAAAGCAGCGATAATTTTTTATCACCTGCTTGTAAATATGCCCCAAAGTCTGTCTGCCCCCCTCTGCTCCCTCCACACCCCATGCAAGCCCCCTCTGCCCAACCACCCACGCTTAGTAGCAGCCCTTTGTTCTGAGCTCAGACGGCGCATTATCTTTTTACCGTAGGGCAGTGCCTAAGGTCTTCCTGCTGCACTGTCCTATGGCAAAAGGAAAGGGCAGGAATGTGGCGTATCTATCAGATACTGCACATTCCTGTCCTTTTCCCCTGTGCTGGTGCTCAATGGGCTGCCAAGGCAGGCACCTTTGCAGCATGGTGCAAAGGTGCCTGCGTTTTAGGGATGATTGTTTTTGTGCAAAAATTGAAACCTTTCTGCACAAAAACAATCACAAGAGGCTTTTTCCTCTTTCTACATATGCTGCAGAATGCAGCACACATAGAAAAAGAAAAAACGAGGAGAAATAAAGATATTTCTCCAATTTCTCCTTGTTGTGCCTCCCTTACGCCTCCTCCAGTGAAGCATACGTTTTGGGCACTGCCTCAGAGTTACGATTTGTTGTAAATCTGGGGCAGTGTCAAAAAGCCATGGATGTTGATGGGAACGCTCTCAGCAACACCCATTGCACGCCCTTTTAACACAGAAAACTGCGTTAAAGGGAACACTATTTACAAGGAGGCATTAAGCTAAAAAAAAGTGGCTTAGAGCTGCCGGGTAAATATGGAGCAGGCTCCTGCGCCATCAGAGCATCACAAAATGTGACGCACCAGAGGCCAAGCGGCTTGTAAATAAGCCCCACAATTCTTAAATGTGACATTTGAAAATGGGGTGGAGTTGTGCAGTGCAATTTTGCATAAGGACGTTACTTTTAGGTCAGGTTTAATAACCCCACTGCTTTCAAGCTGTGCAAACCACTCTGCATGATGGTGTTGTTAGAGGTGCACCACCTGCCGTGTCCCCATCACTAAGGTAAGAAAGGTAAGAAAGTATGTATAACCCTATCTGTCGCTCTCTCTCTCGCTCTCTCTCCCTCTCTCTCTCTCTCTCTTCACTGGTCATGCAGTATATCACAATTTATAGTCTAGGTTTCTATAATTCATTAGATGGTTTATGTGGTTCGCAGGAAGGTTAACCTGAATGCATTCTAGCGTTGTCCGAGATCCCATCACATTCTGGTTCTAGCAGTCAATAATTTCCCAGAGAGTGTTTGGTTTGTCTCCAATTGATTTGACTGTGTCATGTTTCAGTCTACTAACCACACCTAATGCTGCACAAATGCTGACTGGTGTCTCTCCCTTCTTTCTTTTCTGTTGAGCTGCCAGTACATGGAAAAAGCAAAAGGCAGGCCCAGTGACACAATGCTTGAATTGTTTGTTTTGATCAATCCTTCCTTTCTTATCCTATGTCATTCACACAGCAAGTCAGAGGAAATAGGAGTGTCGCCCCACAAGCCACAGAGCTGTAAATTAAAATGTAAATATTATTACCGTTTTATTTTTTAGCAACCCGTCCCAAACTAATTTTGTTAGGACGGGCTGGACCAGTGCTGCAGAGTGGTAGCAGCAGGAGCTGTGCTCTTTTAAAATGCGCATGAACATGTCTCTTTGGCCAGCATATGTCTTGGGCTGGCCAGCCAGATATGCACATTTTAAAGTTTTCTAACTTAGCTGTCTTATACAGCGGGGTTAGAGAAAGCACAGGTCTCCAGTGCTCTAGAGAGCGCTGAGTGAGCCTGCTCCATCCAATCCTTACTCTGCTGAGAGAACAGTGCCCGGATTGGGTAGTGCAGTTTCCTACATCTGGAGCTTCCTGGAAGACAATGGAGGGAGGAGGAAATCATGATGCGAAGGCAAGTGAATTTAATTTTCCAGAGAGGGTTGCATTTCCATAGTCCAATAGGGAATCACGAGGGCTTGTGAGGGAGGAAGGGCTTTAATTCTCTTAATATGTTCATTTAGAGGTTTTCTCCTTTAGTGGCAGCACTAATGTGCTTCTGTATGTTAAGGTATTTGTCAAGAGTTATTCCCAGTAAGGTTGCTAAATTAATAATTTGTGGTGTGCAATTGAATGCTGTGAGTTGCTTCATCCAGTCATTGATAGTGGGTAACTGATTGGGTGGGGCGTTCCATTTTTAGAGTGTTAAGTTTGAGGTGGTTGCATGACAGCCAATTTTGGGTATTTTTAAGAAGAGGATTGAGGGATCGGATGTCTTAAGGGGAGGAGACTTTCAGGTACAGTTTGATATCACCAGCATACAAATGATAGTGGATGTTAGATGACCTTAGGATTTCTGTTAGTGGTTCCATGAATACGTTAAAGCTAGTGGGTGAGAGAGAGGAGCTTTGTGGGACCCCAAGCGTGATTGGAGCAATCTTAGAGAAAGACTGATTTACTTTGACTTTTTGCATTCTATTTTGAAGAAATGAGGTGAACCAGTTTCGGATGGACTCTAAGATTCCCATCCTGTTCTAGTAAGTCACGTAGGTAGTCATGCTTAACCACATCGAATGCTGAGGTAGGTCCAAGAGGATTAGTAGGTATGATTCTTTTTGATCCAATATTTTCAGAACATCGTCCTCTATATGTGTCAGGACAGATTCAGTGCTATGCCCGGAGCGGAAGTCATATTAGAATCAGTCAAAAAGACGGAATTGCTCAATGTGGTTATAGAGTTGGATATAAACACATGTTTCAAGAATCTTTGCCAGAGTATGAATGTCGGAAATGGGGCGAAAGTTGTTAACGTTAGTTGGATCAGCCATTGTTTTTTTAGAATAGGGGTGACCTGCCCAGATTTTAGGCAGTCCCGGATTTGGCCCTGTAGTTCCAATGCATTTACAATCTTAGTCTAGAGTGGTTAGTATAGACATTTGACCTCATGGAAAATGTTGGGAGGAAGTGGAAAATTAAAGTGGTTTAAGGTTTAAAATCTGTAAGAATTTTGAGAATTGCGTTTTGATCAATTGTTTCAAAAGAGCTCCAGGTAGTGTTGTGTTTGAGGATGTGCTCTGGAAGGTATGTGGGCCCTCCTATCAGCGAGAGGGAGACTCTAGTGTATAGTGAGTGAGGACAGTGCTCCCTTGCTTTCTGCAAGTCAGTTTTCATATTGTCTGTCTTTTCAAGGAAGAAGGCAGAAAATTCTTCACAATTCGGTATTAGACTGGATCCCACTGGGGAGAGGTTGGGTAGGCCATTAGATTGATTATTTGCCAGCTCAAATAGTGTTATAGGATGGTTTTTGGCTTGGACTAGTTGGTTTCTGAAGAAATTTGGTTTGGCATTTCTCATGCTTTTGTAATAAGTATTCATAAGAGATGTTAGATGTTTGAGGTGTTCAAGGGATGTGAAGGATCTCAATTTTTTTCAGATAATCTCAGGCTATGTCTTTCGGTGTTGAGGCTACCATTCTACCAAGGTTTAGAGTCTTTGGTGGATAGTATTTACAATTGTAGGGATGCGGTTACGTCAAGAATATTCTCCATGGAGCTAGTGTAGTAGTTAGTGAGATCTTGTTCAGCTAGCATGTCTTCAGGGGGTAGTAGGATGTTATTGCTGAGTAAGTTTATTAAGATGGATCTTTTGTGTATTTCTTTTCCAAATTTTAGGTTCGGGTACTTGTGTGGTAGCAGTTCCCAGGGGTATTGTGATGAGGAAGGAGATGCGATGATTGTCAGATCAGTCACAGTGGAGGATAGATTCAAGTTGGATAGAGTTATCTTTTGTGATGATAAGATCTAATATCACCCCCTTGTTATGTGTTAGATTTGTATCAAGTTGAGGTCAGTAAGAAATGCTTTGAGGCTGTTAACTATATGGTCATTCAGATCATTCCAGTGGAGGTTGAAATCACCGAGGAAGATTTGAGTACCATGTTGACCAGTGTTTGCTGTGATGATATTCATAATTTGTTCTACGAAGGAAAGGTTATCACCAGGCAGATGATAGAACGTGTGTAGTTTGCAAAGAGGTTTGTTTTTGCCGGCGATGTTGATACAAAGATTTTCACATGACGATAGAACAGGGCACTGTTTAACTGAAATGCTGTTATGGTGAATACATGCAATGCCTCCACCTGGTCTGGTGGATCTGTCTAGGCTGGTGATGCCATAACTAGGAGGGACTATTATGTCAAGAATAGGTGCAGAGGAATCATTTAGCTATTACGTGTCCCAATATGCCTTGGGAAAACCTGGGCATAGATATAATGGGATCTAATCAGGAATAGGAAGAGTAGCTGATCTTAATGATCACTTTCTAATCACTTTTCAAAATGGCCAGAAACAGATGTAGTGCAAAAGGCTGATACATGCAGCATCATACATTTTTGGACAAAACTTACATCAGAGAAGAGTTGCCCAAGAGTATCTTGAGTGACAATGTCCCTCAGTTATGTCTGACAATTTTAAGGCATGCTTAAGAAGAAATGGTGTAGGACACCCCCGCGCCGCACGGCCACCAGCTGCTGCGTGTGCCCCTTCCGCCCTGTGCCTCGCTGCCCGGCTGCTGCCGCTTGACCACGCCCCCTCCCTCGAGCCTCGAGGTCCGTGGTTGCTCCTGTGCCCTGCTGCCTCCTGTCAACCCTATTTAGATCTGTTTTTGTTATTTTTTGTGATTTCTGCATTTGTCTCCTAACTGTCAGCATTGTCCTCTTCTGTCCCTCTGTTCCCTCCCCGCTCCCCGCTTCCCGCCACCGCCGCTAAGCCCCGCCCCTTTTGCCTTCTGTATCCCTCCCCGCTCCCGCCTCCCAGCTGCCCCGCCCACCCGCGCACTTGGCCATATATGGCGACCGTGCGACGCAGGTGAGTGTGACCTACTTGTAGGACACCCCCGCGCCGCACGGCCACCAGCTGCTGCGTGTGCCCCTTCCGCCCTGTGCCTCGCTGCCCGGCTGCTGCCGCTTGACCACGCCCCCTCCCTCGAGCCTCGAGGTCCGTGGTTGCTCCTGTGCCCTGCTGCCTCCTGTCAACCCTATTTAGATCTGTTTTTGTTATTTTTTGTGATTTCTGCATTTGTCTCCTAACTGTCAGCATTGTCCTCTTCTGTCCCTCTGTTCCCTCCCCGCCCCCCGCTTCCCGCCACCGCCGCTAAGCCCCGCCCCTTTTGCCTTCTGTATCCCTCCCCGCTCCCGCCTCCCAGCTGCCCCGCCCACCCGCGCACTTCGCCATATATGGCGACCGTGCGAACGCGCAGCGGTCACGCGCAGCGGGCGCGCCGATTGTGCGCCGAAGGCGCGCCAAAGGTAAGCCCGTCTGCGCCCGTCCGCGCCTGGACCGCGCCCAGTGCCAGGACCCCTGGCCCTCGAGGACCCCGACCGACCCGCCTGACGTACAACGCCGCCACCCTCATCGCACTCAACACCGGCGGGACCCAGGGATGCTACCGAGCTACTCCGAAGCACACCTACGGACCCTTCAGCTGCCACGCCTGCAAGTTCACCTGCATCCGGACCTGCCCGACACCAGCACCTGCCATGCCGAACACCAGCAGCAACCACCTCAAGTGCATCCTGCTCAACACCCGCTCCGTCCACAGACACGCCATCGAACTCTGGAACCTCATCGACACCACAGCCCCCGACGTCGCCTTCATCACGGAGACCTGGATGAACGCCTCCTCAGCGCCCGACATCGCCATCGCCATCCCAGAAGGATACAAGATCACCCGGAAGGATCGCAACGCCAACCAGGTGGGAGGAGGCATCGCCATCATCCACAAGAACACCATCCGCATCACGACCAGCACCGACAACTCCCCACCCTCAGCCGAACACCTGCACTTCCAGATCCACACCGACCCGAAGACCACCCTCAGAGGCACCCTGATCTACCGACCTCCGGGACCACGCACTCAATTCAGCGAGGACATCGCCGACTTCGTCAGCCCGCACGCCCTCCCCTCCGCCGACTACATCCTCCTGGGGGACTTCAACTTCCACCTGGAGAACAACAACGACTGCAACACCAGCACCCTGCTCGACAACCTCGCCAACCTTGGACTCAAGCAGCTGGTGTCCACCCCCACCCACCTCGCCGGACACACACTCGACGCCATCTTCTCATCCAGCAAAGACATCGCCTTCAGCCACGCCACAGAACTCCACTGGACGGATCACAGATGCATCCACTTCACCTTCAGAAGAACGACCATCCACCACCACCAGCAACAGGCTGCCCGAAGAAGCTGGAACAAGATCACAGCCGACCAGCTCGCCGCCTCCCTGAGCCAGCACCCTCCGGCCAGCTCAGCGAACCCCAGCCAGGCCGCAGACAACCTCACGAAGTGGATCAGCGTCTGCGCGGACGAACTCGCCCCACTGAGGACCCCGCCCAGCAGACCCGGCAGCAAGAGAGCCCCATTGTTCACCGACGAACTCAAGAGCTCCAAGAAGAACTGCCGCGCCCTCGAGAAAGCCTGGAGAAGGGAACCCACGCCGGACAACAGGACCACCCTCAAGCTTGCCACCCGGAAACACCACCAACTGATCCGCATCGCCAAGAAGACGGCTTTCAAGAACCGACTGGACAACAACGCACACAACTGCAAGGAACTCTTCAATATCGTGAAAGAGCTCTCCAACCCCAAAGCCGAAAGCAACGACATCACCCCTTCGCAAGACCTCTGCAACTCCCTCGCCTCCTACTTCCACAACAAGATCGCGGACATACACAACAGCTTCAGCACCCATCCGACCCACGCCACGACCGCAGCAACGCCACCCACCACCACCCTCCGCGCCTGGACCCCGGTCAACACCGAAGACACCGTCCACACGATGAACTCCGTCCACTCCGGATCTCCGACCGACCCCTGCCCTCACCACGTCTTCAACAAAGCCGACGCTGTCATCGCACCCCACCTGCGGGACATCATCAACACCTCATTCGACACCGCCACCTTCCCCGAGAGCTGGAAGCACGCCGAACTCAGCGCTCTACTCAAGAAACCTTCAGCAGACCCCACCGAACTCAAGAATTACCGCCCCATCTCTCTACTCCCGTTTCCAGCCAAAGTCATCGAGAAAACCATCAACAAACAGCTGGCCGCCTTCCTCGAGACGAATGGATCCCTCGACCCATCGCAGTCCGGATTCCGTGCCAACCACAGCACCGAGACCGCCCTCATCGCCGCCACTGACGACATCCGAGCCCTGATGGACAACGGGGAAACAGCGGCCTCATCCTCCTAGACCTCTCCGCGGCTTTCGACACGGTCTGCCACCGCACCCTAGCACAGCGCCTCAGCAACGTCGGAATCCAGGAGAAGGCGCTGGAATGGATCGTCTCCTTTCTCGACGGAAGAACACAAAGAGTCCGCCTACCACCATACAAGTCAGAGGCCACCGAAGTCATCTGCGGCGTCCCTCAGGGATCCTCACTGAGCCCGACTCTCTTCAACGTCTACATGAGCCCTCTCGCGGCCATCGCACGCCAACACAACCTCAACATAATCTCCTACGCCGACGACACCCAGCTGATCCTCTCCCTGACCAACGACGACCCCGCCGCCGCCAGAGCCAACCTGCACGAAGGGATGAGAGAGGTAGCCGAGTGGATGACGACGAGCCGCCTGAAGCTGAACTCAGATAAGACGGAGGTCCTCATCCTGGGCTCCTCGCCCTCCGCCTGGGACGACTCCTGGTGGCCCCCCGCCCTGGGCACCGCACCCAAACCGACAGACCACGCACGCAACCTGGGTTTCATCCTGGACTCCTCCCTCTCCATGACCAGGCAAGTCAACGCCGTCTCCTCATCGTGCTTCAACATCCTGCGCATGCTTCGGAAGATCTTCTGGTGGATCCCCACAGAGACCAGGAAGACCGTCACCCAGGCCCTCGTCACCAGCCGACTGGACTACGGCAACGCACTCTACGCCGGAACCACCGCCAAGATCCAGAAGAGACTCCAGCGCATCCAGAACGCCTCAGCCAGACTCATCCTCGACATCCCACGTCACAGCCACATCTCCAGACATCTAAGAGACCTGCACTGGCTCCCGGTCAACAAGAGAATCACCTTCCGCCTCCTTACCCACGCACACAAAGCTCTCCACGACCAAGGCCCGAGCTACCTCAACAGCCGAATCAACTTCTACGCTCCCAAACGCCACCTCCGATCCGCCAGCCACGCCCTCGCCACCGTCCCACGCATCCGCAGAACCACTGCTGGAGGAAGGTCCTTCTCCTACCTGGCCGCCAAGACCTGGAACTCCCTCCCGGCCGACCTGCGCCTGACCCAAGACCACCTCTCCTTCAGGAAGAAGCTCAAGACCTGGCTGTTCGAGCAGTAGCGGCACCCCCCCCCCCCAAGCGCCTCGAGACCCTACGGGTAGGTAGCGCGCTCTATAAATTTCTTTGATTGATTGATTGATTGTATATCATCCAGCTAGAAACGGGGCAGTTGAACGGTTCAACCATGTTATCAAGAGAATCGTCCAATTAGCCAGCAACAATAGCCTAGCCTGTAGAAGTGAATTTCATAAAATTGTGAGGACGTACAGAATCAACATGTGCAGTAGAACTGGTCTTAGTCCCTTTAATTTCATGAAAGGCAGAACTCCCATGTCCAAAGATAACGTAGGTTGGGTGGAAGCAGCCAGAAGAGTGAATTTGTCTCATAAGGTGATTAAAGGGAACTTAGGGAAAGAACAGTGTCTGTAAGATATATTACGACTTCAAACATAACAGCAGGGCATAATGATGTGAAAGCTACGCCTCAGACAAAATATGGAAGGTAGCACGAAACACGATGGTAGATGGTGGTATGAGGAATAATGTGAACAACCTAACATTCAGCATCACCCCAGTCATAATGAACAACCCGTAAGTGGAGAATCCACAACTCCAAATAACAAATTCTAGCTATAAAAGAAGTAGAGTAGTCCGTTCTGTGGTCAAACCAAGAGAATTACAAAACTATGTCTGTAGTAACACCTTCTCCAAGGGTTCCCTATCAGCATGTTAATGTTCCCGAAGGAAGAAAACATGTATTATTTAACTATGTAAGCTTATAATGGAAATATGAGTCAATTAATGGCTCTTGTTAGTTTATTGCATAGTAGTTTGCAGTATTTTTCAGCTTTTGTTTAGTTATATAAAAGGGGGGATGTGCTGTGTGCTGTATTAACATGTGTCCTCTCTGTGACACCATACCTGCGTCTCTCTTATGTCATTGTCACCAGCTGAGCGTGCTGGTAACTTGACAGAAGCGTGGCTGGTGACTGACAGGAGAGGATGCAGAAAGCTGTCGCTCCATTCATATCCTCTCCCATTTGTGTTGGAAGCATAATAAAGACTTGTACTATATATATATATATTCACTGAAAAAACCATAGGTTTCACACATGTTATAGTTAGCGGAAATTTTACTGATAAAAAAGCAGTGAAATTCCCCCATTATAGTTAGTGCAGGCAACTATAACTCACGCGACCGCAATCCTCTGCTGATGCTAATACTGTATTTAGACACTTATTTGCCCATGTCTTCTTCCATACATTTTTAGCTATACATATATTACAAATATTTTTTTTTCATAAAGACACATATGTCATCAGCAGAAGATTGCGGTCGCGTGAGTTATAGTTGCCTGCACTAACTATAACGGGGGAATTTCACTGGTTTTTTATCAGTAAAATTTCCGCTAACTATAACATGTGTGAAACCTATGGTTTTTTCAGTGAATTTGCAAGGTTTTTTAAATGCTAATTCCTAACTATAACGTGTGTGAAACCTATGGTTTTTTCAGTGAATTTGTACGGTTTTTTAAATGCTAAGTTACTTTACGCCATTCGTGGCGTGCGCGCCCACTTAACGCCACCAAAAGCACAGGGGGTGGGGTCAATGTGGATAGTGTTTTTTTTTTTCGTTTTTATATTTTTATTTTTATTTAATGCAATTATTTTTTTTTTCATTTTTTGTAAGCCTTTTTTAAATAATTTATGTACTATATCCTGCATTATCGAAAGGTTTTTTTTTTTGCATTTTTTTCCGTGCGCGTACGGTAAGCTGACGCTACGCGCTTATAAAATACGCGTACGGTAAGCTGACGCTACGCGCTCTGGATGTAATTAGTGCAGCGCGCCTACGTGATACGTGCGTGCCGTACGCGTATACCCGGAAGCAACGTCGCGGTTACGCAGGGGCGTGTAATGCGCATGCGCGATACGTGATACGTGCGTGCCGTACGCGTACACCCGGAAGCAACGTCGCGGTTACGCAGGGGCGTGTAATGCGCATGCGCGAAAGTGACGTAAGCGCTGCGTAAGCGCACCGTAAGCGTCACGTGCGCGCACGGTAGGCCATGTGACTTACAAAGAACACTTTTTATTGGTTGAAATTACTTTCACTTCCAGAAACTTCCCACACCACACCCATTCCCCTCTTTACTGCTTGAAAGAACACTTTTCATTGGTTGATACTACTTTCAGTTCCAGATTCTTCCCACACCACACCCATTCCCCTCATTTCTGCTTGTGATTCTCTAGGAGCAGGAGCTGGATTGACATTGGGATACAATGGCAGAACAGCAGAGCTCTTCTGAGAGTGAGGCCAGCAGCACCACCATGATCCAGAGAAGGAGGAAACAAAAGACTTCTTTTGTATGGGAGTATTTCACTTTTCCAGAGGGGGAGAAAAAGGTCAATGCTCCAAAGGTCACTTGCATACTTTGTGATCGTGTTTTATCAAGAGGAAATCCAAGTAGGAAATATTCCTTTGGAAATCACTCTATGATGAGACACCTTCAGGACAAACACCCAAGGACCTTTGCTCGACATACTGGAGAAAACTCTTCAGTAAGTCACCAGAGCCCAGCCTCAGATGCTCAGCCGAGTACATCATCGGCAGCTCAGCTGAGCCCTTCCTCTGTTGTTGGAGCATCACCTTCTTCTTTTCCTTTGGACATCAACCCTCGATTTGCGAGTGTTGAAATGAGGTGTACAAAATGTGGTGGTCTTATTGTTTTTGGGGAGGTCAGTCTTCCCCTTATTAACAATAAGATAGACCAGCATGTTTGTAGACGCTCATAATACTCCCATTCTTTCTTTCCTCCATCCCTGTATGAACCCAACGGCTCTTATAAGAGCCAACCTTACCTCACAATTTTTTTTATTTTTTTTTAAGCTTCCCTTTTCGCAAAATTTTTTTTTCCGTGCGCGCACGGTACGCGTAATTTCACAGGTCGCCGTGCGCGTACGCTACGCGCATACGGCGATTTTTCGAAAAATAATTTTTTTTAATTTTTGCCCTTGAGGGTCCTTCTGGGACCCCCTGACCAAGGCTAGGGGGTCAGGAACTGTCGAGCCTGCCCCCTTTTCACATTATCCACCTTTTTTATTCACCCCCCTGACAGTTCGAGAGAGAAAATGGCGGCCGCCGCTTCCTGGTTTCGACCGATTCGAATGTTTACTAAGATCTAACAGCCAATCAGAATCGCGCTCGCGCACGCCGGCGTGCGCGTACGGTAAGCTTACGGTAAGCGCACGGTAAGCGCACCGTAAGCTTCCACAGATATATATATTGATTTAAAGGCTATTTTCTCAGGATCTACTGAATAGATTTACACCAAACCTACAAAAGGCACTTCCTTGACCTGAGGACTACCTCTCTGCCAAATTTCTAGTAATTCTGTTCAGCCGTTCGGGCTGTAGCTCGTTCTAAAGGTCCTATGGAAAAATGCATGGGAAAAACGCGTTTTGGGACCCCCCTTTTATCTCAGCCCCCGCTTGACGAATCCCCCCGAGACTTTCAGGGTAGGAGCGGAGCGTAGCGCCCCACCTATTTTGAGAAATTCGCGAGGATTCGTCGACCGGCGCCAAAGTTATTCAAAATAGAATGTTGAGGTTTTCCTATGGAAAAGGGGTCCTAACTATAACTACCTACTGGCGACCGCCAGTAGGTAATATATATATATATATATATATATATATATATATATATATATATATATATATATATATATATATATATATATATATATATATATATTACCTACTGGTGGTAGCCAGTAGGTAGTTATAGTTAGGACCCTGTTTCCATAGGAAAACCGCAACATTCTATTTGGAATAACTTTGGCGCCGGTCGACGAATTCTTATATATATATATATTCCCTCTTTAGTATGACAGCCCTGATTTTGAGACCTTTATAAAAGTAATTGTGTAAATATTTCACTTAACTAACTCCACCCCTTTACTGACACTGATCTCTCCAATTTGAGGATTTCCTATGTACATCATTTCTGTATGTATTGCTGTCTGTATTTCCATCTTCTAGAAAAATAAATCGAGCCACTGAATTTTTTTAGAACAAGTAAGAAAAAGTTTCTGCAACCATTGAATAAATAGTTTCCAATTTCACTGATAGGACAGTGACAGCACAGTGTGGTGCTATTGTGCGCCGAGGTGGGTGCCTGGAAGAGTGACGACCTGTTCACTGATAGAACATCGATGATATAAATATCAATGTTAAAAATATTGAATCAAAAATATAGACTACAAAAATATCGACTCCCATGCCTAAACAGGTAAAAAAATATTGAATACAAAATATTGATGTAAAAAATATAAATTTACAAAATATCTGTTTAAATATATATAAAAATATTATATATTAAATATTAATAATAATTTTAACAAAATTAATTAAATGTAACATACATTTATAAAAATATAACAAATAAAACAAATAAACGTAATTAAAAAAAGATAAACAGACAAACATAATAATTTATACATACATATATATATATTTACTTTAAAGTAATTAAACTGTTATCTTTATTTATTTTAAAAGTTTAAAATGTTATAAAAATAATATATATATATATATATATATATATATATATATATATATATATATATATATATATATATATATATATATATATATATATATATATTCACTGAAAAAACCATAGATTTCAGGGACGTTATAGTTAGTTGGACATTTCACTCATACAAAAACATAGAAATTCCGCCGTTATAGTTAGTTGAGCTAACTATAACTTGCGCCCCCGCAACCAACCGTGTTCCCTTCTATTTTCTTTCCAGACTCATCATTCTTTTCAATTCTTTTTTCTTTACAACCTCAGTAAAACTTTTATCATATTTTGGTTTTGGACGTATTAAACGTTTTTCATAAATAGGATTGTCACCTAAGCTAGGAGCACAGAGTCTTCTTAACCTATTGTACTCTTTTTCACAATTTACATCTGCACTAATCTTTTCTTCATCAAAATCAATCAAATACAATCTGTATAACATTCTTACTCAAGATAATGCAACATATGCCATACCCTCCTTAAACACAGAACTTCCAATATTTAACAAAGCACTGTCTACACTTAAACCTTGAGATTTATGAATAGTCACTGCATATGCTAAACAAACTGGAAACTGTTTTCTACGAATATACAAATCTTTTACAAGCAAGAAACGAATAGAACAGCGTCCAATCTGTTTCACCTCTTCAATCTGATCAAATTTAATCTTCAAAAATTCAATTTCATCTCAATTTGCATAACTAACAAAGTCAACAACTTTCCCCATTGCTCCATTTACTAATCCTTTCTCAACATCTAAATTACGCCGTAATATTACCCGGCAGTTTAGAGATACATATAAGGTATTTTTCAAACCATCAGTCTTAGATATTGATTTTTCCAAAGAGTCTAATTTTAACTGCAATTTCTCTGACAAAAGAATAGTTACTCCTTCCTGTTCTATTTTATCAATAGCCACCATTTTCATTATCGATTCATTCTCCAGTTTCAACAGTTCGTCATTGAATGTAGAGCATTCTTTCAATGTTGGCATGAGGCAAATTATAGATTTATTTTCTGCAATTCTTCGGTAGATTGTTTCAGCTGCAATATTTTCTTTTGGAAACAAGTTTTTTAGTAGCTGACTTTCTAAAGCATTTTTTCCATCCTTTGTTAAGACACCAATTCTAATATTTTGAGGAATATTTGCATAATATTCATCATTTGCTTGTCACATGTTCTTGATATGTTCCTTATATTCAAATTAAGTCCAAATGTTCACATTTCCAATACTTCCCAAAGATTTGTTTTTAGTGTCTTCATGAAGAAGGGTTTTAAAAACTGGTTGGCCTTTCACAGGTGTGAGTTGTAGTAGATCACCAAATACAATTACATGTTTTCCACCAAATAAAACATCGTAATTTGTTTTTAAAATCTGCTGCATCCTCAAATGTACAAATGCAAGCATTACGTTTGAGACCATGGCTACTTCATCAATTACCAGAAGTTTCATTTTCTTCAGTACTCTTGAAACTTCGAAACAAGCTTCTCCAGATAGCTTGTGGTATTCCAACTTATTTTCATTTTCTACTGGTAACATAAGTAGACGATGTAATGTAATCCCTTTAATGTTGTGTGCTGCTAACTCAGGGGAATATTATCAAGGACGGCGATAAAATTATCGCCGCTTTTGCGGCAGAAAACTGCTGGTAAAGCGGCGATAATGGTCTTGATAATATGCCCTGGAAAATTCCAGTAGAAGCCCATGTTCACACCAGAACATGGACTTCTATTGGAATTCTCAAGGGCATATTATCAAGCCCATTATCGCCGGTTTAGCGGCAGTTTTCTGCTGCTAAACCGGTGATCATTTTTAACGCTGTCCTTGATAATATGCCCCCAAGTTGGAGCAGTTACAACACAAGATAAATGTGAATCCTTTGTTTTCTGTAGATAACTTGACAAACATTTCATCAAGAAACTTTTCCCCGTTCCAGCTTGTCCACTGATGTACATAAGAATAGGTCTAAATTATGTACATTGGCAATGATTCTTTTCATGCAGTAATCCATGTTGTATCTGTTGTGTAACTTGATGATATATTTCTTTCTGTTCAGTATTCAAACGTTCCTCCAAATTTTCCAAATCAATATTCTCCAGTTGTGCTTGCTGCATGCATAACCGTTTCCACTTCACTCATTGCTATTGCCGCTTCATTTTCAAGTATAGCTTCTCCTAGTGGATCTTGACTTTGTGGAGCAGGACTCTGACTATCTTGAGAACTATCTCTAGCAATTTCTGCTGCAATAGTTCTTTCTTGATTAATCTCTACGTTCAACATTTGTAGATAATTTGGAAAAATTGTACATTCAATGCTATCTTTACATGCATTGAAAGAATCTTCATAGCAGTCAAAATCGCCAAGTAATTCCATTTCAGTCCGCCAAGGCTTGAAGAGTTGCAGAAGAGCTAAAAAGACAAACTCTCTTTTATCTGTGATTTTTAAATTTCCTGTGTCATGCTTTACCAAACATACTTCAGATCCAATTACAGCGTATTTTCCTTCATTTATTTTTTCTGTAACATTTTTTTTTTAACTATAATGTTGTAGTTTTTCATATAGACATATGTTTTCCAGGTATGGACTTCGATTTGGATAGTATGTATCCAACATATTTGATTTCAGAATATCTGTACTTTCTGGTTCATTTAGTCCCAAGTATTGAATTTCTTGTACAGATTTCAAAACTCGATTTTGTGCAGCAGCAAGGCCTAGACTTATCCAGATGATTCCTCTTGACTTTGAATATAAACTTGCAGATGTCAATTGATCCGAACATTCGTAGGATCCAATTTCTCAATGTGAAAGCATCTTCAAGCTGAAGCTGTACAATTTTTTGTTTGCTAAGTGTCTTCTCCTGTGAAATTTCCTCCCACATTTCTTTCAATTCTGTCTTCTCAGACTTGGTAATATATGACGTGACATAGCGAGCAACAGCAATTGAGGTATCCGCAACATATTGCATGTCCATATTTGCATTCCACATGTTCAAAATCACCGGATTGTAGTAATTAATGTACTTCGATTCTTCTGTTCTTTTTATATTATAAGTATTTTTGGGTGATTTTCGAGTGATAGTATGCCTCACTGCTGACGTAAAACTGTTCACTCTTCCTTTGGAAATTACTGGACGTAGAAAGCCAAATCGACATTTTGTGTAAAATGTATCCTTTGACTTAAATTTCCGTGGGCAATATTTTCCACATCGATGACTCTGAAACCTTAAAACATGCTGTTTTAAGATATTTTCATCCGAATCAGTTCCAAATTTGGGTGCATTTTTGTTCCATAAAAGCATATGTATATGAGGAACACCTCTAGCTTGGTATTCTTTTCTCCTGAAAAAATCAATAACTTCGCCATTAGGTGGAGTTGTTTTTATTAGAAATGAAAGACATCATAGCTTCAAATCTATGATTAAAATATCTGCAGACATTTACAGGATCTAGGGAACACAGTTCTCCAGGTGTCTTCAATTCAATATTTTCTATATTTGAATTTGCTTCTCGTAGAAAATCCAGTAAATCATCCCATGCGTACTCAGCAGAGCTAAGTGTCACAAACCACGTAGGGGTTCCTACGTTTCTTAACATTCATTTTAGTTCCCCCTGACGTTGATACCAGTATTCATTAGGGCCACGTTGAAATGCCATCAAATTAATTAACTGTGATTCTAAATATTCGTCTCTTTCTTCAACTTTGTCCATAAATTCCTTTGCAGAAACATGTGAAAGATGCGTTCCAGTTTTTAATATATGGTTGACCTCATTTGAAAGAGCAGACAGATCACTCTCAAATAAAAGATGAAACAAATATGGAATACACTGCCGAAATCTTGGTTTTTCTGAGTACAGTCGTAAAGTGCGATATTCTGAAGCTGGAATCCTTTTAAAAACACATCTACATTCCTAGTTTGAATTTTATAGTGAGTAAGTCAGCAACAAATACAAACATTGTTGGGATTTTCACCAGAAACTACTTTAAACTTTGTTATTTCTTTTTCAAACTTCACAACAAGTAGTACCTTCCATCTCTTCTTCAACTCCTACACTTATCAAACTCTCACTTTCTCTACACTCCTCTTGACCAGCAAAGAAACGTAACTCTATATCATCACAATTTTTTTTACATCCAACACTGAGCCATTAAAAAGAGCTGTATTAAATTCATTTAGACATAATGCAGGACTTTTCACGTAGTATAATCTTCTAACTAAGTTCCGCATTTCGGAATGATGTACTGCTAACATTCTTAAATGGTGAAAATTACTTTGACACACTTTCCTAGAAAGACAAGCCAGAGAATGACCTTTCAACCCTGTATTTTTTCTCACTTTGCAAGGATCCAGTCCTTGTAATATCATAATCTTCTGTTTCACAGTTATTCTTCCACATTCTCTTAAGAACTTTAGTAAAATATCAATAGATTCATGACGTATGCTACAAATACTACTACAATCCCATGTTAACACTGGAGCCTGGGTACGTCTCCCTTGAACTTCCTCAGCTATTATTTCTTCAGCATTTCTAGGAACTATCTTTTCTTTTTTAATTGGACAACCATTTTTCACTTCATAACGACCACAGGTATCAACTGCATGCAGTAATCTATTTTGTTGAAAATATCTTTTTTCATTAAAAAAACGGTTCTGTACTACCAGTATGCTTCCATTCACCGGAAAATATTTTACAAAAATGAGTTCTATTTACAATTCTTTTACTTTTACATTTGTCCTTCACACGCTGCATTATTGTATTTAAAGTCTTCAATCTTTTTAAAATTAAGATAAACAATTTTCTTTTCAATTCAAACGCATTTTCAATTACCCTTAGAATCTCCTTTTATTCTGTAAAATGCTGATCTCCTTTTATATATATTACATTTTTTATTAGTACATTTTTGAATACTCTACTTTTATAGATTCTTTTTCGAATTTCTGAAAATTGTTTCTTTCTGCTTCCAACATAATTCTTTTTCTGATAATCCAATTTTCCACTTGTTTGTACATGTTTCTTTTCCTTTTGTTTCACTGTCCTTGTTGTGTCTGTCTTTTCTTTATTTTTAAAATTGGAAACTGTTTTTGCAAGTTTAAAAAAAAATCTTTACTTTTCTTACCAGAACACTTTTTCTTTAAAGATCCATGTTGTAGTCGATCTAATTCCTCTTTTCCTTTTTTTTTAAATAAAATAATCCTCTTTTCTTTGTTCTCTTTTTCCTTGCTCTTTTCTTGTCATTTTTACTCTTTCTTAATAATTGTGCAAAATATCTGTAAAATAAGAAAAGTTTTGAAAACACTTTAATATAATCAAAATAATTATATATAAATATTCACATGTATATCTATAAAAATACATGCAAAGAAACTAGATCAATAATTTCAGCAATGGAACAGTGCTACCTGCATAATTGTAGTAGTGTATGAGTCGTGTGAAAGATACTAGAGCACCGCATTAGTAGTACACATCTAATTGTAGAATTGCATGGTTACAACCTGTATAATTCCATGAATACATGGCTAGTGACTAAAAGATTACTATACTACAAGGAGAGTGCCTGAGTGCATTTATAAGTGCTTAGGTATTAGCGGAGTGATAGGGTAAGTAAATAGTGCTGGATGGGTGATTGGAGAAGTGCATAGGATTGACAGGAGGATTCCTACACTGCATAGGTACTAACTGGATATTTAGAGAAGTGTACCAATACTATGTAGCTGGTTAAAGTTCTGCATGGATAGTGCACAGAATATTGTAGTTCTACTTGTGTTAGTGGCTAGGCCATTCCATAAGTACATAACTAGTAACTGGAATGACTACAGTGCTGCAAACAGAGTGCATGGTGAATTTATAAGTGCTTAGGTATTGGCAGAGAAATAGGGTAAGTAGATAGTGCTGGATGGATGATTGGAGAAGTGCATGACACTGACAGCACGATTGCTAAACTACATGGCATGCAGAGGGACACCTGCGGGTCGGCTAGCAGAGGAACTGCTGCGGGCCAAATACTATAGTAAAAAGTACGGGCCGTCGCCTTGCAAAGAGATAGGTATGACCGGTAATGTCGGAAGAGGGAGCATGAAGGGGATATCTCGCAGAGAGAATTGCGGTATATTTCCATTGTTGGCTTGCAGAGGTACAACCCCGGGCCCGACGGCTAACAGAGGAAGAGCTGTGAGCCGAAGGATGGTTTGGAGAGGTAGAGCTGTGAGCCCGGAGGGCTGGCTCATAGAGGGAGAACTGCGAGCCGACTGACTGGCTCATAGAGGGACAGCTGCAGCCCATGGGATTGCAGAAGGAGAGCTGTGAGCCGACTCACACAGGAAGAGCTGTGGGTCAACACCTATAGGGAAAGTTGCAGGCAGTTGGCTTGCAAATCATAAGTGCGGGACGGTGATGTGGGGGAGAGGAAGCGTGAAGGGGGTATCTCGTAGACAGAGACCTGCGGTATATTTCCAGTGTTGGCTTACAGAACTACAACTGCGGGCCCGACGACGCACAGACAAAGAGCTGCGAGCCGACTGGTGGTTTGCAGAGGGAGAGTTGCTAGCCGGCGGGCTGGCTTGTAGAGGAAGAGCTGCGAGCCCACCGATGGTTCGCAGACAGAGAGCTGCGGGCCGGCGGGCTGGCTCATAGAGAAAGAGCTGCAAGCCGACTGACTGACTCGTACAGGGAGAACTGTGGCTCGTCGGCTCACAGAGGGAGAACTGCAGGCGGCTCGCAGAGGAACAGCTGCGGGCGAACTGGTATAGGGATAGCTGTGGGACAGTAATGTGGAGAAAGGGATCGTGAAGGGGGAATCTCGCAGAGAGACAGAGCTGCGGTATATTTCCAGTGTTGGCTTGCAGAGGTACAACTGCGGGTTGGCTCGCAAAGGAAGAGCTGCGAGCTGAACATTGTTTTGCAGACGGAGAGCTGCGGGCCGGCGGGCTGGCTTGTAGAGGAAGAGCTTTGAGCCAACTAGTTGGCTCGTAGAGGAACAGCTGCGGCCCCTTGGCTCGAAGAGGCAGAGCTGAGGCCGGCTCGCACAGGAACAGCTGCGGGCCGACTACTTTAAGGAAAGATGCGGGCCATCGGCTTGCAAAGGCATATGTGTGGGACACTAATGTGGAGAGAGGAAACGTGAAGGGGCTATCTTGTAGAGTGACAGCTGCGGTATATTTCCAGTGTTGTCTTGCAGATATACAACTGCAGACTGCCTCACAGAGAAAGAGTTGCGAGCCCACCAGTGGGTTACAGAGGGTGACCTACAGGCCATCGAGCTGGCTCGTAGAGGAAGACCAGTGAGCCGACTGGCTGGCTCATAGAGGAAGAGCTGCAGGCCGACTGCTATAGGGTAAGGTGCGGGCCGTCGGCTTGCAAAGGCATAGGTGCAGGACGGTGATGTGGGGAGAGGGAGCTTGAAGGGGGTATCTCGTAGAGAGAGAACTGCGCTATATTTCCAGTGTGGCTTGCAGAAGTACAACTGCAAGCTAGCAAGCAGAGGAAGAGCTGCTAGCCGAATGATAGTTTGCAGAGGGAGAAGTGCGGGCCGGCGGGCTGGCTCGTAGAGGAAGAGCTTTAAGCCGACTGGCTGCCTCGTAAACGAACAGCTGTGGCCTGTGAGCTCATAGAAGAAGAGCTGCGGGTTGGCCCGCACAGGAGCAGTGGCGGGCCAACTGCTATACGGAAAGGCGGGGGCCGTCGGCTTGCAACTCACAGGTGCGGGACAATGATGTAAAGAGAGGGAGCGTGAAAGGGTATCTCGTTGAGAGACAACTGCGGTTTATTTCCAGTGTTGGTTTGCAGAGATACAACTACGAACTGTCTCGCAGACAAAGATCTGCGAGCCCACCAGTGGTTTGCAGAGGGAGAGCTGGGAGCCAGTGGGCTGGCTCGTAGAGGAAGACCTGCGAGCCGACTGGCTGGCTCGTAGAGAGAAAGCTATGGGCCGCCTCACAGAGGAACAGTTGCGGGCCAGCGGGCTTGCTTGTAGAGGAAGACCTGCCAGCCAACTGGCTGGTTCGTAGAGGGAGAGCTGCGGCCCGGCTCACAGAGGAACAGCTGTGGGCTGAGTAGTATAGGGAGAGCTGCGGGCCGTCGACTTGCAAAGGGATAGCTGTGGGACAGTTATGTAGGGAGAAGGAGTGTGAAGGAGGTTTCTCGCAGAGAGAGAGCTGCGGTATATTTCTAGTGTTGGCTTGCAGAGGTACACCTGCGGGTCCGAAAACTCGAGAGCTTATTCCTAAAACCATGTAATCCTTCAAACACATCCTTTTCTTACCATTTAAACTGATAACCACCTTCTCTATACACTACAGATCTCAGGAACATGCCCAAAAAAGTATAAGTGCTATTTTTATACTAGATAAAGCTCTATTACTTAGTTTTTATAAACACTACTATAGGGTGCACAAAATAAGGAATATGAGATGAGGAGAGTAAACGGTGGTGTTATTCCTAAACTTTAATTATACCATTCCTTTAATATATGTATATTCAAAGGTTTCAGTGGGATAAAAAAATTACGGTTGTGTAAAACCGGTAGCAGTGTTCACCACCGGTAAAATCCGGCCACTTAAAGGCCTGCATATATTCAGCACAGAGACACAACCTAACAATTTTCCTCACTTATAATAACAGTTACTTTACTAGTGTGAAAAAATCGTACAGATAATTTACTGAAACATTTTTTTTTCTTTTTTATCTCTCACACATTGATAAAATATTTCTTGTAAAGAAACACCCCTCTAACCATTATTTCGTAAGAACGAGCAATAAATAATCCCTTTAGTAGCTTCTAGTCACTAACTACTAACATGGTGCAGTATACCCAATTGTAAAGCACAAACACTATTTGGATTATATCTTAAAACATCATTAAATGATTCTAACCATGCATGCATACATACAGAAAGCAACATGTACGTTTACTTTGTCCATTTACTCTTCATGTAATCTGTGCACATTTTCAACAGGTTCGCAGTGTAACACCTGTCTTCACTTATATTCAAATATACCTCACATTGTAAAATATAACATCACAACCAATGCATATGTAATATTTCCAACATAACACAGTGCAGTTTTATACCAATGAAACTGATTGCACCATTCACTATATAGTACATACCTATGGCAATAAACTTAGAAGTGCTATTTTTATAATACAAAGAGCTGTATTAGATTATTTTTATAACTAGTACCGCTGGGGGCACAACATGGTGGTGAGAGCTGGACAGAGTTAATAAAGGTGTAATTCCCAAACTTTTTATGTACAGTCCCTTTACTATACATATATTAACAGCTTTAAGTGGAATGAAAATTTTGGCAACTGTCTTAAACGGGTGGCGGAGCTCAGTACCAACAAGACCCGGACCACTTAAAGGCCTGCGTATATTCAGCAGACAAACACACTCTGACAATTACCTTCACTAATAATCACATTTACTTTACCACTGTGAACAAAGTCGTACAGAAAATATACACAGAGCATTTTCATTTATTTTTTATCTCTCACATATTTATAAAAAATGTGTTCTGAAGAAACGCTCCCCAACAACTTCCATTTTATAACAACACCAAAATCCAAAGCCTCCCAGTAACACACCAGTCTCCACTGATATTGAAATCAACCTCTCACTATAAAGAAATACCACAAATTGTCCACATAACATTTCTGGTTTTTGTTCCATCTCTGTTAAGTTAATAACACATGAATTTTCTACTCTTACCCCTTCCCCACTATGTCCACACTAAGCATAATTTAACTTACATTCGTAGTTGGTATGCAGATTCAAAATGTCACAAACGCATGCAATTCTTTCTTTGTCTCACAGTACATGAAATACACCGCTCTCATCAAGAATGGAACAAGTAATGGCACAATTTCCCTGTTGCTCCACACATAAATACATGTAAAGAGCAAATCAGAATAGTTCCTTGATTTTTTCAAATTGCAAAACGTCTCTCTATTGGTTGTTTTTGAACTTTCCATATAAAGTTTTTTATAAATTTAAGAACACATACAGGTGAGAAAATCAACATATTCTAGCAACACACTTTCTAGAACATTCTACGACGTGTGCAGGTTAAAAGTTCACCATTGTTTTAAATTTGGACAGTGCCTTCCAAATGCAAGTAGCAGGTGTGGTTGAACTCAGCAAATGTTATCCTATCATATGTACTCCACGTTTAAACTGATTTTTATTAACCAATGACAAAGATGCTTTTTGACAAACTAATATGCACCCTACTTTTAAGTAAACAATGCTTTTCATCTCCCAATCAGTTATCGTTTTGTATGAGAAAAAAAAGTCATTCCCATCTTAAACATATCTCTTATTCTATGAACGGACGGCATGAGCTGCAGACATCTATCCATATCGTCCAGCTATACCTTCAAAATTCTAGTGTGGATCGTAGGACATAGCTATGTTTTCTGGTGCAAGAGGTATGCAGAACAGAGACGTATTCACTTAGACATAGGTTTACAAAATGTGGACATTATTGGGGCCGATTCCGATCCTGTAAAAATATTCCCCGTATGACTCGTATCTGGATTTTTTACCGTACGAATCGTACAAGTCCCGTACAAACTGGCAAGTATGATTCGTATGTTAAAAAGTCCATACGAATCGCATTGGGTAAATTCCCTGACATGTCCTCGGGTCGGAAAAGGTGTCCGACACGTCCCCGGACATTTTTACGTACGAATCTGAAAACTGAAGTCCGAGTGCGCAAGTACGATCCGTCCCGTCCGTCCGAATGCACAACCGTATAGAAAAAACACCGTACGGAGCAAACTCCTATAGCAACCATGGAGACATGTGCCCGCATACGCGCCAAACTCCCCACCCCAGACCCCGTATGTATGCGCAGAACACCCACCCAGCCCTCATATGTACGTGCTGAACACCCCCCCAGCCCCCGTATGTACGCGCCAAACGCCCCCCCCGTCCGCGGATGTACGCGCCGAACCCCCACCAGTGTATGTACGGAGGGTACCAACACCCCACCAGTGTATGTTCGGACGTACCCCCACCCGTGTATGTATGGAGCGTACCAACACCCCACCAGTGTATGTTCGGAGCGTACCCCCACCCGTGTATGTTCGGAGCGTACCACCACCCGTGTATGTATGGAGCGTACCCCCACCCGTTTATGTTCGGAGCGTACCCCCACCCGTGTATGTTCGGAGCGTACCCCCACCCGTGTATGTATGGAGCGTACCCACACCCGTGTATGTACGTGCCAAACCCCCACCAGTGTATGTATGGAGCATACCAACACCCGTGTATGTTCGGAGCGTACCCCCACCTGTGTATGTTCGGAGCGTACCCCCACCCATGTATGTTCAGAGCGCACCCCCACCCGTGTATGTTCGGAGCGTACCCCCACCCGTGTATGTACGGAGCGTACCCCCACCCATGTATGTATGGAGCGTACCCACACCTGTGTATGTTCAGAGCGTACACCCACCCGTGTATGTTCAGAGCGTACCCCCACCCGTGTATGTTCGGAGCGGACCCCCACCCGTGTATGTACGGAGCGTACCCCCACCCGTGTATGTATGGAGTGTACCCACACCCATGTATGTATGCGCTGAACCCCCACCAGTGTAGGTATGGAGCGTACCAACACCCGTGTATGTTCGGAGCGTACCCCCACCCGTGTATGTTCGGAGCGTACCCACACCCGTGTATGTTCGGAGTGTACCCCCACCCATGTATGTTTGGAGCATACCCCCACCTGTGTATGTATGGAGCGTACCCCCACCCGTGTATGTATGGAGCGTACCCACACCCGTGTATGTATGCGCCGAACCCTCACCAGTGTATGTATGGAGCGTACCCGAACCCCACCAGTGTATGTTCGGAGCGTACCCCCACCCTTGTATGTTCGGAGCGTACCCCCACCCGTGTATGTTCGGAGCGTACCCCCACCCATGTATGTTCGGAGCGTACCCCCACCCGTGTATGTACAGAGCGTACCCCCGTGTATGTATGGAGCGTACCCACACCCGTGTATGTACGCGCCGAACCCCCACCAGTGCATGTATGGAGCGTACCAACACCCCACCAGTGTATGTTCGGAGCGTACCCCCACCCGTGTATGTACGGAGCGTACACCCAGCCCCCCCTGTATGTACAGTGCGAAACACCACCACCAATGGATGGTGCGGACCAACACCCTGCCCATGTCTGTACGCACCCTACCCCAGGCCCCTACACCAGCACTCTCACCCAACATTGCGCATGTACGAGTCGTACTAAACCATAGCAAAGGTCAGCACTGTACAACAACATGGCCCATGTACGCACCGTACAGATGCCAAAAACACTTGTACTGAACCAGGACAAAGCAAAACAACACGAGGAGAGTCAATTCGATTCGCACAACACCAAAAAACATGTCCAACAAGCCCAAATACATCCTATACACTGACCTGCAACTGCCAAACAGCTAAACAGAGGCCCAAAACACAACCACTCCTTATAACACACCCACCCAAAGTTCAAACACAGCCACACCCACAAATGGACCAATAAAAAGGCCCAACACACACAAACCATGATCCTTTGCAACAGATCCACTACTGCCAGACCACAGAGACAATGCACTGCACCATACTACATACATCAATACATCTTACACTTGCACTCCTTCACACAACCACCATCACAAGCACCCCCTCATCACATTCACACACACACACCTTCACAACCACACTCACACACCCACAACCATCCACACCCACACCCCCACAACCATCCACACCCACACCCCACACCATGCCCACTAACAGGAATCCAAAGTTCACAAAGGAGGAGCTGGAGATCCTTGTCGACGAAATCATCAGAGTCGAGCCACAGCTCTTTGGAACATTGGTCAGACAGACCAGCATAGCCGAAAAATCAGCCATGTGGCAGAGGATTGTCAATTCTGTGAATGCTGTTGGGGCCACCAGAAGGACCATGCATGAGTGCCAAGCCAGGTGGTACGATCTGCGGAGGACGGTCCGCCACAAAATGACGGACGATCACAACCAGGGGAACATCACTGGAGGAGGGCCGCCCCGCAGACGGGTACAATACCATCCATGGGAGGAGAAGGTGATGGCCACGCTGCCGCCGGTGGGAGTACACGGAGTAGAAGGAGTCCGAGACCCTGGTGAGTACACAAACAACTCACCTCACATGGGGGGAACGCCATACACAACCAAAATCCCAATCATGCACGCAACCCCCCCAAAGCCAGCACCGGACACAACCACACTCCAAAAACACACACATGCCACTAGCGCCTCCATGCCCCATGCACCAAGCAAGGCCATGCCAAGTCACAGGCCACACAAAACACCAACACAAGACAGGATGTCCCCGATGCCGGGAGGGTGGGCCTCAAAACTAACATTGAGCAACTCAGAAGCACACAACAATGCCCTCAGCCCATATGGCCCAGGGCACAGCCATACAGTGTGTCCCCACACAGTACTGTGTTGCCTGCAAATGGTGGCTGCGTTGCAGGATGACATGGGTATGAAGGCACAATTTGCACATAACAGCAGCTAAGGAAGATGCAAAACTCTGAAAGAGTGTCAGCACACACTGCCACAGCAGCAGCGCAGACTCAGACACTCCGCCCAATGGGTGCCCGGTGATTAGAAACAAACCCACATGAACAAGCCAATGGCCTTTGAAAGACCTGCAAACTGTGTGTGCCCAGGAAGCTGGGCTGAGGTGACAGAGGGTGACACACAGAGGGAGGGAGAGGGGGAGAGAGAGGGGAGGGAGACAGAGGGGGACACAGGGAGACAGACAGACAGAGGGAGGAGAGTGACAGAGGGAGGGAGAGAGGGAGACAGAGGGAGACAGACAGAGGGAGGAGGGTGACAGAGGGAGGGAGAGAGGGAGACAGAGAGACCAAATCACCCTTGGGTGGTGTGGCCATGTCCGCTCGTCAGCAGGTGGACTGTGTGCATGTAGACAAGGTTTGGCAGTGCCTTAACCCCCCTTTTTTCCTTTGATAAACACTGGGCCATGTATCAATCCGTGCACGAGTACATCCGTGCTGCAGGCACAAACCTAACCTTACACCCAGTGTACCCACCCACTGTGTTTGTTAGAACCCTGTCACAAATGCTTAAGTTACCTACCTGCATTCTCAAATAGCATGGAAAAAACACCATTTGGCCACGTACAGTGCAACACGTAAGGCGGCTCTGCATGGCTCGCTACGCCCGCTCACTACACTGCTGACTGCATTCCAAAAAGATGCATCAACTAAGATTGTGTCACACATAGGTAAAGTGTCGAAACCTGTGGCCAAGGGACATACCCATGCACAAGTGCACTGTGAGAGGAATGCAAGACATATCCAACTACCCAGAGGAACTGTGCCAACTCAAAAATGAATGAAATATGGATGTCGCAATTAACATTGTCTCTCTCACACACAGGTCAACGTCGTCGATCTCCCCCCAACACTGGGGGGGAAGACTCACAGGACCAGGCTCTGCGTGAAGAGGACCCCACCGGCAGCGACGACTCTCACCACTCCGTGGATGACCCAGACCAACCTGGCCCCTCTGGTGTCCAACCACCTGCAGCACCTGCGTCAGGTACAACTGTACCAACCACCACCCCCATTCCTGCCACATCCCAGGAGACACCCAGGAGCCCTGCCCGCACACGACAACACAGCCAGGCTGCCCAGGAGGGACAAGGTTCTTCGGGCACCCAGGAGGAGGCAGGCGACAACGCAAATGCCATCCCTCAGGGGTCCCGGAGACCCGATGTGCCCACAATGGCAGGCCAGGCGCAAGTGGGCAGGGGTGGTGGGAGTGGAGGATGGCGGAGGCGCGAACCTGACCAGTTGGCTCAGGAACCGCTAATGTCACACGTCCGCAACATCCTGGACACATACCGGTGTGACACCAGGGGCATCAGCCAGGCCGTGGAGGCCCTCAATCAGATAAAGAACGTGCAGGCCGAGCAATATGCCAGTCAACAGCAACACCAAGGAGGCAAGACTGGCTGAGCTCGTGGCGGTGCAAACGGACATGACCCGTGTACTCCGTCGGATTGCCGGAAACATGGGCAACCCTCCCTGTGCCACCAGGCGAAGAACATCACCAGCCACAGGGAGGGATCAGGAGGAGGAGGATTCATCCGACGGAGCATCACAAGCATCGTCACGGCCTGCTTCTGAGGGTTCCCGCAGGAAGGTGGGTCGTCCACGCAAAAGACCGTGAGAGTCAGCGGAACATCACCATCTCCCAGGTCACCTGGCCTGGCACCTGGCCCTCTGGCCCAACAGCAGCACATCAGCAAATGACATTCTCTGCCACATGGACTTGCTGGTCACTGTCTGACCAATGTTGACAAAGACTGTGGCATGGACTCTGATGACTTCCAATGGCAGGGATACCAACTCCCCCAGTGAACTTTGGATTCTACACACCCGGCAAGCACCTCTTGTCATCCCCCCCAAACACGTATCCCACCACAAATAAAATTCACCACTATCAAGAGATGATGCCGTCATTTAGCATTATTCCATTACATGTGTGTGTTATAAAGTCAAACGATGCCTGAGTATTTTAAATAACTACAACCATCCATACCCTGGGGTCAGAGTCTGGCACAGGACACACATGGGTCACAATGTATCATCCAATACAGACATGGAGCACCATACTCACCCGTGATGAGCCCAACCAGCTGAGGGGGTGCCCGCACAACTGTGCCTATAGACCTATTTAGAAGAGCAACAGTCATGCGCAGAGGTCAGGGATTATGTGGAGTGTCCTGGGGTGCTACTCCCAGGTATGTGTAGACAGGTCGCAGAACCATGTCCTGCATGCTTGAGTCAGGTGGATGTGGAGAATGGTGGGCCGGCCAAGGTTGGATACATGGAGATGGCACAATGGGGTCTTGGATCACAGTGCCACAAGGTTGTGTTGGGGTTGTGGGCTGCATCCTGAGTGTGGGCGTGGATTGAGAAGGTCATCCTGCAGCTGGCAGTGATCCATTCCCACATATCAATACAAAGAAAACTGTGAGTCTGAGACAATAAGTGACCTTAGAAAAGCTACACCATCAATACTAAACAATGAAAGTGTTCATACCAAGATATCACACTGAATATATGCATTAAGGATCTATAAATGCATCAAAGGTTCCCATCACCCACACAAGGTGGCTTGCTTCATCATTTGGGAAACCAGGGACTTGTCTGAGAACCAGACACCACCAGATGAACGTGGATCAGGGTTCAAAGTTTGTCCCGGATGCAACTATGAAAATGTTGCTCCAATGAAAGAAACCACTCTGTAAAATGATATGGGGTGATGTGTGCAGTGCGAAAAAAAAAAAAAAAAAAAAAAAAAAATATGATGCGATAAAATTGGAAAACAAGGCACAGAAAAATGTATTAAAGTGCTGCCTTGATACCAAATTAAAACAGTGCTTGTGACAGTTTGAACAAATAACTGTGTTGGAACTGGTCTACATGTTTCAGCTATGGGTAAGTTGTGCCCCAGCTTTCGTCAGGACCATTATGAGCTACTGCATCTTATACGTGAACAAAACAGGTAGATCATACAACCTGATCCTATATTAGGTCTGGGAGAAATTACCTGTAAAAGTGGAAAAAAACACAATAAGAAGTAATACAACAATAGTGCAGCATTGTAATTAATAGGTCACAGAACGCATAAAGTTGTTGTTCAATTATGCGAAATACATATTAGTATAAGCACCCCAAGAAAACAGTAAAGATGCTAGTGATTTAACACTTACCCGAACAAGTCTGGGTATGCGCCTCGCCTCACCTGGCAACTGCTCAGGCTTCAGGAGGCACCGCTCTAAGAAATGAATAAATAAATGAAAGGTATGGTCCAAATTTAGAGTGACACAATACCTAAAAATAGATGAAAACGCTTATCCTGTAGAACCAATGGGTGAAAAGACTGAAGGTCTGCCCTCGAGAAGATAAAAAGCCCTATCTGGGCGTAATGTCCAGATATTCATAACAGTTGCTTAGTGGTAATAAAACCTACTGTGGTGTTGTTGGACCGTATCTACAATGTAAGGAATAATATATACAAAAACGGTATCATGTCTCGTGTTCTTGAGTGCATACGAGACGAGGGGACTAACTGAAACTATAGTCTTGTAGAATGTTAAAATAACCGTCTCATATTCAGGTAGAGACACTGGTGCTCGCTATACTCATAGTGAGGTAATCTATCTCAAAAACCCGGCACTTGAGTGGGAGTGTGTCTACCCTCTGATAAATGGCCCGTGACTAACAGGCGAAAGGGTCGTATATTCGGTTTTAGCAAAACGTGTGCGCACAGATCTTACCTCTCCGTCGGTACCTCAGACGGCTGCTGAGCCAGAAGGGGAGGTAAACATTCATAATGGTGTCAATCTTTATACAGCACAGACCGGTGATGTCACGTCAGCGTGGAAAGGAAGGCGCCAGGAGATGACGTCGTTACACATGACCCAAGTATCATGGGAGTTGTAGTCATTTACCCCCAAAAAACAGGAAACTCCACCAAACAAAAAGATAGTTGTTCGTGAAGATTTGCGGGTGTATAAGAATGGTGTTTGGTGGCATATTAAAACCAAATAATCCCAGTTTATGTTGTTTTATGTTGAACCAAAAGGGGGGCACAATGATGACGCAAGGCGTCTTCAGGTATAACCCAGATTACTATGGGAAATGTAGTCATTGATAACAAGTGTGCAACCAGACCTATCCGATAGTGTAATGACCGTTTATGGGGAAAAGGCAGGTGTGTCAGACCAATCTTAAATGGCATGATGTATAGTAGTTGTTTACAATAAAGTTTGTTACACTGTGATCCAGACAGATGATCACGATCAAAATTAGGAAAGGAAAAACAAACCAATAAAAGACCACCTATCAATTGTATGCATTACCTGAAACTAGAGAGTAGTAATATTACTTCCAAATAGCGGACAAACATTAACTCAACGGACATCGCTTTGGCAATCTCAACACTGGGTATGAGCTCTCAGAAAGAAATCTGAGATGGCATAAAAAGGTTAACATTACCCTGAGTGTTACAAATAGCCCACATCGAACAAGTAGTGGCTAGAGAAATGTGGGTAGAAATCCACAAAATTGGAACCTACTCAGGTCGTGAAACTGGGGAAAAATTGTATATACAGATTATAGGTTGCCACCCAAGAGTACTCCTTACTGCTGGTTCATCACAGCGATGTCCATGGTATTTGATCATTTAATCCCTGGACATCGCTCTTGAGTTTAAACACTTATTTCTGCTCTCTGAGAAAAAGAAATTGCTTTATGTCACTGATATGTGATGGAATGAAAGGTTGTTCCAGAATGAGCCATCTCAAATCCTCAGGTTTGTGATTCAGGGCAAGAAAATGACTGGTCAATCTGGTCGCTTGTTTATTGCGTCTTATGGTACTCTTGTGTTCACTGATACGAATTTTGATCTTGCGTGTTGTCATACCAATGTATCAAAGTGAACAAGGGCATGTTATCTGGTAAATCACTTTTTTCAGAATTGCAATTCGTATGCTTGCGTAAAATCCAGGGTTTAGCCAACCCTAGATCAACCGATTTGATTTGTTGTGTCTGAGGGCATACAGAACAGGAGCCAAACGGATAGTGGCCCTGTACTGGTGGCAGGTCCCAAAGTGCTGATGCTCCTAAAGCTGGTTTGGTTTTAGGTCTTGTGTGGACAAGGTTTTCACGCAAACTGGACCCTCGTTTGAAGGAAAACAAAGGGAGTTGAATCTTGTCATTTCCAACGTTGAGGATGTGCCAATGTTTACGTACTGACTTTTGTACACTATTAGATAATGTAATGAAAGTGGTAACTAACGTCATCCTAGTCAAAGGTTCCTTAGGACCTGAAGGTTCAAGTAGAGCATCTCTGTTGTTGTCGGACGCCCGTTTGTAGGCGTGTTTCACCAAATGAGTAGGATATTGCCTAGCTTTAAGTTGTTTAGAGAGTTCATCAGCATGAAATAAAAACCTGTCTTTCGTGGAACAATTCCTGCGGATGCGTAGTAACTGTCCTACTGGCAGATTCTGTCAGAGGGATTTGGGATGGTGACTATGAAAACTCAGGAGGGAATTCTTCGTCTGAGGTTTTTTATATAGTTCACTTCCCGAAGTGCCTAGTGTAGGGTAGATAGTGATGTCCAGAAAGGGGAGTCTAGTCTTATCATGCATTCCATTCCCCCCATCTCTGTTGGACGTTGATGTGGCTTGGTCGCCGGATGTAGAAGCAGAGCTGTGCAGATGCACCCTGGATGTGGACAAGTATCATGGGAGTTGTAACGCACATGTCCGTAGAGTGCAGGGTAGGATTAGTCACGGATGTTGTAGTTGACCTGGGGGATGGTCTCTCTTTCCTTGAGGTGGATGGAACTAGGGATCTTGTGCATAATGCAGAGTGTGCTGCAGCATGAGGCACAGATGCTGCTGATCAGCATAGCACATGTCAGCAAGCAATCCATGATGAACACCAGCTCGTTTGCGCGGACACTGGGTGCCCTTGCTGCAGGGCCTGCAGCAGCATGCGCCATGTCAAGAAAACAATGCCACAAGTTGCACACAAAGACAAGGATCTCAGGAAGGAACTATGCAAAAGGTGTATGTCAAGGAAGGAATGTCTGGTTCAACATGGCACACACACACACAATGGATGCACATGCAGCACAGTGGCCGTCGTGGAGACTGACATGCCACAATACCTACACAGCCATGGACATCATGCACAATACAGATTGTAATCCCTAGCAAACAGCTTGCATCTTGCTACTCTACACATAGACTCATATGCACTATCTCTGATAACTATGCCAGACATGCCGCATGCACAGTGGCAACAGACCACCATTGACAGAGATGAGGCACCTTGGAGGCAGAGGGACACCTTTATTAGTCATGTGTGTCGAAATGCTAATGCAACTCTGTCAACACATACACAGGTCATGTGGATGAACATGTGGGACCGACACTGGCACCCCCCTTTGCACCACAGATGCTGGAAATCCATAGAACTGGCACACAAGTGACGGGTTACAGCTAAACACCCCCTGCTGCTCACGGAGAGGCTACTATACACCATTGAGCCTCTAATGGAGAATTCACACACCATGTCAACCCGGTGCAACCCGTATGTTTCCGAGGGCAGTGTTACACACATTGATAGCTTCATCACAATCCACAATCCCATTACAGATGACTGTCACCAAGTCTGACCATCAATTCAGGTGAATTCAGCTCCATGTCATGTGCCCCATGGTGATTCTACATGTATGCAAAGTAACCAAACATGAACAGGAGCAGTGCACACACATTCCAAACAAATACCACACCCAAAAAGCCGTGCTGCATCCCTTACCCTAAGGAGATTTTCAAACTTGTCCGTGCATGTAACGCTGATTCAGCACATGTTGCTGTGTTCATGAGGAATAGCAGGAGCACAACAATGCCACCAGCAGACAGCATGCACAAGTACCTGTGGATGAGAGACACACAAGGAGTCAGCCAAAAGAAGCACATCCGCATGCATGTGCATGTACTCGACACGTATAAGGTTGTCAACATGCTAGGTGACAATGATGACTCTGGAAAAACATTCTTCTATTGCACCATCACTCGAGTGACACATCCAAACACACCTCTGACTCACTTGGCAGACATGCAGATGGACACACACATTGCAACACATGCCACACACGGCCCAATGCGTGCACACTCAGACACTGGAACTCACCACTAAGCAAAGAAGTCGCGTATGAGCCGACTACGGATGTCCTCCCCGCCTCCTCCTCCTCCACATCACTTGCCTCGGCACCAAGCCCTTCATCCTCCACGGGTGGATGGTCCTGCTCATCCGGATCCAGGATGAGTGGCACACCTGTCTACACTGCCATGTTGTGCAGCATGCAGCACACGAGGAAGATCTTGCAGACCTTCACCGGTGCATATGGGAGTGCGCCGCCGGTGTTGTGGAGGCAACGGAATCGGCCCTTCAGGAGGCCAAACGTCCTCTCTATCACTCGCCTGGTCCGTCCATGGGCGTTGTTGTAGCGGTGCTCGGCAGCCGTGCTGGGGTTGCGGAGAGGCGTGATCAGCCATGGCATGTTGGGATAGCCAGCATCCCCTACATGGAAACATCATGGACAAAAGTGGGTCAGGGGAAGCAGTAAGACAGGAAGATGACGCTAAATACAGGACTGCCAGAGTATACCCACCAACAATACATGCTCGTTCGTTGCGCAGCTGCAGCATCATTTCAGGCACCCTGCTATGCCTCATGATGTAGGCATCGTGTGCTGATCCTGGAAAACGAGCACAGACATGTGAAATCACCATGATGGCAAGACACACCACAAGGGCATTAATGGAGTGGTAATGCTTGCGGTTCCTATACGCTACCTCCTGTGCCTGTGGTGGTACCAAAGCCACATGTGTTCCATCTATGGACCCAATGACATGGGGCATCCCTCCCAGGGCATAGAACTCACGCTTGACACCTGTCAACTGCTCAGGAGTTGGGAATTTAATGAACTCATCCAGGTGATCCAACATGGCCTCTAAAAAATCATGCAGAACACGGCTGAACATGGTTTGGGACATGCCACCAACATGAGCAATGGTATATTGAAAGGTACCCGTGGCAAAGAAATGTAGGGCTGCCATCACCTTCATCTTGGGTGTCAGTGCAGTAGGATACCTGTGTAGCGGTTGGAGGTGTGCTTCCAGCCGGGCGGTCAAGTCCTCAATCAACGGTTGGCTGAAGCGGTAGCGGCGTATACAGTCACGTTCCCTCAGGGCAGCCAAGTCTGGCATTGGTCGGGGGAGAGGCGGAGCCCTGCAGTAAATTTGAAGGGACAACGAAGAGTGAGTACAGTACACCACCAATGTCAATGTACTGAGCACATGTTCAACAGGCAATACACATATGCTACATACAGAGTCAGGTCTGTGCAACATATCCTGGACACGTATGCCAGGCAGGTGACACTCCTACCAAGAGCCAGCCACAAACGTGGATTCTCAAGCTCAACATGACATGGCATGAAACTAGCCGTGGGCCAGTGTGAGTGAACAGGCAGACGCATCACAGGAGTGCCAGACATCCGCATATGTGCAGAATAAGTATGTTAATCATACAGACAGGTTGCGGAACACTAGAGGAACAGGTCACATGTCATAGAAAAAGGACAGACCACACACCTTGTCATGAAGGAGTACATGTCAAGACTGATCACTCATACATTGAGAGTATGCAGATATGTCCTTGTTTTGAAACTCCGTATCGATGCATACATACACACCTTACGTCGGATTATACATGTGGGCTGGTGTGCGTAACAGTGTGCCATGCCCATCTACACACAGACACATGTTGGTTGCAGCAACTGCAGATGCATTTGACCAAACACCTACAGCAAACCTATGGGAACACATGACACACACATGACACAGTTACTGCGTGCAACGCGGGCATTCACATGTCAGGTGTAATATTCCATGTACCTGGCATCAGGGGACAGTTGCGGGTGTCGGTGACTGTGCCATGCCAGTGACGCATGGCTCAACAAGTCTGTACTACATGCACACATGTCAAAGGAGTGAAGGGGTTGTGTGGCACATAGTGCACCATCACACATGACATGTGTACACAGCTCATCATACATTTCTTAGCTTCACTACTCAGGAGTAATGTGCCACATCACAGCCTGACACACCTGTGCCCGACACATGTAGTACTGCACAGACAATGCCTTGATGTCCAGCCTTGGCCAAGTATGACAGCTCTATTCCTGTCTGTGTGCCGCCTGTCACCACAGTCAGGTGTGAAACGCACCATACATACGCTCTGAGTGTGTAGGGTCCCTATCACAATGGGAGTGCTGGCGTATGCGTACGCCATAGTAATACGGACCATACAGGCGTGTGTACGGTCCCTATCACTATGGGAGTGCTCGCGTATGCGTACGCCATAGTAATACGGACCATACAGGCGTGTGTACAGTTCCTATCACTATGGGAGTGCTCGCGTATGCGTACGCCATAGTAATACGACCCGTACACGCGTGTGTACGGTCCGTATTACTATGGCGTACGCATACGCCAGCACTCCCATAGTGATAGGGAGCCTACACACGCCTGTACGGTCCGTATTACTATGGCGTATGCATATGCCAGCACTCCCATAGTGATAGGGAGCCTACACACGCCTGTACGATCCGTTTCACTGCATTTGGGGTGCCCTAGGGCCGTGGAACGCACCGTACCTGAGTGTAAATATTGAAATAACATAGGGGACACATGAGGGACAAGTATAAGGGCCTAAATGTATGCTGGTTGTCATGGAGACCGAGTTTAAAGTTTGAATTTTTTCATCAGGTGGCCAGCAGAGAAGTCGGTTGGAAACAATATACTTTGTTGCAAAGTGGTTGTTGACTTGACATCATGCTCAATTTTTAAACCATGCTAAGCCACTCACTGGGGTAGGTTTAAAGGGATTGGAGGAAACGTAGGATGCTAATGTGACTGACCAATCACTCTGTACTCCTGTAAATGAAACAGCCCAGCAAGGCAGATATAAGGCAGCCAGGTCCCATGAGAGAGCACTTGCCTGCACATCCTTTCATTCCACAACACTGCTGCTGCTCGTGATTCCTCTGGCACCATGTCCAGGTCTGTGGAGAGGGCCCAGCCATTCACCATGGAGGAGAATATGGGGTTGCTGGATGTGATCCTCCCACAGTACACCATGCTGTATGGTCGAACAGGGGAACAGGTGAGTGCTGACTCCACTAGCTTAGACTGTGCCCCTTTGTTGTGACTGTGACTTCTGGCATTGTGTCCATGTGTGACAGACATGCAATGTTGTTTAGAGTGGGTCCCAGGGTGGGGAAGGCCTCATGTCTCCCATGCAGAGCATGCTGTAGTTCCTGTGTGCACTCCTCACTTGCATAGTGCTTACTGTGACAATCAATGCATGGTGCATGTCACATTCAGCCTGGCGACTCCTCCTGGGAATGTTGTTTCTACAGTCCTGATGTGATTCTGTGGTCCCCCCCGTGTGACAGGTGACAGTACCCATAAATGTGTGTTTGTTTAGTGTACCTGTGCTGAGAGTGTCCAAATGATGTGTTCGTCCCCTGCACATTGGTGTGTGTGTGTGAGTCCCCTGTCATGTGGGTGAGTGCAGATGTGGAGTGTTGCACGCCAGCTGCATGAGGGATGGATATACCCTGCCCATCTGATGTGAGCAGGGAGCAGTGCTGTGTGACTGCCGTGCTGAGCCAGCCCCACACCTGTGACACCCCCCAGTCTAGTGGCACATGGGCAGAGTGAGGTTCCCGCAGTTGGCAATGGCAGGTGATTGTCCTGTGCATGTGTGTGTCTCTGTACTCTGCTGAGGTTGCGTCAGTGGGCTGGGGCATGTGACTGCTTTGAGGTGCTGTACATAATCCTGGTGTAGCTTGTGATGCACAGTGTGAGCCTGGATCATTGATTGTGTTGCACCCCTCATGCCACCTGTGTACTTTCAATGCCACCTAGTGCATTAGCCCTTCCCCAGAGGATAATGTCCCTATGACAAAGGTGCAATGAGTTGGCTGCATACCATGCCCTGTTCAAACAAGACAAATTATTAATATGTGTGTCTCTGTGTCATTGCTCAGGTGGATTAAAGTATTCTCACTTTTGCATCCTCACAGGTAGGCGTCAATGCCAAGGGGGAAATCTGGAAGCAAGCCTTCAGTGCCGTGAGGGAGACGGAGGGTTGTAAGCGGCGCCTGGCCCAGGTGAGGAAACGCTGGCAGGATATCCGGTGCTGGACGAAGAGGATCGCACAGGTCCTGCTGGGGGACTCACCTGAGAGCCACAAGAACCGTCGGCGCCGGCGTCTGACCCACATCCAGAAGCGTGTGCTGGCGGTGGTCTTCCCTGAATCGGATAGGCGCTTACGGGAGAAGCAGCAGCTGGAAGGGGGTAGGTACATGTGTGTTTGTTGTGTGTCACCAGCTTTTGGAAGTGCGCAGTTGCATGGATACACTGCCAGGGTTTAAATGTGCAGTGCATAACCTGTTCCCCAAAGTAGACCGGTGCTGTTCTTCCTCCCTTCCCCTCCTTGCCATGTGTTCCCTGGTCTGTGTGTAGTCACTCTTGCACAAGGTTATCTAGGCTGGCAGTTAATCCAAGTGCCCAATGTTTGCAGCATTATGTGTGGGGGTGATGTGTCACAGGTTTTGGGACCTTGCCTGTGCCCTGGCCAGTTCAGTCATTGTGGGGTCCATGTCAGTTGGCACTGATGGTGAGTCCCGACATAGGAGTGTGTCTTAAAAGTGTCCTGCCTCACAGCATGCATGTCCAATGTTGTGCCCTCTGACATGATGTGCATGAGTGGGAGTAATGCATAGTGCAGGGATGGTTGCTTCAGTTGCAGTCATATCCATCCAGGACCATGGAGGAGTGTGGCCACTACTGTGCCCTGGGGCACCTTTTCCTAGGTATCATGTGTGTCATCCAACAATATGGACATTCACTGTGTCTTCGGCATAGGTTGGGCTCTGTGGCATTGTACCCTGGCCTCATCTGTATTTACGTAAACTGTGCTACATGTGTCCACTGTACAGGGTGACCCAATTTTGCTTGTGCATACTCACAGTGGGCAGTGCCTGTGTGTATTGGTACGACAATCTGATGATGGTTGATAGTCAATGATATATGTGGACAGGCGCACCAGGGGTAGTTTGTGTACAATCAGGATTTAGTGCAGGCCATGTGTTTTTATCCCAGAGTAAGAGGTGTAAGTACTTCCTCTGTCTCAATCACATTGTCTCAGGTAGGGGGTGGTTTGTGCGGCCAAGGCCTACATGTCAAAATCTGAAGTCTCTTTGCTGGGTCTGGCCTGTGTGTGATGTTTGTCTGGACATACACTCAAGGTGCAGTGACCCAGTCATGTTGGGCATGGTTTAATGTATTAGCTTTGCAGCATGTGCCAAAAGTTAATAGACATGGTTCCTGCTCATCCCTTTTTTGGCAACGCTGTGTGGTGCAGATGCTGTGCACGATTGTCCCCAGAGCCTGGCTCTGTCCAATTTGATGTCAAGTTATTTGCTGTTGTGTCATGCTCTCCATTGTTTCTCAGTGGCATGGTGGATCAACCAACTGTGTGTTGCTGGGCCTACATGTGTACCTTGTATTGTAGATGTTACTCATGTGGCTTTTCACGCTATGCACTGTGACCTATGTAGATTTGACTCATGTGACATATGTATACAGGTGTCTGATTATTTCCTCTCTCTTCATCTTGCCCACAGCATCGTCGGGGGACTCCGAGGGACACACTGGCACGAACCGTGAGGAGGGAGCGAGCACCAGTGCCAGCAGTGCTGTCTTGTCTGGCGCATCGAGTGGCACGGAGGCCGAGGGGAGTGAGGCGGAGGACCTGTCCAGTCCCACCACCGACTATGACGCTGACGGGTCCGAGGCTGAGCTCCCAGAGGGGGCGGAGGCTGCTCCCACAGCTGGAAGCAGCACTCCATCTCTACCCGCCCCCTCCATTCCCATCACCGGCCTCCCACTTGCTCGGGGCCCTTCCCACGGTGCTGGGTCACCACGTGTCTCCTTCTTGCCAGGTAGCGCACCCCCTGCCCCTGTCTCCACTGCTGCCGTGAATGCTGAGTATGTGGACATCCTGCGCCAGTTGCAGGTTGGTCAGACTGCGATGCTTAATGTCCTCCATGGCCACACCCGAGTGCTCACCCAGATGGAGGCATACATGGAGGGCATCTCAGCTGCGCAGTCTGACCAATGCCAGTTGCTGAGGTCCATAGACTCAACACTGACTGCAGCAGTGGATCTCCTGCAGCGCTGTGTCCCCCCCTACCCCTGCACCATCCACACTTCCCACTCCCATGCCTGTCCCAAGCACACCCAGACGTCCCCATGCACGCACCCCACCAGACACAGGCACCACACCACCAGGGAAGGCCAAGCGCACACCTCCTCTCACGCACACACAGGGTGAAGTAGGCACACCCACTGGGTCGGGAGGGCAAACGGAAGACACGCAGCCACAGTGGGAGTCCACATTCGTCACAACCCACTCCCTCCGAATCCACTCCCCTTAGCTCTCCTGGCCAAGATTCCAACAAAGATTCCTTCATGGCCGCTCTGTCCCTGAGCCCCAGAGTGACACCACCCCGCAAGCGGTCAAAGGAGTCCCCGGTCAGGGTAGTTGAGTCCCCCCCCTGTCCACACCCTCCCCCAGTAGCGCTGCGACCCATCCCTCCGATTCCCCCCTCCTTGGGGCCTGTGGTTCCTTCGGGTGCAGGGGAGATGCTGGGGGACCTTGCAACCGTGTGCAGTTGTGCAGCGCCATTCTCACCACCACCTTTGGTGCTGCCCCACCCCCTGTGGTGGAGTCCTCCGTCCCTGCACCCACAACACCTACCCTTGCCCCTCCTGTCCCTGCTGTGCCTGGTCCTTCCCCCTCACATGATGCCCCCCCCTGTGGAAGCAAAGGAGGTATGAACTGTGCAGGCAAGCTAGGGGACACGCCAGGAATTGCACTATGGACTGCCCTATGGGCCTTGTACATATTGAACTTTTATTAACAAATTATTTTTTCATGCTGAATAAAGCAATGTTTTTTTTCCTTTGTACACTACTGCTTTTCTGGTATTGCTGTTGGTGGTGCTGCTCCATGATTTGGGGTGGTGATAATGTGTTAGGTGTCTGGGAAATGTTGTGGTGTGCTGCTCATGGGGTGGACCCTGGTATCTGTGTGCCATCACAAGGGCTCTGCAAATAATCTTTGGTCATGTGTGTTCTTACAGTATGGTGATATTGTCCCAAGGTGTGTTCCTTCCTCCGTGGACCCTGACATCTTCCCTGCAGGGTGTTTCCAAAATGTTGTGCTGAGCTGTGTCTACATTTCCTTGGTGTGTGACGTATCCGTTCAACTTTGGCCATGCATGCTGGGCAATGTCTCCACCTGCATCATTAGTGGCATCCTTGGTGGTCACTGTACTTGTGTATGGAATGTATTGACATTACTTCATGTGGACATGTTCCCTTTTACACACTATGCATGTATGTACTCCCAGCCTCGCACACATGTGTTACGTGTTCTGCAGGGTCTTTGGGCACCTGACTGACATTTGTGGCCATTGTATCTGTGGGTACTCCACCCTTTTCTTTCCATGGGCACTGCTGGGAGGACTCTGCACCCACCCCTCCTGTGTCTGGGCACTGCTGGGTGGACTCTGCACCCACCCCTCCTGTTTCTGGGCACTGCTGGGAGTGATAGGCACCCACCCCTCCTATGTCTGGGCACTGCTGGGAGGACTCTGCACCCACCCCTCCTGTGTCTGGGCACTGCTGGGTGTGATAGGCACCCACCCCTCCTATGTCTGGGCACTGCTGGGAGTGATAGGCACTCACCACTCCTATGTCTGGGCACTGCTGGGAGGACTCTGCACCCACCCCTCCTGTGTCTGGGCACTGCTGGGAGGACTCTGTACCCACCCCTCCTGTGTCTGGGCACTGCTGGGAGGACTCTGCACCCACCCCTCCTATGTCTGGGCAGTGCTGGGTGGACTCTGCACCCACCCCTCCTATGTCTGGGCACTGCTGGGAGGACTCTGCACCCACCCCTCCTGTGTTTGGGCACTGCTGGGAGGACTCTGCACCCACCCCTCTTGTGTCTGGGCACTGCTGGGAGTGATAGGCACCCACCCCTCCTATGTCTGGGCACTGCTGGGTGTGATAGGCACCCACCACTCCTGTGTCTGGGCACTGCTGGGAGGACTCTGCACCCACCCCTCTTGTGTCTGGGCACTGCTGGGAGTGATAGGCACCCACCCCTCCTATGTCTGGGCACTGCTGGGAGGACGCTGCACCCACCCCTCCTGTGTCTGGGCACCGCTGGGAGTGATAGGCACCCACCCCTCCTATGTCTGGGCACTGCTGGGAGTGATAGGCACCCACCACTCCTATGTCTGGGCACTGCTGGGAGGACTCTGCACCCACCCCTCCTGTGTCTGGGCACTGCTGGGAGGACTCTGCACCCACCCCTCCTGTGTCTGGGCACTGCTGGGAGGACTCTGCACCCACCCCTCCTGTGTCTGGGCACTGCTGGGAGTGATAGGCACCCACCCCTCCTATGTCTGGGCACTGCTGGGGGTGATGGGCACCCACCCCTCCTATGTCTGGGCACTGCTGGGAGGACTCTGCATCCACCCCTTCTATGTGTGGGCACTGCTGGGAGTGCTAGGCACCCACCCCTCCTCTGTCTGGCCACTGCTGGGGGGACTCTGCACCCACACCTCCTATGTCTGGGCACTGCTGGGAGGACTCTGCACCCACCCCTCCTGTGTCTGGGCACTGCTGGGAGGACTCTGCACCCACCCCTCCTATGTCTGGCCATGTACGCTCGGGACATACATGGGTGGGGGTACGCTCCGTACATACATGGGTGGGGTGTGGGTACGCTCCATTCATACATGGGTGGGGGTACGCTCCGTACATACACGGGTGGGGGTACGCTCCGTACATACACTGGTGGGGTGTGGGTACGCTCCATTCATACACGGGTGGGGGTACGCTCCGTACATACACTGGTGGGGTGTGGGTACGCTCCATTCATACACGGGTGGGGGTACGCTCCGTACATACACGGGTGGGGGTACGCTCCGTACATTCCCGTACCCACGCTCTGCAGGCCTGGGTACGGCCCGTACCCATGCCTTTGGAACGTGGGTACAGTGCGTACCACCATTGTTGGGGTGCCGTAGGGGTCCGCATCATACCCAGGCCTTAAGAGCGTGGGTACGGGTCGTACCACGTGTACCCCTATGTCACTCCAACAATGGCGGTACGGCCCGTACCCACACTCTGAAGGCCTGGGTACGATGCGTAGCCCTACGGCACCCCATTGGGGGTCCGCACCGTACCCAGGCCTGAAGAGCGTGGGTACGGGCCGTACCACCATTGTTGGAGTGACGTAGGGGTACACGTGGTACGACCCGTACCCACGCTCTTAAGGCCTGGGTACGGTGCAGACCCCCAATGGGGTGCCATAGGGGTACGCACCGTACCCAGGCCTTCAGAGCATGGGTACGGGTCGTACCATGCGTACCCCTACATCACCCCAACAATGCTGGTACGGCCCGTACCCAGGCCTTTAGAACGTGGGTACGGGCCGTACCTCCATTGTTGGGGTGACGTAGGGGTGGGCGTGGTACGACCCGTACCCACGCTCTTAAGGCGTGGGTACAGTATGTACCGGAATTGTTGTGTTGCCGGTTCGCGTCAACATCCACTTCCGTTGTGGCGGACGCTTGCGTTGCTGGACACGCCCCACCCCCTCGAAGTGACCAGGTCCTGCAGGTCAGGTATGTCCAGGGCATGTCTGATTTGTGACTTGGGTGGGGGTTATGTGTCCTGCCCCTGCCCCCCCCTTTGCCCATGGGTGTTGTTCTGACCTTCTGCGGCGTCTGCGTCGGTTCCTGGAGAGCAGGTGGACTGCTATGAGGGCTGGGATGACACGTAGGTTCGGGTCCATGGGTGTCCGTCGCGTACAGGTGCTCCTTGTGCGCGTCGTCCTGATTTCCCGGCAGTTTTTGGCAGCCGGAGAATATAATCCGTGCGGGGTGACGTCGGTACGGATCGTACTTCCTGGTTCGTGAAACGAAGCCTGAATGCGTCCTGAGTCGGACGGAGAAAATGCTCCGTCCGACGGTTCGTACCCGGTTTCTCCAGGATCGGAATCCACGCCAAAATGGTTTGTAAAGAGAGGATTGAAGTGGCACCAATTTCTCCCTTTGGTTAAAACCTGTTTGCATCTCCAACACCCTGACCTCATGATTGTGCACTGTGGTAGTAACGACCTAGGCACATTGACAGGTGTAGGTTTGGAAATGCTAATGAAGGACACCTTTAGACAATTGATGTTGCTTTTGCCTCAAACTGTCTTTGTATATTCCAATATATGCCAAAGACAGAAGTGGAAATGGTCAAACCAATTTTGTCCTCATGTTGAAAAATCTAGGAAAAATTTCAACAAAGCTGTGTCTGCACACCTAAGAGACCATAGAATGGGGTTGATCTACAACAACAACATACATTTTGATATGGCTGATATCTACAGAAATGATGGAGTACACTTCACAGATCAGGGACATCGAGTTTTTCTGAATAACCAGAAACTGTGCATCCGCACATATATGTAACTCCAACTAATAAACACAAAGGCTCTTTTTAGAGCTGTCTTGTATTCCCAATATCGGTTCGCAGAGTGACAGTTGCGATCTGACTAGCAAAAGGAGACCTGCGGGCCATCGAGCAGCCTTGCAGAGGGAGAGCTGCAGCCCCTGGGCTCGGCTCGCACAGAGAGAGCTACGGGCCGGTGGCTCGCAAACACAGAGCTGTGAGCCAATGGACTGGTAGCGTTTTATGGTTTAGGGTAGTACAGTGGTGTTTGGGTAGTGTAGGGGTCGTGCTAGGGATAGCGTTTTATGGTATAGGGTAGTGCAGTTGTGTTTGGGTACTGTAGTGGGTCTTGTTGGGGAGTGATTTAGGGTTTAGGGTAGTGCAGGGGTGTTGGGTACTGTCGGGAGTCATGCTGGCGGTAATGTTTTAGGGTGTAGGGTAGTGCAGTGGTGTTTGGATAGTATAGGTCGTGCTGGGGGTAGATTTAGGGTTTACAATAGTGTAGTAATGTTTGGGTAGTGTAGGAAGTCATGCTGGGGGTAGATTTAGGGTTTAGGGTAGTGCAGTGGTATTTGTGTAGTGTAGGGGGTCGTGTTTTAGGGTTTAGGGCAGTGCAGTGGTGTTTGGGTAGTGTGGGGTTCGTGCTGGGGTAGTGTTTTAGGGTTTAGGGTAGTGCAGTGGTGTTTGGGTAGTGTAGGGAGTCGGGCTGGCGGTAGTGTTTTAGGATCTAGGGTAGTGCAGTGGTGTTTGGAGAGTATAGGGGGTCGTGCTGGGGGTAGATTTAGGGTTTATGATAGTGTAGTGATGTTTGGGTAGTGTAGGAAGTCATGCTGGGGGTAGATTTAGGGTTTAGGGTAGTGCAGTGGTGATTGTGTAGTGTAGGGAGTCATGCTGGGGTAGTGTTTTAGGGTTTGGGGTAGTGCAGTGGTGTTTGTGTAGTGTAGAGGGTTGTGCTGGATGTAATTTTAGGGTTTAGGGTAGTGCAGTGGTGTTTTGGTAGTATAGGAGGTCATGCTGGGGGTAGTGTTTTACGTTTTAGGGTAGTGCAGTGGTGTTTGGGTTTTGTAGGGGATTGTGCTGGGGGTAATGTTTTAGGGTTTTAGGGTAGTGCAGTAGTGTTTGTTAAGTGTAGGGGGTCGTGCTGGGGTACAGGTAGTGCAGTGGTGTTTGGGTAGTGTAGAGGGTCGTGCCGACAGACTGACTGACAGAGCTCTGAGCCAACTGACTGGCATCTGAAAGCATAGCCGCAACCTGATGATATCGGTAGAGGCAGCATGAAATGGGTATCTCACACAGACACAGAGGCCAGTGTTGCCTCGCAGAGGTAAAACTACACACCCAATGGCTTCTACACGGAGAGATGCGAGCTGACGGACTAAGTCACAAAATACCTGCCAACATTTCCTACTTTCAATCGTTCACAGCCAATGAGCCACGAGCTCGTGCTCGCAACCCCTCAGCCAATCAGATTTCAGAATTCTTCAAATATTGATATCTGTAAAATGTTATATTTCTCAAAAACTACTGAACGGATGTACACCATTTCAACAAAAGCGCGCTTTCTGAACCACAACATTTCTCCCTGCCAAATTTGACGTAATTCCGTTCAGCAGTTTGACCTGTAGCCTTCTCTAAAGTTTCCTATGGAAATTACATTGAGAAATCACATTTGGGACTCCCCTTTTTTCTCAGTCCCCCCTCGACCAATCACCCCCAAACTTTCAAGATAGGAGCTGATGGAAAAAGAGAAACTTTTTGGAAAATTTCGTAAAGATTCGTCAAACGACGCCAAAGTTATAAGCACATGGAGGGCTCCAGAAGAGGGGCCACGCAACCCCACTCCCAACATGAGTGAAGCCCCAGGGCTGCAGGGACCCCAGCAGGCCCCCGCAGCCCCAGCGAATCCCCGCTTTATTATTTTTTAAGAAATGCCCACGGGACCTAGCCCACGTGGGGGCCTCATTAAAATAAAATGCGGGAAACCGTGACCCCAGCGCGAATTGCGCCAATTTTTTTAAAAAAATTAAAATGCTTTTTTTGGACCTGCGGTCCTTCTGGGACCCCCTGAGCAGGCCTAGGGGGTCAGGGTGTTTCTACCCTGCCGCATCTCTTGTTTTATACCTTTGTTTCTCTGTTTGCTAGTGACTCGCTTCCACCAAGCTACAAGATGGCTGCCAACACTTCCTGGTTTGGAGCGTTGGCAGCCAATCACAGTGAAGCTCGCACACGGGACTTAGGCTCCGCCGAGATATTGAACCTTTTATTTTTCTAATTTCTCAGCAACTACTGAACGGATTTACACCATTTAAAAAAAAAGGTCGCTTTCTGAACCAAGCCCTACCTTTCTGCCAAATTTGGTGTAAATCTATTCCGAAGTTTCGGCTGTAGTCTTGCACAAAGTTTCCTATGGGAAATTGATTTTTCTTACTCTTATTTATGCAATGGGTTAAAAACTACTGAACGGATTTACACCATTTAAAAAAAAGGTCGCTTTCTGAACCAAGCTCTATCTTTTTGCCAAATTTGAGGTAATTCCGTTCAGCAGTTCGGGCTGTAGCTCGTCGCAGAATTTCCTATGGAAATTAACATGGAGAAAACGCATTTTGGGACCCCCCCTTTTTTCTCAGCCCCCGCTTGACAAATCACCCCCAAAATTTCAGGATAGGAGCAGACCTGGATAGACTTTTCTTTTGGAGAATTTCGTAAAGATTCCTCATATGACGCCAAAGTTATTAGCAAATGCTTTTCCTATGGAAACTAGGTTGTAAATATAACTACCCACTGGCAACCGCCAGTAGGTTATATATAACACACGGTTGAAAATTCTTTGTCTACCCAACAACGAGTGCACTCACAGGTATTCAATCAAATTAAAACTTTACTCTGCAAGCCTCCAGAAACTGACAGACACATTTTGGCACGTCGCCTTTTTCAATGTCAGTGCGCTTACTGTCGAATGAACATTTAAGGTGAAAATGAACAGAAACCAAAAAAGGAATAAAAATCATCAACAGTGAAGATGAGCACAAATTACAACAATTCATACACCACCGTGGCGGCCATCTTGTAGTGGGTAAAACAACATATTACTCCATATGAGTGTCACTCAGTGCGCAATTCTTATGTAATCACAATTCCTGAATTAAAAGAATAATCAAAAAAGCATCATTTGAGTGTCAGTGTTCATGGTCATCAAGTCCTGAATGGGCAATACAAAAAGACGTGTAATGGAAAAACATTTATAGACTCTGTACATTGTGCTTTCAAAATAAAATACCAATATCACTTCCTGTAGCACGCAGGTATATGTACAGATCAGTTTTTTTCAGAAGCAGCTAATTCATAATAATTTTAAAACCATATGGGCAGCTGTATCTCTGGGCCCTCATCAGTCTACACAGTGAACTGGTTGTCAGTGGGAGAAAACAGTAGAATGTGCCTGAATACAGTAGTTGTTACTCAAGGTGTACCCACATCTCTTCATCATTATTAAGGCCCTGTGGGGGTCATAGTTTGGAGTTCTATGATATATTTGGACTCCAGGACACGTAGTTTAAGGACCCTGTCTCCCCTTCGTTCATTCTTGGGCACATGATCCAAGTAGAAAAATCTCAGGAGGTCACGATTACTATTGTGTGTCATTTGAAAATGACGAGCCACAGGATAAGTGGGGTCATTTTTTTGTAATGGCACACATGTGCTCTAAGATTCGGTTTTTAGTGGGGTGGACGGTGCTCCCTATGTACCGCTTATGGCACGGGTACTCCAGACAGTATATTGTAAAGTCTGAGTTGCAATTACGAAGCATATTAATGCTTCGTACCTTGTCAGTGGCCTGTCCTGAGATTTTGTATTTGGTGAATTTACTGATGTACTTACACACCTTGCAATTCATGCAAGGAAAGAACCCCTTTGGCTGCTCTGCTTTATAGATATTAGAAGTGGTCGAGCAGAAGTGACTGTTCGTTAGATGGTCACTTTGTGAGGTACACTGTCTGCATGTGATTTGAGGTGAGGGTTTCATGGTACCCTTTAGGGTGTTATCTGTGAGCAGTATGTGCCAGTTCTTCTTGAAAGACCTCAATACTAGGTGCGATTTTTCACATTATTCAGTTATCATTCTCACCTGATTGTTAACACTAGGCTTAACAATGGTCGTGATGCTGTTGGTCTTTAACAGATCCTGTCTGTGTATTTTGTCTGCCCTGTTCTGTGCCCCTCTCAAGGAGTGTTAGTGTATCCCCTTGCTCTGAAACATCTCATAGTTTCATCCTGTGAACTCTGACATTCAAAGTCATTGGTGCAATTCAGCTTGACACGTAGGAGCTCTCTTTATGGAATGTTATTGATAAGACTCTTCGGATAAAGCTCCCCATGTGCAAAAAGGAATTGCCTGCAGTAGGTTTTCAAAAAAGCTTGGTTAGGAGTCTATCCCCTTCCACATAGACCTCCAAGTCAAGATAGAAGACAGCAAAACTACTTCTATGTTCAGAGAAGACAAGATTCAAATTATTCTGGTTGAGTAAGTTTATATATTCAGCGGCAGAGGTGCAACTGCCCCTCCACATGATGAAGATGTCATCAATGTAGCGAGACCATAGGGCCACACTCTCAATCCAGTTGTTTGGTCCCTCTGCCCAGGCCACATGCTTCTCCCACCAGCCTATGAACAAGTTCGCATAGCTGGGGGCGAAGCACATGCCCATCACTGTCCATCGCTGCTGTCTGTAAAGCTGGCCAGAAAAAAATTATATATTGTTTTCCAAGCAAAACCTAATCATAGACAACAACATCATATTATGTGTCTGGTACTTGAGAGGTGTTTTGTTCAAAAACCATTTCACTGCAGAAATGCCTTGCTCATGCTCCATACAGGTATAGAGACTGGTGATATCCAGCGTGATAAGTAGCATATCATCGTCCCATATGATCTCCTCAATTCTTCTTAGAAAATCTTGGGTGTCAATTGTATAAGAGCAAAGTTATTTGACCCAAGGTGCCAGAAATGAATCAATGTAAGTGGAAGTGTTTTCCAACAAACTATTGAGAGAGGAGACAATGGGTCCCCCCGGTGGATTGCTCAGGTCCTTATGCACCTTGGGGAGATGGTAGAATGTGGGGAGAACAGGGTATTCACAGAGAAGAAAGTTGACAAATTTTGGTCCAGCATACCCATGTCCCTCCATTTTATCAATTCCATGATATGCACTGATGCAGTTCGCTTATACCGCTCTGGAAATGGGGATGTAGCATTGTCTGTCACCCAATTGTCTCAATGCTTCCATCACGTATTGCTCCTTACTGAAAATCACAATGTTTCCTCCCATGTCCGAAGGCTTCATTACAAGGTAGTAATCTTTAATAAGTGATTGTATGACTTTCCACTGCATCATTAAAAACATCAATAGCATTGTGTGGCATTTGGGGTATTGTTCTTGATTTTCTCTTTAATGCACTTCTACCCCCTACTTGTGGGATACCAGTAATGTTAGGACATATATCCATTGTTGTCATTTCTTCAGAAGACCTAATTTACGATGCTTCCCCTAATGCTCGCAGTGCCATCAGGGTGTCTAGGTCATGGCCTGTTAGAAGGTCAGTATCCTCTATCGCTACAGTTCCTTCTCACGATGGATTCAGTGGAAGTAGCAGAATAATTTATAGTCATTTTTATTTTCTTACAAAGTTGTAGAGATCAATGAGTGTTTGTGCATATTGAAAGCTTGCCATAGGTCAGAAAGTCAGGCCTAGTTTTAAAACCTGTTGTTCGTCTGTACTCAAGGTTCTATTAGAGAGATTGATAATAGTTCTCTCCTCTATTGCTTCTTCCAGTTGCCACGTTGCCCCTTGCTGCGAGTCACTCTCATGTTTGTGGAGTCTCCCCCCGTCCTTTTTGGCCCCTTCTGGTTTTGCGCTTGGATGGTCTGGGGGTGGAATCTCTGGTCAGGTCTGTGTTTGCATTCTCTGATGAGCTTGTATTCCCAGAAAAAAGCTGGCTCTCCAGCCTTTCTCGTTTCTTCCATGGGACCCATGGATTGTTCCCCTTCTGAGGTTTCTACCTCTGATTCAGAGGTTTCTCTACTTGTGATATTGCTCCCTTCTTTGAGCAGTTCGTTTCCTTTGGGCGTCAAATTTCCATGCGAATATTAAAACGCAGCCCATCTCATTGTCTTGTTCGTCACTCTGGAATTTGGTTTGGTTATGGTGTTTGATTATGCCTTCGTAATCCTTGAGCCGGTCTTTCATGGCCCGCTTCAATTCCTCACTTCGATTTGTGTCTTTATCAGAGGAAATCATCTCTTCAGATTTTCTGATCTCATCTACTAGCTTCTCCCTGTCGCTCCATGCGTACTTGATCAAAATCCTGACCATGCCCTTAGCGGACTCCGTAGTGTGTTCTGACCAGTCCTTTAATAAGTCCGGGTCTGGGTTCTCTATGAGGGTACGGTGTAAATACAAAGGCCCCTCGGGATACGCTCTACGTCCAAGTATATTTTGAGTGAGGTTGCCTCCCACCACTTACGAATGTCTTTTTCATAAGTCTTCTCCAGTGTCTGGAATAACATTTTGAGATTGCTTGGTGGTTTGGCTGGGGCCCCCATTCCTGTAGGAGCACACTTTGCTCGTCTGAAACCCTGTTTAAAGATGTCCGCTGCTGCTTCTTGTTCGGTTACACTGGCCATGGTAAATATAGTTCTTTACCCATGATAAACTGGAGGCTTGCGCTTGCAATAAAATTATACCCTCGGGACTCCTGCCACTAAAGATTTGAATTTGAGCATAACAGGGGTAGGCAAACACTCACTGAAGGTCTGACGCGCCAGTGCCTGGTCATACAACCCGACGTCTGCAGCATCTTCCAGTTGGCCGGCGTCTCTGCTCTCGCTGCTGCTGCTCGTGCTCATAAACAATTCCTCGGTCCACCTGTAAGTTTCAGGCATTGATTAACAGTTCGGCAGTGGGGCAGGCGTCAACACAATACTCAAGTTTTACTTTGAATACCCGTGAGTGCACTTGTTTTTGGGTTGAGAAGGAATTTTCAATCTTGTGGTTCTGTGTGTCGCGGCTCACCACCGCAGGAGTTTCCGCACCCGGGACACGTGGAGTGGCGGCTGTGGACTTGAAAGAGTGGAATATATATATATATATATATATATATATATATATATATTTTTTTTTAGAGCAAATGGCACTCGCACTCAGGAACCTTGCAAATATTTATTGTTAACAGAGTTCCCTTCTGTTACACCGACGCGTTTCAGCCCTGTCGGCCTTGTTCACGGTAGGTGATACTATTTCCTGTTACATTTTAAAGCATTTCCTATACAACGTAGTGAGCCCCATAGGATTCTGGGAACTGAAGTTTTTTCATAATGCTATCAAAAGTTGAAAATAATTTTTAGGTAATCACCTCGTAACAGTGAGAAACATATTAAATGGGTTTCCAAAACAACAGGCATTTGGACAGTTGTCAATAACTGCAACAGTATTAATTAATGAAAAATTATTTCACAATGCTGTTTGAGATAGGCAATACTTCTCAAAGAATTATTTTATAAATTATAAATGTTCCAGTTCTATAAGTAGCCTGGTTACAGAACATTTAAAGTGGTAATGTATAGCAATTTGAAATTGGGGCAGAGAGCGCCGCCTTTACGGGAGCTTTCACATTGGGTAAGTGTTCAGCAATGTGCTTCTAAAATGCGTACAAACTCCGCCGAAGCGACTTGATAGTGTAAAAGTGCATCAATCCGGCATTTGCGCATAGAACTGCAGCGCAAAATCGGAATTGACTTACACTAAGTAGGAACCTTGTGAGAGACATAACATCTTGAGACAACCCGCCTGAAACTAAAATCTACTCTTTAAACACAACTTGGCGAGTGGACTGAGGTCATAGGGAAACAACACCTGAGGATTATAATCGAGACTTGCATAAAGATGGAGGAACGTAAAGCCAAACGCGCAATCAAAGCAGCAACCTTTTTTCGACCTGTGGGGAATGATGATGCCCCAACGGAAGTGGACAATACCATACGTAATGATACCAATCCAACATTAAAACAATTGTTCTCATCAATTGAAAAACAGTATAAGCGGGAAATAAGTAAAAGCTGGGAAGCACTCGCACTTCAAAAGTATCTTGAAATTAATCGAATCCCACGCGGGCTGAGAATCTTTACAATGCCCACCCACCCAGATACAAGAACTGACATGCTTGAGGAATGGGGGGCGAATAACACAGCATGTAGCCAAAACATGATGCGCATCCTTATAAAATATGCCGAAAAAGATCTGGAGGAAATACATATCCAAATCCAAGAACTGGAAGCCAAAATCTGTGCTAACAATAAAGATGACACTGAAAAACTCAGGAAGGAAATGGAAGAACGTCTAGAGAAGTATGAGGACGAAATAGAACAACGGAAAAAGAGAAAGTTTGCTCGTGATGAAGCCGATTATAAACATGGTAGAATTCTCACGTTTGCCAAAAGATTTGATGCATTGAAATTGAATCGAACAACAACACTTACAAAACCTTCAAGTGATGTAGAAACAGAATCAGATGTCAGTGGTAGTGAGAGTGAAAAAACCTCCAGCACTATTAAACCCACCAACACGACTTTTTTAGAGGAAATGCGCCTCGTCAACCTGGACCAGAACTTATTCCGGACTCGGGGGAGAGGCAGGGGCAGAGGACGAGGCAGAGGGTATGGAAGAGGCAATTCAAAGTCTTTAGAAGCCTCAGGAAAACCCGGAGATCCAAACGAAAAAAGAACATATGGTCTCAGAAATCGCACAAAGAAGAATTAGCTATTGAAAACCTAATAGTGAATTTATCAGACTACACAACAACGGACACTGAACAAAAAATCCTCAACAAAGGCCTATCGTTCTGCCCTGAAAAACATTTTGACTACACTACCACCAAAATCGACATATACAAATATGTGCGGAAATTAAAACTAGCTAAAATACATGCATCAAGGAAATCAAATATCCCGCACTCGGCGGATGCAAGCACCAAACCGATTGAGGAAGACCGACTCACAATTGAGGAAATCCCACATCTATTGAGCCTATATGATTTAGCCAATGATACGGAAAGTGAACAAACCACCAATTTAGAGACTCTCAAACTACTTGAAATTGATACCAAGCAACACGAACCCAGTGGTTTAAAACAAAAATCTAAATACAGTCCTCAGCTGTCACCAGGTAACAAAATTGACTCTTTCTCTGAAATAATTATGAACGAAATTGATAAAATCCAGAAAACAAGGAACAATAAAATCAGGGAAAATGTCTCAAAAAAAGAAAGTCAAGCTATTCAAAATCTGGCAAACAACTCCAATATAATTATAAAACCGGCTGATAAGGGCGGTAACATCGTAATCCTCAACACCAGGGACTACGTAGAAGAAGCTCATCGCCAATTAAGTGACACTGAGAAATATGCTAAACTCACCAACAATCCTATGTTTAAAATGCTTCAGGAGGTTGAAAAGAACCTAAATGAGTGGCATGAACACAACCTACTCAACATCGAGGAAAAGAAATTTCTATTTAAAGAAAATCCAACGATTCCAACGATATATTTTCTGCCGAAAATACACAAAACACTGATCAAACCACCGGGGAGACCAATCGTATCCTCTTGTGACTCAATATATGAGAACATCTCCATGTATATTGACCGATATCTTACACCCCTAGTAAGAAATTTGTCTTCATACATTCAAGACACAAGTGATTTTTTACGGATTTTGGCCAATACATCGTGGAACCCAAACTATCTTATGGTGACATAGATGTAGTATCACTGTACACCTCTATAGAACACACCATTGGCCTGAATGCTTGCGCCTACTTTTTACGTCAAAAGAGCATACATGAACTAGAACACTCAGCCATGCTATTGACCATGATTGAAATATGTCTAAAAAACAATATATTCTTGTTTAATCATCAACTGTACCATCAACTGTGTGGCTGTGCCATGGGAATTTCCTTCTCGCCCAATTACGCTAACCTCACAATGGGATGGTGGGAGAAGGAAATAGCATGGGGCCCTCAAAATAACACAGCACTTGAGAAAATCGTTTTGTGGACAAGATATATTGACGATTTGTTTTTAATTTGGAATGGAGACAAAGAAGACTTTATGTCATATTTCAATAATCTCAACAACAACAATATTGGCCTTTCATTCACGTGCAATACTAGCCGCCACAAAATTGACTTCCTGGATATATCTGTGTATATTGAAAATGACCAAATTGAGACAACTCTATTCTGGAAGAAAACAGCCACCAATAGCATTCTGCATGCAGATAGTTTTCACCCTAAGGCTCTACTCAGAAGCATTCCATACGGCGAGTTCATCCGCATGAAAAGAAATTGTTCAAAAGATGCAGATGCGAACAAACAAATTCTAGAATGCACAAGGAGACTTCAAAAACGTGGTTACAGAATGAGAGACCTTAACAAATGCATGGAACGAGTACAAACAAAGAGTAGAACAGACATTCTGGTCAAAAAACACTCAGAACCGAATATTCAACCAACCATTGAACACCAGTCTGCTCCTCGGCTGATACTTACATACAGCAAAGAATCGTACAAAATCCGACAAATCATCCAAAAGTACTGGTCGATACTACAACTGGACCAAGATCTGATGCCAATTATTGGAACACAACCATCTATTGCATATAAAAAGGTCCAATCTATCAGAGACCTTACTGCAAAGAGCCATTTTCAAACCATCAAAACTGTACAATCTAACTGGCTTATGCAACAACAAATAGGCTTCAGAAAATGCAACAATTGCAAAGCATGCAAAATTGGGAAAAACATGAGAACACTCACAGATCCAGAAGGCAAAACCATTCACATCAAACATAAAATAACATGCACAACAAAATTTGTCATTTATGTAATCCAATGTGACTGCGGTATGCTCTACATAGGCAGCACCATTTGCATGCTAAAGAAGCGCATCTTGGAACATGTTAGAGCGGTAAAAAACAAAGACCTCTCCTATGCTACCGCAAAACACATGATAGCATGCCAGGAAGGAAACTGGATGAACATGTCAATCTTTGCAATCGACTCTATTGAAATCAATGAGAGGCTGGGCGACCGCCAGAAAAAACTGAGACAACTTGAATCGAAATACATAATACGACTACGGACCAAGCACCCGAGAGGGATGAACTTGGACGAGGAACTCTATGTACACCTCTAGCTGAACTGAGCAATATAAGGATTTTTTGCATACGTACCCATCTTTGCAACTCTCTTTCCCTATCTTTTTGAAAACAGCTACTTATTGTTTCTGCAGATCTTCTGATCACTCATGAAATTTTGAATACTCTCTGGAACACTGAAACTGGCCACTAATGCCAGTTTACCAACCACCAATTTCAAATTGCTATACATAACCACTTTAAATGTTCTGTAACCAGGCTACTTATAGAACTGGAACATTTATAATTTATAAAATAATTCTTTGAGAAGTATTGCCTATCTCAAATAGCATTGTGAAATAATTTTTCATTAATTAATACTGTTGCAGTTATTGACAACTGTCCAAATGCCTGTTGTTTTGGAAACCCATTTAATATGTTTCTCACTGTTACGAGGTGATTACCTAAAAATTATTTTCAACTTTTGATAACATTATGAAAAAACTTCAGTTCCCAGAATCCTATGGGGCTCACTACGTTGTATAGGAAATGCTTTAAAATGTAACAGGAAATAGTATCACCTACCGTGAACAAGGCCGACAGGGCTGAAACGCGTCGGTGTAACAGAAGGGAACTCTGTTAACAATAAATATTTTCAAGGTTCCTGAGTGCGAGTGTCATTTGCTCTTAAATTGATTCTGGCCGCTGGCTTGGCCCAACACTCGCACCCGCTGCTGAGCGATCCGAATCCAAGCCGCATTGAAGAGAATATATATATATATATATTACCTACTGCCGGTCGCCAGTAGGTAGATATAGTTAGGACCTATTTTCCATAGGAAATCTGCAACATTCTATTTGGAATAACTTTGGCGCCGATTGACGAATCATCGCAAAATTTTCGAAACCAGCTCTGGTCCACTCCTATCCTGAAAGTTTCATGGTGATTCCTCAAGTGAGGGCAGAGAAAAAAGGGGGGTCCCAAAACGCGTTTTCTCCATGCAATTTCCCATAGGACCTTTAGCCGCAGCTTTAGCCCGAACTGCTGAACGGAATTACACCAAATTTGGCAAACTCATGCCTTTTGCTTAAATGGTGTAAATCCGTTCAGTAGTTCCTGAGAAAATGACATTTGAAAGTACATATATACCTATGGCCTCGGAGGGTCCACCTATCCTAAGCGTAGCCTAAGCGCACCCTGCCGTGCACGAGCTGTATTCTAATTGGCTGTCAACACTCCAAATCAGGAAGTGTTGGCAGCCATCTTGTGCCTCGGTAGAACCGGGGGCAGGGTAGAAACACCATGACCCCTTAGGCCTGCTCAGGGGGCCCCACAAAGATCCCCAGGGCCAAAAAAAGCATTTTTTAAAGAAAAACATTGGCGAAATTCGCGCACCCAGCGTGAATTTCGGCCGAAATAAAAAAAAGACGAAGACCGGGCTCCCGCGCTTCGTTGCTATTTAGCCCCCGGGTGGGCCAAATCCCGGGGGCAATGTTTTAATTATTATGGGGGGACTGCCACCCCCGGGACTTTTTGCTAATGTATGCAGGAGGTTCACGGCCCCCCACAGCCCTGGGGACCACCACCCCCCGGGCTCTAAGCAATTAACATCGTTAATCAGCTTTGCTTCATTGAAGCGAGAGCAGGTTTCCCTGCTCTCGCTTCAATGAAGCAAAGCAGTTTGCAATGACTAGGTGGGAGCCGCGAGGCCTGTCATTGCAAGTTACAGTGTCCCGGGGGTGGGCACCCCGGGACACTGCAGGAGCCGGCCCTGGGGGGTGGCGGTCCCCAGGGCCTATTCAAGGCTCCAGGAGGGGGGACACGTGGCCCCCCTCCCACATTGACAAGTTGCCCCGGGGGATGGCGGTCCCCGGGGCTGGGGGGGCTGCAAGCCCCCCCACCCATTTTCAAGAAGCCCTGGGGGTGGCGGTCCCCGGGGCTGCGGGGGGGCCGTGAGCTCCCCGCATATACTATCTTTGAGCCCCGGGGGGTGGTGATCCCTGGGGCCGTGTGGGGGGGATTGGGACCCCCCACACTTTTTTTAATTCTGCCCCCGTGATTTGGCCCCCCCAGGGGCCAAATACCAAAGATGCGCGGGAACCCCGCGCTTCTTTTTTTAAAATTTTCTGCCGAAATTTGCGCTGGGTGCGCGAATCTCGCAGTTCAAAAAAACAAAGCTTTTTTTGGCCCTGGGGGTCCTTGTGGGACCCCCTGCGTAGGCCTAGGGGGTCAGGGTGTTTCTACCCTGCCCCCTTTTTACGTTTTTCGCATTTGTTTTATAGATTTCTTGTGCCTCGGTTCTACCGAGGCACAAGATTGCTGCCAACACTTCCTGATCTGGAGTGTTGACAGCCAATTGGAAAACAGCTCGTGCACGGCAGGGTGCGCGCTGGGTGCGGGGAGGGTGCGCGGATCCTCCGATGCCATAGATATATCTATTATTTTACTTTTGATTTTCTCAGGAACTACTGAACGGATTTACACCATTTAAGCAAAAGGCTCGAGTCTTTACATAGGACTACCTCTTTGCCAAATTTGGTGTAATTCCGTTCAGCAGTTCGGGCTGTAGCTGCGTCAAAAGGTCCTGTGGGGAAAATGCATGGGGAAAATGTGTTTTGGGACCCCCCTTTTTTCTCAGCCCCCGCTTGACGAATCACCGTGAAATTTTCAGGATAGGAGCGGACCGGAGCTGGCCAAAAGTTTGGAAAATTTCACGATGATTCGTCAATCGGCGCCAACCTTATTCCAAATAGAATGTTGCGGATTTCCTATGGAAAATAGGTCCTAACTATATCTACCTACTGGCGACCGCCAGTAGGTAATATTTATATATATATTACCTACTGGCGGTCGCCAGTAGGTAGTTATAGTTAGGACCCTGTTTCCATAGGAAATCCGCAACATTCTATTTTGAATAACTTTGGCGCCGGTTGACGAATCCTCGCGAAATTTTCAAAACTAATGGGGCGCTATGCTCCGCTCCTACCCTGAAAGTCTCGGGGTGATTCGTCAAGCGGGGGCTGAGAAAAAAGGGGGGTCCCAAAACGCGTTTTCCCCATGCATTTTTCCATAGGACATTTAGACACAGCTACAGCCCGAACGGCTGAACAGAATTACTTGTAATTTGGCAGAGAGGTAGCCATAAGGTCAAGGAAGTGCCTTTTGTAGGTCTGGTGTAAATCTGTTCAGTAGTTCCTGAGAAAATAGTATTTAAATCAATATATATATATCTGTGGCAGCGCTCCGTGCACGCACCGTGCGCTTACGGTAAGCTTACCGTACGCGTACGGTGCCGTGCGCGAGCGCGTTTCTGATTGGTTGTTAGATCAAAGTAAACATTCGAATCGGTCGAAACCAGGAAGTATCGGCCGCCATTTTCTGTCTCTCGCACTGAAAAAAAAAGGTTGATAACATGAAAAGGGGGCAATGAAGAGAGTTGCAGACCCCCTAGCATTCGTCAGGGGGTTCACGAAGGACCAAAAAGTATGAAAAATGAATTTAATAATTTTTAAAAAAAATCGCGGGGTGCGCGTACGGTAAAATTACCGTACGCGTACGTTAAAAAAAAATAAAATAAAAAAAGAATTAACAATCACATTTAATATATAAATCTAAGGACCTACAAGAGAGAAAACAACAATAGATATTTTGTAAAAAATGGCGAGGCGTGCACGGTACGAAATGCGCCAAATTAAAAATAAATACATAACTTAGCATTTAAAAAAACGTACAAATTCACTGAAAAAACCATAGGTTTCACACACGTTATAGTTAGGAATTAGCATTTAAAAAACCTTGCAAATTCACTGAAAAAACCATTGGTTTCACACGTTATAGTTAGCTGTACATTTCACTCGTAAAAAACCAATGAAATTCCACGATATAGTTAGATCAGGTAACTATAACTTGCGCGACCGCAATCCACAATGTGTCATTTCAGATGTCATCATTGATGTGAAGAGTGATGTCACTGACAATGTCATGAGTGATGTAATATGTGATGTCATCAGCAGTTTATTGTGGGCGCACAAGTTATAGTTACCTGATCTAACTATAACGTGGAATTTCATTGGTTTTTTACGAGTGAAATGTACAGCTAACTATAACATGTGTGAAACCTATGGTTTTTTCAGTGAATTTGCAAGATTTTTTAAATGCTAATTCCTAACTATAACGTGTGTGAAACCTATGGTTTTTTCAGTGAATATATATATATATATATATTCACTGAAAAAACCATTGGTTTCACACACGTTATAGTTAGGAATTAGCATTTAAAAAACCTTAGAAATTCAATGAAAAAACCAAAGGTTTCACACATGTTATAGTTAGCTGGACATTTCACTCGTAAAAAACCAATGAAATTCCCCCGTTATAGTTAGTTCAGCTAACTATAACTCGCGCGCCCGCAATGCACTGCTGATGACGTCACATATTACATCACTCATGACATGGTCAGTGACATCACTCATGACATCACTGATGACATCTCAAATGACATCACTGATGACATCATTCAGAGAATGTGTGTTTTTCAGAAAATTACATATGTTTTATATATGTATATCTCAAGGTCGATGGAAGAATAAATGGGTATATAAGTGTCTAAATGGATGAATTGTTTTTGAAAAATTGATTGTATAACTGACTGATTAAGTGTATCTTAGTGAATACATGGCTTAGTGAGTAATGTTTAAATATGTAAATATCTGTATCAGTCTCTCACTTTGTGTATAAGTGGCTGCATGGGTTGGTGAGTAGCTACATGGGTGTCTATATAGGTTATTAGTTGGTTTTTTGAGTATCAGTGTCTGATGTCTGTATGGTTCGGTGGGGGGTATTACGCAGTGCATAGGTGCATGAATGAGTGACTCACTCTTTGTATGTGTTGAAGACAGCATGTGTGCAGGACTCTATGGGTGAATGAGTGTGTGCATGGGTGTGTTAGTGAGTGAATGACTGTCTCAATAGTGTCTCTATGAGTAACTACATATGTTTTAAACTAGTATATGTGACAATTGGTGTATATAAGCGAGTATATGTGAGAGTGAGAGATTGGAAGAGTTCCTGTATGAATAAGTATGTGTTTCTATAAGTGATTGTTTAAAAGACTAAGTATGTGTAAGTTTCTGTAGAAGTAAGTGTGGCGGTGTGTGTATAACTGTATATGCAAGTAAATGTATGTTTGATTCTTTATTAGCATGAGTGACTATGTGTGTGAGTACCTCTATGGATGAGTGGCATTGTGTAACAGGATGTATACGTGTATGAGTACATATGATGAGTGAGTACATGTATGAGTGACTGTACAGGACTGTTGGTGAATGAGTGGATGTGTATGTGGATCTTTGAATTACTGAATAGGTTGTTGTAACTGGTATTGGTATGTCCATTGTTTTTAAAATTTTAATTTCTATTTTTGAATGTGTGTATCAAAGGTTATATTAGGGGCAGAGGTGGTCTGCCACTCTATCACAAGGATGATGTCATCAGTGATGTCATCAGTGATGTCATTTGAGATGTCATCAGTGATGTCATGAGTGATGTCACTGACCATGTCATGAGTGATGTAATATGTGACATCATCAGCAGTGCATTGCGGGCGCGCGAGTTATAGTTAGCTGAACTAACTATAACGGGGGAATTTCATTGGTTTTTTACGAGTGAAATGTCCAGCTAACTATAACATGTGTGAAACCTTTGGTTTTTTCATTGAATTTCTAAGGTTTTTTAAATGCTAATTCCTAACTATAACGTGTGTGAAACCCATGGTTTTTTCAGTGAATTTGCAAGGTTTTTTAAATGCTAATTCCTAACTTTAACGTGTGTGAAACCCATGGTTTTTTCAGTGAATTTGCAAGGTTTTTTAAATGCTAATTTTTTTATTTTCTTCTATTTTTCAAACATATATTTTTTTTAATTTTCTATCCTTTTTTTAAGACTATGGTTACATTTTTAAAATTCTATAATATGTTTTTTTAAAAATATTTTATAAAATAAACAGGTAAAGTTTATTAGCAATACATTTTTTCCTTTTTTTAAAAAAAAATTTTTAGTACGCGTACCGTAAGCTTGCGGTAAGCGTACAGTTTACGCAATGTCCGTAATTTATCTACGCTGTTTGCGTATAGTTACGCAATTTGCGTAGCCGCGCGTACTCCGCGTGGGACGCGTACGCGTGTACGCTACACGCACACGTTACGCGGAAGTGTCGGGTAGTGACTGTTATGTGCATGCGCACAAGCGCGTGTCTTTTTTACGCGCATGCGTACTTTTGCCGTAAGCGTACCGTAAGCGTACGGTAGGTCATGTGATCATGAAACACAACTTTTGATTGGTTGAAACTACTTTCAGTTCTAGAACTCTCCTACACCACACCCATTCCCCTCATTTCTGCTTGTGATCCCTTAGGAGAAGGAGCTGGGTTGTCTTTGTGATACGATGGCAGAACAGCAGAGCCCTTCTGAGAGTGAGGCTAGCACTAGCAGCACTACCTTGAGGCAGAGAGCGAGGAAACAAAAGACCTCTTATGTATGGGATTATTTTACTTTTCCTGAAGGCCAGCAAAAGGTAAATGCACCCTTAGTGACTTGCAAGCTGTGTCAGCGTGTACTTTCAAGAGGTAATCCTGACAGGAAGTATTCCTTTGGGAATCATACCATGATGAGGCACCTCAAGGATGTACACAAAAGGACACATGCTCGACTTACTGGAGGTAACCCTTCAGTAAGTCAACCAAGCACATCCACAGCAGCTCAGCCTGGACCATCATCTGCAGGGCTGAGTCCTTCTTCTGCAGGTCAGGTGAGCCCTTCATCTGTGGGGGGAGCATCTCCTTTTGCTGGCCCTCTGGAAATTAACCCTCGATTTCTGAGGGTTGATATTCGATGCGCCTCTTGTCATGATCTAATTTGTCATAGGGAGACCAGTGTTTCCCTAGTGAACCTCAAAATAGATCAGCACACTTGTCGCAGAGACTAATTTTCCCAATCTTTCTTTCCTCTGTCCCTGCATGAACACAACGGCTCTTTTAAGAGCCAACCTTATCTTTCATCTTTTTTTTATATATGTTTTTAAAAACTTTTTTTTTTTTTTTTACCGTACACGTACGGTGCGCGTATTTTTTTTATTTTTTTTTTTAAAACACTAAAAATCAATTAGCACATTACAAGGTCTTTGAGAGACTACAATTATTATTATTGACTTACCATACCCACTCAAAAAAATATTTATTCATTTGGTTTTTTAAAAAATTGCTTTAAAAATGGTTCTAGTTTTCGAAAATTTCCTATATCAATCTGAAAAAAAAGAAAAAAGTATTAATATTTTTAAAACATTTTATGATACAGTACACATATTTACATATTTATCAAAAAATATTTTTGCCTTATTTTTGCTGTTTTCAGAATATATTGCATTTCACTATAAATTGTGAAAGCAATTGCATTCATCATTTTACAGCAGGCAAAAAAAAATAACAATCTCAAAGATTGTATTAAAAAAGCCCAGAATCTCTTTTTACTTAAACTTAACATTATAGAAATGCATAATATTCTAAAAAAATATCATCTAATATCAATACTTATTTCTTTAAAATACCGTCTGATATGTTTGTTTCAGAAGTATAATCACAATATTATATCTCAAATAACTCCACATTACATCTGGTTCCATTTCCTTTAGGCCAAATAGTAATTTTAAAATTCTTTTTTGATTAAATTTCCAATGGTAATCCAATAAAATTCTAAAGTTTTATTTGTACAGATCTCACCGATTCTCTGTAACATATTGGTTCCCTAAATATTTATTAATAATTTATTAAGTCCACAATAGAATTGTTTACCTTTCCACATGGCCAAATAGTAATTTAAAAAATCTTTTTTGAAAAAATTTCCAATGGCACTCCAATAACATTCCAAAATTTAAATTGAGCAGATGTTACCGATTTTCTCTAAATTTTTGGTTTTCGAAAGTTTCATTAAAAATTAAAAAAGTCCACATTACAATTGGTTATCTTTCCATTAGGCCAAATGATAATTTAAAAAATCTTTATTTTTGAAAATTCCAATGGTAATCCAATAAAATGGTAAAATTGTTTTGTCCAGATCTTGCCAAGTCTCTCTAAAATTTAGGTTTCAGGAAGATTAGATAGGAATTTGCTAAATCAAAAGGCAAACGTTGCTTAAAAACCAATTGGGAATCATTACACAGTGTCCAGCCTTTTTCACAATTAAGATAAACTGTGTAATGTCCAGAAGTAACAGTAGGTCCTTCATGGAAAATTATTGCAACAGTTACAAAAGTTTTTCCTGAAATTGATAATTGCTGTCCTGTAAACTTCTTTATGAAAGTATCCAATTTTGAACCATCAGCTCTACATCGTTGCATCATTAAAATTACATACTGTCCGTATTCCTTTAAAATTAATGTTGAAAACATGTCAGATTGACACTCACCGCATTGCATGCTATGATTAGCATCTTTAACTAATTTAGCAAAAGTGACTGTTTTAGTCTCTGGCAATGTCAAAAAAATAAACCTTTCATTATCAACATTAGAGCCACATATATTATAACAGTTTTCACAACTATGTTCCCATTTATAAGAGAGACCAAATAAATTATCAATTGCAACTTCTTCTTCTTCCAGTACCTGAAGAAAAAACATCAAAAATTCGTGTGCATCTTGCTGTTCATTTTGAGAAAACTGTGTTCGTCCTGAACATACATCTAAAAGTTTTCTAATTTCAGTAGCACTTTCTATTTGAGTTTTATCATTACTCAGCTTTTGAAAAAGGAGACTCAGCTCTGAACACAATCTTTTTCCCTGATTTACTATTATCTGCTCTTGCAAACTTTCCAGATAAAATGCAACATTCAGCACTACATTTGCGTAGCAGTTGACACCAGAGCTATTTTCAAAATGACATCCTACAACCTGTTCTTCTTTTTCCTTACTGTTTTTGCTTGCAATTACATCACTCCTCTTTTTTTCCTCCTCTGTACATCTTCATCACAGATATTCTCATTTCTCCTTTTACGAGAAACTACACGTTTCTCCAACACAGGATACTGACCTAAATGAGGAGCATAGCTTCTTCTTAATCTATTATACTCCTTTACACAATTTGTATCAGCACTAACTTTTGAGTCATCAAAGTCTATCATGAATAAACCTGATAATGTTTTCACTCGTGACAAAGCAACATATGCCATACCTTCTTTGAACACAGTTGAACCAATGTTCACAAATGCACAATCTACAGTCAATCCTTGAGACTTGTGAATAGTTACAGCATATGCTAGCGAAAACGGAAACTGCTTCCTACGTACATATAAGTCTTTCACAAGCATGAAACGAACTGTACAACGACAAATGTCTTTAACTTCTTCTATCTGATCAAATTTTATTTTTAAACATTCAATTCCATCTTTTTTCTGATAATTAATAAAACCCACAACTCTTCCCATAGCTCCATTAACTAAACCTTTTTCAACATCCAAATTTCTCCTTAAAAATACTCTACAGTTCATGCAAACATATAGATTTTTTTCTAATCCAGCTGTTTTGGAAATGTTCTTCTCTAGTGAATCCAATTTATTTTTCAGTGTGCCTGTTACTGTGACAGTAATTCTTCCATCCTCAATTTTGTCCACTGCTTCTAATTTCCTGATCTCTTCCTTTTCCAATTTCAAAAGCTCCTCATTGAATATTGAGCATTCACGTAGAGTTGGCATTAAGCAGATGATACTTTTGTTTTCTGCAATGTTCTTGTATATCTTCTCTGCAACTATTTCTTCCTTTGGAAATAAATTATGTAGCAGCCGACTCTGTAATGCTTTTTTGCCAACTTCTGTGAGTAGTCCAATTCTGATATCTTTCAGAATACTTCCATATTCTTCATCGCTTGCTTGCCTCATATTAGTAGTAAGTTCCTTGTACTCAAAGAAGGACCAAATATTTGTATTTCCGATGCTTCCCAATGACTTCTTCGTGTCTTCATGTGTGACAGTATTAAACACTGGTTGTCCTTTAACTGGAGTAAGTTGCAAAAGATCTCCAAAAACTATGACGTGTTTTCCACCAAATAACATGTCATAGTCTGTCTTCAGAATTTGCTGCATTCTTAAATGCACAAAGGCAAGCATTAAGTTTGAAACCATGCTCACCTCATCAATAATGAGAACTTGCATCTTCTTCAAGACTCTTGAAACTTCCAAGGATGCTTCTCCAGTTAGCTTGTTGTATTGTATTTTGTTCTCATGCTCCACTGGTAACATTAGCAAACGATGTAAAGTGATTCCTTTTATGTTATATGCTGCTAACCCAGTTGGAGCAGTAACCACACAAGACAAAGTAGAATCCGTTTTTTGCTGTAGGTAGCTTCTGATGACTTTAATTAGGAAACTTTTTCCAGTTCCAGCTTGTCCGCTTACATACATCCTGATTGGATGAAATGATGTGCATGAGCACTCTTTTTTTTCATGTAGAAATCCGTGATCAATTTTGTTTCTGATCTCTTCATAAATTTGTTGCTGCTCTTCGTTCAGTTGTCTTTCCAAATTTGGTAAGTCTATAAATTCTTCTTGAGCTTGATTCATAGCCGTTTCCACTTCATTCATGGCTATTGATGCTTCATTTTCAACGATTGGTTGTCCTAGGGGATCTTGACTGAGTGTTTCTGAACTTTGGCTGTCCTGAGAACTGTCTCTAGCTATTTCTGCTGCAATTGTAGTTTCCTGTTCAATTTCTTCATTTAACATTTGCAGATAACTTGAGAATGTACTGCATTGTATGCTGTCTTTGCAAGCATTAAAAGAATCTTCATAGCTTTGAAATTCTCCCAGTAGTTCATCCTCTGTACGCCATGGTTTAAACAACTGTAAAAGAGCCAAGTAGTAAAATTCCTTCTTGTCAGTAGTGTCGCAACTCAGCTTCCTGTGATTTATCAAACTTCCTTTTGTTTGCTTCACCAAACATCCTTCCTCACCAATGACTTTATATTTTCCATTGTTGATGTCTTCTGCGGCTTTCCGTGAATAAATGTAGTTCTGCAGCACTTCATAGAGACACATGTTCTCCAGATGTTGACTTCTCTTGGGATAATATGTGTCCAACATGTTTGATTTCAAAATATCTGTACTTTCTGGGTCATTCTCGGCCAAATATTCAATTTCTCCAACAGATTTTAGTACCCGATTTCTCATTGCTGCAAGGCCTAAACTTGCCCAAATTATTCTTCTTGACTTCGAGTAGAGACTTGCAGAAGATAACCTATCTGAACATTCGTAGGATCCAATTTCTCGATGCGATAACATCTTCAAACTGAAACTGTACAGCTTCTTACTGACAGTCTTCTCGTGAGAAATCTCTTCCCACATTTCCTTCAATTCTGTTTTTTCTGATTTCGTAATGTAAGACGTTACATATCGAGCAACAGCAATGGAATTGTCCGCTACATACTGTATATCCATGTTAGCGTTCCACATGGATAAAATGACTGGGTTGTAGTCATTTATATTTTTTGATTCTTCTTTTCTTTTAAGGTTGTAGGTATTCTTAGGTGATTTTCTTGTGATAGTATGTCTCACAGCTGACATAAAACTGTTTACTCTTCCATTTGAAAGAACAGGTCTAGGAAATCCAAATCGACATTTAGTGTAGTATTTATCTTTGCTCTTGTATTTCCGTCGACAGTATTTTCCACACCGATGACTTTGGAAACGTAAAACTTGCTCCTTTAACTTTTTCTCTTCTGTGCTTTTTGGTATAGCACATGTTGCATATTCTTCAATGTAAGATAACACTGCTTCATCAGTATCTGTTCCAAACTTTGGGGCATCCTTGATCCACAACAGCATATGAATATGAGGAGCACCTCTTGCCTGGTACTCTTTTCTCCAAAAGAAATCTACTACTTCTCCAAGAGGTGGATTTTTTTTATTGCAGATGAAGGACATCATAGCCTCAAATCTATGATTGAAATATCTGCAAACATTAACCGGATCCAATGAGCACAGTTCTCCTGCTGTCTTGTATTCGATGTTTTTAATGTTTGAATTTGCCTCTCGTAGAAAATCCAGTAAATCATCCCAAGCGTACTCGGCACAGCTTAGTGTAACGAACCATGTTGGTGTTCCTAAATTCCGTAACATGCATTTTAATTCACCATGGCGTCGGTACCAATATTCATTTGTCCCACGCTGACACGCCATCAGATTGATCAGTTGTGTTTCCAAATGATCATCTCGGTGCTGCACTTTCTCCATAAAATCCTTAGCAGACACATTTTGTAAATGTACTCCACTTTTTAAAATGTGATTTACTGCATAAGACAGTGCAGACAAGTCGCTTTCAAATAAAAGATGGAACAAATAAGGAATACTTTGTCGAAATCTGGGATCTTCAGCATATAGTCTTGTAGTCCGATACTCAGAAGCTGGAATCTGTTCCGGACGTTCATCGTATCGTCCTCCTTTTCCTTTAGGAAACAGCTGGGGAAAACATCGAGCTTCCAAGCTCTCCTCCCATACACTCACGGGAGTTCCTTTTGCTTTCTTCATCTGAAAGAGATCAATATTGTCTCCCATAACTTATTTTGAATGAAGAGCATGTATGCTAAAATGTTCATAAATTTCTTCTTCCTTTGACTTGTCCACTTTTTCAATTTGTCCAGTTGGTGTTTCTGTGTCTTCTTGTAAATCTTCTTCTTCTTCTTCTTCTTCTATATAAATTGATTCATACCATTTGTTATTCCTTTTCAAATACAAATTTGGTCTTTGTACTTTCCGCACATCTACCAGCTCCTGCCAAATCTTCTTATTCTTTGTAGGTACACCATTAACCAGAATAATTAATGGTTCAGTTTCCAAAGTATCCGCATCAATAGTTTCCATATTTTTTTTCAAATCCAAGGGCAAATACACCACTCTACCTTTTAAACCTCTCAGTAAATCGGAAGGAGGCAATTTACCAGTTTTGGGCTCCATACGTACTATGGTCTGGAACGGATGAACACATTGAATGAGTATAGACTCATATGTATTTAATTCAGAAAGTTCAGCAGGAATAGCATCCAATTCTAAATTATTATGTACAGCTCTGGTCGGCATTCTATTTTCCTCTAACTTGTTGTAACAGTATTTACAAATACGCTGATCTTCACCCAAATCAAAACAATTTTCAAGAAATATATATGTGGCAAAATCCTTCCACTTATAATTATCTTCATTTTCACTCTTTCTGTAGAGATCAACATTCCTAGTTTGTTTTCTATAATGAGTTCTGCGGCAACAAATACAAGTAAAATTTGGTCTTTCATTAGAGATTATTGCAAATTTTGTTATGTGATCATTAAATGTGTTACTTACAGAGGGTTCTACATTCTCTTCCACTTCTTCCTCATTTACTGTGTCCTTCTCTGCACTGTTTTGTTCAGGACCAAAGTAACAAAACTGAATTTCATCAACAACCTTCTCTACATCTGATACCGTTCCTCGGAACAGAGCCCTATTCAATTCATTTAACTTTATTGCTGGACTTTTGGCAAAATACAACCGTCTCACAAACTTTCTCATTTCAGTATGATGAACAGCCAGCATCCTAAAATGATGGAAAACACTATTACACACTTTTCTAGATAGACAAGCCAGAGAATGACCCTACAAACCAGTATTCTCTCTCACTCTGCATGGATCCAGACTTTGAAGCACCTTAATCTTCTGTTTTATACTTTTTTTACTATATTCTCTTAGAAACTCACGAAATTTGTCAATAGATTCCTGACGCACAGTGCAAATACTACTACAATTCCAAGTGTACACTGGGGCTTTAGGACGTCTCCCCATAGCCTCATCTGCCATCACTTGTACCTCATCTCTTGGAACCATTATCTCCTTCTCCATTATGCAACCATTTTTTACTTCGTAAGCACGACCTCTGGTGTCAACTGCATGCAGCAAACTATTACTTTGAAAATAGCTCTCTTCATTAAAAAAAGGTTCACTACTTGAACTATGCATCCACTTTCCTAAAAACACTTTACAAAAGTTTGTTCTGTTCACTACTCTTTTCCTTTTGCTATGTGATTTCAGTACATTAACCATTTTATCTAATGTACGCATCCTATTTAAAATTAAAATGAATAGTTTCCTTTTTAATTCTAATGCCTTTGCTGCAATGGCTTCAATTTCTTTTTTTCTTTTATAAAACTTAGTCTTTTGCTTATATTTCTTCACATCCTTTATCAAATTGGACATAACTCTTCTCTGAAACATTTTTCTACGTATCTCTTTAAACGCTGTTTTTCTATTTATGTAAATCTTTTCAGTTGCAGAAGGTATATTTGCATTAACTAAATTCTCAATTTTTTCCTGTCCTTTTCTTTTCAAAACATTCTTTCCAGTACAGACATTTTGTACATTTTTCATTCTTTTGAATATATTTTTTAGAAATTGTTTTTTCTGCTTACCAGAAGATTTTTTCTTTTTCCCAACATGAGCATCTTCTGCTAACTTTGGTCCTCCAGTTGTCTTCAAATATAGTTTTTTTTTGTGAGTTTTTTGAACTCTGGATTTTGTAGGCATCTTAAATTTTGTTCACTGCTCTTCAGCAATACCTGAAAAAAACTAAAAAAAAAATCCTTTATTTTATTTAAATATATTACTATATTTTTTTTTCATAATAGTCACAAAACGTAATTTCTTTGCCAATTTGAAAACACACTTATTACTCTTTTTTTTGGCAAGTGATAATCACTTTTACAGACTGACACATTATAAATCCACTTTTCAGATTTTTTTAAATGCACATGTCCAGACTGCTTTTTCAGACCACCACCATGTGTATCCTGGGTGACTGCCTACACTGCAGCAAGGGCAACCAGCCTTAGTGATGCTGAATGTATTTGCATTACAGACTGAAACCTCAAACCCCACTCGCTTGTAAATACTGTGCATGATTATACATGGAAAGGAGCTGGGTGTGTGCTAAGAGTCTGCTTCTGCACCAAAAAATCGCTCCCCCTTTTTCCTACTAATGCAACTGTGAAATCACCAGAGCAAAACGCAATAAATCTCTGCCTGTAATTCCTATTTGCACACAGAGTCATGTTTTCACATTAGTCACAAAACGAAATTTCTTTGCCAATTTGAAAGCACACTTACTGCTCTTTTTTTTTGGCAAGTGATAATCACTTTTACAGACTGACACATTATGAATCCACTTTTCAGATTTTTTTAAATGCACATGTCCAAACTGCTTTTTCAGACCACCACCATGTGTATCCTGGGTGACTGCCTACACTCCAGCAAGGGCAACCAGCCTTAGTGATGCTGAATGTATTTGCATTACAGACTGAAACCTCAAACCCCACTCGCTTGTAAATACTGTGCATGATTATACATGGAAAGGAGCTGGGTGTGTGCTAAGAGCTCCCCCTTTTTCCTACTAATGCAAATATTAAATTACCAGAGTTGTACACAATAAATCTCTGCCTATATTTCCCAACATGTGTAACCTGGGTGACTGCCTACATTCCACCAAGGGCAACCAGCCTTAGTGATGCTGAATGTATTTGCATTACTGAGTCCAACCTCAAACCCTTAAACTATTCATTTTTTATACCAATACACCTTAATTTATCGTGAAAACATAGTCCATATTATTTTACATGTTCCTCACATTTAAATTTCTCCCAAAACAGAAAATAATAAACGCAACTTCAACAAAAAGAATTACATTTCTATTATTCATTTCTTAATTTACCATATACATCTCCTCTCAAACTCTAACCTCACCTTTAAAATTAGTTAGTTGTGAAAGAAATGTGGCACTCAAACAGCAGATTATCAGAGCCAGGATCTCTGTTCTCTACACCTCTCTCCTCTCAGCAGAACCAGATAATGGCAAAGTTTCCCTCTATTTTTCCACACATATACATGTAAGTTTCAAATCTCAGTGCTTCCCCCTTTTTTTCAAATGTAATCACACATTTCTATTGGTTGAAAACCAACCCTTTTCCAAAAGTACCCTTCCCCCAACTTGACTTCTGCCTAGTACCCTTCCCCCAACTTGACTTCTGCCTGCTACCATAGCAACAGCTCATGGAACACTGCTGTGTGGAGTCAGGTCAGAAGTTCGCCAAACAATGTTTCAATTCCACAGAGCAAGAGTGCTTGACTTTTCAAACCTAACAGCAAATCCATAGTACTGTTCTTTGCTAACACATTTTTCTGTACCAATACAAAACATGCTTCTATTAATTTACACATACAGCCTAGTTTTTATTCTAGAATGGTATGAAACAGCCAATCAGTTCTTTTTTTTTTGAAAAAAATATGTATGCCTCCATTTCCAAACTGTCTTTCTTTTCATATTGCCATTCTACTGAAAGACACCTCCTGAGTGCATCCAGTTCTCCTTTGAAGATGTTCACAGTGTGGATTGTAGGGCACAGCTATGTCTTCTGGAGTGAAAAGTTTGCAGAGAAAACAGGTATGGTGAGAGACCTTGCTTTGCCAAATGTAGACATTAAATGGATTGGTCAGAGAGGGTTAAAGTGGCACCAATTGATGCCATTGGTGAAATCCTTCATGCAAATCCAACACCCTGACCTCATAATAGTGCACTGTGGTGGCAATGACCTAGGCACGTTGACTGGGGTAGGTCTGGAAATGCTTATGAAGGACACCTTTGCACAACTGTTTTCACTTTTCCCTAAAACTGCCTTTGTGTTTTCTAACATATGCCAAAGGCAAAAATGGAACTGGTCCAATCATTTCTGTCCGCAGATTGACAAAGCAAGAAAGCACGTCAACAAATCTGTTTCTGCTTTCCTCCGTGACTATGGTATGGGTTCCATTTACCACAACAACTTGCGTTACGACATGCAAGACATTTATAGAGGAGATGGTGTGCACTTCAATGATGAAGGGAACAGAGTCTTCCTCTTGAACCTTAGACTCTGCATCGGTACTTACTTGTAGGTACCACTAAAAAATCACTTAATAAACACAACGGCTCTTTTTAGAGCCCCCTAATATCTAAACACTCAAATCTGAATTTCATTTCTTTTTTTTCTTTTTTTTTTTACCGTACGCTTACCGTAAGCTTACCGTACGCGTACCCCGTGATTTTTTAAAAAATCAATAAATGTTTTCTTTGTACTTTTCTGTCCTTCTTTGACCCCCCTTACAAATGTTAGGGGGTCTGTAACTCTCTCCCTTGCCCCCTTTTCAAGATATCACTCTTTTTTACCGGAGTGAAATACACAAAATGGCGGCCGCCGCTTCCTGGTTTCGGCCGATTCGAATGTTTACTAAGATCTAACAGCCAATCAGAATCGCGCTCGCGCACGCCACCGTACGCGTACGGTAAGCTTACGGTAAGCGTACCGTAAGCTGGCTCAGATATATATATTGATTTAAAGGCTATTTTCTCAGAATCTACTGAACAGATTTACACCAAACCTACAAAAGGCACTTCCTTGACCTGAGGACTACCTCTCTGCCAAATTTCTAGTAATTCTGTTCAGCCGTTCGGGCTGTAGCCCTGTCTAAAGGTCCTATGGAAAAATGCATGGGAAAAACGCGTTTTGGGACCCCCCTTTTATCTCAGCCCCCGCTTGACGAATCCCCCCGAGACTTTCAGGGTAGGAGCGGAGCGTAGCGCCCCACCTATTTTGAGAAATTCGCGAGGATTCGTCGACCGGCGCCAAAGTTATTCAAAATAGAATGTTGCGGATTTCCTATGGAAACAGGGTCCTAACTATAACTACCTACTGGCGACCGCCAGTAGGTAATAAATATATATATATATATACATATATATATATATATATATATATATATATATATATATATATATATATATATATATATATATAAATATAAATAAATTTCATCCAAAAAGCACCACGCTCAGAGTGCACTCTCAACAGGTGAATTTAATGGCAAAGGAACAACATCGATGGAAATTTCATATAGTTCTTCCTCAGAGGCAGCATGCAGGTCGCTCTGTTCTTTCCATCAAACTCCAACTGTGACATCCCATTCAATTTATCCTGCCCCTGTGGGCCTCGTGCATCACAGGAGTTGAAGTTCTAATTAAACCCACGTGGGTCGGAAAGTCATGAACAGTGTAAATTTTAAACCAGCATATTTATTTTTCGATTCTGCACAAAGCCTTCACCAACCATTGTCCGAAAATGCAGCCCAACTTGTTGCTCCTATATGGCAGTCTTTATTTGCATACCAAACGACTCGCCTTGGATTCCGCAATGGTGCACTCCACAACCTGGCAGGCCGTCAATAATTCATCCAAAAAGCACCACGCTCAGAGTGCACTCTCAACAAGTGAATTTAATGGCAAAGAAACAACATCGGTGGAAAATTCATCGCATGCCTTGCCTTACGCATTTCAAACTTATAGTTCTTCCTCAGAGGCAGCATGCAGGTCGCACTGTTCTTTCCATCAAACTCCAACTGTGACATCCCATTCAATTTATTCTGCCCCAATGGGCCACGTGCATCACGGGAGTTGGAGTTCTAATTAAACCCATACCAAAGGACTCACCTTGTATTCTGCGATGGTGCACTTCCACTCGAAAACTGGATACTGGATACTACACATCCACGAGCCCACCACGATAAGGTATAGTTGGTTTGTTTTTAGTTGGACAAAAGAGAACGCATTTCACCCATGTCCGTGGTGTTGGTCACCTATATATATATATATCAATAATTTATCCAGTCCACTAGAAGGCTGTGAAGCTGAAACACGTAGACCATCTTTTTAACCTATGTTCTGCATTAAACACACATGAAAACTACCTCTGCTGTGGTGCCATGAATTCTCGTGGCGGTGATCGAAATCCAAGCGTGGAATAAGTTTTGATATATATATATATATATATATATATTATCTACTGGCGGTCGCCAGTAGATAGTTATAGTTAGGACCTATTTTCCATAGGAAATCCGCAACATTCTATTCCCAATAAGTCTGGCGCCGGTTGACGAATCTTCGCGAAATTTTCCAAACTTTTGGCCAGCTCCGCTCCACTCCTACCCTGAAAGTTTTGTGGTGATTCGTCAAGCAGGGGACGAGAAAAAAGGGGGGTCCCAAAATACGTTTTCCCCATGCAATTCCCCATAGGATCTGTTGTCGCAGCTACAGCCCGAACCGCTGAACGGAATTACACCAAATTTGGCAAAGAGGTAGTCCTCAGTTCAGACTCATGCCTTTTGCATAAATGGTGTGAATCCGTTCAGTAGTTCCTGAGAAAATTAGAGTTAAATGTACATATATATCTATGGCCGGGGAGGATCCGCGGACCCTACCCGCACCGTATGCGCACCCTCCCCGAACCGAGCGCGCACCTTCCTGATCGCGCACTGAATCCTAATTGGATGTCGAGTGTCTGTCTACGTTCGAAACAAGGAACTGTTGGCGGCCATTTTCTGCCTCGGTAGAAGCGAGGCTGAAGAAGCAAGGGGAATAAGTGTGTAAAACATATAAAGGGGGCAGAGTGGAAATACTCTGACCCTGTAGAGGTGCTTAGGGGGTCCCAGAAGGACCCCTGGGGCCCCCTTTTAAAAAAATAAAAAAATGGTGAAATGCGCGCATGGTGCGCGCATCCTATCGCGTTTGGTGCACGGATCCTCTCGCGTTGGGTGCGCGGATCCAAGGAAACTTTTTTTGAAAAAAGACAAGAAATCATTGGTTGTATGACAACTTTCTACACTGAAAGGTAGGGTGTATATTTCTGTTTTTAAAGGCATGATTCTTATTGGTTAACAAAAACTGATTGTAAGGAACATTATATATGATACGCTGATATGTTGAAAAGTCAAGCACACTTGCTGTCTTGTTTAGCAACATTGTGTGCTGAACTTGTGACCTGTGTGCTCAGTGCAGTGTTCCATGACCTGTTTCTATGGTAACAGGCAGAAGGCAGATTGGGGGAAGGGTTGAAATGTATTTCATTTGGAAAAGGTTGAAATGTTTAACCAACAGAAATGTGTGTTTGCTTTTGAATTTATGTGTGAAGGATTGTGATTTGATGTTTACATGTATATGTGTGGAAAATGAAAGGGAAACTTTTCCATTCTTTGTTTTTGCTGAGAGGTGCACAGTGCAGAGATTCTGTAAAAGAAAATCTGGTGTGTGACTGATATACTTCTTAATCTACAAAACAACTTGAAAGGTGAGTTATTTAATTGTGAGGGGATGTATGTAGACTATTTTGATTTTAATAACACTAATGTATTTCTCCTGCTAAAGTGTAGGGAGTACTTTTTTCTCTACAATCTTATTGACAGTGTTTGTGCATGTAGAAAACATTCTGTGATAAGCATTTGTGTTTTTCATGTGTTTGCAGACAGATAACTGTGCTGTTTTTATATTTTGGTAGAATTAGAAACCAGTCATTGTTTATGAATTTGTGAAATGAGTTATGTTTCTATATTAAAATGTAGTACTCCTTCTAGATGAAGAAATGTGTTTTTGTATAGTGCAAGGGATAGTGTTGTTTGTCTAGAATCACACAGTGAGTATGTGTGCATTTGGGAACCACTGTGAGAGAAGCATTTGGTAACATCGTGTATTTGCTGACAGATAACTGTTTTAAAACCTGTCAAGTTGTCAAGTTTTAGTAGCATTAGAAGCCAGTCTTTGCTTATGCATTGATAAAATAAGTCATGCTTTGACACTAATGTGCTGTTCTTTAATATGTAGATTGTGTGTAGTCTCCTTGCCCCTTGCACAGTAGTGAATGAGTTTTGGTAAGCTGCTAGGGATAGTGTTGCTTGTCTAGAATCACACTGTCAGTCTGTGTGCATTTGGGAACCACTGTGAGAGAAGTATGTGGTAACATTGTGTATTTGCTGACAGATAACTGTTTTAAAAACTGTCTTGTTGTCAAGTTTTAGTAGCATTAGAAGGCAGTTTTTGCTTATGCTTTGATTACATGAGTCAGGCTTTGACACAAAAGTGCAGTCCTGAAATATGTAGATTGTGTACAGTTCCCTTACCACTTCCACTGTAGTGAATGAGTTTTGGTAAACTCCTAGGGATAGTGGTGCTTGTCTAGAATCACACTGTGAGTTAGTGTGCAATTGGAAACCACTGTGAGAGAAGCATTTGATAACATCGTGTATTTTCTGACAGATAACTTTTTTTAAACCTGTCATGTTGTCAAGTTTTAGTAGCATTAGAAACCAGTCTTTGCTTATGCGTTGATTAAATGAGTTAGGCTTTGACACAAAAGTGCAGTCCTGAAATATGTAGATTGTGTGCAGTTCCCTTACCACTTCCACAGTTGTGAATGATTTTTGGTAATCTCCTAGGTATAGTGGTTGTTGTCTAGAATTACACTGTGAGTCTGTGTGCATTTGGGAACCACTGTGAGAGAAGCATTTGGTAACATTGTGTATTTGGTGACAGAAAACTCTTTTAAAACATGTCATGCTGTCAAGTTTTAGTAGCATTAGAAGCCAGTCTTTGCTTATGCATTGATAAAATGATTCATGCTTTGACACTAATGTGCTGTACTTTAATATGTAGATTGTGTGTAGTCTCCTTACCCCTTGCACAGTAGTGAATGAGTTTTGGTAAGCTGCTAGGGATAGGGTTGCTTGTCTAGAATTACACTGTGAGTCTGTGTGCATTTGGGAACCACTGTGAGAGAAGCATTTGGTAACATCTTGTATTTGCTGACAGATAATTGTTTTAAAACCTGTCTAGTTGTCAAATTTTAGTAGCATTAGAAGCCAGTTTTTGCTTATGCTTTGATTAAATGAGTCAGGCTTTGACACAATAGTGCAGTCCTGAAATATGTAGATTGTGTGCAGTTAGCTTATCACTTCCACAGTAGTGAATGATTTTTGGTAAACTCCTAGGTATAGTGGTTGTTGTCTAGAATCACACCGCGAGTCTGTGTGCATTTGGGAACCACTGTAAGAGAAGCATTTGGTAACATCGTGTATTTTCTGACATGTTGTCAAGTTTTAGTAGCATTAGAAGCCAGTCTTTGCTTATGCGTTGATTAAATGAGTCATGCTTTGACACTAATGTGCTGTACTTAAATATGTAGATTGTGTGCAGTACCCTTACCTCTTCTCGACTAGTGAATGAGTTTTGGTAAACTGCTAGGGATAGTGTTGCTTGTCTAAAATCACACTGTGAGTCTGTGTACATTTGGGTAAGGATTGTGATAGAAGCATTTGGTAACATGGTGTATTTGCTGACAGATAACTGTTTTAAAATCGGTCATGTTGTCAAGTTTTAGTAGCTTTAGAAGCTATTCTTTGCTTATGCATTGATAAAATGAGTCAGGGTTTGACACTAAAGTGCAGTACCATGTACTATTCTCATCAGTGTGTCAGAACTGAAAATGTAAAGGTTTTACCCAAGCACAGTCCTAGCAGTAGTCTGATGATTTAGTCAGTTTCCAAGTACTCATGTTGTGAACCATACATTACCACATAGACTGCTTCAAATGTCTATGCAGTATGCATGAAGTCTTCTAACATACTATATACTTGTCTTTCACATCTTCAATTCCCTAGTCAGTATCCATACAGGCTAGCAAACATCCTGTCACTCCCTTTGCACTCCTCTAGTGACCCATTCAGTACCAAGTACTAATCCATTCACTGTATCAAAAGCCAACCACTTATAAATTCACCCAGGCACTCTCTTTGCTGTACTCTAATCATTCTGTAAGTTCCCAAGTACTCATGCAGTGAGCCAGGCCTTAGCACATAGACTGCTTCAAATGCCTATTCACTATGCATGCAGGCCTCTAACCACCTACACAGTTGTCTTTCACACCTTCAATTCCCCAGTCAGTATTCATACACTTCTAGCAAACACCCTGTCACTCACCCAGTGTGTCTCCTTATACTACTGTAATCATTCAGTCAGTAAGCATGTAGTCTTTTAGTGAGGTAGGCTTTAGGGCATGAACTGCTTCAAAGTAGTATGCACTATGCATGTAGTGTTTTAACCATCGTCACACTTGTGGTTCAGGGCTATAGTTTCTTAGTCAGTTTTTATATAAAATGTGTTTGTACAGTAAGAGGATAGTATACATTTGAAATTTATTAATATACATTTATGTGTGATTCTTTTTTACAGATACAGAACAGGAGTGTTTCTCATCTTTTTACACTCTTCTCCTGCAAGATTGTTTGGATGAAGGGTCCTTCGGTGTTTCATCATACTTGCTGTGACGTACGAGTATTTCTTGTTAGGATCCCCTTGCAACAGAACTCTTTTGCAAATCTTGCACGTGACCAAGGTGGCATTGATCTTTGTTTGCCCCTCGGGAAAAGTAAAAAATTTCCACACCACTGAAGGAAAACGTTGTGGGCGTGGTGCGTCCTCCAAAAATTCATCCTTAGATTCGGTGAATATTTTAAAGCGACAACATTTACAGTTTTTGTAAGTTAAACTTATAAAATTTTGTTAGCTGTAAGCATTTTATATATCTGTGATTTGTATCTTGTGGTATTTTGTTGAGAATAGCATGTTGTTTTTTTTTAACAATCTTTTTGATTGTTTTATTTTTGCCCGCTGTTAAGTGATGAGTACGAATGAAATCACTATTTTTAGTGAAATTTAATATATTCTGAGAACAGCAAAAAAGGCAAACAAACTACTTTGTTGAAATTATGCTGTGTTGTAAAAAAAAGTATTATTACATGTTCTAATTTTTTTTTTCCTTTTCTTTCACAGATCCAAATTTAAAAATAAGCAATTTATATGAATTTAGATTGCAATGAAAATCTGAAAAAAATGTATAGCATTTTTTATTGCTATTACTGTGAAGGTAAGTTTAACTAAGTCTCAATATGCAGGATGAGGAGGTCTGCAAGAAGCTACAAAGTTGAAACACATTTCTAAAAACACTCTGTTTATACCTATGTAGTTTTGAAATCTGACCATAATCAGATATCATGTGACCTGCAAAAAAAGAGATTTGAGGGGTTCATAATATTTCCCATTGTAGCTATTGAAGGACCGCAATTATTTCAATCATTCTTCCTTGAATATCTTTGCAGACAAAACTCTGTGCTTACCTTCTGTCATTCGCAAGGAATTTTTAAACTGGAAATATGTCACTTTTTGTAACATAGTTATTGCGCAAGACACTCTTTCATATTTACAAAGAGAGGAAAAGGCACTCTGTGCACTTTTTATACTCCATGTAAATACAACCTAATTATGCACACCAGTTAGCGTTGAAAGGGTGTTCTATAAGTGTTGTTGTGCATGATTGCACTGAATACTCATAGAACAAGACACATGTCTAGATTTGTCAGAAATCATAAATCTCGATTTGTGTGTGAATGCTGCACCATTCTAAAATTGGTGTAGGAAAGCACAACAAGGAGAATTGGTTTCATTTCTCCACAGTTTTACATCTTCAATGCATTCTAAAATGCTCAGCATACATTGAAGGAGAAAAATGCCTTTACTGATTGTTTTTGTGCAGGAAGGTGTGTCTTCCTGCACAAAAACAAACAGCACATGACACAGATATCCTTGCACTGTGGTGCAAGGGTGCCTGTGTCACCACATGGCTGCAGTTTAAGCAGCCGTGCAGAGAGAAGCATAGATTTGCAACATATTTATGTACATACGTTGCATCCCTGTGCTTCGGAACTACTACAGCTCACTGTAGTTAATGAGGTTACTGTGTGATGCTGCAGCACTTCCTCATAGTTCTGCACTCATACATTCACCATACGCTACTAATGCATTTGTTCAGTCAATTATGTACTACACATACATTCATCTAAACTTTCACAGACAAACAAAAATAGCTTTTTTTTTAAACCAGGAAAGTTAGTTCTTAGAAGAACTTTTTTTTTTCTTCTTTTTTGTTTTTTAATTTTTTTGTACTTTTTGGAACAATTTTGTTATTTTTATCAAAAGGAAAAACAGACAACAGGAGGAACAAAACAGTCAACTTCTGCAAAAAAAATAATAAACACAAGTTTAGCACTTGTGGTTTTGCTGTGCTCGGCAGATTAGTTCAATTGACTGCTCGCATAGTGGTTTGTTGCATTTAATGCAACTAATTTTTAGTTTTCCAAATTCTGGACGTATGTCCGGGTGAGTGCTCGATGGTGATGCTGCAGAAGTGCTTGCCACTGCTGGCTGAGGCTGCTGTCGGAGTCTTCTGCATTCCTGCTTGGCCAGGTTCATGGGATGCAGAGTCTTCAGGTGTTTTAACATACTTGCAGTCCACAAGAGTATTTTTTTGATGGATCTCCTCTGGAAAGCACTCTTTGACATATTTTACATGTCACTTTACTTGAATTAGTTTTATTTTGTCCTTCTGGGAGTGCGTGGAGGTTCCACAACAAATTCCTCATCGGACGAATGGTCTGATTCTGATGGTGGTTGCTGTGCAGAAGCCATTGTCTTCAGAAAAATTGCAGCTGTGGAAATCTTCCCCAAAAAGTTTCTTCTAGTTCTAAGGTGTGAGATGTTCCTCCAAAGAAGCTCAAAGAAGAATGATTGAAATGGGTGGGGTCTTTCAATAGTTAGAATAGGAGGTGTAATGAACCAATCAAATCTCTTTTTTTGCAGGTCACATGGGATCCACGCACCCTGCGCTTACGCATCACGCACCCAGCGCGCATTCACGATATTCAATTAAAAAGAAATATAGGATTAGATGTAAAAATATATTACTTTTAAGACTAGTTTAGAGTTTGTCTTCAATTAATATTCACATGAAATACATATATATATGTTTTTAAAATGTTAAATATTTCACCGGATCCGCGCACCCATCGCGTCATACACGCATATGACGCATCGCGGAAGCGCGCATGCGTCGCGTTACGTACATCGTACGTGTCGCGTGTAGGCTTGGAGTCGCGTACCGGTCGCATTGCAAACATGTACCCAACGCATACCGTGCGTGGATGCTTCCGCATAGGGATCGAGAACGGTGCGCATAGGGTGCGCGAATCCCAAAAAAATGGAGAAAAAAAAATAAAACATAAAGTTTTGAAAATATAGTTTAAAAATAGTTTCAAAAATATAAAAAAATGTTTTAAAAGACCCAATAAAAACAAATATTTTTTTTTAATTTTTAAAAGAATTAATTGAAAAAATAAGTTAAAAAAAGGTGATAAAATAGTATTTCAAAAAAACATAATTAATGAAATTGACACACTGAAATTGAAAAATATAGAAATCCAATGAAAATCCTTAAACATGATATCTTTAGGGATAAGTTATAGATAGGAATTAGCATTTACAAAACCTTTGAAATTCACTGAAAAACTATAGGTTTCATGCACGTAATAGTTAGGAATTGGCATTTAAAAAAGCTTTGAAATTCACTGAAAAAACTATAGGTTTCAGGGGCGTTATAGTTAGGTTTTGGCATTTAAAAAACCTTAGAAATTCACTGAAAAAACCATAGGTTTTAGGGGAGTTATAGTTAGCTGGACATTTCCCTCATACAAAACCCTAGAAATTCCCCCGTTATAGTTAGTTCAGCTAACTATAACACAGCGGCACAGCATCACTGAGTTATGTCTGTGCACACTGCTGCCTTCGATCTACACTGCAGACATCAGGGCTCACAATTCAGATGGAGTCGCGATTGCAGATGATGCTGTCCAGTAGGCAAGACACATTGCTCCCAGTGCGGCCCGCCCGGACCACGCATCGTCATAGGCTGAGTACACGCTGAGCGCTAGAGGCAACACTAATTCAGTGCACCACAAGTCAACGCCACGTGGCCTTATTAAGGCAGAATTCATTAGACAAAAGATTACTACCAGTGTGGCCCGCCCGGACCACGCATCATCGCAGGGTGCGCACACACTGAGTGCTTTAGGTGCCACTAACTCAGTGCAGCACAAGTCACCGCCACATGACTTTACTGAGGTAGAATTCTTTAGACAAAAGACCACTGCAAAAGACCAGTGCTGCCCGCCCGGACCACTCATCATCGCAGGGTGCGCACACGCTGGTTGCTTCAGGTGCCACTAACTCACTGCACCACAAGTCATCGTCACGTAGCCTTATTAAGGCAGAATCCATTAGACAAAAGACACTGTTACCAGTGCAGCCCGCCCAGACCACGCATCATCGCAGGCTCCACACACGCTGAATACTTCTGATGCCACTAACTGTGCAGCTCAACTCAATGCCACATGGCTGTGGGCCCTTGCTGACCACTGCCTCTGGCCTACACTGTGGTCAGTACAGCTCACAATTAAAATTGAGTCTTGATTCATTAGTTACAGAGTCCAGTAGGCAACTAACTACAGCATTCCAGAAACCTACACAATATCCCTTTAGTATCCTTGCTTCAAGAACTTTTTTGTTATCAATTATAACTTTAGTACAATGACCAAATTCATCTTGCAAGTCCAAAGGAACACTGAATGGCAGTCTACACTGCGGCCAGCAGAGCTCACAGTTCGAATTCAGTCTTGATTCATTAATTTCAGAGTCCAGTAGGCAACTAACTATAACGTCCCCGAAACCTACACATTTCGACAATGTATTCCATACATATTTCATCTTTTGTTACCTACACTGCGGTCAGCAGAGCTCACAATTTACATTGAGACGTGATTTATTAATTACAGACAGAATTGTACTCTATGTCCTCGGATTCTGTCAAAGGGAAGTGACAAAAAGCATTCCTCGATGTCTGTGCTGACTACTGCCTTCCATCTACATTGCGGATTGCAGGGCTCACAATTCAGATCGAGTTGCAATTGCATATGACGCAGTCCAGTAGGCAACAGACATTGCTACCAGTGCGGCCTTCTCAGATCACGCATCATCGCTAGCTATGCACACGCGGAATGCTTCTGATGCCCCTACCTCAGTGCACCACAATTCATGGACCCTTTATGATAGAATCTTTTGTGTATGATTTCAGATCTGCTGGCCCTACCTCAGTGTACCACAAGTCATGAACCCTTTACGATAGAATCTTTTGTGTATTATTTCACATCTGGTGCCCCTAACTTAGTGCAGCACAAGTCATGGACCCTTTATAAATGAATCTCTGTGTGTGAGCCGATGATTACTGTTGTACTTGTTGCCAGCACCAACCATTCCCTGAGGGCTGGCTTACAGTCACCCCACACGCATCCAGCACAGATGTCACTGGACATGTGTCCCTGGTAATTAAAAGGTGCGAGCGCACGTGCCCGTACCCAGTTCCACTATCTATCTAACTTTGTCCGTGTGTTCATTATGTATGCATGATGCTGCCCCTGGGCCTACCACATTACATTCTGCTGTGGACAGCACTCGCAACCATGTTACCTCTGGCAGAGGGGAAAACTATGGTTATGTAACTTTGTCTCGGTCATTGTATAAGTACATAGGTAGAGACTGGATCATTAGAGTACTGCAAGGAGAGTGTATAGAGAAGTTATAAGTGCTTCGGAATTGGCGGAGTGATTGGATAAGTACATATGTTGGCGGAGCCTAACCCCCGGGCACAAGCTTGGCTCTAATTGGCTGATCTCCATGTGCTAAAAACTAACCCTGGGCGTTACACTACGCTTCGCCCACGTAGTGTACGTAGTGCTGCGAAGCAGGCGAAGCAGGCAGCGCTACGTACACGCCAGGGCGAAGCGTAGCTGCCTGCCGCCCACCACCCGCCTCCCGCCCGCCCTCCTTTTAAATCATATCTTGCATGTTAAATAATTAAAAGTGAAGAGACTTACCTGAAGCGCGGCGTCTCCCGGGCTCCCTCTTCCTCGTTTTCAACTTCTTGTGACAAATGCGCATGCGCGGACGCCCGCACATGCGCATTTCTTGCATCAACTGATGCAGGTGTCTCTGTTGTAGTGCTGCCGCCACCCGGGTCGCACGCGCCAATGTGTCACCCAGTGACCCAAGTCCCACAACATGGCCAATATGGAAGGTAGGGAGAATCACTGACTCTACTTTCATCCATACTTCCACGCATGAAAGAACGTGGACATGACACATCTGTGGGGATAGAAATGTTTATTGCACATTCAGTGGAGTGTTGCAGCTGTAGCAATACAGGGCTATGCAAAGCCCAAATTTCAGTTTTTGGCACATGGAGGGTAGCCAATTAGAGGCAAGGTCGTGCTCTGGGGTTAGGCTCCACCAAAATATGTACTTATCCAATCACTCCACAAATCCCCAAGCAATTATAAATTCACTATACACTCTCCTTGCAGTACTCTAATGATCCAGTCTAAACACAGGTACTTATACAATGAGCCAGACAAAGTTACATAACCAAAGTCTTCCCCACTGCCAGAGGTAACATGGTTGCGTGCGCTGTCCACAGCACAATGTAATGTGGTAGGGTCCAGGGGCATCAGGCATACATAATGAACACATGGACACAGTTAGATAGATATTGGAACTGGGTATGGGCACGCTCTGCTCCTTTTTATTACCAGGGTCACATGTCCAGTGACGTCTGTGCTGGATGCGTGTGGGGTGAGTTTAAGCCAGCCCTCAGGGAATGGTTGGTGCTGGCAACAAGTACAACAGTAATCATCAGCTCACACACAGAGATTCAATCATAAAGAGTCCATGACTTCTGCTGCACTAAGGTAGGGGCAGTGGATGTGAAATAACACACAAAAGATTCTATCGTAAAGGGTCCATAACTTGTGGTGCACTGAGGTAGGGGCAGCAGATCTGAAATCATACACTAATGATTCTATCATACAGGGTCCATGAGTTGTGGTGCACTGAGGGAGGGGTCTCAGAAGCATTCCGCGTGTGCATAGCTAGCGATGATGCGTGGTCCGGTCATCTGCAATCGCGAGTCGATCTGAATTGTGAGCCCTGCTGTCCGCAGTGTAGATGGAAGGCAGTAGTCAGCGCAGACATCGAGGAATGCCTCTTGACAAAATCCGAGGATATAGAGTACAATTCTCTCTGCAATTAATAAATCATGTCTCAATGTAAATTGTGAGCTCTCCTGACCGCAGTGTAGGTGTATGGAGCAAAAGATTAAATTTGTATGCAATACATTGTCGAAATGTGTAGGTTTTAGGGACATTATAGTTAGTCGTCTACTGAACTCAGTTTTAATTGTGAGCCCTGCTGACCGCAGTGTAGGTTGGAGGAAGGGGTCAGCAAGGGCCCACAGGTATGTGACATTGACTTGAGCTACACAGAGTTAGTGGCACCTGAAGCCAGTGATGATGCGTGGTCCGGTCAGGCCGCACTGGTAGCAATGTCTGTTTCCTACTGGACTGTGTCATCTGCAATCACGACTCTATCTGATTTGTCAGCCCTGCTGACTGCAGTGTAGGCCAGAATCAGTGGTCAGCAAGGGCCCACATGCACGTGGCATTGAGATGAGCTGCACAGTTAGTGGCACCTGAAGCACTCATCATGTACACAGCTAGCGATGATGCGTGGTCCTGCCGGGCCACATTGGGAGTAATGTAAGTTGCCTACTGGACTCTGCAATTTCTGAATCAAGACTCAATTTGAGGTGTGAGCCGTGCTGTGCGCAGTGTAGGCAGGAGGCATTAGTCTGTACAGACATAACTCTGCGATGCTGTGCCGCTGTGTTCGCAGGGGGCCTGTGTCGAGGAGGTCCGCTGTCATGGCGGAGGCCTCGTGGCAGGGTGAGGGCCGCCGCTAAGCAGACGCATTGGCCTTCACAGAATTGAACCACGCCCAGAGCCCCGGCCTATTTATTCACACTTCTACGCTGGAGTGGCATACGTTGGACCAGCCCACTCCGCTTCTGGTTCCGCTTACAGGGGGGGACGACACAGCTACATGACCGAGAGCTTCCCCACTGCCTGAGGTAAGATGGTTGCGTGCACTGTCCACAACACTACAATGACCAGCAGTATATGTACACATGGAGAGGTCTGTGCTCTGCATAGTGAGGTCTGTCCAGTACATTACCGCTACACTTGGCATTGTGTATGTTGTTATTGATGGGTGACTTGCATCCTTCACACATACTTTGTTCCCACGTCTCCCAACATTCAGCTATTTTGTGGCTGAGGGGCCATGCCATTTTGGGAAGGTTCGCTGTTCTGCGCTGCCTCAGTGGTAGTAGGGGGGGTGGTCTGAGGGGGAGGTCCTGGGGGTGGTGGCAGTGGGTGTTGTGGCCTTCTTGGGTGTCGGAGCTGCATGTTCAGTAGTTCTATGACATGTGTTGGTCTTCAGATGTGGTTCTGGTGTGGGCTCACTTTTACACTGTAGGTAGTCGTCCTGCTTTACACCAGTAAAAGGCAGGTGTTAAATTCCTACTGCTAATGCAGCTTATCACCTGTTTTTGGATCGCATCACAGATTTTGCTGGTCGTTGACAATATCTGGAAGTGGTATTTTCGTGTTTTTTTTGCACGGGAACGCCTATTCTGTATTTGTATATCATTAGCGTTAGTTGTCGTTCTCATTGGTGGCAATGTTTTTGGTGCAATCTATCGTTGGAAAACTGGTGATATCGGCAGTTTTCACTAGGTTGAGAATGGGATGATAATTCTTTTTCTGCGGTAAAGTGTCGATAACTCAGCGATAAGTTCTTGAGAATACACCCTATCGTTTTTTTATATTGTTTCGTCCGGATTCGTGCACCCGGCTGCTTTTTAAAAAATAAATAATGTTTTGGCCCTGGGGCTTTTTGTGGGATCCGCTGAGCATGCCTAGGTGGTAAGGGTGTTTGTACCCTGCCCACTTCTCTTGTTTTTTCATCTTTTTTCTTGTGATTCGCATGAAGCTACAACAAAGTCCTAATAACACAGGGCTCGTTTTAGGGTTTTAACAACTGTGAGAGTCGGACTAGTCTTACAGCCAGCTCTATTAAACTTCCTCACACATCTTGGATGCATGTCTACAAAAGCAACGTAGGGCCCCTGCATCCGCACCACCCGCTCATTCCAATTTGTAGTATTCCTGCACTTCCAAACCAACCTCTGCCATTGTTTGACGCCTCTGTGCTCCCGATCCAAGATTGTAGTCACTGAAATGGGGGTGTGCCTGGTCATGAAGTCTAGTAGTCAACAGTAGTGGAAAAACAGTACTTTATTGGAAAACATAAATTAACAATACAAAAACATCAAACAACAAGTGACATTGCCAATGGGGAACATCAACTTGTGGATCGAAATAACTGGAAATCCCAAAACTCCGTATTCAGAAACCTGTTGGATAAATGAAGACAATGGTCAAGCGTTAGTATGGTCACACACGTAATATGGTACAATGTATTGTACTTGGACAAACCGGAATGCTTACAGGTATGATCAATCCTGCACAAAATGACCGTAACAGAAGTTTGTGCAGTCGTAACCTTCGTAGGAAAGAAAAGGAACGTTACAACGTCTGTTATGGTCTCATTATGCAGGATTTATCACACCTGTAAGCATCAGGGTTCGTTTCAGCTTGATACACCGGCTCACTATACCTACACTGCGCAGAAATAGCTGGAGACCAAGCAAGGGAAGCATGCCATAGCAGCCTTCCTGCACGTGTTGGCAGCAACTGACTGCACACATGTACTACTTGTGCCCCCTACCAACAGTGTACATAATCACCACAACAGAAACCACACGCATTCCAATAATGTGCAGGCAAAACTGGACCACCGGGGTCTCTACACTAATGTTGTCGCAAACTTCTCAGGCAGTGTGTATGATTCCTACATGTTTCGCAAGCATCCCTAGTCTAATGCCCAGCGATGACTGCTCGACCCTGTGCACCCAGACCTCAATGCTCACATGCCACCACCGGCATATCTCCAAGAGGGCCCACCACGTGCCGGAATAACCTCCTCAGCCGTCGCTGGATTCCGCAGCACAGGCCCCCAGCGCATCCTGCTGCACCGCGCCGAGGAGTCATGTCTGTACAACCAGCTGCCTTTGTCGTTCACGCGGTCCAGCCGAGCTCACAAATCGAATCGGGTCTTGATTGCCGGGATAGCGTACCGAGGCCATGCATCATCGCAGGCTGTACACCCGCTCAGCACTGGTGGCACAAAGTCAGTGCAGCTCGTCATGGCCACATAGTGGGAAGCCCGTGTTGGCTAAAATGCCTCGTCTGTCACCAACTCTGTGCACCTCAAGTTATCGTCACGTGGCAGTAGGCCTGGGCGGTAAATTCCGTCCTGCTCACAGAATTTGGGTAATTTGGGTAATTTTGCATTCTGTGGAGAACGCGTAATTGCCAAAAATTCCACGATCCGTGGCTTCCTGGAATTTTTTGCTTGTTCATGCTTTCTCCCCGAGCACGCAAACAGCATTCGCGAATAGAAAAAAGGCATCGTGAACGGGCGGAACAAGCAATTCCGTGTGTTCGTGGAACTTTTACATGCTCACTGAGATCTTTTACCATTTTGCTGAGCTTTGCGTAGCGCGACCACCCACCCCTACGTGGCAGGAGGCCTGTGTAAGTCAAACAGCCTCGGCTGCCACTAACATAATAAGCACACGGATACACCCAGATAGAGAGTGGAAATGGCGTCGAGCACGTGCGCCCGACCCTTTTTATTGGTAGGGTCACATGTCCTGTGACGCCTCTGCTGCATGGGTTTGGTGTGGGTGTAAAGCAGCCATTAGGCAGTGGCTGTGGCATGCTGACAACTAGACCTGTGATCAGGAGATCACTACAGGGAAGACCTGGTACATGCAGAGTGGGCTGGCTGAAACGCGCATCGTTCACGACTTTACCAATATGGCAGTTTGAATCCACACACCCACCAAGATAGCTACACGATGGGTGCGCAACTCCACTTTTTTCTACCCCCTAAAAAAAAAAAATAATAATATTTAAGAAGAAATTATATTATTTTAATACCAAACAAAAAAATTACAAAACAATTTTTTAGATATTAAAGTTACAAAATATCACAAAAAAAATCAAAATCACTGAAAAAAACAGTGGTTTAATGAACATTATAATTCAAAATTACCATTTAAAAAACCTTTGAAATTCACGGAAAAAAACGTAGGTTTCAGGCACGTTATAGTTAGAAATTAGCATTTAAAAAAACCTTTGAAATTCACAGAACAAAATATAGGTTTCAGGCACGTTATAGTTAGTTGGACATTTCAGTCGTACAAAACTAGAGAATTTCCCCTGTTATAGTTAGTTCAGCTAACTTCAACTCACGCCCCTGCAATAAACTGCTGATGACGTTGCATATTACATCATTCATGACACGGTCAGTGACATCACTGATGACAGAACTGATGACATCTCAAATGACATCACTGATGACATCATCATGTGATCAAGGCCAACTGAAGGCCGAAACGTATCACGGTGGACACGAAGGGTATCTAATAAACTAAAACTTCGCACTGGCTTTTGGGTCTGCTTTCGTCTGTTGTGCTGCGGGATTGCAGTAGCGAAGGCTTTCGCATATATATATATATATATATATATATATATATATATATATATATATATATATATATATATATATTCACTTAAAAAACCATAGGTTTCACACATGTTATAGTTAGGTGGACATTTCACTCGTAAAAAACCAATGAAAGTCCCCCGTTATAGTTAGTTCAGATAACTATAACTCGCGCGCCCGCAATCCACTGCTCATGACGTCACATATTACATCACTCATGACATGGTCAGTGACATAACTCATGACATCACTGATGACATCATCCTTGTGATAGAGTGGCGGTCGCGCGAGTTATAGTTATCTGAACTAACTATAACGGGGGAATTTCATTAGTTTTTTACAAGTGAAATGTCCACCTAACTATAACGTGTGAAACCTATGGTTTTTAAAGTGAATTTGCAAGGTTTTTTAAATGCTAATTCCTAACTATAACGTGTGTGAAACCTATGGTTTTTTAAGTGAATTTGTACAGTTTTTTAAATGCTAAGTTATGTATGTATTATTATATATTTTTTTTAAGGTTTTTCACCGTGCGCGCACCGTGTGCACACCCCGCGATTTTTTTAAAAAAAATAAAATGTTTTTTTCACCCTTCGGGGTCCTTCAGGGACCCCCTGACAAAGGCTAGGGGGTCAGGAACTCTCTACCCTTCCCCCTTTTCACGTTCGCCACCTCTCTTTTTCAGTGTCGCACCCAAAACAAACAAAATGGCGGACAACACTTCCTGATTTCGACTGATTCGAATGTTGACTGACATGTAACCACTAATCAGAATTACGCTCGCGCACGGCACGGTGCGCGCACGGTGCGCGCATATAGATATTTATGTACTTTTAACTGCAATTTTGTCAGGAACTACTGTACAGATTGACTCCATATATGCAAAAGGCACATGCCTGACCTGAGGACTACCTCTCTGCCAAATTTCAAGTAATTCTGTTCAGCTGTTCGGGCTGTACCTTTGACTAAAGGTCCTATGGAAAATAACATGGGGAAAACGTGTTTTGGGACCCCCCTTTTTTCTCGGCCCCCGCTTGACGAATCACCCCGAGACTTTCAGGGTAGGAGTTGAGCAGAGCGCCCCATTAGTTTTGAAAATTTCGCGAGGATTCATCAACCGGCGCCAAAGTTATTCAAAATAGAATTTTCAGATTTCCTATGGAAACACGGTCCTAACTATAACTATCTACTGGCGACCGCCAGTAGATAATATATATATATATATATATATATATATACATATACATATGTATATATATCACTAATTTAAAACATCAAAAAACATTTTATAATTAATTAAAACATTAAACTAATAGGAAATAATTAAACTTAAATTTCCCAATTCCATCAGTGAAGCAGCAGGGAAAGTGTTGGATAGTGGAGGAATAAAATTTACATTTCCAACTCCAGTGAGTGCAACAGTAGGGAAAGTGTTGGATAGCGAAGGGGTAAAAAATACTATTCCCACTCCAGTGAGAGCAACAGTAGGGAAAGTGTTGGGTAGCGGAGGGGAAAAAATGGCTATTCCCACTCCAAAGAATGCAACAGTAGGGAAATTGTTGGATAGCGGAGGAGTAGAAATTACTATGCCCACTCCAAAGAGTACAACAGTAGGGGAAGTGTTGGATAGCCGAGGGGTAAAAATTACAACTCCCACTCCAGTGAGTGCAACAGTAGGGAAGTGCTTCATAGCAGAGAGGTAGAAATTACTATTCCCACTCCAGTGAGTGCAACATTAGGGGAAGTGTTGGATATTGAAGAGACACAATTACTATTCACACTCAAACAGTTAAAACTAAAATAAAAAACAATAACAATTATAAAAAATCATAACAATCAATACACAATATTTTGAAAAGTAAAATCAAATATAAAAAATATATAAAAAGAAAATATATTATAATATTAATTACATATAAAAACCTACAAATAATATATAATATTAATCCAAAATTTCCAAATAAACGCACTCTCAAAGTCTTGAATAGCAAAGCAGGAAGCTCTTTATTGCTCGTTACACGTTTCAGCAAAAAGTTGTCTTGATCAAGACAAGAGTGCGTTTATTTGGAAATTTTGGATTATTATTAATTGCCGGTTTTGGGCTAACAGTGGGCTCGTTCCCGAAATGACCCATCTCTTTGGATTATAAATAATATATACTATAAAATAATAAATACAAAAGTCTTTTAAACTAGAAAATATTTACAAACAAATAAATTAATTAATACATAAATGTATTTATTGTGTTTCCCACCCTATAAAACCACACCAATAACAATACACTTCAACATTTGTATTTACAGTTTTTTCCATAATTAACATGATTAATAATCAATTAAACCAATTATTAATAATAAAACACTAAGGGCCTTATGTAGGTAGCCTAACATTTACCACTTCATAAATACCGAATTTTACCGATTCGGTATTTATGAAGTGGTAAATGCTATGTAGGTAATCATTCAGTAAATATTACCGAATCGGAATTGGTCGGTAATTTAGAATCGGTATTTACAGATTCGGTAATGGTAACTGGCTTCCTATTGATTCCTATGGGCCAGGAGGCCCATAGGAATCAATGGGAAGCCAGTTACCATTACCGAATCGGTAAATACCGATTCGGTAATGGGGGGAGCACAATCAAGGGTGGCAGGGTGTCACAGTGACACCCTGTTGCACCCCTGATTCCTGCATGTGTGCACATGCGGCGCACATACATGCCCTAAGGGCATGTATGTCTGCCACATTGCACACTTCACTGTGCACAAAAATGCTTTTTCACAGCTAATCATGGTAAATAACGAATCCCCACACCAACGACACACTACCCCTACATCTCATTTCAGGATTCGGTATTTACCGTATTGGTAAAATTACCGATTCGGTAATTTTACCGATTCGGTAAATTACCGAATCCTGAAATGAGCCCCCTACATACCAAAAGCCTAAATACCGGTCGGTAGCGGTATATTTACCGAAAATCGGCCGTTACCGACCGGTATTAGGCTTCCTACATATGGCCCTAAATAACAATTAGCTACACACACTTTAACACTATGATATCCACATCACATACATAAATTAAACTCTAAAATAATAAAACACAGTTAAAACATATTTTTAAAAACTATTAATATTAACAACTAATATTATTCATAAAAATGTACTTAATACCCAGACTTTACCCCTTTAAAAGTAAAAATAACAAACAAAAAATAAACAATTACCCAAAATAAATATCAAATAATTAACGTTAATTGACAACTATATATTAATTAATTAAATACAAATTACTTCCCACCCTTTACTCCTATAAACACCAAAACACGCACCTACAATAATTACACAATTACCATAATTTAATACCAATTAATTAATTAAAATTCATTAACATCAATTATTAATTCATCAATTTCAAATAAATTACTTCAAACCCTGAACACCTATAAACACCACAACACACACCTAAAATAATTACACAAGTGCCATAATTAATTACCAATTAATTAATTAAAATAAATTAACAACCAATTATAAATGAATTAAGAATGAATTACTTTACACATTTTACACTATAACAATTCTCAATTAAACAAATAATAACAAATAAAAAATAATCAGTACATTTAAGATAATTAAATTACTTCCCAACCTATTCCCTTATAAACCCACAACCCGCTACGCAACTAAAAACGCAAAATTCTAATAAAAAAATAATAACTACTAAAAATTTAACACATATATATAAAATACAAACAATTCTTATACAAAAAACGTACATTTAAAATATATACTAAAATACATAACATTAATAAACAAACAATATTTTTAACAATAATATTTTTGCAAGTTATATTAAACTGTTCGATATTTTTAAAATCGATATTACTTACCTTAAGTCGATATTCTTGACCACGATATTCTTGCCATCAATATACTAAACCAAGATATTTACAACTCGATAGTTGTGGAACTTGATAATTTTTATTCGATATTCTGTCTCTGCACCATGACGACCTGCTGTCTAGAAGAAATACCTAAAGAAAATGGAGTGCTGATGTAACATCAGCTACGGTCTCCTGCCGCATTAGGCTTGGAAAGACTCCAGTGGTGGAGCATCACTGTGAAAGAAGGGACATCCAGTGAACATTATGGAAAGCACTGTGTGAGCGTGAATGGATGGATAAGAAGACCAGAGAAAGAGCTGATATGGAAGTGATACTGTCTCCATTTCCAACATTTTGGGAATTGCACACAACTTCACACAGCATGAGGTTGAGGTTCTGTAGCGATCCGAACCTGTGAATTCGGTATCGTAGTACTGACACGATTTCGGTACCAATGAACCGCAAACGATCCATTACATGCATGACAGTGTTTTCGCTGCGCAACTAGCATGAATTCACTGAGAAATAGGGCATTTTGTTGTAAATTCATGGCATCCATTTTAGTTACGGCATCCATTTTGTTTCTTGCTCTCACATAGTCAATGAACGGACAATGACCCCGGCAGAGTCACCTTGTTAAAGACACGTAAGCTCGAGTCCGATAAAGGCTGACGCTGCATGACTAGGCAGAATCAAGCTGCCTCCCTTGCCTGAGGCCAGTCCTGCTATACTGGTTCTCGTGTCCGTTGTCCTGACTGAAAGGCCGAAGACGGTAGCCATGCCCGTTTATGATCCATAAACACCTCTTATCCTACTTTTCAATCCCTTGCACCTGGCTCTGCTCCTCTCCTTCTGGGCTTTTACAATGGGGAGGTTACGATTTTTATGATGGGGAGGATCGGGCAAAGAATGGAAAACTGTCGAGGGGACCTGATCGAATACCGAAAACCTACGACTAATTATTGTTTGATGTCTATTTACTGTTTGTTTGGGATACCGGGTTGGGCATGAGAAATATTCGTGTAATGTTGCCTAAAGACATTTTGCGTGTATTTAAAGAACAACCCACTTAATGCAATTTGAACAGTCTCGTAGACTCTGCCTCTGTGTGGTTCCTATGATTTCTGTGTCCCTGCAGTAAATAAACCTTGGTCTTTGAAGCCACCATCGAGAAGCCCGTGTCTCTGTTTATTTGTGCACCGGGACAGGAGGAACTCAGGGGTCTTCGGGTGTTGTTTCCCTGACACCTCTGGACTCTTAAAAGTCCAGAACCTCAAATTGGCGCCCATAGTGGGGCGACGTCATCCGGTACCGGTCCAAAGCCTGAAAAGTTCGAGAAGTTTCGTGTGAAGATTCCGGAGGGAGGTACCCCGCTTCATTGATCCCTGCATGTCGTAAAAGTGGCCCGACGATTTCTTCCACGAGGGTTCCCGTTCCCAGACGGCTACAGAGGACCGCTGCCCTGACTGTCGCCCTGTCTTGGACCCGAGGTGCAGACCTTAGTACGGCGAGACGTAGACGGGTTCTCCTTGGTGACGTCTTCCACATTTCAGTTAAGTATTAAGTGGGTTACGCTCAGTTTAGTTGTTCCTTGTTGCTCTGGTTTGATTAGTAGATTATCATTGGTTGCTCTTGTTTAGATAATCTTTGTTTTGGTATTAGTTCATTTGGTAGGCCTAAAGTTCTCTGCGCATTTTGGTTGGAATTTGTCTTTGTTTGTCATGACTACCAGTAGTAATTGTTTCTTGTCCTGGTTACGTTGCAACGGGGATTCCCGGTTGGAGGATTCGTGTTCGGTTCCTCCGATTGGAACTCCTACATATGAGCTCTATTGTAAACACGGTGTGGGTCCTATTACGTACAATGAAGTATGGGTCCGTTATACCAGAAAAGATGGTGTCCTTAGTTGGCCACCGCATGGTAGCTTCGAAACGGAAATACTAGACAATCTAGAAATGAAGTTGTTCAAGAGAAAAGCCCGGCCGGCAATGTTTGATTCCTTTTGCGTATGGCGCAAAGAAGCCAAACAGAGAGAAATTAGGAAGACGAAGAAAGAACAGAAAGAGAAAGGGTTGACTTTAATGGAGTCTGCTAGGCAGCTGCATGTCAACGAGACTGAGAAAGCAATAGAGATGGCGAATAGAAAATATAATTTAGCAATTGATAAATGTTACCCTGCATTGCCATCTAGTCCTACTAAGCCGATGGAGGATCATGAGAAGGATCCTCTGTTGTCTTACCTGTTGAATTCACCTCCACCGTATGCACAGGGTATTACAGTACCACAGTTACTACCTGTTGTACAGCCAGCTGCTGGTCAGCCTGGAATAGTTGCTCCACTTCCTTTGATTGCAGATCCTGCCCTTCCCGTGGTTAATGTTCCTTCGGCACCCCCTCTTCCTGGGTCGCCTGTTCCGCCTTTGCCTGTCATTTCGCAAACTACTTCACCTGCTACTCCCACCCTTACTATTTCATCTGCTTCAGCTGCCCTACTCCCGAACCCTGTGAACATTCTGACTCCGCTTTCCGTTCGTCGGAAAAAAAACGACTCTGTAACTAATATCTTAACTCCTCTCTACAGGTCTTTAATTGGGACCCCCGTTTCTGACTCTATACAGAGACGTAGCCAGCTTCCTGGTCCTCAGGAACGAGACATGTTAGATTCGACAGCTCTTAGGTGGATGTCGAAAGCTATGAAGTATGATGCACGAAGAGTGTTAGACACCTTTATGCAATGGAATGAACCTACTCAACGTTATGTTTTTGACGTGATGTGTTCTCTTGTGCGTGAAGAATGGGAAGATGATGACTTAGATTCCGTCCCCCCTGATCTAATAAATATTCAGCAGAAATTCGCCACCGGAATGGTGATAGGTTCAGAGGTAAGGGGAGCGATAGAACTGATTTTAGCTTATAGGGACGATTCCCCTCTTCGAGCGACAAGAGACCCTGATGGTTCACCGATTACTACTAGGAAAAAACAAGGTCAATATCCGATGAGGGAAGTTCCACCCATATGGCGTGATGCAGTTCAAGCTGATGGGGCTAATAATATTTTAGCTGCCCCAGCACATTTCTAGAGGGTGTGGATACACATCCCTTGGAAGCGGGCAGAAGTGTTAGCCGTAAAACAAGCGTTGCCAGACCCACGTAAGAATCCTGCTGGTTGTTACAAAGAGTTAACGCAGACAGTTCAAGCGTGCATCATGAATTTGGCAGACATTGAAATGTTATTTGGTAATGTAGTGCCACAGCCTATATGGGCCAAGATCCGACAAGAGAACCACCCAGTCGCCTTAGGAGGTGATTGGGCAGCTATTGTAGCAGCAGATGCACAACAAGTTGGCGGTGCTAAACCTGAACCTCTGATTGTTGCCTTACCTGGCAGAATAATTAATCTGATGAAAACGCTGATGCCAGCGTTACGAGTCAATTGGGATAAACTATCGGCATGCAAACAAAAGAAGGACGAAAGCGTCTCTGACTTTTTCACTAGATTTGAAGAGACCTTCGTAGACCACAGTGGGCAAGATATGAGTACTGAGGGAGGCCAGAGATTGTTTGTCGACAAGTTCGTGTTTAATTTATTACCTGAGCTTAGTAACAAGTTAAAGGATTCTGAAAGTGCATGGGCAGTGTCGACGACAGCACAGATACTTGCAACTGCTCAGTATTACGAGAATAGAGAGAAAGAAGAGAAGGAAAAGTCAGAAAAGAAAACAAAAGATTTAAAGACTAAAGTTCTTTTGCAACAGGCGTATCCGCCTCGTTCGAATCAGTCAGATTCACAGCAGCGACCCCAGTTTCAGCAACAGCCACAATTCCAGCAAGGAACGTCCCAAAGATTTAATTATGGTTTTCCCCGACAACAGTTAGCATGGAATCAGTGTGCCTATTGTAAAAAGGAGGGTCATTATAAGAATGAGTGTCCAATACTGCACGCACAGACTAGTGGTGTCCCAGCTCAGAGAGGTACTGTTGGATCTATGCAAACTCCTAGAGGTAGAGGACGTGGTACTATGACACCACAGGCCGATCGCCTACCGAATTATTTTGATCAGCGAAATGTACAATCTGCGCAACCAGGCAGATCTCCTCAGTATCATGTTGAAGATTATTATGATCATAATGAAGAGATTCAGAGAAGCGAGCACTAGGACAGCCACAGGCAAAGAGAGGGAGTAATATCAGTTCCAGTTGATCAGAGTGGACCTTATGTCGCAGTAGTTACCTCAGGCGTGGTCGAACCGTTTCTGTTGGATACTGGTGCGGCAAAAAGTTCAATTATGCATGCGAAACTCCCTGGCGCACCTTTGTCTGGCTTAACGAACACTTCAGTAGGTTTTTCAGGTGCCCCTGTTCACAATCCCGTTTCTAGTCCTATGCCAATATCTGTTGGGCCATGCGAACTGGAAGCGCCCCTTATTCTAACAACCGGTTGTAATGAGAATCTACTTGGTTTAGATCTGTTGAAACGCCTGCATGCGACACTGTATTGTTCTCCTTCGGGAGTACAGCTCACATTAGGCAAAAGAGTCATCTCTCCAATGTATATGTCGATGGATAAGCTCCCACCGGAGCTGCGTTCTCTCCCTGATACTCTTTGGGCAACTGGTCCTAACGATGTAGGCCTCTTGGAAATTCCCCCTTATGTGGTAAGTCTGAAAGCAAATGTTAAATTCCCACGAATTCCACAGTATCGGATTTCGAATGAAGGTGAACGAGCACTCTTGCTGATTGTGAAAGACTTAATACAAAAAGATGTGATTGAGGAAACTAGAGGAAATGTCTGCAATAGTCCTGTTTTGCCGATTTTGAAACGTACTGACCCATCCAAACCTCCAATCTACAGATTTGTGATTGACCTCAGAGAGGTTAACAAAATAGTGATTCCGCAGTTTCCTGCGGTACCAGATATCACTGCATTATTGACGTTGATTCCTGCCTCAGCCTCATGGTTTACAGTGATCGATTTGAAAAATGCCTTTTTCAGCATTCCGATAGCCGAGGAAAGTAGAGACATTTTTGGTTTCTCCCTAGGAGGTCGCAGTTTCAGATTCAAACGCGCTCCACAAGGTTATTGTGAGAGCCCTTCAATCTACAGCCAAGCATTGAAGAGTCAATTAGATGCTCTTGTACTTCCTCCTGGTGTTGCTCTGATCCAATACGTAGACGATCTTTTACTAGCCGCTGATGACAAGGAAACTTGCAAAGCAGCTACAATTTCTTTATTACGTCATTTGTCAGACTTACATCACAAGGTGTCACCTTCTAAACTGCAATATTGTTGCCAAGAAGTGACCTACTTAGGTCATCTTTTGTCAAAGGAGGGAAGAAGGTTGACCCCAGAGAGAATCAAAGCAATTTCACAGATGACTGTACCAAGCACACAGAGAGAAGTACGTGCGTTTTTGGGTATTACGTCATACTGCAGGCAATGGATCCCAAATTTTTCTCTCATGGCAAAACCATTGGTAGCCCTGACTGGAAAAGGTGTTCCGAGCCCTTTGCCATGGTCTGATGAATGCCAACAGAGCTTCTCCGACTTACGTGATGCGCTGTGTTCAGCTCCTGTGTTGGGTACTCCTGACTACAGTAAGCCATTTACTTTATATGTCCATGAAAAAGAAGGTTGTGCGTTGAGCGTATTAACGCAACAATTTGGTGACAAACAGCGGCCTTGTGCATATTTCTCATCTACATTAGATCCGGTAGCCAGAGCATTGCCAAGTTGTTTGAGAGCTACAGCAGCAGCTGCAGTGTCTATCCGACAGTCTGCTGGACTAGTCATGAACAACATGTTAGTAGTCATGGTTCCACATGCTGTGGATACACTCATGAATCGAACGAAAACTCAGCACCTCACCAGTGCTAGACTATCAGGCTATGAGCTGACGCTTTTGGCAAGTCACATTCAGATTAAACGATGCAACATATTGAATCCAGCAACGCTGTTGCTGACTACTCAGGAGTCGAGTGATTCAGAGCCCCATGACTGTTGTTTCAGAACTGAGGAAGAGACAAAAGGTAGGATTGATTTGAAAGATACTCCGTTACTAGATCCAGACGACACTTTATATGTCGATGGGTCGTGTTTTAAGTTGCAGAATGGTGATGTGACGGCTGCGTATGCAGTTACGACTTTGAGTACGATTGTTGAGACTGCAAGAGTAAGTCAGAATTCTGCCCAAGCTGCAGAATTAATTGCACTAACAAGAGCGTGTGTTTTAGCTGAGGGAAAGAGAGTGAATGTGTTTACTGATAGCCAATACGCCTTCAGCGTAGCACATAACTTTGGACGTCTCTGGAGAGAAAGAGGTTTTCTCACGTCCCATGGGACTAAGATCCAACATGGACAGTTAGTCAGTGATCTACTGGAATCCCTGACTCTACCGAATGAAGTTGCAATTGTGAAGTGCAGTGCACATCGAAAGATTACGGATGATGTTGGCCGTGGGAATGCGTTTGCTGATGAGGTCGCTAAAGAAACGGCCAAGAACATGATGAGCCGAATGTACGTTGCAACATCTGCGAGATGGATTGCTGAATCAGGAATGTGTGAGAATACGATTGAAAGTGTGAAGGCAATCCAGAATGAAGCAACCGAAAACGAGAAGAATGAATGGAAGGAGAAAACGGGTAAAATGGATTCAAGTGGATGTTGGGTTGGTTTGTCTGAGCAGCAACGTTGGATGTTACCTGATGTGTATGTACTTGCGGTAGTCACGATGGCGCATGGAGCGGCGCACATCAGTTCGAAAGGGATCTGTAAAATGTTAGCTCCAGTATGGAAGAATGATGGAATTACCAAGTGTGCGGAAAGAGTGGTGAAAAATTGCATGATATGCCTGATGCATAATCCTGGCAAGGGAACCCCAACCCCAACTGGCCATTTTGCTCCCCCTTCTTGTCCCTTTGAAGTGATTCAGTTGGATTTTATCCACATGGACAGGTGTAACAATCTCAAATACGTCCTAGTGGTAGTCTGTGCCTTTTCAAGATGGATTGAGGCATATCCGTTAAAGGATAACACTGCTATGTCCACTGCCAAAATCCTCCTCAAAGAATACTTCCCCAGGTATGGTATGCCACGGATTGTTTGGTCGGACAATGGAAGTGAGTTTGTAGGGAAAGTTATGAAGAGTGTGTGTACGGGTTTGGGTATTTCCCAAAAATTTCACAGTGCGAATCACCCACAGTCAGCGGGCTTGGTTGAAGGGTACAATGGCACCCTGAAGCTGAAACTTGCTAAAATTCAAGCTTCCACTGGTCTCTCTTGGCCAGACGCATTGCCTTTAGCTCTACTGTCCACCAGAGCGACTGTACACTCTCGAGTAGGGCTTAGCCCATATGAGATGGTGTTCGGCCGCCCTGCTAATGTTTGGGGAGTCCCTAGGCCAAAGGAATTCAAACAGATTGAATACCCAATGTTGATTGATTATCTTTATGATCTGACTGCTAAATTAAGCCTTATTCATCAACAGGTATTCGAATCCTTGCCTAAACTGCCGGAGAGTCCAGGCCACACGTTGAAACCAGGCGACCAAGTTGTAGTACGGAATTTTGAACGTACTCGGAACCTCCAGCCAAGATTCGTGGGTCCGTTCCAGGTACTCCTCACAACAAGAACTGCTGTACGCCTAGCTGGAAGGAAAAATTGGGTGCACGCTAGCCATACGAAGCGTGTCCCTCTCCCACTCCCCTATGACAACTGGGTTAGACAGGGATTTGGTGTATCCGAGACAGAACCTGTTCCTAGGCAAATCCCTTTCAGTGATGCAGAGTACATAACGGACCACCCACGAACTGAAACACAGAACTTTGACACCCCAGCAGGGACCGCTCCTTTGAATCTTGAACCGAGTATTGTACAAAGTGAACATTTGTCACCTGTGGAGTCCAACATTTCCGCACCTATAGACCAGCTATTTCAAGACCAGACAAGACCCGGAAAGTACAGATATAATCTACGTTCTCATGTTATGAACTAATGACATTGCATAATTACCTTTCTGTTTGAAAACTGTTTTGATCGTATTGCACTCCATTCAGTCAGGAAGTTTGCTCAAATTTTTATCTTTTATCTCTCGCCTTACCATCTGGGTTACCGTAGGGTCGTAACGTGTGCCTTGTTTTAATTTGCAGGGAATCAGACACAAGGTCGGTTTCTTCTGTCTATCCTGGGAACTCCCAGGGTAAACAGAGGCAAGTTTTTCACAGGTACAAACCATCCGTTGCGAACGGTTGTAGAAGATGGAGCTTCCTGAACTGCGACGGGTTAATGTCATAAATGTGCACAAGACAAAACTATATGACATATTATACAGTAAATGTTTTCTAATACAATGTACTCTGACACTCCTAATTGTTTTAATAACTTTGGTAGGCGGAATTATTTTTGGTATTCAATTGATCTTTACACCTGTTACATCTACAGTATCTCCTCATGTTCCTTTTTCTCCAACTGTTGTTTCACTTCATTCTTTCCATCCTTTTCCTGCCCACGAGCAAGCTCGACGCTCTGAGTTTATAAATAACACTTTCATTCAGCTCTTGCACCAACATCAACTAGTGGTTAACACAACAAACTGCTGGGTGTGTGGCTTGATACCCCATACCATGGACAAGGGTATTCCTTATCTGGTTCTGCCCTTTAGTTATAATGGATCATTCTGGGCATTTCAGACCATGTTCGCTTATGCCCTAGAAACCTATCCTCCACGACCTCCGCGTTCCACTCGGTATAACTCTGCTAATAGAGCCTTGGTAAAAGGAATCACTGACATGGTTAGAGATGTCAATAATACTCCATTCATTCCCAAGGATGAATTACGAGTTTACATGGGTTGGAATGTTACGGAATATGGCATTACTCTGGGTGAGAACAAACGTAAAAGCTCGACTCCGATCTGGGTCGTACCCCACCAAGGTCAGGTCTGTTTGCAAGGAAATGGGAGGAATCCGAAAGCTCGACTAGGGAAGAGTGACTGTATCGAAACATATGTTTTCCCGTCACAGTCTTCCCCTGCATTCTTAGCTGCTAAGGGTACCTATTTTGTTTGCCAAGACAGAGCATACACATGGCTGCCTGCTGACTTCTCAGGCTCATGTTATATCGCTCAGCTATTACCTCCGACATACACTGCTGCACCGGACTATCACAAAACTAGAGTTGTGAGAGGTGTTTTCAGTAAAGAAGATACTGCTGGCCAAGAAGCAGGAGACTTCTTCAAAGGTTTCCTTCCGTTCTGGGGGCCTATGGCCAACAGTAGAAACTTACGTCAACTAACACGGGTGGTTGAATCCACTATCACCGAAACTGCGGGTGCCCTTAGTAACCTGACAGCTGAGCTTCAAGCGGATCGCCTCATGGCGTTACAGAACCGTATGGTTCTTGATGTTTTACTTGCAGATCGAGGTGGAGTATGTAAGATGATCCAATCGAGTTGCTGTGTTTTTATCCCAGATAATGCGCCAACAGTATACAAGGCCATCTCTAAGTTACATAAGATTTCTGACTCTATTCATGTAGAGGAAGGTGACTGGTCATTAATGGGATGGTTCTGGAGCCTGTTGTCTGCGTGGGGATGGAAGGTTCTGATAGTCACTGGTGTTGCGTTGGTATTTTTATTTTCGTGCTGTCTCATTGTTCAGTGTGGTCCTGCCTTATGTAATCTCTGCATTTCTACATGCGTAAGAAGACCACCTGTTTTTAGAGATAAGCCACGAGATAGAGTAAAGCTTCAACAACATATCAGTGACTTGATGAACATAGAAATGGACTCTGACATAGAGTGAGTTATTGCCTATGTAAGGGCAAAAGGACGGTCTGAGGTTCTGTAGCGATCCGAACCTGTGAATTCGGTATCGTAGTACTGACACGATTTCGGTACCAATGAACCGCAAACGATCCATTACATGCATGACAGTGTTTTCGCTGTGCAACTAGCATGAATTCACTGAGAAATAGGGCATTTTGATGTAAAGTCATGGCATCCATTTTAGTTACGGCATCCATTTTGTTTCTTGCCCTCACATAGTCAATGAACGGACAATGACCCCGGCAGAGTCACCTTGTTAAAGACACGTAAGCTCGAGCCCGAGAAAGGCTGACGCTGCATGACTAGGCAGAATCAAGCTGCCTCCCTTGCCTGAGGCCAGTCCTGCTATACTGGTTCTCGTGTCCGTTGTCCTGACTGAAAGGCCGAAGACGGTAGCCATGCCCGTTTATGATCCATAAACACCTCTTATCCTACTTTTCAATCCCTTGCACCTGGCTCTGCTCCTCTCCTTCTGGGCTTTTACAATGGGGAGGTTACGATTTTTATGATGGGGAGGATCGGGCAAAGAATGGAAAACTGTCGAGGGGACCTGATCGAATACCGAAAACCTACGACTAATTATTGTTTGATGTCTATTTACTGTTTGTTTGGGATACCGGGTTGGGCATGAGAAATATTCGTGTAATGTTGCCTAAAGACATTTTGCGTGTATTTAAAGAACAACCCACTTAATGCAATTTGAACAGTCTCGTAGATTCTGCATCTGTGTGGTTCCTATGATTTCTGTGTCCCTGCAGTAAATAAACCTTGGTCTTTGACGCCACCATCGAGAAGCCCGTGTCTCTGTTTATTTGTGCACCGGGACAGGAGGAACTCAGGGGTCTTCGGGTGTTGTTTCCCTGACACCTCTGGACTCTTAAAAGTCCAGAACCTCAAGGTGGCATGAGTCTCCATCAGTTTAGATGAGTGTTGAAAGCTTTGGAAGAGAGACGGTACAGGTGAATTGCAGTAACTAGAGGGAAATTGGGCCTGGGTAAGCACAGTACTGGAGGGCAAGAGTTCTATAAGAGTCAGTTCCAAGGTGTGAGGGTCACCACACATGCTCTCAAATTGTTACTACATATCCACCTCCTGAGTGCTGCATAATCCCCATTCCCGTTCCATGTCACCTCCTTCCTGAAAACCCACACACTCACTACTGCCAAAATTGAAAGACACCCATCAGGAGCCTACTGTCACCCTATAAAGCACCTGGATAACCGCAAGGAAGCAGCTTTACTCCCTGCCCCCTTGCGTCATGGCTTACGGAGACTCTGAGATCCTTCACCAATTTCTCTCGTGGTCGCTGGGTAATGGTTATTCCAAATCGATCATTAATTGTCTTTCTCAATGCTACTGTCTTTTCCTTACACTTGTCCATGTCAGATTACACACTAGAATGCCATTCCCATTCTAAGCTTAAATTGAGTGCCCACTTCTTTTTGCATTGTCCACATCTTAGATACATGTTGTTTACTGAGCCATACCACTCACACTGATACTTTGGTAAATCCATTGGACCTTCATGTCTGCATGGATCCAAAGTGAAAACAAACAACATTACCAACAATAATAAGAAACAAATAGAAAGAAAAAAAAGCGTGGAAAACACAATCAGTGACATCTAACCCATATGCAATTCCCTCATGAAATACTGAATGGTGTTGTTTACATTTAACTGCTGAGCCTGACTGAGCAGAAATGAACGCTCTTTAAATTATTTTTCGTTTCCCTGCTATGCTTATCCTATTTTTCTCATAGATCTTCTGCCTTCATTTTTTTGCAAGAGTCTACTGATATTTCAAAACTATCTTTTATCTATTTGCACACTGCTTACCGAGGACAGTAATGAAAAATACCACTATAACCACTACTCCCACTCCTCTATATTGCATGCAAATATATTAGTATATGACAAGCTTGCTAGGTATATGGGGCCATTGCATATTCTTCGAGCTGAAAATATTGTAGTTCTTTCACATTGTGTAGCCTCTTTATATCTCTAGACAGAGGTGGGTGAGCCAAGAAATTAACAGGGAGAGCCGAGCAGAGCCAAGACAAGGATCTGGCTTGGCTCTTATAGCCTGTGCACGACCAGAGACCTGAAAATGGTTGCTATGAAAATCATGCAACAAACATCACATAAAATATGATAAAACCTCTTCAAAATAAAAAAAAGCCTTTCTCTAACATGTGGAAGCTATTACATTATTGTGTCACATTATAGCACTGGACTGAGAAATAAAAGTGATAGTTTTCAAACATGAACTTAGAACCATTCCTGACCCCATCCCCACAAAGAGGACAGTGCCATTAATGAACAAAGAGGCAAGACAGTTGTCATGAGAACCCTATATTTGGTCCAAATTATTATCGACAATAGAGCAACATTATAGTCTAATAAATCAAACACAAAAGGATTTTGTACAGCTGATAGTCGCAACTCATGTATTTGAAAGTGCTTTCATACGTGTGTCTGATGAAAAGGTTTTTGTTGTAATAAAATCTTTGCCTAATATCACACAATTTAAGGTACGAAATATTCAGCTTTTCTGGTTTCACTATGCACAAACAAGCCACTAAATTGGTACCTATTTATCTTTTTTATGTTAATGCTTTGTTTTTACCTCTTTGTGCATTTTCTGCATCTTTTATATTGCACGAGCTAGACACAAAGGTATTGGAGTGCTTTACATGAACACCACATACATTACACAAGGGCACTTTATAGGCCTGATTTATTTTTGGCAGATGGAATGTTCTCCGCTAGCTTGTGAGAGAAATTAGGGCCTCATTACGATGGTGGGCAGATCGCAGCGGGGACTGGGAACGTACGCCTGTAAGGTGGCAGTCCTGCAACCCCGATTACGATGCGACCGCCACCGTGGCAGTCGCATCACCCATACTTTGCATTGTGGCGGGGATGCGTTCTGCACCCACTGCCACAATGCAAATACGAGGCACTTTCACATCCCTGCACTACGTGGCAGGCACCATGCGGTGCCTGCCACATGGTGCAGGGATATGCAGGGAGCACCGTAGGTGCCCCGCAGTGCACTTGTCCAAAGCCCAGGGATGAAGGGGGGTCGACTACGGGCCCCTGAATCCTTTCCTGCCTTTATTTTCGTGGCTGGTTGCCAGCCGCGAAAAGACCGGTGGAAAGGGATATCGTAATCCTTACGGCGATGCCTGCAAGGCACCCCCGCAATGTTGGCCTATGCTTTTGTTCTGCAAGGCGGTCGGAAAAGGACTGCCTTGCCGAACTGTGGCGGGTGCTCTTTGCGACAACCACGCAGCCGCATCGATACCCCGGCCAAACGTAATGTAGCGAGGGGAAAATAGCCGCTCGATGGCACCGTTCGAGGGACCGCCACCGCATGTCTGTTGGTGGCGGACCCTCCACCATCATAATGACCCCCTTAATGTCTACCAGGCCATTGGTACTTCTACCGCCAAATTTAAAAATGACTGCTACGTTTGTGGTAATTTGAAAAGCATTGCTAGGAACTGAAATCACAGCGGTTCCTACAATGCTTTTTTTTAAGTTTGATGCACAGCTTTGTCAACATGACAGACATCCATCAAACGTATTTTTTTTTTTAAACTGAAATGCGATTTTCATATTGGAAATGAAAAAATGTCCCCCTTACCATGGAAGTTATCTCCCATGGTGAAGAAAGCATTAAGCAATTTTCACTGCCCCTTAGTTCCAGGGGTTTCCTGGTGGCGATGGGCAGTGAAAACTGACCTGTATGCCCGCCCATCTAAATTAGGTGGGCAGACATACAGGTCAGCCACTGACATCCCTTACTCCATCCGTAGTGGTTACACCAATGGTCCACCCACTTCTAAATCTGGCAGGTGGACCATTATCTTGGAGGCAAGGACACTCCATCAACATTGCGATGAAGTATTCTTACCACCAAAATATAAATTAGGCACTTAGGGGCAGATGAAGCAAGCATTTTTGAGTTCGCAAAAGGGCAGATTAGCAGAATCTGCCCGTTTGTGAATTCAAAAATTGCTTTTCCGATGCAGCAAACCCAATTTTGTGATTCGGTAACCTGTTACCGAATCGAAAAATGGGTTTGCGATTCGGTATTAGGAAGGGGCATGTTTAGGGCGTCCCTTCCTGATACCGAATCGCATCGATATGTATGAATGTTTTGTGACTGCAATTGCGGTTGCAAAACATTCGCATTTTACCACCTACTTTAAGGAGGTGGTAACCCATTTGCAAATGGGAAGGGGTCCCCAAGGGACCCCTTCCACTTTGTGAATGTTTGTAAAACTATTTTTAAGAGCAGGCAGTGGTCCCACGGACCACTGCCTGCTCTTAAAAAATGAAAAGAAAACTTTTCATTTTTCGTTTTGTAAAGCATCTCGTTTTCCTTTAAGGAAAACAGGCTGATTTACAAAAAAAACAGATTGCTTTATTGAAGAGCAATCATGGACATGGTGGTCTGCTTGATCTCAGCAGGCCACCATCCCTGTGATTTTTGCGATTCCTAGAGGGTCGCAAATTGCGACCTACCTCATTAATATTCATGAGGTAGGTCATTTGCGACCCCTTAGGAATTGCAAAAGATGTACTGTACACCTTCATACATTGCATTTTGCTATTTCTTAATTTAAAATCCTTGTGATTCACAATTAGGGAATAGCAAAATGCGAGCTACACACATCTGGCCCTTAGTAACTTGCCCAGAATCGGAGGATGCTGTGTCAATGCTGAGATTTGAAACTGGTTCCCCAGTTCCAAAGTCATCAGCATTGGCCATAACGCCATATCCTGGGTAGAACAAGGGTTGCAGGCAGAAGGCACATGAAAGCTCGGCTTGTTATGGGCTCGACCCTACACCCTCAGAGTTCAGCAACAACGTGATCTTTCACAGAAGTTACACATAGACATAAGGCAATGAAATTTATATACATGCTACTGTTTCCAGCAACATTTTCTCAACAGCTATTAAGGGGTGTGCTACTGGCTGGAGACACAATGAAACATCAAGTGACCAGACATCTCACAAACTGCCCCCTCACAATCTTGATCCTCATGGAGAGTGGGCCAGCCGCAGAGACAAGGGTTCTGTTGAGGCCAGCATGTGTCCAGATGGAAGATATGAGTGAACAGAGCACTGAAAGGGTCACTTTCCACTTCCTCTTCTCATGAATTGGCGGATGTGGACGTGGAGGTCATACAATGCACAGGAGGGGTTTGGAGACTTTGGATGTTAAGAAATAGTTATTCTCTTAATTAATGTTACTCTCTATGAGCACTGGAAGAGGGGGTCTAATTCCCTACTTCATATTAGATTGGTTTGGCAATGGCAGCTGATAATATTAATAGCAATGTCTTTACCCTGAAGAGGGCTTGATGGGACCTTGTGTGTGCACTGCCTCTGATCGCTGGCCCTATACTCATATTATTATGCTAGAGTGGTTGCTGTCTTGATACAATGGACTCATTATGTTTGCTTTTACAAATAGTTCCCTGTTGTATGTAATTCTAATCATTAGTTAGCTTTTGTTATTATTTCTTCCTTTAGAGACTATATGGATGAAAGATGCTTCTGGGGAGGAAGTGTGGAATGGGAGGATTTGGGGGTGGCTTTGTTTCATTCTTACTGTTTTCAACGGCTACACAAAGATGTACATCACTATACTACATTACCCTATGCATACCTCAACAGTTAAAGAGTTTAGCCTAATGATAAAATTAAGCAGGGAGAAGTCAATTTATTAAACGTCATGCTCCAAGCACCAAGGGTTCTAATTGCAGGCTTCTTGAGTATTATGGATACAGTGGAGTCAATCATGTGGGCTCCACGTCTGGCCCACGTGGCGTAGTGATTATATTCCATACAACAACTCCCTTTGTAGTTAGCCACTACAAAGAACTCCGCTGGGCAGACACATGTTCATCACAGACTCAATGCATGGCAAACAGTGGACACTTGTGAGCACATATTCCCCCTGCCCTCCTGGGTGACTTGCTGCAAACACTTCCCACAGCCTTAGCTGATTTACCCCCTTGTCACCTAATCTGAGGAGGGGATTTCAATGCAATCATCGACAAGTATAAAGGAGTTTGTCACCTTAGGCCTGCATCGATACACATTTATATATATATATACACACATGCACACACACGCGCACAAATATACCGAGGACTCGGGCCCCTCATCATTTGAGATTTCCACTATGTAGGACTAACAGGAGGTACCAGGAGGGCCTCTTCGGCCCAAGGTCCCTCTGGACTTCATCCCCTAACAAGCAGTGCACCAGAAGGTGTGTTTGCAGAGTGGTGCAGAAAGGGTTGCGTGACCTCCGAAGACCTCTTAGCAATCCCACTGTGTAGGACTTACTGGAGATAACAAGAGAGGTTGCTGGCCCTAAGGAAGTCCTTGTGGGCCATCTACCCCTCCTGTTACCTCCAGTATGTCCCACACAGCAGGATTGCTGAGTTCTGATACCAGGCCATGCCCCCTTTCTCCACCAGTCTACAAACGCACCTCCTACCAACTAGCCTACCTGTTACCTCCAGTAAGCCCCACACAGTGGGACTGCTGAGAGGTGGTCGCACACCCCGCCCCCTTTCTCCACCACTCTGTAAATGCGCCTCCCGGTGCTCTCTTGGTTGGGGGATGAAGTCCCCTTGCCTGTTGAGGGTCCCTGGGGGCAACTAGTCCCTCTGTTATCTCTAGTAAGCCCCACACAGCTGGGTTGCAGAGAGTGGTGAGAGGCCACCCCTTCCTTCTCCACCACTCTGAAAACATGCCTCCTGGTGCACTGCTGCTTGGGGCATGAAGTCCACTTTAGTCCTGAGGCCCTCAGGATGCAAAGGGACCTCATCGCCCCACCAATAGTGCGCTGAGAGGCAAGGTTGCACAGTGGTGGAAAAAAGGGCATGGCCTCTGACCACCTCTCAGTAACCCCACTGTGTGGGGCTTACTGGAGGTAACAGGTGGTCTAGTTGGCCCCTAAGGACCCTCAGCAGCGAAGGGCACTTGATCCCCAACCAAGAGCAAGCCAGGAAATGTGTTTGCAGAGTAGTGCAAAGAGGGGGCGGGGTCTTGAGCGAGGTGCCAGCTTCATTTTTTATTTTAGGAAGGGGGGCTGTGTGGCCCCCCCATACATTGATCCTGGTTAGGCCCTGGGGACCCCATCCCCCTGGGCCTGATCCATTAAAAAAAATGGGATGGGGCATTTTTTGTATTTATGAATTATATTTTTTTAAGGAAGGGAGGCCACATGGCCCCCCTTCACTGGGCAAGTTTTGGCCCCAGGGACACCATCACCTGGGGCATGCCCTCTATTTACTTATTATTTATAATTTTTGCAGGGAGCTGCAAGGCCCCCCTCCTGAGGCCATTATTGCCCCGTGTCATATAGCTACTGATCATGCACCTCCTACACCCAAGAAGGCCACAAAACCCACTGCCACCACCCTCAGGACCTCCCCGCCAGATCCCCCCCTACTACCACGAGGCAGCGCACAACAGGACAGCAAACCATCCAAAAACGACATGGCCCCTCAGCCACTCAATAGCTGAATATTGCGAGATGTGGCAAACAAACATGTGCGAAGGACGCAAGTCACCCACCAATAATAATGCACACAATACTAAGTGTAGCGGTGATGTGCTGGACAGACCTCACTATGCAGAGCACACACCTCTCCATGTGTACATATACTGCTGGTGCTTGTAGTGTTCTGGACAGTGGACGCAACCATGTTACCTCAGGCAGTGGGGAAGATCTCAGTCATGTACCTGTGTCATCCTCCCCTGTAAGCAGAAGCGCAGTGGGTTGGTCCAACGTATGCCACCCCAGCGTAGAAGTGTGAATAAATAGGCCGGGGCACTGGGCGTGGTTCACTTGTGTGAAGGCCAGAGCGGCGGCCCTCACCCTGCCACATGGCTGCCGCCATGACCGCAGGCCTCCTCGACATGGGCCCCCTGCGAACACAGTGCACAGCACCGCAGAGTTATGTCTGTACACACTACTGCCTTTGATCTACACTACGGACAGCAGGGCTCACAATTCAGATGGAGTCGCAATTGCATATGACGCAGTCCAGTAGGCAAGACACATTGCTCCCAGTGTGGCCCGCCCGGATCACGCATCATCACAGGCTGCGTACACACTGAGCGCCAGAGGTACCACTAACTCAGTGTACCACAAGTCAACGCCATGTGGCCTTATTAAGGCAGAATTCCTTAGACACAAGACATTGCGACGAGTGCGGCGTGACCGGACCACACATCATTGCAGGGTGCGCACACACTGAGTGCTTCAGTTGACACTAACTCAGTGCACCACAAGTCACCACCAAGTGGCCTTACTGAGGCAGAATTCATTAGACAAAAGACATTGCTGCCAGTGCGGCCCACCCGGGCCACGCATCATCGCAGGGTGCGCACACGCTGGTTTCTTCAGGTGCCACTAACTCACTGCACCACAAGCCATCACAACGCAGCCCTATTAAGGCAGAATTCAGTAGACAAAAGACATTGCTACCAGTGCGGCCCGCCCGGACCACGCATCATCGCAGGCTCCGCACACGCTGAATACTTCTGATGCCACTAACTGTGCAGCTCAACTCAATGCCACGTGGCTGTGGGCCCCTGCTGACCACTGCCTCTGGCCTACATTGCGGTCAGCACGGTTCACAATTAAAATTGAGTCTTGATTAATTAATTACAGAGTCCAGTAGGCAACTAACTACAACGTCCCTGAAACCTACACAATATCCTTTAAGTATCCTTGCTTCAAGAACTTTCTTGATATCAATTATAGCTTTAGTACAATGACCAAATTCATCTTGCAAGTCCAACAGAACACTGAATGGCAGTCTACGCTGCGGCCAGCAGAGCTCACAGTTCCAATTCAGTCTTGATTCATTAATTTCAGAGTCCAGTAGGCAAATAACTATAACGTCCCCGAAACCTACACATTTCGACAATGTATTCCATACATATTTCATCTTTTGTTACCTACACTGCGGTCAGCAGAGCTCACAATTTACATTGAGACATGATTTATTATTTGCAGACAGAATTGTACTCTATGTCCTTGGATTTTGTCAAAAGGAAGTGACAAAAAGCATTCCTCGATGTCTGTGCTGACTGCTGCCTTCCATCTACATTGCGGACTGCAGGGCTCACAATTAAAATCGAGTTGCGATTGCAGATGACGCAGTCTACTAGGCTAAAGACATTGCTACCCTCCAAGACCACGCATCATCGCTAGCTGTGCACACGCGGAATGCTTCTGATGCCCCTACCTCAGTGCACCACAACTCATGGACCCTTCATGATAGAATCTTTTGTGTATGATTTCAGATCTGCTGTCCCTACCTCAGTGTACCACAAGTCATGGACCCATTACGATAGAATCTTTTGTGTATTATTTCACATCTGGTGCCCCTAACTTAGTGCAGCACAAGTCATGGACCCTTTATGATTGAATCTCTGTGTGTGATCCGATGATTACTGTTGTACTTGTTGCCAGCACCAACCATTCCCTGAGGGCTGACTTACACTCACCCCACACGCATCCAACACAGACATCACTGGGCATGTGACCCTGGTAATAAAAAGGGACCGAGCGCACGTGCCCATACCCAGTTCCACTATCTATCTAACTGTGTCATTTTGTTCATTATGTATGCATTATGCTGTCCCTGGGCACTACCACATTACATTCTCCTGTGGACAGCGCTCGCAACCATGTTCCCTCCGGCAGTGGGGAAAACTTTGGTTATGTAACTTTGTCTTGGTCATTGTATAAGTACATAGGTAGAGACTGGATCATTAGAGTACTGCATGGAGAGTGTATAGTGAATTTATAAGTGCTTTGGAATTGGCGGAGTGACTGGATAAGTACATATGTTGGCAGTGCCTAGCCCCCGAGTACGGGCTTGACTCTAATTCTCTGCTCTCCATGTGCCCAAAACAAAAATTTGGGCTTTGCATGGCCCTGTATTGCTACACCTGGAACACTCCACTGAATATGTAATAAACATTCATATCCACACAGATATGTTATGTGCATAATCTTTCATGTGTGGAAATATGGATGAATGTAAAGTCAGTGATTCCCCCTACCTTCCATGTTGGCCATGTTTTAGGACTTGGGTCACAGGGTGACACATTGGTGCTTGCGGCCTGGGTGGCGGCAGCACTACAACAGGGACACCCGCATCAGTTGATTCCTCATACAGCCCAGGATGGAACCATGCCCAGAGCTCCAGAGTCATTGTTCACAGCCTCACTCAGGACTGGCATACGCCAGGCCAGCCCAATCCGCTTACACATACAGGGAGGGACAACAACGCTACATGGCCCAGATTTTCATTGTAGTGATCTGCTGCTCTCAGGTCTAGTTGTCAGTACGCCACAGCCACTCCCTGATGGCTGGTTTAACCCACACCACACCCATCAAGCACAGGCATCACAGGAAGGTTCAGTCACTAAATATCGAGGGACTTAATATAGAATGCCCAAAATATCGACTCCAAAATATCGAAGTACAGGATATAGAATGCCTATCTACAAACAGGTAAGTACTAAAATATCGATTCCAAAATATAGAATTTTAAAATATAGTTAACTAAAATGTCAAATTTTTTAAATGTATTAAAAATAATATAAAAGTAATTAAATATTAAAAACAATTAAATAAAAAATACTTAAAATAATATAAAAAAGCTTAAAATTTAAAAATAATAAATGTAATATGTAAAATGTAAGATTTTGTTGGATAGTGAGAGCGTAAAAATTACTATTCCCACTCCAGTGAGTGCAACAGTAGGGAAAATGTTGGATAGCGTAGGTGTAAAAATTACAATTCCCACTCCAAAGAGTGCAACAGTAGGGAAAGCGTTGGATAGCGGGAGGGTAAAAATTACTATTCCCACTCCAGAGAGTGCAACAGTAGGGAAAGCGTTGGATAGCGGGAGGGTAAAAATGACTATTCCCACTCCAGCGAGTGCAACAGTAGGGAAAGCGTTGGATAGCGGGAGGGTAAAAATTACTATTCCCACTCCACAAAATGCAACAGTAGGGAAAGCGATGGCTAGCGGGAGGGTAAAAATTACTATTCCCACTCCAGTGAGTGCAGCAGTAGGGAAAGCATTGGAATGCGGGTGGGTAAAAATTACTATTCCCACTCCAGAGAGTGCAACAGTAGGGAAAGCGTTGGATAGCGGGAGGGTACAAATTACTAGCCCCACTCCAGAGAGTGCAACAGTAGGGAGAGCGTTGGATAGCGGGAGGGTAAAAATTACTATTCCCACTCCACAGAGTGCAACAGTGGGGAAAGTAATAATTTACTATTAAAATAAGATTAAATTAATTATCAACACCAATAAATAATTAATTAAAACTAATTACCAATTAATAAAAAATAATTACCATTGGAAAAAAATCAATTACCAATTAATATATATTAATTACCAATTAATACAAAGTAACTACCAATTCATAATTAATTATCAATTAATTATCAATATATATAAATAGAAATTAATATTTACTTTATTACAATTAAATTACCTTCCACCCAATTCCCCTATAAACCCACAACCCACTCCCAATAATAAAAAATACAATTAATATTATCAATTAATCAATTAATAACAATTAATGATCAATTAATACAAATTAATTACCAATTAACAATTAATGATCAATCAATTAATTATCAATACATATAAATAAAAATTAATATTGAAATTACTATAATTAAATTACTTACCACCCTATTCCCCTATAAACCCACAACCCGCTACGGAATTAAATTACGCAAAAATTTAATTACATAACATTCATTATTTAAAAAAAATTAAACATACATTACAAAAATAATACATAATTTTAACCCATATACTACCATACATAACACCAAAAAAAATCGATATTATGGAAATAGATATTTTAAATTCGATATTATGGAAATCGATATTTCATACCCCAATTTCGATATTCTGTCCTACCTATATTTTGGTAATTCGTTATTCTGTCCTATCTATATTTTGGAGTTGATATTTTGTCCTGTCTATATTTTGGATTCTATATTTTGGTCGTTTACTTCACAGGACACGTGACTCTGCCAATAAAAAGGACCGGGGGCACGTGCTCCACACCATTTACATTTCAGACTTGGTGCACCGGATGCACTGCGGCCGGCACAGGCATACCACCATGGGATGGTGACTTTCGGTGCACTGAGGTAGGGGCACTGTAAGTTCTGAGTGGGTGTGCAGCCTGCGATGATGCCCCATCCCGGCGGTCTGGACAGGTCAGGTTTTGTGTGCCCTGCTGGAACGCAGTGCAGGCCTGAGCCATCGACCGGCGGGGGCCTACCGCCACGTGGCGTGGCCTCACCGGTTACAGAGTTAGTGGCACCGCAAGGGCTGAGCAGGTGTGCAACCTGCGATGATGGCGGTTGCACTGATTTGTCCTCTGCCATGGTAAAATTAAGACACAGCACCAAATGTGAGACCTGGTGGCTTGGGGAGTGGGGCTGCATGATGTGGAGGGTGCCCTGTCCACGGAAAGGTGAGCAGTGATGCCTGGGTGCACAGGGGCAGGCAGACACCTCTGGGCTGAGGGAGTGGATGGAGAGCAGCAGCCTGGATGCACAAAGGCGGGAGAGCGATTTAGGCATGAGCAGTCGGATGTACCATCTCTTATGAAGTACTCGAGTGCCGTGCTGAGAGCTGCTCAAAAAACAAATGAGAAGAGTGTCGCATCGGCCTCCCTCCCGTGGCCATTTCCGGCCCCGAGGACCCCATCCCCCGGGGCCTGGCCTCACTGTTGAGGATTGTGGGGGGAGCCCCAATGCCCCCACGGTTGCGCCGGCTCCCCGCATCCTGCGGGAGCCGGCATTGCTTTCCCACACGGGGAGCTGCTGACATGCAGCTCCCCGTGTGGAAAAGCAATCAGCTTTGGATTTTGGAAGCGAGAGGAGGTTTCCCTGTTCTCGCTTCCAAAATCCAAAGCAAGTGTGCTATGACAGGGCGGGAGCCGTGCAGCTCCCGCCCCCTCATACCAAACAGCAGTGTCCCGGGGGTGGGCACCCCGGGACAATGCAGGAGCCAACCCTGGGGATGTGGCGGTCCCCAGGGCCATCACAGGCTCCAGGAGGAGGTTCGCATGCCCCCCTCCCAACATGACTAAACCCCGGGGAGGTGGTGGTCCCTGGGGCTGCGGGGGCACCAGCGGCCCCGGCTAATATTTTTTAAGAAATGCCCCCGGGACCTAGCCCACCCGGGGGCTTCATTAAAATAAAACGTGGGAACCTGCGCTTTATTGTTTTTTAAACAATTTTGGCGGAATTTTCAATGCCAGCGTGTATTGCGCCAAATTTGTTTTTTGGCCCTGGGGGTCCTTCTGGGACACCCTGGGCAGGCATAGGGGGTCAAGGTGTTTCTACCATGCCCCCTTCTCTTGTTTTATATATTTGTTTCTCCGTTTTCTGGTGACTCGCTTCAACCGAGTCACAAGATGGCTGCCAACACATCCTGGTTTGGAGTGTTGACAGTCAATTAGAATGAAGCTTGTGGTCGTGGCAGCCAATTAGAATGAAGCTCGTGGTCGGGAGGGTTCGCGACTCCACCGCTGCCCTAGATATCGAAACTGTTATTTTTTGAATCCCTCAGCAACTACTGAACGGATTTACACCATTTTAAAGAAAAAGGTCGCTTTCTGAACCAATCACTACCTTTTTGCCAAAGTTGGGGTAATTCCGTTCAGCAATTTTGGCTGTAGCCTTGCCCAAAGTTTCCTATGGGAAATTGATTTTTTGACTCTTAGTTTTTGAATTGCTCAAAAACTACTTAACGGATTTACCCCATTTAAAAAAAAAAAAGGTTGCTTTCTAAACCAAGCTCTACCTTTTTGCCAAATTTGTGGTAATTCCGTTAAGCAGTTCGGGCTGTAGCCCGTCCCAAAATTTCCTATGGACATTAACATGGAGAAAACGCGTTTTAAGACCCCCTTTTTTTCTCAATCCCCGCTTGATGAATCACCCCCAAACTTTCAAAATAGGAGCTGTCCTGGACAGCCTTTTGTTTTGGAGAATTTCGTGAAGGTTCATCAAACAACGCCAAACAACGCCAAAGTTATTAGCAAATCAAAAAATGCTTTTCCTATGGAAACTAGGCTCTAACTATAACTACCTACTAGGTAATAAATATATATATATATATATATATATATATATATTTAGTCCAATGGTCCCAGCAATGAGGGAGCTGTCGAGTGCCTCCTGGAAGCTGGGACCATTGGACTAAGTATATATATATATATATATATATATATATATATATATATATATATATATATATATATATATATATATATAGATAGATAGATAGATAGATAGATAGATAGATAGATAGATAGATAGATAGATAGATAGATAGATAGATAGATAGATAGATAGATAGATAGATAGATATAGATATATATAGATATATGTAGATAAAATATAATATACACATTAAAAAAAAATTGAAAAAAAACAAAGGTTTCAAGGACATTATAGTTAGGCTCAGACTCAGATTTCACTCTTACAAATCAGTGAAATTCACCAGCTATAGTTACCTGACCTAGCTATAACTTACGACCCTGCAATGCGCTGCTTATGACCTCACATATTACATCACTCATAAGAAGCCCAGTGACATCACTGATGACATCATTGATGACATCTCAAATGATATCACTGATGACATCACTGATGACAACATCCAGTGAGTGCAAGTGTTTCAAAAATAACTCTAACAGTTAAAGATATTTACTCAGCTACTGCATAAGTACAATTACTCTTCTTTTTGTACTATTAATGAGTGATACTGTTTCTAATATATGTCATCTCATTGGTACTTTGACTGTCTGTATCAGTGTGGGAGTGGGTGTTTGAGTGGCTGTATGGGTGTGTGAGTGACTGTATTGGTAGTGTGAGTGTATGTGTGAGTGGCTTTATCAGTGACTTCAGTGGCTGTGTGAGTGGCTCTATGGGTGGATGAGTGTGTGTGTGTGAGTCGCTGTATAGGTGCCTCAGTGGCTGTGTGAATGGCTCTATGGGTGAGTGACTGGGTGTATAAGTGGATGTATGGGTGAGTGGCTGTTTGAGTGTATGGGTAGGTGAGTGGGTATATGAGTGGCTGTTTTGCACATTTAGGTGTCGATTCTGATCCAGTAAAACCCGGGTACGAACCGTCGGACGGAGCGTTTTCTCCGTCCGACTCGTACCCGGGAAAAACACCTTACAAACCCGCAAGTACGATTCGTACAGAAACACCATTTCCGTACGAATCGTAAAAACCACCGACCGGCTAAAATATACCCACAATTCCGATCTGGGACACCGCGTACACGATATTCGCACGGAGTCAGGCAGCGTTTTACGGACCAGCAAGTACGATTCGTACCCACAGCACTTCGCACAACAATATTTTTACGGGACCCAAAAAGTGCCGGAAAAGCTAAGTACGCCACGATGCACGGCAAAAAGGGGGCCCGGTATGCACCGTACCCCCATCCCTACACGTCCGTACCGTACCCCCAGCCCCCCCATGTCCACGCCGTACCCAAGCACCCCCCCATGTCCGCCCGTACCCCCCCGTAGGTACGGAGCGTACCACCACCCCCATAGGTACGGAGCGTACCACCACCCCACCCCGTAGGTACGGAGCATACCCCCACCCGTGTAGGTACGGAGCGTACCCCACCCCACCCCGTAGGTACGGAGTGTACCACCACCCCCGTAGGTACGGTGCGGACCCCCAGCACGTAGCGCTGGGGGTCCGCACCGTACCATTGGGGGTGGGGGTACGCTCTGTACCTACGGGGTGGGGTGGGGGTACGCTCCGTACCTACAAGGGTGGGGGTACGCTCCGTACCTGAGGGAGTGGTGGTACACTCCATACCTACGGGGGTGGGGGTACACTCCGTACCTACACGGGTGGGGGTACGCTCCGTACCTACGGGGATGGGGGTACGCTCCGTACCTACGGGGTGGTGGTACGCTCCGTACCTACGGGGGTGGGGATACGCTCCGTACCTACACGGGTGGGGGTACGCTCCGTACCTACATGGGTGGGGTGGGGGTGCGGCACGTACTTGAGGGGGTGGGCTGGGGGGTGTTCGGCGCATATGCGGGCACATGTTTGGACGTCTCCATGGTTGCTATGGGAGTTCGCTCCGTACGGTGTTTTTTCCATACGGTTGTGCATTCGGACGGACGGGACGGATCGTACTTGCGCGCTCGGACTTCAGTTTACCGATTCGTATGGAAAAATGTCCGGGGACGTGTCGGACACTTTTTCCGACCCGAGGACGTGTCGGGGTGGGGGTACGCTCCGTACCTACGGGGTGGGGTGGGGGTACGCTCCGTACCTACACGGGTGGGGGTACGCTCCGTACCTGCGGGGGTGGTGGTACGCTCCGTACCTGCGGGGGTGGTGGTACGCTCCGTACCTACGGGGTGGGGGTACGCTCCGTACCTACACGGGTGAGGGTACGCTCCGTACCTACGGGGGTAGAGGTACGCTCCGTACCTACGGGGGTGGTGGTACGCTCCGTACCTACGGGTGTGGGGGTACGCTCCGTACCTACACGGGTGGGGTGGGGGTACGGCACGTACTTGGGGGGGTGGGCTGGGGGGTGTTTGGCACGTATGCGGGCACATGTTTGGACGTCTCCATGGTTGCTATGGGAGTTCGCTCCGTACTGTGTTTTTTCCATACCGTTGTGCATTCGGACTGACGGGACGGATCGTACTTGCGCGCTCGGACTTCAGTTTACCGATTCGTACGTAAAAAAGGCCAGGGACGTGTCGAACACTTTTTCCGACCCGAGGACGTGTCGGGGAATTTTCCCAATGCGATTCGTATGGATTTTTTCACATACGAATCGTACTTGCCAGTTTGTACGGGACTTGTACGATTCGTACGTAAAAAAATCCGGATACGATTCGTACGGGGAATATTTTTGACGGATCGGAATCGGCACCTTAGTATTTGTGTGAGTGGCTGTATAGATGAGTGAGTAGCTCTGTTAGTAGCTGTATGGGTAAGTGAGTGGCTCTGTGAGTGGCTACATGGGTGAGTGAGTGAGTGGTTTGTGAGTGGCTGGGTGGGTGAATGGGTATGTGAGTGGTTATATGGGTGTGTGAGAAAGTGAGTGTATAAGTGGCTGTATGGGCCTGTGAGTGGTGGTGTGTGAGTAGCTGTATGGGTCTGTGAGAGGTTTTGTCAGTAGTTGTATGGGTCTGCAAATGGGTATGTGAGGAGTTGTATAGTTGGGTGTATGGGAGTTTGTATGAAGTGTGAGTGTGCAGGTGTGTCAGTGGCTGTATGAGTGAGTAAGTGGCGGTGTGAGTGGCTGTATGGGTGGGTGAGTGCCTGCTTAAAATTTTGCTCATTGCTAATAATGAAGCTGGTGTCTACAATTTCTATCAGCTTCAAGTCACTTAAACAATTGGATATTGCCTGGTGTCCTCCCACACATGGTGTGAATATTCTTAAGCTTCTCTTGATAATGAGTTCCGTTTTACCATGCATTATGCTTTAATGATTGTTCTGGTTTTAATTACCTAAATAAATAAAAGAGGGTGGATGAGTGGGTGTGTGAGTGACTGTATGGGTGAGTGAGTGGGTATCTGAATAGCTCTATGAGTGGGTGACTGGGTGTGTAAGTGGCTGTGTGGGTGAGTGAGTGACTGTGAGTGGGCGTTTGGTTAAGTGAGTTGGTGTGTCAGTGGCTGTATTGGGGAGTTAGTATCTTTGTAAATGGTGTATGGGTAAGTGCTGATGTGGGAGTGCTTGTATGATGTGTAAATGGGTATATAAGTGGTTGTGTGGGTGTGTGAGTGAGTATGTGCGTGCTTGTATGGAAGAGTGAGTGGTTGTGTTGAGAGGCTATATGGGTGTGTGAGTGGCTGTATAGGTGAATACCTGTGTGTGAGTAGCTGTATTAGTGAGTGTATGGCAGTGTGAATGGCTGTATGGGTGAGTGACTGGTAGTATGAGTAGCTGTATGGGTGAGTGAGTGGTTGTGTGTGTCTGCATGAGTGAGTATGTGAGTGAGTGAGTGAGTGAGTGAGTGAGTGAGTGAGTGAGTGAGTGAGTGAGTGAGTGAGTGGGTATGTGAGTGGCTCTATAGATGTGAGTGGTTGTGTGAGTACTTGTATGGGTATGTTAGTGGTTGTGTAGGTAGGAGCATGAGAGGTTGTATAGGGGTATGAGTGGGTTTGGGAGATAACTATAACTACAGAATTCCAATGGTCCCTGTAACTTTGTTTTTTTCTGTGAATTTCTCCATTTTTAAATTCTTTTTCTAGCTATAACATCCCTGTAAATAATGTTAGTTAATTTCTACGTTTTTAAACATTTAGGTCATGTATATATGCTGCTGTAGATGTTTGATTAGGTGAGAGACAGGCCCAGTGCTTTTGTGAACATGTATGTCAGTTGCTTTAGGGGTGGCATACTCTAAGTAGTGCTTGGCACAGTGGCCTGCAAGTGCACAAGTAGCTTATTGAACTCAAAAGGACATCTTGCAATCTTTTAAGCACTAAATACCATACTTTATGGCACACCTACAGCATCTTGGAGCACTGTTATGTTAACTAAAATGTGGATGTGACACTTGAAAAACAGCTATTCTATGCCAAGTGAAACTTGCAGTGAGTGTGCACAGACAGGGTCTGCACTAGTAAGCATCATCCATGTTTGAAGGACGATTTCTCTGGATGGTTGAGAAGGTTGTGTTAGTACTTGCCTACATATCTGAGTGAGTGTATGCATACACTTGTTTCAGTGCTGTGAGATGTTTAAGTACATATGCTGTTATGTGACTGTATGTTTAGTTCCTCTATGACTCTCCAAATGTGTAATTTCTCAGTGCTTGTGTTAAGGAATAGAGGGCTATGTAGGTGTGACTTCGACTACCTTTGAGTCTTCTGCATGCATAAGTAGTTTCTGGGTAAGTGACTGAATGTATAAGTGCTTCTGTAGCTGTCTCACTGGGTGAGCTAGACTCTATGCTTTTTTGAACATGTATGTCTGTTGCTTTAGAGGTGGTATACTCGATGTACTACCTGGCATAAGGGTCTGCAAGTGCACAAGTAATTTATTGAACACAAAAGAACATGTCTCATCTTTTAAACACAAAACTCCATGCTTTATAGCATACCTACAGCATATCTCAGAAGTGACTTGTGTGTACTAAAACATAGGTTGGAGGATTGTGAAATAGTTTTCATATGCAAGGTTTAGCAGCTATTCAGAGAGCACAGACAGGGTCAGAAGTAGAATGATTGATTCATTTTTAAACACTGCTTTTTAAACTATGTCTATGACTCTCATAGTACACATCAGACTCAGTACGAGTTTAAAGAGCATGTCTCACCAGCCAAACACATACTAATCTGTACTATAAGTTACCAATACCTACCCTAAAGGGTATCTAATACATAGCTGGCAGGTTTCACAGATTCATGTGTGATCTATACCTACAGTGCACGATTTTCCCTTTCAATTCTGAGCCTTGTACTCTACTTTTAAAATACAATAAACTGGACTACAAGTCCTAAAAGTTAAAGCCAAACTTTATACACATGTAAATCTTTCAACATCTTCTAATTCATTGTTAAGTATAAGTTTAACTCTTAACATACAGTATTTATTTCTACCAATTACAGTATGCAGTAAGCAGCAAATGTACAATATACAATTCCAGAGCAACATATTGTGAAGCACATTCTCACACACCTAGTCTGCACATCAGATAATTTGTTACATTCTCATACACTCATAAAGCATATTACTCACATGTTCTTTGGTGAAATCTTTTTTTTGTTGTTGCTCTTAATAGATATATTCAATATTCACAGGAAACGTGAAAACTAAACATAAGAATGCCATGCCACTCTAATACAAAGCGGGAGTCGAAAAGCATATTTAGCTTGGTATGTCTATGACTTTAAGACAAAACTACACTTTATTAGCAAGCTCTCACTAGGAAATGTAATCCTTGTCACACACAACAACCAGTCTAACTACCTCTAATTTCCTAAAACAGACAACCCTCTCTTTAATACCCCTCCCCAATGCACTCATACTACAGTCTCCATCGAAACCCACTAGAACCAGTCGGTCATAAGTTGGCAGTACATTCTAGAACAGCTATACTAATTACAAAGTGAGCTAAAGCTGGTGTGGTTTACAGTTCAGAACTAAAAACATATTCAAGTCTGCATTACACTTTCTTATTTTTCCTGCATCTCCATATTCACGGCATCTAATCAAATATTATTTTTTTTAAATCAGGAGCTCTCCTTCATTTAAGCTGCCTTTCATTTTGAAATCTGCCTCATTCAGCTCCAGCCTTCTCCTGTCGGCTACTGCTGCTTCACTTCAAAATGGTTAGAGTGCGAATTGTGGGCCACAGCTATGTTTTTTGAGCAAGAGAGTCTGCTAGAAAGAATGATATTGACAGAGACTTGGGTTTGCTTATGTGGACATTACTTGGGTTGGCCAGAGAGGCATCAATTGCTGCCTTTGGTTAAAAGCATTGTGTACTCCGAACCCCCTGACCTCATGATTGTGTGCTGTGGTGGTAATGACCTAGGCACACTGACTGGGGTAGGACTTGAAATTCTAATGAAGGATACCGTTGCACAATTAATGACACTTTTCCCTAACACTGCCTTGGTGTACTCCAACATGTGCCAAAGGCAGACATTAAATTTGTCTAATCAATCTTCTCTACAGATTGAAAAGTCCAGGAAACATGTTAATAACACAGTTTCTACATACCTCAGAGACCATAACATGGGCTCTATCTACAACAATTACCTGTATTTTTATATGCATGAAATCTATAGAATCTACAGAAGTGATGGAATTCACTTCACAGGCGAAGGCAACGCGGTGTTTCTCAGCAACCTAAAACTCTGCATACAGTCTTTTGTGTAGCTGTCATAGACACACAATCAACACAAAGGTTCTTCTCAGAGCCACCCTATTGTCACCCTATTGCCCAAAATATTGTTCATTTTCTTTATAAATATGTCTTTTTTTCAACCTTTTAAAATGTTCCCATTGACGCCGCAATATTCGCAAATATATCACAATATTGCAAAACAAAAGCAGATGTACATGCACATTCAAAATGTATAACTATATAACTGATTGTAAGCATTACACTACATATACCACTATTTAAATAAATCTATAAAAACATGTATAACTCTCTGATTGTGTCTGTGAGTGCATACATGAGAGATTGAGTGAGTCTGTCAGGAGGTGCATGAGTATGTGAGTTGGTCTGTGAGTGGGTGTGTGAGTGTCCTAGTGAGTCCATGAGTGGGTGTGTCAGTCTGAGTGAGTCTATGAGTGGGTGCTTGAGTGTCTGAGTGGGTTTGTGAGTCTCTGAGTGAGTATGTGAGTAAGTGTGTGGGTCTGTGTATGGGTGCATGAGTGTCTGTGTGATTGTATGAGTGGGTGCATCAGTTTCTGACTGGGTCTCTGAGTGGGTACATGAGTATCTGAGTGGATCTCTGATTGGGTGCATCAGTCTCTCTGTGGGTCTGTGAGTGGGTGTATATGTCTCTGAGTGGGTCTGAGAGTGGGTGCGTGAGTTTCTGAGTGAGTCACTCAGTGGGTGCATGACTATCTGAGTGGATCTCTCCGTGGTGTGTGAGTCTCTCTGTGGGTCTATGAGTGGGTGCATAAGTCTCTGAGTGGGTCTGCAAGTGTGTGCATGAGTCTCTGAGTGTGTGCATACATCTATCAGTGGGCATGTAAATGAGTGCATGAGTCTGTGAGTGAATATGTAAGTGGATGAATTAGTGTCTGAGTGGCTCTCTGAATGGGTGCATGAGTCTCTCTCACTAGGTCTGTGAGTGGATGCATGAGGCTGAGGGCATTAGTTTTTGAGTAGGTATGTGAATGGGTGTATCAGTATCTGAGTAGACCTGAAAGTGGGTGCATGAGTCTCTGAGTGGGTCTGTGAGTGGATACATGAGTATCTAAATAGGTGTGTAAGTGGGTGTATGAGTCTTTGAGTGAGTCTACAAGTAGGTGCGTGAGTCTCTCAGTGCATCTCTGAGTGGGTGCATGAGTATTCAAATGGCTCTCTAAGTGGGTGTGTGAGTCTCTGAGTGGGTGTGTGAGTGGGTGCATAAGTCTTTGAGTGGCTGTATGAGTGGGTGCATGAGTGTCCGAGTGGGTGTGTGAATGGATGTGTGAGTGTCTGAGTGGGTAGGTGAGTGGGTGCATGAGTCTCTGAGTGAGTCTGAGAGTGGGTAAATATGTTTGTAACTGGACCTGTGATTAGGTGCATGAATGTCTGAGTAGATATGTAAGTGAGCGTGTGATTCTCTAAGTGGGTCTGTGTTTGGGTGCACAAGTGTCTGAGTGGGTATGTGAGTGGGTGCATGAATCTCTAAGTGAGTCTGTGAGTGGGTGCATGAGTCTCTGAGTACATCTCTCAGAGCGTGTTTGAGTATCTGAATAGATCTTGAGTGAGTGTGTGAGTCCCTGAGTGGATCTTTGAGTCAGTACATGAATGTCTGAGCGGGTGTCTGAGTTGGTGCCTGAGTGTCTGGGTGGGTCTCTGAGTGGGTGTCAGAGTGTCTGAGTGGGTTTGTGAGTACCTCCATGATTTTGTGTCACTCTGTGAGTGGCTGCATGAGCATCTGAGTGGCTCTATATGTGGGTGTGTGAGTTTCTGATTTGGTTTGTGATTGAGTGAATAAGTCATTGAATGGGTATCTGAGTGGGTGCATGAGTGACTCAGTGGGTCTGTGAGTGAGCTCATGAGTCTCTCAGAGGGACTGTGAGTGGGTGCATGAATCTGTGAGTGGGTGTATGAGTCTGTGACTGTGTCTGTGAGCAGATGTCTGAGTACCTAAGTGGGTATGTGAGTGTGTGTGTGTGTCTGAGTGGGTATGTGAGTGAGTACATGAGTCTCTGAGTACATCTCTGAGAGTGTGTATGAATATCTCAATGGATCTCTGAGTGTTTGCATGCATCTCTGAGTCAGTCTTTGAGTGGATATATGAGTGTCTGGGTGAGTCTTTCAATGTATTTGTAGCAGCAAATTCACGAATATTGTGTGTGAAAACAATACCTGTTTAGCGACATTTTGAACACATGTGGAGTCCTTAAAATATCCTTAGATTCCTCCTATGGGGTCAGGACATATCAAACCTCACCTCTTATTCCTAGTTCCCCCATTACATTTTTGCCCCCCGTGGACTGTCCCAGTACACTAAAATAATGGCTGCAACTCTCTCCTCACGTTGTGGCCAGCCAGTCATGACATTTTGTTGGCGTGAACATTCGTGATTCATCTTGAATTTGTTGCTAGTTAGCCACGATCACAGATAAACAAATTTGGATTTGCTTACATTTTTCAAAATACTACTGAATGGATTTACACCAACTAACAAAAAGCACACTCTGCAGACCAAATGCTAGCTTTCCTTCCAAATTTGATGTAATTCCATCCAGTGGCTCAGGCTGCAGGCGCATCTAAACATGTCTATAAGAATTAACATGGTAAACAGACTTTTCTTCACCCCCCCCCCTTTTTATCGGCCCCCGCTTCAGGTATCACCCCAAAACCTTCCATACTCAACAAAATACCGGGACAATTTAAGATTTGTCAGACAACAGCATAGATAAAGGCAAGTCAAAGAGTGCTTATCCTATGGAAACATGATCTTAATATTAACTATCTAATGTTGACTGCTAGTAGGTAATGTCTTGCCATAGCAATATTTCAGCAGTTGTATTCCTTATTTACACACTTTCAAATAGTAGCACATTTATATTTGGCACACCTGACCATTGGTCTCTATGCGTGAAGGCAGAGAGAGTCCAAGACTAGTCGAGCATGTATTCTGAACCTGTTTATAAACCACTGATGAGCACTCTGAGAAATCTGCTTCACCTTAGGCCTGAACTGCACACCTCTAAACTGTACCCTGTTTTAAACCCCTACGCACAACCTACACACACCCAGATAAGTAATTTAGTCACCCTCATTATTATCAGCAATCCTTTTTTATCAGCAGCACCAGACTGGGACAGAAAATAGGCCAGGCATCAAAATAAAAGTTTACCCCATTTCTGAATTACAGAGCATAAAAACACAGGCCATGTTTGTAAATTAGGGCTATGTTTGTAAATTAGAGCAGTTATCTTGTAAAGACATATTGTATAAGCGTTTTTCAAAGTATGAATTACTTCATGGTTTTGAGCTTGCTAAAGTCATTGGTTTTTTTAATATTAAGGAATTCAGCTGTAAAAACTGTATCAGCAGACCATTAAACAGATCAACAAACAGCCACAAAAACAGTCCACACACTGACCTCAAAGGCCAGCTGGTCAGCCACTGCCTGACTTCATGATAGGCCAGTCTGATTCTGTTTATTACCAGCCAACATTACTATTGCCACATTAGACGACATTTCAGAAGGGTTGCCACTTACCTGATAAGTCCTGCTGCTGTCTCCGAGAGATGAGATGAGTGGGCTGGTGGCGGTCAAGGAGGGCAGGCTGTCCTGAAGTGAGGGGCTGCTTCTGGCCACCTGCTTACACACTAGAAAAAACAGGGAGGGCAGGCTGCCTGGTGAGGAGGACAGGCTGGCTTGTGGCGAACAGTCAGCAAGGAAGGGGAACAAGATGGTCAGCGGACAGTAAGGGGGCAACAGGCTGGCCCAATCCACAGGAGAACCCCTGCTGCATGTGCAGTCCTATTATTTATTTTTTATAATTGATTTATGTGTTTTATAGCGCGCGAACTTGACCTGTTAGGGTATCAGAGGGCTTTACAGGGGAGCAAAGCAATATACAGACAGATTTAGAGTCGACCAGTTACAGCTCAAGTAGCAGTATAGTGCAGGAATATATAGGGTAAAGCGAAGCATGTATTTACATTTTACAATAACCAATTACAAAGGGCAAGAAACCATATTTACAGAGTACATTTTCAATAATTCCGACCCGGTCCCAAGATTCTGGTGTTTCGGGAGACCCGGTAGTTAGGGGGAGGTAGTGGGCCGTCATAGGTTATGCCAAAGAAGTAGCTGAGGTAGTGTTAGACGAGAAATTTGCCCATAAGGAAGATTTTGGCATCCTTTTTGAAGTGAGAGAGTGAGGGGATTCTTCTGATGTGGGGTGGGAGAGAGTTCCATATTTGTGGAGCAGCCCCTGAGAAGGCCCGATTGTACATTTTTTTTCCCCGAAATCGTGCAGGTTGGAGCAGGAAATCTCTGGCGGATCTGGAGTTTCTGGTTCCTCCGGAGATCACGAGTTTCTGTGTCAGATATGCGGGGGAGTTAGAGTGTAAAGCTTTGTGTGTGATGCATGCTAGTTTGAGTTGTATTCTTGCCTCCAAGGGAAGCCAGTTGAAAGCTTTCAGGTGTGGGGAAATATGATTGTATTTCCTTGTGCCAGTCAGTAGTCTGGCAGCCGCGTTGAGGCAGGCTTTTAGAGGTGCCAAGGAGATCTTGGGTAAGCCCGAGAGAGTTGAGCAGCCATATTTCAGTCTAGAGATGACGAGTGCTTGAACTGCCATTTTTAGGTCGGGAGCATCAAGGAAGGGTTTCAATTTCCTAAGGTAGCTCAGATGGAATCTGGCTGTTTTAGCCATAGAATTTATGTGGTCCCTCATGTTAAGGTTTGTGTCAAGGGTAATGCCCAGGGATTTAGCCGAATTCACAATGGTCGGTGGGCAATTTAATGCTGTAATAGCCTTGATCTATGATTGAATCTCTAAGTTGGCATTGGGAGGGGAGATCAGGAGAAATTCTGTTTTCTTTGCATTGAGTTTGAGTTGGTTGGATGCGAGCCATTGTACGGTGAGTATCAGGGCTTCGTTCAGGGAGATAATCTCTTCGAGAGAAGAGGTTTTGATGTAGATCTGGGTGTCATTGGCATACATATGATAGGAGATATTAGCTGCGCGCAATACTTCGGTAAGCGGTTCCAGGTAGAGGTTGAAGAGGGTGGGGGACAGGGTTGATCCTTGAGGGACTCCAACTGTGACCGGCGATGATGATGAAAGGTTGCCATTAATCAGGAATCTCTGTGACCGGTTATGGAAGAAGGACCTAAACCAATCTAGAACAGTGCCATCTAATCCCATTCTGAGTTTGAGGCGTTCGAGTAGTTTTTCATGGTTGACTGTGTCGAAGGCCGAGGATAGGTCCAGGAGGATTAGGAGACAAGTTTTGTCATGGTCGAGGGCTTGGAGGGCATCATCGACTATGTGGAGCATGGTGGTTTCTGTGCTGTGCCCTGGTCTAAATCCGGATTGAAAGTCATCGAGGAGGTGGAAGTTGTTGATGTGGTGACTTAGCTGCTGTTGCACACATTTCTCCAACACTTTGGCTAAGAGGGGGATGTTGGAGATGGGTCTGAAGTTGTCTGGGGAGGCTGGGTCCAGCGATGGCTTTTTCAGGATGGGGAGGACTTGGCCGGCTTTTAGAGTATCTGGCATCATTCCCTGCTGAAGGGAGGCGTGGATTATTGAAGTCCAGCTGGGAATAATGGATTGGGCGACGACCGTAAGGCAGTTGTCAGGGAGCGGGTCATTGAAATGGTTGTTCGGTTTTAAGGTAGAGACAGTGGAGTGCAGGCGGGAGGCAAAGGAAGAGCAGCTTAGGGCAGTTTGGGGAGAGCAGGCTACATGCAGGGACGTCCTCTGCAAAGGCAGCAGAAAGCTTGGTGAAAGGCTCCTTAATAGTCAGCTGTAAATGCGCAACACCTTACTTCTAAAGGGCCTCCGCTTCCTGGCAGGTGTGTGACATCACTGAGGCTTTCACTAAACACAAAAGAGGGCAATTGAAGCATGCACAGTGAAGTTGCTATTGCCCATGCTCCTGTGGTGCTCTTTGTGTTTACTGAAAGTTTGGGAGCCTGTTACAGAACAGCTGGGCTGTGTCTGCGGGCTGCCAAGCAAGATCTGCCAGGCTGCTGGTGGCCCGTGGGCTGTACTTTGAGTACCACGGTCCTAGAGGAACTCTGACCATTTTCCGCTTTTATTGGAACTAAAGAGTACTGAACCGTGGTGGCTGATGAATAGGGAATATTGAGTTACCTCAGGGTAGAGATTGAAAAATATTTAAAGCTAAACATATATACTGTGGACTCAGCGGGGATCCTGTGGGAGGCCTTCAAATTGGTGATCAAGCGGAAGACAATGTCATATGTCAGACTACAGTGCCGGAAAAAGAAGTCAGACTGGTCACTCTGGAAAGGGGCATAATACAGCTAGAGTAAAAAACAAAATGTAAATCCAGTACTTGTATAGCGCATGAATCACCCCCGAAGGGGTTAAGCAAGCTATTGCCCAGAGTCACATGGTGCTGGGAAAACCCCTGCCGCCGGAGCCGGGGATCGAACCAGCGCCACACCTCTCAAGCTCTCAAATCCAAGGAGGCATCACTCCTCTGTAGGCTGGAAAACACCAGAGACCTATTCCGTGACACCACGTTAGGCTCAGACAGACAGACGTGGTTGGCCTCACAAAGTACATTATATGAATATGGGAACATGCTAGCAAATTGCGTTACAGGCTGGTCACTAATGACACAAGCCCAGGCACTGTACCACCTCGCCATGGTGGTGCAGATAACTTCATCATTGACACTAAGAAGATAGCAAACAGTTTTATTTTTCTAACAAATTTTATTGAGTTTTTATCTGTAACAGAGCATGAAGCAGGTCCATATACAATGTCATAAACAGGTACAACCAATCTTTAAGTTAAGATCATCAGTTGCATTCTTATACTACGTAAGATAATGAAAACCATTGTGCATACAGTGGAAGACATTTGGGTATCGCATCCTATAGCAATAGATCTTTTCCAGAATTGCCAGTGGGCAAACAACCACTACAATAAACATATATTTTGCATACCTGTTATCATGCAATAGCAACAAATTCCCCCCCTCCACTAACTAATGAGTGCATTCCCTGTAGCAGACAGTAGCAAAAGAGAAGGAAGGGATACTCATGTCCAGTCCTCATTGTGTAAACATACTAGCTGGCCTGGAGTAGTAACTTTGGTGTGTGATGCTCTGGGGTGAGCGAGTGTATTCAAGCATCTATTCCCTCTCGCAGTCTCAGTACCGTAGTGGGTCCGGAGCATGGTTCTACGTGCATGAAGGTAGCAAACACTTTTGTAACCTGCTGCAAAATGCTACATGCCACTTGTACTCCGTCTCAGAGGGAAAGTAATTGCACATTGATATGCGATCTCCCTCTGCAACTCTTGACACTGATGGATAGTGATGCTTTAGACTTCCCCATAACTCTACAAGAAATTACTGAGGCAATAATAATCTCCAACCTGTGAAGACGCCAGGTCCTAACGATTACTGGCAGAATGTTTCCAAAAATTCTCATCCACTATCAAACCAGACTTGCACTCCATCTTCACATAGGCAATACCGTGTCGAAGCCTACCTTCTGCCCAAGAGGAGCCACAATTGTATTCCCAAGCCTGGTAAACCTCCGGACCGATGTTTGTCATACCACCCAAATTCCCTCATTAATGTGGAAGCCAAGATCTTTGCCAAAGTTCTTGCAAACCGCATGGTGCAGGTCATCACATCTCTGGTTCATTGTGATCAAAATGGCTTCATGCCGGGTCGAGGCACTCATCACTTTATCATGCGATGGCACTTGATACTAGACAGATGTCACGAGCTCTCTGGTCCCAACACCAGGCATATGTTGGACTTTGAGTTGCCATTCAAATCTATTGAGTGGTCATATCTTTTTCATGGCTAACCCTGCATTATCATAGACTCAGGCTTTTTGTCATAAGTAGAAATATTATAATCACAACTGGGGGCAAATGTGAGTGTAAATGGATTTTTTTCTGACCCATTCCCCATTGGACAGGGTACCAGACACGGATGTCTTCTGAACCCCAATCCTTTTTGCCCCCGGGTATTGAGCCCCTTGCAGAATGGATAATGAAAGACACATTAATTGAGGTTCTGGAGTAGAGTGCTCGGCTGGAAGATTAGATCTCTTTCTAAGCAAATTATATGCTCCTCTTTGTCTGTGTTCCACACCTTATAGGCCCCTGCTTAATGCAGATGTTAGGATTATATGAAGACTGAGAAAAATAAACTGAAACAAATCCGCTTTGATACCCATTGCAGGCATCATCCAAGAATTGAATACGAAGGATTCTCACAAAGTGTGAAAGTGGGGGAGGGTCCAAGGGACAGTTTAAAGACCAGCTACAGTATAAATCCACTAATCCATATATACTTTACAACAAATACTGAGGGTCTAATGTTCCGTATACACACAACTCTAACAGACTAGACAAATGAGACCTCCAAATCAATTACAGTGAATGACATAACAAAAGTATAATTCCCATCACCCACCAAAGGTGGCTTATCATCATCTGGGAATTCAGGACTGAGCTGAAAGGACCATCCACTCTGATGGTAATGGTGGTCATTCAGTTGTCCCAGTAGTGAGAACAAACGGTGGGGTGATGGTTGCAGTGCAAAAATTAAACAAAAGAGTGCTATTAAAAATGGCTATCTAGATGCTATAAATTTTATTCTGGCGCTATCGAGATGCCATTGATAAAACCTGTGCGTAAACAGCTTAACAGATAACTGTTGGATCGATGGTCGACATGTTTCGGCTACTGGACTTTAAGTCCAAGCTCTCATCAGGACCCAAATAGGGGAGGTCCCTTCAAGCTCAGATGACAGAGCGGGGTACCGACGGACAGAGCGGTGCCTCAATATCCTGAGCAGATGCCAGGCGAGGTGAGGTGCATGCCCATAATTATCTGGGTTTCCAACCTGTAACAGTTCCATTGGGACATACAGAGCAGACCAGGTTGTATGGTATACCTTTCTGGTGGAAATCTTTAATTTTCTTGTTTGTATTGTTTATCACTTTTTGCAGTAGCGTATTTGGGTCCTGATGAGAGCTTGGACTTAAAGTCCAGTAGCCGAAACATGTCGACCATCGATCCAACAGTTATCTGTTAAGCTGTTTACGCACAGGTTTTATCAATGGCATCTCGATAGCGCCAGAATAAAATTTATAGCATCTAGATAGCCATTTTTAATAGCACTCTTTTGTTTAATTTTTGCACTGCAACCATCACCCCACCGTTTGTTCTCACTACTGGGACAACTGAATGACCACCATTACCATCAGAGTGGATGGTCCTTTCAGCTCAGTCCTGAATTCCCAGATGATGATAAGCCACCTTTGGGGGGTGATGGAAATTATACTTTTGTTATGTCATTCACTGTAATTGATTTGGAGGTCTCATTTGTCTAGTCTGTTAGAGTTGTGTGTATACGGAACATTAGACCCTCAGTATTTGTTGTAAAGTATCATCCAAGAATTCCCAGTGTAACCACAGCTCTGAATGTTGCCCACAAACTCCAAATAACTAGGTATTCATGTGACACTGGTTCAACAGTCAATCCGGACCTTTAATATTCCCCTGCTCCTAACTCAAATCAATAACTATCTCCGAAACTGGAAGAACCTCCCTTTATCGATTCTGGGGAAAATAGCACTGAATGATGTTTACCCTCCTCCTTAATCCCCTATGCACAATACAAAACTTCCCACGGATCATCCAAAATCCTTTTTTGCTGCCCTAAATGCTCACTTTCATACTTCCTTATGGGGGGGAACAAAAGAGGGGTTCCTTAGCCAAATTCATGCAACAAGCATATGAAGGTAGACTTGGTATGGCTGACCTATAGTTCTATTACTGGGTGGCGCAACTGGCAGTCATTAACATATAGATATTTGGGGAAAGAGATGACCCTAAAAAGAGGCTAGAGCACAACATTTTCCATACAAGAAGCCCACTACACCTTCTCTATCATGCTAGGGCCCCTTTACATCTCCTCACAGTTACAATCACAAAATTTACAACCTTGAATGGAGCACTGAGAGAAATCGGTGGACACCACAAGCTTACACAAGAGACACCTCTATGACTAGGAGACTGACTCCTCTCTGGCCACAGAGCATCAGAATATGGAGGATGGGATAACATTGGGATCACTAAACTGGGAGATGTTTGGGAAGGGAACTATATGAAATACTTTACTGAATTCCAAACAGAATTCTAAATGCATAAATCCCAATTCTTGCTCCAATACATACTTGACGCCTTTACGTGACCACTTGGGACAGTTCCTAGAGTTCAACCTGTTAGAAGCCAAGTTAATGCTGGACCCCTTAGGTAAGAGGCATATATTTCAGATTTACCTCTCATTATTGGCTTATATTCCTAACCCTTGCTTTCCCTATGAGAAGCATAGGATGCAGATTAGGGCCCACTCAATAACAATGAATGTAAGGAGGCCAAGATCCCTCCGTACTCTTGACATTTCCACTAGGCTTTACCTTATTTGATTTAACTATTACTTCACTCCAGACCCATCTTCCAAGCAAGATCAAATCACCTTTTTCATCGCTTTGCACTGGATGTGAGTCCTCATGGGGTGCTATTCTCCATCTGGTCTGAGACTGCCCTAGAATTCAACCACACTGGAAACAGATGCGACAGGAAATGACTTAAGTGTTGGGTTGACGTGTTGAACTATCATCTAAAATTGACCTCCTGAGAATCATGGAAGAAATGGGATGTTCATTCACTCATTGCAGGTTTATTGGTCTTGGATACATTTCAGCCAAGTGAGACATAGCAAAGAAATAGAGTGCAGAAAACCCTCCTACGTTACAAAAATGGCGCAGTGGTGTGGATCATTGGTGCTCCGGTGAAAGGGTAGTCATAAAGCCAGAGGATGCCCGTCTAAACATGGTAGTCTGTGGTTAGAGGCTATGTAACCTGTATAATTCACTCTATACTGATGCTGCAAGCCTCTGCGTCCTTGGCCAGAAGTTAAAGCCCCAAGACACTTTTGAACCAACATTCCTCTTCGGGGACTCGTTATGAACCGATTGAGGATGCTATAAATATTAAAGGTCTCAATCACACACATATACTATAAAGTAATGTGAAGAACATGCACCAAATTCTTTACAAGTTTAAATTTTACAATATGGATGTTACATGCGTGTCAACTGTAATTGTTTGGAAAACAAACAAAAAAAATATTTTGAAAAAAGACGAGGAGGCATCCCATCGGTACAGACAGGTGTTATGTAGGAGACATGTAATTATTTCGCATAACGTTTTTACACAATGCGCGTGTGCTGCATTGTAGGGCACACATCCGATGTGTGATATGTTTTCAAGTTTGCCTATGCATAGGATTTTGCACTGGAAGTGCACCCTTCCTGTGCAAAACATCCGCTAGGGATCACGCACTATAGTGCAAAGGTGTGCCTGGGGTTAGGCAGTCTTTTTGTACACCAGCACAGGGAGGAAAACACCAACAGCAGGCCATATTTATTGAATACAGCTTTGCACTGCTCTCTCATCCTTTTGTGGTGATATTTTAATAATAAATGTAACCCTCCGTGTTGTCAGTTTCAGGTGATTTACTGTATCCAAGTGAGTTTTTTCTTTTATTTAGAATTCACAACCCTTCAATAATCATATAAAAAATGAATATTGGATTTGTGGCTTGTGAATGGCTCCTGGCCGGATACAGAATATGTGTTCATATCAATAACATGAAATAATTGTTCCTATGAATCTTTTATTCATCTATGTGAACAAGTTGCTACAATGCTGCATAATTTAAGGTTTTATGTTAGAAACACCACTGCAAGCTCAACCCTCAAAGCCATTTTCAACTGCAAACATCCATTTTTTTAATGCTAAATGGCTGGATTTATGCCTGATACGTATCCACAAATGAACAGATCTCAATCATAAATGCATGTTCTCTTCTGTATGTTTGCATGTCAGTACTGGTTACACTTAATCAGTGCTTGGCCCAACGAAAGGGGTGAAATGGCTGAAGAGTGGGTAAATCAAGGCGTGAGTTGCCTACCTCGCTTGTAAAATCCACAAACTTGTGTGTTTGTTACAAGTTCTTCTGTGGTACATTCCCACCCTGGAAATGGTCAGAGATTTGCTCCACCATAGTGTTGTAATAAATCTCAATTCCCCAATCTTTATGGTGCTTCAGGGGATGGGATTTTTCGTCAGGGAAAAATGTCCAACCCGGTGGAGAAAATGAAATGAAACAAAAAAGTCCAATTGGACAATGAAACGGCCTTTCCCCAGTGTGAAATGTTCTAGTGCATACAATTACGCATTAGTCAAAATTGAAATGCATGAAAATGTTTAAATCTGCGCCAGTATGTGGAGTAACTTTCTGTGTGTAGATTATAACTCACATTTTGTGGACGAATTTACTTTCTTTCGATCACACTCTTGAACCATTGTTCAGTTCTGGAGTCCTCTTTTTGCTCTACGGCATAAGAATTGCGATATTTATAAGGCTCTGATTATAGTAATCCTGGTCAATTTTGACATGTTTGGTTGCTCATGTTAGCACACATTGGGGCATATACTCAAGAACGCGTGATAACCATCGCAAAAGTTACTTAACGCAACCTCCAACATCACAGTCTATCGCGGGAAACTTACGCCGTGTTAACCAAGTATTCACAACACGGCGATACCATGCGATAGTCACCAGATAACACGTCAAATGGCTGCGTTAAAATCAACGCAATTCCACAAAAATGCGAAACACGAACGCAATAAAAGCTGCGATGAGGCCAAGCGTGATACAAAAAGCTGCGAAAACCAGCCACAGGCCTGCAAATACCACGCGTCTGGTGGGAAAATGCACTATAAAAGCAGAACAAGAAAAACACACCAGAAACAATCCAAAGTGCGTAGCAACATGGATGCACTCTGACAGAGCGCAGAGGCCAACGCGAACCCCACAAGCCCCACAGACCACCAGCAAGGTACAAAGGGGTCGGGGAAGGCCAGGGAGAAGAGAGAGAGGAAGACGGGGTGCACTCCGCAGGAAAACAAGACCACAGTCACTGAGGTGACAGAACACTACCATCAACTGACCCACAATCAGACTACCTGGAATGCAGCCGGAGTAGCGAGGAGACAATGGAGGAGGCCAAGAGGCGCTGGCATGACGTGAAAACCCAAACCAGGCACCAAGACTCCGGCAACAGAAAGGCAGCAACGGCGACATGAGATGGGATTCCTGCGCTACAGGAGGAGCTGGAGGAAATGGAGGCCAGTCATCAGTGTGGAGATGGTGCAAGGAGGTGGGAGTACGGACACAGCTGAGAGGACCTGCAACAACAACAGGGTGAGTAACGACCAGGGACTGGGGGACGTGGGGAGATGGGCACAATGGCACACATGCACGACGATGTGTAGCAAACTTCACAACCACAATGACCCTGGATCATGTCCCTGAACCCCGTGGCACACTGCAGCACACACACACAGCAATCACAGCACATCCCATGACAATGTGGCACCAAGTGCAACACCAACACTGCAAAACAGGGGACACAACTGGGCCCGCACATGCGCAGAAACAGGCCACTCACATTGAACAGAGCAGGAAACTTTGAGATGCATATGTACGGGTACAACCTCACATCCGTCATGTAGTCCAAATGTCCACTCTCCCCCCACAAATTGCTATCCCCGCCCAAATAGTCACAATGTACATTGTCACACAGTCTGCATGTCAACCAGGACAATGCGCCAACATACATGTCAACATGCATCTCCCCTTCACATTGCAGCAGGACAAAAATACCCCCAGCAGGTCAGACCAGACAACTCAGCAGTGATGCCTGAGACGATGACCACACCTTCGACACCAACGCCCTACAACAGCTCATGGACATCACAGACAAACCACCACCAGGAGAAGGGCAGCCAAACTACATAGAGAAGACCCCAGACCCTGCACAGACCACACAGCAGGAAGCAACCGCCACCACGGCTGGCTCCCAACACTCCACCTAGGCACACATCGCATTCCAATGCCAGGTGTCAGAATGCCAAAAGGAGGTGGCCGAACAGGTGTGAGTGGGCTCAGAGCTCATGGAAGCCAAAGTAGATCACATACGTGGGTGTTCAAGTCCCATCAGGGGCCACCTACACCCCACAAAGGAGACCCACACTGTGACAGAGACAGATGCACATTCCCAGGACAGAACCACGCCCAGGGGCACGCACATATCAGTCACACACCCACGTTGGCAATGCGTACAAGGGCCCAGTACACCCCTCTTATCGTATCGATTGACTGACGACAAAGCAACATGTACAAGCTCTGACCTACTGCCTGCGGTGACATGTCTGCGTCCGCTCTACACAGCACAATGCAATGTTGTAGGGCCCTCATGCATACAACAAGACCACAGGGACACACGCATATATCATGTAGAACTGGCTATGGGCACGTGCGTGTGGGGTAAGTATAAACCAGCCCGCACGGAGTGCTTGGTGCTGACAACAACTTGAACAGTGGACACCAGTGCAATGGAAACAGAAAACACCTGCATAATAAGAGTCAACTACTGAGCAACATGGAGGGAGCCGGAGCAAGGACAGAGGTCACCCAACATGCAAACAGGAGTGTCCGTGGGTTGCAGTGCACTGAGGTCGGGGCACCAGAGATGAGCACGCTCAGGTGAAGAAATTGCTAGAATTGTGTCCCCTCGGGTTGTTCCTGTTGCAGCTGCAGGGGGGTGTCACACCTGCATCATCCTCCTCATTGTCGTCCATGGTCTCCAACACCGCCTGAGGTGACATTGCTGCGTGAGCTTGCCATAGCACATAACCAAAACAGTAATGGAAGCTGATTTGTGGTGCACTGAGTTAGTGGCACCTGGAGTGCTGAGCAGGGGAACATGCAAGAGATGGCATCCACAACATGTGCGAGCAACTCCATCAGTCTGCCTATACGACTGTTTCGGCACTGACAGTTGCTGTTTGGAGTTGGTCCTGGCAGTGGTGGCGTGTGCCTCCTGCAGTGATGCGACATCCGGATTTGACGTGTGGGCCCTGGTGTGCCACAGTTGAGGCCGGAGGGAGCGGACAGCGCAGCACCACAGATACATGGCGTTGATGACCCCAAGGCCATTGCCTCAGAGGCCATCCAATATCTCAGAAGAAGGGGTACCAGACCAGACCCACACAGAGTTAGTGGCCCCGGATGCACAGCGGCTGGCACAGGCACCCTGCCACAGGATGGTGTCTTGCGGTGCAGTCAGATGGGCCACGTGAGCTGAGCGGGTCCTCATCAATGTCCAAGGTGTATGTGGCGGAGGGTTGTGGAGGACAGTGGAAGGTCTCCTCCAGGGCATGATGCATAGGTTTGATGTTATCCGGAAGCAGCAATTTGGGGAGTGGAGAGCGACAGCCTTGTTGCCAACACCAATTAGGCATCAGCCACATGAGGATGAAAACTAACCCCTAGTCCATGGACTCAGAGGCCACAAAAGTTCAACCAGAGAGTGTCCATGAATGTCGGTGAACAGACTTAGTGACACCGGTCCTGGGAGGAGGTGCAGTCTGCGATGATGCCGGTACACGAGCCTGACGGGTTCAGGGTCTAGCGGGCCGGGGTATGGCAGGCGTACAGGATTGCAGGCAACTCCGCTCACGAGGACGGCGTCGGCCTCATGGCGGGGTGAGAGGTGCCGCCCTGGCAGAGACGTTGGGCATTTCAGAAGAGGACCACGGCCAGGGCTACGTTCTTTTTATTCACACCCCTACGCTGGCCTGGCGTATGCGGGCCATCCCACTCCGCTCACGCTTACGGGGGGATGTAACAAGCTACATTTCCGTGTCTCTTAACCACTGGCTGGGGTGACATGGTTGCGTCCACTGTCCACTACACTTCATACACCAGCAGTGTATTTCTCCATGGATATGGGTGTGTTCTGCATACTGTGTTCTGTCCAGCACATCACCACCACTCTTGGCATTGTGTACTTTCCCAATCATGGTTCTCCTGCCTCCTTCACACATGCCTGGTTCCGACCTCTCCCCACATTCCGCTATTGTGTGGTTGGGGTGCCATGCCGTTGATGGCTCATGTTCACGGCTTGCCCAGGTTAACATTGTAAGTTGTTCTGTCGTGTCTGGTGGGTGGGCATGTTGTTTTGCATGTTGTATGTGATTTTGTGACGTGTGTATTGCCAGAGTTGTGAGTTGCATGGTTGTGAAGTTGAGGTGTGTGGGGTATTCATTTAGAACTTGCCAAGGGGCTGTGCATTTCCCTTGCTGCCATCCTGGTAGCGCTGGTTGATGATGGACTGTAGTGGGCAATGGCATCCTCGGGTGTTGAGTCTGTGAGGCTGGTGCGTTTCCTGTGGGTCCCCTGTCTTTGTCCGTACTGCCTCTGTGGTGGTCCTAGGGGGTCCTGGGTGTGGTGGCAGAGGGTGTTGTTGCTCTATTTGGGCTCCGGGCTGCATGTTCAGTTGCCTGGGTGCATCTGTTGTTCTTCATGTTCGGGTTTGGGCTGTGCTCCCTTGTCTGTTGCCGGTTGTCGTCCGATTTTACACCAGGTCAGAGCAAGAGTTAGTTTCCTGGTGCTAACGTGCCTTATCGCCTGTTTTGTGATCTTATCGCCGATGTGGCTGGTCGTTGAGAATGTTGTGGAGTGGTGTTGTCACGGCTTTTTGCTCGGAAACGCTTACACTGCATCTCATTAGCGATAGTTGCTGGGGTCATCCTTGGCGATGTTTTTGAAGCTGCTATCGCCGGAAAACTGGGGATATGGGCTGTTTGCACCAGCTTGTGAATGGGGTGGTAAGTTTATCGCAAATTTGGCTGCCGATAACTTGGCGCTAGCTCCTTGAGAATATGACCCATTGTGTGGAACCATACTTCCACAATTTTCCCCTGCATTTTAGCTGGAGAAACCTCCTCATAAATTCAATTGCAATCCTGAGGCAGTTGACCACTTTACAGAAAACTTTGTATCTGGGTGTGGACAACAAATGCCAATATATTGATAGACTCAGAGATCAGGGCTTTTTTGAAAGGATCTTCAAAAACAAACATAGAATGGTGTTACAACACACCCTTCCTGATTGTAGCAAATGTCAGGGGCACCCTGCTGCAATCCTAGCACATTTTTGCTTCATTCTTTGAAATGCCTATGGGGTCTATTTGGAGGCGTGCTGTGATAAAATTTCCTCTGTCAATATATGCCATGACAAGGACCAGCACAAGGGGGAGTCAGATAGGCATTTTTCCCTAGGCCACAAACTCCTGAGTGCCCAGCAGCGTTGTAGTTGGATTACATACAAGAGGAGCAAAAAGCTAACAATGAACAATTGTTCATTTGAGCTGGGCCTATTTATTGACAATGGATGTGATTAGTATGCAAAGAACTTTCACAATGTATCTTTGAGTTGGGCTATTCTGTGGCTAGGCTCATTTCAGTTTCAGTTTCTAGATGGGAAGCATTCATTGAGAGACTGCTGAGGGAGTGAGTATTGTCACACGATCCTGAGTTCTTTAGTGTGAATAATGGCTTGCTGTAGGACTGTAAAGGAACATGTCAAGTTTCATGAAACTATAGTGCCCAAAGTGGCTCGAACCAACTCCTGCAGACTATACTACCAAGAGACACATAGATGACAAGAGCTGACTTCTGACATGAAAGTAATGCAGTATATGGCTCTCTGTCTATATTTTGCACAGGCTGGGCCTTTTGCTTGGTGACGGAGGGCAGGAACTGTAAACTGATGAGATCCTACTAGATAACATCTAATGTTTGAGACATGTATCATGTATTTACTATGAAACAACACCAAGGTGCCGATTCCGATCCTGTAAAACCCGGGTACGAATGGTCGTACGGAGCGTTTTCTCCCTACGACTCGTACCCGGGAAATCCTCCTTACAAACCAGCAAGTACGAATCTTTCAGAAATACCATTTCCGTACGATTCGTACAAAAGTACGTGCGGCGAAAAAATACCAACAATTCCGATCCGGGACATCGCGTACATGACATCCGGACAGAGTCAGGCAGCATTTTACGGACCAGCAAGTACGATTCGTGCCTACGTCACTCCGCACGGAGCATTTTTTACGGCAGCCAAAAAGTGCCAGGAAATTGAGGATGAAGCGAAGAACGAGCACCGGTACGCGACGCACAGCCATGGACCCCCTCCTACGTGTCATCCCGGCCCTCCTAGCCTATGACCTGGTGCACAGAAACCCACGCAGACGCCGCAGAAGGTCAGAACAACACCCATAGGCAAAGGGGGGGCAGGGGCAGGAAACATAACCCCCACCCAAGTTAAATTGTAAATATGTCCTGTCACTTCGGGGGGGGGGGGGGGGTGTCCACCACTCCCTACGTACCGTCACAACGGAAGTGGACGTGGACGCGTACCCGTCACCACTCCAATGGTGGTATGGACCGTACCCACGCCCCAACAGCATGGGTACGGCCTGTACCACCATTGGAGTGGTGATGGAGGTGTACGCGCCGTACCCACACCCTCAGAGCGTGGGTACGGCCTGTACCACCATTGGAGTGGTGATGGAGGTGTACGCGCCGTACCCACACCCTCAGAGCGTGGGTACGGCCTGTACCACCATTGGAGTGGTGATGGAGGGGTACGCGCCGTACCCACGCCCTCAGAGCGTGGGTACGGCCCGTACCACCATTGGAGTGATGATTTTGGGGTACGCGCCGTACCCACGCCCTCAGAGCGTGGGTACAGCGAGTACACCTCCATCACCACTCCAATGGTGGTAAGGGCCGTACCCACGCTCTGAGGGCGTGGGTACAGCGCGTACACCTCCATCACCACTCCAATGGTGGTACGCGCCGTACCCACGCCCTCAGAGCGTGGGTACGGCCCGTACACCCTATGAATGCGGGGTTAGGGTCCGTCCCACCCGTACCCCTACGGCACCAGTACAGAATGGATACAAGGCGTACACATGCCACGAATGTTGGCATAGGGCCTGGTGCAGCATATAAGCAGTATATTGGTGCGTGTGTATGCACAGGACAGCAGTGTACTGCACCAAGGGGGCGGGTGGGATGGTGGGTGGGTGGCTGCAGAGGACTCACAGCAGTGCCCAGACATATGAGGGGTGGGTGCCAATCACTTCCAGCAGTGCCCAGACATATGAGGGGTGGGTGCAGAGGCCTCCCAGCAGTGCCCAGACATATGAGGGGTGGGTGCATACCACTCCCAGCAGTGCCCAGACATATGAGGGGTGGGTGCAGAGGCCTCCCAGTAGTGCCCAGACATATGAGGGGTGGGTGCAGAGGCCTCCCAGCAGTGCCCAGACATATGAGGGGTGGGTGCATATCACTCCCAGCAGTGCCCAGACATATGAGGGGTGGGTGCAGAGGCCTCCCAGCAGTGCCCAGACATATGAGGGGTGGGTGCATATCACTCCCAGCAGTGCCCAGACATATGAGGGGTGGGTGCAGACGCCTTCCAGTAGTGCCCAGACATATGAGGGGTGGGTGCAGAGGCCTCCCAGCAGTGCCCAGACATATGAGGGGTGGGTGCATAGCACTCCCAGCAGTGCCCAGACATATGAGGGGTGGGTGCAGAGGCCTCCCAGCAGTGCCCAGACATATGAAGGGTGGGTGCATATCACTCCCAGCAGTGCCCAGACATATGAGGGGTGGGTGCAGAGGCCTCCCAGTAGTGCCCAGACATATGAGGGGTGGGTGCAGAGGCCTCCCAGCAGTGCCCAGACATATGAGGGGTGGGTGCGTATCACTCCCAGCAGTGCCCAGACATATGAGGGGTGGGTGCCAATCACTCCCAGCAGTGCCCAGACATATGATGGGTGGGTGCAGAGGCCTCCCAGCAGTGCCCAGACATATGAGGGGTGGGTGCATATCACTCCCAGCAGTGCCCAGACATATGAGGGGTGGGTGCAGAGGCCTCCCAGCAGTGCCCAGACATATGAGGGGTGGGTGCATATCAATCCCAGCAGTGCCCAGACATATGAGGGGTGGGTGCAGAGCCTCCCAGCAGTGCCCAGACATATGAGGTGTGGGTGCATATCACTCCCAGCAGTGCCCAGACATATGAGGGGTGGGCGCATATCACTCCCAGCAGTGCCCAGACATATGAGGGGTGGGTGCAGAGGCCTCCCAGTAGTGCCCAGACATATGAGGGGTGGGTGCAGAGGCCTCCCAGCAGTTCCCAGATATATGAGGGGTGGGTGCATATCACTCCCAGCAGTGCCCAGACATATGAGGGGTGGGTGCCAATCACTCCCAGCAGTGCCCAGACATACCCAGACATATGAGGGGTGGGTGCAGAGGCCTCCCAGCAGTGCCCAGACATATGAGGGGTGGGTGCAGAGGCCTCCCAGTAGTGCCCAGACATATGAGGGGTGGGTGCATATCACTCCCAGCAGTGCCCAGACATATGAGGGGTGGGTGCATATCACTCCCAGCAGTGCCCAGACATATGAGGGGTGGGTGCAGAGGCCTCCCAGCAGTGCCCAGACATATGAGGGGTGGGAGCATATCACTCCCAGCAGTGCCCAGACATATGAGGGGTGGGTGCAGAGGACTCCCAGCAGTGCCCAGACCCATGAGGGGTGGGTGCATCATCCTCAGATGACCACAACTCCATGGGTCCATGAACGCATCCCCAATGTGCGACTAGGTGGAGAGTGCCATATCAACACATCACTGACAGCAGTGTCCCACTCCCATGAGGATGGATGTCCTTCCCCCACTGCATGACACACCACATGTGGGTGCGATGACAAATGACACATGCATACCCACCCCTGGCGGATGCAGCACAATACACACACTGAGATCATGTCACAAGACTGTATAGTTATGTTAAACCCACTAAACTAATAGAGCCAAAGGGAACACACACTGTCATGTACATTCCAGGACTGATAGGAATGTACAGGTGCTGGCACAGCCACCAAGTTGTTGTCTCCCATGGAAGGAATAGGGTGGACTTCCCACAGATACAATGCCCACAATTGTCAGTCAGGTAACCAAATACCCTGCAGAAGTACCATGTAAAAAAATAATTCAACACACAACACAAAATGTAAATTTAAATAATGCACCAAAGATTTGAGGATGACTACCTCTGGGCGTACTGGCAGACTAGGCCACAAGCTTGGAACAGAATGGCAAAAGCAAGCACACTGCTTGGATGGCTCCACAAAATGGCCGCCACACACCCACAACAACAAGAAATGGAAGACAGTCAATGTACGCCTATGGCAAAAGCACAATGCCTGCCTTCCTAAAATGACCGTCACACACATGCTCAGGCCACCCACCACAATAATAACCAAAAAGTGATTACAAAGGAAAGGAACAGGAAGCTGTAGTGTCTGTGGAATTTACTTCCTCTCATAAAAATATTTTTTTTTAAATAAAAGCTTCTCCGTGCTCCAAACCTACAGCTGAATGACAACCTGAGGAGTTTTTTTAGCAAAATGCACAAAATCAGCGTTTTCGAGAAGGATTTATGTTGCTCGTGAGATATTGTTTGCCAGATTGCAAATGCTGCGTGTTCGGGAATGCAAACTGTACAAAAAGGCTTTATCGTGTGCGCGAACACGCATATTGAGAGCGCGAAAATGACGAAAACTGTAAGTCCGCGTTGTCGCGCTGTGCAGAGTTACCGAAAGTACGCGAGCTGAATCCCTAGGGTTACCTACTGGCTGAAAAGCCCTATTTATTTAACACACACCCAAAAACTACTATCCCACCCTAAAAAACACCTTTTGCAATGAAATCCAAAGCCATACACGGTGTAAAAAAATAATTCAACACACAACACAAAATGTAAATTTAAATAATGCAGCAAAGAGTTGAGGATGACTACCTCTGGGCGTACTGGCAGACTAGGCCACAAGCTTGGAACAGAATGCCAAAAGCAAGCACACGGCTTGGATGGCTCCACAAAATGGCCGCCACACACACACAACAACAAGAAATGGAAGACATTCAATGTACGCCTATGGCAAAAGCACAATGCCTGCCTTCCTAAAATGGCCGCCACACACATGCTCAGGCCACCCACCACAATAATAACCAAAAAGTGATTACAAAGGACAGGAACAGGAAGTTGTAGTGTCTGTGGAACATACTTCCTCTCACAAAAATATATTTTTTTAAATAAAAGCTTCTCCGTGCTCCAAACCTACAGCTGAATGACAACCTGAGAAGTTTTTTTAGCAAAATGCACAAAATCTGCGTTTTCGAGAAGGATTTATGTTGCTCGCGAGATATTGTTTGCCAGATTGCAAATGCTGCGTGTTCGGGATCGCGAACTGTACAAAAAAGCTTTATTGCGTGCGCAAACACGCATATTGAAAGCGCGAAAATGACGAAAACTGTAAGTCTGCGTTGTCGCGCTGTGCAGAGTTACCGAAAGTACGCGGGCTTAATCCCTAGGGTTACATACTTGCTAAAAAGCCCTATTTATTTAACACACACCCAAAAACTGCTATCCCACCCCAAAAAACACCTTTTGCAATGAAATCCAAAGCCATACACGGTGTAAAAAAATAATTCAACACACAACACAAAATGTAAATTTAAATAATGCAGCAAAGATTTGAGGATGACTACCTCTGGGCGTACTGGCAGACTAGGCCACAAGCTTGGAACAGAATGCCAAAAGCAAGCACACGGCTTGGATGGCTCCACAAAATGGCCGCCACACACCCACAACAACAAGAAATGGAAGACAGTCAATGTACGCCTATGGCAAAAGCACAATGCCTGCCTTCCTAAAATGGCCGCCACACACATGCTCAGGCCACCCACCACAATAATAACCAAAAAGTGATTACAAAGGACAGGAACAGGAAGTTGTAGTGTCTGTGGAACATACTTCCTCTCATAAAAATATATATTTTTAAATAAAAGCTTCTCCGTGCTCCAAACCTACAGCTGAATGACAACCTGAGAAGTTTTTTTAGCAAAATGCACAAAATCAGCGTTTTCGAGAAGGATTTATGTTGCTCGCGAGATATTGTTTGCCAGATTGCAAATGCTGCGTGTTCGGGATCGCGAACTGTACAAAAAAGCTTTATTGCGTGCGCAAACACGCATATTGAGAGCGCGAAAATGACGAAAACTGTAAGTCCGCGTTGTCGCGCTGTGCAGTTACCGAAAGTACGCGGGCTGAATCCCTAGGGTTACCTACACGCTAAAAAGCCCTATTTATTTAACACACACCCAAAAACTGCTATTCCACCCCAAAAAACACCTTTTGCAATAAAATCCAAAGCCATCCATGGTGTAAAAAAAAATCAACGGACAACACAAACTGTCAATTTAAATAACGCACCAAAGATTTGAGGCTGATTACCTCTGGGCCTACTGGCAGACTAGGCCACAAGCTTGGAACAGTCAATGTAAGCCTATCGCAAAAGCACAATGCCTGCCTTCACAAAATGGCCGCCACACACATCGCCAGGCGGACACAACAACAACAAGCATAAGCCAAGGTGGAACAAAGAAAAGAAATGCAGGCATTTATGGAAAAAGAAGCACACACTACTAAACTACCACCACAAAATTGCCACAAGCCACATGGGCACTCACAGTCACAACAGGCCATGGAAAACAATTAACTGAAGCAGGCCTATAATACATGACCGGACAAAGGAGGCCTGCTAAACAACACAGCTTTAATACAAAAATGAAAATCAACAGGGCTACGAAAGGATTGCAAAGAAGATACACATCAAGCACACACATCCAACAAAGGTATTTCACACACACACACACCAACAGTGAAATACACCACAGCCACATTTAGAATTTCAATCCTATGCCATCCATGCCCTACATGATGTTGAAAATTCTACAGACACCACAAAACTTGGACCCATGGGTACCCTACTGGCTGAAATTGCAGATAAAAACAACTAGGCCCCTATTGAAAGTACAGGCCACCCGCCACAACAATAATTTTAAAAATCTATGAAAATCCCAGAAAAATGTAGGTACAAACAAGCCCCAATGAAACAAACACACCAATTCTTCAACTTACTTGTAGTAAATTAAATCTCAAATCAAAAAGTCCTCAAATAAATCCAATCCAATTGTATGATGCAGCAGACCGACACAAAAAGTGATCCTTCCAGCTCCTAATCCAAATGAAAGTGAACAGCACATGCACAAAGCACTGGGACGAGCCTGCTGGACAGGAACAGGCAGTTGTAGACTCAGGGGCACTTCCTTCCTCTTGAAAAAAAGAGTTAAAAAAATTAAAGGACTCCTCCTTACACAAAAGACTACAGCAAAATCACAATCTGAGGAGTTTTTCTGAGCAAAATGATCATTTTAGAGAAGGTTTTATGAAGCTCGAGAGATATTCTTCGCCAGATTGTAGTTTTTGCATGTTCGGGATCGCGATCTTACCAAGACAGCCGCCGGAAGTCATCTCGCGCGCCCGAATGACGTGTTCGTGTTCGCACACTCTCGCGGGCTTGGGCAGATATTACAAATCTCGTGGCGCTCGCGAACGGACAGAAAAGCAAGTTGGCGATCGCAGAATCACGGTAAGACGTTACCGCGTGCGCGAGAATGAATATTGAGCGCGCGAGGAAGCAAAACTACTACGCTACGCGCTAGATTGCGTAGCAATCTGCAACTTTGCGCTCTACGCGAATCGCGAAGTTGCCTAAGCTTCGCAAGCTCCGCGAACGGAGCGTAGTTCAACGGCCAGGCTAATATGGTACGCTTCCCGAGTGCAGAGTAAGGCGATGCAGTGATTTGGGCTGCCTTGTCATACTCCATATCTATGACACCATTCATAGATAGATAGATAGATATGATTTTGTAGGTTACGCTGCAGGAAAATCACAAAAAGTGGCAGTTCAGTGGTGCAAGGGGCTCTTATTTATGCCCTTAGTCATCTTGGAAATAAGAAAGCCTTGTTTAGTCGCCTTTGGAAATAAGAGAGAGGTGGGGAAACAGACTAGGCAAGGTAATTGGGCTTCATTAAAGATGGCACAAATTTTGAGAACATTCTTCTGTGTTCATATTTTGTCTCTTAACCTTTTGGCAGTTGTTCAATATGCCCACAGGTCTCGTCTGGCTGTCTTTCAGTTACCTTTTGCTGAAGAAGGGACCATTGTTTTAATGCTTTGTCATTTTCACTACCAAATAAACTTAGAGCTGTCCTGTGTAGATCTCATTACACTTCAAATAAATAATTTTAATTGAAACCATTGAAAAAATAACGAAGTGACAGGATATAATTTGGTTGAAAGAATATTAACTTAATTTTGTCAATTTAATGGTTAAAATGGACTTTCTAATTAGAGTCCTGCATGAGGAAACGTTTGGTAATCAGACAGCAGGTGCTCAATTTAACTGCATTACTATTGAAAAACAATGGATGGTACAGTAAAATCTATTTTACAGGTCCTTCTTTCCAACATTGTTGCCACTGACTAATTGCCAAGAAGTGATTATGGGGTGATTTAGGGCCTGGTTATGAGTTTGGTGGTCCATGTGACTGCCGCACCTGTGGTGGAGGTGCGGTGGCGGTTGTGGACCATCGCACCATTGGTCCGACCGCTGCATTACAAGTCTGGCGGTAGGAACGTGAGGGGACCGCTGCAACCACCAGGGATCCCTGATCCCCGGAAGTGGTGCGGCGGTCCTGAGTCCACAAAATTCTTGGTGGTGGTGCTGCAGGACCGCCAAGCTTAATACTAGTTTCCTCCACAACCTCACTTTTCATGGCGGTGAGTCTGCTGTGAAAAATGAGGAGGGGAGGAGACAGATTGGGCTCTAGAGGTCCCCCCTGTGCCTCTGGGGCTGAGGATACATGCATGGGGGCTCATGTTTGTGCCCCCTGTTGGCATGCACCCCCTGTTCCTGCATGGCATGGACTTAATAGTCCATGCCGTGCAGTAACGGCCTTTGATGTTCCCATTGCACTGCCCGCCAAACTACAAAAATACTTGTAATCTGGTGAGCGACTGGTGGTGAGCTTTGGCGGTGCAGAGATGGGGCGGTGGCTTGGTGGACCGCTGCCACATCCCCTAAGTCGTAATCAGGCCCTTAGGGGCATATTTACAAGCCCCTTGCAGCACTTTTGCGTCACTTTTAACAGGGGAAAAGTGACGCAAAAGAAGCGCAAGGGGCTTGTAAATATGCCCCTTAGTGTTTATCGGATGCAGGACATCTGCTTAAAAGTAGCTGATGTCCCACCCACCCTATTTAGAGTGCAAAGATGTCTCAGACCTTCAAAGGCCTCCTTAACCCAGAAACTCATTTTTTCGCAATTGTAAGTAGACTCACTGACACTGTCCCAATTTCACACTCAGGAACTAACCCGCTCCCCACTCACTCAGTGCTTCACAGAACTCACTGATTTGAATCTCTCATTTACTGAAACACGTCTGTTTAGAGATTAGGGGCCTTATGTAGGTAAATTACATTTACCGATTCTTAAATACCGAATTTTACCGATTCGGTATTTATGAATCGGTAAATGTAATGTAGGTAAAAAAATACCGATTCGGTAAGTGTCGGTATTTTAGAATCGGTATTTACCGATTCGGTAATGGTAACCTGTATCTCATTGATTCCTATGGGCCAGGAGGCCCATAGGAATCAATGGGAAGCCAGTTACCATTACCGAATCGGTAAATACCGAATCGGTAATGGGGGGAGCTCAATCAAGGGTGGCAGGGTGTCACATTGACACCCTGTTGCACCCCTGATTCCTGCATGTGTGCACATGTGGCACACATACAGGCCCTGAGGGCATGTGTGTCTGCCACATTGCACACAACTAAGGGCCAAATAATGCATTTACAGAGACATTCGTCATTTACCACCAACTTTCAGTTGGTGGTAAATAACGAATCCCCACACCCACCACACACTCCCCCTACATCTCATTTCTGTATTCGGTATTTACCGAATCGGTAAAATTACCGATTCGGTAATTTTACCGATTCGGTAAATTACCGAATACAGAAATGATCCCCCTACATCACAAAAGCCTAAATACCGGTCGGTAACGGTATATTTACCAAAAATCGGCCGTTACCGACCGGTATTGGGCTACCTACATATGGCCCTAGATGTTGATGCTACAATTAGTTAGAGGTTTGCAGAAAAGAGGGAGCGCTGCAGTATAAACCTTTACCATCTCTCAGCCCAATTACCATTATATGTATCAACCAGGTCATGTGAATGCATTTTTAAAAGCTCTAATTAGAATGAAAAAGCTGAAAAATCAATTGGAAAGGAGACAGCATTTGAAAAGGTCGAGAATAGCATGATTTAAATATCGAGCAAGCTAGCTGTGTGGCGAAAAGGCAGTTTTCCAGCTTTCACTGCATGCATAATATATCCCAGACACAGGTGTTGCTAATCAGTTAACAGTTCACCTTGCCCTCTCGGTTTATCATCTTTATACATTTCTCTTCTTTGCATCTTATATAATATAATACATATAAGTATTTCCCGTACATTTGGTCATTCACCAGTTAGTAGTTCCATTTGCCTATATTTTTAACATTAATTTCTATTTTCCAGGAATCCTTTAAAATATCCAGCAAGGTCTTCAGATTCTATACATTGTACACGGTGAACGGTTACAATATATACATAGATTTATTGGTCCAGTGTTGCTTAAAGGTTTTATTTCTCTGACCTGCAGCTCTGCCTACTCAGTTCCTTCCCATTGGCCGCAGCCAACAGTTAAATAACACAACAATGGGCCTGTTCCTTAAATGCGAGCATCACAAATGTTACATAAAAACTACTATGGAGCCTGGAAAACGCTACAGGGAAAGAATTGCCAGGAGCCCCGGAAGGTTCTTATTGACATGGAAAGAATGGGAAGCAATTACTGGTGGCTGCAAGCAGCGCCTCTATTCTGTACTCAGTGAACGCCATAATTGCCTTCATCCTGCTTTTCTTTGTGCTGTGTCACTTGAATTTTAGTATACGTACCTTAAAAAGAAATGAGTTAGGTCTCTCGGGGTAAATAACTTTAAAGTTCATTTAAATTGTATCTTTAGGAAGCATGATAACTTTTAAAGCTGCAGTATATCTGTTTCAGCCGTGTGCTTCACGTCTACATTAACACGAGCAATTACGCTTTTAGAAGCTATGTTGAAAGGGTGCCTTTTGAGGGTTGTTGACGCTCAGAATAGTCAGCTAATGAATCCCCACCCACGCGCACGTTTGGCCCTGTTGTCTGTTGTCTGTTGTTCTGTTACTCGTGCTTAACGGTTAATGGCTAGAGCGCTCGACTTTGAAGCTGGGGATCCTGGTTCGAGTCTGACTCCCAAGTTTCCTGTTATTCTGGGCAAATCACGAAATCTCCCCGTGCCTAGCAAATGAATGTGTCTGTAATGGAATTGAGCTGGCTTTAGCGCTGGTGGCGCCCGGTTCCACAATAATGTTTAGCACCCCCACACCCCATGACCACCTCCTCGGATTCTCTCACTACCACCGGGGATAAGTGCCCCTTATTTCTCTAATCATAAGTTATTGCTAAACACAGCGCCCCCTCCAGTGCTTAATTTGTAAATATTAAGTACCAGGGCTCTGACCAGGAGGCCACTGCAGCTTGCACCACACATCACCCTTATCATCGCTGCCAAAACAACTACTAATCATCTCTCTTGCATGAAAATGCGACAGTTCAGATAGTTCCAGGTCCCCAAAGCTAAAGAAATGGCTGGGGAGGAAGGTGTTAGTAACTTTATAATGTAGATTGTTTTCCTAAATAACTGTGATACTGCTCATCTCTAAATTACATGAGCAGCGCCACCTTGTGGCAGACTGCTCTAAGTGTGGTGTTGACAATTAGGTGCCGGTGCCGAGCACCGGAAACCAATTAAGTGCCGGTGCTCAGCACCGGAAAGCTCCGGCTCAAATTAAGCACTGGCCCCCTCCACAGGTCAGCGGCCAGTGCGGCCGCGCCAGTCGCATTGCCCTAAAGCCGGCCCTGCTCTCATACCTTCGGGTCGAGTTCCCGCTATATAAAATTGCACACACAAAAAAAATAATCCTTGGCAGTATTTGAAAGTAACAATCGAGCGTTTTGTTATGTTAAACTATTCATTCCCCAACCTGACCTTTATTTGACCTTTTTCAGTCTGGCTAGGTCTGGTTTGGTTTTGTCATTTATTAAACAACAAAAATGCTCAAGAACGAACAGCTTTGGTTCAGCTGATGGAGCTGGGTTTTTACTTTAAAACCAAATTCCTGTTTCATTTTCGCATGTTATAACTAAAAGTACTACTGATTAATTATTAATTATTAAAAGTTTGTCAAATGCTGTCTAACCAACCTTATTAATAAAAGAATTACACGTGGGAATGCTTTTGCATGGCTAAAATAATAAGTGAACTAAGTTGGTGAGCAAACTGACAGAAATCGATGTTGCTTATGTGAAGTTATTGTGTTTGCGCTTATAATTAATATGCATTAATGGCTTTTGACGTCGCAAATGGCTAGATAAATACACACACATAAGGGTATTAGCAGGGGAATAACACTGTATAATCATTTCCGTGCAGTAATTCTGTTTTATGTTTATTTTCACTTAAGTTGTCTAATGTGGCCTACCACAAGATGGCTACCACCCGCAGCCTGCATTCGAGTAGATGGAAATTTTACAAAAAGGCTTCGCTCTGCCTGTGACCTTGCACCTCCGATGAACTGAAAAGCCATGAGCATGATGACAAGTCCAGGAAATCTGCCAAGTGCCCCTGGAAGATGGAGATGTTGCAATTTTAAAATATTGACTTCATGAACTTGTAATGATCCCACCATGTGATACAAATTTACCCAGTAGAGACATCCGTAGATGTATCGAATTAGTCATGGACATTCAATTCTGCTATTCATTATTTGGGACAATCTATGTGTGAGAAAATCTCGCACAATATCGAAAATGTACCAAGATGACATTATTTCCGCCATTCATCCGTTCTGCACAAAGAATTGTAACTTTATAGAATGTAAATTTTAGTATAAATAATAGTAGGCTGGAGAGGTCTAGCGCCACTTCTTCCCGAGCTGATGATCCGAGGTCCCCATGCTGACGGAGAGGACGATGACTCTACATGACGGCAGGAAACTCTAATTCTTCTACAGAGGACCGGTTCTGACTTAGGATCTGAAATTTAGACAGAATAGGTAAATATGAGAGAAATGAATTTGCATTTAATTGGCTTTTTCTTACAATTTTAGATAAACAAATAATTCAGTTTGAATTTCTGTGTCGGGTGATTATTTCTGGTCATGTTTATTGAATTTATTGTGTATTCTTTGAAATGTATTTTGCTAGATTCATAAGCAACTAAGCAGATGCCATTGACCTCAAAGTACAGGCCGATTGGTTAGGCATATTGAAAGTGTTTCCCCTTATACATAGCACCGATAAGAGTGGTAGGATGAATGTTGGTGTAATGGGCCCCACCAGCGTGTGATGTGTGTATGCATGTGTGACTGTGAGATCGCTCCGTCTGTGGAAGTAGAGGGGATTCAGAAGCTCCGATCTGCACCAGTTTCTTGGTAGCAGAATGATGGTTTGCTATTGTCTTGGTCTGGCAAAATTGCGTGTAAATAGGCTTGTTGATTATTGATTGAGATTTGTACTAACACTATATGTTGAAGTCGTGTTGAGTTTTTGTATTGTGAACGGCTTCTGGGACGTAGGGAGTCGGTGACAGTTCCGTAGTAGAGCAGAGGGAGTGTTGCTCTCGGAAAAAGGCGGGATTGTTTGCCCTGTATGCAGACAGGGGAAAACGTGTGACAATTGAAGTTGCGCGTCGCATTGTCTGGGTTCGATGAGGTAGCATCGCCGTGTGTTGCCATTAGAAACGTATTTTCTGTGTGAGAGAAGTGTGTATGATAGCAAAGGTTATCTGTGAAACTCTGGTCTTAGGTCTCAGGGATCCGTATGGTATTCCGTTAAAGCTTACCACTGGAGAGGTAATAGGTATTATCGGAGCTTGTTAGAAGGACAGGGCAGAGGTAAGCGCTGCTTTGTTAACGTGTGATATAATTCTGTAGTAGGACAGACTGTTCGCTGTTCTCAGGAAAGACAGAAATTCTGTGTGAATGAACTACATTTTCTGGTGTGAAAGTGCGTGAATGAGAAGGCATTTTGGTTAATTGTGAAACTCTTAGGAACATTCCGGAGAAAACAGTTAATTGATGCTTGTTAGAAGGGTAAAGTAGAGGGATGTGCTACTTTATCAACGGAAGCAACGATTCTGTAGTAGGGCAGAGGTAAGCGCTGCTCTCGGGAAAGGCAGAATTCTCGTGGGAAAGGTCTTTTGCTGTTCTGTGGCTAGCGAAGCAGACAATGGAGATGTTTGTATGTTGTAACTAACAGACTCGTAGAAGTTGAAACAAAGTCTACCAAGTAGTCTTGTAAAGGAGGGGTAGACGAGAGACAGGAGACAGGAGCAGAAGCGACTGCAGCGACTGCTGACGTCAGGGAGACCGCGCTGTGATTGGACAGTGGGTTAGAACAGTGGAAGCACGGTGATTGGTGTGCTAGTGTACGCCGCACTAGGATTGGGAGACATACAGGGTGATGACCCAGTATCTGGGACATAATATTGAGAAAGGCCTGAGAAAAGTGACCATTGACAGGATCAAAATCATTAGAGGAATGAGAGCCCCAATGACACAAAGGGAAGTGAGAATGTTCCTGGGAACGGTGGGTTACTGTCGTCAGTGGATAAGTAACTTTTCCCTGATTGCCAAACCATTGATTAAATTGACCAAAAGTGAGGTGAACGACCCATTGGAACTAAACCCAGAAGAAATGGCTGCATTTAGAGAGCTGAAAGACAGACTATGTGAAGCTCCTGCCCTAGGAATGCCTGACTATGAAAAGGAAATTTAGCTGTATTGTAGTGAGAGAAATGGATGTGCACTTTCAGTGTTAATCCAGAAACATGGACATCTCAGGAGGCCAATTGCCTATTTCTCAGCAACTCTTGACCCAGTAGCTGTGGGTTTACCAGGTTGCCTGAAAGCAGTAGCTGCTACTTGCAAAAGTCTGGAACAAAGTGAGAGAATCATAATGGGATACCCTGTAAGGGCATTTGTACCTCATGATGTGGCAATCCTTTTAACAAGGAGCTGGACACAGTTCATGTCACATAGTCGGCTGACTAAATATGAGAAAGTCATTCTTGGTGCAACCAATGTAAGCCTGGAGAGATTCGTGAATGGGAATCCAGCGACACTGTTGCCTGATGCTGAATGTGTGGGAGTGAGAAATGACGTTGATCATGACTGCCTGGATGTACTTGATTACTGTACAAAGCCAAGGCCAGACATAAGAGATCTGCCACTGCCTGAAAGTGATCATGTGTTGTTTGTGGATGGATCTTGTCTGAGAACAGATGAAGGAGTGTTGAGTGCCGCATACGCTGTGTGCAAAGTCTCGGAAGCTGTGGAAGCATCAACCTTGAAAGGAGTTAAATCCGCTCAGGTGGCAGAATTTTCTGGCACTGCCAAAAGCATGCAAGATTGGGAAAAGTGTGAGAGTGACTGTGATGACTGACAGCCAGTATTGCTTCGGAGTTGTCCATTATTTTGGCCAGCTATGGCTACAAAGAGGTTTCCTGACCTCAAGTGGAACTCCCATAAAGAATGCTGAAGTGGTTGGAAAACTGCTAGAGGCGATACAGCTGCCTAAAGAACTAGCAGTTGTAAAATGTGCTGCTCATGGTCATGGTGATGATTTTGTAACTGTGGGAAACAAGTTCGCCAATGACATAGCACAATACTGTGCAAGAAACAACCATTCAATTAACAGGAGTAAAGAGCGAGAAATGTCTTCTTGTTCCTTAATGTTTACTAATGAAGTGGGAACATGGGAGGAAGTGAAACAGCTGCAGGATGAGGCAGGAGATGAAGAAATGAAAGATTGGGTGAAAGCAGGTTGTGCACCTAGAGAAAAAGATCATGTGTGGGTCTATAGGGATGGAAGACCAGTCATGCCAAATAGCATGCTATCAACAATGGCAAGGATGTATCATGGCCAAGGACACCTGGGGAGGGATGCTATGATAAGAGCCTTTAAGCAGACCTGGTACAGTGGTGAGCCTAAGAACAATAGGCAGAGAGGGGGGACCCTTCACAAGAATGCAGATTGACTTCATTGAAATGCCCCCAGTCAACAGATTGAGGTATGTCCTGGTGGTGGTCTGTTTGTTCTCCAGGTGGGTGGAGGCATATCCAACAAGAAGAAATGATGGGATAACAGTGGCCAAATTACTGTTGAGAGAGTTTATCCCAAGGTACGGGTTCCCAGTGACCATTGAATCAGACAGAGGAGGACATTTGTATAATGAAATCATGAGTTTAATTTGTGAAGCATTGAGTGTACAGCAGAAGTTACATTGTGCTTACTGACCAGAGGCTTCTGGGGTGGTTGAACAAATGAATGGTACAATCAAAAACAGAATTGGCAAAATGTGCTTAGCCACAGGAATGAAATGGCCCGATGTCTTGCCTCTAGTCCTGATGACCATTAGGTCTACTCCAGACAGAACGACAGGTTTGAGTCCACATGAAATTATCATGGGACGTGCAATGAGGCATGCATATGTACCAGTCAACAAGTTGATGACAATACCTGATGACATGATTTTGGATTACTGTAAAGGCCTGGCTGACGCAGTTCATTCTGTGTTTCACCAGGTTGGAGAAGACACCACCACACTTGAAAAGAAACCAGCCCATGATCTAAGCACAGGGGACTGGGTAAGGATAAAAGTCCACAGAAGAAGAAATTGCCTGGTTCCAAGGTGGGGAAGGCCAAGACAAGTCATCTTGACCACAACGACTGCTGTGAAGTGTGCTGGAGTGAAAAATTGGATACATGCAAGTCACACACTGAGAGTTCCAAATCCAAGAGATGGTACTGGAAAAGAATACTTTGAAGAATCAGATTCCAGTGATGATGCAAACAGTGAGACAGTAAGAAGGAAAAAGAATCCTGAAAGTGGGGAAAGTGAGTCCAGGGAAATTTTCATCCCACCAGAAGAGGTTCTGAAGAGAACAGTGCAAACTGCAGAAGCAAGTTCAGACTCAGAAGAATTACCTGAGGTTCCAATTGACAGTGACCAACATAGCAAGAAAGAAAGAAAAGAAAAGAACATTCCAACAGAAGAGACACCTGAATCACAAGGGGAAATTGGACAAGTTCCACCTGAGATAAATATTGAAGAAAAAGGGACAGACAAAGACAGTGAGGGGCAGATTGCGGAAAAACCCCGAGGAGGTGTAGGGAACATCAACAACAAGCTAGGTGAAGGGACAAGTAGACAGCAAGAAGATTGCGTGTCGGAGACCCGAGGAGGGACAGAAGTAGGGAAATCTCAATTGGTGGAAAAAGAGACTGTTGGAGAAAAGGAAGTTGTTGCGGAAAAGAAAACTGTTAATGAACAAGAGGCAACTGAGACAGAGTCTGATGAAAGTGACAATGAGATACATGGAGGACGAGTTCTGAGAAAGAGAACTTGGCTTGGAGAAAGAAACAATAAAGAAGGAGAACAAAAGAGAAATGCTAAAGGAGATCTTTGGCCAAATAAGATAAAGAGATTAAGGTACAGACTGACACGAGTTAACTCTTCGAAAGCTGAACAAGTGAACGAAGTGTCAAGTCAAAATCCAACCAAAGAAGAAGAAACAAAGATACCTGAGAGAACTAAAAGAATAAGAAAACCAAACCAGAGGTACAAGTCACCGGAATGGACGTATGTGGCACTGCCTGAACAAGGAGAAGAGGCGGACAGCCTAGGAAGTCCAGAGGAGGCTTTACTGAAGGAGGTTGCTGAAGAAGAAGCTGTGGGAATCCTGAGAGTTATCTTGTCCGACATTGGAGAAGAGACGGATGTTCAGGACCTGATACTGTTTGATGATGATGAAGAGACAGTGAAAAGTGATGAAAATCCAAATTGAGTAAATCCGAGGAAAATCCCTTGGAGAAGAGAAGAAAAAGAAATACTAAAAAATAGTAGATTGTAATAATCTGTTGGGTACTAGCTGCCCTTAAAAGTTCAGTAGAGGAGTAGAAGAGGCTAAGTCAAAAGACACGGTCAAATTAACAAAATGGCTAACACTGAGAATAAAAGTAGATGTATCTTTCTGAAAAGATGGTGCAAAATGTGCTGCTGCTGTACAGGTTTATTAATGCTGCTTTGGAGTGTGCTTGCTCTACTGATTTAATTTAGAGCCACTATAGACACTTTAGAAGGTCATACTGAGAACAAAACTAATGTAGGGAAAAGTTCACAGAAAATAGTACCGACTAGCAATATACATATACATAAGGATAGGTCAATTAATGATTTTTCTAGTAATGTTTTTTCTAAATTGTTGTATGAGTATGTAAAGACAATGGAAGTAAGGGATTGCTACGTCTGCATGCAATTACCTGCCTCTGTTTCGGAAGGAGTGACTTATCATCATCTTCCGGCTACGTATGGAATTTCCTGTAGTGTGTTGATTAGTATATTTTATCAGTTAGGGAAATTAGATTATAATATGTCTAATGTAGATAACATTCTTGGGCAACTGCCTATGAATAAAGCACTGAATCCTGCAAAAGAAGCTAACACTTTAGGTGAGATTTTTTTAGAAACCAAAGAATTAACATTAGAATATGTTTTTAGAAATAATTTAACTTGCAGTTTGAAAGGAGAAGAGAAGAATTTTCTAGACATGGTTGAGAGAAGAAGATTTAACATGCACAAGAAAGCAGAAGGGCATAAAATGAGTGACACAATGTGGGATATTGAAAGGGAAAAGGAGTTGAAAAATGGAGCCAGTCCAACTATGGCTATAGATGACCCACAGAAAGGAAAACTGTGCATTACCAGAAAGAGATCCCAGTATGATTATTATTTCATAGGGACTAGCGAGTGCCATGATACATACTTTATTGCAACCGGATGGGGATTTAGAGGAGGAGAAGATCCAGTTTTCCCGGGAGTGTATTATATTTGTGGGAACAAGGCTTATTACCATTTTCCTGACCATTGGTTTGGTACATGTTATGTTGGCCTGGTCTTTCCAAAGATTTTTCACATGGATAGAGTAGATGATGCTGAACATTCTAATACATTAACACGCTATAGAAGAGAAACCTGGACAGAAATTGTAGGAGATATTTTTGGAGCTTTAATTCCAGCAGTGGGAATTTCTTTGAATGCATTTGGCATTCGGAAGCTGTCAACAGTGGTGGATCGCTTGTCAACAAGTACCGCTGGAGGCTTTCTTTTGGTTAATACAGAAATGGTTGCTCTGCGTGCTATGGCAATGCAAAATCGACTTGCCCTTGACATTCTTTTGGCAAAAGATGGTGGAGTCTGTGGAATGCTGAAAGTCCAACATTGTTGCACTTACATTCCTGACGAAAGTAAAGATCTAAAGGTTTATATCAAAAATATTACTGATTTGCATGAAGAATTAGTACCACTGGAAGCTGAAAGTATCTGGACTAAAATGGATAATAAGATAATTGCTATTAAGAACTTTATAGCTAAAATAGGTAGTACCATTTTTGGTAAGATATTATTTCCATTAACCTGTGTAATTGTTGAATTATTGATCATTAGATTAGGATGTATGTGTTGTAGATATAGAAGAAATAAAAAGAAAATCACAAAAGAAAATGTTAAAAGGAGACAAAAGAAACCAGAAAGAGATCCACAAGAAATAGAATGAGAAGAGCTAAGAGAAAGCATGTATATAGAAACTAAAAAGGAAGATGAGATGGAAACAAGGGTTTAAAACATGAACAAGAAGATATTTTGAATTCTTCCGAAAGGGGAAACTAAATTGATTTTTGGGTTTTTGATTTTTGTGGTGATTAGATATCACCAAAGGGGGGATTGATGGAGCAGGGTTTTTACTTTAAAACCGAATTCCTGTTTCATTTTCGCATGTTATAACTAAAAGTACTACTGATTAATTATTAATTATTAAAAGTTTGTCAAATGCTGTCTAACCAACCTTATTAATAAAAGAATTACACGTGGGAATGCTATTGCATGGCTAAAATAATAAGTGAACTAAGTTGGTGAGCAAACTGACAGAAATCGATGTTGCTTATGTGAAGTTATTGTGTTTGCGCTTATAATTAATATGCATTAATGGCTTTTGACGTCGCAAATGGCTAGATAAATACACACACATAAGGGTATTAGCAGGGGAATAACACTGTATAATCATTTCCGTGCAGTAATTCTGTTTTATGTTTATTTTCACTTAAGTTGTCTAATGTGGCCTACCACAAGATGGCTACCACCCGCAGCCTGCATTCGACTAGATGGAAATTTTACAAAAAGGCTTCGCTCTGCCTGTGACCTTGCACCTCCGATGAACTGAAAAGCCATGAGCATGATGACAAGTCCAGGAAATCTGCCAAGTGCCCCTGGAAGATGGAGATGTTGCAATTTTAAAATATTGACTTCATGAACTTGTAATGATCCCACCATTTGATACAAATTTACCCAGTAGAGACATCCGTAGATGTATCGAATTAGTCATGGACATTCAATTCTGCTATTCATTATTTGGGACAATCTATGTGTGGGAAAATCTCGCACAATATCGAAAATGTACCAAGATGACATTATTTCCGCCATTCATCCGTTCTGAACAAAGAATTGTAACTTTATAGAATGTAAATTTTAGTATAAATAATAGTAGGCTAGAGAGGTCTAGCGCCACTTCTTCCCGAGCTGATGATCCGAGGTCCCCATGCTGACGGAGAGGACGATGACTCTACATGACGGCAGGAAACTCTAATTCTTCTACAGAGGACTTAGGATCTGACATTTAGACAGAATGGGTAAATATGAGAGAAATGAATTTGCATTTAATTGGCTTTTTTTACAATTTTAGATAAACAAATAATTCTGTTTGAATTTCTGTGTCGGGTGATTATTTCTGGTCATGTTTATTGAATTTATTGTGTATTCTTTGAAATGTATTTTGCTAGATTCATAAGCAACTAAGCAGATGCCATTGACCTCAAAGTACAGGCAGATTGGTTAGGCATATTGAAAGTGTTTCCCCTTATACATAGCATGGATAAGAGTGGTAGGATGAATGTTGGTGTAATGGGCCCCACCAGCGTGTGATGTGTGTATGCGTGTGTGACTGTGAGATCGCTCCGTCCGTGGAAGTAGAGGGGATTCGGAAGCTCCGATCTGCACCACAGCCGCCTTCAGCTATTAGTTGTTTTAGATCAGCTCAGCTTGATGAAACTCATTCCTGCGGTGGGTCTGCCCACAGGAGTATGTTCTCTTAGCTAGTCAAGCGCTTTTGGATACATTAGCTCGGCACGAGGGAAGACGCCATATTGTTGAAGGCAAGGCACTCGCTGAGCAGTTGGTGCACATCTACCATCAGCAGTCTCTCTCCTCTCCCAGCCTCCATGCCACTCTCCTCCCGTGCTGACTGTTCCCCTTCTCACCACCCTGTCCTCAGCGCAGTGGCGGCTGCCCCCTGCAAAGGGGGAGAGGCGTCACCCCACTGCCAGGAACAGCAAAGAAAGGAAAAAATTAAATGATAATAACTGATTGTTATTATCATTTTATTTTTTCCTCCTGCTGCGGCAGTGTGTGAGGTGGCGGGGCAAAGCTGCAATGGAGGAGTGGTAGACAATCCTGTGCGCAATAGGGCCCGATTCACAGAACAAACTTAAGACTAAATCCTAAACTTAGTACCATTCTGGTATTCACAGAATGCACCTAGTACTTCTGGTATTCACAGAATGAACTTACTACTTTTGCTATTCATAGAATGAACTTAGTACTTTTGCTATTCACAGAATGGATTTACGACTCCTAAACTTACGTCCGCACTCGGGCCGGAAATTCCGGCCCGGAGGCGGAGCTTCCGGCCCGGAGGCGGAGCTTCCGGCCCGGAGGCGGGGCTTCCGGGCCGGAGGCAGAGCTTCCGGCCCGGAGGTGGGGATTCCGGCCGATTTAGCTATGGCTGAAATCTCCACCTCCGGGCCAGAAGCTCCGCCTCTGGCCCAGAAGCTCCGCCTCCGGCCCGGAAGCTCCGCCTCCGGCACGGAAGCCCCGCCTCCGGGCCGGAATTTCCGGCCTGAGTGCGGACGTAAGTTTAGGAGTCGTAAATCCATTCTGTGAATAGCAAAAGTACTAAGTTCATTCTATGAATAGCAAAAGTAGTAAGTTCATTCTGTGAATACCAGAAGTACTAAGTGCATTCTGTGAATACCAGAATGGTACTAAGTTTAGGATTTTGTCTTAAGTTTGTTCTGTGAATCGGGCCCTGAGTGTTTGGTCGGCCCTCACGGGCCGTCCAAAACAGTCATGTGCACTCCCCTGTTCTCCATGCATGCTGCATTACAGCCTGTATGGAGAACATGCCCGCCCCTACAGCCCCTGGCTGAGGTCACGGTGCTCAGACCAAAAACAGCGCTGCAGTAGAGTGTTGATTTTGGCTTAGGGGTAGGAGCCTGGCTCCCTGCTTCCTGTTCCGACCTGAAGTCGGTCACAGGTGAGCAGGAGAGAAGACGCAAGACCCGGTGGTGGCAACAAAGTAAGGGTTTTTTTGTTGGTAAAGTAGCCCGTGAGCAAGGCCTCTCCCCTTGCATCCGGCTGCCCCTGCTGCAGCAGCTATATTTTCGATTGTTTTGTGCATAGCTCGCCTCCCCTTCCCAGCGCATGTTTGCAAAGCGCTTCATGGAAGGGAAGCCACTTCTTCTCTCTAACAAACTGGATGCCACATATACCTATTTACAGTTCCTGTTTGGTGTCTCTTTTTCAGTTTTACTCTCATTCGGAATTACTGTTTAGATATGTAAATGGAGTATAAGGTTACACTCCAGGATGTGCATTTATGATGTTAATCAATCCGCGTCTTTATTTAATCAATAGCTTAATTGCTGAGCAGGTCCTGTCATTTCTTAGATTCCCTTGATGAAGTGAACTAATATCCCCCTCACACACCTCCAGCAGCTACATTTGGAATAACATCTTAAAGCTACCTTTAGGTAAAATGGCTGGATCTAAGCTTACTACAATGGACATATTTCTTCGGAGGGTGTCTGCTCTCGCACCTCAAAGCGCAGAGTTCTTATTTTTATATTTAAATGTAGTTTGACCAATATAAAGTGAAAGCCTCTGTAAAAGGAGTGCATACTGCTAATAAATATAAAAACCCATCACTCAACTACCATACACACAGTCATGGAAATGGAAAAAATGTATAGTGAACTGATAAATTGTGCGTTAAGGAGTGGCAGCGTGAATCATGATATGAGGAGACTTACAGGCAATTTAAACATGTATGTTTTAAAAACTCTGCTGCGAAGAAACTGTCGCAGGGATCTTTGTGTGCTCAGCAGTTTTCATTTATTTTTTTTATTTGAAAAGTTGTATATAGCGCTGGCTAGACCCAGAGATATCGGAGCGCTTTACATGAGTTACAGCGAGTTACAGGTTACATAGTTACATCAATTAAATCCAAGAGTCACAGGGGGATGAGGAGGGGGAGGGAAAGGAATACACAATGGGGAAAATGAGGAAAACAATGTGAGATGTCTGGCTGGGTAGGTGACGGTCGAGGGGGTGAAACCAGGGCCAGACTCCTCTTTAGCTGCATATGACAGCTCCACCGGGCATCGGCCAAGGTAGCTCGTGCATCGAGGTGAGTGTAAACAGTTTTGGTATCTGCCCAGTGGGCGTCGTCAAAGGTCCATCAGAAGTTTCTTCAAAGTTCCATCAGGTAAGGGCCATGTTGATTCCGGCTCCGTGGAACACTGCCACACTTTCCTTTCCTCCGAGGATACCGTTGGTGATGACTCAAGATCGCCGACCCTATATGTGGAATGTGAAGTTGCTTGGATGGCGCTTTGTCATCCACCATTTTGAATGACCCAGCAAAGTGATCTCCACTGGTCTCGGTGGCCGCCTGACGCTCGGGCAAAAACTGGCAGCGAGCTGTGCGACGGACCGAGCCAGCACTCCGCTTCAATAGGTGTTCCTGGCAGACCTCCACTCGAGCCTGGAATTCGGGCTCATCATTGGGTTACTGGTGGGAAAGAGAGCTGCTGCTTGTTAGCGGCGATAGCATGAGCAGCCCAGCGTAGCACGCAACCAATGAGCCGAGCATCTGGATATGGGCAAGGCCACACGGAGAAGCGACAGTGACAGCGGTAGACATGCATAATTCACCAGAATTCATGGTATAATAATAAAGGTATGATACCTCTGGTGGTAAATGAACTTTCTGGACAGCTCTGTGTTTCTCTTATCACAGTTTTGACTCTAAAAACATGCAGGGTTTATATTCCTGCTGCAAAACATGCTGTGTAAAATGCAGGCCACCGATCTGTATTTCATGAAGATAGGTAAGTGGACTACTGCTTTTGACAAAGAGATCTTTTGTTATTTGCAGATTATAAGTTACAACCTTCCTAATATAGCACTGTGAGCTATAAACAGGGATCAATGAGCTGCATGAAAGATGCAAGGCAAGGGTTTAACACCTTATTGTTTTTTTTCTCTCAATCTAGTGGTATTCTAAGGCTTACTGTGATGAGTAATAAAGTATCACTAGCACAGTCAACCCAACCACTGCGTTACATTTTGAATCCTGACTTTGTGTTCTCCTGACCGCATACTCTTTACACATAATGCCTACCAGTAAAGATGATATGTTTGTTTCTCCTACACATTCTAACCCTCATTGCCTTAGGAATCATTTCCTGAGCACACTTATATGTTGATATTTTCTCTGTATGATGTGTCTGATGTAGCACAGCCTGACACCATACATTAGGACGAGTAAAGGTATAAGAAAAATTGAATTAAAAGAAATTATGCTATTAAAATCGCTATATGTGTAATTACTCATACAGACTGATACAGCTGACATTCTTACAAGGCCCACATTTGTTTTCTACACAGGAGTTGAACTAAGTCCAAATTGTTGTGCCACTTAAGTACTTGCGAAATGATAACACGCTGTGTGTTTTGTCTCCACCATTGCATTGGCATTCAGGTGTTAATAGCTTCAAGGATGTTACAGTAACAAAATAGGGGCTGATAGCCCTTTAAATAAGGCCCAGCAGGAAGTGAAAATAACAGAAGCCCTCTCACTGTCTTTAGGTAGCTGCTCCTAATGGAAAGCAAACTGCACCCACTGACACTACATTACCATCAAAGTACCCCTAGCAGTGCCCTAGTACCCGGCACATTTTAGCCTCTACACTGACTACAACCCCACTCTACAGATAGAATGGACAACAATAACGAAAGTGACGACGAAACCACATAACAGTACCACTACACTGAAGTAGCATCAATACAAAACACGTGAATATAACAATAAAACCTCTAAACAACACAACTCAAAAACAATAACACTAGAAATCAAAATAATACAACAAGACACAAAAGCATATCAATGCAATGCAAACCCAACAAAAAAAATGTAGCATAGCACTATACGACCTCAACTGCATGAGCATACAACATTACAGGAGAAAAAAAATAACACAGCAAAATAATTAATTCATAAAAAAATTCACCATTGATATGCTGACACAAAGCAAAGCAACACATCAACACATTACAATAACACCCATCGCAACAAGAACAAAATCATAAATGCAACATAAAAATGTACAAAATCACAATCATACAGATCAAAGACTATGAAACAACAACACATAACAGCATACAACACAGCAACAACATCTCTGCTGTGTCACTGACAGGGCCTTCTTCGTCCTGTCATTGGGGCAGGTGGTTCAAAAGTGATGGGGTGTTGTGGTGCATTCTCATGAGTGTGGGACTTGACAGGGGCCCTAGACTGTGGAGATCACAAGCAGATCACTACAAACTTCAGAACTGTGTTTTACTCTGTGGGATCAGAATAAAACAATAATAATAAAAAAAGAAGTCAGGGGAGGTTAAGCGATGGTGAAGGGCACGGTGACCTTTAAAATGTCTTATTGAGTTGATGGAAGCTGTTCTTTAATTGGCAAATAAGTAAAAGTAGAGCAAATACATATACTACATCCAGTACTTAATTTGTAAAGTAATAAGAGCCAGGGCCCTGTCAGGAGGTCACTGCAGCTCGCACCTGCCGGCGCTGCAAATCACAGTATCAACACAAACGGTTAACTGTCACACTCCTACAAGTGTGACAGTTCACACTATTCCAAGCACTCAACGCTATAAGAATGGCTTGGGCAGCAGGTATTAGTCATTTTTTAATGTGTAATGAATTAATATACTATGGTTGTTGTAGCCACCAGTGCCACCATGTCGCAGAATGTTATAACTGGGTGCTGAGAATTAAATGCCGGTGCCGAGCACCAGAAACCATTGGCTAAAATGAAACACTGACTGCATTACCCTCTGACTCCTGTGAAGACCCCTGTTTTTAGGTCTCGCCTGACCCAGCGCATGCGCTGGTCTGGCGAGACTTATTGAGAGGGCTCCAAAAAGTGCTACCAGGCCAGCCTAGAGCTACAGTGCATGTGCGCGGGCGCGCGCGCCGCGATTTACCGTGATTACTTTCACTTTCACGGCCGCTTTGATGTTTGATCGTGATCACGATCACTTTCGCAGCCACACGGCCGCTTTGCATAGCCAATAGGTCTCGCTTTTGGGACCTTTATAAGTATTTAGTTATGCAACTGTTGCATGGCTAAACACTTATAAGGTCCCAAAGGCGAGACCTATTGGCTATGCCAATGCTTGTTTCGTAATTTTGCTAATCGCGTATTTGCCACAAAGTTTTCCAGGGTGCGCAATGTCTGCATTTCTCTGCCTGTGTGCCCCGACAAAACACAAAAGTGCTTCCTTAATGTATTTCTTGTTTTATTTCAGGCTGCCTGGGGCGCTCCAAATACATCACGCGCACCGTGATGGGAAGGCGACAGAAGCAGGTGTCTTTTTCCTGCTTTCCCATCCTCCCAAGGCTTGATGTAAATAATGTTACACTGCCTTTTTCGGCTGTGCCGCCTCCTCTCTATTACTCGAGTTTCTTCAGTGAGTGGAGAGAGCAAAAATAAACCAGGCCTGTATCATTATTTCCATCTGATTTGCTTAACAGGAACATGAGCTTTCAATGGTTGTGTAGTTCCTAATAACACATAGGAGATACGCGTTTAGATAAAATAGACTAAGGGATTGGTGCCCAGACTGATTATAGACACCCTCAAATTATATGGTAGCCTTTAGACTAGCTAGCTCACAGTGCCACCATAAGCCCCCTAACTGTACCGAGAAGTGAATAGTTTCTGCCAGCTATTAAACATGACAACCCTTGATCCTTTAGGGATTGTCGAAACAGTGTACTACTTTTATCTCAGTCACTCGTGCTCAGAGAGATATATAGAATAAACGATGGGGACATTTTCATTAAGCATTTATTTAACCAGCGTCACTCTGGTATAAAACAGGTTTGCTGCGACAATCATTAGACAGAAACAGATATATATGATTCCAAGCACTGACAGAATAAATAAAAGTTAGAATTCTACCATGGTGCTAAAACAGTAAATATATGCAGTCTAAGTGTACCTAAGTGTACCTCCCATGTATGTAGGTGTAAAGCCAAGAATTTTCCTAGGAAAGAGCCAACGCCATTACCTCATGGGAAGAATGAAGGCCCCCGTCTTGGTCTCAAGTTGGACACCCCTCAAGGGATGTCAGACCACTGCAGCTGGAGCTTCAGCAGGCCGGGACCTCAGCGTCTAGTGTCAGCGTGAAATCCTCTCATCTTGTTGCCCAGTGAAAATGTGGTTCTTTTATTCCTGAAAGGTACCCTTAGGGCTTCTACCTAGATGTGTAATGATACTGAGGGTCTGTTGTTCAAGGATGACGATAGCGGTGACCTTTGTATAGAGTTATGATACAGAAGATGGTAAACCTGTTGTGCATGTCCTAGACAGGGGATTAAGATATGATACTAAGAATCCTCATACATAATACGTGAGGTTTGTTTTTTAAGAAAACCACACAACATTTATTCGGCACATAACTAGGTAAAAGGTCAGCGCAACAACCGTTATGTAGGGCAAGGTAGGACAAATGTAGGTAAAAGGTTGTGTAGTTACCTTTGTGTATATTGGGATACATTAGGACCCATAGCACAACTGTAGTGAGTCCTGCTATACTTTAACCTGAGTTTCCAACTTCTCACTTCACCCCTCCCTCTGCTCGCTCATTGACCTACCACACCAAATGAAAGAGAACCACCCTGGGGGAGGTCGGGTGTAGAGGTGGGTGAGCCGACAGATAAACGGAGAGCAAGTCAAGGGACAGCCCTGGCTCCAAGAGCCCGTGTTCAAGATGAGCCCAGAAAATATTTGGCATGTAAGTCATGCAACAAAGATATTGCTAGAATATTATAAGTACATCGGATAATATATCCGTATTGAGAGGCATTTTGTGAATGTGAGAGTGTTTAAACATGACCTGAGAAACATAACATTGCTGCCCGAGCCCTGATTACAAAACTATTATTGGCTGAAGAGCAGGCCCACTGAAATTATGTGGCAAGGGTGCCCCAAATTGTGTGGCAGGATTTAGTTAATAATGTGGCAAGAAAAAGCAAACTATGAGCCAAAATGCTGCACATGTTGGGAAAGTATTACTTTATTATTTTATATTTTTTTCACATAGTTGTCTGGGCAAAGATTTCACCTCATTTGTACCAATTAAATGACCGAATACAGATATAAGCATCTGAAAGATTACCAATTAACCGTTTCGAAGAGCCCTCCACTTCGCATGAACACGTCACCACATTTCTAGTAACTTTTGATCTGATTGAGCTAGAAACAAAATTGTTTTTTGTTAAAATCTGCAGATGATGAAGTAGGTGATGGATTATGTGGCAAATGAGGCAAATCCATAATAATGTAAAAAAAAGACTCAGCCACACAATCACATAATTCCAGTAGCTCTGACTAAGAGGTAAGTGAGTTGTCATAATTACCCTTTATGTGGCCTAGATTCTTCTTAAAGATAGGGAAACACTATATGCTAATAAATCAAACACAAGACAGGATTACGTACAATGTACATTCTGAACTAACGTATTTGAAGTTCTCTCATATATGGTAATGAACAGAAAGGAGGCTCGGTGAAAAAGTATTTGCCCAATATAACACCATTTGGTCAAATAGGGAAGCCGCCATTGATCCCTGAATTTCCACGCTGTGGAAACAACTCTGTGCAGATCAGCCACTATATGGGTATCTCTTTCGGACTTCAAAATGCTTTGTCTTTAAGTCTTGGAGAATGAGATTGAAGCCAGGGTGAAGGGCAAAATCGACACTATCAGTTTGGCAGTTTACATTACAGAAACATTGCCCAAGGACATAAGAATGCTTCACCACAAACAGTTACTACGTTTCACAGTTTTCTATTTTTACGGCACATGTACATTTGACCAGTGGTGGACGACACAGATCGGGGGTGGCGGGGCAATCTGAGGCAGAAGGTAGCTAAAAAATCAAATTTAAATTACCTCTTCGCTGCGTCATCCTCTCTGGGTCCTCCTCGTCACGCAGGCCGTAACAACAGGGAGCACCCAGGCTAAGGCTTGCCTGAGGTAATACCAACACTGCATTGCAGCGATGTGATTGGTAAACACCCAGGCTCCCCTGACCAATCACAACACTGCAATGCAGCGTTTCAGCCAGGGAATGCAGGCCCTTGCATATTCTCCGCACATGCTGTAATGCAGCCTGCATGGAGAAAAGGGAAAGTGCACATGAGTGTTTGGCCGGCCTGACTACATGGGATAAGGTCATGATCTGCGTGACTTTGGAAGCTGGGCTACTCTATTCATGAAAAGAGTGGTGGGGTAGGGTCCTCATTCTCTTGATGGGGATTGGCCTAAACAGCTGATAGGCCCTCAACTTCTTCCTCTGTGTGAATCTGAGATGCAGAGGTAGCTCGGTCATAATGCACCTGGTAATGAGATATGCATGTAACCCACCTACAGGTCATAAGTCACACACACATTAACCCCTTCGCTGCGGCGGGAATTCCGCCGCAGCGCTGGGGGGGGTTTGGGGGCAGCGCGGTGGCGCTGTGCTCATGACGGAGCCACTCCGTCATGAGCCACGGTTGAGCTGTGCTCATGACGGAGTGGTTCCGTCATGACTCCGCCCACTGCGCTAATCGCCCGCACAGGCGGGGAATCAGCGCAGCATGGGAGGAGCAGCGGCCAACGGCCGCAGCATGACGGAACCACTCCGTCATGAGCACACGGCACCCGTGGCTCATGACGGAGTGGCTCCGTCATGAGCGCTGAAGGGGTTAAAAGGAACCACTTGACTAATGTACTTGCTGCATGCACATAACCTGCAGGCAAAAGTTCCTGCTTCCAGTGAGATAGTTTGATAGTTGGGTAATGGGTCCAGTAGTCATGGTTACTTGTAGCGGATCAAATTGGTGTAAGCATATAAAATGATTTCTTGAGAGCATAAGACTGATCCCAATATTTGGATCAACTGGACCAACACAGTGAAAAACAGTGATTTCTAGAAGGAAAGTCCAGTACTGGAGTACACCTTCCCCAGTGGCATGGCGTCACCTGGTAACTTTGTGTGTATACATTGCAGGCACAAGTAAACCACTTATTACGGACTACCAATAAACATTAACTATTTTAAGTCACTAAATATTGTGATATATTATGTATTAGTCCATATCACCTTGGTTGTTTATTTATTAGCATTCTGCTTATAGATTTTTATTATTTTAAAAAGCTGATAATTAGATGTGAGTGTTGGTGAGGGACAATTGTAGCACTAGCATCTCCCCAGCCAACCATCCTTTTTAAATGGAACCACCTACTGTCACATCTTCTCAGTCCACCGTCCTTTTATTTTTAAATAAAATGTGAACAACCGATTGATCATCTCCATAGTTCACCAGCAATCATAGTATAAAAGTTTGCATAACTATTGAATCGCACTACAAAGAATATTCCAAGCAGGGCTCTTCTTCACGCTGACACCCAATGTGGACGAGAATAAGATTTGAGATCCACCAGGTGGTAGTGTCTGCAGTTTTTCACAATTCCTTTTCCCCTCTGCTAATTACACTTGAATAGACGTTGGCACCCACACCACTCCTCATATAGGATCTTCTTCCAAACATTTAACACCTCAGGAGTTCTCGTCCACCAGGGGCATAAACCACACTGGTACCCCAACATAGTGTCAGTGTGAGATGAAGCCCAATGCTGTCGTGATTAGGAGAGTTTTCACCATGGGGTTTTCCTCCAGATTCCCTTGTTATTAGGACAAAACTCTTAAATTACACTAAAATAAGGTGCCACAAAAAGGCTGCAAAAAACGCAATAGTGTTCCGAAAAAAAGACATGTTTTTGTGCCGCAAAATTTCCTAATCCATGCCGCAATTTCCTGGAGTGTCTGGTGGCCATTTTGTACTTGGAGGAACAGGGCGTAGCTAGCCTTTTTTCACTGGAATGAACAATACATTTAAACCTTTTTTCAGGAAGTACTTCCATTCTCTTCTGCTGGTCCAAGAAACAGCACCACTTGCCATTTGTGCTCTCAAATTGAAGGCAGATGTGCTGCTGTCATTAATTTTGGATTAGAATCACTAATGAGGTCATTAAGTTCAACCACCTGTCAATTGGAGTCAGTCCGGCAAGATTTCCCAAAAGGATTTAGTTCCCTGCTTCTGAACCTCTTGAGAAAAATATCAAATCCAGGCATTTAGGGGATTGAAATTGACCGTTCAAAGATCAAATACCATATCTGTATTTAAGCCTTATCTTTCAGTCTTATCTTTCATCCACTGCTTTTCCCACTGTTGCAGTGGGAGAGAGGCTTTGTATACATCTGAGCCACATCGTAAATGGATGTCAAATAAATCGACCCTGCCACCTTGAATATTACAGGCGGGCACATAGAGAAGCCTCTGTAAGTCAAATATAATTTCGGAGCTTTTCCTCTATTCCTCATCAAAGATCTGTGATTTTGTAACTTGATTAGTTCTCTCCATTTACTTACTAACCCAAATCCGGGTTTTTATTTATTATTGATAATTGCTTGAATTCACACTTGCCATTTATTTTACATACAAAAATGCACATATATTATCATCTTATTGAAAATCACTGCCCCCACTAGTGTATTTAGTTTTCATTACAAACCAGGGCAGGACATAAATGTGGTTTATTTATTACGCAGTATGCACAGGGGCTACGACTGGCAGCACACTTTACATGGCACAGCGACAATAGCTATTAAGCGTCATTTTATATATGGCAACTATATGTACACAAAGGAAAAAGCATAGTTTTTTATTTTTTTTATTTTTTCTTATGAGTTGTTTTTATTGGCATTTCTTAAGTGACGAAATAAGGAGGCAACATGCCTCTCAACATCTCAAAAATGGGAAAGGAGGAAATATAAAAGAGGTGAGGGGTGCTTGGGAGGGGAGGCACAATTTCAGAGCATTCAATTTCAAAAAGGCATGTTATGGCAGTTACAGTGTGACACATCGTGGAAAAAAAGTTAACATGGTTCTATATATTTCCCAAACTGCATTAATGGCACAATGTTCCACTTCGTAGGTGACAGACGAAAAGGCAAAACTCAGAGACACCCCCGTGGTAAGATAATTGGCGTGGCATCTGGGGTAGAGGCCGGAAGGGCTTGATGTGGGATATTGGCCAGTGGGAGGTTCATTTCGAGCGAGGTTCGCCCTGTCACAGGCGGGGAGAGGCGGTTCTACGCCTAAGCTATCCTAGCAGTGGTGGCATTAGTTCCTAGTAGGTGGATAGTTGTTCCTGGAAATAGAGCGCATCCTGTAGCCACGCCTCTGCTCTAGGCGGGCCATCTGCCCCAATGCATAGCAACGCGTCTCTTAGCCAGAAGCTTAGCAGTGTGGTGTGTGGAATCAGGGGGTACACCCCTGCCGCAGCCTAATAGGCATCTGAAGGGGGTCTGTCGGAGCGGCAGATTTGTTATTTGATGTAGAGTAGAAAACACCTCACCCCCGAATTGCGCCACCAGCGGGGATTGCCAGGCGAGATGCAGGAATGAAGCCTGGGGTGAAGAGCAGGGAGGCAACACGCTTCCCCTATTAATTCCCTGTGCATCAACTGCATCGGAGTGTGGTACAGCCAGTGTAAACATTTAAAATGGATGAGCCACAATGTATAGTTAGGGGACAACACCACAGTTTGCTCACAGCAGTATCTCCCGTGCACGTCTGTAGGTAGGGGGCTCAATGTCCAGGTTCCAAGCAGCGTGAGCCTCTGAGACAGGCACTGGTGCGTTATCCAGCATTATTGTGTTTAAACAGGTGATTAGCTTGCGTGGTGAGTCATGCGTCAGCAGATGCTCAAGGTATGAAGTGTAGGCGGGGGCAATGGAAACGTGTGGTGTGGCACACGGCAGGTAGCTTGCTTCTGGTAATAGAACAGTGTATTGATCATGGTGGGACGAGGGGTTATGCGGGGTCATGAAGTGTCCGTCTGGATATATGTCAGCAAATGTGTAGAGCTTAAGGTTGGTCACCCGCACTCTTGCATCTTCATCCTGCAGTGATGGAATTTGAGGATTGCGCATGAGGGGGATTGAAGGAGCGTAAAGGTAGGTAATACCAGCCTGGCACCACAGGCGGTCCCAAGCCCAATAAACACTCTCAAGTGCGTGTGGGTCTGGAGGGCTGGTAGAGTGCAGTGAATAATGGCCATGGAGCTGCCAAGTCTGCCTCCACAGCTGTGTGAGGCTGAAAGCTCAATGGGTAAAGCCAGAAGTGAAGATATTGGGCATCAGCATAAAGAGCATGCAATGTCATGTCCGGTGCGTTTAGGCCTCCCTGCTGGAATGGAAGTGTAAGTATCTCCCATTTAATTCTCAGCTGTTTCCCAGTCAAGACTAGGGACACCAGGTTAGGACGCTGGTGCTTGAGGAAATGTGAGGTGAGAGGAATCAGGATATTTAGGAATTGATGAAGAAATGTAGGTAGCATGACTATTTTTAGGTCTTGCGCCTAGCGTTGCAGTGCGTAACCCTGCTCGCGCAGCGAGAGACCTCTTGTAGGGGGTTTGAAAACGGCCCTAGGAATCACACACGCTTGTGCGTGTGCTTTACCTTTTGGGCCACACTATTGGCCTTTGCGTGCGTCTTTTTTACAAAGACAGCACGCAATTGGCCAAAGGCGGACGCATTGCTCCACCCATGGCCTATTTGTGTTGGGTCCCCGCACCGCCGGCCATATGGTTTCAATTATCGTGCCCAGACATGGGCACGATAAGTGAAACCACATGTCTCGCTGTGGCGCGCGCACCACGCTTTTTATCCATTAGTTTCCGTGGTTACCAGCCTGCTGCACGTAGAGAGGCCCATTTGTCAAGGGTGCAAAAATAAAATGTTTGGACTTGAAAACGACACTTGCATGAGCCCCTAATAAAGCACGGCCAGATGGGCTTAAGCGATTCTGAAGAAAATAAAGCGGGTATAGAAAACGGACCGTGTGTCATCCCTGTAAAACCATAACATGGTTGGCAGGACTTGCATGCAAGGTACAGCTAAATGTTGACCGAGCACAACCCCGGAGATCTTTAGGGGAGGGATTCAATGTTAATGAGTATTTACAGACTTCTGCGTGCTTAGCAAAGAGCATTTAACACTGGCACCTTTTCCATTTCTGTTACAGGAATCGGCATTCTTCTGCTCTGTCCTGTCGGCATCTGTCTTCCATCTCGTGAGCACTGCACGCGGCGGTATTATTTTTATTTTACGAAACAGGATGGCTCGGTGGATTCAAAGCGTTCATAAAGAACAGGTGCGTCTGCAAGCTCCTGCCAGGGGCAGTGGGCAATGCGGTTGCGATGTCAAATGAGCCCTTATGGCCAGTTGGAATCAGGCCAATTATGTTTTAAAAATAATGGCTCTGCATGAAGTGTAGCAAGGAGGCCTTCATTGAAAAATTCCCAATGCTGAAACTCGTGTATGGGAAAGAAAAGAGAGTGTCATCTGATTAGCATTTGCAAGTGTAGCCTTCCTCATACCAACCAGTTGGCACCATTTCCCCTTTGAGAGAAACAAAGGGGGATCAGTGCGGCATTTGCAATGTCCAGCTCTTTAATTAAAGTTACCAGGCGCTGTAAAACCAACCTCAGCTTAGACTGCGCTCAGCAGCAAAACCCCTGGAAAACGGAGGTGTGCGCCCAGAGCTACACATGAAAACCTGCTCAGGCAGGCCTCCCACTGAGTTCTTTGGTTTGGGACACAATCTGCCATACTGGTTTTCAGACAGATGCTGACTATTAGAAGCGCGTGGAGGTAGGCGAGTCACGCACAAGTTAAGCGGGCGGAAGGAGGCTGTTTTCTCAGTATCGCTTGATCAGGAATGTGGGTATTAAAACATCGATGTGCTCTCAGCGGGCCAGCAGGGTTTGGTGAGTTACGGAAGTCAGAGCGGGAGGACAATGTACAATGCACAGTGAGTAGACGTATTACAAGTGCTATTTTATAAAACATGTCAATTGTGCATTCCTGAGCCAATAATTGGTGTCATGGGTGTTTGGAGACACCTTGAAAAGTTTTCATTGGTCATAGGCATCAATGGTCACAGGAATTGCTTGATTGTTTTCACATTGCCACCTGAAGCCCATAGCCTTACGGCTAGAGCTGCCAACTTTGGAGCTGGGGAACCGGGTTCGAGCCTCAGGTGCGTCGGTTCAGCATCCAGCGATTCTGGGCAAATCACTTAATCTCCCCGTGCCTAACAAATAATTAATGTGTCCTTGCGTAACATAACTGGTGCTCATGTAAAGCGCTCCAATATCTTCGGGTTGAGATAGCGCTATATAAATCTGCAAAAAAAACAATGAATGGTAAGAGTAGTAACGACGTGCAACGTATATAACGTATATAACATAAAGGGATAGGAGTTGGCAAGGTCTTGTGGCTGACATTTTATTTGCTACAGCTGCTTTATAATTTTCTCTGGATGATGGGGCATTTGCGCGAGCCTAACATGGCATGGGTAAGGTGGTATGAAGGCTACAATATCAGCAGCTGTTGTCTGCGAGCAGTCCATTGCGGATCGATAATGGTTGGGATGAGTTGCATTGTGGTTTTGGGGATCAGGTGGTTTCTCATGCAGAAGCAAGGAATATAATTTCTTCTATGGTCCTTAGACCCGTTAGAGTTTGTAGGCATCTTAACACTGTGGGGTGAACATTGTTTTCCCATGATGACCTTTTAAAAGTATGAACAAAGCTGCTTGGTAACAGCGGCTCAGGGTTTTTCAGCTCTGCCCTTAGATAGGAGAATAGTGAGCTGGCAAACGCATGCTGCTGTAAAGTATGGACGTGAAGCTCTGCACACTCTTCGCCCAGTTTTTTTATTGGCTTGTGTCACTGTCCATTGTAAACTGTGGTTTTTCATTAATCAATAGGCTTAGTAGTCCCTCCTTAGTGCAACCTTTTCCCATTTTGTAACCTCCCATGAGGACACCCCCTTTAATGTATGTTGTTGCTCAGTAGGCTTTAATTACAACCTTCGAGCACTATTTTCTCAAAGAGCTTTGCCCTGCCTGCTCTTGTAAGCAAGAAAAGGCAGGATATGCTCTCTCCTAACAGCTTTTGCAATGCGATAGGTCTCGCATTTGTGATAGTTCAAACTATTTGCATTGTAAATGACAATGCCTTTTATTTACCTGTTTTAAAAAAAACACATAAATAAAAGGCATTGTCATTTACAATGCCAATAGCTCAAACTCTCGTAAATGCGAGACCTGTTGCATTACAAATACTTGTTACTATAGCAATTCGCCCGGTCAGGGGCAGCCTATTGCGGATCCGGTTCCGTTTCTTCAGACATGTCATGGCTTTGACATAGTTAGCAGACCAAGGGCCATATGTATCAAGCCTTTTTCGTGTTTGCAAATGGGCAGATTCTCAGAATCTGCCCATTTGCGAATTGGAAAACGTCTTTTGGGATGTATCATCCCAAAAGGTCATCGCAAAATAGAGAATCGCACAAATTGCGATTCTCTATTTTTCGAATGCAATTAAAGAATTGCAAATTGCGATTCCTTAAATGTAATTCTGGAAGCACCAGAAATTTGCTATTTTGAATTGCAAATTACCACCAACTTCAAGTTGGTGGTAATTTGTGATTTTCTTTCAAAAAGCTTTTTTTTTATTTTTTAAAAGTGCCATATGTCACACATACATGCCCATAGGGCATGTATGTGCGCAAAATGTGCACACATGCATATTTCAGGGGTGCAACAGGGTGTCCTTTTGGCACCCTTGCAACCTTGAAATTGCATTCTCAAGTCTTGCGATTCTCTAATTGGTAATCGCAAATTGAGAATGTCTTCACATTCATTCCAATGGGTCTCCAAGCCCATAGGAATGAATGGGAAGGTATTCCTTATTTGCGAATCTCAATTTGCGATTCGCAAATAAGGAATATGTAGGATTTGCAAAAAATTTTAGCAAATCCTACATACATTGCATTTTGCAATTCTCTAAATGCGATTTGCTAAAAATCGCAATTTGAGAAACGCAAAACTCTTTTTTGATACATATGGCCCCATATCTGAGCTAAGCTAGATGCCTAAGTAGCATACCGCTTCCAAGGCCCACTGCACAGGGCATTCTGACTTGAACGGTTGTGTGTTGACAGTGAGAGGTAAGAGGGTAGACTTTCTCCAGTTAATATGTATGCCTGAAAAGCCTCCTAACCAGATGACCTCGTGGAGGATTGGGGCTAGATTGGCTTGGGGTTTGCAAATATCTAATATAACATCGTCTGCATTCAGGGGTATTAAAATCCGGTATTAAATGCAAGTCCCCATTCGGCAAGATATTGTCTTAGTCCAGCAGGTAGCAGTTCCATGGTGATTACAAATAGAACCAGGGAGAGTGGACACCCCTTTTGAGTGCCACAGGTAACTGGGAACAGGTCAGAGATCATACTGTTCAATCGTAGTCCGGCCATTGGGTATGTGTACAATAGACAAATTAGGTGCACAAATTGAGAACTGAGGGCGAGGCGCGCCAGAAGGGGAAACAGGAAGGACCACTCATGTGAGCCAAATGCCTTTGTAGCGTCTAATAGGACCCTGGCTGCAGTGAGCTGGTGCTCCACATGCAAACATTGTGCACAAGTTGTGTGCCATCGAGTGTCTTGGCACAAAGCCCTACTGGATCTGGGAAACTTTTACCAGCAGCAGAGGGAGTAGGCGATTCACCAGTAGTTTGGTTTAGATTTTAATATGCCCATTAATCATTGATAGTGGGCGGCACAGGTCACACCAGTTTGTCTGGCTTGAGTATCACTATGATAATCACCTTGTAGACAGACGGGGCAGCTCTCCTGATTTCAGGGCATCATTAAACAACGCTAGGAGGTGTGAAGTCAAGAGGTCTGCATACTCTCTGTAAACGGTGGTAGTAAGCTCATCCAGTCCGGGTGTTTTAATATTGGGTAATCTCTGTATAAAGTGGTGCACTTCTTTCTCTGCGAATGGGGAGTCCAGATAGAGCCAGTAGGTGTGGTTGAGCCAGAGCAATTGTATGGTATCAAAATAAGTTGTCGATTTCTCACAGGTTTGCACTGGTGTGGCGGGATAAAAGTGGGCGAAAAAGGAGCCATGGTTCGCAGCAGCTCGACCGGTGTAGTTTTGCATTCCTGGCTCTCATCTAAAAGCTCTTCCATATATGCCAAGGCCCAAGTCCTATGAAGGAGCTGCAGTAAAGTCTTACTAGGGCAGTCCCCTTCACCGTAGCAGTGCGCTATCGCCTCACGATTTAGATATCTTATTTCCTGTAGGCCTCTCCTCGTATTCAGAAATTTTAGTGCAAATATTCACCATGGAGGAAGTACTTTTAGTAGCAAAGTACTCCAGTTCAAGAGCTTTGATGTCTCCTTCTAACTTAGCAAGCTGTGCTCTGATTGCCTTAAGGACTCCAGTCTGTTTTGTAATACATACTCCACGAATTACTACCAAGGAGACGGATCCCGTATTAATGGCTAAATAGTCTATATTGGCAGTCCTGGAAAACTGAACTGCACAGCCCCCCAGGGGTAGGCACCAGGAAAAGGCTCACAGGACAGCTAGAGGCATTTTGTAACATGCCCACAGGTCACTTTTACCTCTTGTAACATATCGTTTTCTACCTCTTGTATTTTGCTTGCTCTTGTTACTTGCACAATTGTCACTATTGCCTCATGTAACGTAACGTTCGCTTTTGTAACATGCTCACTTGTAATTTTCTCCTCATGTATCAGTACTGTTCCTATCGTGAAGCGCTCTGACACCTTCGGGTAAAGTGCGCGCTATATAAAAACGCATACAATAAATAAATAAATGAATGAATAACTCTAGGAGTACAGTGGTGTAATCTGAGACCATGCAGGGTAAGTGTGTCACCACTGTGGTCCAGGGAAGAGCCTGCCGGGTGATTAGCCAATTATCTATACATGACCACATCCCGTGCACCAACGTGACACAGGCACCTTCGCTGTTACTTGGATGCTGGTGTTGTCAGAAGTCTTTTAGGGTATTGTCACTCATAAGAATGCTCAGTCGAGCAGCTGCGAGAGAGCTGGGTCTCCGCTAGGTGCCAGAGCGATCCACATCAGGGTCAAAAACTACATTAAAATCCCCCCAAATTACCGCACCATGTCCCATGCCAGCCATAAGTCGCCACACATCCAAAAAAGACACTGTGCTGTCAACGTTATGTCCATAGATTGAAGCAAGAATGACTGGGTGTCCAAGTAGTACCCCTCAGCATTGAGAATAGTTTGGGTAGAGTGCCATGGGAGGCCTTTGCTTAATAATATAGCTGTGCCATGCACGTAATTAGAGTAGAGGGAGACGTGCTTTTCTTCACGCCATCCTGCGTAGAGGTGCAAATGTCGATGCAATGCCTGTTGCGATAGGGGTGAATTAGCTTAGCCTTCTGCTGCTCATATAGGCTACGAACGTTCCAGGTCAGGCACCTAATTGAAGTCCTTGCGCTGCTAGTGGGGGGTGGGCGTTCTTTGCAGAGTGCTGACTAAACATGTACGTAGCAGGCACACAAATCAATTGCCAATGACCGACGCGTCAAGCATACAATGTGTAGCTCTGTGCCAAGATGGAACTATACAATGAGGTGACAAAGAACATAGACCATTCAAACACAACCCACCCCATTGCCATGACAACCGGGCAACTTGGTTGGACGCACTCAACTCACCCATCCCCCAGCTTCAAAACCCAACAATATAGCAACATTAGTGGAATCATCCTTGGAGGCTCCAGAGAGCTGGGCTAATGACCCTGTTGAGGGAGAACTTAGTGGCCAATGGAGAACGTATGTACACCAAAGAGAAGGGTTGCGGGCTTCATATGCAGAGAGGCTGTGGTGTGGCAGGATGTTAGTAGTTAAGAGCGGTCAGTCCGGTTCACTTGCAAGTGGCCAGCATTTCTCCTAGTGTCAGCAGAGGAGAAAGGGAGTTTATCATGTCACCTGTGGGCCATAGTCAAAAATAACAAACAGCAAAGAACTTTACTCGTTATCACGAAGGTGGTCCTCCTTATGTTGAGTTGGTGATTTCTGGGTAGATGCATTCTGAGACGTAATCTGGCGGTCGAATTTTAAAGCGTCCTTGGCGTCAGTAAAATGATGTAGCTTCCCCTCGTGAATTATATGTAGTTTTCAGAGGTATATCAGAGAGCATGTCACTGATGCCTTCTGTGGCAGCAGCTTGGTTGGGAGGCATTTGCGGCGAGAAGTGAAGTCAGGGAAAAAAGTTATTTAATTACCTTGATATTAGACTGAGTGATGCTTGCGGGCTTGCTGAAGAACCATATCACAATCATGGTAATTGAGGAATCACAAGATTATGGGTCAGGCTGGAGAGTCCGGCGGGTGTCTTGTCCCCAACGATTGATGTGCTCTTTCCACAATGAAGACCGATGAGAAAAAATACTTAAAGAGTGACTTCAGCATTGTTTCGACAAATCTTCCATCTTGTTACATCGCAAAATGCGAAGTTATTGAGCTGTGAGCATGCTTCCAAATCTTCCTGTTTTTGTTTAATAATCTCTATCACTTTGTCCATGCAGAGCATAACTTTGCTGTCAACCATCTGTGTGTCATCGGCTTCCGAAAAGCGGGCCTCAAGTTGGTTCAGGAGACCGTCATATTTGTCCACTCGCTCCTTCATCCGATTCAGGCAACTTATAAGTAGATCTATCTTGGCATCAATGGCATGGAGGCTGGTTTTGATATCAGTGAGGATCTCTTTGAGATATAGACCTTGCAAAGGAGCCGCCTGAGACCTTCCTGGGGTGTTGTTTGGAACCTTATCCATGTTTGTGTGGCACGTCTGCCGCTTTACCTTACAAGTAAACACAAGATGATGGATGGAGCACTGAAACTTTTCAGACACTCACCCTCAGTCACTAATCTGGGTTTAATCCATCATCGTTCTTTAGCTCACTTCGCCTCCTCAGTTCAGACCCAGCCATATGTAAATGAGTCTTGACTCTGTTCCTCATGGGAACAATCCAGCTTGAACTGCCAAGCCAGGTCAACGCTGGACCGGTAACAAGCATCCTGGGACCGGTTTCAGGGTTTCACCCCTCATCAGCCAGGCTGGTTTGAATCCAGTGGCAAAGTGAGCAAAGGACCCATATCTGGACATACCCTGCCAACTTAGGGTGAACAAAGCAAACACAAGTAGATGATAGATGGAGCTCAGACACTCACTATGAGTCACAGATCTGGGTTTAATCATTGATCGTTCATTAGCTCACTTCGCCACCCTAGTTCAGACCCAGCCATATGCAAATCAGTCTTGACCCTGTTCCTCATGGGAACAGTCCAGCCTGGACCTGAAACAAGCATACTGGGACCGGTTTCGGGGTTTCACCTCTCATTAGCCAGGCTAGCTTGAACCCAGTGGCAAAGTGAGCAAAGGACCCATGTCTGGACATACCCTGCCAACTTAGGGCAAGCAAAGCAAATACAAGGAGACGATCTGCAGGGTTCTGAAACTTTCAGCCACCATCATCGCTCTTTAGCTCACTTCGCCACCCCAGTTCAGACCCAGCCATATGCAAATCAGTCTTGACCCTGTTCCTCATGGGAAAAGTCAAGCCCGAAATACCAAGCCAGGTCTTCCCTGGTCCAAAATCAAGCATCCTGGGATCGGTTTCGGGGTTTCACCCCTCATCAGCCAGGCTAGCTTGAGTCCAGTGGCAAAGTGAGCAAGAGACCCACATCTGGGCATACGCTGCCAACTTAGGATGAAAAAAGCAAATCTAAGGAGATGACAGATGGAGGGCTGGTACATTTCAGACACTCACCCCCAGTCACAGATCTGGGTTTGATCCATCATTGTTCTTTAGCTCAATTTGCCACCCCAGTTCAGACCCAGCTATATGCAAATCAGTCTTTACCCTGTTCTGCATGGTAACAGTCCAGCCTGAACAGCCAAGCCAGGTCTTCACTGGACCAGAAACAAGCATCATGAGACCGGTTTCGGGGTTTCACCCCTCATCAGCCAGGCTAGCTTGAATCCAGTGGCAAAGTGACCATGGCATCCACGCCTGGGCATATCATGCTAACTTAGGGTAAACAAAGCAAACACAAGGAGATGTTGGATGGAGCGCGGAAACATTTCAGACACTCACCCACAGTCACAGATCTGGACTGGTCTCCCTCCATTTTTCCCATGGCGTGACAGTCCACAGGTTAGGCGGTTGTGAAAGGATACCCCCTTCCAGGGGTGCACTAGCTGCCAAGGCTGAGGAGAACAGGAGCCAGGGACTCCCCCAAGTATTCCACAAAGGCAAGATGTGCAAACACTGAAAAGTCCAGTCCGCCACCCAGTCGCAGTGCACCGGGCAGTGGTATGTGATGTTACCAAAGAAGTTAGCAGTCTCTCCCAGGCCCCGCCACACCCCATCCATAGCAGGGACTCCAGGGCAGTATAAACAGGCATACAGCGATGGTGGAGGTGGGGAGTGTCCAGGCAGGTAGGATGGAAGGGCCAGCCACTGTCAGATCCAGATAGCCACCATGTGCATGACCCTCAAAGGTGATCTCCACAGGGAGACTATCATTTGCAGCACACAGTGGCCCACCGGCCCTGTCACACCCCAGCAGCCAAGACAGGCAAATGAGGGGCATGAGCACGCTGCTAACTACAAGTGTACAGTTGAGTGGTGAATGAGGGAGCTTGCCACAGAGGCAGCAGAATGCTGCAGAGCGGGGGCCCCACTGATGCAGCAGTTTGGCCCGGGGGTTTCCTGTTTCCCTCAATCCAAAGTGTTAAACTGCAGGCGCAGACAGATATGAGCTCCCCCTCAAGGTAGCAGGGCTCAGAATCCCCAGTGGTAGCTACAGCAGTTCAGGCCTGTGGTTTCCCCCAGAGCAGGGTCCTCCAGGCATCAGCCCCAAAGTCCAGCCGGCGCAGGCGCAACCAGCCAGGCCACACCAAGCCTCTTGGCCAATGCAACTAGGATCGCAACTAGACCCAGAGCGACATTGAGGCATATGGGCCACAGCTGCACCGGCCTCTCAGAGCAGGTGGGCCACTTGGTCCCCACTCTTCACCCAGATCAACAGGCAGCACTTCTCCCTTAGGGTCAGGGGTGTCCAGCTCAAGGCAGTAGCCCAAGCCCGTGCCCCCATCCACACCGAGGCAGCACACTCAGGTGCCACAGACTATCCTCACCGCCCAAGCGAGAGTCAAGCCCTACAGCTCACCTGCTGCTGGCATCCGAAAGGCCCCCAGAAGCACCCGGCCTCACACAAGGTACACCCATCAGAACTGTGCATGGGTGGGCGATCAGGTAAACTGAGGTGGCATTCCGACTTGCCCGCCCCCCTGGTCCAACAAGTGGAGATCTGCCAAAATCCCATATGGCAGGCCGCAACAAGGGCTGAGGAGCTTCTTGGAGTTTCAATGTGCTTGGTCGTCCCTGGCCACAAACAGCAACACCAGCAGCCCCCATCGGCAACTCACTGGGACATACCGGGCAATCTGAGTCCAGATTGCACCCAGATACCACTGATTAATGCCATGTATTCACATTGTCGTCTCACAGAGTTCATTAAAATTGTGCTCCAAGTAGTTCTTAGATTTGCCCATTGTAAAGCACTCTGTACATTTTCGTCACAACTATCTGTTGTCTCTTTTGGTGGCTCCTATGTCTGTGCCCTTTTAGTTGTTTCCCAAGCGACCACCAGCTGCAGCACTGTAATCTTGGTGAATAAAAACTGTGCACAGAAATAGAAGGCACTGAAAGAGGCAGACTGCACAGAGACATTTCTGCATGCCACCAGTAGCATATTAAATCCAAACCTAGTGACATTACTAGTTTTATTTCATTTCACATCATCCACTTTGTGCATCACTTTAGCAAAGCCACAAAGTAAATAGTGACAATGATGAGGCAAAGTCAAATCAAGAAACCACACATTTTATATCCTAACATGGATATCATCACTGACACACATTTATCCTAGTTGAAAGCTAAGGGCCTAATTTATGGCATTTTGGAATAGGGCAGTGCAGAAAGTTACCTTGCTGCGCTGCAGTATGCCAAAGCGAAAGGGCAGGTGCGCTGGCGCCATTTTGGCAGCCTAGCACCAACGTAGGCACCTTTGCACCATGGTGCAAGGGTGCCTCCGTTGCAGGCTGGATTGTTTTTGTGCAGGAAGGGACACCTTCCTGCATAAAAACAATCCTACAGGCGTTTTCCTTTTTTGAAAAGAGGAAAAAACTAGAAGAAATAAACATATTTCTCCTCATTACACCTCATCACAGGAGGCGTATGGATTTGACGGTTTTCCCAGGTTTACGTCACTTTGCAAATCTGGGGCAGCATCAAATTCCCTGGGTGCTGCATGAGAAAACCTACTGCATCGCCCTTGGAACACCTCCAGGGCACAGAGTAAGGTGACACCCTGCATCGCCTTACTCGTGATTCTTGAGGCCACTCAAAGACACGCGGAGTGTCTTTGCATGGCTTCATAAATCTTTATGAGCCCCTGTGCCACGCAGGTATTCCTTTACGTGGTGCAAAAGTGATGCAGGGCTTTCATAAATAAGCCCCTAAGAGGCTTATTTACAAGCCCCTTGCACCGTCACTACATCACTTTTTCCCATATTAAAAGTGACGCGCCAGTCGCGCAAGGGGATTGCAAATAAGCCGCTAGGTATGTAAAATTAGCACATTCTCTTCTCATTAATACAATCAATTTCAATTATGAACGTTGTTTCCGAAATACACAAAATTCCAAAAAAAGTCATATAAATACCATCCATCATAAAATACAACTAAAAACAGCATTAAAATTCATATCATTCATATTATCGCATGGCAAACAAAGCCTAAGCAGTCGACACCACAAAAAGTCATCATGTTCCTAAATCGAAAACATTAAAATAAATTGTCAGTCAGGAAACAGGCGTCATATTTTAAGTGCTTCTGACAGAAAACTAACAACAGCGTGACACACAAAATCATCTTCCCATAATTGTAAAAACATTAAAGCTTGTCATACTTATTTAAAAATGCAAAGATTCTGTAAAAGTATGGGGAATCAAAACTCTTTGTCGCTTTAAATAAAATTCACAAAACATGGTGAAATTAAGTGCATTTTTTTCAGACACTTGAGGCCAGATTATGACTTTTGGTGGTACGGGGGCAGGTGGCATGCCACCACCGTGTACTCACATGACCAAGAGTCACCAGTGCCTGCCCGCCTGATTCCAACATAAAAGTGGTCTGGCGGTTCCTGCTGCAGTGCCTCTTTGAAAGGCATAGGTGCCTTTGAAAAAGGCAGCCCAATGGGAACGCCACACAAGGTTCCTGCACAGCATGGACTTTAGTGTCCATGCTGTGCAGGAACTGGTGTGCATGCACACAGGGGTGCACATGATGTGCCCCCTGTGTGCATTCACATGGCGTGAGGCACTCCTCCCTGCCGCGGTTTTAATGGCAGTGGAAACACCATGAAAACTGTGGAAGAGGTGAAACTCGCAATAAGCTTTGTGGGACCACATCTGTCCCACCAAGCATATTGCGGCATCTGGACCGCTGCACCACCTTCAGGTAACATGGTTCCATAGCGGTGTCGGTGGTCCAATGGTGGTCCGACCGCCCAAATAATAATGGGGCAGTCGGACTGCCGGTGCTGTGGTGGCTGGACCGTCACCACCACACAAGCATGAGGACCGTCAGACTTGTAATTGGGTGCTTAGAGCCTCATTACAAGGCCGGTCAGACTGACCGTCTGACCGCTGTGGCTTTGGTCCAATTCCGACCTCCAAGTCCATGAAATTCCCCCGCCGTACTATGATGCATGCAGGCCGAACCTCGGACAGATTCAGTCGGAGTGTTCTCCGCATTGGCCCCAGCTGTCAGAGTAGTCTCCGGATGTGTCACAGTAGTTGGAAAGCTTGCTGATAGGTACTCCAACGCCGCCAGTGCTGTGGTACCACCGCCAAGCAGATTACGAGTAAACTGTTGTATTGTCGGTCCCTTGTTGGGCAGTTTCACGACGGCACTAGACTGCTGCACTACTGTTTCAGTGAAGCACCACAACAGTGCCCTTTGGATGCAGGAAAAACGCTTCACAGCTGATGGCTATTGCCAAAGTGGACACACCTACAAATCATACTATAAAACACACCCCATCCCAAACCATGATTCTTTGCCACTATACTGATACAGGAGCCCGTTTTCTGGGCCTAAGGTGCCTTGATTTTGTCGCGGAGGCCTTTTGATTTAAACCACTTCCTATTTCTAAGTGTCAAGATGAGCTTACACGGATGTTGTGGGCACAGTCATGTATTAACCCTGTCCTGAGGAGGCCAAGCAAAGATTAAGGCCGAAATGCATGTGCGTAGACACATTTTCTTGAAGGAGGAGCCGCAAATATGAACTTTTGATTGCACACAACGCGACAGTATTCTGAGAGGGTCTACATTGATGGATAGATTTCCAGTTTACTGCCTTGACTACCTCCGAGTGGTCCGCCCTGAATAAGTGGGAGGACACTAGTGAAATGTACTTGTGGGGTTAACGTATGTTACAAGGTGTTGGGTGTTATGTTTCCTTTTTGGAATTTAGTATATATTTTTGTATAGATGTTTTGTTATTTCTCGCCTGATTAGACGTCATGATTCATGTAGATGGCTAAAAATGTTTGATATATTTTCTGTGAGATTGATTAACTAGAGAAAGGGTAATTAATATGTGCTCTTTTCAAAAATAAATTGCGTATCAATTCCTGTATACCATTGTTTTTCTGTATAATATTACGTCCCATACCCAGGTATATTAAGGGTCAATTGGGTATAACCCTGTTGTTTTTTGCAACTATACTGCAGCACAGCAAGATAGATGACATTGTTGGTTAGAGAAGACAGCCCTTTTCACACAATCCCATCACACACACTCCACACACTATTTTGCACTATTTTCATCACCATTCCTTGGTGTAAAGCCATTTTCCATTTTCTTCACTGTCACTCACTGTAAACATGTCACCTGCAAAAGATTAACGTTTCTCTGACACTGAATTGTCAGTGATGGTGGATGAAATCATCAGAGTAGAGCCACAATTGTTTGGAGCCCGAATCCTGAATGAAATGTGGGGCAGGATAGTCAACCAAGTGAATGCTGTATGTTTCACCCTGTGTACAAAGGAGGACATCAGGAAAAGGTGGCACAACCTGAGGATGAGGGTGAAAGACCTGGCCTCCAGGCACCACCTGGTGGCCCAGAAGGCTAGCAGTGGTCCTCCTGCCCCACCATTAGAACTCACAACCTGGGAGGAGAAGGTGCATGCTGTACTGCATTCTTAACCCTTGACAGGAATACCTGGGGGAAAGGAGACTGGTAAGTAACACCTCACCAACTGTCATAACATATCAATGTTCTGTTTGCACACATCTCAGCTCTTGCTATGGTGTTTCCCATCTACTATTCCTATATACAGTAGCCAAAGTATCAGAGATGTGTGATTGTCAGTTACAAGCAGTAGCCTTGTACCTAAGATCACATGTATCAACCTCTATTGCATCCCACATGTGGTAATGCTGTCTGTAAGTGCATTTCCATCAAATCACCATCCCAGGACCCATAACGTGTAACTGTCTAATAGTATGGCCCAGCACAACTGCACTTTGCAAAACAAATATGTAACACAAACCAGTTTTGCTAGTGTTGGCAAGTCGAAATTGAAACTACTACAACTACTATGAGGCCCTGTTGCTTTAAAACTTAACAAGAGGCACCAGTTTTGTTTGTCCATACTCAGTTGTCAGCCATGTCACAACTGATGTTCACCTCACATACAGTTAGCCATTAGTCATGTGTGGGGTACTAGATATTGAAATGACTATATCTACCATAAGGCCCTGCTGTTTGAACACTTAACAAGAGACACCAGTGTTGTTTGTCAATACTCACTTGTCAGCCATATCACAAATTAGGTTCACCTCACATGCAGTTAGCCATTGGTCAAGTGTGGGGTACAAGATATTGAAATGACTGCATCTGCCTTGAGGCCCTGTACCTCTGACTCTGAACAAGAGGCACCAGTGTTGTTTGTCCTTACCCGCTTGTCAGCCGTGTCACAAATGATCCACAGGTCGTATGAACTGAGCACTCTATACACATTGCTCTGCTGAGACATGTCTGCCCTCTCAGCCTGAACTTGCCCTGGTCTGTATAACTGAAAACAATGAGGCCATGAGTGTCATCATGCCCAATGTGTACCTGAAATATCAGTAACGCATGAAGGTAACCCAGCTGATTTGAATGTGTTGGTGACCCATCGACACTAAACAGCACACATGATTTCCAATGCTAAATCTACTACCACATTGTGCGTATGCCTGTATTGTACACAACTAGGACTTGGAATGTACAAATACACATGTAACTTCTACACTGTGTTGGGTTAAATATATTGGGAGATGGCATGTCCATCGCTTATTTCAAAATGAAGCATATAAGCACGGCAAATGATCAGGCCAATACCACTTCATGTAATGGATTTCTCCAAATGTCCTGAAAATGAGTAAAAAACAACAGGGCTAGATAACAATGTTAACATCCACTCCCTTTGTCCCTCTCAGGCATGAACTCACGGTGTCCCAAATGATGTGGATGTAGATACCACACTCACAACAACAGCAATGTACCAGGTCAATCGGGCACAACATCTGTCCAGAGTCAGGACACCAGCCAGACTCCAGTTCTACCTCTGGATCCAACCTCCAGTGATGCAGAATCTCCTGGAAACATGGGCCTGGAGTACCTATGCGGCACATCTGGTCAGCCTGGGCAGACAGCAACAGTGAGTCTCACTATGCCACGACAACACCTCCCACCCCAGCTGCAACATCTCTGCTGACCTCTGCCTCAACACCCTGTAGACCTAGCATGGGCAGCAACATCTCCTACCCCCCAGTCCCACTGCCAGAGGTGAGGATCGACACCACTCTCACTGAGGATGATGGAGCCAGTGGGAGGGTGCAGGGTGGCCTGAGGTCACAAGCCTGTGAGGGCAGTGGTGGTGGGAGGGTAACTGTGGGCCTGCAGAGTGGGGTCACTGGTGCCACTGATGCCCAAGCCACCATCTACTGAGTCCTGGAAGCCTAAGAGAACTCCCAAGGAGTGATGGGCCAGGAATATCAGGAATTCCAGGAGATGAAGCAGCTGCAGAGGTCCATAGACCAGATGCTGGACACCCACAATGAGATCATGGGCCAGCTCATTGGGGTGCTGAGGGACATTAACACCACACTTTGCAGGGGTTTCCCCCCACCACCTACCCCTTCCTGTGGTCCAACTATATCTGGCCATTCTACATCAGTGGCAGCCACAGCCACAGGAAGGAGGCCCTGTCAGAGGAATGTTATGTTATGTTATGTTAGGAAAACGTATACAGCGCATGGTTACCCCGAGGAGTCCTGGCGCTTGCTGCAGTCCTCCCACATTTCACAGATTGCTGCCAGAGTGGTGTTCAGAACAACCATGTTTTCAACGCCTTCCTAAAGGCCAATAGATCATTAGCGTTTCTCAGATAGAAGGGGAGCTCATTCCAAGCCTTTGCTGCGCCAGCGGCAAAGCTTCTGCCTCCCTATCTAACTTTTTTTATAGGTGGTACTACTGCTAATTTCGCTCCTGACGAGCGTAAAGATTTTTTGGGCACATACCACTGGAATTGTTATTTCAGATGAGCAGGGCCTGTACCTTGTAATCCTGGAGGTTCGCTTGGCAAAGCACTCACCACCGCCAGGAAGAAACATTGCACCTGATATCCTCTTTTGTGTGCCACACATCCACTTTGTTGACTATTCCTATACACTTTTCCATTTCTGATGGGAGGAGTATGTTGGACTTTGGACTTCAGACAATGTGGCTCCTTCAACAATGGTTTCATTCACCAACACTGACTACTACACTCCTGTGTTGTCACTATTTGTCTGCATGTTGTTCTTTATTTTCACATTGTGCATAGTAATAAACTCACTTGTCACAAAATTGTTAGCTCCTGTTGTATTATTCACATATAGCAAGTTATGAAGTTTTCCCCATGTGAATTACCAAATGTAAGAAGAAGCTACTTGTGTAAGCATGGACATGTGGAATGTCAACAAAAGTGCAAATGAGTATCACAACCAAGTCACCTCAACACAGACATACGAGAGTAAAGTCTCATGGCATCCGTATTCCATAGTTCCAACCTTTTTCAGGCATAAAGTCAAAAACAGAACTAAATGATACATCACTGAGCTGATCTGTGTCAGTGACCAGAAATGACACCAGACCTCAACAACATGTTCGGAGTGGAAACATCTGAAAATGCCAGAATAATAAGGTAAATGAAAATTGGTTCATGCCATCAGCTGGAGCCATATTGACTACCTCACAAAAATAATCCACATAATTGAAAACAAGAAACAAAAGAATGGCAGTACATCAGTTTCTGAACATAGGTTCATTACAATCCAATGTTGCTGTATCTGGTGGAATGTTACAAGCAAATGTCAGGTGTGCCACAAGCACGGTGGAATACAATAATAAGACACATCAACAGCTATAGCAAGTTCATGTACATTGAGGACTTAGCCAATGTGAAGGGATACTAGCATGATTTGGCCCAACAACAACATTCTGTTAGAGCACATGATGGCACACATATTGCAATAGAACCACCACACGACAGGGAACAAGCCCAATGGATGCATTACTACTTCGAACCTATCGCTGTGCAAGCTGGCTTGGTACTGGGGTTGTACACCCAAAGCCTGTGCCCTAGATTCCCAGAAACAATTCATGTCCACTTCGCACTTTGAAACAGCATGATATATCTGCTGATGTCACAACTCTGCAATGTCCAAGTGAAGATGACATGTTGAAGGTACCTAAAAAAGACAAATACAAATAGATTAGTTAGGAAGCCTTACATATGACACCAATCACAGTAAACTTCTGGAGTACACAACACATTGGAAAATGTCACCTACACAAAGTAACATCAACAACGTGTGCATGTGTCAAGACTTTCCTCCAGCAACAGCTGTGCATAGAGTTTGCCACAGCTGCACATACCTAATATGTATCCATGAACATGCCTCTCACAGCATCACAACTGTCACGGTAACAGTCAAAGTCATGACATTCCACAACATACTTACACTCATGAGAAGAAGTTGCAGATGAGCTCTTGACACATGTCAACTCCTTCCTCTTCACCACTTTCATCATCATTTGGCATTTCAGGATCCTCACCCGGTGGCTCCTGCCTGTCTCCATCCTCTGCAGTGAAAGGGATATTCTGTTGCAATGAGAGGTTGTGGAGCATGCAGCAAGCTATGGTGATCTGACACACCTTCGCGGGTGAGTAGTGGAGGGCTCCCCCAGTCCTGTCCATACACCTGAATCTAGCCTTCAGGAGCCCAAAAGCCTGCTACACTGGCCGTCTTGTTCTTCCATCGGCCTCATTGAAGCGGACTCCCCCTGGCATTGTCGGATTCCTCAGTGGTGCCAACAATCAAGGGTGGTTGGCACACAGTGCGTCTCCTAGATGAAAGACACACATATGTGCAATAATGAGTCACACACTTTTAGGTGACACAACTTGACATCACACACACAAAGTTTGGACACATCATACTCACCCTCTTCTGTAGTAGTTGTGACATCAGCTGTAGTATGGTGCTATTCCGCAGTATGGAGGAATCATGGGCAGATCTTGGGAATCTGGCAGATGTGTGAAATGTATAATCCGGTAAACAGACCACTTGCTTCCTGTTCCTATAAACCTGTTCTCTGGCTTGCAGTAGTACTAAGGCAATATGTGTGCCATCAATAGCTCTAATCACATGTGGGAGGCAACTAAATCCATAAACATCACCCTACACATTGGCCAAATCTTCCCGTCTGGGGAACTGGATGTAGCTGTCCATGTCACTCATCATCGATGAAAGCACATCACGTAGTATGGTATTGAACATAGTTTGTGACATTCCACCAAATATATCCACAGTGTATTGAAAGGAACCTGTGGCCAGGAAAAGCAGTGCTGCCATAAGTCTTACCATTGGTGGCAGACCTGTGGAGATAGTGCCTTCAAGGACATAAATTGGGCTCCAACTGTTTACATAAATCTTGCATTGTCTGTCTTTTAAGACAAAACGTCTTGAGGACGTCTCTGTCTTCCATTATGGCAAGGTCTGGAAATGTCTGGTACACTGGAGGCTATCATCTCCTCCCTTTGCCATGGTACCTATGAGTGGAGTGTACACACATATGGATATTGGTCACAGTGTCCATACTAACATATACCAAGATATAGCCAAAGGTCATGTAACAAAACATTCCTGCAAATGTTAGCAGTACACAGCAATTCACATCATAATTGTACAAAATACAATTGCATACATAACCACATTTTAGATGAGGAATGTGGAAGAGCTGCCGGACAATGATCTGGAGGGGACATTTCCCCCATCGACCACGGTTGTAAGAGAGGCAATTCCAGGTGGGAAACAGCCTAAAGAAATACATTTAGTTTCCAGATAAATACGGATGGTTTCGAATGCTTGCCATTACTGCAAGTTCTACCTAACATCCCCAATCTGGACTTCGCATGTGTCTGTAATAGCACTGTGCACATCTTACAAACGTAACTTGTTTGATGGACACCGTCATGCTGTTGAGTTTGCATTGCGCACACTACTACCGTCATCGACGGTGTACAGTGCACCATGGTTGTCGTGTGTTCATGCACAGTAATGCACTGACATTTGAGTATTGGTATAGGCAGAGGAATGGCGTTATACATCAGGTGCTATGTTCCAACATATCTGTAGTTGCGGAAAATCACTACATTTGTCAATATGGTTTTAAGCTTCAACATTGCAGATGCCTGACCTCACTAATGGGACATGCAGAATTGCCAACCACCGGCAGAAGTCAACCACGCTGTAGGCAGCTTCATCCATGGTGGTCACAGCCATAAGCTAAAATTGGATTTTGTGATGGTTGCTGTCCAATGGCGGTGTCCGTCTACATAGAAGACCACCAATGTTTGCATATGTGTACGTTGCGGTTTAAAAATCAATTCACTTACATCCAGACACTGCTGCTAACACCACCTCCTCAACGTTAATTCTGTTTGCCACCTCTGGGAGCAATCTTTGCATTCTGTACAGGCAGCAGGGCCCCTGCCTTAACTCTAGAGGAGCTGGAGACCCTGGTTAAGGAGGTCCTTGTCTTGTATATCCACCTCTAAGGCTCACCAGAGGAGCAGGTGAGTAGCGCAAATACAGTCTGTACTCTGCAACAATTATCCTATCCAATCCCATAGGACACAATGTACCCCTGGGTCTCAGACTGACATCATATGTATGTCAGTGTGGCACCTACATAGGACAATCACATCATAGTTTATGGGGCACTGTACTTTGTGGACTTCACATCACCGTAGTGATGCGAAATCAGTCCTATATCCTACACCGGTTGTATGTGCATATCTATGCATGTATACATTTTATGTTGCCTGTGATGAGTTTGCTTTTCAGCTCATGACAGATGTTCTAAGAAATGTATTGGCCTTACACCATAAGTTGTGTATTTTTATTGTAAGTAGCAGGTGAGGATGATGTGAGATATCTGTACAGTCTCACATATCACTCAGCACACACCAGGCCTCACCAAACTATTGTTTGGGAGATACCAACACCTCACAGATTCCTTCAGAGTAACCCACAATGGTCATGTCATGTATAGGATGCCACAAAATGTACTGTTCGGTGTGGAAAACATGGGCATAAGATGGCCATGTGGGAACAGTATGTTCAGCCTTCAGTGAGCAAACGCTGACAATAAGTTGTGCTCATTATGGTCCATGGCCCAGGCTGTAACAGAGTTATTGTGGCTATGAAACTGATGCCCTGGCTCTCCCTCTGCCCTAAGTGTGGAGGCAATTGACATACTGAGACAGATCTCTGAGGTTCAGACTACAGTGCTGAATTCCCTCCAAGTGCAAAGTCCCCAGCTAACGCAGATGGTGCCGTAGCTGGTAGGCATGCATGCTGACATGTCTGCCATACAGAGATCTTTTCAAGCTCTGGCTTCCACACTCATGGTACCCTTCCACCAATTCCACCTTTCCACACCACCTTATCTCCAGCCTCTTCCCCATCCACAATCCCTATTCCCTCAACTGTCCCAAGCACACAGACACATCAACACATATCCACCTCAACATCCCCATGCAGCACATGCAAAAAGAAACATGAGAAAAGAAAGGCATGCAACTACTCACCAGGCACTCACTCCCCTCACCTTCTCATCCAGTGTCATACATCCAGACACCACACCCACTACACCACAGACATCCATTACACACATACATCCAGACACCACACCACCAGACACAGCTACTACACACATACCGCCACTAGAGACATACATCCAGACACCACACCCCGGACATAGCCACTACACAGTTCACATCCCAGACAAAGAACCACCAGACCGTGCCACTACCCACATCATATACCCAGACACCAAACCCACAACACCAGCCACATACACATCACACATTGCCAAGAAACAGAAACATTCAAACAACCAAACAAACATCAGACACAAAGATACATGCACAAACAGCACACACAGCCACACCTCACTCTTCACATCCCTCTACCTTCAAAACCCTGCACCTTGTCCTACCTCTTCAACACTCTCCCAAAGAACTTTGCCTGATTGCCCTTGACTTCTTCCATGCCTCAGCTACCTGGCCCCCTCCCTAAGCCAGGTCTTCTTTTCCACCCCAAACCAACCCTTACACTTCAACATCCACCCCAAAAACACCTGCCACCCCTTAACCCATCACTACCCCTGCCAAGACAAAAGGTTGTTAAAGAAAAAATGCCTACCATCCCGAAACCAACTCACTCTATATCAAAACCCAAAGGACCACTTCCCCACCCCAACACAAATTTTTTAAGTCCAAAAGAAGCCCTACAATACCTCCCCCCATTTCAACGCAGCGCTACCTTTCATGGTTACAAGATCTCATGCATGGTGAAACACAGCCCTCTCCATCCCAAGACCAGCCCTCCCACAGACAAACCCATCCCTCCCAATCTTGATCCTAGTCCTCCCACACACAAACCCAGCCCTCCCATACCTGAGCCCAGCCCTCCCAAGGACAAACCCAGCACTCCCAATCCCAACCCCAGCCCCCCACATAACATCATTGAGGTGCCTGCACTGCCCACTTGATGCCCCTTCCTGGGCAGGTTTCCCTGGCAGTGTTCTGGGAGGCAGGGTTGGTGGCACAGCAGTGTGCTGGCCCACAGACTCATGCTTGGACTTGCAATTGGCATTTGTTTTGAAAAAGCAATTTGTTCTCTCTAATAAATACCTTGATTGGTTTTGAACAGCTTTGTCCTGCCATTGCTACTGATGCTAATTGCTGTTATTGGAGAATTTGGGATGTGTGACTGCAGTTCTATTTGTTTCACCATGATTGCTGATAGATTTGCAGTGGTAAGTATACTCAGAGCATGAGACAAGTTATGGAGGTACAGAGGACAAGGGTCAATGTTGAATGGGTGTATATGTGGGATGAGTTCCAATTGGCGCTGACATTGAATTGGTTGGTATCTGCAATGGTAAGTATGGTAGCTTGCTTGGGACAATGTCCACGTATTTTGGCTTGCAGTACTACCTGAGATATAGGTTGATATGTGTTTAATGTGTTTCTTAGTGCTGGACAACATTGGAAAGTCGTACAAAGCAACACATTGCTTTGCATTTCTAAGCGTCAAGGGAGCGTACCCTGGGTGGTGCATGGGCATTCCTACTTACTTTAAAAAGTTGACAGGGTTTAGCTTGAGAAAATAGCACCCATTTCAAATAGACACTATGAAGGAGAAATGTTTTTAATTTCTCCTTCCTTTTCCAAATTTGTGCCCTCATTTAGAAGAAAGTGCCGCAGAGCGGCATCGCAAGCCCTCTGTCTGCTCCATGCTGAGGCACTTCCAAAGCACAGGGATACATCATATCTACAAGGATATGACAGATAAACAACCTGAAATGGTGTGTTTCAACTCCTATGTGTGCTGCATTAGCACACATAGAACTTGCAAAACGTCATTTTTTTAATGATTTTTTATGTGCAGGAAGGTGTCTCTTCTTGCACATAAATAATCACCAGAGGTGATTTCCTCGCTCTATGGGGTATATTCACAAGAACGTGTGATAACTACCGCAAGAGTAGCATAATGCAACTTTCAATATCTCAGCCTATCGTGGGAAAATAACCCCGTGACAACGTGGGATTCACAACAAGGCGGTAGCATGCAAGGGTCACCAGATAACACGCCAAATGTCCGTGTCAAAATCAACGCCACGCCGCAAAAATGCGATACACGAACGCAAAAAAACATCCGATGAGGCCAACCGCGGTACAAAAAGTAGCGAAAACCAGCCACAGGCTTGCAAATACCACACGTCTGGCAGAACGATGCACTATAAAAACCACAGAAAAAATACACCAAAAACAATCTTAAGTGCGTAGCAACATGGATGAACACTGACACAGCGCAGAGGCCAACCTGAACCCCACAACCCCCTCAGACTACCAGCAAGGAACAACGGGGCTGGGGAAGGCCAAGGAGAAGAGGGAGTGGAAGATGGGGTGCAGACCGCAGGAAAACATGACCAGCATCACGGAGGTGACAGAACACTACCAGCAACAGACCCACAAGCACACCACCTGGATTGCAGGCGGAGTGCCAAGGAGGCCAATCCAAGAGGCCAAAAGGCACCGGAATTACGTGACTACCTAAACCTGGCACAAATCCGCTGCCAACAGGAAGGCAGCAACGGCGACAGGAGGTGGCAGTCCAGCGCCACCAGAGGAGCTGAAGGAAACCCAGGCCACAGTCATCAGTGTGGAGACGGTGCAAGGAGTAGGGAGTACGGACACAGCTCGAAAGGACCTGTCACAACATTAACAGGGAGTGCAACGAACAGGACCTGGGGGGACGGGGGGAGTGGGCACAATGGCATACATGCACAACGAGGTGTACCACACTGCAAACCCACAATCACCCAGATCCATGGCCCAGATCCACTTGGCACACTGCAGCACACACACATAGCACGAACAGCACACCCACATTGACGACAATGAGGAACAATGCGCATAGCCGACACTGCAGAACAGAGGACACAACTGGCCCAGTACATGCACAGAGATATGCCTACTACATCTGACGGAGCCGGAAACTGTGAAATGCAAATGTACGCGTACGACCTCACATCCATCATGTAGACCAAATGTACACTGTCCCACAGAAGAATCCTGCACCCCCCAAACAGTCACAATGTACATTGCCATACAGTCTGCATGCAAACCTGCACAATGCACCAACATATATGTCAAGACAAAGTCAATACGCACCTCCCATGCACGTTGCAGAGGGGCACACAACACATTCAGCAGAGCACAGAATACAACACATCAGTGATGCCCGAGAAGACCACCACACCATCGACACCGACACCCTACAACAGCACATGGATATCCCACGCAACCCCCCACCAGGACCCGGACAGCCAAACTACTCAGAGGAGAACACCGAGCCTGCAACAGACCACACAGCAGGAAGCACCCACAAGCACAGCTGGCTCACGACACTTCACCCGCCCACACATCGCACCCCAATGCCATGTTCCTGTACGCCAAAAGGAGGTGGCCCAACAGGTGTGGGTGGGGGCCAAAACCATGGACTGCGAACCAGGACACATATGTAGGTGTCTATCACCCTTCAGGGCCCACCAACACCCCACTAAGGAGACCCACACTGCCATAGAGACACATGCAGATGCACATTCACAGTACAGAACCACGGGCAGGTGCACTCAAATAGCAGTCACACACCCATGTTGGCTCTCCATACAACTGCCCTGGACACTCCCCTTACGAACTGAATTGGGGACGACAAAGCTACATGTCCAAGCTACAACCTGCTGCCTGCGGTGACACGTCTGCATCCGATGTACACAGCACATTGTAATGGCGTAGGGCCCAGGGCCCTCATGCCTACAACAAGACCACAGGGACAAACATAGACATTATGTTCTACTGGCTATGGGCATGTGCGCCCGGCCCCTTTATTGGCAGGGTCACATGTACAGTGACGCCTGTACTGGATGTGTGGGGGGTGAGTGTAAACCAGCCCGCATGGAATGCTTGGTGCTAGCAACAACTTGAACATTGGACACCAGTGCAATGGAAACAGAAAACACATGCATAACAGAGTCAACTGCACAGCAACATGGAGGAAGCCGGAGTAAGGACAGAGGTCACCCAAAATTCAGTCAGGAGGTTCCGTGAGTTGCAGTGCACTGAGGTAGTGGCACTAGAGATGAGCGCGCTCATGTGAAGGTAATGCTAGGATTGTGTCCCTTCGTGTTAGTCCTGATGCAGATGCAGTGGGGTGTGTTACACCTACATCTACTTCCTCATCAACGTCCCAGGTCTCCCACACTGTCTGAGGTGACAGTTGCCTGCGCAGTCCACAGCGCAATACCCAGTAATGGTTCCAGGTGTGTAGCTCGACTACTACCTCCAGTCTGCATTCCTGCCTTGGGGATGTTGCTTCCTGCCCTGCCATTGTCTGTGCCATCTCCCGTCAGCACACTTGACACATCTTCCTCATCCTAGTCCCAGCTCTTCCCCACTGCATGAGGTGATATTGCTGCGCAACATCTCCACAGCACAAATGTCAATCAGTAACAGACAATGCTTTGCGGTGCACTGAGTCACTGGCACCTGGAGTGCTGAGCAGGGTATCAGGCCGATGATGGCATCCACGACAGGTCTGAGCAACTTCGTAATTCTGTCAGGACCAAAGTGTTGACTGTGGCAGATGGCTGTTGGAGGTGGTCCTTGCGGTGGTGGAGTGTGCCTCCTGCGGTGATGCCACGTCCGGGCCGGTCAGGACTCGATTTGGTGTGTGAGCCCTGCTGGGACACTCTTGGGCCTGGGGACTGCGCACAGTGCAGGGCCACAGAGAAATGGCGTTGATGACCCCAAGGCCAACGCTTCAGGAGCCATCCAATTTCTCAGGAGAAGGGGGGAGAAGTACAGAGTTAGTGGGCCGGGATGCACAGCGGCCGGCACAGGCATCCAGCCACGGGACAGTGACTTGCAGTACAGTCAGATGGGCCATGCGACTTGAGCGGGTTATCATCAATGTCTGAGGTGTATGTTGCGGAGGGTATCGGGGGACAGTGGAAGGTGTCCTCCAGGGCATGATGCCGAAAGGTTTGATTTTATCCGGAAGCAGCAAATGGAGGAGTGGAATGCGACAGTCTTGTTGCCACCACCAATTCGGTATCAGCTACATGAGGATGAAAACTGCCCCCTGGTCCATAGACTCAGACGCCACCAAAGTTAGACCAGAGAGTTTCCATGATTGTCGGTGAACAGACTTACTGGCACCGGGGCTGAGAGGAGATGCAGTCTGTGATGATGCCGGTACGCTGATATGAACTCAGCCAATGCAAAATGAAGAGTCTGTGACCTACTGGACCGCAGTGTAGGCCGGAGGCAGCGGTCAGTCAGCGAGTGTTGCCGGCATAAGTTGGATGGCCCCACCGGCCTGCGTAGTTCAGGTTCAGTGGCACCACGTGTTCGCTCACCTCTGTGACTGTGACCTGGCTTTCATCCGGACTGAGCCTCATCTTCCTCTTACTCCTCTCTGTGTGACCACTGGTTTGGACTCTGCCATTCGTGATTTGCGCCAAGATGCTGGATGTGCGACCTACTGGTCCGCAGGGTAGTCCTGGTCCCTCATCCACGTGTCGCAGGCTGGTTTTGAAGAGGGTTAGTGGCACCACGTGTCACGGGCTGGCATTGAACAGGGTTAGTGGCACCACGTGTCGCCGGCTGGCATTGAACAAGGTTAGTGGTACCAGGTGTCACAGGCTGGCATTGAACAGGGTTAGTGGCACCACATGTAGCAAATAGCCCATATGAAACTATGCCTCACTGATCGGGGTGGGTCTGGTGCTGTGGCCGCTGGCCCAGAATTGAGGTCACTGTAATTCATGAATCTGGACACATTTTCGCACATATGACCAACTGGGCTGAAGAGTAGTCCGAAGGCGGCAGCAGAGTACATCAACGAGAAAGGACTAAAGCGGGCCTGTGTCGTGGAGGCTGTGATGGACTGAGGAGGCTGCCAAGGTCGCGGCCCTCGGGCTTGGAGCTTGCACCGGCACGTGGTGGGCCCTCCTTGACACACGCCGATGTCGGCAGGTGATCAGTGTGGCCTTGCTGCGCAGGGGCGGGCCTGACAGGTTCGTGGCCCAGCGTGCAGGGGTCCGGCAGGTGCACAGCATCGCAGGCAACTCCGCTCATGAGGACGGCCTTGGCCTCGTGGCGGGGTGAGAGGCGCCGCCCTGGCAGAGACATTGTGCTTTCCGGAAGAGGACCACGCCCAGGGCTACATGCTATTTATTCACACCGTGTACGCCGGGCCATCCCACTCCAGTCACGCTTGGGGGGGCATAGCAGGCAACATTTCCACAAGGTCCCCCACTGGCTGGGGTGAAATGGTTGCGTCCACTGTCCACTAGACTCCATACACCAGAGGTGTGTGTCGCCATGGATACTTGTGTGTTCTGCATACTGCGGTCTGTCCAGCACATCTCTTGACATTGTGTACTTTCCCAATCATGGTTCAATTCTACTGCATCCTTCACACATGCCTGGTTGCCACCTCTCCCCACATTCGGATGTTGTGTGGCTGAGGTGCCATGCCGTTGATGGCTCATGTTCACGGCTTGGCCAGGTAACCATTGTGAGTTGTTCTGTCGTGTCTGGTGGGTGGTCATGTTGTTGTACATGTTGGTTTAAATTTTGTGACGTGTGCATTGCCAGAGTTGTGAGTTGCATGGTTGTGGAGTTAAGGTGAGTAGGGTGTCCATTTGAAACTTGCCAAGGGGCTGTGCATTTCCATTGTTGCCATCCTGGGTAGGCTGGTTGCTGATGGACTGTCGGAGGGTGAAGGAATCGTGCACAGTGGCTGGGTATTTGGAGGCGACATTGTTGGAGGTTCCACGGTGTTCTGTTGTTGTCTGCACATTGATGTGAGACATGTGCTTCCCGTTGCAGTGATTGTGTGCTCTGTCACCAGGGGGCACAGGTGGGACATGTGTGCTGTGGAATGCCCCCAACACGTGCATGCATCCTGCTATGGCGTATGGTGCTTGCTTGGTCTCCAGCGGATCCTGCACATTGTGTTGGACGTATGGGGACTGGGGTACCAGGGTGATGGTGATGTCCAGGACAGGTGTGGGGGACTTGAATGTGGCTGGCTGTGAGACTCCTCCGACTCTGGCTGGTGTTGTTTGTGGGGTGCCAGAGGCCAACAGGTGCAGCCAATCCAGCAGCTTGGTGTGGGGTGGGATGTTGGTGCCGTAGGCCTGTTAGGTGACGATGGTCAGGATGCATAGGATGGTTGTCCCATTCAGCCTGTAGGGGATGGTGACATTATTAGATGTTGGGTCTGTGAGGCTGGTGCGTTTCCTGGGGGTCTGCTGTCTTTGTCTGTGCTGCCTCTGTGGTTGTCCGGGGGGGGGGGTGTTCCAGGTGTTGGGTGGGGTTGTGGGGTGGTGTCGGTGGGTGTTGTGGCCCTCTTGGGTGTCTGGGCCGCATGATGAGTGGCTCCTTGACATCTGTTGCACTTCTGATGTGGCCCTGGACTGTGCTCCCTTTTGTGGGGCTGGCTGCCATCCGACTTAACACCAGGTCAGAGCAGGTGTAGATTTTCTGGTGATAACGTGCCTTATCGCCTGTTTTGTATTTTTATCGCCAATCTGTCTGGTCGTTGAGAATGTTGAGGTGTGGTGTGGTCGCGGCTTTTGGCACGGGAACGCCCACTCTGCATCTCATTAGCGATAGTTGTGGGGGTCCTCTGTGGCATTGTTTTTTGCGGCTGCTGCAGCGGGTAAACTGGTGCTGTGGGCTGTTAGCACCAGCTTGTGAATGGGTTGGTAAATTTATCACAACTTTGGCTGCGATTAAGTGCCATTAACTCAGCGATAGCTCTTTGTGAAGATAGCCCTATGTGTGCTGTAGAATGCAGCATGCATGGAAAGAGGAAAAACCAAGGAGTAATGAATAGATTTCTCCTCGCTGTGCCTCCCTACGCCTCTCCTCAGGAGGCGTAACATTCAGACACATTTCCAGGTTTACGATTTCTCGTAAATCTGGAAATGTGTCTTGTTCCATGGGTGTTGCATGGGAACACCCACAGGAACACCCAGGAAATGGCCCTGTCACGCAAAGTGTTGCGTGTAAAGGGGCCATATTTACAAGGACAAGAAAAGCCATGGAGGGTGGCTTTTCCTGTCCTTGTAAGTATGGGGCAGCAAAATGAGCCGCAGGTGGGTCACAAAAAGCGATGCACAGGTGGTGCAAGGGGCTTCTAAATAATCCCCTTTGTATTTGTGCTGCACTGTGCATCAGACATATAAAGTGAGAAAAGATTTCAAGTTAGACTAAGCATGGCATTTTGTACTGTAATTGTTCCCTTCCAGTACAAAACCTATGCTAGACTCACAGAGACACCTTTGCACTATAGTGCAAAGGTGTGTCCGTGGCGCATGGCAGCATATATCTGCACTGCCGCTAGGGCAGCACAGTGCAGGATTTGCGGCTGCTGCACCGCGCAAGAGACTAGTAAATCTGCCCCGACAGAGCATGAAATCTGCAGATATGGTCCTTTTGGAGCATTGTGCAAAAACAACAATTTAAAAATTCATTTCTAAATGAAAATTATACCTCGATCAAGCTATGTGTGGGTTGTGAACTGGAAACGTGAATGTTTTGTGCCATAATGAGCTGTGCTCGTAGACTCACTTTGTAGCCAGCCCGGGGCTTTCAAAAGAAGATACAATTTGCCAGCCCCGTGACCAAGTGCTCAGTGTTGTCTCACACATTTCATTCGGCGAAGTCTCTGTCCAAATTGAAAGTACACTTCAATACCCGTGTCCACCCAGGTGTATTGTTAAATCCCTGAAAGAGCTAAAGTATGTATGTGTCACAAAGCCTGAAAAGCTTGTCACTGGCTTGTGTTTTCGCCGGCGGTGTCAGAGTAATGTAATCCCTGGCAATCACATTGGTATTAGGGCAAACCAACTTGATTCCAGGTTTGGCTTGTGGAATAATAAAAGACCAGAAAGAAATAAATGGCTTCTGAAAGGGGACACCTGAGCTTAAATCGGAGCTGTCATTGTGGCGGCTCTACCCATACAGGTTTACTGCGGGGCGCTCACGCGATTTGCTAAGAAAGGTTTGTAGCTCGAAACCTAGTCAATAGACAAGGAGACGGAGGCTGCTCTCTTGCACAGCGCACACCTGACAACATAATGAATCAAAAATGCGACACATGTCAGAGACTTTTGTTACAGCCGTGACCTTTAGCTGCCGTTTCCATTTCTGTGCAGAACACGGGCCACACAGCCACCTCGTATTGTGAGGGAAGGTGAATGGGACTGGGCGGGGAGAGGCACGCCATAATAACCCCATTGTGAAGACAGTGTACTTCGATTACACTGAAGCACCCTGGCTGCGCCCCTCAGCATAATTAGTATAACTCAATAGCCAGCATGTGCCACAACATGGCTGACATTTTGTTTTTGTTTTTTAGTCTCTGACAATCATTTCTAAGGAATGCTCCTGGTATGCCTCTTCCCTTGACAACGGAGCCTTCTGTGAGAAATACGTCTAGGTTTTCAGAACCCTGTGGTGCGTATTTTTCTCCTCCGTTCCGCAGACTCAGAAATTCAGTGGGCAATCACCTCGGGCGGATTTAAGACTGATTTAGTGAGAAAAATGGGTAGTCTGCCAAAGGGAGAACAAAAACAGACAGGAGCATTAGCAGTAAATGAATAGACTACCTTCTCAGCTAATGAGGTAATTACAAAAATAGGCAGAAGCATGTATAATTTGCAACAGTGTGGCATAAATATTTGGCGCAGTTGCCTTTAACTGTGTTTCCACTTCGTTGTTCTCCTATTTCAAATGTCTTTTCACTATCTGCTTAATACTGTTTGCAGTTCTGGTTACAAATGATTTGCTTTTGGGAACAGTTACTCGTTTTTAAAGGCTTTATAAGAAGCTTGTAGCGAGTTGAAGAGGTAACCCCTTTATTTTTTTTCTCTAAATTTACCACCATATAAAAAAAATGTTCTTGTGAGGAAAGTGAAGATAAAATTACCCCTAAGCTGTAGTAAAAGAGCACAGCATGGGCCATGTTTACCAATGAGCTGGGTCACCCTTGCACCATGCAACGGTGCTCAGCAACTTATAAGTTAGATTTATCAAGCCACGTAAGGTCCCCTTGTGAGGCCCTGAATGGCTTGATAAATTTAGAGTAACGCAATGCAGCACAAACCGCTGCTTTGCGTTACTCTGCCACAGGGAGGCATTCAGTGGGTGGTGCATGGGTGTTCCTATGTAACACCCATGGATTTTGATGCATTCCCAGATTTACCATTAGTGGTAGACCTGGGAATGCGTCAAAATACTACGCATCCCATGAGGAGGCATAACGAGGAGAAATATGTTTATTCTCTTTGTGTTTTCCTCTTTCTATGTGCACTGTATTCTGCAGCACACAAAGAAAGAGGAAAATGCCTCAGTCAATTGTTTTTCTGCAGGATGGTGTCCCTTCCTTCTCAAAAACAATCCTGCTTATAACGCCAGCACACTTAGTATCGCCATTGGCATCCCTCTGTCCACCCCTCCAACCAAAACGCATTACCCAATAATAAACACACAACACAGACTGTTTGATTGTGTACAATTGCTGCAGGTTTATTACATACACCGTTATGTAATAGGTGGGTTATCTTACAGGCGATCCAAGGGCAGGCAACCAACTGGGCCGCCTGCCCGCCTGATGAGCTGGGCAGCACTGGGGCGAACCCCGCCTTTGCTGCCGTCCAAGTGATTCTCTTACAGGATCACGTGACCGTTGGTAACTTCTACTCACGCCCCTTCCCGGTTGTTCAGGCCCACAACCGCCCGATGGACTAGCGGGGCGCCGACACAGCTTCCAGGACCCTCCCATGAGGCTCCTCGGATTTGGCTCTGGCACCTGGATGGGACTGTATCGCTCATTGCTTTTAAGATATTTTATGTATCGAAATAAAGCTTATTGACTGACTGACTGGCTTAGTAAGTAAACACAGGACAAATAGAGTGTAGTGTTTTTGTGCTGATTCAGTATATTTAAGTAATTCGTTCTGTAGCAAGCAGAGTTTCCATGTTTCCCTGTAAGTCAGCAGCAAAACAGCGCATTTGCTCTATGTTTGCTGCAGTGCACAGTTTGCTTAATAAAGAGCACTGTATGTATGAAGAGGTTGTGTGTCTCCATAGTTATCTTTTTACAAACTTTTCTCTAGAACGTAGTGTCCTCTAGTGACACTATTTCGTTTTTTAGAAAAAGCAAATAATCCACAATGTCCACTAGCATTTTGAATGCCACCAAAAATTGATTGGTGCCTTACATTGACCCTAAGAAACACTGCCCTGCTATCTGCCTATCATTTTCTATGTGTTACTTTCAAGTCCTGTTTTGAAGCCCATACAGGATGGATCAGGCTTAATGTTGGGTCTCAACGGCAGCGCTCTATTGGTTCTTCTATGTTTGTTTAGACCACACGTCTTCAACCTTTCCTATAGTAGGAATTATGTGTTGTCAATAAGGACAATCCAGAGCTACTGCTTAATAAAGGATTTCAATTGAATCTGATGGAATACCCTGTCCACCAAACCTCCTGTCCACAAGCCTTACTTAGAGAACGTGGCCTTAAATATTCCACTGATGGAGCTCCCATTGGCTCTGTCAATGGAATACTTTGACTGACATCCCAACAGAGTAGGGGCCGTCGGAGGGATGAAATTACTAGGCCTGGGCGAAGCACTACGCTACGCTCGCGTAGTTTGCGAAGTTCGCGCTACTTCGCGCTACGCGAACTGCACGTAGCACAGTGCGAACACGCGTAGCGTAGTGTTGCGTAGTGCTGCGGTCATTTTTTGCTTGCTCGCGGTCCTCAACGTCAAGTTGGCGACCGCGAGCAAGCAAAATGACATCCTGGCGAGACTTTTTCCTTGTTCGCGATCGCGAGCATGGAAAATAAACCTCCCGGCGAGATTCCCAACGCGAGAAGGTCAGGTTTCTCATTGCGAGGGGTCGCGTATGCTCGCGACCGCTCGCGATGAGAAACTACCAGTTCGCGTTGAGAAAGCTGCAGCTCGAGTAAAAATCTACTCGAGCAGCAGAAAACTACAGCTCGCACTGTGCAAGATGCCATTTTCAATGATTGCACAGTGCCGGTTGCTTGTCCGCACTGTGCAATCATTGAAAACAACATCTTGCACAGTGCGAACATGTTACTTCGCAGTTCGCGAAGTGCTACGCGTAGCTCGCGTAGTGCGAACTTCACTTTGCGTAGCTTCGCGAAGTGCTACTTCGCGAACTACGCCCACCCTTAGAAATTACACCACCTGTCCTATCTAGGGTGGATGGTGTAATGCCTGTTTTTTTCATGTCGTTCTCACCCATAAAACACTGTTGTTGAGGGAGGAAAAAACAATAGTGACCCCCACACTATGTAAAAAAACTCAGAAGTGTTGGGGTCATTACTTTTTGGGTTTCAGAAACATACTCTCACTTTGGGAATTTCTTTCTGAAATTCAAAAAATTTCAAACATTTGTTGGACAGCTATCAAAACCGAATGCGGCCATCCACCAAACATTTTGTACACTGAAAGGAAGTGCTTTGACGGAGGCTCCCATCAATGTACATAGAAGACTGCAGGGCCAGAGATCTTCTCTAAATTTGGCAGGCAGACTTTCCTCAAGATGACAGAGGTACTGTCCTCTGCCATCTCAATGGACACTACTCAGCCTAACAATAAATCAGGCCATAAGTAACAAACACAGCTTCTGTAGTTCTTCAATGCTGCTCGATGGAGCATTAAGCATTCATGGCACAATATCTATCTCACAAAATATCTACCTGTGTGTTCCCTGAAGATAAGTTTTGCCCTTTCACTTGTTCGTGAATAATCGCTTAGAGGTGAGTGTCTCATTGGGATTATGATTCCATCAGAATATATAAGATGACACTGCTTTAATTTTGAGAGCTAGGGCTGTAACATTTCTACTACCTATGTAATTACTTCAAAGGCCCTTTGTTGATGTCCCCAAATAAATAACAATTTTATTTTTTAATGTAGAGATGGCACCCTTACATAGGACCTTCAACAATAATAGATTTTAGAAGGCACATGCATACTTCATAGCTCTCTACAGGTAAACTTGTCTCTACAGCCACCATAGCAGGATGCCTTTAATGCAATCATGACACACAAATATATTCAAACAAGATTGTTTTAAGAATCTCAGCACTCCCAAAGATCTCTGAAAGCTACCTATGTGTTAATTGAGAAACAAAGTAAGAAAATGGATGAAGAGAAAAGGAAAGAAGATGAAGGATAGAAAAAGACAAAAAAGAAAGAAGAAAGAAAAATGAAAGAAGAAAGAAGCAAAGGAAGAGTGGAACAATGGAAAGAGAAACGGAGAGAGAGAAAGAAAGAGAAGGAGAAAGAAAGAGAAAAAAGAAGAGGAAGAGAGTGAGACATGGAAAGAGAAAGGGGATTGTGAAAGAGAAAAAAGGTTAAAATGAAAGACAAAGGCAGTCCAAATAGATGAAAGAAAGGAAAAAGAAGGAGAAAGAAATAGAGAAATTTGAGAACAGAAACAAAAAAGAGAAAAGAAGAAGAAAAGCAAAAGAAGGCAACAGAAAGTAATGAAAGAAAGGATAGGAAATTTAAAACAATGGGAAAATAAAAGCAGAACAGCACAAAAAGAAAGAAAAAGAAAACATCAGAGAAAAAGAAAATGCAGGAAAGGAAAAGACATACGAATAACAAAAGAGAATGTAAGGAAAACTAAACACCAGAAAGAAGAGACTAAAAGAGAAAAACTAGAGAATTAGAAAAATAAAGGAAAGAAAATTAGAGAACAAATGAAAGTCAAGAGAGAGAGAAAAAGAGGTCATGAGATAGCTCCCCACTTGAGCTAAATAACAAACATCCCCAATCCAACCCCCGACCTTTCCCCGATCCAAATAACACTGAGGTAATCTTGAGCACTCCTCAGGCAGAGTCGCCTCCAACTGCAACACTACCAATGCGCCCAATGATAAATGCAGGGGATCAACCAACTAACCTGCAGGGGGGCCACAATTTGACAATAATATCCTGGAACATCGCTGGCCTAAAAAGCAAATTGCCACAAACAGACTGGGGGGGGGGGGGTTTATTGATAAAGCTGATATCATCATGTTCCAAGTAATGTGGTAACTAATGACCTCTGACAAGCAAGGCTATAAAAGCTCCTCCACTCAGCTCAGAATTCCCACTCTGGTAGAGCCTCAGCGGGCCTTACAATATGGGTAAGCATCATGATAAGGTGCCGAGTGAAATCATTGAACATTAACTCCAAGGACATTCTGAGGATACAACTTGGGCCATAGAATGAAAAGACCCACCCACTTAGAGCCTTTTCTAATTCAATTGACTGACTTTGATGTCACCCCGGCTGACGCAGTTAGGCTCTATGATGACTGTTTCACTGTCCTCAGGAACATTTGCTTCACTAAAACCAGAGTAAACAGTAACCATACACATCATAATAACCATGCCTGGTGTAACAAAGAGTACAAGGAAACTAAAACCGCCTTAGTTAAATCTATAAAAAAATGCAAACAACCATTAATTCAGGAAGCGAGGGGCAGGTATAAAGTAACCCTTAAAAATAGTAAATAAAGCTGGAACTCGTCTATTTGGGAGGATGCCCTAGAAGCAATTCAGATGAAAGACCAAGCCACCTTTTGGCACATACTAAGCTATGGAAGCATATCAAGTAAAATGAGACTTGAAATCAACATTTTGCCTACGGATTGTGTGGTCCATTTCAAATCTCTTATACCAAGGGTAAACCAACCTACCCCTAGCGGGACTTGCCCACCCAAGACCCCTTGCCTAAAGCGAATCAAACACGGGCCGAGAACTATTTGGGTCCTGGCTAGGACTTGCAAACGAAACTATAGTATTTACATTGAGAGAAACTCAACAGGCCATCCATGAATTAAAAGCTGGTAAGGCTCCTGGGCCAGATGGAATTCCCGGCTACTCGCTTAAATCTGTACCTGAAATCTGGGCACCATACTTAAACCACATTTGTCTTTTCATCGCGGCAGGTGCACCCATTCCTGACTCCTGGAAGGGAGCAATAAGTGTCCCCATATATAAGAAAGGTGCGAGAGCAGCCCCGGCTACCTACCAGCCAATAAGCCTGATTGATGTAGCCCAGAAGATCTTTTGCAAACAAGTCCTGAACCACCTCAACATGTGGCTGGAGGACAACAACATTCGGTCCCCATTCCAGGCTGGGTTGTGCAAGAAAATAAATACCATAGATCAGGTCTTTAGGTTCTTGATGCTGATGTGGTAAAGGGTGGACCTTAATGGAGGGAGCCTTTACACAGCATTTTTGGACCTCAAGGCTGCCTTGGATATGGTTCCCGGAGACAAACTGTAGGCTGCCTTGAGGGATATGGGGATCCCTCTTGCGCTACTTGAAATAATCGGGAGACTGCACTCTTGAAACTATGCGAATTGAGGTGTGGCCAAGAGGGTGAATTAACTGATAGTATTTCTGTAGACAGAGGTGTAAGGCAAGGATGTGTCCTTGCTTCCACACGTTTTCTTCTTTTTATTAACAGATGTGCCGAATTCCTAATGGGGTGCATAAATGACTCCCCGTTCTTAGGTGGTGTTAAGATCCTGGTGTTACTATACGCTGATGACACCCATCTGATGTCAAAAACCCCCAAAAGCTTGGAATTATTGCTCTGAAAGATTTAATTTATTTTGCACTACCAAAGGGCTAGGAATAAATGCAGACAAAACAAAATTTATGGCTATCCACCACAGAGGCGTTTTCGAAGAACAGTCAAACCAGGGGGAGTCAATTTAATTTTAAATCTGTTTTATTGAAAGAACACCATCAGCCATACAAAAGCTTAGCGCCTTCAACCCAGCGGGCCGACTTGCTACTACACAATGATATCAACCAGGCAAAGCTAAATGGGAGTCAGAGCATACATTCCCAACTTTAAACACAGCATGCCGAGAACACACCCATCCGGGTCCGGCCGCGTCTAATAAAATGGGGAAAGGGGAATGGACTGGCAAATAAGTTTAGGAGCAGATGAACAAGACACTCAGGGTGCCCTGCGTCCCTGTCCCCCAGATGTGCCCCATTAAGGTCTATAAGTTCCAGTATGCGCTCCCCATATCGGTGTAAGTCTTTCTTGAATTTCAAAAGAAACAGAACACTCGAAGCAATTTTAACCGGGTATGCTATCTCAACCATATGTGCATAGGGTATGCAACTACACAAATCAATGTAAAAATGCCTGTCCACACCCGGCCATACACCTCCGCTAGTTAACCACCCCAATGCGAAACAAAGGCTAATATACCCCTGAAAGAAAAGAAACCCTACCCCCCCGCCCCCACCAATCCCCCCCATTCCATGTCCACTCTACAGCTCCACTGAACCCCCTAACGTGGTTCCCTCACTCCACCGTCTCTGATGTGTCCGTTAGGCGTAGTAAACGTAGGTAACGTGGGCAGGTGACCTCTCGGAATTCAGTAGCCAAAAGAGCCAGAAAAGGCTGCCACAACTCCCGATACTTGGCGCCCTCACCCGCCATGGTCAACGTGAGTTTCTCCATTCCCAGGACGTACCACAAACGGTACAGCCACCCCGTAAAGGTCGGGATGGTGGGGGAACGCCAGTGAATAAGAATGTTCTGTATCGCCGACCCCAGCGCTATTGCCATTTGCCGACCTCTACGTGATCGAAGCGAGTACGTTAAAGGGTTGGGAAGACCAAGCAAGATGTACACTGGAAATCGAGGCAGCACTGTGTGAAAATATTTATCGACCTCATCAAGCACCTGCGTCCAATAAGGCTGAATGTGGTCACACTCCCACAACAAGTGCGACAATGTACCTATATGATCACACCCTCTCCAACACCGTGACTCCCTCGTGTGGTCCATGGAATGTTGACGTTCTGGAGTGCAATACCAATATGTTACCACCTTCGTGAGAGTCTCAGTGAGCCCCATATGGTAAGCCGAGTGCCGGGCCCTATAGTAGATCCCCTCCCACTCCCTGTGGCTGAGTGTCCTGCCTAGCTCCCTCTCCCAGCACGCCCTACCAGGATTGTGAATGTGTGCAAATCTGACATGGAGCATTCTATATAAATCCGAGATTAATTGTTTGTCCGATGTGCGTGTAAGAAGCCATCGCTCATAGGGGGAGCAGCGTCTGTCAGCCATCGGGCGAACTCGCTCATCAAGCGCCCAATGACGAGCTTGCAAGTACCTGAGCCTTTCGGTTTCCGGCAGCACATATTCCTGTTTAAAATGCTGAAAAGGGATCATGCCGTCTGCCCCGTATAAATGATATAGGAAACGTCAACCTGCTGATTTCCATGCTGCGAAGGCCACCTGGTCCATCCCTGGAGCGAAATCCTTATTGTCCATCAAGGGAGTAAGCGGGGAGGGAAAGGTAGTAAAGTCATGTTTAATATTTGTGTGGTCCCACACCTCGAGAGGAATCCGGGTTATACATGAGGCGTACAGATTGGGGGGCCTATGTTGCTTGCGGAGTAAAGGAATCTCCTGCAGAGGCCGAGCAGCTACTGCTTGGTCTTGAAACAACCAATGCCTCTCCGATTCCCAACGACTCCACTCAACCAGGTATTGTAACTGAGCCGCCTGGTAGTATAGCTGCAGATCTGGAATTCCCAAACCACCTCCCTCAGGGGGCAGAACTGACAGCAACCGCTCCATGCGCCGTTTCCGACCATGCCATATAAATTGGGCAAGTTCAGACTGGGTCTGCTGTATCTAGCCCGCGGGCGGGCGTGAAGGAATAGTACGAAAGAGATAAAGAATTTGAGGCAAGATGGTCATCTTAACCGCTGCAATTTTCCCCAGCCACGAGAGGGGGCTGTATTTCTATTGACCAAGTTCCCGACGAATCTTCCGGCGAAGGGAAGCCTAATTGATAGCAACAACTTGCGGGAGAGTGGGTGCCAACTGAATTCCCAAATAGGGAATCGTGTCAGAAGCCCACTGAATGGGCAGCAAACCCTGAAGATATTCCCAGGTGGATCTTAACAGGGAGAGGTCAAGGGCCAATGATTTGTCGGCATTGACCTTAAACCCCGCAACCCGTACAATAGAGTCCAACTCCACAAGGCAAGCTGGCAACGCCGTGTGTGGACTGGACAACGAGATCAACACATCATCTGCATACAGACTAATGGTGTGGACATATCCCCTGAACCGAATTCCGGAGCTCGCTGAATTTTGCCTAATCCGCTGGGCGAGCTGTTCCATGTAGGCGGCAAAAAGGAGGGGTGACAAAGGGCACCCCTGTCGGGTACCCCTCCCTATCAGGAAGCTAGTGGACATGTAGCCATTCATCCGGACAGAAGCAGACGGGAACGTATAACAATTAAATATGTGGGTGCAGAATTTCTCCCCCAGGCCCATCCGTTGCAAGACCCGCTCTAGATATGGCCAATGAATACAGTCAAATGCCTTCTCCGCATCGATGGTGAGGAGCAGATACTCTCCCTCCGTGCGGGAGGCCTTCTCGATTAAATGGAGAGCACGTTTCGTGTTGTCTGATGTTTGGCGCTCCGGAATAAAACCCGCCTGATCCGGGTCAATAAGGCCAGGCATGTGAGGTGCGAGACGGTGAGCCAAAATCCCTGTGTACAATTTAAGATCTACGTTTAAAAGGGAAATGGGACGATACGCACCACACTGAGTCCTATCCTTCCCTGGCTTAGGGATGACTGCTATGGAAGCCTCTAAGAGATCCCGGGAGATCGCCCCTGGTTCGTAAAAGGAATTGAAGAGTTGGGTGAGGAGAGGTGCGAGCCGGGTATAGAACTTTTTATAGAAGATGGCTGGGAAGCCGTCTGGTCCGGGGGCCTTTGCAAGCTTCAGCCGCGCTATGGCAGCAATTACCTCCTCTACCCATATGTCCTTATCTAAGAGATCGGCCTGCGCCTGAGTCAGGGGTGGGAGAGTGACGGAGTCCAAAAAGTCCGCCCCTTCCGCCTCGTCCAATGGGGAGGCGGTATAAAGCGTGGCATAAAAATCGCGGAATGCCTCGCGATGGCACCATCCTCTGAGATTCGCGTGTCATCTTCTCTATGGATCTCACGAACCCCCTGTTTCTGTCGGAATTCATGGAGCTTGAGAGCAAGAAGGCGCCCGCAGCTGTCTCCCCCGGTATAGTAGGCGTGTTTCAACCTCAGGGCCGCCAACTCCGCCCTATCCTGTTCCAGTGCTGCCAGTTGTTGGCGCATCGCTTTCAACTGACGCCACACACGGGGAGCTCCCGTTCTCTGATGCATCTGCCCCAGTTCTCTTGTCCGGCGCGTTAGGTCGTCTCGCTTACGCCTGCGCTCTACATTGTCTGCCGCCGATATATCAATAAACTCTCCTTGGAGGACCGCCTTTAGCGCTGCCCACTGGGTAGCCAGAGTCGTGTCAGTGTAGCGTTATGTGACTGGAAATCAGTAATGGGACCTTGTATGTGTGTAACCACATCAGCTCTGTGTAAGAGGGTGTCTCTAAGGCACCATATCCGAGCCGTCTGTGACAAAGGTGGAAGGGTGAAAGTAGCAACCACCGGTGCATGATCGGAGAGTGAGCCAGCCCCTATCTCAGTGCCTATCGCCATCTCTCGAACTGAGGTAGACACCAAAAAATGATCTAGTCTGGCATAAGTCTGGTGGGCGTGTGAGTAGTAAGAGTACTCCCGGCCCTGCGGGTGGAAGCTACGCCACAGATCACAAAGTCCCAGATCCCGCAATCTTCCCATCCCCGGTGCCGAGAGCGCTCCGGCTTGGTGCGTCCGCTGACAGGATCTGTCCAATGTATTATCAAAGACAAGATTCAGATCCCCACCAATGATAATACGGGGGTCTGCCGTTGCCGTGATGTCAGTCAGGGCGGAGTGGAGAAATTGTTCCTGACCCTCATTTAGACCGTATATGGAGCCTATGGTAAATGTCATGGTGCCCAGGGCGAGTCTGTAGCCCAGTAACCGACCCTTGATTTCTGCCTCCTTCCGCAGAACCTCTCCCTTAAATCGCTGCGCCACCAGTATCACCACCCCCGCTGCCGTGGTAGGGCCGGAACAAAAGAATTGCACCGGGAATTTCCGTGATCGGAGACGGTGGCAGTCCCTAGCTAATAGGTGCGTTTCCTGCAAGAGGCATAAATCGGCTTGGGAGTTTTCAAGACAGGATAAGACCGCCCTACGCTTAACAGGGTTGTTGAGGCCCCGAACATTGAGAGTTAGGATTGTAAGTGTGTGAGCCGGCATTTCTGTAATCATAAGGACCCAAACTGCCCCATCGAAGCCCCTATGACTACCCAATGGGGATGTAGAGTGAGGAGCCTGCATGCGTGACATCATCGGATGGAGCCTCAGTAACCCCCCCGATAGTGGACATGGAACCCCGAATACCCCCAACCCAAACCCCAATCCAAAATCAAAAAGACCAACCACGAAGAAAACTGTGTCGCAACCCATTGTCCTCCACCTCTCGGTGAATGGAAGGATGACATCATGGAGTAAGTAGCCTGCGGTGGGATGGCCGCCCCCCGCCAACGACCCGTGTAGTAAACTGTGAACTAGCCCGACCCTCGCTGCTGCCAGGGTCAGCTAGGTCGAGAACTGTTCAGCTCCGCAGATGCGGACTCCAGAGCTGCCTTCTGGCCTTTAAGTATATCTGCCGCTGGGGGTTTCCTGGGACGCCGTCGACGGCCCTGCTGGTGCCACTTGGCCCATGAATCATCCGCCTCCCGGAAGGGACCATCGTCCTCGCTGTCACCTGTTGGTATCTCCACTCCCAACAGCCTGCCCGCTTCTGCCGAGGAGTGCAATTGGTAAAGTGTGTTGTCAATCTGGAACACCAAGCGGAATGGATGGCCCCAGCTGTAAGGAATCTTGCGTTGCTGGAGATGCGCGGTAATTGGCTTGAATGTCTTGCGTTTGTGGAGGGTGAGAGCGGAGAGGTCCTGAAACAAAACCGGTCATTGGTCGCGGAACAAAACCGGGTGCATCTGGCGGGCCTTTCTCATTATATCTTCTTTAGTGCGGTAGTCTTGAACGCACACTAGTATGTCCGGTGGCGGGGCGGATGACGCCCGCGGAGGCCCCACTCTGTGTGCTCGATCAATCCGCAGCTCCGTTTCGAGTGGCCGGCCCAAGATGTGATTAAAGAGTTCTCTTGTATACCTAAAAAGGTCCTTCGAGTCGTCGTCCACCATTACTCCGTGGATCCGTATATTGTGTCGCCGGGACCGGTTCTCCAGGTCCTCCACGTGCGTTTGGAGGTCGACCTGTTGGTCGAGGATCTGGAGTATTTCCTGCTGTAGCGCTGCCAGCTCCGTATCCCGGCCGTCACTTTTGCCCTCCAGCTCGGCCACTCTTTCCCCCATGTTGTCCACATCCCTACGGACCTCCCTGAGTTCTGCCGTGAACTCCCGTTTGAGGGTATGGACATCTTCCCTCAGGCCTGCAAACATGGACTCCAGGAAGGCCTTGGTAATCGGTTCTGCGCCCTCACACGTCGCTGCTGCGGGGCGCACACCGCCGGTCGCCATGTTGTCCGCGTGCTGTGCTGCCTGCACTTTTGCAAACAGGTCCTTCAGAGTTTTGTCTTTACGCCCCTTAAGAGGGACCATAGCGCGCTGCGCTCCGGGCCAAGAGGTGCTCCGGACGTCAGGACCTCCCCCCCTCTTGCTCTCCCCGCTGGTGTAAAAGTTCAAGATCGGAGCTTCTGGAATAGGCCCCGTGCCCCACCACTGCAAGAGCGTCCGCCACACTCCGTCTGTCCCAGTCTCTTCAGCGCGATCTCGTGCCCCACTTCCGCCAATGTGCCACCGCTGTGCCACAGGTACTGTCCCTCCAGCTCCCCCACCGGACCTCCAGCTGATGCAAGGGGGTGCCCCTCTTCGCAGACATTCGCTCGTGAGCCGCCCACCTCCGGGGCAATGCACCCTCTGACCCACTAAGCACGGGCAAATGGCAGGGGGAGGGGAGAACCGGCCCTCTGCCAGTCTGTCCTGTATGCGTACGACCCCCCCGTGCACCACCAAATCCAATGCCCTCAGGAAGCAGGCAAGGCTCAGGGCGAGGCACTCCCCTCCCTCCTCAGGCGGCGTCACCACTGCGGTCAGTAAGATACCTCAGTCCAGCTATATCAGACCTCCACGCCCGTGTCCGCCGCAGCCGTAAACCCCCTTCTGGGACCCGGGCAGCATGCAATAGATCCTCCTCAGTCGCCGGGGGTGCCACGTTAGCAGTCAGGAGAGGAGAGGCAAGCACACCACCACCCCGCTCAACCTGCTGCTTTCCCAAGAGAGCCGGGGATCGTGCCAGGCAAAGCGTACCAAGGGTCCCCCCATCATGTCCAGTCCAGGAAGGGAACCTCCCAGCAACGTCAAAATCTCCTCACCGTCCACTCCGGTGCTGCTTCAATACCCAATCAACCAGGCCACGGGGGGTCTTCAGACCGCCATTTCCCTCCAGCACATCAAGATGGCGGCCCACACAGGGCAGACAACGGTAGCCGCCCCCTCCGCGGCACCCCAGGTATCTGCCAGCAGCGTCCCCCTCACAGTCCCGAGGGACTCCCGCTCCTACCAGTCTGCCAAGCTCTCCACTGCCCGATGCCGGTTAGGCCTCCGATCTCCTCCGCCCAAGGATGAGTCTCTCCTGTGCCGCTCGCTGTTAACCCCCACAGGCCTACCAGCCCGTGGGGATCCAGACTCCTGCCAGATCTCTACCGGACCTCCAGCTCACCATCCGCTTCTCTCCAGGGCCGGCTCTCCCGTTGCAACGGCCTCGCCTCCAGCAGGGTCCCCCGGGGGCTCGGCCTACTCCGAGCCCACTGAGGCACCCCTGAACCGGGCCCAGCCCCGCAGCCCGTGAACTGGGCAGTCCGCCGTCTCTCCTCGATGTACTCTGCTGTGCTCCCGTCACTCGCGCCTGCACCCGGGAGACCAACGCCGCGGCAGGCGGGCGCCACCTCCAGCAGTCGGGCAGGCGCACAGGCCGTCACTCAGGCCTCACGATGAGCGGACGTTCCACTTTAGGCCTCGCCACGCTCCGCCACCAGTTCATCGCCACCAATTCCTCGGGGAGCGCTTCCGATCTCTTTCGCTGCTCCCCGCTGGCTTCCCGGTCCCCACCGGCTTCACAGCGAGGGTCAGCAGGCTCTCGGACGACCCTAAGGCCGGTGCTTCAACAGGCCATCGGGGGGAGCTCCGACACTACACGTCCGCTCCCACCGTCATCTAGGCCACGCCCCCCGGGGGAGTCAATTTAGAGAGATTCTCAGACTTTGATTATTTGGGTATACGCCTTTCCAACACCAGCTCTTGGAACAGCCAGGTCACCAAGAGTAGATTACTACTTAACCACAGGACAGCAGCCATGTTGAATTTTGCTAGGAATACATATTTTCATACTATGTCCCCACTGGTGGAAATCTAGAGAGCCCAAGCCGTGGCTGCGGCTACTTATGGCTCTGAACTATGGGGCCACAGCAATGTTAACACGTTGGGTATTGCTGAAAACAAGTTTCTGAGAACAGCACTTAGATTCCCACAAGGCACACCCCAGGTTTTTTACAGAGTGAATTTAAAAGTACACCCTATTGATGCTAAAGTGAGACTGAAACCAATTCTGTATTGGCTGAGATCATGGCTGCTCCAAGAGCTGGAATGCTTTAGAACTGGATTGAAGGATATTCTTTTCACCCCAAGGTGTGCTAATACTTTGCCTTGGCTCAGCTACATCAGGGAACTCTCACTGCACTGGGGGCCCTATACCTTTGGTAACGCCCAGAGGGCATCTCTGTCTCCTCTGTAAAGGGGATCAGAGAGGTCTTCTGGACAAACAAATGAAGGAGGGTAATGGAAGCCACCACCAGTGGCAGTTGTGCCGTTTCTCTGCTGTACCACAAAAAAACTGAGCCAAGGTACGAAAGCTTCCTGGATGAAATTGACTCGCCATTTCTAGGTCTTTATACATCAGATTCAGGCTGGGGGCTCTGTCACTCACAGCTTTTACCAGCAAATGGAGATCCTACCCAAGGGGTGGTGTTGTTTGATCGGTATGTGGTATAGCACAGGAGACAGAGGCCTAACTACTCTTATTTTTTGCCCATCATATATCAAACAGCTAAGATGCTGGATTGCTCTCTTGTGCAGACGCCTTGGAACAAGGAAATATAAACAAACATTTTGCATCTGCACGTCGAACATGGGGTCTTGGGCGGTATTTGCAATAGCCAAATTTCTAGAATCCGTCTGGCCAATTCGCTCGCAGATATCCACGCAAACGCCAGAACTCAATCGCTGAGCAAAAAAAGTTGAATGCAACAACGACTTTTTAGCTACAGTTGCACACCATCACCCGATGAACCATCAAACATAATAATCCAAGAATAGATTTACCTTTAACAAAATTTTATTCTATATACCATCACCCCCAAACTTATGTTTTAAAGTGTGAAAATTGTTATTCGGAATTTTTTTACACCTAAAAATGAAATATCTTTTATTACGGTTTTGCCCCTTTCTCAAATATTAGCTTTGAATCTATTTACTGAACTGTTTGCTTATTAATTCAAGTTGACTTTTATCTTATGTTGCTTTTATTGTCGCTGACCGAAATAAAGTATTTACTGGAGAAAAAGAGGAAGAAAAATGAATGAGATAGAAACGGGGAAAGAATACAAGACAAAGAGAAAGTAGAGGAAGAACACAAGAAGTATAAAAAAAATGACAGAATGAAAGAAGTAAGGAAGAAAGTGAGAGGGAGAAAGAAAAAGATGAAGAAAAGAGAGAAAGGAGAGCAAGCAAGAACCCGGGGAAGAAGAAAACATAAAAGAAATGGAGACAGAAGGAAGGAGAGAGGGAAAGTAAGAATGAAAAACCAGAGAAAGAAGACATGAGAGAAAGGGGCATATTATCAAGAAACGGCGTTAAAATTTTCGCCGCTAAAGCGCCAGAAAACTGCCGCTAAAGCGGCGATAATGGGCTTGATAATATGCCGCAGAGAATTCTCATAGAAGCCCATGTTCTGGTGTCAACATGGGCTTCTATTGGAATTCTCTGCGGCATATTATCAAGCCCATTATCCCTGCTTTAGCGGCAGTTTTCTGCCGCTAAAGCGGCGATCATTTTAACGCTGTGCTTGATAATATGCCTCGACGAAAGTAAAAAAAGCAAAAAATCGAAAAATTGAAAAAGAAAGAAAGTGAAATTAGGAAAGAGCGTGATCTACATGGTATTGCATTGTCATCTGCCCAGGCCTCACACAATCAGGTGCACTGGGCCTGATTTACAGAGGTAACCGACACTTTTGAGTACGTTTACACTTTTTGGTAAGTTTACTTCTTTTCGATGTTCACAAACTGCACTTTTGTAGTAATTTACACTTTTGAAGTAAATCCTTTATAATTCACTTGTACTGCAACACCCCCCAATAGAAAAATAATGGAGGTAGGGACTTGGTACAAAAGTTGAAGTTGCTACAAAAGTGTAAGTTTGGGAATACTGAAAAATAGTAAACTTATTCAAAAGTGTAAGATACTGCAAAGTGCAGTTTGTGAATAGCACGCACAAGACTACAGTAGCACTACAAAACCCACTACAAAGTGCAGTTTGTGAATCAGGCCCATAATGTTTTTTTCAGAACTTTATTAAGATTGTGCAGTACAGAACGAATTAACAATTCCACATGTCTACACAACCACGAGTGGCTACTTCTAATTACACACCATCATTATTGTAGGAGGTTTTCAATACATGAGACTGAGTAGCAGTATGTTTAAAGATAATTAATTTTAGAAAAAAAGAATACACAACTTACATTCCAATTTGAAATCAACAAAAGTCGATCATGTGCTGAGTTGGAAATGGAGGGAGAAGTAATCTGGTATACATTTGACATATGCAGCAATGCTGACAAGTGCCCTGGGCCTCTCTGAAGTTGAATCTCACTGTTCGCCTATGTTCGGAATGGTGTCCATTTTTTTCATACTTACTCATAATCTCAGAATGTAGCAGTGATTTTCTATTCATTATATAAATTTTACAGAGCATGGACCACCACATGGAGGTGAAAGAAGTGTGCAATTCCATGAATTTTGTGATGGTGAGCTTCACAGCCAGAAGCTTGTGAGTTAATATTCTACCTTTTAGGGTAGCCAAAGGGTATTCTGAAGCAACTCCGTATCATCAAACAATAAAATAAAAGGATCCAGTTTCACACCAATCGCCCTCCTGGTTCTGGTCTAGGAAAATATCTCTTTCAAAAAAATGTGCACACTGCTGCAAGACCATGACATATGCTCCACTGTGTCCATCACCCATCCCTCCAGGGACCCAAACACTGCGTGCAAACACATTTGGGTTAGATGCCATCTCATGAGGATATTCTACCCGTTTTCTTAACACTAAGAGAAAATTGATGTTTTAGCAGCTCTAGACCATATTTATAATCAAGAGTCTTGAGAGATTACTATACCTACTTCTACCTCCCATGTACGGATGCAAATTTGCTTGAGGGAAACATTTACATTACTCAGAATATGCTTAAGGTAGATATACCATTCTTTGAGTGTTGCACTCACAGCAGAGTTTGATAGTATTTAGCTCTCTAGCCGCACCCACGTTTACATCTCTTTGACCCGCAATGTTGATTGTTTGGAGGACAGATTTGATGACAAGGGTTGAGGGACCTAATTTGTCCTACCTCATAGGGATCTCCCAGGACTGCCTCCAGCCTCTCCAACTATTGCCGAAAATTGTGGTCACTTATGCCTGACATGCAGAGAACGAGTATCAGTGGCGAGGGGAAAGTAGTTTATCCACCTCTTGTAGCAACAACATTCCAATTTTATATTGTGGTATAAGTAAATTGTAACAAGTGCTCCCATTTTAGTACATGTCACGGAGGCCACAGTAATACATACACTGGGCAAGAGGTGTTGTAGTTTTTTGTACCCACAATATTTTACTCAGAGGGTCAGCAACGTCTATCAGTGGCTTCAATTGTGTCATGTGAATATGGCGTTCCACCAGAGAAACCCAGCCAAAACCCCCTTCATATATGGGCTTCAAAACAGGAGGTCTGGAAATTGCAGGTGCTTTATTAAGCAACGTGAAAGTAATATGTTTCTATTGAATCCCCTTCTACAACTCACCCGGAAAGTACATGGGTGATGTCTGACATATATAACAAGCTCATTAATGTATATACAAGCAAATCAACCGAACCAATAAATACCCAGCCTTCCCCACCTGTACATGGCTTTGAAAAGAGAGCCAATTAGACGAAGAGCATTGCAGACACAGAGATGTTTTTTGTTGCCTGGCAATCTCAATTCTAAGAATTCCAATATATCTGGGATCAGGTAGAAAACATAAGAGGAGCTCATTATTCCCTGGTAAAATGGGAGATTAGTCAGGTCAACTAAACCTACTGATTTTAAATAATTAATCTTAAAGCCAGAAAATAGCAAAATCCTGAATTTCTCTTATGAGGGCCGGTAGTAAGTGTGTGGGATCAGTTAAGAAGCATTAAATATAGTCAGCAAACATGGCTGGCTTGTCACAGGCTAAGCTCACTATCTCACTCGAATCCCTGATCTCTAGATCACGGCTGATCTTCTGGACCTGACATTCCAATATTAAGGTTAAGAGATGTGGGTCGGGGCACCCTTGTTATGTGGCTCTAGAAAGCAAAATTGATAAGGTTATGGTGTTAATCACCCTTATCATAGTCAATGGGTGCACAGAATTTGGGAAAGCAAACTTCCAAATAGTAGGCACCAAACTGGTTTAAGAGTTTGGCGCAAAAAGTACCAGTCAACCCTAACAAAGGCCTTCTTCCATCCAACAAGAGAAGGAGCATATGTGAATGTGAGTGAACAGTAACATTGCACAGGTTCAGAGTCAAGTAAATGTTATCCAGGGTATGCATGTTTTTGAAAAAGCCTGACTGAGCTGGTTGCACAGGCAGTGGCCACACATTTTCAAGTTAACTAGTAATAATTTTAGTGATTAATTATACATTGTTGTTCAAAAGGGCAATAGGATGATATAGCCTCGGAATCAGTTTTTTTTTTTAGATTTGAGAATCAGAGTTGTCACTGATTCCACCGCAATTTCTGCAACAGAAGCTAAAAGTAGAAAATGATTGAAAGCATTCAAGAGTGGTTCTATAAGAATCCATTGTCAGGAAACGGCAGGCATAGCCTCCTTCAAGCTTCAGACACTGCCTGAAGGAATCATGGAAAATCTTCTTAATAATGGTGATATTTTCTCTATAATACATATTAGGATCTTCTAACTACAACTCATATGATCCGCTGGGACTATGCTCAAGTCAGGAGGGGAGTAGCTATAAATTGGGTGTTTGCACATCGGCTGACGTGTGCAATTTCAAGCCCCTTGAAGATTGTCCTTTCAGTGCGAAGCAGGATGCTCTAAGAAGAGAGGAGAGATATTTGCCCCCATCTGGCAGTGTTGTGTTTAGCCTTGAAGCTCCGTGGATTGGCAGCTGAGGTCAGACCACTAATCTGTTTTTTTATAACTCTGTTTTTTCCCTTCCCCCGAGGAGGTTTACTTTAATGAGATACTTTTGTCTGGCTGCCCATTTTATGAAAGCACACTAGCTGGTGTGACACACAGGGGCGTAACACAGGCCCCCGCAGCACCCGCTGTGCGGTGGGGTCCCCCAAGCTGCCGGGGACCCCCTCAGCACACTACTCAGGCCTGAGAGCTCCAGATTAAATCCGGAGTGGGGGCCCCTCCGTGTACCTTGCAGGGGGGCCCTCTCAACTTTCGTTAGGCCACTGGGGACACACTCTTGCAGCACGAGGTGCACACAGAGAAGAGTGTTTTTATCGCTGGATTCTGAAACTCTTTAGTCCAGTTGGCATGCCCTTTTCTAGGTACAGCAGAGTGCTGTTTTCTTTTCGGATTTTGAAGGTGAGGCGTGCTATGCTTCCAACGTAATTCAGAAAAGTGAAATTAACACTTTGTTTTCTAACTTAATGAAGGTATCTAACTGCTGAGAATCAAATTTTTCCAGTATTCTATGTTGCATCCTTTTGTGTTCACTGCCAAGATTATCGACTATTTAATTTAGGGGAAACACCTTGTGACTTTTAACAAGGGATTAAACTCAGAATCTTGAAGATTTCATGTGCAAAGACTTTGTTTTAGAATTCACTTGGTCCTTCGGCTGCAGTGCTTTCTATTTCTCCAGGACAGAAAGGATAGTTTCACAGTCTTCCTTGGGTGGCACTGTAATTCCGACCGTCACAGCACTGAAACAGCCATGGTCCATATTGTTGATGATGCCCTATGCTCGCTTAACTGGAATGAATCTTGCCTCTTGATCCTATTGGATCTGTCAGCAGCCTTTGACACCATCAACCAAGCTACTCTGCTAGACATTCTAGAACAGGGGATGGGCCTCTCCGGCACTGTGCTACCTTGGTTCTCCTATTTCTACACAACAGGTCACAGCGCTTCCAAATTAATCACACCTTATCCGAGTAGGGTATCCCCCTGGGCTCTCTCCTCTCCCCGACACTGTTCAACCTCTACATGGAGCCCCAACCAATATCCTTAAATGTTCTTGCATCTTCTACCATATGTATGCCGACGACACCCAACTCTTCGTGAGCATAGCCTCAGTTGAGGACATTCTCACCCTCAATAACACCCTAACATTAACACAACAATGGCTGACTCACAGTCACCTCAAACTCAATGCCTTCAAAACAGAATTGTTACTGATCGCTCCACTCACCTCCACTTCTAAGGTTAAAGAATGGATGCCCCTTCTCTCTGCCTTAAATTGCACCACACTCATCGTCAAATCCCTAGGTATCACCCTAGACAAAGAAATCTGAATGCATAAACACATCAGCGCCATCCCCAGAGGAGCCAACCATCAGTGGAATATCCTTAGAAAACTAAAACCTTTCCTCCCCGCAGCAGACCTTATAACTTGAACTGAGGCATTTTTGCTTTAAAAACTCGATTATGGTAGTGCTACCCTTGTGGGCCTTACAAAAATCTCACTTGCTCCTTTTAGGGCCACTCTTAGTTCAGCAGCCAGGCTCATCACAGAATCTAAAAAACAGTCATAACATCACCCCTGACCTACGTGCTCTTAATTTGGTGCTGCATGAGGCCTGGATGCCTCTCAAAATCGCTTGCATGACTCATTAAGCATTACACCACAACACACCCTCCAACCTGTCCCAGAAAATTACCCTTTTGAGTAGTAACAGATCCTCCAGAAGTACGAGTTCCTTACTGCTAAAACCACAAAAATTCAAGAAAAAGAACATCTACCACCGTTCCTTCTCTTGAATGGCCCCTAATATCTGGAACTTTCTCCATTTGAGATCATATATAACCCATCCTGATCCCTCTTCAAAAAAGAGGTAAAAAAATTCCTATCCAACAAATTCCTCTCTCACTGAATGACTTGGTCATAAGTTCAGATTTTTGTGATATTGGGTCTGTGCTAGTTTAAATCTGTCTTTATCCTGAAGGCCATGAGAAGAGCGCCAGAGGCGTTCTAGTTTTTTGCAATGACTTTTTTCAGACCAGAGTTTGGTATTCTGCCAAGCTCCAGTCTGACAAAAGTCATCACAAAAAACTAGAACGCCTCCAGCGCTCTTCTCATGACCTTCAAGATAAAGACAGAGTTAAACTAGCACAGACCAATATCACAAAAATCTGAAATCTGCTCGTAAAATGTTCATTGCGTCTCAACTTGTACAGGCAGGAAACACCCCTAGAACACTTTTTCAGATTTTAGAAACCTTTACCAACCCTAAGGCCTGCGATACATAAGAAGCCCCTACCCAAACCCTGTGTGATAACATAGCTACCCCCTCACACAAAAACTAGAAACAATATAAAGCAAAATCACCTCAGCCAGAAATGCTCAGGAAAGTACTAAAATAGATTACCCCCAGTCTATTCCAAAATCCATAACACTGGAGAATTTCCCTAAACTCACGCGGGAAAAGGTGGAATCTCTTTTAAAAATACTTAAATCAGGGTCCCTTTGGACTTCATCCCAGCCAAAATCACCTACCTGCTATCTAAACAGCTAGCGGCCCCCATCTGCTCAATTCTGAACAGTTCCATGAAAGATGGCAGTCTCCCCTTGGAGTGGAAAGCGGCAGACATTACTCCCATCAGAAAAAATCATAAAGCCCCTCTAGAAGATGCAACCAACTATCGTCCCATCTTTCTCCTACCCATGCACAGCAAACTTTTAGAAAAACATATTAATAAGCACCTACCGCAATTCGCAGAATCTTTGAACTGTCGAGATCCCTCCCAGTGGGGTTTCCGACCTAGCCACAGTACAGAATATGCACTTGTGGCAGTCACCGACAACATCAGAATGTCCCTGGATAATGGTCAGGCAGTGCATCTGGTGCTGCTTGACCTATCCGCTGCCTTTGATACCATCTCTCACCAGATCCTTCTTAAGAGACTGAGGAACAGTGGTATCCAAGGGAATGCTCTAAAATGGCTGTCCAATTTTCTAACTGACAGAACCCCGACCATAAACTTGGACCCTTTTCACTCCCAGACCACCAAAGTGACCAAGGGAGTACCACAGTGCTCTTGTTTGAGCCCCACCTTATTTAACATATATGTGGCTCCCTTGGCAAGCTTACTGAGGAATTTAGGATTCTGTCCTATCTCCTATGCGGATGACACCCAGCTTCTACTCTTCTTTGACAAAACCAACCCTAACACTCAAACCACCTTTACGGGCTGTATGAAGGATGAGAGAAAACTATCTGCAGCTTAACGTTGAAAAATCAGAAATAATGCTGTTCGGATATGCAGTAACAAGATGGTCCCCTAAATGGTGGCCCGAGGATCTTGGCTCTGCCCCAACCCCTAAACTAGTGGTGAAAATTCTGGGAGTTCGAATAGATAAAAAACTCACCCTAGAGGAGCACGCCACTTCTACAGCAGGGGCTTGCTTTCACACACTGAGCTTCCTAAGAAGAGTGTTTCCCTTTCTGCCGTCTCACACGCAGAAGACTCTAATCCAGGCATTGGTGCTTAGCCGCCTGGATTATTGCAACGCTTTGCTTATTTCAGCTAAGGTGAGCTCCGTGAATAAACTACAGGTGGTCCAGAATACTGCGGCCCACCTGGTTGCCAATGCCCCGCCCAGAACAGCTTACCTTCCTTTACTTCAAAAACTTCACTGGCTCCCAATTCGGAAAAGGATAAAATTCAAGATCTGCTGCATGGCCTATAAATCCTTACATGACCTAGGCCCCAGGTATCTAGCAGACAAATTTGTCAGAAACCAACCATCCAGGTCACTCCGGTCAGGGTTCAAAGCATTGTTGCACATCCCTCACTTTAAAAAAGCTTGCATGGGAGACAAAGCCTTTTCGCACCTAGCCCCCTGGATCCAACTCCCTACCCAACTACGCCAATGCACTGATTTTCTTGTATTCAGAAAATTGCTGAAAATCCTACTATTCTGAATTATCACTCTCTGATTGGCTTCAGCAGTCGTAGCATGGAGATACCCCAGTTGGGGTAATTCGGGCGCTTTATAAATCAAATCAAACCCAAGCTCCCTGTTTGACCCCACCACCTATTCAGTCCAATGCCTTCCGTCAATCCAAAACTTGCCCGAGTCTTCGACCTATGTTTCACTTCACCTCCCCCCATTATTCTATGCATCGCTACGTCTGGGATAACTGTGCCTCTAGTCCCCCAACCCTGCATCCTCCCTCCTTAACTACCTCAGTACGTTTATGTTCACTGTTGATCGTACTCTTCTTTGTTTTGGTGACTATTTGTTCAGCTATTTGCACTTTTATGTAACCTGGGTACCACTGATATTCTGCTTATATATCCCACTAATGCCAGTGTACTATTTATTTTTCTCTCCCTGTACCTAGTGTTACTGATATCGTTCCTACATTGTGAAGCGCCAAGTTGCCTTGTTCATTAGTGCTAAGATGCCACGTGCCTTCACTACCTCAGGCAAATCTATGCATCGACTCTCCCTTCCCTGGCAACTCCCTTTCTTTATCTACCTCATGACTTTTGGTGTTCATGTATCCTACTGGCTTTCAGACTCTTCTTTTATACAAGTGTTCCTGTGTATTTTTACTGGCGTTTTATATAACCCTGGTACATGCTGCTTTTTTGTTCCATTTACTGTTTGCGTTTTTACCATTACTATATATATTATATGTACTTTTTATGGAGCTCATGTTACGTATTGATGTGCTTAACCTTACCACCACTATACATAACTCTATGCACCTGTGATGTACCTCATATCATTATTGTTTGTACTTACTCTGTAAAGCGCTCTGATACCTTTGTGTCAGGTTCACGCTAACCACGTTTTCTCCCTGTTTTTATTGCCTTGTCTCATTTATTTTCTTTTTTTCCTGTTTTTCCCCCTTGTTTCCTACCTTTTCTGTCATGTTATCCCATTTTCCTCTTGTTTCTTCCTTTTCTGCCATGTTCCCCCCTTTTCCTCCTGTCCTCTTCCTGCTTTTTACTTCTCCTGTTTCTCGTCACTTTTCCCCTTTCCCTGTTTTTAGGTCTCGCCTGACCCAGCGCATGCGCTGGTCTGGCGAGACTTATTGAGAGGGCTCTAAAAAGTGCTACCAGGCGAGCCTAGAGCTACAGTGCATGTGCGCGGGCGCGCGCGCCGCTTTTACCGTGATTGCTTTCACTTTCGCGGCTGCAGGGCCGCTTTGATGTGTTATCGCGATCACTTTCACTTTCGCGGCCGCAGGGCCGCTTTGCATAGCCAATAGGTCTCGCTTTTGGGAACTTATAAGTATTTAGTTATGCAACTGTTGCATGGCTAAACACTTATAAGGTCCCAAAAGTGAGACCTATTGGCTATGCCAATGCTTGTTTCCTTTTGTCTTGCTTTCCAAACCCTATAATTGGCACTCTTAGATTTGGGTTAGTCACACACCCAAGAAGGTCACTATTGTAAGCAGTCTAGTGTGTAACAAGGACCACAGGAGATACGAGCATGTCGCTCCCTATGGTTCCTTAGAAGCAGATGCACTAAGCGCACCGCGCTATACGGAGATGACCCCACGGGATGGTGATTTGACTCTACACTGCTTACATTGACAAGGTGAGATGTGAGCCATTCGAAGTCCCTGAAATGAGACTTGTTTTGGCGATCACTTTAGTGTATGGGGCACACTGTGAGGCACACTGTTAGGCTGAATGTAGTGGGTGTTTACTACATTGGTTTATCTAGTACCTACAGGGCACAATGAGACAATAGACAATAAAGGTTGCCTGCCAATACAGCAGGCATCATGATTAGTAGCTACAATTTTGCACAGGCCGTTAGGGTTCTATTGTCTAGAATAGAAGCTTAGATGATTCTGCTCGCAGGCCTCTACCATGGGTCTATGATGTTGATATTGGACAGAAGCAGGAGTAACAATGCTTCAGAGTTTTTAATGTTACTTATTTAGTTTATTTAGTTTGGATCCATAGGCCAACCAATAAAGACCACACCAGCACAGGAATGATGTAGACTGCTTGGAGGTAGGTCTCTATTAGTAAAGGCATGGTTCAGCAGAACAAATATGTCTTATATATTTATTATAGTAGCCTCCTTCTACATTCTGCCCCAATAGACGGCACCCTTATGTCCTAAAGAGATCCACATTGTGTGTAGGGTCGAATTGTCAACATTGTTAATAGAGAATGTCTGATTTTCAATTAGTTGAAAACAGTAATCCGCGAATATAAGTTAAACTGTTGATGTATATGGAAAATCGAGACACACCAATAGTATATATGTATCGTTGTAACTGGTGTACATCACTGCATCTTTGAGCACTGCAACGTCTGCACTCTTTTTAATTGTATCCAACACAAAATCCCTATTTGGAGAATAAATGTAATAAACTGGTTTTATGATTAACAAAGTGAGCTAGAGTGACTTCAGCCACAGCACTGTGGGAGTGCAATCAGAGCCTAACTTAAAGTTCACCTGGGCCCTCTCTTTTCAATGAACACCCGTCATAAATGTAGGGAATTTGTATCCTTCCACTTCATCATGTCACCGGGACATTCAAGCACACATGAAGGCCCTCCTGTAGGATATTCAAAGGCACATGCACACACACATGATCCAGCCATGTAAGTCATCAATAAAAACTCTCCTAAGTAGGGCTGGGCATGAGCCAAAGGCCAAAGGAAGAATATATTTCTTTAGGACATTATTGTGTGAATTGCCATGCTTTTTATGTCTAAAGTGATATTGACCCAAGCTGCAATGCAGTACATTCACAATCATATGCCCCTCCTCCAGAGATTCGTTTTTTCTTACTCACTTCCCTCAGGCATGCTTTACGATGTACATACACCTATGCAGAAATGTTCATACAATAATACATAAACAAGCACAAGCTCCCCCACACACACACACACACACAGAACATGTCATGCCTATATTTATAAGGACCAGTCACTGACTATAATAGGGTGTGCATTTAGTACTCTTACTTCACATGTACTTTGATACAGGGGTAGGTCATACAATGGACCAAAGCAAGCATAACTGCTCCTTTACGTTTTTTGAGTTACTTGCTCAAAAGTACCCAAACAAACTATGGGAACCGGTCCCATGCACTGCTCAGTTGGTTCAAATCATTATTAACAAGCTGCTTCCATCTTGTGAAATTAGGGACCTGCATTTCCAGGTGGAAAGGTAACTCTGTTGGGTCCTGTAAGGATCCATCTTATTCATAGTTCTTCTCAATCTTTATTTGGAATCCATAGGCTAACTACTAGGAAACTTTGGCATCATACTTCAGCAATACATGAAACTCTATTCAACACTCTCCTCACTAAATGACATCACAACTCTTAAAAGAGGCATGGAAAGATAGTTTCCTGGGGCTCTGAAAATTCCTTGAAACGTAACCCTCAGAAAACAGAATTCCTACTATTATCCAAGAAATCCAATAAATTTTTTGATCCAGGCCTTATCTCAATGCTTGCGGACTATGGGTGTCAAGCATTTCCCTCTACGACTGTAAAATATTTTGGCTTCATTATTGACAGCACCCTCTCATTTGACCTTTACATTAGCAGGTTAGCTTATTCTGCAAATTCCAACGATCATTTAAAGTGTGATGCTCAACCACTTCTCACCTCCAGAATAGACTCTGCTAATGCCATCCTTAGATTGTCTCTCAGAGAGCACCCCTACTATCCCTAATATCAGTCCTGCATTCCACAGCCTGATTGCTCACAGAGAAAAGAAAATTCAAACACATAATGGAAGCTCAAATGAAATTCAAACTGGCCTCACGTTCAAGGCTCTCCATACAGGCAGCTAATTAAATGACCTTCTGAAAATCTCTGGGGATTCAAGAAACCCCTGCATCAAGGCCTCTTTCATTATCAAGCCTCTGAACTTCAGAACAACACAAGCTCAAAGACAGTCACTTCAATTCTCTTTATCTGGTTCGTAAATGTTACATACCATAAAAGCGCAGATAAAAAAGAACAAAAACAATAATCAATCACAGTTGGAGGGTAGTTCATTATTCAAACCCTCGAGATGTTTGACCCATTTCCTTTCACAATTTGAGCGTAGGACATGCAGAGTCAGCGAGTGACAAATGTTATCATTTTCAAGATTACTTAAAAATGAAAAGTCTTTAAAATTCTTCAAAAAAAGAAAAGATTTTTAAAAAGGCCTGTCTAAAAATTGCATAAAATGTATAGAAAAGTACAAGGCTAACTGTCCTGAGATTCCATCACAGGGACAATAAGGAAACTCCTTACTCCAACTGCACATATAAGGGAAGGCTGCCATATAATGAACTTGTCATTCTCACTTTTACATTTTTTATCATCTAATTAATTCAACAGCAAGTTTTTATGTTCCCTTTTCGAATAATATAGGACTGACTCTAGATTATCAAATGTGACAGTGTTTTTAAACTTGCCATAACTGTTGTTAATGTAATCAATCAAGGAATCTTTGGGGCATAATCAAGAGCAAGATAATCTGTTGTGAATGTAGTTAATGAAGTTTTGGCACAGATGGAGTGTTAGAAGAGTAAGGGCTGTATTTTCCAAACATTTTCTATGTAAAATAACTCTAGTTATTTTTGTTCTCCACACTTTGAAGGGTTTTATTTTTTGTGTGGCTCAATATTCCTGCTCCATACATTTCTGCTGTCAAACATTTAGTTTTGTAAATTACACACATTTCGTTAATAGGTTAATGGCCCAATTTTGTTGCACACCTAAAAATCCCTTCCACTAACTGTGTAAGCTGCTTACTCCATATATTCCAAAGGTACCCTCAATTACCAAGTGAGACAAATTGTACCTCAAGGTTTGAGAAGTTCATTACGCTATTCATATGCATTCTTTTAATATTGTGCGCACACATTTTTGCCATACCTGATCTACAAGTCATGGTGAAAAATGTACTTAGATCAACCTTCGAATCTCCGTTTTCCATGATCACTATGTATGAATCAATAAGTTGGGTGCTACAAACCATTAGATGTTCTTTATCCAGATGACCTTAATACCGGGTCATCTGGATAAAGTAAAATTGGAGTTGGGCGATGTGCTACTCTAGAGAGGTATGTTCCTTTAGCTTGTAAAACTTTATCAACTTCATTGATATATAGGGTGACCTGTAAAAGGGCCAAGACACAACCTTGTCTAACCCCTCTCTTCACCCTAATTGGAGTTTGACACTCTCCATGTGGTCCGTATCAGACCCTTGGGGTTGAACACTGATATAGGTGGGCAAGGAGAGCTACCTACAATGTCTTCCGGAGCACCTAAAGATGCCGAAGTGTGCCACACTGTAGAATGACTGACAAAGTCAAATGCACTAGTCAGGTCCATAAAGTAGTGATGTAAGTGTTCATTTATTGCCTTGATATATTTCCCAATTATCAGACTCAAATTAAAGCACTGTTTCACTGTACCGATACCCCTCCTAAAGATATACTATGATTCAGTAAGGATAGCGCCCCCCTCTGCCCAAACTTCTAATCTCTCCAATAGTACCATTTCCAGAATCTTCATGGATGAGTCCTGGAGGGAGATGGGGCGGTAGAACTATGGATCTAATCTGCTTCTCTTTTTAAAAATGGGAAGCACAATGGTCTCTTACCATATTCTGGGAAAGTTCCCAGAACCTGCTGCGTTGCACAGAAGGGTTAAAATAGGTGCCCATATATCGATGGTGTGCCTTAACAGATTCATTGGGACACCATCAGGACCGGGTCCCCTGCCTTTACTATACTTCTCTAAAGCAGAGGTAACCTCTTTTAATGTAAACATGACTAGGCTGCTTCTGCTCACCTAATTCACCTATTTCATTAATACTATCTACCTCTGAATCATTTAATAGTGCAGCAAAATGACTGAACCAGCCGTGGTGCATAATCAGAGAGTCCGATTGTGGAGCAGAGGTTTCCTTAAAGAGAGGCAAATTTATAACCTTCCAAAATAAAACATTTTCTTTCTATCTGCTCGCTTGTACCAATTTTCCCATGCCGCTTTCTGGACCTCTTTTTCCCTTAGAAGTAGTCCACATTTGTAACAATATCTAATGGATTTTATAGCCTGTTTATCTCTAGGCCTTTTATGGAGGGCTTCTTTTAACAGTTTAAGTGCTTTTGAACATGCATGATCTACCCAAACATGTTGTTTATTTTTGTGGTTGAAGACAGGTTTTGATAAAAGTGAATTAATCACCATGCTTATCGCTTGGAACGCCTCGAGAGTCTGCAAAGCCTTAACACCCTGATCAAAACATGCTGCACAATCAGAACTATGATATTTAATCAAGGTACCAAGGACATTTTTGGGTGCACTCCTGTCCACTTATTTCTGGGCCCATTTTGTCTATCCACCAATATTATTATCTGTGCGTTTTGTTATCAATTGCCTGCTTAAATAAAATTGAAACACTGCCAATAGCAGGTCTTGGTTGCTCAAGCCTATTGGTCTGACTGTGAGCTTGAGAATGGCTATGGATGTGTTAAAATAAATTAGAATATGATCAATAGTGCTACACGTACCACAGCCAATAAATGTTGGTAGTAAATTAGATGGGACTTGGCATGAGTCAATGGGCATAGAAAGATAATACTTGCTTATGGCATTATTCAGCACATCCCCATACGTTTTATTTCTAAAGTGAGATTGCCTCAAGCTCTGAATATGCACTATCCCACAACCTTCTGATGATAATAGACACCAACTGGTTATAAAATATCTCTCCTCCATTAATTAATACGATTTTCCAAATCCTTCTCTAAGGCAATAACTACCTCTGACCAAGAGAAGTCAGAGATGTTATTGAAAAAATTAATTAACACTATGTCCGGATTCTTTTCAAAGGCCAGAAACATGATTTTGTAATATGGGGAGTCAAACTTTTTTCCATATCTTTAGTGGAAAGGAGGGCAGATATCAAAATAGCCTGGCCCCCATTAGCCCAGTTGATTGTTTAGTGTTTTTTCTGGTTGCAATTGGAGGGTGACCAAATGCTCAGTATCTTTAGAAGGAAGTATGTAATCCATGGAATTAACTCTATTTACTAAATTTAGAGGACTGATCTCAACCTTAGGCTGGTTACTAGAATTACAATTGGTGATTATGTTGAGGGTCAGATCCTGCCTATCTACCTCAATTAATTGCCCATTACCAGCGGGTCTAATCGTCTATCATCGCCTAGTCCCTGATACTTCCCACTGTTGGCTTCTGCCAATGAGGCAGTTTTTGACAGATTGCAGGTTGTCCAGAACACTGCGGCACGCCTGATTGTCAATGCCCCTCCAAGGACTGCTTCCCGCCCTTTGCTTTATAAGCTACATTGGCTCCCTATACGGGAGCGGGTGAAGTTCAAGGTTTCTGTATTGTTCATAAGGCTCTGGTGAAATCTGGCCCTACTTACCTCAGGGATTAATTTACTCTTTATAAGCCCCGGAGGACCTTGCGTTCTGAATCCAAATCCTTACTCGAAACTCCGAGAATTAAAAGAGTCCGCTTGGGGGGCAAGTCCCTTTCCTATCTGGGCCCTTGTTATTGGAATTCTCTCCCCTTACAGCTGCGGCAGTGTACGGATCATCTTCTCATTAGGAAACAGCTTAAGACTTTTCTTTTCTGTTTCTAGTCCATAATTAGACTACCCTCTTAAACTGTTCGCCCCAGCGCAGAGATACTCCTTTGGGGGTCGATTCTGGCGCTTAACAAATACATAAATAAATAAATAAATAACTAGCTGGCTTGTTACACCCCCCCGATTGCCCTGTTATATTTCATATCGGTACCCTAATATAGGTTTAGAGAACATGGTACTCTTTCCCTACATCATCTCCCCTTCATTTCATATGAATGAGCCTTATAAGGACATAACTCCAAATAAGGACAGAATGCCTTATAGGGACTGAACCCCTTATAAGGACTGACGCCTTTTAAGGACTAAACCTTTCACCTAGTTCTATGACGAGGGTGGGTTCTGCCCGATCGATATTGCTAAGACGTCATCCTTAGCACATGTGAATAATTTATAAGTACACTGTCCAGGGGGGCATACTTTACCTCTCCTATCTACGCATTAAGGTTTAATCCCCAACGTCATCCTCATACTAAATAATGGGTAACATACGCACATAGACTGTATAAATACAGCACCTCTTGCTATCAGTAGGCAGGAGGGAACCGAGACTTCAAGGCCGACACACTGACCAGAGACGCTGCGGCTCCGGCATGCCAATGCTCCAGCTGATAGTGGTCTAACTATCCATGATGGGGTGTCCAACTCAAGTCCAGGACGAAGTCCCACACTCTCACTATTCAAGTATGGAGGTTTGACTAAATCCTAGTGGGATTCTTGGCTCTTGGATTTTAGATTATTAGGCTCTTAGGCTTAGTAGGTCTTTCGCACCTACTTACATGCTAGGTACACAAAGGTACATCTAGACAGGCATCTTAGGTGTACTCACTTTATTTTATAAATGCATTTTATATTCATGTATGTGTTCATGACTATTGCAAAATTGGTAGAACAATACTATTCCTTTTTATTCACTGTACTGCTGATACTATATCTCTGCTACTGTGTTACAGTTGTAGCAGCACATTTGTTTTACTTGAAAGGAACAACGGTACAATAAATTCCTATTGTAAACACGCCCAACTGTTTCCTCTGTGTATCTCTCTGAGAGCAAAACAAGCAAGCATGAGTGACTGGGTGAAAAGTAGTATATTGTTTCCACGAGTCTGAGGTTATTGTGTTCTGAGGTTGCAAATCTCTGATAACAGGAGATTCTAGTATCACTACGAGCTAGCTAATGTGAAAACAGGCTACCATATTCGGTGGGGGTGTACAGAGTCAGTCTGCCACCAGACCCACAGTTTATGTTATCCGCAAATGCGTAGTCCTGCATGAAGGGTACTATTGGAACTACACTACAGCCCATTATTGTCCTGCTGAGAGAACTGCTTGGGTTGAGAGGGTGGCCTTTTATTCAGATAGCGCTGACTCCACAGCTACTAGTTTATGTTGGACCACCTCTACTGAAGGTCTTATATAGGCCTCGATGTCCACCACTTTCTTGGTCAATTCATAATGCAACGATTTGGTGTCTAAATTAGATGCCGGATTAAGCAGTTTTGCACCGGTCTTGTGCCTGGTGCCCTCATTAACAGACTGTGGGCCTCATTTACCAGTCTATTGCGCCGCCGGTGCATCACTTTTTTGATGCACTGGTAGCATAATGGACTAGCTCATATTTGCAAGGCTACGTAAAGTCAACCTGCATGACTTTTCATGGCCTTGTAAATATGGGCCCCTTTCAGGCATTACTCTGCGTTAAAGGGGCGTTCCATGGGTGTTGATGTGGGTGTTCAAAACGCAACATCTATGGAACCTGACACATTCCCAGATTTACAACATTTTGTAAAGCTCGGAATGAGTCAGAATCCTACACTTCCCCAGGGGAGGCATAAGAATGGCACAGCGGTGAGAAATAATTTTATTTCTCCCAATTTATTCCTCTTTTGTGCATCGGGGCATGGGAGAAGGACTGGTATGCACCATATCTTCTAGGTACAGCGCATTTGTGCCCTTTTATTTTGACTCACGGCAGTACAGTAGGAAGGCTTGCTCCGCTGCCATGGGTCAAAATATAGTAGATGAGGCCCTGTGTGTGTCTGGCCTTTACTCTTATGTTCTTTGTGGAGCCATTCTCCATTTTCTTCTTGGCCGAAGGAAAGGTGGAAGTAGTGGAAAGTGAGGCACTGATGCCACTGAGCGATTCATGAATGACACAAGATTATTAGTTGCTGCCACATTTGTGACAGGAATTAAACATGTATTCTTGGCCCACTATGGGCTGTCCGGTTAGATGTGCTGTTTGATGGAAATACTGACGGAAGAGTGCTGACCGCCTCAATTCTATTCTTGAGCTTGCCAATTCTATTAACTAGTGATTTTATTTCACTATCATTTACTCCCAGTGCTCCTTTCAAATAGTTTATTATGGAGTTAACTGCAATGCTCTTCTTACTAGCTTCATTTGATGTCAATTTCTGCTTGTCCATAATTGCAAAATTAACACAATGACCAAGTTGTTGTCTATTGCCGGATGTCAAAGGGTTGGTCCAGCCTTGTCTCTGTCAGGCTCTGACAGGCTCAGATAAGCCCGTCTTGACCCGGTCTTGGCCCAGGCGCAACAGAAATGCTCAATGGGTCTTGTAGCGCCTAGACCGCCTCCTTCTCTCTCACACAAGGGGCTAGAAGAGACGCACTGCAAGCTGCTTGTTCTAGTCCTTAGTGCACGGCGTTAACCATGCTGCTGGAAAGTGTGCTGAGTCTTGTAGTGCATAGAGCCCCACCTCCTCTCTCATACAAGGGGCTGGAAGAGACACCCTGCAGGATGGTCATTTTAGACTTTAGTGCATGATGATACCCATGGTGAAGGAAAGGGTGCCGCATCTTGTAGCGCCTTGAGCCTGCTTCCTCTCTCACACAAGGGGTTAGAAGAGACCCACTGCTGACTGGTCATTGCAATCCTGCTGCTTCAATTTGAAACATCCTCCCAATCAAGTTAAAAACAGCTACTGACATCCTCACCTTATGAGAAATGGAGGAAAACGTATTTATTTACAAGATACTTAAATTCAATTAACCTTGGGTTGAGCTACTTACTATCGGGGAACAACTTCTTCTAACATTCTCATCCATACTCTACTTCTTTGAATTTCATGGGCAATTCTTGTTTAGAATTAATATAGTGGAGTAAATAAATAAATACAATAGTACAGTGTTGGCATCAGTAGAATCGGTTCGGTCAAGCCCTATCATGGTGGAGCTGTGTGAGTAAGAAAGGAGGCACTAAATAATCCATAGTATAAACCCAGAATACCCTCTCGCATACCTTTATCACTCAAAAGTGCCGTCCTTGAATGGCTCACAGTCTTCATTTGGTGTTCTCATTGCCTATGGCGATAGAGCCCAGGGCTATGAGATAGTTGCTTAAATCCATGAATTTGTTGCATTTGAAATTCCATGTTGTCCTCTGTCCCACCTGCAACTGGTATCTATATCCATCATGGCTATTCTATCTTCATAGTTTTTGGTGTTGTAGACTTTGGTTAATTGCATGCTCAGAGTTGGGTACTATTTGTAAATATTAGAACCTATTACTTGTTGGACCACCTATGAAATGGCACACTAGTGGTAGCATGCACTGAAAAAAGAATGCTACTAATAATAAGTATGGGACTAATGGCAATGATAGTAATCCTACTACCATTAATAATAATAATAATAATATTAATGATAAGAAAGAACAGAAATTCACCTTCTCTACATGCACATCTTAAACAAGCTACATGGTAAATCATGATCCATTTTAAAAAGTGAGATATTTTATATTTCATGATGACTTTGAATGAATAGAGTACACAGAATTGTTTCTCTAATATTCCAGTAATGTATTCCCCAGACAGAAATTAGTAGGTAAGTAGGTAATACTCTCATAAATGCTAATTCATTCTCAAACATGTCTGCTAAAAATGACAGCTGTGCACTCTAGTGTTATTTTGAACAAATATTAAATCTTCCATATGTCCCAAAGCACCATGACATACCGCAGATCAAGAATTGCTACTTTTGCTTTACTGTGCTTTGCTGTTCTCAGGGCAAAAAACTGAAACATATATTTCTGTACCTTTTCAATACTTTCCAGAGATGTGTTCTAGGCCCCAAAACATGCATGGACTTTTGTGTCTCACATCATGTCACTAGGATTTTCACACTTGCAAAGCAGGTTGTGGAATTTGTTTTTGCCATTGTAAAGCACCATTGTAGTTTTAGACTTCAGCAACTTCTTTGTTTAGTTGTCATAAATTGCTGCCTGCAGGAAAAACATGCATGATTAACCGCTCACCTGTCCCAGCATCCCCTTCTCAAAGGCACAGTGCAATCAAGGAATTGTTTGTTTCGGCTCACCTAACATGATCAACCAAAGCCGTTCAATTATGCATATATTGGTATATCCATATTTTTTTGTAAAGCAACATTTATTATTTTATATCAGATCCATTCCTGACTCAACCTCATCAAATACAGGATGCCTGCTGTACCTCTCAAACTAAACTCACTGAAAATAGAGCTTGTTCTCCTTCTCAGGGAGCCAATAGCAAACCTAGCTACTGGACAAGAACCCTGAGGGTTTTATCCTCCAACTAGCACAATGTACCAAGGTTCCATATCGTTTTGGTATTATCATTCAGTAGCCATGTGACAAAAAATTGATGGAAACTGCTTGGATCAAGCTAAGTTTCTCAAGAGAAAAAATAATCCTTATTCCTCCACGCAAATTTTTGCGCCTCTTTTCTGTTGGGTTCTCCGATATTGTCAACGGAAATGCTATAATAGACTCCTGACAGACTCCACGCTCCTTGAAGGTGACCCACAAAATGCTGACTGCCTAAATACTGGTCACAGAAAATGTAGACACATCATTGTTCATATTCAAAGACCAGCTAAGGCTCCTCCTATCACTCTGCATCAATATCTAAACCTAGGGGCATATTTACAAGGGGATTGCACCACCGGAATGTCACTTTTTTTGATGTTCTGGTGGCGCAATGACCTGTGCCATATTTACAAAGTGCCGTTAAGTCACTTTTTGTGGCTTAACACTGCTTTGTAAATATGGTACCCTTCACGCAGGTAGCTGCGTGAAAGGGGCATGCAATGGGTGTTGCAGTGGGCGTTCCACTGCAACACCCATTGCTTTTTGACACTGTCCCAGATTTACAAGGATCTGTAAATCTGAGGTAGCACCAAAACTAACGCCATGCATATTATCTTTTTCTATGTGTGCTGCATTCTGTAGCACACGTAGAAAGAGAAAAATGCCATTAATGATTGTTTATGTGCAGGAAGGTGTGCCTTCCTGCACATATACAATCATTAAATAATGCTGATTTGGTACTTCTATGTGTGCAGCACAATGCAGCACAGATAAAAGTAACACATCGCCACTATTGGACACCTACCTGCACACAAACAATGGTTCCCTGCAACGCAGACACTCTTGCACTAAGGTGCAAGGGTGTCTGCGTTGGCACTAGGCAGCCATTTTTAGCGCTGGGGAAAACACAGTGGGCAGATTTACACGGCCCTTGCGACACTTTTACGTCCTTTTTCACATAGGAAAAGTGATGCAAAAGTGGCGGAAGGGCCTTGTAAATAAGCCCAGGGTTGCGCCGTATTGCTGTAAATACAGCACATCCCGGTGTTTTGGAAATGGCGAAGCATGGCACTGCACAATTTGCAGCAGCTCCGTGCTCTGTCATTTTCTTGGAAACAGGCCTGCTAGCATTTCATCTTCATAGCCTTCAACAACAGCAAATCATGCTGTCAAACCAACACGCTTAATATCCGAGATGGCTCCACTAACTCACAGTCTCCGAACCAACTGTGTAGAAATCCAGTGAAAAAAAAAAGGATGAAAACAGCCATTTTCCTGGTATGCACTCAAACTGTTCATTACCTCTACGTCCCTCGTCCTCGACCCAGTCATCACTAATGAGGTATTCCACAAGACAGGAAACAAAACAGGAAACGCTTTTTAGGCTCCACCCACCCTCCCGTCAGGGGCTATAAGACACCAGCCAACCAAAAGCACATCCTGTTTTGTTTCCTGTCGGTGGACCTGACAGGGACGCTGGGGTAGGTGCCGGGCACTTACCTGCTTCGTGGTGTCTTGTGGTGTCCTCCTCTGCTGGGCTTTGGGGGCGCTGCTGGACCTCCGTGGGACTTCGTTGAGTCGGGATGCGGGGCTTCCTGGACTCTGCAGGTTCCTGGTTGCTGGTCCTGCTGGGCTGTGCTGGCTTCCTGGGTGCCTGTTCCACTGGTCACGTGAGTTTCTCCTTGCCTTTGCGGATCGCCTGAGTGCTCTGTCCTCTGTTGTGTCAGTCATGGCGGTTGGTTTGGAGCACCCGGGTTTGTGGGGCCGGGCGCTCCGTCTGCTTTCCTTCCCTGCCTTCTGTGTGTAGCGCCCGGGGTGGGGTCCGGGCGCTCCATTCTCCGCTGCATTTCTGGAGCACTCGGGTTGGGGTGCAGAGTGCTCCGATTTTCTGTTGCGGTGCTGACTACGCCCGGGTGGGCTCCGGTGGCGCTGCTCATCTTGGTCCTGGGAGCACTCGGGTTGGGGACCGAGTGCTCCTTAGTTTTCAGTCACTGTCGACGGCGCCCGGGTGGGCTCCGGTTGCGCTGCTCGTCTCCGGCCAGGGAGCGCTCGGGTTGGGGGCCGAGTGCTCCTTCATTTTCAGACGGTGTGGTCAGCGCCCGGGTGGGCTCCGGTTTCGCTGTTTCCTTTCCTGGCTTTGCAGCACCCGGGTGGGCTCCGGTTGCGCTGCTGCTGTTCGTGGATTTTCAGCCTTCGGCGGCCGCGCGCTGCCTTGTTTTCTGGTTCCGTTTTTGGCCACGCCCCCTTTTGCCTCGGTTTCAGTTCTCTGCCGGGTTGTTGGGGGCGGGGTTTTTCTAGGTTCCTTTTCTTGAAAAGGAGGTGGGTCGTCTGTTCTCGGTCTTCACTGCTCCGTGTTGGTCTTACTGTTGCTCTTCTGGTTACTTTTGTCTGCTGCTTTGATGGGGAAGCATCATAAGAAGAGGAGGCATGTGTCTCCTGTGTCTTCTTCCTCTTCTCCTCTGGACAGTGCGGATCCTGTTCCCCCTGGGAAGCGTCCCAAGCTGGATGATGACCGTTTGAAACGTCTTATTTTGGAGACCTTATCTGACCTGAAGTCCTCCAAAAAGTCTGCTGGGGGTCGTTCTGGTGGGAACGCGGCCCTTTACTCTGACATTTCCTCTTCGGGATCCTCTGATGATGCTTCTTTGGATGCGGTGGATCTGAAGGGAAAGTATATCTCCAGGGAACTGTTGCCGGACTTACTTTCTCATGTGCGTGAGAACATGGGGTTCCCGGATGACGCTGTGGCCAGTACTTCTTCGGATGCAGTTCTACCGCAATTTAGGAAGCCGGTTACGTCTTCGCTTCCTGTGCATCCGTTTGTGATGGATGTACTCTTGAATGAGTGGAAGGACCCTGATCATATTATGTTGCCGCGCTTCATGTCGAAGCTCTACCCGTTGCAGGACATGGAGGAGTCCTTTCCTGAGTCTGTACGTGTGGACTCCATTGTCGCTAGTTTGGTTGGTCGTCCTTCCATGGCTGATGATAACATTCTTCGCGATGGAGTGGATAAAAAGATTGACACTGCTTTGCGCAAGTCCTATGCTGGTTCTCACCTTGCCATCCGTTCTGGTATTTACGGTGCTTATGTGGCTCAATCACTCTTGACTGACTTTAAGACTTTGTTCTCGACTATGCAGGAGGGTGGTTGCTGTCCGGATTTGCTGGAATCGATGGAACGTCAGGCTGAGTTCCTATCGGATATTGCCTTTGATTCCGTACGTGCTTCTGCTCTGTCTTGTGGTTCCTCTATCGCTGCTCGTAGGAATCTGTTGTTGAAAGGTTGGAATACTGATGCCGCCCAGAGGTCCATGGCCTTACGTTTGCCTTTTACTGGCCCTCGTCTCTTTGGGGATGCCTTGGAAGACAGGCTGCATAAAGTGTTTAAGGAGCGTAAACATTCCTTTTCCTTCCGGAGGCAACCTTCTCGTAAAGATTTTTCCTCTTCGCAGGCCAAGTCTTTTCGCCAACCTTCCCAGTTTCAGCAGTCCTCCTTTAAAGGTTCTCGTGGAGCTGGTCGTGGTTTCCCTCGGAAGTTCCAGAAGAAACCTCCTCGTGATGCTGGTCCTGGGCCGCAGCGTTCCTGACTATGCCCCTCCGTTCGTGGGTCCCGCTGGAGTTACGCCCATGGTTGGTGGGAGATTGAGGTTGTTCCTTCCAGCCTGGCGTCTGTCAACCTCGGATCAGTGGGTGCTGGATGTCCTGGACCGGGGGTATCGGATCGAGTTCCTGTCCCCTCCGCCTCCCTCGGGTGTAGTGCGGACTCCGACTCCCTTATGCCACTCCCGTCGCCAATCCTTGAGGGACAGTGTTCAGGCCCTGTTTTTCAAGAACGCTATTGTTCCCGTTCCCAGGTTGGAGTGGGGTCTGGGGACCTATTCGATTGTTTTCCTGGTGCCGAAAGTCACGGGGGGATTCCGGCTTGTCATCAATCTCCGGAGTCTGAACCTGTTTGTGAAGAAGATCCCGTTCAAAATGGAGACCTTGCAACGAGTGGTCCCGCTGATTCAGGCCGGATGGGTGTTTACTACTCTGGATCTCCAGGACGCCTACCTTCATGTGCCGGTGGCCCGGGAGGATCAGATGTACCTGCGTTTCTGCCTGGAGGGTCATCATTGGCAGTTCTGTGTCCTTCCGTTTGGTCTCCGGTCCGCTCCCCGGGTGTTCACCACGGTGGTTGCTCCGTTGGTGGCCCTTCTTCACCTCCGGGGGAGTCGGTGTTCCCCTACCTGGACGATTGGCTGCTCCAGGCTCCTTCCCCGGACGTCATGACTCTGCACCTTTCTTTGACCATCCTTACGCTAGAAAGTCATGGTTTTCTGGTGAACCTTCCAAAGTGCCAGCTTCTTCCTGCCACTCGACGGACTTTCATTGGGGCCATCTTCGACTCCGTCCTGGGCAAGGTGTTCCTGCCGGATTCTCGGATTCGACGTCTTCAGTCCCTGTTGCGGATCTTGTTGTCCCAGGCTGCGGCCCCCCTTCTTCAGTGGCTCGAGGTTCAGGGTCATATGGCCGCTACTGTCTTCACGGTACCCTGGGCCAGGGTTCATCTGCGGCCTCTGCTGTGGCATGTTCAGCGTTGGGTGCCGTTTCCAGTTCAGGACTATTCTCTGTCTGTACCTGTGTCCTTGGGGGTGGTGTCGGATCTCCAGTGGTGGCTGGATTCCGCGAATCTCTCGAAGGGGATGTGGATTCACCTGCCTCCCCCTTTGGTGTTGACAACGGATGCCAGTGCAGCCGGTTGGGGGGCCACGTTGGGTCAGTGGTCTGTTCAGGCTCGCTGGCTCCGGATGGAGTCCCGTCGCTCATCCAATTGGAGGGAACTGTCTGCTGTGGCCAGGGCTCTTCGTTTCTTCCATTCCCGTCTGCTGGGGTGCAATGTCCTGGTGAGGTCGGACAACACCGTGACGGTGGCTTACATCAACCACCAGGGCAGTACTCGCAGCCCTTCCTTGAATTTGGTGGCTTGTGCGATTGCAGGTTGGGCGGAGCGTCATCTTCTGGCTCTCTCGGCTCAGCATATCCGGGGGGTAGACAATGTGGTGGCGGACGCCTTGAGTCGCAGATTTCCATCTTCCCTCTCCCTGTGTCTCTCCCCCAGGGTGTTCCGGTTGATCTGTCGGAGGTTCGGGACTCCCCTGCTGGACTTGTTTGCCTCCCGGGCGGATGCTCAACTCCCCCTGTTTTGTTCTCGGGCCCCGGAGTTGGGTGCTTGGGGGGTGGAGGCGTTGTCTCTTCAATGGCCCCCTTGGTTGCTGTACGCCTTCCCCCCCTTCCCCCTGATTCCTGCCTTCTTGCTGAAGGTCCAGAGGTTGGGTGCCCAGGTGGTGGCGGTCTTACCTCACTGGCCGCGGAGGTCCTGGTTTCCTCTGTTGTTGAGCCTGGCGGTGGGCCCTCCTTGGATTCTGCCACGTTATCCGTCTCCCCTGAGGTCCCCCTCCCCTTCCCTCCTGGTCCCTCTCACCTTGGCGGTTTGGAGGTTGAACGGTTGTCACTTGGGGTCCGGGGTTTGCCTGATCACCTCATCTCTGTGATGCAAGGGTTTCGTAGGGGTTCCACTTTGTCCTCCTACTCTAAACATTGGGCTTCTTTCTCCTCTTGGTGTGCGGGGCTTGGTCTCTCTCCTGTATCTTGTCCTATCGCTTCCATTCTGCAGTTTTTCTTGGATGGGTTTCAGAAGAAATATGCCTTGTCTACTCTGAGGGGCCAGTGGGCTGCTCTTCGGGCTTTCCGGGATCCGGCTTCTCTTCCTCCTGCGGATGGTTTGTTGGTTTCCCGTTTGTTCCGGAGTTTCTCTCTGTCTTCTCCTTCTTCACGCTCTCCGGTTCCTCCTTGGGATCTCTCTTTGGTATTGGGTGCTCTGCAGTCTGCTCCTTTTGAGCCATTGGAGTCGGTGGACCTTAAGTTTCTCTCGTTTAAGGTGGCATTTTTGGTTGCTGTGACTTCTGCCAGACGGTTGGGTGAACTCACTGCTTTGCGTTGTTCCCCTCCCTTTTTGCGTTTCTTGGATGACGCGGTGGTCCTTTCTTTGGATCCTGGTTTTGTTCCCAAGATTCGTTCTAGGTTTCATTGCTCTCAGGAGTTGATTCTTCCTTCTTTCTGTCCTTCTCCTTCTTCCCCTGCTGAGTTGTTGCTTCACTCTTTGGATGTGCGGCGTGCTTTATCCCTTTATGTTGCACGGTCTGCGGGGTTCCGTTCCTCGGACTCCCTTTTTGTGACCTTTGGTTTGGCTGGTCAGGGTAAAGCTGCGTCTCGGCTTACTCTTGGTCGCTGGATCAAGTCTGTTATTTCTTTGGCTTATCTGGGATCTGGTTTGCCTTGCCCTTCTGGTGTTCAGGCCCGTTCCACTAGGGGTGTTTCTGCTTCCTGGGCTGCTTTTCATGGGGTTTCCCTTGATGAAATCTGTCGGGCTGGGACGTGGGCCTCTGAGTCTACTTTTGTGAGGCACTATCGCTTGAATTGTGCTCTGTCTGACCGACCCAATTTCGGTAGTGGTGTGTTGCGTGCTGTGGAGGTTGTTCCGCCTCCCTGATTTTGTGTTTTTTCATTAAACTACTTTTTGCTGCACGCCTTTATGTGTTCGGTCTCTGTTTTCTGTGTGGTTTGCCAAAGGCCTGTTGTTGGGGGTGCTTTGGTATGCCTCATTAGTGATGACTGGGTCGAGGACGAGGGACGTAGAGGTAATGCTATGATTACTTACCGGTAATCCCCATTACTCTTAGTCCTACTCGTCCTCGACCCAGTCATACTTCCCGCCCGCCCTCCCTGATCAGGCCTTTGTTGCTTGGTATGTCAGGATGTGCTTTTGGTTGGCTGGTGTCTTATAGCCCCTGACGGGAGGGTGGGTGGAGCCTAAAAAGCGTTTCCTGTTTTGTTTCCTGTCTTGTGGAATACCTCATTAGTGATGACTGGGTCGAGGACGAGTAGGACTAAGAGTAATGGGGATTACCGGTAAGTAATCATAGCATTGACTATTCCATGCCCCTTAGACCATCACCGTCCATCGCACAGCCCAAGAACTCCTTCTACAGAAGGGAGGGCCTGCCTTTGGATGCATCTTCCTCCTCCGCCAAACTGTAAAACTGAAGTAAATTATTCCTGTTCCAGAAACGTATGCAGCCCCCACCACCCTCTACAACGATCGATCCATGAACATTGACTACGGAACAACTGGAATTCCAATCCGTAACCTTTGTGACCCTTGGCAATTATATGAAGCTGACTCATTGAATTGTAAATCCAATAACTGTGGCTGAATCACGCGGCGGTATAATCCCCTGTAAGCACACCGAGCGTGCTCCTTTGCTCTGTTTGTCCTTGCTCTGTACGGCCCCGCTGCCCTCTGGGGCCAGACTCTCCTCAAATGAAGGAAACAACATAATGCAATTAAATATTACCGTCAGGTGAGTGACAGCCGCCGCCCTTCTTGGGGCCGCATCCTTCACATGGTAACGCAGGTTGAGAGTGCTTGAGGAATAACATGACCTAGAGAGCACAGAGTGACTGACAAGTCTCTGGCAGATGTTGACGTTTGCGCTGACGGGCTTTTTTTTATTCTCTGCTGTCCAAAGCTTGAATATACAGCAAGCGTTACCATTCCCCAGCCACAGAAGGGCATTCTTTTCTGTGCTAATGGTGCATCCAGGAGTCCCTGATGTTAAACTGACTGGAGAGTTAACACCCTGGCTTGACGCCATTTTCAAAAGGCGGCGCTGCACCATCTGTCTGCGAATCTCTAGAAAATGTTTTCCACCCAGTTCAGACATGGGAATTAAACAGACCACTTTGCTGGTGTTAGCTAATGTGAGGCAGCGGTTTTCAACAGCTGAAAATAATGAGGGGCTGGTGCGTCAGCGCACTGCGCGCCTTCCAGAGATGGAGACATACAGGAAGGGAGAGTGAAGAGGAAGCGCAAGGTTGCCATAGTCACGCTCTGGGCCATGGCAACGGGGGACGGGGCTGCCTTTCATATCTTAGGTAAAGCCTTTCCATTTGTATTTGGAAAGGTAAAGGCTGCATTTCTCTGCCGGCAAAACTATGAAATCAGCGTTAAGTATTTAATCATAAAATTACACCTCTCTCAGATTCCGCACATCTGCCACAAGAAGTAGCACTATTAAGTTTTTTTTTCAGGGCAGCCACGAAGGACACCCTGTCTATGCCCCTTTTTGTCCACCTCCTGATGGGATAAAATACTGCTCGGTAAATAACCAGTTTCCATATCAAAAAGGTTAGGCTGGATAAGGGTCTAATTCAGCTGCCTAGCCGCTTGTGTGGACCTCTGACACTCTAAAGACAATCTACCTGTGGAAGATGTCCTGCTGGGAAAGGTTTTCGAGTGGCAGGGCGATATAAGGCTCTGCTATTGAAAACCAGGTAGTTCACCCACCTGAAAGTGAGGCAGTGGAACTATAAGGTGAGGGGAACTGGACACCTGTCAATTTTTGACTGGTGTGCATTAGCACCTACCTCTATAGGGCCTACTTGTATAGGACCACCATAGTGATTTCTTTCTCCACAGACCCGACACCACACTCTCCCTACAATCGTTGGCAAATCTCCCAACTCCAAGACTGATGATTGTCAACAATTCTTGTGAGCATGTGTCAGCATCCTCGATTAAAATTGGGATCCAATGGGAGACATCAAACCTGTGCTCAAGGTTCCTTAAATGTTCTACAGATTCCCTGTGCACAGCTGTCATTTGTAGGTCTCGCCTGACCCAGCGCATGCGCTGGGCTGGCGAGACTTATTGAGAGGGCTCCAAAAAGTGCTACCAGGCCAGCCTAGAGTTACAGTGCATGTGCGCGGGCGCGCGCGCCACGCTTGACCGCGATTACTTTGACTTTCGCGGCCGCGCTATGGTCTTGGTCTGTGGCTCTGTTATAATGACAGTTGCTGGAGCGCCTTTCATATTCTCGTTCCGCTCCTCTTGTAGTATTGCAAATGCGATAATTTTTCACTGTTGCTTGATGTCTTTAATTAGGAAGGCAAGGCAACGAGTATTCAAACCTTTCTTAAGCCCACCCCCCTCGCGACAAGCATGGGAGAACATTAATTTCACTCTTAGTGTTAATACGCCAGGGTAAACTCATTATCACCATTGTGTATTTTTTTTTTCTTCAATTTTTCTAAAACATGGTTGTTTTGACAGTGTGACATTGCAATATTGTATATTTGTAAACAAAACACGGTCCGTACCCATGATTTGCTGTGAGGTTTTTGTACGCTTTTTTCTAAGGAGGTGAAGAATATTTCCTATTTTTAGCATATTACTTCTCTGTGATTCTCCTAGCAGTGCTTTTAGTTGCAGAGCGGTGTGTTTATGGCTTCATAGCATGTGTTTTTTTTATTTTTATTCAGCAAGCAAGCATTGTGCAGTGGAATGAGTGTGTGGACAGGTTCTTGACGGAGTAATAGAGCTTGATTCTCTAAATAAACAGCAAGGTTTGCGTTCATGTACATTTCCATTTGTTTGACTTTTTATTTGTAAAGTAGTTTTCTCCACGAGTGCCTGTTTATGCAGTGTACAAAAAAATGTTAAATACATTTTTTGTGATATTTCAGTTATGTTTGTGCAATAGACGTATAAAATGTAAAGGAACAATTGGAAAACAAGCACTGGCAAATTCAGTACTACTTCCCTTTTTGATCTATTGGCTTTGCCAATACTTGTTGCTGATGTTGTGCACACTTACAAAAAAGGAAAAGGTTCGAAGACCCAGCTGCTCTTGTTCCCCAAGTTTCTGAATTATACCTCTCTAACCCTCCCCATGTTCTACCTCCTCTCTGCCTCTACCTGGTGCATATCATTCTACCACAGTACTGTTTACATTTCATCTGTATATCTCCTCCATCTACTTCACTTCTCTCTCAAATCACCTCTCTACCTCTCAGCCCTCTCCCCATCTCACTACTCTACCACTTCTCTGTACCTCATCTTAACCTAACGCCCATCTCTCACCTCTGATTCTCACCGTTCGCATCTTCACTTCTCCACCTCCTCTTTCCATTTCACCATCTGTTCCTGGTACTTCATCTCTCTCATTACTTTATCCATTTCTTGCTATGTCTCCCATTAACTTTTGTCTCGCTTCTCTCTGCATCTCAATCTGTTTCAACCCACCGTCTTTAAGCCATAACTTTTTCTACTTCACTCTCTGCCTCTCTTTTAAGCTTACTGGTTACTCTACCTCACCTTTCACCTCCTCGTTCTTCCCTTTACTCTTTACCTTTTTTTCTGCCTTACTACTTTCTTTATCTGAACGTCTTTCTCTACCACTTCTCATTTTGTCCCTCTTTACTGCTCCCACCTATACTTAGCTCATTGTCACCTCACTACCTGTCTTCCCCATCTGACTCTCAAACTACCTCCCTCTCTATACTATTCCATCTGCCTTATCCCAAAACCATGCCTGTCTCTCTGCCTTTCCGTATCCTTCTCTTTAGCTACTTCATGTTTCTCTCTTTAGCTTATGTCACTCCCTACCTCATTTACCCCTCTCTTTACTATCACTTTACCAATCTTTTTACCGCTCTGTCTTTTGGCTGTTTTCTGCCCCCTCCCATTTCTCTCACTCAACAGTCAGGTCTAGCCACAGAAACAGAGACAGAAGGGAGGAGAAGAGGGACATGACAGGGGTAGAGAATTAAGGAGAAGATGTTCAGGTTCCACCAGATGAAATGATGAAAATTGTAAGAGCAGTGCTTTGATTTTCACTGTTGCAGCGAGCATGTTAGTTTTTAGTGCTTTATTTATACGTATTAACCAATGAAACTGCAATTTCAAGGGCTGTGTGCTTGTGTCTTTTTATATTTATTTTTATAGAGTCCACTAATTAACCACTGCAATAAAATTACCCTTCATGTATTTCATATAATTGAAACAAAAGATGGTTAGACTCTGAATTGAACTTAAAATGTTGTTGCGAGACAACATCTCCATCCAAACACAAAATGGCTTTATCAGTGCTTGCTAAAGCATTCTTTTAGTATTTCTTTGCTGGAGAACACCAAGTAGAATTGTCTTTTAAATGTCTTTTTCCTGCACTCGTTAATGAAAGTTTAGCATATCTTTCAATATTACTTGACAACACAGGAGCGAGAATTTGCAGAAAATGCTTTTAAAGTTGTTCTCAAAAGGGACCCTCAAAATACATTTTGCCTAGGCGACACAAACATCTGTAAGTTGGTACGGCTCTTAAGGTCCTGCCTGTGGGACGTTCAGCCTATATTCCTTACTCCAAAGCTCCCAGAAGCCCGTCCCTTGCTTGTGACAAGTTGAGCTCTGCCCCTTCTGAGTATTTGTGAAGGCACGCCTTTGTACGTCACTAGCTGCTTCATTTCCTGCAGCTCTCCAATTGAAACTGAACGTTTTGAAAACTGGAGAGCCGCTCACACTCGTAGAATTTACCTGCGCTTTGTTTGTCATGCTTCTGGTCAAAATCACTTTAGAGCCTTTCATCTTTTAGGGACAAGTCTGCATTTGTGGTCGACAATGCATCTGCTTGTCTGTGCTGCTGCCGGTTGTAACGGTGTGTGAATTATCCTTCACAGGTTTGCCATAATGTTTCGTTTTCAATTTGCAAAAACTATTTTTTTCCATTTCGTTTTATTTCAGTTTAATTGAACGTGACTGTCTCATTTTATTTCTTGGTGGTGTTTCATTAAGCTTTCATTAAGCTCCTGTATAACCAGGCGTGTCTATTTTAGTAATGCATGCATTTCCTTTGCCTCTGATGTCTCAAGTGGTAATTGGAAAATTGAAAACACTGGTGAACTTTAAATTGTATCAAACTAGGACCATTCATTATATGTAACTATTCATGCATATTACTGTATTGTTCGTTTCGGTATACAAGTAGTATGTGACTGTGAGGATATCTGAAAGTCCTGAAATCCCAGAACTCGTGGGTTTTAGAACTCAGTGGCCTCAGCACACCCACTTCCTGTGGTGGGGTAGCATAGCCCTCCTCTTCCGGTAGGTGCTAGTTTTAGAAGCTGCTCCGGTCCTAGCTCTTGTGCGCAGCTCACAGAGGAGGAGGCAGCTTGTTAAAGCGCTTGTGTGTGATGGCAGGTGCCAATCTCTAACAAGAAACCATGCGGGAAGAAGCCCTATGTTTATCTTTTGCAGCGCTACTATTTATAGGTTTTACATTAATGCACATTGCAATTATATCATACTTCGTTCTCAACAATAAAATGATTACAAATTACCTTTAACTATTTATTATTTTTTTGCAGATTTCTGCGCTGGGGTGAATGTTATCCAAAAAGAACAAGCATTGGCATAGCCAATAGGTCTCACCTTTGGGACCTTATAATTGTTTAGTTATCCAGCACAATATCCTTGGTGCAACAACTTCAAGTGTTGCATGGCTAAACACGTATAAGGTCCCAAAGGCGAGACCTATTGGCTATGCCAATGCTTGTTAGTAGATGTGTTTGAGAATGAATTACCATTTCTGGGACAGTATCACCAACTTGCCTGTAAAGTTCTTGAACTACAGGGATAAGTTAAAGATCTTTCTCACGGAAGTTCCAGTCATTACCTGCAAATACCCAAGACAGTTCTGAGATTCAAAATGGGGTGCAGCCCTGTTTACGCAACATTTGCCTCCAATACAACCAACAACATAGTGGCACTTGCACCAGTCAAGGCTTGGGAGGCTGCAAAAGGGACTTATCACCACGATAAATAAGGTAGGAAAACATAGCCAGCATATTGTTTGCACTAAATAAAAGTTACTTTTGCTAGAGCAATTTCGTTTGTGATCTTTGCCTGATCTCTAGCTCTCATTTCTACTGACTCTCTAAAAAATAAAATAAAAACATACAGAGCAGCACATGCGACTCCACTGTAGGAGCAGCTAAAATGTAGAAACTGAAATTAAGTCACCCTATGGGGAACTGTAACCTATTAAAGTGCATCTGTCACTTATTGAATGGTGGGTGTTAGACTTGGCACCTTGGCGTGAGTTTCCCTTCCACTTTTTGCTGATGTGCCTCATGTGTTTTGTTGGTGTTAGCTGCTCAGGGCACTGTGCCACTGCTAATCAGTAAAGTTTTATAAGTATAGGATGCACACCATATCTTCAATGTAATCCAACTGTTCCTTGAATGCGTGCAAACCGGAATGGTGCCATTGCCCAAAGACACCCGAATAGACAGTGGTTGGAAGCGGGGCGACCTGTTGCCCCGTACCGGTTGCACTGCTAGTAGCGCCACATTCGGCATGTAATGACTTCTAATTATAATCCAACTGCTGCCAATACTAGACTGCAATCGTTACTTTCTTTAGTTCAATATCTTCTTTCATCCACACGCAGTTTTCTATGCTATTTTCCAGGTTTCTACAGTTCTGTCTGTGCCCATCCGGACCTCTTGAAAGAACTTGATAAATGCAAAGTCCATTTAAAAAAGGCAGCGTTTATTTAGTACACCCAATGCATTTCGGGCTAACAAGCCCTTCGTCAGGGGTCACAGAAAATAATTAAACATACAGTAATCAATAAAAAGCATGGTTTATCGTCATATTACAATTATCATCAGTTTCATTTATTATGTAACAATAAAACCTATGTTGCATCGCGTTAGGCTTGTCAATAGCTACTATGGGATTCTACATAAAAGGTATCATTTGATTTTATCCCTTGAGCTGAGCGTTACAATTTCCCCGTGCAATCTTCACCCCCGTTTATCACTGTGCACCTCTAATTTGCGTTACCGCTACAAAAAACTCTCTCAGTTTTCCACCATGCGCCCCCTTCCGTCTCAGCCCCCACCGGTTGGTTCCCTTACCTAAGTGTTCCTTATCTCTACCGTATTTTCTAATAATGGTCTTATTTCTCACATCCCCGTTATCTAATCGACGTCCCGACAGTTGGCTGCAGGTTATCAACAAAACTAAGAAACACATCATGATTGTTCGCATACCTGCCATAAACGTAAGCGGCCATCATGTCATCATTTTCTTTTCCAAAGCAGTTATCAGCACACCATCCATCTTGCTTTTACCCAAATCCCTCCCTCCTTCTTCCTTCCTATTGGTTCGCTCGTTAGTTGTTCCCACCTCCACCATTAATATAAGAACCCTTTAGATATGCAGAAACTACCTATCCCATAATGCAATAGAACATGTAATTCATACATTCTTGTGGGACATAATTTTAACGCATTGATCACTTGTTTAAAAATAACTTTCTGTAACAGTGCCTATAATACGATCGCATTTATTAAAAAGATAACACTGTCTTTAATAATGAACCGAAGATGTTGCTCCAAACGTGTGGATATGTAAATTCCGTTTTTCTTCCATTTGTCCATCTTCTCTGCGGGTGCTATCCAAACGGGGCAATCAGCATTGAGTAAAGTTTTATAAGTATAGGATGCACACCATATCTTCAATGTAATCCAACTGTTCCTTGAATGCGTGCAAACCGGAATGGTGCCATTGCCCAAAGACACCCGAATAGACAGTGGTTAGAAGCGGGGCGACCTGTTGCCCCGTACCGGTTGCACTGCTAGTAGCGCCACATTCGGCATGTAATGACTTCTAATTATAATCCAACTGCTGCCAATACTAGACTGTAATCGTTACTTTCTTTAGTTCAATATCTTCTTTCATCCACACGCGGTTTTCTATGCTATTTTCCAGGTTTCTACAGTTCTGTCTGTGCCCATCCGGACCTCTTGAAAGAACTTGATCAATGCAAAGTCCATTTAAAAAAGGCAGCGTTTATTTAGTACACCCAATGTTGGGTGTACTAAATAAACGCTGCCTTTTTTAAATGGACTTTGCATTTATCAAGTTCTTTCAAGAGGTCCGGATGGGCACAGACAGAACTGTAGAAACCTGGAAAATAGCATAGAAAACCGCGTGTGGATGAAAGAAGATATTGAACTAAAGAAAGTAACGATTACAGTCTAGTATTGGCAGCAGTTGGATTATAATTATAAGTCATTACATGCCGAATGTGGCGCTACTAGCAGTGCAACCGGTACGGGGCAACAGGTCGCCCCGCTTCTAACCACTGCTAATCAGTGCCACAGTGCAAGTGCTCCCTTTTGTAAAATGTACACATTGATTGGTGTCCATGTTTGGCCTATTTGGTTTACTATCAGCCCCTAGTAAAGTGCACCAGGAGTGCCAGGACTTGTAAATGCAAATGCTGCTGGTGGGCTTGCAGCCCTGGTTGTGCCACCCACAGAAGCGGCCTAGTAAAATGTGTCTAGGGTCTGCCATTGCAGAACCTGCGTGCAGTCTGGTACTATTGCGCTGACTGCGCAAGTGCACCCACTTGCCAGTCCCTAAACCTTCCCTTAACTACATATTAGTCACCCCTCTGGTAGGCCCAAGGGCAGGGTGCATTGTAGGCATAAGGTAGGACATGCCCTGATGTGTGTGGCATGTCTTAATAGTGAATTACAGCCATTTTCGTTTTTCACTATTGAAGGCTCCCTGCTCTCCATAGGCCAGAATGGGCTGCTGGAATTACTACACGCTGTAATCCCAGTGGACTCATAGAGCATGGTAGAAAGTCAAGTTTAGTATGCCTGAACTCAGAATAATAAAATACTTCTTTTAGTAAAGTTTATTTTAATATCCTGTGTTTTTAAATACTACTTTTAGAAAGTTAGTATTTACTGACCTGGCCATTTCAGTCCGCCTCTGTCGTGTGTGTGTGTGTGTGCTGCCTAGTTTCAGTGGGGAGCAGGGCTGGGGAATTCCAGGAGACAGGCTGGCTGCCAGGTGGTGGGTAGAGAGATTACACCAGGATGGGTGGGAGGAGTACACCTTGACTCTGAATAGACCTGTGCTCTGCCACCACAATGCCGGCTCCGCCCCCTGTGGAGCGGCTGAAGTCTCTGCCCTGCTGCTGAAAGGAAAGAGCAGAGTCACCACAACAAAGTGCTCCAAAACCGGACTGAGCCAGGCCCAGGCCCCCTGGCGACAAAGAACAAAATAATTGCTGTATAAAAGAAGGAGCCCTGCTCCCAAGAAATTAGATCAGATCCTGCTGAAACAAGAAGAACCTCTGCCAGAAGAGAAGGAACTGGGAAAGCTGTAGGAGGAGTAACAGTCCCTGACCTGGGGGATTGGCCTGCAGTGGTTGCCTTGCTGCTGAAGGAGAGGAGAAAAGACTACAAAGACTTTTATTTCAACTTGTGCTTAAAGATCTCCAAGGGCTTGAACTGAGCTTGCCCCCTGAACGAAGTCCCAGGACCAGTGGACTTCATCCCCAGCTCCCCAAAGTCTTTTGGAAGTGCCTGCTGCTGTTGTTGGGCCTTCTGAGGGACTGCGTGTCGCAAGGAGCTGGAAGCGCGATGCAAGGGAGAGAAGCGTGCCTCCGTCGGAGCTGTTGCCGTCGCATCTCGCAGAGAGTGTCGCCGCTGCAGCATCGCCTCGAGCGGAAGCGTCTCGCATCATTCCGGAAGTGTCTCGCAACGCCAAAGAAGCGTGTCGCCATCGCAGCCATCGTAGCTGTCGCATTGCACCGCATCGAGAGGAGAGTCTCGCATCGAGGAGGAAGCGTGTCGCCATCGCAGCCATCGTAGTTGTCGCATTGCACCGCATCCAGAAAAGCGCCTCGCATCCACGGAGAAGCGTGCCGTCGTCGGAGCCGCTGCCGTCGCATCTCGCAGAAGGGGTGTCGCCGCTGTAGCATCGCATCGAGCGGAAGCGCCTCGCAACGTCGGAGAAGAGTGCTGCTGCCAAGGCCGCTGCTGTCGCATCTTGCCAAAGGTGACGCCGCTGTAGCTGACGCATCGAGTCGAGTCTTCTCGCAACATCGGAGAAGCGTAACGCATCTGGAAGATCCCGTCTTTATTTCTTTTGCACCAAGAACTTCAACGCATCAGCATCGCTGCAACACTTTCGTTGCCCTGCGTGTCGCATCTAAGGTACATTGACTTAAAGTGTCGCATTTAAGAACTTAAGAGAAACTAAGCAATCTTCTACCAACTAAGCAACCGTATTGTGTATTCTTAATCGTTTAATGGTCTTGTGATAATCCTATATAAAGAATCCTTATTTTTAATATAAATACCTGTGTGGTGTCCATTTGTAGTGTGTCACTTGGTTACTGTATGTGTTCACAAATGCTTAACCCATAACGCCCTGAGATAAGCCTTGTCTGCTCGCGCCAAGCTACCTAGAGGGTGAGCAAGGGGTTGTTTCAGTAGTGTAACCCCTCATCCTGACTAGAGGAAAGGTTCCCTGCTTGTCACAAGTAACTACCTGTGCCAACCAGAGAACCCGGATTCTAACAGTGGGGTATAGATGGGAGAGAGACAACCAACTATAAAACAGGGGAACTTGTGAACAATATGAAGTACTATATAATACTAGTAGCAGTACCTTTACGATGATATCTGACTGCATTACTCTGTTTTGGAAGACTGCACTTCGCTGAGTCTGCTGCAGACGTAGATATTTTTATTTGGTAAACCATTTTGGAAATCTACAACATTTTAGATAAAATGGGTCACATTTAACAGTGCTAACTGTTCCCTGGGAGGTACTGCACACCAAAAGGTATTGCATTGAATGTCCTGTGACTATTAACTAAAGGCACCTCGTGGTAAGCTGGAGATTTCCAAATGTTGAGGTTACCCAGGGTAAATTCAAAGCAAGAGCAGACATCCTATTTATGGACCTCTAAATTCTCTTGTATTTTTTATCTGCTAAACATTACTTTGACACAGGTCTCATTTCATTGCTTCCTTAATTCTAAACATAGGGCAGGTTTCTCACATTTGATTGTAACCACATTTTGCGGATTTTATCTGCCTGTATGCTGTTTTTGTTTTTGTTTTATTATGCATTTAGTTAAGCACTTTTTTAAACCAACATGCGTTAACTTGATACACATTACATGAATTGTAAGAAGTGTTTGATGTTAAATGCAAGTGTGAAAACTCACCATGTTACTGTGTTGTTCACTTTAGTGCACTTACGTGCAAGTCACTGCCCCCATTGAACAAAACACACCAGAAGAGAAACAACATTGATTATGGTTTACCAGGACACAGCCCTTTATCTTTACTCACATAGCTTCAGTGAGAAAAGAGCCATAGTTAAGTAGATATTATAGTTATGGGAGTATAGTACATAAGATCAGCAAAAAAGAGTTCAAAGATTGTACAAGCAATACAACAACTGTGCATAGTGCTAGAAGGCCTCTTTTCCTTAGCCATCTCCCATGTCCTGAACCAGCAGAATCCCAGGGATTATTGGCAAGCACAACTTAGTGGCAATTTACCCTCTGTCTCTCAGAGGTATAGGCAATACCTGCAGTTTCATGGCAACACATACACCAGCGCACCGCATAGCGCTTCGTTCCTGCCGGGATACCTGTCACCAGGCAAATCCCCTTAAAATGTTCAACTCCAAACATCCCAGGGTAGGGCAGAAAAGGTCCAGTACCACCCGCAGGATAGCCCCCCTCCTGCTTGCCCAGTGCCCACACATATCAGCACCCCTCCAAGGGGTCAGTTTAGTATGTGGTGTGCTGGAGTGCGCCATAAATGTCTTTGTCCCAGGTGCCTCCAGATGACGTCACGACCCTCCTTTGTGGAGAGACAAACAACGGACTCCCCGCCTTGGCTTCTGCCTGTGGAGCGTCTAATGGCGCTCCCCCACTACTTGCAGGGGCACCTGGTCATACTCATTGTGAAATGAGGTGGATCGGAGTATAATTAGTTAAATCAAAAAATATCTCTCGATTTAGGATTTCTGGAATCCAAAACTGGTAAATATGTTCTTTGATTGAATACCTTTTCAAAGTCCTTTGATTTCTATGTTTGTTTGGAAACTTCTAAGAGCTGTGAAAATAATTCTTTATTGGTTGCCTATTCTGGGAAAATCAAGTGCACCCGCCATTATTGACTTTCCCTTCATGAGATGTCGGACACATGGGTAAATGATCTGATATCAGCGATAATGGTAATCTATGGCGATATGCAAGCAAGCAAGACCATTTAAGTTTAAGGTCCAGCAGCAGAACCTGAACCTACCTGCAAAGGATCAGTGAATACTCACAAATTTGCAGGATTAGAGGTGTGCACTTTTGTACATGCTTCTCTGTGCTTAAATGTCCACAACCCTCCCATGTCTGAAGATTTCCTCATGATTGAATTTAGATCAAAATGCTAAATCAGTGCAATTTTATGTATGAGTAATTACATTTATTAGTTTCTTAGTTGCACACTAAATTTGGCGCTCATAACTGATGATATCTGTACTCCCTATGGTCTCATTTCGAGTGTCACGGAATTCCTGATGGCATGGTAACTGACTCTATCAGGAGTTTGCAGAGATGCACATATATTGAGGATCGGATGTTATTCTCCAGCATAATTGAGCAGCTGAAAAAAACAAGAACAAATAATGAATTCCTGGTGAAATTGTGTACAGTATTCTCTTTTCACATATAATTTCTCATGTCTCTGTGAAGCCTCAGAGTTCATTGTCTACACTCCATTGTGTATTTCCCCATTAGTCTGGCCTTTGTAGTTAATGGTCCTTCTGTGATAAATAACTCTGGGAGGAGGTTTAACACATAGAAATCTGGAGCGCTTCAAAGGAGGAGCCAAGAGTCACTTATGTGTCCAGATAGCTTTGGGATGAGGGGCTCAAATATTATGACAAAATACCCACTGTTAATAACTTTGACAGCCTACCAACATAGCTGTTCATCTGTTTCATGAAATTACCTGTGCTTAGATGCATTTGTGACACAGAGCAGATGCATTGAAGTATCAATGTTTATCCTGTCACATGTATATGTAATTTGCATAAAATTATCTTCAATAATTTACAACTGTGATCCTTTCAGAAGAGGTGGTATTGCGTGCCATATTTCTGCCCTAAGGTGAATGCTTCTGAGAGGCTACACATGGTTTCCACCAGTGATCATGATGCAACCTTAGATCGAAATTAATGGATTGGATTTAGACATTGGTTGCCAGCAATCTTTGACACAATTTTCTGGCACAGGATACACATAGGATTGTTTTATCTCATTGTGTGAGAAGATACACTAAATCCTTTATGCCCATTTGTGAACTTTAGCACACTATTTTATAGCTTTTTAAAGATACACACTTGTCTCTTCTGCATCAGACGCAGATGCTGGAGACACTTGATCATATGTTAAGTGATACAGATAGTGACAGCTTTAATGCTTGTCATCTTGCTGTGCTCTTTTAAGCTAATTCTACTCTGGGGTCCTGTGTTTCTCCAGTGGTGTTGCTCAAACATTATTTTTGTCCCTTATAGAGTATGCCTTGCCTTTTTCTGGGCCTCATCCAGTCTAGTCCTGTCTTCCAAATGTCAACATCAGAATCTTCCACAGTGTGGAGAAGTGTCTAAAGCCGCAGTGGTGTTGAGCGCGAGCATTTATATTCCAGACTTCAAGCACCATTATATTCTGGGCCATCAAACCAGGAGTTCACATTTTATATTGCACTTTATTATTATTATTTTTGCACTTTATTATTGTACTGACATCTTACATCTACACCGGTGTTTCCACATAGTGTTTGTAATATTAAACTGATGCTTCAAACAAATAATGTATGTACTGAACCCTAATAATGCCCGCAGCCAATTAATGCCTCTTCCAGGTGGCATATCAAGCATGTGAGTTGATTCAGGTAAGTAGACAAAAAGTGATGGATGGCATGCTTGAATTAATCTCAGCCACTGGTAATAACTCGGGCAGCATCCCCGTCCATCTATATTTCACACACGTGTGTTTCAGCTCAATGAGCACCTGGCCTGGCTGTTCGAGCTGAACTGTTTCTATTAAAGTCCACTCAAGACTGATTTGCATAGGGCTGGGTCCAAACTGAGTTGGGATGGTGTACAAAAAAACTATAGCCTGAGATGCGAAACAAATAATTACCAGAGGCTAAGATTAATTAAAGCATGCCATCCATCACTTTTTTATACTTCAGTGAAACCAAGCTACATCCAACTGAAAAGGCCCATTCAGGTCTTGGATTGCTTGCTGTCCGGTTCAGGGAGAATCTGTCCTGGCAGTTTAGACTGGACTGTTCCTACTAGAGCAGGTCCAGGACTGATTTGCATTTGTCTGGGCCTAATCTGAGGTGGCATGGTGGACAAAAGAACGATGGGTGGGAATGCTACAATGAGTGATTGCCAGTGGTTAGATTTATTGGTTCACACAGTGCAACACAAGCACAAAAACAGCAACAGCTGCTGAATGAGAACTTGGCACTTCGTTAAGCACTAACTGCAAGAGCATCTGCTATTCCAACCATTTCTCCTGCAATTCCCTGATTTTATCGGGATACACATAAGCTAAAGGAATGCTTGAACTCATTGACTGTGTTCTTCGCCTTTTGTCTGGCATAATTTACTTTATATTGAGCCAAAGTAGGATATCTCATCAGTGCTCTGTCTGCTGGACCAGCAGTAGCCTGGGTGACCTGTCTGGTAGCCACAGAAGATCCAAGACTCTTCAATTTTCCTGCCTGCCTTGCTGTCTTCAAGCGCATGTTCAAGAGACCAGGTATAGAGAGCTCTGCTGAAGAAGCTCTCTGTGATATTCAGCATGGCAATCAAAATGTCTTGATAAACATCACTCACTCCTTCCATTTTGCCACAGGGAATTAATGGGTAGAATGAACCCTTATCATCCCTTTTCCCCTTTTCGCCTAAATCTCCGAGAAGAGAAAAAGGATGAGCTTGTTTATTTAGCCTATACCGAATCAATGTCCACCTTAATTGATCAAGCTTTATCCATAGAACACAGCCCTAGGAGAATAATGGTCTGAAAAAGATAGAGCCTGAATTCAACAGTCCCAGGGTAATGCCTGACCACCTGTCTGAAGAGGTGAGGCTTCTTCTACCTAGCCCTCTTTGACTACAGTGAAGAACCAATGCAAATTGCTAGTGCTTGATAGTGCTCATGGAGCACTATCAGAATCTGAATGAGAACATAGATGGAAACATAGGCTGGGTATATATTGCAGTTCTCCTGGTCATCCGATTCATGCTTCTCCTATTTGTTCACTGAAGGCTTTGGGAAATGCCATGTCCTGTCCTCTTTTAAAGCGGAGAGGATGGAAAAGTCTGCAAACCCTTTTATCTGTACCTCTAGAGAACTGTTGATCTCACTTTTCCTTTGGCCCATTGTTAAATACAGGACAAGGTAAAAGTGGTTGAAAGCGTGGTTTATTGCTTAGTTAAAGCACCCACGACCGGAGCCATCCAACCGTGAAGAAACCAACGTCCAGAGTGACGTTTATCGGAATCTCCACGAGTGGAAGACAACGATCTGGAATGTAGACAATGAGAATACATGAGTCGCGTGAACCCACGCGACTCTAATACACATAGCATTGAAACAGGGTATTGAAACAGAGTAAAACACCTCTATAACACCTTCCCCTCTTTGAGGAACAAGAAAAATAAATAAATATACATAACATCCAAAACATAGTCTGTCAATCTACACGAAATTCTTCTGAAACGTGATGATCTTTTTGCCGTTGCCACAGAAAATTCACCAGCCCCCGTGGCACTGGGCTGAATTTCAGGAGACAATGGCAAAGGTTCAGGGGCAACAGATTGAATAAGTTGACTCCCAGATGGTTCCAAAACACAACTTGAAAGAGGTATAGACAATGCACCACTGTCAGTAACAACGGGTTGATCACCCGAAATACCAACAGAGGAAGGTTTCTCATAGGTCAAATCAAACCAGTCACAATGTTCAGACTCTGACTCTGAACAGGTATGTTGTCTAATAACATCAGCTTGAAGGGGAGATACCTTAACAAGAGCTCTCTTGTTCCACCATCCTTTGTTGTCAAGGAGAGCGGAACCTCTACTAACATGAATGACTAATGTAGGAGAAGAGAATTTTGATTGCCCCTTTGGAATCCTTTTGGGATTTTTGATGAGCACCCAATCTCCCCTTTCCAAAGGTTGATCTACAAAATGTTTGCCAGTATCAAAACGTGCTTTCATAGCATTTTGCTTTATTTTAACATACTCTTGGATGGAAGCAGGCTTAAGTGAAACACTATCATCTTTGTGAAGCCAAGTGGGATTGAGATGAGTATGCACTCTCCTTTTCCTAAGCAACGTAAAAGGTGCAATGCCAGTGGTGGAATGTGGCGTGGTGTTATAAGCCCAGACCTTATCATGTACAAAGGATAAAGGATCTAATCTAGAAGATATTGGAGTCTGAATGCCCTCCTTAATTATCTGATTGCACCTCTCCACCAAACCATTAGAAGAAGGCGAGTATAAAGCAACCTTAAAATGAGAAATGTCATGAATCTTGAGAAAAGAACACATCTTTTGTGACACAAAGTGTGTACCATTATCAGTGACGATGGTTTTAGGGAAACCTTCAACATCAAACACTGTTTGCAAAAATTTCATAGCATTATCAGTTGACGCTGCATTGCAAAAAGAATAGCATAACCATTTAGTATAGTAATCAATCAAGACAATGAGAAACTTGTTTTCATTAGGTAAACTATCATAAGGTCCAGAAAAATCTAAACCAACTTTATCCCATGGGCCTACAGGAAGAGGAACAGGATGCAACGGAGTGGAAAGAGTATTCCAATGTTTGTCAGAAAGAAGACTTTGAGTGCAACTGTCAATCATTCTCTTGACATGTGCATCCATGGAAGGCCACCAATAAAATTGTTTAATGCGTTGACATGTCTTGACAACACCAAGATGTCATTGATGGGCCGAACGAATGATTGAATTTCGTTAGGATTCAGGTGGAACAAACAACTCATGACGCATAATCATATTGTTAACTAAAGAAAGTTCTTCCGAAACATTCACAAAAGCTCTTAAATCTGGAGATAGATTTCTGCGCTCAGGCCATTTGTTCACAATAAAACTCTTAACCTTGGAAAGTGTGATATCATCATTATAAGCCGAATTCCACTCGGACTCAGATATAGGTGGACATTCCGCAATAGCATCAAATAGCAACAACGGAATGTTCCTTCAAAGACATTCTTGAAAGACAATCCGCTCTGAAATTTTTTCCCCCAGAAATGTGTTTTATGACAAAGTGAAATTCATGAAGTTTTGATAGAAGTCGAACAAGCCTAGCAGAGGCTCTGTTCGAGGTGCTGCTTGAAAGCATGTGCATGAGCGGTTTATGATCTGTGTAGATTTCAAACTCACGACCCCAAATGTATGGTTTAAATTTCTGTATGGCCCAAACACAGGCTAAAGCCTCTCTTTCGATCGTGCTGTATCTAGTCTCAGCTGGTAAAAGAGTTCTAGAGGCAAAGGCAACAGTGTGTTCAACACCATCTACCCATTGTCCTAAGACGGCCCCCAAACCAGTAAGACTAGCATCTACAGTAATAAAACATTTTGAACCATCAGAAAAAGGACATAGAGCTGGTGAGTCCTCAATAAGTTTCTTAACATGCTCAAAAACTATTTGTAGGTCGTGTGACCAAACAAACTTCACGCCCTTTCTCAAAAGATTCCTTAAAGGTTCAACAATTTGAGCATAGCCATGAACGAATCTGGCATAGTACTCTGCCAGGCCAAGGAATGAACGAAGTGCATCCCTATCTTTGGGAGGGGCGGCATCTCTAATAGCTTTTATCAATGAAAATGTGGGTTTAATGCCATTAGGAGAAAGTGTATGACCCAAATAGTCCAATTCTTGAACAGCAAATTTGCATTTATCATGCCTAACTGTCATCCCAGTTTTCTCTAAAACTCCTAACACTCTAGAGAGAATCAGATCATGTTCCGCAATATTGTTGGCAAAAATCAAAATGTCATCCTGGTAAGCCTGTACCCCAGGAATGTCACGGAATAGATTATCCATTAGTTTCTGAAAAATGCTAGCAGCTGAGGCTAGACCAAAGGGAAGCCTCCAATATTTGTACGCCCCAAATGGTGTAACAAAAGTTGTTAATTCTTGGGACTTTGGAGACAAGGGAATTTGATGATACGCTGACTTAAGATCCAAAAGAGAAAAGAACTTAGACCCACCCAGATTAGCGAGTAGATCGTGGATTTTGGGTAAGGGATGACAGTCGACGATGATATTGTTGTTCAATGAGCGCAAGTCAGCACATAATCTGATCTCGCCGGACTTTTTACGAACTAAAACTATGGGAGAGACCCATTCGGAAGAATCACAAGGTGTAATAACCCCTCATCACACACATTTTTCAACATTTTTTTTAATTCATCCCTCGCACTCAAAGGAAGAGATCGGACTTCATGAACAATTGGTTGGGCATTGGGCTTGAGACTGATTTCATGCTTGAAACCCAAAACTGTGCCAACTTTATTTTGAAAAACCTTTGGAAATTGATCGAGTATATGATCAACTTTATGAGTAGACACAGATAATTCAGACACCTGAATGTTCTCAGGTTCAAGATTAGAGTAATAATCATCTGGGATATCACCCAAGGTAATGGGTTGATCCGACCCGGGTTTGAGCATTAAACCCATTTTGGCTTGATCCAACCAACCCAAGATATTTCTACCTTTGAGGGCAACATATACCTTAGTGAAAGTTTTTCTACCAAGGCATTCGATCTTTGAATGGAAGTACCCTAACATGTCAATATCTTTTTCGCCATAAGCTTTGGGATTGACATCAGACACAAAAAGAGACACGCTGCTACCCCAATTTGAATGAAATGTAAGGTCTGATAAAATAGTGATAGGTGAACCAGAGTCAGCTTTGACCTGTAAAGGAATGGTACCAACAATTAATTCACACAATGGACCCTTGACTTTAGAAAAATCAATAGAATCACATTCAATAGACAATGAAACATCATTGAGTCTAGTGGAACACCACTCTAGATTCTCCTCAAGTTCAAGGTTATTCACTCTGGTGAATCTTTTGCCGCCTCTGCAAACAGATGGAAAATGACCAATTTTTTTGCACAAGGAACATTTTTTTCCAGATGCAGGACAACTAGGAGAATTTCCCAGATGATTTCTTGACCCATACCTATAGCAAATGGTGATTTTCCTTGATGATTGTCTAAAAGGCTTACTGACGAGATTCACAGAGCAGGAAGCAGATGGAGACTCTCCATCAACCGTGTGTACACTGACTTGAGCGGCTTGACTCTCTTGTAAAATTCTTGAAGATATTGTTGCACGTTCAATACCTTTAGCAATATCCACTATTTCTGCAAGAGTGGGATTTTTACAACTTAATAAACGTTCTTGTATTTTTTTAGACGAACAAGAAAAAATTAACTGGTCTCTAATTGAAGTATCTGTACTTGGACCAAATTCACATGTGGAAGCGAGAATTCTGAGTTGAGCAATATAGTCTCCCACTCTTTCATCTGCACTCTGCTTACGTTTGAAGAAGTTATGCCACTCCAAAACAATACTGGGTTCATCATCATATTGTTTTTTTAAACGACACAGGGCTTCTTGGTATGTGTCCCAACCATCACCTGAATCTGAAGGAGGAGGAATAGGTGGAAGATTCTCAAATACCTGTTGAGCCGCGACTCCAAGACAACCATATAAAATGGCAACCTTGCGAGCAGGAGGATATTTGACCGCATCAATGGCAACCAAATAGTTTTCAAAACCCTTTAGCCAATTGCGGCAGGCCAAAGATGGTTTGCCGGGAGTCTGTAAAATGGAGCTGGTGTTTGGAATTGTTGGGATGAAGCCATGACAGAAAAAACAATAAATAGATAAACAAATAAATGAAAATAACACTGACCAATTGCAAAAACAATTGCAATAATGATTCAATAAGTAAAGAGCGTGCAGATCGCTGAATACGACATGCACTGTTCTACCATGCAGATGAGAGTGTACATATTGCAGAAATAGGCGATGATGAAAGCGTGCCTATCGCTGCAAAATTTGACCTTTAAAACTGAAAGCTGAGAGCGTAGTGCAGGACTTATTAACGTGGTAACAGAAGCGTGCACAATACTGTAGACAGGAAACAGCTTAGTTTGTGAAAGCGTGCCTATCATAGGCTGGAAGCACTTCCCTCGGTTAAAAACACTTCGTTTGTGGAAGCGTGCCTATCGCTGTAGGAAGAAGACAGCTTCATTTGTAGAAGCGTGTCTAACGCGGTAGGCAGGAAACAATTCCTTTGTAATTAAATATGGACGCTTGACGCTGTACCCATGGTTACGGCTGTACGTGATTTCTAGAAGAAGTTGGCCTTGTTTCATGGCGTGACGTAAGGCGTGCGTACAGGCGGGGTTGTCGAAACAGACACAGCGCGAGGAGCCGGTTGAATTCGAACCGACGTGCGCGGAGAAGTAATGGGGAAAAGTCAAATATATACGACCTTTTCAGCAGTGCGAGGTCATGAAGGACGATGTGGAACAGAGTCGCTTCATCAGAAAGGTTACTTGACGTGGATGGAAGAAGCGATCAGCTGCTCGGAAGGAACACGGTGGAAATCCTTGGAGATAGCTCTGGGTGGTGGTGGGTGCCGGAAGAAATCCCGCTTGTCGTCAAGTTGTTAAATACAGGACAAGGTAAAAGTGGTTGAAAGCGTGGTTTATTGCTTAGTTAAAGCACCCACGACTGGAGCCATCCAACCGTGAAGAAACCAACGTCCAGAGTGACGTTAATCGGAATCTCCACGAGTGGAAGACAATGATCTGGAATGCAGACAATGAGAATACATGAGTCGCGTGAACCCACGCGACTCTAATACACATAGCATTGAAAGAGGGTATTGAAACAGAGTAAAACACCTCTATAACACCCATGCAGTTAAAACTCCAAAATGGAAAGACTGAAAAGGTGCTGGCTCTTCTGGATAGTGGAGCCTGTGGGTTTGATCAAAAAGAAAATTGATCTTGTGAGATAAGGGTAGCCTAAATCCCTAAGGAATCCCCAGACCGGTTCAGTCCGTATCCATGTAATCCATTCAAGTTAACCTTTAAAAGACATCATGAGGTGCTCTCCTTCGATCTAATTTCCTCGCCTAGTCATATTATGGTTCTATATCCTCCTTTACTTGTCTGGCACAATCCATACATCAACTGGGAGACCAGGGGCCGTATTACGTTTTGGCATTGTTTGCGCCTGAAAAGGTGTGCCGGACGCAAACAATACCAATGCGCCCCATTATGGTAAACGCGTTCTCTGGGGGCAGCCGCGAACTTGCACTGCCCTGGGGGCAGAGCATTCAAGTAAAAACACGGAGCAGCTGCTCCGTGTTTTCACAGGACAGGTGGCACTTTGGGGAGCATAATAACTCCTATGAATCAAAGAAGGGGGTGAATAGAAAATTGGTTTTAGAACCCCTTTGGGAGATTTCGAATCTGATTGTATGCCATTCAGATTAAGTAATATTCCATTGATTTTCTAGCACTTCATGGATCATGTCTTGTGGATTTGCTCAATCTAATTGTGGTCCACTCAGATGACATTCTGGTCTTTTCCCCTGATCCATCTTTACATCATCATGACTGTCAAGTACTAAATAGGTTGCGGCAACATCAATTATACTGCAAACCTGAAAAATGCAAGTTTGATCAACCTGAGGTAGAATATTTGGGCTATCGTCTCAATGAAACTGGAATAGTCATGGATCCTTAAAAGCGCATCGACGGCGGTCTCACGCTTATCAAGTGGGATACAAAATGTGGCTAGCATCCAAATGCTTACCTGCTCACCTCTCATTGAACATATTTAAACCAAGGTTTTAGGGGGTCATTCAACATTGTTTGTGTCCTAAATCCAGTGGTATTCTGATCTCAGTTAGCCCTTTCATGGAATGTGCATCCTGTTTTTCATGCCTCTTAATTAAAACCCTACATAAAGGATCCTTTCTGCCGTTTTTTTCACGCCGCCTTCTACTTTGGTGAATGATGCTCCTGAATGCGAAGTTTAGAATAGTTGTGAGTCACCCTTTTTGGGAATCACTGAAAGTTTTGGATTCATTGGAAGGGTAAACCTCCAGTGAGAGGTCATGGGAAGATGTCTCTAAAGGTCATGCCCCTGCTCTGGTTTGTTGATTCTTCCAGCAGTATCCTGATAAGCGTGGGGCTTCAGGAGGGGGGCATACTGTTATACCACAAGCCACATTACTTCTCACATCCCACACAACAGCTTCTCTCACATCCCACTCTATGCAGTGATTCAAGCTGCAGCCTTACCTGGTTAGTGATGGCTGTGCTGGCAGGCCACCGCAGGCGTTCTGAGGTACATTTTCACTGTAGATGGCCGTCGGTGTAGGCTTTGGCGTTCTTCTCCCTGGAGGCCATTTTGGAAGTGTTAGACTTGTCAGCCTTAGGGTGGTCTGCCCCCAAACTCTTTGCTTGCTTTGCCTCACTTTTTGCTGATGCTTTGTTGGCCATAGGACTCTGGGAACTTTACCACTGCTAGCCAGTGCTAAAGTGCATGTGCTCACTCCCCTAACACACGGCACAATTGGTGTCTCCACAACTGGCATATTTATTTACTTATAAGTTCATAGTAAATTGCACTATATGTGCCCAGGGACTGCAAATTATATGCTGCTAGTGGGCCTAAAACGCTGATTGTGCCACCCACTTATGTAGCACTTCAAACATGTCTCAGGCCTGTCACAACACAGCCTGCATGTGCAGTTTCACTGCCATTTCGACTTGGCCTTTAAAACCCCTTGCCAAGCCTTGAACCACTAAGGCAGGCCCTAGGTAGCCCAAATGGCAGGATATATACTTTTTAATTTTATATGTCCTGGTAGTAAAGAACTACCAGATTTGTTTTTCACTACTGTGAGGCCTACCCCTCTCATAGGTTAACATTGGGGATTACTTAATACAGCTATTAAGTAAAATTCCATATTGATAAGGAGTAGGATAGTAGTCTTTGGTATCTATGGAGTTGTAATGATAAATCCTCTTTAATTGTAGAATTAAATCTATGATTACAACTTTAAAAATGCCACTTTAGAAAGTTGCCATTGTTCTACTCTTAAGCCCTGTGTGCCTCTGCCTGCCTCCAATACACATCTGGCTTGTTTGACAGCTGTTCTTTGTGCATTCCCTCTAGACAGTCACACACAAAGGGGGCTAAGGTGTGTCATTTACATCCTGATTGCCAATCAGCAGGCTGAAGGACCTTCCTGAGTTAGATGGGTAGGAGGAGCGGACACTTGTACCTGAATTGGAATGTTCCTGTTGCCACACAAATAGCTGCATATCCCCTGTAGTGTGTCTGGAGCCGTATCAGGAAAGGGAGGACCTGTGTGTACTTCAAAGGGCCATTCCAGAAGCTTCTCACACCTTCCAGAACCAGTCACCAAAGTATAAATACTGGACCTATTGATACCCTGCCAGGAAAAAGGACTGCTGTGCTGCTGAAGGACTGCTACTCTGTGGGACTGCTGCTCTAAGAGAACTGCTTTTCTGCTATGCTGCCCTGCCTGCTGCCTGCTGCCTGCTGCCTGCTGTTCTCTGCCTGGGTGAGAAGGACTGGACTTTCACCACTTGAACCCAGAGTTACTCAAAGGGGTTGACTGCTTGCCTCCTGTTCTGCAGTCTCAGAGATATCAAATACTGCCTGCAACTCTCCATCCTGAACTAGGCCATCTGTGAGTCCTAGCCTTACTTGAGGTGCCCCTCCCCCAGTCCAGGGCTTTAGACGTGGGTTTCTGTTGTGTTCTGCTGAAAAACCCACGCAGTCCAGACTATGCGTCGGTCAAAACGGACGCATTTGCCTTCGATGCCGATGCAGCACTTACATCACTGAGGCTCGGCGACGTGGAACCTCCAGCATGCTCGACAACAATGCATTACCTTAACTGCAGAAGCTCGGAAACGATGCAGGGACCCGACTGCACGATTCGAGGCTGATGCATCACCTCCTCCGCTCCTCGCAGCCTCTCCTAGATGTCAAATCTTGTTCTCTCAGAAGGTTTAAGCGAGGCTGTCATGGCGTTTGTATCTTTCCCGTACTCAATCGCAGTCGGCTTGACTTTTCAGATTTGACCCAGGCCACCGTGATCTCTGGTAACCCCTTAGCATTGTTCAGTTTTAAGCACTAGATTTCAAGATATTCTTTAAAAACTCATAACTTCGGTTTGCCTCATTGGAATATGGTCATCTTGGTCTTATTTTGTTCAGTAAAGCAAGCTCTATATTTCTAACCAGGATTAATTTTGTTTGGTGCTTGTCACTGTTGTACTGTAATAAGTGTTGCACAAATACTTTACACATTGCCTCTTAAGTTAAACCTCCTTACTCTGTGCCAAGCTACCCAAGGGGGGCACAGGACAATTTAGGGAATGTACTTGACTTACCCTAATTAGAGTGGTGGTCCCTAATTGGACAGGTTGCATACCGCTGCCAACTAGAGACCCCATTTCTAACAAGAAGTCACTATAGTTCTTGTTCCCAGGAATTTCTAGGAAGGAGTTTTCTAAAACCCAATCCATCATGGTGGCTCACTCATTATTAAATTGCCTTCCCAATCCAAAATGGCTGCATCTTTTTTTATGATGTAGTTTCCTGTTTTAAGGATATATAAAGAGTGGGATGTCTTTCCTCTTTGTATTGCAACCGTTTTTCGCTCCCGTAAGTGTGTTTCCACACTCCTGTTGTTCCTCATTCCTGTGACAGTTCCAGTTTGGCTGCTTCTGTTTTCCTGTTGGTTTCTTCCTTTCTCCAGTTAATGCCTTCACTCCGTTGGAAGACCTCTTTTCTGGATTGCGCCTCCATTGTTGCTTCTGTGTCCAGTTCCCATCTGCTGGGTCCTTTGCTCCCTGCCCTCGCCATCTGGGAGCCTACCATCGTAATTAGAGGTTTTTCCCTGTTGAGTTTTTTCTCCTTGGGGCTCCTTCTGGTGGTACTTATGTCTCTATTTCCAGCCTGCTGGGTTGTTTGGTCTCAATTCAAGGCAACTGGCAGTATACCATCATAATCTCAGGTTTTTTACCTCCGGGATCCTTCTGGGAGGCACTATCTGCTTAGTCGCTACAAGTTGTCAATGGCATCGTGATGACTGTCAGGGGTCACCCATACTTTGGGCAAACCAAGACTGTCAAGGCTTGGGCTAAAAAATCTTCACGTCGTCCTAAGTTATTGGTCAGATGTTCTCAACCCGAAAGTCCTGCAAAATCTGACACACACATTGCCTACCACCTCCCTAAATTTCTGCACGCATTCTTTGTTTTTACTCTTTTGCAACAATACACACTCTAGTAGTAAATCAGTCCACAGGCAGATATATAAAAATTAAGTTTATTGACACAAATCCACCAAAACAGGCAATGGTGATAGCAGCAGGCATCAACTACATCCCTCGACTCTAGATTCTACTTCAACATTCTACATTAATGGTCTAGCACCAGGTGCCTCTTTTGTGGATTTTTCGAAGGGGGCTTCTAGAGCCACTTTTGGATTATCTGGTGCATGGAGCCAGTTGCTCCGTGCGCACCTTCAGTGCTCCTTGTTTCAATTGAAACAGTCTAGTCTGTCTTTGAAGGGAGACCAACAAGCCCCTAAGAGGGGGTTGGGAGGAGGGCTCTCAGACCCTCCATTCACTTTCACAAAAGGAAAACATTGGGCATGCACTAACTGAGTGCCATTTCATGGAAAACACCCAATTGTTCCTCCCCAAGTGGCCTCTTAGCCCATGCGCAAGAACACAATCAAATATGTTCTCTCTATGCATATGGCCACCCTATTAATATGAAGGTACAGTCCTTTCACATTATACAAGTGCAAATTATGAACCCATGCAATGCATATTAATGAAGAGCAAGGCAAACATCTGGAAACGTATGCAGCCACTTCTGTATGAGGAAGGGGCCTTCAGATCTCAAAATGTGGCTGCAAATGTCCAATGTGGCCCCAGGGCACTTGTGCAGTCTTGTCTGCCAGCTCCTGCACCAATAATTTAAGCCCCACAATTACAGGAAAGAATCCAAAAAAGGGACTACTGTAAAGCCACCATCTCCAGGACTCCGGCAACTGCTCCTCGCGCCACCTGCCATCACAATATAGGCTGGAAGCCATTGAGCTGGCTTCCTCTGGGTGCATAATAATTTTTAACTTCTTTATCTCTTTGCCAGGCCATGTTGATTGGCCATTAAAGTCACCTACATTTGCCTGAAACATTGTGAAATCTTCTCTCATGACCCTAGTAATGCTCACTCTCTGGTTTAGTTAACTTACACATGAAGTGGCCAACACAATCTTACTGTTAAAGCATCTAAATTAAACCATTACTTTACAGAGAAATTTCAAATACCTTACTAGCGGCTAAATCATTTTCAGCTCATATCTTATTTTTCCCATCACCTTGTCTGCCAGTTTCAATTTGTTTAATTTGTCTACTGCAGTTTAGATTCACCTGCCACTGAGTCCAGTTCAATGCACAGAAATCCTCAGTCTGGTAGATGGGACATCTGTTTTTATCCTGGTTCCAATGACTTACTCATTATTTGCCCAGTTGTTCAAAACTGCCCAACAAATGCATGCATTCCCCTGTTTTTTCTGCCCCTGACCATAGGATAGTTTTTTTTAACTTTATCATTTTGCAAAAAAAAAAAAACAATAGAAAGTGCAGATGCTACAGGTCAGTAATAAATAAAAAAAAAGTCAGACACTCCAAGAATATAAACAGAATACAAAGAGAAGGGAAGGCAAAAACAAAGGAAGGGGGAAAAGAAATGGCAGGGAGACAGATACTAAAAATAACCAAGCACATTAAGAATAATACAACACATCAAATCAGTGCAATGCAGATGACAAGTCATCTACCTAACGTCTTAGTCCCAGTTGCGGTAGGGAAGGAACCGACCCCCACACTGTGATCCCTATCCTGGTCTGCAGTTTAGAGATCATTTCTAAGCGGCTGCCTTATGTCCCTAGGTCTGGAAGGTATAGGCTGTAGTGAAGAGTAGAGTTCGCTAGTAGTGTCACAGTGGGACTTATTATTCAGCCAAATGGGAAAAGCAGGGTGGGCGGTGCTGCCCCAATGTCACGCTACCTGTCTTTTAGCCAGAAGCAGTGCAATGGCAGTGAAGTACAGTACAGCACGGAGTATGGGTTTAACATAGCCCAGCAAGGACATGAGTGGGTCTGGGTCAAGGGGTTGTTCCACAATAGGAGAAAGCGTGGAGTAAATCTCCCACATGCCCGATAAAGACATTTGTATGACAATAAATTGCGATGATGCTTGTTTGAGACAAGTTTAGTTTGCCTATAGCAATAATCACAGGTAGCATCAGAAATGGAGTATTCTAGGTTACGTTCCCAGTAGGGGTGGGCGGAATTTGCGAAATTAACTTTCGCAAATTATCGCGAAAATGTTTAAAATTATCGCAAACAAGCGGAAATATCGCGAAGATGCGGAAGTTTTTTTCCAGCATGTTCGCGAGATTTTCTGCATGGTTGCGGGTCGCCAACTTACCCATGTGGTTGCTTGCGGGCGCGGCCATCTTGTTTTGAGTTGTCTCGCGGTGCATGATCGCGAGAAGAAAGACGTGATCGCGCGACGCATGACGTCACTGCAAGCGCGAACTGTCGCGAGACAGCGCAAATGGCTAAAAACAATACAACATCTCATGGAGAACGCGACCGGATCAAGAAAACTTGTCGGCGAACGCAGGGATTCAGGTAAGGCGATCGCGCGCGCGCGAGAATGTATTATTTTACAGCGCGAGCAAGAAACAAATTATCGCCAACCTGCGGAAACCGGAAATTTTGACATTTTCGCGCTCTCCTCGGAACGCGAAAATGTCAAATTATCGCAATTTCCGCGAACGGAACGAAATTTTCGCCCAGGCCTAGTTCCCAGGCAACCATCGACCACATCATGCCAGTGGGGCGCATTTGCAAAGAAATATGATAGAGGCATGATATCAGTCGGCAATTATCGGAAGTAGAAATAACAAGTGTAAGAGGGGGAAAGTCTGAAGGTTCCTAGGGATAAGCAGGCACACATCCCAGAGTGTTCTGTGTAAACAATGGAAGAGAAAGTTATCCATATGTGCAGAGGTTCCCCAACCACCAAAGTGGAGATAAGCTTGGGGGTCACAGCATTAAATAAGTCACCCACAACATGAATCTGGTGTGAATCAAGAGCCTGATGCACCTCTGAGTGGGAGCGAAGGATTACTGGCTAGAGGTATATGTGGAGAGTACAAAATGTTTCACTGAATTAGCTTAGCAGTTTGGACCAAGCCCAGCAGGTTGAGGAAAGAGTATCTCGGTAGTGTTCCAAGGAAGTCCCTGTGGGAGTATAAAGGAAAGGGGAATGTCAGGCACCTGAGCTCTTTCAGGTTTGAGGTGAGGTATCCTAGCATCAGTATGATACCAATGATAAGCAAAGTGTGCTTGGGCAACTCGGTAGTACAGTTGGAGGTGAGCTACTCTGATATGACCATGATTGTAGGGTAGAGTCAGGGTGTTCCCTCGAATATGGGGTCAGTAGCCAGTCCAGATAATTTGTGTTAATAGTCCTGGCAGCGTACTAAAGAAGCAATTGGTTAAAGCAATGGGGGCATTAAAAAAAAAAGAAACATGGGAGTAGCACCATTATGCGCCCAGCCATTGACAATGGTAATTTAATCCGGCACATTTTCTGTGTCTTGAGTCTCTCATCCATAAGAGAATTTTTAATGTAATCAAGTCTCTGCTCTAATCCTGACTTTTATTTCGCTGCAATTTCAAGAATGTCCTAAATATTTTAAATAACACACAAAAGACATGGCTCTACATAGGTGTTGCCTTGTATACAAATATCCTGCCCTTTAGCTGTTTGCAACGAAAGACACTGAAAAGTGGATGTTAAATAACTGTTCACAATTTCTGCTGCAATCTTTCAATAGTTTTATCATCTTGGCCATACTTGAGATTATGACTGAGGAGCCCACCTGTCTAATGAAGTCCTTTGTAGCCCCCTTTTGACCCATGAACAACTATGAATCAGCCTAGCATCACCCTCATTCTTCTGGGGCCCAATATCCAATAGTAAAATCATTAAGTCTTCAGATGGAATGTCAGAAAAAGAATTGACCATCCCACTCTCTATCACCTTTTTGCTTAGTGGTGGTAACTATATTAACTTTTCCTTACACTGATACAAATTCCTGACCCATTTACATTTTCTCTACTACCTATAAAGAATCCTGAAGCACTCTGTAAAACCCTTTTCTAGCCTAAATCCTATCTTTTAATTCACAGCATACAATTCCAGCCAATTCACCCATATCTCTATTTTAATCACATTATGAGCTCTTTCTTAGCAATCTTATACCCAAGCTTCTCGCACACTTGTCTTCAGTTAAACCACAACTTGATCCCCAGAAGTAGGTGTTTTCTCATCTGCAGTTGAAGGAGTTCTTCTTAAATTTACTTAACTGTCTGGCATAACAATCCCAGATGAAATCCAACGTACTTGGTTCAGTGAAGAGCCTGGCATTGATTGAAAACCTCAGCCACATTGGGTTTGGAGTGGCAAACTTTGGATTTCTTTGTGTTAATCTTCAGGCCTACTTGCTGTTCATAGATGTTGTGTTGAGATGTCTTTTCCTGCATAAACTGGTGCGCTTGACAGAGCAAAGCTAGGTCATCTGCATAGTGAAGGTGCTTCAGTGTAGAGAATAAAGCCTATCTGAAGCCTATGGCTTGGTATTCTTTCGTGAGTTGCATCACCCAGTTGATGGCTAGGTTGTAGAGCAACTCTGACATGATGCATTCCTGTCTCTTTTTTTAGTCTGTATCTTCCAGAATCCGATTCTGGTCTTGCGCTTGGCACTCAGAACTTCAGTCATCCTGTCAGTAGTTTCCTTGTGGCTTTGATAGCTGTCAATCATGCATGTTTCATGCAGAAACTCTGAAAGTTCCTTGTGCCCAAAGATTTAATGGTTCTTGCTAAGGTTTCAGTAACAAATGCTTTATATGGGACAAGGTTGTTATCCTTGTATCCAACCTCAACCTGGAGGTATAAAACAGAAGTTATTCCTCTCACGATCCCAAACCCTTGACCAATCAAGGTGGAAGGAAACAACATAGCCAAGAGTAGACTGAACACGGCTAGAAATGCCTTCGGGGTGTTGAACAATGTGTAGAGGTCATCCCAGTACAGCACCAACACCAAGCTGAGCATTTACTAGTGCTATTCTGTCCACACTCTTGTATGGATCAGAGTGCTGGCAGGTGATGAAAAGTGACATCACCAAACTGTCACGCTTTAACAACAGTAACTTGAGAAGACTCTTGTTCATTTTCTGGTCACGAACCATCTCCAACCAGGAACTGCTCACCAGATGCAAGCAAAACAGCATGGACACCATCTTAATGATAAGAAGATGGAGATGCATAGGTCACACCATAAGATGGGAACAAGACTCCATCACAAGAACAGCTGTCCACTATATCTCCGAAGAAAGACAGGGCAAAGAAGTCCCAGAGGCAAACTGTGGAAATAGAAATGAAGGCCATGAACCGCAGCTGAAGCACCATGCAAAAAATTGATCAATACAAGCAGAAGTTGAGGTTCTTTGTTGCTGCCTTACATGCCACCCTTCATATAAGGCAATAGTAGTAGTACCTGGGTTTGGCTGCCCATGAAAGCAAATCTAGGTAGGCTAGTTGCTTTATGACTTGCTGTGATAGGGAACGTATTGCTACCACAGATTCATATCTAGTGTTTCTCCCTGCATAGATTCATATTTCCCCAGGTACGGTCTAAATTGTTTGCCATATTCATTTGTGTCTGCCTGTCCACTTCTGTCTGTGAACTTCTCAAAAATCACAATTACATGTATAGTGAATGTTGCCATCTAACTTTTTACTTCTACTGGAACCCTAGGTCTGCTGCCAAATGTCCTCTATTCTTCATTATATACTTCTTATCACCTCCCTTCCCTACACAGCAGTGTAAAAAGATATGCAAAATCCTCTGCCCAAATCTTGTAATTTATTGTTGCTATTGAGTTTAACTCTCTAGGCTGCATCACACAGTTCCAGGTCGGTCCCTTGTGCCAGATTTTTCTCTGCGCTTGCTACCTCAGATTTTAGCCTCGCCTAACCCTCTTTGCCCCTTCCTATTACCCTGCTCTCATTCACATTCTCAATTAGTTTTTACAATGTACATGGCTTCTCAAGAGGCCTTTCTACCCCTATGCCCTATTGCAACCATACTACTATTAGCCTTCCCTGTGTTAAACATTCAGCCGAGGCTGCCACTTGCCACTTCTTGGCCTCACTGATTCCACATCACATTTATTTTCTACATGTCGTTCACCAAATCTTTCGACCATGTGTGTTTGCATCTGTCCATCCATCTAAATCAACTGTCTCTTGCACCGTCCATTTATCACTGCCCCATATCCGCTCTTGACAGACCTTACTCTTCAACCTTTCCCCTCACACTCAGTCTCTGTTATCTCTACCTTGGTCCACAGGACCCTTTTCTCTCACTGATATATTCATTGTCTGCTCCTCGGTCTCAGTCCCTTTGTTTCTTCTCCTCAATCTCAACCCAATTCCCCTTCTTTTTGTGTGTCTCTCTCTGCTCATTAGATGAGTCTGTTCATCATCTCATTCACCCTAGCTGCTCCTAATCGGTCAATGTTCTCCCCTCTTTGGGCCAGATATATGACCTTTTGCTTTTACGACTCGCAAGTTGTGAAAAATTGCGAGTCGCAATTTGCGAGTCACCAAAGCAAATGTACAACAGTGTCAGAGACACTGTAGTGATTCCCAATGGGGTCACAAAATGCGAGACTCATGAATATTAATGAGCCACTCGCAATTTGCGACCCCATTGGGAATGGCTGGCCCTCCCAGTGATGGTGGCCTGCTGGGCTCAGCAGACCACCATGTCAAGGACTGCTTTTCAATAAAGCAGTTTTTTTTAAATGCAGCCCGTTTTCCTAAATGAAAACGGGCAACATTTTTTTAAAAAGTGAAACGTTTTCTTTTCATTTTTTAAGAGCAGGTAGTGGTCCCTGCATTCCCAGTTTCATCTGGGAATGTGCCACGCGGAGAAATAGGTTTATTTCTTCTTGTTCCTTCCTCTTTCTATGAATGCCTCAGGGGATTGTTTTTGTGCAGGAAGACGCCCCTCCCTGCACACAAACAATCCTGCTAACAACACAAGTAATCTTGCATCATGGTGCAAGAGTGCCTGCATTGGCGCTATGCAGCACATTGTGCGCCACTGCTGGGAGAAGGCAGGAATGTGCTGTACAGTGTTAAGTATGGCACATTCCTGCTCTCCCCAAGTAATAAATATGGCCCTTACTCTTTTCCTTTTGTGCCCATCCCAGAAGCACCCTGGGCAGAGAGGGGTGTGGCCACCCCTTGCCCAGGGCCAATATTTCTCCTATGTTGAGCTGTTCAGCAAGTATCAAGATGAGCGTGTTGATAAAGGCATGGGCGAGTCTATCCCTTGAATGGGTGTCCAGGTGCACCGCATAGACCACATGTGGGCAGTTTTTCATGCAGCTGGAATTTGCTTCACATTGTCATAAATTCCTAATGCATTCTCTATCACGCATACACTATACACATTAAAAGAATCCTGACTGGTGTGCTTACCTGATGACAGCAGACCCACTGTAAATACAAGATTGAACTGCCATTGGAAAGAAGTCGTAGGATATAAACTGGTTACTTCTGGACCAGCTGGTTTGGTTAAGTTTTGCATCATTAAAGACAAATAAAATTGAATTCTTCAGGCTGTTTCTTTATAATTAAAAACACCCAACACAATGGAGTCTGCACACAAAGCAGGCAGCCCACGTAGTTATTTTAGCCGGCTTCAATTTTGAAACCTAAATCCACCTTTGGTGGGGGGATAGGGTTGTTTAGTTGCTGCGCTGTGCTGATAAAGACTACATAAAATTGACTCAGTGGTTTGGGGTGCTGAGGTTATGAAACATCTAATCTCTTTTAGCTGATAGAGCCACAGATAGTCTTCCTGGTTCGATACTTGAATTTAAACCCTCCTCTTCCTCCATGACTGAGTGCTTTAATTAGCGCCTTGATATTCTGGGCGCTGAGAAGGCTTCCGCGGAGGCCGACTCGCCTTCAAACTGACTCAGTTACTATATACCATGGATTAGACCTCAAATTTCTCTTTAATGAGACTTTCACAAGAAAATAAATGGATTAACAGCAACGCATGTGGCATATCATGTGTCCCTTAGAGTTAATTTTCACGGATTTAAAGGTAATCTTTACTGCCTTGCATACTTGTTATTTTTAAGGGTGTTGGGTTTTAGCAATATATGGTGCACGCCTGATTCGGTCAGAAGTCGATGCATGTGTTTTTACAACTACAGAGGGAAACATGTGTGAGATTGGTACCACTGATTTTAACCCTTTACAACATCATCTATCTTCTAGGTGTTCAGTAAGGAAATCTGAAAACTGAAAAAGTCACCGTGTTTTCGCCTGTGCTGCTAGTCTGCATCGCCTTTCTAATTATTAGAAACAACCTTCTACTCCCAAAACAATATTTCCTAGTTACTTACAGAGAATTATACAAACAAACTACACCGGTTTCTACTGTGGCACATTAAACACCGACAATTATTTAATAGAAATTCACTGGACTAAAACCTACGACCCCATGTGTTTTTCTGCTCACTGCCTTAGCAGGCAGGTTGTACACAATGAACAGACACCATCAGAGTCTGTCATGTCAGTGAGGGGACTCCGACAATGTAGAGTCTGGAAAGGAGAGTATGCAGACTCCTCAGGAATAAATACCTTTCGAACCACAGAAGGCAATCCCATTTTAGAATAAAATGTGGAGCGATATCTTTGACCTTCAACTAAAACAACATAATAGATTTCCTGAGGCATTCATCCTAAACAAACAAAACTGCAAACAAGAAACCCATCGTTCCTATTAATTGTTTTGGTAATATACAGAATAATGTACATTTATCAATTACTTCAGAATTAGGGGCCAGATGTACAAAGCATGTTTTGGTCGCAGGTGTAATGCGTCCCTACCGCGGGCCTTGGAAGCAGGGCGGCGTAGGCGCGCTGGGACGCGGGGACCATGTATACAACGGACACCACACCAGTACTGGGATTGAAGACCCCGCCCCCGAGCGGGCGGCTCCATTTATTTTACCCCGCAGGCCACGCCTGGCCCGCGGATGACGTGGAACGGTCGTAGGCTAGAAGCTAGACCGTCAGATATTACAGCAGGCATCCCGATTCGCAGACCGAAAAAATGCTTTTTCAAATGTACAAATATCAAACTGAGATTCTAGCGAATAGCAGTTTAGGTTTGCGACCAGAAACAGAATCACCATTTGAAAGGGGCGTGTTTAGGGCGTCCATTCCAAATAGGGAATCGGAATGGTATGTTCAAATGTTTTGAAACTGAAATGCGGTTACAATACATGCGTTCTTTACCACCACCCTTTACTACCATCCCTTGGGACACCTTCTCATTTGAGAATGTTTGAAAAAATATTTTTTAAGAGTAGGCAGTGATCCCAGAGACAACTGCTCAATCTTATAAAATAAAAATGAAAGGTTAAATTAGTTTTTTAACGCATCCCGTTTTTCTTTAAGGAAAGGTTGTAATTTCAAAAGAGAGATTGCTTTTTAGGTCTCGCCTGAGCCAGCGCTTTAGCGCTGCTCTCGAGAGAGCTTTTGGAAAAGGGGGATCTGGAAGTGCAAACTAGTGCTTCTCAGGCCTCCAAATACAGTGCATGTGCGCCGGGCGCGCGCACCATTTGGCAGCCTGAAAAGCACTGCATGATCACTTTCGCGGACACAGCCACCATCTGTCTCCTCCGTCACGGGTCATTAAGTTGCATTCTCCTCTGCCTCCGCCCGATCACTTTAACTTTCACTTTCGTGGCTTGTTTTTCTTTTATTGGCTTGCCGTGGGGCGTACCCTGCTCATGTACGCTCATTTAGTACTATACTAATGAAACAAAATAGTTTAAAGTTTTACCGTTGACATTAAAACTACTTTTATATTTGCACTGGTCTTTGGGTTCACGCTTTGTTTTCCCGTATTAAAACAAAATTGAGCCAGTAACTGCACTAATAGCTATTTGTTTTGTGGCATTCCTTATCAGTGCCTATTAGCTCATGCATGCTCCACACACAGCATCACTCGATAAATACTACACAAAATTCACTTTCAAAGATGTGTGGAATGCACGCGTCTTCACGTTAAATTGCGTTTCGTCCCAGTAATTTCCATGCAGTCTGTAGTTTCTCACAATTCTCAGCAGCAGTAGAGTGGTTGTGAGAGAAGAGCTACTGTTTGTCCTCCGTCACACCTACATACCAGCTGCTCGCTTCACCCTACCTCCCCTTTATTACTACTAGCAACCCGGCAGACATTCCACCGAGCAGCGCGCGCTGCTTTCTAAAGCACGACCCGCCAAGCTCAGTGAATTCATTCCTCGGTGAAGGATGCCAACGTGCCACTGAAGACCCGTCCTTCCTGTGTGCACGTCCTGCGTGCACTGCCCTGAATGCACCACCTCTGTGCACTGTCGTATGTGTACTGCCCTGTGTGCATGTCCCGTGTGCACTGCCCTGAATGCACCACCTCTGTGCACTGTCGTATGTGTACTGCCCTGTGTGCATGTCCCGTGTGCACTGCCCTGAATGCACCACCTCTGTGCACTGTCCTACATGTCCTGTCCTGTGTGCACTTTCCCCACAGACAACAAAGCCTCTCTATTGTGTTCAATCTCGGGGGTGCTACTGTGGCAGGGCAATGCCCGAGTGCTTCCGTCTGTGGTACTCCCTGCCCCCACAGTTGGCAACCCTCCTCGGGCACTTACAATATGTCCATCTAGTGTTGGTGCCCGGGAGGGAGCAGCGCCTCGGCCCTGCAGTCTACCAGCATGTGCAAGTGATGTGTATACATGTGCACACGGGTGAGGCGGGCTCGGGTTCGCGTTCAGTGTCGGCTGCAGTTGGGGTGGGCGGTGCCAACCTTGGAAGTACAGAGTGATCCGGCCTAATGTCAGCATGTCTGGGCCTCGCGGCCAAAAGAAATCTGGGTGAAAGTTACGCATCGGTGCATTCTTGGAGCCCGCTTCGTGGGATGAAGGACGGCCTGCCCTGGTACATTTGTTGGACACAGTGGACTGGCATTTATATAAATAACTTTACATAACGGCAAGGTGTCTGCTGCAGGCCCTTGCATACTGTGGTACCAGTAAGTATATGTCCTTGGAAGCGAGCTGCTTCTCATGCGCTTTGTGAATGGCAAAAATAGTAATTGTATAGCTATTCAATCCCTGGCGGCACACAACCCAGGATTATATGCTGCATAGCAGCAGTGCGGCTCCTGTGCAGCACGGCAGAAATAAATAAACAAGCATTTGCAATGCAATAGGTCTCGCAGTTAAACGAGTATAAGCTATTGGCATTGTAAATGACAATGCCTTTTATTTATGTTTTTAAAACGAAAACAAAAATAAAAGGCATAGTTATTTGCAATGTCAATAGCTCAAACTCACGTAAATGCGAGACCTATTGCATTGCAAATGCTTGTTTTAGAAGCAATCACAGACATGGAGCTCTGTTCACCCTAGCAGACCAACATCCCTGTGATGGCAGCAAATCTTTGTGGGTCACAAATTGCGACCTACATCATTAACATTCATAAGGTAGGTCTATTTTTGACCCACTAGGAATTGTCAATTAGGAAATAAAGGCCAGATATCATTTTAATACAGTAGTAACCGAGATGACCAAATAGCGATTTGCAAACAGTTTCTATTTGTTTGGTAATCGGTATTACTAATGTTAAGACATCCGTTCCTAGAATTCTGCACCTGCACAAAGTCATCTCCCAGTGTTTGTCTCCGCTAGGGTAACGCTCCTTCAGCAAGAGATCTCAGCATTTAATCAATCAGGCCATATAATAATTGAGGGCCAGGGCCCTCTTTAGCTCCACTGAGTGGGTGTTTGATTTGGAGGTGAGGGGGGATTTTCGATAGAATGGACAGCTGCATGTTGGTCTCTTTTGATTTGGTATTGAAGTAAGATGTGACCAAGGGGTCTCCAGCGACTGCTGTTATATAATGGATGTTCTGAGGTTGTAGGGCCAGGTGAAGAGTATGGAGTTTAATTTTTCAATTTTTAAAACCATTATTTCTGCTCCAGCGTCTTTCACACATTTAGAAAGCTTTTGCTCTTCCAGTGAAACACAGGATCAAGACAAGTTGTGAATTGTCTGTGTGTTTAAGTTATTTCATTTCAGTAATAAGATTTGGATGTCTTCACATACATTATATGGTGTTCCAGGAGTTGTGAGAAGGGGGTACCTAGATGCCTAATAACAGGCAACAGAGGAAGACCTCGCTGGCTGGGGGCACAATTCCACAACACCAATCCTTAGCTACCTGACTGAGAATAAGAATGGTGAGAAAGGATTACATTTAGGTCAGGGAAAAATCAGATATCTCTGAACAATTTTCCAGGCTGCCCATGAAGATTTGATAGTCCACTGTACCTTAAACTATAGTGACGTCAAGAATCATTAAAACTGACTTTTTTTCCTTCCCAAAGATAGGAGGCAAGTTACTCTATTGACTGTCAAGGGAAGTTTGATGCTCCTTGCAGCATGAATTCAGTCAGGTGCACATAGATGTGTTGGTTCTATTCAACCTAGTCTTGGAATAGTCTAGTAACTAAGTTTTAATTTTTTTTATTAGAGGCACATTATTCTATATTTTCTATCCTGCAAGGCAACTGTATTAGAAGAAGTGGGAAAGAGAGAAGAAAAGAAAGGGAATGAGACATAAGAAGGCAGTTCATAGAACTAAGAGGGATAACAGGATGTTTAATGAAGCGAGTAGGAGATGGCCAGTAACACTGAAGTAGAAGTTGTCCTAGTTCAAAACAAGCTATTTCAAACAGGAGATACTGACTTCAAAATCAATAGATCATTATAAAGTGTCCAAGGCAGATGGCTGAATTTAAAATGTGCTGGCAGGCAATCAAATGGTCTACTATAGTCAGTATTTAGAGGCCAAATGGATGTTAGTGACTAGGGGGCCGATTAAGTATCACAGGATTGGTTATTGTTTAAAAGAAAAACTCTGAAATGTATTACTGAAGAAATTAAAGAACTAAAAAAATGATTTTAATCAATAATCTAATGCAATTTGGATTCTGAGAGATATAAACCATAAAACACATTTCGCTAGACAAATGAATTGCCTTTAACCAATGAGCAAAACACGGATGAAAATTCCCAAATTCTTTTTTATTATTGCATGCACTATTTTCAATGGTAGTATTTTTAAAGGAAGTTGTCAAAGTAAATGTCATTAAAAGTAGTCATGAAGTCCATTAATTTTGATAGCAAGCAGAGGCCATTTGTTTTTAAATTGATACGTATTTTTGTATTGTGTACCTTTTAGTTTAGTTTAAACTGTAAAAATGACAACTAAAGACAAATAATTTGATTCATTTATTAAGAATTTAATTTGTGCTATGTTTCTGCGTTTCAATAGGCACACGGAGGAGCACACAAAGCAGAGCAAACATGGCACTCACACTTGAGTGGGTACATAAGACATCCTGGCAGAAATACCTAACCCGGCTAGCTTGTAAAGGAAATGAGATATAAAAGTGATTATTAACTGGATCTCTATCATTTAAACGTCTGAGTAGTGTTAATTCAGAATTTAATATTCCATTGATAAATAGTATAGTGTGAACGATGATGACCAGAAGTTATTGAATGCTTGACTAATTTGAAGGGGAACCCTGATTTGACTTCTAGAAACTGGTGGTTAAATGCTAGTACAAAGACTAGAAAACTTAAACTACCTGTAGTATCTATTTCAGTTGCTACAAGGTTTTAGAGAAAGCCACTTCATCGAAACAAGTCCATCCGGTCTTGTAGGTAATGAGAGCAGACAAGGATTAGTATTGTGTTTAAACACTGTCAGATTATCAATGCACAATCCTTAGGATAGAACTATAAACCTACAAGGTGAAATGTGGATCAGTCTGCCTGAATCTTGAGAACTGAAGCTGTGGAAACTCAGCCTTGCTAGTAACATTTCTACAAGATTCCTCTCCGTTCACAGTGAAAGCAGTTATTTATTTCAGTTAAAGACTTTTGATTCAGCCATTAGACCAACAGAAGCAAGCTGGTCAAGAAGGCAGGTCAACACACTCTCAATTGTTCTATAAACCTTTAAAACAAGTATATATTTTTTAATTTTCAATTTGTAAAGAATATTATTGTCCACCCACGCTCCCTTTGTGATGACCCATTTACTGTCAAAAAGATCATTGAAACACGACACACTGCAGTCATCAGAAGACATATTTCACATTGAAATGCATACATTCTGTGAATTCTACTGACCTCTTATCTACTAGACTTCAGGAAAATAAGTCCACATCTGGTCTTTTATCGACAGATGATTCAGCAAGTACCACTGCCTTCTAAGGAATATTACCTGGCATGTCAATTAATTTTACTATCAGAACTCATTCTTGAGGTAACTGTAAGTATAACCAAGAATTTGGATCCAATTTTGAGTTTGGTGGAAAGGGTACTCCCTCACAACGGTGCTGTTGTACCCTGCCTGCCAAACTGAAGGTCCATCCATCTATGCCATCTCCGACATACACCTCTGGCAGCCCAAATAAGTAATGTCTGCTGGAGGTGTTGACATTTGTCCACTCGTCCTATTTAGAGTTGACAAACAAATTGAAAGCTTTCACTGTACGTTGGTAAGAGACAGTGAAAACTGTAAAATAACCTGCATGGAGTGGGGGTCATTGATTTTTGGATTTTAATAAACAAAATCCCGCTTTGGGTTTTTGTTTTTGAGAATAAAAAAAAATACATTTGATATACAGCTCTTTCATATTGACTGAGCGGCTTATTTACAAGCCCCATGCGCCACCGGTGCGTCACTTTTTGTGATGCATCGGCAGTGCTTTTTGCTGCCCCTTATTTACAAGAACAGGAATGCCACCCAGCGTGGCTTTTACTGTCCTTATAAATACAGCCTCTTTACACACAACACTTTGTGTGAAATGGGCATTCCATGGGTGTTTCTGTGGGTGTTCCCACGCAACACCTATGGAACCTGACACATTTCCAGATATACGAGAAATTGTAAACCTGGAAATGCATCTGAATGCTACGCCTCCCCAGGGGAGATATAGAGAGGCGCAAGAAGGAGATATGTATTAATTTCTCCTCGTTTTTTTCCTCTTTCAATGCGTGCTGAATTCTGCAGCACACATAGAATGAGAAAATCACCTCTGGTGATTGTTTATGTGCAGGAAAACCAATCATTAAAAAAATCATGTTTTGCAAGTTCTATGTGTGCTTATGCAGCACACATCGGAGGTGAAAAATGCTATTGTAGATTGTTTATGTGCAGGAAGGGACACCTTCCTGCACATAAACAATCATCCCCATGACACAGACATCCTTGCACCATGGTGAAAGGGTGCCTGTATCGGCGCATGGCAGCAAATTGTACACCAGCGCAGGGGAGAGCAAAGGGATCCATCATATCCTTGTAGATATGATGCATCCCTGTGCTTTTAAAGTGCCACAGTGTGGCGTCGCCAATGGACTTGCGGTGCCGCGCTGAAGCACTTACTTGTAAATGAGGCCCTGAACGTCTGGCAAAGTTTTGGAACACTGATGAGGGGTGTCACCCTGAAACCGGTCCCAGGATGCTTATTTCCGGTCCAGGGAACACCTGGCTTGGCAGTTTGGTCTGGACTGTTCCCATGAGGCACAGGGTCAAGACTAATTTGCATATGGCTGGGTCTGAACTGGGGTGGCGAAGTGAGCTAAAGAATGATGATGGATTCAACCCAGATCTGTGACTGGGGGTAAGTGTCTGAAAAGTTTCAGTTCTCGGTACATCATCTCCTTGTTTTTGCAGTGCACTCCAAACACATCAGCATCATCCTTTTTTTAATGATTATTCCATTTCCCCCTGGACCACATTCCCTGCTAAATGAGCACAAATTTACCTGCATTTAAAAAAAAGATTATTATTCCATTTACCCATGCGGTTTCCTGAGTACCACAGGTGTCTCCTTTGAGGACATAAAGGAAAGAGCTCTATCTGTCCATTGTACGTGATATCCCGATGGGGAATTACATTTCATGGTAAGGTGTTGTGGTTTGTCTTTAAAGTGGGTATTATTTATTACCTAAGTACCCAACCACACTAGTATTGCCTTTGTCTGTACTAATTCAAACTGCAACAATGTCACGTTTCACTGCATGTTTTTCTTGCTTCTTTGCTTTTAGGTGCACACGAGAAGAGACATCACGCACAGTACTGCCAAACAGAAGACCTGTACAGTGACGTCAAATGTGAGTCATCCAATCTTTTCCGCTTATACAGCTTAGGGCCATTGCTAACTGAGAGCTTTAAGATGGCCTCAAAGAAAATTGCTCAAAAGAAAGTGTTAAGTGGGAAAAAGAAGCTTTTCACTAATGGCATGTCGGCCAAAACCTTTGTCGGACAACGTTGTGTGACTGCCACACTAACCTCTGTGGAGAAAGCTGGGAGCAGCACTCCTACATCTACAGCACCACCTGAACCTAAGCCCAAGACCATGTCTGTCAGTGAGGCAGCCACTGCAATCATATCGATGCTGATAAGTAGTGAAGTTGAATTGGATTTGTCCCTTTCCCAAAGTATTACCCAATAATTTCATGAAACAGAGCAAAGTGGACAGCAGCCTGTAATAGTAGATCTTCCTGAAGTTGGAGCTGTAGAGGAGGTTGAGCTTCCTGCCGACCAAGAACCTCCCCTTGTAGAATCATTGACTCCCAGATCTTCAGCAAGGAAAAAAAGGATACTACTCCACCATCTTCTCCAAGCATCAATTCTGATGATGGTAATACTTACTTGGAATGGGCCCCCTGCAGAGTTCAGAAGACGGCAGGAGAGGCAAGGAAAAAGAAATGTTCCTGAAAGCCTAAGAATTATAGAAGGGGATGATGAGGAGGATGATGACGACAAGCTAGCCATTGTGGAAGGTGACACAGAGGAATCCAATATTGCTATTCAATGTTCTCTGAGGAGTGTGGCACAGGTAGCACCTCCAGCTCCCATATTTGCAAATCCCCAGCTGAGACCTGTACCAACCCTTACTTCAGTAAAAGTATTCATTTCAGAGAGGCAATCGATGACACACCTACCTACCTTTATTCCTTCAGGAATTGGCAGTAGCACCGTAAAAAGTACTTTTCCCCAGTTTGGGACTTTTTTGCAGTTAGCAAAGAGGGGGAGCGCATTGCAGTATGCATCATTTGCCACATCAATGTTCTTCGAGGTAAGCCTGGCTCACATTATGGTACTGGAGGCCAAATGACCTATTTGAAAAAATACAATGCAATAAAGTGGGAGGAACAGCTTAAATGTTTTTCTGAATGTGGTCGTGGTGGTGAGGAGCGCCGAGGAAAATCAGCTAAAAGGCCAATCGTGGTGGGAGGTGATGATGAGGAGGAAGAGAGTGATATCCTCACACAAAGCAGCCCTGTCCCCAGCAGTGCACCAGCAGAATCACCTACCTCAGTGACCTCACAATGGCACAAGTAGACTCACAGTTAGATAGAGACACCACAGAATACAGTGACTGCCACACCTCAACGCACATTGAGTCTGCCACCACCTACTTCTCAAAAGTCACCTGTATCAATGGCCCCAGAAAAGAAGAACATCCAGGCTACTATTACGGGCATGTTTAGGCAGGAGGGACCCTGCAAGTGCAACCACCCAACTTCATGTTTGTACAAGGGGAAGTTGACAACAATTTTAGCGCTGGACCTCCTGCCTCTTTCCCTTGCTGAAGGAGTGTGATTCTTGTGGCAGCCACCTGCCCAAAATGGAAGGTTCAAATTCAGACCTGTTTAGCTAGAGTTGCTGCATCACAATGTGCTGCAATTGGTTGGACAAGCTTTGCAGCAAAGGTTGTTCACACCATCCACCTGATGACAGATATGTGGACCAGTTGTCAGGCAACCGATTCCATGTGCATCACTGTACACAGGATGTGTTTTGCAGGGCTAAAGCTAAATATATCTACAGGTCTTGGTCCTGAGGAAAGTTTTAAGAGCATTCAGTGGCATGTAACAGTGGCCATGTTCGCCATGGAGAAATCACATACAGCTTTAAACATCTTGGGACGAATTTGACAGCAAGGTGTCTGAGTGGCTGTGGCCCAGAGGTCTCAGTATTGGATTTGTTGCCAAGGGCAATGGCAGTAACATAGTCAAGATCATGGTAGCTGATGACTATTTTGGGGTCCTGTTTTTTGCCTTTTGCATCAACCTGGTGGTGCAAGACTTTCTCAAGAAAGAAGACATAGTTCACAACATACTAACCTCCTGCAGAAGAATTTGCACTCATTACATCCATTCTTTTAAAGGTCGGAAGCAGTTGCAGATTATTCAATGAGCTAATAGAGTGCCAGTTAAAGACTTGATACAGGAGGTGCCAACACATTGGATCTTGACCTATTACATGTTGCAATGTCTCTTTGAGCTGTTCAAACAGATCAATGACTATGTAATTTAAAGAGGATGGGATGCAGTTGGGAAGGCTATGACCATGGATGTGAAGAAATGGGGCCTAGACAAATACCTGACACAGATGCTACTCCCTTTTGAGGTTTTCACACAGGAAGTTAGCGAGGAAGACAGTGTGATGGTCCAAGCTATCCGGTTCTTGCATTTGCTACAGGACTAGCTAAAGAAGGTGTCTGCAAGGTTCACCCTCGCAGGTGTAAACAAAAACACAGAAGCACATGCCTTGGTTGAGAGCTTACTCTTTCAGTTGGCTTCCAATGCAAGGATGCAAGACAACATAATCTCATCCAAACAGTACCTCTGTGCCATGCTACTTGGTCCAAGGTGTAACACAATTGTGCCCACTTTCATTTTTTTCTGAAGGGGATGCTTCAAAATACAAGAGGTGGATTATTGATGAAGCCAGAGACCTGAAAGCACAATGGCTGGAACCTACCCCACAAGTTCTGGGGTGCCACCTTCAACTTCCAGAGAAGGCAGTCTTGTCTCTCGGTAGCCAACAACAACATCAACTAGAATAGGGGCAATAGCAGCAACAAAAGGACCAGACCCAACCTCTGCATTGTATTGGCTTCAATCGGCAGGGCTTAAGTCCAGTGCAGAGGCGATGGCAAAAGAGGTTGAGAAAGTGGTAGCACCAGTGAACATCCAGAGAATGTTCCAGGAGTATCTGGATGATTCAAAAGAGGTCTATGTGGATCAAAACCCACTGATGTATTGGTACGGGAAGATGCACCAATGGCCAGTGCGCAGCAGGCTGGCAATAAAGTATCTGGCTTGTCCTGTTGCCAGTGTGGCTGCTGAGCACGCGTTCAGTGTAGCAGGACCAGTTTTTTTTACCTCAAAACATGGAGAGATTGACTATGAACAAAATAAACCAACATTTCATACCACACAATTACACCATTCCTGAAGCATCACAGAAGCAGGAGGAGGATGATTGGTCAGAATCAAGTGTGTTAGCTGATCAAATTCTGGGTGAACCACTTGAGTTTGTGTACAAACTCTACTTTCCAGACTGAGTATGCTAGCGGCACCATAGAGTGTTTAAATTATTTCTCATTGAACTTCTTTGTTTGCAAAAAAAAAAAAAAATAGCTAGTGGAACATTATTTTTGTGTCAGATTTATATGCTGCCCCACCATTTTATTGTCACATATATTGCTGGTTTGCAGTTGGACCAGTGTGCAGTGAAGAAGCCTCCACAATTCCTTCATGACATTGGAGGCAATGCCTGCCTCCCTCGCATATAGCTGAACCGTGTAGTTCTCATTGCTTCATTCTCTTCCACAATAGATTGATGATGATGATGTGCTGCCCATCGCTCAGATGAATGTTGTCCTTGTGCTTCCCCAACACCCATTTCCCATTCATTCATCAAAACCCTATCCCTCTTCCTGGGGCTGTGTGATTTATTGAGGTGTTGCTTAATTTACACCATCAATGAATCACTCACTTGGTGTCACACATGTGGGAAAGCAATACCAACTCATCGCAGGATCTTCTATTACCTAAACAATAGCCCACACTTCCGCCATTTACCCACCAGAGCATACAAATGATCCATATTTTAGATATAGAATAAAGAACGACTGTCGTCAGCATCACCATTCAGTCCTTGTGTTGTGTAACCTTAAATGCCTAGCCCTGTCCAACCCAGACTTTGAGTCCAGTTTTCATGACTCGAGAATTTTGTAAATGTAGTTTTAATTAAATCAAGCTCCTCGTTGGTCAGAAGTTACTATTGCTATTTTTTGTTATTTTATCACTATCATGAATTATTTGTTGTGTCACGAACTAGTCTTGTCTCAATTCTTTGTAAAGCTTTAAAATAATGTATAACTCACTAACTCAGTGTTTTTATTTCAATTTAGTTGCCTGTGATGGATAATCCTTCCCATTAATCCTACAGTTTTAGTTTACCCGGGTGGGAGTGGGACCTCGCTTGTTAAGTTGTGATGTCTGCCCTGTTATTGCTTCATCTTTATTCAGGTAAGACAACAATGGAGTGAAGTGAACTAGTTAAGTTAGTAAGTAACTAACTAACTGCTATTACAAGTAATCGTTTATCTAGGTTGTTGTAGACAATATAGGTCATGGCAGTATCCCTCCTAATGGTCAAGACAGTTACAGAAGTATAACTTACTATAAGCGGTATACACTCCTACAAGCATATAAACATACTGCGTAGAAACTGAAGGCAGAAGTGCAAAGTAGAAGCGAAACACAAAAACTACTTAATGCATACATTTTGATGAAATATAATAATTTCCCCCTTTAACTCTTTTTACAAACAAACCTATCCTCTCCACCCACAATAGGCCCACCTCTCTCCCCAAACAAATTGACCCAACCACCAATATACAAAAATGTCCAATAAGTAAAAACCTCTGTCCCAACTCCCTTCCCACATTCTCCACCCACAACACGTCCCTCCCACCAAAATAAAAAATTAAAAAAGGACTTGAGGAGGGCATTGTCCATTAGGGTCTGGAGCTGGTCCAGGCTCTGCTCCATCCTGGCGAGCTGGCTCTCCACAGCGTTCAACCGCTCCAGGATGTGCCACAGCAATGGCTTGTCAGAGCAGGAGGTGGTGGTAACAGTTGTTGTCAGGGCCCCTGTCAACTGGTGGTGGCTCCGGTGATGGGATGGCCTGGAGGCTGGAGGCTGAGGATCACCGGCTGCACTGGGGCCTAGCTGAGAAGGAGCTGCTTCCGCCTCTTCTTGTTCCAGGACCACAGGCCGCCGGGATTCTCTCTGGATAACGTCCAAGCTCTGCAGCAGAAGATGAGCTGCTACCTCCTGCCTGATGGGTGGTACCAGTGGACAAGCAGGAGTAGCTATATTGAGAATAAGAAAAAGCCAAATTTCAAATAATGCTCTGTGCAAACAACTCTTTGCAATTAGTGAGTGGCACAGTAGCAGTACATTGCTGGTACCCTATGTGATTGTGATTAGGTGAGTCACAAGGCCAATTTTATGTTTTACCCCTCACATGCCTTGCATAAAATGCACTGACTGTGTGGCAGAAAAGGATTAAGGCAGAATAACACAAGATTAAAATAACAGTGATTTGATTTTTTTTCTTCTAAAGGCTTTTCAAGTAACTAAACAGACACTTTGAGTGGAAAAATAACTTACCTTTCATTAATGAATAAGGCATTATGCACTATGGAGTACAAGTTGTGTGTTGTGCTAAATTAATGGAGGCATGCTCATTGCTAACCAGTGCATCAGGCATTTTGCTACTGTATGCAGGTGGGGCAGCTGTAGTTGACAATTATCTATTTTTAATTCCAATGGCCCTGCTCGTCTCCAAATGCCTTTCTCTTTCTACCCTGCCTCGGAAAAGGCAGATGAATAATAAATAAGATACTATGTCACACACTTACGTATAAAATGTGAATATTATCCCATCTGCCATAAGAAAGCGATGCACTGCACTGAATGGAAAGGAGTGGGCTATATAGATTGCATTTGTGTATACGCCAAACTTGAAATCAAATCATGTACTTAGTAACACTTTACTCACTGGCCTCGCCCACCACCATAAATTATTTCCAACAACTTAATTTGTTGGGCAGTAAGGAAGGGAAACTTGACTTACTCTACTGCAGGGTAGGGTAGAGGGATCAGGCAGGTAGGGTAGAGCTTTTGATATAGAATAGAAGGGTCACTGTCACTACACTGATCATCGATTCGTCATGTGATTATTAAACTGTAGTTTATGGAAGTCAAAAGGGAAAAATCTGAACAGGCATACACTAAATCTGTTATGGGACACTATGAAATATATTTTTGAATCCCCTCACATGGCTCTAAAATGTGGCACATGCCAAGAAGGGATTTTTCAATATTTGGTAGGCTGAGACAGAAGAACTTAGTTAAGACTATAGGAGTGAAGTATTAAGATGTGACTGGGTGGGTGAAGGGAAACACACCTTGGGCCATATTATACATGTGGCAAATTTTCCTTGTTTGGGCCAGGTGCACTTTTTAAAAGGTGCACTTGGTGCTAACAGGGAAAATGCACTGTTTTAGGATGAATTCACTGCCCCCAGGACAACTGCGAACTCGCAGTGCATTCATACTGCTTTGAAGCAGCTCCATGTTTCATAGTGCAGCTGGCACCCGCCTGCACTTTTTAAGGGGATTAGAGATCCCCTTGAAGGCCGGTGCAGTGAGTGAATGCACCCGTTTGTAAGGGGATGTCTGGGGGGTCCATGAGACCCTCTTCCCCTTCCAGAGGGCACGTGCCCACGTCTATATACAGTGCAAAAGACACACAATTGATGGACGGAATGCAGAACCAATCAAAAAATTCACCCCAGTCAAGAGATCTTGGTTAAATCCATCATTCTTTTGCTCACCATGCCACCCCAGTTTGGACCTGGCCATTTGCAAATCAGTCTTGGCCTGTGCCTCATGTGAACAGTACAGCCAGAACTGCCAAGCCAAGTCCTCCCTGGACCGGAAACAAGCATCCTAGGACCGGTTTCGGGGTTTCACCCCTCTTCAGCCAGAATAGCTTGAATCCAGTGGCACAGTGAGCCCGGAACCCACGTCTGGGCCTACCAGGCACCCTTAGGGCGAGAAAGCAAAAGACACACAATTGATGGACGGAATGCAGAACCAATCAAAACATTCACTCCCAGTCAAGAGATCTGGGTTAAATCCATAATTCTTTTGCTCACCATGCCACCCAAGTTTAAACCTGGCCATATGCAAATCAGTCTTGGCCCTGTGCCTCATGGGAACAGTCCAGCTCGAACCGCCAAGCCAAGTCCTCCCTGGACAGGAAACAAGCATCCTAGGACCAGTTTCAAGGTTTCAGAAATGCAATGTTCTACACTCCGTCCATCATCCCCTTTGGCTTTGCTTTGTTCGCCCTAAGTTGGCAGGGTATGCCCAGACGTGGGTCCCTTGCTCACTTTGTCACTGTATTCAAGCTAGACTGGCTGATGATCGCTGATTAGCCAGAAACCGGTCCCAGGATGCTTGTTTCCGGTCCAGAGAAGACATGGCTTGGCAGTTCGGTCTGGACTGTTCCCATGAGGCACAGGGTCAGACAGATTTGCATATGGCCATGTCTGAACTGGGGTGGTGGAGTGAGCTAAAGAATGATGATGGATTAAACCCAGATCAGTTGACTGGGGGTGAGTGCTTGCAATGTTCAACCCTCCGTCCATCATCCCCTTTGGTTTTTCTTTGATCGCCCTAAGTTGGCAGGGTATGCCCAGACGTGGGTCCCTTGCTCACTTTGCCACTGGATTCCAGCTAGCCTGGCTGATGACGGCTGATTAGCCAGAACAAGGTCCCACGATGCTTGTTTCCGGTCCAGGGAAGACATGGCTTGGCAGTTCGGGCTGGACTGTTCCCATGAGGCACAGGGTCAAGACTGATTTGCATATGGCCATGTCTGAACTGGGGTGGCGGAGTGAGCTAAAGAATGATGATTGATTAAACCCAGATCAGTTGACTGGGGGTGAGTGCTTGCAATGTTCAACACTCCGTCCATCCTCCCCTTTGGTTTTTCTTTGATCGCCCTAAGTTGGCAGGGTATGCCCAGACGTGGATCCCTTGCTCTTTTTGCCACTGGATTCAAGCTAGCCTGGCTGATGACGGCTGATTAGCCAGAACCGGTCCCAGGATCCTTGTTTCCGGTCCAGGGAAGACATGGCTTGGCAGTTGGGGCTGGACTGTTCCCATGAGGCACAGGGTCAGACTGATTTGCATATGGCCATGTCTGAACTGGAGAGGCGGAGTGAGCTAAAGAATGATGATGTATTAAACCCAGATCAGTTGACTGGGGGTGAGTGCTTGCAATGTTCAACCCTCCGTCCATCATCCCCTTTGGTTTTGCTTTGTTCACCCGAAGTTGGCAGGGTATGCCCAGACGTGGGTCCCTTGCACACTTTGCCACTGGATTCCAGCTAGCCTGGCTGATGACGGCTGATTAGCCAGAACAAGGTCCCACGATGCTTGTTTCCGGTCCAGGGAAGAAATGGCTTGGCAGTTCGGGCTGGACTGTTCCCATGAGGCACAGGGTCAAGACTGATTTGCATATGGCCATGTCTGAACTGGGGTGGCAGAGTGAGCTAAAGAATGATGATGGATTAAACCCAAATCAGTTGACTGGGGTGAGTGCTTTCAATGTTCAACACTCCGTCCATCATCCCCTTTGGTTTTGCTATAATACAGTTCAGGCACAGAGGCAAAGGTATTCTCTCATCTGCATGGGGCTATATCCCAATGCAAGTGAAGGAACACCTTCTAGTGACAGCACTGGCGCTATAGGTGCGCCAACACTATCTATATTACGAAGGGTTCACAACAGCATTTGTGGCCCCTTCTGTAATACCAGAATGCCCCAGGGGTGCAGAGAGTGGGCACAAACACACATTGTGGCCCCAGGGGCACTTATGTAATACGGCCACTTGTGTGCTTGGATTGTAATGCACTGAAAACCTTGTAAATGCTGCATTAACTGAAGCAGGCACACAGAAAGGTAGATTTAGAGGAGGGTTGCCAGGTCAGCCCTAACAAGAAGCTCAGGGTAAGGAGTGTCAACCCCTTGGAGGAAGCGAGTGAGGGCAGACACCAAGGTTATCTATCTTAACATACACTCTTTGGCAAAACATCAAGATGAAATCTTTCATCTTCTTGAGTCAAAGGCTCTAGATCTGCTGTTACTAACAGAAACATGGCGTACAGATGAATCATCCCCTGACATTTTGGCAGCGCTTCCTAGTGAGTACTATATCTTATATGCCAACAGGGAAACAGGGAAAAAGGGGGGGACGCAGCAGCCATAATCAAAAAATCCATCCAATTGGCCAAACTGCCCTCGCTGGGTCTACCAGCGGTAGAAACATTAGTGATCCAGTTAAAGTCTGCCATGGAGGATTTTGTGTGTGTTTTGGTTTACAGGCATCCGCACTATATGCAGGAGTTTGCTCAGGCTCTTGCTGAAGCAATACCTCCGCTAGTAGTAGACCATGCTAATGTTCTCCTGGTTGGATACTTAAATTAATGGGTCAATGATGAAGATGGGGGGCCTCAAGTCTTGGACCTTACAGCTATTCATATTAAAGGCCACATATTAGATCAAAGCTGGACCTCGAAACTACCTGTGAAGAACTTGAGCATTGTACCATATGGGTGGTCAGACCATCATCTTATCTCCTTTTCGGTGACCATACCAAAGGAGCTAAGCCCCCTTAGGGGACCAGTGGTCTCATTTAGGAACTAGGCTCGGGTTAACCTCACAGAGTTCTGCGAGGACCTGAGGAAATCCCCTCTGGCTCCTAAGGAGGACATTGATGACTATGAGCAAAATGTGTTTAACTGGCTGAAGGGGACTAGTGACACCCATGCCCGCAGGCCTAGCTCTAACAAGACAAGGAACCACGAGGCTGACAAATGGTTCTCTGTAGATCTGAGAATGGCGAAACTGAATCGCCGAAGCGCAGAAAGGAAATGGCGTTCGGAATATTCGCTAAATCTGAGAACCAGTTATATCCAACAACTTAAAATTTATAAGTCTCTAGTAAAGCAAACTAAAGTTAGCCATTTCACGAATAAAATCCTTAAGGCATCTAATAAATCCAAGGAAATTTTCAGAATCGTCAATGAACTATCTAATTTAGATAGGTGACCCTCCCTATCACACCATCACAGAGTCTGTGCAACACTCTCAACGAATTTGTTAGTGGACAAGATTGCCGCAATAAAAAGGAGCATCCCCTTGGGCTGGTCTGCTCCCAACTCCCCGCCGGGGGACACGAAAAGGTTTACGCTGTCGCACTTCCCCAATGTATCGCAGGACGACCTGATCGAACTTATGACGAAATTTAAATCAGGTTTGCCTAACGACATCTGTCCTCCGAGAGTCCTTTGAGAGGTGGCAACCTCTGGTGGAGAAAGTCTCTGACAATTTCTTAACTACTCTATTAGCTCGGGCCTGGTACCTAAATCCTTTAAAAAGGCAGTCATCGTACCCCTCCTGAAGAAAGTGGGGGCAGACCCTTCAGACATGAAGAACTTTCACCCAGTGTCCTGTCTCCCTTATTTAGCCAAGATCTTGAAAACCTACATGGCTCACCATCTCTGCGATTTCTTAGAGAAGTCAGAGCTCCTGGACCAGTGTTAGGCAAGGTTTCGACCAGCACATTCCACTGAAGGAGTGGTTACATCGGTGTTGGACAAATTGCGAAGAGAAGTGGATAAGGGGAACACTTAGGCTTTAGTGCTGCTTGACCTGTCAGCGGCCTTTGACACGGTGGCCCACACTTTGTTGGCTGATCGTGTCTGGGCCGCGGAGTTACGGGGCACAGCATTGCATTGGATGACATCGTTCCTGAAGGATAGATCCCAATCTAAAAAGGTTAAGGTGAGCTGTGGTGTGCCCCAAGGGTTCTCTCTCTCCCACCACTTTTTCAATATCTACATCCAACCTTTGGTCCGATCCCTTAAGGTGATGGAAGTAAACATCTTCAAATACGCGGATGATATGCAACTGTTGTTCGCGATCGACGACAGCGATGCAGCAAGACTGCTCTTCCAAAACACCATGCTCTTCATCAGGAGATGGATGAATGATAAACAGCTGAAACTTAACTCAGCAAAAACTGAGATTGTCCTCACTAAGAGTAGAACAGTATGTTGTAATCCGGGGTGGTGGCCTAGTGAGATGGGTTCCCCTCCCACTCTGAAAAGGGCAGTCGAAATCTTGGGGGTGATCATCGACAAGGATCTATCATGTAAACAGCAGGTCAGTGCAGTGACCTCTGCTTGTTTCCAGCAACTTCGCCGGATAAAATAGATTAGGAAATGCCTGACTAGAGAGGCCTCGATCCAAGTTATCTTGGCACTGGTTATGTCCAGATTGGATTACGCGAACTCTCTCTATCTGGATCTCCCGAAATCCCACTTGCGTAAGCTTCAGTTCATTCAAAACCAGGCTGCTAGGCTGATAGTTCAGCTTCAAAGAGAGGGTTCTATCACGCGGGTGACTAGGTACCTCCACTGGCTGCCGGTGGACAGAGATGCAGATTTAAGGCATGTTGCGTGGAGTTCAAGGCGCTGCATTTGGGATGCCCGGGCTTGGTGAAACCTTGCATTGTAAAATATTGTCCGATGAGAGAACTGCGATCAAGCTACCTTCACTACTTGGTCACCCCCACCTACAAGAAACTCAGTATTGGAGGATGTAGGTTCTCTAGCTCAGCTCCTCATATCTGGAACACACTTTTATTGGAAATGAGGCAGGCATCTGTCTACACCAAATTTAGGCAACTTTTAAAGACGAGGTTGTTTACACAGGCTTATAAATAGTAGGGATCCTCGACTTTTCAGTATCCTAGAGCCAAGAAAACCTACCGGGTGATCGTGCGCTCTATAAATAACCAATAACATAACTTAACATAACATAACATTACACAGCCAACACTGCAGTCACAAATTGAACCATACTGAACTTTGGTCATGGGTGGGGAGGAGGGTGATGAATGATGATGGGTGGGAAACATCTGTCTTGCTTAACAAATGCAGCGAGTCAAGGGAGTAGAGCAAACATTTTACAAATACCCCACACTTTGAACCATAGCTTTGAGAACCATAACACAAAGTAAGTGAAGTAGGTTAGCAGCATGCCCCTCTCAATGAGAAGAGATGCCTTGCTTATTCATCCAAGCAATCGACATAGCCATTCATCCTTTCATTCTAGTTCATCCATAGTCACCATGATTTAGGCTTTACTTTCTCTCATCCAGTCTTTCATCAGAATTTCAAATCCAATATCCATCCATTCAATATCCACCCTTTGTTCAAAACCATCCTTTCACTCATCCATCCCTTTACCCACCCATGCACCCTTTAACCTGCCCACCCTTTCACTCAAATACCATTTCACCCATCCTCGACCCCTCACAGTCTGGCTTCCGAGCCAACCACAGCACCGAGACCGCCCTCATCGCCGCCACCGATGACATCCGAGCCCTGATGGACAATGGAGAAACAGCGGCCCTCATCCTCCTAGACCTCTCCGCGGCATTCGACACTGTCTGCCACCGCACCCTAGTACAGCGCCTCAGCAACGTCGGAATCCAGGAGAAGGCTCTGGAATGGATCATCTCCTTCCTCGACGGAAGAACACAGAGAGTCCGCCTACCACCGTACAAGTCAGAGGCCACCGAAGTCATCTGCGGCGTCCCTCAAGGATCCTCGCTGAGCCCCACCCTCTTCAACATCAACATGAGCCCCCTCGCGGCCATCGCACGCCAACACAACCTCAGCATAATCTCCTACGCCGACGACACCCAGCTGATCCTCTCCCTGACCGACGACCCCGCCGCCGCCAGAGCCAACCTGCACGAAGGGATGAAAGAGGTAGCCGAGTGGATGACGACCAGCCGCCTGAAACTGAACTCAGACAAGACGGAGGTCCTCATCCTGGGCTCTTCACCCTCCGCCTGGGACGACTCCTGGTGGCCCCCCACCCTGGGCACCGCACCCAAACCGACAGACCACGCACGCAACCTGGGCTTCATCCTGGACTCCTCCCTCTCCATGACCAGGCAAGTCAACAACGTCTCCTCGGCATGCTTCAACATCCTACGCATGCTACGAAAGATCTTCTGGTGGATCCCCACCGAGACCAGGAAGACCGTCACCCAGGCCCTCGTCACTAGCCGACTGGACTACGGCAACGCCCTCTACGCCGGTACCACCGCCAAGCTCCAGAAGAGACTCCAGCGGATCCAGAACGCCTCAGCCAGACTCATCCTCGACATCCCACGAACCAGCCACATCTCCGGACATCTGAGAGACCTACACTGGCTCCCCGTCAACAAAAGAATCACCTTCCGCCTCCTCACCCACGCACACAAAGCCCTACACGACCAAGGCCCGAGCTACCTCAACAACCGAATCAACTTCTACGCTCCCAAACGCCACCTCCGATCAGCCAACCACGCCCTCGCCGCCGTCCCCCGCATCCGAAGAGCGACTACAGGAGGAAGGTCCTTCTCCTACTTGGCCGCCAAGACCTGGAACTCCCTCCCGACCGACCTACGCCTGACCCAAGACCACCTCTCCTTCAGGAAGAAGCTGAAGACCTGGCTGTTCGAGCAGTAGCGGCACCCCCCTCCCCCCAGCGCCTTGAGACCCTACGGGTGAGTAGTGCGCTCTATAAATGTCTTTGATTGATTGATTGATTGATTGATTTCTTTTAACTTTCCATTCTTTTCTGTTTCCCTCAAGCCATCATTTTTAGCTCTCATTATGTGAGCTTTTGCTGAGTTGCAGATGGAAGAGACCATAACTTAACACCCGCTGCCGCTGTTAAAGTGGGGATGGGGGGATTCGCGGTCACAAGTCATGAGTCGATGATGGCCTCATAGCCAGTGATTATAGTAGTAATTGTCAATAAGCAAGCAATGTGACTTACCAGTGCCCATACCTGCAGATGCTTCTCCCCCTCCAACTGACTCTCCTCCTACTGCAGCACTTGAGCCGGTGTCACTGATGGTCTCTGTGGCTAGAATAAAACATTAGACATTTTTTGATGCCAGATACTCGTCCCCTTAATTATTTCAATCAAAAAAATACAACAGTTCGATTAGCACTGCAGTATTTTCTAACAAAAATATCACTCTGGGTATTTTCATTTATTGGTGGACAATGTTAGACATGCCGGGTGGTGAAGTCAACCAAAAACTTTTCATTATAGAGGGAGGAGCTATAACCTATGATGATCATGATGACTCAAAGTCATTGAAGCACAATGAAGGGGTGGAATAATGGTACATTAAAGACATATGGTGTTGGTAGGCAAATGCAATGGGGAATCATACTTTCCAGCCATGCTGCACTGTCATGGAAACCTCTAGTATACTGTATAAATGAATTACACAGCACAACATTGGGCGTGGATGGTCCATGACCATGGCCACTCTCTTGTTAACTGTTAAGGCATAAGGAAGAAAACAAGAAAAAGAAAGCCTGCTCAGCAAACATACATGTTGAATATTATTTATAATACTGGCTTACTTGGGCCTGCAATCTTCACTGTAGAGCACCAAAAATTTGTTCTTAGGCTTACAGTACCACAAGATATATAGGGAAGAGAGAACGATTACCAACAAAGCAGAAAATAAGTGAACTATAGGCTAATGAACTGGAAAAAGTCAGCTACCAAAATAAAAAACATGAAATATGGAAGCAAAAAATGCAGGGATAACAGGAATTTAAAGAAATTGGATCAAGGAGTTGGAAAATAATTTGACAGTGTAAAAAAATAAGCAAGGCAAATTTTAAAAGTAGCATAGTGCGTAGAGGGAAAAGAGATAATCCACTGCACTATGCATGCTTGGTTTCATATCCTGTCCTCATCGCCAGGTAAGGGTGTCAGAACAACTTTAATTCTTCCCAGCAACACCAGGCAGCAACTCCCCTCCTGGAACCGAGCACCAGCATTTCAATACGCCAAGATTCTACCCTAAACCCACAACAATCATAAAATCCAACATAGGGAAATGATCATAATAAATATTAGGATTTACTTGGGTTAGTAGAGCCCTTCTGTAGTGGCTTTGGAGGTCGGCGCCTCCTCCTGACCAGCTACTCCCAGAGCTGCCTCCGCAATGTCCCACTTCTTGCCCTTAGGTGCTGATGTAAGAAATGAAGATAAAAAATAGATTAGTAATTCAGTTAATCTCCACAAAATGATTATGACAGGCAAATGCAATTACATTATACTTATCTAAAACAGATCACCTTTAGTACTAGTTTTGAGTTTATCTACAATTTTTGAGTTGGCCATACTAATCCTAAAATCCCCAGTCCAAATTTTCTAAACAAAAACTACATGCATTGCAATGAAGGATCATTAATTATGTTCTCATTTCTCAACCACCTTGATGGAAAAACTTAGGGGTCGATTACGATCTCGTTCGGAAGGGATCCTAATCGGATTTGGGCTTGCAGAATCTTGTTTCTGATGGAATGGGTCACAGGTCCGAATGACCGATAACAATGCCCGGAAACCGGAAGGGCTGCCTGAATCGGTTCCGAAAGCAATTCGGACAGGTTGAGCCTTTCCAGGACCAAATCGTACAGCTCTATGGACTCGGTTTCTGAGCGAGCGAGTACAATGACAGCCGTTCCGAATCGGTTTCTCTGGAGCAAAATGGCTGTCGGAACAGGCTTTGGGGGCCTCTGAATCAGGCCCGAGGGGGTACCCATGGGTCACCTCTTCCCATACATGAACAGTGTGGCAGGCACCATGGGGTGCCCACCACAGGGTGCACGTTTTTCCCCAGCCACCCCATGCTTCAATGGGAGCCTGTGTTGACGTTCGGAACACAGGCTCCCATTGAAGTCAATGGGAGTCTGACCGAATAGTATCCGGATGCATATGGATGCATCCAAATCGCTCGATCGGACTCCCCCGATCCAAGTCGTTCAGAAAGCATTCCAGAACCGATTCGATTGGACTGCTTTCTGAACGAGATCGTAATCGGCCCCTTTGTTCTCCCTTTCTTGCAAATCATAGATGCATTCTACAAATCACTGTGGAATACCTTGAATCTGTACGAGCTACATATAGAAAGTCACAGAGAACGCTAACTCACTGAGGTCACTATTTCACTATGGTGATAGGAGGACAGAAGAGTCTGCAATGACTTCTTAATTAATCAGCCAAAGCGAGCGCGATGATGAGTACGATTAGGTAGCGTTGAGCACCTGCCTAGCTGAAACTGAATCCCATAATAATAATATTCTTAACATAAACTAAATATAACTTATCTCTGAGAGTGAGCAACATGCTATTCAGGAATAAATGTTAGCACTCCAGAACTTAAACACAACAAATAATTAATAATACTCACCAAGCCCCAGTATGTCGACACCGAGCAGATCAAGCAGGTCCTGCTCCCAGTCAAGAATATCTGCCCAGCGCTGCATCAGCGGGAGGATGCACTGTACCTGCCTTTTGCACCACACACAAGCGTACCCTCCCCTAGCACTGCTAATGCTCCCGCAGGGAGTATCTACTGCCTGGGTTGCTTCCTGCTGCCAGCATGGAGAGGAGGTGGTGCTGCACACAGAAAAAAACCTAGTGCTGCCACCTCCTCCTCACTGGAAATAGCCCAGGGCTGCACTCCTGGGTGGAGGTGCCACCTGCAAGTTAGGCAGCTACTGATGGGTGTTCGGGTGGGGGGGCTGGTGCCATGGTGCAGGGTGGGGTAAAGATTGAAAAAGGAAAAAGAAGGAAGAAGAAAAGAAAAGAAGAAATAAGTAAGTAAAGGGCAAAATAAAAAAAATTACAAAAAGTCATGAGAAAAACCCGAAAAAATGGAAAAAACGTAAAATACACAAACACAAAAGCACACACTAATACAATAAATAAAAATGAGGGGTAGATTAACCAGGAGGACAGAGGATTACAAAGAGTAAAGTGGGATTAAAAAACAGGTCCAGCACCATAAACAGAGTAACAAAACAAGATGGCTTCACCCATGCAAACCACATGGTGGCGTTTCTGCATGATTTGGAATGCAAGGACGTACTCTGTGTTCCATTTCAAGGAAAACACAATGCGGACAGGTACGCTGGGAAACTCCTCCCACCCACAGAACTCAACATAGCGTGACAGAGTTTTTTAACCCCTCTGTGAAATTCCGCATAGTGCAACTCCACAAACTCCGCCCAGGCCTAAGTAGAATCGTTGATACATAAACCAGAGGCAACCAATCACGCAGCAAATGCATTTCACCAATACAAGGCTTCTTCAGATCCCAAAAGAGTATATTGGCACGGATAACCAATTACAGTACACAACGTCATGAAGAAAGTACAAACATCGACATCTGACAATAAGGATGTATAGCTCATAAGGCCAAACTTAGTTCAAAGTGGGGATCCAATCGTGTTCCTAAGAATGATCATGACTTTTATTCAGCAGTTGCTCAAGCAGTCAGCAATTGGTATCGGTGCCATGTTCGGAATAATTTAACCATTACCCAGCAGCCAAGTTTAGCGTGCAGTCAGTGAAAGGGCTCAACTGTGGATCTGGCAGATCCACAGTTGAGCCCTTTCACTAGCAGAATGCCGAACTTGCCTGCTGGGTATGCAACAAATTTTGCCAAACACAGCATTTTCATTACATTTCCCAAACTTGTGTCATGATCCAAAGTCAACCGATTACCAATACAAAAGTCGGCAGATGTTTTTTATTTGGCCAGAGAAAGCTGAGCTGTGTCTGTTGCCATCCAAAAATCGAGCCATGGATGATCTCATGGTCAGTCAAAGGTGCCCCAAACCATTTAGGAAAATCGGTTTGACTTCGACTGGTCAGATTAGAATGCGATTTAACAGCACCAGAAGCGGCTGATGATTTTTTAAGGTGGTAGGATGTGATACTTGCCTTGTACCTAGGTTTGATGGGTATTCGCCCCGCATTTTAAAGCACAATTTTACATGCTTTTGATAAAACCTATAGCCTCAGAAAAATCACTGATGTAATAGTCTAATATTTTCAATGTGTGCCAGGCAATCCTGACTCTCCCGTGGAATAAACTGGTCTTGGTCACCTTCCATCTGTCAAGAATTAACTTGATATCCAATTGTGAGTATTTTGCAAGGGTGCCCCATATGCTAAGATTTACCCGCAGTAGGCATGGCCTTCATTTCACTGTTGTTGACCACCCCATATGCTGTGGGTGCCCTCCTAATATGCCAAGAACTCTCTCCAGTACTCTAGAACCAGCAGTACTCTGGCAAGCATAATAAACACACTCAAAAACACAGTAAGATTCTAACACAACTCTCAGACACCTAGACACTCAAGCACACAATATCTCACACACTCTTATATGCACTCTCATACTATTATATATTCAAACACAATCTAATACTCACACACTCGCACACTCAGACATACACTCATACAAACTCACTATCTGAAACACATAAACTGTCTCTCACAGTAGGGAGGGGGCACCACCCACAATCTCATCACTTACATGGTTTCCTGTTTTAGTCTTTCCCTCTACAAATAATTGATATAACTGACGTTAGCACAATTAGTTCAATTTAAGCAAACCAAAACGACATGCCCAGAATGCCTTAGGCTGTCAAACTAAAGCCCACGCCAAGAAACAGTGTCTGTGGTGACATGGTTTAAGATCGACTCCTATCTCTCACACACTCTTGCGCTCTCACATGTTCACAATTTTTCACACTCACACACTATTTCATACATACCTACACACTTACACATTTACACAACTCTATGAGCACTCTTGCATACTCTTAAACATACTCTCTCACCTATTCTCACAAACTCTCTCTCAATTGCCATATACTCACACTCTCTGACTCTGTTTTTCAGCTGCCTCTTAAGGACAAGTGAATTGTGAAGGCAAACAAGAAAGATAAAGGCTGTGGGGGAAGATAGAAAACAACAAGTTTTCCCTCACCATCCTCCCACAGCTTAGTGTCACTGAAGCCTCAGAAGGAGTCAAGGGGGATTCTCAAACACTCACTCTCTCTCACACAAACACAGACACACACACTGAAACACTGTCACACACACATTTTCATGTTCAGCTATTCACACACTCTCACATGCACTCTTACACACAATGTCACACTCACACAAACGCTGAAACATTCTCACACATTCACATATACTCTCTCACAAGCTCCCACACATTCATGAGACACAGTTACATTCATACATACAATCACACTATCACACACAGACACAATCTCAAGCACACACTCTCACCCCGTACACTCTAACAGAAAATCATTGAACGTTACTCACACACTCTCACACACTAGGGCTCTTCTATTCTCTCATACCTATGCACACTTCCACAGTCTGACATGCACAGAGTAACATTATTTTTCTTGATTACCTTGCTTACTGTGATGGTGGTTAATTCAGACTGGGGGCTCTCAAATCCATGACAACAGCATGTCATGAATTTAATGCTGTAGATAGGAACTGAGAGATTAGTATTTCTATGCAACAAACTTGTAGCCAAACATGGCAGCAGGATTGATGAGAGGAGGATCCACTTTATGCCCTGTCCCAGTACTGAGAGAGCAGTCATATAAGAGGCTCACACAGAGCGTGGGATCCTGTCTCTGCTGCTTTTGGTTGATTGATTGTTTGTGCCTGTTTCAGCAAAAGTAGCTGAATTAAGCCCTCCCACATATACAATCAAGACATCCATACGCTGAATGACATGCTCTTTATTAGCACTTTGTAGACGGATTGTGGTTAGGATCCCTTAGGACCCTTATTCTCCTCCTGTCATCATCAGTTGTTGCTGGAATTCAGGAGCTGAATATGGAGGGCTGAAAAGTTCCCTGTCATCACACAGCTATAGCCAAAAGACAGTATGATCCCATCTAGCACTAGAGGGGACAGCACACTTCAGTCCCTCATGTCACAAGAGCACCAGTGTAAAGGTGGAGAATATCACAACAGTGGAGGTGAAAGGAGACACCACTCAAGGTATGTCAGATCCAAACCTTAGATAGTACTCAAATTGCAGGGAAGTTGGAAACACATCAGACGAGGGTGAGGTGATAGCATAGGCAGCTCACATTCTAGGGACAAACATTGTCTAAGCATACACATGATGAATAAGTCATATATGTCATCTTTGTTTTTTTAATTTACCTAAGATTTATGGTGAAGTCATATTACATTTATGTGATAGTGTATGGCAGACTGAAATTAAACATAGTTCAGCCAAACATAGTCTAGGTCATGTGCAGCAGCTTCATCATTATAACAATCACTATAACATGATTACTAATGTGGGAAATATTGGTATATACTTCCTCACAGTCTGTCACATCAATCACATTGAAATGAAAATACATTGTATACAGCGCTCGAATGTCCGTGGGCATCTTGGCACTAGTCCAGCAACAGAGGGATAGAGGAAGAAGAAAGAATAGCAACTAAATAGGCTCTACAGATTAAAAAGCCATGTTTTAAGATTCTTTCTAAAAGAGGTCAGGGAGGTACATAATTGCAGATGTAGTGATAACACAGTTCAATGTTTGGTTGTTCCATAAATAAAGCTTCTTCTACACCCAAAAATTATTTTAAATGTAGGGACACTAAAATTAAAAGCTGACGAGGAATGCAGTCTAGTCCCACATCATGCAAGACTTTGAAAACAATGCACAAAGCCTTGAAATCGATATGCTTTTGAACTGGCAGCCATTGAATATGGACCAACCCCTTAGAGGCAGACTGGTGCCTAGGAATTTCAACCATCAACCGGGATGCAGAATTATGCAGGGTCTGTAGTTTTTTTCAGTAGCCGTTTCTGTACGTTGACATACAGGGAATTGCTATAATGAATTTTTGAAAGAATGAGAGCAGTTAAACTAATTTCCTCAACTAAATCGGAATAAAAGGAAAGATCTTTTTCAAGATTTTCAGAGTAAGGAAAGAAGAGGAAGTGACTGCGTTCACCTGCTTGTCAAATGACATATGGTTGTCAAATGACATATGGTTGTCAAAGACAACTCCCAAATGTTTCATTTTAATGCTGGTAGAGGAACCTTACCTAACTCAGGTGGCCACCAATTTGGAGACCAATAGGAAACTTTATTGCTCAAAAGGTAATTGTTTTGCATCCAGTTGTTGACATGCTGCATACAGCTGAGAAAATTAGCTGCAAATTCCTCATGATTTCCAGATACGGATACAACAATTTGGGTATCATCGGTGGCATCATGGGTAGCATAGCTGACGGCAGAAAGACTGCATTTGTTTATTAGAGTGACTAAAGGAGTGACATGTAAATTGAAAATGGTACCCCACAAGGGAGGGAGAACCAGCTGGAAGTAAAGCTGTCCATTGATACAAATTGATCTCTTTCAGAAAGAAAGGATGTCAGCAATGCAAGAGCAGTGGCACTTATATCCAAAGACTCGACACAGTCAATCAGAACCTTGTGATTGACCATGTCAAAAATGGCCAAAAGATCCAGCAGAATCAGTGCTGCAGGATTCCCGCTGTCCAAAATTGCTGTCAGTTCCTCCAAGGTGGTAATCAGAGCAGACCGAGTGCTATGCTGGCAACAAAAGCCAAATTGAGAATTGACTTGTGTCATAGGTTTGCAAACTTATTCCTATATCGTATGTCACCTGAATAATAACAAAAGCAGCCACCTTGAGAGCCTATTAATTTGATTTGATTTGATTTATAAAGCACCTGAATCACACCATCAGAGGTATCTCCGCGCTAAGACTGCTATAGCCAACCAGGGAGCGACAATTCAGAACAATAGAGTTTTCAGCAGCTTTCTGAATACCAGGAAGTCAGTGCATTGGCGAAAATGGATAGGAAGTTGATTCCAATAGAGGGGAGCCAGATGGAAGAAGGCTTTGCCATCCATGCACGCTTTTTTAATGCGTGGGATGTGCAGCAGGGCTTTGGACCCTGACCGGAGTTACCTGGATGGCAGGTATCTGACAAATTTGTCTAATAGATAGCTGGGACCTAGGTCATGTAAAGATTTGTAGGCCATGCAGCAGATCTTGAATTTTATCCTTTTTCGAACCGGGAGCCAATGGAGCTTTTGAAGTAAGGGAAGAGAAGCTCTTCTGGGCTGGGCATTGGCACCAGGCGGACAGCAGTGTTCTGGACAACCTGCAATTTGTTCAAAGAACCCTCTTTGGCTGAAATCAGTAGAGCATTTCAGTAGTCCAGGCGGCTTAGTACTAATGCCTGGATCAGGGTTTTCCGCGTGGAAGATAACAAGAAGGGAAAAACTCTTTGTAGGAGGCTCAGTGTGTGGAAGCAAGCCCCAGCCGTAGAGGTGGCGTGCTTCTCTAGGGTGAGGTTTTGATCTATCTGAACTCCTATATTTTTTGCCACTAGTTTTGGGGTTAGGGCAGAGCCTAATTCCTCAGGCCACCATCCTAGGGACCACCTAGTTACAGCGTCTCCAAACAACATTATCTCTGATTTTCCTGCGTTAAGCTGAAGATAGTTGTCCCTCAACCAGCCAGCGACTGTGCAGTTTTGTGAACCGGTTTATGCATTAATAGGTCAGTTCGAAAATTCCCTTTTGAAGTGGGTCAATTTCAGACTCACCTCATTGAAATTAAAGAGGTAAGTCGAAAATTGTGATGTAATCTGATTGGATGCCATCACAGAGATGGTGGCCTTCTGGAGTCAGCAGACCACCATCTCTGTGATTACTTTTAAATAAAGTGTACTTTTTACAAATGATGAACACTTTCCTTAAAAAATCGGGGCTGCCTTTAAAAAAATTACTATTTTGAAAAGCTTGTTTTTCTGAATTGGCAATGCTTTGCAGAAATGTGCAATTGTGCTCCTTTGACTAAGATGGTTTCTGGGTCTTCCATAGCAATGAGACTTTGTGAGCATTATTATGGCTAAAGTTACTTCAGCTCCATAAAAACAGCATTTATATTTAATTCTAAAATATACTGGTACACAGAGTGATGTACGAAAAACAATAACACTGAAGTACATATTATGTGATTATGTTTTCTCACCCTCGTCTGGGTAATGTTTTCCTCATGGAAAGGAACCATCAGTGCCCCTACTGAGCAGCCAGCTCACTCTTCTAGCAGTATTCAGGAAGCTGTCACCTGCAGGTCTGCGGTAATTACCCAGGTTTCAGGTCCTGAACCTAGCAAGGAGAGTGACAATAGTTACCCAAACCTTGGAGCACTGAAAAGGGTTTCTTGGTCACCAGTGCTATAGGATCCAGTCCCTGGTAGACAAATCTAGGTATCCTGGCTTGAGGCTTCTGTCCCGTCTTTATACTACATGCAGTCACTCCTTGTATATTCCAATGGTCATCTGACTGGTTCTAGGCAGTTCTACACTTTTGCTTATTATACTCAAACTGATCCAAACAAGCTATTTGACACAAAGTGTAAGGAGGAAGATATGGTTGAGCTGGAAGTCTTTAGGCTGCACAAAGCCAAAACAAGAGCACAAAGACATGGGCTGCTGCCCACATAACTACATTTGTACCTGTGGGGGTAGCCCTTCCAGAGATAACAAGCACAAAAGGGCAGGGAGAAAATCTCTAGCTTCTAAGAGGGCCTTTGTCTTCTTTCCTTAACACTCCTCAGTCTGACCTACTACAAAGTATCAATGGATTCATGCATTGTTCTGGGGGGAACCCTGAAATTCATGCCTGTTGTCTCTGCTCACTCTTTAACTTCCATCTTAGGTACCACTAGAATGTTGCAAAGACAAAATGGATCCCACTGTGGCTCAGGCAACCTATGTCACATAATTCCCACCCATGTATCTTATACACCCTAAATGGTAGACATATGTGAGATCCATGTCCCACAGGAATGGGCAATGAACCCAGTTGCAGGGAACTCGAAAACCAATTTATAAACATGGTGGTGGACTTTAAGACACTCTGCCTAGCAGGCGAGCAGCAAAAAGGTCTGCACAGCTAGGAAACTTATCGCTGCCACCATTGTCAGTCCTTTGCAATGGTCACGCTCATCAAGCAGAGGGTGCACATGGTGTTCCTTTCTGACCACAGAGCCAGGGTCTGGGTCTTAATTCTTATCACAAAAGTGCCACCAGAACCCACGCTTTATTGTCATATGTTTTGATTCAGGGGTCGAAAATTTAGTTTGCTATGATGAATTTGAGGCAAGTGCATGGAGTACAGAGCCATGAAGCAAGCATAACATAATATCATGTGTGAAAAAATTGCACGTACATTTTCATTTGTGATTTCCTAATAGCAAATTTTTGTGATTTGCTATTAGGAAATCAGAAACACCTATTGACAAATGTGTTTTTGACACATATAGCGATTCCTAATGGCGTCGTAACTGACCCACCTCATTAATATTCATAAGGTAGTTAGCAATTTGCGACCCATTGGGAATCGCAAAAAACACAGGGATGGTGGCCTGCTTGAGACAGCAGATCACCATGTCAGTGTTTGCTTTTAAATAAAGCAAAGTGTTTTTTTTAAAAATTCAGCCCGTTTTCTTAAAAAGGAAAATGGAATGCATTTCAAAAACAAAAATGAAACGGTCTAGTTTCATTTTTTAGGAGTAGGTAGTGATTTGTGAGACTACTGCCTGCTCTTAAAAAATGTTTTGCATACATTCACAAAGGGGAAGGGGTCCCTCGTGACCACTTCCTGTTTGCGAAAGGGTTACCACCAAATTGAATTTGGTGGTAAAATGTGAATGTTTTGCGGCCGCATTTTGGTTGTAAAACATTCATACATACCACTGCGAGTCGCTATTAGGAAGGGACGCTCTAAACATGCTCCTTCCTAATACCGAATCGCTAACCCTTTTTGCGATTTGGTAATAAGTTACTGAATAGCAAAATGGGTTTGATACAAAGAAAAAGGCATTTTTTCAGTCGCAAACAGCCTGATTCTATGAATCGGGCCATTTGCAACCTGAAAAAACCTACATACATTTGGCCCCTGGTGGTTCGGTAAGACAAGTCATTTTGTAGATAAAAACTTTAGGTGCGAAAAAATGTTTATTGTAATAAGTCTCGGTTTTAACTTTTTTATATTATGCATGCCATGAGATACTCTATTTTTCATATTTCAAGATAGGCTATATGTCCTTTTTCATGAACATCATTGAGGGAGCCCAAGGAATCACCAAGATGGATCAATCTTAATATACACACACTTACAAATCTCACTGTGGAGAATCCTTGTGGCTTCTTAGAGGTCAATGGACATATTCCACCATAGGTGAATTAGAGCTCTTTCTAAATAATCAAAAAATCAATGAGATTATGGCAAATAGTCAATGATGAGAGGTTGGTGAAGGTTTCAAAAGCATTCAGTTTATTAAATTTACAGAAATATAAAATAGATGTGGTTAGAAATCAGCAAAGTAAAGTACACAGTGTTCCATAAAGAACCCCATAAACTATCTAAAGGACCTAATCTAAATTAGAAACCATGAAGAGTCCCTCTGGAGAAGAGCGAGTAACTTCTCATACGGAGTAGTCCCTGAAACTCAGTCAAGTTCCCTACAGCTGCAGTACCAACTGTGAATAAATGTGCGATCCTTGCAGTAGCATACATCAATAATAATCCAAAAGATCAAAAATTAAAATGAGTCAGTCACCTCAGGGGAATAGCTAAAGAAATCAACTCTCCATGAAGAAGAGTCTCAGGACAGGGAAGATCCAGCAGCAGGATCTGAGGCTATGAGGTTTGTGAGAAAAGGGGTAAGGTGTCTCTCTCTGTCTAAACTAGTCAAGAACACTCATTAATATAGATTCAAGCTTTCATAACCATTCTTTAGGTGTTCTCTGACAATATCCAAAAAGAATACTTCACAAGAGGCCCTTACGGACCCCCCGTATGTGAAGATGGTGGAGGAGGCTATACAATATTATTTTGCTGAAAATTGAGGAAACACATCCACTAGAGCCACTGAATGGGAGGCGCTGAAAGTCGTGATCCGGGGGGTCTGCATGAGGACTACCTATGGGGTCCAACACCAACTCAATGCCGATATTAATTCCTTGGAAACAGGAATAAAAAAAAAACATAGAGAACACACTATATGGCGGATATGGCTGAGTGGATGTGGGTTAAAGAGGAATTACTTGAGGCTTGGTCCCGCCTGGAAAAGCATAGATACACCACTTTCAGGCACCAACTCTATACGGAGGGTGACAGATCGGGAGCACTGCTAACTCGACTGACTCGTACTGAAACGGAACAGGTACCGGTGCTTCAACTTCGTAATGATAAGGGGGAGGTGATGCACACACAAGCTGTGATACTTACACCGTTTGCGGCTCACTTACAACAGACATGTGCGGCGGCCCCCCTGATCCGATCGCAAGCCTTGCCAGACTATCTAGACACGGTGACACTGCCTGCCCTTGAGGAGTAAGACGCTGAGGCCTCGGGGGCACCGCTCGCTAAGGAGGAGGTTTTGACTGTAATTAAGAGTCTTCAGTCGGCAAAATGTCCTGGCAGTGATGGCCTCCCAACTGAGTTTTATAAAACGTTTGCCCCTCAGTTGGTGGATCGTCTCCTAGAAGTCTACAATGAGGCTCTTGGCAGGAGGGCACTTCCTACTACCATGATGGAAGCTCTGGTGTCTATGGTTCCAAAGCCAGACTGAGACCCCTTGTCCCTGAATTCTTAAAGACCCATCTCTCTTTTGAATGTTGATGAAAAGATACTTAGTGGGGTGCTGGCAGCACGAATCCAACCATATATGACCCGGCTGATACATCATGACCAAGACGGTTTTATCCCTGGTCGAAACATCACATATAATTTACGCCGCCTTGCACATATTTGGCACGCACCGCACCTACAAGACACGGATTGGGCCTTGTGTCTTTTATACATTATGCAGGCCTTCGATACGGTTGAATGGGAGTATATGTGGCAGTGCTTGCTCAAATAGGATTGGGGAACAAATATCTGAGCTAGTTGAGACTTCTTTATATTAGACCAATGGCTCGGGTCCATTTTCGCAATCAAGTCTCTGAAAGTTTAGTGCTCCAGGGGGGTGCGAGAGAGTGTTGCCCCCTGTCGCCGCTTCTTTTCGCTCTAGCGATGGAGCCACTGGCGATTGTTTTGCAACACAGGATGGCGCAGTGGGGTGTTCCGGTGGGTCCCACAGTACACGTAGTGCCAATGTACGCTGATGATATGCTGGTGTATCTCCGCCATCCAAAAGGAGGCAGTCCCGGAGCTCCTTCGGGAGTTCACTGCTTTTGGTGTGGTATTGGCCCTTTGCCTTAACCCAGGGAAGTCTAAGCTTTTCCCTATGGGAAACCTGAGAGATAAAGAAGAAGGTGAATTACCCATTGTGGGGATGACTTGGGTCACAGACTCAGTGCGCTATCTTGGGGTTTGGTTGATACACACACAAGAGGCTTATTTAGAGCATAATATGGGATGCTGTGTGGAAGGTACCTGCAAATCAGTTGAGTTCTGGCGTGACTTACCCTTATCCCTGATGGGACGTATTGCCCTAATAAAAATGGCGGTCCTCCCGAGGTGCTTACATATAATGCAGAACTCGCTCTATCGTATATTGCAGGAGAATTTTCTCTGGTTGGATCGCCTGTTGATCGACCTATTGTGGGGAAATAAGAGGAAAAGGGTGAGGTTTCACACATTGCAGAGAACTTGGGAGCGGGGAGGACTAGAGGTTCCTAGATTAGAATTCTATTATATGGCAACGCGGCTCCAGTGGTTTGATGAGACTGACAATTGGGAAAAACAGTTATTAATGGGTACTCACCAGGATATTCCTCTCCAGGTTCTCTAATCCTGGGATTGCGCGTGCCTGAACAGATCCCATATATTGTTCGACTTGTGGCCTCTATCTGGAAATCTGCAGTTAAGATAGCGATACATAGAGCGCCCTACGCCCCTGTGGCCCCGCTGTGGGCAGTAGTTCCGTTTGGGAAAATATGTCTGTCTCCAGATGGGTGGAGGGAGGCTGTCGTATGATGGGCGATCTATATTTGAATCAGCGGTTTCTAACCAGAGAGGAGGCGGAAACAGTATTTGATTTGGGAAGAGGCCAATACCTTCAGTATGTAAAGATTTCAGCAGTAGCACGGGGGATATGGCCAATGTTCCCAGAGGAGCCACCCACAGCTGCCACCCTTAAGGCCCTTGTGACTGGATGGGGGCCGTAGACTGGTCTCTCATATATATCGGGCGTTAAGAGCGGATCTCAATACACGCCCGCTGCCAATCGAAGCCAAGTGGGATGCAGTATTAGAGGAACCCCTAACAGACTCCAAATGGGAAAGGGTGCATGAAGGGGTTAAACAAATCAGCTCCAATACGAGATTTAAATTCACTCAATTTAATTTGGTTCATCAAACCTATTTGACCTCATGGGTGCTTCATAAAATATATCCAGATCGTTCTTCCTGTTGCCCCAGAAGTGGATATACTGACGCCCACTTCTTACATATGTTATGGGAATGTCCGAGGTGGCAATGTTTTTGGGGCTCAATACTAGAGAGTTTATGACAAGTCACGGGATGGATGCTACCTCAGTCCATTAAAAAGATACTGTTGGGTCTTCTCCCCAACCCCAAGGGGAAGAAACTTACTCATAGATTTCTCAAACTGGGACTAATGCTGGCTAAGAGGGGGATAGTGATTCACTGGATGAGCTCCCAGCCTCCCAAGGTGGAAAGTTGGGGCCGAGATTTAAAGAAATGGGCAACAGCGGAATTAATACAGATGAAGAGAGTCAGGAGGGATGAAAAGTTAGAAGAGGATGCCAGAGCGTGGTATGTTTTGATGTCAGAGGTCCCTCTGGGGGAGGCCCCCATCACGCAGGGATCAGGGGAAACACAAATTGACCAAATTGAGGCTGAAATATAGGTGCAACAATCAGACACTCTCGCTTTGGGAACAGGGTAATCAATCTGATATTACGGGTGATTAGTTGAAGTGACACATGGCAAAGTCGAAGTACTTATATATATGTGTGACCGGGGAGAGGGGATGGGAAGGGGTGTTTATGGAGTTATATTCTTATGATTTGTTTATTAGAAAACTTTAATCCGCGCTATGTGCACGGTAAAGAGCATTGGTGCAGATATTTGTTACTATTATATTCTTCCTAGACAGGAAAGTGTGGTTTCTTTCACAAATATTTTTTACGGTACGATTAGCTACTATAAGTGGACAATGTTAAGATTAACATTGTACTGTGACTCTCCAAGGTTGTACTGAGATGGATTTTTGTTGTATCTGTACTGATTTTACGATGCTAGATGATTTAAACTCTTAACAAACAAGTTAAAAAAAAAAGAATACTTCACAAGATGGTGTCTTCAGTCATACAATGCTTCTTCTTCTTCCGATTCCCACAGTGTGTAGTCTCGACACCATGATCAATACAATTATTACAGCATTTGTTACATGAAGGAAGGTTATCATGAGAACGCTTTTACCTAAGCTAAAGGATGCACTATGAGATCTATGTGTGAACCAGCAGCGGCCCGTGCAGGTCAGAGAGGTGGGGCGTTGGGTCGGATTGGGGGGGGATTCGACAGATGACCATGAGTGAAAATTAAATAAATAATTAATTTTCCCTCATCGTCTGTCGAAATCCCCTCCCACCCGGCCCTACCGCCCCACCGTTCTTACCTGCACGGGTCGATGCTGGTGTGAACAATGATTAGTCAGTAATATGAAAGCAACTATCAATGTTATTCTGAAACAGCATTTATAAAAGTCTCTAAGTCATTGTTGAACATAAGCAGGTTTAATATGTTCTTTGTATTCAAACATATGATCTAACATAGGCTGAGGAGCTGGATGACAAGATGTTATAGTCAGCATATTTTAAAGAATGTCACTAATGCTAAGCAGTTTTACCAAATGTCCTATTCATGTAACTAAGAGCAAGAGTCAAGTGAAAAAACCTTTGGGCCTTGTTAATATAATGTAAGAAATGGTTGCCTGCTGCTAATTTTTGAAACATGCTTTAATTTACAAACATTCCTAGAACTTTTCCAATCCTACACGTGATTAACCCCTTCCCTGCTCATGACGGAACCGTTCCGTCATGACACGCCCGTTGGCGGCCGCTCCGCCTGCGCGGCGCTGTTTCCCCGCCTGTGCGGGGGGACAACGCAAATGGGCGGAGTCATGACGGAACCGTTCCGTCATGAGCACAGCCCAACCGTGGCTCATGACGGAGCGGCTCCGTCATGAGCACAGCGCCACCGCGCTGCCCCCCCGCACCCCCCAGCACCGCGGCGGAATTCCCGCCGTGGTGAAAGGGTTAATTTTCCCAGTTTATTTACTAGGATTCTAAACATTATGCGTTTACACTTTTCCTATGAGTCATGTTCTAACACAAGCATTTCTACAGCATTTAAATCATTATTAAAGTGTAATTCTAATACAGTGAGTACGTCGGTTTTCTAAATTCGTGCTCATTTCTCCCACTGCCCACTTATGTCTCTACCTGCAGTCAATCTCTACTTATGTTTCACTGGCTTGTCTGCTTTAATGAATACCATAATGAGGCATAAAATATTAATAGACTAGATGTAATTTACCACTGTCGCAAGTAGGCCACTTTCATGAATGAGCAGCAACTGTTTTTAATACCCGCTCAGCGTGGTTTCTCTTTAAGTGTCTTATAGAAATAGTGGCTGCTGTAGAAATCCTTCTTTATCTACCTATGTGAGCTATATTCCTATTCGTCAGCACCAGCATGGCTCCTGTATAAATGATTTGTTGAGTTTATGCACATGGAAAGCTCCCAGCGTGAAGGCCTTAGAACGTGATATAATTGAATGGTTTAGTACAGGACCCGTGCAAATCATTCCCACCACTTATTTATTCTATAACCAAAAACTGATTCAGAAGCAGCCTATTGCCCTTTATGAAACAAATGTAAATAACTCATTGAAAAATAATGAGAATTTATTCAGCTGTAAGTTCTTCCTATTGTTGAAGGAAAGTCTATTAGAACGTTCGACAGCGCTAACAAAGGCAAAATGGAGGAGAGCTCTGCATTCATTTAGGCACAGGCGAGGCTGGGTGTTAATTATGCTCAGAAGACATGCACAGCTGCTTTGTGCCCAGCTCAATTAATCATCATTTTCGGGACACACGTTTTTAAGCATGAAACTAATACTTGCAACAGGCAAAGCCTTATCTTAATTGAACAGAAACAAACATAAATTAACACCGGTTCCAATCACTGCATATGCTAAAGGTGCGTGTGTATTACAAGAAGAAATGGACACAGCATGCAACCCTGAAGGCAGGTAAAGGGAAACAGAACGGCATCTCATCTCAATTTCAAAATCTCATTTTGGTGTCTAATTTTCTTCGGCAGCTGGAACAGGGATAGCATCTCCGAGCAGCTACACTTTATTGCTGGATAATATTTCTCAGCGAGAAGCAAAACCCAAAAATATTGCTTAGGCCCATGGATCCAATTATAGGCTTGGCATCAATTACTGTGATCTTTCATTTCAATCTGCTTCTGCCAGTGTGCAGAGTGATGGCTCGTTTTGAACTTTATTACCATAAGCCCTATTCCCATTGCCCATGGTACAGAACGTCCTGCTCTGCTGTGAATGGGGTCACTGGAAGGTCGCCAGGTCACTAACCGTTAACGGTCCGCACATGCTCAAGAAGACATTGAAACAGAAGATCTGTAAGGGGGGGTCTGACAATTTTAAGAGGGTATTCTGCTTCTGTACTTCACTCTGTGACTTGGCCCTGACCTCAGCCCCCCCCCCTCCCAGTGTGCAAACCACTACTAATATTTCAGTGCAGAGCAATATATCTAATTATGTAATTTTATCATATGAGTGAGGTTGTATTCTCTCTGCAAGCACTTTTCAGAGCTCACCTGTAAAAGGCAGATAGTGTCAGCACAAAAATAGCCTACGAGTCGTCAAATCTTTTAGTATATCAAAATGGACAAATGCAGCAATTAACCGCTGATAACCTCACGGGGTTTACCTCTTGTCCCACTCTTAATATATCAACAACCTCCTATTTATTTGTGAGGGAAATTGCAATACGTTTAAAGGGCAGAACATTTACTTTCTGTTTCTGCCTTCATGACCCCTTAGAATGGGGGTGGCAAGGACAGGGTCTGGGGTACAAATGCACATGATTGTCCTAGCAATTGCAGCCTCTGGCTACCCATATAATGCCAGTGCCAAGAAACCTGTAATCATTTATTTCATGCAAGTGCTGACGTCACAGTGCCGGTCTGGCTATCACCTCTCAATGTCTGGTACAGAAAAAACACGTCTGTGCTAGCTGCTTCTCTCTTCCCTCCCTTAAATGCCTCTTCATCAGAGGTAGGGATTTGAACAGTGAGCAGCTTGAACCACCCCATGCCATTTTCATCTTTGTTTTGTTCTACTGATGATTATGCTCGCTCATAAGAAACGGCTGGGCCTGTCAATATCAGCACTGGTTAATACAGGAGCCCCAATCAGGGTGAAACCAGTCTTGGGTTGCTTGTGTTCCGGTTTAGGTAGGACCTGGCCAGGATGTTCAGGCTGGACTGTTCCTATTGGAGCTGGGTCAAGACTGATTTGCTTATGGCTTTGTCCAAACTAAGGTGGCATGGTGGGGCAAAGGAACAATGGGTTAGAATTCTACCTAAGGCAATTACCATTGGGTAGACAAATTGTAAGCATTTCTCCCACCAACTTTTGAATGTTTGATGTAGCACCCTAAGTGGAAAGGGTATTCCCAGATGTGGGTGCCATGCGTAGCTTCCCACTGGAACCAAGTCACACCTTACTGAACCGCCACAAACAGGATGGAACCGTTTAGAGTTTTTTTTTGTTCCGGTTCAGGAAGGATATAGCCTGGCAATTTGGGCTGGACTGTTCATACTGGAGCAGGGACAAGACTGATTTGCATATGGCTGGGGGCCATACAGAGGTGGCATGGCAGGCAAAAAAATGAGGGATTAGAAAGATACCCAGAGCAAATGCCAGTGGTAAGACAAATTATGAGCATTTCTTCCGTCTTTTTTGCGTTTGATACACCAGCAAACATAATAAAAAAATAACTAGGCAGGCACCAACATTTTATTGTTGTAAAGAGGCCAGTAGCATTTTCAGGCTGTAACACCAATGATGACCAGAGGCGTCTCTAAACTTGATTTTTAGGGCAGCACACAAGGGGTCACAAATAAAATTGGTGGGGACACTTATACCGGGCAATCATGAAGATTCTGCACATTTATCGTTTATATCACCATTGTGTAGTCATAATTAGATCTGATTTTCTATGCAAAGAACATTTTTTGTTTTACCATCATTTGATGAATCTTCAAGAAACTTTCCAAGAAAAATGTACATAAACTTCTGGTCCTTCCTTGGAAGTTTTGGGGTGACCGTCTATGAGGGACAAGAAAAAAAGAACTGAAATTACACAGTTATAGTTTACTAAGCTAACTTGAATTTGTGCCCCCACCATGCCTTGCTTATGACATCACAGATTGCATCACTCATGGCTTGTTTGTTATTGCCATCATTGATGACATCACTGACACTGATAAAATATCAAATAACATTATTGATAACAACACCGGGCATAGTGGGGCAGGGGCACACGTTCTAGTTAGCTCAGTAAGCTATAACTGGTGAATGTCAGTGTTTTTTGTCAAAAATGTTAAATCGTAACTGATATTTTTACCAAACTATAACATCACTCTCACCTTTGTTTTTTTCTGTAAATTTCTGAGGTTGTTTTTTATGTAAAGTAAGATCATTGTGTGACACTGATCTCAATAATGTAATTTTAGATTTTACATGAAAAAACACAAAGGTTAAATTAATATTAAAGTTAGGTGAAGATGTCAGTCAGAACCTTTCCGTTTGGAACTAGTTAGCAGAGTTAATTATAATTGCGCCCCTGCCATGCACTGCTTATGACCTCACATATTACATCACTCATTCTCTATGACATCATTTATGACATCAATGATGGCATCTCAAATTACATTATTGATGACATCACTGATGACACCATCCAATGAGTGTGCTAGTTTGTTTTATAGTATACATAGTGGTGGGTAGCTACCATATCACTTTTCTACCTAGTTTTGTACAGCCTGTGTCCAGCTAATGGGTGTAAGTGTTTACAAAATGCATGTGCTTCTAATGCATCACAGGTGTGTGGAGGTATTGAACATGTTATAAATCTTTGTATTGAAGAGTAACTCTGTGTGCAGATAACAGATTACAACTTGTGTCCAGTACGTTCCACACAAATGTTTTGCTTCTGCAGGAAAGGTTTGTAACATGGCAAACATTCTACATAGTAGATACTAAGTACAGTAAACAGCCTTGAATTAATAGAATTGTTTTAGCATGACAATTTCTACATAATGTAGAAGATTGTGTCCACCAGGTACTATGTATATGTGCTTCTTTTGCTTCAGAAGATAGACTATCTAAAGGTTTTTAACCCAGTTTGAAGGCTGCAGGCAGTAGAGTCTTTAGCACCTTCTGACCTTGGTTATTTTAAGTGAATAGTGTATTTTTTGATAGGTTTTATTAGTAGACCATTTTAAATAATCTGTGGTGTATTTCTCATGAGCGTTTCACTATCTACAAACAGTGAAGTACAGAATAAACTCTCTCCATAGAGTAACCGCTGTTTAAAAGCTGTTTATAGTAGGGCATTCCTTTTTGAACAAACATTCAGTATCTAAAGGTACTTGGCTTTCTCTGAACAGTCGTATACAGACTGAATACCGTGTGCAATAAGGGTTTCCCATATATCGGTGGTTGATTGTTAATGTGAACTAGGCTACCCATGAAGTGTATGGCATAGAATCAATCTTGCATTTAACTCATGCTTGCTACACTCAAGGGAGTTGTATCTGTAATGGCATTAATGATGCTTCATATTATTCTGAGCTATTTTGTACTTACTTTCAGGCCTCTAATGCCACAGTATTTTATAGACCATTATGTTCAGAAGAAGCTTGCATGATGTCATCAGTGATGTTCTAAGTGATGTAATTTGAGATGTCATCTTTGATGTCATTAATTATGTCATAGAACGTGTCACGAGTGATATAATATGTGAGGTCATTTTCAGTGTATGGTGGGATGCAAGTTATAGTTAGCTCTGCTAATTAAAACTGATGAATTTCTGTATTTTTATTAGTTTAAAATGGTAATGATTTTACTGACATATTCGCCTAACTATAAAGTTACTTTAACCTTTGGTTTTTCATTGAATTTATCAGTTAAAAAAAAAAATCTGATCTTTTTATCACACCTAAATATAATGTTATTTTAACCTTTGATAATTTTCAGTGAGTTTCTAGTTTTTTTTAAATGTAAAGTAATATTTTATTACCCTATGTAAAGCCCACCCCATGTAACACATGAACTTTGGCCTTGCGCGATGTCAGGATTGGACACAGGACATGAACTGCGGTCAAGCCCTGCGGCACAACTGCCAGAGGCAGCCAACCCCACACAGCACACGGCCTTCAGCCATGCACAGCAGGTGCTTGGCAACAGGGCCTGGCTTGTGTTCATCCCATCCGCATCCAGCTGACCCCCCTCTGCGGGGAGCCAACCTCACAGTGCATACTACCTTTCATTGCACGTGGCAAGGCATTAGCCACAGGGCCTAGCTTGAAGCCAGATCCTGTGTCCACAGCTCCCCAGGCAGCCACCTGGTGGCAGTCAAACCCATGCTATGCATGGCATTTTCTCATGTGTAGCATGGGGATAGCCACATGGCCTGTGGTGCTGTCAGGGGTAAACATGATTTATCACATGGGCAGAACCAGAAAATACTTTTACCAAGCATCCATTGCCACACAAATGCCTTTACCATGCATGATTTTACCACGCATGCCTATACCACATATATGCCTTTCCCATGCATGAGTTTACAATGAGGAAAGAATATATAATGCATTGTAAAGGCATGCGTGGCAAAGGAATATGCGTGGTAAAGATTTGCATGCTAAAGGCATGTGTGGTAAAGGCATTTGTGTGGTAATGGGCGCATTGTAAAGGCATGCGTGGTAATTCCATGCATGGCGCTGTGATACATCCCTGCCAGGCCCTGCCTCCAACTCCCCCCAGGCAGTTAACCCCATTGGCCATGTGCAGTGGGGGTTGATCTCAGGGCTTCAGGATCTCAGGACACCCCCGCGCCGCACGGCCACCAGCTGTGTGTGTGTGCCTCGCTGCTGCTCGCAGCCTCGTTGTGACATGTGCCTGCCGCCCTAAGCGCCTCCTCGCTGCTCCCTGCCCCAGCAGATCCGCTGGTCCTTCGTGGCATTTTGGGGTTTGGTTGTATTTCTTTTGTATGTCTTTTGCCTTTGCCTTTTGCCTTCAGTAATATCTTTGCCGTTGTCCCCCTGTACCTTGCCCGCCCCGCTCCCCGCTTCCCGCCGCCGTTCATGTGGCCATGCCCCCTTTTGTTTTGTGTCCTCCCCGCTCCCGCCTCCCAGCTGCCCCTCCCTCCCACTTGTCCTTAAATGCCGACCGCACGGACGCGCAGCGGTCACGCGCAGCGGGCGTGCCGATTGTGCGCCGAGGGCGCGCCAAAGGCAAGCCCGTCTGCGCCCGTCCGTGCCTGGACCGCGGCCAGCGCCAGGACCCCTGGCCCCCACCGATGCAAGACGACTCGTCTGACCTACAACGCCGCTGCCCTCAACGCGCTCAATGCCGGCCGGAGCACCACCTGCTGCCGGGCCGCCCCGAAAAGCACTCACGGACCCTTCACCTGCACAACCTGCAAGTTCACCTGCCTCCGAGACCACACCGCGCCCGCCAAGCCAAGCACCAGCAGCAACCTCAAGTGCATCCTGCTCAACACCCGCTCCGTCCACAGACACGCCGTGGAACTCTGGAACCTCCTCGACACAACATCACCAGACATCACCTTCCTCACGGAAACCTGGATGAACGCCTCCTCAGCCCCCGACATCGCCATCGCCATCCCGGACGGGTACAAAATCAACCAGACCGGAGGAGGCATCGCCATCATCCACAAGAACACCATCTGCATCACGACCGACTCCAACGACACCTACGCCACCGCCGAGCACCTGCACTTCCAGATCCACACCGACCCAAAGACGACCCTCAGAGGCACCCTCCTCTACAGACCCCCGGGACCACGCACACAATTCAGCGAAGACATCACGGACTTCATCAGCCCACACGCCCTCCCCTCCGCCGACTACATCCTCCTAGGGGACCTCAACTTCCACCTGGAGAACAACAAAGACCGCAACACCACCGCCCTGCAGGACAACCTCGCTAACCTCGGACTCAAGCAACTGGTCAACACCCCCACCCACTACGCCGGCCACACGCTTGACCCCGTCTTCTCATCCAGCAAGCACATCACCTTCAGCCACTCCACCGGACTCCACTCGACCGAACACAGCTGCGTCCACTTCAGCTTCAGAAAAACCACAACCCACCACCACCCGCAACAGGCCCCCCACAGGAGCTGGAGCAAGATCACTGCCGACCAGCTCACCACCCGCCTCAGCCAGAACCCACCCGCCAGCACAATGGACCCCAACGAAGCAGCCCACAACTTCACGCAGTGGCTGACCGCCTGCGCCGATGACCTCGCACCTCTGAAGAACCCTCCCAGCAGACCCAGAAGCAAGAAGGCCCCCTGGTTCACCGACGAACTCAAGGACTCCAAGAAGACCTGCCGCACCCTCGAGAAAGCCTGGCTCCTCGACCAGACCACTGACAACATGACCGCCCTCAAACACGCCACCCGCAAGCACCACCAGCTCCTCCACACCACCAAGAAGAAATCACTGAAGGAGCGACTGGACAACAACGCACACGACAGCAAGGAACTCTTCAGCATAGTCAAGGAGTTCTCCAACCCCAGCACCGGCAACAACGACATCACTCCCTCACAAGATCTCTGCGACTCTCTCGCATCGTTCTTCCACCACAAGATCGCGACATCCACGACAGTTTCGGCACACCGTCCACGCACCCAACCGACGAACCAACGCACCCGACCACCACCCTCTGCACCTGGACCACAGTGACCACCGAAGACACAGCCCGCACGATGAACACCATCCACTCCGGATCTCCAACCGACCCCTGCCCTCACCACGTCTTCAACAAGGCCGACTCCACCATCGCACCCCAACTCCGGGACGTCATCAACACCTCCTTCGACACCGCCACCTTCCCAGAGAGCTGGAAGCATGCCGAGCTCAGCGCCCTACTGAAGAAACCAACAGCGGACCCCACCGACCTCAAAAACTTCCGCCCCATCTCGCTCCTCCCCTTTCCTGCCAAAGTCATTGAGAAGATCGTCAACAGACAGCTTGCCGCCTTCCTCGAGACGAACGGATCCCTCGACCCCTTGCAGTCCGGCTTCAGAGCCAACCACAGCACCGAGACCGCCCTCATCGCAGCCACCGACGACATCCGAGCCCTGCTCGACAATGGGGAAACAGCGGCACTCATCCTCCTGGACCTCTCTGCAGCGTTCGACACTGTCTGCCACCGCACCCTAGTCCAACGCCTCAGCAACACCGGCATCCAAGAGAAGGCACTGGAGTGGATCATCTCGTTCCTCGCCGGAAGAACACAGAGAGTCCGCCTCCCCCCGTTTCGATCCAAGGCCACCGAAGTCATCTGCGGCGTCCCGCAAGGATCATCTCTCATCCCCACCCTCTTCAACATCTACATGAGACCTCTTGCTGCCATCGCACGCCACCACAACCTCAACATCATCTCCTACGCCGACGACACCCAACTGATCCTCTCCCTCACCAGAGACCCCAACACTGCCAGAACCAGCCTACACGAAGGGATGAAAGACGTCGCCGAGTGGATGAAGAACAGCCGCCTGAAACTGAACTCGGACAAGACGGAAGTCCTCATCCTGGGACCATCGCCAGATGCCTGGGACGACTCCTGGTGGCCCCCAGCTCTGTGCACCACTCCCAAGCCCACAGACCACGCACGCAACCTGGGCTTCATCCTGGACTCCTCCCTCTCGATGACCAGACAAGTCAACGCCGTCTCCTCATCGTGCTTTCACACCCTTCGCTTGCTTCGCAAGATCTTCCGATGGATCCCGACCGAAACCAGGAAGACAGTCACCCAGGCCCTCGTCACCAGCCGACTGGACTACGGAAACACCCTGTACGCCGGAACCACAGCCAAGCTACAGAAAAGACTCCAGCGCATCCAGAACGCCTCCGCCCGACTCATCCTGGACATCCCCCGATGCAGCCACATCTCCAGCCACCTGAGGGACCTGCACTGGCTCCCCGTCAACAAGAGGATCACGTTCAGGCTCCTCACCCACGCACACAAGTCTCTCCACGACCTGGGCCCCAAGTACCTCAATGACCGCCTGACCTTCTACACGCCCACCCGCCAGCTACGGACCACCAGCCTCGCCCTCGCTGCCGTACCACGCATCCGAAGAGCCACCGCCGGAGGCAGATCCTTCTCCTACCTGGCAGCCAAGACATGGAACTCCCTCCCCATCCACCTTCGGCTGACCCAGGACCACCTCATCTTCAGGAGAGAACTCAAGACTTGGCTATTCGAGCAGTAGCAGACCCCTTCACCCAAGCACCTTGAGACCCTTCCGGGTGAGTAGTGCGCTATACAAATGCTATGATTGATTGATTGATTGATTGACTGCCAGGTCCTGTGGCTAAACTCCCATCAGGAAGCCAACCCCACACCATGCAGAGCCTTTTACCGTGCAGAACTCAGGGTTGCCATTCAATGCGTGAGGACCCCATTGCCTGGGGCCAGATATCATGAAAAAAGTTCAGTGATATTCCGTGGAATTCCACAAAGGAGCAGAGTGAGCACCACAATGTGCAGTGCACAGCTTTCAGTGCCCTTACATAAGTATATTAGAGGACCGAGGGGTATCCACTCCAGTGCATATCATTAAGTACCCTTGCATACTTATGTAAGGGCTCCGAGGGGTATGTACTGCTGTGCAGTGCAGTGTGGAGCCCTTGGTGCCCTTACATTAGTATGTAAGGGCACCGAGGGGTGTCCACTCAGTCAGCGCATATCCCTCAGTGCCCTTACATACTTATGTAAGGGCAACATGGGGTATGCGCTGCACTGCAGTGGTTTAAACAGAGCTGTAAGGGGAGCATAGCAAGATGCTCCCTCTTCCAGGCCTATTTAAAAAACAATTACAGTGCTGATTAATTCCGACGGCGAAACTTATCAATAATTCTGCATTTTATAAATAATGTGGAATTACTAAATCCCCCAATTCTGCTGGCAGAATTAAACATTCCGCCTACCCCTAAAGAATATATACTTATATAGTTATCTATCTAGTTTATTTAAATTAAGATAGAACTGTTCCATCTTTTTATGTGTAGAGTTCTCCGCCCCGACCCTGTAGTCTAGGAGTCATAAAGTTACTGTTAAACTATAGTTTGTGAATACAAAACAAAAGTAAACTTACACAAAAGTGTAAGTTTACCTTTGTGACTCAGGGTCTTCGACTACTTTGGCTGTGTATTTACCATCTAAATCTATGTTTGCTTTCCAACAACGCTTGCAAGATGTAATGTTTGCAACGTGTCCATAAATTAGAAAATCGCAAATGTGTTTACGATGCTGTTCATACTGGCTCATTACCTGTCAGGGAAATACATAATTTGTAAAACCGCGGAACAGTAAAGAATTTAAAACTAATGATATCCTTCATAGACTGCAAACGAACCTTTTTCTTTATAACATCTTAGGTATCGTGTTTTTAATAATACTGTAGATTTTAATGAAGTGTAGAATTTTCTTTTAAACCACCACATTTAAAGGGAATTTCACAGCACATCTGAAACAGTATTTTGATTTCAGTATGCTGTCTGATGTGATAAGGCAAGAATCACTTCCTGGCTCTTTTTCCAATTCTCCACAAAGCCCAACTACTCTTTTTAACAATGCTTACTGCAAAAACCTTCACTCTGAAAGAAAATACATTTAATAGCTAAGAATCTATATTGAAGGTATTATGAAATTATGCTTCTCATCTTGGTAATTAAAATACATGTTTCATTTTCGCACATTCAAATTCAAGCCTGGTGCCCATGTATAATGGAGCACACTCTTGTAATGTAAGATTCTCATTTAACATTAGCCTACTAATAGTCAATGGATCACACAACACAGTTACACCTTTCGAACACAGAAGGCAGAGACTAATATGCTTGAACATACAAGTCCATAAACTAAATTAAAGGATGCATATGTTGTAACTTGTAGATGAAAAATTTAAAAATAATTGTTAATGTTAAAATTATCCACACTGCACCAGTTATTAGTATGACAAAATGTGTCTTGAATAACACAGAGAAATGAAGAATCCTCCCTTTTCACTTGTTTAAACAATGATAGGAAATACACTCAAACAGTCCATATCAACCAGCTCAAAAAAGAACAGAAAAATAGTAATAATCACATTCCAGTATGGAAGAGTGTTTGAGTAAAAGAGTGCTTCAAGAACAAAGATGTCACTGTAGACGACCGGAGAGAGATGTTTTGCAGTTTAATGAAACACGAATGATAAGGGCTCCCTAAAATGTGTTACTTACAGGCCAGTCTCACGTTTAGATTCCAATGTAAAGGTCCAGGCTAGATATTTGCCGTTCATCTAGAAAAAATATAATAAATGTCACGATGAGAGAATGTTTTGACCCGGTAGGTAGGTTGTTTTTGAGGAAAACCATGGAGTAGAAATCTAATTTGTATTAAACATAACAATTCAAACGTCTCTCTGTCACTACAAATGGGATACTTTCTAAAAAATTATTCATGTGTGCTGCCTTTTAACGGGAACGAACAGGCCCCCCCCCCCCCCCCTTCGAGGGGAGGGGCGCCCTTGATTGCGCCGCGGGGCTGAGTCTCCTCCGTGGATCAAAGAAGGAGGTAGGGTTGGCTGGAATGAAAGGCTGGTGGTGTGGAAAAACGAAACTAACAGAAACGAAACTTAACTGAGGTATTTAAGGCTTTGCTCCAGGGGTTTCGTTCTCTTTGTCTCCCCGGACCCCAGTCTGGCTACAGGAGTCCTGATTCCGAGAGTTCTTGGGCGTAGCGGGCGATAAGGGGAAGGAATTTGGGGAGGAGAGAATGTCCCATTGTGCGCATACTATATACTGTTCACCCTTCTTTTCTCGAGAGATGTTGATTCTGTGCTTGAAATGCCCAGAGGTCACACATTTAGGTTATTGTCCTATGCGGAGTATGCCTTCTTGCTACATTCTACCCCAAATGCCACTTTAGAGGTGTCATTACATTACGATGTATGCCACACTTGTGCATGGCAAACTTAATGTAACTAAAACAGAATTTGTTCTTTTTTCTCGTTGTGTGAGGGAGCTTATGGAGAAAAGGGAACAACGTGGATGGGTTTCTTGATTAACTAACTGAGCAATGGACTCATGCTATAAAATCTCAAGAAAAACGTCTTGTCACACATAAATGAAGATTATATAAGATATATTGTGATCAATTATGACCTTTTTTAACAGTTAATGTGCCTGTTAGACCTGTCAGCCCTTTGGGTGGTCCCTCCTCATCATTATTTATTTTGTCCCACTTTTGCCTCAAACCCTGTTTGAATTTTTCCTTTTTGGGAACCACCAGACTTTTTAGTGTTGATGCAGATTCAGGGAGCCATTTTATCTACCTCTGGAACTTCTGTCTGAGGGCCTGGAGCACAAAATGGTGGCCACCTGTGACATCACCAGCACCCACTGGAACCTACTAGCACCTTCCAGAACATTCCAGAACCCTGTGACAGTTGGAGGCGGTTTAGAATGTTGGGAAGCTAAGACAGAGAGTTGGCAGTTGGAGTTGGCAGTTGGCACCTGACTGGTGAAGAGTGAGCAGCAGAAACCTGAAGGAGGAAGGAGTGAGGCAGCAGGGGTGGAAATTTGTGCCTGGAGTGGGGTCCATAAACCCACCCTTGATACTAGTCCCTACTGACTGAGCCCAGCCTGGAGCCCTGTGTGGGAAGAAGCAAGAAAAACCATCTTAAGGACCTGGACAGCAGGAACAGGCCTTAGAATCCAAGAACAGCAAGATCCTGACCTGGATACTGGTTTCCCTGGAGTCCGACGTCGAGTAGCCTGGAGACCTGGAGCCCGAGGTGGAGAAGCGGCGCTGACTGGAAAAGCAGACGTCGTACCCGGAGCCGCCAGAGGTCGAGAGAGGGCGCCGACGGAGGTCGTAGAAGTACCAGAGGTCTAGGAGGAAGTCACCCGAGGTCGAGTGAGCGGCGTCGACGGGGGAGTGAAGTCCGCCCTCCGGAGTCGCCGGAGACCGAGGTGAAGCGTGCCGGAGGTCGGGAGTGGAGATCGCACTCCGGAGTCGCCGGAACCTGAGGAGAGGAGCACCGGAGGTCGGGAGTGAGGTCGCACTCCGGAGTCGCCGGAACCCGAGGAGAGGAGCACCGGAGGTCGGGAGTGAGGATCGCACTCCGGAGCCGCCGGAAGTCGACATCGAGCCAAGGCCGGCCGACGTCATCGAAACTGAGGTCGCCATCGGACCGGAGCCGCCCGAAGTCAAGATCGAGCCAAGACTGCCCGACACCATCGAATCGGAGGTCGAGATCGAGCCGAGGCCGCCGACATCGAACCGGAACCGCCTACCGGCGTCGTCAAGAACTGACATTGTGCCGAGGCCGCCGACATCGAACCGGAACCGCCTCACGGCGTCGACACGACTCCAGCGGCGTCGGAGCTTCAGAAAAAGGGCAGTAAGTGGAATAGAGGGCGCCTAAGGCCCTGTGGAATCCTAAGAGACTACCCTAGGGGTTAGAGAGGTGCTGGAACCAGATTGACTGTGCCAGGGGTGAGCTGAGACTAATTCAGAGGGGTTGTGTAGAGTGAGAGAACCAGGTCTCTAGTATTCCCCCCTTGATCTACCTCAGTTTAGGCCTCAGCCTTGACCAAGCTAGGGAGCAGCCACCCTCAAGCCATCCACCTAACCACAAGCTGTGCCTGGGCCAAATCAGCCCATAGTAATCTCAAACGTGATCTGATTCTATAAGTGTCACTGTCAGCTTTTAATTATTTATTGAGAGCACTGTATTTATTGTATTTAACCTATTTATTGCTTCACTGTATTTATTGTTCCACAGTATTTATTGTCGCACAATATTTATTGGTTTGCAGTATTTATTGCCTCAGAATATTTAATTGCCTGTATGTAATGCACTTATATTTATGCCTTTATTATTTATGATCACCCCTATCTATTGAATCATTAAGACAGTATTTATTTGACCTGCACTATTTAGAAAGCCTTGTATATTGTGATTGTGTTATTATTTATTTAATCAGCAACTAAGAGAAAAAGAAGATAAACAGAGATATTTTCATAATTTTTACAGTGTAGAGTCGTTTTTGGAACGGATGCACGCATGGTTATTGTATGGGTATGTCGTATGCTTAGCACGGTGCCTGATTCCTGACCACTCGAGCCAAGCTACCACAGTGTGTCCTGGAAAGACCCCGTTACCACCACCCTTTCCGGTGTGGGAGTGGAGTATTTCCAACATTAATTGGTGGCAGCGGTGGGATAGAGCTGTGCCTACGTATACTCAACAATAACTGTGGGTAGTCCATAGGCCTACACCGGGAGTTTTCTCAAAGCGGCCTTCCTAATTGTGAGTTTTTGTTTTTTCCAAATTTACTCTGGTGGTGGGAGGAGGTATTATATAAGGTACCCCCCTGCATAGTTACTGCAAATAACTGTCCTCTGACCTGAGTGGGCAAGATGGAGTTTGTACTGGAGAATTTAGAAACGTACACTGTGGCCCAACTCAGGGAGTTTTGTCAGCGGGAGAGGGTGTATTGTCCCCCAGGAGCAAAGAAGGGTGCACTCCAAACCAGCTTAAGGGCTTGGGGGGAGGCACGACGAGAAAGCAAGGCTGAGGAGGAGGACAGGGATAGAGAGCCCGACAGTGAGGGAGCTGGTTTGTACCAACCGGAGGTGGGGAACCTGTCAGCGGGGCCCAGGACACTTTCCAGGAAGGGCAGCAGTGCCTCTAGCGGTGGCTTGTCTGAAGTGGAGTTAACAGACCGGAGGGAGAAAAGGCAGCTCACATGGGACTTAGCAAGGCTGGAGAAAGAGAAAGAGGAACAGAGGATGGCTCATGAGATAAGGCTGAAAGAGATAGATCTTCAGATCCTGAGAATCGGGGCACACCCTGTACCTAACGGTGGCAGCGAAGAACGAGAGTACACCAGGGAACCCAAACCTTACCTGCCAAAGGACATAGTAGCTAGCTATGGGGTGGGCGACGATATTGCCAAGTGGCTAGCGGCCTATGAGGTCTCGTTAAGGGCCCATGGGGTTCCAGAGAAGTACTGGGGAGGGGGATTGTACAAGTACATGCCTCCAGCTGGTAGGGATGCATTATTGGCCCTCGAGGAGGATGAGCAGACCCACTACCCCACCATGAAACTGGCGCTCATAAGAAAGTTTGGACTAACACCCGAAAAGTACAGACAGAAGTTCAGGGGTAGTCACAAACTGGGCACACAGAATTGGGTGGACTTCCTGGACTATGCAAAGAAGGCACTAGAGGGTTGGATTCAGGGCAGTGAAGTGAGGAACTACGAGGGGTTGTTTGATCTAGTACTGAAGGAACACCTGCTCGAGAAATGTTTCCCTGAACTGCGTCAACACCTGGTGGATAGCAAGCTGACCAGTCCCCGGAAGCTTGCTGAGGAGGCGGACATTTGGGCTAGTACCCGGGTGTCCACAAGGGGGACTGGAGGGGATACTCAAAAGGCCGGACAGGGCGCCCCCCAGAAGAAAGAGGGAGGGGAAAAGAAAAAGGAGTTCTCCAAAGGCCCCCAAAATAACTTCCAAGGGAAGGGAACAGGATTCACCCCTAGGGCTAACCCACCCAGAAACCCTAATCCTGGCCAGAGTCAGCAGCCAAGGGTTGTCCATTGCTACGAGTGCGGTGGCGTTGGACACTATAAGGGAGATCCGAAGTGCCTGAAACGACCACCCCCTCCCATTGGAGGAAAGGCCCCCGGAGTAGCTAGTGTAGTGCTCGGGGAGGAGATGCCTTTAATTAAGGGAAGGGAGTGGGCGGGTGTCACTTTAGTGTCCCTGGGAGAACGGGAGATGGTTCCTAAGATCCAGGTGCCCGCAAATACCGTAAAGTATGGGCAGTGGGTCACCATCAACGGCCAAAGAGGGGAGGCTCTGAGAGACACAGGAGCCAGTATGACTATGGTACGTAGCCAACTGGTGTCTCCAGAGCAGGTAATTCCCGCTGTACTCCACCCAGCCGCGATGGCTGACGGCAGAACAGGCCACTATCCAGTGGCCGAGGTTCCCTTTGAATGGGGGGGGTTGCAGGTTCACTTCGAGTTGCCGTAAGCCCTGCCGTGCCAGTCGATTGTCTACTGGGGAATGACATGGAGCACAACGCTTGGAAGGAGGTGGAATACCGGACTCATACTGAGATGCTGGGTACACCTGACTGGGCCTGTGTGAGCACAGGGTCCGCGACTACCCGGAGAGGGAGTTCGTTTCGGCTGGAGCCTGGAACAAAGGCCCAGCCAGCTGCCAGTCAAGGGAAGAACCGAGGACAGGAGGAGCCTGCCTCGGCGTCCACACCCCGTAGGACGGATAGGCCACCGGAGGTGGTGGACCAGGAGTCTGCGGTGGGGGACGTTACCAAACTGGAGGACCTACCCATCCTGGCCGAGTGGCACGTGGAGGGAGGCCCGTCCAGGGAGGAATTCTGCCAGGGCCAGAGGGAGTGCCCTACCCTTGAGGGGCTGAGGCGACAGGCCGAAGCCCAGGCAGCAGGGAACGTTGAAGGGAACTACAGTGTTTACTGGGAGGATGGCCTCCTCTACAGTGAACCCAAGGCACCCCTGCATGGATCGTCACGAGCCTTGGTAGTCCCTCAACGTTATCGAGCCTTCCTTCTGGAGTTGGCTCACGAGATCCCCTTGGCAGGACACCTGGGGCAAGACAAGACCTTCGCCCGTCTTGTCCCACACTTTTATTGGCCTCAAATGAAAGTGTCGTCCGATACTTACTGCCGGACAGGTGTGTCTTGCCAAGCCAGTGGGAAAACAGGGGTGAAGCTGAAAGCTCCCCTGGAACCACTTCCTGTCGTTAGCACCCCCTTTGAAAGGGTGGGCATTGACATTGTGGGTCCGTTAGATCCACCAACATCAGCTGGTCACAGGTTTATCCTGGTTCTGGTGGATCATGCCACACGGTACCCAAAGGCAATACCTCTGAGGACCATAACAGCACCTGTTGTGGCTAGGGCCCTGATGGGAATCTTTACCCGAGTGGGTTTTCCCAAGGAAGTTGTGTCCGACAGGGGTACCAACTTCATGTCAGCGTACATGCGGGCGATGTGGAAGGAGTGTGGAGTGACCTACCGGTTCACAACTCCTTACCACCCCCAGACCAATGGTCTGGTGGAGAGGTTTAACAAAACCTTGAAAGGCATGATCAGAAGTCTGCCTGAAAGCCTGCGGAGGAAATGGGACGTCCTCCTACCCTGTTTACTTTTTTCCTACAGGGAAGTGCCACAGAAGGGAGTGGGCTTCAGCCCCTTCGAGCTTCTGTATGGGCACCCTGTACGTGGACCTCTCAACCTGGTGAGAGACGGATGGGAAAGAACTCCCAGAAAGCTTCCCCAGGACGTGGTGAGCTACATGCTGGCCTTCCGGAGCCAAATGGCTAAGTTGTGGAAGCAAGCTTCTGACAACTTGGAAGCCAGCCAAGCAGTGATGAAGGCGTGGTATGACCACAATGCTCACCCGGTGGAGTTGGAGCCTGGCCAGAAGGTGTGGGTGATCGAACCAGGAGAGCTTAGCGCCCTCCAGGATCGCTGGTCAGGACCCTTTGAGGTGTTGGAGAAGAAGGGTAAGGCTACCTACTTGGTGGACCTGAAGACCCCTCGTCAGCCCCTGCGGGTGCTGCATGCCAACCGCCTCAAACCCCACCACGAGAGGCCCGAAGTCATCTTGATGATGGTGACTGACGGAGGAGAGGACGTGGAAAGCGAGCCTCTCCCCGATTTGTTTGCGTCTCAAGAAAAGGATGGGTCGGTGGAGGGAGTGATTCTCTCCCCATCTCTAACTCCTGAACAGCGGGAGGACTGCCGCCAGGTCCTGGGACAGTACTCTTCGTTGTTCTCCCTTGTCCCGGGTAGGACTCACCTGTGCGTCCATGACGTGGACACAGGAGACAGCCCACCTGTGAAGTCCAAGATCTACCGGATGTCAGACAAGGTGAAGGCCAGCATTCACAGTGAAGTCACTAAGATGCTGGAGCTAGGAGTGATCGAACCTTCTAGCAGCCCCTGGTCCAGTCCGGTGGTACTAGTACCAAAAGCTGCACCACCGGGTGCCCACCCGGAACTGAGGTTCTGTGTGGACTACCGGGGACTGAATTCAGTGACCAAAACTGATGCTCATCCGATCCCTAGGGCGGATGAATTGATTGACCGACTGGGAGCTTCCCAATATCTAAGTACCTTTGACCTTACTTCTGGGTACTGGCAGATCTCTTTGACTGATGGAGCAAGGGAAAGGTCAGCCTTCTCCACGCCCAATGGCCACTACCAGTTCTGTGTGATGCCCTTTGGGCTCAAGAACGCACCTGCCACGTTTCAGCGCCTGGTAAACCAGATCCTCACCGGAATGGAGAGTTTCTCTGCTGCTTATCTGGATGACATAGCCGTCTTCAGTAACAGCTGGGAGGATCACTTGCGTCACCTGCAAGCTGTTCTCCAGGCCCTGAGACAAGCTGGATTGACGATCAAGGCCAGCAAGTGCCAGATCGGGCAGGGGTCGGTAGTGTACCTTGGACACTTGGTGGGTAGGGGAGCGGTGCAACCCCTCCAGGCGAAGATCGAGGCCATCATGGCCTGGGAACCCCCCAAGACTCAGACTGAGGTCCGAGCTTTTCTGGGCCTCACGGGATACTACCGCCGCTTCATGAAGGGGTACGGTACCATTGTAGCCCCCCTCACGGAGCTCACGTCCAAGAAACAACCTCGACGGGTAGTCTGGACGGAGGCTTGTCAGCAGGCCTTTGTGAAGCTGAAGAAAGCCATGTGCGAGGCCCCGGTCTTAAGGGCCCCAGACTTTTCCAAGGAGTTCATTGTCCAGACGGATGCATCAGAACATGGCATTGGGGCAGTGTTATCGCAACTCAATGAAGAGGGTCTGGATCAACCCGTGGTCTTCCTATCCCGGAGACTACTTCCCAGGGAACAGAAGTGGAGTGCAATAGAGCGTGAAGCCTTTGCAGTGGTATGGGCTCTGAAGAAGTTGCGGCCATACTTGTTTGGCTCGCACTTCCTGGTTCAGACTGACCACAGACCCCTTCGTTGGCTGATGCAGATGAAGGGGGAGAATCCCAAGTTGTTGAGGTGGTCTATTTCCCTACAGGGAATGGACTTTCAGGTGGAACATCGGCCTGGAGTGGACCACGCCAATGCAGACGGTCTCTCAAGGTATTTCCGCCTTAGTGATGAGAACTCCCAAGGGGTTGGGTAGCTCTCCCCACTTTCAGCTGGGGGGGACGCGTGTTAGACCTGTCAGCCCTTTGGGCGGTCCCTCCTCATCATTATTTATTTTGTCCCACTTTTGCCTCAAACCCTGTTTGAATTTTTCCTTTTTGGGAACCACCAGACTTTTTAGTGTTGATGCAGATTCAGGGAGCCATTTTATCTGTCACTGGAACTTCTGTATGAGGGCCTGGAGCACAAAATGGTGCCCACCTGTGACATCACCAGCACCCACTGGAACCTACTAGCACCTTCCAGAACATTCCAGAACCCTGTGACAGTTGGAGGCGGTTTAGAATGTTGGGAAGCTAAGACAGAGAGTTGGCAGTTGGAGTTGGCAGTTGGCACCTGACTGGTGAAGAGTGAGCAGCAGAAACCTGAAGGAGGAAGGAGTGAGGCAGCAGGGGTGGAAACTTGTGCCTGGAGTGGGGTCCATAAACCCACCCTTGATACTAGTCCCTACTGACTGAGCCCAGCCTGGAGCCCTGTGTGGGAAGAAGCAAGAAAAACCATCTTAAGGACCTGGACAGCAGGAACAGGCCTTAGAATCCAAGAACAGCAAGATCCTGACCTGGATACTGGTTTCCCTGGAGTCCGACGTCGAGTAGCCTGGAGACCTGGAGCCCGAGGTGGAGAAGCGGCGCTGACTGGAAAAGCAGACGTCGTACCCGGAGCCGCCAGAGGTCGAGAGAGGGCGCCGACGGAGGTCGTAGAAGTACCAGAGGTCTAGGAGGAAGTCACCCGAGGTCGAGTGAGCGGCGTCGACGGGGGAGTGAAGTCCGCCCTCCGGAGTCGCCGGAGACCGAGGTGAAGCGTGCCGGAGGTCGGGAGTGGAGATCGCACTCCGGAGTCGCCAGAACCTGAGGAGAGGAGCACCGGAGGTCGGGAGTGAGGTCGCACTCCGGAGTCGCCGGAACCCGAGGAGAGGAGCACCGGAGGTCGGGAGTGAGGATCGCACTCCGGAGCCGCCGGAAGTCGACATCGAGCCAAGGCCGGCCGACGTCATCGAAACTGAGGTCGCCATCGGACCGGAGCCGCCCGAAGTCGACATCGAGCCAAGACTGCCCGACGCCATCGAATCGGAGGTCGAGATCGAGCCGAGGCCGCCGACATCGAACCGGAACCGCCTACCGGCGTTGTCAAGAACTGACATTGTGCCGAGGCCGCCGACATCGAACCGGAACCGCCTCACGGCGTCGACACGACTCCAGCGGCGTCGGAGCTTCAGAAAAAGGGCAGTAAGTGGAATAGAGGGCGCCTAAGGCCCTGTGGAATCCTAAGAGACTACCCTAGGGGTTAGAGAGGTGCTGGAACCAGATTGACTGTGCCAGGGGTGAGCTGAGACTAATTCAGAGGGGTTGTGTAGAGTGAGAGAACCAGGTCTCTAGTATTCCCCCCTTGATCTACCTCAGTTTAGGCCTCAGCCTTGACCAAGCTAGGGAGCAGCCACCCTCAAGCCATCCACCTAACCACAAGCTGTGCCTGGGCCAAATCAGCCCATAGTAATCTCAAACGTGATCTGATTCTATAAGTGTCACTGTCAGCTTTTAATTATTTATTGAGAGCACTGTATTTATTGTATTTAACCTATTTATTGCTTCACTGTATTTATTGTTCCACAGTATTTATTGTCGCACAATATTTATTGGTTTGCAGTATTTATTGCCTCAGAATATTTAATTGCCTGTATGTAATGCACTTATATTTATGCCTTTATTATTTATGATCACCCCTATCTATTGAATCATTAAGACAGTATTTATTTGACCTGCACTATTTAGAAAGCCTTGTATATTGTGATTGTGTTATTATTTATTTAATCAGCAACTAAGAGAAAAAGAAGATAAACAGAGATATTTTCATAATTTTTACGGTGTAGAGTCGTTTTTGGAACGGATGCACGCATGGTTATTGTATGGGTATGTCGTATGCTTAGCTCGGTGCCTGATTCCTGACCACTCGAGCCAAGCTACCACAGTGTGTCCTGGAAAGACCCCGTTACCACCACCCTTTCCGGTGTGGGAGTGGAGTATTTCCAACAGTGCCTTTTTCATAATTGATTCTGCTTATATAGTCTGAATTAACACGAGTACGGCTGAAACAAATTGTATATGATCTGTGGAAGAGTGTTTATTGATGTGTTTTATTTATGCCAAATTTTCCTGGTAGATGGCATCTTAGACAAGATGGATGCATTGTCTGTCACTAACTCCTGCTTCCCTCCCTGCATACGTCTTCCGCTACAGGCACGACAGAGCACAGTTAAGCTGCCATGTAGTCGTTTATTCCCACTGTTATGATTACAGTGCTTTTGATTACGTTTTTCCTGTTCCGCATGACTTGAAACATTATCAAGGTCTCTCCCGCTTTGAATACTAGTCCATTCATTGGCTGAAAGTTTCATTGTCTAAATGTTTAATATTTGCTAGAACACCTTAGCATAGAGGGTGCTGAATACCCTTTTTAGAAGTGGGATTGTGCTTATGTGTTAAGGATAAGACATACTTTTCTTGTGTTCTGATTCCTTAAGAAATTCAACGATTACTCTCACCATGATAATTTTGCAGTTGGTCTAATTTGTTTTGCAAGAATTGTGTTTAAGAACCACTTGATTTTGGGGGTGAGTCACAAGAGAGACTTTATGTCATTAACTCTGTACCACTTATTCTTGAATTTTGTAATAAAACCCTTTGACTTTATAATGATCTAAAACTCAATTATGGAGTGGACCTATTACTTACTTAAAATGTTTTTTCTACAAATTGATGTTTGGGGGCTTTAATGCACAGTTTAATCTGTGGGAAAACCGAATGAGGTGATATGTTGGGGTGTCTAAATTTTGTTGTACAGCTTTGTTCCTACACACATTCTCCAGTTTACCATATTAATTGATATAAAAAACATATCAATCTTGAACACTAAGGGCCTTATTTTGAGTTAGGCGGTTCGATGGATTGCCACACACTCAGTGGTGGTGTGGCTACTGCCGCACCGGTGGTCAAACTGCTCCATAACAAGTTGGCTGGCCGGACTTCCATGGGACCTCTACTGCCGCCAGGGATCCATGATCCCTGCCAGTCTTGCAGTGGTCCGAGGCCCCTAATATGTTGGTGACGCTGCTGCGGCACCTTCAAGCATATTAGGAGTTTCCTTATTGCCACAGTTTTCATGACGGTGAGCCTGCCATGAAAAGTGTGGCGGTGAGGAGACAAAGGGGGCCCTACAGGGGCCCCTGGTGCCTCTGTGCCCCCCTGTCTGCATATACCCCCAGTTCCTGCAGAGCATGGACTTGACAGTCCATGCCCTTCAGGAACGTGCAATGGCATTTCCACTGTGGTGCCTTGCTAAGACTCATGTATGCCGTTGCAGGACCGCCCAACTTGGATTCCTGTCGGAATCTGGCTGGCGGTTGCATTATGTCTTTAGCAGTGTGGCAGTGGGGCACTACTATGACTGTCCACTGCCATATTCATAATAAGGACCTATGAAAGCACATTTAGATATAGGGAGTTTAGCTTTCATGATCTGGGTATATAGCACTCTAGATTCATTTTACCCCACCCCTTTCTATGAATATTTTCCAGTGTAAAGAAAAACCCTCTTTTGATGCAGGTTGGTGATTCAATTTCATATCCCTTTTCTCCTCCCACAGCTATTTATCTGAAGAAGTAGGAGAACTTAAACATAACTTCGAAGTCAACATTAGGTGTACTTAGTGAATACAAAAGCGTTTTTATTATTTTAATTTTGTTTTAAACATAACAATAGAGGCAGAAATAAATAGTAGGCATCACCATGTTAAACTGATATGACAAATACACAGGACAATCAAGCACGTGAATTATGGCATAATGTTCTAGCAGCCGCATGACCCATCACCCAACAGCACTTTAGAGCGAGGATGTTTCTCCATTATTTTAATAGAGGATACAAATTGCGTAGTAGTCTGTTTAAAGGACCATTAGGTGCTTAGCTTCAGCTCTGCTAAATGAGTAGTAGGCCCCCTGTCTCCTTAGGTCTAGGGGGGGGCAGAAGAAGCAAGTTGTAGGTTTCTGCGTTTTCAGAGCAGGTAGTGAGGTTGCAAAGCCAGTGGGCATAGCTAAGGTGTGCTTGAGGCTTCCACAATACAGCTATTATACACTTACCCAGCAATAAGGCCAGGGCCACAAGTTTACAATAGGGTGTAGGCACCTCCTTGACGTACCCAAGAAGTGCCACCATGGAGGTTATGGTTAAGTTTGAAAGCACCATAGTCTGCAGTTTCACAATCAACTTCTGCCGGTATGCGTATATCCTCGGGCATGTCCAGGTCATATGCAGAAAGGTGCATCCTGGGTCCCACATCTACAGCGGTTTGTGTTGGAGACCATAGTTAAACACGGCAGAGAGAGTATGATGTGTCCTATGTAAAAAATGTCAATGTACCTGCCATTAGTAGAAACAATTTGAGTCTGTTTGCAACAAAAAGGCCACTGTGAATCTGTCGAACATGCTAAAGATCACGTTCCAAACTGAATTTAGTGGGTGACGGAGATGGTGGAGGAGTGGATGGTGCTGCATCATACATCAAAGTGGAAAACATTTTTAACATTTGACACTCTAGCCGTTCCATGTGGAATGATGGGTGCAACTCCCGCACGGTGCGACTGATCTGATGTTATGTGAGAGTACGCATTGCTGGCATTACACTGTAGGTAAGAAGGTTTTTTTATGAATAGATTCCACAGTTTGCATAGTGCTTGCTAATGGAACTGTTTTTGATCCCCCTTTTCCATTGTGGGCGCTAGAATGGGATTCTTGGGAAGGGGAATATGTGGGGAGTGTCATATTTTGGGATGTATTTGGTCCATCAGCCTAGTTCATGACCCCTGCATGCATTAGACTGTGTGGATTTCATTTCGGGGACAGGGCAGCTTCAAAAGGACAGCTTGGCTCAAACAAATAGGATGAGTCAGCCCGGCTTCTACATTTAAATAGTGAGGGTGTTAGTGTTCATGTTTTAAGTGATATACATATTGTACCTGAGCTACCAGATAATAGATTTCGAAGTTAGGGACTAAGCATCCACCTCAGCTGTATGGGAGTTTCTTTTTAGACCAGGCCTTTCTCGGTTGTTACCAAACCCATACCAATTTTAGCATAAGTGTTCGGAGGTGGTCAAAAAAAGCTCTGGTGATTGGGATTGGAATATTTTAAAATAGGTAGAGAAGTTTTGGGAAGACCACCATTTTCATAAGCGCTACCCTGGTCACCAGCTATAGAGGCAGTTTAAGCCAGCGGTCCACCATGTCATCAATACTGGTTATACATGTCTCATAGTTTGCTCTGGCAAGAACCTATATATCAGAGTGATGTTGGATGTTCAGGTATCTCACAGGGTAATTTTGCCATTATGAGGGCACTGGAGCGTGGGTTGTTGTGTAGATGGAGTAAGGACGCGCTGAAAGTTGAAGGGTGAGAGCGAGAGTGCTTGTTTTCACGTCAGGGGAGCGCCTGGTAAAGGGCTCCGCCATTCTACTTATATAAAACTGTTTGCATGGAGCGCCTGGTAAAGGGCTCCTAATTACGCTGTTTCACAACTGCTCACTGTTTTTAACATTGTATACTTTTTAAAATTGCACCAATACCTTGATTAATACACTTGCGCCGCATTATCACCGCCGATTGTAGCACACGATCCCCGGTCCACCACGGAATTTTCGGATTGAGTGGAGGGATTCCCCATGCAACAGGAAGGGGCCGGCACTTCCGGTTTAATCCTCCAATCAAGCTGCGGGCACAGATAGTTAAAGCCAGATGCCCAGCGCAACGCGCAGCGGACGCGCTGAAAGTTGAAGGGTGAGAGCAAGAGTGCTTGTTTTCACGTCAGGGGAGCGCCTGGTAAAGGGCTCCGCCATTCTACTTATATAAAACTGTTTGCATGGAGCGCCTGGTAAAGGGCTCCTAATTACGCTGTTTCACAACTGCTCACTGTTTTTAACATTGTATACTTTTTAAAATTGCACCAATACCTTGATTAATACACTTGCGCCGCATTATCACCGCCGATTGTAGCACACGATCCCCGGTCCACCACCGAATTTTCGGATTGAGTGGAGGGATTCCCCGTGCAACAGGAAGGGGCCGGCACTTCCGGTTTAATCCTCCAATCAGCTGCGGGCACAGATAGTTAAAGCCAGATGCCCAGCGCAACGCGCAGCGGACGCGCTGAAAGTTGAAGGGTGAGAGCGAGAGTGCTTGTTTTCACGTCAGGGGAGCGCCTGGTAAAGGGCTCCGCCATTCTACTTATATAAAACTGTATGCATGGAGCGCCTGGTAAAGGGCTCCTAATTACGCTGTTTCACAACTGCTCACTGTTTTTAACATTGTATACTTTTTAAAATTGCACCAATACCTTGATTAATACACTTGCGCCGCATTATCACCGCCGATTGTAGCACACGATCCCCGGTCCACCACGGAATTTTCGGATTGAGTGGAGGGATTCCCCGTGCAACAGGAAGGGGCCGGCACTTCCGGTTTAATCCTCCAATCAGCTGCGGGCACAGATAGTTAAAGCCAGATGCCCAGCGCAACGCGCAGCGGACGCGCTGAAAGTTGAAGGGTGAGAGCAAGAGTGCTTGTTTTCACGTCAGGGGAGCGCCTGGTAAAGGGCTCCGCCATTCTACTTATATAAAACTGTTTGCATGGAGCGCCTGGTAAAGGGCTCCTAATTACGCTGTTTCACAACTGCTCACTGTTTTTAACATTGTATACTTTTTAAAATTGCACCAATACCTTGATTAATACACTTGCGCCGCATTATCACCGCCGATTGTAGCACACGATCCCCGGTCCACCACCGAATTTTCGGATTGAGTGGAGGGATTCCCCGTGCAACAGGAAGGGGCCGGCACTTCCGGTTTAATCCTCCAATCAGCTGCGGGCACAGATAGTTAAAGCCAGATGCCCAGCGCAACGCGCAGCGGACGCGCTGAAAGTTGAAGGGTGAGAGCGAGAGTGCTTGTTTTCACGTCAGGGGAGCGCCTGGTAAAGGGCTCCGCCATTCTACTTATATAAAACTGTTTGCATGGAGCGCCTGGTAAAGGGCTCCTAATTACGCTGTTTCACAACTGCTCACTGTTTTTAACATTGTATACTTTTTAAAATTGCACCAATACCTTGATTAATACACTTGCGCCGCATTATCACCGCCGATTGTAGCACACGATCCCCGGTCCACCACCGAATTTTCGGATTGAGTGGAGGGATTCCCCGTGCAACAGGAAGGGGCCGGCACTTCCGGTTTAATCCTCCAATCAGCTGCGGGCACAGATAGTTAAAGCCAGATGCCCAGCGCAACGCGCAGCGGACGCGCGCAGTGGGCGCGCCGCCGGCGCGCCAAAGGCGTGCCAAAGGCAAGCCTGTCTGCGCCCGTCCGCGACGGGCCGGGACCAGGGGCCACATCCCCTGCACCAATGCGCAGCCCCATCCTGGGAAAAACGAACCGCCGTACTCATTACTCTAGTGATGAACTCAGGAGCCTCAACATTTTAAAGGCAAGCAATCCAGCACTATGCGCACGAATGGGACCATCAAACACCACAGGCCCTTTCTGTTGCATTAACTGTAGATGGGAGAGTGTTAGCTGGCTTGACCCCACTCCGATAAGCACCCCAAATCTTGCCCTCAAATGCATCTATATTAACGCAAGATCCCTACCCAAACATGCTACGGAGATATGGGACATTTTAACTGAGCTCAAACCCGACTTAGCCTTTATAACCGAGACCTGGCTGGATAACCATAGCACCCCCGATATTGCAACAGCCCTCCCAATTGACTATAAAATACTTTATTTAAATTGAGAGAAGAAAAGAGGGGGAGGGGTAGCCCTGATATTCAAGGACTCCCTCTCCTGCAAACAAGAAGCGATCACACAGGCCAATAGCCATGAAGCTATGGCCTTCTCGGTGTCTATAAACACTAATATTCTATTTGGCGGAGTGATAATTTACAACCCCCCAGGCAGCACGATGGATTTCTGCGTCCAGCTTCTTGCACAAATCATGCCAGTCTGTCTCAAAAACAAAAATATCCTGTTGATAGGGGATTTCAATATACACCATGACAACGACAACAATGCCCTTACTAAACAGCTACTAGAAGATATGGAAATCCTACAGCTGACTCAGAGAATTGATCAGCCTACACACATAGCAGGACACACATTGGATCTGATGTTCTCTAACATAGGTACCATCGACATCACTGCAATAAATCCAATGACTTGGACAGACCATTTTCTGATTGAGGTTTCTATCAACCTATTCTCTAGACACCTCAAATTATCAACTCAGGCATCAGTGAAAACAAGGAGCTGGAAAAGATTTTCGGTAGAAAAATTCCAGCAACATTTCTCACACACAAACACAATATCCACTAGCACGAATGATGAAATACAACTACTCCAGAACAACATCAGCAGTGCATTGGAACACTGTTCCGTCTCACACTCTAAACACAAAAATAGATCCACGAGATCAGAGAAATGGTATGGATCTGAATTAAAGTTAATGAAAAGAAAATGCACACTTTATGAACACAAATGGAGACTCAATAAAACTCATGAAACTAGAGCCACTTACAAAAAAGAACTTTCACTTTATAATAAAGCCATTAGAAAAGCGAAGAAGGATTATTTCTCAAATAGAATAACAGAAAATAGAAATTCCTCAAAAGAACTTTTCAGAATAGTCAGGGAACTATGCAGCCCCACGAGTCTTTCAAGTGATCTCACTCCCTCGCAAGAAAATTGCAATAAAATAAACAAATATTTCTGCGAGAAAATAGACACAATCTATGCCTCTTTTCCAAACACCGATCTGAGATATACTGAACCCCATGTACCATCTTCACCCCAGGCTAACTGCCTCAGGTTCGGCCCCTTCTCAGAGGAGGAGGTGTGCAAAGTAATGCTAGAAGTAAAATCAGGCTCCTCCTCAGATCCATGTCCACATCACATATTTTCACAATTAACTTCGACAATAGGTCCTGCCGTTACAAAAGCATTGAACTCTTCTCTAAACTCCGCTGAATTTCCAAAAATTTGGAAAAACGCCATAGTCACCCCTCTACTAAAAAAAGCAGGGACTGATGTTAACAACCCGGCAAACTATCGGCCCATATCTCAGTTACCCTATCTATCTAAGGTGCTGGAAAAACTAGTCAACAGACAATTGTCTAACTTCCTGGAAGTCAATGATCTACTGGATATATCTCAAACAGGGTTCCGGATCAACAACAGTACGGAGACAACTCTACTAGCAGTGATGGATAACATCAGAACCCAAGTAGATCAAGGGAAAACAGTCGCCCTGATATTACTAGACCTCTCGGCGGCATTCGATACTGTACCCCACAATCGGTTACTGGAAATCCTTGCAGCGAAAGGAATCCAGGAAAAAGCCTTAGGGTGGCTACAGTCTTTCCTGCAAGACAGGACACAATCGGTGCAGATGGGTGACTTCTTATCCACTCCCCAGAACATCAAGTATGGGGTCCCACAGGGGGCGTCATTAAGCCCGACTCTGTTCAATGTGTTTGTCTCCTCACTGGCCAACATAGGACGAAAATGGGGTGTCGATATGTGTTCCTATGCAGACGACACCCAATTGATGATCACACTGGACGAGGAGGATGACCCTAAGGATAGACTACTCAATTGCCTTACGGAATTAGCCACTTGGATGCATAGTCACTGTCTTAAACTAAATGCAGACAAATCTGAAATAATGCTGTTTGGCAGACATTCACAGCTATGGGACAACAGCTGGTGGCCCACAACATTAGGCACCCTCCCTAACCCTACATCGATGGCTAAGAATCTAGGGGTGTCACTAGATAACACCTTAAGCATGAAAACCCACGTCTCAATAATCTGTGGGAAAGGCTTTGCATTACTAAAAATGCTCAGAAGAGTCTTTCCATGGATTCCCATTGCATGTAGAAAGATCCTGGTTCAGTCCCTACTTATGAGTAGACTGGACTATGGAAACTCCCTGTTCGTAGGAATGGCTGACAATCTCTTTTCCAAACTACAGGTCGTACAAAATGCTGCAGCCAAGGCAATATGCAACAAAAGAAAATACGACTCAGCCAAGAGCTGTATGAGAGAACTACACTGGTTGCCAATGAGACAAAGAGCTATCTTTAAGCTACTGTGCATAACGCATAGAACACTACATGATACTGGCCCCGGTATTCTAAAAAACAAATTTAAAATCTATGTCCCATCTAGGAATCTACGCTCCCAAACCACAGCTAGAGCCAGAACCACACGCGTGAAAACAACAAAGATGAGCGGGCGAGCCTTTTCCCACCTGGTGGCTACCAGTTGGAATGAGCTGCCTGTGAATCTTAGACTAACAAACAGCCACCTGCTCTTCAGGAAGCAGTTGAAAACACTCCTCTTCCCTAAACCTGACTAAAATTTTCCTTCTTGTACTTCCCTTCACTTCCTTCACTGCCACAATAGCGCCGTGATATCCTATCTGGGATGATTGTTTGCGCTCTATAAGTACCTATAACATAACATAACATAACAGTAAGGGGCATGAGTATGGATTTTGCCCAGTTAAATTGAAGGATGGATTGTGCCACAAATTGTGACATCATAAGCAGGATATCATCAGCATACTAGGACAGGAGCAAGTGACGTGATCCCAGAGTTATGGCACATTGATGGTGATATTCATGTAGGATGCAAGTGAGTGGCTTTATCGCAAGTGCGAATCTGATGGGTGAAATGGGGCATCTCTGTCTGGTTCCCCTTCTAATGGGAGAAAGTTGCTATAAGAATGGAATTAGCCCTTACCTTTACTAATAACTTGGTGTAGAGTAACAGGATCCATTTCATGAAACCCATCCCAATCCTCATTTGCTCAATCACAGTTACCGTATATAGCCATTCAAAAGAGTCAAATGCCTTAGGGGAATCAATAAAGGCAGCAGCGACCGGCAATGTTAGATCGATCTGATGTGCTACTGAAAAGAGAGTGCGTAGGTGGATCTTCTGGGACTAAATCCAGATTGATCCCATCATATCATGTGAAGTAGTAGAGGGAGAAGACAATTAGCCAACACCTTAGTGAAGTGATTACGCTAAGACAGGTAGAGAAGGAGACTTCATGTTTAATGACCGTTTGCTTCCACAGCTCCCAGGAACTGACAGGCTCCTAACATTCAAATATGTACGTTCTATTGTCATGACAATGATATCACAGATGCCACTGAAGAGATAGAAGAGATTACTACAGCATCTCCTCTCTTCCCAAAAACAACATAACTAAGTGCAAAAGAAAGAAAAAGCAGGCAAAGATAAAAACAAGAGGAATAGATCAGCAAAGAAGAAGACTAGAAATAAATAAATAATGTGATGAAGATAAAAGATATAAATAAAGATAACATGATACCAACAATTAGAACTAAAATACATTGGAAAAAGCATTTAGTTTACAAATCCATGCGATTAGGCAGAAAACTAATTCTACCACTCCTACATGGCGGAACATATTTCATAGACAACTCAGCAAAATCAGAACTCACTTTCTGAGTTTGTTTGAACGGAATTATTAAATTGTCTGCCACATCTCCTGGCTCAAGGTCTTGTTGCAAGACTACCCTCTTAGGAATCTTGTAAATCCTAGATAAGTTCCACCAATTCTTCCCATTGACCCGAACAGCAAATCGTGAAACAGCATCAACCCTAACAGGAGGACCACATTTTGAAAGGCCTTTAGGGACATTAAGAGGGGATTTAACTCTCACCCAATCTCTCACAGAAACATTAGATTAAAAAATCTTATGATTTGGAAGAATAGGCTGATCAAGTGATCCACCCTTATCATGAGATTCTCCACACTTGGTATGGGAACCTCATTTCTTTATCCAAGCAGGGCACATGTGAAAAGAAGCTTCTCTACCTCTGAGAAGTTTGAAAGGACTTGAACCTGTGATGGAGCTGGGAGTTGTACGATGTGTCCAGAGCATACTTTGAACAGCTTCTTTAATATCAGTCCTAGAAGAGACAGCCCACTGAACACATTCAACTAGAATACGGTTGGTCCGCTCAATGAAACCATTGGCCTGTGGGTGATAGAGTGTAGGCCTGGGCGAAGCACTACGCTACGCTCGCGTAGTTTGCGAAGTTCGCGCTACTTCGCACTACGCGAACTGCACGTAGCACAGTGCGAACACGCGTAGCGTAGTGTTGCGTAGTGCTGCGGTCATTTTTTGCTTGCTCGCGGTCCTCAACGTCAAGTTGGCGACCGCGAGCAAGCAAAATGACATCCTGGCGAGACTTTTTCCTTGTTCGCGATCGCGAGCATGGAAAATAAACCTCCCGGCGAGATTCCCAACGCGAGAAGGTCAGGTTTCTCATTGCGAGGGGTCGCGTATGCTCGCGACCGCTCGCGATGAGAAACTACCAGTTCGCGTTGAAAAAGCTGCAGCTCGAGTAAAAATCTACTCGAGCAGCAGAAAACTACAGCTCGCACTGTGCAAGATGCCATTTTCAATGATTGCACAGTGCCGGTTGCTTGTCCGCACTGTGCAATCATTGAAAACAACATCTTGCACAGTGCGAACATGTTACTTCGCAGTTCGCGAAGTGCTACGCGTAGCTCGCGTAGTGCGAACTTCACTTTGCGTAGCTTCGCGAAGTGCTACTTCGCGAACTACGCCCACCCTTAATAGAGTGCACACGCTTATGAGCAATACCAGACTGGCTAAAAAAATCTGACATTTCTTTTGAAGTAAATTGTACTCCATTGTCGGAGACAATCTCTTTGGGGAAACCCTCTCTTGCAAAAAGACTCTGAAGAAACTTGATGACCTCTTGTGAATTTGGATCAGTCATGAATTGCACCTCCCACCATTTACTAAAATAATCAGCCACAACTAAAGCAAATGTATACTTTTTAGGTAGAATGTTAAATGGCCCCACAAAATTAATGGCTAGCTTCAACCAAGGACCATTGGGAACCATAACCTCTTGTACAGGAGGAGAGACAATTTTTATAACTTTGTCGCTGGAACAACATGTCACACAACCTTCAACAACATCAGTAATTTGTCGGTCCATGGAAGGCCACCAATATGTTTGTTCGTTCTCATTTGTATAGCGCTAATCACCAAAAGGTCTCTAAGCGCTGCCTCATAGACGACAGACATAACATAGCAGAAACGCTAAGTTAGCCTAATCCTAATAAGCCTAAGCAAAAGCCTCCAGAAATAACATGGTCTTCAGCCTCCTCCGAAATGGGAGTAGTTTTGCGTCCTTGCGCATATCCTCTGGGAGCTTGTTCCACCTCTGGGGTAAAAAGACTGAGAAGGCTCGACCACCAAGTGACGTCATGCTGAAACGGGGGCAGGTAAGAAAACTGGCCTGCGAGGAACGAAGATGACGGCCCGGGACATAGGGCCTCAAACGATCTTTGATGTATTTGGGGGCTTCGGCTCGGATCCTTTTTTTTTCTATTGGTTTGACCAAGATGGCCCTTATGGAGGAATACATTTTTCTCCCCGCATGATTATTTCTCCACCCTACAAAGTGAGTTCATCTGCGATTTTTGCAAAAGGGTGAAGATGACCATCAAGATGTTTTTCTTTGGGCCACCCAGAAACAATAAACTCTTTAACCTTGTTGAGTACAGAATCAGACTCCATCCCGTGAAACCACACCTGTTCCGAAAAACAACTCAAATAGCAAACATCCACAGCAGCAATAAGACACTCCTCATCAGCATCATCATCAAGTTCTTGTTTATGCACAGGAAGGGGGAACCTTGAGAGAAAATCAGCTCTGTTGTTTCTTCCCCCAGATATATGCGCAACCTCAAAATGATATTGTGATAGATTTGAACTTAGCCTGGCAATCCTAGGAGTTTGATCTTTTACAATTTTAACCTCAAGAATAGGAATGTGTGGTTTATGATCAGTCAGGAGACTAAAGTCTTACCCCACAGAAAACATTTGAATCTCTCCACTGCCCAACAACACGCCAACAGCTCACGCTCGATAACGGAGTAATTCTTTCCACTTGGGCGTAAGGCCCGTGACGCAAATCAAACAGTGAATTATTTTCCCTGTTTGACTTGAGAAATCATGCCACCCTGACCATATAGACTGGCGTCAACAGACACAGTACAGTGATAATTAGGATCAAAAGGTGTAAGGATCTCGCAAGACCGTAATTCTTTCTTAATCTGAGAAAACTCTTCCTTACAGACATTATCCCAAACAAACTTGACCTTTTTCTTAAGCAATTCTCTCATATGTACAGGCTTGGCCGCAAAATTGGGACACATTTTGTGTAAAATTCACACATTCCAAAAAATGAAGATACCAACTCTTTGGAAGAGGTACAAGGAGCATTTACAATGGCCTCAATAAGACCTTCTCTAGGAACAATACCTTCTCCAGAAATACGATGTCCCAAGTACTCAATGGATTCTACACCAAAAACACATTTAAGTTTATAAGCTACAATGCCTTTAGCTTCTAACTTCTCTAAAACAGTGGCAAGATTTTTGTCGTGAGATTCTTTGCAGTTGCCAGCAACCAAAATCTCATCTTGAAACACTACTGTGTCAGCGACCCCTTCCAACACCTTTTCCATGATACGTTGAAAAACTGAAGCCGCCGAGGCTAAACCGAAAGGCATCCTCCTGAACTGAAATGTCCCTATGGGAGACACATAAGCAGTCAAATGTTTAGTGGCAGGGTCTAGTTCAATTTGATGATACACTGATGCAAGATCAATTTTAGAGAAATATCTTGCACAAGCAAACTTGGACAGGATATCATCAATGCGGGGAAGAGGATGTGAGTCCACCCAAATCTCCCTGTTCAACCTAAGCAATACTATGCAAACTCTGAGACTCTCATTTTATTTCCGCACTACGACCAAAGGGGACAACCAGAGGGAGGATTCAATTGGTTCAATGACTCCTGACTCACACATTCTCCTAAGTTCAGCTGAAAGGTCATCTCTGACACTGAATGGCACATTACGTAACTTGTGTTTAATTGGGATGGCACCTTCTTTGACTTTGGTAAGATACTTAAAACCTTTAATACATCCCAAACTGTCACCAAAAACCTTAGGAAATCTTTTGGACCAAGAGATTAAAGTTTCACCTTGGTGATGTTCATTCACAACCAAAACTTGCTCAGAAGTGCCAGGTCTAAGTGTCATGCCAAACAAGCCCTGATGGTATCATCCAAGAATGTTGAGACCTTTCGTTGCCACATACACCTTCCCACGGATGTGTCTGTCTTTAAAGACAAGAAACGTTTAAAAAAAAACAGATAACTCAATTTTCCTGCCTTCATAGGAGACAGGACTCCTGTCAGGAGGATTGAGAAACCTGTCCCCCCATGACTTTTCAAATAGTTCATCAGTGATCATTGTCATACGCGCACCTGAATCCACCAACAACTCAAGAGGCTTACCATCCACTACAACCTCAAGAACAGGATCAACACAATCCTCAGAATCATCCTTTACAACCATTACTAAATCTGTTAATGAACTAACAACTTCACAGACAGGATTGAACTTATCTTCTTCAGCATACACCACACTCACGCTGCCAGGAAAACCACAGATCTTTGCAAAGTGACCTTGTTTGCCACACTTACAGCACAAAGCATTCCTTGCTGGATGTCAATATTTATGAGGGAGCGGTGTGAGACGAAGAGATGTGATGATTTACCCGGTTTAAGGAGTGTGATAATTATGGTTTCCTAGAGCGATGGTGGCAGAATGCCATGTTTGAAGGATTTGTTGTACACATCAAGCAGTACCGGTGCTAGCTCTTCTGTGGATGTTTTATAGAATTTTGTGGGAAGGCTCTATTTGCCTGGGGCAGAGTGGGATCTTCATGAATCGAATGATCCCCTTAATATCTTGTCATGATCCTATCATGATAGGTTGACATACCAGGAAACATGGAGGGATTGCCCACATAACTCATATGGTTATAGGGCATAATTACTTGAAGAAAACACAATGGAAAAGAGGGGATTTATTACATTTCCTTATCAACAATGACACCATAAATTGTCACTAGATATCAGTTTTTTAACCATGTGTACATTATTGGCACAATTATGACATACAGAGCCTGTAGGATCAATATTTGTATTGTTATTAGTTATTAAAAACCCTCACAATAACATTACATATGGTAATTTTGTGAAACATATAGAATGATGACTAAAATTGACATTATATATACTATTTAAAATTCATTATAAAATGCTGAGTGTTCTAAAATTAATCGTAGTTAGAATGAGTAAGGTGCCATTGTGGATACTGTTTATATGGCGCGTTGTTTGTGCCACTAAGGCAGCTGGGTGCCCCATTGTCTCTAAAAATGTTCACTTGGCTTGTATTCATAATAGTATCATTGTTTCCAGGCTGCCTAATGTATGGGTAAAAGATTAACTTTTGGCTGCCAAGGGAGTGATGACATGCATACATGATTGTAAGTGAACATATTGCCTCAGGTGAGATGTTTAAAGCTGTTACTGAATTTCAAGTGGTGATCCTTTGACTAAGATTACCCGCTGTTGGTTTTCAAGAAACAGTCTTTCTGTAATGGAATAGCCTAAGAGACTCAGATTGTGTATTATGTTCTGGGCAGTTGTACAGAGTTGATTTGTTTCTCATGCAGTATCAGGAATTTCAACAATTTGCAATTGATCTTGGGATCTGTGGGAGCGAGGCTCTTAATTATTGCCATCCAGTATGTTCGGATCCCCCAGTTCTTTAAATGCATCTTTCAGTAATAGATTTCAGGGTTGCTTTAAGGCCAAGCAAAGGCAGACTAGGTGGATTATGTCTTCATTTGGAGCATCCCAGTGTCTGCATGATCTAGAGCCTTGGTATCTCCGTGCAGGTTGGTCAGCCAAGGATTGCAGAACTCCGAATCAAAGAGCCATCAGCTTTCTTTTTAGAAATGCTGGATATGTTGTGCTGAGGTATTCTGCTGGTTTTCAAATAATATAGGATTGGGCTACGATACAGGCGTGTGACTGTGAGGTTAGTTTATGCTTGTCTTCAATGAGGGAATGCAATTGAGCTACTTTGTTGATGTCTCAGCAGAATATGGAATATGGTAAATTTAGGTCCCATAGTTTTGATGGTATTTGTTTATTGTCATTATCCAAAGAAGGCCATAACACACTAGCTCATGGGCTATAATGATTACTCCGTATTTTGTGCCATGTTTTGATGATATTGTATCTTCTTGCAATGCTTTGTTTTATTAGATCGAATTCCAGTCAAACTTGGGCGGGGAAGCACTCTGGGGAGCCCAAGAACTTACCTATAAGTATTTGTCTGTGTTTTCTACAGAGAGGGAGAATCTTTCCAGTGCATGACAGCACTTGCAAAAGACAGCAATGGCAGTAATTTTTCAGTAATAATGGCCAATAATGGTTTAAAAGAAGGGCTGTCCACCTTTTTGGCAAGTGCACAAAAGGCATGCATCAGCGCCTTACTTTTATCACCGAATAGACCCTGTAATGTTATACCCATCACTATAAAATGACGGAAACACATTATGCAAAACAGACAAACAAATCATGTTACATTGATTTCCTTGCAACTTCTTGTATTTTTCCAGTAAAGGTAAGGTGATTGTCCAGCTCTTTCAATTTACAATCCACCAGAAGGCAGTCCTTGTTCAAACAGGGACGTGAGGCCTCAGGCCTGCTAATCCTCCTAACTCTGCTCTAGACTACCTCTTCTAAATGTTGCCAGACTCCTCAAGAAAATGTTTGAGGCATTTCAGCCTTTAGATACTCCAAGCCTCCTCAGGACAAGAAAAGTAAAGGAAATGTGTACCTCCTACCAGTGCATCTGGACTTGTATATACATTTATACAGGTCTTCGGAGTACACAACGCTATCCCAAAGATTCAAGACTCACGACACCAAATGTCATAAACGTGTGCCGATTCACGATCCTAACGTATGGATCAACTCGAGCTGCTTCATGACGTCATATGCCTCAATGCTCGGCGAGGGCACGTTGTCAGGATCGCCAGTTCTCTATCCATGAAACTCAAGCAGGGAGCCCCCGCACCCTACCACCAACAGGCAAAACCGCTAGGGGTTCTGAAATGATTATTGTCATTGGATTGAAAACTGTTCATTCCATATCATCAAACATGTTCATCTAGGCTGGCCACTCCAGGCTGCTTCTTTAGTCATAGGATTGTCGGTTCCATCTACAGGCAACTTGTGAAGGGAGCCACCCGTGCCCCACTGCCCACAGACAAGCCTGCTAGGAGAAGCAGGCGAGGTTGGCCTCTCAGCATCCCCAAAATGATTATTGTCATTGAGTTGAAAATTGTTCATTCCTCATCATCAAACAGGTCCATTGAGGGGTCAGAAGTTTGCGATTCAAACTCCTTGCACTGCTTGGATAGTTGTTTGGCAAGCTTATTGCCTTCATCCAGGCTGTCCACAATATGAAGTTTCCCATTAATGGTAATGTGCAGCCTGGACGGGAATAGCATAGCATAGCATAGCATAGGGAACTTGCATCTCCCACAGTCTCTTTTTTTACAGGAAATAATTTTCTACGTGCTTCTTGGACTGATTGAATGAAGTCAGAGTAAAATGACACTTTCGCCCAGTCATGTTGTATGTTGTGTTTATCGTGGGTCATTTGCAAAATGTTGTCCCTGTCTCTGTAGTTAAACAGTTTGGCAATTTTTTAAAGTATTTGACCCCTGAAGATGGGGTCCCTGGGGCCTTTGAAGCTCGGGGAGGGGGGGGTGCATGCTTCCTCCCTTTAATTAAAGAACGTGCCCCCTGGGGATGGGGTCCGGGGGCCTTTGAAGTTATGAGGTAGAAAGCTGTGCAGCCCCCTCCCATGTTTTTGGACATTTCATTCCCCGAGCTGCGTAACTCTCTCCCATTAAATAAACAATGCAGGCCTGGGTCACCATGTTGTTTTTCTTTTTTAATGCCACAATCCTGCAGGAGTCTCACAGGATCAAAGCAAAATTTGCTGATTTGTTTTATTTAGGCCTTTGGGGGAGGGGAGTCCCTCTGCGTCCCCCCATTGGGGTTTAGGGGGGCGGGGTAAATCTACCCTGTTCTATGTTATTTTTGTTAAATTTCAGTAGAGAGGACTAAGCCCCTGAGTCCTGTAATGGTTGCCACCAACATTTTTGTCATGTTGATGGCAGCTATCATAGAGCTCGCTCCCATGGGAATCAGACTTGAATTGGCCTAAGGTAAAAAAAGCTCCCTGGGCCAAACAAAAAGCTCTATTTTTAAATTGGCGCTTCTGCAAGACTCTCAAGAGACACTTGCGTACCCAACTGTCCATCTATATAATTGTTTTTGAACCTTCATTTCTCAAAACCTATAGAAAAGATTTGCATCAAATCACAAAAGCACAATCTGAGGACCAAGATCTAGCCTCCTGTCAAATCTGGTGTAATTCCGCTCAGCTGTTTTGTGGTAGTACGTCTTAAAGAAGTCTATGGAAAATGCATGAGGATCTTGTGTATTTCAGCACCACCAGGTCCCCTTTTTTTCATGCCCCCCCCCCCCCACTTGACGGATCTCCCCAAAACGTTCTACTTAGAAACTAGGCAAAAAAGATCACTTTTTGGAAAGTTTTGTGAGGATTCATCAAATGGTGCCAAAGTTATTAGCAACACAAAAAAAACATTTCCTATGGACTAGTAAAATTTTAGAGAAATATATAAAACAAATTCTTTCTGAGCACCTAGAAACCTACTCCACACTGCACACTTCCCAGACTGGCTTCCGACCAAATCATGGAACAGAAACAGCCCTGTTGGCAGTAGTGGAGGAATCGCGGAAAATCCTCGACCAAGGAGGTACGGTAGCAGTCATCCTGCTCGACCTGAGTTCCGCATTTGATACGGTCAATTATAACATTCTTGTTGACAGACTCAGATTGGCGGGAATCTCAGGCAAAGCACTCACTGGGATCAAATCTTTTCAAAAAGATGGATCCTATCAGGTTTTTGAGGGCAACTATACCTCAAGAAGGGTGCCACTTACATGTGGAGTCACACAGGGCTCTTCTTTTAGCCCTACCCTATTCAATGTTTACCTAAGACCCCTGGCTGAGCTAGTTCTGCCTTATGGGATCCATATTGTAACATATGCAGATGACACACAGCTAATGGTGGCATTAAGCCACCCGTAGAAGGCACCAGCTTACCTAGAATCCTGCTTGGGAAGGGTGGCCACTTGGATGGCCATGTCAAGTCTTAAGCTTAACGGAACTAAGACAGAGCTAATGATTCTGGGCAAGTACTCCATTACTACATCTGGATTGAGTTGGCCCAAGTGTCTTGGCCTGTTGCCAACCCCCAAAGAAAAGATCAAAAGCCTGAGGGTATGGCTGTATAGGTCACTTAAATTTGACCACTAAGTGGTACAACTTGCTGGCTCCTGTTACGGTATCATCAGCCAGTTGTGAAACATTCAACCTCTTCTTCCTGCAAATGACGAATCATGGTCCAGGCACTGATACTGTACTGACTGGATTATGGAAATTCCCTCTATCTGGGGGGTCCAAAGGCCACCACAAGAAAACTACAGGTTGTGCAGAACTGTGCAGCTAGGCAGCTGCATAACACTCCCAAATTGCAGTCTGCCAAGCCTGCACTGGAATCACTGCACTGGCTACCAATTCAGGAACGTATAATGTTTAAATCACTGTGCATAGCACACAAAACCCTGTGGGAGACGTTCCCTAATGGCCTTTCATCGCCCCTCAAGATGCCTGCGCTCAGTAATTCCTTCCTGGCAACAGTACCCAAAATAAAATAAAAAGAGCACGATCCGGAGGCCGCATGTTCTCGTACAATGCGGCAAGACTATGGAATACTCTTCTATCTATCTCCGTGCAACGACTCACCACCTTTTGTTCCGGAAACAATTGAAAACATGGCTATTTCAGTCCCTCCCATAAACATCATCATCTGTTTGCTTGATGTTGTTAGTGCTGGGATGCCTAAGGGTAGCCATGCGCTCTATCAAATACTAATTAATAATAATAATAATAATAATAATAATAATAATAAACACTGACCTAACTATAGCTACCCAAAAAACAAGGCTTAAAGCTGAGTTATAGTTAGTAAACCTTTATTAAGATGGTCGAGTGGTGATTTATAGTTAATGTAGTGTGGCGAGTAATGCGAGAATACGTTGTACGAAGGTGCACAACATATATGAAATTGCAGCTGGTTCATAAATTAAAAATGCAAGTTATAACTCGTGATGCATAAATTAGAAATTTAGGTTATAACTGTAACTTTAGAATTTCTAAAGTTTGTATAGTCCAAGTTGGGTTTGCATAGAACGAATAAATACGTTTTCCTAACTAAAACTTAGCTTTAACCTTTGTTTTCTAATTTAATTTTAATGTTTTTTATTTTTTTACTAGAAATGTTCTTCCACTCACAGTGTTGAGTATGATTCAATTGATTGTTGTTAAGTGCAGTGCCGTAGAGTATAGTGAAGGACAGTGTTATATAGTCTAGTGTCATAGAGTCTAGTATTGTAGTGTGAAATAGAGTGGAGAGGAGTACAGTGGAGTGGAGTTGTGTAAAGTGAAATTAAGTGTTATCCAGTGGAGTAGCATGGTGTGTCATATAGTGAAGTGGGTATCGTAGAATGGAGTGGCATGGTATGGTCTATTGTAGAGTGTGGGGAAACTATCATAGAGTAGAGTACAGTGGAGTGTCATAGAGTTGAGTACAGCATTGTACAAAGGCATGAGGTAGAGTAGGCTAGAGTATGGTAGAGAGTGCTGCAGTGGCATGTCAATGGCATAGAGTGTTGTAGAGTCTAGTGGCATAGAGTTCCACTGAGTCAAGTGACATACAGTGGAGTGGCTTACAATGGAGCAGTAGAGTGTGGCATAGATTAGAGTGGCTTGCAAGGAAATAGTGTACTGTGAAATGGTGTACAGTGGAGTGGCGTACACTGGAATACCATATAGTGAAGTTGTAAATAGAGGAATAGTGTAGAGTGGTGTGGGCTAGAGTGGAGTGGCATATAGTGGAATAGTATAGAGGCATACAGTGGAGTAGCATGCAGTGGAATAACTTAGAGTGTAGTAGCGTATAGTGGAGTGGTGTATAGTAAAGCGTCCTAGACTGGAATGGCGAACAGTGGATTGAGGTAGAGTGGAATAGCATACAGCGGAGTAGGGTAGAGTGGAGATGCATACCGTGGAATAGCATAGATTGGAGTTGTGGGAAGCGCAGTGCCGGAGAATGGAATAGCGTAGAGTGGAGTAGTATACAGTGTGGTGGTGAACAGTGTATTGAGATTAGGGGTGGGCGGAATTTGCGAAAGCGACTTTTGCAAATTATCGCGAAAATGTTACAAATCTCCGCAAACATGCGGAAATATCGCGAAGATGCGGAAGTTTTTTTCCCACTCGTTCGCGGTATTTTCTGCGTGGTAGTGGCTCGCCAACTTACCCATGCGGTTGCTCGTGGGCGTGGCCATCTTGTTTTCATTCTTCTCGCGGTGCATGATCGCGAGAAGAAAGACGTGATCACGCGACGCATGACGTTACTGCGGGCGCGAACTGTCGCGAGACAGCGCAAATGGCTACCAACAATCCAACATCTCGTGGAGAACGCGACCGGATCGGGAAAACTTGTCGGCGAATGCGGGGATTCAGGTAAGGCGCTCGCGCGCGCGCGAGAGTGTATTATCTTACAGCGCGAGCAAGAAACAAATTATCGCTAAGCTGCAGAATGCGGAAATTTTGACATTTTCGCGCTCTCCGCGGAACGCCAAAATGTCAAATTATCGCAATTTCCGCGAGCGGAACTGAAATTTAGCCCAGGCCTAATTGAGATACACTGTAGTGGCATACAATAGAGTGCTGTAGAGTGAAATAGCTTAGGGTAGAGCTGCACAGAATGGAGTTACAAATAATGAAATAGCGTAGAGAAAACTGGTATAGATTTGAGTAGTGTACAGTGTAGTGGAGCAGAGTGGAGTGGTGTACAGTAGAAGAGTGTACTGTGGAAAAGCATAGAGTGGACTGGTGTCGAGTGGAGTGGCGTAGAGTGCAGTAGTGTGCAGTCAAGTGACATACAGTGGAATCACATAGAGTGTTGTGTTGCACAGAGTAGTGGCGTATAGTGGAATAGCGTAGAGTGGAATAGCATAGACTGGAGTGTCATACAGTGGAGAGTAATAGAGTGCAATATCATATAGTGCAGTGGGGTAGAGTGTAGTTGGATGAAGTGGAATAGCTATTAGTGGTGTGGAATATATGGTGTGACAAAGAGTGGAGTGGCATAAAGTGGAGTGGAAAATAGTTGAATAACGTACAGTGGAGTGGTGTACAGTGGAGTGGTCAGACTAGAGTAGTGTACGGTTGAGTGGAATACAGTAGAATAGCGTAGAGTGGAGTGGCATAGAGTCTATTGCCATACAGTTGTGTGGCATACATTGGAATGATATAAAGTTGAATAGCGTAGAGTAGAGTAGCGTAAGTCAAGTGCCACTGCAGTAGCGTATAGTAGAGGGGTCTAGACTGGAGTGGCGTACAGTGGAATGGGACTAGAGTGGAAGAACATACAGTGGAGTATCGTAGATTGGAGTACTGTACAGTGTGGTGGCATACTGTGGAAAAACATAGAGTAGAGTGGCGTAGATTGGAGCGGCATAAAGTGGAATAGTGTATAGTGGAGTGGCATGCAGAGTAGTGGGGTAGAGTGGAATAACATGGAGTGGAATGACATAGAGTGAAGTTGCATACAGTGGAATAGCATAGAGTGGATTGGCGGACAGTTAAAAAGTTACAGTAAACTAGTGTACACTGGAGTGGCATACAGTAGAGTGATGTACACTGGAACAGTGTACAATGCGATAGCATACAGTGGAGTGGCGTACAGTGGAGTGGGGTACCGTGGAGTGGGGTAGAGTGGAATATCAAATAGTAGAGGGGTGTACAGTATAGTTGCATACTGTAGAATAGAGTAAAGTTGAGTGCGGTAGAGTGGAGTGTTGTAGAGTGGGGTGGCATAGAGTGGAGTAGCATACAGTGAAATTAAATACAGTGGAGTGGTATAGAGTGTAGTGGCATAGAGTGTCGTTGCCTACAGTGGAATAGTGGAAAGTAGAATGGCATGGACTCTGGTGTAGACTCGAATGGGGTACAGTAGAGTTGCATATATTGGAATAGCATTCAGTAGAAGGGTGTAAAGTCGGGTGGCACAGAGTGGAGTGTGGTAGAGTGTAGTGATATACAATGGAGTAGCTTACAGTGGAATGGAGTAGTGAACAGCGATGCTGCGTAAGAGAGTGGAGTAGAGCAGAATAGCATAGGGTGTAGTGGAGTAGAATGGAGTGCTGTGCAATACAGTGGAGTACCATAGAGTGGAGAGGTGTAGAGTGGACTAACATTGAGTGTAGTGGCATACAGGGGAGTGATGTACACTGGCATGCCATATAGTGGAGGAGCATAGAGATGAGTCTTGTACAGTGGAATAGCGTATAGTGCAGTAGAGTATAGTTTAGTGGCGACAAAAACAATAAACAACAAGGTCTTACCAGACTTTAATTATTATCACTAAGGATGAAATCCTACTACAACAAATCCAGATCACACTCTATACTTAGCTTAACACATATTTCTTATTATTTATTTTTATATTTTTTATTCTTACAATTTATTTTAACCTACTTTTCACAGTGTTAAACACATCTCTATGTTTATTTATATTTGCCCATTGACATTATCCATTTATTAGGACGTTGGTTCGTGTATGCCATGCAAAAAAGTGGAAGCAACAGTTACAACCTAAGGAGATGCTTAAATATTATGGACATGTATGGGATTGCTGGGTCGGTATATTAAATGCTTGAAAAAATGCCGATAAGCTGGAATTTTAATAGCGGAATGATACTCGTCCTTTTAGTCTGGCTGGTTCTGACATTGGGCGTACATGAAAAAGTGAAATTCACAGTGAAGTTTCCACTTTATTGAAAATGAGAAGCGGCTGAGTCTACCTTTATCTTTAGTTCTTTCTTGATATGAATTAAATATTTGTCGAATTGACAAATATTTTACTGTCTGTCCTGCTGATGTGTTGTACATATGTTTAAGTTTGGATTGGTCCTGAAGAAAGTGGTAAATTAAATATAGAACCACCAAAAGGTGCATTGACTGCTGGTGTGTCCAGTCCAGGGCCACTACACCAGAATAAGAGAAGAAAATACACTCTGCCGGAGTATAGAGGATGTTGTCTCTTCTGACCTACTATATGAGGAGTGTGTGGTATTTGGTATGAATGGTATGTGTGTGAAGTAAAAGGGGCAAATTGGGTTGTATGTCTTTTGTGAAATCTTTTTTTTAATTATATGAATGAATGTATTTAGCTCAATAAATGATGAAGTTTGTGACAAATGGATAATGTCATTTTGTCAATATAAATATATGTATACATGTATATGTATATGTGTATATATGTATATATGTATACATATTACATATGTAAGAGATGTGTTTAAAACTGAGAAAAGCAGGTTGAAATAAATTGTTGCAAAGAATACAAAATATAAAAATAAATAATAAGAAATATGTTAAACTAAGTATAGAGTGTGACCTGAATTTTCTCTAGTAGAATGTAAACCTTAGTGATCATAATTACAGGCTTGTAGTACCTTGTTGTTGATTGTTTTTTGTTGCTCTCCTCCCGGTCCTTAGCCTGTTCTGAGAATTTAATTTGTATGGGGGTCTCTTTTGTAAACTATGCTATACTGGAGTGGTGTACATTGTAGGAGCGTAGAGTTGAGTGGTATAGAGTGGAGAGGTGTACAGCGTAATACCGTACAGTTGAGTTCTGTACAGTGAAGTGGCATATACTCAAGTAGCAACCAGTGGATTGGTATACAGTAGAATAGCGTACAGTGCAGTGGTGTACACTGGAGTGGCGTAGAGTGGCGTGGCATCGAGTGGAATAGTGTGCAGTGTAGAGTTGTACAGTGGAGTTGCATAGAGTGGAACAGTGTGGAATGGAGTAGCGTATAGTGGAGGGGCATACTGTGTAGTGGCGCTCTGCAGTGTCATAGAACGTAGAACGGAGTGGAGTAGAGTGTAATAGCATGCAGTGTAGTGGTTTTGAGTGCAGAAGCATAGAGTGACGTGTCATGTGGTGTAGTGGCGTACTGTGTATTAGCGTATAGTGGAGTGGCATACAGTGGAGTGGTGTTGAATTTAATAGGATTCAATGGAGTGGTTTACAGTGAAGTGGCATAGAATGGAGTGGCGTAGAATGTATGTGGTACTTGAAACAGACGCAGCATGAAAGTGGGTGAACAGATGTAGATGTAATGTGTGAGGAATATCGATTATGAGGTGCATATACTAATTTTTGGTAATAGGTGTAAATAATGTAAGCAGTGTTAAAGTCAGAAGTATTAAAATACTTAGTAATCTATTGTGCTGCAGTAACTTTGTGATATTGTGCAGTATATGCTGATAACAAGGCAGAATCTGATTGGTTAATGGCTGGTTAGGAATTAGCATTTAAAAAACCTTAGAAATTCACTGAAAAAACAATACTTTTAGGGGTGTTATAGTTAGCTGGACATTTCACTCGAACAAAACCATTGAAATTCCTCCGATATAGTTAGTTGTACTAACTACATCTCGCTCGCCCGCAATCCACTGCTGATGATGTCACATATTACATCATTCATGACATGGTCAGTGACATCACTGATGACATCTCAAATGACATCACTGATGACATCATCCAGTGAATGTGGTTTGGTTTATTATTTAAATATGTGTTATATATATATATATATATATATAGCAATTAGCATTGAAAAATGAGTGTATATATATATATTAATTTCTGGATGGAGAATTTAGTAGCAGTGTGATTGACTGTTTACTTGACTAATTTATAGTGTCTCACTAAATATATTGGATAGTGACTAAACTGTGTGAATATCTGGATCACTTTGGCAGTTGTTGTGTAAACTGCTGCACCAGTTGGTTACTAGCTACGTGAAAATCTATATTAGTTATAGATTAGTTAACTGAGTATTTGTATGGGAGAGTGAATGTGTGTGTGGTTCGGTGGGGGGGTGTGACAGCCCAAAGATGTGTGAATAGTTGATTCAGTAGGTATATGAAGTTAAAACTACATGTTATAACAGTAGTTTGGGTGAGTGAATATCTTTATGGGTCTGGTGATGAGCCAATATATGTCTCAATGCTACTTGTCCAACAAACTAGAAAAATAAAAGCCAGTGTATGTGTCAGTTGTTGTATATAAATAAGTATACATAAGACTCAGTGATTGTATGAGTGACTGTATGGATAACTGTATACTTGTAATAGTGTTTTTATAACACACTAAGTATGAGTTATTATCTATATGAATAGATGAAGGGGTGTTTTTATAAGTGTATAGCTAAGTAAAAGTAAGTATGATCCATTGTTTGCATAAGTGAGTAGATGACTTCATAAGTGATTAGGATGAGTGCTGGTGTGTAATGTCGATATAGGTGTATAAGTATATTTGATAGTGTTCTATTGATCATTGACAGCATGTATGAGTGAATCTATAGCCTAGTGATTAGATGTGTGTATAGATCTATGAATCACTGAGTGGGTGTTTAAAAACTTGTATTGGTTTGTCAATGGTTTTAAATGTGGCACTCTGTATTTTACAGTGAGTGATGAAAGGTTAACTAGTGTATGATGAGGTGTATCTGATTGTCACGTGGATGATGTCATCAGTGATGTCATTTGAGATATCATCAGTGATGTCACTGACCATGTCATAAATGATGTAAAATGTGACATCATCAGCAGTGGATTGCGGGCACGCGAGATGTAGTTAGTACAACCAACTATATTGGAGGAATTTCAATGGTTTTGTTCGAGTGAAATGTTTTTTCAGTGAATTTCTAAGGTTTTTTAAATGCTAATTCCTAACTATATCAGGCCTGAAACCTATGGTTTTTTCTCTGAATTTCAAAGGTTTTTTAAACACTAATTCCTAACTATATCAGGCCTGAAACCTATGGTTTTTTCAGTGAATTTCAAAGGTTTTTTAAATGCTAAATCCTAACTATATCAGGCCTGAAGTACCTGTTGTAACTGTCAGGGCATCTCCCTGTTCTGATCCACTAGTAACTGGTGTATCAAGTGATGTATTGCTAGAACTAATTGATTTTGCTGTCTTATATGGAGTCCGGCGCCAGGAGGTAGCGACATCCCCAAGTTACGATCTGCAAAGAGAAACACGAAGATTGGAATGGAACATTTTGAAAATCGGAACCTTTATTGAACTACGTGTAAATCCCTTAACAGGGTACCCCCTGGCGTCACTGGATAGTGTGACCTGGAATTATCATCACACTTTATACCACTTTTGAAGACATTTTTCAGCCGTGAACAAGTCGCATGTACTATCTTACGAAGGCGACGAAACACGTGTTGGCTTGGTGAATCACTGCTAAAACATGAAAATTAAAAGAAGATAAACCACAAGAAAGAAGCAAAAATTGATTTGTTTTATTTTGTTTCATGCAAAAAGGACCTTTTAACTCTGAAAATTGATACTTTACGGGTGCTTGGGTATACCTTTGGATATATCAGGCCTGAAACCTATCGTTTTTTCAGTGAATTTCAAAGGTTTTTTAAATGCTAATACCTAACTATATCAGACCTGAAACCTATGTTTTTTTTAGTGAATTTCAAAGGTTTTGTAAATGACAATTTTTAATGTATTAATTGTTATACTATTTTTTTTTATACTGATTTACTACATTTTTTAAACTATTTATTTTTAGATATTTTTTTTTAAATTACATTATAATTACATTATACGTTACATTACAAAATATACTTTCTCAGAATGAATTACTTTAGTTTAAATACTTTGCAAATAGGCAATAGACTTTTAAGTACAGTAGTTACAGTTGTTGCAATGGGCAACACAATTTCAAACACAATGCAACATTGAGCTCAATGTGAATTTCTAGCCAAATGCAATTAGTTACTTTATGGATTACTTTTCTAACCACAGGACTGGATCCTAGATTCAGTCCTTGGACATCTCCTGTAAACAGTTGAGTGAAAGCGTTTTGGTTACAGTAGTGATTTTTAAGGAATATTATTGTATTTTAAAAGGTGACACTTAGAAATGTTTTCACATAGAATCACCAATGGTATCCTATGGCAGAAAATTCACTTAGCAGGTAAGTAGTGTTATCGCTACTTTTTCTTACTCAGTGGTGGATCCTGGATCCAGCACTGGTGAATCTCCTGTAAACAGTTGCAAGAATGTGTTTAAGTCATACAGACTATTTTTTAGGAATATTTTTAGTTTGTGAAAATAGACAGAAACTTTTCTGGTGAAAACCACACAATGGATTCCTATGGAAGGAAATACAAGTTACTGGTAAGTACGCTTAGAATTACTTTTCAGGGTCAGTGCTTGGCTAAAAGATGCAGCCCTGGGTTCTCTCCTGATAACAGGTGAGTAAATTGGAATTTGTACTTTGGCTGATTTTAGAGGAATATTTGTACGTTTCAAAAATAGACAGAAACTTTTCTGGTGAAAACCACACAATGGATTCCTAAGGAAGGAAATACAAGTTACTGGTAAGTACGCTTAGAATTACTTTCCAGGGTCAGTGCTGGGCTAAAAGATGCAGCACTGGGTTCTCTCCTGATATCGGAATTCGTAGTTCGGCTGATTTTTGAGGAATATTTGTAATTACTTGCAATTACTCAGGCCCCGCCTCCTACCTTCACCACTGTGCAAACGCGCCCTGTGGTCTAATCATTCAGTTAGTACCCAAGTACTCATGCACTGAGCCAGGCCTTAGCACATGGACTGCTTCAAATGCCTATCCACTATGCATGCAGCCCTGTAACCACCTACACACTTGTCTTTCACACCTTCAATTCCCCAGTCAGTATCCATACACTTCCAGCAAACACCCTGTCACTCCCCTTGCACTCCTCCAGTGACCCATTCAGCACCATGTACTAATCCATTCACTGCGCCAAAACCCAACCAGTTATAAATTCACCCAGGCACTCTCCTTGCAATACTCTAATCATTCAGTCAGTACCCAAGTACTCATGCAGTGAGGCAGGCCTTAGCACATGGACTGCTTCAAACGCCTATCCACTATGCATGCAGTCCCCTAACTAATCAACACACTTATAGTTCTGCACTTATACATTCAACAAAAAAAAACAATATTTCAGTTTCAATATTTTAAAAACATTTTTATTTCCATTTATATTAAAAATATATAATGTAATTAAAAAAATAAAATATGTAAAAAAACAGTTAAAAAACTAGAAATCAGTATAAAAAATACATATAACTATTATTACATTTAAAAATTATCTTTTAAAAAATGAAAAAACCATAGGTTTCAGACATGTTATAGTTAGGAATTAGCATTTAAAAACCTTAGAAATTCACTGAAAAAAAACATAGGTTTCAGGGCTGTTATAGTTTGCTGGACATTTCACTCATACAAAACCATTCACTGCTGATGATGTCACATATTACATCATTCATGACATGGTCAGTGACATCACTGATGACATCCCAAATGACATCACTGATAACATCACTGATGACATCATCCATGTGACAATCAGATACACCTCATCACACACTAGTATAACCTTTCATCACTCACTGTAAAATACAGAGTACCATATTTGAATCCATTGACACACCAATAGAAGTTTCTAAAATCCCACTCAGTGATTCCTAAATCTACACACACATCTAATCACTTACCTATAGATTCACTCATACATGCTGTCAATGATCAATAGAACACTATCAAATATACTTATACACCTATATCGACATTACACACCGGCACACATCCTATTCACTTATGCAGTCATCCTACTCACTTATGCAAACAATGGATCATACTTACATTTAGTCAGCTACACACTTATACAAACACCACTTCATTTATTCATAAACTGATACTTAGTGTGTTAAAAAATCACTATTACAAGTATACAGTTATCCATACAGTCACTCATACAATCACTGAGTCTTATGTATACGTATATATAAAAATAACTGTCACATACACTGCCTTTTATTTTTCTAGTTTGTTGGACATGTACCATTGAGAGATATATTTGCTCATCACCACACCCATGAAGATATTCACTCACCCAACCAACTGTTATAACATGTAGCCTTAACCTCATATACCTACTAAATCAACTATTCACACATCTTTGGGCAGTCACCCCCCCCCCCACTGAACCACTCACACATTCACTCTCCCATACAAATACTCAGTTTACTAATCAATAACTAATATTGACTTTCATGTAGCTAGTAACCAACTGGTGCAGCAGTTCACACAGCAACTGACAAAGTGATACAGATATTCACACAGTTTAGTCACTATCCAACATATTTAGTGAGACACTATAAATTAGTCAAGTAAACAGTCAATCACACTGCTACTAAATCCTCCATCCAGATATTTATATATCCACTCATTCTTCAATGCAGATTGCTATATATATAATACATATTTAAATAACAATCCAAACCACATTCACTGGATGATGTCATCAGTGATGTCATCAGTGATGTCACTGACCATGTCATGAATTATATAATATGTGACATGATCAGCAGTGGATTGCGGGCGCGCGAGTTATAGTTAGCAGAGCTGAATACAACGGAGGAATTTCAATGGTTTTGTACGAGTGAAATGTCCAGCTAACTATAACAGCCCAGAAACCTATGTTTTTTTCTGTGAATATATATGTATATATATATATATATATATATATCCGAAGCAGTTTTCCCAACTCTTCCCGCTTCCCGTCCGGCAAACAGTGAAGAGAGAGTTACGGACACCAAATTTCTTCGTGGCAAGATCAGGTCTTTATTAGAATAAACAGCTTTCGACGCGTTTCGGATAACACAGTATCCTTGTTCACATATCTATATATATGCTTCTTTTTTGCATGTTTTATTCGTCACTCTATGCCTGAAGGGGTGTTTCTTTGACTTATGCTGGGTGCTCCTTTGTGTCTGGACAAAGCTATACCTCTCTGAGGAGCTCTAATTGGAGCGAAACACTGTGTCAGGGGTTGCTTTTGCTCATTTCAGGTTGGCTTGATTGGTATTTTACCAATTCAAAGCTGTAATACTGTGACTGGAGTGGTAATTGGCTTTTGTCATTTTACAGCTCGGCAAGGACAGCACTGTGCTAGTCCTATGCTTAAAGACTTTGCTGTACAAAAGGCAAAAGACTTTGTCCTTTTCTATCTCGGCGTGGATGGCACTGTGCTAATTCTATGCTTAAAGATTTTGATAGGAAAACAGACATTTGAGGTGAGCAGATCTAGAGTGTCGCTGGTGTTGAGAGTGTTCCATACAGGAGCTGCTTTCCACCTAAACTTGAGAACTGCCCAGAGTTCTCTGCTTCTTTTTTGCATATATATATATATATATATAAACACAAGAGCACCAAGCTTGATGAGCCACACGTCTTGTGTGTAGATACATTTCCGCGAGGCAGTACTGTCGCCATCACTCACTGCTTCGAAATTCATCTGCCCATTTCAAAAGTCCTTACGCGTTTCGAGGGTCCCGCCCTCTTGATCACAGGTGTGGGGCAAAGCATGAAGCGGCATACTTCCGCACAGGCTCGGAGTCACAATTTCTAGTTTATCCAAGTGGGCGTGTCAGCCAAGTGCATCTTGGGATTCCGAGTTTTCTCATCAAAGTTAAATTGTGTGTCGCAGCGGTTGCAGCATTCATGTTAAAATTCAATCGCCTGATAGGCTTCTCCGTCAATAAAGGATGTGGCAGTACTGTATTTCTCCCTCATTGTGCAGAAAACACAAGGCTCCGTATCAAGGGTATAGTAACCCGATGGACACCACTGCATGCGTGGGGGGGCTCACCGCAACCCTGGCAGGCCGCAATTAGACATAAACACAAGAGCACCAAGCTTGATGAGCCACACGTCTTGTGTGTAGATACATTTCCGCGAGGCAGCACTGTCGCCATCACTCACTGCTTCGAAATTCATCTGCCCATTTCAAAAGTCCTTACGCGTTTCGAGGGTCCCGCCCTCTTGATCACAGGTGTGGGGCAAAGCATGAAGCGGCATACTTCCGCACAGGCTCGGAGTCACAATTTCTAGTTTATCCAAGTGGGCGTGTCAGCCAAGTGCATCTTGGGACTCCGAGTTTTCTCATCAAAGTTAAATTGTGTGTCGCAGCGGTTGCAGCATTCATGTTAAAATTCAATCGCCTGATAGGCTTCTCCGTCAATAAAGGATGTGGCAGTACTGTATTTCTCCCTCATTGTGCAGAAAACACAAGGCTCCGTATCAAGGGTATAGTAACCCGATGGACACCACTGCATGCGTGGGGGGGCTCACCGCGACCCTGGCAGGCCGCAATTAGACATAAACACAAGAGCACCAAGCTTGATGAGCCACACGTCTTGTATGTAGATACATTTCCGCGAGGCAGTACTGTCGCCATCACTCACTGCTTCGAAATTCATCTGCCCATTTCAAAAGTCCTTACGCGTTTCGAGGGTCCCGCCCTCTTGATCACAGGTGTGGGGCAAAGCATGAAGCGGCATACTTCCGCACAGGCTCGGAGTCACAATTTCTAGTTTATCCAAGTGGGCGTGTCAGCCAAGTGCATCTTGGGACTCCGAGTTTTCTCATCAAAGTTAAATTGTGTGTCGCAGCGGTTGCAGCATTCATGTTAAAATTCAATCGCCTGATAGGCTTCTCCGTCAATAAAGGATGTGGCAGTACTGTATTTCTCCCTCATTGTGCAGAAAACACAAGGCTCCGTATCAAGGGTATAGTAACCCGATGGACACCACTGCATGCGTGGGGGGGCTCACCGCAACCCTGGCAGGCCGCAATTAGACATAAACACAAGAGCACCAAGCTTGATGAGCCACACGTCTTGTGTGTAGATACATTTCCGCGAGGCAGCACTGTCGCCATCACTCACTGCTTCGAAATTCATCTGCCCATTTCAAAAGTCCTTACGCGTTTCGAGGGTCCCGCCCTCTTGATCACAGGTGTGGGGCAAAGCATGAAGCGGCATACTTCCGCACAGGCTCGGAGTCACAATTTCTAGTTTATCCAAGTGGGCGTGTCAGCCAAGTGCATCTTGGGACTCCGAGTTTTCTCATCAAAGTTAAATTGTGTGTCGCAGCGGTTGCAGCATTCATGTTAAAATTCAATCGCCTGATAGGCTTCTCCGTCAATAAAGGATGTGGCAGTACTGTATTTCTCCCTCATTGTGCAGAAAACACAAGGCTCCGTATCAAGGGTATAGTAACCCGATGGACACCACTGCATGCGTGGGGGGGCTCACCGCGACCCTGGCAGGCCGCAATTAGACATAAACACAAGAGCACCAAGCTTGATGAGCCACACGTCTTGTGTGTAGATACATTTCCGCGAGGCAGCACTGTCGCCATCACTCACTGCTTCGAAATTCATCTGCCCATTTCAAAAGTCCTTACGCGTTTCGAGGGTCCCGCCCTCTTGATCACAGGTGTGGGGCAAAGCATGAAGCGGCATACTTCCGCACAGGCTCGGAGTCACAATTTCTAGTTTATCCAAGTGGGCGTGTCAGCCAAGTGCATCTTGGGACTCCGAGTTTTCTCATCAAAGTTAAATTGTGTGTCGCAGCGGTTGCAGCATTCATGTTAAAATTCAATCGCCTGATAGGCTTCTCCGTCAATAAAGGATGTGGCAGTACTGTATTTCTCCCTCATTGTGCAGAAAACACAAGGCTCTGTATCAAGGGTATAGTAACCCGATGGACACCACTGCATGCGTGGGGGGGCTCACCGTGACCCTGGCAGGCCGCAATTAGACATAAACACAAGAGCACCAAGCTTGATGAGCCACACGTCTTGTGTGTAGATACATTTCCGCGAGGCAGCACTGTCGCCATCACTCACTGCTTCGAAATTCATCTGCCCATTTCAAAAGTCCTTACGCGTTTCGAGGGTCCCGCCCTCTTGATCACAGGTGTGGGGCAAAGCATGAAGCGGCATACTTCCGCACAGGCTCGGAGTCACAATTTCTAGTTTATCCAAGTGGGCGTGTCAGCCAAGTGCATCTTGGGACTCCGAGTTTTCTCATCAAAGTTAAATTGTGTGTCGCAGCGGTTGCAGCATTCATGTTAAAATTCAATCGCCTGATAGGCTTCTCCGTCAATAAAGGATGTGGCAGTACTGTATTTCTCCCTCATTGTGCAGAAAACACAAGGCTCCGTATCAAGGGTATAGTAACCCGATGGACACCACTGCATGCGTGGGGGGGCTCACCGCGACCCTGGCAGGCCGCAATTAGACATAAACACAAGAGCACCAAGCTTGATGAGCCACACGTCTTGTGTGTAGATACATTTCCGCGAGGCAGCACTGTTGCCATCACTCACTGCTTCAAAATTCATCTGCCCATTTCAAAAGTCCTTACGCGTTTCGAGGGTCCCGCCCTCTTGATCACAGGTGTGGGGCAAAGCATGAAGCGGCATACTTCCGCACAGGCTCGGAGTCACAATTTCTATTTTATCCAAGTGGGCGTGTCAGCCAAGTGCATCTTGGGACTCCGAGTTTTCTCATCAAAGTTAAATTGTGTGTCGCAGCGGTTGCAGCATTCATGTTAAAATTCAATCGCCTGATAGGCTTCTCCGTCAATAAAGGATGTGGCAGTACTGTATTTCTCCCTCATTGTGCAGAAAACACAAGGCTCCGTATCAAGGGTATAGTAACCCGATGGACACCACTGCATGCGTAGGGGGGCTCACCGCGACCCTGGCAGGCCGCAATTAGACATAAACACAAGAGCACCAAGCTTGATGAGCCACACGTCTTGTGTGTAGATACATTTCCGCGAGGCAGCACTGTCGCCATCACTCACTGCTTCGAAATTCATCTGCCCATTTCAAAAGTCCTTACGCGTTTCGAGGGTCCCGCCCTCTTGATCACAGGTGTGGGGCAAAGCATGAAGCGGCATACTTCCGCACAGGCTCGGAGTCACAATTTCTAGTTTATCCAAGTGGGCGTGTCAGCCAAGTGCATCTTGGGACTCCGAGTTTTCTCATCAAAGTTAAATTGTGTGTCGCAGTGGTTGCAGCATTCATGTTAAAATTCAATCGCCTGATAGGCTTCTCCGTCAATAAAAGATGTGGCAGTACTGTATTTCTCCCTCATTGTGCAGAAAACACAAGGCTCCGTATCAAGGGTATAGTAACCCGATGGACACCACTGCATGCGTGGGGGGGCTCACCGCGACCCTGGCAGGCCGCAATTAGACATAAACACAAGAGCACCAAGCTTGATGAGCCACACGTCTTGTGTGTAGATACATTTCCGCGAGGCAGCACTGTCGCCATCACTCACTGCTTCGAAATTCATCTGCCCATTTCAAAAGTCCTTACGCGTTACGAGGGTCCCGCCCTCTTGATCACAGGTGTGGGGCAAAGCATGAAGCGGCATACTTCCGCACAGGCTCGGAGTCACAATTTCTAGTTTATCCAAGTGGGCGTGTCAGCCAAGTGCATCTTGGGACTCCGAGTTTTCTCATCAAAGTTAAATTGTGTGTTGCAGCGGTTGCAGCATTCATGTTAAAATTCAATCGCCTGATAGGCTTCTCCGTCAATAAAGGATGTGGCAGTACTGTATTTCTCCCTCATTGTGCAGAAAACACAAGGCTCCGTATCAAGGGTATAGTAACCCGATGGACACCACTGCATGCGTGGGGGGGCTCACCGCGACCCTGGCAGGCCGCAATTAGACATAAACACAAGAGCACCAAGCTTGATTAGCCACACGTCTTGTGTGTAGATACATTTCCGCGAGGCAGCACTGTCGCCATCACTCACTGCTTCGAAATTCATCTGCCCATTTCAAAAGTCCTTACGCGTTTCGAGGGTCCCGCCCTCTTGGTCACAGGTGTGGGGCAAAGCATGAAGCAGCATACTTCCGCACAGGCTCGGAGTCACAATTTCTAGTTTATCCAAGTGGGCGTGTCAGCCAAGTGCATCTTGGGACTCCGAGTTTTCTCATCAAAGTTAAATTGTGTGTCACAGTGGTTGCAGCATTCATGTTAAAATTCAATCGCCTGATAGGCTTCTCCGTCAATAAAGGATGTGGCAGTACTGTATTTCTCCCTCATTGTGCAGAAAACACAAGGCTCCGTATCAAGGGTATAGTAACCCGATGGACACCACTGCATGCGTGGGGGGGCTCACCGCGACCCTGGCAGGCCGCAATTAGACATAAACACAAGAGCACCAAGCTTGATGAGCCACACGTCTTGTGTGTAGATACATTTCCGCGAGGCAGCACTGTCATCATCACTCACTGCTTCGAAATTCATCTGCCCATTTCAAAAGTCCTTACGCGTTTCGAGGGTCCCGCCCTCTTGATCACAGGTGTGGGGCAAAGCATGAAGCGGCATGCTTCCGCACAGGCTCGGAGTCACAATTTCTAGTTTATCCAAGTGGGCGTGTCAGCCAAGTGCATCTTGGGACTCCGAGTTTTCTCATCAAAGTTAAATTGTGTGTCGCAGCGGTTGCAGCATTCATGTTAAAATTCAATCGCCTGATAGGCTTCTCCGTCAATAAAGGATGTGGCAGTACTGTATTTCTCCCTCATTGTGCAGAAAACACAAGGCTCCGTATCAAGGGTATAGTAACCCGATGGACACCACTGCATGCGTGGGGGGGCTCACCGCGACCCTGGCAGGCCGCAATTAGACATAAACACAAGAGCACCAAGCTTGATGAGCCACACGTCTTGTGTGTAGATACATTTCCGCGAGGCAGCACTGTCGCCATCACTCACTGCTTCGAAATTCATCTGCCCATTTCAAAAGTCCTTACGCGTTTCGAGGGTCCCGCCCTCTTGATCACAGGTGTGGGGCAAAGCATGAAGCGGCATACTTCCGCACAGGCTCGGAGTCACAATTTCTAGTTTATCCAAGTGGGCGTGTCAGCCAAGTGCATCTTGGGACTCCGAGTTTTCTCATCAAAGTTAAATTGTGTGTCGCAGCGGTTGCAGCATTCATGTTAAAATTCAATCGCCTGATAGGCTTCTCCGTCAATAAAGGATGTGGCAGTACTGTATTTCTCCCTCATTTGCAGAAAACACAAGGCTCCGTATCAAGGGTATAGTAACCCGATGGACACCACTGCATGCGTGGGGGGGCTCACCGCGACCCTGGCAGGCCGCAATTAGGCATAAACACAAGAGCACCAAGCTTGATGAGCCACACGTCTTGTGTGTAGATACATTTCCGCGAGGCAGCACTGTCGCCATCACTCACTGCTTCGAAATTCATCTGCCCATTTCAAAAGTCCTTACGCGTTTCGAGGGTCCCGCCCTCTTGATCACAGGTGTGGGGCAAAGCATGAAGCGGAATACTTCCGCACAGGCTCGGAGTCACAATTTCTAGTTTATCCAAGTGGGCGTGTCAGCCAAGTGCATCTTGGGACTCCGAGTTTTCTCATCAAAGTTAAATTGTGTGTCGCAGCGGTTGCAGCATTCATGTTAAAATTCAATCGCCTGATAGGCTTCTCCGTCAATAAAGGATGTGGCAGTACTGTATTTCTCCCTCATTGTGCAGAAAACACAAGGCTCCGTATCAAGGGTATAGTAACCCGATGGACACCACTGCATGCGTGGGGGGGCTCACCGCGACCCTGGCAGGCCGCAATTAGACATAAACACAAGAGCACCAAGCTTGATGAGCCACACGTCTTGTGTGTAGATACATTTCCGCGAGGCAGCACTGTCACCATCACTCACTGCTTCGAAATTCATCTGCCCATTTCAAAAGTCCTTACGCGTTTCGAGGGTCCCGCCCTCTTGATCACAGGTGTGGGGCAAAGCATGAAGCGGCATACTTCCGCACAGGCTCGGAGTCACAATTTCTAGTTTATCCAAGTGGGCGTGTCAGCCAAGTGCATCTTGGGACTCCGAGTTTTCTCATCAAAGTTAAAATGTGTGTCGCAGCGGTTGCAGCATTCATGTTAAAATTCCCTTGATACGGAGCCTTGTGTTTTCTGCACAATGAGGGAGAAATACAGTACTGCCACATCCTTTATTGACGGAGAAGCCTATCAGGCGATTGAATTTTAACATGAATGCTGCAACCGCTGCGACACACAATTTAACTTTGATGAGAAAACTCGGAGTCCCAAGATGCACTTGGCTGACACGCCCTCTTGGATAAACTAGAAATTGTGACTCCGAGCCTGTGCGGAAGTATGCCGCTTCATGCTTTGCCCCACACCTGTGATCAAGAGGGCAGGACCTTCGAAACGCGTAAGGACTTTTGAAATGGGCAGATGAATTTCGAAGCAGTGAGTGATGGCGACAGTGCTGCCTCGCGGAAATGTATCTACACACAAGACGTGTGGCTCATCAAGCTTGGTGCTCTTGTGTTTATGTCTAATTGCGGCCTGCCAGGGTCGCGTTGAGCCTCCCCACGCATGCAGTGGTGTCCATCGGGTTACTATACCCTTGATACGGAGCCTTGTGTTTTCTGCACAATGAGGGAGAAATACAGTACTGCCACATCCTTTATTGACGGAGAAGCCTATCAGGCGATTGAATTTTAACATGAATGCTGCAACCGCTGCGACACACAATTTAACTTTGATGAGAAAACTCGGAGTCCCAAGGTGCACTTGGCTGACACGCCCACTTGGATAAACTAGAAATTGTGACTCCGAGCCTGTGCGGAAGCATGCCGCTTCATGCTTTGCCCCACACCTGTGATCAAGAGGGCTGGACCCTCGAAACGCGTAAGGACTTTTGAAATGGGCAGATGAATTTCGAAGCAGTGAGTGATGGCGACAGTGCTGCCTCGCGGAAATGTATCTACACACAAGACGTGTGGCTCATCAAGCTTGGGGCTCTTGTGTTTATGTCTAATTGCGGCCTGCCAGGGTCGCGGTGAGCCCCCACACGCATGCAGTGGTGTCCATCGGGTTACTATACCCTTGATACAGAGCCTTGTGTTTTCTGCACAATGAGGGAGAAATACAGTACTGCCACATCCTTTATTGACGGAGAAGCCTATGAGGCGATTGAATTTTAACATGAATGCTGCAACCGCTGCGACACACAATTTAACTTTGATGAGAAAACTCGGAGTCCCAAGATGCACTTGGCTGACACGCCCACTTGGATAAACTAGAAATTGTGACTCCGAGCCTGTGCGGAAGTATGCCGCTTCATGCTTTGCCCCACACCTGTGATCAAGAGGGCGGGACCCTCGAAACGCGTAAGGACTTTTGAAATGGGCAGATGAATTTCGAAGCAGTGAGTGATGGCAACAGTGCTGCCTCGCGTAAATGTATCTACACACAAGATGTGTGGCTCATCAAGATTGGTGCTCTTGTGTTATATATATATATATATATATATATATATATATATATATATATATGCAAGAAGCATTCATCAGTTTTCTCCACGGAAAAAATGCACAAACTCCTCTTCGTCGGTAAACACTTTTATTAGTAAAAGTATAAGGATCTCCCTTCTGTCATGACGCGTTTCGCCACCGAAGTGGCTTGATCACATGGGACAAACTTTGCGTGTGACGCTGTTTAAAAATACAAACACCCATATCACGTGACCAAGAGGAAACAGAAGACATACTATCATTTTACATTTTCAACTTCCTGCTAAAAATAGCGTCTTAATGTTTGCACGTAATATACATATAATTACATCCGTGTGTAGATTTGACCCAACCACCCGAATTTGACATTTTATACAGAGTCTAAATACATATCATTATAGCAAATTCGGAACAAATAAAGTCAAAATTTGTACTGAGGTGGGATCATATAGAATACATGGACAATCCAAAACAATTCTCCTATATGATACAAATAATACAACACAGGATGATAATAATTAGATGTGCAAATATTGTCAACCGAGTGTCCTAAGACCGATTCAGGACATTTATCTGGATAAAATCCAAAAGGCAGGAATGTCGTATGTTCAATAAAGTTTCCATGTCAATCCTCTCAAAGAATACTATATTGTTTCCTGTTGATGTGAGTGATAGTTAATTTTTAATTTAATTTTAAAATATTATGTATTTTTTTATTACTGATTTATTTATTTATTTAATGTGTATGTGCAATTAGCGTAAAGTGCAAAAGTGCATAAAAGTGCAATGAGTAAAGTGCAAAAAGTGCAAAAGTGCAACCTAGAAATTTGTGCAAATACGCAATCAATGTGCAAAATATGAAAATGCTCATAAAGCTCATACACTAAATAATACATAACGATGGGGTCCTAATATTACCTAAAATAGGATATTAGAATTATATGGTGAAGTGGGTGTTTTTTTCTTTTTTTCTTCTTTCAAAGCAGCATATTGTATATCAAATCTTAAATGATATTAAATACTTCGTTACATGAACCACAAGACTTAAAACCCGATGAGCATACAGTCAAAAACGAGAGTGGAAACACATACGCAGACTAGGAGTATAGTAAATGCACAACCAAAAAATTGTGAATGAATAACACACACCATTATTAATCAGTATTTTGTCTCTCATTATCACAAAAAGATTTTATAAAAAGTTGTGCAAGTCTTCCGTTGTGTTGAGCCCGAGTGGTGTCTTAGTGTCGAGCTCAATAATTACTCGGGTCTCCAATTGTCTGAGCATGCGCTCTCTATTTCCCCCGTGTTTTAATTTGGGGATTGCATCGATTACAAAATAAGAAAGACAGGTAAGGTCATTGTTATGAACAGCTCTAAAATGACGGGCCACAGGATAGGTACAATCATTGTTTACGATGGCCCTGAGGTGCTGTAAAATGCGTGCATGAACTTGCAGTTTGGTGCTACCCACGTATTTGAGACCGCAGGTGCAAGTTAAAACATACACTGCAAATTCAGTGCGGCAGGTGTAATGCTCCCTGATTCGTATTGGAGTGGGGCTAAAAGGAGTGTTATACTGTGAAGTATTCACTCCAAATTTACAAGCCCTGCATGATGCGCATTTGAAGAAACCCTTTATAGGCTGCAGCCAATTAGTTTTAGTGGAGGTTTCTATGTTTTTGGACACCAACTGGTTTTTCATCGAAACTGCCCGTCTGAAGGTAATGGTGGGAGTAGATGGTAATCTAGGGGTCAATACTGCATCTGTTTTCAGTATTGGCCAATTACGATTAACTATCCTCCTGAGCTGGTTATGTTGTTTATTGAATGTAATAATAAGACGGGGTGTGTTACTATCATCAGAGCTACTGGTCACAGGTGTCATGGTATCTTTCTTGGGGGATAGAAGGTCCTCTCTGGATTTGAGAGCCACCTTCATCTGCGCTTGTGTGAGGAAGTTGTTTTTATATCCTCTTTCTCTGAATCTGGACAATGCCTGTTCAGAGCATCTAACAAATTCTTCATCAGAACTGCAGATACGTTTCAACCTGAGGAGCTCCCCGTAGGGGATACTCCGAATCAGATGACTGGGGTGCGAGCTGGTTGCATGAAGGGTGGCGTTCCCTGCTGTAGGCTTTCTAAAGAGTGTGGATTCAAGACGACCATCCTGTATGTAAATCTTAGTGTCAAGGAAGAGAACCTCAGAGGCGCTAATTGATGCAGTGAATTTGAGATTGCATATGTTGTTGTTAAGTTCATTAATAAACAGTAAAGCACTCTCACGATCACCTTTCCAAATAAAAAACACATCGTCTATGTATCTAAGCCAATGCAAAACTTGTTTGTCCGCCACTCTGGCCAGGGTGCCATGGAGGGTCTGCTCCTCCCACCAGCCCACGTGTAAACACGCGTAGCTGGGAGAGAAGCAAGCCCCCATGGCTACACCCCGCATCTGACGGTATACTGTACTTTCAAACATGAAAAAATTGTTAAAGAGACACCATTTGACCATCTCTAGAAGCATAATGTTGTGGCTGTACAGGCCGAGGGGTCTACTGTCTAAATAATGTTTAACAGCTGACAAACCAGCATGATGGTCAATGCTGGTGTATAAGGTCTCAATGTCCATTACCACTAATAGCAAATCATCTTCCCATATAATATTTTGTATTTTGTTTAAAAAATCTCCTGTATCTCTAATATAAGATGGCAGTCCTTGTACAAAAGGTTGTAAAAAATAGTCAACATATTCGGTGATATGTTTACTCATTCCTCCTATCGCCGAAATAATCGGTCTGCCAGGTGGGGGATTAATTCCTTTGTGTACTTTCGGTATTAGATACAAGGTGGGAATGATGGGAAAATCATTGAGCATAAAGTTCAATTCCTGACTGGAAATGAGTCCCTGTCATTTCCAGTTCATAAGTTCTTTCTTAATAGTATCTTTAGCCTTATGATATTCACTTAACGTGGTTTTAGAATAGCATTCAGTGTTAGACAGTTGTGTCTGGGCTTCTTTTATGTATTGTTCCCTTGGCCAGATAACCACATTGCCACCCTTATCCGACATGGTAATGACAATATCCTTTCTGTCCCTTAGTTTGCGAATAAGATTCTCATATTGCATGTTCTGGTGTTTAAGTCTGGTTTTATTGTGGTTGGTTCTGTGGTAAAGTTGCTTGATGTCATCAGTTATACGTTCGTGGAAGATATCTATGGCGTCCTTGGGCATCATCGGATAAAATTTTGATTTATATATATATATATTTATATATATATACATATATACACACACACACACACACACACACACACACACATACACACACACACACATATAGTTAGATAACCCTAACAATAACTACAGAGTGGCTTTGCTCAGATCAAAAAATCCGCTTAACTAATATTAATAAAAAATCGTAATATATCTTAATTATTCTCAGCGCTGAAGAGTACTCCTCATTCATGTTTAGTGGTACAGATATTACATGAGGAGCTTTTATTTTGTTCTGAACAAAGGAGGTGGAGAGTTCTTCTAGTACGTTGAAGTCGTGAGAAAGTCGGAGGCGATTGTTCCCCTACGATGAAACGTGTTGGCTGTTTTGAGTGTGTATGCCTTCTGTGGTGGCTAAGAATCTTTACCTCTGTGGGTAAACTTGTGGATCCAGTAAAAGACAACGGAAATAACATAATTCCTATTTGAATATTCAGTGTATTTTACTTTGAGTGCTCAGGACAATTTTAGTATATTTTAAACCCCCTTGGGTTATATTTGGGTTGTGAGGTGGCCATCTCTTGCCCTAGAGCACCGAACTGTGGCTTGGATATAACACCAATTTACCCCGATACATTGAGGAGAGCACCCACAACCCCAACAACCTTTTTTAGACAGAGGCTGGGGCAGAGGACGAGGGCGCAGAAGAGGGCGACAACAAAAAAGAGTGCAATGGCAGGAACAACCTCCCAGGACAGTGGAAACAAGGAGCCAAACCAGGGACAAGAGAGATTGATGATCAATCTTTCCCCTAGAGTTCTCACTCCTGTGGAAGAAAGAGTACTCCAGAAAGGGCTGGGCTATGTCCCCACACCTAAAATAGACAGATTTCATGACACTTGTGAGGTCCAGAATCTATTTAGTAAGATTAGGTTACAGGCGTTCTTTCAAGATCATCCAACGCCTAGCAACGATGACTCAGGGCTACACAGACCATCAACCTTCACACCCACTAGGAGTATGGTCCCTCCGGAAGTACTGACTTTCGAACAGGCAGTCCTAAAGGATCTTAATATGGATACCAATCGAATGCCCTTCCACAGCTTGTCTACTAGTGAATCGTTGGCTATAAGAGATCTGGCTAATGACAACACGATTGTAATAAAACAAGCAGATAAGGGCGGGGTGACTGTTATCTTGTCCTCTGTTGACTACGACACCGAATGCCGTAGACAACTTAATAACACAAGATACTATACTCCCATCAAGGAAGACCCTACCCCACAGTTGACCAGGACTATATGCTCTATGGTCTCCACAGCGGAGTTAGAAGGTTGGATCTCGAAGAAAGAAGCTAATTTCCTTATAGCAAAAGAACCAGTGATCCCCTTTTTCTATTGCCTCCCCAAAATTCATAAAGGGACTACTCCAGTGCCTGTTCAGCCCATCGTGTCAGGCATAGGATCCATTCTGGAACCGTTGTCGCAATTTGTTGACCATTTCATTCAACCCCTGGTTATAACTACTCCTTCGTATATCCGAGACACCACTGATGTTCTCCGCCTCCTTGAGGGTATCCAACACCCACAGGAGATAGACCTGTTGCTGACCCTTGATGTTGAGGCGTTATACACAAACATACCCCAACAAGCAACTCTCCAGGTCATTGAGGATGCTCTTATGAGCAGTGAACATACTTCCACTACACCTGTACCATTTATAATGGAATGCGCTAGTCTGGCCCTTACTCAAAACTTCTTTGAGTACAATACCCAGCTGTACCATCAAACCCAAGGTACTTCCATGGGCAGTACATTCGCGCCAAGTCTAGCATGTATGTACATGTCGGCTTTCAAAGCTAGGGAAATTCACCACTCTTCTAATCCTTACTCGGCGAATGTACTGCTCTGGAAAAGGTTTATTGACGACATCTTGATCCTTTGGAGAGGAGATTACACGAAATGTACAGAATTCTGTACTTGGATTAACACCTTAAACCCCTACTTGAGGTTTACCCACACGATCTCTGACACAGAAGTTCCCTTCCTGGATCTCCTTGTCCGTCTTGAAGGCAATAAGATCACCACGAGTCTATACCGAAAACCAACTGACAGGAATAGCCTCCTCTTATTCAGCAGTTATCATCCGAAGTCATTGAGGGAAAACCTTCCCTTCGGGCAATTTTTGCGCATCAGAAGGAATTGTAGTTCGGTGACAGACTATCAGAAAGAGTCCGCGACCCTCATGAATGATCTTATTAAGCGAGACTATCCCAAACATGTAGTGTCAAGGGCTCGGAAACGAGCAAGAAACAATAACAGAGAGAGCTTGCTAGACATTAACATTAAGGAACCTGATCAATCCATTACGTGTGTCACCACTTTCACCCCTGATTCCAACAGGATCAGATCCATCATTAAAAAACACTGAGGGATTCTCAACACTGGTGACTTGGATATGACGACCCCCAGGTTCGCATTCAAACGTACTAGTAATCTTAAGGATTTACTAATACATACTAGACCTAAGAAACCAACTACTAGGTCACAAAGAATGTTGTGGGATCTACCTCCAGTTAAGGGTCACTATTAGGCCTGGGCCAAAATTCCGTTCCGTTCGCGGAAATTGCGATATTTTGGCATTCTCGCGTTCCGCGGAAAGCGCGAAAATGTCAAAATTTCCGCATTCCGCAGCTTAGCGATAATTTTTTTCTTGCTCGCGCTGTAAAACAATACATTCTCGCGCGCGCGCGATCGCCTTACCTGAATCCCTGCGTTCTCCGACAAGTTTTCTTGACCCGGTCGCGTTCTCCACGAGATGTTGGATTTTGGTAGCCATTTTGCGTTGTCTCGCGAGAGTTCGCGGCCGCATTCAAGTCATTTTTCACGCGATCACGTCTTTCTTCTCGCGATCATGCACCGCGCGAGTATGAGAAGATTGAGATCTCGAACATGTCATTCTACATCGCGAGCCAGAGAATGAGGACGCGGGCACATGAAATCGAACGCGAACAGGAGAAAGAGACCGCGAACACGTCATATCCAACGCGACAGGGACAAAGAAGAGAACGCGATCATATCGTTTTCGACACGCCGGCGGAAGTAATGTGAAGCTGGAGAACTCAACAACGTAAAATTTACAATTTGGAGAGGAATATCGGCTCTAGCAGCATGAAACCATCTGCAAATACTGATTTTGGATGAAAAGAACTCCTTACATTCACATTTGGCTTTCCTTTTTTGTGCAAGGAGTCATTTTTTTTTTACAAGGTGGAGAGAGGGAGGAAGTGACACAGATTCTCCAACTTCCTGTTCCTGTCCAGCAGGCTCCTCCCAGTGCTTTGTCCATCTCCTGCTCATTCTGCCTTTGGATTTGGAGCTGGAAAGATCACTCTTTTTGTCTGCTGCATCATTGCAATTGGATTTCAGGATTTTTGGAATAGGATATTTTACAAGTAAGTGGTTGTTGTGTTTGATTGTGGGCATTGCAGTTGTTGTGTAACTACAATTTATTTTTGATAATTAATTATCATCATTCCTTTTTTTTTTTTAAATTTATTTTAATTTTGTGGGTTGTAGTAGTAGGCCCGAGCTAGCCATGGGCATGGCCTCATGGGTGTGTGTGTGCATGATGAAGCAACTGTTCCTTTTGTTTTTTGAATATATTTCATTTTCAATCACATTTAGGGCATGGATGGCATTGGATTGAGTTGGGGAAGTGTGTTTTTTGGGGTGGCCTTGCTGATGTTGTTGGGCCTGGACATGTGGCTGGTGGCCATTTTGAGGCCTAGGCCTGCAAGCTTGCCTGGCCTTGTCTGCCAGCAGGCCTGCTTTCATCCACTGCTACCAGAGCAGGTAGCCACAGCTTTAGTAATCTACTGTTTTCTGTGTGCTCTGTTGAATTTAGACATCATTTTGGGCATGGATGGCATTGGATTGAGTTGGGGAAGTGTGTTTTTTGGGGTGGCCTTGCTGATGTTGTTGGGGCTCGCCATGTGGCTGGTGGCCATTTTGAGGCCTAGGCCTGCAAGCTTGCCTGGCCTTGTCTGCCAGCAGGCCTGCTTTCATCCACTGCTACCAGAGCAGGTAGCCACAGCTTTAGTAATCTACTGTTTTCTGTGTGCTCTGTTGAATTTAGACATCATTTAGGGCATGGATGGCATTGGATTGAGTTGGGGAAGTGTGTTTTTTGGGGTGGCCTTGCTGATGTTGTTGGGGCTCGCCATGTGGCTGGTGGCCATTTTGAGGCCTAGGCCTGCAAGCTTGCCTGGCCTTGTCTGCCAACAGGCCTGCTTTCATCCACTGCTACCAGAGCAGGTAGCCACAGCTTTAGTAATCTACTGTTTTCTGTGTGCTCTGTTGAATTTAGACATCATTTTGGGCATGGATGGCATTGGATTGAGTTGGGGAAGTGTGTTTTTTGGGGTGGCCTTGCTGATGTTGTTGGGGCTCGCCATGTGGCTGGTGGCCATTTTGAGGCCTAGGCCTGCAAGCTTGCCTGGCCTTGTCTGCCAGCAGGCCTGCTTTCATCCACTGCTACCAGAGCAGGTAGCCACAGCTTTAGTAATCTACTGTTTTCTGTGTGCTCTGTTGAATTTAGACATCATTTAGGGCATGGATGGCATTGGATTGAGTTGGGGAAGTGTGTTTTTTGGGGTGGCCTTGCTGATGTTGTTGGGGCTCGCCATGTGGCTGGTGGCCATTTTGAGGCCTAGGCCTGCAAGCTTGCCTGGCCTTGTCTGCCAACAGGCCTGCTTTCATCCACTGCTACCAGAGCAGGTAGCCACAGCTTTAGTAATCTACTGTTTTCTGTGTGCTCTCTTGAATTTAGACATCATTTAGGGCATGGATGGCATTGGATTGAGTTGGGGAAGTGTGTTTTTTGGGGTGGCCTTGCTGATGTTTTTGGGGCTCGCTATGTGGCTGGTGGCCATTTTGAGGCCTAGGCCTGCAAGCTTGCCTGGCCTTGTCTGCCAGCAGGCCTGCTTTCATCCACTGCTACCAGAGCAGGTAGCCACAGCTTTATTGATCAAGTGTTTTCTATGTGATCTGTTGAATTTTTAGACATCACCTTCCTGAGAGTGTAGTGTGGCTGTACACAGTACTAGTAGTATAACATAGCTCTAGTGAAAAAAAAATCATAAATGGCTAGACTATCTTTTGTTTGCACTAGTACAGTACTAAGTAACTGAACCACAAAAACAAATGCAACATTTCACTGATGTTCTTCTCCTGTCTTCTTTGCTTTTAGGTGCACAAAAGACAGAGTAGGAGGTGTCATCGGCATCACCTGGCTACCCGTTGTACTGCCAGCCAGACAGAAGTCCTGCTGCGCATCACGCCCACGTGTGACCAGAACTTGTTGTGCATCTGCCTCCTGCCTGACGTCGGAATAAGATGGCCCCAAAGAAAGGTACCAGGTCCAGTACCAAGAAAGTTGCTGGTGAGAAGAAGGAACAGAAAAAGGAAGTGCCATTAACCACGACTGGTGGTGTGCCGGCCAAGGTTTTTTTTGGCACCAAAGCGTTGTCCGGGAACCAAGCTGGGAGCAGCACAGCGGTCCAGCAACCCCACCAACCTAGGCCCAAGGGCTTTACTGTCGCAGAGGTAGCCAGTCTACTAACGAGCAGCGATGTTGAAGAAATGTCATTACCGCAAAGTAGTACACAATCAAGTTCAACGCAGGCGCAAACTCAGCAGATCAGTGTGCAGCCGCCGCAACAAGAACAGCAGCAGCAGCCGCCGCAACAAGAACAGCAGCAGCAGCCGCCGCAACAAGAACAGCAGCAGCAGCCGCCGCAACAAGAACAGCAGCAGCAGCCGCCGCAACAAGAACAGCAGCAGCAGCCGCCGCAACAAGAACAGCAGCAGCAGCCGCCGCAACAAGAACAGCAGCAGCAGCCGGCGCAACCAGAACAGCAGCAGCAGCCGGCGCAACCAGAACAGCAGCAGCAGCCGGCGCAACCAGAACAGCAGCAGCAGCCGCCGCAACCAGAACAGCAGCAGCAGCCGCCGCAACCAGAACAGCAGCAGCAGCCGCCGCAACCAGAACAGCAGCAGCAGCCGCCACAACAGCCCACCATAGTAGTTGTTGCTCCTGACGTAGGGGCATTTCAGGAAATCGAGCTTCCTGCAGACAAAGCGGAGCGAAGTCAAACCACTGTTTCAGAACATCTATTGTCTTCCAGACCACCAGCAAGGAAAAGGAGGCTTAGTCCATCATCTTCTTCTTCAAGCCCCGCTTCTGATGATCGTGATGACACTTGGGTCCCACCAGCTCGGTCTGAGAGTGAAGTACGCCACAAGACATTGCTTCTGAAAAGGAAGGTCCCAGAAAAACTTAGAGTTATGGAGGTAGATGTAGAAGAGGGGGGTGATGATGTTGATGAAGACGAGCCAGTCATCACGCACATTACTCCCGCCCCAAAGGGATTGGAGACCGACATTCTAACCCTATCCAGAAAGGCTGCTACTGAGCGGGATGTAGCACGGATCTCACCAACACAGGTTACACCACCACTACCTCCAGCTGCCATATTTTCCAAGGCCCGCCAGGGACCTACATCCAGCTCAACCACCTCAGTAGGAAGTGGTAGTAAAAGTCACAGTGTAGGTGGACAGGGTCACATATTTTCAAGCACCCCCTCAAGTTCATCTGGTGTTGAAAGTGGCACATCCAGCAGTGCCAGAAAGTTCTCCTCCCCAGTTTGGGACTTCTTTTCTGTTAGCGCCAAGGAGGAGAACGTTGCTATATGCGCAATTTGTCGGCAAGGTGTTCGGCGTGGTAAGCTTGGTACAAACTATGGTACCGGAGGACAAGCAAGTCATCTCAGAATACACCACACTATTGTGTGGGAGGATCACCTACTTAAGTTAAAAGAAAGTAGGAAAACTAAACCCTTTGAAGTTGGTCAGGAATCAGGGAGCGATATTATTGTGGTGGCAGGTGAAGAACAGGGAGGCATTTCTAGCCTTGTCTCCAGTAGTGCAGTCACTGCAGTGGTAACGCCCACATCCTCCTCAGTAACATCAGAGTGGCACCGCAGTAACAGCCATACTCAGAGTGTGGGTGAGACACCAAGGCGACCGGCGAGTACCTCAATGAGACAATCTGTGTCGTTGAGCCTTAGTGGGTTAATGATGGCACCACTAAGGAAAGTAAGCCAGCCTACCATTGACAGCATGTTTAGGTTGGAGGGGCAGTTCCAACGCAACCACCCAACGGCACGATTGTACAATGCGAAGCTGGCTAAAATGTTAGCGCTGGACCTTCTTCCTTTTTCATTTGTGGAAGGGGTGGGTTTCCTTGAATTTGTGTCTGCCATCTGCCCGAAATGGAAAGTTCCAAGCCGGTCCTATTTCGCAAGAATTGCTGTTCCGGCACTACATCATGATGTGCTGGAATTGGTTGGACAAGCTTTGCAGAAGAGTGCTGTGCACAATATCCACCTGACAACAGATATGTGGACCAGTTGCCAAGCCACAGATTACATGTGTATCACTGCACACTGGATCTCTTTTGTGGGGGTTAAAGATCAACTATCTGCACGAGGTGTTGTTGACACAGCTGCGATTTTTGAAGGTACTCGGAAACATGCAACTGTAGCCATGTTCGCCATGGAGAAATCTCATACGGCTGAAAACATTTTAGAAGAGTTTCGCACCAAGGTTTTGGAGTGGCTGCAGCCCAGAGGGCTTGGTATTGGTTTTGTTGCCACAGACAATGGCAGTAATGTACTTAAGGCCATGGAACTTGGTTCCTATTTCAGGGTTCCGTGTTTGGCACACTGCATAAACATTATAGTGCAAGACTTTCTGAAAAAAGAACCCATAGTAAGCAATTTACTGTCCATCTGCCGAAGAATATGCACTCATTTCAGCCATTCTTTTAAAGCTCGGAAGCAGCTGAGGATCATCCAACGTGACCGTAGGATGCCAGTCAAGGCACTCATCCAGGAGGTGGCAACACGTTGGAACTCAACGTATTACATGCTTGATCGTCTGTACGAACAGCACAGGTCACTCAATGATTATGTCTGGTACAGAAGCAGTGATGCTAGTGTTAAAGGCATGACCCTTCAGAGGGAGCAATGGACCCTAATTCAATGCCTCACTGAGATGCTGTCTCCTTTTGAGGTCTTCACACGTGAAGTCAGCAAGGAGGACTGTACAATGGGCCAAGCTATCCCATTGTTGCAAATGCTAGAGCATGAGCTGAATAATGTGTCTGAATCCTACAAAGGTGTAGAGGACAGAAGGCAAGCCCATGACTTGGTGGAGAGCTTATCCAGGCGCTTATCAGAAAATGTAAGGATACAAAATAAAATTTTGTCACAAGAACATTACATTTGTGCCACAATTCTGGATCCACGTGCAAAATTAGGACTATTCCGTTCTTTTTCCGACACTGATGTTGCCCGCTACAAAAGTTGTATAGCTGAAGCAGCCATCAAGTTTGAAAACGAAGGGCTGCTAATTAAAAGCCCGCCACATCAACCCACAACAAGTACTGATACTGAAGCAGGCCATGCAGAATCAAGTGCAACTTCGTCGGCTGAGGGCAGTGCGGTTGGCTCACAATCGCAACACTCACCATCACCATCGACTACAAAAACAATAACTGGATCATTCGGCCAAGTACAATCATTATCAGATTGGTATGTAAAGATGGGCCTTAAGCACAGTGCTGATGCACAGAAAAAACAGCACAAAAGCTTACCAGCAGCAACCCTGAACATTGAGCGGATGGTCCAGGCCTATCTGGACGACCCAACAGAGGTGTACGTTGATCAAAACCCAGTGCAGTATTGGCATAGGAAAAGGTCTGAATGGCCACAGCTCAGCAGGCTGGCGATAAGCTATCTGGCTTGCCCTGTCGCAAGTGTCTCTTCCGAACGTGTTTTCAGTGCTGCAGGTTCCATTGTAACCTTGAGAAGGACCAGTCTATCTCCCAAAAACGTGGAGAGGTTAACAATGATCAAAATGAATCAGCACTTCATACCACTGAATTACACAATGCATGAATCAACAGAGGAAGATGAGGACAGCGGCTCAGGTGACGGAAGTATTGTGTCAGATGATTACCTACTACTGGAAGATCCCCCAGAGTTTGAGGACGAGCTATACTTCCCTGACAATTAGGCTCGCACTTACTGTCTTCCTCCCTTTTTTCCCCCTTTGTTTGTGTCTGTTGTTCCGGTTATAAACTTGTGAATCGCAACCAATGCATTATCACCGTCTTCTAATCTTCTAATTTAAGATACAAGTTTCAGGTGTCTGCCATTTGACACTACAGTCCTCAGAATCCAGCTCCTCCGCTCGATCATACTGCATCTCCTGGTCAATTCCATTTCCCTCATGAATGATGATTGGATGATGGTAACAACAAATTCAAACTTTCCTCGTCCTTCCAAAACAAGTGGACCATGAATCTGATGACTTCTATAGCTATCCTCCTTCAGAGCCGAGAGAGACTGGCCATTAACTGAAAATAAGATGCAACAGGTAATGATTGATGCCATGCATTGTCCGCAGAAAAGCAGACTGAGTGATGTAGATTTTGTTGTGTGTGTTGCGCATGAATGAATTGATGTAATTGTGCACTGCCACTAATCAACATTCTACAGAACACACTAATTTTCCTCTTCTGGCAAACAAGAAATGTGTACTTCTCCTGCATCTTGGTGATACATTGCTTTTAATTCAATACAGGAAGGGGACTCACTCAATCTGCGCAATGCAAATGACTGTGACTTAACAGCACCGTCCATCATGATGATGGCGAAAGAGACGGCCTGCAGCGTTAACGAGATGAGATGCAACAGGTAATGATTGATGCCATGCATTGGCCGCAGAATAGCAGACTGAATGATGTAGATTTTGTGGTGTGTTGCGCATGAATTGATGTAATTGTGCACTGCCACTAATCAACTTTCTACAGAACACACTAGTAATTACTAATTTTCCTCTTCTGGCAAACAAGAAATGTGTACTTCTCCTGCATCTTGGTGATACATTGCTTTTAATTCAATACAGGAAGGGGACTCACTCAATCTGCGCAATGCAAATGACTGTGACTTAACAGCACCGTCCGTCATGATGATGGCGAAAGAGACGGCCCGTTAACTTAAGATGAGAAGTAACAGGTAATAAATGATGATAATTAATGGCATGCATTGGACACCTGACTCCGAGCTATTGGTCTTTGTGTTTGCGTTGTTTGTTGTGCACAAAGTGATGTCAAAGTGTACTAGTGTTAATCTATCTTTCTGTACACAATAAAGAATGACTCAAGTCAGTAATATTTATATTTCTACTCTTGTTGTGTTATAAAAATTACACTTGTACTGCAGGCCGATCTTCAGTCAGTAGAAGTATCAGAGCTGATGATGAAGTCAGGAGGATGTTTCATGAGTGGCATAAAACGGAAAAGCCTAAAGGTAAACACGTGAACCACAACCACAGCACACCCAAATGTCTGTGTAGAAGTTGAATAGAGTGTAGCGGTGGGATGACTGCAGTGCATTGATTTTACTAACTTTAACTGTAAAATGCTATGTCTGGAATGGATAATGTGCTTTGCGTTTGTCCAACTCTTTGAGAGAAAAAAAAAAAGGACTCTAAAGTGTTAACGTAGGATGTGCTAATGGTAAGCACTGTGGGCCTGATCTCTCCTGTTACTGTTGAAGGTCTATGCTGGAAACAGACTACAGTAGAGATGATGCATATGCATACATGCCACCTCGGAAAGTGTTCTTGTTGCACTACACCATCACTTGTGCATTTGTTTTCACTTTCTTTCTGAATATCCCCTTTGGTTTTCAATCTAAAATTACAGGCCGGGCCTTGTCCAAAACTTTGTAAAACATTACAATGCATATTAATTACCTTACCAATCAATCACCTTTTTATTCCAGCCGGGCAGTGGCGAGTGGTGAGGCGACACACCCAAGATTGATGGACGAGAGGAGCAAGAGGAATGCCGAGATGCAAAAAACCAGTCCACATTTTTGACCAGGATAAGACAGTAACAGTATCCACTTTTCACTTCTTTTAAATAATTTGATTAATATCTTGTATACATTCTTTACAACAGTGTGTTCTTGGAGTTGTTATTATCAATCATCATTACGTTTGCTCTGTGTTTACGATTCTTCACTACCAATATTTAAAATTTCTATTTGCTATCTGTTAAAGTATTATGGCCGGAACAGAACAAGAAATAGAAGTGTATGTAATCCGGGTCTCATCATGCATGCATTTCCTTTTTTATACCTTAACATATGGAATGGATATGGTATGGTAGTCTTCAATGATTGTCGTTTGTTTGTCTATGTATGCATACTGTTTTTCTATGTCAAACCTTTCCCAAAATCCCCCTTCCCATCCAATCAACGGACCCTAACCCTCTTCCCCCGGGCTGTGTGACTTATTGTCGAGGTGTAACTAAATTAAATGTACACCAATACTTAATCACACACTTGCTGGGGCGGATGTGGTGAAAGCAACACTACTTCAATTTCAATGCAGAGCGATGATCTTCTTCTGCTTGCCCACCCATGAGTAGGATATTTCACAGGTTATTTTATTTAACAAAGGAACATATACCTCAGCATGAATTGCCGGCATTGATTGGATTTGTTTGTTGTGTTTCCTCATATACAGCACTAACTGTTAGACTGTAGGCATAGCCAAGTCGACAAAACTATAGTTTGTAACTCTGTCTAGTAGGCTATCCTCATAATAACCAGCATTCAGTTTTTTTGTCAAATATTTGAGCATATAATTGTTGCTCGGTAAATTCTGTGATGTACTTCATTCAACTACTCCTCTAACAGTCTCTCAAAGGCGATTGACTATCTCCTTTTCTTTTTTTGGAAATGCTGCCACCCTGCCAGTGTATACTACTACTACTATACTACCACCACCACCCCAATCATGGCATGTATGAAAAAGGAAACCATCTTCACCATGCAGCCAGTGCTGTGCCACAGTTGGACATAAACATCAAGCACCGGTAAGAGAGAAGTGTGGGGGAGGCAGAATCAATAATGGACATGTTGTCAATGATGTCAGTTTCAAACACCACTCCAAAGAATGCATAGTAGGACCAGTCAATGAGTGAGGTGTGTCGCATCTATCTGTTTGTGTCTTATACAGTCAGCAAATTATTGAAATCAAACACACGCTATGGGCGGCCATGCACCAGCAAAGAAACAGTGTGATGTAAAACAGTTACCCCACCTACAAAACATTAACACATTGCATGTAACATAGAAAAATATATTTAATTGACCCTAACAAATAAACTAAACCCACAAAAGCTAACCCACCCACCTCCCTAACCCCAACGACTGTCCATAGAAATAGAGAACGCCCAAACGAGTGAAGAACGAACAGGAATTAAAAAAGGGGCAGTGACAGGGACTAACTGGTGGGGCGGGACTGGAGGAGGACACGAATCTGGTCCTCTAAATGGGCGACGCGGCGTCTAAGGCCGCGGCAGTTGCAGCCACAGTGGGGGGGGGGGCACCGGAGATGGCACGGTGGCGGCGGGCAGCCACCAGACGGTGGCGCCGTAGCGCTGGAGGGCGGTGGCTGGGGCCCGGGGCACTGGAGGAGGCTTGAATTGCTGCTGCACTCTCCTCCTCCTCCTCGGCTAGGACCACCAGCCGCCGGTATTCCTGCTGGATTGCCTCCAGCTTCCGGCGCCGTGCCTTGGCGGCCAACTCCTTCCGGTTGATTTTCGGAGTAGCTGTGTATCAAAAAGAAAAAAACAAGACAATTGTAAAATATAGTCTTAATAAAACAGTAGGACAAGGTAATTATTTATACACATAGTGGCATGGTAGAGTAGCACTATAAAATAAAGCACAGTAGTACATAACATTTTAAATGTCGCCCGTCCTTCTTCCTTCCACCTGTCTTACACTTTTTAGTTGAACAGTGCACCAGGTGCTCTTCTCCATAAAACTTTCAAAGCGGAGTTGAAATCAGATAGATGAGGCCATTGGTTACTCAATACTCTGGCTCCTAGTCCTATACCAATTAAAGGGAATTCTAGTCTTCTAGTTCACTCTTCAAACGTCCCCAAGAACTCATACTTACTTACGACATCGGATAGCGGGCGGACTTTGTCCGCCCGCCATCCGACTGCTAAAAAGGGTGGGGGTCCCGTGGGGACAATTAATTAGGATGATGCGCCCGGCACAGTGGCGGGCGCACCCTGTTATTTTAAATTTAAATTCTGGTTGGCTTTGCTGAAAGCAATGCTAAAATGTTGTGCTGCTTTTCCAAGCACAACATGACGGGCCTCGCACGGAGCCTGTCACGTTTTGCTTTGAAAGTCGGGGGGGTACCATAGCATCGGTAGGTACCCTCCATGGGGGCCCCCAAGCATACTCTGCAATGTGTGCATGCCTTTCCGTGGCGGACGGTAATGCCGCCACGCAAAGGCATTCCAAAATGCAGATTATATGGCTGCCGGTGTGGTGAGAGAGACACCACCGCCATATTGAACCCTTTTCCGCCTAGACATGTCTGAATATTTTCTACAGGGATGGCGGGAGGTTTGCCCCTGCTGTGACGGCAGTGAATTCCAGACAGCCCGGCGGGGGCAATACGCCTACCATCCTAATGGGGCCCTAATTCACAACTTTACAGTATACATATACATACAGTACACCTTTGCAGTGAGTGTGCTGTCAAGTTCAACAATAGTTAAAGATTATGAATCTAACTTACCACCGCCTGCCACTGGTACTGCCACTCCCCCTCCGTTGCTATCTGCAACTGCCGCATCCTCGCCCTCTGCGTCGCCTTCGCTGGCCCCAGCAATGGTGGTCGGTAGTGCACCTAGAAAACATTACACATTTATTAGGCAACATATACACCTCCCCCCTATTGATCAGTAGCAAGGTTGAAAAATGAGTTAATACTAACATAAATCACTAGTACAAATCAGGTAGTAGTAGAGTAGACACTAAGTTATATGATCATTGTAGCATTTGCTTGATTAGCCCTAGCCATGCACATGTGACGTTACCTTTACCTTGCAGCTTCTTAAGACACCTTTGAGCCCACATGACCTGCCTCACACTGCTACTGTCTAGTCTACGCGCTGCGTACAGGCGGTCAACAAACATTAACAAGCCACTTTTTTAGGAAGAACTGGTGTACTACTGTTACTGTTAGTCCATATTGCTTATCCATAGATGCTACACTTTTTGGCACGGCTGAGAAATGCTTGCAAGTTGCAATATACTAACGCACACCATTTCCTTTTTTCGCATTACAGATGCAAGATTCGCTTCTACGAACCAGAGCTTCTGAACGATGCACCAACTACCAGTACTAGGTTCTTCTGAGGTGAGGGGTCCCTTCACTCACATCTTCATTTATAAATGTATATAAACTAAATTGCTATGGGATGGTGGTGCTGCCTTCCACCACTTCAGTTATCATGATTTAATTCCCAACTGTATAAGTGTAACAATGTATATTGTTTTAATGTTATTGATTTGCCGGTTGGTGCTACTAAGAAAACAGTGTACAGACCTTCTCAAATTGAAATAAAAATTTTAAACTTACATAGACTTTGTGGTATTTGGAGTGGAGTGGACTAACTTACACGATTGAGCAAATTAAAGTAAGGGTGTGCATGTGAATTGCTTCCACGACAGAGGTTGGGTGTGTTAATGTTCTGGGTTGTCTACTTGTTGGTTATCTTGGGGGGAGGGTTCCGAGACCTAATAGGTATGACAAGACAGTACTATAGTCAAGCAGTGGAATTGTGGTGGGTGCGGAATTTCTGATTGAGGTGTGCAAGGAAGGTCCAACCTACCATCACCAACATCCTATTTTCTGGTGCAAATGTATGTGCAAGATCCCTACAACAGTTGTATGTCCTATAGGGTATCATATCAAAATATTTAGAAATCTGGTAGGGCTGTTGCTGTGAATTTTCAAAGCCTAAACATCAACAAGAGTAAAAAGTAGTACAAGACAACGACCCAACGGATTGTACGAGCTACTGGTGAATATGAGTTTTATATTACAACCTTTCACAAAGAGTGGCACTGGGCAAGACTAGCTACTACAGTACAGACAGACAGACTGATAGTATGTAGTAGTACTCAGTCATCATAGCGGAGGCAGGGATAAGCTTTTTGAAACCGCACAGATCGAAGGATAATTGGTGGTAAAAAAAAAGCATTTGGAAACACACTATAGTTCGGGAGAAATGGGGCAGTAAAAGTTATGGAATAAGAAATATTATTAAAAACAAGAAGACTTACTGGGGCCAGCAGAGGAGCCCTCAGCGGTGTCCTCCTCGTGGTGTTCCTGTCCCGCCGACTGCCCAGTCCCTGCCCGTCTGCCCCTGGGTGCTGATGAACAGGAAAGATATAAGAAAGAGACAAACATTGATGGATGGTGTCAACTTAAGCAAATACAATATTTTTCAACAACGGTCAAAAAACACTTATGTAAACAATTGCAATAACTACATTGACCGATCTCATCTGGTCAACATGTAATATCGGGGGATTCGCAGTTCGACTACTTAAGTTACTATTTATCAACAGTAATCCATTCTTCCATTCTGATTCCAGAAAACTAAGTTACAAGTAAGCCTAAGTATTAGTACAACGTACCACCCAACCTAGCCCACCTATTCCAGGCATGCCAATTGTACATTAAGTATGCATTTCGACTGTATTCCTCAACAATGTGTATGATCCAATCATGGAGGACACATGAACATGACTACATTTTTTGTATATACACAATTTTGGTTTGATTGATGCTGATCTGCTACTGCTAAGTAACTGCAAAGCCTACCTCCACTCATTGAACAAACTAGAAAGGTTCTAAAGACTGGCGTACTAGCAGCACGTCACGTAACTGAGTGAGGGGGGCATCACGCATACCACTAACCAATTAGAAGCTCATACAAAGTACCTAAACCTATGTATCAATCCGCCCCTATCTATTAGTGACAGGACAAAGTAAGGAGTGGACGTGAGTCACTGTAGCATTACGTAACTTAATTTCTCTAAAATAAACTCGTAAAGAATCACGCTAAGCAAGCGCAAACGCAAAGCTGCAAACAAGTAAGATTAGTAGTAGCGCAGAAGAGCACCTGTGTCATAATCACAGAAGACTTTTAAACGTTATTAACCTGGAATGTATTGCAAGCAGCAACATTCTATCTGGTTGGAAGGAAAAAAAGATATTCGCAATATATAACATAGAGCAGAAGAACAGACACAAAGTTGTAATAATTAAATAGGTACTCACCAAGCCCCGGGACCTCCACTCCTAGCAGGTCCAGCAGGTCCTGCTCACGGTCCAGGATGTCGGACCACCGGTGCGTCAGCTGTGCCTGGGTGCGCCGGACCCCAGAGATGCGCGACACTGCCCGGCGCACCTTCCCCCACCGCTGCCGACGCTCCCGGAGGCCGTACCCGGACCCAGGCCTGCCACCTGCTGCCAGGGTTGAGGGGAGGTGGCGCTGCACAAAGAAAATTAGTGCAGCCAACTCCGCCTCCCCAAATAAGGCCCGTGCATGCACCCCTTGTGGGCGCTGCCTTCCGCAAGGAAGGCGGTCGCGGCTCTGGCTGCGCCGGCGAACAGCCCTGCCCTTGGACATGGTTCTGGGGACGGGGCGGGAAAGAAAAGGTAAAATAAATAAAGGAGTAAAGGAAATAAATAGCAGGCAATACAAAGAGAAAAAGTAGCTAAAAAACAAAAAAAAAGTACACAAAAACCAAAAATATAGAGGCAGGAAAATAGTTAGAGAAATAATAAGTAATAAAGATCCAAAAAAAGTGGCTATAAACAAAGGATTGAAAAGATTTAGGGAGGATTGAAAATCAGGCCCCAGAACCATGCAATAGAGTGGAAAACAAGATGGCCGCGCCCGTTGCGACCACGTGCGCAAGTTCGCGCGATATTTTCTCCCTGAGCAAGCAAAAAGCAACGCTATCAAGTAAAAGCGATCGCGAACAGGAAATATCGACCGCGAACATGCATTGCGCGACCCGGAACAGGAAGTAAACAACGCCAGAGGGCGGGACAAGTGAAAACAAGATGGCCGCGCCCGTGAGCGACCGCATGGGTAAGTTGGCGACCCGCGAACACGCAAAAAATACCGCGAACAGGCGGCAAAAAACTTCCGCATCTTCGCGATATTTCCGGCGTGTTTGCGGAGATTTTCTGCATTCTCGCGATAATTTGCGGAGGTTAATTCCGCAAATTCCGCCCACCCCTAGTCACTATCCCTGTGGGTCATGTTCGATGTGTCCCCAGACACGCACCAGTAAAGAATTGGTATTCTCTAACGGATTGACGTGGAGTATCTCTAAACATACCAATTGCAACTCATCTAACTGCATCTATATGATGACATGTCCTTGTGGTCTACCTTATATAGGTATGACCACCCGTGCAGTTAAGACCCGCATGTTGGAACATAAAAGTAGTTTCAGGTGCGCCAAAACTAACACCAAAATGACGTCCCACTATCAACTTGAACACCATGCTCCCAATTCGTTCCAATGGGTTGTCTTAGAATCTCATCCACACATGTCAAAAAAAGCCCTCTTTAGACTCGAACAGCGGTGGGTCCTAAGATTGGCTGCAGACGCTACTGGCCTCAACGAGGAAATTCCATGGAGCATGCTGACTTGAATTTATTATAACTGACTCGTGTACACTCTAGCTCTATGGAGCATGCTGGCACCGTTCTATTAAATAGCCTTTGCTTGAGTTGACCCATACTTAATGGTTGTCAGTTCCCTACGACACCTTATATTCCCTTTTTTTCATTTTGGAAACACGGGATTTTCTGTTTGCCATTATACAAACTAATTTTCTCCGACCCTCCTAGTTACTCCATGATTACGAAATGAAACGTTTTCCTCTTTATTCTCGATTACTCGAGCAACATGTCTCCCCGCACACGTGTTGCTATGATAACCATGTACGCGCCTCACCTGATACACATTAATGAGGTTAGCGGTCTAGTGTTTATCGCGGGAGCACGTCTGTCTAATCCGGATGTACCCGCCCCCCACGCACCCGCGCTCCACGCCGTCGTGTTCCTATAACTAGGAACTGCCCGGACATACAAACACCAGACTGCAGTGGCTGGTGAGATTTTAGGTGTACGGTGTTTCCGAAATTACGGAATCGTGAGTAGCGAGGCTTATTGCATTGTATACCTTGTACGCTGACCAACAGGAGCTTCTTGTGTGCGTGTCTTGTACAGTTCGTGATTAACGAGGCTTACATTTCGCCGACGATCAGGCGTGTTGTGTTGCATTGTATTCCTTGAACGCTGTCCATCAGAAGCTTCTAGTGTGCGTGTCTTGTACAGTTCACCTACCATAGGCTGCTTTACATTGTATTCCCCTGTACGTTGCCCTACAGAGGCTGGCCGTGTGTTTGCTATGTTTGCGTCAAGGTTATTGCTTCATGCGATCAAGCACTACTTGCCGCACTAGTATGTGAGCGACTCAACTCCTTTTTGGGTCCTTCTGTTCCACGGCCAAGTTACACAGTTCTTGGGCCTTCCAAGGGGCTCAGCTGCTGTTCGCATTCCTGGAGACCCCATTACACCTTGGGGTTCAATCAACTCAGGCTCTGCTACCTTACAATGTTTTTGTGTTTACTGTTCCCCTTACCTGTCTTGTGTCTTATCTTCTCTCTATACTTTAGGACACTAAAATTTAGTGCTCTCTTACCCTGGCCTCGAATCCAGCACAACCTATGAGGGTGAGTTCTACAAATTACTCGTGGTTAATTGACCCAGTATTTCCCGTACTGGTCTCTGAGTTGGGTTATCATTTCTGTGCTGCTTTTAGCCCTTAGCAAGTCCTACAAACATTGCTCACAATTCAAGCATGTCACGGTTGTATATTTCTTGACACCACCAATTGTCTGGAATTAACCTGATATCTCGGTTTGAGTTGTATTATTATGCTTTTACCTGTTATTTTCCCTTTTTTTCGCAGGTTGTGTTCTTTTATCCACGGTACCACACATTTTTAGGGTGCGGTATGTGTGTCCACCAGTGTTACCTCTTAGAGGCTGTGGGCACCACCAAAAAGGTGTAGGTAGCCGAATCTTTCCCCTGGTCCTGAAGAATTGCCAATTAATATATTATAAGGCAAGAAACATGTTGACCCATTGATCCCCTTAGCACGTTCACTCACACACCTAAAGGTGAGAGATGTGCGGATTATTTTTGGTTTTAATCAGGATGGTGACCATGCTTTATTAAAATAGTTTACAGTGGATCACCTCCCCCTGTTTTAATACACTTTCTTTCACCTCATTTGCACCTACACTCACTATTATAATTAACCCCCTTCCCCCCACACACACCTCACTCATCGGCGTTGGAAATAAAGATCTCCGATAGGAAGGCCCCATTGGGTGCCTGATCGGGCATTGCACCTGCCGGCCCGATAAGGAACAAAGACCCGGTGATGGAGCAAGACACCCGCTTGTTGGGTGTGTGAGGGTCTTCTTTTCCAAAAGGAGTAACCTTTACTCCTGTCTTTCACATCAATTTTCACAATATCACCCCGGTACCCTATAGTGACTCTAACACACCTTGCGTTAATTTTAGGAACTGCATACCTTTTGTTTTCACTTATTGATGGGCATGTATGCTGGACCTTTGATTATAATAAGATTGATTGTTATTATTTAAAAGCCCCCCTTTTTTCCCTCTATTTGTTTGAGAGAGCACCCACATGCCTGGCTCATGTATTTGATTAGTATTTCATACTTTTATTACTTGATCTGTTGAAGTGACAAAACATGAACATTCCGAAACCCTGGAGGTTAAGATAGTATTTGTTTTTAGTGGGAATAACTTTAGGGCTCCATGCATCTTTTCCTGGAATGGCATCTACTATAACCAGTTGCCTTCCAGAGAGGAATAAGTGTTATTTTGCATTAATGCATAGAAACATTATGATAACATAAGCAGAGTTTATAAATATGTATGCATAAAATGGTGGATCATATTATCAAGAAGACGCGATAAATATCGCAAATCGCGCTTAGCGCGTTTTTCATTATCCCCCTCTATCGCTGAATTACATCACCATGTTAGCAGTGTATTAGCAACGCTTTGCTAACAGGCGAAGTACAATCCAGCGATAGACTGCGATAATGATCATTAGCGTGAGAAATCCAGCAATGATTTCACAGCGCTAATGAAAAGCTTCTTAATAGGGGAGTGTGTACTTAACCATACAGTCCACCTCCAATAATGCTAAGTCAGGTTTTATTCAGGCGTTAGAATCATGCGATAATGGGGGATTAGCATGCCTTTTGTCATCGCTTCGCTGTTCAGAGGCAGCATTGTTAATACCGCGATGTTTTTTTTGCGATCATTTCACATGTTGTCCTAGGAGGGAACGCCTACTTTGCATTTCATTAGTGATATCTATCGCTGTCATGAGATGCGTTGCAGATTCAGCCGCTAACATGCGCTAATGCATGTTAGTGACGCCTTGCTAATATTAAGATAATAAAATAGCCGCTTTTTCCTGCGCTATGTGCCGAAAACGCGGTGATATATCTCTTGATTATATGCCCCGGTGTATCTCTGTCAGTATCAGTAGTAGGTAGCATAAAACTCAGTGGGGCATATTATCAAGTCCTGGCGATAACTATCGCCAGCTCAGTTAGTGGGAGTTTTTTTATCGCCTTCTTTCCCTCATAATTATCGCCTTGTTAGCGACGTATTATCAACACGTCAGTAACAGGCGATAGTGTCAGGGAATGGCGTAGAAAACTCCGGATAACTTCTCAGCGATGGCGATAGGTATTTAGGCGATACCTTACCATCGCCGCGTTAGCGGCATGAAAAGTTCTGCTAAAGCGGCGATAATGGGCTTGAGCAGGACAGTCTGGAATAGAACCAAGGAAGGTATGCTTTCTAAATCCAAACCTGGAAGGGTGGTGGTTTATCTCTATCTGTTGCGGCTTGAAATGAATTTATTTTTATATTCTATCCTCGTGGACTCCAATGTGCTTCCAGTTCTTAAAATCCTTTTATGTGAAATGGCTGTGCTAGAAGTGGATGACTGTCACGTGTATCTGCTTCATTGATTTTCGTGGGACACTGTACAACCACTGTGCACTTCAATGCGTAGACAGAATCATTCTGCTTGTTGCTTTTCCATATCTTTTATTTTGAGCTGTGGCATTTGTTTAGCGTACTTGCACGACTTTTCAAGCCTTGTGGTACTTTCTGGGCGCCTTTATTGTTATGGGGTTGTCAGCAGCTGGAATCTAGATGGTGTGAGATCGTTGTGTTTGGTTGGCGCATTCATCTTCAACTTATCAATGAATTATTCTATAACTGGTCTTTTTTTGCTTTTTTCCCTGATTCCGGGTAGTTTTTGGCTTTTATTGTAGTTCATCTTCACATTTACTACCCACTGTTGCTTTTACTTACTCCCACACTTACGTTTCATTTAAATATATTTTAAGCTGGGGCATTACTCTAATATTTGAATATATTACTCAAAAACATGCATGCAAAGGTGAAGCTTCCACCAAGGGCCCACCTGCAGCTTCATCCTTCGGAGGTCCTGCAACTCCCACCTCAGCACCCAACCCTTACCATTGCCAATGGTCAACGGTGCACGAAGAGGGCACTTTACATATTGCATACAAAAAACGTATTTTGGTTCCTACGCCTAAATTACAGGTTTTGCTATTACTTGATCCACTGGTGCGTCTGTTTTCAGCCTAAGAAGAATGAAAAACTGAGTTGCCCCTGCCTATGTTTATAGACCTGACCTACAAACTAAACCTAAATCGCTGCAGCAGACGCCCGATTTACTGAGCTAACTTACTCGGTACAGACTAGCTCCTTTCTCATGTGTGAATTTTGCCCATATCAAAATAGGACTGTTTCAATGTTGTTTTTGTGCCTCTGAAAAAGTTCGCAGGTTTTCTCTGCGTGTGGCTTTCATTCTATAATATTTCGGGGGATATTACCAAGGAATGGCGATAACTATCACCAACCCAGGTTAGCGGCATTGTTTTTATCACCTTCTATCCCTGAAATTTATCGCCTTGTTAGCGACGTATTACCAACACGTCGCTAACAAGCGATATTTTCCGGGATCAGAGGAGAAAACCTCCGCTATCATCAGCGCGATGGCGATAGGAAAACCGGCGACAGCGGCCGGAATCTTGCGATAAGCCCTTAGCGATATAAAAACGCATGCTAGGCAGCAAGTGTGGACTTAAAAAAAATAGCCTATCAGTCCCCCTCCAATAGAAAAGATGTCCCAAAAACATGTTTAATGCAGATTTGAGCAGCCAGGGTCAAGTGCAGCACAAATCAACAACCCCCTCAAGCTACCCAACATCTAGGAAGACCAGGATGAGAGCCTGGATGCCCCGCTGGACCAGCGTCTGGAGCCTGGATGCCTCGCTGGACCTGCATCTGTAGCCTGGATGCCTCGCTGGACCTGCGTCGTTAGCCTGGATGCCTCACTGGACCTGCGTCTGGAGCCTGGATGCCTCGCAGGACCTGCGTCTGGAGCCTGGATGCCTCGCTGGACCTGCGTCTGGAGCCTGGATGCCTCGCTGGACCTGTATCTGTAGCCTGGATGCCTCGCTGGACCTGCGTCTGGAGACGGGAGTGGGATGTGGAGGAGCTGTGGAGTCGATGAGCTGTGGCAGGAGACATTAATGCGCCACGATTGCCCTTACCTGGTGGTGAAGTCTGGCAGGTTGCATGGAGACACGTTGCTGACCTGTGTGAGAAGTCCGCCTTGCTCACCTTGGAGCGGTTAATGGCAGATACGTTCCTGCGCACCAACGTAGTGAGGTTCGCATCGCATACTACAGTCCACCACTACACCGAGGTGCTTGGAGGGGATTACCAAGCGTGGCTGCCATCTTCTTGCATCACAGGCTGGATGATGTTGGGCAGGCTGTACGCTGTGGAGGCTGAGGCCCCTGTGCTACGCTGAACTTGTGTGGCATGAGCACGGAAACTTCATGCCTAAAGGAGCCCTGCTGCATCAACTGCATCAGGAGGACCACCAGCGGACTAGGTGGTGACTGCTGTACCCAGCCTAGTGAAATCACACCTGACTCCTGCAGGCTAAGTCACAGTGGATTCCACCACAGTGTCAATGTCCAGGTAAGGATAAGGTGAGACGAGTTGCGCAGGAGGTCCAGGGGGTGAGTCACTCAGGCCTATCACACGTAGATGACGCACCCCCAGTGGCGGCTCTTCCACTATGGTGGAAGAGCGTTGCCGCACCGCCTCAAGCAGTGCAGAAGAGGAACAATCATCACATGATGATAACTCAATCAATCAATCAATCAGGGGAATTGTAAGCGCGCTACTCACCCATGAGGGTCTCAAGGCGCTGAGTGGGTGGGTGCAGATCTGTTAGGCGAAGAGCCAGGTCTTGAGGGTCTTCTTGAAGGTGTTCAGGGAGGGGGTGTGTCTGATGTCTGCCGGTAGCTCGTTCCAGGTCTTGGCTGCAATGTGGGAGAAGGATCGTCCGCCTGCTCTGGCTCTGTGGATGTGTGGTGTTTCTGCCAGTGCGAGGTTGGAAGATCGGTGGTTACTCTTGGGTACGTGGAAGTTGATTATGTCGTTGAGGTATTTGTGTCCATTGTTGTGTAGGCATTTGTAGGCATGAGTGAAGATTTTGAAGGTGACTCTTTTCTCCACGGGGAGCCAGTGGAGTCTACGTAGGTGTTGGCTGATGTATTTGTGTCGGGGATGCCGAAGACGAGTCTGGCGGTGGTGTTCTGTAATGTTTGGAGTTTGCGGAGTAGGGACTTGTAAATGCCGGCATAGAGTGCATTTCATTAGTCCAGTCTGCTGGTGATGAGTGCATGGGTTACTGTCTTCCTTGACTCCAGGGTGATCCATTTGAAGGTCTTGTGGAGGATGCGGAGGGTGTTAAAGCAGCTGGAGGTGATAGCGTAGACCTGTCGGTTCATGGTGAGGGATAAGTCGAGTACGATGCCAAGGTTTTTGGTGTGGTCCAAGGGGGTAGGTGGACTTCCGAGTGCAGCGACCACCAGGTGTTGTCCCATGCTGAAGTGGCGGTTCCAAGGATGAGGACTTCTGTCTTTTCGCCGTTGAGCTTCAGGCAGCTGTTGCTCATCCAGACTTCGTCGTCATGCATTCCTTTCTGTAAGTTGAGTCTGGCAGTGGTGGGGTCTTTAGTGAGGGAGAGGATGAGCTGGGTGTCATCAGTGTAGGATACGATGTGTAGGCCGCATTGTCGGACGATGATGGCGAGGGGGACATGTAGATGTTGAAGAGTGTTAGGCTCAGAGACGACCCCTGTGTGACAATGCTGGTGATTTACATGGGATCGGAGAGGAAGGGTGGCAGTCTGATCCTTTGGCTTCTTCCAGTGAGGAATGATCGGATCCAGCCTAGGGCTGTTCCTTGTATGCCGGCGTCATGGAGTCTGGCGACTAGTGTGCGTTGGGAGACGGTGTCGAAGGCCGCTGAAAGGTCAAGTAGGATGAGGGCTGCAGAGTGGCCTTGGTCCAGGAGGTTGTGGATGTCATTGCTGTGGTTGATTCGCAATCCGGATTGGGATGGGTCGAGGATGGTGTTGTCTTCAATGAATCGTGTCAGTTCCCTGTTGACTGTTTACTCTGCAACTTTGGCTGCGAAGGGGAGGAGCGAGATGGGCCGGTAGTTCTTGAGGTCAGTGGGGTCAGCTGGGGGCTTTTTGAGCAGGGGCCCTATTTCTGCACGCTTACAGTCGTCTGGGTAAGTGCCTGGTTTGAGGGTGGTGTTGATGGTGCGTTGTAGTTCGTGTGCAATGGCGGCCACGGCTCTGTGGTAGATGTGAGGAGGGCAGGGGTCGGTGGGGGTCCCTGAGTGGATGCCTTTCATGGTTGAGGCGGTGTCTTCGGCTGTGACCGGTGTCCAGGTGGAGATGGTGGGCTGGCTGGTGTGTCTGGGGGGGGCGGTTGTGGCATCTGCTGGATGTTCTGCGAAATTGTCGTAGAGTGTTTTGATCTTGAGGAGGAAGTAGGTTCCACGCTTATCGCAGAGGTCTTGGGACGGGGTGATGTCTGTGGCTTCGCTGCGTGGGTTGTTGAATTCATGAATGACACTGAAGAGTTGCTTGGAGTTGGTGTAGTTGTCGAGGATTTTGTTGTGGATGAAGTCCCTCTTGGTGGTCCTGATTTGGTAGTGGTAGTCCGTCATGGTGTCCTTGTAGGTGGTGTAGATTTCGGGTGTATTGGTGTTTATCCAGTTCTTCTCCAGGCGTCTGCAGGTGCGTCTTGCTCTTTGGAGATCGGTGGTGAACTAGGTGGCTTTCCTGGGGTGCTGTTTGTCGGGATTGCGTAGCGGGGAGAGCTTGTATGCGCAGTTGGAGATCCAAGTGTGGAGTTCTCTGGCTGCAACGTTGGTGTCGGGTGCCCAGGTGTGGTTGTCTCGGGAGAGGGTGTAGTTGAATTGCTTGTCGGTCACCTTGCTCCAGTTCCTCCGTGGTGTGCGTGGGGCTGGTTTGGGTGCCTTGGGTTTGTCAATGGCTAAGTGTACGCATTATTGGTCAGTCCATGGCGGCTACGTTGTGTGGCTGAAGTGAACGCTGTTTCCTGCTGCAAAGATGGGGTCGAGGGTATTGTCTGCTCTGTGGGTCGGTGTGGTGACGAGTTGTTTAAGTCCAATTTTGGCGAGGTTGTCATGATGGATGGTGGAGTTGGGGTCACTGGGGTTGTCGAAGTGGAAGTTCAGGTCTCCAACGAGTATGTTGTTCATTGAGGTGATGGTGTGGGGTGCGATGAAGTCAGTGATGGTAGTGGCGAAGGGTGTCTGGGGCCGTGGGGTCTGTAGACGAGGGTTCCTCGGAGTGTGGTGTTGTGGCTGGTCTGGATCTGGAAGTGCAGGTGTTCGGCAGAGGGGAAGGTCTCACTGGAGGTGTTGAGGCGGGGGTGCTCTTGTGGGTGATAGCGAGGCCCCTCCAAGGTGGTTGGGGCGGTCCTTCTTCTGGATCTTGTATCCGCCCGGGATGGTGGTGTTGATGTCGGGGGCGGAGAAGGCATTGGTCCAGGTCTCCGTGAAGAAGGCGTTGTCGGGTGAGAGAGAGTTGAGTAGGTTACAGATTTTGTGTTTGTGCACGGAGTGCACATTGAGGAGGATGCATCTTAGGGTGTCGCCGGTGCTGGCATCGGCTGTGTTGGAGTCCGGGGTGGTGGTTAAGGTCTGGTGGCAGTGGAGGCTGTAGAACTGGCCGTGGGTCGTGTTTGGTGAGGCCTGTTGGCAGTCTCCGAATTTTCCGGGGTTGAGTGTGTTGAGGGTGGCTGTGCTGTAGCAGTGTCCACCATTTAGTACGGGAGGGGGAGGAATGATCAGCTGGGAGGCGGCAATGGGCAAGGACAGGGGTGCGGGGCCACAGGGGCAGGAAGCGGTAAGTGCGGGCTTCGAGAAGCCAAAAAAACAGATTAAAAGTTTAAAACAAGGGATAACTAACTGATGTAATCATGCTATGTATCCTCAGGGGGTGGGAGGGTGGGTAGGACTGCTCCAAACACGGAGCAGGGCATGGGCGGATTGGCATGCCCACTCAAGTGCACAATGACTGTTTGGTCGGTCCACTCAGGCCACCCAAAGCAGTCATGCGCACTTCCCTGTTCGCAATGTGGGCTGCATTACAGCCTGCATGGGGAAGATGGCCGCCCCTTCAGCCCCTGGCTGCATGACTTGGCCCGTTGCCGATTACCAATCCCACCGCTGCATCACAGCATTGTGATTGACTCAGGGGAGGGAGCCTGGCTGCCTATTTCCTTTTCCTGGAAGCAGACGCAGGAGAGCAGGACCTACAAAGACACAGGACACGGCTTCGAGGTAAGACTTCCCTCAATACATTTTTAACAACACACGCTCACACACACATCCCCACGTCCACGCACCATCCAGTGTTATTTCTGGCATTTACCACCTCACAGCTGTCCAGCCCCCGCACTTCTCAATGGTGGCCACTGTGCGCCCATGCACAGCAGGCGTACTACTCGTGTGCCAAAGGCACATACATAGTTGCGACACATGCCATCACCTCGCATTCCATTCCAATGCATATTAACACTAGGCACATTGCAACAGTTGAGTGAGTGTTGCATAGTGGAGACATAAAGATCACTGTTCCTACTTCAGTGAGTGCAACCCAAAACTAATATTTGCACCACAAACCCAAGCGTGAACCCTGGAATTCCTTTTTTTAGCCCCCAAAACACACACAGAAATCACATTTGAGACAAATGCACACACCATTTTTCATATTTTACCCCAACATTCACCCAATTTTTCATGTTACCCCAAAATTTACCCCATTTTTCATATTTTACCCCAAAATTCACCACATTTTTCATATTTTACCCCCAAATTCACCCCATTTTTCATAATTTACCCCAATAAACACCCCATTTCTCATATATTACACAAAAAAACACCCAAGTTTTCAGATTCCCCCCAAAATTCACCCCAGTTTTCATATTTTACCCCAACATTTTCACCCCATTTTTCATATTTTAGCCCCAAAAACACCCCATTTTTCATACATTACCCAAAAAAACACCCTATTTTTCATATTTTACCCCAAAAATCACCCCGTCTTTCATATTTTACCCCAAAATTCACCCCATTTTTCATATTTTACCCCAAAAAACCCCAATTTTTCATAATTTACCCCGAAATTCACCCAATTTTTCATATTTTACCCCCCCAAAAATGTACATTTTCAAATTTTACCCCAAAACCCATACACACCTAAGAAACTTAAAATTACCCCATTACTGACCTCACAATGCGTTGTGATCAAATGTGATGTTAATACACCTGCGTTGTCAGAGTTGCGTTGTTAACAATGTACTGCCTGCGTTGTAATGGTCGTCTCCCGTGCCAAAGGCAACGCATAGGCTACGCCGCTTGCGTCCGTCTGCCCCTGGACCGCGCTCACCACCAAGGAGCATTCCTCTTGGACACTCCACCGTTACGACACCAGCACCCTCCTCGCCATCAACCCTGGACGCCACCTCGCCTGCCAGGACCAACCTCTGCTCAATGCCAGACATCGCCTTCACCATCACTGACGGCTGTAGTATCACCCGCACGGAGCACCCAGACCGTCAAGGAGGAGGCATTGCCGTCACCTACAGAGGCACACTCCGACTGACAACGCACTCTAATGTGCCAAGGGTGACCATGGACCACGTCAACTCCCAGATCCGGACCAAGCCCAAGAACATCCTCTGCGGCACCCTCATGTGCAGGTTCCCCGGGCCATGGCCCCCCATTCTCCAATGCCATTGTAGACCTCATTGCACCCCAGGGTCTCCCATCCACCAACGACATCCAACTCGGTGAACTCAAGTTCCACCTGGAGAACCCCAGTGACCAGAGCACCAACCTCTCCTGCAGAGGGTCACTGACATCAGACGCAAGCAGCAAGCAACTGCAGCAATGCGTGACTTCAGCGCAGGCAGATATGTAAGGATTCCTGACGTATCTGTCATTGCTTGCGTCATGGAGCACTGTCCAGTGATTACAGCGCATCCATGCTGTCGCAAGATGGGCATAGTGAGAAGTGTTGCAACGCTGTCTTGTCACAGCGCAGCAATACTTTTCATGACATGGGGCAAAGGTATGCGCACTATCTTATTGATTGTGCGCATTCCTGCACTGTAGTTTTGTCGCAGGGCAGCACTGCAACATTGCTTGCAGCGCTGGCCAGCACCAAAACCTGCAGAGATATGGGCCCAAGTTTTATCACCATCTTTAAGACCAGCTATTTTCTGGTCTTAAGTAGCCGGCTCTAACTGCAGTTAGAGCCAGTTTTTTGGCTCTTCGGGATTTCAAGGAGCCCCTTGATAATATGGAGTAGTGGTGTTTGCGTGCCCTTTTGCACGGGAACGCCTACTTTGCATGTAATTATCTAACATGCTTTGAGATAAAAAAACGGCCGCTATCGCCCAAAAAAAGGCGCTAAGACCCGTTTGCTGCAGCTTGCTAATAGTGAAATAAAAATATCGCCGCTTTACCGCCAAAAAAGTGCCCCTTAAGCGGCGATAGGCCCTTGCTAATATGCCCCAGGGTCTTTCAAAAAATAAATATGACTTTCCATCATTAACACTTGGAGAATCCACATTTATATTCAGCTCCACTATGATAAGTCCCTTGCATCTATTTTCCTATTCAGTGTAAAGGTAAATCAACCTACAAAACAGAATTAGGTCACTTTCGTGAAAGGTTATACAAAAATTTTTACTTCATATGACTGAGATCAGTGAAAGGCTTTAACGCAAAACAATAGTTTAGTGTGCCACACATGCCGAGATACTTTTTTCCAGCACTATTTTTGTTTTCAAACGATTTAATGCATTTGCACAGCTTTTTAAGACAAAGAATGTGCATTACTTTATGATCCACGCCCAGAGCTATTGCCCAGGAATTCATTTTACACCAGTGAGTTATCAGTCTCATATTCTTTTATGGCAGTAGTTCAAAGAGGTTGATGGCTTGTAATTAACTGTGGTGGCAGTTTACAGCTGTAGGATCCGTCTCTTCTCGGCATCAGAACTAATGGGAGCCCAGGTGCCATCTATTAATCATGCTGCTTCTTTATTGTAAGGCCTGAGAGTCTCTCCAACTCTTAGACTCTTAGCACGCGCTTCACATCACATTAAATAAGCCAGGACTACAGGTAATGGAATAACTGTCTTTTGGGCATATTATCAAGCCCCAGCGATAATTATCGCTGAGCGCGCTTAGCGCGCTTTAAATTATCGCTGGAATATATCGCCAGGCTAGCGCTGTATTATGAACGCTTAGCGCTACGGCGATAAATATTCCAGCGATAGCGGGGTTTTCCATGGAACATCGCTGGTTTTCCAGCGATGTTCCATGGAAGACGGCGATAACTTGATGATAAGGCCCTGTGGCCTTAGCCCCGCAATCCACCTCCCATGTTAGGTATGCCTTAGTCAGGAATTTAACAGACGTTAAATTCCTGCGTTAAGGCATAGTTAGCGCGATTTCAAATATTGCTACCCCTCGTTGATAATATCGCAAAGCTGGGTTAGTGATATTTTCCCATGGAGTTTTGTCAGGCACTCCTCCTTTGCATCTCATTAACGATGCGATATGAGTCGGGCTGACAACGGGCGCTAAGGCAAGGAAACACGCGCTAGCGTGTCCTTGTTGATAATACGATAAAATTATCGCTGCTCTTCGCCCGAAAACGGACACTAAAGTGGCGATAATATTATCGTCGTCCCTTGATAATATGCCCCTTTATACCTACGATTAGAGAGTTTGAAATTCACTAAAATCTTGAAAATGCAAAGTTCCCTGACAAATTTAGAAAACCAGTTAGCATCAGTAAAATGTCACCGTGAAAGTTACACTGTGGTCAAATTCCTCTTATGAATAAACAGCTTAGCATAGACATGTTTCATCAGTTTTGAAAATGGTGTCCTGTGTACCATTATGCACCATCGTCCGTCCTATTTATGTCGGCGATTTCCAGAGTAAGGTCTTATTTCAAACGACACTAAACATTGGCAAAGCCAATAGGTCTAGCTCTAATGCTCTAATGTGCTAATGTAGTGAAACAATATTTGTGCAAGTCTGTGTTTCTGTATGATAGCAGATTGACGGGCTCTGCTAACAACATGTTGAGGTGATCAATGGGTCAAGATTCACATCTCACAACTTCGACTCAGCCGTTCATCTTTGCGACGTTGCTTAAATGAGAACCACTAAATAGGGCAATACCACCACCAGTTATGTGTAACATTAATCAATGGCAAAACTGACATCACATGCCCACTATCACTGCCCACTATCCACTATCCTCACACACACATTCCAGGCACTTCACAACTCAGGCCCCACCTACCTGAACAGTCACATTTCCTTCCACCAAACACCTGCACTCTGCAAGACTCCTACTCACACACATCCCAAACATTCACAGAACCAGATCAGGATGATCAGCATTCTCTTACATTGCTTCTAGAGCGTGGAGCGACCTCCCACTCCACATCAGAGCCTCATTCTCACTCCTTGAATTGTGCAAGAAGGTGAAGACCTGGCTTTTCCACTACCCAACATACCATAGGCAAGCCAAGGTACACCTGCGAGTGATAGTGTGCCTTACAAATGCACATAACATAACAACATTACTGTGTCTGGTTTGACACAAGTTTTTGTGCAAAATATTCATTCAAAATAGTTTATCCCCACTTCATTTTAATCCTTCCTGTCCTTGAGCTGCAGCCCATGTGACAATTGCTGCCTATTTCCCACACAGCACAGCATATGCCTCTGTTTGTGTAAAACAACAGTCAACTCCCTAAACCATTACACGATGCAGTCCAGATTAAGAAATTCTTTATTTCACAATGTTTTCCAAAGCATATAAAGTACACAGAATAAAACAATAAACACAGTTTTTTTTAAATCTAGTACATGATTAATACCAGATAAACACCAATAAGATACAATCAAACCATCAGCACAATCAAAGAGCATTATAAAGTGCCTGATACCATCCACATTTAGAGTAGGCCATCAGACCACTAGACTTGCAAAGTGTGCTTCCTCGTAAATATAAACTTTATAAAGTTCTTTAGGTATATGTCAGTTGTTTTATATCTGGATGCAATAACAGAAAGCTCTGAGAGGGACCAAAATACTGTCAAGGTGTACACTACGGGAATTACAGAAATTGAGTTTACATGTTTAAGCCATGCCTATAACTGCATAGGCCATGCCAGTTTTTGAAACCCCTCCACATTTTTCAGTACCAGGATGCTTGTTTCTGGTCCTGGAAAGATCTGGCTTGGCAGTTCGGGCTGAACTGTTCCCATGAGACACAAGGTCAAGACTGATTTGCATATGGCTGGGTCTGAACTAGGGGTGGTAAAATAAGAGAAAGGACGATGATGGATCTGTGACTGAGGGTGAGTGTCTGAAAAGTTTCAGCCCTCCATCTATCATCTCCTTTTGTTTGCTTTGTTCACCCTAAATTGGTAGGGTATGCCCAGACGTGGGTCCCTTGCTCACTTTGCCACTGGATTGAAGCTAGCCTGGCTGATGAGGGGTGTTACCCCGAAAGTGGTCCCAGATGCTTGTTTCCAGTCCAGGGAAGACCTGGCTTGGCAGTTCAGGCTGGACTGTTCCTATGAGGCACAGGGTCAAGACTGATTTGCATATGGCTGGGTTTGAACTGGGGTGGCAAAGTAAGCTAAAGAATGACGATGTATTCATCTCATATATGTGACTGGGGGCGAGTGTCTGGAAAGTTTCAGCGCTCCCTCCATCATCTCCTTGTGTTTGTGAGGTTCATAGATGACATCTTTGTCATCTTGAAGGAAGATGAAGACTTTGCCCAAAAATTTGTGTCAGATCTGAATAAGAATGAATTTAACCTCCAGTTTACAGGACAGACAAGCAAAAGCAAGATTTTATTCTTGGATGAAGAAGTTTCTGTCCAAAAAAGACATCTACAGTCCAAACTTTCTTAGGAAAGAAACTGCAGGCAAAAGTCTGTTGAGCGGTTCAAGCGCACACTCACCTAGTTTGATACACAGCATTCCATTTAGTGAATTACTGAGAGCAGAACATAATTGCAGTACCCCCTATAATTACGAACAAGACAAAATGGTGATGACTAGGAGATTTAAAAAAAGAGGATATAGTAATAAGATCATCTCACAGGCGATTGCTAAGGCTGATACTGTTTCCAGGTCAAGCCTACTGCTTGCAGGTGGCAACAGAGTTGATGATGATTCTGATCAGATCAGATTCATCACTACGTATTTGAATCAGTCATTTAAAATTAGAGAAATTGTCAATAAAAATTGGCATTTCCTGAAAACATATCAGGTGCTAGATAACTATTTACACAAATCACCTCAGATAACAGATCCTTGAAGGATAGCCTCAGTCAGAACATGATCACATCAGTACAGCCTTCAGAAAGCAACAGCAGATGTAGGAGTGATTTTACATGCTGTTGAAAGTGTTAAGCATGTAGAGACTGCTCAAATTGCTCTAAGATCAAAGTCCTTAACAGCTATAGGGAATACACTATCATAGGCAAATACGATTGCAATACTGACTTCTGTTTATACTGTGTGATTTGTCCATGTGGCAAATACTACTTAGGCAGCACTATCCATAGGGTGAAGAAGAGAGTATTAGAACATACACATACAATTAAATGCAATGATGAGCATTAGCCATTAGCCCGACATATAAAAAAAAACATTATCAGAATGAAAAATTGTTGTCATTTATTGTTCTAGATTTCACATCACCTCAGTTAAGGAGAGGGAACAGATAACGCAACCTAAGAATTCTTGAGTCGAAGTTCATTATAGATTTTCAAACACACTCACTTCTACAGGTTTGAGCTCGAGTGAGGAAATGTCAATACATTTAGGACTGTAATGCCACAACTTTGAGGTGTTTTGTTACTGTCCCCTGAACATTTCAAAACCCCCGTTCTGAGCATATGTAAATTGATAATTATTAATGTTGTCCTCTTGCTAGCTTCCAGCTGTAATATGTAATATAGATTGATTTTAGAGCTGTTTATTTCTGATTCTCACAGTACACTTTTTAAATCTTTTTCCACACGGGTTTGAGCACTGCATGTTACGGGGGAGTAGCCGGATGAGCACACCGCCCACTTATGTGGTTTGCACATTGGCATAGATAAGAATATGAATGTGCTAGCCCACATGGGCAAGATGGAACATTGGCATGGAACTCAGTAGCAGTCTGTGCAATCAGAAAGACAGGTGCATGCAGGTAGGAACACCAAGGTCACTTATTCCTCGTCTTAGTATAGAACCTTACCTATAAGCCAATATGCTGCATGTAGTGATTTTGCCCACTTGCGCAGTAGTATAGAATAAGTCAGCATATATGAGGCAGCATTGGGATGTCATACAGTAATGGCTGAATGATAGGCATATATGAACGATGGTTCGATATCAGCCTTCTGCAAGTGTTAGATTACTGACATGAGCTCGTGGATTGACAAATGGGCTGCAAACACTCAAAGCAATGTGCTCACCACATCTCATGGATTAGGATGTGAGTGACTTTGAGGAATTTTATGTATTTTACATTTCTTGAAAGTTCTGAGATGCAATTAATTATATTGCATTGAGGATTACTTGCCAATGTTTTTGAGATACGAATATTGAATGCCATTTGATGCAAAATATATGAATAACTGCATGACATCATGCTAGAGGCACCAAGAGATATGTACTTTAAGATGTTGGATGTCCTAATGTGAAATTCTTTCACTCTGCATAAGGTAGTCCTACCTTCATGATCATGACCTTAACACTGTAAATGGCTTTGCCAGCTCTGTCTTGGCACCATGAACAAGGCTACGGCCGAAATGCATTGTTGAGGCAGCGCGTTGTGAATAAAGTAATTTCAAGCATCCTGGTGTCATCCTGGTGTTTCCGTATTGGTGGAGGCATGGTGTTTATATATATATATATATTACCTACTGGCAGTCGCCAGTAGGTAGTTATAGTTAGGACCTATGTTCCATAGGAAATCCGCAACAGTCTATTTGGAATAACGTTGGCGCCGATTGATGAATCTTCGCGAAATATTCCAAACTTTTGGCCAGCAGAGGTCTGCTCCTATCCTTAAAATTTCACGGTGATTTGTCAAGCGGGGGCTGAGAAAAACGGGGGGTCCCAAAACGCGTTTTCCCCATGCATTTTCCCATAGGACCTGTTGACGCAGCTACAGCCCGAACTGCTGAACGGAATTACACCAAATTTGGCAAAGAGGTAATCCTCAGTTCAGACTCGTGCCTTTTGCTTAAATGGTGTAAATCCGTTCAGTAGTTCCTGAGAAAATTAGAGTTAAAAAAATTAGATATATCTGGGCGGAGCCTAACCACACATCTCATTGTGAGATCTGATTGGCAGTCAGTACTTCATCCAAGAAGTGTTGGCAGCCATCTTGGGACCAATATACATGATAGCACCTCATTAAAAAGCATTGCAGTTAATAGAAGGTTTTAAGACTTTAGTTACATTATAAATCATTTGTTGGTGGTACCATACTCATTTTAGGAATTGTGGTTTGTTCTAAGGTGATTTTACCATGTGAAAAAGCCTTCTGCTGTGATATCATGAATCATGCTTGAGAGAAAACTATTTTCTCATGCTTTTCCCACAGAGGTTTGGAATGTGATCTATAAGCTAAACTGAGAGCATATTTTCTGTAAATTCACATTATCTTTCTCAGTTATGTGAGAATGAAGTCTGACATTCTCAGTAAAACATGTACATCCAACAAGGGCAGAGACTGTCAGTTGATTCCTTTGTGTTCTACTGCAGCTTCCCAGAGTGTTCTAAAGAACAACTAGAGCGCTAACAGTCCTACTTATGACAAACGTATTGCACACCTGAAGCCATCTTGATTGGAATAAAGTGGTAACTCTTAAAACATTTAATTTACAAAGGAACAAAATGAGGGGGTTCATTTTGCCGCAGAAATTATGATTAGTGCTGCAGAAGGAAAAATTAGGGCACATTTTGACTTCTCAAATCCTCTTCTATTTCATAAAAAAATTCTGACATGCAGACTGAAACATGCACTTTGAATACCAGCAGCAGACTTCCCTGGTGAGCAGTAGCTTTACTACAGTGATCTAATGAGCAACTAGAGTGTTAACATTCAGAATTTATACCAAATGTGTGACACATCTGAATGCCTTCTTGATGGAACCAAAGTAAAAAACTGAAAGTATTTCCTAATGAGTAGACTGCAGTAAATGAGGAAATTAGGAAACTTCATAACAAATAAATCTCCCAAGATGGCCACCAGAGACAAAAGAGCCCAAATGTAGCCCAAATATCACCCAGATGTAGCCCAAATATAGCCCAATGACAATCAATCAATCAATCACTGCATTTCTAAAGCGCGCTACATACCCGAGACGGTCTCAAGGCGCTGGGGGTGCTACTGGTCGAAGAGCCAGGTCTTGAGGAGTCTTCTGAAGGCCAGCAGGTCCTGGGTCTGTCGTAGGATGGTGGGGAGAGTGTTCCAGGTCTTGGCGGCGAGGTAGGAGAAGGATCTGCCGCCGGCAGTGGTTTTTCGGATGCGAGGGACTGTGGCGAGGGTGAGGTAGGCTGAGCGGAGGCTTCGGGTGGGGGTGTGGAAGCTGAGTTGGTTGTTGAGGTAGGTGGGTCCGGTGTTGTGCAGTGCTTTGTGTGCGTGGATCAGGAGCTTGAAGGTGAGCCTTTTGTAGACGGGGAGCCAGTGCAGGCCTCTCAGGTGGAGTGTGATGTGGCTGCGGCAAGGGACATCGAGGATGAGTCGGGCTGAGGCGTTCTGGATGCGTTGGAGTCGTCTCAGGATCTTGTTTGTAGTTCCTGAGTAGAGGGCGTTCCCGTAGTCTGTTGGTGATGAGGGCCTGGGTAACGGTTTTTCTCGTGTCGAGGGGGATCCATTTGAAGATCCTGCAGAGCATACGGAGGGTGTTGAAGCAGGACGCGGAGACGGCGTTGACTTGCCTGGTCATGGAGAGAGTGGAGTCGAGGATGACCCCCAGGTTGCGTGCGTGGTCCGTAGGTTCCAGGGCAGTGCCTAGTGACGTGGGCCACCAAGAGTCGTCCCAGGCTGATGGGGTGGGTCTGAGAATGAGGACCTCTGTCTTGTCTGAGTTCAGCTTCAGTCTGCTGTCCTTCATCCAGTCGGCTACGGCCTGCATTCCTCTGTGGAGGTTAGCTTTGGCGGTGTGGGGATCTTCGGTGAGGGATATGATCAGCTGACAGAATGTCCCAGAGTGTTCTTAAGAACAACTAGAGCGCTTACTGTCTTACTTATGACAAAAGTATGGCACACCTGAAGCCATCTTTATTGGAATAAACTGGTAACACTTAAAACATTTAATTTAAAAAGTAACACAATGAGGGGTTCATTTTGCCATAGAAATTATGATTAGTGCTGAAGAAAGAAAAATTAGGGCACATTTTGAGTGACTTCTGAAATCCTCTTCTATTTCATTAAAAAATTCTGATATGCAGACTGAAACATGCACTTTTAATCCCAGCAGCAGACTTCCGTGGTGAGCAGTAGCTTTACTACAGCGATCTAATGAGCAACTAGAGTGCTAACATTCAGAATTTATGGCAAATGTGTGACATATCTGAATACCTTCTTGATGGAATCAAAGTAAAAAAACGAAAGCATTTCCTACTGAGGAGACTGCAGTAAATGAGGAAATTAGGAAACTTCATAACAAATAAATCTCCCAAGATGGCCACCAGAGACAAAAGAGCCCAAATGCAGCACAAATATCACCCAGATGTAGCCCACATGTAGCCCAATGACCGAAGTGTGCAAAAAACTTATTTTTTGTGTATTTGTAGTTTTATATAGTGCAGACTTGTCAGGTATTGGAGTGTTTTGCATGAGCATTTGTTACATCACACAAGATCAAATTCACTTTGGTTGTAGACATGGGGAGATTAAGTGATTTGACCAGAATAAAAGAATGTTGAGCTGAAGCAGAAACTCCAACCTGGTTCCCCAGTTGCAAAGTCTGCAGCTCTGGAAGTAACACCACATCCTCTCCCCTAAGTGCAACATTTAATCAAGTGGTCAACTGGATAAAAAAACATAAAGATTACAAATAATTTAAAAGTTCTTTGTCGCTATTTGAAAACTAAGAAAATATGTCCTCATTTTAGTTTTTTAGAGCACTAACCATAATTTTGATGCAAATAAGACCCTCTCATATGTAATTTCTAAAGGGAATGCTCTAGGTATTACAGTTTTGATTACATCAAGATAACGTCAGGCGTTCCACACTTTTGAAATAAATATAGAATGTTAGCAATCTAGTTGTTCATTGGGATACTGTTGAGAGGCAGAGGCCAGGGGCATGGACTCTGAAAATTGAAGGCAGGTAGGAGAGTGCAGAGGCAACAATTTGACCACACTGGGCCGGCAGGAAGGGCAGTGGCAGCACAACAGACTATGGAGGGCAGTGGAAAGGGGGGCAGGGGCAACAAACCAACAATACAGGACTGGCAAGAGAGGCTGTGGCAATATAATAGACCATTGTGGGCAGAAAGAAGTGGCAGTGGTAGTACAACCATACATGCTAACAGACCCGTTTCAGCCAGGAAACGTCCAATGTTTTTAAGCTCAAATGGGCTTTATTTGATCTGTCTCATGTCTACAATCTCCTCTTTTTTAATGTAACTCAAAGGGGACAATCAATACCCCAGTTTTTTTTCAAAATCTCCCTCTTACCAAGTTCAAAATGTTCGCAAGTATGGTACATTGGATCATGGTAGGCAGGAGGTATTGAGGTAGTGACATGGACTCGGATAACAGAGGACAGGAGGGACATGGAGAGGTGCACCAAACTGATCCTACAGAGCAGTCATCAGGGTTTGCAGCAGCACAATACACCACACAGGGCATGCGGGACGGGAGTGCAGCACAACAATCCATAGAAAGCAATAGGGAGGGGACAGGACCATGCACATGGACAACAGAGAACAGAGGGGAAAGAGGCAATGGTAGCTAGCTGACCATAATGGACAGACAGGAGAGAAAGCTGCAGCATAACAGACCATAAAGGGCAGAAGGGACGGATCAGGGTCATTACAATGGAACAGACAAGCCAGGAGGGAGGGAATAGGGGTCTGCACATGGAAACAGAGGGCTGGGGGCAAGGGGGGAGGGCAGGAGCAGCAAGATGACCATGGAGGTCAGGCAGGATGGGCACTAGAAACAAGACACACCATGGAGAGCAACAGTGAGACTATGATGGCATACACACAGACCATGGAGGGAAGGTGGGAGGGGGTCAGGGGCAGCTAGCTGACCACACAGGGAAGGTGGGAGGGGCCATGGCAGGACAGAAGATCATGCATGGCAAGCGGGAGGGTTAGTGGCAGCACAATGGCTATGATGGGCAAGAAGGAGGGTGCAGTGGCATGCACAAAGGACCATGGAGGATAGAAAGGAGGGTCAGGACCTGGACACAGACAAGAGAGTTCAGGGGAAGGGGCCTCACAACAGACCGCGTGGGGCAGGCAGGAGGAGCAGTTGCAGCAGAACAGGCCAGGGAGGGCAGAAGGGTGTGGCAGTAAAATGGACCATGGAGGACAGGAGGAAGGGGATAGGGGCATGGCATGTGGACAGGCAGGGTGGAGGTGTCAGGGACAGGTTACAGTCATCTGACAATGCTAGGCAGGTGGGAGGGGAGTGGCAGCTCAACAGAACACTCAGAGTAGATAGGAGTGGCAGGTCCATGGAACATGGTGGGCAAAAAGGATGAAGCAGGGGCATGCACAAAGACATCGGAGGGCAGGGGGAAGGAGAATAGGGGCAGCAACCTAAGCACAAAGGCTAAGCAGGAGGTCAATGACGGGCCATAGAATTGGGCAATGGAGGGCAGGAGGAGTGGACTGGTACATCATGCTAAATGGAGGGCAGTGGCAGCACATCAGACCATGCACGGCAGGAGGGAGGAGGCTAGTCCATGGATTCATACAACAGAGGATAGGGAGGAGGTGGATGGGGCAGCAAGCTAACTGTTCAGAGAAGGTGGGTATTAGGAACTTTATTGTTTTTAAAATGTGTGTCTGTGCGAACTACTTAAAATATGAACAAGTATGCAGCATAATCTCACTTTTATTCAGGAAGAAGAGGACGTTTGTGACTGTGACTCCGGGCTCACTTGGCAGAAACACCCCCTAACCCTCCACCCACCATCGCAAAATGTAATGCCTGTGAAAAGGGTAGGTGGACGCAGTGGTATATAGAACATAGTCCTGAGAGCACGATTGAAAATGAAAACTAGATATAGTATATGGCATAAACTATGCACCAAAAAGTGTGATATAAGATGAACCGGGGCGTGAAATATAATATGCAATACATTGTGCGCAATGACAGATTTATTGGAGAGCGCGAGATAGCACAGGCACTAGCGCGTGCTATGCGAAACTCGCCTTGGAGTGTAATATGCACAGGGCAGTGTTGTGTAACCTAACTAGTCTCTAAAGTTGTAATATAAAATATGTGCTGGGGAGTGTAACGTTGCATATGCACTGTGACAAAGATATGGATCCCATATTGTAATATGTATGGCATAGCGCTGTGCGTTATAACATAGGCATCGAGGAAGGCACGTTAGATGGGGCAATATATCCCGTGTGAAGGCAAGTGTGGCATGACATATTCACAGGGTGGTGTTACAGTGCACATGGGATAGAGAGTGTCATAGCATACGCACTAGTTTGTGGAATACAACACAGAGGTGTGCGGCACTCGGCGGGCACTGGTGGGTGTAACACACCATTGGGCTCAGCCAGGAGCACGCTGTGACTCTCAAGCGAGGTTCGTCTCCTTTCCAGAGTAAAATAAAAAGTATTACACATCCGGCGGTGGATGTGTGTTTTATTAACCGTGAGGGGGGTTTCTTGCATAGTTTGGTCGAATTTTTGTCGAATCCCCTTTGAATGGCTTGGTGAGCATGTGTATTAAATGTGCCCGTCAATAGCTACCCATGTTTGTATAAATAAACGACAAGGGTGTCTACTAGCATAAGGAGGATCACAGTGGCAGATGGCTTATGTTAAGAGTCTTATTAGGTGGAGGTATATACTCATTGATCACTTATTATGGCCCAAACCAAGATGATCCCTCGTATTTAGACCTTATTCGAAATCATCTGTTAAATGTAAATGACCCTATTATTTGGTGTGGCGATTTTAACGTCGTGCTGAATCCACAACTTGATAAGTCCCCAAACTCGAGGGCCAGCGTGGCTTCTAAATCTCGGTAAATCCTATTATCAATAATGACACAATTGGGTTTAGCCGACATATGGAGGGAAAGGGCGGGGAATAAATTGGGAGTTTCATTTCGGAATCTTAAATATAAGCACAGATCAAGAATCGATAATGCTCTGTTCAGCTATTGCCTTAAAGACTCATTAATGGAGATATCATATCTTCCCTCTCACCTTTACGATCATTCAGCTATCTCTTTTATTTTGAAGTTAGGCCAGCGGTCAGGACACGTGTCTTGGTCATTTGACCGGTCCATCCTTCATGATGAGGACGAAATTAGTTTTCTAATAGCCGAAACTAAGTCTTTTCTAGAAGTGAATCTAGATTCTACCTCAATTCCCAATGTATGGGATGCTTTGAAGGCATTTTGCTGAGGAAATATTACCTCTAGAGCCTCCCGCAGAAGGAAGGTATACAAGGAAAAGATTACAAACATTGAAGTTGAAATGAAATCTATTGAACAGCAACTTAGTACCTCTATAGGCTCAATTAGACAGCAAGAAAAATTAGCCCATTTAAAAACACAATTGGAGTGTATTTTACAGGAAAGGGTTGCTAGTAGATGGGAGGCAAGCAAAACTCCCACTTTGAGTTTGGGGAAGCAGCTGGGAGGATGCTAGCGTCGAAAATAAAAGCAGATCAAGCAAAAAAATTTATTAGAGAGATAAAGCTGGAAGGCGATGAATGTCCTCGAACTGCCACCTCTGATATAGGCAGAGCCTTTCAGGAATTTCTTCAGGCCATCTACAAAGAGGATATCACTGATGATCCTTTTGCAAGGAACTCTTGGTTAGATAAAATATCCCTGCCAAGTCTCACCCAGCTTCAAAGTAGCTATTTGGATTCGGAAATAACTGAAATAGAGGTCAGAGAAGTTATTGGGCAACTCAAGCAAGGGAAGGCAGCTGGTACAGATGGCTTACCTGCAGAACTATATCTGAAGCTATAATTCCAACGTTGACGGTTTTGTTCAGTAGTATTCTGTTAAAAGGGAATGACCCTCCTAAATCATGGAACGATGCTATCATAGTCTTGATACTTAAACCGGGGAAAGACCCGATTGAATGTGGATCATACCGTCCGATATCACTTCTCAACGACTATAAAAGTTTTGCGGCCATTATGTCAGCCAGATTGGGGAAGGTCATAGCCTCAATAATTAATCAAGATCAAAAAGGGTTTATAAAGGGCCGCCAGTTGGCTGACCTTACGCATGATTTAGTCCGGGCCATTGACATTGCCTCTAGCTTCTCTCTGCCATTAGCCACTTTCACGTTAGACGCAACTAAGGCCTTTGACAGGGTGAGTTGGCCTTATCTGACTGCGGTATTAAATAAATTCAATTTTGGTGAGAACTTTCGTCAAGTGATCTCTCTTTTGTATAAGGCTCCATCTGCTAGACTTTTGGTAAATAACACCTTGTCGGAACCTGTAAATATTACAAGGGGGACAAGACAGGGCTGCCCTCTTTCTCCCCTTCTTTTCAATTTGTATATTGAGCCTTTTGCTCAAGTTCTACGGGAGGAAGTTAATATCCCCTCTTTTAAATACGAGGGGTGGGAAAGGAGGGTAGCACTTTACGCGGACGACATTCTCATTTTTTCAGTTGACCCGGTCTTAGTTTTTCCAACAGTAATTAAGCGCGCAGAAGAATTCGGGCGGATCTCTGGATATGAGATAAATGCAAGCAAAACTGAAATTATGGTGTGGAATATAAACAATACATATCTTAATGTGACACCCTCAATGAGATATCTCGGTATCCACATCACCCAAGACGTGGGGAATATTGCAGAACTAAATTTGGATCAGGTCTTTAAAGATTGCCAAAAAAAACTAAAAGCGTGGTCCTATCTCCCACTTTCTATATTTGGTAGAACGAATCTAGTTAAAATGGCTATCCTCCCCAAGTTTACTTTTTTATGTAATACTATTCCCCTAGCTTTTGACCCTAAACAAATAGAAACATTTCAGCGGGAAATTAACTCCTTCATCTGGAAGTATAAAGCCACGAGATTGGCGTGGAAAAAATTACGAAGGAGGAGGGAAAAGGGTGGGCTGGCACTACCTGATTTACAGTACTATGCTTGGGCTCTCCAACTATCTTACTCCAGAATGCTTTTGAAAGCGCCATCAAACTCCTCGATAGGTCTAATGTTTAAAGCCATGTTGGTTGGGGCGGAATTACCCTCTCAGGGATTTATGTTTAAGTTTGGAGACCAAAAGTTTTTTAAGAAGGGTAAATTAAAGTCTCTTCAATCTATGGCCAGTATCTGGGCTCAGATTAAAAAGAAAATAGGGCTGTCTTACTTTTCAAACTATGCCCCGGTGTGGGACTCCCCGGGTTTACCAATGTGTTTGAGGGACGGGTTGGCGTCCCCCCTGAAACATGCCGGCATTGTAAGGTGGGGAGAGTTGTTGGTAAACGACGCACTGCTGACATGGGACGAACTAAGCGATAAGGTCGGCCCTGGGCTATCAAGATTTAAATATATGCAGCTTGAGAGTTGGGCTCGGGCTCTAGCTAGGAAGGCTGTCCCGTTGGGTAAATTTTGTAATTTGGAACAACAGCTTATCATTAGGCAGGCGGGCGGCAAAGAGGTGGCTTTTTGGTATTGGAGTATTTTGGAGGAGGTGGATGGCGATTTTAGCCTCCCTGACCAACTATGAGGAGAGGAGACGGGGCGACAGTGTGAGCAAATATGGCTTACTTCATTTACCATCTTATATAGATTAGTTAAACCCGCGTGGTTAAGGCGTAACCATCTATTCACCGTTCACCGTGCTTATCTCTCTCCTTTAAGACTATCAAAATTTCAGCCAGGAAAGAGATGTAACAAGTGTAACCTCTTGGATGCTTCAGATACACATATGTTTAAGGATTGCCCTTCTATCTGTATTTTCTGGGAGAAAATAAAGGATACACTGGATTCTATACTAAATTGCTCTGTGCGTATTACTCTCTCATTGGTTATTTTTGGCATAGACGAAAACATATTGGGTCAGGCAAGATCTTTCCTTTTTTACGCTATTCTCCTGGCAAGGCGGCAAATATGTAGGTTTTGGGTAGATGCCGTACCTCCATCACACGGTGATTGGCTTACATCTTTATACAATACATCTAAGCTGGACCTGGCTAGACGTGTCACCAAAAAAAATGTGGCCTTTTGGGACCTTCTGTTAAACTGGTCATAGACGCCGGGGTTTTTTTTTTTGTTGTTTTTATTTGTTTTTCCCCGGGTCCTATGATTATGCCTTGGTTACTTTCTGGATATTGGACGCCGGTCTCATTGTTCAACGATTCGCCCCACCAGGCTGAACAGATTCTTCGATGGAGTAATTAAGCTAACTAGCTTTCCTCACCATGGAGTTATCTTCCGCCATTCTGTGAATTGTGTCCTGGTATGCGAGTTAGCCCGAGAATCTAGGTTGTTCTCTCAGGTCGTGACACACTAGGTGGCTGGTGACTCTTATAAGAGGGTTAATGGCAAATGAGGACATCAAAAAATAAAAAAATAAAAGGGTGTCTACTTGGAGAGTACCCACCAGCGGGGGCGACGGGATTAGGCACGGTAGGGTGTCAGACACGTCAGAGCTTCACTAGCGGTGTAAATACATTCCACGCGGATTCATTGTATGCATAGTCACCTTTTAATGAATATCACGCAAATTGTCATGGTGATAGGTACATACTTTTTGTCCAGCATGTCCTAGGTGTTTCTATAAATATACATTTTTTAAAAATAATAAAAAACAAAGGCCGGCCCCGGGGGATGGGGTCGCCGGGCCATAAGTGGCCTGAGGAGGGGGGCAATGCAGCCCCCCTCCTAAAGAATAAAAAAAAAAAAGGCCATGACCTGGGGGTTGGGGTCCCCGGGGCCGATTAAGGCCTTGGGAGGGGGGTCACGCGGCCCCCTTCCAAATTTATTTTTTTCAACACCAAAAAAAAATAGGGTGCAGGCCCTGGGGGATGCGGTCCCCAGGGCCAATAAATTAGAAAAAGAAGGGGGGCCACACAGCCCTCCTTCTTAAAAAAATAAAATAAATAAAAGACTGGCATCGTGCCAGAGGCCACGCCCCCTCCTTGCAGCACTCTGCAAACGCGCCCCCTGGCCAGTTGTAAGTTGGGGAATTAATTCCCCTTCAATACTGAGGGTCCCTGAGGGCCAACTAGCCCAACAGGTATCTCCAGTATGCGCCAGGGAGCTGCGTTGCTTTTTACACCTCTATGCAACGCAGCTCTGTGGCGCTTACTGGAGGTACCTAGTGGGCTAGTTTGACCCTAGGGACCCTTAGGATTGAAGGGGACTTAATCTCTCAACTTAGAACGGCCACAGGGCGCGTTTACACAGTGGTGAAGGGAGGGGACGGGGCCTGAGGTGACGTGTGCAAACACGCCCTGTGGCGCGTTTTAAGTTGGAGAAATAATTCCCTTTCAATCCTGAGGGACCCTGGGGGCCAACTAGCCCACCAGGTGCTTCCAGTAAGTGCCACAGCTCTGCGTTGCAGAGAGGTGGTGCAGGCCGTGCCCCTTTTTACACCTCTCTGCAATGGAGCTTACTGGACGTACCTAGTGGGCTATTTTGCCCCAAGGGACCCTCAGGATTCAAGGGGACTTAATCTCCCAACTTAAAATGGCCACAGGGCGTGTTTACACAGTGGGGAAGGGAGGGGACGAGACCTGAGGTGACGTGTGCAAACACGCCCTATGGCGCGTTTTAAGTTGGGGAAATAATTCCCCTTCAATCCTGAGGGCCCCTGGGGACTAACTAGCCCACCAGGTGCTTCCAGTAAGCGCCACTGAGCTGCGTTGCAGAGAGGTGGTCCAGGCCGTGCCACTTTTTACACCTCTCTGCAACGCAGCTCTGTGGCGCTTATTGGAGGTACCTAGTGGGCTAGTTGGACCCTAGGGACCCTCAGGATTCAAATGATCTTAATCTCCCAACGCAAAAAGGCCACAGGGCATGTTTACACAGTGGTGAAGGGAGGGGACGGGGCCTAAGTTAACGTGTGCAAACACGCCCTGTGGCGCGTTTCAAGTTGGGGAAATAATTCCCTTTCAATCCTGAGGGACCCTGGGGGCCAACTAGCCCACCAGGTGCTTCCAGTAAGCGCCACTGAGCTGCGTTGCAGAGAGGTGGTCCAGGCCATGCCACTTTTTACACCTCTCTGCAACGCAGCTCTGTGGCGCTTACTGGAGGTACCTAGTGGGCTAGTTGGACCCTTGGGACCCTCAGGATTCAAATGAACTTAATCTTCCAACTAAAAATGGACACAGGGCGTGTTTACACAGTGGTGAAGGGAGGGGACGGGGCCTAAGTTAACGTGTGCAAACACGCCCTGTGGCGCGTTTCAAGTTGGGGAAATAATTCCCCTTCAATCCTGAGGGACCCTGGGGGCCAACTAGCCCACCAGGTGCTTCCAGTAAGCGCCACTGCTCTGCGTTGCAGAGAGGTGGTGCAGGCCATGCCCCTTTTTACACCTCTCTGCAATGGAGCTTACTGGACGTACCTAGTGGGCCATTTTGCCCCTAGGGACCCTCAGGATTCATGGGGACTTAATCTCCCAACTTAAAAAGGCCACAGGGCGTGTTTACACAGTGGGGAAGGGAGGGGACGAGACCTGAGGTGACGTGTGCAAACACGCCCTATGGCGCGTTTTAAGTTGGGGAAATAATTCCCCTTCAATCCTGAGGGCCCCTGGGGACTAACTAGCCCACCAGGTGCTTCCAGTAAGTGCCACTGAGCTGCGTTGCAGAGAGGTGGTCCAGGCCATGCCACTTTTTACACCTCTCTGCAACGCAGCTCTGTGGCGCTTACTGGAGGTACCTACTGGGCTAGTTGGACCCTAGGGACCCTCAGGATTCAAATGAACTTAATCTCCCAACGAAAAACGGCCACAGGGCGTGTTTACACAGTGGTGAAGGGAGGGGACGGGGCCTAAGTTAAGGTGTGCAAACACGCCCTGTGGCGCGTTTCAAGTTGGGGAAATAATTCCCTTTCAATCCTGAGGGACCCTGGGGGCCAACTAGCCCACCAGGTGCTTCCAGTAAGCGCCACTGCTCTGCGTTGCAGAGAGGTGGTGCAGGCCGTGCCCCTTTTTACACCTCTCTGCAATGGAGTTTACTGGACGTACCTAGTGGGCTATTTTGCCCCTAGGGACCCTCAGGATTCAAGGGGACTTAATCTCCCAACTTAAAACGGCCACAGGGCGTGTTTACACAGTGGGGAAGGGAGGGGACGAGGCCTGAGGTGACGTGTGCAAACACGCCCTATGGCACGTTTTAAGTTGGGGAAATAATTCCCCTTTAATCCTGAGGGCCCCTGGGGACTAACTAGCCCACCAGGGGCTTCCAGTAAGCGCCACTGAGCTGCGTTGCAGAGAGGTGGTCCAGGCCATGCCACTTTTTACACCTCTCTGCAACGCAGCTCTGTGGCGCTTACTGGAGGTACCTAGTGGGTTAGTTGGACCCTTGGGACCCTCAGGATTCAAATGAACTTCATCTCCCAACTTAAAACGGCCACAGGGCGTGGTTACACAGTGGGGAAGGGAGGGGACGAGGCCTGAGGTGACGTGTGCAAACACGCCCTATGGCACGTTTCAAGTTGGGGAAATAATTCCCCTTCAATCCTGAGGGACCCTGGGGGCCAACTAGCCCACCAGGTGCTTCCAGTAAGCGTCACTGCGCTGCGTTGCAGAGAGGTGGTCTAGGCCGTGACCCTTTTTACATCTCTCTGCAACGCAGCTCTGTGGCGCTTACTGGAGGTACCTAGTGGTCTAGTTGGACCCTAGGGACCCTCAGGATTCAAGGGGACTTAATCTCCCAACTTAAAATGGCCACAAGGCATGTTTACACAGTGGGGAAGGGAGGGGGCGGGGCCTGAGGTGACGTGTGCAAACACGCCCTGTGGCGCGTTTTAAGAGGTAGTTTTAATCCCCTGCCCTATTATATACTAGGGGCTTACAGAGGAGGTCATGCTGATCACAGGGGGACCCCAACGCATAGTGTTCCCTAGTGTATGTAGGTGTTTTCACTGTATTCTGAGTGTCTTTTAACATAGCACTGGCTCTAGGACTGGTTAGTCAGACTCAGTTACCACCAGTATCCGTCTGAAAAAGTTGAGGGTACAGGATGATTTTGCAACAAGGCTTCTTTCTGCTCTTCTGTTTGTTCTTTCTGCACGTTATCCTTCTTCCTGCACTTTTCTTCGTCTTTGAGGACTTCTGTTGCTTCTTTCTGCATTTCTTTTTTTTCTTTCTGTGCGTTTTTTCTTCTTTCTTCACATGTCCTATCACTGTAGGCATAGTTAGAAATTAGCATTTAAAAAACCTTTTAAATTCACTGAAAAGACCATAGGTTTCAGGCACGTTAAAGTTAGGAATTAGCATTTAAAAAACCTTAGAAATTCACTGAAAAAACCATAGGTTTCAGGGGCGTTATAGTTAGCTGGACTTTTCACTCGTACAAAACCATTGAAATTCCCCTGTTATAGTTAGTTCAGCTAACTATAACTCGCGCGCCCGCAATGCACTGCTGATGACGTCCCATATTACATCACTCATGACATGGTCAGTGACATCACTCATGACATCACTGATGACCAGTGATGAAATAATTGAAATTAATAAACAAAACATTTCACAACGATGCGCATAATATGTCCCCCATGTGCGCACGGTGCGCGAAGCGCATCGTGCGTATATGGCCCATCTCGCATAATGTGGGCACGCGGTGCGCGCAGCGCACCGCGTGACCACCGTGCGTGCATGGCACTAACTGCATAAAGGGGGAATTTCATTGGTTTTTTATCAGTAAAATGTACAGCTAACTATAACATGTGTGAAACCTATGGTTTTTTCAGTGAATATATATATATATATCACTGAAAAAACCATAGGTTTCACACATGTTATAGTTAGCTGGACATTTTACTCATAAAAAAACAATGAAATTCCCCCGTTATAGTTAGTGCAGGCAACTATAACTCACGCAACCGCAATCCTCTGCTGATGCTAATACTGTATTTAGACACTTATTTGCCCATGTCTTCTTCCATTAAATTTTAGCTATAAATATATTACAAATATTTTTTTTTCATAAAGACACATATGTCATCAGCAGAGGATTGCGGTCGTGTGAGTTATAGTTGCCTGCACTAACTATAACGGGGGAATTTCATTGGTTTTTTATGAGTAAAATGTCCAGCTAACTATAACATGTGTGAAACCTATGGTTTTTTCAGTGAATATATATATATACATATACATATATATATATATATATATATATATATATATATGTATTGGACCATGAGGAAATGAGACCAGTGACCTTGTGTGCATTTTGGCAATGTGATTATTCCTCATGCGTCTTTATCCAGATATTTGCAATAGCATGAATCTTTCAATAGAAGTGATGACAAGAGTACAAAGAGGTAAATCCCCACCAAACAAGGGTCCTTCCTCATAACTCTTAAGTGCTTCTTTGTTTGGTGGAGATCTCCTAATACTCTTTGGACTCAAGAACTCCTCACCAAAATCGGCAGGAAAATGACTGGGGGCCACTTGTTCACCTGTCCATCTTCCTAGCAAAAGGCAGGAAGACCTTTGCATACTACCAAGGTAAGCACGGCCAAATGGGCGAAGCTTCCAAGTGATTTGCACATTTCCATACCCGTAGTAATTTAAAAGGAGAACCATAGACTCTGCTCTCACCAGGAGTGGACAAGAAAGAACCCACTTGCCACAGTCACACACAGATTGTACTCCAATAGTTTAACAATGCATTCACCTTCATAAAGCTTTCTAGATCGTTTTTCAATATGGAATTGGCAAAAAAACACACTTGCTTTGCCTTCACCAAGCCCAGGAGTTACAATCATTTGTCCTTTACAGAATTGTAGCTTTAGCAGTGGCACCTGCTATGTTTATATTTGTAAATGCCTCTTCTTGAGGTTTAATTTCTGTGAAATGTGCATTAGAGGCAAAAGGGCCTGGCAAAACTTATTGTCTCGGGCTGATTTCGAACCCGGGTTCGCATCCCCCAGGGCCGGCTATTATTCAATGGGGAAGGGGGGTTATGCGGTCCCCCTCCCCAGGCCTATTTTGTCCCTGGGGACCCCACCCACTGAGGCATGGTCATTGTTCAGTGGGGAGGAGGGTTGCGTGTCCCCCCTCCCTGAGCTGATTTTGGCCCCGGGGACTGCATCCCAGGGCCTGGCCATGTTTCCCTGGGTCCCCTGGAGCCTACTCCATTCACCCAGTATGCATCTTGGGGACCGCAGGGGGAGCCCCCTGCTGGAAATGCTGCTCCCTTTGTGCAAGAGCAATAGTTTCATCTGTTTCCCTGCCCACATATCTGAGGGCAGGCAAAGAAATGAAGCCTCCACTTCCAGGAAGTGGGAGCTCTTTGATACCTACCGCTTGCTGGAAGTGGAGTGTTTGCTTTTTCTTGGCGGGAGATGTCAGTTCCCAACAAGGAAAGCAACAGCTATGTCCCGACGGTAGGCAACCCATAACATAGCAGGAGCCAGCCCTGGGTAGGTGGCGGTCCCAGGGCCATATATGGCTCCAGGAGAGGGGCAGCCTGCCCCCCTCCTTTGATCTGCATGGGCCGGCCTTGGAGAAGTGGTGGTCCCCGGGGCTTTATATGGGCTTGGAGGGGGGCTGTGCAGCCCCCTCTGTCTTTTAAAAGAGGTATTTGCTCCAGGGAGGTGGTGGTCCCCGGGTCCACACAGATCTCCAGCTTAATGTTTATTTTAGCCCCGGGTAGAAGGGGGTTTCCAGGACCTAGGGATGGTCTATGCATCCCCCAGCTGTTTTATTCATTTATAGCCAAGGGGAGATGGTGCTCCCCAAGGCTCTTGGAGCCCAACAGAGGGTGTCCCCACGGCCCCCCTCCTTAGTTTCAATAATACCCTGAGAAGGTGGTGGTTCCCGGGGCTAAAAGGACCACTAGGAGGGGGGCCCATGCGCCACCTCCTTTTATTTATTAATATCTGCATGCCCCAAGGATCTAGTCCAGTCGGGGGCTATAATGCAAACAAGCACTGGAAACATCATTTGTTTTCAGCCATTACAGACATCATGGATGAATATATGCATTAAGCCATTACAGACTTCATGAATTACATTTATTGGATAGTCAAAATAATTGTTTAATATCTATATAAAATTTCTACAATATGTGCCTTTGTGTGTTAATCAAGCCACTTGGAGCATTGAATTTAAACATGTCTCTATTTGATTACTTGTCTTGGAGATCAAGTGTCTCTCACTTTCATGAACAAAGGGTTTTTCGCTTTGTCATCTGCCTGCAAAGCAAGGTTCAGACGTCATGACTGACACAGTTTAAATGCCAATTAACACTTAGAGGGCCTCTTTCCGTTGGTTGTATGTGCTTGGCTTGGGGGTCATTTTGCAAGCATACCAGTTTGAGGATTGGGCACTCTCCTTTTGCAGTTCGACCTCGCTCGCTTATTACATTAGGGTAGAAAAATTTTCGCCCACCACTTTCAAAATCCACCAGCCGCCACTGGTCACAAGGATTATCTTTAGGGGGCCTTTCCATCTCGATTCCAAGCAAGACTTCCAAAGATGCTTCTTGATCACGACCGAATCACCTGGATTGAGTTTGTGGCAGTGTTCTTGGTGCTGTTCTCTTGTGGCAGCTGTAACCTGATAAGAAATAGAATGGACCACATCAGCCAACCCTTTGTAGTAATCAGGTATCATATCATCTTTGATGTTCAAAAGTGCATTTGCAGGTACAGCAGGCAGTCTCATTGATGTCACTGACCATGTCATGAGTGATGTAATATGTGACGTCATCAGCAGTGCAGTGCGGGCGCGTGAGTTATAGTTAGCTGAACTAACTATAACGGGGGAATTTCAATGGTTTTGTACGAGTGAAAAGTCCAGCTAACTACAACGCCCCCGAAACCTATGTTTTTTTCAGTGAATATATATGTATATATATATATATATATATATATATATATATATATATATATATATGTATTGGACCATGAGGAAATGAGACCAGTGACCTTGTGTGCATTTTGGCAATGTGATTATTCCTCGTGCGTCTTTATCCAGATATTTGCAATAGCATGAATCTTCCAATAGAAGTGATGACAAGAGTACAAAGAGGTAAATCCCCACCAAACAAGGGTCCTTCCTCTTAACTCTTAAGTGCTTCTTTGTTTGGTGGAGATCTCCTAATACTCTTTGGACTCAAGAACTCCTCACCAAAATCGGCAGGAAAATGACTGGGGGCCACTTGTTCACCGGTCCATCTTCCTAGCAAAAGGCAGGAAGACCGTTGCACACTAACAAGGTAAGCACGGCCAAATGGGCGAAGCTTCGCAGTGATTTGCACATTTCCATACCCATAGTAATTTAAAAGGAGAACCATAGACTCTGCTCTCACCAGGAGTGGACAAGAAAGAACCCACTTGTCACAGTCACACACAGATTGTACTCCAATAGTTTAACAATGCATTCACCTGCATAAAGCTTTCTAGATCGTTTTTCAACATGGAATTGCCAAAAAACACACTTGCTTTGCCTTCACCAAGCCCAGGAGTTACAATCATTTGTCCTTTACAGAATTGGAGCTTTAGCAGTTGCACCTGCTATGTTTATATTTGTAAATGCCTCTTCTTGAGGTTTAATTTCTGTGAAATGTGCATTAGGGGCAAAAGGGCCTGGCAAAACTTATTGTCTCGGGCTGATTTCGGACCCGGGTCCGCATCTCCCAGGGCCGGCTATTATTCAATGGGGAAGGGGGGTTATGCGGTCCCCCTCCCCAGGCATATTTTGTCCCTGGGGACCCCACCCACTGAGGCATGGCCATTGTTCAGTGGGGAGGAGGGTTGCATGTCCCCCCTCCCTGAGCTGATTTTGGCCCAGGGGACTGCATCCCAGGGCCTGGCAATGTTTCCCTGGGTCCCCTGGAGCCTACTCCATTCACCTAGTATGCATCTTGGGGACCGCAGGGGGAGCCTCCTGCTGGAAATGCTGCTCCCTTTGTGCAAGAGCAATAGTTTCATCTGTTTCCCTGCCCACATATCTGAGGGCAGGAAAAGAAATGAAGCCTCCACTTCCAGGAAGTGGGAGCTCTCTTGAAGAACCAGAACCTTATGGGCCTGGCGGCGCAGGGTACGCCCAAGTCTCCGGAGTTCACCTGCTTAGCTTCACAGAGACACGGGACACTCTGTCGGCGTTAGTAGATCAGATTTATTTAGCTGCAGCTAGTACAGTTATCCTAGAAGTACACAAAGTAGGTTCTCAGGAGACTGCCACTTCACTCTGTGGCGCACAGGGTTTTATACTACATAGGGTTCGAACATATTTACCAAAAGCACTCCCAGAACATACAGGAAAGAGCCAATAAGGAAAGTTGGAAGACAAGGCAGAACCAATAGAAAAGGTTTGAAAACTGAAGTGTCGGATGACTCGAAGAGACCTCTTCTCCAACTATGTTTGTCACCCCACCCTCAATCTAATTCATTAACAGACTCATAACTAACTTGCAGGTGGCGAGATACGTTTGTGTGTGTTGGAGGACAGTCGTGAAATGAGAGAATGCTAGCAGGAGACAGTGAAGGCCAGTCGATAAGATAAGGTCAGGGAAGAATAGTGTGAGCCAACAGATAGTTGAGACGGGGATTAGAAAAACCAGACAGGGATTAGTGTACTCGGCTAGTTCTAACACCAGCTTTGTAAATAGAGGCAGAAAACGTATTTCGACACCGGTTTGTAGAAAAAGCAGAATAGACTTTGTTCGGCGTGCTGCCTGAGTGATGGCAACACAAAATGGCGGCGAGCCACAAAATGGCAGGTCGATTCGATCGTGATCGAAAATCGAAGTTCCTCAGACCCTCCTTTTGCCAGAACTCAGGCAAGATAGGCTCATGTTAATCTGAGTCAATGTCGATAGCCATGAGGTCATCGAGTTGTTGCTGTAACATCATTCTTATGTTTTCTGTTACTTGTGGTTTGGGTTTTGGGATGCACATAGTAGCACAAAGGTCACAGATAGCGGGACCACAGTGCATACAAAGGCAACAGGAGAAAATAATGGTCAGAATTATACCAAGAAACGTTAGTGCTTTCCAGCCCCATTTAGACAGTGGTCCCCAAAACCATTCCGTAAAAGACCAATCTCCTTCATCCTGATGAATAGACTCAGAGATTATGTGCAACTTGGAGATAGCCTGGTATACTGTCGGAGCATCATTAGGTATGAAAATACAGCAACTTGATCCGATCAATTTGCACACTCCACCACGATCGGCAAGAACAAAGTCTAAGGCAATTCGATTTTGTAATGTCATAAGACGGTCCGCCTGTAGTTCTGCGGTGATGTTATTTAAGGCTCCTACAGTGATGTCTATTGTAGTCTCTACGACACAGACCAGTTGCCTTATATTTCTGCTGTTGGCCATAGGACCCAGGAATGTTTTGGTCTTGAAACAATGTTCGTGGTTTAGTCGTATTCAAGCGACGATGTGATGGAATTGCTTCCTGTAAAATGTCGTCGTCCTCTTTCTCAGACAAAGTCTCATTCAGGTGTGCATCGCTGAAGGGTACGAATCGTGGAACTCTTTCACTTTCACAGTCACCAATACCTCTGCGTACCCACTGATCATAGGGCAATGGCAAAGGCACTTTCTTACAATGCACACCGTGAATCCAATTTTTCTTTCCTTCGACTTTAACTGCTGTTCTCGTGGTCAACAAGACCATCCGTGGCTCTCGCCATCTGGGCTCCAAATTTCTTGATTTCTGGAAATTCTTGACGCAGACCCAGTCACCTGGTCGGATGGAATGACCTGGGTCTGTGGAGGCCTCCAGCAGAGCACTCTGAACCTGTTGATGGAGAACACGCAATTTAGTCGTAAGATCATGCAGATAGTCAATCAACATTGGATATGGCAAGTCTGAGTATTTCTTAGGGTGAGGGATTACCCATACGTTCGCCGGACGACCAAAGATCACTTCGTAAGGGCTAAGTCCCAAACGAGAGTGTACTGTAGTTCTGGTGGAGAGCAGAGCTAATGGCAAAGCATCGGGCCAATTGAGTCCTGTACTCGCTTGAACCTTTGCTAATTTTAACTTCAAGGTTCCGTTGTAACATTCTACTAAACCCGCTGATTGTGGATGATTTGCCGCATGGAACTTTTGCTTAATACCAAGACCTGCACAAACTTTTTGCATGACTTGGCCAACAAATTCGCTCCCATTGTCACTCCAGACAATGCGCGGCAAACCGAACCTGGGGAAGAATTCTTTTAGAAGGATTTTAGCTGTGGATAGGGCTGTGTTATCTTTTAGAGGATATGCTTCTATCCATCTTGAGAAGGCGCATACTACCACCAGAACATATTTGAGGTTGTTGCATCGCTCCATATGAATATAATCGATTTGCAACACCTCAAATGGATATGTCGGGGGAGCAAAGTGACCCGCTGGAGTTGGGGGTTCCCTTTCCCGGGTTGTACATTAAACAAACAATGCAGTGCTTCACTACATTGTCTGCACATTTTGGGATACTTTCATTCTGCCATACTGGAGCCAGAAGTTTACAAATACCTTTTGCACTTATGTGGGCTGGACCATGTGCCATAGTAACTACTGGGAGAACACAGGCATCTGGTAACAACCAACGTTGATGTTCAGATAATTCCACCCAACAACCCATCTCATCTAACATTCCTGTACTTTCTTTCCACTTGCTTATCTCCCTCTCTGAAGCCTCTTTCTGAATCGCTTTTACACTTTCCACTGTATTCTCATACATTCCTCTTTCTCTGACCCAATTCGCAGGACCTGCCACATATATTCGACTCGTTGAATCTCTTGCTGTTTTCTTTGCTACTTCGTCTGCAAACGCATTTCCTCGACCAACGTCATCCGTAATCTTTTTGTGTGCACTACACTTCACGATTGCTATTTGGGTGGGTAAGGCAAGTGATTCGAGAAGATCGGTCACTAACTGACCATGTTGTATTTTGGTGCCGTGTGAAGTGAGAAAACCCCTTTCCCTCCAGAGACGCCCAAAGTTGAACGCTACACCAAAAGCGTATTGGCTGTCAGTGTACACGTTCACTCTTTTCCCTTTTGACAGTACGCAAGCTCTTGTTAACTCTATCAATTCTGCTGCTTGCACTGAATTATGTCTAATGCGTGCAGCTTCCACCACTGTGTGCAAAGTAGTCACAGCATAGGCTGAAACTGCTCCATTAGGCATCTTAAAACAAGAACCATCTACCCATAGAGTTCCATCCGGATTCTCTAGCGGTGTGTCTCTCAAGTCAATTCTTCCTTTTGTCTCTTCCTCAGTACGGAGAAACAATCATGCTGATCCTCAATACTTTCCTCATCTGGGAGGGGCAACAAAGTAGCTGGATTCAGAATATTACATCGTTTGATGTGTATGTGACTAGACAAAAGCGTCAGCTCGTATCCAGTTAGACGAGCACTCTTAAGATGCTGCGTTTTCGTTCTGTTAAGTAAAGTATCCACTGCATGTGGTACCATGACTATGACAGTGTTATCCAACACCACTCCAGCAGACTGCCGAATAGAAATTGCTGCTGTCGCTTTGAGACAACTGGGCAATGCTTTAGCTACAGGATCTAACGTAGCCGAAAAATAGGCACATGGCCGCTATTTGTCTCCAAATTGTTGTGTTAAAACTGACAATGCACAACCTTCTCTCTCATGAACATGGAGCGTAAAAGGCTTAGTGTAATCTGGGGTACCTAGTACAGGAGCAGAACACAGAGCGGTACGTAAGTCAGTGAAACTCTTTTGGCACTCATCAGTCCAAGGAAGGGGGTGAGGCGTATCTTTTAAAGTGAGTGCCAACAAAGGTTTGGCAATTAAAGAGAAGTTAGGGATCCACTGTCTACAATAAGAAGTAATACCCAGAAAGGCACGTACTTCCCTTTGTGTGGATGGTACAGACATTCGCATGATTGCTTGAATTCGTTCTGGTGTCAATCGTCGTCCCTCCTTTGATAGGAGATGACCCAAATAGGTAACCTCTCGACAAACATATTGTAGTTTGGAAGGTGAAACCTTGTGATTCAGTCTAAACAAATGGCATAACAATGCAACAGTGACATTTCTACAAATCTCTTCTGAATCAGCGGCTACTAACAAGTCATCCATATACTGGATAAGAGCAGCACCAGATGGCAAATGAAAAGTATCGAGATGACATTTTAAAGCTTGACTGTAAATGGAGGGACTTTCACAATAGCCTTGGGGTGCGCGCTTAAACCGGAAGCTTCGGCCTCCAAGAGAGAAACCAAAAATCTCCCTACTCTCTTCTGCCATGGGAATACTAAAGAAGGCATTCTTTAGATCAATAACAGAGAACCAAGTCGCTGTGGAAGGTATCATTGTCAACAGAGCAGTGATATCTGGAACAACAGGAAATTGTGGGATCACAATTTTGTTGACCTCCCGCAAATCAATAACAAAACGGTACACAGGAGGCTGAGAAGGATCAGTGCGTTTGAGAACAGGAAGAATAGGACTATTGCATGTGTTACCTCTTGTTTCTTCAACCACACCCTTCTGAATCAAGTCATGAATGATTCCCAAAAGCGCCTTTTCACCTTCAGCAGAAATTTTGTACTGTGGGATGCGCGGTAATTCAACATTAGGCTTGAGGGTGACAACATAGGGTGGAATCTCAAGACAACCCACATCGTTCGGACCCGTGGCCCAAAGTGCTGCTGGAAGAGAAAGTAATTCAGGTGGAAACTGATCTTTGGACAAATACATTGGGGAGGCCAATTTCTGTCCTAAAGTGAGATGTACGCCAGAAGGAGAACAATATATCGTAGCATGCATTCTTTTCAATAGGTCTAAACCCAACAGATTCTCACCGCAACCATTCGTCAACAAAAGTGGAACTTCCAAATCATAGGGACCAACTGAAATAGGCAAAGGGCAAGAAACTAGGTTGCGAACAGGGGCGCTAGAAAATCCTACAGAAACATTCGTTAAGCCAGACAAAGGTGCCCCAGGGAGTTTAGAATGAATGATAGAACTTCTCATTGCCCCAGTATCTAGAAGTAATGGCTCTGAAACACCCATTGTAGTGACGTTAACATAAGGTCCATTTTGATCTACTGGGATTGGCACAACTCCCTTACTTTGTCCATGGCTGTCCTAGTTGGCATGAAGACTCTCATTCTCGCCTTCAACATAATGGTCTTCATTGTAATACTGAGTAGACCTCACATTTTTCTGATCAAAGTAGTTCATGGAATTGGGAGAAGGAAGGGCACGCTATTCTTGAGTCAACACACCTCGACCTCTACCTCTGTTTGCTGACTGAAGGCCAGCACGACCTCATGGAGCAGATAACGCTCCATTGCGCTGCAATAAAACCGGACAACTATTCTTAAAATGACCTTCTTCTCTACAATACGCACATTGATTAGGTCCTAACAAAGGTCGCGGAATGTATGGCTCAGGTTTTTGATACAACCTCTGGAACTGCGGAGGCTGTTGAAATTGAGGCTGAGCATAACGTGGTGCATAGGCTTGTTGCAAGAGAACCTTTGTTTTTAATTCTTTTGTCTTTTTCTCTTGCTTTTCTTTTTCTTCTTTGTCCCTATTCTCATAATACTGCGCAGTAGCCAATATCTGGGCAGAAGAAGAAACAGCCCATGAACTTTCTGAATCTTTTAATTTGGGTGACAGCTCGGGAAGCAAATTGAATACAAATTTGTCCACAAACAGTCGCTGTCCACCCTCTGTAGCCATATCTTGACCACTGTGGTCGATAAATGTCTCCTCGAAACGAGTAAAGAAATCAGAAACACTCTCATCTTTCTTTTGTTTGCATGCTGCTAATTTATCCCAATTAACTCTCAATGCAGGCATCATAGTTTTCATTAAGGTAATGATTCTACCAGGGAGTTCTGAGATCAGAGCGTCAGGCTTTGCGCCACCCACTTGGTCTCTATCTGTATTAGTTATAACATCCCAAGTAGCACCTAGTTCCTGCGCGTGATCCTCTGTACGAATTTTAGCCCATATTGTCTGTGGGACTACATTTCCCATTAACATGTCGATATCTGCTAGGTTCATAATGCAGGCGTCAACTGTCTGTGATAATTCTTTATAATAACCTGCAGGGTTTTTACGAGGATCTGGTAGAGTCTGCTTAAGGGCCAAAACTTCAGATCTCTTCCAAGGGACATGTGCCCATATACGCTGAAAATGAGCAGGGATAAGAGGATTAGCACCTGCTGCTGGAACCTCTTCCTTCCATACTGGAGGAACCTCTCTCATAGGATAATTTTTCAACGTCAGTTTAACCGACGGATCAGAATCAAGGAAAACCTGAGAGAACAATAAGGATCTATAAGAAATAAGTGTCCTTACAGCTTCCTCGACTTTAGAACACACAATAAGTCCTTTATCAAAATCAGTCTGAACATTTAACAGATTTTGTGGGATCGGACTCGAACTCACATCTTCCCATTCTTTAATGAGAGTGTCGCACATTATATTAAAAACATATCTTTGCGTAGGCGCATTCCATTGCAAAAAGGTAGGCATAATATCAAGCACACTATATTGTGGACCCTTCTTGATCCATTTTCGTGCAAGAGAGTCTAACCTCTCTCGTTCCTCAAAATCTGGGAACTGACTACGGGATTGTCTTCGAGCAAAAGCCGGAGACACATTTAAAGCTTCAAAGAAAGGAGATAGAATACCAGTGACAGTGTCTGTGAGACGCTTATGCACAGACGGTGAATTAGACATCAGAATTGGAGACAGAGTATTAGGAGAACTGACAGGAGAAGAACTGATAATTGCAGGAGGAGCAGAAGGCAAAGGAGATCTAAGATCAGGAGATGAGGGCAAAGAAGTTGAGGCTAGCGGTAAAACCGGCAAGGGCGGTAATACTGGAAGAGGCAAATGCGGAAGAGCCGGAACAGGCGGAGGTACCACTGGCGGCTGAACAGGCTGTAACGGCTGAGGCACATTAGCACTTTGCGCATAGGGCGGAGGCAACCTTAATAAGTGGGAAATTAGGGGATCTTCTTCTATATCTTTCTTATTATCAAAAGGAGAAACAGGCAACACCGGATAGCATTTATCTATCGCCATACGATGTTGTCTTTCTGAAATTTCAGTCGCTTTATCAATTTCATCGTCTTTGAACTGTTTGGCAGCCTGTATAATTGTCATACCCTGTGCTTTCCTATCTCGTTTTTCTTTTTTAATTTCTTTCTGTTTGGCTTCCTTACGCCAAAGGCGGAAAGAGTCAAACATTGCCGGCCGGGCTTTTCTTTTGAATAAAATTGGTTCCAAATTGTCTGGCACATCAGGATCAAAACTACCATTCTCTGGCCATTTTAGAACACCATCTTTCTTCGTGTATCGGGTCCATGTCTCGTTAAAGGCAATGGGGCCGATACCATGTTTTGAATAGAGCTCATATGTGGGAGTTCCAACCGAAGGAATCGGACAAGAGTCCTCAAGTCGGGAATCCCTATTACAACCAAGACAACAAATTCTTCCAAACTTAGTCAGACCAGGCATCTCACGATTTTTCTTGTCTGTTCACAAACTTCAAGGGAGTAAAACTCAGTTTACGCAGCACAAATGCACTTACCCTCGGCTTTGTTTATTGCAATAGACAAATCTAAGTACCAAAGAAAAACAAAGAACCAAAACTGTGGGCGCAACCCACGAAGATACTTAACTAAGGACGTCTTCTCCCACCAACAGAGGCCCGTCTATCGTCTCGCGTTACCATACATCATCAAAGGAAGGGCCAAAGCAGGGTGGCAGTCAGGGCAGCGGTCGTCAGTAGCCGTCAGGAAGGAGTAACTGCGCTGCAAAAGACCTTCGGACCACTTTCGACATACAGGGGTCGCTTAATGTGGCTCGCGAACCCTCCGGAATTTTCTTGCGGGGTCCCTCACGACCTTCAGGCAGAACCGGCACCACTGAAGCCGCCCCACGTTGGGCACCAGTTGAAGAACCAGAACCTTATGGGCCTGGCGGCGCAGGGTACGCCCAAGTCTCCGGAGTTCACCTGCTTAGCTGCACAGAGACACAGGACACTCTGTCGGCGTTAGTAGATCAGATTTATTTAGCTGCAGCTAGTACAGTTATCCTAGAAGTACACAAAGTAGGTTCTCAGGAGACTGCCACTTCATTCTGTGGCGCACAGGGTTTTATACTACATAGGGTTCGAACATATTAACCAAAAGCACTCCCAGAACATACAGGAAAGAGCCAATAAGGAAAGTTGGAAGACAAGGCAGAACCAATAGAAAAGGTTTGAAAACAGAAGTGTCGGATGACTCGAAGAGACCTCTTCTCCAACTATGTTTGTCACCCCACCCTCAATCTAATTCATTAACAGACTCATAACTAACTTGCAGGTGGTGAGATACGTTTGTGTGTGTTGGAGGACAGTCATGAAACGAGAGAATGCTAGCAGGAGACAGTGAAGGCCTGTCGATAAGATAAGGTCAGGGAAGAATAGTGTGAGCCAACAGATAGTTGAGACGGGGATTAGAAAAACCAGACAGGGATTAGTGTACTCGGCTAGTTCTAATACCAGCTTTGTAAATAGAGGCAGAAAACAGATTTCGACACCGGTTTGTAGAAAAAGCAGAATAGACTTTGTTCGCCGTGCTGCCTGAGTAATGGCAACACAAAATGGCGGCGAGCCACAAAATGGCGGGTCGATTCGATCGTGATCGAAAATCGAAGTTCCTCACTTTGATACCTACCGCTTGTTGGAAGTGGAGTGTTTGCTTTTTCTTGGCGGGAGATGTCTGTTCCCACCAAGGAAAGCAACAGCTATGTCCCGACGGTAGGCAACCCAGGACATAGCAGGAGCCAGCCCTGGGTAGGTGGCGGTCCCCAGGGCCCTATATGGCTCGAGGAGAGGGGCATCCTGGCCCCTCTCCTTTGATCTGCACGGGCCGGCCTTGGAGAAGTGGTTGTCCCCGGGGCTATATATGGGCTGGGAGGGGGGCTGTGCAGGCCCCTCTGTCTTTTAAAAGAGGTATTTGCTCCAGGGAGGTGGTGGTCCCCGGGTCCACACAGATCTCCAGTTTAATGTTTATTTTAGCCCCGGGTAGAAGGTGGTTCCCAGGACCTAGGGATGGTCTATGCATCCCCCCAGCTGTTTTATTCATTTATAGCCAAGGGGAGATGGTGTTCCCCAAGGCTCTTGGAGCCCAACAGAGGGTGTCCCCACGGCCCCCCTCCTTATTTTCAATAATACCCTGGGAAGGTGGTGGTCCCCGGGGCTAAAAGGACCACTAGGAGGGGGGGCCCATGCGCCACCTTCTTTTATTTATTAATATCTGCATGCCCCAAGGATCTAGTCCAGTCGGGGGCTATAATGCAAACAAGCACTGGAAACATCATTTGTTTTCAGCCATTACAGACATCATGGATGAAGATATGCATTAAGCCATTACAGACTTCATGAATGACATTTATTGGATAGTCAAAATAATTGTTTAATATCTATATAAAATTTCTACAATATGTGCCTTTGTGTGTTAATCAAGCCACTTGGAGCATTGAATTTAAACATGTCTCTATTTGATTACTTGTCTTGGAGATCAAGTGTCTCTCACTTTCATGAACAAAGAGACTTTCGCTTTGTCATCTGCCTGCAAAGCAAGGTTCAGACGGCATGACTTACACAGTTTAAATGCCAAACTCAGCAGTTTGACATGAAAACTGTGCTGCAGCAGTATTTCCATGCACAGGAGTTTTGCAAAAAGAAGCAAAAAGCAACGGCAAAGATATGTGCCCTGAAGAGGATCTGTATGTCTACTTAGCTCTGTGCATACGTGGCAGAAACTGCTTTGGACAACAGCACATGCCTAAAAATACCTCATGCAGCAATCAACAAAGAGATGTTAGAACTGCTTGAATTAAGTAATAATTAATCTTATGAGTCAGTCAGAATGCATAATTCATCAAATAGATAATAGATGTATTTATAATCTGCAGATGTTTATAGAAATAACATTAAATTACAATTAAATAAGATGAATGATACAAAAAGGTTTTATTTTCTATTTCGATACAACATCGGAATAGGTTATTAGATTACAAGGTATGTTTATTTAGTACTTAGTAGTGGCAAGAATAAATACATACATTTAACTATCATTTTAAGATGTAACATGCCTGTTGAAAAAGAGTAGCTACAGCAACGGGGATGAGTAGGAGCATGAAAGGTTTTGAAAACAGAACAAAATTATCAAGCGAACAGGCATTTCTACAGCACAAGATACATCACAAAAATTTATGAGACACAGGTTATGCCATCACAGAACTAGTTTCTCCACAGGAGGAGCAGCAAGGGCATACAGGAAGTGGAAAGGGGGCAGCTGGAAGGAAAATGCAAATGGTCAATGTTGGAGCATGGACAGTAGTAGCTGGAGAGAAATTAAGAGGTAGGCAACCAGGGAGCAGGAGACTGTCGAAGTAGAATTTTGCATATATAATTAAGTAACACAAATGTAAACTTGCCTTAGGTTTCAACATGAAAAAGACATTTTAAAATGATACATAGACAAATTGTGCAAAACTCACCAGGCATTCTTTTTCACCTGTAGGCCTCAACTAGATTTTTTCGATAATGAACAGATGTTCTTTAGGAAATGCTGATACATGCACACATGTATTCAATAGTTGACCTTAATGCGACTTGCCTAGATTTTGTCATAACTGCAGAATGTGCCGGGTTTATAAAACCTATTCCTTTTGATCAACTAATCTAAACTTCCTCTTTATCACATGATCACATAATACTGAATAGAGAATTGTGGATTTATCAATGAATGTAGACTTATAAAAAAACATGAATGCCATTACCTAACTAGAGATCTGCAACCAAATGTCTGTCTCTTTAGTGTACATCATTGCTCATCAGTGAAACACTGAATACATGATAGAATAGACACTGCAATAGTCTTCCATGGGAACCAAGGCTAAACGTTCCCTGCTATACAAATGTTTTAGTACGATGGATACAATTTGATGGTGGATTGTGAGCTCCATGTGTCTGCAGTGGGAAAGGAAGAACAAAACTGCTTACTATCGAAAGATGACTTCTCATTGGATGGGAGCGACCAAATCCAAAACCTTTGTTGTTAGCATGTTCTCATGTCTTTTATATTAGTGTGTGTTCCTAGTTAGTTAGCACCACTTTCCAAACTGCACCACTTCTTTCCATGCACCACTTTCTGCCATTCCCTTACAACCAGAGCTATTTGCGGTGAGCTACTGCTGATTGTGATTCCTTTGCCTAACACTTTGTAGGTGCCAATTTCTTTACAGTTTCTACTGTGACTGAATGCTATTGCTTTTGGAGAAATTACTCAGCTGAGTTTCAAGAACTACTCTTTATGAGGAGTTCAACTACTTAATTTAGAATTCAATTTGATGCTCTTTTGATCTTGCTCTTTTCTAGGAACACTTTATGGGTTCTGTTAGGCTAGCTTCCTTTTAGATAGGTTAGGGATGAATCCCTTTATGGAACATGGTGTTGTTTTGCATTATTGATTACTTTAACCATATTTTTACTTGATAATTTCTGCAAATGAATTATCTGATTTACTAATTAAAAAAAAAAGACAAATAAAAAAACGTATTAATCTCCTAATGAGAAATAAAACTTTAAAACTTCCTTAAAACTCTCATCATTGACTGAACTTAAAACTGTAAATTATGTTGATGATTGATTTGATTTATTTTCCATTCATGTACGGTGGCAAATATATGTCACCTTAATGAAGAAGATATAGCGCAGAGTTGGAGTCCATTTTTGTAAGTAAAAGTACCAGAGAGTAAATTTGGACTCTTTCAGTGCTATCAGTTTTCTGGTAACAGAGTACAGTTCGCACCTCAAATAGAACCTTAATTTCCAAGATAGATTAAAATACCTGAATCCCAAAATCCAATGCCCAGAACCTGAAGATCTGACAAGGCGGTATTTGAAGGTGATTGCTGTTTGGAGGTGTGAGAATTAACCCCTTCTGTGTGTTTGGAAATAATGGTTACATCCTTGGCTGTGGCGATCCTGTGCAGAGGACGTAACGCTGGAGATCCCCCCTGTGGGGCACACTCCCACATGCCCCCACCGGGGATGGCAGCGGAAGCACGTCTGTTTCAAACTCTGACCGCCCCCCCCCCCCGGCGATCACACTCATAGCGTGCCAATGTCATCATAGGCTGCTGGGGATGTGTATCCAGAGAGAGGATGCAGATAAGTTCATCTCTGAGAGGCTTTGGGAAAACAGGCACTGCAGTAAAAGAAAGAGTTCTACCTTTCTCCCTGTGTGTGTTTTGAATGGATCCAACGATGGAGCAGGAATCCATCCACTAGACCACCAGAGATTTTTCTCTTTGTTGTTGGGGAGTTACCCCTTAGGTAAGAGTCACTCCCCCGGGGGCATGGTTGGCTTTGTTTTGGCCCCCTCCGGGCTGATTCACCTGTTTGTAGGCCGAAACCCACTAGGAACCAGAGATTTAATTTTTGCACATTTTGCATATTTTGAGTGTGACCCATTGGGCAAGGATCACTACTCCTATGTTTTTTCCGTGCTCCCCCCTCGGGCTAGATTGGCCATTTTTGGGGCCAATCTAGCCCCTGTGGTATTCAAAACCACTAGAAGCCAGGGATGTATTGTGTATAATTAAGGGGAGTGATCCCTTGGGCAAGGACTGCTGCCCTTTTGGGGGTGAATGTTTTGGCATATCTGCCCCCTTTGGGGCAGATCAGCCTTATATTTTTAGGCCCATCTGCCCCAAAGCAGAAGCCACTAGACCACCAGGGATTTTATTTTACATGCTACAAAATGTTTTGGGGAGTGTCCCCTTGGGCAATGGTCGCTCCCCTTTTGGGGGTGAATGTTTTGGCCATTTTTGCTCCCCTTGGGGGCTGATTGGCCATTTATTTTTAGGCCCATCTGCCCACAAGGGGGTGCAGAAGCCACTAGACCACCGGGGATTTTATTTTTAGGCCCATCTAAGCACCTAGACCACCAGAGGCTTTAATGCATACATTGCAAAATGTTTTGGGGAGTGGCCCCTTGGGCAAGGGTCACTCCCCTTTTGGGGTGAATATTTTGGCTGTTTCTGGGGGGCAGAAGCCACTACACCACCAGGGAAAGTTTGTGTGTGAAATCTAGTTCGGCTGATGGTCTGCGTGCTTTTTCATCATTTGTGATCGTAATTTCTTTTCTCTTTTTCATTTCAGTGCACAGCTTTTGTTTTACTTTGGTGTAACTTGTTCTTGCAGTTTGGCACTGGTAGAGCTGCAGTTTGTTTAGTTGCAAGTGTTTGGTAAGGAAAAGTTTTTTTATACTGTTTATACTGTTTTCTCCAAATGAGTATCAAGGACCTGCATGAACTTGTTTTTTGGAAATGCTGTAATAATAGCAGCCTATTTAGCTTCTGTTTGAATGTGTGTGAGATTTTCCTTGTGTTTGTGCACAATGTGTAGTGTGTTGCCTTGTATGTAATCTTCTTTTGTTTTCATTTCTAGTGGGATATCATTGGTGCTTGCTGTGTCTGTGCAGAGTTGGTGCAGGTAAAAATGTAGGCACAAATGGCTATTTTTTCAACCTAAGTTCGATATATTATCATTTCAACTGTTGCTTTTTATACGAAAATCTTGAAAGATCTACACAAATGACCCCTTGCTGAATTTTGAATATCGCCTATGGTTCAGAAATTTATAGATTTCAGTATCCATCATTGTTTTCACACCTATTTCTACCACTAACTGGAAGGAGGTTAAAGTACAAAAAATCGGAAAAATAGGCAAAGTCCCAGTAAAATGCCAAAACTGTGCAGAAATGTTTGGTTTTCTGACAAAGATCTGCCTGTTCCTGAAAGCTAGGACAATGGTGATTTTAGCACCATAAACCCTTCATTTATACCATTTGCAGGGAAAAATCCAGATGCTTTCTTCTGCAGCACTTTTTTCCCATTTTCTCCAAAAATCAAAATCTAGCTGTATTTTGGCTAATGTCTTGGACCCCTTGAGGGGAATCTACATACGTTGGGAACCTTTACAATCCGCAGGATGTTGTAAAAAATGGCATGGATACCTCAAGTGAACAAAAAGTTATGAAGGGCCTAAGCAGGAACAACCCCAAATAACACAAAAAAGGCGCAGCATGGGGGAGAAAGGCCTGGCTGCGAAGGGGTTAATAAGGTGATGCATTGTTTATTGTAGTTGTGTTTTGGTCTTTAGTGTGGTGATGAATTGTGATTTGGTTTGATGATATTTGTTTTATGTGAAGAAGTGGAAGAGTTTCAGACTTGTTGTAGTTTAAGATCCTAGGATTTACATAATTGAGATAAAAAGAGAATTTCTTGTTTTCAGGTTTTTGAAGAAGGGTGTGATGTACCATCACTTCTAGAAATATAATATAATGCTAACATTTTTGTTGTGATTGTTTAACATTGATTGATGTTAGCAGAACCTAATTGCACAAAAAATGGATACAGCATTGATTAGAGTGATTTCCCGCTGGTTGAGAATTTATTAGCGTTTGTGGTTTTCTTGAATGATTGAAATACTGTAATAGTGCAAACAATAATTGAGATGTTTATTATATGATTTGTAAGTTTGTGGAAGAAATTGTAAAGAAGGGTTAACTGCTGCAAAGAGTAAAGATATGAATCATAGTGTGCGCGTTGGTGTGTTTGCGCTGGGATTAGTTGTTGATGTAAATGTGACTCAGTGAGATTGGTCAGAAGTGGAGTGAATATCGCATCGAGATTTGTTAATTAGATTTTGTAAAATAATAGTTGACACAGGATTGGTTAAAGAAGTCTGACATATCCAAAACAAGTCAAAACATTTAATTGAAGTTGTTTTGTGTTCTAATTTCTAGCGATCATGAAATGTTTTAAAGAAATTAAGAGTTTGGTAAAGGAGGATGTTGCTATTCCTGTATGGAAAGGAGAAGATGCAACTCCTGGGGGTATGCCTGCATACACTATGACAATAAAACATTGGTTTCACACATATTTGTTGCTTCGTCAATGGTGCGAGATCATAGAGAAGGAAGGCCCAATTGCAGTAAAGTCAATAAGAAGGTCAGTATCTGGGACACATAATTGAGAAAGGAGCAAGGAATGTGCCGTCAGAGAGGGTGGAAGCCATTCTTAAAATGAATCCATGTGAAACTCATAAGGAATTCAGGATGTTTTTGGGAATGATTGTCTACTGCAGACAATGGATTCCAAACTTTTTCCTAGTGGCAAAGCCACTACTGAGGTTGACACACCAAGGTGTGTCTGATCTGATTCCTTGGGACAATGATTGCTTGAGAGCCTTCCAGAGCTGAAAGAAAGATTGTGTTGTGTCCCACCACTAGGAATACCAGATTACACAATATAATGTACTTTATTTTGCATTGAGAGAGAGGGCTGCACTCTCTCAGTGCTTACTCAAATGCATGGAGACACCCAAAAACTATTGGGGTATTTCTCTACGACACTTGACCCCGGAGCAGCCGGTCTGCCCTGTTGCCTTAAAGTGGTTGTGGCAGTGAGCACTAGCTTGAAAAAGAGTGAGAACATAGTGAAGGGATACCCTTTAACTGTTATGACACCACACTCTGTGGAGCTTTTATTGACAAGAATGAAAACTCAGTACAGGGCCCATATTCATTTGACTAGGTATGAAAAGAGAATTTTAACTGATGCTAATGTCATTTTGAAGAGATGTTAAATATTGAATCCATCAACTCTTTTAGCAATTAATGATACTGTTTATGATGACATCGAACATGATTGCCTAGATATCACAGATTTATGCACCAAGCCAAGGCCTGACATTAAGGAGAAACCCTTGATTGAGCCTGACCATGCTCTTTTTGTAGATGGCTTGTGTCTCAGAAGTATTGAAGGCACACTGAAAGCAGCATATGCTGTGTGCACTATAAATGATGTTGAAGCTTCCTGACTTCAGGGAGTTACATCAGCACAAGCTGTAGAGTTGATTGCCCTTTCAAGAGCATGCAGTTTAACTGCTCACATGAGAGTGACCATATTTATAGATAGTCAGCATGGCTTTGGTGTTGTCCATGATTTTGGGCAATTGTGGTGGCAGAGGGGTTTTCTTACTTCTTCAGGTACACCACAAATGGAATACATGTTAAACATGTGTTGGAAGCCTTTGAATTACTGAAAGAAATTGCAGTGGTTAAATGTGCATTTTATCAAAGTGGCAATGGGCACTTCGCCATGGGAAATAGGTATGCTCATTCAGCAGCATGATATTGTGATTTTTTGGCCTGCACACTTAATGGAAATTTCACATGTGAATCAGAAGAGGAAACCTCTTTCACCATGTTACCTTGTTAATGAAAGTAACTGATACCTGGGCTAAATTGAAGAGTACAGGAAAATGTGTCAGAAACAGAGCAAAATAGCTGGATTAAAGCAGATTCTGAGAAAAACTCCAATGACATTTGGCAATCAGCAGCTAGACAGTTTGTTGTTCCCAATGACAAGGTACTAGCATGGATATACACATTTAGGCAGAGGTGCTGTGATCCTTATTTTCTGGGAGAACTGGTTCAATCCCTGATTTAGATTTTAGCAGAAAGTTATCACAAATGTGTAATTTGTCAACAGATTAATGCAGGAAAGAAAACACATGTTACACTGAGTCACATAAGGAGATCAAGTGGTCCTTTCAAAAGGATGCAGATGGATTTTATCGAGATGCATGATGACAATGGGTTGATATATATCCTGATGATTGTGTGTCTTCTCAAGATGGGTGGAAGACTATCTTGCCAGAAGAAATTACAGTCTTACTGTAACAAAACTCTTATTGAGAGAAGCGATTCCATGATGCGGAATGCCAGTTTCTCTTGAACAAGATATGGGGACTCATTTAAAAAAATGAAGTGTTGAAGATGGTTTGTACAGTGTTGCAGATTGAGCAAAGATTACATTGCAGTTACAGACCTGAAGCTTCTGGAATTGTCGAATGAATCAATGTGACAAATAAGTCAAAATTAGCAAATGTTTGTGCTTCAACATCACTGAAATGGCCAAATGCATTGCCTTTGGTATTGATGAGTATCCGCAGTATCCCAGAAAAAAAGACTGGTTTAATTCCCCATGAGATTTAATGGGAAGGCCAATGAGTCTGCCTGCTGTACCTGCAAATGCACTTTTGAACATCAAAGATGATATGATACCTGATTACTACAAAGGGTTGGCTGATGTGGTCCATTCTATTTCTTATCAGGTTACAGCTGACACAAGAGAACAGCACCAAGAACACTACCACAAACTCAATCCAGGTGATTGGGTCATGATCAAGAAGCATCTTTGGAAGACTTGCTTGGAATCGAGATGGAAAGGCCCCCTAAAGATAATCCTTGTGACCAGTGGCGGCTGGTGGATTTTGAAAGTGGTGGGCAAAAAATGTTCTACCCTAATGTAATACGCGAGCGAGGTCGAACTGCAAAAGGAGAGTACCCAATCCTCAAACTGGTATGCTTGCAAAATGACCCCCAAGCCAAGCACATACAACCAACGGAAAGAGGCCCTCTAAGTGTTTCCCATCTGTAACACATCTCTGAACCACCTATGTTTTCATTGTTTATAATAATGAAAATGCTGCAGTTTGTTCTTATTTATCTTATGCAACTTACAACCATTGACAAAGCCTATAGCCCTGGCTGGTTATAGGTTTAATGTCAATCATATTATATATCTGGAGGCAATAACAGAAGAAGCAAAATCACAAGTTGGCAATAGGAGTGAAACTTAGACAAAATACCTGTTTCTAGGGTATTTTTCAGAAAACGATATGCAACACAACTGCTTTAAAAACCACTTTATATTAGAATTATGCCTAAAAATGTTTTAGTTGAAAACAATTCTGTTTACCCCATCAAGTTTTGACATTCTTGTGTGTTTAAGGCGTTATTGTGATAGCAAAGTAAAAGAAATCAATGAGCACAGGAGATAAATGAGAACCAGAACCAGGACTAGGTTGTCCCCACATCACTCAAACGAAACACAAGTAGGTCATTGTCACCATCTTTAAAGTGTCATAGCCTTGAGAGACAGTCCATCTACACAATGGCAAAGCATAAAAAATGCAGGCAAGGCGGTGGCCGAATTGGGCTGACCAAGATAGATAAATTAAATCAATCAATCCATAAATCCATAAATCCATCTATCGACTTCTGCCATTGCTTCTGATTTAACAAAATGCCGGATTTTCTCCATGCAATAAACTGCTGAATGCCTAGAAGAACCAGTGTTTTTAACTGAAACATTTCCAGGACCTGGGGCTACCATTGTAATCATTGTGGGGAAACGTTTTGAAGCAATGTTAAATGCATACCACAATGGCATTGCAAATTAAAGAAGTTTAATATGCCGCTTTTCCCCAGAGCGGTTCCAAGAGCCAGAAAAAGTAAATTGCGAGCTATCCATAATGTAACTTCTTCAAACAATGTATTTGTATTTCTAATTTCTGGTGCTTTCGTTTGCTTTGCAATGCGAACATCTATCTCATGTAGCCAAAGTCGGTCACTCGGCCTACATACATTAATCTTCTAAGATATTTTAATTTACTCGTTTTTTGACACTGTCATTTGTTTTATGTAGTACAGACTGCGCACTTAAAAAGTCATGCAGATGGTTACGTACTAACCCCACTCTGGTGCCGCTGTGATTATTGAATATAGCGCCATGTGCGCCCAAAATGCCTCTTGATGCTTCTGTCAGACAAATCTAGTATGCGAAGAAGTAACAGATGTTTATTGTCACTCAACACTACAGTACTCATTTTATCGACCTCACAATGGATGAAAGGCAATATCATGACGGTGCGAAGCGCATGGGGGTTTGATTCCATAACGTCTCAGTTAGTAGCCTCATATCTGTTGTGAAAGCGCCCGAGGAAATCACTGGCACGAAATCACAAACTCCTAAACTGGAATAAAATCAATATGAATGGCCCCCTATTACGGCATTTGCGGCACTCCGGGTATGGTCTTGGGGTCCCTTACAGCACTTTTTGCGGTGCCTTTGGTCGCGTTCAGTGTCCTAAACACTCATGGTGTGCTGGAATGGGGTAGAAGTGCTCCCGTATGGGCCTTAAGACCTAATTGAAGCATGCTCGCGTGATGAAAAGCCACCCATTCAGTAGTGTAATGCAGGATTTATATAGTGCAATTCTTAAGTATACTCGTGTTACCACAGCACTTACTAAGACGGAGCCGCCACACTGACCTTCACCGACGAGTCTTTTTGCAGCTAGTTTGACGATTAATATTTTCAGGGTCTGGCAGCAGCCCAGAAGCACTTAAATACTTTTTGCAAAGCTTGTTTCTAGAATTGGCTTTCAACCCGGACCGCAACTGATTTTCAGGTCAGGGCCGGCATGACAGGTGGGGGGGGGGCTTGAAGGGGTCGCCGCGGGGGGGGGGGGGGGATGAGGCGAGAGCGGTAATTAAAAAATATATATAAAATAAAACTTACCGTCCTGCGCCTGCTCAGCTTCAGGATGGGTCCACTCCCGACTCCCGCCGTCCTGCTCTTCGATTTCCTGGCTGCAGCTCTCATCGTCACCAATGCGGCCCCCCTCCCTTCCCTCCGCCAATCACGAATGGTGAGGCGTGGCGGAGCGCGCCCCAGCAGGGCCATTTTTTCTATGTAGGCTGCTGCTGCAGCCTACATAGAGAAACATGGAGAATCGGCGGTCCTGCTAGAGGGCAGGGGAGGAGTGGCTTGCCCACTGTTGTACGTACTGACTGTTTGGTCGGCCCTGGAGCCGCCACTGCTTGTGACAAATATTTCTGTTAAGTGTGCTGGAGTTCACAATTGGATTCATGCTTCTCACACCATGAAATTGAGAAACCCAAAAGAAGTAATTGTGGTCTTCTATGCTGAGCGAAGAGCATTGGTAACTACACAACCACTTGAGAGACCACCCAGACCAGTGGCACCGCCACCGCAAGAACAGCTCGAGGAAGAAAGGGGTGAGGATTTGCAAACCGAAAGATGAAATAGAAGTCTGTGCATCAAATCGGAGACAATACTGATAATCCATCAGTATTGATAGAAGGTCCGGATTAAGGAACAAGCATTGGAATAAGGAGAGTCACCCACAGAGCTGAATGTCCACAATCCTATGGGATCAAGTACATCCGTTGATCGTATTCCAGCAACTATACCTGAAGAAACTGAGTCAAGTGATGAAAGTGGTATAGTGCAAAGCAAACAATCACTCAGAAGATCAAGAAGAGCAAGAGTGCCTTGTTGAAGGTATTCGACACCTGATCGGACATATTATGTAGGTCAAGTACTGAATGTCACATTAGATGAAATGAGTAATGTGAGATTTGAACTGTCTGAGCCACGCTGATTTCGAGATTTAAAAGAGAGTTCGGAAAAGCTGAAATAAATAAATGAGAACTATTGAAAAGCTGAAAGAAACAATAACTGATTAATGAAAAAGTACTGTCATGTTAGTCTTTTATTATTATAAATTCCCGTATTTACAGAAGAACAACCTAGGGCTATCAAGACCAAGACGTGGTAGGTGAAGAAAGTGTCAGAAATGACTAAGAGGACAAGAGGAACAGTGGCCTTCTCAAGACCCCAAGCTGATACCCCATAAAGGGCGTGAAAAGGGTCCACCAATGGCACACATGTCCGTGGAAGTGCTTAGAATGAAAGAATCATCCTGTGCAGAACAACAAAGGAGAGCAGACAGGGAAAGTAGGTTGGACCCCTATGCCAGTCTCTGCAGCAGCAGAGGGCAATACTCCATTTTGCCTGTGCACCAAACCACCATTCCAATAAACTGGGGAGCCAGGTTTGAGTCTCATGTGATATAGGGCAAATCGCTTAACCTCACCGTGCCTAAAAAATAATGTTACCTTGTATAATGAAACTGGTGCTCATGTAAAGCACTACAACACCTTCGGGATGAGTTTGCTCTATATAAAACCCCTGGCAAAGTCAGACAAACCCGTAAGACCACACTAACCCCTCCTAATGAGGAATCCAATCCTGTTCTAGTGTCGTGTTTTCTTTCATTTACCACAAATTAAAGTTTGATGGGTAGCAACAAAACTCAGGGCTGTCTGACAAGAAGAGGGAATTATCTGTTAATTGGGGTAGACCACACCTCCGATCAATCTCTTTTAGTACAAAAATGTGCATCATGAAACACATTCTCAAACGTCAGCACTTTAATGTGTATAGCGTGCAATGTACACTTTTTGTCCATGCATGAATACTATGTCCTATTTAATATATGCATATTTATGTATACTTTATATGTAGAATGTAAATTATGCGTATTATCCTAAACCTACATGCGTATTGTGAACATTGTGTACATTACCAATTGATACAACATTTTCGAAAATCTGATTATGTTGGACAGAGTTACTTTTTTCAGTATGAACGTTGTAACTGAACATGTATCTCTTGCTCACTCACACATATGGAGCAGCCATCTGGTACACGTATTCAAACTTCTTCACATTTCTTATTTTTTTAAGAATAATTTGCGTGTAGGTTCGATGTAGAGATAAGTGAGGGAAATAATGAATACATTTCCAAACACTACACAAAAATGCCCATCTAATTTAAAAATCACATGTGACTTATATACGTATGTTTTGCATAGATCGTCCAAATACTCCTCATACGTATGTGCATGAAATACGTGTCTTTGAGAATCGTGTATAATGTATGCATGCATACCTTACTACAATGCCCATGCTTAAGAAATCTGCCCCGACCATGGCACCGCTTTTATAACTCCACAATGTGCTTGTTTTGAAAAAAGCCCAATATTTGTGGCAGTTTACCTCATGCAGTACATTGGTTCTATGGATGGACTACTGGACAACTGCCAGCTACCCCAAAGCCGTCCGACACATCCCAAAGGGAAAGCAGTCTGGTGATTGGTATCCTGCCTGATGCAACAGCTGTTTTGCATTTCACCATATATGACTGACTGGAAACATCCTAGTAATAACCTCAGAGACACTATACATTTCCTGCAAAAAAACATATTTTCATTGCAAGTCACCGCAACTGCACATCAACGCACATGGTAAGTTCTGAGAAACCATACTTATAACAGCAGGGAGACCACATGAGGAGTTTTACAAGCAGGAAGTAAAAGATAATTAAATGCAGTAAACTGTAACCGTTGAGGATTGCATCCTCCTAGTCTGCAAATAAAAATCCCAGTGTTCACATTTGAATTTTCACGGTAAAGCTCTAGCCTCCTTCCAGCACAAGGAACTATTTCTAACAATCCGAATTTAAGCCACTGAAATCAATTTCTGTTAATTGAACAGGTCTCAGCACAAAAGGATTTCCTGCTGGGATGTGTAATCTTTAACATCTATTTCACTGCACTATTGACGAATAATACATTCCCACATTTATTAACACATGAAGGCCTAATTCTCAAAAATCACTCTGACTAAATATACAGCTTTTGGAATTTAGAAATGTTTCCGGTAGCATTCTGGGAAGTTACAAGTGCCACCTAGAATTCGTTTGGGAATTTCATTTTCACATAAAAAATATATTTGTATAATTCCTCAGCAAGAGCAAAGACACATGGTAGTCATTGATTTTTGCATTTTTTTTTACCGAGAGAAAAGAAAACTTTAAACATATTTTCCTGTATGGAGAGAAATCCTTCCATAACACCACCACTAAATTTTGGAGGTGTTCTTTCCCTAGTCTCACAACAAATACAATGTTACGTTTCCCTTTGCCAGGGATAAATATCGTAGTTAGGGTTGGAATGGGCTTGCAATCTGTTTGTGTGCTTACAATCATTTTCACACAAGTTTTTATTTGCTCAACTAAGGCACAATCACATAATTCAGTTGGGAATTAATCCAGTAGGTCTACGTTTGGAACGAATTTCTGACTACTTTGTAATTCACAAATATTTTCAGGCGAAGTCTTTGGAAGATGACTGTCCCGGGTCTCCCATGATTACTCTAGTAATTTATAGGTGAATTCCATTTTCATATGAGCAAATATGTGCATATACATTTCCTAATGTGGAAATCCCACACTTGCTAATTTGTCATGTTTTCTTCACAGACAAAATATTTGCCTATGGAGAACCCTCGTCCTGCATACCCCATACAGTGGTTGTGGTGTTAGTCTCCTCCGGCCTCTGACAGGAATGTTATCGTATCCAGGGTGGAAATGGTTAATGGAAAAGTTAGTATAGGTGTAAAATGAAAGGCTACTAAAGATTACTAAGGAAATTGCAGAACTGAAGGAACCGATCACACAGCAGAAAAGAATGAAGTTAAAAAACTGTTTAAAACGTTTACCCAAAGAAAAGTTGTACTCAGATCTATGAATACTTACGCTAATAATGGAAAAGGAAACCTATTGCAGCTGTTTTTGGATTGTGCCAGCTAGACATCACACCGACTCTTGGTCCAGCTTGTGGCATCATCAAGCTCCTCTGACTGTCCCTACTTCTTCCTTGACTGCTTGTGAACCAGGTAAACAGGTGTGTGCATTCCAGTTGCCTCGAAGGAGCCTTGCGGACCGTATCAACAGCTCACCTCCTGAGCTGGGTTTGTCGGTGAGGTAATTGGTGAAAAGCACTCTCATTCTGGAACCACTGACTGCATCTAAATATATTAAACAGTTTCAGGGGTACATAAAATGTAATCCTTTGGCCCTTGTTTGTAGCTTTATCTTCATTACGGCACCTGTGGCCAAAGACCAAGCCCCAGACCTGTGGGCATCCTTGGCACATTGGAATTCCTACAACTATCAGAAGTTCCAAAAATACAGTGCCTTTTGAATACATTGTGCCCTTCATGGGGATTCTAGTTTAAGGCACTGGAACCATCTATTGTCCCCCACCTTTAGGTTTAGGCTTTTGATCACCATTGACTTTGTCGGCCCCATATACCTGACATATCCCCCTTCACCGCCTTAGTAACCAATGTATTGCCAGGCATTGGATAGGCCCTTCAGGTCATTATGTGATGGTTCCTGGCAGCAGTTTGGACGTGAGAGGTTTTGTTGCAGGTGCATCGCCACCTTATAAACTTTAGATATTCTGGAAAGAGCCAAAGCCTCAGCACAATCCTCAGCACAGGCCAGCAACTATGCTTTGGCACATTAATTAGTAACACATTCATCACTTGCCTTGGAACCTTACAAAATGTGTCCTGTGGGATCACATGATGATGGCCTAGTGGACTTACAGCCCCCACTATTTCCAAAGATGTAGTTCTGCAAGAAGTTTTATTATGGGTGAATTGCTGTGCAGATAGCTACGTTAGTTGTCAATGCTTCACCAATATTATTGAGTAGATGGGTGATGGTCCCCATGCCCAGCCTGCAAGGCTTAATGCTAAGGATGCGCTTAGAGTTCTAGGACCCCTTCTAAGCCTTTGGGTTGCTCTGACCCTTTGCTGCTGTGGCGCCCTTCCTCCTTATGCACAACATGAGGCCCTGCTGAATGAGGAGCTAAGCATCCTGCGAGGCAAGAATTGACCTATCAGTATTTACTCCATGACCAGGATCCAAAAGTCACCCTTTGGATGCTGACTGCTTTTATAGAGGCTGCGCTAATTAGACACTGTTGTGATTTTTTTATGTTGTTGCTAGTATTTCAGAAGTGTATTTATTTTATTTAAAAAAACATTCTCATAAAAAAATGTATCAGTCATATGAATATTTGGTTGCATTTAACATGTATAATAAGCTCGGTTATTTTGTTTTTGAAGCGTTTTGTATAATCTGCCACTTGCTTTGGGCAAGTGCTAGTTCCTTCTCTGAAAAAGGTCTCCTCACAACTTGTAAAAAGTATTTTTCTCTTCCGGACCATATGGCAAAATCGTATTAAGTTGTTTCACACGCGGTTTTACTGATTGAAAAAATTCCATGCAACAGAGAGCTATTAACGCAACAAACCATCCGATAATTTCACTTTGTTTTTGTTCATAAACAGGGTCCAAGTAGTTTTTAGTGCCCAAAAGAACTAACTTACATTCACAGCGATTTTCATGGGCAAATCTATGTATTCGCGATGATGGTTCGTTATGGGTTTATGAGATTTTGATGAAGGCACCTTAATATTTTGACCATAACATCTTCTTATGGCCATGAATACTTCTAAAAATCACGAGCTGCAGATTGAGCAATTCAGAGAAATAAGCATTAACTCACCGTGGTCCTGATTTCGAGATACATGGCATTGGCAGGGTGCAAACTCCACATGTGGAATTTAGGTTACTGAGCAGTAAAACTGCCTCAGTACCATGGGGCTCCAGATTAACTTGGTACAATACCACACAGAATGGAATACGTGGTAATTGTGTGAAGTGGCTTCTGTTTAGAGTGGGAGTGGAGGGAGAGGAGTGAAAAGAGAAGTAAAGGAAAGAGTAAAATATTCCTAGTAGGAATAAGCATTGAATGCTCCTCGCTTGTCAGAAAGAAATTGGAGGATGAGGTGTGGCTGTTGTTGCAGCCAAAGTCACATGCCATTTTACGGGGCAGAGTTACTGTCTGGTAGAGAAGTGTCCTTTGTTCAACTCACGGGAAATCAGGTGGAGGAACCCCGGCCCACCTACGATCAGGGCTAGCAGAATCCCAAATGCCCAGGTCAAACAGGATTACTTTAGAAGCAATCCCAGAGTCATTGGATGATCATCCAACTACTCTAGAAGTCATTTTCACATCATCAGACATCATCATGCTCTTGAAGTCATCAGCAGAGTTTAGAAACTTGAGCTCGATGACTTGTGGATGACTTGAAAATGAGCATCTGATGACTTCACAAGGTGTGACTATTCCTGATGACTTCAGGAGGATTTAAGAATGAGTATGCGATGACTTCACAAGGTATGACTATTCCTGATGACTTCGGGAAGACTACATCCACTCTCCACCATCTTATCTGCTAAATACAAACCTCACCAACTCCCAGCCCTTTTCATTCTCAAAGCATTATGACCGCTGCTAACACCATTTAAGTTCCCTCTGTGGGTATCTTCTAGCCATTAAATTCATCTTCTACATCCACTCTTCTTCCATGATAGGAGCTTTCCACTTCCACTAAACATTTACTGACACGCCACTTCTACTCCTCTATAGCCTCCAAATGCGTACTCTATTTTTCTCTTAGAACTGCTATCTTGCTGCTAGCCCACACTTCAGATATGCTCTTCATGGAAGCTCTCCATATCCAGTCTCAACATCCACTATGCCCTGTTATCTTTACAAGCACTCTTCAAATCATCTGTCCAAATTTACTGCACAACATATTTCACACGCCTTATCCTTACTCTTCTATCCAGTGCTGCACTGTTCTACCATTCACAAACAGTACTCAACTCTATGTATTCGGCCTTAGCATGACACGTATACACCTAAAGTCCCATGCCTTTTTGTTCCACACTACATATGTTAATATCTCCTCTTTGCAGTCAGCATCTGCTATCCACATAGACTTTCCACATGAACATCCTCTCACACCATATAGCTGCAGAGTTCAATATCCATTTGCACTTAAATCCCATTCTTAAACAAAGCGTCAGAACAATAATTAAACTATTTGCCAACTGGGATTTAGAACACTTCACTGCATGGCTTACTAACTACACACATGTAACACTGTGACTATATACAGCTACACAATCCATCACCACGCTCAGTTATAGTACTAAAGACACCTAAGCAATAGCCAAGAGTGCCCATCCAGTGGATACTCTTGGATGTTACGAATTGGGATTACTTCTAAATAATTCCACTGAGTACTCTTGGTTGTTAGGCAGTGATGAGGGGATGTACCGTAGTGTTTTCCCAATACCCTTGTGTACATTAACTCCAATTTGAAGTTCTCATAAAATCATATTACAGTAATGCATAATAATTCGGAAGATATTAGCAAATCATCCAGTGGTTGTAGACAGTAACCATGAGGTTGTCCTGAAATCATCCGGTAGTATTTCAAACTCATCCTGCACTTGTCAGTTAGTATTCCTTGAGAAGTACAAGATCATCACGCATTTTTAATTGAAGTAATCAGGACACCATCCTGGAGTAATTCACACTCATCCTGCAGTTGTCAATTAGTATTCTTGGAGTTGTAAAGGATCATCACGCATTTTTAATTGAAGTAATCAGGACACCATCCTGGAGTAATTCACACTCATCCTGAAGTTGTCAATTAGTATTCTTGGAGTTGTAAAGGATGATCACGCATTTTTAATTGAAGTAATCAGGACACCATCCTGGAGTAGTTTTTGTGATTACAGTAAGAGTCATCTCATTTAAATAGTTAGCCCTGTGGGCAGACTTCAGGATGGCTTGGGATGACTTCCCCAGATAATTACAGGAATAGCCTGGCTGAAGTCATCGGATGACGCTAGAATGAGTCCAGGATGATCTTCCTTTTTGACTTGGGTGGTTAGTCCACCCTGTCTGACCTGTATTCATAGCCTTATTATGCATTTGTTCAGAAATCAGTGACGTTAGACATCATCTCTAGACCTAGCTGAAAAATACCGAAGTCACAACTTTGGTGATAGTGGTTTCTCTGCCGCAGTGGGAGTACTTCTGTCAAAAATGGCATTCCAGCCTGTCAACATTTTTAAAATTCAAAAAGAAAATCTCACTTGTGGGTTTGTTTCTGAAATACAAAAACATGATGGATCTGATGTGCAGGGAGTTTGCTCTCTCCGTATTTCTCTATGATGATTTTTCCTACTTAGGTGTGATATGGCTTTCAGAAGGCCCACCCTAAACAAGGGAAGGCTTTTCAATGCTGTGACCCTCTAGTTGATGGCCCCTGGGTCTTAGGTTTCTGCTCACAGATCCTGCTGATTTCCGACCTGGGAGACCTTCTCTGAGGGCCTGATTCTCAAACTGCACTTTGTAGTACTTTTTGTAGTACTAGAAAATGTACACAAAATGCAATTAAAAAACTAGGTGTGGAGTTTTATTTCTGTGAATTCCCTATACTTATGTGTGCACAGTTCTCTGTGTCCTGACTGCAGGGTCTCCGGGTGTGGAGTACTCTGCACACATACATTTAGGGAGTGTGGAGTTGTAAAACTTCACTTGTAATTTGAGAATACTGAAAATGAACATACTCAGTATAAAGTGTACGTTTACCTTTGAGAATCCGGCCCTACATGTTCAAATTGTATGTTTCTGTGTGATTTGAATCTTTAAGTTTGAAGTTTCATGTGATATTGGAAATGTTAGTGGGTTTATGATGTTGACATAAGAACGTGGTGAAATGCATTTTGTAGGTCATCTACAGTGAAACTGGAAGGGAAGTAAGTCAAAAAGGCGAGATTTGCTGAGGAAGATGTTGGATGTGTTACAAGCAAACACTAGGAACTTAAAACAGCCATGGCCCAAAATGATAAATCCAGCCCCCATGTGAAAACGTGCTGATGCATGCTAGAACCAGAGCAACTCTTTCAAGTTGCTGCTGGGATCGCATAATGTGCACCACCACTCCTGGATGCTAAAACTGGCATTCAAGTGTCAAAACCGGCCTCCTAGGGCTCCAACCTACTGGGGGATTGCCCGCTTCCCGGCTGGCCAGCCCGGCCATGAAAGCAAATGGTAACCAGGAAACAGTAGAGGGAGGAGGAGCGGGTATTTAAGAGGAGGACAACGGTACCAGCTTTTAAAATATCAAAGGATTCACACAAAAGGATCTAGGATAAAGTACCGCACTCATCTATTTACTGGGAAATATATTTACATTTGGTGCGTCAACCAACAGAGAACCAGACCCTTTTGATTCTCTTTGTTGTGAAAGAACCTTCCTCAACAGACAATTATACTGCGAAGTGTAATTAGAAAATAAAGATTGAAGGAACATACATCAGTGTGAATCATCATTGAATGAACGGACTGTCTTTAATTGTGTGTGCGGAACACATATATATTTTTACAGCTTTTAAAATGTGTTCTAGAAACTAAGTATGTCCAACAATCAGGCTTAACATTTGAGAAGCCCACAAACTCACAATCGGCTATGAGTTATCAATTCAGTTGTGTTTCAATTACACATTTCGCTGTCGCGTGTGCAAAGCTTTGATTTAAGCAGTGAATATCAAAGCATGTGTGTTAACATGGAGAAATTAACAAATTATTTTGACAATTTGCTGATGCTTTTGAGCATTAAGCACCTGTAACCTTGGGGAAAACAGCAGCAAATAGGTTGTCGCTTAGGAGTAGCTTTCTCTTAACGCATAGAGAATGATACAATGTAAATGTCACATAGTAGCACCACAAACTCTTAAGCATGAAAGCATTATATACATTTCATGTTACCTAGAAGCAGAAACATTCACATTTTCCCATAAACATCCAAAACATACACAATTAAATGTCACTTGGAACGAAACATTTCCTAAAGCATGGGGAAAGAACACTTCGGAGAAGAAACATTCTAACATTCCTTAAGCATGTAGAGCATGCATAACTAGGAGCAAAACATTCCAACAGGCATTGTGTGTTTGCACAACTAACACAGCTCCACTAAAGAGTTTAACATTCCATTAATCATGCAGAATGTCCTTTCAAACAGTAAAGATCATCTCAACCCGTTGAAAAAATTCACCTGTGCTGCCACCTGAAAGCACTAAACTGTTCAATGGAGCTGTAGGGCAAGATATTTCCAGAGGGTGCAGTTAAGATACCACAGAAATGAGAGACCACACTGAATTACAGTGATCACACTGATCACACTGATTGCTCATGTGACACCATTCAATAAACAGATGTAGTTCTGCCAATTGAGGCCATAACTGGTCATATATCAAGTGCTTGCTGCATGACCTTAAATTATGACAGATGTTTATCATGGTTAGCTGGTGGGCAATATTTCTGGCCCACTGACCCTTGAAGACTACAACTTGCCCAAAAAGGAAGAGGCCCTTAGCTGAGTCTCTTTGCTGGGACACCCTAGATAATGAGAAACATGTAGGAACAGCTACAGCTGTGCAGAGAGAGAAGCCTGCACCCTTACGGAGATAGCGGTACCCACGACACCTCTCAATGCAAGATGGCGACCTCTGAAAATCAGGGACTGGTGAGATGATCCTCCTCAGTGGCCTATGTCTTGAGTACAAAAGCAGGGGCTAGGGAGCGTGGGCTAGGGCGTGTGACTTGAGGACAAAAGCAGGGGCTAGAAAGGAGGAGGATCTGTGCCACTGTAGTGAGGGGTTACAGACCAGCCACGTGACTTAATGCTTTCCCCTAGCTGGCTCTCTAGGCTGCTAGCCCTCCCTCCAAAGTATGCAGCAGGTAAGTGGAAGTGCAATGTCTCTTCTAGGCCGCTCACAGTGCACATTGGTAATTCAAAGAAAAACACCTGAGACAAATTCATGTTTTACACTTCTGTGCTTTTTCCTACAAACATGTAAGTCTTTCAGAATCCGTATTGCTTGCAACCTCAACTGTTGAGAATGTCCCTGTATATGATGTGTTTAATTACAACCCTTCCTTACAGAATGTGTATGTTCTAGTCCATGTGCTACTCCACCACAAACATAATGTACACTGTCAATTCTCCTGCCTTTTCAGAAAGTTGCAACGGCTGCTCACTTCCAGACATTCACATTTTTGGGAGACAAAAGTATACATGGCCATATTATAAAAAATCTGTAGAAGTGATGTAGAAGAGATGGATTTACAGCTCTGCCTGAGAATACTTTCACATGTGTTTTGTACTCACAAAGATTCCCAGAAACACACCCGGGAAGCTTCGCCAGGCACAGGTTTCCAGGCATACTTATGGAAATGTCATGCGACCATTCCCACAGGGTCTCATTCCTGCTGTTTGGAAGTCTGCAAAGCATAACATTTTGCTTCGCGTGAAAGCAGCCCCCCCCCCCGCCCCTCGCAAAGCTCACTTTACTCCGTTTTTTTCCTCTTATGTAAACGTTGTCCCCACAGAGAAAGCCTTGCCCCATAACCCCCCAAATATGGTGGTGATGCTATGCCCTTCCCACCCTGGAAGGATTTTCTTCCGCCATTGGCTGGAGTAAATCCAGCAATTTCCAGGGTGTGAAAGGGTCGGTTTGAAGTTTGAGAATGCCTTAAATGTACAGGTTTGCGGGCATTCTCAAAGTTCCAAGGCAAAACACACTTTGAAATGCCCTCTTCGCACCCCTCGAGTGGGAATTTAGGGGCATATTAACAAGCCAGGCGATAAAATTATCTAAAACGGCGATAATGGGCTTGATAATATGCTCTATGGAATTCCAATTGAAGCCCATGTTAGATGTGAAGGACATCTAACCTGAGCTTCAATTGGAATTCCATAGAGCATGTTATCAAGCCCATTATCGCCGTTTTAGCGGCAGTTTTCTGCCGCTAAAGCGGCGATAATGTTATCGCCTGGCTTGTTAATATGCCCCTTAATGCCGTGGATGTCTCTGTACTCATGACATTGGTCCCTCTAACGGTAAACGCATTTATGCCTGCCAGAAATCCTTTAGTGGATTCTTGGCAGGCAGAAGTCAAAGTATTTTTATCAGTAAACATATGATTAAGGCAAAAATACCTTTATGAATAGGACACATAGATAAACTTTTGGGGACCCTTGAAAAAACAAAGGAAAGATAACACGTTTCAGGTTTCTAATTATTGGTCAAAAGTATGCCATTTCTTTAATGAAAGGTAAGGAATGAAAAGTGAATGCAAAATTTTCTATGTAAAATCTGGCAATATTGATTAATACTGAATAAAATGAAAGCAGTTATTCAATGTTGCAAGACATCATTTTTGTCTCGGTGAAGATTGTTAAAGGACAAACGTGTGTATTGTAATGTGCTTCACATTAAACCGTAGACAGCTGTAGAAATGCGGTCTGCTCATAAATTTAAAATCAGTTTACACAATGAGTCATTATGATTACCAAGGTCTGGGCATTGAAGTAATTGAATGGAAAGGAACGTTCTGTATTTGCATAGAAAATTACAGTTTGGAAGTTGTTTTGCATTCAGCAGTTTGTAATCGTTTCACTTCTCTATCCCAGCGGCATTGCCATAGTCTTTAACTTTAGAATGTGCATTAAAGTGGAGCATTCTTTTATATGTCTCTAAACAACACATTGACAAAGGAAAACAATGGCTAAACTCTAAGGGGCTTATTTACAAGCCTCTTGCGCCACTTTTGCGTAATTTTCAACATGGGAAAAGTGACATACGGGTGGCGCAAGGTGCTTGTAAATAAGCCCCTAATTTCATGGAAAACAGAGGGGCATATTCTCAAGGAACTATTGCCGAGTTATCGGCACTTTAGCGCAACCAAAGTCGCGATAAATCTATTGCCCCATTCACAAGCCGGTGCAATTAGCCGATAATACCAGTTTTCCGGCGATAGCATTCTCAAAAACATCGCCACGGATGACCCCGGCAACTATCGCTAATGAGATGCAGAGTAGGCGTTCACAAGCAAAAAGCCGCGACAACACACACTCCACAACATTCTCAACAACCAGCCAGATCGGCAATAAGATCCCAAAACAAAATTAACACCTGCTGTGACCTGGTGTAAAGTCGGACAACATCCGGCAGCAGCCAAGGGAGCACAGCCCATAGCCAAACATGAAGAACAACAGATGACCCCGAGCAACTGAACATGCAGCCCAGAGCCCCAATAGGGCGACAACACCCACTGCCACCACCCCCAGGATCCCACCACCCACCCCCTCCCCGGGGGTCCTTTGGACAAAGAGAATGCACATCAACACCACGAAACCATGAACCAAACAAATCGCCTGAAGTCGCACAATCACAACACCTAACAACCAGGTGCGGCCAGAAAAATGGAAATCATACATTCAAATCATATAATCCAAATAAAAACTTTATTACAGATTAAACAAAAAACAACAATCTTGAAGAGGCACGGCGGGTCTTCTCTGGGCATTCTGTAAGTCACAGCCTGCAAGACAGAAATACAGATAAGAAGGTGTGTCATGTGCCCATCAAAGTACAGAGAGAGAGTGAAAGAGTGAGAGAGAGGGGGGGAGAGGGAGAGAGAGAAAGAGAGGGAGAATGAGAGTGAAAGAGAGGGAGAGAGAAAGAGAGAGAAAGAGAGGGAGAGAGAAAGAGAGGGCGAGAGAGTGCCGACACTGCAGACCCAGGCCTCACTGCTCACTTGCAGCCACCGGTGTGTCTCCAACCACGTGCCGGTACACACTGCAGTTTCCCAGGTCCCTCATCTGAAACAGTTGCCAGAGACATGAATGGCAGAGTCCATACAGTAGCACACGCCATCAGCGCTTGCCCGCCCCTGTGCACACAGGCTGCTGCACCCCAGCCCCTCCCGACACCCAGCCGAAATTGCCCGCCCCTGCACAACCAGGCCTCCCTGGTCACCTTCCGCCACCGGCGTGTCTCCAAGAGGGCCCACCATGTGCCGGTGGGAGCCCCAAGCCCGGGGCCCATGACCATGGTACCCTCAACATCATGCAGCCCCGCACCACGGGCCACCAGGTCACACACTTGATTCTGGGTCTTGATTTCGCTATGGCAGAGAACATATCAGTGCACCCGGCCTCATCGCAGGCTGCACACCCGCTCAGCACTTAAGGTGTCCCTACTTCAGTGCACTGAAAGACACCGTCCCGTGGCAGTGTGTCTGTGCCTGCCGCAGTGTATCCGGTGCCACCAAGTCTGTGCACCACAAGCCATGGACCCTTTATGGTTGAGTCCCGTGGTGCGGATGCCATCATGTCACCCCCAGCACTGGGCTATGTGCTGTGCCCGGGCCCTATGCCCTCAGGCAGAAATGATAACCACACGGAGACACCCAGTTACAGAGTGGAAATGGAGTCCAGCACATGTGCCAGGCCCTTTTTATCGGCACGGTCACATGTCCTGTGATGCCTGTGCCGGATGGGTGTGGTGTGGGTGTAAACCAGCCGTAAGTGAGTGGCTGTGGCATGCAGACAACTAGACCTATGAGCAGCAGATCCCTACAGGGAAGAGGGCCTGGGACATGTAGCATTGTCATCCCCCCCTGTGAGCGTAAGCAGAGTGGGCTGGCCTGGCGTATGCCAGTCCAGCATATGGGTGTGAACAATGACCCCGGGGCTCTGGGTGTGGTTCCGTCCATGGCTTGGCAAGAAAGTGACTAGTGCGTGTGTCTCCGTTCTAGTGTCGGCGCCACCCGTCACGCAATCGGCAATGTGTCACCCTGTGACCCAAGTCCCACAACATGAGCAACACGGACGTGAGGTGAAATCATTGACCCTGCATACATCCATACCTGCACACTTGCAAGATCATAGACATGACACATCAGTGTGATAATGAATGTTTAATGCACATTCTGTGGAGTGTTGCAGCTGGAGCACTACAGGGCCCTGCAAACCCCACTTTACTTTGTTAGCCCGTGGAGGGCCGACCAGAGTCCTTCAGGGAATGACAATTACATCAGTAGAGGAGGAGTTCAGTCCGCAGTCTGATAGCTGTGTCATTGGTGACCAAACAGAATATGGCAGTCCATGTTAAGGTCCAAGGTGAGTGTCGCAGAGTGCATCAGGGAACAGTGGAAGGTGATGATGCAGAGGGCAGAACCAAGCAGAAATAAGCCATATGGTGGAGATGAATGCTACCGCTTCCTTCTGACTACAAGGGCAGATTCATCCGCATCTTCATCCTCTGCTGTTTCATGTGCCTCACATGTGGGTGGTGGTGTTCTGTCTCCAGCACTGTGTGGCAGTGACACCTCAGGGGCTGGAGGTGGAATGTCCACCGCACTGTGTGGCACTGACACATCAGGGGCCGGAGATATGGATGGAGTGGTAGCAACAGCATGCATCAGCGCCAGGCCTTGTGGCAGCAATGCCATGAGGAGGGTCTTTATGGCATTGAGGGACCCAGCTACCTCTCGCTGGTGTGCAGCCGTGGCAACCGCTCTTTCCACACGCGTCCGCTCCATGTCCTCCATGAGCCTCCGCATGAGTTCCAACTCCCGAGCGAGCTCGCTGGAGCCACTCTGACTAGACAGTCATTCTTGTCGCAGAGTCAGGACTCTGGCGATGTCAGCCATGGTTCATTGGAGGGCATGAAGCGGACTATCGGTGTCCGTTAGAGACTGTGAGTGGTCCCTGATGGGACTTAGACACCCACGTATGGCGTCTACTTTGCCTGCCATGCGGTCGAACCCCACCTGCACCTGTTCAGCCAGCTTCTCCTGGCACCCCAACACACGGCGTTGGAAGGCCATGTGTTTGTCGTGGGGGTCCTGGGAGGCAGTCGTGGCAGTGGGTTCTGCCTGCTGTGTGTTCTGTGCAGGGGGTGAGTTCTCCTCATAGCAGCTGGGCTGCCCTGCTCCTGGAAGTGGGCTGTGGAGGCTGTCCACGAGCTGTTGGAGGGCGTCAGAGTCAAAGGTGTTTTGGTCCTCCGTCATCAGAGAAGAGAGGTTGGGACTGCTGTGTAGGAGGTGTTGAATTTCCCTTTGCAATGTGAAGGGGAGATGCATTTTAACATTGTGTTCACATGTATGTCGACGTATTGTACATGTTTACATTTGGACTGAAAGACAGTGTACATTGTGACTGTTTGTGGGGAGCTGCCTATATGATGATGGACAGTGGACATTTCGACAACATCACGGATGTGTCTTTGTACTTGTACAGTGTCAACTCACATTTCCCTGCGATGCCATATGTGATTGGCCAGTTTCAAACACAAGCAGCACCAGTTGTGTCCTCTGTCCTGTTGTAGACGTGTTGCGGATTGTGCCACATCGTTTTCAGTGTTGATGTGCTCTGCATGTGATGTGTGTATCCCGCATTTTGGGGGAGTCACCCCTGCAGCCCTGCTTTGGCTGCCCCTTATCCCTTACATGCGATGTACCTCTGACTTCTGTGCTTATACAGTGCTGAGATGTTGCATACTTGGGTGCATTGGTCTCTTGATGGGAGTTGGCGGTCTGGGGCATGATTTGTCTGCAGATGTGCCATGCTTACTTGTGCTTACTTGTGCATGTGTGCCATTGTGCCCATCTCCCCCCGTCCCCACAGTCCCTGGTAGTTACTCACCCTGTTGCTGTTGTGTCCGGTAATGTTGAGTACTGTCCGGGCCCCGACTCCTGCCACCGTCTCCCCACTGATGACTGTGGACATCATTTCCACCATCTCGTCCACCTCATCCTGTGGTGCTGGGCTCCCATCTCCAGTCTGCATTGCGGCCTTCCTGTTGTTTGCGAGTTTCTGCTTGGTTTTGCGCTCGACATCATTCCAGCGCCTCTTGACCTCTTCCATTGTCCTCTTCAGCACTCCGACTGCATTCACCTTGTCCACGATGGTCTGCCATATTCCATTTTTAGTTCCCAGTGACACAGTGGAGGTGCTAAACAGTAGTTGATGGTGTTCTATCACCTCCGTTATCAGGATCCTGTTTTCCTGCAGACTGAACCGCTTCGTCCTACTCTTCTTGTCCTTGCCCTCCCCTGACCCCGAGGTCCCAGGCTGGTCCTCTGGGGGGCTTGTGGGGTTCTGGTTGTCCTCTGCACTTGCTCCGGCTGACTCCATTGTGCTTCGCTGTTGTTTGGCTTTTGTATGTGTTTTTTTCCCTACTTTTATAGTGCTTTTTCCCGCATGTCGCGTGGGGATTGCATAGCTGTGGCTGGTTTTCGCTGATTTTTGTATCGCTATTTGAATCATCGCTGCTTTTTTCGTGTTGGTGTTTCGCATTTTTGTGGCGTCGTGTTTATTTTAACGCGTTAATTTGACGCATTGTGGTAGGTCTATTGCATGGTGCTGCCGTGTTGAGAATACCAGGTTGACACAGTGTTATTTTCCCGCGATAGACTGCAATGTGAAGAGTTGCGTTAATCTACTTTTGCGGTAGTTATCACACATTCTTGAGAATATCCCCCCAATAACTTTTAACCATGCCGAACATTTGTGGCGACGAGGTACAGTTCAGAAAAAAAAACCTCTAGCCATAAAGCTATAGTTCTGACTGAATGTATGCACCAAACTGCTTCAGCCTGTTTGGCAATCTCCATAACTTTTCAATATTCCAGCTCCATCTCCCGATTTGTGTGACTATTATTAACTTTCGCAGCTTTCCCCTGATAAATTCTGACAGGTCAAACCTACCGAATTTTATTGGGGGGTGTGGGGGAAGGGGGAGAAGGCCTGGAAAAAGGGAAAACGTACAGAATTCAATGGGTTAAAAACGGATTCTGCATTTTATGCTTGTTTTTTTCTGTTGAACGGATTCTGCATTTTATGCTTGTTTTTTTCTGTTGAAAACTTGTCATACCAGGTATTTCTCACACGTGTCAAATACTTCACCCTGGAGTACAGCTATTACTCTGGGGTAAGGTATTTACCACGTGCAGTAAATACCTCCTGTTCTGCCTGTTTAACTTACACGTGGAATCAGTATTTAGCACACCGAATGCTGCATGTTTTACCCTTTTTTACGGCCCTTTTCTCTCGGATACATTTTGGCAGGTTTGACCCGCGGAATCATCTGTCACGGTAGAACGGCGAAGGTGTGATAGTTATCACAAACCTGATTTGCACAGGGATCAAAATATATCCCCGAACTTGTAATGAGGACTTACACTCTAGGCGCACCCACTCACTGGATACAGGAGGCCCAAAAAAGGATGATGAAGGTAGAGCTAGGCTATGATTGGAGTTGACACCCATTAGTGATAGCATCCACAGTCTCTCTTCCCTCAACCTTTTTCTAATAGTATTTTTCGTCTGGCAGTGAAGTGATAAGATGAGAAGTACATCTAATCAAAAACAAAATGGAGATCTCAGCCACAGGTGTCTGTTTCCACCCTACTGCATAACATGGAACAAAGCACACCCCACGCACTCAGATATAACCCATCTTTCTATATGTAGCGTGCACGATCCTTCAGCCCTATTCTAATAATACATAATGAAGACTGCCTCATTTTAATTAATTATGCTCTGGTTGTTTGCTAAGGAAAGTTTAGACATTCTCATGGATGATACCATGGTATTGTGATTTATGCTAATAATACTTACTCATTTGTGTCATAGTTATATCGGCACTCACAAAATCACAAAATGGGTTACGTTTACATAACAGGGCTATGTATGTGTGAGTTACAAAGGGCTATGTATCACGTGGCAAACCAATTGTCACAGCAATAGTAAACTTGATTCTAAAGACAAGGGGCCCATTTACTCAAAGTTCACGCAAGGCAGGACAGCAAACATAGTTGCTGCGCTACAAGAGAGAGTTGAAGAGCACCATGTCTACTAGATATGACGCTATTGCATCTCTCTCTATATGGTGGTGGACTTGAGGCTGCCTAGGGACAACGCAGGTACCCTTGCACTGTGGTGCAAGGATGCCTGCGTTACAGGCAGGATTGTTTTTTTGCAGGACGGGGTACCTTCCTGACAAAAACAATCCTGAGAAGCAATTTCCACTCTCTATGCATGATGCAGAACGAATCATGCATAGAAAGAAGAAGTAATAAGGTGAAATAAGCCTATTTCTCAATGTTACACGATGGTCCGGGTAGCGTACCATTTTGGAGCAAGCCAAGGTTAACTGATTTCACTAAGCGCCTGATTACTAATTTGCCAATGTGGGTGCTGGCCATCACGCCAATGCCCCGCTCCTACACTGTCAAACCCGACCGCCACCTGCCAGCCAGATTACGATTTTCCTCGTGGTCTGATTGGCGGTCCTTTGCCGGTTTCATGGCGGTGCATATTAGAAAGGTACTGCAGTGGTAGCGCCAAAGCAGGTCCTGCACGGCATGGACTGTGCAGTCCATGCCATGCATGAAAGAGGGTGCATGCACACAGGGGAGCACATCATGTACCACCCTGCATGCATCCCCAGGCCCAGAGGCAACAAGGGGTCCTGTAGAGCCTCCTTAGTTTCCTCACCGCCAGCATTTTCATAGCGTGAGCACCTCCATGAGACCGCTGGGAGTGAGGAAACTCGTAATATGCTTGGCGGTGCTGCAGATACTCCACCAAGCATATTGCGGCTGCAGACTGCCGCACCACTGCCAGGGATTGCGGATCCCCTGCTGTTTTGGCGGTCCTATGGCAGTCCCACTGCTGTATTCAAAATACGGCGGTCAGACAGCCAGTGCGGTGGCCCTCAACTGCCATAGCAACTCCAACGTGGGTTTGGGTGTCTGATGGACTGCCAAACTCATAATTAGGGCTTAAATCTTAGATTGCGTCAAATTCCATGGGTGGATGCAGAGAAATGCCCTTGCTCCACTCAATGAAAGCCTATCAATATAAAAGGTAAGGCAGCTCAGCATAAGTTGCTGCATTGTGTTACAGTACATTACAAAGTAACACAAAGCCGGGCCGATTGCCCCTTGCGTGGCTTTGTAAATCTTACTTAAGCCTTGGCACTGTCTTGTCTCACTTTGCACGATGCAACAACAATGCAAAGGCTTGGTAAATCTGGCCAGAATACCCAGAGGTACAACTGACTTTCCTTAAAGTTGGTACAAAATGTACCAAGACAGCGTAATACATTCCCTAAACTCCCTGATACAGATTTGCTATTGGCTTGGTGTCTATAGTAGATGGAAAACTGGTGTCTGGGGAGATGCAGGACAGTGGTGCCACAGAGGAATACAGAACATCCCTTCTGCGGGATAATTAGACAAAATATTGAATACAAAAAAGTGTTTTACAAAAATATCATGTCTAGAATATCGTGATGACATGAATGTTGTGCATATTAATATTGTTCACAAAAATATAGTTTTAGGTGGTGCTTAAAATATAGATTTTTTTTAATATCGATGCAGTATATATCTTTGGTGATAATATCATTTTCAGTGGTAAATATTTTGTTATTTTTATTATGTTATATATGTTTATTATTTATTTTAATGTTTTATCATTTTAGATATGTTTTATTACAAAAAATGTTTAGTTTGTAATTTAAAATGCATGCATTAATGTTGTTTTTGATATTTAGAATTTGTTTTTAGTATCAGGATGTTGGGTTTTTAGGGGATAAGGGTGGGGAGATTTGTAAAGATTATTTATCAATATTTGTAGTTATAAGTTATACAGTGTTTTAGTGTGAAAACTGTCATATTAATTTAAAATTTCTTTCCTAATTTTAAGAAAAATATTTAGGGTCTGATTATGAGTTTGGTGGTGCGGGAGAGGATCACCATGCCTGCACCCTGCTTCACACCGCCAAACTTGACCGCTGGCCACCCGCCTGATCAGGAGTTTTTTTCCTGGTCTGGCGGGCAGTCCCAGAGCAGTGCCTATTAGAAAAACATCGCAATGGGAGCGCCAAAGCCTGTTCCTGCACGGCATGGACTGTGAAGTCCATGCCGTGCAGGAACAAGGGGTGCATGCACACAGGAGGGGACACCATGTGCTCTCCTGCATGCATCCCCAGGCCTTGAGGCAACAGGTAGACATGTAGGGCCCCCGTTAGTTTCCTCACTGCCACCCTTTTCATAGCTGGCTCACTGCCATGAAAAGGGTGGTTGTGAGGAGACTCATAATAGGCTTGTTGGTGTCGCAGCAGCACCCCGGGCATATTGCGGTCTCACGCTGCTGCAACACCACGAGGGATCATGGATCCCCAGCAGTTGCAGTGGTCCTTTAGCGGTACGACCGCCAAACTCGTACTAGCCCGGTCCATCAGACCATCGTAGCCATAATCCAGCCCTTAATGTGAAAAAATTTATTTATAAAAAAATTAGAATACATTTTTTAAACATTGATGTTTAAAAGAAACATTTTAATCAAAAAACAAAATACAAAAAGGAATTTAATTTTATGTTTTAATATGAAATAATTCTTTGTTACATAGTAAATGGTTTTAATATTTTTCTAAAATAAAAAAAAATAGGAATATGAAAATGTAAAAAAAAAACTTAGATTAGCAAATAATTTGAAAAGAATTAGAGTTTTATTAGTAAACAATATTTTTTTTCTAATGTGGTAGCAGTAATTGTTTAAAAAATGTATGAGTGCTGGAAAACAATGAAAAATATTTTGGAAATACTTTTGGAAATTTAAAAAAAAACATATTTAAATTTTATATGCATATATTTATTAGTAGTTTTAAATAGTGTGTTACAATATGAAAGTTTGTAAAAATGGAAAAACAATTTATTTGCACTAATTATGTATTATAAATAAGGCCTCCAGTTTTCCGTTTTTACCGATTTTTAAAGATAAATACAGACAGAAAACAATGTGTTTCCTGTCTGTATTTATTTAAAAAAAAAAATAATACTGAAAATGATGCTTCTTGTGAGAAACTATCCATGCTGCCTTTCATGAATTCTAGGCAACAGCTGAGCAGGCAGACAGCATGGAGGGTTAACATACAGGATGAAATTTCCTTAAATTCAGTTAGCATATATTTGTAGTATGATGCTAATATGTACCTGTGGGTGTAGTCTTTTGTTATACGTGGCTGCTTAGTTTGCTTAACCGTGACTGGCATTGATGTTTGAGTGCACATCGAAGAGTTTTATAAACGCGGAAATATCCCATTTTACAGCTACATTTATTCTTGAAACACAAAATAAATATGGATATATACCAATAAGATGGCCAAAAAGTAAATATGGATAAATACGGATGGAAATGTTAACCCCTTCAGTGCCCCGCCCTTTCCCCCTGCTGTGCCGGGCCTTTCATTAGCGGGCGGGGTCCATGACGAGATAGTCTCGTCATGGGCACAGCGCAACCGTGCTCCATGACGAGACTATCTCGTCATGGGCATAGAAGAGGTTAAAAAACATAAATACCATAAAACTGGGAGCCCTAATTATAAATGAAGTAATATGCATTTGAACAGTAACATTGTCATTAAAGGACATGAATTTGATTTTGATTCATCTAATTTGTGTTTTTTATTTTGTTATATATTTCTTAAGTTTGTTTACAATGCAGTGGGAATAGTAAATAAGTTACTTTGTAGAGGAGTTGGAATAGTGAACGTCACCCTTTAGTGTCCAACACCTAGTGGCGGCTCCTACGCTAAGGCGGAGGAGCGTCACCACACTGGTCTCATAGCAGTTCAAAAAGGAAAAATAAAATGATAACTGCAAAATGTTATTATCATTTTATTTTTCAGTACTGGCTTAGGTGGGGGCAGGGTTGGGTGGGCCAGAGCAGGGGGAGAAGTGGTGGGCACTCTCTAAAGGCCTTATTATTACTTTGGTGATCTCAGGACAGGACCACCCAGCCCAAAAAGGCCATGAAACAACACCAACCACAGTATGAATTTTAAAGTACCACGGCGGTGCCTTTGAAAAAGGCACTGCATAGGGAGCATCAAAGGCAGTTCCAGCAGAACAGGGACTGTCTAGTCCATGCCTTGCAGGAACTGGGGGTGCATGTAGACCTTTATGCACTAAATGGCGCATAAGCACAAGGGGGCATTGTAGGACCCCCTTTGCTTCCTCACTGCCACACTTTTCATGGCAGTTGCACCGCCATGAAATGTGTGGCATAAGGAAACTTGTTATATGCTTGGTGTGGCCCTGCCAAGCATATTGGGGCCTCAAGATCGCCGCAATACCGTTAGAGATCTCTGATGCCTGGCTGTTGCGGTGGAGCCAATAAGGTTCCGACAAACCAAGTTGTAATGGGACAGTCGCACCGGCGTTGCCCGCACCACCACCATGGCTATGGCGGTCTGATAATAAGGTCCTTAGTGCGCCTGATGGTTTGGCTGGTCGTCTTGGGCCGGCCAAACTGTCATGCGCACTTAGAATGTTTTCGAACCGGCTGTATTGTACAGCTTGGGTGGAGAACATGCACACAGGACTGAATCACAATTCTCAGACCAATCACAACGTTGTTGTGATGCTGATGACAGCAGTGTTGTGACTGGCTAGGGGTGTCTGGGAGCGTGTGTGTTTCTTGCTGCACCATAAGAAGGATGGAGGAGTAGCGGCAGCAGTACCCAGGTGAGTGCATTTTTTATTCTTCTCCCCCTAGCCCCGCCTCACCACCCCCATTCAGTAGCTGCTGCCACTGCCAACACCTTCCCTGAGTTGGTTAGTAGTGGAGTCGTAAATGTCACCCCTTTAGTGTGCCACACCTGCCCTGAGTTGCTTTGTAGTCGAGTGGGAATATTAAATGTCACCCCTTTAGTGTCCAACTCCTTCCCCGAGTTAGTTTGTAGTGGAGTAGGAATAGAATATGTGATCCCTATAGTGTCTAATGCCTTCCCTAAATTGGTTCATAGTGCAATGGAAATAATAAATGTGACCCCTTTAGTGTGCAACACCTTCCCCTAGTTGGTTTGTAGGGAAATTGAAATTGGAAGTTTTATCTTTCTAGTGTCAAATATCGCCTCCGAATTTCTTTGAACTGGAATGGGAATATAAAGTTTTATTTTTGTGCAATTTATATGCCAATAGGTAAAAAAAAAAAATTTTTTTTGAATTTTATTTGTTAATGAATAACATGTATTGCATAATTTTAGTAGTTGTCAAATACATTTGGTAAACAAAACAGTAGTAATTTTTTCATGTAAATACATCCCATAATTCTTTTTTAATTGTTAAAAAAAGAAACGTTTTGTTTTTATTAAGATTTGCATAATATTCATTTTCATATTTGTTTTTATATTCTACATATTTTTGGCCCATTTTTTCAACTGTTTTATATTTGTAAGTGTTGTTTAACATAGGGTCTGATTGCGATGTCGGGCAGATGAGACACTGTTGCGGAAAGGAACTGCCCGACCTTAGGTCAGCGGTCCGACCGCACTATTACGACAGGCGGTCGCAAGCATCCATTTCACACTTGAAGCTTGTGTGAAAGGCCCGCAGCACAAGATTCCATTGAAAAATGTATGTTTTGAAACATCCCTGCACTGTGTAGCAGGCACCTCACGGTCTCTGCGATGCGGTGCAGGGATGTTTTGGAGGCACTATACGTGCCCCCCCAGGCCCAAATACGGAGGGCCTTGGGGGAAGGGGGCCCAGCTTGGGGCCCCCAATGTCACTTTCCAACAGCCTTTCCATGTTGGAAAGGTCGACGTGGAATGGCTGATGGAAACTGACATCATAATCCCGACGGCAGAGCCACTGTCATTAAGGGATTATGCAGACTTTGCTCCTTGAGCCCATCGGAACCATGTCACAATCCCCCACACAGGTTTAAATCCGACCTGCGTCATCCTAATACATCGGTCGAACTTTAAGCCTACCATGTCAGATGAAAAGCTTGACATGGTGATCAGGCCCAAAATCATTATAAGTATATATTAAATAATTGTATTTATATCATACTATTATTTTATATATACTTTACAATTTTTGTAATATTTGTTACTTTTATTACGCAGGCATTTTTTTCACCACTATCTATATTTTTTATTCTATTGGTATATTTTTGAAAGAATTCGTGGTCGGTTGCAACTGTTCACGAGGAACAGTTAAATCACTTTTTAGGGTTTTATAACTACCTTTTATTCTCGGCTGGGGGGATATAGTATAGTTGTGTAAAATTCTGGTGTGCTGTTGTTAAGGACTGTTTTGTGTATTTTATTGGATTTTTGATACTATTTTGTATTGGGTGTGTTGTATCCATTTTTTCTATGAAATGTTAATTTATGGTTATGTTATGTTTAACATATGTGTTGGTAAATGTGTTTCAATACTTGAATATTATGTATGTATTTATTTGGGAATGTACTGTTTTGTATGGGAGGGTGTTTTACTTTTCAGACACCTCTGTCCCTGCAGCTGTGAATCCCCCCTGAACTGCCAGCAAGAAACCTAACACATCATTTCCTCCAGTTTATGTAACACATTCACTCTGCGGACTATTTCTAGACACATATAGCATTCTGGTGGAAGTAGTATTTTGGACATTGGGCTTTAAACCATGTTGAGATCTACAGCTATGGTTTTAATTCATAGGACTGACTCACTCACTTTTGGTTTTTCCTGTTCAGTTTTCACAATGTTTATTTTCTCCTTGTTCACATCAATAAACACACTAGTCAGAAACTAATTGCCTGCTGTAGTATATCTCACATCTAGCAATGTATATATTTACTCCCATCTGAACTTAACAATGCCAAAAAATATCAACTTGTGTTTTCATGTACACAATGTTTAGCTCAGAATCACAACCGTGTCTCATCAACACATGCTTACAAGCATATTCTCATATGTAATCTTCATTCCAGTGGTCCAACAATAGGTTGGCATTCTGTTAGAAACATAGCAAATCACATATGACTCAAATATTCTATGCCAGTGATCACATTTTCAGTTTCACACTTTAACAACACTAAAGGAGAGATACATCATGCAATTTCCTATTGAATAAGCAAAATAAAATTGGTCAATGTCATCAGTTGGAGCCATGTCTAGCTCACAAAAGGAATTCCACATCAATAACACCAATAGTCAGACACCTGGCACCACTACATTTTCTGATCATTAGATCAGTCCAATCCATTGTTGCCACATCTGATGAATGTCACAACCAAATTTCAGTGGTGTGCCACAAGCACTTTGCCCTACAATGAGGAGACACATAACCAACTACATACACTTTACACACAATGAGGAATTTGTCAAAGTGAAGGGAGACTAGCATGATTTGGCCACCAATAACATTTTGTTAGAGCCCATGATGGCACACGTGTTGCATTAGGACCACCACACAACAAGGTGCTAGTCCAATGGATTCCTCATAACTTCCATCCCATCACTGTGAAACCTGTCTTGGTACAGGATTTGGACATCCAAAGCCTGTGGCGGTCACTTCCAGGAACAACCCACATCCCCTTTGTACTTCCAAATAGCATCATATACCTGCAAATGTCACAACTTTGAAATGTTCACTTGAAGGTGCCATGGTGAAGGTATCTTGAACAGACCATAAAAAAAAGATATTAGCTATCAAACCATACATGTAAAACAATTTGCATAGACAACTTCTGGAGAACACAGCCCATGACAAAAAGTGGAAGCTAAACAAAGCAACAGAAACAAAATGACTGTGTGAAAACCTTCCTCAACAAACAACTTACAGCTGGATTTTCCAGAGCTTGATCTTCCTAATATTTTACCTTAACATACTCCTCACATCATCACAACAAGAGTTGCTTCAACAGTCAAAGTCATGATATTTCACAAAATACTTACACTCATGCAATGTTGTCGATGAGATCTTCGTCTCCATACTTTGCGATATAAGTGATGTTCCGTCTCAGAGCGATGTTGTGGAGCATGCAGTAGGCCACAGAGATTTGACATACCTTCCTGGGTGAGTAGAGGAGGGCTCCCCCAGTCATGTCCAGACAACTGCATCTGGCTTTCAGGAGCCCAAAAGCCCGCTCCACTGGCCGCCGTGTTATTCCTTGAGCATCATTGAAGCGGACTTCCCTTGGCGTTGTAGAATTCCTCAGCTGTGGATGGTTGGGATACTCTGAGTCTCCTAGATGAAAGACAGACATAAGTGCAACAATAAGTTACACACTTTCTGATTCTACTACCTGATATTGCCCACGCAGAGTTAGGACAGATTATACTTACCAGCAAGCCAGGCCCTCTACGGTAGTAGTTATTACATTAGCTGGGGTATTATGCTGTTCCGCAGCATGATGGAATCATGGGCTGATCCAGGGAACTGGGCACAGATGTTTGAGATATACAAATCCAAGAGGCTGACAACTTGCTAGTTGATAGAATGGAAGTGCTTCCTGTTACGGTAAACTTGTTTCCTGGCTTGCGGTGTTACCCAGACAATGCAGGTGCCATTAATGGCTCCAACCACATGTGGGATTTGACCAAATCTGTAGAAGTCAACCTTGTCAGAATGCAGCGGCTAGGCTACTGTTGGGTCATAACAGAGGACAACCAACCTCGGCAGCACTTAGATTCCTGCACTGGTTGCCCATCAAACAACGTGTGGAATTTAAGGCGCTCACGTATGTGCATAAGGCAATATATGGTGGCGCTACAGAAGATCTGGGGAATTTCTTTATACCTTACGTTCCTGAACATCCCCTTAGATCAGCTACACAGGGGTTTGTTAGGGTCCCAAAAATTAAAAAATCACGCGGGGGTGGGGGGGGGGGGAGTCGGTCAATAACATATTGTGCGGCTAGACTGTGGAATAATCTGCCTCTAGCCATGAGACTGCAACCCGAACTCCAGGCCTTCAGGAAAGGGTTAAAAACTCACCTTTTTGACACCATGTGAGCGATTTTGATGTTTCCCTCACTATTACACCTCAGTGCCAAGACGCCTCGGCATTCGAGCGCTTTACAAACCTATAAACATAAACATAAACATAAACATTGTCAGTGGCATAATCCTCATGTCTGGGGAACTGGATATAGCTGTCAATGTGCCTCATCATTGCTGAAAGTATGTCTTATAGCACACCACTGAATAGGCATGGACGGAGTTCGCAGAGTTCTACTCAGCGGAAGTCTGTGAAGTGCCTGTAAAACTCTGCCATACTACACCTGTTGAGTTAATTTTTAGCACCAGGAGTTTGCCCTGTGCTGTACAATCATCGCGAATGGCACTACGCATCACGCCAGAGAGTGCTGTTGCTTTCTGCCACTCGAGTAGACATTCTACTCGAGCGGCAGGATCATCAACGCGAGCAGCAGATTTCTCAGCATGAGTGGTCGCAACCTTCCGCAACTGCCCACGTCTGGAAATTTTGCCAGGAGGTGGTCAAGTGCAAAATTTCTTCTTGCTGGCACTCACCAACTGAACGTGCCAACTATCTAATAGGGACCAGTGCACTAGCCACTGAGATAGGCAGGTGGCCGCCGCCTCCACGAGGAAGGTCGGCAGGGGGATGCAAGTGGTCCAACTGTATTTGCAAAACACAATTGAAATCTACCCCTATAATCCAAGGAATGTGTGCCCAGCACTTTAATAGAACAGAAAGGTACACAAGGAAAGATTGCTGCACCACATTGGGAGCATATATGCTCATGAGCAAGAGGGGCCGGCCCTCCACATGGCACTCCACCAGGACATAATGCCCCTCAGGGTCTATCTCAGTGGCCACACAGCAAAAAGGTACAGAGTGCCTCACCAACACACGGGCCTCTCTAGCAAAGCTGGAATATATAGTACTGTAACATTGGCCGCACCAACGCTTCAATAAGCACACATCTTACCCCTTAGCTATATGGGTTTCCTGAAGAAACTCAATGTGGGCATCCCATCTCCGAATGTACTGCTGAACTGTGTGGGCCTGATTCACAGAACTAACTTAAGACAAAATCCTAAACTTACTACCATTTTGGTATTCACAGAAGGCACTTACTCATTTTGGTATTCACAGAAGGCACTTACTCATTTCGGTATTCACAGAAGTTAGGAGTCCTAACTTTAGGACTCCTAAATACCTTCTGTGAATACCGAAAGTCTTAAAATTAGAATTTTCTCAATTTAGTAGTCCTAAATTCAGGACTCCTAACTTTAGGACTCCTAAATGCCTTCTGTGAATACCGAAAGCCTTAAAATTAGGATTTTTCTCAGTTTAGTAGTAGTATAGTTAGGACTCCTAACTTTAGGACTCCTAAATGCCTTCTGCGAATACCGAAAGTCTTAAAATTAGGATTTTTCTCAATTTAGTAGTCCTAAATTTAGGACTCCTAACTTTAGGACTCCTAAATGCCTTCTGTGAATACCGAAAGCCTGAAAATTAGGTTTTTTCTCAGTTTAGTAGTTGTAAAGTTAGGAGTCCTAACCTTAGGACTCCTAAACTGAGAAAAATCCTAATTTTAAGACTTTCGGTATTCACAGAAGACATTTAGGAGTCCTAAAGTTAGGACTCCTAACTTCTGTGAATACCGAAGTGAGTAAGTGTCTTCTGTGAATACCAAAATGAGTAAGTGCCTTCTGTGAATACCAAAATGGTAGTAAGTTTAGGATTTTGTCTTAAGTTAGTTCTGTGAATCGGGCCCTCAGTCTTTTATTCACTGTCTCCATGCCCGGGATGTTCCATGTCATAAAATGCAACCATGACTATTCACTATCGCGAGGTTGAGAGCCACATTAGCACATGCTACCAGGGGACTAATAAGGGGGGTAGGCTGCAGAAGGGGCTGGCTATAGACCAACAGCATGGCTAAAACACAAGAAAAAAAGAGAACTTCCAAACTCCCATCCCAGGATGGATGAGGAACCTTGAGGTGCCCAAACAAGCAACAAACTATCCCATTGGAGGGGATCACTGGTTTTTGTATCGAGACATAGTACTCCCAGTAAGGAGATTGTCTGAAGGGTGGCCAGGCTACTGCAGCCAACAAACTCAACAGCAAGGGGGAATCAGGCCAGAAAATAAGAAGGAGAGATGTAAGAGGGTCCTCCCGACCCTTTTCTTCATAACCAGTCAGGCATGACCAAGAAGTTCATCTAAGAGAGTGTCACTGGAATCCAAGCACCACCAAATCTGCCCAGGCAGCATCCCAGCATAGGGAGGGGTGAACAGACAAGTGTATCTTCCAACATCTGGGAGGCAAGGGGGTACCTTTATTATCACCTCATCAATCCAGCTGGCAACCCTCAGACACAATTGTTTCTCCTTACCGCCAGGAATCTTATAATAAATTGTCAGCAGTCTGCAGTGTGACCTCCAGCAGAGTCACTAAGGCCACGCTCCTCATCAAGCCACTAGAGCCCACCTCGGGGTGTGTATCTTCAAGAGTTTGGCCCAATGGGGATCACCGCTCCATCCATAAGTGTTAGAAATGAGGGTCTCTAGTTGGCAGAGGTAGGTACCTTTGTCCAAAGAGGGACCCTTGCTTCTAGTCAGGGTAAGGGGGATACACACTTTAGATAACCCCTGCTCACCCCCTTAGTAGCTTGGCACTAGCAGACAGGCTTATCCCAAAGGCAATGTGTAAAGTATTTGTACCAACACTCACAGTAACACAGTGAAAACACTACAAATGGACACCACACCAGTTGAGAAAAATAAAATATCTTTATCTAAACTAAATAAGACCAAAACGACAAAAATTCAACATACACATACTCGGTAAAATGTCTTTAAAAAGGATTTTGCAAAAATAAGCTTGTAGAAATCAAGAAGCACCAACTGGGGCTACCACAACGTCAGGACAGCAAAAAATTCAAAGTACGGTGCCGCCCGCGAGGATCGCGGTGTCGGGAGTGGAGTCACACAGATCCCCATACAACAGTACCTTGGAAAATGAAGTCAATGACGATGCACGGCTTCGAAGATGGCCGATGTCGGCTCGGGTGATGATGCGACATAAGCAAGTCTCTCGAGTCACCTTCAGCGATTATCGGCGCCGTGATAACAAGATGCAGGTGAAGATGGAGTCGATGCAAGTGCTGGCATCGGTCACTGACGATCACTGCTGGCGTCGTAGGGCGTCAAAGCTTTGGAGCAGGCCGGGCGCTTCGTCGTTCACTTCACAAGCGGCTCCCCGGGCCTCGTTGCAGGTCACGGCATGACTGAGGTGGCGTCAATGACATCGGAAAAAGCATTTTTTTCTTCTCTTAATTTCTTCCAGTTCCCAACAGCAGTAGCAACCTCCAGAGGCCCACACACAGTCACAGGCACCTCCTGGCAGGTCAGAACTCCCAGCAAGGAAGTTTAGGCGAGCTGGGGGTGAAGTCATTTTGTTCCTGAGACTTCAAAACAGGAGACCAGCTCTTCTTCAGTCACTTGGAGACTTTCTTTAAGCAGGGGACACACCACACATCAAAGTCCTTCTTCAAGCAGGGGACACAGCACACAGCAAAGTCCTTCTCCTTTCTTTGGCAGAAACAGCGACTGCGGGTCAAATCCAGACACACTACAAGGGCAGTACTTCTCCTTAGTTTCTTCAGCTCTTCTCCTCAGCAAAGGTTCCTCTTGACTCCAGCAAATAGTCTGAAGTTCAGGGGTTTTATGTCTAGTACTTATACCCCAAAATGTCTTTGATTCTTTTGTGCAAGGGGCTCTGAGCCCAGTTCAAACCAGTTCTGGGGGCATTCTGCCAGTGCACAACAAAATCCTTTGTCAGTGTGAGCCTTGGTTTCAGAAGCACTACAGGGGGGCCGAGCCAGCATTGTGGAGGGCAGGTAAAGCCCTATTCAGGTACAGTTGCTACTCCTCCCACCACTCTAAATGCAGATCGGACCCATTCAGCCTAGTGCTGACTCATCCAGGCTCCTGGGGCCACCCCAGCCTCTGTCACTCCAAAGCCAATCCACAAAAAGGCAGAGGTGCACTGAAAGGTTGAACAAGAAAATAGCCACTTTCTAAAAGTACTATTTTCAAACACAGAATTTAAAAACCATCCTTACTAAAAGATGTGTTATAAAATTCTGAGTTCTGGGATACCAGACTCCAATTTTCTAACTTGCTCCTATGGGAAGATAAACTTGTAAAATATTACAGAGCATTCCCCATTCTGTCCTATGGGCAAAATTGCCTTTCACTAGTGTCACCATCAGGACATGTTACACACAACAGTACATGTCCTACCTTTCACATACACTGCACCCTGCCTAGGGGGGTACCTTGGGCCTACTATAGGGGTGTCCTGTGTGCAAGGTAAGGGAAGGGTAGGTACTGGCAAGTGGGTGCACTTGCCAGGTTGACAAAGCAGTTAACAAACTGCGCGCAGGCACTGCGGTGGCAGGCCTGAGACATCTTTTCCGGGCTACTCATGTGGGTGGCACAATCAGCGCTGCAAGCCCACTAGTAGCATTTGATTCACCAGCCCTGGCACACTTTACTAGGGACCTACTGGTAAAACAAATATGCCAATCAGGGAGAACTAATTACAATATCAATTTTCACAGGGAGCACTTGCACTTTGACACTGATCAGCAGTGGCAAAGTGCCCAAAGAATCTAAGGCAGCAAAAACAAAATCCAACACAGCATCAAAAACACAGGAGGTAAAGTCAGGGAAAACCATGTCAAGGATGCCAGGTCCAACAATGAGTTTGCAGCCGTCAACAGCACTAGCATCTGCTCCTTGCGAGCCTGGGCTGGAGTGAGGGCATAGCTAATTCCTTGATCGCAGTCACGTCCAAGTTTATCTCCACTGACACCACGTCCACTCTTCTCCACAGATCCTGTCACGTTTCCACAATGGTGGCCAGGATTTGGTCCAGTTTGGCATCTGACAAAGCTGGATCCCCCAGTGGAATCAGTAAGTGAGCTGGACCACTGGTCCCAGTTACTTTGCACTCAAACTGCTGAGGAAGCCCCCTCCTGCCACTCGTTATCCCAAGTAAGTCTACAGGAGTTCAAGACCTACGAAAAAAGAAATGATGTGTGCCCCAGACCTACTCATAGCGGAGCGCTATCAACTGTCTCTCATGGACCCACCAGTCCCCTGCCCCCCAGTGCAAGGGTCGACAATCATGATGGCACGCGCAATCCAGGCCACTGACAAGGTAGCCAACCATAATCACCAGGTGGGCCCCTCGAACCAAGAATAGCATCTTTCAGTGAGGGGTTTCCATGGTCACAAATGTGGCTCTCCTGATGCAGCAGCCCCAGTGCCAATGGGGGGAGAAATAAAGTTGGCAGGCAACCCCCGACTCAGGTTCCCAGCTGAGGCCAGCCAACAACTCCAGTCAGTACACAACCCAGCCCTGACGTCACCAGTCCAAGACCTTCCTGCCATATCCAGGCCTCTTGAATACACTGGGACCCACCTCACCCCTCCAGTCTTGTCACATCACAATGAGGGGACACATGCATGTCAACAATTATGAAGCCCCAGGGGCACCCAGTCTGGCCAATCTGAGCTGTAAAGCACACACAATTGGTACTCAATCCTCGTAAACACAGCCAAGGTGGGCCTGAAGTCCGGCCTCATGCCGGCCAGTGATTAAGGTGAGGGGGGAGGAACCCCCCACAAAGTTATGTCCGTTAGGTGGGGAGGAGGGGGAAAGCAGTTCTACTTACAAGGGCATTTATCCTAACAGATCCTCCTTGGGGGCCTATCACTTAATAGTGATGGACAGGCCTCCACTACACAGGCAAGAGCCCGAGATACTGCATGCCACCAGGGTGCACCCCTAGTTCTGCACGGCTGCCATTGCATCGTCAACGCCCTCTGGGGCCTCCATCATCATGTTATCATGGCTAATGTGGCAGTAATAAGGCTCCCCTTTGGCCCCCACTCTTGCGGCCTATCCTAAAGAGAGAAGGGGGCACCTTTGCCAGCATGCAGAGAAGTGGGAGGGCCATGTGCGACAAGGCGTCTGGGCACTGCTGCTGTCTTCACAGCCTTGCTGGGAGCCGCACACCTGCCAAGTCCAGCTGCTGAGTCAATCCCCACCACCTCTCAGCTTCCACTGCAAATTCAGAGCTTCCTGGGACCTCCAGCTTCTCGTTTCACTGCTGACGCCCAACTCCAAGGTTCTCCCCAGACCTCCGTCCCCACATCCAGTCACATTATTGAGGGGGCCTTAGATACATGGCCCAACACTGCTCTGCCGAGAACAAGAATAAGGCCGCTGCGAGGGGAGGGGGACTATCAGGACATTGCTACTGTTTCCCAGCCCCATCTTCTACCCTAGTATCGAAGACAGGACCCCATGGGGCAATCCATCATCTTATTTTTCCCCACCAATACAGGTGTGTATAGCTGGTTGCGTAGACGCCGCCTTCACCACTGCACGTCCCCAGGCAATCATTCACTCCAGTCAGCATCAGGGAGTATTCTGCACAGCCTCTACGCAACACCTGCGTTTCCACGCAGCCCAGGAAATGGCTCATTAGGTGCCACTTTAGTGTCCTCTCAGCCCCTCTGTAGCTAGAGCTGCTCTGACTAGGATGTGTAAGCTCTGTGCCAGATCGTGGGTCGCCTTGCTGGAGTTCACCTTGAACATGTCCACCATCTGGCCCAGGCCGGCCAGGGTCGCAGTTGCTGGCCCACTAAACCCATTTTCAGTGTGGCAGAAAACTTCATGCAGAGCAAACATGGTATTCTTGCCTTCCGTGGGTGTACCCTTGTTGGCCAAACCTCAGCACCTTGTCCCTGACTTCCAGACATGGAAACATTGACTAAGTCCCACTTTTCTCCAACTATGGGGGGAGTTCCTCCTGGTCACTGACCTCAAGTCCTCTATGCTGACTTCTAGGCACTTAGTCCCTCTCAAGTCAGTCCTCAGGGATCTCCTGGGTGTTCTTTGAATCATGAGCCCTTCTGTTTTTGTATCCCTGGAGCATGCAAAAAAGACATCACCCACCTGAACTTTGGAGATCAGTTTTGCTTCCTGTGTGACAGCAGGAGCCTGAATTCCTTGAATCTTCTTTCTTTCAACAGGGCTTTCTTCCTTAGGCATAGTCTTCCCAGGTGCATGGACATTCTGTGGTTGTGGTGGTGAGGTGCTATTCTTATACTGTCTGTTAGCCAGTGATTGGAGAATCATCCCATACAGTCTTAATTGCTTTCCAACCCTATGGCCACCACCTTTTTCAGCACTTCTTCACTTTACTGGCAAATATTCAAAGAAGCCCGAAATCAGAAATGGCTTTTTCTATCACTAGGGTTTCCGTAGGTCTCTAAACAGTTCCCCTATTTCAACGAGGTCACCTCCTTCTGCAAGGAATAATAAAGATGGTACCCCTACTGGGACTGTAGCCAGAGAATCTGGCAGATTCTGACAGCCCCATTTGTCTTCTCCAAGTCAAAAGAGGTAGTGTTAAGACTGTCCTTTGTTCAGTCAATGTTTCCTGTCCACCTCCCAAATAGTACATCCCTGTTAAGGGGTCAGCTAATGACATTACTCCTGCTTTCCTTGCCAAGCAATTGTCCTCCGGAGAACAGGGTTGTTAACTACAGTTAGGAATGTGTGTTGAGCCTCTTTAGGTGAAATAAGTGGCAAAAATAGTTAAAATCCAGTTTGGTCCAGGCAGCACATATTTTTTCCATTTTATTTACCACACATCTGATTTTACCATTAAAATAGTTTTTTAAAACGGAATAGAAAATATCTTTAAATCATAGTGTTGGTATTTTCCCAAGCATAGACAGAAATTAATGGCTTAATTTTACCTAAGCTAGAGAATCTAGCTAAACCTGCACTGTGAAAACAGACTTTGCATATTTAGCCACTATGATGGGCACATTTTCCCTAATATGTTGTGTGTCATATTTTTATATATTGATCAGCCAGCCCTATGGGCCTGCAGGATAGAAGAATACTTTAGGGGTGGCCTACTAGTTTATAATAATGGGTTTTCCTGCATGGAAAAGGCCATTTCCCTTTGTATGTGTCATGCATTGCTTTTGAAATGCAGCCTAGCCAGAACACAGTGGTACTTCTGGCAGTCATACATTTTTAACATGTATTTGGGTGGTAGAACTGTACACTGCAGCCCACATATGACATTTAATTAAAACAGACCAATAGGGTCCAAAAATAGCAAAAAATAGCAAAAAACCCAGAGTGACCACTCAGAAAATGCAACTTTCCTATCCAGACCAGCAGACTGTTGAGGGCTTTTGACTCCAACTTAAATAAGGGAGTTCCTTAAATAAAGGTAGAACCACTAGAGCCCCCTTAACATGACATGAGCTGCTGTGTATTCTCATTCATAGTAGGATATACATTATTTCACTTAGGAATAGGTGTTCCTGCTATGTGGGGCTCCATATGATTTGTTTGTTCAAAACCCTGCAAAAATATCTGCTGTGTCAGGAGAAGAGTTCTCTTAAACCAAGAAGTGAGGATTTTGTTCTTCATTCAAAAATGCTACATTAACATGTGCTTTGCATTTTGTTCCTATTGGAGCAATTTGTAAGGCACCAGATCACTAATCTCTGTTGTTACACCTGACATACGTGGCATGGTATTCCACCCGATGTTTTGCGTTTAACTACTGATTTTTGCTGGACTTGTTTTTTGGGCATTATAACTCTGCACACTTTATCCCTGCTAACCAGTGATCAAGTGCTTGTGATCTCTCCTTCAAACATGGTAAAATTGGACTACACTTAATTGGCACATTTAATATACTTATAAGTCCTTAGTAAATGGTACAACTTGCCTGTACCCAGGGCCTGTAAATTAAATTCTACAAGTGGGCAGCAGCTCTAACTGTGCGACACACTAAAGTACCACTGGAAAACATTTTTCAGGCCTGTTACTGCAGCCTGTGTGTTCAGCTACAAACTGCTATTTTGATCTGGCAAAATAAACTTTTTGCCAGGCCTAAGACTCCCTTTTTAATATTTATAAGTGACTGCTAAGGTGGGCTGTAAATGCTCATAGAGCAGAGTGCATTGCATTTAAAAAGTACAACATTGCTTCTTATGCTTTACATGTCCTGGCAGTGAAAAAGCCCTAAAGACATTTTTCACTGTTGCATGGCCTATCTTTCCCATTGACAAACAATGTGTTACCTTATTACATTTAATAAGGGCTAACTTCAGATTGAGAGCAGATAGGGATTTGCTGCTTACGCTCAAATGAATTGTAATTTAAAATTCTCTTTAATGGTGTAGTCAGATTTAAGTTACAATTCTGAAAATGCACCTTTTAACAATATTTTCATACCCCAGCCAACTGCTTTTCTGCCACTGTCCTAGGTCACATTACTATGAAGGGCTCTGCTGTTGGATTTGCGCATTGCTTCCAGACAGTGAGACAAAGGGGTCTAAGGTGTGAACATCCTGACAGGATGGCTTAGGGGAGCAACACTTACACTTCAAAGAGCTTTGCTTAAAGCACTCACAAATGACCCTGGCATCAGGCCTGCCCTGCTTTTTGTCACTCTGGACAGTTTGGAGCCTCGACCAGGGGAAGGGGAAGAACTGACCAGCACCAGTTTTGGGGGTAGGTTAAGGAATTCCCCCAAAGAAAGGCTGGCACCAGGTATAAAAAGAGGACCTGAAGAACCACTCCTCAGAACACTCTTGAAGCTGTGACAAATTCAGAAGAAGGACTTCCCTGCTGCCAGAAGGACTGCCCACCTGCTTGAAGAACTGCCTTAATGTCTGTAGAAGGAAAATTAGACCTGTTTCCCTTGATCTCAGGCTACCCCGAGTGACTCCAAGGGTCAGTTAGTTGACCTCCTATTTGAACTGCAGTCCTGATCCCCAGAAGCCCCCTTGCCAAGTCCTGGACCCTTGTCTGGCATCAGGGAGCACTCCTCCCTGCTGAATTGAAGGCTCCATCAGTTTCGGCAGGAAGCGACACAAGGCTCCGCCAAGCTGCGTAGTTTGACACCGAAGACTTCACCGGAACCGGCGACAAACAACGCAAAGCTGTGCATGACCACACCATGCAGATCACCTCTGAAAGCTGCACTGGTTCCAACGCTGAGCTGTGAAAAGCCATGCAAAGCATCACAGCCCAGATCACAGCTTTATTGGAACCGGATCCAAGAGACGTGAAGATAGGGAAGCCTTGCCGCACACCTGAAAGGTTCATCAGAGCTGATGCCTTGCAAAGCAACACAGTGCAGGCCTTGCATCAAGGACCTATGGTGAAACTGTCAGTGAGGGGAACAAGGTCCTTTGCACAGCATGCGCTCTATTGTGGATGGCATGAACTTGTGACATTGTCCTAGTCCAGTAAAGGCCCATACCCACAGTTGGTGCTTTCTGCTTTTTGGCACAACTATAAATTAAAAAGGTAATCTTTAATAACACCCATTTTACTGATTTAATTTTTGTCATTCTGGTATCATTTTATTCATAAAAATGTACAGTATTTTTGCTAAATTGATTTGGGCTTTTTTCTTGTGTTGTGTTTTTCACTTTAACCCTTTGTGTGCACTGGATGGCTTGCAACCTTTGACTCACACTGTGGGCATGTGCAGAGGACAGCCCCACGCCATACTCATAGGCACCCAGAGAAGAAACATTGGTGCTTCCCCTCTGACACTGCCCCCAATATAGCCCCCCAGGTAAGGCAGCAGAAGTGCTTCCGCTGCCACCCCTCCCCTGGTGATCTGATGACATCACTGTGCAGCACCAGTTGAGAAAGGAGGTGAGTTTTCCTCCTGGGAGGGGTGGGGGGCTGCAAAGAGGCATCAGTGGGAAAGGAAAGGGTTTTTCTTTTCCCCCAAGGTCTCTTTGAAGTGTATTCCTGCCGCATGACAGGTCGCTCCCCACGCCACTGCACTGTTAGTTTGGCACTGTCTCTTGCACCTGTTACTGGATTGCTTCTGCTTTGACTCTGTCGTGTTGCTCTCACTGCCTGAATTCGTTTTTTCCCTCGCTGTATTTTTTTTTCTGTAATCTGTTTTGCTCTAATCTGTAATCTGTTCTCTCACTGCCCATCAATCCTTTTCTCCCCCTGCTTTATATCGTTGTTTTCCCCCCTGCCACACTTGCTGTGCACTGCTTTTTGTTTTCCCCTGCCGTACATCGCCCGCTCTTTACCGCCGCTGCGTCCCTGCGGCCCCGCCCTCCTGCTCGCCCATTCGCTGCCCCGCTCCCACCTCCCAGCTGCTCTTCCCTCCCACCTCCCCTCATATGGAGGCCGCGCAGCAGCCGGGCAGCGGACGCGCGCAGCGGGTGCGTCACTGGTGCGCCGATGGCGGGCCTAAGGCAAGTCCATCTGCACCCGTCCGCGCCTGGACCGTGCCCAGCGCCAGAACCCCTGGCCCTCACGAACGCCACAACACCCATCTCCGCTACGACTCCAGCGCCCTCCACACACTCAACGCTGGACGATCATGCACCTGCTGCCGGGCCACCCCGAAGCCCACCCAAGGACCCTTCTCCTGCTGGAACTGCAGCTTCACCAGCATCTGGCCCACCAACCCACCTACCAAAGAACCCAACTACCTCAGATGCATCCTTCTCAACACCCGTTCCGCCCGCAAACACGCCGTTGAACTCTGGGACCTACTTGACACCAACACTTCCTGACGGAGACCAGGCTGAACCCCTCTTCCGCACCTGACATCGCTATAGCCATCCCGGAAGGCTACAAGATCACCCGCAAGGATCGCACACACGGAGTAGGAGGAGGAATTGCCATTGTCCACAGGAACACTCTCAATATCTCGACAAACACCAATGACACCCTCAGCACTGCCAAACACCTGCTCTTCCAGATCCACACCGACCCCAACACCACCCTCAGAGGAACCCTCGTCTACAGACCCCCCCGGACCCCACCACAGTTCAGCGACTCCATTGCCGACTTTGTCAGCACACACGCCCCGCCTCCACGGACTACATTCTCCTCGGGGACCTGAACTTCCACCTCGAGAACAACAACTCCAACTCTTCCACCTTGATCGACAACCTCGCCAACCTTGGACTCAGACGACTCATCACAACACCCACCCACTCTGCCGGCCACACGCTTGACCCCATCTTCTCAGCAAGCTCCCACGTCTACTTCAACCACACCACCGAACTTCCCTGGACCGACCACCGTTACATCCACTTCACCTTCCGGAAACCCACCACACACCACCGCACCCAGCAGATGCCTAACTGCTGCTGAAGCAAAGTCACCGAAGACCAGCTAACCACCACCCTCGCCCAAAGCCCACCCGCAGACCCGACCAACCCAGAATCCACAGGCCGCAGCCTCAGACAGTGAATCGACGACTGCGCCAACACCCTTGCCCCGCTTAAGAAACCCTTCAACAGCCACACCAGGAAGAAAGCGAGCTGGTTCTCCGAAGACCTCCAGGCCTCCAAGCAAAACTGCAGAAAGCTAGAGAAGAACTGGATCCGTGAACGAACACCGGAAAGCTACACAGCCCACAAAAAAGCCACCCGCAGACACCACCACCTCATCAGATCCGCCAAAAGAGCCTCCTTCAAAGACCGCCTAGGCAACAATGCACACAACAGCAAAGAGCTCTTCAACATCGTGAAGGAACTCTCTAACCCCAGCTCCAACACCAATGACATCCCACCTTAGTAAGACTTGTGCGACTCACTGGCCACGTTCTTCCACCGCAAGATCACAGATATCCATGACAGTTTCAACACCGCGATCGCCCCGGCAACCACTGAGACCTTCACCCCCACAACCACCACCCGCACCAACCCCCTGATCTCCTGGACCAACATCAACGACGACGACACCATCAAGATCATGAACTCCGTCCACTCCGGATCCCCGTCAGACCCATGCCCACAACAGGATGTATGACATTACAACGCAGGTTTTTACCACGTGTGCAGTTACATCGCATGCGTTACAACGCATGCGATGTTACAACGCTATGCCATTACAACGAAGTCTTTACATCGACTTGCGCTAGATGGCGTGCTAACATTAAAAAAGTGTAATTTACTATTCCAACTCCAGTCCACTTAACAGTAGGGAAGGTGTTGGGATAGTAAACTACACTATTTGTAATGTTAGCACGCCATCTAGCGCAAGTCGATGTACAGACTTGCGTTGTAATGGCATAGCGTTGTAACATCGCATGCGTTGTAACGCATGCGATGTAAATGTAAATGTAAATGTAAATTTGATACTTGTATAGCGCACTACTCACCCGCAAAGGTCTCAAGGCGCTTGTACGAATACCGCTGTGGAACCCATCCTGGCTTTCCCTGTGAGGTGTCCACTCCTGGGCACCCCCAAGGTGGAGTCCAGGCATCCTTAGCGTTGTAACTGCACTGTGTGGTAAAAACCGCGTTGTAATGGCTGTTCCCCCCACAACACATCTTCAACAAAGCCAGCAACACCATCGAACCCCATCTCCGGAAAGCAATCAACATCTCCTTCGAGACAACAACCTTCCCGGAGAGCTGGAAGCATGCCGAGATCAACGCCTTACTCAAGAAACCCAAGGCGGACCTCAAGAACTTCCAACCCTTCTCCCTGCTCCCGTTCCAAGCAAAGGTCATTGAGAAAGCCGTCAACAAACAACTGACCAGATTCCTTGAGGAGAACAGAATCCTGGACCTATCCCAGTCTGGGTTCCGCAGCAACCACAGCACCGAAACTGCCCTCATTGCCGCCACCAACGACCTCAGGATCCTGCTAGACAACGGAGAAACCGCGGCCCTCATCCTCCTGGACCTGTCAGCCGCCTTCGACACGGACTGCCACCGCACACTACGAACACGCCTCCACGATGCCGGGATCAAAGAAAAGGCCCTCCTTCCTCTCCGGCAAAACTCAGAGTATCCGCCTCCCCCCCTTCTGCTCCAAAGCCACCAAGATCATCTGCGGCGTACCCCAGGGCTCATCCCTCAGCCCAACACTGTTCGACATCTACGTGGCACTGCTCGCCCATGTCGCCTGACTGCACAACCTCAACATCATCTCTTACACAAATGACACCCAGCTGATCCTCTCCCTCACCAAAGACCCCCACACCGCCAAAACCAACCTCCACGAGGGAATGAAGGCCGTCGCCGACTGGATGAGAAACAGCCGATTGAAGCTGAACTTGGACAAGATGGAGGTCCTCATCCTCGGATCCACCCACTCGGCCTGGGACGACTCCTGGTGGCCGACTGCACTAGGAACAGCTCCAATGCCCACCGACCACGCACGCAACCTAGGGGTCGTCCTCGACTCCACCCTCTCCATGACGAAGCAGGTCAACACCATCTCTTCCTGCTGCTTCAACACCCTCCGCATGCTCCGCAGGATCTGCAAGTGGATCCCCACCGAAACAAGCAGGACGGTCACCCAGGCCCTTGTCAGCAGCAGACTGGACTGCGGAAATGCCGTCTACCCAGGAGCCCCGGCCAAATTCCTGAAACGGCTCCAACACATAAAGAATGCCTCTGCACGCCTGCTCCTCGACATGCCTCGCTGCATTCACATCACACCCCACCTGAGAAACTTGCATTGGCTCCCCATCAACAAGAGGATAACAGCCGACTCAGCTGCTACACCCCCACCCACCAGCTCCGCTCCGCCGACCACGCCCTCGCCACTGTCCCCCGCATCCGAGGAGTGACCGCTGGTGGCAGATCATTCGCCCACCTCGCCGCCAAGACATGGAACGCCCTCCCCATCCGCCTACAGTAGACCCAAGACCTACTGACCTTCAGAAGACTCCTCAAGACCTGGCTGTTCGAACAGTAGCAGCGTTCCCTCACCCCTTAGCGCCTTGAGACCCTCACAGGTAAGTAGTGCGCTTTACAAATGCTTTGATTGATGGTTGCAGATGGGGCCACAATCATGCAGCAGGAATACACAGATTAGGCCACCAGGTTTTTTGGGTGGTTTTTTGTTTGTTTTGCGTAGTGGCCCCTTGCACAAGGCTCACTACCCTTTTCACCCGTCCCTGACCCCCCTGGGGACAGATCAGCCATATTTTTAGGCGGATCTGCCCCCAAGAGTGGCAGAAGCCACTTACCACCAGGGATATTTATTTGGGCATGTTGAGGAGCAGCCCCTGAGGCAAGGGTCGCTCTCTTTTTTCTTTGGTTACCTATTTTGCCCGTTTCTACAGATCAGCGATATTTTTAGGCTCAACGGAGAAACCGCGGCCCTCATCCTCCTGGACCTGGCAGCCGCCTTCGACACGGACTGCCACCGCACACTACGAACACGCCTCCATGATGCTGGGATCAAAGAAAAGGCCCTCCTTCCTCTCCGGCAAAACTCAGAGCATCCGCCTCCCCCCCTTCTGCTCCGAAGCCACCAAGATCATCTGCGGCGTACCCCAGGGCTCATCCCTCAGCCCAACGCTGTTCGACATCTACGTGGCACTGCTCGCCCATGTCACCTGACTGCAGAACCTCAACATCATCTCTTACACCAATGACACCCAGCTGATCCTCTCCCTCACCAAAGACCCCCACACCGCCAAAACCAACCTCCACGAGGGAATGAAGGCCGTCGCCGACTGGATGAGAAACAGCCGATTGAAGCTGAACTTGGACAAGATGGAGTTCCTCATCCTCGGATCCACCCGCTCGGCCTGGGACGACTCCTGGTGGCCGACTGCACTAGGAACAGCTCCAATGCCCACCGACCACGCACGCAACCTAGGGGTCGTCCTCGACTCCACCCTCTCCATGACGAAGCAGGTCAACACCATCTCTTCCTGCTGCTTCAACACCCTCCGCATGCTCCGCAGGATCTGCAAGTGGATCCCCACCGAAACAAGCAGGACGGTCACCCAGGCCCTTGTCAGCAGCAGACTGGACTGCGGAAATGCCGTCTACCCAGGAGCCCCGGCCAAATTCCTGAAACGGCTCCAACACATAAAGAATGCCTCTGCACGCCTGATCCTCGACATGCCTCGCTGCATTCACATCACACCCCACCTGAGAGACTTGCATTGGCTCCCCATCAACAAGAGGATAACAGCCGACTCAGCTGCTACACCCCCACCCACCAGCTCCGCTCCGCCGACCACGCCCTCGCCACTGTCCCCCGCATCCGAGGAGTGACCACTGGTGGCAGATCATTCGCCCACCTCGCCGCCAAGACATGGAACGCCCTCCCCATCCGCCTACAGTAGACCCAAGACCTACTGACCTTCAGAAGACTCCTCAAGACCTGGCTGTTCGAACAGTAGCAGCGTTCCCTCACCCCTTAGCACCTTGAGACCCTCACAGGTAAGTAGTGCGCTTTACAAATGCTTTGATTGATGGTTGCGGATGGGGCCACAATCATGCAGAAGGAATACACAGATTAGGCCACTAGGTTTTTTGGGTGGTTTTTTGTTTCTTTGCGGAGTGGCCCCTTGCACAAGGCTCACTACCCTTTTCACCCGTCCCTGACCCCCCTGGGGACAGATCAGCCATATTTTTAGGCGGATCTGCCCCCAAGAGTGGCAGAAGCCACTTACCACCAGGGATATTTATTTGGGCATGTTGAGGAGCAGCCCCTGAGGCAAGGGTCGCTCTCTTTTTTCTTTGGTTACCTATTTTGCCCGTTTCTACAGATCAGCGATATTTTTAGGCTCAACGGAGAAACCGCGGCCCTCATCCTCCTGGACCTGTCAGCCGCCTTCGACACGGACTGCCACCGCACACTACGAACACGCCTCCATGATGCTGGGATCAAAGAAAAGGCCCTCCTTCCTCTCCGGCAAAACTCAGAGCATCCGCCTCCCCCCCTTCTGCTCCGAAGCCACCAAGATCATCTGCGGCGTACCCCAGGGCTCATCCCTCAGCCCAACGCTGTTCGACATCTACGTGGCACTGCTCGCCCATGTCGCCTGACTGCACAACCTCAACATCATCTCTTACACCAATGACACCCAGCTGATCCTCTCCCTCACCAAAGACCCCCACACCGCCAAAACCAACCTCCACGAGGGAATGAAGGCCGTCGCCGACTGGATGAGAAACAGCCGATTGAAGCTGAACTTGGACAAGATGGAGGTCCTCATCCTCGGATCCACCCGCTCGGCCTGGGACGACTCCTGGTGGCCGACTGCACTAGGAACAGCTCCAATGCCCACCGACCACGCACGCAACCTAGGGGTCGTCCTCGACTCCACCCTCTCCATGACGAAGCAGGTCAACACCATCTCTTCCTGCTGCTTCAACACCCTCCGCATGCTCCGCAGGATCTGCAAGTGGATCCCCACCGAAACAAGCAGGACGGTCACCCAGGCCCTTGTCAGCAGCAGACTGGACTGCGGAAATGCCGTCTACCCAGGAGCCCCGGCCAAATTCCTGAAACGGCTCCAACACATAAAGAATGCCTCTGCACGCCTGATCCTCGACATGCCTCGCTGCATTCACATCACACCCCACCTGAGAGACTTGCATTGGCTCCCCATCAACAAGAGGATAACAGCCGACTCAGCTGCTACACCCCCACCCACCAGCTCCGCTCCGCCGACCACGCCCTCGCCACTGTCCCCCGCATCCGAGGAGTGACCACTGGTGGCAGATCATTCGCCCACCTCGCCGCCAAGACATGGAACGCCCTCCCCATCCGCCTACAGTAGACCCAAGACCTACTGACCTTCAGAAGACTCCTCAAGACCTGGCTGTTCGAACAGTAGCAGCGTTCCCTCACCCCTTAGCGCCTTGAGACCCTCACAGGTAAGTAGTGCGCTTTACGAATGCTTTGATTGATGGTTGCGGATGGGGCCACAATCATGCAGAAGGAATACACAGATTAGGCCACCAGGTTTTTTGGGTGGTTTTTTGTTTGTTTTGCGGAGTGGCCCCTTGCACAAGGCTCACTACCCTTTTCACCCGTCCCTGACCCCCCTGGGGACAGATCAGCCATATTTTTAGGCGGATCTGCCCCCAAGAGTGGCAGAAGCCACTTACCACCAGGGATATTTATTTGGGCATGTTGAGGAGCAGCCCCTGAGGCAAGGGTCGCTTTCTTTTTTCTTTGGTTACCTATTTTGGCCGTTTCTACAGATCAGCGATATTTTTAGGCTCAACGGAGAAACCGCGGCCCTCATCCTCCTGGACCTGTCAGCCGTCTTCGACACGGACTGCCACCGCACACTACAAACACGCCTCCATGATGCTGGGATCAAAGAAAAGGCCCTCCTTCCTCTCCGGCAAAACTCAGAGCATCCGCCTCCCTCCCTTCCGCTCCGAAGCCACCAAGATCATCTGCGGCGTACCCCAGGGCTCATCCCTCAGCCCAACGCTGTTCGACATCTACGTGGCACTGCTCGCCCATGTCGCCCGACTGCACAACCTCAACATCATCTCTTACACCAATGACACCCAGCTGATCCTCTGCCTATTTATTTGGGCATGTTGAGGAGCAGCCCCTGAGGCAAGGGTCGCTCTCTTTTTTCTTTGGTTACCTATTTTGGCCGTTTCTACAGATCAGCGATATTTTTAGGCTCATGTGCCCCCAAGGGGAGTAGAAAACCAATAGACACTAGGGAAAGTTTCTGTGTGTGTGTGAACTGAATTTCAGTTGACAGTCTGTGTGTACTGGTGTTCAACTGGCTTTGTGTGTACTTGCATTTTGCTGGCAGTGTGTGTGGACTTGCACTTGGCTGGCAGTGTGTGTGTGGGCTAGCGCCTGGCTGGATGTGTTGTAGACTGGCACTTGCCAGGCGATGTGCAGAGATTGGAGCTTGTCCAGGGGTGTGTGTGGACTGGTGCTTGGTTGGTGGTGTGTGTGGAGTGGCACTTGGCTGGCGGTTTGTTTGTGGGAGTTTGCTGGTGGTGTGTGTTAACTGGCTTCTGGCTGATGGCATGTTTTGACTTGCATCTGGAAGATTTGTTTTTACTATGCTGTGACTTTTGCCTGCAGTTTTGGCACTGGCAGATCTGCAGTTTGTGTAGATGCATGTGTTGGGTAAGAAAACATTTTTTGTTCAGTTTACTCCATATGAGTATCATTGCCCTGCATGAATGAGCTTTTTGTAAATGGTGAAATAATAGCAGCATACTTAGCTTCAGTTTTATGGTGTGTAAAATTCTCCTTGGATTTGAGCACAATGTGTATTGTGTTGTCTTGTATGTAATTTTCTTTTGTTTTTCCTTTCTAGTGGGATATTGTTGGTGCTTGCTGTATCTGTGCAGAGAAGGTGCAGGTGATCCTGAGTCTAGCTGTCTCTGGCAAGTGAGTGGTATCGTATTTGAGTATATAAGTTTTTGTGTGCTCTGTATTGATTGCCTTTTCCTTTCAGATTACTATATGACAATAGTTTTACTTCTGGTTGATAAAGACACAGTTTGTATATTACTCATTTTACTCAGGGTTGGTTATTGCTGACTTATTTTTTGTGTTACTTCTATTAGAAAGGATTATGGCTAGGGTTACTACTCAGCAGGTTGTTGGTATGCTTTTTGAATCTTCTTGTGACCATGGTTCTGAGACGGACTCTGCATCACAGGCAGAGGAGGAAGTCCAAGATTCTGGCAGTGAATTTTCTGTCCGAGAGGAATCATCTAATGATGAAGCCACTCTCAGTGCAGTGGAAGTGCCTCCTTTAGAGGAGGGCACTGATATGTCAATAGTGCAGCAAGAGGTATCTGGATTGCAGCCTGGGGCTGCAAGCTTCCCATTGGAAGTGCTGAAATCTGGGTTGCCCCAAACATGGCGTTGCCTACCTTTACTGGTGTTGCAGGGTGTAGCGTGGGTACTGAAAACGTTTTGCCTGTACATTTCTTCCATTTGTTTATCGACAATGTATTTTTGGATGAGACTGTTGAACATACTAATTTGTAAACTGAGCAGTATTTGAGGGACAACAGTGGCAGACTTAAGCCCAGCTCTACAGCTACCCGATGGACTCAGACAAATGTGGTTGAGCTGATGAAGTTCTGGGGTTTAACTTTTTTGATGGGATCAATAAGGAAACCATTGCTTGCTTCATATTGGTCTACTAGTCCCTTGATGGCAACTGCAATATTTCCTGCAACCATGAGTAGTGATCAGTATTAGCTACTGCTTCAGATGCTGAATTTTATTGATAATGTCTCAGCATTGCAACAAGATCACCCTGATTGTGACTGTCTCTTAGTGATTTAGCCAGTCATTGTTCATTTTGTAGATCACTTTTCAGAGATCTATGTTCCAGGGAAAGAAATTGTTATGGATAAGTCTTTGGTCCTGCTCAAAAGACGTTTGGTTTTTAGGCAGTAAATTCCTAGCAAGAGGGCACGTTATGGAATTAAAAGTTATATGCTGTCTCAGAGTAGTACTGGATATGTCTAAAATTTCCACTATTACCCCCCTCATGGTCCGTCGACTTTTGGAGTCAGTGAGAAAAGTGTGCGGGAACTTGGTAGAGGACCTTTTAACAACGGGCTCCATTTATACATAGATAGCTTATATGCTGGTGTGCTATTGTTCAAGGAATTGTTCAAAGTGGACACTGTTGTATGTAGCACAATCTGCTCTAATCATAAAGGTTACCCTAAAGAGCTTGTTTGTAAAAAAAATACTTCAGAGGGGACAGTGATGTGCCTTGCGTAGTGATGAATGTCTCGCAGTGACATTTTTAGACAGGAGACGTCTACATGCTGACTACCATTCATGATGAAAGTACTTCACCTGTGACTGATGGGGGTCATGTTGCTGAAGTGTGCAAACCTGTGTGCATTTTAGACTATAATAAGCACATGGGTGGTGTAGGTAGAGTAGATCAGAGGTTGAAGCCTTACAGTGCTGATCGTAAGTCATACATTTGATATACGAAGTTGGCTGTCCAACTGTTTCATTTAGCAACCTTCAATGCTTTTGTTGTATTCGTGGATTGTTCTCTAGATTCAAAGATTACTTTTGTTCAGTTTCAGCAGGCTGTGATAGGCAGCCTTGTTGTAGTGGAGCAGGCAAGTGTTTCTAGAGTTGGAGTGGTGGAGGATGTAGCTAAATTGAAAGATTGTCAATGAAAATGCTGGAGCCTCGTCAGGTTTCCCAATCCAGGATGCACAGCTAAAAGTATGTAAAAAACATCCAATAAAGTTCAGACAATGTCTTCCGTTTTTCATCCATTTTATTCCAGAAGTAATCCAAAGTAATCCAAAATGTCAACTTCAATCTTCAGATAAGTTCAACAAGTGCCATCAAGGCACATAGAGGTACATGTTTCCTCATAATTCAACGTGGAAATGACAATCCCAATGCATTTTGGGCGCAGAACTGCCCTTCCTCAGGGGTAACTATAATAAACTTGAATCAACAAATGAGAACCACTGCCAGCATTAACTAAAAAAATCTAAACAGAGTGCAACATGTTCAGACCCCAATTAAAACTCAAAGTGAAAACAAGGTGCTCCGTTCTATTAATGGGGGCTCTCTCTTAAACAACCTCACAAACTCAAATAATATGACCACGTTTATAATCACAGTTCAATAAATGTGCTCCAAATTACATGCAAATACTCTCTCCAAAAAGACGTGCCCTTAACCCTTGAAAAACATGCAACATTACGCTCTGGGAGCTTTGCACAAAACAGTCAGGCTTAACTTTTAGGCAACGTGTAGAGTATTTATGTAGCACACAAACATTATTTACTGCTTCACTGCTAGGCCTCCCTCCCGTGCTTAGATCCCACAGCGTTAAGCACAGGTTAATTTAGTGACTTATGCGGTTCACCCTGACAAATATTATGGTTATTGTCTGAGTGTGTAATTCACCCCTCCCAACCAATAACTCAGTTTCCACTAAACTGAACAATACCTCTTTTTACTACAGCCTGTCAAGTCAAAATATGTACATATCCCGAGAGATTCAATTTGAGGCATCTGGGGTCATGCACTAACCTCCCTTTCAGTTTCACGACATCACAGGCGTTCCTATCAGGATCTCTCCTTTTCCTTTGTTTTCCTTCCCTACTACGTAGAATAAAATGTCATATTTCAGACAGATCTTTGTAGACGTAAGTCCCCAATGGGTATTCACATCTAGTCCATGTACGAACAACTGCCCTAATACTTTGGTTAGGTATGGACACAATGGGCTTTACTGGGCATGACTCATCTACCAAAAAGATTCTGGACAAAGCAGATAATGTTTAGTATGGTTGCATGTTAAAATACCAAACACAAACATATTTTGTCCAGAATATCAACTACCTTTAATTACATACAACTGGAGTTAAATATAGCAAGCCTAAACGTAACCTATATACCTTTACCCTCATAATTTTGTGGTAATTGTTTTTCTGGCTACAGTACTTTAGCAGCAAGAAACTTAGAACTTAATATTCCAGTAGTGTACAATTTAGATGGTCTGGCCAAATTAAAATAGTGATTTTTAATTTACAATATGACAATAGAATAGAAACAAAATCCTACTACTAAACTAATTTCATATCTTTGTGTTTCATGCAAAAGAAAAGAGATTTTTGAATTATGGTGTACAAAGACACCACTAACAGGGAAAAGTTTAAATATAGTTTGAATCCAATTCTGAGGTTAAATGTTACCCCCGTTTGTAGTTTTTGTGTGTCACAATGTTGGCACGCCCAACACAATTTCAAAATGCGAAACCTTGGGGCATATTATCAAGAACGGCGTTAAAACTATTGCCGCTTTAGCGGCAGGAAACTGCCGCTAAAGCGGCGATAATGGGCTTCTAATGGAATTCTCAAGGGCATATTATCAAGCCCATTATCGCCGCTTTAGCAGCAGTTTCCTGCCGCTAAAGCGGCGATAATTTTAACACTGTTCTTGATAATATGCCCCTTGGAGCGAAATGATATTTTCTTTTCACAACTACTTTTAAAATACCACGGGGCATATTATCAAGCGGCAGCGATAATTATCGCTGGCCTTGCTTAGCGTGAGATTTTTTATCGCTGGCTATCGCTGGAAATTATCGCCATGCTAGCGCTGTATTAACAACGCATAGCGCAATGGCGATAATTATTCCAGCGATAGCGGTGTTTTTCATGGAACATCGCTGGTTTTCCAGCAATGTTCCATGGAAAACGGCGATAACCTTGCTGATAAGACCCTGTGGTCGTATCAGCATAATCCACCCCGATGTAAAGTATAGGTAAGTCAACATTTTAGCAAACGTTAGTTTTTGGCGAAAACCGCGGTTTTCGCCAAAAACTAACGTCTGCTAAAATGCGTGGGCCTCCTTGTATATATTGCGATGTGTACATCAGCGATAATTTACAAGCAGTACTGCCCAGTGACGCCCACTTTGCATCTCATTAGAGATGCAAAGTGAGGCGTCGGGAAAACGGGTGCTAACATTGGCTAATGCATGTTAGCACCCACTTGTAAATAGGGCGATAATTTCATCTCCGCTTTTTTGGCTTTTAAAACCGAAAAAGCAGGGATAAGGCCCTTTTTGATATGCCCCTACAATCGTTGGAATAGAGTACACCCCTCATGCAATTGAAGCAATCTGCTTGCCCTTTTAACAAAAACTGTTTCCTTATATACATACCAATAAGCGGACCTGTGTTATGCCTCATTCATATGCCAGTGTTGGTTTGTAATGCAGTTCAAAAGTAAATAGTTTAACAGACGTGCGTGATAGTTAATGCAAAGAAGTTCTGTCCTCAGTCATTGGCGTATGTAAATGGGATGTTGAAAAAGAACATTGTTTTGGGGTTCCACATAGGGTAGGTGGGCCCCTAACAAACTCTTACTGTAGCTCAAGTATTATCAGTATTTTAAGGCATGCTCGTTGTTGAGAATGTTAATGTGTTGCTCAACTGATGAATACATTGGCAGAATCAAACAGAACTTTGTTTAACGTTCATTTGTCAAACATTATACGATGAACATGATGGAATCTACTTTGGTTTACGCAGCAGATGATTTTCAAATTGTCTAGGACAAGGGTTTTTTCAGCTCTTGTAAGTTGAACCAGTCAGTGGCATTGTACTCTATTTCGCATCAGATGTTAAAATGGCTGTGAACCCGTGCAGGTACTGGCGGCAGTGATTTGTAATACAGCATCTTGTTCCAGGAGTTTGCAGGAGTTTCCATTGCTGCTGTGGGACTGGTCTCCTTGTGTCCCTCTGGATTCTTTGATAGAAACAGTCTGTGCAGTGGCCAGCTCCTGTCCTTCTCTGCTTTGCACTTTGAGGAACATGTTCTTTAAGTCATGACACAACATTCAACAATCAAGACTGAAATGTTCTACTGAATAACATTCTGTTGTTGATGCCAGGCATGCCCCTCTGGGTTTGAGATCATTGATCACTGCCTAGAGTTACACATCATTACTATGTGCATATTTGTTTCCAATGATCCTCTTGTGTCAAAGGAGGAATTTCAAATGTCTCGGAATGCAGTAGCTGAGATATGCAGATGAGTCACTTACTTTGTACGATTATCCCAGACGTGTCCCACGCAGTCTTAGTATGTATGAATCCATGCCAGATTGGTGTTATAGATACTGCACCTTATTGTGCATATCATGATAATCTAGCATAGAACTGACCCTTTTGAATCTACCTTGGGCACCCTTTGCTTTATCCCATTTAGTGTATTGTACTCCCATTACCTCTGATCTTTTGCCTGAAATTCCCTGCCACTGTGCATATGATGCAGAATGTTTATCGCACACTCCTTCTGTGTATGCAAGTAATGCTAGGAACTATTGTGTTTCATTAATTTTGTGCTTGATGTATTTTGCAAATTAACGTTTAACTATGGTCACACAAAGTAAATTTGAGAGAAGAAAAATCAAGGTTAAATGCAAAATGGGTGAGAAAGTGTTGACTGTTAAAAGAGTCTAATTTTAAAGGCATGCTCAAATATTCAAGCTGGGGAAAGATCTTAAATAGCTGGCAAAGAGACGCCTTCTTAATAGGATCTCTTTACATTACAATGGAAGTTACATTTGCCTAGAATTCTACCGAGGTGTGTGGCAAGTCCCAGGCATTTGTGATACCTGATGTGTGCCACTCTTACTTGTATTGAAGAACTTTCCTAAGTGTGCTTAACTATGTTTGCACATAATTCTACAGGGTATTGTACAGGAACGCCTTTCACTTCTAACTATATGAAAGCAGAAGGCACAGTTCAAGGCAGGGCAGTAGGAACCTGCTGGATTGACCAGTAACCATTTGGTCACTCCCTGGGAAGGGGACCAAAAGAGGAAAGGCAGAACCCAAGTGGAGAACTGGGGCAGTGGAGGGATGGCATGGGACAATTCTGGCATTGTTCGGGCACACAACAAAGTAAAGAACTATACCTCCTACCAGTGTGTGGAGTTCACTCCATGTTAAGGTGCTTTACATCTGGTGACGAAGGTGAAAATAAACTAAAACAAGAAAATAAACTTATCAAAGGAGTGACAAAGAGATCCCAACCCGCGTTGCCAGATGGTAAAGAAGTGACGCAGATTTCCAAGTCCTGCCTTGCTAATGCACGACATCGGGGCCACAACCCTGGCCCCATACAGGCAAAGAATCACAGTCGTGAATATCTCTCAAGTGTAACATCAAGAGGAGTTACTATGTATCTGGAGCTGAAACAAAGATAAGAGAACTGCTGCACAGAACTGAGACAAGATTACAAAAATCTTGTGAGATGTGGGAACTTAGGAGCACATTTAAAAGTCAGGCAACAACCATGTAAGTCAACATCGCCCATTTTGAAAGGTCAGTACACAGGAAAATACCAATTTGAGGTCAGACAACCTCGTTGAAAGCAGAAGGGTTGTCATTTTGAAGGGTTAGGCACCCTTGGTAAAGTGCAACATGAAGAAAAATAAATGCAAAAACAAAAAGAATAGGCAAGTCACTTGTTGGAAGGAGTTATCACACGCATGGCTGAATGTCAACAACTGCTGGACTGGTGCTGTGTCAGAAGGAAAATCCAGGCTGTATGGGGTATCGAATTTACATCTACTGGTCCATCTACTCCTCAGCACATGCAGCAGTATGGGACTACAAAAGCAAGAGTGGCTTGATGATTTTGAGTGCTTCATGAAGAGGTCAAAAGAAACAGACAAGGGGTGAATGCTATTAGCATTGAAGGATCTAGTAGGGAAAGATTTCAGTTAGATAAATAAAGAATTGCTATTAGATTCATTTATAGCTTACCAACAAGTACGTCCAGCAAGAAGTTCCTGCTGAAGCTGAATGTTGATTATGAATGATACACGCTTATTCTGGCCTCACTAGGAAAAGACAAGGCAATGAGAGATTTCATCACTCTCCTGAACCACCTAGTGCAACACTATGTTCTTTTATTGATGGTTATGGCCCTCTGCAGTCAGTGAAGTACATAATTGTCATCATGTACGAATACTCCTGATTTCTGGTAGCTCAGCAAGTAACATCCACCAGAGACGAGGTACCATCCCAGTCCTAGATGAAATGTGAGCGGAATACCGGCGGTGGTCAAGACTGACTAGGGGCCTCCGTTCAATTGGCATAACTTGGTGAGGTTCACAACACACCTGAATTTCAAACACTGCCAGAACACCCTGCTGTGGCCCCAGGCAAATGGGATGGTGTAGCGGTTTCTGCCACACAAAAGGGAACTGCTAACAAGTTGAACATGAAAGATTAGAAGTGCAGCTGGCCCCAAATGAGGTACTGACAGCATACCAGAATATGCTTCATAGCGCTACTAGAAAAGTCCACCAACCATCATGCTAGGGATAGAAGTATGCATGATAAACCCCAGTTGAAAGGAGACTGTTTTGATATTGAGTTGAGCCAAAGAGTTGGAAGAACTGTTTGCGGAAGACAAACAGCAACAGGCCAGATAAAGAGCTTTGCTGACACACACCGAAGAAAATGAACACCCCATACTCCAGCAAATTCCTCCAAGCAATGGACAGAAAAGGAACAATGGTCATAGCTGTAGCAGACAACAGGAGGGTGACTTACAACATATCTAATTTCAAAAAGTATGTCCCAGGAAAGGGGGCTGGGTGAATTGCAAGGGAGTGAGAATGGCAGACTTTGCACAGATTAGACCGCCACTAGACAAGTCTCCCTGCACCAGTCACGAAGAACTCCCTGGAAACAATCATGAATCACTTAAGAAATGTAAGACACTGATGAGGACAGTAACAGGAGCATGGGGGAATAGGATTTTCTCAACAAGTGAGCGGGAGATGTAAGATCACAACAGGCAAACATCAGGGCACTAGGAACCTGCTGGTTTGACCAGTGACCCTATGGTCACTTCCTGGGGATGTAGCCCAAGGGAGGAAAGGTAGGGCCCAAGTGGGGAAGCAGGGCAGTGGATGGATTGCATGGGGAAGATACCTCCTACCTTTGTGGGGCATCCACCCCAAATTGAGGTATTCAACACACACTACCCTTTTTTATTGATATCTCCCAATCACAGACCACTCTTTATGCTTTTTGTCAGGATTACACTGGACACTGTAGTTTAAAATGATGTGTAGAGGCTGGGGCATCAAAGTCTATTAAAGCAAAGGGCATATTATGTGACATGTTGAGAAGGGGGGTGGCCTAGACAGGTTAGCAGGAAATAATATTGCTATCCATCCATCGCCAAGGGATAACATTTTACTATTTAAGTCCTGCTAGCCTCAATAATGAAATGTATAAATAAATTACTTGACAGAATATGTCCTAGAAACTTTAGCTCATTGATAAATTAGAACATAAAACCTGTGACAAGGGAATTCATGGTTTTAAGACCCCAAAACGTTATCAGTCAAGAGGTCTTATAGATTATTTCAGAGATAGGGTTAATTAACATGGATTGCCCTAGGTAGATGTAATTATTCACTTTCCATATCTCTGGTTGACATGGATAGAGAACTCCATGAATACAATGTAAAAAAAACATCGCCCCTACTTTTTGTGCTATAACCCACCTTGGATTCATTTGGGTCCAGGGTGTGGGAAGCTTGGTGATAAAGCATGCCTCATTCCAATGTGGGTGAGGGTCCTGCATTTCCAAGAGATATCTCTGTATGAGGAAAAAGCATAACCAATATAAGCTGCCAAACCTTTTTGTGTGTGATTGTTGATGTTGGGAGGAGGGAGGTTTGGGTAATTGACCTCTCACCCCTTTTTTGTGGAATTAATTAAATGGACACAGAGAATTATTGAGGCCCAGAAATTATTTAGTGCAGGACTATAGTACATGGGTGATTCCTCTTGGATTATGTTGAAATTCTAGGTTCAGTGTTTCTGTTTGCAAGCTAGGTAATATTTAGGGAATTTGATTTTAAGTGATATTATCTATCAAAGGTATTCCACCATCACTTTATCAAGCTTGTGCGCAGAGAAAAGAGAATCATTATTTTACTCTAGATGAATATTGAGTGAGTCAAGTGACATTTGTGATGAAGACCCCTTTCTTCTGTCTATAATAGGTTCAGAGTTGAGCAATATGGATCCAGCTATGGAAGAAACAGGAGGGCTTCCTCTTCGGAAGCAAGCTGGGAATGGTGGTTTTCTAATCTCAGATGCAAGGAGTACATGCAGTATCTTTCCACTGTCTTGACCTCTTGTGCAGCATAATGAACATACCGAGAGACAAGAAGGACTACTGACTGATGTGATATGAAAAATTTCATGTAAAACTACTTTTATATAAGGACACATTCATTTTATGAATCCTAATGACTTATTAGGATTCACTGATAAAGTAGAGGAATATAGGGGCATATTTTCAAGGTCCGGCGTTAAAATTATCGCCGCTTTATCGGCAGAAAACTGCAGCTAAAGCGGCGATAATGGGCTTGATAATATGCCTTTGAGAATTCCCATAGAAGCCCATGTTCTGGTGTCAACATGGGCTTCTATGGGAATTCACAACGGCATATTATCAAGCCCTTTATCGCCGCTTTAGCGGCAGTTTTCTGCCGATAAAGCGGCGATAATTTTAACGCCGGACCTTGATAATATGCCCCATAGACGCTTTGGGTTAAGGTAACCTCTAGTTTGAAGACCCAAAATATCTACTTGTCAGTTTCGAAGACCTAGGAGCTATATGCAGATTGGATCGTTTCTTCTGCTCCCCTTCAGGAAGAATTTGTTCTGCACAACTCAATCCTGCCTGGTAGACCACTATTTTCTTGTCATTCGAATGTCCAATAGAGTCAAGCCTTACGCCCGTGTTTTTTCGCAGACACTTGGAATTGCTGACAGTTCAGAGGGCTCAATTAAGCATTTCCATCAATCAGTGTGCCTAAAGCATTCAATGTTTTGTAAGTCACAAATTATCTTACAAAATTAGATTTGTGAGAAAATATTTTTTACCACAATTTTTCACCCACATGTGACCTTTGCAATCACGAGGTTTTGTGTGTGAAATGATAAAATTTCCACATCTTTATTTTGAATCAGCAATTACTCTCGACACTGTTATCTGTTTCTGATCAGTAGTAACTAAGCATTGGCCACTACCAGGTGCATGGCATCATTCTTTTTATCTCATGTGCTGTATCGTTTTATCGCCAAAGTACCATTGTCTACTTACAGTGCATGAAAGAATCATAGTGTGTCCACTGACTTTTGTGAACAATAAAGTGGAAGAGAAAGAATGGACTTACTGTTTCAGTAAGCAAATATGGATATAACAAGTAATTAAAAAACAGTTGACCACATTATGTGGATGTTTAGAAAGTTAGAAAACTTTACAGGAAATTAAACGGAGGAGTGAAATGGTGTGTGGGATACTCTGAAATCCCAGCACCAGGTGCAGACAGCTCTGGTTTACTGTACAATGACATCTCAACCAGATGGCAGGGATTCAAGTGAACAGTGGGAGTCCAACATCTGAATGAATGAGAACACTGGGGATTGAAATTAGTAATTCGCTGACTACATTAGGGCGACTAAATAGAACGAGACTAACCTGCCAAAGAAATGTTTGTGTTTTCTTTTGAGAGAATGAGGTGGGAAGCACACCCAAGAGACTATTTTGTGGCTATGTTATATGAAGAGCTAACAAATATGAAATGATTCACTGTTCAGTCAATGATATAAAACTTGTGGTTGCACATAATTACAGAAGAGGGGCTCAACTTGTTGGCAGTCCAAAAATTGACTGGCTTGTTTCCCTTTTAATTTTATTTCCCCGAGGTAGAAGAGAAATCAGGTCAGCCAATCAGGCGAAGACCAATGGGGATAAAACATGCACTCCACGCATCATGGAAGGCCTCATTTGGGCAGAGAGAGATGCGTTCTTTACATGCACTTTTCTTTCAATAGGATACAGATATATGAGCTAATCAGAGAGGGGCCGATTCACAGAACTAATCTGAGATAAAATCCTAAACTTACTACTTTTGGTATTCGCAGAAGGCATTTGGTAGTAGTAAAGTTAGGAGTCCTAACTTTACTACTACTAAATGCCTCTTGTGCATACCAAAAGTAGTAGGTTTAGGATTTTATCTCAATTTAGTAGTAGTAAAGTTAGGAGTCCTAACTTTACTACTACTAAATGACTTCTGTTAATACCAAAAGTAGTAAGTATAGGATTTTATCTCTGGTTAGTTCTGTAAATCGGCCCCAACGTTTCTAGCTACATTTGTAGTCTAAATAGCAATCACCATGCCATAAAGTATTACTTTGTTTCATTATTAAAACATCACAACATTACAAACGCCTGTGTCTTAAATTTTACTAGAATTTGGAATACTCATTATTCAACGAGTCAACGAATGCTGTCAACAATTCTGATTTTACAATACAGTTGTAATGTCACAATGCCAGCTGACAGAACCAGCAGATAGTGTAAAAGACAGCTCACAGCGGACAATTGCAACACTTTTTTAAAGTATGAAAACAGGAACTAATTTACCAGCTCTTAAGAACTGTTCTGCTGAGATTGGCAGTATTTTGAATTGTTCACTACAACTTGTGAAGGAGCAAGGGTCGAAGGGCTTGTGCTTTTTTTAGGGAAGCATAATGGTGCAACCATATATTATAACGCATAAAATACCCTCAACTACGTGTAAAGATTATTGCAATTCACCATAGGCACGAAGACTGTGTTTTCCAGAAGATCTCACACCTGTTAACCTTCAATATACTTTCTGTACCTTAACACACTCTCTGATCATTCATTGCCCCTTGTTCCTTAATTTGGGAGAAACGCTAGTCCATTTGTAAAAAAGACTGCAGCCAGGCATATATTTCTACAGTTCCCCAAAAAAGGTCCACTTATAAACCCAGTGGCTTCTCACAGAAAAGATAAAACAAGCATTTGCAATGCAATAGGTCTCGCATTTGCGAGAGTTTAAGCTATTGGCATTGTAAATGACAATGCCTTTCATTTATCTGTTTTGCTAATTAACACATAAATAAAAGGCATTTTCATTTACAAAGGCAATAGCTAAAACTCTTGGAAATACAAGACCTATTCAAAGAAGTGGCCGACATGGTCCCGGGCTGCTTGGAAAGTGAAAGCAACCATGGGTCGCTGAATGTTGCAGGAAAGCATGTTGTGCCTGCAGTAGGAGAAACTCATTAAAGAAAATAGTGCTTACATACTAAAAAAGACGCACTGTGTAACAATTAAAGCAAAAGGGCTAGTCCTCATGGGAGTTTACAAATGCAGACAAGGCGGTACTAAGGAGGGATTAACAAGCCTATTAACGAATCAGAAGCCAGCATTTACAAAGGGCAATGACACAAGCAAATGACAAATATGGGTGGAGAGTGGACTGGGCCTCTATTCCATACTCCAATACAGCATGCCGCAGAGCAGCGCATGCGCTGCCTAGGCTCGACCTAAAAACCTGAATCTGCCCTTGTGCAATGTCATTGGTGCACATATAAAGAGCTCCTATACCTTTAGATCCAGTCTGCACTATATAAAACTGTAAAAACAAAAAAAAATGTAGCAAAGATGCAAAGGACCCTTATGTAAGGAAGAAATCTGGGCTCCCCAAGGTTTGTTAGTGAAAACAACCCCACTTCAGCTGTAGAAGGTTTCTCAGACTACTGGGCTTCGGAACAGCTGCACATGCAGCACTACTGAAAGCTGCCAACCTGTTTAAAATTACAGTGACGTGTGTATCCGTGGCCCCCGTGTAGCACGTAGCCCTGCTTTCACTCTTCGTCCACTAGGTAGCAGCAGAGGCTCTGAGCAATGGCCATAGTATCATCGCAGGCACAGCGGAGGTAAATCATGTCAGCCAGACTGCCCTTCCTTCCCAATGCACAAGCCGGAGCATCACTTCCTGGTACCATGAGGGGTTTCCAGCTCTGCCCGAATTGGGCAGCTGCCCTTGGAGTGGTTACTGGAAGCAATATTTAAAACACCCAGTGTAACGTGAGAGCGCAGCCCCAGCGCCCTTTTAGGCACTGTGTGCTGCTGAGGAGGAGGTGAGGGAGGAAGATAAGGATGGGTGGTTTGTCACGAACACACCAGCAGGTCGTGAAGAGATGAGACACCTTCCCGAGTGCATCCCTGCAGACATACACAGCTTGGGCAGGGAAGCAGCTGACGACAGCTGGCCCAGCCGGCTGCTGTCTCACGTCACACACAGCATGGGGCACAGAGTCCTGGGTCTCTCCTGTCTGCTGGTGCTCAACCCAGTGCACAGAGAGCCATCCCGACCTGCTGTGCACACTCCCCGTGCATAAGAAGCTGGTGCACGAAGAGCCATTCCGATCTGCTGGTGCACACTCCCCATGCACAAGAAGCTAGTGCACAAATAACCTTCCCTGCCTGCTGCTGCGCACAGTTTAGTGCACGACGAACTTGCAGAAAAGCAATTCCTATCTGCTGCACACCACTGCGACATTGGGTGGGGGAAATTGAGCTAATGAATGCCGGGCGCCCGTATTGTTATTAAAATTGGGCGCCCATGTGCTGGCTGCAGCAAGAGAAAATCAACAAGCGTTGGCCGCGCGCGAGCGGCTGGAGACGCAATATGTGGTGGGGGAGGGGGAGAAGCGGGAGTTGTGTGTGCGCGTGCGTCATCGTGATTGCTCTGAAATCGAAAGTGATCGCAATCGCGATGACGCACGAGTTTTCAAAGTGTTGCTGGCGGCCGGCTGCGCGCGTGCACGATCGCGTGAACGCAAGCGTTAGGCCAGCCAGCAGCACTTTGAAATGCCCACATACAAAATGTCTCTTCGAGCCAGCGCATGCGCTGGGCTCAGCGAGACCTAAAAAACTGAATATGTGATGTAAGAACACAGAAAAATTTATAAAATGGACACAAAAATTTAAAATGCACCATGAAATTGGCTTTTAAATAGAAAAGCGGCAGGTTCGACTCTCCAGTCCTATGTTTTTCTATCCTGTGAAACTGATAGAGAAGAAGAGCTGCGGTTGGTTAAACCTTTTGGAAACAAGGTTTTCGTTGCTCCCAATTTATAGGGCTTTGGGAGTAAATCAGCAATAATAACACTAAACTCTACAATGTGAAACCAGTTGAACACTTGTTGTGTTATGGGTCGGTTACTAATTCTAATGAGACAATACCTTTTTATATTGTCCTTAATGATGGGAATAAACGGTATTTAACCATTCCTAATTACGGTGCATAAGGGATTTTTGTGAATTGAGAGTGCGTTTCCCCGAGACGGAGTTTCGAATCTGCACTGAGCGTGTTGCTGAATGCAGAACTGAGAGGGTACTTTCCAAGATGAAGATACCTACTAACTTAGAGGCCTGCATGAAAGTTAAGGACCCACAAGGCAGGGAGGGGTGGCACAGCCCACCCATCCTTGACTAATAAAGCAGCATGGTACAAGCTTCTTGAGGGATGTGCAAGGGCCTGCTCATGTCAGCAGGCCTCTCCTCCCTCCTGACTGCCGTAACTCTTTTCCTTGGCAGTGTCATGCAGGAAAATGCCAGCCTTAGGGTTAAAAGGTAGCAGGTGTTCAGCAATTCTAATACAAACTTTCTTGTCCTCGGGATATCTGCAAAGAGCCTACACAACTGTTTTTGATAGAAGGCTGCGTCTGTCTCTGCATCGGCCATTGCCTTCAATCACCTTTGGTGCATTTTCTATTTTTCACACATGCAGCACAATTTGAGCACACAATTTGCCAATGGCGTTAATGCACCTTTTTCAAATTAGACCACAGCAGATTAGAGAGACAGTTTTGTGATTTCAAACCAAATAGATTTGAAAAGGAAAAGTGAGCAGGGTTGTTAAGTCGAGGGGGAAGCTGAAATTAGTACCGTGTATTCTTGTTCAAGAGCAAACATTTATCTGCTTGTACAACAGCCGACAATTAAAGATCACGTCTCCACCAATGACCATGAGGTCAGATCATATAACAAGACTAAGGAACAAGAAAAGCTTTTAGTGTGCTGTGCTGAAGAAATTAAGAACAGTAATTGTTAGAATCCGGGGTCTCTGGTTGGCGCAGGTATGCACTTGTGACAAGCAGGGACCCTTTTCATCTAAGTCAGGGCGTAGGATCACCTCTTAAAAATAACCCCTGCTCACCCTCTAGGTAACGTGGCGCGAGCAGTTAGGCTAGATTCCAGAGGGCATTAGGTTAAGCGTCGCAAGTTGTCCCACACAATAATCACCTCCCCACCACACAAAGACACAAGGCTGTATTTCTGTAAAAATATAGGTCATTAAAGCTTCTTTCATGTGGGGGTAAGAATTCTGCATGTCAAAGGGCAAATCTAAAAGTGTGTCCCGCCCCTCACTGAGGAACCGTCCCCACAACCCCGCTCCCCAATCTCTCTCAGGGACCCGGTGGGAGGACATGGCTACCTCATAGGCCCAGAACCATTGCCCTATGTCATCATTCTTGAATAACTCTTTAACTACATCTTTTGGTATGTACACCCTTGACTCTACCTGCACCGGCGTTGCGCTGCCACCAGAGGGAGTGTTCTCCAAACTTTTCTCTTTTATCGCCAGTTCCCTCATTCTGGCGTCGTGCTCCATTTGGATCTTTCTTTCTTCAAGAGCCATCTTCTTGCTCTCTAACTCCAATTGTCCTTTTAGCTTCAGCTCTGCCAATTTCATTTCATGATCCCTGGTGGCCTGTCTGTCTGCCAGCTCCCTTGGTGACAGATCTCGGCCAGCACTGTGGATGCTTTCCGCTGGCTCTACTAGGTCAACTTCCTCAGGTACAACATCCTCAGATGCACTCCTTGATTCCATCCAGGCTCTCATTGCCATTTTTAAATCTGCTTTGTTTGAGCATCCTCTGCGTGGAACCTTGAACTTCCTGCAGAAGTGTATGAGGTCATCTCTTTTGTAGTTTTCCAGGTTGGATGCATCCCATTCCAGTTCCTCTCTCTCAGAGGTTCTAGATGCTGTGTTCTCTGTGCTGTTTGAGCCCGGCATGGCTTCAAACAGAAGGGATCTCTTTTCTTGGCAAGTGAAAATAAAAAGTTCTGTGGCTCAAGCTACTGGACTGTCCTCACTGTGCAATGGTTAGTAATCACTGCGCAGACACCAAGAATGCAAATCCGTAAATCCCACCGCTGCCACCAATGTTAGAATCCGGGGTCTCTGGTTGGTGCAGGTATGCACTTTCGACAAACAGGGACCCTTTTCATCTAAGTCAGGGAGTAGGATCACCTCTTAAAAATAACCCCTGCTCACCCTCTAGGTAACGTGGCGCGAGCAGTCACGCTAGATTCCAGAGGGCATTAGGTTAAGCGTTGCAAGTTGTCCCACACAATAATCACCTCCCCACCACACAAAGACACAAGGCTGTATTTCTGTAAAAATATAGGTCTTTATATATAAGATTTCTTGAAGGCAGGTTACTAAAATACAGTTCTCTTGTAAGTACTAATCCAGTTACTCTCATAGGCTTAAAGGCAGTCCATAGTTGTAAAAATGGCACAGTTCTATTCAAAATAAGCTCCTTTGGGGGGTTGTGCGAATCGTAGCGCCTCAGGTATGCTTCGTACTGCTATTTTCGTACATCGTGCCGTTTCTCACGCTTCTCGCGTGAGTATGCGTATGCAGGCCTTGAGCCAGACGGGCCGTACCTACGTAGGTACGCGTTGAACTTGTTCCCGGCTTCGCTTGCCAAGTCTCACGCTTCCCGCGTGAGCGCCGGCAATGCTTTTCGATGCTGTACGGTCCGTACAGTGACAGGGACGCACCATACACGGACGGCAACACGCGTACGGCTCGAACAAGGGCAGTACGGGTCAAACTACGGCACCAGTCACAAGGTATCTCAGAGGCAGGGACGCGCCGTACGAAGGCAGGTACGGGCCGTCCCAAGGGGTACAAGTTACTTTAGAAGCAGGTACGGTCCGTACGAAGGCAAGTACGGGCCGCATCACGCGCACAAGTCCCAAATCTTCCCACAGTAGGTACGGCTCGTACGAAGGCAAGTACGGGCCGTACTTTAGCGCGAACAATCACAAATACCTTTATTCTTCACGGGGATGGTCACTGCAGCCTCGGGGTTCCACGGAGAGGTGTCCCACGTCGCGGTGTCGTCCCTCACAGTCAGAGGGCGGCGGTGCTTCGTGGCACACTCGCAGAAGGTCTCAGCCACACGACAAAGGTCAGAGGAGGGGAGAGCAGATCCGGGGCAATTCTTAGCGCGTTGCAGCGCGATCGGCTTTCCAGGGGATCACCAGTGTGTTAAAGGTCCTCGTGGTGATCTCGGCGGCGCAGGGTCGCAGAGGCTCGGTGGTTGGACACTCAGGGTCTTTTCTTCGCGGTGCGAGCTACGGCTCGGAGGGGCAGTCACTTGCGGTGCTGGGACCAGGTGGACGGGTCCTTGTGGTGCTCGTGGTAGCCCCAGGTGGCAAATGTCGCGGTGCTTGGAAAGTGAAGGGGGTGCACACAGGTTCTCTGGAGGTCAGCTTCACAAAATCGCTTCCAGCCACTTCTCCTCTTCTGGGGGAAAGGTAGCGCCCACTGTTCCTGGGGCGCAGATCAGGCGGCAAGTTCACAAGCAAGCCCTTGGAGATTGTTTGAAAGCACAAGTTGATGCAAAGTCTTTTCCTTTAGTCTTTTCCTCTCCTTCCAGCAGACAGGCACCCACTGCAGGCCAGTCTCTCAGGCAGAGAGACAGTATTCCTCCTTCAGCTTCTCCAGGTCCTTCTCCTTCAGGCAGAGGTTCGTCTTGGCGCAAACAGGATCTGATTTCTTAGGAGCCAGGCTCCTTCTTTTAAAGCACAATTCTTTTGTTCTTTGTCGCCAGAGGGCCTGGGCCTGGCTCAGTCCAGTTTTGGAGCACTTTGTTGTGGTGACTCTGCTCTTTCCTTTCAGCAGCAGGGCAGAGACATCAGCTGCTCCACAGGGGGCGGAGCCAGCTTTGTGGTGGCAGAGCACAGGTCTATTCAGAGTCAAAGGTGTACTCCTCCCACCCATCCTGGTGTAATCTCTCTACCCACCACCTGGCAGCCAGCCTGTCTCCTGGAATTCCCCAGCCCTGCTCCTTCCCTGTTACTAGGCAGAACACACACACACAGCGCAGAGGCGGACTGAAATGGCCAGGTCAGTAAATACTAACTTTCTAAAAGTAGTATTTACAAACGCAGGATATTAAAATAAACTTTACTAAAACAAGTATTTTATTATTCTGAGTTCAGGCATACTAAATATGACTTTCTACCATGCTCTATGAGTCCACTGGGATTACAGTGTGTAGTAATTCCAGCAGCCCATTCTGGCCTATGGAGAGCAGGTACCCTTCAATAGTGAAAAACGAAAATGGCTGTAATTCACTATTAGGACATGCCACACACATCAGGGCATGTCCTACCTTATACCTACAATGCACCCTGCCCTTGGGCCTACCAGAGGGGTGACTAATATGTAGTTAAGTGAAGGTTTGGGGACTGGCAAGTAGGTGCACTTGCGCAGTCAGCGCGACAGTACCAGACTGCACGCAGGTTCTACAGTGGCAGACCTTAGTCACATTTTACTAGGCCGCTTCTGTGGGTGGCACAACCAGTGCTGCAAGGCCACCAGCAGCATTTGTATTTACAAGCCCTGGCACTCCTGGTGCACTTTACTAGGGGCTGACAGTAAACCAAATGAACCAATCATGGACACCAATCAATGTATACACTTTTCAAAGGGAGCACTTGCACCGTGGCACTGATTAGCAGTGGCACAGTGCCCTGAGCAGCTAACACCAACAAAACACAATGAGGCACATCAGCAAAAAGTGGAAGGGAAACTCATGCCAAGGTGCCAGGTCTAACACGTGTCCCCTCCAGCTGAAATGTGGGGGGAACTACCCTACCCCAGGGAGTTCCTCTTCACTAAGGTGGAAAAACCTGGACAGACCGTCAGCATTGGCGTGATCTGTTCCAGGGCGATGCTCCACCGTAAAGTCCATACCCTGTAGGGAGATGGACCACCTCAACAGTTTTGGGTTCTCACCCCTCATTTGCATCAACCATCTGAGGGGCCTGTGGTCGGTCTGAACCCGGAAGTGAGTCCCAAACAAGTAGGGCCTCAGCTTCTTCAGCGCCCAGACCACAGCAAATGCTTCTCGCTCTATCGCACTCCACCTTTGTTCCCGTCGAAGTAACCTCCTACTTATGAAGGCTACAGGTTGGTCCCAACCCTCCTCAGTCATCTGTGAGAGAACAGCCCCTACACCATGCTCTGATGCGTCTGTCTGCACTAGGAATTCTTTGGAGAAGTCAGGAGCCAAGAGCACGGGCGCCGTGCACATGGCAGTTTTCAGGGTGTCAAAGGCCTTCTGACAGGTGTCAGTCCATATCACTTTTCTGGGCTGCTTCTTCGAAGTCAGCTCTGTCAAGGGGGCAACGATGCTGCCATACCCCTTGACAAACCTCCTGTAGTACCCGGTGAGTCCTAAAAAGGCCCTCACCTCCGTCTGGGTCTTTGGGGGCTCCCAAGCCAGGATGGTTTCTTTCTTGGGTTGTAGGGGCGCCACCTGGCAACTCCCCACTTGGTGTCCCAAGTACACCACGGACCCCTGCCCGATCTGACACTTGCTTGCCTTGATCGTGAGGCGTGCCTTGCGCAGCGCCATCAACACTTCCCAGAGATGTTGCAGGTGTTCTTTCCACGTGCCACTAAACACTGCGATGTCATCCAGGTATGCTGCGCTGAACTCGGTCAGTCCAGCCAACACCTGGTTGACCAACCTCTGGAAGGTGGCAGGGGCATTCTTCATCCCAAATGGCATAACCCAGAACTGGAAATGCCCATCTGGTGTGGAGAATGCGGACCTCTCTTTGGCCCCATCAGTTAAGGCGATCTGCCAGTACCCAGACGTTAGATCAAACGTGCTGAGGTACCGTGCAGCCCCTAACCGGTCGATGAGCTCATCAGCTCTGGGGATGGGGTGCGCGTCAGTCTTCGTGACTGAATTGAGTCCTCGGTAGTCCACACAGAACCGGAGTTCGGGTGTGGCACCCGGCGCTGCAGCCTTTGGGACCAAGACCACTGGGCTGGCCCAAGGACTGCTGGAGGACTCAACCACCCCAAGAGCAAGCATCTTTGAGACCTCCTCTTTGATGCAGGCTCTGACCCTGTCAGTTACCCTGTAAGCTTTGTGCTTCACAGGTAAGCTGTCTCCTGTATCCACATCATGGACGCACCAATCTGTGATACCAGGAACCAGGGAGAACAGGTCAGGAAACTGCCCCAGCAGCTGGCGGCAGTCATTCTGTTGTTCAGGGGTCAGGGTGGGTGAGAGGTTAACTCCATCCGCTGACCCGTCTTGCTCTGAGGCTACCAAGAGGTCAGGAAGAGGCTCAGACTCCTCCTCCGTCCCATCATCGGTGGCCAAGAGCATGCCCACTTCGGACCTCTCCAAGTGGGGCTTCAGTTGATTGACATGGAGGACCCTCAAGGGGTTCCTAGGAGACTGCAAGTCCACCAAGTAGGTGACAGAACTCTTGCACTCCACAATCTCAAAGGGTCCTGTCCACTTGTCCTGGAGTGCACAAGGCTCCACAGGGGCCAGGACCCATACCTTTTGACCAGGTTGATGCTCAACCAGAGTGGCATTCTGGTCGTACCACCGCTTCATTTCCTCCTGGCTGGCTTCCAGATTTGCCTCAGCAAGTTGCCTGAAACGCCTAGCCTGGTTCCTGAAGGCCAGCATGTAACTAAATACATTCTGGGGAGGTTTCCTGGGAGATTGCTCCCAGCCTTCCTTGACCAGACTAAGAGGTCCTCGTACTGGGTGGCCATACAAAAGCTCAAAGGGACTGAACCCCAGAGACTTTTGTGGCACCTCACGGTACGCAAAGAGAAGGCATGGTAAGAGGACGTCCCACTTACGCCTCATGGGTTCCTCAAGACCCATAATCATGCCCTTTAGGGTTCGGTTGAATCTCTCAACCAACCCGTTTCCTTGGGGATGGTAAGGGGTGGTGAACTTGTATGTCACACCACACTATTGCCAAAGGGATTTCATATATTTCTATATGAAATTGGTCCCCCTGTCAGACACCACCTCTAGAGGGAATCCTACTCGTGAGAAAATTCCCATCAGTGCCTGTCCCACCACGGGGGCCGTCACTGTCCTCAGAGGGATGGCTTCAGGGTACCGGGTGGCATGGTCCACCAAGACCAGGATAAACCTGTTGCCCATGGCTGTCTTGGGGTCCAGTGGCCCCACAATGTCAATCCCCACTCGCTGGAATGGGGTACTGACCACAGGGAAAGGTTGGAGTGGAGCTTTCAGCTTCCTTCCACTCTTGCCACTTGCCTGGCAAGTTTGGCATGTCCTGCAGTGAGTGTCAGAACTCCTGCGCATATGAGGCCAATAAAAGTGCGTGACAAGTCTTTCAAAGGTCTTGTCCTGCCCCAAATGCCCTGCTAACGGAACGTCGTGAGCCAGCCCCGGTAGGAAGGCTCTGAACATCTGGGGTACCACCAGCGCACGGGCTGACCCAGGTTCAGCAACCTTAGGCTCTGAGTACAGGAGGTCGTTCTCCCAGTAGATTAAGTGAGTACCGGACTGATCACCATTGGCCTGGGCTGCAGCCTGCTGCCGCATACCCACTAGAGAGGGGCACTCCTTCTGCTCCTTGCAGAATTCCTCCCTGGAGGGGCCTACTTCCTGCTGCCAATGGGTCAGCTCAGGCAGGTCCCCCAGTTCGGCTATCTGTTCCCCGGTAGGCTCCAGGGCATTCCCCTCAAGGTCTGCTTCCTCCTGGGCCGTGGGAACTTCAGGAGCCGGTTTCCAGTGCCTCCCTTGCCCCCTCTCTAAGGCCAGTTCCTGGGCCTCTCCCTCAGGCTCCAGGATCCCTTCAACACCCCTACTGGCTGCCATTGACCGGGTGGTCACGCACGCCCAATCAGGTAAACCCACCATACGCAGATGGACTGTCTTCTCCACCTTTTCCCAAGGGGAGCTCTCCAAGTCATTCCCTAGGAGACAATTCACAGGCATGGCAGTTCTCACAGCAACTTGCAGAGTACCAGAGACCCCCCCCACTCAAAGGGAACTTGAGCCATTGGACAATGACTCTCTGTGTTGTCAGCATTGACAACTCGACAATAGGCATGGGGTACGACCTGCTCTTGAGATACCAGGTGCTGCCGCACTGCAGTCACTCTGGCTCCTGTGTCTCTAAGAGCCTCTACCTTCTTCCCATTGACGGTCACCACTTGCCCATATTTCTTAGTGTTAGAGGGCAAGTTGGCTTGGGGTACCATCTCACTGTCTCCTAGTGAGACTAAGGTCATCTGGACAGGGTCCCACCCACCTTGGACTTCTACCTCCTCCCCAAAGGCTACTGTAGCCACTTGCCTGGGTGGAGCACCAGTGGGTGCGGGTTTCACATATTGGCGACACTTGGGATCACTGGCAAAGTGATCCAGCTCACCACATTTATAACACTGAGGGGACCTCTTGGGAACAGGTTTACCTGTCGGGGCCCCTGTCTGCTTCGGGGGTGGGGGAGGCTGAGAACCTTTCTGCTGGTTCCCTTGGGTATTACTTTGGGGGCCTTTTGGAAACCCCTTCTGTTTTCCCCTGTCCCCCCCACTCTTCTGCTGGGGACCCTGCCCACCCTTGGCGGAGTCTCCCACATGACCCTTGTGGACCCTGGTGCTGACCCAGCGGTCCGCCTCCTCTGCAAGCTTCCTAGGGTTAGTCAGCTTGCAATCTATCAGGTGTTGGCATAGCTCAGGAAAACAATTAAGCGACAAGTGCTCCCATGCAATTAAATCAAAGAGACCTTGGTAATCATCAACTTAGCTACCCTTCACCCAGCCAGCCAGTGCTCTGCAGAAAAAGGTCACATACTCCACATACGTACTCCCCGCAATCTTGGTGCACCCACTGAACCTCTGTCTATACAATTCAGGAGTTAGCCCATATCTGGTCATTAAAGCTTCCTTCATGTGGGAGTAAGAATTCTGCATGTCAAAGGGCAAATCTAAAAGTGTGTCCCGCCCCTCACTGAGGAACCGTCCCCACAGCCCCGCTCCCCAATCTCTCTCAGGGACCCGGTGGGAGTACATGGCTACTTCATAGGCCCAGAACCATTGCCCTATGTCATCATTCTTGAAGAACTCTTTAACTACATCTTTTGGTATGTACACCCTTGACTCTACCTGCACCGGCGTTGCACTGCCACCAGAGGGAGTGTTCTCCAAACTTTTCTCTTTTATCGCCAGTTCCCTCATTCTGGCGTCGTGCTCCATTTGGATCTTTCTTTCTTCAAGAGCCATCTTCTTGCTCTCTAACTCCAATTGTCCTTTTAGCTTCAGCTCTGCCAATTTCATTTCATGATCCCTGGTGGCCTGTCTGTCTGCCAGCTCCCTTGGTGACAGATCTCGGCCAGCACTGTGGATGCTTTCCGCTGGCTCCACTAGGTCAACTTCCTCAGGTACAACATCCTCAGTTGCAACCTTTGATTCCATCCAGGCTCTCAGTGCCATTTTGAAATCTGCTTTGTTTGAGCATCCTCTGTGTGGAACCTTGAACTTCCTGCAGAAGTGTATGAGGTCATCTCTTTTGTAGTTTTCCAGGTTGGATGCATCCCATTCCAGTTCCTCTCTCTCAGAGGTTCTAGATGCTGTGTTCTCTGTGCTGTTTGAGCCCGGCATGGCTTCAAACAGAAGGGATCTCTTTTCTTGGCAAGTGAAAATAAAAAGTTCTGTGGCTCAAGCTACTGGACTGTCCTCACTGTGCAATGGTTAGTAATCAATGCGCAGACCCCAAGAACGCAAATCCGTAAATCCTCACCGCTGCCACCAATGTTAGAATCCGGGGTCTCTGGTTGGCGCAGGTATGCACTTGCGACAAGCAGGGACCCTTTTCATCTAAGTCAGGGCATAGGATCACCTCTTAAAAATAACCCCTGCTCACCCTCTAGGTAACGTGGCGCGAGCAGTCAGGCTAGATTCCAGAGGGCATTAGGTTAAGCGTTGCAAGTTGTACCACACAATAATCACCTCCCCACCACACAAAGACACAAGGCTGTATTTCTGTAAAAATATAGGTCTTTATATAAAAGATTTCTTGAAGGCAGGTTACTAAAATACAGTTCTCTTGTAAGTACTAATCCAGTTACTCTTATAGGCTTAAAGGTAGTCCACAGTTGTAAAAATGGCACAGTTCTATTCAAAATAAGCTCCTTTGGGGGGTTGTGCGCTTCGTAGCGCCTCAGGTATGCTTCGTGCCGCTATTTTCGTACGTCGTGCCGTTTCTCACGCTTCTCGCGTGAGTATGCGTATGCAGGCCTTGAGCCAGACGGGCCGTACCTACGTAGGTACGCGTCGAACTTGTTCCCGGCTTCGCTTGCCAAGTCTCACGCTTCCCGCGTGAGCGCCGGCAATGCTTTTCGATGCTGTACGGTCCGTACAGTGACAGGGATGCGCCGTACACGGACGGCAACACGGGTACGGCTCGAACACGGGCAGTACGGGTCAAACTACGGCACCAGTCACAAGGTATCTCAGAGGCAGGGACGCGCCGTACGAAGGCAGGTACGGGCCGTCCCAAGGGATACAAGTTACTTTAGAAGCAGGTACGGTCCGTACGAAGGCAAGTACAGGCCGCATCACGCGCACAAGTCCCAAATCTTCCCAAAGTAGGTACGGCTCGTACGAAGGCAAGTACGGGCCGTACTTTAGCACGAACAATCACAAATACCTTTATTCTTCACGGGGATGGTCACTGCAGCCTCGGGGTTCCACGGAGAGGTGTCCCACGTCGCGGTGTCGTCCCTCACAGTCAGAGGGCGGCGGTGCTTCGTGGCACACTCGCAGAAGGTCTCAGCCACACGACAAAGGTCAGAGGAGGGGAGAGCAGCTCCGGGGAAATTCTTAGCGCGTTGCAGCGCGATCGGCTTTCCAGGGATCACCAGTGTGTTAAAGGTCCTCGCGGTGATCTCGGCGGCGCAGGGTCGCAGAGGCTCGGTGGTTGGACACTCAGGGTCTTTTCTTCGCGGTGCGAGCTACGGCTCGGAGGGGCAGTCACTTGCGGTGCTGGGAACAGGTGGACAGGTCCTTGCGGTGCTCGTGGTAGCCCCAGGTGGCAGATGTCGTGGTGCTTGGAAAGTGAAGGGGGTGCACACAGGTTCTCTGGAGGTCAGCTTCACGAAATCGCTTTCATCCACTTCTCCTCTTTTGGGGGAAAGGTAGCGCCCACTGTTCCTGGGGCGCAGATCAGGGGGCAAGTTCACAAGCAAGCCCTTGGAGATTGTTTGAAAGCACAAGTTGATGCAAAGTCTTTTCCTTTAGTCTTTTCCTCTCCTTCCAGCAGACAGGCACCCACTGCAGGCCAGTCTCTCAGGCAGAGAGACAGTATTCCTCCTTCAGCTTCTCCAGGTCCTTCTCCTTCAGGCAGAGGTTCGTCTTGGCGCAAACAGGATCTGATTTCTTAGGAGCCAGGCTCCTTCTTTTAAAGCACAATTCTTTTGTTCTTTGTCGCCAGAGGGCCTGGGCCTGGCTCAGTCCAGTTTTGGAGCACTTTGTTGTGGTGACTCTGCTCTCTCCTTTCAGCAGCAGGGCAGAGACATCAGCCGCTCCACAGGGGGCGGAGCCGGCTTTGTGGTGGCTGAGCATAGGTCTATTCAGAGTCAAAGGTGTACTCCTCCCACCCATCCTGGTGTAATCTCTCTACCCACCACCTGGCAGCCAGCCTGCCTCCTGGAATTCCCCAGCTCTGCTCCTTCCCTGTTACTAGGCAGAACACACAGCGCAGAGGCGGACTGAAATGGCCAGGTCAGAAAATACTAACTTTCTAAAAGTAGTATTTACAAACGCAGGATATTAAAATAAACTTTACTAAAAGAAGTATTTTATTATTCTGAGTTCAGGCATACTAAATATGACTTTCTACCATGCTCTATGAGTCCACTGGGATTACAGTGTGTAGTAATTCCAGCAGCCCATTCTAGCCTATGGAGAGCAAGTAGCCTTCAAAAGTGAAAAATGAAAATGGCTGTAATTCACTATTAGGACATGCCACACACATCAGGGCATGTCCTACCTTATACCTACAATGCACCCTGCCCTTGGGCCTACCAGAGGGGTGACTAATATGTAGTTAAGTGAAGGTTTGGGGACTGGCAAGTAGGTGCACTTGCGCAGTCAGCGCGACAGTACCAGACTGCACGCAGGTTCTGCAGTGGCAGACCTTAGACACATTTTACTAGGCCGCTTCTGTGGGTTGCACAACCATTGCTGCAAGCCCACCAGCCTCATTTGTATTTACAAGCCCTGGCACTCCTGGTGCACTTTACTAGGGGCTGACAGTAAACCAAATGAACCAATCATGGACACCAATCAATGTATGCACTTTTCAAAGGGAGCACTTGCACTGTGGCACTGATTAGCAGTGGCACAGTGCCCTGAGCAGCTAACACCAACAAAAGACAATGAGGCACATCAGCAAAAAACTCACGCCAAGGTGCCAGGTCTAACAGTAATAATTATACATTTGTACAAATGTCTGCATTTTGAAACGTAGTCCATGTAATATTCATGACAGAGTATGTGCTTTGATTTCAGTTCTGCTGCTGAACTAAACATATCATTTGTAATGATTGTTCCTGGCTAGGAATGACCTCTGCTGCACAGTTATTACACTGCTATTATATAGTGTATTATATTGAGCAATGCTGAATCATACTGAATCCGCTTCAAGTTAGTTAGCGGTTCAGGGATGCATTGGAGGTCACAGTGCACTCCGTTTGACTATCAAGGGGCAGAATATTAAAGTTTGCATTTATGTCTCACCGCTGTCTGAATCAAAGCATTCATAATGCATGTAATAATGAACAACGACAAGTTAGCACAATCCATTTAACACAACAATATAAAGAAATTTGAATACAAGTACAATATATGCATGGAAGAAAGGATATCACAGTATCTAGATAAAAGGTATTCCATGAATTAGAAATGGGATAGCAGAGTCCATAAATAGACTCAGATTATGTGTAACTCAGAGAGCAATGTTAGTTATTGACCAAATCGGGATAACAAATTGGGAAGTAATTCCTCATGTTTGGGGTGTTTTTTCCAGACACATTCCTGAGAAAAGCTCTCATAACTTGGGGAAAATATGCGCAAATTAAAGTGGGCACACCAATTTCCATTGTCTTTCCCCACTTCTGCCTCACAAACTCGTAGCAATGAGTAATACTGTGATGTGAAGTCACTGCACCCTGCTGTAGTAGGAACTGCAGGTGTGGTATTATTGCATAGAAAGTCCCTCCAAATGTTTAGAGAGTGCCATAACTATGTTCCATCTTCAGCCTGAAGTTGCAATGCTTTTGAGACAATGTTATCTATCCTACAGAGTTTTGCAGCCAAAAACCATTATGCACAATATGACAATCGGATGGTTCTCAAACGTAGTAGTCAAATCACTTTGGAATTCAAGGTTTTTATTCAAAGCCGATATCTGTCAACACAAATTGAGCGCGAGGGTTGGCTGTGAGAATGAGAGAGGTCAAGCTGTGATAGTTTTTCTTGAGTTATCTATTTATGTTTTAATTTCTCTATAGCGCACAAAAGATATATATATATATATTCACTTAAAAAACCATAGGTTTCACACATGTTATAGTTAGCTGGGCATTTCCCTCGTGAAAAACCAATGAAATTCCCCCGTTATAGTTAGTGCAGGCAACTATAACTCACGCGACCGCAATCCTCTGCTGATGACGTCAGATATTACATCACTGTATTTAGACACTTATTTACCCATGTCTTCTTCCATTAATTTTTAGCTATACATATATTACAAATATTTTTTTTTCAGAAAAACACATATGTCATCAGTGATGTAATATCTGACGTCATCAGCAGAGGATTGCGGTCGCGTGAGTTATAGTTGCCTGCACTAACTATAACGGGGGAATTTCATTGGTTTTTCACGAGTGAAATGCCCAGCTAACTATAACATGTGTGAAACCTATGGTTTTTTAAGTGAATTTGCAAGGTTTTTTAAATGCTAATTCCTAACTATAACGTGTGTGAAACCTATGTTTTTTTCAGTGAATTTGTACGGTTTTTTAAATGCTAAGTTATGTATTTATTTATTGAAATTTTTTTTTTAAGGTTTTTTACCGTGCGCGTACCGTGCGCGCACGGTGCGCTTAGCGCACCGAGCACCCACGTTACGTAGTTCGCGGTATTTTTCCGTTTCTACCGTGCGCGTACGCTACGCGCACTCCGCGATTTTTCGTAAAAATTTTAAAATACATTTTTGCCCTTGGGGGTCCTTCTGGGACCCCCTGACCAAGGCTAGGGGGTCAGGAACTGTCCAGCCAGCCCCCTTTACACGTTATCCACCTTTGTTTTTCACCCCCTCAGACTGCGAGAGACAAAATGGCGGCCGACACTTCCTGGTTTCGACCGATTCGAATGTTTACTAAGATCTAACAACCAATCAGAATCGCGCTCGCGCACGGCGGCGTGCGCGTACGGTAAGCTTACGGTACGCGCTCGGAGCGCGCCTATAGATATATATATTGATTTAAATGCTATTTTCTCAGGAAATACTGAACAGATTTACAAAAGGCACATCCCTGACCTGAGGGCTACCTCTCTGCCAAATTTCAAGTAATTCTGTTCAGCCATTCGGGCTGTAGCTCGGACTAAAGGTCCTATGGAAAAATGCATGGGGAAAACGCGTTTTGGGACCCCCCCTTTTTCTCAGCCCCCGCTTGACGAATCCCCCCGAGACTTTCAGGGAAGGAGCGGAGCGGAGCGGAGCGCCCCACCTATTTTGAGAATTTCGCGAGGATTCGTCAATCGGCGCCAAAGTTATTCAAAATAGAATGTTGCGGATTTCCTATGGAAACACGGTCCTAACTATAACTATCTACTTACGACCGCCAGTAGATAATATATATATATATATTGTTGTACTTGCATCATTGTGCATACACTATACATACAACAACCGCCGACAAAACCTTAGGGTGACAGAGCATTTTACTGAGGAGTGTTTTCCCCAGTTATGACCTGTGACCAAGCAATTTGAGTAAACACGCTGCAGTATGCAGTCGCACAAACATCTGCTTAAGTTCTAGGGAGGAGGTGGGGGAAGGCCCGGGCACATTGGTTGTGTAAGGGCTCAAGTGCCAGACCAGAATGCAGGTGCCCTGTTGGCATTTGTCCCATGCCCCACGATTGCCTTACATATACCTGAAACATTTGGCAACTGTGCTTTCCTCTCTGCTCACTTCTAAATTTAGGACTGTTTTTAGGTCACGCCAACCAGACAGCACAGCTGTCTCATCAACAAAGATCTATTGTCATCATAATAAAGAGGCAATCGCAAAATTTTGCAGGCATGCGTGGTCACATATGCAAATACTTGCTTGAAGATACATGCGCATGATACAAAATTAAGAGGCCGCATCATTTTACCTGTTTTTCTCCTTGTGTTCATGCTGTACCGCCACAGCATTTTTGCCCATTCTGCACTGCATGCATTAAAGGTAGTAGCGGAGCCAATGGGTCTCAAAGGTCAGCGTTATTGGCTATACCAATGCTTGTTTACACTGATATGATGCTCTTTTAGAACCTACATTAAATTGTACATTTAAATAAACAGTTATCTTTTACTGAAGAGAATTCTAGAAAACCTGTTAATCAATTCCAGGTTTTAGGCTGATACTGATTATATTTGGGGTTTTAGAGGGTGATGGTCCTAAGAGGAAGAGGAAGATCAATTATTACTTATTCTAATAATTATGGCACACAGGGAGATCTGTATTAACTGGGTATCTAAGGCTTTACCTTCTAGTTTGGACTGGCTAAATGCGGATAAGCGAATTGGTAGATTGGACTGTAGAAATGGCTCCAAAAAGAGGATTAGTACCTGGGAGCCGTTCCTTTCCTACCTGTCCAATCATACTTCAAATTGAAAAAAAAAAAGATCTTTGAGGATAAGGCGGGAAAGGAATTCTAAAGGTCCAAGGATTAATAAAATTTCATCCGAGGAGAGGTAGGGTGGGGTGTTACCCACAAACCTCTAAAATTGGCTGAAAGAGGGAAGGAGGTTGTGTCAGAAGGAATTAATGCCCAGCAGGCTGTGGGCAGACGACTCTGGAGCCTGAACTCACATCTCCTATTGACTTGTCACATATGCGGACCAAAACAAAACAACTGCAACAATTGTGATATAGGGGGTGGCTGCATTTAACTAGGAGGAGCCTTTAAAAATGTTAAGCTGTTCAAAAGATGGGGTTAGAATGGCCGAAGGACATAGGTTTTGAAGCACTTTGTCTGGGAGTTTGGTTTACCTTCCCAGCAAACACAGTTCAAAGTACATAGCATTAGATTTATTGTCTCATTAACCAGACAGGAGATGGCTTTAAGTGAACTTCCACCCACAGTATGGCTAAGTCAGAAGATAGGTTTTTGTTTTCCAAATATGGGGTAGACATCAATCCTATAATGATAAGTAAGGAAGAAGTATTTATAATTCTGAAAATATACCTTTGGAAGAGCTCATCGGTCAAGCATTATTTTCCTACTCCTGCTGAGGAGAATTGTATTCAGAGAAGAAGCAGGCCTGCCAACACACATGTTGCCACAGTGTGTCACACTGTATGGGCTCCATGTACATACTCACCAAGTAAGCAGGAGACATCATATGGTGTTTCAGAAGGTGGGCTAGAAATCCTTGAATGGTGTGGTTCCAGGTAGTATTTGGAGTTCTGCACTGCCAATGCCCATTACAGAGTTTGAAAACATCCCAGGACATTGGTGGCGGCCTGAGAAGAAGTTTTTTTGAGGGAGGAGGGGTAAAAGTGCCTTACAAGCAGTGCTTACACAAAATGACACCCCTTCAAAGCCCTGCCCCTCCTTTCACATGGTAAAAAATGTTTAGAGGTTTTCAGGTCTGAAGAAGGTCTTTAAATGGCCTCTGTAGAGCTGAAGGCGACCAGTGAGCACCATTAATTATCTGTCATGCATACCTATCCCTGAATTGCATGGGTTACTTTTGTTATTTAGGAGAAGGATGTTATTATAATGGTGGGAATATAAAGTAGGTCATCCATATATGATGATTCAAATATTATTGTTTCCAGTTATGTTGATTAAAAGAAAGAAATGTGTGAAGCCACTGTTAGTTGAAGATGCTATTAGAGCTAGTTATAGTGGTAGCATGGATTGTAATATTTTAAAGAGTTTATTTATTGGACATGTATAACAGATTTAATAGATGATATTTTGATTAAATGTATTGGTTTAATGATTGTGTATGTGCACCATGATTTGTATATGGATCTATTGTGTATAAATAAACAAATATAAATGGAATTGTAAAGATTTGTATCAATTGTTATCGTATGAAGTCAGTTTTTCTTGAGTTTCACAAATCATTTGTGGTGCCTTCATCTAGTCCGAGTCAATCTATACAATCCTGCAGATCTAGTTCTGGAGAGTGGCCCTTTGCCTGAAACTCCTTCTCCAGCGTGCTTTACACATCCATTTCAGGAGTTAGTTGAATATATGTACACGGTGGAATCGTAAATAAATTAGATTAAGGTATTCATGCAGGTTGTCTGCCTCTCCATTGCTCCTGGCATACAACTTTATTCCTGTGCTCATAGGGAAGGGGTGGGATTGCTGCTGAAAGTTCCTGTGTCTTTAATATGTTCCTTATGTCTGTGTTCTTAGGTGCATTTTATCCATGGACCTGTTGTGCACTAATTGTGAATCCATAGTGTTCCATTTTAGCTGACTTACACCTTTGATTTATACTTTTCCACTCCTATGGTATTCATTGGCTTGTTATTTTCCCTTTTTTAACTTTGTTCTGAATAAAAGCTATATTTTGCCCCATGTGCTGGTGAATCTGGTTGTGAGTGACTTTGGGTGGTTGGTGAGTTAAATGCACCCTTTAGATTTTGCAAGAGTCAACGTATAGATGTATAATTCAGATGCTTGTGCATATTGAGGTGTTATTTTTCTTTGAATGCAGTGAGTGTTTTGTTAGCTTTGGGTGGTCACATAAATGTGCCATTAATCAAGAAACCTTCTCTTAGTTCTGGTGCTTGACTTACTTTCCGAGCAGATTTGCTTTCCATTGCTGAATATGTAGATTTTTAGTACTATGTCCAGAATAACCACTCATCTTGATATTTTTCTTTCACTTCGTGCTATCAGTTCCACTAAACTACAATCCTTCTTCTGAAATGTTTTTGCTGTCTTTAAACCAGTCTGATCAACACTTTAAGCAGGTAGAATTAGAAGGTTCTTTCTCACAATGAGCCGCAGCTCGATGGAAATGAGAGGCGTAAATCTCTCAAAAGCAGCAATTTGCTAGTTAATTAGTAGGCAATCTGCAAACCTTGAAGCCCGCTCTGTTTATGCCCAGTGTCTATGCTTGACTGGTCACACTCATTAAGCATAGGATGTTATGCAGCGTTTAGCAGTGTGAATGGATTAAAAATCCGAAGCTCCCAACACCAGCTTTAACTTCATCATTTGCAATTCTTCAAGGAAAGAGCTGACTTCAAAACAAATCAACAGGGGCACATGGGGTTGCGCTTCAATTAATTTCTGGAGGAAATGAGGTGTCTTCATTTCATGCACTGATCCAGAAAGCTGTGAAATTGACACTCAGATCTTTTTGCATCTAAAGGACACGTGAAGGAGGAGCCTGTGCTGAGTCGAAATTGTATCTTCTCAGAAAAGCTCTATTAATACGAATTAATGTGACCTGTGCCATGGAGGAGGAAGTTAAAGGAAAGAAGAGATGAAATGAAATGTTGGTTCAAACACTACATAAGATTTTAAGGACTTAGTTTATCCAAATAATTGTACCATCTGTGAATCTATTGAAATATAGAACTGGGACAGTATTCAGTATTGTGTTTTAATATGCATCTGCAAAATATTAATATTTGCATGAGGGAAGGAATAAGTGATGCAAAAATCCAAATTCACTGGCGGGTATGTTTTGTGAAATATTTTGCATTCATAAGCTGTAGCTCGTGCAGATTCCAATGCATTAAATTAATGCTGAGCCCACTCATCACTGGGGAACAAGGAAAATAACCTAAACTCTTGGGAAATTAATCCAAGTCTATTACTGCCCGGAAAAAGAAGAAATGTTAGTCCGTTCTTTTGCGAATTTTAGAACAAATAATGAAACGCTTTTCAAAGGAATAATGGCACAATAGCAAAATTGTGGAGATTGCGGTGCGCCAACCCTCGCTCTAGATACCTACCACCTTGTAAGAGTAATAATCCTTCATTACAAGTTTGAAAATGTACCTTGATAAATTAATGACCTGAAGTGAAAAACATTCTTCTTAAAACTTAATTCTACTAAAACTGAGATGTTGCTTTTACTTCTCTACTCTAGTATTCGTCAGTCAAAAATAACGTTTATTCAGACCACTGGTCTATAAACAACATAAAAACATAACATTTTTATAATTATTCTAATATCATCACAGTTTCATCAACAGTTGCCATTAAAATAAACATCCTGTAAAAAGAAAGAGAAAACAGAGCAGACTACCGTACACTTCATTACTCTACTCTAGTGACTCACCCCAGTGAAAGAATGGCTCAAGACTGTATCTCCTTTTGGGTTTCTTTGCCTCTGTTGTTCCCTATGGAACATCTTTTGGTTTTAGCATTGATCAAAATCTTAGTAGGACTGAACACCTCTGCAAACTGACAAAAACTGGCACCTTGCAAGTTCATATGCTGCAAAAGTTGAAACTCTCCATTCGTCCACAAGTCTTCATGATAGCAGTCCCACCATTATTGCTTTCTCCCCTAGATGGGGAAATGAAGTTTTAGCAGGGCTGCCAAAATCCACTTATCAGGTCTATTTTCCATGAGACAGCTAACTCCACGAACTGGCCTGTAGTAAGGATCGACACGTTGAATTTGCTAATCTTTCTTTATTGAAAGCAGGTAGCATGGAAGTATAAGTGTGCTGGCAGCAGCAACAACGACACAGCTGGAATGAGCCTTCAACATTCTACAGTCAACACTTATAACTACAATCTATGATGTAATAACATTCTACAAGAAAGATTCCCCACGTGACACAGTAATTCATTACAGCAATTTACTACACATCCCCCTTTCTAATAATAATTTAAAAAATAATAATAATAAAAAAAATACTAACACAAACACAGCGAAGCACTTTAATCACATACAAAATCACATAAAAATGTAGGTGCCACAACTTGTCTTCCAAACTTGGTAGACACCTGATTACTTTCCTTACTGAGAAGAGAATTTGTAGTGGACATGGAAAGAGACGGAGTCCTGTGCTACATCAAAATCCAATTCACTATAACTGGACTCTCTTTCAATGTTACCACTGCTGAGAGTGATATCTTGCCCAGTCACAGTCATAGAATCAGAACTTGTAGTAGGGTTCAACCACCAGTAGTCAGGACCCGCTTCTCCTTCTTTAGATATTTGATTTGATCCAGAAGATCTAGCCAATGCAACGCAGCTCATGTGATGGACACTACCGTCATCTAACATCACAGTATTGCGCATTACTTTGGTGATAGTCTTAGGTTCTGAAAAACGCGGTTGTAATTTGCCAACTTTCCTAGCTGTCTTGATCCTCACCAATTGACCCCCCTCTAGAGATACATTTTTGGTACCATGTTTCGCATCAAAATATAACTTGTTCTTTCTTTGCGAGTTGCATGTTTTCTCTGACCCTAGTGCTGTCCCACTTGTATTCCTTTGATCTACCCATCCATATGTGATTAATTTTACAATAAGGAAATCTTCCCCTCATGAGTCCAAATGGGCATTCACCACAGGTGTCATGCACGGTTATTCTGTAAGACCATATCATTTTGTCTAGTTCTGCATTCCAATTTATTTTACATTTATTTGCAAGTTGCAAAGTTCCTTTTATAACCCTGTTGACTCTTTCAACTACAGAATTCCCCCTGGGATGGTACAATGCTGAAAATCTTTGTTTTATCCCAGTAGAATCCATGAGTGTTTTCATTGTCTCTGACTTGAATTGCACGCCATTGTCTGTTAGGATAGAACCAGGTAATCCTTCTCTTAAGAAACACTCATCAAGAAACTGTATGACGATGTCAGTATCAATACATTCGACTACCTTTACCTCAATCCACCTCGAAAATAAATCCACTAAGACTAAAATGTGCTTGCATAAACCATCTTGCCACATAATCGGCCCCATAATGTCTAGGGCTAACTCTTCACATGGTAATTTGGGACAATTTATTGAGGACATAGGTGGATTAAGTGTTATTTGACTTTTGTCAGAACACTCACAACTTACACATTCCCGGATACGTCTTTCTATTTCTAAGTCAATTCCAGGCCACCAGTGTAAAGCTTTAACATTTCTCTTAGTCCTAGAAATCCCAGGATGACCCTCATGTCCAATGTCAATTATTTTTTGACGTACCACTTTAGGTGGAATGGGTTTTTCACCACGACATAAAAACTTTCCATCAAGACCCAACTCATCTCTGACTTCCCAAAATGGTCTAATTTGTGGATCGTATTTAGATTCTGAAGACCAACCAGTGTTAATTTTATCTTTGACAATTTTAAGAATATCATCTTTGGAAAACTCTCGCTCCCATACATCCACGGATAAACCATACGCATCAGAAAATATTCCAGCCGCACAACAATCATTCCATGAGCTATGATCAATCTCTCTGAGGGGTAATGACAATCTGCTTAGGAAATCTGTAATTACATTCTTAACTCCTGGAACATACTCAACCTCGTAAATATAATCCTGCAATCTCATGGACAGTCTTGCTATTCTTCCTGAAGCTCGACATAACCCTTCTGTTGTTAGAAGTTTTGTTAAAGGCTTATGATCTGATCGGAGAATACATTTTTTACCCCAAATAAACTTTCGAAAATGCTCCATAGCCCATACGCAAGCTAGAGTCTCACGTTCAATCACTGAGTATTTCTCCTCACATGGTGAAAGTGAACGTGAGGCAAAAGCTATAACCACCTCTACACCTTGAGTAGACACCTGGGAAAGAACAGCTCCTAACCCAGTGCAACTTGCATCAGTGGTGAGAAAAGTATCAGCTAATGGGTCAAAACCTTGTAATGCAGGTGCATTTGCAATAGCTTCTTTTATTTCCACAAATGCCTTCTGGCACCCATCACTCCAAACGAATGGACTCTTGTTTATCATTAACACACGCATTTCATATGTCTTCTGTGAAAATTGGTTGACAAACTTTGAATAAAATTCTGCCAATCCTAAAAAGGATCTAAGCTCCTCCTTTGATTTTGGTGCTGGAGCATTAACAATAGCATCCACCAACTTTGCTTTTGGTTTGATGCCTTCATCGCAAATTTCATGTCCTAGACGTAACTGATTTTTCAGCAAACTTACACTTGTTTAATTCAGCGACCAAACCATTCCTTTCTAGTATTTCTAATACTTTCCTGAGAACAGCATCATGATGCGATTTGCTTTCACCCATGATCAAAATGTCGACCTGAAAGAATATAACTTCAGACATGTGACCAAAAAGTTTAGACATTAGTCTTTGGAAGACAGCAGCCGCTGAAGCTAAGCCGAACGGCATACGCTTAAATCTGAAACACCCAAACGGTGTACAAAAGGTTGTCAAATGTCTGCTTTCATGATCTAAGACTACTTGATGATAAGCAGCTGATAAGTTCAAAGTGGAAAACCACTTGGCCTTTCGTGTTAATGACAACATCTCGTTAATTCTGGGAAGTGGATATTTATCAACCAGTATATGATTGTTCAAATATCTCAAATCCACACATAAGCGGGCCTTCCCATTGGTCTTGCGGGCAACGACCAATGGAGAAACCCAATCTGCAGCCTCAACTGTTTCAATGACATTGGAACTCAATAACTTATCAAGTTCAGCTTTGACTTCTTCTCGTATGATAAGAGGTATGTTGCGTGCTTTATGTACTTTTGGCACAGCACTCTCTTTGAGTCGAATTTTATGAGTGAAACCCTTAAGTTTTCCCATTTGACCCGAGAAGACAGACTGAAACTCACTCAGAACCCACTTTTTAGTGTCTTCACCATCACAAGAGATCAATACCTGTTCTTTGCTATTGGGGTCAAGAATGATATTCAAGTTTTTCTGGTCCTTCCATTCTAAGCCGGAGGGTGCTTCATTGCCAACGTATAATTTTCCTGTTGCATGTCTGCCTTTAAATCTAAAAACAAGTAATCTGAAACCTTGAATATCAATTCTCTCTCCCGTATAGCTTTCTGGAGTGATGTCAGGTGGTTCAAGCCAACTACCAGTATGAGAAACAAAATGCTCCTCCCATACATGTTGAGCAACGATAGTATAGGGGGAGCCAGAATCGGCAGCCAATTGAATAGATACACCACCTAACGACATTTGACACATTGGTTTGTGGTAAAATTATCTGAGGTGTTAAGAACAACATTTTTCTTTTTGTTAATTTGAATATGTAAATCTTCTTCACCAGAAGTAGAATCAGTATCAAGATCAGCTTCTTGAATACAGGAGACCTTCCCTTTTGATTTCTTATACATCTTCTTTCGGCATACTTTAGCAAAATGTCTATCTTGGTCGATCTTGCTGGACACTTCGGAAAATTGGCAGAATGAAAATGGCTACCACATCTATAACAAACTAGATTATTTTCTTTCTTATATTCTAAGCTCTCTTTCTTTTTACCACTAACTTTAACATCGTTGAAGGATTTGTGACTGATTTTTCCATCCGAAATTTTACCAATGACTTTAGTTTCTTTTTTTTCATGAGCTAATGTAGCTTTAGCACAACGCTCCGAAAGTTCTGCCTTTTTGACCAGTGCAATGATATCTTTCAATGAACTTTCACCCTCAACCCATAGTCTATCTTGTATGCTTTTGTTTTTTGCATACATGACAATTTGATCACGTATCAGTTCGTCATGTAGTTGAGCAAATCTGCATTTTACAGCAAGTGTCCTTAATTCTGCAATTCTGCTACGTAATCTTCAATGCTTTCATGTTTTTCTTGCTTCCGCTGGAAGAATGAATGTCTAGTAACAGCTATGCATATATTAGGCGAAAAATGGTCATCCAGATCAAGAATAGCCGCTTTGAATACATCTACATCACCCCCAACTCTGTCTTGTTTTTGCAACTGGTTATCCACCCGAAGTCCTTCTGGACCAAGACACAACATAAGAATCCTTTTCTTTCTCTCAGGTGAAAAGGTACCACTGACATCTTCTAGGTTTGCAATGTAATTAATTAAATATTCTTTCCAATCATTCCATGCAACAGTTGGTTCACCAGGAATAGGTAAGAATTCTCTAGGGGAATTGATGTGCATTGGATGCCCCGCAGCTTCTCCAGAAGAAACATTAGCAGTGGAGCTCGTCGTGGTAGGCATTTATTGATGTGGTAACGAAACAAAATGGGGTAAGTAACTGTGTGCTTGTTTCTTATGCACAGAACACACTAAATTGAAAACTTTACATTTTAAATTGATCCCTTTTTTTTATCTTGTATTTTACTGCACAGCACCCTATCATATTTACTTGAAAAAGTTGCACAAAATAAATGTGATTAGCTACCTTGACGTGATAACGCAGTTCCGAACCTGAAAACGAAGCTCCGATGCTGTAGTCGTTACTATGGCAACAAAAATGGCTGCGGCGTGTGACCTTTGCGTGCCCTGACGTTCATTTACGTAAATAGAGAGGCGCCAGGGTACCGTGTTGACGTCACAAGCCTTGACCGAACACGAAGATGACGTTCCACAGAGCGGAAGATGCGGGATTCGAAATAGCTCCGGAATGGCTGAGCGTACAGGGAACGGTCTTGTGAAACAGGCAGTTGCTCCAACTGTAAGTATTTCGGAGCATCCACGAGACTAGCAAGGAGCTGACACTCCGAAACACGTAGAGTGGTATTGCCTAAATAAATATTCATGCTGAAAGAAGTTTGGGCTGTGGTGTGTTGTTTATACGATTTTGGAAGGACGCGCTTGTATATATATATATATTCATTGAAAAAAACATAGGTTTCAGGCCTGATATAGTTAGGAATTAGCATTTAAAAAACCTTAGAAATTCACTGAAAAAACAATAGGTTTTAGGGGTGTTATAGTTAGCTGGACATTTCACTCAAACAAAACCATTGAAATTCCTCCGATATAGTTAGTTGTACTAACTACATCTCGCGCGCCCGCAATCCACTGCTTTTAGGACAGTGGCTGCCTGTTGAGGCCCATCCACGGGCTGGAAGTGTTTTAGACAGCAATCAGTGCAAGCTATTCAAGCGATTTAATCAAGCTATTTAGTGATTTAATTTCGGACTTCTGAACCCATAATGCCCATCTGGGGGCGTGGCACCATGCATCATTAAAGTGGGAGGAAGACCGGCTGCACGTAATCTTTTCTGCCTACACGCCTCTGAGGAAGAAGGAAACCCTTTGAAACGTGTCAGGCACAGTTTGGCGAAAAGCTGTCCAATTCAATTGACGGACTGTATGCTGTCCATACCTAAATAAAAGCGTTGTGCTTTAAGGCAAGTGCTCGAGTGCTGCTCATAATTTGGGAAAAGTTTGGAGCTTGTATATATATATATATATATATATATATATATATATATATATATATATAAAACCTACTGGTGGTCGCCAGTAGGTAGTTATAGCTAGAACCTAGTTTCCATAGGAAAAGCATTTTTTGATTTGCTAAGAACTTTGGCGTTGTTTGACAAATGTTCGCGAAATTCTCCAAAAGAAAAGGTCTATCTAGGTCAGCTCCTATCCTGAAAGTTTGGGTGTGATTCATTAAGCGGGGGCTGAGAAAAAAGGGGGCTCCCAAAAAGTGTTGTCTCCCTGTTAATTTCCCTCGGACATTTTATTATGGGCTACAGCCCGAACTGCTGAACGAATTACACCAAATTTGGCAAAAAGGTCGAGCTTGGTTCAGAAAGCGACCTCTTTTTTAAATGGTGTAAATCCGTTCAGTAGTTGCTGAGAAATTCAAAAAATAAAAGCCAAAAAATCAATTTCCCATAGCAAACTTTAGCCAAGGCTACAGCTCGAACTGCTCAACAGAATTACACAAAATTTGGCAAAAAGGTAGTGCTTGATTCAGAAAGTGACTTTGTATTAAATGGTATATATCCGCTCAGTAGTTGCTGAGAAATTCAAAAAATAAAAGTTTCAATATCTGGGGCAGCTGTGGGTTCGCGCACCCTCCCGGCCACAAGCTTCACTGTGATTGGCTGCCACGACCACGAGCTTCACTGTGATTGGCTGCCAACACTCCAAACCAGGAAGTGTTGGCAGCCATCTTGTAACTCTGTAGAACCGAGTCACAAGAAAACAGACAAAAATGTTTTTAAAACGTCCGAGTGCACGCTGGGTGTGTGAATCTAGAGGAAAAATTTTTAAAAAAATGAAGCGGGCGCTCCCCCACTTCATTTAAATGAGCTCCCAGGTGGGCCAGGTTCCGAGGGCAATCCTATAATTATATTGCAGGGCCTGCGGGGCCTCTGCAGCCCCGGGGACCGCCACCTCCCCGGGGCTTGTTTTGTAGGCCCCCCCAAGCCCCGGGGATCGTCACCCCCGGGGCTTTAATTAAATATGCGGGGGCCTCGCTTGCCCCCTGAAGCCCCGGGTAACACCACCTCCCGGGGGCTTTGGAAATAGAGGGATGGGGGCCGCACAGCCCACCTCCTGGAGCCCTTGATGGCCCAGGGGAATGCCACCCCCCAGGGCCGGCTCCTGCAATGTTCCGGGGATCCCACCCCCGGGAAATTGTTGTTTGCTATGACATGGTGGAAGCACGTCTCCCGCCCTGTCATAGCAAACCCTGGTTTGCTTTGTTGAAGCGAAAGGAGGAAAACCTGCTCTCGCTTAAATGAAGAAAAGCAGGATTGCTTTTGGGCAAGGGGAGCTGTATGTTAGCATGTTACCCATGCACTCCTCCAATCACCCATCCAGGACCATGTACTTATCCAATGACTTCGCCAAAACCCAAGCACTTATAAAATCACTATGCACTCTCTTTGCAGTAGTCTAATCATCCAGTCAGTATCTATGTACTCATGCAATGACCCAGGCACTAACTCATGCACTGCTACAATCCTCCATGCACTACCCATGCAGATGTCTAACCACGTACACACTACTGATTCACGCCTCCAATTACCGAAGTACTTCCCTTGCAGTCAAAAAATCCCCTGGGATGGTGAAAAATTTCCAGACAATGGATTGTGGTCTTTTTTTGGGAGGTGGTTCTTCTTATCTCTTCTTCATCAGAAGTATGTTCTTGTTGAGGATTGGAAGAGCCATTTCCAGCTTTTTCCAAAAAACACCCCAAAAATGTACAGACTAGCTGCAAAAACACAACAGGTGTCTCTCCTGTGAAGCTGCAGAGAGAATGACTAAAATGGGTGGGATCCTTCAACTTTTAGAATGGGAAACCTTATGAACCAATCAAATGCTCTCTTTTAAAGTCAGATGAGAGTCGCGCACCCAGCGCGCAACCAGCGCACCCGACGCGAATTTGCGAAAGTATATTTAACAATAATATAAGTTTAGTATAAGTACAAATATATTATTTTTATAAATAGTTTAGATAATCTCTTGCCCTCATATATACATTCAATTTATATACATATAGTTTTAAATCATTAACATTTTTTGCAGTGGTCGCGCACCCGGCATGATCCCATATGTATATGACACTATGCAGGGCCAGGCACCGCACACCGGTCGCACACCAAATGCGCACATGACACGATCTCATACGCATCTGACATTACGCGGGGCCAGACACCGGTCACCCGTCGCACACCAAACGTGCATCCTTCACAACTAGTAATATGGCGGCTTGAATTCGCGCACCCACCGAGATGGGTACATGATAGGTGCACGACTTCACTTTTTCCTAAAAAAATATATATATATATATTTTTGAACACACAAGACATTACATAATTTTGAAAAATAAATAAATAATGAAACAACATTACAATTCCAAAATATCACCAAAAAAAATTCATTTACAGAAAAAAAGAAAGGTGTTAGAAATAGTAAACTTACAAATTAGCATTTAAAAAACCTTTGAAATTCACTGAAAAAACCATAGGTTTCAGGCATGTTATAGTTAGAAATTAGCATTTAAAAAACCTTAGAAATTCACTGAAAAAACCATAGGTTTCAGGGACGTTATAGTTATTTGGACATTTCTCTCGTACAAAACCATAGATATTCCCCCTTTATAGTTAGTTCAGCTAACTGTAACTCACGCCCCCGCAATGCACTGCTGATGACGTAACTTATTACATCATTCATGACATGGTCAGTGACATCACTGATTACATCACTGATGACATCACTGATGACATCATCCACATGAAAATCTGATCCACCTCCTCACACTCTAGTATAACCTTTGATACACCCACTGTAAAATATAGACTACCATTTTCGAAACCATCGACACACCAATACCAGTTACTACATACACATTCACTGATTCTTAGGTCTACACACATAGCCACTCATTCACCCATACAATCACTCATACATGCAGTCACTCATCAATACAACACTATCATATGTACTCATACACTTATACAGACACTCACACACCACCACTCATCCAGAGTTACTCACACACCTAGTCAGTCATACGAAGAATCAATCACACTTCAATTTACTCACCTATACAGTTATACACACACCACAGTACTTATTCAAACAGAAACAAATGCATACTTACTCTCTTCTACAATCACTGATATAAGTACACATTCATACAGCCACTCTCACAAGCACTGACTCTCACGTATAGTCATTTATATACTTCAACTGTCACATACATTGCCTTTTACATATTTAGTTACTTGGACATGTACCATTGAGACATCCATTTACTCACCAACACACCCATACACACACTCACGTTCCCATACAGCTGTTTCCACATGCACTCTTGAACCCATACACACAGTGAATCAACTACTCAAACATCTATGCACAGACTCACACACCTCCCACCCATCCACACACACACCCAGGCACCCATAAAAATACTCAGGCAACCAATCGATAACCTATATAGACCCCCATGTAGCTATTGACTAACCCATGCAGCAGCTTATACAACAACCGACAGACTGATACAGACATTCACACAGTTTAGTCACTAACCCATGCATTCAGTAAGGCACATGTAATCACTCACTTAAACAGTCAGTCATGCACCTACTAAATCCTCCATTCAGACACTTATACACCCACTCATTCTTCAATACACCTTGGCATATTTATAATACATATTTAAACTTTAAACACAGTCACTGGATGATGTCATCAGTGAAGTCATCAGTGATGTCATTTGAGATGTCATTAGTGATGTCATCAGTGATGTCACTCACCATGTCATGAATGATGTAATATGTGATGTCATCAGCAGTTAATTGCGGGGGCGCGAGTTATAGTTAGCTGAACTAACAATAACGGGGGAATTTCTATGATTTTGTACAAGAGAAATGTCCAACTAACTATAACATCCCTGAAACCTATGTTTTTTTTCAGTGAATATCTAAGGTTTTTTAAATGTTAATTTCTAACTATAATGTGCCTGAAACCTATGGTTTTTTCAGTGAATTTCAAAGGTTTTTCATTACTAATTTGTAAGTTTACTATTTATAAAAACTTTCTTTTTCTTCTGTACATTTTTTTGGGTGATATTTTGGAATTGTAATGTTGTAGATATATTAGTTCTTTATTCAGCATACATGTTGCAGAGACCTCAGCCCCAGCTCCTACTCAACTGACCAAAGTTTGAACACATACCTTCTAGGCTGGAACGTTCCATGTCTAATAACATGTATTTAATGTTTTGTAATTCTAAATGTATTGTTACTCCTTTCTTGGCATCTTGTCTCTTTTAATGAATATATATATAAAATGTTTTAACTTCTTTCTGCCAATGCATTTTTTGATAAGGTTACTCTTCATTAGGACCATGATAAGTTATTCGTATTTCATGGTAGTATTTCTCTTTATCATTTATACACAAGTCTCTTTATCCCAATGGTAAACAATTGAAAAACCTTGTCTCCATCCATCTGGCATTCTCTGCCTCTCTGTTAATTGGTTAAGACCTCAGATAAGACTACTAACATTAAAACGAGGTTTTTCAATACGCAGGCACAAACATACAGAGCAAAAAAGGTATAGGTACCCTATATAACCAATGCGGTGGTGTTTTCTTTATATTTTGCTCATTTGTTCCAATGACATTTGTGCCAAGTAGAACAAGGATGTGGCGTTACGGCCAGAGAGGCCGACATTGGTACTGGGGAACCAGGTTCGAGTTTTGTCCTCGACTCAACATCCTGTGATTCTGGTCAAATCACTTTATCTTCCGTGCTAAAAAAACACAAAAAAAATAAACAAAAATTAATGTGACCTTGTGTAATGTAACTAATGCTCTTGTATAGCGCTCCAATACATTCGGGTCGAGGTTCGTTCTGTATAAAAATGCAAAAGAAAATATAGGACCAACCTGGCTTGTGAGAATGTTTAATTTCTAAAATATATGATGTCGGGAGTCCTGGACCCTCAAGCCCAAATGGAGGCACTTGGATTTACATTAAAGATGTCATGTCACAATGGATTGCTTAGCACATGGACCAGGAAATGTACATTCTCCTGTACAGGTAGCATCAACTAAACCCCTGCATTGAGGAGCGTCCCCCAAGGGGCATCACAAAGGATGTGTAGGGACCGATTAAAAGTGAACCAAAAATAAGGCCAGAGTTCTCACACCACACAATCACCGATGCCATCGCCATCTGTAATTCCAGGCAGGGGGAATAATTCCCGATTCAGAGATGATGGGAGACTAACATGAGGGGATAGGCGTTTATGCACCAATTCCTTCATATTTCTCTTCAATTCACAGCATTTTTTCGCCACAAATTTCGCCTGCTTTGAGTAGGAAACATTTTCTTGTGAAAGAATCATGAGCAATGGTGTTTCTGCGAGTTTTGTAATCCCGAGAGACTCGGAATTAGGTCATAGTATAAGAACCGTCATCCATCCACCCAGCCCACCCAAGCAACCCACCCACCCACACATACATCCATCCATCCAAACTCACACACTCAATTTCACTTTAAAAGCATCCCAACCAATACAGGTTGCCAATGGCGGGATAACAGGCTTTGCAGTTCAGTGCTGTAATGCTACTGGGTTGCCTTGCGTTTCTCTGCTCATTGTCTCCAGAAACTGTGCTCCTGGACTGCTTCATTCTACAGCGACATTGAGCAAAATAAGGGGCTGACCTACACATTGCAGAGTGGATCGTCTGAGTTTCTGATGTATACAGATATACATTTTAGGCTGAATGGAGGGTCTCCTGTGGGGGTGCATTATAGGGGCAGCAGGGGTATGTTGCACCTCAGAGTTTCCAGGAAAAACTCGAGCTCAAGGTGTTACGACCAAGTTGCTTAAGCATGTCAAAGCGTGCCCTGGCTTTTCACTACCTCGACAGTTCCTGGTGTTTAACAATATTGCTGCAGGAAACTATCCTGCAAATGCTACATAATAAATGACCAGAGCTGTTGCTAGAAGACATTAACTACTGCCCCATCCAGTCACAAAGAATAAACGTATAAATGAAACAAGTAGCTTCTTTAAAATAGAAATTGCCAGTCGGCTATTTTGTCAACCATTACATCCCAAACCTCTTTACACGTCAGCACTCACAATCAATCACCATTCTTCTAGCTCTGAAACTGCTTTGTACATACTACTCCCGCACCGGGTGATCATCTTTGGGGAAAGTGAAACATAATTTCCCGCACACGTCACGAGACAATAGGCAGCCACGAACGCAGGCCGCACCACGGACACATGGTATCACAGTAGTGCCAGTGGCAAAAAAATGCCGTTCCTTCAATCTTTCTTACCGTGTTACTCGGGTGGGCCGTGGGCAGCTCAGGAATAACTGATTATTTTAGGCGTGGTGCACGGTGCACCGAACGGTTCCGATTCACCGCAGTGTGACTCCCGGACTGGTTAGCAGTGGGCACTTGCAGGCTGCAGTTGTGCTGGGGTGTGGCGGCGGTGGCGCGCGTGGGCATAGCTGCCACGCGCTGTGCGTACAGCGGCCCCGCCCCCTACCCCCATCAGAACACTCAACAGAACCGAGTAGTCCGACCCACAAATCCAGCCCGCCCCTGGCGCCCCAATAAACAAACCAGTGTGACGCGCACGCACGCACGCCGCATGGCCCACTGAGCCCACCCACACCACTCACTGACTGTAAAATTTAAACAATTAAACCGGCGAAAGTGAAACCGTTACCACCAGGCTGCGGCCTCTCTGCCGCCATGATCGATGGAGGATCACACACACACTACTACGCCACCAACACCAAGGCACCAATAATTTATTCTCTTTCGCACCGTGCGGTGCGCGGCACGGCAGCAGGCAGCAGCTAAAAATAAAATAATTGTAATCAGTACTAGTACTAGTAGTAGTGTGAGTTAGTTTAGTCACTAGTCTGTCGAATGTCGATGAACTCACACACACAGCCGCACTGAACTGCTCCTGTCTGTAACCTGCAGGCTCTGCCAGGTGAGGCTGCATGATTGAACACGCACACGCTGATGAGACTGAGTGTACAGTGAGTATTTTAATCTAAATTCAAAAAAACATCAATGACACACGGCACGGGCCGGGCCGGGCGAGATGCGTAGACCCGGCTCTGTCAATTAAGTGCCGGTGCTAAGCATCGGCAAGCACCGGCACAAATTAAGCCCTGGCTCAGACAGAGAATGGGAAGCTGGGTATGTTCTCCATGCAGGCTGTAATGCAGCCTGCATGGAGAACATGCAAAGTGCTCATGACGGTTTGACCGGTCCGAGACGGCCAGCCAAAGCATCCTGCGCACTTGAAGTCGGCAAACCATTCCTACCCTGCCCTGCTCTGTGAGCAAAGCAGCCCCGTCCCTACCCAGCTGAGCAAGGGAAAAAATAAAATAATAATAACGAGTTATTATCATTTTATTTTTTTCTCTTCGACCTGCTTAGTGGGGTGACGCTCCTCTGCCTTAGCTGAGGAGACGCCACTGATGATTGTTCTATTAGATTTCCTGAAGTTGAGTGCTACAACGGAGACAACGGGCTTTGGAAATATTCCAGTTTTGTCTAGTGTTGAAGTGATGTGTTTGCTTTTTATTTCATCAGATCTTTACCAGAGAGCCGAGAGGTTTTGCTTAATTACTTTGAAGAAAAATGGTGCCGAGTTGTTGATAAGATTGGGAATTGTATGGATGCAGAAATGTTTATGCTTTCAATTGACATTTTTTATTAAGCTGCTTCAGAGAGAGAGTGTTAATTGTCAAAGAAAAACCCTATTGAGGGATGGTTTTACATGATTTGTGACTTTTTTGTTTCTAGCTGCTTAACACACGCATTGGTTTATTCTTCAGCTTTTAAGGTAACTATGTGAGACGTTTCAGCCATCAACCTCTCTCACAATCACGTTGAAGGATGGACCCTACTCAATTCTGAGATCCTTAGGCGTTAATTAGAGTTTAGGAGAGAGGGTACTCTGTCACAAACATGGTGGAGTACCACGCTCTCCCAACGGATGGTCCGCTCGCTCTATTTAGAGTCTGACGAACCATCATGGCACTGCCATCAGTGCCCCCATTGACTGTGTTGACAGAAACCTTAGACTGACAGACATCGAACCATCGGTCTAATACCTTAGACAATCCACCCTATTCAGAGAAGATGCTCTGACCTTATTTTCATCCTGTCCGGAACCCTCAAGAAAAACCTAGCGATCCCGAAGAGAACACAATAAGAGTGACCCGTGCACCGCGGGAGAACGATTCCACTTTCAGAAGTTTGAATTTTGCAAAACAAAATATTTTGCAGCGCGGTCAGATGCCCCCACAAAATGGTTTCCTCTGACGGAATAGAGCAGCAAGCAGACAGAGCTGTCCAACTGTGCCGAATGTTATCAGTTCTGCCTGTGTCCGTCTCTAAATAAAAAGTACAACCTAACACCGTCCACGTGCATATTTGCAGGTCACTCTTAAATGGCTGGTGTGGTGTGAAGTTTTTTTGAATTGTTATCCATTGTACGAAGGTGTACTTAATTACATGACAATTATATTTTTCTGCAGAGACCCCACATTATTAAACCGAGTCACATAAGCATTCATGAATACGGGGGATAGAAGTGTGTTTTCAGGGATTTTATGAATTTGTCTCAAAGAGTCAGGTACAGTGGGATAGAATTCTAGAAGGAGAAACTTTTGAACATGGGGAGAATGTCTGCAAAATTATTTATGTCACTTCTGTCAAATTCACCACATTCAAGTACATTAACATATGTGAAAATACCGACCGAGGGCTCCAGTAGATAACAATTTCTTCTAGCACGAGTCAAATTACATTGTGACAAAACATCACTGTACAGCTCATCTCTTAAGGAAAATGTAATGTATTCTTCCAGGATTCATTTGAAAGCATAAGAGAATATGCCCTTAAGTGCTTCCAGTCACTGACAATGGTCTAGCTTTACATTACAACTTTGGCATGCATACACATACGAAAACATGCGTGCATGTGATTTTAGGGATATACACACATTATTGACTCTAGGACCCCACTGCTCCTCGGGCTACAATACAATGTGCACTACCCTCCACACCAATGCATGTATGAAAGTTTGTTTAAGTTTGCGTCTTGTTCGTTTTCAGTAGAACGCTGGAATGCTCAGTCAGTGCACAGCATAGCGGACTGCCATCACAAGTAATCAGTCTGCTGTCATCTCCGATGAAGTACACACGCTGGTATTCATACAGATTGACGGTCTCTCTTAAATATGGTGACCAAATCATGTTTTGTCTATACAAAGTCTGTATGTATGCAGTGTTTATGTAGTGTAAATCTAGCTAAAAGAAGTCAGAGTGCTGAATAGGGTTAAAGGCTGGGTTCTGAATAGGGATTTTTTCCAGGTGTGCTGACTTGCTTTTTCTTTTTTTTGCAGTTCTTCTTCTACATTGTGTTGGTATTCTGGCTGCAAGTGTGGAAAGAACCACCAGAGATGGTGAGCTTGTCAAGTACATAAGGAGGGTGCTCATCGCAATAATATTGTAGATGATGCATATACGTTTTGAAGACGGTGTGGGCCAGCAAAAGGAGCTAGCGAAGTTCCAACATGATGGTGGAGATATGGGCATATTTCTTCTGGCCTTTGATGAAGCATGCTGCAGCATGTAGGATTCTCATAAACTGGGTCAGTTTGGAGTTTAGGTAGCCATGGCTATCGACATTACATCCAGCCATTCTGAAAACATTTGAATTTTCTTTAGTTTAGACCTAACACCAGGCCATCTTTGTTATATTGGTGATGTGTACCTTGGGGTGAAATATGTGTCCAGGGTACATCTGAGTGTCTTGGTATTGAGAGCAAGTAAATATTTGAATCAGTCCAAGTTCAAGTCATTGAGCCAGGTTTGGACTAGTTTTTGCTTCATTTATTTTTCAAACCACAGGGATTGTATGTTGGTGTTCTTGAGCTTCTGGTTGGTTTTGGACATCCAGGTGTGATCGAGGTGCAAACAATGAGGAGATGAATGTCTGGAGCAGAGGGGATTTTTAAGCAGAGTTGCATGTTGACAGCATACTGTTGAATGTTTATACTGTTGTCAGTGATTAGAGTCTGATGGTGTGCCATAAAGAGGTTGAAGATGATGGGAACAAAATGGACCCCTGGGGAACTCCACAGCTGATCGCTAGACCTTCACATGCCCATGTTAAATAACTTGGATTGGTAGGAGAGTCTGTGAAGGATGTTGCAAGTGAATCCCATTTGAGACTTCAGTGTGTGGAGTACAAATGTGTTGAAGGTTAATTACAAACAAGGTAGTAGTGTTCCCCAAAATGGGTGAAGAACCGCACATCAATAGAACCAAGTTTCTGAGAGCAGTACAGCAATTTGATATTAATGTAGGCAATACGGTGTAAATATTTCGGGGTGCTGATGAAGCTGTGGCACTTACTACCCAAAAGTGCTATTGGTCCAAAATGGAAAAGACTTGTCAACTTCTGTATCCTGTCCGGTTAATTTTGTTTACGAATCGTTCAGTGACCATAACAATTTGTTCATTTATCGTAAAGAATTGGTCTTTAGACTTATTTGATAGACTCCTAGCTTTACCTCACAACAAGGGTGTGCTTTAAAGCTGATTTCTTTCTCAATAAATGTGTTGAAGGTGGCCGAGAGGTTCAGCAATATCAGAAGAAAAGCCACATTTTAGTTTGTGATAAAGAGGATATCATCTATGTTCATCTATGACATGTTGTAGCATGATCTTGAGCTGGATTGGTAAGTGTGAAGGAGATGGTTGGCATTGGTGTCATCTTAGAATTGTACTCAGACTGCTTTTTTGTTGATCTTGCCGGGGAAGGTTAGGTGAGTGTTAGGCCAGTAATTAGTAAGATCGTCAAGGTCTAGTGTGTTGTTCTTCAAAAGTAGAGGGGCCTGGCCTCTTTTAAGAGCTTCTTGGAAGATGACTTGAATGAGGAAGACATTGACTGTGGTGAGTTGGGGAGCAAGAACAACGCCACAGATGGCTTTTATGAAGGACAATGGGGAGACAACAACTTCATTACAGGTGACGTTGAGCAAGTTGAGCATGTCAGCAAGGTCAGACGTTTGAGTGATAATCATTGTGGATTCAGCACAGAGGGGTGGTGTGTCAGAGGGGAAGCAGGCTTGGCGTTTTGTACATGTTCACTAAAGAAGAGGTTAATGCCATTGCACTTGCTTAGGAGTGTGGTATAAGAGTGTGGGAGGCGTTGATGCGGTGCTTGATTTTTTTGAGGAGCATTCTGCTTCTGTTTTCAGCTTAATTGATCAAATTGGTAAAGGTTTTAGCTTGGTCTGATGTTGAATGAGTTGTCTGTTGCATGGATGGGCTTCAGTAGCATAAGGTCATTAAGTCTTCTATTTTTCTGCGATCTGTTTCCAGCCTGCAAATATTTCTTTTGATATCAGTGAGATATTTTGTAATCAGTGAGGTCTTTGCATTACCAGGCTGCTCCACGGTTTGACTTACACTTGTATTTTTAGTTGGTTTGTGGGTGTTTGCATCCCTTTCTAAAAACTGCATTAGAGATGTTTAGAAGGATGTTGACATGAATTTTAGTGTTGGATTCTTGATGAAGAAGCCTTTGAAAGATCTGAAGATTTGTTGTTCTCTTTTGGGTTGAGCTTGGCATGCTCGTTGGATACTCAGCAGGATGATGGGGACATCAAGGTGAGCCCAAGGCAACAGGAGTGTTCCATTGATTGGTTGATGATGTCAAGAAGATATAGTTGATGAGTGACCTTTAGAGAGTGATGCTTGGGTGGCACACCTTACCACATTCTGTGTGTTGATCAGGTAAGGAGAGTGTCTTACGTTATCTGGGATACTGAAGTCACAAAGGAGGGCTGTGTGGACTTGTCAGATGGAAGAGGTTGTAGCTGTATGAATCCACCTATGAAGACATTGTTAAATCCAGGAGATTTGTAGATGTCATGGTAGGTGGCAGACTGCATTGTAGAGCAAGTGAAGTGGCATGTGTGGAGCTCCATGGAGCTGAGTGTTGCTTGCTCACCTAAGGTGAAGGACCAGGATGGATGTTAGTTGATAGTGAGGCCTTTTCTTTTCATATGGAGGCTCACACCTGAGACCTCCTCTCCCCAGTGGATGCTGTAACCTGTGGGAACAAATAGGTCTAAGATATGAGAGAATGTGGTTAAGAGTCTCTGTGATGAAAAGTGCACCATGATTGTGACTGGCAATGAGGTCTGCGATAGTTTGAAAGTGTATTTGGGTGTTTTTGAGCTTGGGACTTGCACCTATATGTTATGAGGATGCTTCATTATTGGTTACCAGGTATAGTAAGCGATGGTTTCTGGTCACATTATGCAAACTTACCTTCCAGTTGTTCACTGGGGTTGCAGGGCAGAAGGGGCTCTGGCTCGATGTCCTTCCTGGCCCTTGCAGTCCCAAGCAGGTGATATCATTTTGTGTGTCTTAGCTGGGGACGCACAGGTGGTGGGATACCGGAAGAAGTGGAGGGGAGAAGCTTTTCTCCATGAGAACCGGCAATGTCACTACTTCATTAGAAGCAAAGGAGTGAAGGTGCATAATCTGGCCAGATTCTGCTGAAATGGAGAGGCGCTGCTACCGCGAGAGAAGGTAGCAATCTGAGTGAGTGCAAACTGTACTTCTGCTTACCAGGTGGAGGCTGTTGGCTCCCAAATAAAGAACCAATGGGACGTGGTCTCATTTGCACTTAAATAACTCCAACCAGAACCTTTGCTGGTCCCCATCCTCTGCCCTGCTATGGAGACTTTGCCTGGATTTTGTATCAACAATAATGGGAGTGACATACCACCCTTTTTATGGTCATAAGAAGCAGAGTGGGGTCTTGAACTGTGGCATTCCTGAAGAAGGTGTTTCTCCCCGAAACGGGCATTAAGGATATTGAATTTAAGCCACAATAGTGTGTAAAAAATGGGTTGTTGCCGTTTGAAAAAATGGGTTTTTGCCTTTACTATTAAATCTATATAGAGGAAGAAGGGATTGCATTTAAGCCACAAAAGTGTGAAAAAATTGATTTTTTTCCATTACACTTGAATTTATATTGAGAAAAAGTTAGATTAAGAACAGTTGTGAAATGTTCAAATATTGAATGGCTTTATGTAATTGCTCAAGACCAATGCTGTTATAGTTCTAAGACATTGTTTTAGTATGTGTAGGGATGTATGAAAAGTGTTCTGGATGTATGAGGTGTGTGGTATGAATGTGTATCGAATTAAAGGTTTTTAAATTGATCATTTATGTTTCTTATGCAGACCTGTACTGAGAATACTAGGACAAATGCCTATGTTCATATAAATGTAAATGTAAATGTATGTGTCTTGTAAAGCGCACTGCTGCTAAGTTATATACATTAAGCAATACTTGATCAAATTCTAGAAGTGTTAATGGAATACACAAATAAAATAAAACATAACCTTTTGGGCTGTACATTTGTGTGTCGACGTGAGACTTAGGAGTTTGTATGGAAGGGTAAGGTTACTGGGGAATTGTGCTTCTAATGATAGTTGTGCCCTGCCCTTGGAACTGTAAAGTGAAGCAGGGGGTCCTGTTCTAAATATTGTCAATGCTTCTTCTTCAACAGATGAATGCTAGGGAATCCAATCTGCATATCTGGCTTCTTTTTAAGGAGGATTTCTTATAACGATGCCCTGGAAATGCCTGGCCTTCTCACCACCATGGTTTTACTTGCCACTGTCATTGCTAAGCATCCCCACTCCCCTATCCTGAGCATTGAAATTCCCTTATTGCAGTTGCCATTCTCCCCAAGTTGATGTCCATTTCTTCACTGAAGCCCATTTCTTGTCTGCCTGACTGCAGACAGTCGACCTTCTGATCATGGATGCAGCACTATCCTATTGATAAATTAGGTCACCGATCTCGGCCCTGGACTTTTTCCACCTCAGGGCTTGCTATTTCCCTATAAGATGCAAGTGAATCTCTGCCCTGCATGTGCTTTAATCGTAACATTCTGGCACATTTGTTTAATAAAGAGCGTGCTGCATTTACATTCCATTCAACTGCCTGCATTTATTGTCTCTGTTGCATGTCCCAAATGGCAAATTCAAGGCTGCTATTTAGTTTGCTGTGCGTGTTATATATTTGCAAATGTTGAATTCCCTTTTCAGTACACTCTTTGAGCACTTACAAATTCTAGATCTATTGTGCTGCATCTGTTAAATATGCATTTGCAATGCAATCGGTCTCGCCATTGGGACCTTGCAAGTGTTTAGCCAGAGCTATTGGCTCTGCCAATGTGTTTAAGTTATGTTATTAAAAATTACTTAATTTAACAACAGCTCACAAACCACTCTGTACAGACTTCCCATTGTAAGGGCTACTAGAATTATGTGGCAAATGTATATAAATAATCTGATTCAGTGAATGTACCTTTTTAGTGCCGACTGCCGGTTTATTAACATCTAGATTGGTGTATTCTTTAAGTTACACTGGAATTTCCGCATTAAGCATGTACACAGAGTGTTAGGATATGGAGGAAGGGTGTCAGGGGCGTAACACAGGCCCTCGCAGGCCCCGCGTTGCGGGGGGGTCTGCGCTCCAGGGGCCCCCTCACTCAGCAGACCCAGCAAGCCTCTTGTCTTCATTAATTAAATGGTGTGCGCATGCCCGGCCCGGCCTCTGAGGCTCTCCTCTTCATTTATTAATTGGTGCGCGGTCTTCAGAGTGGGGCATAGGGTGGGGCAGGTGACTATTGTCAGTCTTGCGCATTGTGCAGCGCAATTAAAAGTGTGCGCCTCTGTGTCACCTTCCCGCCGCTTCGTTCCTGCAGCCCCGCCCCCCGCTGTCCCATTTGCCGCCCCGCTCCCGCCTCCCAGCTGCTCCTCCCTCCCAGAGCCCCTCATATGGAGGCCGCGCAGCGGTGAAGAGAGCGACCTTTGAACCTGTCCTCAGGTAGGTCGCCCCCCAGCCACCACACGGTCCTCCTGTGACGCAGCCCCCGCTTCTGCTGTGATTAGACCGCCTCTCCGAGGTCGGCCTTGCCCTTGTCTTTGCCCGTGCTTGTTGTTCTGCGTCCGTCCTCTGCCGTTTTCCGTCTTCTGTTGCCCCTTTGTGTTTTTTATCACTTGTTGCCTTATTGTACTATATTGTTACCTTATTGTATTTTCTACTGCTACTGTTGTGCCCTTTGTGTCCTCGCCCCCTGTCCCCCGTTTCTTGCCTCTGTGTCACCTTCCCTCCACTGCGTCCCTGCAGCCCCGCCCCCCGCTGTCCCATTCGCCGCCCCGCTCCCGCCTCCCAGCTGCTCCTCCCTCCCACAGCCCCTCATATGGAGGCCACGCAGCGACCGCTCGTAGCAGGCGCGCCGCTGGCGTGCCAAAGGCGCGCCAAAGGCAAGCCCGTCTGCGCCCGTCCGTGCATGGACCACGCCCAGCACCAGAACCCCTGGCCCCCGCCGGAGCCAGGGTACCCAACTGAGATACGACACCGCCGCCCTCAACGCACTCAACACCGGACGACCACCCGCCTGCTACCAAGCCACCCCGAGGCGCACCCACGGACCCTTCACCTGCTTAGCCTGCAATTTCACCTGCCTCCGAACCTGCACCCCGCCCGCCGGACCTAACATCAACAAGAACCACCTCAAGTGCATCGTCCTCAACACCCGCTCCGTCCACAAGCACGCCGTTGAACTCTGGGACCTCCTCGACACAACAGCACCGGACGTCGCCTTCCTCACAGAAACATGGATGAACGCCTCCTCGGTCCCCGACATCGCCATAGCACTCCCGGACGGCTACAAGATCACCCGGAAGGACCGCATCAACCAAACCGGAGGAGGAATCGCCATCATCTACAGGAACACCATCAGCGTCACAACCAACGACGAAGACACACTCGCTGCCGCCGAATACCTACACTTCCAAATCCACACCGACCCCAAAACCACACTCAGAGGAACCCTCATCTACAGACCCCCGGGCCCGCGCACGCAATTCAGCGAAACCATCGCTGACTTCGTCAGCCCGCACGCACTAACCTCACCAGAATACATCCTCCTAGGGGATCTGAACTTCCACCTGGAGAACAACAACGACTACAACACCACCAACCTGCTCGACAATCTCGCCAACCTCGGACTCAAGCAACTGGTGAACACCCCCACCCACTACGCCGGCCACACGCTGGACGCCATCTTCTCCGCTAGCATCCACGTCTCCTTCAGCCACTCCACCGGACTACACGGGACCGACCACAGCTGCATCCACTTCACCTTCACGAAGACTACATCCCACCACCGCTCGCTACAGATCCCCCGCAGATACTGGAGCAAAATCACCACAGACCAGCTAACCACATCACTGAGCCAGAACCCTCCAGCCGACACCTCTAACACCAACGACGCAGCCCACAATCTCGCACAGTGGATCACCAACTGCGCAGAGAACCTTGCTCCACTGAAGAACCCAGGCAAGACCAGCAACAGGAAAACCACATGGTTCACCGACGCCATCAAAGACTCAAAGAAATCCTGCCGTACTCTCGAAAAAACCTGGCGCCACGAACGGACGACAGAAAACATGACAGCCCTCAAAAACGCCACTCGCGAACACCACCAGCTGATCCGCACCACCAAAAGGACATCGTTCAAAGAGTGGCTAGACAACAACTCCCACAACAGCAAGGAACTCTTCAACATCGTAAAAGAGCTCTCCAACCCCAGCGCCAGCAACAACGACATCACACCGTCGCAAGACCTCTGCAACTCCCTCGCCACGTTCTTCTACCGCAAGATTGCAGATATACACAACAGCTTTGACGGCCAGACTCCGCCTCCAGTCACCAAACCAATGACCCCCACCACCACCATCAGCGCCTGGACCCCCATCAGCACTGAAGACACCACCCACGTCATGAACACCATCCACTCTGGATCGCCCGCTGACCCATGCCCCCATCACATCTACAACAAAGCCGACACCATCATCGCATCCCACCTTCGGAACGTCATAAACAACTCATTCGCGTCAGCCACCTTCCCAGAGAGCTGGAAGCACGCAGAGATCAACACCCTTCTGAAAAAACCCACAGCAGACCCTAAAGACCTCAAGAACTTCCGCCCCATCTCCCTTCTTCCCTTCCCGGCGAAAGTCATCGAGAAGACCGTCAACAAACAGCTGACTGCATTCCTCGAGGCAAACAACTCGCTCGACCCATCCCAGTCCGGATTTCGAGCCAACCACAGCACAGAGACTGCCCTCATCGCAGCCACCAACGACATCAGGACCCTAATGGACAACGGGGAGACAACCGCCCTCATCCTCCTAGACCTCTCAGCCGCCTTCGATACCGTCTGCCACCGCACCCTAATAAACCGCCTCTACAACACTGGGATCCAAGGAAAAGCTCTGGACTGGATCACCTCATTCCTCTCCAACAGAACCCAGAGAGTCCACCTCCCGCCGTTCCGCTCCGCGGCCACCAAGATCATCTGCGGTGTCCCCCAAGGCTCCTCGCTCAGCCCAACCCTCTTCAATATCTACATGAGCCCCCTCGCCACCATCGCACGCAAACACCACCTCAAGATCATCTCCTACGCCGACGACACCCAGCTGATACTCTCCCTCACCAAAGACCCAGCCACCGCCAAAACCAACCTCCAGGATGGAATGAAAGATGACGCGGAATGGATGAAGCTCAGTCGGCTGAAACTGAACTCAGACAGAGGTCCTCATCCTCGGACAATCCCCATCCACCTGGGATGACTCCTGGTGGCCCACAGCACTGGGCACCGCACCATCACCCACAGACCACGCACGCAACCTGGGATTCATCCTGGACTCCTCCCTCACGATGACCAAACAAGTCAACGCCATCTCATCCTCTTGCTTCAACACCCTGCGCATGCTCCGAAAGATCTTCCGGTGGATCCCCACCGAAACTAGAAAGACGGTCACCCAGGCCCTCGTCACCAGCCGACTTGACTATGGGAACGCCTTGACGCAGGAATCACAGCCAAACTTCAGAAACGACTTCAGCGCATACAGAACGCCTCCGCACGACTCATCCTCGACATCCCTCGCCACAGCCACATATCAGCCCACCTGAGAAACCTGCACTGGCTCCCCGTCAGCAAGAGGATCACGTTCAGGCTCCTCACCCATGCACACAAAGCACTCCACGACATGGGCCCCGAATACCTCAACAACTGCCTCTCGTTCTACACTCCTACCCGTCACCGCCGCTCTGCCAGCCTCGCCCTCGCCACCGTCCCACGGATTCGCAGAACCACCACCGGAGGAAGATCATTCTCCTACCTGGCCGCCAAGACATGGAACTCCCTCCCCGCACACCTGCGACTGACCCAGGACCATCTCACCTTCAGGAAACACCTCAAGACCTGCCTATTCGAGCAGTAGCGACCCCCCCCTCCCTTCAGCGCCTTGAGACCCTCGCGGGTGAGTAGCGCGCTCTATAATTGGACTGATTGATTGATTGATTGATTGCGTGAATCGTGACCAGTGAGGTGAGGGCGGCTGGCGGCATCCCAGGGTTTTAATGGCTTTTGGTGATTATACGTTTGGCGAATACAGAATTGGACATTTGAGTGTCGTAAGAATATTCCTTCCTGCTTCAACCATTCCAAAGACCCGACTCTCATAATGCGGATAATACACATCTACTTATTAACAAACAAAAAAAAAAAGACACAAGCAGGTGCCTCTGAGGAAGGTAGGTAGGCCCAAGAGAAGCGCGTAGTGCAGAGCGCTGCTGGGATTTACCTACTACATACATGGTTAAATATGGGTTGCCCTCAGCTGCTGGGGTTGGGAGGGCCCGGTTACTTTACACCACATAAACTTTATGATACGCGGGAAATGGGGAGGAGGAGACAATTGAATAAATATTGCACCGAGAAGCCCCCCACTTTGAAAGACTTAAGCAAATGAGAGTATTATCCGATTAGGGAGTGGACCAGTGTATAAAAGAGACCCATGCGGATTTGAGGCGAGCACCTCAGCTAAACCTAAGCGATATAGGCGGCGGACTGTCCGCCGGGTGTGAATGAATGAACGCTTCGGCGCTACAGAGGTCACCGGCACAAAATGTATGAAGCGTGATGGAGCAGCAAGTTAGATTGCGCATGCCGAGCAGGTGCGTAGCGGTTTGCCAAAAATGTTTTTCTTTTTCATGACAGATGTTTAAAGGAAAGGTGACATTTTTCACAACAGTGTGAAAATTGCGCTTCGTCTGTACTAGCAAGGCGGCCTCTATGGAGAGCACATAACTCAATTAATGTTTTCAGATCAAAACAAACAATGCAACCTGGTGCAATATTGCAATGAATGTGACAGCTTGTTACGAACGTTGGTTTCACTGACAATTAAAAGCCCCAGCGAATTACTCGGAAGGCTCTATATTTTATATGCTAACATATGATGACATCACGGGAATAGGCCAGTCGGGCTATAAGTGTATCCGTGAACAATTTCAAGCTATAGCGTGGCAATTCGCTGTAAAATTCTGCAGTAATAAGTCTTCACTGAGCACCGCAGCCACCGCCCGTCCACGATAGCTGGCCCTCTCGCGCCCTCAGTTCATTGGCAAATTCAATCAATTGCATATTAGAAAAAATATTCTTCTGGGAAGTAAAGTAAAGCGTTCGCTTGGAAATAATATAAGTCTGCTGCAAACGTTCCTATAAATGTCCTTTTGTTAGGGATACAATTATGTTCCATGGGTCTTAAAATACTGTTGTCCCAAACACCTCATTGGTGCATTAAGGCGACACATCGCCTTTATCACCGGGCCTATGCTCGGGATGGGGGGGAGGTGCGAAAGAGAGAGGAGGCTGCAGTGAGGAAGGACTCAAAGGCTATAAAGAGAGCTGCCCCCAAACCCCCCCAGCGCCGCAGTAAAATTCATGCTGTGGCGAAGGGGTTAAAACAGTCAAAACATCTGCATCAATGTTCTGAAGCATCCAAACAGTTTTCTTCCTCAGCCTTGTTCGCCTGCCCGTTTTTCAATGCTTACTAATACAGATATGATGGTGGAAATTGAAATTGCTTCCTCAGTTCACATTATTATCATGCACAACCCTTGACAGTTGCTAGTTTGTGGCATGCAGATAATTCACCAATCTATTTCTCTTAACTTTTGCAGGATACTGAGTTATATCTTGTGTCCTTCTCATGTATATTGTCAGTCAAGTTTTTATAGAATTGCAGGTTTGGGTTTGTCTTTCAAAGTTTCAAGTTATTGTCCATTAATGTCAATTCTATTTCAGACCCTTCATAGTTGTTCTTTGTTCTTCAGCCATATGCAGTTCCTGAGACAATAGGATCCCTCCTTGGCATTGTTCTGATTGCTGCCTCAGTTAAATAATCTGCTTTTGAGAGTATTGTTACAAATGGCATAGATTGTATGTTAAGAGTGTTTACCACTTTCTCATTAGAACTTAGAGAGACAATATAGAGGCATTTCATTTAAATGTTGGAGGTTTCAAATCAAAATATACAAGATTTCTGGGTTGTAGGGCAAAGTGGTAGGTGGTGGGCCGGGCCGCCATTGGGGGGCCCCCTCCATGTGCTTTGCAGGGGGCCCCCTCAAGTTTCGTTACGCCACTGAAGGGTGTGAAGATGGATATACCTGCACCGCTGGCAGTCAGGGAGTTAGGCACCTCTCCACGTATTGTGGCATTAGTGCTCTGTGCACACTATGGTTATTTGTGTCCATTTATATCAGCAACCATGAAGACCTTTCTCAACCCAACAGTGCTGCATAGGAGTTTGTGATGTGGATGGGTGGGGGTGAGCGGGGAGAGTGGCTGCACTGCAGAATAATGTTGCTTCCTAGGCGATATCTGTTGAAAGCAGGGCACAGGTGGCATGTATGTTTTAGATTTCTGAAACAGATAATATGTGTACATCTGCCAGGTCTTGAGCAGCCGCAGATGCTGAGAAAAGAGTTACTTAACAGGAATCTTCAAGTCACAAATGATCCAGTACATTAATCTGAGAAAATTCATATTTTTGTAGCCAACCAGGAGCCTACTAGAAATAAGTACACATTTTTATTTAATTCCAAGTGTACTAAATGTGATTTAATACTACATCCCTCAGAAGCCTTCAGGGGTAAGACAATCCAGAGGAGATCACAAGCTGCCTGTGTCTGAGGAATCTACAATAAGATGTTTTAGGCTCTGGCATACTGCACCATTTTTAAAAAAAATCTTTACTATTTTTCAAGTACATCAAAATACATACAAAGGAAACAGAGTGCATAAACGCAAGCAATACAACAAAACAAGCAATACCTTCAGAGTGCATAACTGGTCTTTAGGTACAACCATAGCACACCCAATAAAGAGAACCAAAAAAAACCTGACAGAAGAAATCCAAACACTCTGCTAGAAAATCACACACACCCTACAGGGAATATTTGGACCCAATATCCATGTACACCCCACATCGCTAACACAATGCCAGTTGATGGTATATCATGGTGCCCTCAACACAGACACCTATACAGCCCGAAACACTAGAACTAGCCTACTTCTAACTGCGGCACAAAGGGAAAGCTACTTGCCTGGGAGACAGCTGATCATGACACCGAGACCTACCAACGATGGACCAGAACACAGTACCCAGAACATATTATCAACATAATATTACAGGAAGACTCAGAGTCTGGTTTGCAAAGGAAGTCCCGGAATAGTGTGCTAAGGTGCCATCTAACAGATGGCGAGCTATAAGTACATAATAATGCAGACGGTGCACTATTCAAATTCTAAAAGCATAATACAGTACTTCCTGTGAGGTGCTATGGAACTGTTAAAGAAAATTGTGATGCCCTTATGTAGCATGTCTGCTGCTATGTAGTCGGCACTTGCAAGAGTGCTTGTTAAGGAACCCATTAAATACAATTAAAAAAATCACATTTGAAGCGCAGATGCCCCAATGAGATGTTTCTCTCTTGTACGGATCACTTAACCAAATCACGCGTACAATTGAGTAGATTTAACAATCTGTTTAATTCCATGTTGGTTTTATTGAAGTCCAAAAATATGGTATGTTTTCGACGAAGGGGAACCTTACAATCTTTTGCACGTCATCTTGAGCTATAGCGTTTTAACTCAATGACAACTCGCGCAAACAGAAAGCGGTAGCTGAATGGAAAAGTTTTAACAATCCTTAGACAGGAGAGAAAAATAATGAGAAAATAAAATGCAAATATGTCAGCTCAATCAAGGTGCTATCTCGTTTTTTTTCGTTTTAACACAGGATTACTCATAACCACCTATGTATGCAAACCCACAGTTATTTACTGATATATTAATATAAGAAACATACCAACCCGAGAGGAGTTGAGGGTGTTGTGGCGCTGTGATGACGTGAGCAGTAGTATGTCGAAGGCGGCCGGTTTCTATTGTGCTTGCTCCACCTTGAGTAACCAGAGGCTTCATAACACACATATCTTTTGCTGCCATCCTCTACCAGTCATCTGCTGCCTTCAACTGGTTGCTCGGTGCTTTCATGAGTTGCACGAGAGATTGTGTTGGGCTGGACAAAGAGCCGGCGCCATGGTAAGCAAGGATGCTGCGAGTGGTGGCAGGTCGAAGGTAACACGAGCCCGAGAGCTCAGGTGGGTGTGCACACCGGAGCGGAGCAGTGCTCTTGTTTTGTGCAGCATGTGCATTTTAGATGGTGTTTTAGATCACTTGAGTCTGTAACGCCTAGAGAGGTTCACACATACTACTATATTCTTGCCCTTGATGTATATATAGCCTTCATCATTTAACTGGTTGGTAAAGTCGTTGTGTGACATTACAGCATCATTGCACATTAGAATCCCTTACTGCTAGCAAATGGGAAGCAGGCGGCATGCGTTAATGAATGTTGTGAAGTTGTTCTTTATTGGAAAAGTGGATTTATAAAACGTCCCGTTAGGCTCTCGGTTTTTGTGTTAAGAAAGAAACACATAAAAAAATCTAGAAACGGGGTAGAGAGTGAATTTGTTAGCGTTTAATATAATTTTAATAGTTTGACCGGGTACTTTTCTAAGCGATGTTCCCGCCCCCTCTTTAATCCTTGCCTTGTCATCCTGAGACAGATCTCCCAAAGGTGTTAAGGGGACATATTGATGCTTCTCGTCCTGATGGTAGTTCACCAGTGTGATGTGATTGACATGCTTTGTGGGCAGTGACGCTCCACAATCGCCGTTATCATTATTGTTGTTGTTATATTATCTAGGTTTGCAAAAGCGTGTTTGCTGAATAGGATGTCTTTTGCTCTTTAGGGAAGCTTTAACATCAGATTGAATGAAAGCCTTTTCTTCACACCTCTGCCTCGCAACACCAGTCCCCCACACCAACTTTTACCTCGGAGGCACTTAAAAACCCCTTTGAACAACACAATTCCACAGTCCCAGGGACCGAAAGATGTGCACATGCGTGGGTACAAGCCAGTGTGCTCTTGCAGTCTCATGACCACATTGAATGATAGTGCATGCTTCTTCATGTCTTGCTGACACACATTTAGAATATGTGGTTAGCAGCCCATGTGTTTAGATAATCATGGGGAGAAGGCAGTGTTTTTTAAAGGAAGGGTGTACGTGGAATATTCTGTTAGGTTGTATATTGGGCTTGCTGTATATGACTTGTCGCTGGGTAGTGCGGTCAATAACCGGTGTTGATAGAATACAGCTCAGTGATGCTGTTTTTATGGACTTTGTAAGTATAAAAGTCTGAGTTGGCACTGCTGGTATTCCAGGTTAGAGCTGCTGGCTGTAGTGCCTACACATCTGTAAAGGCTTTATCCCCTGAACCACTACACTGAACCTGTATTCCCTGAACTACCACACTGGAAGGGAGTTGCAGTGTTGGGTCACACAACATTGTAATAGCCCACATGTTCCCTGCATTGTCTGTCATTGGCCTGGTAATGTGTGTCTGGTTATAAAAAGCTAAAGGTAACCCCACCTTGTGCACAGATTCCCTTTCAAAACTATTAACACATGAGTCACCACAAAACCAATGCGCTAAAATCTTTTGGAATCTGAATCAGTGACTTCTAACAGAGGATTCCACAAATGTATCCACATTCAGTATTTGTTTATTCCTTGTATTCCAACATCTTTATCAATTTTGCTCATATCAATCCTTCGTGTCACATGAGGGAGAAATCATATTTTTAACATCTAATACTTAAGATATGCCATTCCAGACCGACAGTGGTTGAAAATATAGAGGTATGTTGACGTTCTTGGAAGAGTGGACTGATTACACTGGGGTGTGGTACAAGTTGGTGGGGACTAATCTCGAAGGGTATTAACGGCATATGGAAAGTAAACAGGGTAGAGAGTAAGTAATTCGTAGGAAGCCTATTTGGTTACCAGGTAGCGCGTAATCACGCAACTAGAGGGATAACCTAGATTATGTGTTAGCGTTAAAAATCAGAGAAGGGCTTGATAATAGCATTGTTGCTTGTAAATATATAGTTCTGGACATACAACCTAAATGTCGATGTTGTTTTATTTTTAGTGAACCCCTGACGAAGGACAAAAAATATGCCCGAAATGCATGGGGAAGAACATTTATCACTAAGGATGATTTGCGTATTAATTCTTGCTTTCGAAAAAGGCCTGGAATGGCATATCTGACGTATTAGATGTTAAAAATATGCTTTGTCCCTCATGTGACACGAAGAATTGATATGAGCAAAATTGATAAAGATGTTGGAATACAAGGAATAAACAAATACTGAATGTGGATGCATTTGTGGAATCTTCTGTTAGAAGTCACTGATTCAGCTGTGCGTCCGGTTCTGGAGTGCGACGTCGCTCCAGATTTGGTTGAATGTCTACGTTAAAGTCACTCACACAGTACAAGAGACTGTGAAAGATTAAAATGGGAGGATTTCGTATGGTCAAAGGAAGGTTTCAGCATCCTAACTAGCATGCTCTTAAGAACCTTCTGAAAGCTGTTAAACTAGACACCAATACTGAAATTGAGGGGAAAGGTATTCAAACGTTTTCTACCTTTAAAACTACAGTCCACGAGAACCCAACCACCAGGGGGTATAAACATGTGCAACACTGTACACCTAATTGAATTTTCTAAATGACGGTTTTTAAATCTTTTGTCAGCAAAAAGTACATACCTTTGATTACTCACAGCAGCACAGTCGGTCTGATAACACAGATCATATCGGAACATAACAACATACAAACCAATATATAACATCACACACTGACTCTGGAACCATAGCAGCTATAGTGGATTACCTATCTATATACAATTTTTTGCAGTTTTATATAGCGCTAACTTGACCCGAAGGGTTCGGAGTGCTTTATATGAGTACCAGGTGCATTACACAAGGGCACATTTATACGCATTCTGATCATCATGACGTTCACTTCCACATGTTAAAAATATTATTTTATCCCCAATGTTTTCCAAGCAATCCTGAATTTGTGTGACTGAACGGAAGTTACTTACCGGACTAAGGGCAAATCACTTATTCTCTCTACCTAAAATATAATCGAATTTGATCTTGTGCACTGTTGCTGGCGCTCAGGGTAATTGCTCCAATGACTTTTGTGCCGGGTTCACGCTATACAAAACTAAAAAAATAAATGCTAACGATTTGGGAACGTGGGCCACTTTTTGGGAGGTGCCCGGGCCTAACGGTGATCTCAATTTGATAGGTTTATTACCAGCACTGTTCTGTCACTCTCTTTATCTTCTGTGGCTTAGTCAAATCTTCCCAATCTCCGTCCAGCCAAACGTTTTTCTCAAGCAGGATTACCCCCGTGAGAAAAGTGCCTCTACCGCTCTATGGATATCAGGTACAGTAACTTCACAAGACTCATTCCCTCAACTTTCTCTTTTTGATTGCTGGCACCGCTCGAGTCATGAATGACCAATGCTACGGATTACTCACGGAAAAACGAGGTGACGTCCGTGCACGTGATTTCATCTTTGCTAAGGAGTATTCCTCTAATTGAGAAGTAGTCACTACCAGGCTAAAAGTGAAAGCGCGCACGGCGTGCTAAACGTAAGCAAAGCACGTCATGACATATATAGAAATAGTGCTCACAAGAATAAAAAACAAACATTGGCAATGCAATAGGACGCGCATTTACGAGACCTATTGCATTGAAAACGGAAGTGCCGGCGGGCAAAACGACACAAATGGGAGTGGTGGGGGCAGGGGGCAAGAAATCACAGATTGAAGGAGGGGGCAGGGTGGGGAGACAGGGAAGAAAATAGTGTTAGGAGTAAAGGGGCCATAGCCGTGGAAAGATACAAATGATGAATGAGGAGGGACTAACAAGCCTCAAATGAATCAGAAGGCAGCATTTAAGACAAAAACCAATGGACAGAGTGGGCAGAGCTTCCATGAAGCTTCCATGTTACAGTATATACTGCATGCCTCGCAAAGCGATGGCAGCGCATTCGTGCTGCAATGCCAAGTGAGACCTAAAAACTGGTTCTTTGTTGCTTTCGTGTGCGGACGGATTGTGCCTTTGAGCATCAATGTGACTGTCTCTTCTTTCTGTTCTAGGCCTGCCTCTTCTCCCCTGTAATCTATGTCTAAATCAAACTTGGGAGAGGATGTTCCCTAACGGCTAGAGGGTCTTGGCAGGGATGCTCAACATCTGGTAATTCTGGGTTAATCACTTAATCTCCCATGCCTAACAAAATGAATGTGTCCGTCTGTAACGCAGCTGGTGCTCATGTAAAGCGCTGTAATACTTTCAGGTCAAGTTTGCGCTACATAAAACAACAACAAAAAATAATAATGCAATGAAGATTGTAAGATGTGTGATTTTAACACACACACTGCCACACACACGTTTATGATCACACTGTCACACCATGAAAGTGACTGCAGGTACTGTCCACCTTCCTACTGCACCCATCCAAATGTTCAGATATTTGCACACACAGATGGCAAATCGGTCCCTGACCACGCTGTTGCTGGCCGCCAGTTCCGAATTTCCACACTGATGCACATTGCATGCTAGGAGTCAATAATAACCAACATCAGGATAACATGTTCCAAAATTCAGTGTGTTGTTGGGCTCAGACACATAGTGTGGCATTGAAGAATATGATAAATGACAAAGGACTGCTTGGCAGGATTGTATATTTCCCATCTGATGGGGATGGCTCGCCTGTAGCATCGTCTGCAGTGAATTATCTTAGTTTATTTCAATGACAAGAATGATAATGTACAGGTCTCCATTCTACTACTTCTACTTCACAGAAAACTGCAAGCACTTCCATTGTGTGGAAACACATATCATACGGCCCTTTCTGGTGTCATTGGTACAGACATGGTTCCCTCTACATTGACGTGTCCTAGTATATGTCCTCTAGAAGAATCCAGACATTGTTTAACAAGCATGTCTATTTGTTCTCCACTCTTACCTCATTGGCAAAGTTTGAAAGCTATTCCTCTGTGAATCTTCTTGTATTTTCTTGTTGCTTTCGAGTGCCAGCACCTGACTGACTAGCCATGAGGTTGTAATGGTGTGTGCTTTACTTAGCTGTGGCACTTCCTGTCATGGTCAGCTCTATAACTGAAATGTGTTGCTCACACCCTTTGTTATGAATAGACTGAGAACAATTTAAATCAACAAAATCCGTACTTGTTATCAAAATTATCACTCGTTCGCGTGCTGGTCAGGAAAGAGGCTGCCTTCCTCTGCAAACAATCCAAACACTTAACAAGTGTCACTTCACTTGATACCTGACCGCACAGCACACAGATTAATTTAACAATTTTAACATGTTTTCAATGTACTATGAATTCAAATAATCAAGTTAAAGGTCATAATTCTACTTTGTTTATTATAGTAGAGATTATTCCATGTGTATTACTTTCTTTTAATCAGACAACAATTGCAGATACATTCTAATTTAAAACAACATAAAGTTCTTTCTCAGGACAATACTAACAGAATTTCTTGTTTGAACATTGTGAAGAAATTCCCATCCAGGATGGTGCACCTTCCTGCACATAAAGAATCCAGCATGGCTATTTGTTACTTCTATGTGTGCTGTATTCTGCAGCACACATAGAAGTAGCAATTCACCATTATTTAATGACTGTTTATGTGCAGGAAGGCACATAAACAATCATTAATAGCTTTAGAAAAAGCAAAAACGAAGAGAGATAAAAGCATTTCTCCTTGTGCGCCATTCTAACGCCTGCTCTGGCATAGCGTTACTTTTTGGCACTGCCACACATTTACACCTCCTTGTAAATCTGGGGCAGCATAAAAAAGCAATGAGAGTTGCGGTGGGACTATCACAGCAACACCTAACTCACGCCCCTTTGCCGCAGAGGACTGCGGCAGAAAGGGGCATATTAGCAAGGTGGCATTAAGTCATGCTAAGTGGCCTAGCGCCACCTTGTAAATAGTGAAAATGGCGCTACGCCATGGAGCATCATAAAAAGTGACACTCCGGTGGTGATAGCGGCTTGTAAATATGCCCCCAAGTGTCCTGGTTACTAGACAAGCTGGAGTTTCTATTTACATACCTCTTGATCACATTACTTTTATATATTTGTGTCTGCCCAGCCATACTCTGTCTTTTTGTTAAGACAAAATATATGTTAATGTTGAATACTCTTTTAGGCCATCCTGAACATAGCTGCATGTCTCATTAAGCAAATACCTTATGTTCTTGTGATAGCCAGTAGGCTTGTGTTAATAATAGTGAAATGTTTTGATTAAGTCCTGTCTCTTGTATCATAAACACTTGGCACCACTGTATGCCTACATTTCTGGTTGTGGAAAACTCATGTTAAAGGGCATGTAAGGGGGTATTGCTGGTTATCATTGTACCTCACAAGTAACAGGTAGAAGAGAATGTTCACAAAGTTAATTGCTCCATGCAATTATTCTTTAGGGTAGGTAATTTACACCCTGGTTATTCTGCATTGCTCCTTTAGGAGGGGTTCCAAACTGTTATTCCCAGAAAAATTCTATATATATTTGTAATTCTGCACATAGTATTTAGATACGTGTACTTTTCCTTCTAGAAGTTAAGGCACTGGCTAGACATTGATATTTCGAATGTTAATGTAGTTAATTGCCGCGTTTGGGTTTCAAGGCCACAGCACCTCCCCGAGTTAGTCGTGATCTGCTATACCTGGCTATCTTTAGGGTCAAGTGTTCAGTTGGGTACTTGGTGAGCAGCTTGAGATTCCACAGGATGGCGGCCCTGGGACACCACATGTAGAAGGCCCCTATTGAAACCTCAGGGGCCTAGTAACCACAGTTTGCCAGGAGTCTCTAAGCCAGATTTCTCACATATTTCTCACACTACAGTAAAACTGTGGAATTCTCTCCCTTTAGAGCTTAGAGACAGTCCGAACCTCCTGTCTTTCAAAAAATCATTAAAAACCTGGCTTTTTAATAATTAGCTACAATGTGGCGCATAAGATACTAGATCTGTGTGTAAAGTAGCGCCGAGAGTCCTACGGGCATTCAAGCACTATACAAACTGTAAAATAAAAAGCTAAAAAACATATATTTTAACAGTTGGACATATTAAAGACCCCACAATCACTATATGACATGCCCTCTGTATGAGGAATGCAAATAACAGATTCATGGCACCTGACATTTTTAAATGGGAAGTTACACTCTACTGTTAAGTCCACAAAGATATAAAACAGCGCAAAAAGAATATTCTTCCATATACTCCTATTGTAATTGTAAGGGGCAGATTTACAAGGCCCTTGCAACACTTTTGCACCACCGTTGCGTCACTTTTGTGATGAAGCGGCGGCGTAAAAACATGCGACAAATTTAAAATGTGACACATCTAGGGAGATGTGTCACGTTGTAAAGCCCTGCATCACATTATACCTGTGTCAGGTATAATGTATGCAGCATGGGCATCCCCACGCAGGAAAGCCACGTAAAAGTGATGCAGTGAAATCAACAAGATTTCTCTTCATCACTTCTAGGACGCCACTGCATCAAAACCTTAAGCCTGGATGAAGCATGCTTCATGCAGGCTTAAGGTTTTGACGCAGTGGCGTCCTAGAAGTGATGCAGAGAAATCTTGTTGATTTCACTGCATCACTTTTACATGGCTTTCCTGCGTGGGGATGCCCATGCTGCATACATTATACCTGACGCAGGTAGTGGGATTAGGCCTCAACATGCATTGCTGGAGTTGCATTGTGCTTGCAACATGACTCCAGCAATGCATGACTTTTGTCCCAACAGATGCGTCAGAATTTCTGACGCATTTGTCAATCCTTGCACCATGATGCGCCGTATTATAAATATGGCGCATCCATTGTGGCGCAAGGGTTTCTCAGGGTGGCGCAGGGAAAGTGACGCATATAGATGCGTCACTTTCTTGTTATTCTGCCCCTAAGTCTTTAACTAGGCATGAACATCTTAATTGTGACGTTTGTGATGTATACAGAGAGTAGTTGATTTTACAATTTGGCCAATTTTGCATGAACTTTACTTGTTTTATACAGGTTTTTGACTTCTAAGTTACATAAGTGCCTAAGACATAATGTGTATAAAACAGAAAAGTGGGACTGAAATTATGCGTGCCTGGGAGCTTTGAGGGCTTCCTTCAAAGGATACGTAAAGGCATTCTACTCCAGCATTCCATTTTTCATTTTCTGTTTCTCCCAGTTTAAGTTAGAGCATTCTACATTCAGTGGGGGTCAGGAGGGATAATGTCTGAAGAGCTTTAAAGCCCTTATGCTCTGGACTATACCATTCATTAGAGTCCCTTATCCTTGCCTGCAGCACCAGACTATAAATCGAGAGAGGGCCTTTAACAATGGTACATCCCCCCGAAACAGACTATAATGCCCTTGAATATTACAATCCTCCCAAAACCCTCTAAATGACATGGTTTTCCCATATTTGGCTTGAACACGGCCTTTGCAGTCCCTTTGGCAAATCACCGATTTCAGGAACCTTTCCCTATTTTTGGTCCTTTGCCATGCCTCTGGGTCTTATTTCATATGTTCATGGACCTACTGGATTTCTCCCAAAAAACAATAGCGAGAGTGAGGGTAATGAGGATCCCAAACCCCCGGTCTGGATATGAGTATAAAACAAAGGAGGGAGAGAGATGCAGTCGAAAAAGATTCAATCGAAAAGAAGGGGGAGAGATAGAGAAAGGAATAATTCAGGGCAAAAGAATTTCCTATTTGGAAAAAGACCCATCACTCACCAACCTGGTTGGTGACATGCTTCATCATCTGGGTCCCACCCTAACTGCCGAATGCCGTCAGGGTGTGCTTCGACGCCTGGAATTCCAGCAGAGCGGGTTTTCGTGTGTGTAGGTGAGTGAAAACGTGAATGATGACAAATAAAAGTGATATATTAAAAGTGTCAGCGGTGTGCTTCCTAATAATTTAATATGAAGCCACTTGGCACGATTAAAACCTGTGAATAGATATCGTAACTGGTATTAATGGCCAGTGATATCAGTGTTGGTATGTGTGTGTGGTGAACATGTTTCAACCTTTCTAGTAATTCTTAGGTTTTCGTCAGGACCAGGAATTTGAGGAACTCACTAAGGTGCACCCACACCCTGAACCTCTGTGTACTACACCTTTATTAGAGAGTAGTTTGTAGTGCCTTCAAGCCATTCTTGAAGGATGATTCGGATGTTAAAAAGGCTAAATATAAAGCCTCATGGTTCCCGTGGGGAGTGTGGAATCTGAACCATTGGTTCTCTCACTGGTACGCCCGTTTACACACCTACTTCGGGGTCCCACAGTTACCGAATGCTGTGGGAGAACCAATGGTTCTCCCAGGTTTTAATCGTGCCAAGTGGCTTCATATTAAATTATTAGGAAGCACACCGCTGACACTTTTAATATATCACTTTTATTTTTCATCATTCACGTTTTCACTCACCTACACACATGAAAACCCGCTCCGCTGGAATTCCAGGCGTCGAAGCACACCCTGACGGCATTTGGCGGTCAGGGTGGGACCCAGATGATGAAGCATGTCACCAACCAGGTTGGTGAGTGATGGGTCTTTTTCCAAATAGGAAATTCTTTTGCCCTGAATTATTCCTTTCTCTATCTCTCCCCCTTCTTTTCGATTGAATCTTTTTTGACTGCATCTCTCTCCCTCCTTTGTTTTATACTCCTACTGGATTTCTGACATGTCTACCCGACCTTCGTGCTGGCTGACAATTCCTTCCTCTACTACCTCCCCTAGACCTGCGTCAGGGTTAACTTTCCCTTCTTTCCTAGACGTACCAGTGCAACACCAAGACTACCAGACATGTCTTCTCCTTAATAGACTATCTTAGCTCAACATTGTCTGCTACTTGACTAGTGCTACTTTATCTTAGTGGTGCTACTGTATCTCGGTGGTTACCCTTCTCATAGCTCTAAGCCCTTAGACAACTTACCTTAACTTCATATATTTTAAACTTAACTTTTATCTTTGAAAGCTATTCGCCCACATCTGCCTCCAACAACAACGATCCGCATATTGTGCAGTTACAAAATGCCAACCTATTCTGTCATCTTGCCCCCACAAGTACGTGTTTAAGTGATAGATATAAAAAGAGGGTGAGTGGGCATCTCCTGACTGCTACATGAGATGATTATCCCAGCTAATCCGCCACTTGACTAGCATAACTACCCCTGTACGCAGGTCGAGTTGCCTGTATACCCTAGCGCCAGTTCTCCAGGAGAAATGTTCCTCTGGCAGGTCTAGCAGTTACTTTCATCCTAACAAAATATTGGAAATTCCTAAACCTGAACCTGCCAGCCTCTTGGTGATCCTGCCCACATCTGGACCAGGGCTGCCTCTCATGTTTTTCAGGACGTCTGGGACTTCCACTAGGTCTCCAGTCTGGACCAGAACTGCTGTATTTAAACGATTTACCTTCTCAGACCAGAACACTCCAATGCAAAGAAACCTCAAATCAGAAAATGCAAATGTAGTTCTTCTTATCTAAGCAATTTAATTGGCATCCAGAAAATAACCTTTCCCAGAGCATGTTACCTAATGCCTATGCTCCAGGTATCCAATCAAATAGCAAAGAGTGGTTCACTTTCTCAAACCTCCAAAATCCTAACACTATCCAGTTACTGAGCGTATTGCTGGTAGTTTCATGCTTCTTTGCCACTTTGATGCCCAGATTCGAACTGTACCCCCTATTCTTCTTTAGCAGGACACTATTTCGAAACCAGTGGCGTCAATTTTGATTGGCTGCATCAGTTCTACACTAGCCGGCAGTGTCTCCTTGAGGCATGAGACCCATCTCATAGAATATATCAATATGTCCTATCTTAAACGCTCCATTCACTGGTCATCTACCTACATAGACGATTGTCCATGTGTTGTACCATGAATGTCCACTACTGTATTCACACTCACTCTGTGCTATCCTTGTTACAATATCATCACTGTGAGTCAAGCTTTTAGCACTCCCCGGACAAAGATCAGAAGCACCAGGATCCTGCTTGGTCACTCTTTCCCCATGGCATCCATACTCCTCTAGATTAAAGCGGAAAGCATACATATTTGAACACTATTAAGGGCCCTCGACTGGGCAAGGATTTACAGCTCAAAGTTTCAATTTACAATGTACAAGATGGAGAACTACCAGAAGAGGACAGAGATGGGACCACGGTTTCTGGATGTGCATTCAAGCACCTGTTAGGCAGATGGTGGCTGTGCTCTATCCGTTGGATTGACGGGCTCTGAGGGATAAGGGAAGGCTTAAGAGGAGAAGTCGAGAGAGCACTCGAGAGGAAGGTAAGAGTGCAAAAGGCGCAAGAGAAAAAAGGTGGTGATTGGCTCATATTGAAATATTGCAAACTCTGATAAATCAAATCTCAAGAGCAAGAGTTTAGGTTCTAGTGCAACATAGAAATCGGATAATCAAGAACAACTCGAAAGGCTAAACCTGATATTGCTTGCTTGAAGGAAACGAGAATAGCAATTAACACGTTTTTCTTTAGGAGGCTGGGAGCAAGAAACATCTTTGAGAGCTCTTCAGGGGCCACTATCAAAGGAACAGCAATTCTTTTACTTAACTTTAACTATCAGATTATTTATGAATGGGCATATCCAGGACAAAGCTAGTGGCATAAAAATATATTGTAGTACTATAAAAAAAATGTTTTATAAATGCCCATAATGAGGACAGCCCAACTATTTATTTGGGAATTAGGGAAGTTATTCTGTTAGTGCCTGAGTTCTACGTAGTTTCAGGTGATTTTAACTGTGTCCATTGCATAGTTAAGGACATCCCTAACTCTTTTGAACCTGCTTGTATTACCAAGGTACGTGATGCCATATTATTATTAAGAGAAAGCTTAAACCTGAACAATCCATGGAGATGGTTAAATCCACATGTAAGGGCATTTACTTTTTTCTCCCCAATACACACGCACACACTGCACCTGGATCAGCTATTTTTAGTAAGTAAAGAGCTGGTGCAATAAACAAAAGTTACCTTTAACCCCATCTAGCTTTAGAACTCCCAGATATGCTAATGTGAAACTATATATATGGACCTTCTCCAAATTTGTATTACAGGACAAAGGGTACCTTCAGGAATATAGGTTTTATGCTAAAGAGTTTATAGACATAACCAAGGGGCGGCTAGTGTTAGTATAGTGTGGGACACAATAAAGGCAGCTAGTAGGGGGTTCACACAAGATAATGTAGGTATGTTAGACCACGCATCCTTGACATAGTTTCCACTGACTTTTTGCCTTCAGACCTTCTCTTTTTCCTGACTTTGTTTTTGCTGGTTTAGGGACTCTCGGCTCTTTACTACTGTTAATCAGTGCTAAAGTGCATGTGCTCTCTGCTTAAAACATGGTAACTGTAGGAAAGTGCCCCTTTTTGACATTGTAACCCCCACTTTTTACCTGGGATTTGATGAGATGTTGACTGGAGTGCACTGGGTCCCTGCTAACCAAGTCCCCAGTGCCAAATCTCTTCCCCAAAACTGTGCAATTGCACTCCAATTGGCAATACCTTTGGCACTCCCTGTCAGTCCCTAGTTAGTGGTACCCCTGGTACTTAGGACAGGGAGGCCAAAGAGAGTCCTTAAGGGCTGCAGCACAAATTCTGCCTCCTTAAAGGACCCCTAACCAAACACATACAGACTGCCACTGCAGGCTGTGTGTTTCGGTGCAGACAAAAGGGAAAAAACGACATTGCACACAGCTTGTGTGCCATGCCTACAGACACTGCATGGAGTACAGTTAAATCACCCTTATTGCAGGCCATACAGCTGTAAGCAGGGGGCACCATACTACATGTGAGGGCATAACTGCAAGAGCAGATATACCCCTGTGCTGGTCAGTCCTATTGCTGTAAGCACAAGGGAACACAGTAGCCTTTTTGAGTACATGTGCTGAGCACTGGTGAACATAAGTTCCCCAGCTACATGATGTCTTCAATGAAAATAGGGATGTTTGGTAACAAACATCTTGTATTAATGAACCCACATTGATGCCAGTGTTGGATTTATTAATACATGCACACAGAGGGCACCATAGAGGTACCCACCTTGGAACCTACCTGTGTGTTGACTGGCTGGTTCTTGCCAGCCTACGGCCAGAGACTCGTTTTTGAAACCCAAGGGTGAGGACCTATGATCTGAGAATGTCAGAGGCAAACCCTGCCCAGGAAGAGGGTATTCACACCCCATCACATAGGATGACCTACTGATAAGTATTCCAAGGCAGGGGAGCTTCAAAGAAGTCGCCGACTTTGCAATGTAAATCTGGCTCCCCTAACAGGAGAGGAAACTGACCCCTTTTGTCCAGAGCTCTTTGGCTCCTGGTCAGGTTGCAAAACTAGCTAGTCATGGAGGCATGTCCACCCTAAGACTAGTACTGCCCCTAAGGTGGGCTACCTGGAGTTGACACAACTTTTCAGAGTTGGCCATCTTGAAAATGACAAACTTAGAAATTCTGGGGCAGGGTTATGCCCATTTCCCAAAGGAAGTGGTCATATAGGGGTCGTAGTGACCCCAAAGGTAGGTAGCCCATTGGCTACTACAATCTACACTCCCCTAACACCGCTAAATTCAGTATTTAGGGGAGCCCCTGGCACCAGAGAATCAAATCCTGCTGACCTGAAAGAAGAAGATGGATGTGAAGTGCCACAAATAGCAAGAACAGAAGATCCAGCAGCTAACTTGGCACCAACCCTGTCAGCCTTCCTGCTGACTTTGACAATTGCACCAAAAGCCACCTGGTCCTGCAGCTTCTGTGTCTCCAAAGCCTGGGAGACCCACCAGTACTTCACCCAGGAATCAAGAACTCCTGTGGGACAGCAAACCTGAGGTACCAAACACTGAGCTGTGAGGCTCCAAGACTAGCAGAAACTCGACATCAGAAAGCACCACTGCACCCGACCCGCCTAGCCCGAGCTGAAGTTGGCCAATGGTGACAACGGTGTCCCCAGACCCTCCAGACTCAAAACCCACCTTGGGTTTCCCCACTGTGGACTTCTCGACGACACCTGCAGCCTCTGGTCGCAGGCCTCCTCTACTGCAACTGCTCCAGATAGGAAAAGTGCAACGGCTAAGGACACCTCTGCACCCATTGCCCCTGGCCTGTGGAGAAGATGACCAAAGGTGTCCCTAAGACCCTAAGCATTGGGAGGCCTAAGCCCCCTTGTTGGTTTAGCCCGACTGGCTCCCCAGTCAAAGCCTGCAACCTCTTTTTATGAAGACCGATCCCCATTTACTTTGATTGGGCACTCAACGCAGTTTACACCCCTGCACCCGGCCACCCTAGTGGTGCTAGTGGGGTCTGGCTGGTGTTACTTTGGAACTTGCACTCCACTCACTTTAAGTCCGGGAGATTGGTCTCATAAGTCGCTGTACTGTACCTGAACGCCGTACTTGTTTTTTCTCTCATAGGACATTGCAGCTTCTGAAAAATGCACTGTGTTGACTTTTTAAATGCAAAAGTATTTCTATTGAAAAAGTTACAGTCAAGAATATACAATTCATACTTGCATAATCCTAGATAAACTTCCCAGTTCAAAATATTACAAAATAATAAAAAAACAAAATTAAATACAAAATTGGAAAGAGTTTGCTATTAAATTTATAGTATTAAAAATCATATTAAAATCTGAGTCATTAATATCAGTGCAAATAGCGTATGTCATCCCGTGTGTGATAATGGTGCAAATATAGAATGACACACATATTATATACAATCGACAGTGACCCCCATTTTGAATAAATTATGCTGAAATAAAGAACAGATATCTGGGATTACGGGCTCCCCATTGGATAATGAGTCAAGACCAAAATATGAATGAGGCTCCATATGGGGTCAACTGTGGCATGAAGTGTGTTACATTAGCACGATTCCACTCTCAATTTAATTCCTAATCTATCGGAATTCAATGATCAGCCACTACATATCCGTGACTGGAAAAAACACTTGTTATGATCCCGATCCCCAAGTTCATTCTGTGATGATGATAATAACAGTAATAATACTGCAGAATTAAGGGCATGTGCCCATTTTCAAAGTGGAGTGTCAACCTGTGCTAAGAAGTGCCACAATGAGTGAATAAAAAGTGAGTGATTAAAATATAGAATGTATGTACTGCGGGAGACATTGCGAAGGAAAATATAATTCTATCTACCAATGTGTGTTGCCAATTCCTCACTGCTGTTCATTCCATATGGTATTTTTGTGTTTAGATCAATTATAAGCCTAGATACAAGAGTCTGTGACTTTTTATCTCTGTCACCACCTCTTGTGTGCTTCATAATGCAATCAATTCAATAGAATTTGAATTGATCACTATTGCTGTTATGCATGGTTTGCAAATGTCGAGCTACCGGAAAATTAAAATAATTATTTGTGATAGCTCTTAAAGTTTTGGAGAATTCTCATCTTCAATGGTAGTTTGGTACTTCCAACATACCTTAAGGCACTGGGGTATTCCAGAACATATATGGCATAATCGTTGGTGCATGTTATAAATTTACGAATTTCTTTGGTTCTTCCATTCCAGGTTGTATAGCTCCTACAGCTCTGACTATTTTTACAGGCTTTGCATGAGTTAAAGATGTGAAAGCCACCCCGTTGGTCACCCATCCATGAAGTTATCAGAATAGGCTCTTGAAAACGGTGGACCAAACGATCCCTCAGTGAGTGTGGTTTTCTGTATGTCACGTGGGGAACACTGTGTATCGTGTTGCCAATTATAGGGTCAGTCATTAATAGACTCCAATGCCGTTTCAAAATTTGTTTAAACTGGTTGGATCTATTGTTATAGGTAGTGATTAGCCTTGGCTTATTATTTTCATGTTTGGTCCTGGGAGTTACCTTGGTTCTAAATAGAACGTCCTCCTGCTTCATTCCCTGTACTTTTGCACTTGCCTGTGACAGTATCTTTTGAGAGTATCCTCGTTGTTTAAATCTATATGTCATAATTTCTTGTTCTTTCTTAAAAGTGTCATCCCTGCTGCAATTATGCAGTGCTCTTAGAAACTCACCATCAGGTTTTCTATGGATGAGTGGAGCAGTATAGTGACTCTGTGCATGCAGTACGCTGTTGCCAGCTGTATCTTTGCGAATAAGCGAAGTATGTAGTTTGTTATTTTCAATGGTGACCGCTACATCCAAAAATTCACAGTAGGTTCCACTCATAATATGGGTGAAACTCAGATTTAGGTCATTAATGGATAAGGTATCAATACATTCTCTTGCTAAACGTTCATCCTCATCCCAAATCAAAAACAAATCATCTATATATCTTATCCAGATTGGGATGTGCTCATTATATTTTTCATTACTCTCCATCCAGATCACATGCTCCTCCCACCAACCCAGAAAAAGATCCTCTAGGCTGGGGGTGAAGCAGGTGCCCATACCAGTGCCAGACGTCTATCCATATAGTTTTTTCAAACAGAAAAATATTTTGTTCCAAGCAGTACAGCATCATGGTCTGCAACATGTTCCTGTGGTCTAGCATGGATATAGGTCTACCTTGGAAAAAAGGCATACATGCATCAACTCCCTTCCTCTGGTCAATGCACGTATATAGAGAATATACATCTAGTGATATCTTCAAATATGTGTCCTCCCAATTCACATCATGAATTCTGCGCAAAAAGTCAGTACTGTCACGGCAATATGATCTCAAATTTGTCACAAACAGGGCAAAAAAATGATCTAGAAAAATAGAGGTATTTCCCAAAAGGCCACCATTAGATGATACAATGGGTCCCCCTGGTGGTCTAGTGGGGTGTTTGCGGATCTTGGGTAACAGATAGAGACAAGGGGTTCATGGATGATATGTTTTTAGGAATAGATACTCATCATAATCCAATAATCCTACTACCCACCAATCCTTTAACATGTCATGATACATATGTATAGACAACCTGTAGGTTTCCCAACTGATTTCCTCATAACATGTGACATCACTCAGCTGTCTTAAGGCTTCTAATCTAATCTATAATCATTCATATCCATGAGTACAATATTACCCCCTTTATCCGAGGGTTTAATGATTATGGATGAATCACAGGTTAGTTGTTCCAAAGCCCTCCTTTGTTCCTTGGTTAGATTGTCTCGAACCCAATTGCCAGAAGTGTCTTGCATCATTAACAGCCCATGTGTGATCACAGAATTGAATGCTCCAATATTGTCATATTGAAAATTAGGGTTTAATCTTGGTTTTTGTTTGAAGCTACTTCAAACAGATCTATCAGGGGTAAAGTCGATTTCTCTTAATGTCTTGCTGATATTTGATTGCTGGGTTTCATCCTATCCATTTTCCTCAAGAGCATGTAATGATAAGATAGAGACAATGTCCCTTAACATAAAGTTTGATGATACATCCTTTTGAGATACTTCTCCAATCATTCTCTTCTTTCTAGTTACCATTTTATGTAATTTCATCAAATTCAATTTCCTGATGTAAAGGAACAGGTCAATTCTTAAATCTACATAGTTCATGTCATGAATCGGACAAAAGGATAGGCCTAATCTAAGTAGCAATTCCACCTCTGATGTAAGGGATCGCGATGATAAGTTAACTATAGTTTTCTCCTCCCCAATGTCAGACCACTTGGCTAAACACATATTCATTTTTTTTATTCTTCCTCCCCTTCTCTTGGTTAATCTTTGTATTTGTCGAATTCTTTTGCTCTTTCTTTGCCTCTTCCTCGTCCTCATCCTTTTCTCTTTATCACCATTTGATTGCTTCGAATTTGTTCCTTCTTTTTTTGTTTCAATAGTTGGAATTTGTGAATGAAAGTCAGTGGGCGTGCACCTAAAGGGACTACCAGTCTTTCAGTGTCTGAGCTCAGGTCCTAGATGGAGCCCGTAGACACCTCTTGTTGTCTCTGCTGTTAAATTATTCGTAGATCTCTCTGTGACATATCAAATCTCCTAGCAAAAGGTAAAATCCGACCATCAGCATAATCCTTCTTGTCCCCTTAGAATTTATGTTGCTTTTTTAACTTAATGGCATCCTCATATGATTTTTACCGAATCTCTAAGGTTTTCAAAAATTCAATCACTCTGTTGTCGTCTTTATATTTTTCAAGTTCCTGTCTCACCTTTATTAAATCCTGTCGGGTAGATTCCAAGTCGATTTTCGCATATTTTATGAGAAGTTCTATCATGCCTACGCAGGTTCTGGCCATAAATACTGCCCATTCATTTTATAATTCAGTATTAGGATTTTCATAAGTGGGTATGATGGAAATTCTCAAGCCTCTTGGCACTCTTCCCACTTCTATATAATTGGTCAGGGAGGTGACTTCCCACCACTTATTCAATTTGCGTTTTGCCAATTTTTCCAGTAATGCCAAGTTCTGTTTCAGAGATGACACCTGTATACTTGTGGAAATGTTCGTTTTGGTACCAAATTCATCAGAGTCTAAATCCTCATTGAATAGGGAAAGTTCAACAGCTTGTCTTTCTGTTTCCCATTCATTCATGCCTCCCCTTCAGTATGAATCAAACGTGTGTTTCACTCGAAACGGATACACATCCTAGTTTGTGATCCACCTGTTCCAGAACAATGTTGTAGATTATACCTTCAGATAATCAAGATTAAAATCTGTATGGGAACTTCGATGCACAATAAAGCTCAAACAGTCAATGTGAGCTTAGAGATGGCAGCGGGCTGTGGACAGGCAATAAGCAAAGAAGTTCCCCCCTATGAGCCCTCCGACCCAAAGAAAGCACAACGATTACTTTAAGCCCCACAATTTTTACTGCTTGCCGACTAGTACACCAACTGTTGCATCGGCTGTCGGATCCTTTCTTCGATAATCCAATAGTCCAAAAGTTCCAAAGCAGAACGCCGTGTCCTTGCGATAGGAACTGGAGTGGCATGACGGATGCTGGCAAATGCGTTTCTGTAACCATAGAGCTGCTTGGACGCCGTAGCTCGCCTCGCGGTGCCTGTGCCTGCGATGGTGGCCGCAACCATCAATTATGCTTTCAGAAGACCATCCCAGCAATACAGAATGATAAATGTGGCACACCGATTGAGTGGCACAGATTTTAATGTGCAAAACAATGCGTTTAGGCTGTGAAGCCCTTGTCAAGTTTACACAGTGTGCACAACTCACCATAGTAATACCCTTTGACATGATAGACATGAACAAAAAACTATGCAACATGATGTGAATGATGAGGAAGTCGTTACAATCAAGAATATACACTTCATAGTTGCATAATCCTAGATAAACTTCACAGTTCAAAATAATAAAAAATTAAATATAATAAAAAAAACCAATTAAATACAAAATTGTAGAGATTTTGCTTTTAATTTTATCATATTAAAAATCATATGAAGTGATTAATATCAGTGCAAATTGCGTATGTCACCCTGTGTGTGATATTGGTGCAAATTTAGAATGGCACACATATTATATACCATCTACGGTGACTCCCATTTTGAATAAAATATGCTGCAATATACAATAGAAATCTGGGATTATGGGCTCCCCATTGGATAATGAGCCAAGACCAAAATATGAATGAGGCTCCATATGGGGTTAACTGTGGCATGAAGGGTGCTACATTAGAAACACACACATATCTATAACCGTTTCAATACCCTACCTACACTCGAGGATATAGATTGACCGAGTGTAGTAGGTAGAACAAGTACTTAGGTGGGAAGTGAGGTAGTGTGTCCCCAGTTTATTCCAGTAGGTAGTTCAAGGGGATCTTAAACAAACCTAGACATGATAGGGGAGAAGATATGCACCCGTAATTTAAATAATAGTATTGATGGGACCAATCAGAAGAGACCCACTATAACAACTACAGATTTGGTGGGACAGAACACTTCACACAGTAACGTCACAAATAGAGATACTGTAGAGTCTACATCTAAAGCTGGAGGATAAAAAATATCTGCATGCCAAATACTATTCTGGAATGTTGCCGGGCTGTCCCTGAAAGTATCCGACTCCCTGTGGCTAACCTTTGTTGAAGGATATTCTATACTATGCTTACAAGAAACATGGCTGTTGAAGGAAATACATATGGAAGGATATCGAACCTTCCACACTCCACCTATTAGTACGGTCCATGGACGCAACAAGGGCGGTCTATGTATTTATGTATCAAATACAGTGGGGGTGAATACGTTGAATCTTAAAGGTGAGTCAGCCTATAATCAGATTTTAGTACTGTATGTGGAGAAAAAGTATTGTGTTGTAATACTAAACTTCTACAATAATATCCCCAAAGGACAGATAACCGGTACACTAATTAATCTGCAAAGGGATTTGATTAAATTGCAGGATGAGTCATCTACTGATATGTGCATAAGATGGGGAGGGGATTTTAACCATTGTTTGTGCCAGCAAAGTGGAAAGGGTATCTGTGGATTAGATCAAGGAAAAGATGAAGAACAGGCACATTTTTCCCACACACAGATGGGGAATTTGTTGAATACAATTGTTTTCCAATTTGATTTGGGTTATGCCAATTATCTGTGTATTCCATCTGTACTGCATAGGCCTACATTTAATGGCAGAGGTTGTAATTCCATCATTGACTTCATCCTAGTCTCAAATATGCATTCTAGTAAGGTCCATAGATTCGAAACTCCCCCCATTGCAATGAGCGACCATCATCCCTTAAGCATTAGTTTTGATTTGGTAAGCACCGTTAAGGGTAAGAAGGGTCCGAGCACACACTATGATCTCGAAATTGAACTTATTTAATGGATATTCCCTTAGTTGGTCAAAAGTAGATCCAAATAATTTTATTGAACAACTAGTAAAGACGTGTAAAGAGGATCTTAGTACCACGGAGGGGAATTATGAAGTCCTAAATGCCTTTAATAAAATTACTGGGGAGATTCAGGACTTATTAACAGTAGAATAAAAAGAGAGAAAACCAAGGTGCAGGGTTGGTTTGATCAAGCATGCAGTAGGGCGCACACACACATAAAGAAAGTGCTACACAAAAGGGATAACAACCGTGAGAAAGTATGACATGCCAGAACCCTTTATAGGAGAGATTTAAAAGCTCATAAGACTCAATTAAGGGCAGATGCATGGCAAGCTTTGCATGATGCGTGCCGCCAGAGAGACAATAATAGCTTCTGGAAAGCAGTTAAGGCCGCCTTTCTTGCATCAAGCGATATTCCATCTGCAGAAATTGCAATAAATGAGGATAAATGGGTCCAACATTTTACCACACTTTATCATGATGATAAACCATCTCAAACGGAACAAGATCTGGAATCGCCAAGCTCATCTATGATAGCACAGCATACTGTATTTCCCCTAGATATATGTTTCACTGTTGAGGAGTTAATCCAGGATATTAATGAGAGAGCAGGTAGTAAAGCCCCAGGGCCGGACAGAGTCCCTGTGGACGTGTACAAAAGTAACACCCAGCTATGGGCTCCACTATTAACTAATGTCCTGGATAGGTGCTGCCGTCAAGGTTTTATTGTTTCATGGTTTGATGCTATTGTGATACCGATTTTTAAAAAGGGGGACAGAGATGAACCTATATGTTATCGCCCAATCTCCTTACTTGATTCTCTCCTCAAAGTGGTAGGGCGGGTTATTTTAAACAAACTACAGATATGGGCAAACAAGTCTAGCATCCTTTCAAACCTGCAATATGTGTTCCGACCTGGTCTTGGGACCATTGAGCAGAGTTTAAACTTAAGCCTGATAATAAGTAAATACACGCAGGCAAAGGAGTGGAAGCTCTTTTTGTCATTCGTAGACCTTAGTTCTGCGTTTTACTGTGTGAAACATGAAATGTTATGGAGTATATTGGAGGGAATGGGAGTCGATCCTCCATTAATACTTTTTATTAGAGAATTATATAGAGATGCAGGGGCGAGGGTGCGGTTTGGCAAACATGGGGAATGTTCAACTAAATTTACGATAAGAAAAGGAGTGAGACAAGGATGTGTGCCTGCTGCTTTTCTTTTTAGCTTATATATTAATCATCTTGGCCAGTATTTGATAGATCATCACCAGGATTATCCGATTATTAATAACAGACCAGTTCCAGTTTTACTTTATGCAGATGATGCGGTTTTAATGGCACGGACACAATTAGGACTACAAAGAACAGTAATTAATTTTACTACTTTTATGTACAACAGTGGCTTAAGTGTGAACACTAGCAAGACTTTTATAATGAAATGTGTAAAGAAGACCTCTAAATGTCACGATATTTTCATTAAAAAAGATAACATTGAATGCACTAATACGTTTTCATACCTGGGGATTAATTTTGATCGTACAGGGACGTGGTCCTCTGCCGTTCAGGCAAGGAAATTGGTGTTTTCCAGAGCTGTAGGTGCTGTGATCAATTTCTCTAGAAAACTGGGCTGCAGACTAGTACCTGAATTATTAAAAATATATAAATCTTTTTATATATAGGTAACTAGGTACCTCCAAGTAAGCTCCACAGAGCTGCATTGCAGAGAAGTGTAAAAAGGGGCATGGCCTGGACCACCTCTCTGCAACGCAGGCCTGTGGTGCTTACTGGAGGTACCTGGTGGCCTAGTTGGCCCCCAGGGGCCCTCAGGATTGAAGGGGAATGAATTCCCCAACTTAAAACGTGCCACAGGCCGTGTTTGCACACATGTCACCTCAGGCTCCACCCCCTCCCTTCACCACTGTGCAAAGGCACCCCGTGGCACGTTTTAAGTAGGGGGATAAAGTCCCCTTGAATCCTGAGGGTCCCTGGGGTCCAACTAGCCCACCAGGTACCTCCAGTAAGCGCCACCGAGCTTTTTATTTCTGCAGCAGGATCCGCAGATCCACCACGGATTTTGTTGATTTTTTAAAAAACTAAAATGCTTTTTTTGGCCCTGGGGGTCCTTATGGGACCCGCTGAGCAGGCCTAGGGTGTCTGGGTGATTCTACCCTGCCCCCTTTTCTTGTTTTGCACGTTTGTTTTACTGTTTTCTTGTGTCTCGGTTCTACCGAGGCACAAGATGGCTGTCAACACTTCCTGGTTTGAAGTGTTGACAGCCAATTAGAATGCAGCTCGTGATTGGCAGGGTGCGCGGATCCACCGCGGCCATAGATATTGAAACTTTTATTTTTTGATTTTCTCAGCGACTACTGAACGGATTTACACCCTTTAAAAAAAGGGCGCTTTCTGAACCAAGCACTACCTTTTTGCCAAGTTTTGTGTAATTCCGTTCAGCAGTTCGAGCTGTAGCTGTGTCTAAAGTTCCTATTGGAAATTGATTTTCCGACCTCTATTTTTTTAATTACTCAGAAACTACTGAACGGATTTACACCATTTAAAAAACACAGTCTCTTTCTGAACCAAGGGCTACCTTTTTGCCAAATTTGGTGTAATTCTGTTCAGCAGTTTGGGCTCTAGTCGTGTCTAAATTTTCCTATGGGAATTAACATGGAGAAAACATATTATATATACCCATAGATGTACACATAAAAACATGTGGAGGAGGAACAGCAGTTAAAGGCTAAGCTGGTTAAAGCATAGCAATGGCATGTGATTTTAGTATCAGATGCAGATATTAAGCAGACAGTCATTTGGCAAGAACTACAGCAAATTGGAGCCCAAATCAGAGCATTAAGTAATAAATCTCATGCACAATATGTTCTGAGATCTAAATGTCTACAACTTCAGCACAGTAATAAAATACCTACCTGCACAAAGCCTCTCACAATTTGCTACTCAGAGAGTGCTCAAACTAAAAGCAAGGGAAGGCATCATGGTTATGCCCAGGTTGATACTGTGGAAGAATAACGTAAGTGTTAGGACCAGCTATACCAGCGATATGATTCAGAACTTAATAAATCTATGGGTGATCTGCCGAGATGTTCTTACAACAGGATATTGGCCAGAGTGTCTAACCAGCAACAGGAAGAGCATCCTAGACCAATCTCCATTGTCGTATCAACAAAAATGCTCCCGTAGGAAAGGCTTCTGGAACAGGTGCAATACCTAGTGAAATATATCAAGAATTAATTCTTGAACATGCACCACTATTCCTTCAGGTCAGTAAAATATTTATGTGGAGAATCCTTTAACAGAATCCTGGAAATATGCAAGTAGCATGGTCTTGTGTAAAATTGATAAACCCCATGAACGTCAATCATTCAATCAGCATTTGTATAGCGCAGCACAGTCAACCTTAAGGGCAATCTGGGCACTGAGATTGCTTGAGTTTTTTTGGAAGTCTGCCATGGAGGTTACTGTTTGAAGTTGAAGGGGCAGACCATTCCAGATCCTGGCAGCGAGTAAGGAGAATGAGAATCCCCCTCTACGGTTGTGATGGATGCGGGGTGTGTGCGAGGGTGAGTGAGGCGAAGCACAGGTATCTTGCTGGCAGATGAAAGTTTCATCGATGGCTGATGTTGGTCTAGTCCTTGATCGTTTAGAGCTTTATAAGTATGCTTGGAGATCTTGAACTGGCATCTCTTCTAGATGGGGTGCCAGTGGAGGTTTCTGAGGTGGTGGGGGGATGCGGGTCCATTTGTGTAGATCCAGGATGAGCCTGGCTGTGGTGTTCTGTATTGTCTGGAGTTTTGAGGAGCTGGGTGGAGAGTATGGTGCAGAGAGCATTGCCATAATCAAGGCAGTGATGAAGATAGCCTCCATGACGGTCTTTCTGGTGTTGATTTGGATCCATCTGAAAAGTCTGAGGAGCATGCGGAGGATGTGGAAACAGGAGGAGGTGACCTCACTGACTTGTTGTTTCATGGTCAGTTGGCTGTCGACGATGATGCCAACGTTGCATACATGATCTTTCGGTGTGGGTATTGGTCGTAGTTCTGCTGGCCACCAGCTGTGGTCCCATACGGAGGTGTTCTTCTCGAAGACAGTACTTCTGTTTTGTCGGAGTTGAGTTTGAAGCAGCTGCCTCTCATCAATTTGGCTACATTGGTCATGGCGCTGCAGAAGTTGGTTTTGTCGTTAGAGGCATTCTCTGGGAGCTAGAGGATTAGTTGAGTGTCGTCAGCCTAGGAGATTATGTTGAGTCCATGGGATCTGATGACGTCTGTGAGGGGAGTTATGTAGATGTTGAATAGGGTGGGGCTGAAGAATGATCCTTGTGGTACGCTGTATATGATGTTCTTGTGTGCAGAGGTGAAGAGAGGCAGTCAGATGCTCTGTGTGAAGCAATCCACATGAGGGTGTTTTTCTCTATGCCGACGTTGTGAAATCTGTCAATGAGGGTGTGTGGGAGACGGTATCGAACGCAGCAGAGAGGCCAAGGAAGATCAGGGCCACGGTCTCACCACAATCGAGGAGCGTTCTGATGTCACCTGTGCTGGCAATTGGTGTGGTCTCAGTGCTATGGTTGGAATGGGATCCTGATTGTGAGGCGCCGAGTAGGCGGTTTTGTTCCAGGTGTTCGGTGAGCTATTGTTTGATGGCTTTCTTGAGTTCTTTAGCTGGGTAGGAGAGCAGGGAGATCGGTCAGTAATTTTTTTAATTTGTCTTTTCTTGCTGCACAATTTAGTCAACCCTGCCGCATAATTTGGCCCTCCTCCCCTACCGCATAATTCCAGTGGAACTGGGCACTGTGCTGCAAATTAGTTGGAGTCCTTGGGCAGTTGGAGTGCACAGGCTCTCTTCAGGTGTTCTGTAAAAGTGCCCTGGAACGTCTGCTTCTGTTATTATATTACAGCAACACTTAATTTACTCTGTGAACAGAGACAGTAAACAAAAGCAGACATTCAGGCCATGCATGGTGATATAAAGTGTGCTTTGCCCTAGTTGTCATGGTCACCTCGCCAACTTGTTTATCCAGTGCAGGCCACAGATTTATCTCCATGGGTTAATTTATCAGCAGGGCCACCTGAATTATGCGGCTCTTCTCTGTTAGGCTACTAATCTCTTCAAGAGCTATAGATCTCACCAGACGTTGAGTTTATCAAGGGTGATGACAGAGTTAGCCCTACCACATTGCATTGCATTCACTGCTCACTATCACCAGCCTTGAAGAGTCAAGTATGCAAAGGGAGTACATTGGTTATTCAACTGGAATTAAGTAGTATTGGGACACAAATGGTGAATAACGTTTTTCACCAAGGATGCTGCCACTAGCCGGCTACTGCCCCAGGACTCAGAGAAAATCCCTTTCAGTTTTGTGCTGACTTTATTTTCATATCTATTAACATTGGAAGTGCTTAGAAAAAGACTTAATCAAGTTTGTGCACCTCACAGGTAACTTAACTCCCCCCCACTAGATGCAGTCCACTGGGTAGGTTTTATCCATGGTGTTAGGGGACTTGATATATAATCCTAACTTAATCACTTTACCAAAATAGACTGGTAGTAAAAACAGTATTAAGAATATGGGTGAACCGCTCAACACAGTGCTTTTACATCGAGGTGGCAGTCACTCGTCCTTCTCATCCGAACCAACCCCATCCCAGTTGTAGAGTTTTGTTTTTTACAATCAGTAGAACTTGTTAAACGTGTTAATCTGCTTACAAAATGCCATAACAACTAGCAACTCCAGCACCTTGAAACCCTCTCGAGTGATTTGTGTGCTCAATAAATCCTGATTGATTGATAGAAAGGGTTTTACCCTTACTTAGTGGAATGACTATTAACTCAGTTCCACTAATTTAAAGGGTTCATGGTAGACCACTGCTGGTTTAGAACCGCTTCTGTGCTTGTTCAAGGTGCTTTACTGTAGATGTTTTATAAACTACAGAGAGTTCTGTCAGTTGCCACAATTCTTACACAAGAATTGTGAAAGATGTTGAACATTCAACATTAGTATAAAAGGATCACAAAAATGATCCCTTTGGAAAAGGGGAGTTTCTTAGTATTAAAGTCTTTTCATTTCCATCCCCTGCCACCAAATCAGAACACATGTATGTTAACTTTTTGTGTGAAAATTAATCAAAGACTATAAAAACCACACAAGACAATTTCTAGATTTGTATATATTTATTATCATATATCAAACGTTGCATTTAATTTATTTTCTTTACTTTTTTTCAATATGCTGTCCATAGAATATTTATCACATACAATAAATTAAAAGACATATACATGGTATAATTGCTACACTTCAAGTTCAGTACTACCGTAATATATATGATTTTCTGTTACACCAGCGAAGATGGATAAATGGACTACTGAGATGGTTATGACCTACCTCCTTGAACGTAATTTAGGGGTTGCAGCTGCAACCCCTAACTTGCCCTTTGCGACCCCTGGCACTGCCTCTGCAACCCCCTGAACTTAGACGTGGCAAAGTCAGTGCCAGAAACACAGGGACAGCTCGTCCTTATGGATGTTGGTTGAAGCACCAATTTCCTAGTTCTCCGTCAGTTTTTTATTGCACTAAAAGTGAATTCTATCATATTATTCACTATTAGTGTAGTAGAAAAATGGAGCACAGTTAGTTTGGATATGACGCTATCTGGCAGCTGAGGTAAGTAAAAAATGCTTTTAAATCTATGTTCTGTTTATGCTTGTGTGTGAGTGTGCCTATGTAAGAGAGAGTGTGTATGAGTGTATGTGTGTGTATGTGTAAGCATATATGTGAGAGTGAAAGTAAAGGTCAAATGGCCTTGTGATGTAACTGTCGGGGTGCTGCGTGTCCAACTGCTTTTGCGGGTGGGACGGAGCAAGCCAGGAATAAAGAGGGAAGAGCACTTTGTGTTCTTGTGTACGCGTGCACGTCTTCTGTTCTCTACCCCCTGAACTTACCTGTTACTTCTGGGTCCTGTCGGCAGGCTAAGTCGGCGTTCTACATCGGGTCTTCTCTCCTCATTGCATGGTCTTCATTGCAGAAGTATTCCACGTCCAGGCTGGCCTCTCTCTCCGCTCGGGTCCTCAGTCAATGCTGAAACCGACACAAAAACAGAAAGACATGACATAACCATGTGAGATTAAATTTCGCTCAATATATAATTATCAGAACTGTCACCACAGTCTAGGAGATTCCGTTTGTATGCACATGACTGCTAGCTAAAATAGAAACAATTATGCATTACTACAAAGCACTTTACTGAAAATTAAGGATTTCGTTTTAATAGCATTTAGCCCTGCCTATTCTTTTTGGCATATTGTTGTTGTTTCTACTTGCGCATATTGGTTCTTTCTCTGCCATTGGGAGATATATTTTTTGGGGCTACCTTTTTATAGTTTTATTTCTCAACAAGGTGAGTACATTGATTATTTATACATACATTCGCTTCCTATTATTATTGACATCACCTAACACACATCTTCTTTTATATAGGAAGAAAAGTGCTTCTCAGTGTCTGATATTTCTAGTTAAAACAGAAGAGTGGAAATTCACAGGCATTTCTGTACTTCCGAAGATTCCTATGCAGCTCTGAATATCTTGGACGTGTGTCTTTTTTTTTTGGTTCCCTTGTTTCCCCTCTTTCCTGTGTCACCATTGTAGACTTTGACTTTGTTAGGCCTCTGTGGTGATTGGGGGAAGTTGGGACCTTGCCACTCGTTCTCTCTCTCCGTTGCGTAAACAACCACAGTGAGAGTTACAGAATGCGAAGCCCAGGTTTACTTTCCACCTGGGCGAGATGGAGACCATTCAAATAACATTAGCAGATGTGGCCCACCTGATAGGGAATTTACAAAAGGAAACACAAGCTCTTATGCTTAGAGTGGACGCATTACAGCAAAGTTCCGCTTCCGCAGCAGGAATCAATTCCAGTCCATCAGGGAATATATTTTCTGCTACTCCTTTCCCTTCATGGCTATCCCTGATATTACAAGTAACCACTCCTTCTGCCATTCAATTGGCTCCTCCTGAAAGGTTTATGGGAGACCCTTCTAAATTTGCTACTCTTATTAATCAGTGTCAATTGCATTTTATGTGCAAGGCATCGCGTTTTCCCATCGAGCAGGCCAAAGTGGCTTTTGTGCTGTCATATCAGGGCGGACCAGCGGCTACTTGGTAGATTCAGTTGGTAGAACCTATTGACCCTTTACTGTATAACTAAGCATCTTTAAAAGACAAACTGCATAGATTGTTTGACAGACACTCATTCATGCAATCAATTGATACAGAACTCTTGAATTTAAAGCAACGGTCAAAGGACATAATGACTTATGTTTCTAGTTTCAATAGCTTAGTTGCAGAGGCTGGGTGCCCTCAGGCAAAAAGAAGTGCCCTTTTGTTATATAGGACTACAGGATGATTTGAAGGATTTACTGGCTCAAGTAGTGGATCCACACTAGGCCTGGGCGGTAAATTCCGTTCGCGGAATTTGCGGAATTTGGGTAATTTCGCGTTCCGCGGAGAACGCGAAATTGCCCAAAAATCTGCGTTCCGCGACTTCACGAAATTTTTTGCTTGTTCGCGTTCTCAATATGCGTGTTCGCGAGATATTTCACCCCGAGCACGCAAACAGCGATCGCGAACAGGAAAAAAGTATCGCGAACAAGCAATTCCGCGTGTTCGCGGAATTTCTGCGTGTTCGCGGAGATTTTTTACCGTTTCGCGGAGATTTGCGTAACGCGATTACGCGAATTCCGCCCCCCCCTAATCCACACGAGTCATGTACGGCACTTATTGATCTACTGGTCAAATTAGACCATAGGAAAGGAGACGAGAAAAAGGACGCATGGACCTTAAGATAGTGATATACAAAGAGAAAAAGGTCAAATCTGAAAGGCCTATAGATGAAACTGAACCCATGCAAATAGGGAGTATAAGAGGTCCCTTTAGTGACGAGGAGCGTCAACGTTGCAGAGGCAAAAAGTTGTGTCGATACTGTGGAAAACCCGGACAATTCTTGAGGGACTGCCCAGTGAAGCCTAAAAGATGTAGCGAGTTGGGAAACTGCTGAGCCTGAGGTCTATGAAGACTATGTCATCGGGTAGATCAGGTTTAGTAGCTCCCAACTCAAGGTAAAGCATTGTCCTCTCCTTACCATTTTCTGATGACAGCCCATTTATCATGGAATGATAGGACTTTGGAAGTCCAAACCATGATTGACTCTGGTGCTACAGGGAATTTCATGAATCTGCATTGGGCAAGAGAGATCAATATTCCTGTAGAGTCCAAAAAAGTAATAGACGAGGTAAAAACTATTGACAGTAGTAGTATTAAGTATGGACTCATTACCCATACTACAGTGGATTTGTTGCTAGTTATACAAAAGCATCATCAAGAGACAGTGCAGTTTGTTCTCATTCAGTCACCTCAGTTTCAGGCTATTCTGGGCATTCCATGGTTAAGGCAACACAACCTGGATGTAGATTGATATAATCATACTGTATCTTTTAGTTCTGTATTCTGTAAGAACCATTTCCTTTCTGCCCTAGTACTACAAATGACAAAAGGAAATCACAGACAGCACACCATCAGGCTTGACTGATTTACCTTCCTGTTACTCAGTCATGGGAGAAGTCTTTGACAAAGAGAATGCCTCTGTTCTTCCACCCCATCGACCCTACGATTGTCGAATTGATCTGATTTCAGGTGAACAAATACCATGGAGTCATATTTATGCTTTGAATGAAAAAGAAAACCATTACCTGCTGGAGTATCTGGACGAAATGCTTTGCATAGGGTTCATAAGACATTCCCATTCCAGGGCTTCCTCACCTTTGTTCTTTATTCCCAAAATGGGAGGGAGGTCTCAGATGCTGCATCGACTATAGAGTCCTCAATAACATCACCATAAAGAACCGATACCCTTTGCCACTCATCCAATGACTACTTTAGCAGGTCAAAGACAGCCGTATCTTTACCAAGCTTGACTTCAGAGGAGCTTATCACCTAGTAAGGGTTCAAGATGGGGATGACTGGAAAACAGCATTCCGTGCTACGTTTGGTGTCGATGAGTATTTGTTGATGCCTTTTGGCCTTTGCAATGTCCCGGCCGCTTTTCAGTTCTTTATAAATGAGGCCTTACTACACATTTTGGACATCTATGATATAGCCTACATTGATGACATCTTGATACAGTCCTCCTCAACTTCTGAACATGTGAGTCATGTAAGAGCTGTCTTAGAAAGACTAAAAGACAACCATCTAAATGCTAAGTTGGATAAGTGTGAATTTCACACAACAGTACCCTTTTTGGGGATTGTGTCTCCCCGGATGGGGTGAGCATGGATCCTCCAAAAATAAATGCAATGACCAGCTGGCAAATCCCTCATTCAGTGAAGGGAGTACAACATTTTTTGGGGTTTGCCAATTTTTATAGGCGGGTTTATTGCTGACTGTGCGGCTTTGACAACTCCTATAACGGCACTGTTGAAAAAGTTGGCCTTCTGCTGCAGATGAAGCTTTTGTGAAACTAAAAGATACCTTTTTTACAGCCCCTGTTTTGAAACATCCCGACTCATCTTAACCTTTCATAGTAGAGGCAGACACCTCCCAAGTAGCCATGGGGGGGCAATGAGATCAAGAAATAGATTATTTACATCCTGTGACCTTTTACTCACGTACATTGACTCCCTCAGAGCAGAAATATTCAGTAGGAGACAGAGAGCTCCTTGCCATAAAAAGAGCCTTTGAAGCATGGTGTCAATACTTGATGGGCGCACTACATACTGTTACAGTTTTCACTGATCATAGAAATCTACAGTTCTTAAAGGCAACTAGAGCTCTATCTCTGAGACAATTATGTTGGGCTAACTATTTCAGTGTTTTTGGCTTTGTAATACTGTTTCAAGCAGGCACAAAGCATGGAAAGGCAGATGCCTTGTCAAGATTAGGATATGAAGAAGTAGAATTATTAAAAGAACACATCTCTATCATAGCCGAAGAACACCTTCTAGGGCCCATTTGTACCAAAGAGAACTATCTACAGCATGTACTACAGGCTCGGGATTTTGACAAAAATAAAAGAACTACAGCAGAAACATATGGGTTTCAGAAAACAAAACTTGCTATATATCCAGGGGGTCTGGTCTTACCTACGCTCCCATTACAGCAACAAATATTAGAATGGTCTCATGCACATCTGCTGTCAGGACATCCAGGGAATAAAAAAACTATGGATCTACTCAAAAGATCATTCTGGTGGCCCACTATGACCCAAGATACAAAACAATTCAAACAAAGGTGTTATATCTGTGCGCAGAGTTAGAGCTCTCATCAAGTCCCCACTGGTTTATTAATTCTAATGTCCACACCTCCTACATCATGGCATTCCATTTCGTTGGACTATTATAGTGGAGCTGCCACAATCAGCTCAAGAGTGCACTGTTATTCTAGTAGTAGTAGATATGTTGACAAACATATTTCACTTTATTCCATTACGAACACTACCTGCATCTGCAGAGTTAGCCAACATTATTTCACAACATATAGTGAGAGTACATGGTCTTACTTCTGTGATTGTATCTGATAGGGACCCCCAATTTTTGGAGAGTCTTGGGGGCGTTGTTACATATTGATGTTCATCTGTCCTCTAGCCACCATCCTCAAACTGATGGACAGATGGAAAGGATTCCCAATGTCTGGAGCAATATTTGCGATGTCAATTACAATCCTCTGATGAATGGGATGCCTTTTTGTGGACTGCCGAGTTTACATTTAATTATGGAATGCACTCCTCAATTGGCATTTCCCCTTTTTATTGTTACTATAGATTTCATACTCGATCTCTGCTTTTACCTCTCTCTGATTCTACCCCCCTCCTCTAGCCCAGGAGTTTTTGGAGTACATACACAACATACAGAAAGCTGCCCAGGTCAATTTGGATGAAGCTGAAAGTGTGTACAAGGGAAATATGGATCTTCACCATCGTTCTTCTCCTACTTACGTGGTGGGAGAATAAGTGTACTTATCCACACATAACATAGCTGTGAAAGGAATCTGTAAGTTCAAGCCTTGGTTCATTGAGTGTGAAGGAAATTACAATTCTTGATCCATTTGAAAGGATATGGGCCTGAAGACCTCACATGGGAATGTGCTGGACATGTACATGCTCCTAGACTGCTTTGTTTGTGTCACAGGCATTATCCTGGTGAGCCTAAACTGGTGCAGGGCTTTGTAGGGAGGGTGTACTGTCGGGTTGCCCTCTGTCCGAACGCATATGCGCGCGGGGCAGAACAAGCTCGGAATAAAGAGGGCAGGCTGAAAGGGAAGAGCTCTTCCCATTCTTGTGTACACGTGCGCGTCTTCCGCTCTTTGCCCCCTGAACTTTCCTGTTGCTTCCGGGTCCTGTTGGCAGGCTAAGTCGCCATTCGGCATCGGGTCTTCCCTCATCGTTGAATGGTTTAATTGCAGAAGTATTCCACGTCATGGCTGGCCTCTCTTTCTGCTCAGGTTCTCAGTCAAGCCTGAAACCGACACATAAACCGAAAGACAACAATTACAAGGCAGCAGTTCTACCGGCATTCACATGAGATTAAAATTGGCTTAGTGTATACTTATCTGAACTGTCTCCACAGTCTAGGAGATCCCATTTTCTTTGTACACGACTGCTAGCTAAAATAGAAAAAATTATGCATTACCACAAAGCATTTACTGAAAATTAAGTATTTAGTTTTGAATAGCATTTAGCCCTGCCTATGTTTACTTGTGTACATTGGTTCTTTCTCTGCCATTAGAAAAAATGTTTTTGGGTTTTTCCCAAGGAGCTTGTTATGATATGTTTGGGGCTACCTTTTTATAGTTTCATTTCTCAACAAGGTTAGTACATTGATTATTCATACATACATTCACGTTCTATTTAGGGAAATCACCTAACACGCATCTTCTAGTACATAGGAAGAAAAGTGCTTCTCATTATTTGATATTTCTAGTTAAAATGGAAGAAGGGAAATTTACAGGCATTTCTGTGATTCCAAAGATTCCTATGCAGCTCTGAATATCTTGGACATGTGCCTATTTTTTTGGTTCCCTTGTTTCCCCTATTCCCCGTGTCACCATTGTAGACTTTGACTTTGTTGGGCCTCTGTGGTGATTGGGGGAAGTTAGGACCTTGCCACTGGTTCCGCCTCGTCCCTGTGGAAACACCCAAGATGAGAGTTACAGTAACTTCCTCTACCCCTGACATTTACGTGAATTGACGTCCATGCCTACCTCAGATGTAGATACTAAGTGGAAGATCGGGTGCACGTGTGTGCCACTGCCTTATTGAGATGGGCGTTACACAAGATTTCATTAACTATGGGAATACTACTATGGTATGACTCTGTACTGTTATGATGGGTTTCAGTAAGGAAATAGGTAATTAATGTAGTTTTCGAGCAATATTGATAGCATGCTTACAGATTGCACAGCAATGGAGACCCATTGGATTCAGGAAGTATAGATATTTACAACCTAGAAAACAATTAATGTGGATAGACCCTCAAAAAGATATAAATACCTATGGGGTCATGTGAGGTTAGATATGTTGTGTGGGATCAATTAGTTGAGAAGAATTAGCTAGCCCCAGAACAAGATAATTGTTTGATCCGCAAGTCATTATTACTGCTGTTTCAAAATATTGCTTCTGGTTTGAAATATGTCATAGACTCTGTATCTCACTGCGCTTTGTGTATTATTAATACTCAGTCTAGTAAAAAAGGGGAAAAAGGGGAGACAATTGTTCACTCTTGTGGCAACTCAAATTACTTCATAAATTGTAAAATCTGGTATTTGTAAAGCGCAAACTACTCACCCTTACAGGTCTCAAGGCACTGGGGGCCGTCGTGGAAATTAAGTGAGCTATTGCCCAGAGTCACATGGTGCTGAGCTGATCTGCCTCCGGAGCCGGGGATCAAACCGTGAGCCCTGTACTCCAAAGTAAACTGCCCCGGCCGCTGCACCACACCTCTCATTCTTACCATTGACTTTATTAAGGTCATCATATTAAACATTAATAGAGAGTATACGATGTCTCAGATATGAAATCCATGCCTGTATATCCACGGGGTTCTCCCCAAGCTTCCTGTGTCATTGCCTGGTCCATACACCCCTTGCTCTTCACCCTCCAGTCATCCAATCAACCCCACACCCTTTTCTTACCCCTGGATTTCAGGGGTGTAGCTACCAGTGGTGCAGCTGGTGCAATGCGCAGAAGTGGTAGGGGTCCCAACTACAACAGGCCCTTTAGCCCTGAGGGGACACTTACTAGCATAGGTCTTGGAAGTATGAGTGCAAAATAACCATGATGGAGTTCTGAACATAAATGAGCAATAAAGATGACTTTAAATTTTGTTTTTATCTTGTCACATTTGCTTTGCGTTCAAAGACACAGGTGAAATGTCTGTCTAGTCTTCTGACAAATTGTTGCCTATTCTTTTAACATGTACACTGATGTTTACTTTTCTTTATCTTACTGGGAAAAGCTGAGGATTTTGTGAAGTGAACTATGTGTCAATCTTTCCAGTGTGAAAGGCTAGGCTGAAGGATGTCATTTTGTTCTAACACGCTAAAAAATTTAAATACCTATAAATGAAATTTACAAATATATCAAAATAAACAAACAGCTAGGAAAGCATGAATGGTGCACGTTTTTGTCTTAATCTGAAGTGTGATGGAAATAAGGATTTTAGTAGAATCAAAGCAAAGAAAGACACTTTACTTGGTGATGTGCAAATGATAATTATACGCTGAAACCCATTTTCCAAAAAGTATCTTTTGTGCACTATATGGTTTTATCAGTAAAAATATATGTATGTGCAAATTTAGTGGAAACAGCAATGGCAAATATGTTGTCTGTAAATTACAGTGAGCTACATCACCAAGTGTTAGTAATATATTTGTGACACTAGCTACATACTACATCCATACCTCTCTCCTGCTGAATGGATGTGGCTCATTTGCAACACTTTTTCTTTGTGAGACGCCTGGATTTTCAGAATCCCTATGAGTTCAGTGATGAGTTCAGTGAATTAAACATTGATGGCAGCAACCTCACTCTGAAAATTGTTCCAGTACTACTGTCCACTAGGGCCACAGAAGGTCTAACAGCAGTGGGAGCTTCCCGTTAACGCCATTTGATTCCCTCAGCTGTAAGAGTCAGGTTCTGAGCCGAAGAATTTACTGAAACCCCTGCAGGGGCACTATGAACATCACTGTGCGCTCACTGAATGGCCAAACAGTGCACATGCTCACTTTTGAAAATGCAGAGTGCACCATTTGGCCCTGGCCACTTGCCGCAAGCATATGTCAAAGAAGAAATTATGCCCAAGCTGCTGCATGTCTCCTGAAGACAAGACAATCACAGTAATCACTGCGTTCAGCTAGAAGGGTGCAGGGCAGGCAATGACAATTAGAAAAAGAACATAGATTTAATTAAGAAAGAGTGCCTGAAACGAGAAAACTATTAGTTTGAGTGTTGTTTGTTTCTTTTTATACTAAAATAAATACTTAAAAAATGCACAGGTAACTTGGGGTCGCTAATGTACAATTCATCCTGGAATAGGAATAGTTATCCTTTGAGACCAAAGGAAACTGTCCAGAATCTGGGAAAACAATATGTTGCTCCCCAGGGCCCATCTTATGTATTGGGCAAACATGAACAGTGCACCTGATTACAATGAATATGCTACCCTCAGGACATCTACAAACTCAGGGCTGCCCATGGTGCATTGCATCCAATGAAGTACAGAGCGGTTGCTTTTATTGCTTCACTGTTCAGGTGTTACCCACCTGCACTTTAGAAAGGAGACAGACATCCACCTGCAGGCGGGTTCAGTGAGTGACTGCACCTGCCTGCAGGGGGATGTCTGGTGGTCCCCTCAAGATGGCTGCCCTCAGGGGTGCATACTGATGATATATTGTGTACTTGTTAAAGAAATATACTTCTCTACATAATATTTGTTGCACGATTTCCATGCCAAATGTTTGCATGACTTAGATTGTACCTTGGAGCTAAAACATACCCTTGGCTCAAACTATTCCTTTTAATCTGTTAGCTCGCTCACCTCTACTACAGTACTGTACATAACAGTCACTCGAGTTCCTTCTCACTCTGTATCTAGATCAGGGCTACACACAACAGGAGTGTGTGCCCACTTTGTGTTCCCTCCAGGGCACTTTGGTATTACAGAAGGGGCCGCAAACACCTTTTGAGACCCCTTCTGTAATACTGATAGCGCTAGAACGCATGTAGTGCCAGACGTTATCTCAAGAGGGTATTTCCTGAGTTTCACAGGAGTGTGAATCCATGCAAATGTGGAAATCTCTTTGCCTTTGTGCCTGCATCCTACTATGATCATGGGTGAAAAGGCAAAGTAGCCGTCAGGAGGCGCACTGACAGTGTGCCACAAACAGATGGAACACTGTCAATGCACCCCTTGTGGGGCCCCAGCATCTTATGCCTTTGTGTGCATACACTTTACAAGGGCCAAACCTATTAGCTTTTTGTTGGAAAGTGCCCTTTTTGTATTGTCACACCCGCACCTTTTGCCCCAATGCTGATTGTTATGAGCCTGCAGTTTTTAATTTGTGAAGGCATGTTGCATAGGTGTTTTGCAAGATATGGAAGTCTGCATGGATGTTGAGCTTGCTGCAGGCAATATTTGTTTTAATATAAGGAAAATCAACAGTAAAAACTGGCCCAGCAGACCATAAAATAGGCCTACAAACAGCCAAATAAACGTCCCACACACTGACCTATCAGACCGGCTCATCATGCCCTGCATGATTGCCCTGTAGGCCAGTCTGACCCTGTGCACAAGGCCTCCATTGAGAAAGGTAAATACCTGGAAATACTTTGAGTTAGTCAATCTTTCAAATGTAAAATTATATTATAGCACTCATAAATGAGTAAACTAAGTACTTGGATTTCAAAAGATTGCACCTCACTTAGTTAAATCTGGAGGTTACATTAAAGCACATGTTCTAATTTTTCAGGCTTTCAGACATAAAGTTATCTCGTATTCCATCTGCTGTAATGCGGTTCCAGATTTACAAAAGCATTTTACTTTGGGAAATCCAGCAAAGGTGATACCCTAAATACAAAATATCAATTCATAGTGCACAATTGTGCTTTTCAGTGCTCAACTACCAATGCAAATCGCAATGCACACAGTACAGGTCTATGTGAATTGCAAATGAAAGGGGGAATCAAAGGAGCAAATACCCCTTCCTTGAAATTTGCATCGTAATGCACAGATCCTTCGCAACCACTCATGTAGGTGGAAGCTAGGCCTGGGTGGAGTTTGTGCAGTACTAGTCTGTGGAATTCCGCGAAGTGCCACTAAAACTCTGCTGCGCTCTGCGGAGTTCCACCAGCGGCTGAGTCTAAGTGGCGCTGTTTGCGATGATTTTAAGCACCGGGAGTTTGTCCTGCATTGTAAAAATCAGCGTGAACGGCACTCCGCGTTGTGCCGGAGGGTGCTGCTGCTTTTAGCCGCTCGAGTAGACATTCTACTTGAGAAGCAGCTTCCTCAATGTGAGCAGCAGATTTCTCAACACGACCAGTCGTGACCTGCCGCAACCTGCCGCGACCGCCCGCATTGGGAAATCTTGCCGAAGAAGGTCTAGAGTGTGATTTTTTCTTGTGAACGCTTGCCAACTTAATGTTGGTGAGCCGCGCAAGAGAATAAAACTCCACTCCGCGGAGTTTTGTGGAACTCTGCGCTCGGGAACGTGAAAAAAACTTTTTTTGTGTTCTTGGCTGTGAAAAATTGAACACATCAGAAGCATGTATTTGAAATGTATATTAAGTATGACTGACAATAGGAATATTAATGAACTGTTCCCAAAACGTTTCAGTTACACAAATAAGAAAATGTCGTTTGATATCCTGCTATTTATTAAGGGAGCATTTGACGTTGAAAACTTTAATTAAGAGTGTGTAAATTATGCTTCTGGTTTTAAAACAATAACATAATATATACGTTTGTCACTATTGAAGATTTGTATTAAAACAGTTTTTATTGTTTGCATAACAAACCAAATAAAACTTATGTCAAATATTTCAATAAATTCTAGGCTAATGCTGCACCGGCAGAAAGCGTTGGCAAAACTAATAGGTCGAAAAGGGGAGACTTATGGGCTTTACCGTTGCTTCTATAAAGGCTTTGCAGCAAGTTCAAACACCTGAACTCTGTGGGAACTGATATTAAAACCCCAGCGCCTTATGCAAAATGGAAAATGTGGTGACTACCCATGATGCAAAATTCCGAGCACTGACCACTTGTTCGGACCCTCTCAGATATGTGGAAGCCATTGGTAGAGTGGTTGTCCCTGCATAGTTTATGGCGTCCGCTCCCCCAGTAAGACACCAATCATTATGTGGGAGACCACGTTTCACTTACGCTGTCTGACCCTTACGAGCCTGTTTTCAGTTGCAAGACATACATATTTAACTTCAGATGGTTAACATATATGCAACACACCCAATTCAGGCGGGAAACTCAGAAGATTCCCGATTGTTTTTAAAAAATGGCTTTATTTTAGCTGTCTCACTAAATTGCCTCTGCTTTAAAAGAACTGAGAGGGGAAATTACATTCCCTGATTTTTGTAAAAAAAAAATCTCACTTTCTTTTTCTAAAATTATGGCATGCATGCATTAACTTCATCACACCTCACTCTGGGGCATTTTATCAAGCCAGGCGATAAAATTATCGCCGCTTTAGCGGCAGAAAACTGCCCTAAAACGGCGATAATGAGCTTGATAATATGCTCCATGTAATTCCAATTGAAGCCCATGTTAGATGTGAAGGATATCTAACATGGGCTTCAAATGGAATTCCATAGAGCATATTATCAAGCTCATTATCGCCGCTTTAGCGGCAGTTTTCTGTCGCTAAAGCGGGGATAATGTTATCGCCTGGCTTGATAATATGCCCCCCAGAAAGCCGAGTCTTGTATTAAAAGTGTATTTACTCTGTGGTTTCGAATGTATTTGGCAGTCATTGTGAATGAGCTGTGTAAGAGCGGAGGCGGGACAAGAGAACATACTATAACAAAGACTTTGTGGAGAGCAAGCATGACTGTCATAGTGAAATCGTGACCGAGCAGGTAATAAATAACATGCGGTTCAGCTACAAAATGAGGTAACAGACTCGCATTGTGTTCTCTGACAAGTGAAATATATATATTGGGATAACAGAGACAATGACTACCACAACCGTAGTGACTTCAGTTATGATGCACCCTGGGTACACTGCTGAGCTATTGTAATTTGTGAATACAAAAACCACATCCTGGGTCATACACCCAAACATGGATTCTAGGTGTCATCATAATTCTCACGTTTGAGAGTTACTGCACAATAAAAGTGGACTGTAGTGGATGACTCCAAGTGTGATGCGTTTAACAGAACAATCGTTCTTTTGAAAGTGTCATTCGTCGGCATCATTTAACTCCTGTAGTTCTCAAACATTCGCTAGTGCCGCGATACTGTTTCCAAGTGAGTTGGCAGCGCTGCGTTTGTATGTGGTATCCGGACAACCCTTCCATGTGTTTGACTAAACAGCAAACCACGTAAGAATACAAAACCTCGTATGCTGTTACGTAACTTCGTACGCCTGGGTGTGCTGCATGATGGGAGGTGTGCTGTTTAGAAAGACCTAAGAGGGCAGGTGAGGAAGGCAAAACAAAACTCATCTGAAGGCACCTGAAGATTGGCGCGGGGGCAGCTGTGGATGGGAGAAAAAAAGCTGTTTGACTGCGGAACAGAACACAGGGACCAGGCATCCCAAAAATGGCACAATTTCAAGTGTCACAAGTACCACAAGTACAGTCATTCACATATGGCTAACATAAAAGCATAAACAATGAAAGCTGCAGGCAGCTCTACAAAGCTGCAAATTCATATTGCAATCAGCAGGCTGGGTGTCCTCTCCTGATCCAATTTACCATCGACCTTTTGGAATTACTATTGGTCTGCACACCACTGCAAGCTATTAGGAACACCAGTGAGCCCATATGGTCTGGTGCAGAAAATGCAGAGTTGGGTAACATTTTTGAGTTTCGAGAACAGCAAGTTAAAGCATCAGTATGGTAGAAGGGACATGTAAGTAAGTAAATCTTTATTCGGTTATAAAAGGCAATAATAACCATTAAAGTACATATAAAACAATTCACACACAATATACATATTGTAAAAATTCTTTGAATTGACAGAGATTACTTCAGTCAAGATTTGCTCTATGTTTAAAAATACACTTTAAAAACGTACTAACACATTTCGTGATCAGTGCGGTATTCAAAAATTGCAAATGCAACATAGCGGGGCGACACCTTCTAAAACCAAGAGTTCTCAGCAATGGGATTAGCCATAGATTACGGTGTGTAGAATAGTATTTACAAAACAATACAGTATGCATTGTTGATTGTTCCGACATCTCATCGCAAGGGCACGCCATTAAACCCTCTTTCCAATTAGGGTATTTAGGAAAGGCTACGAGCCTATGGAAAACATTCAATCTAAATCGTGTCAACAAGAAACGCTCAAATTGTGACTCGACATAGGTCAAGTATGGTTCCATTTACAGTGTGGTCATAACTACCAAAGAGTGTTGGGCAGATGTTTTACTTATCTCCTTGCTCAATCGTAATTCTTCCATGTAGCTGAGAGCTCTCATTTTTAAATCTTTCTTCGGGATCTCAGCAATTAGTTCAGGGTTAGCATAATATTCATTAAGCCCCAGATCTGTGAGGAAGTTTTTCACGTAAAGCAGCCACTCAATTTTCCCCACATGTTCCAAGGACATGCAGTCTGCCACTATCTGTTTTGTGAGTAAGTTTTTTGTTGATGTCCAAATACGGCGCCACAACAAAAGAGGTTGGATTTTGGCCAAGTCTTCAATGTGGGGCATACCAAGTTCTGCGTGGCAGGCAAAGATTGATGCTCGCTTAGGAGCCATCAGGAGAAATCTCATGAATGTGTTCTCTGCTACCTGCAGGGCATTAGTATTTTTCTGTCCCCACAACCCCGCCCCATAGAGTGCGATGGAGTGGCACTTTGCTTTATAGATGCGAAGGAGCTCTACTGGTGGCCTCTTTCCTAGCTTCTGGGAACATTTTATGAGAGCAATTATTGCTCGCAGGAGTTGATGTTTACGTGCTTCAATAGCCGCTTTCCAATTAAGTTTTTCATCTATCATTACCCCGAGGTATGGGTATTGGGTAGTTGAGTCCACTCTCTCTTTATCAAGGGAAATGGTCCTTCCCCTTTTCTTTCCCTTTCCTGCCACCATCACATATGTTTTTTTTATATTTATTCTGAGGTCCAAGCTACCCATAAACTTTGAGTATCTATCTAGGGCTTTCTGCAACTCTCGCGGAGTACGTGCCAATATTACGGCGTCATCCGCATAGAGAAGCGCAGGTACGAGGCGATTTTTCACTCTAGGGAGGTCCTGCCCCCCTCTCAGCATCTCTACCTCGAGGCCGTTAGTATAAAGGAAGAAGAGAAAGGGGGCCAGCACACAACCCTGCCTCACGCCCCGCTCTACCTTAAAAGAGTCAGATAATTCGCCCTGTGTTCCAAAGCGGACCCTGGATGAGGCGTTGGAGTATAGTGCGCGAAGAAGGTGTACAAGGGCTGGGTCTATGCCCATGTCAGTGAGCACTGACGAAAGCTTCGAGTGGGAAACACAGTCAAAGGCCGCGGAAAGGTCGACATAAACCATGTATAACCTTCCTTGCTTTGCTGATACATATTTTCCCATTAATAGGGCTAAATTCAATGCCTGTTCAGTTATTCCGAAGCCCTCTCGAAAACCGAACTGGATGTCAGATAGTATATTAGAGTCATTTACCCACTCCTGAAGGTGCTGAAGAACCACTCTACCCAGGACTTTACCAAGGGAGTCCAATAATGAAATTGGCCTATAACAGGTCACATCTTCCCTGTTTCCCTTTTTGAAGATAGGGACCATGATGGATTGGGTCCAGGTTTTAATTAGCCCACACTTCATTACTGCATCAAACACTCTTTTTAAAATTGGGGCCCACAAATCTAGATTGAACTTGAAAAAATCAACTGGTACGCCGTCTGGGCCAGGGGCTTTTCCACATTTGCTCTTTTTAACAGCATTTATGACTTCATTTATTTCAAAATTTAAGGGAATCGGAAATAAGCTTTCTTGTGGGCTCTGATTACTCTCCTGTAATAAATCTACGCCTGGTGTTTTGCCAAAAACTATAGAAAAGTGATTTGCCCATATTGGGCCCTCAATCGCTACTTCTACTATTGGCAAATCACAAGTATCTGCCAGGAAGGGGGTCTTCACTACCTTCCAGAACTGCTCGCTGTTTCTATTCTGGGAACTCTCATATAATTGGTCCCAGAGAGCTTTTTTCAGATCTTGTTTTCTAATTTTGCAGGCTAGGCGGTAGGACCTCCTTAATCTACGGATCTCCTCTTGATCTCTTACAGGTTTTGTCAGCGCTTTTTTTAAGGATTTATGGGCCAGAGTACATTCATGGCCAAACCACCCTTTTTTCCCGCCATTGTTCCCTTTCTTATTACGAGTTAAAAGGTCCTTTACCTTCTCCATGATTAAACGGAAATTGTAAAGGAGTTCTTCTTCGCTAATAGCATTGTCGAGACACTTCACAATAGCGGGATATACCGCATAGACCACCTTATTTGTCATAGCTGCAGGGTCTATCTTTCCCCAGCCTATGGCATAGCCGTTTGTTTTTGTAAGGTAAATGTTGTTCTGGGCAAGTGCAGTCATCATCGAGTGTGATGTAAGTTGCCCCTGGTCAATAGCCAAGTCAAAAGCCAGTGCAGCGTGATCACTTTAGGTGTTGACTATCAGTCTGAAACTCTGAGCCTTGCTTTCAAGTGTTGCTGAGACCAATATATAGTCCATCGTCGACTCCCACCCCCTACCCAGATATGTAGGCTGTAACTGCCCTGATAAATTAATTTCATTTAAAATCACTAGGCCTAACTCTGACAGCGTTTCATTTAGGAAGTCTCCTACCTTAGTGTGGCAGAAGTGAGTCATATAATTATCTATATCTTCAGCCACACCACAGATATTGCTGTTTTTTGCATCGCAGGGGTAATGATTGATATCACCACCCCAAACGATGCTTGGGACGTCTGATCCTTGCATTGTTTTTGTCAGAATAGAGAGTTTGTTACGGAGAGTCCCAAGTAAATTTACTCTCTCACTTTCTGGCAAGTTGTCATACATGTTCACTAGAATTATTGTCCCATTCTTCGGGAGTGAGAATTTCAATATCTGATAATTGGGGTCTAGGGTAAGTGGTGTTACTTTTAACCCTGGTATGGTGTTTTTTATGAACACCGTCAGACCCCCCTTAGCCCTACCATGGGGCCCTGCCACTGCCGCTGAAAAATAGGTTTTATACCCTATCAGGTGCTGTTCATTGGTGGACCATGTCTCCTGTAGACAAATTACATGGTAACCTTGGACAAAGTCCAGCACGCTCCCATTCATTATTTTAGTGCGTAAGCCTGCAATATTCCATGACATAATTTGTACTATAGTGTCGTTTTTTCTAGGATCTGGGCGTTTATTTATACAGGCTGTCTCTACTGCTGGTGGGTGCTCTGGGGCTCTTTGCCCTACGTCACCCATCTGCATAGATTGATGGCTACTAATATTCCCCAGGGTAAAGGTGTCAGCTCCTCTAAGCAGTGTTAAAATAGGTACCGAGGAAGGATTGCTACTTTCCATTGCTTGTATTTCTGCACTTTCATTTGGGAGAACGGTGTCATTAGGGATAGTTTGATTTACCACAGTAAATTTTTGTGCTCGGGCCTGCTCTTCGCTAAGTCAATCTACATTTTCCAGGCCACACAGAGCTGAAAAGTGGTTATAGGTGGGTATATTGAACCTCTGATGTAACTGGGCGTAATTATTCAAATGCACAGGATTTAAGCTCTGGAATGGATGTTGGTTGTTAGCCGGACGCCTCCCAATAGACTGAGGGTTAAATAAATAGTTACGAGCGCTTTGATGGGGAAATTGATGGTCTACTTCCCGCCAGTCTAGGAGAGAGTCTTTTACAGGGTAGGGTTTACAATGAGAGGTCAATTCTCGTGGATAGAAGTAATTGACATAATGTGTTGAAATACCTTCCCCCCCTCTAGCTTCATACCAGTCGCCAATGCATCTAACGGCTCTGTGGTCTCTAAAGTTTATAATTATCACATCCCCCTTCTTTTCTTTTGGTCTTGTTCCCACCCAGCTTGTACGTCTCACCATTAGAATTTCCCCGTTTATATGTGCGGGGAGGGGTCGGTTTTGGTTCAACCAATAAATGGTTTTATTTTTTAAAGCATAGTGGTCCTCCCTGCTGTCCTCTGGGAGTTCAGGTACCCCTGTCATGATGATCGTATATGGGGCTGAGTCTGGGGGTAAATCCACTCTTCTACTTGGTGGAATGTACTGGGGCTGGGATAGCCATTCACCATTCCCATTGTCCATTGTATCTTTTCTCACCGTATTATTTGTTCCCTCAAGATTATTTTTGTTTTTGTTTTTTGGGTCTTCGACATTTCCTGTCAATCCAAGTTTGGAACTACTACCCACCCTTATCTCCCTATCTATTTCTATGTCGTTTGGTGGGGGATTAATTCTACCTATATCTGCAGTTTTTTTAGATAGCTTTCCCACAGAATTTTTCCCCAGTGCGGTATATGTTTTCCTTAAAGTACCGCTAGTTGATGGTTGTTCTGGGGAGATGGAGGGAGAAGTGGCTGGATCGACAGTGATAGTTTTAGTCTGAATTTTTAAAAGTTCAGATAGGGTCAAATTGTTCCCTTGCATTTGTTTGCCCAAGTCGTCCAAGTGTAGGCTTATTAGTCTAGTTCTCTCTAAGAGAGGGAGTAAAAGGGACTTAACCATGGTCTCTATTTTGGTGAATAGTTCACCCACAGGGTCCTGATCAGTAGATAGTCCTATAGTATTAATGCTTAAGGGAGAGTTATCTGTCACTAAGAGGCCGGTAAGAGTCGATGTTTGTGCTAAGGATTTAATCTTCTCCTTCTTAGCCAACGATGATATAATGGAAGGGCCTCGTCTCTTTCTTGAGGTATATTTATTCTCAGGGGGCCCTATAATCAGTGGGGGGGATATAACCAGGTTCGGCGAGTCTGATAACCCTGATATGGTTGAGCTAATTGTATTGTCATGAGGGGGAACCGTACCTGGGGAATTTATCTGAGGAGCTATTTCGTCCCTTTCAGGAATGAGGCCTGCTCCCTCATTTAACGCCCCCGGGGAGGGTACTTTCCCAATTGTGCCCAATGAAGAGCGTTTACCGGTTAACAAATCAAGGGATAAGCGCTTTTCTGTATCCGCAATTTCCTTCTCCAAAACAGTAGTTACGCGTTTGAAAAATTTATCTATTGTGCCAGAGACGGGGCCATTGGAAGTATTAACAGTTAGGGTAAGTGATTTCCCTACGTCTGATGGCATGTTAGAAAACTACGAAGGAATACTGAAAGAATGCCCCACGTTTACAAATCCAAATTGGCAAAAATAAAAGGTCCAAGAATTATAAATAGTTATGACAGTACAAGGTTACTACTCTTACGACACAGAAAAGATTAGGGGAGTGGCCCGTCCCGTCCTCAATCGTCCTCGGACGGCCACAGACGGCCCGCCCTTTGCCCGGGCTTAGCCCCGGTCTGCGTCCCGCTCGCGTCCCGCTATCGCGAGAAGAGGCGTGAGCTAAAAGGCACAGGCAGCAAAAGGAGGGGCCGGGAAGAGGCACCAGGTGCGCTGCACTAGAACGTTGCAGGGCAGCCTGGGCCTCGCAGTCCCGGCTTCAGGGATAGATAGCGCTGTATGTGAAACTTCCTCCGGGGGTTAAAATGATTAAAAGGTTCTCCAGCTACTCCTCCAAATGTTCAGGCAGCGTTTAAACCCAAGTCCACAGTCCTCATATGTGAGCGGCTCCCGCGAAGCGGGGGCCGCGAGAAGTTTTAAAGGCACAGGCAGCAAGAGGAGGGGCCGGGAAGAGGAACCAGGTGCGCTGTACTAGAACGTTGCAGGGCAGCCTGGGCCTCGCAGTCCCGGCTTCAGGCATAGATAGCGCTGTATGTGAAACTTCCTCCGGGCGTTAAAATGATTAAAAGGTTCTCCAGCTACTCCTCCAAAAGTTCAGGCAGCGTTTAAACCCAAGTCCACAGTCCTCATCTGCTAGCGGCACCTGTGATAGACTCTCTCACTGATTTGGCATGCTCCACCATGTTGACATCTGGTAACTCAGTGGTGGCTGTTTATTCGGTCCCATGATGCACAGAGACTCCATGCATATCACTCTCTAACCTTCTGTCACAAATTATCCACAAGCGCTCCTCCACCCCGGTGACGCTGCTCTCCATACCTCCTTTCTTAAATCTTCAACCCTCTGACTAGTTCCAGGCCTCTACCACCTTCTTCCAATGAAACTCTGGCCACATGACTCTGAGTCTTCTGCTGCCTTATTTACTCAGCCACATTAAGCAGCCACTGTGGGCTCTGGGAATGCACCTCCAAGCCATAGGCATATTTGCAGGATTTCTGGTAATTATTCGAGGAATAAAAATAGTAATTTATTGTTTTTTTTATAAGGTTCCTGTTAGAAATGGCGATTTCTGGGTGGCTGAGGCTTGCGCCAAAGCCAGGCAGAAACCACCACTCTAGTCAGGGCTGGGGAGTTACACGCCAAAGATAACCCCTGCTCACCCCCTTGGTAGCTTGGCACGAGCAGACAGGCTTATCCCTGAGGCGATGTGTAAAGCGTTTGCGCGCGCACCCAGCAACAACACCCAAGGCCCACCACAAAGGAAACTCCACACAAGGTATTCTATAAAAATAGCCTTTGTATTATACACAACACATTAGATAAAAACACACACTCTACAATGTGCCAACAGGCACGGGCAGAATTTACAAGGGATTATATATACAGGGGACAGGGCCACATGGACCACTGTCAGGAATTAGCACTTAGAACATAGCACAAATCACCAATAGTAAACATAGGACATAACACAAAGTAACTGTAGAGCACAGCCAGTCTCTACTGGCGCACTTATGACCTCAGTGTCATCACACTAGCATCAGGTGTAAAACCTATCCTGCACCTATCACAGGGGCATAAATCACATTATGCAATTCTCGCAAGTCTAACGCCTTAGACCTAGCCCCCTAAGTACACCTACACTAGGGGCGTACACAACACAGGGAAGTACATTCTTCCTACCATCAACCTACGCAGGTAAAACAACCTCCTAGGCAGAACTAAACACATTTAGAGGTACAAGACACAGGGTGCGCCAAACATACTATACACAGTACATTTCCTAGCACCAAAAGCATGAACACAGGGTGCGCAAAACATACTACACCGTACATTTCCTAGCACCAAAATCGCATTATAGTCCAGGTTGCGCCAGAACCTAAACGTAGCAGCTGCCCACTACTTGCTGGGCAGCTGGGGACAAGGCAGGGCCTAAACGCTGCAGCTGGCACTAAGTGCTGCGCAGCTGTGGAAGTAAAATGAGGCATGGGCCCTCCAACGGTCCTTGATACACTGTCACAACGTTGGAGCCACCTAGGCTCTAGAAACAATATTGCCCCCTTGTTGGAGCCATCTGGCTCTGGAAATACATAGCCCCTCTGGAGCGCACCGGCTCCGTGATTAACTGGGGCCCCCAGAGCGTTGGAGCCCTCTGGCTCTAGACTACTGATGGCCCCGTGGGAGCCTCGTGGGCCCAAACCATAGATTGCCCAGAATAACGTGGGAGCGGCCCGCTGCAAGACGGGGCCGCTCGAAACTGGCAGTACCGCATCGTGCCTCAATCAGGCACCAACCAGAGGCCATACGGAGCATCCCCCCCAGCCCCTTCTTACTCACCGGGCTGTTCTCAGGGGGGACTCCTCTCCAGATGCAGCAGGCAGCAGGCGGGGCTCTCTCTTGCTCATGAGAGCCTCGCCGAGGATTCAGCTGCCACCACTCTCGCCGCAGGCTTCACCGGTGCAACGGGCGGGGCTCTCTCAACACCCTGGGAGCCCCTCTCGGCCCGCAACCACGCCTCCTTACTTCAGCTGGTCACCCGGGGCTCTCCCTCGCTCTCGGGAGCCCCGGGGGAAGACAACGGCTTCTTCCGCTTCCCGGCTCGCTGGCCGGAACTTCCCTCGCGCTGGGCCAAGCCCCGCCCACGTCTTGGCGCGGGCTGCCTGGCTTCCGGTTCTCCCGCGACTCGGGCCACAGCGGTGATTGAGGAGACAGTTACGTCGCGGGGTGGGCACCCGCGACGTGAGAAATATTTAGAAGGCGGCCATGACGTGGGGTGGGCACCCGCGATCATCACGGGCAAAGTCACGGGGTGGGCACCCGCATATACTTAACATAAAGCGGAGTAGGCTCCCGCTATTAATGACCAAAGAAGCGGGGTGGGCACCCGCGAAAGCAGCATCATGGGGGAATCCCTACGCTGGGGATTCCCTCTCTCTTGCTCGTTGTGCAGCGCCGTGCTGCGAGGCCCACGCGCTCCCAGGGCCCTTGGTAGGCTGTAACAAGCCTTGGCAAAGGGAAAAGTTCTAATCAGTCCTGGGCATTAGAAAAGGGAGCAAAGCAGCTCCCAGCCAAGGAAAAAGGTCCAGTAAGTCCATCTGGCATCCAGGGGCTGGGCAGGGCCCAGGGAGGCAAGCCTTCCCCTGGGCCCCAGCAGCAGCACGCCCCTGGTAGATTCGAGTTAGAACAAGAACATTTTGTAAGGGGACACAGCCCCTTTTTATACACCAAATCCCTTTGTTTGGGTTCAGGGTGAGGGGGAAAACCAGTCGCAGCTGGTTGGGGAGCACCCTTGATGTGCTCAGCCCCTCACTCTATTCACTGGCAGGGCTAGGGTCATCAGTCGCACCACAGGGGGCGGAGCCAGCAGTGTGTGGGGAAAACCCTGCCCTATTCAGGTCCAAGGTGCACTCCTCCCCAGCCATCAGCATGCTAATCTCACACTCACCACTGGGGCAGACCCAACCAGACTCCTGGAGCCAGGCTCACCAGCCAGCTCCAGCCAATCACACGCCAGACGCACTGCACACAGAAGTGCCCACTTCTAGAAGTGGCACTTCCACACTAGGTACATGCACGCCGCACACATCATCGCGCAGCATTCACTCCCACGAGTCCGCACATACCAAACTCGGGCCTGCACACCCCACACCTCAGGAACTACTAGGGACACATACATTCCCCATGCATTCCTATGGGAGGGCAGGCCTATCTCACCACATGCACTCAGAGCACGCACGCACTTTACCCTGGGACACAGGGAAAGTGCGCAGGAACCAAACAAATCACCACACCAAGTCACCAATAAAAAGCAAAAAGTTCAGGGGTGAACCTGCCAGAAGGGCCAAGTCCAACACAACCCCCTTCCAGCCAAAACGCAGGGCAGACCAATCACCACCGTGATGGTCTTCCCTGCTTGGGGCGATAGAACACGGACGCAGGCCCGCACTGCAGGGACACTCTCCGGTTCTACGCCATTCTCAATCAACATGGTTCCATCTGAAAAAAAAACAACCGCAAAGAACTCAGGCCCAACTAGGCTACCCCACTGGTACTACCTAGTTGTCCACGGCCAGGACCAGGCCCTAGGCCACCCAGATACCACTGGTCCTTGCCAAACCCAGAGTGGGGGGTAGTAACCCCTGGCATACAAGCCATTCTCCACTCTCCCTCTCAGTGTAGTTCCCAACTACCACTGATCCTTCAACCTAGGGTCCGCACCCTCAGGCTGACCAGAGGTCACGGGCAAGAATGCCCCACCCTACCTCTACTTCTGGGGTTCCGCACCCTCCCAGGGAAGCACCCACCAGAACACAACTCTCCCACCAGTTTAGGACCTCTCTCCACCAACTGGTCTACCACCTGGGATCCAAGGGGTCAGAGGCGAGGACTCCCTCCCTCTGCACCCCCTTCCACTGTAGAGCAGGGTCTCTTCACCTAAGATGAGCCCCACCTGCCCTCAGGACTACAGCTGCCCTTACGTCCAGATCCGGAAACACCGACTACTGGCTCCCCAACCGAGGGACGTACCCTTTGGTCAGATGCCTGGCGAACCAGGACTTAACGAGGGTGACCCATAACTAATGGGTCGTGTGACAGTCTGCCTGGCGCTGATCTCACGACCTCCTGTCCATCTGACAGTGCGTGCAGACCCCCCAGGACAGAAGTGGCGACACCACGGTCACTCAGTGGCGACACAGCCCTCCCGGCTGGTCCCTGACCTACTGGTTCCCACTGGGGAATCCCTCCCCCTCTCACCCCTCCCTCTGGACTTCCGCACCCTCCCAACTGGAGCGGTACCGCCAGACACCAGGACTACTGGAGCTCTGATTACAGACGCTCCACGTCCTCTAGACACTGGGAGATCCTCCTCAAGTGACCTATTGGTACAGCCTAGGCCCCCGACCTGATGTTCCCTACAGAAACCATCCAGGCCCTGACACTGGGTTTCGGGCACCTGGAGACACGCAGTCCCACCCACTCCTTCTCCGCAGAGACAGGCCGTGAGCCCCTACACCGAGACCTAGCTGGGCTACTCTGAACCTCTTCCACCACGCTGGGCTGGAAGACACCTCAGCCACTACTTTTGGAATCACTCCCCAATGCAAGCTCCCTATCCCAGAGAACTCACACCCAATCAACCAGCAAGCTCCTTATTTCAGAGAACTCACACCATTCATCCACACACACACCCCCCAGACTAGTAAGACAGTTTCTACCGCCCCTGATTTCTCAACCTGACCACCACGTGACACAGGTACCACTACCCCGGGAACTGGGAATGGGAATACATGCACTGGACACACATCTGCTGCCACCAATGTTAGAAATGGCGATTTCTGGGTGGCTGAGGCTTGCGCCAAAGCCAGGCAGAAACCACCACTCTAGTCAGGGCTGGGGAGTTACACGCCAAAGATAACCCCTGCTCACCCCCTTGGTAGCTTGGCACGAGCAGACAGGCTTATCCCTGAGGCGATGTGTAAAGCGTTTGCGCGCGCACCCAGCAACAACACCCAAGGCCCACCACAAAGGAAACTCCACACAAGGTATTCTATAAAAATAGCCTTTGTATTATACACAACACATTAGATAAAAACACACACTCTACAATGTGCCAACAGGCACGGGCAGAATTTACAAGGGATTATATATACAGGGGACAGGGCCACATGGACCACTGTCAGGAATTAGCACTTAGAACATAGCACAAATCACCAATAGTAAACATAGGACATAACACAAAGTAACTGTAGAGCACAGCCAGTCTCTACTGGCGCACTTATGACCTCAGTGTCATCACACTAGCATCAGGTGTAAAACCTATCCTGCACCTATCACAGGGGCATAAATCACATTATGCAATTCTCGCAAGTCTAACGCCTTAGACCTAGCCCCCTAAGTACACCTACACTAGGGGCGTACACAACACAGGGAAGTACATTCTTCCTACCATCAACCTACGCAGGTAAAACAACCTCCTAGGCAGAACTAAACACATTTAGAGGTACAAGACACAGGGTGCGCCAAACATACTATACACAGTACATTTCCTAGCACCAAAAGCATGAACACAGGGTGCGCAAAACATACTACACCGTACATTTCCTAGCACCAAAATCGCATTATAGTCCAGGTTGCGCCAGAACCTAAACGTAGCAGCTGCCCACTACTTGCTGGGCAGCTGGGGACAAGGCAGGGCCTAAACGCTGCAGCTGGCACTAAGTGCTGCGCAGCTGTGGAAGTAAAATGAGGCATGGGCCCTCCAACGGTCCTTGATACACTGTCACAACGTTGGAGCCACCTAGGCTCTAGAAACAATATTGCCCCCTTGTTGGAGCCATCTGGCTCTGGAAATACATAGCCCCTCTGGAGCGCACCGGCTCCGTGATTAACTGGGGCCCCCAGAGCGTTGGAGCCCTCTGGCTCTAGACTACTGATGGCCCCGTGGGAGCCTCGTGGGCCCAAACCATAGATTGCCCAGAATAACGTGGGAGCGGCCCGCTGCAAGACGGGGCCGCTCGAAACTGGCAGTACCGCATCGTGCCTCAATCAGGCACCAACCAGAGGCCATACGGAGCATCCCCCCCAGCCCCTTCTTACTCACCGGGCTGTTCTCAGGGGGGACTCCTCTCCAGATGCAGCAGGCAGCAGGCGGGGCTCTCTCTTGCTCATGAGAGCCTCGCCGAGGATTCAGCTGCCACCACTCTCGCCGCAGGCTTCACCGGTGCAACGGGCGGGGCTCTCTCAACACCCTGGGAGCCCCTCTCGGCCCGCAACCACGCCTCCTTACTTCAGCTGGTCACCCGGGGCTCTCCCTCGCTCTCGGGAGCCCCGGGGGAAGACAACGGCTTCTTCCGCTTCCCGGCTCGCTGGCCGGAACTTCCCTCGCGCTGGGCCAAGCCCCGCCCACGTCTTGGCGCGGGCTGCCTGGCTTCCGGTTCTCCCGCGACTCGGGCCACAGCGGTGATTGAGGAGACAGTTACGTCGCGGGGTGGGCACCCGCGACGTGAGAAATATTTAGAAGGCGGCCATGACGTGGGGTGGGCACCCGCGATCATCACGGGCAAAGTCACGGGGTGGGCACCCGCATATACTTAACATAAAGCGGAGTAGGCTCCCGCTATTAATGACCAAAGAAGCGGGGTGGGCACCCGCGAAAGCAGCATCATGGGGGAATCCCTACGCTGGGGATTCCCTCTCTCTTGCTCGTTGTGCAGCGCCGTGCTGCGAGGCCCACGCGCTCCCAGGGCCCTTGGTAGGCTGTAACAAGCCTTGGCAAAGGGAAAAGTTCTAATCAGTCCTGGGCATTAGAAAAGGGAGCAAAGCAGCTCCCAGCCAAGGAAAAAGGTCCAGTAAGTCCATCTGGCATCCAGGGGCTGGGCAGGGCCCAGGGAGGCAAGCCTTCCCCTGGGCCCCAGCAGCAGCACGCCCCTGGTAGATTCGAGTTAGAACAAGAACATTTTGTAAGGGGACACAGCCCCTTTTTATACACCAAATCCCTTTGTTTGGGTTCAGGGTGAGGGGGAAAACCAGTCGCAGCTGGTTGGGGAGCACCCTTGATGTGCTCAGCCCCTCACTCTATTCACTGGCAGGGCTAGGGTCATCAGTCGCACCACAGGGGGCGGAGCCAGCAGTGTGTGGGGAAAACCCTGCCCTATTCAGGTCCAAGGTGCACTCCTCCCCAGCCATCAGCATGCTAATCTCACACTCACCACTGGGGCAGACCCAACCAGACTCCTGGAGCCAGGCTCACCAGCCAGCTCCAGCCAATCACACGCCAGACGCACTGCACACAGAAGTGCCCACTTCTAGAAGTGGCACTTCCACACTAGGTACATGCACGCCGCACACATCATCGCGCAGCATTCACTCCCACGAGTCCGCACATACCAAACTCGGGCCTGCACACCCCACACCTCAGGAACTACTAGGGACACATACATTCCCCATGCATTCCTATGGGAGGGCAGGCCTATCTCACCACATGCACTCAGAGCACGCACGCACTTTACCCTGGGACACAGGGAAAGTGCGCAGGAACCAAACAAATCACCACACCAAGTCACCAATAAAAAGCAAAAAGTTCAGGGGTGAACCTGCCAGAAGGGCCAAGTCCAACAGTTCCATACCACACATCTGTCATTTCTATGTGCTGTAAATACAAGGTGTTACACGTTCCCAATCCAATAACACTATGCTATTAATGATCTTGGAAGGATGGAATGCTTATAGAGCATATGTTAGTGGAGAGGTTGGCAGTGGTTTGCATCCTGTTCAAGTAGGGACCCTCACTCTAGTCAGGGTAATTGAGTCGCACAGCTAAAATAACCGCTGCGTACCCCCTTGGTAGCTTGTCATGAGGAGTCAGGCTAATCTCAGAGGCAATGTGTAAAGTATTTTTACACACACACAGCAATACAGTGAAAACTCTACAAAAGGAGTCCGCACCAGTTTAGGAAAATAGCCAATATTTATCTGAATAAAACAAGACCAAATTGACAAAAATTCAACATACACAAGTCAAAATATCACTTTTAAAAGATTAAGCAAGTTTAGTTTACAGAAATCAATGGATGCATTTGTTTTAGTAACAAGTACCTTAGATAAGTCAAAAATCAAAGACGGTGTAAGGCACAGGAGAGGTGAGGCACAGGAAATGCAAAGTGATGAGTAAGTTTCTTACTACACAGGGGAGGTGATGTGTTGGTTTCTTACTGGCAGGAGAGATGATGTGTTGGTTCCTTACTGACAGGAGAGGTGATGCATCGGTTACTGGACATGCACCCTCAGTTCCTTACAGCAGTATCAATGAAGAATCAGCACCCAGGGACAATACATAGAAAATCCAGACACGTTGCATCAATACAGTATCTGCAATGCACGTACTGCATCGATTTCACAGCTGTGAGGCAGGCGCTGCATTGATTCATCAGTAGTGAAGCAGGTGCTACGTCAGAGTCGAGCAGGTGTCGCGGATGTCGGTGACACGGTGCTCAAGACTCGCGCTCCTGTGATTTTTCTGATGTGCTGCGGTGGCACCCTGGGGACTGCGGTGAAAGTCATGCTCTGTGCATTGAGCAGTAACCACGCTTCGGTGCAGACAGAGATGATGTGTTGATCTTTTTCAGCAGTGCATAGCGAAAATAGCCGCTGGGAGTAGTTGCATGGATTTTCTCCGTTAGATCACCAGGTTACATTTCCAAGGGCCCAGGAACTGGATTTGGCACCACATGGCAAGTCAGGACTCTCAGCAGAAGAGCTCAGGACTGGCAGGGGAAGTCTTTAAATGTCCTGAGACTTCTTCACAGGAGGCAAGCACACACAAGCCCTTGGAGAAACTTGGAAGCAGGATGTAGAAAGCAAAGTCCAGTCCTTTCACTCCCATGACAGAAGCATCACATAGCGGGCCTGCACAACAAGGCAACAGGCAGAGTGGCAGTCCCTCCTACAGCATCCAGCTCTTTTTCCTGGCAGAATGTCCTCAGTCCATAAGTGTCCTGATTTTGGGGTGTCAGAGGTCCAATATTTATACCCCTTTTTGCCTTTTAAGTAGGCAAACTTCAAAGGAAAGTCTTTGTAGTGCACAAGACCCTGTCTTTCCCTGACATGGCCCCAGACTCACTACAGGGGGGTAGAGACAGCTTTGTGTGAGAACAGGCACAGCCCTATTCAGCTGTTAGTGAGACCTCCTCCCACCACTCTAGCTCAGGAAGGCCCATCAGCCTGGTGATGGGCCATCAGGATATGCAAGGCACACCTCAGCTCTCATTGTGTGACTGTCTAGAGTGAATGCACAAGACCCCAACTGTCAGCCAACCCAGACGTGAATTCTACAGACAGGCAGAGGCACAGAATGGTTAAGCAAGAAAAAGTCCACTTTCTAAAAGTAGAGTGTAATAGGTGGTCAGGTCCTTTTAAGTAGCTGGGTTAGGCCTCTTTAAAGTATATATAGACAATTTACCCAAGCTGTGAATATTATAATTAAAGCAACACAAGGACTAGTAAACACATTTCTTTGGCCTGTGTGTTTATTCAATGCGCTTTGCCTTATTTTGCAAATATTTCATATGCACTTCGACATATCATTCAGACAACAGTTCAAACATCAAGCACATTATTACATTAGGTAAACATGATTAAACACTTCATTACAAACTTAAAACACATTAAATCATTAAACACAAAATTCAAGAGTGCTCTTAGAGTGCTTTTCAGAGTGCTTTTCACTTGAAACCAGTCCTCTAATATACTCTATGCAGAGGTTATATTAATTATTATTGTTTGAGAAATCAACCTCTTGCTTTAAGTATCTCTTGGGGATAGAAGGATCTCTTAATAAAAGTAGGCTTTCCAATTTTTTGCGATTGCCTGCGGTAAGGTTTTTAATTTTGATATTATGCTCCCCAAGTATGTATGTTGACGCCTTTCGAACCCTTTATTATTTCAAGGTTCTCTTCCCTGAGTGGTTTAGGTTCTCTTTATTCTTCAAGTTCTACAGTTGTGTCAGTCTTCATGTGGTGTCTCTTGCCACATTTGGTGAAGTTTTGCTGATTGCTTCTGTCTTTTTTAACCACTCGTTTTTCCTACTCAGGTCTTGCATATCTACGGCAACTGCTCTCTCAGCTCACAGTGATGTAATTTGAGATGTTGTCAGTGATGTTATCAGTAATGTCACTGACCATGTTATAAGTGATGTAAAATGTGAGGTCATATGCAGCGCATTGCGGGGGCGTAACTTATAGTTAGTCAGGAAACTATAACTGCGGAATTTCACTGTTTTTGTACGAGTGAAATCCAAGCCTTACTATAATGTCCTTGCAACCTCAACCTTTGTTTTCTTCAGTGATATATATATATATATATATATATATATATATATATATATATATATATATATATATATATATATATATATATATATATATATATATATATATATATATATACATCCCTTTCAATTGCGTATTTCCAACATACAAAGACGATATGGTCTACGCCTTGACTTCTGTCTTGAGAACAACTTTTTCATTTTCAATGCTCAATTTGTGAGACAAATACAAGGCACAGTGATGGGCACCTGTTTTGCTCCCAGTTATGCCAACCTGATGATGTGGTACTGGTAGCAATAGGTGCCCAATAGCTACTCACATTATAGTGACCATGTAAAGATGTGGGTTCGCTATATGGACAATCTCTTTATCATCTGGAGGGGTAGCGAGAAACAGACTAATGATTTTACTGCCAGTCTGAATGCAAATGATTACATTTTAAGATTTGAAGGCAATATTGATGACAGTCAAATCGAATGTTTGGATATACAAATCCAAGTCCGGAACAACAAATTAACATCCAAATTGTTCCAGAGGAAAACAGTGGGTAATACTCTTCTACATGCTTATAGTCATCACCCTAAAAGTCTAATAAAAAGTATACCATTTGGCAAATTTCTACAGGTTCGTAGAAATTGCAGCTCTGAGGCAGGTTTTCTAGAGGAGTGTGAATTTATGACATCAAGATTTCTGGAGCGTGGTTATAAGAGATCAGATATAGCCACTGCCTTTAGTAAAGTGCTTAATGTGAGTCAGGACATTACAATTGCTCCCAACAGATTAGATGAAAAGACAGACAACTCATGTATTCACTACATATAATTGTTTGACACAGGATGTTAGGAAGAGCCTTACTAAACACTGGGATGTATTACATACAGAGCAGACATTAACTGATGCTCTAGGACAACACCCCAACATAACATACAGAAAGGGAGACTCAGTGACAAGCTGTTGAGAAACAAAATTACCCGAACCAAGTCTAAGATTGATCTACGCAGGGTTTTTACACATGTATGACCTGTAAAGCATATAAATACAGTTCCAATGTAAATAAAGTTTTCTTCCCTGTCACCAATTCCTTTAGAATGATTGCAAAATATCGTACATGTCTTATGGGCTTCTGTGTTTATGTGCTGACCTGCCCATGTCAGAAACCATAGGTAGGGAGTATGATGTTTCCAGCTAAGAAACGCATCTTTGGAGCACATGCGTGCAATTACAATCAAGGATAAACAATATCCAGTAGCACGACATTTTGAGGAGCTACATAAAAGTAATAGAAACCTGCTCCGCTTCTATGTAATAGATTGCGTCCTTCAGACATCAAGAGGAGGAGATAGAATTTGTAAATTACGACAGCAGGAAAGTAGGTACATACTTGAACATGTTGCAAAGATGCCAAAAGGTTTGAATTTCGACTTAGCTTGTTTTTTTAGGAGAATGAGCACATGAGAATTCATAGTTGATGAGTCAACATTTGTTAGCTATGTATAGAACAGATGAAGTGTCTACTGCATTTGCTTCTGGTACTGTTTTTTAGCTTCACAGTTTTTGTTGAGCACTGCACATTCAGATTTTAATCTTAGATTTTCTCCTCTGTGCTGTATTTGTCTTATGCAGGTTGAACAAAGGCACACTCCATATAACACCAGTTCCCTGTGATCAAACCTTGGATCCTGTGATTATAGACTGGGACAGAAGGTTCTTTTTAATTGTAGCACAAATCTGTATGGGCAGATGGGGTATTATATGAATTGAAAGTGCCAATAGTTAATAATTAATGAGGTGACAGTCCAACATTTGTAATATGTTAGAGATTACTTTTAGTTTGTCGTATTCATGGCTCTTACTAGGTATTTGCCCACTGGGGTGGAATTGAGTAAATACAAATATTTGTATGGAAATGGAAATGCAACTATGTCCCAGATTTTATGCTGTAAGAATGATTAGATAACAGGAAATTGGAGTATGTGTCCTCGGAGTTATATATTTAGAGCCATTTATAATGGAAGTTTTACATAAGATGAATATATCTCTAGCATGTGCCATCTCAATTATAAAAGGAGTTTAATTTGAAAATGAATTTCGTATAATATTTTTATTACACTTTATAGTTGTTTTCAAATAGTTGATATTATTTAAAATTATGTAGCATGTATTTGCTGATATTTATTAATGTGGTATTGGTTCATTGACATTGTTAAATACATGAAATAATGAAAAACATGTTATTAAATGACCGCTATCTACTCGTATTGTGCAGGTAGGAGTCCACTTTTTATGTTTACACATGCACATGTATTTAACTCTGGGCAACAATCCTGTGTGTACCCATCATCAAGGCGTGCAGATGCTGAAATGTGTTGGGCTAGTTTGGCCAAAGAATAAATTCACTCTGGAATTATAATTTAAGTCTATGACTTTTCCTGTCTAGAAGGAGTGCGCGCCGTGCAGTTTCTGCAACTTTGGTGGTTGGTGTAGGATTTAAGGGTTTCCTCAGACCCTGACACGCACCTGGCTGTTGGTCATTGGCACTTTTGAGGATGGTGCTCTGAAATATATATATATATATATATATATATATATATTCACTGAAAAAACCATAGGTTTCACACATGTTATAGTTAGCGGAAATTTTACTGATAAAAAACCAATGAAATTCCCCCGTTATAGTCAGTGCAGGCAACTATAACTCACGCGACCGCAATCCTCTGCTGATGCTAATACTGTATTTAGACACTTATTTGCCCATGTTTTCTTCCATACATTTTTTGCTATACATATATTACAAATATTTTTTTTTCATAAAGACACATATGTCATCAGCAGAAGATTGCGGTCGCGTGAGTTATAGTTGCCTGCACTGACTATAACGGGGGAATTTCATTGGTTTTTTATCAGTAAAATTTCCGCTAACTATAACATGTGTGAAACCTATGGTTTTTTCAGTGAATTTGCAAGGTTTTTTAAATGCTAATTCCTAACTATAACGTGTGTGAAACCTATGGTTTTTTCAGTGAATTTGTACGGTTTTTTAAATGCTAAGTTACTTTACGCCATTCGTGGCGTGCGCTCCCACTTAACGCAGTTCGTTCCGTGCGCGCACGGTGCGCTTCGCGCACCGTGCGCGCACAGTGAGCATGCGGTGCGCTTCGCGCACCGCGCGCCCACTTTACGCAGTTAGTGCCGTGCACGCACGGTGGGCACGCGGTGCGATGACAAAGCAAGAAAGCACGTCAACAAATCTGTTTCTGCTTTCCTCCGTGACTATGGTATGGGTGCCATTTACCACAACAACTTGCGTTATGACATGCAAGACATTTATAGAGGAGATGGTGTGCACTTCAATGATGAAGGGAACAGAGTCTTCCTCTTGAACCTTAGACTCTGCATCGGTACTTACTTGTAGGTACCACTAAAAAATCATTTCATAAACACAACGGCTCTTTTTAGAGCCCCCTAATATCTAAACACTTAAATCTGAATTTCATTTATTTTTTTTTTTTTTTTTCTACCGTACGCTTACCGTAAGCTTACCGTACGCGTACCCCGTGATTTTTTTTAAAATCAATAAATGTTTTCTTTGTACTTTACAGTCCTTCTTTGACCCGCTCACAAATGTAAGGGGGTCTGTAACTCTCCTCATTGCCCCCTTTTCTTGTTTTCACTCTTTTTTTTCTGAGTGAAACACACAAAATGGCGGCCGCCGCTTCCTGGTTTCGGCCGATTCGAATGTTTACTAAGATCTAACAGCCAATCAGAATCGCGCTCGCGCACGCCACCGTACGCGTACCGTAAGCTTACCGTAAGCGTACGGTAAGCGTACCGTAAGCGGGCTCAGATATATATATTGATTTAAAGGCTATTTTCTCAGAATCTACTGAACAGATTTACACCAAACCTACAAAAGGCACTTCCTTGACATAGGGACTACCTCTCTGCCAAATTTCTAGTAATTCTGTTCAGCCGTTCGGGCTGTAGCTCGTTCTAAAGGTCCTATGGAAAAATGCATGGGAAAAACGTGTTTTGGGACCCCCCTTTTATCTCAGCCCCCGCTTGACGTATCTCCCCGAGACTTTCAGGGTAGGAGCGGAGCGTAGCGCCCCACCTATTTTGAGAAATTCGCGAGGATTCATCGACCGGCGCCAAAGTTATTCAAAATAGAATGTTGCGGATTTCCTATGGAAAAGGGGTCCTAACTATAACTACCTACTGGCGACCGCCAGTAGGTAATATATATATATATATATATATATGAATTCAGCTCCCAAGCCTTCTTTACACTCAATTTCTGCTTACAAATAGGAGACAGCACTAATCCGGAATGGTTCCGCATGTATTTATTTTTTTTCATTTTCAAAGACCAAAGTTCTCCATGCTTACAAAACCAAGCCATTTCAGCCAAAAGACTTCTACTAGGCCATCAAGTTGCATTGTATAGAGTGTCTATTTAAAGGGAAACTTCCCTCCTTTTTCCATCATCACCCAATTAAAATAAACATCAGACTCATTCAGAGTATCCTTTCCGGTGAAGTACCATTTGTCAGAAACCTCATGTTCTGAATACAAGGTGCCCAAGTTCTTGTACAGTACAATTATTTCAAATATACATTTCTTTATATAAATCACATATGCTTATATTCCTTTTCTTTTTTTTTCCCCTTAATTTCACTGGGTAAAGCACCCCATTTTTCCTTTTGGCCCTCAACTTTTCTATTAACAAAAACTTTTGTTTTCTTTCCTTCAATTAATTATCAAGAGGTATAGGCATTTTTCTTTCTACAAAAGCCTCAATGCTGCCTGAGATTTGGAAAATCTATACAATTTATAATCCATGTTCAATAATTCTCAAAACATCACAATATTGACACAACTCAAGACTATATTACTTTGTCTCTGTTAAAATTAAGCTAATGTACACATACTTCTAGTTCAACATTTTAACGATGTTGTTTTTAATGAAATAATTTATATTGCCAATTGCGATGTAATTGAAATTAAGGAAATGTGCAAAAAAGTCACAGATAAAGTTCAAAGAAGCCATGCAGAGGATGTGTGCAGAAACGTCAAAAAATGTGCAAAATAGGAATGCGGAAGTATGGGGGTTGTTGAGGGATGCCACTGTGAGGTGACTGTGCACAAAGATGCAAAGAGATATATAGTGAGATATTCAGAAAATTATTACAAACTTATTTAAAATCATGTCTTCCTTATACCAGGATTCCCAATGTATCCTGAGATTCTTTTTCCCTTTTATCCCTCTTAAAGTCATTAATATATTTTACAGGTAATAAAGTAAACAGATGTCATAAAGTGCATTCTTTTAGTAGCATAATTTAGTAGGATTATTTAGCAGCAATCCTATAATCCAATTCACCCTTACCGTTAGACTGTAAAATGATCTCAGAGGTTGCTCTACTTCAAAGAAGGAAAATTATTCTATTCATCACTCATATTTTCAATACATATATAAGATATATATATAATTAGAATCAGCTAATGCATCCTCAAGTACATTAATTGGTTAGAGCGCACACCTTAGTAAAGTCTGTGCAAGGCATGGAGCCTTATTTATCTCTTTTAATAAGTACGCACAATAGATTTTTAATCACTTGTTTTAAATTGAACCAACTTCACCAATTAATGGCTTCGCCTTCTGGCTTTGTCCAACATATACAAGATAGAGGTCCCTGTGGCTGTGACAATAGGTCTCCACAGGATACCCTTCACTTTGTTTTTCTCTGTAAATATTTCTCACATCCCAGATGAGTGTTCCTTAAAAGGCTTTTAAAAGATCTGAGATTTTGGCATGTTGGTGTTGCCCTATTGTTTTTACATCTTTTACCCAATGCTCACACCCTTTTCTGTGTCACTAACTTTTTAAGATCTGCTTTAAGGTCAAGAAACACTAGAGGTGATTGAAGGTCAAAAGACTAGTTGTGAGTTTGCACATTGCTATGCTGCTACAAATGTAATAAACTGTTTGTGATCATTGCAGACTATCTGTGCTGTTCCTCTTTGCTTAGAAACTCCTGACCAGGTCTTGCTCGATTTTTTTTTAATGTTGTAGATGTTTTTAGGTAGTTTAGGGAAGCTAAGAACTTAGCCGTGATCAAAGACATAATGGTCTACTTGCAAATGTGCACATTTGGTCGTTATGTAGTCAACAAATGAATTTGATGTTGTTTTTCTTTTTGTGAACTGTTTCTTTTATGGCTGTATTTTACCACCGAATAATGATTCATTATTATTATAAGTACAGTAATAGCATATCCTCATCTTTTTAAATCTTCAGAACATCTCTTGTCCTTGTGATTCAAATTCCTCAGTTTCCGAGCAATGCTTTCTTGCTCTTAAAAACTCCCCATACGGAACACTCCACTTGTTTTTTGGTGAGCACTGTTCGCACATATGCTATTTCAACTTGTTGGTTATCGATTCAGTTTTGTGCATAATTTTCCTTTTTCAACATAAACTTCAGTGTCTAAAAAGCTGATTTTGACATTACTTATTTCATAAGTAATTAGCATTTCTAGGGATTGGTATTTAATGATTTTCAAAAATTCATCAATTGCTCCTCACCTCCCTCCCATATTTAACTTCCCAATGCCCCATCTTTAAATTGGCATGTGGTGGGGAAAAGGTTAAATATATATATATACATATATATATATATATATATATATTATCTACTGGCGGTCGCCAGTAGATAGTTATAGTTACAACCTAGTTTCCATAGGAAATCTCAAAATTCTATTTTGAATAACTTTGGCGCCGGTTGACGTATCCTCGCGAAATTTTCAAAACTAATGGGGCGCTCCGTTCAGCTCCTACCCTGAAAGTCTCGGGGTGATTCGTCAAGCAGGGGCCGAGAAAAAAGGGGGGTCCCAAAACGCATTTTCCCCATCCATTTTTCCATAGGACCTTTAGACACAGCTACAGCCCGAACGGCTGAACAGAATTACTTGAAATTTGGCAGAGAGGTAGCCATAAGGTCAAGGAAGTGCCTTTTGCAGGTCTGGTGTAAATCTGTTCAGTATTTCCTGAGAAAATAGCATTTAAAAGCATATATATATATGTGGGCGGAGCCTAACCACACATCTCATCCTGAGATCTGATTGGCAGTCAGCACTTCATCCAAGAAGTGTTGGCAGCCATCTTGGGACCAATATACATGATAGCACCTCATTAAAAAGCATTGCAGTTAATAGAAGGTTTTAAGACTTTAGTTACATTATAAAGCATTTGTTGATGGTACCATACTCATTTTAGGAATTGTGGTATGTTCTAAGGTGATTTCACCATGTGAAAAAGCCTTCTGCTTGGATATCATGATTGAGAGAAAAATATTTTCTCATGCTTTTACCACAGAGGTTTGAAAGGTGATCTATAAGCTAAACTGAGAGCTTATTTTCTGTAAATTCACATTATCTTTCTCAGTCATGTGAGAATGAAGTCTGACATTCTCAGTAAAACATGTACATCCAACAAGGGCAGAGACTGTCAGTTGATTCCTTTGTGTTCTACTGCAGCTTCCCAGAGTGTTCCAAAGAACTACTAGAGCGCTAACAGTCCTACTTATGATAAACGTATGGCACACCTGAAGCCATCTTGCTTGGATTAATGTGGTAACTCTTAAAACATTTAATTTAAAAAGGAACAAAATGAGGGGGTTCATTTTTCCATAAAAAGTATGATTTGTGCTGCAGAAAGAAAAATTAGGTCATATTTTGTGTGACTTCTCAAATCCTCTTCTATTTCATTAAAAAATTCTAACATGCAGACTGAAACATGCACTTTCAATACCAGCAGCAGTTTTCCCTGGTGAGCAGTAGCTTTACTACAGTGATCTAATGAGCAAAAAGAGTGCTAACATTCTGAATTTATGACAAATGTGTGACACATCTGAATGCCTTCTTGATGGAATCAAAGTAAAAAACTGAAAGTATTTCCTACTGAGGAGACTGCAGTAAATGAGGAAATTAGGAAACTTCATAACAAATAAGTCTCCCAAGATGGCCACCAGAGACAAAAGAGCCCAAATGTAGCCCAAATATCACCCAGATGTAGCCCAAGTATAGCCCAATGACAGAATGTCCCAGAATGTTCTTAAAAACAACTAGAGCGCTTACTGTCTTCATTATGACAAAAGTATGGCACACCTGAAGCCATCTTGATTGGAATAAACTGGTAACACTTAAAACATTTAATTTAAAAAGGAACACAAGGAGGGGGTTCATTTTGCCATAGAAATTATGATTAATGCTGAAGAAAGAAAATGAGGGCACATTTTGAGTGACTTCTCAAATCCTCTTCTATTTCATTAAAAAATTCTGACATGCAGACTGAAACATGCACTTTTAATACCAGGAGCAGACTTCCATGGTGAACAGTAGTTTTACTACAGTGATCTAATGAGCAACTAGAGTGCTAACATTCAGAATTTATGGCAAATGTGCCTGGATAAAAAAACATAAAGATTACAAATAATTTAAAAGTTCTTTGTCGCTATTTGAAAAATCAGAAAATATGTCCTCATTTTAGTTTTTTAAAACACTAACCATAATTTTGATGCAAATAAGACGCTCTCATATATGTAATTTCTAAAGGAAATGCTCTAGGTATTACAGTTTTGATTACATCAAGATGACGTCAGGCGTTCCACACTTTTGGAATAAATATAGAATGTTAGCAATCTAGTTGTTCATTGGGATACTGTTGAGAGGCAGAGGCCAGGGGCACGGACTCTGAAAATTGAAGGCAGTTAGGAGAGTGCAGAGGCAACGATTTGACCACACTGGGCTGGCAGGAAGGGCAGTGGCAGCACAACAGACTATGGAGAGCAGTGGAAAGGGGGGCAGGGGCAACTAACCAACAATACAGGACTGGCAAGAGAGGCTGTGGCAATATAATAGACCATTGTGGGCAGAAGGAAGAGGCGGTGGTAGTACAACCATACATGCCAACAGACCTGTTTCAGCCAGGAAACGTCCAATGTTTTTAAGCTCAAATGGGCTTTATTTGATCTGTCTCCTGTCTACAATCTCCTCTTTTTCAATGTAACTCAAAGGGGAAAATCAATACCACAGTTTTATTTCAAAATCTCCCTCTTACCAAGTTCAAAATATTCGCAAGTATGGTACATTGGATCATGGTAGGCAGGAGGAATTGGGGTAGGGACATGGACTCGGATAACAGAGGACAGGAGGGACATGGAGAGGTGCACCAAACTGACCATACAGGGCAGGCATCAGGGTTTGCAGCAGCACAATACACCACACAGGGCATGCGGGACGGGAGTGCAGCACAACAATCCATAGAAAGCAATAGGGAGGGGACAGGACCATGCGCATGGACAACAGAGAACAGAGGGGAAAGAGGCAATGGTAGCTAGCTGACCATAATGGACAGACAGGAGAGAAAGCTGCAGCATAACAGACCATAAAGGGCAGGAGGGACGGATCAGGGGCATTATAATGGAACAGACAAGCCAGGAGGGAGGGAGTAGGGGTCTGCACATGTAAACAGAGGGCTGGGGGCAAGGGGGCAGGGCAGGAGCAGCAAGATTACCATGGAGGTCAGGCAGGCTGGGCACTAGAAGCAAGACACACCATGAAGAGCAACAGTGAGACTGTGATGGCATACACACAGACCATGGAGGGAAGGTGGGAGGGGGTCAGGGGCAGCTAACTGACCACACAGGGAAGGTGGGAGGGGCCATGGCAGCAGAGAAGACCATGCATGGAAAGTGGGAGGGTTAGTGGCAGCACAATGGCTATGATGGGCAAGAAGGAGGGTGCAGGGGCATGCACAAAGGACCATGGAGGATAGAAGGGAGGGTCAGGACCTGGGCACAGACAAGAGAGTTCATGGGAAGGGGCCTCACAACAGACCACACGGGGCAGGCAGGAGGAGCAGTTGCAGCACAACAGACCAGGGAGGGCATAAGGGTGTGGCAGTACAATGGACCATGTAGGACAGGAGGAAGAGGATAGGGGCATGGCATGTGGACAGGCAGGGTGGAGGTGGCAGGGACAGGTTACAGTCATCTGACAATGCTAGGCAGGTGGGAGGGGAGTGGCAGCTCAACAGAACACTCAGAGTAGATAAGAGTGGCAGGTCCATGGAACATGGTGGGCAATAAGGATGGAGCAGGGGCATGCACAAAGACATCGTAGGGCAGGGGGAAGGAGAATAGGGGCAGCAAGCTAAGCACAGAGGCTAAGCAACAGGTCAATGATGGGCCATAGAATTGGGCAATGGAGGGCAGGAGGAGTGGACTGGTACATCATGCTAAATGGAGGGCAGTGGCAGCACATCAGACCATGCATGGCAGGAGGGAGGAGGCTAGTCCATGGATTCAGACAAAAGAGGATAGGGAGGAGGTGGATGGGGCAGCAAGCTAACTGTTCAGAGAAGGTGGGTATTAGGAACTTTATTGTTTTTAAAATGTGTGTCTGTGCGAACTACTTAAAATATGAACAAGTAGGCAGCATAATCTCACTTTTATTCAGGAAGAAGAGAACATTTGTGACTGTGACTCCAGGCTCACTTGGTAGAAACACCCACCTCCCATCGCAAAATGTAATGCCAGTGAAAAGGGTAGGTGGACGCAGTGTTATATAGAACATAGTCCTGAGAGCACGATTGAAAATGAAAACTAGATATAGTGTATGGTATAAACTATGCACGAAGAAGTGTGATATAAGATGAACCGGGGCGTGAAATATAATATGCAATACATGGTGCACAATGACAGATTCATTGGAGAGCGCGAGATAGCACAGGCACTAGCGTGTGCTATGTGATATGCGCCTTGGAGTGTAATATGCACAGGGCAGTGTTGTGTAACTTAACTAGTCTCTAAAGTTGTAATATAAAATATGTGCTGGGGAGTGTAACGTTGCATATGCACTGTGACAAAGATATGGATCCCAGATTGTAATATGTATGGCATAGCGCTGTGCTTTATAACATAGGCATCGAGGAAGGCACGTTAGATGGGGCAATATTACCTGTGCGAAGGCAAGTGTGGCATGACATATTCACGGGGTGGTGTTACAGTGCACATGGGCTAGAGAGTGTCATAGCATACGCACTAGCTGGTGGAATACAACACAGAGGTGTGTGGCACTCGGCGGGCACTGGTGGGTGTAACACAGCATTGGGCTCAGCCAGAACACGCTGTGACTCTAAAGTGAGGTTCATCTCCTTTCCAGAGAGTAAAATAAAAAGTATTACACATCCGGCGGTGGATGTGTGTTTTATTAACCGTGAGGGGGGTTTCCTGCATAGTCTGGTCGAATTTTTGTCGAATCCCCTTTGAATGGCTTGGTGTGCATGTGTATTAAATGTGCCCGTCAATAGCTACCAATGTTTGTATAAATAAATGACAAGGGTGTCTACTTGGAGAGTACCCACCGGCGGGGGCACCGGGATTAGGCACGGTAGGGCGTCAGACACATCAGAGCTTCACTAGCGGTGTGAATACATTCCACGTGGATTCATTGTATGCATAGTCGCCTTTTTATGAATATCACGCAAATCGTCATGATGATAGGTACATACGGTTTGTCCAGCATGTCCTAGGTGTTTCTATTAATATATATATTTTTTTTAAATAATAAAAAACCATGGCCGGTCCAGGGGGATGGGGTCCCCGGGGGCCATAAGAGGCCTGAAGTTGTTTTTTTTTTAAAAAGGCCATGACCCGTGTGTTGGGGTCCCCGGGGCCGATTAAGGCCTTGGGAGGGGGGCCACGCGGCCCCCTTCCAAATTAATTTTTTTCAACAAAAACAATTAGGGTGCAGGCCCTGGGGGATGGGGTCCCCAGTCAATAAATTAGAAAAAGAAGGGGGGCCACACAGCCCTCCTTCTTAAAAAAATTAAATAAATAAAGGACAGGCATCGCGCCGGAGGGTACGCCCCCTCCTTGCAGCACTCTGCAAATGCGCCCCCTGGCCAGTTGTAAGTTGGGGAATTAATTCCCCTTCAATACTGAGGGTCCCTGTGGGCCAACTAGCCCAACAGGTATCTACCAGTATGCGCCAGGAAGCTGCGTTGCAGACAGGTGTTCCGAGGCCAAGCCCCTTTTTACACCTCTATGCAACGCAGCTCTGTGGTGCTTACTGGAGGTACCTAGTGGGCTAGTTTGACTCTAGGGACCCTTAGGATTCAAGGGGATGTAATCTCTCAACTTAGAACGGCCACAGGGAACGTTTACAGAGTGGTGAAGGGAGGGGACGGGGCCTGAGGTGACGTGTGCAAACACGCCCTATGGCGCGTTTTAAGTTGGGGAAATAATTCCCCTTCAATCCTGAGGGCCCCTGGGGCTAACTAGCCCACCAGGTGCTTCCAGTAAGCGCCACTGCGCTGCGTTGCAGAGAGGTGGTCTAGGCCATGCCCCTTTTTACATCTCTCTGCAACGCAGCTCTGTGGTGCTTACTGGTGGTACCTAGTGGTCTCGTTGGACCCTAGGGACCCTCAGGATTCAAGGGGACTTAATCTCCCAACTTAAAACGGCCACAGGGCGTGTTTACATAGTGGGGAAGGAAGGGGACGGGGCCTGAGGTGACGTATGCAAACACACCCTGTGGTGCGTTTTAAGAGGTAGTTTTAATCCCCTGCCCTATTATATACTAGGGGTTTACAGAGGAGGTCATGCTAATCACAGGGGGACCCCAACGCATAGTGTTCCCTAGTGTATGTAAGTGTTTTCACTGTATTCTGAGTGTCTTTTAACATTGCACTGGCTCTAGGACTGGTTAGTCAGACTCAGTTACCACCAGTATCCGTCTGAAAAAGTTGAGGGTACAGGATGATTTTGCAACAAGGCTTCTTTCTGCTCTTCTGTTTGTTCTTTCTGCACGTTATCCTTCTTCCTGCACTTTTCTTTGTCTTTGAGGACTTCTGTTGCTTCCTTCTGCATTTCCTTTTTATCATTCTGTGCGTTTTTTCTTCTTTCTTCACATGTCCTATCTCTGTATGCATAGTTAGAAATTAGCATTTAAAAACCTTTGAAATTCACTGAAAAAACCATAAGTTTCAGGCACGTTATAGTTAGGAATTAGCATTTAAAAAACCTTAGAAATTCACTGAAAAAAACATAGGTTTCAGGGGCGTTATAGTTAGCTGGACTTTTCACTCGTACAAAACCATCGAAATTCCCCCGTTATAGCTAGTTCAGCTAACTATAACTCGCGCGCCCGCAATGCACTGCTGATGACGTCACATATTACATCACTCATGACATGGTCAGTGACATCACTCATGACATCACTGATGACATCTCAAATGACATCACTGATGACATCACTAATGACATCATCCTTGTGATAGAGTGGCAGACCTCCTCTCCCCTTAATATAACCTTTGATACCCACATTAAAAAATAGAAACTAAAATTTTAAAAATAATGGACATACCAATACCAGTTACAACAACCTATTTGTAATTCTAAGATCCACCTACACATCCACTCCTTCACCAACAGTCTTATACAGTCACTCATACATGTACTCATTCATCATATGTACTCATACACCTATACATCCTGTTACACAACGCCACTCATCCATAGAGTTACTCACACACATAGTCACTCATGATAATAAAGAATCAAACATCCATTTACTTGCATATACAGTTATACACACACCACCACACTTACTTCTACAGAATCTTACACAAACTTAGTTTTTTAAACAATCACTTATAGAAACACATACTTATTCATACAGGAACTCTTCCAATCTCTCACTCTCACATATACTCACTTATATACACCAATAGTCACATATACTAGTTTAAAACATATGTAGTTGCTCATAAAGACACAATTGAGACAGTCATTCACTCACTAACACACCCATGCACACACTCATCCACCCATACAGTCCTGCACACATGCTGTCTTCAACACATACAAACAGTGAGACACTCATTCATGCACCTGTGCACTACGTAATACCCCCCACCGAACCATACAGACACTCAGACACTCATACTGATACTCAAAAAACCAACTAACAACCTATATAGACACTCATGTAGCTACTCATCAACCCATTCAGCCACTTATACACAAAGTGAGAGACTGATACAGATATATACATATTTAAACATTACTCACTAAGCCATGTATTCACTAAGATACACTTAATCAGTCAGTTATACAATCAATTTTTCAAAAACAAATCATCCATTTAGACACTTATATACCCATTTATTCTTCCATCGACATTGAGATATACATATATAAAACATATGTCATTTTCAGAAAAACACACATACACTGGATGATGTCATCAGTGATGTCATCAGTGACGTCATTTGAGATGTCATCAGTGATGTCATCAGTGATGTCACTGACCATGTCATGAGTGATGTAATATGTGACTTCATCAGCAGTGCATTGCGGGCGCGCGAGTTATAGTTAGCTGAACTAACTATAACGGGGGAATTTCAATGGTTTTGTACGAGTGAAAAGTCCAGCTAACTATAATGCCCCGGAAACCTATGGTTTCTTCAGTGAATTTCTAAGGTTTTTTAAATGCTAATTTCTAACTATAACGTGCCTGCAACCTATGTTTTTTTCAGTGAATATATATATATGTATATATATATATATATATATATTACCTACTGGCGGTCGCCAGTAGGTAGTTATAGTTAGGACCACGTTTCCATAGGAAATCTGCAACATTCTATTTTGAATAACTTTGGCGCCGGTTGACGAATTCTCGCGAATTTTTCAAAATAGGTGAGGCGCTACGCTCCGCTCCTACCCTGAAAGTCTCGGGGGGATTCGTCAAGCGGGGGCTGAGATAAAAGGGGGGTCCCAAAACGCGTTTTTCCCATGCATTTTTCCATAGGACCTTTAGACACAGCTACAGCCCGAACGGCTGAACAGAATTACTTGAAATTTGGCAGAGAGGTAGTCCTCAGGTCAAGGAAGTGCCTTTTGTAGGTTTGGTGTAAATCTGTTCAGTAGATTCTGAGAAAATAGCCTTTAAATCCATATATATATCTGAGCCAGCTTACGGTGCGCTTACGGTGCGCTTACCGTACGCGTACGGTGGCATGCGCGAGCGCGATTCTGATTGGTTGTTAGATCTTAGTAAACATTCGAATCGGTCGAAACCAGGAAGCGGCGGCCGCCATTTCTTGTGTTTCACTCAGAAAAAAAAGAGTGATATCTTGAAAAGGGGGCAAGGGAGAGAGTTACAGACCCCCTAACATTTGTAAGGGGGTCAAAGAAGGACAGAAAAGTACAAAGAAAACATTTATTGATTTTAAAAACAATTCGCGGGGTACGCGTACGGTAAGCTTAACGTACGCGTACGGTAGAAAAAAAAATAAATAAAAGAAATGAAATGCAGATTTAAGAGTTTAGATATTAGGGAGCTCTAAAAAGAGCCGTTGTGTTTATGAAGTGATTTTTTAGTGGTACCTACAAGTAAGTACCGATGCAGAGTCTAAGGTTCAAGAGGAAGACTCTGTTCCCTTCATCAGTGAAGTGCACACCATCTCCTCTATAAATGTCTTGCATGTCGTAACGCAAGTTGTTGTGGTAAATGGAACCCATACCATAGTCACGGAGGAAAGCAGAAACAGATTTGTTGACGTGCTTTCTTGCTTTGTCAATCTGTGGACAGAAATGATTGGACCAGTTCCATTTTTGCCTTTGGCATATGTTAGAAAACACAAAGGCAGTTTTAGGGAAAAGTGAAAACAGTTGTGCAAAGGTGTCCTTCATAAGCATTTCCAGACCTACCCCAGTCAAAGTGCCTAGGTCATTGCCACCACAGTGCACTATTATGAGGTCAGGGTGTTGGATTTGCATGAAGGATTTCACCAATGGCATCAATTGGTGCCACTTTAACCCTCTCTGACCAATCCATTTAATGTCTACATTTGGCAAAGCAAGGTCTCTCACCATATCTGTTTTCTCTGCATACTTTTCACTCCAGAAGACATAGCTGTGCCCTACAATCCACACTGTGAACATCTTCAAAGGAGAACTGGATGCACTCAGGAGGTGTAATTCAGTAGAATGGTAAAAAGAAATGAAAGACAGTTTGGAAATGGGGGCATACATATTTTTTTTATAAAAAAAAAGGACTGATTGGCTGTTTCATACCATTCTAGAATAAAAACTAGGCTGTATGTGTAAATTAATAGAAGCATGTTTTGTATTGGTACAGAAAAATGTGTTACCAAAGAACAGTACTATGGATTTGCTGTTAGGTTTGAAAAGTCAAGCACTCTTGCTCTTTGGAAATGAAACATTGTTTGGTGAACTTCTGACCTAACTCCACACAGCAGTGTTCCATGAGCTGTTGCTATGGTAGCAGGCAGAAGTCAAGTTGGGGGAAGGGTACTAGGTGGAAGTCAAGTTGGGGGAAGGGTACTTTTGGAAAAGGGTTGGTTTTCAACCAATAGAAATGTGTGATTACATTTGAAAAAAAGGGGGAAGCACTGAGATTTGAAATTAACATGTATATGTGTGGAAAAAGAGAGGGAAAGTTTGCCATTATCTGGTTCTGCTGAGAGGAGAGAGGTGTAAAGAACAGAGATCCTGGCTCTGATAATCTGCTGTTTGAGTGCCACATTTCTTTCACAACTAACTAATTTTAAAGGTGAGTTTAGAGTTTGAGAGGGGATGTATATGGTAAATTAAGAAATGAATAATAGAAATGGAATTCCTTTTGTTGAAGTTGTGTTTATCATTTTCTGTTTTGGGAGAAATTTAAATGTGAGGAACATGTAAAATAATATGGACTATGTTTTCACGATAAATTAAGGTGTACTGGTAAAAATAAGGAATACTTTTAGGGTTTGAGGTTGCACTCAGTAATGCAAATACATTCAGCATTACTAAGGCTGGTTGCCCTTGCTGGAGTGTAATCAGTCACCCAGGTTACACATGTTGTTGGTCTCACAAAGCTGTTTGGTATTGCTCTGGTGATTTTACATTTGCATTAGATGGAAAGGGGGAGGTATTTTTTTATGCAGAAGCAGACTCTTAGCACACAGCCAGCTGCTTACCCTGTGGAATCATGCACAGTATTCACAACCGAGTGGGGTTTGAGGTTTCAGTCAGTAATGCAAATACATTCAGCATCACTAAGGCTGGTTGCCCTTGCTGGAGTGTAGTCAGTCACCCAGGTTACACATGGTGCTGGTCTGAAAAAGCAGTTTGGACATGTGCTTTTTTAAGAATCTAAAAAGTTGGTTTAAAATGTGTCAGTCTGTAAAAGTGTTTATCACTTGCCAAAAAAAAGAGTAGTAAGTGTGCTTTCAAATTGGCAAAGAAATTTCGTGTTGTGACTAATATGAAAACATGACTCTGTGTGCAAAAAGGAATTACAGGCAGAGATTTATTGTGTATTGCTCTGGTGATTTCACAGTTGCATTAGATGGAAAGGGGGAGCCATTTTTTGGTGCAGAAGCAGACTCTTAGCACACACCCAGCTGCTTACCCTGTGGAATCATGCACAGTATTCACAAGCGAGTGGGGTTTGAGGTTTCAGTCAGTAATGCAAATACATTCAGCATCACTAAGGCTGGTTGCCCTTGCTGGAGTGTAGTCAGTCACCCAGGTTACACATGGTGCTGGTCTGAAAAAGCAGTTTGCACATGTGCTTTTTTAAGAATCTGAAAAGTGGATTCATAATGTGTCAGTCTGTAAAAGTGTTTATCACTTGCCAAAAAAAAGAGTAGTAAGTGTGCTTTCAAATTGGCAAAGAAATTTCGTGTTGTGACTAATATGAAAACATGACTCTGTGTGCAAAAAGGAATTACAGGCAGAGATTTATTGTGTATTGCTCTGGTGATTTCACAGTTGCATTAGATGGAAAGGGGGAGCCATTTTTTGGTGCACAGTATTCACAAGCGAGTGGGGTTTGAGGTTTCAGTCAGTAATGCAAATACATTCAGCATCACTAAGGCTGGTTGCCCTTGCTGGAGTGTAGTCAGTCACCCAGGTTACACATGGTGCTGGTCTGAAAAAGCAGTTTGGACATGTGCTTTTTTAAGAATCTAAAAAGTGGATTCAAAATGTGTCAGTCTGTAAAAGTGTTTATCACTTGCCAAAAAAAAGAGTAGTAAGTGTGCTTTCAAATTGGCAAAGAAATTTCGTTTTGTGACTAATAAGAAAACATGACTCTGTGTGCAAAAAGGAATTACAGGCAGAGATGTATTGCGTATTGCTCTGGTGATTTCACAGTTGCATTAGATGGAAAGGGGGAGCCATTTTTTGGTGCAGAAGCAGACTCTTAGCACACACCCAGCTGCTTACCCTGTGGAATCATGCACAGTATTCACAAGCGAGTGGGGTTTGAGGTTTCAGTCAGTAATGCAAATACATTCAGCATCACTAAGGCTGGTTGCCCTTGCTGGAGTGTAGTCAGTCACCCAGGTTACACATGGTGCTGGTCTGAAAAAGCAGTTTGGACATGTGCTTTTTTAAGAATCTAAAAAGTTGGTTTAAAATGTGTCAGTCTGTAAAAGTGTTTATCACTTGCCAAAAAAAAGAGTAGTAAGTGTGCTTTCAAATTGGCAAAGAAATTTCGTTTTGTGACTAATATGAAAACATGACTCTGTGTGCAAAAAGGAATTACAGGCAGAGATTTATTGCGTATTGCTCTGGTGATTTCACAGTTGCATTAGATGGAAAGGGGGAGCCATTTTTTGGTGCAGAAGCAGACTCTTAGCACACACCCAGCTGCTTACCCTGTGGAATCATGCACAGTATTCACAAGCGAGTGGGGTTTGAGGTTTCAGTCAGTAATGCAAATACATTCAGCTTCACTATGGCTGGTTGCCCTTGCTGGAGTGTAGTCAGTCACCCAGGTTACACATGGTGCTGGTCTGAAAAAGCAGTTTGGACATGTGCTTTTTTAAGAATCTGAAAAGTTGGTTTAAAATGTGTCAGTCTGTAAAAGTGTTTATCACTTGCCAAAAAAAAGAGTAGTAAGTGTGCTTTCAAATTGGCAAAGAAATTTCGTTTTGTGACTAATATGAAAACATGACTCTGTGTGCAAAGAGGAATTACAGGCAGAGATTTATTGCGTATTGCTCTGGTGATTTCACAGTTGCATTAGATGGAAAGGGGGAGCCATTTTTTGGTGCAGAAGCAGACTCTTAGCACACACCCAGCTGCTTACCCTGTGGAATCATGCACAGTATTCACAAGCGAGTGGGGTTTGAGGTTTCAGTCAGTAATGCAAAAACATTCAGCATCACTAAGGCTGGTTGCCCTTGCTGGAGTGTAGTCAGTCACCCAGGTTACACATGGTGCTGGTCTGAAAAAGCAGTTTGGACATGTGCTTTTTTAAGAATCTGAAAAGTGGATTCATAATGTGTCAGTCTGTAAAAGTACTTTTCACTTGCCAAAAAAAAGAGTAGTAAGTGTGCTTTCAAATTGGCAAAGAAATTTCGTTTTGTGACTAATTTCAAACCATGACTGTGTGCACACAGGAATTATTTTTAGATATTTAATTTGTGATGGTGTTATTGTGATTTTCACTTGTAGGAAAGGGGTACATAGTATTTTAAGATTTGAAAAGATCATAAAAAATGTAGTAATATATTTAAATAAAATAAAGGAATTTTTTTTTCGTTTTTTGCAGGTATTGCTGAAGAGCAGTGAACAAAATTTAAGATGCCTACAAAATCCAGACAAAGGAAAAACCACAAAAAAAATCTATATTTGAAGACAACTGGAGGACCTAAGTTAGCTGGAGATGCTCATGTTGGGAAAAAGAGAAAGGTGCCGATCACGATCCGGTCAAAAATTCCCCCGTGCGACCCGTATCGGGTCTTTTTACCGTACGAATCGTACAAGTGCCGTACGAACTGGCAATCACGATTCGCATGGTAAAAAGTCCATACGAACCGCACTGGGAATCATTCCCCACACGTCCCCGGGTCGGAAAATGTGTCCGACACGTCCTCGGACGATTTACCTCACAAACGTGAAAAACCAAGTCCGACCTAGGAATCACGATCCATCCCGTGCGTCCGAGGTTACAACCGTATGGAAAAAACACCGTCCGCACCGAACTCTTACAGCAACCATGGAGACATGTGCCCGCATACGTGCCCAACACTCCCCCCAGCCCCCGTACGTCCGACACGTACCCCCCGTATATGTATACCCCCACCCGTCTAGGTACACCCCAGTACGTTCCAGTCCAACCCCCACCCCAGGACGTGTCGTACCACCGTCAATGTACACCCCCCCACCCCAGTACGTGTTGTACCATCGTCCATGGACACCCCCCCACCCCTGTACGTGTCGTACCCCCCGTGTACCTACACCCCAGTACGTGCGAGCCACACCCCCACCCCAGGACGTGTCATAGCCCCGTCTACCCACACCCCAGTACGTTCCAGTCGTACCCCCACCCCAGTACGTGTCGTACCACCGTCAATGTACACCCCCCCACCCCAGTACGTGTCGTACCACCGTCCATGTACACCCCCCCACCCCTGTACGTGTCGTACCCCCGTGTACCTACACCCCAGTACGTGCGAGCCACACCCCCACCCCAGGACGTGTCATAGCCCCGTCTACCCACACCCCAGTACGTTCCAGTCGTACCCCCACCCCAGTACGTGTCGAACCCCCCGTGTACCTACACCCCAGTACGTGCGAGCCACACCCCCACCCCAGGACGTGTCATAGCCCCGTCTACCCACACCCCAGTACGTTCCAGTCGTACCCCCACCCCAGTACGTGTCGTACCCCCCGTGTACCTACACCCCAGTACGTGCGAGCCACACCCCCACCCCAGGACGTGTCATAGCCCCGTCTACCCACACCCCAGTACGTTCCAGTCGTACCCCCACCCCAGTACGTGTCGTACCACCGTCAATGTACACCCCCCCACCCCAGTACGTGTCGTACCACCGTCCATGTACACCCCCCCACCCCTGTACGTGTCGTATCCCCGTGTACCTACACCCCAGTACGTGCGAGCCACACCCCCACCCCAGGACGTGTCATAGCCCCGTCTACCCACACCCCAGTACGTTCCAGTCGTACCCCCACCCCAGTACGTGTCGTACCCCCCGTGTACCTACAGCCCAGTACGTGCGAGCCACACCCCCACCCCAGGACGTGTCATAGCCCCGTCTACCCACACCCCAGTACGTTCCAGTCGTACCCCCACCCCAGTACGTGTCGTACCACCGTCAATGTACACCCCCCCACCCCAGTACGTGTCGTACCACCGTCCATGTACACCCCCCCACCCCTGTACGTGTCGTACCACCGTCAATGTACACCCCCCCACCCCAGTACGTGTCGTACCACCGTCCATGTACACCCCCCCACCCCTGTACGTGTCGTATCCCCGTGTACCTACACCCCAGTACGTGCGAGCCACACCCCCACCCCAGGACGTGTCATAGCCCCGTCTACCCACACCCCAGTACGTTCCAGTCAACCCCCACCCCAGTACGTGTCGTACCCCCCCGTGTACCTACACCCCAGTACGTGCGAGCCACACCCCCACCCCAGGACGTGTCATAGCCCCGTCTACCCACACCCCAGTACGTTCCAGTCGTACCCCCACCCCAGTACGTGTCGTACCACCGTCAATGTACACCCCCCCACCCCAGTACGTGTCGTACCACCGTCCATGTACACCCCCCCACCCCTGTACGTGTCGTATCCCCGTGTACCTACACCCCAGTACGTGCGAGCCACACCCCCACCCCAGGACGTGTCATAGCCCCGTCTACCCACACCCCAGTACGTTCCAGTCGTACCCCCACCCCAGTACGTGTCGTACCACCGTCAATGTACACCCCCCCACCCCAGTACGTGTCGTACCACCGTCCATGTACACCCCCCCACCCCTGTACGTGTCGTACCCCCGTGTACCTACACCCCAGTACGTGCGAGCCACACCCCCACCCCAGGACGTGTCATAGCCCCGTCTACCCACACCCCAGTACGTTCCAGTCGTACCCCCACCCCAGTACGTGTCGTACCCCCCGTGTACCTACACCCCAGTACGTGCGAGCCACACCCCCACCCCAGGACGTGTCATAGCCCCGTCTACCCACACCCCAGTACGTTCCAGTCGTACCCCCACCCCAGTACGTGTCGTACCCCCCGTGTACCTACACCCCAGTACGTGCGAGCCACACCCCCACCCCAGGACGTGTCATAGCCCCGTCTACCCACACCCCAGTACGTTCCAGTCGTACCCCCACCCCAGTACGTGTCGTACCACCGTCAATGTACACCCCCCCACCCCAGTACGTGTCGTACCACCGTCCATGTACACCCCCCCACCCCTGTACGTGTCGTATCCCCGTGTACCTACACCCCAGTACGTGCGAGCCACACCCCCACCCCAGGACGTGTCATAGCCCCGTCTGCCCACACCCCAGTACGTTCCAGTCGTACCCCCACCCCAGTACGTGTCGTACCACCGTCAATGTACACCCCCCCACCCCAGTACGTGTCGTACCACCGTCCATGTACACCCCCCCACCCCTGTACGTGTCGTATCCCCGTGTACCTACACCCCAGTACGTGCGAGCCACACCCCCACCCCAGGACGTGTCATAGCCCCGTCTACCCACACCCCAGTACGTTCCAGTCGTACCCACACCCCAGTACGTTTCAGTCGTACCCCCACCCCAGTACGTTCCTGGCGCACCCCCAACACAACCTCCTAAGTACGGAGCACACCCCATGCCCCAACATCACAACCGCATGTACGAGTCGTACAAAGCCACACACAAGGACATAATCGTACAACCAAATGGCCCATGTACACACCGTACACACGCTCAAAACGCACGTACACAACAAGGACAAAACAAAACAACACAACAATACACCATTCGAAAGGCACACAGCCACTAAACATGGCCAACAACCACTAAAATAACACAATCACTGACCTGCAACTGTCAAAAACAAACAGAGGCCCAATACACCACCACTCCTTATAACACACCCACCCAAAATTCAAACACTGCCACACCCACCCATGGACCAATGAAAAGGGCCCACACACACAAACCATGAGCCTTTGCAACAGACCCACTGCTGCCAGACACCACAGAACCAGACTACAAGCGACACCACATCTTACACTTGCACACCTTCACACGACCACCCTCACAAACACCCTCTCATCACATTCACACACACACACAACCATCCACACCCCCCCCCAACATCCACACCCCCCCACACCCACACCATCCCCACCCACACCCCTCACCATGCCCACTACCAAGAATCCAAAGTTCAGTCACCGAGAGTTGGAGGTCCTTGTTGATCAAATCCTCAGAGTCGAGCCACAGATCTTTGGAACATTGGTCAGAAGCACCAGCCAGGCAGCCAAAACAGCCATGTGGCAGACCATCGTCGATGCTGTGAATGCTGTTGCGGACACCAGGAGGACCAAGCAGGATTGCCAGAACAGGTGGTACGATCTGCGGAGGAGGGTCAGAGCCAAGAGACAGGAGGAACACGACCAGGCCAACGCCACCGGAGGAGGGCCCTCCCGCAGAGCCGTACAGTACCATCCCTGGGAGGAGGGGGTGATGGCCATACTGCCGGTGGAGGCAGTTGAAGGAGTAGAAGGACTCCGAGACCCGGGTGAGTACACAAACAACGCACCTCACATGGGGGGAACTGCAACCACAACCAAAATTAATAACAGGCACGCAACCACCACAAGCCATCGCATTACTCAACCACACTCCATGAGCAGGCACATGCCACTGCTGCCATCATGCCCCATGCACCCAGCTGGACAATGGCAAGTCACAGGCCACAGAAGACAACAACACATGACACGGTAACCCGGATGGCGGGAGGCTGGGCACCAAGAATCACATAGTGCGACTCCAAAGCAGACAACAATGCCCTCTGCCCATATGGCCTAGGTCACAGCCAGACAAACACTGTGTCCCAACACAGGAATGACTTGCCAGCAAATGGCGGACGCCTTGCATCAACACATGGGGGTGAAGGCACTGTTTTGCACATGCCAGTAGCTAATGAACAGCCAACAGTGTGAGAGAGTGGCAGCACACACCACCACAGCAGCAGCGCACAGACACACAGCAGACAAAATGGGTGCCTGGAGATCAGAAACAAACTCACATCAACAGGCCAAGGGCCACTCAAAGATCTGCTAACAGTGTGTGCCCAGGAAGCTGGGCCAAGGTGACAGAGGGTGACACACGGAGGGAGGGAGAGGGGGACACAGAGGGAGGGAGAGGGGGACAGAGAGGGAGGGAGAGGGGGACAGAGAGGGAGGGAGACACAGGAAGATGGACACAGGGAGGAGGCTGACACACAGAGGGAGGGAGAGGGGGACAGAGAGGGAGGGAGAGGGGGACAGAGAAGGAGGGAGACACAGGGAGAGCAAATCAGTCCTTTGGTGTGTGGGAATGTCTGCTCGTCAGCAGGTGGACTGCGTGCATGTAGACAAGGGTGGCCAGTGCCAGAACCCCCCCTCTTCATCATGGCAAAACGCAGGGCCATGTCACAACCTGTACACGAGCACAAGGACAGCCACCTGCATCATATAAGTGTGTGGATCCACTCCATGTGCACATGTACAGTGCTACAAGGAAGGCGCAAATGCATAGCTCGGCACACATGCACACTCCACTGCTGACTGCAGTCACACTTGACGCAGCAAGTAAGACTGTGCCACACATAGTTAAAGGGGCCAAATTGGTGCCCAAGGGACACACACATGCACAAGTGCACTGTGAGTGGAATGCAAGACAGATCCTAATTCCAAGAGGAAATGTGCCAACTTTGTAACGGATGAAACATGGATGTTGCATGGATCCAAATTAACATTTTCTCTCTCACACACAGGTCAACGTCGTGCCGCACCCCCCAACACTGGGGGGGAACACTCACAGGACCCGGATCTGCAGGAGACCGATCCCACCGGCAGCGACCACTCTCACCACTCTGCGGACGACCCCGACCGACCTGGCCCCTCTGGTGTCCAACCACCTGCAGCACCTGCGTCAGGTACAACCGTGCCAACCACCACCCCCACTCCTGCCACATCCCAGGAGACACCCAGGATCCCTGCCCCAACACCACAATGCAGCCAGGCTCGCCAGGAGGGACACGGTGTCCCGGGCACCCAGGAGGAGGCAGGCGACAACGCCAATGCCACCCCTCAGGGGTCCCGGAGACCCGATGTGCCCACAAGTGCAGGCCAGACGCAAGTGGGCAGGGGTGGTGGGAGTGGAGGACGGCGGAGGCGCGAGCCTGACCAGTTGGCTGGGGATCCGGTATTTTCCCATGTCCGTAACATCCTGGACTCATACCGGCAGGACACCACGGGCATGGCCCAGGTTGTGTCTGTCCTCGAGGGGATCAAGGTCCAGCAGGCCCAGCAACATGCGGAGCTAATAGCCTGTCTACAGCTACACCAACGGAGGATGGAGGACAGACAGGCTGAGCAAGTGACGGCGTCCCAGGGGATTCACGCTGAACTCCGTCGGATGGCCGACACCATGGCCGACCCTCCCTGTGCCAGAAGGCGGAGAACATCACCACCCACAGGGAGGGATCATGAGGAGGAGGAGGAAACATCCGCCGGAGCATCCCAGACGTCGTCACGGCCTGCTGCTGAGGTTCCCCGCAGGAAGCCAGGTCGTCCACGGAAAGGACCGTGAGGGTGGCTGCTACATCACCATCTCCCAGGACACCTGGCCAGGCACCTGGCCCACTGGAGCAACAGCATCACAGCATCAAGAGACATTCTCTGCCACATGGCCCTGCTGGTCACTGGCTGACCAATGTTGACAAAGACTGTGGCATGGACTCTGAGGATTTCCAATGGCAAGGACACCAACTCCCCTACTGAACTTTGGATTCCCTAATCCCGGAAAGCCCCTCACTTTGTCCCCCCCCCCCCCAATAATAAATCACACTATTAAGAGTAGATGCCTGCTGGTAGCATTATTACCTAACATGTGTCTTGTACAGTCTAAACATGCCTGAGTCATCTGTTCACTTCAACCATCCACACCCTGGGGCCTGAGTCTGGCACAGGACACATGGGTCACAGTTTTTTAGGCAAGACAGACATGGAGCACCATACACACCCGTGATGGTCAGAACCAGCTGAGGGGGTGGCCGAACAACCGTGCTGACAGACACATTGAGTACAGCAACAGTCATGCGCAGAGGTCAGGGATCCTGGCCCGTGTCCTGGGGGGCACCCAGGTATGTGTAGACAGGTGGCAGAACCATGTCCTGCAAGCTTGAGTCCGGTGGATGCAGAGAATGGGGTCATGGACAACGTTGGATGCATGGGGATGGCACATGTCACAATACCCACTCAGTCATGGACATCATGCCCAATACACAGTCTCAGCACACAGCTTGCATCTTGCCACTCGACACATTGACACATAGCCACAATCAGGGAATACCATGCCAGACATGCAGGATGCACCGTGCCAACACACCAGCATTGACTGAGAAGAGGCACCTTGGAGGCATAGGGACACCTTTAATAGTCATGTTTTTGGGATTGCAGAGGCAACTTGAAGTACACATGAACACATCATGTGGAGTAACATGTGGCTCCAACACTGGCACCCCCCTTCTGCAGCACAAATGCGTGATAGCCATGGAACTGGCACACAAGTGTCGGCTAACAGCTAAATACCCACAGCTGCTCACGGAGAGACTGCCATACACCATACATCCGCTGATGTGGAAGTCCCACGCCATGTCAAGACAATGTTAACCGTATGTGTCCGAGGGCAGTGTCACACACATTGATGCCTTCATCACAATCCACTATCCCATCACTGATGACTGACAACCAGGCAGGCCATCTATTCAGGTGTACCCAGCTGCATGTCGTGTCCCATGGGGATGCCACATGTCTGCAGAGGAACCAAACCCCGATCGGGGCAGTGTGCACACATCGTGAACAACTGCCACACCCAATACACCCCAGATGCATCCCTTACCCCATGGAGACTTCCAAACGTGTCCGTGCCTGTAACGCTGAGTCAGCCCACGATGTCATGTCCATGAGGAATAGCAGTGCCACAACAATGCAACCAGCAAACGGCATGCGCAGGTACCTGGGGAAGAGAGACACACAAGAAGTCAGCCACAAAAAGCACAGCCACTTGCATGTGCATGTACTCGACACATGTATGGATGACAACATGCTAGGTCACAATTATGACTGGGGAAATACTACCATCACTGCCACCATCATTCCAGTGACACACCCACACACACCTCTGACACACGTGCCATACATGCAGGTGGAGACACACATCACAACGCATGCCACACGGGGACCAATGCGTGCACACTCAGACCCTGGTACTCACCACTAAGCAAAGAAGTCGCGTATGAGCCGAGTCCGGATGTCCTCTTGCGGCTCCACATCCTCCACATCACTAGCCCCATTGCCAAGCCCTTCGTCCTCCACGGGTGGATGGTCCTCGTCATGTTGATTCAGGATGAGTGGCACAGCTCTTTCAACTGCCATGTTGTGCAGCATGCAGCAGACCATGAAGATCTTGCAAACCTTTGCCGGGGCATATGGGAGTGCGCCGCCGGTCTTGTGGAGGCACCGGAATCGGCTCTTCAGCATGCCAAACGTCCTCTCTATCACTCGCCTTGTCCGGCCATGGGCGGTGTTGTAGCGGAGCTGGGCCGGCGTGATGGGGTTGCGGAGAGGTGTCAGCAGCCAAGGCATGTTGGGATAGCCAGCGTCCCCTAAATGGAAAGCACATGGATATCGTTAGAACTGGCGAAGCGGTAGTGCTGCTCGGCCAAACAGAATACAGGACAGACAGACTGTACCCACCAACAACACATGCCCGTTCGTTGCGCAGCTGCATCATCATATCAGGCATCCCGCTACGCCTCATGATGTAGGCATCGTGTGCTGATCCTGGGAAACGAGCACAGACATGTGAAATCACCATGTTGGACAGACACACCACAAGAGCATTGATGGAGTGGTAGTGCTTCCGATTGCGGTACGCCACCTCCCGTGCGTGTGGTGGTACCAAACCTACATGTGTCCCATCTATGGACCCAATGACATGGGGCATCCCTCCCAGGGCATAGAAACCACGCTTGACCTCAGTCATCTGTTCAGGGGTTGGGAACTTGATGAAGTCATCCAGGTGAATCAACATGGCCTCCAAGAAATCATGCAGCACACCGCTGAACATGCTCTGGGACATGCCACCAACATGAGCTATGGTATTTTGGAAGGTACCCGTGGCAAGGAAATGTAGGGCAGCCATTACCTTCAGCTGGGGTGTCAGTGCCGTGGGATACCTGTGCTGCGGTTGCAGGTGTGGTGCCAGTCTCGCCGTCAGCTCCAGAATCAACGGTTGGGTGAAGCGGTAGAGCCGTATCCTGTCATTCTCCTGCATGGTGGCCAAGTCTGGAATTCTTCGGGCAACAGGTGGCGCTCTGCAGTAATTTGGAAGTGACAGGGAAGAGTGAGTGCACTACGAGAACAACTCATGTCTACTGAGCACATGTAAATCTGGCAATACACACATGCCACATAGGGAGTCAGGCATGTGCTACATGCCCAGGACACGTATGGATGCAAGGTGACACTCCTTCCAAGACCCAGCTACACACGGTGATTGAGAACCTCCCCATGCCACGGCATGGAAATAGCTGTGTCCCAGTGCAAGTGCACTGCCCGACGCAAGACAGGAGTGACATACACCCACACATCAGCAGAAGTGTGATGCCGATTGCAGAGACTGGCAGCGGAACACTTGAGCCACAGGTCACATGACATTACACTAGTCCAGCCCACACACCTTGCCATGAAGGTGCACATGTCATGACTCACCACACATTCCTTGTGAGTTTGCTGACATGGCCTTGTCACGCTACTCCGTGTCCCTTGCATACATGTGCACCTCACATCCGATAACACATGTGGCATGGTGTGCGGAACAGTGTGCAATGACAATCTACACACAGCCACATGTTGGTTGCTGCAACGGCTGCAGCTTTTGAGGGTGCTACAACCTCAACCTGATGTAAATCCCGGACACATATATGGCATAGTCACATTGTGCACTGTGGGTAGTGACAAGTCATGTGTCATGACCCCTGTACCGGGCATCATGGGACACTTCCGTGTGTTGGTGTCCATGCCATGCCAGTGACGCTCACCCCAAGTGCGCAGTCCCACATGCACACATGTCAAAGGAGTCAAGGGCATGCCTGGCACACATTGCACCCTCACACAGTACACATGTACACATCTCATCATACATCTGGTGCCTTCTCCACTCAGGAGGCATGTTCCACATCACAGCCTGTGACACCTGTGCCCCACACATGTGGTAATGCACAGACGATGCCTTGATGTCCATTCCTGGACAAGTATGTCCATCCATGGACAAGTATGTCCGCCCTATTCCTACATGTGTGTCGCCTATCACCACAGTGATGTGTAAAATCCGCCGTACTGCTGCTGAGAGGGCCTGTGCATGTTCCCAAATCACTGTGGGAGTGCTGCCGTATGTGTACCCATTGTGATGGCGAGCGTAGATGCGAGTGTACGGTCCGTACCACTACGGGTACGCATACGCGTGCAGACCCATAGTGATAGTGAGCATAGATGCGTGTGTACGGTCCGTGCCACTACGGGTACGCATACGCGTGCAGACCCATAGTGATGGAGAGCGTAGATGCGAGTGTACGGTCCGTACCACTACCGGTACGCATACGCGTGCAGACCCATAGTGATAGTGAGCGTAGATGCGTGTGTACGGCCCTATCACTATGGGTCTGCACGCGTATGCGTACCCGTAGTGGTACGGACCGTACACTCACATCTACGCTCACTATCACTATGGGTCTGCACGCGTATGCGTACCCGTAGTGGTACGGACCGTACACTCACATCTACGCTCACTATCACTATGGGTCTGCACGCGTATGCGTACCCGTAGTGGTACGGACCGTACACTCACATCTACGCTCACTATCACTATGGGTCTGCACGCGTATGCGTACCCGTAGTGGTACGGACCGTACACTCACATCTACGCTCACTATCACTATGGGTCTGCACGCGTATGCGTACCCGTAGTGGTACGGACCGTACACTCACATCTACGCTCACTATCACTATGGGTCTGCACGCGTAGGGGTACCCATAGTGGTACGGACCGTACACTCACATCTACGCTCACTATCACTACGAGTACGCATACGCGTGCAGACCCATAGTGATAGAGAGCGTAGATGCGAGTGTACGGTCCGTACCACTACGGGTACGCATACGCGTGCAGACCCATAGTGATAGTGAGCGTAGATGTGAGTGTACGGTCCGTACCACTACGGGTACGCATACGCGTGCAGACCCATAGTGATGGAGAGCGTAGGCATGCATGTACGGGCCGTTGCCATGCATTTGGGGTGCCCTAGGGCCCCCACACGCACCGTACCTGTGTGTGATGCTCCAAATTACATAGGGGACAAGTATTAAGGCCTACATGCATGCTGGTTGTCATGGAGACCAAGTTCAAAATTCGAAATTGTTCTGGAAGGTGCACAGCAGAAGTCAGTTGGAATTCTTCTACTTTGTTGCAATGTGTTTGTGGGGCTGACATCATGCAGGAGAATGAAACCGATAGAGAACCCACAGACTGCTAGGTTTGAAGGGATTGGTGGAAACATAGGATGCAAATGTGAGTGACCAATCTCTCTGTACTCCTGTGCATGAGACTGGGCAGAAGGGCACATATAAGGCAGCCAGGTCCCATGAGGGAGCACTTGCCTGCACATCTTTGCATTCGTCGACCCAGCTGCTGCTACTGATTCCCTGGAACCATGTCAAGGGCTGTGGAGAGGACACAGCCATTCACCCTGGAGGAGAACATGGCTCTGCTGGATGTGATCCTCCCACAGTACTCCATGCTGTATGGGCGACCAGGGTATCAGGTGAGTGCATAGGCCACTGCCACAGACTGTCCCTATGTGGTGACTGTGACTTCTGCCATTGCGTCCAGGTGTAACACACATGCCATGTACTGTCGGGGGGGTCCCAGGGGGGGGGTGCCTGATGTCTCCCAGCAGTGCCCTGAGACAGGAGGGGTGGGGGACTATCACTCACAGCAGTGCCCTGAGACAGGAGGGGTGGGGGCCTATCACTCACAGCAGTGCCCTGAGACAGGAGGGGTGGGTGTGATGCACAGTGTGAGCCTTGATCATTGATTGTGACATTGCCATCATTCCACCTGTGTACCCACTGTGGCACGTAGTGCTTTTTCCCTCACCAGGGGATGATGTCCCTATGACAAAGGTGCAATGCGTTGGCTGCATGACATGCCTTGTTGTAACCAGCTAATTTGTACCCATATGTCTCTCTGTGACATGTGGCTGGTGTATTGATGTGGTGTCACTTGTTCCTCCTCACAGGTAGGCGCCACTGCCAAGGAGCAGATCTGGCTGACCGCCGTCAGTGCCGTGAGGGGTGTGGATGGTCGGAGGCGGAGCCTGCCCCAGGTGAGGAAACGCTGGCAGGATATCCGGTGCTGGACGCGGAGGATTGCACGGCTCCTGCTGGGGGACTCACCTGAGAGCCACAAGAACCGCGGCCGCCGCCGTCTGAGCCACCTCCACAGGCGTGTGCTGCCGGTGGTCTTTCCAGACCTGGAGAGGCGCTTACAGGCGATGCAGCAGCCGGAAGGGGGTAGGTACATGTGTGTTTGTTGTGTGTCACCGGCATTTGTAAGGGCACAGTAGCATGAATTCACTGGCAGGGTTTAAAGGTGCTGTGCAGATCCTGTTTGCCCCAGTATAGCGCTGTGCCCCTGCCACACTTCCCCTCCTTGCAATGTGTTCCCTGGTCTGTGTGTAGTCACTCCTTCACAGGGTAATGTAGGCTGGCGCTTTGTCCACGGGAACAATGACTGTAGCATCATGTGTGGGGGTGGTGTGTAACAGGTTGTGGGACCTTGCCTGTGCACTGTCAAGTTCACTGCATGTGGGTTCCATGTCAGTTGGCACTGATGCTGACTCCAGACATGGGAGTTGGTCTCTCATGTGTCATGCCTTACAGCGCGCATGTCCCATGTAGTGGCCTGTGACATGATGTGCATGAGTGTGCGATACACATGGTGCAGGGATGGTGACGTGTGTTGCAGTCATTACCATTCAGTAGCATGTAGTTGCGTGCCCACTACTGTCCCCTGGGGCACCTTTTCCTCAGTGGTGTATGTGTCATCATAAACGTGGCCACTGTCAGTGTCTACAGCGTAAGTTGTGCTCTGTGCCATTGTCCCCTGTCACCATGTATATAGACGTGCTATTTTGTACAGGTGTCCACTGTGCAGCCTGACCTGATTGTCCTTCTTCATACTCACAGTTGCCAGTGCCTGTGTGTCTTGTTATACTCATCTGAGGATGGGCACTGGTACCTCATTATTTGTACAGGCGCACCTTGGCTGTTTGGTGTCCAATCTTGCTTTTTGCCTGCCCCTGTGTGTATCACCCAGACTATGAGATGTTGGTGCCACCTGTGTCTCAACAATTTGCCTCGTGTAGGGTCTTGTTGGGGCGGGCAATGCCTATGTGTTAAATCCTGATTACCACTTGCTGGGTCTGGGCAGTGTGTGATGTGTCTGGACACACACGCAATGTGCAGTGACCGAGTCATGTTGTGCATGTTTTCAGCATTACCTATGCAGCATGTGTCTCAAGTTCATGGATATGGTCCCTGGTCATCGGTATTTTCGCCAACGCTGTGTGGTGCAGATGCAGTGCTGGATTGTCCCCAGGGCCTGGGTGCTATGTCAGACTCCTTTTCCTGTGTTTAGCTATTGTCTCATGCTCTCCATGGTATTTCAGTGGCATGGTGGCTCAACCAACTGTGTGTTTCATGCCCTACATCGGTACCCTGTTCAGTAGATGTTAGGGATCTTCCTTTTCAGGCCATGCAATGTTACCTATGTAGATTGGACTCATGTGACAGATGTGTACAGGTGTCTGATTATTTTCTGTCTCTCCACCCTGCCCACAGCATCGTCGGGGGACACAGAGGGAGACATGGACACAGACCAGGCGGAGGGACCGAGCACCAGTGCCAGCCGTGACATCGGGTCTGGCACATCGAGTGGGACAGAGGCGGAGGAGAGTGTGGCCGAGGACCTGTCGACTGGCACATCAGACTACGAAGCTGACAGGTCCGGGGACGATGTCTCCGAGTGGGCGGAGGCTGCACCAGCAGCTGACAGCGGAACAACACCTCGCACCGCCCCCTCAGTTTCCACCAGCCGCCTCCCACTTGCTCGTGTCCCTTCCCAGCGTGCCCGGTCACAGCATGTCTCCTTCCTGCCAGGCACCGCACCCCCTGCCCCTGTCTCCACTGCTGCCGCCAATGCAGAGTCTGTGGACATCCAGCGGCAACTGCAGGTTGGTCAGGCTGCGATCCTTAATGTCCTCCATGCCCACGGCAAAACCCTCACCAACATCGAGGCTTTCTTGGAGGGCATTCATTCATCGCAGGCTGACCAACGCAACTTGCTGAGGTCCATCGACTCCACACTGACTGCAGCAGTGGCTCTCCTGCAGCGCGACCTCCCCCCACCTACCCCTGCCCCATCCACACTTCCCACTCCCATGCCTGTCACACGTACACCCAGACGTCGGCATGCACCCACATCAACGGACACGGGCACCACACCAGCAGGGAAGGTCCACCGCACTCCTCCTGACACGCACACACAGGGTGAGGTAGGCACACCCACTGGGTCGGGGGGCAAACGTGTGACACGCAGCCATAGTGGGAGTCCGCATTCCACCCAGTCCACTCCCTCCAAATCCCCTCCCCTCAGCTCTCCTGGCCACATCTCCCCCAAGGACTCCTTCATGGCCGCTCTGTCCCTGAGCCCCACAGTTACACCACCACGCAAGCGGTCAAGGAGGTCCCCGGTCAGGGTGGTTGAGTCTCCCCCCCTGTCTCCACCCTCCCCCGGTGGCGCTGCGACCCATCCCTCTGACCCCCCCCCTCCTTGGGGCCTGAGGTCCCTTCGGGTGCAGGGGACTCCCTGGAGGACCTTGCAAAGGTGTGTAGTGCCATCCTGGCCTCCGCCTTTGGCACTGACCCACCCCCTGTGGTGGAGTCCTCCATCCCTGCACCCACAACGCCGCCCCTTTGCCCTGATGTCCCTGCGGTGCCTGTTGCTTCCCCCCCCCTGATGCCCTCACCAGTGTGGAAGACGATGCCATTTGACTGTGCAGGCAAGGTAGGGGACACGCATCCCACTGTGTCCCCCATCCAGCTGAGAATCATTGACTGCCCTATGGGCTTTGTGAAGATTGAACTGCCTGCCATCCACGGACATTGTGCTCATGCTGAATAAAGCTTAATTTTGTTTTCATTATCACACTACTGCTATGCTGGTATTGGTGTTGGTGGGGCTGCTACATGGTTTTGGGTGGTGTGTAAGGGTTTGGGTGTGTGGGATATGTAGTAGTGTACTGCTCATTGGTGGGACCCTGTGATCTGTGTGCCATCACAAGGTGTTGGCTAACTTTCTTTGTTCATGTAAGCAGTTACTGCATGGTGCACTTGTCCCAGGGTGTATTCCTTCCTCTGTGTACCCAGCTTTCTTCCCTGCAGGGTGTTCCCAATGTTTAGCGCAGAGCTGTGTCTACATGAGCTGTGTGTGTGACGGAGCCCTTCTACTTTGGCCATGCATGCAGGGCCATGTCTCCACCTGCAACAATCGTGGCATCCTTGGTGATCACTGTACTTGTGTGTGGAGTCTGTTGACATGAGTTCATGGGGACATGTTCCCTTGTAGCCAGTATGCATGTGGATGATTCTGGCCTCACACACATGTGTTACACCCCTCCTGTCTCAGGGCACTGCTGGGAGTGATGGGCACCCACCCCTCCTGTGTCAGGGCACTGCTGGGAGGACTCTGCACACACCCCTCCTGTCTCAGGGCACTGCTGGGAGTGATAGGCACCCACCCCTCCTGTCTCAGGGCACTGCTGGGAGGACTCTGCACCCACCCCTCCTGTCTCAGGGCACTGCTGGGAGGACTCCACACCCACCCCTCCTGTGTCAGGGCACTGCTGGGAGGACTCCACACCCACCCCTCCTGTCTCAGGGCACTGCTTGGAGGACTCCGCACCCACCCCTCCTGTCTCAGGGCACTGCTGGGAGTGATAGGCACCCACCCCTCCTGTCTCAGGGCACTGCTGGGAGGACTCCACACCCACCCCTCCTGTCTCAGGGCACTGCTGGGTGGACTCTGCACACACACCTCAGATTTCAGGATATGTGCGCTTTGCACATACACGGTGGGGGTACGCTCAATGCATTCGAGGTGAGGGTATGAGTCTACTGACACTGGTGTGGTGGGGGTACGCTCCGTACGTCCGCGGGTGTGGGTACGGGTCGTACTTACACTGTTGGCATGGGGGGTACGCTCCTTGCATTTGCGGGTGGGGGTACGGGTCGTACTTACACTGTTGGGCTGGGGGGTACGCTCCTTGCATTCGTGGGTGGGGGTTCGAGTCGTACTTACAATGTTGGCATGGGGGGTACGCTCCATGCATACGCGGGTGAGGGTACGGGTCGAACTTACACTGTTGGGGTGGGGGTACGCTCCTTGCATTCGCGGGTGGGGGTACGGGTCGTACTTACACTGTTGGGCTGGGGGGTACGCTCCTTGCATTTGCGGGTGGGGGTACGGGTCGTACTTACACTGTTGGGCTGGGGGGTACGCTCCTTGCATTCGTGGGTGGGGGTTCGAGTCGTACTTACACTGTTGGCATGGGGGGTACGCTCCTTGCATACGCGGGTGGGGGTACGGTTCGTACTTACACTGTTGGGCTGGGGGGTACGCTCCTTGCATTCGCAGGTGGGGGTACGGGTCGTACTTACACTGTTGGGCTGGGGGGTACGCTCCTTGCATTCGCGGGTGGGGGTACAGGTCGTACTTACACTGTTGGGCTGGGGGGTACGCTCCTTGCATTCGCGGGTGGGGGTACGGGTCGTACTTACACTGTTGGGCTGGGGGGTACGCTCCTTGCATTTGCGGGTGGGGGTACGGGTCGTACTTACACTGTTGGGCTGGGGGGTACGCTCCTTGCATTCGTGGGTGGGGGTTCGAGTCGTACTTACACTGTTGGCATGGGGGGTACGCTCCATGCATACGCGGGTGAGGCTACGGGTCGAACTTACACTGTTGGGGTGGGGGTACGCTCCGTACGTCCGCGGGTGGGGGTACGGGTCGTACTTGCACTGTTGGGCTGGGGGGTACGCTCCTTGCATACGGGGTGGGGGTAGGGTCCGTACATATCCGTCCCCGCGCTATGTGATGTTTGTGCGGCCCGTACCCAGGCCTTTGCCACGTGGGTGCGATCCGTCCCGCCATTGTTGGGGTGACGTGTGTGGGCGTGGTCCGACTCGTACCCACAGTCTTCAGGCGTGGGTACGGGACGTACCTGTCTGGTTGTGTTGCCGGTTCGCGTGGTGACGGACTTCCGTTGTGGCGGTCGCTGGCTTATCAGGACACGCCCCCACCCCCTCGTGGTGACCAGGGCATGGGAGTCAGGTATGTCCAGGCCATGTGTGGTGTGTAACTTATGTGGTTGTTTTGTGGCCTGCCCTGGTCGTGCCACCCCCACCCCACCCCACTTTCCCCCCTCCCTTAGTTATTCTGACCTTCTGCGGCGTCTGCGTCGTAACCTGTAGAGGAGGTGTACTGCTATGAGGGCAGGGATGACTCGTAGGTTCGGGTCCATGTCTGTCCGTCGCGTACTGGTACTCCTTGCTCGCGTCGTCCTGTCGCGTACGGGTCCTCCTTGATCGCGTCGTCCTGTCACGTACGGGTCCTCCTTGGTGGCGTCGTCCTGTCTGTCCGTCACGTACTGGTCCTCCTTGTTCGCGGCGGCGTCTGTCCGTCGCGTACTGGTGGTCCTTGTTCGCGTCGTCCTGATTTCCCGGCAGTTTTTGGCTGCCGCAAAATATTCACCGTGCGGGGTGACGTCGGTGCGAATCGTGATTCCTGGGTCGTGAATGGCTGGCTGCGAGCGTCCCGACGTCAGGTCGGCGCTTTCCCGGATCGCATTGGTAGGTGTTTTTTGTTCGGTCGGGCTTTTTTACGAATCGTACGGTAATGGTGTACCCGTGCGAATCGTAATTCCTTGTTTGTAAAAATTGACGACCGGGTACGCGTCGGGCGGAGATTATGCTCCGTCCGACGGTTCGTACCCGGTTTTTGCCGGATCGTGATCGGCACCAAAGTCTTCTGGTAAGCAGACAAAAGATTTTTTAAAGAACATCTTCAAAAAAAGGAAAAATGTACAAAATGTCTGTACTGGAAAGAATGTTTTCAATAGAAAAGAACAGGAAAAAATTGAGAATTTAGTTAATGCAAATATACTTTCTGCAATAACAAAGATTAACTTAAACAGAAAAACAGCGTTTAAAGAGATACGTAGAAAAATGTTTCAGAGAAGAGTTATGTCCAATTTGATAAAGGATGTGAAGAAATATAAGAAAAAGGCAAAATATTACAAGAGAAAAAAAGAAATTGAAGCCATTGCAGCAAAGGCATTAGAATTAAAAAGGAAACTATTCATTTTAATTTTGAATAGGATGCGTACATTAGATAAAATGGTTAATGTACTGAAATCACAAAGCAAAAGGAAAAGAGTAGTGAAAAGAACAAACTTTTGTAAAGTGTTTTTAGGAGAATGGATGCATAGTTCAAGTAGTGAACCTTTTTTTAATGAAGAGAGTTATTTTCAAAGTAATAGTTTGCTGCATGCAGTTGACACCAGAGGTCGTGCTTATGAAGTGAAAAATGGTTGCATAATGGAGAAGGAGATAATGGTTCCAAGAGATGAGGTACAAGTGATGGCGGATGAGGCTATGGGGAGACGTCCTAAAGCCCCAGTGTACACTTGGAATTGTAGTAGTATTTGCACTGTGCGTCAGGAATCTATTGATAAATTTCGTGAGTTTCTAAGAGAATATAGTAAAAAAAGTGTAAAACAGAAGATTAAGGTGCTTCAAAGTCTAGATCCATGCAGAGTGAGAGAGAATACTGGTTTGCAGGGTCATTCTCTGGCTTGTCTATCTAGAAAAGTGTGTAATAGTGTTTTCCATCATTTTAGGATGCTGGCTGTTCATCATACTGAAATGAGAAAGTTTGTGAGACGGTTGTATTTTGCTAAAAGTCCAGCAATAAAGTTAGATGAATTGAATAGGGCTCTGTTCCGTGGATCGGTATCAGATGTAGAGAAGGTTGTTGATGAAATTCAGTTTTGTTACTTTGGTCCTGAACAAAACAGTGCAGAAAAGGACACAGTAAATGAGGAAGAAGTGGAAGAGAATGTAGAACCCTCTGTAAGTAAGAAATTTGATGATCAAATGACAAAATTTGCAATAATCTCTAATGAAAGACCAAATATTACTTGTATTTGTTGCCGCAGAACTCATTATAGAAAACAAACCAGGTATGTTGATCTCTATAGAAAAAGTGAAAATGAAGATAATTATAAGTGGAAGGATTTTGCCACATATATATTTCTTGAAAATTGTTTTGAATTGGGTGAAGTTCAGCGTATTTGTAAATACTGTTACAACAAATTAGAAGAAAATAGAAAGCCGACCAGAGCTGTACATAATAATTTAGAATTGGATGTTATTCCTGCCGAACTTTCTGAATTAAATACATATGAGTCTATACTTATTCAATGTGTTCATCCGTTCCAGACCATAGTACGTATGGAGCCCAAAACTGGTAAATTACCTCCTTCAGATTTACTGAGAGGTTTAAAAGGTAGAGTGGTATATTTGCCCTTGGATTTGAAAAAAAATATGGAAACTATTGATGCAGATACTTTGGAAACTGAACCATTAGTTATTCTGGTTAATGGTGTACCTACAAAGAATAAGAAGATTTGGCAGGAGCTGGTAGATGTACGGAAAGTACAAAGAGCAAATTTGTATTTGAAAAGGAATAACAAATGGTATGAATCAATTTATATAGAAGAAGAAGAAGAAGAAGAAGATTTACAAGAAGACACAGAAACACCAACTGGACAAATTGAAAAAGTGGACAAGTCAAAGGAAGAAGAAATTTATGAACATTTTAGCATACATCCTCTTCATTCAAAAGAAGTTATGGGAGACAATATTGGTCTGTTTCAGATGAAGAAAGCAAAAGGAACTCCCGTGAGTGTATGGGAGGAGAGCTTGGAAGCTCGATGTTTTCCCCAGCTGTTTCCTAAAGGAAAAGGAGGACGATACGATGAACGTCCAGAACAGATTCCAGCTTCTGAGTATCGGACTACAAGACTATTTGCAGAAGATCCAAGATTTCGACAAAGTATTCCTTATTTGTTCCATCTTTTATTTGAAAGCGACTTGTCTGCATTATCATATGCAGTAAATCACATTTTAAAAAGTGGAGTACATTTACAAAATGTGTCTGCTAAGGATTTTATGGAGAAAGTTCAGCACCGAGATGATCATTTGGAAACACAACTGATCAATCAGATGGCTTGTCAGCGTGGGACTAATGAATATTGGTACCGACGCCATGGTGAATTAAAATGCATGTTATGGAATTTAGGAACACCAACATGGTTCGTTACCCTAAGCTGTGCTGAGTACGCTTGGATGATTTACTGGATTTTCTACGAGAGGCAAATTCAAACATTAAAAACATCGAATACAAGACAGCAGGAGAACTGTGCTCATTGGATCCGGTTAATGTTTGCAGATATTTCAATCATAGATTTGAGGCTATGATGTCCTTCATCTGCAATAAAAAAAATCCACCTCTAGGAGAAGTAGTGGATTTCTTTTGGAGAAAAGAGTACCAGGCAAGAGGTGCTCCTCATATTCATATGCTGTTGTGGATCAAGGATGCCCCAAAGTTTGGAACAGATGCTCATGAAGCAGTGTTATCTTACATTGAAGAATATGCAACATGTGCTATACCAAAAAGCACAGAAGAGAAAAAGTTAAACGAGCAAGTTTTACGTTTCCAAAGTCATCGGTGTGGAAAATACTGTCGACGGAAATACAAGAGCAAAGATAAATACTACACTAAATGTCGATTTGGATTTCCTAGACCTGTTCTTTCAAATGGAAGAGTAAACAGTTTTATGTCATCTGTGAGACATATTATCACAAGAAAATCACCTAAGAATACCTACAACCTTAAAAGAAAAGAAGAATCAAAAAATATAAATGACTACAACCCAGTCATTTTATCTATGTGGAATGCTAACATGGATATACAGTATGTAGGTGACAATTCCATTGCTGTTGCTCGATATGTAACGTCTTACATTACGAAATCAGAAAAAACAGAATTGAAGGAAATGTGGGAAGAGATTTCTCACGAGAAGACTGTCAGTAAGAAGCTGTACAGTTTCAGTTTAAAGATGTTATCGCATCGAGAAATTGGATCCTACGAATGTTCAGATAGGTTATCTTCTGCAAGTCTCTACTCGAAATCAAGAAGAATAATTTGGGCAAGTTTAGGCCTTGCAGCAATGAGAAATCGGGTACTGAAATCTGTTGGAGAAATTGAATATTTTGCCGAGAATGACCCAGAAAGTACAGATATTTTGAAATCAAACATGTTGGACACATATTACCCAAAGAGAAGTCATCATCTGGAGAACATGTGTCTTTATGAAGTGCTGCAGAACTACATTTATTCATGGAAAGCCGCAGAAGACATCAACAATGGAAAATATAAAGTCATTGGTGAGGAAGGATGTTTGGTGAAGCAAACAAAAGGAAGTTTGATGAATCACAGGAAGCTGAGTTGCGACAGTACTGACAAAAAGGAATTTTACTACTTGGCTCTTTTACAGCTGTTTAAACCATGGCGTACAGAGGATGAACTACTGGGAGAATTTCAAAGCTATGAAGATTCATTTAATGCTTGCAAAGACAGCATACAATGCAATACATTCACAACTTATCTGCAAATGTTAAATGAAGAAATTGAACAGGAAACTACAATTGCAGCTGAAGTAGCTAGAGACAGTTCTCAAGACAGCCAAAGTTCAGGAACACTCAGTCAAGATCCCCTAGGACAACCAATCGTTGAAAATGAAGCATCAATAGCCATGAATGAAGTGGAAACGGCTATGAATCAAGCTCAAGAAGAATTTATAGACTTACAAAATTTGGAAAGACAACTGAACGAAGAGCAGCAACAAATTTATGAAGAGATCAGAAACAAAATTGATCACGGATTTCTACATGAAAAAAAAGAGTGCTCATGCACATCATTTCATCCAATCAGGATGTATGTAAGTGGACTAGCTGGAACTGGAAAAAGTTTCTTAATAAAAGTCATCAGAAGCTACCTACAGCAAAAAACGGATTCTACTTTGTCTTGTGTGGTTACTGCTCCAACTGGGTTAGCAGCATACAACATAAAAGGAATCACCTTACATCGTTTGCTAATGTTACCAGTGGAGCATGAGAACAAAATACAATACAACAAGCTAACTGGAGAAGCATGCTTGGAAGTTTCAAGAGTATTGAAGAAGATGCAAGTTCTCATTATTGTTGAGGTGATCTATGGTATCAAACTTAATGCTTGCCTTTGTGCATTTAAGAATGCAGCAAATTCTAAGGACAGACTATGACGTGTTATTTGGTGGAAAACATGTCATAGTTTTTGGGGATCTTCTACAGCTTACTCCAGTTAAAGGACAACCAGTGTTTAATACTGTGACACATGAAGACACAAAGAAGTCATTGGGAAGCATCGGTAATGCAAATATTTGGTCCTTCTTTGAGTACAAGGAACTCACTACCAATATGAGACAAGCAAACGATGAAGAATATGGAAGCATTCTGAAAGATATCAGAATTGGACTACTCACTGAAGCTGGCACAAAAGCATTACAGAGTCGGTTGCTACATAATTTATTTCCAAAGGAAGAAATAGTTGCAGAGAAGATATACAAGAACATTGCAGAAAAGAAAAGTGTCATCTGCTTAATGCCAACTCTACGTGAATGCTCAATATTCAATGAGGAGCTTTTGAAATTGGAAAAGGAAGATATAAGGAAATTGGAAGCAGTGGACAAAATTGAGGATGGAAGAATTACTGTCACATTAACAGGCACACTGAAAAATAAATTGGATTCACTAGAGAAGAACATTTCCAAAACAGCTGGATTAGAAAAAAATCTATATGTTTGCATGAACTGTAGAGTATTTTTAAGGAGAAATTTGGATGTTGAAAAAGGTTTAGTTAATGGAGCTATGGGAAGAGTTGTTGGTTTTATTAATTATCAGAAAAAAGATGGAATTGAATGTTTAAAAATAAAATTTGATCAGATAGAAGAAGTTAAAGATATTTGTCGTTGTTCAGTTCGTTTCATGCTTGTGAAAGACTTATATGTACGTAGGAAGCAGTTTCCGTTTTCTCTAGCATATGCTGTAACTATTCACAAGTCTCAAGGATTGACTGTAGATTGTGCATTTGTGAACATTGGTTCAACTGTGTTCAAAGAAGGTATGGCATATGTTGCTTTGTCACGAGTGAAAACATTATCAGGTTTATTCATGATAGACTTTGATGACTCAAAAGTTAGTGCTGATACAAATTGTGTAAAGGAGTATAATAGATTAAGAAGAAGCTATGCTCCTCATTTAGGTCAGTATCCTGTGTTGGAGAAACGTGTAGTTTCTCGTAAAAGGAGAAATGAGAATATCTGTAATGAAGATGTAGAGAGGAGGAAAAAAAAGAGGAGTGATGTAATTGCAAGCAAAAAGAAAAAGGAAAATGAAGAACAGGTTGTAGGATGTCATTTTGAAAATAGCTCTGGTGTCAACTGCTACGCTAATGTAGTGCTGAATGTTGCATTTTATCTGGAAAGTGTGCAAGAGCAGATAATAGTAAATCAGGGAAAAAGATTCTGTTCTGAGTTAAGTCTCCTTTTTCAAAAGCTGAGTAATGATAAAACTCAAATAGAAAGTGCTACTGAAATTAGAAAACTTTTAGATGTATGTTCAGGACGAACACAGTTTTCTCAAAATGTACAGCAAGACGCACAGGAATTCTTGATGTTTTTTCTTCAGGTACTGGAAGAAGAAGGGGTTCCCATTGAAAATTTATTTGGTCTCTCTTATAAATGGGAACATAGTTGTGAAAACTGTTATAATATATGTGGCTCTAATGTTGATTCTGAAAGGTTTATTTATTTAACATTGCCAGAAAGTAAAACAGTCACTTTTGCTAAATTAGTTAAAGATGCTAATCATAGCATGGAATGCAGTGAGTGTCAATCTGACATGTTTTCAACGTTAATTTTAAAAGAATACGGACAGTATGTAATTTTAATGATGCAACGCTGTAAAGCTGATGGTTCAAAATTAGATACTTTAATAAAGAAGTTTACAGGACAGCAATTATCAATTTCAGGAAAAACTTTTGTAACAGTTGCAATAATTTTCCATGATGGACCTACTGTAACTTCTGGTCATTACACAGTTTATCTTAAATGTGAAAAAGGCTGGACACTGTGTAATGATTCCCAATTGATTTTTAAGCAACGTTTGCCTTTTGATTTAGCAAATTCCTATCTAATCTTCCTGAAACCAAAATTTTAGAGAGACTTGGAAAGATCTGTACAAAACAAATTTACCATTTTATTGGATTACCATTGGAACTTTAAAAAAAAATGATTTTACAAATTATCATTTGGCCTAATGGAAAGGTAACCAATTGTAATGTGGACTTTTTCAATTTTTAATGAAACTTTGGAAAACCAAAAATTTAGAAAAAATCGGTAACATCAGCACAATTTAAATTTTGGAATGTTATTGGATTGCCATTGGAAATTTATTCCAAAAAGATTTTTAAAATTACTATTTGGCCATGCGGAAAGGTAAACAATTCTATTGTGGACTTATTTAATTATTAATTAATCTTTCGGAAACCAAAATGTTACAGACAATCGGTGAGATCTGTACAATTTAAACTTTAGATTTTTATTGGATTACCAATGGAAATTTAATCAAAAAAGAATTTTAAAATTACTATTTGGCCTAAAGGAAATGGAATCAGATGTATTGTGGAGTTATTTGAGATATATTTTTGTGATTATACTTCTGAAACAAAAAAGTCAGACGGTATTTTAAAGAAATAAGTATTGATATTAGATGATATTTTTTAAGAATATTATGCATTTCTATAAAGTTATGTTTATGCAAAAAGAGATTGTGGGCTTTTTTAAAACAATCTTTGAGATTGTTAATTTTTTTTTTGCCCGCTGTTAAATGATGAATGCAATTGCTTTCACAATTTATAGTGAAATGCAATATATTCTGAAAACAGCAAAAAAAAGGCAAAATTTTTTTTTGAAAAATAGGTAAATATGTGTACTGTATTATAAAATGTTTTATTAAATATTAATACTTTTTTCTTTTTTTTCAGATTGAGATAGAAAATTTTCGACAACTAGAACCATTTTTAAAGCAATTAAAATTAAATTTAAATTAATAAATATTTTTTTGAGTGGGTATGGTAAGTCAAAAATTTCATGGTCCCTTTTTTCCACTTCTCCACAATCACATTTTCAGTTTTTCATTGTAGTCTCTCAAGGACCTTGTAATGTGATAATTGACTTTTAGTGTTTTTTTAAAAAAAAATAAATAAATTACGCGTACCGTACGCGTACGGTAAAAAAAAATAAAAAAAAAGTTTCAAAAACATATATAAAAAATAGATGAAAGGTAAGGTTGGCTCTTACAAGAGCCGTTGTGTTCATGCAGGGACAGAGGAAAGAAAGAATGGGAATATTAGTCAGTACGACAAATGTGCTGATCTATTTTATTGTTCACTAGGGAAACACTGGTCTCCCTATGACAAATTAGATCATGACAAGTGGCGCACCGTATTTCAACCCTCAAAAAACGATGGTTGGTTTCCAGAGGAGAAGAAAAAGGAGATGCTCCCTCCACAGATGAAGGGCTCACCTGACCTGCAGAAGAAGGACTCGGCCCTGCAGATGATGGACCAGGCTGAGCTGCTGTGGATGTGCTTGGTTGACTTACTGAAGGGTTACCTTCAGTATGTCGAGCATGTGTCCTTCTGTGTACATCTTTAAGGTGTCTCAACATGGTGTGATTCCCGAAGGAATACTTCTTGTTGGGATTCCCTCTTGAAAGTACACGGCCACACAGCTTACAAGTCACTAAGGGTGCATTTACCTTTTTCTTGCCCTCTGGAAAAGTAAAATACTCCCATATGAAAGAGGTCTTTTCTTTCCTCCTTCTCTGCCTCAAGGTAGTGCTGCTAGCCTCACTCTCAGCAGAAGAGTGCTGTTCTGCCATCGTATCACAAAGACAACCCAGCTCCTTCTCCTAAGAGATCACAAGCAGAAATGAGGGGAATGGGTGTGGTGTAGGAGAGTTCTAGAACTGAAAGTAGTTTCAACCAATCAAAAGTTGTGTTTCATGATCACATGACCCACCGTACGCTTACGGTGCGCTTACGGTGCGCTTACGGCAAAAGTACGCATGCGCGTAAAAAAGACACGCGCTCGCGCGCATGCGCATAACAGTCACTCCCCAACACTTCCGCGTAACGTGCGTGTGTAGCGTACACGCGTATGCGCCCCACGCGCAGTACGCGCGGCTACGCAAATTGCGTAACTATACGCAAACAGCGTAGATAAATTACGGACATTGCGTAAACCGTACGCTTACCGTAAGCTTACCGTACTAAAAAAAAAATATATATTTTCAAAGTTATACTAATATATCTTACCTGTTTGGTAAAAAAAAAAAAGAGAAAACTTGAAATATTGCAGATTTTTTAGAAAAAAAACATAGTGTTTTAAGAGAATAAAAAGTTTTAAAAAAACTTGTTTTTTTAAAAAAAACCAACACATTTAATATAAGAATTTATAAAAAACAAAATCATAAAAAATCAATAAAAAAAAATATGGGAATCACATATGTTATAGCTAAGAATTAGCATTTAAAAAACCATACAAATTCACTGAAAAAACCATGGGTTTCACACACGTTATAGTTAGAAATTAGCATTTAAAAAACCTTGCAAATTCACTGAAAAAAACATAGGTTTCACACATGTTATAGTTAGGAATTAGCATTTAAAAAACCTTGCAAATTCAGTGAAAAAACCATAGGTTTCACACACGTTATAGTTAGGAATTAGCATTTAAAAAACCTTGCAAATTCAGTGAAAAAACCATAGGTTTCACACACGTTATAGTTAGCTGGACATTTCACTCGTAAAAAACCAATGAAATTTCCCCGTTATAGTTAGTTAAGCTAACTATAACTCGCGCGCCCGCAATGCACTGCTGATGACGTCACATATTACATCACTCATGACATGGTCAGTGACATCACTCATGACATCACTGATGACATCTCAAATGACATCACTGATGACATCACTGATGCCATCATCCATGTGATAGAGTGGCAGACCTCCTCTCACCCTAATATAACCTTTGATACACACATTCAAAAATAGAGACTGAAATTTTCAAAAAAATGGACATACCAATACCAATTACAACAACTTCTTCAATAATTCTAAGATCCACATAAACATCCACTTATTCACCAACAGTCCTGTACAGTCACTCATTTGTGTACTCACACATCATATGTACTCATACACCTAAACATCCTGTAACACAATGCCACTCATCCATAGAGTTACTAACACATGTAGTCCCTCATGCTAATAAAGAATCAAACATCCATTTACTTGCATATACAATTATACACACACCACCACACTTACTTCTACGGAAACTTACACATACTTAGTCTTTTAAACAATCACTTATTGAAACACATACTTATTCATACAGGAACTCTTTCAATCTCTCACTCTCACATATACTCACTTATATACACCAAAAGTCACATATACTAGTTTAAAACATATGAAGTTACTCATAAAGACACTATTGAGACAGTCATTCACTCACTAACACACCCATACACATACTCATCCACCCATACAGTCCTGCACACATGCTGTCTTCAACACATACAAACAGTGAGTCACTCATTCATGCACCTATGCACTACATAATACCCCCCACCGAACCATGCAGACACTCAGACTGATACTCAAAAAAACAACCAATAACCTATATAGACACCCATGAAGCTACTCACCAACCCATGCAGCCACTTATACACAAAGTGAGAGACTGATACAGATATTTACATATTTAAACATTACTCACTAAGCCATGTATTCACTATGATACACTTAATCAGTCAGTTACACAATCAATTTTTCAAAAACAAATCATCCATTTAGACACTTATATACCCATTTATTCTTCCATCGACCTTGAGATATACATATCGAAAACATATTTAATTTTCAGAAAAACACACATTCACTGGATGATGTCATCAGTGATGTCATCTGTGATGTCATCAGTGATGTCATGAGTGATGTCACTGACCATGTCATGAGTGATGTAATATGTGACGTCATCAGCAGTGCATTGCGGGCGCGCGAGTTATAGTTAGCTTAACTAACTATAACGGGGAAATTTCATTGGTTTTTTACGAGTGAAATGTCCAGCTAACTATAACGTGTGTGAAACCTATGGTTTTTTCACTGAATATATATATATATATTGACATTTGACTCATATAAAACCAGAGAAATTCGCCTGTTATAGTCAATTGAGCTAACTATAACTCAACGTCACATATTACATCACTTATGACATGGTCATTGACATCACTGATGACATCTCAAATAACATCACTGATGACATCACTGATGACATCATCCGGTGAATGTGTGTTTTTGTAAATTTCAAATATTTGTCATATATATCTATGCCAAGGTGTATTGAAGAATGAGTGGATTTACAAGTGTCTGAAGGGATTATTTAGTAGATGCGTGACTGACTGTATAAGTGAGTGATTGAATGTGTCTTACTGAATGCATGGGTTAGTAACCATAACGTCTGAAATACCTATGTTTTTTTTAGTGAATTTATATTTATTTATATATACACATATATATATATAAATATATATATTCACTGAAAAAAACATAGCTTTCAGGGGTGTTATAGTTAGCTGGAGATTTCACTCATGCAAGACCATTGAAATTCCTCCGTTATAGTTAGTTCTACTAACTATAACTCGCGCACCCGCAATCCACTGCTGATGATGTTACATATTACATCTACTAGATGATGTCATCAGTCATATCATCAGTGATGTCATTTGAGATGTCATCAGTGATGTCATCAGTGATGCCACTGACCATGTCATGAATGATTTAATTTGTGACATCATCAGCAGTGTATTGGGGGCACACAAGTTATAGTATGGTTTTGTACGAGTGAAATGTCCAGCTAACTATAACACCCCTGAAACCTATGGTTTTTTCAGTGAATTTCTAAGGTTTTTTAAAATGCTAATTCCTAACTATATAACATGTCTGAAACCTATGGTTTTTTCTGTGAATTTCAAAGGTTTTTTAAATGCTAATTGCTAACTATAACATGTCTGAAACCTATGTTTTTTTCAGTGAATTTCAAAGGTTTTTTAAATGCTCATTGCTAACTATAACATGTCTGAAACCTATGGTTTTTTCAGTGAATTTCAAAGAATTCTTAAATGACAATTTTTAAATGTAATAATAGTTATATTTATTTGTTTTATACTGATTTTCTACATTTTTTTAACTATTTATTTTTACATATTTTATTTTTTAAATTACAGTATATATTTTTAATATAAATTGAAAAAAAATGTTTTTTCAAATTTTGAAACTCTGTTTTTTTTGTTTTATATATTTTTTTGATATATTTATATTATTTTCTTTATTGCTTTTTAAAAAAACAAAAAAAATTGGGGGAGTCACGCTCCCAAAGCGTACCTTTCTCGATTGCTGCGCGGAACCTAGCCTCCATTTTAGGATTGTTGTGTAGGATCCGCGTAGGATGTGCGATAGGTGCGTATTTTACTGCGCGATTGCTATGCGACTGGTACGCGACTCCAGGCGCATACGCAACACATACGTATTACTTTACGCGATGCTTGCGCGCTTGCGCATGACGTCATATACGTGTTCAACGCATTAGGAGTCGCGCACCAAGCGCGTGCACACCAGGGGGCCACACTGAGCGCTGTGCTGGGTGCGCGACTCATAATTTGCCCGTAAAAAAGAAATTAGCACCCATCACTAATTTCTATTTTCCCCGGAGACCCCATCTCCCAGGGCCTATATACAACGTTGGGGACCGTTTTTCACACTTCTGTCATTGGGCTACATGTGGGCTACATCTGGATGATATTTGTGCTGCATTTCGGCTCTTTTGTCTCTGGTAGCCAACTTGGGAGATTTATTTGTTATGAAGGTTCCTAATTTCCTCATTTACTTCAGTCTCCTCAGTAGGAAATGCTTTCAGTTTTTTACTTTGATTCCATCAAAAAGGTATTCAGATATGTCACACATTTGCCATCAATTCTGAATGTTAGCACTCTAGTTGCTCATTAGATCACTGTAGTAAAGCTACTGGTCACCACAGAAGTCTGCTGCTGGTATTAAAAGTGCATGTTTCAGTCTGCATGTCAGAATTTTTTAAGGAAATAGAAGACGATTTGAGAAGTCAAAATGTGCCCTAATTTTTCTTTCTGCAGCACTAATCATAATTTCTATGGCAAAATGAACACCCTCATTTTGTTCCTTTTCAAATTAAATGTTTTAAGGGTTACCACTTTATTCCAATCAAGATGGCTTCAGGTGTGCCATACTTTTGTCATAAGTAAGACTGTTAGCGCTCTAGTCGTTCTTTAGAACACTCTGGGACATTCTGTCATTGGGCTATACTTGGGCTACATCTTGGTGATATTTGTGCTACATTTGGGCTCTTTTGTCTCTGGTGGCCATCTTGGGAAACTTATTTGTTATGAAGTTTCCTAATTTCCTCATTTACTACAGTCTCCTTGGTAGGAAATACTTTCAGTTTTTTACTTTGATTCCATCAAGAAGGCATCCAGATATGTCACACAGTTGCCATAAATTCAGAATGCTAGCACTCTAGTTGCTAATTAGATCACTGTAGTAAAGCTACTGCTCACCAGGGAAGTCTGCTGCTGGTATTGAAAGTGCATGTTTGAGTCTGCATGTCAGAATTTTTTAATGAAATAGAAGAGGATTTGAGAAGTCACTCAAAATGTGCCCTTATTTTGTCTTTCTGCAGCACTAATCATACTTTCTATGGCAAAATGAACCCCCTCATTTTGTTCCTTTTTAAATTAAATATTTTAAGAGTTACCACTTTATTCCAATCAAGATGGCTTCATGTGTGCAATATGTTTGTCATAAGTAGGACTGTTAGCACTCTAGTTGTTCTTAAGAACACTCTGGGACATTCTGTCATTGGGCTATACTTGGGGCTACATCTGGGTGATATGTGGGCTACATTTGGGCTCTTTTGTCTCTGGTGGCCATCTTGGGAGACTTATTTGTTATGAATTTTCCTAATTTCCTCATTCACTGCAGTCTCCTCGGTAGGAAATACTTTCAATTTTTTTCTTTGGTTCCATCAAGAAGGCATTTAGATGTGTCACACATTTGCCATAAATTTAGAATGTTAGCACTCTAGTTGTTCATTAGATCACTGTAGTAAAGCTACTGGTCACCAGGGAAGTCTGCTGCTGGTATTGAAAGTGCATGATTCAGTCTGCATGTCAGAATTCTTTAATGAAATAGAAGAGGATTTGAGAAGTCACTCAAAATGTGCCCTAATTTTTCTTTCTGCAGCACTAATCATACTTTCTATGGCAAAATGAACCCCCTCATTTTGTTCCTTTTAACATTAAATGTTTTAAGAGTTACCACTTTATTCCAATGAAGATGGCTTCAGGTGTGCAACACGTTTGTCATAAGTAGGACTGTTAGCGCTCTAGTTGTTATTAAGAACACTATGGGACATTCTGTCATTGAGCTATACTTGGGCTACATCTGGGTGATATTTGTGCTACATTTGGGCTCTTTTGTCTCTGGTGGCCATCTTGGGAGACGTATTTGTTATGAAGTTTCCTAATTTCCTCATTTAATACAGTCTCCTCAGTAGGAATACTTTCAGTTTTTTACTTTGATTCCATCAAGAAGGCATTCAGATGTGTCACACATTTGCCATAAATTCAGAATGTTAGCACTCTAGTTGCTCATTAGATCACTGTAGTAAAGCTACTGCTCACCAGGGAAGTCTGCTGCTGGATTGAAAGTGCATGTTTCAGTCTGCATGTCAGAATTGTTGAATGAAATAGAAGAAGATTTGACAAGTCACTCAAAATGTGCCCCGTGTTTTTCTTTCTGCAGCACTAATCATACTTTCTATGGCAAAATGAAACCCCTCATTTTGTTCCTTTTTAAATGAAATGTTTTAAGAGTTACCACTTTATTCCAATCAAGATGGCTTCAGGTGCGCAATATGTTTGTCATAAGTAGGACTGTTAGCGCTCTAGTTGTTCTTAAGAACACTCTGGGACATTCTATCATTGGGCTATACTTGGGCTAAATCTGGGTGATATTTGTGCTACATTTGGGCTTTTTTGTCTCTGGTGGCCATCTTGGGAGACTTATTTGTTATGACGTTTACTAATTTTCTTCATTTACTACAGTCTCCTCAGTAGGAAATACTTTCAGTTTTTTACTTTGATTCCATCAAGAAGGTATTCAGATATGTCACACATTTGCCATAAGTTCTGAATGTTAGCACTCTAGTTTATTTTTTATTTCAGATTTATAATGCGCATGGCTGCCACAGCAACGAGGCGTCCCAGCGCAGCACCGGGGACCAGAAACGAGAGCTTACAAGAATCAGGGCAATTAAATGGTAGAAATGGGAAAAAGCCAAGTCTTCAAGGCTTTACGGAACGCCAGGTGATTAGAAATAGTTCTAGTAGATGTCGGGAGTGAGTTCCACAGTTTAGCCGCCAAGCAGCGAAACGAACGTCCTCCTGCCCTGGCCCTCCACACTCGAGGAGTGCAGACCATAGCTTGGTCAGCAGATCGCAGTGGGCCCTTGGGTACATAGGCCTCCAACAAATGGAGAAGGCCCGGCGGAGCCTGTTTTGCTAGAATCTTATGTGAGATGCACAGTGCCTTAAATTGTATCCGCTTATCCACTGGCAACCAGTGGAGTTTGGGAAGCACCTGGGCGACTGAGCAATGTTTAGGTAGTGAGACCAGGATCCGTGCTGCTGCATTCTGGACCCTCTGGAGGCGCTTTATGCTGGCCCGTGTTGCTCTCAAATATAGGCAGTTGCTGTAATCCAGTCTAGATAGAACAGACGCCTGGATGATAATCTGGCGCACCGGAGGGGGGAAAAACCAGAGCAACGGCTTTAGACCCCGCAGGAGTCCAAAACAGACCCCTGCAACAGCTTTTGTTTGTTTCTCAAAGGTCAATCCTCGGTCAAACCATACCCCGAGATTTTTTACGGTATCCTTAGGGACTGGGGCAGGTTTTAAGCGGTCCGGCCAGTAAAGATCGGTCCACAGCTCCCTATCCTTCCCAAATAGCAGGATTTCCGATTTGCCGGAGTTGAGCTGTAGGCAATTAGCTGCCATCCAATCGGAGATAGCCAGCAAATCGTCCTTGAAGTTGTCTAGATTGATGGTACATTTCCTAGAGAAGGCTATCACCAATTGGGTATCGTCAGCATAAGATACCAGCAACAGCCCCCTCCCCTTCGCCAGCTCTGTCAGCGGGCTAACATAAAGATTGAATAATAGTGGGCTCAGTATGGACCCCTGTGGTACCCCCTGGTGCAGAGCAAACTCCTGTGAGGAGAAGGGAGGTGCTGAGACCTGAAATGATCTTTCCAATAGAAATGATTTAATCCAGGCCAAGGCTGAATCCCTGATCCCAATGTCCTGCAGACATTTCAGGAGTATTTTATGGGACACCGTATCAAAAGCGGCACTTAAGTCCAAAAGGTTGCTCATTAGATCACTGTAGTAAAGCTACTGCTCACCACTGAAGTCTGCTGCTGGTATTGAAAGTGCATGTTTGAGTCTGCATGTCAGAATTTTTTAATGAAATAGAAGAGGATTTGAGAAGTCAAAATGTGCCCAAATTTTTCTTTCTGCAGCACTAATCATAATTTCTATGGCAAAATGAACCCCCTGATTTTGTAACTTTGCAAATTAAATGTTTTAAGTGTTACCACTTTATTCCAATCAAGTTGGCTTCAGGTGTGCCATACTTTTGTCATAAGTAAGACTATTAGCGCTCTAGTTGTTCTTAAGAACACTCTAGGACATTCTGTCATTGGGCTATACTTGGGCTACATCTGGGTGATATTTGTGCTACATTTGGGCTCTTTTGTCTCTGGTGGCCATCTTGGGAGTCTTATTTGTTATGAAGTTTCCTAAGTTCCTCATCTGTCATTGGGCTATACTTGGGCTACATCTGGGTGATATTTGTGTTGCATTTGGGCTCTTTTGTCTCTGGTGGCCATCTTGGGAGACTTATTTATTATGAAGTTTCCTAATTTCCTCATTTACTGCAATCTCCTCTGTAGGAAATACTTTCAGTTTTTTTCTTTGGTTCCATCAAGAAGGCGTTTAGATGTGTCACACATTTGCCATAAATTTAGAATGTTAGCACTCTAGTTGTTCATTAGATCACTGTAGTAAAGCTACTGGTCACCAGGGAAGTCTACCGCTGGTATTCAAAGTGCATGTTTCAGTCTGCATGTCAGAATTTTTTAATGAAATAGAAGAGGATTTGAGAAGTCAAAATGTGCCCTAATTTTTCTTTCTGCAGCACTAATCATAATTTCTATGGCAAAATGAGCCCCCTGATTCTGTTCCTTTGCAAATTAAATATTTTAAGTGTTACCACTTTATTCCAATCCAGATGGCTTCAGGTGTGCCATACTTTTGTCATAAGTTAGACTGTTAGCGCTCTAGTTGTTCCTTAGAACATTCTGGGATATTCTGTCATTGGGCTACATCTGGGTGATATCTGTGCTAAATTTGGGCTCTTTTGTCTCGGGTGGCCATCTTGGGAGTCTTATTTGTTATGAAGTTTCCTAAGTTCCTCATCTGTCATTGGGCTATACTTGGGCTACATCTGGGTGATATTTGTGTTGCATTTGGGCTCTTTTGTCTCTGGTGGCCATCTTGGGAGACGTGTTATGAAGTTTCCTAATTTCCTCATTTACTACAGTCTCCTCAGTAGGAAATACTTTCAGTTTTTTACTTTGATTCCATCAAGAAGGCATTCAAATGTGTCACACATGTGCCATAAATTCAGAATGTTAGCACTCTAGTTGCTCATTAGATCAATGTAGTAAAGCTACTGCTCACCAGGCAAGTCTGCTGCTGGATTGAAAGTGCATATTTCAGTCTACATGTCAGAATTTTTGAATGAAATAGAAGAAGATTTGAGAAGTCACTCAAAATGTGCCCTAATTTTTCTTTCTGCAGCACTAATCATACTTTATATGGGAAATGAACCCCCTCATTTTGTTCCTTTTTAAATGAAATGTTTTAAGAGTTACCACTTTATTCCAATCAAGATGGCTTCAGGTGTGCAATACGTTTGTCATAAGTAGGACTGTAAGCACTCTATTTGTTCGTTAGAACACTCTGGGAAGCTGCAGTAGTACACAAAGGAATCAACTGACAGTCTCTGCTCTAGTTGGATGTACATGTTTTACTGAGAATGTCAGACTTCATTCTCACATGACTGAGAAAGATAATGTGAATTTACAGAAAATATGCTCTCAGTTTAGCTTAAAGATCACCTTCCAAACCTCTGTGGGAAAATCATGAGAAAATAGTTTTCTCTCAAACATGATTCATGATATCCCAGCAGAAGATTTTTTCACATGGGAAAATCACCTTAGAACACACCACAATTCCTAAAATAAGTATGGTGCCATCAAGAAATGATTTATAATGTAACTAAAGTCTTTAAACCTTCTATTAACTGCAATGCTTTTTATTGAGGTGCTATCATGTATATTGGTCCCAAGATGGCTGCCAACACTTCTTGGATGAAGTGCTGACAGCCAATCAAATCTCACGATGAGATGTGTGGTTAGGCTACGCCCAGATATATATGTGATTTTACTTTTGATTTTCTCAGGAACTACTGAATGGATTTACACCATTTAACCAAAAGGCACGACTCTGAACCAAGGGATACCTCTTTGCCAAATTTGATGTAATTCCGTTCAGAAGTTCGGGCTGTAGCTCCTATGGAAAATTGCATGGGGAAAACACGTTTTAGGACCCCCCTTTTTTCTTGGCCCCCGCTTGACGAATCATCTCGAGACTTTCAGGATAGGAGCGGACCGGAGCGCCCCACCAGTTTTGAAAATTTCACGAGGAATCGCCAGCCGGCACCAAAGTCATTTCAAATAGAATGTTACGGATTTCCTATGGATAATAGGTCCTAACTATAACTACCAACTGGTGACCGCCAGTAGGTTATATATATATATATATATATATATATATATACATACATACATATTCACCGAAAAAAACAAAGGGGTCGCAGAGACTTTATAGTTAGGATCAGATTTCACTCGAACAAAACCATTGAAATTCAACAGTTATAGTTACCTGAGCTAACTATAACTTATGCTCCTGCAAAGCACTGCTTATGACTTCACATAATACATCACTCATGACATGGTCAGTGACGTCACTGATGATATCATTGATGACATCTCAAATGACATCTCTGATGACATCATCTAGTGAGTGTAATTGTTTTGTAAATGTTTCTGAGAGTTAAAGATATATACTAAGCTTATGCATAAGTTAAATTACTATTCTTTTTGTACTACTAATGTTTGATACTGTTTATAATATATTTAATCTGAGTAGCACTGTGACTGTGTATCAGTGTGGGAGTGGGGAGTGAGTGGCTGCACGGGTGTTTGAGTAGGTGTGTGAGTGGCTGCATGGGTGAATAAGTGGGTGTGTGAGTAGCTGTATAGTGAGTAAGCGACTGTGTGAGTGGCAGTATGGGGTGGGTGAGTGTGTGTGTGTGAGTGGCTGTATTGGTGACTGTGGTGACTGCACGAGTGGCTCTTTGGGTGGGTGAGTGTGTATGAGTGGCTGTATGGGTGACTGAGCAGCTGTGTGAATGGCTCTATGGGTGAGTGACCCATTGTGTAAGTGGATGTATCGGTAAGTGAGTGACTGACTGAGTGTATGGTTAAGTGGTTGGATGTGTGAGTTGCTGTTTTGCACAGTAGGTATTTGTGTGAGTGGCTGTATAGATGAGTGAGTGGACATGTGAGTGACTGTATTGTTTTGTGAATTAGTATCTAAGTGGTTTTGTGGATGACTGAATGTCTGTGGGTAGAGAAAGAGATGAAACTTCTGCTACCAGCATGTGTGAGCACTTTGTGCAGAGTGTTTGCTTTAGCTTGGCAGGAGCTCTGAGGATGTGGTCTCCAGATTCCATGAGCCTCAGGAGGGAGGCCCGTACACTACCCTCCTTGTTTTAAACAATGCCTCCGGGACCTAGCCCACCCGGAGGCTCTTCATGAAACAAGCGCTAGAGCCTGTGCTTTTTTTTCAAAGTTTTTGACACAAATTTGTGAATGTGTAGCAAAAATGTAAAACAAAAATGCTTTTTTGCCCTGCCGGGGTCCCTCTGGGACCCCAAGCCCAAGACTTGGGGGATCAGGGTATTCATACCCTGCCCCTTTTTCTTTTTCTTCCCTGTTTTTTGTGGGACTCAGCTCACGCTATGTCCCAAGACAGCTGCCAACACTTCCTGGTTGAAGTGTTGGCAGCAAATCAGAGCTCTGCATTTCCCTGCACAAGCTCGTTAATATTTGGAAATTAGCTGCAAATGCAGAAAAGCAAATTTGGATTTTCTTAAATTTCTTATCAACTACTGAACAGATTTACACCAAATACCAAAAAGCACAATGTGTGAACCAGAAGCTAGATTTCTGCCAAATTCCGTCCAGAAGTTCAGTAGTCGTGTCTAAATCTCCTATGGGAATTAACATAGGAAACACACATTTTTTTGACCCCCCAGTTTTTTCTCGGCCTCTGGTTGACGTATTGCCCCAAACTTTCCATATTTTTTGGGAAAATTTCACGAAGATACGTAAAACGGTGCTAAAGATATCGGCAAGTAAAAAACAACACTTTTCCTATGGAAAGATGGTCCTAACTTTAACTACCTACTGACCTAATCTCCATTTTAAAAGTGTCCTTCGACTTGTTTATAACTTTCGTGTCATTGGACAAATCTTTATGATTATTTTTTTAAGTGACATGGTTTGCCTAGTTCTGCATGGAACTTTTGGAGTGATCCGCCAAGCAGAGGCGAGAAAAAGGAGGTGTCCAGTAATATGCATTTCCCATGCAATATCCCATAGGTATTTTGAAAATGACGACAGCCTGAACTGCTAGAAGGAATTACAACACATTCAGCAGAGAGGTAGCTCTTGATCCAGAAAAAGCCCTTTTTCAGTCTTGCGCCTGCGTTTCAGTGGGCAGCACTGCTCGCGCAGCGAGAGACCTCTTGGAGGGGGTTTGAAAATGACCCTAGGAATCGCACACGCTCGTGCGTGTGCTTTTCCTTTTGGGCCACGCTATTGGCCGTTGCGCGCGTCTTTTTATAAAAGACGGCACACAATTGGCCAAAGGTGGGCGCATTGCTCCGCCCATGGCCTATTGGTGTCTATTACGCGCACCGCTGGCATGTGGTTTCAATTATCGTGCCCAGACACCGGCGCAATAATTGAAACCACATGTCTCCCTATGGCGCACGTGCACGCATCACTCGCGGGCTTCTTCTGTTTTTGGATCCATTTCACAGGAAAGCAACTAAATTAAAGAAGGAAAGAGAGGTTGTAAACCGTTTCTTCAAGTCACAGTTTTCAGTGATGTCTGAAGTGGAAATTCAAAAGTACTGCTTTTCCCCAGCCGACATCCCAAGTGTGTCTTCCTTTACCATAATTATGTTTTAATTATGTTGCCGCGTGAATTTCACTTTTGCGTGCGCTTCCTCATGGCACTAGGTATGCCTTTCTTGTGCATCCCTGTGGAGGTATGTTGAGCGATTCACAGTTGTTTCAGCGTTTTAAAGCGCTATGTAAAAATGACAACACAATAGTGTACATCACCATGGTGGCAGCCAGCCTGGTGATAAAGTAAATTACTGCTGAGCATGTGGATGCAACATATTATTGGCAGTGTTGGCATATTACTGCACTACATGCCATTTTGTGTGCTGCTGCCATACATCGTAATCATGTCACCAGACATGGCATCAAGCATGACATCAGCAGCGTGCTCGTGCTCGTCTATTGCTTCTGTCGTACCCCCCTGCGGCACTTGACCTGCTGCCGTAGTACACCACTGCCACCAGGAGCATGCGGCATTACATCATTCTGCAACCTCGGTTGCTGCCATGTTACATAGCCTTAGCGTTAGACTTGGATTTACTGCACCTCGCGATGGTTTGTGGGTACCTCCTCAAGAATTGGGCATGCTGGCCTGGGAAGGTTTTTAGAGGAAAAGGTTATAAATCTAATTTGCATCTTCATACCTGGCTGCCATGGTGTGCTCAACCAGAAAAAAGGAAAAATCAAGTGTGAAATGCAGAGTTGGGGTTATGAGCAGGCATCTGACTTAGAAATGTTGCCTGCGGGGGAGGCCTTTCAAAGAAAGCCCTACTGTTGCTAAGTAAAGCGCCTCTGGGTGTGGACTGCTGCTGACATGCCACAACTGGTTGCACTTGAACTCGTCTTGCAGAAGCCTCGGGCCATGAGGACAACTGAGCATAGTGGAAAAAATATGTGTTTACTGAATTCGCTTCCGGGGTCAAACACGGCTCATGCGGGAGAGCCATTTGGGCTGGCACTAACCCGGGGCAGCTTTGAAATAATAAAAGCGATGCCAGGCAGGCCGCTGCCACGACGGCAGGGTGGGCGAGTTAAGGAGCTGGGTGAAAGGGCAGCAGGCTGTAGTGGCATCTGTTCTGCAAATAAATAATTGTACAATCTACTTGGAAACTCTGTATTGATAAGGGCTAGTGTCACAGGTGAATACAAAACTGTAGTTTTCCCCACTGAGGAAGCTCAGACTTGCTCGGTGTGTTACATGCGTGTGAATAATGCCCTGGAGTGCTGTTATCACTTTGAGCCCTACTCTTCCTTACAAAGGCCCATACATATAAGCGTAGGGCGGTGACGTGATGCAAAGTGATGGGGTCCTGCTGCAGACAGTGACGTGGGCTCCCCAGTTTCTCCCATATCTCATGGATATTCTTGTCAGCTACAGCTACCCAGTGCCTAAAAACAGACTCAAACACCCAGGTATGGCCTCTACTGCTCAGTCAGAGTCTCAAGCCCATGGCTACAACCTGAAATACCAAGCCAGGACTATCACATGCTCAGGCACAACCTGCGTTCATCAAGATATGCCTCAAATGTCCAAGTACAGCCACCGTATCTCAGGCCTAACCTCAAATGCAAGTTTATTTCAAGTTTAAATAATGAAATAACCTCAAATGCCACAGCACATCTAATATGTGCCCAGATTACAATGCTGAAAGAGAAACTTGATATGCCTACAGAAAGCCATCATGTGCCCAGGTGTAAGCTCATATATCTAGTAGATCTCTGATCTGAAGGAAGGTGCCACATACATTTTGAAAAAATAACAGCAGGCCACGTCATGCTGCATACCAGGGGTATCCGGCCTGCATGTAAAACGTTAAGTGCAGAGCTATTTACTTTGCCCAGGAATTAATTGTTTAACCTCATTTTTTAAAATCTTTCTTGGTGGGAAACAAAATTATTTATTAAATGCACAGCATTTTAGCACGACTTTGAAATTTCTCCTTCAGCCAATGGTCAGAAGATAGGAAAGAAAAAGTCTGCCAAGAGTAACCTGGAAGTGACATCATGCAAGGCAAGCATCTGTTGCTGTCACCTCCCGCGCCTGGTGTTAGTGCGCTTTCTCCCATGAATTACCACCACTTCCACCAGCAGTTCCCAGAATCGCTAGCGTCCCAGCCCCAAGTATTCTTTTTTTTCGAAACCTGAAACTAAGCAGACAGAGGGTGGTTAGGGAAAGGGCATACAATAGTAGTCTATGTACAAGATAATAACTCTACAGGACTGAAATTTCAGCTGCTGCTTGCCATTGGCTGACAACTCCATCACTGCTCCTTATTGGCCAGAAATCCCGAAATATCACTTCCATTTTTAAACCAGGAGCACCGGCCTATTAGTTTTCTTATACCGTAAATTTTAGCTGGACTATTTTTTTCCTTACAAGCGCCTCATTCCGCGCTTTACCTTTAATGGCGGCCGTGGCACTTTCTTTAGATGCGGCTTGTCTCAAGAAAGGTGCGCAGCCGCTATTAAAGTGAAAGCACAAAATGGGGAGCTTTCACAAAAAAAAGCTTTTGTTTGTCATGTTGAAAATCAAATGTTTTTTTTGTAAAAACAATCCATGCTGCACTTTCACTTTACTGGCGGGCATTCCTCTTTTTTTTATACAAGCGCAGTGTAAAGTAAGGTGTGCAGCCGTCATTAAAGTGAAAGTGCAGCATGGGGTGCTTATACAAAACAAGTATTTGCAATTTAATAGGTCTCATATTATTAAAAGTTTGAGCTATTGGTGTTGTAAATAATAATGCAACACCAATAGCTCAAACATTCTGTAATGCGAGACCTATTGCATTGCAATATTATATAATATATATTCACTGAAAAAACCATAGGTTTCAGGGGTGTTATAGTTTGCTGGACTTTTCACTCGTACAAAACCATTGAAATTCCCCCATTATAGTTAGTTCAGCTAACTATAACTCGCGCGCCGGCAATGCACTGCTGATGACGTCACATATTACATCACTCATGACATGGTCAGTGACATCACTCATGACATCACTGATGACATCTCCAATGACATCACTGATGACATCATCCAGTGAATGTGTGTTTTTCTGAAAATTAAATATGTTTTATATATGTACATCTCAAGGTCAATGGAAGAATAAATGGGTATATAAGTGTCTAAATGGATGATTTCTTTTTGAAAAATTGATTGTATAACTGACTGATCAAGTGTATCTTAGTGAATACATGGTTTAGAGAGTAATGTTTAAATATGTAAATATCTGTATCAGTCTCTCACTTTGTGTATAAGTGGCTGCATGGTTGGTGAGTAGCTACACGAGTGTTTATTTAGGTTATTAGTTGGTTTTTTGAGTATCAGTATGAGTGTCTGAGTGTCTGTATGGTTCGGTGGGGGGTATTACGTGGTGCATGCATGCATGAATGAGCGACTCACTATTTGTATCTGTTGAAGACAGCATGTGTGCAGGACTGTATGGGTGGATGAGTGTGTGTATGGGTGTGTTAGTGAGTGAATGGCTGTCTCAATAGTGTCTTTATGAGTAACTACATATGTTTTAAACTAGTATATGTGACTATTGGTGTATATAAGTGAGTATATGTGAAAGTGAGAGATTGGAAGAGTTCCTGTATGAATAAGTATGTGTTTCTATAAGTGATTGTTTAAAAGACTAAGTATGTGTAAGTTTCTGTAGAAGTAAGTGTGGTGGTGTGTGTATAACTGTATATGAGAGTAAATGGATGTTTGATTCTTTATTAGCATGAGTGACTATGTGTGTGAGTAACTCTATGGATGAGTGGCGTTGTGTAACAGGATGTATAGGTGTATGAGTACATATGATGAGTGAGTACATGTATGAGTGACTGTATAGGACTGTTGGTGAACAAGTGGATGTGTATGTGGATCTTAGAATTACTGAATAGGTTATTGTAACTGGTATTGGTATGTCCATTGTTTTGAAAATTGTAGTTTCTATTTTTGAGTGTGTGTGTATCAAAGGTTATATTAGGGTGAGAGGAAGTCTGCCACTCTATCACAAGGATGATGTCATCAGTGATATCATCAGTGATGTCATTTGAGATGTCATCAGTGATGTCATGAGTGATGTCACTGACCATGTCATGAGTGATGTAATATGTGACGTCATCAGCAGTGCATTGCGGGAGCGCGAGTTATAGTTAGCTGAACTAACTATAACGGGGGAATTTCAATGGTTTTGTATGAGTGAAAAGTCCAGCTAACTATAACGCCCCTGAAACCTGTGGTTTTTTCAGTGAATTTCTAAGGTTTTTTAAATGCTAATTCCTAACTATAACGTGCCTGAAACCTACGTTTTTTTCAGTGAATTTCATAGGTTTTTTAAATGCTAATTTCTAACTATGCCTACAGAGATAGGACATGTGAAGAAAGAAGAAAAAACGCACAGACAGAAAAAAAGGAAATGCAAAAGGAAGCAACAGAAGTCCTCAAAGACAAAGAAAAGTGCAGGAAGAAGGATAAGATGCAGAAAGAACAATCAGAAGAGCAGAAAGAAGCCTTGTTGCAAAATCATCCTGTACCCTCAACTTTTTCAGACGGATACTGGTGGTAACTGAGTCTGACTAACCAGTCCTAGAGCCAGTGCTATGTTAAAAGACACTTAGACCACAGGGAAAACACCTACATACACTAGGGAACACTATGCATTGGGGTCCCCCTGTGATTAGGATGACCTCCTCTGTAAGCCCCTAGTATATAATAAGGCAGGGGGTTTAAAACTACCTCTTAAAACACGCCACAGGGCGTTATTGCACACGTCACCTCAGGCCCCGTCCCCTCCCTTCCTCACTTTGTAAAAACGACCGTTTTAAGTTGGGAGATTAAGTCCCCTTGAATCCTGAGGGTCCCTAGGGTCCAACTCGCCCACTAGGTACCTCCAGTAAGCACCACAGAGCTGCGTTGCAGAGAGATGTAAAAAGGGGCACGGCCTAGACCACCTCTCTGAAACGCAGTGCAGTGGCACTTACTGGAAGCACCTGGTGGGCTAGTTGGCCCCAGGGGTCACTCTGGATTGAAGGTGAATTATTTCCCCAACTTAAAACGCGCCACAGTGGGGAAGGGAGGGGATGGGGCCTGAGGTGACGTGTGCAAACACGCCCTGTGGCGCGTTTTAAGAGGTAGTTTTAAACCCCCAGCCATATTATATACTAGGGGCTTACAGAGGAGATCATGCTAATCACAGGGGGACCCCAACGCATAGTGTTCCCTAGTGTATGTAGGTGTTTTCCCTGTAGTCTAAGTGTCTTTTAACATAGCACTGGCTCTAGGACTGGTTAGTCAGACTCAGCTACCACCAGTATCTGTCAGAAAAAGGGGCACGGCCTGCACCACCTCTCTGCAACGCAGCGGCGCTTACTGGAAGCACCTGGTGGGCTAGTTGGCTCCCAGGGTCCCTCAGGATTGAAAGGGAATTTTTTCCCCAACTTAAAATATGCCACAGGACGTGTTTGCACACGTCACCTCAGGCCCCGTCCCTTCCCTTTACCACTCTGTAAACACGCCATGTGGCCGTTCTAAGTTGAGAGATTAAGTCCCCTTGAATCCTAAGGGATCCTAGGGTCAAACTAGCCCACTAGGTACCTCCAGTAAGCGCCACAGAGCTGCATTGCAGAGAGGTTAAAAAGGGGCGTGGCCTCAGAACACCTGTCTGCAATGCAGCTCCTTGGCGCATACTGGAGATACCTGTTGGGCTAGTTGGCCCTCAGGGATCCTCAGTATTGAAGGGGAATTAATTCCCCAACTTACAACTCTCCAGGGGGTGCGTTTGCAGAGTGCTGCAAGGAGGGGGCGTGGCCTCCGGCGCGATGCCGGTCTTTTATTGATTTGTTTATTTTAAGAAGGGGGGCTGTGTGGCCCCCCTTCTGTTTCAAATTTTTCGGCCCTGGGGACCCCATCCCCGAAGGCCTGACCCCTAATTTTTTTTTTTTGAAATAACATTTTTGGGAAGGGGGCCGCATGGCCCCCCTCCCGATGCCTTAATCGGTCCCGGTGACCCCAGCCCCCAGGGCATGGCCTTTTCTTTTTTTTTAATTCTTTAGGAGGGGGGCTGCGTGGCCCCCCTCCTTAGGCCACTTAAGGCCCCGGGGACCCCATCTCCCGGGGCCGGCCTTTGTTTTTCATTATTTTTTAAAAATATATATTTATAGAAACACCTAGGACATGCTGGACAAACCGTATGTACCTATCACCATGATGATGTGCGTGATATTCATTAAAAGGCGACTCTGCATACAATGAATGCACGTAGAATGTATTTACACCGCTAGTGAAGCTCTGACGGGTCTGATGCCCTACCGTGCCTAATCCCGGCGCCCCCGCCGGTGGGTACTCTCCAAGTAGACACCCTTGTTGTATATTTATACAAACATGGGTAGCTATTGACGGGCACATTTAATACACATGCACACCAAGCCATTCATAGGGGATTCGACAAAAATTCGACCAAAACTATGCAAGAAACCCCCCTCACGGTTAATAAAACACACATCCACCGCCGGATGTGTAATAATTTTTATTTTACTCTCTGGAAAGGAGACGAACCTCACTTGAGAGTCACAGCGCACTCCTGGCTGAGCCCAATGCTGAGTTACACCCACCAGTGCCCGCCGAGTGCCACACACCTCTGTGTTGTATTCCACCAGCTAGTGCGTATGCTATGACACTCTCTAGCCCATGTGCATTGTAACACCACCTGTCATGCCACACTTGCCTTCGCACGGGTTATATTGTCCCATCTAAGGTGCCTTCCTCGATGCCTATGTTATAACGCACAGTGCTATGCCATACATATTACAATCTGGGATCCATATCTTTGTCACAGTGCATATGCAATGTTACACTCCCCAGCACATATTTTATATTACAACTTTAGAGACTAGTTAGGTTACACAGCACTACCCTGTGCATATTACACTCCAATGTGCATATCGCATAGCACGCGCTAGTGCCTGTGCTATCTCGCGCTTTCCAATAAATCTGTCATTGCGCACAATGTATTGCATATTATATTTCACGCCCCGGTTCATCTTATAACACAATTTTTGGTGCATAGTTTATACCATACACTATATCTAGTTTTCATTTTCAACCGTGCTCTCAGGACTATATTCTATATAACACTGCGTTCACCTAACCTTTTCACGGGCATTACATTTTGCGATGGGGGTGGAGGGTCAGGGGGTGTTTCTGCCAAGTGAGCCCAGAGTCACAGTCACAAATATCCTCTTCTTCCTGAATAAAAGTGAGATTATGCTGCATACTTGTTCATATTTTAAGTAGTTCGCACAGACACACATTTTAAAAACAATAAAGTTCCTAATACCCACCTTCTCTGAACAGTTAGCTTGCTGCCCCATCCACCTCCTCCCTATCCTCTTTTGTCTGAATCCATGGACTAGCCTCCTCCCTCCTGCCATGCATGGTCTGATGTGCTGCCACTGCCCTCCATTTAGCATGATGTACCCGTCCACTCCTCCTGCCCTCCATTGCCCAATTCTATGCCCCATCATTGACCTCCTGCTTAGCCTCTGTGCTTAGCTTGCTGCCCCTATTCTCCTTCCTCCTGCCCTCCGATGTCTTTTTGCAAGCCCCTGCTCCTTCCTTTTTGCCCACCATGTTCCATGGACCTGCCACTCCTGAGTGTTCTGTTGAGCTGCCACTCCCCTCCCACCTGCCTAGAATTGTCAGATGACTGTAACCTGTCCCTTCCACCTCCACCCTGCCTGTCCACATTCCATGCCCCTATCCCCTTCCTCCTGTCCTCCATGGTCCATTGTACTGCCACACCCTTCTGCCCTCCCTGGTCTGTTGTGCTGCAACTGCTCCTCATGCCTGCCCCACGTGGTCTGTTGTGAGGCCCCTTCCCCTGAACACTGTTGTCTGTGCCCAGCTCCTGACCCTCCCTTCTATCCTCCACGGTCCTTTGTGCATGCCCCTGCACCCTCCTTCTTGCCCATCATAGCCATTGTGCTGCCACTAACCCTCCCGCTTGCCCTGCATGGTCTTCTGTGCTGCCACGGCCTCTCCCACCTTCCGTGTGGTCCTCTAGCTGCCCCTGACCCCCTCCCACCTTCCCTCCATGGTCTGTGTGTATGCCATTACAGTCTCACTGTTGCTCTCCATGGTGTGTCTTGGTTCTAGTGCCCATCCTGCCTGACCTCTATGATCATCTTGCTGCTCCTGCCCTGCCCCCTTGCCCCCAGCCCTCTGTTTCCATGTGCAGACCCCTATTCCCTCCCTCCTGGCTTGTCTGTTCCATTGTAATGCCCCTGATCCGTCCCTCCTGCCCTTTATGGTCTGTTATGCTGCAGCTTTCTCCCCTGTCTGTCCATTATGGTCAGCTAGCTACCATTGCCTCTTTCTCCTCTGTTCTCTGTTGTCCATGTGCATGGTCCTGTCCCCTCCCTATTGTTTTCTATGGATTGTTGTGCTGCACTCCCGCCCCGCATGCCCTGTGTGGTGTATTGTGCTGCTGCAAACCCTGATGCCTACCCTGTAGGGTCAGTTTGGTGCACCTCTCCATGTCCCTCCTGTCCTCTGTTATCCAAGACCATATCCCTACCACAATTCCTCCTGCCTTCCATGATCCAATGTACCATACTTGCAAACATTTTGAACTTGGTAAGAGGGAGATTTTGAAAAAAAACCTGGGGTATTGATTTTCCCCTTTGAGTTACATTGAAAAAGAGGAGATTGTAGACAGGAGACAGATCAAATAAAGCCCATTTGAGATTAAAAACACTGAACGTTTCCTGGCTGAATCGGGTCTGTTGGTATGTATGGTTGTACTACCACTGCCTCTTCCTTCTGCCCACAATGGTCTATTATATTGCCACAGCCTCTCTTGCCAGTCCTGTATTGTTGGTTTGTTGCCCCTGCCCCCCTTTCCACTGCCCTCCATAGTCTGTTGTGCTGCCACTGCCCTTCCTGCCTGCCCAGTGTGGTCAAATTGTTGCCTCTGCACCCTTCTACCTGCCTTCAATTTTCAGAGTCCGTGCTCTCAACAGTATCCTAATGAACAACTAGATTGCTAACATTCTATATTTATTACAAAAGTGTGGTACGCCTGACGTCATCTTGATGTAATCAAAACTGTAATACCTAGAGCATTTCCTTTAGAAATTACATATATGAGAGGGTCTTATTTGCATCAAAATTATGGTTAGTGCTCTAAAAAACTAAAATGAGAACATATGTTCTGATAGCGACAAAGCACTTTTAAATTATTTGTTATCTTCATGTTTTTTTATCCAGTTGACCACTTAATTAAATGTTGCACTTAGGGGAGAGGATGTGGTGTTACTTCCAGAGCTGCAGACTTTGCAACTGGTGAACCAGGTTGGAGTTTCTGCTTCAGCTCGACATTCTGTGATTCTGGTCAAATCACTTAATCTCCCCATGTCTACAACCAAAATGAATTTGTTCTTGTGTGATGTAACCAATGCTCATGTAAACCACTCCATTACCTGACAAGTCTGCACTATATAAAACTGCAAAAACACAAAAAATAAAAAGTGTTTTGCACACTTCTGTCATTGGGCTACATGTGGGCTGCATCTGGGTGATATCTGTGCTGCATTTGGGCTCTTTGGTCTCTGGTAGCCATCTTGGGAGATTTATTTGTTATGAAGTTTCCTAATTTCCTCATTTACTGCAGTCTCCTCAGTAGAAAATGCTTTCAGTTGTTTACTTTGATTCCATCCAGAAGGTATTCAGATATGTCACACATTTGCCATAAATTCTGAATGTTAGCACTCTAGTTGCTCATTAGATCACTGTAGTAAAGCTACTGCTCGCCACTGAAGTCTGCTGCTGGTATTAAAAGTGCATGTTTCAGTCTGCATGTCAACATTTTTTAATGAAATAGAAGATGATTTGAGAAGTCACTCAAAATGTGCCCTAATTTTTCTTTCTGCAGCACTAATCATAATTTCTATGGCAAAATGAACCCCCTGATTTTGTAACTTTGCAAATTAAATGTTTTAAGAGTTACCACTTTATTCCAATCAAGATGGCTTCAGGTGTGCAATACGTTTGTCATAAGTAGGACTGTTAGCGCTCTAGTTGTTCTTAAGAACACTCTGGGACATTCTGTCATTGGGCTATACTTGGGCTACATCTGGGTGATATTTGTGCTACATTTGGGCTCTTTTGTCTCTGGTGGCCATCTTGGGAGACTTATTTGTTATGAAGTTTCCTAACTTCCTCATTTACTAGAGTCTCCTCAGTAGGAAATACTTTCAGTTTTTTACTTGGTTCCATCAAGAAGGCATCCAGATGTGTCACACATTTGCTATAAATTCAGAATGTTAGCACTCTAGTTGCTCATTAGACCACTGTAGTAAAGCTACTGCTCACCAGGGAAGTCTGCTGCTGGTATTGAAAGTGCATGTTTCAGACTGCATGTCAGAATTTTTTAATGAAATAGAAGAGGATTTGAGAAGTCACTGAAAATGTGCCCTAATTTTTCTTTCTGCAGCACTAATCATACTTTATATGGCAAAATGAACCCCCTCATGTTGTTCCTTTTTACATTACATGTTTTAAGAGTTACCACTTTATTCCAATCCTGATGGCTTCAGGTGTGCAATACGTTTGTCATAAGTAGAAATGTTAGCGCTCTAGTTGTTCTTTAGAACACTCTGGGAAGCTGCAGGAGAACACAAAGGAATCAACTGACAGTCTCTGCCCTTGTTGGATGTACACATTTTACTGAGAATGTCAGACTTCATTCTCACATGAATGAGAAAGATAATGTGAATTTACAGAAAATATGCTCTCAGTTTAGCTTCTAGATCACCTTCCAAAACTCTGTGGGAAAAGCATGAGAACATAGTTTTCATGATAGCCCAGCAGAAGGCTTTTTCACATGGTAAAATCACCTTAGAACACACCACAATTCCTAAAATGAGTATGGTACCATCAACGAATGATTTATAATGTAACTAAAGTCTTAAAACCTTCTATTAACTGCAATGCTTTTTGATGAGGTGCTATCAGGTATATTGGTCACAAGATGGCTGCCAACACTTCTTGGATGAAGTGCTGACAGCCAATCAGATGTCACGATGAGATGTGTGGTTAGACTTCGCCCAGATATATATGTGATTTTACTTTTGATTTTCTCAGGAACTACTGAACAGATTTACACCAAAAGGCACGACTCTGAACCAAGAGCTACCTTTTTGCCAAATTTGGTGTAATTCCGTTCAGCAGTTCGGGCTGTAGCTGCGATTAAAGGTTCCTATGGATAATTGCATGGGGAAAACACGTTTTGGGACCCCCCCCTTTTTTCTCGGCCCCCGCTTGACGAATCACCCCAAGACTTTCAGGATAGGAGCGGACCGGAGCGCCCACCAGTTTTTAAAATTTTGCGAAGATTCATCAACCGGCGCCAAAGTTATTCCAAATAGAATGTTGCGGATTTCCTATGGATAATAGGTCCTAACTATAACTACCAACTGGCGACCGCATATATCCACAAACATGTTTTGCCTGAGTTCCCCCAACAGACAGGTACGGACCACAACGTGTTTTTTTCTAGCTTCAGTGCGGTTTATTGCATAGATGTCAGCAGTTTCTTCGACACCAAGTGCCCAGCATTACGCGTTTCGACAGTGAAACTCTGTCTTGATCACATGACGTACCTTGGGCCAATCAGCAATAAATAGGAGTGCAAATAGTGAAAAAAACTGGTGTACTTCGCCCGCCTTTTCTAAAAGCATGAAGCTAGAAGAAATACTATAACAATTCAAGTTCATACAGTATGAAAATCACATTGAGGTGCCGATCACGATCCGGTAAAAAATGTCCCCGTACGACTCGTATCGGGTCTTTTTACCGTACGAATCGTACAAGTGCCGTACGAACTGGCAATCACGATTCGGATGGTAAAAAGTCCATACGAACCGCACTGGGAATCATTCCCCACACGTCCTCGGGTCGGAAAATGTGTCCGACACGTCCTCGGACGATTTACCTTACAAACGTGAAAAGCCAAGTCCGACCGAGGAATCACGATCCATCCCGTGCGTCCGAGCTTACAACCGTATGGAAAAAACACAGTCCGCAACGAACTCCTATAGCAACCATGGAGACATGTGGCCGCATACGCGCCCAACACTCCCCCCAGCCCCCGTACGTCCGACACGTACCCCCGTGTATGTATACCCCCACCCGTCTAGGTACACCCCAGTACGTTCAAGTCGTACCCCCACCCCAGTACGTGTCGTACGACCGTCTATGTACACCCCAGTACGTTCGAGCCCCACCCCCACCCCTGTACGTGTCGCACCACCGTGTACCTACACCCCAGTACGTTCCAGTCGTACCCCCACCCCAGTACGTGTCATACCCCCATCTATGTACACCCCAGTACGTTCCAGTCGTACCCCCACCCCAGTACGTGTCGTACCACCCTCTATGTACACCCCAGTACGTTCGCGCCCCACCCCCACCCCTGTACGTGGCGTACCACCGTCTATGTACACCCCAGTACGTTCCAGTCGTACCCCCACCCCAGTACGTGTCATACCCCCGTGTACCTACACCCCAGTACGTTCCAGTCGTACCCCCACCCCTGTACGTGTCGCACCACCGTGTACCTACACCCCAGTACGTTCCAGTCGTACCCCCACCCCAGTACGTGTCGTACCACCGTCTATGTACACCCCAGTACGTTCCAGTCGTACCCCCACCCCAGTACGTGTCATACCCCCGTGTACCTACACCCCAGTACGTTCCAGTCGTACCCCCACCCCAGTACGTGTCGTACCACCCTCTATGTACACCCCAGTACGTTCGCGCCCCACCCCCACCCCTGTACGTGTCGCACCACCGTGTACCTACACCCCAGTACGTTCCAGTCGTACCCCCATCCCTGTACGTGTCGCACCACCGTGTACCTACACCCCAGTACGTTCCAGTCGTACCCCCACCCCAGTACGTGTCATACCACCGTCTATGTACACCCCAGTACGTTCCAGTCGTACCCCCACCCCAGTACGTGTCATACCCCCGTGTACCTACACCCCAGTACGTTCCAGTCGTACCCCCACCCCAGTACGTGTCGTACCACCGTCTATGTACACCCCAGTACGTTTGAGCCCCACCCCCACCCCTGTACGTGTCGTACCACCGTCTATGTACACCCCAGTACGTTCCAGTCATACCCCCACCCCAGTACGTGTCGTACCACCCTCTATGTACACCCCAGTACGTTCGCGCCCCACCCCCACCCCTGTACGTGTCGCACCACCGTGTACCTACACCCCAGTACGTTCCAGTCGTACCCCCACCCCTGTACGTGTCGCACCACCGTGTACCTACACCCCAGTACGTTCCAGTCGTACCCCCACCCCTGTACGTGTCGCACCACCGTGTACCTACACCCCAGTACGTTCCAGTCGTACCCCCACCCCAGTACGTGTCATACCCCCCGTGTACCTACACCCCAGTACGTTCCAGTCGTACCCACACCCCAGTACGTGTCATACCACCGTCTATGTACACCCCAGTACGTTCCAGTCGTACCCCCACCCCAGTACGTGTCATACCCCCCGTGTACCTACACCCCAGTACGTTCGAGTCACACCCCCACCCCTGTACGTGTCGTACCACCGTCTATGTACACCCCAGTACGTTCCGGTCCTACCCCCAACACAACCTCCTAAGTACGGAGCGCACCCCAGGCCCCAACATCACAACCGCATGTACGAGTCGTACCAACCCACACACAAGGACAGCACCGTACAACCAAATGGCCCATCTACACACCGTACACACGCTCAAAACGCACGTACACAACCAGGACAAAACAAAACAACACAAGAAGACACTATTCGAATGGCACAAAGCCACTAAACATGGCCAACAAACACTACAAATACACCTTCACTGACCTGCAACTGCCAAAGACAAACAGAGGGCCAAAACACCACCACTACTTATAACACACCCACCCAAAATTCAAACACTGCCACACCCACCCACATCAACAGACACAGGCACCACACCAGTAGGTAAGGTCCACCGCACTCCTCCTGACACGCACACACAGGGTGAGGTAGGCACACCCACTGGGTCGGGGGGCAAACGTGTGACACGCAGCCATAGTGGGAGTCCGCATTCCACCCAGTCCACTCCCTCCAAATCCCCTCCCCTCAGCTCTCCTGGCCACATCTCCCCCAAGGACTCCTTCATGGCCGCTCTGTCCCTGAGCCCCACAGTGACACCACCCCGCAAGCGGTCAAGGAAGTCCTCGGTCAGGGTGGTTGATTCTCCCCCCCTGTCTACGCCCTCCCCCGGTGGCGCTGCGACCCATCCCTCTGACCCCCCCCTCCTTGGGGCCTGTGGATCCTTCGGGTGCAGGGGACTCCCTGGAGGACCTTGCAAAGGTGTGTAGTGCCATCCTGGCCTCCGCCTTTGGCCCTGCCCCACCCCATGTGGCGGAGTCCTCCATCCCTGCACCCACAACGCCTCCCCTTTGCCCTGATGTCCCTGCGGTGCCTGGTGCTTCCCCCCCCTGATGGCCTCACCCCTGTGGAAGACGACCGCATGTAACTGTGCAGGCAAGCTAGGGGACACGCATCCCACTGTGTCCCCCATCCAGCTGAGACTTATTGACTGCCCTATGGGCTTTGTGAATATTTAACTGCCTGCAATCCACGGACACTGTGATCATGCTGAATAAAGCTTTATTTTTTTTTTCATTCTGACACTACTTCTATGCTGGTATTGGTGTTGGTGGGGCTGCTACATGGTTTTGGGTGGTGTTTATGTGTTGGGTGTGTGGGAAATATAGTAGTGGGCTGCTCATTGGGGGGACCCTGGGATCTGTGTGCCATCACAAGGTGTTAGCTAACTTTCTTTGTTCATGTAAGCAGTTACTGCATGGTGCAATTGTCCCAGGGTGTATTCCTCCCTCTGTGTACCCTGATATCTTCCCTGCAGGGTGTTCCCAATCTTTAGCGCTGAGCTGTGTCTACATGAGCTGTGTGTGTGACGGAACCCTTCTACTTTGGCCATGCATGCAGGGCCATGTCTCCACCTGCAACATTCGTGGCATCCTTGGTGATCACTGTACTTGTGTGTGGAGTCTGTTGACATGAGTTCATGGGGACATGTTCCCTTGTAGGCAGTATGCATGTGGGTCCTTCCAGCCTCACACACATGTGTTGCACACCTCCTGTCTCAGGGCACTGCTGGGAGTGTTAGGCACCCACCCCTCCTGTCTCAGGGCACTGCTGGGAGTGTTAGGCACCCACCCCTCCTGTCTCAGGGCACTGCTGGGAGGACTCTGCACACACACCTCCTATTTCTGGATATGTACGCTTGGAACATACACGGTGGGGGTACGCTCCATGCATACGAGGGTGATGGTACGGGTCGTACTTACACTGTTGGGGTGGGTGTACGGTACGTACATACGCGGTTGGGGTGGGGGTACGCTCCATGCATACGCGGGTGAGGGTGCGGGTCGTACTTACACTGTTGGGGTGGGGGTACGCTCCATGCATACGAGGGTGAGGGTACGGGTCGTACTTACACTGTTGGGGTGGGGGTACGCTCCATGCATATGAGGGTGAGGGTACGGGTCGTACTTCCACTGGTGGGGTGGGTGTACGTTCCATGCATAGGGAGGGTGGGGGTAGGGTCCGTACATCTCTATCCCCACGCTATGTGATGCTTGTGCGGGCCGTACCCAGGCCTTTGCCACGTGGGTACGATCCGTCCCGCCATTGTTGGGGTGACGTGGGTGTGGGCGTGGTACGTCTCGTACCCACGCTCTTGAGGCATGGGTACGGGACATACCGGTCTGGCTGTGTTGCCGGTTCGCGTGGTGACGGACTTCCATTGTGGCGGTCGCTGGCTTAGCTGGACACGCCCCCACCCCCTCGTAGTGACCAGGGCATGGGTGTCAGGTATGTCCTGGGCATGTGTGGTGTGTGACTTTGGTGGGGGTTTTGTGGCCTGCCCTGGTCCTGCCACCCCCACCCCCCCCCCCTTTCCCCCCTCCCTTAGTTGTTCTGACCTTCTGCGGCGTCTGCGTCGGAACCTGTAGAGGAGGTGGACTGCTATGAGGGCCGGGATGACCCGTAGGTTCGGGTCCATGTCTGTCCGTCGCGTACGGGTCCTCCTTGTTCGCGTCGTCCTGTGTGTCCGTCGAGTACTGGTGGTCCTTGTTCGCGTCGTCCTGATTTCCCGGCAGTTTTTGGCAGCCGGAAAATATTCACCGTGCGGGATGACGTCGGTGCGAATCGTGATTCCTGGTTCGTGAATGGCAGGCTGCGAGCGTCCCGACGTCAGGTCGGCCCTTTCCCGGATCGCATTGGTAGGTTTATTTTGTTCGGTCGGGCTTTTTTACGAATCGTACGGAAATGGTGTTCCGTGCGAATCGTAATTCCTTGTTTGTAAATTTTGACGACCGGGTACGCGTCGGACGGAGAATATGCTCCGTCCGACGGTTCGTACCCGGTTTTTACAGGATCGTGATCGGCACCTGAATGTTATATCGGGCAATATTATGTGCAAAATACAAAGTGAACAATAAAGTGCTAGTGCTTAAATAATAAAATCAAGTCCTCATTAATCACCAGTTATTTAAAAACCATAACTGTTAATACATTTTAAGACAAGACCGTAAGATGCTCTACAAAAAAATTAAATCTACCAAATGTCATAAAGTGCTAGTGCATTATTGCTATCCTTTTCAATCCACATTAGTGCAACATATGAGCATAGTAATAGGTAATCATGAAAATTGATTGACATTGTCACCCATTGCCCGACATTATTAGATAGTGCAAAAAATTATCTAAATAAACTCATATAAGGCAATCACTATTTACAATATCATAATATGGAGAAATGACTTGGCCAGATGCCTAAAAACATATACAAAAAACCCACTATAAAATCGCCCAGGATCAAACCCCGGCATCTGCCATGTAAAAGGCAAGTAAAACCAAAGGTTAAAACTGGAGAATCCAGATAAAACCAATAGTAAAAACTCATCTAAAACTAAGCTAAAACCACGGAATAAATATGGAATGATAAAATGGGTTACATGCAGGTACAGTTATGAATCCAGTGTATTATACATGATACAGTTACAAAAAATTATGCAGATCCTCTAATGTGTTAAGACCATTCGGCATTTTTGTGTCGAGTATTAATATGTAGTGAGACTCTAGCTGTCTAAGCTTTTTTTCCCTGTTACCACCTCTGAGCGATCTAGGCACTGAATCAATTACAAAGTAGCTCAATGCTTTAAGATCGATGTTATGTACATGTTTGAAGTGCCTGGCCACCGGGTAACTAAGATCAGAGTTCACTATGGCCCTTAAATGCTGAAGTATGCGGTTAAAAACTTGTAGTTTGGTACTGCCTACGTACTTGAGTTTGCATGAACATTCTAATACATAGACTGCAAACTCAGTACTAGGGGTGGGCGGAATTTGCGGAATTAACCTCCGCAAATTATCGCGAGAATGCAGAAAATCTCCGCAAACACGCCGGAAATATCGCGAAGATGCGGAAGTTTTTTGCCGCCTGTTCGCGGTATTTTTTGCGTGTTCGCGGGTCGCCAACTTACCCATGCGGTCGCTCACGGGCGCGGCCATCTTGTTTTCACTTGTCCCGCCCTCTGGCGTTGTTTACTTCCTGTTCCGGGTCGCGCAATGCATGTTCGCGGTCGATATTTCCTGTTCGCGATCGCTTTTACTTGATCGCGTTGCTTTTTGCTTGCTCAGGGAGAAAATATCGCGCGAACTTGCGCACGTGGTCGCAACGGGCGCGGCCATCTTGTTTTCCACTCTATTGCATGGTTCTGGGGCCTGATTTTCAATCCTCCCTAAATCTTTTCAATCCTTTGTTTATAGCCACTTTTTTCGGATCTTTATTACTTATTATTTCTCTAACTATTTTCCTGCCTCTATATTTTTGGTTTTTGTGTACCTTTTTTTTTGTTTTTTAGCTACTTTTTCTCTTTGTATTGCCTGCTATTTATTTCCTTTACTCCTTTATTTATTTTACCTTTTCTTTCCCGCCCCGTCCCCAGAACCATGTCCAAGGGCAGGGCTGTTCGCCGGCGCAGCCAGAGCCGCGACCGCCTTCCTTGCGGAAGGCGGCGCCCACAAGGGGTGCATGCACGGGCCTTATTTGGGGAGGCAGAGTTGGCTGCACTAATTTTCTTTGTGCAGCGCCAGCTCCCCTCAACCCTGGCAGCAGGTGGCAGGCCTGGGTCCGGGTACGGCCTCCGGGAGCGTCAGCAACGGTGGGGGAAGGTGCGCCGGGCAGTGTCGCGCATCTCTGGGGTCCGGCGCACCCAGGCACAGCTGACGCACCGGTGGTCCGACATCCTGGACCGTGAGCAGGACCTGCTGGACCTGCTAGGAGTGGAGGTCCCGGGGCTTGGTGAGTACCTATTTAATTATTACAACTTTGTGTCTGTTCTTCTGCTCTATGTTATATATTGCGAATATCTTTTTTTCCTTCCAACCAGATAGAATGTTGCTGCTTGCAATACATTCCAGGTTAATAACGTTTAAAAGTCTTCTGTGATTATGACACAGGTGCTCTTCTGCGCTACTACTAATCTTACTTGTTTGCAGCTTTGCGTTTGCGCTTGCTTAGCGTGATTCTTTACGAGTTTATTTTAGAGAAATTAAGTTACGTAATGCTACAGTGACTCATGTCCACTCCTTACTTTGTCCTGTCACTAATAGATAGGGGCGGATTGATACATAGGTTTAGGTACTTTGTATGAGCTTCTAATTGGTTAGTGGTATGCGTGATGCCCCCTCACTCAGTTACGTGACGTGCTGCTAGTACGCCAGTCTTTAGAACCTTTCTAGTTTGTTCAATGAGTGGAGGTAGGCTTTGCAGTTACTTAGCAGTAGCAGATGAGCATCAATCAAACCAAAATTGTGTATATACAAAAAATGTAGTCATGTTAATGTGTCCTCCATGATTGGATCATACACATTGTTGAGGAATACAGTCGAAATGCATACTTAATGTACAATTGGCATGCCTGGAATAGGTGGGCTAGGTTGGGTGGTACGTTGTACTAATACTTAGGCTTACTTGTAACTTAGTTTTCTGGAATCAGAATGGAAGAATGGATTACTGTTGATAAATAGTAACTTAAGTAGTCGAACTGCGAATCCCCCGATATTACATGTTGACCAGATGAGATCGGTCAATGTAGTTATTGCAATTGTTTACATAAGTGTTTTTTGACCGTTGTTGAAAAAAATTGTATTTGCTTAAGTTGACACCATCCATCAATGTTTGTCTTTCTTATATCTTTCCTGTTCATCAGCACCCAGGGGCAGACGGGCAGGGACTGGGCAGTCGGCGGGACAGGAACACCACGAGGAGGACACCGCTGAGGGCTCCTCTGCTGGCCCCAGTAAGTCTTCTTGTTTTTAATAATATTTCTTATTCCATAACTTTTACTGCCCCATTTCTCCCGAACTATAGTGTGTTTCCAAATGCTATTTTTTTACCACCAATTATCCTTCGATCTGTACGGTTTCAAAAAGCTTATCCCTGCCTCCGCTATGATGACTGAGTACTACTACATACTATCAGTCTGTCTGTCTGTACTGTAGTAGCTAGTCTTGCCCAGTGCCACTCTTTGTGAAAGGTTGTAATATAAAACTCATATTCACCAGTAGCTCGTACAATCCGTTGGGTCGTTGTCTTGTACTACTTTTTACTCTTGTTGATGTTTAGGCTTTGAAAATTCACAGCAACAGCCCTACCAGATTTCTTAATATTTTGATATGATACCCTATAGGACATACAACTGTTGTAGGGATCTTGCACATACATTTGCACCAGAAAATAGGATGTTGGTGATGGTAGGTTGGACCTTCCTTGCACACCTCAATCAGAAATTCCGCACCCACCACAATTCCACTGCTTGACTATAGTACTGTCTTGTCATACCTATTAGGTCTCGGAACCCTCCCCCCAAGACAACCAACAAGTAGACAACCCAGAACATTAACACACCCAACCTCTGTCGTGGAAGCAATTCACATGCACACCCTTACTTTAATTTGCTCAATCGTGTAAGTTAGTCCACTCCACACCAAATACCACAAAGTCTATGTAAGTTTAAAATTTTTATTTCAATTTGAGAAGGTCTGTACACTGTTTTCTTAGCAGCACCAACCGGCAAATCAATAACATTAAAACAATATACATTGTTACACTTATACAGTTGGGAATTAAATCATGATAACTGAAGTGGTGGAAGGCAGCACCACCATCCCATAGCAATTTAGTTTATATACATTTATAAATGAAGATGTGAGTGAAGGGACCCCTCACCTCAGAAGAACCTAGTACTGGTAGTTGGTGCATCGTTCAGAAGCTCTGGTTCGTAGAAGCGAATCTTGCGTCTGTAATGCGAAAAAAGGAAATGGTGTGCGTTAGTATATTGCAACTTGCAAGCATTTCTCAGCCGTGCCAAAAAGTGTAGCATCTATGGATAAGCAATATGGACTAACAGTAACAGTAGTACACCAGTTCTTCCTAAAAAAGTGGCTTGTTAATGTTTGTTGACCGCCTGTACGCAGCGCGTAGACTAGACAGTAGCAGTGTGAGGCAGGTCATGTGGGCTCAAAGGTGTCTTAAGAAGCTGCAAGGTAAAGGTAACGTCACATGTGCATGGCTAGGGCTAATCAAGCAAATGCTACAATGATCATATAACTTAGTGTCTACTCTACTACTACCTGATTTGTACTAGTGATTTATGTTAGTATTAACTCATTTTTCAACCTTGCTACTGATCAACAGGGGGGAGGTGTATATGTTGCCTAATAAATGTGTAATGTTTTCTAGGCGCACTACCGACCACCATTGCTGGGGCCAGCGAAGGCGACGCAGAGGGCGAGGATGCGGCAGTTGCAGATAGCAACGGAGGGGGAGTGGCAGCACCAGTGGCAGGCGGTGGTAAGTTAGATTCATAATCTTTAACTATTGTTGAACTTGACAGCACACTCACTGCAAAGGTGTACTGTATGTATATGTATACTGTAAAGTTGTGAATTAGGGCCCCATTAGGATGGTGGGCGTATTGCCCCCGCCGGGCTGGCTGGAATTCACTGCCGTCACAGCAGGGGCAAACCTCCCGCCATCCCTGTAGAAAATATTCAGACATGTCTAGGCGGAAAAGGGTTCAATATGGCGGTGGTGTCTCTCTCACCACACCGGCAGCCTTATAATCTGCATTTTGGAATGCCTTTGCGTGGCGGCATTACCGTCCGCCACGGAAAGGCATGCACACATTGCAGAGTATGCTTGGGGGCCCCCATGGAGGGTACCTACCGATGCTATGGTACCCCCCCGACTTTCAAAGCAAAACGTGACAGGCTCCGTGCGAGGCCCGTCATGTTGTGCTTGGAAAAGCAGCACAACATTTTAGCATTGCTTTCAGCAAAGCCAACCAGAATTTAAATTTAAAATAACAGGGTGCGCCCGCCACTGTGCCGGGCGCATCATCCTAATTAATTGTCCCCACGGGACCCCCACCCTTTTTAGCAGTCGGATGGCGGGCGGACAAAGTCCGCCCGCTATCCGATGTCGTAAGTAAGTATGAGTTCTTGGGGACGTTTGAAGAGTGAACTAGAAGACTAGAATTCCCTTTAATTGGTATAGGACTAGGAGCCAGAGTATTGAGTAACCAATGGCCTCATCTATCTGATTTCAACTCCGCTTTGAAAGTTTTATGGAGAAGAGCACCTGGTGCACTGTTCAACTAAAAAGTGTAAGACAGGTGGAAGGAAGAAGGACGGGCGACATTTAAAATGTTATGTACTACTGTGCTTTATTTTATAGTGCTACTCTACCATGCCACTATGTGTATAAATAATTACCTTGTCCTACTGTTTTATTAAGACTATATTTTACAATTGTCTGGTTTTTTTCTTTTTGATACACAGCTACTCCGAAAATCAACCGGAAGGAGTTGGCCGCCAAGGCACGGCGCCGGAAGCTGGAGGCAATCCAGCAGGAATACCGGCGGCTGGTGGTCCTAGCCGAGGAGGAGGAGGAGAGTGCAGCAGCAATTCAAGCCTCCTCCAGTGCCCCGGGCCCCAGCCACCGCCCTCCAGCGGTACGGCGCCACCGTCTGGCGGCTGCCCGCCGCCACCGTGCCATCTCCGGTGCCCCCCCCACTGTGGCTGCAACTGCCGCGGCCTTAGACGCCGCGTCGCCCATTTAGAGGACCAGATTCGTGTCCTCCTCCAGTTCCGCCCCACCAGTTAGTCCCTGTCACTGCCCCTTTTTTAATTCCTGTTCGTTCTTCACTCGTTTGGGCGTTCTCTATTTCTATGGACAGTCGTTGGGGTTAGGGAGGGGGGTGGGTCAGCTTTTGTGGGTTTAGTTTATTTGTTAGGGTCAATTAAATATATTTTTCTATGTTACATGCAATGTTGTTAATGTTTTGTAGGTGGGGTAACTGTTTTACATCACACTGTTTCTTTGCTGGTGCATGGCCGCCCATAGCGTGTGTTTGATTTCAATAATTTGCTGACTGTATAAGACACAAACAGATAGATGCGACACACCTCACTCATTGACTGGTCCTACTATGCATTCTTTGGAGTGGTGTTTGAAACTGACATCATTGACAACATGTCCATTATTGATTCTGCCTCCCCCAAACTTCTCTCTTACCGGTGCTTGATGTTTATGTCCAACTGTGGCACAGCACTGGCTGCATGGTGAAGATGGTTTCCTTTTTCATACACGCCATGATTGGGGTGGTGGTGGTAGTATAGTAGTAGTATACACTGGCAGGGTGGCAGCATTTCCAAAAAAAGAAAAGGAGATAGTCAATCGCCTTTGAGAGACTGTTAGAGGAGTAGTTGAATGAAGTACATCACAGAATTTACCGAGCAACAATTATATGCTCAAATATTTGACAAAAAAACTGAATGCTGGATATTATGAGGATAGCCTACTAGACAGAGTTACAAACTATAGTTTTGTCGACTTGGCTATGCCTACAGTCTAACAGTTAGTGCTGTATATGAGGAATGACAACAAACAAATCAAATCAATGCCGGCAATTCATGCTGAGGTATATGTTCCTTTGTTAAATAAAATAACCTGTGAAATATCCTACTCATGGGTGGGCAAGCAGAAGAAGATCATCGCTCTGCATTGAAATTGAAGTAGTGTTGCTTTCACAACATCCGCCCCAGCAAGTGTGTGATTAAGTATTGGTGTACATTTAATTTAGTTACACCTCGACAATAAGTCACACAGCCCGGGGGAAGAGGGTTAGGGTCCGTTGATTGGATGGGAAGGGGGATTTTGGGAAAGGTTTGACATAGAAAAACAGTATGCATACATAGACAAACAAACGACAATCATTGAAGACTACCATACCATATCCATTCCATATGTTAAGGTATAAAAAAGGAAATGCATGCATGATGAGACCCGGATTACATACACTTCTATTTCTTGTTCTGTTCCGGCCTTAATACTTTAACAGATAGCAAATAGAAATTTTAAATATTGGTAGTGAAGAATCGTAAACACAGAGCAAACGTAATGATGATTGATAATAACAACTCCAAGAACACACTGTTGTAAAGAATGTATACAAGATATTAATCAAATTATTTAAAAGAAGTGAAAAGTGGATACTGTTACTGTCTTATCCTGGTCAAAAATGTGGACTGGTTTTTTGCATCTCGGCATTCCTCTTGCTCCTCTCGTCCATCAATCTTGGGTGTGTCGCCTCACCACTCGCCACTGCCCGGCTGGAATAAAAAGGTGATTGATTGGTAAGGTAATTAATATGCATTGTAATGTTTTACAAAGTTTTGGACAAGGCCCGGCCTGTAATTTTAGATTGAAAACCAAAGGGGATATTCAGAAAGAAAGTGAAAACAAATGCACAAGTGATGGTGTAGTGCAACAAGAACACTTTCCGAGGTGGCATGTATGCATATGCATCATCTCTACTGTAGTCTGTTTCTAGCATAGACCTTCAACAGTAACAGGAGAGATCAGGCCCACAGTGCTTACCATTAGCACATCCTACGTTAACACTTTAGAGTCCTTTTTTTTTTTCTCTCAAAGAGTTGGACAAACGCAAAGCACATTATCCATTCCAGACATAGCATTTTACAGTTAAAGTTAGTAAAATCAATGCACTGCAGTCATCCCACCGCTACACTCTATTCAACTTCTACACAGACATTTGGGTGTGCTGTGGTTGTGGTTCACGTGTTTACCTTTAGGCTTTTCCGTTTTATGCCACTCATGAAACATCCTCCTGACTTCATCATCAGCTCTGATACTTCTACTGACTGAAGATCGGCCTGCAGTACAAGTGTAATTTTTAGAACACAACAAGAGTAGAAATATAAATATTACTGACTTGAGTCATTCTTTATTGTGTACAGAAAGATAGATTAACACTAGTACACTTTGACATCACTTTGTGCACAACAAACAACGCAAACACAAAGACCAATAGCTCAGAGTCAGGTGTCCAATGCATGCCATTAATTATCATCATTTATTACCTGTTACTTCTCATCTTAAGTTAACGGGCCGTCTCTTTCGCCATCATCATGACGGACGGTGCTGTTAAGTCACAGTCATTTGCATTGCGCAGATTGAGTGAGTCCCCTTCCTGTATTGAATTAAAAGCAATGTATCACCAAGATGCAGGAGAAGTACACATTTCTTGTTTGCCAGAAGAGGAAAATTAGTAATTACTAGTGTGTTCTGTAGAAAGTTGATTAGTGGCAGTGCACAATTACATCAATTCATGCGCAACACACCACAAAATCTACATCATTCAGTCTGCTATTCTGCGGCCAATGCATGGCATCAATCATTACCTGTTGCATCTCATCTCGTTAACGCTGCAGGCCGTCTCTTTCGCCATCATCATGATGGACGGTGCTGTTAAGTCACAGTCATTTGCATTGCGCAGATTGAGTGAGTCCCCTTCCTGTATTGAATTAAAAGCAATGTATCACCAAGATGCAGGAGAGAAGTACACATTTCTTGTTTGCCAGAAGAGGAAAATTAGTGTGTTCTGTAGAATGTTGATTAGTGGCAGTGCACAATTACATCAATTCATTCATGCGCAACACACACAACAAAATCTACATCACTCAGTCTGCTTTTCTGCGGACAATGCATGGCATCAATCATTACCTGTTGCATCTTATTTTCAGTTAATGGCCAGTCTCTCTCGGCTCTGAAGGAGGATAGCTATAGAAGTCATCAGATTCATGGTCCATTTGTTTTGGAAGGACGAGGAAAGTTTGAATTTGTTGTTACCATCATCCAATCATCATTCATGAGGGAAATGGAATTGACCAGGAGATGCAGTATGATCGAGCGGAGGAGCTGAGGACTGTAGTGTCAAATGGCAGACACCTGAAACTTGTATCTTAAATTAGAAGATTAGAAGACGGTGATAATGCATTGGTTGCGATTCACAAGTTTATAACCGGAACAACAGACACAAACAAAGGGGGAAAAAAGGGAGGAAGACAGTAAGTGCGAGCCTAATTGTCAGGGAAGTATAGCTCGTCCTCAAACTCTGGGGGATCTCATCTGACACAATACTTCCGTCACCTGAGCCGCTGTCCTCATCTTCCTCTGTTGATTCATGCATTGTGTAATTCGGTGGTATGAAGTGCTGATTCATTTTGATCATTGTTAACCTCTCCACGTTTTTGGGAGATAGACTGGTCCTTCTCAAGGTTACAATGGAACCTGCAGCACTGAAAACACGTTCGGAAGAGACACTTGCGACAGGGCAAGCCAGATAGCTTATCGCCAGCCTGCTGAGCTGTGGCCATTCAGACCTTTTCCTATGCCAATACTGCACTGGGTTTTGATCAACGTACACCTCTGTTGGGTCGTCCAGATAGGCCTGGACCATCCGCTCAATGTTCAGGGTTGCTGCTGGTAAGCTTTTGTGCTGTTTTTTCTGTGCATCAGCACTGTGCTTAAGGCCCATCTTTACATACCAATCTGATAATGATTGTACTCGGCAGAATGATCCAGTTATTGTTTTTGTAGTCGATGGTGATGGTGAGTGTTGCGATTGTGAGCCAACCGCACTGCCCTCAGCCGACGAAGTTGCACTTGATTCTGCATGGCCTGCTTCAGTATCAGTACTTGTTGTGGGTTGATGTGGCGGGCTTTTAATTAGCAGCCCTTCGTTTTCAAACTTGATGGCTGCTTCAGCTATACAACTTTTGTAGCGGGCAACATCAGTGTCGGAAAAAGAACGGAATAGTCCTAATTTTGCACGTGGATCCAGAATTGTGGCACAAATGTAATGGTCTTGTGACAAAATTTTATTTTGTATCCTTACATTTTCTGATAAGCGCCTGGATAAGCTCTCCACCAAGTCATGGGCTTGCCTTCTGTCCTCTACACCTTTGTAGGATTCAGACACATTATTCAGCTCATGCTCTAGCATTTGCAACAATGGGATAGCTTGGCCCATTGTACAGTCCTCCTTGCTGACTTCACGTGTGAAGACCTCAAAAGGAGACAGCATCTCAGTCAGGCATTGAATTAGGGTCCATTGCTCCCTCTGAAGGGTCATGCCTTTAACACTAGCATCACTGCTTCTGTACCAGACATAATCCTTGAGTGACCTGTGCTGTTCGTACAGACGATCAAGCATGTAATACGTTGAGTTCCAACGTGTTGCCACCTCCTGGATGAGTGCCTTGACTGGCACCCTACGCTCACGTTGGAGGATCCTCAGCTGCTTCCGAGCTTTAAAAGAATGGCTGAAATGAGTGCATATTCTTCGGCAGATGGACAGTAAATTGCTTACTATGGGTTCTTTTTTCAGAAAGTCTTGCACTATAATGTTTATGCAGTGTGCCAAACACGGAACCCTGAAATAGGAACCAAGTTCCATGGCCTTAAGTACATTACTGCCATTGTCTGTGGCAACAAAACCAATACCAAGCCCTCTGGGCTGCAGCCATTCCAAAACCTTGGTGCGAAACTCTTCTAAAATGTTTTCAGCCGTATGAGATTTCTCCATGGCGAACATGGCTACAGTTGCATGTTTCCGAGTACCTTCAAAAATCGCAGCTGTGTCAACAACACCTCGTGCAGATAGTTGATCTTTAACCCCCACAAAAGAGATCCAGTGTGCAGTGATACACATGTAATCTGTGGCTTGGCAACTGGTCCACATGTCTGTTGTCAGGTGGATATTGTGCACAGCACTCTTCTGCAAAGCTTGTCCAACCAATTCCAGCACATCATGATGTAGTGCCGGGACAGCAATTCTTGCGAAATAGGACCGGCTTGGAACTTTCCATTTCGGGCAGATGGCAGACACAAATTCAAGGAAACCCACCCCTTCCACAAATGAAAAAGGAAGAAGGTCCAGCGCTAACATTTTAGCCAGCTTCGCATTGTACAATCGTGCCGTTGGGTGGTTGCGTTGGAACTGCCCCTCCAACCTAAACATGCTGTCAATGGTAGGCTGGCTTACTTTCCTTAGTGGTGCCATTAACCCACTAAGGCTCAACGACACAGATTGTCTCATTGAGGTACTCGCCGCCGGTCGCCTTGGTGTCTCACCCACACTCTGAGTATGGCTCTTACTGCGGTGCCACTCTGATGTTACTGAGGAGGATGTGGGCGTTACCACTGCAGTGACTGCACTACTGGAGACAGGGCTAGAAATGCCTCCCTGTTCTTCACCTGCCACCACAATAATATCGCTCCCTGATTCCTGACCAACTTCAAAGGGTTTAGTTTTCCTACTTTCTTTTAACTTAAGTAGGTGATCCTCCCACACAATAGTGTGGTGTATTCTGAGATGACTTGCTTGTCCTCCGGTACCATAGTTTGTACCAAGCTTACCACGCCGAACACCTTGCCGACAAATTGCGCATATAGCAATGTTCTCCTCCTTGGCGCTAACAGAAAAGAAGTCCCAAACTGGGGAGGAGAACTTTCTGGCACTGCTGGATGTGCCACTTTCAACACCAGATGAACTTGAGGGGGTCCTTGAAAATATGTGACCCTGTCCACCTACACTGTGACTTTTACTACCACTTCCTACTGAGGTGGTTGAGCTGGATGTAGGTCCCTGCCGGGCCTTGGAAAATATGGCAGCTGGAGGTAGTGGTGGTGTAACCTGTGTTGGTGAGATCCGTGCTGCATCCCGCTCAGTAGCAGCCTTTCTGGATAGGGTTAGAATGTCGGTCTCCAATCCCTTTGGGGCGGGAGTAATGTGCGTGATGACTGGCTCGTCTTCATCAACATCATCACCCCCCTCTTCTACATCTACCTCCATAACTCTAAGTTTTTCTGGGACCTTCCTTTTCAGAAGCAATGTCTTGTGGCGTACTTCACTCTCAGACCGAGCTGGTGGGACCCAAGTGTCATCACGATCATCAGAAGCGGAGCTTGAAGAAGAAGATGATGGACTAAGCCTCCTTTTCCTTGCTGGTGGTCTGGAAGACAATAGATGTTCTGAAACAGTGGTTTGACTTCGCTCCGCTTTGTCTGCAGGAAGCTCGATTTCCTGAAATGCCCCTACGTCAGGAGCAACAACTACTATGGTGGGCTGTTGTGGCGGCTGCTGCTGTTCTGGTTGCGGCGGCTGCTGCTGCTGTTCTGGTTGCGGCGGCTGCTGCTGCTGTTCTGGTTGCGGTGGCTGCTGCTGCTGGTCTGGTTGCGGCGGCTGCTGCTGTTCTGGTTGCGGCGGCTGCTGCTGCTGTTCTGGTTGCGGCGGCTGCTGCTGCTGTTCTGGTTGCGCCGGCTGCTGCTGCTGTTCTGGTTGCGCCGGCTGCTGCTGCTGTTCTGGTTGCGGCGGCTGCTGCTGCTGTTCTGGTTGCGGCGGCTGCTGCTGCTGTTCTGGTTGCGGCGGCTGCTGCTGCTGTTCTGGTTGCGGCGGCTGCTGCTGCTGTTCTGGTTGCGGCGGCTGCTGCTGCTGTTCTTGTTGCGGCGGCTGCACACTGATCTGCTGAGTTTGCGCCTGCGTTGAACTTGATTGTGTACTACTTTGCGGTAATGACATTTCTTCAACATCGCTGCCCGTTAGTAGACTGGCTACCTCTGCGACAGTAAAGCCCTTGGGCCTAGGTTGGTGGGGTTGCTGGACCGCTGTGCTGCTCCCAGCTTGGTTCCCGGACAACGCTTTGGTGCCAAAAAAAACCTTGGCCGGCACACCACCAGTCGTGGTTAATGGCACTTCCTTTTTCTGTTCCTTCTTCTCACCAGCAACTTTCTTGGTACTGGACCTGGTACCTTTCTTTGGGGCCATCTTATTACGACGTCAGGCAGGAGGCAGATGCACAACAAGTTCTGGTCACACGTGGGCGTGATGCGCAGCAGGACTTCTGTCTGGCTGGCAGTACAACGGGTAGCCAGGTGATGCCGATGACACCTCCTACTCTGTCTTTTGTGCACCTAAAAGCAAAGAAGACAGGAGAAGAACATCAGTGAAATGTTGCATTTGTTTTTGTGGTTCAGTTACTTAGTACTGTACTAGTGCAAACAAAAGATAGTCTAGCCATTTATGAATTTTTTTTAACTAGAGCTATGTTATACTACTAGTACTGTGCACAGCCACACTACACTCTCAGGAAGGTGATGTCTAAAAATTCAACAGATCACATAGAAAACACTTGATCAATAAAGCTGTGGCTACCTGCTCTGGTAGCAGTGGATGAAAGCAGGCCTGCTGGCAGACAAGGCCAGGCAAGCTTGCAGGCCTAGGCCTCAAAATGGCCAACAGCCACATGGCGAGCCCCAACAACATCAGCAAGGCCACCCCAAAAAACACACTTCCCCAACTCAATCCAATGCCATCCATGCCCTAAATGATGTCTAAATTCAACAGAGCACACAGAAAACAGTAGATTACTAAAGCTGTGGCTACCTGCTCTGGTAGCAGTGGATGAAAGCAGGCCTGTTGGCAGACAAGGCCAGGCAAGCTTGCAGGCCTAGGCCTCAAAATGGCCACCAGCCACATGGCGAGCCCCAACAACATCAGCAAGGCCACCCCAAAAAACACACTTCCCCAACTCAATCCAATGCCATCTATGCCCAAAATGATGTCTAAATTCAACAGAACACACAGAAAACAGTAGATTACTAAAGCTGTGGCTACCTGCTCTGGTAGCAGTGGATGAAAGCAGGCCTGTTGGCAGACAAGGCCAGGCAAGCTTGCAGGCCTAGGCCTCAAAATGGCCACCAGCCACATGGCGAGCCCCAACAACATCAGCAAGGCCACCCCAAAAAACACACTTCCCCAACTCAATCCAATGCCATCCATGCCCTAAATGATGTCTAAATTCAACAGAGCACACAGAAAACAGTAGATTACTAAAGCTGTGGCTACCTGCTCTGGTAGCAGTGGATGAAAGCAGGCCTGCTGGCAGACAAGGCCAGGCAAGCTTGCAGGCCTAGGCCTCAAAATGGCCACCAGCCACATGGCGAGCCCCAACAACATCAGCAAGGCCACCCCAAAAAACACACTTCCCCAACTCAATCCAATGCCATCCATGCCCTAAATGATGTCTAAATTCAACAGAGCACACAGAAAACAGTAGATTACTAAAGCTGTGGCTACCTGCTCTGGTAGCAGTGGATGAAAGCAGGCCTGTTGGCAGACAAGGCCAGGCAAGCTTGCAGGCCTAGGCCTCAAAATGGCCACCAGCCACATGGCGAGCCCCAACAACATCAGCAAGGCCACCCCAAAAAACACACTTCCCCAACTCAATCCAATGCCATCCATGCCCAAAATGATGTCTAAATTCAACAGAACACACAGAAAACAGTAGATTACTAAAGCTGTGGCTACCTGCTCTGGTAGCAGTGGATGAAAGCAGGCCTGTTGGCAGACAAGGCCAGGCAAGCTTGCAGGCCTAGGCCTCAAAATGGCCACCAGCCACATGGCGAGCCCCAACAACATCAGCAAGGCCACCCCAAAAAACACACTTCCCCAACTCAATCCACTGCCATCCATGCCCAAAATGATGTCTAAATTCAACAGAGCACACAGAAAACAGTAGATTACTAAAGCTGTGGCTACCTGCTCTGGTAGCAGTGGATGAAAGCAGGCCTGTTGGCAGACAAGGCCAGGCAAGCTTGCAGGCCTAGGCCTCAAAATGGCCACCAGCCACATGGCGAGCCCCAACAACATCAGCAAGGCCACCCCAAAAAACACACTTCCCCAACTCAATCCAATGCCATCCATGCCCAAAATGATGTCTAAATTCAACAGAACACACAGAAAACAGTAGATTACTAAAGCTGTGGCTACCTGCTCTGGTAGCAGTGGATGAAAGCAGGCCTGTTGGCAGACAAGGCCAGGCAAGCTTGCAGGCCTAGGCCTCAAAATGGCCACCAGCCACATGGCGAGCCCCAACAACATCAGCAAGGCCACCCCAAAAAACACACTTCCCCAACTCAATCCAATGCCATCCATGCCCTAAATGATGTCTAAATTCAACAGAGCACACAGAAAACAGTAGATTACTAAAGCTGTGGCTACCTGCTCTGGTAGCAGTGGATGAAAGCAGGCCTGTTGGCAGACAAGGCCAGGCAAGCTTGCAGGCCTAGGCCTCAAAATGGCCACCAGCCACATGGCGAGCCCCAACAACATCAGCAAGGCCACCCCAAAAAACACACTTCCCCAACTCAATCCACTGCCATCCATGCCCAAAATGATGTCTAAATTCAACAGAGCACACAGAAAACAGTAGATTACTAAAGCTGTGGCTACCTGCTCTGGTAGCAGTGGATGAAAGCAGGCCTGTTGGCAGACAAGGCCAGGCAAGCTTGCAGGCCTAGGCCTCAAAAGTCAAAATGGCCACCAGCCACATGGCGAGCCCCAACAACATCAGCAAGGCCACCCCAAAATACACTCTTCCCCAACTCAATCCAATGCCATCCATGCCCTAAATGATGTCTAAATTCAACAGAGCACACAGAAAACAGTAGATTACTAAAGCTGTGGCTACCTGCTCTGGTAGCAGTGGATGAAAGCAGGCCTGCTGGCAGACAAGGCCAGGCAAGCTTGCAGGCCTAGGCCTCAAAATGGCCACCAGCCACATGTCCAGGCCCAACAACATCAGCAAGGCCACCCCAAAAAACACACTTCCCCAACTCAATCCAATGCCATCCATGCCCTAAATGTGATTGAAAATGAAATATATTCAAAAAACAAAAGGAACAGTTGCTTCATCATGCACACACACACCCATGAGGCCATGCCCATGGCTAGCTCGGGCCTACTACTACAACCCACAAAATTAAAATAAATTAAAAAAAAAAAAGGAATGATGATAATTAATTATCAAAAATAAATTGTAGTTACACAACAACTGCAATGCCCACAATCAAACACAACAACCACTTACTTGTAAAATATCCTATTCCAAAAATCCTGAAATCCAATTGCAATGATGCAGCAGACAAAAAGAGTGATCTTTCCAGCTCCAAATCCAAAGGCAGAATGAGCAGGAGATGGACAAAGCACTGGGAGGAGCCTGCTGGACAGGAACAGGAAGTTGGAGAATCTGTGTCACTTCCTCCCTCTCTCCACCTTGTAAAAAACAAAATGACTCCTGGAGTCCTTGCACAAAAAAGGAAAGCCAAATGTGAATGTAAGGAGTTCTTTTCATCCAAAATCAGTATTTGCAGATGGTTTCATGCTGCTAGAGCCGATATTCCTCTCCAAATTGTAAATTTTACGTTGTTGAGTTCTCCAGCTTCACATTACTTCCGCCGGCGTGTCGAAAACGATATGATCGCGTTCTCTTCTTTGTCCCTGTCGCGTTGGATATGACGTGTTCGCGGTCTCTTTCTCCTGTTCGCCTTCGATTTCATGTGCCCGCGTCCTCATTCTCTGGCTCGCGATGTAGAATGACATGTTCGAGATCTCAATCTTCTCATACTCGCGCGGTGCATGATCGCGAGAAGAAAGACCTGATCGCGCGACAAATGATGTGATCGCGTGAAAAATGACTTGAATGCGGCCGCGAACTCTCGCGAGACAGCGCAAAATGGCTACCAAAATCCAACATCTCGTGGAGAACGCGACCGGGTCAAGAAAACTTGTCGGAGAACGCAGGGATTCAGGTAAGGCGATCGCGCGCGCGCGAGAATGTATTGTTTTACAGCGCGAGCAAGAAAAAAATTATCGCTAAGCTGCGGAATGCGGAAATTTTGACATTTTCGCGCTTTCCGCGGAACGCGAGAATGCCAAAATATCGCAATTTCCGCGAACGGAACGGAATTTTGGCCCAGGCCTACTCAGTACGGCAAGTTAACAGATTTGTGATTTTCATGGCTTTAGGGTCAAACGCTGTTATCACTTCATTTGTATTTTTCCCAAACTTACACGCTCTACATGAACTGCATTTAAAAAAGCCTGCTCTGTTTGATAGCCAGTTGGATGTAGCAGCAACCTCAGGACTGGTTTTTACCAGTGCATCCCTTCCTAAAAGTAACCGTGTGTAACTCTGGCACCAATTGTGACATCTTCAAATCTGTTTTAACAATGGGCCAGTTTTTATATATGATCTTCCTGAATTGCTTCTCTTGCTGACTGTAAGATGTGATAAGTCTCACTGTATCTCCTTGTTTTGGTTGGTCTCTGTTGTCTCTGCCAGGAGTGTCTGTACTCATAGGCCTGTATATGTCTCCTTCATTAGTGAGGTTGTTTGCTTTGCTCATGGCCAATTTTAGATCATTCTCCTTATATCCACGACTCCTAAATCTCTGGAATGCCTCATTCTGACAGTTTTTGAGGTCTTCATCTGAATTGCAGATGCGTTTTATCCTTATTCCCCATAGGGGATACCTTTTATCAGATGGCTAGGGAGGGAGCTACTGGCATGTAGTACTGCATTTTCTGCAGTGCTTTTTCTATGCAGTTTAGTATGAATGATATTCTGTTTGATAGAGATTTCGACATCTAGAAATTGTCCTCGTTCTTTACTAGCTTCAGCTGTAAAACTTAAATTGAGATCATTATTGTTAATTGCCTCGACAAATTCATAAGCAGATTCAATGGATCCCTCCCTGACACACACATCATCGATAAAATGCCACCACTGTCTAACATGTGCTTCAAACAGTTTCTTGTGGGTGGTTCTGAGGACGTGCTCCTCCCACCAGCCAAGTTGGAGACACACATAGCTGGGAGAAAAGCACGCCCCCATCGCCACTCCACGTAGCTATTGATTCACTTCTTTGTTGAAAATAAAATGTTGTTATTCAGGCATAAGTTGATCATACTCAAAAGTATTTCATTGTGCTGATAATATTCAATGTTGCGCTTAGATAAAAAATGTCTAATAGCAGCTACTCCGTCCACATGTTGTATACTTGTATAGAGTGAACATATGTCCATAACTAACAAGACATATTCTTGTTTCCACTCTATTTCCTGTATTTTGGATAAAAAATGGCCAGTGTCACGTGTATAAGATGGTAACATCTCTACATATTCATGTAGGAAGTAGTCCACGTATTTGGACATTGGATCCAATAATCCTTTTTGCGCCGATATTATAGGCCTACCAGGTACTGGAGTTGTGTTTTTGTGCACCTTAGGGATGAAATACAATACTGGAGTAGTAGGATAGTCATTCTTTAAAAAGCAACATTCATTTTTACTGAGGAGTCCCATTCTTTTCCATTGGGAGAGTTCTTTAAAAATGGATTCCTTAATGCGTTTGATATCACTGAATGCAGCCTTTCTGTAGCATTTTGCATTGCCTAAGTGCCTTTCCGCTTCCTGCATGTAGAGTTCACGAGGCCAAAGCACTATATTGCCCCCTTTGTCAGATTTATTAATGATGATGTTACCATTATTTTGTAACTTGCGCATGAGTGCAGAGTATTGTTTTTCTTTGTATTTCCTTTGTTTGTCTTTTTGCAACACAGTTCTGTTTAGTTTTTTTAAATCATCCACAACACAGTCACTGAAGATGTCAATTGCGTCTTTCGGCATCATTGGTATAAATACTGGCGGTGGTCGGAAGGGAGTTAGGTCGCCAAAGTTACATTACATCCCTAGTTCCGACAGATCTTGCTGAGTAGAACTAGTTGTGATGTCATCCTCTTGTGCTAATGCATGCATAGATCTTAGTAAGTGAATGTCTGAAACTTGTAGATGTTTATCTGTTGTCCCGGTGGGTTTGTTTGTAATCATCGCTTCATTGGCTTTATTCAATTTGAAATGTTTCATGAGTTTCAATTTTCGAATGAATTTGAATACATCCACCCGTGATTGTGCGTATTTAAAGTTGTTACCTGGACAGAATGAAAGGCCCAAGAATAGAAGCTGGAGTTCCGTAATTGTGAGTTCGACATTAGAAAGATTTATTACTGTTTTGTCAGGTATCTCAGATTCACTTATTGTTGGGGCCACTTCTTGCCTCTGCTCCGTCTGCGTCTGCCTTTGGATTTTTTGCCTTTGTTTTCTACGGTTGTTGTTGCATCGACGTTTTTCCTCGTTGGATTGTACAAGCGAAGTGTTTGGCGGCGATCCTCTATAAGAAACCCCAATTCCTCTGATGGTGTGTAGTCAGTGGGTAATTTTGTCAGTTGATTATTAGAGCTGCTATCATCGGATTCATAATTACTGCTTAAGGAACTGACTTCTGAACTGGATGGATCATTGTTGACTTGGACTGTAGTATTGTTAGCCGGTATTCTCGGTGCTAAGGCTCGTCTCTTAGCATTATCAAACTTCTTTGAAAATGTGAATACTCGCCCCGTCTCGTAATCGTTTTTATCACGAGCAAACTTCCAGATTTTACGAGCCTTAATAGTTTCCTCGTGTTTTGTTAGTCTTATGTCAATATCCTCATGGCACAGCTACTCACACAGCCACTCACTCACCCATACAGCTACTCACACACCCACTCATTCACCCATACAGCCACTCACACACCGATACAGCCACTCCAACACCCACTCACACATGGATGCACACAGTCACACAGCCACACGCATAATATATGTTGTAAATATGTATCACTTAGCAGTACACAACATATTCTAATTCAACGTTTGTAGTACCTTAGTATATATCTTTAACACTCATAAACTCTTAGAAAATACTCGCAGTCACTGGATGATTTCATCAGTGATGTCATTTCAGATGTCATAAATGATGTCATCAGTGATGTCACTGACCATGTCATGAGTGATGTAATGTGTGAAGTTTTAAGCAGTGCATTTTGGGATTATAAATTATAGTTACCTGTGAATTTCTATGGTATTTTGTGTGCAAAATCTGAACCTAACTATAACGTCCTTTTAACCTTTGTTTTTTTTCAGCCTTTTTCTTGAAAAAAAAAAAAATATATATATATATATATATACTGCACAGAAGTCCTCTCCGAACATCCAACAGGAAAGAAGACGAGCCACACCAGTCTTGCAGGAAATAGTGTAAAGTTTATTACACCAACGACAAAAGATGCGTTTCGGCTGACAAGCAGCCTTGGTCACATGACCTCGTCTTTGAACCAGGAAGTATAAATACACGTTTCAATTCCGGCACGTCGCAGCGTGCACTAGTAAACAATGAAAACAGACTTAATCACAAACAAAATAGTTGTTTACAGGCGTCCTCGATGTCGTTCATGAGATAGAGACTATAGTAGTCAAGAAAATTAAACATGATTGGACCAAGGTCTAATGATCCTTACATTCATGGTTCTTATAGCGGTAGGTTGAACAAATTAATTAATCAAAATACCGTAAATCATAGATAAATTCGCTCATGATATTTTATAACACATTAACTTTCAGGATTAGATTTCTGAATAAATTCATTCTGTAATGATCAGTAATTTGCATTCGTTCTGCAGAGGGAAAGTATTAATTATATAAAGTCAGTCACGGATAAGTGGCAAATCACTTCATTGCCCAATTGTAAGTGCATCAAGGTATAGTACCCTTTTAAGGTCCAGGATTCATTGCTCTGTGTCTATATACATCTATATAGAAAAAACTAATAAAGGATAGTAGGTGCCAGTATAGGTATAGTACCCCAATCTCAACATAGTGCAAAACTATCCAGTGATGGATGTGCGCATACCAGGATCTTTAGCCAATACTTTCTATCAGTGACTATTCGTTGTGAATTCGTGTATTCATGAGCCCCAAGCTGCAGAAATAAAAGAATAATAAGACATTAATGCTGTGTCATGTATCAACAATGAAAGTTTACATGTTATTCCAAAAGATCAAGATAAAGAAAAGGAAAAGAAAACATGTTCCAATCTCATGAGGCGACAATACGCTCAATACATTAAAAGACCACACCAAGGACCAACTGAGTTATCCAGTTAAATACAGAGATCAAATCTGTCAATTCAAAGCTGGTTACAAAGAGCGGGGAGGGAAAGACAAATAGGGGGGGGGGCAGTCCTGTTTAAAACAGCAAAGGAACAGCAAATCAATTTTTACAAGTGTGAATACATTTCCTCGTCGTTATTGAGCCCTACCGGAAAGAGGCTACCTGCTTGCAGAATGAAACGAGATTCCAGTCTCCTCAAAGACTGTACTCTATTGCCACCTCTAGGATGCTTTGGCACACTGTCTAGCGCAAAGAACTTCGCACTCGTCCAATCACTGGAGTGGTATTCTTTGAAATGCCTAGCAGTACTGTAACTCAGATCCTCATTGGTTATTGCTCGCCAATGCTCCAAAATGCGTTTCTTCACAGGGAACGTAGTCGATCCTACATACCACTTGGAGCACGGGCATGTAATGGCATAAATGACATGGTCAGTATTACAGTGGATCAATTTAGGAATCCTCCATAGTTTACCTGTTCTCTGTAGCTTGACCTCTTTGATATCCTCAGAGTGGCTGCAGGCTTTGCATTTCCTGCATCGCCTAAACCCCTTCCCTTACTCTAGCCAAGTCCCTTTCTTAGGTTTCAGATGGCTATTTACTAGTATGGGCTAGATCCAATCCTTGCAGATAGAATATTGTCCTGTGTGAGGATATCCCACCTTCTTTTTAGAATGTTTTTTAGTTGATCTGTCTGGGTAGAAAAGGTAGTTACAAATCTGATTGGTAACACATCAACTGGAGTGGTTGATGGTGCTGAGGATGTTTTGAAAAGGGCCTCAGTTCTATTCATGCTGTCTACTTTTTTCAATCCTTTTACTAGCATTTTATCAGTGTAACCCCTCTCCTTGAGTCTGGTCAGCATACTTTGCTTAGTCTTTTGATATGCCTCCTCAGTACTGCAATTGCGTTTTGCTCTGAGGAGTTCACCGTAAGGAAGACTCCACCTAAAGCTAGGCATATGACAGCTGGTAGCATGTAGGATGCTGTTCCCAGAGGTTTCTTTTCTGAAGAGAGTTGTGGTTAAGGTGTTATTGGTGATCACAAGTTTAATATCTAAGAAGTTAACAGTCTGCTGGCTATGTACCATGGTGAATCTCAAGTTTATACAGTTATTGTTCAAAGCATTATAAAACATCAACAGTTCACTCTCCATTCCCTCCCAGATAAAAAAGATGTCATCTATGTACCTCAGCCATAGATTAATGCTTTTAGTCCATTTTTCCAGATCCTCACTCCAGAGCACTTGCTTCTCCCACCAGCCCACAGTGAGATTCGCGTACCTGCCAATCGAAGTACCCTGTGTCTGCTTGTACCAGTTCCCATTGAACATAAAAACATTCTCTGTTAGGCACATTTCGATCATTTGGAGGATCATGTGTGTATGGTCAGAAAGATGTGTACTCCTTGTTTTCAGAAAATCTTGGCAAGCTCTTAGGCCGTCACAATGACGGATACTCGTGTACAGACTCTCAACGTCAAGGCACACCATCCAACAATTGGACCCCCATTGTAGGTTCTCAATTTTTGGGAGGAAATCCTTGGTATCCCTGACGTAGGAGTTGAGATCTCTGACAAAAGGGAAGAGGAAGTGGTCAATGTAGATAGAAGTGTTTTCGAACAGACTATTTTTAGAAGAGACAATAGGACGTCCTGGAGGGTTTACAGGGTCTTTATGCACTTTGGGCAGAAGATAGAAAGTAGGTGTGGTGGGTGTGGTATTGGTGAGAAACCTTTTTTCATCCCAACTTAAGAGCTCTTCCTGTGCCCATTTATCAATCATCTCATGGTATCTGTTCTGTAATTTGTCTAGGTAACCCTTATCTATCCTTTCATAACAGATACTGTTAGAAAGTTGTCTGTTGGCTTCTTTCACATAGGATTCTCTGTCCATAATAATCACATTCCCCCCTTTATCTGACGGTTTGATCACAATACTGTCGTCTCTTTGTAAAGACATAACAGACTCCCACTGTTCCTTAGTGATGTTTCTCCTGCGTGTGTGTAGATGTGTCAGTTTATTCAGGTCACAAATTACAGCGTCCTGGAAAACATCGATGTTATCCCTTGGTATTTGTTTTGGCGGAGTGATCGTGGTCTCGTCTAGTGTCTGCCTCATTTTGTGTTCCCATATTTTCAGGTTGGGACATACTGGTGGTGGTAAGGAGAGAGTGTGATATGCTGAGATCTTTGTTTGCTAAATCATACATGGTATTTAGGATTTCAAGATCATTACTGTTAAGGGATGTATCTACAGTAGTGGTCATACTTGGTGTCACGGGGGTTGGATTAGGTAATTGATTTCTTTTGCGACTAGTGTGGATTTTACATAATTTGAGTTTTCTAGCAAATTTATACAAGTCAATCCGCACCTGTGTGTAGTCAAGAGAACAGTCTGGACAAAAGGATAAACCCAGGCTAAGTACATTTCTATCAGTTTCGGTTAAAACTCTTTTAGAAAGGTTCATTACCGTTAACGATGATGACGTGTTATTCATGTCTGCTTCTTTGCCAGTTGTCCACGTGTTCCCATGCTGACTAATTTGCTCTTTCCTTCTGCGTTGTCTCCTCTTTGTGCTCTGATTGCGCCTCCTCGACCTCTTCCTCTGGGTCGTCCTCTGTCTGAGTGTTCCATATCCATCTGAATGAGGCGCATCTCTTCGGAAAAAGACGTCACTTCCTGTGTGTTTGACGTGTTGCTGTCCACAGATTCTAAATCCAAACTCAGGTCTGTGTTGGAGGCATATATGACTCTTTCCGCTCTCCCCAAGGTTTTTTCTTTGGACAGTTCCGCTCTTGCTTTGTCGAACTTCCTTGTGAAAGTGAGAATCCTGCCCATCATGTAGTCGCGTTCATCCCGCTCGAATTTGTTCTGTTTCCGCTTCACAATGTCGGACTCAAATTTCTTCATCCGATCCTCGATACCTGTCAACATTTTACAGACCTCTTCCTGATCTGTTTCCTTGTTAAGATCAACGAGTATGGTCTGTATTTGGGTCATCAGTTCTTCGTGATCCTCCCAAGCATTTTTTATAAGCATATTCAACATATTTTTGGAACATTCATGTGAATTTGCCATCCAGTCTTTCAACATTTGTGGTTTCGGGTTGTTTAGGGTGGGTATTGTGAAAATACAGAGCCCTCTCGAAATCCTGTCCACCTCTATGTAGTTTCGTAAAGAGGTCGCCTCCCACCATCTACTGATTTCACGTTTTCGTAATTTCTCAAGCAGGTTGCCTTTCTGTCTGATATTCGTAATTGTAGTTTGTTGTCCGATTCCTCCAGTTGTCAGGCCTGAATCGTCGTTAGGTTTTTTCTTGAAAATGCTGTTTGCCGAGGCTTCCCAGCCCTTTAGATACTCAGATGCCATTTGGGTGTATATTTCTTAGTTTGCTCCGCGGAACAAACTTCGATCTGCAAGATGCGCCCTTGCTGCAAATGCAGCGTGGAGCGTACCCTGATGCCGTATTTTGACAGGTGTTTATCATGATTCGGGACAGAAATCACCGAACATCCGTTATCTTGCCTTAATTAGCTGGAATCGATTCCGCAGCTGTAGAGAATCAGCATCGGCGGGCATCACATACGGAAAAATCCAAATGAGGTTGTGGCGCTGAAGTGAACGCCCAGCCAGTCGGGTCGGGGCTCGTTAACGGACGCCGCCGTTTATGAATTGCACAGAAGTCCTCTCCGAACATCCAACAGGAAAGAAGACGAGCCACACCAGTCTTGCAGGAAATAGTGTAAAGTTTATTACACCAACGACAAAAGACGCGTTTCGGCTGACAAGCAGCCTTGGTCACATGACCTCGTCTTTGAACCAGGAAGTATAAATACACGTTTCAATTCCGGCACGTCGCAGCGTGCACTAGTACACAATGAAAACAGACTTAATCACAAACAAAATAGTTGTTTACAGGCGTCCTCGATGTCGTTCATGAGATAGAGACTATAGTAGTCAAGAAAATTAAACATGATTGGACCAAGGTCTAATGATCCTTACATTCATGGTTCTTATAGCGGTAGGTTGAACAAATTAATTAATCAAAATACCGTAAATCATAGATATATTCGCTCATGATATTTTATAACACATTAACTTTCAGGATTAGATTTCTGAATAAATTCATTCTGTAATGATCAGTAATTTGCATTCGTTCTGCAGAGGGAAAGTATTAATTATATAAAGTCAGTCACGGATAAGTGGCAAATCACTTCATTGCCCAATTGTAAGTGCATCAAGGTATAGGAAATTGCGTCACAGAATGAGTGGGTATTTTTAGATGGCTGCAAAACAATGTCAGTATGTGATCAAGGTCACCTTGTGACCGAAACGCGTTATGACTGTGATGTGTGGTGAAGAATAAATAATACCAGCGTATTAAGAGGAGTTCGTGCCTTTCTGTTCAACCATACAGAGGAGGAGGAGGAGGAGGGGCATACACCGTTGGATCCATTACGGAAGCTGGCTGCTTCCGTGTAACAAACCCCCTTTCTACAAGAGGCAGCCGCAATCAGCCAGAAAACTGTCTGAATCCGGGAGGAGATTTCGCAGCAGCCCCCTGATGCAGCTGAGGAGCAAATCGCCGGCGAAGAGTCAGCCAAAGTAGGACTCGCCCGGGATGACATTGAGCCAGTAAGTGAGACAGCTTGTGTGCAGGTGGGGAGGTATACGCTCAAGATTAAAACGCCATCCTTGAGATAGTGAACAACACACGCGGCGTGCACCACCAATATAGCATGTCGGACGAAACAATGCAGGAAAGGGAGGCGGCGGGCGAGGAGCTTTTCAGTAATTTGCCAAGTGCCTCATCCAAAGTCAAGCCCCAAGAAATGGGTACAATTAGCAAAGAGACTGATGTCAAGTCATTACTCAAAATGCTGGAGAAATGTATGAGAAACTAAATAACAAAATGGTGGGAACAAAAATCCTTACAAAAATATGAGGAAGCTCGAAGAGTTCCTCGAGGACTTCGTATTTTACTTGCCCCAAGCTTCAAAAACTCCAATCTGAATATGTTGAAGGAATGGGCAGAGAATAACTTAACGGCGTCCATGAATCTTGTTCGTATTTTATTTAAATGTGCTGAAATAAATCGAGAAGCTTTATTAAAAGAGATTGACAGAATCAATCAGGAGCTGGGTAGCAGTGAATTAAAGGACTACATTTTAAAATCCAGAAAAATAAATTCAGCAAAGATTGAAAATACAAGAAGATAAAATTAAGATCAGAAAAGCCCATAAGTTTGCAAGAGACAAAGCTGATTATTAGCAAGGTCAGGTATTTACATTTGCGCGCAAGGATGACGATGCAAAAAGAATCAGGATGAGCGCCATGTCCAAACTACTACCATGGTGAGAACAACAGAAATTTAAACCAATGTACGAATTATGTCGTCCACTGCAGACCTAAGTTTTGTAATTAGCGGAACAGAATCAGAAGGGGAAGGAAGCTCAGGCTTCTCCAACGTGCAGAATGAAAGAGAAAAATTAAGTCTAGCAGAGGAGCTGGATTTTTTAGCCCTAGACAGAAGACAAACACTACGACCTCGGAATATGAAGGAACAAACAGAAAGTGCCGGAACAGGAGGAGGCGAAGTAGGCGTAAGATCCGAGAGCGGATAAACCAAGAAGACACAGTGCCGTAAGAGGCAGGGCAAAACACCACAATGATAAATCTTTCAGAAACAACATTAAGAAAGGCTGAAACACATCTTCTAGCACTCGGCCTATCGCATTGCCCTGAGAGCAATTTTGACTATGCCAGCACCAGAGTCGACATATTCCAATTCATCAGGAAATTAAAGTTAAAAAAGTTCTTTACCATTAAGCGAGATGCCATTCCAGCTGACACAATAGATATGGGCAATGGACTCAAGGATAAGCTACAGGTATCTGATGCCTCAACCATTCTGACGCTATACGAACTAAGCAATGAGAACAACACAGACCCACAAACAGATTCAAGATTAGAATCTACACAAGAAAAAGTATTGCAAACATTGAAGCTGGCCCATTCAAGTGCAGGCAACAGCCCATTCAAACTGAAATCAACTTTTCTACCACTGATGCCAAAGGATGCCTTGGACATTTTTCAGGAAAGAGAGGTGGAGGATCTTAAAAAACTGAACCTCAAAGTGAAGCGAACTGAAAAAGGATTTAAGTTTCGGGATCAGCAATTAGACCAGCTGATACGGAAATTGAGAAACAATCAGGAGATAGTAATGAACAAGTCTGATAAGGGCGGTAATTTTGTCCTCTTGCCAAAAAAAGATTATGTACAAGAAGCATACCTTCAGCTTAGCAACACAGAATGCTATGAAAAAGCTAAAATAAAAGAATATAATAAAGCTAAAGAAGGCCTAAAGAAAGATATGATGCAATGGAAAAGGCAAAGTCTGATTTTCAAAGATGAATTTAACTTCATGTACAATGATTTTCTGGTGCTTCCAACAATGTATTTTATACCCAAGATAAATAATGAGAGGATACCGATTCCAGGCAGGCCGATAATCTCAGCCATTAAAGGAATTTGTGAGAACATTACCCAGTATATTGATTACTATCTTCAAGACCATGTACAGAGACTACCAACATATATTAAGGACACTGGTGACTTTTTATCTAAATGTAATGCTATCACATGGACTGAAGGGGTGCTGCTTATAACATTGGACATAGAGTCCTTATTTAAAAGTATCGACCATCTAGCAGGTTTAGCAGCAGTCAAACACTTTCTAGATACAAGACCTCTGATCAACTACAATCATAACATAATGTTGATAGAATTAACTAGATGGTGTATTTTTAATAACTTTTTTCTGTTTGGCAAAGAGTTGTATAGACAGAAAAGAGAAGTGGCAAAGGAAGCCTGCTTCGCCCCCAGCTATGCCTGTTTGCATGTTGGCTGGTGGGAGGAGCAGGTTCTTAAAACAGCCCATGCTGCTGAGTATTCCGCCCATATGCTACACTGGCTTAGGTTCATTGATAATATGTTTATAATCTGGAGAGGAGACTTGAAAAGTGCAGAGAAGTTTATTAAAGATATCAACGACAACACGATGAACCTAAGATTTACATCTAACATCAGTAGTCAATCAATGGAATTTTTAGACTTAAGGGTATACATATCCAATATGAAATTGGAAACAACCCTACATAGAAAGAAGACAGCTGGAAATGTAACACTACATGCTAAAAGTGCCCATCCCAAGTAGCTAAAGCCAGCATTCCCTTTGGAGAATTCCTGAGGTTGAAGAGAATCTGTAGTACAGAAGTAGAGATAGAAAGGTGTATGGAAGACACAACAAAGAGGTTCAGAGCAAGGGGCTAAAGTAAAAGAATTTTGAAAGAAGCAGAAGAAAAAGCAAAGTCCAGAACGAGGGAATCTCTACTTGAACAATACAGTTCGGGATGTGAAACAAAAATACAGTCAGCAATATCTGTTACAAGTAATGAGGATACAACATCTAGACTCATTACGAGATTTAGCCGTCAAGACTGGCAGATTAAAGCCATTATAAAGAAAAATTGGCCAATAGTACTTACCGATGCTGTTATGGCCCCATATGGCCCCATATGGTGCCGTCAATAACTTTCAGACGAGCACCATCCATGAGGACACAGCTAGTCAAATGTAGCCCAGAACTTAGCCCTACCACCTCATGGCTAAAATCAAAGAACAGCTTTTTTAAATGCTCAACATGCAGAGCATGTAAATTTGATGCTAACACCACTCACTATGAGACACAATTTAATACTAATAAGACAGCCATTAGAGGGAATTTTAACTGCAGGACTGACTTTGCTGTGTATGTTCTCACGTGCACTTGCGGCTTGAGATATGTGGGCAGCACCAAGCTGTAAGTGCACGTGAGAATCTTACAGCACTTAAGAGCCATAGTTAACAGCAATGCCACATACCCGGTGGCACAGCATTTTAAGGCAGTACATTGCATAAACTAGACTGCTTTAAATATTTTGTTATTGACTCTGTCCCCAGCCTCAGACGAGGAGAAAATAGGGAGAAAATGTTACGTCAGCTCGAGACTTTTAGAGCTTGACAGTAAAACACTGCATGGGTTAAATAACACTGAAGATTTACATAGCTATCTGTAAATCATCCCTCAGAATACGTAAATAAAAGGCAGAGAGCCCATATACCCACCATGTTATAATCAAACACTATGGACTTGGTGACTCAACATCAGCACTATGTACTAAACAAGTACCCGTGCATATGTTCACAATCAAGATATAAAACAGTGAAGTATAACACTGTAATAGGCTTAGAAATGAAAAGTATAAGAATAAGAATTTATTGAGCTCAGAAGCAATCTGCCTTGTATTTTTCCTTAATTTATAAATACCCAAATATATTTAAAAAATATAGAAAAATGTAACAATATAGAAAAAATGATTTTATAAAAATAAGGTTTTTTTGGATTTATAGTGACAATTAATTTTTGCACTTTTAAGCACTTTAACACTTTTATAGCAATTTGCACTGTACGTAATGATGATTAATATTTATGACTTGGAAAGCTAAGAAACAATGAACCCACAGAGGGGAGAATTCATACAGTGTAAATGCAACAATTATGTCAAATGTATTTTGTTTTCTATATTTAGGAAATTATGTCACAGAATGGGTGGGCATTTTAAGATGGCTGCAAAACAATGCCATTATGTGATCAAGGTCACCTTGTGACCGAAACGCTTTATAACCAGCTTATTAAGTGGAGTTCGTGCTTTTCGGTTCAATCCTACCGAGGAGGAGGGGCATACGCCATTGGATATATATATATATATATATCTATATATCTATTCACTGAAAAAACCATGGGTTTCACACACGTTATAGTTAGGAATTAGCATTTAAAAAACCTTAGAAATTCAATGAAAAAACCAAAGGTTTCACACATGTTATAGTTAGCTGGACATTTCACTCGTAAAAAACCATTGAAATTCCCCCGTTATAGTTAGTTCAGCTAACTATAACTCGCGCGCCCGCAATGCACTGCTGATGACGTCACATATTACATCACTCATGACATGGTCAGTGACATCACTCATGACATCACTGATGACATCTCAAATGACATCACTGATGACATCACTGATGACATCATCCAGTGAATGTGTGTTTTTCTGAAAATTAAATATGTTTTATATATGTATATCTCAAGGTCGATGGAAGAATAAATGGGTATATAAGTGTCTAAATGGATGATTTGTTTTTGAAAAATTGATTGTGTAACTGACTGATTAAGTGTATCATAGTGAATACATGGCTTAGTGAGTAATGTTTAAATATGTAAATATCTGTATCAGTCTCTCACTTTGTGTATAAGTGGCTGCATGGGTTGGTGAGTAGCTACATGGGTGTCTATATAGGTTATTAGTTGGTTTTTTGAGTATCAGTCTGAGTGTCTGCATGGTTCGGTGGGGGGTATTACGTAGTGCATAGGTGCATGAATGAGTGACTCACTGTTTGTATGTGTTGAACACAGCATGTGTGCAGGACTGTATGGGTGGATGAGTGTGTGTATGGGTGTGTTAGTGAGTGAATGACTGTCTCAATAGTGTCTTTATGAGTAACTACATATGTTTTAAACTAGTATATGTGACTATAGGTGTATATATGTGAGTATATGTGAGAGTGAGAGATTGAAAGAGTTCCTGTATGAATAAGTATGTGTTTCTATAAGTGATTGTTTAAAAGACTAAGTATGTGTACGTTTCCGTAGAAGTAAGTGTGGTGGTGTGTGTATAACTGTATATGCAAGTAAATGTATGTTTGATTCTTTATTAGCATGAGTGACTATGTGTGTGAGTAACTCTATGGATGAGTGGCATTGTGTAACAGGATGTATAGGTGCATGAGTACATATGATGAGTGAGTACATGTATGAGTGACTGTATAGGACTGTTGGTGAATGAGTGGATGTGTATGTGGATCTTAGAATTACTGAAGAGGTTGTTGTAACTGGTATTGGTATGTCCATTGTTTTGAAAATTTTAGTCTCTATTTTTGAATGTGTGTATCAAAGGTTATATTAGGGTGAGAGGAGGTCTGCCACTCTATCACAAGGATGATGTCATCAGTGATGTCATCAGTGATGTCATTTGAGATGTCATCAGTGATGTCATGAGTGATGTCACTGACCATGTCATGAGTGATGTAATATGTGACGTCATCAGCAGTGCATTGCGGGCGCGCGAGTTATAGTTAGCTGAACTAACTATAACGGGGGAATTTCAATGGTTTTTTACGAGTGAAATGTCCAGCTAACTATAACATGTGTGAAACCTTTGGTTTTTTCATTGAATTTCTAAGGTTTTTTAAATGCTAATTCCTAACTATAACGTGTGTGAAACCCATGGTTTTTTCAGTGAATTTGCAAGGTTTTTTAAATGCTAATTTCTAACTATGCCTACAGAGATAGGACATGTGAAGAAAGAAGAAAAAATGCACAGAAAGAAACAAAAGAAGTGCAGAAAGAAGCAACAGAAGTCCTCAAATACGAAGATAAGTGCAGGAAGAAGGATAACGTGCAGAAAGAACAAAAAGAAGAGCAGAAAGAAGCCTTGTTGCAAAATCATCCTGTACCCTCAACTTTTTCAGACGGATACTGGTGGTAACTGAGTCTGACTAGCCAGTCCTAGAGCCAGTGCTATGTTAAAAGACACTTAGAATACAGTGAAAACACCTACATACACTAGGGAACATTATGCGTTGGGGTCCCCCTGTGATTAGCATGACCTCCTCTGTAAGCCCCTAGTACATAATAGGGCATGGGGATTAAAACTACCTCTTAAAACAGGCCACAGGGCGTTTTTGCACACGTTAACTCAGGCCCCGTCCCCTCCCTTCACCACTGTGTAAACACGCCCTGTGTCCATTTTTAGTTGGGAGATTAAGTTCATTTGAATCCTGAGGGTCCCTAGGGTCCAACTAGCCCACTAGGTACCTCCAGTAAATGCCACAGAGCTGTGTTGCAGAGAGGTGTAAAAAGTGGCACGGCCTGGACCACCTCCTTGCAATGCAGCTCAGTGGCGCTTACTGGAAGCACTTGGTGGGCTAGTTAGCCCCCAGGGGCCCTCAGTATTGAAGGGAAATTATATCCCCAATTTAAAACGTGCCATAGTGCGTGTTTGCACACGTCACCTCAGGCCCCGTCCCCTCCCTTCACCACTGTGTAAACGCGCCCTGTGGCTGTTCTAAGTTGAGAGATTAAGTCCCCTTGAATCCTAAGGGTCCCTAGGGTCAAACTAGACCACTAGGTACCTCCAGTAAGCGCCACAGAGCTGCGTTGCAGAGAGGTGTAAAAAGGGGCTTGGCCTCAGAACACCTGTCTGCAGCGCAGCTCCCTGGCGCATACTGGAGATGCCTGTTGGGGGCGCGTTTGCAGAGTGCTGCACGGAGGGGGCATGGCCTCCGGCACGATGCCAGTCTTTTATTTATTTTAATTTTTTAAGAAGGGGGGCTGTGTGGTTCCCCTTCTTATTCTAATTTATTGGCCCTGATGACCCCATCCCCCAGGGCCTGTCTCCTAATTATATTTTTTTGACCCCAATCCCTAGGGCCGGCCACTGTTTTTTATTATTTTAAAAAAATATTTATTTATAGACACACCTAGGACATGCTGGACAAACCGTACGTACCTATCACCATGACGATTTGCGGGATATTCATTAAAAGGCGACTATGCATGCAATGAATCCACGTGGAATGTATTTACACTACTAGTGAAGCTCTGACATGTCTGATGCCCTACCGTGCCTAATCCCGGTAGACACCCTTGTCGTTTATTTATACAAACATGGGTAGCTATTGACGGGCACATTTATTACACATGCACACCAAGCCATTCAAAGGGGATTCGACAAAAATTCGACCAAAACTATGCAAGAAACCCCCCTCACGGTTAATAAAACACACATCCACTGCCGGATGTGTAATACTTTTTATTTTACTCTCTGGAAAGGGGATGAACATCACTTGAGAGTCACAGCGCGCTCCTGACAGAGCCCAATGCTGTGTTACACCCACCATTGCCTGCCGAGTGCCACACACCTCTGTGTTGTATTCCACTAGCAAATGTAAATATGCTATGACACTCTCTAGCCCATGTGCACTGTAACACCACCCCGTGAATATGTCATGCCACACTTGTCTTCGCACGGGTTATATTGCCCCATCTAACGTGCCTTCCTCGATGCCTATGTTATAACGCACAGTGCTATGCCATACATATTACAATCTGCGATCCATATCTGTGTCACAGTGCATATGCAACGTTACACTCCCCAGCACATATTTTATATTACAACTTTAGAGACTAGTTAGGTTACACAACACTGCCCTGTGCATATTACACTCCAAGGCGCATATCGCATAGCACGCGCTAGTGCCTGTGCTATCTCGCGCTCTCCAATGAATCTGTCATTGCGCACAATGTATTGCATATTATATTTCACGCCCGGTTCATCTTATATCACACTTTTTGGTGCATAGTTTATACCATACACTATATCTAGTTTTCATTTTCAATCGTGCTCTCAGGACTATGTTCTATATAACACTGTGTTCACCTACCCTTTTCACGGGCATTACATTTTGCGATAGGGGGTGGAGGGTCAGGGGGTGTTTCTGCCAAGTGAGCCCGGAGTCACAGTCACAAACGTCCTCTTCTTCCTGAATAAAAGTGAGATTATGCTGCATACTTGTTCATATTTTAAGTAGTTCGCACAGACTCAATGTTTTAAAAACAATAAAGTTCCTAATACCCGCCTTCTCTGAACAGTTAGCTTGCTGCCCCATCCCCCTCCTCCCTATCCTCTGTTGTGTGAATCCATGGAATAGCCTCCTCCCTCCTGCCATGCATGGTCTGATGTGCTGCCACTGCCCTCAATTTAGTATGATGTACCAGTCCACTCCTCCTGCCCTCCATTGCCCAATTCTATGCCCCATCATTGACCTCCTGCTTAAACTCTGTGCTTAGCTTGCTGCCCCTATTCTCCTTCCCCCTGCCCTCCGATGTCTTTGTGCATGCCCCTGCTCCATCCTTTTTGCCCACCATGTCCCATGGACCTGCCACTCCTATCTACTCTGAGTGTTCTGTTGAGCTGCCACTCCCCTCCCACCTGCCTAGCATTGTCAGATGACTGTAACCTGTCCCTGCCACCTCCACCCTGCCTGTCCACATGCCATGCCCCTATCCTCTTCCTCCTGTCCTACATGGTCCATTGTACTGCCACACCCTTCTGCCCTCCCTGGTCTGTTGTGCTGCAACTGCTCCTCCTGCGTGCCCCGTGTGGTCTGTTGTGAGGTCCCTTCCCCTGAACTTTCTTGTCTGTGCACAGGTCCTGACCCTCCCTTCTATCCTCCATCGTCCTTTGTGCATGCCCCTGCACCCTCCTTCTTGCCCATCATAGCCATTGGTCTTCTGTGCTGCCATGGCCCCTCCCACCTTCCCTGTGTGGTCAGTTAGCTGCCCCTGACCCCCTCCCACCTTCCCTCCATGGTCTGTGTGTATGCCATCACAGTCTCACTGTTGCTCTTCATGGTGTGTCTTGCTTCTAGTGCCCATCCTGCCTGACCTCCATGGCTATCTTGCTGCTCCTGCCCTGCCCCCTTGCCCCCAGCCCTCTGTTTACATGTGAAAACCCCTACTCCCTCCCTCCTGGCTTGTCTGTTCCATTGTAATGCCCCTGATCCGTCCCTACTGCCCTTTATGGTCTGTAATGCTGCAGCTTTCTCTCCTGTCTGTCCATTATGGTCAGCTAGCTACCATTGCCTCTTGCCCCTCTGTTCTCTGTTGTCCATGTGCATGGTCCTGTCCCCTCCCTCTTGCTTTCTATGGATTGTTGTGCTGCACTCCCGTCCTGCATGCCCTGTGTGGTGTATTGTGCTGCTGCAAACCCTGATGCCTGCCCTGCAGGGTCAGTTTGGTGCACCTCTCCATGCCCCTCTTGTCCTCTGTTAACCAAGTCCATGTCCCTATCCCATTTCCTTCCATGATCCAATGTACCATACTTGCGAACATTTTGAACTTGGTAAGAGGGAGATTTTGAAAAAAAACTGGGGTATTGATTTTCCCCTTTGAGTTACATTGAAAAAGAGGATATTGTAGACAGGCGACAGATCAAATAAAGCCCATTTGAGCTTAAAAACATTGGACGTTTCCTGGCTGAATCGGGTCTGTTGGCATGTATGGTTGTACTACCATTGCCTCTTCCTTCTGCCCACAATGGTCTATTACATTGCCACAGCCTTGAAGGAGGGTAGATTTTGTATCACAGGGGGCCCCTGGCCCGTTCTGTCCACACCTGAAGTATGAGACCCTTGTCCTTGCCCTGCCAGCCGCATTTGTAGGCCGTATTAAATTGACCAGCGGGTCCTGTGTTGCTATATAATTATCCTGAGACATCCTTACCACTCAGCCAGCATAAAACCCCTGTGTAGGCCCTTCTGTTCAATATGTAGGCCTCTTTGTTAAATTGACCATAGCTCTGCAATTTTAGTGTATAGCAGTCTGAAGGCAGGTCTGCGAGGCCTTCTGCTCCAAACTAGTAGCCCCCACCCTACACGAGTGCTCCGTGCTCGGTATCAAAGTTCAACATCCCACTGAAGCTGTCGACATACAGTAGGCTGCATCCTGGACTGGTACTTGCTTCCTGGGCAGGTTTCCCGCTTTTAAGGAAGTGGCAACCGCAGAGCGTCAAGTTAGGAGAACTGAGGAGATTTTGTACATGAATATATTGAATTCCCGTACAATACCCATTATTTTCTGCTTGCTCTATGGAACTTACGATAAGCGATTGGCTTGAGAGACTGACCTTTTCACCCAGTCCATTGTCAGCATTAAGTGGGTAAATGACGAAATGTCTGGTAAAATCTGCAGACGAAGCTTTTGGGTAGCATACGTAGGTAGATGTAGCGTGCAAAGGAGCCCACAAAATGATATAAAAAGGGAGCACCCACAGATATCGACGGACTACCTCGCCGTCTGTATGTAGGTTAACAGGCTGTGCAGGTTTTCCCCAAGAGCTGGGAGCTCTTGTCTTCCTTTGCTTAAAATGTCTTGCTCTGCTTTGCTTGAAGTATCTTATTCTATTTTACCTATATGAAATGTCATGTTATGTTTAACCATTGTTCTCTTTACTTTTGCATTTAAAAGATTTTGTATTGTAATTGCAGGAATGCTTGCTCTAAGAGTAAACGTGAGTGTTCCTAGGTAACATTTTCCTTGGTGTAACTTGTTTCTCATGATGCATTTATAGATGTGTTTTCTCTCTCTCTCTGTCAGTACATTAATTAAGATACAGAGAATATCATGACAGCTGTATGATTATCTGGATTCTGTATTTTGTACTTTATGTCTCTATTCTGCGGTTTCTTTGAAGTTGTATCTTCTCATTAAACTGCCATTGTATTCTGCCACCAATTCCATGTCTCATATGTCTGTTTTCTTCATTTTTGGAGCAAGCGTTCCTAGGCACCCCGGCTCAAATTAAGGTGCCCCTTTTGTCCCTGACTCACTCTCCTGCTCAGTTCTGTGGTGGCTCCCGGGGCTCTGGGGACCGCCTCTAGCTTCCTTGACCCGTAATAGATCTTCCCTCCAACAGCCTCTCTTGCAAGTCCTGTATTGTTGGTTTGTTGCCCCTGCCCCCCTTTCCACTGCCCTCCATAGTCTGTTGTGCTTCCACGGCCCTTCCTGCCTGCTCAGTGTGGTTAAATTGTTGCCTTTGCACTCTCCTACCTGCCTTCAATTTTCAGAGTCCGTGCCCCTGGCCTTTGCCTCTCAACAGTATCCCAATGAACAACTAGATTGCTAACATTCTATATTTATTACAAAAGTGTGGAACGCCTGACATCATCTTGATGTAATCAAAACTGTAATACCTAGAGCATTTCCTTTAGAAATTACATATATGAGAGGGTCTTATTGGCATCAAAATTATGGTTAGTGCTCTAAAAGACTAAAATAAGGACATTTTGTCTGAGTTTTCAAATAGCGACAAAGCACTTTTAAATTATTTGTTATCTTTATGTTTTTTTTATCCAGTTGACCACTTGATTAAATGTTGCACTTAGGGGAGAGGATGTGGTGTTACTTCCAGAACTGCAGACTTTGCAACTGGGGAACCAGGTTGAAGTTTCTGCTTCAGCTCGACATTCTGTGATTCTGGTCAAATCACTTAGTCTCCCCATGTCTACAACCAAAATGAATTTGTGCTTGTGTGATGTAACCAATGCTCATGTAAAGCACTCCAATACCTGACAAGTCTGCACTATATAACACTGCAAAAACACTAAATAATAAGTGTTTTGCACACTTCTGTCATTGGGCTATATTTGGGCTACATCTGGGTGATTTTGGGCTACATTTGGGCTCTTTTGTCTCCGGTGGCCATCTTGGGAGATTTATTTGTTATGAAGTTTCCTAATTTCCTCATGTACTGCAGTCTCCTCAGTAGGAAATGCTTTCAGTTTTTTACGTTGATTCCATCATGAAGGTATTCAGATATGTCACACATTTGCCATAAATTCTGAATGTTAGCACTCTAGTTGCTCATTAGATCACTGTAGTAAAACTACTGTTCACCATGGAAGTCTGCTCCTGGTATTAAAAGTGCATGTTTCAGTCTGCATGTCAGAATTTTTTAATGAAATAGAAGAGGATTTGAGAAGTCACTCAAAATGTGCCCTCATTTTCTTTCTTCAGCATTAATGATAATTTCTATGGCAAAATGAACCCCCTCATTGTGTTTCTTTTTAAATTAAATGTTTTAAGTGTTACCAGTTTATTCCAATCAAGATGGCTTCAGGTGTGCCATACTTTTGTCATAATGAAGACAGTAAGCGCTCTAGTTGTTTTTAAGAACATTCTGGGACATTCTGTCATTGGGCTATACTTGGGCTACATCTGGGTGATATTTGGGCTACATTTGGGCTCTTTTGTCTCTGGTGGCCATCTTGGGAGACTTATTTGTTATGAAGTTTCCTAATTTCCTCATTTACTGCAGTCTCCTCAGTAGGAAATACTTTCAGTTTTTTACTTTGATTCCATCAAGAAGGCATTCAGATGTGTCACACATTTGCCATAAATTCAGAATGTTAGCACTCTTTTTGCTCATTAGATCACTGTAGTAAAGCTTCTGCTCACCAGGGAAAACTGCTGCTGGTATTGAAAGTGCATGTTTCAGTCTGCATGTCAGAATTTTTTAATGAAATAGAAGAGGATTTGAGAAGTCACTCAAAATGTGCCCTAATTTTTCTTTCTGCAGCACTAATCATACTTTTTATGGAAAAATGAACCCCCTCATTTTGTTCCTTTTGAAATTAAATGTTTTAAGAGTTACCACTTTATTCCAAGCAAGATGGCTTCAGGTGTGCCATACGTTTATCATAGGTAGGACTGTTAGCGCTCTAGTAGTTCTTTGGAACACTCTGGGAAGCTGCAGTAGAACACAAAGGAATCAACTGACAGTCTCTGCCCTTGTTGGATGTACATGTTTTACTGAGAATGTCAGACTTCATTCTCACATGACTGAGAAAGATAATGTGAATTTACAGAAAATAAGCTCTCAGTTTAGTTTATAGATCACCTTCCAAACCTCTGTGGTAAAAGCATGAGAAAATATTTTTCTCTCAATCATGATATCCCAGCAGAAGGCTTTTTCACATGGTGAAATCACCTTAGAACATACCACAATTCCTAAAATGAGTATGGTACCATCAACAAATGATTTATAATGTAACTAAAGTCTTAAAACCTTCTATTAACTGCAATGCTTTTTAATGAGGTGCTATCATGTATATTGGTCCCAAGATGGCTGTCAACACTTCTTGGATGAAGTGCTGACAGCCAATCAGATCTCAGGATGAGATGTGTGGTTAGGCTCCGCCCACATATATATATGCTTTTAAATGCTATTTTCTCAGGAAATACTGAACAGATTTACACCAGACCTGCAAAAGGCACTTCCTTGACCTTATGGCTACCTCTCTGCCAAATTTCAAGTAATTCTGTTCAGCCGTTCGGGCTGTAGCTGTGTCTAAAGGTCCTATGGAAAAATGCATGGGAAAAACGCGTTTTGGGACCCCCCTTTTATCTCAGCCCCCGCTTGACGAATCCCCCCGAGACTTTCAGGGTAGGAGCGGAGCGTAGCGCCCCACCTATTTTGAAAGATTCGCGAGGATTCGTCGACCGGCGCCAAAGTTATTCAAAATAGAATGTTGCGGATTTCCTATGGAAACGTGGTCCTAACTATAACTACCTACTGGCGACCGCCAGTAGGTAATATATCTATATATATATATATATATATATATAGAGAGAGAGAGAGAGAGAGAGAGAGAGAGAGAGAGAGTGATAGATATAGATATAGATATATACATTCAATATATATATATTCACTGAAAAAAACATAGGTTTTACAGACATTATAGTTAGGAATTAGCATTTAAAAAACCTTTAAAAATCACTAAAAAACCTTAGGTTTCAGGGACGTTATAGTTAGTTGGACATTTGACTCATATAAAACCATAGAAATTCCCCTGTTATAGTTAGTTGAGCTAACTATAACTTGCACGCCCGCAATGCACTGCTAATGACGTCACATATTACATCACTCATGACATGGTCAGTGACATCACTGATGACATCTCAAAAGACATCACTGATGACATCATCCACGTGATAATCTGATGCACATACTGATGCCCTAATATAAACTTTGATACACCCACTCTAAAATACAGACTACTATTTTTGAAACCATACACACACCAATGCCAGATACTACATACCACCGACTATTTCCTAGGTGTACACACACATCCAGTCACTTATACATGCAGTTACTCATCAATACAGTACTATAATATGCACTCATACACCTATACATACAGTCACACTCCGCCACTCATCCATAGAGTTACTCGCACACCTAGTCAGTCATGCAAAGAATCAATCACATACCCATTTACTCATGTATACAGTTATACACACCAACTCCATTATTTATACATACACCAAATCACTTATTTCTGCAGATACTAACACATACTTACTGTCTTATAAATCACTGATTTGATTATCTAGGCTTGGAATTAAATAAGTAAAAAACTAAGGTGGTACGGCTAGCAGGTCCCAGGCCAGGAAAATACAAATGGCACGCAAAGGGTGCACAAATTGAGGAAATCCACTCATATAAATACCTGGGTAATAAATTGGGCTGAAGTATGTCCTTTGCGGATCAAAAAACAGATATAAAAGCAAAAGCCCAATCATTAATTTTTGCCTACAAACAGCTGTATAAGAAACTGCGATGTCCTTCCCACAGTCACCCTTTGAAAATAATGGCAGCACAGCTACTCCCAACTCTGGCCTATGGCCTAGAAATATGGCATGGTCAAGAAATCGACATTTTAAATGAGTTGCAGACAAAAGTATACAAAGCAGTTTTTAACCTTCCTAAAGGAGCATCTCCAGCACAGATACGCTTAGAATTTGGCCTTCAGAATCAGGAATATCAAAGAAAAGCAACCTTTGCAAAATTGTGCTGGAAATTAGGAGCGTCAGATTCTGGATCTCTGAATAATCTATGCTGTACTGAAATAAGGTCCCAGTTTGATCAGAAAACACCAAACACATGGGGCGAACATCTGAGTACAGCCCTGGAGGTTTTAGACAAAGATGAAGCTTGGAATAGTAAGATGGAAAGAACAGAGTGTGCAATGCCACGGCCAAGAAATTATCCTTTATGGAAGACAAAAGTAGATTAACCAAATGTCGACATGCCTGGGCTGTAATAAACTCATACACAAAGCTAAAACCGCAAGCCTATTTAGCGGCTCATTTTCAACTAACATTAAAAAAGAGGTTTATGCTGTACCGACTAGGAGATCATAACTCGAAGGACTTGGTTCCTACTTGGAAAAGTAAACATCAAGCCGAAAATTGTCGTTTATGTGGCTATCTCACAGAATCCATATGCCACCTGATGTACACTTGCCCTACAGTAAAAGACGAAAGAAGGAAGTTTCTAAACGTAATCTTAAATGAATTAAACATCCCCACCTGCAGGCAGGCCGTAACAAGCTGGATGGGAGGCTCATCAAACATTTTAATTTGCCGTGGGGTAAAGTTCTTGACACCGGTCGATAACCTTTTACTAAAAGCGTACCTGGAATAAATAATTGGGGCTGGAACAGGACTGAAAATTTAATAAAAATCGTAAACATTTTAAACAATGCATTACATTTTTGGAAATAATATGCTTTTAAATTTTGACTGTCTTAATTATTTATTGTGTGCTTTATGATTGTGATAAACCAAATAAAGGTTTTTTTGACTGACTGACTATATATATATTACACAGTAGCAGTCGCCACTGTTTAGCTATAGTTCTAAGTATAGGACATAAGCTAATAATGTTGGTGCTGTTTGACGACTCTTCTCGAAACATTCCAAAAACAAAGTTCACACATATATATACATATATATATATATTATCCACTGGCGGTCGCCAGTTGATAGTTATAGTTAGGACCGAGTTCCCATAGGAAATCTGAAAATTCTATCTTGAATAACTTTGGCGCCGGTTGACGAATCCTCGCGAAATTTTCAAAACTAATGGGGCGCTCCGCTCAGCTCCTACCCTGAAAGTCTCGGGGTGATTCGTCAAGCGGGGACTGAGAAAATAGGGGAGTCCCAATGCGTTTTCCCCATGCATTTTCCCATAGGACCTTTAGTCGAAGGTACAGCCCGAACGGCTGAACAGAATTACTTGAAATTTGGCAAAGAGGTAGTCCTCAGGTCAGGCATGTGCCTTTTGCATATATGGTGTCAATCTGTTCAGTAGTTCCTGAGAAAATTGCAGTTAAAAGTACATCAATATCTATATGCGCGCACGGTGCTCGCACCGTACGCGCACCAAATGTCCGCGAGCGTAATTCTGATTGGTGGTTAGATGTCAGTCAACATTCAAATTGGTCGAAATCAGGAAGTGTCGGACGCCATTTTGTGTGTGACAGTGAAAAAGAAAGGTGGAGAACGTGAAAAGGGGGCAGGGTAGAGAGTTCCTGACCACCTAGCCTTTGTCAGGGGGTCCCTGAAGGACCCCGAAGGGTGAAAAAAACATTTTATTTTTTTTCAAAAAATCGCGGGGTGCGCGCACCGTGAAAAACCCTTAAAAAAAAAAAACATTTTAAACTGTTTATAAGTTTATAGAAGATATTAACTATGCTGTTCAGCTTTATCCAAATTCAAAATAAAAGAGCTGAGCCAGTCCATATAAAGGATACAGTCAATCTATAACTATATACATAGGTAGTTTATTGTAAAATAAATATATAAAAAATATAATAATACATACATAAATTAGCATTTAAAAAACCTTGCAAATTCACTGAAAAAACCATAGGTTTCACACATGTTATAGTTAGCTGGACATTTCACTCGTAAAAAACCATTGAAATTCCCCCGTTATAGTTAGTTCAGCTAACTATAACTCTTCTACAGTGTTCCTTTGTGTGCCGTTAATAGCAGATTGCTAATGTTCTCCAATTTATTGGACTTGATTTACAAAACTGAAGACAGATGGGCGCCTGAGTGATGGCCCTTGCCGAGATTCAAACACATGCCTTGCAGGCGAATAATGGTTCAAATCAGACTTGTCCTCTCTTTCAGGTACATGTAGGCCCAGATTTACAATGAATTTGTGTCCGCGTTGTGTCACTTTTGTGGTGCAGCTCTTACGCAAAATCCTATTTGGCAATTATTAAGTCCCGCAAAGCCACTTTGTGTGGTTTAGTAAATAAAAAATAACACAGTGCAGTGCATGGCTGTGCCTTGCATTGCTTTGCGTACAGTAGGCGTTACATAGTTGGAGTATAGATGTTTTCATGCATCACCCATTATTTTGACGCAGAACCAGATTTGTGTCAAATTAGTGCACTGATGCAACAGAGGCATAACAAGGAGAAATATCTATGGATTTTGGATAGTAATGGGCTTTTCGGGGTAGGGGTCTGGTGCAGTTGAGATCTATGGAGGCATTTTGCTTGTTTGAAGGCTGTCCACAAGTCAAAGGAGGGTGAGCTGAGTGGAATGCTCAGGGGCACATTAGCTGCATTTTTGTTGCTTGCAACATGACCTCCCTTCCTTATTCACAGAAAGACAGTATTGTTTTACGACTGAAATAAACTATGGGGCATATTCACAAGAAACTATCGCCGAGTCAACAGCACTTTATCGCAGCCAAAGTTTCGATAAATCTATCGCCCCATTCACAAGCTGGTGTTAACAGCCCACAGCACCAGTATATCCACGATAGCTGCCGCAAAAAACATCGCCACAGAGGCACCCCCCCCCCGCAACTATCGCTAATGAGATGCAGAGTGGGCGTTCCCGTGCCAAAAGCAGCGACAACATCACACCTCAACATTCACAACGACCAGACAGAACTGTGATAAAAACACAAAACAGGCGATAAGGCGTGTTAGCACCAGGAAATCTACACCTGCTCTGACCTGGTGTAAAGTCGGACGGCAGCCTGCAGAACAAAAGAGAGCACAGCCCAGGGCCACATCAGAAGGGCAACAGATGCCATGGAGCCACCCATCATGCTGCCCGGGCACCCAAGAGGGCCACAACACCCACTGACACCACACCCAGGACCACCCCTCCCTGGCACCCCCGACCAAAGACATGCACATCAGCTACACCTAAACATGCACAAAATAATCCACCTGACGTCGCACAATCACAACTGGTGATATACATGTGTCGACACAGAAATGAGCAGCACACATTCACTTTCAAAGCAACAAATGAAACTTTATTAAAATGAACACTGAAATGAAATGAAGACACATGGCCGCTCCCCTCGGGACAATCCATAGGTCCCAGCCTGCAAGACAAAAAACATGATGAGAAGGTGTGTCCTCCACACATCAAAGGACAGAGAGAGAGCGAAGGGGGGAGAGAGAGGACGAGAGGGGGAGAGAGAGAAGAAGAGAGGGGGAAAGAGAGAAGAAGAGAGGGGGAGAGAGAGAGAGAAGAAGAGAGGTAGAGAGAGAGAGAGAGAGAGAAGAAGAGAGGGGGAGAGAGAGAGAGAGAGAGAGAGAGAGAGAGAAGTAGAAAGGGAGAGAGAAAGAAGAAGAGAGGGCAAGAGAGAGAGAAGAAGAGTGGGGGAGTGAGAGAAGAAGAGTGGGGGAGTGAGAGAAGAAGAGAGGGGGAGGGAGAGAGAGCGAGAGAGAGAGAGAGACAGAGAGAGAGAGAGAGAGAGAGAGAGAGAGAGAGAGAAAGAAGAAGAGAGGGGGAGAGAGAGAGAGTGCTGCCCCTGCGCACCCAGGCCACACTGCTCACCTGCTGCCACCAGTGTGTCTCCAACCACATGCCGGTATGTATCCCAGTTCACCAGGTCACACATCTGAGTCAGAGCGGTCAGCTGAAACAGAGTCCAGATACATGACTGGCACAGTACACACACCTGCACAAGACAACATCACCTGCCCGCCCATGCACACCCAGGCAGAGGCACCCCAACCCCTCCCGCTGCCCATCAGAGCATGCCCGCCCATGCACATACCAGTGCACCCGGCACCATCGCAGGCTGCACACCCGCTCAGCAGCTTAAGGTGCCACTGACTCAGTGCACCCAAAGTCAGCGTCCCATGGCGGGGTGCCTGTGCCATCTGCAAGGCCTCGGATGACACTAACCCTGTGCAACCCTAGTCTGCGCCATGTGACAGTAGGCCTGTGTCATGCGCCAGGCCTCGGATGCCACCAACCCTGTGCAACCCCATTCTGCGCCACGTGGCGTTAGGCCCGTGTCGTGCGCCAGGCCTCAAATGCCACCAACCCTGTGCAACCTCAGCCTGCGCCACGTGGCGGTAGGCCTGTGTTGTGCACCAGGCCTCGTATGCCACCAACCCTGTGCGCAACAACTCATGGGCCCTTTATAAATGAGAAGCGAGGAGCGGCCGTCATCCAGTCACCACTGGAAGAGGGGAATGTGATGTCGTCAGACCCTTATGTTGGCGGAGTCACATGGCCAGTGATGCCTGTACCGGATGGGTGTGGTGTGTGTGCAAACCTGCCCTCAGGGAGTGGCAGTGACATGCTGACGACTAGACCAGTGACCTGCACACCACCAGTGAGTTCCTGCGATGGGTAGCAATGATGGCCCCCCCTCGGTGCGTCATCGGAGTGGTCTGGCCTGCCGTACTCCAGACCAGTGCAGGGCTTGCCACAATGAATCGTGGGCTCGGGCGTGGTCCAGTCCGTGTCCAGACAAGGAAGTGACTGATGCATGTGTCCCTGTTGTAGTGTTCAGGGGACCAGGTACACAAAATGCAATGTCGCACCCTCTGACTCGCATCTCACAGGATGAAAATCATTGACGCAAGGGATGGCACTGTCCCCACATTCATCGACACATCCATACCTGAATGATGTAAGACATGACACAGCAGCGTTTATTTGCACATCCAGTGCAGTTATGCAGCTGGAGCGGTACAGGGCAATGCCGAGCACACTACACAATATGGGCCCGTGGAGGGCCAGCCAGAGTTCATCTGGGAATTACATGTACTGCGGAAGAGGAAGGGTATAGTCCACAGTCTGTTCGCCGTGACATTGGTCGTCGAACAGGATGTGGCAGTCCATGTCCCTGTCCAAGGTGAGTGCATCGGAGTGCATCGGGGGTCAGTGGAAGGTCATGGGGCCATGTGCAGCACCAAGCAGGAGCAGGTCAGGTGTCAGAAATGAAAGCTAGTGCCTCCTGATCACAAACCCAACCACGTCCTTGTCCCCGGATGTGTGCCCAGCCCCTATGTGGGTTTTGCTGTACCGGCTGCGGCACTGTGTGCCACTGACACATCAGGGGGCTGAGTGGATACATCTGCCGCACTGTGAGGCACTGACACACCAGGGGGCGGGGATGTGGATGGTGTGGGGGCAGCAGCATTCATCAGCACCACGCCTTGTAGCGGCAATGCCATGATGGAGGTCTGCAGGGTATGATAGATCCCAGCTACATTTCGATGATGTGCAGCGGTGGCTGCCATCCTTTCCGCCTCCATCCGCACTATGTCCTCCATGAGCCTCCGCATGTGTGCCAGCTCACGTCTGGTATTGCCGGAGCCACTCTGAGTGGACAGCTGTTCTACTCTCCCCGTCATGACTCCAGCGATGTCAGTCAGGGCTCGTTGGAGACCATGGGGCAGACATAGACAACCAAGGATGGCGTCCAGTTTGGCAGCCATGAGTTCGAACCCCATCAGCACCTGCTCAGCTGTCTTCCTCTGGCCCTCTAGCACACGGCGTTGGAAGGTAATTTGCTGTCCCTGGGGGACTTGGGAGGATGCTGGGGCTGTGGATGCCTCCTGCTGGGTGGTTTGGGTGGTGGGTGGGGTCTCCTTGATGTAGCTGGGCTGCCCTGATCCTGGAGGTGAGTCGCGGATGAGGTCAATGATGTCTAGGAGGGCTTGTGCATCGATGCTGGTGTTGTCCTCCTTGTCATCAATGAAGAGTGGCTGGGAATGCTCTGCAAGAGGTGTTGATGATGCCCCTGCGATGTGATGGGGAGATGGTGTATTACAATGTGTCCACATGTATGTAGCCACATGGTACAGGCTGACATTCTGACAGCATGGCATTGTACACTGTGATAGTCTGTGGGTCTTGGCGAGGAGCCAGGGTCATTGTGGGTATGTACTGTGCCCTGCTTGATTGTGCATGTGTGCCATCGTGGCCATCTCCACCCGTCCCCTCAGTAGCTGGTGGACACTCACCCTGTTGCGATTGTGTTGTGCCCTGTCGACCAGTGTCCGGTCCCCCGACTCCGGCCACAGTCTCCACACTGATGACTGTCGACACCAGCTCCTCCATGTCATCCAGCACGAGCTGTGGCATTGGCCCCCCTGCCCTCTGATCTGCATTGCTGCCTTCTGGTTGGCGGTGAGTTTCTCCTTTGTCTTCCGCTTGATGTCATTCCATCACCTCTTGACCTCATACATTGTCTGCTTCTGCTCTCCGACGGCATTCACCTTGTCAACGATGCCCCGCCCTATTCCAGTTGTGGTGTCCAATGACACGTTGGAGGTGACAAAGAGATGTTGATGGTGTTCCATCACCTCCGTGACTATGATGCTGTTTACCTGCGGACTGAACTTCGCCTTCCTCGTCTTCTTGTCCTTGCCCTTCCCTGCCACCGATGTCCCGGACTGGTCGTCCGGGGTGTTTGTGGGGTTGCGCTCGTCCTCTGCGCATGCTCCGGCTGCCTCCATGGTGCTTGGGTGTAGGTCAGTTTGGGTGTGGGTATTTTTTTATCTACTTTTATGGTGATTTTTTCGGCCTGCCATGTGTGTGTTGCCGGCCTGGCGCTGCTTATCGCTGATATCCTCTTCGCGCTTTGGCCCATCGCGTGTTTTTTGGTGTTGTGGTTTGTGGTGTTATCGCCGTCATGGTGGTTGTATCGCGGACATTGTCCACGGTGTCGGCGGACTATCGCATGGTACCGCCTTGTTATGAATTCCACGTTGACATGGGGTTATTTTCCCACAATGGGCTGCGATATTGGAAGTTGCGTTACGCTACTCTTGCGGTAGTTATCACACGTTCTTGTGAATATAGCCCTATGTTTTGTACTAGAACCTAAATTGAAATTCACATAAACAAACTTATTTTGAATAAATAATGAAAGCCTATTGTGGATTTTCGCTGAAGATTTCTTTAAACAGTATCCAGAAATTCATGGATTCTTTTTCTCACCTTTTGTTAGCATTTCACAAAAGCTGTAGCAGCCAATTCTTTTAGCAAACAGAAACTTACATTTCAAACGGAATAGTTATCCTGTTTTCGTTAATATTTCCGGGGGCTGGTCTTTTCCGGTGTGTCTTTCAAAGGCCCATATCCTGCATAGAAAAAGTACAACCCACGATCCGAGCTGATAAAATCTATTTTTACTGGACGGTGTGAGGGAAACGCCAATGAATACATGCATGAAGCATAACCTCGCCATGACCCCATCCCCACCAGCCAGTTCATCGACTCCCACTTCAGCTCATTAACTTTCCTGGAGAATAAAGGCAGCCATAAAGATACACATCTGAGCAGGCCTGTCTAGTTTATTAATAAATACATAAGCGTGGAGAGGCAGCAGAACAGCTGCATCATGCTCTGTGTGCAGAATGATCAGAGGCTTTTCTCTCAGGACAGGTTTTGGTAAGTAAACACGATTTGGCCAAATGCACGCGCTCTGATGTAGCTTTCAATTTGGAAGCTGTGGTCTTCGGATTCACGAGTGAGCGACATTTTGTTGACCCTCACATGCGTTTGACAAGCCCTGGGCGGTGCTCCAGGGTTTTTCAGATTCAAAAATCGGTGGAAGTCAGAGGTGTAATAGAAATATTTCACAACAATGCATAAATGTATTCTGTGCCACTCGAATGAGGATATTGCTGAATAATATATGATATTTGAGCTTGGCGATGTGGAGAAATTGCAAAACGTTTCTATGTGAACAAAACAGACATAATTTTCATGAAAATAACAGGTATCAAGTCAAAAATGCTCTCGCAGGTCGTCTGCTTGAAAACTGTATTTGATAAACTGCTAAAGTTTCTAACGTCTAGCAGTGAAAGTTGATGGCATAGGCCAGTGGGCTGCAGAGCACATACAGTTTTTGTGAGACATTTTCTTCATTAACCAATTTTCCATGGACAAAAATTCCATGAAAAAGAAAAGTAGAAAAAAAACATGTGAAATAAAAAAAGCCATTAATTTGAAATATACTTATCATTATGACCACATGAAAAATGTTGACCAGGCCTAGCCTATATTTCCTTTTTTTCTCTGTTCTCTTTGTTTCTGTGTGTGTGTATACATGGGCAGTAGCAATAATCACGTACCTAGGACCAAGTCATCTACAAAGAGGGCAGATGCACAACTCTACTTATCACTGTTTATTGCTCATTATCCTTGGAATGTTCCACATAATAGAGAAGTAGATACACAGAGTAAAGCAATGAGTTAATTTGGGACAGTGCTTAATTTAAACAAATACAAAAATAAGTGCTGGGGACCAAAGTTTTGTTCAGAGGGCTGCACCCGGTTCTATCAAAGGTTGGGTGCCGAATACAAAGGCTGCGAAGTCTTGAATGCCCCTCACACCTCTTTAATCCACCACCAAAAACTTCCTACCTCTCTATCTCACTCTTGCAAGTTCTTTTTCATCCCTGCATTCATCCTTTGTCACTATTGTTCCGTCTTTATTTTCTTTATTTCCCCCTTTTGCTTTTTTCTCTTGCTCACTCTGGATCAAAGTTTGCTAAGGAAAAATAAGTGCCGATGGGTACCACCTACAACTTCTGGGTCAAATGAATTAGTGATGTGGATGTTAGTAGTGAGTGAGTGATAGAAAGCACAATACACACATTTTACCGGACACATCATCAGGAGAGGTCTGTATGCAACCTAAAATTCACTACTTTGAACTCTGTCAAGTCACATTTACCTTTCATCCATCTGAAGCTATGATTTCGGTTTTTGATGCAGTGGTACTGGATTTTAGGTTGAGCCTAGCTAGCGCGCGTGCTCTGTCAAGACATTGGAGTATTCAAAAAAGGACTTTGCTCCAGCCTCCCACTCCTGACTGGTTCAGTCCAGTGCAGTGGCGGCTGGTGAAGTTTGTTAGTGGTAGGGCTGCACTTGGTGAGGGGGAATGGTGTATTGGGGTAAGGGTGCATTTCAGAGGTGTGCAAAATATTTTTGATAGGCTAGTCGCCATTTCCTGTGCAAATCTTATTAAACAAAAATGGGATAAAAGGATGCTTTTTTTCTACCCTATTTTTTAGATAAAGCAATAGTCCTTCCATTCATTATGTGCTCTTACCTTTGGCTTAAATGCATAATTATTAGTACTTAATGCCTTTTATCAAAGGCATTGACTTCTGTTAATGACCGGAGCAATTGGAAATAATACTTTAATAGTCAAGGGTACTTTCTTTTTCACACAAAAATGTTTAAGGTTTGGCCCTCTTGCAGCTGCAACTACTTTGAAAATTAGTATTTTCACACCTTTCACAGCCTTAAGCTTCTCTCAATTTAGTAAGTTTTCAAATGCCGAGACATCATGCACAACTGTTGCACCAAAGAAGACAGAGGCCCGCTTGACCTTTGCCTCATACAGCACATTTATCTCTAAAGTGACCACGATTTTGAAAACTTTATACTAAGACAACAGAACTATCAGTCAATATCCACAAATGCCTCACTATTTCTGGGTCTATACATCAGTAGCTCATTGCCTCAAATTGCTTGCTTTGACTTCTGGTACTTGTAGTCCTGTTTATCTCATTATAGACCAAGGCTAAAATTCCAAAATGCAATGAATATAAGTGGAGTAGATTGTATAATCACAGTTGGACTTAGAAAACTTTAGAACCATACATGCTCAGATCGTACAGATATGGACTTAAAGTAGCAGAGCCCTCATCCCTCCTACATAAACAGATGATGCTGGGGCCTGGCTGAGCCCCTCGCTGCTCACAGATGCATAGCTTGATAAACCGGCCCTTATCCGTCAAGAATAGTCTGAAACTGGGTTGTTTACTAACATAAATTGAGGCCTTCTGGCGCTAACAAATGATTGGCTGGTTGCCCCTTTCCAGTTTTACTCGAGAAACAAAACGGACCTTTCAGAAATCTGGAATTTCCTCTGGTTCTCTCTATTAATATTAATGTTGCGCATCAGAGGCAATGCCTCCCTTAGTATCATATTTATTTTATCCCCAGGAGAGGCATTCTTCTTTGGCACCACATGTGCATACAATGGAAACAAGATGCAAACACCAACATACATGTGTGACAGCTTGTGACTGCTCCAGGACTGCCGAGAGTCATTTCCTCAGGCAAGGGTGGGACGGTAGAGAGGCTTTATCAGTCCCTTAGGGCCAATGGTACCAATGAATGCAGGGGCGTAATAAGGCCCTGCTACACTGCAGGGGTTGGGGGGTCCCACCTGTTCAAAGGGGCCATATTCAGTTCATCCCTACTCAAACAGCCACACTATACTGCTCTAATGGGTCAGATGATGATTGCAAAGCATATGAAAAAATATTACCAGCAGTTGTTCTGCCCAGAGTATATAATCTGGTCAAACAGTATTTTAAACTAAACCCTTCTAACTTTTACGTGTTTACAAGATACATTTTAGCATGGAAACACATGCCAATCATGTGCCTTAAATAGCTACCATTAAACAATTGTGGACATATTAGCCACTAAAAGGAATGGGACAAAGGTATTGCACAATCTCGGCCTAAATCCCTGCTCAAACCCCCCAGGATAAAAAAATCACGAACAGGAGGAAAAGCCTACTCTTATCAGGCACCCCTAATATGGAATCAGCTCCCTTTGGCCTTAAGACAATGCCCGGATTACCTGAAATTCAGAAAGGTCTTGAAATCCACCCTTTTTAGTATAGCATACCATCACAATTCCTTTTGCAACTCTGCAAGCGCCGAGATACCCCCCTGGGGGTGATTCATGCGCTATATAAGCCAAATAACATAACATAACATAACAATGGAATTTCGAGTACATTTTACAATTTCATTATTGGTGGCGTCTTCTGGGCAAGGACTCACAGGGAAGCAGGGAATCAACATTTGTATTCCCACCTGCTAGTTAGGAGAGAGGGTGACCACAAGTGGAAACCATAAGCTTTCATTCACTGCAGAGCTCAGTTTGAAAAGGAAGACAAAAGCATGCCATTTACGAAATTCGAATTAAAAATGAACAACTCTGCCCTGAACTTTGTGAACTGCTCAGCCTTCCTAACAACCATAACAGCAATTAAACTCATACGATTATATGCCATCTCCAGCCTCCTATTGTGACTCGTGGCTGTGTGCAATGAATTACCAAGAAACTGGAAACCCATTAATTTGAATGGCAGGCCCAATTATATCTAATCAAACGGGCCGGTTCCGGCAGCTGGCACTTTTTTTTAACCTCACCTGGTGAACTAGAGGGAAGCTGCCTTCAAGCCAGGTTAGGTGACCCTGACACATTCACGAGAAGAACTGATTGAAATGCGCATAACCAACACCTTGCTCTTCGCTCCCCCAGTGTCGGCACGAACCCAGCTCACTAGTATCTGGTAGTAAATGAATTCAGTGTTTGAAGACTACAGACGCACACTGGAGCTGAAATGATGTCTAGTTCCAGCATTAGCTCACGCTGCGCGGGAAGCAAGTCGAGTCTGCGCAGTATGTCGCAAAGTCTGAATTACAAACTGCGCAGACTCGATTGCTGACTTCACTTCACTCCCTGATTGGCGTGGAGGGTTAGCACTATGGGGCTTGAATTTGAAACGCCCTGGGCAAACTTAACCTCCACATCTTCAGTGGGTGGAGACTGGCTCTTGATGCTACGTATTTGCCGACTGATGACCTCACAGCCCTCAGGGCTATGATAGTGTCAACCTGGCAAATACTATAAACTTTAGGGCCGCCCAGGGGAGCAAGTTTAGGGAAAATTCCATAACACACTAGTATCAGTGTCACAACAATACAACGGTGAGTGGCAGACAGTGTTACTGTTGTATAGCAGGTATGTGTGTACACAAGTTATTTTTTTAAAGCAGATTTAGCATTTCTTTTACAGTGAATGTAAAGGGCACGGAGCCCCTGCGCCCTCGCAGAGAAACCGCCACTGGTCCAGTGTCGCTCTTATTGGCTGCCTCCTAACTGGTTCAAACAGCGATACGTTATTACCATTTTCTATTTACTGGAACACCGGCCAAGTACTGTTTTCTTACGCTTTTAGTGCTCTCCTTCAGTAGACTGGGATTACATGTGGGCGTCTCTGCTGCTCCCTCAACTACTTACTTATTTTGTGCATCGGTAGTGCGTAATTGAGTGAGCCACAAGCGTGCCAGGGGGGTGAGCTCAGCGGCAGGCAGCCAAGCCCAGAGCGGCGGCAGCGCCTCAGAGCATGAGAGGTGTTCAAAGCAGACAGCATCTGAGGAAAGGGGGCACAGCACATAGCTCCCATAACCTCCTCGTCCAGTCTTCCCGTCCCATTCCTTACAAGTGAGCAGCTAGTCTGCTCCACAGAAACCTACCACCTAGCTGAGCTTTTCGCACCTCCCCCAATATGGCGCCACCATCAGGTGACCATAAAGGGGGAAGGGCTCCACCGCAACATCCTGTTCTTTTTTTCTGCACGCAAATGCTGTAGCGGCTTCCCTTTTTTATGTTATTGCTCTTTGCCCCCGTATGCTGCCCTCTGTCATGTCGCGGTTCGCTTTAGCGACCGCATACACTGTTGCGCTCACCTGCTTCTGGGCCGGCCTGCTTTAGCGGCTGTTGTCCGTTTTGCCGAGCCCGCGGTGCCCTGCTTTAGCGGGCGGGGTTGCGGCGGGGATTTATGGCAGCGCGTGTGGTCCGTCTTGTTTTCGGGCGGCCTGGGGCGAATTTGGGGTGGACGGCTGCCTTTTCTAGCGCCTGCCCCTTTTTTCTGGTTCCACGTGAGCTCGAGCCCTCGGGACTTCTATTGTATTTAATGGGGTCCTTTTTTTGCTGGCACTCGTCCTTCTGAGTGCCTGTTCTGGTTGGTGCTGGTGTTTTTGTACGTTTCCCGGTTGAGGTATTTGATTCTTGCTCCTGTGGTTCTTCACTGGTGCTATCATGGCTTCCGGTGCCTCTTCCTCCACTCCTCCTCTGGATGCACTGCGCCTCTTGATCAATGAGGCTGTGACTGCTGCTTTTCAGGCTCGGGAATCTGCTGGGCCTCCTGCCAAGGTTCCTCGTGGGTCAGTAGATCCGCAGGACGCTCCTGATGGCGATTTGGGTCCGGATGATGAGGAGTGTGTTCGTGGGCGCTTTGTTCAGGGTGCTGAGCTCTCTGACTTGTTTGCCCCTGTCCGTAATAATTTGGGGTTCTCTCCTCCTGTGTCGGATGTCCTGGAGGATGACTTCTTTATGCAGTATCACCAGCCGACTCCTGAATCCTTCCCGTTGCATGGTGCTGTGCGCAAGGTTTTGGATCATGAATGGAAGGAAGTGGATAAGTCTGCCTTCCCGCGCTTCTTGTCCAAGCGTTATCCTTTGGAGGGTTTTGCTGCGGAGTTTCCTCAGGCTGTCAAAGTGACAATTTAATGGCAGGGCTTTCCTCTCATGGTCTGGTCCTGTCAGATGACGCCCTTCCTTCGGATGCTCTGGATAAGCATGTTGAGGGGGCAGTGAAGCGTTCTTATGCTGCTTCTAATTTTTCTGTCAGGGTGACAGCCTATTCAAATTACATGGTCCAGTCCCTCCTCAAGGATTTTCAGGCCCTGTCCTCTCTTTTGCAGGAAGGGGAGGATGCTACCTCTCTTTTGTCCCTCATGGAGTTGCAAGTGCGTTGCTTGTCTGATCTTTAGTTTGACAATTTGAGCGCCGCTGCGGCTGCTTCTGGTGCTTCGATTGCTGCACAGCGTCATATCTGGATGCGTTCCTGGAAGGCTGAGTCTTCTCAGAAGGCGGTCCTGCTTAAGCTGCCCTTTGTGGGTTCCAAGGTATTCGGTCCTCAGCTGGAGGAGATGGTGAAACAGTCAGCGGAGAATCGCAAACTGGTGGCTCCGGTACGCCCTCCTACTCAGTGGCGTGGTTTTGGCTACCGGCGTGCATTTGGGCCTTCGGCTCGGGGTGCGTTGAAGCCCTTTCGTGACAGGGGTCGTGGCTGGGAGGCCCCTGGAGGTGCCAAGCCCCGGGCCCCTGCCAGTGTTGCTGCCACCGCTTCTTCCTCTTCGCAATGACTGTCTGCCTTTGCCGGTTGGGGGTCGCCTTCACTCTTTCCTGCATCGTGCGGCCTTGCTGGAAGGTGTGCACCTTCTGTTGGAGAAGGCAGCTATTGTGGAGGTTCCTGCCCAGGAAAGGGGCGAGGGTTGTTATTCAATCCACTTTCTGGTCTCCAAGAAGGTTACTTCAGATCTGCGTCCTGTCTTGGATTTGAAACGTGTCAATCGCTTCATCCCTCGTCGTCCATTCAAAATGGTGACTCTGTTGTCCATCCTGCATCTGGTGCTTCTTGGGAGCTTCCTGGCATCCCTGGATCTGATGGATGCTTACCTACACGTCCCAATCTGTGCGGAGGATCAGAAGTTTCTCCGATTTGCTGTGGGTTCCCGGCACTTCCAATTCAGGGTGCTGCCATTCGGCCTTCACGAAGCTCTTGGCCCCTCTGGTGAGTATTCTTCATTCCTGTAGTCTGCAAGTTTTTCCCTATCTCGATGGTTGGTTGATTGTTTCTCCTGTTTTTTCTCAGGCTTTGTCGGATGTGGACCAGGTGTGTCTTCTGCTGGGGGTCCTTTGGGTTCCTCATTAATCACCGGAAGTCCTCCCTGGTGCCCTCCCAGATACTGAAGTTCCTGGGGCTCTCTTCCGCATGGATCTCGGGATGGTGTTCCTCTCCCAGGAGCACCAATTGACTTTGTTTCGTCACCTTTGAGGAGACAAGGGGAGATGGCATCCACGTTGCATCTCCTTCCTTGGGCCAGGCTGCATTTGTATCCCCTCTTGCATCATGTCCTGTCACACTGGGATCCTGCCTCCCTGGACTACGAGGCCTCGATTCCCATCTCTCCTGGGATTCGGATGGATCTCCAGTGGTGGTTGTCCCCTCAGTCTCTCTCCCGGGGATTCGATCTTCTTCCTCCTCTGCATGTGGTTGTGTTGTCCACGGATGCCAGTGCGGTGGGTTGGGGGGCTGCGTGGGGCGCCTCCAAGGCTCAGGGTCGGTGGTCCCGTTTCGAGTCTCTCCAGTCCTCGAACTGGAAGGAGTTGAGGGCAGTCTGGTTGGCTCTTCAGTGGTTTGCTCCTCTCCTTCTGGGCCATGCGATCTCGGTGCAGACCGACAACCAAGTTGTTCGGGCTTATGTCAACCGTCAAGGGGGCATGTGCCAGTCTCTGTTTCTCCTTTCCAGGGTGATCGGTCTGTGGGCGGAGCGGAACCACTTGTCTCTGACGGCGGTCTATCTTCCGGGGAAGGAGAATGGGCCTGCAGACTCTTTGAGCAGAGAGTTCCACTCCTCGGTGACTATGTGTCTGTCCCCGGATCTGTTCGATCTGATTGTCCTCCGGTTCCGCCGTCCGTGGTTGGATCCTTTTGCCTCGCAGGATTCTGCACTCCGTCCTCGCAGCCTCGTGCCCTCCAGACTGGCTTGGGCGATCGACGCTTTCTCCGTCCCTTGATTGCTGGGGCTTCTGTTTGCCTTTCCTCCATTTGCTCTAATTCCGCGGGTCCTCTGGAAGAACCGTGCGGAGGTTCTTCTGGTGGTGCTGGAATGGTTTCATCAATCTTGGTTTCCCCTGCTTCTGACCTTGTCTGTTTGCCCCCATTGGAGGTTTCCCCTGTGTCCCTCCCCTTTGCGGGCTCCTCTTCTCAGGGTTGCCTCCCTGCGCTGCCTCCGGCTGGGGGTTTGGCACTTGAAAGGTTGAGTTTGTTGGGTCAGGGTTACTCGGTTGAGGTTGCCCAGTGCCTCCAGTTGTCTCGGCGCCCTTCCACCTTGAGGTCCTATGACCTTCACTGGAAGCATTTCTCTTCCTGGTGTCTTGGGAAGGGTCTCTCTTCTTCCTCCTGTGAGGCTGTGAGGGTGTTGGACTTCTTACGGGATGGGTTCGTCTTGGGACTCGCTGCTTCGTCCCTCCGTGCACAGTGGGCTGCCATTCTTGCTTTTCAGGGTTCCTCTGTGTCCTCTGTCGCCCCTTTGGTGACTCGCCTTTTGCGGAGCTTTTTGATTCAGCATCCTGTGCCTCACTCTCCTGTGCCTGCCAGGGATCTTCCCCTTGTTCTTCAGGCCTTCACGGGTCCCCCTTCGAGCCTTTGGTCTCGGTGGACCTCAAATTCCTTTCTGCCAAAGTTCTTTTCCTGGCGGCCATTACTTCGGGGCGGAGGGGCGGCGAGATCGGTGCCTTGATGACTTCGCCTCCTTTTTTGCGTTTTTGCGCGGACAAGGTCCTTCTCCGTCCCAGTCAGTTTTCTCTGCCCGAGGTGTTGTCCTCTTTCCACTGTCAGGTGGATATTGTTCTCCCTGTTTTCTTTCCTGATCCTGTATCCCCAGAGGAGTTGGTCCTCCATTCTTTGGATGTGCTGAGGGCTCTCCGCATTTACCTGGATTGGACCTCTGGTTTCTGCAAGGTTGATTCATTGTTTGTCACCTACTGCATGTCAGGGCGGGTCTTCGTCCGTTGACTCGTTGGGTCAAGATTGCTGTGGTTTCGGCATACGAGGCGGCCCGCTGTCCTCTCCCGTGTTCGGTGCAGGGTCATTCCACCAGTGGCGTTTCCTCCTCCTGGGCCATGTTTAAAGGGGCCTCCTTGCAAGACATTTGTAATGCTGCCACGTGGGCTTCTCCCCATACTTTTAGTTCCCATTATCGTCTGCATTTGGGGATGGCGGCCTCGGCTGCCTTTGGCTCACATGTGTTGTCTGCTGTACATGATTTGTAATTTGTACTGCTTTCTGTTCATTAAATGGACCGGTTTATCACACTTTTTGGGTCTGTTTTCTTACAATCACTGTGTGCTTGGGTATGGGCTCACTTGTAAGGAATGGGACGGGAAGACAGGACGAGGAGGTAATGCCCGGTTACTCACCTGTAATATTCATTACTCCGAGTCCTGGTCTTCCCGTCCCATTCCTGATCCCTTCCCTCCCTCCCTGTCTTGGGTTTTTTGGGTGATTGTCTGTTTTCGTTCTAGGTTTTCTTTGGTATTCTCAGGATGTTGCGGTGACAAACTTACCCCTTTATGGTCACCTGATGGTGGCGCCATATTGGGGGAGGTGCGAAAAGCTCAGCTAGGTGGTAGGTTTCTGTGGAGCAGACTAGCTGATCACTTGTAAGGAATGGGACAGGAAGACCAGGACTCGGAGTAATGAATATTACCGGTGAGTAACCGGGCATTCCCAGCTTCTTAACGTGTTTTCACGGCCACTACAGCAAATAGGTTTGCTTTAAAGTTTTACTTTTGACATGAGGGTCTTCCCTATATTGTAAATTAAATCAGATGAGCCCATGTACTCCCACCTTTGGTTCTGCTACTTTCTGGATATGTTTACTTGATTATTCATTGGGAGCAAGTCATTGGGTGAGTTACATGCACGCCGGGGAGGGGAGTGGCAGTGGCAGGCAGCCATGCTCAGAGCGGGGGCAGCGCCTCAGAGCATGAGAGCAATTACATCAGAAAATAAAATAACTCTTTTTTCAAGCACTCAGGCATTCTAAATGATCCTTTTAACATTCACCAGCAGGATGCTCTGCACCAGCAGGCAGAACTGGGGCAAAAAACACAAATTAGGTCACTCACTGGTACACTTAATGGTCCACAAAGGCCTTGATTTTATATGATGTGAAGCTTTTGATTAACCGCCCAACAGTTTTTTTGACAGCAATTACGCATTAGCTGTACCTGTGCTGTATTTTGTCATGAAGCGCAGCTTTGACCTTTGTCTTGTCAACAAATCCTTGCAATCGGAGTGTCACAGTCTGACATTACCTTACCTATTGCACATTATGGAAGTCCCAAACTGTGCCACACAAAGTACTGCCAGGCATTGGTATGGTACCTTCATAATTTAAGCAGTAGGACCTGCTTCAATGCACTGTTATCCATTTCAAAAGTTTTTATTTCTCTTGCTGTCACATTGTCAGCTGCAATTGAAACAAGGATTGTTAAAGCCAACAGGCTTGGTGTGGGCAAGCGTGCAATTCTTTTAATGTATTTTTTTTTTGTTGCAAACATATGCAATATGGAAGACAAATTATGTTATGTTTCAGAATGGTTTTTACAAGTTAGTCTACAAGTAAAACAGGTCGTTTCATTAGTACACTTTGAAAGGATGGTAGCATACTGGCATCTGAAGGGCACATCTGTAAGGGATCAAAAGATCCTGTGTTGTCCCTCCTCGGAATGCTATATTGGTTAGTCTGATAAAAAATGTGAGGCCTTATATGTTTGAACTGCAACTGCTCACATGCATGCTCTGTCACTTGTTACATTTTTAGCCTTCCATGCTGTGCACCACGATGACATCACTAGTTGGTCAAAGTGCTAATGAACTAAATTAATACAAATTAAACTTGCACACCCAGATAGTTTGCATCACACTAAATACATAAGTGTTGAAGGGTTGAGGCATTCCACAGTTAAGGACTGCTGGATGAGAAACGTAAGAGAAAAAAGGCACCATGTTAGCTTTGAACTTTTTCTCTCCAGACACTGAAATGTTGTCAAAACCGTCAGCTGAGAAAGCTACAGATGGTACAGAAAGCAGCTGCCAGGCTTCTTCTGGGTATTCCAAAGTTCCAATCGGTGGCTAAGCACATTCAGAATTTGCATTGGCTTGCGGTGAGAAGCTGCATCAAATTCAAAGCCTTATGCATCACCTACAAGGCGTTGCACACCACAGGCTCACAGTTGTTGCAGCGGTCTTTGAAGTGGTACTGCCCCAACAGATCCCTTAGTTCGGAAGGGCAAAATGTATGCTCTTATCCAGGATCCGAAATCCTAATTGGGGTGGCTGAAGCTTTACAGTAGGATCCATTTAGCTGTGAACCAAAAATAGTACTTAACACATAGGCTGAAAGTCTAAAGCATGTGTTGTGCACATCAAAGTGACAATGCAGAAAGAAAGCAGGCTGGCTGTCTCTTTACTCTGCAGAGATCTTATCATGTGCTAAAACAGTCTTGCAGTAATATGGCAATTTTTATTTTTACCAAGAGTCACCATAGTTTTCACCTTTTACAGTGGAAGTAAGTTGCTCATAACACTGGGTTTGCCTTTCCACTAACACTGCGCCAGCCCTTACAGTCTTTCCAACACACAATCCCACTCCACATAATTCCAGTACACTCAACACCACAAAATTACTATCCACATATTTCCACTGCACACCATGCCACATACTTCCACAAAACACATCCACTCCAGACTACACATTTCCACGCCAAATAATTCCATAACTAACAATTCCAAACCAAACCGCATAATTCCACTTCACACCAGATACGTCCACTCCACTCTATATAAAACACATGGGTAAAAAACATTGTCATTTACAACACTAATATTTCTAACCCCTGCAAATGTGAGACCTATTGGCATTGCACAAAGTACCTTTAACTTTGCAACATGCCACACAAATCTAGACCATATATTAATAATCCACACTATAACAGATAATACCACTCCAAACCATCCCACATAATTCCACACAAAACCACATAATTCAGTGCCACACAATTCTACACCACACAACATAATTACACTGCACATATTTACACTCTACTCTATACAATATAAATTCACCCCCATATAAATGCACTCTATGCCAAATACCACCAATCAACATAAATGTACTTCACACCATCACACATAATTTCAATAAGCCTAATTTCACTCAATGCCACACAGACCCAGGCCATACAATTCAACTCCACGCATTTCCAATAGACAACACATAATTCCACACCAAACAACTTATTTCAACTCCATAACACACCGCATACCCCCAGTCCATACCACAGATTTCCACATCATGCCACACAATTTAACAGCAGACCACATAATTCAACTCCACAACATGCCACTTCACAGCGCACAATACCAATCTGCATAATTAACTTCAATAACACACAATCTCACTCTACATAATTCTGGTACACTTAATACCATTTAATTACTATCCACATAATTCCACAGAACACCATGCCACGTATTTCCGCTACACAACTCAACACCACACCACACAATTCCACCCCACACAAATCCACAACAAACAATTCCAATGCAACCTATCTCTCCCTCGCACTTCCACCACCCCTATTATCTCTCTCCTACACAACCACTGCCCTTCACATCTCTCCTTCACACTGCCAATACCCCCTCTCATCCCTCCCTCACACTTCTCTCCTCTCTATACTGCCTACTCACACATGCTACCTTCCTGTACATCTGTGCGCTGTTCACTGGTCCACCTCGCGCCTCCCCGCACCCCTCAGTGCTTCTCCCACTCATCCCTCTCTCAATAATCTCTCTCCCTCTCTCACATGCTCTTCCTACCTCTCTCATGTGGATGGCTTCAGGTCATTGAGCACAGTTTCTTTCCTGTGCCCCTTCAAGGTTTCTGTTCCTCAAACCAGGGACATCTTAAGGATTTTGGGCCAAACATATTTTGGAGGCCCTGTTTAGAACAGCTTTGAATTCATGATCCAATTTGAGCCCCTGTTTCTCACTCAGTTTCTGCTTCCTCAGCTGCGTTAGCGATGCAGTTTGCATCATAGGCATTAGCCTATAGATTCCCGATGTAAACAGACGCGCGCAGCTGACAGCGATAGGATTTAGTGTTTCCTGCCCTGCTACTAGGTTTTTAATACTTTTTAAATTGTATATGTGTGGCTGAATTACTCTGTGCTTTTTAACAATTTCTCCTACCTACGCGCACTTACACTTTACTTGATTCTGCTTGCCTACACCTCCTTAGCTGCTCCGATTCGCATCTCGCTTTTGCTCCAGTCCTGGCCTGCTGCAGCTGATACACCGATTGTGCAGAGGGCTGGGACTACTATTGGGCTCCTCACTTCTGCCCACGCAGTTTCCACTTCCTCAGCTGGGATAGCGATCTAGTTTGCATCATAGGCATTAGCCTATATATTCCCTATGCAAACGGACGCGCGTAGCTGACAGCAGTAGCATTTAGTTTTTCCTGACCTGCTACTAGGTTTTTAATACTTTTTAAATTGTATATGTGTGGCTGAATTACTCTGTGCTTTTTAACAATTTCTCCTACCTATGCGCACTTGCACTTTACTTGATTTTGCTTGCCTACGCCTCCTTAGCTGCTCCGATTCGCATCTCGCTTTTCCTCCAGTCCTAGTCCGCTGCGGCATATATGCCGATTGTGCTGAGAGCTGGGGCTACTATTGAGCTCCTCACTTCCGCCCATGCAGTTTCTGCTTCCTCAGCTGCATTAGTGATACAGTTTGCATCATAGGCATTAGACTATATATTCCAAATGCAAATGGACGCGTGCAGCCGACGCGCCGGCCATGCTGCCCAGTTCCCCTCCAGTAAGTTTCTTCCACTATATTACATTAGAGAAAAACTGCTTAGCCTTAGGCAGTTACCATTATGTCAGTGTACAGTGGCTGATCTGAGCTCGGAGGCAGACTTTCGATGCAATAAGTGCAACTGGTCTCTCCTCCAGCCCAGGAAACTCGCACCCAAGATCCTCCCATGGAACAATAAGTATAAAAACAATAAGAAAACAGAGGACTTAAAGGCCACCCTTTTAAATTGTCGCTCTATGTAAAAGCATGAACCGCACATTTATGACCTACTTTTAGACGAACAGCGTGATCTTTTATCTCTCACTGTGACCTGGCTGTCTGAAGCCACCAACCCTACTATCACCTCGGACATCCCTATGGGTTATAAAATCCTTAGGAGGGACCGACCGAGTGGGAAGGGGAGTGGTGTCGCCATAATTTACAATTAAAAACTAGACTGCTCTCCCATCCTGATGGAAAACATCGAGGGTGCAGAGTCCTTAGGCTTCTGCTTTACCTTATACCCCCCATCATAGCATAGCTGTTTTTCTGATTTACAGACCTCCCGGCGCAACTGGAAATGTTATTAATACGCTTAATGCAGCCACCACCTCCCTAGCCTTAAAATACAACAACTGCCTTATTCTGGGAGATTTCAATATACATATAGACCATGGAAAAGACCCTCAAACAATTTCCTTGTTGGAGACGCTGCAGGCCTGCAACATGTTTCCATCTATTTCTTCGGCCACCCATGAGAAGGGCCATACCCTATACTAAATCTTTCACAACTTTGACATATCAGTAAGCCTACCTCTTCCCATTACCTGGTCTGACCATCTCCTATTAAAATTCATCATTCCCAACTCTGCCATAGCCCCTCGGGCTAACGCAGGGCAGAGGGTCCCTAACTACAGGACGTTCCATAAAATATCCATCCCGATGTTAGAAGATGCACTCGGTCGTTCCTCATCGGAGCTGTCTGGTTGCCCCGACTCGGACGCCCTGTCAATAGATTCATGTGTCTGAACCAACATTGGTGCAGCAATACCGGTTGTTTCCTGCTCCACAAAGAGATTGACCCTACCAGGACCATGGTTTAATGATTCCCACAGATCTAGCAAAAGAAATTGTAGAAAAATGGAACAGAAATGACGTAACTCCTATCTACCTAAGGACAGGAAGGTGTATAAAGACACCTTAAAAGCTCATTACATTCTTGTGAAGGCAGCCAAGAAAAACTTCATTTAAACCAAGATAGAAAATGCTGAAAATAAGAGTAAGGAAATCTTTAGCATAGTTAAATCCTTTACCGCCCCGAAAGCCGGCACAAAGGAAGGGCTATGCACTGAATAATGGTCTAAGCAAATAGCTCAATTCTTCCACAGAAAGATCTCTGGGATCCAACAAGCCTTCACTAACATATCAGAGGAAGAACTGACCTTCTACCTTAGTTCTAATAGCAAATGTCACCTCTTGGATCCTCCATCTTTACTAGCTTTCCCTGAGTTTCAGCTTGAAGAGTAACTGACCCTTCTCCAAAGCATTAAGTCTGGCTCTCCTTCCGACCCATGTCCAGTGAATATCCTGAACCTATTAGCTCCCACCATAAACTCCACAGTAAACTAGCTCTTTAAAGCTTCCCTCTCCTCAGGCAACATGCCAAAATTATAAAAGAATGCCAAGATTCTTCCACTGATAAAAAAGGCTAACCCCAAACCGACGGACCCTGCCAACTACAGGCCAATCTCCCTTCTTCCGGCCCTCTCCAAAGTATTAGAGAAGCATGTAAACAAGGCCCTCCAAAAACACATTGAAGATGGGAAGCTCCTTCATGAGTCCCAATCTGGTTTTAGGGCTAACTACAGTACGGAGTTCACTCTGCTTGAAGTGACTAAATTTCTCAAGGATAAGCTTGACCAGAGAAGTAAGGCTGTTCTGATACTGCTCGATCCGTCGGCGGCCTTCGATACGGTCCCACATGAGAGGTGCCTGGAGAGACTTGCTAACATCAGCCTGGGGGGGGACCGCCTTAACATGAACGTCATCCTTCTTGGCAAATAGATCTCAGAACATCTGGCTCCCCCCTTTCTCATCCATGGTTCCAGCCATAAATGTAGGTGTCCCTCAGGGCTCCATTCTCAGTCCTACCCTTTATAATATATATCTATCCCCCCTTGCATTTCTGGTAGAGGAAGAAGGCGCCAAAATTGTTTCCTATGCAGATGACACTCAGCTGATTTTTACATGTGAAAAAGGAACCGACTTTGAGGGGGCAATGATTAGGTCTTGCCTCACAAAGGTTTTTAACTGGCTTCAGATCAATCAGCTGAAGTGCAATCCTGACAGAACTGAAGTTGTTTTCTTTGGTAATCCAGAATCGCCTGACTGAAGCTCTTGGTGGCCAAAAGATCTGCCGCCCTCGCCCGCGGAAGAGGAGAAAGTCAAAAACATAGGAATTGTCATAGACAAGACACTCTCCATTCGCTTTCAAATCCAAAATCTAACTGGCGCTTGCTTTGGCATACTCCAGATGCTAAAAAAAATCCTGCCATGGTTACTGCTTGAGAGCAGAAAGATTGTGGTGCAGGCTCTGGTGACATCAAAGATTGACTATGTCAACAGCTTGTACCTCGGTCTTCCCAAATCCCTTATCCAGTGCCTACAAGTGGTACAAAACATGGCGGCCAGAGCCATCCTGAGATCTAAACCCAGATTTAGTATGACCCCTCTTCTTAAGTCTCTACACTAGCTCCGCATAAAAGAACAGGTCGACTTTAAAGAGATGACCATCTTCTTTAAAGCTTTCCACGGCTTAGGAGCCGGCTACCTAAATAAGCGTGTTAATCGCACCTAAGCAGGTGCCCCACTTTGTAAACCCCTGCACCACATTATACCTGCGCCAGGTATAATGTATGCAGGGTGGGTGTTCGCCTGCAAAAAGCCTCGTAGAAGTGGCGCATTGAAATGTATGAGAACTAAGTGCGCCACTTCTAGGACGACATTGCGTCAATATCTTCCACCTGCCTCACAGCAGGTGTAAGACTGATGCAGGCCCTTTCACATGGGGCTTAACCCATGTGAAAGGACACATTGCTGGAGTTGCGTCTATTTTCAGACACACCCCAGCAATGCATCACTCTGGTGCCTACAGATACATCAGAAATTCTGACGTATCTGTAACTCTTTGTGACATGATGCATCATACAGTAAATATGACGCAACCATCATGACGCAAGGAGGGTGCACTAAGAAGTGACGCATCCCTGTTTTCACACAGCGATGCATCACTTCTCATAAATAAGGCCCTAAATGTGTTTACATCTAATATTCAGGGAAAGTTATGTGAGTTTTCAATATTGTAACACAGCAGCAGCTCACCAATATTACTGCAAATAATCTCTGTGACACCCTCCCATTTCTTATATGTTAGGCCTAGTTTTGATCCAAAATAAACTTTTTCTATGTATATTGCATGAAACATAAACACAACATTTCTCTGAAAAATGGCTGTACTAGACTCTCACACGTCAGGTACATAAAAAATAAATTAGAAGAAAACAGTATTTAAAACTGTTTAAGAAATATTCAAGGTAATTGGGGTAAAACTCTGGAGAACGGAGCTGATTCTGTCTGGGGGGGCCCCCTGAAAGGCTGGGGCCCTGGGCCAGAGCCCACTTTGCCCATGCATTAAAACGTCTCTGCCTCAAACCCACTGTTAGACCCGGCTTCCTGGGCACCAGGGCACTCAGGGGTTACTGCGCTCCAATCGCATCAACTGGAGTGTTCCCCCACTGGTGTCCTGTGGCCTCAGTACTAGTGCACCCAAAACTGGATAACCAAGTACTCATCTCCAGCACTTGACTCTCTCAGGGTAGCGAGACAGAGCAGTCCAAGGCTTACTCAAGGAGGTGAGGTGGGGTTAGACATTCAGAATACAGTGCACACCGTAACACCAGCTGATAAACTCAATGTCCAGTCAGTGCTTTACTTTTTATAAAAGAAAAGTACTTTAATACACACAAGATAATTATACTACACATAAAACTAGGATAAACAGTGAAAAACAGATGTCTCTACAACCCTCTGGGACAGAGTTCTGACCCCAAACGATATTAAAGTGCCTAGACGCCAAGCACTATAAAAACACAGTTAACATGAAAACACACAATAAGCATTGCATATTACAGACCATGTTACACAGGGCTGCTCTCATTCGCTAGAGCCTTAATACCAATCTTTGGATTGAAAGAATATAGTTTCAGCTTATGATGTGAAGTCAAATGTTCTTGATCAGCCTCAACCCCGACCCAAAGCAACAGAAGTGCCCTCCCGTCGTGAGTGAGAACACCGCTCTAATGGTGTCAGGGATCTGACCACAGGTGCCTGATGTCTTGGCACAAATTACTGGAGTCCCACTAGTCCAGTAGCCACTGGCTAGCTGTAGGAGGGTAGTGGCTGGACAGAGTGCCAGTTCACCCTGATACCCCCAGAGATCACAAAAAGAAAGGTGGGGGCCTGTTTCACTGGCCTCCATTCCCAGCTGCTGCTTGTACAGGCTCCCACAGCACAGGGGAGGAGGTTAGAGGGGATTTGATCTCACCTTCAAGGACTAGAATCAAGCTTCCCCCCTCTGGCTCCCTTGATGTGCTGCAAGCTTCCATCCACACCAACTTCCTTGATGTGCCGCAAGCTTCCTTTCCACACCAACTCCCTTGATGTGCTGTAAGCTTCCTTTCCACACCTTGGGCAGCTGTCTGTAATTTCCTTGTTCAAAAGCACACGCTTCACAAGCCACACAAAAACAGCTGGTCTTCTCCCAATCTGCTGATGCCCTGGATTCTCATTGAACTCTTGGAAGCAGACTCCATCCATCATAGAGAAAACTGCCTTAGTTCCAGACGCAGTGAGCAGTGTCTTATCTCCTGTCTTCACACTGCGGGTTGCACCTGGCTATCTTCAGATGGACCTGGTGTGGCCGCCTCTTCAGTCATAGACCAGTCTTGAACAACAACTGACCACTCAGGCCAGACTTTTATCACCTCTGATTGATAGGCTCATCCAATCAGAGGGTCTGCTACTTTTGCATCCTGAATACACCTCCAATCACAAACCATTCATGGCATGTTCAATGCATGGCTAAAGCATGCACAATTTCCCTCCATGTGTTCGTGGTACCAGCCTGTGGAAATCCCTAATTAACTCCAGCCAAGGAGGCACTGACCAGTGGGGGAGGGTCCTCTTAGCAGAGTTAGTGCAGCTAAACCCAGATAAGAGCTAAGTGTCTACCCCTGCCCACCAGGCCTTTCCAAGGAAATGGAGAGGGGCACAGGGGAGCTGGGAAGTCCAGCAGAACAGCTTGCATTCCTCACACTGGCTCAGCTCACCATTCTTCCCCAGTACACCCACGGGCTGTCAAACACACGCCAGGTACACAAAGGCAAGAGGACCACAGGCATGGCAGACTGCACAGACTTGGTCAGAAGGGTGCCTAGGGACTCACCCCTCCTGACTATAGATTTATTGCTGTCACCACTGTCAGTCCACCACAGCCTTAACAGAGAGGGCAGTAGCCACTCTCTGAAAAATAGGGATGCACTAGGCATGCCCCCTCGACCTCAGAGCCAAGCTCTAGGGTCTCAATCCATGTAAACAGAGAGACCCTCAGTGGACATGTATGGTTGTCATGCTCACTGAGGTAGGGATCTAGAAACTATACAGTAGCTTTTGAGTGACTTGCCTGGAGATTAGCATAAGGCAGGGGAAGCACTCTCTCTAGAGACATGCAGGAGACTTCCCGTCCCAACACCCATGCTCTCCTCCTCTTCTTGGGGTGTCTTCTGTGTACACAGGTGGTCCCTCCTTATGCGTCTGTGGCCAGCTCTCCCCTTCTCTATCTATTTCTCTCTCTCTTTCTGCTTCTCTGCATAAAGTTCATACACCACTTTGTGCACAAACTACCTATTCCTCTTTATCTTCCTTTCTATCTATTCTCTGCAGCTTTCACCCCTATCTATTCACCATACCCATAATTCCACTACACAAAAACACTACACATCACTCTATTCCATGCCACACAGTCCCACTCCTACCCACATAATTCTACGCCACACCACATATATCCACTTCAAACCAAAACACATAGGTAACAAACATTGTCATTTACAACGCCAATAGCTCTAACTCTTGCAAATGTGAGACCTATTGCATTGCAAATGCTTGTTATCTAATTATTAGTAACTATTATGCCCTTGTTCAGTGGCTGCAGTGATGTTTTATTATTATGTTTCATCAAGTGCAAATATTCTGCACCTATTTGAGGTGTTTTTGTGTTAAGACTTGTCTTGTGCTTTTGCATTTGATGTATTATTTCCAAATTGTCAAATCATTATTAAATTTGGATTTGAATTTGCTTTCTTTTTCAGATTTCCCATGCTGTGAGGTCGTAAAGATGTATAAACTTCAGCAGCACGTGCATGCTGGAATTGAGGGTCGAGTACACTTGTTAACTTTCAAATGTTTTTTTTATTATTGCGAAAGAGGTGCTACACAATTTAATAATAGTACAATGGGGTTTTTGACTCACTACCACTTCCTAAGCCGCAGTTTTGTGACTCAAAGACACATCTCAGCCCCTTGTTTGTTGAAAAACTCAGTTTAGATAAAAATCTTAAGGAGCATGAATGCTGTGTCCATGCTGAAGCAGAATACAGCATACTGCAAGAAGTAGTGGTACAGTGTACAAACTCAGGGCCATATGTACAAATATCTGGTTGCAAATAACTTGTTGCAAATTGTAACCAGTATTTTTGCAACCAGTAAAGATTTTTAAGAACCAACCTATGTACTAATAAGTCGGGTCTTAAAAATCCTAATCGTAGTGGGTCAAGATGCAACCTACCTCATTAATATTATTGCGGTAGGTCACAAATTACAGCGCCTTAAATTAGAAGCCATCACAAGTATGGTGGCTCAAGTAAAAAAATACCTTCTTAAAAGATATTGGTGCACAAAATATTCTGTCAGTAATTAACACTGGATTGTTATGCAGTATCGATAATGCAGAGTAAGCAAGTGACAAAACCCCACTCCTGCAACACTAAAGGGGCGATTCTGATTTAGGCCGGAAGGGCTCTGAACGATGGTCAGAGCCCTTCCGACCGAATCGGAACGTGTCGGCCGGATTCCTTTCCGACCGAGCCATTCGATGGGCTAGGTCAGAAATGAATCCAACTCAGATTTCCGGATGGCTTCCAACGAGCTCGGAGAGCCCGTCCGCCGTCCGGAAATCCTTCATTACTCCCCCGGCCGCCTCTTCACGACCGAGGGAGTATGATGGCAGTTTTTCACTGCCTTTTCGTGACGGTCTTTCCCGCACGAAAAGGCAGTCAGAAAGTGTCTTTGGGGACCCAGTAGGGCCCCCATGGGTGCGAGGCCTGGGGGCACCTATGGTGCCCCTCTGTTGATCCCTGCACCCGGTGGCGGGCACCTTGGGGTGCCGGCCACAGGGTGCAGGGATGAACTGCACCCCTGCTTTTCACAATGCAAGCATGCATTCCACTTGGAATGCATGCTCCCATTGTGAAGCATATGAGTGCAACCGAACAGGGTTCGGTCGCATCGTACTTGCAGGACTGTAACCGATGACATCAGGCCGGTCGGTTACAGCTCCTGACCGATATCGGACGGACCAGAGTCCGTCCGACATCGGAATCGGCCACTTAGTTTTGAAATAAATAAACCGCAGCCCCCTCTCCGCCAGCTCCTCCAATGTTAACATGGCAACATGCTTGCAGGCTACTGATAGGGTGTTAGAGCAAGTGATAGTGGTCTTTATGAATTGCTTATCTCTACTATGTATATTTTCAGAAACTCTAGAAACTCTTGAACTAGGTGAGCTTTTTTCAAACACCCTACTTGTCTCATAATACTACTGAAAGAGGTAAGAGATAGTACAGAGTAATTTTTAATCTCCGTGGCTCCAGCACCTTTCCACCCTCTGCTACATTACATATTTCATATTTTCTCTCATTGTCATGCTTTTCTTCATATATGCAAGCTCAAGGCCCAAATCCTCGATTTGCTGACTCTTTCTCTGACTTCTCCAAGTGACTCCTGCCAGCAGTATAACAGATATGTGTCAGCAGTGTAGTAGTAAATGAGCGCAAAAAAAACAGAATGAGCAAGACCTGGTTGACTGGTAATAGCTGTTGCCAGGCTGGAATATTGTAAGTAATCATATTGGACTATACCGTAACCATATGGAGAGGCTAGAAAAGATCAAAAAGCCAGCTGTGCTTCGCCTACACTAACAACTGCATTGTGCTCCTTTATAATTTTACGTTTAATAGATAGTTGTGTGTGACAATGTATTTTTTTCATTTTGAATGTAAAATCAGTGGCTGAACCTTATTTATTAAATATTATTTTGTGTTGCAGAGTACTGAGTTTCTACCCTACACCGCTTCCTTGAGTATGACTTGCACTTCCCTTCTATGCCACCCTACGGGTGTAAGTGGTGCTCAGTTTGGGTCCAATAATACAAGGCCTTAGGGCTTGGCTCCAACTTTTGTTAATCCTCTTCATGGACACTAGTCTTACGCCCCTTACAGACTAGAAATGTCACTCTACCATCTGCAGCCTCACACCTCTCAAATTTGATATTTGCACGCTAGTCACACCTTTCACAGGCTAGAAGCTGCACTAATCAGGAAGCACTCTCATACCCATCACAACCTAGCTGGAAAGACATTGGGTCTGTTTGATAACTGGAAATGCCTCTTCATTGATTGGCGAGTTTACATTTGTGTGAACAGATGTATTAGTGCAAGAATCAGTAACTGAGGGCATGAAAGATGAGTGACTGGGTACTTGGACAAATGGATGTGATGGCATTGATTAAGCATCCAGACACTCCCAGTTATAGGTCTAAAATATTAGCCTTGCCAATCCTTTTTTAAATGGTACATTGGGCTTAGGGGGGCTATCCTCTCCTACAGGGTTTTATAGAAAAATTCTACAATGCAGTCCCACAGCGTGCCTTTCGCTCTAGGGATTTAAAGTATGCAAAAGCTGAAGTATGTGAGTCTTCCTAAACCTAATCCCAAAATTCTGAGGAGATTAAGAAGAGTAAGTGAACATTGACCTACAAATATTCACAAGTCACTCAACTTTTCTTGTGGGAGGGACACAACTATTTGCAGGTCAATTCTTGGGGAGTTTTCTCAGGGCTACTTTCAAAGTTATCACTGTTTATCCCTGGTTAAAGAAAAATATCAAAATCAACCATCCAGGTATCTCAGTCCACAGTAAAAGCTCTTGCTGAGATTCCTCGCGGTTAAAAGAATCACATTAGGTAGAAGATCAATATCTCTCTCATCATCAAAAACCTTTTTCTCTGATTCACTGCAGCCTTTTTCCTTATTTGTTTTTATCTGCACTTTGTTGGCTCTACTAATTACAGGAACATTTAATTAATTCATATGGATTGGGCTTGATTGGAGTTACTGCTAATTGAAAAACAAGCAGTGGCAGATACAATAAGTCTGTTGTTAGTCAGCAGCCTTTTGGCAATTCTTGCTTCATTTTGGAATGTTTCCTGAAAACCTATATTGTTCTGCAAGCTGCCGGACCCATGTCAACCTAATAAAAATTGCCTTAAGGCAAAAAGGTTGTTTTGGTCTCAAAAAGCACACATTGCCATAGTACTCCCTGGCACTGAAGGGAACAAATGTGTGTGTTAATGGACTCCTTTTGAAAGGGCAGCAAGCCATAACTCATAGTGAAGTCAGTCAATGGCTGAAGTGTGCCAACACATTGACCCTTGATACATGCTGGAGTGGGTGGAAGAAAATGTGAATGAAAATACCACAGTCTAATGGATGAAGTCTGGCTAAAAACCCTTATAAGTAACTATGCTATACACACAATTTTGGTAAAATCAAAAGGTCTTGGCTAACAGATACTTTAAAAAGTCAATTGGATTGGCATTGGCTGCCAGCCTCTTGAAAGAAAGAGAGAAAGGAAGAAAGAAAGAAAGAAAGAAAGAAAGAAAGAAAGAAAGAAAGAAAGAAAGAGAAAGAAAGAAAGGAAAAACAGAAGGAAAGAAGGAACAAATGAAACAAAGACATAATGAGCTACAGGGTTACAAAGATAGAGAATCCTCATGAGCTTATATACAGAGATATGGTCTGAAAAAGTAGCAGTCAAAATAACAGGAGACAGGTAGCGATAAAGCTGGAATGTGACTGGCTCTCACATCTGGTAGAAAGTGTCCTGCTATCACATTAGGCTCTACAAACACAGGCAAAACTACAGTAATAATAAAGTTAAAACAAGCAAAAGCAATGACACAGAAAGGAACTACCTTGTGTGTGAATGTGCTCCTTGTGAAAGGGCCTAAATTCTGTCACTCAAAGTGAAATTAGCCAGTGGCTAAAGCAGGCTGACCCATTTTCCCATGCTATATGCAGTAGTGGTCGAAACAAAATGTGAGTGGTACAACAACAGACTAATGGATGGTAAGAAGTGTCTGAAAACAGTATGCATAGTATACATATAATTTTAGTAAAATCAAAAGGTCTTGGCTAACGCTAGGCATAATGAAATGAGGAAAGGGGAGCACCGATCTAGAGAGAAGGGTAACAGAAGTGGTGTAATGAACCCCCCACCACAGTAGCTGAAGAGGGGCTACTACTAGGATGTCTAATTAGTGGTTTATTGGTCCCTTCTATCTTTAGGTCTACTAAAGTAGCATATAAATAACACTTTTTGGGAATGCCAACATAAAGCTTCGAGGCTGGGTCCAAAGACTGACAAACAAGTTAAGTACATCAATGAAATTGGGGAGAAATAGAAATTAAAGTGAAAAGTAAAAAGGAGAGAAAAAATAAAATGTGGTGAGAAAAGGAGGGAGGATAAAAAGGGCGAATAAGAAGATAGAAAGTAAGGAAGAAGGACAACAGGAGAGAACAAAAGCTGAATGAAAAGAAAGAGGGAAGAGAACAAAAGGCAATGAAAGCAGCAAACAGAAATAAACGAAAAATAGGAAGGGGATGAAAGTGGGAAGAGGGAATGAGCCTAAACCCCAACACCTCAGGGAAGGTCAGTCCCAGCAGAAGCAGTACATTATTTAATTTAATTATGCCCTGCCTCCTGAAGAAAAGCCTGGAAAACAAGTAGCTTAGGGGAACATTCTGTCTAATTTGGGATATAAAGTACACTACTCGGGTATTTTAATAACGTTCTTAGGATGAAACAAATCCTAAGTTGCTCCAAATAACAATTTTAAGGACATTCATAGTCACTTGCTTTGCTCGCTGGGTGCCTCAGTGGTATAGCTCAAAGTGGGAAGCATTAATTTTCTAACTATTCCCTTGGTTAAGAAATCAGGAGACACATAAGTCAATGACATGTAAGGTAGCCACAATAGGGAAGGGAGATGTTGAGAGAATGTTTTCTCTTAAACTGTACACTCTGATTATTCCCATAATAATTTAAAAAAGTGATAAGATTAGCCAGGAAACTCACAACCCACGGGTCATAAGGAGCTGAGATTGGAAGTCAACTATTATCTGGTACTTGCCAAGTCAAGTAACCGGATGCATTAGAGATTAACGCAGGGGGAATAACAATGGTTGGCTTGTCTGAGAGTGTTGTGCACACAGGGTAAAACTTTTAGTTCTTGTCCACCATTATATCCAAGAAAAATAATTTCCATCTTGTCAGTATTGCTGTTTGGCGCAGCAAGAAGCACATGAGAGGGAGAACAGCACGAAGCATAGGGCAGGGAGAGAAACACACCAGAGAGAGTGGGCAGCACACAAGAGTGATCCAAATGGAGATCAGAGAAGTGCACAAGGACGAGAGCTGGAAAGCATAAGCTTACCAGCTACTCCATGGAGTGCTTAACTAAAAAGAAAAAATATAGTTCCCTGAAAGTGAGCAGTGGAAGGATACAAATCAACCAATCAAACGGATGGTAAAGAGGGTATGCTCCAGAGGAGGGACAAACAAAAGAAGTGGAAGACAAGCCATTAAATGTGAAGAAATCAACAGAGAGTGAATCTAAGTCCAAAGAATAGTATGAAATGAGCAGGCTGTAACTCAGATGCACATTTTTGGTAAGCTAGCAATAGGTCCTTCTCAGCCAAACAGCTTGCACTGTCTGGTAAGCAAGATATAACAAACATTTGCAATGCAATTGGTGTCGCATTTGTGAAAGGTAGAGTTATTGGCGCTGTAAATGAGAATGCCTTTTACTTATGTTTATGGAGTGAATGTATGTGGTGTGGAGTTGAATTATGTGGGTTGTTTAGTTCTGGAACTTTTTGGTGTGGAGTGGATTTGTGTAGTGGAATTATGGGGCATGTGTGCAGTGGAATTACGTGGATAGTTATTATGTGGTATTGAGTGTACTGGAATTATGTCGAGTGGGACTGAGTGTAATGGAGTGTAAATATGTAAATTGGTATTTTGTATTGTGGCACGTAATGGAGTTTAATTATGTGGTGTGCTGATAAATTGTGTAGCTTGATGTGGAATTTTGTGGTGTGAACTGGATGCATGTGTTGTGTAATTGTGTTGTTGATTTGAATTATGTTGTTTGTTTGCAAATTATGTGGTGTGGAATGGAAATGTGTGGAACTGAATTGTGTGGTGTGGAACTGTGGCGTGAGTGAAATGATGCTGATGGAAATTATGTGGGATGGTGTGGAGTGTATTTATATGGATTGTTGCGATTGTTGCTATGTGGCATAGTGGTTTTATGTGGTGTGTATTTATATGGTATTGAGTAGAGTGTAATTATATGACATTGATTAATGTGCATGTATGTGTAGGGCTATCTTGAATGTATTTTATTATCCTTTATAGAATAGACTTTCAAAACAGCTGCAGGGGGCCCTGTCAAAAGACTTTGATCTGTAAGGAAACCCACAAAACCAGCAAACTCTGTTAGTGCTATGAGGCCATACCAATAGCAGCACACACACTATAGAGTACAAGCAACATAACTGTTATTACACAGGTAGTAGACAGTGTCCACACACGTATCACACCCAAAGAGGGTGTGTATTCTTACTCACACACAGTCCAGACAGTATAACTGAGAGCACACTGACTTCTACAATTGAGAAGGCAGTAACACTGCGAAATTACTAAACGGAATGAGTACAGAGTACTTTTAAATGTACTATACTTTCAATGTACCATCACATTCACAGCCAGTCACTTTCACGGTCAATCTACCAACAATTTTGGGCGACAGATCTAATGTACCATCATGTTAGGGGGCACAGTGTTTCCAGTATAGATTCTTCATTAATAAATTCATAAAAACATATACTACAAATACACAAAAACACTCAGGGCGCACAGCAGACACAAAGAGCATGAATAAATTGACACATAGCCTGTATAAAGTGATAGGAACCCACAGAGTACAGCAGGCACTTATAAAGTACAACATCTTAACATAATGCAGACAGTGACACACAGAAAATGCACACTGACACTCAAGAAGAAAATACTGAAAAAAACACTCATTAAAAAGATAATGAAACAGAAAGTGGATACTGACAGCACTCAGAATACACGCAACGACACGCAAAGGTTGCAAAGATTGTCTCAGACAAAGAACACAAAAGTTGTAAATGGTCTGTCCAGACTGGAAACAGAGAAACTCAAAAGGAACAGTGACACACTGAGTAGTGATTGTGAAACACTCAGGGTAAAAATAGTAACTCACAGAGAATAAAGACAATGACACACAAATGGGAGCATACACCTAAACTACATTTATAACAAGTAACATACAGGGTGTATATAATGACATGCAAAACATCTCACAGGTCGAAGAATAGAAAATTCGTAGACTGCCCAGTAATTACACATACACGGATAAACAATATGAGCAGAGAGCCTCAGCATGCATGCACACACTGCCAAAGACATGGTGTAAGTATCAAGATTTGGGTGACCATAGGAATCAATGTCACTTGGAAAACAGGTTTTCAGAGTGTTTATTTGATTAAACAAATTGGTGCATTGTGGCTCGTATATGATTGGTTTGACTCCAATAAACCAACTAAGGTAACATGCCTGAAAACAATTACTGGTTAAAGGAAAGTCTGTGACTGGAGAAATGGTGGCACACATAGCCATTATAAGGACACACACAAGGCACTGACAGTGCCACACACAAGGTGGTGATAATGACTACCATGCGATATTGCAGATATTTTAAACTTGTACCAAAAAACTGACATTATAGTTACAAACCCAATTTAGCCATCCTTTTAAACTGCTCACCCGGTGTGAGCACAGTAAACGACACGATCTTCAATAATGTATCTTTAAAATCAAACAGATGTTGCCTATTATAATTAGAGAGTACCTCCCAGTAAGTCATTGCAAAAGCAGTTATCACGTCTCCCGGATGGAGGTGAAGGGCGTGGTCAAAGGAAGTCACAGACAGCATAGAAGATATTAAAGATCAGAGTCCCCGGCCCTTCATGACATAAACACCGCATGAACACAGAACACTTGGCCTCGGAGGGTTGGTGAGGGGGGTGCACGGGGAGATTAAAGGAAGGCAAGGGGCCTGCGAGCAGTGTTGTGGGAGGCACAGGAAGATAAAGCGAGGGACGAAGTTTCAGCTAATAAGGAACTGTAAAAAATAAAGTACTGGTGGGACGTAAAGCAGCAACAAAGTGAAAGAAAGCATGTGCGATTGCATGCTGCAGTAAACACGACATGAAAGCTACACGGTAAGGACACAGTAAAAGGTCCAGTCCCTATGGGAGGTTACAAAAGACAGGGAGGTACTAAGGACGAGTAATAAGCATATTAACAAATCAAAAGCCAACATTTACAAAGGACAGTCAAAGCAGTCAATTGAAAAGATGGGCGGAGAGTGTGTGGAGCTGTAAGTCAATACCCTAATACAGCATGCCTCGCGGAGCAGCGCGTGTGCTACCCAGGCTGGACCTAAAAACCACGAAGCTCTCGCTCGGTGTGCCTCGGAAATGCCACATCAATATTCTTGCCCCTGGGATGATTGATACCTTGCATATCAGTAATACCAGGGTGTGGAGATAATGAGGTATTCTGATCCAGTCTCTGATTGTCTCAGGAGAAAAGTAGATTTACTGTGGAATCAGATGTTTTTGCGCATGATTCTCATGGAAAGTCCTTATTTTTCTCGGATTTCTCATCTTGGGCAGTTCACCTCGTTTTAGCGGGTGAAATGTTCTGTAGCAATGGGAACCAACAGAAGTGCATTTTTCCGTATTAGCTGCAATTCACTCTTTGGGCGCCATTCCCTGCTACTGGCCGAACCCAGACTTATGGGCCGCTCAGTATTCTACCGGGCATTTTCCTGGTGGGCTGGAGCACTTGTGAGTTGGTTTTTGGAAGCTCAGTGCCACCGTCACTTTCCCATGGTCCCCGAGGTTAATTTCAGAAGGCACATGGAGGATTTAAGAGGGAGACAAAGAGAGGGAGAAAGGGAGAAGGCTTTTAGAGTTTGTGTGTCCCCCTCTTTAATACTGTAGGAGACTCGGTGTAAACCACCTCAGCAGATCGGATCACAATATGAGCTGTATAGGAGAACCGCTACCCCTGTTTTTCGCTCCTATGCAGTAAATTAGAGGCCCAGTAGGCAGAGTTGCCCAGTTAGCATCAAGAGGAGCATCTGGGTTTGCCTCAGGATGTCTCAAGGTGCTGCCGATTGGAAGAGGAGATAATTGTTTTCCTCAAAGGAGCAGGGTCTTGTCACGCTCTGCATCTGACGGGATTTATGAGAGAGGCTGACCTTGGCATTTTCAGCCGCATGTCATTATTCATTACTGCTGGCCGACATTTTGGCCGCAAGACAGGATAACGAAGCGCCAAATATGAAAAGGTCATTGCAAAAACCGCACAGGAAAAAATACATGGACTAAAGGGAAACAATGAAAGCAAACTTTCAAATGGCTCCATGTTAGTGAAGTCGCATCCAAGTGCTACTTTTAGACGGCATAGGGACTGTATAATTTCATTATGTATATAATACCGACAAAAGTTGGTGTTTTCAATTTTATAAATGGAGACGCAAGTTCCTTAGTCTCTATATAAACTGCTGTATGAAATTATCTCGATTTCTATACTTCTAAAAAACATGCGAAAAACTTCCCAAACAACAAAAAATTGCTCTATAAGTGGGTGTTCAGTTCCATTTAAAGCGATCTAAGCTTGAACTGTGAGAGCTGCTGCGACCTTCTACACGGCAGATGATGATGTGAAGCAGACGTCACTTGTTAAGGGAGCGACAGAATTTAATTTCATCAGTTTGAGTTACTTGAGGAAACACAGGGAATGATTTTTGGACTGAGTGAAAAATAAGTGAAAGGTCTGTGCCCATGACATCTGTTTGGTGTATATATTACTGTGCATCTTTCACAGTTTTGTGTCAGGTAGTGAGCGGAAGCGCTAGTATACACATCAAAGAAGCTGTTTCTCTGAAATATGGAGAGCTTCATCCACCTTCTTCTAGCTTATACTTTTGCAGGGATTCTGCTGGTAAACCGAACTGTGCCTTGGGATAACAGGACATCAGAAAGTAGGGACTGGGGGGCATATCAGCAACAACCAGTGATAATTATCGCTAAGCGCACTTACCGCTAGGATAATTATCGCCGGCTAACGTGGATTTTTATCGCTGAGGTAGCGTGCTATTAGCAACGCTTATCTCAAAAGCGATAAAAATCCTAGCGTTAACTGCCAAACGTGAGATTATCGATGGAAACCCAGCGATAATCTCACGAAGTTTGGCTTGATGATAGGGCCTCACATACTTAGCCATGACATCCACCTTCCATAGGATATCATGGCTAAGTCAGTCCTGAAGCAGGCATAAGGAAAGTAGCGATAACAGGGGTTATCGCTACTTTTCTTGCCGCTATGCTTCATAGCGTGGGGCTTGATGATAGGAGAAATGTTGCTTAGCGACATTTCTCCAGTCATGTCAGATCAGGAACGCCCACTTTGCATCTCATTAGAGATGCAAAGCTGGGCGTTAAGAATCCGGGTGCTAATGCAAGGTGTTACGCGATAGCGTGACCTTGCTGATTAGGTGATAAAAGTATCGCCGCTTTTCGCCCGAAAACGGACGCAAAAGCGGCGATAATTTTATATCTCCTCGTTGCTGATATGCCCCTGAATCTTTCTACTACATCAATACATTAGGCCTAAATCCTGCTAGCTCATAGTGCCTCACCTGAACCCGTGTCCTTCCCAGAGTAGTAGGTGATTTTGGCAAACCTAGAACATGAACATCTAGTCCCCAAGGGAACTGTGGAAACAGATCATCACCTTTTATTTCTCACTCATGCATGTCCATAGTAAACAAAAGAAAGACATGAGGAAAATTCACAATCTTTATTGAAACTATTGTAGTCTATTATGAAACAATTGTGCTGCAATTAGAAAACAAATACAACTAAGCAACATAATTAGCATTAATAGCAGACTGTATACAGTGAACAACCAAACCATGGCAAATAATATATCTCTCTAGGCCTAACCTCACTATGTGAGCACAGGGATATATGTTTGATCTCTGGGATTAGCACTGGACCCCATACTTGTTGTGTGTAGTTAAGTGGTCCGCATCATAGGTGTAAACTCAGTTTATGTAAGGCTGATGCCTCCATTCTTACTGCCTATCTGCCAGAATTCTCCTCTCTGCCCCCAACAGGAACAAGCCACAGCAAATATGATAAGAACTATTGTGTTGGAAGAGTGCAGCTGTGCTAACATGTTATGTCTAAAGCATTAGAAGATGTTGCTGACCAGACACAAGAAAGCAGCACACCAAGTTGATCGACCTTGTACAATATGTTCAGACTGAATTCCAAGAAGAGTCACTGAATAGCAATTAACACGTGCAGCGTATTTCTACAATAATACCATGTTAAAAAAAAAAACATATTACATGTGGCAGTACAGAGCAAAGGCAGCCTAAATCATCCAATATGCGAAACTAAGGGAGAACCAAAGAAATTAAAATTAAATGAAAATGAGAGATATAGAGCGCATCTAATGCCCAAGGGTGTCTAGGCGCTAGCTCGGAGAGAGGACTGCCAGAAGATTATCGATTAAAAAACCATGTTTTGAGTGCCTTCTTAAGGCTAACAGGTAATTTTTTCTTTTGAGTTCTAGGGGAAGGAATTTCCAAAGTCTGGCAGTTACAGTAAAAAGGCTTCTACAGCCCCAGTTATCTTCTTTGTATTTGGGCACTATCAAACCGAGTGTTGAAGCAGACCGCAGCGGTCTAGGTGGAATATACCACCGTTCTGTTTTAGGTACTCCGGCCTATGCCATGAAGTGCCTTGAAAGTGATGCAAAGAGCATTGAAAACAATGCGCTTCCTGACAGAGGCCCAGTGCAGTTGACTAAGCGCAGAATATATAAGAATGCCTAAGAGCAGATGAACAGCTGCATTTTGTACAATCTGAATTTTGGCCAAGCCTCTTTTCCTAATGAGAAATTTTAACGTGAAGAAGGATGCGGAAGTGATGGAATTAACATGGTCCTCAAAGGAGAGACTCATCAAAAATGACTCCCAAGTTCTTCACCTTAGATACCGGTGTGGGAAGTGATTTAAGTTCCTGGGGCCACCACGAAGGAGACCAAAAGGAAGTGTTTTTCCCAAAAAGAAGAACCACCGTTTTATTGGAGTTGAGCTTTAAAAAGTTTAAAGCCACCCAGTTCCCGACCTGAAGTAAACAGTTATGAAAGCGAGTGGCAATGGCAGTAGGGTCACTGGTTACAGATAGAAATATTTGGTTGTCGTTTGCATACAATACTACTGTGAACCCAAAAGACTGAATCAATTTTGCAAATGGGGCTACATAAATGTTAAAAAGGGTAGGGCTCAGGGAAGAGCCCTGTGGAACACAGCAGGGGAGTGTATAGGTAGGCGAGTTAAAATCAGCCATAACCACAAATTGTTCTCAATCAGTGAGAAAGGATTTCAAGAGTGAGAGTGAAAGGCCCTTTATCCCAATTGAGGCTGGACGGTCAAGAATGGATATGGTTGACTGTGTCAAACACTGCGGAGAGGTCTAAAAGCACTAACGCAGCATTAGCGCCTGCATCAATGGTCTGCCTACCCTGCTCTGATGCTGTGGTCAGAGCAAGTTTGGTGCTGTGATGGCTTCTAAAGCCGGACTGGGAGGGATCAAGATGTGCGCGTGCTTCAATGAAGGCTGTAATTTCTGTATTCCTAGCCTTTTCCATCATTTTGGCAGGGAGATGGAGTCTGGAAATGGGTCAGTAGTTATTGGGATCACAATTATTTAGGATAGGCTTTTTCAAAAGCGGAAGGACTGACGCTCACTTCCAATTGGTGGAGAAGCTGCCTGTACTAAAATTTCATTACAAATGGCTGACAGATGATCTGTGATGACTTCCTCTGCTAGATTAAATACTTTGGGTGGACAAGGATCAAGCAAGGAGCCAGACATTGCTTGACAAAGCAGGTTCATGACTTGGTTTACAGTAAGAAGTGAAAAGAATGATAAAGTGGGGATGCCATCTAAGGTCCCTCTGATATCTCCCATACCTTCCTTCAGAGGATCTATGACACTCACAGTAAGGGGCAATAGCTGCCAGTGGCAGCCAGCACAGGTAAGAGTGGTGGGGCAGTGGGGCAGGGCAGGGGCAGGGGAGGTACAGGGGGAAGTCAACAGACAACAGGATAGGTAAAATTAAATACAAAAATAAATAAAATCACTTAACTTGGCTCTCTGAGTCGGCGATGCCGCGAGCGCAAGGTAAGTGGTTTTATTTTTTTTATTTAATTGTACCTATCCCGTTGTCTGTCGATTTCCCCTGCCTCACCCCACCGCCACCACACTACTACTCTTACCTGTGCCAGCCGCCACTGAAAGCTGCCTTGGTGTGTGTTACCTGGGAAATGGCTGTAGAATGCCTTTATCTTCTCCTGAAAAAAAATCACAAGAGTGTCACAGTCAGCCCTAGCGTTAGTATTTTCAGGAGGCTTGGACAGCCTTTTTACTGTAGTGAAAATTTCTTTAGATTCATTATTCACGGCTCTAATAATGTTCATATAGAGGCAGGATTTTTCAGTAACAATTAACGCGTTGTATGTTGCTAAAGACTGTTTGTACAGTTCCTTCTCAGTACCACCATAATTAAGTATCCCATTTCTTTCTAAATAACGGCATGTCTGTTTTTGGAGTTTAAAGCTCTCAGGGAACCATGGCTCAGATAGCTTACTTCTCTGATTTTTATATTTTTTTGCAGGTGCTATAATGTTCAAGGAACTGTTGATACATTGATCAAAGGATATTGCAGCCTCATTCAGGTCCTTGTAAGGTGGTGCCGGGTTCTGGAATAAGGATGACCTCAGGGATTCCGCAGTATTGGACTGAATTTGTGCACTTTCGCCTGAACGGGATGGGATGAGATGGTTTGGAGTTTAAGGATGAACATGATAGCGAGGTGGTCAGACCAAACCAATGGAAGTGATGGGACGGTTTGAAGAAGGTCGTTATTTGAAAAAATTGCATCCAGCAGGTGACCTGCTGCATGAGTAGCTCCCTTAACACGCTGGAAAGACCCAAACTGTCCATTGCATCAGTCATATGTGCAGCGTCCTTGTCGTGAGTATCTTCCATATGGAGGTTAAAATCACCAGGGATGGTGAAATCTAAGTAATGAACTATGGTGTCTAATAGCTGACCCATAGCAAGCATAGAGACTGCTCTAGGGCCGGGGAGGGGGGTCTATAAATAAGCAGACCATTGAATGAACAATGCTTAGTGATTTGAATTTTAAATGAAAGTGCTTCCAGTTCCATGGCGATGTTGTGGTTTATAAAAACACTTTTGTATTTGGTTTGATGGATGACTGCTAAATTGCTGCCTCTTTTGTCGAAACGATCTTGTCGAAAAATGGAAAATTCTGCGGGCTGCAATCGACAGTCCTGGGCCCGAAGTAGCATGCCCCCAGGATTCTGCGATATCTAGAGCCTGAGTTGAAAGGAAGTCTGCAAACTCAAGCGCATGCTTGATAAGGAAATGTGCTCTAGAGCTGGTCTCTAGAGAACTGAATCAGAGCTCTGGGCTGTGAGGGGCAACTGCCGGGTAGCTGTTGCTGACGCTGTCCGAGTGCAGACGAGCACAGGTGGGGGAGTTAAATCACCCTCCATCTGCGGGGACGTGTCTAATATGCACCTCTGGAAGCACGGTGTAACCTTAAAAACAATTGGGAAAATGAAATGGGGACACATCCAGGGTCCTGTCACCCCGCAAACCCCCACAGTCTCCCCTGTGGAGGATGAAATACAGTGTGAATTAAAAACAAAGATATATTTAAAACCAAGAAACATGCCCTTTCTAAGATGGCGCTCGTAGTCAGGGAGCCATGCTCCTCTGAACAAGAACCAAGAGCTTAATACACTCAGATCTTACAAGGAAACAAACAGTTGAGCCAGGTAGCAGTCTCAAATGTGCTCTGCTGGGCGCTGGGTCAAAAAGGGAAATCACTACAATACAAATGCATTTAAAACAGAAGGAGCCATGTGAGGCTATAGTAAGCACATGATACCAATAAAGGAAGTGGGACTTTTTAATGCATACATAAATGTCATTTACAGCTTGCAGTTTTATTCTGAGCAGCTACTTGCGCCTGATTCAGGTTTGCTGCTCTTATGATTGAGAGGCATACATTGATAAACTGCAGGGTTACAGATACCCTTTAAAATCATTCAAAGGTGTGGCTAAAATAGAGAACTTAGATGTTTCTTCTGTAATCTATTATTAATTGGGTAATTCAGCAAGTAACCATTGGTACAAAATTTGTCATTTGCAGACTTATTAGAAAGGCGAACACCTCCAACACTAAGATCACTGATTTGTTCCAATTGACCCAGCTTGTGGTAGACACTGTGTCATGAGTGGTGACCCTTAGCTATATTTACTGAACTGATTTGCATTCATAGTTCACATTCAAATATCCTGAGTTTCAAAACATGAATAGTTTGGTAAATGCAAGATGCCAGAACACAATTTACTAAATTCACATTACAAATCCTTGTGAATTAGAAGGCAAAGGGAAGTAAATGTCAATTCACAGCTCCTCGTGACTTGCAAGATAATGTATCAATTCAGCTTATACTAAACTGTATCTATGTTAAATTTTCACAGGATACTATTGTCCTGTTATCCACAGAAAAATCTCTTCCAGACGTTGTTTATTTACTTCCCCGCCATTTGTTGTATTTCACAGGTTTTTCAATAACCTCCTTTATTTTTCTTAAATTCCTATCCATTATCAATAAAGGTAGATGAACCCTGTCTTTTTAACACAAATCTTATATCTGAACCTCCACAGGCCTCATTTAAATTTTGGTCAATGGTCTATCTCTGCCTCCACTGCCACTGCCAAGCACACACCCCAAATTTAAACTTTACCACTGTTTTGGTGGCACATTTTTTAAAAACGTGCTTTTTCCAACAAGTAGTAGGGGAGAGGAGTTGGCCTAACGGCTAGGGCGGTCGACCTGGAATCTGGGGAACTGGGTTCGAGTCTCAGTAATGATGCTGAACATCCTGTGATTTTAGGAAAATCACTTCATCTCCCCGTGCCTAACAAAAATAAATAAATGAATGTGTCCTCATGTAATGCAACTGGTGCTATGTAAAGCGCTCTGATACCCGATTCGGGTCAAGTTTGCGCTATATAAAACTCTGTAAAATTTAAAAACAAAAATAAGTAAAGCAGGGAGCACTTTCAGCCAAAATGTTCAATGAAGCAAAGTTATTGTAGGTAGGACAGACTGACCTTTATGGTAGATGGTTTTTTAAAAAAACTAAAAAACAATGCCCCTAATGTGCTGAGAGTTTTTTCCCGACACTTAGGACTTTGCTCTTTTTATTCCTACCTGGAATTGCCATGTCATGCAGTGAAAAAGTCCCTTCTGAAACAAAATGGTTTTTCCTCCTCTGAACCAGTGAGGGAAGTTAAAATGGGCTAATGTTTGGCCGTCACGGATTTCAGGCAAAGAGTACACATACCTTCGTAAAGTTGAATCAAAGCAGGTAGTCTTTGTTTAACTTTACAGCTAAAACGCTAGGAAGCAGCAGAAATTATTGGCATGTCCCTGTTTTCTACAAAGTGCAGAGCTTGCTATAACAAACGCAAATGGATTTATATCAAGTACAATTCATTTCAATTTATTTTTGCTAATTTTATACAGCACTAGGAAAGCGGTTGCTACTCCCCATTCCGAAGCATGATAGCTTTAGGCAGTGTAGATCTACATTAATTTTCTTACAGTCACGTTCCTCTGTATCAACTTGCCTGGCCCAGTTCAAATATATTGAACTATCAATTAGGTTGAGAGGATCTCTGCTCTCATTAGTAGGTTTCTGTAATGTATTTTTAGTTGTTGTATGGTCTTTTGCCGAAACAATATTGCACTTTATATTTATATTGTCGTCATCAGATTTTTGGTATGTTGAGTCTTGGATTTTTAAGCTCATGCTATGCACTATTTTGTTGTTTGGACAAAATAGCGAATAAAAGATATTATGATACCAAATATCATGTCAAGAATATTCGGATGTCAATAATATAATTGATAAGAATATTGAAGGTATGAATATTGTTTTAAGGGCCTTTTTATGAGTTTGACGGTCTGTGAACCGCCATACCTGCGGTCACAGTCCGACTGCCGCGAGCTTGGCGGTCCCACCATCATATTACGAGTTGGGCGGATTGCTATTGCACAGACCGTGGCTGAACCACTAACACTGCCAGCACACCGCAGACCGCCGAGGTCGTGGTCGGGGAAAAGGAGCTGCCATTGGGTGGTACAGAGGATTTTCACCACCATCCGTACTACAAGTTGGCTTTCTAGCGAGCCTACCGCAGCGGTGGGACCACCAGCTTCAAGTTGCCAGAAACTAAAGATTTGGGGTGAGTACTCACCCCTTTCCCACTCTTCCCACCAGAGTTTGACGTGGATCCCTTTCTTCAGGTCCTCCTTCTCAGAAGCATCTTTACCCGGAGGATTGCCATCCTGTTTGTGGCGATATAGAGGTGAGTACTTTTTATCCCATATACCCATTGCCTGGACTGCCCACACATGGGTCAAACTCCAGTAATGGTTATATGGTATTTTTTCACATATGTCATGCATATTTGTGAATTTGACACATATGCAGTTGAAATGTTCACAAAGGCATCGATACATATCGAAAACTAAACCCCACCACACTAAAATCTCTAAAGCCACACCATTGGCACCGTGGTAAGTTCATAATACTATGATCTGAGGACTGCCAGCGATGTGGTCTGCTGCCAGCCGCAGACACGGCGTTCAGGCGGTCGGACCACTAAACTCGTAATCAGGCCTTAAGTGTTGTTTTCAATATTGCTGTAAAAAATATGATGTTAGAAAACATTGTTGTATAGAATATATATATATATAATACACAACATATATATAATATACTTACTAATGAATATATTTTATGTTTTTTTATTGTAGTGTGATTGATTGTATGTTTTTGGCAATTTTTTTAATTAGTGTGTTTAGTAAAATAATGTATTACCTTTTGAAAAATAAAAAATGTTTATATTCAGTTTTAATGTTGTGTAAAATTAATGTATATAATATTCTTTTTAGCAGCTAGATGTTGGGTTTTTAGGGGATAATGGTGGGGAGTTTTTAAACAAAATTTGAATATTTATATTTTAATCTAATGTAATTTTTGGATGATATGCAAACTAGTAGAAAAACATTTTGGAATGGAATTTTTAAATTATTACATTTGATTTAAACTATAGAGCAATTAATTTAAGTGTATTGATCATTTTCTTTTTTCAATGTAAATATTAAAATGTTTATTTTTATAAAAAGATTTATTTTGAAATTTAAATTGTATTTATGTAAATTTAATTGCATCTTTTTAACTTCTTAAATTTATTGTTGTCAAAATTTTGTGTCATATTTTATGATATATGTAATTTTGGGGGGAAATTATGAAAATGTTCCTTCTCTTGGTACTAAGTTGATCCAATAAACTTTTTTATTTTTAAATGTTAAATTTTGCATAAATAAATGATAAGTGATGTACATTTTCCAATTGAAATTACCATAAAAATGTGTTATTTATGATGTGTTTATAAAGCATTATTAGTATATTTATATGGCATAGTTTTATTTTTATTTAAAACAAATAATTTTGAAAATGACAATTTTATCATTTATATTGTTGGAATAAAATCTGATATTGGGAGTATATATTCTAATATTTAGAGCCCATTGATATCTACCATGAGAATCCCCAAATATGAGCTAAAATTATTGCTAAAGTATTTAACTTATATCGAGCTATTAACCGTGTCCCGCCCTCTAGTACCCATATTCGAGAAAGGTGATCGAGGTAGTCCTTCCAACTACCACCCAATTTCTCTTTTGGACAAGGTGGGGAAAATTCTTGGAAATGTTTGTTTAAAAAGATTGCAAGGTTGGGTGGACAGTCAGAACATCTTAACGGAGGCCCAAGCTTTCTTTAAAACACAGGTTGGAACTACCGACCAAGCAGTATGGCTGTATATGATCTTATATAAATACATAATCAAAAGAAAATCATCACAATATTTAATCTTCATTGATCTGAAGGCAGCCCTTGTTTTTGTGGACCGGGAGAAGTTATGGAAATTATTAGTGGATATAGGGGCTGATATCACACTAGTGCATGCATTAATGGAACTCCACACTAACAACACAGCCAGGGTTAGTTACGGTCCAGGAGGCTAGTGCACTAAAACCTTCCCTATGGAAAAAGGCCTACACCAGGGGTGCGTGTTAGCCCAGGGTCCCGATTCTACTATTTGCCAATGATGCAGTCCTGCTGGCACAGATGGAAAATACAATGCACAGCTTATTAACGATGTTTGAACATTACTGCCAAAAGAAGTCTTTGACTAATAATTGCCTGCAACAAGAAAAAGAGTATGGTGCTGAGGCCAACTCCCAGTCTCAGGAGGAAGTTAACAATGCATGGTGAGCCCATAGAGTCCGTCAAGCAGTGCGATTATCTGGGTATGCGGTTTTCTGACAAACTACAAGGGAAGAGCCATATACAGAAGGCAACTGCAATTTTAAGGCAAACCTCCGGGGCAGTTTTAAAATTTATAGACAAGGCAGGTGCCAAGAGTATCAGCACTATCCTTCAAATCTATAGACAGAAGGCAGTAGCAGTACTTCATGCGAATGCATTTTGGGGGTACAAGAATCTACTACCACTACAAGTGGCTAAGAATAACTTTCTTAGATTCCAGCTAAGACTTGGCCCCGGCACACCCCTGTCAGCACTTTATAAAGAACTCAGTCCAACACCAATAGTTCAAATAGCAGACCTAAAACCAGTGCTGAACTGGATTAAAGTTGTGCTGAATCCCAGTGCAGCAATTTATCTAAAAGTTTGGAAGCCACTGATTATGCTAGTGCTCATGGCTGGAATACATGGCTATCTCATGTTAAACATATACTAACTGAATGTTAGTTAGAGTTTCTGTGTTCCGACCGAGTAACATAAGACGGGAAAGAGTAGAGCTTGTAAACAAGCACTTCTTTGGAGTCAGACGGACCAAGAAACTCAATTTATTAAATTTTTTGCTGTTTTGCACAAAATATGCCCTAGCATGTAAAAGAAGATCTGTGCCCCTTTTAATTAATTATGAGATTAAAAGTATTGAACCAGTATTGTCGTTCTGCCTTAGAACATACGTTGAATGCATTTTTAATTCAATAGCTTCGTACCTATGGGCAGTTTGGCAACCCATGAGAGAACAGTTAGCCACTTCAGGAATATGATTAGATCTTAACAGGAATGTATGCAGATGGGGTTATTATGGTGCTTATGCCCCCTACCATTGTTAATGTGCTCGCACTTTGTAAGAATGTTGATCATATTGGCATAGCTGTTTGTACTTTATAGGCCAATGCGACCAATATGAGATTGCTGTTTTAGATGATTTTATGCATTTATTGATTGTTTTACTTCTTATTGTTTGGCTGAAAGCTGAAATGATTGACTGATTCTGATATTTAATTTTTAAATGTAGTTTAATTTATATTTTTTATATAATTGTGTAAATTTTTAATATGTTTTGTTCATATATTACATGATTTTTTAACTTTGAATGATGTATTACAAATGTTAAATGTAGTTTTCCTAATTTAGGGATATTATTAAATAATAATAAAATAGAGTTTAAATCTATAGAATTTTAGTTTGCGTTTTTGTGTTTTGTAAGTAATTTTTATTTTATTGTAAGCAGAAAGGTTTAGGTGTTACTATGGAGTATTGATTGTGTATATTATTTCTTTAGTGTATAACACATTTCCCAAAAGGGTTTAGATTGGAGTTGAAATAGTAAATCTGACCCCTTCAGTGTCAAAACCTTCCCCAGAAAAGTTCAAGTTGGAGTGGGATTAGTAATTCTAACCCTTTTAGTTACGAACACCTTCCCCAAAATAGTTTAGATTGTAGGGGGAATAGTAAATCTGACCCCTTCAGTGTCCAACACCTTCCCCCAAACAGGATATATAGGAGTGGGAATAGTAAATGTCCCCCCTTTAGTGTCCAAAACCTTCACCAAAATGGTTCAGACTGGAGTGTGAATAGTAAATCTGACCCCCTTCAGTGTCCAATAGCTTCCGCAAAACGGTTTATGTTGGAGTGGAAATACTTATTTGAACACTCTTAGGCCCTAATTACGATGGCGGTTGGTTGTACTGCTGACAGCCATCGTATCGGGCAGGTGAGTGTCCAATAATGAGTCGGCGGTCCCACCTGCCCTATTAGGATAAGACTACTGTACAGGCAGTCATAAAGTGCCTTTTTCTACTACGGTTTGTGCCCCAGCCCAGGAAAAGTGCCGCAGCACACGTCGCAGTAGAAAAAGACACTTTGTGCACATTCATGCATGGTGTGCCAGGCACCCTGTGGTGCCTATCACACGGTGCATGGATGTATGGGAGGGTACTGCATGTGCCAATACGCCCACTGAACAGTGATCTACGGGGGATGGGGACCTTGCTTGGGGCCCCCAAAAGACCCTTTCTATCTGCCTTTTCATTCCGGTGGGACCTCAGTCAGAAAGGGACATTCTAATCCATATGGCGGTGCCTGTGCAGGCACCGCCTCCATTGTAGGCATAGGAGTCCGACCACCGCCCCGACGGGATCTTGGATCCTGTCGGAGGTGGTGGCCCGCTCTGGCTGCCAGTAACCTGGCGGTGTGACCGATGCCCAGGTTGTCGGGTGGACCGCCACCGATGGACTGTCTGTGGCATTCTGCCCACCATCGTAATGACCCCTTAAGTGTTAATTTCCTTTGTTAAAATATATTTCTATCTAGTAGGAGTAGTTTATGTTATTTAATTAGTATTGATATTTAGAAAGATAATTAACATAGTAGTTGGTTGCGTATTTGTAATAAACAACATTATTATTTACATATTTTTATAGAATAACGGTATGGAACACATTTTGCAATTTTATATATATATTTTTTTACGAACACGTTGGGATGATTATATCCTGGATGGGAATGGCGCTCACTATGTGCAGTAAATATTTAGTAGTACAATTAGCAGTCTAGGTGCTCAGGGAAGAGGCAATCATCCAACACCTCACAAATAAGATCAGCAGATCTATAAACAATTTTGAGTCATGCCCCGGCACACATTCATAGTCATTATAACATGTGAACAACTTGAATAGCAGCATGAATACATGAAAAATATGAAAAATTTGAATGCTTTTCTTGTTGAGAGTCCAGCCAACACGTGTTTCGTCGCTCGGGACAAGACACCCGCGACTTCCTCAGGGCTGGAAAACATATCAAAAACATAATGTAAGCCCACCACATTCGGTGCTTCAATGATATAGTACATCTCATGTCAATTATTAGTGATCCCAACTAATTTCCTCAAAACACACCATGAGTCCTTCATCTGTGTCAGAAATACCCCACAAGGGACAGTGACAACTTAACATAACATAATATTCATCTTAATATATCCATTGGTCACGTCTGATGAATACAACCAACCAATGAGATAAGCACCCTACGGATAACGCGAAGGGGTCAATAAGATTGTGTGGAGTACCAAATGGAAAGCATGCAGCTAATAATCTTCACATAAGTGACATAACCAATGCAGATTGTCTACAAAAACATATACTGGGAGAATTCAGGCCTACCTTCCAAGAAGTGCAAACGTCTGTGCACCTAAAGTTAAGAATCCAAAATAAGATATATTTTTTGTAACTTTATTTTATTGATTTTTCACATAACTGAGCACAGCAGACGTAATGGATAATCAGCAATGTGGTGACAATTTGTGGAGAGGGAGACATACAGCATAGCGGCAAATAATCCATGAATGCACATGAGACAAATAGCAGGAGTAGCATGATAATACAATAGGTAGTTTGTAACAGGGGCGTCTTACACAGGGCTTGCGTGAGAGAAACAGCCCATCACAATGTATGATTAAAAAGGAAGCAATATACACAGGTGCATAAACATCATAGAATAGCAGGCTATACTCAGGCTGTAAGATATAATAATTAGGGTGGGGATCATGAATCGTGTCCGATGTCTGCAGGGTGCTCCAGGAGATACGATTGGAGAGGGCACCAAATATCCCGGGGACGTGATGAGGCCGGGAGAAGGTCAGCATATGTGCATGTTTGATCATGTCCCCAATCCATTCCTTGATTTTGGGTGCTCTTCCCCGACCCCACCTGCAAACTACCCGCCATCTAGCCAGTAGTAAACAAAACGAGACAAATTTAAGGTGTGCTACTGGTATCTGCTCTGTGTATCCAGTAAAGCAAGGAGAGGAGACCTCGGGAGGGATGAGGAAGTCATGAGATCCAATGCTGTGAACACTTGTTGCCAAAATGTATGGACCGAGCAACAACCCCAGGCAAGGTAGAGGAAATCAGCAGCTTCCGCCCTACATCTGTCACACCGATTTGTGTCTTTCAACCCGAATTTGTGTAATTTAACAGGGGTGTAATAGCTGCGATGTAAGAATGTGTAGTGGGTGATGCGCAGCCGACTACTGGAGGAGACCTGTTCAGTCTGCTTACAGCAGGACACCCTTTGCTGATCTGTGATGTCTTGCTCTAGTTCAGCCGACCATTTATCCCGAGCAGCATATGGAGGAGACTCAGTGTCAGTATACAGGCTATGATAAAGTGTAGATACTAGTAGCCATATGTAGGTAGCATACAAGTTACCACTTCTTAAATACCGAACTTTACCGATTCGGTATTTAAGAAGTGGTAACTCGTATGTAGGTAATCATTCGGTAAATATTACCGAATCGGAGAAATTCGGTAATTACTGAATCGGTAATGAGGCATGGAGGCCCATAGGAGTCAATGGGAAGGTATGCCTCATTACCGAATCGGTAAATACCGATTCGGTAATGGGGGGAGCACATTCAAGGGTGGCAGGGTGTCACTTTGACACCCTGTTGCACCCCTGATTCCTGCATGTGTGCACATGTGGCGCACATACATGCCCTAAGGGCATGTATGTCTGCCACATGGCACTGTTAGTGTAGCAAAATATTGCTTTTTGCAATGAATTCGGTATTTAGCACCAACATATATTTGGTGCTAAATACCGAATTATTTTCCCTACACATCACTCATTTGAGTGTCACCTACATCTCATTTCAGGATTCGGTATTTACCGAATCGGTAAAATTACCGAAGCGGTAATTTTACCGATTCGGTAAATTACCGAATCCTGAAATGTTCCCCCTACATAGCACAAGCCTAAATACCGGTCGGTAACGGGATATTTACCAAAAATCGGCCGTTACCGACCGGTATTAGGCTACCTACATATGGCCCTAGGTGAGAGGCGGTGCTCGCACGCAGTGTGTGGTGCAAGGGGGCAACCATTGGGGGTTCTAGAGGGTATGCGGGGGTACAAGCTTTAAGTCCTTGGCGTGGTCGGACATAAAGGAAAGTCTCCATGGCGAAAGATGGAAGGTCTGAATACAACTGTTGGAGAGTATGAAATTTGCCATTTAAGTAAAGGTCGCTCCAACATTGGAGATGGCGTGCAATTTTAACTCTTTTAAAGACACCTTCTTGCAGTAGTGGTATCTTTGGATGATATGTAAGCGGAGTAACAGGAAATTGAGTAAGGGAGCATGCAAGCGGCGTGCAATGCAGTTCCATGCTTTAACCTTGCAATCTACGGAGGACGAGCAGGGTGCATGAGGGGTGACTGTTGCCAATATAACCCCATCTAGTGGGGTAGGGTCTGCAAGCCAGTGCTTAGTCCCAACATGAGGTGTGTATCTGGGAGGATGGAACCAGTAGTAGACATAATGTGCTTGGGCACAAAGGTAATATGATTCAAAGTTGGGAACATCAAAGCCTCCTTGGGAGCATGGTCGCACGAGTATGTCCCACTGTATGCGTGGTTGCTTGCCCCCCCACAGCAGTCTAATCAGCTCTGCTCGTAGAGAGGAGACAAAATGTAACCCCGGATCATACGGAATGTTTAAAAACAGATATAAACATTTTGGGAGGACCACCATTTTAATAAGGGAAATACGACCTGCCATAGTGAGGGGGACTGCGTTCCACCTAGTTATGCAGCCAGGAACGTGGTCTAATGTTCGCCCGTAGTTAAGCCTCATCAACTCCTTGCGGTCTGCAGTCACGTGAATTCCTAGATACTTTACTTCAGTAGAGCACCATTCCATGGGGAAGTCTGTGTCAAATGGTGTAACAGAAGTAGTAAGTGGAAAGATTTGCGATTTGGTCCAATTTATGTGGATACCAGAAAGGCCACCAAACCGGACGAACTCACGAAGGAGCAGGTTAAGGTTCTGCTGCGGCTCTTTGACATATAGGGTAACATCATCTGCATACAGAGAAATGAGAATTGGGCGAAGAAAGCAATGAAGGGCCTTTTCCTTGCTTGAGCTTGGCCGCCAGGGGTTCTATGGCAAGGGCGAACAGGAGAGGAGACAACGGGCATCCCTGCCGGGTGCCCCTGAAGAGAGGCATTGAGGGGGAGACATGACCGTTGATCAAAACGTTCGCCGTCGGGGAAGTATAAAGGAGGCGAATCCAAGCTAAGAAACCGACGGGAAGCCCCATGCATTGAAGAATAGTAAATAGGTAGTCCCATTCAACCGAGTCAAAGGCCTTCGTGGCATCTAGAAAGACCGCAACTAGTGCCAATTGTGGGTTGACATTTTGTAAAATAGAAAAAAGTGCCCGGATATTATGAGAAGTCGCCTATCAGGGATGAACCCGGCTTGGTCCGGTAAAACCAGCTTCTCCATCAGGAGACTGAGGCGATTAGCCATAATTTGGCAAGAATTTTCACGTCAGTATTGATGGGGGAAAGGGGTTGATAGGGGTCACAACAGTCCACAGGTTTTCCGGGTTTCAGGAGCGAGGTAATGAGTGCCTCTCTCATCGACGCAGGAAGGATCTGAGCTTCCTGAGCCTCCATGTACACTTCTTTCAGCACTGGAAGTAATTGGTCAATATACGTTTTGTAAAAATCTATGGGGAGCCCATCAGAGCCCGGCGCCTTCCCTGACTTCATCTGCATAATAGCTCCCCAAAGCTCATCATCCTCAAATGGTGCCGCTAAAAATTACCTTTGGTGATCCCCCAGCCAACCCAGCGCAACATCCTCAAGATAGTGAGAGATATCGAGGGGAGCAGTACGACGAGTACTGTAGAGGTCTGTGTAAAATTCAATGAACGTGTGCAAGATCCCAAGACCATCTCTGTGATGGACCCTAGCTCTTTCAACCACATCTCATATATAATTAGAAAAGCGGGGCTGCTGAATTTCAGTCACCAGTGCCCTGCCGGGTCTTTCCCCCTCCCTATAGCGACGGGCAGTGTAGTATTTGCCCCGGAATTTGGTCTCACGCTCCGCCGTGGCGGTATAGTCAGTGAGCTTTTCCTGGAGGGAAGCCCTCTGGGCCCCTGACGTCTCGTACCACTTATCTTTTTCGAGTTGCTTTAATTCACTTTCAAGATGTTACAGGTTCCGTCGGATATCTCTAAGTACTCTGAAGCTTTTTGACATGCACGTGCCGCGCATAGTAACTTTAAACGCCTCCCAGATCGTGCCCACATGTGTGACCAAGCCTTTATTTCTTGTAATAAAATCCGCAATCTCCTCACCCAAGCTCCGTCCGAAAGACAGTATCAAGAAGTGCCTCCGGCACAAGTCTCCAACAACGCGGGGTGGCAATCAGATTGGGAGGAGCAATCATCATACATACTGATGCGTGGTCTGAGTAGGTCCTGGCCATATGCTCCACCGAAAGAATCCAAGCGCCAACCCCCCAGGAGCTGACCCAGTAGTATAGCTGAGACCAAGACGAGTGTACTGAAGTATAATATGTGCCCTCTCTCTCGGCCGGGTGCACATGAAGCCATACATCTATGAGCCCATGATCTAAAAACAGCCGGGAAAGGGTATCTTGAGTTCTGGTGTAATGATGTGGGAGAGGGTTGGACCTATCTGCGGAGGGGCATAAGGTTGTGTTAAAATCTCCCCTCATATAATGGGAGTGGATCCCACCTTAAGTATTTGTCCCCAAAGGGTGGTGAAGTAATCAAGGTCATCCATGTTTGGCCCATAGCAACAAACGAGCGTAACTGATTGTGTACCCAGCGTACCCCAGAGCATGCAACTCCTGCCTGAGGGGTCACTGAAGGCGCCACCGAAAATGAAGGGCGTGTTCTTCTTAACTAAGTTCAGTGTACCGTGTGAGTATGTAGAATAGGAGGAAAACACTCGGTCAGAGGCCCATTTGCTGCCAAACCAATTAGGATGGCGGGGGTCAGTGTGCGTCTCTTGAAGCATTGCAACCTGTATGGGATGCCTATCAAAGTACGACAGTATTTGTCTACTTTTGCATGGGTCGCCAAGACCCCTAACGTTCCATGTAAGCAGTTTTATTCGTAACTGTTCAGAATGTGGAGGCATTCCAAAGGAAATGATTCGCTATAATTTGCGTCCCATTATATGGTAGGTGTGTAAGTAGGTCGTTGTGTGCGTGCATTTCCATCTGCTGAGGAATCAAGTACATAACATTAAAATGCATCAATCCCAAACAAATCCACCCCCACCCACAACAGCACCCCAATTGTGCTGGTATGAGATTGCCCACCCAAACCCCACATAACATTTGACATTACAGTCTTGGTCAAGAAACTCCAACAAAGAATTAAGTAGTACAGGAGACCGCCCATGTGGGGGGCTCTCGTGGGCAACAAAACCTTCCCGTTTCACAACACTAACTGCAAAGCAGTCCCCAGGTAACACGGGGATGAAGGGGGGAGAGAGACAGGGGAAGGTGCTTGGTAATGTCCAGCACAAACCTATAAAGTACAAAAAGTCTAACGGTAAGCCATACAAAGCATATATAGCATATGAGACACTTAGCTGAAGACGATGAGCTGCAGGAAATTGGAGCCTTCAGGAAAGCTTGCAATGGTCCTCACAGCAGGAAGCAGACAACGAAGATCCCAAAGGCACGGAGTAGGGCACAGCAAACAATGACAAAAGTGAGTAAGTCCGAAAAATGAATCTCAAGGCGCTAGTGTCCATTGTTTGAGCTAGCTCGCTGTAGGGGATGGAGACCTGGAAGCAGAGTCCTTAGTCTCACGAAGTGGCGATCTTCTTTTGATGGTCTTCAGGAAGTCCTCAACTTGTTGCGGATTAGCACAGAGAGTGCGCTTACCTTGATAAGTAATCCGCAGGCGTGCCGGGTACATGAGGGCATATTCAGTTTGAGCTTTACATAATTTTTGCTTGACTGGCAGGAACTTGCGGTGTGCCTCCTGAACCGCGACAGTAAAGTCGGGATAGATGGTGAACTCATTACCCTCAAAGTGTAGCGACTTATGCTCTCGAGCCTTTTCGAGTGCGGTATTCCGGTCTCAACAGTTCATGAGACTGCCACAATGGGTCATGGAGTGCCGCCTGGAGGGGGTCGGGGACCCAAGGATTGATGTGCTCGTTCCACAATGAATTGCGATTTGAAGGTTTTGGCTCCGAATGTGTCTGTCAGGAGACACTTGATGTACTCCATGCGGCCGGTATTAGTGCTCTCCGGTATACCTATGACTCGGATATTATTACGGTGGCTGCGGTCTTCAAGATCTTCATTTTTGGCTGAGATGACTTTTAACAGCTTGTCCATTTGCGACATTTATTGCTGCAGCTGGGAGGTGGGATCTTCATTGTCTGAGATACGCCGTTTTGCCTCTTTGATCTACCAATCGTGCTTATCCACCTTCTGAACTAGAAAGTCTAGGCGGCTGTTCATGGTGTCCATCTTCCCAGAAAGATCCGTAAGGCTGTGTTGCATAGCCAAGAGCAAGGTTTTAACTTCATCCTCTGGGCCGATGACTGCGCCTGCGATTGTTCATTGCCAGCCGGTCCGGAATCAGCCGAGTTAGACTGTGTAGCAGCCTTTTTGGTGTCAAAGGTGAGCCTAGGCTGACGACCTTCCGGGTTCCCCATTCTGCGCAAAGGTACCGCAATATGTGTACAAGATGAGGAACAACAGCGGGAAGCGCACCCCAAGGATCTGTTTGGATGACGTGTTGGATGATGCCAGGCCATCTAATGCACTAATATCACCACTGTGAGGAGAAGATGCCACACTCCAGTGGAAGTCCGGGCGTTAAGCAACAGTACCCGCTGGTGTGGCCAGGGATAAGTACAGTGATCCACCTGCAGAGTGGCAAGCAGCAGAATAGGAGGTCAGTAAGCCCCGCAGGTCGAAGGGGCAGGCCGCTGTGGAGTACTCTCAAATGTGCGCCAGGTAAGGGTACATCACCAGTGTGGCCGGAGGATATCCAACTGTGAGATAGCACTGCCGGGTCAGGAGGGTGGAGGAGGTAGCACAAGGCAGTGCGCTGGGGCCCAGCAGTGTTATGGCGCCACAAAGGGGTAGTCCAGGTGGGGGCAAACACAATGTGCAACTACGTAGGGATCAGGAATTCAGTGCAGTAACAGGACGTGGGTGGGTGCAGGCGGGCAATGTATCCTAGCACCACCACATGCAGGACAACATCCCATCAGTTGTGTGTGGCCTAAGCTTCAGTGCACGGCGATGCCAGGGATCTGAATGTACCAGTAAAGGGAGCCAGCAGCCCTGTCCAGACTGACGGAGATAAGGCCCACCAAAGCATGCACAGGCGGCGTACCAAGCGGCCCACAGATGACTCCACACAAAAGGAACCGCAGTTCGAGAGGCACAGCAGGTGTGGCAAAAGGCTGCCGCCCAGGGTCGGTAGTCAGCGAGGGGCGCAGTTAGATGAACCCTTAGGGGCCCGCTGTCTGCTGTGCGTTACATATTATAAAGCCTCAAGGCTTCGAGGATCAAGAAACTGCCGATCAATGGGGGATGTCCAATGCACACGTATGACAGACCAAGAAGTGCGGGCAATGGAGCATAGCAGGTAAAGTGGGATGGCTACAGTGAAATAATGGCACGCACACAGTGTAATCTATTTCGGGCCAGAGCAGGCACCGCACCGCATTCTCCGGTAATCATCACGGAGACCCACAACTGCGCTCCAGGTAGAGGGCCTTAGTCCAGACAGCAGGCAGGCCGGTAGCACAGCGGGCAGAAGGGGCCGGCAGCCGCCACCAGCCGAAAGGGCCTTCTGCCACGTGGAATCCCCGTGGCTCACCTGGTAGAGGCAGCCGTTCAGGCCACCAGGAGTGTCAGCACGTGTGCCCCCTGCGGCGTGAAGACCGGCCAGAAGCCGCTTAGCAGAGTCGGAAATCCGCGATCTTCACCACACCACTTCAGAATACTTAGATGAACAGGCGGTCATCTTCAAAGGCAGGATTCATAAGGTAGGTGTAAGGCTAAGTGCCGGATCATGCACCAAGCAGCCAGAGCCTCAGAGGTGTGCGGCCATCTCGGTCATATGCCACCTAGCGCCCCCCTGCAATTTTATACTTATTTCTCTTTTTCATTAATGAATAATTTAAGATTTTTTATAGTTAATGAAAAATATCTATATATTGATAAATTATGAAAATTGTAATACATATTTATTATTAAATAAACAATGTAAATTATATTAATACAGTAGTGTAGGTTGTAGATTTTCAAGGTATTTTTTCCATTGTTTACATTTTTCTTGCCCATGAATTCAGCTATTTTAAATCCATATCTGTGACACATATTTTAAACAATTGTTTCCTTATATATTAAATATATTTTTTATACTGTTATCTAAATAAAATTTTACAGTTTTTTTAACATATTCATACCGCATTTTCTAACATTTTATTTATATTTTTAACAATTGTTTTACATTTTTTGAACATTTCTTAAACATGTTTAGCATATTCCCATTCATTTCTATGGGAAGATAGTCTTGTTATTTAGTATTATTTAGCAGCCGAGATCTAGGTCACGGGAAGGTGTTGCTGTTTGTTGGAACAGTTAAGAACTTCTTAAAGTTTTTTTTTTTAGGGTTCTGAGGGTAGGTGGAATGTAGAGGCGTTCTAGAGGCTATAGTGTTGTTTGTGGTTTTACTTTTAGCTGAAGTAATTGTAATGTTTTACACTAGTGTGTTGGTCTAGGTTTTAGTACACCGTTTTATTTATGAATCAATATGTTACACTGTGTTATGTTACTTGCTTTATGATGATTAAGGTTGTTTTTGATATTTGGTGGGTCTTCTGTTCTACTTTGAAGGTTTTCTTTTATGAATGTTACCTATGGACATTGGGATTTTCCAGAAAATCAGTTTTGGTTTCTAGTAAACCAAAGTTTATACTTTAATTTCATTACTTTTTCATTTTCCAGGAGCGTTTCTTCTTCAAAAAATGTTTTTTGTTTTTTATGCCTCCTGGATACTTTCGATTGCTTCGATAGATCTCTATTGCGCTAATTTTATTTTGGGATTTTTGGGGTTTTTTCAAATTATTTTTCCAGTTTTTGGTGGATTCTTTTTTTGGACCACGTAGATATGGAGCATGATCTGCAGCTACAGAACAGTAAGTATATTTATATAATTTGTTCTGGTGCGGAAATGTTATATTTGATCATTTATGTCAGTTTTATGTAATTGCTATTTTGTATTTTATGTTTTATTTCCTTGTAAATATTTTTTACAACTGATTGAATTTGTTGTTTGAGGCTTGTGGTTGGTGAGGTTTTATTTTATTAGTCTTATTTAAAATTGGAGTTTTATTTAATTTTTTGACTAATGTACTAAGATAATATATTTATCATTTATATTTTAAAAAATTGTTATGTTGGTTAAGAATATGTTTTAAATTTTTTGGGAGTTTTGCAAGTTAGTTTGTATTTTATAAAGGCTTTTGGCTATTATGTCTCAGGAATCTACTTGTTTGTTATTTTTGTTTACAATGTAGCATGCTGTACATTCTTTTGATTTGTTGCTATTTTAGGTTTAATTTGGGTTACTGATTACTCCATTTGTAGTTGTTGGTATCTTTGTTAGTTTTTTGTAGGGCTTCTATAAATTTATAAAGTGCAGGTTGGGTTCTGCCTAGTGTTGATTGGAAGACATTGTGTCATCCTACCACTGAAGTGTTTGTTTTGGCTTCCTGTGCAAAGGTGTAGTCATAGACATTCCATCATAATATTTGGATTTGGGTTGGCATCTGTGTCCAGAGAGATGTAGTCTGCTAACCCAAGTGTCTTTAAAATAACCAGAGGGCTCAGTTTATGTTAATTTTGTTGGTAGAAAGAAGTTTCTATAAGTAAATTGTGGTGGTTAGTTGCCTCTTTGACAGGGACATAGGCTAGTGCTCTAATTGTTTTAAATTTCTAATGAAAATTGACTGCTTGTAGCTTTTTTCACACTTATGGCTCGATTATGATATCAGGTGGTCATACCGCCATCTGCTGTTGCGGTGGTCAGGAGACCTCCTGACAAGCAGTCAGTGCTCCGACCACCCAAGTATGAAATGACCGCCATGGTGGCAGTCAGAAAGTGCTCATGTCCACTGCGGCTTGTCCTGTGGCCCATGAAACAAAAGAGAATTTATTCGGACATGTGGATATTCTGATTTTGAACATTGGAGATTGAAAATAAAGAAACTTCATTCTAAAAACATGATTAGTAAAATGTCTTCTTTAAAAAGGTGACATGAACAATAGTCTACATAACAGAACAAGTAGGTAGATCTCATATCTCATTCTCACTAGAGGCAAATGTATGAAAAATCTCATGATAAAAACAAAATAAATAAATTTTTTGCAGAAGCGTTTCTTGTCAATGGACAAAAATAAAAAAAAAATGCCGGGCGAACGGTATTAAATTGTTGTACATGAGCCAAAATGATGTCACTGAAAATTAACATGCAAATGGATGTTTTCCAAAGTTACTGTAAAAAAGAATATATAAACACTGCCTGTGATGAATTTAAACATTTTTTAAACTTAATGAATGGAATAGCACGTGAGTATATAATATGAAACATGAACATTCATTTTCTTTTTCAGGTCAGTTTAGCCTGGTGAAAATATGCTGTAAGAACTATGGGGCTGATTACAATGCCGGTGGAGTTTCCGGCACGCAACATCATCACGGTCATGGGACCGACCAACCGACTAATTAGGATGCAATCGAACACTGTTCGGTCGCATTCCTAGAGTTTTCAATGGGAGCATGTATTTCGCCCGTAAACCGGACGGAATGCATGCTCCCATTGTAAAAACGGAAGTGTAGTTCATCCCTGAACCCCGTAGCAGGAACCTCAAGGTGCCTGCCACAGGATGCAGGGATCAACAGGGGGGCACTATCGGTGCCCTGTCGGCCTCCAACCGGAGGCTGTGCACCCAAGGGGGCCCTGCTGGGAGACCCATAATCGATTTTCGACAGCCTTTCTGTGTCAGAAAGGCCGGCACGTAAAGGCTGTCCGACATCGTAATCCCAAGGGCGGAAAGAGCGGCCCTTGGGATTACTGGGCGCATTCCGACTGGTGGATCGGCTCTCTGAGTCCGTTGGAAGCCAGCCAGAATGACCGTTCTGATTATTTTCCGACCACCACCATCGTAATGAGGCGGTGGGAAAGGAACCGGACCGACATATTATGATGTGATCGGAATGGCTCCGGCCGACAGTCAGAGCCTTTTCTGACTGCATCGTAATTGGCCCCTATGTGTGTGTGGTCTGATATTTTACACATCTAACAAAACTGAAATTGGCATTAATAGGCATAACACTTAGCATATATCATCCCTTTAAAAGGTCATTGACTATTTTTCTATGTGCTTCGCTGGCTAGAGTATTGCAGTTTAAACATACAAAATTGTTGCAATGCAAGAGTGAAACCATGTCAGTATGAAAGTAGGAGAAGGAGTGGTCAGAGACAGGCACGGCCGGTACAGGTAAGAGGAGTGGGGTGGGATAGGGGCAGAGTTGACAGACGACGGAATAGGGAAAATAAAATAAAATGAAGGAAAATAACCACTTACCTTGTGCTCACTGTATCGCAGACTCAGCGATGTGGCGAGCGCAGGGTAAGTGGTTTTATTTATTGTTTTATTTTATTTTCCCCATTCTGTCATCTGTTGACTTCCCCCCTGCACCCACCCTACCCAACCGCCACACCGCTTTTACCTGAACCGGCCGCCCCTGGTCAGAGATTATAGACAGACAATTGAATTTAATACTTTGACTAAAGCATTTTCTGTGTCCAGGCCTTTGAAGAAAAAATACTTGCACAACAGGAGTCATAAAAAGGCTGGTACACTGATGCTGCGGTGGCAAAAAGGCACATAATAAATAAAAGATCGAGGTGCCGATTAGGATCCTGGAAAAAATTTCCTCAACCGAATTGAATCTGGACTTTTTTCCGTACAAATGGTAAAAGCGCCGTACAAACTGCCAAGTACGATTCGTATGGGAAAAAGTCCATACAAATCGCATTGGGAAAATTCCCCCACACGTCCTCGGGTCGGGAAAAGTCTCCGACACGTCCCCGGACATTTTTACGTACAAATGGGAAAACTGAAGTCCCAATGCGCAATTACGATCCGTCCCATCCGTCCGATTGTACAACTGTATGGAAAAAAGACCGTCCGGAGCGAACTCCCATAGCAACCATGGAGATGTCCAAACAAGTGCCTGGTACGCGCCGTACCCCCCCCCGCCCCCCGTATGTTCGCGCTGTACCCCCAGCCCCCCCGTGGATGGGCGCGCCGTACCCCCAGCCCCCCGTATGTACGGAGCGTACCCCCCAGCCCCCCGTATGTACGGAGCGTACCACCGTACCCCCCAGCCCCCCGTATGTACGGAGCGTACCCCCCAGCCCCCCGTATGTACGGAGCGTACCCCCGTACCCCCCAGCCCCCCGTATGTACGGAGCGTACCCCCACCCCATATGTACGGTCCGCACCGTACATACGGGGGTGGGGGTACGCTCCGTACATACGGGGGGTATGCTCCATACATACGGGGGTGGGGGTACGCTCCGTACATATGGGGGGCTGGGGGGTACGGGGGTACGCTCCGTACATACGGGGGGCTGAGGGGTATGCTCCGTACATACGGGGGGCTGGGGGGTACGCTCCGTACATATGGGGGCTGGGGGGTATGCTCCGTACATACGGGGGGCTGGGGGGTACGCTCCGTACATATGGGGGGCTGGGGGGTACGCTCCGTACATACGGGGGTGGGGGTACGCTCCGTACATATGGGGGGCTGGGGGGTACGGGGGTACGCTCCGTACATGGTGGGGGTACGCTCCATACATACGGGGGCTGGGGGGTACGCTCCATACATACGGGGGTGGGGGTACGCTCCGTACATACGGGGGGCTGGGGGGTACGGGGGTACGCTCCGTACATACGGGGGGCTGGGGGGTACGCTCCGTACATACGAGGGGCTGGGGGTACGGGGGTATGCTCCGTACATACGGGGGGCTGGGGGGTACGCTCCGTACATATGGGGGGCTGGGGGTACGCTCCGTACATACGGGGGTGGGGGTACGCTCCGTACATACGGGGGGCTGGGGGGTACGGGGGTACGCTCCATACATACGGGGGGCTGGGGGGTACGGGGGTACGCTCCGTACATACGGGGGGCTGGGGGTACGCTCCGTACATACGGGGGGCTGGGGGTACGGCGCACCCATCCGCGGGGGGGCTGGGGGTATGGCGCAAACATACGGGGGTGGGGGGGGTACGGCGCGTACCGGGCCCCCTAATCAGCTCGCATCGCTGCGTACTTAGCTTTTCCTGCACTTTTTAGGTGCCGTAAAAATTTTCCCATCCGGACTGCAGTCGGTGCGAATCGTAATTGCTGGTACGTAAAAACATGCCTAACTCCCGTCCCGGATTACATTTGTATGTATTTTTCTGTCGGTTGGTCTTTTTTCCGAATCATACGGGAATGGTGTTTCCGTACGAATCGTAATTGCATGTTTGTAAAGTTTTACAACCCGGTACGAGTCGGACGGAGAAATAGCTCCAACCCACGGTTTGTACCGGGTTTTTCCAGGATCGTAATCGGCCCCTCAGCAGATTCAGAAACATTCACTGGATGTTGCAGTTTTGATTGAGTTTACAGATTTTCAAAAAAGGTAATAAAATGTCTATTGTTGAAGCTAATTAGCAATTCATTGATAGTCATGGATTCTTTTGAAATCATATATGCATTTCTGAACTGTTTTATTGGGCTGTTACATGGATCATGTTTATAGAGTGGTACACTATCAAGATTTTTGATTCAATTCTACAGCCTTTGAATAAACGTGGGTGACTGGCATCACCTTGCAACTATAATAAAGAAAGAGGGAGATACCCTAAAGTTTATATAGGGACTGGGTAGAAATAATGAAAATAATACAAGTCCCTAAATGAAAAAGAATCTACAGTCACACTTGTATTGGACATCCTACTGTGCAAGCAAAAAATAAAGAGTTGCAATGGCTAACAAATGCAATCAGATTTCAATCAAATATATTAAAACAATCATAAACCCAATATCAAGCTGGTACAGTCATAAAATAGTTTTTTATTCTTTTATCAATCTGATATTTACATAAACAATTAAGTTTAGACACATTTATTGAAATCAGACATTAAAAACATCTCAGAATAAAATGTAAAATTTGATAGAGAATTAAAAAAGATTGGTATACATTGTATATAAATTCCATATCAATATCATACAGATCTACTTCATACAGAAAACTACACAAACAGTCGACGCGGCATTTCGGTGAGATTTGATTTGTCACCTTCTCAGGACAGGGTTTTCGGAAACGAAGTTTAAATAATAAAAAACATTTTATTAACAACATAACTAATTTATTTCTATACCAGCTTTTTGAACAACATATTCACAAAACCAAAGATCACTCTTTAAATATTATACCTTGCACTAATTAACTCCAGAAAAAGTATGGATTTATACAATACATGATCCAAAGGAGAAAATAGATGAATTATGAACGTACCGAATGAATTGTACTTGTTAAGAGGCTTTTAACGACACTCAAAAAAATGGAAGCGGTCCTCTGTAGTATATATACAAAATCAAGAATACAACAAAAATTATTTTTAAAAAGATTATCTTGATCAAGAGAATGACTATAATTCCATAAGTCAAAAAACGTTTTAGGGGCAAACCTTATAACTGTGATACTCTCACTTTAAAGTTTGCGTTTGTTGGAGCTACTGATGAATGTTATTTGAAACAGGTTACAAATATGACCTTAGGAAAATGATTACAAAATTAAATAAAAAATTAGAGGGTGGTAGCCATATTTAGTCATAACATGTATGTTGTCGAGAGGAAGGGCTTACCATTTAGAAGTTGGCCACTTCATAGTATAGCCAGTGTGCTGTGACTTTGGCTGTCTTTTTATTGACTTTTTATAATTGACGATTATCAGCTACATGAAAATAAATTGATTGTATTTAGTACTAATTCATTGCTGGGCACTTACTGCTAAATTAAGTTCAGATACATTGCTATCGATCAACCAAAATTGTTTACCTGGTCAGGTCGATTGGCAATGATAAGCCAGAAAAGGAGGAATCTGTAAATTTAAGGAAAACATATACTTGTTGATAAATTATCCATTAAGTTTGAAAACCCTCATTACTTATTCCATATCCATCCTGTCGTAGGTATATTCGCACAGATACTATAAGTGCGAGTGATTGTAGTTCGTGTATACAGGATTTAAAACTCTCAGATTAATCAATCTATGGCAGCAATATCAATCAGTTAGTCTTGTATTGTAATACACAGTGTTACCCTCCAAAAAAGGCATGTATATACACTCTTTTACATACACTTCATGACATCAATCTTGGATTGTCATTGATTATCTTCTATCACATCTGTTAATTCTGTGTGACCTGAATGTCAAAAACCGTTTCAGAAAAATTGATATTAAATGTTAACAAAGAACTTTTGAAATGAGCGCATATCTGAAGAACTTATGCGATTGCTCATGTATAGTGTTTTTGTCGTACTTTAGAATTTGGGACCGCGTAGGAGGCAGGGCCCTACCCCTGTCTATCCCGGTATTAGTGAACCGCGAATGGTTAATGCGGTATGTACAAGTGCTTTGTATAACGTTTTAGCTATGAATGCACTGTGTATACGCTATTATACATCACTACGTGGGTTCCATCTTAGAGCGGTGGCCATCTTATGGTTACCCTCACATAGGCTACATAGCATGAAGAAAATACGGGCCTTTTAGAGCACATGTGCCTTTCTTTGACTTTTCTGTGACCTGGGCAGCTTGGCTCTGCTGCCCCAGGTCAGTCCGGTCTCACAAGCTCCCCGTCCTCTGGCCACCTGTGATTAGCATCAGGGCTTGACACACCATAAAGTCTTTTCATCCTACACAAGCCTCCAACTAATCTCTTTCGCACCTGACTGTTCCTGCTTTATGGCTTGTTTTCCAAACAGGAGATGCTCATGTTTATTGGGGCCTATTGATATCTGATGTGGGATCTGAGCCTTGCTGGGTAAATAATTGCGGGCTGGCTTACCTGGAATGTGGGATGGTCATCAGGACTCTGCCTTTTCGTTTGAAATGTATACATGTATATGGCCATATCGTAAACCAAGGAATGTATGCCTGAGGCAGGATATTTTGTATTTAAGGAGAAGCCCGTTTCTGTGATTTTTAGCAGTCTCCTAAGAACATACACGCTGTTGTACTTCTTGAATACCTGTAATTGGTCTGCAGCCAATAAACTGATCTTTGATTTCACCCAGAAGACTCTGTGTTTCTGTAGGTCTGAAACAGGAAGAACCCGAAGTGATAGGGTGTGTTCCCCTGCACCGCTGGGTTTGAAATTCCCAGTACTTCAGTTGGCGCCCAACATTGGGCGATTTCAGCGGTACCGGTCCAAGCCAGAGGTTCGTGAGGAGCTTCGTGTGGAAATTCTGGAGGAAGGCCGCCACTTCATCGACCCCTGCATGTCGACGTGGTCCGAAAGTCTTTTCTGCGAGGTTCTCCACGTCCCGACGGCTACGAAGGACTGCTGCCCTGATTAATCGCCCTGTTTTGGACCCTTGACGATTTTGGTAGAGCGAAACAATCGAGAGAATCTTCTGGTGACGCCATTGATCATCGATATTCAGTTAAGTATAAGTGGAGCGTCTCCCAGTTTGAATTTGGTATCCTTCGGGATAATTTTGATTTGGAGTTTGCAAACCCCAAAGCCAGAGGACTCGTGTATTCACGAGACTATCGTAATCGATAATCCTTTGAAGTTTGGAACTAGACTAGTGAGCAAAGATGCCTGGTGCTAGTGTATTTGGAAGATTGTTTTGTTTGAGTTGTGGAAGGGATTTCCAATTAGAGGATCCATGTCCGGTTCCTCCAATTGGAATTCCAACTTATGAGCTTTATGTAAAACATGGCGTGGGCCCCATTGCATATAATGAAGTATGGATCCGATACACCAGAAAGGACGGTGTTTTAAAATAGCCCCAAAATGGTAGTTTCGATACAGATATCTTAGATAATTTGGAAGTGAAATTGTTTAAAAAGAAAGCCCGGCCGGCGATGTTTGATTCTTTCCGCCTATGGCGAAAGGAAGCCAAACAGAAGGAAATTAAGCTAGCGAAAAGAAATAAGAGAGAAAGAGGTATGTCAGTGATGCAAGCAGCTGTGCAATTTAAAGATAATGAGGAGGAACAAATGAATGAGCAATTGCACAGACAGCGCAAACTAGGGATTGATAAATGTTACCCTGTTTTGTCACCCCTTGTGCAAGATGAGACAAAAGAGAAAGAAAAAGATTCCCTAATGTCCCATTTGTTAAGTTCACCACCCCCGTATGCACAAAATGCTACCGCACCTCCACAGCTTGTAAATGTGCAGCCTCCAGCAAATATGCCGCAAGCCTTCCCGCAGCTGCCAGCTCCTCCTCAGCTGGCTCCTATCCCTGCAGTGCAGCCCTCTCAAGGGTCGCCAGTTTTATTACCTGTTACCCCCGCGCTTCCTGCGACTTTGCCTAGCACGCCAGCGGTTTCCCCTGGCGCTCCTTCTTACACTACCCAGGTACCTGTATCTGAATCTGTTTTTCTTCCCTCTGTCTATCCCCCCGTTTTCGCCTCAACTTCTCCTTCAGCACGACAACGACTAGCTAATGTAGTTACTAGTTTAATGTCGCCTCTCTTTGGGTCATCTAGTGCGACTCCTGGCTTACAGCGCAAGCAATTGCGCAGTCAGCTGCCTGGTCCCGACGAGAAAGAGGTGTTAGATCATCTGGCGCGTAGGTGGATTGGTTTTCCTTCACTCTATGATGTGGAATCAGTTGTTACCGTTTTTCATCAATGGGATGCCCCAACACAGAGGTGTGTCTTTGACAAAATGTGTGAATTCCTCTGTGAGGAATTGGAGGATAATGGTGCAAACCCAAACCCACAGGAATTGTGTCGAGTGCGATTTGATTTTGAAAAAGGTACAATTGTGGGTCCCAATGTAGATAAAGCAGTTGCAACTTTACTGTCCTTCAGAAATGGCGATTGTCAGCAATCATTGTTCGAACAGGAACTCCCTGTGGGGAAAAAGGTAAAAGCGCGCCAATATCCGATGCGTGAGGTTCCTCCAGTGTGGAGACCTGCTGATTTAAATGCTAATCCAGCTGTCCCAGCTCATTTTCAGCGTGTTTGGGTACATGTTCCATGGAAGCGATCTGAAGTGTTAGCGCTTAAACAGACATTGCCTGACCCCCGTAAAAACCCTACCGGTTATTATAAGGAGTTGTCACAAACTGCAGAATCATGTGTAATGAATTTGGCTGACATAGATATGTTGTTTGGGAATGTTGTTCCACAGCCTTTATGGGGATCCATTCGTAATGTAGATCACGCTGCAGAATTGGGTAACACGTGGGCTAATATCATTGCTGCAGATGCTGGCCAAGTTGGTGGCGCGAAACCTGACCCTTTAGTAGCAGAACTCCCTGGTAGAATTATCACCTACATGAAAACTATAATGCCTGCGATGCGCGTAAATTGGGATAAACTATCCGCATGTAAGCAGAAGAAAGATGAGACAGTGTCCGATTTCTTTACCAGGTTTGAAGAAACGTTTATCGACCACAGTGGTCAAGACATGAGCACTGAAGGTGGCCAACGGTTATTTGTTGATAAATTTGTGCAGAATCTACTTCCCGAGTTGTGTAAAAAATTAAAAGACTCAGAAAGTTCTTGGGCTGTTTCCTCTTCAGCGCAAATACTGGCTACTGCACAGTATTATGAGAATAGAGACAAAGATGAGAAGGATAGAACAGATAAGAAGACGAAAGAACTAAAAACAAAGGTCCTCTTGCAGCAGGCTTATCCACCACGTGGAGGACAGAGTAATTATAGGCAAACACAAGGTATCTATCAGCAACCCCAACAATTTCAGAATAGTCAGCAAATGAATGGGTATTATCAACCACGAATCCCTGTAGGTCCCAACCAATGTTCATATTGCAAAGAGGAAGGGCATTTTAAATATAGTTGCCCTAAATGAAAGCAGCGTAACAGTAATGCATATGGCGCAAGAGGTAGAGGTGGTCAGCAAGCTCCTAGAGGCAGAGGGCGTGGAAATGCTCCCCAGAACGCGCGTCCTCTTCCACCTCAAAATACCATAAATAGCTTTGACCAGCAAGCCAACGCGACTGGTAATACAGCTCAGTACTACAATAATGATTATTATGCAGAAGACGACAATGTAGAAGATAATGATTACTAGGACAGCCGTAGACAGAGAGAGGGAGTTGTTTCAGTGCCAGTGGATCAGAGCGGACCTTATGTTAAAGTAACTACAGCAAATGTAACGGAGCCCTTTCTGCTGGATACTGGTGCTGCAAAGAGTTCAATCATGCATTCAAAACTCCCTGGCGCGCCTTTGTCTGGCGAAATGAATGTTTCAGTAGGTTTTTCTGGCGCCCCAGTTAGGAACCCGATTTCTAGGCCTATGTCGCTTTCTGTTGGACCTTGTGAGCTAAAAGCACCCCTCATCCTAACGACAGGTTGTGGTGAAAATTTGCTAGGCTTAGATTTGCTAAAAAGATTGCATGCAACGCTATATTGTTCTCCCTCAGGAGTACAACTTACATTAGGCAAGAAAGTGATTTCCCCGATGTATTTGTCTAAAAATGCAATGCCACCTGAATTGTCATCCCTTCCGGATGTCCTTTGGGCTACTGGTCCCAATGATGTGGGTCTTTTGGAAATACCGCCATACGTGGTCACTTTAAAAGCCAATGTCAGACTGCCACGTATTCCCCAGTACAAGATCTCCAATGAAGGTCAGAAAACATTGTTAGCAATTGTCAGTGATTTGATTAAAAAGGGTGTAATTGAAGAGACAAGAGGCAACGTTTGCAATAGTCCTGTTTTACCTGTCTTAAAACGAACGGACCCTTCACAGCCACCTGTTTACAGATTTGTGATTGATCTTAGAGAGGTTAATAAGATTGTTGTGCCACAGTTTCCAGTTGTCCCTGATATAACTGCCTTGTTAACCATGATTCCAGCCTCCGCTGCATGGTTCTCAGTGATCGATCTGAATAATGCCTTTTTCAGCATCCCAATTGCAGAGGAGAGCAGAGACATTTTTGGCTTTAGTTTAGGAGGTCGAAGCTTCCGCTTTAAACGCGCTCCCCAGGGCTACTGTGAAAGTCCATCAATATACAGTCAGGCTTTAAAAGCGCGGCTTGATGCACTGGTTTTACCCAGTGGCGCTATCCTCATTCAGTACGTCGACGATATACTAATCGCCGCGGATACTGAAAAGATTTGCAAAAATGCTACCTTGTCATTGTTGCGTCATTTGTCTGCCTTTCATCACAAAGTGTCTCTCTCAAAGCTGCAATATTGTCGACAAGAAGTGACCTACTTAGGTCATCTCTTATCGAAGGAGGGAAGGAAACTGACCCCAGAAAGAATTCAAGCCATTGCACAGTTGAGTGTGCCAAGAACACAGAGAGAAGTACGTGCTTTCTTGGGCATTACTTCATACTGTAGGCACTGGATTTCCAATTTTTCCTTGTTGGCAAAAACTTTGTTAGCATTAACATGCAAAGACACACCGAATCCTATTCCATGGTCTGAAGAGTGTCAGAAAAGTTTTTTGGAATTGCGTAATGCATTATGTTCAGCTCCTGTGTTGGGTACCCCTGACTACAGCAAGCCTTTTACATTGTATGTTCATGAGAAAGATGGTTGCGCATTATCAGTGTTAACACAGCCTTTTGGCAACAGACCGCGTCCATGCGCGTATTTTTCGTCAACCTTGGACCCGGTAGCGAGGGCATTGCCAAGTTGTCTGAGAGCCACAGCCGCTGCAGCTATGTCTATTCGACAGTCTGCTGGCCTAGTAATGGATAATACATTGATTGTTATGGTTCCACATGCTGTGGACACACTGTTAAACAGGACCAAGACACAGCACTTAACTAGTGCGCGATTATCTGGTTATGAGCTGACACTGTTAGCAAACCATATACACATAAAGAGATGCAACACGTTGAATCCAGCTACACTATTACCAATCCCATCAGACCTAGATGAGATTGAGCAACATGATTGTCTGTTCAGAACAGAAGAAGAGATGAAAGGAAGAGTAGATCTTAAAGATACTCCCCTGACTGAGTGTGATGGTACTTTATAGGTGGATGGTTCGTGTTTTAAGCTTCCAAATGGTGATACGACTGCTGCATATGCTATCACGACTTTGCACACGATTGTGGAAATTGCGCGTGTGCCACAGAATTCGGCTCAAGCAGCAGAACTGATTGCCCTTACAAGAGCATGCGTGTTGTCTGAAGGAATGAAAGTGAACATATATACGGATAGCCAGTACGCCTTTGGCGTGGCTCATAGTTTTGGGCGATTGTGGAAAGAATGTGGGTTCCTGACTTCGCATGGAGCTAAGATTCAGAATGGCAAGCTGGTGAATGATTTCCTTGAGTCGCTGACCCTACCGTTACAAGTTGCGATTATGAAATGCAGCGCGCACAAGAAAATCACTGATGATGTTGGTCGTGGTAATGCGTTTGCTGATGAAGTCGCGAAAGAAACAGCAAAAGATGTGAAGACTCGAATGTATGTTGCAGGCTCTGCAAGATGGGTTGGTGATGTTGGAATGTGTGAAAACATAATAGAGAGTGTAAAGTCCCTTAAAGCTGAAGCCACAGAGAAAGAGTTGAGCAAGTGGAGAGAAAGTATGGGTAAGTTGGATGAGAATGGTTGTTGGGTCGATTTGTCAGAACATCGGCGATGGTTGTTACCTGATGCATATGTGCTTCCAGTGGTTACTATGGCACATGGGATGGCACATATCAGTATGAAAGGAATCTGTAAGTTGTTGGCTCCAGTATGGCAGAATTCTGGAATTCATAAGTGTGCAGAGAATGTGGTCAAGAATTGTATGGTATGCTTGAAGTACAACCCTGGTAGGGGAACCCCAACTCCAGCTGGTCATTTTGCGCCTCCATCTTATCCATTTGAAGTTTTGCAGTTAGATTTTATCCACATGGAAAGATGCAACAACCTGAAATATGTATTGGTGGTTGTTTGCGCTTTCTCAAAATGGATAGAGGCCTATCCCCTAAAAGACAACACTGCTCTATCCACAGCCAAAGCTCTTGTGAAGGAATTTTTCCCTAGGTTTGGAATTCCAAGAATGGTGTGGAGTGATAATGGGAGTGAATTTGTGGGTCAAGTGATGAAGAATGTGTGTGAAGGATTAGGGGTTAAGCAGAAATTCCACGCTGCAAATCACCCCCAATCAGCTGGATTAGTAGAGCGCTACAATGGCGCTCTAAAACTCAAACTGGCCAAAATCCAAGCGAGCTCAGGTCTTAAATGGCCTGACGCTCTGCCTCTAGCACTCCTGTCCACCAGAATGACTGTGCATTCACGAGTGGGACTTAGTCCCTACGAGGTCGTTTTTGGCCGCCCGGCCAATGTATGGGGTGTGCCAAGACCGACGAAATTCAGTGAAATCGAACATCCAGTACTGCTTGATTATTTGTACGAATTGACGGCTAAATTACGTGTTTTACACCAACAGGTGCACGATACTCTTCCCCAGGCCTCTGAGGCTCCAGGACACCCTATCGACCCTGGCACGTGGGTTTTGGTGAAAAATTTTCAGCGCAAAGGCAACGATGAACCTCGTTGGATCGGCCCCCATCTCGTACTTCTGTCTACAAGATCAGCTGTTCGAGTAAAGGGGAAGAAGAACTGGATCCACGGCGCCCACGTGAAAAGGATCCCTTTGCCTCTGCCGTATGACCAGTGGGTCCAGGAGGGTATCGCTGACTCTGAAACAGACACTGTATCTCGTTTTGTGCCGTTCAGTGATGCACGCATAAAAGGCACAACTTCAGCACAGGAGAGTGACGATATTTTGCAAGAAGCTGTGCCACCGTCAATTCGATTGGACACCACAGAGCCTGAACTCTTGTTTCAAGATCAAACAGTACCTGGCCGTTTTCATTATAATCTAAGACCAAGGCCTATGGACAAATAAATATTCTTTTTCCTTACCCTTTTTGTTTTTAATAACCAGAGCTCTCCCATCTGAAGGACTTTCTTGATTTTTGTTTTTGGAACCACCATCCGGGTTCAGCCGCAGGGTCGCGGTGCCAAGACTTTGGGGTACAGGCCGAAGACGTTAGGTCAACGGTTCTGGTTGGTCTAGGGCGTTCCCTGGACTGACAGGCGTACTCCTTAGCAGAAGATACTCACCCGCCGCGAGCGGCACGATTAGATGATGGAGTTTTGTAAGATGGAGCGACTCGCTGAGGAAATGAACTTTAAAGCAAGAATGTGTAAAATAATGAAGAGCAAACGTTTTGTATTTTTATGCCTGTTTGTATTATGTTGTATGGTAGTGTCTACTGTAGGATTTGTATTCTTCTCCTCTCAAGAGCCCATTGCACCCACTGTACAGCCTATGCCTCCTCCTACTGTCTCCTCACACTCTTTTCACCCTCTGCCTGAACATGAACAAGCTAGACGGTCTGAGTTTGTAAACAACTCGTTTATTCAGCTCCTGCACCAGCACCAACTAGTGATGAATACAACAAATTGCTGGGTGTGTGGTTTAATGCCACATACCATTAATAAGGGTATTCCTTATCTAGTGCTGCCGTTTAGTTACAATGGATCGTCATGGGCATTCCAGACTATGTTTCTCTTTGCTCTAGATGCGTACTCCCCGCGACAACCGCGTTCCATCAGACCTAGCACCAATAATAAAGCCCTAATGAAAGGAGTTGCCGATATGAGCAGAGATATCGATGCATACTCATCTATTCCCAAAGAAGAGTTGAGAGCTTATGTAGGGTGGAATGCGACGGGGTATAGTATTAGTCTGGGTGAAAGACAGCGAAAAATCTCATCCCCAATCTGGGTCGTACCCCACATAGGTCGGTTCTGTTTGCAAGGTAATGGTCAGAATCCTAGAGCTCAACTGGGAAGAAGTGACTGTACTGAAACGTACACTTTTCCGTCACAGTTTTCCCCTGCGTTTTTGGCTGCCAAGGGTACATATTTTATCTGCAATGACCGAGCATATACATGGTTGCCCCCTGACTTCTCGGGCACATGTTATATTGCAAATCTGCTACCGCCAACACTTACTGCCGCCTCTGACTATCACAAGACCAGAGTTGTGAGAGGCGTGATTAGTAAGGAGGATACTGCCGGTCAGGAAGCGGGAGATTTCTTTTTGGGTTTCCTGCCGTTTTGGGGACCTATGGTCAATAGTAGGAACCTGAGACAACTGACTCGTGTGGTTGAATCCACTGTTAATGTAACGGCTGATGCCCTTGGTAATTTGACAGCTGAGCTCCAAGCGGATCCCCTCATGACTTTGCAGAACCGCATGGTTCTAGACGTCATACTTGCAGACCGCGGTGGGGTATGTAAGGTTATCCAATCTAGTTGTTGCATTTTCATACCAGACAACGCTCCAACAGTTTATCAAGCCATCTCCAAACTTCATAAAATATCTGAATCCATACATGTGGATAAAGGAGATTGGTCACTGGTGGGGTGGTTCTGGGAACTGATATCTGCCTGGGGTTGGAAAGTTCTGATGGTCATTGGAATGATCTTAGCCATCCTTTTCCTGTTATGTCTGTGCATACAGTGTGCTCCTGTGATATGTGGCCTCTGTGCTACATTATGTGTAAGGAAACCTGTATCGAGGGACGAGCTAAGTAATAGGATGATGCTACAGCAACATCTCCATGACTTCGTGAATATTGACCTAGACTCGGATTGAAATGAGTATAGTTATTGCCTATGTAAGGGCAAAAGGAGGGTCTGTCGTACTTTAGAATTTGGGACCGCGTAGGAGGCAGGGCCCTACCCCTGTCTATCCCGGTATTAGTGAACCGCGAATGGTTAATGCGGTATGTACAAGTGCTTTGTATAATGTTTTAGCTATGAATGCACTGTGTATACGCTATTATACATCACTACGTGGGTTTCATCTTAGAGCGGTGGCCATCTTATGGTTGCCCTCACATAGGCTACATAGCAAGAAGCAAATACGGGCCTTTTAGAGCACCTGTGCCTTTCTTTGACTTTTCTGTGACCTGGGCAGCTTGGCTCTGCTGCCCCAGGTCAGTCCGGTCTCACGAGCTCCCCGTCCTCTGGCCACCTGTGATTAGCATCAGGGCTTGACACACCATAAAGTCTTTTCATCCTACACAAGCCTCCAGCTAATCTCTTTCGCACCTGACTGTTCCTGCTTTATGGCTTGTTTTCCAAACAGGAGATGCTCATGTTTATTGGGGCCTATCGATATCTGATGTGGGATCTGAGCCTTGCTGGGTAAATAATTGCGGGCTGGCTTAACTGGAATGTGGGATGGTCATCATGACTCTGCCTTTTCGTTTGAAATGTATACATGTATATGGCCATATCGTAAACCAAGGAATGTATGCCTGAGGCAGGATATTTTGTATTTAAGGAGAAGCCCGTTTCTGTGATTTTTAGCAGTCTCCTAAGAACATACACGCTGTTGTACTTCTTGGATACCTGTAATTGGTCTGCAGCCAATAAACTGATCTTTGACTTCACCCAGAAGACTCTGTGTTTCTGTAGGTCTGAAACAGGAAGAACCCGAAGTCATAGGGTGTGTTCCCCTGCACCGCTGGGTTTAAAATTCCCAGTACTTCATTTTTCTTAAGAGCTTTTGAAGTGGGATCATTAAAATAAGGCTGAGAGCGGGGACATGTGGACCACGCTATTTAGGGTGTTGATATTAAAAGATTTTGCAGCGAAATCATTAACTTAAGGCTGAGAACGGGGACAAACGGTCCTCATGTATTGTGAACAATGCTATATAACTACTTAGAAACAGTTTGTTCCGGATAACGCAGCATTACTGTTTATACACACTATCACGGAATCATCTGACTCCCTCGTTTAGATGGGGTCAGTCATTATTTAAAAGAAAAATGCAATCATGTGTTGCAAAGAAAGTTTTCGCAGCGGAATCATTAACGTTAGACTGAAAACGGAGACAGGCGGTTCCTTCGTATTAAGAACAGCGCTATATGACTAATTAGAATCATAGTTCGTTCAGGATAAAACAGTATTATTATTATTTATACAAACTGTTACGGCATTGTCTGACTCCCTCATTTGGATGAGGTCAGTCCTTATTTAAAAGCAACTAAAAACGCAACCATGTGTTGCAAAAAAGGCATTACGTTATGGGTTGATTCGTTCCGCTTACAAGATAAAAATTCTGCGGACTCCCTGCTCACAACAAACGACTTCCGAGTTGGGATGATAGTGTTCCTAAAGACCGGATGTTGTTTATATGGTGAATACCACGTGATGCTTGTGCTGATCAAACGTTATATTAATCATCATTTTTATAACTGATTTAGCGTTTAGACATATTGTCATTGCAAATATTATGGTTGGTAAGTTTTACCCTAAAATCAATATGTTAAAATGTATTAATAAAAAAAACAATACTCAAGTAGGGCATAATAATTGTTGGCGGCCATTTTGACATGGGAAAAAGCTATAACGCAGTATCTATCGTCATTGGAAAGATTTGAGTTTTAATTGTTTAAAGTCTAAATGTGTTTTGTAATTATATTAGCTCCACAAAGAAGTAACTTATTATATGCATTATTCATTGTTAAATGTGGTTTAGACAGGTTGTTTATCCAATATTGACAACCTTAAGGTTCAGGATATATGGCGGCCATCTTAAAGTGGCAAAGATTTAACTCTACAAAACGCTGTGGTCTACATACATGACATCATAACATTTGATTTTTAATAAAAATACCAGGTTCATTAGTAACCTGTAGACCTTTTGGTATGATGCCCTTTTTAGAGTATTCAATAAGAAAATCTGCATGCAGTTTAGTCCGAATCGCCTTTGTCCTTGAATGAAAGAGACTCCACAGTCACACTATGGATCTTGTATTGGACATCCTACTGTGCAAGCAAAAGACGAAAGAGTTGCAATAGCTAACAAATGCAATCAGATTTCAATCAAATATATTAAAACAATCATAAACCCAATATCAAGCTGGTATAATATAAAATAGTTTTATATTCTTTTATCAATCTGATATTTACATAAACAATTAAGTTTAGACAAATGTATTACAATTAGACATTAAAAACATCTCAGAATTAAATTTAAAATTTAAAAGAGAATTAAAAAAGATTGGTATACATCGTATATCAATTCCATATCAATATCATACAGATGTACTTCATACAGAAAACTACACAAACAGTCGTCGCGGTGTTTCGGTGAGATTTGATTTGTCACCTTCTTCAGGACAGAGTTTTCGTGAACAAAGTTTAAACAATAAAAAACATTTTATTAACAACATAACTAATTTATTCTCTATACCAGCTTTTTAAAAACATTTTCACAAAACCAAATATCACTCTTTAAATATTATACCTTGCACTAATTAACTACACAAAAAGTATGGATTTATACAATACATGATCCAAAGGAGAAAATAGATGTATTATTAATGTACCTAATGAATTTTACTTGTTAAGAGGCTTTTAACGTCACTCATAAAACTGAAGTGGTCCTCTGTAGTATATATATTTTTTTAAAATACAACAAAAATTATTTACAACAAGTTTATCTTAATCAAGAGAATGACTATAATTCCATAAGTCAAAACATTTTTTAGGGGCATACCTTATAACTGTGATACTCTCACTTTAAAGTTTGCGTTTGTTGGAGCCACCGATGAATGTAATTTGAAACAGGTTAAAAATATGACCTTAGGAAAATGATTACAAAATTAAATAAAACATTAGAGTGTGGTAGCCATATTTAGTCTTAACATGTATGTTGTCGAGAGGAAGGGCTTACCATTTAGAAGTTGGCCACTTCATAGTATAGCCAGTGTGCTGTGACTTTGGCTGTCTTTTTATTGACTTTTTATAATTGACGATTATCAGCTACATGAAAATAAATTGATTGTATTTAGTACTAATTCATTGCTGGGCACTTACTGCTAAATTAAGTTCAGATACATTGCTATCGATCAACCAAAATTGTTTACCTGGTCAGGTCGATTGGCAATGATAAGCCAGAAAAGGAGGAATCTGTAAATTTAAGGAAAACATATACTTGTTGATAAATTATCCATTAAGTTTGAAAACCCTCATTACTTATTCCATATCCATCCTGTCGTAGGTATATTCGCACAGATACTATAAGTGCGAGTGATTGTAGTTCGTGTATACAGGATTTAAAACTCTCAGATTAATCAATCTATGGCAGCAATATCAATCAGTTAGTCTTGTATTGTAATACACAGTGTTACCCTCCAAAAAAGGCATGTATATACACTCTTTTACATACACTTCATGACATCAATCTTGGATTGTCATTGATTATCTTCTATCACATCTGTTAATTCTGTGTGACCTGAATGTCAAAAACCGTTTCAGAAAAGTTGATATTAAATGTTAACAAAGAACTTTTGAAATGAGCGCATATCTGAAGAACTTATGCGATTGCTCATGTATAGTGTTTTTGTCGTACTTTAGAATTTGGGACCGCGTAGGAGGCAGGGCCCTACCCCTGTCTATCCCGGTATTAGTGAACCGCGAATGGTTAATGCGGTATGTACAAGTGCTTTGTATAACGTTTTAGCTATGAATGCACTGTGTATACGCTATTATACATCACTACGTGGGTTCCATCTTAGAGCGGTGGCCATCTTATGGTTGCCCTCACATAGGCTACATAGCATGAAGAAAATACGGGCCTTTTAGAGCACATGTGCCTTTCTTTGACTTTTCTGTGACCTGGGCAGCTTGGCTCTGCTGCCCCAGGTCAGTCCGGTCTCACGAGCTCCCCGTCCTCTGGCCACCTGTGATTAGCATCAGGGCTTGACACACCATAAAGTCTTTTCATCCTACACAAGCCTCCAGCTAATCTCTTTCGCACCTGACTGTTCCTGCTTTATGGCTTGTTTTCCAAACAGGAGATGCTCATGTTTATTGGGGCCTATCGATATCTGATGTGGGATCTGAGCCTTGCTGGGTAAATAATTGCGGGCTGGCTTAACTGGAATGTGGGATGGTCATCAGGACTCTGCCTTTTCGTTTGAAATGTATACATGTATATGGCCATATTGTAAACCAAGGAATGTATGCCTGAGGCAGGATATTTTGTATTTAAGGAGAAGCCCGTTTCTGTGATTTTTAGCAGTCTCCTAAGAACATACACGCTGTTGTACTTCTTGGATACCTGTAATTGGTCTGCAGCCAATAAACTGATCTTTGACTTCACCCAGAAGACTCTGTGTTTCTGTAGGTCTGAAACAGGAAGAACCCGAAGTGATAGGGTGTGTTCCCCTGCACCGCTGGGTTTAAAATTCCCAGTACTTCAGTTGGCGCCCAACATTGGGCGATTTCAGCGGTACCGGTCCAAGTCAGAGGTTCGTGAGGAGCTTCGTGTGGAAATTCTGGAGGAAGGCCGCCACTTCATCGACCCCTGCATGTCGACGTGGTCCTAAAGTCTTTTCTGCGAGGTTCTCCGCGTCCCGACGGCTACGAAGGACTGCTGCCCTGATTAATCGCCCTGTTTTGGACCCTTGATGATTTTGGTAGAGCGAAACAATCGAGAGAATCTTCTGGTGACGCCATTGATCATCGATATTCAGTTAAGTATAAGTGGAGCGTCTCCCAGTTTGAATTTGGTATCCTTCGGGATAATTTTGATTTGGAGTTTGCAAACCCCAAAGCCAGAGGACTCGTGTATTCAAGAGACTATCGTAATCGATAATCCTTTGAAGTTTGGAACTAGACTAGTGAGCAAAGATGCCTGGTGCTAGTGTATTTGGAAGATTGTTTTGTTTGAGTTGTGGAAGGGATTTCCAGTTAGAGGATCCATGTCCGGTTCCTCCAATTGGAATTCCAACTTATGAGCTTTATGTAAAACATGGCGTGGGCCCCATTGCATATAATGAAGTATGGATCCGATACACCAGAAAGGACGGTGTTTTAAAATAGCCCCAAAATGGTAGTTTCGATGCAGATATCTTAGATAATTTGGAAGTGAAATTGTTTAAAAAGAAAGCCCGGCCGGCGATGTTTGATTCTTTCCGCCTATGGCGAAAGGAAGCCAAACAGAAGGAAATTAAGCTAGCGAAAAGAAATAAGAGAGAAAGAGGTATGTCAGTGATGCAAGCAGCTGTGCAATTTAAAGATAATGAGGAGGAACAAATGAATGAGCAATTGCACAGACAGCGCAAACTAGGGATTGATAAATGTTACCCTGTTTTGTCACCCCTTGTGCAAGATGAGACAAAAGAGAAAGAAAAAGATTCCCTAATGTCCCATTTGTTAAGTTCACCACCCCCGTATGCACAAAATGCCACCGCACCTCCACAGCTTGTAAATGTGCAGCCTCCAGCAAATATGCCGCAAGCCTTCCCGCAGCTGCCAGCTCCTCCTCAGCTGGCTCCTATCCCTGCAGTGCAGCCCTCTCAAGGGTCGCCAGTTTTATTACCTGTTACCCCCGCGCTTCCTGCGACTTTGCCTAGCACGCCAGCGGTTTCCCCTGGCGCTCCTTCTTACACTACCCAGGTACCTGTATCTGAATCTGTTTTTCTTCCCTCTGTCTATCCCCCCGTTTTCGCCTCAACTTCTCCTTCAGCACGACAACAACTAGCTAATGTAGTTACTAGTTTAATGTCGCCTCTCTTTGGGTCATCTAGTGCGACTCCTGGCTTACAGCGCAAGCAATTGCGCAGTCAGCTGCCTGGTCCCGACGAGAAAGAGGTGTTAGATTATCTGGCGCGTAGGTGGATTGGTTTTCCTTCACTCTATGATGTGGAATCAGTTGTTACCGTTTTTCATCAATGGGATGCCCCAACACAGAGGTATGTCTTTGACAAAATGTGTGAATTCCTCTGTGAGGAATTGGAGGATAATGGTGCAAACCCAAACCCACAGGAATTGTGTCGAGTGCGATTTGATTTTGAAAAAGGTACAATTGTGGGTCCCAATGTAGATAAAGCAGTTGCAACTTTACTGTCCTTCAGAAATGGCGATTGTCAGCAATCATTGTTCGAACAGGAACTCCCTGTGGGGAAAAAGGTAAAAGCGCGCCAATATCCGATGCGTGAGGTTCCTCCAGTGTGGAGACCTGCTGATTTAAATGCTAATCCAGCTGTCCCAGCTCATTTTCAGCGTGTTTGGGTACATGTTCCATGGAAGCGATCTGAAGTGTTAGCGCTTAAACAGACATTGCCTGACCCCCGTAAAAACCCTACCGGTTATTATAAGGAGTTGTCACAAACTGCAGAATCATGTGTAATGAATTTGGCTGACATAGATATGTTGTTTGGGAATGTTGTTCCACAGCCTTTATGGGGATCCATTCGTAATGTAGATCACGCTGCAGAATTGGGTAACACGTGGGCTAATATCATTGCTGCAGATGCTGGCCAAGTTGGTGGCGCGAAACCTGACCCTTTAGTAGCAGAACTCCCTGGTAGAATTATCACCTACATGAAAACTATAATGCCTGCGATGCGCGTAAATTGGGATAAACTATCCGCATGTAAGCAGAAGAAAGATGAGAGAGTGTCCGAGTTCTTTACCAGGTTTGAAGAAACGTTTATCGACCACAGTGGTCAAGACATGAGCACTGAAGGTGGCCAACGGTTATTTGTTGATAAATTTGTGCAGAATCTACTTCCCGAGTTGTGTAAAAAATTAAAAGACTCAGAAAGTTCTTGGGCTGTTTCCTCTTCAGCGCAAATACTGGCTACTGCACAGTATTATGAGAATAGAGACAAAGATGAGAAGGATAGAACAGATACGAAGACGAAAGAACTAAAAACAAAGGTCCTCTTGCAGCAGGCTTATCCACCACGTGGAGGACAGAGTAATTATAGGCAAACACAAGGTATCTATCAGCAACCCCAACAATTTCAGAATAGTCAGCAAATGAATGGGTATTATCAACCACGAATCCCTGTAGGTCCCAACCAATGTTCATATTGCAAAGAGGAAGGGCATTTTAAATATAGTTGCCCTAAATGAATGCAGCGTAACAGTAATGCGTATGGCGCAAGAGGTAGAGGTGGTCAGCAAGCTCCTAGAGGCAGAGGGCGTGGAAATGCTCCCCAGAACGCGCGTCCTCTTCCACCTCAAAATACCATAAATAGCTTTGACCAGCAAGCCAACGCGACTGGTAATACAGCTCAGTACTACAATAATGATTATTATGCAGAAGACGACAATGTAGAAGATAATGATTACTAGGACAGCCGTAGACAGAGAGAGGGAGTTGTTTCAGTGCCAGTGGATCAGAGCGGACCTTATGTTAAAGTAACTACAGCAAATGTAACGGAGCCCTTTCTGCTGGATACTGGTGCTGCAAAGAGTTCAATCATGCATTCAAAACTCCCTGGCGCGCCTTTGTCTGGCGAAATGAATGTTTCAGTAGGTTTTTCTGGCGCCCCAGTTAGGAACCCGATTTCTAGGCCTATGTCGCTTTCTGTTGGACCTTGTGAGCTAAAAGCACCCCTCATCCTAACGACAGGTTGTGGTGAAAATCTGCTAGGCTTAGATTTGCTAAAAAGATTGCATGCAACGCTATATTGTTCTCCCTCAGGAGTACAATTTACATTAGGCAAGAAAGTGATTTCCCCGATGTATTTGTCTAAAAATGCAATGCCACCTGAATTGTCATCCCTTCCGGATGTCCTTTGGGCTACTGGTCCCAATGATGTGGGTCTTTTGGAAATACCGCCATACGTGGTCACTTTAAAAGCCAATGTCAGACTGCCACGTATTCCCCAGTACAAGATCTCCAATGAAGGTCAGAAAGCATTGTTAGCAATTGTCAGTGATTTGATTAAAAAGGGTGTAATTGAAGAGACAAGAGGCAACGTTTGCAATAGTCCTGTTTCACCTGTCTTAAAACGAACGGACCCTTCACAGCCACCTGTTTACAGATTTGTGATTGATCTTAGAGAGGTTAATAAGATTGTTGTGCCACAGTTTCCAGTTGTCCCTGATATAACTGCCTTGTTAACCATGATTCCAGCCTCCGCTGCATGGTTCTCAGTGATCGATCTAAATAATGCCTTTTTCAGCATCCCAATTGCAGAGGAGAGCAGAGACATTTTTGGCTTTAGTTTAGGAGGTCGAAGCTTCCGCTTTAAACGCGCTCCCCAGGGCTACTGTGAAAGTCCATCAATATACAGTCAGGCTTTAAAAGCGCAGCTTGATGCACTGGTTTTACCCAGTGGCGCTATCCTCATTCAGTACGTCGACGATTTACTAATCGCCGCGGATACTGAAAAGATTTGCAAAAATGCTACCTTGTCATTGTTGCGTCATTTGTCTGCCTTTCATCACAAAGTGTCTCTCTCAAAGCTGCAATATTGTCGACAAGAAGTGACCTACTTAGGTCATCTCTTATCGAAGGAGGGAAGGAAACTGACCCCAGAAAGAATTCAAGCCATTGCACAGTTGAGTGTGCCAAGAACACAGAGAGAAGTACGTGCTTTCTTGGGCATTACTTCATACTGTAGGCACTGGATTCCCAATTTTTCCTTGTTGGCAAAACCTTTGTTAGCATTAACATGCAAAGACACACCGAATCCTATTCCATGGTCTGAAGAGTGTCAGAAAAGTTTTTGGGAATTGCGTAATGCATTATGTTCAGCTCCTGTGTTGGGTACCCCTGACTACAGCAAGCCTTTTACATTGTATGTTCATGAGAAAGATGGTTGCGCATTATCAGTGTTAACACAGCCTTTTGGTGACAGACCGCGTCCATGCGCGTATTTTTCGTCAACCTTGGACCCGGTAGCGAGGGCATTGCCAAGTTGTCTGAGAGCCACAGCCGCTGCAGCTATGTCTATTCGACAGTCTGCTGGCCTAGTAATGGATAATACATTGATTGTTATGGTTCCACATGCTGTGGACACACTGTTAAACAGGACCAAGACACAGCACTTAACTAGTGCGCGATTATCTGGTTATGAGCTGACACTGTTAGCAAACCATATACACATAAAGAGATGCAACACGTTGAATCCAGCTACACTATTACCAATCCCCGCAGACCTAGATGAGATTGAGCAACATGATTGTCTGTTCAGAACAGAAGAAGAGATGAAAGGAAGAGTAGATCTTAAAGATACTCCCCTGACTGAGTGTGATGGTACTTTATGGGTGGATGGTTCGTGTTTTAAGCTTCCAAATGGTGATACGACTGCTGCATATGCTATCACGACTTTGCACACGATTGTGGAAATTGCGCGTGTGCCACAGAATTCGGCTCAAGCAGCAGAACTGATTGCCCTTACAAGAGCATGCGTGTTGTCTGAAGGAATGAAAGTGAACATATATACGGATAGCCAGTACGCCTTTGGCGTGGCTCATAGTTTTGGGCGATTGTGGAAAGAACGTGGGTTCCTGACTTCACATGGAGCTAAGATTCAGAATGGCAAGCTGGTGAATGATTTCCTTGAGTCGCTGACCCTACCGTTACAAGTTGCGATTATGAAATGCAGTGCGCACAAGAAAATCACTGATGATGTTGGTCGTGGTAATGCGTTTGCTGATGAAGTCGCGAAAGAAACAGCAAAAGATGTGAAGACTCGAATGTATGTTGCAGGCTCTGCAAGATGGGTTGGTGATGTTGGAATGTGTGAAAACATAATAGAGAGTGTAAAGTCCCTTCAAGCTGAAGCCACAGAGAAAGAGTTAAGCAAGTGGAGAGAAAGTATGGGTAAGTTGGATGAGAATGGTTGTTGGATTGATTTGTCAGAACATAGGCGATGGTTGTTACCTGATGCATATGTGCTTCCAGTGGTTACTATGGCACATGGAATGGCACATATCAGTACGAAAGGAATCTGTAAGTTGTTGGCTCCAGTATGGCAGAATGCTGGAATTCATAAGTGTGCAGAGAATGTGGTCAAGAATTGTATGGTATGCTTGAAGTACAACCCTGGTAGGGGAACCCCAACTCCAGCTGGTCATTTTGCGCCTCCATCTTATCCATTTGAAGTTTTGCAGTTAGATTTTATCCACATGGAAAGATGCAACAACCTGAAATATGTATTGGTGGTTGTTTGCGCTTTCTCAAAATGGATAGAGGCCTATCCCCTAAAAGACAACACTGCTCTATCCACAGCCAAAGCCCTTGTGAAGGAATTTTTCCCTAGGTTTGGAATGCCAAGAATGGTGTGGAGTGATAATGGGAGTGAATTTGTGGGTCAAGTGATGAAGAATGTGTGTGAGGGATTAGGGGTTAAGCAGAAATTCCACGCTGCAAATCACCCCCAATCAGCTGGATTAGTAGAGCGCTACAATGGCGCTCTAAAACTCAAACTGGCCAAAATCCAAGCAAGCTCAGGTCTTAAATGGCCTGACGCTCTGCCTCTAGCACTCCTGTCCACCAGAATGACTGTGCATTCACGAGTGGGACTTAGTCCCTACGAGGTCGTTTTTGGCCGCCCGGCCAATGTATGGGGTGTGCCAAGACCGACGAAATTCAGTGAAATCGAACATCCAGTACTGCTTGATTATTTGTATGAATTGACGGCTAAATTACGTGTTTTACACCAACAGGTGCACAATACTCTTCCCCAGGCCTCTGAGGCTCCAGGATACCCTATCGACCCTGGCACGTGGGTTTTGGTGAAAAATTTTCAGCGCAAAGGCAACGATGAACCTCGTTGGATCGGCCCCCATCTCGTACTTCTGTCTACAAGATCAGCTGTTCGAGTAAAGGGGAAGAAGAACTGGATCCACGGCGCCCACGTGAAAAGGATCCCTTTGCCTCTGCCGTATGACCAGTGGGTCCAGGAGGGTATCGCTGACTCTGAAACAGACACTGTATCTCGTTTTGTGCCGTTCAGTGATGCACGCATAAAAGGCACAACTTCAGCACAGGAGAGTGACGATATTTTGCAAGAAGCTGTGCCACCGTCAATTCGATTGGACACCACAGAGCCTGAACTCTTGTTTCAAGATCAAACAGTACCTGGCCGTTTTCATTATAATCTAAGACCAAGGCCTATGGACAAATAAATATTCTTTTTCCTTACCCTTTTTGTTTTTGATAACCAGAGCTCTCCCATCTGAAGGACTTTCTTGATTTTTGTTTTTGGAACCACCATCCGGGTTCAGCCGCAGGGTCGCGGTGCCAAGACTTTGGGGTACAGGCCGAAGACGTTAGGTCAACGGTTCTGGTTGGTCTAGGGCGTTCCCTGGACTGACAGGCGTACTCCTTAGCAGAAGATACTCACCCGCCGCGAGCGGCACGATTAGAGGATGGAGTTTTGTAAGATGGAGAGACTCGCTGAGGAAATGAACTTTAAAGCAAGAATGTGTAAAATAATGAAGAGCAAACGTTTTGTATTTTTATGCCTGTTTGTATTATGTAGTATGGTAGTGTCTACTGTAGGATTTGTATTCTTCTCCTCTCAAGAGCCCATTGCACCCACTGTACAGCCTATGCCTCCTCCTACTGTCTCCTCACACTCTTTTCACCCTCTGCCTGAACATGAACAAGCTAGACGGTCTGAGTTTGTAAACAACTCGTTTATTCAGCTCCTGCACCAGCACCAACTAGTGATGAATACAACAAATTGCTGGGTGTGTGGTTTAATGCCACATACCATTAATAAGGGTATTCCTTATCTAGTGCTGCCGTTTAGTTACAATGGATCGTCATGGGCATTCCAGACTATGTTTCTCTTTGCTCTAGATGCGTACTCCCCGCGACAACCGCGTTCCATCAGACCTAGCACCAATAATAAAGCCCTAATGAAAGGAGTTGCCGATATGAGCAGAGATATCGATGCATACTCATCTATTCCCAAAGAAGAGTTGAGAGCTTATGTAGGGTGGAACGCGACGGGGTATAGTATTAGTCTGGGTGAAAGACAGCGAAAAATCTCATCCCCAATCTGGGTCATACCCCACATAGGTCGGTTCTGTTTGCAAGGTAATGGTCAGAATCCTAGAGCTCAACTGGGAAGAAGTGACTGTACTGAAACGTACACTTTTCCGTCACAGTTTTCCCCAGCGTTTTTGGCTGCCAAGGGTACATATTTTATCTGCAATGACCGAGCATATACATGGTTGCCCCCTGACTTCTCGGGCACATGTTATATTGCAAATCTGCTACCGCCAACATTTACTGCCGCCTCTGACTATCACAAGACCAGAGTTGTGAGAGGCGTGATTAGTAAGGAGGATACTGCCGGTCAGGAAGCGGGAGATTTCTTTTTGGGTTTCCTGCCGTTTTGGGGACCTATGGTCAATTGTAGGAACCTGAGACAACTGACTCGTGTGGTTGAATCCACTGTTAATGTAACGGCTGATGCCCTTGGTAATTTGACAGCTGAGCTCCAAGCGGATCCCCTCATGACTTTGCAGAACCGCATGGTTCTAGACGTCATACTTGCAGACCGCGGTGGGGTATGTAAGGTTATCCAATCTAGTTGTTGCATTTTCATACCAGACAACGCTCCAACAGTTTATCAAGCCATCTCCAAACTTCATAAAATATCTGAATCCATACATGTGGATAAAGGAGATTGGTCACTGGTGGGGTGGTTCTGGGAACTGATATCTGCCTGGGGTTGGAAAGTTCTGATGGTCATTGGAATGATCTTAGCCATCCTTTTCCTGTTCTGTCTGTGCATACAGTGTGCTCCTGTGATATGTGGCCTCTGTGCTACATTATGTGTAAGGAAACCTGTATCGAGGGACGAGCTAAGTAATAGGATGATGCTACAGCAACATCTCCATGACTTCGTGAATATTGACCTAGACTCGGATTGAAATGAGTATAGTTATTGCCTATGTAAGGGCAAAAGGAGGGTCTGTCGTACTTTAGAATTTGGGACCGCGTAGGAGGCAGGGCCCTACCCCTGTCTATCCCGGTATTAGTGAACCGCGAATGGTTAATGCGGTATGTACAAGTGCTTTGCATAACGTTTTAGCTATGAATGCACTGTGTATACGCTATTATACATCACTACGTGGGTTCCATCTTAGAGCGGTGGCCATCTTATGGTTGCCCTCACATAGGCTACATAGCAAGAAGCAAATACGGGCCTTTTAGAGCACCTGTGCCTTTCTTTGACTTTTCTGTGACCTGGGCAGCTTGGCTCTGCTGCCCCAGGTCAGTCCGGTCTCACGAGCTCCCCGTCCTCTGGCCACCTGTGATTAGCATCAGGGCTTGACACACCATAAAGTCTTTTCATCCTACACAAGCCTCCAGCTAATCTCTTTCGCACCTGACTGTTCCTGCTTTATGGCTTGTTTTCCAAACAGGAGATGCTCATGTTTATTGGGGCCTATCGATATCTGATGTGGGATCTGAGCCTTGCTGGGTAAATAATTGCGGGCTGGCTTAACTGGAATGTGGGATGGTCATCATGACTCTGCCTTTTCGTTTGAAATGTATACATGTATATGGCCATATCGTAAACCAAGGAATGTATGCCTGAGGCAGGATATTTTGTATTTAAGGAGAAGCCCGTTTCTGTGATTTTTAGCAGTCTCCTAAGAACATACACGCTGTTGTACTTCTTGGATACCTGTAATTGGTCTGCAGCCAATAAACTGATCTTTGACTTCACCCAGAAGACTCTGTGTTTCTGTAGGTCTGAAACAGGAAGAACCCGAAGTCATAGGGTGTGTTCCCCTGCACCGCTGGGTTTAAAATTCCCAGTACTTCATTTTTCTTAAGAGCTTTTGAAGTGGGATCATTAAAATAAGGCTGAGAGCGGGGACATGTGGACCACGCTATTTAGGGTGTTGATATTAAAAGATTTTGCAGCGAAATCATTAACTTAAGGCTGAGAACGGGGACAAACGGTTCCTCATGTATTGTGAACATTGCTATATAACTACTTAGAAACAGTTTGTTCTGGATAACGCAGCATTACTGTTTATACACACTATCACGGAATCATCTGACTCCCTCGTTTAGATGGGGTCAGTCATTATTTAAAAGAAAAATGCAATCATGTGTTGCAAAGAAAGTTTTCGCAGCGGAATCATTAACGTTAGACTGAAAACGGAGACAGGCGGTTCCTTCGTATTAAGAACAGCGCTATATGACTAATTAGAATCATAGTTCGTTCAGGATAAAACAGTATTATTATTATTTATACAAACTGTTACGGCATTGTCTGACTCCCTCATTTGGATGAGGTCAGTCCTTATTTAAAAGCAACTAAAAACGCAACCATGTGTTGCAAAAAAGGCATTACGTTATGGGTTGATTCGTTCCGCTTACAAGATAAAAATTCTGCGGACTCCCTGCTCACAACAAACGACTTCCGAGTTGGGATGATAGTGTTCCCAAAGACCGGATGTTGTTTATATGGTGAATACCACGTGATGCTTGTGCTGATCAAACGTTATATTAATCATCATTTTTATAACTGATTTAGCGTTTAGACATATTGTCATTGCAAATATTATGGTTGGTAAGTTTTACCCTAAAATCAATATGTTAAAATGTATTAATAAAAAAAACAATACTCAAGTAGGGCATAATAATTGTTGGCGGCCATTTTGACATGGGAAAAAGCTATAACGCAGTATCTATCGTCATTGGAAAGATTTGAGTTTTAATTGTTTAAAGTCTAAATGTGTTTTGTAATTATATTAGCTCCACAAAGAAGTAACTTATTATATGCATTATTCATTGTTAAATGTGGTTTAGACAGGTTGTTTATCCAATATTGACAACCTTAAGGTTCAGGATATATGGCGGCCATCTTAAAGTGGCAAAGATTTAACTCTACAAAACGCTGTGGTCTACATACATGACATCATAACATTTGATTTTTAATAAAAATACCAGGTTCATTATTAACCTGTAGACCTTTTGGTATGATGCCCTTTTTAGAGTATTCAATAAGAAAATCTGCATGCAGTTTAGTCCGAATCGCCTTTGTCCTTGAATGAAAGAGACTCCACAGTCACACTATGGATCTTGTATTGGACATCCTACTGTGCAAGCAAAAAACGAAAGAGTTGCAATAGCTAACAAATGCAATCAGATTTCAATCAAATATATTAAAACAATCATAAACCCAATATCAAGCTGGTATAATATAAAATAGTTTTATATTCTTTTATCAATCTGATATTTACATAAACAATTAAGTTTAGACAAATGTATTACAATTAGACATTAAAAACATCTCAGAATTAAATTTAAAATTTAAAAGAGAATTAAAAAAGATTGGTATACATCGTATATCAATTCCATATCAATATCATACAGATTTACTTCATACAGAAAACTACACAAACAGTCGTCGCGGTGTTTCGGTGAGATTTGATTTGTCACCTTCTTCAGGACAGAGTTTTCGTAAACAAAGTCTAAACAATAAAAAACATTTTATTAACAACATAACTAATTTATTCTCTATACCAGCTTTTTAAAAACATTTTCACAAAACCAAATATCACTCTTTAAATATTATACCTTGCACTAATTAACTACACAAAAAGTATGGATTTATACAATACATGATCCAAAGGAGAAAATAGATGTATTATTAATGTACCTAATGAATTTTACTTGTTAAGAGGCTTTTAACGTCACTCATAAAACTGAAGCGGTCCTCTGTAGTATATATTTTTTTTTAAAATACAACAGAAATAATTTACAACAAGTTTATCTTAATCAAGAGAATGACTATAATTCCATAAGTCAAAACATTTTTTAGGGGCATACCTTATAACTGTGATACTCTCACTTTAAAGTTTGCGTTTGTTGGAGCCACCGATGAATGTAATTTGAAACAGGTTAAAAATATGACCGTAGGAAAATGATTACAAAATTAAATAAAACATTAGAGTGTGGTAGCCATATTTAGTCTTAACATGTATGTTGTCGAGAGGAAGGGCTTACCATTTAGAAGTTGGCCACTTCATAGTATAGCCAGTGTGCCATGACTTTGGTTGTCTTTTTATTGTCTTTTTATAATTGATGATTATCAGCTACATGAAAATAAATTGATTGTATTTAGTACTAATTCATTGCTGGTCACTTACTGCTAAATTAAGTTCAGATACATTGCTATCGATCCACAAAAATTGTTTACCTGGTCAGGTTGATTGGCAATGATACGCCAGAAAAGGAGAAATCTGTAAATTTAAGGAAAACATATACTTGTTGATAAATTCTCTCTTAATTTCGAAAACCCTTATTACTTATTCCATATCCATCCCATTGTAGATATATTCGCACAGATACTATAGGTGTGAGTGATTTTAGTTCGTGTATATGGGATTTTAATCTCTCAGAGTAATTAATCTATGGCAGCAATATCAATCAGTTAATTGTATATTGTAATATACAGTGTTTCCCTCCAAAAAAGGGATGTATCTACACTCTTTTACATACACTTCGTGTTGAGACTTTGTTTATGAAAACTCTGTCCTGAAGAAGGTGACAAATCAAATCTCACCAAAACACTGCATCGACTTTTTGTGCAGTTTTCTGTATGAAGTACAGCTGTATTATATTGATATGGAATTGATATATGATGTATACCAATCTTTTTTAATTCTCTTTTAAATTTTACATTTGATTCTGAGATGTTTTTAATGTCTGATTGTAATACATTTGTCTAAACTTAATTGTTTATGTAAATATCAGATTGATAAAAGAATAAAAAACTATTTTATGATTATACCAGCTTGATATTTGGTTTATGATTGTTTTAATATATTTGTTTGAAATCTGATTGCATTTTTTAGCCATTGCAACTATTTATTTTTTGCTTGCACAGTAGGATGTCCAATACAAGATCCATAGTGTGACTGTAGAGTCATTTTCTTTTCATCACCCTGCTACTACCTCATGACAGAATTGTTTGACGTAGAAGCAAAAGTTCATACAAGTCTGTAACTTATGAAACAATATAGAATTATAGATGAATAACATTGAATAACAGAGATATTTTTAACCGAGTAGTTGAGTGCCATCAAGTACACAACAAGAGCTAGTCCTCAAAGCAACATTAGCACCTGCTGAAATCTATCTTTTTCATAACAATGGGCCAAACATGACAGGAAGCAATTGCTTATTGTCTGACAAGCCCTATTAGATAGATGATTTAAGGCTTGTAAAGTATTGTGACTGCGCGTGTTTCATTACATTCTTCTGTTGCATCTATGGCAACAATATTTTTAATTTCTGTAATTGATGGCTTTTTAATGTTTTATATATTTTTATGTTAAATAATTAATAGTAAATCGATCAAGATAGATAGATAGATAGATAGATAGATAGATAGATAGATAGATAGATAGATAGATAGATAGATAGATAGATAGATAGATAGATAGATAGATAGATAGATTGATTGATTGATTGATTTTTGGGCCAATAAAATATAGAATATTGCTGATTAATTTTCTGACACGAATATTCTACCTATCAAGAAGATTGTCAATGATTTTTTACAAAGAAACACTTTATTTTCCCGCTAAGGTCATAATATTTCAAATTTAATATATCTTTTTTCACTCAATTATTAGGCATCACTTATTGAAACAAAACCCAAAAGAAAACAGTTGCTCAATTAATGTTCAATACATACTCACCCAACCTCACAAGTGCATGAAACCTATAAAAATATTAGACTTTTAAAAATCATATGTATTTGTGTATACATTTAGAAAGTCTAACACATTCATATATATATATATATATATATATTCAGTAAAAAAACAAAGGTTAAAGTAACATTATAATTAGGTGAATTTGTCAGTGACAACAATAACATGTTTATCTTAAAAAACAACAGAAATTCACCAGATATAGTTAGAAGATCTAACTATAATGTGCGCTCCTGTCATGCACTGCTTATGACCTCCCATATGACATCACTTATGACATGTTCTATGACATAATTTATGACATCACTCATGACATCTCATATGACATCACTGATGACATAATCGATGAATGCTCTGCTAACTTTAACTTGTGAATTTCTATGTTTTTTTTACTTCAAAACTTTACTGTTTTCCCTGACAAATTCACCTAACTATATTGTTGCTTTAACATTTGGTTTTTTTCAGTGAATGTTCAAGGTTAAAAAAAACAATCTTTTTGTCACACCTAACTATAACATTGCTTTAACCTTTGCTTTTTCAGTGAATTTCGAGGGCTTTTTAACATACTGTAATATTTAATTACATACATAAATGCAAGTGCCTGATGCACAACCAACATCACACTGCACAGGGCCTTCAGTCATGCATTGCGGGGGTTACCCACAGGACCTGGCCTGCGACCAGACCTTGTAGCCAACCACCCACGTACAGCCAACCACATGCTGCACACAGCCTTTGGCCGTGTGCAGTTGGGGATTAGCCCCAAGGCCTGGCCGGCACCCAGGCCATGTGGCCAAACCCCCCAAAGGCAGCCAAGACCACACTGCACACAGCCTTTTACTGTGCACAGCAGGGGATTGGCCATAGGGCCTGGCCTTGGGGATCCCCTCATCCAGGGCCTTTTTTTTATTAAAGGGGATCTGGGTGCATGCATGACCACCCTCCCAAAGCCTCTTTAGGCCCTGGAGATCTCGTTCCCTAGGGCCATACATATAAGTTAAATGGGCAGGGGACAGCACAGCTCCCCTCCTGGAGCGGTGGGCAAAGGGGGCATGGCCTTCAATGAGAACTTAGCAATCCTGCTGTGTGGGACTTACTGGAGGTAATAAGAGGGGTAGTTGCCCCCCAAGGATGTCCTTGGGGGCAACTACCCCTCTTGATACCTCCAGTAAGTCCCACACAGTGGGATTGCTAAGACGTCTTTGGAGGCCACACCCCCTTTCTCCACCAATCTGCAAACACACCTCCTGGCAGACTACGGGATGGGGATGAAGTCCACTTTACTCCTGAGGGACTTTGGGGGCTAAGAAGTCCTCCTGGTACCTCCTGGTAGCGGAATTCCTGAGCGCTCGTCGGTGGTCCAGCACCCTTTCTCCACCACTCTACAAACGCGTCTACTACTTAAAGAAGCATTTGCAATGTAATAGGTTTCTCATTTGCGAGAGTTAGAGATATTGGCGTTGTAAATGTAAACGTTTTTTACTAATGTTTTTTGGTGTAGAGTGGATGCATGTTGTGTGTAGTGGAATTATGTGGTATGTTGTGCACTGAAATTATGTAAATAGAAAGTATGTGGTATTTAGTGTATAGGAATTATGTGGAGTGTGATTATGTGTTTTGGAGAGTAATTATGTGGTGTTGTAGTCTGTGTTGTGAAGTGGAAACCTCAGGTTTAGTCTTTCTCGTTTTCATAGAAGCTAAACTATAAACTCAATAAGACACACAAAAAAGAAGGACCCACTGAGGAGCACTTCTGGACATAGTCAGAGGTATGTGCAGGGCCACTGGAATTATGTGACTGTTTGGCAGCACCAATTTTCACATACTTAAACATTTTCCGCATTTGCAAAAAATTCCATCATCTGCTGCCTAATCTGCAGACTTGAACAAAAAAAGCCTTGTTTCTAGCTCAAATGGCTCAAATGCTCCCAAAAATGCAGCGTCATGTGTCACAGCATGAAGGAAGGCCCTTTGCAAAGCTGGAATGGTCAAGTGTTACGCATTGCAAAATGTGGGTGTTACACTGGTACTAATGGTGCACAAACCTTTCTTCTTTCTGTTCCTCTCTTGCCTCTTTCTGCAATTATCTTGCTTCTTTCTGCACCTTTCTTACTCTTTCTGCACCTCACTGTCTTCTATCTGCACTTTACTTGCCTCTTTCTGAACTTCCTCCCCCGTTCTGCACCTCGCTTGCCTTTTTCAGCACCTCTGTTGCTTTTTTCTGCAGATCTCTTGCCTCTTTCTGCACCTCTCTTGCCTCTTTTTGCACCTCTCTTGCCTCTTTCTCCACCCCACTTGCCTCTTTCTGCACTTCTCTTGCTTCTTTCTACACCTCTCTTGCCTCTTTCTGCTCCTCTCTTGCCTCTTTGTGCATTTCTCTTGCCTGTTTCTGCAGTTCCCTTGCCTCTTTCTGCACCTCTCCTGGCTCATTCTGTACCTCTCTTGCCATTTTCTGCAGTTCTCTTGCCTCTTTGTGCACTTCTTTTGCCTCTTTATGCACTTCTCTCTCCTCTTTCTGCACCCATCTTGCCTCTTTCTGCTCCTCTGTTGCTTTTTTCTGCACTTCTATTGCCTCTTTCTGCACCTCTCTTGTTTCTTTTTGCACCCCTGTTATATCTTTCTGCACTACTGCTGTCTCTTTCTGCACTTGTCTTTTCTCTTTCTGCACCTCTCTTGCTTCTTTGTGCACCCTTCTTCCCTTTTTTTGCATCCTTCTTGCCTCTTTCTGCTGTTGTCTTGTAATTTTCTGCACCTCTCTTGCCTCTTTCTGTACTTCACTTGCCTCTTTCTGCACTTCTCTTGCTTCTTTCCACACCCCTGTTGCTTCTTTCAGCAATTCTCTTGCCTCTTTCTGCACTTCTTTTGCTTGTTTTTGTACCTCCCTGGCATCTTTCTGCACTTCTGTTCCCTCTTTCTGTACCTTTCTTGCCTGTTTCTGCACCTCTCGTGCCTCTTTTGGCACCTCTGTTGCTTCTTTCTGCACTTCTCTTGCCTCTTTCTGCACCCTCTTGCCTCTTTAATCACCTCTGTTGCTTCCTTCTGCCCTGCATGTGCTTCTTTCTGCACCCCTCTTGCCTCTTTCTGTACCCCTTTTGTCTCTTTGTGCACCTCTCCTGACTATTTTTGCACCTCTCATGCCATTTTCTGCAGTTCTCTTGCCTCTATCTGCACCTTTTCCTTCTTTCTGCAGTTTTCTTGCCTCTTTCTGTACCCCACTTGCCTCTTTATGCACCTTTGTTGGTTCTTTCTGCACTGCTCTTGCTTCTTTTTGCACCTCTGTTGAAAATGTCTGCATCCCTCATCCCTCTTTCTGTACCTCTCTTGCCTCTGTCTGCACATCTGTTCCCTCTTTCTGTACCCCTTTTGCCTTTTTTTGCAACTCTCTTGCCTCTTTCTGCAGTTCTCCTGCCTCCTTCTGTACCTCACTTGCCTCTTTCTACACGTCGCTTGCTTCTTTCTGCACCCTTCTTCCTTTTTCTGCACATCTCTTGCCTCTTTCTGCACTGCTCTTTCCTCTTTCTGCACCCCTCTTGCCTCTTTGTGCACCTCTTTTGCTTATTTCTGCACCTCTGTTGTTCCTTTCTACACCTCTATTGCCTCTTTCTGCACCTCTCTTGCTTCTTTCTGTACCCCTGTTGTCTCTTGCTGCACCCCTAGTGTCTCTTTCTGCACTTGTCTTCCCTCTTTCTGAACCTCTCTTGCTTCTTTCTGCACTTCTCTTGCTTCTTTTTGCACTTCTCTTGCTTCTTTCTGAACCCTTCTTCTTCCCTTTTTTTCATCCTCTTGACTCTTTCTGCTGTCCTCTTGCGATTTTCTGTACCTCTCTTACCTCTTTCTGCACCTCACTTGCCTCTTTCTGAACTTCTCTTGCTTCTTTCCACACATCTGTTGCTTCTTTCTGCACCCCTCTTGCCTCTTTCTGTAACTCTGTTGCTTCTTTCTGCACTTCTCTTGCTCTTTCTGCACCCTTCGCTCCTTTTTCAGCACCTCTGTTGCTTCTTTCAGCAATTCTCTTGCCTCTTTCTGTACTTCTCTTCCTTCTTCCTCCACCCCTCCTGCCTCTCCCTCTACCTATTTTGCTTCTTTTTGCGCCTCTCCTACCTCTTTCTACATCCATCTTGCCTGTTTTTGCACCTCTGTTGGCTCTTTCTGTACTTTTCTTGCTTCTCTCTATACCACTATTGCTTCTTTCAGCAATTCTCTTGCCTCTTTCTGCACTTCTCTTGCTTATTTCTGCACCTCTATTGTTCCTTTCTGCACTTCTATTGCCTCTTTCTGCACCTCTCTGCTTCTTTCTGTACCCCTGTTGTCTCTTTCTGCACCCCTGGTGTCTCTTTCTGCACTTGTCTTCCCTCTTTCTGCACCTCTCTTACTTCTTTCTGCACTTCTCTTGCTTCTTTCTGCACCTCTCTTGCTTCTTTCTGAACCCTTCTTCTTCCCTTTTTTGCATCCCTGTTTCCTCTTTCTGCTGTCCTCTTGTGATTTTCTGCACCTCTCTTGCCTCTTTCTGCACCTCACTTGCCTCTTTCTGTACTTCTCTTGCTTCTTTCCACACCTCTGTTGCTTCTTTCTGCACCTCTCTTGCCTCTTTCTGTAACTCTGTTGCTTCTTTCTGCACTTCTCTTGCTCTTTCTGCACCCCTCCTGCATCTTTCTATACCTCTCTTGCCTCTCTGTGCACCCTCCTACCTTTTCTGCACCCCTCTTTCCTCTTTTTGCCCCTCTGTTGGTTCTTTCTGCACTGCTCTTGCTTCTTTTTGCACCTCACTTGCCACTTTCTGCACTTCTCTTGCTTCGTTCTACACCTCGGTTGCTTCTTTCAGCAATTCTCTTGCCTCTTTCTGTACTTCTCTTCCTTCTTTCTTCACCCCTCCTGCCTCTTCCTCTACCTCTCTTGCCGCTTTGTGCACCTCTCCTACCTCTTTATGCATCCATCTTGCCTGCTTTTGCACCTCTGTTGGCTCTTTCTACACTTCTCTTGCTTCTTTCTACACCACTGTTATTTCTGTCAGCAATTCTCTTGCCTCTTTCTGCACTTCTCTTGATTGTTTCTGTACCTCCGTTCTTCCTTTCTGTACTTCTATTAGCTCTTTCTGTACCTCTCTTGCTTCTTTCTGTACCCCTGTTGTCTCTTTCTTCACTCCTGGTGTCTCTTTCTGCACCCCTGGTGTCTCTTTCTACACTTGTCTTCCCTCTTTCTGTACCTCTCTTGCTTCTTTTTGCACCCCTGTTGTATCTTTCTGCACTACTGCTGTCTCTTTCTGCACTTGTCTTTCCTCTTTCTGCACCTCTCTTGCTTCTTTGTACACTTCTCCTGCTTCTTTCTGCACTTCTCTTGCTTCTTTCTGCACCCTTCTTCCCTTTTTTGCATCCTTCTTGCCTCTTTCTGCTGTTCTCTTGTAATTTTCTGCACCTCTCTTGCCTCTTTCTGTACCTCACTTGTCTCTTTCTGCACATCTCCTGCTTCTTTCCACACCTCTGTTGCTTATTTCAGCAATTCTCTTGCCTCTTTCTGCACTTCTTTTGCTTATTTTTGTACCTCCCTTGCATCTTTCTGCACTTCTGTTCCCTCTTTCTGTACCTTTCTTGCCTGTTTCTGCACCTCTCTTGCCTCTTTTGGCACCTCTGTTGCTTCTTTCTGCACTTCTCTTACCTCTTTCTGCACCCTCTTGCCTCTTCAAGCACCTCTGTTGCTTCTGTCTGCCCTTCATGTGCTTCTTTCTGCACCCTTTTGCCTCTTTCTGTACCCCTTTTGCCTCTTTGTGCACCTCTCCTGACTCTTTTTGCACCTCTCATGCCATTTTCTGCAGTTCTCGTGCCTCTTTCTGCACCTATTTCTTCTTTCTGCAGTTTTCTTGCCTCTTTCTGTACCCCACTTGCCTCTTTCTGCACCTTTGTTGGTTCTTTCTGCACTGCTCTTGCTTCTTTTTGCACCTCTGTTGAAAATGTCTGCATCCCTCTTGTCTCTTTCTGTACCCCTCTTCCCTCTTTCTGTACCTCTCTTGCCTCTGTCTGCACACCTGTTCCCTCTTTTACTACCCGTTTTACCTTTTCTTGCAACTCTCTTGCCTTTTTCTGCAGTTCTCTTGCCTCCTTCTGCACATCACTTGCCTCTTTCTACACGTCTCTTGCTTCTTTCTGCACCCTTCTTCCTTTTTCTGCACATCTCTTGCCTCTTTCTGCATTGCTCTTTCCTCTTTCTGCACCCTTCTTGCCTCTTTCTGCACCTTTTTGCTTATTTCTGCACCTCTGTTGTTCCTTTCTACACTTCTATTGCCTCTTTCTGTACCTCTCTTGCTTCTTTCTGTACCCCTGTTGTCTCTTGCTGCACCCCTGGTGCCTCTTTCTGCACTTGTCTTCCCTCTTGCTGAACCTCTCTTGCTTCTTTCTGCACTTCTCTTGTTTCTTTTTGCACCTCTCTTGCTTCTTTCTGAACCCTTTTTCTTCCCTTTTTTGCATCCCTCTTGCCTCTTTCTGCTGTCCTCTTGCCATTTCTGCACCTCTCTTACCTCTTTCTGCACATCACTTGCCTCTTTCTATACTTCTCTTGCTTCTTTCCACACATCTGTTGCTTCTTTCTGCACCCCTCTTGCCACTTTCTGTAACTCTGTTGCTTCTTTCTGCACTTCTCTTGCTCTTTCTGCACCCTTCGCTCCTTTTTCAGCACCTCTGTTGCTTCTTTCAGCAATTCTCTTGCCTCTTTCTGTACTTCTCTTCCTTCTTCCTGCACCCCTCCTGCCTCTTCCTCTACCTATATTGCCTCTTTTTGCACCTCTCCTACCTCTTTCTACAACCATCTTGCCTGTTTCTGAACTTTTCTTGCTTCTTTCTACACCACTGTTGCTTCTTTCAGCAATTCTCTTGCCTCTTTCTGTACTTCTCTTGCTTATTTCTGCACCTCTGTTGTTCCTTTCTGCACTTCTATTGCCTCTTTCTGCGCCTCTCTTGCTTCTTTCTGTACCCCTGTTGTCTCTTTCTGCACCCCTGGTGTCTCTTTCTGCAATTGTCTTCCCTCTTTCTGCACCTCTCTTACTTCTTTCTGCACTTCTCTTGCTTCTTTCTGCACCTCTCTTGCTTCTTTCTAAACCCTTCTTCTTCCCTTTTTGCATCCCTCTTTACTCTTTCTGCTGTCCTCTTGTGATTTTCTGCACCTCTCTTGCTTCTTTCTGCACCTCACTTGCCTCTTTCTGTACTTCTCTTGCTTCTTTCCACACCTCCGTTGCTTCTTTCTGCACCTCTCTTGCCTCTTTCTGTAACTCTGTTGCTTCTTTCTGCACTTCTCTTCCTCTTTCTGCACCCCTCCTGCATCCTTCTGTACCTCTCTTGCCTCTCTGTGCACCCTCCTACCTTTTTCTGCACCCGTCTTTCCTCTTTTTGCACCTCTGTTGGTCATTTCTGCACTGCTCTTGCTTCTTTTTGCACCTGACTTGCCACTTTCTGCACTTCTCTTGCTTCGTTCTACACCTTGGTTACTTCTTTCAGCAATTCTCTTGCCTCTTTCTGTACTTCTCTTCCTTCTGTCTGCACCCCTCCTGCCTCTTCCTCTACCTCTCTTGCCTCTTTGTGCACCTCTCCTACCTCTTTATGCATCCATCTTGCCTGTTTTTGCACATCTGTTGGCTCTTTCTGCACTTCTCTTGCTTCTTTCTACACCACTGTTATTTCTGTCAGCAATTCTCTTGCCTCTTTCTGCACTTCTCTTGATTGTTTCTGTACCTCTGTTATTCCTTTCTGCACTTCTGTTACCTCTTTCTGCACCTCTATTGCTTCTTTCTGTATCCCTGTTGTCTCTTTCTGCACCACTGATGTCTCTTTCTGCACTTGTCTTTCCTCTTTCAGTACCTCTCTTGCTTCTTTCTGCACTTCTCTTGCTTCTTTCTGCACCTCTCTTGCTTCTTTCTGAACCCTTCTTCTTCCCTTTTTTTGCATCCTCTTGCCTCTTTCTGCTTCCTCTTGCGATTTTCTGTACCTCTCTTGCCTCTTTCTGCACCTCACTTGCCTCTTTCTGAACTTCTCTTGCATCTTTCTACACCTCTGTTGCTTTTTTCTGCACCCCTCTAGCCTCTTTCTGTAACTCTGTTGTTTCTTTCTGCACTTCTCTTGCTCTTTCTACACCCTTCTCTCTTTTTTCAGCACCTTTGTGGCTTCTTTCTGCACCTCTTTTCCTTCTTTCTGCACCCCTTCTGTATCTTTCTGTACCTCTCTTGCCTCTGTGTGCACCCTCCTACCTTTTGCTGCATCCCTCTTGCCTCTTTTTGCACCTCACCTGCCAATTTCTGCACTTCTCTTGCTTCGTTCTACACCTCTGTTGCTTCTTTCAGCAATTCTCTTGCCTCTTTCTGTACTTCTCTTCCTTCTTTCTGCACCTCTCCTGCCTCCTCCTCTACCTCTCTTGCCTCTTTGAGCACCTATCCTACCTCTTTCTGCATCCATCTTGCCTGTTTTTGCACCTCTGTTGGCTCTTTCTGCACTTCTCTTGCTTCTTTCTACACTACTGTTGTTTCCTTCAGCAATTCTCTTGCCTCTTTCTGCACTTCTCTTGCCTGTTTCTGCAACTCTCTTGTGTCTTACTGCACCTCTGTTGCCTCTTTTTGTACCTCACTTGCCTCTTTCTGAATTTCTCTTGCATCTTTCCACACCTCTGTTGCTTTTTTCTGCACCCCTCTAGCCTCTTTCTGTAACTCTGTTGTTTCTTTCTGCACTTCTCTTGCTCTTTCTGCACCCTTCTCTCCTTTTTCAGCACCTCTGTTGCTTCTTTCTGCACCTCTTTTCCTTCTTTCTGCACCCCTTCTGTATCTTTCTGTACCTCTCTTGCCTCTGTGTGCACCCTCCTACCTTTTTCTGCACCCCTCTTGCCTCTTTTTGCACCTCACCTGCCAATTTCTGCACTTCTCTTGCTTCGTTCTACACCTCTGTTGCTTCTTTCAGCAATTCTCTTGCCTCCTTCTGTACTTCTCTTCCTTCTTTCTGCACCTCTCCTGCCTCCTCCTCTACCTCTCTTGCATCTTTGAGCACCTTTCCTACCTCTTTCTGCATCCATCTTGCCTGTTTTTGCACCTCTATTGGCTCTTTCTGCACTTCTCTTGCTTCTTTCTACACCACTGTTGTTTCCTTCGGCAATTCTCTTGCCTCTTTCTGCACTTCTCTTGCCTGTTTCTGCAACTCTCTTGTGTCTTACTGCACCTCTGTTGCCTCTTTTTGTACCTCACTTGCTTCTTTCTGCACCCCTCTTGCCTCTTTCTGTACTTCTGTTGCTTCTTTCTGCACTTTTATTGCCTCTTTCTTCACCTCTCTTGCTTCTTTCTGCAGCCCTGTTGTCTCTTTCTGCACCCCTGGTGCCTCTTTCTGCACTTGTCTTCCCTCTTGCTGAACCTCTCTTGCTTCTTTCTGCACTTCTCTTGTTTCTTTTTGCACCTCTCTTGCTTCTTTCTGAACCCTTTTTCTTCCCTTTTTTGCATCCCTCTTGCCTCTTTCTGCTGTCCTCTTGCCATTTCTGCACCTCTCTTACCTCTTTCTGCACATCACTTGCCTCTTTCTATACTTCTCTTGCTTCTTTCCACACATCTGTTGCTTCTTTCTGCACCCCTCTTGCCACTTTCTGTAACTCTGTTGCTTCTTTCTGCACTTCTCTTGCTCTTTCTGCACCCTTCGCTCCTTTTTCAGCACCTCTGTTGCTTCTTTCAGCAATTCTCTTGCCTCTTTCTGTACTTCTCTTCCTTCTTCCTGCACCCCTCCTGCCTCTTCCTCTACCTATATTGCCTCTTTTTGCACCTCTCCTACCTCTTTCTACAACCATCTTGCCTGTTTCTGAACTTTTCTTGCTTCTTTCTACACCACTGTTGCTTCTTTCAGCAATTCTCTTGCCTCTTTCTGTACTTCTCTTGCTTATTTCTGCACCTCTGTTGTTCCTTTCTGCACTTCTATTGCCTCTTTCTGCGCCTCTCTTGCTTCTTTCTGTACCCCTGTTGTCTCTTTCTGCACCCCTGGTGTCTCTTTCTGCAATTGTCTTCCCTCTTTCTGCACCTCTCTTACTTCTTTCTGCACTTCTCTTGCTTCTTTCTGCACCTCTCTTGCTTCTTTCTAAACCCTTCTTCTTCCCTTTTTGCATCCCTCTTTACTCTTTCTGCTGTCCTCTTGTGATTTTCTGCACCTCTCTTGCTTCTTTCTGCACCTCACTTGCCTCTTTCTGTACTTCTCTTGCTTCTTTCCACACCTCCGTTGCTTCTTTCTGCACCTCTCTTGCCTCTTTCTGTAACTCTGTTGCTTCTTTCTGCACTTCTCTTCCTCTTTCTGCACCCCTCCTGCATCCTTCTGTACCTCTCTTGCCTCTCTGTGCACCCTCCTACCTTTTTCTGCACCCGTCTTTCCTCTTTTTGCACCTCTGTTGGTCATTTCTGCACTGCTCTTGCTTCTTTTTGCACCTGACTTGCCACTTTCTGCACTTCTCTTGCTTCGTTCTACACCTTGGTTACTTCTTTCAGCAATTCTCTTGCCTCTTTCTGTACTTCTCTTCCTTCTGTCTGCACCCCTCCTGCCTCTTCCTCTACCTCTCTTGCCTCTTTGTGCACCTCTCCTACCTCTTTATGCATCCATCTTGCCTGTTTTTGCACATCTGTTGGCTCTTTCTGCACTTCTCTTGCTTCTTTCTACACCACTGTTATTTCTGTCAGCAATTCTCTTGCCTCTTTCTGCACTTCTCTTGATTGTTTCTGTACCTCTGTTATTCCTTTCTGCACTTCTGTTACCTCTTTCTGCACCTCTATTGCTTCTTTCTGTATCCCTGTTGTCTCTTTCTGCACCACTGATGTCTCTTTCTGCACTTGTCTTTCCTCTTTCAGTACCTCTCTTGCTTCTTTCTGCACTTCTCTTGCTTCTTTCTGCACCTCTCTTGCTTCTTTCTGAACCCTTCTTCTTCCCTTTTTTTGCATCCTCTTGCCTCTTTCTGCTTCCTCTTGCGATTTTCTGTACCTCTCTTGCCTCTTTCTGCACCTCACTTGCCTCTTTCTGAACTTCTCTTGCATCTTTCTACACCTCTGTTGCTTTTTTCTGCACCCCTCTAGCCTCTTTCTGTAACTCTGTTGTTTCTTTCTGCACTTCTCTTGCTCTTTCTACACCCTTCTCTCTTTTTTCAGCACCTTTGTGGCTTCTTTCTGCACCTCTTTTCCTTCTTTCTGCACCCCTTCTGTATCTTTCTGTACCTCTCTTGCCTCTGTGTGCACCCTCCTACCTTTTGCTGCATCCCTCTTGCCTCTTTTTGCACCTCACCTGCCAATTTCTGCACTTCTCTTGCTTCGTTCTACACCTCTGTTGCTTCTTTCAGCAATTCTCTTGCCTCTTTCTGTACTTCTCTTCCTTCTTTCTGCACCTCTCCTGCCTCCTCCTCTACCTCTCTTGCCTCTTTGAGCACCTATCCTACCTCTTTCTGCATCCATCTTGCCTGTTTTTGCACCTCTGTTGGCTCTTTCTGCACTTCTCTTGCTTCTTTCTACACTACTGTTGTTTCCTTCAGCAATTCTCTTGCCTCTTTCTGCACTTCTCTTGCCTGTTTCTGCAACTCTCTTGTGTCTTACTGCACCTCTGTTGCCTCTTTTTGTACCTCACTTGCCTCTTTCTGAATTTCTCTTGCATCTTTCCACACCTCTGTTGCTTTTTTCTGCACCCCTCTAGCCTCTTTCTGTAACTCTGTTGTTTCTTTCTGCACTTCTCTTGCTCTTTCTGCACCCTTCTCTCCTTTTTCAGCACCTCTGTTGCTTCTTTCTGCACCTCTTTTCCTTCTTTCTGCACCCCTTCTGTATCTTTCTGTACCTCTCTTGCCTCTGTGTGCACCCTCCTACCTTTTTCTGCACCCCTCTTGCCTCTTTTTGCACCTCACCTGCCAATTTCTGCACTTCTCTTGCTTCGTTCTACACCTCTGTTGCTTCTTTCAGCAATTCTCTTGCCTCCTTCTGTACTTCTCTTCCTTCTTTCTGCACCTCTCCTGCCTCCTCCTCTACCTCTCTTGCATCTTTGAGCACCTTTCCTACCTCTTTCTGCATCCATCTTGCCTGTTTTTGCACCTCTATTGGCTCTTTCTGCACTTCTCTTGCTTCTTTCTACACCACTGTTGTTTCCTTCGGCAATTCTCTTGCCTCTTTCTGCACTTCTCTTGCCTGTTTCTGCAACTCTCTTGTGTCTTACTGCACCTCTGTTGCCTCTTTTTGTACCTCACTTGCTTCTTTCTGCACCCCTCTTGCCTCTTTCTGTACTTCTGTTGCTTCTTTCTGCACTTTTATTGCCTCTTTCTTCACCTCTCTTGCTTCTTTCTGCAGCCCTGTTGTCTCTTTCTGCGCCACTGCTGTCTCTTTCTGCACTTGTCTTTCCTCTTTCTGCAGCTCTCTTGCTCCTTTCTGCACTTCTCTTGCTTCTTTCTGTACCCTTCTTCCCTTTTTTGCATCCCTCTTGCCTCTTTTTTGCTGTCCTCTTGCCATTTTCTGCACCTCACTTGCCTCTTTCTGTACTTCTCTTGCTTCTTCCCACACCTCGGTTGCTTTTTCCAGCAATTCGTCTGCCTCTTTCTGCACTCCTCTTGCTTTTTTCTGCACCTCTCCTGCATCTTTTGGCACCTCTGTTGCCTCTTTTTGCACCTCACTTGCTTCTTTCTGCACCCCTCTTGCTTCTTTCTGCACCCCTCTTTTCTCTTTCTGCACCTCTCTAGCCTCTTTCTGCACTCCTGTTCCCTCTTTCTGCACCTTTCCTGCCTGCTTAAGCACCTCTATTGCCTCTTTCTGTAACTCTGTTGCTTCTTTCAGCAATTCTCTTGCCTCTTTCTGCACTTCTTTTGCTTGTTTTTGTACCTCCCTTGCATCTTTCTGCACTTCTGTTCCCTCTTTCTGTACCTTTCTTGCCTGTTTCTGCACCTCTCTTGCCTCTTTTGGCACCTCTGTTGCTTCTTTCTGCACTTCTCTTACCTCTTTCTGTACCCTCTTGCCTCTTCAAGCACCTCTGTTGCTTCTGTCTGCCCTTCATGTGCTTCTTTCTGCACCCCTTTTGCCTCTTTCTGTACCCCTGTTGCCTCTTTGTGCACCTCCCCTGACTCTTTTTGCACCTCTCATGCCATTTTCTGCAGTTCTCTTGCCTCTTTCTGCACCTTTTTCTTCTTTCTGCAGTTTTCTTGCCTCTTTCTGTACCCCACTTGCCTCTTTCTGCACCTTTGTTGGTTCTTTCTGCACTGCTCTTGCTTCTTTTTGCACCTCTGTTGAAAATGTCTGCATCCCTCTTGTCTCTTTCTGTACCCGTCTTCCCTCTTTCTGTACCTGTCTTGCCTCTGTCTGCACACCTGTTCCCTCTTTCACTACCTGTTTTACCTTTTTTTGCAACTCTCTTGCCTTTTTCTGCAGTTCTCTTGCCTCCTTCTGCACCTCACTTTCCTCTTTCTACACGTCTCTTGCTTCTTTCTGCACCCTTCTTCCTTTTTCTGCACATCTCTTGCCTCTTTCTGCACTGCTCTTTCCTCTTTCTGCACCCTTCTTGCCTCTTTCTGCACCTTTTTTGCTTATTTCTGCACCTCTGTTGTTCTTTTCTACACTTCTATTGCCTCTTTCTGCACCCCTCTTGCTTCTTTCTGTACCCCTGTTGTCTCTTGCTACACCCCTGGTGCCTCTTTCTGCACTTGTCTTCCCTCTTTCTGAACCTCTCTTGCTTCTTTCTGCACCTCTCTTGTTTCTTTTTGCACCTCTCTTGCTTCTTTCTGAACCCTTTTTCTTCCCTTTTTTGCATCCCTCTTGCCTCTTTCTGCTGTCCTCTTGCCATTTTCTGCACCTCTCTTACCTCTTTCTGCACATCACTTGCCTCTTTCTATACTTCTCGTGCTTCTTTCCACACATCTGTTGCTTCTTTCTGCACCCCTCTTGTCTCTTTCTGTAACTCTGTTGCTTCTTTCTGTACTTCTCTTGCTCTTTCTGCACCCTTCGCTCCTTTTTCAGCACCTCTGTTGCTTCTTTCAGCAATTCTCTTGCCTCTTTCTGTACTTCTTTTCCTTCTTCCTGCACCCCTCCTGCCTCTTCCTCTACCTATATTGCCTCTTATTGCACCTCTCCTACCTCTTTCTATAACCATCTTGCCTGTTTTTGCACCTCTGTTGGCTCTTTCTGAACTTTAATTGCTTCTTTCTACACCAGCGTTGCTTCTTTCAGCAATTCTCTTGCCTCTTTCTGCACTTCTCTTGCTTATGTCTGCACCTCTGTTGTTTCTTTCTGCACTTCTATTGCCTCTTTCTGCGCCTCTTTTGCTTCTTTCTGTACCCCTGTTGTCTCTTTCTGCACCCCTGGTGTCTCTTTCTGCACTTCTCTTGCTTCTTTCTGCACCTCTCTTGCTTCTTTCTAAACCCTTCTTCTTCCCTTTTTGCATCCCTCTTTCCTCTTTCTGCTGTCCTCTTGTGATTTTCTGCACCTCTCTTGCTTCTTTCTGCACCTCACTTGCCTCTTTCTGTACTTCTCTTGCTTCTTTCCACACCTCCGTTGCTTCTTTCTGCATCTCTCTTGCCTCTTTCTGTAACTCTGTTGCTTCTTTCTACACTTCTCTTCCTCTTTCTGCACCCCTCCTGCATCTTTCTGTATCTCTCTTGCCTCTCTCTGCACCCTCCTACCTTTTTCTGCACCCCTCTTCCCTCGTTTTGCACCTCTGTTGGTCCTTTCTGCAATGCTCTTGCTTCTTTTTGCACCTGACTTGCCACTTTCTGCACTTATCTTGCTTCGTTCTACACCTTGGTTACTTCTTTCAGCAATTCTCTTGCCTCTTTCTGTACTTCTCTTCCTTCTGTCTGCACCCCTCCTGCCTCTTCCTCTACCTCTCTTGCCTCTTTGTGCACCTCTCCTACCTCTTTATGCATCCATCTTGCCTGTTTTTGCACCTCTGTTGGCTCTTTCTGCACTTCTCTTGCTTCTTTCTACACCACTGTTATTTCTGTCAGCAAGTCTCTTGCCTCTTTATTTATTTTTTTATTTATTTATTTATTTTTTAGATTTATAAAGCGCGAACAAATGCCCATAGGCGTCTTTCTGCACTTCTCTTGATTGTTTCTGTACCTCTGCTGTTCCTTTCTGCACTTCTATTACCTCTTTCTGCACCTCTCTTGCTTCTTTCTGTATCCCTGTTGTCTCTTTCTGCACCCCTGGTGTCTCTTTCTGTACTTGTCTTCCCTCTTTCAGTAGCTCTCTTGCTTCTTTCTACACTTCTCTTGCGATTTTCTGCACCTCACTTGCCTCTTTCTGAACTTCTCTTGCATCTTTCCACACCTCTGTTGCTTTTTTCTGCACCCCTCTAGCCTCTTTCTGTAACTCTATTGTTTCTTTCTGCACTTCTCTTGCTCTTTTGGCACCCTTCTCTCCTTTTTCAGCACCTCTGTTGCTTCTTTCTGCACCTCTTTTCCTTCTTTCTGCACCCCTTCTGTATCTTTCTGTACCTCTCTTGCCTCTGTGTGCACCCTCCTACCTTTTTCTGCACCCCTCTTGCCTCTTTTTGCACCTCACCTGCCAATTTATGCACTTCTCTTGCTTCGTTCTACACCTCTGTTGCTTCTTTCAGCAATTCTCTTGCCTCTTTCTGTACTTCTCTTCCTTCTTTCTGCACCTCTCCTGCCTCCTCCTCTACCTCTCTTGCCTCTTTGAGCACCTTTCCTACCTCTTTCTGCATCCATCTTGCCTGTTTTTGCACCTCTGTTGGCTCTTTCTGCACTTCTCTTGCTTCTGTCTACACCACTGTTGTTTCCTTCAGCAATTCTCTTGCCTCTTTCTGCACTTCTCTTGCCTGTTTCTGCAACTCTCTTGTGTCTTACTGCACCTCTGTTGTCTCTTTTTGTACCTCACTTGCTTCGTTCTGCACCCCTCTTGCCTCTTTCTGCACTTCTGTTGCTTCTTTCTGCACTTTTATTGCCTCTTTCTTCACCTCTCTTGCTTCTTTCTGCAGCCCTGTTGTCTCTTTCTGCGCCACTGCTGTCTCTTTCTGCACTTGTCTTTCCTCTTTCTGCAGCTCTCTTGCTCCTTTCTGCACTTCTCTTGCTTCTTTCTGTACCCTTCTTCCCTTTTTTGCATCCCTCTTGCCTCTTTTTTGCTGTCCTCTTGCCATTTTCTGCACCTCACTTGCCTCTTTCTGTACTTCTCTTGCTTCTTCCTACACCTCGGTTGCTTTTTCCAGCAATTCGTCTGCCTCTTTCTGCACTCCTCTTGCTTTTTTCTGCACCTCTCCTGCATCTTTTGGCACCTCTGTTGCCTCTTTTTGCACCTCACTTGCTTCTTTCTGCACCCCTCTTGCTTCTTTCTGCACCCCTCTTTTCTCTTTCTGCACCTCTCTAGCCTCTTTCTGCACTCCTGTTCCCTCTTTCTGCACCTTTCCTGCCTGCTTAAGCACCTCTATTGCCTCTTTCTGCAGCCCTGTTGTCTCTTTCTGCACCGCTGCTGTCTCTTTCTGCACTTGTCTTTCCTCTTTCTGCAGCTCTCTTGCTCCTTTCTGCACTTCTCTTGCTTCTTTCTGCACCCTTCTTCCCTTTTTTGCATCCCTTTTGCCTCTTTCTGCTGTCCTCTTGCCATTTTCTGCACCTCACTTGCCTCTTTCTGTACTTCTCTTGCTTCTTTCCACACCTCGGTTGCTTTTTCCAGCAATTCTTCTGCCTCTTTCTGCACTCCTCTTGCTTTTTTCTGCACCTCTCCTGCATCTTTTGGCACCTCTGTTGCCTCTTTTTGCACCTCACTTGCTTCTTTCTGCACCCCTCTTGCTTCTTTCTGCACCCCTCTTTTCTCTTTCTGCACCTCTCTTGCCTCTTTCTGCACCCCTGCTCCCTCTTTCTGCACCTTTCCTACCTGCTTAAGCACCTCTATTGCCTCTTTCTGTAACTCTGTTGCTTCTTTCAGCAATTCTCTTGCCTCTTTCTGCACTTCTTTTGCTTGTTTTTGTACCTCCCTTGCATCTTTCTGCACTTCTGTTCCCTTTTTCTGTACCTTTCTTGCCTGTTTCTGCACCTCTCTTTCTCTTTCTGCACCCTTCGCTCCTCTTTCAGCACCTCTGTTGCTTCTTTCTGTACTTCTCTTCCTTCTGTCTGCACCCCTCCTACCTCTTTCTGTACCTCTCTTGCCTCGTTGTGCACCCCTCCTACATTCTTCTGCACCCCTCTTGCCTCTTTTTGCACCTCACTTGCCACTTTCTGCACTTCTCTTGCTTCGTTCTATACCTCTGTTGCTTCTTTCATCAATTCTCTTGCCTCTTTCTGCACTTCTCTTGCTTCTTTCTGCACCCCTCCTGCCTCTTTCTGTACCTCTCTTGCCTCTTTGTGCACCTCTCCTACCTGTTTCTGCATACCTCTTACCTCTTTTTGTAACTCTGCTCTGTGCCAAGCTTCCGGGGGGTGAGCACAGGATAACATGGATTACATTAAAGTGTGACACCCTTACCAACAGATGGAGGATTTTGCTCTGCAAATGTGCTGTTTTACTGTTGATTTTATTGTCAATTCCTATTAATTTCTGCGATTCTCTAAACATTCCAGATGCCGGAATATTATGCTGTGGGTGATCTAACAGTTACAAGATATATGACATCTTGTATGACAAAACATGATGCGGGTGGTCATTCAACAGCGAGGCAATCGTTGAGGTGCATTATGGGACAATGAGGCATGCCCTTGTATAATACGATGATGTATGACAATTGATACTGATACAGTTTGCATACAGGATTATATGCTATATGCCTATAGATGATTCACAAATGTATTCACATTAGTTGCAGGCACTGCAAGATTATTTTGAATTGAATGGATGTTATTGTTGACCTTAATTTAACATAGTATGTTTACTATGTCTTTTAAACTTGTGATCAGTTTCTTCTATATATTTTCCATGGAAAATAGCCACTTTACTTGAGAAAGGCTGTAAAGCCGAAACGTGTTGTCTTTGGCAATAAATAACTTATCAATCACTGTGAAGAGTGCCTTGGATTTATTGGACTTGTTACACACATATAAATATATATATATATATATATATATATATATATATATATATATATATATATATATATATATATATATATATATATATATATATATATATTACCTACTGGCGGTCGCCAGTAGGTAGTTATAGTTAGGACCCCTTTTCCATAGGAAATCCGCAACATTCTATTTTGAATAACTTTGGCGCCGGTTGACGAATCCTCGCGAATTTCTCAAAATAGGTGGGGCGCTACGCTCCGCTCCTACCCTGAAAGTCTCGGGGGGATTCGTCAAGCGGGGGCTGAGATAAAAGGGGGGTCCCAAAACGCGTTTTCCCCATGCATTTTTCCATAGGACCTTTAGAACGAGCTACAGCCCGAACGGCTGAACAGAATTACTCGAAATTTGGCAGAGAGGTAGTCCCTAGGTCAAGGAAGTGCCTTTTGTAGGTTTGGTGTAAATCTGTTCAGTAGATTCTGAGAAAATAGCCTTTAAATCAATATATATATCTGAGCCCGCTTACGGTACGCTTACCGTACGCTTACCGTAAGCGTACGGTGGCGTGCGCGAGCGCGATTCTGATTGGCTCTTAGATCTTAGTAAACATTCGAATCGGTCGAAACCAGGAAGCGGCGGCCGCCATTTTGTGTATTTCACTCTGAAAAAAAAGAGTGAAAACAAGAAAAGGGGGCAATGAGGAGAGTTACAGACCCCCTAACATTTGTAAGGGGGTCAAAGAAGGACAGAAAAGTACAAAAAAAACATTTATTGATTTTTAAAAAATCACGGGGTACGCGTACGGTAAGCGTACGGTAAAAAAAAAAAAAAAAAAAAAAATGAAATGCAGAATTAAGAGTTTAGATATTAGGGAGCTCTAAAAAGAGCTGTTGTGTTTATGAAGTCATTTTTATAAGTGGTACTTACAAGTAAGTACCGATGCAGAGTCTAAGGTTCAAAAGGAAGACTCTGTTCCCTTCATCATTGAAGTGCACACCATCTCCTCTATAAATGTCTTGCATGTCATAACACTAGTTGTTGTGGTAAATGGCACCCATACCATAGTCACGGAGGAAAGCAGAAACAGATTTGTTGACGTGCTTTCTTGCTTTGTCAATCTGCGGACAGAAATGATTGGACCAGTTCCATTTTTGCCTTTGGCATATGTTGGAAAACACAAAGGCAGTTTTAGGGAAAAGTGAAAACAGTTGTGCAAAGGTGTCCTTCATAAGCATTTCCAGACCTACCCCAGTCAAAGTGCCTAGGTCATTGCCACCACAGTGCACTATTATGAGGTCAGGGTGTTGGATTTGCATGAAGGATTTCACCAATGGCATCAATTGGTGCCACTTTAACCCTCTCTGACCAATCCATTTAATGTCTACATTTGGCAAAGCAAGGTCTCTCACCATATCTGTTTTCTCTGCAAACTTTTCACTCCAGAAGACATAGCTGTGCCCTACAATCCACACTGTGAACATCTTCAAAGGAGAACTGGATGCACTCAGGAGGTGTCTTTCAGTAGAATGGCAATATGAAAAGAAAGACAGTTTGGAAATGGAGGCATACATATTTTTTTCAAAACAAAAAGAACTGATTGGCTGTTTCATACCATTCTAGAATAAAAACTAGGCTGTATGTGTAAATTAATAGAAGCATGTTTTGTATTGGTACAGAAAAATGTGTTACCAAAGAACAGTACTATGGATTTGCTGTTAGGTTTGAAAAGTCAAGCACTCTTGCTCTGTGGAATTGAAACATTGTGTGGCGAACTTCTGACCTAACTCCACACAGCAGTGTTCCATGAGCTGTTGCTATGGTAGCAGGCAGAAGTCAAGTTGGGGGAAGGGTACTAGGCAGAAGTCAAGTTGGGGGCAGGGTACTTTTGGAAAAGGGTTGGTTTTCAACCAATAGAAATGTGTGATTACATTTGAAAAAAAGGGGGAAGCACTGAGATTTGAAACTTACATGTATATGTGTGGAAAAATAGAGGGAAAGTTTGCCATTATCTGGTTCTGCTGAGAGGAGAGAGGTGAACACAACAGAGATGCTGGCTCTGATAATCTGCTGTTTGAGTGCCACATTTCTTTCACAACTAACTAATTTTAAAGGTGAGTTATGAGTTTGAGAGGGGATGTATGTGGTAACTTAAGAAATGAATAATAGAAATGGAAATTCTTTTTGTTGAAGTTGCGTTTATCATTTTCTGTTTTGGGAGAAATTTAAATGTGAGGAACATGTAAAATAATATGGACTATGTTTTCACAATAAATTATGGTGTGCTGGAAAAAAAAAGAATAGTTTAAGGGTTTGAGGTTGGACTCAGTAATGCAAATACATTCAGCATCACTAAGGCTGGTTGCCCTTGCTGGAATGTAGGCAGCCACCCAGGTTACACATGGTGGTGGTCTGAAAAAGCAGTTTGGACATGTGCATTTAAGAAAATCAAAAAAGTGGTTTCATAATGTGTCAGTCTGTAAAAGTGATTTTCACTTGCCAAAAAAAAAAGAGCAGTAAGTGTGCTTTCAAATTGGCAAAGAAATTTCGTTTTGTGACTAATGTGAAAACATGACTCTGTGTGCAAAGAGGAATTATAGGCAGAGATTTATTGCGTTTTTTACTGGTGATTTCACAGTTGCATTAGTAGGAAAAAGGGGGAGCGATTTTTTGGGGGAAGAAGCAGACTCTTAGCACACACCCATCTGCTTGCCATGTATAATCATGCACAGTATTTACAAGCCAGTGGGGTTTTTAGGTTTCAGCCTGTAATGCAAATACATTCAGCATCACTAAGGCTGGTTGCCCTTGCTGGAGTGTAGGCAGCCACCCAGGTTACACATGGTGGTGGTCTGAAAAAGAAGTTTGGACATGTGCATTTAAGAAAATCAAAAAAGTGGTTTCATAATGTGTCAGTCTGTAAAAGTGATTTTCACTTGCCCAAAAAAAAAGAGCAGTAAGTGTGCTTTCAAATTGGCAAAGAAATTTCGTTTTGGGACTAATGTGAAAACATGACTCTGTGTGCAAAGAGGAATTATAGGCAGAGATTTATTGCGTTTTTATCTGGTGATTTCACAGTTGCATTAGATGGAAAGGGGGAGCGATTTTTTGGGGGAAGAAGCAGACTCTTAGCACACACCCATGTGCTTGCCATGTATAATCATGCACAGTATTTACAAGCGAGTGGGGTTTTCAGGTTTCAGTCTGTAATGCAAATACATTCAGCATCACTAAGGCTGGTTGCCCTTGCTGGAGTGTAGGCAGCCACCCAGGTTACACATGGTGGTGGTCTGAAAAAGAAGTTTGGACATGTGCATTTAAGAAAATCAAAAAAGTGGTTTCATAATGTGTCAGTCTGTAAAAGTGATTTTCACTTGCCCAAAAAAAAAGAGCAGTAAGTGTGCTTTTAAATTGGCAAAGAAATTTCGTTTTGGGACTAATGTGAAAACATGACTCTGTGTGCAAAGAGGAATTATAGGCAGAGATTTATTGCGTTTTTATCTGGTGATTTCACAGTTGCATTAGATGGAAAGGGGGAGCGATTTTTTGGGGGAAGAAGCAGACTCTTAGCACACACCCATCTGCTTGCCATGTATAATCATGCACAGTATTTACAAGTGAGTGGGGTTTTCAGGTTTCAGTCTGTAATGCAAATACATTCAGCATCACTAAGGCTGGTTGCCCTTGCTAAAGTGTAGCAGTCTGGACATGGGCTTTTTAAAAAATCTGAAAAGTGGTTTCATAATGTGTCAGTTTGTAAAAGTGATTTTCACTTGCCCAAAAAAAGAGCAGTAAGTGTGCATTCAAATTGGCAAAGAAATTTCGTTTTGTGAGTATTGTGAAAAGAAATGTAGTAATATATTTAAATAAAATAAAGGAATTTTTTTTTTAGTTTTTTTCAGGTGTTGCTGAAGAGCAGTGAACAAAATTTAAGATGCCTACAAAATCCAGAGTTCAAAAAACGCTAAAAAAAAAACTATATTTGAAGACAACTAGAGGATCAAAGTTAGTAGAAGATGCTGATGTTGGGAGGAAGAAAAAATCTTCTGGTAAGCAAAAAAAAGATTTTCTAAGGAATATATTCAAAAAAAGGAAAAATGTACAAAATGTCTGTACAGGAAAGAATGATTTCAAACAAAAAGGACAAGAAAAAATTGAGAATTTAGTTAATGCAAATATACCTTCTGCAACTAAAAAGTTAAACTTAAACAGAAAAACAGCGTTTAAAGAGATACGTAGAAAAATGTTTCAGAGAAGAGTTATGTCCAATTTGATAAAGGATGTGAAGAAATATAAGAAAAAGACAAAGTTTTATAAGAGAAAAAAAGAAATTGAAGCCATTGCAGCAAAGGCATTAGAATTAAAAAGGAAACTATTCATATTAATTTTGAATAGGATGCGTACATTAGACAAAATGGTTAATGTACTGAAATCACATAGCAAAAGGAAAAGAGTAGTGAACAGAACAAACTTTTGTAAAGTGTTTTTAGGAAAGTGGATGCATAGTTCAAGTAGTGAACCTTTTTTTAACGAAGAGAGCTATTTTCAAAGTAAAAAATGGTTGCATAATGGAGAAGGAGATAATGGTTCCAAGAGATGAGGTACAAGTGATGGCAGATGAGGCAATGGGGAGACGTCCTAAAGCCCCAGTGTACACTTGGAATTGTAGTAGTATTTGCACTGTGCGTCAGGAATCTATTGACAAATTTCGAGAGTTTCTAAGAGAATATAGTAAAAAAAGTATAAAACAGAAGATTAAGGTGCTTCAAAGTCTGGATCCATGCAGAGTGAGAGAGAATACTGGTTTGCAGGGTCATTCTCTGGCTTGTCTATCTAGAAAAGTGTGCAATAGTGTTTTCCATCATTTTAGGATGCTGGCTGTTCATCATACTGAAATGAGAAAGTTTGTGAGACGGTTGTATTTTGCCAAAAGTCCAGCAATAAAGTTAAATGAATTGAATAGGGCTCTGTTCCGAGGAACAGTATCAGATGTAGAGAAGGTTGTTGATGAAATTCAGTTTTGTTACTTTGGTCCTGAACAAAACAGTGCAGAGAAGGACACAGTAAATGAGGAAGAAGTGGAAGAGAATGTAGAACCCTCTGTAAGTAACACATTTAATGATCACATAACAAAATTTGCAATAGTCTCTAATGAAAGACCAAATTTTACTTGTATTTGTTGCCGCAGAACTCATTATAGAAAACAAACTAGGAATGTTGATCTCTACAGAAAGAGTGAAAATGAAGATAATTATAAGTGGAAGGATTTTGCCACATATATATTTCTAGAAAATTGTTTTGAATTGGGTGAAGATCAGCGTATTTGTAAATACTGTTACAACAAGTTAGAGGAAAATAGAATGCCGACCAGAGCTGTACATAATAATTTAGAATTGGATGCTATTCCTGCTGAACTTTCTGAATTAAATACATATGAGTCTATACTCATTCAATGTGTTCATCCGTTCCAGACCATAGTACGTATGGAGCCCAAAACTGGTAAATTACCTCCTTCTGATTTACTGAGAGGTTTAAAAGGAAGAGTGGTGTATTTGCCCTTGGATTTGAAAAAAAATATGGAAACTATTGATGCGGATACTTTGGAAACTGAACCATTAGTTATTCTGGTTAATGGTGTACCTACAAAGAATAAGAAGATTTGGCAGGAGCTGGTAGATGTGCGGAAAGTACAAAGAGCAAATTTGTATTTGAAAAGGAATAACAAATGGTATGAATCAATTTATATAGAAGAAGAAGAAGAAGAAGAAGAAGATTTACAAGAAGACACAGAAACACCAACTGGACAAATTGAAAAAGTGGACAAGTCAAAGGAAGAAGAAATTTATGAACATTTTAGCATACATCCTCTTCATTCAAAAGAAGTTATGGGAGATAATATTGATCTCTTTCAGATGAAGAAAGCAAAAGGAACTCCCGTGAGTGTATGGGAGGAGAGCTTGGAAGCTCGATGTTTTCCCCAGCTGTTTCCTAAAGGAAAAGGAGGACGATACGATGAACGTCCAGAACAGATTCCAGCTTCTGAGTATCGGACTACAAGACTATATGCTGAAGATCCCAGATTTCGACAAAGTATTCCTTATTTGTTCCATCTTTTATTTGAAAGCGACTTGTCTGCACTGTCTTATGCAGTAAATCACATTTTAAAAAGTGGAGTACATTTACAAAATGTGTCTGCTAAGGATTTTATGGAGAAAGTGCAGCACCGAGATGATCATTTGGAAACACAACTGATCAATCTGATGGCTTGTCAGCGTGGGACAAATGAATATTGGTACCGACGCCATGGTGAACTAAAATGCATGTTACGGAATTTAGGAACACCAACATGGTTCCTTACCCTAAGCTGTGCCGAGTACGCTTGGGATGATTTACTGGATTTTCTACGAGAGGCCAATTCAAACATTAAAAACATCGAATACAAGACAGCAGGAGAACTGTGCTCATTGGATCCGGTTAATGTTTGCAGATATTTCAATCATAGATTTGAGGCTATGATGTCCTTCATCTGCAATAAAAAAAATCCACCTCTTGGAGAAGTAGTGGATTTCTTTTGGAGAAAAGAGTACCAGGCAAGAGGTGCTCCTCATATTCATATGCTGTTGTGGATCAAGGATGCCCCAAAGTTTGGAACAGATACTGATGAAGCAGTGTTATCTTACATTGAAGAATATGCAACATGTGCTATACCAAAAAGCACAGAAGAGAACAAGTTAAAGGAGCAAGTTTTACGTTTCCAAAGTCATCGGTGTGGAAAATACTGTCGACGGAAATACAAGAGCAAAGAAAAATACTACACTAAATGTCGATTTGGATTTCCTAGACCTGTTCTTTCAAATGGAAGAGTAAACAGTTTTATGTCAGCTGTGAGACATACTATCACAAGAAAATCACCTAAGAATACCTACAACCTTAAAAGAAAAGAAGAATCAAAAAATATAAATGACTACAACCCAGTCATTTTATCCATGTGGAACGCTAACATGGATATACAGTATGTTGCTGACAATTCCATTGCTGTTGCTCGATATGTAACGTCTTACATTACAAAATCAGAAAAAACAGAATTGAAGGAAATGTGGGAAGAGATTTCTCACGAGAAGACTGTCAGTAAGAAGCTGTACAGTTTCAGTTTGAAGATGTTATCGCATCGAGAAATTGGATCCTACGAATGTTCAGATAGGTTATCTTCTGCAAGTCTCTACTCGAAGTCAAGAAGAATAATTTGGGCAAGTTTAGGCCTTGCAGCAATGAGAAATCGGGTACTGAAATCTGTAGGAGAAATTGAATATTTGGCCGAGAATGACCCAGAAAGTACAGATATTTTGAAATCAAACATGTTGGACACTTATTATCCCAAGAGAAGTCATCATCTGGAGAACATGTGTCTCTATGAAGTGTTGCAGAACTACATTTATTCACGGAAAGCTGCAGAAGACATCAACAATGGAAAATATAAAGTCGTTGGTGAAGAAGGATGTTTGGTGAAGCAAACAAAAGGAAGTTTGATAAATCACCGGGAGGTGAGTTGTGACACTACTGACAAGAAGGAATTTTACTACTTGGCTCTTTTACAGTTGTTTAAACCATGGCGTACAGAGGATGAACTACTGGGAGAATTTCAAAGCTATGAAGATTCTTTTAATGCTTGCAAAGACAGCATACAATGCAGTACATTCTCAACTTATCTGCAAATGTTAAATGAAGAAATTGAACAGGAAACTACAATTGCAGCAGAATAGCTAGAGACAGTTCTCAGGACAGCCAAAGTTCAGGAACACTCAGTCAAGATCCCCTAGGACAACCAATCGTTGAAAATGAAGCATCAATAGCCATGAATGAAGTGGAAACGGCTATGAATCAAGCTCAAGAAGAATTTATAGACTTAGAAAATTTGGAAAGACAACTGAATCAAGAGCAGCAACAAATTTATGAAGAGATCAAAAACAAAATTGATCACGGATTTCTACATGAAAAAAAAGAGTGCTCATGCACATCATTTCATCCAATCAGGATGTATGTAAGCGGACAAGCTGGAACTGGAAAAAGTTTCCTAATAAAAGTCATCAGAAGCTACCTAAAGCAAAAAACGGATTCTACTTTGTCTTGTGTGGTTACTGCTCCAACTGGGTTAGCAGCATATAACATAAAAGGAATCACTTTACATTGTTTGCTAATGTTACCAGTGGAGCATGAGAACAAAATACAATACAACAAGCTAACTGGAGAAGCATGCTTGGAAGTTTCAAGAGTATTGAAGAAGATGCAAGTTCTCATTATTGATGAGGTGAGCATGGTATCAAACTTAATGCTTGCCTTTGTGCATTTAAGAATGCAGCAAATTTTGAAGACAGACTATGACATGTTATTTGGTGGAAAACACGTCATAGTTTTTGGAGATCTTTTGCAACTTACTCCAGTTAAAGGACAACCAGTATTTAATACTGTCACACATGAAGACACAAAGAAGTCATTGGGAAGCATCGGAAATACAAATATTTGGTCCTTCTTTGAGTACAAGGAACTTACTACTAATATGAGGCAAGCAAACGATGAAGAATATGGAAGTATTCTGAAAGATATCAGAATTGGACTACTCACAGAAGTTGGCAAAAAAGCATTACAGAGTCGGCTGCTACATAATTTATTTCCAAAGGAAGAAATAGTTGCAGAGAAGATATACAAGAACATTGCAGAAAACAAAAGTGTCATCTGCTTAATGCCAACTCTACGTGAATGCTCAATATTCAATGAGGAGCTTTTGAAATTGGAAAAGGAAGAGATCAGGAAATTGGAAGCAGTGGACAAAATTGAGGATGGAAGAATTACTGTCACAGTAACAGGCAAAATGAAAAATAAATTGGACTCACTAGAGCAGAACATCTCCAAAACAGCTGGATTAGAAAAAAATCTATATGTTTGCATGAACTGTAGAGTATTTTTAAGAAGAAATTTGGATGTTGAAAAAGGTTTAGTTAATGGAGCTATGGGAAGAGTTGTGGGTTTTATTAATTATCAGAAAAAAGAAGGAATTGAATGTTTAAAAATAAAATTTGATCAGATAGAAGAAGTTAAAGATATTTGTCGTTGTACAGTTCGTTTCATGCTTGTGAAAGACTTATATGTACGTAGGAAGCAGTTTCCGTTTTCTCTAGCATATGCTGTAACTATTCACAAGTCTCAAGGATTGACTGTAGATTGTGCATTTGTGAACATTGGTTCAACTGTGTTCAAAGAAGGTATGGCATATGTTGCTTTGTCACGAGTGAAAACATTATCAGGTTTATTCATGATAGACTTTGATGACTCAAAAGTTAGTGCTGATACAAACTGTGTAAAGGAGTATAATAGATTAAGAAGAAGCTATGCTCCTCATTTAGGTCAGTATCCTGTGTTAGAGAAACGTGTAGTTTCTCGTAAAAGAAAAAATGAGAATATCTGTAATGAAGATGTAGAGAAGAGGAAAAAAAAGAGGAGTGATGTAATTGCAAGCAAAAAGAAAAAGGAAAATGAAGAACAGGTTGTAGGATGTCATTTTGAAAATAGCTCTGGTGTCAACTGCTACGCAAATGTAGTGCTGAATGTTGCATTTTATCTGGAAAGTTTGCAAGAGCAGATAATAGTAAATCAGGGAAAAAGATTCTGTTCAGAGCTGAGTCTCCTTTTTCAAAAGCTGAGTAAAGATAAAACTCAAATAGAAAGTGCTACTGAAATTAGAAAACTTTTAGATGTATGTTCAGGACGAACACAGTTTTCTCAAAATGTACAGCAAGACGCACAGGAATTTTTGATGTATTTTCTTCAGGTAGTGGAAGAAGGAGGAGTTCCCATTGACATTTTTTTTGGTCTCTCTTATAAATGGGAACATAGTTGTGATAATTGTTATAATATATGTGGCTCTAATGTTGATAATGAAAGGTTTATTTATTTGACATTGCCAGAAAGTAAAACAGTTACTTTTGCAAAATTAGTTAAAGATGCTAATCATAGCATGAAATGTGGTGAGTGTAAATCTGACATGTTTTCAACATTAATTTTAAAGGAATACGGACAGTATGTAATTTTAATGATGCAACGATGTAGAGCTGATGGTTCAAAATTGGATACTTTAATAAAGAAGTTTACAGGACAGCAATTATCAATTTCAGGAAAAACTTTTGTAACTGTTGCAATAATTTTCCATGATGGACCTACTGTTACTTCTGGACATTACACAGTTTATCTTAAATGTGAAAAAGGTTGGACACTGTGTAATGATTCCCAATTGATTTTCAAACAACGTTTGCCTTTTGATTTAGCAAATTCCTATCTAATCTTCCTGAAACCTAAATTTTAGACAGATTTGGCAAGATCTGGACAAAATAATTTTACCATTTTACTGGATTACCATTGCAATTTTGTAGAAAAATATTTTTTAAATTATCATTTGGCCTAATGGAAAGATAACCAATTGTAATGTGGACTTTTTTAATTTTTAATGAAACTTTGAAAAACCAATAATTTAGAGATAATCGGTAACATCTGCACAATTTAAATTTTGGAATGTTATTGGACTGCCATTGGAATTTTTTTCAAAAATGATTTAAAAAATTACTATTTGGCCATGCGGAAAAGTAACCAATTCTATTGTGGACTTAATAAATTATTCCAAAAATTTTCGTGAACCAAAATGTAACAGAGAATCGGTGAGATCTGGACAAATTAAACTTTAGAATTTTATTTGATTACTGTTGGAAATTTATTCCCAAAAAAATTTTAAAATTACTATTTGGCCTAAAGGAAATGGAATCAGATGTATTGTGGAGTTATTTGAGATATAATATTGTGATTATACTTCTGAAACAAACATATCAGACGGTATTTTAAAGAAATAACTATTGGTATTAGATGATATTTTTTTAGAATATTATGCATTTCTATAATGTTAAGTTTAAGTAAAAAGAGATTCTGGGCTTTTTTATTTCAATCTTTGGGATTGTTATTTTTTTTTGCCCGCTGTAAAATGATGAATGCAATTGCTTTCACAATTTATAGTGAAATGCAATATATTCTGAAAACAGCAAAAATAAGGCAAAAATATTTTTGGGAAAAAAATGTAAATATGTGTACTGTATTATAAAATGTTTTAAAAATATTAATACTTTTTTCTTTTTTTTCAGATTCATATAGAAAATTTTCGAAAACTAGAACCATTTTTAAAGCTATTTTTAAAAAAAACAAATGAATAAATATTTTTTTGAGTGAGTATGGTAAGTCAATAATAATAATTGTAGTCTCTCAAGGACCTTGTAATGTGATAATTGATTTTTAGTGTTTTTAAAAAAAAAAAAAAAAAAAGTACGCGCACCGTACGCGTACGGTAAAAAAAAAAAAAAAAGGTTTTTAAAAACATATGTAAAAAAAGATGAAAGATAAGGTTGGCTCTTAAAAGAACCGTTGTGTTCATGCAGGGACAGAGGAAAGAAAGCATGGGAAAATTATTCAAAGCGACAAATGTGCTGATCTATTTTGTTGTTCACTAGGGAAACACTGGTCTCCCTATGGCAAATTAGATCTTGACAAAAGGCGCATCGAATATCAACCCTTCGAAATCGAGGGTTCATTTCCAGAGGGCCAGCAAAAGGAGATTCTCCCCCCACAGATGAAGGGCTCACCTGACCTGCAGAAGAAGGAGTCAGCTCTGCAGATGATGGTCCAGGCTGAGCTGCTGTGGATGTACTTGCTTGTCTTTCTGAAGAGTTACCTCCAAAAAGATGACCATGTGTCCTTTTGTGTACATCCTTGAGGTGTCTCTTCATGGTGTGATTCCCAAAGGAATACTTCCTGTCAGGATTACCTCTAGAAAGTACACGCTGACACAGCCTGCAAGTTACTAAGGGTGCATTCACCTTTTGCTGGCCTTCAGGAAAAGTAAAATAATCCCATACATAAGAGGGCTTTTGTTTCCTCGATCTCTGCCTCAAGACAGTGCTGCTAGTGCTAGCCTCACTCTCAGAAGAGCTCTGCTGTTCTGCCATCGTATCCCAAAGACAAACCAGCTCCTTCTCCTAAGGGATCACAAGCAGAAATGAGGGGAATGGGTGTGGTGTAGGAGAGTTCTAGAACTGAAAGTAGTTTCAACCAATCAAAAGTTGTGTTTCATGATCACATGACCTACCGTACGCTTACGGTACGCTTACGGCAAAAGTGCGCATGCGCGTAAAAAAGACACGCGCTTGCGCGCATGCGCATAACAGACACTACCCGACACTTCCGCGTAACGTGCGCGTGTAGCGTACACGCGTACGCGTCCCACGCGGAGTACGCGCGGCTACGCAAATTGCATAACTATACGCAAGCAGCGTGGATAAATAACGGACGTAGCGTAAACCGTACGCTTACCGTGAGCTTACGGTACGCGTACTAAAAAAATAATAAAAAAAATAGAAAAAAAGTACTGCAAATAAATTTTAATGTTTATTTTAAAAAATATATTAAAAAAAACATATTAAAAAATTTTTAAAAATTTAATCATAGTCTTTATAAAAGGTAAGCAAATTAAAATAAAAATATGTTAGAAAAAATAGAAGAAAAAAAAAAAATTAGCATTTAAAAAACCTTGCAAATTCACTGAAAAAACCATGGGTTTCACACACGTTATAGTTAGGACTTAGCATTTAAAAAACCTTCGAAATTCAGTGAAAAAACCATAGGTTTCACACACGTTATAGTTAGGAATTAGCATTTAAAAAACCTTAGAAATTCAGTGAAAAAAACCATAGGTTTCACACATGTTATAGTTAGCTGGACATTTTACTCGTAAAAAACCATTGAAATTGCCACGTTATAGTTAGTTCAGCTAACTATAACTCGCGCGCCCGCAATGCACTGCTGATGACGTCACATATTACATCACTCATGACATGGTCAGTGACATCACTCATGACATCACTGATGACATCTCAAATGACATCACTGATGACATCATCCTTGTGATAGAGTGGTAGACCTCCTCTCACCCTAATATAACCTTTGATACACACATACAAAAATAGAGACTAAAATTTACAAAAGAATGGACATACCAATAACAGTTACAACAACCTCTTCAGTAATTCTAAGATCCACATACACATCCATTCATTCACCAACAGTTCAATACAGTCACTCATACATGTACTCACTTATCATATGTACTCATACACCTATACATCCTGTTACACAATGCCACTTATCCATAGAGCTACTCACACACATAGTCACCCATGCTAATAAAGAATAAAACATACATTTACTTGCATATACAGTTATTCACACACCACCACACTTACTTCTACGGAAACTTACACATACTTAGTCTTTTAAACAATCACTAATAGAAACACATACTTATTCATACAAGAACTCTTCCAATGTCTCACTCTCACATATACTCACTTATTTACACCAATAGTCACATATACTAGTTTAAAACATATGTAGTTACTCATAAAGACACTATTGAGACAGTCATTCACTCACTAACACACCCATACACACACTCATCCACCCATACAGTCCTGCACACATGCTGTCTTCAACATATACAAAGAGTGAGCCACTCATTCATGCACCTATGCACTACGTAATACCCGCCACCGAACCATGAAGACACTCAGACTGATACTCAAAAAACCAACTAATAACCCATATAGACACCCATGTAGCTACTCACCAACCCATGCAGCCACATATACACAAAGTGAGAGACTGATACAGATATTTCCATATTTAAACATTACTCACTAAGCCATGTATTCACTATGATACACTTAATCAGTCAGCTACACAATCAATTTTTCAAAAACAAATCATCCATTTAGACACTTATATACCCATTTATTCTTCCATCGACCTTGAGATATACATAAATAAAACATATTTAATTTTCAGGAAAACACACATTCACTGGATGATGTCATCAGTGATGTCATTTGAGATGTCATCAGTGATGTCAAGAGTGATGCCACTGACCATGTCATGAGTGATGTAATATGCGACGTCATGAGCAGAGGATTGCGGGCGCGCGAGTTATAGTTATCTGAACTAACTATAACGGGGGAATATATATATATATATATATATATATATATATATATATATATATATATATATATATATATATATACACACAAAAGCCTGTCCAGAAAGACGAAGCCTGCTCTCTCACCGAGACCTCAGGGCAATGAGGAAACTGAAACGTTTGGAACCAGCATTTTACCGTGCGCCTTTCAGATGAAATCCATCCTTGTTCACAGGCTGCCATTTTATAAAGTGCACCATTCTGCTCCAAAACCACCATTTAATTGGAAACATCCTTTTATTGGCCTCATGTTAGTTAATATCGCAAAGCATTGTGGAACATGTGGTTTTAGAGACAAACATTTTGACCCTTGTGTGTTTCGCACTCTCAAATTATTAATACAATTCCAATGCTCCCTGTGGGTTGCAATCTTTGTCATGATGCAACTTATCGAAGCCCTCTTCTGCGTTCCTTATCAGTCACTAAAAGTACAAGGACACTCGGACCCACTTTTCTTTCAACAGCGGTGCTGGCTTCATGGTTGGACCACCGTTTTAAATCAATCCAGAAGTTTGTCTAGAAAGAATTACCCTGCACTCTCACTGAGACCTCAGGGCTATGACAAAATTGAAATTACTGGTGCCCAAAAAACTCTGTCATGCTACGTGGAGTTCTGCAAGCAGCGGAGTGCAATAAGTCATGCTGATGTTTACTGCCAGATGTTTGTCTTGCGCTGTAATATCACAGCGAATGGCATCATGCACAGCGTGGGAGGGCGCTGCTTCTTTCTGCCACTCTAGTAGATGTTTTACTCGAGCGGCAGCCTCCTCAACTCAAGCGGAATGTTTCTCAATGTGAGCAGTAGCGACCTGCCACAACCACCCTTTTTGAGAAATCTCATTTTGAGGTAGTCTGGAGTATGATTTTCCTCGCTCGCCAATTTAATGTTGGTGAGCCATATAAGAGGAAAATTTCCACACGGCTAAGAGGAGTTTTTGGGAACTCTGCACTCTAGACGGAGCGTGGAGTGGGAAAATCTCAGCAAACTTCATGAGGGGAGCGGAATTTCACACCGAGGCCTACTGCTAACCTTGTGATTATAGTGAAGTGTCTCTTGTTACTGACACTGTAGAGCTTTTATTATCAAACCTCAAACCACAACTAACATTGTTCTCACCTTGCACTGCCTTCCATTGTCTACCCCACTTACACCCAACCGGCACTAAAACACGCGCTCTACGGCGCTGTGAGCCAGAGATAGAGGTAGGGCACTGTCCACAGAGAGACACCATTTTTGATGGCAGCACTCTGGTAGCTGAGGCTCCCAATCACTAGCTCTACATAAGGATGGTCACAGCATAGACGTGCTGCTGTTATGCCGAAGGTGTGTGTAAGATAAACCTGTCTGTGCCCATCCACGACCCGACTGCGTCCAACGCCAGCCATTATCCTGAAAAACATAAAGGTGAGCCCTGGAATCTTTTACTCCTCTAATGATCTACTCACATTGCACCCCACAACTAAGTGGTGCAATAACCCTGGAAAGATCTTTCTTTGTCCTTTAGTGCCCTCACACACCCCAAGGGATGTCATGCTTCATCATCGGGCATTGCTCCTCGTAGGCATAGTGTGCCTCTGGGGCGATGCTTTTAATGCAAAGGGTAAAATGTTTACACCCACGCTGCAGATTTACCCTTGATTATTATTTTTTTATATCACTTTGCACGCACTTCTCTTACCCTCAGTAGACCCTCCCTTCACACACCCTCATGCACCATCCGGCATTCCTAAAAAGATCTCCGACAAAGTGACACTTCAGGGGACCCGTAGGGAATTGCCGCGCCGGCCCTACGAGGAGCAATGCCCGATGATGAAGCATGACATCCCTTGGGGTGTGTGAGGGCACTAAAGGACAAAGAAAGATCTTTCTTTCTCCTTCTTTAGGGGCTCTCGTTCCTAGGATTCTTTCTCCTTTTTTCGTTTTCTTTTTTCTCTTTTTTCTTTTTTCTTTTTTACATGGGTGACTTTTGCACCCCGTTGCATGTGTGACTTTTTGCACCCTGCTATAGGAACTGTGTCCTCTTTTTGTTGTTTATTTAGGCATTAGGAGCATGGACACAGGACCTTTATTAGCTCCTAGGTCCCCCCCTCTCTTCTTTGATATGGAAGTTTTTTTCCTGCCTATTCAGGGTATTTTCTGCGTGGTCGCGGCTCGCCAACTTACCCATGCGGTTGCTCGCGGGCGTGGCCATCTTGTTTTCACTCTTCTCGCGGTGTATGATCGCGAGAAGAAAGACGTGATCGCGCAACCAATGACATTACTGCGGGCGCGAACTGTCGCGAGACAGCGCAAATGGCTACCAGCAATCCAACATCTCGTGGAGAACGCGACCGGATCGGGAAACTTGTCGGCGAACGCGGGGATTCAGGTAAGGCGATCGCGCGCGCGCGAGACAGTATTATTTTACAGCGCGAGCAAGAAACAAATTATCGCTAAGCTGCGGAATGCGGAAATTTTGACATTTTCGCGCTCTCCGCGGAGCGCGAAAATGTCAAATTATCGCAATTTCCGCAAGCGGAACGGAAATTTAGCCCAGGCCTAACCCAAACCAAACCTGCACATCAATTTGCACATATGATTGATGCCATCTTCATGAACACACCCTTAGTCTTGGACAGTCCTAAAGAAGTCACATGGAACTGACCATTTCATTTGACCCTTTCGCTGGCCGTGGTCTCCTATCGACCATTCAGAAAGACTAAAGCCCAGTACCGCATGGATAGAGTCATCATTCCCCTATTAAAGGAAACTCTCACCGACACTAAACCCACTCTACCTGGAGATGTCGTAGCTGACGAAAGTAGTCAAAAATAGGCTCCTATAAGCTACCTCAATAGCAGCTCGTATAGTCAACAGCATGTTCCCCAGAACATACTCTTCTGCTCCTTGGTTCAACAGGGAACTAATGGAGGAGAGGAAATTATGCAAAACGCGCATGGCGTAAAGATTATATGCCTCCAAGAAAAGTCAGATTGATGATTACAGGCCCCAGCTAGGCCCGCAGGACACAAGGGTTCGCTCTCCTGCAATGGAATCTATAAGGAAGTTGGCACGGAAACTGCAAAGTACAAAGACAAAGTTTATTAACCCTTAAGGGTGGTCCTACAATCCATACAACACCCTTCAGTATTGCATAGAGTAGCACAAAGAACTTGCGTACACGGTCCCCTTTTATACACAACAGAGGGGCTCATAAGTGGGTGGATACAACATGAGGCAAAGAATATTACCTTTTATGGTCATTTTCGATACTGAATCAATATGTGGGCGGAGCTGACACACTCCTTGAGCCCGCGAAAACATGGTCAAGCAAGGACTAACTGATAACAGATGTGGTCAAGCCTGGGCATGCGCTAGACGGACAAAGGAGCTATTTATAGACTGTTACTAGGCAGATTGCAAGAGCAACTAACACGAAGATAGGACTCTCCTCGTGTTGAGCACGTGGAGACATGACAATACAAAATGGAGTCCAGACTTTAGTCAACATAACGGAAGAGACTTGGTCATAAAAGGGGAATTTGTGTCTTTAGTGAATGCTTAAGCACATCGTCGTTTCAATTTACAACAGACGACCCTTTCAGCATTTACTGAAGACATCCGGTTTGTTAGGATAATCATCATATATGTCAATTGTCATCATTTCTTCTACTTCTTTAGCTAAATGTTTCTGATAAGTGACATCGGCAATAGCTTTCTTATCGGGAATACAGAATGATACACATAAGGAACAGAGCAAGGGACCACATTGGACACAGATGCAACAAGAAAACAGAACTGCTACAATAATACAGAGACCAGTTAAAACCTTCCACCCCCATGCAGTGATCAATGCCCAAAACCATCCAGAAAAGGACCAAGTGCCGTTTTCTGTATGGATTTCAGCTGCAATTTTATGCAACCTGTTGATAGCATTATAGACTGACGGCGTGTGGTCAGGGATAAACACACAACAACTACTTCCGATAATTTTACAAGCTCCACCTCGGTCGGCTAACATAACATCTAACACCATACGATTCTGCAATGCAACAATTCTAGTAATCTGTAATTCTTCCGTAAGATTCCCAAGAGCAGCAGCGGTTTGGTTTGTCACTGCCTCTACCACTCTTGTTAACCTTCGAACTTTCCTACTATTTAGGGCGGCTCCAACGAAGAAAAACAATCCTAAATTAAAATCAATATACTGCTGCAGACTAGTGTCAGTCTGATCCACATCATCAATTGATAGAGTGCGTTTGTACCTATTTACAATCACATTATTTAACAACTTCAAATCCTTATGATAAGATGCAGGTGCCAAGAATACAGGGGGCAATAGAAATGCCACATAACATACTCCGGACCAACCGGCTGGCAAACGGTAATAACCTTTATTTCCACATACGAAGTATGTATTATGGGATGCTAAGAAGGTACTGTTATTCAACCCGTCGATATTTAATATGGTAATGCAATCACTAACACCAACAGGAATATAACCCACACTCTGGACACACAGGTCCGCTTGAGCTTGTGCCACTTGAATCACAAATCTGTCTTTTCCCACAGTGTCTCTGGTGTTCGTGAAAATATAGGGAATCGATTCATTGTCTGGTCGATATTCTTCCCATTCCCAAATTGGCCCTTTCGCTTGCGGATATCCATCTTTATCCTGATGACATTCTTTATTGAGTCTGAAGAGTAATCGTCCCACTGTGGGTTTCCGGGTGGCAAAAAGCAAAGTATACCATGCTCTACAAGAGCCATTATGAGAGAAAGGAAGAGGTATGAATGGCGTTCCTCCTTTCTTCTGGTGAGCTGGCATCATACCACATATCCAACAGTTCGTAGCATTCGTGGCAACGTGGGTGTGATGCAACATCTGGATGAAAGTGTTGTTCAAATAAGACTGACGATGCTTCAACTCCTGGTACGGTAGTGTATAAAAATAGTGCTCCTCAGGCACTGGAGTAGTCAACACAAGTAGCTTTCGAGCGGGAGTCACATCCTCCACAAACCATGTGGTTATCCCCACAATAGCTACGGTAAGCATAAAACCTGTTGCACAAAGGATTTTCTTTTTCTCCATGTCAGAATAAAGGATCAATATCTTCCTGAAACTAAAAGGTTTGTCAGAACTCTTCCCCTTGGGCAGCGGTCGATTTCTTCACCAGCGGGCCAAGACGGGTGTCACTACACTAATGCAGGGCTGATCCCCCCCCCTTGCCTCATTGGCTCTCCGTTTCACTAACCCAAGGGTCGTTCTGACAACGTGTCCCGGTACTGAAGAATTCACTTCCTTGGCCTGAGATGATATCGCTTTCCTCCAGGAGTCGCGTGGTCCGGGAAGAGCTCCTCAGTGTCGTTCGGTTCCCCAGCACGGCCTTTCTCTGCAGCCAGAATTTCTCGTTGATCGGTCAATACAGCAGGCTCCACCAATCCGGGCGGTACTTTGCGACAGTGCAGGGAATGGATCCAATTCTTTCTGTTGGAAACTCGCACAGCCGTCCTTGTTGCAAGTAGGACCTGCTCAGGACCAACCCATCTCGGCTCCAAGCTGTTCGTCCTGTCAAAAATCTTCACCATGACATAGTCGCCAGGCCGGAGACTATGTCCTTCACCGGTGGACCGATCAGGGAGCGCCTCCCGGACCTGTTGATGAATAGAAACCAAGTTATCCGTTAACTGCGCCAGATAATCATTCATCATTACACAAGGTACATCATACACAGCCTTAGATTTTGGTGGACCCCAAATATTCATTGGGCGTCCAAAGACAATCTCGTACGGTGTAAGACCGGTTCGAGAGTGCGGTACCGATCTAATTGACAATAACGCCAGCGGTAAAGCATCTGGCCAAGTCAAAGACGTCGAAGCTTGGATTTTAGCGATCTTGAGCTTCAGTGTACCATTATACTTCTCGACTAGCCCCGCAGATTGAGGGTGAAACACTGCGTGGAACTTCTGGGTGATGCCCAGACCCTTCAAAACATACTTTATAACATCCGCTATAAAGTGGGGTCCGTTATCACTCCACAGAAGTCTACAAACGCCATATCGAGGGAAGAACTCCTTCAATAGCATCTTGGCTGTAGTCATTGCAGTATTGTCTTTCGTAGGGTATGCTTCAACCCATTTACTGAAGGCACAAACCACTACTAGAACATACTTCAAATTGTTACAGCGCTCAAGCTGGATGTAATCCATCTGCAAAACCTCAAAGGGTGCAGTAGGTGTCACAAATCCTCCTGCTGGAGTTCGAGTACCCTTTCCTGGGTTGTACCTCAGGCAAATCATACAGGTCTGCACCACCCTCTTTGCCGTGCTAGCAATCTCTGGATGCTCCCAGACTTGGGTAAGCAATTTTACAATTGCGGAAGCTCCAACATGTGCTAGCCCATGTGCCATCTGAACCATAGGTTGTACAAAAGCCGTGGGTAACTTCCATTTGTCCATCTGCTTATTTCTCCAGCAACCCTCATCATCCAATTCTCCCTCACTGGACCATTGCTCCCGTTCTTTATCAGAAGCGGTCCTCTGTATTTCTCGCACTTCTTCCTTCGCATCGTGCCATCTTTCTACCTGCGACTTCACTACATACATGGCAGTAGCACCGGGCTGCATCGCAGTCTCCCGTGCCACCCGATCTGCTAACGCATTCCCTTCTCCAACTTTATCGACTACTTTCCTATGGGCACTACATTTAATGATGGCAATTTTCTTTGGATATGTCAATGCAGTTAAAAGATTGTGAACTAACTCTCCATGCATTATTTGTACTCCATGTGACGTTAAAAACCCTCTCTCCTTCCAGAGCAGGCCGAAATCGTGCGCTACTCCGAAGGCATACCGGCTATCTGTATAAACATTCACACACAATCCTGTACTGAGCTCACATGCTCGCGTTAATGCTATCAGTTCCGCTGCTTGAGCTGATTTCTGTGGTATGCGTGCTGTCTCCACTATTGTTTGCAATGTGGTAATTGCATACGCTGCTGAAGTCGTACCATCTGGTAGCTTCAGGCATGACCCGTCCACCCACAGTTCTCCATCTACATCTGGAAAGGGCGTATCCTGGAGATCAATACGACCCTTTGTTTGTTCCTCAGTCACAAGAATACAATCATGTGCTTTCTGTGCTTCAGACTGAATCTCGGGGTATGGCAACAATGTGGCCGGATTTAACGTTACGCACCTCTTTAACGTAATATGAGGAGCCAAAAGCGTCAGCTCATATCCCGTTAAACGGGCACTGGTCAAATGCTGCGTCTTTGTCTGATTAAGCAGGGCATCAACAGCATGGGGGACTAATACCAACAGCTTATGAGATAACACAATTCCCTCGCTTTGGCGTATTGACACAGCTGTCGCCGCAACCGAGCGAAAGCAACCAGGCAACGCTCGGGTAACAGGGTCAAGTACAGCCGAAAAATATGCACAAGGGCGCTGCTTGTCGCCGTGCATCTGCACTAAAACTGATAATGCACATCCATCTTTTTCATGCACATACAGCGAAAAAGGCTTTGTATAATCAGGAGTCCCTAACACTGGTGCTGAACAAAGGGCCTGTCGTAATTGCTGGAAAGCAGCGTCACACTCATTTGACCAAGGAATCGGAATAGGTGTGTCTTTTGTCAAAAGTGCTAATAATGGCTTAGCTATGTGTGAAAACTCCAATATCCATTGCCTACAAAAAGAAACAAGCCCCAAAAATGCACGCACGTCCTTCTGCGTGGACGGCGTCGGCGTGTCCAGAATTACTTGGATACGATCTGGTGTGAGTGCACGCCCCTCCTTAGACAAAAGGTGACCCAGATAAGTCACCTTTGGTCTACAGAACTGCAATTTCTTCCGAGATACTTTGTGATTGTGGGATGCCAAAAAGGAAAGCAAGGACAACGTACTCTTCTCACACAACTCCAGAGTGTCGGCCGCCAGCAAGATGTCATCGACATATTGAATGAGGGCGACACCCTCGGGCAGAACAAAGGAGTCCAATTGTCTTTTCAAAGCTTGACTGTAAATGCTAGGGCTTTCCGTGTAGCCCTGAGGGATTCTACAAAATCGATAAGACCTATTATTCAGAGTGAAACCAAAAAGGTATCGGCTATCGGGATGAATAGGAATCGAAAAGAAAGCATTTTTCAAATCAATAACTGAAAACGTGGTCGCCGTAGGCGGGACAAAAGTAAGCAATGTCGTGATATCAGAGACTACTGGGTACTGAGGTATCACGATCTTGTTTACTTCTCTCAAATCAATTATAAACCGATAGACTTTGGCATCCGTATCCTTTTTCAAAATGGGTAGAATCGGGCTATTACAGACGTTGTAGGGAACTTCCTCCACTACTCCCACCTTAATCAAATCCTGCACAATCTGTATAAGAGCCTCCTCCCCCTCCTGGGAAATACGATACTGTGGGAGGCGTGGTAACACCGCCCCCTCCTGGACACTAATGTGAACAGGCGGAACACCATCTGTCCCACATCAGTATCCGAAGTGGCCCACAAAGTACGAGGGAGGGTCGCTAACACAGCATCCTCTGCAACCACACACATCCGTTCAGACCGAGGGTAATTGTCATTTAATATCACCCGCACTCCAGCAGGGGAGCAGCGGATCGTAGCTCTGAAGTGCTTTAACATATCAAGGCCCATAATGTTGTCCGGCGTGTTCGGGGCAAGCAAAAACGGACAGGGTGCAGAAAAAGAATCAACCTGAAATGTGAGGGGCCGCGAAAGAGGGCTTCGGGAGAGTGTACCGTCAAACCCTACCGATGTAACCATTAAGCCAGATGGGGGAGCCCTCGGAACCAATTGTTTAGACAGCGCACTACGAGTCGCTCCTGTATCCACTAGGAACTGATCAGTAGAACCCAAAACCTCAGCTGATACGTAAGGACCCTTCTGATCAACCGGCACCTCAACTGATTCTAACCCCCATCCAACGCACTCCTATGCATGCTGAGAATCATGGTACCCAGAGCGGTCAATCCCCGACACTTGATACTGGTTTTGTCGATCGAAAACATTAGGTCTATCTCGTTGCTGCCCGGCAGGGTCAAAACGAGCGTGATCGTTAGAATTCCCTCTAAAATTCGAGAAACCCCCTCTACCTCTCGGGCCACCCTGATTATGTCCCTGACGCGAAGCATGCAACGCTGGGCAATCTCTGGCCCAGTGTCCCGATTGCTTACAATACGCACATTGATTCCTATTCGAATCAGATCGGCCCGAGGGAGGACCATAAAATCCTCCCCTACCTCTATTAACACCCCGGCGGGGCGGACCATATACTTGCGCTAACATCACCTTCGTTTTTAAATCTTTCGATTTCTTCTCCTCCTGTCCCTTCGCTTCTTGCTCCTGACGCTCATAATACTGAGCTATAGTCAGGAGGGCTGTCGGGGTCGCAGAGGACCAAGAACTTTCACTCGCTTTTAGGCGGGCTGCGAACGCCGGTAGTAAATTCGCCACATATTTATCAGCAAAGAGGTGGCGACCCGTATCATCCGTAAGTGACTGACCACTAAAATCATGAAACGTCTCCTCAAAGCGCGTAAAGAAATCTGCAACTGATTCGTCAACTTTCTGCTTACACGAGGCTAGCATATTCCAGTCAATCTTTTTGGGGGGGATGATTGTCTTCAACTTAGTCAGAATAGCAGCAGGGAGATCTAAGATAATCTGAGGTGGTTTCTGCGCGGGCTTCCTCTCCCTATCCTCATCCTCAAGCTCAGACCACCGAGCTTTAAAAGCGGCAACATCGTCCACCTTCCGCACAGATCGCCACATATCTGGTGGTAAAATAAGCCCAAAGAACAGATCTATATCTGCTAAGGTCATAGTACAAGAATTCAGGGCCCCCTCCACTTCTTCGTAGAAGGCCGCTGGATTCTTGCGGGGATCAGGCAATGCATTTTTTAATGCCATGACATCGGCCCTATGCCAAGGAGTATAAACCCAATTGTACACAAAATATCCCTTAGCATCGGCGGAGGTAATATCCGAACTAGTCCCCGCTCCTTTAGGAGGAACATACAAAGGTGCCGCCTCTCACATTGGTTTAGCATGCACTAGGTCGCTCTTATCTGACTGGGGGGAAGACGGCTGCTGGTCATCCGCCTGCAAGGTCAAGCTCTCCTCTTCCTTGTTCCGGCGCTCTTTTTCCCGCAGTCGAAGCATTTCATCCTGTAGCGCAAACAGACGTCGGACCGCATCAGGCACCTGGGAGGGAGAGAAAGTACCATTACGCAGTGCTCTAGAATCCGACACTATCTCCTGCGGCTCAAAAACATCAGAATATTTCCGAAAGGCAGCAACCACTTCATCAGAGAAAACGGCAGCAAAATACACTTTCTCCCTATCCTGCCACAGCTCCCAGGATTTCAACAATTCAGCCAGGGACAACTTGCCCTTGAGTGCACGAAAAGAAACTTGCCGAAGCTCACTCATTCGGTCAACCGATAGCATGGACCGCGTGTCTACCTTACCCGAAACCGATCCAGAATCTTGTGACCTCGGGGCAGACGCGCCAACATAAGGGGGCGGAGAGCGATCTAATAAATAAAAATCATCGTCAGGATTATTAAGGACAGGATAAAGTGATTGACGAACAGCGTATTGACCCGAGACTTGCAATCTGCGCTCTTTCTCTTGCCTCTCCGTCTGTTCTCTTTCCTCCCGACGCTTCGCTTCCTGTGCTCGCACATGATCATTCTTCCGTTGCTCTTTATCAAACAGCGCTTTCTCACGTTTCTCCCGCTCACGCACTTTCTTCACCCACAACCGGACACTCTCAAACATATCCTGACGAGCACGCCGTTTACACATACACTGTTCCACATACTTAATCTTACGCATATCGAACGATCCATACAAAGGCCAACGCAACTCAGGATCCTTCTTGGTGTATTTCCTCCATATTGTGCTGTACATTATAGAGGAAAGACCATGCTTCACATACATATCCCTATTAGGAGTCCCCTCTGGGGGAGCTGGAGCAGATTCCTCGAGGTTTAACCGGTTTCCAAAACAGCAGCACCACTTACGGAGTGCGCTAAAAGCAGGCATGCTCAAAAATAATGCAAAATATGCAGTATTATCAAAAATGGCACTTAAACGTTGTGCCGTTCAAAGTTACACAGTTCCGGAGAAATATCTCCACATTACCTGCCTATATGTGTTGCAACGCATATATTCTCACAATAGCCAATACAAGATATGACCGGTCATCACAAATCAAACTCAAATAGCCAAACCAGGCTTCAAAAACTCGGAGCAAGTACCGTACAACGGTTCTTACCAATCAAGAGTCCAGATTCCAACTGCCAAGCTCCAAAATTCGCCCAAACGGCTGTCACGGCAGGACCGACAGAAGAGGTCTCAGTCGAGGACCGGCGCCACCCAGATGGTCAGCTCGGAAGGGAAGGAAGAAAAACCTCGGGATGCCAGGACTAAAGTGCCTCTGGCAGTGATCACATCCCCGGCCAAATTCCTCACCTTCGTCGCGACCAGTCCTTCGAGCATCCGAGTCGCTGATGAGCCCCACGTTGGGCGCCAATTGATGATTACAGGCCCCAGCTAGGCCCGCAGGACACAAGGGTTCGCTCTCCTGCAATGAAATCTATAAGGAAGTTGGCACGGAAACTGCAAAGTACAAAGACAAAGTTTATTAACCCTTAAGGGTGGTCCTACAATCCATACAACACCCTTCAGTATTGCATAGAGTAGCACAAAGAACTTGCGTACACGGTCCCCTTTTATACACAACAGAGGGGCTCATAAGTGGGTGGATACAACATGAGGCAAAGAATATTACCTTTTATGGTCATTTTCGATACTGAATCAATATGTGGGCGGAGCTGACACACTCCTTGAGCCCGCGAAAACATGGTCAAGCAAGGACTAACTGATAACAGATGTGGTCAAGCCTGGGCATGTGCTAGACGGACAAAGGAGCTATTTATAGACTGTTACTAGGCAGATTGCAAGAGCAACTAACACGAAGATAGGACTCTCCTCGTGTTGAGCACGTGGAGACATGACAATACAAAATGGAGTCCAGACTTTAGTCAACATAACGGAAGAGACTTGGTCATAAAAGGGGAATTCATGTCTTTAGTGAATGCTTAATCACATCGTCGTTTCAATTTACAACAAGATTAAAGAAGCCCTTAGTACCTAACATGCCAACTTAAAGTTAGCAAGCCACACTTTTTATACTAACAAAGGGCCCGATTCACAGAACTAACGTAAGACAAAATTCTGAACTTACTTCCATATTGGTGAAGGCGCTTACTCATTTTGGTATTCACAGGAGGCACTTACTCATTTTGGTATTCACAGAAGGCACTTACTCTTCTGTGAATACCAACATGAATAACTTACTAATTTAGAGTAACTTGCTGATTTTGAGTAACTTACTCATTTTGGTATTCACAGAAGGCACTTACTCAATGATGAGTAAGTGCCTTCTGTGAATACCTAAATGAGTAAGTGCCTTCTGTGAATATCAAAATGAGTAAGTGCCTTCAGTGAATACCAATATGGAAGTAAGTTTAGGATTTTGTCTTGTTAGTTCTGTGAATCGGGCCCAAAATCAATAAAGATAACAACAATGCCAAAGAAATGTTCAAAATTGTAACCAATTTCACGGACCCCAAGAGAACTGCACCCCCATTGATCCACGACCACACTCTGTTTCCAACAAAGTACCTTTTTCGGAATTACAGAAGACAGCTGCACTGGCTCCCTGTGAAGAAGAAAAGGGTGGTTCTCAAAGGACTGATGGTGGCACATGCAGCCTTCCTTGGGACTGATGCTGTGCCTAAGTGCCAGGACACTCTAGCAGTAGCCATGCATTCTACAAATCCTAATATTCATTCATTCATGTAATGTTTTAAATACCACCCAACTCATAATTCAGACCCCTTCGTTAAGAGGGGTTTGGACTAGGCCTGGGCAGAATTATGCTGGAGTAATCATAGTTATTTTGGTAATTATGCATTGCTCTTTGATGCAGAATTACTGAAAATTTCCCAATTACTCCTGCACGCATATTTAAGTGTAATTTAGGGGAAAAAATCTTACAGCAAGAGCATATTTAGCAAACGCAAGCAGGCGATAGCGCTCGCTATTCGTGTTCTGCTGCATTTAACACTGTTTTTTAGTGCAAATTGCATCTACGCATCTATTTTAGACATAAGGGCGCTTTTTCTTGCTAAGAGAATAGTGCTAAATGCTGGCAGCAAGTTGGGGACAATCCTACCCCAAGAGCACATTTAGCACTATTTCTTAGCAAAAAATGTATCCTCCTGTCGCATTTTTGCGCTGAGCACATAATTACTCTTCTTGTGTAAGTCAAGCATTACCTCATGGAACCCCTAGGTAATTCTGTGTGATCATTACGATACACGGAATTGTACGAGTGACGCCCACCCCTAGTTTGCACAGTCGTCAGAAAACACACAGACACACTCGTAGTCAGGGTTAAGTACTAAACACGCTTCTCAGTCCCAGATCAGTGATTTCAAAGTTTAAATATGTGGTTTGCTTTATCTTTTTTTAATGTATTTACATATGTTTGGAGTTACATAAAGGCACCTGATCAGTGGCATTGTTCTTCAATTGCAGGGCCCCTGTTGAAATGTTAATTTGAAAGGTTTGCGATGTAATACAATCGTTTTATTACAAATGAGCACAAGCTGCATATGTAATGGCAATCTTTTCCAACTGATGTATTACTTGTTTTGTAAATTAGCTGAAAATCGCTGAATCTATTCAAAACATATTTTGGGACATGCTGCTAAGCATTGAATTACAATAAGAGCGTGTCTGTCTTTTACATTTGACAGTTACAAGTGCCATTCTGAAATTGATAGAACAAGCATTACAAAGGCCAGCTGCCCTAAAGCAATTGCCATGTCACAAGTAACCATGGCAATGAAATTGCTAATGGAAAAGAGCAAACGTCATGAGCATACTTGAATAGTTGAATATATCAAAACCAGGGAAATGTTTCATTTTAGCATGCACCTCTACAAAATGCACGAGGTATATGACAAAATAAATTGAGGAATTTTATTTTACCAAGGAAAATCCTCTTATACTGGAATGTTGCTGCGAATGGTACAAGAATTGCTCTCTTCAGTTATATATTATTCAAACTAAACTTACAATAAGAAAAAAGAATGCCAGTGATATATTAAACTTCCTGTATAAAAGAGGAAGGGGGATTAATGCACAGGTACAATGTTATTTTACTCAACATTATTGCATTATATTTGTAGGGTCAGTTCAATTCTAAGCAAGGGCGTCTCTAGAAGTGAATTTTAGGGGGCACTCATTGTGCTGGTTTAGACCACCTTCAAAAGTTATATTTATGTGTGCACACACACAAATATGTGTGTATATATGTGTGTGTGCATGTTTTCTTAAAATGTTCAAATCAGATTTTGTATATATGTGTATATATAGCTACTATAGATATATGCACGAACATGCAAAGTCAGATGTGCACAAAAAACACTGCTTGGAAAATAAACGTAGTGGAAAAATTAAAGTGTGTGGCAAGAAGCAGTGTATGTTTATTGTTCTGTTAGGCCTCCAAACACCTTAAACAGCTCTGGTGGTGAGACACAAGGGGGTGTGCAGCTGGGGCACGGGCCACATTTGGGCCCCCTCTAGAAACACCAGTACTTATAAGATCTGTTTGCAACTGTTTCAACTTCACCTCCGATGTCTCCATATTCTATACATACATATCCTAAGTAGTCGCACTCAAACACAAAAACATTTCCTGAACTATAATCCAAAAGCACAAACGATCATACTAATCTCAGAGAAAAGTCAGATGCACACACAAGTGTTACTGTAGGAAGAAGTGCAGATGTGAAACTTTTAGAATTCAGAATCACTTTCAGTACTCACTTGGAAAGCTGTACCAGGTGTCAGTTTTCGGCAATGCCTCGGAAAATTATCCACATAGAGGGGAATGAGAGGTTTGTTAAATACTTCTACAACTCTGCTATATATTTCGATGCTGATGTACAGTAAATCTCAGATTCTATCCAAGAGGTCACATAATAATGTGCTTCTTAATTCAGAGGGGGGAAACAACAGAATTTACAGACTGTAATGTCTTCCTACTAAAACTTCAATATTAAAGTTAAAAAGGATAGCTACCATCATCCAAATGCAGGGGAGCCAATGTGCTTCCCACCCACTTGATGTTAAATGTATATGTATATATATATACAAAGTTACGCCACACTCAGGAATCCTTTTGCTGGTTAGTTTATTAGGTCAGAGCTGATCTGTTTCACCTACACGTTTCTGCCTCACAGGGCCTTGCTCACAGTTGGTGAGTAGTGTTACTCCACATATATATATTTTTGGGACTGGATACAATCCCACAAAATGAACGAGGAGGCGACAGAACAAAGAAGCTATGACAATTAGAGTCCCGCTACATCATAAAATAGAGAACAAAGACCCCATTGAGCCTCAATAATGATAAAGAACTCTACGTACATCTATGAGTCTAAAAAGAAGCATTAGAAAGACTGTGGAACAGTAATCGAGAAAAAGGAAACACAAACCAGACCATACAATATGTTCACATCCAAGCCATGATTGCGAACTTAATGGTACTATACTGAAGAAAATTGTGGATGCTGAAATAAAATCAAATACAACTAGTGACTACAAGAAAGACAATGTGTAAATGGTAATCCATGTAACTCAACAGCATCATACAATATGATCACACCTAGGTTATTATCAGTGACTTAATGGTACCACACCAGAAAATCGCTAATGCTGATGTAAAGAAAACTTAACATAACCTGTGACTGTAACACAGAAAAAATACCAATTTTAATCCATGTAACTCAAAGTTGATATCAAGTCTGTAATGTGAAATGATACCAATCATTTGAAATAACAACGTTAAACTTAATATACATTGATAATATTTGTAAAGACTTAGGAATAAGTAAATAGAAATACGAAATCAATTGTTAAACTTCAACTCCCATAATGCTGCATTAATGGGCTGATATGGGAGTGGTGCATAGATACATGTGGAGCAACACTACTCACCAACCGTGAGCAATGCCCTGTGAGACCGAAATGCTTAGGTGAAACAGATCAGCTCTGAACTAATAAACTGACGAGCAAAAGGATTCCTGAGTGGGACATAACATTGTTTGGAAAGAAATTAATTCAGGCCACTGGTTCGGCCTTACGTTGCACCCGCTGCGGTGCACGCCGGTGAGAACCACATTGTTTTGTATATAAATATATATATATTCACTGAAAAAACCATGGGTTTCACACACGTTATAGTTAGGAATTAGCATTTAAAAAACCTTAGAAATTCAGTGAAAAAACCATAGGTTTCACACACGTTATAGTTAGGAATTAGCATTTAAAAAACCTTAGAAATTCAGTGAAAAAAACAAAGGTTTCACACATGTTATAGTTAGCTGGACATTTTACTCGTAAAAAACCAATGAAATTGCCCCGTTATAGTTAGTTCAGCTAACTATAACTCGCACGCCCGCAATGCACTGCTGATGACGTCACATATTACATCACTCATGACATGGTCAGTGACATCACTCATGACATCACTGATGACATCTCAAATGACATCACTGATGACATCATCCAGTGAATGTGGGTTTTTCTGAAAATTAAATATGTTTTATATATGTATATCTCAAGGTCGATGGAAGAATAAATGGGTATATAAGTGTCTAAATGGATGATTTGTTTTTGAAAAATTGATTGTTTAACTGACTGATTAAGTGTATCATAGTGAATACATGGCTTAGTGAGTAATGTTTAAATATGTATATATCTGTATCAGTCTCTCACTTTGTGTTTAAGTGGCTGCATGGGTTGGTGAGTAGCTACATGGGTGTCTATATAGGTTATTAGTTGGTTTTTTGAGTATCAGTCTGAGTGTCTGCATGGTTCGGTGGGGGGTATTACGTAGTGCATAGGTGCATGAATGAGTGACTCACTGTTTGTATGTGTTGAACAGAGCATGTGTGCAGGACTGCATGGGTGGATGAGTGTGTGTATGGGTGTGTTAGTGAGTGAATGACTGTCTCAATAGTGTCTTTATGAGTAACTACATATGTTTAAAACTAGTATATGTGACTATTGGTGTATATAAGTGAGTATATGTCAGAGCGAGAGATTGAAAGAGTTCCTGTATGAATAAGTATGTGTTTCTATAAGTGATTGTTTAAAAGACTAAGTATGTGTAAGTTTCCGTAGAAGTAAGTGTGGTGGTGTGTGTATAATTGTATATGCAAATAAATGTATGTTTGATTCTTTATTAGCATGAGTGACTATGTGTGTGAGTAACTCTATGGATGAGTGGCATTGTGTAACAGGATGTATAGGTGTATGAGTACATATGATGAGTGAGTACATGTATGAGTGACTGTATAGGACTGTTGGTGAATGAGTGGATGTGTATGTGGATCTTAGTATTACTGAAGAGGTTGTTGTTACTGGTATTGGTATGTCCATTGTTTTTGTAAATTTTAGTCTCTATTTTTGAATGTGTGTGTCAAAGGTTATATTAGATGAAGAGGAGGTCTGCCACTCTATCACAAGGATGATGTCATCAGTGATGTCATCAGTGATGTCATTTGAGATGTCATCAGTGATGTCATGAGTGATGTCACTGACCATGTCATGAGTGATGTAATATGTGACGTCATCAGCAGTGCATTGCGGGCACGCGAGTTATAGTTAGCTGAACTAACTATAACGGGGCAATTTCATTGGTTTTTTACGAGTAAAATGTCCAGCTAACTATAACATGTGTGAAACCTTTGTTTTTTTCACTGAATTTCTAAGGTTTTTTAAATGCTAATTCCTAACTATAACGTGTGTGAAACCTATGGTTTTTTCACTGAATTTCTAAGGTTTTTTAAATGCTAATTCCTAACTATAACGTGTGTGAAACCCATGGTTTTTTCAGTGAATTTGCAAGGTTTTTTAAATGCTAAATTTTTTTTTTTCTTCTATTTTTTCTAACATATTTTTATTTTAATTTTCTTACCTTTTATAAAGACTATGATTAAATTTTTAAAATTCTTTAATATGTTTTTTTAAATATATTTTTTAAAATAAACATGTAAAATTTATTTGCAGTACTTTTTTTCTTTTTTTTATTATTTTTTTAGTACGCGTACCGTAAGCTTACGGTAAGCGTACGGTTTACGCAACGCCCGTTATTTTTATACGCTGCTTGCGTATAGTTACGCAATTTGCGTAGCCGCGCGTCCTCCGCGTGGGACGCGTACGCGTGTACGCTACACGCGCACGTTACGCGGAAGTGCCGGGGAGTGACTGTTATGCGCATGCGCGCAAGCGCGTGTCTTTTTTACGCGCATGCGTACTTTTTGCCGTAAGCGTACCGTAAGCGTACCGTAAGCGTACGGTAGGTCATGTGATCATGAAACACAACTTTTGATTGGTTGAAACTACTTTCAGTTCTAGAACTCTCCTACACCACACCCATTCCCCTCATTTCTGCTTGTGATCCCTTAGGAGAAGGAGCTGGTTTGTCTTTGGGATACGATGGCAGAACAGCAGAGCCCTTCTGAGAGTGAGGCTAGCACCAGCAGCACTGTCTTGAGGCAGAGAGCGAGGAAACAAAAGCCGTCTTATGTATGGGATTATTTTACTTTTCCTGAAGGCCAGCAAAAGGTGAATGCACCCTTAGTTACTTGCAGGCTGTGTCAGCGTGTACTTTCTAGAGGTAATCCTGACAGGAAGTATTCCTTTGGGAATCACACCATGAAGAGACACCTCCAGGATGTACACAGAAGGACACATGGTCATCTTTTTGGAGGTAACTCTTCAGAAAGACGAGCCAGTACATCCACAGCAGCTCAGCCTGGACCATCATCTGCAGGGCTGACTCCTTCTTCTGCAGGTCAGGTGAGCCCTTCATCTGTGGGGGGAGAATCTCCTTTTGCTAGCCCTCTGGAAATTAACCCTCGGTTTGCGAGGGTTGATATTCGATGTGCCTCGTGTCATGATCTAATTTGTCATAGGGAGACCAGTGTTTCCCTAGTGGATAACAAAATAGATCAGCACACTTGTCGCTTTGACTAATTTTCCCATGCTTTCTTTCCTCTGTCCCTGCATGAACACAACGGTTCTTTTAAGAGCCAACCTTATCTTTCATCTTTTTTTTACATATGTTTTTAAAAACTTTTTTTTATTTTTTTTTACCGTACGCGTACGGTGCGCGTACTTTTTTTTTTTTTTTTTTTAAAAAACACTAAAAATCATTTATCACATTACATGCTCCTTGAGAGACTACAATTATTATTATTGACTTACCATACTCACTGAAAAAATATTTATTCATTTGTTTTTTTAAAAAATAGTTTTAAAAATGTTTGTAGTTTTCGAAAATTTTCTATATCTATCTGGAAAAAAAGAAAAAAGTATTAATATTTTTAAAACATTTTATAATACAGAACACATATTTACATTTTTTTCCAAAAAATATTTTTGCCTTATTTTTGCTGTTTTCAGAATATATTGCATTTCACTATAAATTGTGAAAGCAATTGCATTCATCATTTTACAGCGGGCAAAAAAAAATACCAATCACAAAGATTGTATTAAAAAAGCCCTGATTCTTTTTTTACTTAAACTTAACATTATAGAAATGCATAATATTCTAAAAAAATATCATCTAATACCAATACTTATTTCTTTAAAATACCGTCTGATATGTTTGTTTCAGAAGTATAATCACAAAATTATATCTCAAATATCTCCAAAATACATCTGATTTCATTTCCTTTAGACCAAATAGTAATTTTAACTTTTTTTTTGTAATAAATTTCCAACGGTAATCCAATTAAATTCTAAAGTTTAATTTGTCCAGATCTCACCGATTCTCTGTAACATTTTGGTCCACGAAAATTTTTTGAATAATTTATTAAGTCCACAATAGAATTGGTTACTTTTCCGCATGGCCAAATAGTAATTTTTTAAATCATTTTTGAAAAAATTTCCAATGGCAGTCCAATAACATTCCAAAATTTAAATTGTGCAGATGTTACCGATAATCTCTAAATTATTGGTTTTTCAAAGTTTCATTAAAAATTAAAAAAGTCCACATTACAATTGGTTATCTTTCCATTAGGCCAAATGATAATTTAAAAAATCATTTTTCTACAAAATTGCAATGGTAATCCAGTAAAATGGTAAAATTATTTTGTCGAGATCTTGCCAAATTTGTCTAAAATTTAGGTTTCAGGAAGATTAGATAGGAATTTGCTAAATCAAAAGGCAAACGTTGCTTGAAAATCAATTGGGAATCATTACACAGTGTCCAGCCTTTTTCACATTTAAGATAAACTGTGTAATGTCCAGAAGTAACAGTAGGTCCATCATGGAAAATTATTGCAACAGTTACAAAAGTTTTTCCTGAAATTGATAATTGCTGTCCTGTAAACTTCTTTATTAAAGTATCCAATTTTGAACCATCAGCTCTACATCGTTGCATCATTAAAATTACATACTGTCCGTATTCCTTTAAAATTAATGTTGAAAACATGTCAGAATTACACTCACCACATTTCATGCTATGATTAGCATCTTTAACTAATTTTGCAAAAGTGACTGTTTTACTGTCTGGCAATGTCAAATAAATAAACCTTTCATTATCAACAATAGAGCCACATATATTATAACAATTATCACAACTATGTTCCCATTTATAAGAGAGACCAAAAAAAATGTCAATGGGAACTCCTTCTTCTTCCACTACCTGAAGAAAATACATCAAAAATTCATGTGCATCTTGCTGTTCATTTTGAGAAACTGTGTTCGTCCTGAACATACATCTAAAAGTTTTCTAATTTCAGTAGCACTTTCTATTTGAGTTTTATCTTTACTCAGCTTTTGAAAAAGGAGACTCAGCTCTGAACAGAATCTTTTTCCCTGATTTACTATTATCTGCTCTTGCAAACTTTCCAGATAAAATGCAACATTCAGCACTACATTTGCGTAGCAGTTGACACCAGAGCTATTTTCAAAATGACATCCTACAACCTGTTCTTCATTTTCCTTTTTCTTTTTGCTTGCAATTACATCACTCCTCTTTTTTTTCCTCTTCTCTACATCTTCATTACAGATATTCTCATTTTTTCTTTTACGAGATACTACACGTTTCTCCAACACAGGATACTGACCTAAATGAGGAGCATAGCTTCTTCTTAATCTAGTATACTCCTTTACACAGTTTGTATCAGCACTAACTTTTGAGTCATCAAAGTCTATCATGAATAAACCTGATAATGTTTTCACTCGTGACAAAGCTACATATGCCATACCTTCTTTGAATACAGTTGAACCAATGTTCACAAATGCACAATCTACAGTCAATCCTTGAGACTTGTGAATAGTTACAGCATATGCTAGAGAAAACGGAAACTGCTTCCTACGTACATATAAGTCTTTCACAAGCATAAAACGTACTGTACAACGACAAATATCTTTAACTTCTTCTATCTGATCAAATTTTATTTTTAAACATTCAACTCCTTCTTTTTTCTGGTAATTAATAAAACCCACAACTCTTCCCATCGCTCCATTAACTAAACCTTTTTCAACATCCAAATTTCTCCTTAAAAATACTCTACAGTTCATGCAAACATATAGATTTTTTTCTAATCGAGCTGTTTTGGAGATGTTCTTCTCTAGTGAGTCCAATTTATTTTTCAGTTTTCCTGTTACTGTGACACTAATTCTTCCATCCTCAATTTTGTCCACTGCTTCCAATTTCCTGATCTCTTCCTTTTCCAATTTCAAAAGCTCCTCATTGAATATTGAGCATTCACGTAGAGTTGGCATTAAGCAGATGACACTTTTGTTTTCTGCAATGTTCTTGTATATCTTCTCTGCAACTATTTCTTCCTTTGGAAATAAATTATGTAGCAGCCGACTCTGTAATGTTTTTTTGCCAACTTCTGTGAGTAGTCCAATCCTGATATCTTTCAGAATACTTCCATATTCTTCATCGTTTGCTTGCCTCATATTAGTAGTAAGTTCCTTGTACTCAAAGAAGGACCAAATATTTGCATTACCGATGCTTCCCAATGACTTCTTTGTGTCTTCATGTGTCACAGTATTAAACACTGGTTGTCCTTTAACTGGAGTAAGTTGCAAAAGATCTCCAAAAACTATGACGTGTTTTCCTCCAAATAACACGTCATAGTCTGTCTTCAAAATTTGCTGCATTCTTAAATGCACAAAGGCAAGCATTAAGTTTGATACCATGCTCACCTCATCAATAATGAGAACTTGCATCTTCTTCAATACTCTTGAAACTTCCAAGGATGCTTCTCCAGTTAGCTTGTTGAATTGTATTTTGTTCTCATGCTCCACTGGTAACATTAGCAAACGATGTAAAGTGATTCCTTTTATGTTATATGCTGCTAACCCAGTTGGAGCAGTAACCACACAAGACAAAGTAGAATCCGTTTTTTGCTTTAGGTAGCTTCTGATGACTTTTATTAGGAAACTTTTTCCAGTTCCAGCTTGTCCGCTTACATACATCCTGATTGGATGAAATGATGTGCATGAGCACTCTTTTTTTACATGTAGAAATCAGTGATCAATTTTGTTTTTGATCTCTTCATAAATTTGTTGCTGCTCTTGATTCAGTTGTCTTTCCAAATTTTCTAAGTCTATAAATTCTTCTTGTGCTTGATTCATAGCCGTTTCCACTTCATTCATGGCTATTGATGCTTCATTTTCAATGATTGGTTGTCCTAGGGGATCTTGACTGAGTGTTCCTGAACTTTGGCTGTCCTGAGAACTATCTCTAGCGATTTCTGCTGCAATTGTAGTTTCCTGATCAATTTCTTCATTTAACATTTGCAGATAAGTTGAGAATGTACTGCATTGTATGCTGTCTTTGCAAGCATTAAAAGAATCTTCATAGCTCTGGAATTCTCCCAGTAGTTCATCCTCTGTACGCCATGGTTTAAACAACTGTAAAAGAGCCAAGTAGTACAATTCTTTCTTGTCAGTAGTGTCGCAACTCAGCTTCCGGTGATTTATTAAACTTCCTTTTGTTTGCTTCACCAAACATCCTTCCTCACCAATGACTTTATATTTTCCATTATTGATGTCTTCTGCGGCTTTCCGTGAATAAATGTAGTTCTGCAGCACTTCATAGAGACACATGTTCTCCAGATGTTGACTTCTCTTGGGATAATATGTGTCCAACATGTTTGTTTTCAAAATATCTGTACTTTCTGGGTCATTCTCGGCCAAATATTCAATTTCTCCTACAGATTTCAGTACCCGATTTCTCATTGCTGCAAGGCCTAAACTTGCCCAAATTATTCTTCTTGACTTCGAGTAGAGACTTGCAGAAGATAACCTATCTGAACATTCGTAGGATCCAATTTCTCGATGCGATAACATCTTCAAACTGAAACTGTACAGCTTCTTACTGACAGTCTTCTCGTGAGAAATCTCTTCCCACATTTCCTTCAATTCTGTTTTTTCTGATTTCGTAATGTAAGACGTTACATATCGAGCAACAGCAATGGAATTGTCAGCTACATACTGTATATCCATGTTAGCGTTCCACATGGATAAAATGACTGGGTTGTAGTCATTTATATTTTTTGATTCTTCTTTTCTTTTAAGGTTGTAGGTATTCTTAGGTGATTTTCTTGTGATAGTATGTCTCACAGCTGACATAAAACTGTTTACTCTTCCATTTGAAAGAACAGGTCTAGGAAATCCAAATCGACATTTAGTGTAGTATTTATCTTTGCTCTTGTATTTCCGTCGACAGTATTTTCCACACCGATGACTTTGGAAACGTAAAACTTGCTCCTTTAACTTTTTCTCTTCTGTGCTTTTTGGTATAGCACATGTTGCATATTCTTGAATGTAAGATAACACTGCTTCATCAGTATCTGTTCCAAACTTTGGGGCATCCTTGATCCACAACAGCATATGAATATGAGGAGCACCTCTTGCCTGGTACTCTTTTCTCCAAAAGAAATCCACTACTTCTCCAAGGGGTGGATTTTTTTTATTGCAGATGAAGGACATCATAGCCTCAAATCTATGATTGAAATATCTGCAAACATTTACCGGATCCAATGAGCACAGTTCTCCTGCTGTCTTGTATTCGATGTTTTTAATGTTTGAATTGGCCTCTCGTAGAAAATCCAGTAAATCATCCCAAGCGTACTCGGCACAGCTTAGGGTAAGGAACCATGTTGGTGTTCCTAAATTCCGTAACATGCATTTTAGTTCACCATGGCGTCGGTACCAATATTCATTTGTCCCACGCTGACAAGCCATCAGATTGATCAGTTGTGTTTCCAAATGATCATCTCGGTGCTGCACTTTCTCCATAAAATCCTTAGCAGACACATTTTGTAAATGTACTCCACTTTTTAAAATGTGATTTACTGCATAAGACAGTGCAGACAAGTCGCTTTCAAATAAAAGATGGAACAAATAAGGAATACTTTGTCGAAATCTGGGATCTTCAGCATATAGTCTTGTAGTCCGATACTCAGAAGCTGGAATCTGTTCTGGACGTTCATCGTATCGTCCTCCTTTTCCTTTAGGAAACAGCTGGGGAAAACATCGAGCTTCCAAGCTCTCCTCCCATACACTCACGGGAGTTCCTTTTGCTTTCTTCATCTGAAAGAGATCAATATTGTCTCCCATAACTTCTTTCGAATGAAGAGGATGTATGCTAAAATGTTCATAAATTTCTTCTTCCTTTGACTTGTCCACTTTTTCAATTTGTCCAGTTGGTATTTCTGTGTCTTCTTGTAAATCTTCTTCTTCTTCTTCTTCTTCTATATAAATTGATTCATACCATTTGTTATTTTTTTTCAAATACAAATTTGCTCTTTGTACTTTCCGCACATCTACCAGCTCCTGCCAAATCTTCTTATTCTTTGTAGGTACACCATTAACCAGAATAATTAATGGTTCAGTTTCCAAAGTATCTGCATCAATAGTTTCCATATTTTTTTTCAAATCCAAGGGCAAATACACCACTCTACCTTTTAAACCTCTCAGTAAATCTGAAGGAGGTAATTTACCAGTTTTGGGCTCCATACGTACTATGGTCTGGAACGGATGAACACATTGAATGAGTATAGACTCATATGTATTTAATTCAGAAAGTTCAGCAGGAATAGCATCCAATTCTAAATTATTATGTACCGCTCTGGTCGGCATTCTATTTTCCTCTAACTTGTTGTAACAGTATTTACAAATACGCTGATCTTCACCCAATTCAAAACAATTTTCTAGAAATATATATGTGGCAAAATCCTTCCACTTATAATTATCTTCATTTTCACTCTTTCTGTAGAGATCAACATTCCTAGTTTGTTTTCTATAATGAGTTCTGCGGCAACAAATACAAGTAAAATTTGGTCTTTCATTAGAGACTATTGCAAATTTTGTTATGTGATCATTAAATGTCTTACTTACAGAAGGTTCTACATTCTCTTCCACTTCTTCCTCATTTACTGTGTCCTTCTCTGCACTGTTTTGTTCAGGACCAAAATAACAAAACTGAATTTCATCAACAACCTTCTCTACATCTGATACCGATCCACGGAACAGAGCCCTATTCAATTCATTTAACTTTATTGCTGGACTTTTGGCAAAATACAACCGTCTCACAAACTTTCTCATTTCAGTATGATGAACAGCCAGCATCCTAAAATGATGGAAAACACTATTGCACACTTTTCTAGATAGACAAGCCAGAGAATGACCCTGCAAACCAGTATTCTCTCTCACTCTGCATGGATCCAGACTTTGAAGCACCTTAATCTTCTGTTTTACACTTTTTTTACTATATTCTCTTAGAAACTCTCGAAATTTGTCAATAGATTCCTGACGCACAGTGCAAATACTACTACAATTCCAAGTGTACACTGGGGCTTTAGGACGTCTCCCCATTGCCTCATCTGCCATCACTTGTACCTCATCTCTTGGAACCATTATCTCCTTCTCCATTATGCAACCATTTGTTACTTCGTATGAACGACCTCTGGTGTCAACTGCATGCAGCAAACTATTACTTTGAAAATAGCTCTCTTCATTAAAAAAAGGTTCACTACTTGAACTATGCATCCACTTTCCTAAAAACACTTTACAAAAGTTTGTTCTGTTCACTACTCTTTTCCTTTTGCTATGTGATTTCAGTACATTAACCATTTTGTCTAATGTACGCATCCTATTCAAAATTAATATGAATAATTTCCTTTTTAATTCTAATGCCTTTGCTGCAATGGCTTCAATTTCTTTTTTTCTCTTGTAATATTTTGCCTTTTGCTTATATTTCTTCACATCCTTTATCAAATTGGACATAACTCTTCTCTGAAACATTTTTCTACGTATCTCTTTAAACGCTGTTTTTCTGTTTATGTAAATCTTTTCAGTTGCAGAAGGTATATTTGCATTAAGTAAATTCTCAATTTTTTCCTGTTCTGTTCGTTTCGTAACATTCTTTCCAGTACAGACATTTTGTACATTTTTCCTTGTTTTGAATATATTTTTAAGAAATTGTTTTTTCTGCTTACCAGAAGATTTTTTCTTTTTCCCAACATGAGCATCTTCTACTAACTTTGGTCCTCCAGTTGTCTTCAAATATAGTTTTGTTTTTTAGCGTTTTTTGAACTCTGGATTTTGTAGGCATCTTAAATTTTGTTCACTGCTCTTCAGCAATACCTGAAAAAAACTAAAAAAAAATTCCTTTATTGTATTTAAATATATTACTACATTTCTTTTCACAATAGTCACAAAACGAAATTTGTTTGCCAATTTGAATGCACACTAACTGCTCTTTTTTTTTCGGGGCAAGTGAAAATCACTTTTACAGACTGACACATTATGAAACCACTTTTTTTGATTTATTTAAATGCACATGTCCAAACTGTTTTTTCAGACCACCACCATGTGTATTCTCGGTGACTGCCTACACTCCAGCAAGGGCAACCAGCCTTAGTGATGCTGAATGTATTTGCATTACAGACTGAAACCTGAAAACCCCACTTGCTTGTAAATACTGTGCATGACTATACATGGCAAGCACATGGGTGTGTGCTAAGAGTCTGCTTCTTCCCCCAAAAATTCGCTCCCCCTTTCCATCTAATGCAACTGTGAAATCACCAGAGCAATACGCAATAAATCTCTGCCTATAATTCCTCTCTGCACACAGAGTCATGTTTTCACATTAGTCCCAAAACGAAATTTCTTTGCCAATTTGAAAGCACACTTACTGCTCTTTTTTTTTTCGGGGCAAGTGAAAATCACTTTTACAGACTGACACATTATGAAACCACTTTTTTTGATTTATTTAAATGCACATGTCCAAACTGTTTTTTCAGACCACCACCATGTGTATTCTCGGTGACTGCCTACACTCCAGCAAGGGCAACCAGCCTTAGAGATGCTGAATGTATTTGCATTACCGACTGAAACCTGAAAACCCCACTCGCTTGTAAATACTGTGCATGACTATACATGGCAAGCACATGGGTGTGTGCTAAGAGTCTGCTTCTTCCCCCAAAAATTCGCTCCCCCTTTCCATCTAATGCAACTGTGAAATCACCAGAGCAATACGCAATAAATCTCTGCCTATAATTCCTCTCTGCACACAGAGTCATGTTTTCACATTAGTCCCAAAACGAAATTTCTTTGCCAATTTGAAAGCACACTTACTGCTCTTTTTTTTTTCGGGGCAAGTGAAAATCACTTTTACAGACTGACACATTATCAAACCACTTTTTTTGATTTATGTAAATGCACATGTCCAAACTGTTTTTTCAGACCACCACCATGTGTATTCTCGGTGACTGCCTACACTCCAGCAAGGGCAACCAGCCTTAGTGATGCTGAATGTATTTGCATTACAGACTGAAACCTGAAAACCCCACTCGCTTGTAAATACTGTGCATGACTATACATGGCAAGCACATGGGTGTGTGCTAAGAGTCTGCTTCTTCCCCCAAAAATTCGCTCCCCCTTTCCATCTAATGCAACTGTGAAATCACCAGAGCAATACGCAATAAATCTCTGCCTATAATTCCTCTCTGCACACAGAGTCATGTTTTCACATTAGTCCCAAAACGAAATTTCTTTGCCATTTTGAAAGCACACTTACTGCTCTTTTTTTTTTCGGGGCAAGTGAAAATCACTTTTACAGACTGACACATTATCAAACCACTTTTTTTGATTTATTTAAATGCACATGTCCAAACTGTTTTTTCAGACCACCACCATGTGTATTCTCGGTGACTGCCTACACTCCAGCAAGGGCAACCAGCCTTAGTGATGCTGAATGTATTTGCATTACAGACTGAAACCTGAAAACCCCACTCGCTTGTAAATACTGTGCATGACTATACATGGCAAGCACATGGGTGTGTGCTAAGAGTCTGCTTCTTCCCCCAAAAATTCGCTCCCCCTTTCCATCTAATGCAACTGTGAAATCACCAGAGCAATACGCAATAAATCTCTGCCTATAATTCCTCTCTGCACACAGAGTCATGTTTTCACATTAGTCCCAAAACGAAATTTCTTTGCCAATTTGAAAGCACACTTACTGCTCTTTTTTTTTTCGGGGCAAGTGAAAATCACTTTTACAGACTGACACATTATGAAACCACTTTTTTTGATTTATTTAAATGCACATGTCCAAACTGTTTTTTCAGACCACCACCATGTGTATTCTCGGTGACTGCCTACACTCCAGCAAGGGCAACCAGCCTTAGTGATGCTGAATGTATTTGCATTACAGACTGAAACCTGAAAACCCCACTCGCTTGTAAATACTGTGCATGACTATACATGGCAAGCACATGGGTGTGTGCTAAGAGTCTGCTTCTTCCCCAAAAAATTCGCTCCCCCTTTCCATCTAATGCAACTGTGAAATCACCAGAGCAATACGCAATAAATCTCTGCCTATAATTCCTCTCTGCACACAGAGTCATGTTTTCACATTAGTCCCAAAACGAAATTTCTTTGCCAATTTGAAAGCACACTTACTGCTCTTTTTTTTTCGGGGCAAGTGAAAATCACTTTTACAGACTGACACATTATGAAACCACTTTTTTTGATTTATTTAAATGCACATGTCCAAACTGTTTTTTCAGACCACCACCATGTGTATTCTCGGTGACTGCCTACACTCCAGCAAGGGCAACCAGCCTTAGTGATGCTGAATGTATTTGCATTACAGACTGAAACCTGAAAACCCCACTCGCTTGTAAATACTGTGCATGACTATACATGGCAAGCACATGGGTGTGTGCTAAGAGTCTGCTTCTTCCCCCAAAAATTCGCTCCCCCTTTCCATCTAATGCAACTGTGAAATCACCAGAGCAATACGCAATAAATCTCTGCCTATAATTCCTCTCTGCACACAGAGTCATGTTTTCACATTAGTCCCAAAACGAAATTTCTTTGCCAATTTGAAAGCACACTTACTGCTCTTTTTTTTTCGGGGCAAGTGAAAATCACTTTTACAGACTGACACATTATGAAACCACTTTTTTTGATTTATTTAAATGCACATGTCCAAACTGTTTTTTCAGACCACCACCATGTGTATTCTCGGTGACTGCCTACACTCCAGCAAGGGCAACCAGCCTTAGTGATGCTGAATGTATTTGCATTACTGAGTCCAACCTCAAACCCTTAAACTATTCTTTTTTAAACTCACCTTTAAAATTAGTTAGTTGTGAAAGAAATGTGACACTCAAACAGCAGATTATCAGAGCCAGGATCTCTGTTGTGTTCACCTCTCTCCTCTCAGCAGAACCAGATAATGGCAAACTTTCCCTCTATTTTTCCACACATATACATGTAAGTTTCAAATCTCAGTGCTTCCCCCTTTTTTTCAAATGTAATCACACATTTCTATTGGTTGAAAACCAACCCTTTTCCAAAAGTACCCTTCCCCCAACTTGACTTCTGCCTAGTACCCTTCCCCCAACTTGACTTCTGCCTGCTACCATAGCAACAGCTCATGGAACACTGCTGTGTTGAGTTAGGTCAGAAGTTCGCCAAACAATGTTTCAATTCCACAGAGCAAGAGTGCTTGACTTTTCAAACCTAACAGCAAATCCATAGTACTGTTCTTTGGTTACGTATTTTTTTGTACCAATACAAAACATGCTTCTATTAATTTACACATACAGCCTAGTTTTTATTCTAGAATGGTATGAAACAGCCAATCAGTTCTTTTTGTTTTGAAAAAAATATGTATGCCTCCATTTCCAAACTGTCTTTCTTTTCATATTGCCATTCTACGGAAAGACACCTCCTGAGTGCATCCAGTTCTCCTTTGAAGATGTTCACAGTGTGGATTGTAGGGCACAGCTATGTCTTCTGGAGTGAAAAGTTTGCAGAGAAAACAGATATGGTGAGAGACCTTGCTTTGCCAAATGTAGACATTAAATGGATTGGTCAGAGAGGGTTAAAGTGGCACCAGTTGATGCCATTGGTGAAATCCTTCATGCAAATCCAACACCCTGACCTCATAATAGTGCACTGTGGTGGCAATGACCTAGGCACTTTGACTGGGGTAGGTCTGGAAATGCTTATGAAGGACACCTTTGCACAACTGTTTTCACTTTTCCCTAAAACTGCCTTTGTGTTTTCCAACATATGCCAAAGGCAAAAATGGAACTGGTCCAATCATTTCTGTCCGCAGATTGACAAAGCAAGAAAGCACGTCAACAAATCTGTTTCTGCTTTCCTCCGTGACTATGGTATGGGATCCATTTACCACAACAACTTGCGTTATGACATGCAAGACATTTATAGAGGAGATGGTGTACACTTCAATGATGAAGGGAACAGAGTCTTCCTCTTGAACCTTAGACTCTGCATCGGTACTTACTTGTAGGTACCACTAAAAAAATGACTTCATAAACACAACGGCTCTTTTTAGAGCCCCCTAATATCTAAACTCTTAAATCTGCATTTCATTTCTTTTAATTTTTTTTTTTACCGTACGCTTACCGTAAGCTTACCGTACGCGTACCCCGTGATTTTTTTAAAAATCAATAAATGTTTTTTTTGTACTTTTCTGTCCTTCTTTGACCCCCTCACAAATGTAAGGGGGTCTGTAACTCTCCTCATTGCCCCCTTTTCAAAATATCACTCTTTTTTTTCAGAGTGAAATACACAAAATGGCGGCCGCCGCTTCCTGGTTTCGGCCGATTCGAATGTTTACTAAGATCTATCAGCCAATCAGAATCGCGCTCGCGCACGCCACCGTACGCTTACGGTAAGCGTACGGTAAGCGTACCGTGAGCGGGCTCAGATATATATATTGATTTAAAGGCTATTTTCTCAGAATCTACTGAACAGATTTACACCAAACCTACAAAAGGCACTTCCTTGACCTAGGGACTACCTCTCTGCCAAATTTCTGGTAATTCTGTTCAGCCGTTCGGGCTGTAGCTCGTTCTAAAGGTCCTATGGAAAAATGCATGGGGAAAACGCGTTTTGGGACCCCCCTTTTATCTCAGCCCCCGCTTGACGAATCCCCCCGAGACTTTCAGAGCAGGAGCGGAGCGTAGCGCCCCACCTAACGTTGACCGGCGCCAAAGTTATTCAAAATAGAATGTTGCGGATTTCCTATGGAAAAGGGGTCCTAACTATAACTACCTACTGGCGACCGCCAGTAGGTAATGTGTGTATATATATATATATATATTCACATTATCTACTGGCGGTCGCCAGAAGATAGTTATAGTTAGGACCTAGTTTCCATAGGAAACTCATTTTTTGTTTTCACAATAACTTTGGTGCCGGTTGACAAATCTTCGCAAAATTTTCAAAACTTATGGCCCGTTACGGTCAGCTCCTATCCTGTAAGTTTTGGGGTGATTCTCAAAGCGTGGGCCAAGAAAAATGGGGGGTCCCGAAACGTGTTTTCTCCATGTTATTTCCCGTAGGAAACTCTAGACACGGCTACAGCCCGAACTGCTGAACGGAATTACACCAAATTTGGCAAAAAGGTAGCCCTTGGTTCAGAAAGAACTCTTTTTGTTAAATGGTGTAAATACGTTCAGTAGTTCCTGAGAAATTCAAGAAAAAGAGGTGAAAAAATCAATTTCCCATAGGAAACTTTAGACACGGCTACAGCTCGAACTGCTGAACGGAATTACACCAAATTTGGCAAAAAGGTAGTGCTTGGTTCAGAAAGCACTCTTTTTCTTAAATGGTGTAAATCTGTTAAGTAGTTGCTAAGAAAATCAAAAAATACAAGTTTTGATATCTATGGCTGCGGTGGATTCACGCAACCTGCCGATCATGAGCTGCATTCTAATTGGCTGTCAACACTTATACCCAGGAAGTGTTGACAGCCATCTTGTGACTCGGTAGAACCGGGTCAGAAGAAAAGAGAAAAAGAAACACGAAAAACAAGAAAAGGGGGCAGGGTAGAAACACCCTGACCCCCTAGGCCTGCTCAAGGGGTGCCACAAGAACCCCCAGGGCCCAAAAAAGCATTTAAAAAAAAATATCGGCCAAATTCGCGCTGGGTGAGCCAATCCGGCCGAGAAAATAAAAAAAAAACAAGCACGGACTCCCGCACTTCATTTAATTGAAGCCCCCAGGTGGGCCAGGTCCCGGGGCCAGTAAAAAATTGTGTGGTGGGTTCCAATCCCCCCACACTGCCCCAGGAACCGCCACCCCCGGGGCTTTGCATAAATATTTGCGGGGGGCACACAGCCCCCCACAGCCCTGGGGACCACCCTGGGGCTTGTTTTTTTAAAGCACACCAGGGTCTTTCATTAATTATAATTGCGGGGGTTCACACTGCCCCCCGCAGCCCCGGTGACCGTCACCTCCCGGTGGCACTAATATTTAAATGCGGGGGTCCGTAACGGACCTCCAAGCCCCGGGTACCAACACCCCCTGGGGCTTTGCCAATGTTGGGAGGGGAGTCGCGCGGCCCTCATCCTGGAGTCAGTGATGGCCCTGGGGACCGCCACCCCCCAGGGCCGGCTCCTGCAGTGTCCTGCGGTGCCCACCCTAGGACACTGCCGTTTGCTATGGCAGTGCGGGAGGCCTGTCATTGCAAACTCTGGTTTCGTTTTTATAAGAGAGAACAGGGAACCTGCTCTCTCTTCCAAAAACCACACGGGGACCTGCATGTCAGCAGCTCCCCGTGTGGAAAAGCAATGCCGGCTCCCGCAGGAGGCGGGGAGCCGGCTACGACCGTGGGGGCATTGGGGCTCCCCCCACGGTCCCCAACGAGATGCCCGGCCCCGGGGGATGGGGTCCCCGGGGCCAGGAGTGGCCTGGGAGGGGGGCCACGCGCCCCCCTCCCCATAACATTTAAATAAAAAAATTAATAAATGAGGCAGAGCCCCGGGGGATGGGATACCGGGGCTAACAGAGGCCTCAGGAGGGGGCCACGTGGCCCCCCTCCTTTCTAAAAAAAAACAATATATATATATTTGGCCATGCCCCGGGGGATGGGTTCCCCTGGGGCAGAAATCGACCTCAGGCAGGGGGGCCACGCTGCCCCTCTTACCATTTTTTTCTTTGAAAAAAAGTCAACATAGGGGTCTGGCCCTGGGGGATGGGGTCCCCAGGGCCAGAAAAAAAGGAAAATTAAGGGAAGCCACACAGCCCCCCTTCTAAAAAGCAAAAGGAAAAAAAGCCGGCATCGCACCGGAGGCCCCGTCCCCTTCATGCAGCACTCTGCAAACGCGCCCCCTGGTGCGTTGTAAGATGGGGAACTAATTTCCCTTGAATACTGGGGATGCCTGGGGGCCAACTAGCCCACCAGGAACCTCCAGTATGAGCCAGGGAGCTGCGTTGCAGAGAGGTGGTCCAGGCACACCCCTTTTTACACCTCTCTGCAATGCAGCTCTCTGGCGCTTACTGGATGTACCTGGTGGGCTAGTTGGACCCCAAGGACTCTCAGGATTCAAGGGGAGTTAATCCCCCAACTTACAATGCACCAGAGGGCCCGTTTGCACAGTGGTGAAGGGAGGGGGCGGGGCATGATGTGACAAGTGTGCAAAAGCCCTGTGGTGCATTTTAAGTTGGGGTATTAAGCCCCCTTAATTCCTGACTGTCCCTGGGGTCCAACTAGCCCACCACGTACCTCCAGTAAGCACCACAGAGCTGCGTTGCAGAGTGGTGTGAAAAGGGGCGTGGCCTGGGCCACCTCTCTGCAACGCAGCGCAGTGGCACTTACTGGAGGTATCTGGTGGGCTAGTTGGACCCCAGGGACCCTCAGGAATTAAGGGGGCTTAATACCCCAACTTAAAACGCGCCACAGGGCTTTTGCACACTTGTCATATCAGCCCCCGCCCCCTCCCTTCACCACTGTGCAAACGGGCCCTCTGGTGCGTTGTAAGTTGGGGGATTAACTCCCCTTGAATCCTGAGAGTCCTTGGGGTCCAACTAGCCCACCAGGTACCTCCAGTAAGTGCAACAGAGTTGCGTTGCAGAGAGGTGTAAAAAGGAGCGTGGTGTTCGACAACCTCTCTGCAACGCAGCCCTGTGGCGCTTACTGGAGGTACCTGGTGGGCTAGTTGGCCCACAGGGACCCTCAGGATTCAAGGGGACTTAATCCCCCAACTTACAACATGCTAGGGGGCGCGTTTGCACTGTGGTGCAGGGAGGGGGCGGGCCTGATATAAGAAGTTAGCAATCCTGCTACGTGGTACTTACTGGTTGTAATAAAAGGGGTAGTTGGCCCCCAAGGTTGACGTTGGGGGCTAACTACTCCTCCTGTTACCTCCAGTAAATCTGACACAGTGGGGTTGATAAGAAGTGTTTGAAGGCCACGCTCACCTTTCTCCACCACTCTGCAAATGCAACTGCTATGTTATAGTTAGAAATTAGCATTTAAAAAACCTTTGAAATTCAGTGAAAAAACCATAGGTTTCAGGGACGTTATAGTTAGAAATTAGCATTTAAAAAACCATTTAAATTCACTGAAAAAAACATAGGTTTTAGGCACGTTACAGTTAGAAATTAGCATTTAAAAAACCTTAGAAATTCGCTGAAAAAACTATAAGTTTCAGGGACGTTATAGTCAGTTGGACATTTCACTCGTACAAAACCAGAGAAATCCCACCGTTATAGTTAGTTCAGCTAACTATAACTTGTGCCCCGGCAATGCACTGCTGATGACGTCACATATTACATCATTCATGTCATGGTCAGTGACATCACTGATGACATCACTGATGACATCTCAAATGACATCACTGATGACATCATCCACGTGAAAAGCTGATGCACCTTCTCACACTCTAATATAACCTTTGATACACTCACTGTAAAATACAGACTACCATTTTCGAAACCATCGACACACCAATTCCAGTTACTAGATACGCACTCACTGATTCCTAGGTCTACACACACATCCACTCATTCACCCATACAATCACTCATACATGCAGTCACTCTTCAATACAGCACTATCATATGCACTCATACACCTATACAGACCCTCACACACCGCCACTCATCCATGGAGTTACTCACACACCTAGTCAGTCATGCAAAGAATCAATCACACTCCCATGTACTCACCTATACAGTTATACACACACCACCTCACTTATTCATACAGATACTAACGCATACTTACTCTCTTATATAATCACTGATATAAGTACACACTCATCTATGCAGCCACTCTCACAGTCACTGACTCTCACGTATAGTCATTTATATACTCCAACTCTCGCATACACTGCCTTTTACATATGTAGTTACTTGGACATGTACCACTGAGATATCCATTCACTCATTAACTCACCCATACACACACTCATCCACCCATACAGCTGTATCCAAATGCACTCTTCAACCCATACACCCAGTGAATCAACCACTCACACATCTATGCACAGAGTCACACACCTCCCACCCACCCACACACACACTCAGTCTCTCATACAAATATTCAGGCAACTAATCAATAACCCATATAGACACTCATGTAGCCACTGACCAACCCATGCAGCAGCTTATACAACAGACAGACTGATACAGATATTCACACAGTGTATTCACTAACCCATGCATTCAGTAAAACACATTTAATCACTCACTTATACAGTCAGTCACGCACCTACTAAATCCTCCATCCAGACACTTATACACCTACTCATTCTTCAATACACCTTGGCATATATATAAAACATATTTAAACTTTACAGAAACACACAGTCACCGGATGATGTCATCAGTGATGTCATCAGTGGTGTCATCAGTGATGTTATCAGTGATGTCGCTGATCATGTCACGAATGATGTAATATGTGACGTCATCCGCAGTGCACTGAGGGGACGCGAGTTATAGTTAGCTGAACTAACTATAACGGCGGAATTTCTCTGGTTTTGTACGAGTGACATGTCCAACTAACTATAACGTCGCTGAAACTTATGGTTTTTTCAGTGAATATATATATATGGGTCAGCAGTAGTTATAGTTAAGACCTAGTTTCCATAGAGAAAATGTTTATTGACTTGCTCATATCTTTGACGTCGTTGAACGAATCTTCACAAACTTTTCCAACAATAGTTTGCCAGTGGGTCTTCTTGTGCATGCAAAGTTTCTGGTGATCTGTCAAGCGGGGCAAAGAAATTGGGGGGGGTCAAAAAAGTGTGCTTCTCATGTTAATTACCATACAAATTGTAGACATGACTGCAGCCCAAATACTGAACAGAAATACACCAAATTTGGTAGAAAGGTAGGTCTTGGTTCAGAAAGCGACCTTTCTGATATTTTGTGTAAATCCGTTCAGTAGTTGTGGAGATATTAAATGAAAACTACATTTTTATATCTAGGGATGGGACCCATCTGCGAATCCTCCTGATCTCATGCAGAGACCCGCCACTTCGGAGGCTGAGACCCAAGCAGGAAGCTGGAGGCTCTGGCCTTGCACCCCGCCGGTTTCTTGGCCACTGGCATTGCAACAACCACCAGGGAAAGGGTTACTGCACATCAAAAGACCAAAGGAAACTGAGGCATGTATTGTGAATAATGGTGCAGTTGTACTTGTTTTGTACAGGTTAAAGTGGGGTTCGGGGATGGGGCAGAAAACGTGGATACTAGCTCTCAGAATTGGAGGGGTGGACGGATCCGATTACTGCCGATGGAGAGGGTGATTGAGGGACTTCATACAGTTTATTATGCTATGAAATGGTTGGGGATGATCTCAGGGTGTCTGTGTTTGGATGTCCGATTAAAGATTCAGATCGTACACCCCGGAGTGAGGGACTGGTGGAAGGTGGAGGATTCTAATAATGGTCGGCTCTCATAGCTTCCCCTATGATTAAATTACTCACCTGGAATGTTCGGTGCATTGCAATGTGAAAAACAAGTATTTATCTATCTGAAAAGATATAGAGTGTTAATAGCATGTCTACAAGAAACTCACGTCTGGGGCAACACATTGCCCTGTATAAGGTGGAGGTGGAGAGGGCAACTATATGTGCCCTCCTATTCAGGATTTGCACGGGGAGCTCTTATGGGTAGCACCTGAGGTCCCATTCCCGCATTTACATCATATAACAGACCCAGAGTGACGCTATGTGATTTTTTTACATGGTAAACCAAAAGGCCGAGAAATATGCTTTATTAATGTATATGCTCCCAATTTTGACAACCTCACTTTCTTCCTCACCGTCTTGGCTGCTGCAACCCCATATTTGGGTGCAGCAGTGATTATGATGGGTGATGTTAACTTTGTCCTTGATGGAATGCTGTACCGTGAACCCCCCTGAATGAACACAACCAAAACCAAGAATGACAGGGGCCCTTAGAGATGTCATACAGAATATGCAATTGTGCGATATTTGGAGGTTATGATACCCAGAGCGGAGGTTCTTTTCTTGTTATACCCTGGCGATTAATACAGTCAGCCGACTATTGCTTCCTTTCGTTGGAACTATCCCCTGATGTAGGAGGGATAACCTACCTGCCCACGTATCTCTCAGGTCATTCGCCGGTTCTGCTCAACCTTAGGGCAAAACGCCCCCATCCGGTAATACCAACATGGAGACTACATGCAGAGGCACTGTTGGGACCACCCTTTGCCTCCACAGTCTCAGAGGCAATCTGTATTTTGGGAGAATTGGGGGCCAGCATCCACAAGAGCGTTTGAGTGGGAAGCCAAGAAGTTCGTAATTATAGGGGTCTGTATACAGACAACATATGGTGTGCGGCATCAGCTAGAGCAGGATCTAAAAGTTCAGGAGAAAAAGTTGGGTAAACTAGAGCTGGATCTCCCAACTGCTCCCCACATGATGGGGGAATGGTGAAGTACCCACAAGGAGCTATTAGAGTCTTGGCGAAGACTGGTAACATTTACTTATACAGCGCACCGGCAATGCTTAAATATGGAGGGAGATAGTACAGGGGCTTTGATCGATACACTAGTGAGAAGGGAGACACCTGCAGTACCCATAATACAAATGCAAAATTGGGATGGGGAAGTAGTATACAACAAACTGGCGATCCTTGATATTCTTACGAATCACCAGACTAATGTGTATAAGAAAGAAATCTCTCTGCCACAGGAAGTGATCCGGGAATTCCTGGCCTCTGTAGAGCTATCCCAATCAGAGAAAGAGATGGGAGAGTCGCTGCATACCCAGATCACTAAAGAGGAATTAATGGCAGCCATTCGTCATCTTAAACCAGTCAAAAGCCCGGGAAGTGACGGCTTCACAGCTCAGTTTAATCAGCTGTTTGTGTCTTTGTTGGTGGACCGCCTCCTAGAGGTGTATAATGAGGCCTTGAGGATACAGGCTCTGCCAACCTCCATGAGGGAAGCAGTAGTAATTAGGATACCAAAACCTGATGGGATCCACAGCTGCCAAGTTCGTACCGACTGATTTCGCTCCTGAACCTGTATATGAAACTACTAACTACTAAGCAAAATATTAGCGCCGCGGCTCCTCCCACATATGCCCCACCTGATACACTTGGAACAGGCTGGATTTACACCAAAACATTGCACTTCACATAACTTGTGATGCTTGGCACATGTGTGGCACTCCACAGCCCTTGAGAACCAGGACCATGCCCTAGCGCTGCCCGATATAGAGCAGGCCTTTGATTAGGTGGACTGGTCCTTTATTTGGGCAGTCTTATGAAGAACGGGGGTGGGGTTAGGGTCCCTTAAATGGGTGCAATTGTTATATACAGCCCCTCATGCCCGGGTCCAGGTGGGGGGTATGGTCTTAGAGACATTTGCATTAGACAGGGGCACCCGGCAGGGGTGCCCGCTATAGCCGCTCCTATTTGCAGTGGCGATGGAGCCCCTGGCAGCGATATTGAGGGAGCAGAGGGGTGTATGGGGAATACCTCTAGGAAATATTAACCATGTGGCTTCCCTGTATGCCGACGACACATTGGTGTACACCCGGCAGCTGATGCAGGCTGTCCTTATTCGTCTTGACATACTGCAGAGATTTAGAGAGGTATCCGTTCTCTGAACAAATCCCAAGAAGTCTAATCTGGTTGCAATAGGACGAATGACAAGGAGGCCAAGGGATATGCCTCTGGAAGTGGGGCTTCCATGGGAGGCTACCAAACCTAAATAATTGGGGATTAGATTGACATATACACCCTCCTTGTATCTGCAGCTCAATATAGGGAAATTGGTAGAGGGGATCCGCGGCTTGGTGCACTTCTGGAAAGAATTGCCACTGTCCCTTATGAGAAGGGCTTCTATCACAAAAATGTTTATCCTGCTCCGCTGCCTCTATGCACTACAACACTCACTCTATAAAATCCCTAATCGATTTTTTAGAAAACTCATCGGTTTGCTGATGGAACTCCTATAGGGTACCAAATGTAAACGTGTTCGTTTGACGACACTGCAGAGAACATGAAGAATGGAGGTCAGGAGGTACCATGTTTGGGATTTTATTATATGCTTTCCAACTGCAACATGCGGTTCATTGGCTTGATGAACACAGGGGAAGATCACTGTAGGAACTTCTGATGCTAGGCACAAGGGTTCCTCCCTCCTGCCCCTACATAATGTAACATGTAGCAGAAATGTGGGAGACCACTGTCAGAAAGGTGATTGGACGAGTGCCCTATGCCCTGGATATGCCATTAAGGGGGGGTACAGCATGGAACCTGCCTTTAAACCGAAGAAGGGGCAGTTTCTACAATACAAAAAGATCTCACAGGTTGCCCACGACATTTGGTCAGCCTTCCCAGAGGGGCCCCCCACCACTAATGTTCTCCAAGTAATGCTCTATATGGCCCAGCAACTGCGATTCATCTCTAATTTTTACCAGGTGAACTGTAGTGACTTGGAAGATAATGTTCTCCCCATTCCAAACACGATGGGATGACGCCATAGGTGATCCCTTAACAAAGCAGATATGGATGAGGGAGTTAGGAAGGTGAGCTTGAATGCGCAGTTCAAATTAGTACAAAACAACTTCATACACCAAACCTACCTCACCCTCGAAACAGTAAGCAGAATATACCCGTACCTATCAAGTGACCGCCCCCACTGTAAGGAGCTGGAGGCGGCATTCTTTCATATGGTGTGCACATGCCCAGTTTTAGCCCCTTACTGGGTCAAAATACTAACCAAAAGAAAAGACGCCACTGGATGGGAGGTGCCTAGGGAGATCAGCTCATTGTTGTTAGGATTGCTACCTGCTTCCAAAAATAAAAAATGAAGCAGGAAGTTTGTACTTCTAGACTCGTATTAGCAAAATGTCGAATTGCCATAGCATGTCTGAGCCCCACCCCTCCGCGAATTAAGGCATGGACAAACGATGTATGTGAATGGCCAACTGCAGAGGCGGTTCAAATGAAACAGATTAGATGAGACAACAAGTTGGAAAATGATCTGCGAGCCTGGGCAGCAATGATAGCAGACACGAGTGGTCCACATACACCCACAACACCCGACAGAGTAGTACACGGCAGGCGAAACTGACCCCCATATAACATACAAGAGGTAGACTGACAGGGGGGAACGGTGAGTGACAACAACTGATAAGCACCCCTGGAACATACTAGGGGGAAAGTAACACTGACAGTATGACACAAAAAAAGGGAGGAAAGGTTGGGAAGTTTACAGGTTATATTGGCATGAGATTTATCAGATAAATGTATAAAACTATCAAAATTAGAAATTAACATGTTCAGTTAGATGCTATCAGCTCTCAAGGGCTTTAGACAGGGAGGGGGAACCCCCCCCAACACAACGCCACCTCCTACATGTAGCCAAAGCTTAAACAACAACTGTATGCATCTACAAATGTCAAAAAGTTATATTAAAGAGTATGCAAATGTGCAAAATCACCAGAAGCTCCACCAGTTTGGCCCCACCCTGTTTACTCCAACCTTTTGCCAGGATAATGGTCAGCTTACCAAAATGCCCCCCACGCATTTCCCACCGATTTTGGTGAAGGCCAAGGACTATGAGAACATCTCCACCAAACAAAGAAGCACTTACGTCATATAGTTAAGAGGAAGGACCCTTGTTTGGTGGAAATGTACCGCTTTGTAGTCTAATTGTCTTCTTTTGGTCCATTACACAGCTTAGTGTAGAATATGCAGCAGCACTTAGCAATTAACCAGTAGAAAGTATTCCAGTTGGGTAAACATTTTGTGCAAATCTGCGGACTCTTTTGGGATAACAAGGTAGGTGAGGTTCCATTCTAGAGCAGTCACTCACACAGCTACTGATACACCCATACAGACACTCACACACCCACTCACCGATGTATACAGCCACTCACACACCCACTCAAAGAACCATGCAGCCCCTCACACACTCACTCACTGATCTATACAGACACTCACACACCCACTCTCAAAGGTTAGAGGTTACAGTTAGGAAATAAAATGTAAAAAACCTTAGAAATTCAGTTAAAAATCAAAAGGTTACAGGGTTCATTATAGTTACAAAATAATGTTTAAACAAAGGTTACAGGGATGTTATAGTTAGGAAATAGAATTTTAAAAAAACCTTAGACATTCTTTGAAAAAATCAAAGGTTACAGGCACGTTACAGTTAGGCTCAAATCTTACTCCTCTGTAGATGATGTAACCAGTGATGTCATGTGAGTTGAGCTAACTATAAATTACACCCCTGCAATGCACTGCTTATGACCTCGCATATTACATCAGTCATGACATGGTTAATGACATCTATGATGACATCACTGATGACATCGCAAAAGATTAAGTGTCCCCCTTGGTGCAGTAGAGGGGCAATGCAACACTAAACTTAATCCAGCTTGGGGGACATCAGATGCTGTATCTCATGCCCCCACCCACATGAGCAGCTAATGAGCAAAGTGGCTGTGGTTAGTGTGGCAGTAAAAGGTCCTGATCCAGAGTCAAATATTACAGCTGAGGGTGATACTTATGTTCTTAGACAGAGTGTCCCCAAGGATCACAGTTGCGACTAACGGAGCTGCAGTGTGTATTGTGAATCACCACTATACAGTGCAACACCTAACAATGAGAGAGAGCAAGAGCAGCACCAGAGGGATGAAGTGGATCTTGCAAATTGAAATTTACAGCGGGTGCTGCTGGGGTGGTGTCACTTAGATAAGAGGACGCACCTCTGGGTCTGCTTACGACCCCCGCTTCTTGCAGGGTGTGGCAGGACATGGACACAGGAGCTCCTTGAGAAGCACAGTTTCTTTACTGTGATCCCAAAACTGAGTATCTGTGGAAAGAGCTCTTCAGCAATATGCCTGGAGAAACACAAAAATGGCTAAGCAAGAGTAAAAGCAAACCAAAATGGCTTACAACAACCAACAGCCAATAACATCTGTGAATGAAAACACTCAGCATGAGCCTTCTCCCACATGACAGAAGATGGACCCAGTACCTAACCAAAAGCTGTGAGGTTTGCTAGTTGAACTGAAACAGAGCCTTGCTACCTTAGACTCCAAGCTTGATACGCTCACCAACAGGCTTGACCATGGGAAAGAACAGTTAATAACGATGATGATCATCTTGACCAGCTGGAGCACCAAATATCTGATGCAGAGGATAATGCAACCAACAGAAATGAGCAACTCGTAGAAATGGAATAAGTCATCGAGGTCATAAAGCCCAAAAAACGAAGACCTCAAGGCACACTGTCACCAAAACAACATATGAATCCTTGGTATTTACAAATCCATGGCTAAGGAGCAAGAGGAAACCTATGTAGAAACTGTGCTGCAATCCCTGCTTACCAGAGAGGCTCTCACACACATGTCCTTGGTGGAGAGGGCACATCGCTCTCTGGGCCCACACTTTCTGCTGGCGACCGTGGCCCACCCCCTTATCACCCACTTATTAAACTTCAAGGCCCGAGATACTGTCTTACATCTAGCGAGAGCGATGGGTGAAATCTCATGCCAGCCTAACCATATATCCTTATATTCTAACTTCATCCTGGCTGTGCAGGCTGCATGTAGGGAATTTCTCCCACTCAAATGACCTTGATGAAAGCCTGTATAACATGCACTTTAATATATTCAGCCAATCTCTGTATCACTATTGACGTGAAGACCCATCTTTCTATGGATACAAAACTGATTGCCAAGTTCTGTCATCTGCATGTTTAGAATCCTCAACGAGAGGGCTCTGAGGAGAGGTGAAGTCCATAGAACCATTTTAGCGAGAATAACTAGCCAGCAATTTCAAAGCGAACAGTATACTGCTGCTGGAGACTCATCGTCATAGCCCCCCTAGGCATTCCTTCCTGGAGTTTGCTGTCTGCCTCTGTGGGAGGCTGTAATGTGTGGCCTCTCTTATCCTCGATCACAAAGCAGCCCCTCTGATGACCTCATCATGCCCGCACTTTCATTAATATTTCCTTGCATTCAGTTTCCGTGTATTCCATTACAAGCACCTGCGCAGCACACCTACCTGGATGTTTACGCATACTGGATACTTCAGCAGATATGATACGTGAGCCACCCTTCCCCTCTGTGAGAGGTATAGCCCACCCATATATCTGACCACCAATGGTATGACGGCCTTTACAAAGTGGCATAACGCTTTTGCCCTGTTGGTCAAGAGACGGCATGAACCACCTGATTCAGCTGTTACTGGCAGGCTGATTTTCGGCTTCTGCCAGTCACCAACAACTCTTGGCTGTGCTTTTGGGAATGGCAGCATGAACCTTTATTTTCCAATGAGCTAGGGTTGTTGGAGTGGGTAGTGGTTTTACTTATCTTTGGTTTTCGGCTTGCTCTATTCTTATGTATGCTGTAAGAGTAGGTAATTCCCTCTCATAGCCACCACACATGCCACTTGCCAGACACAGGGCCTCACTTCCACTCTGGTATTTGGTTACCTCAACAGACATAAAATAGATCTTAGGCAATTTCAGAAGCTCCATCTCACAGACACCAACAAGTGCAGGGTACAGGCAAATTGGCTAGTCAAAATGCATGTGGCCACATACTCATCCTACGCCTCTGGGGTTACAGTTGTTATCAGGAAGAACAAGCCCTGGCAATGCTGCAAGACATTTGTGATAGTGAGGGCAGATACATCTTGTTGCACAGCATGTTCTCTAGCATCAAAACTGCTATTATATGTGTCTGTGGGTCCAGCATGGATTGCCTCAATTTATTAATTGAAATATAGAGAAAGGTAGCAGTGTTCGACACAAAGACAGTCATATGGTGAGGTATATTGAATGTTACCTTAGACCCTTTCCTGGACAGGCCAAGTCTGAGTAGCTGATGACATCCGCAAGCAGCCCGCCAGCTCGAGACTGATAAGGACTTAATGGATCCTTGAGAGAAAGCCATGGGGCCACTAAGGAGGGTACATGTATCACAACAATGTACAACACCTGGTCTAGGTTTGATTACTAGCTGGTCACTAAAGGTGTGGGTACATGGACGACACACATAGATCATTTACTTAGAACTCTCATTGTCCATGCCTGAGTTTTCCAGGAAATTATGCCATCAGGGGCCTATACTCAGGCCCTTTCATGGCACCTACCGCCAAACACAATGTGAGACCCAGTATTCTGCCACGTAATAAAATCTAACATTTTAGAACACTTTTCACTTAGCTCACAATTGATGACCATAGCTAGTGTGCTTTGGGAGGACTTTAAGGTAATTAAAGGAGAAGTCTACATGGCTAAGCAAACTGGAAAACTCTGTGACAGTGACTTAGTGGCCTAGAGAATTACATGCCATAGAACTAGTGTACTACACATCTCATATATGGCAATATCAGCTGCTAGCAGACATCATAAACAAACTAGAGGAGCACAGTGAGGCTGTTTGCAGAGAGTTCCATTATTTGGGACACAAGACCACTGTCCTTAGATATGGCAAGGGCAACAGGTCGAGTAAGATTCTAGCATGCATGATAAATATTAAATAAGCCTTGACTAAGCACCTACATTATGGAAATAAAAGATGCTTTTGGCACTCTCTGCCGCTACACTGTCAACATTTTTAGGTCTGGGCGTGAGATTCTACTCTGCTTGCAGAGTTTTTCCCATTACGCGCTAGCATGCGTAGATTAGAACAACTATGCGGAGTGGAGTTTTTTCCACGCTCGTGTTCCCCAATGTTAAATTGGCGAGTGCAAGCAAGGAAAATCTTACTTCAGACCGCCTCCCAGTGAGATTTCTCAACGTGGAAGGTCGCATATGGTGGCTGTGCATGGTGATGTTTGCGCTCATTTTCCAGCGCTGGACAAACACCTGGTGCTAAAAATCAGTGCGGACATCGTGATCTAATGCACTCCACCTCTTGCAGAATTCCATGCACCATGGCAGAGTTTTTGGGTCACCCTGTAGATATCTGCATAGCGAAACTCAGCAAACTCTGCCCAGGTCTAAACAAACAGGCCATCGGCGAATACTATACAAACTTGAATTGCTCTGCCTCAGACCCCACCCCAAGGCCATTACTGACATTCTCGACTCCATTGCTTTAGTGTGGTTGGATAATGAAATCAGCCAATATTAGGATGTTCACTTCACTGAGGAGGAGATGACACAGGTGAGTATCCACGGTGATAGGGCCCTTTGGTGTGACGGTCTCACTGCTCAATTCTACAAAGAATTTGTGCACATTCCATCCCCTGCCTGCTAGCAGTCTATGAAGAAGCATAGGAAGCTGGGAGGCTCCCACCCTAGCTTTGTGATGCCCTCATTTTTATCATCTTGAAACCAAATAAACCCCCTGAGAGCTGCAACTCCTATAGGGTATTATTGATGAGTAATATAGATAATAAAATCCTGGCTAAATTATTAGCCATTAGACGTCTCTCTCTGCTTCCTACAATGGCCAGTCTTGACTAGTCTGAGTTTACACTGGGATGGTTAACCACTCACAATCTCTGAACAATGTTTGCACTCCTGCATTCACTGGACCACTGACCAAGGCTGCTACAGTCTTCTTAGACCCCACAAAAGCGTTACAGTCACTGGAGTGGAAGGTATATGTTAATTTTGCTGTAATGTATAGCCACAGCAAGAAATTCAGCCAGTGGATAAGACCACCATACCAGCAACCTGTGGCACAGGTACGACTCAACCATGGATCCTCCCCCTGTTCCCAATGCACAGAGGGATGCCTCTTGTCTCCCCTCTTATTTGCAATTGCTTTGAAGCTAATCATGTCAACATCATTCTAAGAGGGGACTTAATAACAGAACAAGACGTCTGGTGTTGTCGCTTTACACAGATGATATCGCTATCTAGACTAAAAACCCGGAAACAAATGTATCTCCCGTAATCAGGGAATTCCACAGTTTCAGCTGGCTGACTGGAATAACTATCGACTGGACTTAATCTGTAATATTCCCTCCAACTTCTAGCAGGGCAATCAGATGGTTGGAGGAGTGCATGACTACCTGGAGCAGGATGCCTCTGTCCAAGGCAGGTAGGATAACCATAGCTAAAATGGTGGTCCTCCCTACATTTTTATACTTATTTGACAATATTTTGATTCTACTAAAGTCCCATATCCTTACTAGTTTACAGCTGAGCCTCATTAGATTAACCTGGGTGGGGCAACTGCCAAGAGGGCTTTATAAGTGCTCACTGTGCCTTCTGATCATGGTTGAATGTTTATGGCAGGCCTTGAACTATATTCTTTCTGTGCCCATGCACAGTATGCACACATTTGGCATGACCCCACCCCATTCCAAACATATGGAGCAGTCAAAGCACATAATGTTGCATCCTGCCTGCTAAACACCATGGTATAGTCATGTCCATGGCGACCATACATTGGGATTGACAAGGCTGGATGTGTAATCTGGCCCTAGGATTGTCTCCACATGAGAGCCCGCCTGTCCTGTATTTACTATGAGGACGTGCCCATAGCTAGAAACCCAGCTATGCTTCCCACTGCCGACTGCAAGGTGTTCCAGGAGCCGGAATGAACGCAATTACTTAAGCTGGTGGACATACCCACAAGTCTCCCTGCCACTTCATGCACTGAATACGAATCTGGAATTTTCATTCCTTAAAAACTGATTACGCAACTGTGTAATGCAATGCAGAGCAAGGGCCCTATATGTATTACCCGGGGCCTACCCCCGGTGGCAGGCAGTCCTGGAACCCCAATATGTTTGCTTTCACCTAACTATAGATTACGCCTCAGGCATTTCAAGTTCCTTCCTCAGATGTATGGCACACTATCGTCCCTTCACAAAGTGTGGGGTTAAGCAAAAACTCTTTACCAGCTGATGGTGAGGATACAGATTTCCTCCACCTAGTCTTGAAGTGCCCGGAGATAGCAAATTTATGGGTACAAGTGCTGTGCATTGTGGCCGATTTGACATGCTCCTGAATTCCTGAGATGCCCCTCATCACTCTACTAGGTTATGTTAAAGACTGTCCTGCAGGAGTGGGAAAGCTCATTGCCGTTCTGCTTCTGCTGGTCAAATGTAGAGCAGGAACTTGTTGTCATTGAGGCCCTTGCCTCAACGTCTGTACCCTCCCCGCTCCCGCCTCCCAGCTCCTCCCTCCCTCCCACTTGGCCTTAAATGGCGACCGTGCGGCGCAGGTGAGTGTGACCTGCTCCCAGGACACCCCCGCACCGCACGGCCACCAGCTGCTGCGTGTGCCCCTCCTCCCGCTGCTTGACTCAGCCTCGCTGAGCCTGCCGCCTCGAGCCCGCCCCCCGCTGCCCTAGCGGGATCACACTCTGCTCCTGTTGCTGCCGTGTGACGCTGTACTCTCCCCTGTGTCTACTGTATTTTACTTCGTTTTATTTTTGTGCCCCCAGTGTTCTCTGATTGTTTTTCACCCCCTGAGCCTGTGAATTTTCGTATTGTTGTGTTCCCTGTGCCCCTGTACCCCCCCGCCCCGCTCCCCGCTTCCCGCCGCCGTGCTCACGGCCACGCCCCTTTTCTTTCTGTACCCTCCCCGCTCCCGCCTCCCAGCTCCTCCCTCCCTCCCACTTCGCCTTAAATGGCGACCGTGCGCACGCGCAGCGGTGACGCGCAGCGGGCGTGCCGATTGTGCGCCGAAGGTGCGCCAAAGGTAAGCCCGTCTGCGCCCGTCCGCGCCTGGACCGCGCCCAGTGCCAGGACCCCTGGGGCCCGCAGATCCCGACCGGACCGCCGGACTTACGACGCCGCCACCCTCAACGCACTCAACGCAGGACGAACCCCTGGTTGCTACCGAGCCACCCCGAGACGCACCCACGGACCCTTCAGCTGCCACTCCTGCAAGTTCACCTGCATCCGGACCTGCACTGCACCCGCACCCACCAAGCCGGACACCAGCAGCAACCACCTGAAGTGCATCCTACTCAACACCCGCTCCGTCCACAGACACGCCATCCAACTCTGGAACCTCCTCGACACCGCATCCCCAGAGGTCGCCTTCCTCACGGAAACTTGGATGAACGCCTCCTCAGCGCCCGACATCGCCATCGCCATCCCGGAGGGTTACAAGATCATCAGGAGGGACCGCGTCAACCAGACTGGAGGAGGCATCGCCATCATCCACAGGAACACCATCCGCATCACGACCAACACCGATGACACTCTGACAACCGCTGAACACCTGCACTTCCAGATCCACACCGACCCTAAGACCACCCTCAGAGGCACCCTCATCTACAGACCCCCGGGACCACGCACACAATTCAGCGAAGACATCGCCGACTTCCTCAGCCCTCACGCCCTCCCCTCCACTGATTACATTCTCCTCGGGGACCTCAACTTTCACTTGGAGAACAACAACGACCGCAACACCACCACCCTGCTCGACAACCTCGCCAACCTCGGGCTCAAGCAGCTGGTGAACACCCCCACCCACTCCGCCGGACACACACTCGACGCCGCCTTCTCATCCAGCAAAGACATCGCCTTCAGCCACGCCACCGGGATCCACTGGACGGACCACAGCTGCGTCCACTTCAGCTTCAGAAGGACCACGATCCACCACCACCAGCGACAAGCTGCACGAAGAAGCTGGAACAAGATCACGGCTGACCAACTCGCCGCATCCCTGAGCCAGCACCCTCCTGCCAGCTCAGCGAACCCCAGCCAGGCCGCCGACAACCTCACGAAGTGGATCAGCATCTGCGCAGACGACCTTGCCCCACTGAGGACCCCGCCCAGCAGACCCGGCAGCAAGAAGGCCCCATGGTTCACCGACGAACTCATGAGCTCCAAGAAGAACTGCCGAGCCCTCGAGAGAGCCTGGAGAAGAGACCCAACACCAGACAACATGACCACCCTCAAGCTCGCCACCCGAAAGCACCATCAACTGATCCATGCCACCAAGAAAACAGCATTCAGGGAGAGGCTGGACAACAACGCACACAACATCGTGAAAGAGCTCTCCAACCCCAACGCCGGAAACAACGACGTCACACCATCGCAAGACCTCTGCAACTCCCTCGCCTCCTACTTCCACAACAAGATCGCTGACATACACAACAGCTTCAGCACACAACCAATGCTCCTCACGACCGCACCAACGCCCCCCACCACCACCATCCACGCCTGGACCCCGATCAACACCAAAGACACCATCCGCACGATGAACTCCATCCACTCCGGATCACCCACCGACCCCTGCCCTCACCACGTCTTCAACAAGGCTGACGCTGTCATCGCACCCCACCTGCGAGACATCATCAACTCCTCCTTCGACACCGTCACCTTCCCTGAGAGCTGGAAGCACGCTGAACTCAGCGCTCTACTCAAGAAACCAACAGCGGACCCCACCGAACTCAAAAACTACCGTCCCATCTTGCTCCTCCCGTTTCCAGCCAAGGTCATCGAGAAGACCGTCAACAAGCAACTGGCCGCCTTCCTCGAGACGAATGGATCCCTCGACCCATCTCAGTCGGGATTCAGGGCCAACCACAGCACCGAGACCGCCCTCATCACTGCCACCGATGACATCCGAACCCTGCTCGACAACGGCGAAACAGCGGCCCTCATCCTCCTAGACCTCTCCGCAGCATTCGACACTGTCTGCCACCGCACCCTAGTGCAGCGCCTCAGCAACGTTGGAATCCAGGAGAAGGCGTTGGAGTGGATCATCTCCTTCCTCGCCGGAAGGACGCAGAGGGTCCGCCTACCCCCGTTCAGGTCAGAGGCCACCGAAGTCATCTGCGGCGTTCCTCAGGGCTCCTCGCTCAGCCCCACCCTCTTCAATGTCTACATGAGCCCCCTTGCGGCCATCGCACGCCACCACAACCTCAACATCATCTCCTACGCCGACGACACACAGCTGATCCTCTCCCTCACCAACGACCCCACCACCGCCAGAACCAACCTCCACGAAGGGATGAAAGACGTAGCCGAGTGGATGACGACCAGCCGCCTGAAACTGAACTCAGACAAGACGGAAGTTCTCATCCTGGCTCCTCACCCTCCGCCTGGGACGACTCCTGGTGGCCCCCAGCCCTGGGCACCGCACCCAAACCAACAGACCACGCACGCAACCTGGGCTTCATCCTGGACTCCTCCCTCTCCATGACCAGACAATTCAACGCCGTCTCCTCGTCATGCTTCAATATCCTGCGCATGCTACGAAAGATCTTCCGGTGGATCCCCACCGAGACCAGGAAGACGGTCACCCAAGCCCTCGTCACCAGCCGACTAGACTACGGCAACACCCTCTACGCCGGAACCACCGCCAAGCTCCAAAAGAGACTCCAGCGGATCCAGAACGCCTCAGCCAGACTCATCCTCGACATCCCCCGACACAGCCACATCTCCGGGCATCTGAGAAATCTGCACTGGCTCCCGGTCAACAAGAGAATCACCTTCCGTCTCCTCACCCACGCACACAAGGCCCTACACAACCAAGGCCCGAGATACCTCAACAGCCGCATCAACTTCTACACTCCCACACGCCAGCTCCGATCGACCAGCCACGCCCTCGCCGCCGTCCCCCGCATCCGCCGAGCCATTACAGGGGGAAGATCTTTCTCCTACCTTGCCACCAAAACCTGGAACTCGCTCCCGTCCCACCTCCGCCTGACCCAAGACCACCTCGCCTTCAGGAAGCAGCTCAAGACTTGGCTGTTCAAGCAGTAGCAGACCCCCCCCCCCCTCCCCTAGCGCCTTGAGACCCTCCGGGTGAGTAGTGCGCGATATAAATGTCTTGATTGATTGATTGATTGATTGCCTGAAGTCAGAGATGCCACATACTGCCAGGATCAGCTGGACACTTTCTGGATGCTGGCTATAGCCCAGTCACTGCCTGAGCATATCTGGAGGACATTCAGAATATGTTTAGCTCTCCATGAGGAGTCGGAGCCCTTTAGGTGGAATGCTCAGACTGAGGTGGAACTGGGTTACCCCCATGCTTAGGACAACGGTCAATGCTGATGGCACCACCTTAGCTTGGACATGAAGTGGACCGTCAAGCTGACTGCTACTAATTTGTTTACATGACTCAAGGGAAATCACCACAACTGAACAATCATAGCTATCGTTTGGTGTGAGTGGTAGTGGTGGAAGGGCAGAGAAACATTTAATGCTCTGATTTAAAATGAACCCATGTTTGCTAATGTTGTAATGCATATTCAGTCACCTTCCACCAGTGGTATATATAAGCTGACATGTTTGTATGTTTGGTATTTCATTATCTCAAATAAAACTTCAAACAAAATAAATTTAAAAAAAACTATTTCTACACTTATTTTATTAAAGACCCTCTTCTGGTTGATCTAACTGATTAGGAGTGTAAGAAATAACGACACACCCTGACAGGGCTGATGAGCAACTCTGCACAGTGAGAGACCTAGACCTTCAGGGACGAAAATACCTCACCTCAGAACATCCACAGGAGCCCACCATGTACAAGGAGAGGAGGAGTTGGTAACAGGGTTCCAGTAATGAAGCATGCCTGTGGATGTGGCTGGATATTTTAACTGTACATTGAAATGTTGGTTTTAGGAATAAAACAAAACAATGCAGTAACGTTGCTCTCTGTAGCCTAGGCCAGCTAATACTGTGGCCTTTTTGAATTGTGTGTTGCATTTATCATGATATTTCCTACTAGGATTGCCATTTGACAGTTTCCCAGCTCTCCCATTTCCCCAATGAATAATTTTACATAACTTAGACTTAAGCAGTGCAGAAATGATGCTTGATATGCAAATATTTTTTTTCTTTTTTTGACACAGGAAAAACAGTTTTTCCTTTGGAAAACATCCTAAACCAACATCTCCTTGAAGTTTAGTGGTGATCTGTTCCTCTATCTGTTCTGGAAGAAGAGTTACTCCAGCCATATGGTGGAGTGAATCTTTTTTCAGGATAGGAAAGAGTTGGGTCAGAGTTGGGTCAGAGTACAAAAGTAGAGCTTAAAAGGCTAGCCAGACTTTTTCCCGCTACACTTATGGAGGAGAAACCTGCAGCAGTTAGCCTATTTACACAAACCAGGATACCTTTTATGAATTCGTGGAACGGATTCATTAAGTCATTTGTATAAGTATGCCTTGTGCATTTTCCCCACAGTACTTGATTTGTGCCACTGGTAGCAGCTGCTGGTTGAGAAGAAAACGAACCTGCGAGAGTGAAGTAAAAAGTCAGGAGAGTATAGGACAGTAAGGTGGTGGAAGAAAGAAGGATGAGGTGCAATCACAGCGAGGCAGGCTTGGTATTAAACATCTGCTGAAATAGCCAGCTGTGACTTGTGTTCTTGTTCAGAGCGTACCTGGGATGGCAGTTGTCTAGAATGTTCTCATTGGAGCAGGATCAATGCTGATGCGCATATAACAGGTCAACATCTGCAGTAGTAAAGTAGGCAAAAAAGATGGACTGGAAAGCGGCCTTTACAGATGGGTAGCAAATAGGACTATTTTCAAGCATTCCATCCATAATCTTTGGGTTTTTCTCAGTGCAACACTCTACACATTAAAAGGATGCCCATATGTTGATCCTGTGCCCACTGACACATAGCGGTCAAGTTATACTTACCTGATGAAGCTAACATAGGCTAAAACTAGATGGGGTTTCAGGACCAAGGCTGACTTGCATCTAGCTGGTCTCTTGAATGGCATAGCGGACTTTATCAGGTTATTTGCAAGCAATCATCTATCACCATTGTGTTTTCATAAGAGCTCATATGAGGGCCCTGTGCCCACTGTGCCACAGGTATCAATCCACACCTCACTGACAAGGTCTAACTAGTTTGAAACTGACTTATGGCTGCTTGTTTTTTTGGTTAGAGAAGGCTTGGACTGGCAGTTTGGGCCCGACTGCTCAGATTTGAACACTGCCAAGACTAAATTGCATAAAGTTGGTCTCTGCTTTATGTGGCATAGGGGATGAAAAACAGTGGAGTGGAATGGGACCCCATGTGATTGGCAGTGGTTGAGATATTTGCGTGCATTCCATCCAGCCCTCCGCAGACCCAACAGACCTCAGGAACTACAGACCCATCTCCCTCCTCCCCTTCACCGCCAAAGTCACAGACAAGATCGACAACAACCAGCTCACGAACTTCATAGAATCCAACTCGATCCTCAATACTTCTCAATCCAATTCCGCAGCAACCACAGCACCGAAACCACCCTCCTAGCCACCATGGACGACATCTGCACCCTCCTCGACCAAAGCTCATCCTACTAGACCTCTCAGCAGCCTTCGACACTGTCTCCCACCGCACACTAGTCGCCAGACTCCATAATGCCGGCATTCAGGGAACCGCCTTAGACTGGAACCGCTCATTCCTTGCAGACAGAACTCAAAGAATAAGACTCCTGCCCTTCCTCTCAGAACCCACAGAGATCAGATGCGGAGTACCCCAAGGCTCCTAACTCAGCCCCATGCTCTTCAACATCTACATGGCCCCTCTCGCAGCCATCGTCAGGAAATACAGACTCAGCATAGTATCCTAGGCAGATGACACCCAGCTCATCCTCTCCCTCACCAAGGAACCCAACATCACCAGACACAGCTTCCAGAAAGGAAGGAAGCATGTCAGATCCTGAATGAGCAGCAGCTGCCTGAAGCTCAACTCAGAGAAGACAGAAGTCCTCGTCCACGGAAAACCCGCCCTCCACGTGGGACGACACCTGGAGGCCACGCACCCTCACAACCCTCCCACTATCATGGACCATGCCCGCAACCTCGGCATCATACTAGACTCCTCCCTAACCATGAACCATCAGATCAACACCGTATCAGGCCAGGAAGACCATCACCTACGCACTCATAACAAGCAGACTGGACTAGGGAAATGCTCTCTATGCCGGAAATAGCAAATCTCTACTCCACATACTCCAGACCTTCCAGAACGCCTCAGCCAGACTCACCCTTGGCATCCCATGACAAGACCACATCACCCAGCACCTACGAGACCTCCACTGGCTCCCCGTCAAAAAGAGAGTGACCTTCAAGCTACTCAGTCATGCCTACAAATCCCTCCACAAGACCGGTCTCCATTACCTCAATGAAAGAATCTCTTACCACACCCCCAAGACAAAACTCTGCCCCGCCGACCTTGCCCTGGCCGAAATACCGTGCATCCGGACAGCCAGAACAAGAGGAAGAGCTTTCTCCTACATCGCAGCCAAGACCTGGAATGAACTACCCCTCAGCATCAGATGAGCCCCCACACTGCGAGCATTCAGGAAGAGCCTCAAGACCTGGCTCTTCAGATGACTCGTAGCTGCCCGATATTCTCCCCCTTTCCCCCAGCACCTTGAGCCTCACGGGTGAGTATTACACTTCACAAATCCCTGATTGATTGCTTGATCACTGGTTTTCCTGAGCATTACTGAGCTACAAAACACACAAGATGATGGACGGAATGTTGCACATTGGCAAAACATTCACCCCCAGTCACAGATCTGGGTTTAATCCATCCTTATTTTGCTCACCACGCCACCCCAGTTCAGACATGGCCATATGCAAATCAGTCTTGACCCTGTGCCTCATGGGAACAGTCCAGCCCGAACTGCCAAGCCATGTCTTCCCTGGACCGTAATCAAGCATCCTAGGACCAGTTTCGGGGTTTCACTCCTCTTCAGCCAGGATAGCTTGACTCCAGTGGCGTAGTGAGCACGGGACCCACGTCTGGGCATACCCTTCCCACATAGGGCGAACAGCAAAACACACAAGATGATGGACGGAATGTTGCACATTGGCAAAACATTCACCCCCAGTCAAAGATCTGGGTTTAATCCATCGTTATTTTGCTCACCACGCCACCCCAGTTCAGACATGGCCATATGCAAATCAGTCTTGACCCTGTGTCTCATGGGAACAGTCCAGCCGGAACTGCCAAGCCATGTCTTCCCTGGACCGTAATCACGCATCCTAGGACCGGTTTCGGGGTTTCACCAATCTTCAGCCAGGATAGCTTGACTCCAGTGGCGTAGTGAGCACGGGACCCACGTCTGGGCAACCCTTCCCACATAGGGCGAACAGCAAAACACACAAGATGATGGACGGAATGTTGCACATTGGCAAAACATTCACCCCCAGTCACAGATCTGGGTTTAATCCATCGTTATTTTGCTCACCACGCCACCCCAGTTCAGACATGGCCATATGCAAATCAGTCTTGACCCTGTGCCTCATGGGATCAGTCCAGCCCGAACTGCCAAGCCATGTCTTCCCTGGACCGTAATCAAGCATCCTAGGACCGGTTTCGGGGCCTGACAGTTCGGGCTGGACTGTTCCCATTGGGCACAGGGTCAAGACTGATTTGCATATGGCTGGGTCCAAACTGGAATGGCATGGTGAGCAAAAAAACGATGGATTTAGGCCCAGATCTCTGTACTGGGGTGAATGTATGATATTGTTCGGCATTCTGTCCATCAATAGTTCTTTTTGCATTTGTCACCCCGAGTGGGGCGGGTATGCTCAGACGGGAGTCCCGTGCTCTCCATGCCACTGGAATCAAGCTATCCTGGCTGAAGAGGGGTGAAACCCCGAAACCAGTTCTAGGATGCTTGTTTCCAGTCCAGGGAGGACCTGGCCTGGCAGTTTGGGCTGGACTGTTCCCATTGGGCACAGGGTCAAGACTGATTTGCATATAGCTGGGTCCAAACTGGAATGGCATGGTGAGCAAAAAAACGATGGAGTTAGGCCCACATCTCTGTATGGGGTGAATGTATGATATTGTTCTGCATTCTGTCCATCAATAGTTCTTTTTGCATTTGTCACCCCGAGTGGGACAGGTATGCCTAGACGTGAGTCCCGTACTCTCCATGCCACTGGAATCAAGCTATCCTGGCTGAAGAGGGGTGAAATCCCGAAACCGGTCCTAGGATGCTTGTTTCCAGTCCAGGGAGGACCTGGCCTGGCAGTTCGGGCTGGACTGTTCCCATTGGGCACAGGGTCAAGACTGATTTGCATATGGCTGGGTCCAAACTGGAATGGCATGGTGAGCAAAAAAACGATGGATTTAGACCCAGATCTCTGTACTGGAGTGAATGTATGATATTGTTCTGCATTCTGTCCATCAACAGTTCTTTTTGCATTTGTCACCCCGAGTGGGACGGGTATGCTCAGACGTGAGTCCCGTGCTCTCCATGCCACTGGAATCAAGCTATCCTGGCTGAAGTGGGGTGAAACCCCGAAACCGGTCCTAGGATGCTTGTTTCCATTCCAGGGAGGACCTGGCCTGGCAGTTCGGGCTGGACTGTTCCCATTAGGCACAGGGTCAAGACTGATTTGCATATGGCTGGGTCCAAACTGGAATGGCATGGTGAGCAAAAAACGATGGATTTAGGCCCAGATCTCTGTACTGGGGTAAATGTATGATATTGTTCTGCATTCTGTCCATCAATAGTTCTTTTTGCATTACTGAGCAACACCAGGGGTCCGCTCCTAAGAGAAACTTTGTAACCTGCACTTGTATTTCTTTTGCAAATTAAGCATTGCCAAAAATCTACTGAAACTGTGCATATCTCCTTTCCTTAAAAACAAAATTCATTGGAAAAACGTGCATCTCCTGACAACTATAATCTTCCAACCATCTATTTTCTTACCTCCTTCATATTCTGCAAGACATTTCTTCTTGCCCTTGACCTTCAGCAAATTGCAGGACCGCTGATTCTGCATCACCTGCTTCCCTTTCTTAAACTTCTTCAATTTTGCTATGTCTCTATTTCTTCATAATTCATATTTCTGTGTGCACCATCTAGTCCTCAATGTAATTACACATTGAGCGTGTTATGTTACCACAACACTACTTCATAATTATAGTCCTTTGCAAATCCTTTACCATCATTCTTTCTGAGTATTTAAACTCCTTCACTCTGTAACAAAAATGAAGTCAAACACATTCCCAACTTTCATTAGAAGATCAACCATTTTCATTTCACAACCTGTTCTTTTAAACCGACTTGCCAGTCTCATGTTGCATCAAGTTTGCTCAACAGCCAATGTATCCTTCAAAACCATGGCTACAGAAAAAAAATGGAGCTCTGTTTTCATGCTCCCGAAAATCAGGGTGCGGAAACACAGGTCAACATAAAATTGGGAATTTAGCTCCGAACTACAATCTTGACGTTAATGTTGCAGACAGCAAGACTAGATGCACATACCTTTCTTATAAAAGATTATTTTTTGCACTCAATTTGCGCAAAATGTTGCAGAACTAGGGGCAGGAAACTGCTGCTAAAACGGCGATAATGGACTTGCTAATATGCGTTATAGAATTCCAATAGAAGCCCAGGGTAGATGTGCAGGACATCTAACCTGGGCTTCTATTGGAATTCTAAAACGCATATTAGCAAGCCCATTATTGCCGTTTTAGCGGCAGTTTCCTGCCGCTAAAACGGCGATAATTTTATCGTCGGTCTTGCTAATATGCCCCTTTGTTTTTAGTTTTGGACATACTCTGTGTCCAACAATGATTCCTTAGAAGCGCCTCTTTCTATTAAAAATAGCCATTGCAGAGCAGTATTTTACACTCCGCATGCATGATGAACGTGTCTTGCTATGAGGTAATCACAGACTAAAGAAATCAGGGGCATATCAGCAACAACCGGCGATAATTATCGCTAAGCGCACTTAGCGCTTGGATAATTATCGCCGGCTAGCGTGGATTTTTATCGCTGAGATAGCGTGCTATTAGCAACGCTTATCTCAAAAGCGATAAAAATCCTAGCGCTAACTGCCAAACGTGTGAAAAGTTTTACTACTCCTAAACTGAGAAAAATCCTAACTTTAAGACTTTCGGTATTCACAGAAGGCATTTAGGAGTCCTAAAGTTAGGAGTCCTAACTTTACTACTCCTAAACTGAGAAAAATCCTAACTTTAAGACTTACGGTATTCACAGAAGGCATTTAGGAGTCCTAAAGTTAGTACTCCTAACTTCTGTGAATACGGAAATGAGTAAGTGCCTTCTGTGAATACCAAAATGAGTAAGTGCATTCTGTGAATACAAAAATGGTAGTAAATTAGGATTTTGTCTTAAGTTAGGTTTGTGAATCGGGCCCGTAGTTTTGGTATTCATAAAACTCAAAACCACAATCTTATCTGGCACTTCCCTTAACAGGCAAGGTCAGGTATCAATTTCAATTCATCTTATTATGACTAACTATCAATAAATTTGGACCTTCCTCAAAATGGTTGGTTCATAAAATGTAAATGTTGTAGGTTACATGGGGGGCACCAACTGGAAGATGTAACGCGTTAACACTGCTGATGCCCAAACTAATATTCCACCCATGGTAAAATTATTATTACAAATGTTTAGGTCCTGGAAGTTTGTAGAAGATGCGAAGAAATGTATCGTGTTTTACAGGTTCATCAATTTAAGTATGTGCAAGAGGCTCCCATTAAAAGTGCCCCGGAAGAGTCTGCAATATTTAGAGCACACAGGACATTCCAAAGTGCGGGTCCTGAAAACACTCGGAAAAATCAGTTTTGGGGGATGACGTGGAATGTGGTGCTTACTGCATCAAATAGTGCTTGTGTTTGTGTTTACTGGGCACTTCGCCCACTAAAAAGCAGATTTGACCTGACATATGTTCCCCAATCCCTAAAAAGATTTATTTGTTTTATAAATTGGTTAAGATCGTTTTAGTTTTAGCATGCAATTAGTGGCTACCACAATAAAGATGTGCACATTTATATGTGCAGAGAAAGTGTGTCAGGGAACACTTCGAGGTCTTTTAAATTTGGCTAATCTGAAGATTCCTTGCCAAAAATATTGCCTCCTATTGGCAGACCATAGCAATTTAATACTACTGCGGTGTTTATTGCAATATCAAGCACCTCTTTTTCAGTCTTTGACTCTTACGAGGTAGACATTATGCATCTAAGGGATATAGTTGGTGCAGGTTTAGACAATCAGATGCAGCTAATACTTAAACCACACACGATACTGTGAATATCTAGTCAGAATCAGAAATACTTTATTTCCAAGAAAAATATTCTTATAAAAATATTGCACACATTTCCAATTCATAAAAAAGAGCAAAGATAAGAACAGACAATTGTAGTAAACTAAAACAACAAGTCATGATGGTATACTTCCGACTATCTAGTCAGTTGTGTTACTTTTGACAAGGTGTAGGATATTTATTTACATAAGAGTTTAGTAGTTCAGATAAAACGTGATAGCTCAGAAGTAATCCACTTCCCACCAACAGGGTCTTACGGTCAGTTATTCTGACTGCAAGTGCAGTGGAGCCAACTTTTGTGGGACCTGGATAGTAAGGCAAAAGATAAAGTGTTTGTTGTCTGTGTCCAAAATGGGTGCTCCAAGCGACCAGCAATCAGTGTGAGTATCAGGGGTAATGTCAGCAGTCCCAGGACTTGTCTATAGGTACAAGAAGGTGAACTCACAGAAGGAACAGCTAAACTAACAAGGGAGAGTGATCTCTGGACACCAATGCTGACTGATGTATCTGAGGATTCTTATTAATGGAAGTATAAAGGGCCAGCAGGGACCAAAACAGCCACACTGACAGATGAGAACTAGGTCATATGGGAGGATATCACCTCAAGCAACCTGCAAAAATACTGCAGCTCATCCCATTCTTGAGGAAGAAGCACTTTCTCGCTGGCGCATGGTTGTCAGGGACAGAGAAGAACCCTTAGCAGTGAAGCAGTTCATCTTGGGCAGAGGAGGCCGCCGTAGACTGATCTTGGCACTGGATCCTCTCAGAAGAGTTTGAAGTTGCAGTACCTTATGATTCTGAATCTGGATTTTGGGTCCATTCTCCAGAACCATGAGAGTCTAACTTACATAAGGGTGGGTATCCCGTTGTTCTTCCAGGTGAATGGATTAAATTATTCTGTCCCCTTGGAGGATGGACTGCTCGTCACATGTATAAATGACCTCAAAGCTGGTGTCTCTGATTGCAGGGAGAGTATTATTCACATGTTACTCTCCATCACCGCCAGGGTGTGCTTGGCAGTGATGGACAGCAAAAAAAATGGCGACATGTGCGCCCATCTAAATTGGGAGGGCGAACATGTAGCCATTTCTCATACGACCCGTATTCCGTCGAGCCATCAGAAAGGTTTGGTGATGGTGGTGAAGGAGTAGTTACTGTCATATTCAAATCTATGGGCTGCTCACAATTTAATCGGGCAGGTTGACTTTTATGTTGGCGGTATCTATATTCCATTGCCGTTGCATTGGAGTATACGCACTGTCAACATATAAATCGGCCCATTGTCCTTCTCAAGGTGCAGTTACTGCAGTATTTTTTCTCCAACAGAGCATAGCTACAAGTGTTTGATTTCTTTTCAAATCAACACCATGCAAGCTACAAACTGGCCAGCGGAATCTTTCTCAAGTAGGCAGTGGGAGCACAATGTTTATTTCCAAGACCAAAAGTCTAACTTTACTATTTTTTTGGTATTCACAAAGAGACTTACAAGTAGCATCTTTACGCCTGTGGAGGTTCCACACTCAGGTCAGAGGAAACTCAAGAGAAACAGCAATAGTTATGCCATTGCCCAAATGGGTCAGCAATCCATCATAAGCCAGTGTTAAAAGACTGCCTGTGGGTTTTAACAAGAGCACACTGTAAAATGATGGCAAGTAATAGGCAGTTTACAACACTCCATGTTAGATAGAAAAATTAGAGTCACCTTCCCACCACATCTAAAATTTCCCAACTAAAAAAGCAGTGGGCAGCAGGGTGAATGAGTCAGATGACCAAGATTAGGGGTGAACTGTTCCCATGAGGAGCATGGTTAGTACTGATTTTTGTTAGCTTGAACGCTGGTGCTGATTTAGAGTTTTACTGCCAGGTACAACAGCTGTGGAGTACCCTGTTCCCCAAACTCAAGGTTAATTCACCCAATTTTGAGTTGGTTGGGCTGATGGATTAAAATGTACTCCATCAGAGTAAAACTTCCCGAGATGGGCATTCATGTAGGTTACTTAGGAGGTAAGGAATCCGACCATCTTCCCTATTTAGGGTGGACAGTCAGATGACATATTTTTTACTGTCTCTCGCTGCCGGTATTTCTTGATACTGAGGGACAGTAAAAAAAGGAAAATGACCCAACACTATGGGAGAAAACTCCCATGGTGTTAGGGTCATTACTTTTTCCTTTATTTTTCAATGACAATCTCCTGCTTTGCGAGTGTGTTTAAAAACAAAATATCTTTGGAAAAGTTTGCCAGCCAGCTGTCATGTTTGATGGAGCCATCGGTCAAACTTTTCCTACATTGACAGGAATCACCATGATGCAGTTCTTGCCAATGTAAGTATCCACGAGGCCTCAAGTTTGTCAGGTGGAGTATAGACAGGGTGGTGGATGCAAAGTGCTCTGCCACCCTGTCTAACTTTTCTCCATTTGCCAAACCCTAAATCAGGCCCTCGGCCTACAGTGGCACATTGGCAAAAAATGACAGCTTTGAATGCTACGCTGAGGGATTGCCATTGATTTCTCTATTAACAAGCATTCGTTCTATCACCTTATGGGTGTTCGATTGTCAGTGGCATGCTTAGAAACCTGGGACTGGTGCAGCTTTCCAAACCTACTACTGTAGATGTTTGTGAATCCTAAAAGCATTGTCCTTGGAAGCCACCACATTTTGTGGAATACAATATATTTAACTCATTCACACTAGACCATTCATTCCATATGTGCAGTTTGAATTATTTGCCTTTTAAATTTCTCCAAGTAATATTTCTGAAAGTCAGATGTTTGTATTTCCCAGACAGCGTATGACTTCCTGTCAATATCTCGTTTTTTCCAGTTAAAATCATGTGTTTACTGCCAGTAGAAGTGGATTTCTAAAGTTTTTAGTCAAAACCTTTGTTGTGCGTTTCACTTGTGGCTTTTCTTTAGAATTCTGCAGGCAGGAGAACTGATTTTGAGTGGCTACCTTTTTCAAGTACCTCTTTATGCAATTCTGTAGTCACGTCCTATGTGTACTGTGATGCTCCTCACAGCAGGGTAGTCTCCAGCCTGGAGCACCCACAAAGAGGCACAAAGAAGTGTGAATATCTGCTCTTGACTATCCACAGACACAAGACAGTGATCAGAAAAGAGACAAAAAAATTGAGTTTACCTAAAATGCACTTCTCATTTTGGACAACAGACTGCAGCTCCTTCAGCCCCACCATCAACCAAGTGGCAATGCCACAGGAAGGTCCTAATCAAATGTCAATAGGAGCCTTGTCTCCTTTATCCTCACTTCACTGTCTAGGTCTTAATCCTCCTGCATCCTGGTAAACTTCCACTGTCTAGGAAAATAACATTACCCCAGCGTGTGGAAAGCAAAAGGGCCTGGGACACCGAAAATGGAATTCAGAGGCCATCATCACTCTGCTTTGCTTATATATACAATGCTTATAATATAAAAGCCGTATACACAAACACACAAAACATACACTTAGATTTTATTAGATGACAAAACAGTATTATCTGACTGTGTATTAGTGAGACATTCTCAGGCAGTGTCAAATAGCTCAGTTTTATTGAGTGAAACAAACTTTAATTTACAGAATAGTGAGGAAAGATCTTTAAATGAGAACATTTTTTCTGTGGTAACTCCCCTTGTCCAGTGTACAAACACTGTACCAAAGTTGGTATACTTCAAACTATCTTTGAAAAAGTTGTCCTAGGCTTGGCACACAAAAGGCTAGGGCTCTAATTGTTTAAGTTAGGTGTACACTCAGAATCACATGTTTAAGCCATCTGCCCCATATATAGAGAACTATGTATAATGTTGTTTCTTCTACAGCTTACTTTCTTCAGCAGCTTGCTATCTCAGAAAGCCTTCTCCCACTATACGCCTAAACCCCTGCATGAAAATTTGCACTAGACATATTTTCTTTCTTCAGTGTGACCCTATTCTTACCTTCCATCTTCTGAGGACCTTCTAATTCCGAGTATACCTTCCACTCAGTTTCATTCCTGCCTGTCTCAATCTTTCTTATTGTAATTCTGCAATTGGCTGATACCTAATTTCATAGATTGTGGCCTCTCCTCTTTAAAACCCTGTCCCTGTAAGATAATATTACATAATATCCACCAGCCAATCTATTTTACCTACCATTCACCTGAAACCACATACCCCTCACTAATGATCACACATACCTGGCATTAATTAGGTGGACGTAACTGGCGTAATTCTCTCTAGCGTAATTACAGCAAACGTACTCATAATTATGCATAATTACGTTAGATAGTAATTCAGCATTTAACGCCATTTGCGTATTGCAAAATACAACCTTGTGTTCGACATGGGCCAGAGGCTGCATTTTGTGCTAAGAAATAGCACTAAATACTATAGGACACGAACAGCAATATCTGGCAGCATCTCTCTCTTAATTAGTTGGTCCAGTACTCCTGCAGTAGGATTTTTGCTTCAGATTACTCTTAATTATTCAAGCAGGTGTAATCATGTAATTTCAGTAAATTTGCATCACAAGAGTAATTCATAATTACTGAATTTACTCTGATTACTCCAGTGTACTTAAAAGTTTGTCGAGGTCTGGTATTAATATATCACAAAATAATTGGAGTAAATGCATCCAATTTTGTTTCCTGAGAGCACATGACTAGCCGCAATAACCACCAATAATGACTAGAGTAACCAGATACTTTGGGTTCTGGAGTAGCGTGCTACTCGCTGTGAAGCACTTCAATGCCTAGTCAGAGGTAGTAAGCGCTATATAAATCCATCTACAATTACAAAATGCAGTAAATCTGAATGCGTTCAAGGAGTAATTCAATAGGTGTAGATTTGCTCCTTCTTTGGTAAACCAGTCACTATATTTTTACATCTCTGACCTAACTACCAAGCCAAGCCTGCATTAATTTGGGGGGTGTCGCACCGCAAACACCCCCTCCTGGAGCTACCCCCCTGGGTGTCCTTCATGTTTGCTGTGTTTACTCTTCTCCATTTAAGTCGACAGTTGTGCAACTAATACTGTAGTGTGCAATTGGGTTTGCTCTCCGGCAAGTTCCACAGTAGATCATATATTTCACTTGTTTCTAAAGATGCCAGATTGCTAGAGGTGTGAGCGAAGTGACTAGCAGTGCAGAATCCCCTCATATGCTTGGTACGGATCTCAGTTCACATACCATAAATATATACATTAAATGAATAAACGTATTCAAAATAACTGCTTTCGTACCTTACATATTGGGCGCCAGCCCATGCTCCTTTAAAATGTTCGATTCATTTAGTCACATACTTTTTGCAAACTTTTTTCAGTACAACACTTTGCGGCAGCGTAAAAGAAACCTACATTTTGTACAATCTGATAACATGTTAAATGACAAAGCAGAGATAATTTAAAATAAAGTAAGGAGAGAGACATAAATAAAGAAATAATAGACACGATGTCATGCCTTCCAGCATTTTGGTCGCCCCTGCTGTTTCAAAGAGCATTACACAAAAATAAAAGCATTTTACAAAAGGGTTGAATGCATGAGTTATGTTCGAAAAGCTATTTCTTATATATATATTTATATCACATTATAGCAAAGAATAGTGGTCGAAAAATCGACATACAGAGAAAGAATAATAGCATTCAGATGTGGTATTTTGGTAAAGTGTCAGGTTCCAGTAATAGTTTGCATATTTGATTATATCATGAATAAAATTAGCGTAACATCAGATGCCCTTTAGATTTTCCTAGAAGAACTGAAGGCACAAATAGATCCCATGATCATTATGCAGAAAGCAGATGGGTAATGACCTTTCCATTATTCAGTGAAGGAAAAAAATATATGGAGACAGAGAGGGGTGGGGGGGGAGGAACTGGGGTGGTTTAGGACTGCTGAAGCCAATAACACTAATTGCATGAAAAAGATAAGACCTCATAATCTCCAGAGCATGCTACCTAAAATTTCAAATTCATGGGCTGGAGTAGAAACCATAGAAACATTAAGGGCAAAAATCTGCCTTTTATGATATTTATGTTAAAAAACCCTGTATATTTTGCATCGTTTCATTTTTTCACCATAATGTAAAATCACACTTTTGCCTGTTATTATATGGGTGTTATAACCAGATTCTTGTACTCAGACATTTCAATACGTGCAAGATAATTGCAGCAATGGCAAATATAGGAAAGCTGAAAATATTTACGCAAATTTCATCAGATAATAATAATATAGAAATGCGCTAAATATTGACATGAAAATGGATAATTATTTGAGTTTAGAAAATGTGCCCCATATATATAGTGTGCAAATGCGAAAATGTTTGTTTAATTTCTGCAGAAAGCTTTAATTCCTGTCGTTGTCCACTTGCTAGACCGCCCTGCTCATTTATTCAACACTGTCCCTTTAAGAAAAACAATGCTTTTAATAAAATATTGATTTAACATTAGATTTGAACTCTAGGGACTGACTTGTGTGAAATGTGCTGTGTTCTGAAAAAATGTATTCATTCTTGCCTCACACCATATGACTTCACTGTACATTGTTTTCTTTGCCACATATGCATAATGAACAATTATATTAATGAGAAGAAAATGCTTGCTGAAGCTTACATTTTGTGATCTAACCAGGACGTACCAGAATTTAAATGTTTTATTACATAGAACAGCTCATTGTTATACAGGGTAACCAGACAGCTAACAGAGTAGGCTTGCAAAAGGTTCTCGTGAGAACATTCGTAGATGTAACTTTTTGTAATACGCCATAACCATTTCTAACAGATTTCTTGCTGTCATGGATTTTCACCTTGGGAATTGAGGGCAAAGACGACGAACCATCGAAAGACTTCTTACCATTGAATGACAATGATGAAATGAACCTGTTTTTGCAACATGTTAATCTGTTTTCTATATAGTACCTGTTCCTAGCTAGAGAGCTGAAGACTCTTTTCATTCTTCCCTACCCAGCCATGTCCCTTGGCACTTTGCTGTGCTAGCCGGACTTGCCATAAGCTACTGCTTACGGTGATTTCTTTCTTTCCTTCCATAATCTGAGGAGAATGTATGTTTTATGCTGATCATAGCTACTGCTGTGATTCCTTCCTTCTCTTTTTATTAACACTTACTACTGCAATTGTCAGGAAAACATGACTGAGTCTCCAGAATAACCCTTCATGGGGAGTTTGTTCTTCCTTTTAGCTATTTGAATCCGCTGCGAAGTCTACTTGCTCTTTTCCAGAAAGAACTCTTTATGGGTTCTGTTGGGGTAGAATAGGTTTGGAATAGACATGATATTCTGAATTGAATACGCTGTTATATTTTTCTATGTTTGTAATAACCAATTTTATCTCTTATTTTCTCTGTAATCGATTTGCCACTAATTTGAATAAAAGAACAAAATAATTGACTAATGTACTTAAAGAGATAATAAACTTTTAAAACTTCACCAACTCTCTCTTGATTGACTGAACATCAAATATAACGAAAACGGTGGCAAAGATCCATTCGCTGAGAAAGATACTGAACTTTTTAGGTTCTCTAAGTAAGTTTAAGGTAACATAATTTGTGGAAATTCATGAGATATTTCTGCGCTGGCAAATCTGGTAGCAGAGAATAGGTTTTACACCCTGAATGGAGCTTTAGTACCCAGATGATAATTATAAAATGCCCGACTCCTGGCTCCATTGTCCAGAACCTGAAGATCCAGCTGCAGTTTGAAAGTGTGAGTATTAATAGGGCAAATGTGTTGTGGCTGTGATTGTATTTTCTCTGGTTCAGATAAATGTTGATTAGAATGAGTGGGTGAGGTGAAATAGTTAATGAGTGGTTGAAAAAGGTGTTTGAAGATTCCAGATTCGTTGTAGTCTAAATATTCCAGGATAAAATAACAATTGAAAACTTGTTTGAAGAGATTTGAGGTGTGGTGTATGAGGTATCATCTGCACCGGAAACATAAGTTTATTACATTGTCGTGATTGATTACTATTTATCAGTGTTAGCTGATCGTAATTGTGCAAACAGGGGCAGCTGCATTGATTTGGGTGATTTCACGCTGGTTGAGAATTCACTAACGAATGCTGAAGAGATTCTGGTGTGTATGCAAAACTTTATATCTTTGGTAAGAGCTAACAAAGTTAGAATTGTTAAGAAAATTGCTTGTGTATGTGCGGAGAAAATTGTGAGAGAGGGAGAGCGCTGCGAGGAGTGAGGTTGTGCGTCATAGTGATTCACTCTGGGATTGGTCGGTTGGTGTGCTTTTGCGATGTGATTGAATGGTGACAAAGCAGTGTTGCGCTGGGATTGAAGCATTAAAAGTGAATCATGAATTTGCATTTGTTATAAAAAAAGACTTTAGAAATAATGCCAAAATTTAATTGGGTCAGTAGAAATTTTACTTATACGGAAATAAAATTATAACATTCAATCAATTGTGCTGTTAGAGATTTAAACTGTTATCACGAAAAGTTTTAAAGAGCTTAATGGTTTTGTGGGAGTGGATGCTACTATTCCAGTACTTAAAGGTGAAGAGGTGCCTCCTGAAGGTATGCCTGCATACATTACGACTACTGAACATGGGTTAAATACATGTACTTGGCTTTCCCAATGGAGCAGGGTTGCTGCGAATTAGGGTGCTTTAAGTTTTTTAGGTATGGAATATTTAACACAGATTTCCTGATTATTTGAAGGGAAAATTGCACGAAATGAAACCACCACCTAAACCCCTTCAGTATGAATAATTTAATGCAAGGGAGAGAGTCAACAGGGAAAAGGAGAAGGAAAAATACCAGAGGAGGACTAGTAGGGTAGCAAGGAATTACACAAATGCTCAATGGGGTGAACAGGGTCGATGGAAGAAAGCTATCATAGAAGGGACTAGATTACATCCAGTCCTTACTTCACAGACTGCTAAGAGGGGACAGGCCAAAGACTCCAGAACGAAGGAAGATGGTGAGTCAGATATTGTTTCAGGGGATGAAATACTGGAACAGATGTTAAATTCGAGACCACCACCACACATGATCTCAGCAGAATCGAGTGGCTTGACTGCTGGTATTCATTTTATAGTGCCAACCACTCCAGTACAGGCAACTGCATCCCAAATTGAACAACCTTTGCAGATATTGCAGATTGCCCCACCAGTAGTAGCGCGACCACCAGCTGTTGCTCAAATGGTAACTTCTACAGCTATAGTACCCAATGTAGCCCCGGTACCTGTTATTAGTATTCATCCATAACTCAGTTAATAGCCAGTGCTCCTCAGCATGTAGAAACTAGACCTGAAACACAAATGATTACCAGAGCATTACCCACTTCAGGGTTTGTTCCAACTTCTCAGAACTTATGGATAGTTGCCTTGAAGCCACATTTTATGGTGCAAGCCCTTATAGATGGGTAGGAATAGTACTCACAACTCCAATATCATTGGAAGAAATGTCTGCGACTGAGGAAGGATATATACCAGGTTGGTTTGTGAAAACATCAAGATCCGGTAAAGCAGAGGATGTGGGTACACCTGAGAAATCAGAAATGGAAAAAGAAAAGCTACTAAATATCACACAAATGAAAATTGAATTGGAAGAAATATTGAGGGAGTGCGTAGAGTTCGAACACTTAGCACTGTATCACAGGAAATAATTAATTTACCTGTGGAAGGAAGTTATGAGGAGAGCTGCTTTGACTAATGACAAATTACCTGAACTTGCTCAGAAATATGAGAAAGACCTTACAAAAAATGTACATCTACTCAGAAACTATAGGGTTCAATTAGATGACACCACATTTGAGAATATGAGGGTTAAAGGACTGTGATTGCACATTGTAGAACTGGTTAAGTGCATTCGCAGATGGGGTGAGTTTGAAAAAGTGGAAGTCAAATAGGTCAAGAAACATAAAAAGAAAAAGGGGAAATCAGCTATTGCAGGAAACCAAGATGAAGGTAGTGAAGGAGAAGCCTATCCACTTAGAGAAATATCAGAAGGTACAAAGATCCATGTTCCTTGGAGTCATGGTGATTTGGCTGCATTTGTAAAAAAAATCCAAAATTGAGGAACAAGCCAGTGCAGTGGTTAGCACAAGTGGAAAGGTTCATAACAATTTCAAAGGTACTGTGGGCGGATTTGAATACTTTTTTTGACATTGTAGTGCCTAATGATTTATGGGCTGAATTTAAAACTGCAGTACGGTGGCCTAGAGAGGAACCAGCAAATCTGGGACACATGCGCTATCGCCCATAGTGATGGAGGAGTATGAAGCTATTATTACCATTTTGAAAGGCAGAGTGCCTCTGAAATATCTGGATTGGCTCAAACTACCCAAGAGCTAAAGGAGACTATACATGAATATTATGAAAGATTGTTGCAGGTGTTTCAGCAGCATAGTGGTCATGAGCATCCTGAGGAAAAGGATATGGGGATTTTAGTGTCCCAGTTTGTATTAGGACTGAAGCCAGAAATCAGTTTGCACATCAATCAAAGCATGATATGCTGGCAAAATAAATACCTCAACAAAATCCTGAGATATGCTAAATATTGTAGCAATGATTTGGACATGAAGCAGTAAAAGGTAAAAGTTCATATTGGTCGAGACAACTCTGACACAGAAGGGTTTTCAGAATGCTTCCTTTGTGGGGAATCAAGGAATGCAGGGTGTTGTGATGCAGCAAAAGTGTTTTTAGGGAAGTCAAGAAGGAATGCCCATGTCACAGGAAAGAGGTAGAGGTGTTCCTGTGGTTATAGGATCCGGATCAGACATTGCTGCCATGAGAAAGGTTACTGATTGTCAAATCTGTCATAAAATCAGGCATTGGAAGAGGGAATATCGATATCATCCTGATAATTCTTGAGGAAATATACAGATGACACAAGGTATGCAAATACAAAATGTGTCCAGCCAAGGAATGCAAATGCCAGCACTGGGACAGGTCCAAATGATACCGATTGCCCCTACCCAGATGGGGAATCCTAAATTTAATTTGAAGCAGATGCCAAAAATGAATACTAATCGGTGTCAAATTGCCATGCCACAATTCCACCAGAACTAAAGCCAGCCGATCTTTTAACAATTCCCATTATTTGAGACTGATGTTTCTGGTTCAGAGAATTCACAATGGAGGTGCCTGAGAGAGGAAGAAGTTTGCGTACCTAAACCTGTCTTATATACATAAACCTGAGTGGCCCATATGTAGATGCTGAGGTTTACGGCCACCACATATAATTTCTTATTGATACTGGTGCTACCAGGTCCACTGTCAGGACAGTTGAAGTCCCAGATTTACCTCTCTTGGGGAAAACAATCCAGGTTGTAGAAGTGACAAATAAACAAATTCAAAATCTAGTTTCCGAAAGGTTACCAGTAAAAATTGGATCCTTTGAAGAAAAGCACCAATTCGTCGTTTCTGATTCAAGCCCCATAAACTTGTTTGGGAGAGATTTTTTGTGCCAGTTAAAATGCCCAATTTACTATAAACTGGATGGTGTAGCATTCCAAACCTATGATAAGGATATGGATTTCAAATTATTCAGACAACAAGCTGAGACAGGGTTATTTTCTTTGTTAATTATTGACCAATTAACTGAAGATCTGAGAGAGTCAGTGAATCCCGAAGTTTGGGATTTTACAGCGGAAGACATCAACTAATTAGAGGTGTAGAACCAGTCTGAATTACAGTGATACAAAATGATGTTTTCCTTAGAACACCACTGTACCATTTGAACCTAGGAACGATTGCAGGTATGTAGCCAGTGACAGATGACATGTTACAAAAAGGAATCCTGAGAGAACTGATTGGAAGTCCATGTAACTCTCCAATTATGGGTTTACAGAAACCCAATTGAAAATACAGAATAGTTTAGGATTTACTGAAAATAAACAAAATTGAGTACCTTGTTGTCCTGTGGTACCGAATGCAGCCACCATTTTGTTTCAAATCCCATGTACTGCGGAATGGTTCACCGTGATTGATCTGTGTCAGGTTTTCTTCTCAGTGCCATTGCATAAAGAGAGACAATTTTTATTCTCTTTTGTCTTGCAGCAGAGAACATTAACATGGTGTTGTGTCCCACAAGGGCATACAGAGAGTCCATCTATCTTTAACCAGATTTTAAAAAGGAATCTAGAGACCCTGGTAAAGCCGTATAGATCTACTTTGATTCAATATATAGATGATTTGCTTGTGGCCTCAGACACCCAGAATGCATGTAAAAATGACACCATTGCACTCTTGAATCACGTGGCAGAGAATGGACACAAAGTGACTTCAGGGAAATTGTGTTACTTTCAAAAATTAGTTCAATATATGGGGCATAGTATTGTGAAAAGAGCTAGAAAGGAGTCACCAGAAAGAGTGGAAGCAATCTTACAAAAGAATCGACCGTGAACTCAGAAAAAAGTCAGGAGGTTTTGGAAATGTGGGTACCAAACATTTCCTTGGTGGCAAAGCTTTTACGGAGACTAACACACGGAGGGGCCGATTCCGATAGCTGGTCGGGCAGCTGTCCGTAGCCTTACCATGCGACCGACACATACCCGGAGCCGGTCCGTCCTGTAGAGTAAGTACGATGCGCATAACTGCCAAAAACACGACCGACACGCAGGCTGTGAATCAAGCTCCATTCTCCGTCTGAGCCGTAACTCCTAACGATGAACCGAGTCGCCCGGAAGCAGTATCCACAGGAGTTTCCGGCATGACAAGTACGATGCGTACTTCCTACGCGCCGGACGGGTCGTCACGTACGGCACGTCACAGCATCCGGAAAACAAGCATATCAGCTACGATTCGCACCACAAATCAATACACGGCTATGAGATGGAGCAGCTTGCAGCGGGTACGAGACGGAGTAACAAGCAGTGTATACGACATGAACACATCATGAATCCCATCGTGCAGGTCATACCAGTACTCTACATCTATGACCAGATCAGGAACTGACGCCGATGGCGCAGGCGGTAAGTCAGACACCTACCACATAAACAAACAACACGTACCCGCAAAATGGCACATACACACAGGGGATCCACATCCTGGCCACTAACAGCAGCCCACCATAGGGGTTGCATGTCCAGCACCACTAACACCCCCACCCAAAGGGCTGATGTTGCCCATCACCCCTGCCACCCCCACACATAGGGCTGATGTTGCCCATCACTCCTGACACCCCCACCCATAGGGACTATGTTGCCCATCACCCCTGCCACCCCCACTCATAGGGGACCTGTTGCCCAGCACTCCTGCCACCCCACCCATAGGGGACCTGTTGCCCATCACTGCTGCCACCCCCACTCATAGGGCTTATGTTGCCCATCACCCCTGCCACCCCCACTCACAGGGGACCTGTTGCCCATTACCCCTGCCACCCCCACCCATATGGCTGATGTTGCCCATCACCCCTGCCACCCCCACACATAGGGCTAATGTTGCCCATCACCCCTGCCACCCTCACACATAGGGCTGATGTTGCCCATCACCCCTGCCACCCCCACACATGGGCTGATGTTGCCCATCACTCCTGACACCCCCACCCATAGGGTTGATGTTGCCCATCACCCCTGCCACCCCCACACATAGGGCCGATGTTGCCCATCACTTCTGACACCCCCACCCATAGGGACTATGTTGCCCATAACCCCTGCCACCCCCACTCACAGGGGACCTGTTGCCCATCACCCCTGCCACCCCCACTCACAGAGGACCTGTTGCCCATCACCTCTGCCACCCCCACCCATAGGGTTGATGTTGCCCATCACCCCTGCCACCCCCACCCATAGGGCTGATGTTGCCCATCACCCCTGCCACCCCCACACATAGGATGGGTGATGCGCAACACATCCAGCATACTCCAACATCAGGTATGTCCGCAAAATACATCCCTCCACTAATATCATGTCAAGTTAACAGTGTGTAGTCTGTGACAAATGCCCACAACAGTGATTATGCCTATGAGCATACAATGTAAGTAACAGCACATGTGTGACCAACACATGAGCGTGACATAGACAAGGCAAGTATCACCATAGCACTGTGGCAATGTAAAAAGAACACCCCCTCACTGTGTAGAACAGAAGTTAAGTGGGGGCTTCCAAAATGCAGCAGATGTTGAGCATTGTGGTGATGGGGACTAAACCCCCCTCATCACAGTGACCAAAAGGTAAGTGTCATCATGGTCAAAGCTGCAAATAACAAACAGCATGTATGATCCCTGCTCCCAACACATCAAACACTTCTGGGGAAAACGATTGGTTGTGTCCCATACACACAGAGATGTGGTGAGGCTAACAGTGCTGTGAAAACATAACACACTCTTGGCCATGTGCAGACAAGCACCACACATGGCGGCTGACAATGCATACAGCGTACAATGACACAACAGCAGAAGTGACCATCACCAAGCAGGCACACATCTCAAAAATAGACACACCAATCAAAACAACATGTGTAGACTGTAGGTGTCAGATCCTAAACTCACATTCCATGCCAGCAATGGCACCTAGCAACCAGGATGAATGTGCACAATGATGTGAGATGACTCACAGGGACAGCATGCAAAATCACAGAAACAGCATCCAGACAAAGGCCCACAACAGCAATACCAATGCACTGGTGCAGATGCACAAACACAAACAGGCAAACTCACACTGCACATCTGACACAGCGTGTGTGTGTGTGTGTCACAGTATCCCCAGGCAACTACACAACACATGAGGGGGGCTGAACCACAGTGACACAGATGTGGACACAGTGCCATACAATCATTGGGACACGCTCAGTGGGCAATCAGGCATTGGGAGATGAGAGGGAGCACAACAGACACATGTGACACAAGCTGGAATGAACACCAATTAACACAGCAAGAGACTGACACACAACACCACTACCCCCAGGCAACAGACATTGGGGTGACACAAGCATGCATGACACCTCCACTGTGATGTCAAAGGCAGATGTTGTACAAACTGGGAAACCCAGACGTGTGTCCTGTGCCACAAACGTACATCACACATACACGAACACAAATCACTCAGCATGGTCCCTCATCCATGGACAAACGGGAGCTAGGGGACCACCCATGCAAACATTCACATCAGTCCACCCTCAACACCACACACCCTGAACTGCAACAATGTGTATCTGTGAAGCTCACATGGACAGGTGACATTGCACATGCACCCATGACAAACACAGGAATGTTGGGAGGAACTAAGGTGCACAGACACATCACACAAGGACAGTTCACAACCCTGGGGAATGACAGACATACTGCCATGGCCATGACCTCAAAGCTCACGTGACCTTCAGAATCCCTGCCACAGTCCCAGGACAATGCAGATGCCAAGGAGAACCACAAAGCACACATGCTGACACCTGCCCGCCTCGCAGCCATTCACCCGACAAGGGGGAGCAGTCACACACACCTACAAATGTCTCAATCACTGAAAACTACCACCTAGGGACAACTACATGATTTAGCAAATAAACAGGTGCCTTGAGGAACCGTGACAGTGTCTCATCTGTATCTGACAACATCATCACCACTCAGAACTGACAAATCCCAATGATGATACACCAATTAACAGTAGTGTGTCATGCACCCACACATCTGGTAGCCCATTGGAAAAGTTGTGGGATGAACACTGTACCACTCAGCAAGCATCAACAACAGGAACATATCAAGGGAACACTGTCTGTGTATGAACAATGATGTGGACACACACACATGCTCATACAACACACACCATGGGCCCAGGCCATGTCACTGGACAACACACTTATTTGAGGGGACCCAACTCCTCTGGGAGCCCAGCTGTGCCAAACATATTCACCGCAAGTCCCACTCATGTCTGCAGAACACTTGGTCAGTCAGCCATCAGTTACCACACAATGAATGCTCTGGTCACAACAGCCGGGTATGTGAGTCTCCCCTAAGTCATCTGCACACACCCAAAACATATGTCTCGCAAGTTGCACAGAGGACCCAGTTGCTCCTATTACAATGATGGCCACACCTGTAGGTCCAGTGTTGATGAGCACACAGTATATGGAAGTGACAAATTGGACAATGGGAAGCACATCATATGTGCAGGGGTGCAAGCCACAGATGTGACCATGCAAATGAAATGCTCACAGAGAGATGTCCACAAATAGTTGACCCTGACACAACCAGGTAGCTGCAAAGGATGACATGGACACCCACAGGGATTACCTCACAGCAACACATCAAAATTAAACATTGTAAATAAAGCATCACAGGTGCAAGGGCATGTTAAACATTATCAACATAATGTACAGCGAAATCTAGTTCCCAGGGAGAAAGAACAAAGCTTTATTCAGCACTTTAAAAGTTAAACGTCTGTGCAAACAAAAGGCCAATGGCCATTCCATGTCCAAATGCCAAGGAGTGAAGTAGAGTGACAACTGTCAGGCCTTGCTTGCCTACACTGCTAAGGACCGGGGTCATCCCCTCGGAGGGGCATACATGGGGGCAGGCCAGGCACCGCAGGGACAGGATCAGGGCACAGCAGAAGGTAGGGGAAGCAGGCGAGACACTTGCAACTGCAGTGGAGCTGACTGAAGTGGTGGGTGCTGTCACAACTGCGGGGCACAAGTCAGATGGTGGGGGTGCCGGCACAACTCCAGTGGGCAGGTCAGATGGAGTGGATTGGCTCACCACTGCAGTGCCCAAGTCAGACAGGGTGGTCGTGGACTCCAAAGCAGTGCCTACATTCTTGGGAGCGGAATGGGGGACAGGTGAGGTCAGCAGGGCAGGGGGGGACACGGTCCCCACATCAGTGGCACTAACTGTCTGACCAGGTGTGGAGGAGCAAGTACTAGGGGGGGATGGCCTTAGCATTTTGGGTATGGTGTATCTGTGGGTGGGGGAACCTGGGGCAGGGAGTGGCGGGGGAACCTTTGGAGTGGTGGCCTGGGGGATGGAGGATGGAGACTTTGCCTTGGAGCTGTGTGGTGGCAGGGGGGTCTTGCTCTTCTGGTGCCGGGGGGACTTGCGGGTGGGGGTCTCTGTCTGACTGCGCCTGGAGGAGGGTGTCCGGGTGTGAGGGGCACTCCCTTCTGTGTGTGGGGACTTTCTCTTCCCCTTGTAATCAGGATCTGCAGGGTCGGTGGGGAAGAGACCAAGTTCACAGAGGAAGAGCTTCTGGGGGGATGGGGTTGCAGGTGAGGCAAGGGAAGGGGGCTGGGAGGGAGAGGTCTCGGAGGACTGCGGAGTGGTTGTGGATGACTGTGTGTGTGTCTGCAAACCAGCCCCTGTGAGTGTGGAATCAGTCCCCTGCACTTGCTTGTGTGCACGTCTAGACCTTGGTTTGGGGGTTTCTGTGCTTGGGACAGGTAGGGTGCTAGGAATCGTGGGTGGTGCAGGGGTAGGAGGGGTGTGGGACTGTTGGAGGAGGGACACTGCTGCCATCAGGGAGGAGGCCACGGACTGGTTGGTCCTCTGTAGGGCAGACATGCCCGAGGAAATGCCCTCCATGAATTACATCAGTTGTGTCAACAGACCTGTGTGTGCATGGAGGACCTTCAGCATTGACGTCTGCCCTACATAGATCTGTTGAAGTAAGTCCACAGACTCCTCACTCAGGGCAGCAGGGGACACAGGGGCAGGGGGTGCGGTGCCTGGCACAAAGGAGACATGCTCACGAACACGGGAGCCCACAGGGACCTCTGGGATGGGAGCCGATGGGAGGGGGGTGGTGGTGGTGGTGGCGGAGGCAGTGGTGGGGCGGGGAGAGCCTCACTAGCTGGGGTTTGGTGGCTGCTAACACCCGCCTCCACAAGGGAGTCATCCTCAGAGCTGCTGTGGCCCTCCTTCCTCTCCTTCTGTCCCTGTAAGGTTCTATGGCTCTATGGCTCCTCCTGGTCCGTGGAGCTGTCCCCGCCTGTGGCCGTGGATGGATCTGGATAGGAATAGGAAGTAAGAAAACAACATCAGTCACCTGCACCGACTGCACACACCACAGTGAGTACATCACATCACAGGGCAAGCCCTGGCATCATCAGCTGAACACAGCTCAAAGTGCCAACACTGTTTAGGATAAGACAATTGTCATTCTCAACATCAACCAATGGCACACATATCTCTCCTTGACTTTCACACATATGTCCGTTGCATGTTGGATGCCAACACCCCAATGTGCCAACATGCACCACCCACACATTAGTTGTACATGCAAGTGAACTTGTAGGAGTATGTCACTATACACACAGCACATCTCTTACTACTGACTCAGTACAGGTGTCCGGATGAAGGGATGGGCAGAGACTCATTTCACATGCTTGGGATGCATGCCAGCAACACACACTATGATGTACTCATGTCCTGATGGGCAATGCCACAATGGGGTGCATGGTGCACACAGGCTCACTCATAGCAAGTTAAATGCAATGGCACTGGGATGCCCTGAAAGTCAGTCAACACTATCTCCTGTCACAGGGGCAGGGCATCCAGACAACAACAATATGCACTGACTCACAATCCTAGCTCAGGGGTAAAGCTAACTTTGCAGATGCCCGGCGTACTTGCCCATCCCAGGCAAACAACAGATCCAGGACCCAGAAGACCCCACATCATGCAAATCATAGATATGAGTCTCAGCAAACACAAATCCCTGTACATTAACACATCACAGTCTGCCATGCATGTAACCCAGCTGCATGAAGGACACAGTTGCATACACCATTGTGCGCTGTCAGATGATCACACACCAATATGCCACACAGGTCTTGTCTCTCACAGTCACATCGCAGATATCATGCTGACCCTCTGAATCATGGACACCCCAGTTGTACGTACCAACAAGCCACACCCTAATGACACAGAGGCAGACACCTGAGGGCACATGTCACTAAGCACAACCTGCAATTTCATACACAGGAGTGGGATTACAGAGTGTTTCTAAATGCCCTTGAGGGGGCATGACTGGCCAGGACTGCGTGAAACAGTGTTTGGCCATGGACAGTAGTCAGGTGGCTAAGCAAGTGTGACATACTTGATGTACATACTGCTGAGGCCCAAAAATTGGAGTCCCCTGCTGCATGGGTTTGTTTGGAATACCCCAGCCACATGTTGTGAGTCAGAACAACAATTTGTACACATCTCAAGGGCACACACAGATCACATGTCAGATCTCAGGCATTGTGTAAACAATTGACCCACCCATGAAACACACAACAGATTCACGGGAACTGATGCTGACCGGTACCTGAAGCATAGCTGACTGCAGGGACACAGTGCCCTAGTGACACAAGCAACAGACTGGGGGGGGGGCACACCTGTGGAACAGATGAGGAGGGTGCATCACACAATTGAGGGACCTGAGTTTTGTACTACAAGACCTACGTAATGTGGAAATGTGACCAGGACAAAAGACTGCTATTTGCATGTCAGACATAGTACACAGATAAGACATGGACTCACCCCCTTCCTGCTGCTGTCTGGCCTTCAGCTGCCTATCCAGGTCTGGGAAGACCACTGCCAGGATAAGGAGCATGTGGGGAGTCAGGGTCTGGTGTCCACCCCTCCTGCGTGGAGGTGATAGCTTCAGCTGGACTCTAGCTATCCTCCTTATCCAGCCCCAAAGGTCCTGCCACCTCTTCTGGCAGTTGCGGATCCGGCACTTGTAGACCCCCACAGAACGAACAGCCCGGCCGATGGTCAGCCAGATCTCCTGCTTCTGGTGGGCATCAACATGTGAGGAGGACAAAGGGAAAAGTACATTAACACACATGCCCCAGATTTGTGCAGCACACATTTGGATATACATGTCATCATCACAAAGGGAAATAAATTACACAGGTAGTGCAACAATGGGGAAGGAAAAATCACCTGCATGTCTGACATGTTAACAATGCCTGGATAGTTTAAGCTTGCAATAATGCACTTTAGCAGCAGGACAACTATTCATTACATGTACCTACACATTTTGGGGGATGAAAGTAGTCAGTGAGAATGCTTGCCACTGGTGTACACACTGCTAGTACTGCTAGTCAGACAACATGCATAATTAGGAAGTCAGTGGACTGCACACTCACCTGCTCCCCTGGTTTCCCATAGAGCTTTCTGTACTCTGGAAGGAGCCTGTCCAGCAGGGCCTGGTTCTCCTCCTCAGTGAAGGCTGGGGCCCTCTCCAGAGTACGTGCCATAGCAGGAGCCAGAGGATGCAGAGACAGCAGCAGTGGTAGCAGGGATGTGGTCCAGTAGCATGCAGTGCAGGCAAGTGAGCTCCCTGGGGGCCAGCCAGCCGTATATCTGTGTTGCAGAGGCAGACTCTGTGTCCCAAGTGATAGGTCCAACACAGTTGCATTCTATGAATCTGGCCAATCCATTTAAAAGTACGACTCATACACACCTTCCGCATCGTTCAAATCTTCACCTTCATGGAACACTTGAAATTGCAACATTGTTGTAGGCATCCAACTGAATTTCCAGTGCACAACTCGTACAAGTTTTGAATCCGCATCCGTCTCCATGACAGTCCTGAGCCAATGGGTGCGCCCGGCTCATTCAACTGACTGTACAATGCGTATTTTGAATATACACATGCACCTGTCTCCATACGATTCAATGGCCAGGGCGTACGCCTGTCTTGGACCATGCCTGTCCGACACGTATGCATGATAGTCACCTGCGTCGGACCTCATTGCATTCAATGACAAAGCATACGCACGGCTCAGACATGACCCGTGCAATGCGTACACATTGTCACCCGTGTCGGACCTCATTGCATTCAATGACAAAGCGTACGCACGGCTCGGACATGACCCGTGCAATGCGTACGCATTGTCACCCGCGTCAGACCTCATTGCATTCAATGACAAAGCGTACGCTCGGCTTGGACATGACCCGTGCAATGCGTACGCAGTGTCACCCGCGTCGGACCTCATTAGTGTGACTATTATACGGATGCAACACACATATACTGGCCAGGGACACCGGTGCACACCTACCACACTACAGCATTGGCCACACAGTGTAAGGCTGCATTCCCTGGGTGTTTGGGGGGGCCACATCTGGTTTTTTGGCTGGCACTTTGTGCAGCCACTCCCAGGCTGTTGCACGTGTACATGGGGGCAGACTACTTTGTGTGTTGTGCACATTACCACTGTGATGTGCAATTGGACAGTAATGGGCATGAGTCACAGCCACAGGTTGGATATGTTTAGGACAGGTCACATACACCCTGAGTCCTGGGGGTGATGGCATGTACATCACAGTGAGACCTGTAGCCACAATACTGATGTGCACACACAGTCTGTGTGCATGTTGTGTCTCAGATGTGTCTGATCAATTGTTCCCAATGGGTCTCCACATCCATGTGGTATATGCATCAACCTTGATGGGGTTTGTGTCTAAGAGACGTATATGTAAGGCCGGCAGGAACAACAGTGGCTACTACCTGTGGGACTTGCCTTGTGGTGTGTACGTGCTACGCCATGTCCATTGCTGTGTTGATGTGGCAATACAGGGAGCCTGGGTTTCTGCATGGCAAAGATCTTTGATGCCTGGGAGACATGAGGCCTCAATTGTCACTGTGGTGTGTTTTTGGAACGTTGCAGCAGCACATAGGTTGGGTGACACAGCCAGATGATTGGCCATTGCACTACATGGGACTCATATGAACATGTGGAATTGAGATGTGAGGCGGTGGTCTTGTAGGTGACATATGTGTCCATGACCAACAGCACACACCTCAGTACATTGTGTAATGTCATGAACTAGCATGTGATAGTGATCGTGGTTATGGTCACATGGGTGGATGAACTGACAATCTTCCTTTGTGCATCTTTGTACTGCAGGGCACCAGCTGTCCATCGTCCGTTCCCAGACCTTGCAACCATGCAGGAATGCGACTGCATCAGATGGTACCGCTTCACCAGGCCACTGATTGCGGAGTTGGCGGAGCAGTTGGCGCCACATCTGCTACCTGGCCAGACATACCCTACAGCACTGACCCCAGAGGTGAAGGTGATGGCAGCCCTGCACTTCTTTGATACTGGTACCTTCCAGTACACTGTGGCTACTGCTGGTGGGATGTCGCAAACGATGTTTAGTCGGGTGCTACGCGATGTCTTGGAGGGGATGTTGCAATTCCTCGACCTGTATATCAAGTTCCTGAGCCCAGCTGAACTCCCTGAAATAAAGGATGCCTTTTATACACTGGGGAGGATGCCGAACGTTATCAGATCTATTGATGGGACACATATTGCCCTGATACCACCACAGGCACATGAGCAGGCATGAGCAGGCATACCGGAACAGGAAGCACTACCATTCGATCATTCGATCAATGCTCTGGTGGTCTGTCTTGCTGACATGTCGATCACACATGTGTGTGCACGGTTCCTTGGTTCTGTGCACGATGCCTACATTATGAGGAGTAGTCGCATTGCAACGCTGATGTCACAGATGCCAGCTCAGCATGCCTGGCTTGTCGGTGTGTACTGACTGTTTCTCATTGTGTGTTTGTCAATGTTGTATTCCGCACTCCGACAAAACTCAGCTACTTGTTCATTTTTGTGTGTGTAGGTGACTCTGGATACCCCAACATGCCGTGGTTGCTGACACCCCTCAGGAACCCTGTGACACCAGCCGAGCTGCGCTACAATGAGGCACATGGTCGGAGAAGGAGGGTGATTGAGCGGACATTTGGCCTCCTGAAAAGCCTCTTTCGCTGCCTGGACAAGACCGGAGGAGCCCTCCCATATGAGCCTGCAAAGGTGTGCAAAATAATCCTTGTCTGCTGCATGCTACACAACATGGCGGTGCGGAAGGAGGTGCCTCTCATCCAGGATGACGATGACGACGACCAACGTCCGGCACCTGTGGAGGATCCCGGCCCAAGATGCCAGTGATGATGAAGATGATGGAGATGTCCGCTCCCAGCTCATCAACAACTTCTTCACCTGAATGTGAGTTTCCAGGGTTGTTATGTGAATGTATGGAGGTAGCCTGGAATGGGTTGTGCCAGCTCTGTTGCTGTCTGACTGTGTCTGTGTGCCACTTGACTGGATGCGTGCTGTGATGTGTCCATTTAGGTAGTGTGTACTCCACAATAGGGTAGTACTGCTAACTAGTGTTTGTGTAGGTGCCTTGCAACATGTTTTGTGCATGTGTATTGCATTTCTCTCCTGTTCTTCTGTGCTTTTGTCTGTATCTTGTCTGTCCTTCCCAGGGTACTTTGCCTGTTGTGTGGTCAACACTGACCCCCAACACCCAGAAGCCAAAACCAGTGTGGAAGTTGACAATTCCCATCAACTGATGTACCACACATCCCTGGACTTCCATTCTCCAACACATTGGGAGCGTGTGTCCACTGTTACGTAGAATTACCGTGCAACTAGTGTGGAATAAACGTGTTTCTGATGTGTAATGAACCTGTGCTACACTTTGTTATGTGCGTTGTCTGTCTTCCCACATCTGAGTGACATTTGCTTACCTCACCTGTGGACTTGTTAACACTGACTGGTCTTGGTGTTGTGTCTGTGCATGCGAATGTGTTTCAGGTCAACATCATTGTGTGGGATGAGTAACATGGCCATGGTGAGTATGTTTTGTGTTGCTATAGTGGTGTGTCTCCCTCACATGTGTCACATCCCCATGACTCACCTTACGTTGGTCACATTGTTCCAGTATTTGGCTGTGTTGTGTAGCAGATCGACATATCCCTGAACATGACAAGTTGGAATCACAACAGAGGCAAGTATAGTGTACTGGTGAGTTTATTTACAAACATGTGTGAGGGAAGTGCAGAGGATGGTGGGTGCTGTACAGTGGTTTGTGAATCCAAAGTTCACATTGGAGTTGGAAGTGCTGGTAGATGAAATGTCCAGAGTAAAGTCCACAGTCATCTGATACATTGGCCCAACATGAACCCTCCATGTCATGTGGGTGAGTTGTGTGCGATTGGACAAGGTGAACGGGTTGCGCACAGAAGAACATTGTCCAGAACAGGTTTAGAGGCCCTGGGGAATGAGCTGGGACATCTGTCTCTCACATGTCCTTCTTCGGACGACTCCTCTTCTTCTGGGGGGGCCTCAAGTGCAGGCCTCTGCGGTGCAGGGGACTCTCCGCCAGAATCATCCTCCCTCCCTGTGGCGCTTGCAGATGGTGTTGCGACAGATGTTGTGGGCACACAGGGGGGTGTGAACAGGTTGGTGTTGATCTGGTGGAGGCATTGTAGTATGTCCCGATGCACCACAGTGATGTCATTCCACTTGGCCTCCATGCGGGCATGGTGGGCGACCTGCTCGTGTAGCATGTCCTTGAGGATCCCCACTACCTGGCCAAATCCTCTGGTGCTATCCTGCTACGCATCTAAGATGCGTGCCAGGTGGGGGTCATCATGCAGTCCAGACCCCTCTGCAAGGCACGCCCTGTGCCTCCCACCCCTCCCAGCACCTCTCTCCACATGGGCAGGAACAGTGGCGGGACACACAGGTGACACTGGGACCCCTTGGGTGGTGTTGATGGTGGTGTTGGCCGTAGCTTCCGGGGGTCCTGTGTCCCTGTGCTGTGGGTGTTGATAGTCCTTGGTCTGTCCATGTTGGCGGGGGTGCCCTGTCGGTGTCCATATGCTGGAGGTGTGGGTATAGGGGGGGCAGATGTTGATGCTGCTGGTGCTGCATGATGGCTCACACCGGAGGGGCCAGGTTGGTCGTCGTCATCCGAAGAGGACAGTGAGAGAGTCAGACCAGAGAGCTCAGTGTCCATCAGAGTCTGGGACTGGGTATCCTCATCATTTGGTGCTGGGTACCCAGCACCACCTGTGTTTGGAAGAGACACACAATGTGATTTATGTTTCTACATGCATCGTTGGTTCACATACAAGACATTTTCTACTTTTCAAACAGATGCCTGCCTATACACTGCTTTTTCCCAGCTTGTCACGGACAGAGTTCAATATTGTTGTTGCCCATTTCCCAGCATGGTCTTGTGCTCCCCACAACAGAGCCCAGTGTCAGACATCTTGTCAGTCCCTTCCCACTCCCTGTGAGGCGAGTATGGTTCAGACAGTTTGATCTTTCTGGGCCATGTGGGTGGGTGTAGGTTGCCTGTGACTGCGAGTCCCATCATACTCTTGGCTACACCCCCCTTCCCAGCATGCCCATACTTCCTCCCGCTTGACTCTGCTTCCCTGTGAGGGGGTGTGACAGCAATGGCAAAATGGCTGACTGTGAAGTCCTGATGTTTGTTGTTGGCCATTTCCCAGCATGGCCTTGTGCTCCCCACAACAGAGCCCAGTCTCAGACATCTTGTCAGTCCCTTCCCACTCCTTGTGAGGCGAGTATGGTTCAGTTTGAGCTTTCTGGGCCATGTGGGTGGGTGTAGGTTGTCTGTGACTGCGAGTCCCATCATACTCTTGGCTACACCCCCTTCCCAGCATGCCCATACTTCCTCCCTCTTGACTCTGCTTCCCTGTGAGGGGGTGTGACAGCAATGGCAAGATGGCTGACTGTGAAGTCCTGATGTTTGTTGTTGGCAATTTCCCAGCATGGCCTTGTGCTCCCCACAACAGAGCCCAGTGTCAGATATCTTGTCAGTCCCTTCCCACTCCCTGTGAGGCAACTGTGGTTCAGTTTGATCTTTCTTGGCCATGTGGGTGGGTGTAGGTTGTCTGTGACTGCGAGTCCCATCATACTCTTGGCTACACCCCCCTTCCCAGCATGCCCATACTTCCTCCCTCTTGACTCTGCTTCCCTGTGAGGGGGTGTGACAGCAATGGCAAGATGGCTGACTGTGAAGTCCTGATGTTTGTTGTTGGCCATTTTCCAGCATGGCCTTGTGCTCCCCACAACAGAGCCCAGTGTCAGACATCTTGTCAGTCCCTTCCCACTCCTTGTGAGGCGAGTATGGTTCAGTTTAATCTTTCTGTGCCATGTGGGTGGGTGTAGGTTGTCTGTGACTGCGTGTCACATCATACTCTTGGCTACAACCCCCTTCCCAGCATGCCCATACTTCCTCCCTCTTGACTCTGCTTCCCTGTGAGGGGGTGTGACAGCAATGGCAAGATGGCTGGCTGTGAAATCCTGGTGTTTGTTTGGCTACAAGTCCCAAGTGAGCCCCTGGGCTTCACACAGCAGCACCCAGTACGGGGTATCTTTTGCTGATATTTCAATGAGGTGTGTGTCAATGCATTGTACCCAGTGAGTTGTGTGGAGTTTGTGTAGAGGGGGCTGTCTCCCCATGCTGATAAGTATGGTCAGGGCTGTCAGTCCTCCTTCCCATCATGAAACATGCTTCCATTGTAGGGCGTGCAAGTTGTCTTTCAGAATGTCAGTCAGTGGTGTCCTGCTTCTGATTTGCACACAAGCCCTAGCACGGCCTTGTGCTCCCCACAGCAGGACCCAGTGTCAGCCATCTTGTCAGTCTTTTTCCACTCCCTGTGATGCGGGCATGTTTCTGAGAGGTCTTGATGGGCCAATGAGGAGGGGAAACATTATCTGTGACTACAGGCCCCATCATGCTTTTGGCTACACTCACTTCACCTGCATCCCCACTATTCCTTCCTGACAGTGAGCTGCACTGTGAGGTGGTGTGTTTGTGGTGTCAAACTGTCTGGCCGGGTGTATTTGGCTTAGTGCCACTGGCTTGGTCTATTTGTTTGTAGGTTGGTGCATGTCATGACACAGTTCCCAGTCACTATGAGATGGCAGGTATTGTGTTTGTCTGACTGGCATACACATCTTGGGCTGATTATCTATTGGTTAGTATAGCTTTGCTTGGAGTGCATGGTTTCACTGTCCCCTTGCCACACAATCTTGAGTATGTTGTTTGTGTACTCACCAGGCTCTGGGATGTCTGTTAGGCCATGGACGCTCTCTGGTGGTAGGATGTCCCACACCTTCTCCTCCCAGGTCCTGAAGTAGACTGGTTTGGCAGGAGGGCCACCACCGGTGCACTGACTCAGGGCGTGATCTTTTTCGATTAATTTCTTGACCCTCCTGCACACGTCATACCACCTGTTCTGGATGTCGTCCTTTGTGCGCCTTGCTGGTGTTTGGGCGTTCATCTTGTCCACAATCCTCGCCCAAATCTTGGTTTTCTGTGAGATGGGGGTCCTTTGGACCAATGTACCAAACAAATGTGGCTCTACTCTGATGATCTTGTCTACCAGCACTTCTAACTCACTATCTGTGAACTTTGGATTCTTCTTTGGAGGCGTGGTGATGGGTTGGTGTTGGTTTTGCTGGGTGTATGTGTGTGTGCTTTTGTATGAGTGTGTGAGTTGTGTGATGGGTGAGTTGTGAGTGTGTCTGTGGTTGCTGTGTACTGGTGTTTGCTGCTGGCTGTGTCTCCTGTTTGCAAGGGATGATGGTAGTGATTGTAGTCCTTTATATAGTTGGAGTGGTGGGTGTGTCTTTGTCCCATGATTTTTTGTTGGTATTTATTGGCTTTGTCATTGCTTGTTTGGTCCTTTTTTTGTCTTTTTTTCTTTGTGTTTTGTAGGCATGACGGAGACGTTCATGTGACAGAAACGGATGCTGCTGTTGTCTCGTGCGGGCTTCTCCACCTCGTTCACGCTGCCTGTCTTCTGTGTTTGGTACTTGTCGTTCGCGGCGGTCTCTATTGCTTGTGTGCCGGGTTGTCTGTGCGTGTCGGTCGTGCGGCTTGTTTTCCCTGTGAGTCGGTCTGGTTTTGCACGCATTGCATCATACTGTGCAAATCGTACATCGCGGGTACGGGTCGGTCGGCTTCATTCCGGGTTCATGTCGGTCGGTGATATTCACGTCGGTTTTGCGGCCGGATCACTATTTTCCCTACGGCTCAGTCGTACGGTTTGTATACCGTACGTGTCAGTTGTAATTCACACGCGTTACATCATACTGCACAGGTAGTACGGCGCTGGTCCGCGTCGGTCGGTGTTCGGTCCGGATCCGTGTCGTCGGTTCGTTTTGCGGCCGGAATCGGAATCGGCCCCAGAGTTGTGTCTGATCCAATTCCATGGGACAATAAGGGCCCTATTCTGATGCGGGTTGGAAAAGCTTCCCGACTGAATTGGTTGGGAAATAGGTTCCGACCCACTCGGATCGGGAGAGTCCGACCGGCAGAGTACGATGCATCCGGATGCTTCCAGATACGATTTGGTTGGACTCCCGTTGACTTCAATGGGAGCATATGTTCCTAACCGCATCATAATTGGGCCCTCGGTCGGGAAAACACGTTCTCGATCTGATTAGGAGGCTTTCCTAACCGCATCAGAATCAGGCCCTAGGTGGGAATGCTTTCTTAACCACATCAGAATCAGGCCCTTAATGTGCAAAGGCATTCCTGGAGTTGCAAGATAAATGTGTTATGTCCCAGCACTAGGAATGTCAGATTACAAAAAAGAATTCACGCTATTTTACAGAGAGTGATGTGTGCTGTTATGCTTGGCATCTTTGGCGTGGTTTCTCCTGACTTTCTGCCTCTACCTCCTGTATTTTTGCTCTTTGCAGGATTTCATTTTTGCTGGTTTAGATGCTCTTGAAAAAGAATTAGGGGTTTGCCCTAATACTCCTAACCCATCTGGGCAAAAGGATCAAGCAAAAAAAACTAAATAATGTGGAGGATTAAATAAATAAAGAACTATTTCTATAGGGAAAAACAAACTAGGCCCTACCAATGAGTACTTGATCTCTGAACCGTCTTTCTTCTTTATAACTGAAATACCAACTCCAGGTGTTCTACATTATCTTTTCTCAAATATATCAAAGGAACATAAACATGTGCACAAAAATATATCAAAGGAACATAAACATGTGCACAAATATATACACATATATACATTTACAATTCCTTCCTGCCCATTCTTACTAAATACGGTTGTAAATCACAAACAAAAAATTATTTCCAAAAGCAAACCAGAAAGGAGGTAGTCCAATACACTCTAGACCAGGTAGATCAACCCTCCACATAATACAAGAAGTGTGTATTCAATTTTATTATATGCCAAACATAGTCTGTCGGACTCCTCCGTGCTGCAGGGTCGACGTGTTTTGGCCCATTGATTCGGGCCTCATCAGGACAAGAGCAAAAGGAATACAATGCGTAAAAAATTATATATGTACAGAAATATCGTCTCTACGGCATTACTTCAATCTAGATACAATAGCTGTGCATATTCAAACTCAACGATGCCAAGTGAACTTCCTTTATCAACTTTGTTCAAGACTGGTCAGAACCTCACACATCCAGACAGACTACGATTAGCAACCGTATTTTGCAAGAATGGGTAGGAATGCATTGTAAATGTATTTGTGTGTATATATTTGTGTACATGTTTATGTGTTGGTATTTGAGTTCTAAAGAAGAAAGACTGCTCAGGGATCAAGTACTCATTAGTAGGGACTAATTTGTTTTTGCTATAGAAATAGTTATTTATTTATTCCTCAGCATTATTTTTTTCTTTTTCTTGGCTTAGATGCTTTGGGCACTTTGCCACTGCTGATCAGTGTCAAAGTGCAAGTGCTCCCTTTGTAAATTGTTATTACAACTGGTTCTACCTGATTGGCATATTTGATTTACTAGTAAATCCCTAGTAAAGTGTACAGAGTGTGCCAGGGCCTGTAAATCAAATGCTACTAGTGGGCCTGCAGCACTGATTATGCCACCCTCATGAGTAGCCCTGAAAAGGTGTCTCGGACCTGCCACTGCAGTGTCTGTGCGCAGTTTGTTAACTGCCATGTCAACCTGGCAAGGGCACCCACTTGCAAGGCCCTAACGTTCACCTTTCTTACATGTAAGGCACCCGATATTCAGACAGATTATCGAGTTCGAAATGTTAACTTAAACAAATATTGAGTTGGAAATATCGTGACACAGAAATATCTACAGCAAGAATATCGTAGTCAAGAATATTGAATTTAAGGTAAGAAATATCGTTTTCAAAAATAAAGAAGCCAATAATACCGTTTGAAAAATATAGTTGTTTAAAATATAGATTTTTAAATTAGTGATATACATTTTTGTTTATATGTTAAATATATGTGATGTATTTTTTTTGTATAAGTATTGTTTATGTTTTTTAATATACGTGTTAAATGTTTAGAAGTTATCAATTTTATTTCAAGTACATTTTGCGTTTCTTAGTTCTGTAGCGGGTTGTGGGTTTATAGGGGGAATAGGGTGGGAAGTAATTTAATTATAATAAATTAATTATTATTTTTTATTTATTAATATTTATTTAATTGAGATTTTGTAGAGTTAATTGTGGGAAGTAATTTATTTGTAATTAATTATTAATTGGTTATTACAAAATATTAATTAATTATTATTTGGCAATCAATTATGGTAATTGTGTAATTGTTTTTAGGTGCAGGATGTGAGGTTTATAGGGGTAAAGGGTGGGAAGTAATGTATTTGTAATTAATTATTAATTAGTTGTTAATTAATGTTAATTAATTAATTAGTGATTAATTATGGCAATTGTGTCTTTTTTTTAGGTGCGGGTTGTGAGGTTTATAGGGGTAAAGGGTGGGAAGTATTTTTTGATTAATTATTAATTATTTGTTAATTCATGTTAATTTATTGAATGAAACTAATTATGGAGATGTCTAATTAATTTTAGGTGCGGTTGTGGGGTTTATAGGGGTAAAGGGTGGGAAGTAATTTTTGATTAATTAATAATAAGTTATTGATTATATTAATTAATTGATTGAAAATTAATTATGGAAATTGTGTAATTAATTTTAGGTGTGGGTGTGAGGTTTATAGGGGTAAAGGGTGGGAAGTAATGTATGTTTAATTAATTAATAATTAGTTGATTATTATTATATAATTATTTGAAACTTAAATATGGCAATTGTGTAATTAATTTTAGGTGTGGGTTGTGGGGTTTGTAGGGGTAAAAAGTGGGAAGTAATTTATGTTTAATTATAATCAGTTGCTTTTAATATTAATTAATTAACTGATATTTAATTAGGGTATTTGTTTATATTTTATGTGTGTGGGTTTTTCTTTTATAGGGGTACAGTGTGGGGAGTAAATACATTTTAGGTACTTTATAATTAGTTGTTAAATACTATTAGTTTTCTAATTGAAAATACGTTTTAATTTTGTAATTAATGTTTCTACAGTTTAATTTTAGCTGTGGGTTGTGGGGATTATAGGGGTAAAGTGTGGGATGTTTATTCATTTTTAATTTGTTTTTAATTAATAATATTTCTTTAATTGGTAATTAATTATGTTAATTAAGGAAGTACATTTTCGTTTAAATGTAGATGTGGGTTGTGAATTATGTGGTGTTATAGGGTAGGAAATAAAAAAAAGTTAATTAATGTAATAATTCATGTTTTTGTTTCTAAATAATTTCTAATTACAAATATTTATTTGTTTGAAAATTATTTTTTCTTTTATTTAATATAATATCGGTAGGTATTTTTTAACTTTTTAATACTAAATATATTTGTATATTAATTTTTAGCATATTTATATATATGTTTTTTTATAACAATTTGTATTAATAACAAAACAGCAGCAGTGATGACACTACATAGGCATCTTAGCAGAGAATACAATTTTAGCATCACTTTGCGAACCACAAACCAACAGGAGCACATAAGATAACATTCTGTGAATGGGTACATGGACACTCTGAGGGTTACAACTATATCTTCGGGTCAGGAAGCATCACTAATTATCATTGTTCTCAGTTGCCCTGAGTTTATATCATCATATCTGCACTCGCACCCTCTAACACAGCACATCTCTCCCTTCTAAGCTCCACCGTGGGTGGGATGCAGATATCACCCCTGTTTTTATTCCAGCGTCCCCATTTTTGATCCCATTTCCGTGGGCATCCACTTCCTTTATACACATTTTCCATAGCGTGGTCCATGTCTTTTGCCCAGTCCCGTAACTGTGGTACAGTGTCCACCTCCCACTTCTGGGCAATTTTTTGTTTAGCTGTACTCCACCCCATGGAGGCCCATGCTTGTTCAGCTTGTGTGAGGACTGTTGCCTCCCAGATATTGAGGAGGCATAATTTGGGAGATGGTTGTATGGATTTGTCACAGGTCCTTGTTAGTTGTCGGGTGACGTCTATCCAATATTGTTGTATGTGGGGGCATTCCCATAGGATGTGTATGAATGTATCAGTTTGGTTACAGTGTCGAAGGCAGAGTGTGCCTGGTCTCCTACCTAATCTGAATAACAGTTTAGCATCAAAATATACCCAATGGAGAATCTTAAGCTGGACTAGCCGGATTCGCATCGGGACAGCCACCTCCCGGGGAGAAGCCAGAGCCTCTATCTAGTCCTCGTCAGCCATTTCCCCCAAATCCACCTCCCAGCTTGCACGAAGCTTCTGCAGTGGGTTGGTCCTGTTATTGATCAATTTTTTGTACGTTAGGGAAATGGCCCTGCGGTCCATTGGGTCCAGCAATAGTCTGTCCTCAAGAGGAGAGGAATCTGGGAGGGGGGTGTCTTTAGGGAGGGCAGAGTCAATGGCATGGCTGATCTGAAGATAGCGGAAGTATTCAGAGGGTGCTAGTTGGTATTTGAGTTGGAGATCCGCAAACAACGCTTTCTTGCCCTTAATCCACATATCACCCTCAGTGGATATTCCGATTTATATATTTTTTAATTTATTTTAATTTTTAAATATTTTTGTTGTCGTTAATATTTTGTTTGTTTTTAATTTTGAACAGACTGGAGATAGAATAATAATTGTTACCGCTACACAATCCAACACTTTCCCTACTGTTGCACTCATTTGAGAGGGAAAAGTAATTCTTACACCTCTGCTATCCAACACTTTCCCTACTGTTACAATTATTGGAGTGGGAATAGTAATTCTTACACCCTGCTATCCAACACTTTCCCGACTGTTGCACTCATTGGAATGGGAATAGTAATTGTTACCCCTCCGGTATCCAATACTTTCCCTACTGTTACAATTATTGGAGTGAGAATAGTAATTTTTACCCCTCCGCTATTCAACAATTTCCCTACTGTTGCACTGAATGGTGTGGGAATAGGTATTTCAAGCCCTACGCTATCCAAAACTTTCCCTCCTGTTACACTGATTGGAGTGGGAATAGTACATTTTATCCTGCCACTTTCCAACACTTTCCCTACTGTTGCACTCATTGGAGTGGGAATAGTAATTTTTACCCCTCCGCAATCCAACACTTTCCCTACTGTTGCACTGACTGGTGTGGGAATAGTAAATTGTATCCTGCCACTATCCAACACTTTCCCTACTGTTGCACTCACTGGAGTGGGAATAGTAATTTTTACCCCTCAGCTATCAAACACTTTCCCAACTGTTGCACTCATATCATTTAAAAATTATAAAATAAATTAATATTAATAGTTTAATAATTGTTTTAAAGTAAATATATATATTAATTATTATGTATGTGTTTAACTTTTTTAAATTAAGTTTATGTGTTATATTTGTTAAAATGTATATTAAATCTATTTAACATATTTAATATTTATTATTTTATTTTATATATAGATATATATAACATATATTAACATCAATATTTTCTACAACTATATTTTTTACCTCAATATTTTTTGGGGATATCTTTTTTACTTACCTGTTTAAGTATAGGGAGTCGATAGTTTTGCATTCTATATTTTTTCATCTCTATTTTTCCTACTTGTATATTTTTTACATCGATATCCTGTCAGTGAACCGAGGCACCCCTATGGTAGGTCCAAGGTCCGACCTTGGGCAGGGTGCAGTGTATGTGAAAGATAGGACATGAACTGGTGTGTGTGACATGTCCTGATAGTGAAATACTGCCAATTTCATTTTTCAATATTGAAAGGCTATCTTGCCCCATAGGATAGAATGGGAAATGCTTGATAACATCTTACAAGTATAACTTCCCATTGGGACATGATAGAGAAATAAAGTTTAGGCTCTCTGAACTGACAATTTAATAACACATCTTTTATTAAAGATGGTCTTTAAATTTTGTGTTTGAAAATTCAATTTTTAGAAAGTAAGCATTTTCTTGTTTAACCATTCTGTGTGACTCTGCCTGTTTGTGTATTGACTGTCTGGTTTTGGAGTGACAGGGCTGGGGATGTACATTCACTGTAGACAGCCACTGGGGGAGGTTGAGGTGTGCCTGGCCCTTCCTGAATGACTCAGAGCTGATCTGAATGGGGCTTGGCTGAATTTAGAGTAGTGGAAAGAGATTTCCTTGTACCTGATTAGGGCCTGTCTCCCTTGCACAATGCTGTCTCTACTCCCTGTGGTCATACTGCATCAGTGAGGACAGAACTGGTTTGGACTGGGCTCAGAGACTCTTGCACATAGAAAACAAAGACATTTTGGGGTATAAGTATTACACCTGAAACCCCAGAACTTTAGATTACTTCTGGACTCAAGAGGAACCTTTACCAAGGAGAAAAGCTGAAGATCTGTGAGGAGGAGTTCTGCCCCTTTCTGTGTGCTGTGTGGGGTTGGCCTGCAGTTTCTGTTTCTGCCAAGGAGAGGACCAAGACTGGAACTTTGCTTTGAACCTGCTTGAAGAAGCTCTCCAAGGTCCGGAAGTGTGCTGGCCTCCTGTTCTGACATCTCAGGGACACAAAGGTGCCGATCACGATCCGGTAAAAAATGTCCCCGTGCGACTCGTATCGGGTCTTTTTACCGTACGAATCGTACAAGTGCCGTACGAACTGGCAATCACGATTCGCATGGTAAAAAGTCCATACGAACCGCACTGGGAATCATTCCCCACACGTCCTTGGGTCGGAAAATGTGTCCGACACGTCCTCGGACGATTTACCTTACAAACGTGAAAAGCCAAGTCCGACCGAGGAATCACGATCCATCCCGTGCGTCCGAGCGTACAACCGTATGGAAAAAACACCGTCCGCACCGAACTCCTATAGCAACCATGGAGACATGTGCCCGCATACGCGCCCAACACTCCCCCCAGCCCCCGTACGTCCGACATGTACCCCCCGTGTATGTATAGCCCCACCCGTCTAGGTACACCCCAGTACGTTCAAGTCATACCCCCACCCCAGTACGTGTCGTACCACCGTCTATGTACACCCCAGTACGTTCGAGCTCCACCCCCACCCCAGTACGTGTCGTACCACCGTGAACCTACACCCCAGTACGTTCGAGCCCCACCCCCTCCCCAGTACGTGTCATACCCCCCGTGTACCTACACCCCAGTACGTTCGAGCCCCACCCCCACCCCAGTACGTGTCATACCCCCGTGTACCTACACCCCAGTACGTTGCAGTCGTACCCCCACCCCAGTACGTGTCGTACCACCGTGTACCTACACCCCAGTACGTTCGAGCCCCACCCCCACCCCAGTACGTGTCGTACCACCGTGTACCCAGTACGTTCGAGTCCTACCCCCACCCCTGTACGTGTCGAACCACCGTGTATGTACATCCCAGTACGTTCGAGCCCCACCCCCACCCCAGTACGTGTCATACCCCATGTACCTACACCCCAGTACGTTCCAGTCGTACCCCCACCCCAGTACGTGTCGTACCACCGTGAACCTACACCCCAGTACGTTCGAGCCCCACCCCCACCCCAGTACGTGTCATACCCCCCGTGAACCTACACCCCAGTACGTTTGAGCCCCACCCCCACCCCAGTACGTGTCATACCACCGTGAACCTACACCCCAGTACGTTCCAGTCGTACCCCCACCCCAGTACGTGTCGTACCACCGTGAACCTACACCCCAGTACGTTCGAGCCCCACCCCCACCCCAGTACGTGTCATACCCCCCGTGTACCTACACCCCAGTACGTTCCAGTCGTACCCCCACCCCAGTACGTGTCGTACCACCGTGAACCTACACCCCAGTACGTTCCAGTCGTACCCCCACCCCAGTACGTGTCGTACCACCGTGAACCTACACCCCAGTACGTTCCAGTCGTACCCCCACCCCAGTACGTGTCGTACCACCGTGTACCCAGTACGTTCGAGTCCTACCCCCACCCCTGTACGTGTCGAACCACCGTGTATGTACATCCCAGTACGTTCGAGTCCTACCCCCAACACAACCTCCTAACTACGGAGCGCACCCCAGGCCCCAACATCACAACCGCATGTACGAGTCGTACCAAGCCACACACAAGGACAGCACCGTACAACCAAATGGCCCATGTACACACCGTACACACGCTCAAAACGCACGGACACAACCAGGACAAAACAAAACAACACAACAATACACCATTCGAATGGCACAAAGCCACTAAACATGGCCAAAAAACACCAAAACAACACCTTCACTGACCTGCAACTGCCAAAAACAAACAGAGGCCCAATACACCACCACTCCTTATAACCAACCCACCCACAATTCAAACACAGCCACACCCACCAATGGACCAATAAAAAGGGCCCACACACACAAACCATGAGCCTTTGCAACAGACCCACTGCTGCCAGACCCCACAGACAACCCACAGCACCAGACCTCAACCTTTACTACACCTTACACTTGCACACCTTCACACAACCACCTTCACAAACACACCCTCATCACATTCACACACACACGCACCTGCACAACCACACCCACACACCCACAACCATCCACACACCACCCCCACCATCCACACCCCCCCCACCATCCACACCCCTCATCATGCCCACTACCAAGAATCCAAAGTTCAGTAACCGAGAGTTGGAGGTTCTTGTTGATCAAATCCTCAGAGTCGAGCCACAGATCTTTGGAACATTGGTCAGAAACACCAGCCAGGCAGCAAAAACAGCCATGTGGCAGACCATCGTCGATGCTGTGAATGCTGTTGCGGACACCAGACGGACCAGGCAGGAATGCCAGAACAGGTGGTACGATCTGCGGAGGAGGGTCCGAGCCAAGAGGCAGGATGAACACGACCAGGCCAACGCCACCGGAGGAGGGCCCTCCCGCAGACCCGTACACTACCATCCCTGGGAGGAGAGGGTGATGGCCATACTGCCGGTGGAGGCAGTAGAAGGATTAGAAGGACTCCGAGACCCGGGTGAGTACACAAACAACGCACCTCACATGGGGGGAACGGCATCCACAACCAACATCACTAACAGGCACGCAACCACCACAAGCCATCGCATGACTCAACCACACTCCATGAGCACGCACATGCCACTGCTGCCACCATGCCCCATGCACCCAGCTGGACAATGTCAAGTCACAGGCCACAGAAGACAACAACACATGACACGGTAACCCGGATGGCGGGAGGCTGGGCCCAAAAAAGCACATAGTGCAACTCAGAAGCAGACAACAATTCACTCTACCCATATGGCCTAGGTCACAGCCAGACAAACAGTGTGTCCCAACACAGGAATGACTTGCCAGCAAATGGCGGACGCCTTGCATCAACACATGGGGGTGAAGGCACTGTTTTGCACATGACAGCAGCTAATGAACAGCCAACATTGTGAAAGAGTGGCAGCACACACCACCACAGCAGCAGCGCACAGACACACATCACACCCAATGGGTGCCTGGAGATCAGAAACAAACTCACATCAACAAGCCAAGGGCCACTCAAAGATCTGCTAACAGTGTGTGCCCAGGAAGCTGGGCCGAGGTGACAGAGGGTGACACACGGAGGGAGGGAGAGGGGGACAGAGAGGGAGGGAGAGGGGGACAGAGGGAGGGAGAGGGGGACAGAGAGGGAGGGAGACGGACAGAGGGAGGAGGCTGACACACGGAGGGAGGGAGAGGGGGACACAGAGGGAGCGAGACACAGGGAGAGCTAATCAGCCGTGTTGCGTGTGTGAATGTCTGCTCGTCAGCAGGTAGACTGCGTGCATGTAGACAAGGGTGGCCAGTGCCAGAACCCCCCCTCTTCACCATGGCAAAACACAGGGCCATGTCACAACCTGTACACGAGCACAAGGAAAGCTACCTGGATCATATAAGTGTGTGGATCCACTCCATGTGCGCATGTACAGTGCTACACGGAAGGCGCCAATGCATGGCTCGCCACACCTGCCCACTCCACTGCTGACTGCAGTCACACTTGACGCAGCAAGTAAGACTGTGCCACACATAGTTAAAGGGGCCAAAGTGGTGGCCAAGGGACACACCCATGCACAAGTGCACTGTGAGTGGAATGCAAGACAGATCCTAATTCCAAGAGGAAATGTGCCAACTTTGAAACGGATGAAACATGGATGTTGCATGGACCAAAATTAACATTGTCTCTCTCACACACAGGTCAACGTCGTGGTGCACCCCCCAACACTGGGGGGGAACACTCACAGGACCCGGATCTGCAGGAGCCCGATCCCACCGACAGCTACCACTCTCACCACTCTGCGGACGACCCCGACCGACCTGGCCCCTCTGGTGTCCAACCACCTGCAGCACCTGCGTCAGGTACAACTGTGCCAACCACCACCCCCACTCCTGCCACATCCCAGGAGACACCCAGGATCCCTGCCCCAACACCACAATGCAGCCAGGCTCGCCAGGAGGGACACGGTGTCCCGGGCACCCAGGAGGAGGCAGGCGACAACGCCAATGCCACCCCTCAGGGGTCCCGGAGACCCCATGTGCCCACAAGTGCAGGCCAGGCGCAAGTGGGCAGGGGTGGTGGGAGTGGAGGACGGCGGAGGCGCGAGCCTGACCAGTTGGCTGGGGATCCGGTATTTTCCCATGTCAGTAACATCCTGGACTCATACCGGCAGGACACCACGGGCATGGCCCAGGTTGTGTCCGTCCTCGAGGGGATCAAGGCCCAGCAGGCCCAGCAACATGCGGAGCTAATTGCCTGTCTACTGGTACACCAACGGAGGATGGAGGACAGACAGGCTGAGCAAGTGACGGCATTCCAGGGGATTCACGGTACACTCCGTCGGATGGCCGACACCAGGGATCAGGAGGAGGAGGAGGAAACATCCGACGGAGCATCCCAGACGTCGTCACGGCCTGATGGTGAGCTTCCCCGCAGGAGGCCGGGTCGTCCACGGAAAGGACCGTGAGGGTGGCTGCTACATCACCATCTCCCAGGACACCTGGCCTGGCACCTGGCCCACTGGAGCAACAGCATCACAGCATCAAGAGACATTCTCTGCCACATGGCCCTGCTGGTCACTGGCTGACCAATGTTGACAAAGACTGTGGCATGGACTCTGAGGATTTCCAATGGCAAGGACACCAACTCCCCTACTGAACTTTGGATTCCCTAATCCCGGAAAGCCCCTCACTTTGTCCCCCCCCCCCCAATAATAAATCACACTATGAAGAGTATATGCCTGCTGGTAGCATTATTACCTAACATGTGTCTTGTAAAGTCTAAACATGCCTGAGTCATCTTTTCTCTTCAACCATCCACACCCTGGGGCCTGAGTCTGGCACAGGACACATGGGTCACAGTTTATTAGGCAAGACAGACATGGAGCACCATACACACCCGTGATGGGCACAACCAGCTGAGGGGGTGGCCGAACAACCGTGCTGACACACACATTGAGTACACCAACAGTCATGCGCAGAGGTCAGGGATCCAGTCCAGTGTCCTGGGTGGCACCCAGGTATGTGTAGACAGGTGGCAGAACCATGTCCTGCAAGCTTGAGTCCGGTGGATGCAGAGAATGGGGGCCTGGACAACGTTGGATGCATGGGGATGGCACATGTCACAATACCCACGCAGTCATGGACATCATGCCCAATACACAGTCACAGCCCACACACACAGCTTGCATCTTGCGAATCGACACATTGACACATAGCCACAATCAGGGAATACCATGCCAGACATGCAGGATGCACCGTGCCAACACACCAGCATTGACTGAGAAGAGGCACCTTGGAGGCATAGGGACACCTTTATTAGTCATGTATTCGGGTTTGTAGAGGCAACTCGAAGTACACATGAACACATCATGTGGAGTGACATGTGGGTCCAACACTGGCACCCCCCTTCTGCAGCACAAATGCGTGATAGCCATGGTACTGGCACACAAGCGTCGGCTAACAGCTAAATACCCACAGCTGCACACGGAGAGCCTGCCATACACCATAGATCCGCTGATGTGGAAGTCCCACACCATGTCAAGCCAATGCTAACCGTATGTGTCCAAGGGCAGTGTCACACACATTGATGCCATCATCACAATCCACTATCCCATCACTGATGACTGTCAACCAGGCAGACCATCTATTCAGGTGTACACAGCTGCATGTCGTGTCCCATGGGGATGCGACATGGCTGCAGAGGAACCAAACCCCGACAGGGGCAGTGTGCACACATCGTGAACAACTGCCACACCCAATACACCCCAGATGCATCCCTTACCCCATGGAGACTTCCAAACGTGTCCGTGCCTGTAACGCTGAGTCAGCCCACGATGTCATGTCCATGAGGAATAGCAGTGCCACAACAATGCAACCAGCAAACGGCATGCGCAGGTACCTGGGGAAGAGAGACACACAAGAAGTCAGCCACAAAAAGCACAGCCACTTGCATGTGCATTTACTCGACACATGTATGGATGACAACATGCTAGGTCACAATTATGACTGGGGAAATACTACCATCACTGCCACCATCACTCCAGTGACACACCCACACACACCTCTGACCCACGTGCCATACATGCAGGTGGAGAAGACACACATCACAACGCATGCCACACGGGGACCAATGCGTGCACACTCAGACACTGGTACTCACCACTAAGCAAAGAAGTCGCGTATGAGCCGAGTCCGGATGTCCTCTTGCGGCTCCACATCCTCCACATCACTAGCCCCATTGCCAAGCCCTTCGTCCTCCACAGGTGGATGGTCCTCGTCATGTTGATTCAGGATGAGTGGCACAGCTCTTTCAACTGCCATGTTGTGCAGCATGCAGCAGACCATGAAGATCTTGCAGACCTTCGCCGGGGCATAAGGGAGTGCACCGCCGGTCTTGTGGAGGCACCGGAATCGGCTCTTCAGCATGCCAAACGTCCTCTCTATCACTCGCCTTGTCCGGCCATGGGCGGTGTTATAGCAGAGCTGGGCCGGCGTGATGGGGTTGCGGAGAGGTGTCAGCAGCCAAGGCATGTTGGGATAGCCAGCGTCCCCTACATGGGAAGCACATGGACATCGTTAGAACTGGTGAAGCGGTCGTGCTGGTCGGCTATACAGAATACAGGACAGACAGACTGTACCCACCAACAACACATGCCCGTTCGTTGCGCAGCTGCATCATCATATCAGGCATCCCGCTACGCCTCATGATGTAGGCATCGTGTGCTGATCCTGGGAAACGAGCACAGACATGTGAAATCACCATATTGGACAGACACACCACAAGGGCATTGATGGAGTGGTAGTGCTTCCGATTGCGGTACGCCACCTCCCGTGCGTGTGGTGGTACCAAACCTACATGTGTCCCATCTATGGACCCAATGACATGGGGCATCCCTCCCAGGGCATAGAATCCACGCTTGACCTCAGTCATCTGTTCAGGGGTTGGGAACTTGATGAAGTCATCCAGGTGAATCAACATGGCCTCCAAGAAATCATGCAGCACACCGCTGAACATGCTCTGGGACATGCCACCAACATGAGCTATGGTATTTTGGAAGGTACCCGTGGCAAGAAAATGTAGGGCAGCCATTACCTTCAGCTGGGGTGTCAGTGCCGTAGGATACCTGTGCTGCGGTTGCAGGTGTGGTGCCAGTCTCGCCGTCAGCTCCAGGATCAACGGTTGGGTGAAGCGGTAGAGCCGGATCCTGTCATTCTCCTGCATGGCAGCCAAGTCTGGAATTCTTCGGGCAAGAGGCGGCGCTCTGCAGTAATTTGGAAGTGACAAGGAAGAGTGAGTGCACTACGACAACAACTCATGTCTACTGAGCACATGTAAATCTGGCAATACACACATGCTACATAGGGAGTCAGGTATGTGCTACATGCCCAGGACACGTATGGATGCAAGGTGACACTCCTTCCAAGACCCAGCTACACACGGAGATTGAGAACCTCCCCATGCCACGCCATGGGAATAGCTGTGTCCCAGTGCAAGTGAACAGCCCGACGCAAGACAGGAGTGACATACACCCACACATCAGCAGAAGTGGGATGCCGATTGCAGAGACTGGTTGCGGAACACCGGAGCCACAGGTCACATGACATTACACTAGGCCTGCCCACACACCTTGCCATGAAGGTGCACATGTCATGACTCACCACACATTCCTTGTGAGGATGCTGACATGGCCTTGTCACGCTACTCCGTGTCCCATGCATACATGTGCACCTCACATCCGATACCACATGTGGCATGGTGTGCGGAACAGTGTGCAATGACAATCTACACACAGACACATGTTGGTTGCTGCAACGGCTGCAGCTTTTGAGGGTGCTACAACATCAACCTGATGAAAATCCCGGACACATAAATGACATAGTCACATTGTGCACTGTGGGTAGTGACAAGTCATGTGTCATGACCCCTGTACCGGGCATCATGGGACACTTCCGTGTGTTGGTGTCCGTGCCATGCCAGTGACGCTCACCCCAAGTGCGCAGTACGACATGCACACATGTCAAAGGAGTCAAGGGCATGCCTGGCACACATTGCACCGTCACACAGTACACCTATGCACATCTCATCATACATCTGGTGCCTTCTCCACTCAGGAGGCATGTTCCACATCACAGCCTGTCACACCTGTGCCCCACACATGTAGTAATGCACAGACGATGCCTTGATGTCCATTCCTGGACAAGTATGTCCATCCATGGACAAGTATGTCCATCCATGGACAAGTATGTCCATCCATGGACAAGTATGTCCATCCATGGACAAGTATGTCCATCCATGGACAAGTATGTCCGCCCTATTCCTACCTGTGTGTCGCCTATCACCACTGTGATGTGTAAAAACCGCCGTACTGCTGCTAAGAGGGCCTGTGTATGTTCCCAAATCACTGTGGGAGTGCTGCCGTATGTGTACCCATCGTGATGGCGAGCGTACAGGAATTTGTACGGTCCGTACCACTACGAGTACGCATACGCGTGCAGACCCATAGTGATAGTGAGCGTAGATGCGTGTGTACGGCCCTATCACTATGGGTCTGCACGCGTATGCGTACTCGTAGTGATAGTGAGCGTACATGCGAGTGTACGGCCCGTACCACTACGAGTACGCATACGCGTGCAGACCCATAGTGATAGTGAACGTAGGCATGCATGTACGGGCCGTTGCCATGCATTTGGGGTGCCCTAGGGCCCCGAAACGCACCGTACCTGTGTGTGATGCTCCAAATTACATAGGGGACAAGTATTAAGGCCTACATGCATGCTGGTTGTCATGGAGACCAAGTTCAAATTTCGAAATTGTTCTGGAAGGTGCACAGCAGAAGTCAGTTGGAATTATTCTACTTTGTTGCAATGTGTTTGTGGGGCTGACATCATGCAGGAGAATGAAACCGATAGAGAACCCACAGACTGCTAGGTTTGAAGGGATTGGTGGAAACATAGGATGCAAATGTGAGTGACCAATCACTCTGTACTCCTGTGCATGAGACTGGGCAGAAGGGCACATATAAGGCAGCCAGGTCCCATGAGGGAGTACTTGCCTGCACATCTTTGCATTCGTCGACCCAGCTGCTGCTACTGATTCCCTGAAACCATGTCAAGGGCTGTGGAGAGGACACAGCCATTCACCCTGGAGGAGAACATGGCTCTGCTGGATGTGATCCTCCCACAGTACTCCATGCTGTATGGGCGACCAGGGTATCAGGTGAGTGCATAGGCCACTGCCACAGACTGTCCCTATGTTGTGACTGTGACTTCTGCCATTGTGTCCAGGTGTAACACACATGCCATGTACTGTCGGGGGGGTCCCAGGGGGGGGTGCCTGATGTCTCCCAGCAGTGCCCTGAGACAGGAGGGGTGGGGGCCTATCACTCACAGCAGTGCCCTGAGCCAGGAGGGGTGTGTGCAGAGTCCTCCCAGCAGTGCCCTGAGACAGGAGGGGTGGGGGCCTATCACTCACAGCAGTGCCCTGAGACAGGAGGGGTGTGTGCAGAGTCCTCCCAGCAGTGCCCTGAGACAGGAGGGGTGGGGGCCTATCACTCACAGCAGTGCCCTGAGACAGGAGGGGTGTGTGCAGAGTCCTCCCAGCAGTGCCCTGAGACAGGAGGGGTGGGGGCCTATCACTAACAGCAGTGCCCTGAGACAGGAGGGGTGGGGGCCTATCACTAACAGCAGTGCCCTGAGACAGGAGGGGTGGGGGCCTATCACTCACAGCAGTGCCCTGAGACAGGAGGGGTGGGTGTGATGCACAGTGTGAGCCTTGATCATTGATTGTGACATTGCCATCATTCCACCTGTGTACCCACTGTGGCACGTACTGCTTTTTCCCTCACCAGGGGATGATGTCCCTATGACAAAGGTGCAATGCGTTGGCTGCATGACATGCCTTGTTGTAACCAGCTAATTTGTACCCATATGTCTCTCTGTGACATGTGGCTGGTGTATTGATGTGGTGTCACTTGTTCCTCCTCACAGGTAGGCGCCACTGCCAAGGAGCAGATCTGGCTGACCGCCGTCAGTGCCGTGAGGGGTGTGGATGGTCGGAGGCGGAGCCTGCCCCAGGTGAGGAAACGCTGGCAGGATATCCGGTGCTGGACGCGGAGGATTGCACGGCTCCTGCTGGGGGACTCACCTGAGAGCCACAAGAACCGCGGCCGCCGCCGTCTGAGCCACCTCCACAGGCGTGTGCTGCCGGTGGTCTTTCCAGACCTGGAGAGGCGCTTACAGGCGATGCAGCAGCCGGAAGGGGGTAGGTACATGTGTGTTTGTTGTGTGTCACCGGCATTTGTAAGGGCACAGTAGCATGAATTCACTGGCAGGGTTTAAAGGTGCTGTGCAGATCCTGTTTGCCCCAGTATAGCGCTGCGCCCCTGCCACCCTTCCCCTCCTTGCAATGTGTTCCCTGGTCTGTGTGTAGTCACTCCTTCACAAGGTAATGTAGGCTGGCGCTTTGTCCACGAGAACAATGACTGTAGCATCATGTGTGGGGGTGGTGTGTAACAGGTTGTGGGACCTTGCCTGTGCACTGTCAAGTTCACTGCATGTGGGTTCCATGTCAGTTGGCACTGATGCTGACTCCAGACATGGGAGTTGGTCTCTCATGTGTCATGCCTTACAGAGCGCATGTCCTATGTAGTGGCCTGTGACATGATGTGCATGAGTGTGCGATACACATAGTGCAGGGATGGTGACGTGTGTTGCAGTCATTACCATTCAGTAGCATGTAGTTGCGTGCCCACTACTGTCCCCTGGGGCACCTTTTCCTCAGTGGTGTATGTGTCATCATAAACGTGGACAATCTCAGTGTCTACAGCGTAGGTTGTGCTCTGTGCCATTGTCCCCTGTCACCATATATATAGACGTGCTATTTTGTACAGGTGTCCACTGTGCAGCCTGACCTGATTGTCCTTCTTCATACTCACAGTTGCCAGTGCCTGTGTGTCTTGTTATACTCATCTGAGGATGGGCACTGGTACCTCATTATTTGTACAGGCGCACCTTGGCTGTTTGGCGTCCAATCTTGCTTTTTGCCTGCCCCTGTGTGTATCACCCAGACTATGAGATGTTGGTGCCACCTGTGTCTCAACAATTTGCCTCGTGTAGGGTCTTGTTGGGGCGGGCAATGCCTATGTGTCAAATCCTGATTTCTACTTGCTGGGTCTGGGCAGTGTGTGATGTGTCTGGACACACACGCAATGTGCAGTGACCGAGTCATGTTGGGCATGTTTTCAGCATTACCTATGCAGCATGTGTCTCAAGTTCATGGATATGGTCCCTGGTCATCGGTATTTTCGCCAACGCTGTGTGGTGCAGATGCAGTGCTGGATTGTCCCCAGGGCCTGGGTGCTATGTCAGACTCCGTTTCCTGTGTTTAGCTATTGTCTCATGCTCTCCATGGTATTTCAGTGGCATGGTGGCTTAACCAACTGTGTGTTTCATGCCCTACATCGGTACCTTGTTTAGTAGATGTTAGGGATCTTCCTTTTCAGGCTATGCAGTGTTACCTATGTCGATTGGACTCATGTGACTGACGTGTACAGCTGTCTGATTAATTTCTGTCTCTCCACCCTGCCCACAGCATCGTCGGGGGACACAGAGGGAGACATGGACACAGGCAAGGCGGAGGGACCGAGCACCAGTGCCAGCCGTGACATCGGGGCTGGCACATCGAGTGGGACAGAGGTGGAGGATAGTGCGGCCGAGGACCTGTCGACTGGCACGTCAGAATACGAAGCTGACAGGTCCGAGGAGGATGTCTCCGAGTGGGCGGTGGCTGCACCAGCAGCTGACAGCGGAACAACACCTCGCACCGCCCCCTCAGTTCCCACCAGCTGCCTCCCACTTGCTCGTGTCCCTTCCCAGCGTGCCCGGTCACAGCATGTCTCCTTCCTGCCAGGCACCGCACCCCCTGCCCCTGTCTCCACTGCTGCCGCCAATGCAGAGTCTGTGGACATCCAGCGGCAACTGCAGGTTGGTCAGGCTGCGATCCTTAATGTCCTCCATGCCCACGGCAAAACCCTCACCAACATCGAGGCTTTCTTGGAGGGCATTCATTCATCGCAGGCTGACCAACGCAACTTGCTGAGGTCCATAGACTCCACACTGACTGCAGCAGTGGGTCTCCTGCAGCGCGACCTCCCCCCACCTACCCCTGCCCCATCCACACTTCCCACTCCCATGCCTGTCCCACGTACACCCAGACGTCGGCATGCACCCACATCAACGGACACGGGCACCACACCAGCAGGGAAGGTCCACCGCACTCCTCCTGACACGCACACACAGGGTGAGGTAGGCACACCCACTGGGTCGGGGGGCAAACGTGTGACACGCAGCCATAGTGGGAGTCCGCATTCCACCCAGTCCACTCCCTCCAAATCACCTTCCCTCAGCTCTCCTGGCCACATCTCCCCCAAGGACTCCTTCATGGCCGCTCTGTCCCTGAGCCCCACAGTTACACCACCACGCAAGCGGTCAAGGAGGTCCCCGGTCAGGGTGGTTGAGTCTCCCCCCCTGTCTCCACCCTCCCCCGGTGGCGCTGCGACCCATCCCTCTGACCCCCCCCCCCCCCCCTCCTTGGGGCCTGAGGTCCCTTCGGGTGCAGGGGACTCCCTGGAGGACCTTGCAAAGGTGTGTAGTGCCATCCTGGCCTCCGCCTTTGGCACTGACCCACCCCCTGTGGTGGAGTCCTCCATCCCTGCACCCACAACGCCGCCCCTTTGCCCTGATGTCCCTGCGGTGCCTGTTGCTTCCCCCCCCCCCTGATGCCCTCACCAGTGTGGAAGACGATGCCATTTGACTGTGCAGGCAAGGTAGGGGACACGCATCCCACTGTGTCCCCCATCCAGCTGAGAATCATTGACTGCCCTATGGGCTTTGTGAAGATTGAACTGCCTGCGATCCACGGACATTGTGCTCATGCTGAATAAAGCTTAATTTTGTTTTCATTATCACACTACTGCTATGCTGGTATTGGTGTTGGTGGGGCTGCTACATGGTTTTGGGTGGTGTGTAAGGGTTTGGGTGTGTGGGATATGTAGTAGTGTACTGCTCATTGGTGGGACCCTGGGATCTGTGTGCCATCACAAGGTGTTGGCTAACTTTCTTTGTTCATGTAAGCAGTTACTGCATGGTGCACTTGTCCCAGGGTGTATTCCTTCCTCTGTGTACCCAGCTTTCTTCCCTGCAGGGTGTTCCCAATGTTTAGCGCAGAGCTGTGTCTACATGAGCTGTGTGTGTGACGGAACCTTCTACTTTGGCCATGCATGCAGGGCCATGTCTCCACCTGCAACAATCGTGGCATCCTTGGTGATCACTGTACTTGTGTGTGGAGTCTGTTGACATGAGTTCATGGGGACATGTTCCCTTGTAGCCAGTATGCATGTGGATAATTCTGGCCTCACACACATGTGTTACACCCCTCCTGTCTCAGGGCACTGCTGGGAGTGATAGGCACCCACCCCTCCTGTCTCAGGGCACTGCTGGGAGTGATAGGCACCCACCCCTCCTGTCTCAGGGCACTGCTGTTAGTGATAGGCACCCACCCCTCCTGTCTCAGGGCACTGCTGGGATGACTCCACACCCACCCCTCCTGTCTCAGGGCACTGCTGGGTGGACTCTGCACACACACCTCCGATTTCAGGATATGTACGCTTGGAACATACACGGTGGGGGTACGCTCAATGCATTCGAGGTGAGGGTACGAGTCTACTTACACTGGTGTGGTGGGGGTACGCTCCATGCATACGCGGGTGAGGGTACGGGTCGTACTTACACTGTTGGGGTGTGGGGTACGCTCCTTGCATACGCGGGTGAGGGTACGGGTCGTACTTACACTGTTGGGCTGGGGGATACGCTCCTTGCATACGCGGGTGGGGGTACGGGTCGTACTTACACTGTTGGGGTGGGGGTACGGTCCGTGAGTCCGCGGGTGGGGGTAGGAGTCGTACTTACACTGGTGGGGGTGGGGGTACGGTCCGTACGTCCGCGGGTGAGGGTTCGAGTCGTACTTACACTGTTGGCATGGAGGGTACGCTCCATGCATACGCGGGTGAGGGTTCGAGTCGTACTTACACTGTTGGCATGGGGGGTACGCTCCATGCATACGCGGGTGGGGGTACGGGTCGTACTTACACTGTTGGGCTGGGGGGTACGCTCCATGCATACGCGGGTGGGGGTACGGGTCGTACTTACACTGTTGGGCTGGGGGGTACGCTCCATGCATACGCGGGTGGGGGTACGGGTCGTACTTACACTGTTGGGCTGGCTCCCTTAGTTATTCTGACCTTCTGCGGCGTCTGCGTCGTAACCTGTAGAGGAGGTGGACTGCTATGAGGGCAGGGATGACTCGTAGGTTCGGGTCCATGTCTGTCCGTCGCGTACTGGTACTCCTTGATCGCGTCGTCCTGTCGCGTACGGGTCCTCCTTGATCGCGTCGTCCTGTCGCGTACGGGTCCTCCTTGGTCGCGTGGTCCTGTGTGTCCGTCGCGTACTGGTCCTCCTTGTTCGCGTCGTCGTCTGTCCGTCGCGTACTGGTGGTCCTTGTTCGCGTCGTCCTGATTTCCCGGCAGTTTTTGGCTGCCGCAAAATATTCACCGTGCGGGGTGACGTCGGTGCGAATCGTGATTCCTGGGTCGTGAATGGCTGGCTGCGAGCGTCCCGACGTCAGGTCGGCGCTTTTCCGGATCGCATTGGTAGGTTTTTTTTGGTCAGTCGGGCTTTTTTACGATTCGTACGGTACTGGTGTACCCGTGCGAATCGTAATTCCTTGTTTGTAAAAATTGACGACCGGGTACGCGTCGGACGGAGATTATGCTCCGTCCGACGGTTCGTACCCGGTTTTTGCCGGATCGTGATCGGCACCAAAGACTTTACCCTGGTTCCACTGAACCCTGTTGCTGAGAGTTCTGACCTGGCCGGAGGTGCCTATTCCAGTTGTGGGCCTCATGAGGTTGTTCCTGGTTTAGCGAGCTGGGAGAAACCTAAAAGAAGCAAGAAAACCTGTTTCCGACACCATCAGCGACGCCGCTGTGACTCTGCGACCTGCATCGAGGCCTTGGGCACCGCTCATGAAGTGAACGACACAGCACCCGGCCTGCCCCACAGCTAAGATGCCCTTCAATGCCCACTGATGCTTGTAGTTATCGGCCGTGCCTGATGCCAACGCCCGCATCAACTCCGTCATCGCCATCGCCTGCATCCTGTTATCGTAGAGCCGATAACCACTGGGGGTGACTTAATGAACTCACTGACTTTGCATCGTCACTGGAACCGACGCTTCACTGCCGACGCAACTGTCTTCCCCTGTCCTGGATTCGACACGTCACCTCCACGCGGACACGATGCCTCACCTTCCCCGTGGCAGCCAGGAAGCCGGCCTTGAATTCGGCACCGATGCCTTAGATCCATGATGCCGTGCATCATAATAGACTTAATTCCAAGGTATTGTTTGTTTGGGGGTCCATGTGACTCCGTGCCCAACACCACGCTCCTCACGGTCTATGCCTTACTTTGGATTTATTGCTGTCACAATGTCGCAATAGCCCCAGGTGGAGCTACAAGCCTTGTTTTTGCAATAACTGTTTTAAAGGCGTATTTCATTACCTGTACATTGGATTTTGGTCGTCTTTTGTCTTGTTGAGTTTAAAAAAAGATTATTTATTTTTCTTAACTGGTGTGGTGTCCATTTATGCTGTTACCACTGTATATGTTTTGAATACTTTACACATTGCCTTTGGAATAAGTCTGTCTGCTCGTGCCAAGCTACCCAGGGGGTGGGCAGGGGTTATCTAAAGTGTGTATCCCCCTTACCCTGACTAGAAGCAGGAGTCCCTATTTGGACTATTCTGCCAACTACAGACCTCCATTTTTAACAGGTGAGCTTTCTTGGTTTTGACACAGACTCATGGATCACAAAATCTGTTGCTTACTTCTCTACCACCCTTGACCCTTTGGTGGCAGGACTTCTCGGTTGCCTTAAAGAGGTGGCTGCAGTAAGTACCAGTCTGGAGAAGAGGGAGAATATAGTGTTGGGGTACCCATTAACTGTCATGGTCCCTCACTTTGTGGAGCTGTTGTTAGCCAGAACCAAAACACCATACATAATAGACTCACTAAATATGGACAAAGAATCTTATCTTTTGAAAATATTTTCCTGAAACATTGTACAGTGCTAAACCCTTCAATATTATTGCCTGTAAACGATGAAAGTTGTGATGAAAATTAACACAACTGTCTAGATGTCATGGAATTGTGTACCAAACCCTGCCCTGAAATTGAGGATGAACCTCTGATTGAGCCCGACCATTTGTTATTTGTAGATGGCTCATGCTTGAGAAGTAATGATGCCACACTCAAAGCAACAGAATAGGACATGTAACAATTCAAACTTTTACAACACATACCTTTACAATGCAGTTTTCACATCGCAACATCCATTACAACACATGATTTTACAATGCATGCCATCACAACACATTTTTTTAAACTACAGTTACAACGCATTCCATTACAACACATACCATTACAACGCATACAATTACAACGCATAATACTTTTTTTGCAACAGTAGCGTAAGTGTTGGATAGTGAAGGGGTAAAAATTACTACTCCCACTCCAGTGAGTGCAACAGTAGGGTAAGTGTTGGATAGTGTAGGGGTAAACATTACTATTTCCACTCCAGTGAGTGCAACAGTAGGGTAAGTGTTAGATAGTGTAGGGGTACAAATTACTATTCCCACTCCAGTGAGTGCAACAGTAGGGTAAGTGTTGGATAGTGTAGGGGTAAAAATGACTATTTCCCACTACTTACCTTATAATGCGTTGTAATGGCATGCTTTGTAGTGGCATGCGTTGTAATGGCATGCATTTTAGTGACATGCATTGTAATGGCTGGGTTGTAATGGCATGTGATGTAAAGGATTTGCGTTGTAATGACTGTGTTGTAAAGGGAGTGCGTTGTAATTACTACGTTATAATGGTTGTTTCCCAAAGCAGCATATGCTGTGTGTATCATAAATGATAGTCTATTCCTACTCTTCCTCCTATCTTTGTCTTTTTTAATATTCACACAGTGCCATGGCAGAGAGTTGGGGTGGTAGCAACAGTGCAGAGGGTGCAGTGAACCACACACCCTGTGGGCGCTGGCACAACCAGGGTGTTCAGCATCGCACCATTTTTAACGAGGAGGAGGTGGCCTCATTTGGGGTTTTTTGTGCAGCGCCACCTCCCCTCCATGCAAGTAGCAGGTGGCAGGCAAGGGAGTGGGTTCGGCTGGCGGTGGGGGAGGGTGCTCTGTTGCGTTCCCAACGCACTGGAGTTTGGCGCTATCAGCAGCAGCTGATGCACTGCTGGGTTGACATCCTGGACCAGTAGAGGAGCCTGCTCGACCTCTCGAGCGTCCAGGTTGCAGGACTTGGTGAGTAATAGTAATAAACTATTACTAATTTGTTGTGTCCTATCCTATAATGCAATTATTTTTTTCCTAATAGCATGCTGCTCACACTCAAAGGTAAATTAAGTTCACGTAACGTAATGTTACAAATATTATTGATCCAACTTGAGCGAGCCATGTGCTCGGTGCTACCTAGTTCTGCTAGTTGCTGTAGGCGCTGGCTTGGGCTGATTATGTAAGAAGTTATGCTGACTCCTCTGTCTTCCTGTCACTAAGATAGTGGTACTGTGAAAGTAGTCATAATATATTATTGGTGAGTTAGAGTTCTCTGTGTTTTTCTTTTTAGGTAGCTTGTACAGTTCCAAGCAATCTCCTAGTGATGTAGTATGCAAAATATTCATCTATGCATTGAAAAGGGAAACTGACTGAGTTGGCCCATCAAAGGGTGTTAAATTTGTGAAGAAAATATCAAGTATTTAGAAATGTAGTTTAGGAAATTCAGAATAGGCTTCGGTAAGGTTTCGGAACATTTGGAATAGGTCAACTCAATAATAGAGGTAATCTGTTTTAGAAAAGTATAATGTCAATATGTTACTGCATTTGCCTTTACCTGTCCAAAATATTTTCTAGGAGATTAACTGTACCACTAATATATTTATGTTATCTTTTTTATTTCTTCAGCACCCAACGGCAAGAAGCAAGCACCAAAGGCTCGGGCCGAGGAGGGTGCCACCACCAGTGCTGCAGCGGATGGAAGTTCTAGTGCCACCAACAGCGCCGCGACAGATGGTTCTGCTGGCCCCAGTAAGTTCTCATTAATATTATTTATTTCTCTAACTCTTACCTTTCTTCTTTAGATGCATTTTTCCTCCTCTCTATTATACTGTGACTTTTTTAAAATGCTCGTTGTTCTGTTTAATTATTATTCTTGTTATTTCTCCCTGCATTAACCTTTTTTCTATATTTCTTGTTTCTGTAGCTGACTTCCTCCTGTCTCTGTACTAATCTGTAGATTAAGCTTTCTTCTGATTGGCTATACTGTCCTTCTCCCCTAACGTTATACCCTGTGGACTGGTACTGTAAGATTAAGACACTATATTAGGTAGTCTACTGTCAAGATGGAAGAATTTGCAGACCCAAGAAAGCTTTCTATGCTTGTTTATTGTGAAGACATTTTATTTCTTGCTCATGCTCAAATGAATAGGGAATGGCCATGGTCATGGTGCCCCCCCAGTGCTGTGTTGAATGTATAATCATTCAGTAGCTCAGCAGTTTCTATGGTGACAGTGCAGCAAGGCAGGAGTAGGTAGTATGAGGACAGTCCTTTTGCATTTGTCAACCAAAACCATAAGTATTTTATTGACCAATTTATTCTTGCACTTTAAATGACTGACAGTCATCATATCTCTGCCCCTTGATTACGGTTGACTTGACTATTGTATTTTCTAACATTTTCAACCAGAAAAATGCCCAAAGTGATATTTTAGATGGGAGAGGAGATACTGTGAAATGAACTGTAGTCATGTATTGCTGTTGTATTTTGTTTAAAAAAAATAAAAAGGGGGAAGTGTATCTGGCATCTAAAATGTGCAATGTTTTTCTAGCCGCACAGGCCACCAGTGCGGGACCAGCAGCAACAGTGCACCAGAAGCAGCTGAAGGGGGAGTCTCTGCGGAAGCAGGGACAGGAGATGGCAAGTCACATTGCTTGGTTATTGAGAATTACTAGTATACCCACTGTGTTTTTAAGTTGGGTAGATCACACCGATCATCATTCATCCATGACCTCCCTGCCCATGGCACTTCGCGAGTCGTGATCCATGGGCCAAGACTCCACCCAACTGCAGCATGGTTCAATCCGGCACTGCAGTGTCAGCTGTGCAATGTACCTCTGCTTCTGCTAATGTAACATTTACAAAGTTCACAATGGATTGCTAAACGAAAACAAGGTGTATTTCTCTTCCCTCCCAGTGCCCATTCAGTCACTCACCTCCTAGTACCGCATTCCTTTATTCATTCGTAAGTTCTGTTCCAGCCTACCGGAAACATTGAAAAAAACATTTATGGCATGGGCCACATGAGTCGGGATAGGTGGTTCATATGGCTTCCATAATGGATTTCCCCTGTTCAAATTTGACATTTGTAAACTTTCAGTTTCAACTTCTGTGACTGACTAAGCCTAAGCTACATCATCAGTGAACCCCCTCCCCACAATTCTATAGCAAAACCGCTTCAATCTTTACCGGCCCTTTTCCTTGTACCTTACCCTGCTGCAGCAGACTAAGAGGCTGCTTTTTAGGTCGAGCCTGGGCAGTGCATGTCTGCTGCGAAGCATGCAGTAGTAGAGTATGGCTTTGAAGACCCATCCACTCTCCGCCCATGTTTTTAATTGGCTTGTGTCATTGTCCTTCTCAAATGCTAGCTTCCAATTCATTATTAGGCTTGTTAGTCCCTCCTTGGTACCGCCTTGTCTGCATTTGTAACCTCCCATAACGAATGGAGTTTTTACTTGTGTCGTTACATGGTCTGCTTTATAAGTCGGTGAGCACTATTTTCTTTAATGAGCTTCCCTTATTTGGCCCACAACATCGCAGCACACTGCGCGCTTTTAGTAATGTTTTTATTTATGTTAACACACCAATCGCTGCTCGAATTACATCACGATGTGGGTTGTTTTTTTAGTTCATGACAAGGATTCTCGCGCCACTGCATCACCCTGCGTCCCCTTTAAAACATACCAAGGCAACAATAAATAGCAGGCTTTCACTTTACTAAACCTTTAATACTCGACGTGTCTGCATTTGATTTTTGAATGGCACAGAGGGCTTAGGCGGGGTCTCGAATGACGTTCCCCAGTTCCAAAGTCCCCAGCTTTGCATGTTATGTCACATCATCGCTTCAATTGCATCAGCTGTGTTTAGGAGAGGGGTTATCTCCCTTTCCCTCAGTCACCCTCCCACCATGCACCCACCCTTAACTCCTTCCTCTCTTTTGTTTCCCTGAGCACCAGCCAGCACAGGACATGCACATTCACTTAAAACATACAGAGCCTCGCATCCAGATTCTTTCTTTTGGGGCACCTCCTTTCCAGCCCTCAGAACATCCCCACACCAAGCATAACTAATCTCCCTCACCGGGCCATAAATCTTCTCAGGCTGCCCATTTGCTTTGCTCTCACATCCTCTCTCCCGTTGTCCGTGTGTTACAAATGCGTGTTATTTCAAATGCAGAGTAAGTATTTGTTTTTGATTTACCTGGGAAGTTCCTACAGCCAATTGCATTTAAACTGACCCTCTCCACTTACCTTTTAAACTTAACACTTTCCTTACCCCTTTTGCCCCCATTGCCCTTCGACTGCCCCCAGCCGATGAAATCAAGCATTTACAATGTAATAGGTCTTGCATTTGCGAGAACTTGAGCTATTGGCATTGTAAATGATAATGCCTTTTATTTATGTATTGGTTTTGAAAACGTAAATGAAAGGCATTGTCATTTACAATGCCAATAGCTTACACTCTCGCAAATGTGGGACCTATTGCATTGCAAATGCTTGTCACGTTTGCAATGGGATATCTGTCATGTTTGTGACGGAGTAACCCTTTTGCCAAACTCAAGTCTTTTTCAGTCCCCAAGTCAAGTTTCCCTCCCTTACTGCCAAGCGAATTTATTTGATTTAAATAATTTGTGTATGAGGGTGAGGCCAGGAAGTAAAGTGGGATTAAATGGCTGTAATTTCTTGATTTGTGGATGGGAAACTCTGTGATGAACATGCCCAAGAAAATCTATATATCCCGTTCCTTTCCCTGTACAGCAGTGCAACGTTTTTCCCACTGTCTAATTACGGCAAACAGGATATCTATTATGTTATACATGACGTGTGTGACATATCATTAATCATCTGCCTCTTTGGAGTCAGGGTAGCATTGAAAGGCATTTGAAGAACAGCAGGGCCGTTGGAATCAAAGATAATTTTTTGTCCATTGCAGCTGCCCCAGCTGTAGACTGAAGTGAGTAGTAACTTTGTACCAGATGCACTAGCTATCATACTTTCAGTTATTTAGCACAACAAGAATAGAATATTTGCACTACATAGTGGATGATGTCTTATTCATTAAACAGTTATTTTTCATTTTTCCACACAAAGTGTCTGTGTTGTTTACTTTTTTGAGGAATTCACAAGAAAAAATAATGACTCAATTTTTTTAATCCTATGCTGCCTCCTTTTAGCCATGCAGTGCTTTTATGTGAGGCATGTGTTAAAATCATGTCCCTGTGACTGGCTTTCCTAATCACATCAAAACTTCCAATGGCCCTAAGGGAGCAGCAAATGTACTTATACTGTTCCACTATATAATTTTAAAAGTGTTTGCACAGAGCATTCTTTACAATTTGTCTGTTTTTTTCTTTCTTCATATAGCTACTCCTGCTGGTCCACCACCGACCCAGCAGAAGATCGTGGCCCCGCTTCGGTGGCAGAGACTGGGGGCCACCAGGGACCACTATCAACAGCTAGTGGACAAGGAGGGCCTGGCACATGCCCTTGCTCCTGGGCCAAGTTCCACCAGCCAACTGCCTGTGCCTCCATCCTCCAGGCCACACCAGCGTTGCCGGCAGCTTCAAGGTGCCTGTGCCCATCCCCATGCAGCCCCCCTTTCAGACCGGCTCAGCTATCTCTGTATGCTGTGTGAGTTGGTACACTTGGGCAGTATGATGGGACTGCTCGAGGCCCGCATCCACCCTCTGAGGCCCTAGTAGAGAATTCCCTTTATTAGCTCTTTTTTACATTTCTTGTTTTGGTGTGAGGGAGTTGTGGGTGGAGAGGTTGGGAAATTGGGCAGGGCATTTTTGGACAATTTGGACATGATTTATATTTATTTTGGATATTTGTTGGGGATGGGGTAAGAATGTGGTAGAGGGGTTGGCCTGTTGTGGGTGGAGAGAGTGGGTTTTATATGTTATGTTAGTAAAGGGGAAATCTTTTATAATCCACTTTCTGTCTGAGGGTTTTTTTGTTGTTTTATTTCAGCTTTGCACTGATGCCTACTTGCACATCCTGTCTTCATTATTTCTTAGCAAAAACCAAAGGAAATGATGGACGGAGTGTTGAGCATTGCAAGCACTCGCCCCCAGTCAACTGATCTGGGTTTAATCCATCACCGTTCTTTAGCCCACTCTGCCACCCCAGTTCAGACATGGCCATATGCAAATCAGTCTGACCCTGTGCCTCATGGGAACAGTCCAGCCCGAACTGCCAAGCCATGTCTTCCCTGGACCGGAAACAAGCTTCCTAGGACCAGTTTCTAGCATTTCAGCCGTCTTCAGCCAGGCTTGCTTGAATCCAGTGGCAAAGTGAGCAAGGGACTCACGTCTGAGCATACCCTGCCAACTTATGGCGAACAAAGCAAAAACCAAAGGAAATGATGGACGGAGTGTTGAGCATTGCAAGCACTCGCCCCCAGTCAACTGATCTGGGTTTAATCCATCACCGTTCTTTAGCCCACTCTGCCACCCCAGTTCAGACATGGCCATATGCAAATCAGTCTGACCCTGTGCCTCATGGGAACAGTCCAGCCCGAACTGCCAAGCCATGTCTTCCCTGGACCGGAAACAAGCTTCCTAGGACCAGTTTCTAGCATTTCAGCCGTCTTCAGCCAGGCTTGCTTGAGCAAGGGACTCACGTCTGAGCATACCCTGCCAACTTTGGTTTTGCTTTGTTCGCCATAAGTTGGCAGGGTATGCTCAGACGTGAGTCCCTTGCTCACTTTGCCACTGGATTCAAGCAAGCCTGGCTGAAGACGGCTGAAATGCCAGAAACCGGTCCTAGGAAGCTTGTTTCCGGTCCAGGGAAGACATGGCTTGGCAGTTCGGGCTGGACTGTTCCCATGAGGCACAGGGTCAGACTGATTTGCATATGTTTATAGTTAAACAGTCCTTCTGCCCCATAGACCCAAGTTATCAGATATCTAAATGTTCTGTCTTCCAGGTTTGACAAAAACAAATTATAGAGGAGTGAATTTAACCCACCCAGTTCTACAAATATGATAATTAAAAGAATAATTATACTGTATTTCCAAATTGGGTGGTAAGCATGAGTGTTAAGCTCAGATTTCGCCTTCTGTTCGTGCAGGAGACGAGAAGGCATGCGGATTGAAAATCAGAAACTGTATTGTAGAGTCAAGGAGAAGGACAGAAGGAAAGTAAGCTTCATGAGGAGTGTACAAAGAAGACTCAGAAGCAGAGCAAAAACCAAGAGTACTCGGAGTTTCACTTTTGCCACCAGTGCAACAAACATACTCAGCAGCATTTTCCAAATCAACTCACCTCTCTCCATTCCACATAGCTGAGTACTAGGCCTCAGAGTCATTGTTCCCTTTGAAGTTGATAACTGTCTTCTTCTAGCTGTTGATGAGGTAGTCCTGCTGAAACATTCCATCCTCCTCCTGACTCTGAGTAACCCCTTCCCAGTCCTGACCCGAGCAAGATAGACATGTAGTGCACTGCTGTTGAAGAACCAGTAGTGAAACAGAATTGCAGTATTTTGCATAGGTTTGTGTTTGTTAACTAAAGTGACTGACTGGTCTGGTCTCAGAAGAACCCAAAAAAAGGAGTGGACCATACAGGGAAATTTGTGTTAAGTAAGTTTGTAAAGGCCAATCACTTTCAGGAAAAATGATCACCCATCAGGTACTAAACATTACAATGCATTAAAATCAAGTTTATTATTAATTGAGCATCCTCCCTCACTGTCTGCCACCACACAAATCATCAATCATCACTCACAACCACTCACTCATTGTTGCAATAGTTGCAGTTACCTCTTCCAATCCAAGTAACAGTAGGTTTGGTAGTAGCTACACAGTTGTATCTTTGACACAGGCAACACATTGGAATTTGGTATTGGCACTCTTGTAAATCAATGATCATCATGGGCAGCCCTGCTAAGTGATGCAAAAAAAGGATAGGCATGGGAGGGAGGCAGGCATTGTCTCCAATGTCATGAAGGAATTGTGGAGGCACTGCACACTGGTCCAACTTCAAAATGGCTATATATGTGACTAGACAATGGTGGGGCAGCATAAAATTAATACAAACATAATATTCCACTGGCTACTTTGTTTTGCAAAGAAAGGAGTTCAATGAGAAATAATAAAAAAAAGTTCTATGGTGGCACTGGCATACTCAGTCTGGCAAGTAGAGTTCATCCTCAAACTTAGGTGGTTCACCCAGAAGTTGGTCAGCAAACACACTTGATTCAGACCAATCATTCTCCTCCTTTGCTGTTTCAGGAACAGTGTGATTGTGTGGTATGAAATGTTGGTTGATTTTGATCATAGTCAATCTATTCTTGTTTTGAGGCAAGAGACTGGTGTTTCTCACTGTAACAACTGTACCAGCTGCACTGAACACATGCTCGGCAGATACCCTGGCCACAGGGCAATTCAGGTATTTTATTGACAGTCTGCTGAGCTGTGGTTATTGGCACATCTTCACATACCAATACATCAAGGACTTTTTGTCCACATAGACTTCTTTTAGTTCATCCAGATACTCCTGGAACATTCTCTGAATGGTCATTGGTTCTGCTACTTGCTCAACCATCTTTTGTCTTCACCCCTGCACTGGACGTAAGATCTGCTACTTGAAACCAAGCCAATGCAGAGGTTGGGTTGATTCTTCTGTTGCTGTTATTGCCAGTGTTCTGGTTGCTGGTATTGGTTGCTCTGAGACAAGACTGCTTTCACTGGAAGTTGAAGGTGGCACCCCAGAACTGTGGTGTGGGTCTCTAAGTGACAGCCATTCTTCTTGCAGGTCTCCGGCTTGCTCAACAAGCCACCTCTTGTATTTTGAAACATCCCCTTCAGAGAAAAGAATTAAAGTGGGCAGAGTTTTTGTGTACCGTGGATCAAGTAGTGTGGCACAGATGTACTCTTTGGTTGTGATTATGTCAATTTGCAGCCTTGCATTCCAAACCAAATGAAAGATGAAACTGTCAACCAAGGCATGCACTTCTGTGTTTATGTTCACAACTGTGAGTACAAACCATTCAAACACCTTCTTTAGCTGGTACTATAGCATATGCAACAACAGGATAGTTTGCCCCATCGTACTGTCCTCCTTGCTAACTTCCCATGTGAAAACCGCAAAAGGGAGTAGCATCTGTGTCAGCAGTTAACTAGGCCCCATTTGTTCGCATCCATGGTCATAGCTTTCCCAAATGCATCCCCTCTTCTTTGAATGACATAGTCATTGATCTGTTTGTTCTGGTCAAACAGATGTTGCAAGATATAATAGGTCGAGTTCCATTGTGTTGGCTGTATCAGAGCTTTAACTAGTACCCTATTAGCATGCTCAATAATCCGCAACTGCTTTCAGGCTTTGAAAGAATGGCTGAGGAGATTTTTCTACAGGTGGTCAGTATGTTGCTGACTATGTCTTCTTTGTTGAGAAAGTCTTGCACAACCCGGTTGATGCAATGCGCCAAATACAGGACCCTAAAATAGCCACCATCTGCCATGACTTGACTATGTTACTGCCATTGTCCGTGGCAACAAAACCAATTCCGAGACCTCTGGGTCACATTTATTCAGACACCTTGCCCTTAAATTCATCCAAGATGTTTGCAGCTGCATGTGATTTCTCAGTAGCAAACATGGCTACTGTTGCATGCCGCTGAATGCTCTTAAAACTTTCTTTAGAGCCAAGACCTGTCGATAGCTTTTGCTTTACCCCTGCAAAAGAGAGCCAGTGTGCAGTGATGCATATGTAATAAGTTGTCTAACAACAGTTCCACATGTCTGTCTTCATGTGGATAGTGTGAACAAAACTTTGATGCAAAGCTTGTCCAACCCGCTGCAGCACATCGTGAAGTAGCACTGGAACAGCAACTCTGGCATAATAGGTCTGACTTTGAGCCTTCCATTTCGGGCAGATGTCTGCCACAAATTCTAAGAATCCCACTCTTTCCACAAAAGAGAAAGGGAGGAGGTCCTGCGCTAGCGTTTTGCCAGTTTCCCATTGTAAAAACGTGCTGTTGATTGGTTGTGGTCATAAGGCCCCTCCTCCCTAAACATGCCTGTAATGGTAGCCTGCATTTTCTTCTTTTCTTGGGCCACTGACACAGGTGACTTTTGAAATGTAGGTCGTGGTAGCCTCGGTGTGCGTCGCAGTGAGGCAGTCACCGTATGCTGTGGTGTCTCCATCTGACTCTGAGTCTTCTTGTGCCATTGTGAAGTCACTGAGGCTGGTGATTCTGATGGTGTATTGCTAGGGACAGGGCTGCTTTGCGCAAATATGTCACCCTCTTCTTCCTCATCATCACCTTCCACTGTAATTGGACTTGTAGCTGATGTTCTCTGTCTCTCCTCACCTTCACAATCATGATCACGTTCAGCACATTTTTTAAGGTGCTCCTCCCACCGGATTGCGTGATGTTTTTTCATATGGGTCGTTTGGCCTCCAGTACCATAATGTGAACCAGGCTTACCTCAATGAACATTTGTGTGGCGAATGGTGCATATTTCAATGTGCTCCCATTGTGTGTTAACCGTAAAAAAGTCTTAAACTGGGTAGAAATAAGTTTTTACTGAGCCACTGCCAATGCCTGACAAAGAAGTAGAGATAGGTGGGTGTGTCGTTGATTGTCTCTCTGCAGTGCATACTTCTACTGAGGTAGGGGTAGAGGCATGGCTAAGCTGGGGTTTGGCAAATGTGGGAGCTGGAGGTGCTACCTGTGCCACATCCCTCAGGGCAGGTTAAATTGTAATGTCGGACTCCTCTGTGTCACCTTCCACAATGACTAATTCTTCGTTGTCATTCTCCTCACCATCCCCTACCAAAGTTCTAAGGCTTTTTAGGAACTTTTCTCTTCCCTTGCCTCTCCTGGCGTCTGCCGAACACCCCTGGGGTCCATGTTCCAATCATCATCATAAGAAGTGATGGTTGAGAAGATGGTGGACTAGTACCCTTTCTTTTCCTTGCTGGTGATCTGGGAGCCAATGATTGTAATATAGGAGGTTCTTGCTCGAGAGCGAGCACCAAAACAAATCTCGAGTGGGCGAAAGGAAACAGAAACTCTGCTTCACGCCAGAAGTAACTCCGTGCTCTGCCACAGAGGGCGCAGTGCCCGAATTGAGAAAACTCTGTGAACGGAGCGGAGTTTCACGCCCAGACCTAATTAAGAATAGGAAATGTTGAAAAATAAAACATTTTTGTTCAGCACATGGATCATCTTGATTGATATAATGTTGATGGAATTTTGATAAACAACATGTGAGAGGGTGAAGTTTGACAAATCCTATTTTTATCAGGCTTTTGAACAATGCAGATTGTGCTTTTGTACTACCCTCAGTACTACTGAGTAGAAATTATATTGTTATTAATGTGTGTACAAGGTTTTCATTTTTTATTTTGATAATTTTGTAATTGGGAAAAGCTAGAGATTTGGTGTCTGGTGTCTCTGGACTCACAATTCAAATTCACAATTTATGGTGTAAGCCTGAAAATTCTATTTTTAGAAAGTTGCCATTTTCTTACTTTGACCATTTTGTGCCTCCTTTTTGTGGTGTTTTCACTGTATTACTGTAATTAAACTGTGCCCAAACAATGCACACATTGCCTCTTAATTTAAGCCTGATTGCTCTGTGCCAGGCTACCAGAGGGTTAGCACAGGTTAATATAGGTTGTGTATCTGACTTACCCTGACTAGGATTGTGTCTCCTGCTTGGACAGGGTGTTTACTTTGCCAACCAGACACCTCGATTTCTTACAGGCCATAGCCGTGAAGTTCAAATATAGGCATAGACCTGATGAAGGTTAACTCAAATGAACAAAATCAAAACAGTATATGTTTGTCTAAATGTGCATGCCTAACATTAAACAAAAATGATACATGCATTGTTTATTGTCTATAAATAATATGAAAGCAGCCTTATTAGTATAAACAGACAGACCTCTTTCCACAAATTCTCAACTTACAGCACTTACACACAAACCCCTGTGGAGAATAATTGCACCTTTGCATGAAGGTGCCAACATCAAACAGATAAGGATAAATTCACCAGGTAATCAAAGAGGCCCTTTGATTAGCAGACAAAAGCAAGGATCCAATTTTCACCATATGTGAACTTCACTGGTGAGATGTGCGGGGTTGCACCATGAAGTTTTGGTGGTGTAGGACCCCACTAAGGTGCCAGAGATGAAGATCTATTAGGCTAACTTGACTGGACTATTGATATCAGCAGGAGAATTGAGCATATATTGCGAATAAGGGATTGAACCTATATTGGGTGAAGATCATACCTGACGAATTTTCCACTTTTGTAACCCTGACGAAGTAAACATGTGGTGAATGAAAAGCGTTAGCTTTTTGTTCCAAATCATCAAAGAAAACATAAAATAAAACATTTTGGATTATATTCTACTGTGATTGGACTCACATTTAAATGGACTCCTAATCCAGTGGTGCATCACCATTTGTGTGTTTGGATACTGTCTTACTGTGTGGTCGCACCTTCGGAGTGGCAGGTGCTTGGTTAGGTGCATGCAGCAAAATAACAAATCTAGAGAAACTGGGACAAGTGGGAGGTGCAATGCCAGGAGTGGCTTGCTGCTTTATTGCGTTTATGATTTCAATTATTTGCTAAATCTGAATACTTCTGTAATCCCACAATTAAAAGGAATGGGTACATTTGTGGACTAGTACAAGGATCATACAGAGAATTTTAGAGAAAGTCAATGCTGACTTTAAAGGATGCATGACATTAGTCATTTTCAACACTGGCACATAATAAGTGTAAAAGAATACAGTGGAGGGTTAGTAATAAACACCCAAACAAGGCTGGTCATAAAATGAGGATATCGACCAAGTGAGGCAGTTCAAGATAAAAGCATATTGCTAGAGATCTATTATTTCAATTTATATATAGGTGATAAGCATACTTTGCCACAATGACGATGGAACATCCTTTAATATATTGGTCCACCTGCCGAATTTAGATGCAGGTGGACCATAGTTTGGTAAGAGCAGAGACTACTCCTGGTACGCCATGCCCAAAATGCTCAGACGGCTCTGCGGAGTAGGGCATCATCCAAGAAATGTCTACATGTCCACCCTCCTTATTTAGACAAGCAGACATGTAGCCTTTTTTTTTACTGTCCATCACTGCCAGGAAAACCCTCTCCGAGGGCCACTACACCTGACTAATCCAGATCTGAATACAAGTTCAAGCCTAAATTCATTCTATGGTTTCCCCAGTGTAAAAAGTAACGTATCGGCACAATGGCTGTCAACTATTGCTCCGTCATGATTAAGTTTCTTAAACAGGAGAATTGAAATACTAGCTTTCCATGGAAGTGTAATTTGATCCAATGATAGTAAGAAATTGAAAATATCAATAATCATGCTGTAAAATATTGGGATTAGAAATCGACATGCTGGTACTGAACAAATGCTATGTGGAGAGCCTAACTTAATTGTTTCACAGCAATTAAGACATTTTTCAGTAGAACCTGAGAAGAGGATAAACAGGTACCCTCATTGGAAAGTGAAGTAGTTGCAGAAACATATGATTGAGGATGCTGTTCAAGAGATTTTTATGCCCTGGGATATCGCTTGAACTTTAGAAATGAAAAGCAGAGCCTGTTCATTGCAAAAATATTGTAAAACACACACTTTATACTCACATTTATGGTCCACAATCATTTTATTGGAGTAGAAAAGTTGATGACTGATGTTATACACTCATAATACTAAAAAGACAGTGTGCTGTTGCTAAATAAAAAGACTTAGGCTAAGACCAATCATGTACCCTAGTGGTTGGCAGGTTATAAGGGATATTTTAATTATCGGAGCAAGAGCCCTCACCCCTTAGAGGGGTGACCTGCTTCATTATCTGGCTAGCTCCTCTTTGAGCTGGCGCTTCCATGCACAATGGGCCCCTATGTAGGCACTCTTTTCTGGAGATCTTTTCTCCCTCTGTGTGCCGTGCAGATATTGAGATGGACTTAATATCACTCAAAAGACCTATACTGACTGAATCTGTAGACTGGTAGAAACAAAATTAAAATGAACTAATGCATCCCTCCAAGAGTACTTTATTATGGAGGTCCTTATGAAGGATTCAAAAACAAAGAGGGAATATGTTGGGAAAAAATGTTCCAAAATATTTACCTAAATGGTCGACATGTTTCTTGCCCAATTAGTCTCTACAGATCTGTGGCAATTCATCAGGACTAAATCTACATCTAGTTGGATCCTTTGCTAAATTCATAAAGTATTCCCACTGATCGAATCATCCAGATAAGTGTGCACTCAGGCATATTTATACCTTTTTTATTTTGTGAGAAGATTTCACACCCTAAACCTGCACAAACTCTACTCGAATCGGGGTCTCTTGGTACTAGTGAGATCTTCCGCCACTCGTAGATATTTATCTACTCTCCGTGGACATTGCCTGCGAACTACCCCATCTCCGCTGTCTTGAAGGAGTCGGAAGTGTGTGTGTTGGACCTTGATTACTCCCAGTCCCTCTATTTTGTTTATTATGTTATCCACTGCAATATTGAGAGTACACAGATTATCAGATTTATCTTTAGCAAGTACCTGCTTAAAATTACACAGTAGGTCCCTACGCAGAGGGGTATCATCATCGGTGTACACAGTTCTTCCACTAGTAATGAGTTTAAATGCAAACCATGTTTGACATTGTGAGTTCTAGAACTGGCACATTTAATGGGAGCTTCACTGCTTAGAATTTCATGGAATCTCTGAGTAAATCTTCCAGAACATTTTCAACATAAGGACCAGATATGGCCTGGTCCAGTTGACTCTTCGGATGCATTGATTTTGAGACGAATACCCAGAGAGAATCAACAACAGTTTTGCCAAAAACTTTCACTGTTATGAACACGACAGTTGAACTCCACTAGTTTAATGCATTGGCTAATGATAAAAAATTAAAAATCAACACAACCAACTGTCCAAGTACTTTAGTTCCAGTATCAGGAGAGGGGTATATCACCACAAATGCCAAGGTGGTGTCAGAGGGGATAATGCAACATCAAAAACGTAACTCTGGATAACAAATGCAGAAGTTTCAAAGCTGCAGCTCGAATGCCCACAGTGGAGTAAATTTCCAACAACTTTAATATCTCTCTTATATCTATCTTACTCTAAGAGATAGAAAGAGGTTTTACCAGGACTCAGGTTTAGGTTCCCCATTGTTTTCACAGCAGTAACACTTGCAAGATCAGTTGGTGAGTGACGAAAGTTAAAACACAGTGCAATGTGTTGTATGGAGCCCCTTTTGGACAAAACAAAAACTGTTGTAATGCTCAGTTGGTGATCCATGCATTCGGAAATTCAAGTTAACATGGAGCACATGACAAATTATTTACTTACCCCAGGCCCAGCATTACTAAAGGGAATGCAGGTTTTAATCCCTCCCACAATCTCCAATGGTAAAGGTGCAAGATGGACAATGACAGCATCCCTTATTCCAAGCTCATTATCCATGCATGGTTTCTCTGAAGAGTCAAACCTGTGCCATTCAGCAGCAAAGTATGGATGCTATAGTCCATAATTATGGCAAGACAAACTGACCCCTTAGCACCTGGTTGGATAATAAAAGACAGTCATAATTGGGGTGCAGTGGTTCCCTCAGGACCCTGGACCGTCGCATCACTGAGCCTGATTCAATATTGATAGCTTACCTTCTGGTGCTACTAAAGTCTACAGTGATTCATTATACTATGTATAGTACTGGTTTCTTCATGCTACTTCTAATTGACCACTTTCGCTTCCAAATAATGTCGACCATTGTCCTGGCAAAATCTGCATTGTGCAGCTAAAATTACAACTGGTAAATTTCACATTCCTCACTCAATCATACCGTTTCTCTTTAAGTTCGCAATCAAGCTTACAAGCTGAAATGAAGCAGATAATGACATAATATATTATTACCACGTGAAATTCAATTACAAAACCGAGTCAGGGTTGTATGTGACCTTGTATATCTTGATTGACAGGTTGGCTGCACAAGAATGAACCTGGACTGAGAATGGGACAATTACCTGCTCGATGGCATGGGTATAAAAGGCCGGGTTTCCATGTCATATTGTTACCTATCCATCCTTTGCTGAACCTCTATACATGTATATTTATAGAAAACGGCTGCAAAATGTGTGAAATTATATTTCAATAAAAGGTGCTTAGGGTCTCACTAATGGCCAGCCACTTAAAGGGTAGCCATTCTAAAATCATAATTGGATGCTCTAAAAGCTAGTACTGTGAATGCAAGTGTTAGAATCCTATAATAGCTATTCTTCCTGCATTGTTAACACATGGAGGAAATGAGGTCTGACGTTTTCATCCCCCAGTGATTATACTGGGTGTTAAAGCAGTGACATTTAGAGACTGTCAGAACATTTCAAAGATGTAAACACCATGACAACCACAAAAAAAGCTTTGTGACACTGCAGGCGAAAATGGAGTCAGGTTCACAGCTCCATTGGTAACATTTCAATGTATTGGTATTCCCATGGTAAAACTACTTTTTATCACATTGTGCATAGAGGCATGTACATCTGCACTGCAATGGATGCAGATAGACACAATTTAGAAAGGTCTTTTCCCATATTGCAGTGGTGGCCTGGCCCTCTTCTAACACAGGAAACATGGCTTTGAAGAGGCCAGACTTGATGTTGGAAGAGCACTGACCTTTCACGAGAGTGCATAGGAGAGACAGTGATTGCAGCGGGCAAGGGTGAGCAGACCTTGTGCAAGGGAATGCTATCAGAATCGCGTCAAACTCTACTCACTATGTATGTCACCTACCCAGAATGCCATGTCATCGCCTTGGGATATTATCAGGTGCCCCGGTGGGTGAAGGACCACAGCTGCACCATCAACCCAACACCATGCAGAGGGCGAGAAGTAGCAGCACTGATCCTTTTTGAGATCATATGGGTGGGACAGCATGCACATTGGTGACTAGGGGCCATATGTATCAAGCCTTTTTCCCATTTGCAAACGGGCAGATTCTCAGAATCGGCCCGTTTGCGAATTGGAAAAAGCCTTTTGGGATGTATCATTCCAAAATGCCATCGCAAAATAGAGAATTGCAAAATTTGCGATTCTCTATTTTGCGAATGCAATTAAGGAATTGTAAATTGCGATTCCTTAAATGCAATTGTGGAAGCACCAGAAATATGCTATTTGGCCTTAAGGAATTGCAAATTGCCACCAACTTCAAGTTAGTGGTAATTTGCGATTTTCTTTAAAAAAGCACATTTTTGATTTTTTAAAAGTGCCTTATGTCGCACATACATGCCCTTGGGGCATGTATGTGAGCAAAATGTGCACACATGCATATTTCAGGGGTGCAAAAGGGTGTCCTTTTGGCACCCTTGCAACCCTGAAATTGTATTCTCAATTTGCGATTCTCTAATTGGTAATCGCAAATTAAGAATGTCTGCCCATTCATTCCTACGGGCCTCCTAGCCCATAGGAATGACTGGGAAGGTATTCCTTATTTGCGAATCTCAATTTGCGATTCACAAATAAGGAATATTTAGGATTCGCAAAATGTTTAGCAAATCCTACATACATTGCATTTTGCGATTCTCTAATTGCGATTCACTAAAAATTGCAATTTGAGTATAGCAAGACTCTTTTTTGATACATATGGCCCTAGATGAGATAAGAAACCAGGAGAGCAGGCCCTCTCTTTGTTGATCTCTTTTCCCACCCAACCGTGCCCTCTAATTGACAGAGGGATGTGAGAAGGGCTTGTTATGATTATCTGCCCATCACTGCTATTAGTGCAGATACTTGTGCATTCCGCCATCCGTGCTGTTTTCAATTGGCTGCTGGCCTATGCACTTTATTAGCTGACTGGATAGTTGTGGGTGGGTTGCAGGCTGGGCAGGTGGGGAGATCTGTGAAAAGCCCTACTACAGTCACTGGAGGTTTTGTGAACTCACTTCTAGGTTGAAACTATATTGTAAGGATTTGTGATTGTGCCTTGTTTGTGGATCCTACCCATATGCTCACCTGCTAACGGAGCATTTGCTTCACATATGGACAAAGTTTTATAGAAATTATAACGGGATGATAAAAAATTAAGCATGTGGTAGCTTTGAGCATAAAGAAAGGCACACTTGTTAGCAACGAGAAAGAAAGGAAGACGAAAACAGCAACTATGTCCGTTAAAAATCAGATGGATCCCACAAACGTACTAAAACAAAAATATATTTCATTCCATTCAAGCTTTGCATACCTTCCCTGCATGCGCCATTCAAATAGCACACGCCACTAACTAAAAAAGAAAAAGAGACAGGCACATTAGCCATTCTGCTCTTTTTAATAGTAGCTGACACTTATGGAACACTCAAATGCTCTCACCTCATGAACCTCTGAAAGATACCAAGCTCAGCCTCTCTAACTCTCTGTCTCTGCCTCTCTCCAGATACCTCACATCTCTCTCTCTGTCTCTGAATGAACTTCAACTCTCTTTTACAACCTCACCTCTCTCTACTTCATCTCCCTTGCTACCCTTCAACCACATTTCTCTTGACGTTTTTATGTTGACTCACTGATCTTAACCTAATCGGTCTTTTACTCATATCTACCTTACCGCTCTTTAATACTACCTTGCATCCTTCTATTCATTTCTCACTACCTAACCTCTGTTGATGCTTTCTGAAATAATCTTATAAGATAATATATAAAGCGGTTGTATGACGGAGGCCTGCATGGCTTAACCACAAGTGCCTCTACAACCCGGTCCCAACCACAAATGTATCTCAACCATGCATTCCTTTACCACGCATGCCTTTACCATGCAATTTCATTGTAAAGGCATGGGTGGTACCATATGCATGGTAAAGATCACCACTAGCCAGAGCCCCCTCCATGCCCTAAGCTCTAAAATCCTATTACCCTACCTCGCACCCCCACCCAGAGGCCTAAAACCTACCTCACCATGCCCTTAAAACTACCCCTGCCCTGAAGCTTAAAACCCTGTCCCCTACCAAAAACTACCCCAGCCCACCTGCCCTGGGCCCTAAAACGTACCCCTCACTGGCCTATAAACTACCCCTACCCATTCCCGCAGCCCGAGGCCTAAAACCCACAGTTAAAGAAATTAACCCGCCCTGAGCCCTAAATCCGACACCCACCCCTAAAACCTCCCCCCAACCCCAGCCCTCAAAACTACCCCAACCCCCTCCCTGACCTTAAAACCCTACCACCTTTTAAAAAGATTGAACTCTCCCCCACCCTGAGTCCTAAACCCTTAAACATTACCCCCCAAAACCAGGCCACAGCCCTTAAAAGAACCCACCTTCCCCCCTGAGCCCTACAGCTGACCCCACCACTAAAAACTACCCCCCAAGCCAGCCCCAGACCCACTTACCTGTCAGTGTCTGGAGCTTCCTGTTCTGACGCTTCCTCTTCCTCTCCCCGCCAATCTGGACATTGCTTCGCTATCTGCCTTTACAAAGCATATGCGTGGTTAAGGCAGACGCGTTGTTCAGGCAAGCATGGTTACGCTTGTGAGGAAATGGCACACGTGGCTCAGCTCGCATTGTAAAGCCCGTTTCCCAGATACATAAATCAATCAGGGATTTGTGAAGCCTGCCTCTCACCTGTGAGGGTCTCAAGGCGCTGGGGAGGGGAGAAATGTGCAGGTACGTCTTACCCAAAGAGCTAGGTCTTGAGGCTCTTCCTGAAGGCATGCAGAGTGGGGAACATCTGATGCTGAGCAGGAGTTTGTTCCAGGTCTTTGCCACGATGTAGGAGTAGACTCTTCTATCTGTTCTGGCTCTGAGGATGCAAGAGGTTTCAGCAGCAAGGGCGAGGTCTGCGGAGGGGAGGCTTCTCTTGGTTGAGGTACTGGGGTCCGGTGTTGTGGAGGGATTTGTAGGTGTGAGTGAGTAGCTTGAAGGTCACTCTCTTTTCAACAGGGAGCCAGTGGAGGTTTCGTAGGTGCTGGGGATGCAGAGGACGAGTCTGGCAGAGGTGTTCTGGATGGTCTGGAGTTTTTGGAGCTGGATTTTGTAGATTCCGGAGTAGAGGGCGTTTCTGTAGTCCAGTCTGCAGGTTATAAGTGCGTGGGTGACGATCTTCCTGGATTCGGGGGGATCCATTTGAAGGCCTTACGGAGGATGCAGAGGGTGTTGAAGCACGTGGAGGTGACGGCGTTAACCTGTCGGATCATGGTGAGGGATGAGTCAAGTATGATGCTGAGGTTGCAGGCGTGGTCCATAGATGTGGGGGGGTTTCCAAGGGCAGTGGGCCATCAGGTGTTGTCCCATGCGGGGGATGGGTCAGAGGACGAGGATTTCTGTCTTCTCTGAGATGAGCTTCAGGCAGCTGTTGCTCATCCAGGAAGCAACGTCTTTCATTCCTTCCTGGAAGCTTAGTCTAGCGGTGTCGGGTTCCTTTGTGAGGGAGAGGATGAGCTGGGTGTCGTCAGCGTAGGATACTATGCTGAGTCCGTGCTGTCTGACGATGGCAGCGACGGGGACCATGTAGATGTTAAAGAGCGTGGAGCTGAGCGATGATCAATGGGATACTCCGCAGATATTCTCTGTGGGTTCGGAGAGGAAGGGCGGGAGTCTGATTCTTTGGGTTTGGCCAGTGAGGAAAGAGCGGATCCACTCGAGGGCAGATCCCTGTCTGCCGGCATTGTGGAGTCTGGTGGTGAGTGTGCGGTGGGAGACGGTGTCAAAAGCTGCTGAGAGGTCTAGTAGGATGAGGGCCACCATGTGGCCCTGGTCGAGGAGAGTGCATATATCATCTCTGGCGGCTAGGAGGGCGGTCTCGGTGCTGTGGTTGCTGCGGAATCCGGATTGGGAGGAGTCAAGAATGGAGTTGGCTTAGATGAAGTTCGTAAGCTGAATGTTGCAGATCTTCTCAGTTACTTTAGCTGCAAGGGGAAGAGAGAGATGGGTCTGTAGTTTTTTAGATCCGTCGGGTCTGTGGAGGGTTTCTTGAGGAGGGGCTTGACTGCGCATTTCCAGTCATAGGGGAATGTGCCGGTTTGAAGGTGTAGTTGATTGTGTGTTGCAATTTATGTGCTATGGCGGTGGCAGCTCTGTGGAAGACGTGCGCAGGGCAGGGGTCCGTGGGGGATCCTGAGTGAATGCTCTTGATCGTTGTGGCGGTGTCTTCTGTAGTGACCGGGTTCCAGGCGGAAATGGCAGGCTGGCTGGCATTGCTGGAGGTAGGTGAGGTTTCGGAGTCTGGTATCTGTTAGTTGAAGTTATCGTAGAGGGCCTTGATCTTGAGATGGAAATAGGAGCCAAGGTTGTTGCAGAGGTCCTGGGAGGGTGTGAGTCTGAGGCTTTGCTTGGGGTTTGGTGAATTCCTGTATGATGTTGAAGAGATCCTTGGAGTTGCTGGAGTTGGCGAGGATCTTGTCCTGGATGAAGTTCCTTTTGGTGGATCTGATGCGTTGGTGGTATTCTGTCATGAAGTTCGTGTAGCTGGTCCGTGCTTCCGGGGTTTTGCTGTTTCTCCAGACTTTCTCGAGACATCTGCAGGTGCGTCTGGATTTTTTAAGGTTGGTGTTGAACCAGGTGGCTTTCGTAGGGCACTGTTTGTTGGAGTTCCGGAGGGAGGCGAGCTTGCCTACACCATCAGTGATCCATTTGTGAAGTTTGTGGACTGGCCATGGGTGGTGTTCGGCGTTGATAGCTGGCGGTTGTTGTACAGCATCTTCACAAGATCTGAGGCAGTGCTTTCCTCAAGAATAGATGAGGTAATGTGTCCATATATAAATCAATAATGTCATTTAAATAGGCAACATATTCGATACATAAGCTTTCTGCAGATGGGTTAAAGAACAGAAACCATTAAGTTTTATTAGAAGAGTCAAACTTTATTTCCGAGAGCAAAAATATAGTTAAACAATCATTATTAGGAATTAGCATAAAAGCTAAAGAGCTAGACATTATGAAATGGGTCTGCTCCAAAATTAAAGAGAAAAGCTCGAGATAAAAGGCTATGTAAGAAAATCAGACAAGTCTGGCTCACCTCAGGAATGAACTCTTTATATAATACAATTCAAAGTGAAAATCGCAGAGTCAGGATAGGGTTAGAAAAAAGTAGCATTGGTTCAATGGATAATAATATAGAATTAATACATCATTATGTAACACCATCTCAGCACCATCCCCTAAAAGAATTTTAAATGAGCAGCCTTTTGACCTAATGCCATCAAATGTGACAGTACAAATCTATTTACACAAAGAATATTAACAGCCTCACAAGAAGAATAGGCCATCTGAAACATAGACATGAAGGATCTTGAACAGTTACATTTTGCAAGACTGCTTCCTTTGAGGCTCACCAAAAACAGAATGGCATCACAAAAATGTCTGAGCTGCAATGCTCAGCTTAGTGTTTTGTTCTCCATAGAGCTAGAGATATTTTGGGCGAACAATACCCAATAAACTCCAATTCTCCTAGGAGAAATCGGGATCATCTCTTCTGTATCTGGAACAATTTTGGGGGGTTTTGGAACAAAAGGTGCATCTGGGTTGAGATGGATTATATGGTGATTCTTGGATGGTTCAGTGATGACCTACTACCCGTTTTATGTGTCACTTTCTTTTTGCAGTGATTGGCAGATAAAGCCCACCTCTGCCACATAATTCTCTGCCTCTGCTTTGGAGTTCTATATCTACATAGAGGAGGGGGAGAAATCTACCAGTAATGCGGAATAAGCAGATTAATATTTGAGGGAACAAAAAAACATGCATGGTATTTTAAAAGGCACCTCTGTGGTATCTGATCAAAATATTGATGCTCAAAGGTTTTGCATACTTCAATTAGACAAACGGGTATATTCTCTGTCAATAACATGTGCAACGTCCTGATGTTAAGTGACATTACTATTTTTGGTGAATGATGTAGGTAGTTAGACAATAGTGTTGATGAATAAGTCATCTGGTGTTTTTGGATGGATATTACATATAGATTTGCGCATTTAGTATTTGCTTATACCAAAGAACAGTGGTCTCCGTTTACAAAATTATTAAACATTTGAATAAATAAAGGAAATGTTATAATAACAAAAAACAATATCAACAGAAATTCGATTAAAAAGGTGCCAGTGAGAACAAATATGCTTAATAAAAGGTTGCACACAATAAATAATATTACAACGTAAGAGTGTATCACAATAAATTACTGCATTCATGAAATGATTGTAGGGTTATGCGAACAGAGTCGACTGCGTTTAGATACCTCAGGAATAGAGATTATTTTTATTTATTTATTTATTTTATGTGTTTTATAGAGCGTGAACTTGACCCGTTAGGGTATCAGAGCACTTTACAGGAGAGCAAAGCAATATACAGACAGACTTAGAATCGACCAATTACAGCTCGAGTAGTAATATGGTGCCGGATACATAAGGTAAAGAGGAGCATGTATTTACAGTTTACATAACCAATTACTCAAAGCGAGATACCATATTTACAGAATACGTTTACAATTATTCAGACCGGGTCCCAAGTTTCTGATGTTTCGGGTGAACCAGTACTCAGAAGGGAGGTAGTGGACCGCCATAGGTCGGGCCATAAAAGTAGTTGAGGCAATATTAGACAAGATATTTGCCCATAAGGAAGGTTTTGGCATCCTTTTTGAAGCGAGTCAGTGAGGGGATTCTTCTGATGTCGGGTGGGAGAGAGTTCCATATTCTTGGAGGAGCCCCTGAGAAGGCCCGATTGTAAGTTTTTATTGCCCGAAAGCGTGCAGGTTGGAGCAGGAGATTTCTGGCAGATCGGGAGTTTCTGGTTCCTCCGGAGATCATAAGTTTCGGTGTCAGATATGCAGGGGAGTTAGAATGTAAAGCTTTGTGCGTGATGCATGCTGGTTTGAGCTGAATTCTTGCCTCCAGGGGAAGCCAGTTGAGAGCTTTCAGGTGTGGGGAAATATGATCGTATTTCCTTGTGCCGGTAAGTAGTCTGGCGGCCGCATTGGGGCAGGCTTTAAGAGGTGCCAGGGAGATCTTGGGTGAACCCAAGAGGGTTGAGCAGCCGTATTACAGTCTAGAGATGACGAGTGCTTGGACTGCCATTTTTAGGTTGGGAGCATCAAGGAAGGGTTTCAATTTCCTAAGGTAGCTCAGGTGGAATCTGGCTGTTTTAGCCATAGAGTTTATGTGGTCTCGCATGTTAAGGTTGGTGTCAAGGGTAGTTCCCAGGGATTTAGCCGAGTTCACAATGGTCGGTGGGCAATTTAAGGCTGTGATAGCCTTAATCCATGATTGAATATCTAGGTTGGCATTGGGAGGGGAGATCACGAGAAATTCTGTTTTCTTTGCATTGAGTTTGAGTTGATTGGATGCGAGCCATTGGACGGTGAGTTTCAGGGCTTCGTTCAGGGAGAGAATCTCTTCGGGAGAAGAGGTTTTGATGTAGATCTGGGTGTCATCAGCGTACATATGATAGGAGATATTATCTGCGCGCAATACTTCGATAAGCGGTTCTAGGTAGAGGTTGAAAAGGGTGGGGGACAGGGTTGATCCTTGAGGGACTCCAACTGTGACCGGGGATGGTGATGAATGGTTGCCGTTGATCAGGAATCTCTGTGACCGGTTGTGGAGGAAAGACCTAAACCAATCTAGAACAGTGCCATCCAATCCTATTCTGAGTTTGAGGCGTTCAAGTAATTTTTCATGGTTGACTGTATCGAAGGCCAAGGATAGGTCCAGGAGGATTAGGATTAGGAGACAAGTTTTGCCTTGGTCGAGGGCTTCGAGGGCATCATCCACGATGTGGAGCATGGTGGTTTCGGTGCTGTGCCCTGGTCTAAATCTGGATTGGAAGTCATCAAGGAGGTGGAAGTTGTTGATGTGGTGACTTAGCTGTTGTTGCACACATTTCTCCAGCACTTTGGCTAAGAGGGGGATGTTGGAGATGGGTCTGAAGTTGTCGGCGGAGGCTGGATCCAGCGATGGCTTTTTGAAGATGGGGAGGACTTGGTTGGCTTTTTTTTAGAGAGTCAGGCTTCGTTCCCTGCTGGAGGCAGGCGTTGATTATTGTAGTCCAGCTGGGAATAATGGATTGGGCGACGACCGCTAGGCAGTTGGCAGGGAGCGGGTCATTGAAATGGTTGTTTGGTTTTAAGGTAGAAAGGATTTTAGAGATGGAGTCTTCGTCATAGTCTTTGAAGACAATCCAGTGAGCGTGATTTTTGGGAGGAGCCTGTGGGTGCGTCGCGGTGGGAGGAGGCAGGTCAGGAAGGGTTTGAGGGTGTGTGATGGCACTGAGTTCGTTTCCAAGGGCCAAGATTTTGTCAGTGAAGAAGGAGGAGAATTCCTCTGAGGATATAAGAGATCTGGGGGTTTCTTTCAATGTTTTGGCCAGTTTATTAGATTGGTGTTTGACCAATTCGAAGAGCTTGTGGGGTCTATTCTTGGCCTTCTCAAGTTCCGTTCTGAAGAAGTCTTTTTTTGAGTTGAATATGTTCCTGTTGTAGGCATTTCTGGCCTGGTGGAGGAGTTTTAGATGTGCGGTAGAGGGGTGCTGCCCCCAGGATCTTTCAGCTTGCCGGAGGGCTCTCCTCTCGTTATTAAGGGATACCGTGAACCAGGGGTTTCTGTCTTTGATTTGGGTTCTTTTCAGTTTTAGTGGGGCTAGATCGTCCAGGATGTTTGAGATGGTCGCAGAGTAGTGATCATTGAGGTCACTATGCGAAGGGGGGGAGGTCAGATTTGCATCAGGCCTCAAGTTCACTTCAGTCCAAGTTCTTGGTGTCTCTGATCCAGCGTTTAGGAATCGCTGGTTGCGGTGCTTCTGTCTTGTTCGTGCCAGGTAGATGGAAGGTGATGGCATGATGGTCAGACCAACCGCATGGGTCAATAGAGATAAGCTTAACAGTTGATTCTTTGGAGATGATCCAGTCAAGGGTGGCCCCTTTTGAGTGAGTTGGTAGTGAGCAGGCTTGGATCAGGGCTTGATCTGCCAGGAGGTGTTTGATGGCGTTGACATGTGGATCCTTGGGATCGTTCCAGTGTAAGTTAAAATCGCCTAAGAAAATATCTTTGGTATTGGTGGGAATCTTAGCTGTGATGATTTCCATGAGGTGGTTGGTGAAAGAGTCGTTCCTGCCTGGAGGGTGGTAAAAGATGTGAAGGTTGCATAGTTGGGTGGAGTTGCTGCAAATAGCGAGAGCGAGGTATTCGCAGAATTCGGTGGTGTCCGCCAGAAGTTCAGTGACAAGAAGGTTAGAGCGGTAGATGCAGACGATGCCTCCTCCTTTCTTGTTAGATTGTCTGTCCAGCCTTGCGATGTTGTAGTTAGGGGGGACTAGGAGGTCCAGGCATGGAGATGAGGATTCATTGAGCCATGATTCTGTTAGGATTGCTAAGTCGAAGTTTTTGCAAAGGATGACATCAGCAATATCTGCGGCGTGCTTAGCTGCCGATCGGCAATTGATTAAAAGACTAGACAGGGAGGATTTGGGCATAATTTCAGGGGTCTGGGCGGACAGGTGGACAGGTGCTAGATAGCTTTTGACCACAGCTCTGTTACAGAGGGTGGCTGGCCTGTTAGGGTTGATAGTGACCGAGCGGATGGCATGTTCAGCATTCCCGTCAAGGGGAAGAGTGGTAGGTGTGGTGGAGTTGTAATCTTGGAGGATGGCGAGGATTTCAATTTCAGTGAGGTCTAGTGGACTTAGAGTTGGTGAAGAGGTGTAGGAGAGGGCCAGAGTGAGGGTTTCTTCCTCTGAGAGGTGGCATGGTTGTTTACTGGGACAAAGCTGTCTCAAGACTAGCGGAATAGGTTGTTTAGGATGCTCTGTCAAGTGCAAGGGCGTGGAGTTAGGCAGGGGCATGAGGTTGGCGAGGGAGAGTTCAGCAAGGTGGAGGAGGTTCATTAATTCCAAGATAGAGATGTGAATGCTCTGGGTAAGTTTGACAGCTCTGGAGAGCAGAGAGGCCATGTCCCTATCAGGTTGAGGCAATAGAGGGCGGGCATGGCAGTGGTTCAGGAGCCGTTATGTCTGCATGTATAGGAGATACTGGGAGGACTAGTACGGCCTGTGTTGTAGGTCATTGGATCAAAGCTGGGGCTCCTTTGCGGGTTGGGTTGAGGGCTGGGAGGGCAAGCACGACTTGTATCATAGGTCTTAGAGGGTGTACCAGTGGCATAGTCTACATGGAGGGATAGTAGGGATGGGACCAGAGGTCTAGGGGTGATTCTGGAGGCAAGGCCGGGTGCCGAGCTGGAGTGGATATGGGGGGGTCTGTGTTGGTAGACCTTAAGGGGGTTTGTGAGTGGCTAACTACGCTGGATAGGCTAGATGAGGACTCGTCGGGCGAGAATTGGTTACCCTGCCCAAGTCATGCACGTGGTTTCTAAGGAGGGTGAAAAGGTCTGCAAATGTTTCCAAGTTTTTGGTTGAGGCTTGGATCAGGATAATGCCATTTTTGTAAAGAGTGATGGTGAGGGCAGCTCAACAGTGTAGGGGAGGGTGTTATTGTTAGCTTAGTGCCGTATGGGATGTTCTTTGTTGCGCATTCATTGAGGAGGTGGGCAAAGGTTTTTGTGGAGTAGAAAATGAGGTCATTAATGACTATGCCGTTGTCCGCGCAATAGCGAAGGTCAGAGATCAGTGACTCAGGGTGCCTTTTCAGGGTGGAGTGCTTGAAGGATTTAGCGGTGGTTTTGGAGACGTTGGGGGGTAGACCAGAGTGTAAGATTTTGCCCCCATAGCGGATAGGCCCGGATTTGCCATGATGGCTCAGGTAGGCTACTTGAGGATCAAATAGGGACAGTCATGCAGTGGAGTGGGCTGAACACCGTACGGAAACTGGAGTTGAAATGTGTCAGTATCATGGGAGAGCGCACTATTAAGGTAAGAGCCTGGTTGGTAGCTCTCGAGAACATCTGGCAGGGATGAAGATGATTGGCTGGCAACTCTCGGGGAATAACTAGTGAGGGAGAGGATAGTACGGTTGTCTATAGGATTTTCACCCTTTTGTGGTCAGGCAGTGAGAGGTGAATGTATTGTCTTCAAACTGTGGCCATTTTAGGGTCAGGCGATGACCAGTCTGCCAGGTATAAGACTGCTGTGAAGATACCGACAATACATCATGGTTGGTGATAGGCAAAATATACTTCTAAAATGCTAACTGCTCACCTTTGATGATGCTTGAATGATCAGATCAGGGAAGAGCCATGGTCCCCGTATTTAACGCGGCGCCGCCATTTTAGGTCCAGGCCTGCGTCGATTTCTGCAATCATTACTTGAAGAGATCCAGAAAAAGCAATGATCCCGTATTTGTCTTGGCACCGCAACCGCCACGTTATGTAGCAATTTAACGATTCAGGCTTTATTGGACATTAGGGAAGATCAGGGGAGAACAACGATCAAAACGCCGCCATTTTAGGTCCGGGCGGAGATGCGGCGCATTATTCAAGCGCTGTCGCGTTGTGTAGTAGACTCACGATTCAGGCAGCCGATGGTGTGTTAATGATTAAATAAGGGGGAGATGGGGCGTAATATCCAAGCGCCGTTGCATTGTATTGCAAACTCACGATTCGGCTCAGGATAGTGCCCGGAGCAGATAGCGGAGGCCGATCACGGACCTAGTGTAGCTCGCTGGCTCAGCATCAGGCGATGAAATCGAGTCGCGGCCCCAGAGCGGGAGAAGCTGGCATGCAACGAGCGGACAGCACCGCAGGAGCCGACCTCAAGCCCAGTGCGAATCGCAGGGCTAAGGCTGTGATGCCTCGTGCCCGGTGCAAGTTGCAGGACTCAGGCTGTTCCTGGGATCCCGATTCACCAGGATAGTCACGGCAGGGACCGGAGACCCAATGCCATTGGTCAGGGTCTCATCATCGAAGATCCGTCCTTCCAGGGTGCTGGGCATCAGCCAGGCAGCGCGCAGATTACTCCGGGAGCTGGAAACCAGTCAAGTCGAGCAGCGCTGGGGTCCGGGCAGCGAGGGCGCCGATCAGAGCTGTGGTGGTCGACAATCCAGGTAAGTTCGCTGCCAAAATCAGTTTTTGTAATATGGTTCGGAGGGTTCAGCAGTCCGGTCCAAGGAGTGGGCAAGTGAAGTGCTGGTGAGGTGGTCGGGGATATTCACCAAATGGTGATCCCCTAGCCAGGAGCTCCTCGGGGTGCTCCTCCTCATGCGGCCATCTTGCTTTATCATCATTACTCTCTTAGATGGAAGCCCGAATGGAACTAGATAAAGTGAGGAAATAAAGAATGAAAATAGAAATAGTTTAGAAGAATAGAAACCTTGTCCCCCGTTCAAACAAGTGTGGTGACGGTCATGCTTTACTCATATCAGTCACTTGGAGTGAGTCCTGGGGAAGAAAATGGGGAAAAAGAGGTTATAGAGTGTAAGGACACAAGCTTTTTGCAAGTTTTCTGCCCCCACTTTTTATCCCCATTTGGACAACAAGCTGCTGCTTTTTCGACTCTGAAAGTGCACCGAAGCCTGCTAACCAGACCTCAGTACCAGTGTACTAACCCCTTACAAAGTGTTGAAATACCCCCAACTGGCAAAAAGTGGCTTACTCATAAATGTCTAGCATTTGGTTCCCAGGGTACCAGGGGCATGTAAGACAGAGTGTCCACCCAAGGCTGTAGCATTGATTGTGCTACCCTGTGTGTGATAAAATACAACATGGCTCCCAGCCTGCCACTGCAGACTGGAAGGGCATTGGTCACACTGCTAGTTCAATTTTACCATTCAAACTAATGGCAAAGCCTCCATTTCCCTTAACAAAATATGTAAGTCTCCGCTAAGAAACATGTAGCGAGCCCTAAGGCAGGGTGCTGTATATTATTAAATAGGATATGTCCATACAGCAACACTTCCAAATGTTTTTTTTGCTTTTGGAGAGTTAGTATCCCCATTTGCTAACACAGGGTGATCGGCTGACCACTAAGCCTAGATAACTTCTGAAAAGGACTACTGAGATGTGCACTGTAAGGTATCAAAATAATTATGGCATTAAACCCGACTTTCTGCCCACATCAAATTTAATGTCACCATTACCAAAATGTAAATTTGAGAAAGTTGCCACTCTGTGATCCAGTTTGTCCAGTGGCCTCAGACAGTTAATGGCCCCTAGACCGCTTTCTTCCCACCTTGGGAGTCATATAAACAACTTCCAGGCTTAGGAACAATAGCAACCTGCTACAGTGTGAGGTGTTACCTCACCTTGGCAGGAAGCCACACAGGGTGTAAGCACAAAAGGCTAGCTTCAAAGGCGAACCCACCTTTAGTGCACATATGGCAATCACACTCTTGAGGGGCTACCCTTAGTTCAGGTAGACAGGCTGGCGACGGAAACAGAGAGAGAAGACTAGTGGCCAAACCGGCTTTCCCATGGGCATGTAACCTCCAGGTAGCCACCCCTCTAGGGTGGGCTACCAAGCTCCTAACATTCAACGAAGGGTTCCACCATCTTGAGAGTGAGCAGTATAGTGCACTTTGGGATTGCTAGATGCCACACATAGCTGCAAATTCATCATCAAGAGGAAGGAGACCTGGCAGCTCATTCTCTAGCAACTGCATCATCACCCCAGGGCGCTTTTTGGGAATAAATATAGCACCCCTGGACCTCAGATTTCTCTGGAACTAGAGAAAGGACTGAAGACGGACTGCCCTGCTGACCCCTGGGCTTCGCAAAGGGAAGCAGCACCATCTGCTGGACTGCACCTGCCGCACCCTGGGCTAGTGAAGAGAGAATTGTGCCTATGGCTCCTGACTTGGGGAAAAGTAATTCCCAAGACCAAAAAAGTGACTCCAAGGGCCAGTTGACTGAACCCTTAGAGATCAGCACCAGGGCCAACAAAGCTGAAGTAGCGCAACTCAGCAAATCAGTGGGCACTTCGGAAGAATAACCACTGATTGCCACTGAGCGCCCCAAGAGACATGACATTTGTACTAATATATGCTTACCTTGAAATTGTGCGTATATTTTACATATGCATGCATTCACTGTAAGACTAACAAGTTTAAATAATGATGGGTTGAAATAACGAGTGACTCGCATGCAATGCCATTCAATAGGGACACCTGTGGACCTTGTATAAATTAGGTTAACTTACCTAGAAGCAAAATGTCACAAAAATACCCAGTAACCAACTGACATGCTCAACCAGACGGTTAGAAAATGTAGTTGTTCTTTGTGTACCAAGAAAGAGCGGAGTGCTCATCAGTGAATCAGAACATGGCACTGCATATAGCTTGGACACTGATGAAGTCCCAGGGGTGTCTGTGGTGTAATTGCTGGTCTCTGTGGTTGTGGAAGGGGGTGAGGAGGGATTAAGTACCACATGAGTGCAATTAATGGTGTTCTATATCCCAGGGAATTGGGGAATAGAATTAAATTCCCTGGTCTTCCATGTCTTTCTGGCAATGCATTTGCCATTGCGATAAACTGATGCACTGGACTGATTATCCATCTCAGTACCTGGCACAAGCACAGTTATGACTTGTCTCTGAGATGCCCACCATGCCCCCATTGAACCCAAAAATATCCAGTGTCCAGAAATAAGAATGCAGTCAATGTTTTGACATGTGCAGGGATGGCATGGGAGGGATATGGAGCTAAAGTGAGATCCTGCTCCCAGTCTCCAACCATTTCAAGGATTACATGGGATGAGAAGCTGCATCCAGCAATTATTGCTTCTCCTGTCAATCCAAAGATGGTGAAAAAAGTGTTTGGACAATGTCTTGATGGGTTATAAGGGAAGGATGAGTGTGATCTGTTGAATTTTGTGGTGAGATTCAGCTGGTAATTGATGTATTATCAGGTAGGTTGAATGCAAGGGCGGCTCCTCCGGTATGGTGGCGGAGTGTCGCCCCACTAAGTACAAAAAGAAAAAGAATATGATAATAGCACAATGTTAAAAATGTTACGTTATTATCATTTTCTTTTTGGAACCAGACAGGTTGGGGCGGGCTGGGTTTGCCTGGGAGAGGGAGGAGGAGTGGTTCCTGCTGCACTTAAGTGTGCAAGATGGTTTGGTCAGCCCTCTTGGGCACTTTGTATGTTCTCCATTTCATTACAGCCTGGTTGGAGAACATGCTTAGCTTCCCAGTCCCTATCTGAGGGCTGAACCATCTGCTCAGACCAATCACAATGCTGCCTTAGCAGTGCTGTGATTGGTCAGGGAATTCTGGGAGGCTGTCTGCTTCCTGTTCCTGCTCGGAGGAGGAGAGGCAGCGGCTGGTGATCGGCGACGATGAGGTAAGTTTTTTCTTTCTAACCCCACCCTTTCCTCTCCCGCCACCGTTCCCTAACCAGCCACCACCATTTGAATGAAAATGAAGCCTTCTATTTATGTGTTCTATGTTAAATTCTGCAACGTATACTGTTACGTGAGTTTGTTTCTAAATAAAAAATTATCGAAAAATGTATGTATATTTTATCATTTTCTCCAACATAAAAATATTTCAGTTTTTCCTATTTTTCCACATGTGTTAGTAGAGTTATTCCCTGGTGAATGACCTTTTGTGGTGTATAACAGACGTCAAGGCTTGGATGGAGTAGATTTGAGATAATTTGGCCAGTAGTTCTGTTGATGTGAGAGTAATTTTGGTGAGAAGCAAAGCAATAGTCTTAGGGGCATTTTAGCAACAAAGTGGAGTAGAGAGGCGTTAGCCGTCTTGGCTTCACGCCTCTCTTCGCCACTTCGGAAACGCTAGGCTGCACCATATTACCAAGGATATGGTGCAGCCTAGCGTTTCCCCCTGCGCTGGCGATAAGTTTTAAAACTTATTGGCAGCGCAGTGACCCTTGCACCAGAGTACAAGGGTGTCTGCGAGCAGGGAAGGTTTGTTTATGTACAGGAAGGAGTTCCTTCCTGCACATAAACAAACATTAAATGCCATTTTGTAGCTTACATGTGTGCTGCTTCATGCAGCACACATGTAAGTTACAAATTGGCATTTTTAAAAAGAGGTTTCTTCATGTACAGGAAGGGACACCTTCCTGTACATAAAGAAACCTTGGCATTTTGCTTTTTCCATGTGTGCTGCACAAGGCAGCACACATGGAAAAAGCTAGTTTCAACACCTTAAGACCAGAATTTTTCTGGTCTTTAGTTCGGCGCTGCCACCTATTATCGCCAACCTTGATAATAGGTGGCTGCTTCAAAGTGAATGGGTGTTGCGGTGGAACGCCCACCGCAACACCCACTGCACGCCCCCTTTCACGATAAGTTTATCATGAAAGGGGCCCTATTACCAAGGCAGCGTTAAGCCAATTAACGTGGCTTTAAGCCACGTTACTTGCCTTAAGGCTGCCTTGATGATAGGGCGATGCAAACATCGCTGCATTATCGGCAGAAAAGTGCCGATAACGCGGCAATAAGGGGCTTGATAATATGCCCCTTACTCTTTTGAAGATGTGTGTTTGCATGTGAATCCCTGAGCCCCCCTTATTTTTTCCTTTATTTTCCCATATAGTGGTTCATATTCCCCATTTTAGCGGAGAACACTGCACATAAGAGTTAGCAAAGGCATGGGCCAAGATCTTCACCTGCATGTTTGTGAATACAATTTGTGAGTAATAATAGTGCTACTAGAGAACTTCATGTACTCAAAAATGCTTTGATGATGCCATCGCTGTAGATCAGTTCCTCAGCAGCCGAACAGAGGGGCATATTATCAAGACAGGCAATACAATTATCGCCGCTTTAGTGGCAGAAAACTGCCGCTAAAACGGCGATAATGGGCTTGATAATATGCTCTATGGAATTCCAATTGAAGCCCATGTAGATGTGAAGGACATCTAACCTGAGCTTCAATTGGAATTCCATTGAGCATATTATAAAGCCCATTATCGCCATTTTAGTGGCAGTTTTCTGCCGCTAAAGAGGCGATAATTTTATCGCCAGTCTTGATAATATGCCCCAGAGTCTGTTATCTCTGTCCATGAATCTGTTAGAGTGGGAGGAGAAAAGGGGCAACTTGTGTCCTAAGGGTGCGCGATGGAGAGGAAAGGAAAGAGTGGAGTGAAGAATGTCAACAAATGCTGCATTGATGCACAACAATGAGCCAAGGGTGGAGAACACAGCCCCAGACAGAGGTGTAAGAGGGAGTAGAACCTTCTATTGTGATCCCAGGCTTTTGTAAACTAGGACCAGAGAAAATATCACTGGCATGACAAATCGTTCCTGCTAGTGGGGTCTGACACTAAGGAGACTTTGTCAGTACCATGAAGGAACAGTCAGATGGGCACGACTCCACTGTCACATTTAAATGGATAGGCTATGACTGCAAGGCAATATTTATATTAGACTGAGTAATGTACAGGGTATGGTCTAATAGTCCATAGACTAACAGGAGTAAAGAAGGAGGGATAATGGCAGGAGCTCCTTTATATTTAAAATCTGGTATATTTAGAAAAGCAATGAATAGATTTAATAAAGAATGAATATGCTTCGAGAGATCACACTAAGAATCCTATTCCACAAATGTTCTGATGTCGAAAAACTGCTTAATTTTGGACATATAGAAATTGACAGAGCACTAAGGCTTTCTAAAATCATGAAACTATGCATTGATTATTATCTGAAAAGGTAGAGACCCAGCAGGAAAAGCTGCTAAATTCATACTGGTACAAAGAAAAGAAAAGTATGAAACAAAAAAAATACTGTTTATGAGCTGTCTCTCCGGCTCAACCCATAACAGGTGACAAGGCTGCAAGGTGCTTATTTCATTAACACACATGTATAAACCACTGCCTCGAATAGGTACAATGAAGCCTTTCAACCCCGTTCAATTTTCCAGACTTCTGTATGTTGTATCACAAAAGCTTAGGGTATGCTAGTTGCTGTCAGTGATTGGAAGATATACCATAGGAAAATGTGTACTCAGCATGGTGCAGTTTCCAATTCCAATGAGACAACCCATAGTGTTGATCATCTGCTGCTGTGATCTGGGTGAAAATATTTGCCAAAGTCACCTTCTAATGGCACTTCATAACTCATTGTGAGAAGGGCTAACCTGATACCCTTTAGAGCAGGTGTCTCTAACCAGTACATTGAGAGCTACCAGTAGCCCACAGACAATTTCAGAGTATCTCACAGCCTGGAGTTCATTTTTAAATAATTAAGCACAAGGTCATATTTTCCTTTGAAAGTTAAGGGAAGGCTGTGTTTATTTGACATTAGTATCATCAGACTGCAGATAGCAGGGCATGATAACTAGCAGTTCTCAGTCAGATTTATGACCCAGACTGGGGCACAGAGGTGAATAACTGAAACACTGAGGTAGTAAACTTTTAAATAAAAGTCCTTGTCAACTCAGTGTTGGAGCTGTGACTAAATGATGTTTCTGAATGCTTTTAAATGGGAGAAAATGAAAAGTTACCTCAATGATTAGGTTAACTCTTCATTTTAATTTTGTCTCATTTCAAAATGTTGCATTTACAAACAGCAGGCCTCTTGCTGAAATGAGAGAACCTTAAAGTTCAGAAAAATGTTCCATATTACAAACATTTTTGCAGAACATTTTTCTGCACATTAACTTTCTCCCATTTAAAAGGGAAATATTGCATGTTAGTTTTGCATGCAACGGTGCCACATATGGCAAAAGGTATATCCTCTGCTGCAAGTACATACGGCACATGCTCCATTACAAATATATCCCATTCATACGCACACATGATCATACATCCTCAAATCCCATGCTCACTGGCACACATGGCAGCCCTGTTATAGTGCCCTTAGCCAAAGTATTTTCTTCAAACCATAGTATCTGGCTCTATGGACACTTGGCTTAAAGTCAATGAAGCTGGTCGTGGTGGTGTCTGGTAAAAATGCATGAGTTTCTTGGCCTTCAGGAGCTCACAATGATTTTCACTGATCAGAATTAGCTCTCACTACAGGATATGTTTCAGACCTCTGCTCTAGAGTCCCATCATATGCAGTGCAGCCAATGTGTACCCTGCTTTTGTGTCCGGATGCCCTATCACTTCATCTGCACCTTTTTTAAACGTGACACCTCACCCTACCACTTTTTATAAAAGAGTTTGCACTTCATCCTATGCTGTACTGTTTCTTTGTGTGAGGAAAGGTGGCACTGCTGCTGTCACTAGCATCCAATTTATGATGCATCTGAGTTCAGTTTGAACTTCTGGACTCTGTGCCGTCATTGTTCAGTGTATAAGAAATGTGCTGCTATAGCCAGTGCTATACGTGCCGTGTATGTGAAGGAATCTTGCACTTCTGATACTATAAATCTTGTGTCTTTTCTTTATTAATGAATCTCCAGTGTTAAGTCTGAGTTAAGCCCATGTAGCGAAGCAACTACTTTTCTTACAATGTTCTATTTTTCACACTAACATTTCTGCCGCAACCTTTTGCACATATTTGCATGCATGACAATTTTGGAATGGCTTCTCTGAAACTATTTTATTTACACATCATGTACAAGGATCTTCTATGCAGTCTGTGCAAATGTAGTTCTATCTTCATCCGCGGGGCGACAGGGCTATTTACATATTTATAACATTACTAATCCATACGCACATCGCAAGGCTGCTTTCTATTATAAAAAGAGCATCCCAATAGATTAGTAGAGGAGGCAGTTCACCTGACACCGAGGGTCCCTTCATGTTGAGACTTCACCACGCAGTGGTCTGACATCTCGTGATGGGTGTCCAGTTCATGACCAAGATGGGGTCCTACATTCTCTCCCACCAGGTAATGGGGTTGAATCGTCCCTTGGGGGGATTCTTGGCAACACACCTACACACATTCTAGGTACACTCAGAGTGGGGTTTGCATAGTAGGAGTATGCCTGATTATGGCCTTGTTTATATGCCTGCATATATACACTGTTTTAGCACCATGGTAGAAGTGTATCTACTATTTACTCTTTTGGTGCTTGTTATCACTTTCATCTGCTTCTGTCTACTTATTATTGCAGCACATGTATTCTTTACAAGAATAACTTTGGTTCAATAAATATATTGAAAGCATTCCACTATGTAGTCTTTGTATATTTCTCTGAGCACAAGTAAGCACGAGTGACTGAGCAAAAGGTTCTGATCTGTTTCCACAATCCCTGAAGGGTCAGGGCTGTCATGTTCAGTGGTTGCTAAAAACTATTTGCTCCCTGGTAAGGATAGGGGGGCTTATGGTGGCACTGTGAGCTAGCTGGTCTCTATGCCAACATATGCTGCGGGGGTGCCTGGAATCAGTCTAGGCACCTCACCCAAAGTTTATGTTGTCCAACAAACACTCAGGTACTCTGGATTAGTGGGAACTACACGACACCAGTTTCTGCTGTCCTTCTTTTCCATATTAAGAGAGCATAAAACTACACTACACGACATGGCACCGCCAACATTGGCTGGGTTATTATTTAATGGTCTATCTGAGTAGTTCAGTTGTGCTTTTATCAGAGACTCCTACTCACCTCCAAACAGGAGACGTCTGTGGTGGGAAGGGAAAATCTGCCTCAACTGAGTAGATATACCCTATGTATTTGCTGTAGGTTATTCAAGAACATTTTCCCACATTTGTGCTAATCCTAGCTTCATAAATTCATTTAATTAATTACCTTTTGCTTTAACAATGACCGAACAAGCTGAGGACATTGAAGAACAAGCAGTTAGACTACATATTACAGACATGCAGTTACTATGAATGCAGACATGCAGCTACTATGAAATTACTACAATATGGCCTCTCGGCAACGGGTGGTGATGTTACATTCATGGTTGAGGCAAACAAAGCATTCAGAACAGAGGTGTTATGCTCTTGGGTTGCATTCCCACCTGCGTATGCTTGCTCGAAATTGTTTCACGCTTACATTGAAGATGAAACACCAGAGGAATACTTTCCATACATGGATATAGAAATTCCGTTAAACTACCATTAACACATAAATTGGTTTAAAGGCGCTCTCCCCATACAGTATAAAATGTGAGACTCTGTCTGCTCAGTAAAGACAGAGCAACTTGGCCAGTCCTAGCTGCTTATACACCGCATCCTAATCTTGCTAATTTAGATGCAGCAGAAATAACAGCACTATATAGAGATTTAGCAAAACTTTACAGAAACCTAACGCAATACGTTATGCGAACAGTGACAGTTGATAATGCACAGATGGCTCAGGCTGCACAACCACAACTGGCTGCTATGGGCATCAGCCCTCAAACGCTGAATGCTGTGATGGGAAAAGTTCCCACCAGTCAGGGCCAAATTCCGTTCTGGATAGCACAGAAAACAAGCCAGCTTGAAGTATTTTTTCCCATATGGGACCACAGAACAAACACAGAATATTAACAATATGCTTGCAAATGGGGATGGCTCCCTCAGTGGAAGATTCTGCTACTTGGGGTACAGTCTTTCCTGCAGTTTACACCAGAACTCATGGTACCCCCTCAGTAGGAGTTTCACCTGATGTACTGAAACGAGTACCGAATGAGTACGGGGCAGGACGTGTCCTGGACTTTAAGATGAAGCTGATCGGCAATTTTGCCACAGTATCAACCATTATGTTAAGTAACATAAAAGGGGAAGCAGCAGCATTGGCTGTACACCAACGCCTAAGGGAGTTCACTCCTGCACAGCAGGAGCGGAACATGCCTAGGATTATTGAATAAATGTATGCTACACTAGGCAGAGATAATTTTGGAACCAGACCTGGGAATCCACAGGTGAAGAGTAATCCTGAAAAAGATAACAGTAAGCCCATGATTCTTCAAAGAAAAAATGGGCCAATAAACAAAACAAGACACAATTACGGGGTGGGTCTCCTCAGCAGGAAACCACTGACAAAAAATACAATTTGAAAAAAACGTGATAATATTAGAAAGTGTATACTGATACACGTTACTCTTGTTCCTTTCAGAATTCAGGAATACACTTTCGGAGTGAGGTGGACGGTTAGAGCGCAGACGGCAGGGCGACATCCTTAATGAGGAAAAATAAAAGACTCCTAAATCTCAATTCAAAAAGAAGAAGGTAGCAGGGATTCAAATAAGATGTGCCCAGGCTACTGAGGACTCTGCTTCTGAGCGAGGAGTGGTCAGTGATGATGCTGGACAGCGCGGCAATAGTCATAATAGCTCACCGGAACTTAATGAATTATCTGGTGGTGGTAGCGTTGAATGAACATATCATGGTGGAAACACCTGATACAAGGATAAGTGTCCCACATCGTTTATACAAAATAACGCTCCAAATGGAGGGGACATACCCAGGAACATCAAGACTCTCTTCTGGGAGAATCTGACATATGGTTACGATATTCTTTTGGCTGAAAAAGATTGGCTCCATCAGTTCATAATGAAATGCCCACTGGGAGAACAGTAATTTTACCTACTTTCTCTGACCTCATTCCAGAATCAGTTAAACATTCAGACGCGCAGGAGTGGGTGTTAGATACCACAAAAATCAACTCCTCAACCCCAGAGACAGTGCCCAATAAAACATGAAGCTAAAAAACAAGTTAGGGAACTCCTAGAACAACTTGAATACCAGGGTGTAATGGAAAATTGCACCTCATCAATGAATAATCCCTTGCTTCCCGTAATGAAACTAGACAATTCAGATTGTGTAGTTTTAGACTAAAGACATTTGAAAACTTTCCTGCACACATTTGCAGTACAAAATGCACATAGTGCCGCACTGATGAATAACATTGTGTGCAAGAGATTCAAAACACACTACATATCTCAAATTGATTTTTTTGTCAGAATATAGCACCTGAAACCATATATTTGACAGCATTATCAGTGCTAGGTTCACAGCATCAATTTTTCCATTTAGCTCATAGGTATAAGAATAGTCCTGGGCTGTTTTCAGCAAGGGTAACAGAGTTACTTCAAAATTTTGATGAGGAGGCAATGTCCTATGTAGACAATATTTATCTGACAGAGATACATTAATGGAACACTTGGCAAGAGTGATCCACATAATTCTTGGGTTCGTCACCTGGGTTACAAATTTAATTTCAAAAATCTAAAATTGCACATCTCAATGTCCTGTTTCTAGGATATGAATTGTCAAGTGAAGACAAAAGCCTGACAGCACATTGTTTAGAAAAATATGCATTGCTTCAACCTTCAACGACTCTTAAAAGACTACAATCAATTTTAGGATTTTTAAATTTTGGCAAAACATACATTTTGGATTGCTCTGAATCAGTGAAACCGTTCTACGATTTACTTAGACCTGATTTTTCAATCTACCAATGGACACAGACACACACAAATATTTTATGTTCCCTGCAAACTGATATGATAGCTTCTAAACATTTACACACACATGTAAAAACAACTAAGCTGATGATCCGTGTAGATCCAGGTACACTTATATCACTTTCAATTAAGGTGATATGGTACCTATTTCATACAAAACTCATTTGTACACTAACCCTGAAATGTGTTTTGCACCCACTGAGAAAATTCTCACAGTGGTACAGACTGCTGAAGTGAGAGAGATAGAACACTAGCTTGGGGTAAGCGAATAATTGTCAGTACCCCAGTACCGACCTTAGAGGCCGTTACAAAGAAAGTGTTCCAAATGCCAAAGCATTACATCCACGATGGATTCAATTGGCTAACTCTCTCATTGCAACAGATGAAGATTACAGATTCGATTCTACTTTACAAACAGAAGCATTCCTGCAGTACAAACAAGAATATCCTCTGCCGAACAACATAATGCCTCTAGATCGATATGAATACATCATATATACTGATGGATCTGCTTAACCTGCCGTAGGGACACTACACCAATATTACATGGCATGTGCAATCATAAAGAGGCACATGCATGACGGAAAGGCCCGTCCTGAAAAAACACATACTCAGTCCTTAGGGGACTGTACAGCACAGCTGGCACAACTCAAAGCCCTGATATTGACACTACAAGGTACGGATCCTGAATTCCCAACACTTATAGTGTGCAATTCATACTACTGTGTTCACTCCTATAATAAATATCTTCACTATTGGGGCAAAAATGGATTTTGAGATTCCAAGGGATGCACAATTAAGCACAAGCTGCTCTGGGAAAAAGTGGCAAAGCTGAAAGAATGCTTGCCACGGGCTCATGTTATTCACACATTGAGTCATCAACGTGTTGGTATTCACGTTGAATGGAAATTCATGGCTGATGAAGCCGCTAAGGCAACAGTCCGCACTGCTGCTGTTGCTGCAATCAATCTTTCATGTACTAGAATAGACAGAGACATGGTAGTGGCTGTCAATGCTGCTCGCAACAACATCCACCTGCCAAAAGGCTTTTCACTTAAGTACTCCTACAAGTGTGATGCACAAAACATTCTGAATGCCCAGATTCCAGGAGTGGGGGATATAGTAATACCAAACACTGATCGCAGATTGGGTTTAATACTAGCTGCACATAAGGGTCTGGGGTCAGCACACACAGGGGTCAGTGCTACAGTGTCATTACTGAAGCATCACTATTGGTGGGCTGATCTAACAAAACAGACCAAGGACTTTGTCCTCAAATGTGACATCTGCCAGCAGATGAAGGGTTCCACCAAAGCACATCTTCGAGAGACACCTCTGTTGATCTCAGACAAACCTCTAGTGGTTGTGTATTTGATTCACTGTGGCCCCTTACACTCAGATGGGGCTTACAAATACATCTTGGTGGCAGTGGATTCTTGTGGGTTTGGCCACAGTGTTCTGCTAACGCTCGAACTGTTATAAAGGATTTGCAACTTTTCATTGGGACATACGCAATTGGCACACTACATTCTGACCAGGGCCCGGCATTTAGCACTATGGCTTACTATGAAGCCATTGGAAGTTTGAGTATGGCCTTGCGGTACTCCTCCCCCTACCATCCTGAAGGAAATTCAGTGGTTAAGAGGACAAATCGTGACTTAAAGCAGTCCTTAACAGCAAGAGTATTAGGCTTGGGTGGCAGTTGGGTCAATCACCTATATGAGGTCCAGAGGGCACTCAATAACATGCCAAGAAATTCCCTAGGGGGTCACAGTCCTTATGAACTCCTGTTTGGTGTGGGAATGTGGTTACCAGACCTCAATATTGTCAGCACAGTGGTGGTGAAAACACCGTTTGACATCATGGAATATTTGGATGTTTCACAGGAACTCAATGAATTTCGGGGTGCACAAAGCAACGTCCAAGTAAAACGCAGAGAACTGTCTGGGTCCTGAAAATTGGGTCCCTGGTCAGAGATAAAATTGTTGTCATGAAAGAATTTGCGCCATCTTAGAGAGCGACTTCCTGTCCTGGCTGTTGGACGTACTAGAGCTGTATTTCCTCCGCCCCTTGCGGTCACAGAGACAAAAGTTTTGTCTTTCCATTAATCAGATCAGACCACACTATTTGGCTAATTCTCAACAGTATGCCACGTGGGCTCCTGGGTAGCCACTGCAGTCTTCTCACTAACGTGTAGGAAGTACAGATGAAAGCTTTAATAGCTACAGAAGATTTCACTTTCCGAAGAGAAGCTGTAAACAACAATGAAATATTACTCCTCTCTGTTTAAACAGCAACCACTTTACAATCAACAAGTAAAGAAACTCAAATTTCAATTCAGAAAATTGATGACGATTACATGAATATAACAATAATCAGGTTGGAGGGAGAAAGAAGAGTCTCTGATCCACTCAGCTTCCTTATCTCAAGTATCCAAAAATCAATGGGGGAGTGGATCACTAGTCCCAAAGAACCAGGGAATGCAAAGGTAGTACTAGGTACTGTTAAAAAACCCTCAAACACGTTTTTGTAAAGATCGAGTTGAGCGGTATATTTTCGTTCTCCGCTTCGTTATTAACAACGTGACAGCATCATCATCGGGTTCGTGCAATGCTTCCTCCACCTGGAGGTCGTCCCACTGGTTGTTTTGGTAGTGATTGTGGAAAAAAGTGAAGTGACAAATGGTGAAAAAAATTTATAAAGATAAAAGACCCGTAGAGCCAGTAAAAAATCTTTAATTACACTGGATTCGGGAAATTGTAATAGGTCTTCGGTGTGCACTCAGAGGCTGGTTATGGCCATGTGCACTATAAAAGAAGTGTCCATAAAAAAGGTCGACATGTTTCAGCCCTTCAAATGCCCCGAAGGGTCAAGTGGGCTTTCTTCAGGACCTAAACGGTGAGGAGGACCCTAATATTCAAGGAGTCTTCCAGTGAGTGAACCGAGATCTATTGATCCCAGGAGTATCTGTTCAATTTGAACCTATAGTTGTCATTTGGAGCAAATAGGAGTAGAGGGAATAACACATAACAGACCTTGTTAAAAACTGTAAAAGAAATATACTCAGAAGAATACAAACGTTGTTGGTTATCCTCAGATATAAACACAACGGATAGACTGCTATAACAACTAGAAAATGGCAATTCTTTAAAAAGTGATCGGCTGTTAGTATACCCACTAAACATGGCAAAATTCGTCCCTCCTTCTAGCAAGAGTAAGAGACGTACAATCCATTTTGTCATATGTTGGGGAGTAGTAAACACACATGTGTTAGTGGTAATTCTAAGGGGTTAACGATGTTATAATGAAGCAGTTGCCCCATAGTATTGTGACTAATCATAGTTCTAAGGCGGTGACACACATCTTATTCACAAACAGTTCAAATTCTTTGACATGGTAGTACTTACATCAGAAGAAAAAACGTAATTATTAGCATTGGAGCGTTGTATGGTTATTCATGAACGGTGTGCCAAAATGGTGGTGTTGATAATAGCTGACATTCATGTTTAAGGTAACTTTCACAGGGGGGTGGAAACTCTGGGTTACACGTAGTAGAGATAAGAGTACACAACTTAGCATCAAATTTGCATTTAGTATTGGTTTTGTTTACCCGAACCAATAGAGGATAGACACTAACAGGCCTTTGATAGTTGCATCCTTTAACATGCAAGGTGGTTACGCGGACATTATTAGGAGACGGTCATCACTTGAGGGTGGATTGACCGATCGGAAATTATAGCAAAGGGCGCGTGGTCAATGAGAGCATGTGATAATGCTGTCCTCCAACATTGGGGGGAACGTGTGATGCGGATGTTAATTTAGTGAAAGGGGAAGGTTTTCAGGGTAAGTGGCGTGCGGAGGAACTTAATAACGCTGCACAGAAAAACGCATTGGTTCGTACCTGTTCGCCGTAAATGCAGGCAACAGCGGGTAAGAACGGGGCGGTCGCTCACGCTCTTGGTGGGAGAGAAATAGGCAAAGTTTATCAAGTTAATCAAACTCTAGTCAATCTCTAACGTTTACGGTTGCGGATCTCAGTTAACATCCTTCTTACCTTTTTCGGCGTGGAACCTTCGTCAAGTGCTGACGCTGCCCTCTTTGACCCGGTACTGATTACAGTGCCTGTGTGGTGAGGTTATAAGGAGAGGAAGAAAGGGCATAGACACTAAAAGTGGACAATGACAGAACGCCCCAAATAGGAAACGGTTGTTACATCCAAAATGAAGGGGCGAACAGGTCACTCGTCTCAAAAGGGAAAATGCATGTAGTTTGGCACAATCACTTGGGTGTGGAAATAGCTTGTTTCACAAAACAGATAGGTATATTAAACCTAGCGGAAAATGGAAAGTGTTGCATTCACAACGAGGGGGAGAACCGTTACTCATTAGTAATAATGCATGTAGATTTGTACAGTCAAACAAAGGTGAAAGTAGCTTATGTCAAAAAAACAGTTTGTTATATTGAGTAGTGAGTGTTCAAATAGGGTGAAGACATATCTGTAACATTATCTGGGTTCACGTAGTAGCTTATCGCATGGTCAAAGGAACAGCATTTTGAGTAGATTGTGACAAATCCAGAATTCACAAAATGGTAAAAACAGTGACAGTTGTGAGCATAGTAGAACAGGACACATGGTTCCCATAGGTGGAAAGTCGTTAGGTTACCTGTGTTTACGTGAAATAATATTTTCTACTGGTCAGTGTATTACCTGCACGGCTTGGTGTGTGAATTTTGTCCGTGTCATATACACACAATGTCAATAAAGTTATTTTATTGTCACAAAGGAGTCCCATTATTTCATGAAACTCAGCCATGGTATATTGTCGTTCAGTCCTTGTGAATGTGTCTGAAGGCGGTAAACCCATCTTTGTTCCTTTTCGAACGGCACTTTTTCAGCATTATTGTTCTTAATGTTTAGAGTTTCTAGAATGACCCAGCGCAGATCGTTGACGGTATGTCCTTTCTCCAGATAGTGATTGCTCATCTTGGTTGCGCTCTTTTTACACTTGATATTACTGCGGTGCTCGCAGAGTCTTTGTTTAACTTTTCGGCACGTCATTCCAATATAGCGTAAACCGCATGGGCAAGTAATCATATAGATGGCATGAGTAGTATTGCAGTTGGTGTGGAATCTGATTGTCCATTTTAGGTTAGGTGACAGTTGTAGAGTCTTAGTTGCCTTTGTTAAATGGCAGACAGAACACGACCCACAAGGGAAATGTCCCGTAACGGGGGTGTTGTTCCAGAGTCCCTGTAGTACCGGTGCAGTTGGTTTCATCTGTGGTTGAGTGTGTACTAGTAGGTCCTTCAGATTCTTCGTCCTTTTATTTGAAAACCTTGGTTTAGGCCATTTAAGTGATCAGGAGGTAAGGATTCGCCAGTTCTTATTGATGATTTTTTTTGACATCAGTTGTCACTGTGCTGTAAGTGTTATTCCCTCTACCCCTATTTGCTCCAAACGACAATTATAGGTTCAAATTGAACAGATACTCCTGGGATCAATAGATCTCGGTTCACTCACTGGAAGACTCCTTGAATATTAGGGTCCTCCTCACCGTTTAGGTCCTGAAGAAAGCCCACTTGACCCTTCGGGGCATTTGAAGGGCTGAAACATGTCGACCTTTTTTATGGACACTTCTTTTATAGTGCACATGGCCATAACCAGCTTTTGAGTGCACACCGAAGACCTTTTACAATTTCCCGAATCCAGTGTAATTAAAGATTTTTTACTGGCTCTACGGGTCTTTTATCTTTATAAATTTTTTTCACCATTTGTCACTTCACTTTTTTCCACAATCACTACCAAAACAACCAGTGGGACGACCTCCAGGTGGAGGAAGCATTGCACGAACCCGATGATGATGCTGTCACGTTGTTAATAACGAAGCGGAGAACGAAAATATACCGCTCAACTTGATCTTTACAAAAACGTGATTGAGGGTTTTTTAACAGTACCTAGTACTACCTTTGCATTCCCTGGTTCTTTGGGACTAGTGATCCACTCCCCCATTGATTTTTTGATTACATGAATATGCCACAGATCGAGTCATCTTCCAGTTCTACAAAACCTGCTGAGCTGACTAAAATAGACCAGACAGCATCTGGCTACTTCATGCATTATGACGACTTCTCATCAGATTCAAGTGAACTCGAACCAACACCGCCGTATCTCCCTTTAAGGCTACAAGTGTATTCTCTCTATCCTTGGCTGAAAAAAACATATTTTGTTGCTCCTTGGATACATCTCTGGATTACAATTTGATTACTATTCCTAGTCCTCTGGATTGGTTTGGTGACTGCCTTTTTCCTTCTTCTGAATGCCCTGCAGTCCAACTTGTGAACTTGGTTCTGAAACCACATGTATCATTGCACCGTGAGCTAAGGGACCTGTCCTTGGCAAACATTAAAGCAGTTTCAATTAGGGAAGAAATGGTTTGGGACAGGGTATCGTATGATTTGTATGATCCTATTGAACTTTTACAAATACCATATTTGTTTATAATTTTCCTTAAATGATATCATCACCTCTAGTACTTTCTCTGATGATTGTGACATTGAAACTGTGCACAATTTTCTTGCAGATATGGAGCAGTAAGCTGCACTTTCTTTTAATGAATTGTATGATGGTACATCTAGCTTTGGAGACATGTTTTGTTATCAACATTATGGTCGCCATTTTTTACACAAAGTCAGTATCCCACACGCTGTTTACAATTACACTCAATGGGAACATTGCCCAACACCGCCAAAAGGTAGTTCAAAAACATTTGCACAAATGTTTGATTATTTTTCTGTTTTTGACACATCAGACCCAGCCTCCTATTATTATAGGGGTGTACCTACATATGCAAAGAAAGACATGCTGACAAACACCAAGTTGATACTCTCCTTCCAAATTCAAATTCAAATCACTTTATTCGATTAATAAAAATATCAATCATAAAAGTACAAAGTACAAAAATGCATCACAATTAGTAACCAGAGATAACAGAAGAATTCATATCAGCGAATGGTCGGTTTTTTTGTTCTCTAGATGGATATAAAAACAAGCAGAGCTAAAAACAAGGCTAAAAATAGATCAAGTCATGGATAATATATACATAAAAACCACATAGCAGTGTAATTAAAAAGACCCATCCAGAACAAGAGAGCTCGGTGGACAAAGCTTACAACATTTTAATTAGCTGATTTTCCCTTAATGAGCCTTTGCCTTATCCTCCAAGCATGTCCTAAAAACTTTGCTGTACCACAGATAACACTTGGGATTAGCGTCTCATAAGTTAAAATGCGTAGGGCCACCCGATGGGAAGAACAGCCCAAATTGGAACAAACTGGTTTTAACCACCTGGACCTCACTTGGCTGTATGCCCTACAAGCAAAGAAAAAATGTGCTATAGATTCCGTAGGGCAAGCACAGCCCGGACAGCCCTCATTAATTCCCAAGTGGCCGCTCCAACCACACTGGAAATCTCGGAGAGGGAGCGTGCCATACCTGAGTTTCAGGTAGAGCACTCTGTCCCCCGGGGACTCGATGAGGTCGAGGAAGGGTTCCAATTTTAGAGTGGGCTTAACATCCAAGAATCTCTCCGACAAAATGCCGTTATGATTTTTGTTGGACATAGCGGAAATCCAGACCCAGTAAAGCCTTTTCACAAGAGGTTTGGGTGGGGGCATCTGACTCTCCCAAGCCTGGTCCAGACCAATTTCGACCACTAATTTCTTCAAGTTGGACACCCAACCAACCTTGTGACCTGCGCCCAAACTTATCAGTTCTTTTAGACCGGATGCATAGTGGCATAGGTCAGGAGACCTCATAAGCCGGGTCCAGTATAACAGAGGGCGCAGCCTCGCCACTTCGTTTATTGGGTGCCTCCCAAGGTCATAACGGAGAGGTGTTAGAGGGGTGGAAAGGGGGAGTGAGACTAAGTCACGAAAGAATTTGTTTTCTGATTTTACTAGTTCAGAAAGATTATCGAACCCCCAAAGTTCCGCCCCGTATAAGCACCCAGGCAAGGCCTTACCCTCATATACTTTAATGGCTGGGGCTACAGGGCGACTATAAGAGAGTCTCTGGTGCTTCGCTATGGCCCCGGAAATCCGTTTGTGGTTTAGGACCATTTTGGTCAGATGAGGTGCCCATTTTAGTTTGTTGTTCATCCTTACCCCAAGATAGTCAAAGGCCTCTACCAGCTCCAGCGGGCTGTCATTCAAGGTAAATTTGTTCCTAAAGCTTTTAGATGGTGCCAAAGCCATTAGCTTGGTTTTAGCTATGTTGATTACCAAGCCTCTGTCTACACAGAACGAGGTGAAGCGATCAAGAAGTTTTTGCAGGCCCATAGGGCTCTTGGAGACCAGGAGGGTGTCATCCGCAAATAATAGGGTTGATATTTTTTCCCCGCACAGGGTTGGGGCATCGGTCGCGTCCTCTCTCAGATGGTCTGCCACCCCGTTTATGTAGAGAGAGAACAAGGTCGGCGCCAAAACACAACCCTGGCGTACTCCTCTCTGGACAACTATTTTCTCTGTGAGCTGGCCCTGCCCCCCCCACCTTACTCTGGCAAAGTTATCTTCATGCAGGCGTTTAAGAAGAGACAAGATCAAGGGAGGAATTCCTAGATCGAGCAAAACTTGCCAAAGCTTGGAGCGGGGGACCAGATCGAAGGCTGTCTTTAAGTCTATAAAAGCCAAATACAGGCTACCCTTCTTGATGGATACAGTTTTCCAATGGACCAGGCAGAGTCTAAATACCTGATCCATTGTGCCAACCCCACATCTAAATCCAGCCTGGAAGTGGGACAAAACACCCTCCTCATCGATCCATCCCTTCATCCGTGTTAAGAGGACCCTGCCAACTATTTTTTGAATGACGTCGATCAAACTAATCGGTCTGTAATTTGCAGGATCCTCTCTATCCCCCTTCTTGTAGATGGTCACCACCTCAGCCCCTTTCCATGATTCGGGTACAGGGTGGCCAATTGCTATGAGGTTTAGGGATCTACAAATAAATTGTGCCCAAAGGTTTCTCTCGTGGATCATGAGATCGCCCGGAAGGCCGTCGGGACCGGCTGCTTTGCCGGGCGCGATTGAAGCAATAGCTGTAAGAACCTCATTAAGGCCAAAAAGCTCGTTCACAGAAGGTACCACTGGGGGCTCTAATTCATACCCTTGCTCATGCGGGGAGCACCCTTCATCACCCCTGTATAATTTCTGAAAATGCTCAAACCAGTCTCGCCCCGAGATGTGGTTTGGTAATGGATCAGCCCCCCTCCTTGTGCCAACATTAATAAGATCCCAAAATAATGTTGCATCCTTCAGCTGGGCAGCAGATTTCAGATCTTGCCAGTGGGCTTCTTCCCAAGCTCGTTTGGCTAAAACTATGGACCTGTAATATATTTTCCTAGCAGACAAGATGTTGCTCTGGACCTTGGTTTTTAGGGCTTTTGAAAGGTCATGCCTCCGTGATCTGCACTCGTTAGAGTACCACGGGTTTTCGCCCTTAGGAAGTGGGCGCTTACAGCCTTGAGATATTTTGGTCTGGAAGAACTCACTTACGTGGTCCACAGTTGAAAGGTATATTTCCTTAAACTCTGAGCAGTGCGTAGGAGAGGGGGGAGTATCGGAAACGTCGGTAAGTAATGAAATATTATCATTAATGATCTCCCTAATGCCCTCCAGTGATAATTCGCTTTCGGCAGCCTTATGCCATTTAAGGCGCCGGTTGCAGTTGGAGGGGACAATTTCCCTCATCCGAGTAGTCTTGGTATTGACAAGCTCGATGGAGATAAGAGCAGGATTACATTGAAAATGCAAGGACAGGGGGTTGTGGTCACTTTCGCATCTTTGGACCACTTCCATGTCAATAAGGTCGCCCCAGGAACCAACATCCAGCAATATATAGTCAATGCGTGAGGGCACCTTGGTTCTAGTAAAAGTAGGGGCTCCCATTGAATCGGATTTAGATCTACCATTGGTCGCCCTCAAATTATGCTCAAGAGTCAGGGCATTGATTTGTATGACTCTAGGAGACCATTTCTTTATTGGAGGGAGGTCTAAACAGGGAATTTCCCACTTGGCATCCAGATCCCTTGTGCCCTGGATATCCTCATTGCAGAGTGGCTCAAAGGTACAATTTAAGTCTCCTGCGACGATTATACCTGCTGTAGAGGTGATGGCCGTAAGCTCAGTATCCAGGGTTGATATAATGGGGCTTGCTTGTCCACCCGAGGTTCCTCTGGCATATACATTAAAGATCTCCAGGCCAGCTTTGGGGTCTGGCCCAGTAATGGAGATATGGAGAATGTCCTGGGAGAGGGTTTCCCGGTTTCTAACAGACCAATTCAAGTGGATGTTAACCCAGGCAAGGAGTCCCCCCGAGGGCCTGCCTCTGGGTGAACTGCTGGCCGGGACATGAAAGGTGGTATAGCCTGACCTATAAAGGGGGACTAGGCTCCATGTCTCCTGGAATAAAAGGATATCGAATTTGTTGATGAAGTCATTCCAAAGGGGGTCGGCAAGATTTTTCTCCAGACCCGCAATATTCCAGGATAAAAGGTGGAGTGATCTTGAGCAATTAAGGGGAATGTCTTTATTTACATCCACCACCACACTTAAGACGCTTGCTTCACTTGGTGGTTGGGGGGGAGCCAAAATAACACTACTAACCCCACCCGGGGGCATGGGCAGAGGGTGTACTAAAACAGTGTTAACCACTTGGGAGAGATGTTCCGAGACAGGAGAGGGGTTATCTTGATGGTTGTGACTCAGTCAGTCAACCTGTCTGAGGCCTGAATCTCCGGACTCATGCAGGAATGACCAAGAAGGGGAGGGACGGATCTGGATCGAGGAAAACTCCGGCGGAGATGTCCTGAGTTCCAGTAATAGGAGATTTTCTGCTAAGGAGGGATCACTGAGTTCGATCTCGAGGCAATCCGCCTGAGCATCTGCCCTGGAGATCCTATTTACTCCAACCAGATCATCTTGAATAATGGATCTACACCCCCTTACATAACGCAACCAATGGATAGCTTTATTGAGTAGTGAATCCCTTCGTTCGTATCCCCCTTTGCTGGTAAGTTTCGGAACGTTGGTCATGTACACCTTGGTCCTAATAGGTCGATGGAGCGGACGCGGGCCATAGGGGGTTCTATAGGGGGGTGATACGATGGGTGTTCGTGACAGCGAGGATATAGTGTGGATATGGTGATCCGTTGGCGTAGGTCTAGTTTCGGATACCACAGTACGAGGCTCACCTCTCGTAATGTCTACATAAGAACCAGCCTTATCGTTAATGGCCTTCTTCTTAGCAAGCCCCCTCGTTCTTTGATCTTGAGATGAGGTTGAACAAGTGTTTGGAGTGTGGATTGTGAGCCCCTGTGTAACCCGCCCAGTGAGTGCAGCAACCTCCCTTGATGGAAGTGCTAGGGAGGTAGTAGTTGGAGAAACTTGACCCTGGGCTAGACTATCCAATCTTGCGGTCAATGATGCCACCGTATCCTCCAACTTCTTGATCCTAGCCAACAGAGCCGACTCAGAATGCCCGGCCTGTGTACCCACGGCTGGCCTTTCGCTTGGAAATAGTACCATAGATTCCTCTGGGGCCGATATAGTGGTAGTGCTAGTGTGTGAAGCAAGTAGGGAAAATCTATTTGAGCATAGAGTGGGAGTAAAAGTGGGAGATGCCTGGGCTTGTTGCTGTACCAGCCCTGGTTCTAGTGGAGGGGATAGAGGACTAGGAAAAACGGCGTCAATGAGTGGGTTTGAGGGAGCTAGCGTGGGCTTATTGCTACTAGACTGATTAGTAAACATTGTGGGGATGGTTTTCCTGCGTGATTTATTACACGATTTGCCATCCACCTGTTCCAAGTTTCCTATATCTTTTTGGGTGTCATCACCAAGAGCCTCCTCACAGTCATTAACAATTCCCTCAATTCTCTCCAGGACACAGTTAAGACCAGCATGCAGAGTCTTTTTAGCTTTTTTCCCTTTTTTTGTGCCAACAACAGCACCTCCCTCCATAACTTTCCTCTTCCCCATACTCGACCCACACAAAAGTTTTACAAGCTAGAATGATGCACAAGAAATATAAAATGTGTCACAAAACGAAAATTGCTAAAATATTTAAAAACATAGAACCAAAATCGGCGCAGGGTGAAAAATAATTAGCGCTCGGGACAATGTGCGCATGTAGCAACAAGGAGTAGGACCTACAGCAGACCCAATGTGATGGTACAAGCAACCTGAAATGGACCCCGTGGGGACCACCAAGAATCAGAGTCAAAGGACTGCAGTGGCAACAGTTCACACCGGTCACAGTACCTGTATCTGGGTATGTACACGAAGGAGAATGTAAGGGAGGGGGCCCAGCCCAGCCTCTTCCGGCCTCTGACGACCTCGGACGGCCCGCCCTCTGCCCGGGCTCAGCCCGGCGTCGCCCGCGCGTGTCCCGCGACGCGGAGGCAGCGTCGGTCTTTTGAGCGCCTCGTGGCGCGAACAGGGCGTCTGTGGGTCCGGCGCGCTCAGCCTGCTGGGGGATGCAGTTCCTGTCCCCGCTCTGCGGTTGCTGATGCGAATGGCGGCGGCAGGGGACAGCGGCCCGGCAGCGCCGGCACAATGGAGGCAGTGTCAGGTAAAGATCCAGAAAGGCACTAGGTCCCACTCCGTCGAGGCAGCGTCGGTCTTTTGAGCGCCTCGTGGCGCGAACAGGGCGTCTGTGGGTCCGGCGCGCTCAGCCTGCTGGGGGATGTAGTTCCTGTCCCCGCTCTGCGGTCGCTGATGCGAATGGCGGCGGCAGGGGACAGCGGCCCGGCAGCGCCGGCACAATGGAGGCAGTGTCAGGTAAAGATCCAGAAAGGCACTAGGTCCCCTTCCTTTATTTCCCAACTGTCTGTACAAGGTTTTGACTTTTGGAAAGACACATGGACAGAAAATCTGTCTTGGGGATAAGAGGTTGGCAGGTTCAGGGAACTGAGGCCTTATTTAGAGCATGCCTCATACCACTTCAAATCATTTTCCTGAATAAAACCATGCAACAGACTTCCTGTCCTGGAATAACCAAATGAAGGATTTTAACAACCTTGCATTCCCACATTCACGAGATTTGAGAACTGGCAGCACATAACACACTTCAGAGATGATACACTAGACACCATGATACAAAACAGTTCTTTTAATTCATCAGACCCCCAATTAGAAGGGATGGTTGGGTTGGTTTGGTTTGTGGACACAAATGGGTGCTAATCTAGATTCCTAGGTAACACCGAAGGGTTTAGGATCAATAGTAAGGGTGGGCGTAGTTCGCGAAGTAGCACTTCGCGAAGCTATGCAAAGTGAAGTTCGCACTACGCGAGCTACGCGTAGCACTTCGCGAACTGCGTAGTAACATGTTCGCACTGTGCAAGATGTTGTTTTCAATGATTGCACAGTGCGGACAAGCAACCGGCACTGTGCAATCATTGAAAATGGCATCTTGCACAGTGCGAGCTGTAGTTTTCTGCTGCTCGAGTAGATTTTTACTCGAGCGGCAGCTTTCTCAACGCGAACTGGTAGTTTCTCATCGCGAGCGGTCGCGAGCATACGCGACCCCTCGCAATGAGAAACCTGACCTCCTCGCGTTGGGAATCTCGCCGGGAGGTTTATTTTCCATGCTCGCGATCGCCAACTTGATGTTGCTGATCGCGAACAAGGAAAAAGTCTCGCCACGATGTCATTTTGCTTGTTCGCGGTCGCCATCTTGACGTTGAGGACCGCGAGCAAGCAAAAAATGACCGCAGCACTACGCAACACTACGCTACGCGTGTTCGCACTGTGCTACGTGCAGTTCGCGTAGTGCGAAGTAGCGCGAACTTCGCAAACTACGCGAGCGTAGCGTAGTGCTTCGCCCAGGCTTAATCAATAGTCCTGATCAGCGATATGTACAGTCAGAACATTTGGGAGTATTGACATCACATAGTGTTGAGAAGTTGTGCCTTGATTGGCTAAAAACCTCAACACTCTCTCAGGTGAAAGATCATTTGTCCTTTCTTTCTGATGACATGGATGTCAGGGATTTCTTGTTAGGTCCCATGAAACCAAGTCAAAAGGGCTTCTTGTATGGAATATACAGCGAGCTGTGGAATCATTTTCAGCAGGAAGCTGCTGAAAGACTGCACGAGATCGATATGGTTAAGTTAGAAAAGGCTTTGGCTGTGGTTGACAATGGTATGACCACATTATCATCCAGAATGTATTCACTGGGCAACATAGTATCATCTGTAATTGACATAATACAGCAAGACATGTCTATTTTACAACATGGACATTCACAACTCTGGTCCATTTTGATATTGAGCTTGACGCTTCAAACACTAAGTTCTGGCCACGGCCAGGGTGTTACATCAGTAGTACAAATCTGTTTTCTGCATCCAATATAACGGGAAGACAGTTAGTAATGGCATGCAGAGAGGTGCCTACTATTCCGGCCTGGGGCTCCCGCTGCACTGGATGCACGTGTGATGCGCCCGCACAAAGACCAGGTCAAGAGGGGACCCGTAGGCACCCATCTGCGGCCGTACGATGCTGGGTCACCCCCTTTGGATCTTTAACAGGAGCTACGGTAAGAAGAGTGGCCTCATTTCTATGATCTAACAGTATCACCATATTGAAACAGCAATTACAGCAATGGGAAAATGAAAGCTAGCGCCAATTTCCACTGGCAAAGGAAAGACTATAAGTAACAATATTCAAATAACAAATTATTTAAACAATGCGTTAGGTCTAATCAATAATGAAATTGCCAATGCAGAGGAGTGACTTGCTGCTACAAAGACAGCATTTAAATGCAGCTTTAAAAGAGTACCAGGACTTACCTGGTATCCATAGAGATCGGTTGGATCGGATCAAACAAAGACAATAGTAAAGGGAATAGCCCATTGACACAGAAACATTCAAAAAAGCCCAATTTGTTTCGACTTCACCACTAGACATATCTGTTTTGTCAAATAATACTGATCTGGTATCCCCCATTGCAAAAAAGAGTAAACGACAGGCTAAAATATCATCAACCATATCTAGTATGCAGTCGTCAAAACCCTTTTTACCTGGGGTAGGGGATGTATAAACAATGAATCATACACAAAATTTGGAAATTCATTAAAAAAAACTACATGGGAAAATTGATACCATTGATAGGAGATTAATGACTGAAATAAAACAATTAGAAGTGCTGTCGCCTGTTTTGGAATAGGAAAATATGCTTTGGCATTGTTTTACGTAAGTTAGCATTTGCTGCGCCATGTTGTGTAAGGGTGCCATTTTGTATCATGATAGAAACGAATCCTTTGCCATTTCCGAGGAACAGCCTTCTTTAGGTTATGTTTCTTTGGAGCTGAGTTTTCCTACACTAATGAATGCACTGGGCCCGATACACAGAATTAACTTAAGACAAAATCCTAAACTTACTACTTTTGGTATTCACAGAATGCACTTACTACTTTTGGTATTCACAGAATGCACTTACTACTTTTGGTATTCACAGAATGGATTTACGACTACTAACTTTACGTCCGCACTCGGGCCAGAAATTCTGGCCCGGAGGCAGGGCTTCCGGGCCGGAGGCGGGGCTTCCGGCCCGGAGGTGGAGATTTTGGCCATGGCTAAATCTCCGCCTCTGGCCCGGAAGCCCCGCCTCTGGCCTGGAAGCCCCGCCTCCAGGCCGGAATTTCCGGCCCGAGTGCAGACGTAAAGTTAGTAGTCGTAAATCCATTCTGTGAATACCAAAAGTCGTAAGTGCATTCTGTGAATACCAAAAGTAGTAAGTGCATTCTGTGAATACCAAAAGTAGTAAGTTTAGGATTTTGTCTTAAGTTAATTCTGTGAATCGGGCCCACTATTCTTATTAGCTCATACCTTTCCTTTAGATGTAGGCCTTCTCCCACTTGTCTTGTGGTGGGTACAGGCAGAGTGACCTTGAATAGTAGATAATGTGTGCCCGGTCGCAGAATCGAAACTTACTCCTTTGTAATTTACTGTCCAGCTGCATCTCTCTGGAAAATTCCATGGTGGGTGTGCTTTCATTGGTTTTGAAGTGTACATAACGTATCGTTATGTTTGGTGATGCCAGTCCCTCTGCAGCACTCCTGGCAACTGGGTAGACAGGGCTCCGCTCTGAGTGTACTTTGAATACATTGTTATTTAGTTTGTATTCTCTACTGTCTGACGAACTCTTCATTTGGTGCGGAAGGCTGAGAGGTGGTTGTGAGTGACCCAGGTGACCCTAATCGAGCCGCTTCCTTCAGTTGGCACCCGAACAGGGACTCCTTTGGGTGAGTAACCCATCCCCTTCTGCGGAGGGGGGTCGAGGTCGAGGCTATTGTCAGGTCGGACTGACGGATCAGGGATCCCTGTATGAGGAGCATTAATTGCTTGCAGCTGCCCCTTCTGTCATGCCGGACAGTGCCTCGCCCAGTGGTCATCCAGACTTAAGTCCTAAATGGCAAAACCCTTGGATCTGACCGTTTGGTCTGGAGAGTCGGCAGTGGAGAATTAATGGGCCCGATTCACAGAACAAACTTAAGACAAAATCCTAAACTTAGTACCATTTTGGTATTCACAGAATGCACTTACTACTTCTGGTATTCACAGAATGAACTTACTACTTTTTCGATTCACAGAATAAACTTACTACTTTTGCTATTCACAGAATGGATTTACGACTCCTAAACTTACGTCCGCACTCGGGCCGGAAATTCCGGCCCGGAGGCGGAGCTTCCGGTCCGGAGGCGGAGCTTCCGGCCCGGAGGCGGGGCTTCCGGGCCGGAGGCGGAGCTTCCGGCCCGAAGGTGGGGATTCCGGCCAGTGGCGGAGATTTAGCCATGGCCAAAATCTCCACCTGTGGTCCGGAAGCTCCGCCTCCGGCCCGGAAGCCCCGCCTCCGGGCCGGAAGCCCCGCCTCCGGGCCGGAAGCTCCGCCTCCGGGCCGGAATTTCCGGCCCGAGTGCGGACGTAAGTTTAGGAGTCGTAAATCCATTCTGTGAATAGCAAAAGTAGTAAGTTTATTCTGTGAATCGAAAAAGTAGTAAGTTCATTCTGTGAATACCAGAAGTAGTAAGTGCATTCTGTGAATACCAAAATGGTACTAAGTTTAGGATTTTGTCTTAAGTTTGTTCTGTGAATCGTTCCCAATTTGTTTGACCTGCAAATATCAGGTGAGTTTGTTTTGGTTCTTTTAGGAGATGGTACCATTTTGGTTTGTATTTGGTACGGTCTAAGGGCCGTTTTTTGGATAAAAGCACTTACAATTGCTTTGCCAGGCATAATAGTGAACTTGTTTTCATTTGGGAATGCCTGGGTTTAGTAAACTGTTTTCTTAGTGCTGTCGCTGTTGTTCTGCAGATGCTTGATTACAAGAAGCTCAGCTGGCGCCTCCAGAAGGCACTCCAAATTTTGATTTGTATGTGAAGCATGATCTTGGCCCTATTATATTTAGTACACTATGACACAAATATACGAGGGACAATGCCAAGTTGCAGTGGCCGTTATCAGGCACTTTTGATGAACAAAAGATTGAGTATTTACAAGAACAGTTGTTTAAAAGACGGAGTAGGCAGTCTATGTTTGATTTCCTCAGAACATGGCAGAAACCAGCTAGACAGAGGCGATTGAAGGTAGAAAAAGAGGCCCGGAAAGGGAAAATGCAGAAATTGACCCAGAAAGCTGTAGCATATGACAGGGAAAAACAGGAAAAGGGTGTTGAGTGTAAAGATAGAAAGATTCGATTGCAGATTGATAAATCGTATGTGGTTCAGGAAAAAGATGAGGCTTTTGTGGAAGAATTATTGTATACCCGACCCTCGCCTCCATATGCCCCGCAAAGAATATATCCCACTGTTCTGGTACCCTCACAGCCACCTGTTACAGTTGCATCCACTGTCTCTGTCCATGTGTCTACCGTTGTTATGTCAACGGCTGTGGCTTTGGCTCCTCCACCTCCTCCTCTTTCTTCTGTTTCTTTGCCGTCTGTGCCCACTGTGAATGTTAGTACTCCTGCCACACTTATTATCCCAGCGTCCCTTTTGCCAGCTCTTTCCCCGTGACGCAATCTTCAGCGACAATAGTGCCTGTTACTTCTGTTGCTTCTCCCGTTGTGGTTTTTAATCTTCCGACATTAGTAAATAGTGGGACACGGGTACGTGGATTTGAAGACAGGTATTGGAGGAAGAGAAACAGGTAATATCCAATGAGGCTGCACAGTGGGCCCGTAATAAGATGTCTGGGAGACTATGAGAGATTTTGAGCCTTTTATACAGCAGCATGCCCTTAAACACATGTCTGCTACTTTGATTGACCTTTGGCGGCAGTACTTTGAAGCGGAAGCACCGCAAATTTTATATGACATTAGAGATCAAGTGTATATTAGTGACTTGGGGCCAGAACAAGTTTTTACTAATGGTACGACAATTATAGCTTATAAGGGAAGACTACATGAGAAAAGTCCCAGGTTGGTGTCCCTGTTTCCGATGAGAGAGGTTCATCCCATATATCATCCAGAGATACCAGAGTTAACAGATCAGCATGGGAATGTGACTCGAGTGCCAGTGGCGGCCCGGTTTGAAGAACAATGGGTTTATACTCGGTGGAAAAGAAGTGAAGTTTTATCTCTTAAGACTCATTTGCCTGACCCTAGGAAAAATCCTACTGCTTACTGTAAAGAATTGATTGAAGTTGCCTCTTCCACTGTAATGACTCTTGCTGATATTGAAATGTTTTTTGGTCTTCTTGTTTCAGTTGATATTTGGAGACAGGTCCATACCCAAGACCATGTTCCTGAGTTGGGGGAACTTGGGATCAAATTAATCAATCAATCAATCAATACATTTATAGAGCGCGCTACTCACCTGTGAGGGTCTCAAGGCGCTGAAGGGAGGGGGGGGTGCTGCTACTGCTCGAATAACCAGGTCTTCAGGTGTTTCCTGAAGGTGAGATGGTCCTGGGTCAGTCGTAGGTGTGCGGGGAGGGAGTTCCATGTCTTGGCGGCCAGGTGGGAGAACGATCTTCCTCCGGTGGTGGTTCTGCGAATCCGTGGGATGATGGCGAGGGCAAGGCTGGTGGAGCGGAGCTGGCGGGTAGGAGTGTAGAAGGAGAGGCGGTTGTTGAGGTATTCGGGGCCCATGTTGTGGAGTGCTTTGTGTGCGTGGTTGCGGAGCCTGAACGTGATCCTTTTGCTGGCGGGGAGCCAGTGCAGGTTTCTCAGGTGTGCAGATATGTGGCTGTGGTGAGGGATGTCGAGGATGAGTCGTGCGGAGGCGTTCTGTATGCGTTGAAATTGTTTCTGAAGTTTGGCTGTGGTTCCTGCGTACAGGGCGTTCCCGTAGTCCAGTCGGCTGGTGACGAGGGCCTGGGTGAACGTCTTTCTGGTTTCGGTGGGGATCCACCGGAAGATTTTTCGGAGCATGCGCAGGGTGTTGAAACATGAGGATGAGATGGCGTTGACTTGTTTGGTCATCGTGAGGGAGGAGTCCAGGATGAATCCTAGGTTGTGTGCGTGGTCCGTGGGTTTCGGTGCGGTGCCCAGTGCTGTGGGCCACCAGGAGTCGTCCCAGGCGGATGGGGATTGTCCGAGGATGAGGACCTGCATCTTGTCTGAGTTCAGTTTCAGACGACTGAGTTTCATTCATTCCGCGACGTCTTTCATTCCTTCCTGGAGGTTGGTTTTGGTGGTGGCTGGGTCTTTGGTGAGGGAGAGTATCAGCTGGGTGTCGTCGGCGTAGGAGATGGTGTTGAGGTTGTGTTTGCATGCGATGGCAGCGAGGGGGCTCATGTAGATATTGAAGAGGGTTGGGCTGAGCGAGGAGCCTTGGGGTACGCCACAGATGACCTCGGTGGCCGCGGAGCGGAAGGGAGGGAGGCGGACTCTCTGGGTTCAGGCGGAGAGGAATGAGGTGATCCAGTCCAGGGCTTTTCCTTGGATCCCAGTGTTGTGGAGGCAGGTTATTAGGGTGCGGTGGCAAACGGTATCAATGGCGGCTGAGAGCTCTAGGAGGATGAGAGCGGTTGTTTCCCCGTTGTCCAGCAGGGTCTTGATGTCGTCGGTGGCCGCGATGAGGGCGGTCTCGGTGCTGTGGTTGGCTCGAAATCTGGACTGGGATGGGTCGAGCAAGTTGTTTGCCTCGAGGAATGCAGTCAGCTGTTTATTGACGGTCTTCTCAATGACTTTTGCTGGGAAGGAAAGAAGAGAGATGGGGCGGAAGTTCTTGAGGTCTTTAGGGTCTGCTGTGGGTTTCTTCAGAAGGGCGTTGATCTCTGAGTGCGTCCAGCTCTCTGGGAAGGTGGCTGACGCGAAGGAGTTGTTTATGACATTCCGGAGGTGGGGTGCGATGGTGGTGTCGGCTTTGTTGAAGATGTGGTGAGGGCATGGGTCAGAGGGAGATCCAAAGTGGATGGTGTTCATGACGTGGGTGGTGTCTTCAGTGCAGATGGGGGTCCAGGTGCTGAGGGTGGTGGTGGGGGGCGTTGGTTTGGTGACTGGAGGCAGAGTCTGGGCGCCGAAGCTGTCGTGTATATCAGCGATCTTGCGGTACAAGAACGTGGAGAGGGAGTTGCAGAGGTCTTGCGACGGTGTGATGTCGTTGTTGCTGGCGCTGGGGTTGGAGAGCTCTTTTACGATGCTGAAGAGTGCCTTGCTGTTGTGGGTGTTGTTGTCCAGCCGCTCTTTGAACGATGTCCTTTTGGTGGTGCGGATCAGCTGGTGGTGTTCGCGAGTGGCGTTCATGTTTTCTGTCGTTTGTTCGTGCCACAGGTTTTCAAGAGAGTTCGGCAGGATTTCTTTGAGTCTTTGAGGGCGTTGGTAAACCATGTGGTTTTCATATTGCCGGTCTTGCCTGGGGGATTCTTCAGTGGAGCAAGGGCGTCGGCGCAGTTGGTGATCCATTGTGTGAGATCGTGGGCTGCGTCGTTGGTGTCGGAGGTGTCGGTTGGTGTGTTCTGGCTCAGAGATGTGGTTAGCTGGTCTGTGGTGACTTTGCTCCAGCATCTGAGGTGTATCTGTTGCGTGTGGTGGTGGGATGTAGTCTTCTTGAAGGTGAAATGGATGCATCTGTGGTCGGTCCAGTGTAGTCCGGTGGAGTGGCTAAAGGAGACGTGGTTGCTGGCTGAGAAGATGGGGTCGAGCGTGTGGCTGGCGTGGTGGGTGGGGGTGTTCACCAGTAGCTTCAGTCCGAGGTTGGCGAGGTTGGCGAACAGGGTGGTGGTGTTGTTGTTGTTGTTGTTGTTCTCCAGGTGGAAGTTCAGGTCCCCTAGGAGGATGTATTCTGATGTGGCGTGGGCATGCGGGCTGATGAAGTCGGCGATGGTTTAACTGAATTGTGTGCGCGGGCCTGGGGTTCTGTAGATGAGGGTTCCTCTAAGGGTGGTCTTGGGGTCGGTGTGGATCTGGAAGTGTAGGTGTTCGGCGGCGGTGAGGGTGTCTTCGGTGTTGGTCGTGATGCTGATGGTGTTCCTGTAGATGATAGCGATTCCTCCTCCGGTTTGGTTGGTGCGGTCCTTAAGGGTGATCTTGTAGCCGTCCGGGATGGCTATGGCGATGTCGGGGGCCGAGTAGGCGTTCATCCAGGTTTCCGTGAGGAAGGCGATGTCCGGTGCTGTTGTATCGAGGAGGTCCCAGAGTTCGACGGCGTGCTTGTGGAGGGAGCGGGTGTTGAGTAGGATGCACTTGAGGTGGTTGTTGTTGTTGCTTGGTCCGGGGGGCGGGGTGCAGGTTCGGAGGCAGCTGAATTTGCAGGCTTGGCAGGTGAAGGGTCCGTGGATGCGTTTCGGGGTGGCTCGGTAGCAGGCGGGTGGTCGTCTGGTGTTGAGTGCGTTGAGGGCAGCGGTATCATATCTCAGTCAGTTTTCCTGGCTTCGGCGGGGACCAGGGGTTCTGGCGCTGGGCGCGGTCCAGGCACGGACGGGTGCAGATGGGCGCAGACGGGCTTGCCTTTGGCGCACCAGCGGCGCGGGGTCGCTGCGCGGCCTCCATAGGAAGGGTTGTGGGAGGGAGGAGCAGCTGGGAGGCAGGAGTGGGGTGGCAAATGGGACGGCGGGGGGGGCCACAGGGATGCAGCGGCGGGAATGCGCGGGAGGGTGATACAGAAGGCAAACGGGGGACAGGGGGGAAAGGGCACAAAGGGCACAACAGCGGGAAAACGGTGAAAGGCAAAGGCAGTAAATCAAAGTAAAACAAGGGCAACAGTCAAAGTGAAAAGGAGGCAACAAGTGAGGGAGAAACAATGACGGAGACAGGAGCAGTTCAATACCAATTAAGCAGCACAGGGACAGCGTCACAAGGAGGACCGTGTGGCAGCTGAGGGGGGCGACCTACCTGGTGACAGGGTCGAGGGTCGCTCCCTTCACCACCGCGCGGCCTCCATATGAAGGGTTGTGGAAGGAAGGAGCAGCTAGGAGGCGGGAGTGGGGCGGCGAATGGGACAGCGGGGGACGGGGCCGCAGGGACGCAGCGGTGGGAATGCGCGGGAGGGTGATACAGAAGGCAAACAGGGGACAGGGGGGAAGGGCACAAAGGGCACAACAGCGGGCACAACGGTGAAAGGCAAAGGCAGTAAATCATAGTAAAACAAGGGCAACAGTCAAAGTGAAAAAGGAGGCAACAAGTCAGGGAGAAACAATGACGGAGACAGGAGCAGTGGACCAGAAAAGAAAACTGGGCGACAATTTTAGCATTGTCAGGCTGCATTGTTACGTATATGCATTCTCTTATTCCGCCGAGAAAAGTAGATTGGGATAAATTGTCGGCTTGTCGGCAAAAGAAAAATGAGAGTGTGTCTGATTTCTTCACCCGATTTAAAGATACACAATTTTTGGATTACAGTGGGCAGGATTTGTCTATTGATGGAGGAGTTTGGTTGTTTATTAATAGGTTTGTTTCTAATTTGCTTCCTGAAATTGCGACTCAATTGCAGGCTTCTGAAAGTACTTGGTCCACCTCTTCCCCCTCTGTTATTTTGAATATGGCACAGTATTATGAGCATAGGGATAATGAGGAAAAGGAGAGGACAGATAAAAGGCATAAGGATTTAAAGACAAAGGTGTTGTTACAGCAGGCTTTTAGAGGGAATGGGAGAGGACATGGTGGTCCTGCCTGACAGCTTCCATGCACTAGTAGGCAGCCAAGCACTACGCCTTTGGGTCCGAATCAGTGTGCATACTGTAAAGAGAATGGACATTGGTGTAGCGAGTGGCTTGTGCTTTTGCAGAAGATAGCGGTCCTGAAAGGACGAGGTTCTCATGGACGGGATCGTGGAGCTGATGGGGCATATAGGGTTCAGAATACTGTAGCCTCACAGGGTCACTCTGATAATAAATATTTTGATGACCCTCATTAAGGACAGTATTATCATGATGATTATGATATGGTGGAAGCGACAGGAATGTCTTCCAGCTAGGACAGCCAGAGACAGAAAGGAGGACCAATTCCAATACCTGTAGACCAGCGTGGCCCTTATGTAACAGCAGAACTGCAAGGTTCGACTAAGGAATGTTTGGTGGACACAGGTGCAACAAAAAATTCTGTTTCCCAAAATATGGTCCCTGTGGCAGCTCTGTCTGGCTATAATAATGTTTCAGTAGGTTTTTCTGGTTTACCGGTCGTAAGCCCCATTTCAAGACCCCTTATGTTGACCATTGGTCTTTTCACTGTGGATTTGCCATTCTTGTTGACATCCAATTGTGGAGAAAATGTAATGGTTCTGGATTTGTTGAAGAAACTGCATGCTGCTATTTATTGTTCCCCAGAAGGTGTTTATATGACAATGGGACCAGATGTGGTACGTGCTAAACAGTTTTTGTTTAAAGATGTGCCACTTCCTGTTGAATTTGCTGATGTACCACCCACTTTGAGGGCGACAGGTGATACAGACGTGGGACTTCTGCAGATACCTCCAGTCTTGATACAGATTAAGGATGGTGATATTTTGCCCTGTATTCCTCAGTGTAAAATACCACAGTCAGGAGAGAGAGCCCTATGGCAAATTGTTCAGGATTTGATTAAGAAGGGAGTGGTTGAAGAGACAACTGCTAATGGCTTTTGAAAGTGTTGAGAGCATCTCAATCAAGGAAGTAGAATCCGCAATCACTAGACAGCCCCCAAATAAAGCGCCAGGCCTCGATAAAGTGCCAGGCGATCTCTTCCGCTCCCAACCCAAAATTTGGGCACCCTACTTAGCCGTACTATTTAATGCAGTTTTGCTAGGAGCCAATCTGCCAGATACCTGGGCCGGGCCGAAATTGTTCCTATTTTTAAAAAAGGCTGCCCCTTAGCTCCCTCAAACTATAGGCCGATAAGCCTCCTGGATACTACACAGAAACTTATGGGCCGGATTATATTGGACAGAATACTAGGGTGGGCGGAAGAGAATAAAATAATAACTACTTTTCAGGCTGGGTTTAGAGCTGGGATTTCGACTCTGGACCAGCTTTTTAGATTGCAGGTCCTGTTCTGGAAGACTGTTAGTTTGGAGGGCGGTAGTCTTTACTTGGTCTTTGTAGACTTACGGGCCGCTTTTGATCTTGTGCCCAGAGAGAACCTATGGAGGGTTTTGGAAGATCTAAACCTCCCACCCTACTTTCTAGATGTCCTGAAGTGTTTCCATAAAGGGAACTACGCCCAGGTACGTTGCGGGAAGAATGGAAAACTATCGGACCGCTTTCCCGTTACTAGAGGAGTACGCCAGGGCTGCGCCCTGGCTCCCACACTTTTCAGCCTCTATATAAACGGTTTGGTGGGTGAGCTAGATACTGTCAAGAATAGCGATGCCCCTCGGTTGTCATCTGGCCGGGTGCCTGCTTTGATGTTCGCAGATGACACTTTATTGCTGTCCCGAACCTCTACAGGCATCCAGAGGGTATTGGACGGCTTTGTAACATTCTGCGCTTCACGGGGACTTGAGATCAATTTAGAGAAGACGAAGTTCATGATCTTCGGCCCCCCGAAGCGCACCCGCCCCTGCCTAGTTTTAAATGGCATCCCACTTGAAAGGGTCAGAACTTTTGTATATCTGGGTGTTACCCTGACTGAAGATTTCAGTTGGGGTCCCCAGGTAGTCAAATCTGCCCTGAGGCTCACACAGATAGCGGGTGGTATTAATAAGTTCCAAAGGAAAACGCAATTTAAACCAGTCTTTCCAGGACTTGAAATGTATAGTGCCCAAGCCAGACCCGCCGCAATGTACGGTGCAGAGCTCTGGGGTCATACTCGCGTATTGACCCTATCTAAGGTCGACCATACATTTATTAGAAACCTGTTAGGGCTCCCTCAAAGTACCCCGCTTACACCCTTGAGATTAGACCTAGATCTAGAGCCTATCTCTGAACTCTTACCGAGCCGACCTCTCCTGTATTGGAGAAGGTTGTGGACAGCGCCCGAGCTCGTTGACTATAGAGCTGAGTTCTCAGCAATTTGGGATCAGCTGAAGAGTAGAAATATACCCTGGCTATCCCATATTAAAGCTGTAGTATATCAGATAGGCCTGCCCCAATTATGGGAGACCCCCGAGGAAAGTTGTATAGCGGTACAGAGAACGGAGCTGTTGGCTCTATTTAGATAGTACAATCTAGCTCTGCTATACCGCTTACCATCCATGGGTAGGTTGACCATAGAATTCCTACAAATAAAGTTGGCACCCAGCAGGGAGGAGTTTCTAGATTTGATTCAGCCCCCCATGACAAAAAAACTATATATCCAATTAAGGTATGGCTGCCTACCAATCGGGGAACTGACTTGTAAATGGATGGGAAGAGGTGAGGGGATTTGCCCTGTTTGTAATGAAACTAAAGAAGACCTAGCCCATGTTTTATTCTTTTGTTCCGCCTACAATGGAATATGTAGATCTTGGCTTGTCCCACTGTGCAGAAATCTGGGCCTAAAACAATGTGCCCAAGCCTGTAGGATCTTACGTTATGATACCTCACCCCCCTATTGTGTTCTCTGTTTCTCGCTTTTTATATGGCATGTGGTGAAGGAGGTCTGCCCTGATAAATTAACTAACTAACCAATTGTTTTTATATTGACGAATTAAATTGTCTATTATTTCTTCTTTGATAAACTTCTGTTTAATAACTTTTTATTTCATGTACTAAATTATTTATGTATTTTATCTTGTATGTACATATTTTATTTGTGCTTTTATGGTCATCGACCGAAATAAAGCTATCAAAGAAAGCTAATGTTTGTAATAGTCCTATCCTTCCAATTCTTAACTGACACCTTCAGATTCCTTACATGAAGATGTTTACTGTTTTGTGATTGATTTGCATGAAGTTAATAAAATAGTGGTTCCCCAGTTTCCAGTGATCCCTGACATCACTACTCTTTTGACAATGATTCCTTCTACTGCTGAATTCTTCTCTGTCATCAACTTGAAAAATGCATTCTTCAGTATTCCTATTCATCCAGATAGCAGGTCATTGTTTGGGTATACACTAGCTGGCAGAAGCTTTAAGTTCTGTCGTGCTCCTCAGGGCAATACAGAGAGTCTGAGTATTTATAGTCAAGCTTCAAAGAGCCAGTTGGATTCCCTTTCGCTTCCCTTAGGTAATGTATTGGTGCAGTATGTTGATGACTTGCTCATTGCTTCTGAAACAGAACAGGGTTGCAAAGACAGTACAGTTAAATTGTTGTTGCATTTGGCTCATCATGGACATATAGATTATCTTTCTAAATTTAAATTTCAGTATTGTCGACAGGAGGTCACATATTTAGGTCACCTACTGTCAAAGGAGGGTAGGAGATTAACCCAGGAGCGCATCAGTACCATTGTTAAAATGCCCATCCACAGACTCAGAAAGATGTGCGCGCTTTCATAGGAATCACTTCCCACTGTCGGCAGTGGATACCGATCTACTCCTTACTAATCAAACCCTTGCTTGCACTAACCACTAAAGAAATGCATGAGCCCCTGCCTTGAAAGCCTGAATGTCAGCAGTCTTTTGAGTAATTGAAAGCTGCAATTTGTTCAGCTCCAGTGCTTGACACCACTGACTATAACAAACCGGTTGAGTTGTTCGTCCATGAGATGGCTAGTTGCGCTCTTTCTGTTTTAAATTTGGAGATAAGCAACTGCTGTGTGCTTATTTATCTGCTGTCACAAGAGCCCTCCCAAGCTGTCTGAGAGCAGTCACGGCTGTGGCTGTCTTGATAAGACAATCGGCTGGACTCGTACTTGATACTGATCTCACAGTCATGGTACCCCATGCTGTGGATACACTTTTGAATAAGACTAAGACACAGCAACTCACCAGTGCATGTCTGATTGGCTATGAATTAACATTGTTCGCTAAACACATCACAATTAAAAGATGTTCCACTGTCAATCCAGCCACGTTACTGCCCCTCCCTTATGAGAATGATGAAATTGATGAGCATGACTGCATCTTCCGGACGGAAGAAGAGACGAAAGGACGGGTAGACTTGACTGATGTTCCCTTATCTGACGCACAAGGAGAACTATGTGTCGATAGCTCTTGCTTTAAATTACCAGATGGCACTACAACTGCTGTGTATGCTATGCTATGCTATGCTAGGGAAGAGGTGTGGCGCCGCGGCCAGGGCGACTGACTCCTGAATCTGGGGATCACGGTTCGATCCCTGGCGCCAGCGGCAGATTAGCCAAGCACCATGTGACTCTGGGCAATAGCTTGCTTAATCTTCCCAACAGCACCCTTACGGGTGATTGTTCGCGCTTTACAAATGTGGATTATTATCACCACGCTGCGTACAGTAGTTGAGACATCACGAGTTCCCTATCAATCAGCCCTAGCTGCTGAGCTTGTTGCCTTAATACGAGCTTGCAAATTGAGTGAGGGACTGGTTGTCCATATTTATATGGACAACCAGTACGCCTTTGGAGTCGCATATAACTTTGGGTGAATCTGGGCTGAGAGAGGGTTTCTTACATCGCATGGCACCAGAATTCAGCATGGGCCCCTTATATTGAGGCTTTTATCTGCTTTCACACTCCCTAAGAAATTGGCTATAGTAAAGTGTAGTGCCCACTAGAGAGTTACTGATGATGTAGGTAGGGGAAATGCTTTTTCAGATAAGACAGCTAAGGAAACAGCTTGGACTAAAATATAAAGAATGTTCGTAGCAGGTCCCGCTAGGTGGGTGCCTGAAGTTACCATGTTTGAGGATACACTCGAGAATGTGAAAGAGATAGAAAGTGAGGCTACAATAGAGGAATTAGCAATGTGGCAAGAAAGTACAGCACGATTGAATGATGAGAGATGTTGGATTGATAAGTCAGGGATGCAGAGATGGATGTTGCCAGATGCATATGTTCTTCCTGTAGTTATGATGGACCATGGCCCAGCCCATATTAGTGTTAAGGGTATTTGCAAGGTGTTAGACCCTGTATGGCAGAATGATAATATTTCGAAAAAAACTGCACATTAGTGAAGTACTGCATGGTGTGCATGATGCACAATCCTGGGAAAGCTACCCCTACACCACACAGTAATTTTGCACCACCCACTTTCCCTTTTGAGGTCCTTCAGATGGATTATATCGAATTAGAGAGGTGAAATAATTAGAAGTATGTTTTGGTGGTTGTTTGTGCATTCAGTAAATGGGTTGAGGCTTTTCCCACTAAATATATTACAGCCATTACGACTGCAAAGGTACTCCTGAAGGAGTTCTTTCCTCGTTTCGGCTTGCCCCGTATGATTTGAAGTGATAACAGAAGTAATTTCAATGCCAAAGTGATTCAATTGATTTGTGATGGTTTGAGTATCAAGCAAAAGTTTCACGCTGCCAATCATCCACAGTCAGCAGGTTTAGTTGAGAAGTACAATGGTACTCTCAAACTGAAATCGGCAAATATTCAGGAGACCACTGGTTTACAGTAGCCAGATTCTTTACCATTAGCTCTTTTGTCAACAAGAACAACAGCACATTCTATGACAGGATTGTCAAATGTCTGGGGTGCCCCGCATCCTCTGCAGTTTTCAGATAATGAGTATCCGTTGCTGGTTGACTATCTTGCTCAGTTAACTTAAAATTTGTGTTCTGTTCACCAAAAGGTCCGGGAAGCCCTGCCAGCCACACCAGAGACGCCCAGACACGATATTCAACCTGGCGATTTTGTGTTGGCACGAAACTTCCAGTGGAAGAAGAGTTTGGAGATGCAGTGGAATGGACCAGAGCAGGTCCTCCGGGATACACGCACAGCTGTCAAGGTAGCTGGCTGAAAGAACTGGGTGCACACAACTCAATGTCGCAGCATACCTCTACCCTTGCCCGCACCCTTGCCCTACGATCATTGGGTGAGGGATGGAGTAGGGGACTCCGAGTGTGAGACAGTGCCTCAGTTTGTCCCCTTCAGTGACGCCAGGCTGACCTAGACCAAAACAGATGAAGACAATGATGAAGTGCTGAATGCAGCAGTACCTCCGGAAATACTGGCTAACCAGGAGACCCTTTTCACTTATCTCTCTGAGCCTGGAGTTGCTAAGTATAATCAGCCCCCTTGGTTGAGGAACAGTGCACCAAAAGAAAAGTCAGATTAGTTAGGGATGGACTGTGCAAATTAGGGTGTACTTTGCTATAGTACCAATGGAGTTAACTTAGGGTGATGTGAGATTTGTTCACTGTTTGAACATTTGATAGGATAGATCAATGTATTCCCTTGGTGGTCCATTATCCTGGTTGATGTGAGAACCAGAGCTTATGACAGAGCAAGCTCCACCACCGGTGCTCAAGGGCACCAACGTTTTGATGCACAATAGGAGCCTGTACCAGTGAGGCTCTGACGGACACTGGGAACTTGTATATTCTTCTTGCTGGCATTTTGCCCCCCCCCGGCTTTATCATTTGCCATGCATCCCTTTGTCAGGATAGTTGCCGACGAAGAGCAGCCAGTAATTCCCCCTATTCTGATCTACAAAGAAAAATATATTATGTGCTATTCTTGGGATTTTACTGCTATTGATTCTGGGTGGGGTGTCCTGGGTCTTGGAATATGATCAGGATGTACCGTCATGTACTAAGCATAAGGTTGTTTCTCAAATACGCACATAAAGGACAGCCCCGAGTAATGTATTTCTAGACACACATAAAAGATTTTTTGGAGAAGGTACAGCTTGTTATCTCACCAAATCTGTTACAAATGTATGGACTGCTTACCCGTTGTCATTATACGTGTACCCGCCCAGCCCAATTCGTAGAGGTAAGGGAAGAGTTTGAAATGGGGTATCATGGCACCGGTTTATATTACAGGAAGTTGCGAGGAAGGTGATATCTGCGATGTGACAATAATACGTATTGTGATAATTTGTTCATGAGATAACAGAACATTACCTTAGTGGGCTGTCATTACCAAGATTTAACGGTTACCCGGAAAGCTGGATATTATCCCGCATGTTCTCCGATAGTAAATAATACTGGCGCATTTTTGTATGTTAATTGTTCTGGAATAATATTGTTCAAAAATACGATGTCTTTAGTGAAAAAGAAGGACCCGAGAACTTTTGGAATAAATACCAGACATGCTCCTGTAGATCATCAAGGTCCACTTTATGCACACCCGGGATTTTATTTTCTGTCAAATGGCACTCATTCAAATGTTTATAACGGTACAGATGACGTTGCTCTAGGGATGGTGCTCCCTCTAGGTGTGCCTTGTAAGTAGAGTAAGCCAAGTGTAAGATGGGTAAAAAGAACGTTGACTGCAGAGTTCTGTGATGGAGTGACAGATTTGGAAGTCAATAATTATAGTAATGGCATCACCTTTGGATATATTCATCCCTCCATTATTACATTTGGTGGTACTGCAATAGCTAGGGGTGAAAAAACTAGAGAATATTTTGGATGTAAGATGCAGATGCTGAACTCCCCAGTAGCGGCTTTGCATGACATCACCACCCAATTGGAAAGCATGCAGATATATTCTGAGCAAACTAGATTTGCTGTTGATTTCATTCTAGCTAAGAGTGGTGGTGTGTGCACGCTAGTAGGAGACCAGGGTGTGGTCGGGATCACCAATATGGAAAAGAACATTACCCAACACATTTTAGACATCCTACAAAAATGTTAAATGAGTGGGAACTGGAGTTTGTCACTTTTTGGTGGATGGGGTTGGATCCTTGAAAAGGTGATTTATTTCATTGTGATTTTTATTTCTTGCTGTGTCTTGGTCCAGTGTCTTCCCTTATGTTGCTCTTATTGCACCACCCATCTTGCCCCTAAGAGGATATCGACTCATGATACTAATGCAACAATTATGATTCAAAAGGAAGTAGAAAACCTCATGCAAATAGATGAGGGTATTTTTGAGACTGCTTCCCTCCTTACTGATTCCCTTCACGAAGTTGAAGATATGGAGTGCTCCTAAAACACTGTACAGTTATATGACTTTTTGCTATTATACAAAATGTTTAGCCCATGCTAAAAGGAGGGTCTGTTGGAATAGAAAATGATGCTTTGTCATTGTTTTACGTAAGTTAGCATTCGCTGAGCCATTTTGTGTAAGGGCGCCATTTCGAGGAACAGCCTTCTCTAGGTTATATTTCTTTGGAGCTGAATTTTGCTACACTAATGAATGCACTGTTCTTATTAGTGCATACCTTTCCTTTAGATGTAGGCCTTCTCCCACTCGTCTAGTGGTGGGTACAGGCAGAGTGACCTTAAATAGTAGATAATGTGTGCCCGGCCACAGAATCGAAACTTACTCTTTTGCAATTTACTGTCCAGCTGCATCTCTCTAGAAAATTCCATGGTGAACGTGCTTTCATTGGTTTCGAAGTGTACATAATACATCGTTATGTTTGATGATGCCAGTCCCTCTGCAGCACTCCTAGTGACTGGGCAGACAGGGGTCTGCTTTGAGTGTACTTTGAATAGACTGTTATTTGGTTTGTATTCTCTACTGTCTGACGGACTCTTCATTTGGAGCGGAATGCTGAGAGGTGGTCGTGAGTGACCTGGGTTACCCTAATCGGGCCACTTCATTCACCCGGATAGTAAAAATGATTACAGACTTATCCTCTTCAAATAAAATCTCCAGTGTAACCTATAGTAAAGACCAGGATAGTAGGACCGCTGTGTGGCACTGTCCACATGTGATGACTAACAACATCCAATCGTCGACCTCCTGTCAAATGAAAGAGAATCCAATAATGCAAACCAGGCTTCCCGATTTGTCTAATATGGATGTAGATGGAACGACATCCAACATTAATAGCAATGGGGCCAGTCGTGTTACAACCCGTAATCCAACGAAGAACTATCAGGACTCCTTATATTTACCACCTCAGGCTACACCTTATATAATTGTCTTAAAAAATGCCCCGAAGTTGGCAGACAAGGCTGCGGAGTCCTGGGGGAACTTGAAGAACAAAGTTGTTCATTGGTTTGCTAAGAATACTAATCGTAGTACTAATCTCTTTTAAAATATCCTTCTGACAAGATGAATAAACTGGGTCGATAATATGATAAAGCGTTGCCAAGGGCATTGTATTGTTGTAACCTTCCGCTGCCCTGAGATGGTAAAAGCATTAATTAGTTAATTTTCTTGTAAGTATGTAAGGACATCGAATCATCAGAATTACACTATTATTGTAGTCCCACTAGGGCACTTCTATAAACTTGTTGTTAAAAAATTCTCTTATGCCAGCAAAGGATCTGCCCCATAGACCAGCATATTCCCCTACCCGTGACAAATAGATTTTTACCTCTTGGAAGTTGTAGTAAACTTGATTGACTACAAGAGGATGTGGATCAAACGACTATTACCAATCATGGCACCCTATGTATTAGTAAGCCAATTATTTACAAATGTAATTTAAGTAGGCATTTCTCATATGAAACCTTGACTGTTATTACATGGAATATAGCATGGATAAGAAGTACATTGAAAGAAGAAGAGTGGCTTAAATCTATTAAAAATTGTTCCATAGTTCTTCTACAAGAAACTTGGCATACTGAAGCTTTCCATGTTGATGGTTTTAAAATGGTCTCTACTCAAGCGGTCACCTCCCAGAATGGAAGGGCCAAAGGAGGATTAGCTACATTAGTTTCAGTTACATTACCCCTGATTTTTTAAAAGCCTATTCCAATTCACAGTTTTTTCAATTTTTGTGTTTTTGAACTACAGGAAATCAGTGTATACTAATGATAAACTTTTATAATAATATATATGATACCTCAAGACATAGGGTAGTTGTGACCCTAGAGGAGGAATTAGATATATTTACAAAGGATATCAGGGGAAGACTATCTACTCTTCTGAACTGGTGATTTTAATTACAAGAAATGCAGAATCTTGGAAGGGGAGCATTGCGGCTATGGGGATGAACATGGCAATGCTTATTTTCATTTTCCCGACAATTTATATGATGACACAATTAATGGTGTAATGCATAAACACAGGGCCCGATTCACAGAACTCACTTAAGACGAAATCCTAAACTCACTACCATTTTAGTATTCACAGAAGGCACTTACTCATTTTGGTATTCACAGAAGGCACTTACTCATTAATGAGTAAGTGCCTTCTGTGAATACCAAAATGAGTAAGTGCACTTACTCATTTTGGTATTCACAGAAGGCACTTACTCATCTGTGAATTGGGCCCACAATCTTGAACTCATAGAGCAGACAGGAAAAGAAGGACAAATAACTATACCAACTTACATAGGGGTTAAATATTCCTAGACCATTGCTCATGTACTGATATCAGGAAATGGCCGAGGACTAGTTAAAAAACTCAAAGAGAAAGTAAGTCCTTTTAGGTATCACCATCCACTATTCCTGATGCTCAGACTAAGTATGAAGCACTAGGAAAAGGTGTGCCTAGCTTCTGACATAGAAACACAGGGAGATAATGGCATTTCCATTAAACGGTCAGGTGTTAACCCCTCTTTATTCTTAGATAAATTAATACATGACAGACAAGAACATAATGATACTTGTATGGAGGGAGCTTCCACAAATATTATTATGGCATTTTGTAACATTGTGCCTGCAATCTCAGGAGATTTTAAAATTAAAAATAAGATTTCACACCAAAAACCCAGATGGTTTGATCAACAATGTTCTAAATTCAACCAGGCCCTATAAAAAGCATTAAAAGCCAAGCCTAGATATAGGGAAAGGGTTGGAATCCCAAGGAAATCTAATAAACAGATTTTAAATAAAAGGAAAGCAAATATACGGGAACTCGTCTGGGGAAAACTAGTACAAGTGGCAGATACACAGGATGCAACATTATTTTGGAAGAAAATAAATCATCCCGTTTTCAAAGAACAGTCCGCTGCTAAGATTGAGACTTTAGTACAGCCATCAGACTGGCTAACGTATTTTGGACAAATTTTCAATCCTAAAAATGAGGAACTTTTCTCTACTGAAAATAGGAAATTCATAGCCATAGATCCCCCTAATTTGGACCCAATTACATTGGATTGAAATAAAAATGCCCTAGATAGTTTAATTATATAATTAATAGCAAATTATGGCAGACCCTGACGGGGATGGGTGTCCCACATGATATTATTATTTATCTATCACGGACATATGAATCATTAACTACAAAAGTCCATTATGGACCCAAAGGCGAATGTACCCCCTGTTTTAGAGTTACACGTTGCATAAGGCAAGGCTGCGTCCTTGTGCTACTTTTATTTTCCCTTTATATCAATGACGTTGATAAATGTTTGCAAAAACTGAACGATGATGCCCCTAAAGGCTATCTAGAACAGCAAATGGGCTTCAGTGTTTAATTGAAAATGTTGATAACTTTATGAGTAAAACGGATTTAAAACGTAACCTAAAGAAAACTTTTATGATGACATGTGGAAAAGGGAAATCAAAAAGCAAGAGACATCATGTTGGGGGTGTGCCAATTGCAAAGACACACTCTTTTTCGTATTTGGGTCTACTCTTTACATCTGCGGGGCATTGGGGAGCACACATCGATTTATGTAAATTAAAATTCTCATGGTCAATCGAAGCCCTCTTCAGATTTTCCAAAAAATGGGGAATAAGCCAATTAGGGAAATGTTGACCCTGTACATGAGTAAATGCCTCACAGGGACTTGATATGGTGCAGCATTATGGGGGATGGTTAATCATACTGTATGCAGATCCACAAAAACATATGTTTAAAGAGGTTATTAGCAGTCCCTAACTCAACTCCTTCATATGTTGTTCATAAGGAATTGTTAGTCCCCAATATTAGTGATTACTTTACATTAGTACAGCAGCTCTCACTGTTTGGTATGGAATCTGGAGCAAGGATGGAACTAAATTTACTCAAGAAATCATAATTAACTGCCATGCCCTTGAACACAGTAAAAAGATTCCATGGCTGCAGTATGTTGAAAAACTTTTAAATGAATGTGAGAGAATGCCGATATTAAAGACCATACGGATATCCAATATCATTGTAAAAGGGACTTAAAAAGAGGGCTTATAGGAGCATGAGAAACACTAAGAGACATAGAAGCAAGCTCAAAACAGATGATCAAGTCATACTGTGAAGGACCTTTTGCAATAGGTATGTAACAATATTTACTGTGATTAACAAATTTACAACACAGGTTTTTCCTTACAAGGCTGAGAATGGGTACTCTTCACTACCTAATAGCATTTCCTATTACGGGCAAATGGAACCGAAATCTCTCAAATTGCCCATGTGATGGAAAGTTGCCTCAGTCGACATTACATTTTATTCTCTTTTGTAGTTTTTATAGAGATATTAGGAAGAACATTTTATGACCTTTCGTTTTTGACAGTAAATTGTATTTTTATAAATCTGCTTATAACTTTATCTGCAGTTTAGAAAATGAAAAAGTATGTAATGCATTAGTCGTTGTTATACAAATGTCGATTAAAGGAAGAAAAGATCATTCACATCTTGAGGCCCAAGTGTATGAAAAAATATTGGACCTAGTATAGATTGATGCACTATATAATAAATACCTATAGGTCTTATGGCAAACAACCAAAAGCTTCTTTTATATTAACATTTGCATATTCACATAGTAATCCTTATTGAGCCACATCGAAATTCTCACGAGATACTAGATTGTAATGTATCCTATGTACCGTAGAATTGATGTATTATGTTAATTGATTTATGGGATTGTTTTTAAGATAATTTTCTTCATGTATATGTGTTATATAATCGTATTGGCTATTCGATTATTTGAGACAATTGTCTTTTAGAATGCTTTTATGGTTGTATTTTTTAACCGAATAAAGCTGAATTGAATTGAATTGACTATTTTAAAGGGAAGTTCACTTTTAGATGATTTTAAGAGTAGTTTTTAAAATTTCTTTTTAATTCTGCTTCATTATGGCTTACTGGCTTTTATATATCGACCCTTAGTTTGAGGAGTGGGTGTTATGTGCCCAGGTTAGGCCAATGTAGCAAAGCAATTCATTTTCTTACTTTGTCCTATTTTTCACAGTAATATTTCTGCTGTGACCTTTTGCACATATTTGCATGCACAACAATATTGGATTTGTTTCTCTGAAACTACTTGGTTTACATATCTAGCTTTTCAAAATATTATCACGATGGTTCGCTTATCATGTACAAGGCCCATCAACGCACTATGTACAAATGTTGTTCTAACTTCATCCATGGGGTGCAGGGCTATCTACATATCCATAACATTACTAATCCATACGCACAAAGCATGGCTGCTTTCTATTATGAATAAAGATAATCCCAATTGATTAGTAGAGGAGGCACTTCAGCTGACACCGAGCATCACAGCATGCTGAGACTTCAGCACACAGTGGTCTGACTGCTCTTGAGGGGTGTCCAGTTTGTGACCAAGACAGGGTCCTACATTCTCTCCTGCCAAGTAATGGAGTTGGATCATCCCTTGGGGGGATTATTGGCTACACACCTACACACACTCTAGTCATACTCAGAGTAGGGTTTGCATAGCAGGAGTACGCCTGATTACTGCCTTGTTTATATGCCTGCATATATACATTGTTTTAGTACCATGGTAGAACTGCATCTACTATTTACTCTTTTGGTGCTTGTAATCACTTTCATCTGCTTCTGTCTCCTGATTATTGCAGCACATGTATTCTATACAAGAATAACGTTGGTTCAATAAATATATTAAAAACCTCCCATTGTGTATTCTTTGTATAGTTCTCTGAGCACAAATAATCACGAGTGACGGAACAAAAGGTTCTGATCTGTTTCCACGAATCCTGAAGGATTAGGATTGGCATGTTCAGTGATTGCTAGAAACAATTTGCTCCCTGCTAAGGATAGGAGGACTTATGGTGGCACTGTGAGCTAGCTGGTCTCTAGGCCAACATATCCTGGGGGGTGCCCCTGGAATCAGTCTAAGCACCTCACCCAAAGTTTATGTTGTCCAACAAACGCGCAGGTCCTATGGATTAGTGGGAACTACACAACACCAGTTTCTACTGTCCCTCTTTTCCATATTAACAGAGCTTAAACTAAACTTTTTTTGCTATACAAAACAGCAGAAAGAGTGGCACTGCCAATGCTTGTTTCCTATACTTTTGCCACTCTTTTACTTTAAGCAGAAAGGTCCTTGGCTTGGAGCCACATTTATTTGAGTGCCTAGGGCCTATTTTTTCCCACAGCAAAGCACACAAGATGATGGACGGAATGTTGCACATTGGCAAAACATTGACCCCCAGTCACAGATCTGGGTTTAATCCATCGTTATTTTGCTCACCACGCCACCTCAGTTCAGACATGGCCATATGCAAATCAGTCTTAACTGTGTGCCTCATGGGAACAGTCCAGCCCGAACTGCCAAGCCATGTCTTCCCTGGACCGGAATCAAGCATCCTAGAACCGGTTTCGGGGTTTCACCCCTCTTCAGCCAGGATAGCTTGACTCCAGTGGCGTAGTGAGCACGGGACCCACGTCTGGGCATACCCTTCCCACATAGGGCGAACAGCAAACCACACAAGATGATGGACAGAATGTTGCACATTGGCAAAACATTCACCCCCAGTCACAGATCTGGGTTTAATCCATCGTTATTTTGCTCACCACGCCACCCCAGTTCAGACTGTCTGTCAACTGTTGTTTTTGCATTTGTCACCTCGAGTGGGACGGGTATGCTCAGACATGAGTCCCGTGTTCTCCATGCCACTGGAAGCAAGCTATCCTGGCTGAAACCGGTCCAAGGATGCTTGTTTCCAGTCCAGGGAGGACCTGGCTTGGCAGTTCGGGCTGGACTGTTCCCATGAGGCACAGGGTCAAGACTGATTTGCATATGGCTGGGTTCAAACTGGAATGGCATGGTGAGAAAACAAACAATGGATTTAGTCCCACATCTCTGTACTGGGGTGAATGTATGACATGGTTCTGCATTCTGTCCATCAACTGTTATTTTTGCATATTTTTTCCCACAGCCAGACCCGCCATAAGTAAATTCATGAATGTACATAATGGTGCTTCACCACCCTCCAGGTTGGCTTTGAAGATAAAAGGATTCACCAACATAGTTTGTCTATGTTATGTTTGCATTTCAAGCAACTTTTGCAAACACTGGAAGGTTAAACAGATGTTACCAATTAACTAGCACAATTAAAGAAAAACAAAAACGCTATGTATTGCCTCTATTTCATTTTCTCATGCCTTACTTATTGAAAGGAGCTCCGCTTCCGTGGTCTGGTGCTCCCTATTGTAATCTCTTTCTTCCCTTTCTTGTAACCTGTCCTGAACCACAACCAGGAAGTAAAGAGCATTTATTCAACTAACCCACCTTGCTTTTTATTGTGTCTGAACTACTGTTTATTTCAGCGCAGACTCTTTCATTTTGGGTGTTGCTTGGGCATTCCTGATTTTCACCTCAACCTCCATAGCTAGTGTAAAAGGTGCAAAACGGAAGTTGCAGTTTTCAACGATGGACAAGACATACAGGAAGTGTATTGTGTACTTTGGTGGTGCAACAGGGCTGGGGCGTTCTCAAGATCATCTATAGTGAGATAGGCCTAGGGTGTGTTCAGCATTGTGCGATGCAATTCAAAACGTTGGGCAGGGGGCCTGCATCGTGAGGAAAATTGACAAATCTTTCTGAGTTGTCAAAGGCTCATAAACAGTGAGCAGCAGTTTGTTTCCTCATGGAGGAGGTTGAGGTGATCAGCATGGCTGGCTTGATATGTGAGTGCTTGTCTTTACTAATTGCAGCCTCTGGACCATGACGGAGGTCTTCCCCTTTGCCTGGTTCTTTGGAGGATGCGGCAGCACTGAGAGAAGTGGTAGCACAAGTCTGTCAAGCACACAGCAGGGGTGCTGGATGGCATGCTGTTCTTCTGGCTTTAGTTTCCTCATGCAGTTAGAAACATGAACCATATTATGTGAGACTAGGTGACCCCTCATGCCTCAGGTTAGCACCGGCTTTGCTCCGATGGTATTCAGCTTCTTCTGGGTGATCCACGCTCTTTTAACACTCCTCTGCTTCTCCGCATAAACAGTCTCCCATCCTACAGGGCCAGGCACACCCCTATCCTCTCTGAGCAGGTATGCAGGTAGGATTCTAGGCACTGGGCAGTCCCACAGCTTCTCCATCAAGTTATGCAGACTTTAGATGATGTTCTCTCATTTCTAGGAGACCAGCTGCCATGCAGACACATCCCCTCGTCTCACAGCAGCTCTTTGAGTACTCTGTGCCACACTCTGTTCATTGGTCAAGAAGAGCTTCAAACTGGAACAAAGTGGGGTAGCATGTGCTGGTGTCTGTGTAGGGGGAACTGTGGGCATCTGTGTGTGTGTGCATTGTAGCTGTATATCTGTACAGCAGGAGCTATGTACCCGCAAGTGAGTGCTGGGCAGGCTGTGTGTCTATGAGTCCTGGGTTAGGTGTGCATCCATGTGAGTGAAGGGGTGATGGATTTGCATGCATGACCGTAGGGGAAGGATCTTGTTTGAGAGCTTAGGGAGTGCCTGGATGATTGCAAGTGCAAAGGGTGTATCTGTGAGAGTGGAAACGTGAGGAATGTGACTGTGTGAGGCATGGAAGAGGGGTGTGACTATGAGAGTGGCAAGACAGACGTCTCCTCCTATGAGCGGAGTGTGAGTGTTACACCTGGTGCCCATGAGGGCAGATAAGTGTGCCTGTGTGAGTGCAACACATTTAAGCCATACTTTGCCATTGCCAATGCCTGTTAAAGCTTGTAGTGGCAGAATTTCAATTCACAGAGCTGCTTATTCCAGTTTTTACATTAAATAAAAGATTTTTGCATCAATAAGCAACTGATAGTTAAACCACGGTACCCACTTCGATAAATGCTCTCCAGAGAGGGGCATTTCAAATGATAACAATTATGGGCCTGATTTGGATGTCAATCAGAAAGCCTCCGATGCTAAGGCTTAAACTCCGACCTCCATATTACAAAGACAGCGGTCGGAGTTTAAACTAGCCAGTTAATCCACCTTGGTTCCGACGGGCTCAGTCGGAAGGGCCTCATAATCCCTAACGGACGACGTTTCCACCGTCAGGATCATGATGGCACTTTCCGTCAGCAGTTCCATGTCGGCCTTTCCAACATGGAACTGCTGTCGGAAAATGTCTTTGCGGGACCCTAGCAGGGCCCCCTTCCCCCTGGCCCTCCGGTTGTGGCCCCCTTCACATCCCTGCACCGTGTGGCAGGCACCATAAGGTTTCCCCCAGAGCAGTACTCTTCTTTCACCTCATAGTATATGCTGCCTGGTGTATCATTCCATCTCCTAGAAGGTGCTTGCCCTCCAATACAGCAAAGCCTATTTTTCATCTCATAAATATACTATCATTACACATTAGATTCTTCTACAATCCTTTTTGGTTTGTTTTTTTCCACTATATTAAGCCTTTCTTTAATGTTCTAGTCATGAAACACATTTTGCCTGCTGGATTGCTTTGGATACAATGATAAAAACAAAATTGTAAAACCAATAATTCAGCTTTTAAATGCCAACACCGGCATGCTCAAATGGGAAAAGTAACTACTTTAAATGCAACTGACAGAAAATTCTCCAAGTACAATTTACAGCTGATTTGACAAAAGCCTTTTTTTAGTTTAGGTCGCGCAATGCACATAGATTAAAAAACTCCTATCACTGCTAAAAAGTCTTCAAATCCTTCAGAGTCCCATTTTTTACATTTCTCAGCTGCAGCTGCTGACTACTCAACTTTATTTGTGTAACGAGATGGCAAAATGAGGCTATTTTTTAACTTTTTATCTCTAATAAGGGATCCAAGAGAAGGGAAATTATTTTTTATGAGAACTGGAAAGGATTGCTTTACATGCTGCAGAAGATTGCTCATCTCCAGATAAAAAGATACGTGTTCTGCTGCCACATAATCATTGCCTCGTGAAATTCACTGACAGTCATAATTGAGACCATCATTTCCAAATGGCCACAAGACTCCAGTTGCTTTATAGCTCTATAAAATGGATTTATCACTACTTCATGTGGAACCTGATAGCGGATATGTCTTTTTTTCAAGAATTTTTCCTTTGCTTTGAGAAATGAGATTCTGATCTATAAATAATGACCACTGCAAAGTAATTTATGCGTCCCTCAAGGAGTCACGTGTGTAAGTTGAGGACATTTCAAGGAAGGAAGGAAAAATGATATATATGGAAATAGTTGTTAATGAAGTGGCACATGGTTTGCAGGAAAGATGTAATGATTACTCAAATGAAGCTGAGCTCTATCAGCAAGACGTCTAAAGACCACGTGAGATGATTCAGTGGCAGGAGGTGCCCCTCAACACTGGAGGGGCGTTGAGGGGATCGAGAGCTGAACCTAGTGGAGGACAAAAATAAAATAAAAATGTACTCACCTTTGTTTTGCTCTCGGTCTCTTTTTTCTTTCTTCTTGGATGCTGTCAGCGAGACCGCACCTCGTGGAGCCTCAGGCAACCCCATCTGCAAATCCCGAGGCTGCTCTCATGTTGCAGATGAGCAGCATGAGAGCGGCGCCAGGACTGGCTGGAGCGGGATACCCTGATGCTCTAGCAGGCACAGGCGGCCTGTGCCTGCTCTCCACCCAGCTGTTTGAGAGAGCTAGGTGGAGAGGTTTACACTGTGCAGCATCGCAAGACAGCCGGCTAAATTGACTTGCAGAGTGTAAGTCAAGTTGGGAGGAAGCACCACTCCCCTGCTGCCAGTCAGCAGCAATGCCCCGCCCCCAAATACTGCTTGTGCTGGGAGAAGTAAAAAATAAAACAGGAATTCATTTTATTGCAGTTTTATTTTTCACTTTTGCTGCACTGGCAGCAGGGGGCGGCGCTCCTCTGCCCTAATGGAGGGGATGATGCTTTGCTAAATTATGAAACAAGTGTATGCTCAACCAAGGCATACACCAGCACTCCCTTCTTCAGTCTCATTTAAATATTAACACCAGATAGTCATGGTTCTTGCTCTTTTTCATTGGTTAAACCAACAGTCGAACAGATAATAGAGGGCAACCTGGAAGTGCCTGAAGGGCTGGTCTGACAGGATAGTGAGAGGGCCAGTTTTGGGGCTGTTTGTGGGCCTGTTTTGTGATGTTAGACCCAGATTTTACATTTGATATACCTAATAATAAAACAATCACTGTCTGCAGTAAACACAAATCTGTGCACACTTTAATACCTTGTAACACTCTCACACAGCGTGTCTTTTGAAGTTCAAAACTGCCTCAATTTGCAAACATATGGCACGTTTGTAGTTTTCTAAATTCACCTAAGGGGGCCACCTTTATTTTGGTGCCCGGGACATTTTTTCTGTCCCAGTACAACGCTATCGATTTTGGAAGAACGCTGTATGCGGGCTACATTTGCCAAGTAATAACAATTTGACTCTGATTTTCTGCGTTTTTACTTCTTTCCTGTAATATGTTGTTGTTTGGATTGCCAACTGGCCTGTTTTATACCACCACCACCAGTATTTGAATGTCCCGATCAATATAAAAAGAAGCAAAAGCACATAAAGCTGGTATTTTTAGCCATTATCTATTCATAGCATTTTTAAATGTGTTCCACAGCAGAGGAAATAATTTTAAGGGTCAAAACAATATTAGCATACAGGCTATCTGCACACACAAAGGCAGAATTGCTTGCAGTCTTTGAAAGTAGGTGCATGCAGTTGATCACTAGAATTACTTGCTCACTACAAATAATCCAAAAGAAATGAGGGTAAACTGCACCCAAAAAGGAAGATATGTCCCAAAAAAAATAAAGTGCGTGCACTACCCTTTCCTATTTCTTCATCCTGACTCCCCGGCCAAATAAAACAAGCATTGGCAAATGCATTCAGTTTCTTCTGTGTGATTAATAATGCATTTTATTTTTAAGTTTTAGCAAGAGAAGGGGTGGGTGCAGTGATGTGGCAGGAATGGTGACCGGGCAGGAGCAGGAGCAGTGACGGGGCAGGAAAAGTGACGGGGCAGGAGTGGTGATGGGGTAGAAGCGGTGATGGGGTAGGAGTGGTGACGGGGCAGGAGCAGTGATGGGGCAGGGCCAGTAACGAGAACAGTAATGGAGGCAGAAGTAACATGAGAACCTATTTTTTCAATAAAGGGTCTATGGGAAATCAGTCTGAATATAACAAATAAAGTAGATGATCTCAGCAAATGAATCCAAAGGTAGACCCATGGGAGCAACAGATCATACTGAGCAGGGGGGAAAGCCAGAGACCGGGTTGTAACTCACTAGCAGAAAATAGGCGCCCTGAGTTGGCGTGGTGGTACTTATCAGACTCATAGTCGAAAGTCTGCATACACATCAACCTGTCTATTAAAAAGGCGCACGTTCACCCAGGGGAAGTTGGCGCTGTAATAGGTGGTCCAACAACAACTGTGTAGATTTTTGAACACCGCTTATCTGAGCAATCTGATGGTGGATGCACAGGGACGTGGGCAAGTAAAGGAAAGACAGTGGCTTCTCAGCATATTTCACTTCATTAAAGAGACTTTGTAATTATGACATAATGAATGTTCAGAGATATATCTTTGGGGGCAGGTTGAGAGCACCAATGATCTCTTTAGCAACATGATAAATTCATGGAACTCCTCTTTAATGCTGCTCAAATTTGCTCGGCAATTAGGTTAATAGGCCTCCGTGATGAATGATGAAATAGAGAGAAATTTTCAATGTTTGTCCCATCTATAAATTAAGCAGCTTCCCTTCGCATTCTTTACAAGGTGATGAAATCCATAAACTAATGAGGATTATTTAAAGAATGCCAACGTGGGAGAGAGTGTGTCATAACTAGAGCACCTGTCTATTTAAATAGCTTGCCGTGGGGTTGTGTGTCAACAATAGGAATTTCTCTAGCCTGCAAGTCTCCTGCGAAACAGTGTATACATTTTGATCAAATATAGCATGGGCTGCTTCCTAGTAGAAGGAATCTTTGCAGTATGCGGTACCAAGGGGATTGTTCATTGTGACAGCATTTAGTGATCTAAAGAATCATTTGTGGATCAATGGCCTTTGTCCCTCCCAGTTGGACATGTCACGTTTTTTAAACCCTCCAAAATCTCCCTATTTGCTATTTCTGATGCCTAAGAGGCTCTAAATTTACAGCTAACTTTATAAAATGGTGTCTTGATATTCAGGCTATGACTACAATCCCGCAACACTCTTTTCGAAAAACCCACACAGCCACGGCATAGACTGGCTGCTACAACTAGCTTACAAAAGACATGCAAAGACAGCTAATGCAGACCCCACTGCAATTAACACACAGGAGCTACAGAATGCATCTTGATTGCATCTTGATGACATTCTTACTGACAATTTAAACACACACACACATGCATTTGCAGAGCACACATCTCCATCACAGCGCCTAGAGTGTGCATGCACATTTTTCCAGTACCTCATACACTGTACTCACCTCCGTGATGCCCTGGGCATCGGCAAGAGCCTGCTGCAGGGAAGCGTGGATGCCACACAACCAGATTTTGTTGCTTGGGTCAGAAGGACAATGCGAGCAGTCCTGCCCAAATGTAGCAATTAGAAATAAAAGAAAGACAATAGCGCGAGTGGCAGCATACAATGGTGGCTGTTTCTTGGTGGTGCCCAACATGCACCAGTTCCTATAAGCCACAAATAAATTGTAAATAATATGTAAAATGGAATTAATATGCTGAGAATACCATGTGCTTACCGCGGGGCTAATATGGTGTGCAAATGTGAGGATGAGGCACAAAGGAATGGCCAATGGGGCAAGGCATGCATGAAGCATGTTGGTGGGAAGGAATGGGGCACATGCAAAAGGAGTGGTGGCATAGAGCTAAAAGCGAGGCTTGGAAAACCATGGTTCCAAGCCTTGCTGGGTAGGAAAAGCCTACCAAAAAGGAGTTCCACGAAAGCGTATGGAAATAGTACTTCGACTACAGGAAATTGATAAGAGATACATTCAGGAAACCATGCTACAGCCAACAGAAATGGAGGAAAAGTAAGTGGCAAGCACATGAACCAATGAAAAGCCAGTAAAGCAAGGGGCAAGATATAATCCCCTTTTAAGACTTATTTTAAAAATATTAGATTTCACAAGCGCAGCGCAAGCGTTATGCAGGCGAGACCTAATGAAGGTACTGCGAGCAGGACAAATGACTACTGTGAACAAATGCAGAGTGGAAAATGTCGACCATCTCAAGTGGGATACTAACGACAGATGAGCATTCTAAGAATGGCCAAATGCATTGTCATTCAGAGTAAAAATAATTGTTTGAAAGACCACAGACATGCAATTGGTTATTTATTTTTTCATAGTACTTTTTCATAGTACTGGTAGTTTGTCTATATGAAAAGTAAATGAATATACCCAGATTAATTGGCAATTGTGCAGCAAAAAGCACAGTTTTAAATAGCCATGGTGCTAATCGCAATGACAACTCTGCTAGTTGTGGAGTGCAACTGACATGATGGATTGTGATCAGCTCACGCAAAACCCATCATTGCTGCCAATGCCATGTTACTGCTAAACCACACGTATATTGCAATAAGAAAATTGTCTCAAAACACCCCTTTCACATCACTAACTAGACAGTCTTGTTAGCGGCCACTGCCTTTACAGCACAGTCTTTACCACGCAGACTTTACCACATAGCTAAGTGCTGGTTCCCTTTCCACAGATGCCTTTACTATGTAGGTAAGTATTACATTAAATAACATAATCATTATGTTATTTAAAAAAAATTAGGTAAGGATAGTGGTAAAAGGAGGTAATGGTACATTTTAGGGCTTAGGTGTAGGCAGAGGTAGAGAGAGGTAAGGGTAAGTTTAGCATTGTGGGATGGGTAGTTGTAAAGGGAGGTAGGGGTCATTTTAGGGTTTAGGGATGTGTAGTAGTATTGGTAGTAGTAAAGGGAGGTTAGGGTAATTTTAAGGTTATGGAAGGAGCAGTAGTAAAGGGAGGTAGGGACATTTTAGAGTTTAGTGGTGGACAGTATAAAGAGAGGTAAGGGTAATTCTAGAGTTTAGGGGTGGGTAGTTGTAAAGGGAGGTCAGTCATTATAGGGTTTAAAGGTATGGAGTGGTAAAGAGAGGTAAGGATTATTTAAGCATTTAGGGGTGATTAATGGTAACGGGAGGTAAGAGTAATTTTAGGTTTGGGGCGGATAGGGGTGAAGGAAGTTTATGGTAATTTTAGGGTTTAGGGGTAGGTAGTGGTAGAGTAAGATGAGCGTAATTCTAAGGTTTAGGAGTGCGCAGTGGTAAAGGGAGGTAGGGTAAGTTTAGGGTTCAGAGGTGGGTAGTGGTAAAGGTAGGTGAATGTTATTTTAGGGTTTAGAGGTGGGTAGTGGTAAAAGCAGCTAAAGGTAATTTTAGGGTTTAGGGCTGGGTAGTGGTAAAGGCCTGGATAGGAGTAAATTAATAACATGTGAGATTTGAAGGAGTTAAGCTATTACAAAAATAAAAATGATATATACTTTACATATACTTACCATGCATGGTAAAGGCATGCATAGTAAAGACATCTGCATGGTAAAGGCTGAGTGGTAATTTCATGTATTACATTCCTGTCTAGTCACACTAGTGCAACACATTATACTAGAGTTAAAGCTTGTGGTATCAGACTGAACCTTTGAGTAATGTAATCGTTATCCCTATTTGACAACAATAAAAAGATAAAAATATGAAAATTCTCCTGTATCTAACCATAGCAGCATGACACGCAGTCTAAGATAAATATCTTGGTGCTATTTCCTCATGGAGAAAAGGTGTCAGGTCAGCTTCCAGCTGTGTTTCAGTAATGGAAAACAGGTCACATTTGAGCTAGTTGTTATGTAAAAGATGTTTTATCCATTCCTGCTCATTGATTGTGCGTTTACCAGTGGGCAGTTAAGGTGAGGATAACAGATCAGTTACAATGAGAATTCCTGTGTTTCTTGGCCCCCAGCATTGCCTAATTTCATAGATACGAGTACAGTGCAGTAGCAGCTGCTACTGAATGGGGCTGTTGGGGCATAAAAAATAAAATAAAAGGACTTACCATTGGTTCCTCTGGCCGCCACCTCTCCTCCATAATTTTCTCCCCTAGAGGAGGCACACAGACTCCCAGAATACCCTGGCCAATCCCCGTGCAGCAGCATTGTGATTGGTCTGTGCGCTGTGGTTCGGCGCACCAATGGGGACACGGAGGCTGTGCATGTTCCCCACCAGGATGTGTAATACAACCTGGTTGGGAACATGCCAAGTGCGCAGGCCTGTTTAGCCAGCCCAAGACGGCTGGCCGCACTTTGGAGTGTGCTCAACACTCCTCCCCCTGGCCCCTGCTCGGGCCACACTAGCCCCACCTGTCCTGCCTCACACCTAAGCACGAAGGAAAACTAAAATGATAATAACACTAGTTATTATCATTTTGTTTTTCCTTTTGAAACTGCTCGCAGAGCAGTGTGGTGACGCGAGTCCCCGCTGGTACAGTGAACACATTTAGATTTACTGAAAATTGATTATATAGCAAAGCAGGGCGGGAATGAACTATTCATGACTAACCAGCCACTTTTGTAACAAGGTCAGTAATTGCTCAGATGGCAGGTGGTTGCCACAATTTATAAGTTAAACATCCATGGCCTTTATATTCACTAGACTGTTTGAACCCTCACATTCCTCCCAGACATTTGTTCACTAGAATTGTATGTAAACTAATCCCACTTGTGTCAGTTATATGCAACAAAAGACGTTGTACCATTCAAATGTTATAGTAGATGCTACCTCTATTGCATTAAACACAATAAATATAATATATATAATGGATCTGACAATTAGGATGCTAAGAATGCCAACACTATGACTGCCAAAATGTGGGGTGCAATGGGGACTAAACCAATTGCCAAAGTGTGGCCATATGGGGCCACCTGGCCTGCTCACAATGCCGGACTAGTGGTGAGAGTGTCTCACTTGCCCTTGTTCTGATAAGTGCTTCTGACCCCTGGGAGCAAACACCAATTAGCAGTTGGGACACTGAGTTCTATCCCAGAGTATCTGCACAATGCCTTAGGATGCTCTACAATGATGGACAAGGTCGAGGAACAACCAGCGACGGCTCCTCCGTAATGGTGGAGGAGTGTCGCCCCACTGTAGAATAAAAAATAAAATTATAATAAAACAATTTTATCATGGTTTTGTTTTTCACTGGCAGCCTATGCTTCTGAGTCTATGGCAGGGCCAGGCAATCCTTTCTTGATTGCACAGGGACAGGGTGGAGGAGTAGACAGCACTTGTAGGTGAGCATGTCAGTTTGGTCAGCCATCTTAGGCAGGCCAAACAGACATGCACACTAAGATTTCTCCAACCCAGCTGTATTGTACAGCTGGGTGGAGAAATGGTACAGGCTCCCAGTCCCTTAGTGAATGTCTAACCAGGCTTCTCAGACCAATCAAAGGCGGCTCTCACAGCATGAGAGCAGCGTCTGGATTGGGTGGGGAGTCTGGGAGGATGTGCTGACCCTGGATCTTCTGGAAGAGAGGAGCAACGAGACGGCCGGCAGCGGGAGTAACAGGTAATTGCTTTTTTTTTTTTTATTATTTGCTCCTGTGCTGTCCCAACACTTTTTTTTGCCAGCAGTCGCTGCTGGGAACACCAATACGAAGAATATAAAGATGTCAGTGACATTGTTTGTTCCTGCAGCAGATGTACAGGAAAGAGCAAAGACGAAGACTAGAGATAGGAGGCAGGTAAATTTAAAGAGCTGAAGGCTTCCCAGTGCAGGTGCCTTTGAAAGAGAGTTTTCACAGAGAAGGTATGTTGGTCAAAGAGAGAGGAAGTGCAGAAAAAAACGTTGTATGTATCTCGAACTAAACATTCATTGCTGAGGGCATTAGAAACAGTTAAACCCCTGCGCTCAGGCCAATATATGGAATTCACAGATGTGAGCAACCCTAAAGGAGCACAAAGTTCATCAATTGACCTTTTCGCTGGGGATTTACTTTTGATGGATTGTTCACGTCTCCTGACATATTATAAAAAAACAACTGACAAAATTATTAGCAATAAAACCGAAGCCATGTTTCATTACCCTTTTCACTTAACTGCACTTTCTCCCAAGAAATGGGTGGTTAAGTGGAAATTGATTTAATGACTGTACACAGCTGAAGAATTCACAACTGGAATGTTAATAAATGGAATAATCCACATAAACATATTTTGGGCAGTTCGAGCTATTCACAATGACTTTTGGACTTTGGAATTCTCGTGCCCTCTCCAGAATTTATCAAATTAGTATTTCGATGTATTGTTCAAATCTGCAACGGTTTGCTAGGGTTCAATGTACTGGTTCTACACATATGCAAAATGTTTTTGCCCAAGACTGTCAGAAAATTCTTTAGATACTGAGGGGATTGCGCCCCTGGAACCTCACTTTTTTGGGAGTTCCGGGGGCACAATGCCCTGCACCATATTTACAAAGTGGCGTTAAGCCACTTTTTGTGGCTTACCACCATTTTGTAAATATGGTACCCTTTCACACAGGTATCTGTGTGAAAGGGGCATGCAATGGGTGTTGCTGTGGGCTTTCCATCGCAACACATTGCTTTTTGGCACTGCACCAGGTTTTCCAAGGAGGTGTAAATCTGAGGCAGTGCCATGCAATAGCAGGCGTTAGAATCACGCAACTAAGAGAAATAGTTTCATTTCTCCTGGCTTTTGCTTTTTCCATGTCTGCTGCATTCTGCAGTACACATAAAAGAGAAAATCCCAGTAATGATTGTTTATGTGCAGGAAGGTGCACCTTCCTGCACATAAACAATCATTAAAAAATGACGATTTGCTACTTCTATGATAGCTCCAGAATCATCATTATGGATTGTTTATGTGCAGGAAGGGATACCTTTTGAAGGTTTCCATTCCTGCACATAAACAATCATTCCCTGCAGCGCAGGCACCCTTGTGCCCTTGCACTTTGGTGCAAGGGTGTCTGTGTTGGCACTAGGCAGCTATTTTTAGAGCTAAGTAAAACACAGGTGTGCACCATATTTTTGTAGATACAGCGCATCCCTGCGTTATGGAAATGGCTGGGTGTGGCGCTGCAAATTTGTCACAGCTCCACGCTCCGTCATTTCCTTGTAAATATGCCTCAAAATGTTTTCCTGTGATGAAATGATAGAAAGCATTTCTCATCAGCATCACTATGGATGGCCTTTGTGAAGTCTCCTACCTTTTTACTCAGGGTCCCAAATACGTGGCATACTAGTACGATGTATTTTACTTACACAACATCTTTTTGCTCATGAAAAAGTTTCAATTCCCTCTGATACACGAATTATAAAAGCGTCAGTAATGTAAACCAATATTCACCACTGCACAACAATTATTCAACCCAAATCATAGTGACTCTTTTCACAACGAAAGATCTGCTTACATGTTCTTGAAGCTGTGCCATAGCAAACATTTCCAAGGGAAGTCATCTCCATCCCTGCCACGACCCTTGCAAATAGATATCTAAGTAAATAAACACTAAAAAGACAAGCCCTTCATTGCTCTTTCATGCTAGACTGATGCCAAGGTTAAGCCACCATACATCCGCTTACATTAGTTATGACTACCCTACCCTGACTATTCCTTTTCATTACCAGTCGATTAAACCTCACCCCTCCGCAGAGCATGCTGACAACCTAAGGGGCATATCAACAAGCGTGAGGAATTTTATCTCCGGCTATCGCAGATAATTATCGCCATGCTAGCGCTGTATTACCAACGCATAGCGCTATTCCTGTGATAGCGATGTTTTCCATGGAACATCGCTGGTTTTCCAGCGATGTTCCATGGAAAACGACGATATCCTTGTTGATAGGGCTGGGTGGTCTCAGCCCTATAATCCACCACCCATTGACTAACATTGTTAAGTCAAAGGAAAAGCAGGCGTAAGGAAATTAGCGATAACCAAGGTTAGCGCTACTTTTTTTATCGCTATGCTTGTTAGCGTGCCCATTGATAATTGGAGAAATGTCGGTTAGCGACCTTTCTCCAGTTATTTTGGGACGGAACGCCCACTTTGCATCTCATTAGAGATGCAAAGGTGGGCGTTATGGGAAAGGGCGCTAAGACAAGGATTCACGCGATAGCGTGACCTTGCTGATAAAGCGATAAGATTATCGCCGCTTTTCGTCCGAAAATGGACGCAAAAGCGGCGATAATTTTTTATTGCCGCCTTGTTGATATGCCCCTAAATTGTTTCATGAAAATTATGGGGCAGATTTACAAGCCCCTTGCCCCACATTTGCGTCACTTTTCCCATGTTAAAAGTGACGCAAAGGTGGCGGAAGGGGCTTGTAAATAAGCCCCTATTTATTTTGAAGGCCCACCTTCTTTGATCACGTGTCTTTTCTACGGCATATTCCTGAGGGGTGCCCTCTTACTCCATCTCATGCTTTGTTGATCAGTGCCAGGTTTGCCATTGATCTCAGCTTTGATCATTTTACACTAATACACCTGGAGACACGAACCCTCGTGTGTTTCAAAATATTGATTAAAATCACCCTATGAAAGGTTGTGACAATAATAGTGTCCTTTACATTCATTTAGCTATAATCTAATTGATGTAGACGGTCTTGTATCTTGCAAGATGATAACATTTTTATTTTGCCGATGGTGTAGCTAATATAATTTCCAGCTTTCTTGCATATCACCGCCATCTTACAGTTTTTGGAGTTCATAAAATTGACAATGGCTGGCCGTCAAAATGTATGAAAGATCAAAGCATATTTACTGCACTCCTTTTACAATAATAATCTTGCCGCACAGAGATTATTCCTTGTATAGCTGTCTCGCTTGGCCTGCCCTCCAACCACAAACACATGTATCAATGGCCCAAGAGCTATACTCGTGTGAGTACAGTCCCAAAGTACACAGACGTTATGAGCTTCACAAACTTTACCACTTAAGCAGTGTGAAAAATTATTTACTTTTATTGCTTTTTCAATTCATTATTCGTTTTCATTCCATGGTCAGCAACCACAATTGGTGTCATTTTACATAATCTGATTAATTCAAAGGGACACAGGTAAGTCTAATTTGGGAAAGAAGCAAACACATAAAGATCCTGTTTTTTTGTCCATAAGTCCACCTAGAAACAGCAAGAATACAAGAACAAGAGGCATTGAAAAGGAAAGAGACAAAGAATAGAGGAACTTACCTAGACCTGCTAACTTGAAAATAAAATCAGCCATGTAAGAAGGGGACGTAGTCTTGGGGGACATGTCTTTATGCTGAGAACTACCTTTGAGGTCAGTCTGCCCTGTGCCCTGCCCCCATGTACCTCCGCCCCCTCCAAAAAACAAAAACACGCAGGTTACCTGCCACAGTGTGATAACGGCTCCTCACTGGATGATCGCGTAAAGGGAGTCGAAAACGTGTGACACGTAGTGGCACCTCCTGAGTTGGCTGGGCTGCTTATTGGGGCAACAAAAAAGTTTATTTACGAAAATCTCAAGATGTGAGTTAAATCATCACCAATGGCAATATTGTCCAAAGGAACTTCATGTTTACCCACTTACAAATCTAATCATCTAGAGACTGATATACACATGTGGAAGGTCATGAGACATTTAGGGGAGAAATATTTCTTGAAAACACTAGATGGTCAGAAATCTACAAAGGAAGATGCTACAGGTTGAAGAGGTGATGTGAAGAATAGAAAGGGGCATGAGACAGACAGATAGGTGAACAGAGAAAGAAGTCAGACATGGCATAGAGAGAGTCTGAGTTAGATGTAGAAGTGAGACAGACAGAAGAATGGTCTTTTAATGATTAGTGTCATAGAGAGAGATGCTAGAGAACAAGAGATTTATAGAGGAAGATGTGAAGTAGAGAAAAAGGTGGTTGCGAAGGAATGCGGAGCGATTGAGAGAGAGGCGAGGTGGGAAGGTGGGAGATAATAGTAAGTTAGAGGAAGGTAGACACAAGAACAGAGAGAGATACAGTGGGCTGAGCAAGGTAGGGAAAGAGATGACACAGTGAGGGATAGGTGAAACAGAGAAAAGGAGTGGATGAAAAGTGACAAATGGTGAAGTAGGAACAGATAGAGCGAAACCTAGAGGTAGATAAAGAGAGAAAGAGTGGTTGAGATAGAGAAACAGACAGGAAAGAAAGTGTCTTTCTACTGTCCTGATCACTTTACTGAAGGGCTCTAAAAAGTGGGGGCCCGGGCTACTATTTTTCCCATGCCTTAAAACATTTTTGGTGAATGTCCAGCTTATAAAATCAATTGACTTTAGATTTTCGAGTGTTAAAAGCAAGAATTTCATAATGTTAGCAAATAAGTCATCTGTTTATTGATTAAGAAACTGGACTTTCTTTGAGTCACCAGACCAGCAAAATCTATTTCGACTATTTAGTGGTTTCCATTTGAGTCACTCATTTTCTGCCAATCAATTAAATGCTTCCCGCAGGTTCTTTGTTGCATTGACACTTGTCTTATATTTTTTTACATCATGATTCACTCAGTGTTTTTCTTAGGAGGAAACAAAGGATAACAGTTGCCTAAATAACTGTATGGGATGATGGTCCAAAATTGCTAATAAATTGTGGGTACATTGTACACTATTAGATTCTCCACGTATTTTCTGGAATTGAGTCTTTGTTTTATCCCCTAGATACACATCATGATTCGAGGACCAGAGGGCGTATTATACAAAGTGCCCAGGGGGCATAACGGGCTTTTGCGCCTGCTTTGCACGCCTTTGGGGCACTTTGGTCTTACAGAAGGGGCCGCAGACACTTGTGCGGCCCCTTTAGTAACACAGATAATGCTGGTGCACATAAAGCTACAGTGCTATCATCAGAGGACTTTCTCTCATTTGCAGATGGGCATGGCCCCATGCAAATGAGGGAATATCTTTCCATCTGTGTCCACGCCGTATTATAGATGCGAGCACAGAGGCAAAGAAGCTGTCAAGAGGCTCACTGTCAGTGCACGCCCTGATAACAGTCCTCTGAAAGAGATAAAGGGGGTTCTATGAATCCCTTAGACATCCCCTTGCAGTCGGGTGCAGTCACTTACTGCACCTGCCAGCAACGGGATCTCTCACCCCTCTTAAATTTGCAGATGGGTTGCCGACTGCACAGTGAAATAAGGAGTGGCTGCTTCAAAGCCGCTCCGTATTTCACTCGAATGCACTGCCCCCAGGGCAGCAAGAGTTTGCTGCTGACATGGGGGCACTGCATTCAATCGAATACGGCACACTCTCCATGTTTGCGCTGAGCGCACCTTTTGAAAGGTGCACCCGGTGCTAACAAGAAAAATGCCCCACATTGTATAATATGGCGCGAGGTGTTTAATACATCATCAAATTGTTTGAATATTTTGTCTGGTAAGTGCAGCCTGCACACTAAAGCAAAAATTCACCATGTTCTGATTTACAGCTTGTTGTAATTCATGTTGTCACATATCTGCCCTTTTTATATTTGTAGGTGCTATCAACTAATCCTGATGAAGACCCCTCCTAAATAACCAATAGTGGTTGAAATGTCAATGCTAATGACATGTAGATGGTCATTCATTGCCATTCGCTCAAACTAAATTTTTAATATAAGTACATTTTGGAAGTAAGTAGGTAAATTTATTGTCTGATTAATAAAAATCATCACAATACAACACTTTACTGAACACACAAGAGGACATATACATACAAATATACCCAATTAAGACATGGAAATTCATATAACCGGACATGGAAAGAACCATAGAGATTCTAGAAAAGTTCAATACTTATAACAAGAACATACAAATATTGATGTAAAAACCACTCCACACTATTAAAATTCAAACTACAAGCAAAAGACTATACGAGACTTCAATGTGCCAAGTGCTTAAAAACAAATACCCAACTTATTGTTTGGACCTGTAAAAACACAGCCCAAAAGGGCATAAGCAGTGCAAGTAATCTATATAATAGTTACTGTAAATAAGACTTTTTTTTTTTTAAAACACAAAGCGTAAACTTCAGGTACAAGCATTTTTTCAGCAATTGTTAGAAACTTTATCATTTGACAGGTTAATGAAATTGGAACACCATATAAACATAAAATAAGGGCCTGACAAGCAGATCTCACCCCTGCGTTGAGAAATAAGGGTTCTAATATACGACATACATTGAGCAGATTTGGACAGGCACACACAATATGCAATAAAGCTTCTTGTGACAGCCCATACAGTCTACATTCACTAGTTGGCCAGTGTTGGATCCATTTTGGTGGGCCATCATTAATGGGGTAACTCCCAAGTCTTAATTTAATAAAGGTATCCCTCATATGTGCCGGAAAGTAGGTACTCAGATAAGACTGAATTTGCAGATTCATGATGAAAATTATTCACTGTCCTGGCGTGATTCTTTGCCACCTGGGGGCATATGTATCAACATCACCATTTGCGATTCTCAAATAGCGATTTTTAAAGAATCGCTATTTGAGAATTGCAAAACGGGATGTATTTAAAAAATTGCAAACTTTTTGCGATTTCTTAAAATTCCTTAATTGCGATTAGCAAATTGCGAAATCGCAATTAAGGAATACCTGCCCATTCATTTCTATGGGCCAGGAGACCCATAGGAATGAATGGGAAGTAATTCTCAAATAGCGAATCGCAATTTGCTAATCGCTATTTGAGAATAATTTCAAAGGTGCAAGGGTGTCATGATGACACCCTGATGCACCCCTGAAATTAGCATGTGTGTGCATATGGCGCACATACATGCCCTAAGGTCATGTATGAGCGCCATGTGGCACTTTGTAAAATTAAAAAAAGTGCTTTTTGAAAGGAAATCGCAAATTACCACCAACTGGAAGTTGGTGGTAATTTGCGATTTCTTAAGGATAATTCGCACAACTTGGGTGCTTTTTACATGTCATTTAAGAAATCGCAATTTGCGATTTCTTAAATGCTTGCAAAAAGTTAGGAAATCGCAAAATTAGCGATTCCTTAAATTAGCTCTGAAACATGGCTCATACATACCGTTTAGCGATTTTTTATTCGCAAACGCTGTTTTTTGCGAATCGCAGCGTTTGCGAGTAAAAAATCGCTTGATACATATGCCCCTAAGTCCTTTTTATCCGCAATAAAAGTCATTTTTTATCTTTCTATTTAAAAACTGTTTAGAACTATGCTTATTCATTTCTGGAAACCCTGACTGCAAGTCTGGAAGCACCAGCATATTCAGAGTGATTTATTTTATATCAGCAGTTATTTGCTAGGGAGAAAAGAGCAGATAAAAACAGAGAATGCATACATTCAAAAAATGACCCTTGCACCACCAAGAACTGTCTTCGGAGACCAAACTCCAAGCGGATTTCGTCTGGCCAATTGACTTAGGAATTCTAAAGATGAACTTACAAGCCTTAATTAATAATAAATCCAATAATTTAGCAGCTTTTTCCCTGGTTATAGGTGAGTTACATGCAATGGTTGGTTGTAAATTGCCTCCCGTGACTTTAAGAAGGTGTTCGCACGATTGGCATCTCAATGATTTGTGTAGTGACTTAAAAGCATATATTAAAGATGATGTTTTTGCCCTTAAAACATTGAAATGTCTTTTTGAACGAGACTTTATTATTAAATAAAATACCCAAATACTTGTTACATCTTCACAGCCTCAATTTGCCCACCTCTCGCTAGTCAGGTTCAAGACTTAAACTTCACTGGGCCAAGTTCCATAATCTTATTTGCGTGACATTCATCTCGAAACAGTTAGCTAAAATGTATTCACCAAATGCAGTTATTATTCGTTGTGGACCTATAGGAGTTTGACTCAACAAAATAGTGTCATCAGCATACTGAAGATATTTAAGATGAACATTAACTAGTTTGGGAGTGTGTGCATTAACAGTTTCAAAGTGCTGCATCAAGGCTGACATAAAAATGCAGGGGGCCAGTACACAGACTTGTTTAAGACCATTGCAAGTTTTAATTCTCCTGGACAGACTAAAACCATCACCTAGCTTAACCTGAACCCAAGCATTTGTGTAGAAGAGGATAATAACATCAAGCAGCTTTTGGGGAATACCCCATCCAGTTAGTTTTTGCCATAATAGAGATCTTTAGACAGACTTGAATGCTGCTTTTAAGTCTATAAAACAAATACATATGTTACGTTTTTTTTAAAACAGCACGCTCTGCCAATATGGTAAATGTGCTAATATCAAATTATTTGCAGAGGTCACTCTACTTAATGAATCACCAGAGGGGTTATGTTTAAAATGTGTGATAGGTTGACTGAATCCAAGACTCCACATATTGGGGACACTCCATAGGCGCACATTTCAATATTAAATCCTCCTACCCAAATAATTGACACCTCCTTTGTGTGATCACTTAAAATCGTATGCCAAGCATCCTCTATGCCATCCACAATTTTAGTTTCTGCAGGATTAAATATTTTTTAATAAAAGTTTACCCACCAGATCAAAGGGTTTCTGCCAAGTAATCAAGAGTATATGGTAAAAGGGTGTAATTGCCTTTTCAGAAACTGTACAGTCAACCAGGGAGACAGATATAAAAGTAGCCAAACCCCCTTTGGCCTGGCCTGACTTTGAGGGGGTGGCTACAACATGATAGGTGGCAAACCAGTTTATGTGCGATGGGTCCAATAAACATGTCTCTTGGCAACACATTATTTGGTGGTGGCCCACTACATTCAACCACTCTGGGGCTTCCTGCTTGGTGCAAAAACCTGCCACTTTCCATGAGATTGACCCCAGAGACCCAACATCCACAGTTGAATCATTAGTAACCAGTTGGTTAGATACTGTTGGTTTTGGGCAGGTAAGTGTTTCCTCGGTTGGAATTACAATATGGGGTAGTCAGTCCAATTGCTCCAATAGGGACAAAATGTCAAACCTATTAGAGAGAGGTAAGGGGGAGTTGAAGAGGGGGCAATGACATGCCAATTTACTTCTTCAAGTACCAGACTGAGGATTATTGCAACCGTTGACCAAAAGCCTTTGGGCCTTGGGAGAGAAAACAAAGCCCAACTGGAGGGTTCTAATGCCCTCCAGGGAGCAAACAGTGTGGCAGAGGGAGTGTAATAAAGCCTGGTCTGTGCTTGGTCTTCTAAAATGTATATCTTTTGGGCAGTGGGCCAACCCAGGAGACCATCTCATTGTGATAATGTAAGAGGTCACAGGACCATCCAGAATATTTTTGCATCCAATGTGGCATCTTATTTGTTAGGGAAGCATGTGGTCCAGGCTGTGAGTGATCAACTTTGGGAACAGTTTCCAGGACAATATTGTATGGGGTGCACTCCTGTGGAATATGTGGTCAGATATTATTTGGTTCGTTCCTGGGCTCCTCATTCAGGGTCCTTGGCTCCTTACCATGTATACCTCTCAAGGATGCAGGGGGCCCTCTTGACATCAAGGCTCCAGGCATTGAGAGATTGGGGTTATTACCGCTACCAGGATTCATGCAAAGTTTGTTGCCTCCAAAATCTGTGGAATATGTGGTCATATATAATTTGGTTTGTTCTTGGGCTCCTCATTCAGGGTCCTTGGATCCTTACCATACATACCTCTCAAGGATGCAGGTGGCCCTCTTGACTTCAAGGCTCCAGGCATTGAGAGATTGGGGTTATTACCGCTACCAGGATTCATGCAAAGTTTGTCGCCTCCAAAATCTCCCCCAGCAGGGTGGGCCTGTGTACGGCTTCTCAGGGGGATGTTAGCTAGAGCGGATGAAAGTCCATCTTGAACACACAGCTTTTCCCCTGATGTTGCTCCTGATGCCAACACATGTGTGGGAGGTGGAACAATCAGTGATGAAAGATGGTACTGTTAACCCTTATGCAGTCCCATTTGAGTGCGTTTCTTGAGTTCCAGCTCTATAGGAGTGAGACGCTCCAAAATAGGTTTCAGATTTGTGTTCAAAGCAACAGTGACTGTTTCATGAAGAAAGTCTGGCGTGATGCCCACCTTTTCTTTTCCCCTCCCCTTTCCCCTCCCCAAGGAGTCTTTATTTTTAGGTGACTGACTGATTGTGACCATTGGGCATTTAGATTTAGATGCAGCTCCCTGTGTCTTTTCCCCGCCGCACCCAACGCACCCTGTACAATAGGACAGACTACTGTGACTTCTGGCTCCTAGGGGATCACCTGTGGGTGGAGCCGAGGCAATTTAGTAATCTCTGAGGTAGGCTGGCTCTGTTTGCAATTCACCCATCCACTAGCCAAATCAGTTGGAGCTCCTGGTCCTATGTCTGAATTTGTGGTGCTTGGTTGAACGACCTCCTGGTGAGATTAGATGGAGTGAGGTTTGAGATGAAGATGTGCGTGTCAGAAATACATTCATAGTTGTAGTAGTATTAGCTGTTGGGCTGCGTGTTTGAGTTTTATGACCCAAGGCGTAACAGCAAGCACAGGCTTTAGACAACAGTGCAATATAAGGAGGGGACCAAATGTTCCACAAGTGCGGAGCACTGCAATAAAATCAGTTCAAGCAAAAGGCACTTAGATAAGGAGAAATCAAACCGAATACCTCTCCGTTGGCTGACTTCAGAAAGTAGCTTCCCTCTGTAGCATATGTTTGTGACTCCACCTTACAATGGTAAAAATGTAAAGGCCCTTGGCAGGGGTAACAACCGACCCAAATGATATAATATCCAGGTACCAATGCTTAGAGGGCTCAGCCCAGACTCCTCCGGGCTCTGACAGGCACAGACAGGCCCACCATTGGCCTGGGAATGGCACGGGCACACCAGCATGTGTTCCGTGCTGCTGGAGTCTCCTGGCACTTTTCTGGCATTGGAGGGTTGCTCCTCCTCCTTTGGTGAAAGAAACACTGGGGGACTGAGTCCCACCTTAGCGCAACAACGGGCAAGCAAGCAGGCAATCACTGTGGGCCTCAGACTGCCTGGGTGTGTGTATCTATCCAAACGTTGTGGTCATCGATATCAAAGCTTTAACTGTCCTTCTCCACAGTGTCAAGTTCATATGTAGTTTTTCTCACACCTGTTCTTCTCCTGCCCAAAAAAGATACTGACCAGATCTCTCTGTTGACTACAGACAATAACATGATGAAAATAGCATTGATTTAAATTTCAAAGAATACACACAATAAAATAGAATGAAGGAACATTATGGGCCAGATCTAAAGTTTGGCAGCTGGTACTCAATCTGTAACGGTGGTAGAGGACATTACGTCCACTACGCTGATAGACTACCATCTTCCAAATTTAGGGATCTCCTCTGACCCAGGGGTGACCTCCGCACTTTGACAGGAACTGCCTTCATGGAGATTTCTGTCAAGGTAAAACAAGCATTTGCAATGCAATAGGTCTCGCATTATTAAAGTTTGAGCTATTGGCATTGCTAAATAATGCAACACCAATAGCGCAAACTTTAATAATGCGAGACCTATTGCATTGCAAATGCTTGTTTTTTTTTCTTAAAAATTTGCTGGGTGGAACCCTGCAGTTTATGTCGAATTTTGCAAAACTATGGACACTTTTTTCCCTTCACCTCACAACGTGAACAGCGAACAGAAGAAGACAGCAACATTTCAGGCGATGCAAACTAATTTTGTCTTTTGTCGCAAATGTGAAAAACTATTGAAAAAAAACAGTGGTTTCATTTCACTTCCACATTTTACGGGGGAAAAGCACCAACGCGCACGTGCAGTCTACATCTCCAACTGAACATAAAATCTTAATTTATTTCCTTGCACTTTTCCAAAGAACACGAAGGCCGGACCTGCTCTTTTTAGAATCGAGTGATGAATTGCCCTACCCATCTACTTGTGCGTCTGTAGAGTAGGAAATATAAGCAGCCAATAGGCTCTCGGCTGTCTGCAGAGGCAACATTGAACTTACGTGTTGGAAGTGTGGGTTGCAGAGCTGTGCAGCTCTCTCGTCCACTGGTGCAATTTCCCCGTCAATCAAGATAATTTATAAACTGCAGTGCATCAATCAAGAAGCAAATGTAGAAAAAAAGATTTAACAGGGAAAACACAACCAGCTACAAATGTTCGCTCCAGATGAAATGTAAAATGAGCACAAAATAATCTCAGCCTCATAAGAAATGAAGTACTCACTGGCAGGATTGAGGAAACGTAAAGCTCCTCAGCCTAGACGCACATCTCTTCACAGTTTGACTAAGAGGCAGGTATATTCATTAAACTACATGGGCGACATAGACGTGTGAAATCTGTAAAACCTCGTCTCCACGAACCCTTCCCCTGTAGCCGATCAAGGTATCACCAAAGGCCCCAAGAGGAGACCCTACGAAAACCAGGCCAGTAAATCATCAAACGTATTAACTCTGGACACAAAGGGAAGAGAGCTGTATTGAGGATGTAGTTGAATTTTAATATTCTGGGAAGGAGACTGCTTCCAGGTGGATCTGCCTGTTTACCTTCTGGTCTTGCACCAACCTTGATAGGTATTTGCCGACTTGCACTAACTAGATTACAAGCACGGAATTGAAACGAGTGGTGCGCGCGCACCACAGAGGGGGGGGCGGGAATCGAAACCAGTGGTGCGAGCGCGCCACAGAGGAGCGGGGGCGAGGGAGCACGGCAGCGAGGCGAACGCGTGCTGCTGCGCGTACTAGACACCGATGGGAATGGGCGGAGCAAAGGCGGGACATGCGCCCGCCTTTGCCCAATTGCGAGCCTTATTTTTTTTTTTAAACCAGGCTAAAGCCAATTGAAGCCGGCGAAAGCCTGACCACACGCACGAGCGTGTGGTCAGCTTTCAGAACCCCCTACATGAGGTCTCGTGCTGCGCGAGCAGTGCTTCGCACTGCAACTCTAGGCGCGAGACCTAAAAAGTTTGGTGGACAGCTGCTATCTGTTTTGACAGCCATCCACCAAACTTTAACAAACTTTTTGTTTTTCAAAAACAAACTCTCAAAATGGGAGTTTGGTACTGAAAATCGAAAACCTAATGACCCCCATATCCAGGGAGTTTTCTTCCCTGGGAGTGAGTGTCATTATTTGTTTTTTCTGTTCCTCACTGTCTAGTGTTACCTGTTGGTGACAGATAAAAAAAAAGGCATCATACCATCCACTCTAATTAGGGTGGATGGTGTGGTGCCCTTCGTATGCCTGCCCCTGCTTTTTTGGGTCTTCAGTGGAAACTTTCAGCCAATGAAGCCCGGTCCTCCCGACCTTAAATAGAGCAGAGACAGAAATTGTCATGGACAGGGTAGTGTGTCACATTTTCGATGGAGTACACTGTTCGCAAAACTATAAATCACCCTCTAAAAGTGTAGATCACTACTATTAAGGTGAAGTCCAGTGCTTCAAGGTGGCTGGTCCTATAGTGGTGTGTGGTATAAATGCTTTTGCGTACTCCAAATGGCCATCAGAGGAATTATACCACACTGCATACATCTTAACTTCGTGGTAGGCGACGGGAGACTTTCTAAATAGGACATCAAGGTGATGATAATGGAGGCTTGGGGGACAAGACTGAGACTTCTTTCATTAAGACAAATGCATAGAATATATAGGATAGCGTGTAGACCACTCTATGTTAGAAACTCAACTTCTTTCATGGTATTACTCTGGAGGGTTTTTGGTGGTGTATATGCATTTGGATTGCAACCCCTTGTAATGCTGCCGGGTACACCATAGAGATGTTCACGTTTATGTTTTATTTTCTTCATAAGCGTATATTACAAGTTATTTGTTGTTGCCCACCTGATAACTGAAACCATGAATCAATATTTATCAATAAAATATTTAAAGGAATACAATCATAATGAAAAGATCTGCAGCAAATGTTTCAACTATTTTTAGAAAATAATATAAAAGCCTTCTCGAGGTTACTGTATGCTAATAAATGAACACGGTAAAAAAAACATGGACGAGATTCATCAGGAACTATCATAGACATCAGCAAAAACATCAGACAGGCGTGACCCTTGCCTCAATCTCGGCCTCTTAAAAACCTTCTATTTGCTACTGGGTGGAGGGGAGGTGTGAGACGAGGGACGGGGGGAATGGAAACCACATAAGGGAAAAATGGACACTGGAAGAGACAGGTACCACAGAGGCATGACTCAGTCTGTGAGAACGTGTGCATGTCTGTGTTTGCATGCGTTAGGCAAGTTAAAGTCAGCCCCTCTGTCTTTGCCTACGGTTGTTTAAAATGGATGGAAAGAAGGCGGCTTGTTGATTCGCAAATGGGGCATATATCCATTTGCAGCTTTTGTGACTTCATTCCCTTGGCTTGCCACAGTCATTTAAGATCGTCAACTCCCCCCGCGGCCACGGTCTGTCTTTCCGTGGGGTGAGTGAGTGATGCGCAGGTCGCTGTCATGAATAGCAATGACACTGTTAATAGACCGGTAGAAAATGCATAAACGCCGGCACTCCCCCTCCAGCGCCTCGGCGTGAATAGAAATGATGGCATTCAGCGCTGCGAACAGTGACAGCCCTCCCTCAGCTCATTTTCCGCTTCACCCTTGTGTCTCGCAGTCAATTCTGCATCGACCAGTCAGTGCGTCTTTTGTCAGCAATCGCATTATTGTCATCTAACAATTTCCAGAGAGATGACACTGCACGGCGCTGCCTGGATGACTGATGCCGCCGGGGACATTTGCCGCGCATCCCTGAGGACGGGCGGCTCGGGCACGTGCAAGTCTTACGTCAGAATGGATGGCCTCCTCCTGCAAAATCTATACGCTGCATGTTTTGATTGATGTGAATGCGGCATTTTGAAGAGCCTTGTCAAACAAAAATAATAACAAGGGAAGACAACGTGTACCAAATGCTCCGCAAAAAGACTAGCTCTGGCAGAGTTCGCGAAGTTCGCGCTTCAGAGAGCCCGCCACCTCCTTCGTCTCGTCTCTGAGTTTGATTTGAACTGATGTGTTTGCTCCGTAATGAAAGCGGCGTGCTTAGAAAATAATCCGGCAAGCTGCTCGGGCCCTTAATAGTAAACAGATTTCTGTGTTTACTGGCACGTGCATGCTTTGCAAATCACAGCTGCAAGCACATTGAATCACAAAATGGATGAGCCTGAAGGGAGCACCCAGCCACCCATCTTTCCCCTGTGGCGCCCTGCCTCCTGCTGATCAGGGACCCGTGCTGGTGCTGTGCTACTTATTCCAAGTCAAGTCATCCAGTCAACGATATAGAAGTAATAGTGTTCGAGCAAGAACATCGCTGTGCAGGGCCGGATTTTGGAACGGGCGAGCTGGACCCAGGCCCAGGGCGCCAATCCACAGAGCGGCACAAGGAGCTGTGTAGCTGTGTATATTAAAGTTATGCAAATAGCAGCGCCGCTCTCATCTTCTTCCAGCATTGTCTGCGTCCACGCATTCTCCTTTGTCAGATTTGCCAGTTTAAACTGGCTTTATTCCTTCATTTTCATACCGTAGAGGATATTTTAACACCCCATTAGCCCCTTTCCTTGCTTTCTCTTCACCCTCTAACTCCCGCTGACACACGAACAACAACACTCATCAGCGTGGGGCATGTGAGCTGAGGGTGATTTAGGTGAACTGGGGGAGGTCTGTAGATGTTTGTGTTCAGAGGCCATTCCCTGCTCATCCAGGGACTGACCAGTGAACACAAAAGGGGCTCCCTGCTGCCTCGTTTTATTCACTACTAACAGCAAGAGTGCCAAATTTCTCTCTGACCAGGAGGCTGTCCTATCAAATACCTGCTCAGTCACAGATACAGAAATTGCGTGTCTTTTGCTTTAATAATATAGGGCCTCATTTAAAATATTTTTACGCAGGGCAGAGCAGCAAGCCTTCCTGCTGCCGTGCATCAAAGGGAAAGGTCAGGAATGAGCCATTATCTACAAGATACAGCACATTCCTGTCCTTGTCCCCTGTGCTGGCCCACAATGGGCTGCCATGTGCCAAAGCAGGCACTCTTGAGCCATGGTGCAAGGGTGTCTGCGTTGTAGCGATGATTGTTTTTGTTTAACCCCTTCGCTGCCAGGCCTTTTCCCCCTCCTGTGCCAGGCCTTTTTTTGGCTATTTGGGGTAGTGCGCGCTTAGGCCCCTGTAACTTTTTGACCGCATTAGGTAGCCACGCCAAATTTGCGTCCTTTTCTTCCAACATCATGGGGATTCTAAAGGTACCCAGGGTTTGTGGATTCCCCTGGAGGGGTCACAGAAAAGAGCCAAAATACAGCAACATTTTGGGGTTTTTTGGAAAAATTGGAAAAACGGGCTGCAAATGAAAGCATCTGGGTTTTTCCCTGCAAATGTTATCAAAAAAGGGTTTGTGGGGTTGAAATCACCATTTTCCCAGCTTTTTGGGGATACTTGACTTTTGACAGAAACCCAACATTTTTTACACAGTTTTGGCATTTTTCTGGGACATAGCCTATTTTTGCAATGTTTTGTGCTTTTGACCTCCTTCCAGTTAGTGGCTGAAATGGGTACAAAAGCAATAGTGGATCCTGGAAAGCTATACATTTTCGAAAAGAAGACAACATTCTGAATTCAGCAAGGGGTCATTTGTGTAGATCCATCAAGGTTTTTTTATAGAAACAAACAGTTAAATGTAGGATAAATTGAAATTTAGTTGAAAAAAACAGCCTTTTGTGTCAACGTTTTCACCTGTAACTTCTTCTAATTATGACAGCTCTTTGAAAGCAATATACCGTTGCATCCGCTGGACATTACTGGTTGTGGGGATATATAGGACTTGTAGGTTCACCAAGAACCCGACGAACCCAGAGCCAAAAACTGAGTAGTAACTTGCAATGGTTTTTTATTATGTACCGGGTATATAGTAATTATTCTGTAAAAAAGTGTACATGGAAAAATCGGTATGAAAGACACCTATGTATCTCTGAAATGGGAACAAAATATAGAGTTTAGAAACAGTAGATATTTGCACATTTCTGAAATTGGGAATACTCATACTAGCATGAGAATTATCAGTCATTTTTTAGAATGACTTCTTTTTTACACAATATCTTTCATTTGGAAAGCAGAAATGCATGGAAAGTCAATAGATAATAACAGTTCCTTTACAAATCTGAATTACCCTAAGTCTCCCGATAAAAATGGTACCTCACTTGTGTGGGTAGGCATAGTGCCCACGACAGGAAACGGCGCAAAACGCAACGTGGTCACACCACATTTTCACAATGCAAAATTACCCTTTTTTTGCAAAGTGCCTAGCTCTAGTTTTTGAACCCTAGCTCTCCGGGCACCTTGGGAAACCTAGCAAACCTATACATTTTTGAAAACTAGACAACCAGGGGAATCCAGGATCGGGTGACTTGACTGCCTCCCACCAGGGTCTGTTACCCAGAATCCCTTGCAAACCTAAAAAATTGTCAAAAAAAACACATTTTCCACACATTTCTGTCGTGGAAAGTTCCAGAATCTGCGTGGAACCACAAATTTCCACCCACCCCGCGTTCCCCAAAGTCTTACGAGAAAAACGGTACCTCACTTGTGTGGATCGGCCTAGTGCCCGCGACAGGAAACGGCGCAAAACGCAACCTGGTCACACCTCAATTTCGCAGTGAAAAATGACCCTTTTTTGGAAAAATGACTAGCTGTAGTTTTTGAACCCTAGCTCTGCGGGCACCTTGGGAAACCTAGCAAACCTATACATTTTTGAAAACTAGACACCCAGGGGAATCCAGGATGGGGTGACTTGACTGCCTCCCACCAGGGTCTGTTACCCAGAATCCCTTGCAAACCTAAAAAATTGGCAAAAAAAACACATTTTCCCCACATTTCTGTCGTGGAAAGTTCCGGAATCTGCGTGGATCCACAAATTTCCACCCACCCCGCATTCCCCAAAGTCTTACGAGAAAAACGGTACCTCACTTGTGTGCATCGGCCTAGTGCCCGCGACAGGAAACGGCGCAAAACGCAACCTGGTCACACCTCAATTTCGCAGTGAAAAATGACCCTTTTTTGGAAAAATGACTAGCTGTAGTTTTTGAACCCTAGCTCTGCGGGCACCTTGGAAAACCTAGCAAACCTATACATTTTTGAAAACTAGACACCCAGGGGAATCCAGGATGGGGTGACTTGACTGCCTCCCACCAGGGTCTGTTACCCAGAATCCCTTGCAAACCTAAAAAATTGGCAAAAAAAACACATTTTCCCCACATTTCTGTCGCGGAAAGTTCCGGAATCTGCGTGGATCCACAAATTTCCACCCACCCCGTGTTCCCCAAAGTGTTACGAGAAAAACGGTACCTCACTTGTGTGGGTCGGCCTAGTGCCCGCGACAGGAAACGGCGCAAAACGCAACCTGGTCACACCTCAATTTCGCAGTGAAAAATGACCCTTTTTTGAAAAAATGACTAGCTGTAGTTTTTGAACCCTAGCTCTGCGGGCACCTTGGGAAACCTAGCAAACCTATACATTTTTGAAAACTAGACATCCAGGGGAATCCAAGATGGGGTGACTTGACTGCCTCCCACCAGGGTCTGTTACCCAGAATCCCTTGCAAACCAAAAAAATTGTGAAAAAAAACACATTTTCCACACATTTCTGTCGTGGAAAGTTCCGGAATCTGCGTGGATCCACAAGTTTCCACCCACCCCCCGTTCCCCAAAGTCTTACGAGAAAAACGGTACCTCACTTGTGTGGGTCGGCCTAGTGCCCGCGACAGGAAACGGCGCAAAACGCAACCTGGTCACACCTCAATTTCGCAGTGAAAAATGACCCTTTTTTGGAAAAATGACTAGCTCTAGTTTTTGAACCCTAGCTCTGCGGGCACCTTGGGAAACCTAGCAAACCTATACATTTTTGAAAACTAGACACCCAGGGGAATCCAGGATGGGGTGACTTGACTGCCTCCCACCAGGGTCTGTTACCCAGAATCCCTTGCAAACCTAAAAAATTGTCAAAAAAAACACATTTTCCACACATTTCTGTCGTGGAAAGTTCCGGAATCTGCGTGGATCCACAAATTTCCACCCACCCCGCGTTCCCCAAAGTCTTATGAGAAAAACGGTACCTCACTTGTGTGAGTCGGCCTAGTGCCCACGACAGGAAACGGCGCAAAACGCAACCTGGTCACACCTCAATTTCGCAGTGAGAAAAGACCCTTTTTTGGAAAAATGACTAGCTGTAGTTTTTGAACCCTAGCTCTGCGGGCACCTTGGAAAACCTAGCAAACCTATACATTTTTGAAAACTAGACACCCAGGGGAATCCAGGATGGGGTGACTTGACTGCCTCCCACCAGGGTCTGTTACCCAGAAACCCTTGCAAACCTAAAAAATTGGCAAAAAACCACATTTTCTCCACATTTCTGTCGTGGAAAGTTCCGGAATCTGCGTGGATCCACAAATTTCCACCCACCCCGCGTTCCCCAAAGTCTTTCGAGAAAAACGGTACCTCACTTGTGTGGATCGGCCTAGTGCCCGCGACAGGAAACGGCGCAAAACGCAACCTGGTCACACCTCAATTTCGCAGTGAAAAATGACCCTTTTTTGGAAAAATGACTAGCTGTAGTTTTTGAACCCTAGCTCTGCGGGCACCTGGGGAAACCTAGCAAACCTATACATTTTTGAAAACTAGACACCCAGGGGAATACAGGATGGGGTGACTTGACTGCCTCCCACCAGGGTCTGTTACCCAGAATCCCTTGCAAACCTAAAAAATTGGCAAAAAAAACACATTTTCCCCACATTTCTGTCGTGGAAAGTTCCGGAATCTGCGTGGATCCACAAATTTCCACCCACCCCGCGTTCCCCAAAGTCTTACGAGAAAAACGGTACCTCACTTGTGTGGATCGGCCTAGTGCCCGCGACAGGAAACGGCGCAAAACGCAACCTGGTCACACCTCAATTTCGCAGTGAAAAATGACCCTTTTTTGGAAAAATGACTAGCTGTAGTTTTTGAACCCTAGCTCTGCGGGCACCTTGGGAAACCTAGCAAACCTATACATTTTTGAAAACTAGACACCCAGGGGAATCCAGGATGGGGTGACTTGACTGCCTCCCACCAGGGTCTGATACCCAGAATCCCTTGCAAACCTAAAAAATTGGCAAAAAAAACACATTTTCCCCACATTTCTGTCGTGGAAAGTTCCGGAATCTGCGTGGATCCACAAATTTCCACCCACCCCGCGTCCCCCAAAGTCTTTCGAGAAAAACGGTACCTCACTTGTGTGGGTCGGTCTAGTGCCCGCGACAGGAACCGGCGCAAAACGCAACCTGGTCACACCTCAATTTCGCAGTGAAAAATGACCCTTTTTTGGAAAAATGACTAGCTGTAGTTTTTGAACCCTAGCTCTGCGGGCACCTGGGGAAACCTAGCAAACCTATACATTTTTGAAAACTAGACACCCAGGGGAATCCAGTATGGGGTGACTTGACTGCCTCCCACCCGGGTCTGTTACCCAGAATCCCTTGCAAACCTAAAAAATTCAAAAAAAAAAACACATTTTGCCACATTTCTGTCGTGGAAAGTTTCGGAATCTGCGTGGATCCACAATTTTCCACGCACCCCGCGTTCCCCAAAGTCTTATGAGAAAAACGGTACCTCACTTGTGTGTGTCGGCCTAGTGCCCGCGACAGGAAACGGCGCAAAACATAGTGAGGTGACATCAAAATTGCCTATCTCAAAACCACCTGGTTTTGCAAGGGGGGTCTCTTGGCTTTTTGGCCCGGGGCACGGCGGCCATCTAGGGAAACCTACCAAACCCATACATTTCTGAAAACTAGACACCCGGGGGCTTCCAGGGAGGTATGGCTTGCGTGGATCCCCCAACGTTTCCTTACCCAGAATCCCCTGCAAACCTCAATTTTAGCTGAAAAAATCACTTTTTTCACACTTTTTTGTGTGGGAAAGTTGTGGCATCACCGGGCTCACTCAAATTTCACACCTCCCAGCGTTCCCCTGGGTCTCCCGGTAAAAATGGTGCCTCACTTGTGTGGGAGGCCCAAGTACCCGCGGCAGGCAAGGGCCCAAAACGCAGTGAGGCGACATCAAAATGGCCTGTCGCAAAACCACCTGGTTTTTCAAGGGGGGTCACTTAGGTTTTTGGCCCGGTGCTCGGCGGCCATCTAGGGAAACCTACCAAACCCATGCATTTCTGAAAACTAGATACCCGGCGGCTTCCAGGGAGGTATGGCTTGCGTGGATCCCCCAACGTTTCCTTACCCAGAATCCCCTGCAAACCTCAATTTTTGCTGGAAAAAATCACTTTTTTCACACATTTTGGGGTGGGAAAGTAGTGGCATCACCGGGCTCACACAAATTTACCACCCCCCAGCGTTCCCCCAGGTCTCCCGGTAAAAATGGTGCCTTACTTGTGTGGGAGGCCCAAGTACCCGCGGCAGGCAAGGGCCCAAAACGCAGTGAGGCGACATCAAAATGGCCTGTCGCAAAACCACCTGGTTTTGCAAGGGGGGTCACTTAGGTTTTTTGCCCGGTGCTCGGCGGCCATCTAGGGAAACCTACTAAACCCATGCATTTCTGAAAACTAGACCCCCGGCGGCTTCCAGGGAGGTATGGCTTGCGTGGATCCCCCAACGTTTCCTTACCCAGAATCCCCTGCAAACCTCAATTTTTGCTGAAAAAAATCACTTTTTTCACACATTTTGGGGTGGGAAAGTAGTGGCATCACCGGGCTCACACAAATTTACCACCACCCAGCGTTCCCCCAGGTCTCCCGGTAAAAATGGTGCCTCACTTGTGTGGGAGGCCCAAGTACCCGCGGCAGGCAAGGGCCCAAAACGCAGTGAGGCGACATCAAAATGGCCTGTCGCAAAACCACCTGGTTTTGCAAGGTGGGTCACTTAGGTTTTTGGCCCGGTGCTCGGCGGACATCTAGAGAAACCTACCAAACCCACGCATTTCTGAAAACTAGACACCCGGCGGCTTCCAGGGAGGTATGGCTTGCGTGGATCCCCCAACGTTTCCTTACCCAGAATCCCCTGCAAACCTCAATTTTTGCTGAAAAAATCACTATTTTCACACATTTTGGGGTGGGAAAGTAGTGGCATCACTGGGCTCACACAAATTTACCACCACCCAGCGTTCCCCCAGGTCTCCCGGTAAAAATGGTGCCTCACTTGTGTGGGAGGCCCAAGTACCCGCGACAGGCAAGGGCCCAAAACGTAGTGATGCGACATCAACATTGCCTATCCCAAATGTCGCATCACTACGTTTTGTGCCCTTGCCTGTCGCGGGTACTTGGGCCTCCCACACAAGTGAGGCACCATTTTTACCGGGAGACCTGGGGGAATGCTGGGTGGTGGTAAATTTGTGTGAGCCCGGTGATGCCACTACTTTCCCACCCCAAAATGTGTGAAAATAGTGATTTTTTCAGCAAAAATTGAGGTTTGCAGGGGATTCTGGGTAAGGAAACGTTGGGGGATCCACGCAAGCCATACCTCCCTGGAAGCCGCCGGGTGTCTAGTTTTCAGAGATGCGTGGGTTTGGTAGGTTTCCCTAGATGGCCGCCGAGCACCTGGCCAAAAACCTAAGTGACCCCCCTTGCAAAACCAGGTGGTTTTGCGACAGGCCATTTTGATGTCGCCTCACTGCGTTTTGGGCCCTTGCCTGCCGCGGGTACTTGGGCCTCCCACACAAGTGAGGCACCATTTTTACCGGGAGACCTGGGGGAACGCTGGGTGGTGGTAAATTTGTGTGAGCCCGGTGATGCCACTACTTTCCCACCCCAAAATGTGTGAAAAAAGTGATTTTTTCAGCAAAAATTGAGGTTTGCAGGAGATTCTGGGTAAGGACACGTTGGGGGATCCACGCAAGCCATACCTCCCTGGAAGCCGCCGGGTGTCTAGTTTTCAGAAATGCATAGGTTTGGTAGGTTTCCCTAGATGGCCGCCGAGCACCGGGCCAAAAACCTAAGTGACCCCCCTTGCAAAACCAGGTGGTTTTGCGACAGGCCATTTTGATGTCGCCTCACTGCGTTTTGGGCCCTTGTTTGCCGCGGGTACTTGGGCCTCCCACACAAGTGAGGCACCGTTTTTACCGAGAGACCTGGGGGAACGCTGGGTGGTGGTAAATTTGTGTGAGCCCGGTGATGCCGCTACTTTCCCACCCCAAAATGTGTGAAAAAAGTGAATTTTTCAGCAAAAATTGAGGTTTGCAGGGGATTCTGGGTAAGGAAACGTTGGGGGATCCACGCAAGCCATACCTCCCTGGAAGCCCCCGGGTGTCTAGTTTTCAGAAATGCATGGGTTTGGTAGGTTTCCCTAGATGGCCGCCGAGCACCGGGCCAAAAACCTAAGTGACCCCCCTTGCAAAACCAAGTGGTTTTGCGACAGGCCATTTTGATGTCGCCTCACTGCGTTTTGGGCCCTTGCCTGCCGCGGGTACTTGGGCCTCCCACACAAGTGAGGCACCGTTTTTACCGGGAGACCTGGGGGAACGGTGGGTGGTGGTAAATTTGTGTGAGCCCGGTGATGCCACTACTTTCCCACCCCAAAATGTGTGAAAAAAGTGAACTTTTCAGCAAAAATTGAGGTTTGCAGGGGATTCTGGGTAAGGAAACGTTGGGGGATCCACGCAAGCCATACCTCCCTGGAAGCCGCCGGGTGTCTAGTTTTCAGAAATGCGTGGGTTTGGTAGGTTTCCCTAGATGGCCGCCGAGCACCGGGCAAAAAACCTAAGTGACCCCCCTTGCAAAACCAGGTGGTTTTGCGACAGGCCATTTTGATGTCGCCTCACTGCGTTTTGGGCCCTTGCCTGCCGCGGGTACTTGGGCCTCCCACACAAGTGAGGAACCGTTTTTACCGGGAGACCCGGGGAACGCTGGGTGGTGGTAAATTTGTGTGAGCCCGGTGATGCCACTACTTTCCCACCCCAAAATGTGTGAAAAAAGTGATTTTTTTTTTGAAAAAATTGAGGTTTGCAGGGGATTCTGGGTAAGGAAACGTTGGGGGATCCACGCAAGCCATACCTCCCTGGAAGCCGCCGGGTGTCTAGTTTTCAGAAATGCGTGGGTTTGGTAGGTTTCCCTAGATGACCACCGAGCACCGGGCCAAAAACCTAAGTGACCCCCCTTGCAAAACCAGGTGGTTTTGCGACAGGCCATTTTGATGTCGCCTCACTGCGTTTTGGGCCCTTGCCTGCCGCGGGTACTTGGGCCTCCCACACAAGTGAGGCACCATTTTTACCGGGAGACCTGGGGGAACGCTGGGTGGTGGTAAATTTGTGTGAGCCCGGTGATGCCACTACTTTCCCACCCCAAAATGTGTGAAAAAAGTGATTGTTTCAGCAAAAATTGAGGTTTGCAGAGGATTCTGGGTAAGGAAACGTTGGGGGATCCACGCAAGCCATACCTCCCTAGAAGCCGCCGGGTGTCTAGTTTTCAGAAATGGTGGGTTTGGTAGGTTTCCCTAGATGGCCGCCGAGCACGGGCCAAAAAGACAGTTGACCCCCTTGCAAAACCAGAACGTTTCGACATTGTTTCTACAACGTGAGAATTTTGGAACAATATTGCATGGACAATGTGATCGATATTTTGAGGTTTGCAGGACATTGAGGATAAAAAACCTTTTTGAAATTCACAAGAGAGACATCACCATGAACTCCCATGGGTTTACGACAATATCTACAGTCGGTGGGTTATTTTTACATGGAACATACACCTTGGCAGAGAAACTAAAAAGACAAAGAATCCTGCACAGCCACCTATTCCTCAAACGCACACACATACTGGTTGGATTTGGCACGAGGGCGAGTGATGGTTCAGTATATTAAATTTTATTAACAAGAGATTTCACAAAAATGAAATGCACTGTCAATAATTCAATGGAGAAAAAACTGAACCAATGACTCACAGCTCGTGAGCTGTAAAGCCACGGCAAGGCACCAACCGCTTTACAGGCCATTCACACACCTTTCAGACGTGATACACACAAGACCATTCGCACCACCAGGCACAAAAACAACACATTACAAAATTCACAAAAGGGACAAGGTACACCCTGCTTCAGAAAGGCAAATATTACTGCACAGCCATCTAATCCTCAAGCACACACACATACTGGTTGGATTTGGCACGAGGGTGAGTGATGGTTCAGAATATACAATTGTATTAGCAAGTGATTTCACAAAAATGAAATGCACTGTTAATAATTGAAAGGGCGAGAAACTGAACCATTGACTCACAGCTCGTGAGCTGTAAAGCCACGACAAGGCACCAACCTCTTTACAGGCCATTCATACACCTTTCATACGCGTGAGACATACAAAACCATTCATACCGCCAGCCGCGGGCCCATCACATAACAAAACTCACACCAGCACACAGCGCCATTCAAGGGCCCATCACTTTCACACGCCCACATTCCTGACACAGCAACTACACAAGCAGATGGATTGCGTGGAGTGGCACTCAGCTAGCAGTGTGTGTAGTGACCAGCAGCAAGTCACTACTCACACAGCCAGCCGAGCGCCAGTCCACGCACACCGCTAGCCGAGCACCAGTTCACGCACACCGCTAGCTAAACACCAGTCCACGCACACCGCTAGCCAAGCACCAGTCCACACACACTGCCAGCCAAGCACCAGTCCACGCACACCGCCAGCCAAGCACCAGTCCACGCACACCGCCAGCCAAGCACCAGTCCACGCACACCGCCAGCCAAGCACCAGTCCACACACACCGCCAGCCAAGCACCAGTCCACGCACACCGCCAGCCAAGCACCAGTCCACGCACACCGCCAGCCAAGCACCAGCCCACGCACACCGCCAGCCAAGCACCAGTCCACACACACCGCCAGCCAAGCACCAGGCCACACACGCCAACAGCCAAGCACCAGTCCATGCACACCGCCAGCCAAGCACCATTCCACGTACACCGCCAAAGAAGTGCCAGTCCACACACACTGCCAACACATTTAGGATTTTTTTAGACAAAAATAAAAACACAAACAAATCACAAATAGATAAAAATCTACAAACACAAAATCAGAAACTAAACACATTGCTCTAAAGCCAACCTTGAAACAGAATCACATTTTTCAAAGAAAACAAACCAATCAGTTAACTTTACCACTCATGATTGCTCCCAAAAATTATTTTGGGTATGGTACGCTCTAAAACAAGCAGGGACACACAGCCCAGGTTTAGATGGACAGTCGGAGCAGTACATACGAGTCTCCTTCCGCTTATCTCTTCGCCAACAGACTCTACATCTCCTAGTGGGAAAATCTTTTGCCGGAGTGGGAGGGATGAAATCAGGAAAGTGGCGATCTTTCAATCGAACCACATCCTCCACCACTCCAAATCTAGGAACACTTGCCTGTTCCACAACAACAAGGCTAGCTATCACAGAGTGCTGAAACTGAATAAATGTCAACTTTGACGCAGGAGAACACTCCTTGAACACAATAAAAGCATTGAACATTGCTAATTCGAAGAAATGGATGGCCAACTTCTTATACCAAACATAAGCCTTCCGAATAGCAGAGTAAGGTTCCAACCTCTGATCTACTCTGTCAACACCACCCATGTGCTTATTGTAGTCTAGAATGCACACAGGTTTGCGCACTTCAGCAACCTGACCCCAAACAGCCACAGGTGAAGTACTCTCATCATGGATGGTAGTCAGCATGTACACATCCCTCCTGTCCACAAATTTCACAGCTAGTAGTTCATCACTACGCAAGGAACTGCACTGCCCCCTCTGAAGTTTTTTGCAAACAAGCTCTTTCGGATAAGCTTTACGGTTAGAGCGGATTGTGCCACATGCAAAAGTGTCCACTTTATACAATTCCTTAAATAATTGCACAGCAGTATAGAAGTTATCAAGGTACAAATGGTGGCCTTTGTTAAACAGTCTCCTAGCAAGATCCCACACAATTTTCTCTGCAACTCCAAAAGTGGACGGACATCCTGGGGGGTCAATAGCAGAATCTCTACCAGTGTACACACGAAAATTAAATACATATCCTGTCCTACTCTCAGACAACATATACAGCTTAATTCCATAGCGTGCCCTCTTGCTAGGGATGTACTGCCTAAAAACCAAACGGCCCTTGAACAAGACCAAAGACTCATCAATAGATATTTCTTTCCCTGGAGTATAGATCTCAGAAAATTGATCCACAAAGTGATCAAGAACGGGCCGAATCTTAAAAAGACGGTCACAGTCAGGGTGATCTCGTGGCAACGCCATTGAATTATGGCAGTTGCCAACAAGGGGCTAGTAGACCAATATGAAGCCAAGGTTGGCTTCCTTACCACACCCATCAATAAAGTCAAACACAAAAACTTCTTAATCTCTTCCAGATATGTGGGAGTCCACCGGGTAGCTCTAGACTGGGGCCTAAGTTTGTCGCTGTTGTTCCTCAAAAACTGTTCAGCATACAAATTCGTCTGATCAACAATCTCACCCAAAAATACATCATCCATAAACAACTGAAAAAACTGTATAGGCAAAAAGTTTTCACAATTCACTGTACACCCTGCAACACCGCTAAAGGCAGGCAACACCGGCTGCACCATGTTTGGATCAACCCAAAGTCCAGCACTTCCAGTAGGAAGCCTAGCAGCCTCAGACTGCAATCCAGATGCCTCTTGCACTATCGGCACAGCAGTTTCCTCCTCTAAGACAGGCACTTCATCCGCACTGAGAGTTGCTTCATCCACACCAAGAGTACCTTCATCTGCACTGAGAGTACCTTCATCATCCGATGATTCCATGTTGAGTGAAAACTCACTGCCAGAATCTTCCCCTCCCTCCTCTCCCTCAGACGCACTGTCAGTCTCATAATCATGATCAGAGGAAGATTCAAGAAGCATACCGACCACCTGTTGAGCAGTCATTCTACGGCTAGCCATATTGCTTACTAATAAATGTAACTTGTCAACAACAACAAACTCTTTGTAAAATAAGTAATAAGCAAAAACCACCTTTATCAAAAACTCAAATATACTCCAAAACAATACCACTCACTTGCCAGAGGCAGCAAAACTACTCACCACCACCAACTCTGTACAGACACAGTATGGATCAACAATATCCCACTAAAAAAGAAAGAGAAAAGCAATTACACATAAGACTATGCAAAACACATCGCAAAGAATTTCATGCTCAAACCACTAACTAAATATGCCGCCATTATGACATCACTTACAAAAAAATTCATTCGGACATTATATTATTACTCATTTGGTGTAAATACAACAACAAAAAATTTCTTACCAACACAATGCAACTACACAAAACTGCAGAACAGCCACCGTCGAAAAGCTTTAGACTAGAAAAAAAAGAAGAAAAAAAACTTTATTGTAACATATGCATATAATGCTCTAGACCATCACGTACTGCGCAAAATGTATTGTTTGACCCTCCCACTTTCAAAAAGGAAAGATTGATGGCCCAATCCTTTACAAGCAACGCGGCGAGAATCTGGAACTGAGCCTCAGCTCCGGACCACCCCCTCCCTCTTCCCAGTCCTTCAAAACTAACCTCAAATTTCTCCTCCTGCAAAGACACTTCCAAACTTAATTCACACCCTCTCTATTGTGTGAAGGAAGTCTTTACATTATAGGAAATTCTGTTCTCCATGCCCGTAGAAGTGCCTACCCAGTGTGTTCCTGTGTTTTGCGTGTCTGCCATTTAGTGCAGTATTATACCTCTACTTGTACTTTGTACTCTTTTGTAAGTTGACACCACTACAGTACACCTGCTTGTGCTAAGACATCAAGCCTTCTAAGGTCCAGTGGGGCCTTCTACGGTGTAGCATGGGAATGTGCTCCCTCAATACAGTGGTGTGGTGGACTGGTCATGAATGCTGAACCCGGTTCCCCATTTCCAAATTCAACAGCTCCGGCCATAGTGCCACATCCCCACTGAACGCCATACTTGCCCACTGAGAGAAACTCGCACTGCCTTCAGCTATAACCTAATTGTGCCCGCTATAAACACTTGGATGTGGCTCAATTCAAATTATGCACTTGATAAGAGTAATACGCTGACAAAAAAAAAAAACTCCTAGGGAATGCCAAGCATGTGAAATGTAAGCAGAAACAACATGGTTACCTAAACAATCTCTCACTAACTATTCAGAAATCAGCGAGTGGTTTCACCGGAAAAGTTATGGACATGACTAGAGGGCCCTGAAGGGAAACGTTTCACTGTCCATTGCTTACATCCTTACAAAACATAAGCAGTATGGTAGACCACATCCATAAACACAGAACCATGGTGCACATTGTGTTTTCCAATTCACCCATCAACCAGGTATTGCAGTACCTACAGAAATGGTAAACTCTCCCACCCTAGAAACAACAATGCTGTTCAAAGGAAGACGAGAAAACGAAAGTAGCAATACACTGGCAAACTCTGATGCTGGTGTACTTGGATGCAAATGAAATCAATCTGGCCACTTTGCAACCCCTCTGTCTTACTTTATTTCGCCCCCCCCCTGGAAACAACAATGCTGTTCAAAGTTAGATGAGAAAACGAAAGTAGCAATACACTGGCAAACTCTGAAGCTGGTGTACTTGGATGCAAATAAAAACAATCTGGCCACTTGGCAACCCCTCTGTCTTACTTTATTTCGCCCCCCCCTGGGAACAACAATACTGTTCAAAGTTAGACGAGAAAACGAAAGTCGCACTGCACTGGCAAACTCTGATGCTGGTGTACTTGGATGCAAATGAAATCAATCTGGCCACTTTGCAATCCCTCTGTCTAACTTTATTTTGCCCCCGGGGAACAACAATGCTGTTCAAAGGAAGACCAGAAAACGAAAGTAGCACTTCACTGGAAAACTATGTGATGCTGGTGTACTTGGATGCACATAAAATCAATCTGGCCACTTTGCGACCCCTATGGCTTACTTTATTTCGCCCCCCCCTGGGAACAACAACACTGTTCAAAGGAAGACAAAAAAACGAAAGAAGCACATCACTGGCAAACTCTGATGCTGGTGTACTTGGAAGCAAATAAAATCAATCTGGCCACTTGGCAAACCCCTCTGTCTTACTTTCTTTCAACCCCCTTGGTACAACAATGCTGTTCAAAGTTACACGAGAAAACGAAAGTCACACTGCACTGGCAAACTCTGATGCTGGTGTATTTGGATGCAAATAAAATCAATCTGGCCACTTTGCAACCCCTCTGTCTTACTTTATTTCGCCCCCCCTGGGAACAATGCTGTTCAAAGTTAGATGAGAAAACGAAAGTAGCAATACACTGGCAAACTCTGATGCTGGTGTACTTGGATGCAAATAAAAACAATCTGGCCACTTGGCAACCCCTCTGTCTTATTTTATTTCGCCCCCCCTGGGAACAACAATACTGTTCAAAGTTAGGCGAGAAAACTAAAGACGCACTGCACTGGCACACTCTGATGCTGGTGTGCTTGGATGCAAATAAAATCTATCTGGCCACTTTGCAATCCCTCTGTCAAACTTTATTTTGCCCCCGGGGAACAACAATGCTGTTCAAAGGAAGACCAGAAAACGAAAGTAGCACTTCACTGGAAAACTATGTGATGCTGGTGTACTTGGATGCACATAAAATCAATCTGGCCACTTTGCAACACCTATGGCTTACTTTACTTCGCCCCCCCTGGGAACAACAACACTGTTCAAAGGAAGACAAAAAAACGAAAGAAGCACATCACTGGCAAACTCTGATGCTGGTGTACTTGGAAGCAAATAAAATCAATCTGGCCACTTTGCAACCCCTCTGTCTTACTTTCTTTCGCCCCCCCTTGGTACAACAATGCTGTTCAAAGTTACACGAGAAAACGAAAGTCACACTGCACTGGCAAACTCTGATGCTGGTGTATTTGGATGCAAATAAAATCAATCTGGCCACTTTGCAACCCCTCTGTCTTACTTTATTTCACCCCCCCTGGGAACAACAATGCTGTTCAAAGTTAGATGAGAAATCGAAAGTAGCAATACACTGACAAACTCTGATGCTGGTGTACTTGGATCCAAATAAAAACAATCTGGCCACTTGGCAACCCCTCTGTCTTACTTTATTTCGCCCCCCCTGGGAACAACAATACTGTTCAAAGTTAGGCGAGAAAACGAAAGTCGCACTGCACTGGCAAACTCTGATGCTGGTGTACTTGGAAGCAAATAAAATCAATCTGGCCACTTTGCAACCCCTCTGTCTTACTTTCTTTCGCCCCCCCTTGGTACAACAATGCAGTTCAAAGTTACACGAGAAAACGAAAGTCACACTGCACTGGCAAACTCTGATGCTGGTGTTTTTGTAAGCAAATAAAATCAATCTGGCCACTTTGGAACCCCTAGGACTGACTTTATTTCGCCCCCCACCCCCATCCCACGCTAGCAGCACCCATGACGCAGAAAACGAGAGAAAAACGAAAACGAGCGTTTTTTTTCGCATAAATAACATCAACAAGCCCCTGCACTTGGACGATCTAAGCGTAATTGACAAAGCAGAGCCAACAAAAATACATTTCTACCCCCCCAGCATTGTGCCCCCACCCTACCTAACCCACTGAAGCAACAATACCCCCTCCCCAGCCCCAAAACTGACCTTTACTCTCCGACGCGCAGGAAGCAAATGGCTTCCTGCGCCTCGGAGAGCAAAGGGGAAGCCTCCGGTGACATCAGCGCGGCTCGCGCGCTGACGTCATTGATGACACGAGCGGGGGGGCGGGGGGAGGAAGGGGAAGGTCTTCCCCAGCCTCCCCAGTAAAAAATACATAAATCGCCGAATCACGGGGGGAGCGCCAGCGCTTCCCCCAAGGGTGGGTCCCATGACGAGCTGGACTCGTCATGGGCACAGCGCGACTGTGCTCCATGACGAGTCCAGCTCGTCATGGGCACTGAAGGGGTTAAGAAGTGACGCCTTCCTGCACAAAAACAATCACAAGAGGTGTTTTCTTCTTTCTATGGGTGCTGCAGAATGCTGCACACCAGCCGCGGCCCGTGGAGGGAGTTCCGTGGGGCGGTAAGGCGGGGCGGGGCGGGGGAGAGGCAGGGTGGGGGGTTCTAAAAACCGGAATATGGATAATTGCAGGTAAGTAAACAATTAAATAAATAAAACTAATTTCGTAGCACGCGCTGCATCGCATTTTGCAAGCAGGAAAGGATGTTGATTCGCAACATTTAGAAAATCTCAAAAATAAAAACACGGAAGAAGGAAACTCAAACTAAAAAATGATACATCCATGAATGCTCTTCCTCGGAATCATAATGAAGCCACCACAAGTTTATCAGAGTTCATTGTGGCTTTATCCTTCTCCAAGGGCAATTGGCAGCAAGCCTGGAGCTGCTGTCCTCACGGAAACTTTTAATAAAGTCAGAGGCCGAGGTCAGGTGATTTCCAACCATGTTCAGTGAGGCCTCTCGTCGTATTTCAACTACTCGAATGCAGGCTGTAAATATCGGCCATCTTGGATTAGGCCAAAACGGACCATCTTAATTAAAAGAAACACAAAACAACGTTACTACATCGTAATGATTATACAGTGTTAATTCCCACTAATACCCTTATGTGTATGTAATTATCTAGCCATCTGCAACATAAAGAAGCATTAAAAAGCGTTTATTTCAAAGCGCAAACACATTACAAATAGCACTTTAGCCACACATATTTAATTAATTTGCTCACCAACTTAGTTCACGTATTAATAAGCAACATAAATGCATTCCCGCGTGTAATTCTTTCATTAGTAAAGTTGGTTAATCAGAAACTTTAACAAGATTAATAATTAATAATTAATTATCAGTAATTTTAATTATGACATATAAACATAAACTGGAGTTTAAATCTTAATAAATTTTTCAATAGAAAACCCTGCTCCAGCAATCCCCCCTTTGGTGATATATTATCACCACAAAAACCAACCCCCCCAAAAAAATGTACTCCCCATTTCTTAGGAGAAATTGGAATGTCTTTTTACGACACTACACATTACACACCAGACTCTCTTTCATCATCCCTCTTTGACTCCAAGTAAACACTCTCCCTCAATTCTTCTAATTCTATTTCTTGTGGGTCTCTCTTTGACCTCTTTCGTTTCTTTTCAGTATTTCCTCTAATTATTCTCTTTTTCCCTCCCCTGTTTTTACAACACAAACACACTAATCTTAGTATCAATAAAGCAACAATTACACATGTCAAAGGAAGTAATATTTTACCAATAATCGTACTACCTATCTTAGCAATAAAACTCTTAACAGCAAGTAGCTTATTAGCCATTTTAGTCCAGATACTTTCAGCTTCCAGTGGTACTAATTCTTCATGCAAATCAGTAATATTTTTGATATAGACCTTTAGATCTTTGCTTTCGTCAGGAATGTAAGTGCAACAATGTTGAACTTTCAGCATTTCACAGACTCCACCCTCTTTGGCCAATAGAATATCAAGGGCAAGTCGATTTTGCATAGACATGGCGCGTACGGCAATCATCTCCGTATTTACCAAAAGAAACCCTCCAGCGGTACTTGTCGATAAGCGATCCACCACTGTTGACAGTTTCCGAATTCCATATGCATTTAATGAAATTCCCACTGCTGGAATTAAAGCTCCAAAAATATCTCCTACAATTTCTGACCAAGTTTCTCTCTTAAAGCGTGTTAGTAAATTAATTTGTTCTGCATCTTCTATCTTATCTATATGAAAAATCTTTGGAAAGACCAGGCCAACATAACACGTGCCATACCAATGGTCAGGCAACCTGTAATAAGCCTTATTCCCACAAATATAATACACTCCCGGGAAAACTGGATCTTCTCCTCCCTTGAATCCCCATCCTGTTGCAATAAAGTATGTATCATGACACTCACTAGTCCCAACAAAATACCTATCATATTGGGATTTCCTTCTGGTAATGCATAGTTTACCCTTCTGTGGTGCATCTAAAGGCAAAGTTGGACTGGCCCCATTCCTTAACTCCTTTCCCATCTCAATATCCCATATTGTCTCACTCACTTTATATTTCAACATCCTGAGCATCCGACTCTTCTCCAATGTCAGTCAAAATAACTTTCAGGATTCCAACAGTTTCCTCCTCCTCAACCACTTCTCGTACGGTCCCCTCTGGATTTCCTTGACTTTCTGCCTCTTCTCCTTCAGACAGTGCCACACACGTCCATTCCGGTGACCTATACTTCTGGTTAGGTTTTCTTATTCTCTTGATCTCCTCTGGTTCTTTTGAGATCTTTTGTTTATCACCCTTTGCTTGATTCTGACTGGACACCTCGTTCACCTGTTCAGCTTTCAATGAATTTGCTCGTGTCAGTCTGTACCTCAGCCTCTTTATTCTGTTAGGCCAAAGATCTCCTCTTACACTCCTTTTTGGTCTCACTTCTTTATTATTTCTTTCTCCGATCCAAGTTCTCTTTCTCAGAACTCGACCCTCTGATTTCTCATTCTCACTTTCATCTGATTCTGTTTCATTCGCCTCTGGTCGATGAACAATTTTCTTTTGCTCCACAGTCTTTTCCTCCACCGATTGAGATTTCCCTATTTCTGTCCCTCCTCGGGTCTCCGACACGCAATCTTCTTGCTGTCTACTTGTCCCTTCACCTAGCTTATCAGGAATGTTCCCTACACCTCCTCGGGGGTCTTCCGCAATCTGTCCCTCTCTATCTTCTTCTGACCCTGCTTCTTCAGGAGTAATCTCAAGTGGATTTTCAATCTCTTCATCTGACTCAGGTGTAGCCTCTGTGGAATTGCTCTTTTCTCCTCTTACTTCTCTACTGCTTGTTGGAACTTCAAGCACTCTTACAGAATCCGATCTCTCCTCTGAGGCTCTCAATGTTTCTCTTGAAGCCTCTCTTGGAAAGAAAAAAGAATCACCTGACTCTGACTCTCTTTCTCCTTCCCCCCTTTCAGGATTCTTTTTTCTTCTCACTGGTTCAGTTTCTGCATCATCACTGGAATCTGACTCTTCAAAATACTCTTTACCAGTCCCATCCTTTGGATTTGGAACTCTCAGAGTATGACTTGCATGAACCCAGTTTTTCACACCAGCACACTTTACTGCAGTTGTCGTAGTCAGAATAACTTGTCTTGGCCTTCCCCACCTTGGAACCAAGCAATTTCTTCTTCTGTGCACTTTTATCCTCACCCAGTCCCCTGGACTTAGATCATGGGCTTGCTTCTTTTCAAGTGTAGTGGCGTCTTCTCCAACCTGGTGAAACACAGAATGAACTGCGTAAGCCAGGCCTTTACAGTAATCCAAAATCATGTCATCAGTTATTGTCATCAACTTGTTGACAGGCACGAAAGCATGTCTCATCGCATGTCCCATCAATATTTCATATGGACTCAACCCTGTGGTTCTATCTGGAGTAGACCTAATAGTCATTAGCACTAGAGGCAAGACATCAGGCCATTTCATTCCAGTGGCTAAGCACATCTTACCAATTCTGTTTTTGATCGTGCCATTCATCTGTTCAACAACACCAGAAGCCTCTGGTCTGTATGCACAATGTAGCTTCTGCTGTATGCTCAATGCTTCACAAATTAAACCCATGAGCTCATTGTAGAAGTGTCCACCTCTGTCTGACTCTATTGTCACTGGGAACCCGTACCTAGGAATCAACTCTCTTAACAGTAACTTTGCCACCGTTATACCATCATTCCTCCTAGTCGGATAGGCCTCCACCCATCTTGAGAACAAGCAGACTACCACTAGAACATACCTCAATCTATTTACTTGGGGCATTTCAATGAAATCTATTTGCATTCTGGTAAAAGGACCTCTTTCTCTGCCTATTGTTCCTAGGCTCACCACTGTCTTCTTTCCAGTATTAAATTGCTGACAAATCAAACACCTTTGACAGATGCTCTCTGCAATCAGCCTGAACTTTGCATTGTACCAGGTTTGCTTAAAGGACCTAATCATAGCGTCCCTCCCCAGATGTCCCTGGCCATGATACATTCTTGCCACTGTTGATAACATCGAGTTAGGCATGACTGGTCTTCCATCTCTATAGATCCAAACATGATCTGTCTCTCTAGGGGCACAACCTGCCTTGATCCAATCTCTCATTTCCTCATCTCCGGCTTCATCCTGCAATTGTTTCACTTCATCCCACGTTTCTAGGACATTAGTAAACATCACAGAACAAAAAGACATCTCCCTTTCTCGTCCCCTATTAATCGAATGATTGTTCTTTGCACAATACTGTGCTATGTCATTAGCAAAACGATTACCAAGAGTAACAAAATCATCTCCTTGTCCATGAGCAGCACATTTTACAACTGCTAGTTCTTTAGGCAGCTGTATCGCCTCAAGCAACTTCCCAATCACTTCAGCATTCTTTATTGGAGTTCCACACGACGTCAAGAAACCTCTCTGTAGCCAAAGTTGGCCAAAATCATGAACCACTCCAAATCCATACTGACTATCAGTCATCACAGTCACTCTCAGATTATTCCCAATCTTGCAAGCCTTTGTCAATGCCACCAATTCAGCCACTTGAGCAGATCTAACTCCCTTCAAAGGCGAAGCTTCCATAACTTCTGAAACCTTGCACACTGCATATGCTGAACTCAGCACACCATCATCTGTTCTCAGACATGATCCATCCACAAACAACACATGATCACTCTCAGGTAATGGCAGATCTCTTATGTCTGGTCTGGGTTTTGTGCAGTAGTCAAGCACATCCAAACAATCATGATCAACATCATCTCCCACACTCACATTTTCTGCATCTGGCAAGAGTGTTGCTGGATTCACATTCACACATCTCTCAAGAGTCACATTTGATGCTCCCAGAATAATTTTCTCATATTTAGTCAACCGACTATGTGACATATATTGAGTTCTGCTTCTTGTCAAAAGAATAGCCACATCATGAGGTACGAATACCCTTACAGGATATCCCATTATTATACCCTCACTCTGTTCCAAGCTTCTGCATGTAGCAGCTACTGCTTTCAGGCAACCTGGCAAACCCACAGCTACGGGATCAAGTGTTGATGAGAAGTACGCAATTGGCCTTCTCAGTTGTCCATGCTTCTGGATTAACACTGAAAGTGCACATCCATTTCTCTCACTACAGTACAACTCAAACTCCTTTTCATAGTCTGGCATTCCCAAAGCAGGGGCCTCACACATTCTGCTCTTCAACTCTTCAAATGCTGCAATTTGTTCTGCATTCAGTTCCAATGGGTCTCTCACCTCACTTTTAGTCAATTTAATCAGTGGCTTTGCTATCAGGGAAAAATTACTTATCCACTGACGACAATAACCCACCATCCCCAGAAACATCCTCACTTCTCTCTGGGTCATTGGGGCTCTCATTCCTCTGATAATTTTGATTCTGTCATCGGTCACCTTTCTCAGACCTTTTTCAATATTGTGTCCAAGATAATGCACCTCTTTCTTGCAAAATTGAAATTTGGCCGGAGATACCTTTAACACTCCATCTGCCAGATGATTCAGTAAAGCTATGGTATCTACTTCACAAGCTTCACGTGTTTTCGATGCCACAAGTAGGTCATCGATATACTGCACTAGTACTGAGCTTTCAGGCATGATCAAACTCTCCAATGATTTCTTCAATAACTGATTGAATATCGAAGGACTCTCTGTATACCCCTGTGGGATACGACACCATGCCAAAATACGCTGTCCAAACCGAAATGCAAAAATCGGCTGGCTGTCATGATGCAATGGAATTGAAAAGAAAGCATGACACAAATCAATTACCGTGTACCATTCAGCATCATGAGGAATCTGATACAAAATTACTGACGGATTTGGCACAATGGGACAACATGCCACCACAATTTTGTTAACTTTTCTCAAATCTTGTACAATCCTGAATTTTCCATTAGGTTTCTTTAGCCCCATTATCGGTGAATTACACGGGCTACTCAGTAACTCTCTCAAAACACCCTGTTGAATCATCTTGTCAATTATAGGGGTTATTACCTCAATTATCTCTGGTGTCAATCTGTACTGTGGGATATAAGGATAAACGATTCCTTCTTTCACTGAAATCTTCACTGGATCTACATTATTCATCAATCCCACATCTTCTCCAGTAAAATCCCAAACTGCTGTTTTTACTGTGTGTCTCAACTCTTGAGGCAAATCATCTGGATTAAACACAGCATATGTTCCAACAATCTCACTTTCTATATTATCTAGAGTCATCCTGTACAGAACATCCTCATCTGGTGTCTCAAAAGCTAGTCCATCCGGAGTACAGAAAATTGTGCAATTCATCTTACACAATCAGTCCCTACCTAACAAGTTCACTGGACTAGTGTCACAGACTACAAATCTGTGCATGTCTGAAAATTTCCCTATTCTTACCCTTACTGGTTCGGTAAGACGAGTCTTAATCTGTGTATTTGCTACACCAACCACTTGGATTGCTTCATCCGAGAGAGGAAGATTTCTTATATCTGCTGGCCTGACAGTTGATCTCGTCGCTCCTGTGTCTACTAAAAAAGTAACACTCTCCCCATTTATTTTCCCATCTACAAATGGTCCTGCCTGGTCTATTTCTAGAGTTGCACCAAGTATGCACTCTTCCTCCTCTCTTCGGCACCGTCAATAGTCCCCTTCAGACTCACTCCCCTCATTCTTTAACCAGTACTGCTGTACCGGGTTAGTACGTCTTGATTTGTTTACCTGCTCATCATTGTAGAATCCTGAGTCCTGGTTATACTTTTGGGACCCTCTATTCTGCGGCAAGGGCGGTTTTGGCTCTTGATTCTGCTGTCTGACAACCTTCTGCTGTTGCTGCTGATGATTACATCCCTCGTTCTGCACCTGTTGATTCAATGATTTATTCTCATTACTCACTAATGGTGGATTGGTACACTCGGATCTCCAATGCCCCAATTGTCCACAGTTGTGACATGGGAACTTCTTCTTGGCTTCCTCTAAATTTCCCTTTCCTTTTCCTGTACCGTATCTAGGCCTATTTCCTGGATTATTTGCCTGTTCCACCAGCTGTGCTTCTTGTCTTTCTGCAACTTTCACCTGTGCCCACATTGCTTTTTCTTTCAGCTTTCTCTGTTTTGCCTCAATCTCATCACTAATATACTTCGCATGTCTCAAAATTTCATCAATCTTTTTACTCTGCCACTCAACTGTGTGCTCACGTATCCTTTCACTTATTTCAGGTCTCAGGCCATATACAAACCTTTATACAAAATGACTCAAATCCTTATCACCCAGGTGTTCATCTCCACTGAACTGTTTAAAAGCCAGTATCAGCCTTTCATGAAAAGCATGAACTGATTCTTTCGCTTCCTGATGTGTTCGATCTATCTTAACCCAGTCTGTCTCTTTCGGGGGTACCTTATTTTTCAGGAACACAATAACCTGTTCATATTTCCTCATGACCTCTGGGTCTGGAGCTCCTGTTTTCGGGTCTCTTGGATACTCCTTAGCAGGCCAATCTACAACTATTTTACACTCTGCCCACAAGTCTGCTGGAACAATTATATCAAACAGACTATTCAGGTCAATCCACAGCACTTTTGACAATTTCACAAACCTGTCTACCTGCCTATACCACTCGACGGGCTTTTCTCTCAGTCGAAGAAAATCATTCGTAAATGACAAAATATCCTGTCTAGTCCATGGGACATGTACATATCCTCCTCCAGGAATCTCTCTCATAGGATAAGCATCCACTGTTTTTTCTTTTTCTCTCATAGGAAAAGCTGAGTAAGTCCTGTCCACTGAATCTTTCCTTTTCTTGTACCATCTATCCTTCCACTTTTCCACATCACCCCATTTTCGCAATAAGGCAATCATTTCCTTAATCTGCTCTGTTCTGCCAACACCATTTAGATTTTCAATGTCCTTATCCGAGAAGTCTACTCTGTAAGGCTTCTGCAAAGCTTTCACCTTATCCATGTCAACTCCTAGTTCACTCGCTATTGCTTTTAATCTGTCATGTGTACTCTTAGCCCTCCAGGTGATACTCTTGCACATGAATAACAACTCTCCATCATGATGGTTTTTCAATATTTCTGTAAGAATTGTTCCTGCAATAAGCTCCTCCAATTCTATGCGCAACCTTGCTACATCAATTGCCTGTGAATCTTTATCCTTCTTTTGAAGAACTTTCAACCAATCATTCAAATCCTCAGCCGTTATTTCTGTAGACTTTTTCACTGTACCCACTTGTTCTGCCATTCTCTGTGGTTCCAAAATTGATCCTCCCAAACAACCAGTATTCAATACTGAATTAGGCTGTACATCTGACCCTCCACTACATGTGTCATGTCTCAACTGTCTCAAATTATTTTCTCCCGTCCTCATTCCTGATTCCTCCAAAGAACAAGAACCAACCAAACCATTTCCTACATAGGGAACTGTCAAACCATTTTCACCCATTCTTTGCTTATCAAAAATAGGCATAACCGGACCTATGGTTACAGGCACTGTAACAGCTTCTAGATTTTTTGTCAGCTCTCTAATTTTCTCAGTCAGCTCAGACGTGGTTCTGGCTAATTCTCTTGTTTTCTCATCTCCTATTTGATTCTCTCTCTCTCGCTCTCTCTCTCTCTCCCTTTCCGTGAAAGAGCTACCACTTTTCAAATCAGGCGTCACAATCTCAGTTTTAACAATTCGTAAAGTATCTCTTATGGGAGTAGCAACTGGCGTTCTTTCTTCTGGTTCTGGTCTATATGGAGGTGGTCTCTTGTAAATCATGTCATCCAAGACCCCATCCTCATAATCATTAGCCCCATACCTTCTCACTTCTGCATCAGGCACCTTTCCTGTACCCTTCCTCTCTTCCTTCTCTTCAACTGTCCTCATAGGGTATAATCCCTCTGACATACTAGCATCTCGCCATCTCCTCATTCGATCATGATGCGTCTCACGATCATATTTCCTCCCGAAAATATACCTATAATTGCCTCCACTCCTCTGCTTTTCTCTCTCATGCACCTCATCTTCCCATTCCACCAACGCCTCAAACTGTGTCGGCCTTGGTCTAGGCTCTAGACACATCATCTTTTCCCGTAAATTTCTCAACACGGCCAGATTAAATGAACCATGTTCCCGGAACGCTAAAACACCATCGTCCTTAGTGTACTTAGCCCAGTTGTCTAACCATATACAGGTATGATACCCATATTTCGCAACCATGAAGGATGCAGGAGTTCTTGTCGGAGGTAGCAATTTACCTTCTCTAGTTATTATGTTTTTATCCTTGTCGGACCACCTTTTAATTTTACCGAACAAGGATTTCTTCTTTTTTTCCTCCGTTTGGTAATACATTTTAGCGTTTACCACTATTTTCTAGTCCCTTCCGCAACTGTACGATCTTTTGTCCAATAACAGTGCGACTCACACCAACGCACCAATCCTGGAGCGTCTACGTCACCCTGTACTCCTTCCAATCCCTGCGCGGCTCACACCAACGCACCAATCCCAGCGCGAGCACTGTTCTAATCCACTGTCCAATCACAGCGCGGTCTGTCTCTGACGTCAGTAGTCGCTGCAGTCGCTTCTGCTCCTGTCTCCTGTCACTCGTCTACCCCTCCTTTACAAAACTTTCTCAGTAGACTTCGTTCCAAATTCTACAAAATCTATTAGTTACAACATATAAACATCTCCATTGTCTGCTTCGCTAACCACAGAATAGTAAAGAAATGTCTTTCTCACAAGAATCCCGCTTTTCTCTAGGACAGCGCTTACCTCTGCTCCACTACGGAATTATTACTTTCGTTGACACAGTAGCACATCCCTCTACTCTGCCCTTCTAACATGCATCCATTAACTGTTTCCTCCAGGAATGCTCCAAAGAGTCTCACAATCAACTAAATGCTCATACATTCACGCACTTTCACACTAGAAAATGTAGTACATCCACACAGAATCCTGCCTTTCCCGAGAACAGTAAACAGTCTGTGCCACTACAGAATTATAACACACGTTAACCAAGCAGCGCTTACCTTTGCTCTGTCCTTCAAACAAGCTCAGAGAATACCTATTACTTCTCCAGCAGTAAGCTTTAACGGCAAACCTTACGGATCCCTGGGACTTAAGACCAGAATTTCACAGATAACCTTCGCTACCATACGCACTCCTTTTATACTGAAAATATGTCTCTAATAGTAACACACGACCATGTCACTGATTCCGAACCCAGACAATGTGACGCGCAACTTCAATTGTCACACGTTTTCCCCCGCATACATACAGGGCCAACAATCCCGTCTTTCCCGAGAGCAGCACTCACTTCCCTCTGCCCTTCTACGGAACCGTCACCAGCTCCCCACGTACCAGAAGCCGTACACACTACATAGAACTCAATACGACGACTTCAACATATAGTATTAGTACATATACCAACATCAATCAATAAATCAATGAACCAAAAGCCTATGTACAAGCACTCTATCAGATCAAGACAATAATCTAAAACCATCATACTGCTACCAGGAAACTGCTGCAGATCGGAGCATATAAATTCTCCCTACTTCCACGGACAGAGTAATTCCACAGTCATACGCACATATACTCATCATACCCTAGGGCCCATCACACTAACATTCATTCTATTACTCTATCCACACTGAATATACGAGAGAAACCCTAACAATCTGCGTCTAAAGCGAGGTCAATGCGACCTTAAAGATTTGTCTTGAGTCATGATTTTAAACACTAAGAATACATTTGAAACTCAATAAATGACAAAGAAATAACCACCCGACACTGTAATTCAAACAAAAGTTATCTTTTATCTAAATTAGTTCAAAGAAAGTCAATCAATAGCAAAATCATTATTCTCATAGTTACCTATTCTAGCTAAGTGTCATTTGGGTCAGGACAGGTTTCTCAGTAAAGTCTCCCGAGTCGCCGTCCTCTCAATAAGCGTCGATCCTCTCGAGCATTGGTTCGGGAAGAAGTGGCCTTAGACCCTCTCTAGTCTAACAATATTTATAGGGAAACTAACAAATTGAAAGTAACAAACAAACTCTAAACGTCCGTTGAGCCATTGAGCAGAGCAAGCAGGAAAGGATGTTGATTCGCAACATTTAGAAAACCTCCGCTCTCGAAAATCTCAAAAATAAAAACACGGAAGAAGGAAACTCAAACTAAAAAATGATACATCCATGAATGCTCTTCCTCGGAATCATAATGAAGCCACCGCAAGTTTATCAGAGTTCATTGTGGCTTTATTCTTCTCCAAGGGCAATTGGCAGCAAGCCTGGAGCTGCTGTCCTCACGGAAACTTTTAATACAGTCAGAGGCCGAGGTCAGGTGATTTCCAACCATGTTCAGCGAGGCCTCTCGTCGTATTTCAACTACTCGAATGCAGGCTGTATATATCGGCCATCTTGGATTAGGCCAAAACGGACCATCTTAATTAAAAGAAACACAAAACAACGTTACTACATCGTAATGATTATACAGTGTTAATTCCCACTAATACCCTTATGTGTATGTAATTATCTAGCCATCTGCAACATAAAGAAGCATTAAAAAGCGTTTTATTTCAAAGCGCAAACACATTACAAATAGCACTTTAGCCACACATATTTAATTAATTTGCTCATCAACTTAGTTCACGTATTAATAAGCAACATAAATGCATTCCCGCGTGTAATTCTTTCATTAGTAAAGTTGGTTAATCAGAAACTTTAACAAGATTAATAATTAATAATTAATTATCAGTAATTTTAATTATGACATATAAACATAAACTGGAGTTTAAATCTTAATAAATTTTGAATAGAAAACCCTGCTCCAGCAACCCTGTCACAATATTAGTTTCCCTATTTTGTCTCCTTGATAATGAACATTGACCATTTTGTACACTCTATTCTAACAACATTGGCTGTAATCACCATATCCAAGGCTATAATATTAAAAAGATTAAATGATACTACTAGACCTTCACTGGAAATATGTTGATTGCAGGAACACATTTCTTCTCGCTTGCTGCTGCACTCCTTTCAGGTGTTGGTGGCAGAAGACCAGTACTTCTCCAAAACTAGGGGCACTGTCCAGAAGCCAGGGCATTTTAAAAACGGTAACCTCCCTGCATAACTCCTCACCTACTTATGCCTACTATGCCTACTGGGGTATATGCCATCAACCAGGACTCTCCAGCCTTCTCTGTCTGGGGTTTTTCTTTCAATCTGACTCAGGTTTAGCCCACTTCTTTCAGTCAGCCTTGAGACCTCGGTGCTAGGTGTTTCTTGACCTTCCACTTTCCTTTCCCCTTGAGGATTTGAGGTTAGGGCTTCTCTGGCAGTGTTTGACGTGGACTTGTGGAGGGTATGACCTATCCAGCTCCATAGCTCATCAGCTGACTAATAAAGGGGGACTTTTCAAAAAAGTTTCCTGGGCTGTGTACACGAAATTCAAGGGAAACAGCATTATTGTCAGCTCGTGAACTGGGATGTCACTGGTCAGATATAGCAAGTTGGGCTGAGGTGTTGCAGAGCACATTAGTGATCTGAGCTACACAGACAATCAAACCTGTTATATACACACAATGCCACAGGGCAAATCTTTGGGCCAAATGTAGATTTCTGCCTAGATTCTAAAAAAAGTAGACTCTACTATAGTTTCTCTGAGGCACTAGGGGCAACACTAAGGGCAAGGAATTTACTTATATGTAAACAATGGAATTACCTTTTTGTGAGAGAGTCAATGTTATCATGAAAATGACAGTAGTCACACAGAAAATGCTTGCCAATCAACATGTAAGCCCAACAACATCATATACACTGAGTGGGGAACAAAGAAATCTAGTTATCAAATGATTTTACCAATATGGCATTGGGTACATCTCCCAGTATCACAATACATGGGTGTTTGTCACCGACTATTAATCCACTGCCATGAACAATAAGTCTCCCCATAGTGTCATGAAGGGTATTTAGCCTCCAATCACTATCAGTAGTGATACACTTTAGAGAATTTTCAAGTAGGCATAGAACTGTGGTCTCCTGGTGAGGCAAACAGAGATCCTGGAGCTCTTCCAGTGGGCTTGAAAATGTTGAGGGATAAGCACAAAGTCATAAATTGCAATATGGCACAGCTGTCAGCACAGTCGAAGACAAGAACGCAAGTGATTACTCAATTGAATGGGTTGTATGACAGAAGCATGGCATGGCGAAAACAAACTCCCCGAACAATGAATGTTTCTTAACAACGGATTTCATGACCACACATGCCTTTACCATGCATATCTTTCCCTCACAATTATGTGTTAAAGGCATGACTGGTAAAGGGATTTGTGTGGTAAAGATCACATCTCAGCCCCCCTGAGCCCTAAAAAACAACATGTGCCCCCCTGAGCCCAAAAAACAACCTTGATACTCCCTGAGCCCTAAAACCAACCCTGACACCCTCACTGAGCCGTAAAAACGACCCCACCCCTACAGCCCTGAAAGCAAGACCAACCTCCCTGAGCCCTAAAACCAACCCATGCCCTGAAAATTACCCCCACCCCTAAAAACTACCCCAACCTCTCCAAAACCGGGACTCAGCCCCACCTACTAGACCCTGCCCCAAGCTCTCTCTGCTAATCATTCCTCTTCTTGGGCCCGCCCATCTGTGCTTCTAGACTGCACACTGCCTTAAACACGTTTATGCGTGGTTAAGTCAAGCGTGGTTCACCTTACGGGGAAACGGCATGCGTGGTGCAGCCTGTGCTGTTAAGGCTGTTTCCCATTCTATGACATCACTGGTATCGTTATTGGGGAAAGCTTTTTAAAATCTGTAAGCACTCCCATGCAACACCTTTTCATTGATCTTTCTAGGACATTGGAGCATCACGGCTTCAGGCATCTTTGAACTGATGCTCCCTAGGCTCTTTACGTAGGTCAATATCTCATCATCCGGTTTGGCCCTCTGGTATGGAGAATTCTGTGCCTTGTTCAGGATGTAAAACAAGGGCAATCAGAACTCCTTGGTGGTGGATCAACAACAGAACGTTACACGTAAGCAGAATGGGCGTGTATACTCTAAGTGGAGAGATTTCTGAATAAATAAGGAACTCTCTCCCTTGGAACTGCCAGTAATTATATTGTGCTTGAATTATGTCTACAGCCTCATCATCCCTTTTATTAACTGTTCATGATAAAGAACAAAGTAAGGGAATACTTTCAGTGAATTGCTGCTCACCACTTGATTTGTGGTGCTAAAGACATACACTACCACCACATGGAAACAACTAACCTTAACTTGTAAAGTGTCCTCTTCAAAGGAGCCACCAAAAACAGAATGCTCTTCCTTACGTTTGACAATTCAAAAGGCAGTAGGTCCTCCATCAAGGAGTCTAGTAACCATATTGTACAACTAGGAGCTTATACTTGTGACAGATTAGGCATCTCCAGACACCCATCAATACAAAGGCCAACACACTGGTGACACTCCTTAATAGCCTCCGAACTCTACGTGATCACTTTTGGTGACCCTGAGCACTAAGACTGTACTTAAAAGGCATGGAGGGAGTGATAAGGTCTTTTGGCCAAATTAAATAGCAACTTAAACATTGGTTCAGAGAACAAATTCTCTCAAGATGGACCTAGATGCATTGGGTGCCCAAAGAAGCCTTGATGTCCTCAGATTAGCTACACTGATTTTCTCACACTCAATATCTGGTTCTTCAGAAATGTTTCTAGGAAGTAGGTTCTACAAATAAAGCATGAAAAAGATGAACAGTACTTAGATAAAAAGTAGCTGCCTATGTGTAAAAATCCCACATATTTATTTTTCTTTTTATTTATTTGAAAGGTTTTATATAGCACTGGCTGGCCCTGGAGGTATCAGAGCCCTTTACATGAGGATGAGCATTGTTTCAGAGCATAGTTACCAGTTACATAGTTACAAGTTACACAGTTTCAGAGCATAGTTACAAGTTGCTGGAGTGTAGTTACATGTGTTAAAAACATATACATAGGGAAAAAGCAGGCATGGAGAGAGGATAGGAGCAGGAGAGGTAGACAAAGAATGAAAGAGGGAAAGAGGTGGGGGGTGAAGGAGACACAACCGGGAGACGAGGAAAAACAGTGTCCAACATCCGGAGTGCTGTGATCCCAGTGGAAATGGTGACATACCACACCTCCGCTGTGTGTGGCTCCCTTTACGCTGTTGACTCTCTCAGAGGGGTCTCTGAGACTCTAGGGCATAAATACTGGATCCTTCCTCAACAAGGGGAGAGGGAGTGCTTTGGCAAGGGGCGCCATTCCCACACCACCGCTGCGTGTGGCTCCCTTGACGCTGTGGACTCTCTCAGGTGGGACTCTGAGACTCCAGGGAATAAATGCTGGATCCCTCCCCAACAAGGGGAGAAAGGAGTGCTTTGGTAAAGGGCACACACCATGGTGGTAACTTTAGGGATAATGGTGTATTGCGTGGGTGTGTGGAAACAGAGGGCTGGGAAGTGGAGCAGTTCTCGCAGATCGGCAGTAGGAGAGAAATACTTCATGGGGTCCCAGGAAGTAAGAGTAAATGGGCCCATAACTTAGATGGGGTCACATAGTCATTAAGTCCAGTGTCAAGATTAGGCCGCCATGGTAGGTTATCTCAGCAATGGGGGGGGGGGGGCGGGGTACTGTGCAGCATCGCGTTCCATGCCTCCGTCTGTAGTACCTGTACTCCAGAGCAAACCATCAATGCGATTGGGAGGGGTTTACCAGGCTTCTGTATTATCGGGTCTGAAGTGCGTGGATGCTGAGTGAACAGTCACAAATGATGCGGAATGTCAGGTTTCCCTAGGCGGGCGCCATCTTATATACAGGGAGATCAGAGTCAATGATGATGCTCGCTATTGCACCGATAACAAATGGGCAGCTGGCAAGTGAAGAGTTATGGATCTGGTACGAATGAGGTAAAGCGTTAACTCCCCTAGACGTGGGCACGAATGATAAAGAACTGGTAATGAGCGAGCGCTACTAGTACGGTACCCATTTTAGGGCCAGGCAGTGTTAAAGGGTAGATCGCCCTGCCAATCATATTGGGCTAAGGAAGGTAGGAAATAAAAAGAGTACCTTAAATAGAAAATTGAGAGTCATTGAGAGGCCCTCTTTTTAGGGGAGCAGCCTCTCGGGAAGGCGCCTCTTAACAAGCAGTAGAGCGGTGAGTAGAGGTTCTGGTATATTTGGTGTCTCAAAAAACAGACCTTCCTGACTTGTCTTAGTGAGGTATTGCCATTTTAGTTCTACGATCAGACTTAAGGGATCTACTTTGCTTGTTCTGATCATGCAGAGATATTTCTGCAGTGAGAAACTATAGCTACTTCTTCCAGAATGTTTTCAAAGTATTGGCTATTTATCAGGATAGGTCCACAAATATTCTTTTTTGTATCTTGTAGTCTGTCCTCTGTAAGTCAAACTAATTGTCATTAATTGTGTTTCACTGTATGAGAAAGGTTCTATCATGGCTGTCTAGGTACCCTAGAAAACTCCTGCATTGTTTTTCATTGTAATTGAATTTTAAATAGAGCTTCATACCACTGAAGAGTAGCTTTTGCAAATGGATAGCATACTACTCAATTGGAGTGCAATTGTTGGAAGAATATGCCTTTTGTGATCAGGTGGCCTCTATGGATAGTGTTTGGTGGTGTATATGTGTTTGTACTGGGGTTAAGCTTTTATTGTGTCTTGTCGCTGAGGTTGTACATGAACCTGCAGCAAAAAAGAGTGAGGTTAAGGACTCTTAAGCATTAACTGCTAGTGTATGGATGGATGGGAAGGGTTTGAGTGTAGCGAGCCCCATGTAGGAGGAGGTTTGTTGTCATTTGTGTATTGCAGAGGCTGTTTAAACTGTACAGGAGAAATTATAATTAGAGCGAAGAGAGACAGTCATTCAAGAGGATAACTATTTGTGGAAAGATCTTTGTCACATAGTTTATGACATTACTTATGGCATCTTCGGAGATGAAAGATTGTACCTGGGGAGGTGCAGTGTACTTCACCTGTAGTTTATGGTCTTGAGTCCAAAAGGGCATGATCTGAGCAGCCCACAGCAATGGGCATCATGCTACCATCCATCATATATCAAATAATGGAGCCAACTAGCTGCAGTATATGCCTTGTAGTGTCTACCAAAGTCTGGTACAGATAGATCCATAGTAATGGTCATTTTATAGCCTATAATGATGTGCTATACAAGGTAGTACATAGTGACAGATGAGCATTCCGAGATATGACAGGCGTAGTGAGGTAGCCCAAGCAAGTGTGACCTGCAGATACCGATGGATGATCTGGTAGTCCCAGCACAACAGTGAATCATGCTCTTTGCATGACAAGCGGTAGTTGTGAATCTATTTCAATTTAAGACAGCCAATATTAAATGATGTAGTAATACTAGTACAGTAAATTACACTTTATGTCAGTGTATTGCTGCTCACAAAAATCCACACAGAATACCTTTTGATTAAAATAAGCCTTAAACATATTCAATATCACCATATTATGTTGAAGCTAGTTACAGAGAATAGACTGATTGTGTTGTACATAGAAGTTGTATAAATGCAGAATAATTCAGTGCTTGGGAGAAAATTATGTTGAAAGTCGAATATTCGTGTGATTATCTAAAGGGACGGGAACAACAGCTCAAATGTGTTCTAGATGTCAGTGTTAATAATGTATCTATTGTATACTGTTTGACTTGGTCCTTTTTGCAGGTTCATCCATGAACTTTTTGCCTTCCTCCTCTATTGTTTCTGACCTGTTTTTATTGGTTTTAGGACTCTGGGCACTTTACTACTGCTGAATAGTGCTAAAGTGCATATGCTCTCTGTATAAAGTGTTATGGTAATTGCTTGTCCATAATTGGTATGTTTGTCTTACCAGTAAATTCCCTAGTAAAGTGTGCTATGTGTGCCAGGGCTGGTAATGCAAATACTACTAGTGGGCCTGCAGCCCTAATTGTGCCACCCACACAAGTAGCCCCAAAAAGAGATCTCAGGCCTGCCACTGCAGTGGCTGCACACAGTATGCTAACTGCCATGTTGTCCTGACAAGTGCACCCACTAGCCAGGCCTTACCCTTCCCTTTCCATGCACACCAGACACCCCTTTGGTAGGCCCAAGGTACCCCCCTGGGCAGGGTGCAGTGTCTGTGAAAGGTAGGACATGTACTGAAGTGTGTACCATGTCCTGACACTGAAATACTCTCCATTTCGTTTTTCACTGTTGCAAGGCCATCTTGCCCATAGGACAGAATGGGGAAGGATGTATAATATGTTTCCAGCCTATCTTCCCATAGGCTTAAGATGGAGAGATGGTGTTTAGTGTGCCTGAACTCACAATTTAATAACACATTTTTTTGTGAAGATGTTTTTTTGCATTGTGTGTTTAGAAACCGCGCCTTTAGAAGTGTCTGGTTTCTTTGTTCTAACAATTCTGTGTGTCTCTGCCTGGTTGTGGATTGACTGTCTGGATTTGAATGTGATAGGATCTGGGGAATGTCTTGACCGAGGGGAGGAGGTGAGACAGCAACAGGCTGAGATGCATCTGGAGTGTAGGGGGGAGGAGTAGCCCCTGGAGGGGAAGAGGCCTGGGCTGCTGCCATAAAACAATGGCTCCATCTTCTGCTGAGTGATTGAGGATCCAGACCCCCACTATCAAAGGAAGAAGGTTTCACTGGCAGGGAGACACCCAGAACTGGTTTGGACAGGGGTCAGTGCCCCCCTGAACACAAAGACTTCAAAGACATTTAGGGATATACCTATGAGAGCTGAAACCCCTGGACTTTGGAATGATCAAGACTGAAAAGGACTGAAACTACTTCGTGGTCAAGAGGAACCTCTGCCATGGAAGAACAGCTGAAGAGACTGAAGAGAAGGACTGGCCCTTGCTGTATATTCCGGGGCTGGCCTGCAGTTTGCTGAGTTAACTAAGGATGGGCTAAGGGACTTTGCTGTGTGCTGTGTCCCCCTGCTTGAAAGGACTTTGCTGTGTCCTGAAGTAACTTGTCCCCAAGGGCCAGAGGAGAGCCGGCTCTCTGTTGTGGAAACTCAGGAACATAAAAGTTTTCAAGTGTGTCCCAGCGTCACTGTGGGCATGTGCTTCTTGCAGCCTGAGACCTTCGTAAGAACTGCCCCGTGATTCTGTGCACCCTGAGTCCAAGTGAGTCTCATCGACGCTGTGTGCATATGCTCCTTGCAGCCTGAGACCTTCAAGAGGATTGCCCTGTGATCGTGTGCACCCGGAGTCCAAGTGAGTCTCAGCGATGCTGTGTGCGTGTGCCCCGTTGCAGCCTGAGACCTTTATGAGAAATTGCCTCGTGACTGTGTGTCCCGGAGCAGTCTTGTTCTCTACTTCGATCAACATCGTGACCAGAAGTGGTGCGATTGTCATTGCCATCGGCCCGGACCAGCATCCCCAGAGGAGCTGTGAGAATTCACCGCCGCCGACCCGAGCCTTCAAGGAGAGACCTCGAACCATCACTGTCGGGGATCGGAGTTCCACTGCCCGAGATCAACGAAGTCACATCGGAGGCCCAAGCCACGAGGTGATGAGAGGAGAGTGAGATCGTACCCCCGAGGTAACGCTCAGTGAGCGTGCGTGTGTCACCGCCTGGGGTGGGGTGCGGGGTGCGGGCTACGAGAGAAACGCTCTTGACCTTTCCCATTTTTGCAGCGCGAGCCTCCGCTCAAGTCTCTATCGCGACCCATACTTGTCGAGGAGTGGCAGTACCGGGGCCGGAATGTGGAGCTGCACTTTGTTTTCCGTCATAACCGTGTTGGGGGTATATTTTGGCAGTAGCTGACCACGAGTCAGTAAGAGTGGCATAGAGACCGTCCAGAGCACCGCGATCGGTACCGGAGAACATTATTTTTGCATTATTAACTGCCTGATTGCTGCATTATGAATTGCATTATTTTTGCATTACGAACTGCCTGATTGTTGCATTACGAACTGCATTATTTTTACATTACGAAGTGTCTGATTCTTGCATTACGAACTGCATAGCAGTGCATTAGGACTGCATTGGATCATCAAGAATTGCTGATTAATACTGCAAGAACCTACAAGGGCTTGATGGCATAATAACCGGCAAGGTGAAATATTACAAATACGCATATGTTGGATTTCTATCTTTTGGTCTCATTGTATATCTTTTTTTATAAACATATAATTGCTTTTTCTGAAACTCGTTTGGAGTCCATTTGTGGTGTTATCACTGGGTTACTGAGAGCGTGGTTGCAAATTCTTTACACATTTGCCTCGGCGATAAGCCTGGCTGCTCGTGCCAAGCTACCGAGGGGGTGAGCAGGGGCTATCTGAGAAGGTGTCCTTCCTTTCCCTGACATAGAAGCAAGGTTCCCTATTTGGACTAAGGTACCTACCTCAGCCAACTAGAGACCCTCAGTTCTAACATATACAAATTGCAGAATGCAGTGCAAGAGCATAGAGAACCCTTGATTCGCCTTTGTCTTCTTGTGAGCTGGCCATCTCTATCCATGTTGGACTCACCTTGGGAAGAGCAAGGACCTCATAGCTTTCATAAATTCTAAATGCTTTTCATTAGTTCTTAAATTGGTCAGAAGAAAGTTCCAGAACTTAGCTGCTAGAAAGGATATTCCACTAATGTGTTCCTTTTTATAAGCAGGGATGATTAACTGTACTGTTAGCCTTGAGCCAATTGTTCTCTTCTGTGAATGTCTTTTGAGCTCTACGTGGGTGAAAGAAGGACCTTTTGTGAATGATGCCTCCTTGGATGATGCCCATAGCCTTGAAAGGTGGGGGTCAAATGATGAGGAGCTCATGAAGTGCTTCTAAGGCCTGTGAGATATGATAGTTGTATTGCTATGGCATTCTAGACGTATTGTAATAATCATAATAAAAGGATTCAGACCCCCTGATAGACTTTGTTTGCATAGTCAAAATATGATAGAATGAGGGAGCTGGTTGCCTGGAGCTTCTGTTGGAATCCTGCATATGGAGATACTAGTCTTACGATATGCATGGTATAAAAGGTGCTTCCATTGATTCCACTGACTTGGTTTACTTGCAGCACCAGGAATAGACTGGAAACCAACATTAAGATTTTCACTTCTGTTGAAGTTGTAGACATTATTCCATGTTCCTAGTGGTAGGCCATCAAAGGATTGTAGTTCTTACAATCTCCACATGTCATAAACAGTTTTTTTTTGTATGAGGTAAGTTTAAGGTGATTAGTCTTCAAAATTAAACAGCAGTCCAGAGGCAGTGATCTAGTTTTAAATTGCCAAGAACCATCAGGTACTCCTGTTTTAGGATGATCTGAATGTCATCAGGGTAGTTGTATCATGATAGGTTGAAGTATTTCATGAGATCTAGTAATAGGCGGAGATAGATGTTCAAGAGGAGTGCATCTATGCCTAACCCTTATGTGCTCCATGCCTTAAAATGAAAAGGTGGTGATGTGAATGAAAAAGCAAGATGATGTGTGATCTGTTGGAGAGGTTGGAAAAGATCTAGGGCTTCATGTAGGTAAATAAATTTTACCGGTTCTTAAATACCGAGCCGTACCGAATCGGTAAATTAGAATCGGTAAGTTATATGTAGGTAAAAATTCGGTAACAGTTACCGATTCGGTAACATTCGGTAAATACGAATCGGAATTCACCGAATCGGTAAATACCGAGGTGGTATCCACCGAATCGGTAAATACCGAGGTGGTATTTACCGATTCGGAAAATACCGAGGTGGTATTTAGCGATTCGGAAAATACCGAGGATACTACCACCTTCCCTTAACTAAGTAGCCAATATCAGAATCATGTTATCATAGAAGGACTCTCAGGCTTGAATAGGGGACCCCATACCTCAAAAATCAGCTCATTGAAATCACATCACAGGAGCATCAGGAGCCGTCTCGCAGGAAGGCTCGTCTCCGGTCTGAACAATAAACATGATGTCTGTGATATGAAAAGCACCAACTTTCAGGTATGTGCAGCTGCGCGTGTGTCATGGCTAAATAGTGGGTCGAACAACCTAGAGTGGAAAACATGCATTGTGTAAAATTCCAGACTGTGTGTCACAGCATGTACAGACCAAGGTCGCTGCGCAGAGCTTGGGATGGGAACAACAGAATGCACTCGTCTGAAGGAAGTCTCGAGTCAGCAGTTTATTCAAGAAAGAACATGTAAACGCAGTGTCGTGTGCAAAGACAAAAATATGGCTACATAACATGCAACGTGGTTATGCTAACTGAACAATGTATGTACGTATTCAGGAAGAACTCACTACACGCCCCCTTGAGCGAAGCAATATTTAATAGGCAAGAAAAGAGAGAACGCAGAGTTCAGTTTCGTCAGAGCAGAACAAGGCGTAACCAATGCAGCGCCAAAGTCTGAAAGTCCAATTAATTGCAGCATAAAATTCCAAAAAAAACAATGCAAGTATAGTGAAAAACTCAAGCCGACCATCAGGAAGAGTAAAACGATAAATGAAAGAAATAAATGATGCGCCAGGGTGCTGTCCAGTAGCACCGGCGCAATGGACGACAATCCAGTTAATCCATGAATGTATAGGCAGCATATGTGGCCACGGCTTCCAACAAAAAATCGTTTTCCGGGCCACTAAAAGTCTCAGCCATCCAATTAAGTAAAGAAAAGGAACATACGTGTTCTCCAACCAACGGAGCCTCTAGCACAATCAGAGGGCACCCGGAATGTTCCTCCAAATAGCTCATGGACAAGAAGTCGTAGGCTGCCGCTGAGATGTCCCAATTACCCAGGATACCATGCGCCGCACCACACGCCATGATCCGGACACCAGAACAGGCCAACTCGTGAGACACCAAGGGCCTCATCAGTCGATCGAAATCCGGCACCGGAGACACCATGTTGGTCAAGCACAAATCCAGAGGCCATTCAAAGGGACAATCCAGGCAGTGCAATACAGGTTGTACGCAGGTGAAGTAGGAATACCTGAAGGATAATCCATAAGCCAGGCTCAAAGTCGCCAATGGCAAAGTACCATAGAAGTCAAGCATCCTATCACGAAGAAGATGCAGACGGGACAGGTGCTCGTGTGGCACAGAAGGAGCAGCCATTCCGGAGTATGAAAAGGAAAAGCAGCACACCTGCCACTAGCGCCAGAAGCAGCGGAACACCTCCAAAGATGCACGAGAAAAGTGAATGAACAAATGCCGGAATTACACCAAAAATAGTTTGGAAAGAGGTCACGAGACCCGAGCCCACATGTTTAAAAAAATGAGCCAGGCCGGTCGTGGACGAGGCATTGATAATAGTTTGGATCAAAGAGCCGAAATGCAGGGGGAGGTCAGTATTCAGAGGCGCCTGTACATCAGTGCGCGTATTAGCAACGTGAAGGACAAATTTTTCACGAGAGGAAGTCAAAGGCACCTCTTTGTGGGACAATGGCGCTCTATTCAGCTCAACTTGTTGAACTCTGCTTTCAAGGTTGGAATCGAAGGCCAGAAGGAAACATCCCGCCGCACATGCGGGGGTGGAAAAAGAACAGTATTGCAGCAGACAACTTTATGCGAGACAGTTATGTACGGGATTCACAATCACATCCCGCAGCACGCTTCATTAATCAAAATGTAATAAATACCGTTTGCAAGCAGAGTGTAAGAAGGTGTAATCACAGGCACTGGGATACCTCGTAGGACGCACGCCAAAATCGGGGCTTGTACATTGCATGCGCCGTGTACTTGCATGTGCCTATTGTCTCATGTATGAATCCTAGAAGTGAGAGTGCTGGAGCTATTATCTATAACGGCTAAAGTCTTCTCCATGTTTGCTTGGTCAATAGCTCTCAATCTGGAAGCCGCCTCACTGTGCGACAACTTGCAGACTTCGTTGTAAATAGCATACGCCCACCTTTTGGTTCTGCCACCCACAGGACCATTCCCAAAATCATTCAATTCGGTATTCACATTGATGGAGTGGGTGGAGTTCCTGATCCTGTAGATGTGCTCTGTGTCAGCTGGTGGACAGATTGGGATGTGTGTACCATCAATGCAGCCAATGGAATGGGGGAACTGTGCCATGTGAGAAATCTCTGTTTTTGTTTTCTGCAGTGCAGCCTGTGTGTTGTGGAAGCTGATGTAGTGGTGCATTCTCTGCATCATGGCATCCAGGAACTTCCTGAAGGAACGGGACGGGCAACTCTGGGATACCCCACCCACCGCAGCTGTCACCACCTGATAACTGCCGGATGCCAACAAATGTGGGCTGCAGAGCACCTGCACATGTGGGGGTATGGCGTGCGCCCTTCTTATTGGCTGGTCCAGGAGTGGGTGCAGGTCCCTGATTAAGTCCATGATGGTTTCGGGGTGTAGCCTGTACCTGTCATGTATCTCTGCATCAGTCAGCTGGAATAGTGTGATGCGCTGTCTGTAGATGCGTTCCTCCCGTCGCCAAACCCTCAGTCCTGCTGCCTGTTGATGTAGGCGCCTTACAATGACGTACTTGGCGGGCATGTTGTCCACGCTGTTGCATTTTGGGATTGCTTATCTGCACTGTTGATGGTTACCACCTGCTTTCAATCCGTGTTAATTACCGACTCTTATTTACCGATTTTCTTGGATTTCTTAATTACCGAGTGCTCCTACATGTCATTTTAATTTTTACCACTTCATATTTACCACTTCATGTTTACCGAATCGTTAATTATGTCTTCGGTAAATATGAATCGGTATTCTAGAATTCGGTAAATTTGATTCGGTATTTACCGCCTCATATTTACCGAAAAGTGGTTTTTGGACTCCTACATCTCACTTGTCTGAATACCGGTCGGTAACGGCATTTTTACCGAAAATCGGCCGTTACCGACCGGTATTTGGCTACCTACATGAGGCCCCTAGTCACTTTATTTTATGCCAAGTTAATGTTGTCTCTCTAGAAGTAACTGGTAGTGTGCTATATGTAATGAGGTGGGCAGTCCCAGAAGAAGTACAGCAACATCATTGTTGTTCATGGTGGTCTTTAGGTTAAGATCAATGTGGAGTCCATGCCCCTCTCATTGCAGAACCTGATTTTTGGGTTTGGGAATGAGTTGTTTTGTTCATGGAAGTCATGCATATGACAGATTACATATTCCTGGGAAAACTGATCAAAAGAGCAGTTTTCCCAGGAATATGTAATTTAAGGTTGACCTGTAGCTGGCTGGTTCTGCTAGGTTGCAGTTGTTATTTTTGATGGGTGGCTATTTATAAAATAATTTGAATATTGGGGGATAAGGTCCTCAGAGAAACAGATGTGTAAATAATACTCATCTTAACACTAAGTTGGCTACAGATAGCAGGATCTTGAATATTTGTCAGATAAGGGTTCTGAAATTGAACTCACAGGTCCAATAGTCTTACCCATATCTTGAAATTCCAATGTAGAGAGTTGCTTGACAACAGAAAGTGTCTGGTGTCTGCTGGTCGATTACATGTTTCTTGTCTTTGCCGCAGAGGACCAAGAGCCTGGCATCTTGTTCACAAGATAAGGTCCTGACAGTTTAGCTTTGGCCAAAAAGTGGCTTTTGATAGAGTTACACAAGTCTTGAGATTGAGGAGTGTTTGTGGTGGGGCACTCCACATTGCAAAATTCTGTTATGAATCTATATAGGTTCCCTTGTGTGGCACTTGGCATTTGAGATTGGTTTGGATAGTATACTATTTTGATTTCTAGATAAAGGATTTGTATATTCTATTGAGGCTCTGGGGGCATGTTTTGTCACGCATGCTTCTAAATCTCTTCCATTGACTTTTAGGAGGAGCCATTGTGATTTAACCTTCTTAAAACAAAGTTCAAGGTGTGAAATTGTATTATTTATAGTGAATTGATGTTTGGAGAGGGATGTGCTAGTCAAAGGTTTTGGAAAACCAATTGTACAGCTGGGTGACATATTTTATTTGGTAAAGTGTGAAAGCAGAAAAAATTGAATTTTACTTCAAAGGGGTCGAGTCTGTAGGTCATTGGTTTAAGTGTTGTGTTCGCATTTAGTTTTGAAGGCACATAGAGTGTGAATGATGTAATGATAGTTGCTCAAGAAGTAGAGCATTTTTTGGCCATCTATGGGTAACTGCAGTCATTAGTTGAAAGTTTTTGAGAGGAGCCAGATTATTTGTACTGGTTTTTATTTGAGATAAGAATTAATGAAATAAACAAATAGTCAGGCCTCTCACGATGCATGGGTTAGTATGGTTTATTGAAATGTCCAAGATGGCATGCATCAAGTCATCTGTCAAATCTTCGTTGTTCAGCTGTAAGATGTATAAGAGAAGGTATGGGCAAGGGCAGGGTTATAGGGTTGCAGTGGATTAGCACGGACTCACAACCTGTCAAGGATCTGGTTTCAATATGGGTGTGCCTCAGAATCATCAAAGAATGGATGATGAGTAGCACCCTTAAACGCATTGCTTCCAAAACTGTGATCCTATACTGTAGAGAGTAGACAGACTACTAACCAACATCAATCTGGCCGCAGTACCTCAATCCGTTGCCACTGCCATCAAGTGAGATAAGAAGCCAGTGAATGATAATGACCTCCAGCATTTTACTGATCCATTGAGGTAACAAAGGGAAACAAAACGGTGATGGGAAATATGCTTGATTCAATCTCACCACTGAAAATTACTCAGGGCTACATTCCAGTCCATCTTTTTCTTAGCCAATATGCCACTCTTAGACAGAGACCATCCATATGCCCATATGCACATCAGCCTTGCTCCTCCTCCAGTAGGAACAGCCCAGCCCTAATTACCAGGTCAGGTCCCTTACCAAGAGGAACCAAAGCAATTCTAGACCAATTTTGACCTGTTTAGGCCTCATCAGTGAGGTACAGCATTTTTCTTATGGCACAGTTGTAGGAAAGTAGGATCTTTCTGGCATAGATACCCCCACATTTTGACTGGTGTCTGTGTTTTTTGTGTAGTTCACTGGGATCCTGCAAACCAGGACCCCAGTGAAAGTGTCCTCCTTTAAATTTACTGGTAAGTACTTTTTACACCCCACAATTGGCATACTGGGGTGCCATTATAAATCCCTAGTATATGAAACTGCTGTACCCAGGGCATGGTACACCAGGGGTCTCCTAGGGGCTCCAGCATGTATTGTGACACCCATAGGAACCTATGAAAAATTGCAGTCGATGTGACAGGGTGCATGCACCTTTCTCTTCAGATATAAGGGTTCCCTTATATCCTGGTCACAGCACTTAAAACCTATAAGTCACCCCTAAGGTAGGCCCTTCAGTCCAAGGGCAGAGTGCATGTTTTTCTCAGTGTGTGGGTACCCCTGAATGAGCAGAGGTACCACCACAAACCCTAGACTCCATTTTCTGGGCTTTGTAAGTGTGGGACAGCCATTATAAGGTATGTAGCGTTTGGTATCAAACCTGTTGGAATCATGCAACTACACCGATTCCAGTGTGAGTTGCATGATTTCATGTACTTGGGGGCTCCTTAGCGGACCCCAGTTCCTACCTTTGTAGCTTCAGCTTGTGCTGCTATTGACCCTTGACAGTGTTCTGCCCCTCTGCTGATGAGCTTCACTCGGACAGGGATAGCTAAACACAGGGATTCCTGTGAAGGAGAGATGTGCTCACCTCTCCCGTAGAATTAGGTAGGGTAGAGGCACTTCCGAGCACCACCAGACTGCATTGAAGAGCACATTTGGTGCCCTCCATGCATAAACCAGTTTTGCCCAGTTCAGGAGCACTTGGCTCCCGCTCTGGCGCAAAACTGCAAGAAAGAGAGGGAAGTGACCACACCCCTGTCCAGCTCCTCCCTAGGGAGGTACCCAGAGCTCCTCCAGTTGGCCACTTGATTCTGCCATATTGAATCTTGGCCCATGGGAGCCTCTGACTGACTAGGGCAGCTGAGTAGTATCCTTGATCCCCTCTGGTAGCTGGGTCACCAGAGAGGAGGTCCTTCCCATTTTTAGCGTTACCTAAGGGCTCCCCTGAGAGTGGGTCCTTAGATTCATCCCAACAACAACATCTGGAACCGACTGCCTGTTATTGAACATTGTGCAAAAACTCTTCTTCTGGTGGACACTGGAACTGGAACTGTCCTTCAAGTCAGGACCCATGACAAGACTGCTCTCGGTAGGAAGAATCCTGCTGCATCTTCGTTGCTGTGCTTTTTAAAAGATCTGCAAATCCATGGCCATGCATTCTCCTATTCACCAAGGACTCAGCCTGCATCCTAGCCTGAAGGAATTTACCTTGAAGTTAAGGAGTCACTTCCCTGTATCCGCAGGTACCTTGAAATCGACGACCAATTTTCCTGTTGTCCCACTGACATTGCCCGGTTCTGAAACACAGGTGGGGGGTTTTTGGCTCTATAGAGGCCTGACCAGTCTTCCCTACAAGTTGGGAGACTGTAATCCCTCTCCAGCCAATGTTGACTGCTTCCCTGTGCACCGCATCTGTTTGGCATTACCTAGGCTTATTGGCTCATTCCACTGAAGATATTCAAGCTCCAAGCAGCTCCTACCTCCATCACTGCACATCTCCAAGCATGTCATCCTGCCTGCATCCTCTGCATCATGGGCCTTCGTCTACTGTGTGCTGCTGGGGCTCCCTTGAAACCTCCTGTGCCTGCTGCCAGTGGTCCTCAAAGGGGCTCCATCAATTTCTGCTGGCTCTCCTGTGTGCTGATAGCCAGCCCTGACTTACCCCTGCTGGGTTAGTGCCACAGACCTTGCTGGTCTGCAACCTAGCACCTTCTCCTGCAAACCGTTGTTTGTGTTTGCCAAGGTTTGTTGGTGGTCTTGCTGGTCACTGACCTTCCTGCACCCGTTGACCAGCATGGGACAACTCGTGAAAGGCTTCTGGGCTCCTAAAACTTTGCCTGGTCTCCACAGCTGCTGTTTCTTCTATTATGTGCTACTCCAAGAACTTTCAACCAGGGCTGGTACTGCGCTCCTGTGCTGCCTAGTCACCTCCGGGTGGTTTGAACTTTGTCCCCTCTGCTTTCAGGTTCCTCTCATCTTGATTCTTTGTCCTGCTTCCACTGGCCTGGTCCACAAGATGCTGTAGCTGCTGCACTTCGACAATCCTCCATTGGCGTCTACTGAGGTTTCCAACACCACTTAACCTCTATGCACCCGGCTCCCTGGTGCAGGTATCCTTATCTTCAAGGTATCCACAGGTGGGGTGACTCTCCAACCTTCCTTGATTCACGTGGTTCCTTCGTGGGCCTTTGGGAAGGGTCCTAGAATTTTCCAACTGCGACTAACCCTGTGTTGTCCTACGGACGTCGGACCCAATGTAACCACTCTGCACACAGTTGCCTTGGGTTCCCTGGCTACGCACCTTGGGTGGTTCCTTGTTTTCTCTGGGGTCCTCCAACCTTGGGTACTAGTCCTGTTCTGTTACTCACCTTGAATCCCATTTAGTCTATGGTTTGTCCCCCTGGTTGGGCCCTATGTGATTTTCTATGCTACTTACCTCTTTTCTAAGTATTCTTTGTTTGTAATTGATATGTCTGGGTAGGAGATATACCAAGTTAGTGTCTAGTGTGCAGTAATAGATATAAAGTATTTTTTTACTCACCTGGTGTGGTTCTTTCTTGTGTGAAAAGGTTGCTGACCGACATAGTGGTACATGCAACCGCTTTACATCCTCCTGGATAAGCCTCAGCTGCTCTCCACAGCTACCCCTTGAGCGCTTTAATTTTCAGGCACCTAAACACCATCTCTAAGGGTTGCCTGGACTTAGTGCACAGTGCCTCACCATAGGTGGACACTATATTCTGAGCCAGCCTCCTACAGCAGTGAGCATGGGACACAAATCTAGGCATACCCGTCATACTTAGTGTGCCGCATTGAGGGAAACAAAAAGTTAATGAATGCGTGAATTATTTCGAGCCACTGGTAATAACTTGGACTCCATTATAGTAGATACTCTCAGTGCAATGGGTAGTCCCAGATGTGGGTCATAAGCTTACTATTTGCGCAGGACTTATGCTATACCTCACTCCTGAGGCCTCAGGATGTCAAACATGATGTGGGGATGTATGTTTTTTCATCAGGACGGGACCAGTCTTGGCAGTTAGGCTGGACTGTTCCTTTTGGAGCAAGACCAAGAATGATTTACAAATGGCAGGTTTCTTTCTAGAGTGGCATAGTGAGTGGACATCGATGGATTGTGATGCGGTCAGAGGCGGTCACCATTGGCTAAAAATTATTCAAGCATTCCTTCTTTTACCTTGTTGTTTATTTCCACATTTACCGTGCATCAGGACTTAATCTATACCTTAATAATGAGACCTAGGTATGCTAAAACTAGGTTGGAAATGCTTGTATTCTCCTCTGGAGAGGCCCAGGCATGGCAGTTTGGGCTGGATGGATCCTATCGGAGCAAGACCAAGACTGATTTGCACCTGGCTGGTCTTTCTCTAGAGTGGCAGAGTGGGTAATAAGAAAAAGAAGTGGTATTAATGCCTGAGCGATAACCAATGGCAGATATTAATTTCTGCATTCCCTCTGTTCACCTTGTAGTTTTTTTCCCTAAGTGATCCAAGTCATAAGAAGCACTCCATACACCATGAAAACTCTTTGATGCATATTCCTTCATCTAGCTTTCCTGTATACCCTGGAGGCTACCATTGCACTTCTCATGTTCCATCTAAACTCTGTAGATGGTCTCTCTCTGGAGGCTTTGCTGTTCTACTCTGAGGACTGCAAATGATTCAAAACTCTTCAGCAAGAGAGCTGCTAAACCTTTGCCCATTGGAATGCATCACACCAGCACTCCCAGTGCTTCACTGACTCCCTAATGATTGATGATCCATCTTCGCAGCACTCTACATTGCCCAGAGGACCACCCACATGAAGGACCCATGCACTATTCCAATGAAACTTCAAAGACACACAGAACAGAACCCTAGACTCAAGGCTGGAATGTCGGCTAATAATTCCTCCTTACAAGAAGCAACATAGAAGTGGAACCTCATTCCCTGTAGAAACAACAAGATGACTGAAGTCCCTCTTGACGAGAAGACAGGAACTATCTGGGATACTATCCATGACCAACCTGAATTCAGGAAGGAGGCAAGGACTTGACCCTTCCCAAACATTTGATTCAGGTTCACATTGAATAATAACGATTTGGGAAAAAGGGGGTGGTGATGGACAGAGTTTCTGAATGATGCAGAATACTCTTACCAAGTCAAAAGATCATGGTTTTAATCCATCACCGTTTTTTAGCTCACTGCACCATCCCAGCTCAGAACCTGGCTACATGCAAATTAGTCTGTACCTGTACCAGTGCATGATGGGAACAGAGCAAACCAAACTACCAAGCCAATTCTTATACTGGGAAGGAAACAAGCTTCCGGGGACCGGTTTCTGGCATCACAGCCTTCGTCGGCCCGGCTTGCCTGAATCCTGATGGTGCAATGAGCAAGGGACTCACGTCTGAGCATACCCTCCCACACTGAGTGTGGATAAAAACGATTTGGGAAAAAGGGGGTGGTGATGGACAGAGTTTCTGAATGATGCAGAATACTCTTACCAAGTCAAGAGATCATGGTTTTAATCCATCACCGTTTTTTAGCTCACTGCACCATCCCAGCTCAGAACTTGGCTACATGCAAATTAGTCTGTACCTGTCCCAGTGCATGATGGGAACAGGACAAACCAAACTACCAAGCCAATTCTTATACTGGGAAGGAAACAAGCTCCGGGGACCGGTTTCTGGCATCACAGCCTTCGTCGGCCCGGCTTGCCTGAATCCTGATGGTGCAATGAGCAAGGGACTCACGTCTGAGCATACCCTCCCACACTGAGTGTGGATAAAAACGATTTGGGAAAAAGGGGGTGGTGATGGACAGAGTTTCTGAATGATGCAGAATACTCTTACCAAGTCAAGAGATCATGGTTTTAATCCATCACCGTTTTTTAGCTCACTGCACCATCCCAGCTCAGAACCTGGCTACATGCAAATTAGTCTGTACCTGTCCCAGTGCATGATGGGAACAGGGCAAACCAAACTACCAAGCCAATTCTTATACTGGGAAGGAAACAAGCTTCCGGGGACCGGTTTCTGGCATCACAGCCTTCGTCGGCCCGGCTTGCCTGAATCCTGATGGTGCAATGAGCAAGGGACTCACGTCTGAGCATACCCTCCCACACTGAGTGTGGATAAAAACGATTTGGGAAAAAGGGGGTGGTGATGGACAGAGTTTCTGAATGATGCAGAATACTCTTACCAAGTCAAGAGATCATGGTTTTAATCCATCACCGTTTTTTAGCTCACTGCACCACCCAGCTCAGAACCTGGCTACATGCAAATTAGTCTGTACCTGTCCCAGTGCATGATGGGAACAGGGCAAACCAAACTACCAAGCCAATTCTTATACTGGGAAGGAAACAAGCTTCCGGGGACCGGTTTCTGGCATCACAGCCTTCGTCGGCCCGGCTTGCCTGAATCCTGATGGTGCAATGAGCAAGTGACTCACGTCTGAGCATACCCTCCCACACGGAGTGTGGATAAAAACGATTTGGGAAAAAGGGGGTGGTGATGGACAGAGTTTCTGAATGATGCAGAATACTCTTACCAAGTCAAGAGATCATGGTTTTAATCCATCACTGTTTTTTAGCTCACTGCACCATCCCAGCTCAGAACCTGGCTACATGCAAATTAGTCTGTACCTGTCCCAGTGCATGATGGGAACAGGGCAAACCAAACTACCAAGCCAATTCTTATACTGGGAAGGAAACAAGCTTCCGGGGACCGGTTTCTGGCATCACAGCCTTCGTCGGCCCGGCTTGCCTGAATCCTGATGGTGCAATGAGCAAGGGACTCACGTCTGAGCATACCCTCCCACACAGAGTGTGGATAAAAACGATTTGGGAAAAAGGGGGTGGTGATGGACAGAGTTTCTGAATGATGCAGAATACTCTTACCAAGTCAAGAGATCATGGTTTTGATCCATCACCGTTTTTTAGCTCACTGCACCATCCCAGCTCAGAACCTGGCTACATGCAAATTAGTCTGTACCTGTCCCAGTGCATGATGGAAACAGGGCAAACCAAACTACCAAGCCAATTCTTATACTGGGAAGGAAACAAGCTTCCGGGGACCGGTTTTCGGCATCACAGCCTTCGTCGGCCCGGCTTGCCTGAATCCTGATGGTGCAATGAGCAAGGGACTCATGTCTGAGCATACCCTCCCACACTGAGTGTGGATAAAAACGATTTGGGAAAAAGGGGGTGGTGATGGACAGAGTTTCTGAATGATGCAGAATACAATTACCAAGTCAAGAGATCATGGTTTTAATCAATCACCGTTTTTTAGCTCACTGCACCATCCCAGCTCAGAACCTGGCTACGGGCAAATTAGTCTGTACCTGTCCCAGTGCATGATGGGAACAGGGCAAACCAAACTACCAAGCCAATTCTTATACTGGGAAGGAAACAAGCTTCCGGGGACCGGTTTCTGGCATCACAGCCTTCGTCGGCCCGGCTTGCCTGAATCCTGATGGTGCAATGAGCAAGGGACTCACGTCTGAGCATACCCTCCCACACTGAGTGTGGATAAAAACGATTTGGGAAAAAGGGGGTGGTGATTTTATCCACACTCAGTGTGGGAGGGCATGCTCAGACGTGAGTCCCTTACTCATTGCACCATCAGGATTCAGGCAAGCCGGGCCGACGAAGGCTGTGATGCCAGAAACCGGTCCCCGGAAGCTTGTTTCCTTCCCAGTATAAGAATTGGCTTGGTAGTTTGGTTTGCCCTGTTCCCATCATGCACTGGGACAGGTACAGACTAATTTGCATGTAGCCAGGTTCTGAGCTGGGATGGTGCAGTGAGCTAAAAAACGGTGATGGATTAAAACCATGATCTCTTGACTTGGTAAGAGTATTCTGCATCATTCAGAAACTCTGTCCATCACCACCCCCTTTTTCCCAAATCGATTTTATCCACACTCAGTGTGGGAGGGCATGCTCAGACGTGAGTCCCTTACTCATTGCACCATCAGGATTCAGGCAAGCCGGGCCGACGAAGGCTGTGATGCCAGAAACCGGTCCCCGGAAGCTTGTTTCCTTCCCAGTATAAGAATTGGCTTGGTAGTTTGGTTTGCCCTGTTCCCATCATGCACTGGGACAGGTACAGACTAATTTGCATGTAGCCAGGTTCTGAGCTGGGATGGTGCAGTGAGCTAAAAAACGGTGATGGATTAAAACCATGATCTCTTGACTTGGTAAGAGTATTCTGCATCATTCAGAAACTCTGTCCATCACCACCCCCTTTTTCCCAAATCGATTTTATCCACACTCAGTGTGGGAGGGCATGCTCAGACGTGAGTCCCTTACTCATTGCACCATCAGGATTCAGGCAAGCCGGGTTGACGAAGGCTGTGATGCCAGAAACCGGTCCCCGGAAGCTTGTTTCCTTTCCCGTATAAGAATTGGCTTGGTAGTTTGGTTTGCCCTGTTCCCATCATGCACTGGGACAGGTACAGACTAATTTGCATGTAGCCAGGTTCTGAGCTGGGATGGTGCAGTGAGCTAAAAAACGGTGATGGATTAAAACCATGATCTCTTGACTTGGTAAGAGTATTCTGCATTATTCAGAAACTCTGTCCATCACCACCCCCTTTTTCCCAAATCACATTGAATAATAAACAGATCAATTTTCACAAACAAGAAGGGTATAGGCATTGTGAAGAGCTTTTGAAATTAGGTGTACCTAATTTAGGGCCAGATGTAGGTAATCCTCAAATACTGATTCCTTAATACCGAATTTTACCGATTCGTTATTAAGAGCTCGGTATTCCAGATGTACGTAATGAACCGTTAAAAATTACCGATTCTGTAAAAATCGCTAGAAAATAGCGATTCGGAATGAGTCGGTAAAAAAAACAACCTAATCCCCATTACCGATTCGTTATTGCCGATGGCGTTCGGTAATACCTACATCGCACATGGCTAAATACCGGTCGGTAACGCTGAAATTTACCGAATTTAGGCGTTACCGACCGGTATTGAGCCACCTACATCTGGCCCTAAATGATTTGCAGTCGAGGGTTTAAGATTTATTTTCGTTATTAATGTAATGTCCATGTACTCCCAGATGAGAAGCATATCACATAATCCTAGAAATGAGATCTTCAATCTGATCAACCTTTATAGTTACTAAAGTGAAAGGACCCTCATTAATAAAATTCAAGCTTTAGTTCACTGATACCCAAAAGGCACATTAATTTCACAAAATAAGAGGTCAGTTATATTGGCAACATTCTTTAATGAACATTTTGGAACCACAATAATCTCCTGGAAATCAGTTTCAAATAACTATTTATTTTTTCACTAAAGAAAGTAAAAAACAAATCAATTTCTATTTTTAGACACCCTCAGATGTTTCAAGTCCAGCTGAAATTGTCTTAGTTTAAAGGTCTTGATTTAAAGTTTCCTGTCCCAATCCCATATTTAAACAAACACATTTTCCTGCAAAGAACAACAAACCCAGCTTCCCTCGCTTGTCGCACTGCCATACATCAGCAGCTCCACAGTGACAGCAGATTGCAGGACCATCATTAAATCATTCTGTTTATTCGCGCAGCCACATTTTGCACATGATTTAAAACAAACCCTTTTTCTCTTTCAACTGTTCCACATGTAAAAATGCAAATATCTCTTCGCTGTGTTGCCTATGGACGCAACCAAATCTTGGTACAATATCCGCATTTCAAATTGTAATGAAGCACCCCGATGTTCTGGCTTTGGTTCAGTCCAGCAAGGCATCGCTTTTAATTTAAGCAGAAAAGAAGTGATGTGTCTATTAGGAGTTTGCGAAACATGAATGAAATTCTCAAATGTACATAAAGACAGTGTGTAAAGTGAGTCTCCATCCACAGAGAGCCAGTGTCATAACATGATGCTACCCTTTGCGTCCTGCATGGCCAGATGCTGAGTGACTGCAATGGCCTTCCTCTGTTAAGAGTTCCTTTTAAGCAATAGTTTCTGTGGGAAGTGTTGGAAGAAATATCATTTGAGTGCCAAGTTTTTAGTGCCAGGAGTTATGGTGACCTGGTAATTCTTAACAGGAACGGCAGACTCACATAGAAGGTACCATACTTGTCTTTTGATATTGAAAGCGAGGAACCAGTCTCAAAGAAAACGCACACTAAATGGATATTTCCATATATTACCTCTCCTGTCAAACTCTGGGGGGCAGATTTTCAAAGGTCGAGTAGAATTTGCACTGTGCCAGAAAACCTTAGCGCTGCATGCGTGAAAGTAAATAGCGCTGCGTCATATTTATAACACGAGGCGTCGCGAACTAGCGCATGCGCAAAAATAGGCTCGCGTCGCAGTGCAAAAAGCATGTGCGTCATGCACGTCCTTCAAAAAAGTTGCAAAACACCGCAAAAGATGTACTGTAATTTGGTGGAAGTCCAAACAGAAGAAATGGCAGAGAACCTTGCCCCACTACCCATTCCTGTATGCAGCAGTCAGAAGAGGTTCCAGCTACCAGTATCTCCATGTGGATGAGTGACATTCTCTGCTTGTAGATTCTTTCCTTCCTCTGTGTTTTCTTTTTCGCCAAGGCAACTATCCGCTGATGGTGACAGACAATAGCAATCTCCATGGTTGCCGCAGCCAGTAGATATTTGTTGTGCTTCTGCTGGTAGATCTCCCAGTAAATGGTACCAGCTCTTTTTGCACCTGTTTTGTACCTGAGCTATTTTTTCAGCGCTAATCTTTTTTGTGCTGCTTCGTATCACTTTGCGTGACTTTTGTAAATACCTGTTCCTGCAGGGTTTTGGAGCTTTTTGTAGGGTAACGCCCTTACACACCCACTCTGAATACATTAAATCGACTTTGGAGCAGAGTGACGCAAAACCATTTGTGCGTCACGCTAACTTTAAAATATGGCTCAAATACTTGCTCCTTTTCTGAAAATGTGTGCAAGGTTTTGCACCGCTTTGCCTCATGCGAGCGCCAGCGTAAACTCTTTGAAAATCTGCCCCTGGGTTTGAATAATTTGTGCCCAGGTTGGTTCCACTTTCTAATTTTGTTGTCTTGGAGCAGTGACCCATAACAATATTTTGAAGACCTGGCTCTTCGAATAACTCCACAGGGACCATACCCCATTCACTGGCTCAAGCACCGGGATACCTTCAGAGGGCATTCGTTGCACTCCACAAATTGACATAACATAACGTAAACTCAGGCTCCAATTCCTCAGATGCTGGCCTTCCTCTTCTGCCACTGCATTAGCTTGTGAGGTCTATGGCTATGCATAAAACTAGTCTGGAATTTCGAAGTAGGAATATTGACTGGTCACACAATAACATGACTAGAATATAAGAAACCAAAGTATCAAGGAGGTAAGTGACAGAGAAAGGTATAGATTTACTATTTTTAACTTTACATCTACGTTTCTTGAAGATGTAAATGTATATCTATATCTGAAAAGAAGTCCTGCTAAGGTAACCGGTCTCGTTCACACTAGCGGGGCTGGTGCAAGCGCATGGGTACAGGATCCGTCTTAAATATTGGAGTGAACCAGAAGCGTGAAATAAAGTCCAGGCAATCTTGAACTCCACAGTTTTGGGTTTCTGAAGAATTATTCATTGGCAATGTGTTTTACCCTCACTCTGGCTTTATTACCCTCATAAATACATCCTACCCGATCTCCTGATTCTGGTGGATTGGCTAAGCTAAGCATATCTCTGATCCATGGAACCCGAAGGGAATTTCTAAGGGAAGTACTTTAGGGCATGGTAGAGTCAAAATAATAACTATCCCAACAGTCGGGCTGAAACAATTTACACAGTAGGGCTGGCTGGCTGGTTGTCGACATCACCTGGTTTATGTACCTTGTTTTTGTACCTTCCATACTGCTTTTATATATTTGAGGTATTTGTACTTTATTTTGTAAAGTCAGCATATATCGTATTTGTACGTGTCAAAAAACCTCAGGAGTACTGTGCCTTCTCCAGTCAGGATGTCACTAGTTTGAAGTGCAAAATACCCTAAACATATACATGCACCATGCTGTTAAAAGAAAAAGCTTTTTTTTCTATAGGAACATGGGTCCCTTAAGTGCAAAATATCAAAAATCAATTGTACATAGAGATACAATGAAGTCTATATATGATATCCAAATGCAATACTCATTTACATTTATTGAAGTGAAATTAAATAATTGTAGTGGGAAAACCAACAAAAGTAAAATTACATATAGCTTACAAACTCAGGAATATCGACATATCAAAAATGAAAACACAATGGTTAAGTCACAAACTGTGAGTGCCACGCTCACATGTACTAATGAACAATTGTAGCATTTGAGTCAAGGTACCATAGTCGAGGACGTTTCGATCCCTTAGCTAGATATAGGGATCATCATCAGGACATAAAAGGTTATGCCTGAGACAGTGTAAGGATCACAACATTCCCTACTCCACTGTTAAAAGAATTAGCAGCACTTATGACATTGCCTGTCATGAGGAAGTTTGTGCTTGAATGCACAGGAAATGCTTTGAGACTCATAAATAAAGACCTCTTTATTCTTGAATCTGCATCTGGCCTTATGTACTAATACTATCCACAAACTTTGGATTTGCAAATTGGAGTGTTACCTATGTATAAATAGGTAGCATCGCAAATCGTATACTCACAGGAAGTTGCAAAATGAGTAACCTAATGCTAGCTCTTAATTTGAGCCAGTGGTTTCCGGTTCTTGGCACTTCCACTTAATTGTCAATACCGAGCCTTTTCCTCTCAAAATTACATCAGCAATGTTCCCCCTGCTTATACCAGCCCCAGTAGTTCCATGACCAGCTTTAGGACCCTTTCCACTGATCAAATAATCACCATCATGAAATCTATTAAATCAGGTTCGGCCTTGGATCCCTGCCCTTCTGCAGTATTTTCCATGGCGATGGACATTACCGCCCCTACCATTACCCAGGTCTGTAATACCATACTGACCTCTGGGATTTACCCTAACTGCCTTAAAAACACGCTGATCAAACCTCTATTAAAAAAACCCAGTCTGGATACTGAAGAACTCAAGAATTATAGGCCCATAGCTAGTCTTCCCTTCCTAGCTAAAGTGGCAGAAAAGGCGATGAATCAGCAGCTCTCAGAATACCTAGAGACAAATCTGCTCTTGGATGACACACAGTACGGTTTTCGTAAATACCACGGCACAGAAACGGCCCTTCTCAAGGCAGCCGATGATATTAGAACCACCCGTGATCAGGGCATGACAGCGTTGCTTGTACTGCTGGATCTCTCGGCGGCTTTTGATACGGTCGACCACAAGATCTTGGTCGACCGTGTCAGGAAGAAGGGTATTGATTATCTAGCCAGAGAGTTGCTCGCGTCTTTCCTTGCCGATAGAACTCAGGTGGTCACCCTGGGACCATATCAGTCAGCTAAGCTGTCGCTAGCGTGTGGGGTTCCCCAAGGCTCTTCCCTGAGTCCGACGCTATTCAATATCTATGTGTTGGACCTTGCAAGTATAATAAAGGCATCTGGGATGAGCCTAACTTCTTATGCTGACGATACACAACTGGTATTGGCTATTAAGGATAAAGGGACGGAAGTGGCAGAACGCTTTCAAAATACCATGAGCCTGATAGGAGAGTGGATGGCAGGGAACTGCCTAAAGCTCAACTCCGATAAAACTGAGGTGGTCATTTTTGGACCCCTCTCTCCGATTTGGCCTGCTTTTTGGTGGCCCCCCGAGTTCGGTACTCCACCCAATCCGACTGCCAAGGTTAGAAACTTGGGAATTATTTTTGATGATCATCTTAACTTTATGGCACATGCCAATAAAGTGGCAGCCACCGCTCATTACAAGTTAAAGATGATAAGAAAAATCATGCCAGTTCTTCCAGATGTAGCTGCCAAAACTCTGGTGACCTCCCTGGTCCTTCCCTCTTTGGACTACTGCAACTCGCTTTTTCTTAATGGTCAAACCAGAGTTATAAAAAAACTACAAACCATTCAGAACGCGGCAGCACGCCTCCTGACAAGAACACCCAAGTTTTCACCCATCTCGGACACCATCAAGACACTCCACTGGTTGACTATCAAGAATATGATCATTTTCGGGGGGGCGTGGCTTGGCGCCCGAAGGAGATGGCGGCGTTCGGCTAGGAGCTCCGTTCACACCAGGGTCTACCGGCGGTTCGCGCCTCAATTTCCTCCAACAAATGGCAGTCTTCCCTGTCGGAGCATGCCAGGATCACTTTTAATCCTTTTTTGGCGCTGAGGCACAGTTATTTTGGGACTTACAGCCCATTTTATTTTCGGTCGCGGCTCGACATCGGCCGCGACCGCCATCTTGTTTACTCTCGCCCGTGATCGCCTCAGCAGCGCGCTTATCGCGCATGGATCCCCTGGACGCCTCATGCTTACACTACTGTCCCCAGCACTTCCTGAAGCACAGATGTGGATAACCTGCACTCTAAGGTGACTTTTCTCTTCAACTATGATTATTTCTGCTGCCTTTTTCAGCTGACTGGAATTTTCAACTTTCCTCATATACGGCGGCCATCTTTATGACTCCAGTCTCCAACATTTATGACTCCAATTCTGTGGCCTGGCATCTTCCTTCCTTTATTAATTTGCTCCCTGGTCCTTTTTCAGTTGGGCAATAAGATATTTTTTCTTCTTTTTGACCCCACGCTCCATTAGCGTGCTGATGGCGCATTACTCTAGTCAAGTTCAAAAACGTAGTTATATTAAGAATTCCAAATTATTCACGGCACTGGCTCATTTGGAAGCTTCTCAGTCTCTACCTTCAACTGAGATGACATCAACTGCGGACATCTCCTCACAGCCTTCGGCAAAAGTGAACTCTAAGAGGTTAAAGAAAGACCCGCCTTCGCCTCCTAAGTCCTCTTCGCCCATCTCTATGGAGCTAATCCTCGAAGAGATACGGGCCCTGCGCCCTTACATGGAGGAGACGAATGCTAAATTGCAGATTCTCACTGACAATTGGGCTTCGATGGACGAAAGAGTGTCGTTGGTGGAGCGCGACGTCTCCTCTCTTCAGGAATCCGCGTCCAAAGTCTCCCACATGCACACGCAGATTTCCTCTCTTCAGAAGCAGGTGGAGGACCTTGAAAATCGCAACAGACGCAACAATCTACGTCTTTACGGCTTGGTGGAGGGTTGTGAGGGAAATGATCCCATCAGTTTTTTCAAGTCCTTTCTCCCGAAGCTTCTTCACCTACCTGAAGACACCTCACTGAATATCCAACGTGCCCACAGGCTTGGTCGAGCTTCCTCCTCTCCTTCCACGTCAACGAAGCCTAGAGGTGTAATAATGTACTTTCTAGAGTACACAGACTTGTTGAAAGTCCTCTTAGCCGCCAAAGCCTCTCCTCGCCTCACATGGTCAGGCTCCACTTTGTTCTTTGCGCAGGATTATGCCAGGACCACTGCAAACCGTCGCAAGGCCTTCCTAGATATGAGACCTGACCTTCGCTCCATTGGTGCCAGATATGGGCTTTTTCATCCTTGTCTATTTAAGGTCACTCATAATAACAAGACTACGACATATGAGGATCCTGCGCGACTTCGAAGCTTCCTGAACTCCTGCGGTCAACCTGACATGGATATAGCTGGTCCCTCTTCCCACCCACCATGACTTGTTTTTGTAGTTGCAATTTGATTCTCTAATTTGTTCTGCTTTAATGCTTTCATTTTTGCAGGTTCTTCAGATTGTATGACTTCTAGTTAAGATTATATTTTTCATTTTATCGTCTGATAGTGTTGTTCTGGCTCCTCAGTTGGTCATTTGTTTGTTTTTTATCTTCGTTGTATTCGAGTTTCTAACCATGTTCTTTTTCTCCCTTCACAGATCATTGTTTTGCATTCCGTTGTGTTATCTCTGGTTGGACGTCTCCCTCACCCCGAATGCCCTGCCTTTCCCAGTTGGCCCTACCTCCCTCCCCTCATCTCCACGTGTGTTCCCGCTCATTCCCAGTTCCTGATTGTATTTTTCCCATGCTACCCCTCGTAAGTACTCTTCATTCCTTATTTATCATGTTTTTCTGTGTTCTATATTTTCTTATCTTACCTTTTCCCCCGTTGCTTTCAGATTTATTGGTGTCATTACCTTTTCCATGGCTCTCCTTCACTTCTCTTTCGTCATTCTTTCTTCTTCCCATTGTATATTGGCTCTCTTGCTTGTATTCATCTCCCTTTACCTATTTGATTTTCCCTTGGACCTTACTTACCATTATCTTTGAGAATTGCTGTATCTTCTTATCATTCTTTCTATTTTCCTGGCTCTTTCCTATTTTTATGGCTTCACTGGTTCCTCTCTCATTTTTTCTTCTACCCTTGTTTCATTACGTCAGTTCTCACCTCATTCTCTTTTTCTCTTGTGCCCTTGCTCGCTGCGAGGCATTTCCTTGCTGTCCTACTTTCCAATTGGTCCACTTTTTGATTAATCCTTAATGTCAGTTCGAATTGTTTCCTGGAATGTTAAAGGTCTGCATTCTCCTATCAAGAGACAAAAAATCCTCTCTCCTTTAGCCAAATTAAATGTAGATATTGCCTTTTTACAAGAAACCCATCTGTCTGACGCTGAAGCTGCTAAACTTAAGAGAGGTTGGGTGGGTGCTGTATTTTCATCTCCGGGTGATGGTAAGAGAAACGGTGTGGTTGTACTAATTCGCAAATCTCTTGCTCATTTGCTCTTGACTTCTGAATCAGATCCTGAAGGTAGATGGTTGTACGTCAAACTCTCCTCAAAAGGCGTCCCTCTCTCCCTCCTTAATATCTACGCCCCTACTGGTGGTGATCAGATCTTTTGGCGCGCAATGGCCTCCCGCATCACTGAATATATTGATGATAATTTTATTTTAGCAGGTGATTGTAACCTACCCTTTGATCCTTTTTTAGACAGAAATTGCAAGGTACCTTTTATCCCTAATAAATCTCACAAGCTTTTCGCTCAAGCGATATCCCAACATAAACTCATTGATGCTTGGCGTCTCTGCAATCCTACCTCTAAAGAATTCACCTTCTACTCCCCGACTCACCATTCCCAGTCGCGTATTGACTATATTTTCCTCTCCCACCATATGTCCCAATCCCTCACCCACGCTGACATAGGCCCCATCTTATTTTCTGATCATGCCCCCGTTTTGATAAACATTGACATCCTACCCAAGTCCATTGGACCAAAGAGATGGCGCTTTAACAACACTTTACTCCTCGATCCCAAATTCTCCGCCTCCTTTGTAGACTTCACCACAGAATTTTTCACCATTAATGACACACCCATTTTGCCTAGCCACGTTGTCTGGGACGCCTATAAAGCAGCAGCCAGAGGTTTTATTATCAGCTTTGTGGCTGCTAAACGCAAGAATGCTCGTAAACGCACCAGTGACCTCCTTTGTACGATTAAAAAGTTAGAGCATTCCTTCTATACATCCCATTCGCAAGAAAGTCTGACTGCTCTCATTGCTGCTAAGATGCAATTTAACAAACAATCCACTGAGGATGCTTCATTGTATTTGTTGAAATCCAGTTCAAAATTCTATGGAGGTACAAATAAGGCGGGGAAGGTCTTAGCCAATTATTTAAAAGTCAAGCAAAACAAACTGAATATTGAATCTGTCTACGATGTTAATTCTGTTTTAAAGCATACAGATGTTGATATTTTAGAGCAATTCTCCCAGTTTTATTCCAAACTCTATTCTTCTGAGACGCACCCCACTGCTCATTCTCTTGCTACTTTGCTTGCCACCATCCAACCACCTTCCAATTTCCCTGTTGATTTATCCGCCCTTGAATCACCAATCTCTAGTGATGAATTACTTACAGCACTTCAGTCACTCAAGAAAGATAAGGCCCCTGGCCCAGACGGATTCACAGTTGAATTTTATCTGCATTTTTCCAATTTGTTGTTGCCCAGACTCCACTCCCTTATTGATTCCTTCATATTAAATGGCTCTTCCTCAGGTACATTTTCAGACGCCCACATTTGTGTTATACCCAAAGAAGGCAAAGACACCCAGCATTGTAAGAATTACAGACCAATTTCTTTAGTCAACATTGATTATAAACTGTATGCCAAATCTCTTGCCATTAGATTAGACCCTTATCTTCCCGAATTGCTAGGCCCTGAACAATCTGGCTTCGTTAAAGGTCGCTTCATTACAGATAACACCAGACTTTTATTTAATGTCCTTTCCAAATCTCCACAGTTCCAACACTCACTAGCAGCCATTGCCCTAGACGCAGAAAAAGCGTTCGATAGGGTGGAGTGGACTTTCCTTTTCTCCGCCCTCAAATGGTTTGGATTTGGCCCACGTTTCATTTCTTTTATCTCCTTCCTTTATTCCAGCCCTAGAGCGGCGGTTTGCGCCAACGGTCTAGTTTCCTCTTTTTTCAATCTAGGTAGGGGTGTTCGTCAGGGATGCCCTCTTTCCCCTTTTCTTTTTAATTTGGCCCTGGAACCTTTCCTTTCAAAGCTTCGTCAGAATCCCAACTTACACGGTTTCCAAATCTCACAAACTAGTATTAAACTTGCTGCCTACGCAGACGACATTCTATTATTCATTTCTAACCCCGCAACTTCTATTCCCGCATTCCTAGCTGAAGTCCATGACTACTCTCAGATTTCAGGTTATAAGCCAAACAATGACAAGTGTGAGATTTTACCCCTCACTAAGTTCACTTTTAAACCGGACTTTATGGCGTCCAATTTTACTTGGAGTCCCTCACATATCAAATATCTAGGTTTACACATTACCTCCTCCCTCTCTGATACTGTTTCGTTGTGCCTCAACAAATGCATCCAGAAACTGTCCGACCTCACTTCCAGATGGCACCCATTCTACCTTTCCTGGTGGGGTCGTCTTGATACGATTAAAATGATGCTCTCCCCATTAGTCCTTTACACCATTTCTAACATCCCAATTCCTATCCCTGCTAAGTTCTTTAAGAAAATCAACACTATTCTCTCTTCCTTTCTTTGGTCCGGCAAAAAAGCACGTATGTCCCTGCTTAGATTGCAACTCCCCAAGTCTGAGGGTGGAGTTAACTTCCCGAATTTTCCCGCTTACCACAAGGCATTCCTTTTGCGGCAAGCTTCCCATTGGCTGCAAGACCCTGCTGAGCCGTCCCCCTTATGGGTTGTCATTGAGCGACTTTCCTTATCCCCTTTCACTTTTGCTGAATACCTCTCATTCTCTCGTAAGCCTCACTTTTCCTCTATTCCTATCCACAAGTTTACAGCCAAGCTGCTTCTTTCCACCTCTCCGGGCCCCCCTTCCTCTGTAACAGAGTTTCTCAATTCCACTATCTGGCACAACAACAGTATAACCATCAATCGTAAGCCCTTTTATTGGAAAACCTGGAGACAGAGGGGTTTAATCTGGGTATCTCAACTCTTCTCTAATTCTGATTTCTTATCCTTCTCCGTTCTCAGCCAACACTTCCATCTCCCTCGTTTTTTTGCCTGCAAGTATCTTGCGCCTAAAAATGCAGTTATGTCCACTTATGCTCTTCTCTCTAACCCCCTCACGCATCCTCACCCTCCCAATCCTACCTCACAGCTTCATTCCTTCTTGCGTACTCACCCTACAGCCACCTCATTATACCACTCATTTCATACGATTCTCACACCTAGACCAAAATCCAAAGTTGAGGAACAGTGGGAATCTGACCTTGCCATTTCTTGGCCCACCTCCCTTTGGGATAAATTATGGACCAAACTCCGCAAGACATCTAGAGCTGCTTCCCTTACACAAACTCTTTTCTTCATATACAACAGACTTCTCTTTTCTCCCCAGGTGTTGAATAAGAGATTTTCTTCTACACCGGATCTCTGTTGGTCCTGTTCTGCTCCTAAGGCCACTCTTTATCACATACTTTTCTCTTGTACTTTCACGCAAAATTTCTGGACACTAGTTTGGGCCCAAATCAATGCCATATTCCACACTACATCCCCCTTCTCTTTTGTCAATATTTTTTTAGGGAGCCTTTCTCCTTGTTGGGATGACACTGATCTTAATACGCAAATTGTTGATTTGTTGTTAGCTGTTGCTTTCCAGCAAATCACCGTCAACTGGAAAAACTTTACGAATATTTCTTTTAAAGCATGGTGGTACAATGTTTGTTATAATCACAGGCTAGATACTGTTTTTGTGCACCCCCTTAGTTTAGCTGCTAAACGACATGATTTATGGCTTCCTGTAACCTTGTACCTAGATACCTGTGCTAAACGCTCCTCTCATGTATCACCTATTCAGCAAGAGGTCTCTAAGCCTCCCTGAGTGACATTGCTTTTCATTTGCACTATTTTTTTTATATAAGCTACTTTATTGCTCATTATTACCAGCGCTGTTTTTTGTTATTTAGCCTCAAACTTTTGTTATCCTCTGATTAATTGTATATTTTCATTACCATGTTTTACTTTTCTCCTCTAATTGAAGATATGTTTGTATTCTTTCTCATGTATTGACACCTTTACTTATCCAATAAAAATCTTTTGAACTTAAGAATAGGATCATTTTCAAATCTCTTTGTATACTTTATAAAACCCTACACGACCAAGGTCCACGTCCTCTCAAGGACCAACTTAAACTTTATAGACCAACTAGACAACTCAGATCCTCGACTCTTAATAATCTAGTGGTCCCACGCTCTAAAACTGTCTCATGGGGTGACCGCCGCTTTACGGTAGCAGCTCCCAAGATCTGGAATATGCTTCCTCAGCATATCAGATCCAGCAAATCATTATTGCAGTTTCGCAAGAGCCTGAAAACTTGGTTGTTTAACCAGTAATTCCCCGGGTCTTTCCAATGCTGTGGAGAGTCAGTCGTTCAGTCTAGCGCCGAGACGCCTACGGGTATTCGTTCGCGCTCTATAAATGCCAAAATTAAATTAAATTAAATTAAATTAAATTAAATTAAATTAAACCAGTTTTTATTACTTCAATATACTAATACCTATGCTAATTTGGGAAGAGGTGTCGTGCAGCGGCCAGGGTGACTGATGCTGGATGCTGGGGATCACGGTTTGATCCCCTGCACTGGCGGCAGGTCAGTCCAGCACCATGTGACTCTGGGCAATAGCTCGCTTAATCTTCCCGATGGCCCCGAGTGATGGGATGCCTACGAATAGCTGTGCACTTTACAAATACAGGATTTACATTTTTTAATTCAATATACTAATATCCGCTGCCTAAGCCATTATTATATTGTTGGGCACCTGGAATAGCCTGATTTGTCAGACTTGTGTAAGTATGTTGGTACCATCATTGGGAGCACTGACAGTGGCAATGGTGGTGCAAACTGCAGTGGCCTACAGACGAGGGACCTATCACATTTTTTTGTCTTTTGCTTCGCAAATTAAGAACTGTAATGCATTTTAATTTTGAAGTTCTCAATTTGTCATACCCTGTGATTGGCTATAATGCAGTGATGGATGCCTGCATTTGCATATGCATTCCCAAACAGGAAACATTTTATTTAAAAGCAGAGTGTATCAAATAAATGAACCTGTGTTGCTTTTCCTTTTAGGAAGATTTTGGGGAGAGCAAGTGGTGGTCCTCTGGACAGTGCTTAATTTGAGCCACTGCTTTCCGGTGCACAGCACTGGCACTTCATTGGTTTCCGGTGCTCGACACCGGCACCTAATTGTCAACACCATACTTAGAACAGTCCACCACATGGTGGCGCTGTTCCTCTAATTTATAGATGAGCCGAACAACGCTAGTTTAGGACTACAATATACATTAAAATTGCTAATACCTGCCTCGCCAGCCATTCCTTTAGCTTTGGGGACCTGGAATAATCTGAACTGTCACATTTACATACGAGAGAGATGGTTGGTAGTTGTTTTGGCAGGGATGACATGGGCGATGGGTGGTGCAAGCTGCAGTGGCCTCCTGGTCAGAGCCCTGGCACTTAATATTTTACAAATTAAGCACTGCCTCTGGACCAGTGCTTGCTCACTCCTAGGTCACCTAACATGATTCCTAAATTGCAAGATGTACCTCCTCTTTGAAAATAAGGTACCAGCCCTTTAAAGCTGTTAGTATCTGACCTATGGATTGAGACCGCAATTACATCCATAAACTGTGATTAATTCCTCTCCAACTCATAGATAGAAAGTGACCACCCCCTTTCATGATCCCTCCTATTTGTAATTTGGACATCATTTTATAAGCCCTTTTACAACTTTAAAACACTTCTACAACTCGTAAAAGGTGCCTTGTAAATAGTTAAAAGGTATTTTAAAGTTACAAACACTGTGATTTTGTGATGTGGTCTGACGGCCAGACGGGCGACTTTGGAGCTGGGAAACCATGGTTCGAGCCTAGGGGTCACGTCCACATCCTGTGATTGTGGGCAAATCACTTAATCTCCCTGTGCCTACCAAAAAAAAAAAAAAAAGAAAGAAAGAAATGAATGTGTCCTTGTGTAAAGTAACCGGTGCTCATGTAAAGCGCTCCAATATCTTCGGGCCGAGTTCGCGCTATATAAATCTGCACAAAAAAAATCACAGGCTTTTGCAAGTGCTAAGTATCTTTGTACATCAGGCTTTAAGTATTTTTCATTGACACTCCAATTCTGAAGACTTACAAGCCTACTTGACAAGCATGCTTTAATAGAAAAGCATGTAAGTGTAGACCCCTATAAAGGTGGCACCTTTTATGAAGGACATGTTTAGATGCTACTAGTCAAGAGCGCAACATCATCCCATAATGCCCATTAACCTGCATCATGGTTGGAAAGATTGACACAGTAAAAAGAATCCATCAGCGAGACAATGCAGATTTGCTCTCATCGCAGCTCACCTATGTTCCTAATCTGCACATAGGAATCCTGGTGTCCTTCTGTCATGTTCACTGTCCCTCTCTGTTTATGTGCATATGGGTTGACAAATTCAGGAGACCATTGGAGATCCAACGCTAGTGATCACACAACAGCCAACGGCAAGCAGGTGGTTTGGACAAAGCCATGAGTTGTTGTAAGAGGAGAACTTTCCAAGTGGACTTCTCACTTCATTTTAGCACACACACGTGGAGAGACATCCATTTCTACCAATGGATAAATATTCACTGCGAAAACCTGAATTGACAATTTGTATGGCACTCTGTGACAACATGCAAGACAACGGACACATCACCAATAACCCAGGGGATCAATATTGCTTCTTACTCCCTCACTTGGAATAATGACCCAATTGGTAAATATTTCTATGCTCACACTGCTTTTATGTTAGTGGAAATCAATCACTACCTTTGCTTTTTGAGTCTTACTATTATGGCAAATTTTGAACACACAACATTAGCAATTAATGCATCTGTTCATGTTTTCAAAGTATCATAAAACACTCTAAATCGAGAGTGCTTTTGCAGCTTGGGTATGCAAATACAATTTCTAATTGTAAAAGAAATGCTATTCAAATCAAAATGTTTCCTAATGTTTTAAAAATTAGGACCGGACAGACAGTTACTCATGGTTCCTTTTAACTAAAATGTTGTTCTTCATCCCCAAGACAGGATATGAATATGATAAATTATGTTTAGATGCAAAAATAAAGTACTCTGAGACGTGATCTGCAAACATATTTTACACTTGACAGCACATGAGTTGATTGGACTCTGTCATTCCCACAAAACTGACGCAAAGGTTTATCGTTTTTTAAATGGATTATTGATGTGGCCCAGTCAGAGTCATTTATAGAACTAATGGCTGAATTTGGGCTTCAGTCATTTGCGAAACTCCACAAACAGAAACAAAATTGTTGTAATGACATATATCGAGCATCTGATGGTGCAAATTGAAGAATCTTGAAAAATCACATCACTGAGAAAATCAACAGACCTCATGGAAAATGTAGACTTTCCGTCGCTTTGATTGACAGAAAATCTGAATTTTATTAAAGACACATGGCCTGATTTACATCTTGCTGGATGGGTTACTCAGTCAAGATATAATGGGATTTATATTTCAGCAATGGGATATCCGTCACCGTTGTGACAGAATAACCCCTCTGGCAAGATCTAAATCAGGCCCTACAGAGGATAATACTATTGATATCTCCTGTATTGCCACCACTCTCAGCCCCTCTAAAGAACTTAGCATACTAACAAAAGTTCCAACATAATTAAATGCTAGAACCCGCAGCCATGTTCCTTCTTTTTAGCTCACTGCAGCAAGTCACATAACATAAAGAACATAACTATAATCTTAAAATATCACAAGAGCAGATATCAAAGTCTCTAAATATCCAAGTCCAGAGACTCCAGAATCAATGGTAGGAAGCTCAATTTTCCCAAAATTCTTTAACGTCCTCTGTGGATTCTGTTTTCTCCATTTGTTTCCTCTACTGTTGCACACGAGCTACAAGGTAAACACAATAATAATGAAAGCAGGGTTAGGATAAAGGGTGGGTTAATGTTAGCTTCTGTGAGGCATATCACGAGGAAGTGGCGGTGAGAGGCCTCCTTGACTTAACGCCTCTTACGGACACTTCAGAAACGCCAGGCTGCACCCTATTCTCAAGAATGTGGTGGAGCCTGGCGTTTCCCCCTGCGACGGCGCTAAGTCTCACGACTTAACGCCAATGCAGGCACCCTTGCACCAGAGTGCACAGGTGTCTGCGAGCAGGGAGGTTGTTTATGTACAGGATGGTGTCCCTTCCTGCACACAAACAAACCTAAAATGCTGTTTAGTAACTTGCGTGTGGTACTTCATGCAGCACACATGTAAGTTGCAAAACAGCATTTAAAAAAAAAAGGTTTGTTTATGTACAGGAAGGGACACCTTCTTGTACATAAACAAACTATGGCATTTTGCTATTTCCATGTGTGCTGCACAAGGCAGCACACTTGGAAATAGCAGAAACAAGGAGAAATGAAGCATTTCTCCTCATTTCACCACCTTAAGACCAGGATTTTTCTGGTCTTATGTTCGGCGCTGCCACCTATTATCGCCGCCCTTGATAATAGGTGGCAGCGTAGAATTCAATGGGTGTTGTGGTGGTACGCCCACCTCAACACCCACTGCATTCCCCCTTTCACGCTAAGTTTAGCGTGAAAGGGGCCTATTCTCAAGGCAGCGTTAAGCCACTTAACGTGGCTTTACGCCACGTTAAGTGGGTTAACACTGCCTTGAGAATAGGGCACTGGCCCTATCACCATGGGATCGTAAAAAAAAGTGAAGTTCCCGTGGCGATAGGGGCTTGAGAATTTGCCCCTGTGTCTTTAAAAAAATTCAGAATTTCTGTCCATCAAAGCTGGGGAAAAACTCAATTTTATGGCAAGACTGGAGGATAACATTATTGCAAGTTTAAAGCTTCTCTACCAAACAACAAGCCACGCTCACAATAGGCATAAAATAAACTCTCCAAAAATGGCTTCATTTGACCAATCTGCACACCTAAAAATGTCTTGCAATGCACCTCCCAACATAAAAGCTTTTGGAGTAGATTCACCTCTCACAGAATGTGCCACTAACAAAGTGACATCCACACCTGATCTTTTCATCACCTATTTCACACATCAAGTAAGAGTAAGTAATGATATAGCCTTATGCATTTGTCTAAATGAAATAAGAAACTGATTTACAGCCAGTGATCCGAGCTCTAATGTTCTCTTCTCATATTTTTTAACCCAAAAACCACACACACATTTTCATACTCATCAAGAAATTGATAAGATATTGATACTGAATTGCTTTTTGTCCTTTTCTTTAAGTAAAAGCACACCCCTTCTGGTGAATAAATCCTGTTTGAAACATCAAGGGCCCGCACATGGGATACCCTTCTAAGTGAAACTAAACATAATAAGATTGTTAACTTCTCTGATAGTGCCTTCAAACTTAGAAATACATAAGCACCTAATCCCTCCAGATAAATCATGGCATGCAGCAAATGCCGATCTAAGTACATTTATTGTCCTGTAAAATAATCCCCTCTCGAACATTTATGATAAATAATTCACCAGTTCTACGACATCCACTGAAATGGGATCAAAATCCCTTTCCACACACCAAACAAAAAGTTTCTGCCAAGCCAATCTATACATCTTCAGAGTACCTGGTGCTCAGTATTCCTTAATGAGAGTTCTAGCTCCCTGTGAAAGTCCCAGCACCTCCCAAACTCGCATTAAATTCTCCACACTACTAGCCTTAACTGACCTGTTATTGCCATACCATGTATTTCTCTGTAGTGGGCTGTTCCGACGTGTTCATATGACACAGTAGACGTAGCCGAGTTGAGTTTCATGTTGTTTATTAAGTCCTTAAGAAGTAGTTACAGCGAGCCCCACCAGAAGCAGCCTGCGAGCTGCTCAGCCCATCTTCTATCTGACAACACTCACACCAGGCACCCAAGCATTCCACTCATGTCAATCAGACTAACATTCTACACAGAACACTCACACTGGCTGAGCAGCTAAGCACAAGGTGAAAGGGAACATTACAGCATAACATGAGAATACTACACTCTCCTGGTGGACCTTGTAAAATTTCTTGAACTACTGACAACAGGATTGGGAAATCCACCGACAGTTCTAGAATAATTGGATACCAAGACTGAGATCTTTAAAGAGGTATCATTAACACAATTGTCTACTTCCATTTGCGGATCATTAAGGTTACTCGAGTAGTCATCAAAAAGGGGGTAAAAGCCTCTCACCTTAGACCCCTCCAATCCTGTCAGAAATGATCTATTCCTGCTTAATCCAGATCTGGACGGCAACTGAAAAACCTCCTCATCTAAGCAGTCAATCTGTTTGCAAACAATCCCACCTGAAAGGGACCCCCGATCTCTAATAATTTCAAGAAAACGAATCAATTTGGTGTTCACTCGAATTCCTGCAATTCCTTCAGAACCAATCTGCCCCCACACTGCTAAAACCTGGTATGCCCTGCGCTTGCATCAAAACTAACCCTGGGCGAGACACTACGCTTCGCCCACGTAGTGTATGTAGCGCTGCCTGCTTCGCAGTTTTCGAAGTAGGCGAAGCAGGCTAGCGCTACGCACACCCAGGGCGAAGCGTAGCTGCCTGCCGCTGCCACCCGCCTCCCGCCCGCCCTCCTTTTAAATCAAACCCCCGCAATTTCAATAAATACTAAATTAAAGAAACTTACCTGAAACGCGGCGTCTCCGGGGCTCCCACTTCCATTTCAAACTTCTTCTGACTAATGCGCATGCGCGGACGCCCGCGCATGCGCATTTCTCGCAAGAAATGCGCATGCGCGGGCTTCCGCGCATGCGCATTTGTCAGAAGAAGTTTGAAATGGAAGAGGGAGCCCCGGAGACGCCGCGTTTCAGGTAAGTTTCTTTAATTTAGTATTTATTGTAAATGCGGGGGTTTGATTTAAAAGGAGGGCGGGCGGGAGGCGGGTGGCGCGTAGTGGGGCTACGCGAAGCTCGTAGTGTGCGTAGATTTGGGCACACTACGTGCTGCTTCACGTAGCCCCACTACGCCCACTATGCCCACCCTTAATCAAAACATTTCATTTCAAACAATACTTCCACAATACCTTTGCCAGATCCGTCAGACCTTTCGACCTCGGACCCCCAATTTGTTCACATAACTCACTGCTGAGATATTGTTCATCCTTAAAAGAACTGAACACTTTGCCTTCTCTTTTGTGAAAAACCTTGTCGCAAGGACCCTGCCAATAGTTCTAAACAGTTTATGTGTAACCTGCTGTCCTCTTCTGACCATATTTATTCTTTTGATACTGCACCACAATGTACAACCCAACCTACTATGCTTGCCAGTGATTCTATAACTATCTCTGGATTCTTCCCACAAATAGATTTTCCATTCCACACCTCCATATTACTTACCCGCCAACATACTGCCTCCATTGCTTCCTCCATACGCAGAATCTTCTCTGAACACTACAACCCATCTCTTAAATGCTTTGCTTTCAACCTCTGAATTGCGATAATTTAAAGGACCTGGAAAAATACCTTGAATCATTGAGGGTAACAGACCTACCACTCCTGCCAAAATTTTCAAAGAAATTAATTCGAAATTCAACACTTTCAGTATTTCCTTCCTTATCCTCGTCAACTTTTCCTTTGGTAGTTTCAATTGTCCTTCTACAGTACTCCCCATAAACTCCAAAAACAGAGTTTTCTGACTCGGAACCAGCCACAACTTCTACCTGTTGACTATAAAACCCAGGTCTTACAGCAAGGACACTGCCATATGCATGTACTTCACTAGCCTCGATCTCTCCTGATCCATAAACAATTTGTCATCCAGATAAATTATTAGACACACACCATGTTCCCTTAGAAATGGGGCTACAGGTAGTATAACCTTTGTAAAACACCAGGGGCCAGAGGAAAGGCCAAACAGAATTCAAACAAACCTCCACATCCTCATGCCCCACCTGAACTGTAAAAACCTCTGAGTAGGCTCCCATATCGGAATAGTTAGATAGGTATCTTATAAATTCAACTGGATCAATCAATACCCTGTCTGTAGAACGTCTCTAAACAAGTGCATGCCTTCCATTTTGAAATGGTGGTACTCCACCCAATCATTCAGGTCTCTTAAATTTATTACTGGTCTCATACCCTTGTCTTTTTTTTCTACCAGAAATATGTTGTTCACAAACCCTTTTAGTTCTCCTCTTACTTCCGTAATTGCTCCCTTTTCCACCAATTCCTGAACTTCTTTGTCTACTAGTTCTGACAGTTCTGCACTGAATCATACGTTTGCTGTGAGATGATACTGTACTTATTATTCTATAATATTGATGTGATAACCCTGCACCATCTCTAACACCCAAGGATCCCTTGTTACCCAAATCCGGTTGCTGTAAAATTAAGCAGGTCTGCTGCCCAATTTTAACCGGGTAACAACAGGGCCTAATCTTACCTGATCCCCAGGAATGACATTCTCCATGGTTTCCTCTCCCTCTAGGTCTCTGCTTCTGGGGATAAAATCCCCTGTTTGGCTAGAGGTCTGATATTGATGGGGTCTAAATCCTTGAGAGAACAAAGCCCTCATAAAGCCTTGACCCCGGCTGGGAAAATAACCCCTTGATCGTCTGGCCCAACCAAAAACAAGTCTGTCAAAGACCTTCTTATTCTCTGATTTAGATTTAGAAGGGAAAAAAGCCCCCTACATACCTTGACATGTCTTTTATGAATTCATCACCAAATAATAGTCCGTTAGCAGCTAGGCCAGCTTCATTATTGGCCACTTCTACCAATTTCGGTTCTATCTTTACCAAAATACTCTTTCTTTGCTCAGCCAAAATAGCAGTATTTGTGTTGGCTGAAAGTCAAACTGCCCTTTGAACCCATTCTTTTAACTCCTCAGCATCTGATAATAATATTAATAATATTTTTTTGTCAACATAAGCTTCCTCAGCCATGTCAAAAATCTTTTTTAATGGTCCTGAGCGGTCCATCAACCTAACCCGACACATCCTTAGTCCTTTATCCAAACCCTTCCTGGGATCTTGTCCACCTTTACCAGCAAATACTAAAATCTTAGCATCTAAATCAGGTGTCATCATCACCTTCTTTGCCAAATTTGGCCATGGACATTCCGTTCTCAATCGTAATTTCACATCTTTAGAAATTTGCTTCCTTAACCATGTTTTAACATATTCAGCAACATGAGCTGCCGGGGACCACTCAGGTGAATGTAAGTGGAGGCTTTATTAACATGGGGTCAAACATAAAATCCCCTAATAGGTCTTTTAAAGCCTCAGTATCTCCGCTCTTTGAGCTCTCCAATGGCTCTGATCGCAGAATGTTACCACTATTCTCCTCTTCAGAATCAAACTCCTACAAACAGGTCAATTCTACTTCTGTGCTACCAGAAGAATCATCACTGAGAACAACTGTATGTTTATGGACCTTTTCAAACTCTTTTTCACTTTTCTCGGACCTTATGTTGTCCCACATGTGTCCTCGACACCACCATGTTTAGTGCAGTCACAAAACCCAATGTCTGCCTCTACAGATTTCCTTTTCTTAGCCTGTGTCAGGATAACCTCAGTACGCTTCCTCTTCCAACTAACCTTACCCCTTTTCTGATCATGTGAACCTACACCAGCTGACCAAATTGTATCCTCCTCAGAGCCAAACCTCTCGCCTGAAACACAGCCTCCATTTTCCACTCCATCTTGTTACTTAAACCTGAAGAAAATTTCTCCATAATATTATTTAGTTTATCCTTTACTGAAACCTCCTTCTCCTTCTGTGTACTACTCTGAGACATTTTCAAAATATACTTCACCCGTAATAAAGGATCTATTTAATACTATATGAGCAGTTAAGCCTCAAAAATATTAAATTGTACCTTCTTTAAAATGATCTACTTAAACACTAACTAACCAGCTAAGCCACAATAATAATAACTTTTACTTATTCGTAAAAGAAGTTCTTGCAACCATACTGCCCATCCAAAACATCTCCTCAGCTGTACGGAATAAAGAACATATCAACTGCCTGAAGATATTACTCGCTTTCCAATCTGTCAAGCTTCAAATTACATTAATTTCTATTACGTCAACCCAATTTTCTAAAATGGACACCCGCGCTCCACATTATGCATGCATGCCTTAAACACGTCGAGCCCATCTTCGCTTTCATCTCGGCTTGCCGACATGTATTTTTCCTGCCTTTGTGTCTAATAAGCAAGACTCTGAGGCTTCTCATGTAATGCACGAGCCCGTAAAAGGTCTGCGAACCTGCCCAATGGCCCTGAGAGTGCTTGTTACGAACCCAATCACTGCAAGAGGCCTTGAGCTCTGTCACACACGGCACAGCTGCAACCTCAGGCTCACAGTGGGTGGGCTCAGGCTTACAGATGTTCTTGCACATCGCTGCCGCATTCAAGCCCAGCCGCCCAAATTCTGAATAGCTGTAAACTATCTAAATGCTAAGTATTTCAACACACTGCAATGAAGATCCTGCTCTTAAGGGAACAAAGTTACAGTCCTTAAAATCAAATGCTCATTCACTGCACTAGATGACTATACATTTTAAAACACGAGTATCGTACCTAAAAAATCGGACACTCTCTATTTTAAGGCAGATTGCACCACCTAATAGTGAACGCACACCAGACAACATGGTGACGGCATCCGGAACCACCCAGCGAGGTGGGGATATGGAGTGAACAATTAGTTTTGTAGTGGACATTAAATTTCGGGAGTGCCATGTTTGGCACAATCCCTAAACATTAAAGCATTGCATTTATTCGTGGGCAAGCGCTTGTCTGAAGAGATTACTCACAAGCATGTACGAAGATTCACAAAGGCGCATGGCAGCGCAAACATTACTCACTCAAGCGCAGGGTAAAGGGCAAAGCATCAGCATTACAACTGAAACGACCACCTCTCTTAGAATGAAATTCAAAAAATATGAAAAACTTAAAAAAGCAGAAACATCAAAATGGTGGGAGGCAATCTCCCTCCAAGATTATGTGGGTAAGAACATGGTGCCACTGGGGCTCGGGATCTACATGACACCATCTTACGAGTTTCCAAATACCCGTATGGTAGGAGAATGGGCCGAAAATTCGGCCACCAGTTCAAGAAAGAAGCTGTGCATACTAGTCAAGTTTGCATGGGAGGAGAGGCGATCCTAAAGGAGATTGCGGAACTGGAAGAAGACTTTAAACAAAACACTGGCCAACAGGCTATTACGACATTTAAGGAAGATTTAAACAAGAGACAGTTACAACATGAGGAGGTTATTAAACTCCGAAAACAGAGGAAACTCCATCGTGACTGCGCTGACTATGAGAGTGGATACATCCTCATGTACAGTCATAAATATGACCACCTGTACAATATTCAACCGATGGAAGCCACAACCAAGACACAAGAGGGCACAGCATGTGTCCCCCCGTAGCAGCAATAATAAGCGACTATGAAACTGATGTCTCAATCAATACGGCCAGCTCGTCATCTGAAATTGAAGTAGTCACCAAAACGGCTACTTTTTTAGACAAGTACCCTATTCTGAGGAAGAGGGGACAGCAGACGGGAAGAACCACCCCCTCACTGGAGCCATCTACGAGAGGGAGAGGGCAACGAGGCAGAGGCAGGGGAAGAGGAAGAGGCAGGGGAGAAGCCAACAAAGGAGACACAGAAGGAAACAAAGGAACAGGAAAAGAGTCCGAGAACATGGGAAACAGACCCGGAGGCTCAAGAAGGAGGAATAATGATGGACAGCCAAATGGCTGGAGAAAAGAACACTGGGGCTGGGCTTGACATTCTGCCCAACTGATTGTTTAATTACTGACACCTGCATAGATATGTTCTGCTTCATCAGGAAATTAAAACTAAAAAAGTGGCATAGCTTGAAAGAAACCAAACCACCCGAAGGCAACAAAAGTGATGCCACTATTCTGTCCAATCTTACAGTGGGGGATGTGGACATATTGATGACAATGCAAGAATTAGAAACACCACTGGCGGGTGGAACAGAAGAAGGTGCTTCTAACAATTTAGGGGTTTGGGATATAAACACTGACAAGATCAGTGTTTTATCCTAATCTCCCGCATGATAGTATGGATACATTTGATGAGATGGTCATCAAAGCTTTACTTCAATGTAAACACCTGAGGAACTCGAAAGGGTCTATGACATTTAACCTATCACTCAAACAAAAAGACATTCTTATGTCATTGGCTAATGACAAAGAAATCGTGATGCGTTCTGCGGACAAAGGTGGAAATATTGTGCTGCTCTGCAGAGAAATGTATATATCTGAGGCACAAAGGCAACTGGAGAACAGTAAATTTTACACTAGATGTAACACCAAAACATACAACAACAGCATCACATATACCTGGGGAAAACTGCCTGAATGGCAACAGCAGGGCATCATCACTTGGGAGGAGTATTTGTTTCTTAAAAGGGATTATCCCAAATTACCTGTAATGTACTTCCTCCCCAAGTTACACAAGAATGCCAAGGTCCCTCCTGGAAGGCCTATTGTATCATCTATTGGAAGCGTATTCAAAAATATCTCGAAATACGTGGACCATTTTCTGAGAGAATATGTTACAGTACTTCCCTCACATGTGAGGGATACTAAGGACTTTTTGTGTAAAATTGAAGGAATTATGTGGGAGGATACTTACATGTTTATCACAATGGATGTAAACTCCCTTTACACAAGAATCGATCATGACCAAGGTATCACAGCTTGTACACATTTCTTGAAGGAGAAACACATCAGCTATCTAGCACACACCAACATGCTGGTCGAAATGATGTACCTATGCTTACATAATAACATCTTTATGTTCAATGGCGATCTATACAAACAGATCCTGGGAACAGCCATGGGTACATGTTTCGCCCCCAGTTTCCCCAACCTGTTCCTTGGTCTGTGGGAGGAGGAACTGAGGGAGGATGCCAACCTTATTCCAGATTTTCAAAAAAAGTCATAGTGTGGCTTTGTTTCATATACAACCTTTTTGTAATATGCAAGGGGAGTACAGAAGAAGCACTCGTTTTTATTGACAAACTTAACAACAATCCCTACAACATTGCACTCACACATACCATGAGCAAAGATCAGATAGATTTTCTGGATGTCAAGGTTATAGCGCAAAAAGGTACCATTGAGAAGAGCGTGTTCCGAAAGGACACCACGGGGAACAGTCTCCTTCATGCCCTCAGTCGCCATCTTGATGCTCTAAAATGGAGCATTCTGTATGGTGAGCTACTGAGGGCAAGAAGAAACTGTAGTAGTGACGAAACGTGCTACAAGGAAGAAAGGGTCATGATTGCCAGATTTAAGGAACGAGTTTACCCTAATTGGGTTTTGATTTGGGCGCAATCTAAGATTAAAACCACAAATAGACAAGTACTCCTTAAACCGAGAAAGGTGACTCAGGAGTCGCAGGACACAAGAGTGATCTTAACATACAATAGGGATTCCCATTAAATACAGAAAATTCTAACAGACAACTGGGGAATTCTTAAAAGTGACATCACGGTGGGCCAAACCATTAGTGATAGACCTAAAATAACTTATAGAAAGAGCCGCAGCTTCAGGGACATGCTAGTACATGGGGATATAACTGAAACACGCAAGACTCACATGTTAAAGATTGTAGGAAATGCTGTTAGCATGAGCTGAAAGCCATTTTGTTCCTGGTAGCCAGTTTAGTTAGCCATGTGCTTTCTCCCTCTTCCAGAGCCTTGCACATGCTCAGAAAGGCCTAGCTGGTAGAATGCACCTGCTCCTAGTATGTAACTGTCAGGCTATTCTTACTGATGTAAGGAGAAATGTCTCCCCTCCCACTTTGTTGAGCAAGCAAATTTTGAATACCCATATTAGTCAATAAGCATGCTTGTATGTGCCAGGACCTCCCCTTGGTTTTATGCTGACTATGTAACCTATGCATATATAAGGCCCCTGTTCTCTGCACTCCTTAGAATGCATTCCACAGTGGCCTGAGGGTACTGTGTGACGCAATCTCCCTCATGTGAGCTTAATAAATATGTTTTCTTGATATTACAGCTTCCGTGCCAATCTCTACTTTATTGGTTTAAAGGACCAGGTGTATCAGTGAACCCCTTAGAAGGTTTTTATTTCTTCACTCATACATAATCTTAAAGGATTCTATCCATGTGGACACTGCAAGGCGTGCAGGTCCAGTCACATGGTTAAGGAATTCAACAGACCAGATTCCAAAAGGAATTTTGTTATCAACCAATTCCTAACATGCAGTTCATCTTATGTTATTTACATCTTGGAATGCCCGTGTATGAAAAGATATGTAAGCAGCACCACCCTGATGGCTAAAAACCGTGTGTCAGAACACCTTCGGGCCATAAATAACAAAGACCCTCATTACCCTGTGGCCAGACATTTCCAAGACTACCATTTGTCAAACAGCTCACTACTGCGCTACTATATAATTGAACAGGTAGGACTGGGAGCAAGGGGTGGGAATAGAGAAATAAAACTGAGGAAGAAAGAGTCAAGATGGATCTTTGATCTTGAGACCAGGTACCCCACAGGGCATAACCTTGACGAAGAATTGGCGACACATTTAATTGAAGAATGAGGTGTATAGAATAGAGACTTTTGTGTGTTGTCCAAATAGATGTTTCAGACCAGATCCACAAAGTCGTGTATTTGACACTGTATATTATGTGCACTCATGACTTCACATGTTTAACTTGAGATTTTAATCAAAATGTATTTTTCTTTTATTTCTTCACAAGAGAAAAGGAAGGGACCCACCGTATGCTGATGGTCACTTCACGGGTTCCCTATCCCTTTCTTCCCCGCTCCAGGGAGTGCACGTCCAAATAGATAAGAATTTCTTCACTTGCCTCACTTTGTTTTTACTATCACCTGTTTTATGTGGTTAACACACCTATTCAAATAGCCACTAGGCGCCAGTATAACTGTACCTTTTCACCAATGCTATTAGCTCCCACATCGAACAATTTCCTCGGCCACGGCATCACAACCTCAATTGAAAAAAAAAAAAATGTTTTGTACTCTTTGACCTTTGAGTATATACTTTTTGGCCCCAAGCCACTGTGGCGGAAGCATGTTTTATTGGGGATAATGGGGTGTACCGAGTACCAACCCTCTGCTACCATTGCCTGTCATTCAACTTCCCATTCTGGCACTATGCCGCTTGTATTGTAAAATGCGTACAATGTGTTCGACTTGAATAAGAGGTCACATTCCTCTATGGATGTTTGGGATCTCAAACACATGTTAGGGACTGTTTATGTATTTATCGGGTAATGTGATGCGACACGCATAACTTTATGTTTATTTACATTTATTTTAATTTTGAGGTGGCCGATACGGCAGATAAGGTAACTACCTATACCGCAGTTGCTATATCAAATATGTAGCGGTGAGCTAGTATTTTGAATTCTATTGTGATTTAACATGTTTTAATCATAAACGATAAAGCTCAAAGATGGCCGCTTTTTTGGGAGTAGAAATAACCTGAGATGTTGAGACAGGAAGTACATGCTAGCACCATGGAAATCCCTTGTTTGTGTTTACAGCCACGTATTGCACTATGTAAAGCACATTTACTCACAACTCAGTGTGTGATCAAGACGCATAACTACTGAGTATTAAACGCTACACTTTCTCCGAATCTCTGAGAGCGCGTTATAATTTTAATTCTTTGGGAAATTAATTGCCGGATTTGGCTCTGCCGGCTTCTACGCGCCACCTTACTATGGGCGGGGATCCTTGAAGGAGCTTCTTGGTTTCTGCAAATCTTAAAATATATACAACTAATTATTCTATATTATCTTTCATAATCAACACAGTTCAACACCACTGTTACCCTAAAAAGAATATGTGTTAAAAAAGCCTATATTAATACACCAGTCATACAAGGAAAATCTGTACTTATCTGCATAGAGCAGCAGTAAATAAGAAGGAAGATGGCTGGGGGTTCTAGCCTTTAACTATGTTGGAACTTTTGTTAGTATTCTAAGTTATTTAAAGGGGCTGCTGCGAGTGGTGGCAATAAAGGAGATTGCAATAATGTTAGCCTCTGGTCTTGTCATAAAATCGTTGATTAAATGTAGGTCAGGTTTTTGTATTACATTTTCAGCTCTAGAATTACAGCTTCAGCAAACAGCATTAATTGGTTAGCTCTCTGCATATCTAGTTCGCAAAACTAACTTCAGGTACTTTGTTTTCTAAGTTACAAAAAAACAGTTTTTTTTGTGATGGGATCCACACCATAGAAATCATAATTCCTGCTGGCATCATATTGTTATATCACCGCTATAAAACAGTGAGGTCTCTAGGATGTAGACTGCCAATTGCTTGTTATGTTATGTTCACCTGCCTCCTGCCACCACCTGTGACTTATAGCAGTCTAACTGTCCGGAGTGATTTCCGGCCGACCTGTAGGTTTGAGTGCAAAAGTGTCCGGTTTTAGGGTGGCCAATATGCAAAGAGCATGAATTGCATGAGGTTGTTACTTGTCGTCTGGTGGTGTTGCAGCAAACATCACGCTTCTTATAAGTCAGCTTATGTTAAAGGGTTTATGAGAAAGCCAGGTTGTGCTTCATTTAGCTTTACTCGTTTGACCTGAAATTGCAGGTTTCTTTGCTGGGGGGGTGTATGTTTCTGGCGTGCATTGTGGTTTAGTAGCTTCTTTGTTGTAATGTTTGGTTTCCATTGAAGCATCTCAGGTATCTCTGAGGACCTGAAAATTTGGGGAGCCAAGTTTTTACGGCTTTCCAAAAGGTAAAATGTTTATCATATTTTTCTTTCCTGGGTGGGGAATGTGCTCCACAGCTCACTGGCTTAGATTCAGAAGGCGCACCCTACATTTCACGTTTGGTTGGAAGGAGACATATTCAGCTGTAGGAGTGTACTTGAACTGTGACGTTGTCGAGGATGGTGGGTCTTGATTTTTTGTTAGTGGAATGTTGGTCCCATTCTATAAAGTGCTAAGTGTGGCAAGTACAATGCCTTGAACATGATCCGGCGAGACAGTGAGATCCAGGGCAAGCTGAAAAGGGCACCATAAATTTGGTCTCAGAATTTCAAATGAAGTCTTAACCGAGTCTTGTTTAGGAGAGATTTCTATGCTCCTATATAGTCCATTTTCATAGTCCAGGTGAGAGAGTACAACTACAGCTTTGGCTAGAAATCTGTGTGGGAAGACTAAACAAGGAACATCCATAAGTCTGACAAAATGGGTGAATTATTTCACTACTAGAATTTGTGGTCCCAGAGGGATATCTGCATCTAGGATGCCTCCTAAGGTGTTAGTTGTGTTTCTTTGACATGGCACATCTTCTAGGTCTTAAGGCCAGGGCAGGATCTCTTGTGCCAGTGGCCAGTTTCCACATTGAAGGATTTCAGTATTTCCCATGTAGAGTTTAAGGTAGTTGTCAGACATTCAATCTATCACCATAATCAGGTAGGGTGCCACTTTGGGTTTGAAGGTGTCATTGAGGCTTTTAAACGTTGAGGATGAGCTGATTGTCATCAGGGTAATTGTAAAAAGAAAGACCAGAGGTTGGAATCAATGCAGGCAAAGGGCTATGGTGGGCATTGAAGAGAAGGTAAAGGGTGGGAGAGCCATCAGGGACACTAATATCCAACCAGTAGGGTTTAGAAGTAAAAGGTAACAGGGAGATAGTGTGGCTTTGGATGGGCAGGAAGGAGACTTCCTTGGATGGGCACATTCTCCATTCTGGCCAATAGAGTTGGGTGTAGCACTGTGTCATAAGCAAAACATAGATGTAATAGGATCAAGGCAGGTACTCCATTCTTACCTTTCTGTATTTTCATGTTGTCCACTGTATAGACTAGGATGGATTTTGTCCATGGGGAAGGATGTAAGCAGGGTATTGTGTTTTCCATAATTCTGACATTTGGATGTATGCTGTATTTTCAGTTACTTTTGCAAAGTGGCACTTTTAGAAACCCCTGATGCAACTTTTGGTATAGACCGCGGCACAATTGACCATGGGCTCTATAATGATGGCCACTGGCAATTATACTAATCACACGGAGGGAAAAGCTGGTGAGAGACATGGGTTTGTGGGATACTTTGTGTACCTTTATGATTAGAACAGCATCAACTATAACATGTTTTGATTGAAGACTGTAACTTATTAACCTATTAACCGTTGTGTCAACTGTGCAACAGACGGTGCACAACCCTGTGGGATCATTTATAATCAGGCATGTTTTTGTTAAAGAATGCTTTTTTATTTTAATCCTGTCCGTCATAAAGCCAACAATGTTATGCACTTAATGGTACGATGCTGGGATAAAACTTTACTTCAAGTCCAAATGCTGTTTCTATATGACATGCTGTCGCAAGGTGCAAATGTAGGTTTTCTGTTTTGAAAGAAAATAATATTTAAGGGCAGTTTAGCCATATGAGGATTGCACACACCACTGAAGGAGACTATGGGCCGCCGAAAGCTTTGGCATTATACCATACTTGCATTTTACTTTCTTAAGTACAAATAATTTTTATTGAAAGAAAATTCAGGTATCCATACAAAATATATGGTATAAAACTTGCAACATCACACTCCAATCTTACTGCTTAAAAATGAAGGAATTCGACGAATAATACAAAGATGAAACATCAAAAAAAACATTGTATGAGAAATAAAGCAAATATGCACTGTATCTAAAAAATAGATAAAAATAAATAAATAATAATAATAAAAAAGAATGACAAGAAGTTATGGAACTACTAGGGAAATCAGGGTGGTTTGGGAGCCTCTTGTTGAGACGGCTTTAGCAAAGAGCAAATTTTGGCGCTATTGTCGATAAATGTTGTAACAGGTGACCACAAATCAACACGTTTTATAGCCAATTGAGGTGGGTAAACAAAGGAAGTATCCAACCTGTGATTATGGCAAACAGTATACCACCAAGCTCTGTATGAAATCTTCGAAAAGTCTTTCCAATTAACAGTAATTTGTTGAAAGGCCAGCGCTAACAATAAGTCAATAATTTTGACATTGAGAGAAACCCCCTCCCAAATAGAAGAGAGACTACCCAAAAAAATATGAATAACAGAAAAAGGGAATGAAGTGCCGTATATCAAGTTAACCTGCAGCCATACTTGCTTCCAAAAAGTTTGCACCTGTGGACATATGAATAGCATGTGAAACAGGTCAGCATTGGGGGAAGAACAGGTCCAACATGTGTCCGAAATAGCTGAAAAACGCTTACATAAATTGGCAGGTGTGAATAAAAGTCTATTATAAACAAAAAATAATGTTTGGGTGGTGTTTGCTGCCCTAGAGGCCTTACGTAATTTGGACCAAATGCCTTTCCAAAGTAAAAGTGGCCAGCATACCCCAAAGTCTGTCTCCCAAGCGACTTCGATTTTTGTTTTCTGTCTATCTATGGTAGTACCTTGTAAGTGTTTGTAAATAGTAGAGGCTTTGAGGCTAGTTAACAGCAAGGCGTGTAGTTGAGAAGAAGGTCCTGATCCATTAAGAGAGGATGATGTGTCAGGTAGATCGGAATATGTTTCCAATACAACTCGCTTAAGAATGTTGTATTTATGAATGAAGGAGATTGGTAATTTGAATGTCTTCATGAGCGTGTCAAAAGGTAAAAATTCTGAATTAGAGAATAATTGGTGAATCCAAATGAGACCCCTGTCTCTCCAAGTCCTCCAATAAAGGGATCTATTATGAATCAATAAAACTTCATTATGCCAAATTGTGGAGTTTAACAAGGAGTCCTTAGAATCAAGAGCTGGATGATTAGGTAAGACGAGTAATGTAGAAGTATGCTTCAATATAGGAGTGGAAATGGATTGCGGTTTACGTGAGAAAGATCGATATTCATTAAATGAGTAAGGAGACATAAACAAGCGTTCAATTGAAGTCCAGAGAGGGCAGTCATCTACAGAGTCAAGCAACCACAGAGAAGCCTGACGCAATAAGAATGCTTTGTGATAAGCCTGAAAATCCGGAAAGTTGACTCCGCCTTCCGTTTTAGGACTAATTAGTTTCAGTAAAGACAATCGAGATTTCTTATTATTCCAGAGGAAAGAGGATAAAATGGAATTAATCTTTTTAATTAATTTGGAAGTAATGGGGATTGGGATATTCGAAATAGTGTATAAAACTATAGGTGAGAGCATAATCTTTATAGTGTCCAAGCGGCCCCACCAAGACAAACGAAGGGGATGCCATTTGGACGTCAATTCAGTACTCTTTTGAAGGCATTTATTCATACATAAAGATACCGTTTCTGAAATTGAGGGTGTAAAATATAAACCTAAGTATTTAATATGATTTGGACTCCATTTAAATTGAGAAGCTTGAAAATGGGAACTGAAAGTATGTTTCGTTAGCGGTAATATTTCGCACTTATCATTATTTAACTTATATCTGGAGATACACGAAAAGGATTTCACCTCCGCTAAAAAGGCTGGAGTGGAAGCTTCCGGTTTGGACAAGAAGAGGAGGATATCATCAGCATAAGCCGCAAGTTTGATATGCACATTCGTTGTTTGGAATCCAAAAATGTTTGGGTTTTGACGTATTTTGGACAAAAATGGCTCTAAGGCCAAATTAAAGAGGAAGGGAGAAAGAGGACATCCCTGGCATAACCCTCTACCTAAATCGAAAAATGAGGAAATTAAGCCATTAGCACAAATTGCTGCACGAGGATTAGAGTAAAGAAGAGACACTAAATTAACAAAATTGGGACTAAAACCAAACCATTTAAGGGTGTAAAACAAGTATTTCCACTCAACTCTATCAAAAGCCTTTTTGGCATCCAGTGCGATTGCTGCCAGAGGATGATCAAGATGCGAAGATTTGGATAAGATATCAAAAAAGAGGCGTGTGTTGTCTGTAATGACTCGCCCTTTGACAAAGCCAGATTGTTCCTTGCCTAGTGATTTTGGAAGGTAGGAATCAAGACGTATAGCTAAGGCCTTAGAGAAAATGTTATAATCAATATTGACCAGCAAAATAGGTCTGTAGTTTTTGCAATATTTAGAGTCTTTACTAGGGGTGGGCGAAATTTGCGTAATCGCGTTACGCAAATCTCCGCGAAACGGTAAAAAATCTCCGCGAACACGCAGAAATTACGCGAACACGCGGAATTGCTTGTTCGCGATGCTTTTTTCCTGTTCACAATCGCTGTTTGCGTGCTCGGGGAGAAATATCTCGCGAACACGCATTGTGAGAACGCGAACAAGCAAAAAATTTCGCGAAGTCGCGGAAAGCTGAATTTTGGGCAATTTCGTGTTCTTCGCGGAACGCGAAATTACCCAAATTCCGCAAGTTCCGTGAGCGGAACGGAATTTACCGCCCAGGCCTAGTCTTTACCTTCTTCAGGAATAAGACAGATATGAGCTTCAGAAAATGATCCAGAAGAATTTTTTGAGGTATAAAAGAAATTTATAAGTGAGTGCAGTTTAGGCAATAAAAGTGTAGAAAAATGGGAATAAACTTCAACGGTAAAGCCATCTGGGCCAGGAGCTTTATCCTTTTTGAGAATCTGAAGGGCTTTTAAAAGTTCAAGCTGGGAAAGGTTTGATTCTAAGGAGGAAAGATCCAAAGGGGTATGCTGAGGCTTTTGGATGTTGGAGAAGAATTGGGAAAGTAAATGATGTGTAGGTTGGGTTTCTGATGAGTATAAAGATTTGTGAAAGAGGGAGAATTCATGTAAGATTTCAGTATCTTTAAATTTTAAGACTGAGTGCTCATCAAAGATAGATTCAATATTTAGTTTATTTTGGCGGATTTTTAGTTAATTGGCTAGAATTTTACCGGCTTTATTTTTACCACCGTAAAATTTTGCGCTGGATTTTATAAATAGAGTGAAGCATCCTCTGTTGATTTTTTATTAAATTCCAATTTAGCCTTGATGAGGGTCTATAAAGTTGCATCTGAATTTGATGTATAATATAAATGTTCTAATGGCTTAATGTCTTGAAGAAGGTCCGTAGTCAATTTACGCGCATCTTTTCGTTTCTTTGCCACGTAATCCAAAATAAAACCTCTTGCTGACGCCTTGAAGGCGTCCCAAATAACTGCGGGAGATAAGGAATCTGTATTATTCCTTTCAAAATATTCTGTGGAGAATGAAGCAAAAGATGTGATGAAATTGGGATCTAAAAGGAGTGCATTATTGAAACGCCATCTTCTGGGAGTATTATTCCTAGGGAGTATATCAAAGCCAATGGAAACCGGTGCTTGATCTGATAGGAGAATAGGGCCAATGTCTGCATGTGTAAGGGACTGTGAGATGTTATGAGATACAAAAACATAATCGATTCTTGATTGGGTATGGTGGGAGGAGGAATTGAAGGAGTATTCTCTGGTGGTCGGGTTACAAAGGCGCCAAGTGTCAAGCAATTTATGTTGATGTATGGTGTGAGTAAAAGACTTATGTGATTTGTTGGGTACAAAGGAAACTCTTGAATTTCTATCTAAGAAGGGGTCAAACACCTGGTTACAGTCTCCAGCTAAAATAAAATTATCTTCCATATGTTGAGAAATATGCTGTGCCTAATTATGCCAAAAGGAAGCATCCCCACCTGTAGGAGCATAAACGTTAAGGAGAGAAATCAAAACACCCTTTAATGAAAGTTTAACAATGAGCCACCTCCCTTCATCATCTGATTCCTGTGATACCAATGCAACTGATAAGGATTTGCGACATAGTATTACCACACCATTTTATTTGCCATCTCCCGGAAAGAAATAAGCCTCACCCACCCAACCTCTTTTCAATTAGAGAGATTCAACGTCTGTGAGGTGGGTTTCCTGTATGAAAACAATATCAGCATTCAATTTAGCTAGATGCGACAAAACTCTTTGTCTCTTGATAGGGGAATTTAGACCCCTAATATTCCATGAGACTAACTTAAGTGACATGAGGTATTAAGGTGAGATGTCAAAAACATCAAAAAATAATAATCCAATGCAATAGAATAAAGAAAACCAACAGCAGAATGACACAAGATAACAGTGCAAAGGTCCAATATTGTGTACAAAAGTTGTATAACAATAAAATATATAGAAAAAAGAGGAGAAAAGGAGACTGAATTAGAGCAGTGAGAAATATAGAAAATAAATAAGCAAATGCAAGAAAAAAAAAAAAAAAATTGGATCGATGGAACAACAGTCTAACCTTCCATAATAAAGATGTAAAGTAATCAGAAAGAAAAGGATGAAGTAAAGGAATGATGTAAGGTAAAGACATAGAAAGGTGTAAAGAATAGATGACCAGAAGCCAGGATGAAAAATAGAAGTAGAAGCATGAGAAGAAATGAGCTGAAAAGGAAAATGAGAAAAGCAAAAAGGGTGAAATAAAAAAGGGAATGCAACAACAGATAAGAAAATGCATAAAAAAAGATAGAACGAGACAGAGGTGTGATGAACTCCGTACTCAGAGGATGTAAAAAAATATAGAGAAGAACAAAAGAGAGACAAGAGAGTGAATGACATACCTACAAGAAGGGAACACAAATGTAGGGTAGGTGGAACCACAAGGAACAGATGAAACATCTAGTGAGGACTGAACCGGACCAAGGGGAAACACGTCAGGACTTGGACATGACTGTGGAAGCAAGAAAAAATAGGAAAAATGAGATGAGCGTAAACGTATGCGGGAACAATGAACAATCAAAGTAGCAACAGTTAAAAATATTACCATGTGATAGCAAAAGTAACATTAATCTGTAAATACAACAAGGATTTATAGCATCATGGAAGCTACAAAGCAAGGAGAAAATGGTAATTAAGTAAAGAAATTAAGAAAGTCAAGTAATATGTGAAGAAGATGGTCTTGAAGAATCCATGAATTCTGCTTTATGGGCATTGATGAAACTCTGCAGTCGTACCGGATCCTCGTAGGACGTTGTTTTAATATTGTAAGTGACTTTAAATAAACATGGATGAAAAAGGCCATATCTGGCGCCCATGGCTCGAAGATCTGGTCCCATATCAAGAAAGGCTTTGAGTCTAGATGCTGTGACTTTGGAGTAATCTTGTGCAAAGAATATTGTGACACCAGACCATGAGATTCTTTGAATGGCCTTAGCCGCCGCCAAGACTTTTAATAGGTCAGTGTACTCAAGAAAAAACAAGATGACACCTCTCGGCCTTTGTGGAGAAGTAGAATTAGTAGGAGAACGACCCAACCTATGAGCTCGCTGGATGTTCAACGTAGTGTCTTCTGGCATGTGCAAGAGCTTGGGAAGAAAGGATTTAAAGAAGTCAACAGGATTCGTACCTTCGACACCCTCCGCCAAACCATAGATACGTAGGTTGTTTCTCCTATTCCGATTTTTAAGATCCTCAACTTGCTTTTGTAACGTTGAAATTTGAGAATGCATAAAAGGTACACTTTTGGCAACGACATCCAATGAAGAGACAGTATGTTCCACTGTTGTAACTCTAGCATCCAACTGCAACCAATTGTCTGAAAGAGCTTGTAGTTTGGTGTTGGTTTCCTCTACAAATGGACTGAGGGCCCTCATTTCCTGTAACAATAATTCCAATGAAACTGGAGAATTTGGTTTGGGCGACGAAGGAGGATCTTTCTTAAGACGCTTCACATTTGATTTCCCTGAAGGTGGTTGTACAGGATCCATATCTGACTTATTTTGGTCCATCTCAATTGCGTCTGAGTTTTCTAATTTAGACAACGCAGAGAAAACCCTTGAATTTTTAAGAAAAACACGTTTAGGTGTTAGATTAGTAGAGAGGTTGCCTTTTGTTCTGCCCATCAATTTATAATAAAGAAATTAGGAGGCGCAAATACAACTTGAAAGGAAGGGTTAAGCAAAGGCAAGCACACGCCAGCTGGGCAAATATATGACTGAGCAGATAGATGCAATTGTGATGAGGATTCACAACCTATTCTGGGAACACATGTAACTATTAAAGATAAGGATCATCCAATTAGTGAAACATTGATGATACACCTCTCCCTTCATGAACGGAGTCACTGATATAGAACAAATCCCAGAGGTAAGAAATATTCAATATTGAGAGTGTAGCTTAAAAGACACTTGTAATAGCACAGAAATGCAACCAGAACTTCGCCGACATGCACCACAGAGTCACTGCAGGTGGGAATGTTGTTATTTTGTGAGATGACCACCACAGTATTAAGAAATGAAGGTGAAACAGGGTTGTCACGCCATCAAGAGCAGCAACAAAGAGATGAGGTGTAGTGTCAATAGTGTATCTGCCCCGTCACCAAATTCCGAAGTGCAGACAACACGATAACCAGAATATTGTACCTTAAACAGCTGATCCGGAGCGCCATCTGAGGAGAAAAAAGAACTCTTGTTTTGCGCTAGGAGGGCGAAGGTAGCATTATTTAGTGCGCAACTTCCATGGAGCGCGAGCTGGCAAAAAGTAGTTGGTAAGAGGAACATTGTGTGGTCGACATCTTATTAGCAATAAACCGCAGGTAAGAGGTGATAGTTCATGAAATGGCGGCCATAAAAGGAGCACAGAAACCCTATTAACAAATGAGGGTAGGGGAGGAGCCAAGATGGCGACCGGGACGGCAGCGTAGGCTCCCGGCTCCGTGAACCTCCGCATCCCGCACAGATATCCTGCATGAGATCCTTAGCCTGCGCTATATGCCCGTGTTGGTGAATGAGAGCGGCAACCGATCGTGTGACCCCGAAGTTTCTGGCAGCGGTACCGCCGGAGAAATGTCCGTCTGAAGTCTGCGGCCTGTGCAACCCTGGAACCGGGACCTCGAGTGGACAGCATGGCCGGGCGGCAGTTCAACAACAGCGGCCTTAGGTGACTGGGTGGAGTCGGACTACCGGAGCGGTGCGAATATCGGCCTACATTTCGCCGTGGTCGTTCCTACCACTAAGCGTAGCGGAACGAGTGCATGCCCGAGGTGACAACTCCAAGATTCTCCGGTGATTGCCTCAGCCTTCGCCGGTGAGCTGCCCGGACGCCGCCCGTACCTCGCCCCGATTCTTGCGGGCTGCTCCCGGATTTTCGCGGGCGCTGGTCCGTGGTGGGGATGACTGTGGCCCGTGACCACACACCGGATGCATTTATTGCCTGCCCCCGGAACCCTGTTTCCAGTGACATGGAACCCGAGGCGCTTGTGCCTGAGTCCCGGTCCCAATCTGGGTTGGACCTACCCAGCGGCCATTTTGGACGAAGTCTACCATCCTGTACACTGGGTCGCAGCAAGATTGGGAGGGTGTGACTATGAGGAGCGTAGCGGAGCGAGCGCCGGGAGCTGTACTGGGGTACGGTGACCTTCTCGAAGCTCTCGGTGCCCTTCATTCCACCTTGGTTTACGGCGCCTGGGTGTTGGGGAGTAAGCTTGATGGAGTGGCATCAGCGTCGGAACAGTTGCGGCCTGCCTGTCCCCAGGTACGCTGGGACTTCCTACACTGCACACGGGAGTACAGTGTCATGGCCGCCCCTGTGAATAGTGCACAACTGGACACTCCGGACAGTATACTAACGTGCGATCGGCTGGCTGTGGGTCTGGTCTGTTCCGGAGGCTTTGGACCTGAGTGGGGGGTGGTGGCCTTGTCCCGTGCGCGGCCTCCGGCGACTCAGGCAATATTCAAGCAACGGTCGCCTGCTATGGCTGATTCCGCCTTCCTGGACCTTGTGTGCAGTGTAAATCCTGGGGCAGCACTGGGAAAGACGACCCTCCATAAGGCTGACTGTGTCGGTATTCAGAGACTTCCACCCTACCTGTGTGTGTCGCTTCCTGATCTTTATTGGACGCTCCTCTTCCTTGTAACATTGGACATGGCACTGGGTCGATGGGTATGCATGGGTAGATTTGCAAAGAGTGGCCAAGGATAAGGCTGATCCTGCAGAGGTGGTCATCTAATAGGCGGGCGGGCTCGGGGGTTGCGTGTTCTAACGGCATAACTGTTAGTGTAATAAGTGCGTAATGCTCCTTACTTTTCTTTGACAGGGTCGATTCCGTGTTGTTTATTGTATGCTTTGCGGGAAAACATATGGTGCGGGAGGGAGAAGCCGGGGGCATGTTTTGCAGGCCATCCTCCAGTTTATTAATACTCTCTCTACCTCCCCTCCTGGTGGGGGCTCTTTTCCTACTCCTTTTTCTCTGTTTCTTCTATATTTCGGGTCTGGTTCCGGGGCGACAGGCACACTGCTGGGGGGGGGGGGGCCGTACTCATCTGCAGAGGTGCAGGGTGGGGGGTTGGGGGAGGGGATTCTTTAGTCTTTAACCCCTTTTTTTCCATGGCCTCCTTTTTCTTCTCTTATTCTTCTTTGTCTTTCTCTGGGATCAGCATGGTAGAACTCCTTTGTTGTTAATCACTGCTGTTTCCTGTGTGCCATAATTTCCGTGGTGTTTCCTGGGTCTTGGGGCAGGGGGTTGCAGGCGCAAATGGCCGTGATATTTCTCCACATCCTGAACTTCCTGTTTCAGCGCCATTGCTTAGATAGACTGCTGCTTATTGTTTACGTTCATCATTCTGCCTGCCATTTTCGCTGCTGGAAACTGTTTGGCACCTGATCCTCCCATCCTCCCTTATTATAAAATGTAAACCTTTATTATCCTGGTCTCCTGCTTGGGCTGTTCAGTGACTGAGAGTATACTAGCGTGGAGATTCTGTTCCCCGAGGTGCTGACTGTGATAAAATTGCTTTTTGTTATTCTGACTGCTTAGCGGCCGGCCCCGGAGGTTGTAGGCCCATACGTGTAACTGATTGAAATATCAATAAAGGTTTTTCAAAAAAACAAACAAAAAAAAAAAAAACAAATGAGGGTAAATAAGGTCGCCTTGCATCCAAAGAAAGCAGCTGAGGAAGTGGGAGCGCTCTACAGTCACAAGAAACAGTTCATTATCTTGAGAAAAGAAAAAAAAAGCATAACCGGAGTTCTCCTGAAGAGAATGAGAAGCGCTGGTACCGTGCTACATCAGACAAAATGGCGGCGCTTTATGCGCGACCTCCGTGATGCGCGCATTGGTGCGAATTGACAACGAAAAGTACCGGTAAAACTTCCAGGCGTTGATACATCGTCGCGAGTGAGTGTTCATCGGTCGAGAACTTCGAAGATAGGCACGCTGCTTGGTCCTTGAGTGTATCTTCACCTCATCGGTCCGGGAGCCTCACATCCGCGCTTCCATATTCCCCGGGCGCCAAGCCACGCCCCCCTGCATTTTACTTTCTGTTAGCCATATAAAAGATGTTAATAACTTTAACATTTGTAATGAAATATTGGAAATAAAGAAATACATAAATGTCTAGGAATGGAAAGTCTGTGACCTTTTTCTGCAATACAGATGAAAACTTTGACAAGAAGCAGCTACATAGAAGTCAATGAAATGTGATAAATCATAAAATAAGATAGCTCAGTGAGCTGAGATATGTGTATGACCTGCAAGTTGCAGGTTTCAAGTCTTGCAAGGTCAACTCAGCACTTTAGCTTTCATAAGTTAATAAAATGAGTGCCACTTTTGGTTGTATATTAATAATCACATATGTAAACATTCTACTTAAAGCACTACTTAAATAACATGTTACTTTAAGCACTTTGAAATCTCTGTATACCCAAGGTTTGCATTACTGTTTTACTGATTCTGAATAAATTGTGTAGTTATGTGTTCGCCTTACTTCTTTATCCTGATTGAGTACTGGGTTCGCTTTTGGGGCAACCCACCACGAGGCAGTGCATAACATATTACTAACGAATACAAGAAAAGGTTCCTTCTTCATATGTGCGCATTATTGTCCATTTTAAAAGGAAGTAGCTGTTTTATCGCATTTATTAGAGAGAATGATGAGATGTGATAGGTGGCAGGTATTTTAGATATCGTGACTTCCTCGACCCTGAACTATATTGATGTATTTTCCACAATAACAGCTTTCGTTCCACATGAAGCATTTTTCTCTGTCACTTCCTTTCACCTTTCCTCTCACAGGTCTCTTTAGAGAAAACATGACACTAGTTTATACCCTCTTTTCCACTGTTACTTCCGGCAAATCTGGCTAAGGCTTTATTGAGGCTCTGTGCAGGAGTTCACGTTAGTGAACTAATGCTAAGGATGCAGAATATCAAGGCGGATTACACATCATATCTCTTCTTTCATTTTCCATGCATAGGGGCCTATTACGATGGAGGTTGGAAAGCCTTCCGAACATCATCAGTTTCAATTCCGACCGGCTGATTATGTATCAGCCGGTTCGAATTGAAACTTGACGGTCATCCGGCTGGCTTCTGACGGGCTCAAGGAGCCCGTCAGCAAGTCAGAATCAGCTCGTAATCTCAAAGGGTGGACTTTTCCGCCCTTTGGATTACGATGCACGGTTTCTGGCATGGTTTCCATGCCGGCCTGCCCGACATGGAAACCATGTCAGAAAGCGTGTTTGGGGGTCACCAGCATGGCCCCGTTGTGTGTGCGGCCTACTGTGCCCCCATGTTGAGTGCAGGGATGAACAACACCTCCCATTTCCCTATGGGAGCAAGTATTACGGCCAGTTTACATCTGTAATGCATGCTCCCATAGAGAAATGTCGAAATGCGACCAAACAGTGTTGGGGTCGCATCCTAATGAGGCAGGCGGGACCGCCTAACGTCGGCCGGTCGGTCCTCTTTATGAGATAGTTGTAATCGCCCCTTATTGTCTAATTACTGATCTCTTTTTTCAGATGTTCGTTGTTCCTTTGTCATTCTTTTCCTGTCTTTTGCTACCTCTGTCTTATACCCTTTTCTCGCTACTGCACTGGGTCCACGTCTAATGATGACAAATAAGCCCAGTGGCTATATCGTGATCCTGTTTTTTGTACTGCGCCGGTGCAGAAGGAGTTTCTTAGTCACATTTTAAATGTATATATATTAACTGAAGAAATCTCCAGGTCAGCGTAAGGGCTGCAGACAGCAGAACTCAGACACACAAGGCATTTTTGTCTCTCTGTAATTCCAAACTCTGCTGTCAGCAAAAAAAACACCAACTTACAAATCTTTTGAGATAAATTATGTGCTGAGGTGCCCATCACATTCGCATCCTTCCCACAGACTCAGTTCCTTTCAGAATACTGACACAACCTAACCACTTTGTTACAATTGTGCACTGTTACCAGCACCCTTATGGGTATTGACTCAGCTACATATGCATTGATAAGTTATTTTTAATACCCTTGTGGCCCTATATTTATTGCTGGTGATAGCCCACAGTGATGCTGTACCTACTGTCCCTTTTTTACAATCCTGATTCATTCTCTTGTTTGTAAATCAAATGTCAGGGAACTAGCTAGGTGAAATGAGGACAAGACAGAATAACTGTGGTTGGAGGGTGTTCTCTGAATAAAATTATTTCCAAAGAAAGGACAAAACATATACAAGTAAGTATCTGATGTCTGGGTGGAAGGGAGGAGAGAAGCTCCGGACCAGATCAGGCAGGAACAGGCTTGATCACGAAACTAGAGGGAAACTATAAGATAACACAAGTCCTACAAGACAGGGGTACAAGATGGATGGCAGACAAACTATCAAAAATGATAGGCTGTATTCTCCTTGGATAGTAATCTCTTTTTTAGGTTAAAAGATTTTACAAGAAAGCAAGGAGCAAATTAATCTCACAGAGTTTGGGAGACAACCAGCAGCTCCTATGGATAAAGGGTACTGGGTGGTTCTCCGTCCCAGAGGCACAAGGCCTGAAAAACAAACTGTCACCCCTTGTAACAAATATAATCAATATTATAATATAAACACAAAACTTGACAGCAGGAAACAGAACAAGGAAAACAAAAACAGAAACTGGGTTCAGGGAATAGCAGGACTAGAATCAAGGTCAGGAGCAGGAATGGAATATGTATATCTATACTCAAAACAATGCTAGGAAAACTCTGCACACTAACCAGGTAGGCCAGAAATATGCAGACAAACAGGTACACATAACAAAAGGCAAGGGATAAGCATATAACAGGACAGATCAGGAGGGATGCAGACTAGACTAGGAGCAGGGCAATGACAGCAACAAAGAAGCTGTATTAACAAGAGATAGAAACAGAATCAAAAAACTTAGGAAGCACGCAGCAGGGATGCAACAGAGCACATGGAGACTCAACAACCAACTCAGTTGTGCGCCGCTGCACTCTGGGTTTAAAGGCCCTAAATAGCTGGAGGCTCGGGGGAGAGCACAGGTGCAGGGAAAGAGCCTGGTGAAAGTAATAAACCAGGTGCAAGGAATGAGGAAACTACTAATGAAGAGAAGACTGAACTGGGACTTGGAAAAGGGGAAGACTAACAAAACCAGGAGGCAAAAGAAACAGGAAAGCCAGGACTGGAGTACAGTTTGGAGCCAAAAAAGAGAAAGGTCCAGAATGCACATATAAAAATGTCAGGATAACTGCAGGATCCATGAACTAAGCTAGTGAACAGAGACCCACCACCAAGACGTGATCCAGTATGATGACAGAGGGAACTAGAAGGACCATAATGCATCAGAGAAGTGGGACAGAAACCTGGACTGGAAGGTGAAGAGAAACTAAGTATGCTAAGTGGAGATGTGTACATTTTCCTATACTGATGTAAAGGCTGGTTTCCAAAGGGCCCTTGTGAGCGACATCCAGTGGCAGAATGGCAGACCCCTTACAGAAAAGGTATGCATTGATGTGTTCCACATGGAGTGGCACCCAAATGTTCACTGTACTAAGAATAATTTCATTGATATCTGTTTAATTCTGTGACCATTACATATTGCTCATGTAAGGACCTCCATCTCCTCCCAGTCATGGTGAGTACTGAGCTACCAATATCCAGCTGTGCTATTGTACTTTTTTCATTGCCTTTATTAATTATTTACTGCACCCTTCCTTTCCAGATTTCCAACTTTCTCTTTACAGATTGTCTTTTCTATTGCATGTTGTCCAATGTTTTCGCTCCCTGAGACCAGCGGGCCCATTGGAAGTCGCTTTTCTTGACTCATTCTGCTGGATCAATTGTTTACGACCTTCTATTTCCTTGACCATCCCTTTATTTATATTTATTTTTCAGATTATGAGTGCTATAAGACCTAATATTCTCCTGATAATGACCCTTATATTACATCAGAGGTCGAAACGCTGTTGATTCTTACACGTCTATACTTGTTCTCTTATTGGATATTTTGTTGAGTCATGATTCACTTGTTTGCCTATATGCACACGCCACTTGCTTATGATTGCTGCACAGTGTGATGACTCTTTATTGTTGGAGCACTTTGCTGTTATGAGTTTGAATAAATGTTTAAACTATTTTATTGTATTGTATGTGTTTACAAATACGCATTTGTCGGAAACTAAACTAAAGATACAGCAATTAACCTAGTTTGGATAAGTCACACACACATCAATAGACCTGGCCGGAGTACCTGAAGAAGTCCACAGGGAACAATTGTGTTTTGTCCAATTTTGTTTTTCCCTTTGTTTTGGATTGGCATGGCAGATATCCTTGTGTTCTTTTACCTTAAAATATGCATTTGCACCACTGATGGGTACACTTTCAGAATATAGACTCCTACCAGATATGTAAATGTAGTGGGCAGTACTTTACAAAGTGGGCTACCTGCCGATAATTTGGTAGTATCCATCCATGTTCCAAAGGATCCAAACAGACTTCCTGAAGAAGGTCATTATAGGTAGAAATTACAAAAAGGAATACATAGTCTTTATAGAAAATGTGTGGCGGATCCGTATCCCAATGAAGAATATTATACCCTTCTGGAATTTTCAATAGGCAAATCAGAACCAAAAGCAAGTTGCAAGTAGAATTCAGTAATAAAATCACATTCCCACTTGTCATCCTAAATCAATAAAGCAAATTGGAATAGGTTTTGGAAAGCTGAGTGCAAGTCAGGAAGCCCTGCTGGTACATGAGAAGCAACCAAATCTGGAAGCAGGGCCATTATGGAGAATCCCTAACTGATGGGCATGTCAGCTGCCCATTGTAACTTCTAAGTGGATCAAGTGAACAGTAAAGGTAAATGGAAGGAGCCGTGTTGGATGCTGGGAAACCAACCCTAGAACTCGAGGAACCGTCACTTGCCTTTTTCCATATTGTGGTTGTTTTGCTTCCACCTGCCATACAACCACATCCAATCTATACATGATATAGAAGCTGGAAACTTTCCTCTTAAAAGCTTTACATGCTAAAAGGATTCTTGCCGTCTGTGATTTGTGACATTGGTCCATGAAGCAATTTCCATGCATATACAGCTGACTGTATCAAAATAACTTCCATCCTGGCCATCTGGATTCTATTTTGCACAATGGTGTAACACATTATACGTGCTCGTTATTGTGGTTGTATACATATCAGCTAAGAGACTGATTTTCACTTTTGTAAATATTTTTGCATTGATTGAGCTAAATACTGAACACCATTATCTGTGACAGTTGTATGCGTAAACCCCCTGCAAAATATTTTGACTCAACATTTCAATACATCTTTCAGTGCTTGTAACTAAGTGGCATCAATTGACAATTTCCATTACTTTGCTGAATTAGTCAGTTAGTGCTCTGGCATATCACATGTCCTGAGAGAAATATTTCATCACACCAATGAAATCCTACAAAGCCTGCCAGGAAACCTTGGGAAATGTGACTGGTATAATGAAACTGTTTCTCCTATTAAATGTTTTATTAACCATAAAATGTAAGTCACTTACGGCCTGGAGATGGAGTAAATGTTAACGTTCATCGGAGCAATTAATTACTCCAACCAAGCTGGCTGCGTTTATGCTTCTCGTCACCAACACCACTGTAAAGTGCAAAAGACTGTCTTCCTGCATCCACACATCACACTGCAAAAGGCCGACAGTGCGTAAAGAAGGGTGTCCCCATCATTTCAAGAACAGTTGTCCTCTCTGCAGAGCCACAAAGAAAAGAGAATTCTGCATTCCCTCCTCCTGACGCTGACAACCTGTGATCCTGGCAGCAGGAGCTGACCTGCTTACTTCGTTCATCAGTGGTCAGTTCTTTTTGCCGAAGGTGTGACTGGTTGTTTCACTGTGTGGGTGTGTTCACAAGAGAGATCAAGCGGTGGGTCTGAGGAGCATCAGTGGTAGGCAGTTGTCATCTGAAGAGCACACCTTCCTGGTGTCCTTAGATCAGTTCAAAAGGGACCTTAATCTTCTGCCTTGCTGACTCAGTTCTCAAGTTCCCAAAGTCTCTATGGACATTTTATTCCATTCTACATATGTTGCCTTACCCAGGACGACCTGAAATTGACAGTTTCTGGCCAAGGCACCACACCCCCTGCCATCTATCTAGTTACTTCAGCCAAAGGGCTGGTTTGAATAGAAGAAAATTGCAGCATTTATGTGGATTTTTAGAGAGAGTTACATACCTGTGGGACAGCACAAGAACCTAGTCTCCTTTCCCACCTTTTCCCAAGTATACTTTGCAAACACCATATTTGCCTCAGGAGACCCTTTTCATCAGAAGAAGCTCAAATGCTCAGCCAACATCTGTGTAAACAAAGTATATATGTGGCAGGTCAATGATTAATCTGGCTCCTGTTATCCTGGTCAAATAGTGCCCCTTCCCCCTGACTTGCAAAAAAAAAAGCAAACAAGAAATTTCAGAGACTGCAAGATTTGTTAGAAATTGTATTCACAGGCTATAGAATTAGACTCTGAATAACGGAGATCAAAAATGTAGTGTGAAGGGGTATGGGACAGGACGGTATTGTATACTTACCTGATATCTTATCACCAGCCTCAGTTCTCCCTGGGGAAAAGAGAAATGAAACAGTATTAGAGGAAAGACCAAACAAACACGTAAAAACAGAAAACAGACTTACATTTATTCAACAAGATGAGGAACAGGAGAAGGAAAGACGGAAGACTGGCAGAGAGAGGGAGATTATAAAAAAGGGACAACTGGGCAGGAGGCTGAGTGGTGATGCAACGACAAACAGGAGAGGAAATCGCCAGAGGAGGAGAATGAGCACCGAAGTCCTGACCAGTGCTGGGGTTGGAAAGAAAGAGCCCAGGAGTTACAGACCCCATCCAAAAGCCCAAGAATAAGGAGCCAAAAGCCTCACTGTGGACCAGAAGAACCAGAGGAGCCAGATACTGAGGACAATGCTGACACAGATAGTGGGAGGTCTCCACTTCTGTCACAGTGCCTGCCGAGTGTCAGTGGGACTGGAGGGGCGCCCAGCCCTAGCCACGCTCACCAGGTAGCATGGCTTGATCAGGGGGTTCCTACTTACAGGAGTACAGAAGATGCTCGTGGCAAAGGGTGAAGGAACTAGGGAAACTATAAAGTGAGTGCTTCAGATTTTCCCTTTCTTCAAGGACATTAAAGAGTAAACTTTCTGGTATTTTTTGTGTTTCCCTTTTAAGACTCAGAACTAAGGGCCGGATTACGAGTCTGGTGGTTGCAAGACTGCCAGACTCGTGGTGGCCGTCCGCCATATTACGATTTTCAAAGTCATTTCGGCGATGGACCGCCGGCTGTGCCAGGGCACAGTCGTTCCCTGCCGGTGGCGCAGCTGCGCCACAACACAATATGCTGAGCGGGTACTGGCGCAGTCCTACTCAGCATATCACAAGTTTGTCCACTGAAAGCATTTCATGGCGGGAGCCCTACCATGAAAATGCTGGCAGTGGAGGAGCAAAGGGGGCCCTACAGGGCCCCCATGATCCCCCGCCATGGGGATACATTGAGAGGGGCAGAACATGTGACCTCCCTCGCTGTATTCCAACAAAGTTCCAGCACTGTGCTGGAACTTTGTTGCCGGTCCCATTGCGTGCCTGTTTTCCAGGCACCACCATGAGAAAGGCAAAAGACTGCCGACCATATTACGAAATGAACTTGTGTAACACAAGTTCAACTCATGATATGGTCAACGTTCCTTGCGCGAGCTTGGCGCAGCGGAGCCTGCGTTGAGCCGGTGCTGTTGTGCCAAAGTCGTAATCAGATCCTTAATTTTTTCCTCTCCTAGTTAAAGCCAAAGAAAGGTATCTTTCTGTTGAAATAGAAACGGACCAACCTGTTGCCTATTAACGGGATCGTATACCATTGAGAGGATGGGGATGCAGAAGAGAGATTTAAGAAACATAAAACAAACGCCTGAGATAAGGTCAAGAAAAAAAAGTTAGATAGAACACATGTTTTTGTTTTCTCATCTGAGGCATCTGGTCCCCAAAGGCGAGGAGTAACTGCAAGCAAATAAATGGTCAGTGGAGGAGAAGTAGAAGACCAAAGGGAAACAGTCAAAGAAGAAGATAAACTATATTCGTTAATAAAAGCAAAATAATTCAAGTTCTCCTATGTGCAACTCTATCAAATCCTATCTGTTTCTTTCACCCTATTACAGATAGATAATGTCTTGAAGCAGATGGAGGCTCCACTCAAGCTCTTATGGAAATCAGCATTTAACAGCCCAGCGAACAGTTACCTTGGTGAGCTAAATGGATCTAGAGTTTGTGCTTGCAGCTAAAGGAGGAGTTTGTGCTATTGTTGAAACTAAATTCTGTTTGTAAGTTTCTTACAAATGCCAGTCTGCTCCTCAGCAAGTTGCTAATATGTGTAGTTCAGAATGGCGGGACATTTGGTTAGGTCTAAAAAATCTGCTTGGTAATTGGGAATGAAGTTTCTGAAACTTGGTCTTTTGGTTTCTTGGTATACTAATTTTTGTCTGAATTCTGTACTGGGTTCTGAAGGGTTTTTCTCCCAAAAAGAAATACAACAAAGAAAAAAACAAAATAACGAGGCCTCACATGCTCTTTTGCTAACCCTTTCATATAATTCAATAGATGAAGCCATAAATCAATGTGTGGAACCAAAACAACATAATGTGTGTGTTTGTAAAACAAGGAGGAGCCGAGCTTAATATTTGGATACAATATATGGAAACTTACTCTAAGTTTTACTCTCTCTTATTACCTGCCTCTTAGAGTATTGAATCTTTAATCATGTGACCCAATAGTATGGGCTTTCAACATTTGCTATAAATACCATTGCACTTCTACCATCTGGGCACTCTGGACTTCGCTGGACTTCGTTGATTTTGTATCCCTTCCAGTCTGCTGCATTGTCTGTGTATCATACAGGAACCTTCCAAGGCCTGTGAAGCATCAAGGACAACCAAAGTAATCTCCCTTGGAATGAACAGCACTTCCTAATAAATGCATTCAGCAGACTCACTCCAAATGCAGAGTACCAATTTTTCCTCTGCCACAGTTTAGTCCAAGAACGTATATGAAACCACGCACACCAAAGGCTGAATTGATAATTTTAGGAAGTTGAGGCGTGCTGAAGAGGAGAACGTCCCCTAAACCAGGACGTATGAACTAGTAGAAGATGCACTAATCAACATTGAGTAGTGTCCCCCTTATAGCACAGCCAAAATGGGCAACAAGGTTGCAAAATATTGATCAAGGTTTGCGTAATACTCCAACTCAAATGTTTATTGTGAATGATTCATCAATTTTTCAATCTTCGCTCCAGTCACGAGATTTGTAATTTGCAAAAGAAGATGATTCACTAAAACCAAGGACGTGTGAAGTAATCCTCAATGCATTTCGGGTATGGTTCTACTCTTCATCAGGAGAAGTCATATAAAGATATGATAAAAAGGGGAGAGATGTGTCGACCTGTTTCACTGAATATGAAATTAATATTGAAGATGAATAGTTTTAGCCGCCTAAACCCAGAAACACTGTGTGCTTTTTGGCGGAATTACATAAAGATCTGAAAGCCTCAATAAGGATGACTCAGGAGGGGAAATGTACTGCTAGTTTTAAATCTGGTAGAGGGGTACGCCAGGGCTGTATCCTTGCTCCTATGCTATTTACATTGTACATAAATTCCCTAGAAGATAATTTGTTAACTGCATCTCTTGACATTCCACGGATAGATGGTACTCCTATACCTGTACTTCTCTATGCGGATGACACAGTTTTATTGGCCCGGACTCCGCTCGGGCTCCAAAGATTATTGAATTCTTTTGGGGATTTTATGAAATCTTTGGACCTTGTGGTTAACAATGGTAAATCCCATATTATGGCACTGGGTAAGGGAAAGAACTACCTCAAAACCTTTTATTGCAGTGGAGAAGTTATTACTAGAGTGAAAGTGTTCACCTACTTGGGAGTCGTTTTCGACGATAAAGGAACCTGGGCACCTCAACTATCTACCAAGGTGAATGCGGTACGTAGCTCCTCGGCTGCAATATTGGGTTTTGCGAAAAGGCTGGGAGGGAAACCCTGTGAGGCTATCCTAAATATATACCAAGCTAAAACTGTTTCAATAGCTAGGTACGGGGCTGCAATTTGGGGGTATATTAAACCTGATCCCATACAAACAGAAGAAAATAAATTCTTACGTGCCCTTCTTGGCCTCCCTCAATCTACTGCGACACACTCGGTCCATCTTGAATTGGGGATAGGATATATTTCTGACATCATAAAAATAGCTCCAATTCTGTTATGGATCAGAACCTGGTTGAATCCGGACCTTACGTTGAATCATAGTATCCTGAAAGATTGTATTAAATTAGATAATATGAAGGAAATTCAGTGGCTGTCCTATATTAAATTGATATCTAAGAAAATTGGACGCCCAGAGTTTTTCACCAATCCCGAAGGCCTATGTAAAGCTGATCTAATGTGGGTTAAAACTAATTATAATAAGCACTGCGAGGTTGAGCGAGAATCTCAGGAGCTATGCAAACCTACAGTAAGGGCTCACTTCTTGCTTATTCTATCTTTGGCTATGCACCCATATCTGTCAACAGTTACGAATTTTTATCATAGATGGCTATTGACTAAATTCCGTTTCAACCAGATTCATTTAGTATTAAGTGTCCCACAGGGTTGGTCTAGGCCGGAAGATGTGGCCCCTTGTAAATGTGATGATTTTTCTCTCCAAGATACAATGCATTTTATGTTTTTCTGTCCTCTGTACCTTGGAGCTAGGAAAAGGTTTATTTTCCCTATTTTGAGAGAGAAAGCTTTCGTACAAATTAAACCTGCATTATTGTTTTTACAATTAATGGAATCCCCTGTAACTATGTTTGGTGTTGCCAGCTTCCTCGTTGCATCCATTAGGTCAAGGAGGAATAGACAGGCAGCCATATTGGAGGAAATAAATTAGATTTTACAAATTTGATCCACCGAGATAAATTATTTTTTAACTATGAAACTGTTGGAATGTTTTTAAACTGTTTAATCATGTACTGTATACTTTTATGATTTTAAATAATCGAATAAAGTGGTTTTGATGATGAACACCGTGTGCTAGTACCGATAACAAAACGGAAACAAAAACCCAAAATTGCAGAGTGTACAAATACAATAAAGTGAATGTGCCCGAATATGGTCAAAAAATGTATCAAAACATCAGTAAAGTGACGTGCCGAAACTTGAGTGCGTAAATATGCCCGAATATAATCAAAAATGTACCAAGACCTCAATAAAGTACCGTGCTGGAACTTGAGTGTGTGAAGTAGGTTAGAAAAAAGGGTGCTGGTGTGATATGCTCGCTAACTGCAAGTTGATTAACATGCAACTAACAAACGCCTAATATTAACGTCGCGTGATAAAACATACCTCGGTGATAAGTTTGACGAAGATAGTCAGCGTTTCCCCGCGTGCAAAAGCAGTCAGCGTGTGTTCATGAAACAAACCTCGAAAGGTGTAATGGTTATGGAAAGTAAAAAGCTAACGAAGTGTAGTTGCATCAGGCTGAAGAATACGATAATGAAAATGAAAGGAAGTAATAATAAAAAAGAAAAGAAAGCTGAACCTGAAGTATTAATAAGCTATGAAAGATGAAACAAGATGATAGCTGAAGCGAGAATTAAAAGAAAAAGTGAGACCGTAAATAAAATAAACATAGAAAAAGGTCTGTAGGTAAAATCCAAAGTAGGAAAAAGTCAATGCAAGTAAATGGACGATAGAGAAGACTGAAAGTCAGTGCAAGTGAGGGGAAACTGAGATAAAGATAAGGAGGGACAGGGCACAAAGAACAATAGTTACAAAAAACAGCTGAGTTCAACGCGGTCATTGAGTCCGTGTGGTACCAAAGCGTTCATTTTATAAATCCATGCGGTTTCTCTCTGGAGTAGGAATTTCCGATTGTCTCTGCCTTCTTTTATTGATGCGATTTCACATATCAAAAATCTCAATAGGCTGATGTTTTGATTTTTAGCAAGAAAGTGCATTGCTACAGTAGATTTCAAGTTCTTATTGCGAATGTTACTCTTGTGTTCAGTCAGGCGAACCTTGATTTTCCTCTCGGTTTTACCAATGTAAACAAGGCCACACGGGCATTTAAGCATGTATATCAGATTTTTTGAGTCACAGGTAGCCGTAACATGTAGCTTGATTTTAAACCCATTTTACTTTCCATAACCATTACACCTTTCGAGGTTCGTTTCATGAACACACGCTGACTGCTTTTGCACATGGGGAAACGCTGACTATCTTCGTCAAACTTATCACCGAGGTATGTTTTATCACGCGACGTTAATATTAGGCGTTTGTTAGTTGCATGTTAATCAACTTGCAGTTAGCGAGCATATCACACCAGCACCCTTTTTTCTAACCTACTTCACACACTCAAGTTCCAGCACGGTACTTTATTGAGGTCTTGGTACATTTTTGATTATATTCGGGCATATTCACGCACTCAAGTTTCGGCACGTCACTTTACTGATGTTTTGGTACATGTTTTGACCATATTCGGGCACATTCACTTTATTAGATTCCTTAACGTTCACGCATGATTTATGATGTCGTTTTTCTGTTATCTTACTCTCCTTGTATTTGTACACTCTACAATTTCGGGTTTTTGTTTCCGTTTTGTTACCGTTACTAGCACACGGTGTTTCTGGGTTTAGGCGGCTAAAACTATTCATCTTCACTATTAATTTCATATTCAGTGAAACAGGTCGACACATCTCTCCCCTTTTTATCATATCTTTATAGGACCTCTCCTGATGAAGGGTAGAACCATACCCGAAATGCATTGAGGATTACTTCACACGTCCTTGGTTTTAGTGAATCATCTTCTTTTGCAAATTACAAATCTCGTGACTGTAACAGTTTAGTCCAAGGACATACGTGTATGGTCAGGGAGGAGCTGTTTTCATGAGCATACAATGTCTAGGATGTTGTCCAACATGTGAGAGGGCAGAGTGACGTGATATTTAATGCAGGCACAGTTCTGAATGGTTGAGTTGTTTGGGTAGTATATTATTTGGGAAATTGAATTCAACGGAAGAAGAGGTTTTGGAGCAGTTAGTGAACGCTTAGTTGATAGAAAATATAGGGGATGAAGGTGATGAAGTGTGAATTTAGATAGTTTGTTGTTATGGTGTTAGCACTGTCTACACTGTGGAGTGAACACTGATTAGTTGAACGTCAACAAATGTTCTATGTGTTTTCTATGCTTGTTAATGACATGAGTGCATGTGTCTATGCGTGTGCATTTGTGGGATTGTGTGGGTGTGTGTGTGCATGTGTGTGTTACGGTGGAAAGTGTGCTACATGGCTTGACTTTGAGAACCACTGTGACTGTTGTGGTCTGATGTGCAGAAGCATTGTCCCTTAGCATTTTCTGATTCCAATAGAATAGAATAGAAGTCACTTTTGTTTTTGACCGCTCCTACCTTTTGAAGCCCGGGTGAAGAAACCCTCGGTCTGAAGCAGAAGCATGACTTTCAGAGTCAAGTAAAGCTACTCGTCCAATCAGAATGAAGGACATAAATTATCGGAACTCATTGCCTTCTGGTTACCTTGATGACATGATGAGATGAGTAGTTGTGGGAGCAATCAAATTAACTCACTGATTCCACCTCACAGATCACTGGCACCTCTCTTTGAGTTCAAGATTGAAATCTCTTTTCAAACGAACCAGATTAGTTAATTGAAAACATGTCACACACTACAAATAAGCAGATAATTTCATTTTACGTTAACTTCATATATATTCATACTTTCATGAAAGTGAACCTAAATTCTGAAAGTACAACTAATAGGCAAATATGTCAAAATGAATCGCGAATGAAAAAGAGGAAGTGGCAAACAAAATAATGTTTCCAGCTGTATAATAAGATCACAAGTATATGGAAATTTCCCATACACATTAATTTTTATGAGAATCTCAACAAGCAATGTGGACATAATTTATGGCATTATTAACTATTAACTATTTATATTATGTTTAGGAACACAACATGTAATTTGTCTAAATGCACAGCTCAGAAGGTTTCCTGGCATAGAATAAAATATTTTTGTACATAATCCCACAATATGCCAACGAGGACATATGATTCTGGTAGCAGGTGTACCACTACATACTTTTGGCAACGCCTGCGACTTCTCTTTCTATTCGTTTCTAATGACAACACAGTGAAAACTATCATATGAAACCATCTCAGAGAACCACTAATGTTGCTAAGTCCCTGTGAACGTTTCTAACTTATAAATACAGACAACCTGCCTTCCACTGAGCTGGAAAAAGATGCAACAATAAATACATCTGACACCAAGTTTCCTGCAGATCGGATTGCAGCTTGCAACGCATTTAAACAATTGTTTGCCTGAAGCTTGTCAGCTTCAGCATGAATTATGAGAGTGGGATCCCTCTGAGGATAAATGGAGTGAAAAGGAAGGAAGAAAAGGTCCAGGGCCCTACAGTTTACAATGTGGCTAGGCTTATATTGCAGAGTCCGGTGTTACCACATGCACTACTGTCAAGAAGCGCTAGTGCTGGGGCTCCGCCTTATGTACAAATCACCTGCTAAAATAACACCTGAACAAGACATAACCTTTCCTTATCCTCATATTTAAAGTGCCGCATATGCAGGGATACAACTCTACATCATGCTTCCTTTATTTGACAACAGTTAGGGTCACACGTTCCTCATTGACCCCGAAATCAGTCCTGAACAAAGCAAGTTCCTATTTTTTAGGCAAAGTCACCTGTGTCCACAGAAAAGCAAACAAATGAATGTGTCCACCTGTTGATGAAACACACAAAGCCGGTGCATTTTGCATTGTAGGAGCTCTGCGACCTTTTGTAGTGCCCCTCAATTAAAGAGTGAACTACTCAAGCTCATCTTTCATCAGAATGAGAGAGGGTGGAAAGGAAAAAAGCCAGGGCCGGACTGGGAACCAAAACCGGCCCTGTCAAAGTGCTCGGGGTTTGGGGGTGTCGCCGAGCTCTTTGGCGGGGCCGGTTTTCGGCCGATGATGTTACAGGGCCGATTTTGCAGATATGCTGCAAAAACGGCCCTGTAACAAAAACGGCCGCCAGGGTCCCAAAACTAGCCCCCACCCGTGCGGCGCACCGGAGGATTGCCCGGAGCCCGCTACGACCAGTCCGGCCCTGAAAAAAGCACTCAAGAGAAAGGAAGGATTCACCTTTCTACACACTACAGGGAATCCAATGGCACTTAAGAAGAAGCACTGGCAAAATAACATCTACTTCTGATTCTTGTAAAGTGGAAAGATTTTCTAACGCCTAAAAACATGAACTGATAGTATGGCCAACAGTAGTTCTACATGCTTTCCTAAAACACAACACAAACCAGTAAAATGTGAAAACCTGTTGTACCTGTGGGTTGTGGAGAACTATGTGCACTAAAGAAGTCCCGCAGCGCTCAATGCTGTGGGAGTCGATAAGGAGGAATAGGGAGCATCTGGATCCTGGGCAGCGGCGGCTCCTCCGCCAAGGTGGAGGAGTGTTGCCCCCCTGCTCTACGAAGAGTTTAAAGAGAAAAAATAAAATGATAATAATGCAATGTTATTATCATTGAATTTTTTTGTTCCTGCTTAGGTGCAGGGCAGGGTTTGGCTGGCTAGAACAGGGCACAGGGGTTGGAATAGTGAGCACACGTTAAGCGCACATGATGGTTTAGCCGACTAACTTGGGCAGGCAAACAGGCGTTCACACTTTGCATGCCCTCCACTGGCTGAATTGCACAGGCTCAGTCCCCTTCTGAGTGCTCAACCGCGACACTCAGACCAGTCACGATGCTGCTCACAGCAGCGTTGTGATTGGTTAGGGAAGCCTGTGTGCTTCCTGCTTCCTGTGTGTTGATGACCGAAGAGGACAGGGAGGTGTGCAGCCTGCCTGCAGGTAAGTGGATTTTGTTTATTGCCCCCTGCTGACCACCCCCATTAAGCAGTAGCCCCCTTTGATCCTGTATAGGCATCCACCTCCTCCCACCCCAAAGTTGGCATGAGGTAGGACCGTGAATAGTTGTCTCCCCACTCTCTGAGAAGCCAAGGATGTGTACCACATGTGTCCTCAAGGCTCCAGATCATTCACTACACGTGGGCCTTCCAGTGAAGAAGGTGCTGGTAGCAATTGAGTAGCCCAGCCGCTTACTGTGTGCACTATAAATCTATTTGGGTATGAACAGCCTTCCTGCCTCTTTGAGAGCCTAAGCTATCTCAAAAGCTGGCTTCTCAAGAATTAATCCCAGCTTAGTACCCTGCCACTATGTTCCACACTAGCACAGTTTTTCCATCTTAGCGCCAGGACACTCTAGCTGGAGTAGCTGCTTTGCGCTATACCAAATTCCTTTCATTCATTCATTCATTCATTCATTCATTCATTCATAGAGCTCGTGTTTGCACTCTAGTAGAGGGGATTGGTTTGAAAAAACAATGAGAGCTGTATCTACCTTGCAGGCCTGTGTCTGTAAGATAACTGTGCATAGGAGACGTTTTGTCTGAGACCAGGGAGAGGAGGGTAGGAGGGAACTCATTTGAGGGGGTTGCTAAAAGAAGGCAGACTGCTTTTTTGTGCAGTTCACTTGCAGCCTTTAGCTTGTTTGGCACACTGCTGCTTTTCTTTTTTTCAACCGCTTTGGCCTCTGATAAACCAGATATTTTCCAGCCTATCTACCTGAGTGTCGTTTCGGAGTGAATGCTCCTTAGTCATACCTTCAGAACCTTCCCCATCAGGCCACTGATGTCCTGCTTAACACTATATCTCATGATATGACAAAATGAATCCTGGCACTATAGAGTATTTCAAAATTACAAGTATTTGACCTTGATAAGTTTTTGTACCCATACGGCAAAGATCTATTCACTCACAGGTAAGCACCCAGAGATAGAATTCGACAGAATTTCTTAGAACCAAATTTTGTCAATTTATTTCATACAAAAGAGGTTATACATTTAGGCTAAAAGCATCACTCATAGCAAATTCATCGAATACACTCAAGGGAAATCCCAACATCCATATAGATGGTATAACATTTCTTTGGGAATGACGTGCATCAATCCAAGTGAGAAAATACGAAAACAGCCGACAAGTGTTTCATCACATCCAGTGACTTCCTCAAGGCTTTTTACGAAAATGTTGCAGGTCCTGGAATGACCAGTATGTTGAGGGACTGGTTGTGCGGATCGCGCAATCGTTCATGTTAGTACTAAAGAGTAAACAAAGCCCGTAATCATTTGTATAAGGGCTGGTACTGGCTGCAAGACAATTCTTTGGGAAGCTCTCTTTAAGAATAGTTAGGATCCATTTCCTAACTAGTAGTCTGATAAGCCCCTATTGATATTCTGTTATTTATGTACGCCGTCCTCCATTCAGGACATCCATTTTGGTCGCAGCTAGCAAACCTAGCACTCAATAGGGGCTTCTCATAGCCTGCAAGATACACTATTTACGTCAACAACACTAAATCCTGGAATTTTGACAACTAGTTAGGAAATTGATCCTAACTATTCTTAAAGAGAGCTGCCAAAGAATTGTCTTGCAGCCAGTACCAGCCCTTATACAAATTAGTACGGGCTTTGTTTACTCTTTAGTACTAACATGAACGATTGAGCTATCCGCACGACCAGTCCCTCAACATACTGGTCATTCCAGGACCTGAGACATTTTCGTAAAAAGCCTTGAGGAAGTCACTGGATGTGACGAAATTCTTGTCGGCTGTTTTCGTATTTGCTCACTTGGATTGATGCACGTCATTCCCAAAGAAATGTTATTACATCTATATGGAAGTTGGGATTTACCTTGAGTGGATTCGATCCTGTCTAAAGTTTTTATGAGTGATGCTTTTAGCTTACATGTATAACCTCTTTTGTATGAAATAAATTCACGAAATTTTGTTCTAAGAAATTCTGTCGAATTCTATCTCTGGGTGCTCACCTGTGAGTGAATAGATCTTTGCCGTATGGGTACAAAAACTTATCAAGGTCAAATACTTCTAATTTTGAAATACTCTAGAGTGCCGGGATTCATTTGGTCATATTTTGGTCCACTTGGACCCTTAAGGTTTCAGTGTCTTTTCGCACCCATGGTAGTGGGGTGCTAGAAATCCTGAGGGCACCTTAACCTATTTAATTGTTTGTTACGACGTACAAATCAGAAACTCCATTTGCAAGCCCTGTATATATTTATAATTCTGTGATGTGCGACCTGTTTACACACTGTTACCATTGTTGTTGTACTATATCTCATGAGTCCAAATCAGGCACGTAAAGAGAAACATGTTAACGGCATCTTCCTGTGGTGCCTTCGCTGTTCAAGTCTGTTACAGTGGTGAAAGCCCTGGGATAGGACCTTGCCCAATCTCTCCTATGCTACTTCATCCCTTGCCTAATCCTTGATCAGCACTAAATAAACCCCCCATGCCTATTCTATGACAGATTCTATATCTGGTGCTCAACAACTCTACCTCCACACGGTGTTTCCTGAATAGCTTAATTATAGCACCAAGGATTGGGCCAACAACGCACCTGGGTGGCCTCCATATAATACTCCTTTGTGGCTTAACAGTGCATCATTTGTTAATCGAGCATGTTTATAGGCTTAGTCCTCAAGCACCAAAGCAACTTCAGGTTATACAGATTTCACATAGCAGTTACATTCCAGGTTCTACAAATATCACAGGTGCCAATAGAGCCAGCTGTTAACAGAATAGAAAGAATGGGCTGGAACCAGAGCGAGTGCTGATGTAAGCATATTGGGTGGCTGACCAAGGTGAAGAGAGCCAAACATTGTTGCAAATGTCTCTCTGGGTGAATATCTAGTGTTATTAGTAGGTGAGTTGTATTATGAGGTAGGAGATTAATGTTACGAGGGATGTTGCAAAATACTCATAGTGAGGTTTGTGGGTGAATACGATGTGTTAATTGTGTTGTGAGGAGCTGAGTGATTTGACAGTGTGGCAGTTGAGTGAAAAGTTGTGCTTATGAGTGGTTGATGCTGCAGAAGAGTTGTGGGTGGCTGAGGGTGAGTCCATAGTAAGCAAGTGTTGTTGAATGGTAATTTTATGAGCTGATAAGTTTATGTTTGTGTATGACAGAGTGAGCAGTGTGGCGAAAGGCATGATAAGCAAATGTGATGAAATTTGGTGTGCGCGTATGTATGAAGTTGAGGACTTAGTGGTGGTGAGTGAATAATAATATAAATAGCCCAGGTGGCTGTGCACAGCTAATGCATGAAAGTCTGGCTTTCATTCAATGTGGAGAATTAGTAAGTGGTGTTAAGAGTGGCCATGCAAAGCCCAAGCAGGCTGGTCTGCTGCCTCCACCCTGGTCTCAAGAGCATGGTCTAATACTCCAAAATGAAATGATCAGCAGCAGTGCCTCTGAGACTCAATGGACACCACGGTGCATCAGTCATGTCTTAGAACTTGATTCTCCTCCAGGCCAAACTAATAATGACAAACTAGATGAAATAAGACATTGAAAGAAGACTGTTAACTACAAAGTAAAGAGATGTGGAAAAGCGAATTAGCAGGTGCTTTGGGTAACATTTGCCCATATTCCTTGCTCAGCCAACTTGTCTTATGACCACAAACCTTTAAAAGTATTCAGTCCTTCTTCCATTACCTCCTACTCCTGTCTTCTCTGTCAGAACCCTGACTAAATGACAGTAGCTTCCCTCCCTATACAGGCAGTGTAATCTTAAGGATTTTGGGGCCCCTGTTTAGAACAACTTTGAATTGTATTAGCCATTTTTTGCTAATTAAAGACCTATGTTGCATAACAATATTGAATCGCATTACTAATGCCTGGAGCACAAAGACATTTAGAAAGAGAATGTAGTCATTAATGGTTAAAAGCTAAAAAAAAATACATTTAGTCATAATATCAGTAAAACATTGATTTCTGACAATGTCACAATTATGTTTGAAGCTTTGACATTCAATAAAACATGGTGAACATGGGCCTTCAAGGTTGCTATTTAACCACAATATGTAGTCAGTGTAGATTAAATAATATATTTAGATGAGAACAGCCCAGCCAACACGTTTTGGCTGAAAAGATTTCCTCAGGGCTATGGTTATAAAAAACATCAAAATGTACATCATATAAATACAATATTAACACATAGTCAACCAATCCACTGAAGGCATGCCTTTAAAAGGAAAATACAAAAGCATGTAATAGCAAAAGGAAAAGTGATTGCTGATGTGCACCCTACTAACCCTTCCTGTAAGTTTAGATGAATATCAAGAATGTGAAAAGAACACTGAATATGTGCCACTGAACAGAAAAAAGATTATATGTAGAGTGAGGAACCACTGCAAGAGAAAAGAAGGACAAGAATGCAGTCCTAATCATAATATAGACCAAGAAATAATACCACCACAAGTGAAGCAAAAGAAAAGGATAGAAAATAGAATGAAGAAAGAATTTACCCATTAGTATGTACATTGATACATATTCCATGTGCTAGCACACCTTGGTGTTACATGCCCACGAGTAAATTGTTTCTTCATTCTATTCATTATCTTTTTCCAAGGATTTGTCCTTTAAATCTGGTACAGAAACATGGAAGGTTCATGCGCCCAGTGGCGTATTTGTTTACTGTGTTCTAGTAGCTATAAGTTGCCCAGGTTTTTTAAAATCAGTTGAGGTTGCTTATTTGGCAGTTGAACAAGCAACTGAATTGTGATGGGTCATACCTTAATTTTTATGCCCCACATTCAGTTGACATCCTTTTAACAAGGAAAATGACTCATTAAATGACAAATAGTGGGCTGACCCATTACGTGTAGACTATATTTGCAGCACAGAGCATATCAATTCAGAGATATAATGTCGTGAATCCAGGAACATTGCTCCAGTTTCCAGACAAAACTAATGAAGACAGGGAAAATGAATTGGGTGATGATTTGGATCCTGGTTGCCTGGAGGTGGCCGAATTACACAAAAAACCAGGGCCAGAAATTAAACAGAATCCTTTACAAATGACTGATTTGACATTGTTTGTTGATGGTTCCTGTTTAAAGGACGAATATGCAGAATTGAAGGCTGCTTATGCACGATGCTCAATTACAGAGACACTAGAGGGGTCTCTCTCACTAAATATGACATCAGCACAGGTGGCAGAGTTGGTTGATTTAATGAGAGCTTGTTGCCTATCTGAGAGTGACACTTCACACAGATAGCCTGCCTGGTTTTGTTGTTGTTCATGATTATGGAAAACTGTGGTCAAAAAGGGGATGTATGACATGCTCAGGAGCTCAGAAAAAGAATGGTATGTACTTATTGGATTTATTAGAAGCAATTCAAAAGGCAAAAAAAATAGCTGTGGTTGACTGTACTGCTCATAACATGGGCAAAGATATGGACACCACCGGAAATAGGCATGCTGTTCAAATGGCAAAATATTATGCATTATAGGAAAAGTCAGCGGTGCAGCAAAATGAAAATTTGGAAATAATAAAATACAGAAATTGCATGATGTAAATTGTTTCTTTATTGATTAAATGCAAACTCCTTTGAGTGAATTACATGACCTGCAGGATGATGCTCCAAAAAAGAGGTAGGAAAGTGTGAAAAAGTGGGCTAGGAAAAGAAATATCAAGATATGTATGTCAAAACAGGCTAGAAGTCCATTTTGTCAAATGCTATGCTACAGCCATGTAAATAACATAATCATACTCATGCAGGAAGAGATAGCTTGGTTAGGTTTTTTAAAACATATTGGAAAAATACTGGCTTTAGCCATGTTGCTGAGGATGTGTTCAATCGTTGTATGATGTGTCACTTAAATAGCCTGGGTAACAAGACTGCTACTGTGGCCAATCCCATTGGCAAATCAGAGGGCCCATTTATGGAATTGCAGGCAGATTTTATTGAGATATAGCATCACAATGGTTTAAAGTACATCTCTAAATTGTTGGAGGCATACCCCACAAGAAGGGCAGATAGGGTTACAGTTGCCAAATTGCTGTTAAGGGAACTGACAACAAATAATCTACGCAGCCTTCAACATCAGGCAGTGGTTCCATTGTTTCCATTGTAGTTTTTGACTCCAATCTTCTGGGGTAGTAAAGAGAATGAATGGAACTATCAGGAACAAGCTGGCAAAAGTGTGTGTCGCATCGGTTTGAAGTGGCCTGATGCTCTTCCTCTTGTTTTGATGAATATGAGGAGCACACCTGACAGGATGATGGGGTTGTTTGCTCATGAAGTAGTGATGGGCAGAGCCATGAAACTGGTATTCATATTAAAGCTGAATTAATGGCAATTACCAATGACATTGTGATAGACTATTGCGAGGGTCTAGCTGATATGGTGAAACCTGTCTCTCATCAGGTGAATGCAACTACATGAGACTACAAGGATACACCCTACCACAGGCTGAATGCTGGTGATTGGATGATGCTCCATAAGAATGTTTAAAGAGGTTGTCTAGATGAGAGGTGGAAAGGGCACTAGCAGGTGGTGTTAGCAAAAACAATCGCAATCAAGTGTGTGGGAGCGCCTCAGTGGATCCACGCTGCTCACGCAAAAAGAGTGAAAGCAGCTGAAGCAGTGGATGAGTCAATGATCAAGGCGCACAACACACACAAGTGACTGAGAGTGTGAGTCAAAGTCAAGCTCAAGTTCGCAGTGTGTATCCAGAGGGAAGTGAAGGTACTGAAACAGGTGAAGACAGAGACAACTTGTAAGACAAACATTTGCAAAACAAAGACAAATTGCAAATTCAATGAGGAAAAGCAAAGTTTCAGGTGAGCAAGAGTTCTGATGAAGAATCTGACACTCTATAAGTCCAGTCTCAGAGAGATCAGAGTAAAGAGCTGTTGCAAAGCTAAAGATGAAAGTACGAGTAGCAGCAACAAGAAATAGTCTCTGATCAAAGCAATGACAAGTTACAGTTGAGAATCAAAGTTAAAAGACCCCTCTTGGAAAGAGAACGTTTTCTTTGAATAGAGAACTGGAGAAAGACTGATCAAAAAGAGAACTTGAGTTACAGCCAGAGTTTTGAAGAAATGAACAAAGAAAAAATAATAACAGAAAGAGAGCTGATTGAAGCTATCATGAGGTAAATAACATGCAGAAAAAAACACAGTGAACCAGAAAAAGAGCACGTGAGACAGTTCAACTCAGAAACTAGTGTGATCGAGTCACCAGATATAAAAAGATCAAATAGAAAAAGAGTTCCCAATCAGAAGTAAGCTTCTACTGATTGGGTATATCTAGCTGGAGGATCAGTAGAAGATGACAAAATCCAGGAAGATCTTTTCAGTGCTGGCACAGGTACGAGAGTGTATCTGAGTCTGAAGTTGGGACAGAAGAAGAGACACCTTGAAATAGACCTAGTTAGGGAAAGAAGAAGTACATTTTTGATTTTTGATAATTCAGTGAAATGGAATAATTTGTCAGAGACTGAAATTTGAAATCAAAAAGAAAAGACAAAGACTAAAGTTAAAGAAATATTTGCCTTATTTGTCACCTATTCTTATTGGAATTCTGAATGAACAAAGCTTTGAAAGAAAATAAGAAGATTTTTGTTTTGAATTAGGTTTGAATTTTTCTTTTTGTTTCAAAGGAAAAAGGGAACAGGAAATTCTGTAAAATGTTAGCAATAACAATTGGACTGATGTGCTTAACGATTCCTGTAGGATGTATTTCAAAGCATAACAATAAAAATGCAGACGTAGATCATAATCAAGTAGCAGTCTATAAAGAACATTTAAGTAGTAGTATTAGTTTAAAGGATAAAGTGTATGCTAGAATGGCTAGGGAGTATGCAGAAATCACGACAGTAGGAGGAAGCTATGTATGTACTTACCTTCTAAAATCAGCTGGGGGAGGGTCTATCTACACTCAACTTGGCAATTTCCTATGTGCTGTCTTGTAATGTCTTCGTTATTAATAATGAAAAGATTCTTTCTCCTTATTTGACTGATTTTAATGTGTCTTTCAAGAATCTGAGTATTAGAAAAGATCATAATGAAATTAAATATGGTGAGTATCTGAAAGTGATTGCACAAAACAGGTATGATACTAACATGGTAAACGAGTATTTGTGTCTTTTGGGTGATGAAGAGCATGAATTTATTAGGGAACAGAATGAAAGAGGAATAAGAATTGTATGAAAGAAGAGGAAGAATTTAAATTATCTGTTTTACATCCTAGACTGAGATTAGAGAAGGAGAGAAGCAGTAAGCTGAATATAGTAAAGGGAATTTCAACAGAAAGGGACAAGATAGAATTTCTAGGACAGAGTTTTTGTGAGAGATCTTATAAAGTTAGTTGGACTGTTTTAACAGGTGCAGAAACTATAAATAGAGGGATTTATTTTGTCTGTGGGAACTGCATATTTTAATCTACCTCAAAACTGAGAAATTGGGTGGGTTCATGTTTTCTGGCTTTAGTTTTTCCTAGGGTTTATCATGCGAATGAATTAGAAAATTAATCTGGTTTAAAGAGAGTGAAATGGAGCTTTGAACAAATAATACTAGATATTTTAGGGGGTATTGTTCCTTCTGTGTGAGAAGCAATTAATATTATAAAGATTAGACGAGTGTCCACTGTAGTGGGTAGGCTTTCTTTGAATATTGCAGTATCTTAGAAGGTAGTGAATGAGGAAATGTTAGCAATTAGAGTGATGACTATTCAGAATTGTCTTCTTGTAAATATTCTTTGGGCAAAGTAATAAGGCCTCTGCAAATTAATTGCGTCATTACACATGCATTCCTGATCATAGTAGAGCTATTGGTTCTTTTATTACTAATATGAATAATTGACTTCTGAGATTAGTTTATTGAAAGCACCGGGATTATGGGAGGCCATAGGAACCTGGTTTGCTAGGACTGGAAAGGTTTTGGAAGAATAGGTAAATGGTTAATTAATATTGGTGGGGTGTTCTCAAGTCCATACTGACACCTGTGATAGTCAAAATAATTTGTGCAATTGTTTTATTCATTTTGTTGCAAGTGTTAGGGTGTGTGATTAATAACAGAGCTAAGAGATGTTATAGAGTCAACTCGAAAAAAGTAAACAATCTGTGGATTTGGAAATGGAAGAATGCAAGGAGAGAGCTTATCAACAATTAAACATGTTGGAAGAGAATGAACAATTACCTAAGAGGTTGAAGACATCTATCAACTAATGGAAAGCTGATTACTAAAGTTAAATAAGGTTTAGGGATTATTTAAAGATAATCCGAGCTGTGTGTTTTAGAATTTTCCTTACATGTGCACATTTTGTGTGATAAATTATTTTTGTGAATTCCTAATTTGCAATTTGCATGTACTCATAACAGTTAAATTGATGATATTGCACTTTAAACGAACATAAAATTGAGTTCAGAAGTGTTTTAAAGTATAATTAAGTTATTTCATATTTTCAAGTGAAACACCATTTTATTAGAAATGGATTCTGTTATAAACTCTTCTTGTTTATTCTGTCTGCTCCTGCTTATTCCCTCCTGCCAATCAGATACCCGCTGCAACCTTTCTCTCCTCACAGTTTCCGTGCACATGATGTAAATGGTGTGCTGGTGGGTATGTTGTAAATGGTGTGCTGGTGGGATGCATGGATTGTGAATGAAACTTTAGTTGTGTTCCTTAAGCATCAACAATTGAAGGACTTTGGCTGAAAGACCCAATGTGGCCTGCTAAAGGCGTGGTCTGTAAATGTGTTTACTAAGAAAATATTTCATGTTGTATTATTAAATCTCTGGACTACCATTGCTGAGGGAGCAAGAAAAGATTTACTTGACTTTGAGAAATAAGTTAGTATTAGGAACTAAATGATGTGACACTGTTTATTCTGATTTGCCCAACGTGAGCTAACCATGATCATGCCATCATGAATGTGCACTTTGGCTAATTGCTTTGCATAAATTGTGTAAAAAAAACCCTGGCTTGAAGGATTTTGAGCTACTTCTCATTTTACTCCTGAAACTGTGGCTGATTTTTTTGAGATTTTGCCATAAGTAGAATGCTGTCAGAACTCTTTATGAGTATGGCTTCTAAATTTAGGGAATAACTTCTACTAAAACTTTATTACTGATGCTGATTTTGTATTTCTGTAATTGAGTCTTTATAGCATTTTCTAACCATTTCCTTTAATACTTAATGAGATTTCTGTAAAAAAAAATCCTTTAATTGATTTTTGATCTACAACTCATTTGTTGAGTGGTCCCAGTCATACATTTTTCCATATTTGTTTTACTCTGCTAATTCTATGAGATAAGTGAAGAGGGTCAGAATTCTATCTGCTCAATCAACTGGACATGTGGTGCTGAATCATTTAGGGAAATTGTGGGGTATCTAAAATTATTTACTAGGGACTTATATGTGAAATGGGTGTGCCAATTGGGTGTAAGACAATTTTACCATGCTTAAAAGCATGAGCACCAGCACTATAGCACAGGCTATCAGTGGTAAAGTGCACAGAGTTCTAAAAGCAAACTCCAGGGTCATCAAACCACTTTTTGCCTTCACCCCTCATTTTTTTAATATGTTTTTATTGGCTTTTAGGACTCTCAGACAGAATTTCAGTTTATTTAGGGGTCCAACACTTATATGGTACGAGCACCTGAGGGAATGCATCTTTAGTATGCTGGCAAACAGACCGTTGTCCTTAAATAAACTGAAATTCTGTGACATGTGACATTTCTAAGGGGATCATTAAGTCTTAAAAGCCCAGCTTTAGTGGGTCAATACAGAACAATGCTGACATGCACTATGGGGGATATGCAAAAAAGAAGCATACAGACGGGCTTCCCATTGAAAATGATAACAACATTAATTTTATTTTGTCCTCCTGCTGCCGAACCTTTGCCTATGGGGTGGGGCTGCAGAGCAGGGTAGCAGTAGTAGAACCCTCTTAACTGTGCAATGAATGTTTGGCCGGCTTTATCGGGCCACCAAAAACAGTCATGTGGACTTTCCCTGTTCTCCATGCAGGCTACATTACATTACATGCATTACAGCCTGCATGGTGAACATGCTCAGACCCTCGGTCCCTGGCTGAGCACCGGATCACGGAGCTCAGACCAATCTCAATGCTGCATTGCAGTTCATTCAAGCACTCATGATGTCAAACAATACTGAATTATGATTTGAACTTTAAGAAAGAGGTATGCACAAAATAAACTGAAGTCTCAAGCTACCTGCTGTCCACGAGACAAATAGTACCGAAATGAAGCTTGAACTGGCCTTCATAAAGCCATTTCTTTTTTTTACTTGCAACAACATTTTGGTGCCGATTCCGATCCGGTAAAAATGATTTGCGTACGACCTGTATCCGTATTTTTTTACGTACGAGTCGTGCAAGTACCGTACAAACGGGCAAGTACGATTCGTCCGTGAAAAATAACTATGAATAGCGTCGGGAAAAGTCTACGAGAGTGCGTCGGAAAGTGTTCACGTCCGAATATCGTCGGGAAAAGTGTACAAAAGTGATCCGGACAGTTTCACGTGCAAATCGTAAGACACAAGTCCGAGCGCGCAAGTACGATCCCGACCGTCCGTCCGAATACACGATCGCACGTAAAAAGGCCCGTACGGAGCCAACGCTGGTGCACACATGTACACGGGTAAACTCATGCCCGTGTACGAGCCGTACAGCCCCCTCCACCCCCAAATATGTCAGCACCGTACACCACCCTGTCTGCACTGTACCCCAGCCCCGCAACTGTACGCACCGTACCCCCATGTACGCGCCGTACCCCCATGTACGCGCCTTACCCCCCCTGTCCGCACTGTACCCCAGCCCCGCACCTGTACGTGCCGTACCCCCCCATGTACGTGCCGTAACTCCGCATGTACACACCATACCCCAGGGCCGCACGTGTACGCACCGTACCCCCACCGCATGTACGCGCCTTTCCCCCTCCTCATGTACGCGCTGCACCCCCGCATGTACGCGCCGTACCCCAGGGCCACACGTGTACGCATCGTACCCCCACCGCATGTACGTGCCTTACCCCCCTGCATGTACGCGCCATACCCCAGGGCCGCACGTGTACGCACCGTACCCCCACCGCATGTATGCGCCTTTCCCCCTCCTCATGTACACGCCACACCCCCGCATGTACGCGCCGTACCCCAGGGCTGCACATGTACGCACCGTACCCCCACCGCATGTACGCGCCTTACCCCCCGCATGTACGCGCCGTACCCCAGGGCTGCACCTGTACGCACCGTACCCCCACCGCATGTACGCGCCTTACCCCTGCCCCATGTACACGCCGCACCCCCACATGTACGCGCCGTACCCCAGGGCATCACCTGTACGCACCGAACCCCCACCGCATGTACGCGCCGCACTCCAACACCATACCCCAGCACCCTCACCCAGCATCGCGTATGTACGGATCGTACCTACGCGAAAATGACTGTTACAGAACCAGAACACTGTAAAACAGCACAAGGAGGGTCAATTCGACTCGCACAACACCACAAAACACGTCTACATGACAAAATACATCTCAATGACTGACCTGGCACATCCAAACAGCCAAACAGAGGCCCCAAATCACAACCACCACTTATAACACACCCACCAAAATTCAAACACAGCCACACCCAAAAATGGACCAATAAAATGGGCCCACACACACAACCCATGAGCCTTTGCAACAAACAGACTGCTGCCAGACCCCACTGAGAAACAACTCCACAGAGAAACTACTCCACATCACTCATACCTCCACTACACCTTCAATCACACACCTTCACACAACCTCATCCACAAACATCCCCCTCTTCACATTCACACACACACACACCGTCACATTCACACCCACACACCCACAACCATCCACACCCACACCCACACCATGCCCACAGACAAGAATCCAAAGTTCACAACGGCGGAGCTGGACCTCCTTGTCAACAAAGTCATCAGAGTCGAGCCACAGCTGTTTGGAACATTGGTCAGACAGACCAGCATATCTGCAAAATCTGCCATGTGGCAGAGGATTGTCGACAAGGTGAATGCTGTTGCGCCCATCCGAAGGACCAGGCATGAATGCCAAGCCAGGTGGTACGATCTGCGCAGGGCGGTCAAGAGGAAAATGAATGAAGAATATGCCCAGACTAACATCACTGGAGGTGGGCCGCCCCGCAGACCCGTACACTACCATCCCTGGGAGGAGAAGGTGATGGCCCTGCTACCGCCGGTGGGAGTACACGGAGTCGATGGAGTCGCAGAGCCTGGTGAGTACACAAACAACTTACGTAACATGGGGGCAATGGGGTCCACACCACATACACACCAAATGCACCCAACGTCCCCCAAGCACTCACCGCAAACAACCACACTCAAAGACCATGCTCATGCCACTAACGTCACCATGCACCCTTCACAAATCAAGGCAAGGCCATGTCCAAGCCTACAACAACCACACAAGACTGGATGTCCGGGAGGCTGGGAGGGTGGGCCCCACTCAACACATTGTGGAAATGAGACGCAGACACCAATGCCCTCAGCCCATATGGCATAGGTACATAACCATGCACAATGCACAGGGACTGGCAAAGTACTGACAAGGCAGATGACACTTGGCCCTGCTGCATGCAGCACAAGGCCCTCCTGGGACCACTGTACACTCAAACACCAACTCTACAAGCACAGCTATCTAGCACAGGAACTCACACTCACTATCATGCCAGCATGCACCATGAGGGGACAGACACATCACCTGGTAGACCCAATGACAAATCACACTACACACAACAGCAGGCCCGGTCACAACCCCCCACCCCCTAACACAAGCACACACACCCGGGGCAAGCAACGGATTTACACACTCCCACAATGGACATGTGACACAACAAGACCGATCCAGAGCCAAATAAGCATCAGAGCAAACAATCTACAGGTCAAAAACTCAGGAGAACATCCCAATCTGTCCCCCGCGACATACCCATCCCCAAGTGGACATTGAGAGGAATGCTAGGCACATCCAACTACCTGGAGGAAATGTGTCAACTTGAATATGTATGAAACATAGATGTCGCATGAAACACCATTAACATTGTCTCTCTCTCACACACAGGGCAACGTCGTCGATCTCCCCCAACACTGGGGGGGAAGAATCACAGTCCCAGGCACCGCGTGAAGACGATCCCACCGGCAGCGACGACTCTCACCACTCCGTGGATGACCCCGACCAACCGGACCCTCTGGTGCCCAAGCCCCTGCAGCACCTGCGTCAGGTACATCTGTGCCAACCACCACCCCCATTCCTGCCACATCCCAGGACACACCCAGGAGCCCTGCTCACACTGAACAACAGAGCCAGTCTGACCAGGAGGGACAAGGTTCTCCGGGCACCCAGGAGGAGGCAGGTAACCCTGCAAATGCCATCCCTCAGGGGTCCCGTAGACCCGATGTGCCCACAACGGCAGGCCAGGCTCAAGTGGGCAGGGGTGGTGGGAGTGGAGGCAGGCGGAGGCGCGAACCTGACCAGCCAGCTCAGGACCCCGGTATGTCACACATACGCAACATCCTGGACTCATACCGGTGTGACACCAGAGGAATCAACCAGGTCGTGTCAAGACTCTCCGAGATGCAGGGGACCCTCGATGACATTAAGAACCTGCAGGTCGAGCATCATGCCAGTCATCAACAACACCAAGGACGGATGGAGGCAAGACTGGCTGAGCTCCTGGCGGTGCACAGGGACGTGAGCCAATCACTCCGTCAGATCGCCCAAAGCCTGGCAAACCCTCCCTGTGCCACCAGGCGTAGACCAGCACCAGACACAGGGAGGGAGGAGGAGGAGGAGGATTCATCTGACGGAGCGTCCCTAGCATCGTCAAGGCCTGCATCTGAGGGTCCCCGGAGGAAGGTGGGTTGTCCATGGAAAAGACCGTGAGAGTCAGCGGACCATCCCCATCTCCCAGGTCACCTGGCCTGGCTCCTGGCCCTCCGGTGCAACAGCAGCACCTCATCCAATGACATTCTCTGCCACATGGACTTGCTGGTCACAGTCTGACCAATGATGACCAACACTGTGGTCTGGACTCTGATGAATTCCAATGCCAAGGATACCATCTCCCCCTGTGAACTTTGGATTCTGTTCCCCCGGTACAGCACCCAATTGTATCTACCAAACCACTTACCCCACTGTAAATAAATATTTCACTTTGGACATGAGACGTTACAGTCATTTTGCATCATTCAACGACATATGTGTGTGGAAATGTCAAACTATGCCTGAGTGTTGAACCAACTCCAGCCAACCATACCCTGGGATCAGAGTCTGGTACAGGACACACATGGGTCACAAGGTATCATTCAATGTAGGCATGGAGCACAACACTCACCTGTGATGGCCTCCGGCTGCTGAGGGGGGGCTTGCTAAACTGTGCGGAGAGACCTATTTGGGAGATCATCATCAAGGCCTAGAGGTCATGGCTCATGTGGAGGTTCCCGGGGAGGGAGTCCCAGGTATGTGTGGCCAGGTGGGAGAACAATGTCCTGTATGCTGGAGTACAGTGGATGTGAAGAACGGTGACCAGGGCAAGGTTGGATGCACGGAGTTGGCCCAACGGGATCTAGGATGACAGACGTACAAGGTTGGTTGGGGTCGGGGTTGTGGACTGCCTCCTGCGTGTGGGTGGGGAGTGTGGAGGTCCCCCTGCAGCAGACAGTGATCCATTGTAGCTATCTATGGTGGACGGTGATGTGGCTGGGGCGCAGGCTGTTGAATCTGAGGTGTGCAGATGCACCCTGGAAGTGGACCAGTTTCCTGGGAGATTGGATGTACTTGCTCCGTAGAGGGCAGGGCAGTATGTGACACGGATTTTGTCATGGACCTGGGGGATGGTCTGTCTTTTCTTGGAGTGGATATATCTGTGGATCATGTGCATAATGCAGAGGGCGTTGCAGCATGAGGTACAGATGCTGTGGACTAGCATGGCATATGTGAATGAGCCAAACATGATGCACACCATCTTGTGTGTGTGGTACTGGGTGCTTGTGCAGGGCTCTTGCGGGTGGACACAGGCACTTGACCCAGCTGGAAGGGGACAATCCTCAGACGTGCACCTCAGTCCTGTACAAGTCCAGCCTCAGGGTGCTCGTGTGCAGCTATCCATCAATAGATCTCATGCATACTTGAATGACGGAACTGCCAATGTCTGTGTCTTTGTTGAGGGTGAGGAGCACCTGGCTGTCAATGGCATACGAGCTGATGATGAGGTGCTGTGCGCATGTGATGGTGGAGAGGGGGGTCCTGGACACTCTGTAGATTGACATGCTGAGAGATGATACCTGTGCCATGTCCCAGACAATGACACCATAATATATGCTGAAACCTTGAGTCCCACTCCCATGCCGTTGCTGGGCCACAGAGCCGGTGGGGAGTGTTAGGGACGTGACCTGGTTGGTGTGACAGGGCCTGGAAGGCGGGGCAGCGCAGTGTAGGCAGTTGGAGTTGCACACTCAGCATGCAAAGGTGTTGTGTGTGTGCCCAGGGTATGTCTGACAGCAGGCGTTAGATGTGCGGATGGACATAGCTCGGAGTGTGGCTGATACATCAGACTGTATGTGATGTGGGTAATGCAAGGACAGGATGGTGGTGCAATGTGCACCTTGCATGTGCTGATGGTCCAGCCTTTGGCACCGCATGGCTGCAACAGTGGCATAGACAAGCTGAGGACAGTAAAATGAATGGGTGGAGGGAGGAAGTGAGGAGCATCCTGGAGGCGTGTGTGTTGCCAAATCTTGATACTCTGTTGGCCCTTGCTGCAGGGGCTGCAGCAGCAGGCGGCATCCCCTCGCAAAATGACAGAATTTGCACACATAGACTAGGATGTCAGAAGGACAACTGCAACAGGCGCGTGTGTAAAGTAAGGAGTGTCCAGTGTCACATGGCACACCCAGAGACAATGCATGCACAATCACCAAAGAAGCATGACACCGGATCAGGAAACTGAAGGCTGACCTGCACACAGGAGACATACCCTCAGCAGCTGTTGGTGGCCCATTGTGCGGACCAACATGCCAAAAAACATACACGACCATGTACTTCATGCCAAATAGGGAGCCTAACCCATGAGCAACTGCATGTATGTTGCTAAACTACACATGGACTCCTATGCATAATCTTCCACAACTATGCCAGATATGCCGACCATGTGTGACCTACACAGGACACCCCCTTCAACACACAGATGTGTAAATCCTACTGAGCTGGCACACAAGTGAAGGTCTTGAGCCTAACACCCCTTGCTGCACACGGAGAGTCTACAATTCCCCATTGAGCCTCATATGGGGATGTCCCACACTATGTCCACCATTAGCATCCAGTATGTTCCTTGGAGCCGTTATACACACATTGATGCCTCCATCAGAATCCACACACCATTACAGATGACTGCCAGGAAGGGTGACCATCATTTCATGGGAGCCATGCAGCACGTCATGTGGCACATGGTGAGTCGACATGTATGCATGGTAACACAACATGCACAGGAGCAGTCCCCACATGTCACAAACACGTACCACCCCCAAAATTCCTTGCTGCACTCCTTACCCCAAATTACTTGTCACCATGTCTGTGCATGTAACTCTGATCCAGCACACGTTGCTATACTCTACAGGAATGATGTTGTCACCATGCCCTTAACACATTTAGGGCCCGATTCACAGAACTAACTTAAGACAAAATCCTAAACTTACTACCATTTTGGTATTCACAGAAGGCACTTACTCATTTTGGTATTCACAGAAGGCACTTACTCATTTCGGTATTCACAGAAGTTAGGAGTCCTAACTTTAGGACTCCTAAATGCCTTCTGTGAATACCGAAAGTCTTAAAATTAGGATTTTTCTCAGTTTAGTAGTAGTATAGTTAGGACTCTTAACTTTAGGACTCCTAAATGCCTTCTGTGAATACCGAAAGTCTTAAAATTAGCATTTTTCTCAATTTAGTAGTCCTAAGTCTAAACTTAGGACTACTAAATTGAGAAAAATCCTAATTTTAAGACTTTCGGTATTCACAGAAGGCATTTAGGAGTCCTAAAGTTAGGAGTCCTAAACTTAGGACTACTAAATTGAGAAAAATCCTAATTTTAAGACTTTCGGTATTCACAGAAGGCATTTAGGAGTCCTAAAGTTAGGAGTCCTAACTATACTACTACTAAACTGAGAAAAATCCTAATTTTAAGACTTTCGGTATTCACAGTAGGCATTTAGGAGTCCTAAAGTTAGGACTCCTAACTTCTGTGAATACCGAAATGAATAAGTGCCTTCTGTGAATACCAAAATGAGTAAGTGCCTTCTGTGAATACCAAAATGGTAGTAAGTTTAGGATTTTGTCTTAAGTTAGTTCTGTGAATCGGGCCCCATGTGTCCCAGCCAATATGTGTGGAATGACATCATCACTTTAATGACACATCAGAACACACCTCCAAGTCACTTAGCACACAGTCAGCTCGACACACACATTGCAACACATGCCGCACAAGGCTCAAAGCGTGCACACTCAGACATAGGGGCTCACCATCATGAGAAGAAGTTGCGGATAAGCTGACTCCGGATGTCCTCATCCTCATCCTCATCCTCATCCTCACTTGCCCCGTGCCCGAGCCCTTCATCCTCCACGGGTGGATGATCCTGCTCATCCGGATCAAGGATGAGTGGCACGGCCTTCTCCACTGCCATGTTGTGCAGCATGCAGCACACAATGAAGATTTTGCAGACCTTCACCGGGGCATATGGGAGTGCGCCGCCGGTCTTGTGGAGGCACTGGAATCTGCTCTTCAGGAGTCCAAACGTCCTCTCAATCATGCGCCTCGTCTGCCCATGGGTGTCGTTGTACCGGTGTTCTGCGGCTGTTCTGGGGTTGCGGAGAGGTGTCATCAGCCATGGCATGTTGGGATAGCCAGAGTCCCCTACATGGAAACATCATGTGAAGAAGTGGGTCAGGAGATTCCGTAAGAAACAAAGATAGCGCTGAACACAGGACTAACAGAGTATACCCACCAACAAGACATGCTCGTTCCGCGTGCAGCTGCAGCATCATTTCTGGCACCCTGCTACGCCTCATGATGTATGCATCGTGTGTGGACCCTGGAAAACGTGCAGAGACATGGGAAATCAGCATGTTAGCAATACACACCACAAGGGCATTAATGGAGTGGTAATGTTTTCTGTTACGGAAGGCTACCTCCTGTGCCTGTGGTGGTACCAAAGCCACATGTGTCCCATCAATGGCCCCAATTACATGAGGCATCCCTCCCAGGGCATAGAACTCACCCTTGACACCTGTCAACTGCTGACGAGTGGGAAAATGGATGAATTCATCCAGGTGCAACAACATGGCTTCTATAACATCATGCAGGACACGGCTGAACATAGTCTGGGACATGCCACCGACATCAGCTAGGGTCAATTGAAACGTGCCGGTTGCAAAAAAATGTAGGGCTGCCATCACCTTCACCTTGGGGGTCAGAGCTGTAGGGTACCTGTGTTGTGGTTGGAGGTGTGGTGCAAGCCGGTGGGTCAAGTCCTCTATCAACTCTTGCGAGAATCTGTATCTGCGTATGCAGTCATGTTCACGCATGGCATCCAGGTCTGGCATTCGTCTGGGGAGAGGCGGTGCCCTGCAGAGATTTGGAAGGAATAACGAAAAGTGAGTACATTACCACACCAATGTCACTGAGGTGAGCACATGTTCAACAGCTAACACACATCTGCTTAATACAGAGTCTGTGCTGTGCAATACATCCAGGACACGTGGGCCAGCCAGGTGATACTCCTACGAACAGCCAGCCACAATAGTTGCATGGCAATGTTGATGTGACATGCCATGTAATAGCTGTTGGACAGTGTAAGTGACAAGCCAGACACATTACATGAGTGACAGACATCCACATATCAGCATTAGAAGGATGTCATCTCATACAGACAGCTGGCGGGAGTCTAGACGCACAGGTCACATGTTATCTGGAAATGGACAGATTACACACATTTCCATTAAGGGGTCCATGTCAAAAACTTATGTCACAGACATTGAGACAACGCAGACATTGCCTCACGTCAGGAAGTCATCTGCGAAACATCATGACACATGTAACGTGTGAGTCCACATGTGGCATGCTGTGCGTATATGTGTGGCATGCACAAATGCACACATACACATGTTGGATTCTGCAACAGCAGATGGAGTTGACGGAACACCAGCGGAAAGCTCATGGGAATACATGACACACACATGACATAGTCACATCGTGGCACACTGGGAGCCACATGTCAGGTGTAATTATCCGTGTACCTGGCATCAGGGGACAGTTGCGGGTGTTGCAGACTGTGCCATACCAGTGATGCAGTGCTTGACACGTAGGTCGCACATGCACACATGTGCAAAGTGTGAAGGGGAAGTGTGCCACATAGTGCCCCATCACACATGACATGTGTAAACAGCTCGTCACACATCTATTGTGCCACAACATGAGGAGACATGTGCCACCCCCAACGATAGTGATAGGCACGTACTCACGCGTGCACGGCCCGTACACGCGTGAGTACGGGCCTATCACTATCGTTGGGGGTACCGTAGGCCCTAGTGATAGGGACGTACTCACGCATGTATGGGCCGTACACGCGTGAGTACGTCCCTATCACTATGGTTGGGGGTACACGCATACCCCTACGTCACCACTGCAATGGTGGTACAGCCCGTACCCATGCTCTGGGGAGCGTGGCTACGGTCCGTACACGCGTACCCCTACATCACCACTACAATGGTGGTACGTGCCGTACCCACGCTCTGGGGGGCGTGGGTACGTCCCGTACCACCATTGTGGTGGTGACGGGTACACGTCCACGTCCACTTCCGTTGTGGTGGGACGTGGGATTGGTGGACACGCCTCCGAAGTGACCAGACCATGGAGGTAATGAATGTGCACGATGTATTGGTAATTTGTGGGGTGTGGGTTATGTTTCCTGCTCCTTGCACCCCCCCCCTTTACCCCTGGGGGTTGTTCTGACCTTCTGCGGCGTCTGCGTCGGTTTCTGTACACGAAGTGGTAGGCTATGAGGGCCGGGATGATGCGTAGGTTGGGGTCCATCGCTGTCCGTCGCGTACCGGTGCTCCTTGTTCGCATCGTCCTCAATTTCCCGGCAGTTTTTGGCTCCCGTAAAAAATGCTGCGTGCGGAGTGACGTCGGCACGAATCATACTTGCTGGTCCGTAGAACGCTGCTTCACTCCGTCCGGACGTCGCGTATGCGCCGTCCAGATTCAGATTTGTATCTATTTTTTTGCCGGTCGGTGTTTTTTACGACTCGTACGGAAATGGTAGTTCTTTGCGAATCGTACTTGCGAGTTTGTAAGCTGTTTTTCCAGGGTACGAGTCGGACGGAAAAAACCCTCCGTACGACCATTTGTACCCGGGTTTTACCGGATCGGAATCGGCACCTTTATGTTGAGAGTCTACTTTAACCAGCTTATTACTTTCATTGTACAAAACAACATGCTAAGGTTGACTTGTTTGATAATTATGGGACAAATGCATTATATTAAAGTAAGGCACACGCACATGGTGTTTGAAATTGTAGCTTTAGCTGCAGAATATTTGTCATCACAAAAGTAATTCCTCTATCATTGGCGGTCTTGCGGCAACAGTGAATATCAAAGTTTTGCTCTGCTATATATGTTCATTTTCTGACTAGACAGTTACCTGTAACCCTGTTGAGTATAAGAAATGGTAGGGGATAGGAAACAGGGGGAAACAGCCTTTACACCGCAACCGTTACAATGCATGCATTTACCCCACATGCCGTTGCAACGAAAAAGGTGTGTAGCTATGGGTAGAAGGTGTTGAATTTAACTCCAACACCTTCTCTACGGGAAACATCCATTACACCACAGTCATTGCAATGCTCTACCTTTACAACGCAGCTTTTACAACGCAACTGCCTTTACATCGCATGCCATTAAAACGCAGCCATTACAATGCATGTCACTACAACACATGCCATTACAATGCATACCATTACAACACATGCCATTACAATGCATTATAAGGTAAGGAATTGGGATTTCTTAAGTTTTAGGGTGGGTTTGGGTTTTGGGGTACATGGGAATAGTAATTTTTCCCCTACACTATCCAACACTTTCCCTACTGTTGCACTCACTGGAATGGGAATAGTAGTTTTTAGCCCTACACTTTCCAACACTTACCCTACACTTGCACTCACTGGAGTGGGAATAGTAATTTTTACCCCTACACTATCCAACACTTACCCTACTGTTGCCCCAAAGGTATTATGCATTGTACTGGTATGCGATGTAATGGTATGCGTTGTACTGGAATGCGTTGTAAATGTACTTTCTAAAAATGAGTTGTAATAGCATGCGTTGTAAAATCATGCGTTGTAATGGTAGGTGCAATGTAAAAGCCATGTTATAAAAGCATGGGTTGTAAATGTTTTCATTGTATAATCATATATTCTTCCCTACTATTGCACATACTGGAGTTGGAATAGAAAATTAATCTATTCCAACTTCCAGCGCTCCCCCGACAGCAAGTCGGGGTAAAGTTTGGCATTGTAACGGCATGCGGGGTAATGGCATGCATTGTAACGTCACATAACGGAAACAGGAGATAGTCAGAGACATAAAGAGAACACTACACGGAGAGACATGTAGTAGAGGTAGAAGGTGATATAGATAGAACGTGAAAAAAGATATGTGAGTTAGGGAGAGTAAGGAAAGTAAACAATAAGTTAAGGTAGCCAGAAGATAGCTAAAGTGAGGTAGAAAGATGAAGGTGTAGGTCGAGAAACAGAGTTAATGAAAAATTCAAGGCTTTAGAGTGCGGTAGAGAGAAACAAAGATAGGTAGAAGAATATGTAGAGAGAGGCGGAGAAGTACAGCTCTCCAAGGGGTGAGGTAGAGAGAGAGGTAAAGTAAAGATAGGGATGAATTAGAGACAGCTAAAGGCAGCAAGGTAGAAAGAGAGGCTTTAGGAAAAGCAAACAGATGCAAGGAAGAAGAGAGCAAAAATTAGAAGAGGTATAGAAAAATGGTTCAGGTAAATAGAGTAATAGAGATGAAAGACAAGTAGAAGGGGTGTAGAATAGAACAAGAAGTGTGGTGTAGAGCAAAAGGGAGGTAGTTAACAGACATGGGTTTTAGAGTGCGGTAGAAAGAAATAAAGCTAGGGAGAAGGAAATATAGAGAGAGGCAGGGAAGTGCAATACTCCAAAGGGTGAGGGGGAGACAGAGGAAGAGAGAGAGAGGTGATGTAGAGAAAGAGGTGAATTAGAGACAGGTAAAGGTAGTGAAAGATAGAGGTAGAAATAGAGACTTTAGGAAAAACAAAGAGATGCAAGGAAGAAGAGGGAAAGATTAGAAGCGGTATAGAAAAATGGTTCATATAAAGAGAGTAACAGAGAAGAGACACAAGTAGAGAGGGGTGTAGAATAAAAAGAGAAATGTAGTGTTGATCAAAAAGAAGAAGTGAAGAGACATACAGGAAATAGAGAAAGAGAGTTCAGGTTTATACAGAGGCAAAGACTTGTGAGAAATAGAGCTTCTGAGGTAGGGAACTCTCTAAAGAAATAGTTTGAGAGATATATTTGAGGTAGAGAGGTGAGTTGAAGTGCAAAAGGAGGTAAAGAGAGAGATATGTGTTTGAGTGAGCGAGAAAGAGACAGAGAAGAGTTGAAGATACAGAAAAAGAGGTTGTGAAATAGAGGTAACCAGAATGGAGTAGGACATTTTGACATGTGAAGGAAAGGGAATTGGTATGGAATGAGAGAAAGGGGAGAAGGAGAGGTGACTTAGTGAACTAATAGTGAGGTAAATTGAGATACAATAAAGAGACAGAATGGTGGGGAAGAAAGAGGCAAGGTAGTGAGGAAGAGAAATAAGATAGAGAGGTGAGGGGGAGAGGTGAGATAGAGGAAGGGCTGAGAGAGAGGTAAGGTAGTTGAGACATGGGGAGGGTGTGAGGTGATCATAGAGATCAGGTTGTGTGAGAAGTGTAATAGATGGAAGCGATGTTAAAGCAGCAGTGAGGTATAGAGAGAGGGACAAGGTACACGGAGCTGTGGTGGAGGGAGCAAATTGAGAGTAATAGCTATAGATGTAGGCACAAAGAGTTAGAAAGAGATGAGCAAATTCCTAAGAGAGAAGTAAAGGGAGATGAAGTTAAGTGAGGTATATTTAGCATATTCAGTATATTGAGATAGAGGTGAGGTAGGCACAGATGAGGTAGATAAATTTCAGATAGAAGAGGGTGGAGAGACATTGAGAAGTAGAGATATAGAGGTTTCGAGAGCGGGTTAAGATAGAAGAGGTGAGGTGAATTAAGGTGAGAAAAATGACACAGATTGATTATTTTTCGATTTCATTGCCACCAACTGCCTGAGAGTGCAAGTGTTAAGGCTAGAAAGGACGGGCATGCACACTGAGGGGAAGATATACTATTTTTAGAGCAACACAGTGCAGCAACCAAAGTTGCTGTGGTGCATTGTGCAAGGGGGATAATGCAGTGCAGACCCATCTTTATAAAAAATGGCCTGCTTCTACTCATGAATCTTGTGCTGGTAAATAAACAGGCTGTCTAGTTCCAAGTTCAACCTTTGCACCATGTGCAGAGTTGTGTGCTTGCTGTATAGGATAGGTTAGTATTGGAAGCATACACTTTCAGTTCAAAATCCTATGCCTAGACAATTCTTAAACATTCCACACATTTTACATGTGCTGTACAGGAATGTCTGGAGCAATTAGAACATTCCTCAAGCATGTGCCTCCTTCCAGGAGGTGTTTTTTTTTGCATAAAGCTCAGGCTGGCTATTTGTTTAATTTGGGTATTGATTAAAAAAATATGGTTGCTTGCACTTATCCACTCAATGGACACCCAAGTAACCTGAGTGACACAAAGGGGTGTAAAGCAATGCTAAGAACTATTTGTGGCAAGAAAAAAGGCACATTTCCAGCGCAACATGCATTTTAGGCTCGAAAGCAAACATAATTTCAAGAGTTTGTGCTGGTTTGCATAATTTTGTGTGACTCTGCTCTTGCCCAAACCATTTGTAAATCTGGCCCTATATTTCTGTTAATCATGCTTGGCTGTCAAATTAGAAAAATAAGCTAATTTTTAAGAGCAACTTTATTATGGTAGGAATTTCGACTGTCCCATGTAATTTATTTAATTTAGCCGTGGGGCCCGCGAAAAGTGTGGACCCTGGGCAATTGACCACTTTGTTCATGCATTAAAATATTTCTGCGGACTTAGACCAATTTACAGGCCACCTAATATATTGTCCAAATTGTTTATTTATTATTAGTTATTTCTGTGCATTTAGAATGCTGTCATTCACTCCTAGACTAGTGGGTCGATGATCATTCTAAATCCCAGGACACGCCCAACAGCAAATTTCATTAGAAAAAGCCATGAATTTAAAAGTTTCTTAATCTTAACTGTGACATTTCACCTTGCAAGCTCCTCCCGCAGTTTAGTCGCACTGACTGAGAGTGATCGTTCACCCACAATAGTTTTTCAAAACTGAGAACATTCAAGAAGTCAATAAGAAGGCCTTCTCTGTATGCAGGCTACAACTGGGGTATAAAATGAAAACCTTTCAGTTAAAGAGCTAGCTTTGCCGTTTTATAAAGCTTTATGTACAAGACATAAAGATGTAAATCTGACCCTTTAACAGACCAGCAAACAATGAAATTTAGCTAGGACAGATTTGGTTTTCCTGATATATAGAATGAGTCTGGCTGCCGCATTTTGAACCAACTGCAATTTATTGATATTTTTAGATGATAAACCCAATTAAGTTGAATTGCAGTAATCTAGCTGTGAGGAAACAAAGGTGTTGATAATCCATGTTCTTTTTTGTACAGTGACAAGATATATATTCTATTTCAGAATCCGAAGTTGGCAAAAACAGGTCCCAACTATTGTGTTAATCGATATGACCATTATCACGTCAGAATCAAATTTCCCTAGTTTTTTAACATAGCGAATAACTAGAGTAGGCTCCTGGCCAAGAGAAGGGGAGTGGGGCAAAAGTGATGTTTCTACACAGTTCATTGGAGGAAAGGAAAAATAATTTTTGTTTTCCCATCAGCCTTTGAGATCCTTGGCGGAGCAGTTAAATAACCTAGAACCCCTACTTCTAGCACAATGCAAACACTCCTTATTCGCAGAGGCAGACACACTGGGCTGCACACATTGCTCGTTTAAATCAGGAACCCGGGAAGTAGAAGCCAGGACAGAGCCAAAGTTAAAGTTTATACTGTTTAATTGCAGATCACTAGGCAAGCACAAGATCGAAATTCATGATCTCATCATGGATAACCAGCCTGATGCTCTGTTCCTCACGGAAACATTGCTGCACGAGGCTTCCGCCTCTGAAATACCTCAAGCTCTCCCGCATGACTATGGTGTTCTCAGACATGACCGATCTATTAAACGCGGAGGAGAAACAGCCATCATTTATAAATTAGCCTTAGAATGCACCCTTGATGCCACTAATATTGCAAACTGTGAGCGGCTTTTTCCACAATAAAAACAACAAACAATGTCAGGTTGAATAGATTTCTGATCTACCGTCCCCCAAGACAGGTAACTAACTTTACTTCCAGTCTTGTGAAAACCATAATGCAACCGGTTCTGTGCTATAACAATTTAATGATTCTGGGTGACCTAACCTACATCTTGATGACCCCATGCAGAGTGAAGCAAAATCCTTAGTGCAAGAACTAGCGGCCTTGCAGTTTGAACTTAAATCCACGCTTCCGATTCATCAATTGGGCCACTTATTAGACCCCATTTTCTCCAACTGCCTAAAGTTGGTGGCTGAAGCCCAAATGGCAGTCCTATGGTCTGACCACTATCTGGTGGTGTTTTCGATTTCAGTACAAAAACACCAGTGTGCGCCTGGAGCAAGAAACACTAGTCCGCACAGAAACTGGACCAGAGTTAATGCAGAGAGCTTTACCTATGCACTACTGCAGAAACAACCCCTATGAGGAGAAGACATTAATGTTGCGAGTCTGGCAATAGACAAATGGATTACGGAAGCACCGAATGTAGCTGCTCCATGGACCACTAAGACCCCTCAAAGACGGGCCAAATCAGCACCTTGGTTTAAAAAAGAATTAAGGTTGGTGAAAAAATCCTGCAAACATTTAGAGAGCAAATGATAAAAAGAATGCTTACAAGCTAGCACAAAAAAACTACTACTCTCTCATAAAGAAAACGTCAAATGTCAGAATAGAGCAAGCTGATAACTCTCTGAGAGAATTGTTTGTCATTCTTAAAGACCTCTCTTCTTTAGAGAGAACTATAGCGCCCGCTAGGGGTTCTCCAGAATCGTGCAATCAGATTGCCGAAGACTTCGCTACGAAGGTATCAAAAAATATGATTCCTTTCCAGATGAGGCCCGAAATGGTAATCCCATTCAATCAGAGAGAATCAAAACGCTTAAAATCAACCAAATTCTGGAGTTTTCGCTCCAGTCGTTGGAATACCTGAGAGGGGTGGCCCTCAGTATTAAATCCTGATCACCAATGGATCCAGCCACGCCCAAAATTATGAGGGAAGGACTAGACACCATATTACCCTATGTTCAGTAACTCATCCTTATCCTTATCCTTCCACTGTGGCGAGGTTCCGAGCAACTGGAAGCAAGTTTTTGTCCATCCGCTTAAGAAGAAGCCATCAGCAGATCCGGGATCATTGTATAACCTGCGTCCCATCTGACTCTTGCCTTATTTCTCTAAAATAGCAGAGAAGACAGTGAATACACAATTGGTTGTGCATATAAACAAGCACAACCTACTCCATCCAACGCAATCAGGCTTTAGAGTCATGTACTCCACGGAGTTGGCGTTACTCCTCGGCACAGAAACATTACACAGGCGGGCTGATGAGGGGCAGACTGTAGCATTCGTCCTGCTGGACTTCAGCGCAGCCTTTGACACAGTATCCCACAAACTGCTTTTGCAGGGACTCTGGTCAGGTGGGCTGGTGGGAGCTGCCCTTAAATGGGTGACCTCCTTTTACAGGAGCGCAGCTTTCAGGTCACACAATGCCCACACATGTCAAAAAGCATTCCATTCTCACAAGGAGTCCCCCAGGGCTCAATTCTGAGCCCGACTCTTTTTAATCTTTACATTCAACCACTGGCAGAGATCGTGGAAAAACACAAGGTCACCATAGGATCATATGCTGATGACAAGCAGCTTATTGTAACCTGCAACCCAGTTTTCCTCCTGCCTGAAGGACCTCACTTCTTGGATGTCTAAAAAACTGCTTGAAGCTGAACGGCAGTAAAACTGAGGTCATGGTGGTCGGGAAACACCCCTCCATCTGGAGCTCAGCATGGTGGCCTCAGATGCTGGGTCCCAAACCCCCCTAACAGGAAGAAAAAAATCAAGGAATCTGGCTTGACCCCAAACTTTCCTTTGAAACCCATACTAGGAAGGTCACAGGGAAATGTTTTGGGGCTCTCAAAATGCTAAGAAAAACTCTGGATATTCTACCAATTTCAGCCAGGAAAACCTTGGTCCACACTCTTGTTACAACTCAGTTGGACTACGGTAACGTCCTATACCTTGGAACAACGAAAAAAAGCCCACACAGGCTGCAACAAATTCAGAATGCGGCAGCCAGGCTAGTTCTTAATCTGCCGGAGAGAGTGTCCTTGGCGAAAGCCATTTATGCCCTACACTGGCTGCCCATTAACAAAAGGATTCTTTTTAAAGCCCTTTGCTTCAGTCACAGGATGTTGCAAGGTAAGGGACCTAGTTACCTAAATGATCTTCTCACCCCTTATAACCTGACACGTCATCTGAGATCAAATGGGGCGAACCCCCCCTTAAAGTTCCAAAAATTCAAAGAGCAAGAATGGGTGTGCTCTCTTTCAGTTACTGGGCTGCGAAGAACTGGAACACATTACCTTCTACACTCCGAGCTGAGCCATCTGATACCGCCTTCCCGGTAAGGACTGAAAACTTGGCTCTTCCAACTGTGAGCTCTTGGGCGCCCAACGGCCCCTACAGCTTGCTTTTGTCACCCTCTCTTCACTCTTCCTTACCGATATCACTGTAGCAGCTCCTAGTGTGGGGACACGCCAGTTGGTGTAACCAAGCGCTTTATAAATATTTGTATTATTATTACTATCATTCAGTTTTAAATTATATTGAGACAACCAACACTGGACATCGGACAGACATTTTTGTAACTTTGCTACTTTAACACTAAGGTGAACATCTACCGATAACAAAACCTGGTTATCATCGACATGCAGCAGGGCAGTCAACACACAGGCTTGGATCAAGTGGGCTAACAGCACCATGTATAAGTAAAACCGCAAGGGTGAAAGCAATGATCCTTGCGTTACTCCACATGACAACATGACAAGGGCCTAATTCCAATCGAGCAGCTTGATGAGCCAATAAACCATGGGGCCATTTTAGTGCCATATCTCTGACACTGCTGCGCTCCAGGAGCTCTCACAGAACCTAGGGGTGCACAGTATCGAAGGTGATGATAAATCCATAGCATAGCAGTTTACTTCATCAAATGCTGCAGTGACAAAACTTTCTATGTTGCAGTCTGCTTGAAATACAGCTTGGATAGGGTGGTGTAAATATGAAGGTCTTCAAAGATTAATGTTGGTTAAACACTGTCTGCTCCTGTAATGTAGCAAGATATGGGAGATGGAATACTAGTCTATAATTTTCCAAACAATCTAGATCAAAAGTTGTTTTTTTAGCAGAGGAAAGTTCCATGCTTTTTTAAAATTCAGCTGTAACAGATCCTGAAAATAGAGGAGAATTTAGTCTGTACCACAGAGTGTGTATTCAGCAACATCTCCTTATGAATTCTGAATGGTAAAAATCACCTACTAAGCCTTAGCATCTGCTAACCTTTATTAAATCCTGATATTCCTCATTGCTCAGCTGGACTAACTGGCTTAGGTTCTCAGGGATCTTTACTAGTAGCTCTTTTGAAAGAGTAATTAAAATATTATCTGAGGTTGCCGCCAATTGAGCTTTAATTGCTTTACTTTCTCTATGCATTTGGTCTCATGACATACTCCTATTTTTTGACCTGGGGCTTCCTCTGGCTTTTTAATTACATGATTACCTTAAATGTTAAGGTGCTTTAAAGATTTTATCAGAATAACAACTTGTCTCAGCCTATTTAATTGAATTTTACACTCATTGTTAAAAGAAACCCTTACAGTTTTTGGCATCTCTTCCCTGGTACTAAGGTCTAATAACCCCACAGTGTCAGGTACCAAGTCTATAGGGTTACTGAAAAAGATGGAAGATCATCAGCTTATAGGTAAAAACTGCCTTCCAGCCCTGGAGCCCATTTTAAGCTTTGCATCTTACTGTTAAACTGGAGATAATCGGACAATAATTTAATTGCCAAAGTATAGAGTAACAATGATAGTGAGCACCCTTGCCTCTTTGCCCTGTCCTATCAGAAAGGGGAATACCATTCACACACACACAAACGAACAAATGAAAAAACAGAGGAGACAGATATATTTAAAAAAATTATCACTGAAGCACATGCCTGTCAACTCGGCAAGTAAGTAGTCCTATCCTAATAAGTTGAATGATTTAAAAAAATAACTAAAAGAACAGCAAAGTGATCCACCACTATATGAGCAATTGCCGGCACATTGTGAAAGCCCCTTATATTATTTCATTTGGATCTTCTGGGTATAAAAATATCCTGATCTTCTCAGACTAGAGCAGGGATGTCAGCTAGGAGGCCTTAGCCTGCACTATTTGTACTAAGAAATGAAATAGCTCTTATATGAGAACATTTATCTGCTGGCCTCTTCGGCTTCAAGTGAATTATAATGACAGCTCCAAGGAGGTCCTGTTGGAGGGTTTCATTTACTAGAGACCTGGAAATCACGTTATCTAACTGTGGGGCAAATTGTAAGGTGAAAAGTTTAACAATTCAAATGGGAAACTATTGGGTCCCGGAGTTTTAATTGATTGTTATTGAGCCATGGTCTCAGCAAGTATATTAAGGACACCCCAGTAGAGACAAACGCTGTGTCAGAATGGAGTCTAAAAAAGTACTCAGAGTCTTGGGTGAAGAGGAACGGTACTTAGAATATGTATTGTTGTAATAGGCAGTAAGAATGCTGGCCAGTGCATATGATTTTGTAACTACATTTCCTTGATTATCATAAATCCTGTGCCTACTTTGACTCTTTGATTACCCAACCAGGAGAATAACTTGCCTGCTTTGTCTTCACATTCATATATTCGACTCTTGGAAGCCCTCTGTTGTCCAATAGATGTATTTGAACCAATATCAACTTTCCCCTCAATACAGGTTTGAAGGCATTCCAAAGAGTGAGAAGGAAGTCCACAAACGCTTTAATACATTGAAAATAAGAATCAATCCCTGTCATAATAAACCCACAAAGGTGACTGTCACTCATCCACCATGTATTTAATCTCCACATTCCACTGTTAGTTTGGACTGTTCACCCAAGTATAAATTTGATGGATGAATGTTCGGATAGGCCACATGAAAGGATGCGGGCCTCTGTTAACAGATAAAAAACAGAAAGTGGCATAATAGTGAAGATGGGAGAAGAGCTTGAGAAAAAAGTATATTCTGTTTGGGTATGGTAATAAACATGAGATGCACTTTCGAATCTCATTGATCTGACACAATGTTTAAGTCAGTTGTAATTTCCCAATGGAGTCTTGAAGTGGACCCCGATCCTCCCAGAAGTAACACAATAGCAGGCAGAACATGGCACAAAACACATCTTGAAACAAATGTGTAGTGTTGTGTAAACGAAGAATGACAAAAACCCTTTTGGTTCCTGATGGACTCTGTACGCCTATGATGTAGGAGAGTTTGTTGTGGTCCAGCAAACTGCTCGTGTGTGCTACATGTGCTGCAGCTGAAGTGCAGAAAGGATGCTGGCACCTGTGGAGTCTCAGCGCAATGCCAGATGTGTAAAGGTTTCGTGGACAAAGTAGCATCAAAGAAAATCTATACATCCGTGGCCGAGAATTGAACGAAAAGGCCTCAAACAGAGGTACCACGCCACTATGCAAATTAATGCAATATGTCACGCAGAGTGATAATGCTAAAGGCAGATGGAACCAGGCTTGGAAAAGCAGCACATTGTGACAATCCAGTGCAAGTTAAGCTATATTCTGATGTGCTATGAAGCAGAGATCAACCTGGTGGTTACGAAAAGACATTTAATCGGTTGGCCAAGTGAATATCTTAACGTTATCGCTTATCAAATCATTTGAATAGGGATAGACTTGTCTACTTACTGAAAAAACTACAGAGAGTCATCAAACCACCGCCTGCTGTGGAGCAGCCCCAGCAAGAGGGTCAGGGTTGTGCGCGCTGAGCTGTCCATAAATGAGCTTCAGAGTTGGGGCTCAGAACAACTCTGCAGATCTCCATCGGAATAAAAAGCTCCAATGGAGCACAAGGGAGAGGCCAAATCTCCTCTAACTGTCAAGTTTGACACTGAAGCCATCACGTCACAAGGCTCTAGAGATGGTTTGGATGAGCAGGTTCACCGAGAAGCGTTAGAGAGACTATTGCTGTTCACCAACAATTACACTGCTGCTGCATTCTTAAAACAGCCATCATCATTTGATGCTGCCAAAACCATAATATTGGCAATAGATGGATTGCATGGATAGAGACTTTTGGGGATTTCATAGGTGCAGTTGATGAAATAGATGACAAAAAGATTATAAAGTATCTAAAGAACATGGCTGGTGAAAGTGTAAAAGAGGACATAAAAAAGATACTACAGGATAGTCAAGTTCATACATTCATATCAAAGCAGTCTTGAATGTCAAGTTCAACCCAGTGTCAAATGTAGATTATGAACAATACATCTTCAGTCAAGAACGCCAGATAGTAGGTGAAACTAACAATGAATTTGTTGAGAGACTGGATCTCCTCAAAAAGCACTGTAAGTTTGATGAATTTAATGATGAGGAAGCTACATGCCTCAGAGTGATAGATGAATGTCTTTCAGATTCCTTTCGACAACAAGTTTCTGAAGGAAACTATGAGCTTAGAGCAAGTCTTCATGACAATTCGAGCTGAAGAGTGTGCTAATCGACAAGTGGCTGATATGGAGTCCGGAGGTGACCAGAGTGCATCAGTCATGAACATGAAAAGTAAGCCAAAGCCTATAGCTGAAGGGCACAAAGCGATGTCTCCGCAGAAAAACTAAATATGCTTCAGATGTGTGGGCTTACTTACAAGACCGCTGTGCCACCGGTGCGTCACTTTTAATATGGGAAAACGTGATGTAGCAGTGGGGCAAGAGGCTTGTAAATAAGCGCCCTGAATTGTCGTTTCTACGCGACGGCAGATGTCCTGCCATTGAACAGAATTGCAATGGCTGTGGCAAAGCGAACCATTTTATGACGGTTTGCAGGGCAAATGGAAAAGTAAGTGCATCACAGCATGAAGACAAAATGGCTGACAAAGTGTTGCATCAACGACGTTCAACATGCTCCTACAAGGACAAGCGGTCACACCAATTGAGGCAAATCGACACCAAACGGAGTCAATCGTCATAAAAAATCATCGTCAAAGAGTTCATCAGTGTCAGTTTCAAGTGAAAGTGACAATGATAACTGTGCAATGTTGATGTTTTCTTCAGAAAGGTATTCATATGTGGGACTAGTCAAATGTGAGAGAAAACATTGATGAAAGAAAGATCGACATGAAATAGCACAAAAGACCTACAATCACTGTTCAAAGATTACACTGAAGAAAAAAGGGTGTTCGATACCTTTCATTATTGTTAGCAGTGCATCAATCAATATTATTCATGAGGAGAAATATTGTGAGTTGTGAGTACCAAAACTTATGCAATGAAAGACTAAAGTATATACATGGACTTCCTCGACACCTTTATAAAGTCAAGGTTCATTTATAGGTACGACGAAACACCAGAAAACAGTGGTACAAGCTCCTATTCATGTACTTCAAGGTACGGTTTCAAGTGCCTATCAGCTCAGTTTTAACACCGCTGCTGATATGGGACTAATATCAATGAACTACGATATAAATGCTCATTATGAATTAGAAAGTCTATTTCCTTCATTATTTCATGGGTTATGAAAGCTCAAGAATATGAAAGCGCAGTAAATGAGGATGTTGATCCTATTGCACAAAGACACAGACAAATTGCATTTCACTTGCAAGAAGCTGTTGAAAGACATTTGCTGCTCAAACATGATATCATTAAACACTCCACTGGTCCAACAGCATGGGTTTCTCCTATATAATAGTACCGCCTAAAAGAGACAGTGAAGGAGCTGTACGCATTTGCGTGACAAACATCAGGCCAATAAGGCAATCGAGAGAACAATATCCAGTACCGCACATTGCTGATATGATAGCTCAATTGAATGGTGCAAAGTTTTTCTCTCGACTTGACTCGACTTAAACAAAGGATATCACCAGTTGGAACTTGGAGAGAATTGCAGGTACATTGCAACCTTTTCTACACACATTAGTCTATTTTGCTATAAGCGACTGTGTTTTGGTGTATATTCTGCTGCAGAACTTTTCCAAGACGTCGTTCGACATATCACACAACCTACTGTAACATCCTTCAACTATAGTGATGACTTATTAGTCTTCAGAGTTACTCAGAATGAGTATAACAAAGCTGTCTTGCAAGTATGTTGGTTGCTAATTGATGCTGGCTTGACTTTGAATGCTGAGAAATGTGAATTCCATAAGGCAAAATTGAAATTCTTTGGCCATATCTTTTCTGATGGGGTATGACACCTGATCCAGCTCAAGTACAAGCGCTATCTACTGCTAATCCTCCACAGGACATTTCTATGTTATGTTCATTCCTTGGAATGGCCAGTTACTGTTCTAGATACATACAAGAGTTTGCCACGGTTAGTTCACCATTATGAGAACTGACAAAAAAGAATGTGGTGCTTCAGGGGGTCACGTTAGTTTCAAGAGAATCAAGCAAGCCCTCAGAAATGCCACTGCAATGGCTTACATGATTAAGGGTGGGCAGAGTTGGCGGAGTGCCACTTTGCAGAATTCCACGGAGTTGGCTAAAAACTCAGTGGAATTCCACTCCACCCCCTGCCACCTGACCCACCCCGAGGCTGCCGCAGGCTTACCTGGTCACAGCACTGCTCCGCTTCCGTGCCCTGCCCCCGCTGTCCTCCTCCTCCTGGCTGTCTCCGTTTCCACTCCAGGCTCACTCCCAGGCAAAATGAAACTCCTCTCTTTTATGTCTTGGGGGAACTGCACATGCGCATGTGCATGCGCAGTCATCCCGAGAGTGACGTAGGGGTTTCGTATTGCCTAGGTGCGAGCCTGGAGTAGAAAGAAGACAGCCAGGAGGAGGAGGACAGCGGGGGCAGGGCAGGGCATTGAAGCACCGTGACCAGGTAAGCCTGCAGAAGCCCTTGGGGTGGGTGGCACTGTGGTAGGGCAAACTTCGCTACTCCACGGAGGCAGAATTTTTGCTGAACTCTGTACTCTGAGCGGAGTGCAGAGTCACAAAAAATCTGCAAACTTTATCTGCGGAGCGGAGTTGAACACCCACGGTTAACTTTGATCCCAAGCTTCATACAGAGGCTGTAGTTGATTCTAGCCCTGTCGGGTTAGGTGCGATTCTTGCACAGCACAGTGGACTGCCAAATGCTGAAGGCATATTGTGGCTTACAACAGTAAAAGCTTGTCAAGGACTGAACATGCTTATGCACAACCTGAGAAAGTAAGCTCGGCAGAGGTGTGGGCTTGTGAATATTTCAATGTGTTCTTATATTGAAAGCCTTTCACAGTAGTGACCGATCATCAAGCACTATTGACAATAATTGACAATCCTAAAGCCAAGATTCCTCCTCGTATTGGATGAAAGGGTCTTAGAATACAGGAATACAACTAAACAATTGTTTATTGTCCAAGGAAAGAATGCCATTACAATGTCCTAGTACCCCATCTAAGATGGCGGAAGCCTACATAAATTTCATTGTAAAATTGAGCACACCTGTTGTCATTTCACTAGAACAAATTGTCACTGCTACAAGTCAAGATAGTGACTTGCTGACAGTATTTCTCACCAATCTTGGAACCAGCACTCTAGACCGCTCCCCACGGATAGTGAGTACTTTAAATTCAGAAATGTCACAGATGAACAGTCTGTAACTCAGGAATGGCTCATCTTGCTAGGTACTCAAATTGTGACTCTGGAGAGTTTATGACAACAAGTAATTGAAGTAGCCCATGAGGGACACCGAGGAATAGTTGTCACCAAGAGAGCACTTAGAGACTAAAGTGCATATGTACAAGCCCCTATCGCCACCACAGCGTCACTTTTATCGACGTTGTGGTGGCGATAGGGGCTTAGCCTTATTTACAAGGCAGCGTTAAGCCACTTAACGTGGCTTAACGCTGCCTTGTAAATAAGGCCCCCTTTCACACTATGGTTAGCCTGAAAGGGGTAGGCAGTGGGTGTTGTGGTGGCCGTTCCACCACAACACTCATTGATTTTGACGCTTCTCCCTATGTACAAGGGCAGCGTACATAGGACGCAGCACCAAAATTAAGATCAGGTAAAACCTCGTCTTAAGTTGGCGAAACGAGGAGGAATGCATTATTTCTCCTAGTTTTTGCTTTTTCCATGTGTTCTGCCTTGTGCAGCACACATGGAAAAAGCTAAATGCCATGGATTGTTTGTGTACAGGAAGGTCCCCCTTCCTGTACATAAACAATTTTAAAACCAAAATGATATTTTGTGATTTTGATGTGTGCTGCATCATACAGCACACATAAAAGTGACAAAATGGCATTTCAGTATTGTATATGTGCAGAAAGGGACACCTTCTTACACATAAACAATTCTCCCCTGCACGCAGACACCCTTGCACTATGGTGCAAGGGTACCTCCGTTGGTGCTACACTACTAAATGTAGCACCGTTGCAGTGGGAAACGCAAGCCTGCACCATATCGTTGTAAATATGGTGCAGCCTTGCATTTCAGGCGTTAAGCCATGATGGGTGACGCCTCACTCCGCCACTGCTATTGTACATATCTCCCTAAGGGTCTGATTGCAATTTTGGCAGACAGGGTCAGTCCGTCACAAACCTGACGGATATCCCGTCCGCTGTCTTACAATTCTATGATATCCTATGGAGCTTGTAATACAGCAGACGGGATAGCATTTATGTTTGTGACGGAGTATGCCATCCACCAAGATCATAATCAGGCCCCGAGTCTGGTTTCTTCATCTCAACAAAAGGATTGAAAGAGAGTTAAAGGTCTGTCACTTACGCAACTGTCTCTCATCACACACTACTCAGCACCCTTTAACCCCTTGCATGCCCGCCCCTTTCCCCGCCCAGTGCCGCGCCTTTCATTAGCGGGCGGAGTTCATGACGAGCTGGACTCGTCATGGGCACAGCGCCACCGCAGCCCATGACGAGTCCAGCTCGTCATGGGCACTGAAGGGGTTAAACATATCAGAATTGCAATTGTATGGTAGTGGTTGAAAAATAGGAATAATTGTGCCACTCAGGAGATTATCATATAGGTGTGTCCACTTCGTCTTGATTAATACCGGTGCTGTAGGGTGAGGGACACCACTAATCCCCCTCAAGGTTTGCCAGCCGTAGCCAGCAGCAACAAGAATGATTATCCCCAGCACACGTAAACAATTTTTGAAGGTAATATCATAGCATTTTGTGAGCAACGTTTGGAAACAGTTGAATACAAATTGATGTATTTTTTTATTTTTTTATTTTATTGTCAATTTCTTCTGACAGCCTGACAGCCAACACGTGTTTCGTCACTAATGGGCAATCTCCCGCGACTTTACCAAGGCTCTGTCTTGCTTGACAGTGATCCCGTGCGTATCTAGTCAAGAGCTATCGCAGGGTATCAGAATTGCCTAACCATGCTTGGGAGAGAACTGTTGTTGATTTCTTTGGTCGTTTTGAAAATGGACATCATTAAGTGGTCATTGTTGATGAACACTCCTGTTTTCCATTGATAGAAGATCTTCCATTTATCACTCATTAAACGGTAATTGAAAGATTAGATAGCATCTTTGCAACATGGGGTATCCCTGTAATCTTGAAACCTGACAACAGTCCACCGTTAAATATTCTTGAGTTCAGAGACTTTATCAGCCATCTCAAAGTAAAACATCAGAAAAGAACTCCTCTTTAGCCCCAGGCCAATGGCCATGTGACAAGATGTGTGAGTACTCTAAAGAAAGCTGTTCAGCATGCTGCAGTAGAGAAGCTAAACCTCAAAGTTGTTTTGAATGCCACTCTTCAAACTTCGCATTCAACCTCTCACTCGACTACAGGGAAAAGTCCTGTAACCTTAATGTTTGGGAGAGCCATGACGACCAAATTACCTCAGTGTACCAACCTCAGATCAAAGATTGAGAAAGACATCTACACAGAAGATTCTGGTCACGAACGAAAAATGAAAATCTATGCTGGTTAGCGACGTCATGTGAAACATATCACTTTCAAAAATGGAGGTCGAGTAATAGTTCAAGAATCCAGAATTCAAAAATCTGATGCTCCCTTCGAGGCTTTGCCCTTTACTGTCAAAACCACTAAAGGACACATGGCAATTGCCTAACTCTCACTTCAGACATGTGGCTCATCACTCACCAAACATCGATGTCACCGTAGAGACTGGGTCCAGACAGACAGTCAATGATCCTGAGACTGCTGTTGTTTCAACTTCTCCTATGCAAATCACTGACACTACGACTGCCAGCTCCTGCTTTCCGATGACCCTACCCATCAGGACGTGTGATCCAAGCTCCACGAAGGCTTATTGAAGAGTTATAAGTAAATATATATTTATTGATTTGTTTACATATTTATTGATTTATTTAGTTGTTTTTTATTTATTAAAACAATGTGTAACTTTTTATTTAACAAAGGGGGACATGTAGTATTGTGTAAATAAAGAATTAAGGAACCCTTTTGGTTCCTGATGAACTCTGTAGACCTGTGACATAGGCGTTTGAGGGTTATGAAGTGAATGCACGTTTAAAACGTTGAGTTCTTGTTTATGCGCAGAAGAATAAAGACATGTATAGCTACTCTCCATGTGTGGCATAGTCTTTGGCGAGTACCCAAGTTAGTTAAGATGCTACAGTATGCCACAATACACTCAAAGTTCTTCTTCTTAATATTATTATTATTTATTTTAAAAAACAAAGCACTCAATTACCAAGGGTGTCCTGGCGCTAAGTTAAGGTTTCTAAATTTGCATATTGAATTTTTAAAACTAATGAAAGGAAGAAGAATATTCATTGACTAGTTAAACATTGTTGGTAAAAAGGTGGGTCTTTAAAAGCTTATGAAGTTATAAAACCTTAGGTTTGAGAGAAGTTTGTTCGGAAGGTTGTTCCATGTCTGTGCTGTAATCACAGAGAAGGCACATCCTCCCAGTCTAGATCTCTGATACCTGGGCACGGTGAGCAGATAGACAAAGGCAAAGCGAAGCAAAATAGATGTGAGATGCTTTGTTAACATACCAGAGATGGAAGTAGTTCGGGCTGCAGGGTAGGAAGAACTTGGAGCTAGTGTTACTTCTGAAGGTAAGTTGAAACACTGTCAAAAGTTCAAATACCACGTAGCTTTACAATTAATTGTAATCTATGTGAAAGATAGGTGGGAAGGCCTACATAGAGTGCACTACAATAGTCAAGTCTGCTAAGAATCAATGCTTGGATTAGTAGCTGCCCAGAATATTGGGGTATGAATGGTAAGATCTTTTTTTACTCTTTCATTTTTAAGAAGCAAAAAGTCACTAATTTATTTATATGATGTGTAAATGACAACTTTTTTGTCAAACAGAATGCCCAAGGTACGAGTAGTAGTTGCCGGTTTAAAACATTCCCCTAATGTTTGAGGCCACCATAAAAGGGACCAGTCTGAGGAATTACCGAACATCAACACTTCAGTTTTGTCTGAGCTTACCTGCAAAGAAAGGACAAGCCACTTTCCCTGGGAAGCTTGTAAAATGGGATTGAATTTGGCTAAGATTACCCTCCATGTGGATGGTAATATGAGTATCATCCAGATAGCCATAAAATTGAAACCCAAAGGTTGGCCAGAAGGGCGAGATATGTCATCAAGAGAGTGGGGCTCAGGAGTGATTCTTGGGCAAACCCACAATATATAGCTCTAAAATCTGGAAGAAATTAGGCCATCTGACCAGCCTGTGTTCCGTTCTTCAAGAAGGATTCAAATCAGCATAAAGTGTTATCTTCTAGACCAATCAAATTTAGTTTTGCTTTCGAACAAGACAGTGTTTGAGACAGTATCAAAAGTTGGCAACAAATTTAGGAGAATAAGAGCCGGTGAGTTCCCTCCATCCAGAATCATACGAATGTCATTGACAGCATCTGTGATCATCATTTCTGTTTTGAATGAAAGTCCGAAGCCTGATTGGTATTCATTGAGAATATTATTTTCCTCAATATGTGAAAATAGTTGTATGCTCACCCAACTCAAAAACAAGAAGAAGGGAAATATTAAGTGAAAGTTTTAAGGCATATTTGGATCTAAGCTTTCCTTTTTTAGGAGATGGGAAACTATGTTGTTTTGCAGAAGGTAAGGACAGTCCCACTACTAAGAGAATTGCTACAGATTGTGGTTATTAGTGGAATGATAGCGGTGGATAGTTCTTTCAAAATCTTAATTGGACAAGGATCCAGAGGTGAATCAAAATGTATGAGAGAAATTTTAGATGCCTCAAGCTCCTTCATTATTGGCATAAAATTAAACCAATTAGTAACAAACCCATCTACAAAATCGATTTTCTACAAATATAGTTACTGATGTAAAAGATGACTGTAAAGTTGAGATCTTGTTCTAAAAGAACTCAACCAGCTCTTTGCAAAGTGGGGCCTTTGCCGAATAGTCCTTGTGTTTTGCAAATGATTTGCAAATCAAAAAAAACCATTAGCAGGGTTTTTTCCTGATAACATTTTATTCTGGTAATTACTACATCTGGTCATTCTCATTAATACTTTATAGGCTCAAAGTTCCTGTTTGTATGCCCCCTTATCTGTTTCCGCATACAAGAGTCTCCATGCTCTTTCTAACTTTTTACATTTTCTTTTTGCTAATATCGTATTCTCAAGAATACCAGGGAGTCAACAGTGTTTTCTGGTGGAGGACACCGATTTTTTAGGTAAAACTTCCTCAAAAGAATTTGAAATCCTGGTATTAAACTGGTTAATGGCACCATCTGCATTATTATTTGACTAGACTTTTCACAAAACATTAGGTTGGGGTTTTTCTAAGCAATGTTTTTAATTTTTCACTATTAAGTTTGTACTAGGCACAATAGGTTGCTTATGTGGCTAATGAGTTTGGCAAACAGTCTTCCTCCATTAGCAGGAAAAAAGAAAATCACCTTGGGGTCTGACAACAATAATAATAATAAAACCATTTCTAAAGCGCCTGGTTACACTAGCATAACACAACGTTCATGATGGCATCAATAGTTACCAGCTTTGATTTAACATAGATATGGTCCAAAATGTGGCCAGCCTGATGGTTTAGTAATCGAACATGTTAAGCAGCTCACAAACCAAAAACTTATTGGCAATCTGTATAGTATTAGAATCCAGAGCATTGTCATGGGCAATATTTAAGTTACGAATATGAATAATAAATTAGTCTCAAGCTGTGATGTAGCTAGATGTACTGCCACCCTGGGCGCCCCCTAAGTTTTCCGCCTGGGTGCATGTAAGAGTGGAGAGGGGTGGGGGTTGGCATCCCATGGACGACTTGTTCCAGTGTGGTCAGGGGTGGGGGCCCATGGACAACTGGTTCTCGGGGCCGGGGGGATGGCTGCCCCCAAAAACCACCCCCTCTAGCTACGCCACTGATCTCAAGATAGGCTGCTGATATTGTCTCTAGAAATGTTCTTAAGAAATTGTTTGCTGAAGCTGGTGGACTACAAATCAACACACTTTTTACTGAACAATTATAGTTAACTGTGAGTGAAACAGTGAGAAATACTACCCCTGTAAGGGCAATGTGAACCACAAGAAACATATGAATCTTTCTTTGTAAATTATAGCTACTCTTCCACCCGTTATAGCGAATATGCGATGTTACATCGCATGCGATACATCGTATGCCATTACAATGCGGTCGTTACAACGACCGCATTGTTACATCGCATATCATTACAATGCATTTCGTTACAATGACTTTCTGTAGGGGGCTCTGGATGTTGGAATAGTATAATTTACTATTCCAACTCCAGTCTGTGCAACAGCAGGGAAGGTGTTGGATTTTAAATCCAACACCTTCTGTCCCCTACCGCAAGTCGTTGTAATGACTTGCGTTGTAATGGTTTGCAATGTAACAACGCGGTCGTTGTATCGACTGCGTTGTAATGGCATGCGATGTATCACATACAATGTAAAGGATGCCTCCTGTTTTAGTAGCTAAATTGACTGAGTGCAAAACATATCTCTGAGGCAATGTGAGTAATCGGTCCGGGCCAGAATCCTCCTTTATCTTATTTTCCATTACAGTCTAACGTGTGTTCCTACAATAACATTTGGATTTCTGCTGCACGGGTTAACAAAGAGCATGCATTAACTAAGGCACATTTAAAGCTGATCTTTAGCTTTGTCAAGGTCCACAAAAGCTTATGACCCTTATCTGACTTCACACATGTATGTTTCATATGATTTCCCCCCTTATCCTCCCCAAGAGTCTGTGGGTGAATCAAATCTACCCCACTAGTGTTGGGCAAAATACATTTTAATGAACAATCAGGATTTAGGGGAGCTGAAGGGTAAGTAACATTTCACTGTGAAAATCCAAGCAACCATAGAAACTCAAGAGACAGTCCAATACGGTCTGGATCTGGAGCACAATGGACAGCATGCTAGACCCTGGGCACAGAGCTGGAGTGGACGGGCACAGATGGCCCAGCCTTTAGCGTGCCAGCTGCCCAGCTGCGAGTCAACCATTCTTAAATAGCAAAAGAACAGCATGCACACTGCATAGGCAACAACACTTGAGCGCGCACTAAATAAAATGGCCACTCCAGTGAGGAGAGGCCTGCCGGAGTAAAAATGGCAAAGCCTGAACTTGGGTTGATGATTTTAAGGACCTGAAATACTGGAACACTTAAAAAACAATAACAGTTTCCACCATGAAGTTCTGTCATGTATCATCATTTGCAGAGATTTCGGATTCAGAGAGATCATCAGATTGAATTGCATCTTGGTCCACATTCCTTGCCTCACTGTGCCCAGCCCTATGATGGCGGGATCAACACTGTCTTCTGCTCTTTTGTCCCTTTTTTAAAGTTCGACCCCCAGCACCTTCCTTTTCCAGAATCATTTAATAAATTACTCACAGTAGAGAAAGCTGAAAATATGTTTTGCGACTGTTTGACAGAATATCAGCTTTTTAATATTGTCCTGCTATAAAAGTGTATCAAAAATATTGTTGACAAAATATTGAGAAGGTAAGTGTATATAGGTAAGGATTTATTTACAATCCTAATTCAACATTTCTTTGTCCCCCCTTGAAAATATCTCAGCAAGGTACATATATGTAGAGTTAAGAGTTAAGTGTAGTAAACATATACTAACCTACATATACTTACCTTCTTGATATTGTGGACATCAATATTTTTGCCAGGTTAATGACGACACAATATTTTGATAACATGCCACGGTTTATATGGTTGATGGCTCAATCAGAATGCTAGAAGGGGTGTCTGGCGTATTCGAGATGTCAGCCCACATTTTGAAAATATTTTCAAAGTATGACAGCAGATTCTTTCAGTCCTGGTCCGAGTAACAGAGGTCTCATTCTATGCTTCTAGTTCTGTGACTTTGACATTTTTGAATGATATACTATTTGGTGGTATGCCTGCTGAATATGGAACCTACAATATCAAGGTATAAAAATATTAAGGATAAAAAATGGAATCTAAAATATTGAAAGGTATTTAAGTATAAATTGTTCTATACCTAGATCCACATATAACTACCTTCACGATATGTATAACTTCAAGGTACACACATGTGGTGGTAGGAACAGTAAAATCAATACTTCCACTATATGCGCTTACCTTCCTATGTTTTTGTCTTCGATAGTTTGTCCACCTAGTATAAGACTTTTTGTCTTGGTGCCTCAAATAGAAGATGGCTAACAATAGTCTATTTAGCTTTGTTTTCAGTCAGAAAGACGAAAGAAAAAGAAGCACTTTAAAATCGTGTCATTACATCTTCCAGTTTTTTGCTGTGTGTGTATTTCTCAGCTATGTGCTGCTGGCGTGAGTCGCAGCTTTACTTCAATACAGTCTAAACAAAAATATCCAACATTCTACGTTTACATAAAAGATGTCATTCTTCTCTGATCTACACATGTTGACCTCTGGCGAGCATGCAAACACCTTTGACAAAAAATCTGAAGAAAAAAGTCAGTTTTTCTGTAGGCTTGGTGTTGGAAGATTACTGACTTAATTAAATGCAACTGTTGCAGAATCAATTGAACAGGGCAGAAAGCCTGTAAATATGTCATGCGCCAAATTAACTTTCTTTCATACACTGGCAATATTCCAGAGTGCTCCAAATGATTTAGGAAGCAAATAGAGCTGTTCACTATTAATTAAACAAAAAGCAATCCTTGACTCTAAATGTCATCATATTTGACTTTGTGATTGAGCAATGGGGCACACAAAAGAACATTATCCCTGCCAGAACTGGTAGAACCGGAGTTACTGGAATCTAAATTAAAAACTACTCTCTTCTGAATTTATTATAGTTCACAGAACCGCTGAAAGTATGCTGAGAAACAGAGCAGTGCACACGGTTAAAATAATACTCTTGCTCTGAAATGAAGATCGACCTATTAACTCTTTCTTTTGGTAATTTCGTTTCTGCAGAAAAATCCAATTTTGTGCAGACATAAAGACTGTTGAACAATATTGCTTTTGCAATCGCTAGACAGTGCAAACGTTGTCTATGCCCTTCATGGGCAGTGGGAAAGATGCTGTTAAATTAAAAAAGGCTTTTCTGCATTCTGTTTGATCTGGAAATGTTAGTAACCAATTGCAGGACTTTTGGATTTTTTGCAATTAGACCTTGGTAGTCCAAGTGAATTTCAAAAATACAATTAGCAATACCTATAAAATATTTTTAAAAATATTACAAAATCTGCCAATTCTTAAGCAAAATCATCTCTCTTTGCTCTTAAAAGCCAGTCTGGAATTCGTATGGATCAGACAACACCAAACCTGTGTGTAGAATATGTTTCTGGAAGCGTAGTCTCTGCTTTACCAAGTCGTATGCACGTCTGGGGAAGTTAAGCTAACATCGAAACGCAAAATTTATCAAGAGTTAGGGTACTGAAAGGGAGACCATGTTCACCTCTAGGATAAGTGAAAAATGTCCATCACAATAACTAAAATTTCAATCATTGTCACTATTAAAAGTATGGTTATGTATCAGTGTAAAATCCTCTTGTTGAGTGCAGTTCTTGATGTGTAAGCAAACGTGCAGGACCTCAACATTGTAGCAGGAGATTACTTCCAGCGCAGCAGAATAGTGGGGTTGGTGAAATTCCAAGGCTGCCTAGTCCTTTTTCCTCCTCACACCTCTTTCTTCCACCACCCTACACTTCCTGTCTCTTATTCTCAATCTTGCGATTTGTTTTTCATCCCTCATGTCACTGTTTTCCTATCTTCTTTTCTGGAGGTTGGTGTCCACAAGTTTCAATTACGTGCTCAAATTTAGCACGGGCTGTTTGCATAAACGTCACAGGTTGCATAAACGGGGGAGAGATGATGGACACTTAAGGTGCTCTACCCAAGTTTCCACAACACTCATATCCAGATGTTTACGCCAGACACAAGCCAAGGGATCGCTCAAGGGAATTTAGATCTCCATTTCAGAGCTTCAGCCAAGCTGCAAAAGATGAAGATGATGTAAGAAACCACAAGCATAATGCTAACCAGTTAGGAAATAAAGTTGTAGGGAAATGTCAGAAGAGAGCTAACAATTTAATAATAAGCTGTCTAAGATGTCAGAAACATTGCAATCATTGTTTGACCAGCCAACAGGGCTTTAAGTAAGGGTTTTTAAAACTAAAGGTTACTCTAAGTGTTTGATGTCAGAGGAGCAGTGTTCAATAATTGTGATTTACGGAAAAGCATGACTTAATATCCTTAGCAGGTCTAGCCTTTACAATGAGCTAGAGTGTAAGTTGTTGGTGCAGAAGTTTGCTTGGTCATCAGTTGAGCTCCTCAGTGTGTTCTCATTCAGCACTATTGAGTTTTGTAGAGATTCATTTTTTAGGGATTGTGTTCCTATCATGCGGGAAAGCACTGCATGTGTGGACACAGGCAGTAGCACCTGGCACGGTCCTGCAATACTTTCATCGGGCTGCAGACTTCTTTGTACTATATGAAAGAATATAGACAAAATAAACATATCCCATGCTGAGACACTTTTCTAGCTTTGGGTTGACCTAAGAGCGTGCTAGAATTACTCACTCCCTTTAGAGGTGTAGTCCTTTGCAGAATGTAATGGTTTTCAGGTTATTTGGAAAGTCAGTAAGTAGGGAGATTCTGTTCCCCAACTTTGATTGGACAGACTATATAGGCCTGGAAAGATTGCATTACGTTTAATTACATCACGAGTGCAGTTGGATCTAACAAGTCTTAAAACCTGTGAAAACAGGGAAGTCATGCCAGCTCTCAGAGAACCTGAATCAGGCAAGACTGAACGCATTACTGCAGCCTCATAAGGAATCAGCAAGGCTTCAAACATCTTCATAAATAAAGATATTGGAAGGATAATCTTGAGAAAATACATTATTGTGCTGATATTTTACTACTAAGGTAAAAAAAAATACTAACAGTCTCATAACAACAATTGTAAAATGAATCTACATCTTTCCAAACCATTCAGATAATCATACTTTATATCTTCTACATTACCAGAAGAGGGACACATTCACAGCTTCATAACCTCATGAAGGGTCAATACACTTCCAAAATACCCGGGCGAGACTAACTCCATGGAAAATACTATAAATTAGCAAACACATCATAACTGTATCAAACATCATTCAATCCAGGTCTAGGAAAGAAGCACAGCCCTAAATGAAGCTATAGTAAACACCTTGGAAAATAGTCTCTCAACATCTATTGCTGAAATTGATGTCTTCCTCTGAAAAGCAGAGGAAATATATAGTCCACAGCAGCTACAGGAACAATACTTATAAACTACTCTCCACAAATTTCCCCTTCGCCACCTAGCTGACCAAATGCTCAGACTACCAAACTTAAAAAAGCATTAGTTCAGAAGATCAAACAATCTCTAGGTACCACACCAGCACACAAGAAATGTGAACATATTTTCTTCCCGAACCCTCACAATAGGACACAACAAAGAATCTTTTATCCTCTATGATAATGACAACAATGTAAAAAGAATGATTGCAATTACCATGGAAACAAGCCTGCAAATACTCATTAAATCCCTAACATGGCTCAATGATGGTACTTTTAAGTCATTCGCCCTTTTTCTGAAATATACGTCATCTATAATTAATACTTTGAGAACAACACACCACTGATATTTGCTCTACTTCTAAACAGGAAATCAGCAACCTACAGAAAATGTATCACAATTCTCAATCAGAAAGCAAGCAATTGCATCCAAAAAACATCCTTGTGAATCAGTAAACAAGTAAAAGATTATAGATGAAAAAATTGTCGAGAATTTTTATTTTTTTCCTGCTTACTGTCATTGTTTTCTGATTTCAATGATGAGTTTCTTTGAATCGAATTGAAATTAAATTTATAAAGCGCAGCATATACCCGAAGGCGTCTTGGCGTTATACATGAAATTTGAGAGCATGCAGAACATAAGGAAGGCCGCGCTCAGATTTAGAAGTTTTAGGCGATTTGTGTAAATAGCCATGTTTTCAGGTCTTTCCTGAAATGGATCAAGGAGGGAGCTGATTTTAAGGTGATGGGTAACGTATTCCACAACCTAGCTGCTGATCTAAAAATGCTCTTTCCTCCCCAAGTAGCCTTTTTAAAAGGGGTGATTATCACGTTCCTCGCTGTTCCGGACCGCAGGGTTCTGTTAGGAACGTACCACTTCAGTTTATTTCTAAACTAATGATTTAAAAACCAGGCATAAGACTTTAAACTGACATCTCTGTCTGACTGGGAGCCAATGTAATTTTCTTATGGCTTCTTTGGCAGAGACATTCTTTGGAATGTTCAAGATGAGGCGTGCTGCCACATTCTGTACAATCTGGAGCCTGTTAAGCAGGCCTGAGTTGGTGGTAAGGTAGAGGCCATTGCAATAGTCCAGACGGGAAAGGACCAGGGCCAGGGTTACAGTTTTTAAGAGATCCTGTGGTATAAACTGCTTTATTTTGTTGATTAGTCTAATGGCCCCGAAAGAAATGGCTGTGATTTTGTTAATTTGGGCCTTGAATTTAAGTTCTTTGTCTATGATAATACCTAGGTCTTTAGTTTTAGCTACAGGTGGAGGAAGCACTCCGAGTACAGGTGGCCACCAATTGCGTGTCCAGAGAGAGGGTTTATTACCAAAGATGATGACCTCTGTCTTAGTTGCATTCAATTTTAGACAGTTGACATCCATCCAATCGCTCTCATTCTTCATGCAGTTCTTAAAGGCTTCGCCCTGGTGTTTTTCTTAATTTGTTAAAGACACCACGATCTGTGTATCGTCAGCATAGGAAGCTAAGACGAAACCAGCTTCTTTATTATTGAGGCAAGTGGCGCAACATATAAATTAAAAAGTGTGGGGCTCAGAGCAGAGCCCTGTGGAACTCCACAAGGTAAAGAGAATTGTTTAGAGGTTGCTGATCCCATTGCTACGTTAAGTTGCCGATTGGTTAAAAAGGATTTTAGAAGTTCTAGTGCCATGCCTTTTATTCCTGCTTCTTGCATACGGGCAGCCAAGATTTCATGGTTGACCGCGTCGAAGGCCGCCGAGAGGTCAAGCAACACCAAGGTGGCCGTGCCTCCTTCGTCTAGAATTGACCGAATATCCTCAGTAGCGGTGATTAAGGCTGATTCGGAGCTGTGAAATTTCCTGAAACCATGTTGTGTTTCATCCAGTAAGCCAGAGAAATCAATGTATTGAGTAATTTGTTTATTCATTAACTTCTCAATACATTTGGCAGTGAAGGGTAATCTTGCGATAGGGCGATAGTTAGCGACTTCTGAACTATCAAGATCAACTTTCCTCAAGAGAGGTAGAATTGAGGTCCGTTTCCATTCAGTGGAAAAAATTCCACTGGTGAATACTGTGTTAATGATAGAGCCCAAACCATGACCTCCCCTTCCCCCCATGAATTCAGAAAATTGTCTAATTTTGATAAATGGATTGCTCTCCCATGCGTTTCACACCGCTTTTCTCTCAAAAACTGCAACAAGTTTAAAACTCAAAACCAGAAAATATTGAATACGACGTACAAAGTTGCAAACCATGTAATGACAACAAAATTGTTTGTTTCAACTCTTCCTGTTCCCCTGCTCCTTAAAGATCGGTAGAGAGTGACCTTAGAAAAAAAACCTCTAGTAGATGCTATTTGTTACATCTTCTCACACAGCACTTTTAACTATTTTCCTACAAAAACGACATTTTGGATATTATATTGGTTACGTCCGAGGGAATCCATACATCGTGGGAATCTTTAGAATCCACAACATGTAGGAAAAAGGATACAAATGTCTTCAGGATACCTTTTGAGGAAAAAAGATGCGAAGTTTAAGCACACACTGTGACAAACACTGGTGGAGATCCCCAGCAATTAGGAGCTAAAGGCCTAGACTACTTAAAAAACATAGCCTATACCGAACATTAACAAACAACTCCAAACATAGGGAGTGATTACCGCCATTGTTGCGGTGATTGGGACCGCCCTCCTGTAAGGCAGCGGTCCCACACGTAGTATTACGATGCAACCGCCACCATGCCACTTAGTGCAGGGAAATGCCCAGTGCACCACCACCCCTGCAAATACAAGGGGGCCCGCAACAGGCCCCCAAATGCAATCCCCACCAGCCTGTGAATAGTGGTTTCACCACCATACACCGGATGGCGGGGAAGCATCATCATAATATGGCGGATGGTGCCTGCTAGGCACTGTCACCATTTTACACATGCTGACTGCTCCGCCAGGCAATAAGAACGATTGCCTGTGGCGGAACGGTGGCGGGAGGTTCCCAATCGCAATCAGGCCCTAAGTCTCAATAAATGCCACTGAATAAAAAAATGAAAAAACACAATCTATCATGCTCGTAAAACAAAATATAACTGTAAAAATTTTAATTAAAGAAGTAATTTCAAAATACAGATTACAGTAACATTTAAAACAAAGTGCCATTCCATAATAAACATCATGGGTCAAAATTATACAAAACCTGCTCTATGTGAAAAATGAATTAGAATGCAATACAAATATATTATTTCCAAATACATAATACATTTGAAATTATGATTTACTTACATTTGTGTGCTTCATACAGCTTCCAACCCAAGAGCCTCTCCAAAATTTTAAATATCTGAAAAAAGGTCAAATAAAAAAATCCCAATTTTTAAAAAAAACAAAATTATTCTACAAAGTACTGAACCCCCAAAAAATAAAAAATTCAAGATAATCTTTAAACAAATTTTTATGATTATTGATTAGTGCAACAACACAATGAATTACCAAAATAGTTGAGAAACAAGTGTTGAATAAAACATATACAACTCAAAACACCCACCCAACATACCTCACAGTAAAACACTGATCAAAAACACTAAGAGCTTCATTTATAACAAAGTGCCACAGTACGGCACCGCAAGCCCTTTGGCTGTGCCACGCTGCCGCACTTTCAAAGCACAGGGATTCCCTTCAGCACATAAACAATCTGAAATGGCATTTTACATCTTCTATGTGTGCTGCATTATCACATCTAGAACTTGCAAAATGTCATTTGTTTAATGATTGTTTATGTTCAGGAAGGGACACCTTCCTGTACATAAACAATCACCCCTCCGCTTGGGCTGTCTACAACCCTTTAGCCTTGAGGAAGACCCGCTCAGACATCTATCAATTAGGCTGTCCTAAGGGTCGAAACGTCGGCGTAACACGTTGGCTCAGCCACAATAAGTCTCATGGTGTTGAATAATGAGCACTTTCGCCATCTACCGGAGACATTAATTAATTTTGTACTGACTATTTTTTCTCATCTGTATATCCGTCCTGATCATTTGTAAATATTTTACCCTCACACATGTATATAATACGTTCACTTCACCACAGTCACTGAGCACTTTACCTCACTATAACTTGTCATTATTGTTTTGACAGCCTTGGAAATATATACCCCTATTGCAATATTCAGTAAAAAGTATAACTGAAATTCTATGAAGTGAATTCTTTTTTGTTTTGTGTTCCACCAGTATCAAAGTTGAATAATACTGTACACATTTTATTTGTCTTTGTAAAGAAATTATCCGCTTACCCAACAGAACCACTGTAGCTTTTCTGAGAAATACCCAGGTTCTGAGGGACACAGGGTCACCCCATTGTATTTTTACAAGAGAGCTAAACCTTAGCACGGAAGGAGCGGCCTCCCAGTCTTACTCTTTGACACAGGAGATAGTAGCCTGATTGAGATTGGCCAAACGCAAAGGACATGATGGTCGATACAGAGATACAAGACTGGACAAAATAGGAGCTCCTGGGGAGTGCAAGATCTTATGGGTAATGCACAAGGTCTTAAAGTGCACAAGCCTATCCACAGGGAGCTGATGCAATTAGCGGAGAAGGCCGGGGGCAGAGTAAAATTTCGGAAGGGAGAACAGCAGCCTAGCCGCGGCAGTTTGTGCCAGCTGGAGTCTTCTTATTACAAATTTGTTGACTCCTAGGTACTGAATGTTGCAGTAATCCAACCGGGATAGGATAACTGCCTGAATGACGGTTTGACGAATGCCAGGATTGAAGAGACAAAAATGGGTTTAAACCCTCTCATGAGAGCAAAACACGTGCCTGCTACAGATTTGGCCATTGTCTCAAAGGAAAAAGTATTATCCATCCAAACACCTAGATTTTTGATGAACGTTTTTGGTAAAGAAGAGGGCCCAAGGCAGGGAGGACACCAGTGGTCGCACAAAAAAATAGCATTCACCCACTCTGAAAAGGCTAATATTCCCTTTTGAAAATTGGCCAGGTCTGACAGATGATTATCAGAGAAGTAAAGTAGGAGCTGAGTGTCGCCAGCATATGACACCAGTGTGAGCCCTAAGGGTTTAATGACCTGAGCCAAAGGTTGAATGCAAATATTGAAAGTAGAGCCCAAAGGAGAGCCTTAGGGCACACCATGGTGCAGAGGATGAGTATGCAAAAAATAAATTGAATGAAAATGATGACAAAATGATCATGAAAACAATACTGAATGTACATTGGACTACAAATACCCAGGTGTTGGAAGGTAAATTATTGGTAGGGGTAAGTGTGCACTAGTAATAAGGCCACCAACGTAATATAAGGTCCAGATATGTTCTCACTAAATTATTCCGTTGCTCAACCCTTGGTAGCTGGCAACGAGCAGGCGGGCTTAATTTAAGAGACAGGCGTGTGAAGCATGTAAAAACACAAATACATTGAATAAGTAAGACACAACACACAATAGAAATCCACAACCAATTAATAAAAATAGGAAATACTTCTGTAATTAAAATGACACCAAAACAAAAATAGTCCAATATAGGGAACCAGAGACATGAGTTTTCAAAGAATAAACACTTTCTAGTGTTTAAAAACATATAGCATCACTTTGGAACATCTGATTGTGCTTGACCAGGACTAAGTCAAAGTTTGTGGCTGAGCACAATAGAGCCCTGGCCAGATACACTAATTGGGAGGCCTCGGTCAAAATTTTACCTTCTCTGGAGGATTTTTTCTTGACATTGATAGGTCCTCTCCAGCAGGCTGGATTTGCAGCGGCTTCGTCAGCTTGGGTCATTAGGAGCACCCAGTCAACTCCTGGAAGTCTTGAGCTTCGGAACTTTCAGCGGGACGAACCTGATATCCAGGCCAGGTTGCGGTGCTAGGTAGTCGCCATGACTCTTGACTTCGGTTCGGTCACCTCATGGAGCTTTTTCTAAAAGTTGCTCCAAACTTCTTCAAACTTTTGGAACTTCTTCTTCACGTTCCTCTTGAGGGTTCAAAGGGTCCACAACACAAATCCAAGGTTCCAGATTCTCTGCGTTGCTCCTCAGAGGTTGGGATTACAGTTTTCACTATGCACCTGGCCAAATCCTTAAAATTCCACTAGACGCACTCCAGGGTAGGGATTTTTTGAGGAGATGGTGCAAGGAATCTCTGTTAACCTGTTGCTTTCAGGGAGTCCACTCCTTAATCCTTTTTAAAGCAAAGCAAAGTCTTCAGGGTCAAAGTTCCCAATGTGAAGCAGGAGTAGTCCTTCAGAGTGCAAGCCTCTGGGGTGCAGGCAAGTGCAGGGAAGTCCGTCTACTTTTAGTTTCAGGCAGGCGATCTCAGTTGCTATGCAGCTGTCACATTCTGGTGGGACAAGCGGGGGGCACCCCTAACCAATGCAGTGCAGGGTGCCACCCAAAAACATAACAGTTTGATCCAAAGTGTGGCATTTTCTGGTCCCACAAAGCACTGCACTTTAAAATTCAAGATGGAGATTGTCTCTCCTTGGTAGTAAGAGCTGCTTAAACCAACCAACTGTTATGGCTCATTTTCCTTAACATTCCCTTTCCAGACCTCCTGCAAGTTACACTCTTGAGGCTGCCATCTGGCTGGGGGGTACAGGAAGAGGGTGTAGGCCTGGCTGGCATTCCTGCTCTCTTTAAAGCCAATTTGATTTGCCCAACCCCCGTCCTATCTTGTTCTCTGCAGCTACAAAGCTTCCCCCCATCAGATAACCTCTGTCTCTATGCAGGTCACTTATCACCTCATGAAAGCAGTTTGGCTAAGCAATTCTACTCTGACGAATACTCAAAACTAGCTAACTAACCACCTCTTACTCAACACCTCCAAAACTGAATTCCTTCTCATATCTCTGCCTAATCACACCCCAATATAGATCGCTGGATGAAACTCCTCACAGCCTTCAACTGCTCTCCTCATATTATTGACTCAGCCATATCTCTCTGAATCACCCTAGAAACGCACCTGAACATGAAGAATCATATTAGTAAGGTATGCAAGGGTGCTAACCACCAGATGGGGATACTTAGGAATATCAAACCATTGCTTCCACAAGATGACCTCAAGCAGGTGGTTCAAGCGCTGGTTTTGCAGAGGCTAGACTGTGGCAGTGCTATTCTCTGTGGCCTGCCCAAATATACCTTGGCTCCACTGAGGGCTTCCTTGAATGCCGCAGCCAGACTGATTACGGATACAAAGATCCCTAAAATCCCTAAATTGGTTGCCATCGGAAGCAAGAATACAACTAAAGATTGCCTGCATGACTCACAAAGCCCTCCATCTCAATAACCCCCGTTACCTGGTGCAAATGCTAGAACTATCAGGAGGGGGCAGACCATCTAGAAGTGCAAACTCTTTCCTCTTGAAACCACCGATTTTCTGCAAAAAGAGAATGAAGCACAGAGGTTTCTCAGGTTCTGCCCCGAAGATTTGGAACTCTCTCCCACCGGAAGTCCGCAGAATCTCATCAACAGCTTCTTTCATCAAGGAAGGGAAAATAATCCTTATGAACAAGTTCTTGCCTTAAATGACCCTGGCTCGTCTGTCTCACTCACCGCCCTTGGATTAACTACTATATGAGTCTATCACTTATGAAGCCCAGAATTGTTCGGTTATACTATCATAAGCTATGTTTGTTCTTCTCCAAACATGCTTTTATATTATCTAAATGTGATGTTACTTTCAAATTACGTTTCTTTTTCTTTGTTTTTTTCCCTTTCGTACCTCTGACAATCCAAATTGTGAAGCACTCTGATACCCATCTGGGTCTTGTTTGCGCTATACAAAACTTTATAAATAAATAAATAAAAATAAATGTTAAGGCTGGCCGATCAGGAGAGGCTGCTAGAAGGCTGGATTTTGACTCACAGAAAAGAAAGTTTTATAACTTCTTTTCTGTATTAGTTATGACAAATCTAACAGTGGGAAGTTATTGGATTAATTATTACCAATCTGTCAAGTCCTTGAAGTTATTATTTCAGCTCACTCCAGTCAATAGATACAGTGTATTACAGTATTCCCATGTTAGCCTATAGAGCTAAAAGGGCTGCACTGGGGAAAATAAATATTGCTAGTTTTTGCCCTCATCAGGGCAAATAAAACATATTTTAAAATGTCCCTGCTTATTTTTATATGTCACCTTTCCCTGTGGCACCTTATATGTAAAAATAAGGTAGTTTAATACTTGGAAGAACTTTTAAATCCAAAGTCGAATTTGCATATAATTTCAGCGTAAGGCAGCATGCAAAGCAGGAATGACTTTTACAATGACAGCAGGCAACACAGCAGTGCTCACTTAAATGCCTCCAAGCTGCTGGGCCTCTAAACCTACTTGCCCTACTATATACTAGGGACATACAGGTAGGTTTTTAGTGCCAATTGTAATTACACCTAATTACCATATTCCTTTGTAATCAAAGCACTGGCCCTGGGCCTAACTAGCAGAGGCCAGGGCACAGTCAGTCATTTACCACCAGTATCAATCAAAAAATAGGCGTGATCAGGGCAAAACGGATGACTTTCTCAAAAAGGGAAAATGTTTTACTTCCATAAACATTTTCAATTATTGTTTCATTTAAGTGTAACTTTAGAAGTGCACCTATGTGTGGAAGACTCTGTCCAAATATTTGTGCTTACTCACAAAGTTGTGTTATGTGTATCTCATCATATGGCCCACTCCTTTGAAACTTCCCTCAGGCCACCCACTTTACGTCCACTTACACATGCAGATTGTTTTCACATGTTACTGACAATTTTTCATCTTCACATGAAAATCTACTTCAATCCTGCCACAGTAAATCAAGAGAGCTTGCAAGGCAGATGCCAAAAGTTTGATAATTAAATCCCAAATTATTTAACCACTTGTTATGTTATGTTATGTTATTTTGAGTTTATAAGGCGCACAGCTACCTGCATATACTCTCACCTGTCTCAATGGAATAGCAAGGGCCCCATGAGTCCTAGAGTAAACAAGTAACATGGACCCCTAACTGCTGTATGGGTAGTAAAATGTAGCAATAGATTAATGATCGCCAACCTGAGCAGAAACACAAAAGTAGAGAAACATATAAATTCCAAGTCTCAGTCCAAAATATAAGTCCTCTTGCTTTATTCCAAGAACTTTAGGTACACTTCCATTTTCCAATCTTCTCAACACTTGTTGTCCAAGCCATAAACAATGCCAATACGTGTTTTGTCTATGTGGCTTTACGCCATAGACTTCATCAGGGCTAGAACAAGAGCAAAACAGCTAGATTACAATGTATTACTTCAGTTTTTTGTAAGGAAAGTGTAGTTATTCATTCACCCATAGCGTATCAGCCAATTGTGGGCATTAAACATGACAAGAGGTGTAAAAAGTGTCAAAGTTTGGTCATCGAAGGAGCAACTTACTGATTCAGTGTGGATCAATCAAAGAAGAGAGAAGGAACGACATACAAGTCAAGAAAAGCTCACCACTGGTGTTAATAAATATTCATATGGAATCAGACATCAAAAATATATAGATAAATATATGTTAGTCTGAAAAGAAATAGTTCAAAGCCAACATCTCCCCACCTCACAGTGCTCATAATAGTGTCTTTTGTTGGATATGATTTAAAGTATTTGATTATAATTAATATCGCCGATTGAATTACGAGTGTTTTCTTTATTAAGTATTGTTTTAAGTACATTGGCAGCCTGTTGCACTGTGATGTTAACTCCTGCTATACGTTTTGTGCTCGTGTCGTTTCTATGATAGGATATGTGGTCTTTATTTTTCATTTATTAACTTTTGTAGTAATGGTGGCCAATAGCTATGCATTTAACTAATGCGAGACCTATGCATTGCAAACGCTTGTTTTTAATATGCATCCTTTGCATCTCTTTTCAATTTTTACAGTAGGACGGTGTCAACAGCCAAAATCTGCAAGTTTAACTCTCCCTCATCCATGCTTAGAATTTTGAAAATACTCTTGCAGGGGAGCTGATTTTCTTGAGAAGTTGGGTAAACTACAACCCGGTGATAGCTGTCAAACATCACAGTGATGAACCGAATGCTTGAAATAATTTCAGCCACAGGCTACCTATTGGGGCCACATTCCAGTTCATTGTTTTTCACCCTCTATGCCACCTTAGTAACAGCCATAGGCAAATTATTTTTAGCTATGATCCAATAAGAACAGTCTACCAGACCCACTAGACAGGGGAACACAAGCAACTCAATAGTGGTTTCAGTCTACTTAGGCCTCATCAATGGTACTTCTTGAGTCCTGTGGCACAGAGAGCAAGGGTTCCATGCCTGGCAATGAGGGCTGAATTAACCATTAAGCAAAATAAGCACGTGCTCAGGAGATCAAGGGAAGGCGGGCATGTTAGACTTGGGGGTCTCTAGTTGGCACAGGTATGCACTTGTGACAAATATGGACCCTCGCCTCTAGTCAGGGTAAAGGGTTACACTCTTAAAATAACCCCTGCTCACCCCCTTGGTAGCTTGGCATGAGCAGACAGGCTTATCTCAGAGGCAGTGTGTAAAGCATTTGTGAACATATACAGTAATCAATTGACAACACTACAGATGGACACCACACAGGTTTTATATCAAAATAAGTGTTTTCTTTATATAGATTTACCACAAGACCATTAAACGACAAAAATACACAATACTGTTACTTTAGATGGTAGAATTTTGCTTAGTTCGCTTTAGTTCTTAAATGCGACACTTTAAGTCAATGTACCTTTTAGATGCGACACGCAGGGCAACGAAAGTGTTGCAACGATGTTGATGCGATGAAGATTTTGGTGCAAAGAAATAAAGACGTGAAGATCTTCCAGATGCGGCACGCTTCTCCGATGTTGCGAGAAGACTCGACTCGATGCTTCAGCTGCAGCGGCGACACACTTTAAGCGATGCGACGACAGCGGCCTTGGCAGCGACACTCTTCTCCGACGTTTGCGAGGCGCTTCCGCTCGATGCGATGTTGCAGCGGCGACACCCCTTTACGCGATACGACGACAGCAGCTCTGACGGCGGCACGCTTCTCCGTGGATGCGAGGCACTTTTCTTGATGCGGTGCAATGCGACAACTATGATGGCTGCGATGGCGACACGCTTCTTCCTTGATGCGAGACTCTTCTTTTGATGCGGTGCAATGCGTCAGCTACGATGGGCTGCGAAGGCGACACGCTTCTTCGGCGTTGCGAGACACTTCTTGGATGATGCGAGACGCTTCCGCTCGATGCGATGCTGCAGCGGCGACACACTTTACGAGATGCGACAACAACAGCTCCGACGGCGGCACGTTTCTCCTTCTTGAGTCGCGCTTCCAGCTCCTTGCGACACGCAGTCCCTCAGAAGGCCCAACAACAGCAGCAGGCACTTCCAAAGAACTCTGGGGAGCTGGGGGGTGAAGTCTGTTGTTCCTGAGACTTCAGCAGGAGGCAAGCTCTTTTCCAAGCCCTTGGAGATCCTTCACAAGTTGAGCAAAAGTACACACAAAGTTCCTTTCGCCTCTCTTTGGCAGTAAGACAACCACTCAGGCCAATCTCCCAGGTTCAGGGATAGTTTCCTCCTCAGCTTCTTCTGGTTCCTCCCTCAGCAGAGGTTCTTCTTGTTTTCCCAAAGTGATCTAAATTCTTGGGATCAGGGTCCCAATACTTATACCCAAAAATCCTTTGTCCTCTGAGGGCAGAGGGGCCTTTGCCTTGTTCAAACTGGTTCTGGTCAGTCCTGGAGCACTTTGTTTACCTGACTCCTTCTTTCCTTTCAGATTGCAGGGCAGAGACATCAGGCGCACCACAAGAGGTGGAGCCAGCATGGTGGAGGGAAATCACAGCCCTGGAGCACTTTGTTGACATGATTCCTTCTCTCCTTTCACAGTGCAGGGCAGAGACATCAGACGCACCACAGGGGGTGGAGCCAGCACTGTGGGGGCAGGCACTGTCCTATTCAGGTCCCAGGTGCAACTCCTCCCTCCCATCTAGATGCAGATCTCTCTATTCACCACTGGGCGGACTCACCCTGTCTCCTGGAATTCCCCAGCCCTGTCACTCAAACTCCAGACAGGGAATACACAGCCTAGCAGAGGCAGGTTTGAATAGTTAGACAGGAAAATACCTACTTTCTAAAAGTAGTATTTTCAAACACGGAATGTTAAAACTAACTTCACTAAAAGATGTATTTTATCATCCTGAATTCAGGCATACTAAATTCGAGTTTCTACCATGTTCTCTGAGTCAGTTAAGATTATAAGATGTAATAACCAAACTGCCCATTCTGGCCTATGGAGAACAGGTAGCCTTGCAATAGTGAAACACGAAAATGGCTGTAATTCACCATTAGAACATGACACACACCAGGGCATGTTCTACCTTATCTTACAATGCACCCTGCCCTTGGGCCTACCATAGGTGTGTCTGATATGAAGAAAAGGGAAGGTTTTGGGACTGGCAAGTGGGTGCACTTGCCCAGTCAGCATGACAGTACCAGACTGCACGCAGGTTCTGCAATGGCAGACCTTGGACACATGGTTACAGGCTGCTTCTGTGGATGGCACAACCAGTGCTGCAAGCCCACCAGCAGTACTTGGCAAGCCCTGGCACTCCTGGTGCACTGTACTAGGGTCTGACAGGTAAACCAAACCAACCAATCATGGAATCACTAATCAATATGTCAATTTACAATAGGGAGAGCATATGAACTTTAGCACTGGACAGCAGTGGTAAAGTGCCCAGAGTCATAAAATAGCCAACAACAGGTCAAAAAAATATAGGAGGAAGACAAAAAGTTCAGGGATGACCCTGCAAAAAGGGCCAAGTCCAACACAACCCCCTTCAAGCCAAAACGCAGGGTAGACCAATCACTACCTTGATGGGCTTCCCTGCTTTGGGCGATAGAACAAGGACCTGGCCCGCAACTGCAGTTCTACCCCAATCTGAACCTATTGGAATCCCTCTGTCCATACTCTCAGGGCCCACCAAGCTAATCCATGGGGAACCCTTCTCCTCACCTGTGGACACCACCTGTGCAGCACCTAACCTTAACTTGCTCACAGGTGTGTCCCAACAGAGAGACAGCAAAATGCCACAGTGGTCACTGACAGTAGGCAGGGATGAGACCCAGACCTTATGTCTCTCAGGGCTCTCAAACCTCTGTGGCGTCAGGGAGCGGGGGGCAGATGCCCCAGGTGCTTGGCACCCTTTGTCCACTCTCCCTCCTGTCAGGTCAGGTATGATATCCTGACACTGACCCAGGTCCATACCCGGCAGCTGGACAGGAGACTAGGGTGAGCTTTCCCACACCCGGTTCTCCTCCTCCTCCTTGGGGCTCTGTACCCTCCCACCTGGAGTGGTACCCCCTTCCAGAATTGTCAAGATGCAAGTAGCAGGTGTCCTGCACAATTCGCCCACCAGTTCAGGGGTTCTATCCTGCAACTGGGCTTCCAGGTCAGGGGGGACCCACTGAACCTGACCCTCCAACATAGGGTCTAAACCCTTCAGTTGAACCAGGGTCAGAGGCGAGGACTCCATCCCTCTGCATCCCCTTCCAGAGTGCTGTACCCTCCCACCTGGAGTGGTACACCTATAAGACACTGTTTACAGTTGTCTCTCCCTCCAGGTCAGACAACACCTGAACCTGGCTCTCCAACCTAGGGTCTAAACCCTCAGGCTGCACCGGGGTCAGAGGCGAGGACTTCCTCCATCTGCACCCCCTTCCAGAATACTGCATCCTCCCATCAGGAGCGGTACCCCCAGAAGACAAACCCATCAGGATGCTGTTTACAGTTGTCCCTCCTTCCAGGTCAGGCAACAGCTGAACCTGGCTCTACAACTCAGGGACCAACCCATGCAGTTGAACACTTGCTTGGTGCACCAGGACTTCCTTGGGAGCACACATGCCCCCCCTGAGGGTAACACATAACTCCTGTGTTGTGTGACAGTCTGCCTGGCGCAGATCTCCCAACCCCTGTCCATCTGACAGTGCGCGAAGATCCCCCAGGACAGAAGTGGTGTCACCATGGTCATTCACTGGTGATGCAGCCCTTCTGGCTGGCCCCTGACACACTGGTTCTTCCACTGGGAACTCTTTCCCCCTCTCAACCCTCAATCTGGACTTCTGCACTCTCCCAACTGGAGCAGTACTGCCAGACACCAGAACTGATGGAGGCCTGCTTACAGACACTCCCCGTTCACCAGACACTAGGGGATCCTGCACAATGGGCAGCCCCTCAGGACAGACTAGGCTCCCCACCTGGTGTTCCCTTAAAGAACCATCCAGGCTCTGAGACTGAGGTTGGGCACTACCGGGACATAACCCATTCTTACTCCTTCCCCTTAAAGACAGGACGTGAGGCCCTATACCCCTCTCACTACTACAGGACCTAGCTGGGATACTCTGAGCCACCTCCACCACACTGGGTTGGAAGATACCTGAACCACTCTTCTTGGGATCACTCCCCAATGCCTTTCCAGACCCTCTGGACTCCACCAAAAGGTCTGCCTCCAATGTGAGCTCCCTACGGTCAGAGAACTCACTCTCCAACAGGTGTTGGCATAGCTCTGGAAACAGGGACTTACAATATGCTCTCCCACAATTGGATTACACAGCCCCCTACAAGGTTTTACCAAACTATCCTTCACCTCACCATTCAGTGCCTTGCACACGTACTCCACACCCCTCTCCAGAGATTGGCAAGACAGAATCTGACTGTCTCCGTCACTCAACCCACACTCTACTGGGCGGTCTTCACACTCACACACCAGGATCTCAACCATGGGGGAATTCCTCCCACCACTAGGACTATGAATCCCTGTGCCAGTTCCCCAATCCATCCCAGGGACACTGCGCACAACTGGAGCTACCTCATATCCGTGTACCTCCTGGTATATGTTAGCCCCCTCCTTCAAGTCAGGCACCACATCTCTAGGTGTGTGTACTACTCTCCCAGCACTAGATAACTCAATATTGCTGCCACCATCTGAGCTGGATTCCTCCTCCCACTCAGCAAAGCTCAATCTCTGAGCTACACACATTTCTTGTTGCTGGGCTGAGACACTCATGGCCTCAAGCCTCTCGAGCTCTAAGTCAAGCTTCCTCATACTCAACTCATGCTCCATTTCCATTTTCTTTTCCTCTAGGGCTAACTGTCTAATTTGCCATTCCAATTCTAACTGCCCTTTTAACTTGAGCTTGGTCAGCTCCATTTTGTGCATCCTACACTCTTTTCTATCTGCCAACTCCTCTGGAGATAGACTTTTACCAGAAACACTGCTACCGGCAGGGGAAGGGGTTCTGCTTCCTCTTGCACCCACTGGCCCTTCCAGCTGCTCCTCTGCATTATCATCATCAGTGGCATTCCTTGCTTCTACCCAGGCCCTCAGCGCCTTGTAGAACTCTGCCTCATTTTTGCATCCAGTAGTGCAACCATTAAATTTTTTGCAAAAGGATTTCAGCTGTTGTACTTTGTAGCTTTCCAGTTTCTCTTCTTTCCATTCCAACTCATTATCAACAGAGACTATGGATGCTGCTTTCTCCACCATGGTTAAGCTTGGCAGTACTCAAAAATAGAAAGTCCCAAAAAGAAATCTACCAACAAGTATTGGTTGCGTTATGGTCTGCACTCACTCAGTAGTGTTCACCAATCACTGTACATGAGTCACAAATGCAAGTCCAGAATCCTCACCGCTGACCACCAATGTTAGACTTGGGGGTCTCTAGTTGGCACAGGTATGCACTTGTGACAAATAGGGACCCTCACCGCTAGTCAGGGTAAAGGGGTACACTCCTAAAATAACCCCTACTCACCCCCTTGGTAGCTTGGCACGAGCAGACAGGCTTATCTCAGAGGCAGTGTGTAAAGCATTTGTGAACACATACAGTAATCAAGTGACAACACTACAGATGGACACCACACAGGTTGTATATCAAAATAAGTTTTCTTTATATAGATTTACCACAAGACCATTAAACGACAAAAATATACAATACTATTACTTTCGATGGTAGAATTTTGCTTAGTTCGCTTTAGTTCTTAAATGCGACACTTTAAGTCAATGTACCTTTTAGATGCGACACGCAGGGCAACGAATATGGTGCAACGATGTTGATGCGATGAAGATTTTGGTGCAAAGAAATGAAGATGTGAAGATCTTCCAGATGTGGCACGCTTCTCCGATGTTGCGAGAAGACTCGACTCGATGCTTCAGCTGCAGCGGCGACACACTTTACACGATGCGACGACAAAGGCCTTGACAGCGACACTCTTCTCTGATGTTTGCGAGGCGCTTCCGCTCGATGCGATGTTGCAGCGGTGACACCCCTTTACGTGATGCGACGGCAGCAGCTCCGATGGCGGCACGCTTCTCTGTGGATGCGAGGCGCTTTTCTTGATGCGGTGCAATGCGACAACTACGATGGCTGCGAAGGCGACACGCTTCTTCCTCGATGCGAGACTCTTCTCTTGATGCGGTGCAATGTGTCACCTTCGATGACTGCAAAGGCGACACTCTTCTTTGGCGTTGCGACACACTTCTTGGATGATGCGAGACGCTTCCGCTCAGTGCGATGCTGCAGCGGCGACACACTTTACGAGATGCGACAACAACAGCTCAGACAGCGGCACGCTTCTCCTTCTTGAGTCGCGCTTCCAGCTCCTTGCGACACGCAGTCCCTCAGAAGGCCCAACAAAAGCAGCAGGCACTTCCAAAGAACTCTGGGGAGCTGGGGGGTGAAGTCTGTTGTTCCTGAGACTTCAGCAGGAGACAAGCTCTTTTCCAAGCCCTTGGAGATCCTTGACAAGTTGAGCAAAAGTACACACAAAGTTCCTTTCTCCTCTCTTTGGCAGTCAGGCAACCACTGCAGGCCAATCCCCCAGGTTCAGGGATGGTTTCCTCCTCAGCTTCTTCTGGTTCCTCCCTCAGCAGAGGTTCTTCTTGTTTTCCCAAAGTGATCTAAATTCTTGGGCTCAGGGTCCCAATACTTATACCCAAAAATCCTTTGTCCTCTGAGGGCAGAGGGGCCTTTGCCTTGTTCAAACCGGTTCTGGTCAGTCCTGGAGCACTTTGTTTACCTGACTCCTTCTTTCCTTTCAGAGTGCAGGGCAGAGACATCAGACGCACCACAGGAGGTGGAGCCAGCATTTGGGAGGGAAAGCACAGCCCTGGAGCACTTTGTTGACATGATTCCTTCTCTCCTTTCACAGTGCAGGGCAGAGACATCAGACGCACCACAGGGGGTGGAGCCAGCACTGTGGGGGCAGGCACTGTCCTATTCAGGTCCCAGGTGCAACTCCTCCCTCCCATCTAGATGCAGATCTCTCTATTCACCACTGGGCGGACTTACCCTGTCTCCTGGAATTCCCCAGCCCTGTCACTCAAACTCCAGACAGGGAATACACAGCCTAGCAGAGGCAGGTTTGAATGGTTAGACAAGAAAATACCTACTTTCTAAAAGTAGTATTTTCAAACACAGAATGTTAAAACCAACTTCACTAAAGGGTGTATTTTATCATCCTGAGTTCAGGCATACTAAATTCGAATTTCTACCATGTTCTCTGAGTCAGTTAAGATTATAAGATGTAATAACCAAACTGCCCATTCTGGCCTATGGAGAACAGGTAGCCTTGCAATAGTGAAAAACGAAAATGGCTGTAATTCACTATTAGAATATGCCACACACACCAGGGCATGTTCTACCGTATCTTACAATGCACCCTGCCCTTGGGCCTACCATAGGGGTGTCTGATATGAAGAAAAGGGAATGTTTAGGGACTGGCAAGTGGGTGCACTTGCCAAGTCAGCATGACAGTACCAGACTGCACGCAGTTTCTGCAATGGCAGACCTTGGACACATGGTTACAGGCTGCTTCTGTGGGTGGCACAACCAGTGCTGCAAGCCCACCAGCAGTACTTGGCAAGCCCTGGCACTCCTGGTGCACTGTACTAGGGTCTGACAGGTAAACCAAACCAACCAATCATGGAATCACTAGTCAATATGTCAATTTACAATAGGGAGAGCATATGCACTTTAGCACTGGACAGCAGTGGTAAAGTGCCCAGAGTCATAAAATAGCCAACAGGTCAGAAAAAATATAGGAGGAAGACAAAATGTTCAGGGATGACCCTGCAAAAAGGGGCATGTCCAACATTTTCCATTGCCGGATTTACCGTGGACCATGGGGTGAAAACTGCTAATGGTGCAACTGAACCTATAAATAAAGTGGAAGTACACAAAATTAAACATTATTTCCCATCTTGCTGTAAGTTTTGTTTCATTTTGAAAAATACAATTTAAGTTTAAGGTTTATTTTTGTTTATATTTTGAATTAAATATATATGGGATCACCAAAAATGTGCTTAGGGCCTCTAAGGGTCTTAATCCGGCCCTGCTAGCAATACCCATCACACTTAGGTTATTTGTTACAACAAGCAAAGTGATGGAAGGAATTCTCAAATTAATTTTAGCCGCTGGCAAAATACATGTTGGTCAACACGTTTATGCATATTCTGACAGGCCCTTAACAACAGTTGACTACATACAGAACTATGAGCTTGATTACGACTCTGGGGGACATAGTGCCAGCCCACCGCAGCGGCGGTCGGGAACATGCCGCCAAAGCGGCGGCATCCGACCTCTGCATTATGACATTACTGCAGGGTTGGCTGTGTGTCGGCGGCATGGTTATGGTGGCTGCATGCTGTGTCTCTAGAAAAGAGCCTGCAGCCAATGCCGGACATGCTCTAATGTCCCCAGGCGATCAGGTGCACTGTTTCCATGCAGCACGGTCTGCTGGAGAAACAGTGTGAGCAACAGTGCTGATGGCATGGCAGCAAACACAGCTGGCACCAGTAACATTTCTCAAGCACACACTCGCCCTGGAGACATGTTTGCACCCCAAATCCTGCCTTTCCCCAGACCTTTTCATGCCATGATAGGGTCGGCGGAAAGGCAGGTTATAATCAGCCAGGCAGTGAAAATGCCGAGACTGCCTCTGAGAGCTGCCGCTGCCGCCACAGCCACGGTGACAAATGCAAAAACAACAATTGATGGACAGAATGCAGAACAATGTCATACATTCACCCCAGTACAGAGATCTGGGCCTGAATCCATCGTGTTTTTGCTCACCATGCCATTCCTGTTTGAACCCAGCCATATGCAAATCAGTCTTGACCCTGTGCCTCATGGGAACAGTCCAGCCCGAACTGCCAGGCCAGGTCCTCTCTGGATTGGAAACAAGCATCCTAAGACCGGTGTCGGGGTTTCACCCCTCATCAGCCAGGATAGCTTGACTCCAGTGACATGGAGAGCACGGGACCCGCGTCTGGGCATACCCGTCCCACTCGGGGTGACAAATGCAAAAACAACAATTGATGCTCTGAACGTAAAACAATGTCATACATTCACCCCAGTACGGACATCTGGGCCTAAATCCATCTATTTTTGCTCACCATGCCATTCCTGTTTGAACCCAGCCATATGCAAATCAGTCTTGACCCTGCGCCCAATGGGAACAATCCAGACCGAACTGCCAGGCCAGGTCCTGCCTGGACTGGAAACAAGCATCCTAGGACCGGTTTCTGGGTTTCACCCCGCATCAGCCAGGATAGCTTGACTCCAGTGGCATGGTAAGCACACAGACATGTTGGCAGTGGCGGTGGTCTTGCGATGATCTGCCCTCCATGCTCGTGATGTGGCGGTTGGACCGCCAGGGTACTCGGTGATTGGACCGCCAAAATCAGGCCTAACATAAAAGAAAGCAACCACCAATATCATGCTCAAATTGGAAGAGAAGTTTGAATGCCTAATGTAAATTTAGGCGAGTAAGGCAAACAAACATAGGTATATCCTGAAGGAGCGCTAATGATAGGATATCTACTTACTGAAAAACTGAACTAGAAGTAACCACTAATGTCAAGTAGTAATTTGATGAAACTTTTGAAGGACTGATGTAAAAATGAACAGAGTAATGTAGAAAAAACAGATAAAGAATAAACAATTGTCTTAATGTAATTTTGTGGTGTGCACATTGTACAAATACATGATAGTTACACTCCTGGGTACATAGGCCATTCCCAGCTTGGTGATGCATTTCCCTAATAATATATTTCTCAAATTCTAACTAAGCATTACTTTGTTTGCCATTCCTGTTCCAGTCATCATAACATGTTTAGTTGGTGCTGTTTATATGTGGTGGTATTGGTTTTCATAATTCCTGGACATTATGACACCTCACAGATTCTAAAGTGCAGGTCTCTGTAGCAGCTTCAGCGGCCTCTTTCCGATCTTTTTTATTCTAAAGGCCCAGTGGACTGGCCTGTCCAGTATAGTCTGTACATTGGGTGTTTCTTGGGCTCTCTCTCAGTCCATTAGCTAGCAGGCCTAATCCAGGCTCAGTCCAGGAGCCTGGACAGACTGGCCATCAAACACTCAAACACTTCCAACTTTGGGCTAGGTTTACACTCATTAGGCTGTCAAGGCCCACGTGTAAGAACTTAATGATACAGACCTGCTCATTTTACAAAAATTAATTCCTACTATTAGAAATATCTTCTGGAATAGGGCATATACTCTACTTTCATAAATCATGTTCTTATTCATCAATGTTCAGTCTCCTGTAACTTGTTCTTTTATGTGATATTGTAAGTATGTTTCCCTATGTGTCTTTATTATATACCAATTTTACAGTTAATTCGAAAATGCTGTTTCATTTTATTCAGTTTAATCATATTTGCATATTCCATTTGCGGTATTGCATCAGGTATGACATATTTTGCCACTATTAAAACTCATGTAGGATATTGTGGGTATACACTGTTGTTATCATTTGACCTGAGATCAAACTACTCCCTCTTCTCTATGGTAGATTACCAGTGCTAATGGTGGTCCAATCAAGCACTGCTTACAAAAACAAACTTCACTGTATAACCATATGTTATAATTATTGAAATCAAGATATTCCTATGTTTCTTCAGAAATCTTCCATTACCTGTGTTCATGGACGCTTGCAGCCATCTTCTGAAGAGGTATCAGATGTCTTCGGTGGATAGTGAATCCCTCATGAAGGCATACCTAGCCATATTTTAGGCAAACTCAAACACTTTGTCATTTCTTGACGCAAAGCTACATAGTGCTTTAGTACCTTTAATTTTACTTGTTTTAGGAAATGTTAATTATCCAACTATATTAGTTGATTCAAATTTGTTTTGGTTCCCTTAGATGTCAGCTCTGTGCTGAGAGCTGAAAATATTGTGCTGCAACCTCAATAAATTATTCGTGAATTCTGAGAACATCAGGTTAGGTATAATGTTTGGTGCCGTGTTGAAACAAACGGTGCAGTATCAAAAATAAATTGTGAATATTCCGAAGACACATAAAAAGGTGCAGTGCTCAGGACTTACAAATGAGTAGAGTCTATGTGTGTCCGGCCTCTGATAATAAGCCCAGAAAGATGCAATGACACCGAAAGGACACACCACAAAATCTCTATCATACCTCGGACCGAAATACTGGAACGAACTTCCCCTTTTTCTAAGAGAATGCTCAAATCATTTAGTTTTTAGGAAATTACTTAAAACCACTTTGTAAATAAAAAAAAACACAGCCTTTGCAGTACAGTTGATATGTCTCCACAAAAGCGCAGAGATACTCCTCGGAGTTGATTCTGGTGCTATATAAACCCTTAAATAAATAAAATAAATAAAAACAGGAACCAACAAGCACTACTGTCCTTAAAGTGATGGCTACAACAGAAATAATTGCCTGCCAATTAGGAACATATCGTTGGAGCTGCATGCAAACAACCGGAATAGAGGCCATTAAAATAGTCCAGATAGTCAGTATTAAAATGTTTGGGTTAAAATGTGTCAGTTTGAGAAGCTTTTTGTGTGAGAATGTTGATACCTACTGCATTACTCTAGAACAGCCTTAACCATATTCTTCAGTACAGAAAGTGTAGTGTATGCTGTAAAAAAAAATTGAATGTGCCCAGTATGCTTGTTCTTGATGCAATACAAACCCCTTTGGAGATTCAAGGACAGGGCAGCCACTGTCATCTCTGGCGAAAAATGGGGGCTGGAGGGCAAGTGCTAACCTTTTATTAAACAGGGGCTTAGCTGGTGTGACAATGTACATCGTTTATCTACTATATGTCATTAGAGCTTGACTTGAGCAGTTTCAAAAATCAATGGAAGGGTCACTGTAGGAAAGGAACTCATTAAAATGAACAAATATAAAAAGATCCTTGGAGTTCCAAGTTTCCAAATGCAAAGATTTTAGTGGGAACACTCACCCACCCAGGCGAACTCACCAAAACTATTTGCGGCAGTCACAGTTCTACCTCCGTGAATCCCATTTATACACTGTTTAGAATTTATTAAATTTAAATGTGAATTAGACATAAAGGGTCAGCCGAAACCAGTGCATATTGCAAACTGATCAATACTAGGGTCAATGTAATCTCTGAACTAAATCTCAATGCTCTGGAAAACCCATAATGAGTGTAAGCCAGCCCAGCACGCTGCACTCCTCTCAAATCATAGCCGCCCCAGGCATTCTGGTGCATTTAGTCAGAGTCTTGAAAAGTCCACAGTTCCACAGCACTCAAGCAAATGGAGGACTGTTTCATTTCTTCAGTACATTCTTGCAGTCTCAATTCTGCTCGGAGAATTTTGGGCATCTTTTTTCCTACACATCTTTCTTTGCCGTTTTCATTCTCATTGTTTTGTTATCCGTCAGGAATAAAGGTTCTTGCAGGCTGCTGAAAAACAAAACAATATTTTTGATGCTGCATAACAGCACTAAGCAACTATAATTAAAGCAACAGAGCACATAATTACAACATGTAATATAATGCCAAACAGCATATCACTGAAAATCAGCACCGGCCGGTTATTTTCTGCAAAATCATTACTGACGTTTATAGTTATAGCTATAAACAATACGTAGAGTGAGATGGATGGCTTGTTGTCTATTACAATTGCCTGCTCTTGATTCAATAGCTTCCCTTCTTATTCTTCTGTTTCTTCCATGCTTGAAGTTTTTTCCCCCCTTATTAAGTGGTTGAGTGTATCCTTCCACTACTGGTGTCAGGGTACTCATTTTCTTTTATGCTCCAGCATGCAATGGGGGAGCAAGTCCTGTTCTTGGCCCTTCTCTCTTTCCCTCTCACCTTATCTCGCCCCCCCACCCCCACTTTTCCAGACAGCTCTGGGTCTTCCCCTCCCTCACTGCCTCTATGTTGCTCTCTCCCCCCCTTCTGCTGATGACACTGAGCACTGATTAGCTTTGACAGCGCTTCTAGAATAGCACTTGCACTTGCAAAGCCTGCAGTGGTGGCTGGCAATCATTGAATGTCCTTTTCTGTGCTTAATTTGAACAGGGGCTACTGCTGAGGTCAGGGTACTGATGAGCAACCCAGCAACAGGAGTTAGGGGGGCCCTTAATATCTTCTCCCCTGTGACACACACAGGTAGCTGCCCACCATCACACCTGCTGATGCTTGAAGAGTCAAGGTACTGCGAGGGCTGCTGTTGCAATGAAGGATAACTCAGCACTGCTATGGGCCCGGGCAACTCTGGCTGTATCCGGCTGTTTTCGGGGCGTAATGTAGGGTTTGTCACTACACTTACAAGTCGACGCAGACAGCTGTCTTTGACATGACTAATGGCGTTAGGAGGCACATTTTTCTCTTGTGTTACACCACAGTACTTTCGATCCTTGGTGCACATAAAGTGCAAACCATCCACCCGACAAACAGCCGGCTAGTGTCACATGCACTCTCAAGCTTTCAATGCATAACATTAGACAGACTACAAAGCATAAACTATAAAGCAAAGTACGTGTCCATTGCTGGCCTCTCTTGAATGGTAAAAGTCCTTTAAATTATAGAACCATCCAACGGTGCCCCTGACGTGGATCAAAATAAGCTCCACGGTATCTGAATCAAGTCAGGTTTGCATACATTGGAAATCACAAAAAACTTCCAGAACCACTCCTGGGAAACTGAGCCTATTGTCGATTGTATTTCTGGGATTGGATATAAATTCACAAAAAGTAATTGAGTGACTTCAACCGCGGAGCAAATTTGAAACAGTTTTTTTAGAAACATGCATTGAGTAGTAGGGCTTAAATGTGCGTTTTAAAGTGGCAGCGCTAGGAGGCAGCGGGTCAGAGAACAGTGTTTTGAAATGATTAAGGCCTTCATTACAAGTGACCTGTTAGCTTGAGCGGCATCACATTTACTTGGTATGGCATTATCTCCATTCCAAGTTCTACACCTCAATGCAGGGGATAGAGAGCGCAATAATGCTGCATGCTTTCGCTTCTCTTATTCATGTTGCAAAACTCAATAGTGTGATATCCCCCCCCCCCCCCCCCCCCAACACACACACACACAAACAAACGCTGTAACGCCAGGCAGTAGGAAGGCCAAAGTAGGTGAGGCCCAAAAAGTGAATTTCTGCTAGTGTGAAATTCAAGCTGCTGTAGCATAAAAGCTAAAGGAAGGCAGAAGAACTGGACACTTCAAACTATCAACTGAAGCTCATTGGAGACCTGTCAGATCGCACTCTGCCCGCTAATGCAGTGTAAAGTGGTTGTTTCATTACTATACATTTTAAATATGCAACATGAAACCTAACGGTGTCATGCAGATTGAGCAACAACACTGAGCAGCTGGTCTCAGCATGTCATCACGGTGAAGGCCCAATTAACAGTTGTGGCTGCCACTCATTGAAATCATGAATCCAGAGCAAAGCAATCTTGCAAGGCTTCCAAGTGCTGGCTTCCTTCTCCATGCCGCGGCTACATAAGGTGTGACTTCGAACCACTGGGTCAGGGTTGCAGTATCAGCAACAGCAGGCGGTTACAGGACCCTGGGGACGCCAGCGCCTGTGTTTACATGCATCTGTGGGCTATCAATGCACGCGCTGTGCATGTCCAGGGAGAGGCTGCAAGCAGCCACTGCGGCTGCGCATTATGCCGGTGACCACATTAGCAGGCTAGGGCTCAATGCCAATGTGATGGATCTCATAACTGTGGGCTTTCGTGAGTGACCTCTCGTGTGAACACATTTTCAAGTAATCAAAAGGACAGCCATCAAAAGGTCACATCACATTAAGCCCCTGCTCGAAGCAAAATATGAGGCGATCAATTTGGAACATCTCTGGTGCCTGGTGGACAATCCCTCTTTAATATTTAATGGGCTGCAGAGTGACAGCCTCCTCGGCTGCCCTTTGCTGCTGTTGGGCGGCTGAGACCCCCGGGCGGAACAATCTATGAGCTCCATAGGCTGGAAACACAAAAATAAAGTCCGTGCACAATCTATTGCTCGTGTTAAATGGAGAATTATTTTTTGATTTGCAATAGAACACAGTACATGTTGAAAAATAATTTTAAATATACATAAAATTACAATGCGCAATACGATGTTTTTAAATACGCTATTCTTAAGTTTAAAGGGCAGGGCTCCTTGTTTTTCAGTTAAAACCTTTCTGGGGACCAGGAGACAGAAAAAGATAGAGGGAAGCGGAAAATTGATAGATTGATAAATTGAAAACTAAGGAAGAAACAATAAGAGGAATAGAGAAAAATAAAAATACTTTTATAGGAACAAGAGCAAGATTAAAATAAAGATGGAAACAAAATGATGAAAGAAAAAGCAATGCAGGAAGAAATAAGGTGAAGGGCAAGAAATAATTATTCGCAGGGGGAAAGAAAGAGGGGTAAAAGAAGAAGGCAAGGAGAGGGATAACGAGTGGTTATGGAAGGCAGAAACAAAAGGAAATAAAAAAAGTGAGCAAATGAAAAAATAAACAAAAAAAAGAATGAAAGAAAGAAACAAGGAAATAGCAAAAGAAAAACTCTGCTACAAGAGAAGGAAAAAGAGAAGAACCAAACAAACAAAGAGGCATATTATCAAGAAACGGCGTTAAAATTATCGCCCTTGTGAATTCCCATAGAAGCCCATGTTCTGGTGTCAACATGGGCTTCTATTGGAATTCTCTGCGGCATAGTATCAAGCCCATTATCGCCGCTTTAACGGCAGTTTTCTGCCGCTAAAGCGGCGATAATTTTAACGCTGCGCTTGATAATATGCCCCAAAGGCATACCAAGATAAAAAGTACCACCACAAGAGCGATATCGTTAAATAAATGATGGGTTACTCCCTGATGCTTTGGCACACGATAAAACCTACAAAAGAAAATCTTCTTACATCCCTTCTATTTAAATAAAATAACATTACGGCACACGCATAAAAATCTCCATTAATTTACCTTCACATTTCAGTGAAATGGGACACGAAGCAATGCTGATGCTGTTTTCTAAATTTTAGTTCGACCATGCAATAGTAAGTATAGGTTGACCCGACCAACCAGTTTGCTCAGACACGGGGCCTGCTTTTTACTACTCAATTATGAATTATAATACTTTTGTGTAATTTGCATTACTTCGCCAGCCCACGTGCTCTTCACAGTCCTCACATTCTTACTGAGGAATCCAATACAAACCTTCATCATAAATGGCGAAATCTGAAAGCTTATTGAAAACACTGGTGGTAGGTTTACTAATTTGTAATGCAAAGCAACAACCAAATGTCCTGCACTGCTTTGCAGAAGGTAGAAAACACAACACTGATGCATATGTATTAAGATTGGCCTGCTGCTGCCGTCATCCCCTGCGCTGGCGCTCTTAAAGGCTGCCTTGCATGATGCATGGCATCACAGAGGTGAGAGTGCACTGGCGAGCATAGGGCTTGCAATGGAAGCATATTCTTCCAGTACAAATTCATATGTATAGACAAACATAGAGGAACTTTCAGCACATACAGAATGCACGGGTTTCTTCGTTAGTGCCTGCTTCAAGCAAGCTGGAGTTTTTGAAGCAAAGCCTGAAATAGCTATTTTAGTAGCTCTAGCTTTGCATACAAAATTATGGGCATTTGCACTGTCATGCCCCCTTAACACAAAGCAGCACAAAGCCCTTTTTTGCTAAAATAAAAAAGGCAACTTTTTTTTGCACTGGAAAGCATATATCAATGCGCTACTTTGTATCACTTTGTGACAGCGCAAACTGTTAGTAAACCTGGACCATGTTGTAATTTGAGGTGGTCACACAGTTTTTTTTGCCTTTTTCTGGACCTGCCTTTAGAACTCGGTGCACTTTACCCCTGCTAACTAGGATTAGTGTGTCTGTGCTCCCCCTGTAAACATGGATGGGTTGACGAATTCCTGATTGGCACACTTAACTTGCCTGTAAGTCCCTGGTATAAGCTGCAGAAAGTGAACCCAGGGCCTGGTAGTTAAATGCCATTTGTGAACTGCAGCATCTATTGGCCTATCCACTACAGTGGCAATGTAAACATAGCAACAGGTTTACCCTTTGTAGCCTGTCAGTTGTAGTGCAAAGCCTGTGGGGTGATCTATCAAAATATTCCTTTTTGACAGGTAAAGACCTCCCTTTTAAATATTAGTAAGTCACCCCAATGTAGGCCTTGCAGCCCACAAAGCAGGTGCATGGTCTTTAAATGTGGAACATGCAGAAAATGAATATTACCATGTCTCTGAAGTGAAAAGGCCCAAAAAGCTATGTTCACTGTGGCAGGAAGGCAGTCCTAGCTGCCCTATGTAGAAAATCAGAGTATTAATTAAAACAATAATGCTGTATGTCAGGAACGGTACCAGCTAAAAAAAACACTTCTTTTTAATGCTTATTAAACATCCAATTTAATGGTGCTGTCAAAATTGTAATAAATATTAAGGGAAAGCAACTTTTAGAAAGATACCTTTACCCTCTCTGGAGCTCCTGAAGGCTTCTATAGATTAACTCTCCAGCAAATATCAGCCTATACTTGACCTGAATAAGGCATGACCGAGGTGTGAAATTCCTCCCAGGAGTTACACAATACGTTGAGCTGAATGGACAGGGACAACTTCCCTGAGCTCATGAGAATATCCAGGGTGGGGGCTGTGGGAATCCTTTTCGCACAACAGTGTCACGTCCTGCCTAACAGGTCTGTCTGAAGCACATGTAAAACCTTTGCACTCTAAAAGAGATCAAACAGGACAAGAGAAGAATTATTCAGTATCTCCTGATTGGGCACGGAGGGATCCTGCTTTGTTTCACTAGACGTCTGTCTCCTAGTTTGTTGTGGCTCCAGGGCCTGATTCAAGCTAGATTTTAATGTTGTGCATGAGGGAAGACCCTGGTGATTTCAATATGACATTTCCACATTCACACCTAGCCCTCAGAGCCCAAGTTTAGTATCACCATTTTCAAATGCCCTGGCACATGGCATTTAGGGCCTGTTTGCAGTAAGGCAAAGAGAACCTACTGAAAAAGTGGGTAGGGTTGCTCCCGGGAACATTTAGCCTACTGATTAAAGAGTGCCGAAGAGCCACCTCCACCCACAAGCTGGTGCCATGCATAAATGTGGGACCCCCAGAGCACCTTCTCAGAACTCTTTCTGGACCTGCAAAATAATAAAAGAGGACTGGACCGGCTGTCTGAGACATGAGAGGAACTCTGAAGGACGGATCTGCCCCATCATGTACCCAGGACAAAGAAGTTGGCTCCAAAGGTCTGTTGCCTGACCTCCTGTCTGGATACAAGAACACAACATGCTGCAAGAGACCTTTTCCCTAAAGTGCCTCGCTGACCAGTGTCATTCAGACTTGCACTTGGTTTTACTGTTGGCCCCTGCCTGGAACCCTGAGCCTCTCTCACTGCATCCCCTGAGGTCCTGGGGGTTTAGAAGTGTACTCATCTGGTTGTTTGGGCACCACAAGAAAGTTTGGAAAGTTTTTCAAACTGTATATCCAGAGCTCTAGAGCTTTAGTGGGACTGCTGAAAAATGTATCTGAACAGTTCTACAGTGCCTGTTGGAATTTCAGCTTCGTCTTGATCAAAGCTTTCAGCACCTCTGAAAAAAATGACAAAGTCCTATTCTGAGCTGAGATAAATTTCAGTAAGAAATCTCCAATGCTCTGTAGCTCCAGCAGGACCAATCTGCTTCAAGTATCCAGTCTTTGGTTCCACAGCGGTGGGTACAATTTTAGTGGCAGCCCACTCAATTAATTGTATTCTTCTCTGAAAAAGTCCCATCCTGCATTGGGAGTTAGAAACCTTTTTAGATTTTTGACTTCCAGACTTTCACTGAGACAAATCCACTTGTTGTATCTCACCAGGGCTTCATTGTGTCAGCCTCAAATCGCGCCTAGGTCCCGGTCCAATGCTTCCATAGACAATTATTGGTGTTGTGTACTTTTTGGCACTATTTCTACTTAAACCTATCAAAATTTATATCACTCGTTCCCCCAGTGGATTTTTTACATTTTTGTGTCATTTTATTTATACAATTTTACTCTAGTTTTCTAATTCAGTTTTGTATTTTTATTGCTTTTTGCTTTTTTTACTTTATTATTTCCGTTTTGGTTCTGCATAAATACTTTATATGTTGCCCTCATTTAAGCCTGACTTTTCTACCAAAGGGTTAAACTAAAGTTAATTTAGTGACCTAGAGGGTTCTCCCTCACAAGTGTTGTGATTATTCCTTGAGGTGAGCAGTCCCTTACTCAAAATAAAAATCCTATTTCTTACAGAGGGTCAGCGGTAATAATACAAATATAGAATAGGCATGGCATTTGTTTAAACTAAATGGTGACTGCTCCTTCATGTTTTTGTTAGTGCAGTCATTTCAGTTGACCTCCAGTTCCAACATTTGTTTCTTCTCCCATTCTAATTTCCCCTGGAAATTCAATGTTTTTCTCTCTTCCTATGTGCTGATTGGTAAGAAACAAGCAATGAGTATCTTGATCAGTTCTTCAAGAAGCTCCTGTGGAGGATGTTCAGGTGCCTTTCCATATGTTCTGACTGAAGCTCCTCGGTCACATTCTTAGTAGGAAAAGCAGGACTGTACAACAAGTAGGAGAAATAATTTGGGGAAATACCCACTGTGGTGCGTATGACATCCTTTAGAGCTAAATAACTTTGACCACTATGGAGCAACTAGAATCTACCTTGCCCACTTATTTAAATATGGTGCAAGAGTTGTAGCTATCTCCATAAGTACCAAAGGCACTATTAGCATTCTTGAGTCTTCTGCTGCAGAGTATGAAGCTATACTTGCCACATCACTCTTACATCACCATGTGTGTTCTCTTTCAGCTGAAGTACAATGCCTCCCAACATAGCCTTCACAGAAGCCTTTCAACTGCATTTTTACCATCTCACTTTACCATCGCAACATATGCATCCCCAAAGATCTTTACACCTGGTTTGGCTAGTCTAATTTTCCCAAGACTACATTTTACCTTTCGTACCATGAAAAGGTAAATCTTACCTAGCTGGTAACGGGGGCCCAACCAGACAATCACACACTATCTTGACCTAAAAGATCCATAACTATCACCAAAAAAGCATTCACCTGGAGTGAACACCATTCTATCAGTTTGTTCCTTTGCTACCCAACTGATCAACTTTCTTCCTTATCTCCAACAATGAAGAATTGTGTAAAACACTGGAAGAGCCCCAGTCTTAGGGGCAACCCACCCTGCACAATAATACCGTATTGAGTAAACCTAAAATGCAGTTGCCTTTGACAACTTGTCCCAACGACAACTTACCAACACTCTACAAAATGTCCAACCTATGGCTGATTCTGAAATCAATAAAAGCAAAACTAAGTTTCAAATTTTTAAAAATACCATCAAGCTACCTAGGAAGTATCACTACTCCACCTTCACGGAAAGTCTCCTGCACTGCACAAAATCATAGATGAATTACGGTACCCATAGTGTACATTAGAGGATGTCACTCACTTAAAAGCTCCCTGCAGTGCGCATTAGCACATCACATCATCAAAGTCTCTGTGCTAAACCTCTTCAACAAGACACCACAGCCAAATAGAATCTTTTGCTTTCCTCAATACACCATATTCAGCTCTGTTTCCCCATTTCTTTACTTTAGCCTGCTGACAGCAAACAAAGTTTCAAATCTTGGAATAGAGGTGACACCTCTGACTCCCCTGTACATGATCACACATCTTCATGGATTTCACCAGTATTTCATCAGTCTTCACTGCCAGACGTGTTCTCAGTCTGTATTTCCTCTCTATTTCCCTCCAAAATGATCCCTAGATCATCTATATCGAACTCTTACTGTAGACACAAGGTCCCAATCCCAGCTAAGTTCAAACTAATAGCTCAGAATGGTTCCTACCCAAGTTTCTCAAAAGAGCAGACTTCATGCAGCTTCCTTCCTTCCTTGATGAAAACAAACACGTATATGACTATATAAAGGCTCTGATTTGGATGCATCACATTGTATGCCAATGGATCTCCCTCAAATACTTACAACTCAATGATACAAAAACAAATTGTCACCTACAAAAATGGTTAAGGTTCCATAATCATTACTGCTCAGACCCAAGACGCCTAGGGAATAGTTGCGCTTTATAAATGTATCACTCACTCACTCACTTCCATCGTAGCACATAGTGACCCTTGAATCTGGAACCCCTACAGTTTATTTGTAGCAAAGTAAGTAGTGATGGACTCTGATCTCGTAGAATGGCACCTCTGCCATCTCTTAAATGCCTCCCGGACCAGAATTTTCCTTCTTCAGATTCCTCCTTTCTAGACATTAGCATATCCAGAACTCTTTTGCTAGACGTCTCTAAAGACATGATCCGTTCACCACATTCTCACATTCTATCAACTTCCCTCCAACTTTCAAACACTGACCACAAAATATATAGTTCTGACTACATGTATATCATTTCTCCAAGTAGATGAATGTTTAGTAATTTCCATGTGTAAAGAAAATCACCTATAAAAGTCAAACAAAATAATTTATATACGTTGTTTACATTCGCTCATAGTAGAAACCAGAATCTGCTTTAACATTTTTTTGTCTTTTCATTAATGTTGTACTTGGAAAGCTTCATTGAAGAAGAAATCTGTCAGTTGGCACTAAGGGTCGCTCGTTTTTAAAGTTTTTTCTACTTTTTGGGGGGGTTTCAGAAGAACATAAGAACCTTGTTGGTGTTGTCAATGTGTGAAGCTTCTTTGATGTCCTCTAACCCAATCTGGGGTAAGGTGTGATGTTTTGCCCCAACCTGTCCCCCAAGATGTTTTTCCTCAACAAGGTTTTGTATGTGTAATTTGGATAGGAGCAACATTTTCAATCTGTAAGAGACAATCAGATGTCTATGGCTCCTTATATTCAAAATGTGTTCTCCCATAAAAACGATTCTACACCCTAACAGTCCAAGTACACTGAACATTAGTCCTTCAATACTTTCTTGAAACATTGGTATTTCAAAAACTGATTAATGGTTTCACACCAAAACCACAAAGGCCTATTGTGCGTAAAGGTCTGTGTATGTCAAGTTTCATTTCAACACCTTCTCCCTCTTTTGTGCATTTCCTTACTGGTGCTGGTGATGGGGGAGCACAAAACAAGGAGTGTGGAGTCCAGAGCTCGAGGCAGCACGGCAACAGCAGAAACCCTACACCACATTATGCCACGTTGATTGTGTCTGCTTTTCTGTGGCCCTGTGACTCTGGTCAGGAGAATCCTGCCAGACGTCCCAGCATGGTCCTAGTAGCCCTCACCCCTACCGTATTTGGAGACCTTTGGGGGGGGTCATGGTGTGGTAATCTGAGGTGAGTTAAGTGGGAGGAAGGAGGAACAATTTTCAAGCACGGCCCAGCGCCGGCCATTGAATTAGCGGTCCGGTCTAGTAGGTCTTGTCTGTGCAGTCTTGCGAGGGTGCTGCCATCACTGTTTGCTTGCTGCCCCATTAATCTTTCCTTGTGCATTGCCTCTAAAGGATGTGGCGAACATGGACCATGCGGTGCACGCCATGCTTTGTAAAGACTACAAAGATTGCAAAAACCCTGTATTTACAATTACAGCTCTGATTACTTCAACCGAATTTTAATTCGAAGAATGAAACCTTTTTAAGGTGACCGCATTCCTGAAAAACACAAAAAGCCCATGAAGCACAAGGGGCTTAATGGGACTAAGACGCATGAGAGGAGCTTACCTCATAATATTCAAGACTGCCAATTGTTAACTTGCCTGAGCCCTGTCTTGTCCTGCCATGTTCTTGCCCTGCCAACTGCCAACCGTCAACCTCGAGGAGAAGACTGTGTGAGACACAAACGGTGTGATTGCAATTTTTAGGCACTGCTGCCAGAGGGTTGAGCTGGGTGAAAGTGGAAACGGTCAGTCTGGGTCCAGGTGCGGTCTGCCAGCCACCTGTGAGCTCCCCCATGCTCGGCCCAATTTATGAGCAGTTGTTGGAAAATCAGCCAAGGAGACAAAGAGGGGAAGAGAAACCTGGGCATACACACATTATCCCCAAGTGGCATGGGGGCAGTTTTTAGGGACTGCTGCAGGAGGGTTGAGCCGAGGGGAATCGGGGACGGCCTTACTAGTTCCAGGTGCGGTCTGCAAGCCCCTTGAGAGCTCCCCCGCACTTGGTTCACACCAACTGCAGTATTTTCATCATTGAACTCAACATGTTTACCATCTCTCTAATGTTGTTCTTACAAGCCTTATAGTCGCTGTAAAATCTCAGTGAATACATCAAGGTAAAATTAAAGATTAACACAGTACTTTTCTGATAAGCATATAACCAGGCTAGCCAGGCAGCTGATAACATGAGGTCTGACTGTTCCTGAGGGGCCCCACATCCATTGGAAAGACTCACGAAATCATAGACTATGGGCCTGATTGTGATCTTAGGAGATGGGATACTCAGTCACAAATATGACGGATAGTCCGTCCGCCATATTACAATTGCATTATATCCTACGGAACTTGTGATATGACGGGCGAGATATCCGTCACGTTTGTGATGGAGTATTTCATTCACCAAGATCGTAATCAGGCCCTGAGTTACAAAAGTTTATAATCAGTACACCAATAATTAAAAAAACTTTAACTGGTTGCTCGTCCTCAAGCCCTCAGTAGCGGCCTGCGGCTGCCAAGGAGGAGGTGCGGGTCAGGTCAAGGAGGGGAGAGGGAGGTAGGGAGGCTCGGTGATAAAAATAAAAAAGAATGAAACTTACCTTAAAGCCGCCACCGCTGTCTCCTGCCGCATCGCGCTCTTCCTGGTTCTGAGCACAGGCTCCCAGAATGCACTGGGGCCAATCCTGATGCTGCAGAAAAGCAGCATCAGGATTGGCCTGAGCGCTTGCAAATAGTGCCCCCAGGCAGACTGGGAGCCTGTGCCCGCTCTCTCCAGCAACTCAGCTGAGGCTGGAGAGAGCTTCACTGCGCCTGAGGGTTTGGCTGGCCTGAGACGGCCGGCCACACACCTCATGCGCAGTGAAGGAAGTTCCCCCCACTCCCCCACCAGCAGTGATCCCCTGGACCCGCCCCCAAGGCTCGTCAGAGTCCTGGGGGCGGGTCAATGATATTAAAATAAAACAAAAATAAAATGGGTTTAAAACCTGTTTTATCATTGTTTTATTTGCTGAGGGCGGCGCTCCTCCGCTCCAATAGAGCAAGTCCTGCAATCTCACCTCTGGGCCAGTGCTGATGGCAGCTACTACTGGAAACACAAACACCAAATCCTATGTTGTGGATTATTTTAAATATTCAGAAAAAACCCCACAAGGAGACTTAAACCATTTGAGAACTTCGGCTTTGAGTCCTTCTTATCCAGTCTTAGCGAATGATCAGCTTGTAGAATCCAAGGTTATTCTATTAGATGATGTCCCAGCAAAGGTGCACATTTTAGACAACTTTGCTCAATTAAGTAATTATTTAGGCATTTCTAAGCTCGTTATTAAGGCACAAGTTTAATGTTCTGATTTGGAGACTTTTTCGTCAATATTTACTTCAAAGAACTCTTTATTTGTGATTGAACAAAGTCAACAACCCTTTTACACTATAGCTTTTCCAGTATTACAATCTCCGACAAAAGTTATGATCACACCCAATATAATTTTCACACAGGACTTATCGAGCCCAGATACAAGCAGTAAAAAGGCAGATATAGACCCTTTTAGCCCAGTTTAATCTATAGGACCTAGAATCATTGAATCAAAACTAACTGAACGGCAAAAGAGTATCACTCACTAGCAACTAGCCCAATAATGGATGTCCATATAGAATTAATGACAGACTCAATTAAATCTGCAGATCTTTTTGGCATATATGATACGATTATTTCTGATCCCCTGAACTCTCCTAAAGGTCCTTACCAATTTGCGTATCACCATGAATGCAGTAACAGCAGCCTTAAACTTCCACTTAGACAAATTAAATATTCAGGTGGGTTTGCTCAAGATCCTTGTGAGTATCCCAACAGCACGGCTTGGCAAGGTCATTCTCTCCCTTATCCACCACACTCAGGTTGGTTTTGTACCAGGCCGTTCTTCCAGGAATCACCTTTGCACTCTGGCCCACACCCCCTGCGTGGCCAAGGATCTCCCGGAAAACACGGTGGCCCTCTCCCTAGATGCCGAGAAGGTGTTTGACTGCATCGAGTGGGGTTACCTCTTTGCCACCATGAAAAGATTTGGACTGGTTGACTGTTATATCAGTGCTCTACTGCCCAGGTTAACTGCGGGTGGTTCCTCTCAGACTCCTTTCCATTCGGGAGAGGCAACCGCCAGGGCTGCCCTCTCTCCTATTTCTTTTAGCCATGGAACCTCTTGCCTCCGCTATCCGCCACTTGAACCACATAATGAGCGTTCCACTTGCAGGCGGATTGTCTAAGATCTATCTTTATGCTGGCGATGTCCTACTCACTCTCACTGACCTCCCCCGCTTCCTGACAGCCCTCTTGGAAGTAATCGATGACTTTGTGGTTAAAAAGTAAACTGGGACAAGAACGAGGCCCTGCAGGCACAACAAAAGCAGCGATCCATTGCTACCCTACCCTTTCCGTGGGAAATCTTCCCGTCTCAAACACCTGGGGATCCGGGTCAATAGGGGCTGGAGGGGATGGTAGCGGACAATCTGGACCCCCTGCTTGCCCAGATGAAACTGGATTTTGAAAAGTGGTCTCTCTTGGGGTTCTCTATGTGGGGCAGGGTGCAGGTGGTGAGAATGGCCACTTTACCACACTTCACATACACACTGGGCATGCTACCCATCTTAGTACCTTTGACCACCCTCCGTCTCATTGACGCACAGATCCATTCCTTCATGTGGGGCTGCATCCAAGCTAATGGCGCGTTGTTCGAGTGGAGGCCTGGGCCTCCCGTCAGTAGAACATTACGCCCTAGCTCTTCACCTCTTGCAATTGGCATATTTGCTCCCCGGCATCCTGGACCCTCTGCAGTGGACACTCACGGAATGAACGCTTCTCTCGGCGGCAAGGGACATAGCCTTCACTATGGGGATCGCGGCTCCCAGTCACGTAGTTTTCATCCTGTGCTACAGGCCACACAAAAGGCCTAGTCACACGCCCATTGGCTCTTTGAGGTTGACTCTCACTTACACATTAAGGTGCTATTATGGGGTAATGATGGACTGCATATAGATGGCCGCGCCCAAACAGGACCCCTTGGATGAAGGCGGGCATCCACACCCTGGACCTAATCTTGCATGATGGAGATCTGAAAACCTTCAACCATCTCCAGGAGTTTTGCTTTCATTCAAGGCAAACCCGGCGCCACCTGCAAATGCAGTACTGCCTGCGACGTTGTGTAGGCCCCCACACTTGGTCACTACGATTGTCACCAATAGTGGCCATTCTGATTATATGGGGCTGCCACAAAGGATTGATGTCGGGTCTTTACGGGGTACTCTCAGGCCATCTCTTTTCCCAACCTCTTCTTTGCAGCCTCCAAGCCAAATGGCAGACCCGCCTGCAAATCACTTCACAATTGGCACTGGACTCTGACAAAATTGAACAGGGCAGGTCTCCTACCAGACGCGAACTGCTGGAGAAGCACAGAGACACACTGTGACATCATTCATATCCTTAGCAAGGGTTGCTCGATCCAGTCTTTCTGGTGCCACGTAGGGAACACTCTGGGAGCTTCCATGCCACTGCAACTTCCCCTCTCCCCTACAGTCATACTCCTCCACAACACTGGGTACTCTCTAGACCTGTCCCGCTCATAACCCGGCCTCCTCCACACGGCCCTCGCTAGGATCAAGATATGTTTCCTCCATCAATGGAGGTCAACGGCGCCCTCATCACTGGAGGACTGGACAGTGAGAATGATACAAACGGCGGTGCATGAATGTATTATTTATAACCTACAAGACCAGGCTGAGTTGTTCACGCAGACATGGGTCCCCTTCCTCAGAGATGGACCCTGAAGGGGAGGGTAACACTACCATCCCTCATTTCCCACCGTCCCTTCCTTGCATTCCACTGTGGACACTGAGATCAGCGTCCCTACATGCTGTGTAGAAGACCCTTGCCATTCCTATGTTGACCTCTCGATCATCACTATCCAAGGGAATGTCCAACTTTGGCAACGTCTGTCCCGCTTGGATTGCATGTGTGACGGGCCCCTACTTTGCAGCACAGTATCCCCTCCGTCCCCCTGTCCTTCAGACTGCATTGTATTACTTGCTGCTTCTTGCCTATGCACCATACAATGCAACTGTTGTATGCCTCTATTCCAATAAGAAATTATGACACAAAAAAACAAAGACTGCTGGAATTTTGGTGGTTGATAATAAAACCATGACCTGGGTAAAATGGGAAAATGCTGCTGAAAAATATTCTCTGCTACCCACCTTTAATTATGAGATCAAGGTTTGTTACCAGTGCTCAGAGATCAGAATCATACAGTATCCCCAGAGCAGTCATTGTTATGTGAAGTAACGCATGAGCAAAACACATTGATTACACTAATTCACAAAAAGGTCTAACAAAAGGAACCAGAAAAAGATTTAGAAAGGTTAGAAGTAAATCAAAGAAATTAATTGCAACTAAATGTGATGATGAAATATTAAGTGTTTGTTATCCAATATCGAAGCCGAAATCCAACAACAATTGCCCACATAAGGAAATGATGGCAGTAAGGAAGTAAGATAGCACTGAACAGCACTTGGTGTCTGATACGGGTCTGACTAGTGGTAATAAACCTCAACTAAAGCTGCTAACAGTAAGGTGGTCAAATCAATCCAAGACAAAAAAAGACTCACCCTCACCTGCAAGACGAGAGGAAGGTCTGGAAAAAACACCTACAGTCATAAACCTGAGTCAAACCAGTTATATCTGAACCTAGCAATGCAAATAACCAACAAATGCTTAATATATCTAGAGAGGTGGACACTGTAGAATACTTGGTCAGCATACCTCAGTTGGGGAATCCGATTAGATCTATGAGTAGAGATCCATGCCCAGATCTTGAACACAAAACTGGACCACAAGAAGGTTTTAAGTTGGCCAACTCTCACCCTAACTATATAGGTTAATCTTTATTCATAATACCAACCTAGAGCATCTTTTGATATTGAATCACAGGGCTGTCTTAAAATTGTTAGCATCGATTCTGACCTTATCTAGTCTTATGTCTGCAGACATTGAGGCAATTAAATTCAATCAACACCTTTCTAATCTCTCACTGGAAAATACCCGAGTCATGTGGTCAAGCGCTGAAATAGCAAATAGAGCATTTAATTGCAAAGCGCAGTTTGCAGAGTGGGGTATCAAAGTTAGGAAGGATGTTTCTTCAAAATATCCAACAATATTAATTCCTTCATCGATCTTAAGAAGGGCAGGGCAGCTCTCCTCCAATTTGTTACAGCAGCCTACCTCAATAGTATGGGGTGCTATCGTCCTCCTCTTCAACTGACCATAACAGTTTCAATCACAAACTCAGTTACCAGGTAATATATCTGTGAAGAATGCACCAAGACGAATATCCAAATGGAGGATTGAACTTGGCTTCAGTCCCTTGTATTTGGTTCAATTACCACTAGCGAAAATTGATGTGCAGCAAGGTTTGACCATCATCAACAGCCAATGAGACTTCGTTCTTGCACTGTGCATGGTCTCACAAGGCTTCTGGAGGATCCAGAGGCAATTTTATTCCTGCAAGGCTTTGATATTTTGTAATTGCAAGAAAACATGGAAAGAGCAGAGCACTCCTATCACTGGCTATCAAGAGATTACTACAAGCTCCACATGTTTCTCATCTCAAGGCCAAGCTAAAGGAGGGCTGGCAATATATATCAACATAAATTGATGTTAAATTTCAAGTACTTACCTTTGACTTGACATGGTTGCAACATATAAAATTTCAATTTCCATTCCCGTTGCTATTAATAAATTTTTACTTGAACACAAGGTGGGAGAATAACATAAACCAATTAACCATCATGTGGGAAATAGTTATATCACTTCTCTTCCAACATCCTAATGCTAATCTTATTATTCCCAGCAATTTCAATATACAGCGTAATGCTCCCAGTATAACAATAACTAAAATGTTTGGCAAGTCCAATAATAGTAATGCACAAACCTGTTGTAAACAACTTCAATGTTTTGGACTATTGTTGCTTAACAAATGTGTTTCAAAGATTGCAACCATGGTTCCGACATTCAGGTCTTCTCAACACTGCTCCATAATTGACCACACCATAATCTCAAAGGACCTGCTAACTCATGCTCTTGGATATGCTATAACATCAAAAATGGAAAGCGACCACAATACACAAGAATTACTTCTGGATTTATCAATGCCGAAATCCAATATTCTTTAACAAGTTGCTTCTCCATATAACCTAAAACATTTGGTTTGGAGGTCTAGTAAACAGGAAGAGATTCTGCAGTATACCGAGATATTAGAATGAGTTGCATGCTTTCCTCCTGCTCAGAGAATTTCTTTGGTGGCTAAGTGGAATGCTATTAGTCATTGCTTAATTTCAAAGTTCACTTCCAAAATGCTAAGAAAGGTTAACCCTCTTGCTAAATTCAACAATAAGGGGCCGATTCCGATGGCCGGTCGGACAGCTGTCCGTAGCCTTTACCCTGCGACCGACACGTACCCGGAGCCGGTCCGTCCTGTATAGGAAGTACGATGCGCATAACTGGCACAAATACGACCAACACGTAGGCTGTGAATCAAGACCCATTCTCCGTCCGAGCCGTAACTCCCAAAGAGGAACCGTGTCGCCCGGAAGCAGTATCCATAGCAGTTTCCGGCATGACAAGTACAATGCGTACTTCCTATGCGCCGGACAGGTCATCACGTACGGCACGTCACAGCATCCGGAAAACAAGCATATCAGCTACGATTCACGCCGCAAATCAATACACAGCTATGAGACGGAACAGCTTGCAGTGGGCACGAGACGGAGCAACAAACAGAGTGTACGACACAAACACATCATGAATCCCATCGTGCAGGTCATACCAGTACTCTACATCTATGACCGGATCAGGGACCGACGCCGCCGGCGCAGACGGTAAGTCAGACACCTACCACATAAACAAACGACACATACCTGCAAAATGGCACACACACACAGGGGATACATATCCTGGCCACTAACAACAGCCCACCATACGGGTTGCATGGCCAGCACCACAAACACCCCCACCCATAGGTGGCGTGTTGCCCATCACCCCTGCCACCCCCACTCACAGGGCTTATGTTGCCCATCACTCCTGCCACCCCCACTCATAGGGGACCTGTTGCCCATCACCCCTGCCACCCCCAGCCATAGGTGACCTGTTGCCCATCACCCCTGCCACCCCCACTCAAATGGCTTATGTTGCCCATCACCCCTGCCACTCCCACTCACAGGGCTTATGTTGCCCATCACCCCTGCCACCCCCACTCATAGGGGACCTGTTGCCCATCACCCCTGCCACCCCCAGCCTTAGGGGACCTGTTGCCCATCACCCTGCCACCCCCACTCACAGGGCTTATGTTGCCCATCACCCCTGCCACCCCCACTCATAGGGGACCTGTTGCCCATCACCCCTGCCTCCCCCGGCCATAGGGGACCTGTTGCCCATCACCCCTGCCCCCCCACTCACAGGGCTAATGTTGCCCATCACCCCTGCCACCCTCACTCATAGGGGACCTGTTGCCCATCACAACTACCATCGCCAGCCATAGGGGACCTGTTGCCCATCACCCCTGCCACCCCCACTCACAGGGCTTATGTTGCCCATCACCCCTGCCACCCCCACTCATAGGGGACCTGTTGCCCATCACCCCTGCCACCTCCAGCCATAGGAGACCTGTTGCCCATCACCCCTGCCACCCCCACTCACAGGGCTTATGTTGCCCATCACCCCTGCCACCCCCACTCATAGGGGACCTGTTGCCCATCACCCCTGCCACCCACAGCCATAGGGGACCTGTTGCCCATCACCCCTGCCACCCCCACTCACAGGGCTTATGTTGCCCAACACCCCTGCCACCCCCACTCACAGGGCGTACGTTTCCCATCACCCCTGCCACCCCCACTCACAGGGGACCTGTTGCCCATCACTCCTCCCTGCCACCCCCACTCACAGGGCTTATGTTGCCCATCACCCCTGCCACCCCCACTCACAGGGCTTATGTTGCCCATCACCCCTGCCACCCCCACTCATAGGGGACCTGTTGCTCATCACCCCTGCCACCCCCACTCACAAGGCTTATGTTGCCCATCACCCCTGCCACTCCCACTCCCACTCACAGGGCTTATGTTGCCCATCACCCCTGCCACCCCCACTCATAGGGGACCTGTTGCCCATCACCCCTGCCACCCCCAGCCTTAGGGGACCTGTTGCCCATCACCCCTGCGACCCCCACTCACAGGACTTATGTTGCCCATCACCCCTGCCACCCCCACTCATAGGGGACCTGTTGCCCATCACCCCTGCCACCCACAGCCATAGGGGACCTGTTGCCCATCACCCCTGCCACCCTCACTCACAGGGCTTATGTTGCCCATCACCCCTGCCACCCCCACTCACAGGGCGTAAGTTTCCCATCACCCCTGCCATCCCCACTCACAGGGGACCTGTTGCCCATCACTCCTCCCTGCCTCCCCACTCACAGGGCTTATGTTGCCCATCACCCCTGCCACCCCCACTCACAGGGCTTATGTTGCCCATCACCCCTGCCACTCCCACTCACAGGACTTATGTTGCCCATCACCCCTGCCACCCCCACTCATAGGGGACCTGTTGCCCATCACCCCTGCCACCCCCAGCCTTAGGGGACCTGTTGCCCATCACCCCTGCCACCCCCACTCACAGGGCTTATGTTGCCCATCACCCCTGCCACCCCCACTCATAGGGGACCTGTTGCCCATCACCCCTGCCACCCACAGTCACAAGGCTTATGTTGCCCATCACCCCTGCCACTCCCACTCACAGGGCTTATGTTGCCCATCACCCCTGCCACCCCCACTCATAGGGGAGCTGTTGCCCATCACCCCTGCCACCCCAGCCATAGGGGACCTGTTGCCCATCACCCCTGCCACCCCCACTCACAGGGCTTATGTTGCCCATCACCCCTGCCACCCCCACTCACAGGGGACCTGTTGCCCATCACCCCTGCCACCACCACTCATAGGGGACCTGTTGCCCATCACCCCTGCCACCCCCAGCCATAGGGGACCAGTTGCCCATCACCCCTGCCACCCCCACTCACAGGGCTTATGTTGCCAATCACCCCTGCCACCCCCACTCACAGGGCTTATGTTGCCCATCACCCCTGCCACCCCCCCTCATAGGAGACCTATTGCCCATCACCCCTGCCACCCCCAGCCATAGGGGACCTGTTGCCCATCACCCCTGCCACCCCCAGCCATAGGATGGGTGATGCGCAACACATCCAGCATACGCAAACATCAGGTATGTCCACAAAATACATCCCCGACAACATCATGATAACAGTGTGTAGTCTGTGACAAATGCCCACAACAGTGAATATGGCTACGAGCATACAATGTAAGTAACAGCACATGTGTGACCAACACATGAGTGAGTGTGACATACACAAGGCAAGCATCACCATAGCACTGTGGCAATGTAAAAAGAACACCCCCTCACTGTGTAGAACAGAAGTCAAGTGGGGGCTCAAAAAATGCAGCAGATGTGGAGCATTGTGGTGATAGGGACCAAACCCCCCTCAACACAGTGACTAAAAGGTAAGTATCATCATAGTCAAAGCTGCAAATAACTAACAGCATGTACGATCCCTGCTCCCAACACATCAAACACTTCTGGGGGAAAATAGTGGTTGTGTCCCATACACACAGAGATGTGTTGAGACAAACAGTGCTGTGAAAACATAACACTCTCGGCCATGTGCAGACAAGCACCACACATGGGGGCTGACAATGCACACAGCGTACAATGACACAACAGCAGAAGTGACCATCACCAAGCATGCACACATCTCGAAAATAGACACACCAACTAAAACAACATGTGTAGACTGTCGGTGTCAGCTCACTAACTCACATTCCATGCCAGCAATGGCACCCAACAGCCAGGATGAATGTGCACAATGATGTGAAATGACTCACAGGGACAGCATGCAAAATCACAGAAACAGCATCCAGACAAAGGCCCACAACAGCAATACCAATGCACTGGTGCAGATGCACAAACACAAACAGGCAAACTCACACTGCACATCGGACACAACATGTGTGTGTGTGTGTCACAGTATCCACAGGCAACTACACAACACATGAGAGGGGCTGAACCACAGTGACACAGATGTGGACACAGCGCCATACAAAAGTAAAACATCATTGGGACACCCTCAGTGGGGAATCAGGCGTTGGGAGATGAGAGGGAGCACAACAGACACATTTGACACTAGCTGGAATGAACACCAACTAACACAGCAAGAGACTGACACACAACAGCCCAATCCCCAGGGACAAGACATTGGTGTGACACAAGCATGCATGACACCTCCACTGTGATGACAAAGGCAGATATCGTACAAACTGGGAAACCCAGACATGTGTCCTGTGCCACAAACGTACATCACACATACACAAACACAAATCACTCAGCATGGCCCCTCATCCATGGACAAACGGGAGCTAAGGGACCATCCATGCAAACATTCACATCAGTCCACCATCAACACCACACACCTGAACTGCAACAATGTGTATCTGTGAAGCCCACATGGACAGGTGACATTGCACATGCCCACATGACAAACACAGGAATGTTGGCAGGAACTAAGGTGCACACACACATCACACAAGGACTGTTTACAACCCTGGGGAATGACAGACACACTGCACAGTATGCGGTACATGGCCATGACCTCAAAGCTCATGTGACCTTCACAATCCCTGCCACTGTCCCAGGACTATGCAGATGCCAAGGAGGAACACAAGGCACCCATGCTGACACCTGCCAGCATCACTGCCGTGAACGTCTGTGCAACCAAAAGGCCAATGGCCAGTCCATGTTAAATTGCCAAGGAGTGAACTAGAGTGACAACTGTGACACCTTGCTTGCCTGCACTGCTACGGACTGGGGTCATCCCCTCGGAGGGGCATACATGGGGGCAGGCCAGGCACCGCAGGGACAGGATCAGGGCGCAGCAGAAGGAGGCAGTGAAGAGGTGGGGGATGCAGGCGAGACACTTGCAACTGCAGTGGAGATGACTGAAGTGGTGGGTGCTGTCACAACTGTGTGGCACAAGTCAGATGGGATGGTGTCGGCACAACTCCAGTGGGCAGGTAAGATGGAGTGGATTGGCTCACCACTGCAGTGCCCAAGTCAGTCGGGGTGGGCGTGGACTCCAAAGCATTGCCTACATCCATGGGAGCGCAATGGGGGACAGGTGAGGTCTGCAGGGCAGGGGGTGGTGACACGGTCCCCACATCAGTGGCAGAAACTGTCTGACCAGGTGTGGAGGAGCAAGTGCTAGGGGGATGGCCTTAGCATTTTGGGGATGGTGTATCAGTGTGTGGGGGAACCCGGGGCAGGGAGTGGCAGGGGAACCTCTGGAGTGGTAGCCTGGGGGATGTAGGATGGAGACTTTGCCTTGGAGCTGCGTGCTGGCGGGGGGGTCTTGCTCTTCTTGCGCCGGGGGGACTTGCGGGTGGGCGTCTCGGTCTGAGTGCGCATGGGGGAGGGTGTCCGGGTGTGAGGGGCACTCCCTTCTTTGTGTGGGGACTTCCTCTTCCCCTTGTAATCAGGATCTGCTGGGTCGGTGGGGAAGAGGCCAAGGTCACAGAGGAAGAGCTTATGGGAGGATGGAATTGCAGGTGAGGCAAGGGAAGGGGGCTGGGAGGGAGAGGAGGACTGTGGAGTGGTTGTGGATGACTGTGTGTGTGTCAGCAAACCAGCCCCTGTGAATGTGGAATCAGTCCCCTGTGCTTGCTTGTGTGCACGTCTAGACCTTGGTTTGGGGGTTTCGGGGCTTTGGACAGGTAGTGTGCTAGGAATTGTGGGTGCTGCAGCGGTAGGAGGGGTGTGGGACTGTTGGAGGAGGGACACTGCTGCCATCAGGGAGGAGGCCACGGACTGGTTGGTCCTCTGTAGGGCAGACATGCCAGAGGAAATGCCCTCCATTAATGACACCAGTTGTGTCAACAGACCTGTGTGTGCATGGAAGACCTTCAGCATCGACGTCTGTCCCACATCCATCTGTCTAAGTAAGTCCACAGACTCCTCACTCAGGGCAGCAGGGGACACAGGGGCAGGGGGTGCGATTCCTGGCACAAAGGAGACATGCTCACGAACACGGGAGCCCACAGGGACCTCTGGGATGGGAGCTGATGGGAGGGGGGTGGTGGTGGTGGTGGCGGTGGTGGAGACTGCCTCACTAGCTGGGGTTTGGTGGCTGCTGACACCCGCTTCCACAGGAGAGTCATCCTCAGAGCTGCTGTGGCCTTCAGCTGGGGGGGGATGGTGCTGACAACTCCTCTGTGTGGCCCTCGGTGCCACTTGGTCCACCTGACTCCTCTCCTTCTGTCCCTGTAAGGCTCTGTGGCTCCTCCTGTTCCGTGGAGCTGTCCCCTCCTGTGGCCGTGGATGTATCTGGATAGGAATAGGAAGTAACAGAACAACATCAGTCACCTGCACCGACTGCACACACCACAGTGAGTACATCACATCACAGGGCAAGCCCAGGCATCATCAGCTTAACACAGCTCAAAGTGCCAACACTGTTTAGAATAAGACAATTGTCATTTCCAAAATCAACCATGGCACGCATATCCCTCCTTGATTTGCACACATATGTCTGTTGCATGTTGGATGCTAATACCCCAATGTGCCAACATGCACCACCCACACATTAGTTGTACATGCAAGTGAACATGTAGGAGTATGTCACTAGACCCACAGCACATCTCTTGCGACTGACTCAGCACAGGTGTCCGGATGAAGGGATGGGCAGAGACTCATTTCACATGCTTGGGATGTATGCCAGCAACACACACTATGATGTACTCATGTCCTGATGGGCAAGGCCACAATGGGGTGCATGGTGCACACTTGAACACAACGCAGGCTCACTAATAGCAAGTTCAATGCTATGGCACTGGGATGCCCTGTAAGTCAGTCAACACTGTCTCCTGTCACAGGGGCAGGGCATCCAGACAACAACAATATGCACTGACTCATAATCCTAGCTCAGGGGCAAATCTGACTCTGCAGATGACCGGCGCACTTGCCCATCCCATGCAAACAACATATCCAGGACTCAGAAGACCCCACATCATGAAAATCAGACATATGATTCTCAGCAAACACGACTCCATGTACATTAACACATCACAGTCTGCCATGCATATAACCCAGCTGCATGAGGGACAGAGTTGCATACACCATTGTGCGCTGTCAGATGCTCACACACCTATATGTCACACAGGTCTTGTCTCCCACAGTCACATTGCAGATGTCATGCTGACCATCGGAATCATGGACACCCCAGTTGTACGTAGCAACAAGCCACACCCTAATGACACAGAGGCACACCCCTGAGGGCCCATGTCACGTAGCACAACCTGCAATTTCACACACAGGAGTGGGATAACAGAGTGTTTCTGAATGCCCTTGAGGGGGCAGGACTGGGCAGGACTAAGTGAAACAGTGTTTTGCCCCGGACAGTAGTCAGGTGGCTAAGCAATTGTTGCATACTTGCCATACCTACTCCTGATGCCCAAAAAGTTGAGTACCGTGCTGCATGGTTTTTACCCCAGAAACATGTTGCGAGTCACACCAGCAATTGGTAATCATTTCAAGGACACCCACAGTTCACAAGTCAGATCTCAGGCATTGTGTAAACAATTGACCCACCCATGACACACACAACAGAGGCACGGGAACTGATGCTGACTGGTACCTGATACATAGCTGACTGCAGGGACACAGTGCCCTAGTGACACAATCCAAAGACTGTAGGGGCCACACCTGTGGAACAGATGAGGAGGGTGCATCACACAGATGAGGGTCCTGATTTGGGGACTACAAGACCTACATAATGTGGAAGTGTGACCCGGACAAAAGACTGCTATTTGCATGTCAGACATAGTACACAGATCAGGCATGGACTTACCCTCTTCCTGCTGCTGTCTGGCCTTCAGCTGCCTATCCATTTCGGGAAGACCACCACCAGTATCCGGAGCATGTGGGGAGTCAGGGTCCGGTGTCCGCCCCTCCTGCGTGGAGGTGACAGCTTCAGCTGGACTCTAGCTATCCTCTGGGTCCAGCCCCGAAGGTCCTGCCACCTCTTCTGGCAGTTGCGGATGCGGCGCTTGTAGACCCCACAGAACGAACAGCCCGGGCAATGGTCAGCCAGATCTCCAGCTTCTGATGGGCATCAACCTGTGAGGAGGACAAAGTGAAAAGTACATTAACACACATGCCCCAGATTTGTGCAGCACACAATTAGATATACATGTCATCATCACAAAGGGAAAATAATTACACAGGTAGCACAACTATGGGGAATGAAAACTCACATGCATGTCTGACATGTTAACAATGCATGGATAGTCTAAGCTGGCAAAAATGCACTTCAGCAGCAGGAAAAATATTCAGTACATGTCCCTACACACTTTGGGGGATGAAAGTAGTCAGTGATAATGCTTGCCACTGCTGTACACACTGCTAGTACTGCTAGTCAGACAACATGCTTAATTAGGAACGCAGTGGACAGCACACTCACGGCTCGGACATGACCCATGCAATGCGTACGCATTGTCACCCGCGTCGGACCTCATTGCATTCAATGACAAGGCCTACGCACGGCTCGGACATGACCCGTGCAATGCGTACGCATTGTCACCCGCGTCGGACCTCATTGCATTCAATGACAAGGCCTACGCACGGCTCGGACATGACCCGTGCAATGCGTACGCATTGTCACCCGCGACGGACCTCATTGCATTCAATGAGAAGGCCTTCGCATGGCTCGGACATGACCAGTGCAATGCGTACGCATTGTCACCCGCATCAGACCGCATTAGTGTGACTATTAGACGGATGCAACACACATATACTGGCCATGGACACCTGCACACACCTGCCACACTATAGCATTGGCCACACAGTGTCCCATGGCATGTGAGGCTGCATTCCCTGGGTGTTTGAGGGGGCCACAGCAGTTTTTTTGTCTGGAACTTTGTGCAGCCACTCCCAGGCTGTTATCTTGTACATGGGGGGAGAGTCCTTTGTGTGTTGTGCACATTTGCACTGTGCTGTGTAATTGAACAGTAATTGGCATGAGTGAAGGCCACAGTGTCAGGTTGGATATGTTTGGGGCATGTCACATACACCCTGAGTCCTGGGGGTGATGGCATGTACGTCACAGTGAGACCTGTAGCCCCAATACTGATGTGCACCCACAGTCTGTGGGCATGTTGTGTCTCAGATGTGTCTGATCACATGTTACCAATGGGTGACAGACTCCACATCCATGTGGTATATGCATCAACCTTGATGGGGTGTGTGTCTAAGAGACGTACATGTGGGGCCGGCATGGACAACAGTGGCCACTACCAGTGGGACTTACGCTTGCCTTGTGGTGTGTACATGCTACGCCATGTCCATTGCTGTGTTGATGTGGCAATACAGGGAGCCTGGGTTTCTGCACGGCAAAGATCTGTGATGCTTGGGAGACATGAGTCCTCATTAGTCACTGGGGAGTTTTTTTTTAACGTTGCAGCAGCACATAGGTTGGGTGACACAGCCAGATGATTAGCCCATTGCACTACATGGGACTCATGTGGACATGTGGAATTGAGATGTGAGGTGGTGGTCTTGTAGGTGACATATGTGTCCATGACCAACAGCACACACCTCAGTACATTGTGTAATGTCATGAACTAGCATGTGAGAGTGATCATGGTCATGGCCACATGGGGGATGTACTGACAATCTTCCTTTGTGCATCTCTGTACTGCAGGGCACCAGCTGTGCATCGTCCGTTCCCAGACCTTGCAACCATGCAGGAACGCGACAGCATCAGACGGTACCGCTTCACCAGGCCACTGATTGAGCAGTTGGCGGAGCAGTTGGCGCCACATCTGCTACCTGGCCGGACATACCCTACAGCACTGACCCCAGAGGTGAAGGTGATGGCAGCCCTGCACTTCTTTGCTACTGGTACCTTCCAGTACATTGTGGCTACTGCTGGTGGTATGTCGCAAACGATGTTTAGTCGGGTGCTACGCGATGTCTTGGAGGGGAGTTTGCAATTCCTCGACCTGTATATCAAGTTCCCGAGCCAAGATGAACTCCCTGAAATTAAGGATGCCTTTTATACACTGGGAAGGATGCCAAACGTCATTGGATCCATTGACGGGAAACATGTTGCCCTGATACCACCACAGGCACATGAGCAGGCATACCGTAACAGGAAGCACTACCATTTGATCAATGCCCTGGTGGTCTGTCTTGCTGACATGTTGATCACATATGTGTGTGCACGGTTCCTTGGTTCGGAGCACGATACCTACATAATGAGGAGTAGTTACATTGCAACGCTGATGTCACAGATGCCAGCTCAGCGTGCCTGGCTTGTCGGTGTGTACTGACTGTTTCTCATTGTGTGTGTTTGTCATTGTTGTATTCCACACTCCTACCAAACTCATCTACTTGTTCATTTTTGTGTGTGTAGGTGACGCCGGATACCCCAACATGCCGTGGTTGCTGACACCCCTCAGGAACCCTGTGACACCAGCCGAGCTGCGCAACAATGAGGCACATGGTCGGAGCAGGAGGGTGATTGAGCGGACATTCGGCCTCCTGAAAAGCCGCTTTCACTGCCTGGACAAGACCGGAGGGGCCCTCCCATATGAGCCTGCAAAGGTGTGCAAAATAATACTGGTTCTGCTGCATGCTACACAACATGGCGGTGCGGAAGGAGGTGCCTCTCATCCTGGATGAGGATGACGACGACCAATGTCCGGCACCTGTGGAGGATCCCGGCCTGGGCCAGGATGCCAGTGATGATGAAGATTATGGTGACGTCCGCTCCTAGCTCATCAACAACTTCTTCACCTGAAAGTGAGTTTCCAGGAATGTGTTGAGCCAGCTCTGTTGCTGTCTGAGTGTGTCTGTGTGCCACTTGACTGGATGCGTGCTGTGATGTGTCCATTCAGGTGGTGTGTACTCCCCAATAGGGTAGTACTGCTAACCAGTGTTTGTGTAGGTGTTTGCAACATGTTTTGTGCATGTGTATTGCATTTCTCTCCTGTTTTTCTGTGTTTTTGACTGTATCTTGTCTGTCCTTCCCAGGGGCCTTTGCCTGTTGTGTGGTCAACACTGACCCCCAACACCAGTGTGGAAGTTGAGAATTCCCATCAACTGATGTACCACACATCCCTGGACTTCCATTCTCCAAAACATTGTGAGCGTGTGTCCACTGTTACGTAGAATTACCGTGCAACTATTGTGGAATAAACGTGAGGCTGGTGTGTAATGAACCTGTGCTACGCTTTGTTATGTGCGTTGTCTGTCTTCCCACATCTGAGTGACATCTGCTTACCTCACCTGTGGACTTGTTACCACTGACTGTGCTTGGTGTTGTGTCTGTGCATGCCAGTGTGTTTCAGGTCAACATCATTGTGTGTGATGAGTCACATGGCCATGGTGAGTATGTTTTGTGTTGCCATAGTGGTGTGTCTCCCTCACATGTGTCACATCCCCATGACTGACCTTACGTTGGTCACATTGTTGCAGTATTTGGCATGCACTGTGTTGTGTAGCAGATCAACGTCGCCCTGAACATGACAAGTTTGAATCACAACAGAGGCAAGTATGGTGTACTGGTGAGTTTATTTACAAACATGTGTGAGTGAGGTGCACAGGGTGTTGGGTGCTGTACAGTGGTTTGGGAATCCAAAGTTCACATTTGAGTTGGATGTGCTGGTAGATGAAATGTCCAGAGTAAAGTCCACAGTCATCTGATACATTGGCCCAACAAGAACCCTCCATGTCATGTGGGCGAGTTGTGTGCGATTGGACAAGGTGAACGGGTTGCGCACAAAGAACATTGTCCAGAACAGGTTTAGAGGCCCTGGGGGATGTGCTGGGACATCTGCCTCTCACATGTCCTTCTTCGGACGACCCCTCTTCTTCTGGGGGGGGGATCCTCATGTGCAGGCCTCTGCGGTGCTGGGGACTCTCCGCCAGAGTCCTCCTCCCTCCCTGTGGCGCTGGCAGATGGTGTTGCGACAGATGTTGTGGGCACACAGGGGGGTGGGGACAGGTTGGTGTTGATCTGGTGGAGGCATTGTAGTATGTCCCGATGCACTGCAGTAAGGGCATCCCACTTTGCCTCCATGCGGGCATGGTTGGTGACCTGCTCCTGTTGCATGTCCTTGAGGATCCTCACTACCTGGCCAAATATCTGGTGCTATCCTGGTACGCATCTATGATGCGTGCCAGTTGGGGGTCATCATGCAGTCCAGACCCCTCTGCAAGGCATGCCCTGTGCCTCCCACCCCTCTCAGCACCCCTCTCCACACGGGCAGGACCAGCGTCGGTACGCACATGTGACCCTGGGACCCCTTGGGTGGTGTTGCTGGTGGTGTTGGCTGTAGCTTCCGGGGGGTCTTGTGTCCCTGTGCTGTGGGTGTTGATTGTCCTTGGTCTGTCCATGTTGGCGGGGGTGCCCTGTCGGTGTCCAGATGGTGGATGCATGGGTACAGGGGGGGCAGATGTTGCTGCTGCTGGTGCTGCATGATGGCTCACACCGGAGGGGCCAGGTTGGTCGTCGTCATCCGAAGAGGACAGTGAGAGAGTCAGACCAGAGAGCTCAGTGTCCAACAGAGTCTGGGACTGGGTCTCCTCGTCATTTTCAGTGGGTGCCCAGCACGACCTGTGTTTGGAAGAGACACACAATGTGATTTATGTTTCTACATGCATCGTTGGTTCACAAACATGAAATTTTCTACTTTTATAACAGATGCCTGCCTGTACACTGCTTTTTCCCAGCTTGTCACGGACAGAGTTTGATCTTGTTGTTGGACATTTGCCAGCATGGCCTTGTGCTCCCCACAACAGAACCCAGTGTCAGACATCTTGTCGGTCCCTTCCCACTCCCTGTGAGGCGAGTATGTTTCAGGTTGATCTTGCTGGGCCATGTGGGTTGGTGTAGGTTGTGTGTAACTGCGAGTCCCATCATACTCTTGGCTACACCCCCCTACCCAGCATGCCCATGCTTCCTCCCTCTTGACTCTGCTTCCCTGTGAGGGGGTGTGACAGCAATGGCAAGATGGCTGACTGTGGAATCCTGGTGTTTGTTTGGCTAGCAGTCCCAGCATGGCCTTGTGCTCCCCACAACAGAGCCCAGTGTCAGACATCTTGTCGGTCCCTTCCCACTCCCTGTGAGGCAAGTATGTTTCAGGTTGATCTTGCTGGGCCATGTGGGTGGGTGTAGGTTGTCTGTGACTGCGAATCCCATCATACTCTTGGCTACACCCCCCTTCCCAGCATGCCCATGCTTCCTCCCTCTTGACTCTGCTTCTCTGTGAGGGGGTGTGACAGCAATGGCAAGATGGCTGACTGTGGAATCCTGGTGTTTGTTTGGCTAGCAGTCCCAGCATGGCCTTGTGCTCCCCACAACAGAGCCCAGTGTCAGACATCTTGTCGGTCCCTTCCCACTCCCTGTGAGGCGAATATGGTTCAGGTTGATCTTGCTGGGCCATGTGGGTGGGTGTAGGTTGTGTGTGACTGCGAGTCCCATCATACATTTGGCTACACCCCCCTTCCCAGCATGCCCATGCTTCCTCCCTCTTGACTCTGCTTCCCTGTGAGGGGGTGTGACAGCAATGGCAAGATGGCTGACAGTGAAATCCTGGTGCTGTTTGGCTACAAGTCCCAAGTGAGCCCCTGTGCTTCACACAGCAGCAGCCAGTACGGGGGATCTTTTGCTAATATTTCAATGAGGTGTGTGTCAAAGCATTGCACCCGGTGAGTTGTGTGGAGTTTGTGTTGGGGGGGTGTCTCCCCATGCTGATTAGTATGGTCAGGTCTGTCAGTCTTCCTTCCTATCATGACACGTGCTTCCATTGTAGGGTGTGCAAGTTGTATTTCAGGATGTCAGTCAGTGGTGTCCTGCTTCTGATTTGCACACAACCCCTAGCAGGACCCAGTGTCAGCCATCTTGTCAGTCATTTTCCACTCCCTGTGATGTGGGCATGTTTCAGAGGGCCAATGAGGAGGGGGAGCATTATCTGTGACTACAGGCCCCATCATGCTTTTGGCTACACTCACTTCACCTGCATCCCCACTATTCCTTCCTGACAGTCAGCTGCACTGTGAGGTGGTGTGTTTGTGGTGGCAAACTGTCTTGCTGGATGTATTTGGCTTAGTGCCAGTGGCTTGCTCTATTTGTTTGTAGGTTGGTGCATGTCATGACACAGTCCCCAGTCACTATAAGATGGCAGGTATTGTGTTTGTGTGACTGGCATACACATCTTGGGTTGATTATCTATTGGTTAGTGTAGGTTTGCTTGGGGTGCATGGTTTCACTTTCCCCTTGCCAAACAATCTTGGGTTTGTTGTTTATGTACTCACCAGTCTCTGGGATGTCTGTTTGGTCATGGACGCTCTCTGGTGGTAGGATGTCCCGCACCTTCTCCTCCCAGGTCCTGAAGTAGACTGGTTTGGCAGGAGGGCCACCGCCGGTGCGCTGACTCAAGGCGTGATCTTTCTCGATGAGTTTCTTGACCCTCCTGCGCACGTCATACCACCTGTTCTGGATATCGTCCTTTGTGTGGAACGTTGGTGCTTGTGTGTTCACCTTGTCCACAATCCTCGCCCACATCTTTGTTTTCTGTGAGATGGGGGTCCTTTGAACCAATTTACCAAACAAATGTGGCTCTACTCTGATGATCTCGTCTACCAGCACTTCTAACTCACTATCTGTGAACGTTGGATTCTTCTTTGGGGGCATGGTGATGGGTGGTGGTGGTGAGGGATGTGTGTGTGAGGGTGCAAGTGATGTTGGTTTGGTGTTGGTTTTGCTGTGTGTATGTGTGTGTGCATTTGTAGGAGGTGCTGATGGTGTGTGAGTTGTGGGATGGGTGAGTTGTGAGTGTGTCTGTGGTTGCTGTGTACTGGTGTTTGCTGCTGGCTGTGTCTCCTGTTTGCAAGGGATGATGGTAGTGATTGTAGTACTTTATATAGTTGTAGTTGTGGGTGTGTCTTTTTCCAGTTCATTTGTGTTGGGTATTTATTGGCTTAGTCATTGCTTGTTTGGTCCTTTTTTGTGTGTTTTCCTTTGTGTTTTGTAGGCATGTAGGAGACGTTCATGTGACGGAAACGGACGCTGCTGTTGTCTCGTGCGGGCTTCTCCGCCTCGTTCACGCTGCCTGCCTTCTGTGTTTGGTAGGCGTCGTTCGCGGCGGTCTCTATTGCTTGTGTGCCGGGTTGTCTGTGCATGTCGGTCGTGCGGCTTGATCTCCGTGCGAGTCGGTCTGGTTTTACACGCATTGCATCGTACTACGCTAATTGTACATCGCGGGTACGGGTCGGTCGGATTGATGCCGGGTTTGTGTCGGTCGGTGAATATCGCGTCGGTTTTCCAGCCGGATCACTATTTTCCCTCTGGCTCGGTCGTACGGCTTGTATTCCGTACGTGTCGGTTGTAATTCACTCGCGTTGCATCGTACTGCACGGGTCGTACGGCGCTGGTCCGTGTCAGTCGGTATTCGGTCCGGGTCCGTGTCGGTCGTTTCGTTTTGCGGGCGGAAACGGAATCGGCCCCTAAGTGGTATATATCCAACTTGTATCAACAGAAGAAGGCTCTGTATAGAGAGGCAAGGGCCATTTTCTGACAGAAGAAACTATCATCCCAAACCACAACTAAACAGCAACTAAATATCCTAAGAAAGTCACATAGGCAAGAACTATAGAAGGCAAAGAATAAATATTATCAGGAGTTATATAATAAATTGTTATCTGCAAGTATTTCTAAAAATAGTAAAGTCCTCTGGTCTATCATTAATGATCTAGAAAATAATGTAAATAGGTCCCATAATGCAAACATCTCGGAGGCTATCTGGGTGGACTATATAAACATATTGCATGGCTCATGACAGGTAGTCTCTACTCACCATAGGGCTTCTTGAAAGAACAGTTTGCTAGGGAAACTTAACGGTGAAATAGGACATTATCCTTACAAAAATCAGCAAAGCCTGACTGCGGCCCCTTGTGAGGGCACTTCATCATCTTCCCTCATAATGGAGTTGCTCAAAAAAGAAGAAATAGCAGCACTCCTTAAACGGATTAGGACTAATGGGGCACTAGGTCCACACAGCCTTCCAATTGCCATCTTTAAGGCCAATCCTGAACTGTGGTCATTGATGCTGACCCCCCTTTTTAATGAAGTTATCTTGACCAAAACTGTTCCAGAATCATGGCAAGGAAGTATCTTGCAACCCATCTATAAAAGCTGTCCACCAGATTTACCTACAAATTATTGTGTAATTGCTTTTACTGATGTTGAGGCAAAAGTCTTTGCTTTTCATTTATTAGAGAAGTTAGAAGATTGTATAGCGCACCTTATTCCATTGGATCAGTCTGGATTTCGCAGGGGTCTGTTGACATCTACCGATTTGCCTGCCCTAATGCTGCTGGCTGAGAAAGCCATGTCTAGGAAGCAAAAGCTCCACATCTGTTTTATCAACCTAAAGGCAGCTTTCAGTACAGTTCCTCAGGCCCTGCTTTGACTAGTTAGTTGGGGTGCAGCACGGAAAATACTAGACCTCATTATACGTCTCTATACGAATACCTGGGTCCAGATCAAGCTGGGTGACTGAAAATCTTTTACTATGAAAATTGTATCATCGAATGGCCTAAAACAGGGGTGCGTACTCGCACCCTGTTTATTTAATCTCTTTATGGCAAATGATAACCAACATTTAGAAAAAACAAATTCACATTCTCCTAAGTAAACAAATATCCCTCCAATATGCTGATGATACTATTCTACTTAGTAAGACACCTCTAGGTCTGCAGCATTTTATCACCTCTTTTAATTAATACATATCAGCCAACCATCTTGAGCTTAACATCAAAAAATTAAATTATGTCATTAGGAACCTCTCCAGTCAGGATTTGGACATAATATTGGACCATTAATATCGAACTACCGAAATAACGAGCTTTTAATAACCTGACACATTAATATTGTGATGCAGAAATATTGTGGACATAAATATCGAATTTTTGGTAAGTAATATCATTTTCAAGAATATCTGCGATTTTAATATTGATTGCAATAATATTGTTGTAAAAAATATAGTTTTTCAAATATTTTAGATTGTTTTAGTTCATATTTTAATTGTATAGCTTATATATTGTTTGTATAATTGTTCTTAATATTTTTAAATATAGTTTTTAATTTAAGGTAATCATAAGTTTTTTATTTAATTATAAATAGTAATTTATGGTGTTTTAGCAGGTTGTGAGGTTTGCAGATGTAGAGGGTGGGAAGTTAATTAAATGTAATGAATTAATAATTCATTTTAAATTATTATTAATATATAATTAATTATGTAAATTGTGTAACTATTATAATTTTTTGAGTGCTATTTTATGTGCAGGTTGTTTTGTTTCTAGGGGTATTGGGTGGGAAGTTAATTAAATAACAATTTATTAAATATTTATTGGTAATAATGTAATTGATAATCATGCAAATTGTGTAATTATCATGTATTTTTAGTAACAGTGTGTGTTGTTGAATTTGTAAATAATTATTTAATTGATAATAAATTTGGTAAACTGTGTAATTTTTTTAATGTTATTGTTTAGGTGTGGGTTGTTGGGTTTGTAGGGGTATAGAGTGGGAAGTTAAATAAGTAATAATGAATTACCAATTAATTATTATTGTATAAATAAATAACTAATTAATTAATATGTAAATTGCTTAATAATGATATTTTGTGTTAGTGTGGGAAGTTATTCAATGACAATTAATTAACAAATAATTAATCATTTGTTAATAATTATTTTATATATTACTTGATATATTGTTTTATCTTTTTTTATTTAAATTATAGTTTAATTGTGTGTTGCCATATTCGTGGGAGTATAATGTGTGTTTTTATTGAAATGATAAATTAATAACACTATTCTAACTTTGAATTTAATTATTAACATTTGTAAATAATATTTAACATATTTAATTGTTTTTTAGTTAATTTTTTTATATTAATAGTTTTATATTTTTGGTCAATTAATAGAGTTATTCAAATATGTTACGTATTTGAAATGAACTACTTTTGCTATTGTTGCACAGACTGGAGTGGGAATATACATTTTACCCCTTTGGTGCCCAACGCTTTACCTACTTTTGGTACGAGCGGTTGCAACTAGGAAGTGTTGGCAGCCATTTTGTGATTCTGTCTAAGCAAGTAAGGGGAAAAGAGGTCGAAAAAATTTGGAAAGAGGAGGGTAGGAGCACTGTAACCTCTCTGGGGTGTTTAGGGTGTGCTATACAGGGGGTGCGAAGCGAAATACTCATCCCTACCGGTCTGAAAGTGCTGGGGTACAGAAAATATGTGAGGTATTGTCTAGAGTCTCATGCTGCTAAGCTGAGCTGCTGCCGGACTCGGGGATGAAAGTGTGAGTAAACTGTGTGTTATATGCTGTGAAGTCATGTGCTCTGGCCGCTGTGCCACATCTGTGCAAGTAGTGTCAGCATGTAGTTATACCTACTCAGAGGAACTTTTGTTTTGAACATTGTAACTTGTGTATGGTGCTTAGGGGGTGTTATACAGGGAGTGCGAAGGTAAATTTGCACGTATCAAATCAATTCGGTATTTGTGAAGTGCAAACTACTCACTCGTATGGGTCTGATGGCGCTCGGGGTGTAAGCTGAGCTGCTGCCGAACTCGGGGATAAAGCCACTGAACTACTGACCCCTACCGGTCTGAAAGTGTGGGGTACGGAAATTAAGTGAGGTATTGCCTAGAGTGTCATGCTGCTAAATTGAGCTGCTGCTGGACTCGGGGATGAAACCGTGAGCCCAAACTGTGTGTCCTATGCTGTGAAGTCATGTGCTCTGGGCGCCGTGCCACACCTGTGCAAGTAGTGTCAGCAATATTTTATACGTAGTAGGAGGAAGTTTTGTTTGGAACACGGTAACTTGTATATGGTGCTAAGGTGGTGTTATACAGGGAGACCACGGTAACTTGTATATGGTGCTTAGGTGGTGTTATACAGGGAGTGCAAAGTTAAATGAATACGGTATTTGTAAAGTGCAAACTACTCACCCCTATGGGTCTGAAGGCCCTGGAGGCCGGCGTGGAAATGATGTGAGCTATTAAGTGAGCTATTGCTCAGAGTCACATGGTGCTGAGCTGAGCTGCTGCCGGAGCAGGGGATTAAACCGTGAGCCCTGTGGTCTGAACTCATGTTTTCGGCCGCTGCGGCACACCTGTCCAAGTAGTGTCAGCATGTGTGCATACGTACTAGGAGGAACTTTTGTTTTAAACAGTGTGACGTCTGTAGGGTGATTGGGAGGTGCTACAGAGGGAGTGTGAAGTTCAATTGTGCCTTTTCAAATCAATCCAGTATTTGTAAGGTGCAAACTATTCACTCGTACGGGTCTGCAGGCGCTGGGGGCCGGTGTGGAAATTAAGTGAGCTACTGCTCAGAGTCACATGGTGCTATCCTGAGCTGTCGCTAGAGCCGGTGATCAAAGCGAGAGCTCTGTGCTCCAAAGTCAGATGGTCTGGCCGCTGCGCCACAGCTGTGTGGAGAATACATTTTGGCGAGGGTCAGGGAGTTGCCGATACCTGACCCTAAAATAGAGGGCCTAAGTTGTCAGTTATAAGGCGGCTCTAAAAAGAGCCCTTGTGTTTATTAGTTGGAGCTACATATAAGTGTGGATGCACAGCTTCAGGTTATTCAGAAAAACTCGATTTCCCTGATCTGTGAAGTGTACTCCATCACTTCTGTAGATATCAGCCATATCAAAACGTATGTTGTTGTTGTAGATCGACCTCATTCTATGGTCTCTGAGGTATGCAGACACAGCTTTGTTGACATTCTTCCTAGATTTTTCAATCTGAGGACAAAATTGGTTTGACCATTTTCACTTCTGTCTTTGGCATTTATTGGAATATACAAAGACAGTTTGAGGCAAAAGCAACATCAATTGTCGAAAGGTGTCCTTCATTAGCATTTCCAAACCTACCCCACTCAATGTGCCTAGGTCATTTCCACCACAATGCACAATCATGAGGTCAGGGTGTTGGAGATGCAAACAGGGTTTAACCACAGGCAACAATTGGTGCCACTTCAATCCTCACTGTGCAAACCATGTAATGTCCACATTTTGTAAACCTAGGTCTACGTCAATACGTCTCTGTTCTACATACCACTTGCAACAGAAAACATAGCTATGTCCTACGATCCACCCTAGCATTTTGAAGGTATGGCTGGAAGGTATGGAAAGATGTCTGTAGCTCATGCAGTTCCTTCGTAGAGTAAGAGATATGTTTAAAGATGGTGAAAAATCTTTTTCTTTCCACAGAAAACGATACTTGATTGGAAAATAAGAAGCATTGGGTACTAAAAACTAGGGTTCATATTAGTTGCATGAAAAAGCATGTTTGTCATTGGTTAATAAAGAGCAGAATAAACGTGGAGTATGTTAAATAAGTAATAATGAATTACCAATTAATTATTATTGTATAAATAAATAACTAATTAATTAATATGTAAATTGCTTAATAATGATATTTTGTGTTAGTGTGGGAAGTTATTCAATGACAATTAATTAACAAATAATTAATCATTTGTTAATAATTATTTTATATATTACTTGATATATTGTTTTATCTTTTTTTATTTAAATTATAGTTTAATTGTGTGTTGCCATATTCGTGGGAGTATAATGTGTGTTTTTATTGAAATGATAAATTAATAACACTATTCTAACTTTGAATTTAATTATTAACATTTGTAAATAATATTTAACATATTTAATTGTTTTTTAGTAAATTTTTTTATATTAATAGTTTTATATTTTTGGTCAATTAATAGAGTTATTCAAATATGTTACGTATTTGAAATGAACTACTTTTGCTATTGTTGCACAGACTGGAGTGGGAATATACATTTTACCCCTTTGGTGCCCAACGCTTTACCTACTTTTGCACAGACTGGCGTGGGAACAGTACATTTTACCCCTTTAGTGTCCAACGCTTTCCCTACTGTTGCACAGGCTGACGTGGGAATAGTATATTTTACCTCTCCAAGTCCAACACTTTCCTTACTGTTGCACAGACTGGAGTGAGAATACTAAATTATACCCCTCTGATGTCCAACTCTCTCCCCATGGTTGCACAGACAGGAGTGGGAATAGTAAATGTTAGCCCTCGTGATTCCAAAGTTTTCCCTACTGTTGTGGAGACTGGAGTGGGAATCGTAAAATGTTACCCTTCTAGCAGCCAACTCTTTCCCTACTGTTGCATAAACTGGAGTGGGAATAATACATTTTACCCCTACGGAGTCAAACGCTTTCCCTACTGTTACACAGATTGGTGTACAGACTGCAGTGGAAATAGCATGCCTAGTGTTTTTACAGGTTTACTACATTTTTATTATTGTATAAATATATATTATATTATTATTTATTTTTAAATGTTGTATTATATTTATATAGATATATATTACCTACTGGCGTCGCCAGTAGGCAGTTATAGTTAGGACCGAGTTTCCATACGAAGAGCATTTATTGTTTTGCTTATAACTTTGGCGTCGTTTGATGAATCTTCATGAAATTTTCCAAACTAATTCTTTGTTCAAAGCAGCTCCAATGTTGAAAGTTTGGGGGTGAGTCATAAAGAGGGGGCCAAGAAAAAAGGGGGGTCCCAAAACATGTTTTCTCCATGCAATTTACACAAGGCTACGGGTCGAGCGGGTGAACGGAATGACCCCAAATTTGGCAGGGAGAAGGGTCTTGGTCTAGAAAGCACGCTTTTGTTTATTTGGTGTAAATCCGTTAAGTAGTTTTGGAGAGATATCGAAATTTACAGATATCGATATTTGGGAATTCTGCCATCTGATTGGCTGAGGCGTTACGAGCACACGCTTGCTGCCGAATGGCTGCGAGCGGTACGAGCGGTTGCAACTAGGAAGTGTTGGCAGCCATTTTGTGATTCTGTCTAAGCAAGTAAGGGGAAAAGAGGTCGAAAAAATTTGGAAAGAGGAGGGTAGGAGCACTGTAACCTCTCTGGGGTGTTTAGGGTGTGCTATACAGGGGGTGCGAAGCGAAATACTCATCCCTACCGGTCTGAAAGTGCTGGGGTACGGAAAATATGTGAGGTATTGTCTAGAGTCTCATGCTGCTAAGCTGAGCTGCTGCCGGACTCGGGGATGAAAGTGTGAGCCCAAACTGTGTGTCCTATGCTGTGAAGTCATGTGCTCTGGGCGCCGTGCCACACCTGTGCAAGTAGTGTCAGCAATATTTTATACGTAGTAGGAGGAAGTTTTGTTTGGAACACGGTAACTTGTATATGGTGCTAAGGTGGTGTTATACAGGGAGACCACTGTAACTTGTAAATGGTGCTTAGGTGGTGTTATACAGGGAGTGCGAAGTTAAATGAATACGGTATTTGTAAAGTGCAAACTACTCACCCCTATGGGTCTGAAGGCCCTGGAGGCCGGCGTGGAAATGATGTGAGCTATTAAGTGAGCTATTGCTCAGAGTCACATGGTGCTGAGCTGAGCTGCTGCCGGAGCAGGGGATTAAACCGTGAGCCCTGTGGTCTGAACTCATGATTTCGGCCGCTGCGGCACACCTGTCCAAGTAGTGTCAGCATGTTTGCATACGTACTAGGAGGAACTTTTGTTTTAAACAGTGTGACGTCTGTAGGGTGATTGGGGGGTGCTACAGAGGGAGTGTGAAGTTCAATTGTGCCTTTTCAAATCAATCCAGTATTTGTAAGGTGCAAACTATTCACTCGTACGGGTCTGCAGGCGCTGGGGGCCGGTGTGGAAATTAAGTGAGCTACTGCTCAGAGTCACATGGTGCTATCCTGAGCTGTCGCTAGAGCCGGTGATCAAAGCGAGAGCTCTGTGCTCCAAAGTCAGATGGTCTGGCCGCTGCGCCACAGCTGTGTGGAGAATACATTTTGGCGAGGGTCAGGGAGTTGCCGGTACCTGACCCTAAAATAGAGGGCCTAAGTTGTCAGTTATAAGGCGGCTCTAAAAAGAGCCCTTGTGTTTATTAGTTGGAGCTACATATAAGTGTGGATGCACAGCTTCAGGTTATTCAGAAAAACTCGATTTCCCTGATCTGTGAAGTGTACTCCATCACTTCTGTAGATATCAGCCATATCAAAACGTATGTTGTTGTTGTAGATCGACCTCATTCTATGGTCTCTGAGGTATGCAGACACAGCTTTGTTGACATTCTTCCTAGATTTTTCAATCTGAGGACAAAATTGGTTTGACCATTTTCACTTCTGTCTTTGGCATTTATTGGAATATACAAAGACAGTTTGAGGCAAAAGCAACATCAATTGTCGAAAGGTGTCCTTCATTAGCATTTCCAAACCTACCCCACTCAATGTGCCTAGGTCATTTCCACCACAATGCACAATCATGAGGTCAGGGTGTTGGAGATGCAAACAGGGTTTAACCACAGGCAACAATTGGTGCCACTTCAATCCTCACTGTGCAAACCATGTAATGTCCACATTTTGTAAACCTAGGTCTACGTCAATACGTCTCTGTTCTACATACCACTTGCAACAGAAAACATAGCTATGTCCTACGATCCACCCTAGCATTTTGAAGGTATGGCTGGAAGGTATGGAAAGATGTCTGTAGCTCATGCAGTTCCTTCGTAGAGTAAGAGATATGTTTAAAGATGGTGAAAAATCTTTTTCTTTCCACAGAAAACGATACTTGATTGGAAAATAAGAAGCATTGGGTACTAAAAACTAGGGTTCATATTAGTTGCATGAAAAAGCATGTTTGTCATTGGTTAATAAAGAGCAGAATAAACGTGGAGTATGTTAAATAAGTAATAATGAATTACCAATTAATTATTATTGTATAAATAAATAACTAATTAATTAATATGTAAATTGCTTAATAATGATATTTTGTGTTAGTGTGGGAAGTTATTCAATGACAATTAATTAACAAATAATTAATCATTTGTTAATAATTATTTTATATATTACTTGATATATTGTGTTATCTTTTTTTATTTAAATTATAGTTTAATTGTGTGTTGCCATATTCGTGGGAGTATAATGTGTGTTTTTATTGAAATGATAAATTAATAACACTATTCTAACTTTGAATTTAATTATTAACATTTGTAAATAATATTTAACATATTTAATTGTTTTTTAGTTAATTTTTTTATATTAATAGTTTTATATTTTTGGTCAATTAATAGAGTTATTCAAATATGTTACGTATTTGAAATGAACTACTTTTGCTATTGTTGCACAGACTGGAGTGGGAATATACATTTTACCCCTTTGGTGCCCAACGCTTTACCTACTTTTGCACAGACTGGAGTGGGAACAGTACATTTTACCCCTTTAGTGTCCAACGCTTTCCCTACTGTTGCACAGGCTGACGTGGGAATAGTATATTTTACCTCTCCAAGTCCAACACTTTCCTTACTGTTGCACAGACTGGAGTGAGAATACTAAATTATACCCCTCTGATGTCCAACTCTCTCCCCATGGTTGCACAGACAGGAGTGGGAATAGTAAATGTTAGCCCTCGTGATTCCAAAGTTTTCCCTACTGTTGTGGAGACTGGAGTGGGAATCGTAAAATGTTACCCTTCTAGCAGCCAACTCTTTCCCTACTGTTGCATAAACTGGAGTGGGAATAATACATTTTACCCCTACGGAGTCAAACGCTTTCCCTACTGTTACACAGATTGGTGTACAGACTGCAGTGGAAATAGCATGCCTAGTGTTTTTACAGGTTTACTACATTTTTATTATTGTATAAATATATATTATATTATTATTTATTTTTAAATGTTGTATTATATTTATATAGATATATATTACCTACTGGCGTCGCCAGTAGGCAGTTATAGTTAGGACCGAGTTTCCATACGAAGAGCATTTATTGTTTTGCTTATAACTTTGGCGTCGTTTGATGAATCTTCATGAAATTTTCCAAACTAATTCTTTGTTCAAAGCAGCTCCAATGTTGAAAGTTTGGGGGTGAGTCATAAAGAGGGGGCCAAGAAAAAAGGGGGGTCCCAAAACATGTTTTCTCCATGCAATTTACACAAGGCTACGGGTCGAGCGGGTGAACGGAATGACCCCAAATTTGGGAGGGAGAAGGGTCTTGGTCTAGAAAGCACGCTTTTGTTTATTTGGTGTAAATCCGTTAAGTAGTTTTGGAGAGATATCGAAATTTACAGATATCGATATTTGGGAATTCTGCCATCTGATTGGCTGAGGCGTTACGAGCACACGCTTGCTGCCGAATGGCTGCGAGCGGTACGAGCGGTTGCAACTAGGAAGTGTTGGCAGCCATTTTGTGATTCTGTCTAAGCAAGTAAGGGGAAAAGAGGTCGAAAAAATTTGGAAAGAGGAGGGTAGGAGCACTGTAACCTCTCTGGGGTGTTTAGGGTGTGCTATACAGGGGGTGCGAAGCGAAATACTCATCCCTACCGGTCTGAAAGTGCTGGGGTACGGAAAATATGTGAGGTATTGTCTAGAGTCTCATGCTGCTAAGCTGAGCTGCTGCCGGACTCGGGGATGAAAGTGTGAGTAAACTGTGTGTCATATGCTGTGAAGTCATGTGCTCTGGCCGCTGTGCCACATCTGTGCAAGTAGTGTCAGCATGTAGTTATACCTACTCAGAGGAACTTTTGTTTTGAACATTGTAACTTGTGTATGGTGCTTAGGGGGTGTTATACAGGGAGTGCGAAGGTAAATTTGCACGTATCAAATCAATTCGGTATTTGTGAAGTGCAAACTACTCACTCGTATGGGTCTGATGGCGCTCGGGGTGTAAGCTGAGCTGCTGCCGAACTCGGGGATAAAGCCACTGAACTACTGACCCCTACCGGTCTGAAAGTGTGGGGTACGGAAATTAAGTGAGGTATTGCCTAGAGTGTCATGCTGCTAAATTGAGCTGCTGCTGGACTCGGGGATGAAACCGTGAGCCCAAACTGTGTGTTCTATGCTGTGAAGTCATGTGCTCTGGGCGCCGTGCCACACCTGTGCAAGTAGTGTCAGCAATATTTTATACGTAGTAGGAGGAAGTTTTGTTTGGAACACGGTAACTTGTATATGGTGCTAAGGTGGTGTTATACAGGGAGACCACGGTAACTTGTATATGGTGCTTAGGTGGTGTTATACAGGGAGTGCGAAGTTAAATGAATACGGTATTTGTAAAGTGCAAACTACTCACCCCTATGGGTCTGAAGGCCCTGGAGGCCGGCGTGGAAATGATGTGAGCTATTAAGTGAGCTATTGCTCAGAGTCACATGGTGCTGAGCTGAGCTGCTGCCGGAGCAGGGGATTAAACCGTGAGCCCTGTGGTCTGAACTCATGTTTTCGGCCGCTGCGGCACACCTGTCCAAGTAGTGTCAGCATGTGTGCATACGTACTAGGAGGAACTTTTGTTTTAAACAGTGTGACGTCTGTAGGGTGATTGGGGGGTGCTACAGAGGGAGTGTGAAGTTCAATTGTGCCTTTTCAAATCAATCCAGTATTTGTAAGGTGCAAACTACTCACTCGTACGGGTCTGCAGGCGCTGGGGGCCGGTGTGGAAATTAAGTGAGCTACTGCTCAGAGTCACATGGTGCTATCCTGAGCTGTCGCTAGAGCCGGTGATCAAAGCGAGAGCTCTGTGCTCCAAAGTCAGATGGTCTGGCCGCTGCGCCACAGCTGTGTGGAGAATACATTTTGGCGAGGGTCAGGGAGTTGCCGATACCTGACCCTAAAATAGAGGGCCTAAGTTGTCAGTTATAAGGCGGCTCTAAAAAGAGCCCTTGTGTTTATTAGTTGGAGCTACATATAAGTGTGGATGCACAGCTTCAGGTTATTCAGAAAAACTCGATTTCCCTGATCTGTGAAGTGTACTCCATCACTTCTGTAGATATCAGCCATATCAAAACGTATGTTGTTGTTGTAGATCGACCTCATTCTATGGTCTCTGAGGTATGCAGACACAGCTTTGTTGACATTCTTCCTAGATTTTTCAATCTGAGGACAAAATTGGTTTGACCATTTTCACTTCTGTCTTTGGCATTTATTGGAATATACAAAGACAGTTTGAGGCAAAAGCAACATCAATTGTCGAAAGGTGTCCTTCATTAGCATTTCCAAACCTACCCCACTCAATGTGCCTAGGTCATTTCCACCACAATGCACAATCATGAGGTCAGGGTGTTGGAGATGCAAACAGGGTTTAACCACAGGCAACAATTGGTGCCACTTCAATCCTCACTGTGCAAACCATGTAATGTCCACATTTTGTAAACCTAGGTCTACGTCAATACGTCTCTGTTCTACATACCACTTGCAACAGAAAACATAGCTATGTCCTACGATCCACCCTAGCATTTTGAAGGTATGGCTGGAAGGTATGGAAAGATGTCTGTAGCTCATGCAGTTCCTTCGTAGAGTAAGAGATATGTTTAAAGATGGTGAAAAATCTTTTTCTTTCCACAGAAAACGATACTTGATTGGAAAATAAGAAGCATTGGGTACTAAAAACTAGGGTTCATATTAGTTGCATGAAAAAGCATGTTTGTCATTGTTTAATAAAGAGCAGAATAAACGTGGAGTACATACGATAAGATGAAATGTGCTCAGCTCAACCAGACGTGCTACTTGCATTTGGAAGGTACATTTGCAGCTTAAAACAATGGTGAACTTTTAACACGCAGGTGCTGTTAAATGTTCGAGAATATGCTAAAAAAATACAAACGTTACGTTTAAAAAAATCATGAACTTTTAACCTGCAGGTAGTAATATTTTCCAGAAAGTGTGGTGATAAAATAGGTTGAACTTCTGACCTGTATGTGGCACGGAATATTAAGCAGCTTTTCATATGGAAAATTCAAAATTAACCAATGGAGATACGTTTTGGAATGTCGATGAAGGAATTAAGTATTCTGATTTGTTTCTTTACATGTATTTATATGTGGAGCGACAGAGAAATTGTGCCATTACTGGTTCCATTCTTGATGAATGCGGTGCATTACATGTACTGTGTGACAAAGAAAGAATTGCATGCGTGTGTGACATTTGAAATCTGCATACCAACTACAAAGGTGAGGTAGAAATGAACAAGGTGTGTTATGTGTTCTGTAGTAGTGATTAAGTATTTGAGGTGATATTTTTAAGTTTGAAAGTATTTTTATTTCAAAATAATATTTCCTCTTAGTAAAGTGTGGTGTTTCATATTGGTCATAAAATATGCATAAAGTTTGACCTGTTGTTAAATAAGTACTTTATATATGTTTAGGAATTTTTCAGAAAGAAGAAGTGTAGTCATCTTTAAAGGACTGTATGGTTTTGAAAATGTGGTACAGCGTTAATTTGGGTTTGCTAATGTATTCAGGCGAGATAATCAAAATGTCCCACGTTTGCAAATTATACTTTTTGTGGAAATAGTGGGGAGGGGGGTAGGAGATGTATGTGTTATTAAGTTAAAAGCGATAAAACCAAAGCCAGAAATGTTATGTGGACAGGTTGTGGTCTCATTTTTGACACTGAGAGGTAGATTTGAATATAAGTCAAGGTAGATTGTTGTACTGTGAGGCCGTCTACAGTGTTTGGAGATTACATGGAGAGGCGATGGAGATAGAAAAGTGATACTTTCCTTTTATATGTACGCATAGTTTGAATCATTTGATCATAGGTTGAGATATAATATGAACATGGTTTCTGGTTTGCATTTGGGTATAGTTAATAGTTTTAGTAGTTTGTAACTAGTGAATAATAAAAAGGTAGATATACTAAAATATATGGTAGAAAACGTATTAATGATTGTCTGATCTTATGAAATAGAAGTGGTTGAGGAGTGTTTTTTTAGAAGAGATGTTTTATAAACGTGTGAGAGATAAAAAAGAAATGAAAATGTTCGGTATATTTTCAGTATGACTTTCTTGACATTAGTAAACTACATGTGATTATAAGTGATACTAATTGTCAGGCTGTGTCCCTGTGGTGAATATACGTAGGTGTTTAAGTAGTCTGGGTTTTACTGGTGCTCAGCTTCACTATCCCTTTTGAGATTTTTTCATTCCATTTAATGTCCTTAATAGTTAATATACATACAGTAAAGGGACGGTATATCAAAAGTTTGGGAATTAGAACTTTGTTCACTCTCCCCGTTCTCTGCTATACACTCTACAGAGTGTTTAAACGGCTTTAGTAACATACAGATGTCTAGCTAGTAAAGGTGGTGTAGTGCCACTGGGCTCATTTATAAACCGTGCTATGGGATGGTTTATGTTTTACCCAACAATTTGCATGTTTGAATACTTTTTGCTGATAAGCGTTCTGGCAGACACCTGTTAAAATTAACCCCATGTATGGGTATAGTGGCGCTACTAGGAATGGTGGGGGGTTTCTGTTTGATTTTGTACGGTTAAGCAAGGGTGGGGGTGTGGGAGGTGGATATGTTGGTGATTAAAACACAGACTTTAGTAACGTGCAGATGTCTAGCTACTAAAGGTGATGTAGTACCACTGGGACCATTTATAAAGCGCACTATGGCATGGTATATGTTTTACCCGCAAATTTGCATGTTTTAATATGCTTGCTGATGAGCGTTTCGGGAGACATCTGTTGAAATTAAGCCTCTGTATGGCTATAGTGGCGCTTCCAGGTTTGCTGGGGCTCTTTGTTTTATTGCGTAAAGTTAAGCAAGGGCGGGTGTGGTGGTGGTGTAGTGGTACTGGGACTATTTATAAACCGCCTTATGGTATGGTGTAAGTTTTACTTGCAAAATTCCAGGTTTCAATACCTTTTGCTGATGAGTGTTCCGACAGACACCTGTTGAAATTAAGGTTATGTATGGCTACAGTGGCGCTAACGGGAGTGCTGGGGCTCGTTGTTTGATTTCGTAAGGTTAAGCAAGGACAGGGGTGGGGGAGGGAGAGGTGGGTATGTTGCTGATTATAATAATACGGACATTTGTAACGTGCACATGTGTAGCTAGTAAAGGTGATGTAGTGCCACTGGGTCCATTTATAAAGCGCTCTATGGCATGGTATATGTTTTATCCAGAAATTTGCATGTTTTAATACATTTTGTTGCTGAGCGTTCCAGCAGACACTTGTTGAAATTAAGTCCCTGTATTGCTATAGTGGCTCTACCAGGTTTGCTGGGGCTCTTTCTTTGATTTTGTAAGGTTAAGCAAGGATGGGGATGAGGGTGGTGTAGTGGCACTGGGCCCATTTATGAACCGCTTTATGGTATGGTATATTTTTTACTCACAAATTTGCATGTTTTAGTACCTTTGGTGATGAGTGTTCTAGCAGACAGCTACGCAAATCACACAACATTTCTGTGGATAACAAATCTTCGTGCTGATAGACACTCTTGCACTGTGGTAGAAGGCTGCCAGCGTTGATGGCAAATTATGAAACTTGGTGCCATTGTTGATTTAAATGGAAGCTTGGACTATTTCTTTGTTACTATGGGGCAGTCAGGGCTTTAAGTGGATAAAAAGACTCGGGGTGCTCTAAAAGGGGCAGGGAAAACCTCTTAAAGGGGTGTGGACTATCCAAGTAGGGGCGTGGTCTAAATCAAGATAACTAGCATTGTGTGCTTAAGAAACTCCCTCCAATTATCCTACCTTTGGAAAACACACTCTCCCTGTAAAGGAGGAAGATATGTTGTATACTTGTGCTTCTCACAAGATGGCCACTTGTGGTAATTAGACCTTCCTTTGTGTTCCCTATTTACTAGTCTCCCAGAATACCTGTGTACATTCTATCTTGTACTGTTTGAAGGTTCCACTCTTGTCAGTTGATGGTCTGGTCAGCTGGCGAGGTGTGCACTCAGCTGTGTCTTATAATAAATCTACTTATAACCAACTTGAAGTGTATTGAGATTTACTTACAACAATTTCCCTTACTCCTACAATGTGGCTCACCTAGCATGATGTCTCCACTTCTCAGTAGTGAGCAAAATGAGCATGCGCACATCGATGTGCATGCTCTCACTGCAGTCCAATAAAAAAAAACTGACTACCTTTGCGAGGGCCGAAAATAGAGTCCGATAGAGAACCGTTTGGAGGTCTCCTGAAAATAACTGCCGATGCTCAGACCCGGTCCACTTAAAGCCCTGAATCCATGCATCCTAAGCACTGCACCATCCAACCCTCTTTCAATTCATCCATACATTCCCACCTACATACATACATACATCTGTCCCTGCACTTATCCTAAGCATCTATCAGCCCACTTGCCTATGGTAAGCACTGTCCCATCCATCCAGCCATACGCCCATATATCCATATATACATCTGTCCCAGAACCAATCCTAAGCATCTATCAGCCCACCCATCTATCCTAAGTACCGGTCCATGCATCCATTCATCGTTCCATCCATTCATTCATTCATACATCCATCCATCTAGCTATCCATTCATTCATCTGGCCATCCATCCACTTGCACTTTATTCAACTATCCGTCCTTATTTCTGTGCACCCTCCGCCCCGATCCTAAATACCGCGTATTATACTCATCCACCCAACCTCTTAAGGGGCCGAAAAGGCTGGCGATAAGCATTGACAGGCAGATGTTTCTGATAAAGAACAAGAAAGTTTTGAGTTGCTCTTTTTGGACCATAGTTCACCCACCCTTCTCTGGTGGTGTTTTAAACAAAGGTTGATGCAGCAAAAGAAATGTAAAGCAGCTTTTCAGTGTAAGACGTTAATTTAGAAACATAACGTTTTGTCCATTTCTATATAAGAACACTGCTTTAAACTGGCCGTGACTGACAGATACTGAATACCTGTAGTTCTAACATTTGAGAGAGTATACCAGACAGCTAATTTGGGGTGGTGAGAACCTGCACTTCTATATTTCTAGGTGAAGCACAGTATAGGAATATGAAGGTAATTCCAAAGCTACTATCTTCATATTAAAGAGTGGGTGTGAGAACTAAGTGAGCCAGGCAAAGCGTGTGTTTTCGTAGCACTAAAACAAGGCACTGTGAAAGGTCAGAGGAGGGTTGTGCCTGAGTTGGCTGCCTGTGGTGGTCGTCTCCAGAGGCGCAACCAGAGCAAACTTTTGGGGAGGCTAATTCTTTCAGCAATAGGCAGAGTGGGGATGCAGGGGATCTAAAAAGGGGTAAAAAAGAACAGAGCCTCATTTTCATGCAAATGGTCTTTTGAAGACCTGTGAAGTACTCGGGTGCGGCTCTGTGTGTGCGCCCGGGAAGCTGTCTCTGGGAGTCCGGGGTAATGGGCATTGCGCGCTTGGTGGTCTCTCTGCTAATCACGCCACGATGATGTTGCTCCTGCGCTGCAAAAAGAGAAGGGAAATCCTGAGAGAAAATGGCTCTTTTTAAAGGATTTCCCTTCTCCTACAACGCGACTCACCTGGCATGATGTCTCCACTTCTCAGTAGTGAGCAATGTGCATGCTCTCACTGTCTCACTGCAGTCCAATAAAAAAATTATATAACGGACTACCTTTGCGAGGTCCAAAAATAGAGCCCCATAGAGACACGTTTCGAGGCCCCCAAAAATAAACTGCCGGTGCTCAGACCCCCACAGACCCCACCCCCACTTAAAGCTTTGGGTGCACTGTTATGTTTGCGAAGTTGTAGATAAAATTGTTAGGCTAATAATGGTAATTTTTGTGTGTGCTGTTTGGTTGATAATATCATCCTAAACACATAGATTACAATTTTGAAAAATACTATCTATAAAGTTGTCTGTGGTGGGTTGCAAAGGGAGTGCTGTGGGGTGGTGGGGTGTGGCGGAGAGGTGAAAAGTACTAGGTAGTGCAGTTACAGATAAATTGTAAAGGTGTATGTAAATAATAAAAAAAATACTTGCTGTATGTTCTATGGCACTACCCGTCATCCTACTGCTCCCCTGCCCTGCTCACGTTGCAGCACTGCCTCTGGAAGCCGTCAGAAGAACTTATGTAATTGTATGTTATTATTTTAACATATTGAAGAGATGTAAAAAATAATTGAATCTATTTTTTCTTTTTCAGAAAATTATTTTGTTTGGATTAAAATGTGAAAATGCCTAGAAGAACTGAGAAAAAGAGGAAAGAGAAAAAATATATATATTTGAACAAAAGGAAAGATTCTCAATTAGAAAAAATGAGAGTACTACACAAACAGTTTCGTCTGGTAAAAACACTAGATAATTTTTGAAAAGAATATTACTAACATTTAATGAAAAGAACATCACGCAAAGCAAAAAGAAGAATGTATCAAGTAAGGAGATGCAGACTTCAATTTCAAATACCAGGTAAAGAAAACATGATAAAGAAACAGTATCTATTACCCGGAGGCAAAAACAATTTCAAGAAATTCGTCAGAGACTTTTTCGAAATAGAGTGATTCAGAATTTAATGAAAACATGCTGCAAATATAAAAAGAAAGTGCTGCAATTCAAACAGAAGCAGTGTATTGAAAGTATAGTGGATACTGCTTTCACTTCAAAACAGAAGTTAATGCTTATGATTTTGAAGAGGTTCAAAGTGTTGGATAAAATAATCAAAGTGTTGAAAGAGAAAAGTAGAAGAATAAGACTTGTGAACAGAACCAAATTTGGCAAAATCTTTAGTGGACATTGGAAACATACTTCTACTAGTGAGCCTTTTTTTAATGAGGAAAGTTACTTCCAGGAAAATAGTTTACCATTTGCAGTTGATACTGGAGGTCGTTGCTACAAAGTTCAGGATGGTTTTCCCCTTCCAAAAGAGGAAATGGTTGGTAAAAGTGCAGAAGAGTTAATAGTTGAAGAAGTGCAAGGAAAATGTACACAAGCTCCTGTGTATAAGTGGTGTTGTCGCAGTATTTGTAGTATTCAACAGGAATCTAATGATATAATGCGAAATTTGCTACGAGAATATACACAGAAAAGTATTAAACAGAAGATTAAGTTGTTACAAGGACCAGATCCGTGTAATGTAAGAAAATATACTGAGAAGCATGGGCATTCTCTGACTTGTCTTTCAAGAAAAGTGTGTAAAAGTATTTTTCATCACTTGAGGATGTTAGCAGAACACCATTCAGAAATGTGGAAGTTTGTAAGGAAACTGTATTGTGTAAAAAGTCCTGCATTATGTTTAAGTGAACTGAATACAGGTCTTTTACGTGGCTCTTTATCAGATGTTCAAAAAAAGTGTGATGATATTGAAATGCGATATTTTGGTTAAGAAGAGCAGTCAATGGAAAGTGAAGGTTTGACAATTACAGATGTTGAAGGAGATGGGAAAGTGATTAGCACTGATCAGTTTGAAGAAGAAATTGGAAAGTTTAACGTAGTGTGCTCTTAAATACAAAACTATGTTTGTGTACTCATTATAAAAGTCAAACTAGGAATGTTGATTTGTATTTGAAAAGTGAAATGGAGAACAATGGTAAGTGGGAAGAATTTGCAACTTACTTGGTGGAAGGTCGATTTGAGTTAGGTAGTGATCAACGTATATGTAAATATTGTTACAACAAATTAGAAGAGAACAAAATGCCTGCTAGAGCAGTACATAATAACTTAGAATTAGTAGCTATTCCGGAGGAACTGGCAGAATTGAATACATATGAGTCGGTTCTAATTCAATCTGTTCATCCTTTTCAAACTATAATTCGGATGGAGCCTAAAACAGGTAAACTGCCACCAACAGACTTGCAAAGAGGGCTGAAAGGAAGAGTGGTGTACTTACCTTTGGATTTTAAGAAACATATTGAAACTATTGCTGGAGAGAAAGAGGAAAATGAGGCAGTAGTGATTCTAGCAAATGGTGTACCAACGAAGAGTTGGAAAATATGGCAAGAATTTGTGGATGTTAATAAAGTTGAAAAGGCTACCTTATATCTTATAGAGAACAATATGTATTACAAAACTGTAAATGTGGATGAACAGGTAATAAGTTTAGAAGATGAATCTGAAATTTCAAGTGGTCAAATAGAGAAAGTGGACAAGTCAAGGACCAAAGAGATTTATGAACATTACACAATATGTCCTTTGCATTCAAAAGAAGTAATAGGAAGCAGCATTGAGTTATTTCAAATGAAAAAAGCACAGGGAACTCCAATGAGTGTATGGGAGAAAAGCTTGGAAGCTCGTTGTTTTCCTCAGCTGTTTCCTACTGGAAAAGGTGGACGATATGATGACCGACCTGTATGGATTCCAGCTTCAGAATATCGGTCAACAAGATTATATTCTGAAGATCCTAGATCCCATACATATTTCATCTTTTGTTTGAAAGTGATCTGTCTTCTCTGTCGTATGCAGTGAACCACATACTTAAAACTGGAGTTCATCAATCACTTCTTTCTGCGAAAGAATTTGTGGAGAAAGATCAAGAAACAGATGAAAATTTAGAAGCACAGTTAATCAATTTGATGGCATGTCAACGTGGAACAAATGAGTATTGGTCTTGTCGTCATGGAGAACTCAAGTGTATGTTACGGAACTTAGGTACACCCACATGGTTTGTCACACTTAGCTGTGCAGAGTACGCATGGGAAGATTTGCTTGAGTTTCTAAGAGAAGCGAATTCCAATATAAAAAATGTTGAAATAAAGACTCCTGGTGAACTGTGTTCATTGGATCCTGTAAATGTGTGCAGATATTTTAATCATAGGTTTCAAGCTATGATGTCTTTTATCTGCAATAAAAAGAATCTACCTCTTGGAGAAGTTACCGATTACTTTTGGAGAAAGGAGTACCAAGCAAGAGGTGCACCTCATATACATATGCTACTATGGATCAAGGATGCACCTAAATTTGGAACTGATTCTGATGAAACAGTATTGTCTTTCATCGAACAGTATGTGACATGTGAGATTCCAAGAGAAGAAAGAGATAGAAGCTTGAGACAGCAAGTTTTATGTTTCCAAACTCACCGTTGTGGAAAGTACTGCAGAAGAAAATACAAGTGTAAAGGAAACTTTTATACCAAATGTCGGTTTGGTTTTCCACATCCAGTAATTCGTAAAGGAAGAGTAAATTATTTTTTTCTTCTGTATGCACACAATAACTCGGAAGTCTCCAAAGAATACCTACAACTTAAAAAGAACAGAAGTGTCAAAGTATTTCAATGACTACAATCCAGTCATTTTAAAAATGTGGAATGCGAACATGGACATCCAGTATGATGCAGATAACTCAATTGCTGTTGCACGTTATGTAACAACGTACATAACAAAATCAGAAAAAACTGAGATGAAACAAATGTGGGAAGAAATTGCACAAGAGAAAAGCCTTAGCAAAAAATTGTACAGCTTTAGTTTGAAAATGCTTTCCCACCAAGAAATTGGATCCTATGAATGTTCAGACCACTTGTGCTCTTCAAGTTTATATTCAAAGTCACGAGGAATTATTTGGGTAAGTTTAGGTCTTGCCTGCTCACGGAATAGAGTGTTTAAATCATTAGAAGAAATTGAATACTTAGCAGCAAATGAACCAGACAATACAGACATTCTTAAAGCTAATATGTTGGACACATACTATCCGAAAAGGAGTCGACATCTGGAACAGCTGTGTCTGTGTGAAGTACTTCAACATTACAGCTTCAAAAGAAATGTTAAACAGAATTTAAAAGAAGAAAAGTATGCAGTAGTTGGATGTCATGGTTGTTTAGTACAACATGCAAAAGGTAATCTTATAAACCACAAGAAACTCAGTTGTGAAACTCCAGATAAGTGAGAATTTTTACTATTTAGCACTTCTCTAACTCTTTAAACCATGGCGTAGTGAATAACTTGGAGACTTTGACTGCTACAAAGATTCTTTAAATGCATGTAAAGATAGCATTGCAGGTACAATTTTCCCTACATATTTAAAATTGTTGAATGATGAAGTTGAACAGGAAAAGACTATTACAGCTGAAATAGCTAATGAAAGTTCTCAAGATAGTCAAAGTAGTGGTCCATGTAGTCAAGATCCTCTTGGACAACCAATACTGGAAAATAAAGCAGCGAGTGCTATGCATGAAGTCAAAAATGCAATGCAACAAGCACATGAGGAGAATATTACATTGGAAAACTTAGAAGAACAACTAAATGTTGAACAGAAAGAAATATATGTACAAGTGAGAGAACAGACAGAACATGGTTTGTTGCATGAAAAAAAAGAATGTGTGTGTTCATCTTTTAAACCTCTTCTGATGTACATCAGTGGTCAAGCTGGGACAGGTAAAAGTTTTTTAATTAAAGTTTTGACTAGTTATCTACAAAAAACTACTGGTTCACATGTATGTTGTGTGGTAACAGCTCCAACTGGATTAGCTGTACTAAATGTTAAAGGAGTTACTTTGCATAGATTACTGATGTAATAAATTACAATATCAGAAGTTGTCTGGAGAAGCTTCTCATGAAGTGTCAAGAGTGCTGAAGAAAATGAAACTATTAATTATTGATGAAGTGAGCATGGCCTCAAAATTAATGCTTGCTTTTGTACACTTAAGAATGCAACAGGTATTAAAAACAGATTATGACGTTCTCTTTGGATGAAAACGTTTAATTGTGTTTGGAGATCTGCTACAACTAACGCATGTAAAAGGAGAACCAGTGTTTAAACCTCTTCTACATGAAGACAGAAAGAAATCTTTGGGAAGTATTGGAAATGTGAATCTGTGGTTACATATTCAATATAAAGAACTCACTCAGAATATGAGACAAGCAAGAGATGAAGTTTATGCAAATATTCTAAAAGATGTAAGAATTGGTGTTCTAAGCAAACATGGTAAACGAGCTTTTCAAAGTCGTCTACTAAAGAACTTGTTTACAAATGAAAACACACCAGCAGAAGTAATGTACAAGAAAATGAAAGGAAAAAAGTCTATAGTTTGCTTAATGCCTACAGTGAAAGAGTGTTATAAATTTAGTAGAGAGCTTATGAAATTGGAAAATCAAGAAATAGTTCAAATTAAAGCTATTGATAAAATCGAGCATCAAGAAATAACAATTCTTCTTTTAGAAAAACTACAGACTAAATTGGATTCTTTGAAAAAGTCTGTATCAAAAACTGCTGGCTTAGAATTTTGTTTTGATGTATGTTTAAACTGTCGGGTAATTTTGAAGCGTAATCTGAATGTAGAAGAAGGTTTAGTGAATGGAGCAATGGGGAAAGTTGTTGATTTTGTGAAATATCAAAATGGAAATGGAATTGAATTCTTGAAAGTTAAATTTGATCAGGTTACAGAGGTAAAACTGCTGCACGTTTTTTGCTTGGAAAAGACTTGTATGTTCGTAGAAAACAGTTTCCCTTCTGTTTAGCATATGAAATAACTATTCATAAATCTCAAGGTTTAAGTGTAGATAATCCTTTGGTAAATGTAGGAAGAACTGTGTTTAAAGAGGGAATGGTATATGTTGCATTATCTCGAGTTAGAACGTTTTCTGGTTTGTATTTAATTGATTTTTATGAGAGCAGGGTTAGTGCTGATGTTAATTGTGTAAGAGAATACAATCGTTTGAGAAGGCTTTATGCTCCAAGTTAGGTGAATATCCTATTTATGAGAAACGTGTTGTGTGTTCAAAATGCAAACATGTGGAAGAATCAACTATAGTTGAAAAGCAGAAACAAAAGCAAGAGAAAAGAAAAGATGTAAAGAAGCAGAAAATACAAACAAGTAATGATGTTGTCGGATACCAATTAGAAAATGCTTCTGGTGTCAACTGCTATGGTGATGTTATTCTAAACATTATATTTTATCTTGAAGATGTTTATGGTGAAATTATGGAAAGTCAGGAAAAAAGATTATGTTCGGCACTTTATACTTTATTTCAAAAATTGAGAACTGATAGAAGTAAGATCCATTTTGCTTCTGGTATTCGCCAGCTGTTGGATACATGTACTGGATCTTTAACGTTCAGTGCTAATATACAACAAGATGCGCAAGAATTTCTGATGGTTATGCTTGGAGTACTAGAATATGAAGGAATTCAGATTGAGAGTTTATTTGGACTCAGTTATAAATGGGAACATAAATGTGAACAGTGTTCATTAACTTCAAGCACTATAGTTGACAGAGAACGATTTCTATATTTAACAATACCTGACTGCAAATCTGTACCATTTTCCAAATTAGTCAAAGAAGCTGATCACGAGATGATCTGTTCTTGTTGCAAATCAACAATGCTATCTACATTATGCTACAAAGATATGGAAAATATTTGATTATAATGCTGCAACGCTGTACACCAAATGGGAGAAAAGTGGAAATCAAAATTAAAAAATTTGTTGCTAGTCAAGGAACAACTTTTGCAACAGTTGCTATTGTTTTCCATGCGGGAAGGACTGCCACAATTGGAAATTATACAGTTTATTTAAAGTGTAATAATGGTTGGAGTCACTGCAACGATACACACTTGGAACTGAAACCGAGATTGCCTTATGAATTACCCAACTCATACTTGATATTTCTAAAACAAAGATTTTAGATACACCATTTGGCCTAGTGGGAAGGTGTAAAGATACTTTAAGGAATTCATACTGGATGATTTCAAAGCAAAATTTTTGATACCTTATTTGGCGTATTGGGAAAATGTGAACAGAAACTACAAAGTAAAGGTAAGATTTGAAGATTGGCAATAGTATTGGATGTGTTATTTGTGTTGATTTTGTATTATATTTGCAAGAATTAGGGATTTGTTTTTTTTTTAACTATCTAGTTGATTGTTTTTTTCCCCCTGCTGTTTATGATGAATCTACACTGATATCACTGTCGATAGTGAAGTTAAGTAGAAGCTGATGACAGCAAAAAAGGGAGAATTTTTTTTTCTGAATGTTAGATTATTTTGTATTATTTAAAAACTCACTGTAATTTGTGGAATATATTACATTACATAGCTGTTTTGCAGTTTATTTTATGTAGTTGAAAAGTTAGAAAAAACAGTACTAATGACAAATAGCAGAATAGTAGTTCGATGTTTAAAAAACCTTTGAAATTCACTGAAAAACCATAGGTTTTACACACGTTATAGTTAGAAATTTGCATTTAAAAAACCTTAGAAATTCACTCAAAAAAACATAGGTTTCAGGGACGTTATAGTTAGAAATTAGCATTTAAAAAACCTTAGCAATTCCCTGAAAAAAACATAGCTTTCAGGGACGTTATAGTTAGAAATTAGCATTTAAAAAACCTTAGAAATTCACTGAAAAAAACGTATTGCGGGCGCGCAAATTATAGTTAGCTCAACTAACTATAACAGGCGAATTTCTCTGGTTTTATATGAGTCAAATGTCCAACTAACTATAACCTCCCTGAAACCTATGTTTTTTTCAGTGAATTTCTAAGGTTTTTTAAATGCTAATTTCTAACTATAATGTCCCTGAAACCTATGGTTTTTTCAGTGAATTTTATATATATATATATATATATATGTGTTCCATCAAATTGCCGAAGCCTTGGAAGTGCACACTCGTTGAACTCAACCATCCGGCTTTCTCTCAAGGGCATAATCTTGCGCTGCTGCTCCGTAGTAAAATACATTGACCTGACGCGTTTCTAGGCACTTGCCTTTCATCAGAGGTCGCTCAAAATGAATGAGAAGGGAGTGTCTGGTTTTGTTATTGATATAATTACATGCCCCGCCCTCGTGGAATCAGCTGAGTGCTTGCGGTGCATGTTGGGAATAGAAGTCCATCCAGACAAGTAATCACCTTGGTAGGTCCCTTTCAACATTACATTTTGGAATTCTTTCACCCATCGTGGGCCCCAGAGTGGAGTGCAAGTTTCTTTAGCCCTAGTTCATCGAGCCGCATCCGGGTCCGGACACAGTTCCAACCCATGGCTTCCTTGAAGTGAAAAGGACGGTGCTACTTCCCGCGGTACGGCGACCGCGTTGAATTTGTTCCATCAAATTGCCGAAGCCTTGGAAGTGCACACTCGTTGAACTCAACCATCCGGCTTTCTCTCAAGGGCATAATCTTGCGCTGCTGCTCCGTAGTAAAATACATTGACCTGACGCGTTTCTAGGCACTTGCCTTTCATCAGAGGTCGCTCAAAATGAATGAGAAGGGAGTGTCTGGTTTTGTTATTGATATAATTACATGCCCCGCCCTCGTGGAATCAGCTGAGTGCTTGCGGTGCATGTTGGGAATAGAAGTCCATCCAGACAAGTAATCACCTTGGTAGGTCCCTTTCAACATTACATTTTGGAATTCTTTCACCCATCGTGGGCCCCAGAGTGGAGTGCAAGTTTCTTTAGCCCTAGTTCATCGAGCCGCATCCGGGTCCGGACACAGTTCCAACCCACGGCTTCCTTGAAGTGAAAAGGACGGTGCTACTTCCCGCGGTACGGCGACCGCGTTGAATTTGTTCCATCAAATTGCCGAAGCCTTGGAAGTGCACACTCGTTGAACTCAACCATCCGGCTTTCTCTCAAGGGCATAATCTTGCGCTGCTGCTCCGTAGTAAAATACATTGACCTGACGCGTTTCTAGGCACTTGCCTTTCATCAGAGGTCGCTCAAAATGAATGAGAAGGGAGTGTCTGGTTTTGTTATTGATATAATTACATGCCCCGCCCTCGTGGAATCAGCTGAGTGCTTGCGGTGCATGTTGGGAATAGAAGTCCATCCAGACAAGTAATCACCTTGGTAGGTCCCTTTCAACATTACATTTTGGAATTCTTTCACCCATCGTGGGCCCCAGAGTGGAGTGCAAGTTTCTTTAGCCCTAGTTCATCGAGCCGCATCCGGGTCCGGACACAGTTCCAACCCACGGCTTCCTTGAAGTGACAAGGACGGTGCTACTTCCCGCGGTACGGCGACCGCGTTGAATTTGTTCCATCAAATTGCCGAAGCCTTGGAAGTGCACACTCGTTGAACTCAACCATCCGGCTTTCTCTCAAGGGCATAATCTTGCGCTGCTGCTCCGTAGTAAAATACATTGACCTGACGCGTTTCTATATATATATCTTTTTCAATTAATATTTTTAGTAAATATATTTTTTGTTATTTGTTTTCATTTTTTAATTTTTAAAAGTGTTTTTGTGTTTATATATAGATATACACATGTGCTTTTTATTTCAGTAAATTAAAACCACAAAGAAATTATATATTGTGAAATATATATATATATTTATTATTCGTTTTTTATAGATATGCATATATAAACATTCACACACATATGTTTTGATATATGTACATTTACATAAGTATTTTTATGAAATGTTACTCAAATTTACGTATTAAAATGTTTGTGTTACTATTTTAAACTGTGCATTTATTGAAAAAGGGATATTTTTGTCATATTTTTAATGATATTAGTGTAAATGATATTAGTAACTACATTTTTGTCTTTACCTTTAGAGAAAAGAAAAGCAACAACTGTGTGAACGATATTTCTGACAAAATATTTGTGTGCTCGATATTATGTCACTGATCCCTCCAGTCAGACACAGTCCTCGTACTCAAGAAGGAAACCGAATGAATTAGTCAAAAGCTACAAGTACCTTGAATTTTGTTTGACAATAAGGGGCTTATACTCCCGACCTTAGGTCTGTGGTTCCGACCGCACTATAATGGGCGGTCGCAAGTCTCCATTTGAAAATGGAAGCTTGTGCTGCGGACGGAAAAGCCCTACAGCACAAGCTGCCATTGACAAATGAAGGCTTTGAAACATCACTGCACTGTGTGGCACACATGCAGTCCCCAGAGTGGAGGCAGTGGAGGGATGGGGGCCCTGATAGGGGCCCCCAAAGACACTTTCTGACAGCAGTTCCTTGTCGGAAAGACTGACATGGAACTGCTGTCGAAATGTGTCCGTAATCCAGACGGCGGTGTTGAGGCTGGCTCTACCATCATTGTGGATTATGGATGGCTTCAGACGCACCGATGTGCTCCTTGAGCCCGTCTGACACGTTGCGGATGCCCAATGCCTCTACCCTCCGCATTGGCGGACCAGTGTGTGAGATGTCAGTGGTCTAACACTGATGTGGTGTCCGTGTCAGACCCACTAACATCGTAATTAGGCCCTTAGATCTCTTTCAGAGGCCAATTCAACCTTCTCAGAGCCAAAACTGCTACTAACATCTATGCCCTTAACTCTCTCTGTGACAAAGTGGCATGTTCATCTTATGCGCATCTTGTAAAATTCATGTAATCCAAATTAATTCCAACTTTAAAATAGGGCTCATTTGTCTACCGAGGGAAAGATGCCAAAATATTGCACCTGCTCCAAATTAAGGCTGTAAAATCTGTTTTTAAGATCCTGAAGAATATCGTCCAGGCCCAATTCTGTTGTAATTTGGCCACCAAAGGCAAGCAGGCAGCATTTTTTAAATACTTATGTTCATTGTTTATATCAGAATCCGACTTTCTTGCACATATGTGTTGGAGGGAAATCATCAACTAATTTCACACTGGCCAATGGAGGGCCTACATGTCAGATTCTCTTCAAATCATCAGATTAGACTCAAAGGCCTACTCATATGACCAGAGTATGCCTTAAGCGCCTTTTGAATCAATCAATACAATTTCTGACACATCATTTGGAATAGGGTGCAATTTCAGCCAAAAATCATGCCTGGTCAGTCATAAATAAGGCTCCCTGTTTTCCGTTTTTACTGAATTTTACAGATAAATACAGACAGAGAACATTCATTTTCTTGCCTGGATTTATTTTTAAAAGGGATAAAAAAGGAAATTGGGTTGCTTTTTGAGTAATTCTAAATACTGTCTGCCATGACTGCCAGGCCAATAGATGTGTGGATTTATAGATAAGGGAGTTAAAAAAGAAAGGGATTTTAGTAAAGAGGCTTTAACAGCAGTAGATATGCACAAGGTTGATTCTGAAATTTGCCTTTTTTCAAATAAGTGCACTGCTGTATCTTCTGCCGGTGCTCACAGCACTGAAACCTGGCAGACATTCAAGCATGAGTACATATTTATCGGTTAAATACATGTGGAAATATACTAATTTCAGCTTGATTTTTCCACAAAACCCAAAATAAATATGGATAAATACAGATAAAATTAGAAGAAAATAAATATGGATAAATACATACGGAAATGGCAAAAAGATTTATACCATAAAACCGGGAGCCCTAATCATAAACACTGACGAACTTCTGGGCATTCAGACTTATTCGGCAACACATTTCTCTTCAGGTATGCAAGACTCATTCCTGAAGTTAAGGCTTGATGTTTAGCAAACTAGAGATGGGACTCCGAAATAGGCACGTGAATGGCCAAATAGTCACTGCAGGCTCTGTGGCTGTCCGAAGAAACACTATTGTATATAGTAGGTCAATCAATCAATAAAAAGCTTTATTCAGCTGCCAGTACAGAATTATCAATAATAACCAGAGTTGCATCAAGAAGGATTTCTCGTACACCAATTAATTGCAATCATCATGTACAATCTAAAAAGAAAATGAAAGATAAAACATGTGTAAAAGAACCACCTAAAGTGCTATGTGCTTCTGAAGTACAACTACAGGAAATTTATCCTGGGCTTGTGCCCATACAGATAAAGAACAATGACTTAGTTAAGGTGCATGGAGTGTCTTGAGTGTACAGCAGCCCGTAAAAACAAACTTACATAAAAGCATGTTTCATCACCATGAAGTTGTTTTAAGAAAAACAATGACTGAGTGCAATGCGTCAATTTTTTAGACTTAATAAGAGGCATTAAAAAAAGTTTGTAATATTTCTGATAAAAACCACAAAAAAGCTAAAATGTAGCATTGACTGTTTCAAAGTATTATTGCATAGGCATACAGGCAATTCTAAATTGTGCTGAGAGCCTGACAGCAAGCACAGCAAGTATTTTACTGTGTCTGCCCGAAAGCGAAACATTAAAGAACATTCCAATCTTCCTCTCCCAGCGCATAGGTAGTTGCTAAGAGTGTTATCATGGTTCTCTAACAGATTAGTGGAAACTGAGGTTTTGAGAGTTTCAAAGCTTAATCCTTTCTCCTGGACATGAGTTAGCAGTAATGTTTTAACTTGCTTCCTGCTCAATGCAACACATATTTCATTGTTAATAAATGTCTGGGGATGGCCAATAGCATCCAAGGATGTTTTATAGATGCTAACCATGAAATATGAAGGCCTTTGTCACAAGCTAAGCAATCTTTTAGTATATCACTTGTTAGTGATGCCTTTTTTTTCCAAATCGAGAGCCATAACAACAGGGGGCATATTTGAACACTATCACCTATGTAGTTCAGCCCCAGTTCACTATGGCAGATAAAATATGAAGTGGAGAGAGGGACAGATAAAAGCTTTTGACAGAAGCAGTTTTCCACTGTTTAGATTGCTAAAGGGTCTGTGATGCTCCAAACTCCTGCCACGTAAGTAGCAACCGGTACAAATTGTATGGAGTAAATTTGTAACATCGGAGCAAACACTCGACCCCAGGAGGAGATGGCAGGCTAAAAAGTGAGCCAACCACCCTATAAAGTGTGGTTCTCTTGTCAGCTATGTTAGGTATCCATGACCCAGTGGAGCTAAAGACATCCCCCAGATAACAGAATGTATTAGTGCTGGAGATGCGGTTTGTTCCAACCACAATACTCGTTAATGGGGTGCGTTTTGGACCACAAACCATGACAAAGGATTTAGAGAAATTTGTCACCACGCCAAGGGCGCCCATGAATTCCACAAATGAATGGACCAAAAACCAGAGGGCTCTGGGTGTGCTTGCCAATAAAACTGCATCATCTGCATAAAGCAAAACTGGGCATGGGGTGCCAACCACCATAAGAATGTCCGGTGTACATGTTGTTAAATGGGTGCTGAGTTTTTTTTATATACAAGATGAAGATCACAGGAGCAAGCACGCACTCTTGGCGCACCCCACTCCCAGTATGGATCTCCCTTGTGAGTTCTCCACTTTGGCTGAACCTCACTCTAGCCCTTGTATTTATGTGCATGGATGCCAGGAGATGTACAAGTGGCTCCTCCATCCCCATTTCCAGTAGTATTTGCCAGAGCCTTCACAGATTAATGCAGTCAAATGCCATGGTAAGGTCCATGCGAAATACATTGGGGCGCATTTCGCCACAGCATATTTGCCCAAGATTAGACCAAGATTCAGACACTGCTCCTGTGTTCCAATATGTTTGCAGAATCCATATTGGCAAGGGGTTCACAATCTTATTATCCTCCACCCACTCAATGATTTTCTTGTATAGAACCCTCCCCAAAATGTTAGCTAGAAATCTATGAGGGAGGTTGGACAATAACAACTGGCTAAGGATCTGTCACCCTTTTTGAAAATTGGTACAATTGTAGATGATTGTTTAAATTAATGTAGACATCGGTTAGTAGGGGGGCCCATGGATTGATTTATTTAGACTAAATTTATCAGGTTGATGGGTATGCCATCCAGACCAGGTGCTTTTCCCCCTGCGATCTGCTGTATTGCATCTAAAACTTCATGTAGTGTCAAGTCTATGGCAGGATTTAACTCAGCCTTATTATTAGCACATGTGGTCAAATTCCGTGACAAATACATTTGGGTAAATTGTAGCTCCCATGCCTCACATCTGATATGACAGCAAATTGGCATCCCTGTTCTATTGGTTGACCTCAGGGCTGTAACAGAACAACCAAAGAACTTACTGTTCTTAGTTATCACTGACAGTGCTACACTATCCCACTGCTGAGCAGTCACCTCCACGTTCCTCCTTTTAGTTACTGTTTTGTACCTTTTGTGCAAACTGGTCAGCACAGTAGGGTCACGGGGGCAAGCAGTAAGAGCCCTCTGCAGGGCTTGGTTAGCAGCCGAGCACTCATGGTCAAACCATCTTGGGGTTGGGTGATTGTTTTTTAATACATTTTTCAGCTTAGAAAGATGATTTCAATACCTGAACAGAGGGCCACAAATGAACTTACTATAATATTTTTCCCATTGCAACCTGTGTCAGATAGACAGCCTAAAAATGTATCTAGATTCTTCTGAGTGATTTCAGCCAGCATTTGTGTAGGGTTCAGGAGTTTCCAACAAACGTTTAATTAATCTGTGGATACCTGTAAGCTACAAAGTTCAGGTTGGCTTTAAGAATCCACTCTGGGTGTAGTAATCAAAACAATTTCAACAGGATTGTAATCACTAAACTCTATTGGAACAATAGATCCTGACACCAACCGATCTAATAAATTGGCGGATACAAATATATAATTAATTACAGTGTGACATTTCCTGCCCCCAAAAAATTGCCAAACCTGCTTCTCCCACTCCCACCACCCTGAACACATTGGGCCATATTCACAAGGATCTATCGCCGAGTCAATGGCACTTTATCACAGCCAAAGTTGTGATAAACATATCGCCCCAATCACAAGCTGGTGTTAACAGCCCACAGCACCAGTTTACCCGCGATAGCAGCTGCAAAAAACATCGCCGCGGATGACCCCCGCAACTATCGCTAATGAGATGCAGAGTAGGCGTTCCCGTGCCAAGATCCACGACAACACCCCTCCACAACAACGAACAGCCAGAACTGTAATAAGAACACAAAACAGACGATAAGACGTGTTAGCAGCAGGAAAATAACACCTGCTCTGACCTGGTGCAAAGTCGGACCAAAGTCTGGACCACAAAAGGGAGTCCAGCCCAGAGCCACACCTGAAGAACAACAGATGCACCCGGGCAACTGAACATGCAGCCCGGAGGGCCGAAAGGGAAACAACACCCGCCGCAACCACCACCAGGACCCCCCCTCCCCGGCACCCCCGACCAAAGACATGCCACATCAGCTACACCCAAAAATGTACAAAATTATCCGCATGATTTCGCAGGATCACAACTGGTGACAGTGCATGTGTCGTCACAAAAACTGAGCATCACACATTAATTTCCGAAGCAACAAATCAAACTTTATTAAAATTAACACTGAAATGAAATGAAGACACATTGCGGCTCCTCGTGGGCCAATCCGTAGGTCACAGCCTGCAAGACAAAGATCATGATGAGAAGGTGTGTCCTGCGCACAACAAAGAACAGAGAGAGAGCGAAGGAGAGAGAGAGGAAGAGAGGGAGAGAGAGAGAGAGAAAAGAAGAGAGGGTGAGAGTGAGAGAGAGAAGAAGAAAGGGGGAGAGAGAGAGAGAAGAAGAGAGGGGGAGAGAGAGAGAGAGAGAAGAAGAGAGAGGGAGAAAGAGAGCACCGCCCCTGTGTACCCAGGCCACACTGCTGACCTGCTGCCACCGGTGTGTCTCCAACCACTTGCCGGCATGTAGTGCAGTTCATTAGGTCACACATCTGAGACAGACTCTTCATCTGAAACAGAGTCCAGATACATCATTGGCACGGTACATACAATTGCACAAGACAACATCGCCTGCCCGCCCATGCCCACCCAGACAGAGCCACCACAGCCCCTCCCGCCGCCCATCGGAGCATGCCCGCTCATGCACACCCAGGCCGCACTGCTCACCTTCCACCACCAGCATGCAGACAGGAGGTCCCACCACGTGTCGCTGCAAGCCACAAACCCAGGGCCCACAGACATTGCACACTCCACACCATGCTGCCCCACTCCGCAGGCCACCAGGTCCCAAGTTTGGTGCTGGGTCTTGATTACTCCGCGGCAGAGGACATACCAGTGCAACCGGCCTCATCGCAGGCTGCACACCCGCTCAGCCCAATAGGTGCCACCAACTCTGTGATCCCGGAAGCGATGCCACGTGGCGGAAGGCCCGCGCTGCCCGCTGGCTCTGGCCTACACTGCAGTCCAGCAGGGCACACAAAACCTGAGCTCTCCGGACCGCCGGAACTGGGCATCATCGCAGGCTGCACACCCACTCAGCAGCTCAAGGTGCCTCTAACTCAGTGCACCCAAAGTCACCGTCCCATGGCGGGGTGCCCGTGCCGGCCGCAATGCTCCAGGTGCCACTAACCCTGTGCAACCCCAGTCAGCGCCACGTGGTGGTAGGCCCATGATGGCCGCAAGGCCTCAGGTGCCACTAACCTTGTGCAACCCATGTCAGTGCCATGTGGTGGCAGGCCTGTGATGGCCACAAGGCCTCGGGTGCCACTAACCCTGTGCGCAACAACTCATGGGCCCTTTATGATTGAGAACCGTGGAGTGTCTGTCATCCAATAACCATCGGCAGAGGGGAAAATGACGTTGTCGGCCCCTTATGTTGGCGGAGTCACATGGCCTGTGACGCCTGTACCAGATGGGTGTGGTGTGCATGCAAACCTGCCCTCAGGGAGTGGCTGTGACATGCTGACAACTGGACCAGTGACCTGCACACCACCAGCGAGTACGCCTGCGACAGATAGCAATGAGGGCCCCCCTCTGAGCGTAAGAAGAGTGGTCTGTCCTGCCGTATGCCGGACCAGCGCAGGGCTTGCAACAATGGCTCGTGGGATCTGGGCGTGGTTCAGTCCATGTCCGGACATGAAAGTGACTGATGCATGTGTCCCTGTTGTAGTGTTCACGGGACCAGGTACACAATATGCAATGTAGCACCCTCTGACTGGCATCCCACAGGATAAGCATCATTGACTCAAGGGACATCACTGTCCCTACATTCACCCACACTCTCATACATAAATAATGAAAGACATAACACAGCAGTGCGTCACTGGATGTTTATTGCACATCCAGTGCAGTCCTGGAGAGGTACAGGGCCTGCGAACCGAACTTCGTCTTCCTCTTCTTCTTGTCCTTGCCCTTCCCTGTCCCCGAGGTCCTGGGCTGGGCTTGTGGGGTTGCGTTCGTCCTCTGCGCCTGCTCCGGCTGCCTCCATGGTGCTTGGGTGTTGGTCAGTTTCTGTTTGGGTGTTTTTTCTACTTCTATGGTGATTTTTCCCACCGGCCAGGTGTGTGTTGCAGGCCTGGCGCTGCTTATCGCTGATTTCCTCATCGCGCTTTGGCCCAACGCAGGTTTTTTGGTGTTGTGGTTTGTGTTTTTATCTCCATTGAGGTGGTTGTATCGCGGACATTGTCCGCGGTTCCGGCAGACTATCGCATGGTACCGCCTTGTTGTGAATTCCACGTTGTCACGGGGTTATTTTCCCGCGATAGGCTGCAATGTGTAAAGTTGCGTTAACATTTTTTTGGTGATGTTTAGCGCACGTTCTTGTAAATTTACCCCATTATGGAAATCCATGGATGCCAAAAAGGGTTCTAGTTCTTTACCCCTCTGTACAGACTCATCAACATGCAACAGTCGGTTGCTTCAATCAGGATGTGCAGTTTAGCATTAAAGTCCCCTGCTAAACACACGTAACCTGGATGCCCCTAGCCTGTTACATACCCCACAATTGAATCAATAAAATTAAATAATTCTGGGAACCTGTGGTTTGGGCTACTTGAAAAATCATTATTATAAAAATGTATAAAATGCAACGGGGAGTTCACTTTGTAGCGCACAACTTGGGGGCCGATTCCGATCCTGGAAAAACCGGGTACAAACCGTCGGTCGGAGCGTTTTCTCCGTCCGACTCGTACCCAGGAAAAAAACATTACAAACATGCAAGTACGATTCGCACGGAAACACCATTTCCGTACGAATCGGAAAAAACACCGACCGACGAAAAAATACATACCAATGTGATCCGGGACAGCGCCGACGTGATGTCGGGACGCATTCAGGCTGCGTTTCACGAACCAGGAAGTACGATTCGAACCGACAGCAGTCCGGACGGCAATATTTTTACGGCACCCAGAAAGTGCCGGGAAAGCAAAGTCGGCCGCGATGCGAGCGGAATTGGGGGCCCGGTACGTGCCGTACCCCCCCCCAGCCCCCCGTATGTACGTGCCGAACACCCCCCAGTCCCCCCGTATGTACGTGCTGAACACCCCCAGCCCCCCGTATGTACGCGCCGAACACCCCCCAGCCCCCCCGTATGTACGCGCCGAACACCCCCCAGCCCCCCATATGTACGCGCCGAACACCCCCCAGCCCCCCGTATGTATGCACCGAACACCTCCCCAGGCCGCGTATGGACGTGCCGTACCCCCAGCCCCCCCCCGCGGATGGAAGCGCCGTACCCCAGCCCCCCCGCGGATGGACGCGCCGTACCCCCAGCCCCCCCTGCGGATGAACGCGCCGTACCCCCAGCCCCCCCACGGATGGACGCGCCGTACCCCCAGCCCCCCCATGTATGTACGGAGCATACCCCCACCCCACCCCCGTATGTACGGTGCGGACCCCCACCCCACCCCCGTATGTACGGTGAGGACCCCCACCCCACCCCCGTATGTACGGTGCGTACCCCACCCCACCCCCGTATGTACGGTGCGGACCCCCACCCCACCCCCCGTATGTACGGTGCGTACCCCCACCCCACCCCCGTATGTCTGCACCGTACATACGGGGGGTGGGGTGGGGGTACGCACCGTACATACGGGGGGTGGGGGTCCGCACCGTACATACAGGGGGGGTGGGGTGGGGGTCCGCACCTTACATACGGGGGGTGGGGTGGGGGTCCGCACCATACATACGGGGGGGTGGGGGTCCGAACCGTACATACGGGGGGTGGGGTGGGGGTACGCACCGTACATACGGGGGTGGGGTGGGGGTCCGCACCGTACATACGGGGGGTGGGGTGGGGGTCTGCACCGTACATACGGGGGTGGGGTGGGGGTATGCACCATACATACGGCGTGGGGTGGGGGTCCGCACGGTACATACGGGGGGTGGGGTGGGGGTCCACATATACGGGGGTGGGGTGGGGGTCCGCACCGTACATACGGGGGATAGGGTGGGGGTACGCACGGTACATACGTGGGGGTGGGGTGGGGGTCTGCACCGTACATACTGGGGTGGGGTGGGGGTACGCTCCGTACATACACGGGGGGCTGGGGGTACGGCGCGTCCATCCGCGGGGGGGCTGGGGGTACGGCGTGTCCATCCGCGGGGGGGCTGGGGGTACGGCGCGTACATACGGGGGCTGGGGGGGACGGCGCGTATGCGGGCACATGTCTCCATGGTTGCTATTGAAGTTCGCTCCGTGCGGTGTTTTTTCCATACGGTTGTACAATCGGACGGACGGGATGGATCGTACTTGCGCGCTTGGACTTCAGTTTTCCGATTCGTACCTGAAATCGTCCGGGGACGTGTCGGACACTTTTTCCGACCCGAGGACGTGTGGGGGAATTTTCCCAATGCGATTCGTATGTATTTTTTCCCATGCGAATCGTACTTGCCAGTTTGTACGGTACTTGTACGATTCGGACGGAAAAAAATCCGGATACGATTCGTACGGGGAAATTATTTCCAGGATCGGAATCGGCCCCTTGGTAGTTACTACCTGAAGTGTCTAAGACGTCAGTGTTGCCACCTAAGGAGACATTTATCCAGGGGATTAAACCACCCGAAGCACGACCTGAGCAAGATGCGATGACCGGTGTATTAAAACAGAAGTACCCATCAAGCAGTATAGGGCCAGTCATCCAGGGTTCCTGCAGCATAATGATATTGTAGCCATATATTAGGGATTTCCAGTCTCGTAGGAGCATTTTAAATTGTAAACCTGCAATATTCCAGTTCAATACTTTCATTGTATGCCTCTTGTCTCTACTTGTAGGGCTTGGAAAGTAGGTATGATAGGGAGATGTCAATATTATGGGATTTTCCTGAGGAGTCTCAAAGGCCAGTTCTATCATCAAGGGAGATACTGTTAATGTAACCAAAAGAGTGGTAGGTACTGAGGCAACGAGTCAATCACACTTCCCCAGGTCACTCAAAGGTGCGAACCTGTTTCTCAGAGGCAACAATAGACAAGCCAGTGAGGCCTTCGAGGGGAGGGCACTGCAAGTTGATCTGCCCCACACCGGGATCCAAGGGGGGCGACACACAATCTCTGGTCTATAGAAATTTCCCGGTGGATATATCTGATACCAGTTAATCTAGCTGGATTAGGTAGGCCCAGAGTGGGCAGGTGGCATGCAGCAGTGATAGAACTATTAAAGTTGACTATTACGCAGTTCCCTGGCCTACTCGATATATCTGAGCCAAGCCAATCAACTCTCCTTACCATAATAATAAGAGATATATATTTTCATGCCAATACTGGAATTTGACATCAACCAGCGTACCACCTTAATATTTAGTTCCCAAACTTTTTCTGGTGTAGAGTGGTTATGTGGAGTACATTCCCTAGGACTATCACATACAGACTTGATTTGGGAGGGAGGTTAATCACCTTACTTGCCCAGGGGCTAGTGGCTGTGATGCCAGGGAGGGATATTTGGGATGTGAAGCATCCTGATGCACAAGAAATGTTATACTTACATATGGGACAGTGGAGGAATTCCTAAGTGGTTCTATAAGTGGAGAGACTGTTTCAGAAGGATATGCTGGTGCACTGCATGTCTGGGGTGGATTCATATTGGTGTTGATATTAGGATTGATGGTGGCATTGGTCAGCCCCATATTGGCTGTAGGATTCTTGCCCTTCTGTGATATGGCTATATTATTTACCTGTGCCAATAGTTGCACAATGCGTTCTTCAATCTGATCTAGTCTTGAAATAATCAATTTAAAGTTCACTTCATTCTTTACCTGAACGGGAATTAATCATTTAATAAAACTTCTTACGCTTCATTTGGATTAAGGTGCAATTGCAGCTAAAAAGCATGCCTGGTCAATCGTAAACTCTTAAGAAATTCTTGGAATTCAGACTTATTTGACTATGCATTTCTCTTCAGTTATGCGAGACTCATTCCTGAAGTTAAGGCTTGATGTTTATCCAACTAAAGATGGGACTTCGAAATGGCTACCTGAATGGCAAAATATTAATTGCAGGTTCTGTGGCTGTCCGCAGGGGACACTATCGTATATAGTGGTTATTTGTCCAAGTTTATTAAGTGTCCGTCAAATCTTGCTAAAACCTTTATTTTTAAACGCAGAGATAAGAATGTGTCATCTTATGTCATTTTATGTTTTTCGGCATTGGTAAAATTCTGTTCCAATTATTTCCCGGTTTGTTAAATTTCTGGCAGAGGCTGAAAAAGAATTGTCCATCCTAACCTAATTTGGCTCTGAATTGAGGATTCAGCTGTTTACGTATTTAACTGATTACCTGAATTAAGTATCCTTAACCCCTTCGCTGCGGCGCGAATTCCGCCGCAGCGCTGGGGGGGTTTGGGGGGGTTGACGGCGCCGCTGTGCTCATGAGGCAACCACGCCGTCATGAGTCACGGGTGAGCTGTGCTCATGACGGCGTGGTTCTGTCATGACTCCACCCACTGCGCTAATCGCCCGCACAGGCGGGGAATTAGCGCCGCGTGGGAGGAGCAGCCGCCAACGGCCGCAGCATGACAGAACCACTCCGTCATGAGCACAGCGCACCCGTGGCTCATGACGGAGTGGTTCCGTCATGAGCGGGGAAGGGGTTAAGTGCTATTAAGCTATTGTTTTTATGATTAGTTATTATGTCATTGGAAGGTTGAACAAAGTGGATCATTCAACAGTGTGCATCTTAGAATGTTTGCACATGTTTTGTGAATGCATGCACATGCCCTACTGCTAAGTAATGATTGGTTATAAGCTAACAGACATAGAGGTTTTGGCCTCATGAGATGATTTAATTACAGAAAATGTTATCAGTTAAGATTCAGTCGTTAGGCAATGCTGAGATGATCTGCTCGCATACCTGTAAAATTAATTTTTCAAATTTATTTTGGTACTGTATTACAAGGTTAAAATTATGCATAAAGATTATTAGTTATACCATCATTGTCCATGGCAATGTTCTATGTATGATGGAATTAATTTAAAAGCTGGGCTCATTAGGCCGTATAAACTTTCTGCCATTCAAGTAATAAATAGAATCCTACCTAACAATATGCACTTTCGCTCTTATGCACATCTTAATAGAATGATCTGCACATGTTTTGCTGATAAGAAATGTACGGTTGTAGATCAGTGGATTCAAACTTTTTTTTTCTTTTTCTAAGAAATTACTTGATTCTAAGATTCACAGCAAAATTGTTTAAATATTTACGTAACTGTATTAATCCCGGCATTAAAGTAAAGGTCAATTTATTTGTTCATTAATAGGCACACAGCACGTTTGAGAGATCTCATTTTATTATAAACATTCTGCCTGAGCTGAATCTCTGGAAAATAATTACCTATTTATAGCAATGTTGGATATATGTTCATATCAGCATTCTATTGTAATTTAACCTATGTTCTTTTATATGATATTTTTACTATTTTATTATGCTCTAGTTGATTGTACTGATTTTAATTAATCACGCAATAAATTTACTACACTCTTTGGTGCATCAATCATCTAATACCTTGCAGAGTGTATTGATAAAAAGAAGAGAAGAACACGATAAAAATGTAAGTAAGTGCCTCTACAGGTCACACAGTCACTCTAAATCCCCGATTGATACTGATGCTGGACTCCTGCTTTGAAATTTACTCTCACTGAAAGGTTAAGAAGGCAGTAATGGGAACCTCAGGGATATGGGGATACAAACCTTATCACAAGGTATAGACTGAGAAATGAAGAATAACAAGTAGGAACTGCTGCTTCTGCACGATACTTGCATGTTTTCCCACCTGTTTTCACCTGGACATTTCACTTACATTAAGTAGACGAAATGTCAGGAAGAATGTGAAGAGAGCTACGGTTTTTCCCTGGATCATATAATATCAATTTGTCCATTAGCTCCAGTCACCGGCTTGATGGAAAATAATTGACCTCATATAATTGGGTCCTAACTAGATATTCTAAACCAAGTGTGCATTGAAATGGAAGTGGTCTGGGTGACGTAGTGGCTAGTGCTCACAGATGGTTGATAACTTCATCTGGCATATAGCTATACCTCTCGATATGAATTTATCGAGCAGGGACTATTATCACGGTCTGTGGTCAGGAATTATTCAAAACCATTTTCAGAATGGAGTCTACCACAGGTTTCAGCGCCAGATCATTATTGTTAAAGAACTGTGGTAGGTTTAATTTAACACAGCCAATTAGTATTCCTTGTGATTGGATCAATACTTAATTTGGATCCAGTGTCTGTTCATAAATCTCGTCATCATATAATTTCAGACCAATGGTTCTGTCCTGCAATTTTCATAGTTTATTTTTAAGGGTGTTATTTGGTACTCTAAATTAGAGCCTGTCCATATTAAAAATTACTTGATTATTTAGTTCATTCTTTATTTCAGTCACTGTACTGAGATGTCAGGCATGTTTTCTTTGAATCTAGCACTTTTAGCCTCCTCACTGCCATTCATCAGGATTTGGTCACAAGGCTTTTAGAAGCTTAATTGTTTACTGTTTGCTGATTCACTCTCTGACAGCCCCAGCACATCTTCTTTACTCACAAAGCTCTGCAGACCGAAGACAAGCTCATGTAATGTATTTTTTCTGTTTTGAACAAACGTTCTAGTGTTCCTCGCTGTTGCAGTTTTCAAGGTCCTCCCACTGTAGTTCAGTTGCTGGGCCTAGTTTCACTCATTTGCGTAAAGTATCGCTGTTGAAATGCTTCATATTAGTTTAAATATATCCAGAAGAAGTAGCATGGAAGATGCTTTCCTAAAATGGGATAGTCCTCATGTATTTAGAAATGGCGTGTTTTATTCTGATTTGCTAATAGAGTTGATATTGGGATCATGCAACTATGATTCTATTGTTTGACTAATTTGTTATGCAAGAATTGCATATAAGAACCCCATTGATTCTGTGGGGGAGGCAGTTTTTTAAAAGACTTTCCTTTTCTACTGGGAATGCTGCTCGATTCTTTTTTGATGCTTCTGTTCATTGGAGAATTAGAATGAATTTTCATTGTTGACTACTCTGTATAACTGAATTTGAGCTTTCCTGACATTCATTCTGTAATGCTAAATATCTGAAATTTTTGTAACAAAACCCTTTAGCTTTCTTCTGATCTAGAACTCAATTATTGATGAGTCGCTGTTGTTTGGTTATTATTGTTCTGCTAAATTGATCTTGGGGATGGTGCCTTTTCTTGCAAGATCATCCTGGGAAAGAACCATTTGAGGTAAATTTGGGGGTAATTACATTTTTGGGGTGTCCTGAATATTTGGGTAAAGTTCTGCTCCCACAGAGGCTATTAGCTGGGGAGCCTTGGAGAGTTGTCTTCTCTTTAACCACCTTGTGTCCCACTTCCTTAGAATCAAAACATTTCAAAAGGGTTTTTCTCTTCATTAGGGAGTTGAAGCCCAGTGTGTTTATGTCATGCTAGTGATTACAGTCATAAAAAAGTATAAGGGTACTTCAACGTGATAGCCATTAACAACAGCCTAGAAAAAAAAGAAGGAAAGGAAAAGCTAAAGAAACATTGAACTTGGGAAAAGGGAACATATAAATTGTTCTAAAGATCAAGTTAATCAACCAAACATGTTATAGAGGACAGCAACCAGCCTCTCGCAAGATCTCCCTAGCCATCTAATCTGAATGGGTAGGAGGGCACTGGCAGCACCTGTAAAGATAAAGTGATGCAGTGACATTGACAAAATGAAAATATAAACTGCCTCAGTTTGTGATCTTGTATACCACTGTCTCTGACTTTAAAAAGAAGGCCTAATTGTAAGTTATTCAAATTTAGCTAAGCTGTGCTACTGAGGGTGAGAGGCTAAAATAGGAAGGGCTTTATACTCATCAAAAAAAGCCAAAGAGTATATTTGAAGTTCTATTTAATCTTCATCTGATGCCACCCCCACCCAAGAATTCTTTCTATGGTTCTGCAAGTGTTTCATCTCTGCTGTATATGACAGCGTTCTGGAATATTGATTTCAAGAATATTATGACACACTGTTATGTTGTGGTATGTTATGTTATATTATCCTCTTCAGCGCTGCGCGGATTCCCGCGCAGTGCTGAAAGATCTGAGCGCGGGCGGGGCCATGACGGAACGGTTCCGTCATAAGCACAGCCCAACCGGCGTGCATGACGGAACCGTTCCGTCATCGGCATCGAAGAGGTTAAGATTCTATTGTTTGACTACTTTGTTATGCAAGAATTGCATATAAGAACCCCATTGATTCTGTGGGGGAGGCAGTTTTTTAAAAGACTTTCCTTTTCTACTGGGAATGCTGCTCGATTCTTTTTTGATGCTTCTGTTTATTGGAGAATTAGAATGAATTTTCATTGTTGACTACTCTGTATAACTGAATTTGAGCTTTCCTGACATTTATTCTGTAATGCTAAATATCTGAAATTTTTGTAACAAAACCCTTTAGCTTTCTTCTGATCTAGAACTCAATTATTGATGAGTCGCTGTTGTTTGGTTATTATTGTTCTGCTAAATTGATCTTGGGGATGGTGCCTTTTCTTGCAAGATCATCCTGGGAAAGAACCATTTGAGGTAAATTTGGGGGTAATTACATTTTTGGGGTGTCCTGAATATTTGGGTAAAGTTCTGCTCCCACAGAGGCTATTAGCTGGGGAGCCTTGGAGAGTTGTCTTCTCTTTAACCACCTTGTGTCCCACTTCCTTAGAATCAAAACATTTCAAAAGGGTTTTTCTCTTCATTAGGGAGTTGAAGCCCAGTGTGTTTATGTCATGCTAGTGATTACAGTCATAAAAAAGTATAAGGGTACTTCAACGTGATAGCCATTAACAACAGCCTAGAAAAAAAAGAAGGAAAGGAAAAGCTAAAGAAACATTGAACTTGGGAAAAGGGAACATATAAATTGTTCTAAAGATCAAGTTAATCAACCAAACATGTTATAGAGGACAGCAACCAGCCTCTCGCAAGATCTCCCTAGCCATCTAATCTGAATGGGTAGGAGGGCACTGGCAGCACCTGTAAAGATAAAGTGATGCAGTGACATTGACAAAATGAAAATATAAACTGCCTCAGTTTGTGATCTTGTATACCACTGTCTCTGACTTTAAAAAGAAGGCCTAATTGTAGGTTATTCAAATTTAGCTAAGCTGTGCTACTGAGGGTGAGAGGCTAAAATAGGAAGGGCTTTATACTCATCGAAAAAAGCCAAAGAGTATATTTGAAGTTCTATTTAATCTTCATCTGATGCCACCCCAACCCAAGAATTCTTTCTATGGTTCTGCAAGTGTTTCATCTCTGCTGTATATGACAGCGTTCTGGAATATTGATTTCAAGAATATTATGACACACTGTTATGTTGTGGTATGTTATGTTATATTATGTTACTTTAAGTTATGTTATGTTATTTTGTTTTATGTTATGTCATGTTATGTTATGTCATGAAGATTTCCAGAGCACACTATCACCCAGGAGGGTATCCTGTTGCTGAGCAGGTGTGAGCCTACCTAAACCTAGGGCCTCGAGGGACTACTGAAAAAGCCAGGTCTTCAGCTTCTTGTGCAGTTCAAAAAGCGAAGAGGAGTCTCCTATGAATAGTGGTATGGTGTTCCTTGCTTTAGGAGCAATGTAGGAGCAGGCTCGACTGCTGGATCTAGTTTTTTTATGCATGGGATATGTGCAAGTAGGAGTCCAGATAAGCAGAGTTGCATGGAAGGTTTGTGAAAGCAGACATGATTGTTGAGGTATGCTGGGTCAATGTTATGTAGGTCCTTGAAAGTGTGGGTGAGGAGTTTGAATTGTGTCCTTTTGTGCATGGGAAGCCAGTGGAGCTCCTTCAGGTGTGGTGTGATGTGAGTGTGGCATGGGAGGTTGAGAGTGATTATGGCTGCCGAGTTGTATATGGTCTGCAGCCTTCTGGTAAGTTTTTTGTTGATCCTAGCATGGAGGATATTCCTGTAGTTCAGTTCGCTTGTGATGAAGGTGTGCATGACAGTTTTCCAGGTGCTAGTTGGGAGCCATTTGAAAATCTTCCTCAGCATCTTCAGGTTATGGAAACATGAGGCGATGATGGCGTTGACTTAGGTAGTCATGTTAAGTTTTCTGTTGATAATGATCCTGACGTTTTGGCATGGGTGGTGGGAGTCCATGCCAGTCCTAGCTCTGTAGACCACCAAGTGGAGTACCACAGTGAAGTGCTCTTCCCAAATATTCAGGTATGCAAGCATTTAACTTGAAACGGGTACAGGGCGTCTTGTCTGTGAGGGAGAGAACTGTGTTGTGTGTCATTGGTTTATGCAAGGATATTGATGTCATGAGTGCTGGAGCCCAAACATGACTCTCCTCAATGGTTCAAACCTTAAAATACACCTGTTTACAAAAAGCACAGTGGAGTATCCTCCAGCCTCTGGGGGGAAGACGGGCGGACCTTTTCTACCATTTTAAAACTAGAGCCACCTACAAAATAAAGTAATTAAACATCATGGACATTTAGGATTTTTGTTGAGTCAATGATGAGAAACTGGGCTTAGTTTTAAAGGTTTTTTTATCTTTATGGTTAGGATTTCCAAGTATCTTTATTCAAATAAAAAAAATACAGAAATACAAAAGAAGGTTAGAAGTTAACAATCAAAAAATGTGACCCTTAAAGAAACCAAATAAGCTAACTAAAGGACCTAATCTAATTAAAAACTCATAAAGAGTTCTTCTAGAACAGAGAGATGGATAGAAATGCGAACTCCTCTTGAAGAGTAGTTCTGGAAACTTAGCCGATTTCCCTAAGCAACTTTCAGAGTAATGATCTGTGCAGTAGCATTGATCACTAGTTAATAACGAAGTCACCTCAAAGGTCTAATGGAAATCAACTCTCCATGAAGAAGAGTCTTGGGCAGAGGAGAAGATTTAGCAACAAGACTACTGGATGGGTAAAAGGGAAAGTATAGATGTGTGTTTAACTAGCTAGTTATTATAACTTTGCAGCACATGTATCAGTTCATAATAACGCCTTCTCCTGATGTTCAATCAGAACGATTCATAAGGTAGTGCTGTCAGTTATACAATGCATCTTATTCTGATTCCCACAGTCTGCACTCATCGGAAATGATACAGTCCTTTGGCACAATTGTTACATGAAGGAAGGTTTCCATGAGAACCCTCTTACCTAAGCTACAGACACATTGTGAGTTTCAGCCCAGAAACAAAAGCTAGTTAGCAAATGTGAAAACATATATTGAGTTAATATTAAAGCAACATTATACCATTTTATTCTATTAAGTTTATTATTCTTAATGGAAATTATCTAATATGGGGCGAGAGGAGCTATTGAACATAATACTAAAGTCACCACATTTCTAAGATGACATCAACATTAGGCTGTTGCACAGAACTCTTTACTAAGAGCAAAGGTCGAAAAGAAGCTTTAGCCTACTCACTGCATAAGCTAAAGTATAGTTGATTGGTGCACATTTTAAATTACATGCAATTTCAGTGAAGCCTTTCTAATAGCATCTTTCACACCTATGTTTGTCACTCTGCAATATTCTTTGGTTTTATTTTACTTTTTCTACTAAAAGACATTCACACATTAGGAAGGCATTTCTAAATATGTGTTTTACTTATGTTAAAATGTGTTCTAAATTGCATTTCTAATGTGCTAAACATGTCGATTTCTAAATATGCGGGCATTTCTCTCATAAGTGTGGATGATATGTGTTGGAGAGGGCCGGGCTCAGGAAGGATCCTTGCAGAACTTTGCAGATGAGGGCACGGCTGTCCAAGGTTGACTGATTGGGTCCTTTCAGTCAGGAAGGCGAAGGTCCATCGGAGAGCATGTCCTTGGATTCCAAAGTAGTGTAAACATTGGATGAGGATGTGGTGGGAGAGTGTGTCAAATGCTTTGAAGAGGTCCAGGAGGATGAGGGCCGCCATGTCTCCTCTGTCCAGAGACATGAGACGGCTTTGAGGGCAGTTTTCATGCTGTGGTTGTGTCTGAAACCAGACTAAGTGTTTTTGAGGAGTTGGTGATCATTGAGCTACGTGATGAAGCATCTGTTGATGTTTTTCTTTAAGACTTACTTTAAATGTATTTCTAATGCAAGCACTCTTCTTCACCTCTGCTCCAAGAAAACTTGATAGTATGGTTTTCAAATTGCTGCTTGTTGCCAGGACTCATGTTTCCATTCCTCTCCTTTTACAAAATATTGTATTAAGTGTCTGACATCCCATGTACTAAGCCTGAGCCAAAAATAGAGGAGGGCGTGCAGACAAATTACCAGGGCGAGCAGAGCCAGATCCGAACCATGGGTCTGACTTGGCTCTAAGAGCATGTGCACAAGCTGAGTTAAGAAAATCTTTGGCATGTATATCGTGCAACTAAAATACTATAACAAATATGATACAATCTCTTCAAAATTCAAAATGTGTATTTCTTTAATATGTGAAAGTGTTTCACCTTAGTACATCAGATGATATCACTGCATAGACAGGCATTTATTAAAGGTAATAGTTATTAGACACGTCTGCCGAGGTCATCTCACCTCTCCACCCTGCGGCCCCCCCCCGGAATTCCCTGACTAAGCTTATGTCCCTGGTTCTCCTGAAACTTGACTGCTGACGGGGATTGGCTGTGCTTGTAACTGCGATGAAACATGGTTTTGCGGTGCCTGTGCCTCCTCTGTTGCCTCTCAATCATGGATTTGTTTGCCTGGAATTCTTTTGAACATCAACTGTGTGAGCCGCACAGTGACTTCTCAGAAAATGATTTGTAATCGCCAGTGATTTTATTCAACGTCTGTTTGATAATGTATGTGGAATTCCTAACTGAGCAATAAGGTGTAACCCATGCCAGTTTAAGTATTTTGGGGTGCTGGGTAAGACATTCTTTAGGGGCCACTTTTAGGAAAAACTTTCTATTTTATTACCAATTTTCTTCTAATTCAGGGACATAGAGGAAATAGAGAAAGAAAGTTCACTTTCCCAGTGGTCCCTAGGGCCCTGGGCAATTGGCAACTTTATCCATGCCTTAAAATGTATCCGCGTGTAACTCAATTCAGTCTCATTTAAACTATACTCACATTTAGCACCCGGGTACAACTAGCAGTCAGGCCGGTCAGAAACTGTCAGTTTGAACAAATATGTAATGGACGAACACAGCATAACAACCAGATCAACATCAGCAGCATTGAAAGGGCCATGCAAAGTCTGCTGCTGAAAATGCCCTGTAGAAAAAAACAGGTAGTGGAACTGAATGCACAAGCAGACATGGTGCATCAGGAACTTACTTTTTACATAATGCAGGGTCACTGGCCATCAATGAGCAGCAGTTGACAAATCTGCTTTGACTGTCAGTCCCCCAGCAACAGGTCGGACTGGCATATCAGGTAATTGGGCTGTGCCTGAAAGACTAAGTCATTGTGTGCAGGCCTTTGTTTGGCTGTGTGTGGACCAGTTTTATGGCCTGATAGGCTGGGTTTTGCTGTTGATTTCCCTGATATTAAAACAAACATTGTCTACAACAAGCTCAAATCCATGCAGTTTTCCATAACATCATATTTTTTCAAGTTCACACATGCGCCACTTTTTTAGCTTTTTAAACTACTAATTGGTCATTTTTATTTTGGAGTTGGGCCTACTTTCCCAGTCCGACCGTACTCGCACTGCACTTCAATCCCGCTTCTTAGGGTAAACAAGGCAGGGGAAGGAACATGTAATAAACTGTGGGCTTATTTATGAGAGCCCGGCATCAGTTTTGCACTACGTAAAGTGGTACATGCGTGATGCAGGGCTCTGAATCGGATTTATGAAGCCACGCAAAGCCACCCTGCCTTGCTTTGAGTGGCCTCATAAAACTTGAGTAAGGCAACGCAGCGCAAATCACTGCGTCACCTTACTCTGTGCCCCGTAGGCATTCCATGGACAAGGATAGCACCTCTTAGGATTGTTTTTGTGCAGGAAGGTGGACCTTCCTGCGCAAAAACAATCCTGCATGCCATGGAGGCACCCTTGCACCATGGTACAAGGGTGCCTACATTGGCGCTAGGCTGCCAAAATGGTGCCAGCGCAGGGAGAATGGATAGGAATGCACCACATTGCATAAATACGGTGCATTCTTGTCTTTCGCTTTGGTGTAGAGCAGCACAGCAAGGTGCCTTTCAGCCCAAAATCTCACAAAGGAGGGCCTTGGTCTTTTACAACCCGGTCTACTTTCTGCAGAGTACGCTGCTTATTCTTTTACTATGAGCAGAGAAGCAAATGGAATTCAAGTACTTGTTAAGCATTGCGCACAGTATCAATTTAGTGATGTCATTTGTGCTCAAGGGGTTCTTGATGTTACAGCCACTACAGAGAGAAGAGGCGCTCAATTTCAAGGGCTATTTATCACACCCTGCTTGATCAATAAATGCATTAATACTACGGAATAGTGTGGCAAAAGAGCACATGGGTGGGTTTGTTGTAGTACATGAGATAACAACTGATGAAACTTCTCAACACTGGAGTTCTTATCCGGAGCTCAATAGTGCGCTGGTGCTGGTATTTGACAATTGATTATGGCTAGGGCATGGGATAGGGGCAAAGGATGGGTATAGCTGTCATAAATAACAGGGCTATTCTTCACTCATGCAATTACACAGCAATGGAGAGGGGTAAAATAAAGAAAATAGGGGCAGAGTCAAATGAATTGTCAGCCTCTTCTATTCAGATCTGTATACAGTTAAACAGATGAATAAACACAACTCCCAAGGATGCAAATTAAAATGATGATTTATCAGCTAATCACCTGCCTAAAACTATTTGCCACAATGACAGAGGTAGTACTTAAGTAGGTGTTACCCTGCGCTGCATTTACCATAATGCTTTCGAGCAAATGGAGTGCTGGGACGTGAGGCAGTGTGCTCCCTTGCTCCTTTGTTTGGTAAGGGGCTCCCTTGAGCTGATGGATGAGCTCTGGTTGATGCCTATTTGCTCAGTGAGTGGTACAGAGACCTGAGAAGACTATGAGCAACATTTTCAGTACCTCTAAAACAACTTGTTACTCTGTACTGAAGAAGGACAACAATCCTGAACCACATGTCTAGAGATACACAGCAATGGCTGCACCAACAATGGTGAAAACGAAGGCCCTCATTTACAATATCTTGACGCACAGCAGTGCAGCAAGCCTTCTTGCTGCTCTGCCGTAAGTCAAAAGAAAAGGGCAGAAATGTGCTGCGTCAACAAGATACAGTGAATTTCTGTACATTTCACCGGCGCAGGTGCACCCTTGAGTCATGGTGTAAGGGTCCCTGCATTGTTTGGGTGATTGTTTTTGTAAAGGAAGGGGTACCTTCCTGCACAAAAAGAATTGTGAGAGGTGGTTTCCTCTTTCTATGTTTGGTGCAGAATGCAGCACTCATAGAAAAATGAAACAAGCATTTGCAATGCAATAGGTCTCGCAGTTGAGAGTTTGAGCTATTGGCATTGTAAATGGCAATGCGCCTTTTATTTACGGGTTGGTTTTTAAAACATAAATAAAAGGCATTGTCATTTACAATGCCAATAGCTTAAACTCTCGCAAATGTGAGACCTATGTCATTGCAAATGCTGGTTACAGTCTTCCCAATGCAACTCAACTCGGACTATTTAGCCCAGTTTTTTCATAGCACCCCACGATCACCTCCTGTAGCCAGTCACATCCGAGACCAATTCAAAACAGCCCATGTCTCACGTCACACAATGTGGTCACTGTACGTCCGCGCCCAGGACCCACTCGATGCAAAATGGCTGCTTAGTGCAGTGAGAGCTAGACATTGGCCACTTAAATACGCCCTGGCTGGTTGTGTTCAATAGGACACATTATGCGTGTTGTATTTTCAAGTCTGTTTACTATTTTGCACAGCAAACCTTATTGCACCCACACGGTCTCCTGGTACACGTTAGACAGCTTCTTTTTGTAATGAACTTCAAGAGACTTCCTGTGATCGATTTAAAACAATGTTAATTATGGTAAAGATTATTTATGTGATTCTTTTTCAAATTGTCAAAACAAATATTGAAACTTTAATTAAAAATTAAATCAGAGTGCTACCAGTGGAGTTTACGATCGACGTTGTACATCCCAGAACCCACTTGTCAAATATAGTGTTCCCATTTATGTTCTTTGTGCAGTACATTTTAAGCATTTATGACGGTACTGTAATGCAAGATGGTGGGGACCCCCAACGGAACGGAAGAGGGTGCTCTCGGTCCCTCATATCACAGATATTTATTGGTGTTGTGCTGAAGGGCTGGGGGCTCCCTGTGCGCAGGGCTGTGTTACATCTCTGGTTGTATCTTGGGTTTCAGGTGGCTAAAGCACAGCTGCAAAGTGGAACCATGTCCTCTGACATAGTAGCCAGTCCTTGCTTTTTAAGCCAGTGATGCACTGTATTTCAGGAGTTGCAGTTTCACTTTTGACATTACTGATATATGCTTACAGCGTGCAAACTACTGTTGCTAAAAAGGAAGCTATGATTAAGGGTGCCACACACGACGTGAAGCCTCTTGTCGCCGATGGAAAAATGGGAACCCTTAAGGTGTAACTGTCCCCATGTTTGTAGGATTACCCGTCACTTTTACGAAATAGTGCGCTGCACAGTGGGGCTGAAAGTCACGCGCTTATAATGAGAAGCATCGAAACCCAAGTCTCAAAATCCAGGGTCGTTGGCTACCTATAAGACCTGCCGGAAGGGGCTCCAAATGACATGGCACCAAGTAATAATATTGGAAGATGGCGCCAGGGATGTGCTATAAAGAGAAGTGTCATGTGTGCATCTTCTATTAGATGGAAGCAGAACACGGACCCAGTGTTATCTGAAGTGCAAAGAAAGTCGTTATTCTTTTTTGGGAGATTTGGTGAAAAGGCTGGGATCTGCGACATCACTGGATCACCAGAAAAGCTCATGAAGATAGTACATGAGCTGGGTGGGTTAATGTGCTTTTTGCAGATATATATGTACAGCTTGGAGGCCAAAAGCTACAATTCCAGCAACCTTCAAAGATTGTTGATGCGCCTTCTGCAAAAATCTGACATGTGCATGTGCCCTGAAGCCTCAAGCGGCAATAGCATGGACTGTAACTGGGGGAACAGGTTTGAGTCCGTTTAGTCTCTTAGGCTCAATATCCTGTGATTCTGGGGAAACCACTTATTCTGCCCGGGCCTAAAAAAATCTGACCTCGTGTAATGTAAGCTGGTGCTGAGGCAAAGCGCTCCGATGCCTTTAGGACAAGTTAAAATGGGGCAGTCACAGGGATACAAATACAATAAGTCACCCGACTGTTTTATTTTGCTAAGCACAGAAATAAATGCGTGAAGGCTGCAGTTCACATATTCCAGTTTGAATGTGTTTGATAGTTTAGGGCTAGGTGAAGTTGGAGAAGTCCGCCATAAAAGCGGAACAAGCTAAATCTGTATTTTTGTTAGTTTAAAGTCACACAAAACATATGAATCTGTGGCCATACTCGCTATCTATGCCGGAGCACAAAAGGTTGAAAGGGGTGTCTTGCCATGACCATTGTTTTCCGAGGGGAGATTGTGCGTTCTGGGGAGGGGGGATGTCAGTCAACTTGAAGCACTGGAACAAGATTGCCATTACCAAAACGTAGACCGGTGGCCCATAGCGATGGAAGAAACCGATCGAGGCCGTGAAGATGGTGGCCCCAATTCACTGACCCATATACCTCAGCACAAAATAGCAGGCCAGCAGATCGATACAAACCGACGCCCAAATTTATGATGAAACACTGAACAGACCCACCTGAGGGAGCTGAAATGGGTAGAGAAGGCAGCCACGGAATCGGTAGTGCGGAGGACCAGAAATCGCTGATTTTCCTGAAGTTATCGTGACCAAAGCACTCCGGAATGCAAAAGGCAACAGCTTGTCAGTGACGTCGACTCAGGTATCCAGGCGAAGGCAGGCACGGGGAGGGGAGGAGAATGGGGGAAATTACAATTTACTGAAAAAAAAAAAGGCAGTCGCTTGTGTTTGACACAAGAAGTGCAGCGGACCGGACGCAGAACGGGAGGGGACGGACCGCGCATTGCGCACTAAACACACAGCAAGGTAAAGAGCAGAGGCAGAAAACCATGCACACAAATGCAACTGAAACAAGCATTGGCCGTGCGACGCAGGAAGCTTGTAGTAATGAAAAAAAAAACAAGCGTTGGCCGTGATCGCGATCAAAGTGGCCGTGCGGCCGCGAAAGTGAAAGTAAGCGCGGCGCGCGCGCCCGCGCACATGCGCTGTACCTCTAGGCTGGCCTGGTAGCACTTTTTGGAGCCCACATACAAAATGTCTCTTCGAGCCAGCGCAAGCGCTGGGGCTCAGCGAGACCTAAAACGAGGAGAAATAAAGGTATTTCTCCTCATTACGCCTCCCTTATGACTCCCCTGAGGAGGCGTAGAAATCTGACATATTCCCAGGTTTACAAAACCTTGTACATCTGGGAATCTGTCAGGTTCCATGGATGTTTATTGGGAGCACCCACAGCAACACCCATGGAACTCCCCTGTCACACAGAGTAATGCATCAAAGGGGGCCATATTTACAAGGCCATGAAAAGCCATGCAGGGTGGCTTTAGGTGGGCTTGTAAATATGGGCATGTAAACTGCGCCGTCGGTGCATCCAAAAAATAGATGCACCAGCAGCACAATGGGCTTGTAAATAGGCCCCTCAAGATTTTTACTGAAGTAAGTGTTACCATGAACTGCATTTACCAAAATGCATCTCAGCAAACTGAGTGCTGGGATCTGAGGTATTGTCCTCCCTTCCTCCTTTGTGTAATACAGAAGTGTGTTAGCTGAATAACTACATCCAATTACCATATGGAGGGGTGTGGTGGTGTGGCTTCAGATGTCATTGTGGGCCAGTAATAAACCCATGCCTTTTTACTTTAAGATAGAAACTAAATACCGCTCTGAGGACTACTATTCCAGTAATGAGGATTAAAACCCATTGAAATATGGTTTACATATGAAAACACCAGGAAACTCCCCTTCCTTGTCAGATCAAGTCATGAATATATTTGTATTAACTACTTGCTACATTGTTACTACATCTAAACTGTTTCAATATTAAGCAATGAATGGATCTGAAAAAAAACACACAATATGTGGAATATGAACTTTAATCCCAGGGCACACATCAAATCAAACAAAAATAACTTTAAAACAGAATCTGACAAAGTGATAATTCTGCACTTGATCAAGTATGCACACAATGCACAATGCTAGCAGCAATATCCACAAAATGTGCCAGAACTCCCTGAAAGAGGCCACGCGAGGAACCAGCCTGACAAGGATACAGCAAGAGATATATGTTTCACAGCTTGGCATCCGTTTTTGTTTTTTTCTGTTTGCTAACTATTTCTCGTATGGGAACGCGAGTTTTGGCTCCAGTGGTTACAGAGATTACAATGAGTGAAAAGAAAAGCACACTCAGGGGTTGCCAGCAAGAGAACAAGTTTATGCCAAGTCAATGTTGAATTACGCCTATGGGCCATTTTACACTGTTTTACACTGAGCTGCATTTGTCACATGCATTGTTTGAGCATGACAACATTCACCTCAGAAATACCCTCCTTTTTATTGGCCGTTAGCAGTTGGCACTTTGAGGTAAATTTACTGATGCATGGAGCGGGCTCTCTCATGGCATAATGTGACTCAAAATATTGCGCCTATTTACTATACATTTTAAAGGCCCAGGAGTGCAGTACAACATTGTGTTGTGTTGTGCAAGCACATAGATAAACGTAACTTAAACTACCCCTCTTTGCAAATACATAGACGCTGTATAACTATACTACATAACTGTCATTTGCTTTACTTCAATTGAACCAGATAATGTGCAATGTTTATTAATAAGCTAATTCCTAAAGTGGTAGCAGAAACAAGTAGCGCATTATAGGATAGTGAAGGTTTAGTCTCTCTAACAGCGCAGTCATCATTTGGCGAAAATGATGACCATGAGTAAAAGACATGAGAACTTTTACTGAACGCGAAACCATGGCGCGTAAAAGAGTGCGAAGCAGTTGACAGACCTAAAAAGGAAACATATGACTTTCTGTCCTCATAGTCATTGGGAATGACCACTCTTATTTTTGTATTTATTTCGTTCTGATTGCTGGTGTGGGCTACATAATACCTTTCCCTTCTTCAGAGTGCAGGATAGAATTGAATTGAATATTAGCCTTATAAAGAGCAAACTTTGCCCGGAGGCGTCAAGACGCTGGGGGAAGGGCCATCACACAATGGTACCGGTGGGGCTCATACTGCTAGACTGGTAAAGAGGCAGGTCTTCAAAGCCTTGCGGAAGACAGTCTGAAACTCTTGTCCCAAAATTACAGAGGGGAGGGAGTTCCAGAGCCTGGCAGCGGCGACGGAGAAGGCTCTGCCCCCCCATCTGACTCCCTTAAACCTAGGGACTAGCAACAGAATTTTATTGGTGATCTTAGCAGCTTGGTAGGAACATAATGACGGAAGAGACCTTTAATACCTTCTGAACCTAGATTGTAGAAGGCCTTGTGAGTGAGACAAAGAGCCTTCAACAGGATTGTCCGGTTTAAAGTAGCCAATGCAACTCACTAACAGTGTCCGAGGCTGAGTGGAATTTAGAAAGGTCCATCACCAGCCTGGCTGCAGCATTCCGTACCAGCTGCAAACGATGAATGAGCTCTTTGTTAATACCCAAATAGAGGGCATTACAATAATCAAGCCTAGATAACAGTAGGGCAATGACTACCTGATTTCGGGAGGAGAAGGAAAGAAATTACAAAATGTTCCTAAGAGTCCTGACGGTCCCGAAGCAGGTGGACACCGTTCTATTAATCTGGGGGCCCTGAGGAAATATGAATTTTGTGATCAGTTATGTCCCCTATCGTAGACCCTAACGGCTCCATGTGCATGCTACAAGTACATGTATGTTCCCTCCAGTTCCAGCTCTGAAGACGCAAATACATGTGCGTCCACCGTCAACATGTCCTCTTTCAGATCCACCATGAATGGGTCAGATATTCCATTCCTAAGTATGAAAGGCCACCGACTTTATGTGGTTCACTTTCCACATTTTACAGATCCAGGCGAGTAGGCCCTGAATTCTGTCATCAAGCCTTTTCCTGCCTTCTGCCTCTGAAAGCTCCAGTCCGAGCCTGCATCTGTATCCATGAACTTTGTCCTACTCCCTGCGCGGCTAACGGTGCCCGATCCAGCCTGTTGCCTGCCAAAAACTGTATTTCACCTTCAAGATTATCTGCTTCGCTCCTCATCCGATGCATTCCTGTCTAGCAGTTTAGGTAAACATTCCTCCAGCTACCGTGCAAGGGGCCAGGCCTCACTGTCCTCGTGCAATTAATTCATAGCCCCGTTACCATGGAAGATTCCTGCCCCCTCGCATCTCACGTAGACACTTAGACGCCCGTACACGCACTAACAGTCAGTATAGAATAGATTCCGTCCGAGAGACCTTTCCTTTTGGATAATACAGTTCTTTAAACATAGGATACTAGATATGATTTGGGATTAGGTTGACATAACCCCCAGACTCCTGTCTCCACATGTAGAGCTAAATGTCAAGTCCCCTTCACCCTCTAGTTGCACGTCAATCACACGTCATGCGGCTGCGCACGCATCTCTGCCAAATATTTCTGCTGACATTGCAGGATTCTCTTATGGATCCACCCATTTGTGACATCATGTTTAATGACGTATTTTAGTTACACCCATGTTTACGCCTTTTTTGGTTACGTATGCATATTTTATCTCTCTTATCAGCTGTTACGCCTCCTGCATCTGTTACACTATAATGTAATTCTTATAAAAGTGATTACCTGTCAATAATGTATGCCCCTTCCTTCCTGAACTTTCGTGGTGATGGAATAGAAGCCTGTAATTCGAATTACATTCCTTTGTATAGGAATAAAGCCTTTTTAACCCTCTAATACCACGGATTCTGCCTCTTATATTTACTGAGTTATTCTTAATAGACTTTACCGCCTAAAAAATAGTACCGGTAATGAAATATTTACCACATAAATTGGCGCCCGAACAGGGACACTTTCTCATCTCACGCGCCGGCGGTGCGTTGCAGGCCCGGTCTCCTGCCACAGCTGAACGGACAAAAACGCGTACCTGCAGGATTTCCTGTATCTCCCTCCGGCCAAGCGGGGGTGACTGAGGCTGCGATCAACACCCAGACGAGGCGGTGAGAAGTGCGAAGTATCCCGACCAGAGCCTAGCTGAGAGAGCAAGATCCGAGGTATACAGAGGCCCACCAGGTTCCGAAGTTCCGAGTCCAGTCGAGTCGAGTCCAGTCCGGTCCAGTTTCAGTTCCGTTCCGAGGCCTTCCGTTCCGAGCTACCCGGTGAGTACCATTACCGGGGAGGCATTTAACGTGCACATAGTCTGTGCCGGTCAAGACGGGTTTGGGTACACAAGTCCGGTCTGCACTGTTTTAGCAGTGTATCTGTACTGTTTAGCAGTATATATAGTATGTCTTGCATATAAATAAGTATTACCTAGTGTCAGTATTATGTCAGTAACTAGTTTTCTATTAGTTATCATTGTTCGTTAAAAACTGTTAAATGTTAAATGTTTTAATACGTTCTATACATTGTGGTGTGAATGACTGTTCATTATTGTGTTTACTGTATTAAGTGTGTCCTAATAATAAGATCTAAAAAATGCCGCTCTTTTCAAAACTAAGACAGATCAAAACCAGAAAAGGGGTACTCGAAGAAGCTGTTCCCATCCCACCTAGGGACACTCCAGGGTATTTTATGTATCATAAGCATGGCCTAGACGCCGTATTATTTCTTGATTTATGGGTGGACTACACCAAAGAATTACCAGAAAGTCAGAGATGGCCCGCAGCGGGGACCTGGGATGCAGATTGCATCATGAGAGTAGAAGAAGAATTATGGAAAAAGAAAGCCAGACAGTCACAGAAAGATGCCATTGAATTATGGCGTGAAAAATCATATAGACGTACAGAAAAAGCGCTCAGACAGGAAGAGAAAGGTAGAGAGAATTCAAATAAAACCCGAGAAAATCTATTACTTGAGGAAGGTACCCGAGTAAACTCAGAACAAATAGATAGACAAAGAAACACCTTTATGAATGGTATGTATCCTCTTCTGACCGAAGGGTTACCTAAGGCTACCCCGGAAATACCAAGAGACTTAACTTCTCCATTACTCCCGATAAAAGCACATCCCAAAACAGCAAAGGACGTTTTCCTTTCCTCCTATTTAGATGACGTAGCTCCCGAGTATGCTAATGCCATACCACACATACCGCTTGCCGATGGTGTTCAACACCAAGAGCATCCGTCTGTATCCCCGCAACTACAAACTCCTACACAAGTTCCCACAGGTCCGTCCGTTTCTACAGTCTTTCCCGCATCCACAATCTCTATCCTACGTCCAACGAATCCTTTCGTGCCTAGCGCCTCAGATGGTGCTACAGGAGGTACGACAGACATGTTTGCTACCCCGCCGAGAAATAAACAGACCCTTAGAGATTTAGCACTCCAACGTACACCCCAATTAGCGACATCCAACATGTTTAAAGAACAACTTGTGGATTGTAGATACGATCCGGTGCCAGGTAGACAGGACAAATTGCTCATATCATCACTACGTATACGACGAGCTACATTATATTTAATGACGATACCAGGAATGGTTGAACACCTAGACAATATATATCGCTTTGTTCAAACAGGGCGAGGTTCAGAAAGTATTAACGAAGCTATGGAATACCAGAAAGTGGATGTACAAAGACAACTACTACGTTTTTTCATAAATTGTGTAATTAGGAATCAAGACAGGCCCGGGGCAGATCATGATACCATGCAAAATCTTGTCAAATGGGGTCAGAACATATCAGAAGAGAAACATGATAGACAGGCGTGTATAATCGCCATGTGTCGAAAGATCCGCAAAGAAGTAGAACGAATACATAAAGAAAGACGAGAAACAGACAGAGTAGAATCAGAAGAAGAGGAGGAGCAAGATTCAGAATAAGTGGAAACAATAGCTTACGTAGGTAGAGGAAGACCCCATAATAATACTAGAGGCTTTAATGATCAGATACGTCCAATACGTCCAGAATATAATAGGCATTTTCCAAATCCTATGTTAAAAACAAAATCCCCTGAACACCTATTCCAAGCCGTTGATAAATTACTCCGAGATCGAAGGGGGTACCATGTGCTCGATTCCATGGACGAACAAGAATTAGCCAGGTCAGCAGTACAATGGGCTGACAGTCCCAGCGAATACAATGACGATGTACTTGCACACACGTTCCTGAATCTTGACCCATACGAACAGCGTTTAGCTAGTATATACATGATTCAACACCTCCTTATATTATATAAAAGCCAACACTCCGATCCAGGACCCTTACCTGACATATTGACAGAACTACTCACGAATATATGGAGAGGGTCAGGTACTGATTTGATTAAAGAGATTCTAGAATTCCGAAACCAATATTTAACTTTCGTATGCCCAGAACACGTTCCAGTTCCCATCATAGGAAGAAAAATGTATCACATAGATAGACAGAACCCGTTACGCGAAGTACACCCAATCAGAGGTGACGGTAATAACTTTACACGCGTGTTTGTGTACACGCCTATAACTAAACTAGAATTATTAGAAATGAAGAAAGTAGTACCCAGCCATGACAAGGATCCAGCAGGTTTCCACCGTGAAATAAAGGACATGTTACTCATGGGAGAGTATACCTACCCCGACATTATGAAAATATTAAAAATCCTATTACCAGCTGGTGTTTATGAGAAACTTAAAGAAAAGGAATGGGAGGTGGGAGACCAAAAGATAGATTGGACAGCATTAGAAAACGAAGAAAGGGCCCGAGCTGCAGGAGCAGGACTTGGGGAAAAGTCTATAGCACTAGCAGGACTACTAGTGCAGGTACTGCCACGTTTATTAACTACGAAAAAGGAAGACTGGGGTGCAATCTCAGCCTGTAAACAAAAACCAGATGAAGACACTAGTGATTTCTATTCCCGATTTGAAAAATGTTTTGGTATAAATAGTGGTATAAAAGCCAGTAGTGAGTCATATCCACATCTGTTTGTGACAAAATTAGTTGAAAATTCCCTGCTGCAAGTCAAGAATAGAGTATTGAAATTCGAAAGTACCTGGCAAGGTAATACCCCATCACAGATGTTACAGATGTTACAATATCACCACAACAGAATAAAGGAAGAACAAGAACACGAACAAAGACGTATGAAAGATACAAAAATGAAAATGCTTGTTGCTCAGTCAGTCCCAGCTAATGGTCATCAAAAGGGTGATCCCGCAGGTCCTACAAAAGGGACATGCAACTATTGTAAACAACCAGGTCATTATATACACGATTGTCCAGTCCTGAAACATAATATTGCTACAGGTAGAACCCAGGAGAGACCACGTCCACCTAGACAGGATCAGAATCAACAACAAATACCTCAGCATGCACAACCTAGGTTAGCTCTGCAACAACTAGCTCCGCAACAAGGAGCTCCACAACAGACCGTAGCACCACCACAAGCGCAGCCTATTGCTGCAACACAAGCAACAACACAACAGATGTATCAGTATGCACAAGCAGATTATCCCGATTATCAGCGATATACATGACATAGCCTAGAGAGGGAAGTTGGCTTACCCCTTATCGAGGTTCCTGTAGACCAAGAGGGACCTTATGTACATAGTGAACTATTAGGGGAAGACAGAAAGTTTTTACTTGATACAGGGGCAAGCAGAACGACTATACGACGCAGTGAAGTTCCAGGGGCACCCCTCTCAGGCTCACAAAATATTTCCCTTGGATTTTCAGGAAAACCTATAATAAATGACGTAACACAACCTCTTCCACTTACGATTGGTCCATTGAAATGTACTACAGATTTATTGCTTACTAAATCCTGTCCAGAAAACTTGTTAGGTACAAAAACATTGAAAGCTCTAGGAGCCATAATATGTTGTTCTCCGGAAGGAGTACGACTATTTCTACGTGACTTCAAAGGTCACTACGTGTCCAGAGACATGGATCACCGACTGCAGAATTTACCTACACATTTATGGGCACAAGGCCCCACTGATGTTGGTTGCATGAATATTACACCATATCGTGTCACATTAAAAACAGGAGTAATACTACCACGAATACGACAATACAAATTACCACCCGATGCTGTTGTGGCTTTGTTGCAAATCATTGACGAGCTCATTACACAAGGAGTGGTTGTCGAAACCGACTCCAATGTATGTAATTCCCCGATAATTCCGATTCTTAAAAGAACGGATCCAAAAGCACCACCAGTATATCGATTAGTTATTGACCTGCGCGAATTAAATAAATGTATTGTACCACAATACCCTGTGGTCCCAGATATCTCGTCATTACTAACAGCTATTGACTCAGAAGCAACGTTCTTCACTGTAATTGATCTCAAGAATGCTTTCTTTAGCGTCCCAATCGATCCGGAAAGTCAATACTTGTTCGGGTTCAGTTTAAATGGACGAAGCTTTAAATTCACACGCGCACCTCAAGGATTTACAGAAAGCCCTAGCATCTATAGCCAAGCACTGAAACGAGAACTTGACAGTATCCACATGCCAGTTAACACTGCCTTGCTTCAATATGTCGATGATCTGCTGATCACCGCCCGAAGCGAACATGAATGTGAAAAAGCGTCACTGACGGTTTTAAAATTTCTGGCCGACAAGGGGCACAAGGTGTCCTCTTCTAAGCTGCAATTCTGTGTCCAGCGAGTTGTTTACCTTGGGCACTCGCTGTCCAAGGAGGGAAGGCAGCTTACACCCGACCGCATCCAGTTAATCGCTAACATGCCACCACCCAAGACACAAAAGGAGGTGCGGGCTTTTATAGGCCTCACTTCATACTGTAGGCAGTGGATCCCTCAATATGCATTTCTAGCAAAACCACTCATCCAGTTGACAACACAGGAGGCAGCCACATCGACTGTCCTCCCTTGGACTCAAGAACATACACACGCCTTTGAAAGCTTAAAGAAAGCTTTATGTCAAGCACCTGTTTTAGCAACACCATGTTACAGTAAACAGTTTACACTCTTTGTTACAGAACGCGAAGGTACTGCCTTGTCAGTACTCACTCAGGAACAAGCAGGATCACACAAACCATGTGCTTATTTCTCTAGTACATTAGATCCAGTAGCTCAGGCTCTTCCTGCGTGCCTGAAATCGGTGGCAGCAACAGCTTTAGCTATCAGACAAAGCGATGCCATAGTGTTAGGACACCAATTGACAGTACAAGTACCACATGCAGTAGAGGTTCTCTTGAACCGCACACAAACACAACACTTGACTATAGCGAGACTCACTGGTTACGAACTGACATTGTTTCAGCCACATATAGAAATCAGACGTTGTAATACATTAAACCCTGCCACACTGTTACCAGTGGGCGGAACAGATCCATTGGCACATGATTGTGTCGAAGTCATTACTATCACGACGAAACCCAGACAAGACTTGACAGATATCCCTTTGTCAGATCCAGACTTGACATTGTATGTAGATGGGTCATGTATGAGAAAAAGTACAGGAGAGTTAGTGGCCGCTTACGCAGTCACAACAGACACTGAAGTCATTGAAACAAACTGTATTAACATTTTGTCAGCTCAAGCAGCAGAGCTCATCGCTCTGACACAAGCCTGTATTCAAGCCAAAAATAAGAAAGTCAACATATACACAGATTCACGTTATGCATTCGGAGTTGTCCATGACTTCGGCGTACTATGGCGAGAGAGAGGTTATTTAACTTCTCACGGTGCCCACATCCAGCACGGACCCCTCATTCAAACACTATTGGACGCGATTCATCTACCCACTGCAATATCGATTATGAAATGCAAAGCCCATACAAAAGTTACCGATATCATTTCTCAGGGTAATGACCTAGCTGACAGAACAGCTAAACAGACGGCTCAGAACCAGACTCATACAATTGACGCGACAAAGACAATAGTTCCGACACTAACACATTGCATGACAGTTAAGGATCCCGCCCTTGATGTAATTGACATACAGACACATGCTACACCAGAAGAAATAAAGAAATGGACTGAATTAGGAGGGATCCAAACGGATCAAGGATGGATGACGAAGGAAAAATCTATATTGTTTCTTCCCGACTCTATGGTTCAAGTCATCATTAACACAATACATAGTCCAGCGCACCTAGGAGAAAAAGCTATGCTAGACAGCATTCAACACATTTGGTTCAACAAACACTTGCGAGCAGCAGCTAAACAAAAAGTTCGTACCTGTATGATATGTTGTCAGTTTAATCCAGGTAAAAGCATCCCCGTAGAGCAGGGTGGATTTCAACCTCCCGATCATGCTTTTGAAGTCCTCCAGATGGATTATATCCAGATGGAACGATGTCGAGGATTCAAATATGTTCTCGTAGTTGTCTGTGCTCTTTCCCGTTGGACAGAAGCATACCCGGTTTCAGATTACACTGCTCCGACTACTGCCAAACAGTTAGTTCGAGAATTCTTCCCACGGTACAGTTTACCACGTGTTGTCTACTCAGATAACGGCCAGCCGTTCTCATCCGAACTAATGAAACACGTTTCCCTTTTGTTAGGCTACCAATGGAAATTCCACTGTGTCCGGCATCCCGAGGCCGCAGGTCTCGTGGAACGCCATAATCAAACTCTGAAAATTAGATTGTCCAAAATATGTAGGGAAAAAGGTGTCGACTGGATAGTAGCCTTACCAGTTGCGCTCTTTTACATGAGAATGGTAGCACATTCTCGAACAGGGCTATCCCCGTATGAGGTGATCTTCGGTAGACCACCAAATATGTGGGGGACGCCTATACCTCGCAAAATAACTGATGTTGACTGTAATATGCTGACAGATTACCTGGCTTCCTTGATGTCTGCACTACAATCTTGTCGTTCACAGGTAACCGCAGCTTTTCCCAATAATACTGAGGTGAAGCCCCATGACGTGGTTCCTGGTGACCTGGTTTTGGTCAGGAATTTCGACCGGAAGACCCAACTGGATCCTAGGTGGAAGTCGCCTAAATTGGTTCTACTCACTACAAGGACAGCCGTGAAGATTGAGGGTCGCAAAGGGTGGTTGCACTCGAGTCACATCAAGAAATTTTATGGACTACCATCCAGTGTGAATACTCAACACTGTATTCCCTCACAGACAGACTCAAAGCTCCCCTTGGTTGAGCAATCGAAACCAGAACTGTACAAACTAAAATTGAGGTCTAGCAAGTCAGACAATTTGATTGTTTAAGTCCTCTCCAAGGTGAATCGGTTGAATTTGTCTCTGACATGTATCCTCTAGACCGGAATAGAGAAAGAAATCAACAGATACAGCTGAAAAAACATGCATATTGTAAATCACTTCGTAGTCACTGCACAGTAACATTATTAATTTTGTTTTTTCTAAGTCTTCTGATCATCGTTTTCAGCATACTATTGCATATGTATTACCCTATTCTTAAACGTGCTTACAATGTAATTGCAGAACATTCTTTTAGTGAATTACCTCCGCATGAGTTGTCCTATAGATTTGCGCTGCGCAACAACACATTCATTAGTATGTTACATCATTCTCATCAGACCAGCAATGCTACCAATTGTTGGATATGTGGTCGACTCCCTCCCTATCAGAACTATAAGGGAGTTTTGCCCCTCTTTCCATATCCGTTCACACACAATGGCTCTTGTGGAGCATGGTTTAGTTTGATTAATTCCTTAGATTCAAATTCCGCAGTTTATCAAGACAACTGGGTGTGGGGAAACCTGAACCTAGTTTTGCTTAAAGTCTGCTACCCTAACAAGGAGGGACTTCCCAAAAGAACAGGAACTGATCTAGAAAATGAAGTATATGGATTAGGTAATTTTACACTTAACCTCATGATCCTGAACGTTGAATATGAAGCTACACCAATCTTGCCCGCCATGTCAGTATTCCCAGTAAAAGGGGAATTATGTATAAGAAAGAATGGTTCCATACACATGGGCCATAGTAAATGCACCACTGTAATAAAATTCAGTGATCAAGGCAAGTCTACATTTAGAGCTTCCCATCATTCCTACTTCATATGTGGCCAGACTGCATATATATGTCTACCTCTAGATTGGGATGGTACCTGTTACATAGCATTTCTTCTGCCACCTGTTTTCCTAGCCCCGCCTGACTATCACAGAAATACCCATTTAGTACACAATAGACAACAGAGAGATCTCCCAATTGTCGATTACACTGAAACAGCATGGGAAAAATACACAGATTTCAATAAAGGGTTCTTTCCCTATATAGGTACAGTCACTAATAGTAAGCTGATACGTAGATTAACCAGAACCCTTGAAGCAGTAGTGAACGAAACTATTTCCGCCTTAGGCAATTTAACAGAAGAGCAGTCTGCTATGCGGATTGTTGTGCTTCAAAATCGTCTTGTCCTTGACGTCATCCTGGCCGATAGGGGCGGAGCTTGTAGGGTCATCGGATCAAGTTGCTGCATTTTCATACCAGAAAATTCGCCGTCAGTATATAAAGCCATAACCCGCCTTCATAAGATTATAAGCCAGATACACCAGAGTCCAGGCACCTGGACTTGGTCCGGTTGGTTCTGGGGCGTGTTGTCAGCCTGGGGATGGAGAATCCTATCCTTCCTAGGTATTGGCTTTCTCATACTATTCAGTTGTTGCTTATGTCTACAATGTGGGCCAGCGATTTGTGGTCTGTGTGCCACATCGTGTATCCCACCTCCAAGTTTTCATTCAAAATCCCGGAAGAAGAAAGAAGAACAAATGATGCTATATGAACAGATCGATGGATTGATGAAGATCGATATCTCCTGAGGGTCCGTAGGGGACAAGGAGGGAATGAGGAAATATGAATTTTGTGATCAGTTATGTCCCCTATCGTAGACCCCAACGGCTCCATGTGCATGCTACAAGTACATGTATGTTCCCTCCAGTTCCAGCTCTGAAGACGCAAATACATGTGCGTCCACCGTCAACATGTCCTCTTTCAGATCCACCATGAATGGGTCAGATATTCCATTCCTAAGTATGAAAGGCCACCGACTTTATGTGGTTCACTTTCCACATTTTACAGATCCAGGCGAGTAGGCCCTGAATTCTGTCATCAAGCCTTTTCCTGCCTTCTGCCTCTGAAAGCTCCAGTCCGAGCCTGCATCTGTATCCATGAACTTTGTCCTACTCCCTGCGCGGCTAACGGTGCCCGATCCAGCCTGTTGCCTGCCAAAAACTGTATTTCACCTTCAAGATTATCTGCTTCGCTCCTCATCCGATGCATTCCTGTCTAGCAGTTTAGGTAAACATTCCTCCAGCTACCGTGCAAGGGGCCAGGCCTCACTGTCCTCGTGCAATTAATTCATAGCCCCGTTACCATGGAAGATTCCTGCCCCCTCGCATCTCACGTAGACACTTAGACGCCCGTACACGCACTAACAGTCAGTATAGAATAGATTCCGTCCGAGAGACCTTTCCTTTTGGATAATACAGTTCTTTAAACATAGGATACTAGATATGATTTGGGATTAGGTTGACATAACCCCCAGACTCCTGTCTCCACATGTAGAGCTAAATGTCAAGTCCCCTTCACCCTCTAGTTGCACGTCAATCACACGTCATGCGGCTGCGCACGCATCTCTGCCAAATATTTCTGCTGACATTGCAGGATTCTCTTATGGATCCACCCATTTGTGACATCATGTTTAATGACGTATTTTAGTTACACCCATGTTTACGCCTTTTTTGGTTACGTATGCATATTTTATCTCTCTTATCAGCTGTTACGCCTCCTGCATCTGTTACACTATAATGTAATTCTTATAAAAGTGATTACCTGTCAATAATGTATGCCCCTTCCTTCCTGAACTTTCGTGGTGATGGAATAGAAGCCTGTAATTCGAATTACATTCCTTTGTATAGGAATAAAGCCTTTTTAACCCTCTAATACCACGGATTCTGCCTCTTATATTTACTGAGTTATTCTTAATAGACTTTACCGCCTAAAAAATAGTACCGGTAATGAAATATTTACCACAGCCCAAGGAGAGAGAGTTGTCCACAATGACACCAATATTTTTTCCCTGGGACACTAGGCAGGGGCCAAGCATGTCAGGCCACCAGGCGTTGGACCAGCTGTGCTGTTGGTTTCCAAAGATCAAAACCTCTGTTTTGTCCCCTGTAAGTCTAAGATAGTTTTCTACCATCCAAGAAGAGACTGCCTGCATACAGTTTTTTAAATTGGTGGCAGACGCCTCTATGCTATTAGTGATGGATACCATAATTTGGGTGTCGTCAGCATAGGACAACACCCCTAGTCCAAAGGATCGAACAACCTTTGCCAAAGGAGCACCATAAATATTAAAAATGGTCGGGCTCTGTGAGGACCCCTGAGGGACTCCACAAAACACCTGGCCAGGAGCCGAATAAAATGTATCCATTTTCACTATTTGTGCCTGTTCACTTAGAAATGAGGTGAGCAGCTTTAGGGCAATGCCCCTGTCCCCCATTTCCTTAAGCCTGTCCACCAGTCACAGAGGGGATATAGTGCTGAAGGCCGCCGTAAGGTCAAGAAGAATCAACAGCGTGGTATGTCAAGCGTCAACCTGAAAGCGAATGTGGTTAATTACGGAGGTTAATGCTGTCTCCATGCTGTGATCACTTCTAAAACCATGCTGCGAGCCGTCGTGCAGCTGATATTCCCCTAGGCGGGAGATAAGATGGAAGATCAAATGCTTCTCCAGAATTTTTTCTGGGACAGGTAACAGGAAGATGGGGCGGTAATTTTTTATTTCAGCTGGATCCAGTGAAGGTTATTTTAAAAGAGGTTTGAGCACCGCAGTCTTCCAAGGGATAGGGTACTGCCCAGCTGAAATTGCTCCATTGAGCAGTGAGGTGAGGTGGGGTACAATGACCTCCCTTCCTAATTTCACGAACTTCAGTGGGCAGGGTTTCAAAGGGGAGCCGGAAGTAATTCCCCATAGCAAGCAGTCTGAATCCTCTGGAGACAAGGGCGGGGGGGCAAGTAACTTGCCTTCCTCTGCCAGGGTTATCAGGAGGAGGGGGGAGGTCAGCAGGGACTGAATTGTGGATCCCAGTGTTGTGAGTTTCTAAGGTGGAGTATATTTCTGTGATCTTAGAAGGAAAAAAAAAACATTCTGTCACAGACGCCTTGGGAGGTGTCCATGTGGCCAGGGACTGAGGGGAAGGAGAGAGAGCTAATTATTTTAAAAAGCTCCCTAGGGGACCTAAGAGATTCTGTAAACTTGGAATAAAAAATACATTTTTTCCTCAATGATGGCGGCCTTATATTCCCTCAATCTTTGTTTATGTAAGTCTCTTCCAGCAGGATTGAGGTCTAGCCTCCAGATCCTTTCCTGATGGTGGCAGGATTGTCTTAGTTCTCTCAGTCTGTCGGAAAAACAGGGGGCAGAGGGCTTTTTTCTAGCTGCATAATGCTCCTTCAAGGGAGCTAGGATGTCTATGGCTGCTAGAAGCCAGTTTGAAAATTCCGTGGCACCAAGTTGGGATCAGTGTACAAGGAGCATTGTTGGTAATTAAGTGAATTAAGAAGAGCCTCCTTACTAATACAACTAAAGTTTCTCTTCCTTTCTGTTGTCTTTTTATTATTTGGAGCTGTACGAGATGCAGGAATCTGGAAATAGAAAGGGACAGCATAATGGTCAGACCAAGAGAGTTGTAGTGGTTCTCTTACCATAGACAAAGGAGATGTGTCCAATTAAATACATTAGAGCCTATAGTTGATCTGTTATTGCAGCCTATGAGAGTCTTGAAAGTCCAGTTAGAAGGACATTTAAAGGGTTTAATTTTTAATAGTTTTCAAAAGGACATGTAATTGGGTTCTGATCTCGAGGAGGGGCTGAAAGCATTCCACAGACTTGGGCCTTGAATTCCTTCAATTTGTTTAATGTGAGAACCATTGTTAGATGGAGTTAGGAGATATTGAATAGAGATTTCTGGCTGGGGTTTAGTGTCGAGCTAGAGTTTTGTAAGTTTTTTGTGCCTTCTTCACAGTAGCCTTTGTGGACAGGGCAGGGAAAACTGCATTTATGCATAGATTCAAGTACATGTTGAGAATTAAACACATAAACAAATGCTGACATTTGGCATCAATGCACACACACCAACACAAGGTACAAGATTACTAGAGAGTTTTTTAGCCAAATATTCAAGGGATTGATTTGTCCTGCTAGTCTGAGATCTGCCTTAGTTTCTGGTGAAAATGGAGGATCACTTCTTTGAGCCACTAGGCATTTCTGCTTTGAAATTTCATACTATGAAAATAGTTTGGATACTGGCGATGCCATCTGCTCAGAGATTGGGGGTACTGTTTTCTTTGAGTGGCCATCCGGAAAAGCTTCTACAGTCTTGCTGTGTTGGTGGCTTAGATCCACAGTTTCCTTGCCATGTACTCAACAAGGATTGCTCATTGTTTCAGTGAAAATAATAGGAGGCAGATTTCCAAGCCCCTATCGCTACAACGTCTCTTTTATTGATGTTTTGGTGGCGATAGGGGCTTCACCTCATTTACAAGGCTGCGTTAAGCCACTTAACGTGGCTTGACGTTGATTTGTAAATAAGAACCCTTTCATGCTATACTTAGTGTGAAAGGGGAGGGCAATGGGTGATGCTGTGGGCGTTCCACCACAACACCCATTGATTATGATGCTACCCCATATTTACAAGGGCAGCGTAAATATGTGGCAGCACCAAAACTAAGACCAGGGAAAAGCTGGTCTTTCCCTGGCGCAACAAGAAGAAATGCTTAATTTAATGAGTTGTGCAGCACACATGGAAACATCAAAATGCCAATGGTTGTTTATGTACAGGAAGGTCCCCCTTCCTGCACATAAACAATCATTTAAAAAAAAAAAAAAAAACGTTTTGCAACATCTATGTGTGCTGCATTAAAGATTATTTATGTGCAGGAAGGGGGACCTTCCTGCACATAAACAATTGTCCCCTCAACACAGGCACCCTTGCACTGTGATGCAAGGGTGCCTGCATTGGCGCCAGGCAGCTAAATTTAGCGCCACTGCATGGGGAAATGCAGGGCTACACTATATTCTTGTGAATATGGTGCAGCCCTACTTTTCTAAAATGACGGAGCGTGGCATTAAGCCAAGGGGGCTAACACCACGCTCCGTCACTTAAGTATGCAAAGTGAGTAACTGTATCATGGGCAGAGGATCAGACACCCCTTACTTGGCATTTGTAAGTCAGCTGCATGAGCTTCACCTCACACTTTATCAGTCATTTTAGGTAGTGGATGCAAAAAGTGAAATAGATGGGTTTGGCGATCCGGGTCTTTAGGCTCTAACTGAGTAACTTGTGCACAGTGAATGCTGAAGGATATGTAAACAAAACTCAAGCTGTGACTTCTCCCTTATCTGGCTTTTTTGTTGATTAGCAGACTGACGGAACTATGCTTTACATATAATAACTGGGACAAGGAAGAAGGTCCTTGAAGTAATGGGCAATTATGTGCCAGCAATTCCTGGGGCATGAAGTAAGACGCACTACCGTTCAGAAAGACTGTTACCACTCAATTGTGGGGGATGCACTGTGAAGAAAACACAATAATGAAAGCAACAAATACATATGTTTTGGGAGGTGTTCCATTTTATAAGTCAGAATTTCATTGAGGAAGTTTACGACTAGAAGTAATCAGTAGGCAATCAATTCATTGAACACCTCTTGATAGGGACAAATAACATTTGAGCACATCTTCAGCAATAAGCACTGAGGCTTCACTGCACTTGTGTAGAATGAGCGCGCTGACAAGTTATTTTTAGGTGTGACCACTGACAGCTTTAGCTTTCTCACGGTCCTCATGTGTAAGAAAACAATCAAAATAATAAGGCATTCATATAAGTATAAATACAGGGGCTTTCGGTCAATCAGTTTCATCTATGTATCTGCCCACCATGAGGCTTGGGGCAACGGTGCAGGCCACTTCAGGCCATGGTTCGCTTCACAATCAGGGACAGCAATTTGCTTGTGCAGGTCTACACAGCAGCCAAAAAAGTGGTTCTCTTCGGTCATATTTCTGGTGGGTCGGCCTCTGCTTTTATTTCTGCTTTCATTTAATATTTGTATGTTTAGTTTTGCAATGGTTCACTTTTTAACTGTGTTTGCAAACACATGCACACAACCTTTAGAAATATCAATTTGTACTTCTTACTACTTTTAAACTTGTAATGCCTATTGTGTATGTTTTTAGAAAAAAACAATCACAGTATTGCCAAGGTCAGACTTGTTTCAATGACTTATATGAATTCTGCAGTGAATTTGTCTGTGGACAAATTGAGAAAGTAGCCACCCATTGCAGTCTGACAGAGTTCCACTTGTAAAGTAATACATGCATTTCCTACGAAACCTTTTCCTAATCAAAGCACCCCGCTGTGTTTTCTGAAATTACTTCTTTTCTAACAGATTCTTCATACATTAACCTTAGAATAGTAAGTTCAAATGCTTACCAATCTTTGTATTTTCTCCTCTAATATTGTTTTGCATTTAAACGAAGTTACATTAGATGAAATATTGCAGGCCTCGCGATGGATGAGTGAGAGGTGTTTGCTACAGGGTCTATGAGTGAGACGTGTATGCAAGCTTCATGCTTCAGGGCTGGTGAGTGAAAGGTGTTTGCTTCAGGTAGATGAGTGAGAGGTGTATGCAATGTTCATGCTTCAGGGCCGATGAGTGAGAGCTGCATGCAAGTTTCATGCTTTAGGGCCGATGAGTGAGACGTGTATGCAAGGTTCGTGCTTCAGGACCAATGAGCGAGAGGTGCATGCAAGTTTTATGGTTCAGGGCCGATGAGTGAGAGATACATACCAGGTTCATGCTTCAGGGCCAAAGAGTGAGAGGTGTTGCTTCAGGGCCAATGAGTGAGAGGTGAATGCCAGGTTTGTGCTTCAGGACGGATGAGCGGGAGGTGCATGCAAGGTTCATGCTTCAGAGTAGATGAGTGAGAGGTGTATGCAAGGTTCGTGCTTCAGGACCAATGAGCGAGAGGTTCATGCAAATTTTGTGGTTCAGGGCCAATGAGTGAGAGATACATGCTAGGTTCATGCTTCAGGGCCAAAGAGTGAGAGGTGTTGCTTCAGGGCCAATGAATGAGAGGTGAATGCAAGGTTTGTGCTTCAGGACCGATGAGCGGGAGGTGCATGCAAGGTTCATGCTTCAGAGTAGATGAGTGAGAGGTGTATGAAGGTTCGTGCTTCAGGGCCAATGAGTGAGAGGTGTTGCCTCAGGGCCAATGAGTGGGAGGTGCATGCAAGGTTCATGCTTCAGGACGGATCAGTGGGAGGTACATGCAAGGTTCATGCTTCAGAGTAGATGAGTGAGAGGTGTATGAAGGTTCGTGCTTCAGGACCAATGAGCGAGAGGTTCATGCAAGTTTTGTGGTTCAGGGCCGATGAGTGAGAGATACATGACAGGTTCATGCTTCATGGCCAAAGAGTGAGAGGTGTTGCTTCAGGGCCAATGAGTGAGAGGTGAATGCAAGGTTTGTGCTTCAGGACCGATGAGCGGGAGGTGCAAGCAAGGTTCATGCTTCAGAGTAGATGAGTGAGAGGTGTATGAAGGTTCGTGCTTCAGGACCAATGAGCGAGAGGTTCATGCAAGTTTTGTGGTTCAGGGCCGATGAGTGAGAGATACATGCCAGGTTCATGCTTCAGGGCCAAAGAGTGAGAGGTGTTGCTTCAGGGCCAATGAGTGAGAGGTGAATGCAAGGTTTGTGCCTCAGAACCGATGAGCTGGAGGTGCATGCAAGGTTCATGCTTCAGGACGAATGAGCGGGAGGTGCATGCAAGGTTCATGCTTCAGAGTAGATGAGTGGGAGGTGTATGAAGGTTCGTGCTTCAGGACCAATGAGCGAGAGGTTCATGCAAGTTTCGTGGTACAGGTCCAATGAGTGAGAGGTGTATGAAGGTTCATGCTTCAGGACCAATGAGCGAGAGGTTCATGCAAGTTTCGTGGTTCAGGTCCAATGAGTGAGAGGTGTATGCAAGGTTCGTGCTTCCGTGAATGCAGGTTAGCTGCTACGCCAAGCTAATACCACATTCGTGGTAACCAGTACTTAATGCATATACATAAACTGCATGGTCACACACAAAATAATAAATAACAACTCCATCAAGCAAAGTTAAAAGCCTTTGCATAAATCACACTATTCCATGATAATATTCACTCACTACTTGCATCAGTAAGGAACTCTTTGATTACTGGAACTCAAGAGTGTGGCATTAATAAAAAATAAAGCAGATCAACAACTTCTAAGTTGCATCACTAATAATAATCGTAATGCATTGCACTCTATATTTCTTATAAACACATACAAAAGTGTAAAGAACAATAAAGTCTCTCCCACTATGGCATAACCTTTTCTCTGAATGGAGACCATGGTGGAACGAGGCCTGCTCTTAGTCATATTAAAATGTGCCCTGTGTAATAATTCTTAAATAATAACAATGTTACATTTATCAGTAAGTTTGCCTTCGCTGTAGATTTTGGAAACTCTGGATGCTCTGGGGCAGCACATCTTCAATCCATAGATGCTGGCCTTGTTGAAATTGTAAAAAGGCCAAGTCAACCAGGAGTGACAAAAGAGGACTTAACATAACGAAGTGTGCCTCTACAGCTGCTCTTCAAAAATGTAGGTAGTTTATACTTTGGGTAATTGATTAACAGTCCTCTCATTCAACCATGCTGAAGCCGATAAGGGCAAGGAAACCAAATGTAGTAACTTAGTTGCTCAAGATGGTGCAAGCATAACATAGATAATGCAGGAAGACAAGTTGTGAGTAAGACTGAAAGCATAAGTAGAAATCTGTTCAACTCCATCTGAAGAGGGCCAGGACTTACATAGTAAAGTAGCCTTTGTGATAGGCAATCTCAAAATGGAATGAACAGTCTTGGACATGTGCATTTGAACAAATCATAAAATGGCACCATCTGATTGAGCGAAACACATCCACTTCGATTATAGGAAAGTAAAATAATTCACTTTATAGTCAAACTGAACCACAAGATATGGAAAGCAATTATCTGGATCTATTATTCTAGTTTAAAAACAACATCACACAATCTTTAACAATACTGGGCCACAGCACATGAATTAGATTTTTTTTAAATGTAGATATAAATGGATAGATGTTTTATACAAAATACACAAACCGTGATGGGAGGAATGCTTGCAAATAGTCTAACCACTGGCAATCACTTGGGGTAGCATTCCAAACCATCATTTTTGTTCGGTGTGCCATTCTAGACAAAGGTCCGTCTTATGCAAATCAGCACTGACCCTGCTCCTCATGGGAATAGTCCACCCCAAATGCCAGGTGATGACATTTCCAGAAGGGACCACAAGAAACCCCAGACTGGTTTCGAACTTACTAGGCCTACTCAATGAGATATAGCCTGGATCCTGTGCCACAGCTAGCAAGGAATCCACTTCTGGGCAAACTCTTTCTAATCAGGGCGTTACATAAAACACAGAAAAGATGATGGAAGGAGCACTCGGGGTACCATTCCAGCCCATTGTTTTTCATCTGCTGTGACACTCTAGACAAAGGGCTGCTTTATTCAAATCAGAATTGACCCTGCCCCTCATGGGAATAGTCCATCCTGAAATGGCAGGCAATGCCCTCTCCAGAAGGGACCATAAGGGACCCAATACCAGTCTCAGCCTTACTAAGCATCAGCGGTGAATCATAGCCTGTAGCCTGTGGCATAGCGAGCAAGGCACACAAGGCTGGGCATATCCTGGGCCACTTAGGGTTATACATAAAACACACAAAGGATGATGGGAGGGATACCTTCAAATATCCTAACAGCTAGAAATCAATTGAGGTAGCATTGCAACCTACTGTTTTTGGCTTGCTGTGTGACTCTGGTCTAACACCTGCATTTTACGGTACTGATCCAGCTCATCATGGGAACATTTCATCCCGAACTGCCAGGTAATGGGCCCTCCAGAGGGACCACAAGCAACCCCGGACTAGGTCTGGTTATCAGGACTCGTCAGTGAGATAAAGCCTGGCTCCTGTGGCATATTTCATACAGAAGACATAATACTTTGCCAACCTTTAAAAACCATTAGCAGTATGGAAATGGGCAGTCCAAACGTGAAAAATAATATATCCATTGAAATATTTTCACATTTCTGTGGGAAAAGGGGTCAAAGTTTGCATGGAAATCCTAAAACATCTAAGAATACATGGTGAAAAACCATATTAATGTTTCTTAAATCAGCCCCCGCAAATAATAATGGTGCATTAAAATGTGATCTCTCTGATTATTTTTAACGTCCCCGAAATTTTAGAAGCAAGCTAATTAAAATATGCAGGGTCACCCTACCTCCTAAAGTGCCCATCTTTCTTCTGCTATCCTTTGCGAGTCACAATGCCAAGGGTTCCACTCCCATCACACAACTCTCAGCAGCCTTTCTAGCTCGTGGTTCGAGTTAACCTGCAACTGAATGTACACTTTCCTCAGGCCCCATTGCATGCATAAACACAACAGAAAACCCATGCTTGCTATATTCAGTCAAAGGGGGCAGGAGTGACTGGAGAATGACTGAGTTAAGCTGGATGACTTATCTCTGCAGCTGCCGCCCTCTGCTCACCTGGGCTGCTATTAAAACAAGCACTGGCACAGCCAAATTGTCTTGTTTACAATTGTAAGTTTAAAAAAAAAGAAATAGCCTTCAGCAGTGAAACACAATTCGGAAAAGATTGTTTTCTCCATATAGTGCATCTATAAGATAATTGATGTAATGTGTGATGATTCAGTGTGCTTCTGAGTATTGCTTTATGAGTACACATATATAATGGGAGATTTCTTGCTGATTTTTTTTAATGATTTTTATGGATTTTGAAGGTGTATTGCAGTCGATTTAATAAACTTTATTCGACAATTAAGTCATGAAAGTATCATACATTTGCCAAACTTCATACACAAGCTAAAACATAAGTTAAGACATAACATATTTCCATAAACACATGATTTTCGGACTTGCACCTGTACTAAACAACAATTTAGGTAAACAACAATAATATCTAGTGAAGCAATTAGTAAAGAAAAACGTCCTAGTTTAATTTAAATTAAACAGATAAATCCGAAATTAAAAGGTAAAAGATACATTATACATGACTTCAAATCAGCGCTACTAAATTGGCACTATTGATATTTGTCTGCCTGGAGCGTATTATCCAGGCCCACTTTATGTACTTTGCCATTGCAATTGCAATTAGTGGGCTTGGGTCAGAACACAAGATTCTTAATGCCTCGACATATCTTCGGGTGCCTAAGAGGCGACAGACAGGTAAAACCCATTTTTTCCGTGGGAGCTCATAAAGGGGACAAAAGAAAACAAAGTGGCTCATAGATTCGATCTTGTCCCTACATTTTGGACATTTGTCCGAGGACCCTTTTGTCCATTTTGATGTAAATGAAGTAATAGGGAGAGTGCCTATCCTAAACTGAAAATAAAATTTGCGATCAGTTGGTGCCTCTATCAAGTCCCAATAACGTTCCTGACTGGGATAAACCTTGATCTCTAGGTATCTAGCTGTTAGCTGGGAAGTACACCCCTTTGCAGCAGATTCGATGGCGATAAATTCCCAGTATCTGGTTTTGACAATTTCCTTTGAGGGGAAAACAGCATTTAGGGGATCGTCCCAAAGGTTGCTCCAACCCAGTCTGTATAGTAACACCTTAATGGACCTCAACCAGTCTATTCTATGGAAGTGATCTTTCTCCATTATTTCTTTTAGGCCCAACGCATAATGCTTTAGCTCCTCAGTTGACCAGATCCTGCGCCAATAAAGCAATGGTCGCAGATTGGCAGTGTCTTGTATGGTTTTCAGACCTAGGTCCCAAAAAAGGGGTAACAGAGGAGTACTTTGCGGTACGCCAACAACTTTCCTTATGAACTCACTCTCCATGGCGATCAATCGCTTTGGGTTACTTCCATATCCCCATAGCTCAGAACCATATAAGGATGAGCTGCGTACCTTCATCGTATAAACCTCGAGGAGTGGGGCTATTGGCTGGGTCTGCGAGGTTTTGAACCTTTTTAGAAGGAAACCTGTCTGCTGTTTAAACTTCAGAATAGAGGAGTCTATTTGGCTTTTCCAGTACATATTCTTCTGTAATGTTACTCCCAAATAGGTAAAGGCGTCCACCTGTTCCAGGGGGGAGCCGTTCATTACAATTACGCCACTAAAGGGTTTGTACGATCTACACGGGTTCGGGCCATTTAAAACCATAAACTTGGTCTTGGAGACATTAATCTCCAAGCCACGTAGCAAGCAGAATTCTTCAAAGCGCCGGAGGGTCAGCTGTAGGCCACTCGGGGTTTTCGAAATCAGCAGAGTGTCGTCCGCGAACATAAGGACAGGAATGCGGGTACCGGCCATTGCTGGAGCATCTGAGGGGACCCGGGAGAGGAACTCGGCCACCCCGTTCACGAAGAGTGAGAACAAGGTCGGTGCCAAAACACAGCCTTGCCGCACTCCTCGCTCCACGGGGAAAGACTCCGTAACCTCGCCCTGCCTTCCCCACCGGACCCGAGCAAAATTGCCCTCATGTAGGCGGACGACTAATGCCAACAACTCCGGAGCCATCCACAAACCCTCCAGCACTTGCCACAGCTTGCCACGTGGGACCAAGTCGAAGGCCGCCCGCAGGTCGACGAACACGGCATACAAAACCCCTTTTTCCAGGACCACTGTCCTCCAATAGAGGACAATAAACCTAAATACCTGGTCTATAGTGCTGGTTTTAGGGCGAAACCCCGCCTGCAATGGACTTAGCACGTTACTTGATTCCATCCAGGTCTGGATTTTGCCCAAGACCAGCCTGCCCAAAATCTTTTGTAAAGCATCTATCAGGCTAATGGGTCTATAGTTGCAAGCCAACGATTTATCCCCTTTTTTATATATTGGGACGATTTCCGCACCTTTCCAAGAGTACGGGATCGGCATTCCCTGTGCAATAGCGTTTGCTAGGTGCATAATATATAATAACCACCTCTCTCTTTTGTACAAAAAAACGTCGGCCGGGATACAGTCCATGCCGGGTGCACGACCCGGAGTCACCTTGTCGAGCGCAATGTCAACATCCCCGACACTAAACACAGGAGTATCATAAAAAGGCCTTACCTGAGAAGACTCGCTAGCTTCCACAGGGCCTATCGAATATTGAGACTTAAAAAAATCTACCCAAGAGCTCTGGGGTACATGATTTTGAGGGCTGTCAACTATTTCGCCCTTTTTCCATTTAAAAATGTTCCAGAATTTTTTCTGGTCTTTATGAGCACATGCTGCTTTTAAGTCTTGCCACTCACTTTCATTCCACTCCTTTTTTGCTTTCCATAGGGCTTTTTTATGAATATTACGAGCAAATTTAATCTTGCTCGGATCTTTTGATGTTAAAGCAAGTCCCAGCTCGGTGCGAGCATGTTTGCAGGAGGCGTTATACCAACCCTCCTGCTTACTTCTTTGGGCTTTCAGCACTACGGGGGGTTTGCAAAAACAAGATTTTAGTTTTCCAACTAACTTCCCATGGATTTCCTCAAATGTTACTGGGAGTTGTCCTAAATTACCTACTGCCGTAATTGACGACAGTGCCTCTTCAACGTGGGACTCTATACTATCTAACAGGTCTGGGTGTTCTACTACGTGGCGCCATTTAAGGTGGCGTTCGTTATTTGATAGAACTACCGCTGGACCATTCTTATCGGGTATTTGATCTTTGCTAGCTCCCATTCTCAAATCAAACGCAGCTATTAGGGGATTGTGATCACTTTCAATCCGTGTCTCAACCACCATATCCACTAACATATGCCACATCCTCAAATGGACTAAGAGGTAATCTATATTGCTTGCCCTTGTGCCATTGCTATACGTTTTATTACACATCCTATCTGATTTGGTTCTGCCATTGGCTGCCCTCAGCTGGCTACCCAGGCAGAACCCTTTCAGGTACAGGGCCGCCTCAGTCCATTTGCTGACAGTCTTCGCCTCAAGCTGTGGGACACCCCATTTTGCATCCTCTTCCTCTGTCAGGAGCATGTCTTGAGACCCAAGTGGCTCGAAGGTCGTGTTAAAGTCTCCAGCGATAAGTGGGAGCACATCAAAGGGGCTAGATTCTACAATGGTGTTTAATGCAGATATCACCTCAGATTTTTTCCCACCTGGTAAGCCCCTTGCATATACATTGAAAATGTCAATTTTAAGGTTTTGCGGACTGGTCAGCCTAATTCCCAATATATCGGGGTTCTGTGTTTGGATAATTTGAAATTTACATTCCAAATTCTTTTTAACCCAGATGATCAGGCCTCCTGATGCCCGTCCCCTGGGCATTTTCACTGCCGGAGCAAAATAGTTCAAATATCCCAGCATGAACACCGGATCCACTGACAATGTCTCTTGAAAAAGACAGATGTCATGCTTACTGATAAAATCCACCCAAAGGGGAGATGCTAGCTTAGAGTTTATACCCGCCACGTTCCAAGATAAAAACAATACGTGGCTTGCAGAATTGGATCCCACTTCCATACTCCCTGTGATTGGTATAGGAGAAGGGACTATATCTTGACCAAGACAAGGCCTGGAATTAATGCCTAAGATTTCCTTCTGACGTTCGACATGCATGCCTTGTACACTAGTCCCAATCATATTTACTTGTACAAGGGATGTATTAACATCACTACCATTAGGCGGATCGCTATCACACGTACCCTCATCTGGCATTAAGAGCACATTTGTTTTACCACATGTGCCTGATGATAGTAAGGATACACATGGTATGGCAACGTTAGAGTGTATACTACCACTAAACAGTCAGTCACAGTCCGCTAACCCAGAGAGTACATCGAATCTATTAATCGATCTTATATCCTCAAAAAAGGTTCCGTTAGTCAAGGGGCCCCTGCATGTATTCCCACCTGTTAACTGTGGCTTGGATACATAAAAGTAAGACAGTGGCATTGTGCTTATCACAGAGGAAGAAGCAGAAACGTTTTGGGGCCAGGAACAAATGTATTCCACACACCGCCTATCCCTAAAATTAACAACCACACAATCCCCCTTAGATGATTTTGTATTTCTGCCCACCCAGTTTACACGCCTTGCATATAAGATCTCAGCACTCATCTGGGCCGGCAGTGGGCGTTTGGCATTAAGCCAATGAGTGCATTTGTTCTTCAAATCCCAATAGGATTCCCTTGCCCCCTTCGCCAGGCTGGGAACCCCAGTTAAAATCACCACATAGGGGGCAGCTTCAGGGGGTAGATGTAAATCAATTAGGCCTGAAGAGGCCTGTGCTCCGGACTGAATGGATGGAAACTGCCTGCCAGTTACTTCTCTACTATCCCTAGGGCTGGCTGATATCGGGTGTGGGGAGAGATTTTCATCTGCTATCCTAATGTCCACTGCTGGGGTCTGGTCAGGCTCATGGGGGATAGGCCGATTATCTAGTGTGGAGTTAGTCAAATTACTGACTGTAGATTTGGTCACAATCCGTTGGCCTGTTATACCAGAATGCTGTTTTGACAAGCTCTGGTGTTGTTTGCCACCCCGAGAATTCCCCGATGCGAGTGAGAGTTCCATACACACAAGTCTACTCTCGATAGAGCCTAATCTTTCGTAGATGGGATCACATAATTTCTTAAGAATACTTTCGATTTTAGCCCAAAAAGGTACAGTATCAGTTACTTCCACATCCGCCATCCCCAACAATGGTGATGGATGTGACCTTAAATCAGTTGTTTGGGGTTTGGGATGTGAGGCAAAAGCCTTCGGTGGAGCTGGGGCTAGGGATTGACCAGCCTTGGTTTTAATGATCTTCCCAGCGGCTTTCTTTTGGTTACCCCTACAGTTTTTTTTCAGGGTAGTGGCTGGTTGTTGCTTGCCAGAAGCCGCATTTAGGTTGCTGGTTGAGCGAGTTTTTACACCTAGCAAAGGTTCTGAAATGGAGACCCCATTACCCATATTAGCATTATCAACATTATCGTCCGGTATTTCGATGAAAGACGTAGGGCATATCATTGGCTCGTTGGTTTGTTCTTCCAACACGGGCGATACTGGGCTCGAAGAATCCAACCTTACGGGCTGACCACAGGGAGGTGATTTTGAATTGACCATACTCCCCAAAGAGGACCTCTTGTCGCAGAGAATGTCTAATGAAAGTCTTTTCTCCGTTAGTTCGATGTCCTTAGCAAGGACTGTCTGCACTCTCACCAAGAAATTGTCCAATGTTTCCATTAGGGCACCCCCAGTCGATTGCAAGATAGGACCATCCCTTTTCTGCGTTTTATCCATTTTTGTCATCCGGTCACCACGTTTTAAAACAAAGTCTCTCTGAGTTACAAAGGAGCTGTAATAGGCTTGCACTTACCAGGCTCCCAGAGTTACAAGCAGCAGGTGTTAGAGAGGGGTCCCGTTCCGTTCTCTGGCGTTCTCGGACGGGCTCAGACGGGCCCGCCCGGCGCGCGCCCGCGCGCGTCCCGCGAAGCAGGGGCCGTGAGGAGTGTTATAGCGTCAGGGCGGGAGGGCGGGAGTACGGGAAGAGGACACAGCTGTGTTCAGGCACGGGGCTGCTGGTCCTCGCAGTCCCGCTTTACACTCACTTCCTCAGGTGACAGCCTCCAGCAAAGATTTCAGGCGACTCCTCCGCTGCTCTGCCTTGGATAGACCCCTCCGTTTAAAAGCTCAACATTAAAATCAATGTCCAACTCCTTCCACGAACGGCACCCCCTTCCACGAACGGCACCCCAGTCACTTTCTATATCTACTGAGCGCACCCATAGTCGGTGTCTCAGGCCCTGAGGCGCTGCCTACAGACACACCCTGCACCCGCCCCTCTGCCAAAGGTTCTGTGCAGCGGCCTCAGAGAGCTGAATGTGGCCACTGGCCAGGCCCGGTGCCAGCTCCCGTCCCAATGGACCTGCTGCAAATTGCCTTCTGTCTGTGGTCGCAGGGGTGCACAAGAAAGACTTCAGAGTTTCTTTATGATTTTGCAAAATATGCCCCTTGTTTCACAGCATCCTGTGCTCATTAATCGCATATTCATCGTATCCCTGATACAAAGCACCCAGTCTGTCCCTTCTTCAAGCAAATGCCAGTACCTGCTCTTGGGCACCTCATTATGTTTGATTGAGAGGTATCACACTTTCACCACCTGTTGCATACCACCCAGTGCTCACCTTGTGTGTATATTTCTGTAAGATTTTATTTCTTGGAAATAACGTTTTTGAGCTGACAGTGCTCACCTGGTACATAGCACCCATATTCCAGACACACACCTCACCCTTTGCACTCCTGCAGTACGTCAACCCTTGCTGAAGTATTGCATATAACCACACAATCTCGTGATGTATATTAATTACCCTGTGCTCCTTTTATGCACAATTATCTGTGTCTCATGAAGCACAGAACTATGCAAGGCATTTGTCTGTGAACACTGGTGCTAGTAGTGTCTGTTGGTCTGTCTGTCCGAGCGGCATTTGTGTCTCTATATCTGTAGTGGTGGCAGCATGAAAGCCCATTTTGGTTTGTGCACATGTCTGTTAGTTGTGATCAGTTGTGATCCTGGTAGCCCTAATGTCTGTTGATCTCTGTGAATGGGTGTTTGTGAGAGAGTTGGTATTCGTACGTCTGCCTGCATGTTGCATGCACTGAACTGGTGTGCAAAGTTTTTATTAAATGAGAAATGTTTTGCATAGTCCCAATAACTGGCATTAATACAGTTTGCAGATGTTCTCGATTTCCTTTTACCTACACCAGAGTATATATTTTTTTCTTCTAGTGGTTGTTATTTGCACCGATACCCGATGGGCCTTTTGACTGCCATGTGAGTCGATGGATTTTTCTTGCATGTGACCCAAAATTTGCAATGTGAATTCATGTTAAATAACACTTGCAGACACAATTTTGAAAATAGGAAGTACGAGTTTTTAAACAAAAACAAATGTTCTGAGTGTATTGTTCATAGACAAACCTGAGATGCCTGGAACTTTGTGACCATGAAGTATTTCTGCAGTTTTTGAAAGAAATACTTGAAGGTTTTGAGAGACAACTTTGTAACTACACACACTTCTACACTACACAAAAGCCAAATGTCTTGGCTTTGTTTCTGAGTATTGTATCCAAATGTCCTTCGCCCATACCACTACCCCTTAGAATCACAACATGGGTTTAAAAGTCTGTGCTTCTTGATTGTCTGCACAGTGCTGGAAATAAAAACAAAATACTCTCGGAACCCATCAATCGGGAGTCGAGGTGTGGGGGGTAGAAAGGTTGTGGAGTTCTTCGGGGGTGTTATGTGAAGGCTCGTCTGCCAGTCAATATAAACATTTAATTCTGAAAAACAGAGCCCCAAAAAATTGCTACTTAGAAAAATGTGGGAGTAAATCAGTTCTGGCTTACTTAATCGGTCAAAAAAGGCTGCATTTTAAAATATCCCCTGGCGTTAAGGCATCTGCTACAAATACCTTTGTGTAGCCAGCAATTTCCATGGACACACTGACAGAACATCGACAACCACACTATCGAGGTTCCAAAATATCGGGACTTAAATAGCGATGTCAAAAATATCGACATCCTATCTACATCATGGTAAGTAGAAAAAAATTGTTGTAAAAAATATTGTTGTTAAAAATATTGTTTTTTGAAATGTTTAAAAAATAATATAAAATAAAACAAATAATACATATAATATAAAAATTGTTATAATTATAATAAAATGTTTTAAATAAGAAATAATAAATATAATGCTAAAACAAACTAAACATACATATATAAAATATAATATATATTTACTTAATAATACTATTAAAAAAATGATTATAATACATTATTAAATGTTAGAAACATATTAAAAATTATATATATATATATATATATATATATATATATATATATATATATATATTCACTGAAAAAACCATAGGTTTCACACACGTTATAGTTACGAATTAGCATTTAAAAAACCTTGCAAATTCAGTTAAAAAACAATAGGTTTCACACATGTTATAGTTAGCTGGACATTTCACTCGTAAAAAAACAATGAAATTCCCCCGTTATAGTTACTGCAGGCAACTATAACTCAATCGTAATCCTCTGCTGATGACGTCAGATATTACATCACTGTATTTAGACACTTATTTACCCATGTCTTCTTCCATTAATCTTTAGCTATACATATATTACAAATATTTATTTTTCAGAAAGACACATATGTCATCAGTGATGTAATATCTGACGTCATCAGCAGAGGATTGCGGTCGCGTGAGTTATAGTTGCCTGCCGTAACTATAACGGGGGAATTTCATTGGTTTTTTACGAGTGAAATGTCCAGCTAACTATAACATGTGTGAAACCTATGGTTTTTTAAGTGAATTTGCAAGGTTTTTTAAATGCTAATTCGTAACTATAACGTGTGTGAAACCTATGTTTTTTTCAGTGAATTTGTACGGTTTTTTGAATGCTAAGTTATTTTTTTTTTTCAGGTTTTACACCGTGCGCGCACCGAGCGCCCACGGTTCACAGTGCGCGCAGGGTGCGCGCACCTCGCGATTTAAAAAAAAAAAAATTTGTTTTTTCTCCCTTGGGGGTCCTTGTGTGACCCCCTGACCAAGGCTAGGGGGTCAGGAACTGTCCACTCTGCCCCCTTTTCACGTTCTCCACCTTTGTTTTTCACCCCCTTAGAATGCGAGAGACAAAATGGCGGCCGACACTTCCTGGTTTCGACCGATTCGAATGTTTACCGACATCTAACAACCAATCAGAATTGCGCTCGCGCACGGCATGGTGCGCGCACAGTGCGCGCACGGTGCGCACGTATAGATATTGATATGCTTTTAAATGCTATTTTCTCAGGAAATACTGAACAGATTTACACCAGACCTGCAAAAGGCACTTCCTTGACCTTACGGCTACCTCTCTGCCAAATTTCAAGTAATTCTGTTCAGCCGTTCGGGCTGTAGCTGCGTCTAAAGGTCCTATGGAAAAATGCATTGGGAAAACGCGTTTTGGGACCCCCCTTTTTTCTCGACCCCCACTTGACGAATCACCCCGAGACCTTCAGGGTAGGAGCTGAACGGAGCGCCCCATTAGTTGTGAAAATTTCGCGAGGATTCGTCAACCGGCGCCAAAGTTATTCAAATTAGAATTTTGAGATTTCTTATGGAAACTAGGTTGTAACTATAACTATCTACTGGCAACCGCCAGTAGATAATATATATATATATATATATATATATATATATATATATATATATATATATATATATATATATATATATACACACAAAGAAAGGTTTCTCCGCACAAGAAAAACCGGAGGGACACATCGGGGATTCACAGGAGAATGCGTTTATTGAAGCAATGTCGGCATGACGCGTTTCGGCTACTGCCTTATTCCTATGCCATGCCCTTTCACCAGTAACTTTCATCAGTCCGTTGTTTAAATGGTAGTCCTGCCCCCATTTGCGGGAGCCAAGCTGAGTCAGATTACTGGAAACATCACCGCAGTCCATCTCTGCAGACTGCATTTCCCAAACTGCACCATCTCGGCTGAACGGGAACATGTTTTCCAACGACTTGTGTTATCTCATGGTGAGTGCTGGTATATTTAAACATCGTAAATGCGTGCAAATACCATCTCCTGGTATCACAGCTAAAATAACTATTCTCCTGGGTCCCCTTTATCACATCAGTCCAAGTAGCGCGGTACCGGAGACTCCGCTGTAATGAGCTGGTCTCTCCGTGTAGTCACAGACCGTGTATGCTCACAGCAGTACATAGCGATCCTTGGATGCAGGGGCCAAAGCTAATCCAATCCCTTGGCAAACACAAAGTAGAGCGAAGCTCTTTCCCATGCAGCTCTGGCCAACTTGACAGGCGAGTCCCACCAAGCGCGCCAGGGGACAGCGCGCGAAATATCCAAAGAAAGGTTTTTCCACACAAGAAAAACTGGAGGGACACATCGGGGATTCACAGGAGAATGCGTTTATTGAAAGAATGTTGGCACAACGCGTTTCGGCTATATATATATATTTATACATATATATATATACACCAATAAAATAAATATAAAAATAATATAGATATATAATAAAATAAAATATTAAAATATTTTTATTATTTTACGCTTACATTTTACACTACATTAACAGCAATAGTAGGGAAAAGATTGGATAGCGGAGGGGATAAAATTACTATTCCCACTCCATGGAGCACAACAGAAGGGAAAGTGTTGGATAGCAGAGAGGTAAAAACTACTATTCCCACTCCAGCGAGTGCAACAGTAGGGAAAGTTTTGGATAGCGGATGGGAATAATTTACTATTCCCAGTCCAGCGAGTACAACAGTAGGGAAAGTGTTGTATAGCAGAGGGGAATAATTTACTATTCCCACTCCTGCAAATAAAACAATAGGGAAAGTGTTGAATAGCGGAGGGGTAACAATTACTATTCCCACTCCAGCGAGTACAACAGTAGGGAAAGTGTTGGATAGCGGAGGGGAATAATTTACTATTCCTACTCCAGGGAGTGCAACAGTAGAGCCAGTGTTGGATAGCAGAGGGGTAACAATTACTATTCCCACTCCAGCAAGCGCAACAGTAGGGAAAGTGTTGGACAGCAGAGGGGTCACAATTACTATTCGAACTCCAGTGAGTGCAACAGTAGGGAAAGTGTTGGATAGCGGAGGGGAATAATTTACTATTCACACTCCAGGGAGTGCAACAGTAGAGAAAGTGTTGGATAGCGGAGGGGTAACAATTACCATTCCCACTCCAGCTAGTGCAACCATAGGGAAAGTGTTGGATAGGGGAGGGGTAGCAATTACTATTCCCACTCCAGGGAGTACAACAGTAGAGAAAGTGTTGGATAGCAGAGGGGTAACAATTACTATTCCCACTCCAGCAAGCGCAACAGTAGAGCAAGTGTTGCATAGCAGAGGGGTAACAATTACTATTCCAACTCCAGCAAGTGCAACAGTAGGGAAAGTGTTGGACAGCAGAGGGGTCACAATTACTATTCACACTCCAGCGAGCGCAACAGTAGGGAAAGTTTTGGATAGCGGAGGGGAATAATTTACTATTTCCACTCTAGCGAGTGCAACAGTAGGGAAAGTGTTGGATAGCGGAGGGGTAACAATTACTACTCCCACTCCAGCTAGTGCAACCATAGGGAAAGTGTTGGATAGGGGAGGGGTAGCAATTACTATTCCCACTCCAGGGAGTACAACAGTAGAGAAAGTGTTGGATAGCAGAGAGGTAAAAATTACTATTCCCACTCCAGCGAGTGCAACAGTAGGGAAAGTTTTGGATAGCGGAGGGGAATAATTTACTATTCCCACTCCAGCAAGTACAACAGTAGGGAAAGTGTTGGATAGCAGAGGGGAATAATCTTCTTTTCCCACTCCAGCAAATAAAACAGTAGGGAAAGTGTTGGATAGCGGAGGGGTAACATTCACTATTCCCACTCCAGCGAGTACAACAGTAGGGAAAGTGTTGGATAGCGGAGGGGAATAATTTACTATTCCTACTCCAGGGAGTGCAACAGTAGAGCAAGTGTTGGATAGCACAGGGGTAACAATTACTATTCCCACTCCAGCAAGTGCAACAGTAGGGAAAGTGTTGGATAGCGGATGGAAATAATTTACTATTCCTACTACAGGGAGTGCAACAGTAGAGAAAGTGTTGGATAGTGGAGGGGTAACAATTACTAGTCCTACTCCAGCTAGTGCAACCATAGGGAAAGTGTTGGATAGCAGGGGGTAACAATTACTATTCCCACTCCAGCGAGTGCAAAAGTAGGGAAAGTGTTGGATAGCGCAGGGGAATAATTTTGTATTCCCACTCCAGTGAGTGCAACAGTAGGGAAAGTGTTGGATAGCGAAGGGGTAAAAATCACTATTCCCACTCCAGCAAGTGCAACAGTAGGGAGAGTGTTGGATAGCAGAGAGGAATAATTTACTATTCCCACTCCAGCAAGTGCAACAGTAGGGAAAGTGTTGGATTACATAGGTGAATAATTTTCTATTCCCACTCAAGCAAAATATTTAAAATTAATAACCAAACAATTAAATCTCCCTATAAATGACACCACCAATGTTCTAAAACATAACACTATTAACATCATTAATAAATAATTAACTAATTAATTAATTGAAATTAAATTACTTCCCAGCCTACTCACCTATTAACCCACAACACACTCTAAAAAAATGACACAAATAACATAATGAAAACCTAATTAATAAATATTAATAACCAATTAATAAATAATTAACAATATATCATTTTCCACAATTTACAATATAAAATGTTAAATACATAAATATTAAATAATTAAACATATAAATAAATTATTTTTTATTAAATTACTTCCCAACCTACTCCCCTATAAACCCACAAACTACTCCTAAACAAATACCACAATTTACATATTTACCAATTAATTATTGATGAATAACAGTCAATTATTAACTAATTAATAATACATTTTTACCACAATTAACAATATAAAATCATAAATACTTAACTATTAATTAATAAAAAGTATCAATTAATTAATTATAATTATATTACTTCCCATCCTATTCCCCTATAAACCCACAACCCGCTCCTAAAAAGTAACATAATTAATGTATTTACCAAATATTTAATAATAATTAAAAAACAATTAATAACTAATTGATAATAAATTAATTACCACAATTACCAATATAAAAGATTAAATATATAAATATTAATTAATAAAAAACATTAATTAATTATAATTAAATTACTTCCCACCCTATTTTCCTATAAACTGACAACCCACTACGGAACTAAAACACAAAAATTACTTTAAAAAAAAATAACAATAACTTCTAAAAATATAATACATATATTGAAAAATAAATACACTACTTAAACAAAAATATAGAACACATACATTCAAAATACATACTAAAATACATAACACTAATATAAACATCAATATTATTAACAACTATATTTTTACAAATGATATTACTGTCTTCGATATTTAAAAAAATGATATTTCTTACCCTACTGTCGATATTCTGGTCCACGATATTCTTGCAGTCAATATTCTTGTACCTCGATGTTTAAAACTCAATATTATGGTACTTCAAAAAAAAACTTGATATTCTGTCTGTTCACCATTTCCAGGGTATAATAACGGTAAATAACTCTGGTGTTGGTGCTGCTTGTGTCACAGAGAAACATGTGTTATGGACAGGCCATAAGTTACAGTCCTTGAGATATAGCACAGTGAGTTATGAACCAGCATCAAGAAGCTGCATGCAAACTGAAAGGCATAAGTTTAGAACTTTTTTCCATCAGTCTTTCTTTATTCTAAGGTTTCTAAAAATGTTTCATTTGGGTTGAAATACAGATGTTGTGCAGACAACCTCTACCACTCTGTTCTGTACATCCAATACAATTTTCAAACCCTGACTTTGTGTTTCTCCAGACCATGCATTCTTAACATGCATTGCCTGCCAGGGTGGGTGACATGTTACTCCTACACTGTGTAACCCTCCTTATGTCATGCTCCTCACTACATTTGTATGATTCATTGCCTCTGTTCATCTGGGTGATGTAAGGTGTTCCAACGCCCCGCATTATGCTGAGTAGAGCTATACAAGAAATTAAGGAAAAATAAATTAGTAAGTGCTATATATATGTTCATTAGTGAAACTACCCCTATAGAGCGATACCTTTGACAGTTTTAAAGTGTATGCATATCTCTTACATACCGGCATGGGAAAAGTCAAAAACCTGCCTCCAAATCTTTTGTCTCTTAACCACTTAGGTGCCGATTCCGATCCAGGTCGGAAAGCACCCCGACCGAGCCGGATCCGGAGTGTTTTAGTCCGACCGAGTGAGTACGATGCTCACGTATGCTGTGGGACTCGGTTCGGTCGAACTCCCATAGAAGTCAATAGCAGCCAGTTGTACGACGCGAACATTAGCTCCCATTGACTGAATGGGTACGTCTCGAACAAGTGCGCCCCTACAGTGGGTACGCGTCGGTGCCATCCGTGCCATACATGCCCATGTGGGGGAGACCCATGGGTCTCCCCCTGTGTGCGAGTCGTACGGCTGCGGGTGTCGGGGGGTCCATCACAGACCCCCGAAGTCCAACTCTGGGAGCTTTGCAAGCCGGACGCTTCGACTCGGTCGAGCTGTCCGATTCGAGCATCGTACTAGTTTGGTCGGGAATCGTCTCCATTGCGCGCCTCAGTTTGTGTGCGACCGAGTCAGACGGATTGGGTCGGAGCCGGGAATGAGTCGGTCGGAGAATTCACTCATCTTCGCATCATACTTTGTCATCCGGACACGTGTAAGGATCGGTCGGGAAAGTAGCATCGGAATCGGATCCGCTGCGTCCGAACCCGATTCGGTGCCCTTCCGACCGGATCGGAATCGGCCCCTTAATAGACAAAAAGCTGATTTTTTTTTCCTCCTTGACATTGGCATTAAGGTGTTGGGCTACAGCTAAGTCAAAAAATGTTAAAATGAGAGCTGTTGGTTCTTTAAATATAGCATTTGTTTGGGATCAGCTAGAATATAAAATAAGAACCCTCCCTCACCCCCTCTAAGTGGTGCTCTATGTACGTAGCAGATGAAGTGCAGGTGCTGCTGAATGTGTCCTAGTGCACTGGTAAATAAGTCCATCGGCAACGTGTGGCCCCTCAACATCGAGCCCACATCGGTGAGACAGAATATCGAGGAAAAAATATTGACAGGTAAGTCTAGATTTTCTATACGTAAATCTACATATATATACTTTTGCTGTATTTCTTTAAGAGATATAGATGTGGAGTTAGGATGCACTTACCATTCGATATTTTGTGCCTCGATATTCTGTACTCAATATTTTTCTACCTAGATATTGTTGGTGTTGTCACAGTGCGAGCAAATTACACTGGGGCAAAGTCAACATATTTCACTGGGTCGTCCCGGATCCTTTCAGCTCAATATTAGCTGTCAGACCTGGATCCAGCTGCATCCCCCTTATTTTCAGCACTGTGTCTGCATTTGATAGAATGTCTTTGCCAAACAAAAGTTTTGCATCTGCATGCTGGCAGTGATATCCCAAGCCAGCTCCAAGACACACTTGAGTGCGACCCGTAGGATCCAGCATTTTTTTTATGGTTTCCAAGGAACAAATAGTAATTAATGATAATCATTCAAAAGAATCCATTTAGTTTCGTTTATTAATTTTCTTTTAAGTTCATTTTTATAAATTCACTTCATTCATTAATGTATATTCCTGGCAATTGACAGCTTTGCCAGGATGCTTGTTTCTGGTCCAGGTAGGACCTGGCTTAGCAGTTCAGGCTGGACTGTTACCATGAGGAGCAGGATCAAGACTGATTTCCTCATGGCTGGCTCTGAACTGTGGTGGCATGGTGAGCAAAAGAATGACGAATTTAACCCAGATCTCTTGGCTGGGGGTGAATGTTTGATTTGTTCCACTTTCTTTCCATCATGTGTGTCTCTTTTACTTTCTCACCCTAAGTGCGCCGGGTATGCCAAGACGTGGATCCCTGGCTCACTGTGCCACTGAATTCAAGTTAGCCTGGCTGATGAGGGGTAATACCCCAAACCAGCCCCAGAATGCTTGTTTCTGGTCCAGGGAGGACCTGACTTGGGAGGTTGGGCTGGACAGTTCCCATCAGGAGCAGGGTCAAGACTGATTTGCATATGGATGGGTCTAAACTGGGGTGGAATGGTAAGCAAAAGAACAATGGATTTAACCTAGATCTCTTGACTGGGGCTTAAGGTTTGATTTGTTCCACATTCCGTCCATCATTTGTGTGTCTTTTGCTATCGTATCTAAACAAGCAGTAGCTTTCCACCCAAGAAGATTTGTATCCCCCAATGCATTTTGGGTCATGTGACCCTTCCCCAGGGGTCCCTGTAAATAAATAATGTGTAACTGTATTGTGTGCACCGAAAAAGAGTTACCACAGCACTAAGCATGTACAATTGTGTGGCCATATCTATGATTCTCCTGCAAGTGACCGTAATCAGCACTAATCTATCATGCTTGAACAGGCTGAAAATAACCATTGCCGTGCTTTATGTGGTGATCGGCACCGGAGAGCCTGCAGATGTGTGTTGTGACATAACCCGATGAAAAACTCTTAACTCAGTGAAAATTTGCCTGTGTTGAATGAGAACACCAGGTATTTCGTGCACACAGCTGTGCTTGATAAACAAAAGTGATGGTGTGCCCATTGTTACCAAAAATACAACTAATCATGCTAAGTCACATCCTGTAGGTGCCCCCACTGTAAAATCACCCCGTTAACCCATTAAATGGCGCAGGAGGCTATAAAACAATGGGACATATTTACAAAGAAATGAGGCAACACGGCAGTGCAAGCAATTCAGCTGTGCTGCATCATTTAAAAAACAGAGGGATGCACCATATTTACAAAAATACGGCGCAGCCCTGTGTTTTCCGTTGCGCCAGCGCTGAAAAAGCGGCCTGCACCAGTGCAGGCACCCTTGCACCATCTTGGAAGGTTGCCTGCGTTGCAGGGATGACTGTTTAAGTGCAGTAAGGGACACCTTCCTGCACATAAACAATCTTTAACAGTGATTCGCTCCTTCTATGGGCCTCATTTACTATATTTTGGCACATGGCAGCACAGCAAGCCTTCCTGCTGCCCTGCCGTGTATTAAAATAGAAGGGCAGGAATGCGTTGTATCTAAAAGATACAGCATATTACAATCCTTCTCCCCTGCACCAGCGCACAAACAGCAGCCATGCGCCAACGCAGACACCATTGCGCCATGGTACAAGGGTGCCTGCGTGGCAGAGATGATTGTTGTGCAGGAAGGGAAAATAAAAGTATTTCTCCTCGTTGCACCACTCCTGCACCTCCCCTGGAGAGGAGCAGGATTCTGATGCATTCCAAGATTTACGACACTTTGTAAACCTCGGAATGCGTCAGGTGCCATGGATATTGCAAGGGAACACCCACAGCAAACACATTGAACGCCCCTTTCATGCAGAGTAATGTGTGAAAGGGGCCCATATTTTCAAGGCCATGAAAGGTCACGCAGGGTGATTTTATGCAGCATTGTAAATATGAGCAGGCACACTGCGCTGCTGGTTCGCCTAAAAAGCGATGAACCGGTGGCACAATGGGCTTGTAAATGAGGCCCCATGTGTACAGTAGAGAGCAGCACACATAGAAAGATCAAAAAGCGTGGAGAAACAAAAGTATTTCTCCTTGTTGCGCCATTCTAACGCCACCCTTTCATTGGTATTAGTTTTTGGCTCTACCTCAGATTTACCATTTTTGTAAATCTGGGGCAGTGTCAAAAAGCAATGGGTGCTGCATGGGATTGCCCACAGCAACACCCATTGCATGCCCTTTTGACGCAGAATACTGCATCAAAGGGTACGATATTTACAATGCGGCGTTAAGCCATGCAAAGTGGCTTAGCGCCGCCTTGATATATGGAGAAGGGCATTGCACCACTGGAGCGTCTAAAAAGTGACGCTCCAGTGGCACAATGCCCTTGTAAATGATATGCCCCAATAAGTGCTGTGCGTCTTTAAATGTACTTACATTGCTTGGCAAATATGTCTGCACATCCAACCTCTCATAAAAAGGCTACAAGTTCAAATTCACTGGCACTCTAAAGACAAGAAGGTGGCGCTTCTGTGTTTCAGCAGGCATAAATGTTGAGTTGCTGCTACCAGTCATGTTTTTGGTGCGTGCTCTTAAACAGTGTATCGCTGCTGGCCCCCGTGGTCTATTTTAGACGGTAATGAATGCGTAGCTTGAGGGTGTTACTTTCATGAGGATGTCAAGTGCCCTGTGTCATGCAGCCAGCACGCTCATTAAAGTAGCCATGGTGGGTTTGTGTTTTGTTGTCTCTGCCCACGGGCTTCAGTCTTGGGTTCTAACATTAATAACGCGTTTTCTTTCATGGTTAATCCTGGCCTGCAGGACAAAAATCTCGCTGTTTAAATTTGCTTTAATCACTCTGATTCTGTAATAACAGCGTTTTTGACTCCACACTAATGAACCCGGCCCACCCCGCCATGTATTACAAGGTACCCCCAAACTTTAGTTCGCATTCACGGCTGTAATTTCTAGCAAAACCCTGTACGTGAAAATTAATGTGTTTTAACATGGAATTACTGGCAAAAATAAATCAGAAGCGGTTATACCATAGGTTTCTAATTCAGTATAGAACCTAAAGCTACACAGGTTTCTCAAGTGGTAATATCACCAAAATATACAGTTCCTGAACAAGAATCGTAAATCTGGACTTGAAGAGATGCACGGTTTGTGCTGCAGCTAGCACGAGCCCTTGTGCATAGTTGGCAATAACCTGTGTTCTTCGTGGTGTTTGTAATTATTACAGTTCTGAAATTTGTAAACATAAAAACAGAAATTGCAGATTTTCCTGAGAATTGAAATCCTTCACAGTTTCAAGTAGTTCATCAAACACAACTATCAATTCTATTCTTGTTATTTAAGATGCATTATTTGTTTTTATTGAGGACACTTTTACCAAGAAACTGTTATGGCGCTTTTTTGAGCGAAGCAGTGCTGACTGATAGCAGGCGACTGCAGACATAACTAAAGCATACTTTTTTAAGGAATCAACCATGTTTTCAAGGCCTTTTATAACGTCAGTACTTCAGTTTGATATTTCAGGGCCAGATGGAGTTCTTTCAGACCTTAGCTGCCGAACTGCAAAAACACATTATCGCAATGTTGCAACCCCTTACGTGGGGATTTTCAACACAAACTGGTGTGATGGCTTTGATATTTAAAAGTCTCTTTTGCACAACCACTGCCAGCCACTGCAGTAGAGCCTAGCAGTGTTCTTGTGTGGTCAAATGGTTTCTATATTAAGAGACTCAGTTGACACCTTTTTAGGTCTCGCTGATGCGCTGGCTCGGAGAGACATTTTGTATGTGTGTTTTTTAAGTGCTGCTGGCTGGCCTAGCGCTTGCGTGCACGTGAGCATGCACGCGCGCAGCCGCCATGCGCTAGGCCAGCCAGCAGCACTGCGTCATCGCGATCACTTTCGCTTCCACAGCGATCGTGATCGCGATGACTAACACGCCTTATCTTCATGTCCCATCCGTCTTTCGGCACTTTGCTTGGCCACCAGCTTGCGGACCCGCGCGCATGCACGCGTGCAGCCCCCATATGGCCATTCAGAGGCACTTTTACAACAGCTCCTGGATCTTGATCAGTTTCACTTTCACGGCCGCGCGGCTGCATCAGATTCTGATCTCTTTCACTTTCGCGCGCGCGAGTACTTAGTCTTAGTCTGCTCCCTGGCATGGGGTTCATGACTCTTCGTAAATGCTGCTGGCCTGCACTGATCTTTTATTGCAAAACCTATACTCGCATCTTCAAAAAAGGTAATCCTTGAAAACGCTTTATAAATGGTTTAGTTGCTTTATGCCAGAAGGTTGTAACTATCTATTTGAAAGTGTTTGAGTTAAAGCCTTAACTGTGGTTGTTCTATACCTATAGGTTTGTGAAAACATTTGCTAAAGTGGAATGCTTTTTGCCACCCAACGCTGTAGTGTGCTTTTCCCCCTGTTTTGGCCATCAGAACATTAAGAGCTTTTGCTGTGTTAATAGATCAATTGAAAATAATGTGACTAGATGGGGATTCTTTTTAAGAGCACATGTAATACAGGGCACGTCTACTTTCCTTAAGTCTGGTTTTAGTTCCTTCGGGCATTTATTTTTCTAGTGAATTCTGGTTATTGCAATTGTGATATTTTCATTCTAAAAACCTAACACTATGTACCAAACTGCAAGTCAAAACACCAATTGGCAACCCCAATAGCTCTGTATTATATGAATGCACTGTCAAGCCAGAACTAAAGATCCATGACTGCTCTCCTCCTCCCATCTGTGCTCCTGCTAGACAAAAATGCAAAGAATTATCTGGTTATCTAAGAAACTTTTATAGCCTTACAATGGTATTTGCGTCCCCCTGGAAGTTCAAGCTCAGGCAGCTGGTTCATTTAACAAAATGATCACATGGATGGCAAGCACTTTTTTTGGAAGCACACATCTTCTGCCCAAGCAAAATATGTACTCGTGGCTCTCAGCATGTGGGAGGAACCAAAGCCCCTCTCCTGGTGATAGTCACATAATTGTCTGGCGACAACTACGCTTTCACGTGAAAGCATAAACAGGACTGGACAGCTCGGAATTGCACCAGTTTTCTACGTGCCATAAAGTATCGCACATGAGAAACACAAAAGCCACACATATAGACACTGCAAACATACAAATATTACTCATACGTAAACATACTGAAAATGTAGCAGCTGTGCTTGTGGTCTAGGCCTAGTTCCCTTAACATAGTTCTCAGAACCTCGAGCTAGTGGATGGGCCCTATTTCAGACAGCCAGGATTCCAAACCTTGCAACCTCATCAGTCGATGGGTGGACACTTAGAAGGGGTGACCTTAGCCTTGCAGTGCTGCTGCCATCTTGTTCACCATGTGATATAACTTGCACTCCATCCATTGCTATTGCAGCAAGCCCTTCCGATCTCACTGTGCAATCTGAGCGCATCATATACTTGAGACCTCTCACCAGAACTCGTATAATGTTATGCTGTCCTAGGGCCGTAACACACAGTGTGACGAGGAGTGCAGAGGAGCTGGCGCAGACTGTTTGCACCGCTGGAACACTTTTTTTTATCAAAGGGAACGCAGACACTTGTGTTTCTATATTTCTTACATTGATCTGGCTAGCGCAAAATGTGTAATGGTGGATTCACAAGGGGGACTTTCCTCATTTGTATGTGGGCGTGGCTCCATGCAAAGGACAGGACACCTTTGCAGCCTTGGTGTAGTATAAATGCAGCTGCCAGGGCAAACATTCTGTAAGGTGTTGTAACTGATTGTGTGCCACGAGGTGGAAAGAATCCCCCCAAGCAGGTAAGTGCAGTTAAACAGTGTGCCCACCTATGTGGGGATCCTTGACCCCTCTTGAATATATGGCAGGGTCTGCTCAGGGTCCTGTTTGAAATGTGTCTCTCACCTATGTGCTCTCCACTGAGAGCATTCGCGCTTGTGCATATTTCTTTAAAACATTGGAAGTACTACCCTGTTTGCACTGGGAGCACATCATTAAAAGTGTGCTGAGGAGCAGACAACACTTCCATTATAAAGACCCTGGTCTCTCACTCTGTAGTCCTGCCACAGCATACCATCCCTGGCTGTCACTGTGTGTTTCCAGCACTGTCTGCAGTCTCTCCATTTCTCAGTCCACTTGCAGCACATCATGTTCTCAGCACCACTGCCCCCAGCGGACAGAAAACGAACAAGCAACTCAAAATAACAATACGAGTTATGTTATGTTCGTTGTAAGGACATTTACGAGCAGCAGACTTGAATACTGCTTAGCCCTCCACAGAATACAAAAAAGAGAGGTTTCTTCTGCAAGCCAATAGGTAAACAGCATCTCTGAATTTTACTAACTCTTTGTCGAAATCATCAATAAAATCGGGCTACAGCACAGAAAAATCTACAAACTCTCCTTTAGAAGTGTAAGTTGCTCCATCGCCATTACACTTTTATTCCTTCAAGATAATTGTATGTGGGTAGTAACATGAGAAACGCAAACTATTTCAGCTGCAGGATGCAATACACAAATACATCAACATTTTTACACAACATATATATCGAAATCGAACCGAAATGATGGCTTCATAAGTTAAATGATCACTGCTGATATCTGCACTGCTCTGCAAGTCAAATGTTCAAATCCCTGCAAAACAGACAGCCTTTGCGCATTTCAAGGTCGGCAATTTGATCACCATTAATCTGGTATAGTAACATTGCGCATTTGCAGGGCTTACAAACAGGAAAACAACACATACACACAACCACACACACACAACCACACACACACAACCACACGCACACACAACCACACACACACACACACACACACACACACAACCACACACACATAAACACACACAACCACACACACACTCAACCACACACACAACCACACACACACACAAAACCACACACACACACAGCAACACACACACACACACACACACAACCACACACAACCACACACACACAACCACACACAACCACACACACACAACCACACACACACACCACCACACACATATAAACACACACAACCACACACACACACACACAGCCACACACACACTCAACCACACACACAACCACACACACACATTTGCAGGGCTTACAAACAGGAAAACAACACATACACACACAACCACACACACACAACCACACACACACAACCACACACACACAACCACACTCAACCAACCACACAAACACACTCAACTACACACACAGCTACACACAACTACACACACAACCACACACACAACCACACACACAACCTCACATGCAACCACACACACACACAACCACACACACACAACCACACACACTCACACACACACACAACCACACACCCACTCAATCACACACACACAACCACACACGACCACACACACACAACCACACACACACACAACCACACACACATAAACACCCACAACCACACACACACAACCACACACACAACCACACACACACAACCACACACACACAACCACACACACACACAGCCACACACACACTCAACCACACACACAGCCACACACATTCACACACACACAACACACACAACCAACCACAACCAACCACACAACCACACACACAACCACACACACAACCACACACACAACTACACACACAACCACACACACAACCACACACAAAACCACACACACAACCACACACACAACCTCACATACAACCACACACACACAACCACACACACACACAACCACACACACATAAACACACACAACCACAAACACACAATCACACACACACTCAATCACACACACACAACCACACACACACACACACACACAACCACACACACTCACACACACAACACATACACACAACCACACAAACAACCACACACACACAACCACACACACAACCAACCACAACCAACCACACAACCACACACACAACCACGCACACAACCACACACACAACCACAACCACACACACAATCACACACACAACCACACCCACAACCACACACACAATCACACACACAACCACACACAACCACACCCACACCCACAACCACACACACAACCACACACAACCACACACACACACACGACAGCCACACACACAAAGGGAGGAGACAACTGCAGCAGGACCTTCGGCTCGATCAGGACAGCAGAACCACCAGAAAAGGAACCCCTCAGCACGACCTGGGCAGCAAGAAATTGTCATTGGAGACATCGTGATCCTATGAACAATAGTGTCATCAATGATCTAATCCAAACTGTAAACTGTGACAAATAGCATCCCTATATATTACAGTACCACAAAAACAGCAACAAACATTGGCATAGCCAATAGGTGTCGCCTTTGGGACCTTATAAGTGTTTTGTCATGCAACAGTTGATGTTGTTGCACCAAGGATATTGTGCTGCATAACTAAATACGTATAAGGTCCCATAAGCGAGACCTATTGGCTACGCCAATGCTTGTTGAACATGTAGTCTGTCCATAGCATAAGGGAACATACCTAAATATATTCCATCAATTACCGTCGCCCAGGTGGGGAGTCAGGTTACAAACACGCGTGTGTTCACAGAAATCCCATCATACACAGATGATACATCAATGACATCAACTATGATAAAGTAAGTGTGGTAAGGTATGTAAATGTTAGCGAGATTCCATCCCTCTCATATATCTCGGCTCATAGCATGATTGAACCACAAATTCACATCAACACTGCATGACCCCAAAACAGTATCCATGTAGACCACTCTGTAAAGCGCACCCTACCATGCAGAACCGAGTGGTTACTCCAACAGCCAGAAAGCGCTCTAATGTTTGTCTATGTTGAGGTAAGCACTACAAATGCTGCAAAAGAAAACAATTGTTCAGCTGTGCGTGAGACAGTGGAGTGCAGAAGCAGCTCGGTGGCACTGCAATTGATTCTAGCTATCATGTTTAAATCTGAGCAGGCAGGACGCAATAAGAGATAAAGAGGCCTAAAACGTAGTATATGGCCATCGCTTGTTAAAATAAAATATCAATTTTGATTTTTTTTTAGGTAGGCAAAGCTGTAAAAAAATTGTGCCCTAATGATTCATTGACATGCTTTTATGTACGTACAACAGCCAGGCAGTTAATAGGAGAATGCCAGTGAGATTTATTTATTTAATTTATTTATTTGAAGAGTTTTATATAGCGCTGGCTAGACCCGTAGGTATCAGAGCGCTTTACTTGAGGATCGTTGAGTTACAAGTTACAAATTACATCCGTTACCAGAGCATAGTAAAACACAGGAAAAAAACAATGGTACTGTAATTCGTCGAAGGGAGGGGGAGGAAGGAGACACGGCGGGGAGACGGGGAGAACTGTGCCCATTGTCCGGCTGGGTAGGTGACGGCCGAGGGGGTGGACCAGGGCCGATTTCCTCTATAGCTGTCTAGCAGCTCCACCGGGCATTGGCCATGTTGCTCAGGTCTCAGCGCTCAGGGATAACAAGAAAAGCAGTTTTTCTTGGTTACATTAGTTACAGATGCATAGTCAAACACAGAAGAACAAGTCCCCAATAGAGTAATAGAGGGAATGGAGGAGGGGTGTGGAAACAGGGGACTGGGAAGCGGATCAGTTCTGGCAGATTGGCAGTGTGAGAGAAGTACCTTGTGGGGGCCCAAGAAGTAAGAGTAAGCAGGCCCATAGCCCAGATGGGGTTACATAGTCATTAAGTCCAGTGTCAAATTCAGTCACCGCGTTAGGTCATTTCAGCAATGTGGGGGTACCGTGCAGCATCGCGTTCCATGACTCTCTCAGTAGTTCCTGTACTCCAGAGCGATCCATCAATGCGATGGGGTGATGTTTGGCAGGCTTCTGCACTATCGGGTCTGTAGTGCGTGGCTGCGGAGTGTACAATCACAAATGATGTGGAATGTCAGGCTTCCACTAGGCGGGCGCCATCTTATATGCAGGGAGAACAAAGTCAATAACGTTGAGGTCAGTTGCGATTGTTATTGTACCCAGACAACAAATGGGCAGCTGGCAAGTGATGAGTTATTGATCTGGCACGAGTGGGGCACAGTGTTAACTCACCCAGACGTATGCACAATTGAAAAAGAACTGGTGCTTCTAGTGCGGTCGCCATTTTAGGTCAGGCAGCTTTGAGGGATCGATCGCCCCACAGATAATATTGAGCTATTAAAAGTAGGAAATAAATGGGTACCTTGAATAGAAAATGGCCTGAGAGTCATTGAGAGGCCATCCTTTAGGGGAGCAGTCGCTCGGGATGGAATCCGGAGCCCTGTCAGGCTGCAAGCACTGCAGTCTGACACACCCGGGACTCCGCCATCCTGCACTCAATGAGAGCATGTCAGTGCCGGAGGATTAAAAGTAGAAATCAAACTGCTACTGGTGTGTCTCAACGGTGGATCCGTAAGGTGTCACGGGATGTTCCGGGAGGGGTTCGCAGTATACCAAGCAAAAAGTCGAGTCCTGAAGGTAGGTGGTGGTCGGAGGATCCGGAAGGTGTAGCGGGATGTTCCGGGTGGGGTCTGCAGTATACCAGGCAAAAAGTCAAGTCCTGAAGGTAGGTGGCGGTCGGCGGGGGAGAGCCGCTAGCTCACATTCCCTCAAAAGCGAGGCATCCCCACCAAACCAGCGGCCATGATCACATAGGCTCCGCAAGCGCTCCCTTGGGGAACTCAGAGGGTGAGCAGCAGGCCACGAAGATCATTCCTGAGGAAAAGGAAGATGCCGGAGTACGGAGTAACTATTTCCTTCTAAGTGAATGATGAACCCTAGGTCAAACATTGGTCTGTATGCTTCCTTTTTTCTTTACCAGCAAATACCTGGTGCAAACGCCTTAGATTTTATTAGCTGCTGGCACTGGCACAACTGCCCCGCCTTTTTTTTTTTTTTTATAAATCGAATCAATGTTTCTTTTTTGAGGATGGATATGCATCCATATCGGTTTTGGAGGAATCAATTATAAAATGACTGCTAAACAGTAAAAATATTCACAAGCAACAATATTTAGTAAACACCTATCTAATAATATTGACTCTGCCAGATGCAAGGATACCGCTGCCCCACAGGAGTGCAGAACGGATGTAGGGGTAATGGATCATCACTGTATTACCAAATGAGTACCTACCAGTGGAGTTGGGAAGCTGCATAAATGACGATTTAGATTTTGATAACCTTCCATGTTAACGGTCTTTCTGACCCTGGGCTACGGTTGTTACAGAGGTTGAAAAAGCAAGCAAGCGGACTGAAATAAGAATTGTTAATGCCTCCTTTCTAATGCCTTGAATTGCTTTTTGAATAACTTTCTTTCTTCAAGGCCCCCCTACCATCAGTCTGTTTCGTATATTCGTAGTATTTCTTGCTCCATGTGTTGATCAAACAAAGAAAACCCTGAAAAAGGGAGGTTAGTAATTTTTAGGTCTCGCTTCGCGTTGCAGTGCATGCGCTGCTCGCTCTGTGAGATCTATTGTCGTGGAGGAGACTTCGGAAGGGGACTTGAAGCCCCACCCATCCTTCCCATTGGACGGCATCATTATTTATGTTAAATGGTGGTCTCCGATTGGAAACTAGGCTTTTTGGTTACCACCCTGTCTCCTTCTCGGCCAGCCCATCCAGAATGGATCGTGTGCTGGCGGCGTTACACGGTGTCTTTTAAAACTCTGTGCGCACTATGTTTTTCCAGTCCGTCCCATGTTCTCTCCCGACCACCAGTGTCTCTGGCCCACAGCCGTCTCTGCCACAAAGGCACTGCAGCCACGCAGCCCACCGAGACACCAATCCTTCTGACACAGCTACGCGTGCACAGAACCCTCTATGAGATACAGACCCCTCCGACGCACAGAACTCTGACATGCAGCCTTCTCTGACATGCGGTCCACAGTGAAGGTGCCCAATTAGCTCTGGACACCATACCACACTACAGTTATTCATCATGTTTCACCCCCACCTTTCACAGGCAGTAGAACTAAGCGTCTGAAAGCGGCGCAGAGCAGCGTGAATTGAATATGAATACTTCACTGAGTTGTTGGTTGTATTTATTTTCTTTCATACTACACAGCGCGGTGACACCGTTTCGTGGTAAAAATGGTATACAAAACCCAAAACCAACCTGTTTCTGAGCCATATAGCGTCTCAAAGCAACTTTTCGTGACATAACCTGTAGTGCTAGCACGTATAGCTAAAACACAGCATAACAAGATGCTTGGCGCCAGTATGTTCACTTCTAAAAATGCACTTCAAGCACTTAAAAGATGCCTGGGCGCTATCCAAGCAGCCTGTACCGTTATGGCGTCGCCCGCAACCGGCTCCAGCGAAAAGTGCCTGATTCTAAGCAGGCTGCCCTACCTGTCAGCAGGCTGAGCGCCCATGTCATAAGAATCCCCATGTAGCAGTCCATGGGGGGTCTTTTGGGGCTGCAGCGGCTGGTGGGGGTCCATCCTTCTCCGGCAGTGGCTTTCCAACTCTGTCCTCCGAGGTCCCCCAGCTCCTACAGACCAAACTCCTCATCACAGGTAGTGGGAGGGACAGGCATTCTTTTTCTTTTCCAAACTTAAAAGCAGATAACACAGTCCATGGGATCACTGTAGCGCTGTAGATGCTGCAGAGATACATGTGCCACCTGCAGATGAAATAAACATACCCCTGAGAAAGGTCAGCGAAATAACTGTTATCACTGTGCATGGGGAGCATTCCGATAAAACTACATTTTAATTAGAGTGCATGTTCTTGAGTTGGATTCTTATCACGTCAACGTTTTCGTTAGTCTCAGAGACCGTATGATAGCTCAGTTTGTTAATGTACTTACTACGAAGCTCTCTATGTGATCTAAAAAACGATCGAATCCCAGCAGCGCCGCCCGTGTTTTTATTTAAAACAAGCATTTGCAATGCAACAGGTCAATTTCAAAATTTTGACCTATTGGTATTGTAAATGACAATGCTTGCTTTTTAAACACATAAATAAAACAGTTTGCCATTTACAATGCCAATAGCTCAAAATCTCCCAAATGCGATACCTATTGCATTGCAAATGCTTGTTAGCTGTGCCGCTGGTGTTAAGGTGATAAAGAGGAGGCAGGAGGATCTGTGAATGAATAAGAGATGGCAGTGTCCTGTAGCAGTCTATTAAGTGAGAGCAACTGCTGCACTAATAACTGGCTTAGAAACCAATGGTTTTTAATATTGCATTTCAGTACCATCTTGCTTCCGATGTTTTGTCAGGTCATCTATAAAGGATCGCAGACCCTCACATGTTTCACTAAGATACCTTCCAAGCAAATGACTAGCTGCTGTATCTCATACTTTTCTGCCAGTATCATCCAGGAGTATGCCCGCTCACTGCGGCGGACCTGTAGTTACCGGAGCCAAAGCATGCCTTCTCGCTGAAGACATTACAACTGAATCAGGCGGGGGATTTGACTATATAGACCATAATTTCCACATGGCTGCAAGATATACTCAATGCCACAGATACACATATACAGGTTCAGTGACATCTATAGTGAATCAGGGGAAGTGAACAAAAGTAGCCATGTCAGAGGCAGGGACGGTGGTATCCACAACGCACAAATAAATCAGCCTGTGAAAGCGAACAATTATTTTTGGAAGTCTGGCTGCTTCTAAATGAGACTGGGTGGAGTTCAAAAACTCTGCTGCGCTACGTGAAGTTCAGTGATCGGCGGAGTGCGTTAGAGTCATGCCATTCATGGGGATTTTTAGCGCCGGATGTTTGTCCTGCGCTGTAAAATCATTGCGTACTACACCATGCGCAGCGTATGAGAGCACAACTTCCTTTCTGCTTTTCGAGCAGATTTTCTACTTGAGCAGCAGCTTTCTCAACGTGAACTGAAGGTTACTCAATGCAAGTGGTCACGACCTGCCGCGACCTCTCGCATTGAGAAATCTGACCAGCCGCATAGAGAAATCTCGCCAGGAGGTTGATTTTCCTCGCTCGCCAACTAAACCTTGGCGAGCGTGAGCAAGGAAAAATCTTGTGGGGAGGTGGATTTTCCTCCCTTGCACTCACCAATTTGACGTTGACAATTGCAAGTGAGGAAAAAAACTGAAACTCCGCGTGCTTCGCAGTGCGCAAAGTGCAGAAAACTCCGCACACTCTGCGTATGGAGCGGAGTTCACTTCCCAGGTTTACTTCCAAGGGGCCGATTCCGATCTGGGTCAGAAGGGCAGCGAACACGATCTGGCCAGAAAAACTACGAGCCGTACGCGTGTTTTCGGGCCGACTCGTACAGCTGTACGAGCAAGCAAGTACGATGCGAGCTACATGAGATTCACCGACTGAGTCATTTCCGGGTCCGAACCGCTCCGTACATCTCGGGTGGAAGCTAACAGTGACGTGCAATGGATGCGATTTACAACCGAGCCAGTACAATGCACGCGTCAAACAGCCTGTGCGAGCTGGAGTGTCTGGCTCACAAAAGCTCCCGGAGTCCGCGTCAGACCCCCTGACACCCGCAGCCCTACCACTCAGACACAGGGGGAGACCTATGGGTCTCCCCAACACAGGCATGTATGGCACGGAGGGCACCGACGCGTACCCACTGTAGGGGGCGCACTTGTTTGAGACGTACCCATTCAGTCAATGGGAGCGCATGTACGCATCGTACGACCGGCTCCCATTGACTTCTATGGGAGTCTGACCGAACCGAGTCCGACAGCATACGGCCACATCGTACTCGCTCGGTCGGACTGTAGGGGTCCGGCTCGGTCGTAAAACACTCCGGATCTGACTCGGTCGGAATGCTTTCCGACCCGGATCGGAATCGGACCCAAAATGTACACTTTATGAATGTTGTCATGTTCCACAGGGATTTGACTGTTACAGAAAGCTCAAACAGACAAAAGGTGATGGAAGGATTGATTGCAACAATTCGACCATTGACGATCTCTCGGGTAGCATTCCAATCCATCGTTCTTTTGCCCAATATGCCACCTCAGCTTAGACTCAGCCATGTGCAGATCAGTCTTGAAACTGCTCCAATAGGACCAGTCCAGCCCAAGCCGCTGGCCAGGTACTCCCTGAATGGGAATGCAAGCAACCCAAGATGAGTTTGCCCTGATTGAGGTGCCTCAGTTGGGTGTAATTTGGCTTTAGTAGCGCAGTGAGCTCGGGACCATGTCCGGGTATACCTTTGGCCACATAGGGTGCAACACCAAACACACAAACAGTGATCGGAGGAATGCTTGCAACAAATCTTACCACTGGCAATCGCTCCTTTGCACACCATACTTCTTCAGATAAATTGCAAGCATCCTCCCATTACTGTTTGTGTGTTTGATATAGCGTCCTATGTTTTCTATGCGCACTGTGCCACTAGAACCAAGCTATACTTGACTGAAGAACCCCAGTCAAGGCAAAACTGATCTTGAGTTGCTTGTATTCCAATTCAGTGGACCGGGTCTGGCATTTCGAGGTGAACTGTTCCTATTGGAGCAGGGCCAAGTAGATTTCGATATGGCTGGGCTCAAAATGAGTTTGAATGATAGGCAAAACAACAATTGGTTTGCCCTACTACACGGAGCGATTGCCTGTGGGTAAACTTATTGCAAGCATTCCTCCCATTACCTTTTGTGTGTTTGATGTAACACTCTAACTGGTCAAGCGTATGCCTAGATGCATGTCCCATGCTCACTGTGCCACTGGAACCAAGCTACACCTGGCTGCAGAGCCCAAATTAGGGCAAAACTAGTTTTGAGTTACTTCTGTTCTAGTTCAGGCCTGCTGTTTTGGAAGGAACTGTTCCTATTGGAGCAGAGACAAGGCTAATTTGCATATGGCTGATTCCAAAATGGGATGGTAAATGGACAATGAGTTGGAATGCTACCCCAAGAGCTTACCAGGGTTTAGATTTATTGCAAGCATTCCTCCTATTACCTTTTCTTTGTTTAATGTTAGAGAAAGCTACCTAAGTGCTCAATCTTGAGATACAGCTGAAAGGGTTCGTTTGGGTCTTATTCAGTGAGAACATGTGCGTATCTCATGCCACATTGTGCTCAGCTGTGTACCTACTTGACAAAGCAACTTGTTAGAACTGTATACATTCAGTGGTCTGGCTCAAGAGTATCCAAAGGTGCGCACATGCACATATGCCAAGAAATAGGCAAAGCAGCAGAGGGCTTCCTACTGGAGAATAGAAATGGACATCAGGCAGAGGGACCCATCATCTCAAACAAATGACTCCTTTGGGCACATACGCTGATTGGACCATCAACTGTCCCACCTTCAAACAGCAAGAGCATTTCGAAATATTTATTCTGATAGTAAAGGAGAAATTTATTTTCCTGTCACTTTCTGATATCACTGCCTTAGGCTGTGAAGCTACCTTCCTGGGAATGTCAATATTGGCAGAGGTCAATTTTCATCGACAGGGTTCCTTCTATCATTACATTTTACCCTTGGGCATACAGCCCTCAGGAGATGTAAATGGTTGCATTCCTGATACCGGGTCACTGGATGACACTTGTACATTCAGTGGGAAAAACAGCAAGGGGCTGTGACCAAAACACCCAGTGCAGTGGTACCTTGGCTTCATATGTAGCCACAGTTTCCCACATAACAGCCCAGATTTACTAGGATTTTGCATCAGGATTGCGTCACTTATTTGATGCAGCCCCATCGCAAAATCAATATAGGGATTTCCAAACCCATGCAAATCCTGACTTGCATGGCTTCATAAAAAAAAAAGTAGTGCATAGCATTGCCGTGGGTTACCTTGCGCAAGGTCAGCATTACACAGGTGGTGCATGATCATTCCTGTGCCTCCATCCATGTTTAGTGATGCAAACCCAAATTTACAATGATTTTTAAAGATGGATTTGCACCACGTGTGCTCCTACCTGAGGATGGCGTAACAAGGAGATCTATTTTTATTTCTCCTTTTTATTTCCTTTTTGTAAGAGTGTTGCATTCTGCAGCACACATTTAAAGAGGAAATAGCTTCCAAGGAGAGTTTTTTGCAGGAAGGATTCCTATCCTAACCACAACACAGGCACCATTGAACCATGATGAAAGGGTGTGATGGTTTAAGGGTCCACAGCACTGAGATGTCAATGGTTTTGACCATAAGGTGAATTACACAAATATTGCTGTAAAAATATTGTGTTACCTAAATATCGGGTCAAAAAAATAATTACTGCAAAAATGTTGTGTAACAGAATATTGTAATCAAGAATATCACTTTTGGTATTTAATATAATTTTTGAAACAATTGTTCTCTTTAATACTGCTTACTTAAATAGAGTTGTAGTAGAGGGTGTTTTAAATTATTTCAATAGACGTTAGTTATAATATTAATTTTAGGTACTAGCGTTGTTAATATAATTCAAAATATTTTTTAAAAATGCAATTTGCCATTTAAAATGTGCAATTTCATTTCTTTAAGTAGTAATTTATAATGTTGTAGCCGGTTGTTTGGTTAGTAGGGGAATAGCGTGGAAAGTTAATTAAATGCTGATCAATTTAGGTGCCGATTCCGATCCGGTAAAAATAATTTGCGTATGACCCGTATCCGTATTTTTTTCCGCACGAGTCGTACAAGTACCGTACAAACTGCCAAGTACAATTCGTCCGTGAAAAATAACTACGAATAGCGTCGGGAAAAGTCCACGAGAGTGCGCCAGAAAGTGTTCACGTCCGAATATCGTCGGGAAAAGTGTACGAAAGTGATCCGGACAGTTTCACGGGCAAATCGTAAAACAAAAGTCCGAGCGCGCAAGTACGATCCCGACCGTCCGTCTGAATACACAATCGCACGTAAAAAGGCCCGTACGGAGCCAACGCAGTAGCACACATGTACACGGGTAAACTAATGCCCGTGTACGAGCCGTACAGCCCCCCCACCCCCAAATATGTCAGCACCATACACCACCCTGTCCGCACTGCCCCCAGCCCCGCAACTGTACGTGCCGTACCCCCCATGTATGCGCAGCACCCCCTCATGTACGCGCCGTACCTCCGCATGTACGTGCCGTTCCCCAGGGCCGCACATGTATGCACCGTACCCCCACCGCATGTACACACTGTACCCCCAGCCCCACACCGCATGTATGCACCGTACCCCCACTGCATGTACACACGTACCACCACCGCATGTACGCACCGTACCCCCACCGCATGTACGCACCGTACCACCACCGCATGTACGCACTGTACCGCCAGCCCCCCCACCGCATGTACACACCGTACCACAGCACCACATGCACGTACCGCAGCCCCCCATGTACGCACCGTACCCCCACCGCATGTACGCGCCGCACACCAACACCGTACCCCAGCACCCTCACCCAGCATCGCGTAGGTAAGGATCGTACCTAGGCGAAAAAGACTCATACAGAACCAGGACACAGTAAAACAGCACAAGGAGGATCAAATCGACTCGCACAACAACACAAAACACGTCTACATGACAAAATACATCTCAATGACTGACCTGCCACATCCAAACAGGCCAACAGAGGCCCCAGACACAACCACCTCTTATAACACACCCACCAAAATTCAAACACAGCCACACCCAAAAATTGACCAATAAAAAGGGCCCAAACACACAAACCATGAGCCTTTGCAACAGACCGACTGCTGACAGAGCCCACACACAAACAACCCCACATTACTCATACCTTCGCTACACTTTCACTCACACACCTTCACACAACCTCCTCCACAAACATCCCCCTCTTCACATTCACACACACACACTCACATTTACACCCACACACCCACAACCATCCACACCCACACCCACACCCCACACCATGCCCACAGACAAGAATCCAAAGTTAACAAACGGCGGAGCTGGACCTCCTTGTCAACGAAGTCATCAGAGTCGAGCCACAGCTGTTTGGAACATTGGTCAGACAGACCAGCATAGCTGAAAAATCTGCCATGTGGCAGAGGATTGTCGATAAGGTGAATGCTGTTGCGCCCATCCGAAGGACCAGGCATGAATGCCAAGCCAGGTGGTACGATCTGCGCAGGGCTGTCAAGAGGAAAATGAATGAAGAATATGCCCAGACTAACATCACTGGAGGTGGGCCGCCCCGCAGACCCGTACACTACCATCCCTGGGAGGAGAAGGTGATGGCCATGCTACCGCCGGTGGGAGTACACGGAGTCGAAGGAGTCGCAGAGCCTGGTGAGTACACAAACAACTCACGTAACATGGGGGGAATGGCATCCACACCCCAACTACAACAAATGCACGCACCTACCCCCAAGCACTCACCGCACACAACCACACTCAAAAACCACGCCCATGCCACTAACGTCTACATGCACCCTTCACAAATCAAGGCAAGGCCATGTTCAAGGCTACAACAACCACAAACACAAGACTGGATGTCCAGGAGGCAGGGAGGGTGGGCCCCACACAACACATTGTAGAAATGAGACGCAGACAACAATGCCCTCAGCCCATATGGCATAGCTATATACCCATGCACAATGCACAGGGACTGGCAAACTACTGAAAAGGTAGCTGACACTGGGCCCTGCTGTATGCAGCACAAGGCCCTCCTGGGACCACTGTACACTCAAACACCAACTCCACAAGCACAGGTATCTAGCACAGGAACTCACACTCACTGTCATGCCAGCATGCACCATGAGGGGACAGGCACATCACCTGGGAGACCCAATGACAACTCACACTACACACAACAGCACGCCCGGTCAAACACACACCCCCCCCCATAACACAAGCACACACCCCCGGGGCAGGCAACAGATTCACACACTCCCACAATGGACATGTGACACAACAAGACCAAACCAGAGCAAAATAAGCATCAGAGCCAACAATCTACAGGTCAAACACTCAGGAGAACATCCCAATCTGTCCCCCGCAACATACCCATCCCCAAGTGGACACTGAGAGGAATGCTAGGGACATCCAACTACCTGGATGAACTGTGTCAACTTGAATATGTATGAAACATGGATGTGGCATGAAACAGCATTAACATTGTCTCTCTCTCACACACAGGGCAACGTCATCGACCTCCCCCCAACAATGGGGGGGAACAATCACAGTCCCAGGCTCAGCGTGAGGATGATCCCACCGGCAGCGACGACTCTCACCACTCCGTGGATGACCCCGACCAACCTGGACCCTCTGGTGCCCAAGCCCCTGCAGCACCTGCGTCCGGTACATCTGTGCAACCCACCACCCCCATTCCTGCCACATCCCAGGAGACACCCAGGAGCCCTGCTCGCACTGAACAACACAGCCAGTGTGACCAGGAGGGACAAGGTTCTCCGGGCACCCAGGAGGAGGCAGAAAACCCCGCAAATGCCATCCCTCAGGGGTCCCGTAGACCTGATGTGCCCACAACGGCAGGCCAGGCTCGTGTGGGCAGGGGTGGTGGTAGTGGAGGCAGGCAGAGGCGCGAATCTGACCAGCCAGCTCAGGACCCCGGTATGTCACACATACGCAACATCCTGGACTCATACCAGCGTGACACCAGAGCTATCGACCAGGTCTGGTCCAGACTTTCCAGGATGCAGGGGACCCTCGATGAGATTAAGGACCTGCAGGTCGAGCATCATGCCAGTCATCAACAACACCAAGGACGGATGGAGGCAAGACTGGCTGAGCTCCTGGCGTTGCACAGGGACGTGAGCCAATCACTCCGTCAGATCGCCCAAAGCCTGGCAAACCCTCCCTGTACCACCAGGCGTAGACCAGCACCAGACACAGGGAGGGAGGAGGAGGAGGTTTCATCTGCGTCCCCAGCATCGTCAAGGCCTGCATCTGAGGGTCCCCGGAGCAAGATGGGTCGTCCACGGAAAAGACCGTGAGAGTCAGCGGACAATCCCCATCTCCCAGGTCACCTGGCCTGGCACCTGGCCCTCTGGCGCAACAGCAGCACCTCATCCAATGACATTCTCTGCCACATGGACTTGCTGGTCACAGTCTGACCAATGATGACCAACACTGTGGTCTGGACTCTGATGACTCCAACTGACAAGGATGCAATCTCGCCCTGTGAACTTTGGATTCTATGCACCCGGTAGAGCACCTTAGCACATCTACCAAAAGACTCACCCCACCAAAATAAATTCTTATTGTTCTGCACATGAGATGTTGCTGTCATTTGGCATTATTCTACGACATATGTGTGTGGAAATGTCTAACTATGCCTGAGTGTTGAACTAACTCCAGCCATCCATACCATGGGATCAGAGTCTGGTACAGGACACACATGGGTCACAAGGTATCATGCAATGTAGGCATGGAGCACAACACTCACCTGTGATGGCCTCCGGCTGCTGAGGGGGGCTTGCAAAACTGTGCGGACAGACCTATTTGGGAGATTATCATCAAGGCGTACAGGACATAGCTCATGTGGAGGTTCCCGGGGAGGGAGTCCCAGGTATGTGTGGCCAGGTGGGAGAACAATGTCCTGCATGCTGGAGTACGGTGGATGTGAAGAACGGTGGCCAGGGCAAGGTTGGATGCACGGAGATGGCCCATCGGGATCTAGGATGACAGACGTACAAGGTTGGTTTGGGGTCGGGGTTGTGGACTGCCTCCTGAGTGTGGGTGGGGAGTGTGGAGGTCATCCTGCAGCAGACAGTGATCCATTGCAGCTATCTATGGTGGACGGTGATGTGGCTGGGGCGCAGGGTGTTGAAGCTGAGGTGTGCAGATGCACCCTGGAAGTGGACCAGTGTCCTTGGAGTTTGGATGTACTTGCTCCGTAGTGGGCAGGGCAGTATATGAGACGGATGTTGTCATGGACCTGGGGGATGGTCTGTGTTTACTTGGAGTGGATCTATCTGTGGATCGTGTGCATAATGCAGAGGGCGTTGCAGCATGAGGTCCAGATGCTGTGGACTAGCATGGCATATGTGAGCGAGCCAAACATGATGCACACCATCTTTGTGTGGCCACTGGGTGCTTGTGCAGGGCCCGCAGCAGCAGGCGCCATCTCCCTGCAAAATGCCCCATTTTGCACAAAAAGACTAGGATGTCAGAAGGACAACTGCAACAGGCGCGTATGTAAAGTGTCCAGTGTCACATGGCACACCCAGAGACAATGCATGCACAATCACCAAAGAGCCATTACACCGGATCAGGAAACTGAAGGGCGACCTGCGCACAGGAGACACACCCTCAGCAGCTGTTGATGGCCCATCGTGTGGTCGGCCTTGCTAAAAAACATACACGACCATGTACTTCATGCCCAATAGGGAGCCTAATCCATGAGCAACTGCATGCATGTCGCTAAACTACACATGGACTCCTATGCATTATCTACAGCGAGTATGCCAGAGATGCCGCATGCAAAGTGGCAAGAGACCTGCATTGACAGAGATGAGGCAGCTTGGAGTGTGACGAACACCTTTATTACTCAGGCTCACACTAATGGAAATGCATCCATTGGAACAGACTCACAGGTCATTTGGCTGAACATGTGTGACCTACACTGGACACTTCCTCCAACACACAGATGTGGTAAATCCTACTGAGCTGGCACACAAGTGAAGGGGTTGAGCCTCACACCCCTTGCTGCACACCGAGAGGCTGCATTTCCCCATTGAGGCTGCCATGGGGATGTCCCATACCATGTCCACCATTAGCATCCCGTATGTTCCTGAGAGACGTTATACACACATTGATGCCCTCATCAGAATCCACAATCCATGACAGATGACTGTCAGGAAGGGTGACTATCAATTCATGGGAGCCATGCAACACGTCATGTGGCCCATGGTGAGTCGACATGTATGCATGGTAACACAACATGTACAGGAGCAGTCCCCACATATCACAAAACACGTACCACCCACAAAACGCCTTGCTGCACTCCTTACCCAAAATGACTTTTCACCATGTCTGTGCATGTAACTCTGATCCAGCACACGTTGCAATACTCATGAGGAATAGCAGGAGGGCAATGATGACATGAGCAGACGACAGCCGCAGGAACCTGGGGAGGACAGACACACAACAAGTCAGCGAAGAGCTAGTAATCCGCAGACATGTACATGTACTCTACAGGAATTATGTTGTCACCATGCTATTAATGAATTTTGTGTTCCCTCAAAAATTTGTGGAATGACATCATCACTTGAATGACACATCAGAACACACCTCCAAGTCACTTAGCACACAGTCAGCTCGACACACACATTGCAACACATGCCACACAAGGCTGTAAGCTTGCACACTCAGACACAGGGACTCACCATCATGAGAAGAAGTTACGGATAAGCTGACTCCGGATGTCCTCATCCTCATCCTCATCCTCACTTGCCCCGTGCCCAAGCCCTTCATCCTCCACGGGTGGATGATCTTGCTCATCAGGATCCAGGATGAGTGGCACGGCCTTCTCCACTGCCATGTTGTGCAGCATGCAGCACACAAGGAAGATTTTGCAGACCTTCACCGGGGCATATGGGAGGGCGCCGCCGGTCTTGTGGAGGCACCGGAATCTGCTCTTCAGGAGTCCAAACGTCCTCTCAATCATGCACCTCGTCTGCCCATGGGTGTCATTGTACCCGTGTTCTGCGGCTGTTCTGGGGTTGCGGAGAGGCGTCATCAGCCATGGCATGTTGGGATAGCCAGCGTCCCCTACATGGAAACATCATGGACAGAAGTGGGTCAGGAGAAGCAGTAAGATATTAAGATACCGCAAAATACAGAACTAACAGAGTAAACCCACAAACAAGACATGCACGTTCGTTGCGCAGCTGCAGCATCATTTCAGGCACCCTGCTATGCCTCATGATGTACGCATCGTGTGCTGATCCTGGAAAACGGGCACAGACATGGGATATAAGCATGTTAGCAAGACATACCACAAGGGCATTGATGGAGTGGTAATGTTTGCGGTTACGGAAGGCTACCTCCTGTGCCTGTGGTGGTACCAAAGCCACATGTGTCCCATCAATGGCCCCAATGACATGGGGCATCCCTCCCAGGGCATAGAACTCACCCTTGACACCTGTCAACTGCTCACGAGTTGGAAAATGTATAAATTCATCCAGGTGTACCAACATGGCCTCTAACACATCATGCAGGACACGGCTGAACATGGTCTGGGACATGCCACCTACATCAGCTATGGTCAATTGAAACGTACCCGTGGCAAAGAAATGTAGGGCTGCCATCACCTTCATCTTGGGTGTCAGTGCAGTAGGATACCTGTGTAGCGGTTGGAGGTGTGGTGCCAGCCTTGCGGTCAAGTTGTCAATCAACGGTTGGGAGAAGCGGTAGCGGCGTATACAGTCACGTTCCCTCATGGCAGCCAAGTCTGGCATTGGTCGGGGGAGAGGCAGTGCCCTGCAGAAATTTGGAAGGAATAACGAAGATTGATTACAGCACTACACCAATGTCAATGAACTGAGTACATGTTCAACAGCTAATACACATATGCTACATACAGAGTCTGTCCTGTGCAATGCATCCAGGACACATATGCCAGCCAGGTGATACTCCTACCAAGAATCAGCTACACACGTGGGTGCTCAAGGTCAACATGACATGCCATGAAACTAGCTGTGGGCAAGTGTAAGTGAACAGGCAGATGCATTACAGGAGTGACAGACATCCACATATGTGCAGAAGAAGGATGTTTTATCATACAGACAGGTTGCGGAACACTAGAGGCACAGGTCACATGTCCTTGAAATAGGACAGTCCACACACCTTGCCATGAAGGGGTACATGTCAAGACTGATCACACATACATTGAGACTACGCCGATATGTCCTTGTCTCGCAAGTCCATGTGCGATGCATACATACACCCGTTACGTCTGATTCCACATGTGGCCTGGTGTGCGTAATAGTGTGCCATGCCCATCAACATGCAGACACATGTTGTTTGCAGCAACTGCAGATGCATGTCTACAGCAACCTCATGGGAACACATGACACACACATGACATAGTCACATCGTGCAACGCCGGTAGTTACATGTCAGGTGTCATTATCCGTGTACCTGGCATCAGGGGACAGTTGCGGGTGTAGGTGACTGTGCCATGCCAGTGATGCAGTGCTCGACTGTCCCCAGAGACTAGCTCCTCTGTATAAATTGATATCAAGTAATTTGCTGTTGTGTCATGCTCCCCATTGTTTCCCAGTGGCATGGTGGGTAAACCAACTGTGTGGTGCAGGGCCTACATATGTTTGTAGTATTGTAGATGTTACTCATGTTGCTGCTAATGCTATGCACTGTGACCTATGTAGTTTGGACTCATGTGTCATATGTATACAGGTGTCTGATCATTTCCTGTCTCTTCACCTTGCCCACAGCATCGTCGGGGGAAACCGAGGGAGACACTGGCACGGACGTGGGGGAGGGATCCAGCACCGGGGCCACCAGTGCTGGGGAGTCTGGTGCAGCAAGTGGCACGGAGGCCGAGGGGAGTCAGGCGGAGGACCTGTCCAGTCCCAACACCGACTATGACGCTGACGGGTCCGAGGCAGAGCTCCCAGAGGGGACAGAGACTGCTCCCAGAGCTGAAAGCAGCACTCCATCTCTCGCCGCACCCTCCATTCCCATCACCGCCCTCCCACTTGCTCGGGTCCCTTGTGTCCGTGCTAGGCGACAACAGGTGCGTGAGAGACGGCAAGGAGGTGTATTTAAAAGGAGAAGGGTGCACTTCCACTCCGGATCATTGTGTGTAGGCACATTCAATTGCATGGTGCTTGTAATATACACGCTCATAATTTAGCTTGTATTCTGAAAGGGATTCGTGTGCCAGTTATGACACCGTCTTGTACGCTGCTTGCTAACGGTAGTTATGTGCTATTCAATGATGAAGCTTGTTGTGGGTTGCTGGTGGGAATACCTCACATCGTGACTGTATCACTACAAGTGGTTTGCTGTAATAACGTCCTTTTCCCACCCTCGCATGGCCGGCTCGATGTATCCATCTGGCCTTCCATTCCAACCTTGAAAGCAGAGTTCAACAAGATGAGCAGAATAAGGGCTCTATTGTCTCAAAAACAAGCCGTGTTGACTTCATCCCGAGAAACATTTGTCCTTCACGTAGCTAACATGCGCACAGAGGTGCAAGCGCTTTTGAACACTGATCTCCCACTACATTTTGGGACTCTGATTCAGACTATCTTTCATGCCTTGTCAACAAGTGGCCTGGCTGATTTTTTCTAAATTGTGGGCTCCGGCCTCGTGACCGCCTTCCAAACTATGTTTGGTGTGAACCCCGCATTCAATCATTCGATTTTTTCTAGCGTCTTCGGAGGTCTCCCTTTGCTTCTCACCCTCGTAGCTGGGGTGCTATTATTGATCTGCGTACTACGCTATGGCTGCATAACTTGCGTTACAAGACAGCATGCCCCGGCTGCTCCATCTTTGGAAACAGATGCTTGAATTCTATGGCACTCTGCCGCTGGCGACCTTAAGCATTGCCTATGGATTGTCCTTCCGGTTTCCCTTCTTTACCTGCGTGCAACCTGTCTTTCATTGCCTAGATTGTCCATTCGAATGGGCTCTGGATTTGTGCCTGTCTAACTCGGTGTCTCCTGCCCCGGATTATGATCGACTGATAAGCCCCTTAGTGGCTCATGAGTTGGACTGTTCTGGCGTCAGGATCATGGCCTGTGCTGCAGCACATGGAGTCCTAGGGAATTGGGACACTGGAACGGCTGCAACTGAATTCTTATCCAGAAGTTATCTTGATGTCCCCACCTGTTGTCCACAAATGGTGCTGGATGCTCCGATTGTTGAGGAACACGTGTGTTCTTTCCCCCTGCTGAACTGGATGGCAGATAATTTTGCGGAACGTTCAAATGATTTCCTCTTGGAAGCTGTTGCAACTTATTGTGCTTATACCTTGATGGATTGACTTTAGCCCTGCTCATTTCATGGTGCATCCATCGATGTTATATTTTTTGCCCTTTTACATGGTTAATTGCCCTGCAACATCGTTCATAATTGAAATTTCTTTTCTGACTTTTTCGCTTCCCTTCTATGGACTTCCAGTTCATGCCCTTGGTTCCGTTCTATCAAACTTGAACTCTGCGTTCTTGAATTTGCGCCCCTAGTGGTTAGTGTTACGAACAAGGGGGGGTGTAGTTATGATCACTATCTCCCTATGTACAATGCTAAGTTAGCACCACCGCGTTAGTTGTTAGAAAGCCATCTTGCCAATTTTGCTGCTTTTGCACGCGATACTGTAGTTGCGTGTTATTAATTGAAAAATGCCTACTCGAGTTTGCTTCACATGAGAACTGTCTGTTGTTTGACATCCTTCACAGTGAGCAGCGAGCTTGTACTGTACATTGTGTACACAAACAGTCTGGGTGACTAGACGGTGCATGTTGTTGTGTGCAGGTTGATCGTCCCACTATTTAGCCATTACATGCACGCAGCTGCAGATACCTGATAGACGAGTGCTTTTCATATTGCAGTGCAGCACGTTTTAGTTTCATTGTGATGGAGAACTTTCGCAGGAGAAGAGACTAGCTGATCCTGTAATGTGATTCCACTGAGCTGATCTGTACGGTGGGGGGTCCCCCATTCAAGCCTAGAGACTTGCTATTGGTCTAATGATACTACTATTAGTTTACTGGCGACAGGACGGTTGCTGTTTCCACTGTCATTTTCTTATGATTGCTCCTTTCATTGTCTATGATATTGTAACAATGCTGATGCTTCTGAACTTAACCATTTGTCTGCTTATGTTAGCCACAGTACTGCATCTTAGGACGCGAGGTTCATTGAATGAACTCTTTAAACTTTACTGTGTCTTTGTCTATTCTGTTGTGGACTGATCGGAGAATAATGACGAACAGGTATTTCTGATTCCCACCATTCCTGAGATTATTGTAAGTCGCTTGTTCTGGGTTGTCTATACTTTGGGACCGCCGAGCTCAACCTCGGATAACGAATGGGACACTAAGCTAGTCGGATAAGGGGTTCTGGGTTCTGAGGGGAGTTTGTGGTACACCAAACATGTCTCCTTCGTGCCAGGCGCCGCACCCCCTGCCCCTGTCCTCCCTGCTGCCATCAATGCAGAGTCTGTGGACATTCAGCGCCAGTTGCAGGTTGGTCAGACATCGCTGCTGCGTGTCCTCCATGGCCACACAAGACTGCTGACACGGATGGTGTCGTACATGGAGGGCATGTCATCAGCGATGTCTGACCAACGGATGTTGCTGAGGTCCATGGACTCGTCACTGACGGCAGCAGTGGGTCTCCTGCAGCGCTCTGTCCCCCCCCTACCCCGGCACCATCCGCACTTCCCACTCCCATGCCTGTCCCATACACACCCAGACGTCCCCATGCATGCACCCCACCAGACACAGGCAGCACACCACCAGGGAAGGCCAAGTGCACACCTCCTGTCACGCACACACAGGGGGGAGAAGGCACAGTCACTGGGTCAGGGGGCAAACAGCAGCCATGCTGTCACAGTAGGAGTCCGCAGTCCTCACGACCTACTACCTCCAAAACCACTCCCCTTGGCTCTCCTGCCCAACAGTCGGACAAAGAGTCCTTCATGGCCAGTCTGTCCCTCAGCCCCAGTGTGACACCACCCCGCAAGCGTTTGAGGGATTCCCCGGGCAGGGTAGTTGAGTCCCCCCCCCTGTCCACACCCTCCCCCAGTTGCGCTGCAACCCATCCCTCCAACCCCCCCCCCTCCTTGGGGCCTGTGGTTCCTTCGGGTGCAGGGGAGACACTGGAAGAGCTTGCGGGCATGTGCAGCGCCATACTGACCTCCTCCTTTGGTGCTGCCCCACCCCCTGTGGTGGAGTCATCCGTCCCTGCACCCACGACACCTACCCGTGCCCCTCCTGTCCCTGCGGTGCCTGGTTCTTCCCCCCACATGATGCCCCCCCTTCTGTGGATGATATGGTACAGTGAACTGTGCAGGCAAGCTAGGGGAGACGCGTTCCAACGTGTCCCCCCCCCAGGACTTCGCATCTGGTGTGGCCAATGGGCTTGGTAAATGGTGTACTGTAGCTAATTTTCTTCGAAATGCTGAATGTGGTTTTTTGTTTTTTGTTTGCACACTATAGCTTTTCTGGTATTGCTGTTGATGCTGCTGCTCCCTGAGTTGGGGTGGTGATAATGTGTTGGGTGGCTGGGAAATGTTGTAGTGTGCTGCTCATGGGGCGGACCCTGGTATCTGCATGCCGTCACAAGGTGTCTGCATGTATTCTTAGGTCATGTTAGCTCTTACTGCATGGTGACATTGTCCCAAGGTGTGTTCCTTCCTCTGTGGCACCTGCCATCTTCCCTGCAGGGTGTTTCCCAATTGTTGTGCTGAGCTGTGTCAACATTTCCTCAGTGTGTGACACATCCCTTCAACTTTGGCCATGCATGCTCTGCAATGTCTCCACCTGCATCGTTTGTTGCATCCTTGCTGGACACTGTACTTGTGTATGGAGTATATTGACATGACTTCATGTGGACATTTTCCCTTTTACACACTATGCATGTGTGTACTCCCTGCCTCACACACATGTGTTACGTGTTCTGCAGGGTCTTTGGACACCTGACTGACAATTGTGGGCATTGTATCTGTGTGTACTCCACCCTTTTCCTTCCATGGGAGGCAACAACTTGTTGGCTGCCCCGGCACCTGTACATTCCTATCAGTCCTGGAATGTGGGTGACAGTGTGTGTTCCCTTAGGCTCTCTTAGTTTAGTGGGGTTACTCATGAGGATACAGTCTTGTTGCATGAACTCAGTGTGTGTATTGTGCTGCCACCGCCAGGGGTGGGTATGCATGTGTAACTTGTCATCACACCCACATGTGGTGTGTCATGCAGTGGGGGAAGGACATCCATCCTCATGGGAGTGGGACACTGATGTGTTGTCATGGCACTCTCAACATTGTCGCACATTGTGGATGCCTTCATGCACCCATGGAGTTTTGCTCATCAGAGGGTGATGTACACACCCCATGTCTCTGTCCACTGCTGGGGGTCCTCTGCACCTACCCCCATATGTCTGTCCACTGCTGGGGGTCCTCTACACCCACCCCTCATTTGTCTGGGCACTGCTGGTCGTGATAGGCACCCACCCCTCATTTGTCTGGGCACTGCTGGGAGTGATAGGCACCCACCCCTCATTTGTCTGGGCAATGCTGGTCGTGATAGGCACCCACCCCTCATTTGTCTGGGCACTGCTGGGAGTGATAGGCACCCACCCCTCATTTGTCTGGGCACTGCTGGTCGTGATAGGCACCCACCCCTCATTTGTCTGGGCACTGCTGGGAGTGATAGGCACCCACCCCTATTTTGTCTGGGCAATGCTGGTCGTGATAGGCACCCACCCCTCATTTGTCTGGACACTGCTGGGAGTGATAGGCACCCACCCCTCATTTGTCTGGGCACTGCTGGGAGTGATAGGCACCCACCCCTCATTTGTCTGGGCACTGCTGGGAGTGATAGGCACACACCCCTATGTATCTGTCCACTGTCGTGGTACGAGCCGTACCCACGCGCTGATGGCCTGGGTACGGCCCGTACCCCTACGGCACCCCAACTTTGGGGGTGTGGGCCGTATCCATGCCTTTGGGACGTGGGTACGGGCCGGACCGCCATTGTTGGTGTGACGTAGGGGTAGGCGTGGTATGGGCCGTACCCACGCTCTGAGGGGCATGGGGACGTCCCGTAGCACCATTGTGGTGGTGACGGGTACGCGTCCACGTCCACTTACATTGTGGCGGGACGTGGGATTGGTGGACACGCCCCCCAAAGTGACCAGACCATGGAGGTGATTGTTGTGCAAGATATCTTTGTTTTTTGTGGGGTGTGGGTTGTGTTTCCTGCCCCTTGCACACCCCCCCCTTTGCCCCTGGGTGTTGTTCTGACCTTCTGCGGCGTCTGCGTCGGTTTCGGAACACGAGGTGGTAGGCTATGAGGGCCGGGATGACGCGTAGGTTGGGATCCATGGCTGTCCGTCGCGTACCGGTGCTCCTTGTTCGCGTCGTCCTCAATTTCCCGGCAGTTTTTGGCTCCCGTAAAAAATGCTACGTGCGGAGTGCCGTAGGCACGAATCGTACTTGCTGGTCCGTGAAACGATGCCGTCCAGCATCAGATTTGTATGTATTTTTTTGCCGGTTGGTGTTTTTTACGTCTCGTACGGAAATGGTATTTCTGTGCGAATCGTACTTGCGAGTTTGTAAGGTGTTTTTCCCGGGTACGAGTCGGACGGAAAAAACGCTCCGTACGACCATTCGTACCCAGGTTTTACCAGATCGGAATCGGCACCTTAATGTTAATGTAATTGTTTTTTATTTCAAATTAAATATCAAATTGATGATTAATTAGTTACATTTTATAATTGTTTAATTTTTGTTTGTTAAGGTTTATGGATATTATTATTTTTTATTTTGCTAGCAATTTTTATTTTAGTAGCGAGTTGAGCTTGTAGGGGAATAGGGTGGGAATGTAATCAAATTATAAATATATGAAATAACAGAATTTTATTGTTAATTTATTTTAACTGTAAATTGGATATTTTATTCATTAAAAATTATGTATAATGTTTAGTTGTTTAATTGTTATTTTATGTGATTAAGTTTAATATTTTAATTATTTTCAAGACTAGTGGGTCGTTGAGTTTGTAAGGGTATAGGGTGGGAAGTTAAATAAATTAAACATTTGTTATATTAAATAATATGTGTGTTGAAAAATAATTATTGAATTAACTATTAGATATGTAAATTGGTTTTAAAAATATTTTAGTGTACATTTCAATTTATATATTTCTGTTAGTAATATATTTTAGTACTTGGTTTTGGTTTTGTTGAGGAATTTGATGGCTAGTTGCTGAAGCCGTAACATGTTTTAATTGTTTAGCATATTTAACTGTTTCATTGATAATTAATTATGTATTTTTATGAGCTCATTCATGATGTAAATTATTTGTTTTATTTGAACTATTTATTATTATCATGGTAAGTGTGTTCAATAATAATGTTTGCAAAATATATTAGCAGTTGTTGTAAAGTTTCATTGTTTTTTTAAGTGATATTTTCAATAAAATATAGTACTATTTATCATTCAAATATTTTTTGGGTGGTCGGTTGATGGTTGGGAATTGAATATTATTTGAATTCATTTAAAGTTTTTTTTTTATATTGAGAAGTGTTTTAATTTTATGGTATAGCATTGTAGTAATGTTTTTTTAATTGTAAATATATTGAGAATATATTTTTTAATACATCTATCTCTTTCCCTTTCTATATATATATTACAGGGTGGCAGTAGCCACTCTATAGTTATAGCTAGGGTTACCAGAGATAGTAATTCCCCAGATTGTTGCCCCTTAATAACTTTGCGCCTGTTTAATGAATCTTCATGGAACTTTCAGACGTATTCTTCCTGACAAGTCATTAAATAATTGGCTAATGACTGCCTTTACTAAAGTTAAAGGCAGCCATTTTGTTTTTATGTACAGTCTGAATGTGTTCTGCGATACGCCTTTAGATCTAGGTAAGTATTAGGTTTGGTATTTTTCCTCTATATATTACCAAAAAGTACCCCTTTCGAACTGCACTGTCCATCATCATCGAGATGTGTAGTTCATCAAAGCAATGTTATCAATGATCTTCTGCGTTGAAGGGCAATACGTTGGTTCTGATTGCCGCAAAGTTGTCACTGCATCAATTTTGATGGTACTGGATAGCAGACATCACCTTCCAAGAGCCCAGGACTGGATTAGCACCACCATAGCTGGCAGATTCCAGGTGCTGTTGCAGAGTTGAAGGGAGTTATTGATGGCACCGAAACTTCAGAACTGGGGGTAACTTGGACCACTCTGGGTTCAAGTGAGATGAGTCCAGTCCTTGGCCTCAGCAGGGCAGAGATCAGCAGGCAGCAGGGCAGCTCAGCAAAGCAGAAAGCAGTACCATAGCAGCAGCTGTCAGTCAAAGTGGCAATCCTTGTGGCACAGTAGTCTTTACTCCTGGCAGAGTTCTTCACAGGTCCAGTAGTGTACAGTCTTGGTACGGTCGGATCCCCAGCACTTATACCCAAATGTGCCTTTGAAGTAGGGGTGGCTTTAAAGCAGGCCCTTGAAGTGCACATGTCCCCCTTTCATACCAGTCCTGGCTCTAGACTATCAGTAGGGGGTAATCGGGCCTTTGTGTGGGAAACGGGACACTGCCTATTCAGTTGTAAGTTTCAGCTGCCCTCTCTCTTCCTGCCCAGGAAAATGCAGATGAAAACAGAAGAGTTCTCTGTCACACTCACCCTTCCTGTGTTTGTGGCTGCCTAGAGGGAATGCACAAAGTGTAGCTGTCACCCGCCCTAGACTTACATTGAACTCAGGCTGCAAGCACACAGAGCAGTAAGAGCAGAGAAATGCCCTCTTTCAAAAAAGGGCATTTCAAAAAGAGTAATGTTAAATCCAATTTTATCATTAAAGAGGATTTATCATTACCCTTCCAAAGATATAAAACATGATCCAGCTACTCCTTTACGATCATGAATTACACCTTAAAAGTGTTTTAAGGAATTTCCAAAATGCACCTATGAGAGGACTAGGCTTCACAGTAGTGGAAAACAAATTTAGCTGTTTGTCACTAACAGGACATGTAAAACATTAAAGTGCATGTCCTACACTTTAGCTACACAGGACCCTGCCCCATGGGCTACCGAGTGCCTACCTTAGGGGTGACTTATGTGTAATAAAAAGGGAGTTAAAGGCTTGGCAAGTGGTTTTAAATGCCAAGTCGAAGTGGCAGTAAATTGCACACAAAGAGCTTGCAATGGCAGGCCTGAGAGAGGTTTGAAATGATACGTGCATCGGTGGCAGATTCAGTGGTGCAGGCCCACTAGTAGACTTTCATTGAAAGGCCTTGGGTATATAGTATACCACTTTACAAGGGGCTTACAAGTAAATTAAATATGCTAAACAGGTGTAAACATATTATACCAAGCTCAGAGATGCAAGGACATGATCTCTAGCACTGGTTAGCAGTAGTAAAGTGCTCAGAGTCCTAAAGACAACAAAAAGAAGGTCAGAAAATGAGGCGGGGGAAGGCAAAAAGTGTGGGATGACCCTTCAGAGATGTCATTTGAGATGTCATCAGTGATGTCACTGACCATGTCATGAGTGATGTTATATATGAGGTCATAAGCAGTACATTGCAGGGGCGTTAGTTATAGTTAGCTCAGGTAACTGTAACTGCTGGATTTTAATGGATTTGTATGAGTCCGAGCCTAACTATAACATCCCTTTAACTTTTAGTTATTTCAGTGAATTTCTATGTTTTTTTAAATTCTATTTCCTAACTATAATGTTCCTGTAACCTTTGTTTTTTTCAGTTAATTTCTATGTTTTTTTAATATTATTTGCTAACCATAATGTCCTTGTAACCTTTGTTTTTTAAGCGAATTTCTAAGGTTTTTAAAATGTTATTTCCTAACTGTAACCTGTACTCTTTGAGAGTGAGTGAGTGCATGAATGTCTAAGTGGGTGTGTGAGTGTCTGATTGGGTCTGTCAGTGGGCGTGTGAGTGTCTGAGTGAGTCCGTGAGTGGGTGTGTGAGTGTCTTAGTGGGTGCATGAGTGTCTGAGTCGGTCTGTGAGTAGGTATGTAAGTGGTGCTATGGGTCTGTTAATTAATGTTAATGTTAAGAATGTTAATAAATTTGTAAAGCTCATGGCTGCCCCAGACCTGGGGCATCCCAGCTCTAGTTCCAGGACAGACTTCGTAAGGAGAGAAAAGGCTGAGATATTAGGCCGGGAATAACCAAGTTCTCACAGCCTTTCTAAATGACCAGTGATTCTGGATGCTCCTGGTAGTCCTAGGAAGAGCGTTCCAAAGAGCTGTTGCCTTAGTGTGGAATGAGCACCTTCCCACTCTTGCTCTTCTCACACGTGGAACACATGCCAGATTTAAATCAGCTGAATGCAGCTCACGTCGACGGACGTATGGATGTAATAAGTTGGATAGAATAGGGGGCGCCTGGGAAGTAAAGATTCTGTGTGCAATGCATAGTGCCTTGAAATGGATTCTCTTATCCACCGGGAACCAATGCAACCTGTGGATGAATCTGGAGACTGATCAAAACTTAGGGAGTGCGAATAGAGATCGCACAGCTATATTATTTGGGCCATCTGAAGTCTTCTAATAACCGTCTTATTGGCGCTCAGATACAAGGGGTTGCAATAGTCCAACCTGGAAAGTATAGTGGACTGGATAATGACCTGGTGTGTCTGTGAATCAAAGAAACCAAGCATAGAGTAGGCGTGTGAGTGCCTGTGTGGGTCTGTGAGTGGGTGTGTGAGTGTCTGTGCGGGTCTGTGAATGCCTGTATGAGTGCCTGTGTTTGTCTGTGAGAGGCACTATGGATCTTGGGCATTTGCATACATAGGGTATTTTAAATGGAGAACCATGGACTCTGCTCTCACAAGGAGACAACAAGAAAGAAACCACTAGTCACAATCACCACATATCAGATTGCACTCCATTAGATCGATGATGCATTCACCTCCATTAAGGATTTCAGATTATTTTCCAAACGTGGAATACAAGAGGAAACACATTTGATTTGCCTTCTCCAAGCCGGAGAAGTCATCAACGTTTGTGCTTTACAGAGGTGGAGCTCCAACTGGGGCCCTTTCTATGCTTATATTTGTAAGTGCTTCCCGTTGAGGTTTAATTTCTGGCAAATGCACATCAGGGCCAGAATGGAACCTCATTTTTTTCCAAGAAGAGACCCCAGTTTTGCTGAAAACATCTACCCAACTGGTGTACTTTTCCCTGGTTAATTATTAAGTGCTACCACTTTGGGTAATTGTCTTGTGCGTATTCTGCACTACAGCTGCATAAAAGACCATGGGGTAATGTTTCCAGTGATCATGTGTGCATATAATTTAATCAATGTGATTGTTCCTCAAGTGTTTTCATCTACAAATCTGTTATAACATGAATCCTTGTCAAGAGAAGATGGATGAAACTGCAAAGAGGTGTATCTCCACAAACAGGGGTACTTTCTCTTTACTAAATGAAGTAAGTGCTTCTTTGTTTGGTGTCACCAAAATAGACTGGAACGCACTTGGGGGAAAAGGCGGGAAGCCTGTTGCATATTACTAAGTTATGTGGGGAGGGCCCCCGGAAGGTGGTGGTACCCACAGCACAAATAAGCCCTTGAAGGGAGGCCTTGTGTGCCCTCCACCATTTTTCATAAATATCGGGACCTGGCCCACCAGGGGTGGCGGGTTCATTGGCCGTGGGGGTGGTTGAAAGGGGGATGCATCCCAGCTCGTTGGAGGAGAGCAGCATGCAGGGGTAGGAGGGGGAAGGGCAGCCTGGCACTGCAATGAAGAATAAAGTAGTTGGCCCTGCCACAGCGTTGGTGGTGGCCATGATGGAGTGGAGCTAGGATGAGGAAGGGTGGCATAAGGAGGAGAGGAGGGGGAAGAAAGGGAAGAGATTGGGATGGAAGGTCAGAGCATTCACAGGAGGGCAGAGGAGGGGGGCAGCACCAGTGAGGCAGGGAGGGCACGCAGGGAGGAGGAGGGCCAGCAGTAGGACGTCAGGAGATTGGGGAGAAGCGGAGGTGAGAGCACTACATAGTCAGGGAGGGGTGGCATTGGTTGTGGGTCACAGAGTAGGAATTGGAACAGGCAGGCAGGGATACTAACCCTGGGACGCGGGACCTACCTTTGGTCTTGTAGGTACATCACGACGGAAGGGCTGCAGACTCAAGAAAGTCTTATGTGGCTCAATGGCCCCGAGAAGAAGAGATGGCAGTGTCTAGCATGGCCAGCCAGAAGCAGACGTGGGACAGTGACATCTCTGCCACACAAAGGGCAGGGTTGGCCTTGGCAGTGTAGCAACCCAGATGGGTCATTGCGGTACCTAGGACAGAGGGTCACCATGCAGCACCAGGTATGAGGGGAGGACAGCTAAGACATCTCCTGTGTGCTCCTCGATGGCAGGAAAGGACCCGACGGCATCTGACTGGGTAAGGTTGGATACACAGGGCATGTTACCCACAGGTGTGTGAGAGAGTGTTGACCCTCATCAGCAGTTGGCCTACATTGAGAGGAGTTTGGAAAAAGGGAAACTGGTAGAAGGCAAACCCGAGGACGAAGAATGCCACTGGTGCTGAAGTGGGGCATGCAGGGAGAGTTTCGCTAATGTTGTGACTAGTATGTTACAGGAAACGTGTGGCGATCGAGAGACTCGACATAGAGTGAAGGTGGACGTGGAACCCTTGCAGTCGGTTAGGTGGCTGGATCCGGTGCGGAGGCCGACCTTGATTCCAAGTAAGGGCAATAGTGGGGGGCGATGAGGTGGGTCAAGAAGAAAGAATCCACTGGAGTGGAGGCTGGGGGAGAGAGGGACAATGATGATTTCCAGTTGAGGAAAGGTTTGTACGTCAAGGACCCAGGAGTGGGGATGGACACACAGACATTAGCAGCAGCAACGGGTGGGGACAAATCCAAGAAAGAAGACAGGGCCAACCCCTGTGGGAGAGGCTGATCAAGGGTCCCAGGTAGCGTTTGTAATGTCAAAGGCAAGAAGCATCAGGGATGGAGTGCGAGAGTCAAAAAAGGGACAGGAAGGGGGGACCAGGGAGAGTAAAGAAATTAAGATTAAGAAGCTCCCATGTAAGGGGGTAACAAAACACTTGGGCACCCACTTAATGCTGGCTACCAAAAATATGGAAAGGGGAGAATGTCAAAATGCAGAAGCCGCTCCACAGCGAGTTGCAGGCAAAGGAGGGTTCCAAGGAAGAGAAACACAAGCTGTCTTAGTGGCCCAAGGTGCTGGCAACCATAGAAAATCGGACAGCAGCGTTCTTGATTTTCGTGAGTGTATACTGCGAAAAATACCCGCAAAGGTGTGTGTCCATTTTTACATATATGGATGTGATCAGAAGGGCTCAGATCAGGTATGGGGGTCAGGCGTGGTATCAATATGATGAGAAGTTTTGCGTGCCTTTGGCTTGGGTTCCTAAAGTTAAGTGGGGAGAAATTTACAATGATCTGTGGCATCAGACAATGGGCCTGGAGAAATTCAGTAAGACAATATTTACTGCAAGTGGCCATCCACTGGTTTGCCAACCATTTCATCAGCATCCCACCAGAGGGGAGGTGGAAGCATGAAAAAATACACAAGGGGGTGCCCTTGGGACATGCTGGGACTTCATCAAGACAGTATGTACAAGATAGGTATTACACAGTGGCAGGTTAAAATGGAAAGGGGTGGGGACGCTTAAGGGAGGGGGACAGGGATTTAAGTGGGATGAAAAAACTGGGGGTCTCTCAAAGGGGTGCGGTCAATGTAATTAGGGCGTAGCTTAAAAGGATAAATATGTGATGTGCACCTGTTTTCAATAAAGCAGCCTTTTTTATACACTAAAACAGCAAGTTTGTGGTCTGTGCTGCTCCTCTTTATGCCAATGGGCATTGAGGGGCAGCCGGCCTCAGGATGTGTGCCCCCTGGGTATTTAGACAAGTGGGACAGCCCAGGCTCTATTTGGGCTAGTTTTGGGCTCCTGTGCTTGGGCAGGCGGGTGGATATATAGCTAGCCAATTTCTGGCCTGACCACCATTTTAGGTAGTGTGACACAGTGACTGGTGTGCAGGGTAGTTTAAATAATTCTTCCCTCCCACCTCATCCTCTAGAAAGGTTTTTTCCCAGCTACTTTGGGATGGAGGCATTTGTTGTTGAGCACAGGTTTGCAAGGGGAGATGGTTTGTAAATGTTGTCGCTTCAAGCAGGTGCAAGACAGTTGGCACTTAAGGTGCTAGATTTAGATGATTGTGGTGAATATAGGTGAATCGGGACAATGGGGGTGACAATAAAGTTAAACTTGTAGGAAGTAAGAAGTTAAAAGTTAAGGTTTAGAATGCCTATATTGTTAGATGTTAATAGACATAGGTTAAGGTTGGAAGAGAGTAAAAGGCAAAAGTTTAATAAGAAGTTAGGTGTTACAAAGTGGCAAGTTAAAATAGAAAGGGAAGGGGACGTATAAGGGAGGGGGTGGTGACAAAGGCAATTGGTGTATAGTGAAGTCTAGTTTTCTAAGGCTAAGGTCTAGGGTAAATATGTGGGGGCAGATTTACAAGCCCCTTGCTCCACTTTTGCGTCACTTTTAACATGGGGAAAGTGACGCAAAAGTAGCGCAAGGGAGTAAATCTGCCCGTGATGTGCACCTGTTTTCAATAAAGCGGACTTTTTCATGCAAAAAAACAGCGAAACTGTGCGGCTCCCCTTTATGCCAAACATTTGCATGCAACTAAACATGCCTATGTCAGAAGGCCTGGGGGCATATTTATAATAACTGACGCATCCCTGCATATCAGCAGGGATGCGCCAGTTATTTTGCGCCCCAGCTCCGCCATCATGGATGCGCCGCATTTATAATGCGGCGCACCATGGGGCAAAAACGGCACAGATGCGTCACGCATCTGTGCCGTAAAAGTGGCGCATTGCTGGAGTTGCGTCGCAAGCGCGACGCAGCTCCAGCAAGGCTCGGGGGTGCCCTATCTGCACAATGCTGCGTCAATCCTTACGCCTGCTTCAAGCAGGCGCAGGGTTTTGACGCAGCATGGGCTCAAAAGGGACTGAGTGAAATCTTGTAGATTTCACTCAGCCACTTTTAGGAGGCGTTCCTGCGCCGGAACGCCCCCACCTGCCCTGGAACGCCTACATGTGGCGCAGGGCTTTACAACGTGACGCATCTCCCAGATGCGTCACGTTATAAATACCCCGCACCATGGCGCAGGATTTGCGCTGCTGCTGCATCACAAAAGTGATGCAACGGCGGCGTAAATGAGGCGCAAGGGCTTCATAAATCTGCCCCCTGGTTCGCTAATGTATGACGCAGGTGATAATCTGTGTAGAGATTCTCTGTCGTCATATCGTGTTTCATTGCTTGACTTCAGATGTGGCCAAAGGCGAAGGGGTGTTACTTACAGTTAAGTTTACTTTATTTTCCTTGTACTAAGCGTCGACTCATAAACCCCGCACTTTTTATTGTGTTTTTTGGAAATTGTGACCCGCAGTGAACCCACTCTTCATCAGCGCCTAGGGTTTTCGAGTGGTTTGTTAGTCAGGACAAAGGGCCCTTGACAAGCCTCCTGTGATTTTTTCTGACACATTTCTTTCTGTTTATTTAGTTTTACTAGTACTCTGCTCTGAAAAAAAAAGAGACGAGAAAGGAATGCTTTGTTACATCGAAGGAGCAAAGAAGGCTCACTAATCTCAAATAAGAATTTTACTCACAAGCATATTTGACAACATCTACAGGACAACTGGTTTGAATTAACTAATACAAGTATGACATTTACCCGATAACACAACACATTTTGTTTTCTATTCACAGCATAGGTTTACCTTCTCACAGTCTTCTGTTTTTTAATGAAATGGCCTTGCCTGGATTACGTTTTTTCGGAGGCTTTATACATCACATAACTCGAAAGAAAATATGGCCACCGGCTACACGGAGTAAAGGGGAACCTTGCTCCTGTTTCAAATAGATACATTGGTTAGGAAGTGCTGAAAATGAAATAAAATGTCCCTCGGAAGGGGGTGCGTCAACAAGAAGAGTGCAGAGTCTTATGGGATGCAGTTGTGTGGGGCGGAGTCATTGAGAACAGGGTCGGCTTTAGCCTGGTGGCACCCAGTGCCAAATTCTTTTTGGGCTCTCCCCCATGACTTCCTACTCCATGGATACCCTTGCTGCCACCGTCCAACGTAGCCCCTCATCTTTTCATAGCCCCTCTCTCACATGCATTCCATTTGTTTTATAGCGCTCCTCCTACCAGTTTAAGGTGTCAGAGCACTTTACATCACACACACATTATACAGAGCCAATGAATCATATGTGCATAAATTACTCTAAAGGAAATGTTGCATAAAACAATGAGGATTACAAGGTGTAGAAAGGAATAACATGTCACCATTACAAACTGGATTTAAAATGTACCACGGTGGTTGGGATTGGCATTACTAATAAGAATGCATTTCTACCCAAACTAACCCCTTTGAGCAACATTTGGATCGTGAAAGACTGGGGAAAACATACGGTTCCAACTGTATGCCTTGCAGTTTGCATGCAGCTCTATGATAATAGTTCATAGGTCACTGCTTTATATTAGGATTGTAATTTACGAACTGCAAGTAGCAAAAGGATCTCTGTCACAAAATCAGTAACTCACTGAGCTTTCCACATGCAATACAGTTCTGTGATCTGCACATCCTGTAGCTTTATCTCACTTCTGAAAGTTTTTTTCATGCTAACTTTCTCAATTTATCACTATTTTCCTGCATTCTCGTTCCATCTTTCTCATGTTTTGTCATTTTCTCTCTTGAGCTGTATCAACACATGATGATGAAAATTAAGAACTAGACAATAGATTAGACAATACATTTCTGACAGTGAAGATGAAGTGGGGGAAGAAGCTTAAAAAAAAGTCCTCCCTGTATCAGAACTGTGCACCATTGTGGTCAGCCATTTTTTTAGACTTCGAACCAGTCTTGCGCGACTAGATGTCCGCAAATAGTGTTTTGATCTCTTAGGCACTAGATTTCACTCTAAACTTTAAAAATTCATAACTCTGGTTTGGATTTTTGTTGATTTGGTGTTAATTAAGTTATGAAAATGTACTATATTTTTCTATATAATTTTTGTGTTGTGTTTTCACTTTTTTCCTCTTTGTGTGCTGCATAAATACTTTACACATTACCTCTAAATAAGCCTGGCTGCTTTTGTGCCAAGCTACAGAGGGTTAAGCACAGGTTAAATGTACCGACTTATTTGTGTGTTTTGCTTCTTTTTGAGGGCCACCCACAAGCCTTCCCCCTTCTGGGAACCTGAACAGAAACCAAGGGGCATCGATAACCAGAAGCAGGAATAGGAAAAACATAGGACAAGCCTGTCTTCAGAGGGACAAGGAGAACTTTTATTTCTTTTTTTTCTGGGGTCACAACCCTAATGTGCCTGCCTCTAATTGAAAGAAAGAACACAACAAAAGTATTACCTTCTCCTGGCCTTCTTAATTAAGCGCCTTGTTCCTCCTACACTCCCCAAAACAGGGTAAGGACTTCACCCTGAGAAGTAGAAAACACTCTATAGAACAGGCGAGAATTGAGCCACTGTGCAATTAAGGAGTGACATAACAGACCTGCTGCTGTCAGAACTGACTGCAACTTCACAGGTGTGCCTTCGCACCCTGAGCCAGGCAGCACAATCTGAGGCCCAGGAGCAGCGTTCAGGAAGTAATGCCCCATCCAGCCGTTAGGTAGTGTTGGGTATAGCGTACAATCCACACTGACTTCCGGTCTGCAGAGCCATCTAATACAAACCCAGACCCCAACATGGCGGCTCTAATCTACTCTATGTCAAAATGGTATCTGGATTTAAAGCATGTTTTATTTGTCTGCCCTGTTATTATTTAGTCGCAAGATGTTGTGACCCCTCTTCAAAATGTTTTCCGTGCGAACAAGATCCGAGGCCTTGCAATTGATGTATAGCCCTCCAAATGAAATGTTTTGTATCTAAATTTTCAATGTATTTTTTTTTTTTAAACCTGTATTGAAAATGTTTGCATGAATTTTGTTTTTCTGATTTGTTAATAAAATGTAAGCAGTTTAATTGCTTTTATGGTATACATTTTGTGCTTTAACTTTTTATATGCTCGTTTTATGTGGACCTCTTCGCAGTTCCAAATCATGGGATAAAAACTTTGAACATATATGAATGCACTGACCTCTTGTTTTGCTTCCTTCAGTTTTAAGAGGAACAGCTTAATACCAGAGCACACAGAGTCTGTTGTATAGCGAAATCGATATAGTTAAGGTATATCCTTTAGAGTGTTAATGATAGGTGCAAAGTTTTCATAAATGGTTACTAAGATGTCACGTTAATATCCACTTCGATTTGCAAAAATTAGTGCCCAGCAGAATGACGAATCAGAGTGGTGGTTTCCTGTGTCTTTGTTTTCTCTCTTATTCCATTCCTCTATACCCATTTTTACTATTTGCCCTCAAATTCTAGTTGTATATAGTCACTCGAGAACAATGAGAAATTGATCAACAGTGCCTTCTGATGTCACGTAAGGACTACCAGAAATGTACTCTCTCTAAGGATTTGCACTTTCAAGCATGTCCAAAGTGTATTTTGTTCTTTGTTTGTTCTCATAATAGTGTGCCGTGCATTCCATAATCCCTGTTGTGTGTTTATCTGGCACTGTAACTGACCATGTGTTAAAATGATTGCAGAGTATAATATGACTTTTGGCTGTTGTGGGGGCTAGTTCTTCAATTTTCTCTGGACCAGGTTGCATGGCACAGCCTCATAAAATGTTACGGTAACTTTTCAGTGTCCTGTTATGCTCCTTGTGCACCCTCTAAAAATGAATGTTATCACTGTGGGGTTATGTGATCAATATTAACTCATCAAATGGCTTTTGATAGATCTCTAGGGCCACAATAGACTAACGCACAAGTTTTGAAACAGATGTCAGGAAGTAGTAAAAGTAGTTTTGTATCTAGAATGTTCCAGGGGGTATGGTCTGTGTTTAAGTCAAATTCGATAAACCCAATCAGGTTGTTTACATGTGGTCCAGATAACTCTCATTTTTCAATTGCTACATTAGATTGAATCATAGGGGGGAAAAACTTAAAAGTACAAATAAAGAAACAGTACTACAATATGTCTTCACCACCTAATGACGGCTGTGCAACTGCAATGCCTTTGTCGCAAAGTCAGGATACGAATCATTAAACAGCTTGCTACTCTTCCCAGGTCAGAGTACGTGGGGGCATGTTATCAAGGACGGTGTTAAAAATTATCACCGGTTTAGCGGCAGAAAATTGCCGCTAAAGCGGCGATAATGGGCTTGATAATATGCCCTTGAGAATTCCAATAGAAGTCCATGTTCTGGTGTCAACATGCGCTTCTATTGGAATTCTCCAGGGCATAATATTAAGCCCATTATCGCCGCTTTAGCGGCAGTTTTCTGCCACTAAAGCGGTGATAATTTTAACGCCGTCCTTGATAAAAATGCCCCCAAGAGTTTTCGTGGTCCCCCTCACCCCTCGTCCTGAATGAAGTTAGACTGCAGATGACGAACTGGAAAGAACACATGTGCCCAACCGGTTCAAAGAGACGCAATACATCAGCAGGATTCGATTTGACCACAGGCACCTTTTTTAGGGACCACGCCTCTTAACCTGGCTGAAGAATTTGCCAAGCTCCCATCTTCCATTCGCGCTTTTGACGTACTGTCTTTACTTATTCCATGTCTGGGCTTGTGAACCAATTATAAATCGGTTCTTGTTTATTTAGAGCTGGGCAATTAGCTTTTGGTAACAAGCTGAGCACGAGACCAATCAATGTAATAAGTAAATAAATAAATGCCCACATATTGCACCGCCATGTAGCCCAAATTCTATAAACTATGGCAATTGGAAGCACCCAGTGCGATAATTTTCACGTGTCCGTCCAAATTGCGAGGCTACGTGATACATCTCAGCTAGCAAATGACACTGACAAACAGCAAATAAAGAAACAAAACACAGCATAACAGTTTTAGGGGGATATTCCAAAGAACGTGTGATAACTACCGCAAGATCTGCTTAACGCAACTCTTCACATCGCAGTCTATTGCGGGAAAATAACTCTGTGTTAACATGATATTCTCAAGCCGGCGGCACCATGCGATAGTCCCACGATAACACGTCAAATGACCGCCTTAAAAGCAATGCGACGCCGAAAAAACGTGAAACACAAACGCGAAAATAGTAGCAATGAGGCCAATCGAGATACAAAACTCAGCGATAACCAGCGATAGGCCTGCAATTCCCATGCGTCATGCGTGAAAATGCACCATAAAAGCAGAGTACAAAAACAGTGAGATGACAATGTACGAGCACAACCACACATCTGTGATGTAGAATAAATGACCATTTAATTAATTCGCAGATGGGAACCTACATTTACACCTGAGCAGTACTTTAAGTAGGATGATAAAGGAGAGGGAATCTCTGAAAGGAAAATGGCAGAAGAAGCATAACTAAGGATTCTTAACAAGAAGCCCAGCCTATGCGATTCACGGCATGGCCTAAACCTGATGCAGCAGAATCTCGGACGTGCCTCCGCGTGACACTTGGCCAGTAATTGAATTCCTCTTTGTATGTATTTGTTAGAGCTCCCAGACATGCAATACAAGCAGGCCCAGTGGAATTATATGATTTTACCACTGCTGCATCTTCCTGAATTTGCCACAAAATCCATTATTTGCTGCATAATCCGCATATTTATTTGTAAAAAAAAGTTTGTAGCATAAATGGATCAAAAATGCAGACACACGTGTTGCCAGACAACTGGAAGTTCCTTCATAAAGGTTGACTAGCCATCTTTATGTTGCTTAGCCAAGCCTGTGGTAAGCACCACAACTCCTATCCTGCAACCCCCAACCCCAGGATGCGCACTTCACCACACAGATCCCCCACAATCCTGATGCACTCGGAGCCCCACATAATACCCACTAATTGCAAACTTCAAACCACCACCAAGTCAGCCCCAGATCCAACACCCCAGCCCTACTATCCTCGCACATCATCCACCTACTCTCCCGCAAGTCTTATACTTCAGTTGTTTTACTTATTAGGTCCCAAAGGCGAGACCTATTGGCTATGCCAATGCTTGTTTTAACATGGGGATAGATCTGATCAACTTTGACACCCTCACCAGGGCTCTGCTTCTAAAGCTCTGCAAAGAGAAGGGTCTGAAGGCAGACAAAAAGGCTACCAAACTGGATCTCCAGGTAGCCCTCAGGGCTTTTCAGGAAGTGCAGAGATGGAAGTCACCTCAGGAGGGGAAGATGATGAGGAGGCGGGAGCACACTTGGAGGAGGTTGAAGCAAAAAGAGGACACAGACCTGGCTTCTGAGCTGTAAGAAAAGCCCAGCTCAAGCCCAGTGTATGCCCAGGATGGGACAGGGAGCTGTGTGTCTGTCAGGTGTCTGTCACCAGAGGAGCTGGAGAACAGGAAGGTGGAGAGGAAGTTCAAACTGCAGTTGGCAATGATAAAGATGAAATCAAAGGAAAGGAAGGCTGAGAGACTGGCTATGGAGGAAAGAAGAATGGACCATGAGATCAGTCTCATGGAGCTGGACCTCAGAGCCAAGCAGGCAGAGTACAGCAACATTGATGGCAGCATACCTGTAGTGCCCACTGGAGACTTGAGGATCCACATACCACAAGAGCTGGTGCACAATTATGTGGTGGGAGATGATATACACACTTGGTTTGCTGCATATGAGGTAGATCTGAGGGTACACAAGGTTCCAGAGGAGTACTGGGGAGTAGTATATAGAAACACATGCGCTCGGTGGGGAGGGACACACTTCTCACACTAGATGACTAGGCAAGTATGCCGCCATGAAAGCCATACTCGTTGCTAAATTTGGGCTGACCCCAGAGAAGTATTGTCAGAGGTTCAGTGACAGCCACAAACTCCTAAACCAGTCTTGGGTGGATTTTAAGGGCTAGATGAGGGGCAGCAAAGTTGATGTTTATGTAGGGTTATACAACTTGATATTGAGGGAGCAAAAGCTCAATACTTGTTTTACAGAGCTACACCAGTACCTAGTTGGTAGCAGGCTTACTGACCTGAGGAAGCTTGCTGAGGAGGCAGACCTGTGGGTCAACACTAGAGTGTCGTAAAAGTCATCTGGTGGCCACTCCCAAAAGGGTGGCCAGGGTTCCCACCAGAAGAAGGAAGGTGCAATAAATATAGCTGGTGTTCTCTCAAGGCCCCCAAAAAAGTTCACAAGGGAAAAGGTCCCATTCCCAATGTGGCCGCCAGAAAAAAGGTTTTGTTGACAAGAACACTGAGGGAAGAACACTGGTACATTTTTCCACACTGAGGGAAGAATACTGGTAAATTTGTCCTCTAGTGTTTTGAGTGCTACCAGCATGGGCATGGCAAGGGTGATGCCAAGTGTTCCAAGAGGGCAGGTCCATAGCTTCCCAGAAATCTGGAGCCTGGAAGAATGGACCAGAAAGCTACCAGGAAAGGCAAGGGCAGGGGCATGGGAAACCAGCCCCTTAAACTCACCCGGTGCAGGTGGATGGGGCACCAGAGGATGCCACCTTTGAGCCTACAGGGGACGACATTGCCTCTCTGGGCAACCTGTCTGAACTTGCAGGATCCCTGGGTAACCTGTCTGAGCTTGCTGGATGGCAAGCAAAGGTTGGGCCCACCAGGGTGGAGTACTGTAAGGCACAGAAGGGGTTCCAAACCCTAGAAGGCATGAGGCATCAGGCTGTAGCCAAGGCACCTGGTGATACCTCTGGACATCTCCTTATATACTGGGAGAATGACCTCCTGTATAGAGAGCCTAAGGCACTTCTGCACGGGGCAACTGTGTGTTGTTGTCCCCCAATGTTACGGCACCTTCCTACTGGGGCTAACTCATGAAATTTCCATTCCAGGACAACTGAGTCAGGAAAAGAACTTGGCCAGGCTTGTCTCCAACTTCTATTGGCCCTGGATGATGATATCCTCAAATACATTCTGCACAACTTGTCTTACCTGCCAGGCCAGTGGGAAAACATGGAAAAAGCTGTAGGCTCCCCTGACTACCTTACCTGTCAGTGGCACCCACTTTGAAAGGGTGGGCATCGACATTGTTGGTCCCTTGGACCCCAAAACAGTTTTAGGCAACAGGTTTATCTGGGTTTTGCTATACAGTGCCACTAGATACCCAAAGGCAATACCTATTCGGAATGTGACTGCACCTGCAGTGGCTAGGGCCCTGATGGGGATTTTCACCCAGGTAGGGTTCCCTAAAGAGTTGAAGTCTGACAGAGGCACCAACTTCATGTCTCCATACACGAAGTCCATGTGGGAGAAGTGTGGGGTTCCCTACAAGTTCTCCACAATCTACCATCCGCAAACCAATGGGCTGGTTAAACGGTTCAACAAGACCTTAAAAGGCATAAATATGTGTCTGCCTAAGTCCATGAGGTGGAAGTGAAATTTAATATTCACAAAAAATACTCCAATTAACCATCTTGTGGTCAATGGTGCTTGTTGACTAACTATGCACGAAAAAAGGGGGGGAAGGAAAAAGAGGAATAAGGAGGGGAGCCTCTCTTGTGAAAGGTTGTACCTAATTCAACCATGAATGTGGGGAAGAAACAGTTTTTGTTTGATTACCCTGGGGGGAGAGCCGACCGCTGCCACTTTTATTTTGTTACAGGGGACTGATATTGCAGCACTGCTGCAAAACCGGCCACCAGGGCCACAAAATCGGTCCCCACCTCTCAGGCCCACTGGGGAAACACCCGCTATGGCCAGGACGGCCCTGAATTAAATCTACACTATATATCAAAATTCTTGCTGTGGTCACTGTATTACTGTTGAAGTGCTGCAAAAATACTTTACACCTGGCCTCTAAGTTAAGTATGACTTCTCTGTGCCAAGCTACAAGAGGGTTGAGCACATTTGGGGTTTGCTTGTGACTTCATCCTGACGAGGATATTGGTTGCCGCTTGAGTAGGGCGTCACCCCCCCCAACCATTAACCCAATTCCTTGCAGACTCTTATACCTCAGCACCTCAAATCAGGTTTGTATCCACAGGTGTGTGTTGGGTGCTACCCTGGTGCTGACTATAGGTGGCATCATAATAGCAAATATAGTTATAGATTTGGCAAAAGTAAATAGTCAAAATGAATCAAATTAACATACACTACATCACACAGATGTGTGTTTGTGAATTGTAACAAGACCCTGGGTTTATGAGGCCGTGCCTGAGGCTCTCCAGGCCAATAATCCTGCAAAATTTGCTAACTGCAATGTTCAGTTTCCTCCTTGAGTTTTCAACCGCTTTATTTGACTTGGCGCCTCGCCAAGCCAGCCTGGTAATCAATTTGGACCATATGATGGTGGTGCTACCAAACAGCTTGGTCATCTCTGTTAGTCCTGTCTGGATAGCACAGAGGAGGTCTTTCCTCCCCAGCTGCGCAAGGTTATTCCAACCCAGATTAATCACTAAGACATTGGGGTGCCATGCGGCCGACGCCTGCAATTCCTTTAGAGTTGCTGAAAGCTGGTACCATTTCATCCCCGGGTGCCCCCACCACTGGACACACATGTCGACTGGCCTGCCCTCCTGCTTATGACCGCCATGCAGGCACCAGGTGTGCATCCAGGAGACATATGAGTGGCCTACCACCCAAACCAGCCAGGGCGCCTCCCTGCTAAGGCAACAATTACATTGTAAGGTGGCACAGCTCTCTGTGGATCCTTATCCCCCACCTTTTCATATTATCATTTTTTAGTTACAATAACTGTGGCCTCACGTGGATTTTTACGGCACCTGATACGCTATGTAATGCACTTATCTAAATTCTCTTTTCCCAGTCTCAGCCATCTTGTCTGTTAGCAACTTGTTTAGTGCCCTGATGCTCCTCGGAGTGAAAGTTGCACTTTACAAATACCATATAGCATAACATAACGTAACATAACATAACGTATGTCTTATAAGCATTGGACCGCCACCTGCCCACTGCTTTGATCCTGGCTTCGGACCTCCCATTCTGTGCCGCAGATGTTGCCACCCTAATCTTAAAGGAATGTTATCCAAAGGCAGTCATTGGGAGCCCTGCCTTGCCCAGGGCCTGGCGCATAACCACTTTGAGCTGACATTTACTCAGGAGGTTCCCATTCTGTGCTTGAATAGTGGGCCCTCCCCTGTGGGATGTATCGCCATGTAAGCCATGAGGCAGCAGTACCTGGGGTCGTCAATGCAATCCAGCCACACCCACGCCCCTCTGCCTGCCTGGTCTTTTTTGACCATCTCAACATCAGCTCTGCCTTTGCTATCCCTGGTTTGATGTTGGCGGCATGCAGGCATCTTATGGCGAGGCCATGGTTTGCTGGGGCCACGAGTTCACTGACCCTAAATGCCCCAAAGAATGCCTTTGCTAAGGCCGCCTTGAACAATGTTGCCTCAAATGTGACTCTAGCCACCTCCCCCATCGTATCCATGAGCATGGTAAATTTCTTAAAGTTAATGGGTCGCTGGGTGTCAGGTTTCTTTCCTTCTGTGCGCTTCCATCCTTTTATTGCTGCCCTGATGTAATGGGTGGCGGTGGGGTCAAGCCCTGTGTATATCTTTGAAAAATGTGCTATCGCTGACAGGTGGGCCTGTGCCCATGATTTGGACTTTTTTCCGGTGTATTCCCACTATATAAAACGCTCCATTGCCTTTGTTGTCTGCCCTGGGTCTCCCAGTGTCTGAAGCCCCTCGACCTGCATCACTGTTCCTGCATATTTCTTGTAATCCTTAGCCACTCAAGCGGTGAGAACCTGGTTAACTCGACCGACGAGTCCATCTTGCCAGGGCCCATAAATCCTCTGGGAAGGGATCATCCTCCATTCCGCCCCTGGGGCCAATTCCCTGAATTTACCCATCTGTGCTCGTGAAAGTGCATCTGCCACTGTGTTCTCCACCCCTGGTACGTGGCGTGCCTTCAACTGTATGTTCCCCTCCAGCTGCAATAATCTCAGTATGTCAGGGCACCAGCCCGTGCCTTTGTTGACCTTCTGCACTACCCTTTTGTTGTCTGACCAAAGCATTAGCTTCATGTTCCTCAGTTTCCGTTTCCAGGCTGCTAGTGCTACCACAATGAGAAATAGCTCCAGAAACATGATGTTGTTAGCAACACTCAACTCGTGCCAGCTCCTTGGCCACTGCCCTGCACACCACTTATTTCCCAGGACTGCCCCAAACCCTATTCTGCCTGATGCGTCCATGAACAGGGCTATCTGTTTGGCTGTTAACCAGCCCTCTCTCCATATTTGTAGCCTTTTAAAGTCTGCCAGGAAAGCGTCCCACATGGTCAGGTCCCATTTGACCCCTGGCCCTAGCCTGACGTGGTGGTGTTTCTCCATGAGCCCACCGTTAGCTGCATTAAGCGCCTGGCAAAGACCTGGCCGGCGGGGATTACTCTGGTTACGAAGTTGAGCTTGCCGATCAGCCTCTGCAGCTCATGGAGGGTTGCTTTCTCCCTCCCACACATAGATCTTATCTCCTCCCTGAATTCCTTCACCTTGTCCTCAGGCAGTCTGGATGTTCCTGAAGCTTAGTCTATCTCCACCCCCAGGAATGTGAGTTTGGTTTTGGAGCCCACAGTTTTCTCTGCTGCTAGAGGTACTCCCAACTCCCCTGCTAGGTATTGGGATCCTGCCAGTGTGTCCCCGCACTCTGTGGACCCAGCCTGCCCTACAAACAGAAAGTCATCGAGATAGTGCAGTTTGCCTCCATGAGGGTTGACGGTCATGTAAGGCCCACTCTAAGAAGGTGCTAAATTGTTCAATATATGCACAAGACACCGAGCACCCCATCGACATCACCTTGTCAGAGAAGGTTAAAGTCTATGTGTGCACCGCTCCCCAGCTCCATGAGGTTAAAGAAGTGAGCTGTGCTGGGGGAGCGGTGCCTTATAACCCCCCCCGCTGTCTCTCTTGGTCAGCAGCAGCTTCCCCCATTGGGGGGGTTCTAAACATTACCTGCCCCCCCCCTTGGCCAGGTATTTTCGTGCCTCTTTTGGTGTGCCATCTCTTGGGGGAGGGGTGCGGGGGTAAGCCCCCTACTTTGCCTCTGGGCACGCTGCAGCAGGCAAAACTGAATTATTTGGGTCCAGGGCAGTCGTTATGGCCTGCAAGGCCCACTTCGGGGGCGGCCTCTGCGATACCGGTAGATGGTGTCAGGTAATGTAGTGCCTTGTTTCCTCTTAAACTGCAGGACACGTGTTTTTTAAACTTAAAAGCAGGTCATGGAACTAGGAAGGGCAAACTCTGTTCCTTTCTCTGGGCCCTGCCTCCACTTCTGACAATTGTTTCTACGTTGGTTGAAACTTAGACTGACCATATTTGTGATATGGTTGATGAAATCCCATCAATTGGTTACTGGCCTGTATTTGGGTCTACAGCCACTTTGTCCAGCATATTCCAACATGTTTATCCGCAACAAAGATAGTATTTACAAAACCCTCTGAAGTGAGAGCTACAGCATGGCTTCACAATACTAGTCAAAACAAAATCAGAGCTGGGAATGTATTTAGCTTACAAGAGAAACTTGAGACAATTGGAAAAAGTATATTACATGCACACCAAAAAGGGTAAATTGCCATGAAACCACATGCATTGCACAGTATATATGAGTTTCACTTACCAACACCTCAGTGCACAGTTATGTACGTATAATATAGGAGAGCCTGAAGCTATAATCAGAAGCTAATCTAATGTAACCGTGAGTGGTAAACATCTTTTCAGACTAGACTGTATCTGCCATCTCTGACCTACTTTTTTGCCACCAGATACCACATAGGTCGAAATACTTCATGAAACCTTTAGCTGTTCTCTAGTCCTTATTGAAATGTGGTGGCGCTTCATCAGCGGTGGTGTCAACAACCATGGTATAGTCTACAGCTCTAATTGCAGCTGGTGGATATTCTGCTAAATCAAAGCACAACTATTCAAAACAGGACATATCACCGACCTCAGGGCAAAATAGTACTAACACATTTCTGTGGTTGCATTGATTTTCTGTATTGTGCTATATTTGAGGCCTATGCTTGGATGAGTGCCTGCTATTCAGACCTTTTCAATTTGCATGTAGTCATAGTCAACAGTTCTATACCTGTGGAACTGCAGTTTCTGTCCTGATGTATTAATGAGGTTGTGGTTACGGAAGGGCAGACAGACTGCTTTGTGTAAGTGCTGTATTTGCAAGATCCTGGTGCACTGGCTGGATTCCTTGGGTTTGGCTGAGTTATGTAGTCTCTGTTGATTTGAACACTCTTCTTCTCCATTTCGCGACAATTCACTAGCTTCCTCGACTGAAATAAGGGTATTCGTCCATTTATTTTTGGTTACTATAATATGTGGTTGCTGCACTACTTCAAGGCTAGAATAAATAGTATGAGCTTCAAGTTTACTTGCAAAATGGCTATTTAGTTTGGCAAGTTGATGGATCTGTTGCTTATTGGGAAGCTCACTATTGCTATTATGCGTATACCAGGCAAGCTACAGAGCTTAATGTCCACTGCCGGTGATGGGCACTGCACACATGTTTGGGTACCAAGATTTATTTGTCAGTATCAGACTTTGACCCACAGTGAGTGAGTGAAAGGAAGAGCATGAAAAATAATGGAGGGAGAAAAGCAAGGAAGACATTGACGAAAAGTGAAAACAAGGATAAAAAAGAACATGCAGGAATGAGGTAAAGATGCATGAAGTGTAGGATGTGGAAGAAGGAAACATGAGGTGGAATCAAGACTGAATAGCGTTGGTTTCCAGCAATGTTGGCATTTGGCTGCGGTGAGGCAGATCCCTCAGAAAAACGTTGGGCCTATTAGGCACCGACAATAAGAATATTCATTCAATGTTGACGCTTTTCCCAAAACATAGGTTAGTTGCTGGAAATAAACTGTTCAATTTCTTGACCTTAAACTGGCTTTGAATCAGTACAGCTGTATTTCTCTTCCAGAATCCTGCTACTTCCCATCACTTCTTGACTTTCTTTTGCATCTTCCAAGCACCATGAATTGACAAAAAAAAATTCAGTCTAGGAACTCTGAGCCAGTCGGAGCCGAAGTCCTTTATTCTTTATTTTTTGCTCGTTCATTGTTGGACTTGTTCTGAAAGGGGTTAGAAATAACATTAGCTAGCAAGAGTCTGGATAATGCTGCAGAGAAGACGAAGCGAAAAACAATGCCAGAGACAGCGACCGCACAAATCAATAGTTCAAGAAAAAAGTCAGCTCTATACTTACCTGCACATTAACCTAATTGCCTCCTTTAGAAGAACACTGTGCCACGAGGAGCTCCGCCCAGATGAATCATCGCTCGATTCAAGGAACACTCCATCTATGTCATTGGTTGCCTCCTGCCTTCTAACATATGCCGTGCATTGCAACTAAGCAGTCGCCCTGTGCTGCCGGGAGCTCTTCTCCTGCTGCAGAGGACTAATTGTCGCGGGCATGCATCCTCGCATCTTTGGCTCAGTGTCAGACCAAAGCGTCACGCACCACAGCTGAACGAGTCTGAAAAATGAGCTATGTTTTTTCCAAGACTCGCATCAGATGTTTTACTATTTAATAGAGCAGCCACTGCTTGAAATGAATCAATTAAATGAAGGTACACTGTTAGGGTCATGATTAAATTGTTTTTTATAAAGTGCTGCTTCGTGCCGTGTTGACTGCCTTCTGGTAAGTGAAGATACTTTCGCAGTCAAAGTGGAGCAGGCTTCATCACAAAAGGGGCACTCAGTGGGTACGCTACATTTGCCCACAGACTTTACTCTGCATTTCCTTTACAACGCAGTATTTACTCTGCAGGTAAGTACAACACAGCTGAGTACAATCAATGTTTTTTTTTACCTTAACCACATATCTTTTACCTCTTGGTAAGTATTAACATAAATGTATATGTACATTTAAAAAAAAAAAAAAGGTTTTGGTGCAAGCAGAGGTAAAGGTGAATTCAGGACTAAAAGGTGGGTAGAGGTAAATGGAGGTAAGTGTAATTTTAGGGTTCAAGGAAGGGTGGAGGTAAGGGCAATTTTAAGTTTCAAGGATGGATGGAGCTGTAGGTGATTTAGGGTTGATGGATCAGTAGGGGTAAATGGAGACAAGGGTGATTTTAGGGTTAAGTGGAGGAAGGAGGTAAAGGGAGATAAGGGGGATTTTAGGGTTCAGGGGTGGGTAAAAGTAAAGGGGAAAAGGGGTGGGCATAGGTGAAGGTAGATAAGGAGATTCAAAAAGGGGTGGTTAAAAGGGTTGCCCTCCCAAAAAGGGGGTTTGAGGGGTCAAACCCTCGAAAAAAAAAAAACATTTCACCATAAAATTATAAGGACGTTATAGTTATATACACATTTTACACCCACAAAACCATTGAAATTCAGCAGTTATAGTTCTCTCAAGTAACTATAACTCGTGCCCTAGGGTAACTATAACTCACGCCCCCGCCATGCACAGTTTTTTCATCAATAGTTTTACAGCAAATGTCGCATTGATATTATCAATGATCTCATAGAAGATGTTACGAGTGATGCAATATGTGGGGAAATTAGGAGCGTATAGTGAGGGTGAGAGTTATAATTACCTTAGGACAAAATGTTTAGCTACTTGAGATAATTTTAACTATAAAAGCTACACAAATCAACAGGAAATTATCAATACAGCTGAAGTGAGTGGATAACTAGTTTTGAAAATTTTGTGACGATCCATCAATATATATTCACTGCAAAAAACAAAGGTTAAAGTGATGTTAGGTTAAATGTCAGTGACAACATTAATGCTTTGAACCAAAAAAAAACCACAGAAATTCACTAGTTATAGATAGCAGAGGTTACTATAGCATGCACCCCAGCCATGCACTGCTTTTGACCTCACATATTACATCACTCACAACATGTTCTATGACCTAATTTATGAAATCACTGATCACATCTCAAATGACATCATTGACAATCTCACTGATGAGTGTGTTAGCATGTTTTATAGTTGACATAGTGGCGGGTAACTATCATATTACTTGTCTACCTAATTGTGTGCAGCCTGTGTCCAGCTAATTGGTGGAAGTCTTTACAAAACACATATGCTCCTAATGCATCATAGGTGTGTAGAGGTATTAAACACGTAATACATCTTTGTATTAAGAATCAACTGTGCAGGTGACAGGATGTAACACACAAGTTTTTTGGTACTGCAGATAAAGTTTCCAACAGGGCACAGATTCTACATACTACATACTAAGTATTATAAGCAGCCTTAAGTTATTAGACAGAATCGTTTTAGCATGACAATTTCTACATAACATAGAAGGCACTAACCTATGTACTTGTTTTGCTTTAGAAAATGGGCTATCTGCAAAGTTTTCACCATAGTATGAAGGCTGCAGGTAGTATGATCTTTAGCACCTTGAGACCTTGGTTACTGTGTGATTAATCCCTCTTTGGACAAGTTTTGCATAGAGATCACACTGTTCTTAGTAGATACTTTTTAATACTCTGCACTGTATTTCTCACAAGAGTTTCACTGTCTGCAAACAGTATGATACAGAATAAACTATTTTGAAAGCGTAAACACTATTTACAGTACCCATTTTTCTACTTATATCCACTTAATTTCTCACTTTAGGTTTGGTGACTGTGAGGGGTTTAACACAGATAAAGATTGTCCATAGTAGTGCATTAGTTATGGAACAGGGCTTGAGTATCTAAAGGAACTTGGGGGCATATCAGCAACAGCCGGCGATAATTATCGCTAAGCGCACTTAGCGCTAGGATAATTATCGCCAGCTATCGCTGAATTTTATCACTGAGATAGCGTGCTATCAGCAACGCTTATCTCAAAAGCGATAAAAATCCTGGCACAAACTGCCAAATGTGCGATTATCGCTGAAAATCCAGCGATAATCGCACAAGGTTTGGCGATAGCTTGTTGATAGGGCAGGGCATACTTAACCATGATATCCACCTTCCATTGGATATCATGGCTAAGTCAAACTAAAGAAATTGGATGAAGCCACATCCATCTACTCTCTTGTTAAGGACACACACACGTTTTCTTCTCCCTCTGGAACCACAGCACAACAATTAAGACAACTGGAATATGTTATGAGGAAAGAGATTAATCAACGTCTCCATGCTACTACGCTTATCGAGTACCACAAAGTGAAGAGGATTCCTCGTGGCCTCAGGATAGCCCTTAGACCCATGCTCTTTAAATACAATAAGTCATTTATGTCTCGGTGGTATGCCATCCTAAATAAGTGCTCTTTGGACTTAATACTTCTTATAATAGAAGAAATTTCTACCATACTACAAGAATTAGATCAAGATATTAATAAACTTAAGGATGAAATATCCAATCAAATTGAACAAGAAGATTGGCATAAAGTGCTGGAAGATATAAACAATCGACTTGATGTACATGCAAAAGAAGTACACGAAAGAAAAATCAGAAAATTTAAAAGGGACACAATAGATTACAAACTTGATGAGGTCTATTCATGGGCCGAGGTTTACGCCCAAAAACGTCCCTTTAAAAAAACTGGCGCTTCTTCTTCTGAAGAAAGCGTGGCAACTGATCAAGATCTACTATTGCACAGACCGGCGGCAACATCAAGACCTCGCGCCACTGAACAAACTGAAGAAACTACTACCACTTCAACTGGCACATCTTCTTTTTTAGCCGAGGGCCATTCTTCCAAATCACCTCCAGACAAATCCACCACACCAAGCGAAAACATACCCGGAGGGGAAAAAACATCAAAAAAAACCGCCGAGACAGGCAGACCTCAGAGAATAACCAAGAAGATAATTCCTTAGTAGTGAATATTTCTCACAAACAACTTGGTCTTCAACAAATGAAGGTTCTCAACAAAGGGATATCTTTCGTACCCACCTACACATCTCACAGTTTGGAAACGGAAATTTCCCTCTTTAAGTTTATGCGGAAATTAAGATTGAAGTGGTTCTTTTTCATTAATCCTAGAACAGAAGAGGAACCTCAAACAGAACAACGATTTCGACCCAAAAGCAGATACATGTCTCCTGTGTCGCATAAAACTCTTGACACCTTTGAGATGTTGGTCAGAAAAGACCTTGAATCCATTTTGTACAGGAAACCTAAATACTCCAACCTTTCAATCAATGAATCACGCATTTTAAATGCCCTACGTCAAGACATCTCTATCACATTTCAACCAGCGGACAAAGGGGGAGCCTTGGTAATCCTAGACACAGATTTTTACATCAAAAGCGTTAATGAACATGTAAGAGATGCACTCACGTATATTCCTATGGATCAAGACCCTACCAAAGAATTTCTAAAAATTCTCAACACCATTTTACAGAAAGGTCTGGATGAGGGCAACATTGATGATAACACCAAGAAATTCCTATGTCATTCTACACCAAAAGTCCCACATATATACATGCTTCCAAAAATACACAAAAACAGACAGAACCCACCCTTCAGACCAATTGTAGCAGGTTGTGGATCACTACATGAGCCTATTGGACGCTATCTGGATTACCATTTGCAACCGTTGGTTCAATCTTGGCAAACATACGTCAGGGATACTACTGACTGTCTTTTGAAATTGGAAGCCATCATACCTCATCTTACCACAGATTTCTTACTTTGCACAATCGACGTAGTGGCTCTCTACACTTCTATTGCACACAATGAAGGACTCGAGGCAGTAGAATGGAGACTCCTTCACTCATCACAGTCTAAAGACAAAAGCATTTTTCTATTGGAGCTTCTACACTTCTCACTGTATCACAGTTACTTTTCGTGGATGGACAAATATTACCTACAAATTACTGGAACATCCATGGGTTTTCCAGGAGCGCCGGCTTATGCCAATACCTTCATGGCTTACTTTGAATATCAACATATTCTGCAAAACCCAGCATGGCAATCTAACCTACTTCTTTTTTTAAGATATATTGATGATATTCTCATCATATGGAAAGGATCCAAGACAGTTTTGGAACAATGCATTGATGAATTAAACCAATGCAACCCGAGGATCAAGTTCACCTATGACATCCAATTGGAGAAAATTCATTTTCTCGACATAGAGATACAAAAATCTACACGTGGCCTATCAACTATGGTGTACAGAAAACCTACAGATGTAAACAACGCACTTCACTTTTCGAGTGCCCATCCGTATTCCCTGAAGAAGCACTTACCTGTATCTCAGCTCACCAGAATCAAAAGAATTACTTCGGACCAACAGCAGTGTGATATTGATATCACACAGCAACTCGAGAGATACAAAATGAGAGGATATCCAGAGGACATTCTTAAGGAAGCAAAGAATCAGGTTGACCAAAAAAAACGAGAAGATCTACTTCAGAGTACTCCAAAAAACTCTTCTAAACGAGAAGTTTTTGTACTAAAACATTCCACTCAAGCGACACAGATCAAGTCAGTTATTCGCAAACGTTGGGATATAATTGATCAGGAACCTGATTTTCAAGATTTGTTTAAGGATCCGCCTCTTTTTGCACACACCAGACCAAAGAACTTGAGGGATCTTCTCAAAAGTCACACTCGTCCTGTAATATCCAAGAACATCGGCATGAGAAAATGCTACAATTGCGGACAATGCAGTAACGTAATCACAGGAAATGTGTTTACACATCCTCACACAGGCAAAGGCATTAAACTTCAGCATACTTCAGACTGCAACTCAGAATGGGTCATCTATGCCATCAAGTGCCCGTGTGGCCTTGTATACGTAGGGAAAACAAGCAGAAAAATTAAAACCAGGATCATTGAACACAAGAGTAGGATCCGTAACAGTAATTTGACATCCTCCCTGGTAACACATTGGGTGAACACTTCTCACACTATTCCACAACTACGTTTCACAATCTTAGAACGTCTTCATGTACATACTGACTCAGACATGAATAATGTTCTTGCCCGTAGAGAAACACATTGGATAAAATTCTTAGGAACAGTGTGTCCGGATGGTCTAAATGATCATTATGAATTATTATGCTTTATTTAGGCTTCAACATATTGTACATCTGTAAAGGATTTGCACTCGCAATTAAGTTTTTTTAGTCTCTCGTGAAGGTTCACATCCACTTTCACTTCATATTTAGCTCATATAAACTCTCACATTTCTTGTGTATTGGCAGACAAGAAGTTTCTAATAAGAGTATTATTTTTTAGAATTTATATATGGTGATTCCACCAGTCACATCTTTTTAGACACACTTTATTTCATTCCGATTACGTTTGTTTTTACTCATTTCGCAGTCCTCTTTTCATCACTACTGTCTTAGACCCTCTTCACTTTTTAAACCCCTCAGTTTCAGTAGACACGCATGCGCCAAATCTTAGAGGGAGAAGTTTTGGAAGCTCTTTCCAACACACACGGACTAAAAATAGCAGGTAAGATTCGTTCCGCTAATTTGCAGAGCAGTAACATTGAAACCGCTGAACCCTTTTCGTCATAGCAACCGAGAGTAACCTCTCTGGTCGCTTCCATTACAGGCACGGCATTTCGCGCATTACCGGAGCAGCGTCTGCCGCTCTCGACATCTAACACTTGAAGAGGGTGAGTTTATAAAACACGTAGCAATTGCAGTTTGATTTTTTGTAACACATCACGGCTAACGCAACCTGGCTTTTTAATCAAATATAACCTTTTACAGACGGCTAGTCAACTATTGCCCAGAGACCTTTTACCAACACTTGGCAACGCCGATATTCTCGGTAAGCTTGCAACATACTTCTGCGTTCTCACTTTTGGGTGATACTCCATTTTTCTTTTTCTTTGAACCGCATCACCGTATGGGAATCTTTCCACAGGTTTTCCTATCTTCCCCTAATTTCCTTTATTTCGAGTGCAAATTCTACAACATTTCCATTGTCATTACAAACATGTCTAACAGCACACATGTGCCTTTCGTTGTAGTTCCGTATGGAGGACAAGAAGAACTCAACACAAGAAATTTTCTAAATTGTTTACTGTTAATGTTGCACGTATTTATCCCCTGACGAAGGGTAGGCATTACCCGAAATGCATTGGGATTTTTAACATTGTATGTTCTCTTGAGTTTGAATAGCTATGCATTGTTATAAGTGATGTGAAACTTCAAATGCATACCAAATAGCTTGAATTATAAAACACAAACAATATATTTTTGTTTCTAAACAATCATGGTGTTTCTGTATTTCGAATACTAAATCATGCTTTGTTTGCGTTCTATGTAAATTAACATTTGACGAATACTTTGCTTTACGAATATTGAGACCTTAGGTCTTAGCTGTGATTCACACAGGCTCTGGTTTTTCCAGAACCTCCCTTTTTCTCATGTTATACTCTGGGATGTAGACTCACACCCCTTTAATGTGAAAGCACGCTAAAAATACTATAAACTTGCCATAGAATACTCACACGCTTGAATACACATAAAGGTGTGCAGACTCACTCAACCACTGTAAAGTCAAACTAAAAGCAGGCGTAAGAAAAGTAGCGATAACAAAGGTTAGCGCTACTTTTCTTCTTGCTCTACAGGTTAGCGTGAGGCTAGATAATAGGAGAAATGTCGCTTAGCGACATTTCTTACGTTCTTTTGGGAAGGAACGCCCACTTTGCATCTTAGAGATGCAAAGGTGGGCATTACGGGAAAGGGTGCTAAGGCAAGGATTCCTGCGATAGCGTGACCTTGCTGATAAAGCGATAACATTATCGCTGCTTTCCGGCCGAAAACGGCGGCGGCAATAATTTTATAGTGCCGCCTTGTTAATATGCCCCTTGGTTTTCTCTAACCAGTGATATACCGATTGAACACTGTGAGCAGTAGAGGGTACCCTTTCATTTGTGCTTGTCAGTGAACATGAACTTGGTTTCCATGAAGCACATGCTATAGGGTCAATGTTGCACATAACAAAAGCTTGTTTTACCTGTAGAGATTCTTGGATGATGTCATTAGTGATGCCCGGGTGCAAGTTATAGTTAGCTCTGCTAACAATAACTGGTGAATTTGTCAGGTTTTTGAGTTCAAAACATCTCATTAGGGACTCCATCCCCCAGGGTGTTATGTTTTTTAAATGGGAGGATGATCAAGTGGCCCCCCTCCCTGAGCCTTACAGTTCCTGGGGACCCCATCCACCAGGGCCAGCTTTTATTTTTGAGTGGAGGGGGGCCACACTATCCCATTCCCTGAGACTTTCAAATTGCCTAGGGACCCCATCCCTCAAGACCATATGTAACCTTTAAATAAGAGGGGGTCACATGGCCCTCTCCCTGACCCTCATAAGGCGCTGGGGACCCTATCCCCCAGGGCTTATGTTTTTAAAGGGAAGGGTGATCAAGCGGCCCCCCCTCCCGAGCCATATAGGTCCTGGGGACCCAATTCCCCAGCGCCATTTTTTCCCTTATTAGGCCCTGGGGGCAAAAATGTTTCTTTGAAATGTTGCTGTAAATTTGCAGAGGACCCGGGAGGGGGGAGGGGGGAAATGATCCTTTTTCATTTTTTGGCTGGAGGAGGCACAGGTGACATGCTGCCCCAGGCTGCTTTTGGCCCCGAGGCCCCATCCCTTGAGGCGCAATATAATTAGGGGAGGGATGTACGGTCCCTCCCAAGGTCGTTATCAGCCCAGGAACCCCCTTCCCCAGAGTCCACAGTCCGTTGTAAGAGGAGGGGGCTGCGCAGGTCCCCACGCATTTAAAAGGCCCCTGGCTGGCTCTTTGTGGGCCACGGAGACCCTATGACCTGGGGCAGGTTCACTTGCTGTGTCCTGGGGAGCACACCCCCGGGACACATCAGTTTCCCTGCCTCCATCGGCACAGTCAGGGAAACTTGTGTTTGTTCTGCTTGATGGGAGGGTTTTTAAAAACTTGCGTCAAATGGGAGCAAACACAAAGGGCCTTATTATGATGTTGGGTGGACTTAACTCCACCCGACACTATCTCGGTCCTGGGACCGACGTACCTCCGGTCAGAGGTCCCGACCGCCTAATTAGGATGCGACCGAACACTGTTCGGTCGCATTGCTACATTTCCCTATGGGAGCATGAATTACGGCCATAAAACGGTCATAATCATGCTCCCACAGGGAAATGGGAGGTGCTGTTCATCCCTGCAACCCATGGCAGGCACCTGCTGGTACCCCCAAACACACTTTCCGACATGCCATGCCGGAAACCGTGCATCGTAATCCCAAGGGCGGAAAGGCCTGCCCTTTGGGATTACGAACCGGTTCCAACTAGCCAATGGGCAACAGAGAACTGACCCTTCGTAGAAGTGAAGCAATGTGAATTTTGCAGTTAATGACTGTTGAAATTGGACTTAACACAGACCATGAATTGCAATATTTCTTGGGGGATTGAGTATGTGGAGCTACATAATGTTAATTGTTTTTTAACAGTCAAAGGAATGTGAGGAACCTGAACAAATGTTAAACTTGATCAATATACTAAGAATGTATGAACTAATTTTTATACATACTTCTAGGTTATGAGAAACCTGTACTTTGCTGATATGGACAGTTCCAAATGGTCTCATTAATATTGACTTAATAGTTAATATGTTAGAAAATCTGCCTCTATCAGTTAATTGTATATGTTTGGAATATATGTGATATTACACCAGCGGTTGGAACTGCATCCAATCATCATATACACCAAGAGATTTTGAGAAACCAGTGCATCGCTTATACAAATAACTGGAAATGATACCACTGGTAATAAGTCAACAGACAACGATGTTAAGATACCTGCCTCTCTCTGTGAACTACGTGTAGTGTGATTATTTGTGCTGTTATACCAGCGGATGGTAATGCACAATGCAATCTCAAGAATTTATGCTATGGTTAATATTGATTCAGATCACTGGCATATGTATAAGTATTTGAACACATGTGACTTTCTTTGTGCTGCCTCCAACATCAACATATGTGGTGGACATAGGAATCATGGGAGGTACTGATATATGTCTTAATCATGTGCACCTATTGGATAGTAGCCAGGTACAGTTTATATGGCATGCTAGTTATTTCTGAATATTCAAACGGCCCAATCATTAAGCTTATAATACTAGTGGGGCTTTTATCTTTTCAGTCACAAACTGATAATTACAGTCTACATGACCACATAAAACAGCTGATTGAATACCATTGAACACAATGACGATTTTTCGGAAAACTCGTACGACTCTGAGAGGCATATATATTATTTTAGAATTAATATTCCAATTTTGATAGCTTACTAACTACGCTTCATTCAATCAAAACATACAGAATAGAATGAGATCACACACTTCGTAATTGTGACCGTTTTGTAATATGGGGGAGAGTGACATGTAGCTGATAGTCCTCTTTTACTATCTATAGCACAGACAGAGTCAGAAATACGGAAGTCCGCTCACACTGTCTGCACACGGAGTACTTGCTGCGAGCCACACTAGGATCGATTTGACGTACCGGTAAGCGTTACTATCTTGCCTAAATTGGGTGGTGACTGTAGATACCTAGTCATGCTAAAACTGTGGGTTGGTTTTAATTTAAATAGTGATTAGGTGTCATTGTTTTTTTCCCTAAAAAAAGGGTACGGAGATGGAGGTAAATATGACCCTTTTCATGCAGCCCTTTGCGTAGAAGGGCATGCAATGGGTGTTGCTGTGGGTGTTCCCAAGCAACACCCATGGAGTCTGACGCATTCCCAGATTTACAAGGTTTCATAAATCTGGGAATGCGTCAAAATCCTCCGCCTTCCCAGGGGAGGTATAAGGAGGTGCAATGAGGAGAAATACGTTTATTTCTCCTTATTTTTTCGTCTTTCTATGCATGCTGCATTCTGCGTTATATCACTCTGCTTTAAAAGTGACGCAACACAGAGTAGCCAAATGGCTTGCAGCACCATGCTGCGTTACTTACTTGTAAATAAGGCTTTTAGGGGCCTATTTGGATGGCGGTCGGAAAACCACCCCAACCGCCATGGAAGCGGAAAACAAACGCCCGCCGGCACCGTGGGAAAACCGGCGTCCAAATTAGGATAATCTGCCAAAAAACACCGACCGCGGCGGAACAGGGTCAAGAAGAAAAAAAGCCCGTAGCAGGCGGGGATGGCCAAACTCCATCCGCGGCAGTCGGAGTCGCGGCAGAAAAACACCAACCTGCCGCAAGTATAGCGGAGACACCGCATGGGAAATTAGGATATCCCCGACGGTCCCGCGGTAAGTACCGCTGTCTCCGACTGCCGCGGTCGCAGAATGGGATGAATGGAAGAGCCAGTGGAAGAGCTGAAGCACAGCCACCACTGCGGACGATCCGTAAAAAATATGGCGGACAAAGCAAAAAACTCACAAGAAGGCCAAAAAGTGCGCACAGAAAACTAGCCATCCCCCCAAATGCACAAAACACACCCCAATGACACAACCAGATGGCAAAAAGAAACATACAAATCCCAGGACAACACACCTGACAGCAATACCCCAATTGGACACACCCACATAGCTGAGTATAAAACCAGCCCCTTCCCTGACCACAATCCTTTGCAATACTCCATGAGAGAAGGGACACACACCCCAGCTGACAGGAGAGGCAAAGGACACAACATCACCAGCCACACCACACACAGCACCACCACCACTTCCACACCTGCACAACTAACCCCCTGCACAACACACACCATACACATCACAACCACAAGCACCACTCACAATTCTGCACCCATAACCACTTTGCACACCACACACCATGGCCACACAGAAAATGCCCAAATTCACAGAGAGTGAGTTGACAATCATGGTAGATGAGATAGTCAGAGTGGAACCACAGCTGTTTGGCAGCCTGGTCCAACAGACACCATTAGCCACAAGGACACATATGTGGGCAAGGATAGTCCAAAGGGTCAATGCAGTAGGGACCAACCCAAGATCAAACAAGCATTTGCAATGCAACAGGTCTCGCATTTACGCAAGACCTATTGGATTGCAAATGGTTGGTATCACGGAGAACAGGAGGGCGGGGGAGAAGGCATGGACAATGGGAGGGAGGGCGGGGAGAAAGCACGGACAGGTTTGGGGGTTGGGAAGAAGGCACAGACAACGGGAGGGAGGGCGGGAGGGGAGAAGAAGGCACGGACAACAGGAGGGAGGGCGGAGGGTAAAGAAGGCACCAAAGCATGTCCTGCTTGAAGTAGGAGAAACTCATTAAAGAAAATGGTGCTCAAATTCTAAATAACACGCACCGTGTAACAACCAAAGTAAAGGGGCCAGTCGCTACTATGGCCAGACAATGACACAAGCCAATGGCAAATATGGGCGGAGAGTGGGCGGGGCTTCTATTTGTTACTCCACCACAACAAGGCTCGAAAAGCAGCACATGCACTCTGGCTCTAGGCTCGACCTAAAAAGAAAAGGGCAGTTTGTCCTTGAGATGCACTTCTGTGATTGCATTTACAAAAAGAAAGGCAGTTTGTCGTATAGATGCACTTTTGTGACTGCATTTACAGAAAGAATAGGGAAGGCAGTTTCTCCTCTAGGTGCACTTCAGTGATTTCAGTTACAACCAATGTTCCCTCTAATTTTTTTCCTATGTGTGCGGCAATGTGAGGTCTCTCTGTGATCCAGCCACGGCAATGTGCGCCAAGAACCCGGCCGCGTGTGTGGGTGCAGCGACAGGGGTTCTGACACTAGAGTTCCTGCTTGATTGTGCAGATAAATGACCTAGGTACTGGAACGGAAGAGGCCTGTTTGATGGGGCAGGCAGGGCCGGACTGGGAACCCAAAGTAGCGCTGGCAATTTTGCCACACTGGCTCCCACCAAAGGTGGGGTGGAGGGGGGGGGCAAGTGTCAAGCACTACTGCTTAAACCCGGTCCCCAGCAATGGTGCTTTTGTTACTGAGGGCCCAAATTGCAGCATCGCTGCAAAACTGCCCCCAGTAACACAACTGGCCCCCACTGCTCCAAAACTGACCCCCAGCCTTCCAGACAAACGCCTGATGCCTGCTAAGGCCAGTCCAGGCAGGGGGGTGGCCTTCGTATTGGTGACTGGCGTACAATGGTTGTATCATGTTTGAAATGAGAAAGTGCAGAGCATATGCAACCACGACAAAGCTACACTAATATATGTATTAGGAAAATGGGGCAACCGGCCTCATTCCACAGTGCCAGTGAACCTCTTCTTTACTAACTAACTACACAGTGGCAGCTCAGGGACATCTTAAGGACTTTGAGCGCCCTCGGCCAAACGTATTTTGAGGGCCTCTGTGTGGATCAGCTTTGAAATTATGATCCAGTTTCATCTTTCTCGTGTCCTTTTGGCCAGATCACAAACAGTGCACAGACTCACTGGTTCAAATTCCAAATGTGTTTATACTTAATACTCAGGGATAGTGATGTATTTTTCCAATATTGTAACACAGTAGAAGCCCACTAATACTACTGCAAATAATCACTGTGACATCCTCCCATTTCTCATATCCGAGATCCTGTTTAAATCTAAAATAAATATTTTTTATGGATGCTGCATGAAACAAAACCACATTTGTCAAAAAATGTCTATAATACAATCTCACACATTACCCAGATTAAATAAATGAAAGGAGAATGCTATTTGCAATAATCTGTTTAAGAATTATTCAAAGTCATCAGGGCAAGACTCTGCAGAACAGAGCTGGCTCTACCAAGGCGAGGGTTACTCCACTCTTTAAAACTGATAATCATAGTTCACATATCCGCTCTGAAGATGGTTTCTTGGATACGCAGGTGGGGAATGTGCATAGATGTCCACCATGTGTGTGTGCATTCTGAGTGACTAATATATGTTAGTGATTCTGAAAGCACGCATGGTGCTTTTAGACCTGCTCAGGGCTTCAAGTGGGATGAAAAAACTGGGGGTTCTCTCAAAGGGGCGTGCCTGATTTAATTAAGGGCGTGGCGTAAAAACACGTAAGTTAAAAATCTTTGCCTAGCATAGTGTGCCGCCCGACCGTTATTGTGCTGCCTCTGTCCTTGCATCCAGATATATAATACAATAAGTAACATACCTACAACAACCCAGGACTATTGACTTTGCAAATGGTTGTTAGTTGCATAGGATAAATAAGCAACAACTACAGCTTTGTTAAATATATTGAAAATGCCTCAGTTTTAAAATGATCTATAAAAAGTCCTCTGAAGTTACACCAAAGGCTTTCAGCAGTTGAGATTTTTTCTTACCCTAAGGGTGAGGGCAAAAATGAAGAGCCTGATTGGGACCTGTCTCAGCACCGGCTTAAAAACTCAGCATCAGCAGGATCCAGCCCACTTAAAGCCCTGGGTTTGCTGCATGCTTTTTGTTAAAAAAGCGTGGGTGCGGGCAGATTGTGTGCATTTTTGAAAGTATACATGTTAATTGCAGCAATTAACATGAATACTTAAAAAAATGTACACAGTCTTCCCGCAGCCACGCTCTATTAACAAAAAGCATGCAGCAAGTCCAGAAGCAGAATGTGTGCATTCAGAATCACTAACATATCTTAGTGATTGTAAAAGCACATGTTATGTTTTTAGGCTTGCTGTATGCCTTTTGTTAATAGAGGGCGGCAGATTACGTGCCTTTTGGAAAGTGTTCATGTTAATTGCAGAGCCCGACATACTAATACATGGGGCTGCATTTAACATGAGAACTTTCAAAAAGTCACACAATCTGCCACGCCCTATTAACAAAAGGTGTGCAGCAAGCCTAAAAGCACAATATGTGCTTTACACGTTTTTCTTTTGTGCTGGCTGCGTTTATTTTCTTAATAGAGCATGGCAGGGAGCTGTTTGTGGACCATTGTGAAAATATTCCTGTTAATTGCAGCTCCGTCATTTGCTGCAATTAACATAAATATTTTCACAATAGCCCACAATCAGCCCGCAGCCGCGCTCCATTAAGAGAAGGCCTGCATCAAGCCCAAAAGAAAGACGTGTAAAGCACACGTCATGCTTTTGGACTTTCTGCATTTCTTCTCTTAAAGGAGTGCGGCTGCGGGCTGATGGGCCATTGTGAAAATATTTATGTTAATGGCAGCGCATGACGGTGCTGCAATTAACAGGAATATTTTCACAATGGTCCACAAACAGCCCCGTGCTGCACTCCATTAAGAGGGAAAAACAGCAGCAAGTGCAGGAGCCACCACAAGCCCGAAATTACCATTTTTCGCGCCAATGCTTATAGAACAGGAGCGGCGCGAATACTGTCCTTAGATGTGCTGTGGATGCGCGCTCTACACGCAGCACTGCCCGCTCGGGGGTTCAGAGGTGCACGCGCGCGCGCACGTTACTGGGAACACTGGTTACAACTAGGATATTTTGCCATTCATGTTTGAACTGCTCTTGTGGAAAAAGGGAGAAGTGCTGATGACAGAAACTCCATGACTGGGAGACAAATGGCTTGAGATTCCACTTTTCAGGATATTTAGAACATTCTGTGATTTGAAACGTATCCCACTTTGGGAATGTATTTTAATGTCAATAACTCTCATCAAACCTTAAATAAACATGTGTATCCATTGGTTAAATTAAATAACGTAATAAGCTGTAAGCTGTTAGTGAAATGGGAAACAAATACTTAAAATTGGGATATTTTGCTCTTTCTGCCACACCTCTGACTCCGCCCACTGACCCAATCCACGGGTTATTCCCCCCTCTGATTCTTCACTAATTATGCGTCTCTGAACAATATTAATCCAGTCTAGCCATTTCAATGCGAAGTCCTGGTTTGGTCATACTTTGGATTGCCAAGGAACCTTATTACAAGTTCAGAACTACATGCCTTTCGGAGAGATAGGCACATGGTACAAAAGAGGTACTGCCAAAGATACAAAAAAGCATTTGCAATGCAATAGGTCTCGCATTACTGAAAGTTTGAGCTATTGCTGTTGCAACCAATAATGCAATGCCAATAGCTCAAACTTTCAGTAATGCGAGACCTATTGCATTGCAAATGCTTATTTGTAATCTTCCGCTTGGCTGTTCTTAAATGTTGGCAAGTATGCACCCTTGGGCCCCGGCGCCACTGCACCTGCTGCGCCATTGATAACTGCGCCCATGAGTTGGAGGAGAAGGTTGCCAATATTAGAGTTCATTGTGTTAGTAAATTGTAGTTAACTGTCTTCCTTCCGAGTCTTTCAGGAAGTAGTGACACGGGCAGGAAGTCGCGTTTTGTTGTTGCTAGAGTTAGAAAAAAAGCCCCCGGGCAGGCAGACGCAGGCAGACAGAAAGCCATTGTCTGCAGGGCTCCGTGTTCAGCCGCACGGACTGGGCGTGAGAGCCACGGCCCGGGGGTGGAGGGTGGGGCCACCACTCCCCACGGGAGGGCAGGTTAACGCCCGGGACGAGGGACGTGTGCACCGCTCGCTGCGGGAGGAGAGCTGCGCAACGCGCGCTGGTGAGGGGTCCCGGGATACAACGCCCCCCGGTAGGTTATGATGATTCTGAATTTCGCTTTTCTCGTTTTACTTAGATCAAGGTCTGATCCGCCATGGTAACTAAACTACTTTGGGGGTCGCGATAGCTCGTGCACGCCTGCTAAAGTAGCTCAGAGAGTCAGATGCGTGCTGCAGAGATCTGTGCGAGACGAAAGTCTTTTATCCTTCTGATGTCGATAAAGTGCACACAGTTAACTTGGGTAATATTAACATATCATGTGCACGTGCGTACGAAGCAGCAACCTGTAGCAGCGGCCCTTCAGTTGCAGTGTCTATTATCACATACACTGATGTGAAGATAATATTATATTCACCTCTTTTATTTATTACGCAGTTACGTTAAGAGTTTTTCGTTGTGACCATTTCTTATCTGAGAAAGGCTTGCGTTTGTACGGATTATGCATAGCTGGTAGGATATCTCAGTGAGTAAAGCGCCTGATATCTGCGTGAAGCCACATGTTCCAGGTGGAGATTCTGACAGGCCTGAGGTAGCCTTTCATCATTTTGAGGTCGATAACTGCAATAAAAACAAGCCGGTTGAAAGTGGCGCGAACAAAACACGACTTCTTTCATTTACTTGCTTCCCCGTGAAATGGATCCAACAAAAAAAAAAGTCAGCGAGTGGTACGCGCCCGCCACAGCGAGCCGTGGTTTCAATCATCGCACCTGTGTCTGGGCACGATAATTGAAACCACATGGCCTATTGTTGTCTATTACGCGCACCAAGTGCGTAATAGACACCAATAAGCCATGGGCGGAGCGACGCGCCCACCTTTGGCCAATTGCGTGCAGTCTTTTAAAAAAAAAAGACGTACTCAAAGGCCAATGGGGTAGCACAAAAGGAATCGCACACGCACGAGCGTGTGCGATTCCTAGGTCAGTGCTAAAACCCCGTTTTTCACTCACTAAAGGTCTCGTGCTGCGCGAGCACTGTTGCGCAGTGCAACGCAGGCGCGAGACCTAAAAAGGAGATCATGAATCGGTGGCATGATCGGAAGAGGGTGGTCAAGGAGAGGAGGAGCAAGAACCGTGAGCTGGCTCGGAGGACTGGCGGTGGCCTTCCCATACCACAAAACCCATTCACACCATGGGAGGAGAAGGTGCTTGCCATACTGCATCCAGAGAGTCTCACAGGAGTAGCCGGGGGAGTGGAGGCTGGTAAGTACAAACAAATGACTACCACCACTCTTCTATGTACTGTTTTGCACAACTACAAAGCCACACCACCTAGGACACATTCCATCCATCTGCACTACACACTCACAAAAACATGGCTCACAGATCCAACATTCACCCACTCCCATTCACCCCAAACATAGCTACCAACATTATCACGGGGGCATGTGTACAGGCAGACAGCACTACAACTCCCACCAGGCCTCCTTGTCCCACAGCATAAGCAAGATGGAGCCCTCCACCCACCCCACCCAGAAGCATGTGTCAGCCATTACATTACCCTCATCAAACTTACAGGTAGGTAGCCATCTTCCCTGGGAGGATATTTGGGGGTGGGAGTCCTGCACTACGACTCCCACCATTCCCTCTGTCCCACACCTGAGCAGGATGGAGCAATCCCCCACCCAGAAGCAGTTGGAAGCCATTGCAGTACACCAAGAAAACTTACAAGTAGGTAGCCATCTTCACAATGAGGGTGTTTGTGGGTGGGAGGCCTGCACTACCACTCCCACCATGCTCCCTGGCACCCAGCTCAGCAGGATGGAACCCTCCCCCCACCCCACCCAGAAGCAGTTGGAAGCCATTGCAGTACACCAAACAAACATACAGGTAGGTAGCCATCTTCACAATGAGGGTGTTTTTGGGAGTGGGAGGCCTGTACCAATACTCCCACCATGCACCCTGGCCCCCACCTCAGCATGATGGAGCCCTCCTCCCCAAAGCAGTTGGAAGCCATTACATCACCCTCATCAAACTAACAGGTAGGTAGCCATCTTCACAGTGAGGGTGTCTGGGTGTCGGAGGCCTGTACCACTACTCCCACCATGCACCCTGCCCTATCTCAGCAGGATGGAGCCCTCCCCCACCCCACCCAGAAGCAGTTGGAAGACATTGCAGTACACAAAACAACTTACAGGTAGGTAGACATATGATTCTGGCCTGTGACCCCACTGAGCAGGATGTAAGCCACCACCACGCACACACATGTGTAACATAACAAACTTAAATGTGGGCACATTACAGGTAAGTAGCCAGTACGTGCACCCACCTATTCGTCACAAATTAAATGGTGCCATATGACAACACCAGCCCTCTCATTGCACAAAGAGGCACACCTACCCCATTGCCAAGCACAGTGTGCACACAGGTAAGCTAAGGAAACTGTCACAGCTACCAAAGTGCGACACACCAATGCACAAGTAGAAGAAAGTCAGGGCACAAACATGCGCAGCACCTGTTTACATGTGCATCGCCATGGGGCAAGTGCAACAAGGACCATTTGAAAAATACAAAAGCATGTGTGGTAGTACAAATTAAGATTTGCACATGACAGGAGAAAGGTATGCAGGAGATGACAATGGCCAGTCCATGGCCAGATGTGACGCCTGCCAGGTCAGACAAATCAACAATGAGTCCTCAATTAAAAACATGTTGTGCCAGGCCCTAGATGGTAACAAGTCCCTGTAATCATTAATTGTGCAAGGGTCGCCTTGACACCTTACACCATGAACAAGTAATGCATGTACCACTGCATCATGTCAGGAAGCACAGTAGTGCACATAGTAAACAATGTGATGATCAGTCAATTGTGCAGTGTACAAAAAGTGAATGACACAAAGCTAACACAAAGCTTGCCGGGTGCACTACAATGACCATTTTCCATCTGACCCACAGGTGACCAAGAACTTACTGCAGAGGACAACACCAGCAACCTGCAGAGCCAGTCTCCCCCCGGTATATGGACTCTCGGATGTTGACTCCCAGGATTCCATGGATGATGAGCTTGAATCTGGCCCATCTGGTGTGCCAGGGAGCAACAGGTCCCAAGACCCCATCGTCCCCCCACCACATCTGCGGCAACAGCAACTCCACAGCAGTCCCCTGCTGTCACGGCCTGTGCGGCCACTGCCAATACCACCACCACCACCACCAGTGCTGCCTGCAACACCCTCCCTGTCTCAGAGGATGACCAGCACACACCACTGACGGAGGAGGGCAGGGAGAGGATGCGGGTGCCCACAGTGGGGACGCAACAGGTCCGTGGCAGCAGGGCAGGTGGGAGGGGCAGGGCCAGCCACGGACACAAGGTTGCTGGGACCCAATCCCTGGAACACATCACTAGAGACCTGGGCGCTTACAAACAGGCCCAGGGACGAACTGACCGGTCGGACGAACTGTTGCACTAGCTCATCCTTCTGATGGGGTTCATCGACACCCGCATGGGACAAATCGTAGACGTCTTGGGCCAGCAAGTGGCGGCGCTGAGGGACAGGCATGCGCCACAAACTACACCTCCACCTCCCTCTGGTGGGCCGCAGGAAGACAGTTCACCATCCTCCCCTGCACCCACAGAGAGGGGTGAGTCCTCTGACCCCACTGGCCCTGCAGCAGGGCCCTCCCTGCCAAACGACAAAGGTGCCATTCTAAGACGACCCTGGGAGTATCTGGAGGCAAAGCACCTGCCAGACGCCAGTCATGGAGCCAGCCATGATGGCAACCCTCTCCACCACTGCATTGACTTTTTGCACTGTCCTTCCCCACACTGCCTTGTGAATGGCATCTGTCTGTTGGACTGGGTCACCACATCAATGTGGTGACTACTCGATTATCTCATCTACCACAACTGTCAACTCACTGCTCCACCACCCCAATGGAAATGTACACCCCCCCCCTCGCATCTCACCATTGCAAATAAAATATCCTTACACACATGTTGTTGTGTCTGCTCTGTCTTTATTGCAGGATGTACAGTCTTCAACATGATCACAATGTACCAGGAGCATGGGTTGCGTGAAGGCAAGGAGAAGTTGAAGGCACTTAGGGAAACACAGCAGAACTACTTTCACTGGTCTGGGTTTGGCATCACAGACATCACACAACCCCTACCATCAGGATAACTCAACATGCACACGTCACAATGGGCAACACGTGTTAACATACACGTACTGTAGATGTTCCCAAATGACCTGTTCCAGAAACATTGCCAAACACCGCTGGGTCTACAAATGGCTGCTGTTACAATTCTCACATGCCCCTTCACGGCAACAGCAATATCAGCAGACAATGGGTATGTTGCACATTGTCACCCACTTTTAAGTCAAGTAGCGGGTTGTGAGCTGTTCACGCAGGTCAACACCTTCCTCCTCTCCACTGTCCTCATCACTGGAAACGGGTTGGTTTGCAGGCTGGGGCCTTGGGTCCTCACCATCATCCAGGACCAGGGGAATCTCCTTGCGAATGGCTAGGTTGTGGAGCATGCAGCATGCCACTACAATCTGACACACCTTCCTGGGCGAGTATGCCAGTGCACCTCCGGTCTTGTCCAGGCAGCGGAAACGTGACTTGAGCAGACCAAACGTACGCTCCACCACACGACGTGTCCTTCCATGTGCATCATTGTAGCAGACGTCAGCTGGGGTCCTGGGATTCCTCTGTGGGCTCAGCAACCAGGGACGGTTGGGATATGCAGAGTCACCTAGGTATGACAAACACAAATAGACATTGCAATGTCACTGAGGCTGACGGCAGCAGCTCACACACCCAGCACGCAATACGACTAGGAATACTCACCCACAATCCATGTCCGCTCGGGAAGCAGATTAGCCATCAGCTGGGGCACAATGCTGTTCCGCAGGATGTAGGAGTCATGGGCCAAGCCTGGGAATTTGGCACACAAGTGGGAGATGATCATATCTGCCAGGCACACCACCTGCACATTTATGGAGTGGTAATGCTTGCGATTCCTGAAAATGTGCTCACTTGCCTGTGGTGGCACAAGCCAGACATCGGTGCAATCAATGGCACTAACAACATTGGGGATGTGTCCAAGGGGAAAGAAGTCTCCCTTCACAGCTGGCAATTCAGCACCCCTGGGGAAATGGATGTATCTGTCCTTGTATATCATCATGGCGAAAAGTACATCACGCAGCACCATGCTGAACATCGTTTGTGACATCCCACCTCCGCAGGCCACTGTCTCTTGGAACGATCCAGTGACAAAAAAATGCAGGGCCGCCATCACCTTATAAGTAGGGGTGAAAGCTGTTGGATATGTCCGGCGAGGCTGCAGGTGGGGCTCCAACAGTTCATAAAGGGTTTTCAGGGTGGCTCTATGCAGACGGCATTTCCGGATGATCGCAACATCCTCCATGTCCTCCAGCACCATTAAGTGACGAATCAAATTTGGCCTCCTCCTATTTGAGATGATAGTGGACACATGTCAATGCAATACATCATGAGATGTGCACAGCATATCACGTTCTGGATGACACAACGACAACAATGACTGCCATCAATATTGAGTTACAGACTAGCTTACATGTAGGGACACCTTCAGCTACACAAAGGGCACACCTGTCAACTCACACAAGACTAGTACCTCAAACACCACCTTGGTCAATGTGAATGCACAAAGAGATATGGCCACATTTCACATGGGCACGCCTGGGAGTATAGCATTCAGCATATGTGCAACAAATCAAAGCCACTGTCTCATACCTAGCTGGTGTACCTGTCACACCTTAATGCGTCATTACAGGCCAATCTATGAAATCACACACAGAAACATGGCATGTGTAGCCATCAGTGGAGTAAATGGAACATTGGCATTGTGTGCACTATGATGTGCCATTGACCATGTGTGAGCACTGTGCACTGTTGATGTTTGCCAGATGGCCATTGCAATTGTATGAGACCCATATCGCGGTAGCTACCGCCTGGCCTCAGCGGTGTGTCACCAGCACCCCCATTCACACATGTACGGTAGTGATAGGCATGGAGACATGGGGAGATGGTGTTTGGCATGCTCTGCCACCCATATCGAGGTTGCTACTGCCTGGCCCCGGCGGTGTGTTGCCAGCACCCCCATTCACACATGTGCGGTAGTGATAGGCATGGAGACATGGGGAGATGGTGGTTGGCATGCTCCGCCACCCATTTCGTGGTAGCTACTGCCTGGCTCCGGCGGTGTGTCACCAGCACACCCATTCACGCATGTGCGGTAGTGATAGGCCTGGAGACAATGGGAGATGGCTGTTGGCATGCTTCACCACCCATGTCACCGCCATGGAGCTTGTCCAAGAGCCAATGGGAAGCTCGATAGCGTTGGCATGATGCAATTTTGAAAATCGCGGTAGGTGTGCTCCGCCACAGCGGAGGCGATCATTGGATGCATTTGAAAGATGCAGACCTGGACCACCAATTGCTGCAGCTTGGCACCTTTGAAATGATCCCAGGGGGCTATATATGTGTGGAAGTGAGCCTCACATTTCCACTGCTCCCAGAGCCTGCTGCCAGAGACCCCTCACCTGCTGCTGCCTCCAGGGACTGCAGTCTAAGACCCCTCACCACCCAATTCTGCTGCTGTTGTCTCATGTCCACAGTGATGGCAAGGACAGAGAAGATCCGTGCCAGTCCCTTCACGAGCGAGGAGCTGGAGGTCCTGGTGGACGAGGTGCTCACACAGTACCCAAGGCTATATGGTGCCCCAAATGTCGTGGTAAGTCATCGACAGGGGCGAAGGGCAGGGGGGCAACACATGTTGTTGGACTGATGCAGTATGTGCCTGGGAGTGTGGGGTAGTGTCATGCACTGCATGACATGCTGTCTCCAGGGGGAGGGTGTGTGTACACAATGCCACAGGTTTCCCTGCCTGCACATGTATGCATGAGTGACCTGTGTTGTGTTGTCAGAAATACAGTGACGCAGAAGGTTGTTTATGCTGTGGTCAGGACAGTGATTTCTTGGCTGGATTGCTGTGTGTGCCCCTGTAGTCCATCTCAGTGTGAGCCCAGCTGGGCAGCACAGTCCCCGTCTACAAAGACAAGGACATATAACTTCACTTACAGAGTATGACATCAGTCTTTTCACATTGCACTCCAGCTATGGGCCATCTCAGCACTGTAGATTGCACACAACTGCCCTTGTGAACGGCATTTTGTAGTTGTGAGATCATGTCCCTCAATTTGACATCCACGACACAGTAATCTATTCACAGGGCAGGAACATTGGGGCTGTGCAGTCCTGGACACAGTGGGTCACCCCCGCACACAGGTTTATATGTGATGTATGTGTTGCTCAACCCAACAATGGACTGGAGATGTGGGCAGGCTATATAGGGGTCCCAGTGCTGGCATCCTGCATGTGTGTGAGTTGTGCAGGGACTGTGTTCCCCCTCACACCTGCACACATTCACATCAGCTTTTCTCATGCAGATGTACCATGTGAGATGTACTGTAGTCTCTGATAGATATATCGTTGGATATGTGATGAGTTTGTATCTTGCTGCTATACTGATAGATGTCGGTACATAACACTGTGTCCCTTATCATTTCCCCCTCTTGCCTCCCATGCCTGCAGGTCAAGGTACACCGGCATAAGGCTGTGTGGAGGGCAATTGCAGCGAAGGTTCGAGCTCTGGGGGTCTCAAGCCGACGGCGCACCCGCTGCCACAAGAGGTGGGACGACATCAGCCGGCTGGCAAAGAATGTGGAGGAGATGACCTTGGGGCTGCTTCCTCACACTGGGCGTTTGACACCTCTAATGGGCCGCATCTTGGTGGTGACACAGCCTGAGCTGGATGCATGTTTGAAGGAGCATCAGTAGCATGCCAGGGGTGAGCATTTGGGTAGGGTGACTTTGGCTGGGAGTGGCTGTATGTGTACAGAGCCTGTGCCAGCGCTGGCCTATGTGATATTGGTCGTGTGATGCTGTGGCATGTAAGTGACTGCTGGGCTGGTTGCGGGTGGCATGCATTAGCCCTACCTGCACTGACAACGGTGATTTGCATGCTGTTCATTCACATTATATTCTGAGTTGTGCTCTTCGGATTTCTTCTGCACTGGGGTAGTCTTAGGAATCCCATGGGAGGGAACGGCAGTGTGCCCAATCTGATTGTGCCTTCATCAATGCGTCCATTGCATGCACCCAGATTGGGGAGGCCGACACATCTGACAGCAATGTGCACCATTCTATTGTCCCCACAGTACAACATGGTGGGTGGCATGGGCTAATGTCCATTGTAATGTGCCCCCATCATGTCCCTAGGTGTGCTCAGAGCTAGTTGTGTGTCTGGTTGAACAGAGCCACAAGCAGGGTGCTGTGTTGTGTGGTCATCACATGGCTCACTCATTTCTGAGTGTCCAGTTTCCACGCACTGCTTGAGTCAATATAGTGAGTTGGCACAATGTGATTGCACAGGGTGTTGTGCAACATCTATATGTGGTCATCTTTTGTAATGCATTGCTTGCATATGTTTGTTCTGTTGCTGTCACTGACCTGACCCTACATCTCTGTCTCTCATGCAGCATGTCCTGTGGTCACGGAGGGACACAAGACGACACCAGTGGGGGTGAAACAAGCACAACAGCTGCACAGGAGCCCAGTGACACAGATGTCACCAGCACCTCAGAGGGGGACAGGAGTATGCTGGAGGAATCCCAGCCTGAGACGCAAAGCACCACATTATCTGATGCCAGTGGGGATGCATCCATGTTGGAGGGCACAGGGAACGGGGACTCTGCATCGTCTTCCACCACACAGTAGCCAGTGCCCACCCTCCTAGCCACTTCCTCTGGTGCTGCCCATGTCCGCCTCAGTAAGAGGGGAAGAGTGACCTTCACCCCTGGCACCGCTGCCCCTGCCCCTCACCCCCCTGCTGCCATCAGTGCTGAGTCTGTGGACCTTTTGCGCCAGCTGTGTGTAGGCCAGACAGCTCTCCTCAATGCTTTCATTGACCACGACAAAAATTGGCCCAGGTGGTTGCTTTCATGGAGGGCATACATTCTGACGTGGGTGGGCTGCACTGGACAGTAGGCTTTGTCATCGACAGTGATGTCTGCCCTTCAACAGGCACGTACTCACAGTCCAGCTCCGGTCCCTTTGTCCAACCCCCTGGCAGTGGCCACGTCTGACGATAGTGACCACGGTCCACATACATCAAAGTCACGATACAGCACACGGAGAACAAAGCAGCAGCAACCCAAGCGGTCCCGGCCGCAGACACCATCCCCACAGAAGACCGAAGGCACCCCAGATCACAGGGAGAAAAGCCCGTCAGATGACAACAGTGGGCAAAAAGCAAAGCAGCAGGCATCAAGGAAAAAATACATGCCTCATAGGCATCCCCATCCGAGGACTCCCCTGCCCCTAAAGCATCGCGCAAAGAGAAGCATACAGTGTCTGTGCCCACCAAGGAGGTTGGTGCATGCCAAGGGTACACCTAGGAAGGGCTCCAAGGCAGATTCACCCACCACCTCGACTTCCATTCCAAGCCCAGTGAAGCAGGGGGCGGAGTGCACTGTAGCGGTGACACCTAGTAAACAGGGGAAGGGGGACAGAGGTGAAACCAGGCAAAGCATTCTGTTGGGTCAAGCACATCACCAGAAGGGGTGCCAGGGCCTGCACCTGCACCTGATGCAGCTTTGGTGGTGAGTGTGCCTGTTGTGCCCACACCACTTCCCATTGATCTAAAGTCAGGCAAGTCATTTAGAATCCCCAAGAAGTGGAAAGGCACCCCTCCACAATCTCCAAGCCACACCGCGCCTCCAGTCTGCATGGCTCCACGTGCCACTACACCATCTGGTCCAAGTAGCCCTCCGGCTTGCCAAGCCACTGATAGCTCTACCTCAGCTGTTCTGCACTCTCCCCGTTCAGGTGCCTCGACAGTCCCCGAGACAAAGCCAGCTCCCAGTCCACCTGACAGCCAAGTCTGAGTGGTAGTTACCCTCACACACCTTTCTCTCACACAGGTTGGCCTGTACTGCACATTGTTCCCCCCTGTGTTGCTGACCATGGAAAGGTAAATTCGCACACATTCCCTGTGCAGCTTCTCATGGACTCAGTCTGCACCTTGGACTGGCCACTGGCCTTGTGTTTGCCCTCTGCCTATGCAGCTTCTCATGAACTCAGTCTGCACTTTGTCCTGTCCACTGGCCTTGTCGTTCAGTGCTGTGTGCTCCCTGCCTGTGCAGCTTCTCATGGACTCAGTCTGCACCTTGGACTGGCCACTGGCCTTGTGTTTTGCCCCCGCCTGTGCAGCTTCTCATGGACTCAGTCTGCACCTTGGACTGGCCACTGGCCTTGTGTTTTGCCCCCTGCCTGTGCAGTTTCTCATGGACTCAGTCTGTACCTTGGACTGGCCCCTGGCCTTGTGTTTTGACCCCTGCCTGTGCAGCTTCTCATGGACTCAGTCTGCACTTTGTCCTGGCCACTGGCCTTGTCGTTCACTGCTGTGTGCCCCCTGCCTGTGCATCTTCTCATGGACATGCTTTGCATTTTGTGCCTTGCTCTTGCTCTTCTCTTGTCATGGTGCCTATCTGTGCAATATGTGAATAAAGACAGTTGCTCCTGTTGTCTATTTTGTCAGTGTCCTTACTGAATAAAGTTATTTTGCTGTGTGTATATGGTTTACTGTGCCACATGCTCTGTGTGCCACTTTAACATGGTCAATGTTTGGGCTCACTTACGAATCAGTTTTCTCGGGTGACAGGGTCTTCAGTTCTTCCTGCACCAGATACTTGTGGGGGCAATGGTGTAATATTACAATGTGCAGCAGTTGTCATTTACTTGATTAGTTCATGTTGGCTGTATTGTACACATGTCAGGTTGGGGGGCACTGCCAGCACAGAGTGGGTTTCTGCACACAGTTTTGCAGGCAGGCTGTCCTGGGTCATCATGTATGTGTGTTCTTCCTTTATGTGTGCCCAGTGGTGTATGTGTGTGGTCATCTTGTGATGGCCAGTCATCCTAGTCCCATGGCTTACTTCCCATGTGTGCTCTTGGATGATCAGGTGGTGTGCGGTGTGAAGGAGGTGAGTTTGTGGGGAGTGTTGATGTGTGCATGCCCCTGCAACTTGAACTACACACATGTATCACCCAGGAGTTGTATGCCTGTTTTTTTGATTGTATTGTTCAGCCCTGTGGATGTGGTTGTATGCACATGTGTGAGTTGTATGTAGAGCACTGTACAGTGTGTTGGTGTGTTCATGCAGTTCTGTCTGACTCCTACTTTTTGTTTGTGTCACTTGTGAGTATGCAGAGAGTGTGACTGGCGAGTCAGTGTTGTGTTTTGTTGCACATCCATGTGTCTGGTGGCTGTTTGTGGGGACTGTGCAGAGCTGCTGTTCCACACTGCCATTGTGGTTGTGTTTTCTCATGCCTTGCTGTCAGATGGGGCCTTCTTGCCTCCAGTGTGGCATGTTGTGTGTGTTGTAATGCCATCCCCTATCTGTGCTTCAGATGCCTACCCATTGTGGGTCTGCACTCCCTCTCTTTGTGTATGGTACACTCCTGCCATGTCCCCTACTGGCATGCAGTACACTTCACTTTGGTGTCAGCTATCCCCTTGGTTTCCATGTGTGTTTGCCTCCCCATCACATCATTTGTGCCACTGTGCTTTGTGGTGCAGTTCTTTGTTCAGGGTCAATATGTCACTCAGGGCATTTCCCCAATGGGTTGTATGTGATGTGCTGGTTTTGTTTGTCAGTCATGGTTGCTCCTATGCAGTCCCTGTGTGTGCTGCCCTGACCTCTGGTCAAGTTGTTTCCACCTTTGTGTCCCGGACTTGTGCATCTGTTGGTGTTGTGTAGGATGTATGTGTGTTGTCTGTGTTATTGCTTCACTTCCTGGGTGTGCTGTTGTCTTTGTGCTGTGCTGTATGGTGTTCTGTGGGTTGCTGTTCTGTCACTGATGTCTGTGTGTGGCTGGTATGCCTGGTGTGCACACACTGCTTGTTCTGGCTTGAGCTTGAGCAGGACTGTTGTGGCTATTGTTTTTGCTTGCCCCCCCGTCCACCCCGTCCACCCACCAGCCTCCTTTAGCCGTGAAAGCCATGAAAGCTGCCGCGCCGCTGCCGCGTTGATCAGAGGTGCGGTCCGGAGTGGCTCAGAGTGGTTCCCGTGGCACTCCCACCTGTGGTGAGCGGCGGGTCTAAGGGGCTCTTGGAGAGTGGAGAGTGACCCTGTGCACAGCCCTGTGAAGAGTTCAGAAGAGCTCAGAGAAGAGCCACCCCCGGCGGGAGCACGCCTACACATCAGCAGCAGTAGTGCATTGGCAGTGATACTAACAAGCACCAGGAGCGGTAGTCAAACGGCAGATAAACGGTGATCAGGCGTGAGAGGGTGGAGCAGGAGAGACAGCGAGGCGGTTGGCGGTAGAGCAGGAGTTCTACGGTCCGCAATCGCAACCTGCAACCTGCAAACCTGCAACCTGCGTAACTACATCCGCCGCTGAGAACCTGTGAGCGGAGCAGAGCGGAGGTAGTTGATGCAGCGAGAGATCGTGATCTGCACACCATACGGCACACTGCCACAAACAGACGCGGAGGACGTGGAGGACTGTAGCAGCGGAAAGGGCGCGAGAGGAGCGGCGAAAGGTTGAGAGGCTGTGGCGGCCCTCAGGGGCTTGGATACTTGGGACCTGAGGACACAGAGGTCGACAAAGGAGGTGTTGGTGGGAGAGGAAGCGGAGGACAGTGCACAAGACACAGCGGGCTGTATGGTGAGGCTTCTTGATTCATTACCTTACTGACTTTACTGATTAGTGACTACTGACCCGCTGGCTTATTGTGCAAGCTTACAAGCCTATAACCCCAGGCTCTCAAGCCTGTCTACCTCCTTACCTCCTAACCTTTTTGCCGCCGCTATCTGAACAGTCTGATTCTACCATATTCCGGATACGCTTTCCCCCTCTTTCCATTTTGCCATCTTACCACGAGGTGTGACAACAGCGGTTTACTGAGAGCGTGAGCTAGATATTAATCGCGAAAGACGCGACATTAGGAAAACTTTGTGGCCTCAGTAGACAGCCGAGGCAGTAACTTCATCCTTACTTCAACCTAAATTAGCCCACAACATCCCGCCCGTAATAATGCAATCCGGAAAGATAAGGCAACAGGAACTTGTAAACCCTGCCAAAAGAACTAGGAGAGCAAACAAGAACTCAACAAATAAGGGTATCGTGAGGTCAAAAGATGAAGTCCACAACTTAATTTCCCCGCTCCTTACCAGCCCTGAACCCTTGTCAAGTGGTATGGCAAGCAGCTTAAGCAGTGACTCCAACTTGCCTAAGACAACTTACCAACCGAAAATTTATACAAAATTCTCATTTTTAAAAGACGCTGGGCCGGTGCTGTGCTTAAATTGCAGTAAAATAACTAACCTCCCGGATCAACTCCAACCTCTCAAAGCATACCAAACAGAACATCAGTTGGTACAACAGCGGCAGCAATGGCAGCAGCAGGGGCCAGATAGGAGAAACCTATCAGCCGCCGGTAAAAGTTATGGTTTTGGTAGTGGCGACGTAAGCTCAAATGAGGGAAAAGACGCACCAGCCATAATCAAGGAGGCAAGGACCCAGGTATTCAAGGAAGATAATTACCTGGGATATGACGACCTGAATCAATTGGAGACAGCCCTGCCTATAAACAAAGCAATAGATAATGGGAGCAGGCACATTTTACCCAATCAGGCGGTGAGTTACAGAGCAACTACCGCAGAGGGGGGAATTGAAGGTAGGGAGGAAAAAAAGGGGGAAAGCACTAACAACAGCATCCTCTACAAGTATGCTATGGATGGATCCTTGATTAAAATGTCACCACAGCAATTGGGAGGAGAGGTGGAGGCTTCCAGAAATCAGAAGCACAGCCCTGCTGCTCATGGCTCGTCACAGCAACCGAATACGCCATTGTGGACCAAAACAGAAGATAATCCTAATGATAACCCTCTCAATTTGGGCACTTTTGGTCAGGATTCACCGGAGAGACTTGGAATACGCAAGCACCCGGAGGTGTGCACAGCTGAGATGAACACGTCTAATATGAGCGAAGCAGATAGCATAGACTCTTATAATACGACAAAAAAAATAGAGGTCGAAAAATCACCAACCTTACAAGACGTGCACGCTCAATTAAACCGGGCAAAACTTAACACCCAACTCAGCTTTGTCGCACCACAACTTGACTGCAACACAGAACGACCACTAATGTCTCATGAAATCGAACTAGAGACTTCATACCTTACACCTGAAGAATGGGAGGGATTAGTCGCGTCCTATTCTGCTGCCAAAGGAGGCGAGTCAGAAAGAAGAAATAACAACTCTCCAAAACTTAACAACGAAAAGGATAAATCACTGGTTAAGGATGATATATGGTCTACTCTACTGCATACAATGCAAATGTCTGTGAACGCATTGCAGTATCAATCAGATAAGATGGACCTTCAGTTGTCAGTCTTCAACTCACTCTCCATCTTTGTTGCTGGCATAGATGACAAGTTGGCTAACCTCAACAATCTGATCAAGAGGGCACAGTCAGAGACAAAATTCGGCCAGGCCAGCTGCACCTGCATAACAATTGTAGACAAGCTAGCAAAATTACCATCAGCTTTAGATAACCTCCTTGCTGACATAAGGAAAGCAGTACCTGCCCAGTCAATGCCAGGTGAGACCCACTCCAGTGTCAGTGGCCTACAAATGACTAAGCTAAGCAAACCCCAAAGACGCAAGGCACAGGCTAAGCAAACTGCAAGTGCGGCACAGACATCAGACAGCAATCAGCTCTGCGAGGATGGGGACTCATCCATACCAGGGTTAAACGTCAGTGCATTAACTGAAGGAGCAACAGCAGCCCTGATGAGTAATACTACTCAATCCAGCAACTTTCTGGAAAAACAGGCACCGACTGAAGGGGCACAACTATCCGCCAAACAGCGGAGAAAACAAAGGAGGAAGGGGCGAAACCAAAAACCATTGCAGGCATCGCCATACAGCAAGGATAGAACTTACAGGACCCGGGAAAAACTAAGGGACGATCAACTAGTACATGTGTGTAGGGAGGAAGAAGACACGGCCCTGGGTCGAGAGGAAAAAAAGAGTCCAACCCAGGAAAAAGGACTAGAAATCACTGTGCGAACAACCGCCATCGATTTGATCAGTGATGGACTGGAGCAGAAACCGGGGAACAACAGCGGGAGCTCTTCAGGGGAACCACCGATAACAAAAATAATGGACTGCACCTTCAATAAGGCAACACAAGATTCAGCTATATCATCAACTAATGGCTCGAGGGAGCCAGCAGGAGAAAAAACAGTCCCACAAAGCAGCATCGACACGGAGGGGGTGACAATTAAAACATCAGCGTTGAACATGGGGAAAGCTATAGTAAGCAATAGCCAGTCACTAGGCCTGACTAGGACATCACGGGGGCCATCACTGCCAAAAGAGACCTCAATAGCGACAGAGACCATTATGGCCCAACAAACAGGGCACTCAGGCGCTATTACAGCAATTATGTTGAACCCAGAGCACGTATCAAGGGGTCGGGTTGATACATTAAACAGGGGTAACATCTTGCGCTTACTGAGGTCCATCAATACGTTTGAGAACATAAAAACCACTGACCTGGAGTCAGTTGAGTTTATAGAGTCACATGACCGTCCAGGACCAGAGTCAACGAAAAAAGTATGGGCTTCACCAGACCTAGCCGAGAGAGTCCTAAAAGAACAAAATAGGTTCAACGAATGGGGCATCAAACTTCAGCCACTAGCAAAATCAAGGTATCCTGACCCCCTACTGGCCGAATCAAAGTGCCAAGAAGAAAACTCCGGCCACAAACAATTGAGCCCACGACTATTCTCAGTACTGCGCGGGGCGCGTAGTAACAGCATAGAGCCCAGGGCAAATGGAGAATACAATGCATTAAGGGCATTCGTGGACAGAAGCAGACCCACACTGGAGTGGAGCAGGGTCACCAGGACAATAAACATCAAAACTGGAAGACCATGACACTCTAAGCATAATGTATTCCCACATAAGAACTTATTGAAAATCTGTTCCTGGAACATCAAGGGGCTTGGAGACCAGACCTCTGACCCAGAATTGCTAACTTATCTACAGAAATTTGACATAAGCGACCTACCAAAGGCACTGTACGGCTATAACATGCTCCACTTACCGGCAACTAGAAATGCAAAATTCGGTCATAACAAGGGAGGTCTTGTCACATAAACCTCCATAAGCAGCATTTACGCAATAGAACCCCTACCATACAACCTAGCACCTCCAAATGAAATGCAAGTCAACCGAATCACCCTATAGGGGAAGACAAGTAAAGAACACATAATACTTGTAAACCTCTATCTGCACCCACGCGATAAAAACAAAGGGAGTCAACAACTAAAGGAGGAGCTGGTGAAAATAATAACAGAAGAGAAGACAAAAAATTGGATAATCACAGGAGACTTCAATTTAAACATGCTGAGGAGGCGAGTTAATGACATCAACTTAGAGGAGGATCCATTTGCTTGGGAGGAAATGCCCCAAGACATTAGTACAGACGGAAGACTCACAAACATCACGAACATACGTGCATTACACAGCAGATTCCCGGGAGATCGCCCGCAAACAGCAACATTTAATAACACTGGAACAAGGTCAACAATTGATTACACATTCTGCTCTCAATGCATGTTTACAAAAGTAAAAATCTATTGCATTGGGAGTGAAGATTTTAGTGAACATTTACCCCAGGAAATCACGGTAGAAGAGCCATCACTATATAAATTGCCCCCAGCAAGTACATTCTGTTCAGAATATACCAACAACGAGAGAAGAGTAAAATGCAGCACCAACGACCCTGAAGGACTAATCTCTCGAGCAAAACAACTCTGGGAAGAAGGGAAAGCAGCTATCCCAGACACAATTGGAGGCTGGGAGGCATTCACAAACACCCTACGTAACAGCTACGGAGATATAAAGGGCAACTCTCTAAACGGGAGAATAAAGTATAAGCAAAATCCTCGGCCTGGCTTCAATATACGGAACAACACCAAATTAAAAAAGTTACAAACACGGATAAACCTCACACTGCGGAGGCTGAAGAAAGATCCCTCGGCATTGCAAGAGCTGAGGCAGTTAAGAGCTACTTGCAAAAAACTTATCTGGCAAAATAAAAAGGAAGCTGAAGAAACTCTTTGGGCCAGACTCCTGTACGATATTAAGAACAACAATAGCGCACAATTTTGGAAGAAAATTAATGCTCTATCTAACCCTCAAGGTCAGCGCATCAGTTCCAAAGTCATAAAAGAAGCATGGATAACTTTCCTTGAACCTCATTTTAACAAAGATCAGACCCTCCAAATTGGCTTAAATACTCCTGCGCCCAGTATGGAAACTCAACCGCTCCAGCTGAATTTGAATGCAGAAAATGGACAGAATTGTACAATCACAATCACAAAAACACAAGTTCACAAAAGAATTTTGAAAGGTAGACGCGAAGGAGCTCCTGGCCCAAATGGGATTCCGCCCATATTATTCAAACAAGATTTTTGGGCTACAGTCCTAAAATCGGTCTTTGATAGAATCATGCAGACGTCAATATTACCATCATCGTGGAGAGTTTCAATAATCTCTCCCATTTACAAAAAAGGCAACAGGAACGATCCGAGGAGCTATCGATTGGTAGCTCTTTTGGATAATGACGCCAAATATTGTGCCGGGGTACTCCTCCAAGAATTAACAACATGGGCTACAGAAATCAAAGCAATACCCTATAACCAAACCGGCTTCTGTAGAGATATGGGTACTGTCACTAACATCTCCGCCCTCTCACTAATGATAGACGCTGCACTCTTAATCAAACAGCCTTTGTACATCTGCTTTATTGACTACAGTTCAGCATTTGACCACATAAACAGAAATATTCTGTGGCAAAAACTAAATAAGCTAGGCATTCCACTACTGCTCTTAAGACAACTAATCCTTCTGCACAGTAACACCTGGGTACAAGTAAAGTTGGGGGCAGGAGACCATCTATCGAAAAAGACGAATACAACCTCAGGATTAAAACAAGGGTGTGTATTAGCCCCGACACTATTTAATTTATTTATGGCCGAGCTCTCAGTCCAACTTAATGGAAGCAATGCGCATGCCCCGAAGCTGGGAGGTCGCCAGCTATCTAACCTCCTATATGCAGATGATTTAGTACTCATTAGTCGGACATCTATAGGATTACAACGCCTGCTGGACATTACATCGCAATACTCAGAAAACAACAAACTAAGTATCAACCAAGACAAGACAAAAGTCATGTGTGTAAATTACCGGAAAATAAAAACAAAATATAACTGGCACCTGGCAAAATACAAGCTTGAAATCGTACAGGACTACAAATATCTGGGGGTTATGATCGACAACAAAGGCAATTACAAAGCCCAGTTTGAGGCAATAAAAAAGAGGGGGTTAACAACAGCATTAGCTTTAAGAAACTTGAAGAATATAACCGCTGGCCCAAGTTATCTCCCTCTGACCAAGGTGATTCAGGCCAAACTGATACCATCAATTACCTATGGAAGTGAAGCCATGAGAGGGAGGGATGCGGAATCATTAAATGGCACCATCGCAAGAGCACTGAGAATAATTTATGGGTTGCCTGGATATATATCCCCGGCGCATATAAGGCTGGAATTCGGGATACAGGGACATGAGCTAGCTAGAAAAGGAGCCTTTGTTAAAACCTGGTTCAAGATAAAAAAAAGGGCAGCCAGAAACGCTGAACTTCTACTTGTGGAGAGAAGTAGAAACAATAGAAACTTGCCCAGCCAGATATTTCTTGGACACTGCACTGGACCAGTTGGGGTTACGGCAACTCTGGGCAATGTCCGGGACCATGGCAAGCTTCAAGAAAATCATAAACAACATTGTCAAAAAAGAGTCTATTTTACAAGACAAAGCGGCCTTGATAAAACGTTTACATGGCTGGCTCACGATACAAACCTACAGAAAAGCGACTCCTCAAGCCTACCTCCTTTCTAACTTCTCCAGAACCATTAAAGAAAAGTTCATGAAATTTCGATTAGGTCTATTACCGACGGTATACCATCTGCCCCCTTGGCTGCGCCCTCCAAAGTCAGCAATGTGCCGTCTTTGCGGGGAAGGAGAGGAGGACATTGTCCACATCATAACTATTTGCCGTGAGCTGACGCAAGAGCGCCGGCTACTACTTAGACCTACTTTTAACAAAAAACAAATACGGTCATGCAGACAAGCGGTGCTTGCAAGCTTCTCTGGCACTCAACTAAGCTGTTGTCTAGTAAAGTTTTTATCTGTAGCTGACCTTCGTTTTAAAAATAAGTGCACTTCAATAGTGTTTTAAGCACTTTACTTCAAGTGTTTTTTGCACATGTAAATGCCTCAAGGAAATCATTAATAGGCCAACTATATGGCCATCTTCGATCTTTTTTGAGGTGTCACTATGCACTTTAAATCTACATCCCTCGGCCTGATATCATTCTGCAGCCAAGACTCTTATCAGGGGGGTAATCCTACCTCACGAACTGCCGCTAATACTTGTCAACAGAAATGAAGAAACAAGATTATGGGTCACTAAGGCCGGGGGAGTGGACATTCTCCGCAAATTTAAATGTGTGTTTTTAACTATGGCTAACAGTTTTCCTTTTCTTTTTTTTAATAAGAGATGGTCAATTTTTGTGATAGTTTTAATTAACTGTACAATAAATATATTACTTACTTACACTGCTTGTTCTGCATGCAGTGCTGTGTGTGTCTGTTGCCCTGTCATTGCCTGGTGTGCATCCCCTGATGTCCTACTGTGTTTGCTGTGTGATTTCTGTGCCTGTGCATCTGTTGTTTGTTTGATGTGGCTGTGTTTTTCTGTGATGGTGCTCTTCTTGTGTGTGTTGTGGTATGTTATCTGTGCATTGTTCCTGAGTGATGATGTTGTGCCCTCCTGTTGTGTCTGTGCTCCCATTGCCTTTCCCCAGTTTAGCTGCACAGGGAATGCCTGTTCTTGTTGTTGTTCTGTGTGTGTTTCTGTTGGGTCATGTGTTTGTGTGTTGTTTTTGTGCAGACATTTGTTGTGGCATCCCTGTGTGTGTGTGATGTTTGCGGCTACCCCCAGGCCATGTGATTGTTTGTGTGTGTGTTGACTGGCAAGTATTGCCAGCCTCAAGTGTGTTTGGCACTGGTGTTGTGTGCTGCTGGTGTGAGGGGGGTATGTGTGTGAATTCCTACTGGTGTTTGTCAGTCATGGTGTGTGTCAATGGTCCCTGGGTCTAGTGCTGCTGGTGTACTCCTTTGAAGTAGTTGTATAGATGTGTGGCTGTTCACAGTTTGACTTCAGGGCCTTTCTTTCATCCTTGGGCCTCTACATGGTTTGCCTTGATGTTTCAATGTGTTGTTGCACTGTGATGTCTGTGGTTTGTCCTCACTGCGTGTACCAGCCATGTGTGCTTTGATGGTGTGAGGGTGTTGTTCTCTGTTCCTTGTCTTCCATGTGATGTACACATGCTTTTTGTGTGTCTCCTTGGCCTTCCATTTGTGTGCATCCCACTGTAGTGTAGTTCCTATATCTCTGATAGGATCTGAGCATTGGAATAACATACACTATAGATTTGACATAGGACTACGGTCAGTATGTCACTATCGAGTATATTAAGCAAACTTAAGACAGACTTAAGACAGACTTAAGACTGACTTAAGACTGACTTAAGACAGACTTAAGACAGACTTAAGACAGACTTAAGACAGACTTAAGTTAGGATTTTGTCTTAAGTTTGTCTTAAGTCTGTCTTAAGTCTGTCTTAAGTCTGTCTTAAGTTTGTCTTAAGGTTGTCTTAAGTCTGTCTTAAGTCTGTCTTAAGTTTGTCTTAAGACAAAATCCTAACTTCTGTGAATACCAAAAGTAGTAAGTTTAGGATTTTGTCTTAAGTTAGTTCTGTGAATCGGCCCCACTGTGTGGGGATGGAGAAAACATAAAATGTTCTAATCCTGTAGACAACAAGTTGTCTACCGTTGTGGGTGAGAGTTGGAATACCTTGTGTAGAAGATCAACAGCACATAGATGCGAACTATCGCCTTCAGCGTGGGAAGCATCAGCAATGTCCGGATTGGATGTTACCTGCGCGCCTGGTGTCTCCTCTTGTACCTCAGCAGTAGCATGTTGCGTCTGTGAGATCTCAATGAATGCCGCCATCAGGATTGGTAGCCACTGAGGACAACACATAGCATGGGATGTTATCGGGTCCAGCAGAGTATCGATATCCGTAGGCATGACTGATGGGAGTGTCAGACAAATGACCAGCACACATTCTTCACCGCATAGCAGGCAGCATAGAACCGGTAAGATGCAATCTTGCCAAATTGGTCTAAATGACAGAAACCAAGTGGTGTTTAATTCTCATAGACAAAGTAAACCCAGAATTTGGACGATGCGCTCACGAGACTTCATCTCCAATAGAGTTCTTTCAATGGTAAAATGGGTGTCGCTGGTGATTTGGCTTGCCATATCATAGCAATAGGAGCACAAATAGTTTCCCTGCAACAAGTGCTAAAAGGAGCGGCAGTCCGCCAAACACAGAGTGCACAAAGTTTGGAAAAATTCCGAGGACTGCTTGAAAAGGTGCTAACAGTCCTGCACACACGTTCTTAAATACATGTACAATACTGCTCGTATCAGACATGTTTAAGATACGACCTAACATTTCTGAGAAATGCACAGGGCAGTTTGTATACAAAAGGGTATGTATCTCCGCAGAACTCCTTTCGACTTGGAGATCATAGGTTTCTTTGGCAGAGGTCAAAGGCACACTTTTTTGTAAAAGAATGGCTTTCATTCTGCTTAGAGTATCAATTTGTATAGAGGAGATATTCAGTGAAGGCCATAAAGGCGACTCCCTGACTATGTCTATTTGTGGAAACAAGACTTGCATACAGCAAGTGACCCTGTATGTAACCGTTACTAGATATGGGATAACTGGCAGCATGCCACAGCAGCTGTGATCATTCAACATAATGTAACTCCCATTTGAAAGTTGACAAAAGATTGGATTAATCACTGCTGCCGGTGAACCGTTCAGGTGGCAGGATATGTTTGTAGTGGAACCGTCACAGGCCCCGTGTAAGTTAATACCCTGACAAAGGAGAGAACCGCTTAGTGCATGTTCACAGTTTTCACCGCTAAGAAACACTTCACGTCCCCCACTCCAACATCTAAGTGTGTAAGGTAAATCCCAGGATGTCTTGATCTATTCTTTACCCAACCTTTCATATTTGCCTGCTGGTATATTTTTTAGGCAATACTGAAAATGGAAAGTCGTAACAGCCAGAGTAATCTTACCATGTATGATCCACTCAGTAGCTGGTTTATCTGAAACTGTGAATGGAAATTTTGCCAGTTTTTCAATGCCCAGCACCGTATAGTCTGCTTCCCTTTGTACCATTATGATCTGTCTATCAGTGAGACTGAATTCTGCAAACAGTGACGTAGTATTGGTTAAACACCAAGGCACATAGCCAGAACGCAGGTTTTGAAGCGCCCAGCCCAATAGCATGATAGAACTTAGCTGTAACTGACCATGTTGCAACATGACCAAGTCTTGTTCCATGATGTCTGTGACAGAGGATACAATGCTGTCCAAAGAATATATCCTGGACGACAGAGTCGTTACCCCATTGTCTACTACAGAGAGAGATTTCTCTAAATTAATACGATCAATTTCTCGTATTCGTTCTGCAGTCTTTGCTTGGGTGACTTTCCATGCTTCATTATAAGCAGCGTAGATACCGTCATATATGAAACGTTTTTGACGCGGTGTTCTTGGTCCTAGCAAGAATTCCCTAAGGTCTGCGCCTTCTTGAAGTAAAGTTAAGTGTTGTGTTACATCCTCTAGTGTAGCTTTCTGTAGCCAATTAAGGCAAAGTTTCCCTACACTGTAAGTTGTTACTATCCCCAGATGCTGTCTTTGGACATAACGTGGGTCTGGCCTATGAAAGGTAAAACCTTGTGTTTTGTTCATGAATCTATCTTGACAGTTGTTTGTGTCTAAGGGCCAGAGCAACCATTTTTTCCATTCAGGATCTGATATGTTTTTTTTCAAAATAGTATGTACGTCGACCTCCCCATGTGTAGTGCTTTCACTTGTAGGTGCAGGTATAGACAGAGTGTTCATGTCTTTTATCTTGGCTATTCCAAGGCATGATGTTTGTTGGACAGTGTCGTTTTTGCTCAGGGATGATACAGGCTCTAAACAAAGCTTCTATTTCCTGTACTTGCCAATCTTTATTACCCCAGACAGTTTTTGTCTCAATGTTGTCTTTCCAAAAGCCGTAACCCTGTCTAGACAGTTGGGCAATAAAGGCTGCAGAATAAATCTGTTTGGTATTCGTTAACATACTTTTCATTCCTGTTTTATTGACATTCTTAAAGTAAAACGTCTCTGCATTCGAGATATTAAACCCTGAAAAATATGGAAATTTCATTGCAAATGTTTTTCAGCTACCCTTTGGTGGCGTAGGACAATGTTCCCATTGGTTATACATAAATACATTTCTAGGTGTTTCAGTGTTATGCAAGAAATGATGACCATAGTGGTTATAACAAAACAATTGTTGATAGTCTGATGAACCTTGTAAATATTCATTATTAGTAAATACAGTTGACATCTCTAGATCAGACATCATATTATTAACAGTCTCGAAATCCCTATCATCAGAAAAGGTACCGGAGGTAATAAAGACACTTAATGAAACTTTAAATAAATGTGGAATCTTCAAAACCTCAGACGGACCAAAAATTTCATATTCGGTTTTGTCCCAAACTATACCATCTGGTATAGGAATCGCTGTGATGTTCACTGCTGACAAGTCTCTTGCTTCATGATGGGATGATTTGTGGGGCTGGAGAAGTAAGTTCACTCTTTTACTTGCTGTGTCCATTTGAATATATCTTCCGTTAATCAGCATACCCAGAGTTATTACCAGAGCTAACCAAAGTAGAAAGAAGAATAATCCCAAAACAATCCATAGTTCAAGCCATGGTGAAACCAGATAAGTCTTTTTCAGTAGATGAAAAAAGTCTGTTGCTTGTTCTTTGAAAGTTCTTTGTGCTGGCGTCGTTCAAGCTCACTGGGATCCTCAGAAAACGTTTCAAAGTTCATGAAATAGCCAGAAGCAGTTCTGTCAATGGTTGGAATTGCATCCGTATTTGATTAAATTGCTGGAACCAGTTGATCACTTGTTACTTTGTTGTAAATCAGTGTATCTAGATGAACTGTTATTTGGGTCTCAAGAGGTACAAGGTCCATAGCATTGTTGCTTAGTCCTCTATTTCTTACTGTCGAATCTTCAAAGGTGATGAGTCGCTCAGTTTGAAACTCTTGGCTTGTAGCTAGAGGAGTGCATCTGCTACATTGGCGGAGTCCACTTGGCCTACTGTTCAGTATCGGCCACATAGTGTGGTTTGATCAGGTCGATAGACACAAATCTTTTCTCCTTTTTACCAGCAAGGAGCGGCAAAAGTACTGTTCTTGATCCGTGGATTGCTTGGCCAGGTACTGGTTGTCTGTAAGAAGGCCCAAATTCCTTCTTGTCCGCGATCTTTTCTCTGACTAGATCCCCAAGCTTTGGGATCCAGATAGGCCTTGCTGGGACGGACTGATTTTTCTCAGTGGTGGTTGGCTTCAGGACCACGTTGCTTTGTTGCGTTCTAAGTTCATTTAAGTCCTGTAAAACAGCCAAACGATCTTTGACATCAAATTGTTTGTTTTCCACCACTCTGCCTTTCATATCTAAGTCCAGAACCAACATTCTAGTCCCAAACAGGACCTCATATGGAGTGACACCCCCTAGAGAACTTCTTGGCAAGTTGTTTATTGCGCTCTGGACCCCATATAAATGTTTGACCCACCCATCACCCGAACCTAATACCCTAGCTATTATAGACTGCTTTATGTCCCGGTTTTTTCTTTCCACAGCAGAATTTTCCTCAGGATGGAATGGAGAAGAATACCGCAATGCTACACCCAGACTGGCCATGGTTTCTTTGTAAGCCCTAGAGCTAAACGCAGGACCCTGGTCAGAATGTAGTGTGCCTATTGCGTATGTGCCGATACAGACTCTCAAATCTTTTAAAACAGTTCGAGCGTCAGCCGAGCGCTGAGGCCATATCCATAGGAACCTAGAGCACGAATCCACTGCGACCATGATATATTTATAGTTCCCATCCCTTTGTAAGGGACCGCAGTGGTCCAGGTAAACACAAGCTAATGGTTTATCTGAAATTAACAGGGGCATCTGCGCAGGATGTTTCACAGTAGAGACTTTCATCTTCTGGCGTATCTCACAGTCCAAAACATCATTTCTAGTCTGTTTCCTAATGCTTGGCCACCAGTACCTTTGTTTTAATAATGCCACGGTGGCGGAAACACCTGCATGTGCCGAGACTCTATCCCCCACTCCAGGGATTCAAGCAAACGGAACATTGTTCGCATCAATTATATATGAGTATTTGAGTGGAAACCTTTTAGGTAATGCCGCACCGCTGCCTTTGCTTGATGCATTGACAGCCAGCATTATTTCGCTATTTTCATTTTTGAACGAGTGATTGCAGCTACAGAAGCCATTTGCACAGCCCCTTTTGTGGCTTCATCAGCCAATGAATCCCCTTCAGCGTGAACGCCATCACGTTGGTGACTCAGCGTGTGTATCACGTGAGTGTTTTGTAGTCCGTTTCGCAACTGAAGTACTTGTTCCCAAAGCAATTTGTGCTTGATTGTGCCACTTTTTGCATCTTTGAAACCATTTTGAATCCAATTCTGTAAATATTCATTGTAAGATTGAACACAGTAAAATGAATCGCACACTATCAGTGTGGGGAATTCGCAATCCGTGTTTTCAAGTGCCATCTTAAATGCTTGTAGTTCAGCTCGCTGAGCTGTACAATCTCCTAGAGATTGGGTTTTTGTGACTATTGGTCTGAATTTGCCATCTCGCATGCAACCTTGAACGATAGCACACCCTGGACTGTAAGCTTGTTTACTCCTCGTAGTGGGCTGTGCAGATCCGTCAGTATAAATTATGAATTCGTACTGGTCAAGAGGGAGAATTTCAGTAGGCAGAGAATATTTTTGATCATATTGCAGGAATGCTTGTGTTTTTAAATATGGATCAAAAACGTATTCAACATCAGTTGCAGCAAGAGAATTAACCCATTGTATCCATCGCGGATGTAAAGCTTTTGCATTTGGAATGCTAGCCTTTGTAACTGCCTCTAGGGCTGGTACAGGAGTCACAACCATAATGCGTTTCCCCTCTGCTAGGGCTCTTTCTTTTGCTACAGCGGTTTGAACTGCTATCAGAAGTTTTTTCTGTAGAAGTGAATTTAATTTCTGCTTGTGTATACAAGTGGGATTTGTATGCAATTGGTACTTTTTCACCTTCATTAAAAGTTAAGTAGGTGAATCCGCATTGACCAGGAATTATTCGGATCACTAAGTTGCGTACGTTTACGCGTGTTTGCAAGTGTTTCGTTGCTAACATGTCTGTTTGTAGTGAACGCAAAATTTCTGTGTGTTTTTGTGTCCAATGTGTGATTTTAAAATCAGGTTTGATTAATTCGTAGAGAGGTTTAACCCTTTCTGTGTAATTTAAAATGTAAGTTCCTCCAAAATTCAGGAAACCTAGAATCGACTGTAAATTTGTCATCGTTTTTGGCGGTTGGAGCAGCACACACTTTTCTGAAAAGTTGGCTGCCAGGCTTTTGCCTTCACTTGATAGTTCATATCCTAGGAAAAGGATGTTGAAGTGGGCAATTCTTGACTTCTTAAAGTTGAATTTGTAACCCTCTGAGGCGATGCCCAGTATTATGGTGCTCACCCTGTTCAAGTCCAGGTCGTCTGTCAGATATATATCATCGACATACGACAATGCCTCGTCATCATAAGTTTGTAGTAACTCTGTTACCCTTCCTGAGAATAACCCCGGGCTGTTCTTGAATCCCTGGGGCAGTTGTCAAGATTGACGCTGGGTCCCCATTATTGAGAAAGTGGTCAAATATATGCTTTCTGGTGCAATATTTTGACAAAAGAAACCATTTGAAATGTCTAATGTGGTTTTATATTTTTTTACGCACAATGTTATTCATTAATGCTGTACTGTGTGCATTTTGCACTGCAAATGTTTTGCAACAAGAATTAAAGTGTCTGTAATCCAAAACTAGACGATATGTATTGTCTGGCATTTTCAATCACCCTCTGTTATTCAAGTTGATCTAAGATCTCCCTGACCTGTTTTTTAGCTTCTTGTTTAACTGGATACTGCCTTTGTGCAGTTGGTTGAATTTTTAACTGGATTTTATGGTGAGGTGAGTCCTCATCCCATCCTACTTGATTTCTATATAGTGCTGGGGCTTGGGCTACTGCCCATTTCCTGGCTAATGTATATTTTAAATGAACTGGAATATGGTTGGAGAAGGCAGGCATAATGATGGCCTCGCCATGTGGGCACTCCCTGACAAATTCTGGTGGCCAGTCCTGTTCTGCTAGAAGTATATCATAACCCTTTGAAAGATGCTTCCAAAAGAATCCTTTCACTTTTCTTTGTATGTCTCCCTCCATCCGGAGTGTTATTGCATATAACCTATGTGGAGAACTAACCCTGGTGTCTACATTCTCAACTTGTATGTCTTCATTCAAGTCCACTGTCTCCAGAAGTCCCTCCAGGTTCTGGCGAGCTATTGTAACTTCTGCTGCACTGTCCAGCGTGGTCTGGGCCCATTCTCCATTCCTGAGTTGGGTTCTCAGTATTCTCTGCATGGCTGATCTTTAGACCTGCTACCTTTTTCTTGGAGAATTGAGGTTTTCCTTTATTTTTCTGAACTTGTTGCTCGTCTTTGGACTTCACACGTTCTTCCTTGTTTTCTGACCGTCCTCTTCTTTCGGATGTCTGTGACGATATCTGAAAGGTACGAGAGGTGCGTGTATCATTATCTTGATATCTGTAAGGTTTTCTCAAATTATCCCTATTCCTGAGGTTGTACCTCCTTTCAGAGGGCTCCTTCTGTGGAGGAGACCTGCCTCGGGAATGAGAATGCTTCTCTTTGGAATTCTGTTTGCTATTTTCCCACTTCTTTTTAGAAGAGGTAGGAGTGTTTTTAGGAAAGACCTTATCAGGACTTTCAGACAGTAGTGGTTTTACTGGTTTCCCTCCCAGACTGTCTCTGCCTAATTCCTCATAGGATTTTTCAATTATTCTGGCTAGTTCTTGAGGTTGTTCTGTTACACCAAATTCCCTTAGTTTTTGGCGGATTGCCACTAATGCTGCGTCTCCTTTAATATTAGATAATATTATTGTTGAGACCTGGTCGAAATTTTAAGTAACTTCATACCTAAATTCAGAGCAGGCTCTGCCCACTATTCGTTTTGAATCTGTTTCAGTACATGAGGTATTACCGCCATTGACGGAACACCATGTGTTTTTGTGTAGATAGCAGCAAAGGCTGTGCCCCAAGAGGTGCAGTCTTCCAGATGTGGTGTGATCTCCATTGGTAAACAAATTGTTAGAATTCTGTGTTTCTCATAAGGGCTAGTATTGGGAAATACCGCTTCGATTTGAGTAATTTTTGGAGCTATCCAGAATGGAATTTGTTCACGTTTTGTGGGCATTTTACCCATCACTGCATGTAAAGTCTGTGGAGTGATTTTTAGTGTATTCCCCTGATGAGGGGCTGGATTTTGAATTGTTAATGGTGGTTGGACTGTGAAAGTCCGCATGACATATTGAACCAATTTTCAGTTTGAGTTGAGCTAGTCGATCCACATCTGGCATTTCTTCAATGTCAGGATAAGGTGTGTAGCCTGCTAAAATTGATGTGATGGCTCTTCGTAAATTTGGATGGATGATTATAGCATCCTCGTCGGTTTCTTGAAAACCTGTACGATTAAAAGCTGCTGCGACTTGGTCAGCCGCAGCTCCACCAGTATCAGTGTTTGTGCCGTTTTCGGACATGTTGAAATGCAAAATTGCAGAGCAAGTTTCAAGGAAACAAAGATAAGGTGCACAGTATTTTGGAACACTGTATCTTTCAACGTTGAACAAAACCAAACAGCTAATACATAGGACTTTTGTCCAACTCAGCTATGGCGGATATTATCCCTACCCACTCCAGACGCCTTATGGAGTTTTCTGAGTAGAGGGTTTCTGAGAAAAGCACGACTGAGTTACTTCGGTATCTAGCGTTTAATTAGTGCCTTACCAAACCGTTGGGCGCCATGTAGTGTAGTTCCTATATCCCTGATAGGCTCTGCGCATTGGAAAAACATACACTGTAGATTTGACATAGGACTAAGGTCAGTATGTCTCTATCGAGTATATTAAACTTAATTACTTGTGTGTGCCAGCTAACTCAGAGGACACTAGAAACTTCTCGAATATACAAGAAGGGATTAGTCTCTGACAACCGCATAAACACGACAACTTTGTTTCCCATTAGTATCGGAACAGTCTCAGAATCGTGGAAACAATAGATAACAGTTTCACTCGTGCATGCTTCGTTTCTACAGAGTTGCACAGAAATAGAGAGACGGGCGTTTCAATAAAAGGGTTTATTGAACAGTCTTATTTCTCATGCAAGAGATATGAATTGCTACAATCGTAAGACAGACTGCGAAGTACAATATGTATGAGGTTAGCAGTAAGATAGAATAATACTGCAAAAGCATGGTTTGTAGCTATGACATACATTAATCAAAATACATACATAAATAGCATAATGCTAAAATGTGATACTCATCTGATGCTTATAAATTGTTCTACCCCAGTGTACCTAACCGAAGTGCAGTACGAGGTTTGAAGTAGGTGCTATTTCTAAAGTATAGCTAGCTATATGTTAGTTTAGCCGAGTTGCCAAACGTTTCTCTAAGTTCTAGTCAGCTCCATACCTGAGAGTGAGAGAGGTTGGAATCTCTTTTCTGGACTCGGTAGTCTAACTCCCCGCAAGGGAAGTCAGAGATCACTGGAGCTGAATTCTCTGTGAGGAGGATGGCAGCGTCAGGTCAGTGCATCAGGCTGGAACTCGATCTCCTTCCGAATTTGCCGTGGCGAACCGCGTAGTCTAGGTTGGATCGAATCCTCCGGGAACCGCAATTTGCCAGGGCAAGTGCTGGTATATTTATACCTTGAAGGTGTCTAGGAATGCCAGTATTGACGTAAAAGTCGGGCAGAGGAACGTCATGAATGAACCCCTAAGGAATAGATGTTTATGCATACTTAAAGAGTTCTTGGAGAAATCAATATTCAAGCTGAGGGAAATTCCTAAAGGCTTAAGGGTCTGGTTTTCCAAGAATTCGCTGTGACGTGGATGGACGGATGTAGGTGGCCATGCCTGTATTTGGTTTGTACGGACAATGTCTAAATAAGGGCCGGATTTCTATGTCCAAATAAGGTCAATGTGAATTGTACCTATATAAGGGCATAAATCGGGAAACCTATATACGGAATCTAAATCTGCACACAACACCACTTTGGTTTTCCTATTTGTTGTTCTCCATTGCTGTTGGCATGTGGGGTGTGTATGTGTCTGTGTGTCAGTCTGTGGTATGTATGTGTGACTATGCAGGCTGTGTGTCCATGTGGGTGTTTGTTCCTTGTATGTGTTCATTTGGTGCTTGTCCTCATTTTAGTTTCCCTGAGTGTGGTGGTGCGGTGGTGTGTTTGTTTCCCTGGCCCTGTGCTACTGTGCTGTGTTCCTGTGCAGCCACTCCTGCTGTGTCTGTCCCCCTGGCTGTTTGTTGTGTAGTGCAGGGTGTGTATTGACCTGGCTTGTTGTTATGCATGGTGTGCACAGGAGGGGCACATGGCATGTGCCTTCATGGGTTGTGCTAGTGTGTGGTGGGAGAGGGTGTGACCCTGTGGTCTTTGTGCCCTGCCCATGCCTGGCACTGCATTGTGCGCATGTATTTCCTTGTGTTCACCGCTGCGGTGGCGTGACCGGGACATTGCTGCATGGTCACGGGAGATGTGTGTCCAGGATGCAGAGGGGTGACTTAGTGGCAGGTGGGTGATGTGTGGGTACCCTTGTGGATGTGTCCCTGTCCCCACCAGGGTGTCTAATGTGGATTTGGACCCTGTGTCAGCCCATGTGTTGTGTGTTGTGTGTTGGGTTATTGCGTACCTGCTGCAGGGTCCGCGGCGGTCCATGAGTTCCTGGTGATGTAGCAGGTACAGCACCGGAAAGAAATGTAGGGCTGGGTCCATGGCGGTCGTGACCGGGTGATGTGGTCCGAGACTCTGGCTTCACACTCGGCTGTCGTGCTTCTGCCGTCTCTGGTTGTGCGGTTTCTCCGCTGCAGTGCATCTGCTTGTTTGGGTCATCCTAATTTGTGGAGCGGGGCGGACATCATTCCGCGCGGTGGAGAGTCTCCATTGGCTCACACTGCCATGGTGGCGGGCGCACTTTGATGGCGGTGCGCGTCGCACCGCGGTGGTCGGGAAATGGGCTATGTATGGCCATACTAATGTGACGGGCGTGAGGACCACTGCTTGCGGGTGGAAAAAGGCATCCTAATGGAGCCCTTAGTCTTTCATACAGTCACTGAAACAGTTACTCACTCACCCACTCATGCACCCTCACATTCACCATTTACAGCCGCTCACACACCCACTCACTTACTTATACTAACACTTACGCAATCATTCACAAACACTCAATCACCTATACATTCACTCATGCATCTAGTCACTCACCCGTACAGCCACTCACACACCCACTCAACAATACAGCCACTCATGCACCCCTTCACTTACCCATACAAACACTAACACATTCATTACCACCCCATACAGCCACTGTCACACCCACTCACTCACTCACACACCCACGTGCTCACTTACACATACACCTACTCACTCATGCACCCACTCACTCACTAACACAAAAGCTTACTTACTCATATTTGTTCTTATATATACAAATACATATAGTCTTTGAGTTTTGAAGTGGGTTGTAGGTGTTTACCAGCCATGTTTCTTTTTATTCTGTTTGCATATTTGCAGTCACTCTTTTTTAAATAGAAAAAGTCCAGGGAAAGTGAACGCAGACCCTCGATGCCCTGATGAATTTGCCGTAAATTTGAAAAGGCAATGAAACATGTTGGCCATTTCTGAATGTGGTTACATGACATGACCGTGTTTTTAACCTTGGGATGACTCACATAATGAAATAAAGTGGAATGATATACGTGAGTCAGACCTAATTTTACTTGAGACTTCACGGGTCTTTCTTTTTTGGTTTTGGGGTTTGCTTTTTTCAAAAAAATGTTATACTTTTTCACACTTTCCTAAATGAGACACACAATTATTTTCATGAGAATGATATCGATGATGATAAAATCATGAGCAAACTGGTGAGAACCTGCCAACAGCTCCTCTGGTGTTGCGCACGTGAGATACTTTCTCATTTTTTCCTCACTTTTTCTTTCTTTCCACTGCACTATAGTCACCAATAGATGCTGGTTGAGTGACTTTATACATGGCTGGGTATTCTCACCTTTTGGGAATTAGTAAATATTAAGTTGTATGGCACCAGGGATTTAATGATAGTTCGTGATAAGAACTACTAATGAAGGAGTAATAGATTTTCACATTACCCTACTATGAATCCCATGTCTTTAATTGGTTTAAATGGATGCCTTGGTGTTACCAGGTCTGTTTTGTTGTATTACCCCTAAAGAAGGCCCTGGACAACCGGGAGGGCACTGTGCAATGTATTTAAAAGGTAGGACATGCACTTTTAAGTTTTACATGTCCTGGTAGTGAAAAACTCACAAATTTGTTTTTCACTACTTTTCCAATGGATAATATTGGGATTATCTTATTATATTTTATAAGTGGAATTTCCATTTGGAAAGAGATAAACCCTTCAAGCCTGGTGTTACTGGAATCACAATTTAAAATTCAAACTCATTGTGAATTTGGATTTTAAATTGCAATTCTGAAAATGCCACTATTAGAAAGGTGGCCTATTCTTGCTTTAGCCATTTGGTGCATATACCCTGTTTCTGGTCACATGACTGGGTTTAGTTAGCAGTTGGGCTTTGTGTATTCCTCCTAGACAGCCATGCACAATGGGAGATTAGGTGTGTCTAAATGGGCCATCTATGGAAGGATGGGACGGAGGAGTTGAGCATAGCCTCACTTACACCTGAGTAGGCTGATTCCTGTCCACACACAAAGAGCTGCATACCACCCTGTAGTAAGTCTGGAGCCAGGGCAGGCAGGGAGGACATACGTGCACTTCAAAGGCATGTCTTTGAAGTGTCCCCCACTTAAAAGGCACCACTGGGTATAAGTACAGGAGCACAGACACCACCACCACTTCTGTACATTTCTGGATCTGTGGATACTCTGCCAGTAAAAATGACTGCTGTGATGCTGAAGGATTGCTGCTCTGCTGGACTGCACTCTGCTGGACTCCTGCTTTGCTGTGCTGATTGCTGACTGCTTCCCTCTTGTCTGGGTGAGAGACTGGACCTGCATCTCTTGACCCTAGGATCCAGAGTGACTCTAAGGGCTAGTTGGCTGACCAACAGATCTGAAGCCTCAGGGATATAACTGGCTTCAAACCTTGCATCTGCACCTGCACACTGCCATATGTGATTCTACCCTGCCAAAGTAGTGCTTACCAGCGGAACCGATGCATCTTCTCTACTGAGCAACACATCTCTAGGCAAAACCGACGCTTCTCCTTGGCTGAGTGGTGCACCTCAACTAGAACCGATGCGTTGCCACTGCTGTGTGGAATGGAACTGTCACAAAAGACTCAAATTGTCACTACCACTCACATCTTGGGATCGCCTTCAGAACCGCCACTATGCAATGATTTCCCCGGTGCAGCTCCTTGCATCGCTCATTGACGGCAGCCTCGATGACAATGCCAAAACTCCTCATCGCAGGTTCACCGCTCATCGGAACCGACTCATCGCCTCGGGTTTGCATCTCATCCCGACATCTGACTTCACATCACAAGCCTCATTGACAGGATCCTCGAGTTCAACACAACAGGAACTCGCACAGCAGCCTCGCCGCATTGCGGAACTGGCACATCGCCTCAGCACATCTTCGACGCAGATCCATGCAATGCTCTGTAATCAGGATTTAAGGTACTCTGTTCAGCAGGCCTAACTAGGTCCCTGTAGCCAGTCTGCACCCCATTGTGGTCAGCCTGAACTTTGTCCCAGTCTGGCGTGACCAGATATCTCCCATAATTGCTTTGTGCGTTTGGTGCTATTTTTCGCTACAAACTTTAAAATTCTATATCTCTGGTTCTACTGTTTGGATTTTGTCCTTTTGGTCTTGTTTTATTTATTAAAATCAGAACTATTATTCAGTTTCAGTTTATTTGCATAATTAATAAAAACCATTGCAATGCAATAAAACAACAAGTTAAAACAATTTTACAAATGATATTAGAAAAAAACATTTCATAGTTTATGTATTTTTTAAGAATAAATATAACGACTGAGTAGAAGTTCTCCTGACCAAGCTGTTTTTAGTTCAGCTCATGTTGTGAGGGATCAAAGGTGCTCAGCTCCAGTCTGCTACTTCCCATCACTCCTAATGCCAGGCTTCAAATAAAGTCCTTCTAAGCGCAAAAAGTGGTTAAGTCTTTGATAAAGTGCATTATTTATTCATTGTAAGTGAATATTGCCAGGACTGATGTGATATGTGGAAGCTGCTCTCTTCCAATCCCCATGATCACCATGCAGATGTTCCAAGGGGACTGTCCTAAATCAGGTTTATGTCTTCTGTACTATTATTCTAAACTGGTATAGAATCATTTTGTATGGTCTTTTCACTATTTTACTGTTTGAAGAGTTTCACAAATATTTGTTTCCAAGTTAAACCTGACTGCTCCTGTCAAGCTATCAGAGGGTGAGCACAGGTTAATATGGGGTTTGCTTGTACCTTATTCTGACTAGGATTGTGGATATTGCTTGATCAGGGCTTATACCTCAGTCAACCAGTAACCCAGTTTCTAACATGTCTCAACAATGTTTCTTGTGATTTCAGATCCTGGAGGGTCATTTCTAGCTTTAGGTCCTCCATTTTGGTATGAGGTTCGCCCTCATGTATTTACAAAGGTTCAAGTCCATTAGTCACACTACTTTACAGAGAAGATGTACATGTAAACCCACACAATTATTGCCTAATACATTCTCCATTTGAACTGGGAACTTTTAAGGACATGGCACATATCTGTTCCATGCTACACACCATGGGTTGATGATGAACATGGACCTGTAGACTACCATGCATTCTGTTTTAAAAACTCTTCCACCTCAACTTATCTATTCTTCCACCTCAATCTTATTTTTGTGGTCCTATAAGCAAGATCCAAAATGAAGACAGTGCTTTGTCACATTCTTCATGGGTCCCCATTTCCTTATACCTCAAGATGATGATTCCAGAATCCAAAACCATCTTCCGTCTTCAGTGTGTTTGGTGACCAAGAACCCAGCCAGGGGGCTAGATCTAGCTCCTTCCTCTCTAGTGACAATGACCACAGATGCCAGTTTGAATTGACAGAGAGTCACTCTGGGACAGAATTCTTTCCAGGACACTTGGTCCTGGTTAGAATCAACCAAATCATTGAACACTTCTCCAATTTGCTGCATCCCTGGAAGAGAAAGCTGTCATTTTGCACACAAACAATCAAGTGGGAATGTGGTATGTGACAAAACATGGTGGTGCCAGTTCACACTCTCTGGCAGGAATGACTAATTGTTTTTTGCTAAGGGCAGACATTCACCTGTTATCCCTGACAGCCATCTACATCCAGAGATGGACAATGTAAGAACTGATACATTGAGCAACGTCTTTCCATCATCTAAATAATTCTTCCTGTGGGTGCATCTGTTTGAGGGAATTCGACAGAAAAGAATGCAAATATGAATTAATTACACCTTGAACTAAACCCAAGCAGACACTCTGCAAATCATTTTAGCAGGTGAAGACTCACCAGACCAAGAGAGATTCAACTAATACTCAGGAGATTCTCTCAACATTCAGCTTAATCTATTCTTTTTCAAGGAGATGGATCTGCAGCTGCTAGATAGATACCTTAACTTCTCAATGGCCTAAAGGTCTTCTGTTTCCTTTCCCCTCTTCACTTTTACCTAAAGTTCCTGCTGCGCCTTTACCTGACAGTTTGGTGTTAGAGAGCCTAGCTCTACATGATCTGTGAGTTTTTCCAGAGGTTGATTTAGCGATATATAACTTATGCAGATCATCTACATGGTGTCTTACAGCAAACATTGATGCTGGCAGTTTCTTCTCTACAGTTGGCCAGGTCTAAACTGGTGTGGCATGGTGAGCAAAAGAATGATGGATTTAACCCAGATCTCTTTACTGGGGGTGAATGTTTTGATTTGTTCTGCATTCCATCCATCAATTGTGTGTCTTTTGCTTTCTCGCCCTAAGTGCGCCAGTTATGCCCAGACGTGGGTCCTGGGCTCACTGTGCCACTGGAATCAAGCTATCCTTGCTGAAGAGGGGTGAAACCCCGAAACCGGTCCTAGGATGCTTGTTTCCGGTCCAGGGAGGACCTGACTTGGCAGTTCGGGCTGGACTGTTCCCATTAGGCACAGGATCAAGACTGATTTGCATATGGCCATGTCTAAACTGGGGTGGCATGGTGAGTAAAAGAATGATGGATTTAACCCAGATCTCTTGACTGGGGGTGAATGTTTTGATTTGTTCTGCATTCCGTCCATCAATTGTGTGTCTTTTGCTTTCTCGCCCTAAAAGCGCTAGGTATGCCCAGACGTGGGTCCTGGGCTCACTGTGCCACTGGAATCAAGCTATCCTGGGTGAAGAGGAGTGAAAACCCGAAACCGGTCGTAAGATGCTTGTTTCTGATCCAGGGAGGACCTGGCTTGGCAGTTCGGGCTGGATTGTTCCTATGAGGCACAGGGTCAAGACTGATTTGCATAGGGCCAGGTCTAAACTGGGGTGGCATGGTGAGCAAAAGAATGATGGATTTAACCCAGATCTGTTGACGGGCGATGAATGTTTTGATTTGTTCTGCATTCCATCCATCAATTGTGTGTCTTTTAGTTTCTTCTCTACAGTGCCAGGCAGCTCCTTTTCATACTTTTTATACCTGTTGGGGTAGCCTGGAGCTCACGCTTGATCTAGCTGCCAGCCTACTACACATCTTCTAGTTACTCAGGGCTAGGGTAAATTCAATTGCTCTTCCTTGGGATTTATCCCAGGTGCTTAATGTCCTTAAATTCCCTGCTTTTGAACTCTTCGAAGTGGTACCTTTACAGATTCTCTCTACAAAGGTTGTGTTCCTTAAAGCAATTATTTCGGCATGTATGCTTGGCGCTTCTTGCTTCTGATCCACCCCTTCTCGTTCTTCCTGAGGGTCTGTGTTGCAACCATTCTTGATTTTCTTCCAAAAGTTATTTCAGAATCTCACCTTCACCAGGAAATTATCCTTCCATACTTATAACCTTTTTCCTCCCAGGTTGACAAAATGCCTCTAAATTCTGTAGATGCTGGACGGGCAGTGCAAGTATATTTACAACATACATCAAATGTTTTCAACTCTGATTCCAAATGTGTCACTTTTGGTGTTGATAAACACAGTGCAAAACACCTGCTGTTTCTACCCTTATTCATTGTAGAACAATAATTTCCATGGCTTATGAGTTCTTGAATGTTCCTCTGTCTGCAACAGTGGTGAGTCATTCCACTTTTGGCACTGCATCCTAATATGCTTTTGCTGTAGTTGTAACAACTTTGTATATTTGTCAAACAACTACATGTACCACATGTGCTTTCCTGGACACTTTCATTAAACACTACAGACTTCAGTGTGTGGACGCTGGTGCTGCTTACATTCCCACTCTTCTTGGTTCTGAAGCTGTATACATTCTATTTTTTGTTTGTTGAAAACAAACTAACCACATGTGCAGCATCATTATCTTGTCATAGAATATAATATAATATATCAGTGCCTGTTCCCATTGCTTATTACACCCTCGCTGATTAGGAACGGAAGGTGGAAGAGGAGTAAGTGGCAATGACCCGATTTATTGCTAATAATCTTTTTTAGACTCGGTCACACTTGCCCTCATCCCATTCCTTCTTTCTTTCCTCTCTCCATGGAGTAGACGGTAATAATCATGAATTTAATATTATTGGTTATTTACAGGACGTTTCTTAGGAGGGTGACCCTCATCAATCCCAGGGGAAAAGTAGGAGTTCCCAAATATGGGTTTTCAGGGCACCTTTTCCAATGGAAGGTCACCGTCATTGATTAATAAGGAGACAAGGGAGAATAGGACTCAGTGTAATCATGATGACCAGTAAGTAATCAAGTCAATTAGCCAAATACGTACATGGAAGGCTACCCGAGAGGTCCCAATACCTCTGCAAGCACCAGTGAGAAAACCAACTCAGACATGCAGCATTAGGTTTTTCACGTCAAAGAAGGACTCTGTGGTATCACAAGACTCACTCAATGCCTTATGGGTGTTATAGACAGTCAACCTGCCACAAAATAGCTGAAGCAAGGCCTGCTTCACTACAAAATAAGGAAGGTATACAACAATATCAATATGCTATTGATCTGTGATACCCAGATGTGTATTTCCTCCTATCCCAGGATTGTTCTAGGCCTACAGGCTTCTATATTTGAGGGCACAGTGGAAGAACGCGCGCCAAAGTAATGTATCTTCTAGGTGAGCGCCAGAGGTATACCATCATACGGTAAACAGACATAACATCGAATAAAAAATATCGACTGGACAGAATATCGAGTTTTTAATATAGAATGGACAGAATATCGAATTGCCAAAATATAGTGGTGAAGAATATCGAAAATCAGGTAAGAAATATCGATTTAAATAATATAGAAGTAAGTAATATCGACAGTCATAATATAGTTGTTAAAAATATCGCATTTTTTTATAGTGTTTTAAGTGTTAGTATATGTGTTAAAATGTATTAATTTTGGAATGTATGTTTGAATATTTTTAAAGTAATTAATTTTATGTTATTTAATATTTGTGTAATTTAATTCCGTAGCGGGTTGTGGGTTTATAGGGGATTAGGGTGGGAAGTAATTTAATTATAGTACATTAAATTATAATTTTTTCCTAAATATTAATTATTTTTATTTTAATTTTGTGTTTTACTTCTGTAGAGGGTTGTGGGTTTATAGGGAAATAGGGTGGGAAGTAATTTAATTGTTATTAGGTAATTATTAATTGGTATTGAAAATTAATTGGTTGTTGATTAATTATTAATTGGTAAATAATTTGTATTAATTGGTAATTAATTTGTATTAATTGTTTAAATGGACGCGCTTTTCGGAAACCGGGTGACACTTACCTTCGCCTTCCTGCTTTCTTTTCCTGCCGTGAGGGGAACGGCCATCGAGGGGGAGATCTTAGCTGCAGTCCAGCATCGCCGACGCCGTGAGGGGAACGGCCACCTAGACTACAACCCCCAGACACTAACACATTCATTACCACCCCATACAGCCACTGTCACACCCACTCACTCACTCACACACCCACGTGCTCACTTACACATACACCTACTCACTCATGCACCCACTCACTCACTAACACAAAAGCTTACTTACTCATATTTGTTCTTATATATACAAATACATATAGTCTTTGAGTTTTGAAGTGGGTTGTAGGTGTTTACCAGCCATGTTTATTTTTATTCTGTTTGCATATTTGCAGTCACTCTTTTTTAAATAGAAAAAGTCCAGGGAAAGTGAACGCAGACCCTCGATGCCCTGATGAATTTGCCGTAAATTTGAAAAGGCAATGAAACATGTTGGCCATTTCTGAATGTGGTTACATGACATGACCGTGTTTTTAACCTTGGGATGACTCACATAATGAAATAAAGTGGAATGATATACGTGAGTCAGACCTAATTTTACTTGAGACTTCACGGGTCTTTCTTTTTTGGTTTTGGGGTTTGCTTTTTTCAAAAAAATGTTATACTTTTTCACACTTTCCTAAATGAGACACACAATTATTTTCATGAGAATGATATCGATGATGATAAAATCATGAGCAAACTGGTGAGAACCTGCCAACAGCTCCTCTGGTGTTGCGCACGTGAGATACTTTCTCATTTTTTCCTCACTTTTTCTTTCTTTCCACTGCACTATAGTCACCAATAGATGCTGGTTGAGTGACTTTATACATGGCTGGGTATTCTCACCTTTTGGGAATTAGTAAATATTAAGTTGTATGGCACCAGGGATTTAATGATAGTTCGTGATAAGAACTACTAATGAAGGAGTAATAGATTTTCACATTAGCCTACTATGAATCCCATGTCTTTAATTGGTTTAAATGGGTGCCTTGGTGTTACCAGGTCTGTTTTGTTGTATTACCCCTAAAGAAGGCCCTGGACAACCGGGAGGGCACTGTGCAATGTATTTAAAAGGTAGGACATGCACTTTTAAGTTTTACATGTCCTGGTAGTGAAAAACTCACAAATTTGTTTTTCACTACTTTTCCAATGGATAATATTGGGATTATCTTATTATATTTTATAAGTGGAATTTCCATTTGGAAAGAGATAAACCCTTCAAGCCTGGTGTTACTGGAATCACAATTTAAAATTCAAACTCATTGTGAATTTGGATTTTAAATTGCAATTCTGAAAATGCCACTATTAGAAAGGTGGCCTATTCTTGCTTTAGCCATTTGGTGCATATACCCTGTTTCTGGTCACATGACTGGGTTTAGTTAGCAGTTGGGCTTTGTGTATTCCTCCTAGACAGCCATGCACAATGGGAGATTAGGTGTGTCTAAATGGGCCATCTATGGAAGGATGGGACGGAGGAGTTGAGCATAGCCTCACTTACACCTGAGTAGGCTGATTCCTGTCCACACACAAAGAGCTGCATACCACCCTGTAGTAAGTCTGGAGCCAGGGCAGGCAGGGAGGACATACGTGCACTTCAAAGGCATGTCTTTGAAGTGTCCCCCACTTAAAAGGCACCACTGGGTATAAGTACAGGAGCACAGACACCACCACCACTTCTGTACATTTCTGGATCTGTGGATACTCTGCCAGTAAAAATGACTGCTGTGATGCTGAAGGATTGCTGCTCTGCTGGACTGCACTCTGCTGGACTCCTGCTTTGCTGTGCTGATTGCTGACTGCTTCCCTCTTGTCTGGGTGAGAGACTGGACCTGCATCTCTTGACCCTAGGATCCAGAGTGACTCTAAGGGCTAGTTGGCTGACCAACAGATCTGAAGCCTCAGGGATATAACTGGCTTCAAACCTTGCATCTGCACCTGCACACTGCCATATGTGATTCTACCCTGCCAAAGTAGTGCTTACCAGCGGAACCGATGCATCTTCTCTACTGAGCAACACATCTCTAGGCAAAACCGACGCTTCTCCTTGGCTGAGTGGTGCACCTCAACTAGAACCGATGCGTTGCCACTGCTGTGTGGAATGGAACTGTCACAAAAGACTCAAATTGTCACTACCACTCACATCTTGGGATCGCCTTCAGAACCGCCACTATGCAATGATTTCCCCGGTGCAGCTCCTTGCATCGCTCATTGACGGCAGCCTCGATGACAATGCCAAAACTCCTCATCGCAGGTTCACCGCTCATCGGAACCGACTCATCGCCTCGGGTTTGCATCTCATCCCGACATCTGACTTCACATCACAAGCCTCATTGACAGGATCCTCGAGTTCAACACAACAGGAACTCGCACAGCAGCCTCGCCGCATCCCGGAACTGGCACATCGCCTCAGCACATCTTCGACGCAGATCCATGCAATGCTCTGTAATCAGGATTTAAGGTACTCTGTTCAGCAGGCCTAACTAGGTCCCTGTAGCCAGTCTGCACCCCATTGTGGTCAGCCTGAACTTTGTCCCAGTCTGGCGTGACCAGATATCTCCCATAATTGCTTTGTGCGTTTGGTGCTATTTTTCGCTACAAACTTTAAAATTCTATATCTCTGGTTCTACTGTTTGGATTTTGTCCTTTTGGTCTTGTTTTATTTATTAAAATCAGAACTATTATTCAGTTTCAGTTTATTTGCATAATTAATAGAAACCATTGCAATGCAATAAAACAACAAGTTAAAACAATTTTACAAATGATATTAGAAAAAAACATTTCATAGTTTATGTATTTTTTAAGAATAAATATAACGACTGAGTAGAAGTTCTCCTGACCAAGCTGTTTTTAGTTCAGCTCATGTTGTGAGGGATCAAAGGTGCTCAGCTCCAGTCTGCTACTTCCCATCACTCCTAATGCCAGGCTTCAAATAAAGTCCTTCTAAGCGCAAAAAGTGGTTAAGTCTTTGATAAAGTGCATTATTTATTCATTGTAAGTGAATATTGCCAGGACTGATGTGATATGTGGAAGCTGCTCTCTTCCAATCCCCATGATCACCATGCAGATGTTCCAAGGGGACTGTCCTAAATCAGGTTTATGTCTTCTGTACTATTATTCTAAACTGGTATAGAATCATTTTGTATGGTCTTTTCACTATTTTACTGTTTGAAGAGTTTCACAAATATTTGTTTCCAAGTTAAACCTGACTGCTCCTGTCAAGCTATCAGAGGGTGAGCACAGGTTAATATGGGGTTTGCTTGTACCTTATTCTGACTAGGATTGTGGATATTGCTTGATCAGGGCTTATACCTCAGTCAACCAGTAACCCAGTTTCTAACATGTCTCAACAATGTTTCTTGTGATTTCAGATCCTGGAGGGTCATTTCTAGCTTTAGGTCCTCCATTTTGGTATGAGGTTCGCCCTCATGTATTTACAAAGGTTCAAGTCCATTAGTCACACTACTTTACAGAGAAGATGTACATGTAAACCCACACAATTATTGCCTAATACATTCTCCATTTGAACTGGGAACTTTTAAGGACATGGCACATATCTGTTCCATGCTACACACCATGGGTTGATGATGAACATGGACCTGTAGACTACCATGCATTCTGTTTTAAAAACTCTTCCACCTCAACTTATCTATTCTTCCACCTCAATCTTATTTTTGTGGTCCTATAAGCAAGATCCAAAATGAAGACAGTGCTTTGTCACATTCTTCATGGGTCCCCATTTCCTTATACCTCAAGATGATGATTCCAGAATCCAAAACCATCTTCCGTCTTCAGTGTGTTTGGTGACCAAGAACCCAGCCAGGGGGCTAGATCTAGCTCCTTCCTCTCTAGTGACAATGACCACAGATGCCAGTTTGAATTGACAGAGAGTCACTCTGGGACAGAATTCTTTCCAGGACACTTGGTCCTGGTTAGAATCAACCAAATCATTCAACACTTCTCCAATTTGCTGCATCCCTGGAAGAGAAAGCTGTCATTTTGCACACAAACAATCAAGTGGGAATGTGGTATGTGACAAAACATGGTGGTGCCAGTTCACACTCTCTGGCAGGAATGACTAATTGTTTTTTGCTAAGGGCAGACATTCACCTGTTATCCCTGACAGCCATCTACATCCAGAGATGGACAATGTAAGAACTGATACATTGAGCAACGTCTTTCCATCATCTAAATAATTCTTCCTGTGGGTGCATCTGTTTGAGGGAATTCGACAGAAAAGAATGCAAATATGAATTAATTACACCTTGAACTAAACCCAAGCAGACACTCTGCAAATCATTTTAGCAGGTGAAGACTCACCAGACCAAGAGAGATTCAACTAATACTCAGGAGATTCTCTCAACATTCAGCTTAATCTATTCTTTTTCAAGGAGATGGATCTGCAGCTGCTAGATAGATACCTTAACTTCTCAATGGCCTAAAGGTCTTCTGTTTCCTTTCCCCTCTTCACTTTTACCTAAAGTTCCTGCTGCGCCTTTACCTGACAGTTTGGTGTTAGAGAGCCTAGCTCTACATGATCTGTGAGTTTTTCCAGAGGTTGATTTAGCGATATATAACTTATGCAGATCATCTACATGGTGTCTTACAGCAAACATTGATGCTGGCAGTTTCTTCTCTACAGTTGGCCAGGTCTAAACTGGTGTGGCATGGTGAGCAAAAGAATGATGGATTTAACCCAGATCTCTTTACTGGGGGTGAATGTTTTGATTTGTTCTGCATTCCATCCATCAATTGTGTGTCTTTTGCTTTCTCGCCCTAAGTGCGCCAGTTATGCCCAGACGTGGGTCCTGGGCTCACTGTGCCACTGGAATCAAGCTATCCTTGCTGAAGAGGGGTGAAACCCCGAAACCGGTCCTAGGATGCTTGTTTCCGGTCCAGGGAGGACCTGACTTGGCAGTTCGGGCTGGACTGTTCCCATTAGGCACAGGATCAAGACTGATTTGCATATGGCCATGTCTAAACTGGGGTGGCATGGTGAGTAAAAGAATGATGGATTTAACCCAGATCTCTTGACTGGGGGTGAATGTTTTGATTTGTTCTGCATTCCGTCCATCAATTGTGTGTCTTTTGCTTTCTCGCCCTAAAAGCGCTAGGTATGCCCAGACGTGGGTCCTGGGCTCACTGTGCCACTGGAATCAAGCTATCCTGGGTGAAGAGGAGTGAAAACCCGAAACCGGTCGTAAGATGCTTGTTTCTGATCCAGGGAGGACCTGGCTTGGCAGTTCGGGCTGGATTGTTCCTATGAGGCACAGGGTCAAGACTGATTTGCATAGGGCCAGGTCTAAACTGGGGTGGCATGGTGAGCAAAAGAATGATGGATTTAACCCAGATCTGTTGACGGGCGATGAATGTTTTGATTTGTTCTGCATTCCATCCATCAATTGTGTGTCTTTTAGTTTCTTCTCTACAGTGCCAGGCAGCTCCTTTTCATACTTTTTATACCTGTTGGGGTAGCCTGGAGCTCACGCTTGATCTAGCTGCCAGCCTACTACACATCTTCTAGTTACTCAGGGCTAGGGTAAATTCAATTGCTCTTCCTTGGGATTTATCCCAGGTGCTTAATGTCCTTAAATTCCCTGCTTTTGAACTCTTCGAAGTGGTACCTTTACAGATTCTCTCTACAAAGGTTGTGTTCCTTAAAGCAATTATTTCGGCATGTATGCTTGGCGCTTCTTGCTTCTGATCCACCCCTTCTCGCTCTTCCTGAGGGTCTGTGTTGCAACCATTCTTGATTTTCTTCCAAAAGTTATTTCAGAATCTCACCTTCACCAGGAAATTATCCTTCCATACTTATAACCTTTTTCCTCCCAGGTTGACAAAATGCCTCTAAATTCTGTAGATGCTGGACGGGCAGTGCAAGTATATTTACAACATACATCAAATGTTTTCAACTCTGATTCCAAATGTGTCACTTTTGGTGTTGATAAACACAGTGCAAAACACCTGCTGTTTCTACCCTTATTCATTGTAGAACAATAATTTCCATGGCTTATGAGTTCTTGAATGTTCCTCTGTCTGCAACAGTGGTGAGTCATTCCACTTTTGGCACTGCATCCTAATATGCTTTTGCTGTAGTTGTAACAACTTTGTATATTTGTCAAACAACTACATGTACCACATGTGCTTTCCTGGACACTTTCATTAAACACTACAGACTTCAGTGTGTGGACGCTGGTGCTGCTTACATTCCCACTCTTCTTGGTTCTGAAGCTGTATACATTCTATTTTTTGTTTGTTGAAAACAAACTAACCACATGTGCAGCATCATTATCTTGTCATAGAATATAATATAATATATCAGTGCCTGTTCCCATTGCTTATTACACCCTCGCTGATTAGGAACGGAAGGTGGAAGAGGAGTAAGTGGCAATGACCCGATTTATTGCTAATAATCTTTTTTAGACTCGGTCACACTTGCCCTCATCCCATTCCTTCTTTCTTTCCTCTCTCCATGGAGTAGACGGTAATATTCATGAATTTAATATTATTGGTTATTTACAGGACGTTTCTTAGGAGGGTGACCCTCATCAATCCCAGGGGAAAAGTAGGAGTTCCCAAATATGGGTTTTCAGGGCACCTTTTCCAATGGAAGGTCACCGTCATTGATTAATAAGGAGACAAGGGAGAATAGGACTCAGTGTAATGATGATGACCAGTAAGTAATCAAGTCAATTAGCCAAATACGTACATGGAAGGCTACCCGAGAGGTCCCAATACCTCTGCAAGCACCAGTGAGAAAACCAACTCAGACATGCAGCATTAGGTTTTTCACGTCAAAGAAGGACTCTGTGGTATCACAAGACTCACTCAATGCCTTATGGGTGTTATAGACAGTCAACCTGCCACAAAATAGCTGAAGCAAGGCCTGCTTCACTACAAAATAAGGAAGGTATACAACAATATCAATATGCTATTGATCTGTGATACCCAGATGTGTATTTCCTCCTATCCCAGGATTGTTCTAGGCCTACAGGCTTCTATATTTGAGGGCACAGTGGAAGAACGCGCGCCAAAGTAATGTATCTTCTAGGTGAGCGCCAGAGGTATACCATCATACGGTAAACAGACATAACATCGAATAAAAAATATCGACTGGACAGAATATCGAGTTTTTAATATAGAATGGACAGAATATCGAATTGCCAAAATATAGTGGTGAAGAATATCGAAAATCAGGTAAGAAATATCGATTTAAATAATATAGAAGTAAGTAATATCGACAGTCATAATATAGTTGTTAAAAATATCGCATTTTTTTATAGTGTTTTAAGTGTTAGTATATGTGTTAAAATGTATTAATTTTGGAATGTATGTTTGAATATTTTTAAAGTAATTAATTTTATGTTATTTAATATTTGTGTAATTTAATTCCGTAGCGGGTTGTGGGTTTATAGGGGATTAGGGTGGGAAGTAATTTAATTATAGTACATTAAATTATAATTTTTTCCTAAATATTAATTATTTTTATTTTAATTTTGTGTTTTACTTCTGTAGAGGGTTGTGGGTTTATAGGGAAATAGGGTGGGAAGTAATTTAATTGTTATTAGGTAATTATTAATTGGTATTGAAAATTAATTGGTTGTTGATTAATTATTAATTGGTAAATAATTTGTATTAATTGGTAATTAATTTGTATTAATTGTTTAAATGGACGCGCTTTTCGGAAACCGGGTGACACTTACCTTCGCCTTCCTGCTTTCTTTTCCTGCCGTGAGGGGAACGGCCATCGAGGGGGAGATCTTAGCTGCAGTCCAGCATCGCCGACGCCGTGAGGGGAACGGCCACCTAGACTACAACCCCCAGAATTCCTGGCACTGGGCTCATGCTGATGATGATATCCGGCAGCGCCTAGGCCATTCAAAAGCCCTACAGGTGCCCCGCAGCGCGGGACGCGCTTTTCGGAAACAGGGTGACACTTACCTTCTCCTTCCTGCTTTCTTTTCCTGCCGTGAGGGGAACGGCCATCGAGGGGGAGATCTTAGCTGCAGTCCAGCATAGCCGACGCCGTGAGGGGAACGGCCACCTAGACTACAACCCCCAGAATTCCTGGCACTGGGCGCTTGCCGATGATGATATCCGGCAGCGCCTAGGCCATTCAAAATCCCTACAGGTGCCCCGCAGCACGGGAGGCGCTTTTCGGAAACCGGGTGACACTTACCTTTGCCTTCCTGCTTTCTTTTCCTGCCGTGAGGGGAACGGCCATCGAGGGGGAGATCTTAGCTGCAGTCCAGCATCGCCGACGCCGTGAGGGGAATGGCCACCTAGACTACAACCCCCAGAATTCCTGGCACTGGGCGCTTGCCGATGATGATATCCGGCAGCGCCTAGGCCATTCAAAAGCCCTACAGGTGCCCCGCAGTGCGGGATGCGCTTTTCGGAAACCCGGTGACACTTACCTTCGCCTTCCTGCTTTCTTTTCCTGCCGTGAGGGGAACGGCCATCGAGGGGGAGATCTTAGCTGCAGTCCAGCATCGCCGACGCCGTGAGGGGAATGGCCACCTAGACTACAACCCCCAGAATTCCTGGCACTGGGCGCTTTCCGATGATTATATCCGGCAGCGCCTAGGCCATTCAAAAGCCCTACAGGTGCCCCGCAGCGCGGGACGCGCGCGGGACGCGCCCGGGCCAAGGGCAGGCCCGTCCTTGCCCGTCGGGGTCCGGAGGAGGCTGGCCTGGGCAATCCCACTAACATTTGCTGCTGGACCTTCGAACTGTAAGTGTTGTGGTGTGGATGTTTGGCCATGGGATTTGCCTGATTGTCCTTGCAGGTTACCGGAGTAAATTCATTTAATTAGCCTCATTTGACTGTCAGCTGTTAACGCTATTTCTTTTGGTTTTGTGCTAATTGACTCTCGTGGACTTGGCCATACATTTTCGTCCCGTGGCACAGGTCACGCAGGATATAAGTTGATACCATCTGTGGGTTGCAGAAAACTGGTCTGGGCTACCCCCCCCATTGTCTTTACACAGGTCGTTGTTTTCTTCCCTTTTCTCTTCTCCTTTTGTGGGAAGCTATTCATTTCCACCTTGCTTGTTTTATACAGTTGTGTGTGTTTTTTTTAAATTTTTTAAATGAGTAGGAGGGAAAATAAAAAGACTGCTACTGGGGGTGGAGTAATGGGCACCTTGGACCAATTCATCACAAGAGCGGCTTCGGTCTTGGAGAAAGAGATTGCCAATACAGAGCGGCGGCTCTCATTAGAACCTATGATGAAGAAAAGATCTTCCTTGGGCCCGTTAGCCACAGCTCATTCACCCATTCAATCTGCTTCTATGGTCATGCAGACGAGGGCTATCGATCCCCTGTCCCCTCAACCTCTTAGCTCTGGCAGCGAATCTGTCAATTCTGTCAGTGCTCCTTCTCCTGTGCATGTAGCTGTTCGCAGTAAAAAGAAAAGAGCTACTACTAGAGCTGCTGTGGCAAACAGGCTTAAATCTACCATTGCTACGACTGACCCTTCCACTAAAAGGAAAAGGGGGGGTGAGCCACAAAGACCACATTCCGCCAAAATGCCGAGACTAAAAACTCAAGCAAAGTCGGTGATCTCCGGCCAGGTTATTGAGTCAGCCCTCCCTACTACTTCAACCATTCTTCCTAACCTTATAGATAATGCTGACTTTAGCCTCCCAGGTGGCGCAGATATGTGGCGCAGGCTAGAGAACCTTATGTCCACTTTAATAACTCCTATTACCTATAGGTTACAAAAAATTGAGGATAATTTATCTAAACTCCTCATACCAGGTAATTTTTCAAATAAGGATCTCCCTGCCTCCGAAAGTCAATCTCTTCCTTTACTGCCCCCTTCTAACTCAACAGACATTAGGCCTGACACCTTTCTTCCACCTCAGCCTATAGTCGATCTCCTAAGTCAACCTTCCAGGGTTTCTAATGCTACTGGGTTGGGTGCTGTTAAATCTTCCTCTCCAACTCATAGGCTGCTGCCTCAGCTTGGGATTGTGGCTGATTTGGGCAATACTTCAGGAGAATTTGCTCAAACACCTCTGTCCTCCTCTCAGGAGCACATATTGATCCCAGTTAGCAAGCCAAATGGTCCCCCTCTTGCTAGCAGCAGCGTCACTATCAGCAAAAACCCATATAGGTTAAGTCCCTCACTTCATCTCGACACGAAGATGGATAAGTCCATGCAAGGATCTAGGCTGACTAGGGACTCTCTCCACTTACCGCCGGAAGCTGCACCCCTAGTGGTTATTTTGAGTAATGTGCCTCAAAGTCAGAGTAGACGCGCCGAATCCACGGGGCAACTGCTGTACAAAACAAGACACTGGCTTAGCACTAAACTCAAGGGAGCAGGTTATTGGAATGAGGACATTCTTAACCACATGATTATGGCTAGACGCAGCTCATGGGTTGGTCCCCGCTACAAGGATTCGAAAGGAGACTGTGTGACAATTAATTTTGATAATATTTATTCCCCCAGACTGATACTCAACATCTTGGGTGGAGCCTCTAGGCTTAAAGCTGACTCAATACTAGTTTTACCACTGGGGTTTTTTTATGATCAGGGTCCACACCCATCCTACCCATGGTTCCCTACTAAGGAACCTGGGTTTCTTAGAGCAACCCCGAGGTGTGACCGTAGACTTGGAGAGATCCCTGTACAAAATAGGTTTGCTCCACTATCCGACCTAGAAGCTTGCGATTGACCGCCAGTAATTAAATCGCCATGTAGGGACCACATAGAGGAGTGTGACAAAGGCCCTAACTATTCTTCGCTCCTCTTGGCAGCTCAATCAATAGCCCAAGGTCGGGACTCCCTGTGCGTGACACCGACCCTTTCCACTATAGAGCATCAGGTTCCCTGTGAGATGTCCTTAGGCCCAAACCCTCCTGTCCTGATGTCTTGGAACATTGCTGGGCTATCTTCTAAACTTTGTTCAATTGAATGGTCGGATTTGGTAGATAGTCACGATTTCATTGCATTCCAAGAGACTTGGTCAATGACTATAATCCACCGCCCGGGTTATCTGGCTTTCGCCAAAGTAGCAACCACTAAAAAGCTAGGACGTCCCAGTGGTGGGTTATTGATTTGGGTCAAGCAGCACTCATCATTTCAGATTAGAGAAATACCAACGAATAGCGGAGACATCTTGGCTCTTAAAATCTTGAGGGATGGTTTGGTGCTGTTTACCTTGATTAACATTTATTCACGAGGTCAAGTGGGGGGCAGACAGTCGCCTACTATACAGCATTTGGACTCCCTCTGTGATGATTTAATTTGCCCCAAATCCTTGGTGGTAATGGGTGACTTTAACTGCACCTTTGAGCCCCTGGGCTATGAAGATGGCAGTTTAAGTGCAGAAGAGGACTCAATTTGGGGTGTTCCATCTTTGTCTCTTACTCCCATTAACAAGTGGACTGAGGCGGCCCTTCAACTTAAAGGTTTTTCCCTGGGGCGGGGTTTAAGGGCTCTAAATGGTAGAAACCCTTCAGATCTGAATGGTAGTCACACTTTCTCAAATGGGAGGAGTGGCAGCAGGATAGATTACATCTTTGTTAGCCTGGACTTATGGCCCACTGTATTGGACATGGCGGTCATTCCCAGACCCGAAAGTGACCATGATCCCTTATCAATGAGGCTGGCCTTAACGATTTTAGCATATAACAATTCTGAGCGTGAGACGCTAACTGGTGATCTGGTAGTATCAAACGATTCCCGTCGTTTGAAGTGGGCTCTCATATCAGGTAATGATGGTATCCTAAGTAAACTTTGTATGCTAATTGAGGAAACTCTATCCAAATTTTCAGCCTTAAACCCCCTAGACGAATCCCCCTAAAGTCTAACGAGTGAACATGAGGCTCTTTTTGCCAAGGTGAAGTCCCTATTAACTGGGAAAAAACAGAAAAATAAATCTTTCGTACGGAAGGCTGCCAAATGGTATGACAAAGAGTGCTCTGCAGCCTTTAATCGGCTTTCTATGGCCATTAAGTCCAAAGATATTGAGCTAATCAAAACTGTAAGGGCTGAGTATAAAAAGGCTCTTTTTAAAGCAAAAAAACGCTTTGATGAGGATAGATGGGAGGACCTGACGAAGGCCTCGTATGAGAAGAATTGGTCACATTTTTGGCAATTAATTAAATGGGGCAGTGGGGTGGAAGTTTCCACCCCACATAATAATGTCCCCACTGACAAATGGGTTTCCCATTATCAAGCCCAGATTACTTGCCCACTGAGCTCTGTATCTGGCTATAGCGAACTAGCAACTTCGGAGGTTTTAACTTTTGGCCTGTCGGAAATTGAGGCCTCTATAGATTCGGCACCAGTAGGTAGGGCACCCGGTCCGGATTGCATCTCTTCGGATCTTTTTAAACGAGATAGAAATAATTGGGCTAGGTATACTTGTATTCTGATCAATGCTATAGCTCGGGGCGCTCCTTTACCCGCTTCCTGGCTAGGCGCAGAAATTGTTCCAATTTTTAAAAAAGGAGATCGTTCTTGTCCCGGCAATTATAGACCCATTAGTTTAATTGACTCACTCCAAAAAATAGTGGCCAGGACTATATTAGCAAGGGTTCAAGAATGGTTAGATGAGTCTAGGGTGCTATCTGACTACCAAGCTGTCTTTAGGTCACATGTAAGCACCATCGATCAGGTATTTAGATTTATTATGATTTATTGGCGTACGGTCATTTTATCAGGGGGGACTCTGTATGCAGCATTTGTTAACTTAAAATCTGCCTTTGACTTAGTCCCCCGCAACAAACTTTGGGATTCCCTTAAGGAAGCCGGTATGCCGACCCCTCTTTTACTCTTTATTATTAGACTCCATACTTCGAACTTTGCCCAAGTTCGATGGGGTCAACAGGGTGAAACAACTGACAAATTCCCTGTAAATAGAGGCGTCAGGCAGGGATGCGTTTTAGCTCCAACCCTGTTTTCCCTTTATATAAATAGGGTTATATCCTACTATACAAATTATCCAACCGATGCCCCTACTTTAGATGGTTCCAGGGTTCCGCTTCTTATGTTTGCAGACGATACGCTCATTTTATCAAAAACTCAATCTGGTCTGCAGAGGGCCCTGGATCGATTCATGGTGTTTTGCAATGACCATGACTTGGTAATCAATGTTGATAAGACTAAGTACATGGTGATGCATAAACATAAAATAATCAAGAGTCAAGTGTCACTGAATGGCACTCCTCTAGAACAGACCGATACATTCCCATATTTGGGCATTACAATGAATAGAAAGTTATCTTGGAAGCCACAGATAGATTTATTTGCTCTGAAACACAACCAGCTTGCTGGAGCTATTCTGAAAGAATTCAGAGCTTCGTATACAAAATCAGTGGGACCTGCAATTGCTCTACATAAGGGGAAAGTTAGAGCATCAATCATATATGGGGCGGAGATTTGGGGCTTTGACAACTTATTGCCTCTAGTTAAAGCACAAAACAAGTTCTTGCGTTCACTTACGTCCCTCCCACAATCCACCCCTATAAAGCCCTTATTGTTAGATCTGGGGTGCAGGGCATTTAACGAGGAGGCCGAGTATAGACCTCTCTCCTATTGGAGAAGACTGTGGACCACCCCCGAGTTGCTATCGTATGCCAATGCAATTTGGTATATTAAGAATCTTGATACGCAAAAGCGAATTGCCTGGCTTCAAAATATCAAAAAGGGCTTGACTGAAATGAGGTTGAGCCATTTGTGGGTGGATCCTAGGGGTAATCAGTTCCCCAGTAAGCTTGAGTTCAAAACTTTATATTGGGAATTTAGGTTAAGAAAACTGTGGTCTGATATGAACAGCAGATCATTATCCGGTCTCTTCTTGGATCATAAATTTTTAGGTAGCTTTGAACCCTACTGGAATTTCATTTCCAAAGTAGGGGACCGCAAACTATACCATCAGTTTAGAGTGGGGTCTCTCCCGCTCAGTTCTTTCAGCTACAAGTGGAAGGGCGGAACAGATAGATACTGTCCTATCTGCAAAACACAGGATGAGTCCACCGCCCATGTCTTGTTTGTGTGCCCAGCCTTTGCTCTTCCCAGGAAGATATGGCTAAAGCCGATCTGTTCTAACTTAGGCACCAGATCACATAAATGGCTATGCGTCTTCTAAGAACTAACACCCGAGAGGACATAGTTGTTGCTCTAGCCAAATTCCTCAGTTGGTCTTGGGCCATACGCAGGGTCCAGGTAAACAGGAACGATCGCTTAGTGCTTCCAGATTTAGAATTCTAAATTCACCTAGTCCTGTTATATCTAGTTTTCTTTTTCTTTTATTTCTTTTATTAAACAATGAAAGATCCCTGCTTTTTACATGGTTTTAGTATGACCTCTTGGGCTGGTCCCATTTGGAGGGTTTTGTTGTATTTGTTTTATGTAGATCTTTTATTCCTATTGTAGTGTATCTTTCATGATGTAACAATCGAATAAAGATTTGTTGATTGATAATTATGTTAATTGTATTATTTTATCATTTGTAGCGGGTTGTGGGTTTATAGGGGAATATGGTGGGAAGTAATTTAATTGTAAATAATTCATTATTGAAATAATGTTTGTATATTGATAATTAATTTATTATTAAATAATTATTAATTGGTATTATTTGTATTTATTAATTTTTGGTATCGAAAATTAATTCGTTGTTAATCAATTATTAATAGGTAATTAATTAAAACAAATATATTGGTATTTATAATTAATTAATTAATTATAAAATATTGTGTGATTGGTAAATAATTGTAATACTTTTTTTGGTATTAATAATTAATTTATTTTAATAAAATATTTAATTATTATTTTCCCTACTATTGCACTCACTGGAGTGGGAATAGTAATTTTTACCCCTACGCTATCCAACGCTTTCCCTACTATTGCACTCACTGGAGTGGGAATAATAATTTTTACCCCTACGCTATCCAACGCTTTCCCTAATGTTGCACTTTTTGGAGTGGGAATAGTAAATTTTACCCTCCCGCTATCCAACGCTTTCCCTACTGTTGCACTCTCTGGAGTGGGAATAGTAATTTTTACCCCCACGCTATCCAACGCTTTCCCTACTGTTGCACTCTTTGGAGTGGGAATAGTAATTTTTACCCCTACGCCATCTGACGTTTTCCCTACTGTTGCACTGACTGGAGTGGGAATAGTAAATTTTGCCCTCCCACTATCCAACGCTTTCCCTACTGTTGCACTCTCTGGAGTGGGAATAGTAATTTTTACTCCTACGCTATCCAACGCTTTCCCTACTGTTGCACTCTCTGGAGTGGGAATAATAATTTTTACCCCTACGTTATCCAACGCTTTCCCTACTGTTGCACTAACTGGAGTGGGAATAGTAAATTTTACCCTCACGCTATCCAATGGTTTCCCTACTGTTGCACTCTCTGGAGTGGGAATAGTAATTTTTACCCCTACGCTATCCAATGCTTTCCCTATTATTGCACTCTCTGGAGTGGGAATAGTAATTTTTAACTCCCGCTATCCAACGTTTTCCCTACTGTTGCACTCTCTGGAGTGGGAATAGTAATTTTTACCCTCCCGCTATCCAACGCTTTCCCTACTATTGCACTTACTGGAGTGGTAATAGTAACTTTTACCTGCCCGCTATCCTACGCAAAAAATATTGAATATTTTTAATTAATATTACGTTAATATATATGTATTAATTTTTTTCTTTACTTACATTAATTATTTATTAATTTTAAAGTTAAGTATTTTTAAGTATGTTTTAGTTAATTATATGTATTATTTCCTTAATTTTACATTACTTTTAAGACATTTAAAAAAATCGATATTTTGACCAACTATAATTTTTTACAACGATATTTTGGATTCTATATTTTTGTACTTACCTGTTTGGAGATAGGGATTCGATATTTTGGCATTCTATATTTTTTCCTCGATATTTTTGTGGGTCGATATTCTCCTTCTCGATATTTTGTCAGTGACCCACCATCATACACAGGAGGGTGCTCTCTTTGGTTAATATGGGCGTATGTAGAAGATCTGGCACCAATAGTGTCTTTTTTGACTTGGGTTGACTTATTGTGGCCTATTGGGGCTTGGGTGCACCATCACATCTATCAAACCGAAGGGCATGCAGCTGTTTGTGCCTTTCACCCCTTGCCTCTCCCAGAGGAAGGAGTTTAGGAAAAATCCACATCTGTATCCATTCAGGACCCTGTTTCTGTACCATCACTTGTCCACACACGCACGCTGATGTCGAACTCTCCAACACTGTGAACCAATACAAAAATATATTTGAAAACTGCATTTTTTAACCAGGTACAGTAGAAACGTGTGGGTTTTGTGGCATTCTAATAGAGCGGCCTTCCTGAAGTCGCAGGACACTCCCCATAACAGGAAGCTGAATACGTTGAAAGAGAAATGTCATGTGAAAACGATGAAACAATGACGGCAATGTATTCCAAGACCCTGCTGGAAAGGTCAGCCTTGTGCATATGTATTTTTTCACTTCAGCAGAGATTCCAAGAAGCAAAGCAAAAACATTACTATGAATAATCGTCCAATGGCGTGTAAACCGCTGGTAAATGGACCAGGTCAGTTTCAAAAGAGAAGGCTTTCCTGAAGCGTGTGAAAGCAGCCAAGCAAGCCATACTGATAGCTGTGTTTAAGGGAACCCATGTGCCAGCAGATCAGGGTAATTTATTTATTCAAACCTCTCAGTGGCCTTTGTGGATTTGCACTGAGTGTGTTGTATATGTGTTCTGTGCAGGATGCTATGCGCATATTGGGTTTTTGCTCGCACAAGAAATTCTGAAATGTCTAGGCAAACAGATGGCTAAATACTTAAGTTGTACTAATATGTGATGGAGCAGAGGAGGATTTAATGTGAAGAGTGCATTACATGGGAATGCATGAAAATAAAGCAAACTTTTGAAGGTGAAAGACAGAACTTCTTTGTTATTTACCACGAGATAGTTAGTACCAACCAAGCAAACCAATAAATTGCATTGCCAAGTGTTAGAGAGTTTGTGTTTATAAATATTTTTGTGCAATATTAATAACATGCAGGATGTCGATTCACACTCGATTACACATGTACACACGAATATAGTATTGTTTAAAAAAATATATGTTTGATGTGGAAGAGTGCATTTTTTGATCACTGATAACTATGCCTCAATTTAGGCATACATATCACATTGTCCAAAATGGAAGTCACCCTTGCAACTCATGTCTTTCCCCATTCACATCTCAATGCTTTCTGCAGCATGTAGTCAAGCATATTATTGATATTTGTTTATTTCTATTGTCACTGGTCCTGCTAATTTCCATGAACTTCCTTGACTCAGTCATGAAACTGCAACAAGTTCTTCAAGATCTTTCTTCTAGACCACTGTGCCCTATTGTTAGAAATTGAGTTTCTGGTTAGCTAGGGTATGCTTCTAAGCCAGGCAGAACTAACCACTCTAGTCAGGGCTAGTCAGTTAACACACCAAAGATAACCTGCACTCACCCTTGGGTAGCTTGGAGCAGAGCAGGCAGGCTTATCATCAGAGGTAATGTGTAAAGCGTTTGTGCAACACTCTCACACAGCAACACCATGAAGATACCACAAAAGAGACACCACAAAGGGTTATGTGAAAAAATATACTATATTTTCCATAGCACAAAAAAGGCAAAAATGCTATGGATCACATAAGTAGTGCAATAATTGTAGATTCAAAGAAAGACTCATATGTTGCAGATGACATTAATCCTCTATTTAATACAGGCAATGCAGGATTACAGAGACAATCATAGGTAATGCCGGTTGTAGGAGAAAAACACATACATTTGCAATAAGCAACCATAGGCCACAAGAACCCCTGCGCTCCGACTAGCTTGGTTACAGTAATTCCTGTGCGACCCTTCCATGATAGAAATCCCAGGAGGCGGGTCATCTGCAGGAAGGAAACATCATGATCAAAGGGGCAAGAGGCAAAATGCACTCCCTCCATGAAGGCAATCACGGCGATGTTGTTGCTCTCCCAGTGCCCTAGGTAAGGGAAAAATTCAGCAGGAGCAGGAACTTCTCCAACTGAAATGCCCCACAGGCCCCCTCGAGATCAGTAAGTCTGAAGCTGGCAATGGTATGTGCCAAAAAGAAGCTATGTAGGCAAAAGCATCAAGTGAGCGCGAGAGACTTCCCGCGGTCCCTCGGAACCATGTCCTTGAATACAGCTGCCCACAAGAGCATGATGCAGCTGTTGGGATCACAGTACCTTGTCCTTGGTTGGCCTCGAGGTTTGGGGCACCAGTTGTGAAATTATTACTTAAAAGTATAGAAGGGAATTCCCAATGCTAGCCTATGAGAGGAGTAGGCCTCACAATAGCGAAAAACATATTAGGCTGTTTGTCACTACCAGGACATGCAAAACATAAATTATATGTCCTACCTTTCACTTACACAGCACCCTGACCATAGGGCTACCTAGGTCTTAATTTAAGGGTGACCTCAGCGAAATAAAAGGGGAGTTCAAGGCTTGGTTTTATATGCCAAGTTGAAGTGGCAGTAAACTGCGCACACAAGCTCTGAGGTGGCAGGTCTAAGACAGGATTGAAAGGCTACTTCTGAGGGTGGCACAAGCAGTGCTGCAGGCTCCCTAGTAGCATTTAATTTACAGGCCGTAGGTATATGGTATTCCACTTTACATGGGACTTATAAGTAACTCAAATATGCAATACAGGTGTAAACAAATCATACCATGTTTAGAGAGGAGAGCACATGCATATTAGAGCTGATTAGCAGTGGTAAAGTGCCTAGAGTCCTAAAGACCACAAAAAGAAGTTCAGAAAAATAGGCGGCGGGAGGGAAAAAGTGTCGGGATAACCCTGTAGAAAGGACCAGGTCCAAAACCTATTCATTCATATAACATGCAGTTGTTCATGTATCTAGTTTGTTTAATCATCTCCGAATGACATTAGCATAGAGGAGGCAGAATAATTATTCATGTAGTGGGATAGTGTTTAGGTGTTAATGCAATATTATGTTTAATTTTACTGAGCTCTGATTTGCTAATGAAATGATGCAATCGTTCACGCCACAGTAATTCTGCAGTTCTGTTGATTTCATATGCAAAAATAATGAATAAAAGGCCTTGATTTTGGGGGAAAAGCCAGAAGACTTTCCTGTTCTACAAGGGATTCTGTCCATTACTCCTTCAACGTTGCTGCCCATTTGAAACTTAGAATAATCTCTGATTTTGCACTCCTTTGTATTACACTTTTTATTGGAAGCTTTCAAGGCATTTACTCTGAACTGCCTTCTTTACCTTTAAATTTTGTAATAAATTCCTTCAACTTTTCCATTGATATAGAACTCATCTATTGAGTGGGCTCATTTACTTAATTGATTGTTTTCCTGATATTTGGATGCAGGGACACATTGCCTAATGAAACTGAGGTTTAACACTGATCCAGTATAAGTGGGCCTTCTGACTAAGGTGGATTTTGGGGTGTCTAACATTTCAGGGCACTCTGCTCCCATACAAGTAAGCATTCACTATGCCTAGGGATGCATGCATCAGGGGAAGCTTTTCGTAACATGTAACACACAGGACTGCAGATAAATTGCAATACAAGTACTCCGTACACGTACTTGTTAGAAACAAGAGATTTCTTTATTGACATTAGAGGATACAGCAAGGACGGGATCAGAGAGTTTCTTTTAAGCACATATGGGATTTATGGTTTGGGTTGTTAAGCATGTTGTGTAAGCTTATTAGCTTCAATATAGTATAGGTTGATCGCTTGGTAGTCATGGTTGTGCACTTTTTTTAATTGGATTTTAGAGGAAGAAGGAAGGTGGGAGTCGTTTCTTCTTACACTGGCATCCGGTTCTTTGTTTTGGCGTTAGTTATTGCAGTAGTTGTTCCCTTCACAGAATTGAAAAATAGCTGTCTTATACCTCTCAGCCTTTTATAGCAACTTGGCAGAAGAGGCTATCAATTTTAGTGGAAGATTCCAGATCTTTTTCATTATCACATTATACTACTTTTCAGGCCTATATTTTAATCGCCATAGGTGGAACGCACTTGATAAGCATTAATTCAAATGACTATTTAGCAGTGAGGTATACGTTTCATGCATGGGCTATGGCGCACTTCATTTTTCTGTCACCAGAGAACCTATAGGCAACATGCCAAATAGTTCAATGAGTTCAGTGGTGTAACTTCAAGTGTTTATCGGCAGGTCGCGAGTTCGAATCCTCCCTAAAACCTGTTCAGCCTGTTGTCTTCTCCAAGGTCACAAACCAAACGCCTTGGTTTGGAAAGAATAACACCTGTTATTATAGCACATAAAGCATTTTATGTTGCACCCACAGCAAGATGAGTGAGCAGGTGAAAGGTCCCCCAGGGCAAGTGTCACTTGAGAGGCATGGCAATCTTTATGCTGAAGCTTATAGAGGAGGTGCATTCATTTCACGAGAGTGATTTGAATTTGTGATTTATTTTTGCTCTGTGTGGCCTGAAGTCAGTACACGTGTTTCTTCTGTATGTCGTTGTCTATTTTGCATCTCTTGTTATTTTAATGCTTGTTGCATGGTGCTCTGTTGGGTATGTTGCACAATGTGATGTATTTTATTCTATTGGCAATGTAGGTGGTAGAGATTTATATCACGTAAGGGATCCTGAAATGTTCTTACAGGAATTGTTTAATGGAGTGGATGACATGCACCCACAGTATTTTTGTTATTAGTTGTGCTCCCCATGAACATAGTATATTGTCTGATAATCCAGTTAAGCGGAATGTGGTTGCGCGCATGCTTAAACAATTTAAGGTTTTGGTTTTCACTATGTATGTTTTCAGGATGGTTGATTGCACAATAATGTGACGATATATGATGATGATGATGAGAAATGTATAAAGTGCGACTAATAACCTGGGGTGTCTAGGTGCTACCTGCAGTGCGTTCAGTGCAGAGGAGGTAAGCCCATTAAGCTGAGAACAGCCAGGTTTTGAGGCCCTTCCTGAAGTTGAAGAGACTATTTTCTTTTTTCAGTGTGATGGGTAGTGAATTCCACAGGCTTGCCGTTGTAGCTGTGAAGCTCTTGCCAACCCATTCTTACATTACTGATTCTAGGTACAGTTAGGTTTCTCAAGGAGGCTGATCTAAGGGCTCTTGCAGGGGAATAAGGTTTCAGATATGTTATCAGTTGTAATGGCCCCATGTTATTAAGGCATTTAAAAGCGATACACAATAATTTAAATTGTATCCTCTTAGCCACTGGGAGCCAGTGGAGTCTAGTCAGCGCCGGAGAAACTGAGACAAACTTAGGGATACCCAACAGTAATCTAGCCACTTCATTCTGGACCCTTTGAAGTTTGTTAATGCCTGGGCGTGGAACACTGGAGAGGAGGGCATTACAATAATCGAGTCTTGATGAGATCAACACTGAGGCCACCGTCTTCCTTAAGTCCATCGGTATTACCATAAGGACTTTCCTCAAAATCTTCAGAATGAAGAAGCAAGCCGAGGTGGTGGCATTGATTTGATTTTCAAAAGTAAGCTTTGTGTCAAAAAGGACACCGAGAATTTTAGCTTTAGGCACCGGCTTGGGCAGTGGACCCAATTGGACAGGCCACCAGCTGTTGGTCTAGAAGGAAGGATTATTCCCCAACAACATGACCTCGGTCTTGGAAGAGTTCAATTTCAGACAGTTGTCTGACATCCACCTAGCTATATGACTCATGCAGTCCCTGAACCTTATGGCCGTCTGGCTAGCCAAGCTACTCACCGAGACGATAATCTGTGTATCATCAGCATATGACACAAGGGTGAATCCAAAGCTTCTCATGAGGCTAGCCAGTGGGGTGACGTAAAAATTAAAAAAGTGTTGGACTAAGGGAGGAGCCCTGGGGAACACCACAAGGCAATGCAAAGGGGGGTGACACCATGTTCCCCAACGCCACCTCCTTGGATCGTTTGAACAGAAAGGAGCTTAGCAGGGACAAAGCTTTGCCCCTGATCCCAATGGTATGCAACCGGCCCTGCAGCAGCCCATGATTGACAGTATCAAAGGCTGCTGACAGGTCAAGTAGGATCAACGCCGCATTCTTCCCTGTATCCAGGGTCAGTCTGAGCTCCTCAGTTGCTGTGATGAGAGCTAACTCAGTGCTGTGCTGTGCCCGAAATCCAAATTGGGAGGGATCTACTATATTACTATCCTTGATGAAGGTTAAAAGTTCGATGTTTATTGCCTTTTCTATGACTTTAGCGGGGAATGGAAGTCTAGAAATAGGTCTGTAATTAAGTGGCTCTTTAATATCCAGATTGGGTTCCTTTAAGAGCGGAAGTATGGAAGCTTTCTTCCAGTCCAATTAAAAGTGCCCTGTTGTAAGCATTAGGTTAAAGATCTCGGATGAAGGAATGACTATAGTTTCTGGTGCAATATGCAAGATTTTGGGGGGGCAGGGGTCTAATGGAGAGCCAGATTTGGTATAGGCGATAAGTGAGGTGGCTTGTTCAATTGTTAAAGTATTAAAATGGGACAAGGTGGGAGTATCTGGGTCGTAGGCACCTTGTAGATTAATAGGTACTGCTGATTGGGTTTTATCGGCAACACTCGGCAGTTGACCTAGACCTTTATCCTGCCGCACAAATAGGTAAAAAAACGATTTGGCCTTTTGTTGGAAACATTCTGCTACAGCAGTGCAGAATTCTTGACTCATGCCAGTGTCAGGTGTAGGTGGTATCTTTGCAAGATTTTTAACTGTGGTGAACAGGGCTTTAGGGCATCTTTGGCAGCCAGAAGTTTCTCTGAGAAATAGGTAGCCTTTTCTTTAAGAATTGATTTCTTGTAAGTCAAGAGAGATGCCTTATATTCTAATCAAGTAGTTTTATCATCATTTAGTCTCCACTTTCTCTCGAGTTTACGACTTTGCTGCTTCTGAGCTGCCAGGGTTCTGATGGGATTCTCCTGGAATGTCGACATGTTTTAGAGGGTGCTAGTGATGTCAGAGCCAAGTTAAGGTTTGCAAATATAACACCACTCAGAATAAGAATCAGAAAATATGTTTTTTCGCAGCATTTCTGCCGCATAAAAGAATAAACAAATAAATACACAAGTAGAACAGCCGCGGTAAAAGCGACAGCCGAATATCAATACATTAAAACAGCAATTATCATACGCTGTCAGATAGTTTGAAATACTATACGAGTCTTACAACCCCACACCAGTGCACTCTGATCGAGAAACAGAACCTCCTGATCTGCTACTGCACTCTTCTTAATTTTCATAATCTGGCATATATAAAGTGCCACAGAATAGCAGACCAAGGGGCCACACATTTTGTCGCTTTCATCCAGAGGATTTGTTGTGATGGTACTAGTACTGAATGACAGCAACAGATTTAATGGTATGTTTTTTCTGTGAGTGCAATGTACTGGCTGCTCTGTGCATTTTGATGCGTTATTTGCACTTTTATACTATTTGTGTTTCGGACGATTATCCTTAGACAGTGTGATCAGCTGTCTAAAGAGTGTCATGACATTGTTTTTCACCTGTACATGATTCTGCTTCCATTTAGATAGTGGTTTTTAACCTGGGGTCCGCAGACGCCTGGAAGGCCTGCGATGCCTGCTCAGGAAGTCTGACTGTTTACAAAATTAAATTAACAGATTAATAACATGTACAGAAATATAAAAGCAACTGTAAAACTGAACAGTTTGAATTGGTCTGTAAAGAAGAAATTTGAGGGAAAGATTGGTATGCATACACTGAATCTCGGCAGCAACACAACAGCAAACATAATCTAGCATGGACGTTCGGTGACTTCAACTCAAGCAGTTGTATAGGCAAAAAAAGAGAGTATGTGTCAGGTGTGTAGTGTTTAGGGGTGACACGCAGGTACAGGGGAGGCCTAGGGGCATGGGGACTGTAAAGACAAACAGGACACGACAGCCAGGGTTACTGTGGTGGGCCGAAGACCACGAGCGGTCTCGCGCCCGTTTATTTATACCGTCGGGCGTGCCCGCCCTCCGGGTGCGTGGGTGCGTGACCAGCGTGCTGGAACGGGCCGGGTGGCTCCGTTACCACATCCCTCCAATCTTTCAGATACAGAGATCATTTCTCGCTGAACAGTTCGGTTCTTGCGCACACCACGCAAAGTCTCTGAGTCTCTTACTTGGGGCCGGGTTTGGCCGAAGTCCATACGGCCGACTCCGTGGAACATCTCCTCGGCCTGTTCCTCCTGCCCCTCGGCCACTGGGCGCCTCGGCCTCGGCGGAGGGCCCGCCTTCTCGATCGCCCGCCCCGGGCAGTGGGGGTGCGCTCCGCGATGGGCTCGCCTGCACTCCTGATGAGCCGCACCCTTCCGGGGCCTCAAACTCTTCCTCCTCCTGGTCGGTCTCAGGGACGCCAGATGTTATTCGTTTGAACCAAGACGCATTTCGCGTTACCGTCCGCGTCCCTCTCCTGGCGGACACCATGGTGCCCTGCACTCCGGTCACTTCCCACACCTCCGGTTCGAATGGGGTACGATACTTCCAATTCGGGTACCGGTCTTTCAGGATGACCCCGTCTCCCACCTGGAGACTCCTCGCCTGGGCTCTTCTCTTCAGACTGGCCTTTTCGTTGGAGGTCCGCCTTCTCCCTTGCGCCGCCTCTTGGTCTAACGGCGTGGGCTGCCACACATGACTCGCTGGGATATTGTCCCTGGGGGCCTTCTTGAACAGAAGGTGCGCTGGCGCACACCTGGTCGTACAGTGGGGGGTCCGTCGGTAAGCACTTAGGAACTGCGAGAGGCACTGATCCGCGTCTTCTCCTTGCTCGACTCCGATTCTCAGCGCCCGGTTCATCGTGCGCATGAAACGCTCCACCTCCCCATTCGCCTGGGGCCACTGCGGGGTAATCTTCCTGTGTCTGACCCCTCGAGCCGCGAGGTATTCCTGGAACTCTCGCCCTTGGAACGGGGGTCCGTTGTCCGACCGGACTTCCTCAGGTAGGCCCATCATGGCAAATATGCGATCCAGCGCCGCTCGCACCTGGTTGAACGCCGTCGATGAAACCACTTCCACCACCGGGAACTTGGAGTGTGAATCCACCACCACTAAGGTGTGTCGCCCATCCGGGAACGAACCAAAGTCTACACTCAACTTGGACCAGGGTTCCAGACAGGGGTCCTCCGTGATCACTGGGTGAGGCGTCGGCTCCCCCCCCGTGATGTTGCACGAGTGACAGTTGCGGATGGCTTCCTCAACCAGCGCGTCCATCCGAGGGAACCACACCTTGCTCCGCAGCCTTGCCTTGGTCTTGGAGACGCCTTGATGCCCTTGATGCACCAGCCTAACCACCTCTCCTTGGAGACTCCTCGGAATGACGAGTGTTGCTCCTCGCAGGACCACGCCATGCGGCCCCTCGCTGAGTTCACTCCGCGCGTTCCACACCTGCTGTCGATACACTTTCTCCTCTTCGGTGAGGGCTTGCACTCCATCCAGGAAGTTCCGCCAGTGGTGGGTCGCCAGCGTGCGCTTCACTTTCACGAGGCAGTCGTCCAGCTCCGTGGCCTTGCCGATGTCTTCCAACGTGAGTGCCACCGGGCATGCAGCTTGCGACACCAGTCGGACGAACTCCTCCGTTTCCGTCTCATCCGATTGATCAGGGTGCACCGGCTCCGGGTGGCGGGACAGGAAGTCCGCGGGGTTACTGGCCCCGGGTCGGAACACGACCTCAAATCGGTACGCATGTAACTGGACCGCCCATCTCTCGATCCTTGGGGGCCCTAGCCGCGCCGTGCCGGCGAAGAGCGGAACCAGGGGCTTGTGGTCGGTGACCACCCGGAAGTCATGACCATAAAGGTAGAGATGGAAATGTTGACAGGCCCACTTGATGGCCAGCGCCTCCCGCTCAATCTGCGCGTACCTCATCTCCGTAGCCGTCAGAGCCCTGCTGGCATACGCGGTCGGGACCCATTCTTTCGCCTCCGTCTCCTGCATCAGGACCGCGCCCAGCCCCACGGGGCTCGCGTCCACCACCACCTCTGTCCGCCGGTGGGGTCTGAAGTACGCCATCACCTTGTCATCGATCAGCGCGTCCTTGACCGCTTGGAACGCCATATCTTCCTTAGCCGCCCAGGTCCAAGGATGACCACTCTTCGTGAGAAGCCGGAGCGGCTCCGACAGGGACGCCAGATTGGGAATAAACCTCCCACAGTAGGTTGCCATCCCTAGGAAACTCCTGACCTCGGTGGCAGATGTGGGCCTCGGGGCAGCGCGGATCGCTACCGCTTTCTTCGGATCCACTCTCAGGCCTTCCCTCGAGAAGATGTAGCCGAAGAATTCGACCGACTCCTGGTAGAAGGAGCACTTGGCCTCATGCAGGGTGAGGCCACTATCCGCTAGCCGCTGCAGCGTGTCTCGCAGATGCCGATGCTGTTCTTCCAGAGTTCGTGAGAACACCAGAATGTCGTCACTTAAGTTGATGACTCCCTGGAGACCCGAGAGAGTCTCCCTTATGGCGTTCTGGAACACTTCGGCCGCTGACGAGATTCCGAAGCTCAAACGCTTATATCTCCGCAGGCCAACATGGGTGGAGAAGGTGGTTATATTGCGGCTGTCGGGGTGGAGTTCAAGCTGGTGGTACCCCGCGTTGAGATCCAGTTTCATGAACCACTGCACGCCAAATATAACACCACTCAGAATAAGAATCAGAAAATATGTTTTTTCGCAGCATTTCTGCCGCATAAAAGAATAAACAAATAAATACACAAGTAGAACAGCCGCGGTAAAAGCGACAGCCGAATATCAATACATTAAAACAGCAATTATCATACGCTGTCAGATAGTTTGAAATACTATACGAGTCTTACAACCCCACACCAGTGCACTCTGATCGAGAAACAGAACCTCCTGATCTGCTACTGCACTCTTCTTAATTTTCATAATCTGGCATATATAAAGTGCCACAGAATAGCAGACCAAGGGGCCACACATTTTGTCGCTTTCATCCAGAGGATTTGTTGTGATGGTACTAGTACTGAATGACAGCAACAGATTTAATGGTATGTTTTTTCTGTGAGTGCAATGTACTGGCTGCTCTGTGCATTTTGATGCGTTATTTGCACTTTTATACTATTTGTGTTTCGGACGATTATCCTTAGACAGTGTGATCAGCTGTCTAAAGAGTGTCATGACATTGTTTTTCACCTGTACATGATTCTGCTTCCATTTAGATAGTGGTTTTTAACCTGGGGTCCGCAGACGCCTGGAAGGCCTGCGATGCCTGCTCAGGAAGTCTGACTGTTTACAAAATTAAATTAACAGATTAATAACATGTACAGAAATATAAAAGCAACTGTAAAACTGAACAGTTTGAATTGGTCTGTAAAGAAGAAATTTGAGGGAAAGATTGGTATGCATACACTGAATCTCGGCAGCAACACAACAGCAAACATAATCTAGCATGGACGTTCGGTGACTTCAACTCAAGCAGTTGTATAGGCAAAAAAAGAGAGTATGTGTCAGGTGTTTAGTGTTTAGGGGTGACACGCAGGTACAGGGGAGGCCTAGGGGCATGGGGACTGTAAAGACAAACAGGACACGACAGCCAGGGTTACTGTGGTGGGCCGAAGACCACGAGCGGTCTCGCGCCCGTTTATTTATACCGTCGGGCGTGCCCGCCCTCCGGGTGCGTGGGTGCGTGACCAGCGTGCTGGAACGGGCCGGGTGGCTCCGTTACCACATCCCTCCAATCTTTCAGATACAGAGATCATTTCTCGCTGAACAGTTCGGTTCTTGCGCACACCACGCAAAGTCTCTGAGTCTCTTACTTGGGGCCGGGTTTGGCCGAAGTCCATACGGCCGACTCCGTGGAACATCTCCTCGGCCTGTTCCTCCTGCCCCTCGGCCACTGGGCGCCTCGGCCTCGGCGGAGGGCCCGCCTTCTCGATCGCCCGCCCCGGGCAGTGGGGGTGCGCTCCGCGATGGGCTCGCCTGCACTCCTGATGAGCCGCACCCTTCCGGGGCCTCAAACTCTTCCTCCTCCTGGTCGGTCTCAGGGACGCCAGATGTTATTCGTTTGAACCAAGACGCATTTCGCGTTACCGTCCGCGTCCCTCTCCTGGCAGACACCATGGTGCCCTGCACTCCGGTCACTTCCCACACCTCCGGTTCGAATGGGGTACGATACTTCCAATTCGGGTACCGGTCTTTCAGGATGACCCCGTCTCCCACCTGGAGACTCCTCGCCTGGGCTCTTCTCTTCAGACTGGCCTTTTCGTTGGAGGTCCGCCTTCTCCCTTGCGCCGCCTCTTGGTCTAACGGCGTGGGCTGCCACACATGACTCGCCGGGATATTGTCCCTGGGGGCCTTCTTGAACAGAAGGTGCGCTGGCGCACACCTGGTCGTACAGTGGGGGGTCCGTCGGTAAGCACTTAGGAACTGCGAGAGGCACTGATCCGCGTCTTCTCCTTGCTCGACTCCGATTCTCAGCGCCCGGTTCATCGTGCGCATGAAACGCTCCACCTCCCCATTCGCCTGGGGCCACTGCGGGGTAATCTTCCTGTGTCTGACCCCTCGAGCCGCGAGGTATTCCTGGAACTCTCGCCCTTGGAACGGGGGTCCGTTGTCCGACCGGACTTCCTCAGGTAGGCCCATCATGGCAAATATGCGATCCAGCGCCGCTCGCACCTGGTTGAACGCCGTCGATGAAACCACTTCCACCACCGGGAACTTGGAGTGTGAATCCACCACCACTAAGGTGTGCCGCCCATCCGGGAACGAACCAAAGTCTACACTCAACTTGGACCAGGGTTCCAGACAGGGGTCCTCCGTGATCACTGGGTGAGGCGTCGGCTCCCCCCCCGTGATGTTGCACGAGTGACAGTTGCGGATGGCTTCCTCAACCAGCGCGTCCATCCGAGGGAACCACACCTTGCTCCGCAGCCTTGCCTTGGTCTTGGAGACGCCTTGATGCCCTTGATGCGCCAGCCTAACCACCTCTCCTTGGAGACTCCTCGGAATGACGAGTGTTGCTCCTCGCAGGACCACGCCATGCGGCCCCTCGCTGAGTTCACTCCGCGCGTTCAACACCTGCTGTCGATACACTTTCTCTTCTTCGGTGAGGGCTTGCACTCCATCCAGGAAGTTCCGCCAGTGGTGGGTCGCCAGCGTGCGCTTCACTTTCACGAGGCAGTCGTCCAGCTCCGTGGCCTTGCCGATGTCTTCCAACGTGAGTGCCACCGGGCATGCAGCTTGCGACACCAGTCGGACGAACTCCTCCGTTTCCGTCTCATCCGATTGATCAGGGTGCACCGGCTCCGGGTGGCGGGACAGGAAGTCCGCGGGGTTACTGGCCCCGGGTCGGAACACGACCTCAAATCGGTACGCTTGTAACTGGACCGCCCATCTCTCGATCCTTGGGGGCCCTAGCCGCGCCGTGCCGGCGAAGAGCGGAACCAGGGGCTTGTGGTCGGTGACCACCCGGAAGTCATGACCATAAAGGTAGAGATGGAAATGTTGACAGGCCCACTTGATGGCCAGCGCCTCCCGCTCAATCTGCGCGTACCTCATCTCCGTAGCCGTCAGAGCCCTGCTGGCATACGCGGTCGGGACCCATTCTTTCGCCTCCGTCTCCTGCATCAGGACCGCGCCCAGCCCCACGGGGCTCGCGTCCACCACCACCTCTGTCCGCCGGTGGGGTCTGAAGTACGCCATCACCTTGTCATCGATCAGCGCGTCCTTGACCGCTTGGAACGCCATATCTTCCTTAGCCGCCCAGGTCCAAGGATGACCACTCTTCGTGAGAAGCCGGAGCGGCTCCGACAGGGACGCCAGATTGGGAATAAACCTCCCACAGTAGGTTGCCATCCCTAGGAAACTCCTGACCTCGGTGGCAGATGTGGGCCTCGGGGCAGCGCGGATCGCTACCGCTTTCTTCGGATCCACTCTCAGGCCTTCCCTCGAGAAGATGTAGCCGAAGAATTCGACCGACTCCTGGTAGAAGGAGCACTTGGCCTCATGCAGGGTGAGGCCACTATCCGCTAGCCGCTGCAGCGTGTCTCGCAGATGCCGATGCTGTTCTTCCAGAGTTCGTGAGAACACCAGAATGTCGTCACTTAAGTTGATGACTCCCTGGAGACCCGAGAGAGTCTCCCTTATGGCGTTCTGGAACACTTCGGCCGCTGACGAGATTCCGAAGCTCAAACGCTTATATCTCCGCAGGCCAACATGGGTGGAGAAGGTGGTTATATTGCGGCTGTCGGGGTGGAGTTCAAGCTGGTGGTACCCCGCGTTGAGATCCAGTTTCGTGAACCACTGCGCGCCGTTGAGGTCGGCCACAATATCGTCCATGGTGGGCGTGAGGTGCCTTTCGCGCTTGACTGCCTTGTTTGGGAGGCGCATGTCTACACACAGTCGGATGGCGCCGGGCTGCTTGGGTTTGGGCGCCACGACCAGGGGGGACACCCACGGGGTCGGACCCGATACCTTCTCAATCACCCCCAAGTCTTCCAATTTTTGCAACTCCTCCTCTCCCCGTGGTCGCAGGAGGAATGGTATTCTCCGGTGACGCAGCGCCATGGGCCGGCCTGTCGGGTCCACGTGTAGTTTGAACTGCTTCCCGCGTAGGCATCCTAGACCTTGAAACAACATCGGAAAGTCCTTCAGTATCTCCCTTGCATGCAGGTCGTGCACCTGATTCGCGAAGAATACCAGTGCCAGATCTTCGGCGGTGTGGCAGCTCAGCAGGGTGCCCCTCTTGCCTTCCGCCACGTGGAATGTCGTGGCCAGCTTCCGGCCCTCGCTGACGACTTCAACGTCGATCACCCCTCGCAGGGACAGTGGCCGGTCACTGTCATATGTGAAGATTTGGGCTTTGGAGGGTCTCAGGGGTGGGCGTGGCGACAACCTCTCATACTGGCAGCTGTCCATGACGTTCACCGACGCCCCCGTGTCGATGAGAGCACTCACCGGGGACCCGGCCACCATGATGTCACACATGGGCGGCGGTCTTCTCCTCGTGCCTTCCCGGCCTACGAACGACACGAAGAATACTTCCTCTTCTTCCCCCTCTTCATCGAACTCTGGCTTGGAGTTTTCGCGCAGGGCGGCGGATTCCTCCACTGTCAGTTGGTGTACGCGCGCCGCAGCCCCACGTGGGCCGGAAGCACCTCCGCGCCCCCTTCGGCCACTTCTGCAGACCTTCGCAAAGTGGTTCGCTCGGCCACACTTCAGACATGTTTGTCCCATTGCGACGCACCGGCCGCCAGGTGGGTGACCTAGGCCGCAGTTGCCACATGTGCTGCCCTGTGGAGCCCTCGCGGCTCCTCGCTGGTGGTTCGGTCGCTTCTGCAGCGCGTCCACTCTCTCTTCCTTGATTGCTGGCGGTTTCAGGGCAGTCGCTGGCCGATTGAGGGCCGCCTCCATCGCATCCGCTCGAGCATTGGATAGCTTGTGAGACCGGCCTAGGACCAGGATGTTGTCGAGGGAGATGCCTGGCTCCCGTAGGATGAGACGCCGCAACGGGACCGACCTGCACCCTTGTATGAGTTGAGCCCGAATCTCTGCCCTCTGGTCTGGCAGCTCACAGGACAGCGAGAGCTTCCGCAGGCGTGCATAGAAGACGTCAATGCTTTCATTTTCTTCTTGTCGCGCCTGGCGAAGCTTAAACCACTCAAAATCGGGGTTCGTTTGGGGGTCAAAATGGCGGTTCAGGGCCCTTATGGCGCCCGCATAGTCGTCGTCGTTCCCCCGGTCCGGTAGAGTTTCGAAGAGGTCGTACAGTTCTTCACCACCGTAGCACATGAGGAGAGATCTCTTGACCGTGTTGTCCGTCTCCCGCACTCCGACAAAATAGTGCTCCAGCCGTCCGATCCATGATCGCCACCGCACGGCCGCCGTGGAGGGGTCCGACAATTCGCTGAACAGCGGCAGCGGGGCCACCGCGCTGTGTCCAGGCGCGGCGGCCGCGGGCTGCGCAGCGGCTACCGGCTGAGGCTGCTGCGCCGTGCCACTTCCGCTGGAGGCAGGGGTCGTCATACTCGTCACCCCTCACTGCTCACCTCCCAGACCGTGGCTGCTTGGCCGGTGTCCAGGCGAGACCACCGTTGCACTCCTCCCTTGATTGGGCCGCTGCAGGCCACCTGCCTGTCGCAGCGTGCAGGCGAGACCTTTTCTTCTGCTGGTGCTGCGCGTGGGCGAGACCTGTGCTGCTGTTGGTGCTGCGCGTAGGCGAGACCTGCTTATTCACCGTGTTTTTTTTTTTCTGTATACTTTATTGTCCGCTCTCCCCCTCAGGCACCGCTGAGGACGCCCTCTACTGCAACCTGCCTCGGGGCCTTCACCGGCAGAGCCAAAGCCAGCTACGTCCACACAGACGCTCCTGCAGCTCACGAGGGCCGACTCCCCCCTCCGAACGGAGCTCACCTGCAGAGCGCCCGCTTCGAGATCCCCAGCGCGAGGACGCGCACGGCGAGGTCCTCCTCGTTCCGCCTCCGCGGAGAGCGCCGGGCACCACCAGGCAAGTTTGTAGAGCGCCGGAGAGGCGAGGCGCGGGTAGGCTCCGCCCTCGTCGCCAATGTAGTGTTTAGGGGTGACACGCAGGTACAGGGGAGGCCTAGGGGCATGGGGACTGTAAAGACAAACAGGACACGACAGCCAGGGTTACTGTGGTGGGCCGAAGACCACGAGCGGTCTCGCGCCCGTTTATTTATACCGTCGGGCGTGCCCGCCCTCCGGGTGCGTGGGTGCGTGACCAGCGTGCTGGAACGGGCCGGGTGGCTCCGTTACCACAAGGTGCACAAGAGAAAATGTGATATGGTAAAACCTAGCATATCACTTTATCTTTTAGAAATAAAACCACATTTTAAAAAGCTCCAACCTTCCCATTAAAATTATAATTTTTATTTTGTATGTTGTTTTGAGAATTAACAAATATATTTCATAATTTGTGTATATGATAGTATTCTTATTTCTGTATTTCTGAGCATTGTTTTGAGTTTTAAAGTATAGAAATCACTTATGCCAGGGTCTCAGGCTTTCAGCAGTGATTCAGTGGTGGGCAATAGATGTCAAAAGATTAAGAACAACTGCGTTGCTGAATTGGTTTATTGGGTTTCTCTGCTTTTGTATTTGTGTTTTAAATGTATGTGCCCATTGATATAGCTTTCAGAGCATCATACTCACATTTTTATTTCAGGTCAGCATTTTGCTTTTTATTGAATATATGGGCATGCAAGAACATGGTCACCATCATAGGGCACATAGTTCTTCATTTACAGTTGTGACCTGAATCTGGAAGACATTCATGCTACAACCAGAATGTGGTCTTATCTTTGTTGGCTAGACTGAGACAATATAGTTATTTTTGGAATTCCTGTGATCTTAACTTTGCTCTGCTGTTTTCTTTCTCACTTCCGTAAAAAAGATCAAACTTGTCAAAGGCTATGGAATAGTCCTCGAAACAGGCATAAAGGGCCGTACTATTCTTTAGCTCTTTTTTCGCCAGAAGAGACAATACAATGATATTATCAATTTTGGAACATCTTGGATGAAAACCCATTTGAGTTAATGGTATCATGCCCTGATCTGTGGCTGACTTGTACAGAATGTCTAGTCAATATTTTACAAAGAGTTTCTCCTCAAAATCCAGAAGGGTGATTGATTGATAATTTTACAGGTTTTGTTTTGACCACTTATGAGGATGAATGACTGCTCCTTTCCATGACAAGGAAAACACTCCGGTAGAGATTACTTTTGAAAATAGGTGACACAAAAGTTAACTCCAGAATGGAACATTAAATTTGACTAGGTCAATCGGAATGCCGTTTGCAACTGCAGCTTTCAACCAACGAGTACTATTAATTAGACTTCTTATTCGCTCCAGAGTTGATTTTAAAGTTGATGCATAGGTAGATCTACATCCTTGTGGGGTACACAACCTCAATTAGTGACACCCATTTATTGTTTGAGATAAACAAATAATTTTGACTTTGATATGTCCCTGTTCCCTGCCCAATCAAGGTCCAAAATGCCTTCTCATTATGAGTATTAATTGCATGTGTCAACTGACTCAAGCTTTTTCTTGATTGTCTCACTTTATTTCCGTTATTCTGTTCCTGAACAATATCTTCAAGTTTCTTATTTTGATATCGAATGCCTCTAAGCATGGTAGCTTCAGTATGAATCATAAACTCTTGTGATGTTACCTTTTAGCGTTTGCTATTTCCTGAGCAGAGGAATTAATGACATGTTGTTTTGCTCTCCGCCCACCTGATGATTTCCCCATTAAGTGATTCAGGATCCTCTCAGTTACTAGTTGATGGATCTGAGTCCAGTCACTGTTGAGCTTGTCGCTAAACGGGGTCAAACTGTGAGATTGGCGAGAATGAGAGGAGCTCGTATTTCAGGTTAACAGCTTTAATCTTGATCTCCTCATTCCATATAAGTTTCTTCATATCGACTACAGTCATATGGTTGCTGTTTATGTTTCTGCAATTTGACCTGGTCAAATTAGAGATTAAATATCTTCTGGGGATCATGATCACTTTCAGTCTTCTTTATTATTTCGGAACTTTGACATCTATGAGTATAATGAAGGAAGGTATAATCAATTGTGATGTGTACAGTTGGGCCCCGAAATGTTGTTTTGGCTGGTTGATCGTATGGCATCCAACCATTGAGCGATCTATACCCTGTGTCAAACAAAAGATTATAGGTATATCTGTTTAAAGGAGTCAATCGTTTGTTCTTCCCCAGGCAGATTTATGGTGGATATGGGATATTATGGGTTAAGTCGGGAACCTCTGGACTTGAGATCTGCAAAGCTGATGGTAAGAGATTTTGATTGAATTCCCTGTTTTTAATAATCAATACGTGGCTTTATTTTCCTAAAAGAGAATCAAGTTTCATAGGAATTGCAGCATATTTGTGTTTATGTTTTAACAAATCAAGGGGAAAGTAAACTATTGTAATCAAGAGTTTCAAATTGTTGCAATGCTTCAGCAGGACTGCTATCATGTAGCTAGAACTTAGCTTGAGTCTGACACTCTTCAAAATAAGTTTGTTGCTAATCATGGTCAGTAGCCTTCCAATGGCCCTCCCCAACCATGCCTTTCTTGACAGAATTTAATTGGTGATCAAATTTGATACTGAGAGATTAGAGGACTTTCATGTTTCTTGCATACACACTACATGGTGTTTGTTGAAAAATCTAATCTGTTTTCCCCCGCATAGGTTTAGGTGTCTATGAAGGCCTGTAATATTCCAAGAGATTACAGATAAGTCACCAGAAAGTAATATGCATTCCTGATACCATTAGGTATACTGGTTGGTAACTGAGGTTAGCAGTGGGTTTTGTACATGAGATTTGCTTGGTAGGAATATTGATCGTTCACATAATGGCTATACATTAGTTGTAATCCTTAAATTTGCAAACCCTATAAGAGAGTCAAGGCCATTGCAATTTGGAGAAACGTGTAGTGAAGCAATTTAATTTGCTGGATCTTGTGCTCTGGACCTAAGTAAGTGTGGGCATTTGGGCTTTTCAACTTGTGTAACCATAATCCCTCCACCTGCAAGGTCCTCTTGCTGTGCTCATATTTTTGGGACCGTGATTTGAGTTGCCCAGTTGGTCCAAGGGATTTCTCCACCACCGTTGATTTTTAGATTTTGAAAAAAGCACACATTTACTAAGGTTGAGGAATTAATATCTTCAAGTTCTTCAAAAGAGTTTAATAGCTTGAAATCATTGGTACTGGTGTAGACAGATTGTGGGCAAATGATTGTGTGATAATCATGTGTGTGTGAACTTTGTTGGTGTGAATACTGTGCATGGGTGTACAATATCTGAGCAATCCCAGTGAGTTCTGGGTCTGAATTGTGTGAACTGCTTTGTTTATGAATTTTTCGTGTCTGAATGCTATAGGTAGGCATGTGTTTAAAGGGTTTGTTTGTAAAGAATGTGTGTTAATTATGAAGATATTTGAATGGTGTGCATGTGTGACTGGTGCAAAAAACAATTACAAGAGGTTGGCAATGGTATAACAAGTCACATTCATAAATGTGCACAGAATAACATTAGGTACCTGCTGAAAAGATAACAATGTTCGCATTGTATGAACCCATGTCATCAAAACTGTGGGCAGACCGCATCTACCTGCACTGGTAGGTATATAGGACAAGGTAGAATAAAGCTCTGAATCAGCATTGCGAAAGAATGCAACAATTATATTTATATTCTGGTTATAAATTTGTTTTCCTAAATATAGGTAATTTAAGATCCTTACAGAAGATATCCCTCATTTTTTGTTACAATATTCCTTAACAAAGTATGAGACATTGACCATTCACATTTAACTTTTACCAAGCAACAGCACTCCAAAAATAGTCAAAAAGATATTTGTTTCTCAACCAGATATATTCTATTGATTTGTCACTTATAGACTCCACATAATTTTGCATGTAGAACTCAAGGTATTCCGTCCACATAGCACTAGTGTGAATTAAATGGTCATCCTAGAGTAGCAAAGCAGTACTGTGAATTTACAGAACTGATTGAATGTGATTCAGACCTGCCAACAAGTGGCTCTTTCTTGATGAACAATGAGTAGGCCTAAAATCAACACTAGCATTTAATCGAATGTCCCTAAAGGGAGATCCATCAGACTGCAGAAGAGTAACATCAGGGTTTGTAGGGATTTACCACTCGGTGACCCAAGTGGAAGAATTGAGCCGTATACTGAACACTGAAAGAGCCTTACTACAGTGGTAAAAAATACCATCAACCTCTACAACTTGATTTGCCATTTGACAATTATTTTCCCAGTTCAGTCCTTCTAGGCTCACATCCAGAAGTATTTCCTTACATACCCTGATGTGTGTGCTATTGGACTCCAGCAGTGTGAGTATTTCTATTGGTGTGATGTTGTATTCCTCCACTGTTGTGAATATCCTCCAAAAGAACAGCCTTATCACACCCATCAACAGATTAATTTAAGTTTCTGAAAGAAAAAATTATTAGCAAACACTCAATGTGCAATACAGAGTTACTAACATGGCGGTCAATAAAATAAAGAATGCATGAGGGAAGAAAAATGGTATACTTTAAAACATGCTGCTTTTATGCAGACATAAACAAATCGACAGCAGAACACGTGTCAAATTCATAAGTGGTAGATAACATAGCTGATGAAGTTAAAAATGGGTTAATGGAAACTGATTAAACCACCAATACATTTAAATAAGTTTTTGGAAGGCTCTACACTCAAATGTCCCTGAAAATGAACTGCACGTGTGCTCTTGGTTTGACTGGGAATGAAGAGATGTCAGTAGAAAGTTAACAGGAATGTTCACTTTGATAAGTGGTGTTATACTCTATTATTACGACATTTATGCCCCCATTAGGAGGGCGGGCGGATCGATCTGCCTGCCAGATGGTATACAAATGTGACAGCTATTATTCATATTGCTATTTAACCAAAAAGACAAACATAATGTATAATCAATATGTCACTGGCTACAAAGCAGATTGAGGTTCTCACAAAATATGTATCAAAAATCATTTAATTTTGAAAGACGTTTGCAAACGAACATCACAATTCTAAAGGAGACCAAGAGAAAATGCCTGCCAGATGGCCCCGTATCACCCCCACCATATTAGAATGGCGAGGGACACCGCAGCAGACGGAAAGACCGTCCGCCGCTTTTCCACTGGTTGGATTCCCGACCGGTCGGAATAGACCCTTGATATGGTGGCAGTGCCTTGCAGGCTCCGCCATCCTTATTAGTATGTGGCATTTACAATGCCTTTCCATGGTGGAGACTCCGCCATGGAAAGGCATGCGGATTTTGCTTTGGGGGCCTGTTGCGGGCCCCCAGAGGGGGTGGGGGCTAACATTGGCCTGGACAAGGTGGCAGGCACCATGCGGTGCCTGTTACGTTGTGCATGGCAATGCACCACATGCATTATTGACATTGCGGCGAGTGCTGCTTACAGCACCGCCCGCCGCAATGTTAATAATGCGGGATCCTGATCGCCATGGTGTGACCGCCGCACCTCTTGCGGGCGGTCCTGTTTGCTGTTGTGTTGGCGGGTGGACTCGTAATGGACCTCATAGTGAGGAATTGCTTAAAAAAGAAGTACTGTCAAAACCAATAGGTCCGGATATTTTTTATGAAAGTGCTTCTTCGTATGCTGACAGTAAAAGCTGACACCACAGCAAACTGAGATGTTGCCATTCTCTCTGTTCTTACTCAGGGGCTGATTCCGATCCGGGTCGGAAAGCACTCCGACTGAGTTGGATCCGGAGCCTTTTCTGACCGAGCAGGACCCCTACAGTCCGACCGAGCGAGTACGATGCGCACGTATGCTGTCGGACTCGGTTCAGTCGGACTCCCATAGAAGTCAGTGGGAGCCAGTTGTACGACGCGTACATGCGCTCCCATTGACTGAATGGGTATGTCTTGAACAAGTGCACCCCATACAGTGGGTATGCGTCAGTGCCATCCGCGCCGTACATGCCTGTGTGGGGGAGACCCATGGTTGTCCCCTTGTGTGCGAGTCTTACGACTGCGGGTGTCGGGGGGGCCGACGCGGACCCCCGAAGTCCGACTCTGGGAGCTCTTGCGAGCCGGACGCTCTGACTCGGTTTAGCTGTCCGATTCGAGCATCGTACTCGTTTGGTCAGGAATCGTCTCCATTGCGGCCGTCTGTTTGCGTGCGACCGAGTCGGATGGATTGGGTCGGAGCCGGGAACGAGTCGGTCAGAGATTTCGCGCATCTTCACATCGTACTTCGTCGTCCGGACCCGTGTACGGATCGGTCGGAAAAGAAGCATCAGAATCGTATCCGCTACGGCCGAACCGATTCGGTGCCCTTCGACCGAGATCGGAATCGGCCCCTCATTAGTGATAGTGTCTTGCACACTACAGCACAGAGGATGAAGCACTGCAGTATTTCCTATGTATGCACTATTTTCTGCTGGTTGTCAGTGATTGGTCCTAGATGGGTGTAAAAATATTACCTATCATATTTTCTATTGTGGATGTTCCACAGTGATCATTCCACAACAAGTAATCCTACACCACCTTTCACAATGACATTTTTACACAAATGCATGTGTCAGACTATTTGTAGAAGTGTTTTCTGACAATATATTTACACAAATAACCTAAACCTACCAAGGTCAGTTTCCAATGGTGGACATTTATGTATGTAAATGTACATGAATGACCCAAGGTAGAACATGAGGCAGGTTATTGTAGGCATGTTCATAATCCATAGTTATCATTATTTAAACCCCTAAATTTGGAAATTAACAAAAAAATGTAGGTGTACATTTCCACATGCAGAGATTGAAGTTTCTACCATTTTCTTTGAAGTTTCTACGATTTTCTTTGCAAACCGATCCATGAAATATAATTTATGTTTAGCATTAATTAAGTATGATAAGACATACTTGGTGAAGAAGACGCAATTCCATTTGTGGGAGTGCTGATAGATCATTAAGGATTGAGCCAAATGGTAATCCTTGACCTAAGGCCAAATGGCCATATTCAACCCTTGGCAGGGAATGGAAGTTAGTACTTTCACTGCTGATGTCACCTAAGATTACATCAGTGACTAGCTGGAAAAAGAAAATACCACTTTTCTTAAAGAAGTGGTTTTGGAAACAATGGGAAACGATGGCACTGGGAAGATTCTCACATCACCTACTATGGGATAAGGATACATTCTTTACTGTCTGGTTACTAGTGCTGATAAACATGGCAGAAGCCTCGCTGGGGAGGGAGATCAGAGAAGGCCTAATTAGCTGCTGGGGTAAAGATTTTGAAGTCCAAGTGAAATATACTGTGTGTAGAAATTAAGGATTAGGGATGTTGTATAATGTTAGCGTGTCAATTGATTTATTAAACATGTGACGATGCACCTCCTGGTAAAATTAAAAATAAAAGTTTTTTTTTTTTTTTTAAATAATTGATCACAGCTGTATTTTGACTCTGTATCAGTATGGCTGTCTTTTTCAAGTTTGTTAACAGAGGCGATTTTTTTTCTTCTTCATTATAATGTTATGCTTACATTAAAGAAAATGTTCTTTTGACAGTTCTGGCATCTAGGATTTGCCAATGATATGCCAGGGCAGTACAATTCATAAGATTAGCTGACGAAAGGTAGGTTATGCTTCAAACATTCGTTGTGCTATTGTTTGGATGCCCATCTCCGTGCTCTCTTATGGTTTGCATTATAAAAAGCTGGACATTCCAATCATTTTTATGTGTCACCAGTGGTTCCTCATAACTGCTGCTATTTTCAGTGCATCTGCTAGTCATCAAGAGGTCACACCACGTTGAAACCCTGGGGGTTTTGCAGTCTGTAAAACCAACAAACATGTGCACATAAAATAAGGTAGCGACGATCCAGTCGGTTATGTTTGCTTTCCAGGTGGTTTTGTATTTGCTGGAATTATGAGACGACATGCAATGGAATGGGAGTGTGTGTAAATTAATAGTGTCGCCTAATGATACTTTTTTTTATCAAAAAGCTATATTCATGAACTAAAAATTGTAGATCCATAAATTAACTGATAGAGGTAAATGATGAGGACAGTATTTCAACCCCTAGCGACCTTGAGAATTTGGTAATAATTTCACCATGGTTCTGAAGTTTGAAAAGTTAGCTGAAAGAAAAAACTTTATTACATGATTTCTGGGCGCCACTGATGATAAAGCTGAAGTTTGAATTTCCAGAACATCTCTACTAGTCTTTTAAAAGAGAGTGCTGTTTGAGAGGCAGAAAGGTCCTCAGAGAAAGCACTCTACATGGAGAGAGCCAGCGGCAGAGGTGCTTGACGCCGCGCCGCTCGCGGGGTATTGATTGTCCTCATTAGTTTTGCCTGCATGGATGTCAGGTTGCTGGCCAATAGGTTTCACTAATTTGCTCTTGAAGAATAATGCTGCTGTGCGAGTGCTGCTCTTCAGTGCTAGGGGAACATCCAGCCCACCTTAGCGAGCCGGCCTGCCATTTTATATTTACTGCACGCTCGTAAACCTCTTTCCATCTGGCTCTCTTACTTACTGTCTTCGAGAGAGCATTTAACAGCTTCCACACCGCTTCCCACTCAGTACCCATAAAACAGGCACTGAATATTCTTCTTCCAGATCAGAGGAGAGCACAAATATATATTCAAACCCTTTTTCCTAACAGGCAACGCTTTGCAGCTCCTTATGTTAAAACAACAATTTAACACACTGCAGGTACAAAGGCGAGTGTCTGCATTAAATGCGAGGAATTATTGATACACAACATAAACCTAAAATGTCTCAGGTCAAAATGATCTTAATTTCTGTCATTGCTTTCTGAGAAAACATACCTAACCGGAACCAATAGCGGTCATATTGCAGCATTGCACCGTGGTCAATGTGATGCTGCAGCAACTAAATAGTGCAAAAATGAAATCCTCATGAATGACCAGTACACATTTGCATTTGTGCAATTGGCAATCAGTGCCGATTTGGAGTCTTTGATGCCGATCACGATCCGGTAAAAAAATTCCCCGTACGACTCGTATCCGGTCTTTTTACCGTACGAATCGCACAAGTGCCGTACAAACTGCCAATTACGATTCGCATGGTAAAAAGTCCATACGAATCGCATTGGGAAGTATTCCCCACACGTCCTCGGGTCGGAAAATGTGTCTGACACGTCCACAGACGATTTACCGTACAAATGTGAAAAGTGAAGTCCGACCGAGGAATTACGATCCATCCCGTGCGTCCGATGTTACAACCGTATGCAAAAAATACCGTCTGCACCGAACTCCCATAGCAACCATGGAGACATGTGCCCGCATACGCGCTGACCCCCCCCAGCCCCCGTACGTACGCACTGACCCCCCCCAGCCCCCGTACGTACGTGCCGACCCCCCCCAGCCCCCGTACGTACGCGCCGCCCCCCCCAGCCCCCGTACGTACGTGCCGACCCCCCCAGCCCCCGTACGTTTGAGTCGTACCCCCCCAGCCCCCGTACGTTCGAGTCGTACCCCCCCGTGTATGTACACCCGTGTACGTGTCGAACCCCCCGTGTATGTACACCCGTGTACGTTCGAGTCGTACCCCCACCCGTGTATGTACACCCGTGTACGTGTCGAACCCCCCGTGTATGTACACCCGTGTACGTTCGAGTCGTACCCCCACCCGTGTATGTACACCCGTGTACGTGTCGAACCCCCGTGTATGTACACCCGTGTACGTTCGAGTCGTACCCCCACCCGTGTATGTACACCCGTGTACGTGTCGAACCCCCCGTGTATGTACACCCCTGTACGTGTCGAACCCCCCGTGTATGTACACCCGTGTACGTTCGAGTCGTACCCCCACCCGTGAATGTACACCCGTGTACGTGTCAAACCCCCCCGTGTATGTACACCCGTGTACGTTCGAGTCGTACCCCCACCCGTGTATGTACACCCGTGTACGTGTCGAACCCCCCCTGTGTATGTACACCCGTGTACGTTCGAGTCGTACCCCCACCCGTGTATGTACACCCGTGTACGTGTCGAACCCCCCGTGTATGTACACCCGTGTACGTTCGAGTTGTACCCCCACCCGTGTATGTACACCCGTGTATGTGTCGAACCCCCCGTGTATGTACACCCGTGTACGTTCGAGTCATACCCCCACCCGTGTATGTACACCAGTGTACGTGTCGAACCCCCCCGTGTATGTACACCCGTGTACGTCCGAGTCGTACCCCCACCCGTGTATGTACGGTGCGTACCCCCAGCGCGTAGCGCTGGGGGTACGCACCGTACATACACGGGTGGGGGTACGACTCGAACGTACACGGGTGTACATACATGGGGGGGTTCGACACGTACACGGGTGTACATACACGGGGGGGTTTGACACGTACAAGGGTGTACATACACGGGGGGTACGACTCGAACGTACGGGGGCTGGGGGGGTACCACTCGAACTTACAGGGGCTGGGGGGGTCGGCGCGTACGTACGGGGGCTGGGGGGGGCTGGGGGGGTCGGCGCGTACATACGGGGGCTGGGGGGGTCGGCACATACGTACGGGGGCTGGGGGGGGGTACGGCGCATACCGGGCCACCTACTCTGGTCGTGTCGCGACGTACTGCGCTTTTCCGGCACTTTTTTGGTGCCGTGAAAATATTGCCGTCCGGACTGCTGTCGGTTCGAATCGTGGTTCCTGGGTCGTGAAACGCTGCCTGACAGCGTCCCGACGTCACGTCGCAGCATTCCCGGAGCACATTCGTGTGTATATTTTCGTCGGTCGGTGTTTTTTACGATTCGTACGGAAATGGTGTTTCCGTGCGAATCGTAATTCCATGTTTGTGAAGTTTTACGACCGGGTACGAGTCGGACGGAGAAAATGCTCCGACCGACGGTTCGTACCCGGTTTTTGCCGTATCGTAATCAGCACCTTTATGTTTTGGTTGGTGCACATCTTGTTTTTGCACTGGATGCTTAGTATAAACATTAGTGTAAAATCACACGGGGTGCAATATATGCATGAATTTAGCCCAGGTGGCTCTGTTGTTAGCAAACCTGATTGTGGGGAGACAGAGAACAGCTATGGCCCGAGTTACAAACTGTGTTTTATATTACTTAAAGTAATGCTACAGTAGTACTATTCACAAACTACAAACTCTATGGTCACCTCCTCGCCTATTTTTTCCGAGCAGAGTTCTCTGCAACATAGGTATATAAGTTAATAGTAAAATTGGGAGGTACCAGGGGTAGTGGTGGGAAAATTGGGAATAATTACTACCAAATTAGAGTGGTTCAGGAACATCTATGGAGGGTTTGGGAGGGGCATGCAAATACAAAAACTCACCCACAAAAGAGCAAGGGTCTCATTACAAGTTTGCCGGTGTGGGACCGCCCCGCTCCCTCACCAGGAAACCTGTGGTTGAACCACCTGGCAGATTAGGAGTTTTCTCCTGTCTGACGGGCGGTTTCTTTTGCGTTCCCAAGGAGGTGCCTGAAATAGGCACTGCAATGGTAACATCAAAATTAGTACCTGCATGGCATGGACTGCTGCAGTAAATGCCTTGCAGGTACTGGGGTGCATGCACAGAGGGGAGCACAAAATGTGCCCACCTGCATGCACCACATGGCGCAAAGGTACAAGTGGGCCATTTCCTCATCGCCCTACTTTTCATGGTGGTCACACTGCCATGAAAAGTGTGGTGGAGAAGAAAGTTGTAATATGTTTGGCGGGCCGCGGTGCCCCGCTAAGCATATTGCGGCCCCAAGACCGCCCCACCAATGCCAGAGATCGCCGATCCCTGGCGGTTGTGGTGGTCCCAGGGCAGTCCTACTGCCCTAGTCTTAATTGGGCGGTCGGAAGACTACCACTGCCACACTCCCGCGAGTCTGGCAGTCCGTGGACAGTCAGACTCGCAATGAGGCCCTAAGACAGTTGAAATTCACAAAATAGAATCTATACTTACTACAGCCCTAAAGGTACCAAAACAGGCTAAAATGTGCCAGACCAGTGAGTCAAGCAGTGCACATGGTACTGTTAACGCAACACTTTCACATAGAAAACAATGGAGACAGGGAATTAAAACAAATCTCATAGGAATTCATGTTAAATAAATAAAATTAGTTTGAAATTTTCAATTATTTATATAATTGTTGTATTTAATAATAAAATAAATTTTAAAAGTTTAAAAAATAAATTAAACTGTAAAGTTTTAAAAATAATGGAAGGCATTTTCTTATATTAATTAAATTAATTAAATATACTACTTTTAACTAAGTTTACTAAACATTAAATACAAATAAAAATGATAGCAAAGGTGAGTATTCTTTTAATTATTGTTTAAAAATGAATGTTAATAAATTAAATGAATATATTTAAATTATTTTATTACTGTATAAACATTTAATTTGAAGAGTTAATGTACAATAAAAGTTTTTTATTATTTCCAGATTAATAATATATATCTTATCTTAATTTACACTTATTTCATAATTAAATGTCTTTATTATTTTTTTACTACATTTTCCTGCACTTTCTCATACGGAGATCTCCACCTAAGTGTTTGAGATCTCCACCAACATGTGAAAGTTACTAGTAGTAATTTTATACTCATAAATTCTATTTTAGTCTATGCCTAGGTGTAACTCTGTACTTTGGAATGATGAATAGGAAAAAAGTTGAGAGTTACTCCTCAGTGTAGGTGTAAATATATATGTTGGGCAGAAAGCTTCTGACTGACACCGACTCAGAATTTGGACTGACCGACTTACGGTAGGCAGTTCCAACCGCTGGATTACGATGTGAACGAACAAACACTTTTCGGTCGTATTAGCATTGTTTGCTATGGGAGCAGGTGTTACTCCTGATAACCGTCATTTAACACAAGCTCCTGTGGGGAAATGGAGTGTGTGTGGAAAACTCTGCACCCCATGGTGCCTGCCTCACAGTGCAGGGTTTTACAGAAGGGTCCCCTAGGTACCGTGGGCCCCAGAGGCTAGGGAGCCCTGCCAGGGGCCCCCAAAGTCACTTTCCAACAGCCTTTCTGTGTTGGATAGGCTGAAGCAGAAAGGCTGTTGGAAATAGAATTCATAATCCTGAGGGCGGAAACGCTGTCATAGGGTTGTATGATGCAGTTCTGACCAACACGAATAATCTGCGTGTCGGTCGTAACCGATTCGAAATGACCGCATGGTTTACGTTACAACCGCGAACATCCTTATCGGGCAGTCGGAATGAAAACCGACCGTGTCGGTTGCAACGACTCCGGCACGGTCGAGGAGATTCCGACTGTCGGGAGGAAGCTTTCCCCCGACATCGAATCAGCCCCATAGTGTAAATTGAACTTTGCTAATCAGTCCCTTGGTTCTACAGCAGTAATCTACAGTCAGATGTCAATCAGCATTACTAACAATACCTGATTTGACGAGTTTAGACAAAATTCACTACTAGATTCAATGGTATTTTCCAGCCCACTGGCTGAAAAAGAAAGTTGTAGCTGTGTTTGTTTTAAGTGGTAACAACACTAAGGGCCCGATTCTGATGTCGTTCGGAAGGCCTCGAAATCGCATTTGGCTTTCCCAGATCCGATTCGTAGCCCTTGATTACGACCGAATTGTGCACAGGTCTAGACGGCCAAGTACGATGTGAAGATCACATACGCACCTTCCGAATCGTTTCCGGGACCTAAACCAGTCCGTACGACTCGTTTGTAGGTGAATCGTGCCGTGCTATGGAGCTGAATTCCGACCGAGCGAGTACAATGCATGATTCGGACAGCCGCTTTGCCTCGGTCTCAGCAAGACGAAATGGCTGTTGGAAGAGTGCTTCGGGGGACAATAGCAGACCCCCCTTCACCCAGGGCCCTCCAAATCTGTCACGGGGATGGGCCCATGGGTCCCCCCGATCCAGGCATGCACATTGTGGCACCCACCATGGGGTGCCAACCACAAGGTGTACACTTTTCCCCACCCACCCCTTTTCTGCTATGGGAACCTGTGTACACATCTGTTTACGGGCTGAGTTCAATGGGAGTCTGAGCGAACTGAGTCTGTCAGCATACAGCCGCATTGTACTGGCCCGTTCGGACTCCAGGAGCATGTCTCACTCGAAAGCGCTCCAGATCCAAGTCGTATGGAGGGCTTTCCTAGCGAGATAGGAATCCGGCCCTAAATAGAATTGTATGCTTATTATGAACATTTGATGGCAAGACCGGAGGTCTATTACCTTCCACTCTTCTCTTGCTTAAATATATAGCAGTACAAATGGCGCTCCCATGAACTCAGGAAAACATTCAACATTGAACAAACAGAAGTTATAACCAATGACCACTTTCTACGGTACATTAAGGTGACTGTGGTAGCTGTCAAGATCTAATCTGGTGCTGCAGCACTGGGTATAAATTGTTCCTATGTTTGCAGCTCTCACATATGCATTACAAAATTGCACTCACTGAATGTTTTCAGTTCACTGTTCGTAAGGATACCTTGTATTTAAGCTATTTTATGCATTTGTAAGGTGATGTAACCCTATGAAGAGATCAACATCTTTCAAGATAAAATCACCTTCAAAATTACCCCAGTTCCTGAAACTGGGGTGATAACATAAGTAATTAATTTTAATGGTGAATAAATAGTGTTATGCCACTTTTATATGCTCCTTTTTTATATCCCTCAAAACAGCATAAAAACAATGAATCATACTCAACAAATACCAAAGATAATGCAACAAATATGTTTCATGTAACCTTACACCCATGTAGTAATATGAAAAAACACACAAACACCACAAATGTCATTGTCTCATTTGCAATAACAATATTATCTAAATGGGAGGGCACTCTTAAGAAGCTATTGGCTCAAGGGGGCAAGGCTCTTGCCTTTGCCTTGAGTCCTCAAACTCCACTCTGTGCAATAACTACCTGAAAGTGCAGTCCTAGCATAGCTTTAATATAATTGTCTGCACTGTGGCTAAATATGACTGACATACAAAATAGGGGTGCGTAAAACTGCATTGGTTTTCTTCTTGCATACAACCTGTAATTCCAGCAAATACTACAGATACTACACATGGTACATGAGATCTCAACTGCTACAAGGAAAACGGCCGTCAAATGTGTACTCACAAACAAAATTCTTCAAACTTATCTAAGTAGACTTACAGTGAAAGAAAAAAACTCCTAACACACAGAGATCCTAAAACCTCAAAAGACATTTCTGCTCCAAAATCAGTCTTGTGAGAGAAATGTATTTGTTTGTAATAGGCATTAGCCATGTGGGAGACCACACATTCTACAATAATTGGATCTAAGCAAGAATAAGCTTGCATAATACAAATTATGTACACCCCTTATAACAACATATGTTAAAGTAAAACTGCACATACTCCAATGTTTATGTTATGTTATGCTACATTGTTATGTTATGTCATGTTATGTTATGCCTTGCTATGCTATGCTATGCTATGCTATGTTATGTTATGTTTACTTGTAGAGAACACAACTCACCTAGTAGGGTATCCTTCAACTGATATGGGGCTACGCTGGCCGTATCTGAGGTATAGGTAAAGAGACAAGTTTTCAGTTTCATTTGAAATTCAAGGACCGATGCGTTAGGAGTAAGGTATGAGCACCCTCAACTGCTGATTCTGGCTTTGCATATGCTCAGGACATCCGTGAGTAAGAGGCCGGCCAAGCAAAGGTTTCTGGTTGGGGTGTAGAAATAGAAGAGGCTGTTGTGGTATATGGGGCCTTAATTTTGCAGCGCTTCATGTGTGTGAGGAGTTTGGAGAGTCCACATTTGTGAACAGGTGTCAGCGGAGGTCTCTGAGGTGTGGGTGATGTGTGTAAGGAGTATGAACATAAGTGTGTCTGAATGGTGAGTTTTGTAGGGTCGAAAGGCTTCTGGAAACTTTGGACATGCAGGAGGTGAAGAGGATGTGGATGCTGGATGTATAGTTGGAGATGGGTGCCATTGGCATCTGTGGGACCAGATGATGTTTGCTAGATGTGCCATGTAAGTGTTGAACTGAATGGGAGTGAGAGAAAATCCTTGGGGTACTCAGCAGATGAGGATTATGGCAGTCCAGGTGTAAGGAGCTAGGATGAACAAATGGGTGTTACCAGTGAGGAATGTGAAAATCCACTGTAAGGTAGGTCCTTGAAAGTTGGCATTGGCTGAGGATTGGGTGAGAGAAGATGTAGAAGGCGGTGGATAGGTGAATTAGGAAGAGGGCTCTGCTGTCTCTTATTCCTTGATACGTTGAATGCTGTCTTTCTCGGTTGGGTGGTTTCCAGTATGTTAGCCAAGTAGAGCAGCAAGGAGATCGGTCGGTAGTTGGCCAGCGTCTTTAGGTCTGCAGAGCAATTCTTCAGGAGGGGTGATATTGTGGTGTGCTTCCAGACATCCAGGAAGGTGTTTGTGTTGAAGGAACTGTTCAGAATCACAATCAGGGGCAAGTTGATGGGGTCCAGTCCTTCGGTAAAGATGCTGTTTGGCCAAGGGACCAATGGTGTTTCTGTGTGGATGGAGTATATGGTCACTGCAGTTTCCGTCTTGGTGATGACGGGCCAGGTGGTCAAGGTGAGCTCCTGGTGGTTGATCTTGGTGGGCAGGGGGGGCTGCAAATGGACGGTCTGGTGGTGGGTCAAAGTTGTTGTAGATGTTGCTGATTGTGAAGCTAAAATAGTGGGGCAGCATGGACCAGAGGTCCTGGGACTTGCTGATAATTGTGAAGCTTGTGACAGGAGAGGTGAAATCCTTGAAGATGGTAAAGATTTCTCTTGCATCATTTGTGCTGTTTTTGATATGTTTGGTCAGTGCTGATCACTTTGTGGGTCTGAGTTGCTGGCGGTAGGACCTGAGGACTGATTTGTAGGTGCGTTTATCTGTTTAATCATGTGTCTGTCTCTATTTGCGTGCAAATTGTTTGCAGAGGTATTTGGTGAGCCTTAGTTCTTCTGTGTATCAGCTTGCTTCTGGCCTGGTCGTGGTGGTGGTGGCCTTGAGTGTGGCCAGGGCGCCAGAGCAGTAGGTTTGAAATAGGTGATGGATTGTGAGAGGTTGCTGTGGTGGTGTTATTCACTTTCTTGGAGCTTGGTGGTCCATATTTCTTCTGGGATTCTATTCCAGTTTCATCAGATGGATCAAGAGGAGCTGTTTTGTGACATGGGGGATGAGCTGGTTCAAGAGGACGATGGCATGGTTAGTTCAGGTGAGGGATAGGGTTGTCCACTGAGATGTCATTGAAGTTCTTGAAGATGGGGTCCAGGAGGATATGCCTGACAGAGTGTGTAGGGCCTTACACGCAATGGGAGACTCTTATTATCATTAGGTATTCCAGGAGGTCATTGGTGTTGGTGTCTGTGAGGTCCTCCAGGTGGTATTTAAGGTCGCTGAGAAGGATGAAGGAGCTGAAGTCAAGCATCAGAGGGGTGATGCAGTCCACAATGCTGTTTCTCAAGTTGTTTGAGGTGCAGGAGGATGATAGATGAGGATGCCCATAAGGCTAAGTTGTTAGTGATGTATAACTGGAGTTTGCGGTTGTGGTGAGGAGTGGATTTTTTCTTTGAAGATGATGGCTAGTCCTCCTCCAGGTCTGCAGACTCTATCTTGCCTTACAATCTTGTATCTGGAGGAGAATTACAGTTAAGTTGTTATGGGCCGGTGTCTGGGTGAGTCAGATTTTGGTCAGGAAAAGCAGGCCAGGTGAGCGGTTGTGCAAGAGGTTGAAGATTTCAGTGGTGTGTGTGTGGTGGTTTTGGGGGTGCTAAGGAAGAAGCAGGATAGGGAGTGCTAACAGCTGTGTATTGGGGATGTGAGTGCATGGAAGTATGAGTCAGGAGCGGTGAGGGTAGCAGCTGGAGGGTGGTGGTTGAAAGCGCAGGTGAAGTGGTTGGTTGTGCAGGAAAACACACCTTTTTGATGTGGAGCGGGGACACCCAACTGCAACACTGAAAAGAGGTTTCAGGGTTTGGAGGGCTGTGGCGGAGTATCGCCTGGTAGTATGGTGGGTGGGTAGAGGACATGGGGTTCTAGCGTTGGGTGCAGGCAGGGCACAATCATTTTCAAGAATTTACATACAATGGCTGGGGCTGATAAGCCATGCTGCACATCCCACTATAAAAGGAGAACAGTCATTACACCTCCTTCTTGCATGAGAAACTCTCAAAACATTAATCAACATGACCCAGCACTCTATCTTGTCATAATTGAGTATGACCCAAACACAAGGTATCCAATGACAAGTAATGTTCAATGTAATATACGAGTGTATCCCATCCAAATGTCAAAGTACTGTCCTCAATAAACCCTCGCCTCCAATGACGTCACAATGGCCTGTTATTTAGATAGGCAGATAATCCATTAATGACAAAATGTGTCATCCAAACATAGCTTTGCTTGTAACTAACGTGTTTCGTTTACTGGGAACTTCGTCAGGGCTACAAGGAAATTCCTATATTTATTTATTTATTTTATTTATTTATTTATTTATTTATTTATTTATTTATTTAATTTATTTATTTGTAGAGCGCGACATTCATCCCAAGGGATATCACGGCGCTAACAGCATGAACTAGGGTATTAGGCTACTGGGTCAAGCAGGAGGATGTTAGTTTATTGGAAACAAATGAGTTTTCAGTTTTTTCCGGAACTCCGGATAGTTGGGTGTGAGTCGGAGGTCTATGGGAAGATCGTTCCATTTTCTAGCTGCCAGGCATGGGCGTCCGCAGAAATTTTTCCAGGGGGGGGGGGGCGAACCTGGCAAATGAAGGGGCGTGGCTAATGTTAATCAATAGGGGCGGGGCTAAAATGGCAGACAATCAGGATCAGGTAATGTTCAGGCCAACCTGAGAAAAACAAGCATTGGCATAGCCAATAGGTCTCGCCTTTGGGACCTTATGACTGACTCACTGACTGAAGAACTTATATAGCGCACTTTTGCCAAGGCGTCTTGGCGCTGGGTAAGTATGATGCCGGCAGTATAAGTATTTAGTTCTGCAGCAGGTCCCAAAGGTGAGACCAATTGGCTATGCCAAAGCTTGTTGTTGTATCTGGGCATGTTGAGAGGCTAGGGGACTGGGTCTCGATGTCGGGTTGGGAGCACAGCAATGACCTACTCAATTTGAATGCGTAGGTAATACAACCGGAGGGGTGAAATGAAAGGTTCACTACCAGGAATAACAGGAAGGTAGAAAGTTAGGCTGGTTAGAAAGGTAAGGCGGGGTAGAGGCAGGCATGGTGGTGAGGGGAGAAACAGATGCATGCTAGGAGAGCGCTGTGAGGGAGTGAGGCGAAATGGGAAGAGGCACTGAAGGTGGGTCGGGTAAAGACCGTAGTGAGGCAAACAGAAGGGTAGCGAGGGGTGAAGGGTAGACAAAGAAGTGAGGTGTCGAAGAAAAAGATTCAGGAGCAGAGACAGGTAAATCAAAGATGGAGAGGGCACAATAACGCAGCCGTAGAACGTGAGAGGGCCAGGTAGAGAGAGGGAGAGGTGTGTCAGAGACAGGTAGAGACAGCTGAGGAAGAGGGAATAATAAAGACTGAGGTAGACAGGTGAGGTAGAGGGGTGCGTTGATATAAAGGAAGTGCAGAGATGTGTCACAGATGTTACTGAAGAGGAAAAGAAGTAGAGATATTGAGAAAGAAGTAAGGTACAAAAAGAAGTAAAGGGGTGAACAGAGGTAGAAAGAGTGGAAGGGGAGAGAACACGTAGAAGATGAATGGCAGGGTAAAATGAACGATCAGGCAGTGAGTGTGAGGAGTGGGATACAGAGGCATATGTGGCAGTGAGTGCGAAGTGCGGGGTACAGAGGGATATGTTGTGTCAGTGAGCACAAGGTGCGGGGTACAGAGGGATATGTTGTGGCAGTTAGCGCAAGGTGTGGGGTACAGAGGGATATGTCATGGCAGTTAGCGCGAGGTGTGGGTTACAGAGGGATATAAGGCAGTGAGCGCAGGCAGGACCGGCTTTAGTGCTCGTGGCGCCAAGTGTGACAATGCTTTTTGGTACCCCCAATGACCACCTCTACTACAGGTTCTTCATAACCATCCTTTGACAGCGCCCCTCAAGCCTCCGTAACCATTCAGTCTCAGGTGCATTTAATTCATTTTATAGCGCCGCTCCTATCAGTGTAAGGTGTCAGAACACTTTACATCACGCAGATTACATAGAGACAATCAATCATAAGTGTGTAAATCAGTGCATAGGAAATGTTACATAAGAGAGAGGACAAGAAGGTGTAGGAGTCACATGTCATCCATACAGGTAGGCAGGATAGTTTAAGAGTGCTTGGTCAGGAGAATCAGAAACCTAGAATTTAAAACCTAGCACCATGGATGGGGGGTTCACTTTATTAATAAGAATTGATTTCTACCCAAATCAACCCATTTTGCCACATTAGGATAATGAAAAACTGGGGGGAAATCATTACGCCCTAGCCCAGTTTGCATGCATCTTTGATAACAGTTTTTTGCTCACTGTTCCACATTAGGATTTTAACTCATAAAGAGTTATCAACAATATGGTCTCTCTGACAAAAGTGTGACCCACTGACCTATTTACATTACATTATACGCACTTTGTGAGCTGCACGTTCTTTGCAGCAAGCATAGTAACCCTCTGCGCTACCTTAGGATGAGTAGAAACTTCCATTACACAAAACTTTGATCTCTCCCTCTCTCTCTCTAAGGAAGTGCATTAATCACTGCAGTCATTTAGACATTTATATTGGTGGCTGAAAATTTCTAGGAGTCCGGGAAAGAAGCAGGTGCTTTTAAAATCATCATATTAGGGCCCCCTACACGAAGTCAGCAGCCGATGCGGTGGCACCGGTCGCACCGCCCTCGAGCCGGCCCTGAGCACGAGGAGTGGGGTACAGGGGGATATGAGGCAGTGAGCGTGGGGAGTGGGGTGCAGACGGATATGAGGTAGTAAAACACAGGGTCGGGACGTCCTGCCAGACATGATAGGGTGCATACTGGCAGAGAGATATGTTATTGACACGAGTCTGTGTACGTTTTAGTGGGATCTGAAATCCGGGCTATGCTGCAACCTCAATTTTAGACTTGGGACAATAATGTATCGACTCCCCCTAGACCTTCATTCAGAAGACCCCTTGTTCTTAAGCTACAGAGTGTTAAAATGAGGTCTTTGTGTCCAGACCTAACCACTCGTGCTTGTGGCGCGCAGCTCAAACTGGCCATTGTCATTCTGTTTGTGATAATCAGCCACAGACAGAATGACAATGGGCGGGAGGGGCTGCGAGGAGGAGTGCGAGGTGCCCCATCAGGGACTTGGGGCCTCTGGCAGGGAACAGCTCTGCTCCCTGCAGGGCTCGTAATTACTGACAAAAGGCGTCCGTAAAAGCATGGGTGGCCACAGGGGGGGCAAGGAGGAGCACTCCAGGGGGGGCAAGCGCCCCTCCTTGCCCCCCCCCCCTGCGGACGCCCATGCTGCCAGGTACGAGAAGGAGCGCCCTCCGGATCTTACTTTCTTTATACGTTTAGTTCTGGCCAGTGCCAGGTATGAGGACCGCAGGTGTCTAGTCGGGGCATAGAACTCGAGTCTACCCTGTAGTATTTTGGGGCCATTTTTAAATAGTGCTTTATGGGCATGGCTGAGTAGCTTAAAAACCGCTCTTTGGCACATGGGAAGCCAATGCAGGTCTTTCATGCACTTTGATGCTGAACCTAATCTGTTTTTGTTGCATACCAACTTGGCAGCTGCATTTTGGAGCACCTGTAACCGAGTGAAGAGAGACTCGTTCATACCCACAAATAGAGCATTGCCGTAGTCCAGCTGACTCATAAGCAAGCCCTGCGTGACTGTTCTTCTGCAGTCTAGTGGGATCCAGGGAAAAAGCCTGTGTAGCAGTTTCAAAGTGGCAAAACCCTTGCCACAAAGGGCCCGTACATGGTCCTTCATGGATAGAGTATCATCAATGAAGATACCTAGGTTTTTTGCACAGTGCTTAGGGGTTGGGGCAGTCCCGAGTGTTTGTGGCCACCATGTGGCGTCCCAGATCCCCTTGGCCCCTCCAAAAAGCAGGATTTCAGTTTTCCCTGCATTTAATTTAAGGCAGTGCTTCTGCATCCACCGTGCCATTTCTGAGAGACAGTTATGTAGTTTTATTTTGGTGGCTTCAGGCCTTTCTTCGAGGGCTACCATTAGCTGTGTGTCATCAGCATAGGAGCAGATGCCAATACCCCATTTTCTGCTAATTTCTGCCAGGTATGAGATGTAGGTGTTAAATAACGTGGGGCTTAGCGATGCTCCCTGGGGAACACCACAGCCGATGATCTTAGGTTCAGATTGGAGCTGACCTAGTCGAACTGTTTGTGTTCGGTTTTTGAGAAATGAGCCATACCATTTTAACGCTGTGGAGTAGATTCCTTTTTGTAGAGGGTTTCCAGCAGTCTGTTGTGGGAGACCGTGTCGAATGCCGCCGACAGGTCCAGAAGTATCAGAGCGATGGCTCCTCCTTGGTCAGTACAGGACCTAATGTTGTCTGATTCTGCTAGTAGTGTGGCCTCAGTGCTGTTGGTAGCCCTGAAACACGTCTGCGAGGGGTCCAGTAGGTCATTAGATTCAAGGAAGTTGGTTAATTGCTTGTTTACTAGTTTCTCCAACACTTTGGATAGGTATGGAAGTTGGGAGATTGGACGGTAGTTTTCCGGATTGAGAACATCTGTCCCTGCCTTTTTTAACAGGGGAGTATTTACTGCCTGTTTCCAAATGTCAGGAAAGGTGGCAGTGTTGAGAGATTTATTGAGAAGCTGGGTAACATATGGGCAAAGGATAGAGGCTGTCCGAGCCAAAATGAAGTGTGGGCAGGGATCCAGAGGGGACCCTGACTTAACTTCACCCATTGCATTCAGCACCTCAGTTTCTGTGAGGGGAGCAAATGCACTCATTTTAGACATTGCTTCTGGATGTGGGGTCTGAACATTCTGGTTCTTGATGTAAAATTCTGTAGTGGGGTTGAAAGTGGAATATATATGACTAATTTTGTCCGAAAAGAAAATGCTGATTTTTTCGCAGGATTCTGCAGAAGGGGGAATGGTTTGGGACATGCTGGTTGGTTTGCAGAGTTCTTTCACTATTTTATAAAGCTCTTTGGTTGAGTTACAGTTTTCATTTATTCGTTGCACAAAGTAGCTTTTTTTAGCATTTTTTATCGCGTGATTGTACATTTTAAGCTCAGATTTGTACCGAGATCTATCTAATTCAAGTTTGGATAGTCGCCATTGATGTTCAGTGTGTTGGCACTTTCTTTTAAGTATTTTGAGTTGAGGTGTATACCATTTCTCAGTGAGAGGTCTTTTTGATCGACTGGACTTAAGTATGGGGGCAATTTGGTTCAAAGTAGTTGTGATTTCGGACTCCAGGTGTGCTGCGGCTAGGTTTGTTGAGAGCACATTCAGGGGCAGAGTGTTAGAGGGGGGAAAGTGTTGTAGGAATGTTGTTTCGGTAACTAGCCTCCATGCTCTGTTATTTGTCCTTTTGGGCTTGCTTGGATGCTCAAGTTTAGTTGGCAGTTCCAATGAAAATGATATTAGTGAATGATCTGTCCATACTAGTGGTTTGATTTCCTGGATGACAGTCGAGTTGATGTTGGAGAAAAGCAGGTCAAGGGTATGCCCTGCAATATGAGTGGGCTCCTTGATCCATTGCTTTAATTGGAGGATCTGCAGGTCGCTCTCCAATTGTGAGACCACCGGCTGATCGAGTTTTTCATAATGGACATTGAAGTCGCCTATTACTAGGTAGTTCTTATGTCTCATGCAGACAGGTAAGAGTTGGGTAAGTAGCTTGGTGCTTAGATTGGCTTGGCAACCAGGAGGGTTGTATATCACTGCACCAGCGAACATGGCGAAACCCTTGTGGAGTATTTGGAAGGATAGTGTTTCGATCTCATCTTGAGGGGTTACTTGTATGGGCAGGCAGGTCAGATGGTTTTTAAACAGTATCGCTACCCCTCCCCCTTTCCGGTCTCTCCTGTCTTGGCTAACAATTTTGTAATTGGCTGGCAAAGCATTGGCAACGTCCGGGGAGTTATTTTTGTCCAACCATGTTTCCGTAATAAATACGAGATCAGGATTCTTTTCATTAAGAGTGTCCCAGATATTGATGGAATGCTTCGGGACTGACCTTGCATTAAAGTATATGCATGATAGTTTAAGAGTGTTGGGTTCTGACTGCTGTCTTATCTGGCTTTGTCCCAGACTACACCATTTACATGATTTACAAGAGAATGGGCCATGTGTTTCTCCCTGACAGGTTTTAGGACAGTTAGAGCGGTCAAGGCCAGGGTGGAGCGAGAGAGCTAGTAGTGCATCTCTTGTATATCTCTGGGTGCCCCGGTCCGGTGTGTCCCCGGCAGGGTTTCTAGCCCCTAGCCCCATCCGGTCGCGGACGGGCGCAGACGGGCTTGCCTTGGGCGCGCCTTCGGCGCGCCAGCGGCGCGTCCGCTGGCACATCGGTCTGTTATAAACCTTCTGTTAATATAGAATTAAAAACATCTGTATACAAAAATTAAAAACTATAAGGCATATGCCACAAAATGAATAATACACATCATAAAGCACAACATATATCATAAAAGTGAGATTTTAATCCATCATCATGTTTGCATCATAATCACCTCAAATGTGGACCAAGCGGAGCCAAAAATGGTCCACAAAAATGTCATAACATAATCCATCCAAAATATTATTCATGAATAATTATATTTGTGAATCAGTACCTAACACACTAAGGTCAGCACCATAGTTTATTACAAAAGTAGCCTTCCCCAAACCAACACATAATGAGAAATTAGTTTAAGATATCTTTAATCTTCATATCATGAGCAGAATTTCATCCTTTCATAAGCTACATTCGTATCATATCATGTTGTGCAAATCGTGCCATTGGGCCTGTAATCAAAGAAATAATCATGTTCATCCTGTATCTGAACCCATTAATAATGAGAACCCAAAGACATGAATTTACCTGAGGTGGCAGCAAAAACACTCATTCTATATAAAATTGGACATTACAAATAATTGTATACATTGTATTGGGCCATGCTCCATTGTGACAAGACAGACTGCTGGGTCATATTGATTAATGCTTTGGGGTCTCTTTGGCACATCAACAGTGTGCCTGCTGCACACATACACTGTACATCCATGCTGCAGTTGTTATTAAGTAGGAACTGGAGGGGTGAGGAGTTCTGTGGCAACAGGATGGGCTGTAGCGGGTGACAGGAGCTGTGAGAAAAGTAGGTGAGAGCACTACATGGGGGAAAACAGGTGGGAAGGCCACAGGGGGAAGGGTTCCGAAGGAGGAGCGGAGAGCAGGAAAAGCAAAAAAGGCTGAAGTAGAGAGCAATAAAGAAGGCAAAAAGCAGAGAAAAAAGACAAACGGAAGCAAGGAAAGCAGAGAAAAAAAGCAGAAAGCTGGGAAGTGAGCAGGAGTGAGTGTGCAAGGATGAGAGGACACAAACAAGTGAAGAAACAGAAAGCAGAGCAAATAGTGACAGGAAAGTGGTAACAGAGCAAGACCAAAGCAGAGAGTGTGTGATCAAAGAGTGAGATGAAATTGGTTATTGAGCAAGATAAAATCAGACATTGAGAGAGCAAAGAGTGAGAGGGAAGCAGTCACAGAGATTTTAAGAGAGAGTGAGAGAGACAAGCCAGAATGAGAGTGAGTCTATAGAGATTAAGGCTGGGAGCCTCGAACAGTGTCAAAGCTGGGTCCGCAATGGTCAGGCCTGTTCGGGGGTCTTGGCCTAGGTAAGTTGTGCAGGCAGAGACAAGTAGTGCCTGCTTTATGTAAGTCTTTAGATGTTCATTACCAAAAAGGAAAACATCAATATATGTGAATCACAGATTGTGTCGGACAGTGTCTCCTTGAACCATAAAAAATGTACTATTGAAGCAAAAGAAGACACAAGTACACAGAGTTTCAAATACAAGCTTTCAGTGAATCACGCATGGTATTTTAAAACAATGGCAACATTGCAGAAGTGTGAGATCCTGATAAAGGAAGATATGGCCTTCAACTGTAATAGAAACATAACTAAACATAAGTTGTTGACTGTGATAATTACCATTTTCTCATCTCGAGCGCCAAGAGGTGAAAGAGAGGCTATAAATCATCATAGATGGGCACTCCTGCTTGGATGCAGTTGGCATGAGCATGGACAACATGGCAATTTTCCTTTACAGCTAAAGAGCTTGTACTTGAATGGATTGAAGCAATTACTCTTCAAATTATTTCGCTGAAAGCAATGATAGGTTCCCTGCTCCAGTACAAAATTTCAAAAGAGATAGAGTCCTATTTAGATAAAATATTATGTCCTGAATCTAGTTTAATTTACTGTAAATTTATATTTGGGACAAGATTTAGCATTTGGCGGGCAGCCTGGTGGACTGCCAAGACAGTAGAGGCTGTGGCATCTGTTTCCCATGGACAGGACCACCCTCCATAGTTAAATAACTCAGCCTGCCTGATGGGAAACTCTAAAGCCATTATTGCAACCACCGCTGTGGCAGATGCAGTGAAGTCAGTAAAATTAGCCGCATAGGCACCATATTTGTTTCATCCAATAAGCAAAGTAATTTGCTTTTCAGTAACAAACCCCAGGTTTGTTAAGGGAAAACAAAAACAAGTGGCCCTGAAGCACAGGAAGCTTCCTACCTCTGCATCAGAGACATTAATTGATTTCTCTGGCAAAAACCACAATGACCACTATACTTTGCATGGTAGTCCCACCAGACAAATTTAGTATCGGTTGTACCAGACTGAATATAGCAGGTCAACCCTCACTTTGAAATACTATCCCATTGGCAGAGAGGCCACCAGGTGAAATGTTTTCCCTTGCAGAGATCCGCCGGTGAAACCTGACCCTTCCTCCAGAACAGAGGGTTTGGTGCAGGAGGAAATTCACTGATTTATACTGGTTCTCCCTCTCCAACAAACTCAAAATGATACAATTGGTCTGGAGGTGCTTGTACCAGTGGGTTGCATGAGTGTGACATTGAAAATAGGCCAAGTCTAGAAAGGATTTTTATGTGCCTTTTGATCGATGATGCAAGGTTAGTGTAGCCTGTGAGGCTCTGTATTTTGGCAAATTATCACAAGCAACAAGAATCGTATTTTAAGCAAGGAAAAGGTGATTAAAAGGGTAGCAAATGTTTGCAGAGTGAGAGACACATTTTGCTTAACATTCTTGTACAATAGATTGATTGTTTTATTGATTGCAGACTATGGGCCTTATTTAATAATTGGTGGGCAGTGTGCCATCTCACCAGGATGGCTGAAGTGATGACGTCTACCACTATAGTGGATGATATTAAGAGAATTCCACATGCATAGTGGAGATCTTTGTGCCTTTGCTGAATGGATGCGTTACAGCAAAAAAATGATGGACGGAATGCTAACAATGCAAACATTCTCACCCAGTCAAAAGATCTGGGTTAAATCCATAGTTCTTTTGTCCACTACGCCACCCCAGTTTGGACCCAGCCATATGCAAATCAGTCTTGACCCTGTGCCACATGGGAACAGTCCAGACCGAATTGCCAGGCCAGGTCTTCCCTGGACCGGAAACAAGCATCCTGGGACTGGTTTCAGGGTATGTCACCCTTCTTCTGCCAGGCTAGCTAGAATCCAGTGGCACAGTGAGCAAGGGACCCACATCTAGGCATACCCATCCCACTTAGGGCGAAAAGTGTAACAGCAAACAAATGGTGGACAGAATGCTGACAATGCAAACAGTCTCCCCCAGTCAAAAGATCTGGGTTAAATCCATAATTTTTTTGACCACTACGCCACCCCAGTTTGGACCCAGCCATATGCAAATCAGCCTTGACCCTGTGCCCCATGGGAACAGTCCAGACCGAACTGACAGGCCAGGTCCTCCCTGAACCGGAAACAAGCATCCTGGGACCGGTTTCACGGTATGTAACCATTCTTCAGACAGTCTAGCTTGAATCCAGTGGCACAGTGAGCAAGGGACCCACGTCTGGGCATACCCATCCCACTTAGGGCGAAAAGTGTTACAGAAACAAATGATGGATGCAATGTTGACAAGGCAAATATTTTTCCCCAGTCAAAAGATCTGGGTTAAATCCATCGTTCTTTTGCCCACCAGATAAAATTTAGGAACGTTTGTACCACACTGAATATAGCAGGTCAACCCTCACTGTCCACTACGCCACCCCAGTTTGGACCGAGGCATATGCAAATCAGTCTTGACCCTGTGCCCTATGGGAACAGTCCAGACCGAATTGCCAGGTCAGGTCTTCCCTGGACCAGAAACAAGCATCCTGGGACTGGTTTCAGGGTATATCACCCTTCTTCTGCCAGGCTAGCTTGAATCCAGTGGCACAGTGAGCAAGGGACCCACATCTGGGCATACCCATCCCACTTAGGGCAAAAAGTGTTACAGTAAAACAAATGATGGACGGAATGCTGGCAATGCAAACATTCTCCCCCAGTCAAATGATCTGGGTTAAATCCTTCTTTCTTTTGCCCACTACGCCACCCCAGTTTGGACCCAGCCATATGTAAATCAGTCTTGACCCTGTGCCCCATGGGAACAGTCCAGACCGAACTGCCAGGCCAGGTCCTCCCTGGACCGGAAACAAGCATCCTGGGACCGGTTTCAGGGTATGTCACCCTTCTTTTGCCAGGCTAGCTTGAATCCAGTGACACAGTGCGCAAGGGACCCACATCTGGCCATACCCATCCCACTTAGGGCGAAAAGTGTTACAGCAAACAAATGATGGACAGAATGCTGACAATGCAAACATTCTCCCCAGTCAAAAGATCTGGGTTAAATCCATCATTTATTTGCCCACTACGCCACCCCAGTTTGGACCGAGCCATATGCAAATCAGCCTTGACCCTGTGCCCCATGGGAACAGTCCAGACCGAACTGCCAGACAGGTCCTCCCTGGACCGGAAACAAGCATCCTGGGACGGTTTCACGGTATGTCACCCTTCTTCAGATAGGCTAGCTTGAATCCAGTGGCACAGTGAGCAAGGGACCCACGTCAGGGCATACCCATCCCACTTAGGGCGAAAAGTGTTACAGCAAACAAATGATGGACGGAATGCTGACAATGCAAACATTCTCCCCCAGTCAAACGATCTGGGTTAAATCCATCTTTTTTTGCCGACTACACCACCCCAGTTTGGACCCAGCCATATGCAAATCAGTCTTGACCCTGTGCCCCATGGGAACAGTCCAGACCGAACTGCCAGGTCAGGTCCTCCCTGGACCGGAAACAAGCATCCCGGGACCGGTTTCAGGGTATGTCACCCTTCTTCAGCCAGGCTAGCTTGAATCCAGTGGCACAGTGAGCAAGGGACCCACGTCTGGGCATACCCATCCCACTTAGGGTGAAAAGTGTTACAGCAAACAAATGATGGACGGAATGCTGACAATGCAAACATTCTCCCCCAGTCAAAAGATCTGGGTTAAATCCATCGTTCTTTTGCCCACCAGACAAATTTAGGAACGGTTGTACCACACTGAATAGAGCAGGTCAACCCTCACTTTGAAATACTATCCCATTGGCATAGATGCCACCAGGTGAAATGTTTGCCCTTGCACAGATCCACCAGTGAAACCCGACCCTTCCTCCACCTCTAAATTTGGAAGGGGAACAGAGGGTTTGGTGCAGCAGGAAATTCACTGATTTATAGTGGTTCTCCCTCTACAACAAACTCAAAATGATACACTTGGTCTGGAGGTGCTTGTACCAGTGGGTTGCATGAGTGTGAAATTGAAAATAGGCCACTTCTAGAAAGGATTTTTTTGTGCCTTTTGCTCGATGATACAAGGTTAGTGTAGCCTGTGAGGCTCTGTATTTTGGCAAATTATCACCAGCAACAAGAATCGTATTTTAAGCAAGGAAAAAGTGAGTAAAAGGGTAGCAAATGTTTGCAGAGTGAGAGACACATTTTGCTTAACATTCTTTTACAATAGATTGATTGTTTCATTGATTTCAGTCTATGGGCCTTATTTATTAATTGGTGGGCAGCATGCCATCTTGCCAGGATGGTTGAAGTGATGACGTCTACCACCATAGTGGATGATATTAAGAGAATTCCACCTGCATAGTGGAGATCCCTGTGCCTTTGCTGAATGGATGTGTTACAGCAAACAAATGATGGATGGAATGCTGACAATGCAAACATTCTCCCCCAGTCAAAAGATCTGGGTTAAATCCATCGTTCTTTTTTCCACTACGCCACCCCAGTTTGGACCCAGCCATATGCAAATCAGTCTTGACCCTGTGCCCCATGGGAAGATGTCCAGACCGAATTGCCAGGCCAGGTCTTCCCTGGACCGGAAACAAGCATCCTGGGACTGGTTTCAGGGTACGTCACCCTTCTTCTGCCAGACTAGCTTGAATCCAGTGGCAAAGTGAGCAAGGGACCCACATCTGGACATACCCATCCCACTTAGGGCGAAAAGTGTTACAGCAAACAAATGATGGACAGAATGCTGACAATGCAAACATTCTCCCCCAGTCAAAAGATCTGGGTTAAATCCATAATTTATTTGCCCTCTACGCCACCCCAGTTTGGACCGAGCCATATGCAAATCAGCCTTGACCCTGTGCCCCATGGGAACAGTCCAGACCGAACTGCCAGACAGGTCCTCCCTGGACCGGAAACAAGCATCCTGGGACCGGTTTCTCGGTATGTCACCCTTCTACAGACAGGCTAACTTGAATCCAGTGGCACAGTGAACAAGGGACCCACGTCTGGGCATACCCATCCCATTTAGGGGGAAAAGTGTTACAGCAAACAAATGATGGACGGAATGCTGACAATGCAAACATTCTCCCCCAGTCAAACGATCTGGGTTAATTCCATCACTTTTTTGCCCACTACACCACCCCAGTTTGGACCAAGCCATATGCAAATCAGTCTTGACCCTGTGCCCCATGGGAACAGTCCTGACCGAACTGCCAGGCCAGGTCCTCCCTGGACCAGAAACAAGCATCCTGCGACCAATTTCAGGGCATATCACCCTTCTTCAGCCAGGCTAGCTTGAATCCAGTGGCACAGTGAGCAAGGGACCCACGTCTGGGCATACCCATCCCACTTAGGGCGAAAAGTGTTACAGCAAACAAATGATGGATGCAATGCTGACAATGCAAACATTCTTCCCCAGTCAAAAGATCTGGGTTAAATCCATCGTTCTTTTGCCCACCAGACAAATTTAGGAACGGTTGTACCACACTGAATATAGCAGGTCAACCCTCACTTTGAAATGCTATCCCATTGGCAGAGAGGCCACCAGGTGAAATGTTTGCCCTTGCAGAGATCCGCCAGGATGGTTGAAGTGATGACGTCTACCACCATAGTGGATGACATTAAGAGTATTCCACCTGCATAGTGGAGATCTTTGTGCCTTTGCTGAATGGATGGTATATATGAGTGCTCAGCAAGGTTTTTTTGTTTCTCAAAAACACAATCCCAAAGAAAAACAAAGAGAAACAAAAAAACGAATGGACTTTACACCGTGTGAGTTGTCACAACAAAAAATGTATAATCTTGTGACTGCGGCACAATAACATAGCCACACTTATCACTTTATTGTCATCAACAGTAAAAACTAATTCATTAGTCAGGGGTGCACAAGTTAGAAAGGGATCTACCACCACCATCCCTTGCAACAAGATAATGAAATTGTTCTAAAAATAAATTATGAGAAAAATTATCAGTACTCAAGATTATTTAAACAAGTGAGTCTTACACCAAATGGTCAATAATACATTCAATATATATGTAGGCACTGTAGGCAGCTGGCTCTGTATATACTATACCAAAATGAGTTATGGTGTGCACATGGAACACCAAAGGTAGGCAGAGGTAAAAGTAGATAGCACCTTACTGTCTATTTATGGTAGTGTGGGCGAGCAGTATGGCTTTATCAGAGGGTAATGTTAAGCATTTGTTGCACACCTCAATGAGCAAATGATGCTACACACTCAAAGACTGAACTCAGACCAATTTGTTTGTATCAAAAGTATTATTTGGTTATGTTATTTCTAGAACAAAGCCAGGCCTGGTGCAAGTAAATAAAATAAATGCTTTGCAAAATCTTATGCAAAGTTTTACCATTGAATGCAGGTTCAAATGCACTTGATTGAAATACAGGTAAGTCAAAATGTCGAAATTACTTTTAAATTACTTTACAGATTACTTTGTGCGTTTCTTTACAGATTACTTCTTGAGTTACTTTTTCTGCTAAGTGGTATGCTTAGATATCACAGTGGAAAACAATGGGGTGACCCTGTGTCCCTCAGAACCTGGGCATAGTAATGCAAAAAACAATGGTTTTGTTGGGTGTATCCAATTATTTCTGATAAGCACAATTCAATTTAAACGAGTTATTCTCTGCACAAGTTAAATGTTAAAGCGTTTCTAGGGAACACACCGTAGATAAACAAAAACCACAAAAGAAATCAGGTTTGCAGGGTATTAAGATATTTTATATAAATTGCATCATTTATATATACCCACACATAAATAATTTTTATATACGAGGCTGTCAGCAAGGTGAAGTTTAAAGTGAGTTAAGATCAAGTGACATATTGTGCTCAGTGATACAGTTGAGTGCCTAATATGTACAAGGTGATTAAAATATGTAGAGGGATGGAGGAGGCCAGAGTAAAACGGAGAACACAAGGACCCCGTTGCTCTATCCAATTTTAATATTTTTGCAAGCAAGGCCTTGAACTGGACCGGGAGGTATCGTCAACATTTCAACCCAATATATGCAATAATGTATAGTCAAATCGGGTCTTCATCAGGACTGTGGTGGGGGAGAGGGATGACAGCCTAACGGAAACCAGAGTGGATCCTGGTTAAGCTCAAGTCAGTGTTGTTTATGGCCCCATCATGTTAATATCCTTATGAATTATACAATCAAGGAAGCGGGATATCCGTCCACATTCCAGGATTCCAAACAGTGAGCACGGGCGTGCCTGAAGTGAGGTAGTGAATACACGTTCACTTCTGTAGAATTATTTTAAGTGCCAAGTCCGGGGTTCAGACGCGATGGCAGTTGTGAATCCTGCCTGGCAGCCGCAATCTGTCAGCCATAAACAACACTGAATTGAGCTTAACCAGGATTCACTCTGGATTCAGACTCTGGAGCACTGGGGGACCACGCTGGGACCGGTGGGCCACTTGAACTCTGGCCATAGGCGACAGGTGCAGTGGTGGTTCCAGGCGTCAGGTTTCTTTTCCCTCAGCAGACTCAGGGTCTGTCTTGGGATTTTCTTTTGAACAGAGCTGCTGTTCACAGGAGATCTGGTCTTTGTTGAAGGCAGTCCGTCCTCCCAGGGGTTCTGGAGGTCACTGGCTGAAGGACAAGGTGACTTTTGGTGCAGGATCCCTGGAAACTGCAGATGGGCCGGTAGGGCTGGGGCCAAGTCAGTTCTTCCCTGCAGTCTCCTCTGCTGGGCGTCTTCTTTCATCCTTCTTCTTCCTAGGTTGCAGGAATCTGCCTTCTTGGTTCAGGGCTGCCCCCTAAATACTGTATTTAGGCAGCATTTTAGGGGTCTCGAGGTCAGCAGCCAATGGGCTTCTGATCTTAGGGTGACTACACCCTTGGTGTGCTCATCCCACGTGAGCCGGTGGGCACAACCCCTAATCCTGATTGGGAAGTGCCTGCCATCTGCAAGATGGAGGGCACTGAAGAGTGGGCTGTACCTCGCCTCCCCCACTTGAGGGGTGGGGTTGGCAGAGATGGGCACACTTTCTGGGCTTTGATAATTTTTCCCACCTATCTTCCTGCCGAAAAGTAGGGGAGACAGGAAGGGGGCCTGCTCCTGATAGCAGGAGAGGCTGGGAGTCGCGTTACAAAGGCGGCCAGGCCTTTGATGCTCCCCTGCCACAGATGGCTCTTCCTGGCCTGGGGGAGGTGTGACCACCTCTGCCCAGGAAAGGCATTGTTTCTGGGCTCAGGGAGCGAAGGATCCCACCCCAGGGGTCTAAAAACATGGCTCGTGATGCAGGCCGGTGTGTACCAGTCAGGTAACCTACCAGAGGTTGGTTGTTTTTCAGGGGGCATCTCTAAGACGCCCTCGGAGCACTTTTCTCATTAAATCCCACCCTGGCATCAGTGTGGGTTTAATGTGATGAGAAGTTTGATACCAAACTTCCCAGTTTTCAGTAAAGCCATTATGGTGCTGGGGAGTTGGTAATGACAAACTCCCAGCACTATATACTCTTAATGGCATTACTGCACTTACAATGTCTAAGAATTGATCTGGACACTGTAGGGGTATGGGGCTCATGCACCTGTACCCTCACCACCGGTATACTGCACCCAGCTAGAGGGATGGCAGACCTATGCCAGGGCAGTGGATTGTAGGCATCAATCAATCAATCAATCAATGCATTTATAGAGCGCGCTACTCACCCGTAAGGGTCTCAAGGCATTGTGGGGGGGTGCTGCTACTGCTCGAACAGCCAGGTCTTGAGTAGCCTCCTGAAGGTCAGAAGGTCTTCGGTCTGCCGTAGGAGAATGGGGAGGGTGTTACAGGACTTGGCGGCGAGGTAGGAGAACGATCTGCCACCGGTGGTCGTTCTTCGGAAGCGGGGGATGGTGGCGAGGGCGGGGTCTGCGGAGTGGACTGGCTGTTTGTGGTGTAGAAGGTGAGTCGTCTGTTGAGGTATGTTGGTCAGGTGTTGTGGAATGCCTTGTGTGCATGGGTGAGGAGCTTGAAAGTGATCCTTTTGTTGACAGGAAGCCAGTGCAGGATTCTCAGGTGGGGTGTGATGTGGCTGTGGCGAGGGATGTCAAGAGTCAGGTGAGCGGAGGCGTTCTGTATGTGTTGCAGTCTTTTCAGCAGTTTGGCCCGGGCTCCTGCGTAGAGGGTGTTTCCGTCGTCCAGTCTGCTGCTGACAAGCGCCTGAGTGACCATTCTTCTTGTGTCGGTGGGGATCCACCTGTAGATCTTTCAGAGCATGTGGAGGGTGTTGAAACAGGAGGATGAGATGGCGTTGACTTGCTTGGTAATGGAGAGTGTTGAGTTGAGGATGAATCCCAGGTTGTGTGCGTGGTCGGTGGTTGTCGGTGCTGCGCCCAGGGCAGCCGGCCACCAGGAGTCATCCCAGGCTGAAGGGGTGGAGCCGAGGATGAGGACCTCCGTCTTGTCCGAGTTCAGTTTCAGATGGCTGTTCTTCATCCATTCAGCGACGGCTTTCATTCATTCGTTGAGGTTGGTTTTGGCAGTGCAAGGGTCTTTGGTGAGGGAGAGGATCAGCTGTGTGTCGTCGGCGTAGGAGATGATATGTTGAGGTTGTGCAGTCTGGCGACGCGGGCGAGCGGGGCCATGTAGATGTTGAACAGGGTCGGGCTGAGGGATGATCCTTGGGGTACGTCGCAGATGATTTTGGATGCTTCGGATCGGAAAGGGGGGAGGCGGACGCTCTGTGTTCTGTCGGAGAGGAAGGAGGTGGTCCAGTCCAGTGCTTTGCCGTGGATTCCTGCGTCATGGGGGCGAGTGCGTAGGGTGCAGTGGTAGAGCGTGTCGAAAGCGGCTGAGAGGTCCAGGAGGATGAGGGACGCGGTCTCGTCGTTGTCCAGCAGGGCCATGATGTCGTCGGTGGCGGCGATGAGGGCCGTTTCGGTGCTGCAGTTGCTGTGGAACCCAGACTGGGACAGGCCCAGGATGTTGTTCTCCTCGAGGTAGTGGGTCAGTTGTTTGTTGACGGTCTTCTCGATGACCTTCGCCGGAAACGGGAGCAGAGAGATGGGCCGGAAGTTCTTGAGGTCCCTTGGGTCTGCCTTGGGTTTCTTGAGCAAGGCATTGATTTCGGCATGCTTCCAGCTCTCTGGGAAGGTTGCGGTATCGAAGGAGATGTTGATGGCCTTGCGGAGGTGGGGTGTGATGGTGGCGCTGGCTTTATTGAAGATGTGGTGAGGGCATGGGTCTGACGGGGAGCCGGAGTGGATGGTGCTCATGATTTTGATGGTATCGTCGTCGTTGATGTTAGTCCATGCGAGCAGGGGGTACCTGTGGGTGGTGGTCGTGGGGTCCAAGGTGTCGTTGGCTGTCGTGGTGGTCTGGATATCGAAGCTGTTGTGGATGTCTTTGATCTTGCGGTGGAAGAAGGAGGCAAGGGAGTTGCAGAGGTCTTGCGATGGTGGGATGTCGTTGGTGTTTGAGCTGGGGTTGGAGAGTTCTTTCACAATGTTGAAGAGCTCTTTGCTGTTGTGTGCGTTGTTGTCGAGGCGGTCTTTGAAGAAGGTCTTTTTGGCATATCTGATGAGGTGATGGTGTTGGCGCATGGCGTTTTTGTGGACTGCTTGGTTCACCGGTGTCTGTTCGTGGTGCCATTTCTTCTCCAATTTTCGGCACTTTTGTTTGGAGGTCTGGAGATCCGCGGTGAACCAGCTGGCGTTCCTGTTGGAGCGTCTGTTGGAGGGGTTCTTGACCGGGGCGAGGGTGTTGGTGCAGTCATCGATCCAGCGTCTGAGATTGCTGGCGTCCGGGTCGGTGTGTGGGCTCCGGGCGAGGTGGTGGTTAGTTGGTCTTCGGTGACTTTGCTCCAGCAGCGGCGGGCGTTCTGTTGGGTGCGTGGTGGGTTTCCAGAAGGTGAAGTGGATGCAGCGATGGTCGGTCCAGTGGAATTCAGAGGTGTGACTGAAGGAGACCTGGGAGCTTGCGGAGAAAATGGGAACCAGCGTGTGGCCGGCGGAGTGGGTGGGCGTTGTCACAAGCTGTCTGAGTCTGAGGTTGGCGATCAGGGTGTTGGAGTTGGTGTCGTTGTTGTTTTCGAGGTGGAAGTGGAAGGTGGAGGTGGAAGTTCAGGTCCCCGAGGAGGATGTAGTCAGTGGAGGCTAGGGCGTGTGTACTGACGAAGTCGGCAATGGAGTCGCTGAACTGTGGTCGGGGTCCGGGTGGTCTGTAGATCAGGGATCCTCTGAGGGTGGTGTTGGGGTCAGTGTGGATCTGGAGGTGCAGGTGTTCGGCGGTGTTGAGGGTGTCGTCGGAGTTGGTAGAGACTTTGAGGGTGGACTTGTGGACGATGGCGATTCCTCCTCCCACTCCATTGGTGCGGTCTCTGCGGGTGATCTTGTAGCCATCCGGGATGGCTATGGCGATGTCGGGTGCCGAGGAGTCGTTCATCCAGGTCTCTGTCAGGAAGGCGACGTCTGGGGAGAATGTGCCGAGCAGGTCCCAGATTTTGACGGCGTGTTTGCGTGCGGAGTGGGTGTTCAGGAGTATGCAACGGAGGTGGTTGGGTCCTGTCCTGGTGGGCGGATTGGCGGCTCTGGTGCTAGTGAAGCTGCAGTTCCGGCAGGAGAAGGGTCCATGGGTGTGCTTTGAGGCAGCCTGGAAGCAGGTGTGTTCTCGTCTGGTGTTGAGTGCGTGGAGGGTGCTGGCATGGTAGCGGAGTCGGGCGTCGTGGCGTTCGCGGGGGCCAGGGGTTCTAGCGCTGGGTGAGGTCCAGGCTCAGACGGGCGCAGACGGGCTCAGACGGGTGCAGACAGGCTTGCGGGCTTGCTAGGCATGGCACACAGGGTTGTGTACCATGACGACGCTTCACTTTGTTCTGCACCAAAACATGCAGCCTGCAATGGCAGTGTGTGTGTGTAAAGGTACAGGGCCTCTAAGGGTGGCACAATAAGTGCTGCAGCCCTTAGAGGCCTTCCCTGGCCAAAGTGCCCTTGGTACCCATTCTACCTTTTACAAGAGACTGACATGTGGGCAGAGAGTTGCCAATTGGGGGTACAAGGTACAGTTTTGGAAAAGAACACAGACCCTGGGAACCTGATTGGCAGGGACCCAGGGCACGTCAAGTCAAAGTGCATCAGTAGTCTGGCAAAAAGTAGGGGGCCATTGCAACAGAAACCCAGCTTCCTGCAAGTATCAGTTTTTTTCAAATTCAACAAATCGCATGGAGATTAGACGTAGATGTTAAAGAAAACCCATTATTCAAAAGTCAGTTCCACAAGTCTTTGTTTGCTACTCGAACAAATAAACTCTTTGTTCTAGCCTACACGTTTCATTCTTTGAGAAGTTCTTTACGGCTTTATACTCAATGTATTCCCATTTGAATCATCCAAATGTCACCCTCCCATCAAAATCTAATTATTTGCAGGTTCCTTGTTCTATATAGTATCCTTCTTTGAAAGGGAATACACATGTACCTCAGTGGTTGTATTAACAGTGTTTGACAATGTCAGTTATCACCTAGGGTGTGGGGGTCATTTTTTGCTTTTTTCATGTTTGGGAAAACAAGGCTTTTCCTGATGATCATGAACAGGAACGAAATTATGTCAGAATGTCTAAGGGCTCTGCTGGTGGAGCCTGCAGCGGTTCCAAAAGCAGAAACATGCAGTTTTCCAATTGTAAATAGAGCAGACAAACCTACAATTTGGCAGGCAGAGACTTCTGTGGCAGAGTACTCTGGCCGCAAAACTCTAAATAAGGCTTTATGTATTTTATAATCATGGACTGCTATTTAACATTGTAAAGTTTTTAATGTATTATAAATGTTATGGATATCAATTCTTATGTGTGTATGTTTGATGAGCAACTTGTCCAGTAATGAGGAAAATTGATGGATTAATTGGCTACCTCAGACAGTGAGAAGGCAGCCCCTTTACTCAATCCTTTGGAAGTTGTGTTCCCTCTGTAAATAATCTGAACACGTTTGGCAGGGGTTCCAATATCACTTCATTATACAAAGTTCACAAATATTTTCCCATAGTGTCTAATTGGCAAATATTAATGCATATTTTGAAAGCATTTCACGTGGCCCTTTTAAACTGTTCTGTTGCTTGGTAAGGGTGGTGGTTCTGTAACTTCAATGTTTATGCTCTTTTGTTAACAAACCAAGGGGCATATCAAAAACAACCGGCGATAATTATCGCTAGGCGCACTTGGCGCTAGGATAATTATCGCCGGCTAGCGTTGATTTTTATCGCTGAGATAGCGTGCTATTAGCAACGCTTATCTCAATAGCGATAAAAATCCTCACGCTAAGTGGCTAACATGAGATTATCGCTGGAAACCCAGTGATAATCTCACGTTAGCTTGTTGATAGGGACAGACACATTTAGCCATGATATCCTCCTTCCATAGGATATCATGGCTAAGTCAGAAAAATACCAGACGTAAAAAAGCAGCGCTAACCGTGGTTAGCGCTGCTTTTTTTGTCTCTAACAGGGTTAGCGATATTCTTGATAATAGGAGAAATGTCGCTGAGCGACATTTCTCCTATTATTTTACTCTGGAACGCCCCCTTTGCATCTCATTAGAGATGCAAGGGGAAGCGTAGAGTAAAAGGGTGCTAACATGCGAATTTGCATGTTAGCACCCTGTTGTTGATAGGGTGCTAGTTTTATCTCTGCTTTTTTGGCTTTTAAGGCCAAAAAAGAAGAGATAAAGCCCTTGCTGATATGCCCCCAAACACCTTGGGACATATTTTCAAGCCCCAATCGCCACAGTAACGTCAATTTTTGAGATGTTTTTGTGGAGATAATCCCTTTTCCTTATTTACAAGGCAGAGGCGTAACGCCCCCTTATAAATAAGGCCCACTTTCATGCTACACTTAGCATGAAAGGGGTGGGCAATGAGTGTTGCAGTGGGCGTTCCGCCGCAACACCCGTTTATTTTGGCGTTGCTCCCTATTTACAAGGGTGGCATAAATAGGAGGCAGCACTAAAATTAAAGACCAGGGAAAACCTGGTCTTAATATGGCAAAACGAAGTGAAATGGCTAATTTCTCCTCGTTTTTGCTGTTTCTATGTGTGCTACATTGTGCAACACACATAGAAACAGCACATTGCAATGAACGATTGTGTATGTGCAGGAAGGGACACCTGCACATAGGTGTCCCTTCCTGCATATACACAATCATTAAACAGATGGCAATTTGCAACTTCTATGTGTGCTGCACAATGCAGCACACATCGGAGTTTCAAATTGACATTCTGGATTGTTTATGTGCACATGCACAATCATTCCCCCCAAAGCAGACACCCTTGAAATATGGCATATGGGTGTCTGTGTTGGCCCTAGGCACCTAGATTTAGCGAATACAGCACATCCCTGCATTTTCAGAATGACGTTAACAATTTTTGCTTAACGCCATGCTTCGCCATTCTGTTGTAAATATGCCTCCTTGTTCCTATTATTTCATATACTGACAAATGTTTGCTCAATTTGTTTGCCTTTACTGTCCAACCTGCATACTCTGTTTTTTCTACATATATACTTGTCTGTCTTACTGTCGTTGTGATTGTACCTGGGGTATATCTATGTTATGGTTCTGCAACTCAAACAAAGTAAACCTGGTATAAATGACAATGGCAATGAATTTATTGACTGTTCAATTAATTAAAATGATCACAGTGAAAGAAATAGAAAATATTATGAAAATGGATTCCCACCTACAAAGTAAACCTGAAAACCAAAATGTGTTTCTTCTTGCTCTTATTTACGTTTACTGGTTTAGTATAAGATCTTGGTCATCTACTATTGATACATTCAATTACATGCTTAATGTTGACTCTTTGGGTTAATGCCCCATGTTAGACAGTTTTATTTGTTGGGACAGATTTTCAAGATAAGAAATAAACTATTTCAGAACCATGCCACTGGATTCCATCAGTCGTTTCAGGATCTATAGGGTAACTGTAGGGGTTGCAAAATTCTTGTAATTTTTTGGCGGTAATTAAGTGAAATTTTGCAATACTTATGTAAAATTCAGCAAAAGTACATAAAAGACAAAAACTGGCATTAAACGTGAACAAAATAGTGCAACAAACACAGGTCATTCGCGTTGTTCCTCTGCTCCTGCACTAAAGGGTTGCAGTGTAATTATGCCAAATGGAGTAATGCCAAACATTTATGTAACAAGCGTAATGCAAAATTCATGAGGTTATGCAAGATTATGCCAGCATAACTGAAATTTCACCTATGCCTATTTCACTGTCTTGAATGCTGAACGCAGGTCCCAGAAAATGAGCAGACATGACTTGTGTGTGTCCAAAATGTATAAAGCATGAACTAGTTGTATAACAAAGGGGCCTCTGTGCTGCAACCAAATCTAAAGCTGAATTGCACATCATCAAGGAGAGAATTTCTGCGATAAATTGTTTTAACTGAATGGCTACAGAGCGTTCGCTAGGAAGATACGTTTAGACACTGTTAAAAATGTGGAATCCACGCGAGTTTAGGGAGTTACTTACAATAAGGTTGAAAGCACCATGGAATGGTCCCAACTATGTCAGTTCACTCACTCCTTGACTAACAGAAATAGAATTCTCATGAGTCTGTACTGGGAAGATGGCAGTACCAAAAAGGGAAAAGAGGTCGGGTGGAAGAGGAGGAACATACAAAATAGTGACAGTTGGCATTCTAGAAAACATTACGCTGCATGACGTGGTCTGCTTACAAAGTCACATTAGAAGATCCTTCTGGAATATATTGAATAGTTGTTCAGAATCTGCATTATATTTTTCCAGGAAAGGTATGCCTACCCTATTTTTAGGCAATCAGAAACTAGAGCTTGCACTAGAGAGTTGTAGAACACATTAGCCATGTATGGAAAGAGGGAGGTGCTTAAGACTTTCAACATATTTGCTGTTTGCAAAAATGTGAGTATAGTGTTAGATTTGTAGGAATGTTTTGTGGGTCACTTTCAGTATTCCTTTGAAAGATGCAAATAGGCATCCTGTCCACACACAAAATAAACTTTAGGAATAACTGCCCCTTGCCATGTCAAAAATTGAACAGGTCCTCCCAAAACTTCGAATGTGTGTTCACAATTATTAATCCAAATGTGTCTTTTTTAATCTGGTTTCTCCTTTTGTAAAATCATAATTTCCCTTTTAGTCCTCTATCTAACTTTAATTTTGGGTAAACCATGTTCTTTTTCTATTCATCTTCTTCCTTCCAAACATTCCTTGAACAATTTGAGCTCTTCTTTCCTATAATGTTAAAATGAACTTATTTTCTAATGTTCTCATTAAACAGGTTAGATTTTTCTCCAGTCCATAACTGTGGCCGATCTAAAAACACATGCCGTTTCCATATCTTTTGCTTGTGGGTGAGGATTCATTCTTTTCTGTAGGGGAACGTTAGAAAGAGTCATGCCATAATTGGAAAAATAATACTCAAAACGTTCCTGTCTATAAAATAAACTAAGCAAATAATACATGTAAATGCATACATCAATTAGATTTGATGATATGTCCCTTCTTCTGCAGCTGAAGAAGGTAAAACTACGCATATGTAACAGTCTTTAGTATCTAAAGCTTGAGTGCATTCCTGAACTAACCTAGAACAAACATTAGTTGAAAACTATTCTTTTAAATAATCTACAAATTAAGCTTTTAATTTCATCTCATCGATTGTTCCAGCAGGCATTGTAGTGTAGATGGAGATGTAGACATAAGCGTTTCTATTTCTGGTGCAAAATTCATTCCAACTAAAAGGATTATAATAGCTAATATAACAATTGGTATTGTGACAATAATCACTACTCATAGCTTTCATAAGGATGTCTACAGTCAGACCTATTCTACTTGTGTAAACGTGCAAAACGTCTGATGGTCAGTTTTAGCTATTTCATTCAGCTTATATGCAAAACTCCTCATGAGACATCCCTAGCCCTACTCCATCTTCTTCTAAATCCTTTGCTGCTACACTTACCTGCGGTCTTGTTGGTGGACGTCCTGCTGTCCCGCCGCTCCTGGGGTGCAAACGCTGTGTGTCTCCTCTGTCGGCGCTCAAAGCTATCGCGCCTGTGACTGGGGGAGACTACAGCTCCCAGGCTGTTATGCGGCCACTTCCGCTTGTGTTCGCGCCCGGAGGCGCAGAAAAGGCAGAGGCTCCCTCGGTGGAGCGGGGGTGCAAAATCCTTTGCTGCTACACTTACCTGCGGTCTTGCTGGTGGACGTCCTGCTGTCCCGCCGCTCCTGGGGTGCAAACGCTGTGTGTCTCCTCTGTCGGCGCTCAACGCTATCGCGCCTGTGACTGGGGGATACTACAGCTCCCAGGCTGCTTTGCGGCCACTTCCACTTGTGTTCGCGCCCGGAGGCGCAGAAAAGGCAGAGGCTCCCTCGGTGGAGCGGGGGTGCAAAATCCTTTGCTGCTACACTTACCTGCGGTCTTGTTGGTGGACGTCCTGCTGTCCCGCCGCTCCTGGGGTGCAAACGCTGTGTGTCTCCTCTGTCGGCGCTCAACGCTATCGCGCCTGTGACTGGGGGAGACTACAGCTCCCAGGCTGCTTTGCGGCCACTTCCGCTTGTGTTCGCGCCCGGCGGCGCAGAAAAGGCAGAGGCTCCCTCGGTGGAGTGGGGGTGCAAAATCCTTTGCTGCTACACTTACCTGCGGTCTTGTTGGTGGACGTCCTGCTGTCCCGCCGCTCCTGGGGTGCAAACGCTGTGTGTCTCCTCTGTCGGCGCTCAACGCTATCGCGCCTGTGACTGGGGGAGACTACAGCTCCCAGGCTGCTTTGCGGCCACTTCCGCTTGTGTTCGCGCCCGGAGGCACAGAAAAGGCAGAGGCTCCCTCGGTGGAGCGGGGGTGCAAAATCCTTTGCTGCTACACTTACCTGCGGTCTTGTTGGTGGACGTCCTGCTGTCCCGCCGCTCCTGGGGTGCAAAGTTACCTCGAGTTCAGATCGTGAAGCTACACTTGCAGAATTAAGAGCGAGGCGTCGTAATTCTATTGAACTGATTAAAAGTACGCCTCCACCCACGACCCCTCAGTATGTGGTAACCTCCCCAGATGTGAGTGGCCTCTCCTTTAAAGAGACTCCACTCCCTTCTGGTAATAATGATTCCATCGTATTGTCTCAAAATGTACATTCTGCTGAGGCACTGATTGATTTATCCCCTATAGTTTTAACCACACTCCCTAGCCAAACTGTCGATCCAGTTGTTACTAATGGGTCATTACTACAAGCTAGCAAGTCTCCACCCCATAAGGTCAACCTATCTAGGCAATTTAAATCCACGGGCCCAGTGCCTAATAAACGGAGAAAGATAGACTCTAATTTGTTAAGGAATAAAAAGAAAATAAAACTTAGCTGCAACTCTGGTGCGGCACCTACCGACAAAGGTCCTACACACCATATAGTTAGTACATCTTCTCCTGGCAGGCCAACATCCTGTCTGCTAAGTGACATAAATGTTATAGAGTTAATGGGTAATATAGATCAGCTATTGAAATCTCTGTAGGTACCCGTTGTTGAGAGTTTAAAAACAGTTGAAAAAAGGCTGGAGAAAGTGGAACTTCTAATGAATAGCAAAATAGAATCAGCCGCGGTTTTTCGTAAATCATACACAGCGCCTCCTGCTGGTCTAGGTCCTGCTGAACCATCCTATACTGCTCCTCCTCTGGAGATTAATTCCCAAACCCACCCGAGTACTAGCAAGGTAACCTGCACTAATGCAGGTGGAATTACAACTTCCAACCTAATGCAACCCATTATTCCAAATAATACCAGTGATTACTTGGGAGATAATGTTCTGTCACAAACAGGCCCAATGAGTGATAGGAAAGGTTATAAGTTAGCTCCTACCTCTAAACCACGTGGACCTTCTTTTATTAACCTGCCACCAGAAGCTGTTCCTCTTGTGGTTGTCCTTGCGGGTGTTCCTACTTTAAAAGACGGCACAACAGAGGGATATTTGCAGTTAAAAAACAAGGTGATCCACTGGCTTGGCCAGAACCGCCCTCTTCCCTCATATATCAACGGGGAAATTCTACATGTTCGTCGCTTATCCTGGCTGGGAAATACACAAAAAAATATAGATGGGGACATCATTTTAATCAATTTTAGGGACCCTAGAGCTGTCAGTCATATCCTCAATTGGCATACTAATTATACGAGGTCTTTTATCACTACTTGGGAATTAACCTATTTTTATCCCAGAACTCAGATAGTTCCCAATATTAATTTTGGGGCTCCACTTTTTAATCAATACAACCCTCCTATTCCGCTCAGAAATCGATATGAGGTACTAGTAAACCTCGAAGACGTGGACTGACTTAATAGCCCTAAGGCTTCCTCCTTGGTCCTTGGAAAACCATCTTCTGATACATTGTCAGCCTCAAGTGACCTAAGAAAGCCAGTATCACAAGCAAGCACAGATACCTGCAATGGTTATTTCCCTGCCCCAGATTTTTTACCATCTGTTGATAGCTTGGCTGGCACCAAGGCTATCACGGGGAACCTACTCTCCTGGAATATAGCTGGATTGTCCTCTAAATTGGATTCTGAGGATTGGATATCTTTTGTCAACAGTTTTGATTTGTGCATATTCCAGGAGGTGAACCATCTTTTGTACAGGGATATTTGAATTATTCGGTACCTGCACTAAAAGGACCCAGGGGGAGACCAATGGCGGGTTTAACTATATGGGTCCGTCAGAATTTAAAACTATCCATTAAAGTTGTAGAAACTAATAATCGAGATATCCAACTAATTAAAGTGAACCTAGAAAAACTAGGTATGTTGGATATTTATAACATCTATGTTCGGAGTAATAGGGGGGGGAGGTCAGAGACATTAGCAGCTTTGAGCTGTCTTCTTGATACCCACTCTTTAAATAACAACATTGTCATTGCGGGCGATTTTAATAGAACATTCGAGCCATTAGTCAATGAAGACGATCTTTTTGGGGAGGAAGAGGATTGTCAATGGGGAGTCCCCAAATTAGAGCTCAATGCGGTTGTCCGCTGGACCAACGATGTCATTGCCCTAAATTCCCTCTGTTATGAGAAGGGCTTAAGAGCTCTGAACGGAAGGACCAGTAGTGACAGGAATGGGGCCAGTACATTTGATAATGGGCGCCATAATAGTAGAATTGACTACGTTTTATGTAGCCTTAGATTGTGGTCCTCAATATGCGACATGGAGGTTGTCGGGAGAATTGAGAGTGATCATAATCCCTTGTGTACAACACATAAATGGTGGTCCCATACCAACCAGCCCGATGGCTCCTCTGAGTTGGTTCCTCCCCCGATCGTTCTGACTAATGACCTGCGCAGATTAAAGTGGGAAAATATAGCAACCAATCACCAAGCTATTGCTGAAATATCTGACCAGGTTGATCAAGCAATATTGGCAATTGAGCTTTCTAACTCACATGATACTGGTTTAGACAAGGTAGAAGGAATACATAATACCCTCTTCTGCACAATCAAAGATTACCTTCTTAAACCGGTAAAAAACAATGGAGCTAGAGCCCCTAAGCCTACCAAGTGGTACAACAAACAGTGTAGAAATGCACGTCTAACCTTGGGTAACGCCATTAAGGGCGGTCAATCCTCTGTAATCCAAATAGCTAGAAGGGATTACAAAATTAGCATATCCAAGGCTAAGAAAGCATGGGACGAGCACCATTGGTCTGAGCTAAGGGTAGCGAGCAGCAAACGGGACTCCCGGTTGTTCTGGCACATTGTTAGGTGGGGAAAATCTGGTTTCCCAGAGACCCCGTACAATAATGTGCCTGAAGAAGAATGGGTAACATTTTTCAGAGCACAGTATGCTGACCCAAACAGTTCTAGTTCGGGCCCAGAAATTAGAGCAGAACAAATCCAGGAAACTCTTTTTAGCATCTCTGAAATTACGACGGCCCTTGGCTCAGTGGCTTGTGGACGTGCTCTTGGTCTTGATGGAGTGCCAGCGGACTTATTTATTAATGACAAAGAACGCTGGAGCAAGTACATTCATCTTCTTCTGAATGCTATTGCTCTGGGTGCATCGGTACCCACATCCTGGCAGGGGCAGTAATTATACCCATTTTTAAGAAAGGCGACCGGTCCCAGCCGGGTAACTATAGGCCAATAAGCCTTATAGATACTATCCAAAAAGTTGTGGGGTGTGTGATCGTTAACAGGCTCCTGGACTGGGCGGAGGAGTTCAATGCTCTTTCACCCTTTCAGGCAGGCTTTCGTCGCTCCACTAGCACGGTGGACCAGGTCTTCCGATTTACATTGCTACAGTGGAAGACCGTAGTACTGGGCGAGGGAAGCTTGTATGCGGCTTTTGTCGATTTGAGGGCCGCTTTTGATCTTGTCCCTCGTTCCATGCTATGGTCGGTTCTCAAGAAGCAGGGACTCCCAAACGAACTATTATCCCTCATAATGAGACTCCACGAATCTAATTACGCTAGAATTCAGTGGGGGGGGATGGGTTCGGTAACTGCGGACTTTCCTGTTGAAAGGGGAGTTCGCCAGGGATGTTCGATGGCTCCCGTGCTTTTTACACTGTACATTAACGATGTAGTAGGCCGGATGCTCTCAGCACAAGTGGATGCCCCTTTTTTAGCAGGGATTAAAATCCCTATTTTAATGTTTGCGGATGACATGCTCATCCTATCGAAAACCCCTAGCGGTTTACAGCATGCCTTGTCTATTTTCGATCAATTCTGTGGAGAGTATGGCTTAGAGGTTAATACAGCCAAAACTAAACTTATGATTTTTAACCCCCATCGTAGTTTCAAATCCAAAATTACTTTGAATAACCGCCCGCTAGAGGTAGTGAAAACTTTTACATACCTAGGTATACACATATCTAAAGAGAAGAGCTGGCGGCATCATATTGATCTTGCAACACTTAGGCATAGGCAATTGTCAGGCGCTATCTCTACAGAGCACAGAAAATCTTTAACTAAACCTGTTAAACCCGCCCTGCAGATTTATGAAGCAAAGGCTATTGGCTCTGCGCTTTACGGCGCCGAGCTTTGGGGCTTTGAAAAGGTGGCTGCACTTCAATCCTCGGAGAATAAATTTCTCAGGGCTATAACTGGTGTTCCTAAAAGCACCCCATTGTTGCCCCTAAAATATGACTTGGGTAGAAGAGCAGTTACAGATTTAGTTAAGCTTCGCCCGATTATTTATTGGCATAGGCTATGGACCACTCCTGTGCTTCATCATTACGCCGAGGGTTTTTTAGATATCATAAGATCTGATGTATACCACAAAATTGGATGGCTGAAATCACTAAAGATATCCTTGATCGACCTTGGTATGTGTTCACTTTGGGAAGACCCTACGAGAGCAATCTTCCCATCTAAAAGTATTTTAAAGAGCACCTACTGGGAGATGGTTGCCTCCCGACACTGGAGAAGCTCCAGTGCTGGTTCAATGTCTGGTGAATTTTTGGAGGCTAAAATGTATCCCTGTTTAGAATCTTACTGGGACACTATAACCAGGCCACGTGAAAGGAAGCTTCTCTTCCAACTCCGAGCAGGTGCACTTCCCATCAAATTTTTGACAGCCAAGTGGGAAGGTGGATCTTGTGACACCTGCCCTGTTTGTGGTATTACCAAAGAAACCATCAGTCACTTTTTATTTTCCTGTCAACCACCATGACTGAGATTACAGGCCTCACCTATTCTCAGGAGGAGGTTGACAGAATTATAGCATCTATGCTTCCCCTGGCTGGGACCAGTACCAGGGACTCCAATGAAGCTAGTCAATGTTGGGATGAACTGACGGAATTAAAACGCGAGCAAATCAAGACCTTAATACATGGTATCATGATGACTGAATATGTGAGAGCAAATATGGCCCCACGAGGCCTTATAGTCAGAAATGAACCGTTCATTTTCCAAAATGATAAACTTTTCAAGAAAGATTGGTCGCTAATATCCTGGCACTGTACCAGAGATTGGCTAGTGCTAATAATAAAAACTGCAGCACGCCTCTCTGAAGAAATGAAAATTAACATTCATGATCTGGAAATACGCCTCAAAACATATCAGAGTACAGCTGAACTGAAAAAAAGACTAGATGAACTCAATAAGACCATGACCGAGTTCGAAATAAGTCTGAAGGACGCAAAATATATAAAACTGCGCAAAGATCAGCAGAATTTCTCCCTAGAAAAGGTTTACCCATACACCAAAGATGATTACGTCCCCACTAATCGCAATCCAGGTTATAATACTGATAGCGATGGCTCAGACATAGGTTCGGATCTATCCGATACTAGCAGAAACTATAACCCCAATAATCGGAACAGACGATCAAGAGGAGGACGTCAGAGAAACAGAGGTGGACCTGGATTTGGTTGGCCCCCCTATCAGAACATGCCACCATTTGCCCCACCCCCACAGTTTTTCTATGGACCACCACCTTTTCATCAATCTTTCCCACCCCAACCATACCCATACTGGGATGGTCCACAAAATCAAGGACAAAATCAGTCTTTTTTAGGAAGAGGCAAGACCCCAAGAAGAGGAAAAACCAGACAGGGACAACAAGTACAGTGGGCCCAACCACTAGAGGTGACGAGGAGCCATACACGGAGTATGGGACCACCGAACTTGCCCTCAACAAGCCACAACCAAGTCTAGCAGTGAACCTATCCAGTATAACCATTACACCTATACAAAAAAGCGTGTTAGAAAAAGGATTAGGCTTTGTCCCCACAGCGGCCTTGGACAAATTCAAGCTGATATGCGAATTAAAGGAGTTTATTCGTAAAATCAAACTGGAAGTCTATTTCAAAGATAAAGATCCTAGCGATAATGCCACCACCGACACTGGACTACATAAAAAATCTAATTTTACTCCTCCACCACATAACCTTCCGGTTGAATTACTGGCTTTTGAGAAAGCGGTTATAAAAGAGGTGACTGAGATAGACCCAAGAACTATTAAAGTCTTTCACAACACGAGCAAAATCGAGCTGGAGGCGATCAACCAATTATCTAATAACAAGGACCTAACTATCAAACCAGCCGACAAAGGCGGAGCTATTGTTCTACAGAATACGATTGACTACCAACGCGAATGCCTACGACTACTAGGTGACGAACGTAACTACCTAACAATACAACAGGATCCCACTGAACGCCTGCGCAGAGAGATCGCAAGCCTAGTGGAAGAATCTCTGACTAACGACTGGGTCAGCAAAAAAGAAGCAGATTTCCTAGAAAACAAAAAACCAATAACACCTTACTTCTACACGATTCCTAAGATACATAAATCTATGGAAACACCCCCAGGAAGACCCATAGTATCAGGGATCGGTTCGATTTTGGAACCTTTGTCTAAATTTGCGGATGCCTTTTTAAGACCCTTGGTTCAGGCTACTGAAACCTATCTACAGGACACCAAAGCAGTCCTTTGCTTAATCCAGGATCTCGAATTCAACCCCACAACTAACATTTTAATCAGTTTAGATGTAGAGAGTCTGTACACGAGTCTCCCTCATAAGGAAACCTTAGACATCCTGGAAGAGGTACTCTATCTAAACGATTGGGGTTACCACACACCCAGACATGTGGTCCTTGAATGTTGCCGTCTGGCTTTGACTGAGAATTTTTTCCAATTCAACGATGTCCTGTACAAGCAAACCCACGGTACCAGCATGGGAAGCACATTTGCGCCGAGTGTGGCGGGGTTGTATGTGCATCATTTGGAGAAGCAGAATATTCTCCACCAACACAATCCTCACATCGAACATATTAAACTATGGAAAAGGTACATAGACGATGTACTGTTGATCTGGGAAGGTAATGAACAAGAAGCGGAAAATTTCCTAGTCTGGCTAAACCAACAAGACCCTTTCCTGAAATTCACCTCTTCGATGAGCCGATCCACTATGGTCTTTTTAGACCTTAATATATCAGCACAAGACGGACGTCTCTTCAGTACCACACATTTCAAACCCACAGCAAGGAACTGCCTGCTGGTATATGACAGCTTCCATCCTCGCAGCCTCAAAGACAACCTCCCATTTGGCCAGTTTTTGCGCCTCAGAAGGAATTGTACGACAAGACAAGAATACAACATTCAGGCAAAAGAACTATCAGAAAAATTGATACAACGGAATTACCCACAACATCTTGTGTCCAGATCCAGAAAAAGAGCCCTCAATAACAATAGGGAGGCTCTTTTAGAGACTAAAACCGTAGCTAGACAGGATGAACCACGAAGACAAATTTGTATTACTACATACAGTATTGCATCTAACTTGGTTAGTAAAATAATCAAGAAACACTGGCGCACCCTGAACAGCGGGGGCCTAGACCTACAGAAACCCATGTTCAGCCATCGCAAAGCACGCAACCTGAGGGATCATCTTGTCCATACACGTCCCACTACGACAAAAACTGCAGGTCCCCAACGCCTGCTCCAACCCCTACCAGAGGGCCATTTCCCGTGCAGTAACTGCAGTGTTTGTCATCTGACAAAGGTGACTAAGACAGTAAAATGCAACAATGGGATAACCTGGAATCTTCGGTCTTTCACAAACTGTAACACAACAGGTGTTGTTTACCTAATAACTTGCGTTTGTAATTTGCACTACGTAGGTATGACTACCAGGAAAGTAAACACCCGTATGATTGAGCACCGTAGTAATTTCAGATGTAAACGTGATAATACAAAGATGACCACCCATTTCCTGGAAAAACGCCACACTCCTAATGACTTCAACTGGGTTGTCTTGGAACACATCAAGAATCACCCCAACATAGAGAAACAGCTACATGAGAAGGAACAACGTTGGGTGTTCAAGCTACGCTCGGACTACAGGGGTCTCAATGATGACATACCCTGGTGCCAGTTTACTTAATCACTGGAATACCCGCTGATTAAGTCATCAATTTCTATCAGGTTGGACTTGGCAATAACCTCGCTCGTTGTTATCCATTATTGTAACATTTACGTCATTCCATGAGCCAATATCCCTCCTTCATATTTCAATCCTGCATCCTTAATCTCCCTTTCGGGTATGATTATTATTTCTCCACAGCCCCGTAGCGAATTGTAACAAGCGTATAATTGGAACAAATATCCCATTCCTCAATACTATTCATCACTTCCCCTTCCCACTCCAAGATGGCGGCTTTCATCTCAGCCGATCCCATTGACCTAGGTCTGAGCAGCTCCAGCCTGTCTTTTCAATAAAGTTCGAGTTTTCCTCAATATATGAGCTTTATCATATTATGGCTCCATATTTCACCGTCTCTCGCCCTCATAACTTGTTTTGAGTTGCGAGTGATTACATACCCACGCTGGAGCATTGAGACCTTACAGAAAATATATTTGACTACTTAATAGTATCAAAATCAACAGTCCCATCCTTTTCCAAGATGGCGGCTCCACTCGCATACCGGCACCGGAGCTTGCCCTCTTCTATCTCTAGCCTTGGAACACGCCCGCCAGCACATAAAAACATTGCGGCTACGAGGACACGCCAGAATGCGGTCCGAGAGGTTTGGCTTCCAGTAGGTGTCAGAAGTATGCGGGGTTCAACGTACAAGTAAGTGCTGCCATTCTCAACTCCCGGACGGAGCGAGGAGACCCTTCTCCTTCCCCCTCACACCATGCTGGGCGATCCGTCATTACGGTACACGCCTTTTTCCCTAACGATCTCGATTCCTATCCTCCATTAGATGTACGAGATCTCCGCATCCCCTCCAGTGACCATGAGGCACAGTGTTGCTTTTTCTTAAGTATGTTACATGTTTTATGTTGTATGTTATTGTGTATGTAGTCAGACCTAATAATTTATTTAATTTCAGCACACTTTTTCCATCACCACGCCGGCATGGAGTGAATAATTGCATCTCTTCTGTCTTTCACTTAGCGGCACGTCAGTCATGGAAGTGTGCATCCACCTGTGTGTAGTGTGCTCACAACTTTAGCGACAATTACGTATCACACTATGCATATATATATCTATATTTTTTTCCTCGCAATTAACTGTGATTTTGTACTTTACAGATCAGTGTGCTAACGTACATTACGTATGTATATTTTTTTTAAAAACGCATGCCTTACTATTGTGGCATCACACTTATTTCACCCTATTAAGGTTGACTAGGAGTGGCAAGTTTCTTGACACTGGGCTGGTCCCAGTGTAGTCCTGACGAAGAGCTGGGGAGCTCGAAACTAGTTGACTTCAAGATATGCTAGGCACACCTTTCCATTATAGTTAGGGTCCCTTGTCATATTACCCCGTTTTTAATTTTTTCAGCTTAGAGCACCAATAAAGTTTATTTTGTAGCCCACTAGCTGATTATTTTAATTTTCCCACTCCACCACTACTTCACTTGCACTACACATAGTTTACAAAATTTCTAGTGCTCCTACGTAACACTGCAAGTCGTAGCACGCCTCAGTCCGTAGAGGACTGGGAGGACCCCTATGATGAAGCATGTCACCGTGGGGAAACCCTGGTGAGTGAGGGGACTATAGAAAGAGATAATACTTCCCTTTCTTTCTGATAACGGTGTCTTTAAGGATCAAATTGTTTCCTACACCTTTTGTTTCTCCCGGTTAGGTTCCTGTCTACCTGACTCGTTCAGGTAGTTTTTCTGATAACCCTATGCGGTACCAAGGCGTATCTGGTTGTCCCCAATGTGCAAAAATTTCGGGACAGAAAGTAGCACTGTGGCTCTGCGCATTATATGCACCAGCACTTTGACATGGGTTTCAGTAGCCACCGCAAAGTATCTAGGTTGGGCGTGGTCAATTAGAAGGAGATTGCTAGTTACCTAACTACTCTCTTATTCATGACAGAGACTGCTAGCCATTTGACTATTCTCTGTTACGTTTTATCCCTGTATTTTTATCTGTATGCCATTTTTTAAACTATTTTAAATTATGCATCTTATCATTTTCTTACCATTATAAATAGAACAGTACATATATATAGGATCAAATTTTTGAGTCAAAAAAAATTTCTCTTGAAGTGTGCTTTGCACTTTGTTGCTAATGATTGAAATTTAATCTTGTTTTAAAATTGTTGTATGTATTCGTTTTATATTGATTTTGTTTTTCTGCTTTTATGAATGAAATTCGAATAAAGCATACTTTGAACTGAACTGAACTGAACTAAATGCCCTACTCTTCTATTGTAACGTTAACCCTAGGGAATTCTTCTTACTTCTTAATTATTTGTATTTATTTTCATTAATTGCTTAATGTGAAATTTATATATTTCAGTCTTTTATTTTGCGGGTTTTAAACATAGTTTATCATTTGGCATCTCAATTGATTCAGTTTTTAAGTTCACTAAATAGTGCTTGTCAAGTTCTTTGATTGTAATTTTTGTTTCAGAAATCTTTTTAATTAATGCTGTTTCTCAGTGTAACATATTATGGAGATTCAAATGTTTCTGATCTCAGTTCATTAGGATTTTGACCTGATGCATTTGGCACATTCTCTGCATAGTAGGTCCATTCAGAATGCAGAATAATACATGATACTCTTGCTCTGTTGGATCTCCCTGGTGTCTGTTGATCTTCACTTGTACCACTAGATTCTGTTTGATTGATGACGGTTTGTGGTATTGGTTCAGCTAACACAATTGCCTCCGACCATTTTGCCATAGCAATCTCCACAGGGGTCTTTCTCTTCTCACACTTGTTCCTTCAGCTGGATCATTTGATTGCTCTTGTGATGGTTCAGTGTGTGTTTCCACACCATTATGTAAGATTTCTGGAACTTGCACTAGTGTAAGATTTTGCTGTACTTCACCCCCTCTGGTCCTTCTGGACATACAGGTACAGGAGATCTCAGTCTTTGTTCAAAGAACACTACTTATTCATATGGGCAACTGTGTCTCTGAGTGTGTGAAGCATAAACCCAATTTGGTATCCCGTCACATTTGATAGCAGTGTTGGTAATCAGGATGACCTGGTAGGGGCCTTTCCACCTTGGCTCCAGGCAAGAGTTTCGCACCTGTTTCATCGCCAAAAACCCAATCGCCTGGGTTAAGGTCATAACACTGCTCCTGATGTGGACTGTCAGTGACAGGCCCAACCTGGTGAGAAACAGAACACACCACATCAGATAATTCTTAGCAGTAATTGTGTATCATGTCATCTGTTATGCTTACAAGTGCATTTTCAGGTACAGCAGGCAGTCTCATAGTACGACCCCATAGGATTTCATGAGGTGATAATCCTATTCTTTTGTCAGGGGTGTTTCGAAGACTCATCAAAACCAGTGGTAAAGTATCTGGCCATTTCAATTAAGTGAATGCCAGACTTTGGTCAATCAAGACTTCAACGTCCCAATTAACTGCTCCATTACCCCGCAAAGCCTCAGGACGAGAGCTACAGTGCAATCTCTGTTCCACTTGAAGATCCACATACTGCATTCTAAGGACCTCATTATTGAAATGGGTCCCTCAGTCTGACTCCAGAGAAACGGTCAATTTGAACTTCCACCCATCAGGAGAAAATGCACACTATAACCAGATCACATCTGAGCCGGGTGCAAACAGGCATTTCGACAGCTGCATTCTGTTAAAGGATCCTCATGATCTTCCAATTTGGCTAAGTGTTACAGGGGTTCTCCTTCCTACATTCATCTGCTGACATGTACCACACATATGGCACATCTCTTCAGCTAAAACTCTGAGCATGGGATTGAACCAATCCTGTATCCCTTCCAATGAGTGCAGGACCAGGGAAATGTAGTGTCATGGAGAACAACAAACTGTCTGGCAACACTGGTCTTCCATCTCAAATGTAATTTGCATTTTAACACATTTTGCTGTGATCGATCCTTGCTGTTCTGCCTCTGAAACGTCTTCCTGTAGTATTTTGATTTCTACCCAAGTATCAGCTACTGACAACAGCATAAAATAGGTAGGGTCCTCCTCAGATTCATTTGCATAGTCTCTGTTTTTGCATGCCACAAGTGCACAATACTGTGCAACTTCATCAGTGTATCAAATTCCAACAGTGACATAATATTTGCCACTTCGATGAGCTGCACATTTATCTACTGCAATCTTTTGGGGTAACTGCAAAGCTTCCAATAATCTCATGACACATTACCCATTTCTGATAGGGGAACCCGATGATGCAAATCCCCTTTGTGATCATAACTGCTAAAAATTATGGACCACACCAAAGCCATATTGACTATCTATAAACATAGTCACCATCGATTGAAATAAGAGACAACAAGCTCTTGCAAGGGCAAGTACTTCTGCCAATTCTGCAGAGGTAACACCTCAAAGCCAGTAGGTTTCCACCACTTCTTGAATTGTGCAGACTGCATCAGCTGCTCTCAAAGTTCCTTGATTGTCTCTGAAGCATGAGCTGTCCACAAAGATTACATAGTCAGGCTCATCTTTAATGTCTGGCCTTGGCGCATAAATCCCGAACATCTAGGCAATCATGTTCAATTTCATCCCCATCAATTTCCTTCTCAGGCAATGGTAATACTGTAAATGGATTGAGTGCCTGAAATCTTTTTACTGTGAGAATATGTTGTTCATACTTTGTAAATCTACTGTTTGTCAAATATTGCGTTTTTGAACAGGTGAGCAAAAGCTCAATATAATGAGGGACCATGACTGTAGGAGGATGGCCCATCACTATGCTTTCACATCTCTCAATACTGATACCAACTGCCACAACAACTTTAAGGCAATCAGGCAGTCCTTTTCAAAAGGGTCAAGTGAGGTTGAAAAATATGCCACAGGTTTTCGAGAGTCTCTATGCATCCACAAAAGCACTGAGAGAGCGCAACCCTCCCTCTCACTGCAAAACAATGATAACATTTTACTGTAATCAGGCATTCCTCGCGCCAAGGCACGGCAGAGACTTTCTCTCAGCTCTAAGAAAGCCTTCAGGCAATCATTATCCCATGGAAGCAAATCAGGCACATCTTTGTACATCAGCCTCAGTAAAGGCTTGGCCACTAGGGAAACGTTGGGTATCCACTGTCTACAGTAGCCAGACATTCTCAGGAACATTCTGATATCTCTCTGAGTTCTGGGTGAACTCATCTTCAAACTTTTCTCCATTCTCTCTTGTGACACCTTTCTCATTATCTTCTCAATGAGTTGTCCCAAATGTAAGACTTCTTTTGGACAGCATTGCCAATTTGCTCGGGGACACCTTGTGCGTGTTCTCAGCTAGATGGCTTGTGTCCTGTTTACCAGCTTCTAGTGTACTTGATGCCACAAGCAGGTCATCAATGTACTGTAGAATGCACTGAATTGCAAGGCATCCGCAGAGTCTCAAGATAATTTTTCAAGATCTGATTAAAGATTGAAGGACTATATGTATACCCTTATGAAACCTGGAACCATGACAAAACTCTATCTCTAAACAAAAATTAGAAAAGGAATTGATTGTCCTCATGAAATGGAATAGAGAAGAAGGCCTGCAGAGATTCATTACGATAAACCATTCCAGTGCAGGGAAAATGAAATAGTATTGTTGCTGGATTCTGTACCACAGGACAACATAGGACAACATAGTTGTTAATTTTATGAAGATCCTGTACAATCCTATATTTCCCATTGGGCTTCTGTAGCCCCATAATAAGCAAATTACAAGGACTTCTGATAATTTATTTTGAAACCCCTTGTTTTAACATATTTCAATCAGTGGCGTTATTCTAGCCATTTTCTCTGGTATTAGTTTATAAGGTGGTGTTCTTGGAAAAATGGCATTTGGTTTTATTGTTATTTGGACTGGATCTACACCTTTGATTAGTCTGATGTCTTTCCCTGAAAAATCTCACACTTGTATTATATCAGGAAGTAAATCCTCTACTTTTCAGGGTTATAGTTCAGCACACTCTACAGTTAGGACAAAATCTATGCCAGTCACATTAAGTTCAAGTATCAAATACATTTGTTTTTGTACTGTCCCCCTGCAGTTTGCTTCCCACCCCAGGGCCTTTCCCCCTCTTCTTTCCTAGGGTTCACACGACTTACACAATCCACAATGACATAAAGGTCAGTAATCTACACACATGAGCAAACAACATTGCATGAAATTGCAAAACCTGCACATGAAATTGTCTTTTACCTATAAAGTCATATCAGAAGGTTCCTGCGACACTCTCAACATTGGAGGGATTGAGGTTCCAAAACAATGGCAAGCTGTTCTGCGGGAGATAAAGACACTGCCAGTGACTTCAAGTGACTGGGAAAGGGGTTTCAGCATCATGGACTTGATAACATCAGCCTTACGAAACTGTCTTGGTGTTGCACATCATTCTTTATTAATGTTCCTAAATCAAGTGGGCCGTTTTCTTCTTTGGAATCAATTTCCAGATGTTGACAGATGGCTGGCTTTTCATCCCTATGCCGATAATAATCAGCCTAATTAACTATAAGTGTATATAAGATTGGTATGTAAGGTAGGTTAATAAATATTAAAGTTGTAATATCCCAAACTACAGCTTCTATCATATTTTTCTTTGATGCATGATGTGACCAGTTTTCTATTATCAAGCAATAAGTATAATTCTCTTTTTAAAAATCCTCACATTCGTGGTCTGATATTTACAATTGAAAGTGTGTTAATATATGCGTTACTGAACATGTAACTAATGGGTCTTTCTGAGGTGATATTTCCTCACTTTCTATTTTCTCCAGACATACATTGGCTCACATTTTGCTGTTAACAGTGAACAAATAAAGTGTATTCCAGCAATCAGATTGTATTAATTCACAATATTCCGTACCACTACTCACTCTGTCTAGTGCCAGTAGACTTTTAACAATAGCATTCTCATCACAACAAAGTAAGATTCCCCCTTTAAGAGCTGGCTCAGAACTGCAAAGAGTCCAAGGTAAAGATCGTCTTGACCCATGGCTGCTGCAGTTCGGATCTCCGACTGATTTCCCATTTGCTCTGGTGAGCCGCACGATATCTCCTGCTATCGGAGCCACACAGGCTTACTACGGTCGGAACCACTTGGGCTGGTCCGGCGTGTAGCTCTGGATCTATGGCTGACGCCTCCCCCCATGGACGCACTGATGCGGTGTATGTCCGCCACTTGTCTCTCTGTTCCCTTTCCTTCCATCTCCCCCTTAGATCGGCACTCCTTCGCTCCACCACCAGAAAGGGCCCAGTGACTGTATTCGCCACGGACTCCCAGTTTAGCTGACCCCGCCATCCTAGTGAAGGTGCCTTCTGTTTGGCGTCCCCTTCTCCTTATTTCTCGGGCCATTACCATATGTTCATTACTTTGGCCCCACAAGATGGCGAGAATCCATACGATCTCCCTCCACAAAATGGCTGATGGCGGTCCCCACAAACCGACAACATGGTGAGTTACCTCTCACTTCCTGCTTGATGCATTCCCAGCTCTCGGGGTGTGAGATGTATCCCCCCCTATTGGACAACATTCAGCCTCTCTCAATCTTGCCGCACCTAACGCTTGTTGTCTGTCCAACAACCCCAAGGGATCGTAGCTAGCCCCGCCCTGAAAACCCCACTTGCCTCTCTTTGACTCCCCCCATGCTGGTCGAATGCTCCCGTACTCTTAATCTGAGCAGCTGCAAGACATTTTGGGCCTTATTTGCACTGACCTTCCTCGTTTAGATTTCCCAGTTTTTTGTTGTTGTTTTTTTAAATCCGCAGTATAACACATTGCCTACTGACAGACTATCCTCCACAGCAGCACAGGGGATTTTCTTTCCTTGTGCTCAAGTATTCTCTTTGTGCTTATTTATACTGTTTTTCATTGTTCACAGATGATTTTCTCACAGCTGTTTTTAACTCTTAGAGTTCGATTGTATTGATATTTTTAGTTGTTTACTCCCTAATCTCCCTGTGATGGCAATTGTTACCTATTCCCTTATTTTGTCTGTTATTGTATTGTGATTGTAATTTCTTACCTGCTCTCTTACTTTGTTCATGATTTGACGCCTCTATCATCCTCTGTCTTTCATTAGATCCTTCATTTCCCCCTATTAGTTTTTCCTCTTGCCACACGTTGATTTTACTTGTCGAAACTTGTTAATTGCAATACTGTCCTCTCCCTGTAATTTATCTTTCTGTGTGTACTCTGTCTGATACTCACTTTTTGATCCCATCTGATTATACCACTTCTCTTCCCCTGGCTTCGTCCTCCCTCTCTTCCCTTATTTCTGACGTGTTTACGAAGCTTGTCTAGGTCTTTTGTATGTGTAATTATCTCTCACGGTAACTTAGCTTCCTGACCATGCTTTTCAGTTGAACCATCATGCCTCCCCTCAATGACTCCCTCATACCACAGGACTCCCCCATCACTAGACATGGTCCCACCTCATTGACCATTCTTTACCCCCTAACCTTTCAAAAAATGCGAAGAAAAACTTTAAACATGAATTACTAATTTGTCATCATGAAACGTTATTCGTCGATAACTACACCAGCCTCACCTCCTTAATTAAAACCAACTACATCTTCTACTCCAAATGCCTCTCCAAATGGAAAAGCATCTTCCGCCACCACCTCCCCATCACTATATCATGTAAAATGCCATATGGTTTTAAACTGTCTACCACCCCTTCCACTGCCTTCCCTGGCGAAATTGACATCTCCATCTTCAAATCTGGCAACATCCTTATACAAGCTTCTGAAAACCACCTCACCATCTTTGAACAACATTTTAGCACCTTGTCCTTCCTACTATCCAAACCACCCCCTTACATTTCATCTTCCCAACCACAAGACACCCTTTTGCCCTCCCCGTCTCATACCCTCCCTCCCCCACTTTTGCCAACTGATAATGTAGTCCCCAACCCCAGTCTCCCACTCACCCTCCCTCTCTAGCGACCTCCCCTCCTCCCGACTTCTCAACAGCATACACAGTCACCCTTACTCACTCTCTCCCGAATGACATACCTATGCCTACCACTAATCCCTCCCCTTTCCTCACCACTTCCTTCAAACTCCCACTCCCCGAACTCCCTACGAATCTTCTGCCAACACCAATATCCTCCTCTCTAAATTGCCTTCCTCCCCTAACCAATTTGCTAGCTCTCCTCACACTCCTCTCACCTCCTTTCCATCTCAGAACATGTATCCTGATTCTAGGAATGCCCTCTGCGACCCCACTGCCATCCCTTTGTCCATCAACCTGATCACTCCCCTCCCCTCCTGGCCTCCCACCCCACCCACTCTCCAGACCGCTTTCCACAGCCAACACGGAACATCCTTTTTTCCCTCCCGACCTCTCACCTACCACCCCTTTCACTCTCATAACCCAGACACTAGCTAACATTGAACGCTATCTCTTAACCCTGTCGGCGGAACTCACTGGACTAAGAAAATACCTTAACTCCCTCTCCTCCTGGAGCCTCCTAATCGTACTAATTCCCCTGGCTCTGGCTTACAAAGCACCTCTGACCCTCAACATTTGAACACTACCCCCGCTGCGACTATACTCATAGGCCCCCGTGCCTCGAGCCATCCCTCCCCAATGACCTCCTTGACCTATGTAACCCTTACCTCCCCAACCCCCCTTGTATCGACCCTCCCGTCCCCCACTCAACCATTCCAGTGATCCTGGGGACAAGCAGAATTCCATCCTCCCCCATATCACCTAGACCACCACCGCAACGTACCACTATCCAATCATGCTCTCCCCTCAAAAACTACCCTAAACCCCTAGCCTGCATGCTGGTTAACTGCCGACACGCAACAGAAATGGCTAAAACTATCCTAAGCAAAGCCATTGACATTGCCTTCCTTACTGAAACTTGGCTCAAGGACCACTCTACTTCTATCCCTGACTTGCACTACCCACCCGGTTATTCCATCCTCAGAAAAGATAGACCTGACAGAATAGGAGGTGGTCTAGCTATAATCTTTAAAAATGAACTACAACTCTCTCTTGTTAAGAACTCTGACCATACCACCTTTGAATACCTTGGAGAGGAACTTAAATACCAGGGTTCTCCCCCAATTCGTCTTCATAATATCTACCACCCCCCTGGTGACCCTCTCCCCTTTGCAGAGGAACTATCCGACCTTCTCACTAGGGGTGGGCGGAATTTGCGAAATTCACTTTCGCAAATTATCGCGAAAATGTTAAAAATCTCCGCAAACACGCGGAAATATCGCGAAGATGCGGAAGTTTTTTTCCCTCCCGTTCACGGTATTTTCTGCGTGGTCGCTGCTCGCCAACTTACCCATGCGGTTGCTCGCGGGCGCGGCCATCTTGTTTTCACTTGTCTCGCAGTGCATGATCGCGAGAAGAAAGACGTGATAGCGCGACGCATGACGTTACTGCGGGCGCGAACTGTCGCGTGACAGTGCAAATGGCTACCAACAATCCAACATCTCGTGGAGAACGCGACCGGATCGGGAAAACTTGTCGGCAAACGCGGGGATTCAGGTAAGGCGATCGCGCGCACGCGAGAATGTATTATTTTACAGCGCGAGCAAGAAACAAATTATCGCTAAGCTGCGGAATGCGGAAATGTTTACATTTTCGCGCTTTCCGCGGAACGCGAAAATGCCAAATTATCGCAATTTCCGCGAACGGAACGGAATTTTGGCCCAGGCCTACTTCTCACCCAATATTCTCTGTCCAACTCAAAAAACCTCTTCCTTGGTGACTTCAACCTCCACTTGAATAATGCTGAGGACCCCACAGTTAACCTCCCCACTAATCTTCTTGAGATTAGTGACCTTAAACAACTTTGTCATTCCCCAACTCACACCAAAGGGGACACTCTTGACACCATCATCTCAAACAACGATCTGGCCACCTTACCCAACATCATCCCCATCGACTGGTCTGGACACCACCTCATTCTCTTCACAATCTCTACCAAGGCCACACCCCCTCCTCAAAAACCATTAAACACAAGAAACTGACCAGAAACTTTCATCTTATCCCCCCTGGCAAACTGGAGACTAAACTCCAAGCTCAACTGCTGCTCAATACTCCCTCCCAAAATGCTAATGACCTCACTGAACATTTTAATAAATTGGTTAAAGAGGTCCTTGACCAAATTGCCCCACCCAAGCGAAAAACTCAATGAAAGATCCCTTCCAAATCCTGGTTCAACCCAGATCTCAACAACAAAAGACCCTCTCTTAGATTGATTGAAAGAACATGGTGGCAATACCCTCCCCCTCCAATCTAGCCCTCCTCAGATCCGCTAGGTCCAACTACAAGAAACACATCCATAACGAAAAGGCTTCTTTCTTCCGTGCCCCACTTGATCGGACCAAAAATAGACCCAGAGAACTGTTCAGCATCGACAAAAACCAAACATTCCCAGTCCCCCCAAAGTTGAAGGCCTCAATTGAGAAATACGAAAAAATTGTGAACTTCTTCTCGGAAAAATTGATCAATCCTTCCTCTTAACTCTCCTCTCACCCAACCCTCTATTTTCCTTTAACATTTCTCCTGAATCATCCACCATCCTAACTATACCTCCGGACTCCTCACATCTCCCTCCTGACACCCTTCCTCCTGAACCTAACCGCAACGACCCCCAGCAAAGAAATAATGCCTCCTGGCATAATTTCCAACCTGTTTCTGAACTCGAAGTCTATAGCATCATCACTAAACTAAAACCATCCTCCCACACAAAAGACCCCCTCCCTTCTCACCAAATCAAAGATCATAAACATATAATTGCTCGATACTGGACCACTATTATCAACTTCTCTTTGGCCACGGGGTGTGTCCCTGTCTCCCTCCAACTCGGACAAATCACTCCCATTCTCAAAAATCCCAAGGCTGATCTAAATAACCCAAACAATCTCTGCTCTATCTCTAACCTCCCTCTTCTCTCCAAAGCCCTTGAAAAATGCGCCCTTCTCCAATTGGATAATCACATCAACTCTTTCAATCTTCTGGACTCACTGCAATCTGGCTTCAGAAAAGGCTGCAGTACAGAAACCCCCATGCTTTCCATAGTTGACGAGGTTGAATCTTGTCTACTCATTCTCCTCAACCTCTCTGCTGCATTTGATACCGTTAACCACTCTACCTTACTTAACACTCTTAAAGATCGCTTTGGCCTCAATGGTCTGGTCCTCAAATGGTTCACCGCCTTTTTTAAACACAGAACTCCGCAAATTAAAATCTTGGACTGTCTTTCTAACCCCACACCTGTCTCCCTTGGTGTTCCCCAAGGTTCTATTCTCTCTCCCTCTCTCTTCAGCCTCTTCATGGAACCCCTCTCCCTCATTCTTAAAAAAGCAGGAATCAATTGCCACCTCTATGCCGACGACATGCAACTTTACTATAAGATTAAATCCCGCTCTGATGTTCTGCACCTCAACAACACACTGACTAAGATCCAAACATGGTTCCACCACAATCATCTCAAACTCAACCCTAAAAAAACCAAAATCATTCTCTTCTCTCCCAAAAACAATCCGCTCCCTATCCAGGACTGGATACATGACCTTAATGCTCTCAACTGCCCGCTCACCATATCCAACTCAGTTAAATCTTTAGGCATCACCATTGACAATAGCCTTACTCTTACTTCCCATATAAAAAATTGGCCAAAGGAGCTCTCTTCACTCTCTGCCATCTCAAGAGAATTAAACCCTTCATTCCTGCTGATGACTTCAAATCAGTGGTCCAAGCACTGGTCCTGTCGAGAATCGACAATGGTAACGCTATCCTCACTGGAACACCTAAAGCCCACTTAGCACCACTCAAAACTGTGCTTAACCTAGCTGCCAGGCTTATCTCTGACTGCAAACGCTTTGACCACATCTCCCCTACCCTCAAAGTCCTCAATTGGCTGCCCGTCTAAGGCAGATCCTCTTACAAGATTGCATGCATTACACATAAAGCCCTGCATCAAAACACCCCGCCATACCTCTCTGATAAACTCCACAAAGGGGGGCTGTTCCCGAACAACGAGAAGTACCAATGCCCTCGTTCTAGTCCCGCCCTTGTTACATAAGACACGCACTCAATCTCTCTCCTTCTCCGGTAATGCTCCTAGCATCTGGAATAGCCTCCCGAAAGACCTGCGTTTTAACCCCTCCTACCTCAACTTCAAAAAAGGCCAAAAACTGTACCTCTCCTCAACAAATATTGAGGTCCGTAATCCTTGTCTTGTCCACTGACACTCTCTCAACTTCCACCGTCAGGTTCCCCTCTTCTGACCTCATGTCTTACTCCTCCCCATTCCCCCTCCCTACTTCTCTCCCTCATGCTACTCGATCTCCTCCCCCCTTATTCCCCTCCCTTCCTTCCTGGACCTTATCCTTACATCCCCATCCACATTCTCCCGCCTCCTAAACTTCTTCCCCTTCCCTTTTCTTTTCTCTACCCTCCCACCTTAACCTAATTATTCACTGATCGAACGAGCTCATGCATGATCTCTATGTTAATAGCCCCTGGATTATTCTTTTTGTTGGTTCTAATGGTTCTGATTGCTATTGCATTCTACAAATATTATATTTCCGTTCGACCTCAAGCTCCTGTAAAGCGCTCTGATACCCCTGGGTCTAGTCAGTGCTTAATAAAACCTGTTAAATAAATAAATAAATAAATCTCTACTCTCAGAAGGCAGGTTCCCTGCAAATCCGTCATGTACCATTTCCTTACATTTGACTCTACAGTGCTTCCCTGCAAACCAAACATTTACAGTTGCATTACATTTTACTCTGTACAGCGCTTCTCTGAAAATCAATCATTTAACGGTCCCTTACATTTTACTCTGTACAGTACTCCCCTGCAAATCAATCATGTACCATTCCATTCCATTTGACTCTGTACCTCACTTCCCTGCAAATCAATACTTTTACAGTCCCTTACTTTTGACTCTGTACAGCGCTACCCTTCATATCAATCATTTAGCATTCCCTTATATTTGACACAGTACAGCACTCCCCTGTAAATCACTCATTTACTATTTCCTTACATTTGACTGTGTACAACACTTCCCTACAAATCAATAATTTACCATTCCCTTACATTTGACTCTGTACAGCGCTCCCCTGCAAATCAATCATTTACCATTCCCTTACATTTGACTCTACAGCGCTTGCCTGCAAAACAATCATTTACTATCCCTATACATTTGACTGTGTACAGCACTTCCCTGCATATCAAATCAAGTAATTTATACCCCTTCGCTATCCTGCACTTTCCCTAAAGTTGCATTCAGTGGAGTGGGAATGGTAATTTTTACCCCTACGCTATCTAATACTTTCTCTACTGTTGTTCTCTGTGGAGTCGGAATAGTCATTTTTGCCCTTCCGCTGTCCAACACTTTACCTACTTTTGCTCTCACTGGTGTGGGAATAGTAATATTTACCCCTCCGCTATTCAACACTTTCCCTACTATTACACTCAGTGGAGTTGGAATAGTAAACTTAATTTCTCCGCTATCCAACAATTACCCTACTGTTGCAATCACTGGGCGGGTTTTAGCAAGATTCTTCATTCCATATGTAAGATAGGGAATGAAGAATCTTGCTAGAGCCTGCCCTAAGAAGAGTACTGATAAGTACTGCAGGCAGGCAGTGAAAGCTTGCTTTGAAAGAGGAGACATCCAGCTAGCTTGCTGCCTGGTTCTATTTTTGGGTATAGCAGGAACTAAGTTAATTATTAGTACTTAGACACATTATCTTTTAAGGACAATTAGGTCACTGCAGCTTCATATAATTAATTAATTCCGTAATCTGCAACCTCTGACTCCTATGTAAGGATTCTTATATTTTATTGTTGTGATACAACAGGGCTTCATCTTATGTCAAATCATGGTTTTATGAAGAATAAAGAGACTCTATAATGGTTGTTTAACTGTGTAATTGGTATTAAACATTAATGCAAATGAGCAAAGACAATCCAACCATCAAATCCTCCAGATGAACTTTAATGGCATTAACTGGAGCACTCTCTGGATGTATTCGCACAGGCGATCACGTAACCATGGACTCTGCGTCCAATATGCATGTGATATTGATCATTCAATTTTATTTGTTCCTAAGTTTTTGTTTTTTAATGAGTATCTTATGCAATGTTTTTTTATTAACTAAGCATATAGTAAAAATGTACTTACTTACTGGAGTGGGAATAGTTATTTTTACCCCTTTGCTATCCAACACTTTCCCTACTGTTGCACTGATTGTATTGTGAAATTTAAGTTTAAATATTTTTTAATAGTTTAAGGTTTTCATTTATTATAGATTTTTCTTTATATTTTAAATCATTAATATATATTTTTAGATTTTATATTATTTTAAACTTTTAACATAAATTAATAATAGTTTATTAATTGTTTTAAAGTAAATATAGATGTATAAATTATTATGTTTGTTTGTTTATTTGTTTTTATTATGTTTATCATCATATTTTATTAAAATGTATATTACATTGATTTTATTTTGTTAAAAGTATATTTAATATTTAATATATCTAATATATATATTCTTTTATTTTATATTTATATGAAAGTCGATATTTTATACATCTATATTTATGTAATAAATATTTTTTTTGTCAATATTTTTCTACTTACCTGTTCAGGTATAGGAGTCGATATTTTTGTTGTCTATATTTTTTACTCGATATTTTTAACATCTATATTTTTTACATTGATGTTGTGTCAGTGAATCCTTCCCTGCAAATCAATCATTTACCATTCCCTTAATTTGGCTCTGTAGAGCACTCCTCTGCAAATCAATCATTTACCATTCTCTTACATTTGACTCTACAGCGAGCGCTTCCCTGCAAATCAATCATTTAGTATCACTTACATTTGACTCTGTTCAGCGCTCCCCTGCAAATCAATAATTTACCATTCCCTTATATTTGACTCTGTACTACGCTTCCCTGCAAATCAGTCATTTGAACTCCTTACATCTGACTATGTACAGCACTTCCCTGCAAATCAATCATTTATCATCCCCTTTTATTTGACTTGTACAGCGCTCTGCAGGAAATCAATAATTTATTATTTCTGTACATTTGACTCTGTACAACGCTTCCCTGCAAATCAGTCATTTTCATTCCCTTACATTTGGCTCCCTATGGCGCTCTCTAGAAAATCAATAATTTACCATCCCCTTAGATTTGACTTTGTACAGCGCTACCCTGCAAATCAATCATGTATCATTCCCTTACATTTGATCTTGTAAAGTGCTCCCCTGCAAATCAACCATTTACCATTGCCTTACATTTGACTGTACAGCGATTCCCTGCAAATCAATCATTTACCATTTCCTTTCATTTGACTCTCTACAGTGCTTCTCTGCAAATCAATCATTTACCATCCTCCTTACATTTGACTCTTTACAGCGCTTCCCTGCAAATCAATCATTTACTATCACTTACATTTGACTCTGTACAGCGCTCCCCTGCCAATCAATCATTTACCAGTGCTCATCGTGCTGACTACATATGAAGGTTTGACTGAAGGTACCAGACATGATATGGCAGCCGCGCAGCCGCGGTCGGTAGTAGGAGTAACTGCAGGGCGGTGACGTGGGGAGGGGGAGGGGTAGGGGGGGGGTAGCAAACTATGGATTACGGAGGTTTACAGGTAAGTTAACATATAAATTAATAAAACAAATTTCGTTGCGTGCACTGCATCCCCAAATGCGATGCAGTGCACGCAACGAAATTCGTTTTATTAATTTATATATTAACTTACCTGTAAACCTCCATAATCCATAGTTTACTACCCGCCACCCTGCCCCTCCCCCTCCCCACGTCACCGCCCTGCCGTTACTCCTACTACCGACTGCGGCTGCAGCCGCGTAGCAATGATGTATAAGGTGGGAGGGGGCAGTGCTTCATTTTTAGAAGAATAGGTGCTGGTCCCAAATTTTGCACAGTAGCCAGCGGACGGCTCTCTCAAAGGTCAGTTTGCTGATAACTATGGTTGTATAGTCATGATTTTTCCTCATACATCTTTAATCCACCACCAGACATTCTGTTACTTTATCTCAGTCTTGCTGGTTAATCGCATTATAGGTACATTTAGTATGCAGTACAGAGGGCTTCCTGCCCCTTGAGGTGCAGAACAGTACGTAAACCTCTCCAGGATACAGTCCAGGGAGTGGATTAGTGTCACTGAGACGCAGTACAGTATGACAGGTTTTTGCCTCCAGATGCAGGGAAATCTTGTCAGATACTCGTGCCCAGAGATATTTCTACAGCCAAATACGACCTGCTGAGAAGGTGTATTCGGACAGTGCAACATTCAATCTCTCTGCATTACCTGTGATTTTCTTCATGTCTGGAATAAATTCCTAACAAAACCCCAAAACACCTCTCCCTATTTCCATCCAGCTCGTATTTATGCACACCCGTTGGCAGAGAGAGCCAAAGATCTCTCCAGCCAAACCTAAACAAAGAATTTTTACACAATAATCTGATTTTGTGGTTGCATTTTTCATTGTGTGATCAATTTTGTTAGATGTATTGTTCTGTTACTTTCTAACACTGCAATAGTTTAACATGCAAAATACTGTCACAGTTCTTCTTAGACTAGAGAAACTCGTGTATAAGCCGTGTCCCATCTTTTGCCTATGAGTCGAATATTGGCACAGAACAAACATCAGTGCGGGGCTTTCATCCAAATGAGAAAATGATGCAAGGTCGTTCAGACAGCCATCACTTCTCAGACTCTGACTTAAACAGAAAAGAAACAGCAGCAAAAAGAACACTGCTGAAATGTCACTTGGCTCCATTTGCGAACTGAATTGATAGAAAACAAAAAAATGCATTGTGTGAAGTTATGAGCTCAAAGAAACTGACATGAATGAAAAATTAGGGCAAGTCTGTGTCCTTGGGGAAGGCAGAGGACTGTTGAGTTTAGTGTGGAACAAACAAATTAAAATAATTCAATAATTCAATACACACTGTATGGCCGGTTCCATGAAATGGTCAAAACTGTGCTAAATAGAGTTGGTGTTGCCAGTACATTTTAGGCTTGAATGAGGCTGGAGAAAAATGTACTAGTGTGGTGCAGGTATGTAGGACATCATGCTTTCACTTAAAATCATTGGGTCTGATTCACAAACGTGTAAGTGTACAATTTTTTGCTATTCACAAAAAGATTTGCGAGTAGTATGGAGTAGTGTGGAGTCTCCGCACATAAAAAGAGCTATCTTTTTAAGTGCCGAGACTCCGCACTCGTAAAGATACTACTCGTAAATCTCTTAGTGAATAGCAAACAATCGTAAACTTGCACAGAAGTGTATGTATACCTTTGTGAATCAGCCAAGATATTCTTTTTTATGTGTGGAGACTTCGCACTCGTGAAGATACGACTCGTAAATCCCTTTGTGAAAAGCAAACAATTGTAAACTTACAATAAAGTGCAAGTTTACCTTTGTGAATCAGACCCACTGCATTCCATTATTTTTTTTACTTTTTATTTCGAGCTTCAATAGGATTAATTCAACCTGTGGTTATGATTTGGAAAGTCAAGGATTGAAAACGTGTCCAGCAGACATGCTGTGATTTGGCAACTCTAAAATAAAAAATAAAAATGGTTACCAATCCTTGCTTTTGCTGGTTTTGTTTTTAAAAGTGTTTCTAGGATACAAAGCAAACAGAGGCGCTATCACATATCACTTTAGACATGAAAGTTGGTGGCAGCTTTATATACGCAGCGTCCCATAACTCTTAAAATTACTCATTCGGCCAGATTCACAAAGCTTAGACTAGACCAAACGTCTAAGTTTATGACTTTTAGAATTCACAAAGGGCATTTGCGAGTACTATCTTTAGGACCACACTCGGAGCGGAGATGCACCCCGAGTGCGGATTTAAAGATAGTACTCGTAAATGCTCTTTGTGAATTTCCAGTCGTAAACTCAGATGATTTGTCTAAGTTTAGACCAAACATCTAAATTTACCTTTGTGAATTGGGCCCATTGTGTTTTTATAGTACCCTTAGGCAAAAAAAATTCAACTCTGGAAAATGTGATGACAGATTCACCCAGAAGAACATAGGTCCTATTTAAATGGTAACGTTGAATCCTCTGAATTAAGCCCCAAAATCCATGTGTTAAGTCCTATTATGCAGGGCTGAACCTAGAATAGGTGATAACTATCACACCTTTTAAATTGTTAAATTCTAATCCCAGGGTATCAAATTATAGCAGGTGCCATCATTTTCATAAGAACCAGTAACTTCTGATCCATTCACAAATATAAATCTGTGAAGGGATCGGGATTCCAAGTTGAGCGAAAATCACCACGGTTTTCCCTGGACAGATTTTGGCAGGTAGAAGGCCAGGCAAAAAGGTAATGTGTTTATTTTGGTGCGAAAAATGCCTGGGCCAAAACTCACAATAGGAATTATTTACCAAAATACCTCAAAATGGGACATCAGTATTTACCAGGGTGGTAAACACTACCCTCTAGCCTTAGATACTTGGAATCACGGTCTAGAAAAGGAATACCTGAAATATTAGAAATTTGATGAATGTATGTTTTATCTACACCCAAAGCGGAAGCTATTTCAATTATTCACACTGGGAAACGGAGAGTATAGAACCATGCAATTATCAGTTTAAATTGTCCACAAATTATAGGAAAAGCAATTAATGGTATTAATGAGCATTACAAGTTGCATATAAGTAAGTGCATTAAGCAAAGGAGCCTCCTACAGTTAATGGAAATACATTAAATAAAACAACTATTGGTGAAGGCAGGCAGCGGCTCATGCTCACCTGCATGTATAGAACTGAAAATCACATAAAAGCACAAATGACACCATGTCCGAGCACACGCAGCTATTTTTATGAAGACAAGCACCAGGGGTTACACTGAAAATTACACTGTGCGAAAACAGCTCATAATCAACAACCAGCAACTACATCAGATTCACTTTTTTTGCATATCTTTATAGTACGTGCACAATGAAACACTCAGTCTCCCACACTTCTTACACTCTTCAGGGCCCGTTGAGCCCAAGAATATCCAGGATCAGTTATGTTGTCAAAGGCGTAGACTTTTATTCACATCAATCATATAAATCTACTCAACTACTACAGGGAAAAACGAGTAAACATTATTGGATAAATATCAAATTTGCAGCAACAGACTTTGCAACCTTCATATGTCAAAGGCAGTAAAGAAATTAGGCATAACATTGTAATTGATTTCAGCTTAGCCATAAACATGTACTTAAATTTGTTGGCCGACTCGGCTGATCCATTCAGCTGCGTACCTTGTGCCGGCAGGCCCCAACGCACTACAGCAAACATTGCATTACTTGAAATACAGGGCACCGCATAGCGCACCAGCCCACCGAGGTACCTGACCACAGGCATCCTCCAAATAGTCCACACAGTCCATATGTTGCGGGATAAGGCAGTAGAGGCAGGACCACCGGCAGGTCAGTCCCATCCCTGCGCCTACCCTCGGCAGTAGAGTCCAGGACCACCAGCAGGTCAGTCCCCTCTCCGCCTATCCAATGTACACTTCTATCATACCCCCTCTTGGGGTCCAACCAGTCGCTGAACCTCCATTGCTACGCATGCCCCTTTTTGTGTTAACTGTCAGTGCTCCGCCACAGGGTGAGAAGGTTCCTGGCGCACTCGCCCTCCCCCTCTGCCGTGCGCTGACTGTGCTCAAAAATAGCCCCAGTACAGTATGGATAAAGATCGCCATTCCCTTGGTGGACAGATGCACCCCGTCCTTGTGGAACAACTCTCTCATCCCGGGATGTAGCAATTGATGCCTAATAGTGCCCATGGAGGACTTCGCTAAAATGCTATCTATGGAGTGGTTCAGCTTCTTTACCGATTCGTTCATGGCTTTTACAGAAACCCCACCGCCCCAGGTTGTTCGCGGAATCACTGCATACCACAATATTGCTGCCTTCGGTATGCATTGTCGAAACTTAGCCATGACTGAAAACAAAGTCTTGCGCACCCCGCGCCTGCCTCCGGACGCCATATCATTTCCACCGGCGTGGATGACTATTATGTCAGGTTGGGGAAATGCTCCAGATCTTAACGCCTGTTCAAAATGACCAAAAATATCCTGAAATTTTAGACCCGCCACCCCCAACCAATGGTGCGTAAACCCAGCAGCTTTTTGTGATTCCTCCAGACTGGACCCGCGGAATTGCTGCTCCTCTCTGCGAATCAAGGAATGCCCACACAAACATGTGTGTACCAGGCTACTGGCATCAACTGCAAGAAAGAGAGAATTGCGTTACCCACAAATTGTTGTGCCCACGGGCGTCTCTCTCCAACTACACGAGATCCGGCCTCACGTACCGCTGTAAACATGCTGATTGCCATCGACCCACCCTTTTAATTGTTTCTGATGGAAGGCCAAGTGCCGCCGCTGTGGTGCCCGCCCCTATCCGAAAGGAATGGGAAGAAAACTGGGAGGCATCCTCCCCCAGGCAGGCTAACGCTCACCTACACACATTAGTAAATTGATATCGCGTCATAGGTGTCCCATCCTGATGTACCACGAACCTGATCGAGGCCACTATTGAGCGCCCCTTGAAATAATCCTGTGCCAGTGCCACAGGACATACCACCGTATCGTGCGCTGTAAGCAATTTTACCCAAATACCTTTCCCTAACTGATCTGTTTTAGACCAACGAATACTGATATAAAGAGCCTTTCATTCAAAGCGGACATCCATTACACTTAGCCCCCCTTCAACCATTGCTGACTGTGGCACTAACTCAGAAATATGAAAAGCCCCAAAGAAAGCCAGCACGTAGGCGATACTGAATAACTTAATCTCATACTCAGACCGACATACCTGGTGTAAACCCCCTAAAAGTCTTCCCAGCCTCTCCATGTTGATGGAAGGCCTACAGTCTGATGCACCCGGTGCCATATGCTCCCAACCCCTGATGGCCTTCCTTACCTTAAAGTCTTTGGTGGGATCTCTGACTCCCCGCAGCCCAGCAAAGAAAGCAATGGCAGACAATTGCCGGCGCACTAATGACAATGACCTCCCCCCTTCCTTCTGCTGCACCAGAAAACCCAGCACTCCTTCAGGGGAGAATCTGTCTATGTCCATGTACACCTCCCAAGCTTTTTCGTACATACGTTTAGTCTTGGGTCCCAGTGCTGCTGCAATTAGGTCTGTTGCAATGGGGCACCAAGCCTCCACAACTCCTCTGGGAACTCCGCTATCACTTTGTCTGCCTGCGGCCAGCGTGCCCTGAACTCTGCCAACTTAGATGAGACAAAGCATCAGCCACTACATTATCCACCCCTGGTACATGTTTGGCAGAAAAATGCACGTTATGCAATAGACATAGGTAAATGAGATACTTTAGCAACCGCAGCACCCAAGGACATTTGGCGCTTTGATTATTTATGGCCAACACTGCAGACATACTATCTGACCAAAAAATAATTCTAGCGTTAGCAATTGATGCCCCTCAGATGTGCAGGGCGACAATAATGGGAAACAAATCTAGAAAGCTAATGTTGTGTGTGAGCCCAGACGCAATCCAGTTCCCAGGCCATTGTTGCATGCACCACCGAGAGCCCAACTCTGCCCCAAAACCAATACCACCTGCCGCATCTGTGTAAAGTGCTATCTCTTTGTTGCTCTGGGCTGGTCGCTGCCATAATAGAGTTCCATTTAAATTTTCCAAAAAGGCCTGCCATGTTCTCAAGTCCTCTCTGACCTCCGCAGACAATTTGGTATGGTGGTGCTTCGCCCGTAGGCCTGACATTGCTCGCGCTATGTTTTTAGCAAAGACTCTCCCCATTGGAATTAATCTTAAAGCAAAATTAAGCTGTCCCACCAAAACATGCAGTTGATGAAGTGTAACTTTTTTGGCTGTTAAACAGGCAGTTATCGCATCCCTGAATGCCCTCACTTTTGCCTGCGGCAGCCTGCACTGCCCGGCCATGGAATCTATCTCAATACCTAGGAAGCATAAACAGGTGGTGGGGCCCTCGGTCTTGTCCTCAGCTAAGGGGACCCCCAATGCCTCGGCCAACTGTTGGAAACCTTGCAAGGCCCTCCCACACGCCTGGTCCTCAGGGGGACCCATTAACAAAAAATCATCACGGTAATGCACCACATAATCCGATGACACCAAGTCCCTCACAGCCCACTCCAAGAATCTGCTGAGCGTCTCAAACACCGAGCACGCTATGGAAAACCCCATGGGCATGCATAGATCCACGAAGTATTGGCCCTCAAAAGTGAAACCAAGCAAATGAGTGTCTTCAGGGTGAACAGGCAAAATGCGGAAGGCTGACTGTATGTCAGACTTCGCCATCAAGGCCCCTTTGCCTAATCTCTGTAGTTTTGCCACAGTAGCATCAAAGGTAGTGTATCGGACTGCGCAAAGAACGGGATCCAACCCATCATTGACAGACAGGCCAGCGGGATAAGAAAGGTTGTGAATCAGTCGGAACTTGCCTGGCTCTTTCTCAGGCACCACACCCAGTGGTGAACATACCAGAGATGCCCATGGCGGGGATCTAAAAGGACCCGCAACCCTCCCAGCATGCACCTCCTTCATGATTTTGTCTCGGACCCACTCCTGGTGCTGCAGAACAGACAACTGATTTCTTGGAGGGACTGATGTTGGAGGGGTGTGTGAAGGAATGCGGAAGCCATCCCTGAAACATATGAGCATCCCTGCTGTTCGTATAACGGCTGAGGAGATGTGCGAGAACACGCAGGCGAATTGGCGTGGGGAGCTTCGCACCATCAATTGGGCGGCAATCGACCTTTGGGGGTTGCTTGTTCCCCGCGCTTGCCAAGCTTTTTGAAACATTTGAACTCTGGATGTCCTTGCGCTCCGCAGAAGGCGCAAAGGTGCTTAAACCTACATGCCGCCCCTTTGCTACACTGTTTCCTGTTATAGTGCCAGCAGGCCCGTTTTTTGTCTCCCAAGTTTTTGTCGAATCGAAAGGACTGAACCCCCCTCCCCAGTGTCTGTGACATCTGGAACTCTGCGTGCCAAAGATTGATCTTCCTCTGGTCCCAAGCTATCTCCGGCCTAACCGCCTTCATTTGCCAAAACTTAGTGTCATACTGCATCCAAGCTGAACCTGTAAACTCAGAGGCCGCCCCATGTATGAGCGACATGTACTCAAATAATTGTGGGGCCAATGAAGGAATTTTCTCCGTAAGACTGGCCGCATTAATGGCAAACCCCTTCACCCAGTTTCGCAGGGACCACTCTACCCATACTGTCTTCGGCTTCGAATCAGCTACCTTCCCTGTTCTTGGCCTACCTGGGACCACCCCCGCATTGATCAAATCAAAGACATTCACGAATTCCCCTTTGTGGATTTTTTCTCGCATCTCAGCTGGAACATGCCATGAAATTGCTGAAGAAGGGGTCAACACTAGGGACGATGCTCCAAATATCAAAGGGGACACTATGGGTGCGATTGGACTATACCCGCCCCCACTGCTGGTAGCGTGGAGGGAGGCTGCGCCACGCCTGTGCCCCCTGTTACTGGTTTCCCCTTGGGCTGTGCCCACACCTGCGCTGCCACTGTACCGAGAACTCCCGGGAGTGATACCTGCCACGGTGGAATTGACCCCATTGCCCCCCCGGCAATACTGGCACCTGGAGTGCAGGCACACATCCTGCCACTTGTAACTCCCCTTGCAATCCCGAGTATGTGCCTGGCACCTGCGGGGGCGGCACCAGCATCCCACGGCTATCACAGGATGCTGAAGAACGGCGTTCCCGGACCCTTGCGCTACCACTGGCACCCCGCCCACCTGCGACGACGCTTTTGCTGCCGCTTTTGTTGAAATTGCCAAAATACTGTGTCCCACAGCACCCACATTCATGTTCATCACAGGCCCTGTGCTGCCTGGTCCACTCTGGGAGCGGCCATGCTTTGGGGAATCGACTCACCCCCTGCGGCTGTTGCTGCAGGGTTCCAGGCCAGTATCGACCTGTTGCCCCTCTCTATAACGAGCTGGGACCTTCCTCTGCCGCTTCGGTAACCCTTCTTGTGACTGATTGTCCGGTTCGCCTGCCAACTTCAGCAGCGCCGCCTCCATGCCATGCTGCTTCACTGCCTTCCAGAGTTCACTCAGGGCGTGGAAATCCTCCTGTGATGCAGGTTTTCCGGCATTTGCGCGAGCGTGCTTCGGCGCCATGCTTGTACCTACTAATAAGAAAGAAAGCAACATATCATACATCAAAATAAAAACATAATTCCCGAAAACCACGTCCTGCGTGCCACTACTCGTCGATAAATATATATTTATTTATGTTATTTATTTATTTTTATATACCTCCATCGCGACCATCTGCAACTAAATAATGTGTACAATATTAAAACATGGCATTCATCATCATTCCATTTATTATTATAATTTTTTTATTTTTTTTGGTGGGAATTGACACCCTTCACCCAGCAGACACCCTAGTCGCGCGCTTAACTCCTAAAGTAGAGGTCTCCGCTCCCACCAGGGTAGTTCCCCAAGCCAAAAATGGTGCACGCTAAGCCCCCGCAATTTAGGCCAAATACCGAAACAATGGTGGCTTGATACAGGCCTGACATGATGAGGCCCCCGCATGACGGCCGGCCATGCTGAGTTGCATATTATATAGCGCGAACTCGGCCCGATGGTATTGGAGCGCTTTACATGCGCACGGTATTTACATAACACATTCAGGCACCCCAGCGTCGCAAAGCATCGAACCTGCACCGTTCGCTACTACAAAGGCGCAGAAGCCCCGCCCCGTAGCCAAAAATGCCGCCATCGGGTGACCGCCGGTCATGCGACCGATCTTAATGACCGCAGCGGCCCCCAGCATCAGAGAGCATAGGACTTGCCAAATTTTACTGACCGCAGTGGCCCCCCAGCATCACAGAGCCTAGGACCTGCCCACGGCAGTTGTTGCGGGACGCGTACCCCCAGCTCCGCCCACAAATAATAGCGGTCCTCCTTCCAAATTGAAGCGTGCCGCGTCTTGCATCGTGCTCGTCTAAAACCCTGAAAAGCTGCCAAACTGTCCTCGGCAGCAATTCCACTGAGGCGCCAAACATTGCCAAGATGCCACAGCCTGCGGAGTCAACTGCAGTATACTACATGTGAGATACAGCGCGGATACCCGACCCGACCCGATAGCTTAATAGAACAAAGGGAAAAATCTATCCAGATGAGGGAATCTCTTCAAAATTTATATAATTAATTTAGTTTCCCCTTTTTATTTTATTTTTTTAAATAAAATTGTGAGGATCGAACCTAACCAACTCTAGTGTCTATTGCACACGAGTCTAACGCTCACTGCAGTGACCTAAAGGCTCCTTAGGAAAACTATGCCAGGCCTCCCTAGACCCACCGTGCCACACACCTCGCTGCTTCAAAAGTTCTTGCGGCTTCCCCAGGGTCCCAGGAGACAAAGAGGAGGATACCCCAGGGGTGCCGCCTTATATAACCGACTAACATTAAGTTTCAGTTTCCAAATGTGCCCCCTACATCATCGGGAAGGACCATCCCAACTAGCCCCTCCACTAAGCTTCGGTTTCATGGCACGACTAATCGCGCCCCTCCTCTAAATGAGGGGGGCGCCTGGTCATTAGTTTTAATCATAAACATATTCATGTAACGTGCATTTATTTCTTTGTGCCGCTGTGAATGCACAAATGATCTAAAAGTTACCAATATAGCTAAGAATAAAAAAACACTCATAACAATAAAACCGGCAAATTAGCTTAACAAACACATAGAGACAAACAATCTTTTTGAAAGCCACTAGCCAGATTTTGGATCTGGCTGCAGCATAGATACCCACAATACTACAAATAGTCAAGGACGTACTGTGCATGGACAATACGATTCCTGTCTTCTCATTCTCCTGGAACTCTCTTCAGCAATCAACACAGTCAATCTCTAATACCTCATAACAATCTTGGAAGATCGGATGGGAATCAAAAGTACAGCGCTGAACTGGTTCAAGTCCTACCTCTCAAATTACTCTCAACAGGATAAGCTAACTATCTTTTCAACGTCTTAACTCTGTGTAAAGGAGTAACCCAAAACACCATCCTATCCCATACCTATTTATTCAGCTTCCACATGGAAGCCTTCGGCTCCCTCCTGAAAGGTTCTAAAAAAGTATTTTTAACTTTATGCAAATGACACTCATCTTAGTGATGTAGCTCAACATACTTAACCTGAACATACGGAAAATAGAGTTTCTTCTACTCTCACTGCTGCACAACAACCCATCTGTAAAAACATGGCTATACTCCTCACACCTACTTGACACGAAACTTCCCGTTGTGGTGTGAGACTTGGGTAGAGACTCACTTTCATCAAAGTCAGAGATGTGAATAGATCATCTAGTCACAGTCTTTTCGGACACACCAAATTTGTGTGTGAAAGGGTGATTTTTGTTGTGAGTTCTCATTACTCAGTCGTAGACTTATTTTAGGCTCTTTGTTTCTGCAGGATTTTGATGCCTCTTCTTTTCTCTTCTAGGTGTTATTTTTGGAGCAGCAGGGGCCTCCTCTTCTCAGACCCTCTGGAGAGGAAATTGTATGCATCAGTGTTGGGGTTGGAAAAGGAACTTAAAAATAGGAATAAAAAAGTCAAACAGACTCTTTCAAATAGTCCCTTTGTTTATACTCTTCTGGGTTTACCTTACTATGGTTCTATCTTTTTCTTCATTGCCTAATTTTCTCTTAGGCTTTGGTGCTACTTCTGCTTTGACTTTTACCACCCTCCTCTTTTTATTCAGGCCTTAATAAGGATATTGAGAGAGGGGTTGGCAGAAGAAAAAGAAATATGGCAGTTATACCAATAAGGGCTGAATAACGAAATATATCCCGTCACCAGCCAGAGACCCACCTGGAAAGCTACGACCCTAGCAAGGACTGTGACTGGTCTGGAACTCCAGGAAGAGAGCCCTGCTGACCTGCCTCCTTGTCTCGATGATGCCCCACACGTTCGGAGACCTCCCGCCTGTCCTCACTGCTTCTGATTTGATTCCCCTTTGATTTGTGGCTGGCATCTTTGATGGCATCCTTTTCTGCCTGGTATCTTGTTTCCTCTGCTTCCTTCTCTCCTGCTGGGGCACACCTTCTGGCTTACTTGCCCTATTGTAGAGACAGCATACATATGTGATTCCTGTGTCCCTTGTGCTTCCTCTTCCCAATCCTCTTTCTATGTTGTGTGCTTTTTTTCCTTTGTACTATTGCCATCTTATTGTTTTGTTTTCTAGGTTGCAGCTGAGGTGATAAGGCCAGTCATCCTCAAACGATCTTCATTGCTCTGCCAGGAGAGTAAGTTTCTGTGGGGATCTGTTGTGGTGATGTAAATTGGGATGCGAAATGTGGGTTGGAGCTGAGGGTTTGGAGTGTGGCAGTTTCTACTGGGGATGGGTACCTGACGGTGTTAATATGGAATTGTCTTACCCAAACTGGCATGTTGTGGACATCCTTTTAGTGGTGACGAGCGGCACCAGCATTTCTGATCCCTGTGATATTCTGGGGAGGCATCCGGAAAGCCTTAGGTGAAGTTTAGCAGCAGAGTGCAGTATTGTCCGACTTGTTCACCAATGGAAAGCTGCATACAGTGGAACGACTTCTGACCTGCCATTCTACCTCTGGAGCAATTCCCCACAGAGCGGCAGGTGTGGGCTTCGGAATGCCAATGTTTTATTTCTTATATCAGCACTGCTGAGAAACCCTGCAATTCCGGGCACGTCAAGCACCCGCATCCGCCACTTGTTACAGGCATCATAAGCTGTGAGCTGAACACCCTCATTTCATGGGGCAAGGGTACTGGCAGGCATCACACGGGCGGCATTTTGGATTGGGGCTCAAAACAGTATAAAAAAATCATCATTGTGCCCAGCAAGCACCATTTTGATTTGGAAACTGTTATCATTGTATCCTGTTGAAAGTTGGAAGCTGTTTTGCATTGATGATTTTTGTGCAAAGAATAAAATGACTGTACAAAGGATTATATATGTATTATTCCATTGGGCAGCAATGCACCCATTGCGTCCATAATTAAATTATGGCGGGAATATTTCCGCCACCTCCATTTTTAACAACTCCTGGTTCACCACCATTAAGTTGGTTACAGAGGCATGAAGCTCTTGAAGCTTACCTTAATGCCATTAATGGCGATATATTTACATCCAACTTTACAGTCAGAAGGTGTACACATACCTGCTGGTGGCAATGGTTAAGCTGAACCAATAATTCATGAAGATGCATCAATGATTCAAATAATGAGCAAAAACGTTTCACCTAAACCTAATGTATTGGAAAGGCATAGGTTTTTGCAGTGAGCACAGCTTCCCGGGGAGTCCATTGATGGTTTCTTTTCTGCTTTATGCACATTATCTTTAAATTGTAATTATCGAGATTTGAAAGATGAGATAATTTATGACCAATTAATAGAAAAAACAACCAATAAGAGAATTTAGGAATGTCGTTTGCCCAGTGAAGATCCTAGTTTGGAGTTATCATTAAAAATAGCAAGACTCAATGAACAATCTGACATATGCATAAAGGAACTAGCAGTGGGTCGGCCAGGGGGTCATTGTTTGGCATGGAAAACAAGTTTAGTTGTTTTCAGTGTGCAATTAAAATAAATTTGGGCAAATATAAACAGTGCCCAGCTTTGAATCGGACATGTTTTAAGTGCAACAGAAAAGGGCATTTTGCTCATGTATACAAGGCAAATAATTTCAGGAAACAAACCGTAGTACCTGTGTTTGAAGATGGTGTGAAATGCAATGATGATGATGGGTATATTTTAATGATCAAAGAAGCTGAGCACAAGCTCTTATGGATAACTGTGTGGTAATCAAACAAGTAAGGAAGAGGAAACCACCGTATTGCGATCTTTCAGTTAAGGGTCAAAGTGTTAATATTATAGTGAATTCTGGTTCGCCCTTTACATTTTGGGGGGAAGAGGAATTCTCTAAGTTTCATAGTGAGGTGCTAGAACAATAGTCTATTAAGCTGTTTGCATAAAGGGGCAAACAATATGAAACCAAACTGGAGTTTAATAACAATAGTGCCCAAGCTGATGTTTTTGTTCTAAAAAATGGGTCTAAATTTGTTGGGTTGGGATGGTCAAGAGGAACTTCATATAATGTTAGATCCCAATCACCCCGAATTGGCAATAACTCATGATAAGTTATTGGCTTCATGTTTTAATGTTGTTGCGTGGGAACAGGGTGTTGAAAAGGAAAGATGGATTAACGAATACGATTATTTTTTTTGTGATCATTTGGGAAAATTGCAAGATTTAAGTATTGCATTGTGCTCAAAAGTAATGCAGTTGCACTAGTGCAAAAATCAAGCAAAGTATCTTAATGTCTTAGGCAAAAATTGAAAGTGGAACTTGTCAAATTGTGGTCTATGTCTATTATGGAACCCATTGAAGGATCTGAATGCTTGTCATCTATTGTTCAAGCTTGCAAGGCAGATAAATCCTTTCATGAATGTGTGGCTCTTCTCAATCTTAATCATGATATTTGTGGAGATTGTCAACCAGTACCCAATATTATCAAGATGTTGACCACTTTGAGCATGCTGCTGTCACTTCTTTATTAACACCGTCAGGTCCTGGTCCCCGGCATCAACGGCTGCACTCTGAAACCTCAGCTCAAACCCACATTCCACATTCCAATCTACATCATCACAACAGAGCTCCACACACATTCACTCTTTAACAATGTGAACATTAAATAAAACAAGACCATACCTTCAAAATCTAAACAAAGTGTAACATTAAAGAACTGCAATAATATAACATATCAATAAATAGAGGATTGTACAATATAATACAGTGTTTAAATTCCACATTCCAGTATAATAGAATAAGCATATACAACATATCACTTTCAAGGTACACACAAATGTCATATGTAAGGAGAAGACAGTTAACCCATAACATAATCCTTATACCGTACACAGGTGATGCTTTCACTCTGGTATGGGTATCTTTAGTTGAAGTCTTGTCCCCTACAACACTATCAGAAATTTCGCCTTCATATCGAATTACTCCATCTTCTAACACACCACACCCATCATCATTTTAGCTGCTGCTCAGTTTGACATGCACCACAGATGTTTTACTTGCAGGAGGAGCCCCCTTTTTTTATAAGTCTGTAAGGGGAGCATCTATCTCTGAAAATTGTGGTATGAAGTGCCTATAGAATCCCACAAACCCATATAAGGTGCTTCGCTCTCTTTTGGTTCTTGGTAGTGGTATGGCTTGCAGAGGAGCCACCTAGTCACCTTTTCTTATCTTTCTGTTCCCTAAGAGATAACCCAGATATATAATATTGGCCCCTGCACCTTTTAATTCTGTAAGGATCAATTGCTGATGTTTTAGATTTATGAGCCAGGTCTTACTATAAATAACAATGTCATCAAGATATACCGATGTGTAGTTTTGGTGATTGTTAAGCAACTGATTCATCAGTTATTACCACTGGAAGCGCAAGACAGTGAAAAAGGGGTGGAAAGAAAGCTGTTTTCTCTTTATATGAATTATTCACAGGAATTTCCAATATGCCTTTGTCAAATTAAGGTTGGTGATGTATTTGGCCTTCTGCAACTGTTTGATCAGAGTGTCAATTCTTGGGAGCGGGAGGGAGTCAAATTTTGAGATTTGATTGATTTAGAAAAACAAACATATAAATCTGTTTGTCCTACCTGTTTCTTGTACTGGCAAAATAGAGGAACTCCAATTACTTTTGGATGGTTCGATTACTTTTAGTTTTGCCATTTTTCCAAATTCTTCCTCAATGGCTTTTCATCTAGTCTTAGGGATATGATAAGGGATTAGTTTGATGGCTCGACGAAGATGAAATTATGGTTTATCAGAGTTCTCTTGGGTATTTTCAAATTATTTTTACAAAAAAATGTTGTAGGATGTTCTTTAAAGCCAACCTTTCTCTTTCAGTAAATTAGGGTTGATCTCAAATACCTCTAGGCCATTTGATGAGGACTGAATTAATGCTGTTGCACCTTCTCGTGACAGAGGACCTTCCAATTGTTTTTAAAGATTAACGTCAAAAAACAGATTTCCATTTCTTTTACTGGGAATTTCTAGTTGATAGGTTGCTTTATTAACTTTCTTTTGTATTTTACCTGGGCCCTGCTAATGTGCCAAAAACATTTGGCCACTGGATGGAAAGAGAAGTAGCACCCAGTTTCCTGCTTTAAATTCTCTGGGGCAGATTTACAAGCCCCTTGCGACACTTTTACGCCGCCGTTGCGTCACTTTTGTGATGCAGCGGCGGCGTAAACCATGCACCACGTTGCAACTTATTTACAACGTGAAGCATCTAGGCAGATGCGTCATGTTGTAAAGCCCTGCGCCACATGAAACCTGCGTCAGGTTTCATGTGGGCGTTCTGTCGCAGGGTGGGCGTTCCCTCACAGGAAAGCCCGGTAAAACTGACGCAGTGAAATCTACAAGATTTTCACGGAGTCAGTTTTACGACGCTGCTGCATCAAATCCTTATGCCTGCTTGAAGCAGGCGTAAGGAGTGATGAACCACCTTAAGTATGGGCGGCCCCTGTGCATTGCAGGAGTTGCATTGCGCTTGCGATGCGACTCCAGCTATGCGCCACCTGTATGCCAAAAGATGCGTCAGGCATCTTCCCCTCCTTGCACCATGGTGCGCCGCATTGTAAATGCGACGCATCCGTGGTGGTGCAAGGGGGGATTACGTGACGCATCTGTACTGGCGCGCCCCTACTGAGTTGCAGAGATGTGCCAGAAGTTGTAAATCTGCCCCTCTGTGTTTAGTGTTGCTGTCATAATAGTGTTGTCAAACATTTTGTGTTCTCCCTAAATTGAGGGCTAATAACTCTCTAAGCATACCCAGTCTCCTTCTTAGTTGAGCAGCAAATTTTATTAAGGTCTTTTCTTCTTTGTCTTTTATCTCCAAGGCTTCTTAGTCATTTTTTGAAGTGTCTATTGTTCCCAGCTGAACAGTAGTTCAACTGATGAAATCCTTAGTCTGAACTGACGTTGGCACCTTATAGCAAAAAGAGCCAAAGGAAGCTTTTTATCCCCCTCTTGACTCTCTGTTTCACAGATATTTTTAAAGTTAGCTTCAGAGTAGCATTACAGCGTTCAATGAGATCGCCTGTCTACGGATGATACGCAAACGTTCTCAGTTGTTTAATGGTCAATTCCTGACAGACTTCCCTCATCAATTTGGACACAAACAGAATACTGTGGTTAGTGAGTATCTCCTTTGGAAATCTCTTTGATAATTATTTGATTAGTATTGTTTGTCGGATGGGAACGGCTTCAGGATAATGGGTAGCATAATCTACAATAACTTGGATATGCCCATGACCCTATTTAGAGGGAACTAAATAACCGACAGGATTGCTGGAAGGGAATCTCTATCAGGGCCACTCTTTGCAGAGGACCCTAAGGGGATTGATAGGGTTTAGTTACCTGGCAAGAAGGACACTCCCCACAATGCTTCTTTACATGGGCAAACAACCCCAGGCCAAATACAAATGTTCTGATACTGTTTTTTAAATCTTCTGGACTGAAATGTCCACCAAGTAGGTAGGAATGGGCAAAAAAAGACCTGGTTTTGAAAACAAAAGTCTTAGTAACTAACAACTGCAAAATAGCAGTGCTATGTAATATTCAGTAGAGCAAACCACCTTTTATCAAGAAATATAAGCCTACATCTTGACCATCCTCAGATATCTTGATGTTATTCCAAGCATGCTGAAGGGTTGGGTCAATTCCTTGTGTGACTCTGAAGTCAGTATTGTTTTTTCAAGAGTCCATGGACAATGCTACCAAAGCAGCAGAGGACTTCTTTCCTCCTCTCTCTCTGGGATTTAGGAGGTTTACACACTATAACTTCCAAATCCTGCTGGGAAAAAGGTGGATCCAAATCAGAGGGTTCAGCGTAGACACAAGCTGACTCAGAAGTAATTAAACTGAGGGGTATCAGTCCCTAAATCATCTCTTCAGGCAAACCCAGACTATCCCCATTTGAATCAGAATAGTGGAATGGGTGGGAGGTTTTATGACCTCTACTTTAGCTAAAGGGTATCTCTTTATATTACCATGGACACACTTAATTGTTACAGTATCTTGTGTGACCATTTACTGGTGAGACACATAAGAGTCTAGAATAGCTGACTAATGACAGCCAGTATCCAGCAAGACTTATATTGAGTGTCCATTTGTTTGAACCAGTAAATAGTATTGTTGATCAGGATGTTCTCCATAACATATCCTGTAGCTGCCAAAACAAATGTCCATAGGTTTCACTTCTTCTGCCTGAGACAAAATACGCAATATACCCACACTCAAAACGATGGAGCCCTGTATGTGAGTGAGTGGGTGGATTCTGTTCTGGGAGACTGTGACCTGAACGTACTTTATGAATGGAGACTCAAGGCCCCGATCCCGACAACTCCTCTGACGTGACACCAGGGGAAGACAGAAAAAGGAAGCAGTCATTAGTGAGTGTATTGAATATAAATAGAGGACAGCAAGGTGTACACAGCGGGCATGAAAATCATAATACTTTCATGCTTGCGTGTCCCTTTAAAAACCAGGTCGTGGGAAGCAGAGGCCATGCAGGAATCCAGAACACAGAGAGGAAGCCAGAGACGCTGCACGAGAAGGACTTGAGAGGGACAAGGTGAAGAAGACTGGTGGAGAGGAGATACTTCGCTACCAGGAGGAGAGAGAAGGCTTCAGGGATTTGCCTCTACTCAAACCAGATATGCAACTGTCCCTGGAGGGAACGTGGCTTGCCAGGTGGGTGGTCTGATGTAACCACACCCTGAAGCCCAATCACCCCACAGAGGTGCCCAAAGCCCAGGGCCCAATTCCAGAGAGAAAGTCCCGTAGGACAGCAACAGGGGAATACCACGGCTGGGTAAGGAGCCATTTCCTAAAACCACAGGATGGTGAAAACAGACCCTATGGGTTGTTGCTCTGCGTCTATTCATCATTTAAAAACAAGGGACTGTTCTGATTTTCTTTTTTTTTGTTTTTGTGGGTCTTCTGCTTACTTACCTTCTGGGCTCAACTTTTCTAGACAAGAGAAGAGAGAGTCCTTCTTTTCTATCAGCCAAAGTCATTGCAGGGCAGAGAGGAGAGCAAGAACAGAAGGGTATGCTTACTATTCCTGGCCCTGACAACAATTAAACTCTTATGGACGCTGTGGTTATGGTCCCATAACTAGGGCACTCTTGTTTTTTTTTTTTAATGTCCTTCCCATAGAGAAGGAGGATCCAGGGAAAGGTTGAAATGCACAGTACTTTTCATTAACATTGATGACATGACAACATTTAGTTGAATGAATGTATCCTTCCCTTTAAGTTCCACTGATGGTAGGTGAATCCTGGGCTGAACCCTTCCCAGCCAGACACCTACAAAAGAGAAGAAAATCAGCCATCATTCCAATTTCAACCCAACCTATGATTGCCCTGCAGAATAAATGTGTTGTCAATTTGTTTGGCTTTCTCTTAATAAAACCTGAATATTGTACCACTGCACCTCGGGATTCTGTGTAAATATAGTGACCCTTTTAACAGGTGTTGTCAGAAGTAGGATACAGTTGATACTCCTAATAGAATGAAGGCAGTAGGTGAAGCATTATCTTGCTCAGGGCTAGCATAAACTGGAATGGGTATTGGGGAGGTATGTGCAGACTGCAGATCAGGAGAGTCTGCAGCAGAATTTAGAAGAGCAGGTTGAACTAGTGTGTCAAGGGGGCTGGCCCAGAAGGCCACTTTAGGGAAATTGGTAGAGGTCTCCACACACTCAGCAGTATAATGGAGGGAGAGGGTTAAGGTGAAACTAGTAGATCTTAAAAGGCTACAGTTTGCATAGGGAAGTGGCAACATTGGGAATCATTTCATATTTGCCTTACACTTACGGTATGTATTTCTGTGTGTATAATGTGCAATTCCAGAAGAATTATTGAGTACAAGCCAAGGCTGGCAGATGCAAAATATTCTGATTTTATGGCACCCTATGAATAAACAGATGTTTATGTTAGTATATAATACAGTGCATTTGTATTTTTTATGTGTGGGTTATCTTTCAGCAATTTACATTAGAAATGGTTCTTAGTTATGACTATTCTACCTTGTGATGGAGTGTGGATATTTAAATCTCAATCTCTTGGTAAAATCCTCAAACAGTATCCCCCACTGGTCATATGGACCTTTACTTGTCGACTTGAAGCGCTGAAATGGAGCTGACATTGGAAATACATTTTAACTTCGGTGAAACCAATGTGGGTCCATAATAACCATAGATAGGATGGTTTTCAACCATAAAGGTTTATTTTCCAAGTATTAGTAAAATCATTAAAATTGACAATGGATAAGAAAGTATAACGTTACAGTCAAAATATTGAATGCTCAAGTATTTTAAATTTCAGTATTCTGAAAAACAGAATGGTAACTACCAAAAAGAAAAACTGCTAACTATCCAAATTAAGGGTTAGGTAGAGAAGCTCGCTCAATAAATTAAGCAATGACAGATAGTTGGGGATTTTCAAAGGGGAAGTGAAGATGGTGCCCGCATACTGCGAACCTCAGTAGAAGTTTAAAGGAAATTATAGAGTGTCTAGCACATGGGCACTCTCAAACATTTTACCAAGAGCCAAAAAGTTTGATCTGCGGTGGGACCGAGGGCAGCATTGACTCAAGCAAGCAAGCAGGGGGACGGTCTCAGGGGGACAGTTAAGAGGGTAAGAGGGTGTGAGGGGAAGTGAAGAATGTACAACTAGTGGATGAATTGCGCAATGTGAAACTAGAGAACCTGGGATCAGTTTTGGCTTACCCCACTTGGCCAAATTGTGTGATCATGGGCAACTGGGTTATGTCACTTTCCCTCCTTCATTAGCACATAAAAGAGGACATCAAAATACATGATTTCACATGAGTTTGATTTAATAAAATATAATGTTGTTTGTTTAAAATGACAACCCCGGTCACCCAAAGGGTGCGCAAAACAACTGACTTGCCTCTTAGTTCACTACTGACATTGTTGTCAGGGTTGGAAGTGGCATGAATATTTCTAAGTTCATGTTTTAAAACTATCAATTTAAAAAATGTAATTCTCAATGTATTGACATAATCAGATGTGCTAACGTGAAAAATTTAGCATGTTAATAAAATATACTTTTAATTATGAAGTGAGTTTATCATATTTTTATATATTTATTGTAAGATGTCTTTAAAAATGAAGGTGTTTTAAAAGTTAAGCATTGCAGGACAGCCTGGTTACTTCCATTTTTTAAAGTTAATTTACTTTTAAATAAATGCTTTATTTCGCATCTTTTTAATGGTAATGCTCAGTCGAGTAAACAGCAGCCCAGTGCTGATATTGATCAGGGGGCCACATCTAAAGGTCAGGATGGCCGCATGTGTCCCCCGAGCTGTACTTTGAATATCATTGGTCTAGCATGAAACCTTTTACTTGGGGAAACCCGGCATACCGATATGTTCTCCTCAGAGTCAGGATACCAGTTTACTCTAGCTAGCAAATACCAATTAAAAGTGCAATTGAAGTTCCAGAACATCCATAACACGCTCCCACAGTCGGAAGTCAATCCCATGGAAGTATTTACTGCGAGTCGGTAAACACCCTGAATTCCATCCTCATACAATTGCGTACATATCTGCTTGTCCTTGAGAGTTGCATCTTCTAGTACAAATATTACAGGAGCCTCCTTTCACCATCAACCCTCTGCATCTGCTGCCAGCTTTCCTTTCTCAGGCCTCACTATCAGCCTAATACATAAAAGTAAAACTTACTGTAGCTAATTAGGAATCCGACAACGCACCTGCAAAGGAGAGAAAACAGCATGGAGACAAACTTTAAGTGTGTAATACTCACCTAAGGCCTAACGTCAAGCTAAGTTAACTCAAGAAACAAACTGGAGGCACATTACAGTATTACTAGTCATTAGTAATTGAACGAATATTGCCAAAAAGTGTATATTTTCAGTAAATGCGGTTACATTGGCTATTATCCAACTCATTACATCTACATATGATTTCTTAACATGCTCAAAAGTGATGGATTCCAACAACAAGTATGAATTAAGGCACACGTTGGAATACATATGTTGCATATAAATGAATATAAATAATATTCAGATGATGGAGTATTAAATTAGGCTGCTCCAGTTCCCTGCCTTTAGCGCTTCAGTTTGGAGCTCTCATAGCATCCTGCCCTCATCGTGCTTGTCAAAGGAGCTAGGGGTTGTCTTCAGGATTATCATTGTTTGGGTGTACGGGGAGGCCTCTCCACATTGATATATTACTATGTTGTGCAAGAAAGTACAATATGAAATGATCTTTCAGCAGGTCTCTGGCCCACACTACAAGGCTCCTCAATTTTGTGCAAGTACTTAAATCTGCCTTTCGGTAGTCCAAATGACTGCTCCACCAGTGAGCATGTTGTCTTGTGAGCGACATTTGTACCTCTTTTACTCTCGGAGTTCATGGGTGGTGGTATGGTGTCATGGTCAATGGCCTGATGTATGCACTGTCACCTACAAAAAGGTCATGACATTAGTCTTGTGTGAGGTATGGTGAGCTAATACAGTCAGTGGGTAATGCTTTTAAACTTACCTAAGAAGAGCCTAGTTCCAAGTTCTCCTCTTTCCAAATGCTCATAAGGTTATAATGGCAGAACAAAAAAATGAATCATGTGTAGTGCAAGGTTATCATGCACCAAGGCTTTCTGAATTGCATGTCACTTGTATGTTCAGAAAATTATGGCTTTTTGTGTTGCATTATAGGAACTCTGTGGTTTATGGAAGACATATCAGTATGCGTGTACCATTGCAACAATGACTTGCAACTCCTTGATGTCAGCAGTAGTAGGGAGCACATGACCTGGACATGGGTAGGCATTGCATGACTGTGGTAGGTGACTGTGCCGAGTTCAGGTGATTTTCTTAAATTCTAATTTGACCTAATTGTTCGTACTTTAGTAACCATAGATTCACTTTGCTCAAAAAGTATGACATGTTGACTTTATACTTTCTATGTCCTCCCCCTCCTCTTTCGTTGGATTCCAAAAGAATACTTACTCCACCATACTGCATGCAGGACTGCAATTTTGAAATGGTGGTTTGCACTCTGAGTGTCCTTTTATACTTTGCACCTGGTTACTACTTGCTTCCACTTGGTGGTAAACTGCATGTGCAAATCATCTGTTCTATGATTGTAAATACTTTGTACATATCATTGGTGAATTGCAATTTGGTAAGCAGTATTTATGATTCACTATTTATTTACCAAATCAATATGAATTCAGTTTTGTGTTCTAAATTACCAAAAGCATGGCTTTTTACCTCACAACTAGAATAATTTGGGATTGGTAACCAGTTTGTCACTGATTACTGGATGTCAAAACAAGTTTTAAATGGGCCCCTTATTTGCAGGCCTAAAAACTTTCCCTCACGTGGGCAGCACATTTGCAGCACACATATTTGATGGTAGAAACTGAGCCAGCATTGACAGTCATCAATGGATTTTCTGTCAGAGGTTTTTTTCAATGCCTGATGCACCCATTTTGGTGAAGAAGGTTTCAATGGTCAGAAAATGGAAGATTTTCCTGTGCCATTTTGCCATGAGTAAAAATGCCACTTTAATGGTGGATGGAAATACAAAGTAGAGTCCAAATTCTCAATCAGGCCTTTTTTACTCTATTGAAGGAGTACCATATACAAATCAATGACAGTTATATTTTTACTAATGTTGTGCATCAAGGTAGAGACAATGTTATGGATGTTGGGATTCTCCAAATGTATTTTTTTCTATAATATGTTCACAATTATTCACACACAGGCTGTTAGGCCCCCAGAAAAGATGTGGGCCGGATTGGACCTGTCCGACCCTGCAGCCATCAGTGGCTGCATCTTTGAATTTCCATGGGCTTGACCCACGATTGCCATTGATTGCCCGCAGACTAAAAGAATCTACTGGTCACCCAGCAGGGGTGATTGGGGGAGGATACAGGCGGGAGCATCCCTCCTTAAAATCATCTTGCTTCCTTGGGCATCCTCGACGGACGCCAACGCTGCCCACCTCACAAGCCAAGTCTCCCTTTGGTTGTTTTTGCTGTTGTTTTGTCTCCATGCACTCCTTTTTTGACGACTAGTTCCACTGGCTGATTCTTTTGGCAGTAATAGCACGGACTGGGGCCAAAAGTAAAATAATATGGTTCAACCTTTCAATTACAAGCACTTACAGGGTCCTGCCCCGTTCCGGAGCTGGTTTCTTCCCGCCTCAGGTGACGGATCTTTACCACCATATTTTGATTCAAAGAGCTATTTCAGCATCACAAACTAAATTTCAAATTCAATTCCAAGTTCAGTCAAAGATGAGAGTTTAACTAAGTTTTAAAAGCTTTATTCTCATTAAGCAGACTCCCCCCCCCACCCAGGATATTGCGGAACAGATTTGCAAATTTTGCAGCACAAAAATTGAATTTTACAGAATCATTGTGGCACTTTATTTTACTCACAATCATTCCTTTTCAGCCTTAAATCAATGGTAACTGTTTTAACAGAGTATTCCACTGTGAAATAGGCATGTTTAAAGTGTCTGAGAGTGTTTGTTATGTTTGCATTTGGTATTGCCACAGTATTACCTATCACAGACCACATTTTGGGTACCAGATCGTTTGAAAAGTTACCATCAAACGTGAATGGGTAGTCTCATCAGAAGTTTGGTAATTAACAGACCCTCATTCTGAAGACCTGTGTCTATCAAGGGGTAGAAACAAGGGCCGGCATGAGAAGTAAAGGTTTAAATAATGTCTGGAAAGACAGGGCTCGGGCACTGAAGTCTCCAGAATGTTTGATCTGGCGCTGTGCGCAGTCACCCTTTTGAATGAGGCATCGAGAATAATATGTGATCTACCTGAGTGTGATCTGTTCAAGTAGATGTGGCCTAGTGGAAGACTGTAGAAGCTGTTTTCTACTGTAGTAAAGGTGGTCCGTGCCACAGAGGTGGTCCATTGGCAAAACAGGATACTCGGGACCTAGTGAATCGAAGTGTAATCTTAATATAGCTGTGTAAACAATGTTTGTGATTTTTGCAAAAATCGAAATCTGCCTGAGCCACAGGTTCCCCATCTCCCAACGCTAGGCATTCATGAACATAATTTGATTATTACGTTGCAAGGTGTTAGAGGGTTTTAGGCAACTAACTGTGTGTGTCTGATTTATGGAAAGCCTTTGCTGAACAGGAAGAGACGCTTTTTTGGGGGGGGTCCTTGTAATTAAAAGAGCTCAATCCCACTCACCACTGCCTCATTGCCTATGACAAAAGACACCTCACTGTTGACCACTCTACTGCCCCACAACCACCATGGTGTGGGGGCAGGTGTCTTTGGGAGTGTCCAGGGATGATGGCACTCCTTCCTCCAGCAGCCCCCTCGGTCTCCTGCTCCTCTCTTTCTTGCACTGCCCTAGTCTTCCTCCTCGTGAGGGGCACATCCCTTATCCTCTTTGCCCCCAACGGCCGTCAGCTCTTTCACCTCTTCAGCATTCCCGGCTGGAAAATAACAATGACAGCTCGCAGGATGACATCTCCCATCTCCGGACGGCACCACTGCGTGGCGGCGAAGGGGGAGCTGTAGAGCGGGTGGGGCTTGCTGAAAGTGTTGCCAGATTTCACAGGCAGTTTTGTAAAAAGCATGGCCTTTTTACTAAAAGTGCAGATTTTGCAAACTTTTGTTACAAACTGTGAAGTCGCAAAATCCTGGAGGGTCTGTAAAGTATCCACATTGTGATTATTAGAAATGGGGACTGGGGGTTTGAAGAATCTTTGGAGTCCCTTCTCTTTTTACTCCTTCTTCCTGCCAGGATATAAATTACAAAATATGCCCTTCCCCCTCCTGAAAACAAAGCACTGTTATCAGTAGAATGCTTTTTCTGGCCAGAGCCTGGTGCCCCCACCCTCTCCCTACCACTTGAGGCCCCCCTAGGGGGCCCCACCCCCCAGTTTGAAGACCCCGGCTTAATGGTTTCAGGATAGTAACACTGTGTCCTGCTCAGTTCATTACTATTGTAGCTTTTACTGAGCCTAAACATATCATAACTGAAGTCAGAAGCTGGGGAGGTGGGGTGGAGAGCGGAGGAGGTCACTGAGCAGGTTAAGAACACAGAATATTGTGAATATTGGTCTGTACAACACATGTTGCTTTTACATGGCAATGTTTGCAAACCAACAATCGAGATAAATATTTTTGATTATGTAGAAGCCACTTTACATACACTTTAAAGACTGACAAACATAAGCGAAAAAGTATGTATTATTCACCTACGCCCCCTCCCTTGACACCCCTGCCCTCCGCTTCCCCCGCCCCCCTCCTCACGCCGTCCCTTGTTCATAAAAGTAAAAGCTGTCGCCGAAAGATCAGAAGATCAGAGTCCCATGTGGCTACACTTCTCAGCATTAAGTGCTTTTTAAGAACTAGAAATAAAGTCACTCGAAGGGTGTAGCTGCCACAGAATCTGCGAAGAGAACACCTCCAGGTGACAGCGAGCCATGAGCCAGGCTTGCTGGAAGTGCTTTTCTAATGAGGGGTTTGGTTGGCAGCACCGTGTGTGACTGCCACATTGTGGATGGCACCAGCTGGAATGGGAGAAGCATCTCACCCAGTGTTGCCAGATTTCTTTTTACAAAAGTGCCAATTTTTTAATTTGTTTGCAAATCTTGAAATCGTGGAGGGTCTGATTAAGCGATTAGTAAGTGTCTTTTTATTTTTTTTATTCAAATTAGTCAATAAATCTTTAGTAAGTTTAGAGAAATCTCATAAAAAGGTTTGGTTAGACCAAATAATCAAATAATGCATCGAGCGCACTCTATAAAGGAATAAATCCCTATTCTAAAAAACAGGACCAGAATTTTAAAGTTAGTGAAACTCATGAAGTGTTCAGGTTCAAGGGAAAAGAGTGAGATCAAAAGGAGCATAAAACTCAAAGTCAAGTTAAAGCACAGAACTTCTCATAAAGAGTGGTTCATGAAACTCAGCCGTATCTCATTTATACAACCAAATGATCATACAGTTGCAGTAACGATCTGTAAAAATGAATAATCAAAATGAAGTATGGAGGAACAGAAGCAGCAGTAGCTACAACCATCCGTCTAGAACAAAGAAGGTAGGTAAGGAGTGGGAAAAAAAAGCCGAAAAGCATTGAAACTAACTAGGAGCACGCACTAATATAAAAGACATGAATACATGTTGCAGATATTGTAGCAGGCGTCTTCCTCTCTGGACCAATTGGATGAATTTGAGAGCAGGTTCAGCTCTTCCTTTCCTACGAAAATACATGTGGCTTGCACAGCTTTTTCACTCAAGTCATGTACAAGGGACTCCGACCAGCTCACAGTTCAGCCTCCAATCCTCTAGAAAAGGGACAGTGAAACTGCAGTAGGAGCAGGGTTTAGCCCACAGGTTGTTAAGCGGGTTGGCATGGACAAACCCGACTGTTACAAGCGCTATATCTAGCTCAACATGGAATCAATTATTTTTTCCCCCTGTAAAGTCCTGTTGGTTTGTGGATTAGGACACATGGCTCTCTCAAGTGTGTGGATTATTGCTCATTCCTTTGTATGTTGGGCATAGGCAATGTTCTTGCATGTCATCTCTGTCGCTGCTCAGCAGATGCTGGTCTACGTTTCCATTGGGCTGGCAGAGGTAGTCTCCACCTGGATGGTCTACGGCAACTGGTGGAAAAAGAATCAGGGTTCCAGAGGCTTCCGCAGACAGCGCTCATCATCTTCCATACCGGTGGAAACAACTTGGCAAACATAGGCAGGAGGACCCTATTTGAGAACCTCTTGGTTGAAATCTCGTGGCTGGCCATACAGTACCCGGGAACAGTCGTTGTATGGTCACACATCATCCCCAGGAGAGTATGGAGGTTCAGTCAGTCTTCCAAAAGCCTCAACGAGTTGGCACGGTGGTTGAATAGCGGTATGAGGCAACTATTGAACACTGCTTTCTTAAAGACATTCACCCATGATTGCATTTAGGAGGACTCTGTTCCATGGGGATAGGGTCCACCTGTCGGCTTGAGGCAATCCAGTCTTTATTGACAACCTGGTTGCCTTTGCTGTACAGCTTTTTGTGCGCCTCCAGGTCATGAAGCATGGGGAGCCCTGTTTTGCATGTAAACCACCCAGGTCTGTGGTGGAGGAGGAGTTATGTTTGGGTACAAAACAGGTGGACAACCTTGGCGCCATATATCAGTACAGGCGAACCCATTAGGGAATTTGCCTTAAGCCGATCCCACTTGATATGCAACTTCAGGTAAGGGCTAGTGGTGTCTGGCCCAGCAAATGCCCCAGTCTCACATTACGCTGCCCCAGGAGATATTTCGGGGTTCGGGAGGTCCAGGTATGTCCCATCCCGAATGGTGGCTGGGAGATACCCTATTGGGTGACTCTGGCATGGTGATCTATTATGATGGGGGACCAGCTTGTTGCTTGCCCAAGTTTCCTCTATCCTGAGGGAACAAGTGGGTTTGCCTTGAAAGGTCATACAAATCTGGTGATGCCCCAGGGAAAGGGACCTAAAAAGGTAGTCAGAAGTAACTCTGCCAATTGATTATTATAATGTATTCAAATGATTATTTCAATGTATTCTTTGACTGTATTGGTTGCTTGCACTACTGTTCTTTTTAACAAATGTGAAGATCCCCCCCCCCCCAATTGTATTTCTCTGTTCTATCTCATTGTGTTGTGCTTATGATGGTTAATACGGCCTGAGAATGTATGAATTCTCTAATGCAAGATTGGCTTGGTGTCTTGGTTCTTTTGTAATGGGTGGAAACAGTGAATGAATGGGCTGGTTTTCCATGTGGCGGATAGGGGTGGGCAACAAAGCTGGTCCATATCCGGTCCCCCACATGTTATCAGTAACTACACCCAATATCTTTTTGATTCTTAGACCTGTGTGCTAAGTTAAATGTTCTTGTGATCAGTGTATCAGACATTGCAGACAATGCGGCACTGTTGCAATGTGGCAAGGTCAGACCAAGTAAACCCAGCTGGTTTAATGTTAACCTTACTAGCCATAAACTTACATTCTGACAGTAAGAGACTCTTTGGCGATGTTCCCAGCATGAGTAGAACTTAATTGTGTCAAATGTTCTCTCAAAGAGTACAAGATGTGATGCAAGGAAATACTTTATGACTGCTAAAATACATGTGGCTTTCAAAAAGCATAATATTTTCTGACTATTCAGATGTTTGTTAATATTTTTTGCACTAAGGCCCTGATTACGAGTGCCCCAAAGGGGGGTGAGGTATTTACCAACCTGGTAAGCACTGACATTATGTGATGATGGTTTTTTCTGCTCCTGGAAGTAATTCGTATTCAAGATTTAACTTGAAAAATGGCATAACGAAATTTTGCGTCACCAAATTCCACATTTTTCTGTAGTTACCAGGTATTTTCCCATTGAACAATTCCAGCTCGTTTGCCCTGGGAGAGATTACAGTGGTGTGATTTTAATCTCACCTAGTAATAACCTCATGCTGGAATCTCTACAGGCATCTGAATTGTGATACCAGAGCAAACCGGATTTGCACAAAGATTAGAATCTATCTCAAACATCAGAATTTGAACCTAGGACATGATTCACAAAGTTTTGTGTAAGTTTACAATTTTTTTGTTATTCTCAAACTACAAGTTTAATGTTTCTAATAGCAATTTTACAGTGGCAGAGACTCCACATTCTGGGCCAGACCTAGCTTTTTGTGCGGAGTGTCCACCTGGAGTGCAGAGTTTCTGCAGTTGTAAAATAACTATTAGTAAATTAACCTCATAGTTTGAGAATACCCAAAAAATAGTATTCTTACTCATAAGGGTAACTTTACCTTCGTGAAACAGGCCCTAGATCTTTAGTACTTACTCCACATACAACAAAAATATAAAAACATGATCAGCTGTGTTTTTTTAAAACGTTCAAGGCATTCACAGGTAGGAAATCCTATAAAATCACGACTCTTTGAAAAAAAAGGTTCTTCCACTGCCCAGAACACCATCATTGAAGTAGAGCTCAGATTGAAGCTCATTTCCAGTTAACAGGAGATGCTAAATATGGTCACTGATGTTGTCATTAAGTCCACAATACTGAAAAATTTAATTCTGACCCAACTGAAGCAACATTGACTCTGTGATATCGGGCAACCATCGCTTGATAGGCGGGGTAACCTGGCTGTGTATAATGTTATTTAAGGGGTGATTATCGATCAGGTGCACTACTTCCTAGAGTTGAAATTGAAAAAGTTAATTGTCAATAAAGTTTATTTTACAAAAGAACATTTATACAGGTGTACAGAAACGAAATACACAAAGTTAAGGAAAGTGACATTTTGCAGACCAAGGAGTATTACATCGTCAGTCAGTCAGTCAGTCAATGATCTTTATTCGGCTAAGCTAGCCATGAAAGTATGCACAAGTTAATTGAAAAATACAAATAAGAGAAATTGATAAAAACTATTGTAAAATCAGGCATACATTTTGAAATAGGTGAATACTTATCAATCTAAAATACATTAATGATAAACAATAAAGGTCTATTGACAGATCCTGAAATCAACTCAATCTAATTCATTTCTTCCTTGTGCTTAGAGCACACTTTATATAGTCAAGAACCGCATGATAAACTCGGAGATTAACTGCTGTAGGTAGCTTTAAGTCTCTTAGTATTGCCTGATGTTTAAATCTCGTAAAAGGGAGGGTAAAAGCGTTACCAATGGAGGTATACACTGAGCAAAACAACATAACATAGGCAGTGTTTTTTGGGGATGCACTATTACAGGGGCACCACAGAAGTGATGGAAACTATGGTCCCTGTATTGAAGTGTGAGTAAAAAATGAATAGTACTAAAGCTGAAATGGAAGAATACATCTATATGTGATATTATTAATGGTAACCAGACAACATGCGGACACCAAAGTCAAGCATGGTTGCCTGCAGATAGTCTGTGAATTCTGCAACGCATTTTCAAGAACTTTATGATGATGAGTGAAGTGTAGGCTTGCCGGGAGATGGGGGACATATAACATACTCTCACAGGAGAGGGCAGGGATGGAGAATGAGGCACCTACGAAGCGCCACCACACACTGTTCGGCACAGGTGAGGGAACCTTCCCGAGCTCAAGGGATGTACTTGGGAGACAGCAGTGCGGGGTGGGGGGGAGGGGGGTTAGTTAATTGTTTTGTTGGGGATGGCAGGGGGGATGGGGGAGAATGAGGCCAGCGAAGCAATATCTCCACCGTATAATGAACATGAAAGTTGACTATTGGGCCCATAGCTGTGGGGGAATGAATGATGTACAATGTGCTATATTGCTCATAGCAAAGGTCTGAATTTACTTGTACCACGATCTGTGGAATCGCTGATTGATAATAAAAGGCAATAAAGTTTGTTTAAAAAAAAAATGAGTGAAGTATAAAGCTTTAACTAGATTACTTGTGTTATTGTTGATGGATTCTGGATTAGTAAACTACTCCGGGACATCTAAGGAAGTAAAGGTTTGCTTTATATATGCTATTGTTGTATGCTATGTTTGCCCAAATTGGCCAAGGGTATGCCCAGACGTGGTTCCCTTGCTCGCTGCGCCACTGGATTCAAGCTAGCCTGGCTGATGAGGGGTAATACCCTGAAACCTGTCCAAGGATGCTTGCTTCCAGTCCAGGGAGGACCTGGCCTGGCAGTTCGGGCTGGACTGTTCCGATGAGGAACAGGGTCAAGACAGATTTGCATATGACGGGGTCTAAACTGGGGTGGCATAGTGAGCAAAAGAACGATGGATTAAACCCAGATCTGTGACTGGGGGTGAGTGGTTGACACATTGTTGTATGCTATGTTTGCCCAAAGGGGCCAAGGGTATGCCCAGACGTGGGTTCCTTACTCGCTGTGCCGCTGGATTCAAGCTAGCCTGGCTGATGAGGGGTAATAACCCGAAACCAGTCCCAGGATGATTGCTTCCGATCCAGGGAGGGCCTGGCAGTTCAGGCTGGACTGTTTCCATGAGGAACAGAGTGAAGACTGATGTGCATATGACTGGGTCCAAACTGGGGTAGGATATTGAGCAAAAGAATGATGGATTAAACCTAGATCTGTGACTGGGGGTGAGTGGTTGAAAAGTTTCAGCACTCCGTCCATCATCTTGTTGTGTAGACACATTATCTAGCCCCAGCAAATCAAAGATGATAGATCTAGTCAATGCTGCCTATGGTCTCCTCCATACCCTTAACCATATCATCAAGGGACTTAATTTAATAGCGTTCTCCACATAGCCTAAACCTACCTCAGTATGACACTTAAGAGTAGAAGAGGATTGTGGTACAAACAGCCATCTGCAGAGGAAGCTTTTTCTATCCTTTGTAACTGCTCCGTGTTGACATACCACCCCAGACCTCAGCACCATAAATACCTATCGTAATACACTTACTCTTGAAAATTTGCACCAATTCCATCACTGGGTTATGCCATAATCTGGAGGAGAATTGCACTATCAATTATTTATCAACAAATATAATTACGCAATTTTTCATATCTATAACCAAAGTACAATATATTTTCTGTAAACTAATACAAGGGCTGAAAAACAAAATTACAAAAAAAGAAAAACAGAGACAAGAAAAAGCTAGAAATGTACAAATCATTCAAAGCAGATTTGATTTCCATATTCTATAGATATATTTTAGTTTTGCTAGCATAACAACAAAGGGCCTGATTCACAAATGTAAACTTACACTTTTGTGTATGTGTACGATTGCTGGCTATTTACAAAGGTATTTTACCAGTGGTATCTTTGTGATTGCAGAGTCTCTGCACATAAAAGATGGGACTGTCGTGTAGCTGTATATTTGCCTTTGTGAATCAGGCCAATAGTGCAGCTGTCCACTGATGCCCTGCTGACTTGTTCCAGCTCTCCAGCATTACACTCTGGTGCTCTGTAACAGGCAGAATGCATGACAGCAATAGTGAGAAGGCTGGCAGTAAGTAGACTAGAAGCGCGGACTGAGGGCACTTATGCAATTACATCCCAGCATACCAGATGCACACTATAACCCGTAGTCCTTTGCCGCTACCAGATGCTTTGTGATACTGTGGGAAATGGGGTTGTTAATTGACTGGGGTGTGAAACCTGGTCAAGCAACAGCCACAATCACTTGCAGGGTGAACCACCAAAAGTCACTAAAATAACCTGTGCTTAACCCTGGGTAGGTTGGCACACAAGCAGTCAGGCTTAACTTAGAGTCAATGTGTAAAGTATTTATGCAGCACACAAACAGTAATAAAGTGAAAACATAGCATAAGAAAAACCCCAAACCAAGTTAGAAAAACTAGATTATTAAATTTTAATAAATGATTTGACACCAAAACAACAAAAATCCAATGAGTAAAACCAGAGATATTGATTTTGAAAGAATTAAGTGAAAATAGCGCCAAAAGGCATTAAGCACCAACCAGGGATATCTGGTCGCATTGGACCGGGACAAAGTTAAATGTTCAGGCTGACCCCGCTGGAGGATGGGCTGACAACACGGACTAGGTTTGGCCCGCTGAGCAAAAGTACCTTAGTCTGGGTTATATTGATGGTAAGGATCCTATTGAATATGGGGATGAGGACCGTAGACAAGGTAAAGCACTGGTGTTGATCTGCACAGCTGCGATACACTGGTCTTGGTCACACAGTAGCGGCAATGTGTGGGCTCTGATGAGCGGGTTGCTGTGATGCAGAGTTTCAGCATCGTCATTGAGGGGATGCGAGGACCTTCCTTTGAGTAGAGCATTGCGCTATGGTGGTGTTGTCTCCGAACCACGCAGCAGCAGCACTGCACCGGTTCTAGTCCATGCAACATGGTCGATACACCGGTTACCAATCCGCAGAGCAGACGCTATGCGTCGGTGCTGACCCACGCAGTGATGGCAATGTGCTGGTTCTGTTCTCTGTAGCGGTGGTGATTTGTTGGTTCTGCTGAAGAAAGCACCTCACGGCCACTTCCAAAGGTCCAGGAATGGAGTCACACCCCTTGGCACGATAGACATACAGATGGCAGAGTCCAGGTGCAGAAGCAGGATAGTTGGAAGTCTTTTATGTCCCAGAGTCTTCAGATCAGGAAGCCAACCAAATAGCATTTGGAGTTACTCTGGGTTCTGGGGACAAGTGATGCAGGGTGAGAAGGAGGACAGCAGACAGCAGATCAGCACAGCAAGGCAGCAGTCTTCCAGAGCAGCAGTTCAGTGGAGTGGCAGTCCTTTAGCAGCACAGCAATACTTATTCCTGAAAGAGTATCCACAGGTTCAGAACTGTAATGAACTGGTGGTGTCTGAGGTCCAGTAGTTGGACCCAGTTGTGCCTTTGAAGTGGTGGGCACTTCAAAGGCAGGCCTTTGAAGTACACAGAAGCCCTCCCTTCCTGCACTGGCTCAAGGGGAGTATGCTGCCCATTGAGTGGGGACAGGAAACAGCCTATTGACTGTAAGTGAGGCTTTGGTCCAGCTCCTCCCTCCCATCATGCCAAGATGGCCCATCAATTCACAACTAAGCTCCTATTGTGTGTGGCAGCCTAGGGGGAATACACACACACCAGCTGTCACCCACCCTAGACAAGTGATCAGAGACGGCAGCAGGGTCCAAATGACTAAAGCAAGGAAATGCCAACTTTCTAAAAGTATAACAACAACCAAAAATAAACAAAAAGCCTTGCAATATCTCAAACATGACAGAACAATCCTCATCAATCAATCGGATAAAGGGGGAGCAGTAGCTGTATGATCAAAGGCGAATTGCATTAAAGAAGGCCACAGACAAATTCTTGACTAAGAGTTTTACCGTAATGATTTGACAATGATTATATTGATCCAAAACAATTTGAATTCCTGAAAAAAGTGAATCCACAAATTCTTCCGACCAAATATACACAAAGATGAAAACAATCCAGCAAGATGACCTATCATCTCAAGGTGTGATTTGGTTCTTGAAGTAATCTCACAATATGTGGACATCTTTTTAAAACCATGTATTAGTGAGGTTCCATCATATCTAAGGGATACAGCGGACTTCATTAATAAAATTGAAGGGCACCAATTTGATTTCAACATGCCACTTTCCCTGTAAATATGGCCCAAAGTTGTTTACAAAACAATCCTTTTCATAACAATGTGAAAAAGTGGCTCATGTTTATTAATGATGTTTGGTGTATATGGACTGGAGATTAACAAACCCTTGATCAATTCCATATCTGGTTGACCAATAGAATAACAGACATCAAATTCAGCATGAACAAATATGATAAAATCATTACATTTTTGGATGCTCAAGTTAAAGCAGTAGAAGGCCAATTAATTACAACACTTTATCAGAAGTCAACAGACAAAAACAACGCCCTACATTTCGAAAGTCTCTCCCCATGCAACCACAAAGAAAATCTACCCTATGGGAAATTCTTAAGGATAAGGCAAAACTGTACAATGAAAGATGACTACTTCCAGAATGCTGCCATCCTCCTAGAAAAATTGAAGGAAAAAGTATATCCACAAAAGCTCTGAAAACATTCACTCAAGTGAGCATGGTATACCCTAAGGGAGTGTCTCCTGGTAAACAAAGACAAGAAGACACTGAACCAGCTGTTTAGTTTTTCCACATATTGCACCCAAACAAACAATTTCAAAAAATTCATTATGCAAAACTGGCATTTGATTTCAAAATCAGCATGTGTGTTTGAATGCCTATTGTTTGAATTAAAGAAAAATGCAAGCATAGGAAAACATCTAATCAGGGCCTGCATCCCTTCGGAGTCTGTGAAAAGTAGTCTTAGACTACATTGGAATCTGACTCCATTGGAAAGACATCACAAATGCGGTGTGGCATGTAGCCAAACAATAGAAAACATGGAATTTCAAATAAAGTATCAAACGGAGACACACTACTTTTTCTAATTGCCGAACAAAAAATTTAGTATATGCCCATGCCAGAAAGAATGTATTGGAAAAATCAACCAAGAGATAAGGCAAAGAATTGTTCAGCATAAATCCCGGATTCCAACAAAGGTAGTTTCGGCACCACTGGTCAATCATTTTCTAACGATGGGACATACAGGAAAATATTTTAAAGGGACAGTTTTAATGGCAGTCCAGCCTAATCCGAGAGGTGGAGATTTAGAGGCAATCCTTACACAAAAAGAGGCCTACTTAATTTTGCGTTTTAACACAACTGTGGAAGGGTTGAATGAAATGTCTGAATTGCACCGACTATTAATTATCATTATTATTTTGTTCACTTGAAAAAGTCTAAATAAAATTGGCCAAATAAATCATCAGGGTCCCAATATAATGTCCCTGAAAATATTTTACGCACGTAATCATATTTCTTAAAAAAAGACGAACCATTAGATTAGAAAGCAGAGAAATATATATTATAACAAGCATTTGCAATGCAATAGGTCTCGCATTGACGCGAGTTTGAGCTATCGGCATTGCAAATAACAATGCCTTTATATTTGTTTTCTTTTTAAAAACATAAATAAAAGGCATTGAAATTTACAATGCCAATAGCTTAAACTTTCCGTAACTGCGAGACCTATTGCATTGCAAAATCTTGTGTGCGGAGACTAATCCGATACAGGGTGAAAGGTCACGGGTCCGGAAGGCATGTAAAACCACGATCACTTAAACACCGTATCGGGGTAGCAAGCTCAGCTCAAGGCGACTTGTAGGCAATGGTTAACCCTAAACAATAGAATGTTAATTGTGTAAACGGATAGTTCATTATTTAAAGGCGACGCATTTAAAAACTGGCAATGTCACAAAGGAAACTGAGAGAATAGTAAAGGGAACGTGCATCCCTTTGAAGTGATGAGTGTGAAAGGGCAGAAGGGTAAGGCATTGTGTCTCAGCAATAGAGCCCTTCATGCATGCCTTGTACTCAGTGAGTGAATTCCGCGATGGAGCGCTACATGCTCGCTTTGGGTCACTCAATGAGTTCTGTGATGATCGGGCGCTTTCTGTATCTGGCACACTGAATGAATTCTGCATGGAGCGCTTTATACGTGCCTTGGGCCCACTGAATGTATTCTACGATGGAGCGCTGTATGCTTGCCTTGGTCTCTCTGAATGAATTCTGCAATTCAGCGCTATGTGGGTGCTTTGGGTTCACTTAATGAATTTTGCAATGGAGTGTCAGGTGCACGTGGGGCTCGCTGAAGGAATTCTGCAATGAAGCGCAATGAAGCGCACATTGGGATCCAGCAATTACTTCTGCGATGGACCACTGCAACTGAGCTCTTCATCACCCATTGTGCTAATATAATGAATTCTGCGATGGAGCGCTTTCTTGCGGCTTTTGGCCTCACAGCACTTCCTTCCTGCGCGCCTTGGCATCGCTGAATGAATTCTGTGAGGGACCGCTTCAAGGAAGCATTGGGTTCACTGAATACAATATGAGATTAAGCTCTTTATGTGGACATAGGGTTTACTGAATGAATTATTAGATGAAGCGTTATATGCGTGTGTTGGATGCACTGAATTCATTCTGCGATCGACGGCTTCATACGCGCTTTGGGTTCGCTGAATGAATTCTGAGAGATGGCACGGTCATGCTCACTGAATTAATTCTGAGATGTAGTGCTTCGTTCTCGCTTTGGACTTGCAAAATAAATTCTACCACGGAGCGCTTCGGTGCGTCTTGGGCTCACTAAAAGAATTCTGCATAGGAGCACTCCCTGTGCACGTTGGACTCAGTGAATGTATTCTGTGGAGGAGCGCTTTAAGAGCGCCTTGGGCTCAGTAAATGAGTTTTGCGACAGAGCGCTCTATGCGCTTTTTGTTGGGCTCACAGAGCTTCATGTGCGCACTTGGCTCACTGAATGCATTCTGAGATGATGCGCTTCATGCGCGCCTTGTACCTACAGCGCTTTGACGCGTGTGGTGTTCACTGAATGAATTCCCGCGTTGGGGTGCTAGGAGCAAGGCCTGGTGTCGCCGCAGCAGTAATGTGTGCCCTGCATCCCGGATGCCGCCCTCTCCAGCCGGCCAGATTACCGTTCAAGGATGGAGCAGCCGCCTTCCCTTCACCCGACTTCTAATTACAGCTCTCCCAGCAGCCATTATACGTGGCTCGTCGGCGATAAGGACAGGGCACAGATAGGAGCACATGGGGCAGGGGTGACATTTCAGGATAAACGCACAGGCTGCCGGGTGTGTGCACAGAGCGAATGGCGCGTTTCCGCCGAGTGCATGATCGGTATTCTGCAGGAGTCGCCTGGTGCCATGCACCGGAGAGTGCACACGGGCATGAGCCATGCCACTCTCGCCGGCCTCCAGCATGCTGCCTCCTCCCATCACATCCACAGCATCTCTCAGCTCCTCTTCCCCCAGAAAGTCAGATCTGTCCTTCGGCCTGTCGTCTCCTTCGCACATCACCACCTCGCATCTGTCTCCTCTGAAAGGACAAGCGCTCGCCATTCCCGCTGTTTGTTTTTGCAAATAAACACGAGGCGCCACGTCTCCTTTTTTGTCCGGCCCATCCGGACTGGATCGCAGGGCTTGTTTACATAACACGCCTCCTTGCGATAAGAAACTGCTTCACGACAGCCATGAAGCAGTCAATCTAGTCCAGATGGGACGGACCAAAAAGCGAAAAGGAGGTACCCTAGAAAGCTTATTTACAATGGCAGGCCACCGTGTAGCATAAACGGTGATGCCTGCCAAAGGAAATAAGGGGCGGAGCTTAAAGCCCTTTTTTCAAACTCCTCATTAGCGATAAATATCGCCGAGCGTTGCTGCGCATGTGCGCAGCAACGCTAGGCGAGACCTAAAAACTTTTGATGTGCATTTCTTTAATAATGAAGTAAACATCAAATAATCAAGAGGAGAAAACAACTACAATGACCAGCAATCTACTGGTAAAAATTGAGCATTCAACTATTCAGGTCTATAGCAAAGAATGGCAAATCAAATGCATTTATTTAACAAACTACTTGACTACAATTGCTAAACGAATGGAAGAACGAAGGAACAATTTAAGGAGATATGATGTGGAGTATTTGCTAAACAGCCTGAAAAAAGTAAGTTAATAAACCATGCCATAACAGATTTTAAGCTTCTTTTTGTCAAACCGCGATGCAGCTAAGAATAGCAATTTTGTTTTCATGCATATAGCTTGACAGGCAAAGATTGGAGACAAACAGAGCATTCACATCGAGTTGTACCTCATCTTTTTTTTTTTACTTTACCATTTTTACAATAATACACATCAAAACGGCATATTGATTAATCATTGCAACAATACAAAATACATTGTATTTGAAAAATGGTCTTGTGCATAACGCACAATGTAGTCCGGGGCAGCATACACATTATTTGCTATTTCAACAATGATTGTTTTCAAATCAAGAGCAAGTTGAGGAAAGGCAAACACTGTGATTAAACTAATTATTACAGGAATAGGAATGCATTGTGGATGTACAACAGAAATACAAATTGTTTATCAAATTCCCTTTGCAAACCATAAAGCCACTAAGAATGGTATTTTTGTTTTCCGGCATACAACCTGTCGGGCAAACATTTTTCAAGATTGAAGATTGGAGGCAAACAAAACATTGACAACGCACCGCGCCTCGACTTGTCTCAGAACCAAAGTACGTTTTAGAAGGCCATCACTGTGATCAAGTGCTCTCCCAATCATAAAGCTAATTTGTACTGAAATGGGGAAGAACTGTGGATGTACAACACAAATCTGATGTGAATCATGTTTCTAAAAGTAACACACCTACAGTGATATTCCCTAGGCCAAGTGAACTTTTATTTTATTTTCTCTCTTCATGAAAAAGACACCGACTGCCCTTGTATTTTGAAAATTAACAAAAGAAAGAATTGAAAAAAGAAAACAAGAATATGTCCATTAGCTTTCTTACATTATTGGTGTATGTTAAAAGCTTTAAGTGGATGCATAGCCCCCCAATTAAACGTAGAGAGATAAAAATGTGCTATTACAAATGAGATGCTTGAAATAATCACCCCATGTTCAGAAAATGGTTTTTAAAACGAAATGTATTTTTTGTAGGTTTAAATCCAGTCTTTGTCCCGAGGAAAACCCAAAATAAAGGGATTTTTGAAACGCGGTAACCTCGCTGCACTAGGGAGTTGGTGAAAATTTGCAACCTAAATTAGGCAACCCTTAAAGGAACATTGCAGGTCTGTGTTTGGACTGAAATAATTGGTTGCTATAACCCCTGGAATATGCTAAAAGCTTAGATTTATTTTTGAATAAGTGGAATATAATGGGGAAACTTCAGCATTTAGAAACTGGTGACTGGTATAATGTTCATGTTTAGTTTATGATATAATGTATTGAGTGTTTATAATTCAGTGTATAGTTTTTGTTTAATGTGCCATTTTGTGGGCAAAAAAGTGTATATATGGCTGTGGTTATGTTGTCTAATGAGTATTGAAAGTTAATATGTATGATGTTTGTGAAAGAACCAAAGGTTTAGTGAACCAAAAATAAGGTCAAGCTAATTAAAATACTTGATCCCTTTCAAAAATAGTGCAGACTTAATTATTATCAGCAAAGGTGCTTGTTGTTGTAATATATATATAAGTGGTCCAACTAGCTGCTTAATTTGGCCCAACCGCTAAAATTTGAACTTTCTAAAAGTGGCATTTTCAGAATTGCTATTTAAAATCCAACTTCACCATAAGTTTGGATTTTAAATTGTGATTCCAGAGACATCAAACTTAAAAAGTCTATCTTTTCACAATTGGCAATTACACTTATAATATGTAATATGGTAATCCCAATGTTATCCTATGGTAAAGATAGGCCTTGCAGTAGTGAAAACCGAATGTAGGAGTTTTTTCACTACCAGGACAGGTACATGTCCAACTTTTTAAATGTACTGCACAATGCCCTTGGAGCTGTCCAGGGCCTACTCTAGGGGTGGCATATGTACTAAAAAGGAAGGTTTGGCCCTGGAAAGAGGTTTAACTTTCCAGGTCGACATGGCAGTTTAAACTGCACACACATGCTCTGCAATGGCAGGCCTGAGACATGTTTAAAGGTCTACTCAAGTGGGAGGCACACTCAGTGCTGCAGACCAACTAGTAGCATTTAATTTACAGGCTGTGGGCTCATGTAGTGCACTTTACTATGGATTTATAAGTAAATTAAATATGCCAATTGTGGATAAGCCAATGTTACCACGTTTTAGGGAGAGAGCACAAGCACTTAAGCACTGGTTAGCAGTGGTAAAGTGCACAGAGTCCTAGAGCCAACCAAAACTAGGCCAGAAAAAGGTGACTAGGAAGGCAAAAGGTTTGAAGTTAACCCTGCAGAAAGGGCTATTTTGCAACATATAACTTCCAGCAGAAGATCATGGAACGGAGCAGCAAATTGCTACTCAGTCAATTCACTATCATAGAAGCAGTCTGGGCAGATATCTGCAGGTGGCAGCCCAGTGCAACACAGGATGGGGGTTGCTTGAGAGAGCCCTGCCATTGGATGAGTTCTGATTCTTCAGATTCCCTCACCTGGTGAATCTACAGCTAACCACATGAGTGTTAAATCATACAAATTGCATCTCAACATTCAAAGACCCTATTTCCAGAGAAAATGGGTAATTTACTTATAACTGACGTAATTCCACAAGGGTATAGGCAACTTGTTCTCGGTCACCACAAAGCCAACGCCTTTTGTTCATAGTCGCAAAACATGGCATTGACGAGGTTGACGCAAGAGGAAGCATAAGAAGCATGATGAGTATGCCATGTAGACACAATGTTCCTACAGGCCAAACCTAACAGTCTGTGAAACACCTGTATGCAGTTCTTTAGGTGGCAACTGACCTGTCCTTATTTAGCAGCTTCAAGCATAATTTTCAAAACCATCCTCATTGCCACATTTTGCAAACGAGTCCAAAGTTGTGGAAATGCCACGAAAAAAGGAGTCACCACAGTGGGTCATGGTAAACTCTATTACCTCCAATACAAGCATGCCCAATGTTGTCCAGAATTCCAATTCCCGATTCTGTTGTCAAACTTGGGTCAGCAAGCAGGCATGCGTGAACTGCAATTAAGCCTGGAATGGTCTTCACGAAGCAGCCGCGCCACGAAGGGATGAAGGATAAAGCAGTTGGTCTTATGGGACTGTGGTTGTATGGGGCATGGGGCACTTCTTCTTTCCAATACTTCTTTGCAGTGTATAAGAACCAGCTCTAGATCGATACACAGTTGTAATAGACTGAATCAGAACATCCACACATCCATTTCAGGGAAATCTTTACTCCACCTGGTCTCCAAAATCATCAGGAAAAATTTAAATAACTTTGTTACTGTATATTGGAGCATTGCCTACCCCTTTCCTACACATACAAATACACGTATCCATTTGCAAATACACATAGGTGCCCACACACACCACTAGAGAGTTAGCGATAAACTGCAAACATTGCAAGCAATAGTATCAGTTAAATCCAATGCACAATAATCAAGAACAAAGTAATGAGCAGTAACACACAAACATATACTTTTTCATTATCAGCTTAATGAATATTCACAATGCATTACTAGCTATTTGAAATAAAATGCTATTAATTTTCATCACATGCAGTTAATTGTGCAATTAAAGGGGTGTGCTGGATTGTCAGAAGGCAAAGAGACAGAGATTCACAGATTATGGCAGCTGCAGCCATTCGTTTTACCAAAATATGAAGGGGTCCCAATTTATTTCGAATGTAGCCACTGCTTATCTGTCAATCAATGGCAGCATGATACGCCCTACATTAGCTACAGTGTGTTTATAAGTATCCGTAAATAGAACTTAAACCGGGTCTTTCGCTTGTGCATGCACTGGAACTGTCACAATACTTCATACATTCAGGCAGCAGTTCTTGGGGATAAAATCTCTTGGCAGGCACTGAATGTCTTTGTATCTACTCATGGCGATGGCTAAATTTAGAGAAGACCTTGACGTCCATCCGCGTCAAACAGACACCAGGCCACAATTAGTATGAGTCGGCTACAGACACAGCTGTGACTGAAGGACCTTAAACAATGATGATGCTTCAAAGAGCTGGAAAATATGTGGGAACTGTGCACACCGAAAGGCTGAGCCATGGGGAGCGTGATAAAGAAAGAGATGTTCAGAGAGCTTAGGAGTGGAGAAAGGAAACATGGAGCCCAAGAGAAGGGCTACCCCCAACGCCCCCTGCCAGCGACTTCAGACACTCACGGGTGAGTAGCGTGCTTACAATTTCCCTGATTGACCGATTTCTTGAAGTGTACATCACATCAATGACTTTTCACAGCAAACATTCATTTGAATTCAAGAATAAGTATTTAATGATGCTGTACTCCAGTTGAAATATTTCCACCCTTATTGGAAATTCACAAGGGATACAAGTTAGGTTTCTATTTTTTCCATGGCCGCACAGTGCTTAGTTGGTTTAACGTTGGGGCATATTATCAAGGACGGTGGTAAAATTATCCAATCATTACAATAGAAGCCCATATTCACACCAAAACATGGACTTCTATTGGAATTCTCAGCGGCATATTATCAAGCCCATTATCACCGCTTTAGCGGCAGTTTTCTGCCGCTAAACCGGCGATAATGTTTAACGCCGTTCTTGATAATATGCCCCGTTGTCTTTTAATGTCTCTAAAGGACATTAAGCATGAGGGCCATCTGAAGTCCTATCAGATCCGTGCACCCGTCAGACCAGTCAGACACAAAAGCTTCAGCAAACTTTTGCAAAGATTTCATTTCAACTCACTGGGCCTAGGAAGACAAGGAAGATGATGGGATCAGCCTGAGTAAGCAGAATCACTATTCTGAATTTTAATACATGGTCTCCAATTACTAGCCACACATTTTCTTGTTTAGGTAATTTGCACGATATATTTATAAAAGCATGAAGTTGCCATAGGTCATTAATACGAAAAATGTGGTCTATTATATTAAAACAAATCTAAGGGTTAATTTGCATGCTTCATTGTGACGTCATCCAGGCAATATTTCTTTTGCAAAAATAAAAGTACTTTAACCTTGGTTTCCACTGTACAAATTGATGAAAGGCCTCTGTTCTGTGCGTGTCTTCTATGGTTGTCTGCATTCTTTGTCACAGCAGCTCCATAAGTTGCAAGGATGTCCCACGTGCTTTAACAAAGGAAAATGTGTATTATAAATATTTCAATGATGCTTCCAATGCAAAAATATTCTAAAGGAAGTATCATAACAGGTGTTAGTCATTAAGGCACCCACTTCTTCTTGACATGTATTAACTATATTGTTCTAATGACATCTATCGTAAAATAAGGGCAGAAATCCTCTGCCATTAGCAGAATCTCAGCAGAAAACCTACAGTTTGCGTTGGGTTCAGACCACTACTAGACATTGTTATTTGTTGATATTTTTTAAGAAAAAATCTGTTTATTGTTTTTTCCAGTATGCTACAGTAGTAATAGATTGTAACATATAACCACAGAGATCTGTATCTGATTCAGACATCACAATCATCCATTGAACAAGTTTGTCTCTCAAAACATGTCTTCCTCTGGACAGCATTAAGAAAAACTGATTTACTTTTGCTTTCCAAATAACAATAGCACAATGCTGAACTCGTTTCTGGTCTCATAATGTTCCTGCACGTGCTTCCTGTGTTTGCGACCTGTGTGTGTCCCAGGCTTCCTAGGAGTGGATACATCCCTTTATGACTACGACTTGTCATGGGGTGACGTCCGGTCTGGGGGCTCAAATGCTATTAGAATCTCTCTCTTAGTCTCCGGTATAGGGTATTTCCCCCGCCTCTATCTTGCTTCAGCACCGTGTGCTCTCTAGGGGCCCACTGAGGTACGCCACACTAGAGTGGGTGAGCGGTGGCGTGTGGTCCATCTCCCAGTGCATAGTTGTTTGTGCTCCTCTTTGCCATTGTGAGGGCTAATGCTGCCTGCCACTCTCGTTTTGACAGTGTGGGTATGTCCCAACAAGTAAACTTCAGGGGTGCGCCGTGTCTCCCTCCCCGACACCTTGCTGAGCTCTTCCAGGGTATTTCTCCAAAACCCAGCAATTGAGTCGTGCTCCCTCACATGTGCATGAAATCGGCTTCATTACATGGTTACGTCTTGGGTATTTTTTACCATGGCTTCTGGGATATATAGGTGAGTTGTTAGGGCATGAAATATGCCGCATGGATATTGTTACATTGTATGTATTCAAGCCTTGCGTTGTGGGAGGCCCCCTGTGTGCTTTCGATAGCTCTTTCCCATTCCTTATTAGTGAACTCCCTGTTAACCTGAGCTTCGCGTTTGTCTCTGATGGACTGTAAGTTCACTCTGATCATGTTGGTTAGGGATTTGTAAAACCAATAGACCTATCTACTTCCACTTCCCATAGTGAAAAGGATCTGCATGGCTTCGTGTGTACTGGGCTTCTTGGCTGCAGTACCCAAGGCATCCCTCACAATTCCCTCAGCTTACCATAAGTGAGAAAGTGTGTGGGTGGGACCCAAATTCCTCTGTCATCTCTTCTAAGACGAGAAACTTTCCATCTTTATAACAGCCCCCTACAGCGAGCGTGTCTAGTGCCTCCCACCCTTGTGGGGAAACCTCTTGAACCTGTGACCGTGTCTGCATCAGTTCCCAAAGTGGAACTGTCGGGGCATACATGGGTGTATTTCTAATTGCGTATCTACACCTGTATGAGCATTTTATCACTATTTTCCCCAGCTGTGGTAGGCCTTCATCTCCATTCTGTGCTTTAGTATCAGGGATATCAAGACCTTGTCCGGGCTGTTTCTCTTCGTCGCTGCTAGTTCAGAGAGGTTACTGCCCTCAAGCCAACTCACTAACCATTGCAGTTGGGAGGCTAAGTAATAGGCCTCACAGTCTCGGACTACCAGTCCTCCTCCCTTGGCTGGTGTCTGCAGGAGGGCGAGGCTAACTCTGTGTGTTCCAATTCGCCGTATAAATTTGCACAGCAATATATTATGGTCGCGAAACCAACTAGGCCCGACCCATACAGACAGATTGATAAAGTAGTATCATACTCTGGGTAACATAATCATCTTAGATAGTGCTATGCGGCCAATAACAGACAGCTATTTGCATCTTCCAAAATTCCATACTACCTCTCAGAGATCGCAACACCACCCCCAGGTTACACTTCCTGAGATCATCATCAGTATGATAAAATGATGTATCTTGATCCCTAGATAATGAAAGGTACAGTCGCAACACCCAATATCACGAACTGCACCTCCTATCGAGATCTATCAGGAACACACAAATTTTCACCCGAGACTCAGCCTAGTTCTTCTAGTAAGGACAGCATACTGCCTAGGTCATCTTGGCTATCCCTGAAATATACTAACATATCATCTGTGTACAGGGAGATGGAATTAACACCATCTGCTAGCTCTATGCCCCTTGGCCCACATTCAGCTCTGACGATCACCGTGAAAGGTTCCACAGCTAACGCAAAGACCATCGGGGATAGTGGACAGCCCTGTCACATGCTGTGGTAGATTCCATCACACTACTTTTCCAAGTCTCGCAAGAGCTACCGAATTGGTAGATACAACAAGCACCTGCATTGGGATGAGCTTTTCCCCATATTGATTTTCCACAGCACTGCCTGTAAGAACTGCCAGCTCAGCATGTTGAAAGCCTTCTCTCGGTCAATCGAGAGGACTATTGTGGTTCCCCGATTCTCCTTGGAGGTTTCCGCTAAGATTCAAAAGAGGCACCTGATATTGTGCAACGTTTTTCTTTCCACTATGAACCCGCACTTACCCGGGTGTGGTATTGCAGGCATTATCGGCAAAAGGGGGTTCGCTAGCACCTTACTCAATGTCTTATAGACCAGGTTTAGAATAGGCAGCCAAGATTCCACAGCTAAGCTGTCTCTGTGCGGCTTCAGGAGGAACACCACCAGGGCCTTTCTCATTGTCGGGGAGGGCTCCTGCCTCCCTAGCCGCCAGACATACTTTGACGAGGAGTGATGCGAGGATGACTATTTAGGTGCTGTAACATTCAGCAGGCAGTCTGTCCAACACCGGGGTATTACCAGTAGCCAGATTTTTTACTGCTGGCTTGATTTTCATCACTATGATCTGTTTTATGAGTTTACCTCATACCTCAGCAGCTACTGGGGTCAGATGGCAGCTCACCAAGTTGATTTCAAACTTCTCATCAGATGTCATGGGATCTTCCCTGCGTAAGACCTTAGAATTCTTGTAGAACGCCCAGTTGATCTCTATTTGGAAGGTCCACACATTGCCCTGGCCATCCCTGACTTGTGATATTGTTCCCTCTCTCAGATTTCGTACTTCAGGCTGAAGACCTCCTCAACTTGTCCCCCTCCTCATGCTGCCTTGTAAGGTATTCTTTATAATTCAGGCACCTCAGCCATTATACAGGGCCTCCATCTTTTTCCCTTTCAGCCTCCAGTAGTGCCCTGTGACTGTCACTTTCTCTCCAGCTGTCTCATGGAGGTTTCAGCTGATGCTTTAAACCTTACAGACCCCCACCACCTTCCTGATGCAGGGATGCCACAACGCTGTCTAGTAGGCTTCCCATTCCACTAGGGTTGATTAGGCTGCACCATTATTATTTTCAAAATAATCACTTGGCACAGTCCCTCCCGTTGTCTTGCAGCATTGTGCTTTGCAACTTCCATGTGAGTACTAGGGTTTGGGTCTCCCCCACTGAATATGAATTAGAAGAGCATTGTGGTCGGATATAGTCCGGCCTAAATACTCTAAATGAATTTCCTTCAAGGATACCACTCGTGATGTTAAGAATCTGTCTAAATGGACATGTAGGTAATGCGGTAAATAAAAGGAGAATTCCTTGGCCGTCACATGACAGTTGCACCACATGTAAGCCAGGCTCCAAACTTGAAATAAGTTTGCAAACAAATGGGCCACTCTGGCCATTGGCGCAGTAGGTGAAGGGGGCAGGAGTGGTCCAGTAACACATCTGACACACAGTTAGTGTCTCCCCCAGTATAAGCGGGACAAACATTCTTGTGGCCAGATTCACGGAGAGTGCATGGACTAAAGTCAACTGATCCACACGGGGGGCATAGATACAGCCGAGTGTGACCTCTTGGCCATCCAGATTGCGTGAGATCGGAATAAGCCTGTCTTCTCGATCCTTAGCAGCATCAGAGACAGTGAATGGGACCCCCGGCAGGATCCACAAGAGCACTCTCTGGCGTAGAAGGATTATGATATTGACGTACACCTGACCTCTCTATCTCCTCTGGAGTTTTGTTTCTTCAAGCGGCATCAAGTGTGTTTCTTGGGGGAACGCGATTTGCACTTCCCTTCTTCTGAAATATATATGAACATTATACCACTTGAGCCCAGGCCCTTGACATTCCAGTTGAGAAAAGCATAGAGATAGTCATCTAGTTTGTGAGGACGCAATGACCATTCGCCTTCCTTCTGGTGGAGTGGGCAGTTGTGTTAGTCTTTCGAGAGGGTCAGGTTTTCGCTGTCCCCAGACTTTCAGTGCCCATGAGATCCATTCTGCCCAGTGACTTGTGTAACAGTAACCAATAAGTTCTCATAACTCTCAGTGTCCAGGACCGGCGGTAAGGCCCACCTGTCCAAAAAAGCCATCTAAAACTTGTGGCTTCTAGCAACCCTTTGCCCTTCCTGTAGGGAAGAGGTGGGAGAGTGTTGCAATTCTCTATGTATGCTTCTAGGCCTCGTGCCTGGCCCACAGCCATCACAGACTCATCTCATAATTTATTTTCCGGCTTCCCAATCATTTTGCTTATGTTTGGCATGTGATAGTCCCCCGACCTGTCCCTCCTCCTAGTTCTCCAAACCCATCCACCCTATGTATTCAATCTGCCAGTGCATTCCCCCATTTGCTGGGTATACAGATCATACGCAGTCCTCAGAGTAAGACTTGGTGGGGCCCCTTCCCCATGTGCCTCCCGTTCATTTTCAGAGTCCTTTCCCAAGGCCTCAAGGGATAAGGCTTCACCTCCTGACATTTTGACCCTGTCACTGAGAGCCATTGTTGCTGCTAATGCAGCATCCCTGCTGTCCTCCTCCTTCCGTGCTTCGGTGTTCTTTTTTACACTTTCCCCCCAATTTCTTGGAGTGTGTCGTGTCGTGGTAGTTCCCAATGACGACAGACACCGTGGTCGTAGGTAGCAGAGCTTCATTATCCCTAACCTCTTACATTGTCGTCCCTATTCTAACTGCCCGCCTCAGCCGTCGCTCCTCCTCTTCCTTTCCCGTCGATGCCCCGCCCCCTCAACCACTAGCCTGCGCACGACTGCACATCTCCCCCTTTGTTAACAAAACAATGTGACATAAGTTCATATTTCTTCTATTAACCTCTTGGGCCGTTGAATTGTCTGTCGCCGTCGGAGAGACCGGCCTTCAGCCACAGTTCCGTCGGGGCCTCCATCATCCCCTTCCTGACTGGTGGTAGACTCACCTCGTTCTTCACATTGCTCAGTTCCAGTTATCGTTGGTCCCGCCACAAGTGCTTCTTGCATGGCTGGACTGCATTTTTGGAAGTGAGACACGTTCCGCGTGATGCGCCGGTTTTCTGATTCCGCAGTCAGCATGGTGCCCTTTCGTCGAGTTATTATGGCACTTTCTCTCCAGCTGTCTCATGGAGGTTTCAGCTGATGCTTTAAACCTTACAGACCCCCACCACCTTCCTGATGCAGGGATGCCACAACGCTGTCTAGTAGGCTTCCCATTCCACTAGGGTTGATTAGGCTGCACCATTATTATTTTCAAAATAATCACTTGGCACAGTCCCTCCCGTTGTCTTGCAGCATTGTGCTTTGCAACTTCCATGTGAGTACTAGGGTTTGGGTCTCCCCCACTGAATATGAATTAGAAGAGCATTGTGGTCGGATATAGTCCGGCCTAAATACTCTAAATGAATTTCCTTCAAGGATACCACTCGTGATGTTAAGAATCTGTCTAAATGGACATGTAGGTAATGCGGTAAATAAAAGGAGAATTCCTTGGCCGTCACATGACAGTTGCACCACATGTAAGCCAGGCTCCAAACTTGAAATAAGTTTGCAAACAAATGGGCCACTCTGGCCATTGGCGCAGTAGGTGAAGGGGGCAGGAGTGGTCCAGTGACACATCTGACACACAGTTAGTGTCTCCCCCAGTATAAGCGGGACAAACATTCTTGTGGCCAGATTCACAGAGAGTGCATGGACTAAAGTCAACTGATCCACACGGGGGGCATAGATACAGCCGAGTGTGACCTCTTGGCCATCCAGATTGCGTGAGATCGGAATAAGCCTGTCTTCTCGATCCTTAGCAGCATCAGAGACAGTGAATGGGACCCCCGGCAGGATCCACAAGAGCACTCTCTGGCGTAGAAGGATTATGATATTGACGTACACCTGACCTCTCTATCTCCTCTGGAGTTTTGTTTCTTCAAGCGGCATCAAGTGTGTTTCTTGGGGGAACGCGATTTGCACTTCCCTTCTTCTGAAATATATATGAACATTATACCACTTGAGCCCAGGCCCTTGACATTCCAGTTGAGAAAAGCATAGAGATAGTCATCTAGTTTGTGAGGACGCAATGACCATTCGCCTTCCTTCTGGTGGAGTGGGCAGTTGTGTTAGTCTTTCGAGAGGGTCAGGTTTTCGCTGTCCCCAGACTTTCAGTGCCCATGAGATCCATTCTGCCCAGTGACTTGTGTAACAGTAACCAATAAGTTCTCATAACTCTCAGTGTCCAGGACCGGCGGTAAGGCCCACCTGTCCAAAAAAGCCATCTAAAACTTGTGGCTTCTAGCAACCCTTTGCCCTTCCTGTAGGGAAGAGGTGGGAGAGTGTTGCAATTCTCTATGTATGCTTCTAGGCCTCGTGCCTGGCCCACAGCCATCACAGACTCATCTCATAATTTATTTTCCGGCTTCCCAATCATTTTGCTTATGTTTGGCATGTGATAGTCCCCCGACCTGTCCCTCCTCCTAGTTCTCCAAACCCATCCACCCTATGTATTCAATCTGCCAGTGCATTCCCCCATTTGCTGGGTATACAGATCATACGCAGTCCTCAGAGTAAGACTTGGTGGGGCCCCTTCCCCATGTGCCTCCCGTTCATTTTCAGAGTCCTTTCCCAAGGCCTCAAGGGATAAGGCTTCACCTCCTGACATTTTGACCCTGTCACTGAGAGCCATTGTTGCTGCTAATGCAGCATCCCTGCTGTCCTCCTCCTTCCGTGCTTCGGTGTTCTTTTTTACACTTTCCCCCCAATTTCTTGGAGTGTGTCGTGTCGTGGTAGTTCCCAATGACGACAGACACCGTGGTCGTAGGTAGCAGAGCTTCATTATCCCTAACCTCTTACATTGTCGTCCCTATTCTAACTGCCCGCCTCAGCCGTCGCTCCTCCTCTTCCTTTCCCGTCGATGCCCCGCCCCCTCAACCACTAGCCTGCGCACGACTGCACATCTCCCCCTTTGTTAACAAAACAATGTGACATAAGTTCATATTTCTTCTATTAACCTCTTGGGCCGTTGAATTGTCTGTCGCCGTCGGAGAGACCGGCCTTCAGCCACAGTTCCGTCGGGGCCTCCATCATCCCCTTCCTGACTGGTGGTAGACTCACCTCGTTCTTCACATTGCTCAGTTCCAGTTATCGTTGGTCCCGCCACAAGTGCTTCTTGCATGGCTGGACTGCATTTTTGGAAGTGAGACACGTTCCGCGTGATGCGCCGGTTTTCTGATTCCGCAGTCAGCATGGTGCCCTTTCGTCGAGTTATTATGGCACTTTCTCTCCAGCTGTCTCATGGAGGTTTCAGCTGATGCTTTAAACCTTACAGACCCCCACCACCTTCCTGATGCAGGGATGCCACAACGCTGTCTAGTAGGCTTCCCATTCCACTAGGGTTGATTAGGCTGCACCATTATTATTTTCAAAATAATCACTTGGCACAGTCCCTCCCGTTGTCTTGCAGCATTGTGCTTTGCAACTTCCATGTGAGTACTAGGGTTTGGGTCTCCCCCACTGAATATGAATTAGAAGAGCATTGTGGTCGGATATAGTCCGGCCTAAATACTCTAAATGAATTTCCTTCAAGGATACCACTCGTGATGTTAAGAATCTGTCTAAATGGACATGTAGGTAATGCGGTAAATAAAAGGAGAATTCCTTGGCCGTCACATGACAGTTGCACCACATGTAAGCCAGGCTCCAAACTTGAAATAAGTTTGCAAACAAATGGGCCACTCTGGCCATTGGCGCAGTAGGTGAAGGGGGCAGGAGTGGTCCAGTGACACATCTGACACACAGTTAGTGTCTCCCCCAGTATAAGCGGGACAAACATTCTTGTGGCCAGATTCACAGAGAGTGCATGGACTAAAGTCAACTGATCCACACGGGGGGCATAGATACAGCCGAGTGTGACCTCTTGGCCATCCAGATTGCGTGAGATCGGAATAAGCCTGTCTTCTCGATCCTTAGCAGCATCAGAGACAGTGAATGGGACCCCCGGCAGGATCCACAAGAGCACTCTCTGGCGTAGAAGGATTATGATATTGACGTACACCTGCCCCCTCTATCTCCTCTGGAGTTTTGTTTCTTCAAGCGGCATCAAGTGTGTTTCTTGGGGGAACGCGATTTGCACTTCCCTTCTTCTGAAATATATGTGAACATTATACCACTTGAGCCCAGGCCCTTGACATTCCAGTTGAGAAAAGCATAGAGATAGTCATCTAGTTTGTGAGGACGCAATGACCATTCGCCTTCCTTCTGGTGGAGTGGGCAGTTGTGTTAGTCTTTCGAGAGGGTCAGGTTTTCGCTGTCCCCAAACTTTCAGTGCCCATGAGATCCATTCTGCCCAGTGACTTGTGTAACAGTAACCAATAAGTTCTCATAACTCTCAGTGTCCAGGACCGGCGGTAAGGCCCACCTGTCCAAAAAAGCCATCTAAAACTTGTGGCTTCTAGCAACCCTTTGCCCTTCCTGTAGGGAAAAGGTGGGAGAGTGTTGCAATTCTCTATGTATGCTTCTAGGCCTCGTGCCTGGCCCACAGCCATCACAGACTCATCTCACAATTTATTTTCCGGCTTCCCAATCATTTTGCTTATGTTTGGCATGTGATAGTCCCCCGACCTGTCCCTCCTCCTAGTTCTCCAAACCCATCCACCCTATGTATTCAATCTGCCAGTGCATTCCCCCATTTGCTGGGTATACAGATCATACGCAGTCCTCAGAGTAAGACTTGGTGGGGCCCCTTCCCCATGTGCCTCCCGTTCATTTTCAGAGTCCTTTCCCAAGGCCTCAAGGGATGAGGCTTCACCTCCTGACATTTTGACCCTGTCACTGAGAGCCATTGTTGCTGCTAATGCAGCATCCCTGCTGTCCTCCTCCTTCCGTGCTTCGGTGTTCTTTTTTACACTTTCCCCCCAATTTCTTGGAGTGTGTCGTGTCGTGGTAGTTCCCAATGACGACAGACACCGTGGTCGTAGGTAGCAGAGCTTCATTATCCCTCACCTCTTACATTGCCGTCCCTATTCTAACTGCCCGCCTCAGCCGTCGCTCCTCCTCTTCCTTTCCCGTCGATGCCCCGCCCCCTCAACCACTAGCCTGCGCACGACTGCACATCTCCCCCTTTGTTAACAAAACAATGTGACATAAGTTCATATTTCTTCTATTAACCTCTTGGGCCGTTGAATTGCCTGTCGCGGTCGGAGAGACCGGCCTTTAGCCACAGTTCCGTCGGGGCCTCCATCATCCCCTTCCTGACTGGTGGTAGACTCACCTCGTTCTTCACATTGCTCAGTTCCAGTTATCGTTGGTCCCGCCACAAGTGCTTCTTGCATGGCTGGACTGCATTTTTGGAAGTGAGACACGTTGCGCGTGATGCGCCGGTTTTCTGATTCCGCAGTCAGCATGGTGCCCTTTCGTCGAGTTATTGTTAAAGGCTCCGCTCTGAACCTGCAGTCTGTCTTTCGGCCTTGTTCTTGCTTGACCACAACACAGTCCCCTTCCTGGAGGGAGAGGGACCTGGCTCGTCTCCTGCCGTCAGCATATGCCTTCATGTTTTCCTTGCCTGCTCTGTCCGCGATGGCCACTTCGTGATGGATGCGGCTTGGGGACACTGGCCGTAGAGCCCCTTCCCAGGTGGGTATCCGTGTTCGAATAGGGCGCCCTAGCATGAGTGTGGCCGGGCATTTGCCAGTGGTGGCATGGGGTGTTGTTCGATAGGATCGAAGCACATCATTGAGAGCCGTTTGCAGATCTCGTTTGTCAAGAGTGGCTTGCTGGAATGTCTTTTTTAGGGTGGCCATGAACCTTTCAACGGTGCCGTTGGCTTGCGGCCATAGGGGCGTTATTCTCCGGTGTCTCACGTCCATTGACTTCACAAAGTCGCTGAATTCCTGTCCGTTGAAGGGGGGACCATTGTCTGTTTTTAGTTCCTTGGGCACACCCCAGGCTGCAAAGACTTCGTCCAACACTTTGATGGTGGCGGCAGCGCTGGTGGATGGCACAAACTGGGCGATGGGGAATCATGAGTATTCATCGATCACTACGAGAACATACTTGCCCGATTGCATTGGGCCGTAGAAGTCCATGGCTAATTCATGCCATACCCCGGGTGGTAGTGGCGTCATCTGAAGTGGGGCTGGAGGATCCCCGTGTCCAACCACTTGACATTGCGGACAGTCCTTCAGAGTGTGCTCCACCATTCTGTCAAGAAACGGGAACCAAACCCGCTCTCGGAGGGCCCTCTTTGTCGCAACTACACCTCGATGACTTTCGTGAGCCAGGTTAATGACTCCTTGACGCAGTTGGCTGGGGATGACAATTCGGTGGTCTCTCAGTAGCAGGCCCTCAGCAGTGACAGACAGTTCTCCGCTTACGTTTCTGAACGCCTGTAGTTCCTGATGCGTCGTCGGATCACTCCCTTCCTGTGGCTCTTCGTGCCTTCAGAGATGCGTCTGCACCCTGCGGATCACCCCTTGCAACATCTCATCTTGTGACGTGGCTTATTGAATGGCCTCCAGAGGAACAGCAGGTGGTCGCGCTTCATCCACCACAAAGTGGATATACTCCTCGGCCACAGACGGTTTGGAGAGGTGAGATGCCTTGGGGTGGCGCGACATGTATTCGGCCGGGTTAGCTGACTTTCCCGGCTTATGGACGATGGTGTAGGTATACTCCTGCAAGCGCAGTCCCCAGCGTTCAATGCGAGGCGGCATTTTGGAGCGTGGATTCCCGAAGATGGTAACGAGCGCTTGGTGATCCGTCACCATGGTGAAGTGTTTCCCATATATGAACACGTGAAAGTGTTCACAGGCCCACACGACCGCCAGGCTCTCCTTTTCAGGTTGGGAATATGCCTTCTCTGTGTCGGAGAGACTCCGGCTGGCATGAGCCACTATGTGACGTTGATCTGTGTCGTTGTCGTATTGCGCTAAGATGGCCCCTAGGCCGACAGGGCTGGCATCCACCGTTATTTCAGTCTTGCGGTCAGGACTGAAGTATGCCAGACTCCCAGCTGCTCCTACCGCTTGTTTAATTTCCTGGAAGGCGTGCTCGCACTCACGAGTCCACTCGAATGGCTGTCCCTGCTTGGTCAGTGTTCGGAGTGGGTGGCTGAGGGTGGCATAGTCTTTGATGTACCTCGAGCAGTAGCTTGCCATTCCCAGGAAGGACCGCACATCGCTAACGTCTCGTGGGCTCTCGGTGTCATTGAGCGTGCTCACTTTATCAGGGTCGGGCTTCATCCCAGCCCCCGAGAAGACGTGCCCGAAGAACTTCAGCTTCGATTGGTGAAACTCGCATTTGTCCTTGTTGAGCGTTAAGTTTGCTTCCAGAAGGGCATGGCAGACTCGGTCCAGGGCGGTGTCGTGGTCGTGTACATTCGCCCCATACACCAGGATGTCGTCACTATAGTTCAGTGTGTTGGGGATGTGGTGGATGGTCTGGCGAATGGCCTCTTGAAATATTTCGGCGGCCGAGGAGATGCCGAAATTCAGTCTTTTGTAACGGTATAGCCCCAGGTGCGTTGCGAAAGTTGTGATGTATCGGGAGCTCTCGTGAAGTTCCAACTGATGGTACCCTTTGTTGAGGTCGAGCTTGGAAAACACTCGATGTTGGGCAACCGGCCGGACTTGGTCATCAATGTGTAGACGGATTTGACCCCTTTTCATTTTGCCGAGTCCCATGAACAGCTTTGGGAATTTGTGGACAATGTTGCAGTCATTGCTGACCCGATACAAGATCTCTACCAACCGCAGTCGTTCGGTCGTCGGCAAGCTAAGGAGGCAGTCAGCCTCTGGCCCTTCTATGACATGTATCACGGCAGGAACAGATATCGTTTGGTGTCGAAGGACAGTTGAAAACTCTCCGAGGCAAGGAAGTGGTTTCCTGGACATCCAGGTGTAGACTCGGACATGTGCTGGACTTAGTCGAGGACGAGGCTTCATTTTGTGATACTCTGTCACAGGGATGTAGTTCAGTGATGCACCACTGTCCATTACGAATTTTGTGTTATGTTCGCTGACACTGATGTCCAGTCGGGGATATTTCTTAAGTTGATCGGGGTCAGCGATCATGTTGGCATATTCGACCGAGTATTCTCGTTCGTCTGAAGGTGATCTGGAGTCTCGAGATGGTGACCTCCTTGACCATCGCGACGTCTGTGACTCCCGGCTGGAGTGAGAGGATCTGGACGACGACTTTGGGCGGTCGTGCACCGCTCGCGCGTGGTGTTGGCGGGTGTCGCCGCGCGACGTCCTGTGCGTGTTCTTGTCCTTCTCCCGGCGATACTCGCTGCACATGGCTTCAAAGTGGTTGCTCCGCCCACACTTGCGGCACTGCTGTCCCATGGCTGGGCAGGCTCTGGTGTGCGGGAAATCATACCCACATCTGTAGCATTTCCGTGCTGGTGCTTTTCTTGCATGATCCTGATGCTTGCTTCTCCGCCTTGCTTCCGTTTGACGATGTCCAGAATAACGGCGGCGCGACGACGGCCGGGAGTGCCGCCCTCGCTCCCTGGACCCTCGGCGGGAGCGACTGGTCCGCACATGGCATACTTGTTCCCTGCGTTCCGTCCGTCCTGCTTCCATGGTCCTAGCGTGCTCCTCCGCCTGTTCGTGCACCCTCGTCATTTCTTCTATTTCGTCGAGGGTGTGACTTTTCTTCAACAGTTTTCTCCTGAGCGTCTCGGACTGGCACCCATCGATGACGCGCAGCCGGATGGCGTCGTCCGTCGAGAACGCGTCAAAGTTGCAGTGGCGTGCTAGCCGGCGTAGTCGAGTTATGTATGTACCCATCATCTCATCTTTTCCCTGGTGTGCCCGCTGGAACACATACCTCTCGTAGTCCACATTCTTCTTGTGTAGAAATTTCCTATCCAACGCCTCTCGTACTTTGGCGTAGGTCCCTGCATCTGCGGCTGGGATTTCCTTAATCATTTTGCTGATGTCTTTTCCCACAAGGTTGCGGAGCGCTATGAGTTGGTCTTCATCACCAAGCACCTTGGAGCCTTTGATGTAGTCTTCAAAGTCTTCGATCCATTCCTCCCATCGAGGCCCCATGCTACTCCCAACCATGAGCGCCAGAGGCTCTGGAGGGCGCAAGTGCGACATCCCCATCACAACGGGTTTCACCTCTTGACGTGCGGGCGAGCCGTGGTTTGACATCGTGCTTCTCTTGCAATCGTTTTAGTTCCTATTTGTTTGCTCTCCTGTCTTTACTCAGGCTTGATTGCTTTTATGTAATTTGCCTTTGCTTGTGCTTGTCCAGTATTCTTCCTGCTTTGCTCGTGCTTGTTTGAAATTTTTTTTCTTGCCTTGTCTTGGGTTTGTTTAATTTTTCTCTTGTCTTTGCTCGTGCTTGTTTGCTGCCTGACTCCAAAATGGCCGCTTGCTTGATTTACAAAGGGTGTCCTGAAAACAGCCGCCTGGTTTAAAGATGGCCGCCGGACCGGCACCACACACGGGGCTTGACACGAGGCTCAGCACTACCTCCGGTTCTTCCCCACATGACTCACGCTACATCGGCGGCCTCACTCACCGGCTCATCAGCTCCGTGGGACTTCATTCACCATAGGGTAGGCGCACACTATTACCGCCACCTCTCTTGTCACACACGTGATTTTGGCATCACGCTGGGCTTGAAAGCTCCGGTTTCAGCGCGAGCAGCGCTGCTTTCAGGCTTCTTTCTCGCGCCTCGCTCAGGGGACAGACCACGGTTTTCCAGGGTTCAGGGGAGCATGCCGCTCATCCCACCCTCGTCGCCAGCTGTCGTGTCGTGGTAGTTCCCAATGATGACAGACACCGTGGTCGTAGGTAGCAGAGCTTTATTATCCCTAACCTCTTACATTGCCGTCCCTATTCTAACTGCCCGCCTCAGCCGTCGCTCCTCCTCTTCCTTTCCCGTCGATGCCCCGCCCCCTCAACCACTAGCCTGCGCACGACTGCACAGAGTGCATTTCCTCTTGGGTGTGGGGTGCATGCACAGCAGTGCCCTCCCCGGTTTGGCTTTCTAGTTTTCCATCCAGTATGGGCCCCAGCGACTTCTGTGAAGAAGATAGTCTTACCATCTGACATAATTTTCAGCCTAGCTGAGTACAACAGTGCATACTGAATGTCATGCTCCCTGAGTGCCTGTTTCACCTCCACATAAGACACCCTTTGTCTCTCTACGGCCAGGATATAATCAGGGGAAATGGATACTGTGCAGTTTTCCAGTGTGAAGCTCTCAGTCAGGATTGCTTTTTGCAGTATAATATCCCGATTCCTGTAGTGGAGCAATCTGCCGCCATTGGTCTAGGAATAGCGCTAGGTGGGGGTCATCATGGGGGGACTCAGTGCACTATGTCCAATGCAAGAAACGTTGTGAGCACCTGGGGAGCTACTGGTTAGCTGGTTTGTTTCAAGTCCAGCAATCTGTGATTGTATGTCGTCTAGTGCTGATTCATTATGATGCACCTCTTCTGCCAAATTCATTTGGTCCAGGGGCTGGAGACCCAGGTCCACTATGACAGCATCAGTTATTGCTTCTAAGGCCTCCCTCGAGGCTGCAATGGCATCTAAACTGTTATCAAGGTTGGGTGGCTCTTGATTGGGCCTATCAGATGCCAATTCTCATTCCAATAGGTAATCTCATTCCTTTTCCTGGGACAGATGCTTGTGGTGAGTCCCTGATTTTGCCGGGCTGCTTTCATGGTGCCTTGTGCTTATTATGGCATTATGGGGTGCCTCGTAGGTCGCTGTATGGTCAGTGGTCACTTGATAGGGTCGGAGGATAGGCAGCCCCCATTGTTACTCCAAGCTAGGAGTTGCCAATACCATGTACCAACTTCTTTTATTGTAAAATGTGCTGAGCTTGCCCTATGCGGTAATTACTTTGTCTTTGAAGGACAGTTACATGAGCAAACTAATGGAGTAGCAATGGGGGCTATTTTTGCTCCCAATACAGCCAATATTTATGTGGCAGATTTTTTAAAATAAATTATTTTTTGCCTCGAATAACCCCATTTCAACACACATAATCAAATGGATCAGATACATAGATGATGTCTTCTTAATTTGGCATGGGGACATTTAGCTACTCACATCATTTCATGAATGGCTAAACTCTTTGAACCCCAATTTGAAATTTACACTGGTACATAATTTGACTAATGCAAAAACATCAGTTGATGGACAGAATGCAGAACAATGTCATACATTCACCCCAGTACAGAGATCTGGGCCTAAATCCATAGTTGTTTTGCTCACCGTGCCATTCCAGTTTGAACCCAGCCATATGCAAATCAGTCTTGACCCTGTGCCTCATGGGAACAGTCCAGCCCGAACTGCCAAGCCAGGTCCTCCCTGGACTGGAAACAAGCATCCTAGGACCGGTTTCGGGGTTTCATGCAAAGTCAGCCATCATGGGAGGAGTGCTCGAGATCAAAGACGGTCTTTGACTTTTTACTTTTTGAGGTTCTTTGAAATGTTTAAAGGTATATGTGTTGAGTTTGAAGCGGATAGGTATCAATACGCAATCTGTCTGTTTTTTCCTCCACATTTAAACAGAGCGGTGCCTCCTTCTCCGAGCAGTCAGCCGGGTGAGGTGAGGTAGTCCTCCCACAAAAAGCTGGGTGAGTTTTTCATTATGATTTACATAATGTTGTATTTGTAAACATCATTTGAGTTTCTTTGAAATAAGGGCAGTGCAGAATTAGCTCTGTTGCATAGCGACCAGTAGTGCTGTTTTCTTGTGCATGATGTCCATTTCCAATGTTTGACCTTTTGGACTCTTTTTCTAGGAATGGAGACATTGTTCTTGCGCTCAAGCACGAGACTGCTTGTCTGGTAGGGTGGCAATTGCCACTATCTTACCCAACATTCACTTTTGGATTGCATGGTTTTTGCTTTTCACTTTTTCACATATTATTACTTCAGCAGTAGCATCTTAGTTGTGTTTTGTTTTTCGGTCCTGAAGAAAGCCGGGTCAAGTGACCACTCCGGCTGAAACATGTCGACCACACTATAATTGAACCAAGAATTAGTCTATAAATTTTTAAAAAAAGACTATAGGTTCTTTTAGACATGAAACCTGGTTAATTCTCATTAAACATATTTTTTGACCAAGTATTCATTTTTAATCTCACATCACATATAAGCACTGCACATCACTTGAGTCCTCGAGTTTTGGGTACAAACCCTGGCAGGAGTTTGTCTTTCTTTTGGGTATCACTGGCCTGTGCACCAAGCAGAGTCTTCTGTGACCCGCGATTCTGGGCTCAGACCGTGATTCCTCAGAGTTCCAGATGACGATGTTCCGCCAATAAGGGTGGGCTGATGGACTCTCACCTCCTGTTAGGTGGTGTCCCGATTACCTGTAGGATCTCATGCACTCCTTTATAGCAATTATTGGTTAGCTATTCCTCTTTCTACGGACTTTGCACCTTCTGATGGTTATTTGTAGTATTTTGATGGGATTGGAGGTGTTGTAGTCCTAAAACTAAGTGTCCCTTCCTGACCCCCTTATAAAGTAAGTTTTTTGGTATATGTGGGTATAACCTAAATAATTGGTATCCGTTCATGTTTGCTTCCAGATAGATTGATTGATATACTCTTTGGGCCAGATGTACAACCTGCCAAATAGCGCCTGTTTGGCATGTACAACAGTGTGTTTAACACTGTTTGCGATTCCCAATGGGGTTGCAAATTGTGAGGCTCATGAATATTAATGAGCCTCTCGCAATTTGGTGCAGGCAGCAGCGTCAGAGACAATGTCAGAGTCAATGTCTCTGTCATCGGTACCCCGGAGGCTGCAATGCTGTCGAGACAACGGCGGCTCCTCCGTTAAGACGGAGGAGCGTCGCCTCCCCTGCCAGCACAGATGCAGGTTTATTATAATTTTATTTTACTTCAGAAGGCTGAGTCCAGGGGCAGGGCCATTGTGACGACAGCATAGGAGGAGTGGTGGGCACTGCTGCTCAGTGCACATGTGGGTTTGGTTGACTGTCCTAGGGCTAAACTGATATGCTCACTGAAATGTCTCCAACCTGAGCTGCCTTGCAGGGATGGAGGCAGCAGTCACAGGCTCCTAGTACCCTGGGAGCACAAATCCAGGGCCCTCAGGCCAATCCCGGCACTTCTCTCATGCTGCCAGCAGCATGGGAGCAACGTCTGGATTGGCTGTATAGGTGTCTGGGAGCCTCAGCCTGTGCTGTAGAGGTGCAGAAGAGCAACAATGCAGCAGGCAGAAGAATTGTTTTTTTTTTTCATGTGCTGGTGTCATCATCTGTAGCCCCTCCGCCTGTGCTGCCCCGCCTCACCACTTTTTCCTGACACCAGCCGCTCCTGCATCGAGGAGATGCATCATACCCTTCACAAGCGGTGCTATCGGCTTCGGTGCAGGCAGTGGCGTCGATGACGGTGTGAGGCAATGTCATCAGTGATCCTGGGGCTACGCTGTCATTGTGGTCGATGCATTGTGCTCCTCACGAGTGGTAACCATGGCTTCTGTACTGGCAGCAGTCTAGGGGATGGTGTTGGGATTGCTTTTCTGGAGGTTCCAACGGCCCAGGACTGGTTTTGTCACCACTTGGCAATGCAGGACTCACAGCAGACGAGTCCCAGTGCTGGTAACAAGATATGGATGAAGTCTTTGAAATCTCTGAGACTTCCAAAAGGAGGCAAGCTCAACTCAACCCATTGGAGAAGCTTGGAAGGCAGGATACAGAAACCAAAGTCCAGTCCTTTCACTGCCCAAGACAGAAGCAGCAGGCCAACACAACAAAGCAAACAGTAACGTGGTAGCCCCTCTTGACAGCAACACAGCCATACTTCCTGGCAGAATGTCCTAAGTCCAGAGGTGTTCTGATTTTAGGGTGTCAGAGGTCCAATACTTATACCCTTTTTCGCCTTTGAAGTAGGCAAACTTCAAAGAAAAGTCTTTGCAGTGCCCAAGACCCTGCCTTTTCCAGACCTGTCTCCAGACACACTACAGAAGGGTGGAGACAGCATTGTGTGAGGACAGGCATAGCTCTATTGTGGAGTTGACGATAACTTCTCCCAACACTCTTGCCCAGGAAAGGCCACCAGCCTGGTGATGGCCCATCAGGATATGCAAGACACACCTCAACTTCCTTTGTGTGATTGTCTAAAGTGAATGCATAACAACCCAACTGTCAGCCAACCCAGATGTGTATTCTACAGACAGGCAGAGGCACTGAATGGTTAAACACGAAAATGGCCACTTTCAAAAAGTGGCATTTTCAAACACACAATTTGAAAACCACCTTAACCAAAATATGTAATTTTAAATTGTGAGTTCAGAGACCCTAAACTCCAAATATCTAATATAATGGGAAATAACACGTAAAAGACATTTCAAGGAAATCCCCATGTTACCCTTACGGGAGAGATAGTCCTTGCAAAAGTGAAAAATTAAGTTACCAGTATTTCACTATTAGGACATGTAAAACACACCAGCACGTGTCCTACTTTTTAAATACACTGCACCCTGTCCATTGGGTTGCCTTGGGCCTACCTTCGGGGTGACTTATATGTACTAAAAGGGAAGGTTTGGGCCTGACAAGTGGGTGCACTTGCCAGGTCGAAAGGACAGTTTAAAACTGCACACACAGACACTGCAATGGCAGGCCGGAGACATATTTACAGGGCTAATTATGTGGGCAACAACTCAAAGAAAGGGACTGTGGGCTTTTTTTCTGAGGTCCAGCATACATGCCCAAATATAATCACTTTAGCGAGGTATGCAGTTCCTAACTGGTTGTGGGGACAGGTCGAATAGGTGGTCATACGTCCTTACTGATTACGGGGGTACGGGGAGTTCCTCCTGTTGGAATTAGGTCCCTCACACACCCGGCTGGGTGTCATGCTTCATCATAGGGTGTGCTCCTTGTTAGGTTGGCGCTGCAATACCTGACGGGCTCCCTATGAGGGGCTCTTTGGCAGAAAACTTTTATTCTAATGAGCGTTTGGTGCCATTGGGGTGAGGGGCCTAAATGTGTAGATGTAAGGTGTGAAGGTCAGTGGACCAAGGAAAGTTAAAACAGGAATTGGAAGTACCAGAGAAGATAATTTTAATCAATAGGACTTCCAACCTGATTAAAAACAATGTGGCGCACTACAGAAGTAATGTTTCAGAATTGTGCACTTTGTCAAGGGGTCAACATGTTTCTCGCCTAGTTGTCCTAAGATCTAGCGGCGATTCGTCAGGACCAGTATAAGTGAATCTATCTATACAACAGGTGGTTTTCCGATAAGGTGTCCTTGATAAACCACCTAACAAATCTATTGTGTGGTACCTGTAATAGCAGACCAACCCAATTTTGGTTGGTAACTCACACCATCGACTCCGGGCAGCGAGTGGGTAGGTCTGCCGACTGTGTTGCGGTTCAGCAAACGACACTCGGAATTCCAAGTGTCATTCCTGCCAGGAGTTGATGATGTGAGTTACTAATTGGAATAAAAGATCTCCGCCAAAGAGCCCCTCATAGGGAGCCTGTCAGGTATTGCAGCGCCGTCCTGACGAGGAGCACGCCCTATGATTAAGCATGACACCCAGCCGGGTGTGTGAGGGCCCTAACTCCAGCAGGAGTAACTCCCCATTCCCCCTGTAATCAGTAAGGACTTATGACCACCTTGTCGATCTGCCCCGGAGCCAGTTAGGAACTGCATACCTCACTGAAGTGACTAATCATGTGGGCTGAATAATCACTGCTACAGGCCCACTACTAAATGCTTAGTGCACTTTACTAGGGGCTTGCAAGTAAATTAAATATGCCAATCATGGACAAACCAATTACCATTACCTTTTACATGGGGAGCATTTCCAATGGTCAGCAGTGGTAAAGTGCCCAAAGTCCTAAATTCAGCAAAAACTAAGTCAGAAAAATACAGGAGAAAGGCAAAAAGTCAGGGGATAACCCTGCAAAAAAGGCTAGATCCAACAGCAATGGCTAATTTATGCACAAATATTATGCAAATGATCCCCTTGCTAGCACTTTACCTTTTTGATTACTGATACCCAGGCTCCCGAGGGGTTATTGGGTTGCCCATCTCTTCTGTGGCCCTTTGTCATAGAACTACTGATTCTCTGAGTGACAGAGAATAAAGGGTGGTCACTCCATGCTGTGTCCATCGCACATGTACAATTTGTGGTTTTGGTAGCATGGGTGTGCTAGCGCACCATAAAAGTGTTGCGGGCTAAAATTGTAGGTTGCAGCTCTCCGTCACAGCACTGTAAATCAGGGCTTCGAGTTGTTGAAAGGCTCTGCATCACACTTAGCAAGTGTTGTCTGTGGAGGGTTATGACATGATTTGCCCACGCCCTGTCTAATGTTGATCTAAGTGTAATAGTTGGCATGTTGTTTGTGCTCATGGCAGAATAATGCATCGGGCATAATGGTAGTAATTTGGTGATATTTGTGGCCATTCACGGTATGGAAATACCCACCATCAACAATGAAAAACATCCATTTAAGATTACAAACTGTATGCCAATTCTCACACATATTGATGAATCCGCACCATCAGGTTTTCACCCTTGCATGGATGCAGATTAACAAATGTACACATTTCTTTTTTTTTAAATTGTTTTTATTAACATACATAAACATATTGGTCACTTCACAGTTTTAGGTCATTGGAGTTACAGTGGTTCAGCCTTGGACCCTTAGACAGTCCTGCAATTTAATATGGTACAGCAGAGCAGGATCAGACAATCTCGTCATTTTATTGGGTTAACATTTCCTCAAGGGGAGAAGAAACTGGGGGCTCACAGATGTTGCCGCGGTATGCATTCCAGGGAGACCAGACCGCTACCCACTTCCCGGGGCACCCTCTCGAGACATACACTATCTTCTTTTGCAGCATGCACCAGTCCATGTCTTTCTTCCATGGTCCAAGCAATGGGGGCACTTCCGCCCCCCACAGGTGCGCTATGTTACGCTTTGCAATCACCAGCCCCAGTGTTGCCCACAATTTGCCCTTTACCGGTAGGTCTGTGGGCTCTCAAATGTTAAAGAGGCATCGTTTAGCCTCAGGCCGCAACCTTACCCCCCAATCCTTGCTTATACAGTCATGTATCTTTGCCCAGTATGTTCGAACTTGCAGGCATTCCCATAATATGTGAAGAAATGTCCCCCTTTCCCCACACCGCCTCCGGCAGAGCCCATCCGTACTCCTCCCCATCAACACTAGTAGTTTCACGCTACGTATCGGGATAGGAAGTGGCAGTACTGAGCTTTTAGTATGCCAACATTTCCCTATGTATGTAAAAGCGAGTGAGATTGTTGAGGAAAACGGTGCTACTGCCGTCATTTGCTGTGCAGATTCAATCACTACACGGAGATTGCAGCAGGAAACTGATCCGGGACACTTTGGAGGGTATTGGACTCAGGGGAGCCCTTCTTGCCTGAGAAGACCGCAGGTGGGACTGCGAGGACCAGCCTGCACAGCGCCAACACCACCGCTGCAGCTGGGGCCTCTTCCCGCCCGCTCCCGCCCACCTCCTCCATCATTTGTGATAACTTCTCGCGGCCCCCGCTTCGCGGGAGCCGCTCGTAGATTCAATCACTACACAGAGATTGCAGCAGGAAACTGATCCGGGACACTTTGGAGGGTATTGGACTCAGGGGAGCCCTTCTTGCTTGAGAAGACCGCAGGTGGGACTGCAAGGACCAGCCTGCACAGCGCCAATACCACCGCTGCAGCTGGGGACTCTTCCCGCCCACTCCCGCCTGTCTGACCCCCCAATTTAAACACCAGGTGCAGCCGCGCTAGCGGGACGCGTGCGGGTCAAAGAGCGGGGCGAAGACCGGGCAAAGAGCGGGCCGTTTGAGGCCGTTCGAGAACGGACGAGATAGGGATTGGGCCCCCCCTCTTGGTCTTCGACTCCTCCTCTTCATATTTCCCGCACCCAGCTTTGGACCATGGCCGCAAGAGAGACGAGGAGTAAGTCCACACTGGCTGCTGGGATGCCAAAAGGTACTTTGGACACTTATTTTGCTAAAGCGGGCTCTCTCCTCATTGATGAAATTACTATTTTAGAAAGACGCATTTCGCAAGAAATCGAGTGGGTAAGGAGATCCTCTCTGGGACCCCTTGCACACGCAACTACCCCTGAACAAAGATTGGAATGTATATCATCAGATGCAGGGGCCAGGGGGATAAATGGCACGCTTGATGCAGTCGATCTGAGTGGTTCCTTTACTCCCAATACTGATTTTGATTTTTCTGCCCCAGTAGAGCTTAGTATACTACCTCTACCACTACCCAAGCCCCCCCCACCTGCTCCCAATGTGACCCTGTCTAATATGGATGGAACTACTCCCAGGGTTCACCAGTCTATGCAGTCAAAGCAGGGGGAGAGGGAGGGAGCTATTCCAAAAAGGAAAAGAAGGGTGCAAAACACCGGAGGGAGAAAGTCTAAAATCGCAAAGAATACCCCCTTGTGTGAGGCTAAGAAAAATGGCATAGCTAGCAAGGGGCTAAATTTGCCACCGCAAGCAAAGGTACTACCGAAGGTACTACCCTCCCATACATCGGGGCAGACACCCCTTGGTACAAATGCAATTTTGGGGGAGGAGGACATGACTCTCTCTGATATTCCCACTCTCATGAGGATAATGCTTAATCCCGTGGAAGCGCGATTAGCAAAGATAGAAATTTGTCTAGTGAATATCGAAAAAGAAATTGCACATTTAGCAGATGCCGCCAAAAAAGACAGCCAATATATAGGAGGAGGGCCCAGCCATAGTGGCAAGAAGACCACAATAGTGCCTCCAGCAAAGGAAAGGGGCCCTGCACCCAAGCCTATACAAATTCACCATCTCATACCACAGGCTAATCCACCAGCTCCAATTTGCTCAGTAAATGTAAGCCCCCAGGAGAAGTCGGCTGCGCCTGCAAACGGGGAACTGGGCATTGGTAACAAACATAGGTTAGTCAACCTGCCACCGGAAGCTAGCCCGTAAACTGTAATTTTATCAGGTGTTCCCGAATTAAAACCATCCTCTCGGGAATCTGTTGAAGCCCTAAAAAATAAGGTAATTAATTGGCTCTCTATTAATAGGCCCCTCCCTGAAGGAATACGGAGTGAGGTCCTCATAGTGAGAAGAGTCCCATGGCTGGGTGGTACCAGGAAATCTATCCACGGAGACTGTGTCCTGGTCAACTTCAGAGACCCCATGACTGTCTCACATATATGTAGCTGCCCATATTGTGACAAGGGGACTTCTATTCAAGCGTTACCTTTATCGTTTTTCTATCCACCCATAGGATACGGGCAGGAAAAGGAGGGTTGGGAACTTGTACATAGAAGAGGAGGGAGATGTGGTGCTAGAGAAAGAGGGAGCCCCCACCTTCCCAGATTACAGCGCTACGATCACTTTCCTACTCATAATAGGTTTAGAAACCTAGATATGGTAGGTTGACTGAGTGAGACGGGAGAGGGGAGGTCAGAGGTTATATTGGGGTTCATGTTACCAAAATACGCCCAGCTACTCCCATGGAGAAGGTTAACCCAGAGGAGAAATACACTAATGGAGAGGTAGCTTTAAGGCCTGTTTGTTCTCCATACACTGCAAAGGAGGCGATAGCGGCCAGAGATGGCAGCATAGACATCAATGCACCATTGGGGACGCACTTTAACATGGAAATGCCCCCAAATCTACTAACTGAGAGCACCACCAGCCCTTCTCTGAAGATAGTATCTTGGAATGTGGCGGGCCTGGGCAATAAATTGAACTGCCCGGAATGGAGTTCCTTTATTGAGGGCAAGGATATAGGCCTGCTTCAAGAAACCTGGGCGAGAGAAGAAGTCAATCATACTGGTTTTGCTGCATTCTCCATAAATGCAAAATGGGGGGTTAGGGGGCGACCCTCGGGAGGACTTGCAGCTTGGGTGGCTAGTGATTTGGGATACAGTGCCGTTGTTCTCCCACTGAGCAAGGAGGATATACTTGTTGTTTTGTTGGAATGGCCTAATTCACATAGTCTTTTGCTGGTAAATGTCTATTCCAGACCAGTAAACATCACGCAAGAGTCGCGTACTATAGAGGAGCTTGCGGATGTCCTAAGGGAAATCCCGGAGGGTACTCCCTTTTTAATAGGAGGTGACCTAAACTGCCATTTTGAGCCGCTCTCTGGCTTACTGGATGGTCTAGCCCAAGATGAGGACGCGGTGTGGTCTGTACCCCCATTGGAAGCGCCGGGCCTAAGAGCTTGGACGCCCCTGGCTGTACAAATTACATCCTTAACCCTGAAATATGGCCTTCAGGCCTGTAATGGACGGATAAAATCTGACATCCCTCCAAAATACATATATAATAGAGTGGGAAGGGAATCAAGACTTGATTACATCCTAGTTCCATTGGCTTTGTGGTCACTTATTAGAAACTTCAGGGTGATCCCAAGAGTAGATAGTGACCACAATGCACTGGAACTGGAATGTGACCACCCTGGTCTTGAGGTTAGGAGGGAACAGATGGAGACACCTGAGGTGGGATTTGGCCTCACGAATAATAGAAGAAGAGTGAAGTGGGAGAAATTAGCCTCTAATCCAGAGAAGATAGCCAGGCAGTATGCCCGGGTCATCCCCTCACTCAAAAAGGCCTATGCATTAATGGAGCTAGCCAGTACCCAAGATACATATATATTGCGGGGGCTGCTGCACGAGGACCTCATTAAAGCGGTGTCTGAAATCCTTTTTCCACCCCAAAAAGGGCTAAAGGACGCGCTGTTTGTCCTCTCTGGTATAACGCCACATGCCGTAAGGCAAAAACCGATCTCCTGGCTTCAATAAAGGATGGGAAGGGGAGTGTGGAGATCAGGGCCAGGAGAACGGCATACAAGCGCATGATTAGTCATGCAAAAAGCGAATGGGAGCATGAAAAATGGGTCAAACTTGCTGTCTCCCTGGCATGTGGAGACTCTCGTAAATTTTGGCGCTATGTGAACACCGGGTCTGAGGAGTTGGCCTCTGCAATAGAGCCCAATATTTCAGCCAAGGCTTCCATTCCCTATATAGTGTAGCTGATAGAGCACGGATTAATACTATCCAGCTTGTCAGTGACTCCCCGAAAGGGGTTCCATTCACATTATTGGAGGTCCGAGAGGCTATTGGACGGTTTGCATCAGGCAAGGCACCCGGTCTAGATGGCCTGCCGGGTGATCTATTTAAACATGAACCGGACGTTTGGGCACCTTACCTATTGACATCGTTTAATTCCGTTTTGGGGGGTATGGAGGTGCCAGGTACTTGGCTGGGCGCAGAGATTGTCCTAATATTTAAAAAGGGAACGCCCCTGCTCCCAGCCAACTACAGAACTATCAGTCTTATCGATGTTCCTCAAAAGATTTTCGGTAGACTGATACTACACCACCTCCAGAACTGGATTGAAGAATGTGCTATTATGAGTCCTTACCAAGCAGGGTTCAGAGAGGGTGTCTCGACTACAGACCAGATTTTTCGTCTGAACCTCTTATATTGGAAGACCGCGCTAATTGAGGGCGGCACCTTTTACACGGTCTTTGTGGACTTGCGAACGGCCTTCGATCTAGTGTCAAGGGACAAACTATGGACTGTTTTAATGGAGCTAGGGGTCCCTGCTGACATCCTATTAATTCTGAGGAGATTACATCAGGGGAATTTTGCTAAGGTCAGGTGCGGTAGAAGGGGAGCTCCTTCGGATAGCTTCCCCGTTGACGCGGGGGTAAGACAGGGTTGTGTGCTTGCACCGACCCTGTTCTGCCTCTTCGTCAATGGGGTTATCAACCATCTTATCGGGTTGAGCAACACTGATGCCCCCAAGCTAAACGGCAGCAGGGTGTCTGCTATTATGTTTGCAGATGACACCCTGCTGCTCTCTAAATCCCCCATGGGCATACAACGGGTGTTGGACGGGTTTTCGAACTTCTGTGAAAAGCGTGGATTGGAAATCAATGCTTCAAAAACTAAGTACATGATCCTTAACCCGCCCTCCTCAACTCGCCCAAATCCTATGATAGGGTCCGTTAGATTAGAGAGGGTCACTACGTTTGATTATTTGGGGGTAACAATCAACCAAACTATGACATGGGATTCGCACCGAACCAAGGCAAATTTGAAACTGGTTCAGTTAACGGGTGGCATATGCAGGATGATAAGTAGGTCGACTTACAAGCCATTTGGTCCCCCCCTCCAAATTTATAAAATACAGGCTAGAGGGGCCGCGACCTATGGGGGAGAAATATGGGGGCATATAGCTGCTCAGAAATTGCAAATCTCGGAGAACAACTTCATAAGGCAACTGGCAGCATTACCGCCTAGTACCCCACTCCTCCCATTGAGACTAGACCTGGGCCTAAGACCTATTTCGGAGGAGTTGGGACTTATACCCCTTACTTTTTGGCGCAAAATCTGGAGCACGCCGGAATTATCCAACTATAGAGCTGAGCTCGCAGAGATCTTGCGCCTGTCCAAAGCGGCACAAATCCCATGGTTAAAATACCTTAAGCAAACATTTGAAATGTTAGGAAGACCAGATTTGTGGCTTAATCCAGGAAATGCATGTTGCAGGATCTCACATAAATCTATTGCAAAGGTTTATTATGAGCACAAGTTACGTGTCTCAATTGAGAGTACACGTGAGGGGTCCTTATCTAACCACTTCCTTGGATTCAAAGATTCATATCATCTAGAGCCCGTCTTTGATGATGTAGGCCCTCCAAATACTAGGAAGTTATACATGCAGTGGCGATACGGTACTCTTCCCCTTAGGGAATACACCGATCGCTGGACTAAACCCCAGCTTCCGGTGCGTTGCCCAGCATGTGCACATCCGCGAGAGACTGATCTGCACATTATATTTTTCTGCCCAGTTTACCAAAGAGCTAGGAATTACTGGCTTGTCCCTCTCCTTAAAAATCTTGGTTTTAGGCACTTTCTTCCAGCTTATAGAATTTTAAAGACAGATTTATCTGCCCCAACTGTATTTGCAGTTGCAAAATTCCTACCAGCAATGTAGCGTATCCGCAATCGCTGTATCAAGACTAATACGGTTTTATGAATATCTCCGATGATTTTAACCAAATTGTTTTCTGATTGTTTTTAACTCTTCCAAGTGCAACCTTCTTATTGTGTAATTTATAATTGTATAATTGTTGCATTCTTTTATGGTCTAATCTGACCGAAATAAAGATTATGTCGATCTGCCCCGGAGCCAGTTAGGAACTGCATACCTCACTGAAGTGACTAATCATGTGGGCTGAATAATCACTGCTACAGGCCCACTACTAAATGCTTAGTGCACTTTACTAGGGGCTTGCAAGTAAATTAAATATGCCAATCATGGACAAACCAATTACCATTACCTTTTACATGGGGAGCATTTCCAATGGTCAGCAGTGGTAAAGTGCCCAAAGTCCTAAATTCAGCAAAAACTAAGTCAGAAAAATACAGGAGAAAGGCAAAAAGTCAGGGGATAACCCTGCAAAAAAGGCTAGATCCAACAGCAATGGCTAATTTATGCACAAATATTATGCAAATGATCCCCTTGCTAGCACTTTACCTTTTTGATTACTGATACCCAGGCTCCCGAGGGGTTATTGGGTTGCCCATCTCTTCTGTGGCCCTTTGTCATAGAACTACTGATTCTCTGAGTGACAGAGAATAAAGGGTGGTCACTCCATGCTGTGTCCATCGCACATGTACAATTTGTGGTTTTGGTAGCATGGGTGTGCTAGCGCACCATAAAAGTGTTGCGGGCTAAAATTGTAGGTTGCAGCTCTCCGTCACAGCACTGTAAATCAGGGCTTCGAGTTGTTGAAAGGCTCTGCATCACACTTAGCAAGTGTTGTCTGTGGAGGGTTATGACATGATTTGCCCACGCCCTGTCTAATGTTGATCTAAGTGTAATAGTTGGCATGTTGTTTGTGCTCATGGCAGAATAATGCATCGGGCATAATGGTAGTAATTTGGGGATATTTGTGGCCATTCACGGTATGGAAATACCCACCATCAACAATGAAAAACATCCATTTAAGATTACAAACTGTATGCCAATTCTCACACATATTGATGAATCCACATCATCAGGTTTTCACCCTTGCATGGATGCAGATTAACAAATGTACACATTTCTTTTTTTTTTTATTGTTTTTATTAACATACATAAACATATTGGTCACTTCACAGTTTTAGGTCATTGGAGTTACAGTGGTTCAGCCTTGGACCCTTAGACAGTCCTGCAATTTAATATCGTACAGCAGAGCAGGATCAGACAATCTCGTCATTTTATTGGGTTAACATTTCCTCAAGGGGAGAAGAAACTGGGGGCGCACAGATGTTGCCGCGGTATGCATTCCAGGGAGACCAGACCGCTACCCACTTCCCGGGGCACCCTCTCGAGACATACACTATCTTCTCTTGCAGCATGCACCAGTCCATGTCTTTCTTCCATGGTCCAAGCAATGGGGGCGCTTTCGCCCCCCACAGGCACGCTATGTTACGCTTTGCAATCACCAGCCCCAGTGTTGCACACAATTTGCCCTTTACCGGTAGGTCTGTGGGCTCCCAAATGTTAAAGAGACATCGTTTAGCCTCAGGCCGCAACCTTACCCCCAAACCTTGCTTATACAGTCATGTATCTTTGCCCAGTATGTTCAAACTTGCAGGCATTCCCATAATACGTGAAGAAATGTCCCCCTTTCCCCAAACCGCCTCCGGCAGAGCCCATCCGTACTCCTCCCCATCAACACTAGTCTGGTGACCGAGATATACACCCGGTGTAATATTTTGAGTTGTATCAGCCGCAATTTTGCCGATATCGCCACTTCTTTGGGGGAGGAGAGCGCCTCTCTCTATTCCTCCTCGTCAATTTTCAGGCCGTCCGCCTCCCACTTCCCCCTGAGGGGGCCTAGTGGATCTGGGGAGTGATGTATGAGTTTTTTGTATGTGAGGGATATCACCCTTTCCGGTAAGTGGCCGTCTAATAATCTATCCTCTAGGGGGGAGGACTCCGGGAGCGTCGTCCTCGGCGGAATATTAGATTGAAGAGAGTGCCGGACCTGCATATAACAAAAGAATTCCGTGTGTGCCAACTCGTGTGACTGCTGTAGGGAGGCAAAGGGCACCATTCCCCCAGCCCCCCAGAGGTCCCCTATACGGGATATACCGATCAGATCCCAATGACCCAATGACCCGAGCCTTTCCGACACCCAGAGCGGGGTTGCCTTCGTAAGTTTGTCGGCCCACCCCAACTTCCGGTTCACAATATGCCACAGTTGGACCAAGTGTCTTGTAGGCCCCGTGAGGCAAAACTTATTAGGTCGAGAATAGAGTGCGGCCTCAAAATTCCCTCCGGGGAGGCGCCACTTATCCATCCCCACTACCGTACGTACCCTGATTGATGGCCGAGAGATGCGCTGCCCAGTAATATTTGCAGATGTCCGGCAGTGCTATGCCCCCATCGTACCACCCCAAGGTAAGTTTCGGGAGAGCCATGCGCGGTGTGCCACTCCACAGCAGGTCCCGCTGAGTGGTCTCAATATCTGCAAAGTATTTGTGTGGTACCAGATCCGGGTAGTTTTGGAGTGCGTATAAAAACCACGGCAGGGCCATCATTTTGAAGAGGGCCGCACGACCCAGCAGCGATAGCGGGAGCCTTTCCCAGGTTGCCGCATCCCTCTGGAACCTCTGTAGAGGTGGCCTGAGGTTATTCTCAAAGCGTGTTTTTGCATCTCCGGAGATGTAGATTCCGAGATATCTGAACCCTTCCTTGGCTATCTGGATCGGGCAACCACGAGGAACAGGAGGAGGGTCCCTGTGCAGCACATAAAGCAATGACTTTCCCCAGTTGATGCTATAACCAGAGTTTTTCCCAAAGCTTGTAAGGATGTCTAAGGCCACCCGGAGTGATTTCGCGGGGGAGGCAAGGTAGAGCAGGACATCGTCTGCATATAGCTAGATCCTGTCCTCCCATCCCCCCGCCCATCTCAGCCCTCGTATAGAGGGATCCTGTCTTATCCTGGCTGCCAGAGGCTCTAGGCAGAGTGCAAACAGTAAGGGTGAGGGGGGGCAGCCCTGTCTCGTCCCCCTCTCGAGTGTAAAGACCTCGGAACTCTTATTATTAACTACCACCTGTGCCAATGGTTCGGTATATAGGAGGCGCACCCACCCGACAAAGTTGGGACCAAATCCCAACCTCTTAAGGACCGCCATCATATAGGGCCATTCCATGGTATCAAATGCCAAAGCAGCATCCAATGATACCACCACCGCGTCTTCCTGGATCGTATGGCGGTGTCCCATCACACCATGGAGCCGCCGCAGATTCAGAGCCATGTTCCGATGTGGCATGAAGCCCGATTGGTCGGGGTGGACCAGTTTAGTGATTAGCGGTTTGACCCGGTTCGCAAGGAGCTTAGCCAGTATCTTAGGCTCAGCATTCAACAGTGATATTGGCCTATATGAGGAGCAGCGGTCCCTGGGTTTCCCATCTTTAGGGATAGCCACCAGGGTGGCAATGCGTTGGTCTCTTGGTAATTTCCCCAGCGCCTTCCTGTCTTCGACCATACTTTTGAGATGTTTACCCAGGCAGTCGGGCCGGAGCTTGTACAGCTCAATATGTAGGCCGTTCGGGCCCAAGGCCTTCCCAGTCCGCAGGTCCCTAATAGCTTTGGCCAGTTCGGCAAAGGTGAGGTCGCCGTCTAGCGCCTCGCGATCCTCCTCGGAGAGCACAGGCAGCCGGATGTCCTTCAGGAGCTCAGCTGAGTCCTCTTCCGACCGGTCCGTGCCTCTGCTGTACACTCCTTTGAAATGTGCAACAAATTCACCTATTATCTCCTGCGGTTCGGTCAGGGGGAGGTCTCCTGCAGAACGGATTTCGGCCACCACCCTCTGTGCCATTTGTTTTTTATCCAGCCAAGCGATTAATTTACCCGCCTTGTCCCCTTGGTCGTATAGCCGACCTCCTTTGTGTCTAGCTAGCGTCTTCACAGCCTCCGTGGCTAGGGCCTTATATTCAGCAGCTTTCAACTGCATTTGATGTTGGGTCTTTAAGGTCCCACGTACCTGCGCCTCTCTTTCTAGTGCGAGTAGGTCCCGCTCCACCTCGAGCATCTGTGCCTCCCTTTCCTTACGGTGTCCGGCAATTTTTGAGAGGGCCTCCCCCCTTACCACAGTCTTAAATGCCTCCCAGAGGGTAGTTGGGCCTTCCACTGTTCCGACATTTTCGGTGAAATAGTGATCTATGGACCGCGCGAGTGCCTTCTTAATTCCGGGGTTACGCAGCAACCAGGGATTTATGGGCGCGACACATCCCACCCTCTTCTCTCCGATCGTGAGATGCGTCCAAAGTGGGGAGTGGTCTGATATACCCCTTGCCAAGTGTTTGACGTCCTGAACCACAGTGTCATGCTGCAGGAGAGTAAGGCGGTAATCTATCCTGGAGAATGTGTGATGTGGTCCTGAGAAGAACGTGTATTGTAGCTGAGTGGGGTGGCGCAGGCGCCAGAAGTCTACCAGCCCATACGCTTCCAGTAAATTGGCGAGCCACATTTGCCCCGGTGCAATGTAATGTGGCGGATGTCTATCCAAGTCTCCAGATGCTACTGCATTAAAGTCCCCCTCAACTAAGAGTTGCCCTTCGGGAAGAGAGAGGAGGAGCTCCCCAGATCCTGATAAGATTGATTCGGGAGACCAGGCGGAATATACACCGTCACCAGGTTGAGCGTACGGCCCTCCCATTTACCCGTGAGCACTGCATAGCGGCCCAGCGGATCAGTTTTCGTGTGTTGAATCACTATTGGGAAGCTACGGCGTATAAGAATGCCCACCCCTCGGGATCCCGATGTGAAGCCGGCATGTGCGGCCAGAGTGTACCCCCATCTGTTAAGTGCCTGACATGTGTTCCCGATGAGGTGCGTCTCCTGCAATAGGACAACATCTGGGAGGTGCCTTTTGAGGAATTGGAGTACTATACTTCTCTTGAGCTTGTCCCCCAACCCATTCACATTCCAGCTAAGCACATTGATACTTTTATCCCACTTCATAGCCATTTCCAGAGATGATGCAAAGCTGTCGTCCTGGTGGCGTATCACACCGCTCCCTCTCATAAGGATTGTTTTCACATGACCAATTAAAAGTCCGGCCCCCGTAATAACATTACTAACAACCCCCCAAAACTGCAGCCCCCCCCGCCTCCCACCCCTCCCTGCTACCCTGCTGTGTAGGCTTACAACTACCCACATCCTCCAACTAGCAGAGCGCCTTTCGCCCTAAACAAGAAGGAGAGAAAGTCCCTCCCCTCTACAAACTTATCGGTGAGGTGTGCGCTAGCGCCAACTCCAGCCGGTGGGCGCCCCCCCATTAACGTTTCAGGTGTTCTCCAGTCCATGCGAGCCTGCCACCACAACGGTTTCAATGTCCCCTGCTATACTGCCCCGCCCCTGCTATACTGCCCCGCCCCTCCAGTGGTTGAAGTATTCAATGTCAACAGCAAGTGGGGCACAACACCCATTTCAAGCAGGCAAGTAAGTTTCCAATCCCTCCCAACCTTAAGCATCCCCCCACCCACCCCGAGAGGGCGGCCCTCACATCCGCAGCAACATCCTGGGCACACCCCCCGTAATATCTTAGAATAAAATTATACATTACAGATCAGCAGTTAATCGTCCGGGGGGAACTTTCACTCAGCAGCGCCTACGCCCCTGCGGTCTTTATATGCCAACCAGGTCCGGACTGCGGGATCTTGAACGCCAGGAGCACTGACTTGACTTATCCACCTCCGGCTCGTCGACCCGGGGGGCCAGCGAGCCGGTCCGAGCCACACCTCCATCGTCCCTCGTCGCGCCGGCCGACTGCCGCGAAGTTCCCCTGTCCAGCCAGTCCTGCACCTCCGACGGCGTAGTGAAGAAGAGGGATCTGCCACCATCGATAACTTTGAGCTTCGCTGGGAAGAACATCATGTATTTGATGCCCCTTTCCCGCAGTGCTGCTTTCACCCCCTCAAACGATCGTAGCTCCAATTGTACCTTGAGCGTGAAGTCTGGAAAAAATCTGACCGTCGTGTTTTCGTACTGTAGGTCCCCTTTTTGTCTAGCAGCCTGGAGAATGGTGTCCCGATCCCTATAGTTGAGGATCCGTGCCATAATGGTTCGCGGCGGGGCCCTGGGCTTAGGTCTAGGGACCGGTGCGCGGTGAGCTCTCTCAACGGAGAACATAGCGGAAAGCCGCTTTGGTGTCAGGCTGTTAAGGATTAGGTCCTCGAGGAACAGGTCCACGCTAGGCCCCTCCGAACCCTCCGGGACACCCACCACCCGGACGTTGTTTCTCCGGGCCCTCCCTTCCTGATCCTCCAGCTTCAGGGCCACCTGGCGGTGTTGGTGGACAAGGTCGTTTACCCTCTGTTCAAGTTTCCTGGAGGAGGCCTTGAGTTCCGCGTTGTCAGTCTCGTTGGTTCTAGCCTTGTCCGACGTTTTATTAAGGTCTGTGCACAAAAAGGTTCATTTCAATGGACATTTTGTCAATTTTAGTCTCAAGGGTAGTCCCCAGGGTCTGAATGGCGGACATGATGGCTGTCAAGGAGAGCTCCGCCGGCATCTCCCGCTCCCCCGTTGCCCCCTCGGTCTGGGGGGCCGGCCTCGGGACCGCGTACTTGTCCAGTTTATTTGTTTGGGCCGCCGCCGCTCCCTTTCACCAGAGCGATTTGTGACGGAGGCCACTCCTCCAGCGGCGCCCCGCAGGCCGGCCGTCACCGCAAACCGTCGGACGGGGCAGCTCCGTCCGAGTCTGCGATACTTCCTGGCCCCGCTGCTCCGGCTGCCACACAGCCGCTAGTGGGTCCCTGCAGAAAGGATATTGAACTGCTGCGTGTCAGTCAGTTCTTCCCCGCCATTCAGCCGCCCCCCGGATGTCGCTGGACCAGTCCAAGGATGAGGGGGGCCGTTTGGGGGGAGGGGAGACCTCCCGGACCAGAAACCCGCCGATAGGTATTGTCCCGGCAGCCCGAAGGTGAACCAAAAGGGCAAGTGTGACGGTGCCCCTCCGTAGGCAGCCTCACACACCCCCCCTTGGGCAAGGATCACTGTCTGTGTGTCCAGCCCCCTCCCCGGGGCCCTGCAGGATGGATGCTTCCCCTCCGGGTGCACTCACATGGGGACCTGCTGTGGAGAGATCTAGGCGGCTCTTGGGGCAATTCTGCTCAGCCCCCACCTTGCACGCTTCAACCGGGCGTGCAGAAGCGAGGATCCAGGGGCAACTGTATAGCTCCAGCAATGTAGTCCTCTCTGGGTGCCCCCCACTGGCCACTGACTTCGCTGCCTCACCTCCGCGAGCCTGCCGTTTTCGTGGTGTGTCCGCCGGGCCACCGCTCTGGCCGCCACAGGGAAGGCGGTGCTCCGCAACTAAGGCCCAGTCCCGGCCATCGATTATCCCAGGCGCAGCTTCTGCCTCCGATGCCAGGCAAGGCAAACCAGCGTTTCCGCGCAGGCCGCAGGCCGCTGGGCAGGCCGCGGCGCTGGGACGTCACGTATGCTTCCCTGCCCACCTCCGCACCACTCCCAGGCACCGCTCGGCTCAACCGCCGTCACTCTGCGGCAGAGGCGTCCCCAGCTCCCGGGGTCAGAGGATTCGGGAGCGCAAGTCACCAGCAGGAGTCTTGCACTGCGTGGCTGCTTAGCATGGGCGATAATGAGCAGATGTTTGCGGGGAAAGATGCCGCTCCGACGGAGCTTAAAACTAAGCGGCCATCTTCGCCGGCGCTTAGCCACGCCCCCAAATGTACACATTTCTGGAATTCTCAAGCCTTTAAACAAGTACTCCTAAGAACTTGAAACTGTTGTAGTTCTCATGGAGCATTCATGGAATACTTTCGTCAGTTCCTAATTGTGTCTATGCAAATGCAGTGCTACATGCATATGTGTATGTAGGGCACAAATGCGCATGAGAACATGCCTTTGCATGAGTGCCGTTGGAATTTTATTAATTTCCCTTTTCTTTGTAGTTAAAATATTTTTCTCTGAGGAAAAAACCTCTGCACTAAATCCTCGCCATTTTTAGGTCTTGCCTGAGCCAGCGCATGCGCTGCTCTGACGAGACATTTAGTTAGTGGGCTTTTAAAACGTCCTACCACAGCTTTTTGTGTGGCATTCTGCGTGTGGTTACGCGCACAGGAACGAGCAGAGGCGCCATCTGGCTTTCCTCTCATTCTCCCGCGCGCGTGCCTCGCCCTGCCTCTCTGTCTTGCTCGCCCCTCCCCCTCCCCCACCACAGAGCACGTCTCGTGGCCACGCATCTTGCGAAATACAGGTCTTCCCATATTTCACTATAGCGAGGTAATGTTAAATGAGTTAGACCAGCCCTGTCACGTGACCCTTTGATGTGCATGCGGTTATGGATGCTTTTATTACTGCCCACAGAGCTGCAAGGGGCGTGTGTCGAAGAAACCTCCTTCATATGAAACACTTATTTCGAAAGCGTCATCAGAGGGAAGCAAAAAATAGACCGGTTCATGAATTAAACAGCCTGCGCACCTGGGATCACTTCTGATTTCTGCCCTCACCCTCCGTTAATCTAAATACGCTCATCTCCATTCCCCCTCCTCACCTCCCTCTCTCACCTACAGCAGGGACGTCAACAAAGCGGGCGCGCTCTTAATGAAAGAAATCTACTTGGATGCTTCGTCCTTTCCCCTCCCTCCCCCATCAGCAAATGCCATCACCGTTCACAGAGTAAACAACACTTCTGAAGTAAAACTGCTGTCAACGTGCTTTCCCATCCCAAAGTCTGCACCTGTAGCCGTAACGTCACATCCTGTTGTTTTTCAGTAAAATGTATTTTCCTTTTTTACTAGGCCTGGGCCAAAATTCCGTTCCGTTCGCGGAAATTGCGATATTTTGGCATTTTCGCGTTCCGCGGAAAGCGCGAAAATGTCAAAATTTCCGCATTCCGCAGCTTAGCGATAATTTTTTTCTTGCTCGCGCTGTAAAACAATACATTCTCGCGCGATCACCTTACCTGAATCCCTGCGTTCTCCGACAAGTTTTCTTGACCCGGTCGCGTTCTCCACGAGATGTTGGATTTTGGTAGCCATTTTGCGCTGTCTCGCGAGAGTTCGCGGCCGCATTCAAGTCATTTGTCGCGCGATCACGTCTTTCTTCTCGCGATCATGCACCGCGCGAGTATGAGAAGATTGAGATCTCGAACATGTCATTCAACATCGCGAGCCAGAGGATGAGAACGCGGGCACATGAAATCGAACGCGAACAGGAGAAAGAGACCGCGAACACGTCATATCCAACGCGACAGGGACAAAGAAGAGAACGCGATCATATTGTTTTCGACACGCCGGCGGAAGTAATGTGAAGCTCGAGAACTCAACAACGTAAAATTTACAATTTGGAGAGGAATATCGGCTCTAGCAGCATGAAACCATCTGCAAATACTGATTTTGGATGAAAAGAACTCCTTACATTCACATTTGGCTTTCCTTTTTTGTGCAAGGAGTCATTTTTTTACAAGGTGGAGAGAGGGAGGAAGTGACACAGATTCTCCAACTTCCTGTTCCTGTCCAGCAGGCTCCTCCCAGTGCTTTGTCCATCTCCTGCTCATTCTGCCTTTGGATTTGGAGCTGGAAAGATCACTCTTTTTGTCTGCTGCATCATTGCAATTGGATTTCAGGATTTTTGGAATAGGATATTTTACAAGTAAGTGGTTGTTGTGTTTGATTGTGGGCATTGCAGTTGTTGTGTAACTACAATTTATTTTTGATAATTAATTATCATCATTCCTTTTTATTTTTTTTATTTTTTTTAATTTTGTGGGTTGTAGTAGTAGGCCCGAGCTAGCCATGGGCATGGCCTCATGGGTGTGTGTGTGCATGATGAAGCAACTGTTCCTTTTGTTTTTTGAATATATTTCAAGCACATTTAGGGCATGGATGGCATTGGATTGAGTTGGGGAAGTGTGTTTTTTGGGCTGGCCTTGCTGATGTTGTTGGGCCTGGCCATGTGGCTGGTGGCCATTTTGAGGCCTAGGCCTGCAAGCTTGCCTGGCCTTGTCTGCCAACAGGCCTGCTTTCATCCACTGCTACCAGAGCAGGTAGCCACAGCTTTAGTAATCTACTGTTTTCTGTGTGCTCTGTTGAATTTAGACATCATTTAGGGCATGGATGGCATTGGATTGAGTTGGGGAAGTGTGTTTTTTGGGGTGGCCTTGCTGATGTTGTTGGGCCTGGCCATGTGGCTGGTGGCCATTTTGAGGCCTAGGCCTGCAAGCTTGCCTGGCCTTGTCTGCCAACAGGCCTGCTTTCATCCACTGCTACCAGAGCAGGTAGCCACAGCTTTAGTAATCTACTGTTTTCTGTGTGCTCTGTTGAATTTAGACATCATTTAGGGCATGGATGGCATTGGATTGAGTTGGGGAAGTGTGTTTTTTGGGCTGGCCTTGCTGATGTTGTTGGGCATGGCCATGTGGCTGGTGGCCATTTTGAGGCCTAGGCCTGCAAGCTTGCCTGGCCTTGTCTGCCAACAGGCCTGCTTTCATCCACTGCTACCAGAGCAGGTAGCCACAGCTTTAGTAATCTACTGTTTTCTGTGTGCTCTGTTGAATTTAGACATCATTTAGGGCATGGATGGCATTGGATTGAGTTGGGGAAGTGTGTTTTTTGGGGTGGCCTTGCTGATGTTGTTGGGCCTGGCCATGTGGCTGGTGGCCATTTTGAGGCCTAGGCCTGCAAGCTTGCCTGGCCTTGTCTGCCAACAGGCCTGCTTTCATCCACTGCTACCAGAGCAGGTAGCCACAGCTTTAGTAATCTACTGTTTTCTGTGTGCTCTGTTGAATTTAGACATCATTTAGGGCATGGATGGCATTGGATTGAGTTGGGGAAGTGTGTTTTTTGGGCTGGCCTTGCTGATGTTGTTGGGCATGGCCATGTGGCTGGTGGCCATTTTGAGGCCTAGGCCTGCAAGCTTGCCTGGCCTTGTCTGCCAACAGGCCTGCTTTCATCCACTGCTACCAGAGCAGGTAGCCACAGCTTTAGTAATCTACTGTTTTCTGTGTGCTCTGTTGAATTTAGACATCATTTAGGGCATGGATGGCATTGGATTGAGTTGGGGAAGTGTGTTTTTTGGGGTGGCCTTGCTGATGTTGTTGGGCCTGGCCATGTGGCTGGTGGCCATTTTGAGGCCTAGGCCTGCAAGCTTGCCTGGCCTTGTCTGCCAACAGGCCTGCTTTCATCCACTGCTACCAGAGCAGGTAGCCACAGCTTTAGTAATCTACTGTTTTCTGTTTGCTCTGTTGAATTTAGACATCATTTAGGGCATGGATGGCATTGGATTGAGTTGGGGAAGTGTGTTTTTTGGGCTGGCCTTGCTGATGTTGTTGAGCCTGGCCATGTGGCTGGTGGCCATTTTGAGGCCTAGGCCTGCAAGCTTGCCTGGCCTTGTCTGCCAACAGGCCTGCTTTCATCCACTGCTACCAGAGCAGGTAGCCACAGCTTTAGTAATCTACTGTTTTCTGTTTGCTCTGTTGAATTTAGACATCATTTAGGGCATGGATGGCATTGGATTGAGTTGGGGAAGTGTGTTTTTTGGGCTGGCCTTGCTGATGTTGTTGGGCCTGGCCATGTGGCTGGTGGCCATTTTGAGGCCTAGGCCTGCAAGCTTGCCTGGCCTTGTCTGCCAACAGGCCTGCTTTCATCCACTGCTACCAGAGCAGGTAGCCACAGCTTTAGTAATCTACTGTTTTCTGTTTGCTCTGTTGAATTTAGACATCATTTAGGGCATGGATGGCATTGGATTGAGTTAGGGAAGTGTGTTTTTTGGGCTGGCCTTGCTGATGTTGTTGGGCCTGGCCATGTGGCTGGTGGCCATTTTGAGGCCTAGGCCTGCAAGCTTGCCTGGCCTTGTCTGCCAACAGGCCTGCTTTCATCCACTGCTACCAGAGCAGGTAGCCACAGCTTTAGTAATCTACTGTTTTCTGTGTGCTCTGTTGAATTTAGACATCATTTAGGGCATGGATGGCATTGGATTGAGTTGGGGAAGTGTGTTTTTTGGGCTGGCCTTGCTGATGTTGTTGGGCCTGGCCATGTGGCTGGTGGCCATTTTGAGGCCTAGGCCTGCAAGCTTGCCTGGCCTTGTCTGCCAACAGGCCTGCTTTCATCCACTGCTACCAGAGCAGGTAGCCACAGCTTTAGTAATCTACTGTTTTCTGTTTGCTCTGTTGAATTTAGACATCATTTAGGGCATGGATGGCATTGGATTGAGTTGGGGAAGTGTGTTTTTTGGGCTGGCCTTGCTGATGTTGTTGGGCCTGGCCATGTGGCTGGTGGCCATTTTGAGGCCTAGGCCTGCAAGCTTGCCTGGCCTTGTCTGCCAACAGGCCTGCTTTCATCCACTGCTACCAGAGCAGGTAGCCACAGCTTTAGTAATCTACTGTTTTCTGTTTGCTCTGTTGAATTTAGACATCATTTAGGGCATGGATGGCATTGGATTGAGTTGGGGAAGTGTGTTTTTTGGGCTGGCCTTGCTGATGTTGTTGGGCCTGGCCATGTGGCTGGTGGCCATTTTGAGGCCTAGGCCTGCAAGCTTGCCTGGCCTTGTCTGCCAACAGGCCTGCTTTCATCCACTGCTACCAGAGCAGGTAGCCACAGCTTTAGTAATCTACTGTTTTCTGTTTGCTCTGTTGAATTTAGACATCATTTAGGGCATGGATGGCATTGGATTGAGTTGGGGAAGTGTGTTTTTTGGGGTGGCCTTGCTGATGTTGTTGGGCCTGGCCATGTGGCTGGTGGCCATTTTGAGGCCTAGGCCTGCAAGCTTGCCTGGCCTTGTCTGCCAACAGGCCTGCTTTTTCATCCACTAGGATCAGAGCAGGTAGCCACAGCTTTATTGATCAAGTGTTTTCTATGTGATCTGTTGAATTTTTAGACATCACCTTCCTGAGAGTGTAGTGTGTGGCTGTACACAGTTCTAGTAGTATAACATAGCTCTAGTTAAAAAAAAGTCATAAATGGCTAGACTATCTTTTGTTACTAGTACAGTACTAAGTAACTGAACCACAAAAACAAATGCAACATTTCACTGATGTTCTTCTCCTGTCTTCTTTGCTTTTAGGTGCACAAAAGACAGAGTGGGAGGTGTCATCGGCATCACCTGGCTACCCGTTGTACTGCCAGCCAGCCAGAAGTCCTGCTGCGCATCACGCCCACGTGTGACCAGAACTTGTTGTGCATCTGCCTCCTGCCTGACATCGGAATAAGATGGCCCCAAAGAAAGGTACCAGGTCCAGTACCAAGAAAGTTGCTGGTGAGAAGAAGGAACAGAAAAAGGAAGTGCCATTAACCACGACTGGTGGTGTGCCGGCCAAGGTTTTTTTTGGCACCAAAGCGTTGTCCGGGAACCAAGCTGGGACCAGCACAGCGGTCCAGCAACCCCACCAACCTAGGCCCAAGGGCTTTACTGTCGCAGAGGTAGCCAGTCTACTAACGGGCAGCGATGTTGAAGAAATGTCATTACCGCAAAGTAGTACACAATCAAGTTCAACGCAGGCGCAAACTCAGCATATCAGTGTCAAGCCGCCGCAACCAGAACAGCAGCAGCCGCCGCAACCAGAACAGCAGCAGCCGCCGCAACCAGAACAGCAGCAGCCTCCGCAACCAGAACAGCAGCAGCCTCCGCAACCAGAACAGCAGCAGCCTCCGCAACCAGAACAGCAGCAGCCTCCGGAACCAGAACAGCAGCAGCCGCCGCAACCAGAACAGCAGCAGCCGCCGCAACCAGAACAGCAGCAGCCGCCGCAACCAGAACAGCAGCAGCCGCCGCAACAGCCCACCATAGTAGTTGTTGCTCCTGACGTAGGGGCATTTCAGGAAATCGAGCTTCCTGCAGACAAAGCGGAGCGAAGTCAAACCACTGTTTCAGAACATCTATTGTCTTCCAGACCACCAGCAAGGAAAAGGAGGCTTAGTCCATCATCTTCTTCTTCAAGCCCCGCTTCTGATGATCGTGATGACACTTGGGTCCCACCAGCTCGGTCTGAGAGTGAAGTACGCCACAAGACATTGCTTCTGAAAAGGAAGGTCCCAGAAAAACTTAGAGTTATGGAGGTAGATGTAGAAGAGGGGGGTGATGATGTTGATGAAGACGAGCCAGTCATCACGCACATTACTCCCGCCCCAAAGGGATTGGAGACCGACATTCTCACCCTATCCAGAAAGGCTGCTACTGAGCGGGATGTAGCACGGATCTCACCAACACAGGTTACACCACCACTACCTCCAGCTGCCATATTTTCCAAGGCCCGGCAGGGACCTACATCCAGCTCAACCATCTCAGTAGGAAGTGGTAGTAAAAGTCACAGTGTAGGTGGACAGGGTCACATATTTTCAAGCACCCCCTCAAGTTCATCTGGTGTTGAAAGTGGCACATCCAGCAGTGCCAGAAAGTTCTCCTCCCCAGTTTGGGACTTCTTTTCTGTTAGCGCCAAGGAGGAGAACGTTGCTATATGCGCAATTTGTCGGCAAGGTGTTCGGCGTGGTAAGCTTGGTACAAACTATGGTACCGGAGGACAAGCAAGTCATCTAAAAATACACCACAATATCGTGTGGGAAGATCACCTACGTAAGTTAAAAGAAAGTAGGAAAACTAAACCCTTTGAAGTTGGTCAGGAATCAGGGAGCGATATTATTGTGGTGGCAGGTGAAGAACAGGGAGGCATTTCTAGCCCTGTCTCCAGTAGTGCAGTCACTGCAGTGGTAACGCCCACATCCTCCTCAGTAACATCAGAGTGGCACCGCAGTAAGAGCCATACTCAGAGTGTGGGTGAGACACCAAGGCGACCGGTGAGTACCTCAATGAGACAATCTGTGTCGTTGGGCCTTAGTGGGTTAATGAAAACAGCACCACTAAGGAAAGTAAGCCAGCCTACCATTGACAGCATGTTTAGGTTGGAGGGGCAGTTCCAACGCAACCACCCAACGGCACGATTGTACAATGCGAAGCTGGCTAAAATGTTAGCACTGGACCTTCTTCCTTTTTCATTTGTGGAAGGGGTGGGTTTCCTTGAATTTGTGTCTGCCATCTGCCCGAAATGGAAAGTTCCCAGCCGGTCCTATTTCGCAAGAATTGCTGTTCCGGCACTACATCATGATGTGCTGGAATTGGTTGGTCACGGTTTTGCAGCAGAGTGCTGTGCACAATATCCACCTGACAACAGACATGTGGACCAGTTGCCAAGCCACAGATTACATGTGCATCACTGCACACTGGATCTCTTTTGTGGGGGTTAGAGATCAACTATCTGCACGAGGTGTTGTTGACACAGCTGCGATTTTTGAAGGTACTCGGAAACATGCAACTGTAGCCATGTTCGCCATGGAGAAATCTCATACGGCTGAAAACATTTTAGAAGAGTTTCGCACCAAGGTTTTGGAATGGCTGCGGCCCAGAGGGCTTGGTATTGGTTTTGTTGCCACAGACAATGGCAGTAATGTACTTAAGGCCATGGAACTTGGTTCCTATTTCAGGGTTCCGTGTTTGGCACACTGCATAAACATTATAGTGCAAGACTTTCTGAAAAAAGAACCCATAGTAAGCAATTTACTGGCCATCTGCCGAAGAATATGCACTCATTTCAGCCATTCTTTTAAAGCTCGGAAGCAGCTGAGGATCCTCCAACGTGAGCGTAGGATGCCAGTCAAGGCACTCATCCAGGAGGTGGCAACACGTTGGAACTCAACGTATTACATGCTTGATCGTCTGTACGAACAGCAGAGGTCACTCAATGAATATGTCTGGTACAGAAGCAGTGATGCTAGTGTTAAAGGCATGACCCTTCGGAGGGAGCAATGGACCCTAATTCAATGCCTGACTGAGATGCTGTCTCCTTTTGAGGTCTTCACACGTGAAGTCAGCAAGGAGGACTGTACAATGGGCCAAGCTATCCCATTGTTGCAAATGCTAGAGCATGAGCTGAATAATGTGTCTGAATCCTACAAAGGTGTAGAGGACAGAAGGCAAGCCCATGACTTGGTGGAGAGCTTATCCAGGCGCTTATCAGAAAATGTAAGGATACAAAATAAAATTTTGTCACAAGAACATTACATTTGTGCCACAATTCTGGATCCACGTGCAAAATTAGGACTATTCCTTTCTTTTTCCGACAATGATGTTGCCCACTACAAAAGTTGTATAGCTGAAGCAGCCATCAAGTTTGAAAACGAAGGGCTGCTAATTAAAAGCCCGCCACATCAACCCACAACAAGTACTGATACTGAAGCAGGCCATGCAGAATCAAGTGCAACTTCGTCGGCTGAGGGCAGTGCGGTTGGCTCACAATCGCAACACTCACCATCACCATCGACTGCAAAAACAATAACTGGATCATTCGGCCGAGTACAATCATTATCAGATTGGTATGTAAAGATGGGCCGTAAGCACAGTGCTGATGCACAGAAAAAACAGCACAAAAGCTTACCAGCAGCAACCCTGAACATTGAGCGGATGGTCCAGGCCTATCTGGACGACCCAACAGAGGTGTACGTTGATCAAAACCCAGTGCAGTATTGGTATAGGAAAAGGTCTGAATGGCCACAGCTCAGCAGGCTGGCGATAAGCTATCTGGCTTGCCCTGTCGCAAGTGTCTCTTCCGAACGTGTTTTCAGTGCTGCTGGTTCCATTGTAACCTTGAGAAGGACCAGTCTATCTCCCAAAAACGTGGAGAGGTTAACAATGATCAAAATGAATCAGCACTTCATACCACCGAATTACACAATGCATGAATCAACAGAGGAAGATGAGGACAGCGGCTCAGGTGACGGAAGTATTGTGTCAGATGATTACCTACTACTGGAAGATCCCCCAGAGTTTGAGGACGAGCTATACTTCCCTGACAATTAGGCTCGCACTTACTGTCTTCCTCCCTTTTTTCCCCCTTTGTTTGTGTCTGTTGTTCCGGTTATAAACTTGTGAATCGCAACCAATGCATTATCACCGTCTTCTAATCTTCTAATTTAAGATACAAGTTTCAGGTGTCTGCCATTTGACACTACAGTCCTCAGAATCCAGCTCCTCCGCTCGATCATACTGCATCTCCTGGTCAATTCCATTTCCCTCATGAATGATGATTGGATGATGGTAACAACAAATTCAAACTTTCCTCGTCCTTCCAAAACAAGTGGACCATGAATCTGATGACTTCTATAGCTATCCTCCTTCAGAGCCGAGAGAGACTGGCCATTAACTGAAAATAAGATGCAACAGGTAATGATTGATGCCATGCATTGGCCGCAGAATAGCAGACTGAATGATGTAGATTTTGTTGTGTGTGTTGCGCATGAATGAATTGATGTAATTGTGCACTGCCACTAATCAACATTCTACAGAACACACTAATTTTCCCCTTCTGGCAAACAAGAAATGTGTACTTCTCCTGCATCTTGGTGATACATTGCTTTTAATTCAATATAGGAAGGGGACTCACTCAATCTGCGCAATGCAAATGACTGTGACTTAACAGCACCGTCCATCATGATGATGGCGAAAGAGACGGCCTGCAGCGTTAACGAGATGAGATGCAACAGGTAATGATTGATGCCATGCATTGGCCGCAGAATGGCAGACTGAATGATGTAGATTTTGTGGTGTGTGTTGCGCATGAATTGATGTAATTGTGCACTGCCACTAATCAACTTTCTACAGAACACACTAGTAATTACTAATTTTCCCCTTCTGGCAAACAAGAAATGTGTACATCTCCTGCATCTTGGTGATACATTGCTTTTAATTCAATACAGGAAGGGGACTCACTCAATCTGCGCAATGCAAATGACTGTGACTTAACAGCACCGTCCATCATGATGATGGCGAAAGACGGCCTGCAGCGTTAACGAGATGAGATGCAACAGGTAATGATTGATGCCATGCATTGGCCGCAGAATGGCAGACTGAATGATGTAGATTTTGTGGTGTGTGTTGCGCATGAATTGATGTAATTGTGCACTGCCACTAATCAACTTTCTACAGAACACACTAGTAATTACTAATTTTCCCCTTCTGGCAAACAAGAAATGTGTACATCTCCTGCATCTTGGTGATACATTGCTTTTAATTCAATACAGGAAGGGGACTCACTCAATCTGCGCAATGCAAATGACTGTGACTTAACAGCACCGTCCATCATGATGATGGCGAAAGACGGCCTGCAGCGTTAACGAGATGAGATGCAACAGGTAATGATTGATGCCATGCATTGGCCGCAGAATGGCAGACTGAATGATGTAGATTTTGTGGTGTGTGTTGCGCATGAATTGATGTAATTGTGCACTGTCTGCCACTAATCAACTTTCTACAGAACACACTAGTAATTACTAATTTTCCCCTTCTGGCAAACAAGAAATGTGTACTTCTCCTGCATCTTGGTGATACATTGCTTTTAATTCAATACAGGAAGGGGACTCACTCAATCTGCGCAATGCAAATGACTGTGACTTAACAGCACCGTCCATCATGATGATGGCGAAAGAGACAGCCCGTTAACTTAAGATGAGAAGGAACAGGTAATGAATGATGATAATTAATGGCATGCATTGGACACCTGACTCTGAGCTATTGGTCTTTGTGTTTGCGTTGTTTGTTGTGCACAAAGTGATGTCAAAGTGTACTAGTGGTAATCTATCTTTCTGTACACAATAAAGAATGACTCAAGTCAGTAATATTTATATTTCTACTCTTGTTGTGTTATAAAAATTACACTTGTACTGCAGGCCGATCTTCAGTCAGTAGAAGTATCAGAGCTGATGATGAAGTCAGGAGGATGTTTCATGAGTGGCATAAAACGGAAAAGCCTAAAGGTAAACACGTCAACAACAACCACAGCACACCCAAATGTCTGTGTAGAAGTTGAATAGAGTGTAGCGGTGGGATGACTGCAGTGCATTGATTTTACTAACTTTAACTGTAAAATGCTATGTCTGGAATGGATAATGTGCTTTGCGTTTGTCCAACTCTTTGAGAGAAAAAAAAAGGACTCTAAAGTGTTAACGTAGGATGTGCTAATGGTAAGCACTGTGGGCCTGATCTCTCCTGTTACTGTTGAAGGTCTATGCTGGAAACAGACTACAGTAGAGATGATGCATATGCATACATGCCACCTCGGAAAGTGTTCTTGTTGCACTACACCATCACTTGTGCATTTGTTTTCACTTTCTTTCTGAATATCCCCTTTGGTTTTCAATCTAAAATTACAGGCCGGGCCTTGTCCAAAACTTTGTAAAACATTACAATGCATATTAATTACCTTACCAATCAATCACCTTTTTATTCCAGCCGGGCAGTGGCGAGTGGTGAGGCAACACACCCAAGATTGATGGACGAGAGGAGCAAGAGGAATGCCGAGATGCAAAAAACCAGTCCATATTTTTGACCAGGATAAGACAGTAACAGTATCCACTTTTCACTTCTTTTAAATAATTTGATTAATATCTTGTATACATTCTTTACAACAGTGTGTTCTTGGAGTTGTTATTATCAATCATCATTACGTTTGCTCTGTGTTTACGATTCTTCACTACCAATATTTAAAATTTCTATTTGCTATCTGTTAAAGTATTAAGGCCGGAACAGAACAAGAAATAGAAGTGTATGTAATCCGGGTCTCATCATGCATGCATTTCCTTTTTCTACCTTAACATATGGAATGGATATGGTATGGTAGTCTTCAATGATTGTCGTTTGTTTGTCTATGTATGCATACTGTTTTTCTATGTCAAACCTTTCCCAAAATCCCCCTTCCCATCCAATCAACGGACCCTAACCCTCTTCCCCCGGGCTGTTTGACTTATTGTCGAGGTGTAACTAAATTAAATGTACACCACTACTTAATCACACACTTGCTGGGGCGGATGTGGTGAAAGCAACACTACTTCAATTTCAATGCAGAGCGATGATCTTCTTCTGCTTGCCCACCCATGAGTAGGATATTTCAGAGGTTATTTTATTTAACAAAGGAACATATACCTCAGCATGAATTGCCGGCATTGATTGGATTTGTTTGTTGTCATTCCTCATATACAGCACTAACTGTTAGACTGTAGGCATAGTCAAGTCGACAAAACTATAGTTTGTAACTCTGTCTAGTAGGCTATCCTCATAATAACCAGCATTCAGTTTTTTTGTCAAATATTTGAGCATATAATTGTTGCTCGGTAAATTCTGTGATGTACTTCATTCAACTACTCCTCTAACAGTCTCTCAAAGGCGATTGACTATCTCCTTTTCTTTTTTTGGAAATGCTGCCACCCTGCCAGTGTATACTACTACTACTATACTACCACCACCACCCCAATCATGGCATGTATGAAAAAGGAAACCATCTTCACCATGCAGCCAGTGCTGTGCCACAGTTGGACATAAACATCAAGCACCGGTAAGAGAGAAGTTTGGGGGAGGCAGAATCAATAATGGACATGTTGTCAATGTTTTCAGCTTCAAACACCACTCCAAAGAATGCATAGTAGGACCAGTCAATGAGTGAGGTGTGTCGCATCTATCTGTTTGTGTCTTATACAGTCAGCAAATTATTGAAATCAAACACACGCTATGGGCGGCCATGCACCAGCAAGGAAACAGTGTGATGTAAAACAGTTACCCCACCTACAAAACATTAACAACATTGCATGTAACATAGATTATATTTAATTGACCCTAACAAATAAACTAAACCCACAAAAGCTGACCCACCCACCTCCCTAACCCCAACGACTGTCCATAGAAGTAGAGAACGCCCAAACGAGTGAAGAACGAACAGGAATTAAAAAAGGGGCAGTGACAGGGACTAACTGGTGGGGCAGGACTGGAGGAGGACACGCATCTGGTCCTCTAAATGGGCGACGCGGCGTCTAAGGCCGCGGCAGTTGCAGCCACAGTGGGGGGGGCACCGGAGATGACACAGTGGTGGCGGGCAGCCGTCCGGCGTTGGCGCCGTACCGCTGGAGGGCGGTGGCTGGGGCCCGGGGCACTGGAGGAGCCTTCAATAGCTGCAGCAGCCTCCTCCTCCTCCTCGGCTAGGACCACCAGCCGCCGGTATTCCTGCTGGATTGCCTCCAGCTTCCGGCGCCGTGCCTTGGCGGCCAACTCCTTACGGTTGAGTTTCGGAGTTGCTGTGTATCAAAAAGAAAAAAACAAGACAATTGTAAAATATAGTCTTAATAAAACAGTAGGACAAGGTAATTATTTATACACATAGTGGCATGGTAGAGTAGCACTATAAAATAAAGCACAGTAGTACATAACATTTTAAATGTCGCCCGTCCTTCTTCCTTCCACCTGTCTTACACTTTTTAGTTGAACAGTGCACCAGGTGCTCTTCTCCATAAAACTTTCAAAGCGGAGTTGAAATCAGATAGATGAGGACATTGGTTACTCAATACTCCGGCTCCTAGTCCTATACCAATTAAAGGGAATTCTAGTCTTCTAGTTCACTCTTCAAACGTCCCCAAGAACTCATACTTACTTACGACATCGGATAGCGGGCGGACTTTGTCCGCCCGCCATCCGACTGCTAAAAAGGGAGGGGGTCCCGTGGGGACAATTAATTAGGATGATGCGCCCGGCACAGTGGCGGGCGCACCCTGTTTTTTTAAATTTAAATTCTGGTTGGCTTTGCTGAAAGCAATGCTAAAATGTTGTGCTGCTTTTCCAAGCACAACATGACGGGCCTCGCACGGAGCCTGTCACGTTTTGCTTTGAAAGTCGGGGGGGGTACCATAGCATCGGTAGGTACCCTCCATGGGGGCCCCCAAGCATACTCTGCAATGTGTGCATGCCTTTCCGTGGCGGACGGCAATGCCGCCACGCAAAGGCATTCCAAAATGCAGATTATATGGCTGCCGGTGTGGTGAGAGAGACACCACCGCCATATTGAACCCTTTTCCGCCTGGACATGTCTGAATATTTTCTACAGGGAAGGCGGGAGGTTTGCCCCGGCGGTGACGGCAGTGAATTCCAGCCAGCCCGGCGGGGGCAATACGCCCACCATCCTAATGGGGCCCTAATTCACAACTGTACAGTATACATATACATACAGTACACCTTTGCAGTGAGTGTGTTGTCAAGTTCAACAATAGTTAAAGATTATGAATCTAACTTACCACCGCCTGCCACTGGTGCTGCCACTCCCCCTCCGTTGCTATCTGCAACTGCCGCATCCTCGCCCTCGGCGTCGCCTTCGCTGGCTCCAGCAATGGTGGTCGGTAGTGCGCCTAGAAAACATTACACATTTATTAGGCGACATATACACCTCCCCCCTATTGATCAGTAGCAAGGTTGAAAAATGAGTTAATACTAACATACATCACTAGTACAAATCAGGTAGTAGTAGAGTAGACACTAAGTTATATGATCATTGTAGCATTTGCTTGATTAGCCCTAGCCATGCACATGTGACGTTACCTTTACCTTGCAGCTTCTTAAGACACCTTTGAGCCCACATGACCTGCCTCACACTGCTACTGTCTAGTCTACGCGCTGCGTACAAGCGGTCAACAAACATTAACAAGCCACTTTTTTAGGAAGAACTGGTGTACTACTGTTACTGTTAGTCCATATTGCTTATCCATAGATGCTACACTTTTTGGCACGGCTGAGAAATGCTTGCAAGTTGCAATATACTAACGCACACCATTTCTTTTTTCGCATTACAGACGCAAGATTCCCTTCTACGAACCAGAGCTTCTGAACGATGCACCAACTACCAGTACTAGGTTCTTCTGAGGTGAGGGGTCCCTTCACTCACATCTTCATTTATAAATGTATATAAACTAAATTGCTATGGGATGGTGGTGCTGCCTTCCACCACTGTTCAGTTATCATGATTTAATTCCCAACTGTATAAGTGTAACAATGTATATTGTTTTAATGTTATTGATTTGCCGGTTGGTGCTGCTAAGAAAACAGTGTACAGACCTTCTCAAATTGAAATAAACATTTTAAACTTACATAGACTTCGTGGTATTTGGTGTGGAGTGGACTAACTTACACGAGTGAGCAAATTAAAGTAAGGGTGTGCATGTGAATTGCTTCCACGACAGAGGTTGGGTGTGTTATGTTCTGGGTTGTCTACTTGTTGGTTATCTTGGGGGGAGGGTTCCGAGACCTAATAGGTATGACAAGACAGTACTATAGTCAAGCAGTGGAATTGTGGTGGGTGCGGAATTTCTGATTGAGGTGTGCAAGGAAGGTCCAACCTACCATCACCAACATCCTATTTTCTTGTGCAAATGTATGTGCAAGATCCCTACAACAGTGGTATGTCCTATAGGGTATCATATCAAAATATTAAGAAATCTGGTAGGGCTGTTGTTGCTGTGAATTTTCAAAGCCTCAACATCAATAAGAGTAAAAAGTAGTACAAGACAACGACCCAACGGATTGTACGAGCTACTGGTGAATATGAGTTTTATATTACAACCTTTCACAAAGAGTGGCACTGGCCAACTGGGCAAGACTAGCTACTACAGTACAGACAGACAGACTGATAGTATGTAGTAGTACTCAGTCATCATAGCAGAGGCAGGGATAAGCTTTTTGAAACCGTACAGATCGAAGGATAATTGGTGGTAAAAAAATAGCATTTGGAAACACACTATAGTTCGGGAGAAATGGGGCAGTAAAAGTTATGGAATAAGAAATATTATTAAAAACAAGAAGACTTACTGGGGCCAGCAGAGGAGCCCTCAGCGGTGTCCTCCTGGTGGTGTTCCTGTCCCGCCGACTGTCCAGTCCCTGTCGGTCTGCCCCTGGGTGCTGATGGACAGGAGAGATATAAGAATTAAGAAAGAGACAAACATTGATGGATGGTGTCAAACAAATACAATATTTTTCAACAACGGTCAAAAAACACTTATGTAAACAACAATTGCAATAACTACATTGACCGATCTCATCTGGTCAACATGTAATATCGTGGGATTCGCAGTTCGACTACTTAAGTTACTATTTATCAACAGTAATCCATTCTTCCATTCTGATTCCAGAAAACTAAGTTACAAGTAAGCCTAAGTATTAGTACAACGTACCACCCAACCTAGCCCACCTATTCCAGGCATGCCAATTGTACATTAAGTATGCATTTCCACTGTATTCCTCAACAATGTGTATGATCCAATCATGGAGGACACATGAACATGACTACATTTTTTGTATACACCAAATTTTGGTTTGATTGATGCTGATCTGCTACTGCTAAGTAACTGCAAAGCCTACCTCCACTCATTGAACAAACTAGAAAGGTTCTAAAGACTGCCGTACTAGCAGCACGTCACGTAACTGAGTGAGGGGGGGCATCACGCATACCACTAACCAATTAGAAGCTCATACAAAGTACCTAAACCTATGTATCAATCCGCCCCTATCTATTAGTGACAGGACAAAGTAAGGAGTGGACGTGAGTCACTGTAGCATTACGTAACTTAATTTCTCTAAAATAAACTCGTAAAGAATCACGCTAAGCAAGCGCAAACGCAACGCTGCAAACAAGTAAGATTAGTAGTAGCGCAGAAGAGCACCTGTGTCATAATCACAGAAGACTTTTAAACGTTATTAACCTGGAATGTATTGCAAGCAGCAACATTCTAGCTGGTTGGAAGGAAAAAAAGATATTCGCAATATATAACATAGAGCAGAAGAACAGACACAAAGTTGTAATAATTAAATAGGTACTCACCAAGCCCCGGGACCTCCACTCCTAGCAGGTCCAGCAGGTCCTGCTCACGGTCCAGGATGTCGGACCACCGGTGCGTCAGCTGTGCCTGGGTGCGCCGGACCCCAGAGATGCGCGACACTGCCCGGCGCACCTTCCCCCACCGTTGCTGACGCTCCCGGAGGCCGTACCCGGACCCAGGCCTGCCACCTGCTGCCAGGGTTGAGGGGAGGTGGCGCTGCACAAAGAAAATTAGTGCAGCCAACTCCGCCTCCCCAAATAAGGCCCGTGCATGCACCCCTTGTGGGCGCCGCCTTCCGCAAGGAAGGCGGTCGCGGCTCTGGCTGCGCCGGCGAACAGCCCTGCCCTTGGACATGGTTCTGGGGACGGGGCGGGAAAGAAAAGGTAAAATAAATAAAGGAGTAAAGGAAATAAATAGCGGGCAATACAAAGAGAAAAAGTAGCTAAAAAACTAAAAAAAAGTAGACAAAAACCAAAAATATAGAGGCAGGAAAATAGTTAGAGAAATAATAAGTAATAAAGATCCAAAAAAAGTGGCTATAAACAAAGGATTGAAAAGATTTAGGGAGGATTGAAAATCAGGCCCCAGAACCATGCAATAGAGTGGAAAACAAGATGGCCGCGCCCATTGCGACCACGTGTGCAAGTTCGCGCGATATTTTCTCCCTGAGCAAGCAAAAAGCAACGCGATCAAGTAAAAGCGATCGCGAACAGGAAATATCGACCGCGAACATGCATTGCGCGACCCGGAACAGGAAGTAAACAACGCCAGAGGGCGGGACAAGTGAAAACAAGATGGCCGCGCCCGTGAGCAACCGCATGGGTAAGTTGGCGACCCGCGAACACGCAAAAAATACCGCGAACAGGCGGCAAAAAAACTTCCGCGTCTTCGCGATATTTCCGGCGTGTTTGCGGAGATTTTCTGCATTCTCGCGATAATTTGCGGAAGTTAATTCCGCAATTCCGCCCACCCCTATATTTTTACACCAAATAGTCTTCTTGAATTAGACGCTGCTTCAGTATAGAAATAAACGTCCTGCCTTGTGTTTACTTGCTTCTTCTGTACGTAGACACTTTTTCCAAGTTTGCAGTGGTTAAATTATATCACGCGAACTTAAGCGAAGTCGTTTGGTGTATTTTCTCTGTAGCGTTGCTGCTTCGTTTTTTGTATATTTAGCTGTGCATTCCGTGCGTGACTTCATTAGAAAGCACTGAGCTGGTATCTAGAATGTCCGGCAGGTCATGGTGGGTTTGATTTGTAGCAAGGCCAACCCAGCCTTTCATCCTTCCGAGGTCGATACATTTTAGTGTGATTCTATTTTAGTATTTAGATGCTTTACAAACTGTGTCTGAAGCCTTATATGAAGAACACATTGTTATTGCATTTTATGCAAGGAAGAAGGGCCGACTCCTAGTCTTCAATGCCTTTCATCGAGCTGAGGAGATTTAAAAATAAGTAACAAAAAAAGTGGCCAGTTTTAGTCCGGTTTTCATCCCAGAAGCAGAACTTTGCATGAAGAGGGGATATATAGCCCTTACACCTAACAGAGCAAATATTTATAGATTTCTGCCTGATGGATGCATTTCAGGATTTCATCTCCCTTGATGTGGTAGGATGTTCGTTGCATGCTAGCCTAAGACAGAGCGCATGCGCTCGTGCTTGCAATAAGTTTTATTTACTGAAAGGAGCTTGGAACTCGTCCATTGCTTACCATTCATTGACTACATTGTCACTCTTATTTGCTGCCACTTAGTTGGCCGGCGTGTGCCAGTTCCACTTCCCCTTCTTTTATGTGCAGCATGGACAAAGTACTGATTGCCTTATTTTGACTAGTGCCTGTCTGCTGCTGATACAGATCGCAGTGACATTTTTCTATCTTCCCCTGTCGTGGTCTGTGTTGCTTCTTCCCTCCCCCCATTCCCATGCTGGCCTTGTCATAGAGCTTTCTTCTTAACTTTTAGCCCTGCAGCATAACAAGACCTATTGGCTTTGCCAATGCTTGTTGCTTTAGTGGGCCTGTTGCCCTTTCGGCTTCTGACATTTACTATGCTACCTGCTCTAATCTCTGTACCCGAGATAATATTCCATACCTGCTGAAACCATTACCGCTCAGATTGACTTTAATCATTGCTACTTTCATAGTAATAATACTTTATTCTGTAGATTAAAATAATCTTGTACTGTGAATTCATTTAACAAGCATTTGCAATGCAATAGGTCTCGCATTTACGTGAGTTTAAGCTATTGGCATTGTAAATGACAATGCCTTTTATTTTATGCTTTAAAAACCAAAACATAAATAAAAGGCATTGTCATTTACAATGCCAATAGCTCAAACTCGCGTAAATGCGAGACCTATTGCAATGCAAATGCTTGTTTAGCATGTTGCCTTAACAGTTCCACCCTTAAAACAGGTTACTCGGCAGCAATACATTTGTATCGACTTCAAGCCTAGGAATTGGCCAAGGATAAGTTTGTGAATACCTGCAAATGCGCAGGTTTGTGACTATTCCCAAACCCTTCATTGCTCACATTTTGGGATACAATAAAGCAAATCAATTACCAGTGAGACAATGTCACGGAAACTTTCCAAGCACATAGCTTAAAGAGATAACATGAAAACGACAAGATTTGTTCTTTTAGCTACACAAAACTGTTTACACTTTGTGGAGAAGACTGAGGACAGCCCCAGCTGTGATATGGATAGGTTTGTTTCTTTGTGTTTTCCACTTACAAGTTCTAGTCCTTTCCCTCCTTTTGTTTTCCAGAGGCCCTACACAGTTCTAGGTCATGTGACATGCTTTACGGTCCCCAGGTAGACTCTTTATAGGTGAAGGTGGGAAGGAGTGTCACTGGGTGCCAACAACAGTAGCTGTTGGGAGGCTATGCCTTACAGTATGACTCATCTATACCACTCTTTGTTTACCTTTTCTGATCATTGTTTAACCCTAGGTTGCATCCCCTCTGTACTTGGTTGGATACTATTTAGTGGTTTATGTAGCAAAGTCTCAATTATTTGTTTCTTCCTGGGTGATCTCTTGGACTTGTGTTACCTTTTTGGGATGCCAATCAGAGAATTCCAGCATTTGTGCCTTTGTGCTCCGAGGTGTACCCATAGAAAACGGTACCTTACCAGGCTCATTTTCCGATTCTTCTCATTAGACCAGACTCAAACCCACACCCAACTAACCAAACACACATATTAGAATATCTTGTTACCCAACCCCCAATGGTGGCATCTAACATAAGCATATGCAAAGAGGGCTTTCTATATTACATCTTTTTGCTTTGCTCCATGCTTAATCGAAGCCATGCATTATTGAGTGCCTCAGTTGAAGCACACCTTTGAACCTCATTCATGACACCAAAACACTTACCAAATAAATTCACACAATACCAGCCATGCACTACAAAATGTAATAACCTCTTACTCGACTACTAAGAAGTGCTCTGGGGCCTTGATCAGGGTAATGAAGTGCTCTATAAATGCTATATTTAATACAACACATCCACCTTGGGACTCGGCATCCCTGTTAGAGTAACAAATATGTAAAATTACACAATATTGAGGTAATACAGCACATGTGTAAATCAATTTATGAGTGTAAATTCACCTTTTGCGAATCACATGCACTTGTAAATCTATGTTAGCTGAAATTACACATGCAAATGGCAATTCTGAATACAGCTCAGTGGTTTCTGACTAACTAAAAATGATTTCATATTAGATAAATGATCAATTTTCCCCTAAAAATAAAAAAATAAAAAATTCAAAACAGTGTATTTCTTTTACATGTGTAAGCATTTCACCTTAGTACATCTGATCATATCACTGCATAGACAAACATTTATTAAAAGTGATAGTTTTCAAGCATGAACTTGGAAATATTAATGGCTCTCCCTCTCATCACAGCGACAAGTTACACCGAACCAGGAGGCGGGAAGGCCCAGGGGATGCTCACACAGCGGGGGGGGGAAGGTTGTTACACCGGACCGGGATGTGCAGCTGACACTTGAGGGATGGCAGCTAACCCCACCCATGGGCAGCTACCAAAGGGCCCGGGAGCAGTTGGCACAAAAACAGCGTGCCAAGAAAGGGGGCAGAGATTTGGCCCAGGCAGCTCCAGTGGAAGCCCCCCCACTCATGGAAGGGGGGTGTGACCACAGAGGTGGACAAAGGTGACTGACCACAGAGAGTGGTCTGCATTCCTGTGGAGTTGTTGGGCCCGGTAACAGCTGAGTACTACCCACTCCAGTTATACAAGCATCACAGCAGCAAGGAAGTCGAGTGCGAGTAGCTATAAGGTTCAACAAAAAACATATTCACACAACAACATAAATGACAATTGCTCGAAGGAGGTCCTTGGATGCCTCACGGCAGGGACACTGGAGGGCAGGAAAAAGGAAGATAAAGGACAATTGCCTGGACAATGTCCTTAGGATGCGTTATGGCAGGGGCACTTGAGGGCACACCAAAGGGGTAAGAAATGGACATCGCAGGCGTACCCGGCACTTGCTGCCCAGACATGGCCACAGGGGCCACAAACACCAGACATTTGGTAGCAAGGGAAGCCTAGGAGCTGCAGCCCGCTGTGCCAAGAAAGAGAATCCACTGAGATGAGCTGTCACAACAGCTGGCAAGCAGTGATGCATGACAATCAGTCAAAAGTTTTGCTTTGCAGGATAAAGCATTAAGGACTATACCGGGTATGTTTGAAATGCAATAAAGATAAGATTATATTGTGGTTCACTTGTGAAATGTATGCTGTACAGAGCTGAACATATGAAGGCCAAGGCAATCGTGATGATCCATGTACAAGCTTAAGATGTGAATAAACTGTGGCCTTTCTAACACCCAAAGGTATTGGTGTCCATGATTGATGGAGTGTTGAACGGCAGGAGGGCCCGGGGGATGTTCGCACAGCTGGGGGGAGGTGGGGATTGCCATTAGTCAACTAAGAGGACAAGACAATAGCCTTGTAAACCCTAAATGTGGACCAGATTCTTGCTATAAATGGAGCAACATTATAGTCTATGAAATAAACATAAGAGGAGCTTGTACAGCACGCATCCTGAACTCAAGTATTGAAACATCTATTCAATGCTCATATTTGACTGATAATTTCTATTGCTATCTGAGACACTAACCTTTTAAAATGACGTAAACTGTCTCCTGTCGGAACATAGAAAGCATCCAGAGCCAACATCGCTGCTTTGTGAGTCTGTAAAATCTGTCTGGTTCTGCTCTCTACTGCCTGAGATTCAGATTGATTGAATTTTACACATTGTTCTCCTTTCCACCCTGCCGTTTCCAAGGAGAAGCTGTCCTATAATGTTTGTGCGAAAATCCCCTGGGATTGTGCAGGATTTTCTTTGCCGCTTATGGTTTTTCATGATTTTTAGAGACATTGTGCTGGAAAATGCATCATTTTGTCAGTCACCATTGTCTAAACTTTTTGGGGAGCAGACAAACGCCCAACACCGTAGGGGAAGGTCAGACTTACCAGCACTCTATGACAGTATTGGATCATTTCACAAGTGCTGCTCAGAATCAATATTTTTTGGCACAGGTATGTGAAAACTGTGCTGTAAAATGTGCTATTTGGCTACATTTGTATTAAAGAATTGACTTCGGGTAAAAATCCCGTAGAAAGTCAGGCTCGTTTACTCACTGAGCAATTCGGGGGAGGCATTTACTCTCTACCACTATCAAGGATCGCCAGCTACCACTGAGTGAAGTCTTTACAGAGAACAATACTTTTTGAGTTTTATTGTTGGAGGAACATCTTAAGCATACGCGTCTCTATATAGAATACGTTTGGTGGTCAGCTGTGATACAGAAATATTGATGTGATGGGTAAAGAGCAGGAAATTGTAATTGAAAAAGTATAAAAGCACATTGCACAGTTGCAGTTGGACATTTACATTGCATATATTTACATTAGACACACATTTTTTAAACTTTCAGGCAGGGGAACCGGTGATTTTTTGTGCCCAAGAATGTCAAAGCTGAAATTTCAGTTTAGGACTATCTGCCTTGTAGTTTGAAGGATTTAAGGCCAATATATGCGTTGTTTCTTAACTATTGCCCTTTGACTTAGTCGTGTTTTGTTTCAAGATGCTTAAAAATTTGAAAAGGTGTTTTTCTTTGTAGTGTGTGTTTTTTAACCTTCGGTCTAAGCTGAAATTGTTTTTTACTACTATCTTTTATGGTATTAAAATAAACAATATACAAAAAAATGGCTACAAATGTTTACACCACTCAGGAAAACAGGACAATACTTCGTGCCTTTATACATCAGTTCAAATACTGTGTTCTGAGACATATGTATAGTAAACTCTTTGCATGTGTAGACTTCCCATTGTGGCAAAAAATCTATTTATCAAATCATTTTGGCAGGAAAATAATGTGAACTAAAGAAGACGGGGAGCTTTGGCAAGGCTTACATATCGTCATTCTTTTTTTTTGTAAAATACGAAGACATATTATTTAAGAACACAACTAGTACGTTCTGTGAAGGAGACAAGCTGCACAAGGTCGAGGGAGAGGCACTTTCTGTAATGCTTTATGCCTGCACGCCTGTCTTTCTTCTAGCGCTTCTTGACACTTCTGCTGTGGGAGGCCTCTTCGCCACACCTTGAGTAATGGCTCCCTAGAGGCTGCTGTTGCACAGCTTCTGAACTGGTAACAATATCCTAGAAATGAATAGCCAACATTTCACACAAGGATTGGATTTCCGAAACTGGAGGTCTCCGTGGGCCCAGGGGAGTCATGCTATTACTGTGTGTTCATAGGAATGTCATCTTTCAAAATCAACATTCATCTTATCCTATTTGTGTAATCGTTTTCATTTTTTCAAATAAATATACAAAAAACACAAAGCTACTGGCATGCAATACATTCATTTGTCACAGTTTTAAAGGTGTAAACACACATGTGCCAAGCAGTTCTCGCAGCGTCCACGGTGTCAGTGAAAAATGAAAAGTGAAACTGCCTCAAAGCACATCAAAACAGTCACTAATTTCAACCATTCTGAAATGAAAAACTGGCTGGGTGATCTGCAAAAAATATCTTCTCTCAAAGTATGTTTACCTCCGCATGCCCAAAATAAAATCCTACTCTAAAACCATGTTTATCCCCACATCCTAAAAAATGGGGGGAAAAACTTCTATTCTCAAAGAATGTTTACCCTCCACATCCCAATGAAACTACTCATACTCTCAAAGCATGTTTACCCCCACATCCTAAGAAATGGAAAAAACCTCCTACTCTGAAAGAATGTTTACCCTCCACATCCCAATACATGGGAATCTACTCATACTCTCAAAGCATGTTTACCCCCACATCCTAAGAAATGGAAGAAAACCTCCTACTCTCAAAGAATGTTTACCCTCCACATCCCAATTAAACTACTCATACTCTCAAAGCATGTTTACCCCCACATCCTAAGAAATGGAAAAAACCTTCTACTCTCAAAGAATGTTTACCCTCCACATCCCAATACATGGGAATCTACTCATACTCTCAAAGCATGTTTACCCCCACATCCTAAGAAATGGAAGAAAACCTCCTACTCTCAAAGAATGTTTACCCTCCACATCCCAATGAAACTACTCATACTCTCAAAGCATGTTTACCCCCACATCCTAAGAAATGGAAAAAACCTCCTACTCTCAAAGAATGTTTACCCTCCACATCCCAATACATGGTAAGAAATTCATACTTCCAAAGCATGTTTACCCCATCCCCCACGTCTGAAAACATGGAATAAAAACTCATACACTCAAAGCATTTTTACCCCCTACATCCCAACAAATTGGAAATCTCAATTTCTTTTGGAGATGATTACGAGACTGCATGCTGAAAGTAAGTGAGCAGCAGCCTGCACATCACAAATGAAAACGGACAGTACAAAACACCATCCATAAAATACCAAACCAGACATCATCACATTTTACCCCACAGTGCATTATAAAGCAAACAGCTGTACGATACCAAAAATCTTTAGTTTTGAAACACTTTTAGCTGCTCAATAGCACGTCAGCATTGGAGGGGAGACACACTCTCCAATCACGAACTGCACACCCAATATATTTGAGTAATCATCACCTCCACATAACATAAAAGCTTAATGGATCAGCTGTAGCCAATAAATGGGAGGCATGTTTAATTGCATGAATACGGAGGCTAGATTACCCCAGGAACTCAGCTGACTTTCAGCATCACTTTACATGTCTACTTTATATGCCAGCAGCTATAAGCTCCACTCCAGTATTATCAAGAGAGTGCCACTTCAGTGGTTCAGTGACCAATATACCTTATGTTGGGGTGAGTACTCACTTAAACAAGAGTTGCTAAAGTAGTAAAAGAGATTTTCATGTACATGGAGCACAGCATATACAAAACTGGAAAGCAGAGGTGACTACTCATCAAAAAAAGGCTTAACCAAATCCCACTTCTCTTTCACCAAGTCCACTTTTCAAAAATGCACCCCCTACTAAAAAACCTTAGACCTGGCCAAGACTCCATCCCACTACCATGGCAGCAAAATATGTGGAGACTCTAGCCAGCCCACAAGCAGCTTTCATTTCCAAATCAATAAAAGCAGGCAAAGATACCAATGCACTGAAACATTAAGGGCACACGCCTCCTCAAAATAGCAACTCTCGAAACAAAAGAGACCCACACAATCATAGCCCCACAGAGAGAATCCCTTGGCTCTCTAAAACTCTGGCTATAGTAATCGCTTGCAAACTATAGGGCACCTTGATTCGCACCACATCCTGACAAAACAATTCTGCTTCTGCTGCAAACACAGGCTAGAAATCAATGTGTGGTGCAACCTTGTAGAAATGGCAGAAAATGGTTCCCTCTGTATCATAATGCTTCTCCATCAATATGCCACTTTCAGTATAGTGGATCATACTCAGCACTTACATCACCTGTGTTCTGCAGCACACACTTCACATCATGCCTGAAATGTTAGTCAATTTGCACCTCGATTATGGTATGGCTGGGTAGACCGGCTTACCTGCTTACCACATTAATTGTTATCAGAGAGGAAAGAATTCTGTCTTGCCACTCATGTTCAGCTTAGAAGTGTTCTAGCCACTTACATCACAACTCAGAAACCTTCAGTGGCTACCAAGGCAGGACTGAGTCACACTCAAAGTTTTCGTTCTCATCTTCAAAACTTAGAATGCTCAACACCCACGACTGAACATGCAACCATCAAAACGTACTTTCCAATCTGAACGCGCCAACCTCCTAGTGATCCGCAGGCTCGAATGTAAAAGCAGAGAGGATAGATCATTCTCAATCTCAGGATCATGCCTCTGGAATCAACTCCTCCTCAGATCTGCAGTGCACCTACCCTAGTGATCTTCTGAGAAAAGCTGAAAATCCTGCTGTCTATTAATCACAAGGAGAACTTATGTACCCCAAAGCAGTACAATTTTGGGGAAGGGCGCTTCTAATTGATCTAAGGGCTGTTCATAGCCTGAGGCTGCTCAGAGGGTGCTGGTAGTGGCTTAAGGGTTCTGCTCAGACAATAATTCCTGTACAGAATGTGAAGATCAATGATCAGCTAGTAATAAAAGGTTCAGGCTGCTCAGTTGGTTCAACTTATAAAATCAAGGTGCCATTACAAATATGTTGTTGTGGCTACCGATTTAACAAGGAGCTGCTGCTTTGTGAGTGCCTCCAGGCTCATCAGGGTTATGCTTTAGGGTTGTGGTTCAGCAACAGTAGAGGTTTTTTTTCACTGCGTTTTGCTCATTAAAAGCTACATGTCAGGGTGATGCTGGGTAGTTGCTGTGTGTAACATTAAGTGAATTTAAATGTATGCTGGCAATATCAGTGGAGTGATGCGTGATGAGTGCTACAAGCAACTGAAGGGCGCTTCTCAGGCACTGCTGCTAGTAACATGCTGCTGATTCCCTATGAATGCATCCAATACAATTAATGTGATTTTCAGCGGACATGTCAGCACATAAGAGTGATGCTCAGTGGTTATTGCTTGAAACATTAGGATACGTTTCACTTGATGTTCACAACTTCCACGTCACCCCGTTTCGTGTGTGACAAATTCAGCCAGTCCAGTCAGTTTGTAGTTTATGGCCCCCTGCATTCTAGGACTTGAGATTTCCCTTTCAGGATTTCAAGTATGGGTTAAAAGTACGAAGCAGTATAGGCTAAAAAGCAAACACTTGCTGAGCTTGTCACGCAGGACATGGGGGCACGAGGCAGCTACACATGTTGCTCAGTCACTACCACCCATCACATCTGTGTGACCATCAAAGGATCTTGTTAGTAACATCAGTATGCTTGTCCATGGGTGCTTGTACTGACCTGAAGGTGCTTACCAGAAGGTCCTCCCAGTACCATTAGTGTACCATCGGCCTCCTTGCTGCTATGGATGTGATGTTCAGCATGCAGTGTTGAAATTAATGGGATCCTCTGTGAGTATTATTGTCAACATGGTGATGCAGTGGCTGCTGCAACTGATAATGGGGTTCATCTAAGGATGCTCATACATTTGGGTGTTTCTCGGTGCATGGATCCCAAAGGCCTGAGGCTACTGCTGCGACTATCAGTGAGAATGGAGTGATGCTTAATGAGCACAGTCATTGGGGTGCTGCCAAACACAAGATAACATTGGAGGACACAGAGTATAATTATTTGCTTTCTGTGCAAGTGCACCCCAAGCATGCACACTGCCAGGGCAGCCCGGCCTCTCACTCCTGTCAGTGAGAGTTTCATTTACCCCCAAGCAGATAGACTCATTCAGATAAATCTGCATGTAGCCTATTCAGTGCCAGCTGTCACTCAGTAATCCTCACTGATGGTCATCCTGATCAATGTAGTCTCTACCATCCTAGAGCCTTAGTTGTTGTGTGAGTTTCTGGGCTAGGATCTGTTGATCACAATGGGGCGAGACAACCCATGTCATAAACATAGTAAACAAACTTTAGAAGTAACAGAACACAGATTTAAGATACACATAATTTGGAATAGGCCAGCAACTTATGGGTGCTTACGAAGCAGAGCTGCATCTATTGGAGACATTGGCAAGTAGAGTCATGACAGGGAGCACAGCCCACAGGCTCAGCTGCAGAGACCAGCATCAGTAAGTTCTTGGTGAGGCCAATGCTGCAGAGGATGCCTGTTAGTGACTTTATTATTATTTATTCATTTGTATTCGTGCAATTTGGAGGGCACCACCTAACTCAGAGACAGCAGTTCGCTGTGTAGGTAGTTAGAAAATAGAAGTAATAATGAATTTGAAAGAATAAAATATGGGTATCACCAAAACATCACACGTAGTTGCTGGGACGAGGGTGGCTGGTCTGAACATCCTTATCGAATGAATGTCTGGTTAGCCTGTTGCATCACAGCCTGAAGGGCTGATGCTCAGCTGATTTTAAATGTTATCATTGCATGTTCAAAACAACCTTTCACTCCCTCACCAAACAAACTATGGCAATGACAAGGGGTCTGGCTTTAAAAGAATGCTGTATGACAATGTGAAGCATTACAAGTAAATAGCATGTTTATTTGTGTGGAAGCAAAGAAATGTATGAAAATATTAGTGTAGGTTAAAAGGTCAGGTGATAGTTGCACTGTCAAGCCAGGCCTAAAAATCCATGCATGTTAATGATTGCCCTTCTCCCATCTGTGCTGCTGCCAGAGAAAGATAAACACTATAAATGATCTAGTTATCTGAGACACTTTTACAACATTGCAATATGTGCCCCTGAAAGTTCAAGCTCAGCCAGCTGCAAAAACAAAATGGTCACAGCTGGTGGAGGGCAAGCACTTTTTTTGTGGAAGCACACAACATCTGCCCAATCCAAACATGCAATCCTGGCTTACAACGTGTGGGCAGAGCGCCTCTCCAATGGTACTCATATAATTGTCTGACAACAGCTGCTCTGCTAAGCCAACGACCTGGTCTCCATCAGCAGAGACTAGAAAATACAGCAATGCTTTTTTAGTATTACTACTCTCACAATTATTGTTGATGCTGTGCTGCAGATGGCAATAGGCTGAAAAGGCGGGGCAGTGAAGACAGCTGCTGCGGTGTCCAGAGCCCACCAAGAGGCCCAGCAAAGTATTCACAGCAATCTTACAGTCTGTGGTGTAAAAATCACTGTCACAGCTTTCTTCACATGCAGAAGAGATACAGACCGAGGGCAGCAGGTCGAGCATTCCCACATGTAGAACAGGTACCAGAAATGTAATAGCAGTGCAAGGTGTGTAGGGAGCAGTTTGCCAAGGAACTTAGCTGACTTTCAGCATCCCTGATACCATCTCTTGCATCACCTGCCACTCACAAAGACCTAGGTAACAAATGGCAGGTCACTCAATGAGCACTTCTGCACAGCCCCAGTTCAAACTGTAGTTGACTTTAGTTCTTATTTTTAATTTTCTTTTTTTTAAAGTCTTTATTTGGACAACAAACAGAGGAGACGTAAACATCGCATAAGTTATACAATACAGATATGCACGTTGTCATATTTTATGTTTTATCCCCCCTACTTGCTAGATTTTCCTCCCCTCCCTACTCTCCCCTCCCCCCTCCCTCCAGTCCAAAGGAAGTTGAGCTATACATTACTTTAATGCTCGCTAGACCTTTATATTACACATATAACAAAACTCATTATAGCATTTTCAAAGTCATTCAACTGGCCTTATGCCATTGAATTGACATCCTCATTGATCCATCTAGTTACTGGCGACCAGATATCAAACCCTCTTTTTTTAGTTCTATGTCCCCTTCGTTTGTATACCACAATCTCCCACCGGTATATTGCTACCAATTTCCCCAACCAGCCATCTACTGAAGGAGAATCTTGATCTAACCAAGCACTAGCCAAGCATTGCCTAAACACTGCCATAGCTGTGAATAACATAATCCGGTTTGGTTCAGCCATTTCCTGATTGCTTACCCCCAGAACTATCACTTGGGGTGTGAGATCCTCCCCAAATCCCAGCATATTTCTAAGGTAATTACAAATCTCAGTTACCAAAGGAGCGAGTTTAGGGCAAGTGGCAAACATATGCACACTGTCAGTGGCTAGAATTCCGCAACGAGAGCAGTGTATACCTGAAGCCCCTCCCCATCTAAAAATCCGTGCTGGTGTGATATATAAATTGAGTGAGGTTTTAAAGCACTATACTTGGATATTGCCAAAATAAATGCTCTCTGGTTTAACAGAAAAGAATCCTCGCATTCCCCTATCCCTGATTGTAACAGATCCTGCCATCGGTTTGTATGTTTAGTTAAATCGTCCCCCATTTCTTTATTAAGTAATTTACATATTGTAGATAATGTTGGAGAGGCCCCCAGTACCGTGTCCAGTAAAGGGATTTTACTACAGCTAGCTAACTTCTTAGTCAGGAAATCCCTTAATTGTAAATATTTAAAAAAGTTATTGTTGGTGGAGGAGCCAAGATGGCGACCGGAGCAGACGCCTGAGCGCCCGGCTCCGTCGGCCCTTGGCCTCGGACTATCATCCTGATTCCTATCCTCGCTGATTTTCGAGGTGCAACGTGTGCGACGACGCGCTGACCGCGCCGCCGCTTTCCCGGAGTCTGAGCCCGCCCGGATGCCTGAGTTCTTGGTGCCTTTGTTCTCCGCACTGGACCCCTGCTCTATTGTGGCCTTGGCCGGCCCCCTGGAAGCTCCGCAGTCACTGGACCCGCCGGCGCAAACCTGAGCCCCGCGGCCCCGATCCCGCCTCACACCACGGACTGTCGCCGGATGAGCCGGGGGAGAGATGCCCGGACACCTCCTGCACCTTGCACCTGACGGGCTGGAGCTATAGGGTAAGCCCCGGTGTGGCGGGTCTCCTGCCCCGCTCTGTGGACCGCGCTGTGGAAGGCTGCAGACCCCCTTCTTCTATTGCCTAGTCGGCTGCAAAGAGAGTCAGAGGAAGGGGAAGCGACTGTTGGCTTTCACCTGTTGCGGCGCAGACCTGAGGGGAATTGCCTCCTTGTTACGACCCCCCCCTGGCCACTGTACCGTTCAGCGGTAAAACATGGCGTTGATTGCCTGCTCGCTGCTGGGGGGTGATGCTCTGGTCTCGCCCGCTGCCCGCTTCGCCCTCCCTCTACCAGACTCCAGCTCTACAGTGCCGTCCCGGATTGCTGCCGATGTGGGGGCGCAGCTTCCGCCGACATGCGGCTCCGTTCTGGCTGCCCTGCGGGACCTTCGTCTGCAATTGTGTGTTGGCTTGCAAACGCTGAGTGAGCGGTTCGACTCCATACTGTCGGCTGCGGGTCGGGAGCGCCCCGTTTGTTATCAACAAGACGTGGGTCTGCCAGTGCTTCTGTCCTCTTGCGGGGACGCAACGACTGTGTATAACCGTGCTACACTGGTGTCTGCATCTGGCTTTCCCGGCACCCAGGATCAATCGATCTCCTGCTCAATTGCGGATACTTTGTTTCCCTGTCCATTGCTGCCTGCTTTGTTGTTGCCTGCCTCATCGCGTCCGCAAGAGTATCCAGCTGAGCGACACCTGACGTCCTCGAGGAACCGTTCACGGTGGCCTACGGCCTCTTTTATGTGGAACTCCTATACTTTACAGGCCAGGTCTGGATTTTATATGGTGCACAAGGGGACCTCAACAGATGATCGGCGGCCATTTTGTGACTCTACTTCTCCCTCTTCTTCCAAGCGGCCATATTGTCTTTGTCTGCACGGGATGCGGGGCCTTCATGTGGGGGCTGGTCTAATCTTAAGCCCGCGATCGGGCCAGGGCTAGATTGATTTCTATCACCATGGTTTCACGGATGGGCTGAACTGGGACTGGAACTGTTTGCATATGTTGTGCGCACTCGTCGCGATTTGTCTGCCTTCATTTAAATTGTTCTGACACGTTATCTCCACACGACCGCTTTTGGGTGTAGTGGGCTCTCAGTGTGTGGAGGCGTAGCAGGCCGGTGGTTTCGGGCGCTCCGAGGTTACGTGGGCTCCTCCCCGCCTTCTTCTTTGTTTTCTTATTTTCTTTACTTTATTCCTACTTTATTTCTTGTCTATATTTCGGGTTCATTGGGCGACAGGCACTATGCTGGGGGGGGGGCAGGCCGTAGCCTCCGCATTGGTGTAGGGTGGGGGGGTAATTTACTGTTTCTTTTAGTTCTATGGGCCTTTTTCTTTTACGTCTCTGCGCTATACTTGTTTCGATTCGGGGTCCGGGTGTGGGGTGGATTGAGTGGGGGCGGCTTTGGAGGGGTGCGTATTTACTCATGTGACTATCCTGTTTTATAACTGCATCGCCTCACTGTCTGCGATTTTCTATGGCCGTTTTAATGATGCTGCTGCTCTCCCGTGTGGTGAAGCCATCTTGCGGACTCGAATCTCCTTGGTTCTATCCTCTACTGACTTTTTCCTCGAAAAAATATTTTGAAAACCTTAAAATTAACCTTCACTTCTCCTTCCCCTGGTGTCAAGGATCTCTCCAGTGTATAACTCCTGAATCGTTGCTAATCTTGACCATTGATGCACAGGGGATGTAATGTTTGTCTCAGTGCTTAACCGTATTGTGGCCGGCCTGGTGGTTGTAGGCCCGTATTTGTTCTTTTAATATGCACAAATAAAGGTTTTAAAAAAAAAAAAAAAAAAAAAAAAAAAGTTATTGTCCCTTATCCCACACACCTTCCCTTAATTGTGTCAAACAAAAATACATCCTTGTCTTCCATTAAATCCCCAATGTGCCTCACACCCTTTTCAACCCATATTTTCATATAACCATCATTGAATATATCTGGGAGTGAATCATTATTAACCAAAGGGGAATATCTATGGATTCTTCCAATGTTCAGCTTTTTTTCCAACTGCAGTCCAGACCCTAAATGCTCCCAATAATATCTGAAATTTAACTCTTTTAAAATAGGCGAAATCAATATGTCGCATGAGATAGCCTTTAGCCTCTGCCCCAAATATTAGTTTGTATATAGAAACGTTAGCTATTTCCCTTGTTGCACCACAGTCTCTGTCCAATAGATCAGTCATCTGTTGTAATTCTGCTGCCCAATAGTATAATTGAAAATTCGGAACTGACCAGCCCCCGCGATCTCTAGGCAAAGTCATATATTTTAAAGCTCTTCGAGGGCATTGCCCAGCCCACAGAAATCTAGAAATCACTTTATTCAGCGCTAAGAACCATGCTTTATTTATTTCCACTGGATTAGCCCTTAAAAAATATAAGACTTTTGGTAAAAATAGCATTTTAATAGCATTGCTCCTACCTGGCAGTGTGAGGTGTAGATTATTCATCCTATTAAAATCTGCCTTAGATTTCTGTATCAGAGGCCCCAGATTAATTTTAACAATTTAATCTATATTAACACTGATCTCGACCCCCAAATATCTAGCATTCTTCACTACTCGAGCGTCATCCAGGTCTATCTTCCCATTCTTAACGATTAACGTTTTACTTTCATTAAGATGATACCCCAAAATCTTGCCAAAATGACTTGCTTCCTTTTCTATCTCAATGAGGGCCACTTGCGGGTTAGGTGTGACTATTGTCAAGTCATCCACATAGTCTAAAATCTTGGTGTCTCCTCCAATGGAATGTATAGCCTTAATCTTTTGGTTCTCCTCTATTTTCCTGATTAAAGGATCGATGTATAACGCAAACAATAGCGGAGAACAGGGGCACCCTTGTCGCGTGTCACGTGTAATAACATGGGTATTCTGGCAGTAGGTTCCCGATACATACAACTAATAGCCCCAATAAATCTTTTACCCAGGCCCTTTCTCTCCATAATTGCCGACAAGAAAGGCCAGGAGACCCTATCAAAATCTTTTTCTGCATCTAACAGTATTAAAGCCACAGGGCCCGATTCACAGAACTAACTTAAGACAAAATCCTAAACTTACTACCATTTTCGTATTCACAGAAGGCACTTACTCATTTTGGTATTCACAGAAGACACTTACTCACTTCGGTATTCACAAAAGTTAGGAGTCCTAACTTTAGGACTCCTAAATACCTTCTGTGAATACCGAAAGTCTTAAAATTAGGATTTTTCTCAGTTTAGGAGTCCTAAAGTAAGGACTCCTAACTTTACTACTACTATACTGAGAAAAATCCTAATTTTAAGGCTTTCGGTATTCACAGAAGGCATTTAGGGATCCTAAAGTTAGGAGTCCTAACTTTACTACTACTAAATTGAGAAAAATCCTAATTTTAAGACTTTCGGTATTCACAGAAGGCATTTAGGAGTCCTAAAGTTAGGAGTCCTAACTATACTACTACTAAACTGAGAAAAATCCTAATTTTAAGACTTTCGGTATTCACAGAAGGCATTTAGGAGTCCTAAAGTTAGGACTCCTAACTTCTGTGAATACCGAAATGAGTAAGTGCCTTCTGTGAATACCAAAATGAGTAAGTGCCTTCTGTGAATACCAAAATGGTAGTAAGTTTAGGATTTTGTCTTAAGTTAGTTCTGTGAATCGGGCCCATAGGGTCTCCCGAAACCTTGGTGGAATCAAATAGGGCAATTGTTCGACGGATATGTTCTATCGTTCTCCTGCCTGGGACAAATCCACGTTGAAAGGGAGAGACTAGGGGGCAGATTTATGAGCCCCTTGCGCCACTTTTGCGTCACTTTTAACATGGGAAAAGTGACGCAAAAGTGGCGCAAGGGGCTCATAAATCTGCCCCTAGATTCTTAATGACTGAAGCTAACCTGTTAGCCAGAATTTTGGCATACATTTTTGTATCACTGTTGACCAACGTAATTGGTCGGTATGACCCCAATTCATTTATAGATTTGCCTTTTTTTGGAAATACTACAATATTAGATGATTTCTAAGATTCGGGGCCCATCTCACCTGATTGTGCTCTAACAAATATCTCTGACATAATTTCCATGATCTGTGTCCTAAATTTTTTATAAAATTCTCCTGATATCAAATCCGTTCCAACAGCTTTACCTAATGGCAGAGAATCAATTGCCTTTTTTTGTCTCCTCAATTTTAATTGGTGCTTCTAAAATTTCTTTCTCCTCAGGAGATAGCTGATCATGAATTTTCCCCCTTAAACCTTCCTCAATCTGTCGATCCCCTGTCTGAATGTCCTCTGTATATAACCTCTGATAAAAAAAATTGAAATGCAGAGAGAACAGGTTCTGGTTCAGTAACCATGCCGGCACTAGGATCTCTGATTTCAATGATCCAGGTTTGTACCATTAGGTCTCGCCTCGCGGTTCAGCGCATGCGCTGCTCGCTTTTCGAGGCATGCAGTATACACTATAGGTGAGGGAAGCCCCGCCCACTCCCCCACCCACTTTTCATTGGCTTGTGGCTTTGTCCTTTATAAATGCTGCCTAAATTCTGCCTTTTGATTGGTTTAAGCGCTGCTAGTCCCGCATGATGACAGCCATGTCTCCTTCCATGGCTATTGGCCCCTTTACTGCGTGTTTGCTGAGCACTACTTTGTCCCCGTGCCACCCCTGCCGCTGTCCGAGCCTTCTGTCCCACCCCCTCCCCCAAATCTCTGCTTGTAACTGTGTGTTATCACCGCAGGCCATTTAAACTTGCCCCGAGATCACTGCCGAGGCCCCAAGCTAAAGCGAAGCGATACTCCAATCTCCCTTGGGATCACTGCCGCCATCTCAGGAGCCTCGGGAACCCTGTGCGCTGCACCGCTGATGTCAGGGAATTGCCATGTTGGGATTGGTGCCCGCACGCGTGTTGCTCGGCAACAAAGGGCTCGTCCCGCAGAGGAGCTGCAATGAATTCCAGGAAGAGCAAGCCGTCACCAAGCAACCTGATCTCCTTCCCCGTTCAACTGCTGCCTGACAGAAGGGACGGAAGAGACCACAACCCCCGGACTGGAGTCCAGGGTGCGGCAGCGTGTGATCGCCTGGGGTGGGGGCAAGAGTGTGGGTGAGTTGGCTCTTGGACAGTGGCCGTGAGAGATGGCTCATAGGAGCTTGCTTTGCTTTGGGGGCATTATCTTAGCTCGGGGCCGCGGCGGTGATCTCGGGGCATTGCGAATGCTTGGTTGTTTTTTTTTACTGCTTTTGAGAGCCGCGTCTGGGTGCTCAGCTTAACCTGCTGTGACACCAGGCACCCGAAGCGCGCACACCGCTCTCTACAGCAATAGCTAATGGTGCGCAATAAAGGCGGTTAGAGGTCATTTTGTGACGTTGGACATCTTTGCTCCCTTCCTCCCGTTAGCACAGGATCCGGTGTTCTACTTCCGTGGGGCGCTGCCTTACCCCGGTAACCACAGCCTCGGGCTAGCAAAGCCCCTGCAGTTCTTCCATGGCCGGGAACTTCTGGAAGAGTTCAAACTAGTGAGTGCAGCATGGGGGATGGTGTTATGTGCTTCGCAAAGAAGGCGGGCGTTATTGTGTGTGTGTGTGTGTATATACTTGTGGGTGTTATGCTCCTTTCAGTAAGGTGCGGGTTGTATGTTCTGTTTAGGGAGTGGGTCTCATCTCCTTGGGCTAGGGTGAGTCGATGTTTGTGCTTGTTAAGTTAGGGGACTTTTGTACTGCTTGAGGTGAGGTTAAATAATGCTTTAAAAATGTGTTGTGCTTCTTTGGGATTATAAGCTTTGTTTTAGGCTAGAAGGTGGAAGTGCGCCCAAGTGCTCCTTCGAAGCAGCATCTGGTCTTGAGTGGGGGTTATATTGAGCAGTGGGGTTTTCGGTTCTTTTTGGGGGGGGGAGGGGGGCTGCTATGGATTCCTCAGTAGGTACTTCATAATTCATTGGTGCGTGTTGAGTGGGTTCTGCATATGCGGGTTATTGAGTCCTTTTTCTTTTGGGGCAGAAATTTCAGAGCTTGGTAGGCCAACAAATGCTGCATTCTGATTGACGAAAGCTTAGTGGTGCTTGGAGAACTGAGTTATCTTGTGTAGGATTTAATGTATCTTCTCTTAGACGTGGTGGTTCTAGGGAGTGGAAGTGGGAAGTCTTTTGTGTTTTACTTTTTTTGGAGGGTGTTTTCATGAGGGTGGAGGAGTGGTGAGTGACCGTTTTGGTTGTGAGTAACCGTTTTGGCCAGACTATTATTTTTAAGAGATAATTTCTGAGTTACGTGTAAAATTCCATATGGTGTATTACCACGTGCGATAAATACTGTATGCTCGAAGTTTCCCCCCTCCCAGATTTCTTCAGGTAACCATAAAGGCAAACACAGATTCCACATTGTTTCAGTTTCCCTGACAAACTCTGAGTATGGAGATGTATACATCACATTCAGTATTCAACCCGCCCTCGCCCTCCCCCCCTGGTAAGGGTATAAACTGAGTGTGATAAATAACACTGTTTATTTGAAGCAACATGTGCCGCTTGTCTGCTCTTGCGTAAAACGGAGTTATTTTACTTTTTAAGTGATTCATGGTCGGCAGAATCACAGTACAGCAGTATTACTGTGAATTAACCAAAATACAGTAAATGGACGCGTTTTCTAATTTCAGAACACAATTCAGTATAAACTGCATGTAATACATACATTATGCCAATTAAGCATCGTTAACCTATACATCTACATTTAAGAATTCACTCAGCTGCCAAGGGGCTCCCTAAGTAATTACTGGCTTTATAGACCTAGTATTCTGGGATTTGAACATTTGATTTTTTGTGTTGCAAATATTTTACTGAGTTGTATAGAAAACCACAGTACACAAACAAATGCCAATAAAGAATCTTTAATCTACCTGGGTACAGGTCTCATTCTCTTCCAGGTGATGGCCGGAAAATATGGAACAATGCTTTTAGAATCATTCGTAATAAGCATTGTCCAACCAACTCTTGATTATGTTAATACAGGTTCAGTACAGAAATACATAAGCAAAAATGAAGATTCTATTTCACATAAAGATAAGGTGCCAATGCCATTCCTACTGGAATGACAAAGTAATAAGCCAATAAGAACAAGGTAACAAAGCCATTCTTATAACTTTAAATTTGCTCCCCTGAATCTGGGGCGTAGGTCTCAATTATTGAATATGTTGTGGTGATTACCATCATCTGGGAATGTTACTGTGCTACAAATACATGTAAGCGAAGCTACGTTGCAGTAATGTGCGATAAATGTATTGCATAGCCAAATACTTAAAAGGCCCCAAAGGCGAGACCAATTGCATTGCAAATGCTTGTTTCTCTAGTGCGGACTGCAAATAAGTGACCCACCCTTTCATTACTCTCATACAGCCTGTTTCACAAAGCCATATATCTGCCGGCCGATTTCCTAATCGATATCTCTGTGATTGGTGACCTGGCGATTATGATCTTTGATTGGGCTGTCTCGGTATCTCCCCCGTCAGAGAGAACGTCTATCAAATCAGCTTCTGCCTTTCCCAGGTCATCATACAATGTTTGTAACAAATTCTTCTCTTTCCTTTTTGACTCCCACCCATACTTGGATGTTTCTCCTCTGACACCATCCTTTAAAGTATCCCAGACTACACATGTGCTAGTGCTTCCTAGATTTTCTCTAATAAACCGGGGATCCACCTCTCCATGTGCTGTACATAGCCTTCCTCACTAAGTAAAGCCCTATTAAATGTCCATCGTGCCAGTGGGGATTTCATCTTAATATTCATTTTTAGCACCAAAGGGTTATGGTGAACATGACTCTGGGGTATTTGCTTATTTTACATCCTTGTAACAGCTCCTGTGACACAAAACAATAGTCCAGCCTTGCATGTATTTGATGCGGTGCAGAAAAATACGTAAAACCTGGATCGTTAGCTTCTTGTTTTGCCCAAACATCCGATAGCCCATGCAAGAATCTTAGCTGTAACAGAGATTTATAAACTTTAGGTTTACGACCTTGATACACTGCTCACATTTGATTGGAAATCTGACAATTCATATTAATGTTAAAATCCCCACAGAAAATATGTGGAAGGGGCCAACCAACTAGTTCAACATTCAGCCACTTGTACAATGCTGGATCATCAAGCACCGATCCATAGACCGAACATAGTGTAAACACATTATTATCTAAACAGCACTGTATAATTACCCACCTTCCCATTTTATGAGCAGAAGATCGTGGGAATCTGCCTAATCCTTTCCATGCCATTACTGCCACCCCTCTTGTCCTTGTATCCTGCATAGTGCTAGAGACAAATTGATAACCTGGCAACTCCAGAACCCCCCTTCTGCCAGCTTCGATATGCATTTCCTGAAGGCAGACAATGTCTGCTTTCGGGAATTGAATGTCCAGGCTGACTCTCAGTCTCTTTTGGGGATTATTCTGTCCACAAATATTTTGAGGCTATTCTAAGCTTCCTCCTTAGTGATTAAATAGTGTTCATACACTGTGTGGCAAAACAACCTGTGAGATAACCATCCCAAGTTACGTGTACCTACCAAAATAAAAAAAGAAACCCTCCCCTTCCCACTTTGGAGCCCACCCTCCACCCACTCCCCTACCCCCTCAAAAAGGCAAAAAAGGCCATAGACCCTTGTGATGCCTCCTGTGTCTCGCTGTGCCCCTAGCCGCTCCCTGCCACAGTAGAGACCAGAAGTACAGTAAGAAAAAAAAACCGAAAAAAGATTCAACCACAAAAACATAATTCGTTTTATAGAAGATCTCCTATGTCTGAGAAAGTTCCTGCAGAAGCTCCTGGGCTTGTATCTCTGACATGAATACCCTGGTTGTGCCTTTACATATAACCTTAAGTCTTGCAGAATTCATTAAAAAGACCTCGCAGCCCAATTTCTGGAAAGGGGTAGTTAGCTGCCGGAGTCTTCATCTCCTTTCCACCGTAGTATGGCAAAAGTCAGGTCATACAAAGAAGTAGTGCCCCTCAGCTGCCTCTTGCGTCAGGTCTGGCTTTCTCTAATATGGACTGGCGCAAAAGAAAATTTCCGAAAAAAATTAGAATGGCTCTGGGTTTTCTCATCTTGCCCTGCTCTCTTTTTCAGCATCAGAGGGAATCTGTGCACCCTGTGCACCTCCGATTCACAATTCCAATGAGCCAGTTCAGGGAAGCCGCCCTTGAGTAGTCTCAGGACAAAGCCACGGATGTCATCCCCTTCAGCCTTCTCTACAATCCCAAGTAACCGAAGGTTATTTCGCCGCCGTCAGTTTTAAAAATCCTCCAATTTCCAAAGCAGATCAGACATCTTACTTTCATTTGACGCAATTTGCTGTCCTGTGTTTTCAGCCCCGGCCTCAAGTTGGACAATGCGCTCCTCTAACACTGTAGTGCGTTCGGAGATTTCTGAGCACGCTTTATTAACTTTACGTATAGCTCCCTGAAGCTTCTTAGTTGCCAGATGGACCCTCTTGTGTTCGTGGCGAGCTTCTGTCTGCATTTGTTTCAGTGTTGAATAGATACTCCATAGATGGATGGGATTCCGAGTTGCTTTTGGATTCCATGGATAATTTAGGAAGGCCCAGTTGAATTCCATTCTCATCACTAGTTTCAATCCCAAAATGGGTGGTGGAGTAATCCCACTTTAAATGACTTGTCTGGCTGTTACCCGTGGTAAAGCCCTTATCTTTGTCTATACCTCTAGTACTTCTCCTTTTGGTACAAACAGTTAAGCGCCTTTGAGTGTTGGTCTTATGGGAGGGCTGCCACTATCTACTCCTGTAAACTCAGCATCTGTACCTTCGTTCTTGCTGTTGTTGGTCAGTTCAGACTCATCTGTCAGTGAAAAAAATGTATCCCCCTCTGGTGTCCCTATACTCTTGCCATCCATCTGGGTGAGAACCCTGTTATTTAAATTTAAATCCCGAGGGTTGCGGGTTTCATGCGCTGTTTGCATAGGAGTATCTCCTTGTAGTGCATTTCTTTCATCCCCTCCCGTCTCTGGTACCATGCCTATTTTAATAGTCTCTATATTCATATCAGACAGATTTAGAGCTAAAAAGTCTGGATTTACAAGTGCTTCTGTCTCTAGGGGGAGCTCTCCTATATTGGAAGGTTTGCCCATTGTAGCTTCTTCCACCGTCTCTATATCCCTGGAATTATTGGCAGATTTTTTAAAACAGGTTGAATGGTTTTGCCTTTGCTTGTTGGTTTTTTCAAGGTGCCTGCAGAACCACGCCCGCCAAACATCCGAGGCACCGTTTGCTGTTTTGGCCTGGAAGCTGCTCCCGTAGGCATCCTGTCATCAGGCCCCTCCTCGCCCAGGCCGGCAGAGAGAGTAGCGTTCAGATTCTTCCCGTCAGCAATTACACGACGAGTCGAGGACATTCCCTTGATTCCTCCAGCTGCCCCGCTTTCCCTAGGCTGAGGCTTCCTTTTCGGGGGCATATCGCCGAGCCTTGGAGCAGCAAAATTGCCCCGTATGGATGCCAAATACTGCAGAGTCCTCAGGGTCCACGGAAACACCCTAGACTTTACTCCGGTGCCCAAAAACATAACTTTTCACAGGATGTTTCAGAATGTTTCCCGACGGTGAATTTGTTCAACCCCCCTCCCCCCCCCCCCCCCGTTATCCGGGTTTAATTTATATCAATGTCCCAGTAGCAGGGAGAGCAGCTCCTACAGCGCTCACACAGCCGCCATCTTGCCTACCCAAGTTTGATTTCTGAACAGAAAATGATGACTGACTTTAGTTCTCTGATCACTGTGCACCCTATGCACAGGTCTGTCAAAGAACAGGTCGGTAGAGCACAAAGCTAAGAGTGTGATGGCCTGCGAGACTGCATAGGGCTTTAGGGGTATAAAGTAGAACAAGGAAAAAAAGATAGTAACAACAATATGGACAATGATTGCAGAAAAGTGCGAGTTCATTCCATGGCGACACGTTTTTTAAATGTTTGTTTGTGGGAGAACCTCAGTGCACAGTGGAATTCACAGTGTCATATGTCAAAACTTGACTGTGAAAACATCCTATCCAAATGTTTCAATTTGTTAAATTAAGTTCCTTTGAAATATAATTGAGTACCCAATTGCATTAACATCAATGAGATATAATTTAGAATGCATCAATTAATAGTATAATTAATTTTATGCATTGTTACATTTGGTTCTTAAGTCAAAAGCCATCACCATCTCCGAATTCACATGAAAAAAAGTTGAAAGTACTATCCTGTCTGGAACATGAAGAATGCAACTTTATGACATTTCGTCTGTAACTTCAAGATGACCAAAAACACGTTTCTCAAATCTATAAAAAAATCTCAAATGCTGGAAGCACATATTCCAGAATTACAAGGCATGCAACACAATGGCATCAAAGGATACAAAATGACAGTAAAAACAAAATAGCAGCTTCAGATGCGGTGTTACGAACAAACAAAAAGCCAAAATGGCACAGGGTTGAAAAGATTCTGCATGAAAATGCATTAGCAGTTGTTCTTGGAATCCTCTGAGTACTTCATTAGAGCAAAGTGCTAAAGAACAAGAGAAAACAGGAAACATTATTACTGTAATCCAGCCTTTTAGCAGATGGGCAGTGCATATAGGCATGATCAAACATAACGCCACAAAAAAAGGGGAAAAGCGAATAAATGTGTGTTTAAACATCACTGTCAGACACAAGCTTTCATGGATGCAGGGGCGTACCTTCAGATGGGGAGCTTTCAGTCGGGTTTTGTCAGATGCCAGTCGGATTACACCAAGGATTTTCACATACACAGACAAAAACTCACACACTCTTCCCTCTTTGTTTTAAAGGGTCTCAGAATATTGGTTATTTTACCAAATATTGTGTTTTCTCTGGTAGTACCCCTACCAATCCGCATTCCTCTCCCTTTCCACTGCCCCTTAGGCCCCTCTCATGCACCCTGCTTGTCCTGTGATGTATTTAAAAATGATATGTCGGGGGAGGAGCCTAGCGCTTGACCAAGATGGCTGCGTGAGCTTTGAGCTCCCGAGACCCTCGCGCCCTCCGTCAACTATCCTGTTCTTCATCCTGTTTCTTATGCACGGTATCCTGCAGATGAGTCATCGCAGGGGCGATTGACGCTGCCCGGGCTAAAATCGCCCGCCGGGGACCGGAGTTGTGGACGACTGCAGCTTGCGGCCTACCTCCGAGGGATGCCAGGAGCTCGCGTTGGCAAGATGCCCGGCCACTAATTGAACAACAGTGGGCCTGTGGGGTGTGAACGGGCGGATGGAGACCGCCGCACTTTCACTTTCACTTTCTCGCCCTTTGTTGGCTCCGGCCTGAGAGTGCTTCCTGAGGATCCACGGACATCTGGAGGACTTGCGCCCTACCCTGGTCGATGAGTGACGGTCCGGCCTGTCTCATTTAGCTGGGTGAGGGACGTTTCTCCGTAATTGCCTACATCGAGTCTGCAATGTCGGCCAAAGCAGAGGCTGACAAGCCGAAATTCAAGGCTACCAGGCGGGGAAGCTATACCCAATCCAACAATATGGATCGATATGCCCAGCAGAAGGGGTCGCCTGGTGGATTGGGACAGTCGCTGGAAGTACAGAAAGCTGACTCGTCCCCGGCCTCGGAGCTGTCGTTGCAGGATGTCATGGGGGCTATTGAGGGGATGCAAACATCGATCGGGCGACAGTTTGATGCCTTGGCACAAAAAGTGGACACGATTTTGGTCGATGTTAACTTGATACGTGCGGATTTGTCCAAAACCAATGAGCGGGTCAAGTCCCGTCGGCTGGAGGAATTTGAAGGTCGGGCCAGGCGCAACAATGTGCGCATTACTGGAGTCCCGGAATCCTCGGAAGAGCGCTCAGTGGACCTACTCGTTGAAGACTTGGTGGTGAACCATCTTGCGCCTAAGGGCCTTGGAAAGTTTTTTGCCGTAGAACGGGCTCACAGGGTGCCTGGCGGGAGGCCTAAGGCGGGAGCTCCCCCGAGACCGATTGTCGCCCGGATCTTCCATTTTCGAGATCGGGACGCTATCCTGCAAGCGTCGCGGGTGACGGGCCCGGTTCCTTTTCAGAACGCCTCTGTGAGCTTCTATCCTGACTTCACCCAGATGGTGCAGAAGCAAAGGCAGTGTTTCCTGGGGGTTAAGAGACGCCTTAGGGAGATGGATTTGAAGTACGCTATGCTTTTCCCTGCCAGACTACGTGTGGTGTATGAGGATCGGACTTTCTTCTTCGACTCGCCTGAAATGGCCGGAGATTGGCTGGACGCTCTGCCACGGAGACGGACCGGCGGGGACTGTGTCACGGGAGTGGACAGTGGCCGGGCTGAGCAGGAGTGATGCCCCGGGTGTCAGGTTGTTTTGTTTTTGCCCCGGACAATGACTTGTGGCTAACTGCAGTAATGGGGGGGTGGCGGAGGGCCGTTCGGAGCTCTTTCCTCTCTCGGGGTTCTTTTTGTAGATTTGTTTTTGATAGGGCGACAGGCACACTGCAAGTTGGGGGGGCTTTGTAAGCTGACGCAGGGGTGCAGGGAGGGGGGGATCAGGGATGTTGGGGTGGTTGTTGGGGGGGTTTTTCTTGCAAGGCGTAGTAATGGTTGTCAGGATGGTTTGGTGGTGGCTTTTCGGGGGGGGGTGGAGGTCTCTTGGTGTTTGGGGATGGGGGGTAGGGACCTAAATATTATTAGCTGGAATGTTAATGGCTTGGGTGATCGTATTAGGCGGGGGATCGTCTTACAATTCCTGAAGCGGACCTCGCCTGATGTTGCCCTATTGCAGGAGACACATCTTATAGGGAATATGTGTTATGCACTTAATAGGAAGGGTTACAAATTCATTGCCCACTCTGGCTTTTCATCGGGCTCCAGGGGGGCGGGCATACTTGTTCGAGCCTCACTGCCACTCGAGGTTGATTCCACCATTGTTGACGATAGGGGGCGGTTCGTAGCTGTGGCGGGGAGATGGGAGGGTAGAACGTTGGTATTGGTTTCTGTGTACGTTCCTCCGGCCCTGCAGGCCTCCACGTTTGCGGATCTGGGCAGGGCCTTGTTGGAACTCCCTGAGGGGCTGCTATTGGTGGGGGGAGATTTCAATGCTGTTGGTTCTGGGCTGCTCGATAGGCACCCGCCCAGGGATACCGGGGGGGCTCAGAAGTGGCTTCCTGACTTCATAGACACTTTTGGTTTGGTGGACTGCTGGAGACTCCGGCACCCCACCCAGAGTCAGTATACCTTTCACTCCGGGGCGCATGGTAGTCTCTCCCGGATTGATTACTTGCTCACCCTGGCTGCGCATGCCTCGCTAGTTTCTGAGGCCAGGCATATGGCACGTGGCATATCTGACCACTCGCCGGTGTGGGTCCGTTTCGACATTGGCCGGGTAGGAGGGGGTAGGGTGGCTCCTATTAACCCCTGGTACTTCCGTGACCCCAAGACGCGCAGGGCATTGCTGAAGGCAGTTGATCACTATTTTCAGGACAATCAGGATTCGGTTGATTCAGCGTTGTCTCTGTGGGAGGCGTTTAAGACCGTATTGAGAGGGGAGGCCCTCTCATTGGTGGTGGCCGCCAAGCGACGGAAAGACGCCAAGGTGATACAGATTGAGGATGAGATCGCGGCTCTAGAGGTAACCCTGGAGGAGGAGGTTACAGCGGACAATCTGCATAATCTGAGTTTGAAGCAATCGGAGTACAGGGATCTGGCGGAGAATGCTGCCAAGACCCTTAGCAGGGAGCAGCAGGGCCGTCTGTATGATGTTGGGGATAAGGCCGGGAAACTGCTGGCTTGGTTGGACAAAAAAGAGCGGGTCAATAGAGTGGTGCCGGAGTTAACCATGGAGGAGGGAGAGGTTGTTACTGACCCCGAAGCTATAGTCCAGCGTTTCTCGGATTATTTCCGCGTAGTGTACACCTCGGTTTCGGACAGGCCGACTGCGGACTCGTGTGACCTTTTGCGTGATATCGCTCTGCCCTGCCTTTCTGACGTAGATAGGGACGACCTAGATGGTGATATAACGGTTGATGAAGTAGCGGGTGCTATTCGGGCGTTGAACTCGGGTAAGGCCTCCGGTCCGAATGGTTTGCCTATTGAATTGTACAAACTTTGCCCGGATAAGGTCGCTCCTCACCTGCGCGCCATGTTCGTGGAGGCGCGGGTGAATGGGTCTCTGCCGCTTGATCAACGACTGGCAACCATAGTGGTGATACATAAGAACGGTAAGCCTCGGGACAAGTGTAGTTCCTATCGGCCGATATCGCTTCTTAATGCTGAGCCGAAAATCCTCGCTAAGATCCTGGCGAACCGCTTGGTCCGGGTGCTTGAGGATTTGATCCACCCGGACCAATCGGGCTTCATTCCGCATCGTAACACTGCATTAAACCTTAGGCGTCTCCATGGGGTGATTGCTAGGGCGGGCACGCTGCGGGAGCCGGCTATTGTGGCGTCTCTTGACGCCACAATGGCGTTTGATACGGTGGAGTGGGCATACCTGTGGGCTGTGCTAGCCAAGTTCGGCTTCGGGCCTGGTTTTGTGGACTGGGTGAGGTTGCTTTACGAGGGTCCCCTTGCTAGTGTTGTGGTAAACGGGAGGGCGTCCAAGCCGTTCAAGCTTGGGAGGGGCACCCGGCAGGGTTGCCCCCTGTTGCCTTTGTTGTTCGCCCTTGCTCTTGAACCGCTGGCGGCGTGGATACGATGGCATCCGAGTATACGTGGGCTTCGATGGTCGCCCGATCACGAGGACCGTATCTCACTTTACGCCGACGATATCCTATTATACCTCGCCTCGCCCCAGAAGTCTCTCATAGTGGTTTGCGACGTCTTGACTTCTTTTGGTAGGAACTCGGGCCTTGTTATCAATTGGGGAAAGTCATATCTGTATGTTTTGTGTGGCGATGTTCCGCCTGTCCCCCGAAACTGTTCGATCCAGATCGCCCAGCAGGGCTTCCGGTATCTAGGGATTTACATCTCCACTGACTCCATCTAAAGATATGAGAAGAATCTGCTCCCCCCCTGGTGCGTCTGCGGCGGGATGCGGCGGGCTGGCGGCGGTTGCCGCTCTCCCTCCTCGGGCGCGCCGCGTTGTTTAAAATGATGTCTCTTCCCCGTTTCCTCTATGCCTTGCAGAATACCCTTGAATGGGTCCCGACTAGTTACTTTCGAGAGGTCGAGAGCCTCCAGCGTTCGCTATTGTGGGACGGGCGGCCGCGCATAGCGATCGCTAAGTTGACGCTCCCGTGGTATGACGGTGGTATTGCGCTTCCGGACATTCGAAGATACTACTGGGCCACCCAGTTGTGCGCGATTAATCATGGTGTCTATGGCTCGGCGTTGAGCCCCGGCTATGCCATGGATCGGTGGTTACTGCGTGGCGGTAATTACCACAGAGCTTTGTACTCGAAGTCGTTGGACTCGTCCCTTATGGGGCCCACTGGGGTGGCGGTGCAGGTGTGGAAGTTGGCGACGGACTCCCTGGGTTGGGGGGGCAGGCTTACCCTCGCTACCCCGTTGTTTGATTCTGATATCCTGGGGAAGCTTTGGCATACAAAAGGGTTCGAGAAATGGGACTTGATCGGTATCTCCAGGGTCGGAGACTTGCTGGCTCAGGGCAGGGTGAAGTCCTTTGAGGAGCTGCAGAATGAGTATGAGCTGGGGAGCACTGAGTTTTTCCGCTATGCCCACAGGTGCGTCACGCCTTGCGGTCAGTCCTCGTAGAAGGTGAGAAGGTGCCTGCGTCCTCTCCGTTGGAGGACCGAATTCTGGATGGCCATATGCCGGAGAGCGCGATCTCTCTCATCTATAAGAAGCTGATTAATGTCCGGGCTGACCTTCTTCGGGGGTTGCGGGATCAATGGACTAGGGATGGCCTCGAACTGGATGACGAAGATTGGCAATATGCAGTTTCTTCTCCTAGGGAGGTTGCGATTCCGTCGCGTCTGCGGCTGGTGCAGCTCAAAATACTCCATCGAGTCTACGTGACAGGTCCTAGGTTGGTCCGTATGGGTTTCTCTGAGGAGGGTTTATGTAAGCGAGGCTGCGGCATGGTGGGTACCTTCTTACATATCATCTGGGAATGCGGCGTGATCGTGGAGTTTTGGAGGCGAGTCCATGCAGTGATGGGGGAGGTGACGGGCATTGTCATGCAGCCGGAGGCGCGGTGTTGTCTCTTGAACGTCTGGGGTCCTACCGATCTTGATGACGCACAGACTCAGTGGGTGACCCTGGGGAACATGGTGGCTAAGCGGGACATCGCGCGCCTGTGGGGCTCTGCTGGGCCTCCTGCGCTGGCAGCGTGGAAGGAAAATATGGATTGGAGCATGCTCAGGGAAAAGACAGTGTATTGTGCTAGAGGGCGCCCTCGGAAATGGCATGCAGTATGGGGGCGATGGAACCACTACAGGGGGGACATATGTCTGCCCCCTGATCCGGATCCGCCTGAGGAGCAACTTTCCCCTTGACATTCTTTCCGGCTATGTATTTATTGTTGATGACTGATTGCCTTTTATGAGTCTCTGCTTTCCCCCTCCCTCCTCTCATTATAGCTTTGTTTCTGGTGGACGAAATGGGACTAGCTCCCCCTGATGGGCACCCATCATGTGCATTCGAAGCTTATCGCCTTGCTAGTGTTTGGTTTGTGTTTGTGTTTATTTAAAACTGAACCTTTTCTGATTCTCCTTTCAGTGCAGTGCGAACGCTTTTCTGTTTTGCTCAACTTAAGCTGCCGAACCTTCGGGTTGTCGGCTGAATAGCTGTGTTCCGGATTTACTGAATAAAGGTTTTTTTTAAAAAAAAAAAAAAAAAAAATGATATGTCAGCCTGATATTCGAAAAATCTGAAGCTTCCACCCTCCTACCCCAAACTGTTTGATCAAGCTAGGCTCCTGCACGGATGTCGATCAGTCATTCACCCTCGCTTAGCTTTAGCTGAGAAAGATGCAGGATTAACGTCTTCACGAAAAGTTCCCTGATATCTTTACAGGAAGATACCAGGGTCGGATTTAACAGCACTAACCAGTATCTCCCTGTTTGATAACGGGGATTACAAGTCCCACCACACCCAATTTTTTTTTACAGGTGGCAAATGTTGCTGGGTTTACCTTCTCAGTTATGAGTGATAGTCTGGGGGTTGGGGCCGCAGGAGGATAGAAATCCACTCCCTTCTGCTTGGGAGAGCACTTTTTTGGTCACCCCAGTTGAAGTATGAAGTCGGGTGCAGGCTTGGCACACCAGCTCTTGCAGTCCAGTGTATCCAGACCCCGAATTATTTATTGGGTCTTCTGTCGCCAGACATGGAATTATTGGGCTTAGAGGTTGAGGACCCCAAACTTCCAACCCCGAAGCCACCAGAAACCTGTTATTTCCCTGAGAGATATCGCTGTGGGATATCACTCCAAGTAACTTGTCTTGAGAGCCTAAATTTGAGGAATCTAATCAAGCCGAATTTTGATGATGGATGGGTGACATCTCTCCATCTGTCTGAAGGAGTGGGAACCGGCCCTGCTGATAATTAATCACTGAGGTATTTCCTGCAAATCTGAGCAGGATCCTGATAAATTGCCAAAGCACACCACATAATATGATCTGAACTGAAAGAAGGATGCGTGGTTCTTCAGATTCCGTCCTTTGACACTGATTACGATTTAGCACTGACAGTCTTATTTTCAATGCATGCAAGGCCAGCTTTATGGTGGTGCGACCGGTGTAGCTGCACCTGGCGCTAACCTTGGTGGGTACAGTGTTTAAAATAACTAATAGGTTTAAAAGCATGCTTCAGGGTTCCTTGTGTGTCCAGTACTTATCAGGCACCAATAAAAATGTCAAGATGCCTCTGGTGATTAATGTTCTTGCTGGAGAAATATCCGAGTTTTGTTTAGTGGCAGTTTTGACTCCGCCTAAAGTAGCACAGAGGGTTAATCTACCTGCTGCACAGATCCTGTGCCATGCAGATTATAGAACTGAGTGTGAGTGAACTATGAGTAGCTCTATAAAAAAAAATGAAATGTATGTCAGAGAGGGGCTATGGAAAGATAAGGGGCACTGTTTGAGGGTGGTAGTAAGGGAATTCGCAGAGAAGAGGATCATTGGGAGGGGCGCAAAAAGATTGTCGCACCATGCACCACCAGCTCTAAAGCCGATCCTGAATGCATGATGCTCAACTCCACTTTTCTGTGACAGAAAGTTGACAGTGTCTGCCTTTATCACCGTGAAAGCCAGTTATTTCCTTCTTCAGTGAATCACTTCTTCCAGGAAAACATTTTATGAGACTAAGGGCGTCATTTCTGAAAATGGCTTGCTTGGAGTGGGTGGGTCTATCACTAAGTGGATTCTGTATCCGATTGCACAAACATAGGCAGAGTCTAGATCAGATGGAAAAACCTGGTGTGGGAAGATATTTCTGTTACTGGTGGGGGATGTGAGGACACAGATTTGCAAGTGGGAATCCCCCTTGCAGATTCGGTCCTACATCACCCTTAATTTATATATCAAAACAGTGGGGCAGGCCCAATAACCCTAAGAACCTGGGTGGTTAATAATGCAACATAAAGTGGTTCATTCGGCAAAGGAAATATTTTTCTGAGAAATAAAGTTTGGTTTACTCAAACGAGGTGGGCCATGCAATTTTGCCCTATACTGGTTGAAGTAAAAACAAGACAAAGGTAAGTCACCAAATTTGGAAAATAAACAAGTATTTAGAACTGAATCAAATATTTCATAACAATATTGCAATGCCACTTTGAGGGTGATTCATAGTAACACATGATGTACGACAACAATAAAGTGGTTTAGCAAAAAAGGTGAGGTGCAGAAAGAAAAGCAACATTCAATGCAGTAGCAATAGTCTGCTCAAGAATAAGAAATCACGTCATAGTCTGGATGTATCGTAATTCACGTATAACTCTAATAAAAAGCATTTCAGCCCCTGTGGTTTACTTGACCAGGGCCTTTATCGGGACAATGTTAAATGACAATCAGAGAAGCAATCTATGGGAGTAGTCTTACCTACTGCATTGCATTTTTCCATTATTTCTGCACCATACCTTTTCACTAAAGCATATGTCATTACACTATTTCACGTGTTACTTTGAACAACCAAGAAAGATAGAATTGCATTGTTGTAATTAAATATTAGATTATGTTCCTTCCAAATACCAAATCAGAATCTAGCATATGAATGTTTTTGTATTCTGGTTGCAAAACATTGATATTTTACCGACACTTCTAAGGCGGTTGTAAAGCATTAGCGAAAGAGAAAGGGTACCCTTGGGGCCTGTCCCCTTTCTGAATGTAAAAAAAAAAGTTTGTTGACTTTTTGTTCAACTCTTGAACAAACAAACAAAAAGTAAATTTTGCTTTTTCAATGCAGTACCTTTTCAATTAGGGAAAACTGGCTGCATTTAAAAAAAATTGTTACTTTTTTTGAAAGCCGTTTACAGACATGGTGGTCTGCTGACCCCAGCAGGCCACCATACCGGTGATGGTCTCCAAATATAGTGAGTCGCAATTTGTAGCCAACCTAAATAATATTCATGAGGTAGGTCAGATTGCCACCCACTATAATTCGGTTTTTTAAGGATCAATGTACTAGTAGACAGGTTGGTTCTAAAAAATCTTTACTGTCACAAAAATGCTGGTCACACTTTGTTATGTTATGTTATGTTATGTTATGTTATGTTACTGCGACTTATAGAGCACTACAGCTGCCCCAGCAAAGGGGTCGTCCAGGCGCTAATACCAAGAAAGACTGACATAAACAGATGGAATAGATATGGACTATGGTGCAGGGAAGAGGTGGGTCTTGGTGGCCTTCCTGAATTCTAGATAGTTGCTAAGGCCACGAATATGCCCAGGAAGTGCGTTCCAGAGGATGGCCGCTCTACTACGAAAAGAGCAGCCACCAGCACGAACCCTTCGTGTCCGGGGAACCACCACCAAGTGCTGATCCTGTGAGCAGAGATATCGTAAGGAGACATATGGTAAAAGGAGGTTGGCCAAAATACAGGGAGTGGTCAGCTTCAAAGCTTTGAAGGAGATACATAAGGCTTTTGTTAGAAATGGGGGTCTCTAGTTGGCAATGGCTGGCCACTGTCCAAGTAGGGACCCTTCTTCCTAAGTCAGAGTAAGCAGCCTACACCCTTTGACAACCCCTGCTCAACCCTGTGGTAACGTAGCACGAGAAGCTAGGCTTTTCTCAGAGGCAGTGTGTGAAGCATTTATGACCATACACAGTAATATAATGAGGAACACTACAAATGGACACCACTCAAGTAGTTATAAAAAATAGGTATATTTATATAGACTTAATCACAAGACCAATACCAGTAAAAATCCACAATACTAGAAAAATATAAATACTTTAGAAATGCTGCAAAAATAGTTCAAGGTGCACAAAATGATGTTCAGTTCAATGCAGTGGTCTCTGTGACCCTTTTACTCACAAAGTATCTGGATTCCGTAGCAAAGCAACAAAAATGTCGCTAAGGAGTTGTAGCGATAAATTTCCTCACGCTAACCAGCGATGCGTTGAATCCTTACCGCAAGGGAGGATGATGCGCTGGGTTGCGGGCAGGAGAAAGCGACAAACTTCTTCACGCTAAGCCGGTGATGCGATAAAATCCTTGCCGCTAAGGGAGGATGATGCACCGAGCCTGTTGCGTGTGCGATCTTGCTGCGATGAAAGAAAATGGCGCTCCGCGAGGGAGCGACGATCCTCATGCGATGCGGGGAAAATGGCGAACGTTTGGCGTCCGCGCTGCGATGAGCTTGATGCGATGATTTGCGGTTAGCGAGCACTTTGGGGCCCGCTAACAAGCAATGCGACAATCTTCGTGATAGCGGGCGTTTTCAGGCCCGCAGTCAGGTGCTGCGACGAACTTCGGGATAGCAGGTGTTTTCAGGCCCGCTGACGGGTGATGCGACGATCTTCGGGATAGCGGGCGTTTTCAGGCCCGCTGACGGATGATGCAATAATCTTCGGGGTTAGCGAGCGCTCGGCGACAGCTGAGCGTCGATTTTTCTCACGCTCACCAGCTGCAGCGGCCAGCTAACGGGGGTTAGCGATGATTTTCAGCACTCTCTTCTCAGCAGTAGAACTAGAGGCCCTGGAACTCACAGGAGCCTCACCTGCAGATAGAAATCCTCGCTGGGAGGAAACAGGAGGCTGGTGGTGGAGTCTGATGTGCCTGAGACTCCAGCAGGAGGCTAGCTCTCTTCTACCCCTTGGGTGATTGCTGTAGCAAAAATAAAAGTTCCTTCAAAGTCCTTTTCCTCTTCTTCCAAGTCCAGTAGTAACCACTGCAGGCCAGTCCCAGAAACAGCACACAAGCACAAGGACAGTCCTTCTCCTGCAGATTCCTGTAGTCACACGGACAGAGTTTCTTCTTGTTGTCCAGGAGCAATACAAATTGTAGGGGTTTAGGCACAAATATTTATACCCCCAAAGTCTTTGTTCTTAGGAGTCACAAGTCTCTGAACCCAGCCAGAACCAGTTCTGCCCAGCCCTGGAGCACTTTGTTTACCAGGCTGCATCCTTCCTTTCAGAAAGAGGGGGTCTGCCTTCAGACGCACAGTGGGAGGTGGAGCCAGCATTAACCTTGCCAGGCACAGCCCTATTCAAGTGCAGGAGCTATCCCTTCCCTCACTCCAAGGCAGATCTCTCTATTCAACCCAGGTCTGACTCAGCCTGCCATGTCCCTCCAAAACCAGACAGCCAATACACATAATAGCAGAGCACACTGGAAGGCTTAGGCAAGAAAGTACCTATACTCTAAAAGTGGTAGTTTCAAACACAGAATATAAAAATAACCTTCACTAAAAGATGTATTTTAATATTCTGACCTCAGGCATACTAAATTCGTTTTTCTACCATGTGCTGTGGGTCAGTTAGGACTATAGGATGTAATAGCCCAGACCTCCCATTCTGGCCTAGGGTGAACAGGTAGCCTTACAATAGTGAAAAACGAAATTGGGTGTAATTCACTACTAGGACATGCTACACACATCAGAGCATGTCCTACCTTACACATACAATGCACCCTATCATAAGGGTGGCTTACAGGATGCCAAGGGAAGGTTCAGGGGCTGGGAAGTGGGTGCACTTCACAGCCAAGATGGCTGTTCTGGACTGCACGCAGACACTGCAGTGGCAGGTCAGAGACACACTTTACAAGCTGCTTCTGTGGGTGGCGCAAACCAGCGCTGCAGGCCCACTAGCAGCATTTGGGTTACCAGCCCTGGGCACACACAGGCCACGCTACTAGGGACTAACAGGTAAACCAAATAAGCCAATCCGGGATATACCAATTCACATAGTCATATTTACAAAGGGAGAGCATATGCACTTTAGCACTGATCAGCAGTGGTAAAGTGCCCAGAGTCATAAAGCAAACAAAAACAGGTTAGGAAAAATCCAGGAGGAAGGCAAAAAGCTTAGGGATGACCCTGCAAAAAGGGCCATTTCCAACAGCTTTGATTTCAATACGTCTGGCCACAGGTAACCAATGAAGACGGCGAATGGCCTTGGACACAGAACAAGGCCTGCGCAGACCTAGGAGGGATCTTGCTGCCGCGTTCTGTGCCCTTTGCAGCCTCAGAACCTCCGCTTTGTTGGCCCCCAAATAAAGCGAACAGGCATAATCAAGTCTGGACAATACGGACGCCTGAATGATAACCTGATGCGTAGGTGCATCAAAGAAGCCCAGCAGGGGTCTAAGCCCCCGTAGGAGTCCAAAACAGGTCCCTGACGTCTTTTTGGTTTGGACTCAATAGTTAAGAGATGAGATGACTTTGTGACCAGTATTTAACAACCAGATATTAGTACATCTGGTCCAAGTTTCACAGTCTAGCTAGAACTCATCCCAGAAATGGGTGTCTTATTCCATGTGTTTGTAGGATAGGTTTTCATATTTTTGTACGGTGGATGAAACAACTTTGACTCAGCACACTTACACCATACTAAAGTAGCATTGGTGAGAGTATAGTTAAAACAGGCCCTTGTTTGACAACCACTCATTCTGGGAGTGAAGTGGTGCCTAATAGTCTTCCAATGTGCACTTTCATGATTATTGTGATTGGTTTGTATGAAAATCAGTTGTTCAGTGGCTGCATTATTTGAGGATTCAATGCTTCTGCTTATAATTAAACTTCTTAGAAAGTACAACCGATTTTGAATAAATTGATAATTTGTCTACTTTTCTACCGCAACAGAAAATTAGAATTTTTGATATGGGTGCTATAAACTACATGTATAAACTGTTCTGTGTTTTCTAAAGCCCTGCAAGAAATCTCTTGACAGGAGCAAACTAATAAAACGAGCAAATTAGCAGCTGCATAACTAACTTGTGTTTCCGAGCTGAAACATCATTGGTACAGGCAATTAGGTTAAAGTCATACCCGTAATAAACCAAAGTCGAGAGCAATTTGTAATGAAGAAGTGGGTCGAATAGATTCTGCAAGTACTATTACTATTAGATGTTGGTATTTCTGTCACGTAGATTGCACTAGCGATGCCATCGTTATACAATGCAAAAACCAAAGGAAATGATGGACGGAGTGTTGAACATTTCAAGCACACACCCCCAGTCAACTGATCTGGGTTTAATCCATCACCGTTCTTTAGCCCACTCTGCCACCCCAGTTCAGACATGGCCATATGCAAATCAGTCTGACCCTGTGCCTCATGGGAACAGTCCAGCCCGAACTGCCAAGCCATGTCTTCCCTGGACCGGAAACAAGCTTCCTAGGACCGGTTTCTGGCATTTCAGCCGTCTTCAGCCAGGCTTGCTTGAATCCAGTGGCAAAGTGAGCAAGGGACTCACGTCTGAGCATACCCTGCCAACTTATGGCGAACAAAGCAAAAACCAAAGGAAATGATGGACGGAGTGTTGAACATTGCAAGCACTCACCCCCAGTCAACTGATCTGGGTTTAATCCATCACCGTTCTTTAGCCCACTCTGCCACCCCAGTTCAGACATGGCCATATGCAAATCAGTCTGACCCTGTGCCTCATGAGAACAGTCCAGCCCGAACTGCCAAGCCATGTCTTCCCTGGACCGGAAACAAGCTTCCTGGGACCGGTTTCTGGCATTTCAGCCGTCTTCAGCCAGGCTTGCTTGAATCCAGTGGCAAAGTGAGCAAGGGACTCAAGTCTGAGCATACCCTGCCAACTTATGGCGAACAAAGCAAAAACCAAAGGAAATGATGGACGGAGTGTTGAACATTGCAAGCACTCACCCCCAGTCAACTGATCTGGGCTTAATCCATCACCGTTCTTTAGCCCACTCTGCCACCCCAGTTCAGACATGGCCATATGCAAATCAGTCTGACCCTGTGCCTCATGGGAACAGTCCAGCCCGAACTGCCAAGCCATGTCTTCCCTGGACCGGAAACAAGCTTCCTAGGACCGGTTTCTGGCATTTCAGCCGTCTTCAGCCAGGCTTGCTTGAATCCAGTGGCAAAGTGAGCAAGGGACTCACGTCTGAGCATACCCTGCCAACTTATGGCGCACAAAGCAAAAACCCAAAGGAAATGATGGACGGAGTGTTGAACATTGCAAGCACTCACCCCCAGTCAACTGATCTGAGTTTAATCCATCACCGTTCTTTAGCCCACTCTGCCACCCCAGTTGAGACATGGCCATATGCAAATCAGTCTGACCCTGTGCCTCATGGGAACAGTCCAGCCCGAACTGCCAAGCCATGTCTTCCCTGGACCGGAAACAAGCTTCCTAGGACCGGTTTCTGGCATTTCAGCCGTCTTCAGCCAGGCTTGCTTGAATCCAGTGGCAAAGTGAGTAAGGGACTCACGTCTGAGCATACCCTGCCAATTCATGGCGAACAAAGCAAAAACCAAAGGAAATGATGGACGGAGTGTTGAACATTGCAAGCACTCACCCCCAGTCAACTGATCTGGGTTTAATCCATCACCGTTCTTTAGCCCACTCTGCCACCCCAGTTCAGACATGGCCATATGTAAATCAGTCTGACCCTGTGCCTCATGGGAACAGTCCAGCCCGAACTGCCAAGCCATGTCTTCCCTGGCCCGGAAACAAGCTTCCTAGGACCGGTTTCTGGCATTTCAGCCGTCTTCAGCCAGGCTTGATTGAATCCAGTGGCAAAGTGAGCAAGGGACTCACGTCTGAGCATACCCTGCCAACTTTTGGCGAACAAAGCAAAAACCAAAGGAAATGATGGACGGAGTGTTGAACATTGCAAGCACTCACCCCCAGTCAACTGATCTGGGTTTAATCCATCACCATTCTTTGGCCCACTCTGCCACCCCAGTTCAGACATGGCCATATGCAAATCAGTCTGACCCTGTGCCTCATGGGAACAGTCCAGCCCGAACTGCCAAGCCATGTCTTCCCTGGACCGGAAACAAGCTTCCTAGGACGGGTTTCTGGCATTTCAGCCGTCTTCAGCCAGGCTTGCTTGAATCCAGTGGCAAAGTGAGCAAGGGACTCACGTCTGAGCATACCCTGCCAACTTATGGCGAACAAAGCAAAAACCAAAGGAAATGATGGACGGAGTGTTGAACATTGCAAGCACTCACCCCCAGTCAACTGATCTGGGTTTAATCCATCACCGTTCTTTAGAACACTCTGCCACCCCAGTTCAGACATGGCCATATGCAAATCAGTCTGACCCTGTGGCTCATGGGAACAGTGCAGCCCGAACTGCCAAGCCATGTCTTCCCTGGACCGGAAACAAGCTTCCTAGGACCGGTTTCTGGCATTTCAGCCGTCTTCAGCCAGGCTTGCTTGAATCCAGTGGCAAAGTGAGCAAGGGACTCACGTCTGAGCATACCCTGCCAACTTATGGCGAACAAAGCAAAAACCAAAGGAAAAGATGGACGGAGTGTTGAACATTGCAAGCACTCACCCCCATTCAACTGATCTGGGTTTAATCCATCACCGTTCTTTAGCCCACTCTGCCACCCCAGTTCAGACATGGCCATATGCAAATCAGTCTGACCCTGTGCCTCATGGGAACAGTCCAGCCCGAACTGCCAACCATGTCTTCCCTGGACCGGAAACAAGCTTCCTAGGACCGGTTTCTGGCATTTCAGCCGTCTTCAGCCAGGCTTGCTTGAATCCAGTGGCAACGTGAGCAAGGGACTCACGTCTGAGCATACCCTGCAAACTTATGGTGAACAAAGCAAAAACCAAAGGAAATGATGGACGGAGTGTTGAACATTGCAAGCACTCACCCCCAGTCAACTGATCTGGGTTTAATCCATCACCGTTCTTTAGCCCACTCTGCCACCCCAGTTCAGACATGGCCATATGCAAATCAGTCTGACCCTGTGACTCATGGGAACAGTCCAGCCCGAACTGCCAAGCCATGTCTTCCCTGGACCGGAAACAAGCTTCCTAGGACCGGCTTCTGGCATTTCAGCCATCTTCAGCCAGGCTTGCTTGAATCCAGTGGCAAAGTGAGCAAGGGACTCACGTCTGAGCATACCCTGCCAACTTATGGCGAACAAAGCAAAAATCAAAGAAATGATGGACGGAGTGTTGAACATTGCAAGCACTCACCCCGAGTCAACTGATCTGGGTTCAATCCATCACCGTTCTTTAGCCCACTCTGCCACCCCAGTTCAGACATGGCCATATGCAAATCAGTCTGACCCTGTGCCTCATGGGAACAGTCCAGCCCGAACTGCCAAGCCATGTCTTCCCTGGACCGGAAACAAGCTTCCTAGGACCGGTTTCTGGCATTTCAGCCGTCTTCAGCCAGGCTTGCTTGAATCCAGTGGCAAAGTGAGTAAGGGACTCACGTCTGAGAATACCCTGCCAACTTATGGCAAACAAAGCAAAAACCAAAGGAAATGATGGACGGAGTGTTGAACATTGCAAGCACTCACCCCCAGTCAACTGATCTGGGTTTAATCCATCACCGTTCTTTAGCCCACTCTGCCACCCCAGTTCAGACATGGCCATATGCAAATCAGTCTGACCCTGTGCCTCATGGGAACAGTCCAGCCCGAACTGCCAAGCCATGTCTTCCCTGGACCGGATACAAGCTTCCTAGGACCGGTTTCTGGCATTTCAGCCGTCTTCAGCCAGGCTTGCTTGAATCCAGTGGCAAAGTGAGCAAGGGACTCACGTCTGAGCATACCCTGCCAACTTATGGCGAACAAAGCAAAAACCAAAGGAAATGATGGACGGAGTGTTGAACATTGCAAGCACTCACCCCCAGTCAACTGATCTGGGTTTAATCAATCACCGTTCTTTAGCCCACTCTGCCACCCCAGTTCAGACATGGCCATATGCAAATCAGTCTGACCCTGTGCCTCATGGGAACAGTCCAGCCCGAACTGCCAAGCCATGTCTTCCCTGGACCGGAAACAAGCTTCCTAGGACCGGTTTCTGGCATTTCAGCCGTCTTCAGCCAGGCTTGCTTGAATCCAGTGGCAAAGTGAGCAAGGGACTCACGTCTGAGCATACCCTGCCAACTTATGGCGAACAAAGCAAAAACCAAAGGAAATGATGGACGGAGTGTTGAACATTGCAAGCACTCACCCCCAGTCAACTGATCTGGGTTTAATCAATCACCGTTCTTTAGCCCACTCTGCCACCCCAGTTCAGACATGGCCATATGCAAATCAGTCTGACCCTGAGCCTCATGGGAACAGTGCAGCCCGAACTGCCAAGCTATGTCTTCCCTGGACCGGAAACAAGCTTCCTAGGACCGGTTTCTGGCATTTCAACCGTCTTCAGCCAGGCTTGCTTGAATCTAGTGGCAAAGTGAGCAAGGGACTCACGTCTGAGCATACCCTGCCAACTTATGGCGAACAAAGCAAAAACCAAAGGAAAAGATGGACGGAGTGTTGAACATTGCAAGCACTCACCCCCAGTCAACTGATCTGGGTTTAATCAATCACCGTTCTTTAGCCCACTCTGCCACCCCAGTTCAGACATGGCCATATGCAAATCAGTCTGACCCTGTGCCTCATGGGAACAGTCCAGCCCGAACTGCCAAGCCATGTCTTCCCTGGACCGGAAACAAGCTTCCTAGGACCGGTTTCTGGCATTTCAGCCGTCTTCAGCCAGGCTTGCTTGAATCCAGTGGCAAAGTGAGCAAGGGACTCACGTCTGAGCATACCCTGCCAACTTATGGCGAACAAAGCAAAAACCAAAGGAAAAGATGGACGGAGTGTTGAACATTGCAAGCACTCACCCCCAGTCAACTGATCTGGGTTTAATCCATCACCGTTCTTTAGCCCACTCTGCCACCCCAGTTCAGACATGGCCATATGCAAATCAGTCTGACCCTGTGCCTCATGGGAACAGTCCAGCCCGAACTGCCAACCATGTCTTCCCTGGACCCGAAACAAGCTTCCTAGGACTGGTTTCTGGCATTTCAGCCGTCTTCAGCCAGGCTTGCTTGAATCCAGTGGCAAAGTGAGCTAGGGACTCACGTCTGAGCATACCCTGCCAACTTATGGCGAACAAAGCAAAAACCAAAGGAAATGATGGACGGAGTGTTGAACATTGCAAGCACTCACCCCCAGTCAACTGATCTGGGTTTAATCCATCACCGTTCTTTAGCCCACTCTGCCACCCCAGTTCAGACATGGCCATATGCAAATCAGTCTGACCCTGTGCCTCATGAGAACAGTCCAGCCCGAACTGCCAAGCCATGTCTTCCCTGGACCGGAAACAAGCTTCCTAGGACCGGTTTCTGGCATTTCAGCCATCTTCAGCCAGGCTTGCTTGAATCCAGTGGCAAAGTGAGCAAGGGACTCACTTCTGAGCATACCCTGCCAACTTATGGCGAACAAAGCAAAAACCAAAGGAAATGATGGACGGAGTGTTGAACATTGCAAGCACTCACCCCCAGTCAACTGATCTGGGTTTAATCCATCACCGTTCTTTAGCCCACTCTGCCACCCCAGTTCAGACATGGCCATATGCAAATCAGTCTGTCCCTGTGCCTCATGGGAACAGTCCAGCCCGAACTGCCAAGCCATGTCTTCGCTGGACCGGAAGCAAGCTTCCTAGGACCGGTTTCTGGCATTTCAGCCGTCTTCAGCCAGGCTTGCTTGAATCCAGTGGCAAAGTGAGCAAGGGACTCACGTCTGAGCATACCCTGCCAACTTATGGCGAACAAAGCAAAAACCAAAGGAAATGATGGACGGAGTGTTGAACATTGCAAGCACTCACCCCCAGTCAACTGATCTGGGTTTAATCCATCACCGTTCTTTAGCCCACTCCGCCACCCCAGTTCAGACATGGCCATATGCAAATCAGTCTGACCCTGTGCCTCATGGGAACAGTCCAGCCCGAACTGCCAAGTCATGTCTTCCCTGGACCGGAAACAAGCTTCCTAGGACCGGTTTCTGGCATTTCAGCCGTCTTCAGCCAGGCTTGCTTGAATCCAGTGGCAAAGTGAGCAAGGGACTCATGTCTGAGCATACCCTGCCAACTTATGGCGAACAAAGCAAAAACCAAAGGAAATGATGGACGGAGTGTTGAACATTGCAAGCACTCACCCCCAGTCAACTGATCTGGGTTTAATCCATCACCGTTCTTTAGCCCACTCTGCCACCCCAGTTCAGACATGGCCATATGCAAATCAGTCTGACCCTGTGCCTCATGGGAACAGTCCAGCCCGAACTGCCAAGCCATGTCTTCCCTGGACCGGAAACAAGCTTCCTAGGACCGGTTTCTGGCATTTCAGCCGTCTTCAGCCAGGCTTGCTTGAATCCAGTGGCAAAGTGAGCAAGGGACTCACGTCTGAGCATACCCTGCCAACTTATGGCGAACAAAGCAAAAACCAAAGGAAATGATGGACGGAGTGTTGAACATTGCAAGCACTCACCCCCAGTCAACTGATCTGGGTTTAATCAATCACCGTTCTTTAGCCCACTCTGCCACCCCAGTTCAGACATGGCCATATGCAAATCAGTCTGACCCTGTGCCTCATGGGAACAGTGCAGCCCGAACTGCCAAGCCATGTCTTCCCTGGACCGGAAACAAGCTTCCTAGGACCGGTTTCTGGCATTTCAGCCGTCTTCAGCCAGGCTTGCTTGAATCCAGTGGCAAAGTGAGCAAGGGACTCACGTCTGAGCATACCCTGCCAACTTATGGCGAACAAAGCAAAAACCAAAGGAAAAGATGGACGGAGTGTTGAACATTGCAAGCACTCACCCCCAGTCAACTGATCTGGGTTTAATCCATCACCGTTCTTTAGCCCACTCTGCCACCCCAGTTCAGACATGGCCATATGCAAATCAGTCTGACCCTGTGCCTCATGGGAACAGTCCAGCCCGAACTGCCAACCATGTCTTCCCTGGACCCGAAACAAGCTTCCTAGGACCGGTTTCTGGCATTTCAGCCGTCTTCAGCCAGGCTTGCTTGAATCCAGTGGCAAAGTGAGCTAGGGACTCACGTCTGAGCATACCCTGCCAACTTATGGCGAACAAAGCAAAAACCAAAGGAAATGATGGACGGAGTGTTGAACATTGCAAGCACTCACCCCCAGTCAACTGATCTGGGTTTAATCCATCACCGTTCTTTAGCCCACTCTGCCACCCCAGTTCAGACATGGCCATATGCAAATCAGTCTGACCCTGTGCCTCATGAGAACAGTCCAGCCCGAACTGCCAAGCCATGTCTTCCCTGGACCGGAAACAAGCTTCCTAGGACCGGTTTCTGGCATTTCAGCCATCTTCAGCCAGGCTTGCTTGAATCCAGTGGCAAAGTGAGCAAGGGTCTCACTTCTGAGCATACCCTGCCAACTTATGGCGAACAAAGCAAAAACCAAAGGAAATGATGGACGGAGTGTTGAACATTGCAAGCACTCACCCCCAGTCAACTGATCTGGGTTTAATCCATCACCGTTCTTTAGCCCACTCTGCCACCCCAGTTCAGACATGGCCATATGCAAATCAGTCTGTCCCTGTGCCTCATGGGAACAGTCCAGCCCGAACTGCCAAGCCATGTCTTCGCTGGACCGGAAACAAGCTTCCTAGGACCGGTTTCTGGCATTTCAGCCGTCTTCAGCCAGGCTTGCTTGAATCCAGTGGCAAAGTGAGCAAGGGACTCACGTCTGAGCATACCCTGCCAACTTATGGCGAACAAAGCAAAAACCAAAGGAAATGATGGACGGAGTGTTGAACATTGCAAGCACTCACCCCCAGTCAACTGATCTGGGTTTAATCCATCACCGTTCTTTAGCCCACTCTGCCACCCCAGTTCAGACATGGCCATATGCAAATCAGTCTGACCCTGTGCCTCATGGGAACAGTCCAGCCCGAACTGCCAAGTCATGTCTTCCCTGGACCGGAAACAAGCTTCCTAGGACCGGTTTCTGGCATTTCAGCCGTCTTCAGCCAGGCTTGCTTGAATCCAGTGGCAAAGTGAGCAAGGGACTCATGTCTGAGCATACCCTGCCAACTTATGGCGAACAAAGCAAAAACCAAAGGAAATGATGGACGGAGTGTTGAACATTGCAAGCACTCACCCCCAGTCAACTGATCTGGGTTTAATCCATCACTGTTCTTTAGCCCACTCTGCCACCCCAGTTCAGACATGGCCATATGCAAATCAGTCTGACCCTGTGCCTCATGGGAACAGTCCAGCCCGAACTGCCAAGCCATGTCTTCCCTGGACTGGAAACAAGCTTCCTAGGACCGGTTTCTGGCATTTCAGCTGTCTTCAGCCAGGCTTGCTTGAATCCAGTGGCAAAGTGAGCAAGGGACTCACGTCTGAGCATACCCTGCCAACTTATGGCGAACAAAGCAAAAACCAAAGGAAATAATGGACGGAGTGTTGAACATTGCAAGCACTCACCCCCAGTTAACTGATCTGGGTTTAATCCATCACCGTTCTTTAGCCCACTCTGCCACCCCAGTTCAGACATGGCCATATGCAAATCAGTCTGACCCTGTGCCTCATGGGAACAGTCCAGCCCGAACTGCCAAGCCATGTCTTCCCTGGACCGGAAACAAGCTTCCTAGGACCGGTTTCTGGCATTTCAGCCGTCTTCAGCCAGGCTTGCTTGAATCCAGTGGCAAAGTGAGCAAGGGACTCACGTCTGAGCATACCCTGCCAATTTATGGTGAACAAAGCAAAGACCAAAGGAAATGATGGACGGAGTGTTGAACATTGCAAGCACTCACCCCCAGTCAACTGATCTGGGTTTAATCCATCACCGTTCTTTAGCCCACTCTGCCACCCCAGTTCAGACATGGCCATATGACATGGCCATATGCAAATCAGTCTGGCAAGCAAACAAGTTGGCAGGGTATGCTCAGACGTGAGTCCCTTGCTCACTTTGCCACTGGATTCAAGCAAGCCTGGCTGAAGACGGCTGAAATGCCGGAAACCGGTCCTAGGAAGCTTGTTTCCGGTCCAGGGAAGACATGGCTTGGCAGTTCGGGCTGGACTGTTCCCATGAGGCACAGGGTCAGACTGATTTGCATATGGCCATGTCTGAACTGGGGTGGCAGAGTGGGCTAAAGAACGGTGATGGATTAAACCCAGATCAGTTGACTGGGGGTGAGTGCTTGCAATGTTCAACACTCCGTCCATCATTTCCTTTGGTTTTTGCTTTGTTCGGCATAAGTTGGCAGGGTATGCTCAGACGTGAGTCCCTTGCTCAGTTTGCCACTGGATTCAAGCCAGCCTTGTTGAAGACGGCTGAAATGCCAGAAACCGGTCCTAGGAAGCTTGTTTCCGGTCCAGGGAAGACATGGCTTGGCAGTTCGGGCTGGACTGTTCCCATGAGGCACAGGGTCAGACTGATTTGCATATGGCCATGTCTGAACTGGGGTGGCAGAGTGGGCTAAAGAACGGTGATGGATTAAACCCAGATCAGTTGACTGGGGGTGAGTGCTTGCAATGTTCAACACTCCGTCCATCATTTCCTTTGGTTTTTGCTTTGTTCGCCATAAGTTGGCAGGGTATGCCCAGACGTGAGTCCCTTGCTCACTTTGCCACTGGATTCAAGCAAGCCTGGCTGAATACGGCTGAAATGCCAGAAACCGGTCCTAGGAAGCTTGTTTCCGGTCCAGGGAAGACATGGCTTGGCAGTTCGGGCTGGACTGTTCCCATGAGGCACAGGGTCAGACTGATTTGCATATGGCCATGTCTGAACTGGGGTGGCAGAGTGGGCTAAAGAACGGTGATGGATTAAACCCAGATCAGTTGACTAGGGGTGAGTGCTTGCAATGTTCAACACTCCGTCCATCATTTCCTTTGGTTTTTGCTTTGTTCGCCATAAGTTGGCAGGGTATTCTCGGATGTGAGTCCCTTGCTCACTTTGCCACTGGATTCAAGCAAGCCTGGCTGAAGACGGCTGAAATGCCAGAAACCGGTCCTAGGAAGCTTGTTTCCGGTCCAGGGAAGACATGGCTTGGCAGTTCGGGCTGGACTGTTCCCATGAGGCACAGGGTCAGACTGATTTGCATATGGCCATGTCTGAACTGGGGTGGCAGAGTGGGCTAAAGAACGGTGATGGATTAAACCCAGATCAGTTGACTGGGGGTGAGTGCTTGCAATGTTCAAAACTCCGTCCATCATTTCCTTTGGTTTTTGCTTTGTTCGCCATAAGTTGGCAGGGTATGCTCAGAAGTGAGTCCCTTGCTCACTTTGCCACTGGATTCAAGCAAGCCTGGCTGAAGACGGCTGAAATGCCAGAAACCGGTCCTAGGAAGCTTGTTTCCGGTCCAGGGAAGACATGGCTTGGCAGTTCGGGCTGGACTGTTCTCATGAGTAGGCCTGGGCGTAGCACTATGCTACGCTCGCGTAGTTTGCGAAGTTCGCGCTACTTCGCGCTACGCGAACTGCACGTAGCACAGTGCGAACACGCGTAGCGTAGTGTTGCGTAGTGCTGCGGTCATTTTTTGCTTGCTCGCGGTCCTCAACGTCAAGTTGGCGACCGCGAGCAAGCAAAATGACATCCTGGCGAGACTTTTTCCTTGTTCGCGATCGCGAGCATGGAAAATAAACCTCCCGGCGAGATTCCCAACGCGAGAAGGTCAGGTTTCTCATTGCGAGGGGTCGCGTATGCTCGCGACCGCTCGCGATGAGAAACTACCAGTTCGCGTTGAGAAAGCTGCAGCTCGAGTAAAAATCTACTCGAGCAGCAGAAAACTACAGCTCGCACTGTGCAAGATGCCATTTTCAATGATTGCACAGTGCCGGTTGCTTGTCCGCACTGTGCAATCATTGAAAACAACATCTTGCACAGTGCGAACGTGTTACTTCGCAGTTCGCGAAGTGCTACGCGTAGCTCGCGTAGTGCGAACTTCACTTTGCGTAGCTTCGCGAAGTGCCACTTCGCGAACTACGCCCACCCTTACTCATGAGGCACAGGGTCAGACTGATTTGCATATGGCCATGTCTGAACTGGGGTGGCAGAGTGGGCTAAAGAACGGTGATGGATTAAACCCAGATCAGTTGACTGGGGGTGAGTGCTTGCAATGTTCAACACTCCGTCCATCATTTCCTTTGGTTTTTGCTTTGTTCGCCATAAGTTGGCAGGGTATGCTCAGACTTGAGTCCCTTGCTCACTTTGCCACTGGATTCAAGCAAGCCTGGCTGAAGACGGCTGAAATGCCAGAAACCGGTCCTAGGAAGCTTGTTTCCGGTCCAGGGAAGACATGGTTGGCAGTTCGGGCTGGACTGTTCTCATGAGGCACAGGGTCAGACTGATTTGCATATGGCCATGTCTGAACTGGGGTGGCAGAGTGGGCTAAAGAACGGTGATGGATTAAACCCAGTTTAGTTGACTGGGGGTGAGTGCTTGCAATGTTCAACACTCCGTCCATCATTTCCTTTGGTTTTTGCTTTGTTCGCCATAAGTTGGCAGGGTATGCTCAGACGTGAGTCCCTTGCTCACTTTGCCACTGGATTCAAGCAAGCCTGGCTGAAGACGGCTGAAATGCCAGAAACCGGTCCTAGGAAGCTTGTTTCCGGTCCAGGGAAGACATGGACATGGAAGTTCGGGCTGGACTGTTCCCATGAGGCACAGGGTCAGACTGATTTGCATATGGCCATGTCTGAACTGGGGTGGCAGAGTGGGCTAAAGAACGGTGATGGATTAAACCCAGATCAGTTGACTGGGGGTGAGTGCTTGCAATGTTCAACACTCCGTCCATCATTTCCTTTGGTTTTTGCTTTGTTCGCCATAAGTTGGCAGGGTATGCTCAGACGTGAGTCCCTTGCTCACTTTGCCACTGGATTCAAGCAAGCCTGGCTGAAGACGGCTGAAATGCCAGAAACCGGTCCTAGGAAGCTTGTTTCCGGTCCAGGGAAGACATGGACATGGAAGTTCGGGCTGGACTGTTCCCATGAGGCACAGGGTCAGACTGATTTGCATATGGCCATGTCTGAACTGGGGTGGCAGAGTGGGCTAAAGAACGGTGATGGATTAAACCCAGATCAATTGACTGGGGGTGAGTGCTTGCAATGTTCAACACTCCGTCCATCTTTTCCTTTGGTTTTTGCTTTGTTCGCCATAAGTTGGCAGGGTATGCTCAAACGTGAGTCCCTTGCTCACTTTGCCACTGGATTCAAGCAATCTTGGCTGAAGACCGCTGAAATGCCAGAAACCGGTCCTAGGAAGCTTGTTTCCGGTCCAGGGAAGACATGGCTTGGCAGTTCGGGCTGGACTGTTCCCATGAGGCACAGGGTCAGACTGATTTGCATATGGCCATGTCTGAACTGAGGTGGCAGAGTGGGCTAAAGAACGGTGATGGATTAAACCCAGATCAGTTGACTAGGGGTGAGTGCTTGCAATGTTCAACACTCCGTCCATCATTTCCTTTGGTTTTTGCTTTGTTCGCCATAAGTTGGCAGGGTATGCTCAGACGTGAGTCCCTTGCTCACTTTGCCACTGGATTCAAGCAAGCCTGGCTGAAGACGGCTGAAATGCCAGAAACCGGTCCTAGGAAGCTTGTTTCCGGTCCAGGGAAGACATGGCTTGGCAGTTCGGGCTGGACTGTTCCCATGAGGCACAGGGTCAGACTGATTTGCATATGGCCATGTCTGAACTGGGGTGGCAGAGTGGGCTAAAGAACGGTGATGGATTAAACCCAGATCAGTTGACTGGGGGTGAGTGCTTGCAATGTTCAACACTCCGTCCATCATTTCCTTTGGTTTTTGCTTTGTTCGCCATAAGTTGGCAGGGTATGCTCAGACGTGAGTCCCTTGCTCACTTTGCCACTGGATTCAAGCAAGCCTGGCTGAAGACGGCTGAAATGCCAGAAACCGGTCCTAGGAAGCTTGTTTCCGGTCCAGGGAAGACATGGACATTGAAGTTCGGGCTGGACTGTTCCCATGAGGCACAGGGTCAGACTGATTTGCATATGGCCATGTCTGAACTGGGGTGGCAGAGTGGGCTAAAGAACGGTGATGGATTAAACCCAGATCAATTGACTGGGGGTGAGTGCTTGCAATGTTCAACACTCCGTCCATCTTTTCCTTTGGTTTTTGCTTTGTTCGCCATAAGTTGGCAGGGTATGCTCAGACGTGAGTCCCTTGCTCACTTTGCCACTGGATTCAAGCAATCCTGGCTGAAGACGGCTGAAATGCCAGAAACCGGTCCTAGGAAGCTTGTTTCCGGTCCAGGGAAGACATGGCTTGGCAGTTCGGGCTGGACTGTTCCCATGAGGCACAGGGTCAGACTGATTTGCATATGGCCATGTCTGAACTGGGGTGGCAGAGTGGGCTAAAGAACGGTGATGGATTAAACCCAGATCAGTTGACTAGGGGTGAGTGCTTGCAATGTTCAACACTCCGTCCATCATTTCCTTTGGTTTTTGCTTTGTTCGCCATAAGTTGGCAGGGTATGCTCAGACGTGAGTCCCTTGCTCACTTTGCCACTGGATTCAAGCAAGCCTGGCTGAAGACGGCTGAAATGCCAGAAACCGGTCCTAGGAAGCTTGTTTCCGGTCCAGGGAAGACATGGCTTGGCAGTTCGGGCTGGACTGTTCCCATGAGGCACAGGGTCAGACTGATTTGCATATAGCCATGTCTGAACTGGGGTGGCAGAGTGGGCTAAAGAACGGTGATGGATTAAACCCAGATCAGTTGACTGGGGGTGAGTGCTTGCAATGTTCAACACTCCGTCCATCATTTCCTTTCGTTTTTGCTTTGTTCGCCATAAGTTGGCAGGGTATGCTCAGAAGTGAGTCCCTTGCTCACTTTGCCACTGGATTCAAGCAAGCCTGGCTGAAGACGGCTGAAATGCCAGAAACCGGTCCTAGGAAGCTTGTTTCCGGTCCAGGGAAGACATGGCTTGGCAGTTCGGGCTGAACTGTTCTCATGAGGCACAGGGTCAGACTGATTTGCATATGGCCATGTCTGAACTGGGGTGGCAGAGTGGGCTAAAGAACGGTGATGGATTAAACCCAGATCAGTTGACTGGGGGTGAGTGCTTGCAATGTTCAACACTCCGTCCATCATTTCCTTTGGTTTTTGCTTTGTTCGCCATAAGTTGGCAGGGTATGCACAGACTTGAGTCCCTTGCTCACTTTGCCACTGGATTCAAGCAAGCCTGGCTGAAGACGGCTGAAATGCCAGAAACCGGTCCTAGGAAGCTTGTTTCCGGTCCAGGGAAGACATGGTTGGCAGTTCGGGCTGGACTGTTCCCATGAGGCACAGGGTCAGACTGATTTGCATATGGCCATGTCTGAACTGGGGTGGCAGAGTGGGCTAAAGAACGGTGATGGATTAAACCCAGATCAGTTGACTGGGGGTGAGTGCTTGCAATGTTCAACACTCCGTCCATCATTTCCTTTGGTTTTTGCTTTGTTCGCCATAAGTTGGCAGGGTATGCTCAGACGTGAGTCCCTTGCTCACTTTGCCACTGGATTCAAGCAAGCCTGGCTGAAGACGGCTGAAATGCCAGAAACCGGTCCTAGGAAGCTTGTTTCCGGTCCAGGGAAGACATGGACATGGAAGTTCGGGCTGGACTGTTCCCATGAGGCACAGGGTCAGACTGATTTGCATATGGCCATGTCTGAACTGGGGTGGCAGAGTGGGCTAAAGAACGGTGATGGATTAAACCCAGATCAATTGACTGGGGGTGAGTGCTTGCAATGTTCAACACTCCGTCCATCTTTTCCTTTGGTTTTTGCTTTGTTCGCCATAAGTTGGCAGGGTATGCTCAGACGTGAGTCCCTTGCTCACTTTGCCACTGGATTCAAGCAATCCTGGCTGAAGACCGCTGAAATGCCAGAAACCGGTCCTAGGAAGCTTGTTTCCGGTCCAGGGAAGACATGGCTTGGCAGTTCGGGCTGGACTGTTCCCATGAGGCACAGGGTCAGACTGATTTGCATATGGCCATGTCTGAACTGAGGTGGCAGAGTGGGCTAAAGAACGGTGATGGATTAAACCCAGATCAGTTGACTAGGGGTGAGTGCTTGCAATGTTCAACACTCCGTCCATCATTTCCTTTGGTTTTTGCTTTGTTCGCCATAAGTTGGCAGGGTATGCTCAGACGTGAGTCCCTTGCTCACTTTGCCACTGGATTCAAGCAAGCCTGGCTGAAGACGGCTGAAATGCCAGAAACCGGTCCTAGGAAGCTTGTTTCCGGTCCAGGGAAGACATGGCTTGGCAGTTCGGGCTGGACTGTTCCCATGAGGCACAGGGTCAGACTGATTTGCATATGGCCATGTCTGAACTGGGGTGGCAGAGTGGGCTAAAGAACGGTGATGGATTAAACCCAGATCAGTTGACTGGGGGTGAGTGCTTGCAATGTTCAACACTCCGTCCATCATTTCCTTTGGTTTTTGCTTTGTTCGCCATAAGTTGGCAGGGTATGCTCAGACGTGAGTCCCTTGCTCACTTTGCCACTGGATTCAAGCAAGCCTGGCTGAAGACGGCTGAAATGCCAGAAACCGGTCCTAGGAAGCTTGTTTCCGGTCCAGGGAAGACATGGACATGGAAGTTCGGGCTGGACTGTTCCCATGAGGCACAGGGTCAGACTGATTTGCATATGGCCATGTCTGAACTGGGGTGGCAGAGTGGGCTAAAGAACGGTGATGGATTAAACCCAGATCAATTGACTGGGGGTGAGTGCTTGCAATGTTCAACACTCCGTCCATCTTTTCCTTTGGTTTTTGCTTTGTTCGCCATAAGTTGGCAGGGTATGCTCAGACGTGAGTCCCTTGCTCACTTTGCCACTGGATTCAAGCAATCCTGGCTGAAGACGGCTGAAATGCCAGAAACCGGTCCTAGGAAGCTTGTTTCCGGTCCAGGGAAGACATGGCTTGGCAGTTCGGGCTGGACTGTTCCCATGAGGCACAGGGTCAGACTGATTTGCATATGGCCATGTCTGAACTGGGGTGGCAGAGTGGGCTAAAGAACGGTGATGGATTAAACCCAGATCAGTTGACTAGGGGTGAGTGCTTGCAATGTTCAACACTCCGTCCATCATTTCCTTTGGTTTTTGCTTTGTTCGCCATAAGTTGGCAGGGTATGCTCAGACGTGAGTCCCTTGCTCACTTTGCCACTGGATTCAAGCAAGCCTGGCTGAAGACGGCTGAAATGCCAGAAACCGGTCCTAGGAAGCTTGTTTCCGGTCCAGGGAAGACATGGCTTGGCAGTTCGGGCTGGACTGTTCCCATGAGGCACAGGGTCAGACTGATTTGCATATAGCCATGTCTGAACTGGGGTGGCAGAGTGGGCTAAAGAACGGTGATGGATTAAACCCAGATCAGTTGACTGGGGGTGAGTGCTTGCAATGTTCAACACTCCGTCCATCATTTCCTTTCGTTTTTGCTTTGTTCGCCATAAGTTGGCAGGGTATGCTCAGAAGTGAGTCCCTTGCTCACTTTGCCACTGGATTCAAGCAAGCCTGGCTGAAGACGGCTGAAATGCCAGAAACCGGTCCTAGGAAGCTTGTTTCCGGTCCAGGGAAGACATGGCTTGGCAGTTCGGGCTGAACTGTTCTCATGAGGCACAGGGTCAGACTGATTTGCATATGGCCATGTCTGAACTGGGGTGGCAGAGTGGGCTAAAGAACGGTGATGGATTAAACCCAGATCAGTTGACTGGGGGTGAGTGCTTGCAATGTTCAACACTCCGTCCATCATTTCCTTTGGTTTTTGCTTTGTTCGCCATAAGTTGGCAGGGTATGCACAGACTTGAGTCCCTTGCTCACTTTGCCACTGGATTCAAGCAAGCCTGGCTGAAGACGGCTGAAATGCCAGAAACCGGTCCTAGGAAGCTTGTTTCCGGTCCAGGGAAGACATGGTTGGCAGTTCGGGCTGGACTGTTCCCATGAGGCACAGGGTCAGACTGATTTGCATATGGCCATGTCTGAACTGGGGTGGCAGAGTGGGCTAAAGAACGGTGATGGATTAAACCCAGATCAGTTGACTGGGGGTGAGTGCTTGCAATGTTCAACACTCCGTCCATCATTTCCTTTGGTTTTTGCTTTGTTCGCCATAAGTTGGCAGGGTATGCTCAGACGTGAGTCCCTTGCTCACTTTGCCACTGGATTCAAGCAAGCCTGGCTGAAGACGGCTGAAATGCCAGAAACCGGTCCTAGGAAGCTTGTTTCCGGTCCAGGGAAGACATGGACATGGAAGTTCGGGCTGGACTGTTCCCATGAGGCACAGGGTCAGACTGATTTGCATATGGCCATGTCTGAACTGGGGTGGCAGAGTGGGCTAAAGAACGGTGATGGATTAAACCCAGATCAATTGACTGGGGGTGAGTGCTTGCAATGTTCAACACTCCGTCCATCTTTTCCTTTGGTTTTTGCTTTGTTCGCCATAAGTTGGCAGGGTATGCTCAGACGTGAGTCCCTTGCTCACTTTGCCACTGGATTCAAGCAATCCTGGCTGAAGACGGCTGAAATGCCAGAAACCGGTCCTAGGAAGCTTGTTTCCGGTCCAGGGAAGACATGGCTTGGCAGTTCGGGCTGGACTGTTCCCATGAGGCACAGGGTCAGACTGATTTGCATATGGCCATGTCTGAACTGGGGTGGCAGAGTGGGCTAAAGAACGGTGATGGATTAAACCCAGATCAGTTGACTAGGGGTGAGTGCTTGCAATGTTCAACACTCCGTCCATCATTTCCTTTGGTTTTTGCTTTGTTCGCCATAAGTTGGCAGGGTATGCTCAGACGTGAGTCCCTTGCTCACTTTGCCACTGGATTCAAGCAAGCCTGGCTGAAGACGGCTGAAATGCCAGAAACCGGTCCTAGGAAGCTTGTTTCTGGTCCAGGGAAGACATGGCTTGGCAGTTCGGGCTGGACTGTTCCCATGAGGCACAGGGTCAGACTGATTTGCATATAGCCATGTCTGAACTGGGGTGGCAGAGTGGGCTAAAGAACGGTGATGGATTAAACCCAGATCAGTTGACTGGGGGTGAGTGCTTGCAATGTTCAACACTCCGTCCATCATTTCCTTTCGTTTTTGCTTTGTTCGCCATAAGTTGGCAGGGTATGCTCAGAAGTGAGTCCCTTGCTCACTTTGCCACTGGATTCAAGCAAGCCTGGCTGAAGACGGCTGAAATGCCAGAAACCGGTCCTAGGAAGCTTGTTTCCGGTCCAGGGAAGACATGGCTTGGCAGTTCGGGCTGAACTGTTCTCATGAGGCACAGGGTCAGACTGATTTGCATATGGCCATGTCTGAACTGGGGTGGCAGAGTGGGCTAAAGAACGGTGATGGATTAAACCCAGATCAGTTGACTGGGGGTGAGTGCTTGCAATGTTCAACACTCCGTCCATCATTTCCTTTGGTTTTTGCTTTGTTCGCCATAAGTTGGCAGGGTATGCTCAGACTTGAGTCCCTTGCTCACTTTGCCACTGGATTCAAGCAAGCCTGGCTGAAGACGGCTGAAATGCCAGAAACCGGTCCTAGGAAGCTTGTTTCCGGTCCAGGGAAGACATGGTTGGCAGTTCGGGCTGGACTGTTCCCATGAGGCACAGGGTCAGACTGATTTGCATATGGCCATGTCTGAACTGGGGTGGCAGAGTGGGCTAAAGAACGGTGATGGATTAAACCCAGATCAGTTGACTGGGGGTGAGTGCTTGCAATGTTCAACACTCCGTCCATCATTTCCTTTGGTTTTTGCTTTGTTCGCCATAAGTTGGCAGGGTATGCTCAGACGTGAGTCCCTTGCTCACTTTGCCACTGGATTCAAGCAAGCCAGGCTGAAAACGGCTGAAATGCCAGAAACCGGTCCTAGGAAGCTTGTTTCCGGTCCAGGGAAGACATGGACGTGGCAGTTCGGGCTGGACTGTTCCCATGAGGCACAGGGTCAGACTGATTTGCATATGGCCATGTCTGAACTGGGGTGGCAGAGTGGGCTAAAGAACGGTGATGGATTAAACCCAGATCAGTTGACTGGGGGTGAGTGCTTACAATGTTCAACACTCCGTCCATCTTTTCCTTTGGTTTTTGCTTTGTTCGCCATAAGTTGGCAGGGTATGCTCAGACGTGAGTCCCTTGCTCACTTTGCCACTGGATTCAAGCAAGCCTGGCTGAAGACGGCTGAAATGCCAGAAACCGGTCCTTGGAAGCTTGTTTCCGGTCCAGCGAAGACATGGCTTGGCAGTTCGGGCTGGACTGTTCCCATGAGGCACAGGGTCAGACTGATTTGCATATGGCCATGTCTGAACTGGGGTGGCAGAGTGGGCTAAAGAACGGTGATGGATTAAACCCAGATCAGTTGACTGGGGGTGAGTGCTTGCAATGTTCAACACTCCGTCCATCTTTCCTTTGGTTTTTGCTTTGTTAGCCATAAGTTGGCAGGGTATGCTCAGACGTGAGTCCCTTGCTCACTTTGCCACTGGATTCAAGCAAGCCTGGCTGAAGACGGCTGAAATGCCAGAAACCGGTCCTAGGAAGCTTGTTTCCGGTCCAGGGAAGACATGGCTTGGCAGTTCGGGCTGGACTGTTCCCATGAGGCACAGGGTCAGACTGATTTGCATATGGCCATGTCTGAACTGGGGTGGCAGAGTGGGCTAAAGAACGGTGATGGATTAAACCCAGATCAGTTGACTGGGGGTGAGTGCTTGCAATGTTCAACACTCCGTCCATCATTTCCTTTGGTTTTTGCTTTGTTCGCCATAAGTTGGCAGGGTATGCTCAGACGTGAGTCCCTTGCTCACTTTGCCACTGGATTCAAGCAAGCCTGGCTGAAGACGGCTGAAATGCCAGAAACCGGTCCTAGGAAGCTTGTTTCCGGTCCAGGGAAGACATGGCTTGGCAGTTCGGGCTGGACTGTTCCCATGAGGCACAGGGTCAGACTGATTTGCATATGGCCATGTCTGAACTGGGGTGGCAGAGTGGGCTAAAGAACGGTGATGGATTAAACCCAGATCAGTTGACTGGGGGTGAGTGCTTGCAATGTTCAACACTCCGTCCATCATTTCCTTTGGTTTTTGCTTTGTTCGCCATAAGTTGGCAGGGTATGCTCAGACTTGAGTCCCTTGCTCACTTTGCCACTGGATTCAAGCAAGCCTGGCTGAAGACGGCTGAAATGCCAGAAACCGGTCCTAGGAAGCTTGTTTCCGGTCCAGGGAAGACATGGTTGGCAGTTCGGGCTGGACTGTTCCCATGAGGCACAGGGTCAGACTGATTTGCATATGGCCATGTCTGAACTGGGGTGGCAGAGTGGGCTAAAGAACGGTGATGGATTAAACCCAGATCAGTTGACTGGGGGTGAGTGCTTGCAATGTTCAACACTCCGTCCATCATTTCCTTTGGTTTTTGCTTTGTTCGCCATAAGTTGGCAGGGTATGCTCAGACGTGAGTCCCTTGCTCACTTTGCCACTGGATTCAAGCAAGCCTGGCTGAAGACGGCTGAAATGCCAGAAACCGGTCCTAGGAAGCTTGTTTCCGGTCCAGGGAAGACATGGCTTGGCAGTTCGGGCTGGACTGTTCCCATGAGGCACAGGGTCAGACTGATTTGCATATAGCCATGTCTGAACTGGGGTGGCAGAGTGGGCTAAAGAACGGTGATGGATTAAACCCAGATCAGTTGACTGGGGGTAAGTGCTTGCAATGTTCAACACTCCGTCCATCATTTCCTTTCGTTTTTGCTTTGTTCGCCATAAGTTGGCAGGGTATGCTCAGAAGTGAGTCCCTTGCTCACTTTGCCACTGGATTCAAGCAAGCCTGGCTGAAGACGGCTGAAATGCCAGAAACCGGTCCTAGGAAGCTTGTTTCCGGTCCAGGGAAGACATGGCTTGGCAGTTCGGGCTGAACTGTTCTCATGAGGCACAGGGTCAGACTGATTTGCATATGGCCATGTCTGAACTGGGGTGGCAGAGTGGGCTAAAGAACGGTGATGGATTAAACCCAGATCAGTTGACTGGGGGTGAGTGCTTGCAATGTTCAACACTCCGTCCATCATTTCCTTTGGTTTTTGCTTAGTTCGCCATAAGTTGGCAGGGTATGCTCAGACGTGAGTCCCTTGCTCACTTTGCCACTGGATTCAAGCAAGCCAGGCTGAAGACGGCTGAAATGCCAGAAACCGGTCCTAGGAAGCTTGTTTCCGGTCCAGGGAAGACATGGACGTGGCAGTTCGGGCTGGACTGTTCCCATGAGGCACAGGGTCAGACTGATTTGCATATGGCCATGTCTGAACTGGGGTGGCAGAGTGGGCTAAAGAACGGTGATGGATTAAACCCAGATCAGTTGACTGGGGGTGAGTGCTTACAATGTTCAACACTCCGTCCATCTTTTCCTTTGGTTTTTGCTTTGTTCGCCATAAGTTGGCAGGGTATGCTCAGACGTGAGTCCCTTGCTCACTTTGCCACTGGATTCAAGCAAGCCTGGCTGAAGACGGCTGAAATGCCAGAAACCGGTCCTTGGAAGCTTGTTTCCGGTCCAGGGAAGACATGGCTTGGCAGTTCGGGCTGGACTGTTCCCATGAGGCACAGGGTCAGACTGATTTGCATATGGCCATGTCTGAACTGGGGTGGCAGAGTGGGCTAAAGAACGGTGATGGATTAAACCCAGATCAGTTGACTGGGGGTGAGTGCTTGCAATGTTCAACACTCCGTCCATCTTTTCCTTTGGTTTTTGCTTTGTTCACCATAAGTTGGCAGGGTATGCTCAGACGTGAGTCCCTTGCTCACTTTGCCACTGGATTCAAGCAAGCCTGGCTGAAGACGGCTGAAATGCCAGAAACCGGTCCTAGGAAGCTTGTTTCCGGTCCAGGGAAGACATGGCTTGGCAGTTCGGGCTGGACTGTTCCCATGAGGCACAGGGTCAGACTGATTTGCATATGGCCATGTCTGAACTGGGGTGGCAGAGTGGGCTAAAGAACGGTGATGGATTAAACCCAGATCAGTTGACTGGGGGTGAGTGCTTGCAATGTTCAACACTCCGTCCATCATTTCCTTTGGTTTTTGCTTTGTTCGCCATAAGTTGGCAGGGTATGCTCAGACGTGAGTCCCTTGCTCACTTTGCCACTGGATTCAAGCAAGCCTGGCTGAAGACGGCTGAAATGCCAGAAACCGGTCCTAGGAAGCTTGTTTCCGGTCCAGGGAAGACATGGCTTGGCAGTTCGGGCTGGACTGTTCCCATGAGGCACAGGGTCAGACTGATTTGCATATGGCCATGTCTGAACTGGGGTGGCAGAGTGGGCTAAAGAACGGTGATGGATTAAACCCAGATCAGTTGACTGGGGGTGAGTGCTTGCAATGTTCAACACTCCGTCCATCATTTCCTTTGGTTTTTGCTTTGTTCGCCATTAGTTGGCAGGGTATGCTCAGACGTGAGTCCCTTGCTCACTTTGCCACTGGATTCAAGCAAGCCTGGCTGAAGACGGCTGAAATGCCAGAAACCGGTCCTAGGAAGCTTGTTTCCGGTCCAGGGAAGACATGGCTTGGCAGTTCGGGCTGGACTGTTCTCATGAGGCACAGGGTCAGACTGATTTGCATATGGCCATGTCTGAACTGGGGTGGCAGAGTGGGCTAAAGAACGGTGATGGATTAAACCCAGATCAGTTGACTGGGGGCGAGTGCTTGCAATGTTCAACACTCCGTCCATCATTTCCTTTGGTTTTTGCTTTGTTCGCCATAAGTTGGCAGGGTATGCTCAGACGTGAGTTCCTTGCTCACTTTGCCACTGGATTCAAGCAAGCCTGGCTGAAGACGGCTGAAATGCCAGAAACCGGTCCTAGGAAGCTTGTTTCCGGTCCAGGGAAGACATGGCTTGGCAGTTCGGGCTGGACTGTTCCCATGAGGCACAGGGTCAGACTGATTTGCATATGGCCATGTCTGAACTGGGGTGGCAGAGTGGGCTAAAGAACGGTGATGGATTAAACCCAGATCAGATGACTGGGGGTGAGTGCTTGCAATGTTCAATACCCCGTCCATCATTTCCTTTGGTTTTTGCATCGTTATACAATGACGTGCACATCTGGAAAAGTGCTAAATTAAGATTGGCAGTAAATGATTTGTGCAAAAATATTTTTTTTTACTGCCCAAATTTCAGGGAAACGCAGGTCTTTAATGCAATATATGGTAACAAGACATAGCAGCTCAAAAGTACATGGGTGCAATCTGTGTGATACAGCCTCTGGATATACCCTTGTTACTTTTTTCTGAATATGTGCAAGCCTGAAATGATCTTCCCCATCTGTCCTCACCTCTGTAAATGTCCTGACCCAACCCTTCATTCATCTCACGCCCTATGTTTATGAACTAAGTGGCACCAGTTGATCCAGTTCCTTACACTGCAGTGGGCAGCTGTCAGATAAAAGTTGAACACTGACTGATCAGCTTAATTCTTTATCCTCACACGTGCAGCATACGACATAATACTTTCTTTTGCTTTTCTTTTTTTCAAGAAGTTGTCCCACTCTAGGGTTCTTCATCATACTGCTTTTTTATTGTTCTTTATTCGTTTTTTGCAAAACAGATATCTGCGTGTATAGGTATGTTACATGGCGATCATTCGGGCATGTAGTTGTACATATACTACAGGAAAACATCAGTTTGCCAGACATTATAATAAACACAAAAATCGTACGAGTTGGAAAAACAACACTTCATAACCCCCCATGACTGCCGATCACGTGCCGGGACCCCGGTCCAGGAAGAACCAACTCACCTCTAAGTACATGAGTGGCTGACATAAATTCATCCAATGACATCCGTTACCTCATGGAGGGCGTGTAATGGATTTAGGAGCATATTCACATGGATTTATCGCTGAGTTAACGGCCCTTCATAGCAGCCAAAGTTGCGATAAACTTATCGCCCCAATCATAAGCTGATGTTAACAGCCCACAGCACCAGTATACCCGCGATAGCAGCCGCATAAAACATCGCCACAGATGACCCCTGCAACTATCGCTAATGAGATGCAGAGTAGGCGTTCCCGTGCGAAAAGCCACGACAACACCACACCTCAACATTCTGAAGGACCAGCCAGATCGGCGATAAGAACACAAAACAGGCGATAAGGCGCGTTAGCACCTGGAAAATAACACCTGCTCAGACCTGGTGCAAAGTCGGACGACAGCCTGCACCACAAAATTTAGCCCAGCCCACAGCCACATCGGAAGGGCAACAGATGCCATGGAGCGACTGGTCATGCGGCCCGGACACCCAAGAGGGCCACAACACCCACCGCCACCACCCCAGGACCCCAACCCCCACCCGGAATCCCCCCCGGACCACCATAGAGGCAGCGCAGACAAAGACAGTGGACCCCCAGGAAATGCACCAGCCTCACATATCCAACACCTGACAATGTCATTGCCCACTACAGGCTCAAAAGGAGAACCATCCTACGCATCCTGAATATCATCGCCCAACAGGCCGACGGCACCAACACAGCAGACAACCACCATTCCACCCCACACAAAGCTGCTGGCTGTGCTGTACCTGTTGGCCCCTGGTACCCCCCAACCAACACCCACCAGAGTTGGTGGAGTCCAACAGCCAGCCACATACAAGTCCCTCACAACTGTCCTGGACATCACCATCAGCCTGGTACCCCAGTCCCTATACGTCCAACACAATGTGCAAGATCTGCTGGAGACCAAGAAAGGACCCTACGGGGGAAATCTACAGCACACATGTCCTACCTGTGCCCCCTGGTGACACAGCACACAATCAGTGCAAAAGAAAGCACACGTCTCACATCAATATGCAGGCAACATCCAAACACCGTCGAACCTCCACCAATGTAACCTGCAAATACCCAGACAGTGTGCATGATACCTCCATCCTCCGACAGTCCATCAACAACCAGCGTTCCTAGGATGGTACCAAGGGAAATGCACAGCCCCTTGGCAAGTTCCAAATGAACACCTCACTCACCTCAGCTCCACAACAATGCAATTCACAACTCTGGCAATGCACACGTCACCAAATCACAACCAACATGCAAAACAACATTCCCACACACTAGACACGACAGAACAACTCACAATGGTAACCTGGGCCTGCCGTGCACATGAGCCATCAACGGCATGGCACCCCAGCGACACAATAGCTGAATGTGGGGAGGTGGCAACCAGGCATGTGTGAAGGAGGCAGGAGAACCATGATTGGGAAAGTACACAATGCCAAGAGTGGCGGAGATGTGCTGAACAGAGCGCAGTATGCAAAACACATCCATTTCCATGGCGACATACACCTCTGGTGTATGGAGTGTAGTGGACAGTGGACGCAACCATGTCACCCCAGCCAGTGGGGGAGTTTGCAGAAATGTTGTCTGTTACTCTCCCCCCCGTAACCGTGAGTGGAGTGGAATGGCCCGGTGTAGGCCAGGCCAGCGTAGGGGTGTAAATAAAAAGCACAGCCCTGGGCGTGGTCCTCTTCCGGAAAGCCCAACGTCTCTGCCAGGACAGTGCCTCCCACCACGCCACGAGGCTGACGCCGTCCTCGTGAGCGGAGTTGCCTGCAATCCTGTGCGCCTGCCGTACCCCAGCCCGCTGGACCCCGAACCCGCCAGGCCTGCCCCTGCGCAGCCAGGCCACATAAATCACCTTCCGACACAGGCATGTGTCAAGGAGGGCCCACCACGTGCCTGTGCAAGCTCCAAGCCCGAGGACTGTGACCTTGGCATCCTCCTCAGACCATCACGGCCTCCACTACACAGACCCGCTTTAGTCCTTTCTCGTTGACGTACTCTACCGCCGCCTCTGGCCTACACCACAGTCAAGTAGGTCACACATTTGGAACTGAATCTTGATTGCACGATGGCAGAGTACATATGCTCATTGCAGAATTTATATCAGTGTACTCCCTTCGATGTGGTGCCGCCAACTCTGTGACGGGCATTCTTACGACATGTCTGTTCTCCCCTGCTGGCTACTGCCTTCGGCCAACACTACGGACAAGAAGGTCACACATTTGGAATTGAGTCTTGATCATACATTGTCCGTGTACGCATAAGAAGGAAGATTCTACTTCACTGTACTCCCTTCAGTCTGGTGGCAGCAACCATGTGCATAGCATCCCAACAAGTGGCTGTGGGCCCTTGCTGACCACTGCCCCCGGCCTACACTGCGGTCGAATAGGTCACACACACTTTCGAATTCAGCCTTGATTTATTTATGGCAGACTTGATGTCATTGTACAGGCCTCATCGCAGACTGCATCCCCTTTCTGCCCTGGCGCCACTATGTCTAGTCCCCGAGACCCATGGACACTTTCTGGTTGGACTTTGGTGGCGACTGAGTCCATGGACTTGGGGTTGTCGTCACCATCATGGCGGTGATACTGACTTTGTGGCGAAAACGAGTCTGTGGCATTCCACCACTCCATTTGCTGCTTCCGGACAGCTTTCACCCTCCGCATCATGCCCTGGAGGACACCTTCCACTGTCCCCCACAACCCCCCGCAACATACACCTCGGATATTGATGAGGACACGCTCAGGTCGCATGGCCCATCTGACTGCACCGCAAATCACCGTCCCATGGCTGGGTGCCTGTGCCGGCCGCAGTGCATCTGGGGCCACTAACTCTGTGCTGGTCAAGTCCGGGACCCCTTCTTCTGAGATATTGGATGGCCTCTAAAGCGATGGCCTTGGGGACATAAACGCCATATGTCTGTGGCCCTGCGCTGTCCGCAGCCTCCGGCCTCAACTGCGGCCCACCAGGGCTCACACACCAAATCGAGTAACGACCGGCGTGGATGTCGCATCACCGCAAGAAGTACACGCCACCACCACCAGGACCGACTCCAACCTCAAAATGCATGTGTCAAAATGGTCGTACTGGCAGACTGACAGAGTTGCCTCCACATGTCGTAAATGCCATCTTCTGCCTGATCCCCTGGTCAGCACTCCAGAGGCCACTGACTCAGTGCACCACGAATCATCGTCCATCACTGTCTTGGTTATGTACTGTGGTGGGTTCATGCACCGATGTCACCTCAGGCAGTCTGGGAGACCTGGGAAGATGATGCAGGTGCAACACCCCCCCCCCCACTGCAGCTGCATCAGGTACGTCCCGAAGGGACAGAATCCTAGACATTCTCTTCACATGTGCGCGTTCAGCTCTGGTGCCCCAGACTCAGTGCACTGCAACTCACGGACACTTCTGTTGGCTCATTGTGTGCCCTCTGGACTCGCTCAGGCTACCTCCATGATGCTCCGCAGTTGTCGCTGTAATGCTGGTGTTGTCTGTTTCCGTATTCATTGGGTTAACTGTTGTATTTGTTGCCAGCACCAACAACTCCCTGAGGGCTGGCTTACACCCACCTCACACACATCCAGCACAGGTGTCAATGAACTTGTGGCCCTGCCAGTAAAGGGGCAGCACACGTGGCCCGTAGCCAATTCGACATAATATCTGCGTGTGTCCCTGTGGTCTTGTTGTATGCATGAGGGCCCTGGGCCCTACGACATTACATTGTGCTGTGTACTACGGACGCAGACATGTCCCCGCAGGCAGGGGGTTAGAGCTTGGACAGGTAGCTTTGTCGTCACCCACTCAATTCATAAGCGAAGTGGAATGTGCCATCGTACGCAGAGCCAACATGGGCGTGTGACTGGTATGTGCGTGCCCCTGGTTCTGTACTGGGAAAGTGCCTCTGCGTGTGTCTCTATGGTAGTGTGGGTCTCCTTTGTGGGGTGTAGGTGGTCCCTGAAGGGTAATGGACACCCACGTATGTGTTCTGTTACGCCTTCCATGGGTTCGGACCACACCCACACCTGTTGGGCCACCTCCTTTTGGCGTTCTGACACCTGGCATTGGTGTGCCATGTGTGGGTCGGTGAAGTGTTGTGTGCCAGCCGTGCTTGCGGGTGCTTCATGCTGTGTTTTCTGTTGCAGGGGCTGGGTTCTCCTCTGAGTGGCTTTTCTGCCCTGGGCCTGGTGGTGGGTTGCGTGGAATGTCCATGGGCAGCGGTAGGGTGTCGGTGTCGAAGGTGTAGTGGTCGTCTCCGGCATCACTGATGGGTTGTCTGGTGCGACCTGCTGGAGGTGTTGTTTGTCCCTCTGCAATGTGAAGGGGAGATGCATGTTGACATTGTGTTGACATTTATGTTGGCGCATTGTTCTTGTTGACATGCAGACTGTGTGACAATGTACATCATGACTGTTTGGGCGGGGCTGGCAATTTGAGTTGGGACAGTGGACATTTGGACTACATGACTGATGTGAGGTTGTACCCGTACATATGCATCTCACAGTTCCCTGCTCTGTCCAATGTGATTGGCCTGTTTCTGAGCATGGGCGGACCCAGTTGTGTCCCCTGCTCTGCAGTGTCAGTGTTGCACTTTGTGCCACATTGTCAGGGGATGTGCTGGGATTTCAATGTGTGTGTGCTGCAGTGTACAACGGGATGGAGGACAGGTCCCTGGGTATTTGTGGTGGTGCGTGTGCTACACATCGTTGCGCATGTGTGCCATTGTGCCCATCTCCCCCTGTCCCCCCAGTCCCTTTTAGATCCTCACCCTGTTGTCCGGATTCACAACTCCTTGCACCGTCTCCACACTGATGACTGGCCTCCATTTCCTCCAGCTCCTCCTGTGGCGCAGGACTCCCACCTCCTGTTACCGTTGCTGCCTTCCTGTTGGCAGCGTGTTTGTGCGTGGTTTAGGTTTCCATGTCATGCCAGCGCCTCTTGGCCTCCTCCATTGGCCTCCTCGACACTCCGTCTGCATCCAGGATAGTCTGCTTGTGGGTCAGTTGCTGGTAGTGTTCTGTCACCTCCGTGACGCTGGTCTTGTTTTCCTGTGGTATGCACCCCGTCTTCCTCTCCCTCTTCTCCTTGGCCTTCCCCGACCCCGTTGTTCCTTGCTGGTGGTCTCTGGGGGTTGTGGGATTCGCGTTGGCCTCTGCTCTGGGTCAGGGTGCATCCATGTTGCTATGTGCTTTGGGTTGTTTCTGGTGTGTTGTTTCTGTGGTTTTTATGGTGCATTTTCCCGCCAGACGCGTGGGATTTGCAGGCCAGTGGTTGGTTTTTGCTACTTTTTGTACCGCAATTGGCCTCATTGCATGATTTTTTGCATTCGCGTTTTGCATTTTTGCGGCGTGCCGTTGATTTTTGTGTGGCCATTTCACACGTTATCTGGTGACTATCGCATGCTACCGCTGCGTTGTGAATACTTGGTTGGCACGGCGTAATTTTCCCATGATAGGCTGCGATGTTGCGAGTTCCGTTAGGCTACTCTTGCAGTAGTTATCACAAGTTCTTGTGAATATACCCCTCAGTTTCCAACGCTATTAAAATTGTGACCCAGACGTCCGTCTGAGAAAGCGCAACACTCTGTCTATTTAAAGCCAGGGTCACATAAATCTCGGTCCATGTCCATTTAGCCAGACCATGAATCATGTTCGGAGCATGATGCGCCTTCCAGTTCATAGAGATGTTTCTTTTTGACACGATTAATGACAAATCAACTAACTTACTTTTATGTTTTGCTGTCTTAGGCCTAGGAGGTTATTCCAGTAGGCACTGAAGGGTTAATATTACGAGCTTCCATCCAGCCAGTTCTCTAATCCCTTCTAACTCCTGTCGCCAGAACCTTTGAATGGTAGCAGATCCGCACACCATGCGAATAAAGTGTACCTGCGGTCCGTTGCATTGGGGCACCCGCCTACATCCAAGCTTTTCAAAGTGTGTCTGATGCACACAGTTCACTTGCGTGAAGCAAAACCCTGCATTCCTCGAGACCGTGTGCGCGTGTGTCAGGACATAACCCCAGGTGCCATCTGTAAGTTCGGCACTTAATGCATCGTTCTACATACTTCGGAGTGCCTGTGTGTGCCAACTCGAAAAACCGATGACAGTGTTGCCTGAAGGAGCGTAAGCGCGTGTCTACAGTTACCGACCATGAGAATAGGCGATAGGACCCTGGACACCTCTGGTTCCTCGTCCCCACAGTCCCAAGTCAGCTCATGTTCTACTCTTATCTCCCCTAAGGATTCCAAGACCCCGCAGGCGAACAGCGCGGTGATGACGTACAGGCCTGCTTCCTTGCATCGTGTCTATCTGACATAAAATCTAGTCAGAGTAGAGACCGGAACCGCGGTAAGCACCACATTGGGCTCTCACGAGCATGCGCACAAGAGACCCTCGTGGCGTTGATACGTTTTTAGGTCTCGCCTGAGACAGCTCTTTAGCGCTGCTCTGGCGAGACTTATAGTAAGCGAGTTTTGGAAGTGCAAACGAGTGCTTTCAGGCCTCCGAATACAGTGCATGTGCGCCGGGCGTGCGCACCATTTGGCAGCCTGAAAGCACTCGTTTTCTTTCACTTGATGTTTGATCGCTCGCGATCGCGATAACTTTTACATTAGCGGCCGCACGGCCGCCTCCCTTCCTCCCTCCATGAATGGACGGGTTGCGTAAATAATAACATGTGTCACCCCGAGTGCCACCCGCCCACCGCTCCTTATTATTTTTTCCTGCTTGTGTCTTTAGTGCTTGTTGCACTATTTCTTGTACCCCCTCCTCCCATTCCCCATGCTGTATTCGCCTAACCCGTTCCTGTTTTCATTGTTTAACGCCCGCTGCTGTCTTAATGGATTGCTTCCCTCTGTCGCGTTATCAGCCCTCCGCCACCCTCCGAGCACAAACGCAGCAGAAACAGTCCTCCTTCATATCGCTGCATTGTGAGACACATTTAGAGTGCGTTGCATAATTAATTTAGGTTGCATCTCCCTATGGTCTTCACATCATTCCTGGGCTCTACCACAGCAGATTGTGTGGTGCAGGCGGGGCCATGGCTTGTAGAAGCTGCAGTGATATGCGACCGATCCCACTCAGTTGTTTGCTTGCCCCCCAGTTGCGAGGATTGCATGCCCGTTTCCTGATGGTTATGCTAATGAATTTCGCCTGCGGACACCCGAGACCTACAACGCTGACTTTGTGCAGGGGTTTAGGCCTCCGGTTTCATACTGTGCTTGTCCTCCGATCGTTCCCATGCATCACATGTCATGCAGCCGGCCCTTGCATTTACCTATGGAAACGGTGCAGCTGTGGCGATTTCAAATGTACACAGGATTGCCTACCTTATGTGCTTACTAAAATAGCATTTTAGGTTGCAGCCTCCAAAGCAAAAACAAGCCTGGATTTATCAAATTAAAATCTGTTAATTAAATACATAATATAAAACTTCATATATCAGTTGTATTTGAGCTTTCCTGTTTGCTGGTCACTCTTGCCACTTCCCCTCCCACCCAGCGTTGTTTGTTTGTTTTTGCTTTTTAAAGAAGAACACTATGAGGCGGTGAACGCTGGCACATTTCTTTTCATTGTTCACTGGCCTATTTTGGATGCCATCCAGAGAGGCGAATATTTTTCCTGCGCAGCGATAGTGTTGGCAATTTTTATGTTCCCTGCTTCTCTTCTCCATTTGTCTGAGTAAGAAACAAACCAGCAGCATCTGTGCTGAGCAGGGCCATTCTAGCTCCGGCTACCTCCAGGCCTGGGCTTCTGGTGGCATCTGTGCGGGCACAGGGCAGCCGCCTGCAGCTGCGCAGCTGCGGAAACCACCTGTTCTTCTGCCTGTGGTACACTGCTTGGCAGGCACCCTGCTTTCCTTTGTGGGTCACCGCCTGCACCATAATGCGTGGTGCTACAGGAACTTTATATTTGCTCAGTACAATAGTATCTACTGTATCACCCTCTGAAGGATGAATGTCTCTGTGGACCCTGCTGCACAATACAACAATCACCTTCGAGGTTCATTGATATCTGTGTAACAGGCTGTAGAGGAAGTGTGCGATCTTCCCCATACTGATTCAGCTCTTCATACCTGCAAATGACGTTTTAATCGACTCTGCAGACTAATTAAACATCAATTTGTGTCTATGCAGGCAAGCTGTGAGTCTAACGTGTACAGTGTATGCGGTCTATTTCTCAATTAGAGCCTTTTGTTTGGAAGCAAAATATTTAATTATATGTTTGCTGAGGTCACGGGTTTTATTTTAGCAGCGCAGCATCCGTGGGCCCACTTTCTTGCAAGGATCATCATTTGGCATCCAGCTCACTTTCCATAATCCAACAAGATAATGTAATTTTGGATAGAATTATTACAAAGTGAAGAACTACATACAATCCAGATTATCTCCGGGGGTCAACGTCTACTGAGCTCGGTTCTTTCATCCCAGCAGGGGTGTGATTCCCATCTCAGTGCACTCCCTGCCGGGGTTAGGCCGCGCGCCAGCTGCCCTTTTCAAGTGATAATAGGGCTTCCCGTGCGGCGGGGCGGGGGAGTCACACATTGCAGGCATTCCTTCTTTGGTTAAGGGACCGGCTTCATGAAACCAAATGGAAGTTACCCGCGCATTAAATTTATGTGAACAAAAAATTCCCACAGGCCTGGCTTTTACTCTTAATACTGATGTTCAGCCTTTTTACAAAACTGCCATCCTTGGTAGAGACGAGAATAGAGAAATAGGTATAAAAGCGATTTATAGAGCATCGCACAATTTGGAGAACTGGCGTAAATTCCGTGCATCATGCCTCACAGGTCAACAATTTAGCGAACAGGCCATATCTGCGCTCTCTATATCCTTTGGGCGAGACTGCAAGTCAACATGGGCAGAAACTATCATTTGATCGTTATACAAATCATAATAAATCTACATAATTTGTAAATAATTATGCACTGCGCTGATGTAGTATTAAACCAGTTTCAGTGGCATCTTGTTGTAGACACTGGGGACAGCCTGAAACTGGTAGCCTTGGCGGGGGACGGGCAATGATCGTGATACTCACTCGTGAATGACTCCTCCTCTACCAACAGGTCATCATTTATTTTATTTATTTATTTTAAAAGTTTTATATAGCGCTAGCTTGACCCGTAGGTATCAGAGCGCTTTACCTACATACTGTAAAGAACAAGCATTTGCAATGCAATAGGTCTGGCATTTACATGAGGATATTTTTGTACCAATATAAAAGTCTAAAAAAACAATATAATTTGCAAAGCCAATTGGTCTAAATATTTACTAATAATGCCTTTTTAATCTATTTTATAAAACAAACACATAAATAAATGGCATCATCATTTACAATGCCAATAGCTAGTGTTGCATTATTATTAACAATGCCAACTGCTCACACTTTTATAATGCGAGACCTATTGCATTGCAAATGCTTGTTGCCAGTAGTGCCCCATTACCTCAAAACCCCTTGGAGGATTCCGAAGATAACATACTTCAAAGTTTGACAGCCCCGTGACCGTCCCTCCCTTACGCAAAGGAGGCGTGCGTCATGTTTTTCACCGCCAGTCTTTTCCTTTGTTCCACCCAGATCAGACCAGGCGACAAACTATTTATCGCACCAAAGAAGGCTGGTTTCAAATCATGGGAATTGCCTAAAAGAATTACAATAACCATAACAATATTATCATGATGGCTATGGCCACTCTGCTGACTGAGAATAAGGGTAATTCCTGCAAGAAGGGCAGAGATGATCGCATCAACGTCACTGGCCTCACCAACAATTCAACATGCATTGGCAGATCCAAGCCCAGCACCTGACCCTCAGGGCCCCCAGAGCACATGGGAAATAGAAGCAACTTATCCCACTTAGCTCGTAGTTCAGAAACTGCCCTGAAGTCAGCCTGCAGTGGCAGAGGTTCAGTCATGCACTGCGGTGGACCTCAAAGATATAATAATGTGGCATCCGCATACAATAAAGTGTATTTGTAAAGCGCACTTTCAAGGGTGGGCATCTGGGAGCTCAATAACCGATGTTTATTGTTGCCCAAATCAATGGTACTGATTTTATCGACCTCAGAAGGATGGAAGGCTGAGTGGACCAGGATTTTAAACTGTGTCAAACACAGGCTCCTACAGAGGACGCATTGGTCCACTAAGCCACCAGACTCCGCTAATCTGTGATAAGATTATCTGCGATTCATGTGTCTGTACAACCCCCCCAGTCTGGACCCTTCTACTGAAATTGACATTCCAGTGGCTAAAATGCCAGACCAAGGGGCATATCAACAACAACCAGCGATAATTATCTCTAAGCGCACTTAGCGCTAGGATAATTATCTCCGGCTAGCGTGAATTTTTATCGCTGAGATAGCGTGCTATTAGCAACGCTTATCTCATTAGCGATAAAAATCCTCACGCTAACAGGCTAACGTGAGATTATCGCTGGAAAGCCAGCGATAATCTCACGTTACCTTGTTGATAGGGACAGGCAAACTTAGCCATGATATCCTCCTTCCATAGGATATCATGGCTAAGTCAGAAAAATACCAGATGTAAAAAAGCAGCGTTAACCGCGGTTAGCGCTGCTTTTTTTGTCTCTAACAGGGTTAGCGACATTCTTGATAATAGGAGAAATGTCGCTTAGCGACATTTCTCCTATTGTTTTACTCTGGAAAGCCCCCTTTGCATCTCATTAGAGATGCAAGGGGAAGCGTAGAGTAAAAGGGTGCTAACATGCAAATTTGCATGTTAGCACCCTGTTGTTGATAGGGCGCTAGTTTTATCTCTCCTTTTTTGGCTTTTAAAGCCAAAGAAGCAGAGATAAAGCCCTTGTTGATATGCCCCCAAATATCCAGGGCCAGAGCAAACACCCCTGCCTCATCCCTCTTTGAGCCGACCATTGCTCCGATATTATACTACCAGTCTTGATCCTAACCTGCGGGTCTAAATAAAGTAACCACACCCACTGCAGGAAGCCATCCCCTAGACCTGGAATGCTGTGGACTGCAAATATGTAAGGTCATAAGAGGGTATCAAAGGCCTTCTCTATATCTGGAGAGGCCAGGATATCACTTTGGGCAGACAATTCGAATGGTCTGAAATGTGAAAAATACAGCATAAGTTCATATGAATGTTTCTACTGGGTATAAACCCGTTGTGATCTGAGTGTACCAGGAACATCATCCATGGGGCCCGTATGTTAGTCAATATCTTGCTCGGTATTTTGTATTCTGAATTCAGAAGTGAAAGTGGATGGTAATATGACACGCTTAAGACATCTCTACTGACCTTGTGCAAGACTACCACCAAGGCACCTCTGTGTGGATTCAGGGAGCATCCCCCGCCCCTGTACGTCCCAGTATAAGATTAGCAATTTAGGGTGTAATCTGGCTTTATAGACAGTGCAGAAATCTATCATCAGCCCATCCATGCCGTGAGCCTTACCCATGGCCAACCGATCTATAGCTAAACCAGTCTCAGCAACGGATAGTGGATCTTCCAAAGAATCATGCTGCACTCCATTCAGGCCAACCATTGGGATCTGCGCCAAATACTGATCTGTGTTCAAGGATCCCAAATGGTCTGCAAAGGAGTACAGGCTACAGTAGTACTGAGCAAAACCTGCATCAATTTCACTCTGTATACTAACTATCGCTCCTCGACTGGAGCGTGGAGCGCAGATGGATTGTCTTGCATCAAACTGCTTGAAGCGGTATATCTTCACAATATTACATATGGTGTAGTCCTGACCAAAATGCCACATCCACTACATCGACCTACCCAGTATATAGCAAAGTAAGCCAAAGCCAGTAGGTGTGGTGATAATAGTAATAATTATATATGTAACTTGCTTATGTGGCGGTAGGTGATGTTGAGGATGCAATATTTTTGTAAATTAATGTGTGACCTTGATATTTGTGTCATACAACTACTTTATTTTTGTCTGTCCTTCACTATCAGTTTCTCCATATTCAATTACTTTACCTTGTTCAACTTGCACTTTCTGCTCTTCAGCTCCATTCACCTCCTCTGACCTCCTACCTGTACTTCTCATCTTACTCTGAACCCACTTCTGCTAGGCCCAAGATTCAGGCTTTCTCTTGCTGGTGTCCTTCATGTGTTTATCCCCATATCTCCTTCTTCTATTTACTTCCTCTTGAAGTACTGGGTATTTTAGACCCAGCGGTGCAGGGGCACACACCCTATGACTTCTGGGTTCACCCTGTTCCAGACCTACAGAAACACAGAGTCTTCTGGGTGAAGTCAAAGATTCATTTATTGGCTGCAGACCAATTACAGGTATCCTAGAAGTACAACAGCGTGTATGTTCTCAGGAGACTGCTGAAAATCATAGGAACGGACTTCATCTTAAATACCCTTTTTCTTGCCTCAAGCATACATTCCTAGGTTTTATGATACGGCCATATACAAGTGTACATTACAAAGAAAAGGCAGAGTCATGATGACCATCCCACATTCCAGTTCGGCCAGCCCACAATGATTTACACAGTAAGGTTCAGATCCCACATTTGATATCAATAGGCCCCCCAATAAACATGAGCATCTCCTGTTTCGGGAAACAAGTCATAAAGCAGGAACAAGCAGGTGTGAAAGAGATTAGCCGGAGGCTTGTGTAGAATGAAAGGGTTTTATGACGGGTCAAGCCCTGATGCTAATCACAGGTGGACGGAGGAAGGGGAGCTCGTGAGACCAGTTTGACCCGGGGCAGCAGAGCCAGCTGCCCAGGTCACAGAGAAGTCAGAGGAGAAGCCCATGTACTGTGAGGCCCGTATTTACTCCATTATAGCCTATGTGAGGGCAATGACAAGATGGCCACTGCTTCCAAAATGGAACCCGCGTAGTGAAGCAGAATAGCGTGTACACAGTGCATTCATAGCTAGAACGATATATAAAGCACTCGTACATACCGCATTAACCATTTGCGGTTTGCTAATACCAAGATAGACAGGGGTAGGGCCCTGTCCCCTACGCGGTCCCGAATATTAAAGTACGACAGACCCTCCTTTTGCCCTTACATAGGCAATCACTATACTCATCTTAATCCGAGTCCAGGTCGATGTTCACGAAGTCATGGAGATGTTGCTGTAGCATCATCCTATTACTTAGCTCGTCCCTCGATACAGGTTTCCTTACACATAAGGTAGCACAGAGGCCACATATCGTAGGAGCACACTGTATACACAGACAGAACAGGAAAAGAATGGCTAAGATCATTCCAATGACCATCAGAACTTTCCAACCCCAGGCAGATATCAATTCCCAGAACCACCCCACCAGTGACCAATCTCCCTTATCCACGTGTATGGATTCAGATATTTTATGGAGTTTGGAGATGGCTTGATATACTGTTGGAGCGTTATCTGGTATGAAAATGCAACAACTAGATTGAATAACCTTACATACCCCACCACGGTCTGCGAGAATAACGTCTAGAACCATGCGGTTCTGCAAAGTCATAAGGCAATCCGCTTGGAGCTCAGCTGTCAGATTACCAAGGGCACCAGCCGTTACATTGACAGTGGATTCAACCACACGTGTCAGCTGTCTCAGGTTCCTACTATTGACCATAGGTCCCCAAAACGGCAGGAAACCCAAGAAGAAGTCTCCCGCTTCCTGACCGGCAGTATCCTCCTTACTAATCACACCTCTCACAACTCTGGTCTTGTGATAGTCAGAGGCGGCAGTAAATGTCGGCGGTAGCAAGTTCGCAATATAACATGTGCCCGAGAAATCAGGGGGCAACCATGTATATGCTCGGTCATTACAGATGAAATATGTGCCTTTGGCAGCCAAAAACGCAGGGGAGAACTGTGACGGGAAAGTGTATGTTTCAGTACAGTCACTTCTTCCCAGTTGAGCTCTAGGATTCTGACCATTACCCTGTAAGCAGAACCGACCCATGTGGGGTACGACCCAAATTGGGGATGAGATTTTTCGCTGTCTTTCACCCAGACTAATACTATACCCCGTCGCGTTCCATCCTACATAAGGTCTCAGCTCTTCTTTGGGAATGGATGAGTATGCATCAATATCCCTACTCATATCGGCAATTCCTTTCATCAAAGCCTTATTATTGGTGATAGGTCTGATGGAACGCGGTTGGCGAGGGGAGTACGTATCTAGAGCATAGAGAAACATGGTCTGGAATGCCCATGACGATCCATTGTAACTATACGGCAGCACCAAATAAGGAATACCCTTGTTAATGGTGTGTGGCATTAACCCACACACCCAGCAATTGGTCGTGTTCATTACCAGTTGGTGCTGGTGCAAGAGCTGGATAAACGAGTTATTTACAAACTCTGATCGTCTGGTCTGTTCGTGCTCAGGCAAAGGGTGAAAAGAGTGAGAGGAGGCAGTAGAAAGAGGTATAGGCTGTTCAGTGGGTGCAATGGGCTTTTGAGCGGAGAAGAACACAAATCCTACAATAAACATCATTATACTACACAGTGTAAAAAGGCACAAAAATACAAAACATTTACTTTTTACAATTCTACACATCCTTGCTTTGAAGTTCATTTCCTCAACGGGTCTCTCCATCTTAAAAAACTCCATCCTCTAATCGGGCCGCTCGCGGCGGATGAGTTTCTTCTGCTAAGGAGTACGCCTGTCAGTCCAGGGAAACGCCCTAGACCAACCAGAACCGTTGACCTAACGTCTTCGGCCTGTACCCCAAAGTCTTGGCACCGCGACCCTGCGGCAGAACCCGGATGGTGGTTCGAAAAACAAAAATCAAGAAAGTCCTTCAGATGGGAGAGCAAAAAATGTCAAAAAGGAAATAGTAAGGAAATCTTTATTTGTCCATGGGTCTTGGTCTCAAATTATAGCGGAGACGGCCAGGTGCTGTTTGGTCTTGAAACAAAAGTTCCGGCTCAGTGGTGTCCAGTCGATTTGATGGTGGCACAGCTTCTTGCAGAATATTGTCACTCTCTTGGTTTGAAACTGTGTCTTTTAGGCGTGCGTCACTGAATGGTACAAAGCGAGGCACAGTGTCTGTCTCAGAGTCGGCGATACCCTCCTGGACCCACTGGTCATATGGCAGAGGCAAGGGGACTACTTTGCAGTGGGTACCATGGATCCAGTGCTTCTTCCCTTTTACTCGCACCGCTGACCTTGTCGACAGAAGTACAAGGTGAGGGCCGATCCAGCGAGGCTCGTCGTTGCTCTTACGCTGGAAATTTCGGACCAGGACCCACGAGCCAGGGTTGATAGGGTGTCCGGGAGGTTCAGAAGCTTGGGGAAGAGTATCATGTACCTGTTGGTGCAAAACACGCAGTTTAACAGTCAAATCATACAAGTAATCGAGTAGTACTGGATGCTCAATCTCACTAAACTTCGTAGGCCTCGGTACACCCCATACGTTGGCCGGGCGGCCAAAGACGACCTCGTAAGGGCTAAGTCCCACTCGTGAGTGTATGGTCATTCTGGTGGACAGGAGTGCTAAAGGCAGAGCGTCAGGCCATTTAAGACCGGTGCTCGCATGGATTTTGGCCAGCTTGAGCTTTAAGGCTCCATTGTAGCGTTCTACTAGTCCAGCTGATTGGGGGTGATTTGCAGCATGGAACTTCTGCTTTATCCCTAGCCCTTCACATACATTCTTCATCACTTTACCCACAAACTCACTTCCATTATCACACCACACCATTCTTGGCATCCCAAACCTAGGGAAAAATTCCTTCACAAGGGCTTTGGCTGTGGATAGGGCAGTGTTATCTTTCAGAGGATAAGCCTCTATCCATTTTGAGAAAGCACAAACAACCACCAGTACATATTTCAGGTTGTTGCATCTTTCCATGTGAATAAAGTCCAGCTGCAAAACTTCGAATGGACATGATGGGGGTGCAAAGTGACCAGCTGGGGTTGGGGTTCCCCTACCAGGGTTGTACTTCAAGCATACCATGCAATTCTTGACCACATTCTCTGCACACTTGGGAATCCCAGCATTCTGCCATACTGGAGCCAACCACTTACAAATTCCTTTCGTACTGATGTGTGCCATTCCATGTGCCATAGTAACTACTGGGAGCACATACGTCAGGCAACAACCATCGCCTATGTTCTGTCAGATCAATCCAACAACCATTCTCATCCAACTTACCCATACTTTCTCTCCACTTGCTTAACTCTTTCTCTGTGGCTTCAGCTTGAAGCGACTTCACACTCTCTATTGTGTTCTCACACATCCCAACATCGTCAACCCATCTTGCGGGGCCTGCAACATACATTCTAGTCTTCACATTCTGTGCTGTTTCTTTCGCAGTCTCATCAGCAAACGCATTCCCACGTCCAACATCATCTGTGACTTTCCTGTGCGCACTGCATTTCATGATCGCAACTTGCAACGGTAGGGTCAGTGACTCAAGGAGATCATTCACCAACTTGCCATTTTGAATTTTAGCTCCATGCGAAGTCAGGAACCCACGCTCTTTCCACAAACGCCCAAAATTATGAGCCACGCCAAAGGCGTACTGGCTATCTGTGTATATATTCACTCTCATTCCTTCAGATAACACACATGCTCTCGTGAGGGCGATTAATTCTGCTGCTTGGGCCGAATTATGTGGCACTCGTGCAGTTTCCACGACCGTGTGTAAAGTCGTGATAGCATATGCAGCAGTCGTGTCACCATTAGGGAGTTTGAAACATGAACCATCCACCCATAAAGTACCATCACACTCAGTCAGGGGAGTATCTTTTAGATCTACTCTCCCTTTCGTCTCTTCTTCTGTTCTGAACAGACAGTCATGTTGCTCAATCTCGTCTGAGTCTGCTGGGACTGGCAATAACGTAGCTGGATTCAGCGTATTACATCTCTTTATGTGTATGTGATTTGCTAACAGTGTAAGCTCATAGCCTGATAATCGCGCACTAGTCAAGTGTTGTGTCTTGGTCCTATTTAATAATGTGTCTACAGCGTGTGGAACCATAATAATCAATGTATTGTCCATTACCAAACCAGCAGATTGTCGGATAGACATTGCTGCAGCAGCTGTCGCTCTCAGACAGCTTGGCAATGCCCTCGCTACAGGGTCCAAGGTTGATGAAAAATATGCGCATGGGCGCGGTCTGTCGCCAAAAGGCTGTGTTAACACTGACAACGCACATCCATCTTTCTCGTGAACATACAATGTAAAAGGCTTACTGTAGTCAGGAGTACCCAACACAGGAGCCGAACACAATGCATTACGCAATTCCACAAAACTTCTCTGGCACTCTTCAGACCATGGGATAGGAGTCGGTGTGTCTTTGCATGTTAAGGCTACCAAAGGTTTTGCCAACAAAGAAAAACTAGGGATCCAATGCCTACAGTATGAGGTAATGCCCAAGAAAGCACGCACTTCTCTCTGTGTTTTCGGCACACTCAACTGTGCAATGGCTTGAATTCTTTCTGGGGTCAGTTTCCTTCCCTCCTTCGATAAGAGATGACCTAAGTAGGTCACTTCTTGTCGACAATATTGCAGCTTAGAGAGAGACACTTTGTGACGGAAAGCAGATAAATGGCGCAACAATGATAATGTGGCTTCTTTACAAATCTTTTCAGTATCCGCAGCGATTAGTAAATCGTCCACGTACTGAATCAGGATAGCGCCACTAGGTAAAACAAGTGTATCAAGCTGCGCTTTCAAAGCTTGACTGTATATGGATGGACTTTCACAGTAGCCCTGGGGAGCGCGTTTGAAGCGGAAGCTTCGGCCTCCCAGACTAAAGCCAAAAATATCTCTGCTCTCTTCTGCAATTGGGATACTAAAGAAAGCATTCTTTAAATCGATCACTGAAAACCATGCAGCAGAGGCTGGAATCATCGTTAACAAGGCAGTTATATCGGGGACAACCGGAAACTGTGGCACAACAATCTTATTAACCTCTCTAAGATCAATCACAAATCTGTAAACAGGTGGTTGTGAAGGATCCGTTCGTTTTAAGACAGGTAAAATCGGACTATTGCAAACGTTACCTCTTGTCTCTTCAACCACACCTTTATTAATCAAGTCGCTGACAATGTCTAACAATGCTTTCTGGCCTTCATTAGAGATCTTGTACTGGGGAATACGTGGCAGTCTGACATTAGCCTTTAAAGTCACCACATATGGCGGTATCTCCAAGAGGCCCACATCATTGGGACCAGTAGCCCAAAGGGCATCCGGAAGGGATGACAATTCAGGTGGCATTGTATTTTTAGACAAGTACATTGGGGAAATCACTTTCTTGCCTAATGTAAGTTGTACTCCTGAAGGCGAACAATACAGTGTAGCGTGCAAACTTTTCAACAAATCTAATCCTAGCAAATTCTCACCACAACCTGTCGTCAGAATCAGGGGTGCTTTCAACTCGCAAGGTCCAACAGAGAGTGACATGGGACTAGAAATCGGGTTCCTAACTGGGGCGCCAGAAAAACCTACTGAAACATTTATATCGCCAGACAAAGGTGCGCCAGGGAGTTTTGAATGCATGATTGAACTCTTTGCAGCACCAGTGTCTAGCAGAAAAGGCTCCGTTACATTTTCTGTAGTCACCTCAACATACGGTCCACTCTGATCCACTGGCACTGAAACAACTCCCTCTCTCTGTCTATGGCTGTCCTAGTAATCATTATTTTCTGCATCGCCATCCTCTGCATAATAATCATTATTATAATACTGGGCCGTATTACTAGTCGCGTTAGCTTGCTGATCAAAGCTATTAATGGCGCTTTGGGACGGAAGAGGACGCGCGTTCTGAGGAACACTTCCACGCCCTCTGCCTCTAGGAGCTTGCTGACCACCCCTACCTCTTGCGCCATACGCATTACCGTTCCGCTGCATTAATTTAGGGCAACTATATTTATAATGACCTTCCTCTTTGCAGTATGAACATTGGTTGGGACCTACAGGGACACGTGGTTGATAATACCCATTCATTTGCTGGTTGTTCTGAAACTGTTGGGGTTGGTGATAGACACCTTGGGGTTGTCTATAATTATTCTGACCTCCACGTGGCGGATAGGCCTGCTGTAAAAGGACCTTTGTCTTTAATTCCTTCGTTTTCTTCTCTGTTCTATCTTTCTCGTCTTTATCTCTGTTTTCATAATACTGTGCAGTAGCCAGTATTTGCGCTGAAGAAGAAACAGCCCAAGAACTCTCTGAGTCTTTCAACTTTTTACACAGGTCAGGAAGTAAATTCTGCACAAACTTATCCACAAATAACCGTTGGCCACCCTCAGTACTCATATCCTGCCCACTGTGGTCAATAAATGTTTCTTCAAACCTAGTAAAGAAGTCTGACACTGTCTCATCTTTCTTCTGCCTGCATGCAGATAACTTGTCCCAATTTACGCGCATCGCGGGCATTATTGTCTTCATATACGTGATGATTCTACCAGGCAGTTCAGCTATTAAAGGTTCTGGTTTCGCGCCACCAGTTTGTCTAGCATCAGCAGCAACGATGTTAGCCCATGTATCCCCTAGTTCTGCATCGTGATCTGCATTACGAATTGATCCCCATAGAGGCTGTGGAACAACATTACCAAACAACATGTCTATGTCGGCCAGATTCATAACGCATGACCCTGCCGTCTGTGACAACTCTTTATAATAACCTGCTGGGTTTTTACGGGGATCAGGTAATGACTGCTTAAGTGCTAACACCTCAGAGCGCTTCCATGGAACATGCACCCAAACACGCTGGAAATGCGCTGGCGCAGCGGCGATACCGGCATTGGCATCAGCTGCAACTGCTTCCTTCCATACCGGGGGAACTTCTCTCATGGGGTATTGTCGCGCTTTTACCTTTTTCCCCACAAGGACATCTTGTTCAAACAATGACTGTTGACAATCATCATTCCTGAAGGACAATACAACCGCAACTGCTTTATCTACTTCGCGGTCCACAATTATACCAGTTCCAAAATCGAACCTCACTCTACACAATTCCTGCGGGCTCGGATTTTTACCACTATCTTCCAATTCTTCACAGAGAATTTCGCACATTTTCTCGAACACATATCTCTGTTTTGGGGCATCCCACTGATGGAAAACGTTGACAACTGATTCCACATCATACAATGAAGGGTAAACAATCCATCTACGCGCCATGCTGTCTATTACCTTTTTCTCATCAGGGTTAGGCAATTGGCTACGCAATTGCTTACGCTGTAAACCAGGAGTCGCACCAGATGACTCAAAGAGAGGCGACATTAATGTAGTAACCACATTAGCTAAGCGCTGTCGCGCTGAAGGAGAAACTGAGGCGAAAACAGGGGGAAAAACAGAGGGAAGAAAAGAGGATGTAGAAACAGGTACTGGAGTGGTGCAAGGAAGAGTGTCAGGGGAGGCAGCTGCTGAATTAGGCAAAGTCGCAGGAAGCGCGGGGGCAGTCGGGAACACAGCTGGCGGCCCTTGAGAGGGCTGCGCTATATGGATAAGAGCCGGCTGCGCAGCAGTTGGCGGTAGCGGCAAGGCTTGCAGTATATTCACTGGAGGTGGCATATTCACAAGCTGGGGAGGTGCCATGGCATTTTGAGCATACGGGGGTGGTGAACTCAACAAATGCGACATCAGGGGATCTTTCTCCTTTTCTTCTAACTCATTCTGCTTAGAATGTGGTAAAGCTGGGTAACATTTGTCAATCCCTAACTTACGCTGCCTGTGCAATTGCTCATTCATCTGTTCCTCCTCATTGTCTTTAAATTGTACAGCTGCTTGCATTACTGTCATACCTCTCTCTCTTTTATTCTTTTTCGCTAACTTAATTTCCTTTTGTTTGGCTTCCTTTCGCCATAAGCGGAAAGAGTCAAACATCGCCGGCCGGGCTTTCTTCTTAAACAATTTAATTTCTAAATTATCTAAAATATCGGTATCGAAACTACCATTTTGGGGCCATTTTAAAACATCGTCTTTCCTGGTGTAGTGGATCCATACTTCGTTATATGCAATGGGGCCTACGCCATGTTTTACATAGAGCTCATAAGTTGGAGTTCCAACCGGAGGAACCGGACATGATTCCTCTAGCTGGAAATCTTTTCCACAACCCAAACAGAATAATCTACCAAATATTCCAGAACCAGGCATCTTCGCTCACTAGTCTAGATCCAAACGTCAAAGGATTATCGATTACGATAGTCTTGTGAATACACGAGTCCTCTGGCTTTGGCGTTTGCAAACTCCAAATTACCAAATTACCAAATCAAACGATCCCGAAGGATACCAAAAACAAATGGGAGACGCTCCACTTATACTTAACTGAATATTGCCGATCGATGACGTCACCAGAAGACTCTCTCGATTGTTTCGCTCTCTCAAACTCGTCAAGGGTCCAAAACAGGTCGATTAATCAGGGCAGCAGTCCTTCGTAGCCGTCGGGACGCGGAGAACCTCGCAGAAAAAACTTTCGGACCACGTCGACATGCAGGGGTCGATGAAGTGGCGGCCTTCCTCCGGAATTTCCACACGAAGTTCCTCACGAACCTTTGGCTTGGACTGGTACCGCTGAAATCGTCCCGAGTTGGGCGCCAAACTGAAGTACTGGGTATTTTAGACCCAGCGGTGCAGGGGCACACACCCTATGACTTCTGGGTTCACCCTGTTCCAGACCTACAGAAACACAGAGTCTTCTGGGTGAAGTCAAAGATTCATTTATTGGCTGCAGACCAATTACAGGTATCCTAGAAGTACAACAGCGTGTATGTTCTCAGGAGACTGCTGAAAATCATAGGAACGGACTTCATCTTAAATACCCTTTTTCTTGCCTCAAGCATACATTCCTAGGTTTTATGATACGGCCATATACAAGTGTACATTACAAAGAAAAGGCAGAGTCATGATGACCATCCCACATTCCAGTTCGGCCAGCCCACAATGATTTACACAGTAAGGTTCAGATCCCACATTTGATATCAATAGGCCCCCCAATAAACATGAGCATCTCCTGTTTCGGGAAACAAGTCATAAAGCAGGAACAAGCAGGTGTGAAAGAGATTAGCCGGTGGCTTGTGTAGAATGAAAGGGTTTTATGACGGGTCAAGCCCTGATGCTAATCACAGGTGGACGGAGGAAGGGGAGCTCGTGAGACCAGTTTGACCCGGGGCAGCAGAGCCAGCTGCCCAGGTCACAGAGAAGTCAGAGGAGAAGCCCATGTACTGTGAGGCCCGTATTTACTCCATTATAGCCTATGTGAGGGCAATGACAAGATGGCCACTGCTTCCAAAATGGAACCCGCGTAGTGAAGCAGAATAGCGTGTACACAGTGCATTCATAGCTAGAACGATATATAAAGCACTCGTACATACCGCATTAACCATTTGCGGTTTGCTAATACCAAGATAGACAGGGGTAGGGCCCTGTCCCCTACGCGGTCCCGAATATTAAAGTACGACACTCTGATTGGGCACCATGCTAGACCCTCATTAATTATACTATCTATCATCATGACCCTGAATGTATCCCTCCTGGTCCACCTCTTTGCTTCAAAAGACATAGCTCCTTTCCCACCTTTTTACCTGCCCCATTTTATAGCTATATCTGTAAACCGTGTTTGTCCTGAAGTTTATATAAAATGTTTGAAATGTCAACACCTTCTAAGTGACGCAGTCAAAGTGCAATAATTACTACAACTGAGGCTCAAGCGAGTCTCTTATGTTGATGTAATTCGCCACATTTTCATTTGGTTGTGGGACTTTAAAAATCTAAAACACATTCTAGTCTTTGATCTTTCAAGAAAGTACAACACTGAACAGGGTAATTAGCTTTTCTTCCGAGGAGTTTTTCAGCATCTAATGACACTGTTTAGTTCTGCTTACCCTGTCATTTCTCGAACACATGGTTTCCAGTGGCGGTGCGTCATCAGCGCAGAGGGGACTCGAGCAGTTCTTTCAGTCCAAACCCCTAGAGGTTAAATCCCTTCTATGTTATTGTCAGCGATGAGGGGTAAATAGTGCATGCCTTTTGTACATCCATGTGGTAGCTAGGAACATTCAGTACCTAAGATATCACATTAATCAAGTCTGCCGTTATCTACAGTAAGTTAACCTTGATTCCTAAAGCAAGTCTGCATCTATGCCTGTGGTGTGCCTCGAGTCCCAGTGGTGTGCGCTTGGTGTGCTGTTTCTTTAAGTACGAACCATAGCTGGCTTAGACAGGACGCTGCATCACGTGAGTTCCTTGGAAAATTGCTGACTATCGATTTATGGCAATTCTTAATGTACAAAATATGTCTTTCTCAAAGGAAATTTAAAAAAGGACTGGAGAACATGCACCAAGGTAGGGAAATACATGTGTAAACTATACCCTGCGTAAATTGAGCGTAGATCACACTTATTCAGATGTATTGCATTTAACAATTTAGGTACTTAAGTGTAGTGTTCTGTGCATGTGAATAAATGTACATATCTTGATTTATATATAAATATGTACGTAATCGTGTGTATTACTGACTGTCACCTCTTTTCACAATCCCACATGCACATACTGTATTCATTGCATGTATTAAGCATATGCATTGATGTGGGAAATTTCGATTTGTGTTTCCATCATACACTATACTTTAATGCAAATATGTTTATGCATCTTCCTTTCTACCCACTTCTTGCAAAAACTACGACTTACATAAATTCACTCCTGAACTATTTGGTAGATGTGCAGTTAAGTTTCGAAAACGCTTGCCAGGGTGACTGTGAATAAACAAATAGCTATTAATGTAAGGGTAGTGAATTTATTGTTTGCCTTTCATAAACACATATGTTAGCACTACACTGGAAGCGATCACCACTGTAATCGAAGTTAAACTCTTCATTTGCATAATGTGTGGATGCATTTTGCACGATGGAGACACATACATCTCTACATGCATGCATTAGACTTCTTTACCGTTGTGACTTGTAAATGATGTAAGTCTGCATTACATACTTTACATCTGCATCTATGCTTAAGTCAGACTTGCTCCTGGGTATAGGTTTGTAAAGTTGAACCTTTATCCGGAGACTTCTAAAATGATGTACTTTAAATATAACCATATTATTTTTTGCACTGTGAGTCACACATATAGCTGTAAGGACTCACTTTTATTTGCTCAATATTCCATGTGCTGTTGCTGTCATGTTTGTAACACCCTAATGCTGTCCAAAAAGAAACATTCCTGAATCGACTGTTACTTGGAGAAAGCGGTCGATATTTGTCATGGTGTGTGAACTTGATGATATGTAACCTTTGAACATGGCATCTCTACATCGCTCCACATGACAGCTGTCACTACTCTCTGTTGCTCCAGCCATCACTCTGAGACAGATAGCACCGTCCCAGTCAATAACATGTAAAAGAGAAGCCTCCTCTCCATACCACCATATCCCCTGAAATTGCCAGTGTTGCTGTGAAGCTTACAGACATTTTGAATTATTCCTTTCTCACAATTTTATGCTATCCTTAAAAAAAATAGTGACAGCATCAGCTGACAGTACTGAACCAGCCTGGGCATTTGAAGCTCAGCACACACAATCAATCACCAATGCTTTGTCACCAGGACATGTCTTGCTTCATTTATAGACAGTTAGGAAATGGCTTGTGTCATTTACAGACAGTTAAGAAGTGGCTTCGTGTTTCAGCATGCCAGGAGATCATAGAGAACAGTAGTGTAGAGTGAAGTGGGTTGTCTTAGACAACAGTGGAGTTTCCTACAGTGGAGTGGAGTGCTGTAGAGTGGAGTGTCATAGAGTAGAGTGTCGTTCAGTGGAGTGCCGTCGAGTGGAGTGTCATCGAGTAGAGTGTCGTACAGTGGCATAGAGTGGAATAGAGTATTGTAGAGTGGAGCAGCATAGAGTGGAGTAGGGTGGAGTACAATGTCATAGAGTGGAGTTTAATTAAGTGGAGTGTCATAAAGTATAGTGGGGAGAGTGCCATAGAGTGAAGTGCTGTATCATACAGCAGAGTGACATATCGTAGAGAAGAGTAAAGTGGCATATCATAGAATGTCATACAGTGTAGTAGAGCGGCATAGAGTGGAGGGGCATTCAGAGGAGTAGAGTGTCATGCAGTGGCACAGAGTGTAGCAGAGTGTTGTAGAGTGGAGTTGCATAGATGTGCAGTTAAGTGTAGAAAATGATTGCCAGGATGATTGTGAATAAACAGATAACTATTAATGTAAGGGTAGTGAATTTATTGTTTGCTTTTCATAAAGCACTACACTGGTAGTGATCACCACTGTAATCAAAGGGGTTTGTAAAGTGCAGTGGAATGTTGTAGAGTACAGTGGAGTGTCATACACTGGTGTGGAATGTTGTTGAGTGGCGTGCCGTTGAGTAGAGTGTTGTACAGTGGCATACATTGGATTAGAGTATTGTAGAGTTGAGTGGCATACAGTAGGGTAGGGTGGAGTAGAGTGTCATAGAGTGCAATGTCATCAAGTGGAGTGTCATAGAGTAGAGTGTTGTGGAGTGCCACATCATACAGTGGAGTGGCATGTTGCAGAGTGGAGTGAAGTGGCATGTCGCAGAGAGTCATGCAGTGTAGTAGAGTGACATAGAGTGGAGCGACATTCAGTGGAGTAGAGTATCATACACTGGCATAGAGTGTAGTAGATGGTTGTAGGGTGGAATTGCATAGAGTGGAGGACAGTGTTGTAGAGTGTAGCATCGTAGACTGCTGTAAAGTGTCATAGAGTAGAGTGGTGTGTCATACAATAGAGTGGCACAGAATGGAATAGAGTGGAGTGGTGTAGCATGGAGTCAAGTAAAGTGTCATAAATTGGAGTGGTGTGTCAATCAGTGGAGTTGCTAGTTGTCTAAGCGTCAGAAAGTGTCTTAGACTGGAGTGGAGTGGAGCGACATAGAGTGTTGTAGAGTTGAGTGTTGTAGAGTAGGGGGGTGAAGAGTGGTGTAGTGGAGTAGAGTAGAGTGGTGTAGTGTGTTGTAGAGTAGAGTGGAGTAAAGTTGAGTGGAGTTGCATAAAGGGGGTTGCATAGAGTATTAGAGGGTGGAGTTGAGTGGTGTAGACTCCACTCTACAACATGCCACTGCCCTCTGATACATGCCAATCCACCCTATGACATGCCAGTCTACTGTATGCCACTCCACTGGACGGAAATCTACTCCTCTCTAGTCACTATAAAACTGTCTACTCCTGTCTGTGCCACTCTGCGACACTCTACTCTACTACATCCAGTCTACGCCACTTCACGCCATTCAACTTTAAGCCACTCCAATCTGCACCATTTTGCTATACTCTATTCCACTCTGCCCCACCTCAATCTATGCCAATCCACTCTACACCACCCCACTCTATGTCACTCCACTGTATGCCTTGGGACTGTACACCACAAAACTCTACGTAATGAGACTCTACTATGAATCTGTATGCCACAATACTCTACAGTACAACACTCTATAACACTGTAGGACACTCCACTGAATACCAGCCAACTCTACTCTGCTCTTAGACACGCTACAATACTCCTCTTCACTCTATGCTATGCAACTCCACTCTACTCCACTCCACTTCACTGTACAAAACACAAATCCGCTCTATGACACTTTACTCCACTCTACGCTAGGCCACTCCACTTAACTCCATTACACTGTATTCCACTATATAACATTTTACCCCACTCTATGCCACTGTACAACCCTCTGCTCTATGCCGCTCCACTCAACGACACACTACTCTACTCTATGTAGCTCAACTCTGCAACACTCTACTACACTCTATGCCACCAGGCGAGACTCTACTACACTCTATGCCCATACACTCTACTCTACAACACTCTACTCCACTCTATGCCTCTGTATGACACTCTACTGCACTCTATGGCACTCCATTCCATGACACTCTACTCCACTCTATGACACTCTACGCAACTCTCTCTATGCCACTCCATCCAACTTTACTCCACTCTACTCTATGACATTATACTCTACTATACTCTACTATACTCTACTATACTCCACTCTACTACACTCTATGCCACTTCACTGTACCTCTCTCTAGCCACTCGACTCGACAACAGTCTATGCCACCCCACTCTACCACATTCTACTACACTCTACTGTACTCTATGCCACTATACTCTACAACACCCTACTCCACTATATGCCACTCGACTCTGCTCCATTCTATGACACTTTTCAGCACTGTATGACTTGCCACTCCACTCCACTATATGACAGGCCACTCCACTATATGGCACTTTACTCCACTCTATTCTACGCCACTCCGCGCCATTCTACTGTATGACAAGTGACTCCACTCTATGACAGTTTGCTCTACTGTACACTATGCCACTCAACTCTACTCCACTTCACTCTACTTCAGTGTACAACACTTTCCCACACTTTACGTTACTGTACGACTCTCCAATGTATGCCACTCCACTCTACAACTTGCTACTCCACTCTATGCCCCTACACTCCAAACTACAACACTCTACTCCACTGTATACCACTTTAGAACACTCTTCTCCACTCTAGGCCACTCTATGCCACTCCACTGCGTGACACTCTACTCAACTCCCAGTATGCCACTCCACCCCACTTTACTCCACTGTACTCTTTGACACACTACTCCACTCTACTTTACTTTACTCCAATCTATGCCACTCCACTCTACACCACTCTATGCTACTCAACTCTTTGACACTCTATACCGCTCCACTCTGCCACCCTCTAACACACTCTACTGTACATCATTCCACTCTATAACACTCTATTCTACTCTATGCCACTCCAATCTGCTCCACTCTTCAACACTTTACAACACTCCACGCCACTCCACTCCACTTCACTGTATGACATGCCCCTCCAATTTATGACACTTTACTCGATTCTAGGCATCAACACTCCACTTTACTCCACTCCACTCAATGCCACTCTACTCTACAACACACCACTCCACTCTATGATACTTTACTGAACTCTACCTCACTCTAAGACACTCTACTCCACTCTATGCAACTCCTCTCTACAACACTCTACAACACTCTATGCCACTGTACAACACTCTACTCCACTGTATGCACCTTCACTCTATGCCATGCTACTACACTATATGGCACTAGCTCAGTAAACGATATCTTATTATTTTCAGTTGTTTTTGGTTTTTAAACATTAATTGTATATCAGTTTAACACCTAACTTATAACACTTGTTTTTCTCTAGTGAATTTGTTTCATTTTTAACATCAGCCAAGATTTTATTAACATATTTAACTATAAGGTCACTTTAACCTTTGTATTTTTTCAATGAAATTCTGGGTTTTTGTTTGACTTAACCTTCGATATTATTACCATATCAACGTCGCTTTAATCTTTATTTTTTCAGTATATTTCCAGATTTTTTTGATCATATTCAGCCAATACCTCATCTGTGCACAGCCTTTGAATGTGTGCAGCAGGGGGTTGGCCACCAGGCCTGCCCCCTGGCCAGACCTGCACCCAACACAAACTTTGCACCCAATCCCCCACTGTGCATGGCTTTCAGCTGGGTGTTGGTTGCAGGATCTGGCCTCCAGCCAAGCCATGTGCCCTATTCCCTCTGTGGCTACCCAACCCCATTGTGCATGGCCTTTGGTCATGTGCATTGGGGTGTTGGCTGCAGAGCCTGCCTTCCAGACAGACCCTTCATCCAAGCTCGCTGTGGTGTGTTGGCTGCAGGGCCTAGCCTTAAGCCAACACACCACAGCGAGCCAATTGTAGGTGCACATCTTTCGATCGTGTACAGAATGAAGTTGGCCACAGGGCCTAGCCGGGACCAGGCCCATTGTATCAAAATGTCTAATAGGAAAAAAAAGCTCCCCCGGTCAATCAGAAGGCCCTATTTGTTTTTAATTTTCAGTACCGTAGCACTGCCACAAGACCAACAGTCAGGGTATACCTAACTGTTTAACTCCATTAACCACAGCCCAAGCACCTCTTTAAACTTTAATTCCTCAAAACCCATTAAATAGATTTACACCAAATAACAAAAAAGCACCATTCTTGCATAAAGTTATATCTTCGTGTCAAAAATGTGTGACCCCCCCCCCCCATCTTTTTCTCGGCCCTCCACTTGATCAATCTCTGAGAAACCTTTGATGAAGGAGCCATGGTGGATGTACTTATTTTGGAAAGTTTTGTGCAGATTATTCAAATGGTGCCAAAGTTATTAGCAAAACAAAAAATGCTCTTCCTGTGGAAACTCCGGTCTAACTATAACGATGATCTATCCAGCAGGGGCCGAGAATAAGGGGAGTTCCAAAACACAAAATCCCCAAGCGTTTTCGATAGGTGATGTGGGGACGGGGATTCACCAATTCGCCAATGACAAGGTCTGATCTCTCCAAGTGTCAATGTTTTCTATCCAGGAAAGTTAATCAGGCAGCCAGTGATAAAGTTGCAGGTGTCAACAGGGACAGTCTCCTTAAGCCCAAAAAGAAGGAAGGGGACAACAAGGAAGTGAGGCTCATTATCACTTACAACTGAGAATCCACAACTGTCTGTAATATTGTGAGAAAGCTTTGGCACTTGGTAAGGTCAGACCTTATCATTGACAATTTGATGAGACCCCATCCTCACATCACTTACAGGAAAAGTGAATTCCTTAAAGACCTGTTGGGACATAGCTATAACAATCGCCAGCAGAGTAGCACAGGTACCTGGCTGGGGGAACTACCAGGCTTCCACAACTGTGGGAGATGCAAGTCGTCTGCCCAGAGTTCCAACAGAAAAACATATTTCCTGCAGACAAGGAGGAACGTTAAGATCAAGAAATTCATGACCTGCAATAGTTATTTTGTTGTTTATGGCCTGGTCTTCATCTTTGGTTTTCAATATGCAGGGAGCATGATATTCCCAGTCAAGAAACGGATTCTTGAGCATTTGCGTGCCTCAAGATTAATGATCAGAGTTATCCCTTGGCTGGACATTGTAATCTTATGCATACATCAGGCACTGATAAAATCAATTTTTTTGCATTGACACGGTTATGGAGAATATGAAATGAGGCGATAGAGAACGTGCTTTGAGAAAGCTGGAGTCAGAATATATTATACATCTCAGCAGTAAGCACCCTGGTGGCCTCAACCAGGATGAGGAACTCCATGTTCATCTAGGCTACTTTTCTGAGGTTCGACATCTCTCCTGGTGGTTTCTGCCTGTGTTAGCAGCCCCTGTTGCCTTATTCTTTGATGAGCCTCCACCATGCAGGATGTGCAGAGTGTAATTCAGCTGAATTCCAAACAGATCTTACTTTTACTGTAGTGTCTATTTTTGTTTGTTTTTCTTTAAGTTTACTTGCACTCACTTGTTTGATTACTACACTTTAGTTTGCTCTAGTGGAACCTTTTTGTCTCACACTGTCCTATGATGTCTCATTAACATCGCTACTGATCTTCAAGCCACTAAGCAGAGAGCGATATCTTTCAATCTGGGTGTATATTTATCATATCAGGCATCATCCTCCATTCACTTGATTGTTATTCAGGCATGCTAGCACACTTTATTTATGTTGATTAGACATCTAAATATGATGTATATATTATTTTTTATCACAACATACACATTGATGGCACACTAGTGCATAACAAATGCCCATTCACAATCGTGGCTGGCAATCCAGCATGCCGAAATTACAATACATTAGAAATTGCATTATTAATTTTCTTTCACCACAACATGTGCATTAACTGTTGAGGCATCACTAATGACTATTCACAAGCGTGACGGGCAATTTTATGCTGAATGTGAAATGTATTTGAAATGTTGTCATTAATTATTTTTCTGACATTATTGGTGTGTGTTTATAATATGGGATCACACAGTTGTGTTTTTTATTGACCATGAATCGTTAATTTCTAGTGCATACCCAGCTTTTCTTCTATTATGGAGAATGCATTTGTCTTATGGTTCCACAAGTCTGTTAATTATGTCTACTTGTGTATGTAACTTCCTTATTTTTTAAGGAATTAGGGCACTTTCACTGTTATGTGGTTTTGACAAAGACCGAGCAGGTCAGACGAGTCAGCCATAGTACATTTTCTTTGGATTATCTCTTTGGAGTGCGGGCCTTTACTTGCACCACAGCATCGAGTGTGTGTGTGTAATATATATTGGATCCTACGCCATTTGCCCTTGCACCGACCTCACCAGATGAATGAAGTCAGACGAGCTGGAGGACGCCAATAGGTAGTTATCATGAGTACCATGTTTCCATAGGAAAAGTGTTTCTTGACTTGCCTATATCTTTGACGCCGTATGATGAATCTTCACTAAATTTTCACCAAAAAAGTGTGCCAGTGATTCTTGTTGCGCATGGAAAGTTTTGGGGTGATCCATCAAACAGAGGCCAGGATAAAAGGGTGGTCGAAAAAGTGTGTTTCCCATGGTAATTCCCATAGGAGATTTGAACATGACTACAGCCCGAACCACTGGACGGACTTACACCAAATTTGTCAGGAATGTAGAATTTGGTTCGCATATCATACTTTTAGTTATTCAGTGTAAATCCGTCAAGTAGTTGTTGAGAAATGTAAGGTAAAAATAACAAGGATATCTGCGATTGAGACTATTTAACAAATATTAACGAGCTTGTATGGGGAAATGCAAAGCTCTGATTGGCTGCCAACACTTCAACCAGGAAGTATTGACAGCAATCTTGGGATTCGGCTTCAGCCAAGCCCCACAAAAAGATTGGAAAAAAAGGAAAAGGGGGCAGGGTAGGAATACCTTGACCCCCAAGCTTTGGTCTTGGGGTTCCCCTAGAAACCAGCCATGACATAAATGTATTTCTTTGTTTTGAAATCACAGTGACTTTTGGGAAATATTTATGAATATTGCTGTAAATCTACAAAAACAAGTGTGGGCTCCCGCGATTGTTTTAATTGTAGCCCACGGGTGGGTCAGGTCACGGGGGCATGCAGAGATTATTCAAAAAAATTGAGGGGGGTGCACGAGACCCCCTCCAAGGGCTTAAAAATACCCCAGGGACCACCATCTCCCCAGGGCTAATTATATTAAGAAGTGGGGGGGGGGCGAGCAGACCCTCCTGGGACTCGGGGACCAACACCTCCCCAGGGCTACATATTAAATGCATGGGGGTCACAAATCCCCCGAACCCCGGGGACCACCACCTCCCCGGGGCTTAAAATAAAATGCTTGGGGGAGGGCACGCCTACCTCCCCAACCCCAGGGACTACCACCTCCCAGGCCTAACTTAAATATGGAGTGGGGGGCCGCAGGGACCCCAGGCCCCAGGGACCACCACCTCCCCGGGGCTTTCTTTTTTTCTTAAAGAGGGAGGGGGCCATTCTCAGCCCCAGGGACCACCACCTCCCTGGGCAGGTCCATGAAAGTCAAAGGAGGGGTGCCACTTGGCCCCCCTCCTGGAGCCAATAATGGCCCTGGGGACCACCATCCCCAAGGTCGGCTCTTGCTATGTCCTGGGGGAATAGCTGTTTGCTGTGATTTGGCGGGAGCTTTGACATCTCTCGCCAAGTCAAAGGAAACACTCTGCTTCCAGCAAGCAGGAGCTGACAAAATGCTCTTGCTTGCTGGAAGTAGACAAAATAATTGCTCTCACAGACAGGAAGATGCATGTTTAGCAGTGCCCTGCCTGCGAGAGCAATGCTCGCTCCAACAGGAGGCAAGGAGCTGTCAGGGAGCGTGGGGGGCATGATGCTTCCCGTGTTCCTAGGGTAACAGACCAGAAAGAGGCTTAATAAAGGAGAGAAATGAGTAGAAAGAGGCAGGATGGAGGTCAGAAACTAACAGAAAGAGGCAGGAGAAACTTCAGCAGTAAGCAGAAAGAGGCAAGATAAAGGTGAGAAACGAGCAATAAGAGACAGAATAAAGGTCAGAAACATGCAGTAAGAGGCAAGCTAAAAGTGAGAAATGAGCAGAAAAGGCAAAATAAAGGTCAGCAACGAGCAGAAAATGCAAGATAAAGTTGAGAAAGGGGCAGAAAGAAGCAGAATAAAGCTCAGAAATAAGCAGAAAGAGGCCGCATAAAGGTCAGCAATGAGCAGAAAGAGGCAGAAAAATGTCAGAAACTAGCAGAAAGAGGCAAAATAGAGATAAAAAATGAGCAACAAGAGGCAGAATAAAGGTGAAAAATTAGTAGAAAGAGGCAGAATAAAAGCAAGGAACGTACAGAAAGAGGCAAAATAAAGAGGAGAAATCAGCAGAAAGAAGTAAAATAAGGTGAGAAATGAGCAGAAAGAGGCTGAATAAAGATCAAAAGCAAGCAGAAAGAGGCAAACAAAAGGTGAGAAATGAGCAGTAAGAGGCAGAATAAAGGTAAGAAAAGAGCAGAAAGAGGGAAAATAAAGGTGAGAAACAAGCAGAAAGAGGAAAAATAAAGGTCAGCAACGAGCTGATAGAGGCAAAAAAAGGTAAGAAATTAGCAGAAAAGGCAGAATAAAGGTAAGAAACGAGCAGGAAGAGCCAAAATAGAGGTCAGAAACGAGCAGAAAGAGGCAAAATAAAGGTCAGCAACAAGCAGAAAGAGGCAAGATAAAGGTGAGAACAGAGCAGAAAGATGCAGAATAAAGGTCAGAGCCGAGCAGAAAGAGACTGAATAAAGGTGAGAAACGAGCAGCAGAGGCAGAATAAAGGTGAGAAAAGAGTAGAAAAAGGCAAAATAAAAGTCAGCAACAAGCAGAAAGTGGCATGCTAAAGGTGAGAAACTAGCAGAAAGAGAGAAATAAAGGTTAGAATCTAGCAGAAAGAGGAGGAATAAAGGTCAGAAACGAGCAGAAAGAGGCAAAATGAAGGTCAGAAATGTGCAAATAGAGGTAGGAAATAAGCAGAAAGAGGCAGAAAAAAGGTCAGAAACTAGTAGAAAGAGGCAAAATAGAGGTCAGAAACAAGTAGAAAGAGGCAGAATAAAGGTCAGAAACAGGCAGGAAGAGGCAGAATAAAGGTCAGAAACAAGCACAAAGAGGCAAATAGAAGTTGGAAATGAGCAGAAAGAGGCAAAATAAAGGTCAGAAGTGAGGAGACTTACACACCCACTCATAGACTCATTTAGAGACTCATGCACCCACTTAGAGACCCACTCAGACACTCATGCATTCACACATCGGCCCATGCAGACACTGACGCACCCACACACCGACCCACTCATGCACCCACTAACACACACAGTGAGACACATATGCAGCCACTCCCAGACCCATACAGACACTCAGACACCCATTGAGACACTCACATACTCCCTCACACACTCACTTAGACACTCACTCACACACTCACTCTCAAAGGTTACAGTTAGGAAATAAAAATTTAAAAACCTTAAAATGCACTAAAAAATGAAGGTTACGGGGATGTTATAGTTAGGAAACAACATTAATAAAAACCTCAGAAATTTACTGAAAATAACAAAGGTTACAGGGACATTATAGTTAGGAGATAGAATTTAAAAAAACTTAGAAATTCACTGAAAAAACAAAAGTTACAGGGATGTTATAGTTCGGCTCAGATTTCACTCGTACAAAACCATACAAATTCAGCAGCTATAGCTACCTGAGCTAATTAGAACTTAGGCCCCAACAATTCACTGCTTATGACTTCACATATTACATCACTCGTGACATGGTCAGTGACATCACTCATGATATCTCAAATGATATTTTCAGTGAAAATATACATATATATATTAATATATATATAAATATTATTCTATAACAATATTATATAATATATTATAGCTATAGTCAGGACCTTGGGCCTGCTTTACATGTCAGCAGATGGGTTGCTTCATCACAACGGTGACAGATATCCCATCCGCTGAAATATAAATCCCATAGAATGTAATAGGATTTATATTTTGGCAGACAGGATATCCGTCACCGTTGTGTATGTGGTATGTAATGCAGTTTTTGTGTTGCTAATAACTTTGGCTCGGTTTGACAAATCCCCATGAAACTTTTTCAAAAAAGTACTTTTTTTTGCCTAGTTTGCGCATAGAAAGTGATCTATCAATCGAGGGCTGAGAAAAAGGAGGGTTCCAAAACACAATTTCCCCATGGAATTTCCATTGGTATTTTTCAACACCACTACAGCCAAAATGACTGAACAAAATGACAGCCAGCAAATTTGGCAGAAAGCTAGATCATTACCCGGAACGTGTGCTTTTGTGATTTGGTGTAAATCAATTCAGCAGTTTTTGACAAACTAATGTTAAAAATTCATAGATATCTGGACGGTCAGGTAGGCTGGAATCCCGCATGCACATAGCTTCAAATAATAGAGCAAGCTGATTGGGTGAGGGGAATTTTTCCCATCAGCTATCTCACTGCCATGGGAGCAAGAGGCTCCGATGAGTCTAATAGGAGCTCACACTCTGATTGGATGGCTGCAACATGAAGAGAAATGCACCATTACAGGGCATGGGGACTAGGTCCCAGTGCTCTGAAAATAAGAAAATATGGTATAAAGGGGAAGGCTAGGAGTACCCTAAACCCTTGGACCTTGGGGCGGATGGAGTCAAATTCCCCCAATTTTTTTATTTTTTTGTTGCCGCGATCCCACTGGAGCCAGCATGGCCCACTTACTCAAGTGACAGCCCAGCAGGAGCACAGGAGCCGTGCTGGTTCCCGCAAAAGTCCTGTGGAATTGGAAAACAATTTTTTTAAAAGTTGTGTATGGCAATAATTTCTTTTTTTCATGTTATAGTTAAATGAAGAAACTATAATTTATGCCCCGCCATGTACAGTGTTGTCATCAATGATGTCATTCAGATATTATCAATAATGCCATAGAACATGTCATGAATGGTGTTATATGTGAGGTCAAGTCAAGATAACTTTATTTGGCTTCAAACAAAAACCATAAAAGTTCATAAAAACGTTCACAACAAATTATTAATTCAAAAATCTATATACAAAGCAGCAAAATGAACAATTCATACCAATCTCATCAATGAATTATGGTAAACTTATTTGATTTTGAACAAAGACCATAAAAATTCATAAAATCGTCATAACAGATTATTATTTCAAGAATCATTATACAAAGCAGCAAAATAAACAGTTCCTACACATCAATTTATTATATAAAATGCGGGAGAAGTATACATCTTAAAACATTTCTCTAATACAAATTAGAGTCTATATTACAAGGCACTCATCATAATTTCATTATATGGCTCCCTCCATGAAGGTACATCAGTGCTTAGGGTTATGTGTTAAAAAGTTATTCTAATCGGGTTCAGCAGCAAGGCCTAATACCGTTTCCAAATCGCCAAAGCTACTTTGATATAGTTGGAAACCCAAATACATATATCATAAGTGGCCAAAGATAGTAGCTAATAAAACCCTTCTATATAAGAACACAGCCTAATTTCTTTTAAAATCGGGACTAAAAATCTAACCTCTTGGTACCTTATAGAGGGGGCAAAATAGCATAAAGTGCACAGTGTTCTGGGCTGCCACGTTATCACATGGGCAAGGCACCTGTTTATCCTCCCACCCCGATTGTTTTGGGAAAGTCACCAGAAAATGCAAGGTAAGTAAACGTAATCTAGTTAAATAAAAACAAGTCTGTACATTTGTCGTATAAGTTAGATAAAATTGCTGTTAATTCAGGGATAAACAAAGGCACCCTGTTACGTCATGGTTAGATTGTGATATCTTCGGCCCTGTAGAGTGTACCTCTTTTATGATGTTTTTGGCGTTTTCAGAGATGCTATCCGGACAATCAAAATAATGACCCAAACTGAACTTTCAGAAGGGGTCGCTTACGAATCGAAGCCAAGGGATAGAAAGTGCTCCATCTAGGTTAATACAGTCCTTGATAACTTCTCTGGAGAATACTAGTTCTTCGGACAACCAGATTTTGGCCATAATAACAGAGGGGCAATTCCAATGCGATCCTCTATTTCATTTCATTTCATTTATTCCATTTGTAACGCGCTCGGCTACTCAGGAGTGTCCCGGCGCGAACCAATCTATGCAAGGTGAGGGTGCGAGTTAAAGTTACTTCACTTAACTATAATTGGTTAATTTCATTATTTTAAAACTGACACTTTCTCCTAACTATCATTTCACCTTTGTTTCTTTCAGTGAATATATACATACATATTTATAATAAATAATACATTATATTTACATATTTACACGCACACACACATAAATATATAAAACATGTATTGGTACTTTTAGTGCATGAAATATAGTGGTATAAAATTCCATATTTATCAGGGAACCGTGGAATATGGGAAATAATTTACACTGTCCATGAAACATGGATTTCATCATCATAATGACAGCCCCAAATCACTCTGCAAAGATTTGTCCTTGTTGGGGTTACCAAGATATTTCTGCATGGAGGGTTCAAGTACATGTTAATGTTATCTACCTTATGGGGGAAATTTTCAAATTATACAGCATATTTTCTGTCAGGAAATACTGGACCATATTACACAGTTTAACTGTTATGTATTCCGTCTATCTATCTATCTATCTATCTATCTATCTATCTATCTATCTATCTATCTATCTATCTATCTATCTATCTATCTATCTATCTATCTATCTATCTATCTATCTATCTATCTATCTATCTATCTATCTATCTATCTATCTATCTATCTATCTATCTATCTATCTATCCACAGCTGCGGCACCTCCATTAGGGCAGAGGGGTGTCGACCCCTGCTGCCAGCTCCGCAAAGTCGAAAAATAAATTGGTAACAAATTGAATTTCTTACCATTTTAATTTCCCTTTCCCCAGCCCGAGCTGGAGTGTGGGGGTGGGGCCACTGCTGCTGACTGCCAGCAGGGCAGTGGTGCTCACTCCGCTAGTTTACACTGCACATGTCACTTTGACCAGCTGTCTTGTGACGGCCAGCCTGACATGCACAGTGTAAACCTCCCCACCCAGCTGTCTCAGACAACTGTGTGGAGAGCAGGCACTGGCACTCAGTGCCTGCAGGAGCATATAGGCAGCCCGCTCCAGCCAATCCTGACGCTGCTCTCGTTCTGCTGGACATTATTAGCAGCATGAGAGCAACCTCTGACTTGGTGCAGAGAATTTAATTGCTTTAAGTTCAGACATGAGCCTAGATACTGAAGCAGAGGACCGGAGGAGGCAAGCCAGCAGATGGGTAAGTACATTTTTATTTTTTTTATCTATTTTCCACTGACAAGCACTATAACTCACACTGCCTTCAACTTCAATGCCAGAGCTCTCAGTCATGGTACGTTATAAACACTTTTGATAACGAGCCATGACTGTTAGCTTTGGCGTTTGACTTTAAAGGCATACTGGTCAGTGGTTGGTTGCCCATTGTAGTATGTAAGTTTCTTATTAAGTGTTTTACCTTTACCATTGTGCAGGTGTTAGTACTTACTAGAATGTAGAATGCCTTAAAGGAATATGATTTTGTTCTAGAATGTAAGCTGATGCAGTCACTTGATGGGTTGTGAAGCAGTGAAGCAGTCGTGGGTCCCATATGTGAATAAACTTCTTCATTTGGAAACTTCTTGGCATGAAGGCTTTATTTAAGTCCCCTACCATACAACTTCCATTTGGCAATGAGCCATTGGCAGTACTGGGCCCACTGACACCCTGTAGATACCTTAATTGGATTTACTGGTTAAACTGGGCTTGCACATGACCTGTATTTACTTATCATACAGAGCGGTTATTTGAAGTCTACTTATTTGAAGTCTACTTTTCCCTGTGAGTTTCCTCATCCTTCAGAGGTAGGCGAGACAAACAGTCTGCCCTGACATTTCTGCCACCAGGACCATAACAAATGTCAACGTTGAATTCCTGTAGCCTGGACAGTAACCTTATCAACCGAGAATAGGCTTTATTAGAACAACTGCTACCCAACATATAAATGAGAGGTTTGTGGTCAGTGAGCAAATCAAACTTTGTTTCCCAAATGTACATCCTGAACTCTTCCATTCCCAATCCCCATGAACATTCATGGGTCTTCCTCTCAATTGTGCTGTACATTCAACATCCTAGAGGCAAATACAATTGTTCTCTCTTCACTCTTTACAAACTGGCTAAGTACAGCACCCAAACCCTTTGCGCTGGCGTCAACAGTGATAACTCTCTTTGCTCCTTGAGTGAAAGGCCTAATGGCAAATGCGTTAATAATTAAGTCCATGACACTATCAAAAGCCAATTGAGCTTCATTAGACCATACACATTTCAATAAAAATAAAAAAATAAACTCATTAAAGGTTTCACTGTCAATGCATATCCCTGTACAAATCTAGTGTAATATTCGCTAAGACCTAAGAACGCTCGTAGAGTATCTTTATCCCCAGGAATAGGTGCTGCACTAATGGCTTTCAGAAGGCTACCCTTAGGTTTAATTCCATCAGATAACAAGTTATGCCCTAGATAATCCATATTGCTTTCTGTGAACATACATGTCTCTCGATTAACTGTCATACCATATTCCTCCAGCTTTGTCATGACAACATCCAACAATTCCAAATGGCGAGGAACATCATCAGAATGTACAAGTACGTTGTCTTGAGATGTCTGAATATCTTCAAATCCATCAAAGATGTGATCCATTAACCTTTGGAAAACGCTTGCAGCAATGCAACCCCAAACGGTAACCATTTGTACATATAAGTACCAAAGGGGGTAATAAACATGGTCAAATGTTGAGAATTTTTTCTAAGTGTTATCTAGCAGTAGGCGGACCGTAGATCTATAGTAGAATTATTTTTACTAGAACCTAATTTTACAAGCATATCCTGAAATATTCAGGAGTGCGTGACAGTCAACTGAAATATTACAGTTCAAGACCCTCAAATCTGCACATAAACGGATCTCACCAGTTTTCTTACGAGCAATTACAGTAGTGGAAACCCATTCAAATGACTCTACAGGAGTAATAATATATTGGGAACACATATTATCCAACAACTCCTTCAATTCTTTACGTTTAGACAAAGATACAGGTCTGACTTTCTGCAATACAGGTGATGCATTTGTCTTCTGTTTTATAGAATGTTTGAACCCTTTAATAACACCTACTTCCTCACATAATACCTGGGAATATTTTCTCAATAGAGTATCAAGTGTTATCACTTAACATCTGTCATTTACCTGTGTTACAGATGATACTGGTAGATCGCCTAAAATAACGGGTTCACTAAAGCCTGGTTTAAGGATGATCACTAAATTTGCTTCATCCTGCCACAGGAAAATATCACTTCCATTCTCAGATACATACACTTTTGTAAAAATGCTTCTACCTTTGAATACAACATCATTAAAATACCCCTTCATAAGAATATCAAAGTTCCTAAATTCCTTTGGATTGACATCCGCTGCGATCAATATTTTCCTTGACCACAACCAAACAAAAGTTTTATCTGAAAGAATGTTAATGGGTGAGCCTGAATCTGACATAGCACCTAAGTTAATTTTGCCAATAGTTACCTCACAAATGGGACCTCTACACATTTTCCTTTGACCCTCCACAATGTTGACATCCACAGTAAGCAATACATTGTTTACTCTTTCACATAGGTTGCCCTCATCAACATCAACCAGGTTCACTTTGGTTCTCAGTTTGTGTGACTTACATACAGAATACAAATACCCAATTGTCTCGAAATGAGTGCACCTTTTACCTTGTGCTTAATTATACCCAGGCAGAAGTATGGGGCCGGCAGAGGTTTGGACGCAGGAAGTGGCAGCGGACAAGGTTGTGTGGCCAAACACAGTTGTGCATGGGCAAATGTCATGCACAGCGACGCTGCCTGCCCACAGTGAATTTTGGACAGTCCTGCCAAGTATTACGCATCAGGTGTGACTCTAACACATTTCAGTGTGGTGATCCGCATCACCGCACTGAAATGCATTGTCACACATTTGCATTGTGTCTGAGTGTCAGCGAAGCGCTGCCTAAAACCGTAATTTTATGGAGTGTGGAAGCTAGCAGCGCGGGCTGCTCCTTCTGGCTTGGTGCTGTAGCTGGGCAAGGCTGAGTGTTGCTAAGCAGCTCACTGGCTGCTACAATGTTTCGTAATTATGTCCGCTGCAGCGCTGCGCGGCTCTCAGCTCTTGCACGGTAGTGCACAAAGGCTACTAACGTCACAGCCAGGGGAAGCCCCACCGATAAAGCCATCCCTGGCACCACCGGGTGATGTCACGTCCTGCTGCCGAAGGCTGGGAGTTTGTTTTGGAAGGAACAGTATGCAGCGAGGGGCTGGTTTCTGGTCAACTGGCTCCGCAATCATAGCGCTCGCACAACTGCCTTCTGCTTGTCCCGGGCCGTCAAAAATCGCCCGCATGGCCGGGCATCACGTCACTGAGCCAGTGACTGCGTTTACAGCAGTCTCTCAGGACAGACTCACTGGACAGCAGACTCACCGAGGACAGGCTATGGCTCCTGGCAGACGGCCTTCTTGACATTTCAGTTCCAGCGATCATGAAGGCCACTGCCAGGACGCAGGCTGGCAACACGTTTCTATTGGTCAGGTGAGATAAATAAAATCCGGACGATTCATTTCAGCAGAGGCAACACGTGGATGCGGGGGCGGTGCAGTGCCTGTTCTTTCAGAGCAAGGCACCTGCCCGAGTATAACTGCTGTTGGATCATTGGCTGGCCACAACAGTCACTGTGGCGGCATTTGAGCTTTGCCAGCCCCCTAGGTTAGGCATGAGTCGACCTCTTTGATAGTCAGTGCTGTTCTGTTGTACTGAGGAGAAAGTGCACATGGAGTGAGCATCATCAGGAGGATGTTTTTCACGCCCACCTCAGCAGCCCCCACCCAGGTGAGCATTTCACAGCCGCCAGGACACGGGGCCTAAATAAATAAGCTACACCTCACTTTTCCATATATTTGTCCCAAAGTCCAACATTTTAAACGAGGTCTGTATTGGACATTCCTGAATTTTATGGTTAAAAATGCAAGCCTGTTTAAGAATGAGCCTGCTACTTTTAGGCTAGTGATCTGGATATATTGCGCCAATAATGTACGTCTGGTTCAGCAGCAGAATATCACCTGCAAGCAAACATGTGATTTTGGAAAGTCTGAAGAGGTACATCTGGAAGCAGGAAGAGAGAGAATCACATATGCCATCCGACCTGCTTTGCAGTAAAGAAGGCATCTTTTCAACGTGGTTTTGACTGTCACTCGCTCTTTCCTGTTTGACTAAATTGTGTGATCCTGGGCAAATACTTTATTTCACCGGGCCTTCTTCTATTCATTATCACATATGAGAGCACATTCAAACTTGTGAGATCTGGATTGTGCACTGTGCAAACATTTCTAATGAACTGTACAACAGTGAATCGCATTTGGAAGAGCAGATGTGTTGCAGTGTAAGACCAATGCTGGCAGCTGTTACATTTCCCCAGTTGCTAAATTAAAGAGGCCAGTTGAGGAGCTCAGCAAGCATGTTATATTATTGTGAAGGAGAGTTGTGCTGGCAGGATGTTGTTTTCCCTGCAGTCTGCCTGTGTATCGAGTCCTGCCAGCCCCCACCTTCTCAGGTGCCTGGCTAGTTATCAAACCCAGGGGCCCTGGCTGCCCGTCCTAGATGAGAGGTGTGCAGCCACCTACAACCTGCAACTTATCTCTCAGCACTGTGTGCAGCTCACTTGCCAACCCTGATCAACAACCTTGGCGAAGACACTCGCTGGGCTTCTGGTGGCACAAGAGTCCAGCAGAGCACAGAAGGTGAGTGTTGTATTATTCTCAGTGCTTAATTTGTAAAATATGAAGTGCAGATGCTCAAATGTTTGTCGGAGGCCACACCTACTTTTCTCAGGCTCCACCCACGTCCTCTACTGGCTCCACCCACTTACTATATTAGCTTTACCCACATCTTCCACTGGCACTGCTAAAAGTCAGATGTAATATATACCTGATCCGAATTTCAGCAAGGGAGCCTTCCTCATAGTAAGGTTTTGATAGGAGGTTCCCCTGCCCTGTGAACAGTGTAAGGTGTAAGAGCACTTTGCATCATTCACACATTGCATAGATACAATCCTACGTGTGTAAATCAGTATATAGGAAATGTTACATCAGGCAGGACTACAAGGTATAGGAGTTACATGTCATCCATGATTGTCATTGTAGGCAATATAGTTTAAGAGTTCGAAGTCTGGAAAAGCACAAATTCAGAATTTAAAACATAACAGCATTGTTAGGGTTTCTCTTCAATAAGAATTGATTTCTACCCAAATTAACCCTGTTTGCAAGATTAGGATAATGAAAGATTAGGCAAAAAAACATATAGCTCTAATATATAACTTGCCGTTTGCATGGGGCTCTTTGATGACAGACTTGTTAATAGCTTGCTGTTCTATGATAGAATTTTAACTTTCAAACTGCAAGTAACAAAAGGATCTCTCCGACAGAAGCAATAACACACACTGACCTATTTTACATTATCCATGATCAAGGCAGCCTGGGCCGGCCTGCAACTGCGCAACATGACATCATCAAACTAAGTGCCGCGGGCCCGCGGCCACTCATCATCAGACACTGCATCAATCAATATAAAAACATATAATCACGGCGCCTGCCAGGCCCTGCCCTGCCTCACCTGCGCAGCTTTATTTTAAACTCATGATGATTAGGCCACCCGCCGCCGCCGGACTACCCCAGGCCATGCCTCACTTGGTGGCGCTTAACTCTATGTACTGCACAGTGCAGAGCAGTAGTCTACTCCACCGAGTCCACTGACCTCAATGCAGCCAACGTCATCCAGGTCCCACTACTTTGAGCGGCGGCTGGCTGGCCACGATGACTCGGATGGTGTGGTGGTGAGCCTGAGGCAGTGCGGGTATGCTGGGGTGTGGCAAAGCAGCTAATGCACGCGCATTGCAATGTGAAAAAGTATGCGCTCGCTGCTTGCCACGCACAGCCCCAGCCCCCACAGATTTGCTGAGCCTGGCCCTGAACCGAAAGTGAATCTATCCCAGTAGTACTGTAGTACTGACCCATCCAGGCAGCACTGCCAGGCCGGCCTGCAACTGCACAACATCCACTACTGGCAACATCTGATCAAACTAAGGGCCGCGGCCACTCATCATCAGACCAATCAACATTAATAAAAACAGTAATCACGGCGCCTGCAAGGCCCTGCCCTGCCTCACCTGCGCAGCTTTATTTTTAACTCATCAATCATGATTAGGCCGCCGGCCTACCCCAGGCCATGCCTCGCCCTCACCTGGTCCGCCAGCGCCGTTGGAGTTCAACCACCAGTGTGGATACTCGGTGCTGGATGCGGGTATGCTGGACGTGCCGTAGCAAAATTAAAGCAGCGAATGCGCGCGCATTCAATTGCAAAATCTGCGCACGCATCGCTGCCTCTGCCGCGCACAGCCCCAACCCCCGCAGAAGAAGACCAGCCCAAGCAAAGCCCGGCCCAACTCAGTGTCCCGCCCACTGGGCCGGCAACACTGATCCACGGCCGCTGGGCCGGCGGATTGAGCAGAAGTCTTGTGAGTTGTGAAGGAGTGAGAATGAGAATCGGAGTCACGTCACCATTCAGTTAAGTTCTTCAACATGATCATCAGTCCTGTCCAGTTCATCAACAACACAACCAGTACACGGTAAAGTGACAGCAGCCCTTACGGACGTACAGCAGCACACGCTCTCTGTGTCAGTGCCACTAATTGTCAATTACTGACGTGCACTAAATGCGTGACTGTAGACCCGGCCCTGATAATCAAGCACCGGCACAAATTAAGCACTGATTATTCTGGAGGGAATAATCATGTCTTTCAGAGTGTGCTTAAGGGGGTCAAAGACATTACATGGCTTAGAGAGAAAAATGTTCTACAACTATTTTGGTCTTTCTTCTTCAGGTAACCATATATACAACTAACCATGATACACTTTAAATTAAAAATGTTCATAGATCATGCAAGTTAAATACGTTTACCTTATGAAACCTCAACTGATTAATACAATCACTGTAGGTTGTGTGTGTAACTAGAGAGAGACAGATATGAGGCCTGTTTGGTGCTGTGGGGATTACTGACTTCTGTATTCTTAGTGCCATGTGGTCCTAATCAGCAATTTAGGCACTGTGTGAATATGCAATATTCGTCTTAAAAAGCAGCTATAGCTTAGTGACTTATTATTTCAAGGATTTTTCAACAGTTTCCAGATTTTTTTTAGATCTTCTCATTGCTCAAAAGTGTGTAATTTCTGATGTCAATATATTTCTGTGCACTAAATTGCTTGGTTTTACACATGTAACAGGAGTTTCTTGTTGCTCAATTGGGTGCAATTTCTAATATTTATATGTTTCCTTCGTATTCAGTGTTTGATTTTGCTCGAGAGAAAGTGTCACTCATAGTCGTTGAATGTCACTCATTATTACACTGAAATTATGAAAATGTCACACATAAGCAATCTGAAACCTTGGCTGCTATGTTTGGATGGAGGCTTGGCCTGGAGGATGACCACCGCTGTACACAGTCTTTGGTGGGAATAAAGTGATTTACAAAAAAATATAGAACTGAGTTATGGCAGTGGTTCAAATGTTCAAAACCACTGAAAATCACTAGTTATGCCCTACCTTGTGTCACATGCCATGCATAAAAAACATTGTTTGAGCCAGAGCCATTAGATAGATAGATAGATAGATAGATAGATAGATAGATAGATAGATAGATAGATAGATAGATAGATAGATAGATAGATAGATAGATAGATAGATAGATAGATAGATAGATAGATAGATAGATAGATAGATAGATAGATAGATAGATAGATAGATAGATGCGGCTGGTACCCCAAATATTTGGTGAGTGTTGCATGGTAGGGGACTTAAATAAAGTCTTCACACCAAGAAGTTTCCAAATGAAGATGTTTATTCACATACGGGACCACGATTGCTTCCCTGCTTAACAGCCCATCAAGTGACTGCACCAGCTTACATTCTAGAACTAAATCATACTCCTTTTAGACATTCTTCATTCTAGTAAGTACTATCACCTACACAGTGTTAAAGCTAAAATACTGAATAATAAACGTACATATGACACCATCCCCCTTTGATCAAACAGAACAAAAGATAAACAAAACACATCTTTGTGAACCAAATTCTAAAAAGGTGAAATAATCCTCTAAACCACAGGGTGCAGACAACACTCTTCTGCTACGATTGAATATGTGACATAATCCTTAAATCTAATGGGAGGAGATAGTACTCTTTTACTATACTAGATCCACTAATCCAGCTCCTAAAGAGGAAGGAATTGCAACTTCAATTTCAACATCAGCAGCAGATGAACAATTTCCACCACTATTAATCCTAACTGGCACTTCATCACACTTTCTGTCTCCCACATCTCCAAATTGCAGCCACCCTTCTTTCTCCTGCTGACACACATCCTTCGTAAAGAATCTTACCTCACTGTGCACGACCTTTGTCCAATTCACAGCTGTGTTTGGCCGCACAACTTTGTGTGCGGCCACTCTGTGTCCAAACTCCTGCAGGCCCCCTACTTTTACTGTACCAGGCCTTTGGCTCTCTCCTCTACTTCCAACGTGTCATTTTTTTGTTTGCCTCTCTTTTTCTCTGTTTCTTTGCCTCACACCCCTTTATGTGTGATTTTTTTTTCACAAAATGAAAGACAAATCCACTACTTAGAACTGCAGCTCGCGTGATCATATTTTGACTCACAAGCCATGTACTATTTTTTTCAGTTTTTTCCCGGTGTGTTTCTTGAGTATTCAACACCTCTGGCTTGCCCCCAGGATCACATTTGCCAAAAAATTCAAATGTTATTCTCAGGAGTCACGACTCACTGAGTCCAGATTTATGTCAGAGGCATATACAAAAGTGTTCACTCTTTCAAGCCCACTCGACCACTTTTTTGAAAGCTTATATCTCAAAAGCTCCTGAATGGATTTACACCAACCCAATGAAAGCCCACTTTCTGAGTAAAGTTCTACTGTTATGCCAAGTTGGTGTAAATCTGTTCAGCAGGATTGATTTTTATGTGCAAGCAAAATTTCCTATGGGTGCTAAAATGGGAAAACATGCCCCTTTTTCACTTTTTTCCCTGCATGGATCTGCACAGAAATTGGCATGCACAATCTTAGCTGATTACGCCAAGTGATTGACAAATTTCCTACAGATCCATACATGGGGTCAAAATTTATAGGCAAATGAAAAAATGTCTTTCCAATGGAAAGTACAGCTGAATCCTATCTAAAGACTAGTAATATTTGATATTATTTTACATACGCTTTCAGATGTACAGAGTGCAATATTCTATTTACTACCACTGTTGAGTGTGAGGAGGGGACATAATTCCAGAGAGGCGAAACCTTGAGTGGGTCATGATGCCCCTTGCCTCCCTTAACAATGGCAACAAAGAGCATCTTGTTCTATGCACATCAGCATATATGGTTTATGCCATGACATTTTATCAAATATGTTTGTTTTAAAACTGGTATTTAAGCAGAATCAGGTTGCAAAGGGTTACATGTGTGCAAAATGGTAAAGTCACATTTAAGAGGCTCTTGAATATTTGGAGAGTTGATTCTATGAGAAAGTAATTGTAACATGCAATCTGTGAGACACTAAACAGTATTTTTCTCTGTACCAAGTTTGCATATAAGCTGAAATTCGACCTGTGCACTGTAGCAATAAATGTCTGAATGTACCTTTATTAGTACAATTGCACTAAATAACAAGTATCATTGGGTAACATCTATTCATTGAGAGAGCAAGTAAGAGAAAGAGGATTTATAGGTTCAATATTGGAATCAAGGAGTTCCAGTGACTCTCAGAGGTCGAATCCTTAAAGTTAAAGAGGGGCTGGGTGGGAGAGGTTTTCTTTTCTCCAGGCGATGGTAAATGTAACAGAGTAATGATACTCTGTCGCAAATCTCTCCCATTCTCACTTTTATCCCGGGAGTCGGATACTTCTGGTAGATGGCTGATTGTTAAATTATCTTTAAAGGGTGTTCCAGTCTCTCTTCTAAATGTCTATGCCCCTACTTGTGGAGAACCTTCCTTCTGGCCCACACTCGCCAAACATATCTCTAAATGCATTAGTGATAACTTCATTTTAGCTGGCGATTGCAATCAGATTTTTGATCCATTCATTGATAAGAATTCTAAGATTCCCTTTTCACCAAATAAACCTCACAGATCCTTTGTTCATACCATAACTCAACATAAGCTCCTTGATGCTTGGCGACTTTGCAACCCAATCACCAGGGAATTTACTTTTTACTCCCCATCCCACCAATCCCAATCCAGAATCGATTACATTTTTGTCTCCCATAATATCTCGCAAACCCTCACTCACGCAGAAATTGGTCCTATTCTGCTATCAGATCACGCCCCAGTTTCTGTTGGTCTTGACATCCTGCCTAGAATCACAGGTCCCAGGAGATGGCGATTTAATAACTCCCTTCTTCTAGACCAAAAATGTACTGCTTCCTTTAACACCTTCTTTGAGGAATTTTACTCGATAAACCAAACTGATTCCATGCCCTTTTCTACCCTATGGGATGCTTTTAAAGCCTCGGCTAGGGACTTTATACTGTCCTGTGTTGCTAGGAAACGTAGAGTCGCTCGTAAACAGACTATGGCTCTCCTTCAAGACATTAAGAGATTGGAACACTCTTATTATACTTCGCACACAGAAGAATGCTTGGCTGCTCTTATCAAAGCCAAAATGCAATTTAATAAAAAATCCACGGAAAACGCCTCTCTATATTTGCTAAAATCTAGTACTAAATTTTATGGTGGAAAGAATAAAGCTAGGAAAATTTTGGTTAATTACTTGAAAGTTAAGCATAACAAATTGAACATTGAATCCATTTATGATGCAAATTCAGTTCTAAAGTTTAAGGACGAAGACATTTTACAGGAATTTTCTCTTTTTTACAAAACATTATATGCTTCTGAAACACAACCTACTGAACATGCCCTATCGCATTTCTTCTCTACCATTCAAAAGCCTCAGGATGCGCTTCCTGATTTAGCTTCCTTATAATCAGATTTGTCGCAACAAGAGTTGTTGAGGGCCCTTCAATCCCTCAAATGTGACAAAGCTCCTGGACCCGATGGTTTCACTGTCGAATTTTACTCACACTTTTCTAAACTCTTATTGCTTAAATTGCATTCGCTAATACATTTTTTTAGCACGTCAGGACACTCATTTGGCTCTTTCTTAGATGCTCATATTTGTCTTATTCCCAAAAAAGGTAAAGACTCCAACCATTGTAAGAATTATAGGCCTATATGTTTGGTAAACATTGATTATAAAATATTTTCTAAGGCATTAGCCCTACGATTGGACTCATATCTACCAGATCTGTTAGGGATAGAGCAATCTGGATTTGTCAAAAGCCGCTATATAACTGATAATACACGACTCTTGTTCAACGTCCTGTCGAAATCCTCACGTGTTAAAGACTCCCTAGCTGAAAAGGCGTTTGACAGGGTTGAATGGATATTCTTTTTTTACACTCTTAAATGGTTTGGATTTGGTTCCAAATTTATCTCCTTGATTTCTCTTCTTTACTCTAACCCTAGAGCGGCTGTTTGTGCCAATGGATTGATATCCCCATTTTTTGATTTAGGGAGAGGGGTGCGTCAAGTTTGCCCCCTTTCACCCTTCCTCTTTAATTTGGCTTTGGAACCATTCCTATCAAAATTACGTCAAAATCCAAATGTACATTGCTTTAAAACACTTCACTCTCATATTAAACTTGCTGCTTATGCAGACGAAATTCTACTCTTCATGTCTCAACCATTGGTCTCCATTCCTGCCTTCCTAGCGGAAGTACAAGCTTATTCTAGTATTTCAGGTTACAAACTGAACAACGACAAATGTGAGATTTTGCCTTTAACAAAATATACCTTTAAGCCTGATTTTGCGACCTCTAATTTTACTTGGAGTTCCCACCACATTAAATATTTAGGTTTATTTGTCACATCTTCACTATCAGACACAGTATCATTGTGCATGAACAAATGTATACAAAAGATATCGGATCTAACTGCCAGATGGCACCCCCTTTATTTATAATAGTGGGCTGACTAGACACTATTAAAATGATGTTATCACCTATAATTATATATACTATCTCCAACATCCCAGTTCTCATTCCAGTAAAAAATTTTAAGAAGATAAACTCTACTCTCTCTTCTTTTCTTTGGAATAAGAAGAAACCTCGAATGTCTTTACTTAGATTAAGTCGCCCCAAAACTGAAGGAGGAGTCAATTTTCCTGATTTCCCGATTTACCATAAGGCATTCCTTTTACGCCAGGCTTCTTTGTGGCTGAACAATCCTACAGAGAGTTGCCCTCTATGGACCACAATTGAGAGTCTTTTTTTATTCCCCTTCTCCTTTGATGAATATCTTTCATCCTCACGTAAACCGCAAACTTTATCCACTCCTATTATTAAATTGACCTCTAAGCTTCTACTGCCTCTATTCCCCTTTCCCCACAATTCCACTGACTCTTTTCTCAGTTCTACAATATGGCACAACAAAAGTTTACTTTTTCGGAATAAACCATTTTATTGGAAGTCCTGGCAACGGAAAGGTCTCATCTGGATACATCAGCTATTCTCACACTCAGATTTTTTGCATTTTTCCTCCCTTAGTCACTCATTTAACTTACCTGCTTCATTTATACACAAATATCATATACTTAAAAAAGCTGTGTTGGATGTATACACCCACTTGGCAGCAATAACTAGTGCTTCAATTATCCCAAACTCCTCCTCACATTTACGAACCCTGTTAATGACCACACCCAAAGCCTCCACATTATATCATTTTCTACATGATATGGGCAAGGTTCGACAGAAATCTAAAGTTGAAGAGGCCTGGGAACAAGACTTAGCAGTCTCTTGGTCAGTGCCTTTATGGGATAAATTATGGACCAAGATTCGTATGTCCTCCAGAGCTGCAAACACAACGCAAACACTGTTTTTTGTTTACAACAGACTTTTATTGTCACCTATTGCTTTGAGCAAGACTTACACCACTGTACCCGATATTTGTTGGACTTGTTCTTCTCCAAAGGCTGATTTATTCCATATGTTATTTTCTTGTCCTATTGTACTTACTTTTTGGAAACAAGTTTTGTCTCAAATTAATTTGATTTTTGGCACTGTATTTCCTTTTTCTTATACTCAGGTTTTTCTAGGTAGCTTGTCATCTTGCTGGGAAAATATTATGCTTAATGTTAAAATTGTTGATGTACTACTGGCAGTTGCATGTCAGCAAATCACAGCAAATTGGAAAGACTTTACTAAAATTTCCTATAGGGCATGGTGGTTTGCTGTTTGCCATAATCATAGGTTGGACACCTCTTTTGTATATCCTATACACTTGGCTACGAAAAGATTAGATTTATGGTCACCTATTACAATTTATTTAGATGTATGTGCTAAGCGTTCTTTTCAACTGCACCCTATTCAACAAGAAGTTTTAAAACCTCCTTGAACACCCCTACTTGTTCCTAAACCATTTGATATTTAATCAGTTATGTTATTGCTTTTAACAGTCTCTTTCTTTTATCTTAATTCTTAACTCAATTCATTAATTACAATGTAACTTCTCTTATGTGTGACATGCATTTTATATGATGTAACATGTTGTCATATCTTGGACTTCTATTAATAAAATCTTTTTGAACTGAAAAAGAAGTGAAAAAAAAAGGAGTTCCAGTGACATTCTAACCATAAGGCTGAATCCTAAACTCTGAGACCAGATCCGTTAGATGAAAATGCTAGATCATAATATACGTTACCCGTTATGCATTTGTTATATTACATGTCTATTTTGGGGTAATTAGCTAGAAAAAAACAGTTCTCTTCAAAGCACAGCTAACAATGCAATTATGGTTTGCATTGCTGTTTTTCGAGCTAATTATTCTGGTCCTAACCGTTACTTGAAAATTTTAGAAGTTTTTCATTTTAATTTGTAAACATAACTGTTGTTTAACTTTTTTTAAAAGCGTGTTAACGAGCTATAATCAAAGTAACATTGATTTCACTTTAACTTTATGAAAATATATATGTGTAAAATGTATACATTTAAAATCATATTTTATTTTGTAAGTTGTTACTTACAGATACCTGCGATGTAGCGGTTCCCGTTCAGGTGCCTGCAATGTAATGACTCCTGATGTTAAGCCCCCAACGTATACCTTTGAGATTGCAGTTGCACATTAGTATTCCTCTGGAAATTGACTTCCTTCTCATTTTCCAGGAGTGGGGCAACAAGTGGAAACTCTTGAAACTGTTCAATTGGAACAGTATAAAGAGACGCGGTCCAGGGCACGGTTTGTTGGCATTGGATTCAGAAATCCTGGGCCCTAAAGTCAGCGTTCTGGTGTAACAATACTGCATGACCCAGGAGAGAGACCTGTTCCTGTGAGATTCTTAGGACAAAACCGAGGCCGGTTAAAAACAGGGTGGGAGAGAGAGGCCTGTGTATGAGAGATGCAAAAACCTAGGTGGAGCCCTGTGAAAGGCCACTGAGAATGGCAGGGCCGACTGGGAACAAAAACCAGACCTGGCAAACTACTCAGCTGCCACCCCCCCCCCCCCCCCCCCCCTCGGGGGCCCACACCCTAGCCTACCGGGGAAACGCCCAGTGCCCGCTATAGCCAGTCCAGCCCTGGAGAATGGGACTCGGCAATGGGTATGGTAGACAGGCCAAGAAAAGTCGATTATCATATAACTCGTTGACAAAAAATCCGGAAAGGAGGCTGTAACTATGAGAAGCGAAAGGCAAGGGAGGGGCTCTTGGTGGTAAGAGAGTAAGAGCAGGTGGGAGTATTTACATTGAAATAGTGAGGCTCAAATCTTTTAGAAATTTGTAGTATGCATATTTCCATGAATGATGCGTTGGCCTTTCTCATCATTAAAATGAATGAGCATTTAAACTGGGCTGCACCGCACGTTGTGCTTTCCTGTGCTCTCCCATTTAGACATATTATTCACATTGTGGAGAAATATGAACGCATGAATCCTGCTAATTGACACCGTTTGCCTTCGACGCAGAGGCAACGTGAAGTGCAGTGTGATGTGCACAACATTCCAAGTCGTGAAAAAACGCCTTTACAGCTAAGCTGCTGTTGTAGTTTGAAGTGGCGCTAATGTATGCTGTGGTTAAAGCGAAATAATTGCACGCTCTGCAAATGTTTGTCTACCAACTGTTATTGTAGCCCGGGTATAATTAAGCACCTGTGTTTTGGTAGCCGTGAAATGCCTGAATAGATCCAGGAGACCACTGTGGGCGCTGCCGGAGTTTGATGACGCCTCTCGAGCAGCGGCTGCAATTAGCTCCTTCAACCCAAACAGAAACTCTCTGCTAATCAACAGAGTCATTTGCAAGTGGCACATCAAGCGTCGGTAGGGAGCTCTCTGTTTGTCATTACAGGAGAGGAGGGAGGTTCTCTGAGAAAAGCTTCATGGACCTTTTACTTAGCACTAAACACAATCTCCACTTAAGTCCTATGATTCCTTTGAAACTCGAAACTCTTCTGAGGCATGATCACTAGGGCCTGGCGCGTGAGTGTGTGACATCACTCTAGTTCAAGGGTCTCCAGCCTATCCTGCAACAAGAGCTACTTATGTTGGATGAAAATGATCTCGAGCTACAATATTACTAGTTTTGTAACTGTGACCACATCAGAGAAGATGACAGTAATGGACACCTTATGCAAGAATACCAGAAATTATCACCTCAGTGTAGTAGGCATGGCAATGTAAACAAGCACTGGCATGGCCAATAGGTTTCGCCTAGGTGAGATCTATTGGCTTTGTCAATGTTTTTTACAAAAGTTCCAAAGCAGCGCACGCTGTCTTGCAATATGGCATAACGTTTTTATAAAAGCTCTATGATGTGGTCAGTGTTCATTGACCTATGTTGTACAGCAGCCCACATTGCTCTGCAACATTTCTAAAAACAGAGCAGTGGGTGAAGGGTGTAAGCAACATGGGGAGGAGGGCAGGGTGGAGAACAGACCAAAGAACCAACAGACATTAAAATAACCACAAAATTAGAATTAAAAAAGTGCACAAGAATAATTAACAAAAGGATGCAAGGGTATTAATCAGACAAACATTCAGTAAAAAGGTGTATAAAATGTGAGCCCTTCAGAAGCCATTCGGAAATCCAGTTTGGATTTATTTCCATCCAAATGGGTTGGTCGGAAATGAATCCAAACTGCTGATTACGATGCAGTAGGAATGGCTCTGACCAAGGGTCGGAGCCGTTTCCTACGGCTACATAATCGGCTCCTAAATATCTGACCCAGGAGAGGCTCGTGCCTCCCAGATCTGACACCATGCGAGATATGCAGCACTCATCTGAGTGATCCCTCTGCCGGAATTAGACACGAAAATAAGACCGACATGCAACAATGGCAATTGGGATGGATGTGTGACCTCCACAAAGCCTGCCAGGTTTGAGCGGCACTCTTTCATTTAATGCTAAGGCAATAGCAATAATTGACAGTGAAAGTAAAGGCTGTTGTCAAGAGTGTTTACAATTGTACGAGGAAAATCATAGACTGTTCTGTCAAATAATAGAATATATACATATATGTTGCCAAACAAGTATTGGGTTACTTTACTGAGACAAAAACATACCTTTTCTAACACAGTGAATGCACAAGTATTAAAAATATAAATCTCTACTGTTCTGTTTATTCTCAAATACTTTAGTGGTTCTAATTAAATGTCAAGAATGTAGTGTAGAATGTCATTCACGTAATCACAGTGAGCACAGTCCCATTCTGGATATCGCAGAGGTTGGATGTGTTGGCCCTTCCTCTTTGGAAATACTTGAATAAAGAAATACCTACCTGCTGAAGCTCCTGGTCTGGATTATTCAACAATTTTGGTGAAGAGTTGTTGGAACCTGTTACTGTTCTTCACGCAGTGTGGGGAGGAATATCACATCTGTCTCCCTAATTTCCGACAGGGAGCTGTTGCGTGATTGTACTCCAGCAGCATTCCAACTGTGATCAGAAGCGGTGAGTGGGGCCAACATGTGTGCCTCGATTTGGGGGGCACAGGAAAGCGATCAGAAAGGTGTACATGGGCAGTTTGGGTGCATGGAAGTGCACAAACATTGAAATGCTTTGCGCAAGACTGGGGAGCGCGCTATGTTATGATGTATCAGAGCACGTGGATTTAGCACAAGTATTGTGTGCTAGTGCGTATCTCAGCATGCCGATATGCCACTATTTTGCCACCTGACTTCATTCAGCTCACTTGCTATTTTGCGCATCATTGTTGGCACGTCATCACGTTTACATGACGCCATTTTGAAATCTCCTACCGCATCGGCATATCCGCACAGCAGAGTAGAGGAATTGGAGTTCTCAAGCATTGTTTGTGCTGCATAATTGTTCAAATTACTTTGGTCATCTCTCTAGTTGTGTGGCACGTTGCTCTTCAAGCGCACAATGCATACGGAAATGAGGGGAAGTCGTACAGGATGAATACAACATTTTCCAGCTAGAATTTTAGATTCTATTAAGGACACGGAGGCAAGGATTATGCTTCTCAATTTCTTTACTACTCAAACAGCAGCCAATGAAAACACAGTCAATATGTAAAAAACACTGCATATCCCATGAAGCTTTGAACCACGCCTCCTTTATCAACCAATCAAACATGTCCTGAATATACAAAATAGTGAGGCACCATCTTTACTGACTCTTTCTTTGCAATAATCAGTCTCAGGAGTCCAGTAAACAAATAAGCAACAGTTCTGACTCTCAACAGAGAGCAACACCAAAACGAGTCTCGGATGAGACGTCTATCCAACAGGAACGTCAGCTTCCTTGTCACAAGGAAAAGCAGATTCAGTTCTGTTTGGAATCCATTCCTGAAAGTAGAAACAAGTTTGAAAACGTGGAACCACCAATATGGTATCAGGGTAGGGCACAAAACATACATCTTATGCATTATAAGACAACATGACAGTTGTAATCTTACCTGTCCCAACAGGTGGGATAATCCTCGTCTCCGTGTCCTTAATAGAATCTAAACTTCTTGTCGCGATAGCTGGAAAATTTTGTATTCTATGGCAGGACCAGAGGCTCTGATTATGCTGGTTCAAAGCTGACCAACAACAACAGTAGAAAGATGAGCAATAGGTTTATAATAAAATATTTTAAACATAGAATCTGAAGACCAATCTGCAGCTTTTAAAATGTCTTCTAAACGAGAACCCATAATAAAGGCCTTAGAGCGCCTCTTGTGGAATGCACATCATACACAGAAATATCTATACCAGCTTCAACCATCACCCACCTAACCCAACGTGCCAGGGTGGCCGCTGAGACCGGGCGGAAAGGTTTCTGGATTGCCAAGAGTAACTGCCCCAGAGGGTCCAATCTGTGAGCTCAAGTACGTTCTTCATACATTATTAAGCATTTCAAAACACATAATTTCTCATTATGAGGAAAAGTGGGATACTCAACCGAACGAGACATCGTTTTAGTTCTTCTAGAAATGATGAAAGAAACACCTTTGGGAGAGAAAAACCTTCTTGCCAAGTCTAAAGCATGAACATCAGACACTCTACGACAGGAAATAAGACACAACAACATAGTGAGTTTTGCAGATAATTGCTTTAAAGATAAATCTTTATTGCCCGGCCATGAATCTAACAAAGAAAGAACTTTTGATACATCCCATAAAGTAGTGTATCTGGGTCATGGTGGACGAGCGACTCTAAAGCCTTTCAACAACTTACACACCAACGGGTGGATTCCCACTGGTTTTCAATCAATGTGATTATGTCCGGCCGATAAAGCCGACCTGAAATTATTTACTGACCTATAAGACAGACCTGACTCAGTACATTCGGACAAAACATTTAGTATTTCCTTCAAATCAGATCCCACTGGATCCACCTGTCATTGAAGGCACCAACCCATCCATCGCTTCCAGAATGCAGAATATCGCTTGCGGGTGGATGGCGCCCAAGTCTGTTGTATAAACTCGGCAGCCGCTGATGAAAGGCCCTCAATTTGTTCATGTCTCCTGAGAGTGTCCAAACCATGAGGGTTAACTGATTCTGGAGGACCAGAGGATGTGGGGAGCCCACTGGCTCCTGGAGCAGTGACTGGAACACAGGCAGTTAGAAGCACAGATCCACTGACAACTCCAATAGAGTTGGAAACCATGGTTGTGTCTTCCATAATGGTGTGACTAATACTAAAGATGTTTCCTGTCACTGGACCTGAGCTGCTACTCTTGGAATCAACGCGAAGTGGGGGAAAGGCATAATTTCTCTGGGAACCCCAGTGAAGGAGAAATGCATCTGTTCCCAACGCCATCGGATCCGGTCTCCAGCTGTAGAAGCGGGGAAGCTGAGTATTGAGGTGAGATGAAAAGAGAGCTATCAGGCAAGGGCCTCGAATACCCATGATCTCTAGAAACACTGAAGGATGAAGTCTCCAGTCGCTGTAGTCCCTCAGAAACCTGGAGTTCTAATCTGCCACCTGATTGCTCTTGCCGGGAATGCATTCTGCCACAATTCTGATCTTCTGTGCCAGGCAGAAGTGCCAAAACTCCCTTGCAATGTTGGCTAGAAGCCGAGATTTCGTCCTTCCTAGGCGATTTATGTAGCGTACTGCCGACACATTGTCCATCCGCAGGAGGATGCAACAATTGCTCCTCAATGGGGAGATCGATCTGATGGCAAACGATCCGGCTAATAACTCTAGACAGTTGATGTGTAATTTTATCTCTTCTGCGGACCACCGACCGCCAGTGGCATAATCTCTGCATCATGCGCCCCAGCCTCATCGACTGGCATACAACTCGATAATTACGTCGGGAGAGGCTCTGAAAATGGCCTTGCCATTTCAGGCCTCCATGTCAGTGAGCCACCATTGCCGCTCTTCTTGCGCATCTAGAGACAGAGCGATCAGATGATCGTACGAGAACCTTTTCTGTAGTGGCTCTTGAGGCATTGTAGCGCCCTGTAATGGAGAGGTCTTGCGAAGATAGCCTGAATTGAGGACTCAAAGAGACCCACAATCCTCGCCAGGGACCTCAAAGAGACCATCTGCTTTTACAGAGTCGTTCGTATCTCCCGTTTTATGGATTTGATCTTGAGTGATGGGAGGAGCAACTGGGCCTTCACCAAGTCGATCTGAAAACCTAGGAAGTCTATTTGTTGGGACGGAATGGTCATGGATTTTTTGGTGCTGACCACAAAACCCAACTCTTGTAACAGAGAGCTCGTCCATTGTAAAGGAGTGCACAACAGTGTGGAATCTTGTGCTAGGAGAAGCATGCTGTCGAGATAAATGATCATGCGGATGCCCATCTCTCGAAGACAAGTGGTCACTGCCTTCAGCAGTTTCGTAAAAACCCACGGTGCTGAGGAAAGGTCGAAGGGAAGGAACAGATAACGGAACCATTGCTCTTTCCACTGAAATTGGAGATACTTCTGATGGGAGGGGCAAATGGGGACTGTTAGATAAGCGTCCTTTAGGTCCAAGCGGCCCATCCAATCCTTTTCTAGCAATAAATCTCTTAAAAGATGGATTCCTTCCATCTTGATATGTCTGCAGACAACATAAGGATTGAACTCCCTGAGATGCAGTACTAATCTCTGTCCTCCCCCCTTCTTTTGTACCAAGAAGACGTTGTTGCAAAAACCTTTGGGAATGAAGGTTCCCACAGTAATAGCCTGCTTCGCCAAAAGCTCTTGAAGTTCTGAGTTTATAAAAGATTGTTCTTGTAGGGAAAAATGGAGAGGAGGAGGGGGAAATGCCTGAAAAGGAACATCGACTTACTCTATTTGATACCCCTGGACAGTGTGAATGATCCACGCATCTGAGGTGATTTTTGTACAATTGTATAGAAAATGCATTAGTCTGCCCCTCAGAGGAATCAAAGGAAGGAGAGGTGGAGCTACCTAAGGACTCGGCATCGTTGTTCCTGTAGCCTCTGTTGATGCCCCTGTTGTACCGGCCCCAGAAACCCCTGGATCTGGTGGGGTAAAATCCGGCCTGGTCAGGCTCCTGGGTGTATCCTCTATGTCTAGGTGCGAAGCCATGCTGAGGACTTTGTTGACTGATTCCTCTGGTCGAGCGTCCCCTACCACGACCGGCCCTGCCAGAGAGGGGTTGGAATATCCTCTTGAGAGAAGATTGAGACTTATCAAGAGACGTGAACCTATTGACAAATTTCGCAATGTCCTTAACAAAACGTTCTCCAAAAAGCTGTCCATCAGCCAGAGGGCCCGGTTCAGCAGAGGCTAATTATACTAGTTGAGGATCGAGTCACAGGAGGACTGACTTGCGTTTCTCAGAGGAGAGGGCACAGTTTGCGTTTCCGAGAAGACAGATCACCCTCTGGGTCCAGCTTGCAAGGACCTCCGGGTGGAATGCGGCCCCGGTCTTTTGCGTCTGAATCTCGAGTTCCAAAATCTTAGTCAAAGGCCAGAGACATCCAAAAGTTGATCTATGCCTTTTTTAGGGTCTTTTTTATACTTTTTTAGAAAGGTCTGCATGGACAAATCTTGGGTGTCAAGGCAGTTTTATTCGCCAGGTCTGGTCGCTGGCAATCAGATCTTAAGCCGGCCCGGACCTCCTATCAAAGCTCTTGCGTAAATTAGCTTGCATGTACTCCGCCACTGCCGGGGCGGGAGCCCAATCAGAAGAGCGTGGGTGGACGATGCTGGAGGGGTCAAAGGTGAAAGGGGAAGGTTGGACGGGAGAAAGGGAGTGTTTGAGCTTCTTGGTGCGTTTACGTGGGCGGGATTCGTGAGAGGAATCAGTATCGGTGTCCATGTCCGTCAGGGGGATGGGGGCAGGGGGGGTAGGAACCGGGGAAGGAGACACTGGGAATGTGTGTCATAGTCATGCTCTTTAACGGTCTGGAGCTTTGAATAAATCTTCACATGGGGCCAAGGAAAACCCGGGGGTTCTGCGGTGGGAACAGGAGATGGGTTCAGAGTTCCTGCAGGAGGGGTAGGAGTGGTACCCACCAATTGGTCAAGACGGAGCGATATGGGCAACAAGGCGGAGGAAAGGGCCTTATCCAACTTTTTATCTAAAGTATTTTCAATGAGGGCCTCAACATTGTCATTGTAATAGAAATCTTCATCCTCTACAGGACCATATGCAGCAAGTTCCTCCTCATAGACCTCACAGTCCGACATCATAAAAAAGTAATATATGTAAATATATTAATCCCAGAGTTCCCAGAGGGAAGCCACATTTTACAACCCCAACTCTCTAATGAGGAAGGGCGTCGAAAGGGAGCAAAAGCTGGAGCAGTGTGGCCACAAAGTACCAACAAACAGCCCCTGTAATATAGGTCTAATGGAGGGTAATTAGCCCTGCCTGCCTATTTATCAGAGGTTTCCAAAAATTTGCCTTCCTTATTCAATGTCAATAAGGGGTTAAAATACAGTCCAAACACTATGCAGCAGGAAGGAATTCCCTAACTGAGGCCCCGGTACCAGCACAAGAGACACTGCTGTGCTGCTTTCCCCTGTTTTCCTAGCTCAGGGAGGGCGTCTTCCAGTGTTGGAGGGAGGCCGGCAACGCGTGCACGCACGTGTGTGGGCTCCCGAGACACATGTAGGCAGCCCCTTTGGGCTCCCAGCGTGAATCCTGCTCCCAGAAAGGGGGGCCGACGTAGTCGGAGCGTGAGGGTCGCGCACCCGGCAGGCAGTGAACCCGCAGTAGCGAGGCTGCCCATAACTAATCAAAGGGGGGAAAAAAGAAAAACAGGCATATAAAGGACGGCGCAACACACGCTGATAGAAATGCACAGTAATTGACTGGAACACGCGCCGATCGAAGAGCCAGCGCAACAGCGCTAAGGCAACAAAACAGTGTGAATGACAACGGCAATCATAAGCATATACCAACAATTAATCAGAGTAAAATAACCACACAGGTCAATATACTACAGTGATAATGAATGAAAATAACGAGGCACTTAACTTGACGGCGGAGCAGCAAAGAAAGAGACAGTCAAGATGGTGCCTAGCTATTTTGTACATATTCAGGACATGTTTGATTGGTTGTTAAAGGAGGCGTGCTTCAAAGCCTCATGGGATATGTAGTGTTTTTTACCTATTTACTGTGTTTTCATTGGCTGCTGTTTGAGTAGTAAAGAAATTGATTAGCATAATCTGAGCCTCTGGACCTGCCATAGAATTGTCACTAATAGGCAGCAAGGTTCATAACACATGTCGTTTTGAGGAGGAATACTATGGAAGTCTTGGGCACTTCCTTAATTGTGAACTACAGCTTATTATTTATACATTTTAATTGTTGTACTATTGGTTTCTGGGTGTGATCTGTATTTTTTAGAGGAAAATATGAACGCATCTCATACTTTCTCCTTAACACCACAACAACCATTTCTTACAGGTGTAGGAGATCGACCAATAAAGTGGATTGAATGGAATCAATAATTCTTGAACTATATTGGCACAATTGAGGAGTAGTAGCTTTCACAGGTAAAAAATAAGAAGATCCTTTTGCATTCATTATGGTGTCAATGGCTTATTGTGTATAATGTGATGGAAAATAAATCACCTGCTGCTAGTGAGTCTGATGTTTTCCAGAATGCTTTGAAGGATCTAGGCAAATTTTACTCTACATCAATTTCCATAGCAATTTACAGGCACAATTTTTTCAAGAGTAAACAAAATAAACTGTAACCCACCGAAGAGTATGTGTCTGCCCTAAAGAAGTTAGCACTAACCTGTAGGTTTGGTGCCTTGCATAATGGATTAATCAGAGACCAAAAAATCATGCATGTTTACAACAAACATGTTCATGAGCGACGATGGATTTGCGGAGAAGGTTCACAATTATGTAATTTCAGTAGTTAAAAAGGCAGAAATCTCAACTAAATGTGTCAAAGCGGAAGAGGTGAATTCTAAAAGAGTAGAAGGACGTTGTTTACAGGGTCAAACAAAAGGAAAAAAAAAAGGCTCGAGGTCAGGATGAGAATAAGAAAAATTCTTCTAAACAGCAGAAAAGGAAATGATATAGGTGTGGTAGTAAGGACCACGTAACCTATAGTAGTAAGTGCCTAGTTCGCAATCAAAAATGTGGAGAGTGTGGTACTATTGGGCACTTTCCTACGGTCTGTAGGAAGCCTACATTTAATGGAAAAGTAGGTGTTGTTAAAGGTGATTCTGATTCGGATTCAGAGTCTCAGTCAGAGAGGTCTACCGAAGAATGTTCTAGTAAGAAGAATGTGTGTGTGGAATTATGAAGGCACAGGAAAATGGGAGTGTGAATCTCCCTTCCAAACAGTCAATAAGCCAATCTGTAATATTGAGTTAGGTGGGTTGGAGATACTCATAGTTGCGGACTCTGGGTCTCCATACACCATTATGGATAAGACAGTGTGGGATGAAAATTGAGCTGGTGCGTTAGGTAATTCCTTGTATCTATTAGATGTCACTCATCAGAGTTTCACAGGGCAACCAATCCCTGTGGTAGGTTACAGGAGATTAACTTTTGAATTCAAAGGGAGAAGAACCATTAGAAAATGTTATGTGGCAGAAGATGGACCATCTGTTTTAGGGTGGGCCAATCAGAGAGCTTTAGACATTATCTTAGACCGAATCAGCCAGGAACAAGTCTTGGTCACCAATTGTGGAGATAGTAATGGAGTTGAATATAATAGTAAGTTTCCAAAGGTATTTCCAGGGAAAATTGGGACATTGAAGGGGTACACACATAAAATAGTGCAATAAAATGATGCTGTTCCCTAAGTGCATAAAATTAGGGAAATCCTTTGGATTGAGAAAGGACGTTGATCAGGAAAGAGGGAGGTTGCTGAGGGAGGGGATAATTGAACAAGTAGATGCTGCTGAGTGGATCACCCCAATAGTTGTTGCGAGGCGTGCTAATGGGAAGATCCACTCATTTATGGACTTGAGGAATTTGAACAATTATATAGTTGTAGAAAGGTTTCCCTTACACAAAATAAATGAGATGCTGGGATATACAAAAGGAATGAAGTTGTTTATGTCGATTGACTTGTCTCTGATGTACCACTAAATTAAGCTGCAAAAGTATAGCCAAAATGTAACAGGTTTTATGACACCTTCAGGATGTTTCCGTTATGGGTGTATGCCATTCAGACTAGCTTCTGCGGCAGCCATGTTTCAGAAACTAGTGCATAAACTATTCAAGGATAAAACTGACAGTATCTTTTTCCAGGAAGATATCTTGATCGTGGATGAGGGTAAGGAACAACATGATACCAGGGTGAACAAGGTTTGCAGATTTTGCAAGACAATGGGTTGACTGCAGAGCTCTCAAAATGTAAGTTCAAAGTAAAATTATCTGGGTCATGAGGCTACAGTTGATGGTATAAAAGCAAAGGAAGAACTTTTACGTGCTGTCAGGGAAGCCCCCACTCCTACTGATAAAGACAAGCTAATGTAATTTCTTGGGTTGGCTAGAGTTTTTTGCGAAGTTTGTTCACAACTTCTCAGAGAAGACATACAACTTGCGCCAATTGTTGAAAAATAAAGTGACATTCAATTGACCAAGAGACTTGCAGAATGATTTTGAATACAAAAGAAAGAGCCTTTGTTTGAATTTTTTTTTACATGGATTTGACTCAAAACCAATGTGTATCTTGTCTACAGATGCCAGTAACAGAGGGATAGGTGCGGTGCTCAGGCAGAGAGATGTCAAAGGTAATGAGTACACTGTAGCATTTGCTTCGAGAGCATTATCGCCTTCTAAAAACAATACTTAGTAATTACGAAGGACACTTTGGCAATAGAATAATGTTTGGAGCACTTGAGGAACTTTGTATAGAGGTCTGAGGTCGAAATAAGGTGTGCCCACAAACCTTTAATGAAAGTTCTCACTTCACAAGGGTTGCTAAATGCTACTTCCAGAATAGCAAGGATATCAGTAACATTATAGGACTATTGGTATAAATTGCATTATCTTCTAGGTGTTAAGAACAAGATGGCAGATTTGTTGAACAGGCTGCCATAACCCCTGGAAGAAATTTCCAAGGGAAGTTGTGAAGATGTGAATGTGGCATGGGAATGTGATGAGAAAATGAATGCCATCACTAAAGAAGAATGGAGAGAGGTTTGCGAGGAGGGCTAGGTCTTACTGGATGTAAAGAAATTTGTGATGGAAGGTTGGTCGGAAACAAAATCTTGGAAGGAGGAGTTTAGGAGCTTTTAGAAAGTATGTAATGGGTTGACTGTGATGAATGAAAATGTTTGAGAGGTGTAAGGATTGTTCCACCCAAGGGTCTGAGGAGTTCCAATGTCAAATTGTGCCATGAAGTACACTTGGGTATAGTAAAGAGTAAGAAGAAGGTTAAATGGAGTTATTGATGGCCAGGGATAAATGATAGAGGTGGAAAGAATTATTAGAGAGTGTGATTTGTGAAAAGGAGTAGACAAGTCGTGTCAATGAAACCACAACTACATCCTGTACCTTGTCCTGATATGGCATGGGAAATTGTCAGACTTGACATAATAGGCCCAGTGAGTGAGGAAGATGGTTGAATGTGGTATATGTTAGTAGCTATGGGCTACTTTTTGTGTAATGTGTGAATGCATAGTCTATTGTGACATTTTGAATGAAATCTTTCAGAGAGAGGGACTCCCTAAAAGAGCTGTAATGGATAACGGGGTACAGTTCAGGAGTGAGGCTATGAAAAGTTTCCCTTTGCATAATGTGAAATGAACACAGATTTACCTCTCTTTATCATCTTAGCGGTAATGGAGAAGTTGAGAAATTTACTAGAGTGATAAAGGGATCGTTGCAAATGGCAAGGTGCAGGAAGTTGAGTTGGAAGGTCAGCTTGAAAAGAACTGCGTGAATGTATCGCACAACTCCAACAGTTACTGTGTTTAGCCCTATTATGAGGGGTAGAGTTCCTTTCAAGAGGGATAATCAAGGATGGTTACTGAATTCCAGGTTGTTACATTGGTCTCCAGTTGAAGTAAAGGATGGCATTTTGAGGCCCCAGGAAAATTACAAACAGTATCAGGACAGGAAAGGAAAGGAACAAGAGAGTGTCAGATTAAGGAGGGAGATATGGTGAGAGTGAAGTTACCATTTAGGGTCAGGAAAGGTGATAGCAGGTTTTCCAAGCCCTTAAACGTTAATGAAATGTTTACTAATTCAGCTAGGTTAAGTGACGGTAGAGTTTGGCACATGAGTCAGTTTGTGTAAAACAAGAAAGGAAATGAAGATGGAAAAGTTGACAAAGTTGAGCTTAACTGGCTTGGGGGCATATTATCAAGCAGGGCGTTAAAATTATCGCCGCTTTAGCGGCAGAAAACTGCCGCTAAAGCGGCGATAATGGGCTTGATAATGTGCTGCAGAGAATTCCCATAGAAGCCCATGTTGACACTAGAACATGGGCTTCTATGGGAATTCTCCAGGGCATATTATCAAGCCCATTATCGCCGCATTACGCGGCGATAATTTTATCGCCGTTTCTTGATAATATGCCCTTAATGAGTTGTGGATGACTGTGAAATTGAGAGTTGGTGGTGGACAAACGAAGGGTTACCATTATGAGGATGTCAATCGGGATGGTTAAATGAGTGAAAATGTATTTCACGATGAAGATGTTGGTCGAATAGCAGGTCTGGAAATGAACTTATACAACCTGCATACCTGCAAGACTATATCAGTTGAAATGTATTAGAAGCAATCAAATAGCAGGTCAGGAAGAGAAAGTAGACTCCCTGCGCACTTGCAAGATTATATCACTTGAAATGTATTAGATGTTTTGTTATTTTGCTTACTTTACTATGTTTTATATTTTTGTTTACCACAGATTTGAAATGTGTTATAGTAGTTGTATTGCATTTTTATTATGTGTAAGAAGGAAGATGTGTTGACTTTATTTTCTTTCGAGGTTGTGATGGAATTTCAATAACGTACTGAAGAATGCTATTCACGTAATAAATACAGTGAGCATTGTTACATTCTATTGAATGGCGGGTGCTCACTGGATATCGCGGAGGTTGAATGTGTTAGCTCTTACTCTTTGGAAATTCTTGAATAAAGAAATACTTACCACTGAAGTTCCTGGTCTGTATTACTCAACGGCTACTTTTGTATTTTTCTATTGTTTGTGCAATTGCAAATGTTTTTGTTTATCATGGCACGGTTGTTTTTGTGATAAATAATGCTATTCCTTCCAAGACGGCTACCACGTAGAAACACATCATGTGAGTTGAACAGTAACAGTTCAACTCTTTCTTCTATGTTAGCATCCGAACGGTCTTCAAGAAACGTAGCTCACTGACCTGAAGAGAATTGCACAGTTGGTTAATCCCAACCTGGTAGAAGTATGTATTGTTCTTGATTTGCATTTATAAAGTGCCTCATGCCCTTGACGAGGCATCGAAGCACACAGGTAGAGATATCTATGTAATTGATTTAGAAATAATTAACTTTGGGACTCTGTCCCCATGTTGTAACTTCTCCACACAAATATTGATGTATTATACGGTCGCTTAATGCTGAACCATAATAATTATATTTTCTCTTGAATTGTGAAAATGATTATGTACAGCAGTCTATATTTATTGTTTTCCATCTCATTCTCCAGAATCAAATGGAAGGTTATATTTTAAAGATGGTGGACCCGGTTGTGTCATGCAGTTACAGCGTGACTGTGAGTCTTTGTTTTATATGTATGTTTGAGAGGGCTCTAAATACTGTCTGAATAGCCACCATGACAGTGTTTTTGCTGTTTTATATAGAGCAAACTCGACCCAAAGGTATTGGAGCACTTAACATGAGCACCAGTTACATGACACAAGGACACATTATTTTTTTATAGACAAGGAGAGATTATTGAGTTGCACAGAGTCACAAGAGGTGGAGCCAATGCAGACACTTGAACCTAGTTCCCCCATTTCTAAGGTTGGCAGCTCTAGCCATTACACCACATCCTCTCTCCTATTGTGTGATTGAGCAATCGAGCAGCTACACCTGGTGTGAATTAAAGCTTAGAGTGGCAAATCATTTGCACTTTGCAACAAACAAAGCTTTTTGGTGTCCTAACACATTCAGCGAGGTTCAGAAATAAATTCAGTGGCTAGTGTCTGAAGTGAAGCGCAAAAAACATAATCTGTGGCACCTAAAAGCTAGTTTTGATTTATTACAAGTGATTTTGCAAGCCCAGCACAAGCACCCGGCAGGCTTATCCAAAAAAGGGTTTGTCAATTTGGAATGCATTTACCTAGGTGACTCATAGCTGCAATGCTCATGGCACCAAGGTCATAATATTAGTGACAAGTCACCCAACACCACAAGATCTTTCACTTATATAACAGCTTTAATTATATTTTAGAAATTAAAAGTTCTGAAATGCGCACATTTTCCTTCTGAATACGCACTTTTCAATTTTGGTGCAAATATATTAATTCAACCAAGCAAATGTTTCTATTTTGGTATTCTGGACTGCACAGAGGAGAGCTGCTTTCAGACAGCTGGGAGATATGTAAGATTGGGGGGGATTCAATGAGGTGATCAGAGGCTGGAATCTGTCACAGCACCATGGCAATGCCGGAAATGTAAGGAAAAAGAAACGCCGAAGAAGAAGAAAAAATCACGACTTTCCAAGTGAAGACGGCTCGTCACTCAACAACACAGAAAAAGTCCCGCAGAGAGAAATCAGTTGCATTAGACAAGACAAGCCCAATCGTGAAAGCCGGTCATTTTGAACCAAGAACCGCAAGACAAAGTCGAAAAGTCACCATTACCAGAGTGCACGAATAGATGTCCGACTCTAACCGCACAACAGCCCTGAAGACGACCTCATAAATACAACACAGGTCCCCCGTGATACAGGTCGAAACGCGTTGGCTAACAGGCAGAGATCTAGAAAATACTGGGAGAGATCAATCTAGACTTTAGAACTCCCCAAAAGAGCAAAAACAGCAAACATCAAATAAGTCCAGTGCTCCCTCAAATTACTGCGTCACAAGTATTTGACTCTGCCAAGGACCGTACTAACTTTATGAACTAGAGGAATTAACTTGCTTCAGTTCTTAGAGATATAGAAAATCGGACAACATATTACTGTTAGGCAAGAATTTTTCATGTGTTTGTTTTCAATTTCTTTTTTGATTTGTGTATAATACGTTTATAAGTCACTGTATAAATGTATATATTTGTCACTGTGTTATATGTAGAACATGGGTTTTGAAAAATTAAGTTGTGTTCGTTCAACCTTGAAAATATCATGAAAGTATAATAATCTATTTACAAACCGCAGTCATTAAAAAGGCTAGCTGGAAAAATAAATTTTGTGATCAAGGGTGTCAGAGGTACTTGTATGTCATAAAAAGTTCAGACAGCTGGGGCCATATTATGTATAAAACAGGTGCGTCGGGCGCAAACAGGGTAACTGCACCCAATTACATAGAATGCACTGCCCCCAGGGTAGCAGCAAAGTCGTGCTGCCCTGGGGGCAGCGCATTCAGGTGAGAAATGCAGCGACTTTGAAGCAGCCACGATGTATTTCACTGTGCAGACAGCAAACCGCTTGCACTTGAAAAGGGGAATAGAGATCCCCTTGCAGGTGGGTGCAGTCAGTAACTGCACCATCCTGCAAGGGGATATCGCGGGGTCCATAGGACTCCCTTTCCCCCTCCAGAGGGCTGTTATTAGAGGTCGCACTGGGTGGCACACTGTCAGTGCACTCCCTGACAGCTTCTTTGCCTCTGAGCCTGCATCTGTAATACAACCCGAGTGCAGAGGCAAAGGGATTCCCTCATTTGCATGGGGCCACGCCGTCTGATGATAGCACTGGCGCTGTATGTGAGCCAGCGCTATTGGTATTACAAAAGGGGACGTACAAGCATCTGCAGCCCCTTCTGTAATACCAAAGTGCCCCGGGGGCACGCAAAGTGGGCACAGACATCTGTTGCATCCCTGGGGTACTTTCGTAATACGGCCCATGGGGAGCTACCATTAGTTCATGAGCTACTCATTGTAGAAGTCTACGCTAGTCTTAGAGCTCCTAATGGCCTAATGGCCTCATTCCAAGGGTACCGGATACCGGTCTGGGTGCCCTGTGGGCTGGAATCTCTGATTCCAGCAGCACTGCCACTCCTAAATCCAGAGGTTAAATGTTATTTCCACTGGAAAGGGAAATAACATATGGACCGCGAATACCATGGCAAAACCCCACATATTTACTCTCTTCTTGGAGCAGGGGCAGGTACAAAATGGACATTCCAGATCTCACATGTAATCTCACTTCATAAAGACACTCGCACTCAGTATTAATGAAAACCCCACAGTGGCAGAAAACCCCCCCTGCAGAATGTGAAGAGGAGGCCCGAATCTCCCATATCTCACAGATATTCATTGACCTTGAAGGGATGGGGGCCCCTAGAAGGAATGGGGTCCCACCTGCACTACAGGGGGGCAGGGGCCTGCATTACAGCCCTGATAAGCCGTATTTATTACAGTGCATCTACACATGATATTGAGTGATCACCATGTTCTGCTGTTTATTTTAAGAACAGTTGTAGATAAAGTCCATAAACAGGAAATGCTACAGAAAATTTTATGAAATCTAAGTTTAAAGGATATGGTTACATATCAAATATTATGAAGGCCATAAACAGGTAATGCTACTTGAGTTTTTATTAAAGCTAGGTTTAAAAGATGTGGTAGTATAACAAATATTTGAATTACTATCCTTATGGCGAAGAAGCCTCATGGAGAAAGAGAGAATACGCATTATTAGTGCATCAAACCTTTATGTCTAATAGTTAATCAGTAGAGTAGAAGAAATCCACACTATCTATAGGGTGTGGCAGACTTAATAAGTATAAAATACTAACTTTTGAGAAGTACAAAGGATCTCCACAGAAGCAGGCTTTAAATGGGTGGTTGCAAAAGCAAAGAAATACTCAATCAACATATAGGAATAATTAGGCTAAATCTGAAGTAAAATGTGATAGAAAGTAACAATCACCTTATGTTTTGTGATTAGGGAAATTGCAAGAGAAGAACTGTAAGGCTGAAGGAAGGGGGTGGTGCAGAGGAGAATTGTGAAAGTTAATTAGGTGTAGAGTTTGCAAAAAGATTTGATGCATCATTTAAATAAATGAAGCACGAAAGGAAAGGTGTTTTATATAATTGATCGATACAAGTGATTATTTAGTACAACATGGGAAAATCTAAGCAATCTGTTCATTGTTTTGCTTATATGATTTGTGACTTATGTCCTCATTACAAGTGGCCCATATACTTTGATGTTCCTGATAATGAAAGTTACTGGGGCCATAAAAATGATAAGTTCTGTGTGGTTTGCTCGGGGATTTCAGATGCCCAAAGCAGCCAAAATTTCCACGTGAAATTCCATGGAAAAACATGGGAGATTTAACGAGGAAATACCAATTACCACAAGTTAGTCCTAAAAGTATCATATTCTCTGTTATTTCACTATCCTCGGAATTACCGGGGTCTCCGTTTAAAGAAATTCCGCAACTTGGAAATAAAGGGCATTTTAACAGGACACTCAAAACCAGGGCCTTAACAAGTATTAATTCTTGAAGGCACTTTTTTTTCTGTTAATAGATTATATTGTCAATTTATGAAATATAGAAAAAATGAACCTAAAACATTTTGGTATGTGGACTCAAAACATATCACATACGAGGGATTTGATGAATATATTTTGGAGATAAGGGAAGCATGAGAAATACTGGAGTTGCATGTTTAGTAAAGTAAATAAATTAACAGATTTGAATATTCATTTCAAGTGTGGATAACTCTGTCAGGGATTTGTCCAAAAAGTACATGTGCAATGAGTGTAATGATGACTACACGTTTGAAACTGTGTTGGGGCAGGAACTATTCCTCTCAGATTATCAATTCAAAACCATCACTCTAACTCAGAAACTCTGTTGAAGAGAAAGTAACACGTAATGCATTTAGTAAATGCTCCGATGAAGAATGAAGAATGTAAAAAAAAGTATTGAATGTGAATATAGAAACAACAATTTATGGACTCAACATCAGAAGGCCCACGGTGATGGTAGCAGTTTCTTTCAGGTAAACGCACTGAATATCTATGTTCACTCTTTTACTTTATAAAGAATTAAAAAGCAAATGTTGGAGAGCAGCAGCTAGAAGAAAAGGTATTCTCTTTACAGATTACCTTATGAAATGGTTTCACAAAAAGGATAACCTTCAGATGAATTTTAGAAATGTTGAAGATTCAGACAATCCGGGTTGACTTCATGAAGGGCCCAGGGAGCATAAGAATCCAATGCAATTTGGTTCAATACTAACATCATACTTTGCAATGATTTCATTAGTGATATTACAGAAGTATATCTCCTTTCAAATCACCTTAGGCTCTGTCACAGAGTTGCTATTGCAGGGGGAGTGAAACAAATAGATGGCGAATATGACTTTGATATCAAAGAAGCTTCTGAGCGAATGTTCTATGAATTAGGAACACTTTTGAATGCCTGGTTTAAAAACTTACAAAAGCCAAAATAACACAGTGAATTCGTACTCTATATGTTACACGTGTCCCAGGTCATGTGTAAAGAGTTTCCTCAATCCATATGGGTCTGCGATAATCCAATTCAGAGTGGGTTGCCAACAAGCCTAAACCAGATATTCCAGTTTTACTTTATATAGTTCATTGAAAATGGCTTTCACTGCAGCTCCCTAACCCTCGCTGATATTTCGAATGTTGATCTGAAGCATTAAGAAGAACCTTCTGCAAATCATAGGCAACATGTGGCCTGCTTTGACCTTTCAGTTGAAAAGACGTCAAGAAGAAACCAGATGTATTACTCTCAGCAGTAATGCTGGGGCTGTTCCTGAGTATGTTGACAAGTCGAATAGAACAGATATGTTTTTTGTGGGCCCTGCTACCAGGAACTCATTCTTGGAACTATTTAGAATCGGAGAGTTCTTCTTCATCTAGAAGTAGATTTCGCTTAAACTTTCTGTGATCTGTTTCTGAAGCTTTGGCTATTTTTCAAATATAATTAATTAAATATGTCATTAGTCAGCATCTGAAAGTGTAGTAGATATTTTGCAATCACTTCCTCTACGGAGTCGGTTATAAAGGTTGAATAGTAAAAGAGGTGAGCCGTGTGTTTCCTTTCAGGTGATATTTGTAAACCAGTTGACAAAGCAAATTCTGAACCACGTTTGGAAGGAAGGACCAGATCTACCTTTGGTTGTCACATAACTCTATCCCATCTTTGCACGCAGTCTAGCAAGCATTTATGTGTGATTTGTTTGTATGTCCTAATCGATAAAGCTGGCTTACGTTGTATTGTGGTCTGCAGTATGGCACTAAATATAGAAGTCACAATAAAGTCTGACATAAATATTTTTTCTTAAACATCACAACATAATTTGTAAGGAGTATTTAGGGCTAATTTTAACATAAGACAACATTTCAGCCTCCATTATTCTGACATACAACCCTTGGTCTGCATCCAGAGACAAGGTGGGGTCTGTTCCCCTGGTAATTCTAAATGGTAGCTTAAGATGATGTTGTGAGTTTTTCATAATGTTTTTAAAATGCTGACTGGCCTCATTTGCCAACAAACACACAAAAGGTGATCGGAGGAATGCTTGGACTTTGTCTAACCACTCGTATGCATTTCAAAGAGCTGGCTTTACGTTGAGGACGATTTACCGACTGCCCGTCTTTAGGAATTAGGTTTGCACAAGCCCTGCTACCAACAATAAGGGCACGGAGTTTGACTGTGCCTAATGGTATAGCCACAGCCGGTCTTTGTTAGAACTGCACAGTACCTCAGGTTATTGTGCCTGAGGATACAAGCAATCCCTCTGCACCTCCAGTGGGTTCACACTCCTTGCTCTGGCCCGAAGAGACCACAATTCAATAGGCCAAAATGCTTCGACCACACAGAAGTCTACGCTGAAGGCTTAAAAAGAAAATGTGTTTACAGATTGCCGTTTAAACCCTGTTGGACACAATTTTATTTGATGGCCCAAGACAAGGTGGACTATCGCTAGTCAAACTTTTATTGAAAATATATATTTGATCGACTCATGATGTAACTGTGTATGTCACACAGGGATAGTGTAAATCATGTATCAAAGACTTTGGGACCTGATTGGTTTATACATTTACAGAATAAATTGCTTGGAAAGATGCTTTGTACATGTATGAGATATTCAGATCATTGGGGGTTCGCAAACGGATGTATCTAGAAATACGTATTATACTAATGTACTGTAAAAATGATCCATATGTCCATTAATAACTTAAGTGTTATTGTTGAGTAAAAAAGAAAAGACAAATATATCCCCCTAGAGTTATTTTTCCTTTGCTTTCTCACATCCATTTCCCCATTTGCCTCACATTTATCTCCACATTTATGAATTCGAATTAGCCTTCCAGACATTTACCCTTATCTACATTCACCAAAGTTTCCCTCAGCATGCCTGTTGCTCCCCCTGTTTGTGCACCTGTCTATTTAGCTGTACATGCACGTTTATTGGTCTGCATCGCGGGCAACCTATTAGCTTCTATTTGTTTGTTGGTGCCATTTGTTTTTCCAATCTTGTTCCTCTTTGTAACTGCCTATGTTTCTGCCCAGCCATCTACTAAAGTGTCTGTCAATCCAAATATTACAAAATGCGCCTACAAGTTTGGAAGCCTGCTTTTCATGCTGTGTCTCAGACATTCTGCATAAACGCCTAACAGCAAGCCTGACAGCGCGTCTGTCTGTCTGTCCGATGCTTTATCTGCTTTGACGTCGACAGGCATGAAATATGATTTATGATAATATTCCAAGAAACTTTTTGAACATAGCCATGCTCTGCCCACTGTTTCATTTCCAGAAAAAATCACCTCTTCGCTGCTGCTGTTTTTTTTGTTGTATTTTAGTACTTAATTTCCAACTCGTGTGAAATAGCTTTTAACAGTCTGGGCTGCTGTTTATATACTTATTAATTGCTGCATTATTGTAGTCAAGATAATATATAACATTCAGATATACGGAGAATACCGTATGATGTTTAGTTGACTTAAATAAAAAAAAGGTGTCCCATTGTAAAGTGTTATATTTGTACTCACTGTTACACTTACACTCATCATGGGTCAGAATAACAAAAGAGCACATGAAACAAACTGTGGTTCACAATTCCTTTATAAGCGTAGGGGTGTGAATGGAGGGGGCGTGGCTCCGAAAAACCCACCAGGCCCTGCACGATCTTGTAAATCTGTGGGTATTCACAAACATTTTTCAAGTAGTTTCGTACTATACAAAGTTTGGCATCCCTCCTGCACATTGCATGGGGTTTAGTTGAAGAGGTTTCCTCCAGGAAAAAAATGTAAAATGTGCAAAATAAACATTTCCACCCAATTCACTCCTTCAGAGTAGCGAAACGTCCATATGTGTTATTTTTCCTAAATATCTATGAGTTTCCCGAGAACTATTGGAAATCTTCAACTATGGTTTTACTAAGATTACTCTGGTATTCTTTTGAAATCCCAAAAAGTCAGGAATCTTCTCAATAGATAAAGAAAGAAAAACGTCCTACTTTTTGGTCAGAACTCCCATGGGAATCCGTCCCTGCATAAATCTTTCCCAATCTTCTAATGTATTTATGACTGTAAAGATGACATTTACAATGGAAAATGATTTGCTCAGGGTTACATCTCACTTACCCAGTGCAAATAGGTAAATATGTAATTTTCTATGAAGTTCAAAACACCCCTAAGTTATTGTAATTATTTTTCAAAACTTCAAACTGCTCATAATTACCAGAGAGATTTTAGTGTCTTTTTTGTTCCTGATGGATTCTTCAGAACAGCAACATAAGTGCATGGGTGTGTGTGATGGAATTCATGATGTAGAATTAATGATTTCACACTGAGGAATAAAGACATGTAATACCAAGCTCCATGTGTGGTGTGATCATTTGCATGTACTCGGGCTGGGGAGGAAACTACAACTGGCGACGAGATAGGGGATTATGCAAACCCCGTGATCCAAAGAACCAAGACCGGTCACCCAGAGAGTTTGCCATGAGCCAGCAAACTGGTTGTGCGTGCCACGTGTGCTTCCATTGAAATGAAAATCGACAGTTGCTGTATGTGGAGTCAAAATGCCACTCGAGCCAGAGCAAGGACTGTGAAGAAAGTGAAGGCCTTACAGAAAGTTTGCTTGTTGTAGGCTAGAAATTTGCTGGTAAAGTCGAGACAAGAGGTACTGCCCCACAACATGACACAGAGCCGTCATTCATACAGTACAACAATGCTAAACGAGTGCCAACCAGGTACAGAGAAGAGCTAAAGGCTGTGATAGCCGGTTGCAAGAAAGCGCTAAAAGCAGAGACATGTCTGACACCAAGAAATCCTAAAGGCAGTGACAACCAGGTACGGGAAGTTCAAAGAGATGCGACAGCCAGGTGCAAGAGAATTCTGTGAGCAGGATCAGGTAAATACAGAGAAACATTAGAGGTGGTGATAACCAGATATAGAGAATACAATCACGCTTACCAGAACCTCGGTAAAGAGAGACATCCGCCTTCAGCACCAGGTGCCTTAACCCGAGCAGAAGCACAGGGGTTGTGCTTCTAAGACTGGTGAATCATGATGGATCAACTGAAAAGCCATTAGAGGTGATCGGAATAGTAAAAGTTTTCAGTGGCTGCTAAAAAGAGCGCAAAATATGGCACCGTCACCTTCTTGAAACCACTGCCTCCCTTCGATATCGACAAAAAGCAGACTATTGGCAACAGATGGACCGCCTGGATCAAAACCTTCAATGATTTCATTGATGTGATGGAAGAAGCAAATGACAAAAAGATAATTAAATATCTAAAGAATTTAGCAAGTGAAGGGGTAAAACAAGTGATAAAGAAAATGCCATGAGGTGATGAAGTGAAGAGCCGTCAAATCAAAGAAGCCTAAACACCAAGTTCAATCCAATGCTAAATGTCGACTATATAAGGTACACTTTCAGTCAGGAAAGGCAGAGAGCTGGTGAAACGATGGATGAGTTTGCAGAAAGACTTTATTTGCTCATCAAGCATTGCAAGTTCAATTAGTTCAATGATGAAGAGGCCATGCATCTCAGTGTAATAGATGGTTGTCTCTTCCATTCATTCAGACAATAAAATGCTGAAAGAAACACTCAGCTTGGGGTCAGTACTCATGGCTTCCAGAGCAGAAGAAAGAGCTAACAGACAAGCAGCTAACATGGCGGCCAGAATCGCCCAAAATAAATCAGTGCTGAGTGAGAGAGAAGCCCATAAAGAAAAAGAAAATGTGTTTTCGATGTGTATTTTTCATTCACATAAAGCTAAAGATCCCGCCACTGGGCAGATTTGCAAAGGCTGCGGGAAAGAGAACCATTTTCTAATGGTTTGTAAAGCGAGGAAAAGATAAAGTGTGTAATGTCAAGAAAACAAAATGAAGGAAAGATCAAGTGTGTCACTTGAGAAAACAAAATTGATGCTAGAACGTTCCAGACCTGATGCTGTATACCTGCCCACAAGGTCAAGTGACAACATCAGTTGAGGCAAGTAGAGACTGAACGACGTTGATTGTCATCAAATTCCTCAGCTAAAAGTTTGTCACTATTTTTGTCAAGTGAAAGTAAGGAAGATGGGTGTGTGATGTCAGTGTTGACCGCTCGGTGACGTGCACATGTAGGATTAGCTTCTTGCAAGGAAGACTGCCAGTTGAAGTTAGATCGACAAGTGAAAGTTTGAAATCCATTTGGACAATGTCCAAAAGCAACCTGAAAGTGAATGGGTGCTCCATACCTTTTATCACAAACAGTGGCACGTCGATAAACATTATGCCGATGAAAACGAACAATGAACAGTCTACAGTGCCCCGTTTAACCACGTCAAAAACCAAAGTGTATACGTGGGCTGCTTCGATGCCACTGCAAAGTCAATGTTCATACATAGCGACTTTGAAGCATAAAAGACGAAAGTTGAAGCACCAATTCATGTCTTGCCAGGCACTTCATCAAGTGCATGTTTACTCAGTTTCAGTACTGCTGCTGACATGGAGCTGAATCTGTGAACTACAATGTTAATGCCTATCATGAGATAGTAATTCAATTTCCATATTTGTTTCATTAATTAGAAAGACTTAAGTTTATGAAAGTGCAACATCACATAAATGAGGATATTCGTCCTGTTGCTCAACATCATCAAATTGCATTTAATTTACAAAAGGCTGTTGATAAAAAACTTGAGACCCTTTTAAAGAACAACATCATTAACCGGTCTACTGGTCAAATGCCATGGGTATCACCCATAGTGGCAGTGCTGAAAAAGAATAGTGGAGGAGCCTTGCAAATCTGCGTTGATATGCGTGAAGTGAACAAGGCGATTGAATGAGAACAACATCCAGGTCTGCATATTGCTGACATGATTAACAAGCTGAATGGAGCCAAAGTCTTTCTCGCCTTGATTTGAACAAAGGGTATTACCAGCATGAATTGGAAGAGAATTGAAGGTACATTACAAATTTTTCAACTCATCTTGGTTTATTTCGATAGAAAAGGCTACGTTTCGGAGTGTCATCAGCTGCAGAACTTTTTCAGGATGTCATCCGTTGCGTAATACAGCCAGTCACAAATGTTTTTAATTACAGTGATGACATACTAATTTTTGGGGCCACATTAAAAGAACATGATAAAGCTCTTGCACAAGTCTGTTTTATATTTCCAGATGCAGGTCTCACTTTATTGCAGACAGAGGTTGTCATTGATGCAAACCAAATGGGGTTGAGTGTCATCCTTGCCCAGCACACTGGACATCCCAATAGCCCAAGACACATTGTGGCTTATGCTAGCCAAAGTCTGTCATCGATGGAACGTGCCTATTCACAACCTGAAAAAGAAAGCTTCACTGTTGTGTCACTGTGAGCATTTTCATGTGTTCCCAAATGGAAAACATTTCACAGTTGTCACCAACCACCAAGTATTGCTCAGCATTTTCGGCAATCCTAAAGATAAGATGCCCCATCGCATTGAGAGGTCGGAGTTGCAATTGCAGGAGTACAATAATGCCATTGTGTATCGTCGAGGAAAATATCAAAGCCCTGCTTTCTACTTCTCATGAGTGCCAATACTGTGTCATGGTATTACTTCTAAAGCAGCCGATGCTTATGTTAACTTCATTGTGAAATTCAGTGCCCAAGCTGCTAAATTGGTGGAACAAATCAATGCTGCCACAAGCACTGAGAGAGATTTTCTGATACTCAAAGACATTGTTACACGTAAATCGTGGCAAAAACATACTCAAGCTCTATATGATGGCCTTGGATACCAGAAATTCAAAAATGTGCAGGAAGAATTTTCAGTTTCCCAAGGAGGCATCATCGTATGAGGGTCAAGAATTGCCATAAACGAACATCTGACACAACAAGTCATTGAACTGACTAATGAAGGACATCGTGGAGCTGTTGCTAGTAAACGAGCGCTATGAGACAGAGTGTAGTAAAGAGTTGAAAAAGAGTTAAAGGCATGTCATTTGTGCAACTGTTTGTCATTCAAAACAACCCTGCATCTGGTAAACACATCTGATCTTCCAAAGCATGCTTGGGAGAAGACTGCAATTGATTTCTTTGGGCCCCTTGACAATGGACATAATCTACTAATTATTGTTGATGAACATTCCTAATTCTCCCTTTTGGAAGATCTGTCATCGACTACTCATGACAGAGTCATTGAGGGACACAATCATTGTCAAGCATCAGAAAAGCGCACCTCTGGCCTCAGGCAAATGGTATGGCCAAGAGATTTATGAGCACCCTCAAGAAGACCGTTCAGCATGATGTGCTTAAAAAACTTGAATCAAATCAGTTCTTCAGTCTACGCTTTGTGCATACAGGTCAACTCCCCATTCTATCATGGATGAAAGCCCTGCTACCTCAATGTTTGGGAGAGCCATAGGCACCAAATTGCCACAATGGACAACTGAGCGATCTATTGACATTGATAAACTTTGCACTACTGATTCGTCTCACAAACGCAAAATGAAGACATAAGCAGATAGACGCCACTGTGCTAGAAGCACTGTGTTCACAAGAGGAGACCAAGTCATTGTCAGGCAGAAACGCAAGTCTGATGCTCCTTTTGATGCTGACCCACTGAGAATTGTGACTAGTAAAGGACACATGGTGACTGCTAACCATCTTGGAAAGTTTATTACTTGAGATTCTTCACATTTCAAGCACCTGCCTCGACCTTCGTCAGCTTCAGATGTCAAAAGTGAGACTTATCCACATGAGAATCCAGAGAGCCCAATGACTGTACCAGTGTATTTGTCACCCATGCCAGTCATAGACACTTCTCCTGTGTCCCTGCAACCTCACATGACCAGATCTGAGTGATTGATTTGAGCATCAAACCAACTTATTGAGGAGTTATATTGTATATATGTATTATTGGTACTTTTTATTTAACAAAGGAGGAGATGTAGTGTCTTGTGAGTTAGAGATGAGAGGACCCTTTTGGTTCCTAACGGACTCTGTAGAACAGTGATGTAAGTGCGTGGGTGTTGGTGACGGAATTCATGATGTAGAATCCTCAGTTAACGGTTACACGCTGAGGAATAAAGACATGCAACATGATCGCTCCATGTGTTGTGTGATCATTTGCATGTACCCAGGCTAGGGAGGATGCTATAGAGCTTGTGTGTTACTGTGCTGTGTTTTGGCATCAGTGGCTCAATTATCGCATTTTCTATTATGGCTTTGCTCACAGCTTTCAACCGTTCTTATAGTACCCTAGCTCTTTTTCATCAGGGCACACTTTTGTGCTTAGCAGTTTATGTTTTTTGTTGGGTTTGGTTATGTGCGCTTGAGAGGGTGTTTGTTCGACGTTCAGTTCTGAAATAGTATGTGTGAGCTCACCTGACAAGAAAATGAGCTTGATCTAGGAAGATCTTTGTGTATTTTTATGCATATGGTGGATATGTGGAAGGACTTTGCAATGTTTTTCTCTTGTCTGAGGAGTCGCTTGTCTATTGCTCAGCCAGAGCACAGTGCTTTTCTAAACATCTCTTGATGAGTTATTCTTAAGCTAATTGTATTTGTGTGTTTGTAGGGTGCATGTTGGTGTTGTGGGTGAAAATGTGGTTGATTTGGCAGTGCTTTGCAACTACATGGTTTTGGTGTTGTGCTGTGCACATGATCAAGACACCTTTGTAGGTGAGATTGGAATCATCGTCTATGTTGTTGTTGGAGACAGAGTGCGCTGGATGTCAAATGAAGCACCAAATATGGGTTATCAAAGGTGTGTAGGATGCTAGTGATAAGGGCTGTTTTTAATAAATTGATTGTAGTGTTATGTATTTGTTTTTGAGTTTGGGTAAAGAGAGTAGTATGAGAATTTGTTTTTTTAAACATTTTAAACATTTCTGTTGGGTTAGGAAATACCTACTGATGCTGATTAGAGAATCCTGCTAGGAGAGAAGCAACATATTTATATAGAAAACATAATTTGCACAGATCGCTGTCAGGTAGTTAGGAAGTATGTTAAGAAGCTACTATGAAGTTATTGTGCTTAAATATGTCATTATAAACGTTTTCGAATCAATATTTAGTGAGGACAAGGTTGCCAAAGGGCAAACATAATTCTCCTAGGATCTGTCCCATATAGTTAAAGCAAGTATTTTATACATTTGTTATGGCTACTTCCTTTGCACAACCAATGTTCCACAGTTTACAAAGTGGTTATGGAGTGTGGACTTGATCCACTGGTAGGTAAACATCATTCTTGTGGGTTAAGTCTATCACTCAGCTACTGAATTCCATTTTGGAATCCAGAGCTTTTCTTTAAAATGGAAAAAAGCTTCCATCCTCCCGCTGTTAAAAAAGCCAACACTTGATCATAGAGAGGTAAAGAATTTCTGCCCCATCTCTGGACTTCCTCTACCAGCTCAGGTTCTGGAAAAATACATGAACATCACTCTGTCCAAATTTGTGGAGGAGAACAAATTGGTGGATTCAGCTCAATTCGGCTTCACGCTGAATCACTACTTGGAGTCCGCCTTGGTGGTGGCAGATCATGTGAGAAACACTTTGGATAGTGGGGGAAATGCTTGTTAGACCTGTCTGCAGCTTTCAACACAGAGAACCATGAGATCCTGACCATGCGTCTGACGGAGATTGGTATTGGAACTGCTCTGCTCTTTCCTCTCCCAGAGAGAAGATTCGGTGGAGTTGGGTGAACTGTTCTCCAAGTAATTTACATTGCCTTGTGGGTTACATCAGGGCTCATCATTGAGCCCTACATTATTTAATATCTATGTGGCCCCCTTGACAAAGCCAATTCGATCATTTTGCTTTGCTCCCGTGGCATATGCAGATGATACAACAGCTTATTGTATGTATTTCAAACAACGCTGAAGAGATGGCACTTCGCTGTAACAACTGCTTCAGCAATACAGTCAAATGAATAATTAACAACAGTCTCATGCTGAATTCAGCAAAAACTGTGGTCCTTTTCTTTGGGAAGAACATGCAATCATGGGACCAATCTTGATGGCCACAAACCTCTGCCTTAAACACAAGGCCCTTTTTTGAGCTACCCTGATTATTTAAGGAAAAATCTGACATGGTATAAGTCAGTAGATCATTTAGATCGGCCAATTCCAGAACAATCAGTGCTCAGCGAATCAGGTGATCTAACTGAGGGGGGGGGGGGCAGAAGCTTTATTCACACACCGCCTATTTCTGGAACGACCTACCTGAACATCTGATAAGTCAATCCAGTTTTCTGACTATCAGAAAATGTCTTTAAATCTGGCTGTTTTCGATCCTTAATGCTTTTTGGCAAAGATTACATTAGTCAGTAGGACACACCAGCACCAAGACACCATTGGTATTTGCGCGCTTCAAAAAACATATCAATATCAATAAAAGGTTGAAGTAGGTTAAGCAATTGTTTTGAGTGAACATTTATCCCCATTATTATTAGTGGTAGCAAAATTCTATGTAGAAAGTTTGTGACATGTCTGCATCTTAGTAACATATCTAAATTGCAGTATTTTGAAAAAACAAAGACATACCCTCTAAAGAAAGGCAATAAAACTGACCAATTTCTCTCTTATTAGGAGACTACTTTCAGCACAACAACACATCTTTATTTATGGGCACAAGAGCACACAGCATATTAAAATAACATTTGCGTTATCTGCTGCTGAAACGGATAGATAGATAGATAGATAGATAGATAGATAGATAGATAGATAGATAGATAGATAGATAGATAGATAGATAGATAGATAGATAGATAGATAGATAGATAGATAGATAGATAGATAGATAGATAGATAGATAGATAGATAGATAGATAGATAGATAGATAGATAGATAGATAGATAGATAGATAGATAGATAGTCAGACAGAGTGGTGCCATCCGTTGAAACAGGCTAAAGCCCAGAGAGTACGCTCCAGTTCGAATATTCTCTTTCTCATCCCCTTCCCTGTTTCTCCTCCAATTTCTGTGTCTGGTAATCCATTCCATCTTGCTCACCAGCACAGATATCAAGGGACGGCAGAGGTTTTATCGTGCCCGCAATACTGTAACCTGACATCTAGACACATCTAGACACAATACTTAAAAGTATATGATCGGGGACCAAATTCCTGATTGCAGGCAGTTTACAGTTTCAACAACATAAAATCATACAAATGTTATATTATGCTCTAGCCGGTTTATTCAAAGGTAATTGTAAAAATAACTCTTCATATCCTATATATGAAAACTGTGAAGATATAATATACATGATTGACCAATTCACTAAATTAGTGGATTACTGGGCTGCAATATTCTATTATTTAAGTAACATTTTATAGGCGAACAAATCCATTTAATGTATCTTCAATTGTTCTTGGTACTCATGGAATTATTTGATCAGAACGTATTGATATGTATTCGGTATTTGCCTCCATTGTCTTTGCCAGACATATTATTGCCAAACACTGAATCGATCCTGAACCACCTTAATTTGAATATTGGTGGACTTTTATGTGTAACACATATGAACTGGGATGGCTATATACAAGGGGGGACATAGTCGATGTAAAAGGGTCACAATAAAGGGTACCTTCATGAACCTTTTGGAATAGTTGCCTGGATGATGAATGCATTTTGACATGGTACATATTTATATTACATTCTCTACATATTGAGGAGGTTGTACGGATAGCAACTGTTTTTGTAGTCTTCTTCCCTCTCTTCTTTGGTGATTACAGTGAGAATTACATTTTGCTATTTTATTTGCTTTGCACTGTTTCAAAAACAAGTACACATAGTGAACTTTAATATCATTGACCCAATAATAAAATAATTATTTCTTGTGCTAGATACTAATGCCATGCAGGTTGAGTCCATCAGTAAAAACAGGTGAGGTGAATATATCCATTGTCTCTGTTTCTCTCTCTTGTCCCATTCCCACTCCCAATCAAATGGCACCTATCATAGATATTGTTTGCATGGTCATCGATGTGCACAGGGATATGTGGACTCTAGCATAAATGAAATGGTGACAGCAAAGGTGCAAAATGCTATCTCATTATGAGATTTTGTGTGAAAGTATTTTGATTTGAAGAGTCTGGGTCAAGGGATATTGTGTTATGATTTTAGGCATTTATTTTGTAGCTGGGGGTAATTGGGTATTTCTCACCGTAGACTTCTTAGGTTTGTGTCTAAATCCACATTTCCTACTAGTCTCAGGTATGGCTTATGTGAACATGTTGCTGATGGAAAGGGAAATAACATAGAGAGAGTGTTGCTTTCAATCTGTCCTTTTAAAAAGAAATCTAAGGAATTGTGTACAATGGATTTTGAGTATATCAGTGTTTCACTGGGTGAGTCAGTACCTGTATTGGTGTATAGCTTGGTGTGTCATTGTCTTTATTGGTGTTTGCCTGGGTGTGTAAGTGGCTCTATTGATATGTGAGTAGGTGTTATTAGATTTATGAGTGTGCGCACATCATCCAGTGATTGTGAGTGTTGTCTAAAGGTTATTGAGTGTTAAACATATATACTAAGGTAGGTGGCTGTGGGAATTTCTACATGGGTGAGTGAGTAGGTGTGTAAGTGGTGTATACAAGAGTGAGTGGGTATATCAGTGAGTGGATGAGTAAGTGAGTGGCTGTGTGAGTATCTGTATGAGTGAGTGAATTGATGTGTAATTAGATGTAATCGTGAATGAGAGGATGAATGAGAGGCTGTATGGGTGAGGGTGTGTCAGTGGCTGTAAATGGTGAATGAGAGAGTGCATGAGTAGCTGAATGGGTGACTGAGCAGGTATATAAATGTGGGGGTGAGTGTCTGAAAAGTGTCAGTGCTCCGTCCATTATCTCCTTGTGTTTCTTACTAAAAGTGGCATTTTCAAACACACAATTTAAAAAAACACCTTTACTAAAAGGTGTGTTATTAAATTCTGACTTCAGAGAGTCCAAACTCAATTTTTCTATTTTGCCCCAGTGGAACGTTACACTTGTAAGATGTTACAAGGCAACTCCCATGTTAACCGAAGGGACAGACAGCCTTTCAATAGTGAAAAATGCAATTGGCAGTATTTCACTATCAGGACCATGTAAAATACACCAGCAGATGGCCTACCTTTCACAACACTGCACCCTGCCCATGGGGGTACCTTGGGCCTACCTGAGGGGTGCCTTGCATGTAAGAAAAGTGAAGGTTAGGGCCTGGCAAATTGGTGCACTTGCCAGGTCAACATGGCAGTTAAAAGCTGTGCACCAGACACTGCAGTGGCAGGTCTGAGACACATTTGAAAGGCTACTGGTGAAGGTGGTACAATCAGTGCTGCAGGCTCACTAGTACCATTTGATTAATAGGCCCTGGGCACCTGCAGTGCCATTACCAGGGGCTTACCAGTAAACTAAATATGCCAATCATGGATAACCAATCATAATCACAATTTACCCAGGGAGCACTTGCATTTTGGCACTGATCAACAGTAGCAAAGTGCCCAGAGTACCTAAACCAGCAAAAACGAAATTCAGCATGCAGTCCAAAAATACAGGACGCAGAGGCAAAAAGACAGGGGAAATCATGCCAAGGATGCCTGATCTAACAAGGAGCCAGTAAGGGAAAATGAAGGGAATGGCAGATTTTCAATCTTTTTTGCCTAAATTGATTGAGAAGTCATTTGCATGTAGTGTACCCACTGCATATCTGCACAAAACTTTCCTGCAGGGCTGGCACCATGAGCTGAGAAAGCGGCTTCCTAGTCTTAGCCTGGAATGTGCGAGGGTAGTGTGTGGTGCACTACTTCAAGGGGGGCTTTTCCATGCGGTGGGGTGTCTGAATGACTGTCCCTTCTCTAACCAATAAGGCCTCCTGCGTACACCTCCAAGGTTGCCACAGTAGTCAGTGGGTATGGCTGAAGGGAGCAGTGCTTCACCATCACCCTCTCAGGTGTCCACCAATATCTTTGCAGGCACATCTGCACCACAGAAGAGGAAGGCTGGCCTAGTAGAGGCTCACACAAGGGGCAGGAGGAACTGAGATAATTCACCCACTCATGTCAATCGGACACATCTGCCCATAGGGAGGGCACAGGGCTATCTTGCAAGCACTCCCCATCTTCTTCATTGAAGGAGCTTTTTTTGAAAGCAGTGTAATGGAACACAATCCTACAGCACAGTGCTCCAATGCATGTCTTATCAAGGTTGATGTTTGATAGACAGGCTGGAGGCGGGCTTTAATATGCTTCCACATCTATATCAAAGCCCTCAATTGCGCAAACCAAGAAAGCAAAATGTTGCCACAAAAGATATGTAAAATTGATAATGGCCCTTGTCGTCAGCACTGGGTTTTTTTGGTATGTAAACTAAAGATGTACATTGTTTTTGGGGGCGTACAGCAGCTGTGGCCACTGCAAAAAGTAGCACTCATGCTCTCAGCCTTTCACAATCTTTCAAGTAAATTTTAAGCAATGCCGCAATTTGCTGACCAGTTTTACTTACAGTTTGTGTTTTTCTGAGTAAAGAGTCGCAGGCCCCACAGCACACCGTTTTTACCATCCATCTTCTGTCCACTTGTCAGATCCTAAATTATATCAGCATTGACATACGGTTTGCTCTCACAGACTAATTGTGCCAGCAGAGTGCTCGCAGAAAACCACTGGAGCGTAAACAACTATCACATGCCGATCAATGCTTGGCAGAGAGAACTCCCCACAGGTAGATTTAAAGCTCATTTATATATGGTGGCGAGAAACTGACTCAGAGCAGAGTTTCTGCTAAGGATTTCAGCATTGCCTAGGCTTGGCCGAGTAAAGTGCACCTGACAGCGAATGACAGCCAGATGTTGTGAGCGTTCAAGCTTTGGCTCTTGTGACTACTTTCTACAATATTTGGATTTTAATTCAGGGTTGAACAAAAAAGGCAATGACTATGGAAAATGCACCTAAAATTTTACTTTTTTATACCACAAGGGTTGTTAAATGTGTTAGTTTCTTCTCACTAAAAACCTACCAAGCTGGGAGACAGTGAGAAATTGTTCGCAAATTTTGTTTCTGCCCGGTGTTTCATTTTGTACAAATTACAGCTCTTTTTGTGTGTGAGCAATTACCGCGAAGTCATGCCTGAAAGAATTTGAGCATCCAAAATGTACTTTATGCATATTCAAAAGAAGGTTGCAAAAATCGTTTGCAACTGATATTACCGTAGTAGTAATAACTGAGTGCTAAAACATCATCATGCGCAAGCATTATTCGTTCAGGGGTGTTCTTGGACCAAGTACCAATGGTCCTTAATCTTGCAGCGTTGTATGTCTCAATAAATGCATTATTGCATTCTTTGGAATGCCTCTTTCTTGCATTGCTCAGGAAGTATTCCCTCTGCCCCAGTGATCTGCAAACACACACATTCTGAATGAAAACTGTTTTTTCAAGTTAAACTTCACAGATTTTTCACTCAGATTTTAAAGCACCCCCAACTGACACAAAAGTAGGTCACCCTACGTGTTGGCACGGTAATGCTTCGTATTATCCACAAACATTTGTCTACTACCCTAGGCATGTATGTGTCCTAGGTAAAAACCTGTATCTTGTGTATGTTTTATGGTGTTCGGTCCTTCACAACACAAGTAACATCCAAGTCAACACGCTTCATGTTTTGTTATGGCAAAATATACGACCTAAAACACCATAAAGGTAACCAGGTTTTAAGTAACTTTAAGGGTCGATGCAATGTCAGCAATCCTCCCTCATTCTGAGCTTGCACGCTGGACTAAGTCCCCTTTTATGGAAAAGTTCCAGTCATCACACGAAATGCCAGTTGTATTTTGGAGCTCTTGGTCTTCTCAGGGGATACCTCCTCTTCCCTCCTTTGTTAGAGGAGCACAGAGCACTCAATTGCAGACAGTAAGGTCAAAAGGTCATTAGCATTGATAGCTTCACCTGCATATATTTCTTATTGCTAACAAACGTATTGGAACTGCCCGACCCAGGGTGATGTGCCAATTATCTACTATTACGCCCCTTTCCGATCACTCCTGGGTGTTGATGAATGGCCTGGCCTTTATCAGAAACATGAAGGGTGCCTGATACTCTTCCTTTTTAATCCTGTGCAGGGCACGCACTAATAAAAGTATTGGCAAAGCCACTAGGTCTCGCAATTAAAAGGAGAGTGCCAAGATATTGCCTTTGCCAATACTTGTTTGCGGTGCTGCAATTCGAAAAACATTAGTCAGGGTACCCATAAATTGGAGGTCAAGCAGTGGTGGCTCTTCCGCTAAGGCGGAGGATTGTCACCCTACTTTTTTTAAAGGAAAAATAAGATAATAGAGTATCGTTATTATCATTTTATTTTTTCTATTGAAGTGAGTGGCTCTGTGGGCGGGCGGGGCTGGCCAGAGCAGGGAGAGGAGTGGTTTGCACTCCTTAAGTGTGCAGGACTGCTTGGCTAGCCCGAAACAGTCCTGCGCACTTTGCATCTTCCCCACAAGGCTTGCTTTACACAGGATGGTGAGGAACACGCAAAGCCTCCCAGTCCACGCCTGAGCGCCGTGGTTCGGCACTCAGACCAATCACAATGCTGCATTGCAGCTTTGTGATTGGCTATGGGGAGCCTGGGACCCGGGGTGCTTCCTGCTCCTTCCTGCAGCCAGCAGAGACAGGAAGAAGAGGACGGAGAAAAGGCGGCAGCCAGCCGGCCCAGGTAAGTGTCTTTTTTTTTGTTATTTCTTTCCATCCTGCACCCCCCACACCTCTACTTCACCACTCCCAATCAGTAGAAGCCACTTCTGCGGTCAAGATGTGGCAGAGGAAAGGAGGGAAAGTCACAAGGAGTGGAGCTTGATAAGCAGAGTCTGACAGTCAACATATACATTTGTGTTTTAAATCTGCTGTACAGAAATTGGCAACAAGGACAAATGTGACAGTAATGCTGTCCTAGCTGACTTAACTGGTCACAAAGAGACAACATTTTAAAATACCTTATAAGGTTAGATCTTTGTGTTCCCCGCATTTTTCAGGGAATAACAATAACGGTAAGAAAGGTGCAGGGCGTGATGTAATTCTGGGGGGTTGAGGCAGGGGGTGTCTGTGGTATTTCAAGTCACACTTTAACTCCTAAAGTAGCATAGTGGATTAATAAGCTATCTGCAAAGCACAGGTAACAGATTCGTATTTTATGTAGATCGGTTAGTGGGCAAGTGATTTTGACACATAGATCCTTTTGTTAATTGCAACTTATAACTTCCAATTCTTTTAATATAGCAAAGTGGGCTATTAACCAGCATCAAGGGGCTGCATTCAAACTGCATGTTTTAGGTCCTTACCGGTTTTTATTCTAAATCTGTTGTTATTGTAAGTTTGCAAATAAGGGTTTCTTTGAGTAGCAATAAAGTATTGTTAGCACATACAACCCCAAACAATGTGCTACATATTAAATCCTGACTTTGTGCTTTCCTTGATGGTGCACTTTTAACATATGATGCCTTCTAGTATTGACAATATGTGACTCTTACATCTTAGCACAATTATTATCTAATGTAACATTTCCTGTACCTTGATTTGCACACTTTTATGATTTATTCTCTCTTTCTCTCTCTCTGGAATGTAAAAGGATGCGTAGCTCTATCAAAGAAATACATGAAAAATAAATTAGTAAGTGCTATTTAAACCATTATTTGTGTAATTAGTCACAGATACATCTATCATTCTTACAATGCATGAACATGTCTTCCACAGGAAGACTGAACAAGAGCAAAAACATGCCTCCAGATCATAGTTTATCTAAAGTACTTGGGAAGTGATTGGTCGTGTGCTTTTGTTTCCTTACATTGTGCAGGTGTCCAGGTGTTGGACTCTAGATGGCTCATGGACAGGATGATACTTGCACATAAGAAGGGCTGATGGCCCTTTTTAATCAGGCCTTTGTTTTGGGCCCAGCTGGAAGTGAAAATTAGGAAGCCCCCTCACCTTTTGCAGGTTGCTGCTCTGCACAGAAAACAGACAAAGTGCCTGGTGTTGGAAATTTACACCAAGAAAAATGTAGCATATTTTACTAGGTTGGCCAGGTCCCTGATCCAGCTCGGAAATAAATGCTGGAACTGGGATCTTCTCATTTCCTGCACTGCTTGCTAGTAACAACTTGTTTAAAAAAAAAAATTTAAAATACTGGAGGAAAAGCAAACACATACTTTATGGTATCTCACAACTGGATACTGATTTCAATATTTTGAAATTTTATAAATGGCTTCCTTTATTTTTCAAGTACTTTTCACTCAAGAAAGGAAGTTTAAAGAAAAACGCATGGCAAGCACTAATTTAAGTTCCACAGTCCTCAAAACGGAAACATACACTAGCAATTTGGTCCTCTGCATTAGCCCAGGAAGCAGATTTATTGGCATCTAGGAAAAGAGACATCTCCTTAGTTTTCAGTAATACTCATTACGCCTTCTTCTTCAAACGCTATAGGCCAACACCGCAAAAGTCTTTGAGTACCAAGACCTAAGCTTTTGTGCAAAAAAAGGACTGCAGGAGATTAAATAAAAAATAAAAACTTCAAGTCTGCTCTTTGATCATACCCAGGAAAAAATATACCTTTTGCTGTACTTTTACGGCCAAGAAAGGAGAGGCAGGGAGCAAAATAGAGCCTGAGGCGGGTATTTAAAGTGGGAGTCTTCAATTTAGCACTGAGATGTCTCTGCCTCCGATTTGGTGTGGCAGGCTTGAGCCAGCATATCGCAGCCAACAAAAAATCTGATTTAGTCCCACGAAAGAAAATACTAGCCAAGGAATGGAGGTAAGGGAGGGTGGGAGACATGAAGGAAAAGGAGCCATACATCTGAACAACAGATGGGTAGAAAGGAAGAAGTTGGAGCAGCAGCAGATGCTGGCTATGTTTGTATCGCACAAGTATGTGGTTTTGCAGTGTTTTCTTTATTTCATTCAACCAGTGGATTGAGCTCTGCTGCAATTAGAGTTGTAGACCTATAATCAAAGCATGGTTTAGAGCCAGGTGCTAGTTGTGCACCCATGAGGCTCTGAGGGGCATATTATCAACAAACAGCGATGATTATCGCAAAGCGCATTTAGCGCGGTTTTCTTATCGCCGGCCATCGCTGGATTTTATCGCCGAGATAGAGCGTTATTATCAACGCTTATCTCCAAGGCGATAAAAGATCCAGCGATAGCGGGGAAATGCGGCAATATATCGCATGAAATCAAGTGATAAAAACTCAGCGAAAGGTAAAACCTTGATAATACGACATGGTGCACTTAGCCTGACAATCCACCTCCCATAGGATAACAGAGCTAAGTTAGGAAATTTCAAGACGTTAGATTCCAGCGTTAATGGGGGGCTTAGTGTGATTTTAATTGTCGCTACGCGGGACCGGGGCATCGTTGTTAATATCGCGAAGCTGCGTTAGCGATGTATTCCCATGAAGTTATGAGAGGAACGCCTACTTTGCATCTCATTAGTGATGCGATGCAAGGCATTAGTAAAACGGGTGCTAGCACAAGGAAACACAAGCTAAAGCCTGTTAGAGTGTCCTTGGTAATACTGCGATTAAATTATCGCCGCTTGTCGGCCGAAAACAGCCGCTAAAGCGGCGATAATGGGCTTGATAATATGCCCCTGAGACTTTTGTGGACCATCAGAAATTGGCCAGGGCTCCAGACACCACAATCCAGTTTTCACTGCAGTCAAGGCTGCAGATTTGTGTCAGTTTATATGTTGCTGGATTATGAGGATAACATCCCTAATGTTATGTGATGTGATCATCGCTTTCACACTTACTGGTCCATTAAAAGAAATACCAGTTGGAGTGAAAAAACATTATACTTTACATCAAAGTACAGAGAATGATTTGCTATTTACAACATTATAATTTCACTACTAGTAAAGTGTTTGTGCGTGTGTGCATTCATATTGACATATGTAATTTATTGATATATTGTATCTTTAAAACACCGGAAGAAATATCTTATTTGCAGAGTGCATTATTTGTGCTTGAATATACATGTTAATAAAAATCCAAAGGCAAATAATCTTATGGCTATAAGGAAAATATTTCTCCCGGGAGAACCCTCTTCTCATACACCCCCATGAAATATGGTAGCGTCCATTGCTCACCCACCTATCTACTGAAGAGACAATTATCTACAGGAATAACTCAATCCGTGGGCATAAATACCGGCTGATCCTGATTCTATTACCCTGGATATCTCCATCCCCTGATATGATTTTTGTGCGCATTAGTTCCACATCGGTGAGGGAGAAGATATTAAGGATGAGGCCTTTTGTGTGCACTATTTTTTCAGGTGGGTAGGAACCATTATTCCTTAGAATGTGTGCATCTGTTCGCTCTTCACCATAATGTTTTTTAGAGTGGTGTGGATTAGACAGGGCAAAAGATTTACCTGAGTGAATAATATTATCACAAAATTCACAGATCTGCTCCCGTACACTCCCACCAGCAGTCGTGCCATTAAAGGGAACTTGAACAAGAAACAGACATATCTCTACAGAGGCTGTGGGTCCATAATGCAAAAAATATGTGCTTTTTAATACTGACATATCTATAAAACTGCAAATGAATCATTTGGCTACAAATAACATTTCAGCCCATTTGCGTGTGCCCCGCTCCTTCCTATGAATAAGTAAACATCTGGCTCTGAACTCTGGATCGTGGATGTTGCAACAGCTTGTGCTACCAACTGGGAGACTCCGTTTCTGGAATGGACTTCGGTTCTCAGGCACAGGGCCAGCAAGGCTGGGAATGCAGAAGTAATGTGAGCAGGCTGCTGGGGGTCGGTGGGGGTAATCTGTCTTCTTACACGTGTGATACATTTTTTTGTGACATAGCATATTAATCTCTTACCAACTCGAATATTTATGGGAACAATTTAAAAAAAGGCTCTCACACACAGTCAGGCCCAACTAAAAGGGCCTTCTTGTGTTTAAAACCAGCAAGTTTATTTCAATACTTAAATGACAGATGCGTCATGAATTAATATTTAGGTATCAAAGGCACTGACAACTAAAAACAAGCATTGTTTTTTAGGCCAGGAGGGCACAGTCCCCCCCACACCAAATAAAACACAAAGCCCGAATGACAAAAATCTGAGATCCTTTATATCTAAACCTGGCCAGTGTCAATCAATAGGAATATCCAAGTGACAGGGGACAAGTCGGGGGTACACGCGGGTGGATGGCGTCCACCCACTATTTCACAGGGTGAACACCGTTCACCCTGCCAAGAAGTTGGACCCCACTGAATAATATGCTGAATTTGTCCTGGTGTAATATTTAAACAATGGTATACACTCAACTGTGCCTGCACGTTATCTGCTTTCCATCGCAACAAGTGCAGGCAGACCGGGCTTTCTTATTTCAGACTCCTACTGTGCCCATAACAATGGCCGAATCTAAGGGGTCATCAGGCCTCATTTTTAGGTCTCGCTGAGTCAGCGCATATGCGCTGCACGGAGAGACATTTAGTAGGTGAGTTTTCAAAGTGCTGCTGACTGGCCTAGCGCTTGCGTTCACGCGAGCGTGCACGCGCACCGCCAGCCACCATCTGTCTTTCACGGGTCATTAGCACCGTGATGACTTTCACTTTTGCAAAAGTAAAGAAATAGAAAAAACATCTATTTCTTTACTTTTGCTATAATCACGGCACCCGCGCTTTACTTTGAACATTAAAAGTAAAGCACGGGTGCCGCGATTATGGCAAAAGTAAAGAAATGGAAAAAAACATCAAATTTCTTTACTTTTACTATAATTGCAGCACCCGTGCTTTACTTTTTATGTTCAAAGTAAAGCGCCGGTGCCGCGATGCTTGTTCTTCAGGACTCCTGGCCACAGGCTTGATGGAGGTGCACAAACATTACTTTGCATGCACACTAACATGCATGCATGTTCTATTACAGTATGCATTGGTTACAGGAAAATGAGTTTATTAGTGAAGTGTCGGAGAGTGCAGGAACAAGTTAGATCCTGCTCGGACTACGATTTTGGTAACTTCATTACACCACAAGTCTGATGTGCCTGTCACGTGCGTGAAATGGTGTAGATGCCTGTTCAGTACTTACACGGCACAGGAAGACAGCGGTGGAGACCGTGGTACTTTCTGTTTGTGGGGCTTTATAGAAGGTTGAAGTACTCGACCTTCAGATGTCACATCTCGCTCCAACTACCTTAAAATTGCTTTTGTGCACCGACCACCACACGGAGCGAATGGACTGCTGCTCACACGCACTTGTAAGTCTTGTGAATAAACAATAAAGGACCCACATTGGGAATGTGCTGCAGACACATGCTGGCAGTCGTAAATTTATATTTTACGGCCTGCACAAGTGGTTAGAGGTTGCCGTAGACACGAGCGTGCTCTACTTACCCGCCCTATGTGGAGCCTGCCAGGCGCTCTTTAATTTCTCATTTTACCCGGCAGCCGTGCAGGCCTGCCCGTGACGTAGTTTGAGTGAGCATAGGCTCAGAGAGCGCTGCTCCGGGTCTTCGCCGCCGCCCACTCACGTGCCTAGCATGGCGCTTCTTTCACTGGCGCTGCCGCAGACAGTGCAAGTGCCAGGGGCGGACCTGGGGGAGAGGAGCTGGCTTCCAGAGGAGGGTTACGAGAACCAACTTCCAGCGCCTCAGCTGCGCAGTGCCTCCACCTGCTAGGCCTCACCTCTGGCTGGCGCTGGCCCCACTAGAGGCTCAGGTGGGTGCCAGCAGGCTGATGGCCGCGCACGCCACTCTGGCACGTGCACCGTCGCGTGTATCAGGCCAGTGGCCCAGCTCTGCGCACTATAGCACGTGCAGGCGCGGGCCACTCCCGGCTTCTCTACAGCTGTGCAGGAGTCCGTGGCCCCACACCCCAGGGCGTCGAGTTCCCACTCTGGCCCGTCCTTCATCAGGCAGCTGTTCACCAGGCATGTGTCTGGCCAGGCCACCTGTCTCTGCCCCACCGCACACCCACGCCCTGATGCTTTAAACAATGACGCGCCGTCGATCCAGAGGGGCTGTGCACACACATCGCCACCCCAGAATGCATCAGCACCTGGGCATAAGACCATCAGAACTTCCTCCTCCAACATGTGCTGGGAGGCGAGGGTGCCTCCAGTTAACCACCCGAGGAAAATTGCATGTCCTTTTCATATCAACTAAAATGTCACTTTTCCAGGACCTTCCAAGAGCCACGTTTGGACAAAATATACACTGAACAGACCTTAATGTCACATTAAATGAGGATTCAAATATTTGCAAAGCACGGCGATTTAAAAAAAAAAACAAGCAATGGCATAGCCAACAGGTCTTGCTTTTGGGACCTTATAGCCATGCAACAGTTTATGTTGTTACACCAAGGATATTATGCTGCATAACTAAATACTTATAAGTCCCAAAAGCGAGACCTATTGGCTATGCCAATGCTTGTTTGTTGTGATGTTACCTGCATACTGCCTAACTAGGTTAGTCCCCCCACTTCTTTTTTTTTAGGACTTGTGCCCTTCCAGGTGGGCCTTGTGGATGGATGGGCTTTCAAAGGGAACACAGAGGTGGGAAAAAGTAAATTAAGGTTATTCTTGTTCAATTAATAAAAATCATTACATGTTTAAATGAAACAAAAATAAAATGTCTGTTACTGTTACTCATAACAATCAATGCAACAGCACATTTCGTTAGCGCCTAGACAGTAAAAAACTGGCAATAGTTTTTCTTAAATTAGATCACATTGCACTCTGAATACAGATTAAAACTGGCGATAATGGGCTTGATAATATGCCCCTGAGACTTTTGTGGACCATCAGAAATTGGCCAGGGCTCCAGACACCACAATCCAGTTTTCACTGCAGTCAAGGCTGCAGATTTGTGGCAGTTTATATGTTGCTGGATTATGAGGATAACATCCCTAATGTTATGTAATGTGCACAACGCTTTCACACTTACTGGTCCATTAAAAGAAATACCAGTTGGAGTGAAAAAAACATTATACTTTACATCAAAGTACAGAGAATGATTTGCTATTTACATCATTATAATTTCACTACTAGTAAAGTGTTTGTGCGTATGTGCATTCATATTGACATATGTAATATATTGATATATTATATCTTTAAAACACCGAAAGAAATATCTTATTTGCACATTGCATTATTTGTGCTGGAATATACAGAATAAAAAAAATCCAAAGGCAAATATCTTTTCGCTATAAGGAAAATATTTCTTCCGGGATAACCCTCTTCTCATACACCCCCATGAAATATGGTAGCGTCCATTGCTCACCCACCTATCTACTGAAGAGACAATTATCTACAGGAATAAATCAATCCGTGGGCATAAATATCGGCTGATCCCGATTCTATTACCCTGGATATCTCCATCCCCTTATATGATTTTTGTGCGCATTAGTTCCACATCGGCAGCACATCTTGCACCATCTTTTCATGAAGGTACATCTACTTTGATTATTATTCTCAGTGTTAGTCATCTTGTTAATTTGACCGTGTCTTTTGACTTAGCCTCTTCTACTCCACTACCGAACTTTTAGGGCAGCAAGTACCCACCAGATTATTACAATCTATTAGTTCTTAATTTCCTTCTTCACTTTCTTCTTCAAGTGACTTCTTTGGATTTACTCATTTTGGATTTTCATCACTCTTCACTCTTTCCTCATCATCATCAAACTGTATTAGGTCCTGAACATCCGTCTCTTCTCCAATGTCGGACAAGATAACTCTCAGGATTCCAACTGCTTCTTCTTCTTCAACCACTTTCAGTAAAGCCTCCTCTGGACTTTCTTGACTGTCTGCCTCTTCACCTTGTTCAGGCAGTGCCACATACATCCATTCTGGCGACTTATACTTCTGGTTTGGTTTTCTGATTCTTTTAGTTCCTTCAGATATCTTTGTTTCCTCTCCTTTCGTTTGGTTTTGACTTGACACTTCGTTCACCTGTTCAGCTTTCGAAGAGTTAACTCGTGTCAGTCGATATCTCAGTCTCTTTATCTTGTTGGGCCAAAGATCTCCTTTAGCATTTCTTTTTTGTTTTCCCTCTTTACTGTTTCTTTCTCCAATCCAAGTTCTCTTTCTCAGAACTCGACCTTCAGGTCTCTCATTTTCACTTTCATCAGATTCTGTCTCAGTTGCCTCCCTTCTCCAGCAACTTCCTTTTCTCCAACAGTCTCTTTTTCCACCGATTGAGATTTCCCTACTTCTGTCCCTCCTCGGGTCTCTGACACGCAATCTTCTTGCTGTCTACTTGTCCCTTCACCTAGCTTGTTGTCGATGTTCCCTACACCTCCTCGGGGTTTTTCCGCAATCCGTCCCTCTCTTTCTTTTTCTGTCCCTTCCTTTTCAAGAATTATCTCAGGTGGAACTTTTCCAATTTTCTCATTTGATTCAGGTGTCACTCCTGTTGGAATGTTCTTTTCTTTTCTTTCTTTCTTTTTGTGTTCGTCACTGATAGTTGGGATTTCAGGCACTTCTTCAGAATCTGGACTTGTCTCTGAAGTTTGCAATGTTTCTTTCAGAATTCCTTCTGGTGGGACAAAAGTTTCTCTTGACTCACTTTCCCCCCTTTCAGGATTCCTTTTTCTTTTTACTGTCTTACTGTCTGCATCATCACTGGAATCTGATTCCTCAAAGTATTCTTTTCCACTGCTGTCACTTGGATTTGGAACTCTCAGAGTGTGACTTGCATGTATCCAATTTTTCACTCCAGCACACTTCACAGCAGTCGTTGTAGTCAGAACGACTTGTCTTGGCCTTCCCCACCTTGGAACCAAGCAATTCCTTCTTCTGTAGACTTTTATTCTTACCCAGTCCCCCGGGCTCAGATCATGGGCTGGTTTCTTTTCAAGTGTGGTGGCGTCTTCTCCAACCTGGTGAAACACAGAATGGACTGTGTCAGCCAGGCCTTTACAGTAATCCAAAATCATGTCATCAGTTATAGTCATCAGCTTGTTGACTGGTACAAACGCATGTCTCATTGCACGTCCCATGATGATTTCATGTGGACTCAAACCTGTTGTTCTGTCTGGAGTAGACCTAATTGTCATCAGGACTAGAGGCAAGACATCAGGCCATTTCATTCCTGTGGCTAAGCATATTTTGCCAATTCTGTTTTTGATGGTACCATTCATCTGTTCAACCACACCAGAAGCCTCTGGTCGGTAAGCACAATGTAGCTTCTGCTGTACACTCAATGCTTCACAGATCAAACCCATGATTTCATTATAAAAGTGTCCTCCTCTGTCTGATTCAATGGTCACTGGGAACCCATACCTTGGGATGAATTCTCTTAACAGTAGCTTGGCCACTGTTACCCCATCATTTTTTCTTATTGGAAATGCCTCCACCCACCTGGAGAACAAACAGACTACCACCAGGACAAACCTTAATCTATTGACTTGGGGCATTTCGATGAAGTCTATCTGCATTCTTGTGAAGGGTCCTCCCTCCCTGCCTATTGTACCTAGGCGTACCACTGTTCTCTTTCCAGGATTGAATTGCTGACATATCAGGCATCTCTGACAGAGACTCTCTGCTATCAGCCTGAATTTTGCATTGTACCAGGTCTGCTTAAAGGCCCTTATCATAGCATCCCTTCCCAGGTGTCCCTGGCCATGATACATCCGTGCCATTGTTGACAACATGCTATTAGGCATGACTGGTCTTCCATCCCTATAGACCCACACGTGGTCTTTTTCCCTTGGTGCACAACCTGCTTTCACCCAATCTTTCATTTCCTCATCTCCTGCCTCATCCTGCAACTGCTTCACCTCCTCCCATGTTCCCACCACATTAGTAAACATTAAGGAACAAGAAGACATTTCCCTTTCCTTACTCCGGTTAATGGAGTGATTATTCCTTGCACAGTACTGTGCTATGTCATTGGCAAATTTGTTCCCAAGGGTGACGAAATCATCACCTTGACTATGAGCAGCACATTTTACAACCGCTAGTTCTTTAGGCAGCTGTATCGCCTCAAGCAATTTTCCAACCACTTCAGCATTCTTTATGGGAGTTCCACTTGAGGTCAGGAAACCTCTTTGTAGCCACAACTGGCCAAAATCATGGACAACTCCGAAGCCATACTGGCTGTCAGTCATTACAGTCACTCTCACATTCCTTCCAATCTTGCAAGCCTTCGTTAGTGCCACCAATTCTGCCACCTGAGCGCATTTAACTCCTTTCAAAGGTGACGCTTCCACAACTCCTGATACTGTACACACAGCATATGCGGCACTCAGCATTCCTTCATCAGTTCTCAGACAAGATCCATCCACAAACAACACATGATCACTCTCAGGCAGTGGCAGATCTCTTATGTCTGGTCTTGGTTTTGTACAGTAATCAAGCACATCCAGGCAATCATGATCAACATCATCTCTCACTCCCACACTTTCAGCATCTGGCAACAGTGTTGCTGGATTCACATTCACACATCTCTCAAGACTCACATTTGATGCACCAAGAATGACTTTCTCATATTTAGTCAGCCGACTATGAGACATGAACTGTGTCCGGCTCCTTGTTAAAAGGATTGCCACATCATGAGGTACGAATACCCGTACAGGATATCCCATTGTAATTCCCTCACTTTGTTCCAGACTTCTGCATGTAGCAGCTACTGCTTTCAGACAACCTGGTAAACCCACAGCTACTGGGTCAAGTGTTGATGAGAAGTACGCAATTGGCCTCCTCAGACGTCCATGCTTCTGGATTAACACTGAAAGTGCACATCCATTTCTCTCACTACAGTACAACTCAAATTCTTTTTCGTAATCTGGCATTCCTAGGGCAGGAGCTTCACATAGCCTGTTCTTTAATTCTTTGAATGCTGCCATTTCTTCTGGGTTTAATTCCAATGGGTCTTTCACCTCACTTTTAGTCAATTTAATCAGTGGCTTGGCAATCAAGGAAAAGTTACTTATCCACTGACGACAATAACCAACCATTCCCAGGAACATTCTCACTTCTCTTTGTGTCATTGGGGCTCTCATCCCTCTGATGATTTTGATCCTGTCAATGGTCACTTTCCTCAGGCCTTTCTCAATATTATGTCCCAGATACTGGACTTCTCTCTTACAGAATTGCAATTTGGCTGGAGATACTTTTAATCCTCCATCTGCCAAGTGATTCAGTAAAGCAATGGTGTCTACTTCACAAGCTTCACGTGTCTTTGATGCCACAAGCAGGTCATCAATGTACTGGACCAAAACTGAATTTTCAGGCATTGTTAAACTCTCCAGAGATTTCTTTAGCAATTGATTAAATATTGAAGGGCTCTCTGTATACCCCTGTGGAATTCGGCACCATGCCAAAATTCGCTCTCCAAATCTAAATGCAAAAATCGTCTGGCTGTCATGATGCAACGGGATTGAAAAGAAAGCATGGCACAAATCAATGACTGTGTACCATTCTGCATCATGGGGAATCTGATACAAATCACTGATGGATTTGGCACAATGGGACAGCATGACACGACAATCTTGTTAATTTTTCTTAAATCCTGTACTATTCTGAACTTCCCATTGGGTTTCTTCAATCCCATTATAGGTGAATTACATGGGCTGCTCAATATTTCCCTTAACACCCCCTGCTGGATCATTTTCTCAATTATGGGTGTTATTCCTTCAATTATTTCAGGTGTCAGTCTGTACTGTGGGATGTTTGGGTAAACTACTCCATCTTTTACAGTAATTTTTACTGGATCTACATTTCTCATCAGGCCCACACCTTCTCCAGTAAAATCCCAAACTGCTGCTTTTACTGTCTGTTTTAATTCTGGGGGTAATCCATCCGGATTGAACACAGCATATGTTCCAATAGCCTCACTTTCCCTGTTATCTAGGGTCATTCTGTATAGGACATCCTCATCTGGTGTCTCAAAGGTTATTCCATCTGGGGTACAGAAAATAGTGCAATTCATCTTGCACAGCAAATCCCTGCCTAACAGGTTCACAGGACTGGTGTCACACACCACAAATCGGTGCATGTCTGAGAATTTCCCTATTTTAACCCTTACTGGTTCAGTAAGATGAGTTTTGATCTGTGTGTTGGACACACCAACTACTTGGATTGCTTCATCCGAGAGAGGAAAATTCTTTATATCAGCTGACCTGACAGTTGATCTCGTAGCTCCTGTGTCAACTCGAAAAGTAACACTTTCACCATTGATTTTTCCATCAACAAAAGGTCCTGCCTGGTCTATTTCTAGAGTTGCTCCAAGTACGCACTCTTCCTCCTCTCTTCGGCACCCTCAGAAGTCTCCCTCAGAATCACTTCCCTCATTCTTTAGCCAATATGGTGACACAGTGCTTGCGCGTTTTGGCTTGTTTACCTGTTCTTCATTGTAGAACCCCGAATCTTGGCTGTACTTCTGGGATCCTCTGTTTTGTGGCAAGGGCGGTTTTAGCACCTGATTCTGCTGCTTAACAGCCTTCTGCTGTTGCTGCTGCTGACCACACCCCTCACTCTGCACCTGTGAATTCAATGATGGATTGTCATCGTTAGTAGACGGTGGATTCTTACACTCGGATTTCCAGTGCCCTAATTTTCCACAGTTGTGGCAGGGAAACCTTTTCTTTGCTTCCTCAATATTGCCTTTCCCTTTTCCTGGGCCAAATCTGGGTTTATTTCCTGGGTTATTTGCTTGTTCAACCAACTGTGCTTCCTGTCTTTCTGCAACTTTCACCTGTGCACACATTGCCTTTTCTTTCAGTTTTCTTTGCTTTGCCTCAATCTCATCACTGAAGTATTTTGCATGTCTCAGGATCTCATCAATCTTTTTGCTCTGCCAGTCTACGGTATGCTGCCTTATCATTTCACTGATTTCAGGTCGCAAGCCATACACAAATCTATATACAAAATGGCTCAGATCCTTGTCACCCAGATGTTCATCTCCACTGAACTGTTTGAAAGCCAGTATTAGTCTTTCATAGTAAGCATGGACTGATTCTTTCACTTCTTGATGTGTTCGATCTATTTTAACCCAGTCTGTTTCCTAGGGGGGTACCTTATTTTTCAGGAAAGCCATAACCTGCTCATACTTTTTTCATGACCTCCGGGTCTGGAGCTCCTGTCTTGGGATCTCTGGGGTATTCTTTAGTGGGCCAGTCTATGACTATCTTACATTCTGCCCACAAGCCTGCTGGTACAATTATATCAAACAGACTATTCAGGTCAATCCACAACACTTTTGACAATTTCACAAATCTGTCAACCTGTCTATACCACTCGACGGGCTTCTCTCTCAGTCGAGGGAAATCATTTGTAAATGACAAAATATCTTGTCTGGTCCATGGTACATGTACATACCCTCCTCCTGGAATCTCTCTCATGGGATAAGCTGTCACTGTCTTCTCTTTTTCTCTTATAGGGAATGTTGAGTAAGTTCTGTCTGCTGCATCTTCTCGTTTTTTATACCATCTATCTTTCCATCTCTCCACATCTCCCCATTTTCGCAGCAAAGCAATCATCTCCCTAATCTGCCCTGCTCGGCCTGCATTATTCAGATTCTCGATGTCCTTAAGTGTAAAATCCACTCGGTAAGGCTTTTGTAAAGCTTTTACCTTGTCCATGTCAATTCCCATTTCACTGGCTATTCCTTTCAACCTGTCATGTATGTTATTTGCTCTCCATGTGATACTCTTGCACAAAAATAGTATTTCCCCATCCTGGTACTTTTTCAGTGTTTCTGTAGGAATTGTTCCTGCAATTAGCTCCTCCAACTCCATACGTAGTCTAGCTACATCAATCTCATTTCTGTCTGTTCTGGAGGAACAACCAGTCTGTTGCCTACATATAGAACTGTTAAACCACCTTCACCAATCCTCTGCTTCTCAAAAATAGGCATAACCGGACCTATTGTTACAGGCACCGTAACTGCTTCAAGATTTTTAGTCAGTTCTCTGATTTTCTCTGTCAATTCAAATGTGGTTCTTGCTAGTTCTCTGGTCTTTTCATCCTCAATTTCATTCTCCCTTTCTCTCTCTCTCTCTCTCTCTGCAAGAGAACTACTGCTTTTCAACTCAGGGGTCGTGACTTCTATCTTTATAATCCGCAGAGTGTCTCTCATTGGGGTAACTGGTGTTCCTACTTCTGGTTCTCGTCTATACGGGGGTGGTCTTTTGTAGAACATGTCATCTAAGACATCATCTTCAGACTCATTCGCCCCATACCTCTTTGTTTCTACATTATGTTCTTTCTCTGTACACTTTCTCCCTTCTGTCTGTTCTGCAGTCCTTACAGTATATAATCCCTCAGTCATACTGGCATCTCGCCATCTTCGCATCCGATCATGATGAGTTTCGCGATCATACTTTCGCCCGAATATATACCTGTAGTTTCCTCCACTCCTCTGCTTTTCTCGCTCATGCATTTCATCTTCCCATTCTTTTTAAGATACCTAAATATATTAGTCGTGCCAATATAAGATTAGAATTTGGTTTGAAGAACCAATTATTGACACGCCAATCTGTATTTTTAAAATCTTTATTATTATTAGTCCGATCAGAGGAAGGATCTTTAGTGAAGTTGTGTTGGCTCGAAATTTCAGAAGGTGAATACTCGAGAAGTTGGCAGTCATATTTAAATGATTGTTTAAGCAATTATAAATGCTTAAAATTAGAAGACGAAGTGAGGAGTAAAACTGTATTTAAGAAAGAAATGAATCAAATGGCTGCTTTGCTTAGCACTATAGTGGACAAGGATGACCTGAGAAAAAAAACTCATTTTTGGACTATAGCTAACTCTTTTGGTAGGTTGTCCCCTCAACTTTATTTGTCATACCATTTGAGACCTTTGATTAAGAACAAATTTATTCATTTAAGGTTGGGTAGATATCCAACAAAGGATGGAATACCAAAATGGGAAAGTAAATGGTCATCTAATGTCTGCAGGCTCTGTGGGTTAACTGAAGAAACCTTAATGCATATTGTAACAATATGCCCAGGGCTAACTGATGCTCGAAAGTCTATCCTTAAACCGATTTTTAACGAATCGGGAGTTAGAACATGTAGGAATGCAGTTATTGCCTGTTTAAGTGGTGATGATATTAAATTTGTCCATCTCTTTATTAAGTTCATCACTATTGTGGAAAAGAAATTGCAAAAAATAGCTGCTTGAAGAATAATATCATACGACTATAGAGTACCAGCAACTTATATAATTTAGGAGTTTGTAGACAATTATTAGCGATAACATTCTTTTTTTAGTTGGTATGATCTCTTAATGTCTACTTATTGAAATTATGATATGTGTTATCATTAGAAGTTGCTGTCGCTCACAGGTCATATTATATCAACTGTGTTACTGCTAAAATATCTGACGTTAAAACATGTTACTCTAATTAGATGTAGTTAAAATAATTTTGCTGCTAACATAAAGCACCTTAGTAAGCACAATGCACTTTATAGTAGTTTATAAATGGATAATAGTAAAAGGATCTCAACTGTAATATCTGCTGCTAATATATGTTACCTTAGAAAGATGTTGCTAAAATATTTTTTGCGGTTAGTAAAAGGTATTATGGTAAGCATAATGCTTTTTTCTTTTTTTCATTTAACATGAAACGATAATAGTGAAATAATTGCAAATTACAAAAACTACTGCTAATATATGTTGTTTTATTTTGTTGCATTTTAAATGGAAATTATTGGAAGTATAATGTTCTCTACGGATTATAAAGCTTTTTAATTACTGTTTTATGTAAAGGTTTTAACGTTAGGTTGAAAAATGTTTAATTACTAATTTACAAGTAGTGGTTCTATTCAAAGGTGTTTTTATTTTATTTTTGTGTGTGTGCACATTATTGTAATGATTTTAATTAATCAACAAATAAATTACTCTCTCTCTCAGTAAAAAAAAAAAAAAATTAATCTTCCCATTCAGTCAATGCCTCAAACTGCGTCGGCCTAGGCTGAGGCTCTAGACTCATCATCCTCTCCCGTAAGTTTCTCAATATGGCCAGATTAAATGAGCCATGTTCCGGGAAAGCTAAAACTCCATCCTCTTTGGTGTACTTTGCCCAATTGTCTAACCAAATACAGGTATGATACCCATATTTTGCAACCATGAAGGATGCGGGGGTTCTTATCGGAGGAAGCAACTGTCCTTCCCCAGTCACAATATCCTTATCCTTGTCAAACCAGGTCTTAACCTTACTAAACAAGGTTTTTTTTTTCTTTTCCTCAGCATGGTAATACATTTTCTTGTTTTCCGCAACCCTTTAGTCTTTTCTACAACTGTACGATCTCCTGTCCAATTGCAGCGCGACTCACACTTACGCACCAATCCGGAGCGTTTATGTCACTGACTCAGTCCACGAATCCCAGCGCGACTCACACTAACGCACCAATCCTGGAGCGTCTACGTCACCCTGTATGTCTCCCAATCCTTGCACGGCGTACACTAGCACACCAATCACCGTGCTTTCACCGTTCTAACCCACTGTCCAATCACAGCGCGGTCTTCCTGACGTCAGCAGTCGTTGCAGCAGCTTCTGCTCCTGTCTCCCGTCTCTCGTCTACCCCTCCTTTACAAAACTACTCGGTAGACTTTGTTTCAATTTCTACGAGTCTGTTAGTTACAACATACAAACATCTCCATTGTCTGCTTCGCTAACCACAGAACAGCAAAAGACCTTTCCCACGAGAATTCCGCCTTTCCCGAGAGCAGCGCTTACCTCTGCCCCACTACGGAATCGTTACTTCCGTTGATAAAGTAGCACATCCCTCTACTCTACCCTTCTAGCAAGCACCAATTAACTGTTTTCTCCGGAATGCTCCTAAGAGTTTCACAATTAACCAGAATGCCTTCTCATTCACGCACTTTCACACCAGAAAATGTAGTACATTCACACAGAATCCTGTCTTTCCCGAGAACAGCGAACAGTCTGTCCTACTACAGAATTATAACACACGTTAACAAAGCAGCGCTTACCTCTGCTCTGTCCTTCTAACAAGCTCAGAGAATACCTATTACCTTTCTAGTGATAAGCCTTATCGGAATGCCATAAGGATCCCTGATACCTAAGACCAGAACTTCACAGATAACCTTCGCTATCATATACACTTCTCTCACACAGAAAATACGTCTCTAATGGCAACACACAGCAATGCTACCTCATCGAACCCAGACAATGCGACGCACAACTTCAATTGTCACACATTTTTCCCCTGTCTACATACAGGGCCAACAATCCCGCCTCTTCCAAGAGCAGCGCTTCCCTCTGCCCTACTACAGAACTGTCACCGACTTCCTACGTCCCAGAAGCCGTACACACTACATAAAACTCAATACGACTTCAACATATAGTGTTAGTACATATATCAATACCAATCAATAATAAATAAGCTTATATACACGCAAATTCACCAGATCAAGACAATAGTTAACCATCATTCTGCTACCAAGAAACTGGTGCAGATCGGAGCTTCCGAATCCCCTCTACTTCCACGGACAGAGTGACTTCACAGTCACACGCACACACACACATCACACGCTGGTGGGGCCCATAACACCAACATTCATCCTAACACTCTATCCGTGCCATGTATAGGGGAAACACTTTTCAATACCTAACCAATCTGCATATACCCTGAGGTCAATGCGATCAACTAGTTGCTATAGATTTGGTGAAACAACATAACACTCTAAGTATTCAATAAACATGACAATAAAATAACCACCGACACAGTAATTCAAACAGAATATTTGTTCATCTAAAATTGTAAGAAAAGCCAATTAAATGCAAGATCATTTTTTCTCATATTTACCTTTTCTGGCTAAAAGTCGTTTTCTAAGTTAGAACTGGTCCTCAGCAAATAGTTAAAGTTTTCTAGCCGTCATGTAGAGTCACCGTCCTCTCCGTCAGCGTCGGGACCTCTGATCATAGGTTCGAGAAGAAGTGGCGCTAGACCTCACTAGTCTACTAATATTTATACCAAATTTACATTCCAAATGTTGCAAACATATCTTTCAAAACAGTCGATTGGCAGAAATTATGTCGTCTTGGTACATTAGGTTATTTTCTCATGTATTGATAGTTTCAAATTCTGAATAGAAATTAGAAGTCCATAGCTAATTCGTTGCTTCTACGGATGTCTCTTTAGGATAAAATGTATCTCATCCATGGGACCATTATAAGTTCATCAGGTCGGATTTAAAGTTGTAACAATTCTTCACGTTCAGGGGCATCTGGCAATACTCCCAGATTTGTCGTCATGTTCATGGCTTTTCAGTTCAATCAGAGGACAGGGTCGCAGTCAGCGCAAAGCCTCTTTTCATATTTTCATCTACTCGAATGCAGGCAGGTGGTGGCCATTTTACAGCAGGCCACAATGGTCAACTTAAGCGAAGAAAACACAAAATCATAATTACTACATGGAAATGATTATACAGTGTTATTCCCCTGCTAATACCCTTATGTGTATGTATTTATCTAGCCATTTGCGACATCAAAAGCCATTAATGCATATTAATTAAAAGCGCAAAACACAATAACATCACATAAGCAACATCTATACTGTCAATTTGCTCACCAACTTAGTTCACTTATTATTTAAGCCATGCAATTGCCTTCCCACGTGTAATTCTTCTGTTAATAAGGTTGGTTAGACAAGACTCGACAAATCTTTAGTAATACTAATTAATCAGTAGTACTTTTAATAATGACATACGAAAATGAAACAGATATTTGGTTTTAAAGTAAAAACCCTGCTCCAGCACAAGCCCCTCCTTGCTGGAGGTGAAAGGCCAGCACGCAGGGAACCTTGAAGAGAAGGCAGTACTAGGTGGGACGTGGTGTGCACGCTTGGGCGCCATGGGGCCACCGAGAGCCGTCTCCATGTGCCCCATCCACAGCAGAGGGACTGCAACTCACTAGAGGGATTAAAAAGAAATGTCCATTCACAAAAGCTCTCCATTTAGTCACAAGTTGTTCTGTGCCTGGTGCGAGTTGCACACTGATGACGTTATAGCTCTTGTTGGTCTATATTTAAAATAGAACTACAAAACTTACCGGAATCAGGTTGCCCCCAACCCCCCTCAAAAAAACGTGCCGTAGTGAGCTCATTTACACCTGGTACTAAAGATTTTCTGGGGAGCATAATTTGGGGCCAGGATTATTATATTGCAATGCTAAACGTTACCTGGTAAGTTATTTGAAAACTACACTATGATGGCAGAATGGGGTGACACTTTGCCACCTCCAGAAAGTATACAGAATAGTTATTTGGGCGAAATAACAGTCACAGAAACACTTGACACCAGTATGTGTGGAAAAGTCAGTTTTAATGAAACTGGTGTGCTTCACAAAAACATTATTTCTAACATATTAACCCCCACCCCCATAATAACCATCCCGACAAAGCTCTCACCGCAACCATATTTATATTCTTGCAAATGCAAACCTCATACGTCCTGTTCTGACTGAAATGTCAACCTTGCCTCTCCCACAGCCCCCCCTTTGCAGCTGCCTTGACACCCTCAACTTGTAATGAACTGTTTGGCTGTGTTGGCGGGAAAAGGGATGGCATGGATCGACACTGACTAGGTTTTTCCCAGTCAATAGACCCTAAGTCCACACTAGCTCCGTGGGCAACAACAGGGGGAGACGAGCTGGATAAAATTGGATGTGATGACCGAGGCAGGGAGCTGGGCGAATTGCAATGCTACTGTAAGTTTCATGTTGATATTTTTGTGTTGGATTGTATCTACACCTTGCTTTACATTGTATGTACTTGCGGAGTCCGCTTACCCGATCGGTTTATGGAAAATCAATAAATAAATGTTTAAGAATAAAAGTATTACAGAAATGTGTTCCGCATTCTCAAGTCGGCCTACGCACTAGGGGAAAGCCTGACCCGATGATGGGGAAGTGACAGCAATTACCACACAAGACCCAATCTCATACAGAACGTCATACCTGTCCTCATTACTCTACAGGCAAAGTTTAAATGTCCTAGTTGCACCTGTATCTCCCTCACCTACACCTTCTTACTCACCAACACCCAACACCTTATTCTTCCCCTCCGGTAGCCTCACCTCTATCATCACTGAAGCAGTCTATATTCCCAGGAAAGATACCATGGTTTCTGGACCAACTGTCTTCTCTTCTGCCAGTGGCACTCCTGCATCCTCCATCAACACTGTAATTGCAGCCAACATGCCTTCACACACTCTTGATCCTGGTGCAACAATAAATAAATAAAAATCATCCAGGTAGTGCATCACCAATTTCAAATCAGTCACACACTTGAACAACTAATGTGAAAAGTGACTGCATTTTTCAAAATGGGGCACATGACACCAAACCTCTCACAGGCAATGCCTTACCCACACACCACTTGAAATTTGATGGTCAACTTAAGCAAATTATTTTGGTGTACCGGTAGGAGACCGAACACTGCCTTAATGTCACTAAACCATTTGACCCACTCTGTGTATATCATTGGTCATCTCTTACCATGCCCTACACTTGAGATCCTCCATCTAATTATCATACATCGCTGACATCCATCATATCCCTCGTACATTCACCACTTGTCCATGGTAGCTGCCCATCATTCACCACTCTCTCCATCTAGTCCTCAGGGACATTCAAAATGTAATGAGACAAGGAGGCCACACCAGACCTTCCCAGCACCCCTGCAGCTCTGTCCCCCTTTGCAATGCTGCCAGCCTGTTAGCTGTGCCTTCTCATCACCTCGGGGCTGCGGGGGTGAAGAGAGCCCTCCCAAGTCAGCTCGTTAAGTTGCTGGTGAAGGTGTGGAGAAAAACGAAAAGTCCAGCGTGTCGGGGGACATACCTGTCCTGGGACACGCAGACACCCAGCTCCTTCACCTTTTTTCTCTCCATTGAACCCCTTCTCCCTGCACGGACTACTCCATCCAACCCTTATTTCTGCCCCACCATCTTTAGGTCTCGTCTGAGCCAGCGCATGCGTTGCTCGGCGAGTCTTTTAGTGAGTGGGCATTCAAAAATCCAACCACACGCTTTCTGTGTGGCCTCAAGCGTGCGGTTACGCGCAGTTACGAGCAGAGGCGCCATCTGGCTTACCTTCCTCGTCATGCGCTCAGCGCATCGCTCGCGGGCACACAGAAAGCGTGTGGACGCTGCAGCTGCTTTCACTTTTGCCGCTGCGCACCCACTCGCTTCGCCCTCTCCGTCTCCTTTTAAGACCGCTTGTTGTTTCAAGGTCTAAAACCTGTATTACCTGGCCTCCGGGAGCCAACTAAACAGGCGCAGCCGGCATGATTCGCGGGAGGATTAATTTAAAAAAATTATTACGCCGGGTTGACTTGTTTCTCTAAACATATCGTTAATGGAGCCATCTCGTTCTTCGACTCAGTGTACCGGGCTAAAAGCATAAACCGGAACAAAATGTGTTAAATGCATGCATTTACATTCTCACATCAGGAACCCACAGTCTACCTTAAAGCAGCCAAAATAATTTTGTAACAGCATAAGCAGTCATGTAAGTTATTTCATGCATTATAATTACGTTGCCTGCTGTTTGCTAGTCTATAGATTATGTGCCTGCATATATGTGTTAAATGTTACTCGCCTCAGTTTGTTTCTTAACTATTATTACTTTCCCTGTGTTTGACAAGTTAACTTGTACACATGGGCCCTATTTTTCAAACTTAGTGAACAATAGGATAGCCCTTTGACTTTCATTCAGAGCAGATGTATCTCTGATCGCTCCAACACTGCTACAGGCTGCAGGCCGATGCAGGCACTTGCAGCCTCGATTGCACCAGCACAATCATCACAGGAGCTACAGCCCCTACTACACCGACGCAGGCACGAAGAATGAAGTGGTTCCTGCCAGGAATCAGTTTTAAGAGACCCTCTATATCAAGGACTTCTCCATGCTCACTTCCAAGTAGGCTGCTTTCTCTGGATGCCCCCTCAGTTCCTGGAACACACTGGGTGTAGCTAATTGAGGTCCAAGCACCTTGTGGCATCCATGCAAGGCCCTGTACTTTACTGTATCAACTACTGGTCACTTTTCATGGTAATTGGGTAACTACTTTTGGCTTTATTTAAATTGGCTCTTGTTTCGTTCCCTCTCACATTCTCTACAAGCACTTGTTTGAAAGGGTTCATGGCATACAGTAAGCCCACTCAGCATTACATCCACATCATTAGTCTGCAGTGTTTTCAGTGCTGCACATAGAAGTGCAGTCCTTCTCATGCAGTGCGAGTTGTTGTTTGCTGTGTTCACATATCACCCTATGCCTCAGTTAATAATTTCAAGATGTATTCATATTGTGCATAATTAGGAACATGTATTAATCGCACGACAAATAAGCATGTAATGCATTGTTTCCCTGTGTTGTTTCACCACCTCCCAAAGGAACCACCTTTGTTTGGTACGAATAACTCCACGGAGGGATTTGTTCTCACACAGACTAACCTCTGCAAACTCTACTACTTTTGTCGTCATGATGAAACAGTGCTTTGCAAGGCGGACAGCTGAATTAATTACTAGGCTAGAGGAAGTATTCTAGAGAATGATATCTACTTAAATGCTTATGTTTCTGTTTAGAGAATAACATTTTAAGCTCCAACTGAAGGTTAGCTTATATTTTGTTCTTAAAAGCGAATGGTAGACGATTGGTTATTAGCGAGAATTCTTATCTGCAGGAATTCGGTGGCCCTTGTAATTTTTTTTAGCTTTTTAAATCATCTGATAGGCTATGTTCTTAGTTGCAACGTGTATTGATGCTGCATTGCTTGCTCCTGGACTTTCGCTTACTGCATGGGACATCACAGAAAGTGGTATTTTTCGTTCAGAAATCTCCCAGTGACTTAAAAATATGCTAAATCACACAGGGGGTCACATGGGGAGCGGGTACCAAACCAACGACATACTGTTCCCCAATCATTTAACTTCACACACAAAAAGGTACGTCTGGTAATCAAAATGAAGACCACAGATAGTGGGAGTTAGATGTGTGAAGTCTTTAGGACGCAAACCCTCACTCGCCCAAGGGAGAAATACTTCATCTGTGGGTTCCCTCCTCACAGCAGGACCGCAAGGATCCTACTGTGGGCTATAACTCTCCAGGCGGGGAAGAGTGAATTTATCAAAGATGAGCATAAATATTATATTATAACTATCTCCCTGGTGGTCAAAAAGGTGCTTTATTCTGGGGCCCCAGTGGATACGGTTAAAAACAGAGCTAAGGACGTTGCAAAACAATCATTGGCATAGCCATTAGTTCTCGCCTATGGGACCTTATAAGTGTTTACCCATGCAACAGTTGATGTTGTTGCACCAAGGATATTGTGCTGCATAACTAAATACTTATATGGTCCCAAAAGCGAGACATATTGGCTATGCCAATGCTTGTTTGTTGTGATGTCACTTGCATAATGCCTAACTAGGTTAGTCCCCCCACTTCTATTTTTTTAGGACTTGTGCCCTTCCAGGTGGGCCTTGTGGATGGATGGGCTTTCAAAGGGAACACAGCGGTGAGAAAAAGTAAATTACGTTTATTCTTGTTCAATTAATAAAAATCATTACATGTTTAAAAGAAACTAAAATAAAATGTCTGTTACTGTTACTCATAACAATCAATGCAACAGCACATTTCGTTAGCGCCTAGACAGTGAAAAACTGGCAATAGTGTTTCTTATATTAGATCACATCGCACTCTGAATACAGATTAAAACTGGATGAGACTAAGGGGCATATTTTCAAGCCAGGCGATAAAATTATCGCCGCTTTAAAGGCAGAAAACTGCCACTAAAACGGCGATAATGGGCTTGATAATATGCTTTATGGAATTCCAATTGAAGCCCATGTTAGACTTCCTTCACATTTAACATGGGCTTCAATTGGAATTCCATAGAGCATATTATCAAGCCCATTATCGCCGTTTTAGCTGCAGTTTTCTGCCTCTAAAGCGGCGATAATTTTATCGCCTGGCTTGATAATATGCCCCTTAATTCGCTTAGGGTTAACGCCTTCGAGCAGTGCGGGAGCAAATAAAAAGACGCAAAAATAGTATTTCACAAATGCACTTGTGTCGCACGTTAAAAACCAATTTAAAACCGGGTAAAGCCTAGTTTGCATAGAGTTGTCACCTGCAGAAGTTGACCAAGAGCGACCAGAAGTTTTAGAGGAAAGAAATTAAGTGCAAAGTGCTAGCAGATAACATTTCATAAATAGAGTCATATCACACACTAACTCCAAGTTAGGGCTAAGTAGAAATTGGTTCGAGTGCTCTTAGCACCCACAAGGATGCGCAGAGCATTACAATCTGTAAAAAGTAAAGCTTAAAATAGCCGGGAGCAGTCCCACCAGGACCTACTGACCGCCAATAGCAGCTTCATTAAGTAGAAGTTTGATGGAGTTCGTAGACTTCCCCAGTCTGGCTTGGAGGCGTGCAGTAGTTTCTGAAAACCACAGGTCCGAAGCCTCCCTGCAGCTTGTGATGCCCTTCAAGCCCGAAATATAGGGAGGAGCGAGCGGCGTCACTCGTTGGCCAGCGTGGAACAGCAGCACAAGAGATGGAGCCACGATTGTTTGTGATAGCTGCATAGCCTACATGGGTATACTTCTCCCTTACGTGCCCAGGCAGAATTCAAATTCCGCGATTGGTAAAGCAATGAGACTCATATAGAGAGACACGCCTAGCCAGTTAATGCTTGTTGGAAGTAGGGCTGTGCATTTCCCAGGAGGGGGATGCATCCAATGTTTCAGTGATAGAGCTGGCTTGAAGTCTTTCAATGTCCCGTTCAAACGAAATGGTTGTTACCTGCTTGTTCACCGGTTTCTTTCAAGCAGAAAAAGGTATTTCATGTTAGGGCAGGTTTTCTGCTCTAATCTTTAAAGTGCTAATTGCAGTTCCTAACCTTACTTGCAGTTCCTAACTATACTTGCCATGAAGAGCCCTCCTCTTCAAAAAAAATTTCAGATGATGCTTGAGGGAAACATCTGGGGCTCGCAGTACCCTGAAGTAGTACACTATCAGGTCCTCATGGCATTCAAGGTCAGGGCTCTGGAGGCCCAGCTCCAGTCTCAGCCTCATTCATTCTGGCCTGTCGGGGGGGCCAGCAGCACTGTCTTGTACGCCTTGATCTGAGAGTCCATTAAAAACCTGGCAAATGTGCCTGGAAAGGCCAATTGGCTGTAGTTAAGGGCTGGAATCAATTTTGCTTTCAGAGCTGTCAACATAGACTCAGCAGTAGCACTTTGTAGGCGATTACTTAGGTGCTTCAATGCATGGATACTACAGGTAGATTTCGTTCTGAGGTGACTAAGGTGAGCTTCCGGTTTCGCCCCCTCTGAGAACCAGGCCCCATGGTAATTATAAGCTGCCACTGTCCCTGTTGGCATATCTCCCAATTGTCAACAGATTTGTTTTTTGTGGGGGTATTTGCCAAACACGACTACCTTTGTTTTGCTCTGATTTACCTGCAGTATGTTCTCCTGATTGTAGCTATGTAAGCCGTTGAGGGCTCTCTGTAGCCCAGCCATAGTTTGTCCATGATTGCGGTGTCATCAGCATACTGCAGGATATTCCATCTCACCCCACCCAGCTTTGGAGTCACTAAACTGGCACCTTGCAGGGCAGCCCCATGATCGGCAGGGTAGAGATTAAAGAGGAGGGGTGCCAGCACGCATTCCTGTTTGAGCCCGTTATTCGTGGGTATTTTGGCCTTAGCTGTGGTGGGTCTTGTTTTTACCCTTACCCATGCCCCCTGATTTAGTGAGATGATCGCCTTGAGGAGCAAGGACGAAATCCCCCATGTGGTCAGCTTCCCACATAGCCTTCCTCAGTCTATTCTATCAAAGGTTGTGCTGTAATCAACAAAACAGCAGAACAAGGGGGGTTACTTCCTCCCGGCAGCTTGTGTGGATAGGTATACCAGGCAATGATGTTATCCATTGTAGAGCAGTCAGGCTTAAATCCAGATTAAAAGATTGGAAGAATCGGCGCCTTGGTACACCCCTAGTCTGAGGAAAATAAAGCAATCATGTAGACGCCTAGAAAGAAGCTGGAGACAGAACTATGAGGCTGACAGGAAACATGATTATAAAGAAGCAATAAAACATTATAAATCAGAGATCAAATCCACCCAAACACGCTTCTATGCGGAGAAGATCAATGCCGCCGCCTCTGCGCCCAGGGAAATTTTCAAAATTGCCAAATCCCTCTCATCCGTTCCTACGGAACCTCTTAAAATCAAGGACCACTCCCTCCACTGTAACAAGCTGGCAGAATATTTTAACCAAAAAATTCAGATCATTCGCCAGTCATTCTCGCCCTATGTGTCCGACTTTTCAGACCCCAGCCCTAGTTTAAAATCGTCAAAAACCCTGGAGAATTTTCCCTTGCTTGACGCTAAAGCTCTGGACACTCTTTGTTCCAGTGTTACTTCTGGCTCCCTTATTGACCCTGCCCCCCCTCAGCAATTATCCCTGGTTTTACACATGGTTGGCCCGGTCATCTTGAATATACTGAACTCTTCTATCATTTCTGGTAGATTCCCCCGCGCGTGGAAATGCGCCCAGGTCAGAGCGCTTATAAAAAAAACTAATTTGGATCCCTCAAACCTGGCCAATTATCGGCCCATTTCCCTTCTTCCTTGGCTGAGCAAATAGATCGAACGCCACATCAACTCCACTTTAGTTAACTACCTTGAATCTAACAACTTACTGCATATCTCCCAAACAGGCTTCCGTCCTCAGCTAGGTACAGAAACTGCGCTACTGGCTGTTACGGAAGAAGCCAGGAAACTTCTTGACCAGGGCGGATCAGCAGCTATCATTCTGCTCGACCTCAGTGCCGCCTTCGACACTGTTAACCACAACATTCTGCTCGATAGGCTATCCAATCTGGGGATCGGGAAAAATGCTCATACCTGGTTTCAATCCTTCTTAGAGGACCGCTGTTATCAGGTATTTGAAGGGACAACCACCTCCAAGCAATGGCCTCTTAAGTGCGGGGTCCCCCAGGGCTCCTCTCTTAGTCCCACCCTCTTTAATTCTTATATGGCCCCCCTAGCTGAGGTAGTACTTCCCTTCGGCATCAAAATAATCACCTATGCCGATGATACCCAGCTAGTGGTGTCTCTTAACCATCCGGAGGGCTCATCGGACACTCTTGGCCTCTGCCTAGAGGCAGTCGCACATTGGATGCACCGTTCACACCTCAAATTAAATGGGGAAAAATCTGAACTCATGTTCCTGGGAAAGTCACCCTCGCCCTCTTCCCCCATCACTTGGCCCCCTTGAATGGGACCTTTGCCTCCTCCAAAGCACCAAATCAAAAGTCTAGGCATTTGGCTTGATAATACTCTCAGCTTCAACTATCAGACCACGAAGCTCTCAGCCACATGTTTCGGCCTGTTACGCCTGATCAGAAAAATTCTCCCCTTACTTCCCTTTCAAGCCAGGAGAATCATGGTCCAAGCATTAATCTTATCCCGCCTAGACTACGGGAACGCACTCTATCTTGGCTCTCCCCAATCTACCTTAAATAAATTACAGGTGATCCAAAACTGTGCGGCACGTCACTTGGCACAGGTCCCTCGTAGACAGTCAGCCAAACCCGCCCTGAGGTCCCTACACTGGCTGCCCATCCGTGCTAGGATCCAGTTCAAGGCCATGTGTCTGGCACACAAAGCTTTCTGGAAACATGGCCCTCAAATTCTTCAATCCTTGATCGTACCTTACCAACCGACTAGGGCTCTTCGGTCCAGTAACACCTTCCTTACCGCGCCCCCAAAAGTCCGTAGAGCAAAATGGGGCGGACGGTCCTTCATTCTGAATGCTTCCAATCTGTGGAACACTCTCCCACTCACGCTCCGTAGCGAACCCAACATTGGTCTCTTCCGCAAACACCTTAAAACCTACCTCTTTCCTTCAGCTTTCCAGTAACCCTTTCTTTTTCTGCTCCAATCGCCGTCTTTAAGCGCTAGGAGGCCTCCGGGTAGCTACGCGCTATATAAATATAATTTCATTCATTCAATTATTTTTTCCCTTACCCATGATTCCGGATCCTTCAGAAGGAAACTGACATAGGCTTTGGCTTCTAAGTTGAGCAATGAGACAAGCCTGTAATTTGCCAGATTGGCACATTCGCCGGTTTTATGAATGGGAAACAGAATTGAGCCTCTCCAAGAACATGGAGTTGTTACAGTAGCAAAAGCAGAGTTCAAGAGTGGCGTTAGTGTTGTTACCCAAAACGTTTGCATGGTTTTGAACACTGAAGCAGGAATCCCATTTAGTCCTGGGGCCTATTATTCCTCATTTTTTAGGTCGAGGCTGGGCAGCGCGTGCGTTGCTACGAGGCATGCAGTATTGGGGTATGGCTTTGAAGCCCCGCCCACTCTCTGCCCATAATTTGAATTGGCTTGTGCCATTGTCTTTCGTAAACACTGGCTTCTGAGTCGTTATTAGGCTTGTTAGTTCCTCCTCTGTACTGCCTTGTCTGCATTTGTTATCTCCCGTAACAACCGGACCTTTTACTTGTCTTGTTACAGGGTCTGCTTTATGTTGGCTGTGAGCACTATTTTGTTTAATGATTTGCCCCTATTCCAGCCACTAGGTTGCAGCACACTGTCTGCTTTTATTTTACTTACTAATTGCAGTCCACTTTAAATATAGTGGCCACGTTTCTTTAATTATTTGTTTTAGTAGTGCGGTCCGCTTTAAGTATAGTGGCCGCACTTACTTATTTTTATTTATTTATTTATTGTTGTTTACTAGCTCCCATGTGCGCTTTCAAATTCATGGAGGCCGTCCCCTTTCTTTAGACAAGCCATGTCTAAATAAGAGTGCACGGGCGCTATTAAAGTGAAAGCATGGCATGGGAGCTTTTACAAAAAAAATCTGTTTGTCAAGTTGACAAACAGATGCTTTGTTTGTCAAAGTGCCCCATGCGCAGTTTCACCTCCTCAGCCCCTTTTTCTTTACACGCTGCTTGTCTGTAGGAAGGGGCGCAGTCTCCACTAATGTGAAAGCGCCGCATGGGCACTAGTATACAAAACAAAATTGCAATGCAATAGTGAAAGGACGCAGGTAAGTGAAGAAAAGATCCTTTATTCAAGTAAGGAGAAGACAGGACGAGCCGGACCTCCGACTCCAAGAATAACCAACTCCCAACTGCCCCACGTTCTGTTACCAAGGTAACATGGATTTCCACCAGAGAACAAGGTAGAACCTAACACATCTACCCCCTTACATAACAACGCATAATATATTCAATAATGTACATTGCATGTGGAACAAATGATGAAGATACAAACAAACTTAACACATTTTCCCCCTTGCATAACAATAAAGAATATATACAAATGTACAATGCATGTAGAACAAAATAAAATGTAAGATAAAAAAAACACATAGCCTAGAAGATGGAAACCTGGCTCTGGTAGATACATGTCTCTCACATTCACGCATCATAGAAGATGGACCGCTGACACCGGTGGACACACGTTTCTCACCACCACCAGCCACAAGATTATTGCTGTGAATGTTGTGAGCAATGGAAACCTTATCTTTGTTCCACCACGTACCATTTTGTAACTTAACTACATTTTTTTTCACAACCACAACTTTTTGTGGATCGGAGAACTTGGAATCCTTCATGGCAATTATCTTGGGTACTTTAATTCTGACAAAATCCCCAACAGCAACCTTGGACTCCCTTCCCGGCACACTCACATACTTATTCTGAGCAACGGTTCTTTTCTTGATCACATTCTCCACTTTCTGCTTGGAAAGAGAGGAACACCCCATCCAATCTCTAATTAACTTGTAAGCAGATTATTAGGAAGGGAAAAGGGAGCTAGGTCAATGTCCGCATTGGTGGTGGTGCGAACAGCCCACAACAACTTGCGCAACTCCTCCTTACTGTTCAAACCACTAGACCTAGCTAGCTGAATATTATCCTTGGTGACTCTATTAAATCGTTCTACCAGTCCATTAATCCTGGTGTGATACAAGGAAGTTCTGGTGTGCTTAATGCCTAAAAAGGTGATAAACTCAGAACATTGAGAGGAAGTGAACTGACTACCATTATCAGACAAAATCTCATCCGGAATGTCTACCCTAAGGAAAATGGACTCCAAAGATTCATTGACATTGAAGGTATTGGGAGACTTAACAAACTTAGCTTCTGGCCATCGACTGCAGAAATCCATGACAACAATACTATACTCAAGTAACCCTCCAGAGATCACACTGGGACCAATAATGTCAACTACTATCTACCCACATGGTTTGTTATGAAACTCAATAGCTTCAACAGGACTGAGAACAGTTACTTGACTCTTGTCGCTTCCAGCACAATTGATACAATCCCTAACAAAATGCTCAACACTTCTGTCTGACCCAGGCCACCAAAAATGTTCTCTGATCCTCCTTTTCATGGCTCGCATACCAATGTGTCCCTCGTGGGCCAAAATGAGAACTCTAGTCCTCATACACTCTGGAACAACTAGTAAACTGGAGTAGTAAAGTAGACCATCATTGATAGAAAGTTCCCCAAAAACATGTTGTAGACATCACTCTTAACACCATCACACTTCCATTCCGACCAACCTTGAAGAATACAATTTTTTACTTCCGTCATCTGGACATCGGTATCGCAAGCTGTAAGCCATTCACTCTCTAGTATGGCACCATTCCACCTCTGTTCCACCGCACACACCAAATCAGAATCTACATTTTCAGATAATTCAACTTCATCCGCTTCATTGCAACTAGGCAAACGAGACATACAATCCGCGAAGATATTTTTTGCACCTGGAACATACTCAACAGTATAATCATATTCCTGGAGCCTATACTGCCATTTGACAATTCTAGGTGTTGCCCGTTCCATGCCTTTGGTAGTGAATAACTGCACTAGGGGCTTGTGATCAACACGAACAGTAAAGTGTGAACCCCACAAATACATTTTAAAATGAACAATGCCCCACCAGCATGCCAAGGCTTCTCATTCGATTACAGAATAAGATGATTCAGCACTCTTCAAACTTATTGAAGCGAGGGCTACAACTTCATCCTTGCCTTCCCAGCATTGCAAGAGAACAGCACCTAAACCCTTCTGGCTGGCATGAGTCATAATGATAGTTTCATCAGAGGTGTTGAAGGATTTCAGAGGTATAGCATGAATGAGTTCCTTCTTGATAAGAGAAAACTCCTTATTACTCCAATTAAAAGATACATTTTTCTTAAAAAGATTTCCCATGTGGAAGGATTTTTCAGTACACTTATGAATAAACCTTTAAAAAAAATTGAAAAAGCCTAGGAAGGACCTCAGTTGATCCTTATTTTTAGAAGTATCAAAATCATTGATGGCTTTTACAAGACTAAGCTTGGGTTCAATACCCTTATCAGAAAGTTTGTAACCTAAATGCTCAATCTTGGTAACACCAAATTTACACTTTTCTTTACTGTGAGTTACACCTTTACTCTTCAAAATGACAGAACATGGCGCATTCTGTTGTCATGCTGGTCTTGATCATTGCCAAATACTAAAACATCATCTTGAAAAGCAATAACGCCATTAACATCCTTAAACATGCCTTCAACCACCCGTTGAAATACCGTGGAGGATGAAGCTAACCCAAAAGGCATGCGTTTGACTTGAAATAAGCCCTCAGGAGTGATGAAGGATGTCAGGTGTCTGTAATCAGAATAAAGGTTGATCTGATGGTATGCTGAGGTCATATCAAGTAAGCTGAAAATGTTGCCACCTTGCAAGGTGGAAAGCGTTTCAGTGATGTTTGGAAAGGGGTGACGATCAATCCAAATTTGTTTGTTAAGGTCACGCAAGTCCACGCACATGCGGACAGAACGATTAGACTTGCTCGCCAAAACAATGGGGGCAACCCAATTATAACATTCAACAAGTTCAATAACCCCTAGATGGCAGAGTTTCTGTAACTCAGCTTTCAACTCAGGACGCAAGGCTAAGGGAACCCTTCTTACTTTGTGAGCCACCGGGCATGATTCCTCAACAAGCTTGATTTTATGGGTATAGCCCTTGAAGGTACCTAAACCTTTATGCAAAACTTCAGGAAATTGCAATTCAACCTTGTTGGAATTTTTGACAGGCATAACAGGTAAGTAACTGTCCCTTAACACAACCTGAGCAGCGTTATTGGGGTCAAGCAAAATGCCTAAATTCTTTGGATCATGCCAACCCAATAAACAGGAATCATCCTTGTCTATGTAGACAACCTCATTAGAAGAATGGGATAGGAACTTGAGAGTGACAGAGAATTCACCCACTACGTCAATGGTTTACCACCACAACCCACAAGACGCAACTTAGAATCAGTTAATTGGGTGCAATGGAACTTATCATGCCAAACCTTCTCACTCAACAAGGTATAAGGTGAGCCAGAATCTGCCATGACCTTTCTATCAATGCCATTAATACTGATTGTGCAATATGGTCTTGTGAAATTATTCAAACCAATGCGGCATATAGAATCATCAGCAACAGGGCCCTTGATCAAAAGTATTTCATCATCATCACCTGAATTTAGATCTTCCTCGACATAATTATTTGGGCTTACTCCAAGAACTTTTTTTTTATATTGTACTCTACTAGAGGACCTACAAACTATAGAAAAATTACCCTTACGCATACACTTGGCACAAGTACGGTCCTTAGCAGGACAAAAAGTAGCATTCCCTGAATGAGAAGGACTACCACAAAGGTAACATTCTAATTGTCTGAAAGGAGGTCTTTTAACTTGGTTGCCCAAGGTTTTAGCAGCCGCCGAAGTACCACCCAAAGCATCCTTCTGTTTGAACTTGGAATATTTGGATTTGACTGCTAAGGCCTCAGAAGATGTAGATTTGTTATCTGGCACAGTCGATTGAATCATGAAGGACGCGGTGATCTTAATTCTAAAAGCAATTTCTATAGCCTTCTCTAATGTAAGATTAGGTTTTGATAACAAGGCCTCCTGAACTTTTTTTTTATTGGTTTTCTCCACCAGCTGGTCACGAATCATTCCATCTTCAAATTCACTATACTCACACAAAAAAGCAAGAATTCTTAAGGCTCCCACGTGTGGCAGCTGATTCACCAGAAATCTGAACCCTTCTATAAAATTTGTGCCTTTCCATGATGACATTTTTCCTTGCCTTGAATCTCAAATCTAATGCGTTTAGGGCATATTCATCAACGACAAAATATCCTTCTCCTTCACCTTCTCTAGCCAGGGGTCAGATGAATATGCTTGAGGATTTTACGTCCATCAGTACCTAAACAGTGGCAAATATTAGCAAACTTCTTTTTATGCATAAAGGTAACGCCATCTAAAGCATCCAAATATGCCTCAAAAGCTTCCTTTCACTGCTCCCAATCAAATTCAGGAGTAGTGGGACTTGGAGAAAAAGCAGGTGGAGGCACTAGAGTATTTTGCATTGTGAAGAAAAGAAAAACGTAGAAGAACAAAACACAATGATGCAATGAGCTGTGTGCATCAGCGTAGACAATATTCCAGTGCAGAGGAAGGAATATCACAGAATGTGTGAAATAACAATAAATAACTGTGTGTATCAGTGATAGAAGTAGCACTGTACACGCTGCAATGATAAACAATAAAAATGCAGGAATAGGAACAGTTGTGTATATCAGCATAGATGCCCAATGTAGAATCAATGTAGGTTGATGTTGCGTGGTAAACAGAGCTACAAAAAGGATGCAGAAACAGCTGTGTGTATCAGCGTCGATACACAATGTAGTAGGTTTATGTGTGCATGGTAAACTGAGCTGTGCGTATCAGCGCTAAAAACACTGAACGCATTATAAACCCAATTGTGCACTGTGGTATGCGATCGGAAACTGTGCTGTGAAGAAATTTGAAAACTGTGTGTATCAGTGATGAGGCTGTGAAGTACTGAACGCACTGTTTGCTAATAAAAAGTGTGCCTATCAGTGTATCTGCGGTAGCAGATTCCGCACGGAACAGCTGAGTAGCAATAGGAGCTCCAGTTGCCAAGGTTACCGGAAGCTCACAGGCAGGAGAACTGACGCAGCGTGGTAACGCTGAAATGACATCAGCGAGGGAGTCAGAGGGCATGCGCAGAGACTCGAGACAGCACGGGGCACGGAGCTCGGATGCGTTTCCGTAATAATAACAGTACTCACGGCTGCAGACATGGACGGACAAAAATCTTGTAATCAAGGTTGTAGTGAAGACTGGAAGCAGGATGATAGTTGATAGATTTATTGTAGTAACACAATACAGGAACACGCAAGTGCCAGGGAACACGACTTCACTCCACCACACCGTATCCTCGACTCACGCACTCTCGAACCCTGGAACCACGACACTTCTAGTAATGACATACCAGTATTCTATGAGGTAAGCATACCCACATAGAATACATAGGTATACACTACACATCCCCCTTCCTTAACAACACATAAGACAAAACTATGAAAATAATAAAGCATACAAAACAACAACATCTAAAATGATAAAAGAGAAAAGAAAATAAGCAAATACATCTAGATAATTTTACAATACATCACTTTAGATAATCTTTTAACCAAACTGACGGAACCCTATTTCTTTTGGAAACAACTACACCTTGAGTATTAATAACCGAAGAATCTTGAACTACCTCAGGAACAACAGGAGAGTCTAGCACAACTTCAGGGACAACAGAAGACTCTTCCCCTCCTGTTGCGACAGAAGCAAAATCATCCTGAGAATCCTGACTATTCAAAAGTGTAGTACTGAGGTCACCCCTAAGTTTAGAATTTTTCATCAAACCATCATCTGAAAATATCTGGGACTGTATACTACTATTGTGAAAGAAATCCTCCACCCAATCATTATCCGAAGCAGCAACGTCCTGTTCATCACCTCGTAACTCATGGTTACTAAAGTCTAATGCCACACTCTTAAGATTCCATACTTTCCCATCAGATAATCTAACAGAATTGCATAGCACTTCAACAATTTGCTTTGGTGTATCAAATTTACTCTCCCCCTTTGGGACCCTGATAGGTTTTTTAACTCTAACCCAGTCACCCACCTTCACTGATATAGGTTCCACACCATGACGAACATCATAAAATATTTTACTCTTTGTGTGAGTAAAATCCAAATCATTTTTGACTTGTACAGGAGACCAATTCTGTACTTCACCTTGGAAAGACCAAAAAGAATTAAACTTACACCTAGGAATTCTACCCCTCATCATAATAAAAGGAGACAAATTTGTAGATATTTGAATGGTGACCCTATATGCCCAGACCGCCTTTTGTACCTGTAGCTTCCAATCCAGTTTTTTATTCATTGCAGCTTGAATAACTCCTTTTAACACTCTATTAAATCGCTCCACAGTACCATTCCCACTCGGGTTGTACAACGAGGTGGTTTTGTGTCTAACACCACATCTTTCAAAATATTCCTTTGTTAAATTAGATGTGAACTGCACCCCATTGTCACTAAGTACACACTTCGGAAGTCCTTCTGTAATAAAAATGTTATCCAAAAACTCTAAAACTACCTGGGTGTCTACTTTATCCCCTATTTTGACCACTGGCCACTTAGAAAAGAGATCAAGTAAGACCAATCCATATTCTTTTGATTCACCAATCGGTCCAAAAATGTCCATGGCTACCGTCTCCCAAGGAAGATCAGGAATTAAACCATCAGACATTGGAGGTCTTAGGGTCTTTAAGGATTTATCAGCTGCAGAACAAACTGAACATGACTTGACAAATTTTTCAATTTCACTATCGACCCTAGGCCACCAAAAATCCTTCTTAACCACTAATTTTGTCCTGACAATTCCAGGATGACCCTCATGACACAACTGTAACACTCTCTTCCGTAATGATTTAGGAGGAATAATACGATCACCTCTCATCAATACATCCTTGTCACTGGATAATTCGGTACGTACCTCCCAGAAAGGTCTCAACTCTGCTTTAACTCTGTCTTTCCTAGGCCAACCCTTACATATAAAATCAGAAACCAAACACAAATCACCATCTTTGTGCAACTCTTGTGACCATTCCGTTTTGGTAATAGCTGGAACACCTGAGTCAAGAACCAACGCAATACTGTAACTACTCCATGGATCATCAACACATTCCTCCAAAGGAACTGGTAATCTGGACAAACAGTCTGCAACCAAATTGTCTCTACCAGGTACATAACAAATCTTATAAATAAATTCTTTCATGCGCATGGAAATCCTTGCTAACCTGGCCGAAGCTCCCACACTACCCTCAGTTGTTAAGATACGCACTAAGGGTCGATGGTCAGTGCGAATAATAACAGGTTTCCCCCAGAGAAATGCTCGAAAATGCTCTAAACCCCATGCACAAGCTAAAGCCTCTCTTTCGATTATTGGATATTTGCTCTCTGCAGGAGATAAGGCCCTAGAAGCAAATAAAATAATTCTCTCCTTACCATTTTTATTCTCTTTTTGTGAAAGAACAGCTCCAAGCCCTTTATCGCTCGCATCTGTAGTCAGTAAACAATCTAAATTCGGATCAAAACTACTTAGGGCACTAACATTTTGTAAGTCGCACTTAATCAGTGAAAACTCCTTCTCACAATCTGGTGACCATTCAAATTTAACATGTTTCTTCAAGAGAGAACGAATATTGAACACTTTTGATGCAAAGTTAGGTATGTATTTCGCACAATATTCAGCCATACCTAGAAATGACTTAACTTCGTCTTTAGATTCGGGAGCAGGTGTCATGACAATAGTGTTGATAAGCGGAGGTTTCGGTTTCACCCCTTCTTCACTTATAACATGCCCAAGATACGAAACACTTCTTTCACCAAATTTGCACTTAGACAACTCCACAGATAACCCAGCTTCCTGTAAAATGTGCAAAACTTTATGCACAGTAGCATCATGCTCCTCCCTATTTTTTGTGGCAATAAGAATATCATCTTGAAAAAAAGAAACTCCATCTAATTTCCCTAGAAGTTTAAACATTAATCGTTGAAAAACCGCTGCCGCTGATGCCAGCCCAAAAGGCATGCGTCTAAATTGGTAACAACCAAAAGGAGTGACAAAAGCAGTTAACTTCCTTGATTGTGGTTCTAACACAACCTGATGATACGCTTTAGAAAGATCTATAGTGGAAAACCATGTAGCCCCTTTTAGTGAGGATACCATCTCATTGATTTTTGGTAATGGAAACTTTTCTACTACAATATTATTATTTAAATGGCGCAAGTCAATGCAGAGACGGATTTTTCCTTTCGATTTCCTTGCGACAACGACTGGAGAAATCCACTCAGAAGTGTCAATTTCTTCAATGACTCCTTTAGATAATAACTCTTTGAGTTCACTATTCACCTCCTCCCTTACCAACATAGGAACGGGTCTTACTTTATGTTCCTTGGGTTCCGCACTATCTTTAAGCACGATACGATGTTCGAATCCTTTTAGTGCCCCCAACTCTTCGTTGAAAACAGTAGGGTAATTTTTCCGTAAAACATCACCCATTTTACTCGTTTCGTCCAATACCAACACTTTTTCGTGACTATTGGGATCTAACACAATGTGTAAGCTCTTTTGATCATGCCATCCCAAAACGGAGGGTCCAAGTTTAGAGACATATAGCTTGCCCCTAGCTAACCTTCCCTTAAAAAGAAACGTAAGCCATCTGTAACCCAACATGTCTATTCTCTCCCCTGTGAAACTTACCGGGTTAACATCAGGAACATTGAGATAATCACCTATTTTATCTACAAAATTTCTTTTCCATACCTCTTCACATACAATAGTATATGGTGACCCAGAGTCGGCATATACTTTTGTGACTACACCTCCCAGGGATACTTCACAAATAGGTTTGTTCCTTAAATGACTCTCATCAATGTTTAAAACAAAATTCCCTTGTAAATTTTTAACACAAGTCTCCTCTCCTTCTACTATTCCCCCTGTAAAATGTTCATCATCATACACATACTTCACACTACTACGCCTACGGCACATTTTACTAAAATGTCCAATTAAGCCACAAATCCCACACTTCTTCTTTAAAGCCGGACAATTTTTGCTGAAAGCTAAATGTTCATTGCTGTCACAACGATAACATTTCCTTGCATCGCCCTTCCTGTCACTCGTAGACACTCTTTGTGACTGGCTAGACCACCGTCCTGCAGCTTGTTGACCTTGGTTCTTTGGCAAAGTCTGTAACTTGAAGACACCAGAAGAGTCTTTCATAGGATCTTTATCCGACTCTTTAAGAACTGTAGCACATCTGCCCGACAATTCTGACTTCCTCATTATGGCCAGAACATCTTCCAAAGGTGAATCCCCATTCACCCATAATCGATCTTGAATAGGTGAATTGTTGTTGTGTACAATTAACTGGTCTCTAATCAAGTCATCATGGAGATCACCGAATTTGCAATCAATAGCTAATTTTTTTAAATCATCTAGCCATTCGTCCACCAATTCTTCCTTGTTTTGTTTCCTTTGAAAGAATTTATGTCTTGTTACTCCTATACAGACTTTTGGCGCAAAATACCTGTCCATATCTTTAAGCGCACATTCAAAAACATCCAATTCAGCCACAGCTACCTTTGTCATTCGAGAATAAGTCTTTATTCCCATTGGTCCTAAAGAGTGCAGGAGAATTCTTTTCTTTTGATCAGGTTTCATTTTACCTGCTTCATCAACTGCGCAAATATAATTTATGAAATATTCTTTCCACTCAAGCCATTTCATGTCAGGCTGTGGACCATTAACCCAAAAAGAATGAGGTGAGCTGATGCTAAAACTCTGCTGTGCCATCGTGCCTTCAGTTAAGCACTCACTCCCCGTTGAAGACTCCGTTTGATCACCTCGATCCATGCACTTATTATCCAAGTTGTTGTGTTAAAACTATGTTTCAACACCCTATGCCAGAATATATGTATTTTTTTTTTAAGTGCAACGAAAACAAAAATGTTAATATTAACGTGCCCCGACAGTCTCACCTGTTCCTGTACTTGTCCGTTACTTGAATCCCTTGTTTGCGCTTGCAAGTTATACTTTCTACTCACAGCGCTCGTCTTCACTGATCGTTTGTCCTCCACGTATCGTAAACTCGCACCACTTCACCCAAAATGGCCGCCACGTAAGGTCATGAGGGTGAAATAACGTGCTGACGTCACGCGTAGAAGTTGTCAGCGCACCGTCTCAGCTCGAGACTAGTTCAGCGCGCGTCCACATCGGAACTCCATCGTCATCCGAAAAAAAACTTTCAACGGCAGTTGACAACGGCTCTCACACCAGGCTTTCTGCCCCAAGGAGATTTTACCATATACTGTTTCTTGCCTGACTTCAACCGTGACTTGCTTTCTTCTCGGTTTTTTTCCGATATGTGATGAATACACACGCGATGAGTACACGCCTCGATCTTGACTTTTTTTTTCCACTTGTTCCGCAAAAATCCAATCCTCACGATTTTGCACTGTGACCACCTTTCGAATCCCAATCGTCGCCAGTTTGTAGTGAAGACTGGAAGCAGGATGATAGTTGATAGATTTATTGTAGTAACACAATACAGGAACACGCAAGTGCCAGGGAACACGACTTCACTCCACCACACCGTATCCTCGACTCACGCACTCTCGAACCCTGGAACCACGACACTTCTAGTAATGACATACCAGTATTCTATGAGGTAAGCATACCCACATAGAATACATAGGTATACACTACAAAGGTGAAGAGGGATGTATCCGTTAACAATGCACTGAAGGATGGGGACTCCAGACGAGTAATGACGGTCTCCACACAGACAGTAGCAGCAGGGAGACAGGATGCTGAAAACGGAACACCGCGTGGGGGACTGTCCCGGTAACTCGTCACCATTGAAAGGACGCAGGTAAGTGAAGAAAAGGTCCTTTATTCAAGTAAGGAGAAGACAGGACGAGCCGGACCTTCGACTCCAAGAATCACCAACTCCCAACTGCCCCACGTTTCATTACCTAGGTAACATGGAATTCCACCAGAGAACAAGGTAGAACCTAACAAAAAGGTCTCGCATTTGCAAGAGTTTAAGCTATTGCAATAGCTCAAACTCTCGTAAATGCAAGACCTATTGCATTACAAATGCTTGTTTTAATGTTCGCTATTACTGTGTCTTCTGTGATGGGGTGCCTTGGGGGACCCTGGGGACTGATTTTGGGTAAGGTGGACAAGATGTAATGCATCCTGCCTCCTGGGTTTTGGGAGGCCTTTTTTAGGCGTGACTGGCATATATCAGAGATAGAGGATTGACTTACCCACACATGGTGAGGATAAAGTCGAGTTCGAGCAGTTTGCACTGCTCCTACAGTCTGCAATGGCAGGCCTGCTGTCAGTACTTTATTTGGGTAACTCAGGGTGGCACAAACAGTACTGCAAGCCCTAAGCCCCTTTACCTCTCATGCCATTGGTACCCCTGATGCTACATAATAGTGACTTTTAAGGGGGTTAAAGTCCTTGTTAATTGGGTTGCCAATTTACCCATAACAGTTTTAGGGAGAGAGCACTAGTACTGGGGCCAGGGCAGCAAGCTCCAGTGCACTATCAGTGTCATAACCATAGCCATTGGAGCAAAACGTCGGGGTGACTGTACAAAAAGGCCACTTTCCTACAATTTGCAATCTCAGCTCAGATTCCAGTGTTTGTATGGGCATGGATTGTGGACTGCCCTTGTCGGCCCAGGAGTGCAGAAGGGAAGTCCACATCCCACGCCCAATCAAACAATGATCTCTGCGCTAAGATTTTAAACATCTATCACCATTGCAGTATTAAAAGCATTGCACCAGGGCTTAGAAGTTCTGGTACTAATCTATTAGAATCTATGCTATGTTTAAGACTCCCAGTTTTCAGTTTTTACTGATTTTTACAAATAAATGCAGACAGAAAACAAATGTGTCCGACCTATATTTATTTTTAAAAGCAGAACTGTGCTGAAAATTGTGCTTCTTATAAGTGACTCTCCATGATTTCGTTTGTGAATTCCAGGACAACAGCTGAGCAGATAGACAGCATGGGAAGTTAAAAAAAAAGTTGAGATTTCCCTAAATGCAGGCATATATTAACATATATTTGTAGTATAATGCTGATATTTACCATATGGGCATAGTGTTTTACTACATTTGGAAAAATCAAGGCACTGTTAGTATCACATAGGTCTGTCAATAAAGTCGGAAGGCTTAAAGAAGTTTCAGTTACCAGAAAAATAAATCACAGCCACATTTCATTACATAAGTTGAAAAAGAATGTAGAACAGTAACCTCAGAGTTGAGCTGCTTTATAGTAGGATGACAAGTCTGACAAAGCTAAACCACCAGCATCCCTAGGAAGAGTCAACAATTTATGTGAAATCCGGGCTCTGCTATTTTTCCAGATAAACTGTGTTATCATCGAGCGGGTAGTAGAGAAAAAGTCTTTATCCACCTCATTGGGGAGCCCCTGGAAGAGGTATAGGGTGTGCGGAAGCACAGTCATTTTTACTGCATTAATGCGTCCAAGCCAAGTCAAATATAAAGGAGCCCAGCATTTGAAATCTGCTTTTAATTGACGCACAAGAGTTTGCATTATATAAATCAGTCACTCTGGGAGTAATCTTTATCCATAAATAAGTAGGTTCTTTTTCCACCATTGGAAGGGGGTCAAATTGACCCACAAATGTATGGATGTTAATATAGAATCCAGCTACAGATTCATAGTGCTGGAGGTAAGTGTGTAGGGTTGATAGTGATATCTGGGGAGAGGTAAGGGTTAACAGAATATCATCTGCAAACATAGAGATTTTGTGTTCAACTGAACTAAAGGAGAGGCAATGAATAGAGGGTGTAGTTTGTATCTTTGCAGCTAGGGTTTGATGATAATGGGGAAAAGCAAAGGGGAAAGAGGGTATCCCTGACTCATTCCTCAAGTTCGGTTAAAGTAATCAGAGGCCGTCCCATTTACTAGTACCCTTGATCGAGGGCATGCATAGTGGGTCTGTATCATAGCAATAAATTGATCTCCAAACCCAAAGCAGCATAGTGTGTTGGAAAGAAAGGTCCAGTTCACTCGGTCAAAAGCTTCCTCAGCATCTAGCACCAGTAGAATCACCGGGATGTTCTTCTTAGTAGCCCTCTCTACCAAGTGGACCACTAGTCATACATTGTAATGGGTTTGTTGCCCTTCAATAAAGCCAGATTGACCTGGATGTATTAATTCCTACATGATGTTCTCCAGTCTATTTGCCAGGATTTTAGTATATAATTTAGCGTTGATGTTAAGTAGGGCCATTGGCCGATAAGATGCACTGAGTTGAGGGTTTTTGCCTGGCTTTGGAATAACAGATATCAGGGCCTCTCCCATCGAGGAAATCACAGCTTGAGAGTCTGCAATATGATGAAATAGCTCGGTCAAGTGAGGGACTAGATCTGAACTGAAGGCCTTATAAAATTTGGCGTTGAAGCCATCGGGGCCAGGAGCTTTATGTAGCTTAAGAGTGTCTATAGCAGTTTGCACCTCTTCTCTTGTCACAGGGCAGCTTAAGGTTTCATTGAGGGCTAGGGGAAATTGAGGTATTGTCACTGCATCTACGTAGGCTAGCTGTTCCCCAGTATCTGTAGGATCTGAGGTCTAAAGTTGTTTGTAGAAGCTTCGACAGGACCGAGCCTTTCCTTACTCTCTACATTGAACAACAACTGGACTCCTCTTGTATTTGGCATATGTATTCTTTTTCCTGCTCGGTTCTCAATTGTCTAGCTAGCAGTGAACCTAACTTGTTGCCTTGCTCATAGGTGGTCTTTTTATGGCATAGGAGAGTCAAGTCTTCCCCATTGGCATATATAGCTTTGATCTTTCCCCTTTGGGCAGTAACCTTCCTCTGAAGGGTAAGAGTGTGTGAGGCCTTATGGGCTCTTTCAGGCTTGAAGGAGTTCAGCTTCTAATGCTTGTCATTCCTTGTGTTTTTTGTTGGGTCAGGGTAGTCATCAGAAATATACATTTCCTCCTTAGAACCACCTTAAAGGTGTCCCTGGTTGTTGAGTGAGCGGTGTTTCTGGGCTTGTTCGGTTGGAGGTATTCTCTAATTGTTTTATGGATTTCATCTCAAACTTGAGAGTGACACATAAGAATGTTAAGAAAAAATCCACTACACACGGTAGAATTCGGGTGTGCTGGTCCATTACAGTTTCCACCGGACCATAATCTGAGAGAGTAATAGGGTGTATAGTGGTGGATAATGCACTGTGTCGTAACAGTTGGCTAATGAAAATGTGGTCGACTCTGTAATAAGTAGAATGGGAGTGGAAAAGAAGGTGTAGTCGTGTGTGGTGGGATTAAGAGCCCTCCAAGCAGGTAGTAAACCCAGTTGGCAAAATGCTGATTTTGTATTTTTAGTAAATATACCGGCCTGCATTCTATGGTGATGAGCACTGTCCAAGGTCCGGTCCCACACCAGATTGAAATCACCCAGCAATATGATGTCTCCCTCAGCAAACCCACCCAGCAGGGAGAGGAAGGAGAGGAGAATTCAGATTGACCCAAATTAGGGGCGTAAACCATGGAAATAGTGCAGAGGCAACCTTTGATAATTCCCTTGACTATCAGAATACTCCCTTCGCTACCCATAATTTGAAATTTCACTGAGGAATGGAAGAGGAGCATGACTCTGTTATGTTTAGTGGTGGCAGATTATTTATAAATCAGGAGGTATGATTTGTGACGCAGTCTGAAGTCTTCGCTCCATTTGAAATGTGCTTCTTGGAGGGCTATGATAGCAATACGCCCGTCATTAATATATTTTCAGAGTTGGTGGCATTTAGTGGGGGAGATTAGCCCCTTCACATTCCATGTTAAGGTGTTAAGAATCATATAAGGGTGTTAAGAGTTGTGTGTTCTATAGGTCTCCACTCAGAGGAACAAACAGGGAAACCAATGGACCTCTCACCTTCTATCAAGCGACCCTTCCAATCTGCGCCCACCTCCCCACTATCCGTTCCCCCCCTTGTTTTGAGATCACAATTCTGGCCATGCAGCAAAACAAAAAATAAAAAACATAAACAATATGAACTAGAGAGTCCACACTCCCTCTGAACTAGAAGTTCCATCTAAAATTCAAACCTTGTGGGAGTAATAGACACAAACCCACCAAAACACCGCACAGATTGCATCTATTAATCAAAAGGTGTCTGATACCCGGTCTTAGGATAACCATCCTGTATGACATTAAACAGGGTGAAAGCAAAAGGAATAGTCATGAGGAATACTTCCCAAAAGACAATTGCATAACACGTATAATTAAAAACTCCACAGTGTTGTGAATTAAGGGGAAGGGAAAGTTAAAGCCTGTCGCAGTGACAACTCTACAAGTCTCAAAATGCATAGTTGTCAATTGCAGAGAGAATTATGAAGGAGTCTGAAACAAAGTTCATCTCTTGCCGTCGCATCTTCCTCTCCTACGTGAATGCCATGTTCCTGTCATAGTATGGTTGAGGGGATCTGACGGCATCCCCCAGCCATGCCCATCAGGTCCAGTTGGTGCACGTACAATGAGGCCTAAAAAAGAAACTGCACCCTCAAGATCCATGAAGTGGTGTTGTTTATTGTGAAGCTAAAGGTCGATGCCAAAAGGATAAGTCCAGCGATATTTGACACAAGCTCAACGCAGGGCTTCTGTTACTCGTTTCAATTTCAGGCTTCGTGACAGAGTTGCTGGGGCAATGTCTTGGAAAGAGATAGTGTCACACTTTCGAGCTGCCTGGAGGATCAGTTCTCTGGTTTTCAAAGAGTTCCGTTTTGCCAGGAGATCTCTAGACCTCTCCACACCTCCTGAGGAAGGAGGGCCAACTCTATGCACTCTTTTCAGTTGCACCTCTAGGTGATCATGGGATATCTGTAGGGTACTTAGCAGAGCCTCCGAGGATCATGTCAACACAGGCATGATGGTTGGCTAAGCCCATCTGTTATAATGTTTTGTAAAGCATATTAGATGCCCGCAGGCTTTCTGGCACTAAGAACAAATCCAAGTTAGCAGCTAAAGAAAGGACTGATTAAAACAAAAGCATTTTTAGTTGCGTTCTGAAAGTAGATTGATTTGAACAACACTGAAGATGTTTGGTAAGGGTATTACATACCTTGGGAGCACAGAATGAAAACCTTTGTCTTCCCAACATAGATTTACGAACTTGTAAAAGAAGGGATTGAAAAGAACAAAGCATTGTGCTAGATATGTAATGGATCATTCTCGGTATAAGAAAATATGTAGAGAGGCTAGCACTGTCAACATAAAAGCAGAGCAGTTGGCTGAGACAGTTTGATATTGTTCAATTAAAGGCACAGCTGCCATTCTTAGAACGCCAACCACTGCTGTATTGTATTGTACTGTATTACTGCATTTATATAGCACTTATTACCCCTATGTGGGGCGCTGAAGCACTTGCCTACATGAGTAGCACACTACACCCTGTAGGGTGTGTGGTTGTAAGGGTGTTGGTTTTGTTTTGATTCTATTTGGGAAGTGTTTCCATGTTGTGAGTGAAGACCACAGAGGTGTCATTATCATGTTATGGACGGAAATGCGAAGCAGAGTGTTGACTGATTAAGAGTAAAAGACCAGCTTACAGTTTTATGGTTTTCAGCATGCTGGTAGCATTCAACAGCTCTGCAGATCTTTTTAGGGTATTTCATATAATATAGTCTGCTTAGCTGGTTACTGCACTGGGTTGTCCAATCTGAGATTTTGTGTTAGAGCTGTGTTTCCTGAGTTGGAATGGCTAGAGGGAGAGAGAAGTGGAAAGACCTGGTAGGATGGAAATTTTTATTATCATCCATTATATGAGTTTCTTTGTGAGATGTTAAGGAGTTGTCAGACTGTACAGATATTTAGGACCTGCAGTGAATGGACTATTTTAAAGTCCTCCAAATTGTCCGGTAATGTGTTATATCGCTCTTCAGTTATTCCATGCATGTTAATTTGTTGATGTTTAATTTTTTGTCGCCACAGTGCTGGCCATGGACAACCCTCAGCAGATATGAGGGAAAAGTTACAATTTGCTGCTGATTGCTGTGTATTATGGTTTTAGAATTATTTTGGGTCATAACGGTTGAATATGGAAGTACATAGCCATATAATGCCACCGCAAACTGTTAGTCAGCCCTTTTCTTGCTTAGCTGCATAATGAAAGCAGACTGCTGGTTCACTTGTTTGCAATATTTGGGTTGTGAGCTGAGGATTGTGCTGCAAGGTGCAACTGTTTTCTGGGCCCTGTTATCGGGATGTGGGTGGTGAAGTTATCTAGAAAATAAAAAGGTTTTTAACTGTTTTCTGAATTGTAATGCTGGTTGTTAGTGAGTTCCAGAGCTTGGTGGCTTGTACTAAGAAAAAAGTGCCTTCTACAGATTTCTAATGGTAAGGTGGTGTGTTCATAAGTGGTGCAAGCCAGGAGTGTAGGGTTCTGTTTGGCTTGCATTGCTTTGAATTTAACTTGTAGGCATATTGGTCCTTTCCTTGGGAGGCTCTGTGGACAATGCTGAGTGCCTTGAGCATGGCCCTTCTAGCCATAGGTTTCCAGTGGAGAGACTGCAAGACTGGATGCATACATTCTCTTAGGTGAAGGTGGAGAAGAAGCCTTGCGACAGCATTTTCGATGCTTTGTATTTTGCATAAAATGAATGTGGGTGCACAAGATATAGGCTGTTGGCAGTCAAACTTGGAGCTTATGGGCATGTTATGTTAATAAAACTTCTAGAGCGTGACTGTTATCCTAAGGTGTCCTGGCGCCCAGCACTTGCCTAAAAGGTTACTGTTGAGTGAGTGGCTATAATGTAAATAACCAGGTTTTCAGCCCTTTCCTGAAGGAGAGGAGGACGGTAGCATTTCTGAGGTGGAATGGTAGAGTGTTCCAAGCTTTTGCGGCACATGTAATGAAGCTCCTGCCACCCCAGCTAGCTTTTTTTACTGAGGGAACAGTCACTTGTTTTGCTATCATAGAGCGCAAGGTTTTTACTGGGAACGTACCATTGAAACCGTTGTCTTAAATAGTCAGGGCCTACTCCCTTTAGAGCCTTGTAAACGGCACAGAGGGCTTTAAATTGCACCCAATGTTTAACTGGGAGCCAGTGAAGAAGTCTTAGTTCCTTCTTAACCAAGACAAACCTAGGTGTACCCGTCAACAGCCTGGACGCTGCATTTTCCACGATTTGGAGTCTGTTCATATTTCTCTTTTGGATGTTCAAGTAGAGACTGTTACAGTAGTCCAGGCGTGACATAATGAGTGCTGTGACCGCAGTCCTACAGCTGTCTTCCAGAAGAAGGAACTTTATTTTCCTCAGGATTCTGAGGAGAAAGAAGCATGTAGAGACAACTCCACTTATCTGATTACCAAAGGTGAGACTGTTGTCCACAATGACCCCCAAATTCTTCACTTTCTTAGTTGGATCCGGGAGAATTCCCAATTCTTCCGCCCACCAGCCAGGCGACTAGAGGTTCATATTATTGCCAAAGATAATAACCTCTGTTTTTCCAGACTTAAGTTTCAGACAGTTCGAGGACATCCACCACAAGATGGCTTTCATACAGTCATAAGGTTAGTGTGTGGTTGAGTGGGCCTGCACACCTATTCTATATACTGATGTGTTGTAATAAAATTTAGAAAAAAAATCTTTAGTGTGTTTTAAGCGTGCTTTCACGCAAAGGGATGTGAGTCTACGTCCCTATGTGTAACAATAATTGAGGGAGGTTCTGGACAGACCAGAGCCTGCGTGAATCACAGCTAGGACCCTAAGGTCTCAACAGAAGTAAACCAAAAAATATACAAACTGTGCAGTAGATATACAGTGAAGCAAGATGCAAATAATATAAAGAACAATGAACAAGTAACTGTTTTTGCCACTGTTTGTTTGTATTAAATAACAGGTTCAATTGGTATTGTTATCATCACAATACATCAATTAAGGAGTTTGTATTCCAATTCAAATTAAATTACATCGTTCAACAATTGTAAAGACAAGGTCCCAATGCATTTCGGGTTAATCTCTAACCCTTCGTCAGGGGCTATATACATTCACAAAACAATCAAAGTAAATGAAGTTGCTCTCTTTTAACTTCTTTTCAGCCTCCAGCCGGAGCTACAACAAAAGCCACATGAATTCAATTAGAGAAATGACATGTATATTGAATTAATAGGATTTGCACTCGTAGAAAGATCATAGGATGAAAAACCACTACAAAAGGTTAACGTGTGACAGAGTGAATGAAAAAATGAAGTCTCACCGAGATGTGTGTTTGATAGACTGTGCTCAAGGTCAGGGGGTGTGTGAAAGCGAAAATAATAAAGTCGTGCGTTAAGAAAACGTGATGGGTGTGCGTGTTTAAACTAAAAAGTAAACAGACACCGGCACTTAAATGGAAATCTATTACGCCCCGACTCACCCTGCTGTAACGCCTGGAGTCATACAAAGAGTCAGAATATCTGCCGGTCGATAAATAGAAAATATCTGTAACAAGCGAAGCCTTGGGTTAGCAAACAACCGAGTGGTTGTAATACAATGTATCCGCTCAATGACCGTGACCGCGTCTCACTGTGCTAGTGAAGTGTTCGTGCTTCTCTGCGAAACTTCCGGGAACTGCAAGCCTTCTGCTAGCGCATGCGTGTGAGTGACAAGTGTGTCGGTTATAACGAGAAAAGTAATGCGCAAATGACATGAACAAAGGACAAGCGTCCTGTTCATGTAATAGAAATGAAAAGAGGAGTCAATGTTCGTAAGTAAGCGAGTGTGACAATAATAATACTGTGGGGTTCTGCGAGTGAAATCTAATCAACCGCATATCTATATACCAAGAGGATAACGAAGAAAAGTATAAAATAAATGTGAAAACGAGAAACGTAGTGCGAGTGCAAAATCCTTTACAATGAAATACATAGTATGAAACTTTCAGATGAAACATAACATTTCATAGTGGTCATTAAGACCACCCGGGGTCACCGTTCCCAAGAATTTTATCCAGTATGTTTCTCTGCATGATAGAACTGTGTTCATATCTCTGTCTAACAGTGTGGGGAGACGTTCCAAGATAGTGAATCGTAATTGAGGGATGGTGTGAGGTGTGTTGATCCAGTGTGTAACCAGAGAGGAGGTCATGTTCTTATTGCGAATTCTACTCTTGTGTTCAATAATTCTGGTCTTAATTTTGCGACTCGTCCTCCCGACATATACCAAGCCGCAAGGGCATTTGATGGCGTAAATGACCCATTCAGTGTTGCAATCTGATGTATGTTGTAATGTGATAGTTTTGCCTGTGTGTGGATGAGTAAAAACTTTGCCTACTATGACGTTGCCACATTGCCCACAGTTGTAGCATTTTTTCATCCCGGTGTTTTTCAAAACTTGAGGTTTGACTTTGTTTTTAAGGAGATCCCTCAAGTTCTTCGGTCTGGTGTGCGCAAACATAGGGGGATCCTTGAACAACTCTTGAAAATCAACTTCTTGTGAAATAATGTCCCATCGTTTGTGAATGATGGTTTTAATGTTTTTAGATTGCATAGAGTGTCTTAATACAAAAACTTCGCGTTTAGGAGAGGCCTTAGAGGTAGTAAGAAGCAGATCTTCACGTCTTTTTTGTGCTACTTTTTGTTCTGCCTCTAAGAGGATGTTGTCAGGATAGCCCCTGTTTTTGTATTTCGCCAATTGTTGTTTGATGTTCAATTCACATTGTTGGTTGTCTGAAGTGATTCTTTTGATTCTCGTAAGTTGGGACACCGGTAAATGTTTCTTCAAAGAGTATGGGTGAGCACTGCTGAAGTGCAGTGCATTGTTGACATCTGTGGGCTTTCTGTAAATTGTGGTGATTAGGCCGTGGGTGGATTTGTGGATCTCAATGTCCAAAAAGTGGATCTTGTCATTTTGTATGTCGTGGGTGAATTGTATTCTGGGGTTGCAGTGATTCAACTCAGTGATGCTGTGCTCCAAAAGAGTTCTGGGACCTTTCCAAATAACTAAGATATCGTCAATATATCTCAAGAAAAGGATTGTATTGGCGCGCCAGACTGGGTTGTGTAAAATGAATAGATGCTCAAAGTAAGCCATAAAGGTATTCGCGTACGCTGGGGCTCCTGGAAAGCCCATGGATGTGCCAGTGATTTGAAGGTAGTATTTGTCTTTCCATGAAAAATAACTGTGGTACAATGCGAAATGTAGTAATTCCAAAAGAAAGATACTTTTTTCTTTAGAGAATGATGAGTTAAGGAGTCTCCATTCTACAGCCTCGAGACCTTCTTCGTGGGCTATTGATGTATAGAGGGCCACGACGTCTATTGTACAAAGGAGATAATCAGTGTCAAGATGTTCTTTGATCGATTCCAACTTTAAGAGGCAGTCTGTTGTATCTTTGATGTACGTTTCCCAAGATTGAACCAAAGGTTGCAAATGGTGATCCAAATATTGGCCTGTTGCTTCATGCATGGATCCGCAGCCTGCTACTATAGGTCTAAACGGTGGATTCTGTTGGTTTTTGTGTATTTTAGGGAGCATATATATATGCGGAACCTTTGGTGTGGATTGAAAAAGAAATTTGCGTGTATTTACATCAATGATGCCATCTTCCTCTCCTTTCTGTAGGATACTATTTAGTATTGTAAGAAAGTCCTTAGTAGGGTCTTGATCCATAGCTATGTATGTGTTGAAGTCTTTCACATGCTCATCTACGTTTTTTGCGTAGAACTCAGTGTCCATTACCACTAGGGCTCCGCCTTTGTCGGCTGGTTGGAATGTGATGGACATGTCTTGTCGTAATGCATTCAAGGTACGTGCTTCTTTTTGGGAAAGATTCGGGTGTTGAGGTTTGTTGTACTTGATGCTTTCCAGGTCCTTTTTGACCAGAATCTCAAAGGTGTCTAGAGTTTTGTGTGACAATGGGGACATGAATTTACTTTTTGGTCGAAATGATTGAGTGGTAGATGTCTCATCCTCAATTCTCGGGTTGATGGCAAAGAACCATTTGAGTCGTAGTTTACGCATGAATTTGAAGAATGCAATCTCTGTTTCCAAGCTGTTGGATGTATAGGTTGGTACAAACGATATCCCTCTGTTCAATACTCGGAGTTGATCCGTATTGAGTTGTTTGTTGGAAATGTTTACAACTAGGGAATTGTTTTCTTGGTACTCCGCTGAGGTCTGCCCGTTTCGATGTTTTTTTTTTTGGATCTTTCCCCTGCGGGTGCGTTGTCGCTTGGTGTGGTGGTTTTGTCTGGAGGGGATTTCGATGATTGGCCCTCGGCTAAAAAAGACGGTTTGGTGGTTGAGGTTGTTGCTTGTTCTTCTGTTTGATCACCAGGTTGAGATCGTGACCCAACTGTCGGTCTATGGAGTAACAGATCTTGTTCATTAACCACGCTTTCTTCAGAAGACGAATTTCCGGTCTTTTTGAAAGGGCGTTTTTGAGCATAAACTTCAGCCCATGAGTAAACTTCGTCAAGTTTATAATCGATTGTGTCCCTTTTGAATTTTCTGATTTTACGCTCGTGTACTTCCTTGGCGTGGACATCAAGTTTGTTATTAATGTCTTCTAAAACTTTATTCCAGTCTTCCTGTTCCATGTTTTCGGCTATTTCATCTTTCAATTTATTGATGTCTTGATCTAATTCCTGGAGTATGGACGAGATTTCTTCAACTATAAGTAGTATGAGATCCAGCGAGCATTTATTCAAGATGGCATACCAACGAGACATGAAGTGTTTATTAAATTTGAAGAGCATGGGTTTTAGAGCAATTCTTAAACCTCTAGGGATTCTTTTGACTTTGTGGTACTCGATGAGCGTTGTAGCGTGGAGACGTTGGTTAATTTCTTTCCTCATAATGTATTCCAATTGTCGTAACTGTTGTGTTGTTGTTCTGGCGGAGGAACTGAAAGTACGTGTTTCTTTCACGAGAGAATAAATAGATGTTGCTTCGTCTGGTGTGTAAGCTTTCGTTTGTGCCTGATTGGTGGTCAGGTCTGCAATGTCTTTCCACGACATTTTTGTTAACGGGTGCTGGACCACAGGGACTCAATAGCATAAGGTTAGTGTGTGGTTGAGTGGGCCTGCACACCTATTCTATATACTGATGTGTTGTAATAAAATTTAGAAAAAAAAATCTTTAGTGTGTTTTAAGCGTGCTTTCACGCAAAGGGATGTGAGTCTACGTCCCTATGTGTAACAATAATTGAGGGAGGTTCTGGACAGACCAGAGCCTGCGTGAATCACAGCTAGGACCCTAAGGTCTCAACAGAAGTAAACCAAAAAATATACAAACTGTGCAGTAGATATACAGTGAAGCAAGATGCAAATAATATAAAGAACAATGAACAAGTAACTGTTTTTGCCACTGTTTGTTTGTATTAAATAACAGGTTCAATTGGTATTGTTATCATCACAATACATCAATTAAGGAGTTTGTATTCCAATTCAAATTAAATTACATCGTTCAACAATTGTAAAGACAAGGTCCCAATGCATTTCGGGTTAATCTCTAACCCTTCGTCAGGGGATATATACATTCACAAAACAATCAAAGTAAATGAAGTTGCTCTCTTTTAACTTCTTTTCAGCCTCCGTAGACTCACATCCCTTTGCGTGAAAGCACGCTTAAAACACACTAAAGATTTTTTTTCTAAATTTTATTACAACACATCAGTATATAGAATAGGTGTGCAGGCCCACTCAACCACACACTAACCTTATGCTATTGAGTCCCTGTGGTCCAGCACCCGTTAACAAAAATGTCGTGGAAAGACATTGCAGACCTGACCACCAATCAGGCACAAACGAAAGCTTACACACCAGACGAAGCAACATCTATTTATTCTCTCGTGAAAGAAACACGTACTTTCAGTTCCTCCGCCAGAACAACAACACAACAGTTACGACAATTGGAATACATTATGAGGAAAGAAATTAACCAACGTCTCCACGCTACAACGCTCATCGAGTACCACAAAGTCAAAAGAATCCCTAGAGGTTTAAGAATTGCTCTAAAACCCATGCTCTTCAAATTTAATAAACACTTCATGTCTCGTTGGTATGCCATCTTGAATAAATGCTCGCTGGATCTCATACTACTTATAGTTGAAGAAATCTCGTCCATACTCCAGGAATTAGATCAAGACATCAATAAATTGAAAGATGAAATAGCCGAAAACATGGAACAGGAAGACTTGAATAAAGTTTTAGAAGACATTAATAACAAACTTGATGTCCACGCCAAGGAAGTACACGAGCGTAAAATCAGAAAATTCAAAAGGGACACAATCGATTATAAACTTGACGAAGTTTACTCATGGGCTGAAGTTTATGCTCAAAAACGCCCTTTCAAAAAGACCGGAAATTCGTCTTCTGAAGAAAGCGTGGTTAATGAACAAGATCTGTTACTCCATAGACCGACAGTTGGGTCACGATCTCAACCTGGTGATCAAACAGAAGAACAAGCAACAACCTCAACCACCAAACCGTCTTTTTTAGCCGAGGGCCAATCATCGAAATCCCCTCCAGACAAAACCACCACACCAAGCGACAACGCACCCGCAGGGGAAAGATCCAAAAAAAACCATCGAAACGGGCAGACCTCAGCGGAGTACCAAGAAAACAATTCCCTAGTTGTAAACATTTCCAACAAACAACTCAATACGGATCAACTCCGAGTATTGAACAGAGGGATATCGTTTGTACCAACCTATACATCCAACAGCTTGGAAACAGAGATTGCATTCTTCAAATTCATGCGTAAACTACGACTCAAATGGTTCTTTGCCATCAACCCGAGAATTGAGGATGAGACATCTACCACTCAATCATTTCGACCAAAAAGTAAATTCATGTCCCCATTGTCACACAAAACTCTAGACACCTTTGAGATTCTGGTCAAAAAGGACCTGGAAAGCATCAAGTACAACAAACCTCAACACCCGAATCTTTCCCAAAAAGAAGCACGTACCTTGAATGCATTACGACAAGACATGTCCATCACATTCCAACCAGCCGACAAAGGCGGAGCCCTAGTGGTAATGGACACTGAGTTCTACGCAAAAAACGTAGATGAGCATGTGAAAGACTTCAACACATACATAGCTATGGATCAAGACCCTACTAAGGACTTTCTTACAATACTAAATAGTATCCTACAGAAAGGAGAGGAAGATGGCATCATTGATGTAAATACACGCAAATTTCTTTTTCAATCCACACCAAAGGTTCCGCATATATATATGCTCCCTAAAATACACAAAAACCAACAGAATCCACCGTTTAGACCTATAGTAGCAGGCTGCGGATCCATGCATGAAGCAACAGGCCAATATTTGGATCACCATTTGCAACCTTTGGTTCAATCTTGGGAAACGTACATCAAAGATACAACAGACTGCCTCTTAAAGTTGGAATCGATCAAAGAACATCTTGACACTGATTATCTCCTTTGTACAATAGACGTCGTGGCCCTCTATACATCAATAGCCCACGAAGAAGGTCTCGAGGCTGTAGAATGGAGACTCCTTAACTCATCATTCTCTAAAGAAAAAAGTATCTTTCTTTTGGAATTACTACATTTCGCATTGTACCACAGTTATTTTTCATGGAAAGACAAATACTACCTTCAAATCACTGGCACATCCATGGGCTTTCCAGGAGCCCCAGCGTACGCGAATACCTTTATGGCTTACTTTGAGCATCTATTCATTTTACACAACCCAGTCTGGTGCGCCAATACAATCCTTTTCTTGAGATATATTGACGATATCTTAGTTATTTGGAAAGGTCCCAGAACTCTTTTGGAGCACAGCATCACTGAGTTGAATCACTGCAACCCCAGAATACAATTCACCCACGACATACAAAATGACAAGATCCACTTTTTGGACATTGAGATCCACAAATCCACCCACGGCCTAATCACCACAATTTACAGAAAGCCCACAGATGTCAAAAATGCACTGCACTTCAGCAGTGCTCACCCATACTCTTTGAAGAAACATTTACCGGTGTCCCAACTTACGAGAATCAAAAGAATCACTTCAGACAACCAACAATGTGAATTGAACATCAAACAACAATTGGCGAAATACAAAAACAGGGGCTATCCTGACAACATCCTCTTAGAGGCAGAACAAAAAGTAGCACAAAAAAGACGTGAAGATCTGCTTCTTACTACCTCTAAGGCCTCTCCTAAACGCGAAGTTTTTGTATTAAGACACTCTATGCAATCTAAAAACATTAAAACCATCATTCACAAACGATGGGACATTATTTCACAAGAAGTTGATTTTCAAGAGTTGTTCAAGGATCCCCCTATGTTTGCGCACACCAGACCGAAGAACTTGAGGGATCTCCTTAAAAACAAAGTTAAACCTCAAGTTTTGAAAAACACCGGGATGAAAAAATGCTACAACTGTGGGCAATGTGGCAACGTCATAGTAGGCAAAGTTTTTACTCATCCACACACAGGCAAAACTATCACATTACAACATACATCAGATTGCAACACTGAATGGGTCATTTACGCCATCAAATGCCCTTGCGGCTTGGTATATATCGGGAGGACGAGTCGCAAAATTAAGACCAGAATTATTGAACACAAGAGTAGAATTCGCAATAAGAACATGACCTCCTCTCTGTTTACACACTGGATCAACACACCTCACACCATCCCTCAATTACGATTCACTATCTTGGAACGTCTCCCCACACTGTTAGACAGAGATATGAACACAGTTCTATCATGCAGAGAAACATACTGGATAAAATTCTTGGGAACGGTGACCCCGGGTGGTCTTAATGACCACTATGAAATGTTATGTTTCATCTGAAAGTTTCATACTATGTATTTCATTGTAAAGGATTTTGCACTCGCACTACGTTTCTCGTTTTCACATTTATTTTATACTTTTCTTCGTTATCCTCTTGGTATATAGATATGCGGTTGATTAGATTTCACTCGCAGAACCCCACAGTATTATTATTGTCACACTCGCTTACTTACGAACATTGACTCCTCTTTTCATTTCTATTACATGAACAGGACGCTTGTCCTTTGTTCATGTCATTTGCGCATTACTTTTCTCGTTATAACCGACACACTTGTCACTCACACGCATGCGCTAGCAGAAGGCTTGCAGTTCCCGGAAGTTTCGCAGAGAAGCACGAACACTTCACTAGCACGGTGAGACGCGGTCACGGTCATTGAGCGGATACATTGTATTACAACCACTCGGTTGTTTGCTAACCCAAGGCTTCGCTTGTTACAGATATTTTCTATTTATCGACCGGCAGATATTCTGACTCTTTGTATGACTCCAGGCGTTACAGCAGGGTGAGTCGGGGCGTATTAGATTTCCATTTAAGTGCCGGTGTCTGTTTACTTTTTAGTTTAAACACGCACACCCATCACGTTTTCTTAACGCACGACTTTATTATTTTCGCTTTCACACACCCCCTGACCTTGAGCACAGTCTATCAAACACACATCTCGGTGAGACTTCATTTTTTCATTCACTCTGTCACACGTTAACCTTTTGTAGTGGTTTTTCATCCTATGATCTTTCTACGAGTGCAAATCCTATTAATTCAATATACATGTCATTTCTCTAATTGAATTCATGTGGCTTTTGTTGTAGCTCCGGCTGGAGGCTGAAAAGAAGTTAAAAGAGAGCAACTTCATTTACTTTGATTGTTTTGTGAATGTATATAGCCCCTGACGAAGGGTTAGAGATTAACCCGAAATGCATTGGGACCTTGTCTTTACAATTGTTGAACGATGTAATTTAATTTGAATTGGAATACAAACTCCTTAATTGATGTATTGTGATGATAACAATACCAATTGAACCTGTTATTTAATACAAACAAACAGTGGCAAAAACAGTTACTTGTTCATTGTTCTTTATATTATTTGCATCTTGCTTCACTGTATATCTACTGCACAGTTTGTATATTTTTTGGTTTACTTCTGTTGAGACCTTAGGGTCCTAGCTGTGATTCACGCAGGCTCTGGTCTGTCCAGAACCTCCCTCAATTATTTTTCATACAGTCATGACATCTTGATCCTGTTTCAGCTTCTTGGCCACGCTGGAGGGACAGCACTATTTGCGTGTCATCCGCATAAGATGTCAATTGGAACCCGAATGATCTTATCAGGGCCGCCAGTGGGGACACGTACACATTAAAAAGTGTAGGACTAAGGGAGGACCCCTGAGGTACCCCACATGGAAGGGAAAATGGCTTTGACCTATCTTTATCCAAATCTACCTTTTGAGATCTGTCGGTAAGAAAGGATTTCAAGAGGTTCCAGGCCGTGCCTTGTAACCCACCTTCAGATAGACGGTCCATCAAAATCTTATGATGAACCGTATCGAAGGCTGCTGAGAGATCCAACATGATCAATATTGCAGCGACTCACTGGTCCAAAGCCTCTCTTACCTCCTCTGTGGATTTAATCAAGGCCAGCTGATCTGTGCTGTGTTCAGCTCTAAAGCCATATTGTGTTGGATCCAGTATATTGTTAATCTGAAGAAATAGGCTAAGTTGAGCATTCAAGGCTTTCTCGATCATTTTTGTCGGTAGGGGGAGGCGCGAAATAGGTCTGTAACTATTTAGATCCCTAGGATCGAGATTTGATTTTTTAAGCAAAGGGAGAATAGATGCCACTTTCCATTTTTTGGGAAACTGCCCGAGTTGAGGATAGTGTTGAACAGGGGGGTAAGGGATGTCGCAATAATCTCAAGGTGTTTTTTTAATCAGGGATGCAGGACAAGGATCCAAAGGGGATCCTGACCGGACAGACATCAAAAGTTTAATCGAATCCTGTGTCTCTAAAGGTGTGAAACCATTTAGTATCGGTGCTATTTTGGATCCAATGGGTCCTGCCCTAGCTGATGAGGATGGCTTGCAGGTAACGTTGATATGCAAATTATGGGAAGATACGCCATAGTGTTTTCATTGTGTAGAAGGTACTCTTAGTGACATTGTTAAAGCAAACACAAGGAGATGATGAACGAAGCACTAAAATGTTTCAGACACTCACCCCCAGTCACAGATGTGGGTTTGAATCCATCATCGTTCTTTAGCTCACTTCGCCACCCCAGTTTAGACCCAGCCATATGCAAATCAGTCTTGACCCTGTTCCTTATGGGAACAGTCCAGCCCAACTGCCAAGCTAGGTCTTCCCTGGAATGGAAACAAGCATCCTGGGACCAGTTTTAGAGAAAAATCTCTCATCAACCAGGCTTGCTTGAATTCAGTGACAAAGTGAGCAAGTGATCCACCTCTGGGCATACCCTGCCAACTTAGGGCAAACAAAGCAAACACAAGGAGATGATGGATGGAAAACTGACATTTTTCAGACACTCACCCCCAGTCACAGATCTGGGTTGATTCCATCATCGTTCTTTAGCTTACTTCGCCACCCCAGTTCAGACCCAGCCATATGAAAATCAGCCTTGATGCTGTTCCTTATGGGAACAGTCCAGCCCGAAGTGCCAAGCTAGGTCTTTCCTGGACTGGAAACAAGCATCTTGGATGAGTGTCTGAAAAGTTTCAGCTGTCTATCCATCATCTCCTTGTGTTTGCTGTGTTCGCCCTAGTTGGCAGGCTATGCCCAGCTGTGGGTCCCTTGCTCACTTTGCCACTGGATTCAAGCTAGCCTGGCTGATAAGGGGTGTTACCCTAAAACCGGTCCCAGGATGCTTGTTTCCAGTCCAAGGAAGACCTGACTTGGCAGTTCAGGCTGGACTGTTCTCATGAGGAACATGGTCAAGACTGGTTTGCATATAGCTGGGTCTGAACTGGGGTGGCAAATTGAGCTAAAGAACGATGATGGATTCAACCCATATCTGTGACTGTGGGTATGTGTCTGAAAAGACTCAGGGCTCCATCCATCATCTCCTTGTGTTTGCTTTGTTCGCCCTAGTTGGCAGGCTATGCCCAGACTTGGGTCCCTTGCTCACTTTGCCACTTGATTCAAGCTAACCTGGCTGATGAGGGGTGTTACCCCGAAACCGGTCCAAGGATGCTTGTTTCTGGTCCAGGGAAGACCTGACTTGGCAGTTCAGGCTGGACTGTTCCCATGAGAAACATGGTCAAGACTGGTTTGCATGTAGCTGGGTCTGAACTGGGGTGGCGCAGTGAGCTAAATAAGGATGATGGATTCAACCCAGATCTGTGACTGGGGGTAGGTGTCTGAAAAGACTCAGGGCTCCATCTATCATCTTCTTGTGTTTGCTTTGTTCGCCCTTAGTTGGCAGGGTATGCCCTGGCGTGGGTCTCTTGCTCACTTTGCCACTGGATTCAAGCTAGCCTGGCTGATGAGGGGTGTTACCCCGAAACCGGTCCCAGGATGCTTGTTTTCGGTCCAGGGAAGACCTGACTTGGCAGTTCGGGATGGACTGTGCCTCTATTCTATTTCTTTGGGTGCACCTCGATCTTATCCATCTAATAGCAAACCCACCAGTTTGTTCTCATGTTATTTATATTTCACCGACTTTTGAACCTGGGCCTCCTTGACCTGTACTCTTGATTCTTATCCTTTTAGTCCCTACGTGACTGTAGTGATCTTTTTGTATCCTAGAGAGTGCTGAAGGAGATAGTTTGATGTAAATATACTTTGAGCAGATTGTCCTTTCAAAAAAATCTTCGATTCGTTGATATGTTGTTTTTCTTATTTTGACTCAAAAAATAGGTTTCCTCTGTGTTGTCCCACACGCATTCCATCACCGTTGCCCTGATGAAGGTGTAGCCCTGTATGGGCAAACACCAAAACGTGCGTTGGCTCTTGCTTTCTCGTGCCCATCAGAAGACTCTATCTGCCCCTATGAACTGGGAGTGCACGAGCCTGTTTGAATTGTTATCTTGCTAAATGGCTCTTGCTTTCTCGTGCCCATCAGAAGACTCTATCTGCCCCTATGAACTGGGAGTGCACGAGCCTGTTTGAATTGTTATCTTGCTAAATTCATAGAGTGCTGATGTTACTTTTAAACCTTATTGGAAATTAATGTGTATAATTCCTGTACTTTTGCCTGTCTTGTCCTATACATGAGTATGATGTTTGAATGAGTGTGTGTATGTTTGTTCTATGTGTGGGACTTCTGTTTCTGTATAAAATTGATTATATGTTATATTGCCTATATTTTGTGTGCAAAGAATATCATCTTTATTACTGCCATTGAAATAAACTGTATTTTATTATATTCCTTTTTGTCCTCCTTATCTTCTTGAGTCTGTCTTGGCCCCTGGCTCTTTCCTATAAATCTGACCCAGTATTGGGCATAGTGAAATCAGTTGAGTGTAGACAGTGGGTTCTTCTCTCTTGACCCATGAGGAACAGGGTCTAGACTGATTTGCATATGGCTGGGTATGAACTGGGGTGGCAAAGAGAGGTGAAGAATGATGATGTATTCAACCCAGATCTGTGACTGGGGGTGAGTGTCTGAAAGGTTTCAGCGCTCCGTCCATCATCTCCTTGTGTTTGCTTTGTTTGCCCAAATTTGGCAGGGTATACCCAGATGTGGGTCCCTTGCTCACTTTGCCACTAGATTCAAGTTAGCCTGGCTGATGAGGGATGTTACCACAAAACCAGTCCCAGGATGCCTGTTTCCGGTCCAGGGAAGAGCTAACTTGGCAGTTCAGGCTGGACTATTCCCATGAGGAACAGGGTCAAGACTGATTTGAATATGGCTGATTCTGAACTGGGGTGGCAAAATGAGCTAAAGAACGACGATGGATTCAACCCAGATCTGTGACTGGGGGTGAGTGTCTGAAATGTTTCAGCACTCCATTGATCATCTCCTTGTGTTTGCTTAGTGACATTGTTAGCATGCGGTATCAAGGAAAGATCTAAATTCATGGTTACTCTTAGGTGTCTAACTTCTCTTGACATTGTCAGAGGGGCTTCAAGATCTTTAGGCTATATGACGGTAGAGGGTTGTTGGTAATGTCCCATTTAAGGGTTATAAGTCCAGCTTAGAAATGTCCCTTTAAACAAAACAGTCTGAAGTGCAGCCAGGTAACATGGTCGACAGTATATAAATCATAAATTCTTTGACAGAAACCCTAAGATTTCCTGTGGGATACAGTATACAACATGTCATACTGTAGCCCCCAACAAAGCAGATCTGATGTGGGATCCGATTTTAGTTCAGAAGCCACGGCAAACTAAAGAAATTAAACTGCACTAACGTGGTGCAGGTGTGTTAATGTTTCCTTATTACTGTTATAAACATATAGCAGACATCTCTGGTAGGTCTAAGGCACCAGAGCAGGTACTTCCACCCAGCAGTCACCTTTGTGCTGCAATTTTGCCTGGCGCCATGCCAGGTAAAGTCACAGGTTTATTATTGCATCCTCCACAAGGACTTAACAGTAGGCCTGGAACACACGCTCTACTCTGCAATATACATTCACTGCACAAAAATGCCCTATACATCCATGATATATTGAGCCATGGATGCAACTGACATATTCTTCCTCATTGAAACATGGATGTCTGACAGCTCAGCACCGGATGTGGCAATAACAATCCCTGAGGGCTATTCCTTGTTCCATTATGACAAAATTAACAAAAGAGGGGGTGGCATTGCCATTATTTATAGAAATACTCTCAACTGTGTTAGGTTTGACACTAGTAAGCTGCTGGGGGCGGACTCTATGGGTTTCTTCATATTCCTGTACGCAAACACAACCCTGGCAGATATATTAGTTTATTGCCCACCTGGCCCCGCTGGTGAGTTCTTGTCCACCCTAGATGAGGTCCTATTGAAACTTATGTTAAAACACTCCAATTTTATGATCATTGGAGGCCTCATTGTACATGTGGACTCTGCTTCCGACCCACATGGTCAACTCCCATTAGGTAACATGTCCTCATGGGATATGCAGCAATCTGTAAGTCAGACCACTCACATTGCCGATCATATTCTAGATATAATTTTTTCCAATGGTCTTGTACTGGTATCTGACATTATACTCCTGGTTTGGTCTCTCATGTGCTTCAAATGAGAGACCCACTGTGGCTCGCATGGACAAAGGACCGGCTCCTGCTTATGCCACAGAAGCTGGGCCACAGTCACTCCCTCAGTGTTTAGTTTTTCCTTGAGCAAGCATCCCCCACATGTGTGTGACGACATGAAGATAGTCGTTGCATCAGCCAATGCCTTACTTACACAGACGGCCGACACCAATGCTCTCATTAAGTTGCAATAATAAATCAGGCGAGTTATTTAAAATTGGTACAAACTTTACTCACCCTGACGCGTTACTTCAGCTGCTAATGCCCTCTCTCGATCTATGTACACAATTGTTTAACTTTTTTGATTTTAAAATAAAAACAATCACTGACTCCCTATACGCTATGCACCCGGATTGCGGGCATATTGGGGGTCCCATGGTGCAGCCAGAGTCCCTGCCTTCATTGTGCCATGAGTCCCTTCAGGAGTTTGTACCTATCTCCTTAGAGGGCTCTGCCCTTGCTCTGAGCACATGCAAATCAGGGTCCCCGGATGATCCTTGCCCCCCCCCACATTCTGGTTTTCAGTAGTGCAGCAATTAACCCCCCTCTAAACCAACTACTAAATCTATCAATTCGACAGCCACAGTCCAGAGCTGTTGGAAACAGCCAAACTAATTCTCCTGTTAAAAAAGACTCCAATCAACAAAGTTAACTTGTTTAACTTTTGACCAATCTCCTTGTTGTGGGTATTTGCAAAGATACTAGAGAAACGTATTTACTGGCAACTCTCAAGTTATATAGAACAGAACAAGTTGCTTCACCGCTCTCAGTCGGGCTTTCTGACCGGCTTTAGCACTGAGATGACTCTGTTAGAGTTTGCTGAATCAATCAAACTGTTGAGCTTTAAATAGATAGATAGATAGATAGATAGATAGATAGATAGATAGATAGATAGATAGATAGATAGATAGATAGATAGATAGATAGATAGATAGATAGATAGATAGATAGATAGATAGATAGATAGATAGATAGATAGATAGATAGATAGATAGATAGATAGATAGATAGATAGATAGATAGATAGATAGATAGATAGATAGATAGATAGATAGATAGATAGATCATCCTTTTTAAGATCCTCTTACTGGTCTTCAGAGCATTCAAAGCCACTGGTCTCAAATACTTAATGGGCAGATTCTCTCACCACATAACCCTATGAAAGCTCAGATCCTCGCGCATGAACCTTCTCAACCCTTCATCATTCAGACTTAAAACCAGAGGTGATAAATCCTTTTCAGTGCTGTGGTCCAAAGCATGGAATCAGCTTCCCAGTCCACTTTGGCTTATCAAATCTGAAGCCCTCTTTAAAAAGCGGTTAAAGACCTGGCTTTTTCTGGCCCTGAGGCTCTTTGCCAATCCCTCATCTAGTCACCTCTTATAGCTTATCGGCTCAAAGCAAGCAGTGCCAGCAGGATGCTCCCTGTGAGTGCCAGTTGCGATTTACAAGTGTACAATTCATTAATTCATTCATTCATGACCTGCAAATAAGAATTTCACATTTCTCATAGATTCTTCCTTGCATAGTATCCCAGTTCAAAGTCAATGGCAATCCTATAGCAGTCAGAAAGGGAAAGACCCTATTAGTTAGTTCATGAGGAGAAGACTGTAGTCCTTATACTTGTAAGTGCACTTTTGAAGGGCAGTCCACGTAGTATTAGGGGGCCTGGTGTTTTATGAATGGAAACAAATTTTGGGAACCATCCTACCAATTATAGGTCAGTTTAGAACATTCTGAATCATAGTAGGTCGCAATCTGACTTGCCTCATGAGGTAAGTCACAATTTGTAACTCACTAGGATTGAATGCCATCACAGGGGTGGTGGCCTGCTGAGATCAGCAGATCACCATGTCTGTAATTACATTTAAATGAAATTAAATACACTTTATTTTCAAATGCAGCCCTGTTTGCAGTTAAAAAGAAAAGTTTTTTCTGCATTTGTTTTAAGAGTTGGGAGTGGTCCCCTAGAGCATTGCCTTCTCCCCCAAACCATGTTTTGTATTGAGAAATGATAAGGGGTATGTGGGACCAGATGTTTTATCATTTTTTATTGTGATTTTGCTAATTTCAGGGTTTGCAACCACTAAATGATTACATATATATAGTTCCTGGAAAGGTGACACAATTACCCTGTTGGAGAGCCATATGCATGCTTTACCTTCCTCTCTGGTCCTTTCTGGCCCTGCCTTGGGTCTAAATAAGGGTGTATGCAAAACTTTCCATCACTTTCTGGGAGGTGCCTTAGTGTGATAGGTTTCCAAGGTGAACGGGGATAACATCTGCCCTCTTTACAGTTCTCAATGCCCCAGATGATAAAGCACCTACCCTCACCCCTCTTTATATGGGAGAGCCTTCCCTGTTTGAGAGCGGTAAACCATCATGATGGCAATAGGTATCAATGGAAAAGGGGTTGTGGGAATGTGTCTGGACTCTATTATGGACTTTGGCGGAGTCGGTTAGCTCCCTCCATAACCAGAATCTGCTGTTTCACCTATTGCAGGATCTAACCTGGAATGAGTCATCATTCAGAAAGGAGAGATGCTTGGATGCTCACAACACTCCTTACCAAAGGCAGTTAGAGATAAGTTGCTCAATTATATCTTATGTCCGTGAAGCCCGAAGAATGTGAGGGTATGGTATTATCATTCCAACCTTTTCTCATAAAATGATACCTGTTCCCGTTTCCTTGCTGAAATGGGTGCAAGAAGGTCCAAGTGGGCTGTTGTAACAGCTAGGTAAGCCCCTTAATTATTTGTGCGTTTCTTGAGACCGAAAGGGTGTGGAGATATGAAGCAATCATACCAAACCCATCTTCCTTAAAATCTTGTCATACAGAAACAGGTGCTTTACACATCTGAGAACTATCGAAGTGGAGGGTCATCAGAATACAATTCCTAGGGTCTTGGGCTATGTTCATCATGAGTAAGATGTTGTGACTCCTCAAAGTGATCCTGTGGTAACCTAGAGAAAACTATAACTGAAGTAGTCTTCCTCAGTCTCTGTGTGAAGGAGAGGAACTATGCAGCACTGCAGACACAAACAAGGTGGAATGAGGATGGGGTTGAAACAGACTATTGGTTTGAAGGCTGGAGCCAATGCAGGCCGGCAATTTTATATCGGCACCACAGAACACATAAGAGACTACTTATGGGGGTAGCACTAGGAAGAGTCTCGAAGCCATTGTAAGGAGGCGATGGTCTTGGCTAACTGCATCTTTGGAACTGACAGACAGGCTGGCAGAGGTAAGTGTGCTTTGTCTCAGCAGCCACATCAAGTTACTCACTTCTGTGGTGGGACGAAGGGAGCTGCACAACCTTACCATGCCACTGTGTGGGCAGGTAACCTATGAGTGTGGCCTTCTTTTGTGGGCCCGGGGCAAAAAGGTGACCATTCAGCTGAGAGGCTGGGTGCATTGTTTCATTGTCTGTGTCCACTCAGTCAAACTGACTTCAAGCCCAGCTCTGTTCATATGATTTAATTTAGGATGAGTTACACTTTCTGGAAACACAGTAAGGAGGGGCACCCCTGATACCAAATCTTGGTATACTGGTAAGCTGCAGTTCAACACAGCACAACACAACTCACGGGCATAAGTTTACAAGCATTATACAGACTGAAATTTCTCACCTTGCGCAAAACCATGAACTATATTATAGTGAATGATAGCTTTTCAATGCAGCTTGATCATAGCGTAATTAATTGCAAAGTTGCAAAGTGGTAATGTAAATAAAAGATATATATACAATAGTAGTAGTACAATACTTTATTGTATATATACAATATTGCAAATTTGGTAAAGGAAAAAGCTCCTAAGCCTACCCAAAATGATAAAATGTGGAAATTACCTAAAACAACGGGGTCGCCAAGACCTCATCAACAGTGACTCGGTGCCATCCATAGTTCCAGATGTATCCTGGATAATAAACTAGATACAATGGAAATAAGGAGCACATTAATTTGCATAGGGTTGTGCAAGGTAGCAGAAAAACCCCACCAGGGGGAATCCATAGCTCAAGACATAGGAGAAATTAGAAATTATATGAGGAAGTTGAACAGCATATATTGTTGGGAAAAAAAGATGCAGAGGGTAAAATAATCAGTGCTTCACTGATTTTCCTGAGACAACCAAGGGCTCATCAGTTGAACTGTTTCTTGAAATAAAAATGCTAAAAACACTAGTGCAAAAGGGATTATCCCCCTTCTTGTTGCACGAGGGAGAACATATCGCTTTGCTTACCAAACAAGCTAGATCCATTAAAGCCAGGCTGATGACCTTCAGAGATAGGCAATAGATACTTCAACACAGTGGAGAAGATAACATCCGCCACACAGACAATAATGATCTTCTGGGACTACACACAATAAGTGAAGAAGATACATTAACAATTCATTCACAAACAAAAACAACTGAAAGACCTTTCAATGTATTTGTTGTTACATGTGAAGTGCTCAATTACCCATGTAGCTAGGTCCACCTTACTCAATGTGTTTAATAAATGGATAAATAAATAATATTTGCAGCAAATCTGAAGTCATAAAAGATGGAAAATGCACGTTTTGACGCATCCTAAAAGTGTCTGGGATTGACATAAGGTCTGGTTGGCGCTCTCATACACATATAAGTGACTCCGATTCCCCTAAAGAAAACATAACCACATCACTCAACAACGTATGCAGGATGTAGCGGTTCCAATGCAGATTTTTTCATATGGCCTACCTATGCCTGTACATAATGATATTTTTTGTCCATTATTGTAAAAAGATTGACAAGTGTGGCTGTCCATATGCTTGAATTCGACCGCACATAGCTTGTTGGAGTTGGTCATAATGCCTAAGGGATGAAAAATGAAACAAACTGACAGCACAGAGTGGCTTCAGCCTAAATGGCGGATTACAATTCACTGGTGCCACTTGCAAAGGCCAGAGTTTGAAAGTTGGCTAAAGAATGTGCAACAATGGGCAAAAGCAGAGGAGATCCATAGCACGATTACTAAAGAAATCGACAGTGGCAGAAGATCTGCTCGATTTGAAGGAAATGCTACTCACTCTTCTTCACCCCACAGATATTTTATCACCCTGATGCACTAAAGTATCTTCGAATTATGTGACTGTTGTGCAACTAACAGAGGCTTTGGACTGTTTCACCTTATAAACTAAAAAAGAAACTTTATAATCAAAAACAGAAGTGAGGTATGTGCTCTGGCAGTTATGGGGTGACATACTGTAAACAAGTATTCAATTGGTCTTAAAGTTCTTTATTACCCAATGGGCCTGCATAACTAAACACGGAAATCCATGATTTAGTTTCAAATAAAGTGGACAAAAGAAGGAAGGGTTTATCCATGCCACCCCACATAACATGGGCGTCCACAAATGGCTACTGAAAAATTGTTATATCATTGGGACCAATTTCATCCAGGCTATTCATCACAATGAGACATTAATTCTCAACTGATATTCCATCACTCTTTACATCTAGATTTTGTGCCTAGAAGTGTGCCTACAGTACAGTAAAAAGCCTGATCAGCTCCTGAACTAAGCTTAGGATGTGTTTGTCATTTGATGAAACTATGGGCACCATTTATTTGAAGCTAATGAAGGAACTGGTGAGGGTCTTTGGCTGGTGGCCAGGCTGACTGTTTGTACTGCTCGGAGCACAATGTAACCTACAGCCAGCTCTGAAGAGAAGAGGAAGGACACTTATACTATCCTAGTCTTACACCTTCCCCGCTCCCGGCACCCTCACAATGTTCTAACAGTCTTTACACTTCGATCACCGGGTAACACAAGCGCTACATGTTGTGAAGTGTTGTGGGCATGAATACCCCTCACAGCCTAGCAGAAGGCGGGTTAAGTCAAATGTCATTAGAAAAAGATGAAGGTCCAGCTCAGAGAAAGGGAGAAGGGACCTCTCCGTTTAAAGTAAGTACTGGGGTAACGAAGATTACGGTTGAGAAATCCAGTCTCTGGCACGTATAGTTTTTAAATACAAAACGTCTAAAAGTCTTAGTTTGAAAAAGACACGTTGGCACCTTGTTTCACTGGAGCATATTTGAGTTTAAAAAAGAATGACGTCTTGGGAGGACGGCCACACTCAAAAAACCCTAATGAGAATAATTTTTTTCTATCTGTGATGACATTTTGACTGGCTGGTGTAGGGAAACTCACACCCTTACACCCTCTCCTATGCTTAGAAACAAAGCAGACCCAAGGATTGGCTCTCTCTGGAATTCATCTTTATATGTCGGGGCTGAAAACAGAATCAGTCATGCAAAGGAAAGTGCTGACAAGTGAAAAAGAAAATGATTATTGATAACATTGGTTTTCCCAGTCATTGGGGCTTAAGAGCACAAATTATTGTGGTCTACGTTTAATCTTCGGGAACCTGCTAGGGTGACTTGAAAGAAAATCAGCAAGAGTGCATAAAAAAAGGGCGTTTATGAAATACAATGTTGCTGGTCTGGTTTTCGCTTTCTTCGAGGGCTTGGCCTGGAGGCAGTGGTCCATAAATGACAAAGGTATGTTATGCAGCCGCTATGATTTGATTTAAAGCAGAACACCTGGAGATCTTCCAATATGCAGCTTGGATGGGAGGCCGGAGCAGAATAAAAATGTGAGAATATTTGATGTTGTTGTGTGGTTTTAGCCGACCCCGTTTTCTCTTCGTAAACAAGAAGCAGTTTTATTGCAGTGAAATAACTACCCCTAAAAATATGGGATCTTTTCTACAGGTGAAATACTCAGGTAAAACCTGGCTACTGTGAATTATAGGAACCCATAAGGATAAACATTTCTTCACTGTGTACAATATGTTACACATTGAACAATGGGATATTGCGTTTCTAGAGCTATTGTTTGGGAAACCCTGTTCACCTGCCTTCTGCAGTACAAAAGATGGCACCTCAGAGGACGCTCTGGAAAACAAAGCTGTCATCGGAAAACACGACTGAAGAAACCGCACTGCTAAACCTTGAAAACATGTCTGGATTTCTTCAGAATACCGAAAGCTCTTGGTAGCTGAGGCATAGTATTCGACAACACGGAGAGGCTTGTGTATTTAGTTCACACTATGACGTGAATTGCTTTCCAGCATGGCAGAAGCTATTCGCACAAGGTGTGGGGCCAGGTATGGGCTGTGATTGAGACACAGCTATGAACGACATTATATGGAAGAAACAGTCAACGGGTTTTCGTAGGAAATCTCTGGACAGTTGTGCTTGTTTCATTAGCAATTTCCACCCGTTTTTAAGACCAGGAACTGTCAGGCCTGAATATCTTACCCATACCCCACTACTATATTATTATCTTCAGATCAGTGGCGTAACGAAAGTTGAGGGGGCCCCCCTGCCACGTACACGGAGGGGCCCCCACTCCGGATCTAATCCGAGCTCTTGGGCCAGAGTATTGTGCTGTGGGGGGCCCCCTGCAGCTCGGGGCCCCCCTCGCAGCCCCCTGTGTTACGCTCCTGCTTCAGATGGGTTGTCAGCACTCCAGGCCCCCCAAATGACTTTCCAGCGGCTTCTTTTCCAGACTCGTATGCCACAGCCCTAGATGCACTCCTGCTTCACCTGCAGTCCTGGAACTTCACCTGCTGTCCTGCAACGCGCTCTCTACTCTCCAGCTGCCGATGCCATGGGGAATGCAACGAAGGAGGGGGCATCAGCACACCTGTAGGAAACTGAATCCCACAATGAATGTGCAGGAGAGTGATGGGCGTCTTTCTCTCTCCTGGGCATAGAAAACTAAAGAGAAACATTGACACTAAGCCTCTCAGTACAAGCATAAAGAAATAGGAACACTTGTGCAACATTACTATGACTGTAAAAGCGTGCTTCAGTCAATCCTTGTTGCTTCACCTCCATTACCATCAGTCAGAAGCTATATTCCGCATGCTTGTGTTATTTTATCAAACCGTGGAATCCTTCAGCATTCTAGTTTTAGGTCAAGCCTCGGCAGCAGGCATGCGCTGTCTGGAAGACCAGCTGTATTCACTGTTCGGAGTGTAATCCCACCTTCTGCTTGGCATTGGTTCATGCCTGTGTTGCTCTTCTGTCCTAGCTTCATATTTGTTGGTGCTCCCATACATCATTTCCGTTTTATGCAGAGAGACCACCGACCAGCTACAGTTAAGTTACGCTTTCATTGTTTATCTATCATGTGGAGGATTAATTTATTGGTTTCCTGCCTCTGCTCGTGTTGTGATGGACAGTTTCTGTCCCTGTTCGCTTTACTTCCTGTAGTATTCAACCAACAGGATCTGCTTTGCAGGCATTCTAGTCAAGTTTGCGCTATATAAAACTCCCTAAAAAAAAAAAAGCAATGAATGCCGTCCTACATTACCATTTCTTTTTGGCTTTCAGCGAGAGAGAGTAAAAGGTTTTACTGTCCCAACAACATGGCAGGACGCGTTAGCTGCGGCCCGCCAGATACAACGACTGGCGCCCAACATTGCCATTTCTTTTTAGATTTCCACCAGCTAGAGGAGAAAGCTTTACTGTCCTGCAGCTGGAAGTAAAATGTCTGCACCCTTATGGAGTTTCACTTTCTTGCTCCTCTCCATAATATGTTAGAAATGCTTTTTATTCCATAATATTCAGGTGGCCCTGGGGCGCCCGCCAGGGAATACTCGCATTCCGGACATATAGGGGACGCACGCCCACTCTCAGTTATATAGCGTTAGCATTGCCCTTACTACAAGTTGCACTCTGCCCTCCCCCATTCAGGCCTATTCTTTCTCCCTTCAGCAACCCGCCATACTGCCCCCACTCCGGAGCATAAGGACGTGAGATCCGATATTGAGTGAACAGCAGAAGTAGGTTGCCTTACTTTATGCATTACAGCCTGCAAGGAGAACATGCCCAGGCCACCATTCTCTGGTTGAGCATCAAACCAGGACGCTCAAAACCAATCACAATGTTGCATTAAAGCGTTGTGATTGGTCAGGGAAGCCTGGGTGCTTACCAATCACAATGCTGCATTGCAGCATTGTGATTGGTCAGTGGGGTCTGCTTCCTGTCCCTCGATGTGCAAGAGAAGAGCAGGAGCAGAGACGCAGAGCCTGGCCGGCAGCAGGGTAAGTTTATTTATTGTTTATTTTTTTATTTGCACCATGCATGAGCCCCTCCACGACTCTCCCCGTGCGATCCCCCCACAACCCTTGGCCACCCACGAGCCATGCCGGCCGCCACTAGTGCCCTTAGCAACCCACCATAATGCCCCTGCCCCGGAGGATAAGGACATGGAAGCCGGTGTGGAGCGGACAGCAGAGATAAGTTGCTTTGGTTAATCCCTCCGCTTTGAAGCTGTGCTCTTTTTGATATGTGCAGCAAGCTTCCCCCAATCAATATACCCGACGGCTGTTTAAATCCTACTTCACCGATCACTAGCCCAATTGTGCTACCTGCTCTACCCCTGTATTTGTGTTGTGCATATCAAAACCCTCTGCATGTCTTACCAAAATGCTCCAAAAATGCAAGAACGAATTGCAAGGTGCAACAGTATGGCCAACTGGTTGATTTGCCGAGCTCACAGGCATGTTGGAAAACAAACGCACTTAGGGTGGAATTCGCTAAGTACATGAGCTCATTTTACAGGCAGCGGTTTGTGGCTGCACTTTGATGTTATGTGTAACACTTTTAAAAGTTATCATTCAGTAAATAAAAAGACAAACTGGTACTGCAACTTTACCAAATGAAAACTGCACCCGTAGTTAGAATTTTGCAAAACACAATTGTAAATGAATCACTCTTCCAAGAGTGTGTGTGTGTTTTACAACTTTCATCTGGTTTTCTTTACAGCTTCTGTGAAACCCGCACCCCCACCCTCCGCTTGTGCACCCTCTCCTCCATATTACTTTTATGTATCCGTGGCCTTGCTGTCCTGCATATTGCGCTCTCACCCGTGTGCGGTCTTCTCCTCCATTATCTCATTCCCTTCATGCTTTTCCTGCTGACCCAATCTCTCTCATTCCTAATTTAAAATTTACATTTTATGGTTATAATGAAAGTACATTGTCCCTTTGTTTTTTTTTGTGCTATGGATTCCATGAGTAAAGCGCACTAACTCCTTTCAGAGCTGTGTAACGCTATGTAAGAAACTGTAAATAAGGAAATAACGCATTTTTCAGGAGCTAGAAAATGCTGTAGAGAAAAAAACACAGCACAAATTTGGAATCATCTTTACATTTTCAGTAATAATACTAACATCTGCATCTATCTGTACAACCCACTCAATGCCACTCTACGCGACAACTCCACAGCACAGAATGTCATACAATCCTGCTCCACTCCAGTCCATGCCACGCCACTGCACTCCTCACCACATACATCCACTCCAAACCAAAACATATAGGTAAAAAACATTGTCAATTACAACACCAGTAGCTCTAACTCTTGCAAATGTGAGACCTATTGCATTGCAAATGCTTATTTCCTTTCTTCTTGTTTCCACCATTTATTGCACCATGGATTTTCTAAAAGTATTTGTCTGTTCTTATCTTGCTTTGTGTTTCTCCTGGGCCGTGCATACTGCTAACACTCCACTCTATGACCAGTACTCTTTCCTACCATCTACACTTTGGCCTATCATCAGCACTCCAGCCTGTTGTCATTGCCAGACACCCTACTGTTCCTCCAGGTTGCTGTTGGACACTATTGGTTTAAACTTCCATCACACTCCACAATCCTGTTGGATCACTCTCCACATCAACTGCAAGATTCAGGCTGTTATGCCTTTGCTTACTAACATACTACTGAGTCCCATGGATCGGGCAATATAACCACTATGCCATTTCACGGCTGTCAGCCTCAAAAGGAATGCCACATCATTATCTGATGATATGACATGCAGTGTGCACCAGGACTCCAGTATAGCCCAACTCTATTCAATTTGCATGAGTACAAGGATGGTGGAGACAGGATGACACTCAAATGTAAATTTGAATGCATCTAATAAGTAAATCATCATCCTTTTCTCTTTCCTAGACACTACAATTATGGATGCGACACAACTTTCTAATGCTCATACTGAAGTACTCACCAGCCCTTGTCAATGCACATTGCCGTCACTAAACGCTGCTTTTCAGAGTATTTGACCAAATCACATAAGCTTCAAAGGCAAACTAGGCCGACTCACTTATAAAACGCACTAACTGATCAATACTCCTTACTCATCTAAAGTCCTGGCCATCTTGGGAAGCTCAAGAGATCTCAGGAGCAGGGGATCTTTACATTTGGAAACATCAAAGTTTGAAACGACTCAGGCCTAACTAGATTTTCACCAGAGCTGCAAAAGTATGTGTAACTCTTTATTTGGGGAAACACAAATGGAGTCATCCCTGATGTCTTTCTTTAGAAAGAAAGAGAGATCAGAAGCTAGTCATTTTTGTATCATTCTTATTAACACTACTATCCTAAAGATTGTGAATGCAATTCTACCCCAGCCCACGCTTATTCTCTCATTTACCTTCACCATTGTTTCACCTTTTTTCATACCAAAGATGTTGATTGTAATGTGCTGTTCTTAAACAAAATTCTCTGAAATACCTTATAAAACATTGTAACATCTCCCTGGCTAGAGCAAAGCTCTACAAAACGACCAGTTAAAAATGAAAAAACAACATTGATACAAGTGCTTATATTTGCACCTTCACATATTGCTTAAACTTCAATAAATATTTGCTAAAGCTTTGAATGTCTTTCAATTTAGCCATCTACCTACCACCTTTGTTTGATGATGTAAGCATGCTCAGATAATAAATCTATAAAATGTGGAAATGTCTGCCTACCATTAATATCAAGCGGATGATCTTTTTGAATCAGTCTTATATTTCTCACCCCAATGTGACCTCGTAAATTCTGATGTGGATTTGTTCTCGGATTAAATACACTCCTAATTTGAATGTCTTCCATGAGAAAGTATTTATTAGAAATTAAAGGGGAACAGCCGGAAGAACGTGGGCAGAGCCACGCGTGCCGGAACAACGCATGCGCAACCACGCTTGCTGAACAATGCATCTGCCTTAACCACATATATGCGTGGTTAAGGCAGATAGAGGTCTAGTATTCAGGATGGGCGGGAAGAAGAACATGAAGCAACAGAGCAGGAAGCGCCGGACGCAGACAGGTAAGTGGGGCTGGGGCTGGGTTTGTGGGGGTAGTATTTAGGGGTGGGTTTGCATTTAGGGCTCAGGGCAGGGGGGTCGGTGTACTTTTGGAAAGGGGGCACGTTTTTCGGGCTCAGAGAGGGGAGGGAGGAGGGGTAGTTTTAAGGGCTGGGGATGGATTTGGGGGTAGTTGTTAGGAGTGGGGGCGGTTTTAGCGCTCATGGTAGGGGGACTGGGGTAGCTTTTTAATTGGGGGCAGGGTTTTAGGCCCAGGGCAGTGGAAGAGTTTATGGAGAGAGCAGGGGTAAGTTTTAGGGCTCAGGGCAGAGGGCGGTGTAGTTTATGGTAGGGTTTTAGTCCTCAGTGCAGGGGTAGTTTTAAGCGCAGGGTTGGTTTTAGGCCTCAGGATAGGGGCGAGGTATGGGGTTAGAATTGTAGGGCTTAGGGCGGGGGTGTCGGGTAGTTGTGATCTTAACCACGCATACCCCCTCACCATTCATGGCTTTACAATGAAATTGCATGGTATTGGCATGCGTGGTTAAGACGCATTTGTGGTTCGGGCTGGGTAGAAGAGGCACGCATGGTTTAGCCATGCGTGCCTCTGTCATACAACGTAAATTAAATCTAGTTTGGATAAATGTATATTTAAGACAGAACTTAAACAAAGCGTAAAAATAGCTAGAAAGCAACAAAACGCTGTTCATAGGTGATGGGTCGGAAATTATTTGTGGCCGCCACCAGGTGATAGGAGGAGCATGGGCATTGCTATGGGCTTCACTCTTTTACAGGGAGGTTGGAGGAGTTTCAATGTTCAATATCATTGTGTGAGTTATTTACAACTGAACAGTCAATCACAGCCCTCCACTGCAGCTTGTGTGTGCATGGGACAGTAATCCCGCGAGTGCTCATACATGGTTCGTAAGAGTTTTCAGGCTTTGTGAGTCATAAAGCTGGTGCAAAGCTTGCGCCCCTGCCATGACTCTCTGGCCAGGAGCAAAATGCATCCAAAACGCTTTATGGAACCTTAGTTTAGTTTATAAACTCTGGCACTTGTGAAAACAGGACCTACCAGAGGTGCAACTATAGCCAAATTTCGGGGGGGGGGGGCTCAGGAAAAATTTCGGGGGGGCTGAATCTTTAAGCAATAGGCAGAGTGGAGCTGATTTCGGGGGGGGGGGGCTGAATCTTTAAGCAATAGGCAGAGTGGAGCTGCAGGGGCTCTTCGAAGGGGTGAAACAACAGCAAGGCCTCATTAACATGCAAATGGTCTTTTAAAGACCTGTGAAGTGCTCGGGTGCGGCTGTGTGTGCCCGGGAAGCTGTCTCATCCCGGGCTGCCACACATGACGGGGGGGTGGGGGGGGCGGGGCTGAAGCCCTTTGAGTCCAATGGGTGTTGCGCGCCTGGGACCTACTAATTTGTGATCATTAAACCGCGAACAAGTTTTTTGTATACATTGCCTCACAGCCCACAATGTTTGCAGGTGTAGAGAGCCATTTCGATTCCAAAAAGGTGCTGCTTTACATCTCTCTGTACTGAACTAAACGTTGAATGGCCTTTTCGTCATAAATGTAGCTTCATATGTATTTTTACTGTTGAGACAGCATATGTGTTTAGAAAGAGTGTGGTTTCAGTATTTATTGCTAGTTTGTTAAAGAAGATTGATATTCCAAGTCGAGGTGTTTTCCCAAAAGAAGGCAGGTATTTCTCAGTTGCGCTATGCCTATGTTTTGGAAATATTCCCATTTTTTCAAGTTTGAAAATAATTTTCTTTTGTTCGTATTTGCTGTTGCTGTTCCAGTTTCATTGCTGTAAGTTGCTGAACCTGATCTGGTTTCTTGCCACGATGAAAAAGTTGTCGACTCCAGCCAAAGCTGAACAGGTGAAAGAAGCACTGGGCGAGCCCTGTTGTCATGAACAACGATCACATTGTGGAAGCTGTGGTTAATGTTACGCAAGATTTTGTCTTAGTGCCAATGGAAACCCAGGAGGTTCAAAACCATCAGCAGGAGCGTCGCTGTGTATGGGGGAGCGTCTTTCTAGTACACATATAAAGCACATTATCGCATTTTTCATAAATAGTTAATCCGGCAAAAAATGAATTTTTCGCAGGTGACAATACAGAACCAAGTTTTATGGATTTTTTTTAATAGACACAGGAAAATTATACTTGTGCTCATGAATGAATATATATATATAGACAACGAAAACACAATAAATGTGTACGAGACACCATTGATTACGCTGAGTGACGATTTTTCACTTTCGCCCGCAATATGACCCCTTCAAACAGCACGGGATTCCAAGGAACATTGCGAGTGCCTCAAGCAGTTTTTCCTCTCTGAACTCAACTGATTTAAGTGGAGGAGAATAGGAAAACCCCGAAGAAAATGCAAGATTAACTTTATTAGTGGACATGTGCCTTGTCCTTCAACAACGACAATGGGAACAAAATCTGAGTGTAGTGTTCTTTGGGGGGCACGTGGTGGTAGGGGAGGCCTAGGGGCATGTAACAAATAAGGACACGACAGCCGGGGTTGCTGTGTGGGCCGAAGACCACGAGCGGTCTCGCGCCCCTTTATTTATACCGTCGGGCGTGCCCGCCCTCCGGGTGCGTGGATGCGTGAACGGCGTGCTGGAACGGGCCGGGTGGCTCCGTTACCACATCCCTCCAATCTTTCAGATACAGAGATCATTTCTCGCTGGACAGTTCAGTTCTTGCGCACACCACGCAAAGTCTCTCAGTCTCTTACTAGGGGCCGGGTTTGGCCGAAGTCCATACGGCCGACTCCGTGGAACATCTCCTCGGCCATTGGGCGCCTCGGCCTCGGCGGGGGCCCCGCCTTCTCTCTCGTTCGCCCCGGGCAGTGGGGGTGCGTTCTGTGACGGGCTTGCCGGCAATCCTGGTGAGCCGCCCCCCTCCGGGGCCTCAAACTCTTCCTCCTCCTGGTCGGTCTCGGGGACGCCAGATGTTATTCGTTTGAACCAAGATGCATTTCGCGTTACCGTCCGCGTCCCTCTCCTGGCTGACACCATGGTGCCGCGCACTCCAGTCACTTCCCACACCTCCGGTTCGAATGGGGTACGATACTTCCAATTCGGGTACCGGTCTTTCAGGATGACCCTGTCTCCCACCTGGAGACTCCTCCCCCGGGCTCTCCTCTTCAGACTGGCTTTCTCGTTGGAGGTCCTCCTTCTTCCTTGCGCCGCCTCTTGGTCTAGCGGCGTGGGCAGCCACACATGACTCGCCGGGATATTGTCCCTGGGGGCCTTCTTGAACAGAAGGTGCGCTGGCGCACACCTGGTTGTACAGTGGGGGGTCCGCCGGTAGGCACTTAGGAACTGCGAGAGGCACTGATCTGCATCTTCTCCTTGCTCGACTCCAATTCTCAGCGCCCGGTTCATCGTGCGCATGAAACGCTCCACTTCCCCATTCGCCTGGGGCCACTGCGGGGTAATTTTCCTGTGTCTGACCCCTCGAGCCGCAAGGTATTCCTGGAACTCCCGCCCTTGGAACGGGGGCCCGTTGTCCGATCGGACTTCCTCTGGCAGGCCCATCATGGCAAATATGCGATCTAGCGCCGCTCGCACCTGGCTGAACGCCGTCGATGACACTACTTCCACCACCGGGAACTTGGAGTGTGAGTCCACCACCACTAAGGTGTGTCGCCCATCCGGGAACGAACCAAAGTCTATACTCAGTTTGGACCAGGGTTCCAGACAGGGTTCCTCCGTGATCACTGGGTGAGGCGTCGGTTCCCCCCCCGTGATGTTGCACGAGTGACAGCTGCGGATGGCTTCCTCAACCAGCGCGTCCATCCGCGGGAACCACACCTTGCTCCGCAGCCTTGCCTTGGTCTTGGAGATGCCTTGGTGCCCTTGATGTGCCAACCTGACCACCTCTCCTTGGAGACTCATCGGAATGACGAGAGTTGCTCCTCGCAGGACCACCCCGTGCGGCCCCTCGCTGAGTTCACTCCGCGCGTTCCACACCTGCTGTCGATACACTTTCTCCTCTTCGGTGAGGGCCTGCACTCCATCCAGGAAGTTCCGCCAGTGGTGGGTCGCCAGCGTGCGCTTCACCTTCACGAGGCAGTCGTCCAGTTCCGTGGCTTTGCCGATGTCTTCCAACGTGAGTGCCACCGGGCACGCGGCTTGCGACACTAGGCGGACGAACTCCTCCGTCTCCGCCTCCTCCGCCTGATCAGGGCGCGCCGGCTCCGGGTGGCGGGACAGGAAGTCCGCCGGGTTGCTGGCTCCTGGTCGGAACACGACCTCAAATCGGTACGCTTGTAACTGGACCGCCCATCTCTCGATCCTCGGGGGCCCTAGCCTCGCAGTGCCAGCGAAGAGCGGAACCAGGGGCTTGTGGTCGGTGACCACCCGAAAGTCGTGCCCATACAGGTAGAGATGGAAATGCTGGCAGGCCCACTTGATGGCCAGCGCCTCGCGCTCGATCTGCGCGTACCTCATCTCCGTAGCCGTCAGAGCCCTGCTGGCATACGCGGTCGGGACCCATTCCTTCGCCTCCGTCTCCTGCATCAGGACTGCGCCCAGCCCCACGGGGCTCGCGTCCACCACCACCTCTGTCCGCCGGTGGGGCCTGAAGTACGCCATCACCTTGTCATCGATCAGCGCGTCCTTGACCGCTTGGAACGCCATATCTTCCTTGGCCGTCCAGGTCCACGGATGCCCACTCTTCGTGAGAAGCCGGAGCGGCTCCGACAGGGACGCCAGATTGGGAATGAACCGCCCGCAGTAGGTTGCCATCCCCAGGAAGCTCCTGACCTCGGTGGCAGATGTGGGCCTCGGGGCAGCGCGGATCGCTGCCGCCTTCTTCGGATCCACTCTCAGGCCTTCCCTCGAGAAGATGTAGCCGAAGAATTCGACCGACTCCTGGTAGAAGGAGCACTTGGCCTCGTGAAGGGTGAGTCCACTATCCTCCAGCCGCTGCAGCGTGTCGCGCAGATGTCGATGGTGTTCTTCCAGAGTTCGTGAGAACACTAGAATGTCGTCACTCAGGTTGATGACTCCCTGGAGACCTGAGAGAGTCTCCCGAATGGCGTTTTGGAAAACTTCGGCCGCTGACGAGATTCCGAAGCTCAGCCGCTTATACCTCCGCAGGCCAACGTGGGTGGAGAAGGTGGTAATGTTGCGGCTGTCGGGGTGGAGCTCAAGCTGGTGGTACCCCGCGTTGAGGTCCAATTTCGTGAACCACTGTGCGCCGTTGAGGTCGGCCACAATATCGTCCATGGTGGGCGTGAGGTGTCTTTCGCGCTTGACCGCCTTGTTCGGGAGGCGCATGTCTACACAGAGTCGGATGGCGCCTGGTTGCTTGGGTTTGGGCGCCACAACCAGGGGGGACACCCACGGGGTCGGACCCGATACCTTCTCAATCACCCCCAAGTCTTCCAATTTTTGCAACTCCTCTTCTACCTGTGGTCGCAGGAGGAATGGTATTCTCCGGTGACGCAGCGCCATGGGCCGGACCGTCGGGTCCACGTGTAGTCTGAACTGCTTTCCGCGTAGGCACCCTAGACCTTGAAACAGCATCGGAAAGTCCTTCAGTATCTCCCTTGCATGTAGCTCGTGCACCTGATTTGCGAAGAATACCAGCGCCAGATCTTCGGCGGTGTGGCAGCTCAGCAGGGTGCCCCTCTTGCCTTCCGCCACGTGGAATGTCGTGGCCAACTTCCGGCCTTCGCTGACGACTTCGACGTCGATCACCCCTCGCAGAGACAGTGGCCGGTCACTGTCGTACGTGAAAATTTGGGCTTTGGAGGGTCTCAGGGGTGGGCGTGGCGACAACCTCTCATACTGGCAGCTGTCCATGACGTTCACCGACGCCCCCGTGTCAATGAGAGCACTCACCGGGGACCCGGCCACCATGATGTCACACATGGGCGGCGGTCTTCTCCTCGTGCCTTCTCGGCCTACGAACGACACGAAGAAGACTTCCTCTTCTTCTCCCTCTTCATCGAACTCTGGCTTGGAGTTTTCACGCAGGGCGGCGGATTCCTCCGCGGTCAGCTGGTGTACACGCGCCGTTGCCCCCCGTGGGCCGGATGCACCACCGCGCCCCCTTCGGCCACCTCTGCAGACCTTCGCAAAGTGGTTCGCTCGGCCACACTTCAGGCATGTCTGTCCCATCGCGACGCACCGGCCGCCAGGTGGGTGACCCAGGCCGCAGTTGCCGCACGTGCTGCCCTGTGGAGCTCTCGCGGCTCCTCGCTGTTGACCCGGTCGCTTCTGCAGCGCGTCCACTCTCTCTTCCTTGACCACTGGCGGTTTCGGGGCAGTCGTCGGCCGATTGAGGGCCGCCTCCATCGCATCCGCCCGAGCATTGGACAGCTCGTGAGACCGGCCAAGGACCAGGATGTTTTCAAGGGTGATACCTGGCTCCCGCAGGATGAGACGTCGCAACGGGACCGACCTGCACCCCTGTATGAGTTGCGCCCAAATCTCTGCCCTCTGGTCAGGCAGCACACAGGACAGCGAGAGTTTCCGCAGGCGTGCATAGAAGACGTCAATGCTTTCGTTTTCTTCCTGTCGCGCCTGGCGAAGCTTGAACCATTCGAAATCCGGGTTCGTTTGGGGATCAAAATGGCGGTTCAGGGCCCTTATGGCGCCCGCATAGTCGTCGTCGTTCCCCCGGTCCGGCAGAGTTTCGAAGAGGTCGTACAGCTCTTCACCCCCGTAGCACATGAGGAGCGATCGTTTGACCGTGTTGTCCGTCTCCCGCACTCCGACAAAATAGTGCTCCAGCCGTCCGATCCATGACCGCCACCGCACTGCCGCCGTGGAGGGGTCCGACAATCCGCTGAATGGCGGCAGCGGGGCCACCGCGCTGTGTCCAGGCGCGGCGGCCGCGGGCTGCGCGGCGGCTGCCGGCGGAGGCTGCTGCGCCGTGCCACTTCCGCTGGGGGCCGGGGTCGTCATGTTCGTCGCCCTTCACTGCTCGCGCCCCCAGACCGTCGCTGCGTGGCAGGTGTCCAGGCGAGACCTCTGCCGCTGCTGGAGCTGTGCGTGGGCGAGACCTGCGCTGCTCGGGATGCTGCGCGGAGGCGAGACCTGCCGGGTATTTTTTTTTTTTTTGTGCAGTGCTTTATTGGTCTCTCTCCCCCTTGGATGCTGCGCGTAGGCGAGACCTGCCGGTTTCCTTTTTTTTTTTTTTCCTCTTCTGAGCTGGGCTTCGGTTTTATCACTCCCCCTCAGGCACCGCTGAGGACGCCTCTGCTACACACTGCCTTCGGGGCCTTCCCCGGCAGACCCAGAGCCAGCCACGAGCTCACCTGCAGAGCGCCAGCTGCCCTCCAGCGTGAGGACGCGCGCGGCGAGGTCCTCCTCGTTCCGCCTCTGCGGAGAGCGCCGAGCACCCCCCCAGGCAAGTTGTTGGTGCCGGAGAGGCGAGGCGCGGGTAGGCTCCGCCCTCGTCGCCAATGTAGTGTTCTTTGGGGGGCACGTGGTGGTAGGGGAGGCCTAGGGGCATGTAACAAATAAGGACACGACAGCCGGGGTTGCTGTGTGGGCCGAAGACCACGAGCGGTCTCGCGCCCCTTTATTTATACCGTCGGGCGTGCCCGCCCTCCGGGTGCGTGGATGCGTGAACGGCGTGCTGGAACGGGCCGGGTGGCTCCGTTACCACACTGAGGACGCAACACCAATCACGAGGAAGAGGAAGAGGAAAACAATGGCACCAACGAAACCGAAACGGAGGGGACGCAGAAGCAAGTGGATCATCAGAAAGGATTGCGACAAGGAGCATGAGACAGAGGAAAGAAACTGACGAGCTCCAAGTAGTGAACCTCTCAGAACGTGAAATATCCCCAGCAGAAACATCGCTTTTAAAACGAGGTATTAACTATTGTCCAACGCAAAGAATGAATCTAGCACAAACACGGATAGACTTATATCTATATATCCGTAAATTAAAATTGGCAAAGTTTTTTCTGGAAAATCAAAACAGAAAGAAAATACCAAAAATAGCTGATAAACCAGTCTCAACTCTCTTGGTAAAGGATGCAAATGATTTTTTAACACTACTAAACCTGAATGCAGAGGAAGGGAAGGAAATACCCCTACAAACAGCATGTGCGCAATTAGGAGCAGGACTGAGTGAAAAACGACCTAAATCTAAATTTTATCCTCAGCTTGCCCCTGGAAGCAAAATTGATATTTTTTAAGAAGCGATTATTCATGATCTTTACAAATTGAAGACACTCCAGTATAAAGATAATCTAACCAAGCTGGGAAGAGAAGCTCTTGAGAATCTAGTGAATGATCACCAAATTGAGATAAAACTAGCAGATAAGGGTGGAAACGTGGTGATATGGGATCGGAAAGCATATACCATGGAAGCATTGTGTTATTTACAAGACTGCACATACTATGAAAAATTAAAGGCAAATCCGACAACATCGATTAAAAAAGAAAATGACCAAAAAATCAAGATATTGGCATTAAAAAACCTGATTGACGATGAAGAAAGCAAATACCTAACTGTTGATTTCCCAAAAACAGTGACTATCTACTTTCTCCCTAAACTGCACAAGGATCAAAAGAAACTGCCAGGCAGACCTATCCTTTCGGCAAAGGGCTCTTTGCTGGAACCGATAGCCAATTACATATACTATTTCCTTATCCCATCATGGCAGAGGATTTACCAACTGATCACGATGGATGTGATAGCCCTTTATACAAACATTGACAACTTTATGGGTCTAAAAGCATGTAGCTATTTTCTACAAGAAAGAAGCATACATTATAAGGACCACAATGACATGCTGTCAGAAATTATTTCACTCTGTCTAACAAGTAACATATTTTTATTTGGTGATGAAGTATACTGCCAATGTAACGGAACTGCTATGGGTTTTTCTTTCAGTCCAAGCTACGCCTGTCTAGTAATGGGATGGTGGGAGAAGGAGGTTGCGTGGCATGTTGAGGTTCCGTGAGAATCTGACTGACATTTTGGGTATGTTCGAATATGGATGAGTTTGGTATCTACGAACCGCAAATGGCGAGTTTAGTAGGTGTACGCGTTTTCGCTACGCTACTATGTATGGTTCGTCTCATTCTTGGGTATGTCCATCTGAACCCTTGGGTTCCATTTTAGATACGACGTCCATTTTGTCTCTTGCCCTCAAGTAGCCAGCGAACGGACACTGTCCGCTTCGTGACCCTGGGATTCCCAAGCTTTCGTGGAGGACACATGTTCCTTTGAAGGTGTCTTTTATGGTGAGGGGGCTGACACGGCAAAGGCAGATGGCCCCGCTTAAGGCTCATCTTGCCATGCCGTTTATTGTTTCAGTCGTGCATACATTGGGCACGAGTCCTTTGATCCTGCAATCAAGTTTCCGTTATTGCTCTCTACACTGTTTTCTAAACTGTTGTACATCCTTATCTTTTTCCTTTGCATCTGTTTCTGTCCCTTCCTCTAATTCGTTACGGTCAGAATGGAATGTGCTTAATGTGCTTTTACAGTTGGGAACCGGCAATGCTGCTGTAATTATGTTTCGGGTTTCTGAAAACATGAATGCGACCTTTTTGAAGTTTATTATGGGAGCTAAGCTGTAACCTTTTGTTCGCCATGCTGAGCAATGACGAAAATGTGTATAAAAGGAGCGATCAACTTGTGCAATTCGAAGCAGTCTCTCAGAACCTACACGTTGTGTACTTCTTGCGATTTCTGTATCCCTGCAGTGAATAAATGCTGATCTTTGACGCCGCAGGAAGTGTCCCGTGTCTCTGTGTTTTGTACGCCGGAACAGGTAACCCACGAAGGTTTCAGGTGTTGTCCCCTGGCACCGCTGGGCCTTAGAATAGCCCAGTCCTTCAGTTGGCGCCCAATGTTGGGCGACATCAGCGGTACCGGTCCAAAGCCCGACGATCGTGAGGAACTTCGTGTGAAATCACCGAGGGAAGGTGCACCCCGCTTCATCGATCCAGTTGTCAAAATATCCCGCCTCCTGACGGCTGCGACGGACTGATGCCCTGACTGTCGACCTGTTTTGGCGCCTGGCATAGTCCTTTGTACGGCGAGACGATAGACGGGCCTTCCTGGTGACTCCATTGCTCTTTCAGTTAAGTATTTGTGGGTCGCTCCCAAAGTAGACTTGGTTGTTTGCATGGTTCCATTGCATTTGTGGTTCTTAGTCGTTGGTTCTTAGTTATTGGGTTTTATTTGACAATTGCAATTGCCAAAAACCGAGGGTCTTGCATTTTTTTTGCGAGGACATCGTAATTCGATAGCCCTTGAAGTTTGTAAACTAGGTTAGTGTGCACGATGCCTGGCCGTAGTACTTTGTTTGGTTTCTTTAAATGTTGCAGCACGGATTCCCGACTAGAGGATTCATGTCCGATACCTCCAGTTGGAACTCCAATTTATGAGCTCTATAGTCGCCATGGAGTAGGCCCTATCGTATATAATGAGTATTGGATTCGATATACTAAAAATGATGGTGTTCTTAGTTGGCCACCACATGGTAGTTTCGAAACTGCAATATTGGATAATCTTGAAACTAAATTGTTTAAAAAGAAGGCTAGGCCAGCCATGTTTGATTCCTTTCGGTTATGGTGTAAAGAGGCCAAGCAGAAAGAAATTAAATAGTCTAAGAAAAATAAGAGAGAAGGTGTTATTGCGGTGATGCGAAATGCAGAACAGTATCAGCGAGACAAGGAAGAGAAGGAGCAGGAAGTTTCTGCTAGATTGCATCATATGGCGGTGGATAAATGTTATCCGGTTTTACCGTCTAGTCCTGATAAGACGGGAGAAGAAACGGTCGAGGATTCCTTATTGTCTTATCTATTGAAATCACCACCTCCCTATGCACCAGATACTGTGGGTCCTGTGATTCCTCCTGCTCCCCAACCTGCTGTCTTGGCGGCTGCTGGACAGCCTGTTGTTCCTCCTGTTCTTCCGAATCCTCTTGTGCCGCAAATTGTTCATCCTCCGCTACCCGCTCTTTTCCCTATTGCTCCTTTGCCTGTACCTCCTCAGCCTATTGTTACTACTACTCCTGCTATCTCGACTACTTCTACTAGTTCTACGGTTACCCCTGATGTAGTTACTCCTGTGCTTCCTTCTTCTTCCCCTTCTGTTCGTAGTCGCATATTTAATGCTGTCGCTAATCTCTATTCTCCGCTTTTTGGGCCGATACTTGGGTCCGATCTTTCTAATGTCTCTCAGAGGCGTAGTCAAATTCCTGATGGTAGGGAACGTGAGTTGTTGGTAAAACTGGCGCGTAAATGGATTAGTTATCCTGCGAAGTACACTTCGCGTATAGTCTTCGAGACATTTTCTCAGTTTAATGAGCCCACATAAAGATTTGTGTACGAGGAAATGTGTAAATCTTTGCGAGAAGAGTGGGATACTGATGCGGTAGACAATGTACCGCCCGAGATTACTGAACTTCAGAATCACTTTTCGAGTGGTATGATTGTGGGTAGTAATGTCCGACATGCTTTAGAGCGTCTGTTATCTTTTCGATCTACGGTATCACCTCGAGCATTGTTTAAGGACGAAGCTGAGGAGCGGATGGCACAATCTGGTCAGTACCCTATGCGGGAAGTTCCCCCAGTGTGGATGCCAGGTGATGCTGCTGCTAACCCTGCCATTCCACCACACTTTCAGAGAGTTTGGATACACCTCCCCTGGAAGCGATCGGAAGTTTTGCAGGTGAAGCAAACTTTGCCTGACCCCCGCAAAAATCCGGCAGGTTATTATAAGGAGTTATCCCAACTAGTGGATGCTACTATTATGAACCTTGCCGATATCGAAATGTTGTTCGGTAATGTAGTACCTCAACCGATTTGGGCGAAAATCCGCCAAGAGAATCACGTAGCCGAGTTAGGCGGTGATTGGGCTGCTCTTGCTGCGGCTGACGCACGGCAAGTTGGTGGGGCTAAACCTGAACAGCTCATTGAGAATCTGCCCCAGAGGATAATTACACTTATGAAGACACTTATGCCGGCAATAAGAGTTAACTGGGATAAACTGTCCACGTGCAAACAAAAGAAGGACGAGAGTGTCTCCGATTTCTTTACGAGATTTGAGGAGGCATTCATTGATCACAGTGGTCAGGATATGAGCACTGAGGGAGGTCAGCGACTGTTTGTTGATAAATTTGTATCGAATCTGCTGCCTGAACTAAGCAACAAATTGAAGAATTCTGAAAGTTCGTGGGCTGTTTCTACCACTGCTCAAATATTAGCTACGGCCCAATACTACGAAAATAGAGAGAAAGAAGAAAGCGAACGTGCAGATAAGAAAACGAAGGATCTTAAAACTAAGGTCTTATTGCAGCAAGCGTATTCCCCGCGCTCGAATCAAAATAACTCGCAACAGCAAAATCGATTACAGTCACAGTTTTCTAGGTCGCAGTCGCGTACCGACTCCTCTACACCGCGAACTATGTTGGGGTATAATCAATGCGCATATTGTAGGGGTGAGGGTCATCTGAAGTTTAATTGTCCAGTTTTGCGTGACCGATACAATGGTGTTTCGGCTCGAGGAGGTCGTAGTGGTCCTCAACAAGCATCACGTGGTAGAGGTCGCGGTGTTACTCAGAATCAGAATGAGCGTCTTGCCACTTCAGCAGACTCGCAAAATTGCTTTGATCGGCGCGATTTATCGGCTGGTAGATCTGCACAGTATCATGTGGACGACTATTATGTCGAGCATGATGTTGCTGCTGACGGTCATTATTAGGACAGCCATAGACAAAGAAAGGGAGTGGTATCGGTTCCGGTTGATCAGAGAGGGCCTTACGTTACAGTTGCCACAATGGGCGTAGTTGAGCCTTTTCTGTTGGATACTGGTGCAGCGAAAAGCTCCATCATGCATTCGAAACTCCCTGGCGCGCCTTTGTCAGGCTTAACGAATGTTTCCGTTGGATTCTCTGGCGCCCCCGTTAGCAATCCAGTTTCTAGCCCGTTGCCCCTTACAATTGGGTCTCGTGAGTTAGAAGCTCCTTTGCTTTTGACTACTGGTTGTGGTGAGAATCTTTTGGGCCTGGATTTGTTGAAGCGGTTATATGCGACTTTGTACTGTTCTCCTGCGGGAGTGGAGCTTACGTTGGGTCAGAAAGTGATCTATCCTATGTATTTGTCGACTGGTAAGCTCCCACCGGAATTGAGTTCTCTTCCTAAGTCTTTGTGGGCGATGGGTCCCAACGATGTGGGCCTGTTGGATATACCGCCTTATGTTGTTCAATTGAAATCAAATGTGCGCTTACCACGCATTCCCCAGTATCGTATCTCTCTTGATGGAGAGCGAGCACTATTAGCGATCATTTACGATTTGATCGATAAGGATGTCATCGAAGAAACTCGGGGTAATGTGTGTAATAGTCCTGTGTTACCTATTTAGAAACAAACTGATCCATCTAAGCCTCCTGTGTATCGTTTCGTCATTGATTTACGAGACGTGAATAAAATTGTGATTCCACAGTTCCCCGTAGTGCCCGACATTACGGCTTTGCTGACTCTGATTCCAGCTTCTGCATCATGGTTCTCGGTAATCGATCTGAAGAATGCCTTCTTTAGCATTCCAATTGCTGAGGAAAGCAGAGATCTATTTGGTTTCTCGTTAGGTGGTCGCAGTTTCAGGTTTAAACGCGCACCTCAGGGCTACTGTGAGAGTCCATTGATCTATAGTCAAGCGCTTAAGAGCCAACTTGATGCGTTTGTGTTACCGACTGGTGCGGCCTTGATTCAGTACGTTGACGATCTGTTGGTAGCTGCTGACACTGAACAGATTTGCAAAACTGCTACAGTATCACTGTTACAGCATCTATGTGACTTACATCACAAGGTGTCACCCTCTAAATTGCAATATTGTTGTCAAGAAGTAACCTATCTCGGTCACTTATTGTCAAAGGAGGGAAGAAGGTTGACCCCCAGAAAGAATTGCAGCGATTGCTCGAATGACGGTGCCAACAACTCAGAGAGGTGTGCGTGCCTTTCTAGGTATCACGTCATACTGCAGACAGTGGATCCCAAACTTTTCACTGTTAGCGAAGCCATTGATAGCTCTCACGTGCAAGGATGTTTCGACTCCTTTGCCATGGACGGAAGAATGTCAGAAAAGTTTTTCTGAACTGCGTGACGCGTTGTGTTCGGCTCCTGTGCTAGGTACTCCTGATTACAGTAAGCCATTTACACTATACGTTCACGAGAGGGAAGGTTGTGCGTTGAGTGTTTTGACGCAACAATTTGGTGGTAAGCAGCGTCCATGTGCATATTTTTCCTCGACCTTAGACCCGGTAGCTAGAGCGTTGCCGAGTTGCTTGAGGGCGACAGCGGCAGCTGCGGTGTCTATTCGACAATCCGCAGGTCTGGTTATGGATAATATGCTTACAGTGATGGTTCCGCATGCAGTTGACACTCTCCTGAATCGTACAAAAACTCAACATCTGACGAGTGCAAGGTTGTCCGGTTACGAGTTAACACTTTTGGCAAGTCATATACAGATTAAGCGTTGTAATGTGCTGAATCCGGCGACATTGTTGCCGATTAATGTGGAATCAAATGATGTATCACCACATGATTGTTATTTACGAACTGAAGAAGAAACGAAGGGTCGTGTGGACCTGAAAAACACTCCATTGATAGACCCCGATGGCACTTTGTATGTTGATGGTTCATGTTTTAAGTTGCCGAATGGTGATGTGACGACTGCGTATGCTGTAGTGACGTTGAGTACGGTTGTGGAAACTGCGAGATTGAGTCAGAATTCAGCGCAGGCGGCAGAGTTGATTGCGTTAACGAGAGCGTGTGTCTTGTCTAAAGGAAAGCGAGTGAATGTGTTTACTGACAGTCAGTATGCGTTTGGTGTTGCACATAGCTTTGGCCGATTGTGGAGAGAGAGAGGATTTATGACATCGCATGGTACGAAGATCCAACACGGACAGCTTGTGAATGATCTTTTGGATGCACTTACATTGCCTAAACAGGTGGCGATCATTAAATGTAGTGCGCATCGAAAGGTTACGGATGATGTTGGTCGTGGTAATGCATTTGCGGATGAGATTGCTAAGGAAACGGCTAAGAATCTTGCGTCTCGAATGTATGTTACGAGTTCAGTGCGGTGGCCGACGGAGACTGGTATGTGTGAAGACACTGTTGAGAGCGTGAAAGCAATTCAGAACTAGGCCACTAAAACTGAAAAGACCAAGTGGAAAGAAAGTACGGGAAAGTTAGATACCTATGGATGTTGGGTTGACTTGTCAGAATGTCAGAGGTGGATGGTACCGGATGCATATGTGCTAGCCGTTGTGACTATGGCTCACGGCTTGTCGCATATTAGAGCGAAAGGTATATGTAAGCTATTGTCTCCTGTATGGAAGAATGATGGTATCGCTAAATGTGCTGAGAGAGTGGTTAAGAATTGTATGGTGTGTTTGATGTACAATCCTGGCAAGGGCACTCCCACTCCACCTGGCCATTTTGCCCCTCCTACATGTCCCTTTGAGGTTATCCAACTGGACTTCATCCATATGAAGAGATGCAATAATCTGAAGTACGTTTTGGTTGTGGTTTGTGCGTTTTCCAGATGGATAGAGGCCTATCCTCTCAAGGATAATACTGCCTTGTCCACAGCGAAAGTCCTACTGAAGGAATACTTTCCTCGGTATGGAATGCCACGGATTGTGTGGTCAGATAATGGAAGTGAGTTTGTGGGAAGTGTGATGCAGAGTGTGTGTAAGGGCCTTGGAATTCGACAGAAATTCCATAGCGCCAATCATCCTCAGGCAGCGGGTTTGGTTGAAGGGTACAATGGTACTCTGAAACTGAAACTTGCAAAGATACAAGCTACGACTGGTTTGTCATGGCCTGATGCTTTGCCTCTGGCTCTCTTGTCAACCAGGGCGACTGTGCACTCTCGAGTAGGGCTTAGCCCATATGAAATTGTGTTCGGCCGCCCTGCAAACATTTGGGGAGTCCCGAGGCCTAAGGCCTTTGATAGCCTTGAGTATCCAATGTTAATTGATTATCTTCATGATCTGACTGCTAAACTGAGGTTAATTCATCAACAGGTCTTTGAAGCTTTACCGGCACAGACAGAGGGTCCTGGACATCGGCTCCAACCGGGTGACTGGGTTGTTACCTGCAATTTTGGCAGAAAACGCAATCTGGAGCCGAGATTTGTGGGCCCCTTTCAAGTGCTGCTGGCTACAAGGACTTCAGTTCGGTTGGAAGGCAGAAAGAACTGGGTGCATGCCACCCATACCAAAAAGGTTTCGATCCCTTCACCAGCAGATAATTGGGTGAGAACTGGTATTGCGACAGCGGAAACTGAGACTCCTCTACGTTACGTGCCGTTTAGCGATGCTCAACCTGTAGTAGACAAATCATTGCAGCCGGACACATCTGTTGAGTCGTCAGTTTTGGAGAACTCAAGGTCTGAATTGTCATCTGATCGATTGAACATTGTTTCACCAGCTGAACAATTATTTGAAGAGCAGACTCGACCTGGAAGATGTCGATATTTTCTTCGTTCACATGACAAAGACTAATAATTTTTTCTATATTTTCCTTTACTGTTGCCACGAACATTAAGAACCATTGCATCCTTTGCTGATTTTTGAGTTTCCTTCTACGTGCATTTTTTTACAGCTAAGAGATTTTTATTAAGTTGGATGTTTGTTTAAGAAAACCTTTCATCTGGGTTAACCGTAGGGCCGTGCGGGTACTTCCTTCTGTTTAGCAGGTTCCTGATACTAGGTCAGTTACCTTTTGTCGATTCCTGGGAACTCCTGGGGATTGATAATTGCTACTCAGAACGAAGTGCGTCAAGAACGTACGGACGGTTTTTAGAGGATGGCGTTCTCTAAGCTGTTGGAAGTAGAAAGGATGTCGGCGCAAAGATCAAAATTGCATAAGATTGTACGAACGAAATGTTTTTTGTTTCAGGTATTTCTACTGTTTCTGACTGTTTCTATGCTATTGGTGGGCGGAGTGTATTTTGGGATACAGTCGTTATTGCCTTCTGTTTCACCTACCTTTTCTCCTAAAAAAAAATCCATTACTACTGTTTCTCCACATTTCTTTCATCCTCTGCCCCAACATGAGCAGGTTAGACGTGCGGAATTCATGAATAACTCCTTTGTTCAACTCCTACATCAGCATCAGTTGGTAATGAATACTACCAACTGTTGGGTGTGTGGGTTAATGCCACATACCATGGATAGAGGTATTCCGTATTTGGTTCTTCCTTATAGTTCCCAGGGGTCAGCTCGAGCATTCCAAACTATGTTCCGTAGTGTACTAGATTCCTACCCCAGTCGAGAGCCACGTTCCGCGAACTTTGGTCCTGGTCCGTACCACAAGCCTTTGGCGATAGCGATTGCTGATCTCGATCGAGATATTTTTGATGTATCGCTTATTCCAGATGCAGAGATACAAGCATATAAAGATCTGAGTGAGGCTGAGTATAGTATGTCAGTGGGTGATAGACAGCTCAAGAGCTCGTCTCCAATATGGATCGTACCCCACCTCGGTAATTTCTGCTTGAAAGGTCTTGGTCGAAATCCGAGAGCCCAGCTTGGGGACAGTGCTTGTACTGACACGTACGTTCTACCGATGCTCTCTTCCCCTGTTTTCCTGACTGCCAAGGGTACCTATTTCGTATGTTATGAGCGTGCATATACATGGTTGCCCCGTGACTTCTCGGGAACCTGTTATATTGCGAATCTTTTGCCACTGACTTTTACAGTTGCCTCCGACTATCATAAAACTAGAGTTGTGAGAGGCGTTGTCAGCAAAGAAGACACTGCGGGTCAAGAAGCAGGAGACTTTTTCAAGGGTTTCTTGCCGTTTTGGGGACCTATGGTTAATAGTAGGAACCTGAGACAGTTGACCCGTGTGGTAGAATTGACTGCTAACATAACTGCGAGTGCCCTTGGTAATTTAACAGCGGAACTTCAGGCGGATAGACTTATGACGTTGCAGAACCGTATGGTTCTAGATGTTGTTCTTGCAGATAGAGGTGGTGTGTGCAAAGTAATCCATTCGAGCTGTTGCATTTTCATTCCTGACAACGCTCCAACTGTTTACCAAGCCATCTCGAAGTTGCATAAGATCTCCGAGTCCATACACGTGGACGAGGGTAATTGGACGCTTCTAGGATGGTTTTGGAGCCTGATATCAACTTGGGGTTGGAAGATTCTGATGATCATGGGGGTTGTTGTAACGTTTCTGTTCACGTGTTGTCTTTGCGTACAGTGTGGTCCGGCCTTATGTGGCCTCTGTGCTACAACGTGTATAAGACGGCCATCAGTTACCAAAGAGACGTTGATGAATAGAATGATGTTCCAGCAGCAACTGAACGATTTGATGAATATCGAAATCGATTCTGATCTCGACTAATGCTTGCCTACATGAGGGCAAAAGGAGCGTCTGAGGTTCCGTGAGAATCTGACTGACATTTTGGGTATGTTCGAATATGGATGAGTTTGGTATCTACGAACCGCAAATGACGAGTTTAGTGGGTGTACGCGTTTTCGCTACGCTACTATGTATGGTTCGTCTCATTCTTGGGTATGTCCATCTGAACCCTTGGGTTCCATTTTAGATACGACGTCCATTTTGTCTCTTGCCCTCAAGTAGCCAGCGAACGGACACTGTCCGCTTCGTGACCCTGGGATTCCCAAGCTTTCGTGGAGGACACATGTTCCTTTGAAGGTGTCTTTTATGGTGAGGGGGCTGACACGGCAAAGGCAGATGGCCCCGCTTAAGGCTCATCTTGCCATGCTGTTTATTGTTTCAGTCGTGCATACATTGGGCACGAGTCCTTTGATCCTGCAATCAAGTTTCCGTTATTGCTCTCTACACTGTTTTCTAAACTGTTGTACATCCTTATCTTTTTCCTTTGCATCTGTCTCTGTCCCTTCCTCTAATTCGTTACGGTCAGAATGGAATGTGCTTAATGTGCTTTTACAGTTGGGAACCGGCAATGCTGCTGTAATTATGTTTCGGGTTTCTGAAAACATGAATGCGACCTTTTTGAAGTTTATTATGGGAGCTAAGCTGTAACCTTTTGTTCGCCATGCTGAGCAATGACGAAAATGTGTATAAAAGGAGCGATCCACTTGTGCAATTCGAAGCAGTCTCTCAGAACCTACACGTTGTGTACTTCTTGCGATTTCTGTATCCCTGCAGTGAATAAATGCTGATCTTTGACGCCGCAGGAAGTGTCCCGTGTCTCTGTGTTTTGTACGCCGGAACAGGTAACCCACGAAGGTTTCAGGTGTTGTCCCCTGGCACCGCTGGGCCTTAGAATAGCCCAGTCCTTCAATGTCAGAAATGAAAAATACACTAGCAAGATAGTAAGCTGGATATGATTTATAGATGACTTGTTGATCGTCTGGAACGGAAGTGTAGGGGATTTCCAGGATTACTTTGAAATACTAAATACTGCAACAACCAACCTAACATTTACATACGATATAAGCCAAGTCAAGGTAACGTTCCTAGATACGGAAATCTATGTGAAAAACAACCAAATTGAAACCACACTCCACCGTAAAATCAGAGCAACCAACGCAACTTTAGAAGCAACAAGCTTCCATCAACCCTCCCTAATATAAAGCATACCGTATGGGGAATTTCTCCACTTACGAAGAATATGCAGCGAAGAAGAAGAATGGGTTAAGCACAGTGTGCAAACCACGGAAAGATTCAAAAGCAGAAAATATAATAAAAGCATTATAAACAGATGTTGGAACAGAGATAATGCAAACTCAAGGGAGGAATGCCTTGTGCCAAAGAATGAAGAGAAACAATCAGAAAGTGAACCCATAAGACTTATTATGGATTTCACCCAAGAATCCCAAAACATTGTTGGAATAATAAGAAAAAACTGGAAAATCTTGCAACTAGATGGAACTATGGGTAAAATATTAGGATCACACCCGATTATAATATACCGCAGAGCCAAAAATCTTAAAGATCAACTGGTGCATAGTCACTTTAAAGCAAAGAAAAAAGACTCATGGCTCAAAACAAAGGGCTTTACCAGATGCCACGGTTGCAAAGTTTGCCAGATTGCTAAACCAACCACTGAAATCCTGATGGCCAACAATAAAACTTGGAAAATCAGGGATCTGATTACCTGTAAAAGTCAATATACAGTGTATGTTATTGAGTGTCCATGTTTGTTAAAATATGTAGGCAGTATCATCTGCGAACTATAAAAGAGAATATTAGAGCATGTGCGAGCCACAGTCAACAAGGACAAAAATAACGCAGTGGCAAAGCACATGGAGCAACATCATAATGGAGATTGGAAAACCTTGAAATTTTATGGGATAGAAACTGTACCAGTAACTGAACAAGGCAGCAATAGGGAGAAAATTCTCAGACAAAAGGAATCACGCCACATCCGGAATCTCAGAAGCATGACACCGTTTGACCTTAACCAATCAGAGGAACTGTACATACACCTGTAATCTAAGAATAACCTCTCTCAGAATGTCAAGTGAGAAAAGGGACATATACATGAACACCAAGAGAATAAGAATAATATTCGTTTGACCGTCGACATAATCAGGGTAACATCGCCCCACTGGAGGGACTTAAAGAAAGCCAACGAAAGAATACACAATCCAATGTCGCCCCATTGTAGGGACAGAGACAACAAGAACTAATAAAATTACCTTAGAGGTGGTCTGCATATTGAGCCATACTAAAATGGAATGTAATATGGTAAACACTGTAGCTTGCTAATGCTTGTCTCCTGGTGTAAATGTATCTATTGTTTTGATTTTAGTTCACTGCACTTGTAATGGAATTGATTTTGCATCATTTGTAATATTGCACGAAAAAACAGAGGGAACTACAACTCCCAGAAATCTGTGGAGAGATTCCCTTGCCAAACAGGAAATGACGCCAGGCCCTTTGAATTGTTTAAAAAAACAGCTGAGATCGCGCCGAGAGTTAACCGTGACCAAGGTATTACGAAATACCGAAACACGTCGGTTTTTGTCTGTGCTCCTGTTAAATGAATTTAAAGAAATAAATTAACCTGCTGAAACAACGCTGCAAGAGTGCGACCCGTTTTCTCTTCAGGAATGGAGGATTCAGTTGGATGTTAAGCGGTTTGGTTCAACCGCGGAGGTAACGCACCTTACTGAGCGCCAGAAACCGGGGCGAAAGGGGACTAAATCTGGAAGGATATATATATATATATATATATATATATATATATATATATATATATATATATATATATATATATATATTCACTGAAAAAACCATAGGTTTCAGGGGCGTTATAGTTAGCTGGACATTTCCCTCGTACAAAACCCTAGAAATTCCCCCGTTATAGTTAGTTCAGCTAACTATAACTCGCGCCCCCGCAATGCACTGCTGATGACGTCACATATTACATCACTCATGACATGGTCAGTGACATCACTCATCACTGATGACATCACTGATGACATCTGAAATGACATCACTGATGACGTCATCCAGTGAGTGTGTGTTTCTGTAAATTTTAAATATGTTTAATATATATATAGGGAAAAACCTTTGGAAGAATGAGTGGGTGTATAAGTGTGTGAATGGATGATTTAGTAGGTGCGTGACTGACTCTATAAGTGAGTCATTAAACGTATCTTACTGCAGACTAGTGACTAAACTGTGTGAATGTCTGTATCTGTCTGTCTGTTGGTATATAAGCGGCTGCATGGTTTTGTGAATAGCTATATGAGTGTCTCTATGGGTTATTGATTGGTTGTCTGAGTATCTGTATGGGTGCCTGAGTGTTTGTGTGGGTGGGGTTTGTGTGACTCTGTGCATACATGTGTGAGTGAGTGATTCTATGGGTGCATGGTTTTAAGAGTGCATCTGTGATGGACTGTATGGTTGGGTGAGTGTATGTATGGGTGTGTTAGGGATTGAATGTATATCTCAGTGGTACATGTGTGAGTAACTACATATGTGAAAGGCAGTATATATGTGTGTAAGAGTATATAAGTGGGTATATGTGAGAGTGTGTGATTGTGAGAGCGGCTGTATGGATGAGTGTGTACTTGTATCAGTGATTGTATAAGAGCGTAAGAATGTGGTACTATTTTTATGAGTAAGTGAACTTGTGTGTGTATAACTGCATAGGTGAGTAAATGGGAGTGTGATTAATTATTTGAATGACTGACTAGGTGTGAGAGTACCTCTATGGATGATTGGTGGTGTGTGAGTGTCTATGTAGGTGTATAAATGCATATGATAGACCTGTACTGAGTGACTGTAAGTATGAGTGACTGTACAGGTGAGTGAGTGGATGTGTGTGTAGATCTAAGAGTCAATGAGTGGGTATGTAGTTATTGGTATTGGAGTATCTATGGTTTTGAGAATGGACATCTGAAATTTTGATTGAGTATATCAAAGGGGGTGAGAAGATGCACTAATTTATCACATGGATGACGTCATCAGTGATGTCATTTGAGATGTCATCAGTGATGTCACTGACCATGTCATGAGTGATGTAATATGTGACGTCATCAGCAGTGCATTGCAGGGGCGCGAGTTATAGTTAGCTGAACTAACTATAACGGGGGAATTTCTAGGGTTTTGTACGAGGGAAATGTCCAGCTAACTATAACGCCCCTGAAACCTATTGTTTTTTTAGTGAATTTCTAAGGTTTTTTAAATGCCAATTTCTAACTATAACGCCCCTGAAACCTATGTTTTTTTCAGTGAATTTCAAAGGTTTTGTAAATGCTAAATCCTAACTATATCAGGCCTGAAACCTATGTTTTTTTCAGTGAATTTCTAAGGTTTTGTAAATGACAATTTTGAATGTATTAATTGTTATGCTGATTTTTCTTATACTGATTTACTACATCTTTTAAACTATTTATTTTTAGACATATTTTTTTTAATTACATTATAATTACATTATACATTACAATACAAAATATACTTACTCAGAATGAATTACTTTAGTTTAAATACTTGGCAAATAGGCAACAGACTTTTAAGTACAGTAGTTACAGTTGTTGCAATGGGCAACACAATTTCAAACACAAAGCAACATTGAGCTCAATGTGAACTTCTAGTTAAATGCAATTAGTTACTTTATCGATTACTTTTCTAACTACAGGACAGGATCCTAGATTCAGTCCTTGGGCATCTCCTGTAAACAGTTGAGTAAAAGCGCTTTGGTTGCAGTAGTAATTTTTAAGGAATATTATTGTGTTTTAAAAGTTGACACTTAGAAACTTTTTCCCATAGAATCACCAATGTTATCCTATGGCAGAAAATTCACTTAGCAGGTAAGTAGAGTTATCGTTACTTTTTCTTACTCAGTGGTGGATCCTGGATCCAGCACTGGTCAACCTCCTGTAAACAGTTGAAAGAATGTGTTTAAGTCATACAGACGATATTTTAGGAATATTTTTAATTTGTGAAAATAGACACTGAAACTTTTCTTTTCAACTTAAAACGCGCCACAGTGCGTGTTTGCACAGATCTCACCTCAGGCCCTGCCCCCTACCTTCACCACTGTGCAAACGCGCCCTGTGGGGTGTTTTAGGTTGGGGGATTAAGTCCCCTTGAATCCTGAGGTCCCCTGGTGGCCAACTAGCCCACCAGGTACCTCCAGTAAGCGCCATGGAGCTGCGTTGTAGAGAGGTGTAAAAAGGGGCGTGGCCTCATTACACCTCTCTGCAACGCAGCCCCCTGGCGCATACTGGAGGTTCATGGTGGGCTAGTTGGCCCCCAGGGACCCCCAGTATTGAAGGGGAATTTGTTACCCCTCTGCAAACGCGCCAGGGGGCGCTTTTGCAGAGTGATGAAAGGAGGGGGCGTGGCCTCCTCCCCTATCATGTTTTAAAATTTTTGGGCACTGGGGACCCCATACCTGCTCCCAATTTCTATTTTTTTATTTAAAAAAAAAAAAAACGGGAAGGGGGCCACGTGGCCCCCCTCCCGAGGCCATAATTTGCACCGGGGACCCCATCCCCTGGGGCATGGCCTTTTTTTATGTTTTGTTTTTGGAGGGGGCTGCCTTGCCCCCCGCTGGTGTTCCCTTTTGGCCCCAGGGACCCCATCCCCCGGGGTCGTTTATTTATTTATTTATTTTTAGGAGGGGGGCCCCGGGGTGTGTGGGGGGGCTCGAGCCCCCCCACCCAGGTTTTTTTTTTTAAACAAACAAGCCCCGGGGGGTGGCGGTCCTCGGGGCTGCGGTGGGCCATGAGCCCCCCGCATACATTAAATTAAAGCCCCGGGGGTGGCGGTCCCCGGGGCTGGGGGGCCCCTATGGGCCCCCCATTATGATAAAGATATTGCCCCCGGGACTTGGCCCCCCCGGGGGCTAAATAAAAACGAAGCGCGGGAGCCCGCGCTTCGTTCTTTTTTCCGTCAGCAGGATGCGTGCGATTTTGAAAATTTTCGGGTCCTGGGGGTCCTTGTGCGACTCCCTGAGCAGGCCTAGGGGGTCAGGGTGTTTCTACCCTGCCCCTTGTCCCGTTTTGTGCCTTTTTTTTCGGTTTTCTTGTGCCTCGGTTCTACCGAGGCACAAGATGGCTGCCAACACTTCCTGATTCAGAGTGTTGGCAGCCAATTAGCATTCAGCTCGTGCTTGGGAGGGTTCGGGGAGGGTGCAGGGAGGGTGCGCGGATCCTCCCTGGCCATAGATATCACTAACTTTTTTACCCTAATTTTCTCAGGAACTACTGAACGTATTTACACCATTTAAGCAAAAGGCACAAGTCTGAACTGAGGACTACCTCTTTGCCAAATTTGGTCTAATTCCGTTCAGCAGTTCGGGCTGTAGCTGCGACAACAGATCCTATGGGAAAATGCATGGGGAAAACGCGTTTTTCGGATCCCCTTTTTTCTCGGCCCCTGCTTGACGAATCACCACGAAACTTTCAGGGTAGGAGCGGAGCGGAGCTGGCCATAAGTTTGGAAAATTTCGCGAAGATTCATCAATCGCCGCGAGACTTATTGGAATAGAATGTTGCGGATTTCCTATGGAAAATAGGTCCTAACTATAACTATCTACTGGCGACCGCAGTAGATAATTAATATATATATATATATATTAATCGCCCCCAGCTATGCTAATTTGCATATGGGCTGGAGGGAGGAGCAAGTACTCATGCCAACACACAGTCTGGAAATGAAAGAAAATATAGTTAACTATGTCAGGTACATCGATGACATTTTTGTTTTATGGCAAGGTACACAAGAAAGTGTAGAACAGTTTGCACAAGAATTAAACAACAACACACTCAACCTCTCTTTCACCAGCCATACCAGTAAAGAATGTATACAATTTCTGGACATAGAAATGTATATAGAACAAGACAAAATCCAAACGAGAACATACAGGAAACCTACAGCAGGCAATGCTATCCTGCACGCTAATAGTTTCCATTATGATAGTGTCAAAAAGAGCATCCCCTATGCAGAATGCATAAGAATGAAGCGCAACTGCAGCACGGAAGAGAGTCTAAATAAATCCACTAATGACCTCTTCAATAGACTACAGAGCAGGGGATACGAAACTAAAATCTTAAATAATGCCAAAACTAGAAGTGAGAAAATCACCAGAGAGGAACTTCTATTCACTAAGAAAAGAAACAACCAGGCTAAACATGAACCCACTAAAATAGATACACCAAGATTGATTACAGGGTTTAATGCGTATCATACTTCCCTGCGAAAAATCCTGTACAAACATTGGAACAACATAAGGAATGACCCCATCATAGGACCAACATGCGCTAAAGTCCCTTCAATTAGTTTCAGACGTGCCAAATCCATGCGTCAGGAACTAGTGCGTAATGCACCTACCATCATCAAAAAACCAAATTGGTTTCAAACACCTAAGGGATTCACTAAATGTAGCAAATGCAAAGCGTGTAAACATGGAATGAATACCAAAATAGTCCACATGCCCTTCAGAAACACACCGTATGAAATAAGAGGGAGTTTCAACTGTAAAACAGACTTTGCTGTGTATGTCCTACAATGCACATGTGGTAAAAACGACGTAGGAAGCACCATTCACCCAGCACACATCCGTATCCTGCAACATCTTAGAGCCATCGTGCACAATGACCAAACATATCCAGTTGCCAGACACATAAACTCACAACATGCCGGTAGATCCCAGGATCTTTCCTATTTTGTCATCGACAATATTCCCAAAAATCCAAGGGGAGGCAACAGGCAATTGGCACTTAGGAGACTGGAGTCAAGATACATCATTCTCCTCAATTCCAAAATCCCACATGGGATGAACGCCGATGAAGCTCTCAGTGTCCATCTTTAATAATAAATACACTCTCCGTTCCCACTGTTCCATTCCTCTTAGCGTTCAGTTCTCGCACGCTCTACTATTCTATCTCTGGCATACCCGTCACCTTTCACTTTCTTTTTAACTGTGACTACCTGCCCAAGATATAATTAGATTTTCGTTAACCACGCAACACTGTGTTTGACTGGTTACCTCTCTGCCCACTTGGGCATCAATGTTAAGAACAGTCCCTTGAAACCTAAAACAAATACTCCTTTACTTAAAGTGTATATAAATAGTTCTTCACACATGGGACCAACCGGTGTTTCCTGGCCAGTACTCTACCAACACCTTTGCACTAGGTCATCTAATCTCTTTTTTGAGTACTCGTAATTTACGAAACTAGAAAGCGTATACCTCTCTTTCTCACTTTCTTAGTGCTTTATTTTCTTTCCTTGGGCAAGTTCGCATTTGGGGTTTACATATGTAACCAACACGTTGTAAAAATTGTATAACACCTATTATTCCGTATTTTCTAATTTTTTTCACTGCTATTGTGTGACTATATAACCATAGTACATTTTTTTACTTTGAACGTTACTTATTATATTTTCGTATCAAAAGCAAACTAGGTCTGTCTTCTAGTTGCCATAACAACTAAACCTAACATGACCTTCACTATGTCTATTGCGTTTTTCTGTTGGTTGCTATGACAACCCTAAGAGAGTGTAAAGATAATGATTATTTAACCATGCATGATTAACTTAGAACTGGATGCAGTGAACAAGGCGGTTGTCCCCGCCGAAACGCGTCTGTGCTAAACGTTGGAATAAACTCTTTCTTTGCTGAATTACTCACGGAGTCGGTGCCTGTTTGTTGGACGCTGTCAGGCTGGTATTATATATATATATAGTCGCCGCAGTCTTTGAACTCTGTATTTAATCAATTTGGTATCATGATTACACCATTCAAAGATGGCCACCCCATTGAAATGTAATAGAGTGGGTTGCGTTGCCGTCATCGATTTTGTTGTAACGAGTATGACGTGAATGTATTTAACGTTTGCGCGCGGCGTTTGTAATGAGACACTGATGAAGGAAACTCTGAAATGCGTCTGTCTTGCTGTTTGATTCATCTGCTAAATTAAAAAAGAACCGATATGTAACCCCTCCTGTGAGTGCTTGACTTTGTTGAAAAACAAGTGAGTTGGGAAGCTGAATATTTAACGTGGGGCGCCGCCACGAAATAGCACCCGCCTGCGAGTGACCTGACTTGTCGGTGCGAACTTGGGAGCGTCAATATATATATATATATATATATATATATATAATTTTCCCTGAAAAAAACATAGGTTTCAGGGACGTTATAGTTACAAATTAGCATTTTAAAAACCTTTGAAATTCACTTAAAAAACCATAGGTTTCAGGGACGTTATAGTTAGCTGGACATTTCACTCGTACAAAACCATAGAAATTCCACCGTTATAGTTAGTTGAGCTAACTATAACACGCGACCCCGCAATGCACTGCTGATGACGTCACATAATACATTATTCATGACATGGTCAGTGACATCACTGATGACATCACTGATGACATCTCAAATGACATCACTGATGACATCATCCATGTGACAATCTGATGCACTCCTCACACCCTAATATAACCTTTGATACACCCCCTGTAAAATACAGAGTTCCATTTTCAAAACCATTGAGACACCAAAACTAGTTACTACAAACGCACGCCACGTTTGCAGTAGGTATCTAACATCTGCATTTTACTGGTGTAAACCAGGGCGACTAGCTACAATGTGAAAGGGATCACAGCCCAGAATCACATCTGAAGCGCAACATATGTCATAGAGTTACTGATCACACATCTCAAACACCCATGAAGACCACAACACTCACTGCCACCAGCCTCAGGACATCACCCCCGGACCACCCCCCTCCCTACTACCACTGAGGCAGCGCAGGACAGAGGTCCTTCCAAAAACGGCATGGTCCCTCAGCCACACAATACTTGAATGTTGGCAGATATGGCAAATATGTGTGAAGGACGCAACTCATCCATCAATAATAATAATGTACACAATACCAAGTGTAGCGGTGATGTGCTGGACAGACCTCACTATACAGATCATAAACCTAAACATCTATACATATACTGCTGGTGCTTGTAATGTTGTGGACAGTGGACGCAACCATGTTACCTCAGACAGTGGGAAAGATCTCGGTCATGTACCTGTGTCGTTGTCCCCTGTAAGTGGAAGCGCAGTGGGCTGGTCCAAGGTACGCCACTCCAGCGAAGGAGTATGAATAAATAATCCGGGGCTCTGGGCTTGGGTCACTTGTGAACTGTGATGACCAAAGAGTGTGCCAGGGTGGCGGGCCTCACCCTACCATGAGGCTGCCGCCATGACCACGGGTCTCCTCGACACAGATCCCTGTGAACCCAGCGGCACAGCACCAAAGACTTATGTCTGTACAGACTAATGCCTTCGATCTACACTGCGGACAGCAGGCATCCCAATTCAGATGGAGATGCGATTGCAGATGATGCAGTCCAGTATGCAAGATACATTGCTCCCAGAGCGGCCCTCTCAGACCACGCATCATTGCAGGGTGCACACACGCTGAGTGCTTCAAGTGCCACTAACTCAGTGCACCACAAGTCATCACCACGTGGCATTACTGAGGCAGAATTTAGTAGACAAAAGACATTGCTCTGAGTGCGGCCCCCCCTGGACCACGTATCATCGCAGGGCGCCAAAGGTACTACTTACTCAATGCACCATAAGTCATTGCCACGTGGCCTATTTGAGGCAGAATTCAATAGAGAAAATACATTGGTCCGAGTGCGGCCCCCCGGCCAATGCATCATCGCAGGGTACGTACACGCTGAGCGCCAAAGGTACTACTAACTCAGTGCACCACAAGTCATCGCCATGAGGCCTTATTGAGGTAGAATTCAATAGACAAAAGACATTGCTCGTGCACCATAAGTCATCGCCACGTGGCCTTATTGAGGCAGAATTCAATAGACAAAAGACATTGGTCCAAGTGCGGCCTTCCCGGACCACACATCATCGCAAGGTACATACACGCTGAGCACCAAAGGTACTACTAAGTCAGTGCACCATAAGTCATCGCAAGGAAGAGTGAACAGTTTTATGTCAGCAGTGAGGCATACTATCACTCGAAAATCACCCAAAAATACTTATAATATAAAAAAACCAGAAGAATCGAAGTATATTAATGATTACAATCCAGTGATTTTGAAGATGTGGAATGTAAATATGGACATACAATATGTTACAGATAACTCAATTGCTGTTCCTCGCATACTATCCAAATAGAAGTCCATACCTGGAAAACATATGTCTATATGTGTATATGAAATACTGCAACATTATATATTTTTTTTAAATGTTACAGAAAAAATAAATGAAGGAAAATATGCTGTAATTGGATCTGAAGGAAATTTGATTAATCACAGGAAAATAAGTTGTGATACTCCAGAAGATAGAGAGAGTTTTTCTATTTAGCTCTTCTTCAACTCTTCAAACCTTGGCGGACTGAAATGGAATTACTTGGAGAGTTTGACTGCTATGAAGATTCTTTCAATGCATATAAAGACATTGCTACCAGTGCGGTCCGCCCGGACCATGCATCATAATCACAGGGTGCGCACACGCTGAGTGCTTCAGGTGCCACTAACTCACTGAACCACAAGTCATAGCCACGTGGACTTCTTAAGGCAGAATTCAGTAGGCAAAAGACATTTCTCCCAGTGCAGCCTGCTCAGACGACGCATCATCGCAGGGTGCGCACATGCTCGTTGCTTCAGGTGCCACAAGCTGAATTGCCAATAACTCTGCAGCTCTACTGAACGCCACGTGGCTGTGGGCCTTTGCTGACCGCTGCCTCTGGCCTATACTGCGGTCAGCATGGCTCACAATTAAAATTGAGTGTTAATTCATTAATTACAGAGTCCAGTAGGCAACTAACTACAACATCTTTGAAACCTAAATAATATCCTTTTAAAGTATCTTTGCGCCAAGAATTGTTTTGATATCAATTATAGCTTTAGTACAATCACGAAATTCATCTTGCAAGTCCAAAGGAACACCGAATGGCAGTCTACACTGTGGCCAGCAGAGCTCACAGTTCGAATTCAGTCTTGATTCATGAATTTCAGAGTCCAGTAGGCAACTAACTATAACGTCCCCAAAACCTACACATTTCGACAATATATTACATACATATTTCATCTTTTGCTACCTACACTGCAGTCAGCAGAGCTCACAATTTACATTGAGACATGATTTATTAATTGCAGACAGAATTGTACTCAATGTCCTCGGATTTTGTCAAGAGGCAGTGACAAAAGCATTCCTCGATGTCTGTGCTGACTACTGCCTTCCATCTACATTGCGGATAGCAGGGTTCACAATTCACATCGAGCCACAATTGCAGATGACGCAGTCCAGTAGGCAAGAGACATTGCTCCCAGTGCGGCCCACCCGGACCATGCATCATCGCTGGCTGCGCAGATGCTAAATGCTTCTGATGCCCCTATCTCACTGCAGCACAACCAACTGCACCCTTTCTGATACAATATTTTATGTATAATTTCACATCTGCTGTCCTACCTCAGTGTATCACAAGTTATGAACCCTTTACGATAGAACCTTTTCTTTATGATTTCATATCTGGTACCCGTACCTTAGTGCAGCACAAATCATTGACCCTTTATGATTGAATCTATGTGTCTGATCCAATGATTATTGTTGTACTTGTTGCCAGCATCAACCTTTCCCGAAGGGTTGGCTTACAATCACCCCACACGCATCCACCACAGACGTCACTGAACATGTGACCCTGGTAATAAAAAGGAGTCGAGCGCACGTGCCCATACCCAGTTCCACTATCAATCTGTGTCCGTGTGTTCATTATGTATGCAACATGCTGCCCCTAGGCCCTACCACATTACATAGTGCTCTGGACAGCGTATGCAACCATCTTACCTTTGACAGTGGGGGAAAACTTTAGTTATGTAACATTGTCTCTGTCATTGTACAAGTACGTACGTAGAGACTGCATCATTAGAGTACTGCAAGCAGAGTGTATAGTGAATTTATAAGTGTGTGAGGATCATCGCAGTGATCCGACAACAAGCTTGCATCTAATTGGCTGCCCTCCATGTGCCAAAAACTGAAACTTCAACTTTCCATGGCCATGTATTGCTACAGCTGCAACACTCCACTGAATGTGCAATAAACATTCATATCCACACCGATGTCTCATGTCCACCATCTTTCTTGTGTAGAACTATGGATGAACATAGGGTCAGTATTTCCCCGTACCTTCCATGTTGGCCATATTGTTGGACTTGGCTCACAGAGTGACACTTTGGCTTTTGCATCCCGGATGACGGTAGCACTCCAACACGGACACCCGCATCCAGTGTTGTCAGATTTTTTAAGCTTTCTATAGCCCAAAGCCAACCAAAAAGTAGCCCAATATTGCTACTTTAGGGAAGGAGGGGCAGGGACAGTGTCAAGCAGGCAGTGAATGCATTGGAATTGATGTTGCAGCATTATGCCAAGTAAATATTTGTCTAATAAAGCGATTTAACATACTACTTTGCTGGAGCGCTGTATATATATTTATAATCTGGCAACTAGCACAGACCAAAATTTTACCACACAACTGGAAAAATATAGCCCAATTGTGCGTGATCTAGCCCAATCTCGCGGGGTGCAGCAGCCTGGATGCACAGTGGCAGGCAGTCAGCTCCGGATACTGGGAGTGCATGGGGTGCAGCAGCCTGGGTGCGCAGCGACGGTTTTACACCTCTGGGCAGTACAAGTGTATGGGCTACAGCAGACTGGGGAGCATAATATCAAGAACGGCGATAGCATTATCACCACGATAAGGGGCTTGATAATATGCCCTTGAAAATTCCCAGAGAAGCCCAGGTTCTGGCGTGAAGGACATCAAACCTGGGCTTCTATGGGAATTCACAAGGGCATATTGTCAAGCCCCTTATCGCCGCTTTTGTGGCAGTTTCCTGCTGCTAAAGCGGCAATAATGTTATCGCCGTTCTTGATAATATGGCCCTTGGTGCGCAGCGCCTGTTAGACACCTCTGGGCAGTGGAAGTGGATGGGATGCAGCAGCCTGGGTGCGCAGAGCCGAAACAGAGAATTACGCGTGTACAGTTGTATATAGTCTGCAATTACTAATTCTATACTATCTTTCAGATAACTAAACTTAAGGGTGCAGTATGTCCCGGCACGTGGTTGGAGACACATCGGTGACACAAAGGTGAGCTGTGAAGATTTTCTCCAGTGTCAACACTCCCTCTCTATCTCTTCCTTTCTCTCACTCTCACACTTTCTCTCTTTCTCTGTCTCTTCCTCTCTCTCATTCTTTCTTTCTCTCACTTCCTCTCTCTTTCTCTCTTCCTCTCTTTCACACTGTTTGTTTCTCTTTTCCTCTCTCTCACACTGTTTCTTTCTCTCTTCCTTGTATCTCACTCTTTCTTTCTTTCTTTCTTTCTTTCTTTCTTTCTTTCTTTCTTTCTTTCTTTCTTTCTTTCTTTCTTTCTTTCTTTCTTAATATTTCTCTCTTCCTCTCTCTCACTCTTTGTCTCTCTCTCTCTTCCTCTCTCTCGCTCTTTCTCCCTCTCTCTTCCTCTCTCTCTCTCTTCCTCTCTCTCACTCTTTCTCTCTGTCTCCTTTCTTTCTCTCTCTGTCTTCCTCTCTCTCTCTCTCTCTCTCTTTCTCTCTCTCTTTCTCTCTCTCTTCTCTCTCACACTGTTTCTCTCTTTCTCTATTCCTTGTATCTCTCTCTTTCCCTCTCTCACTCTTTCTCTCTTTCTCTGTCTTCCTCTCTGTCTTCCTCTTTCTTTCTGTCTTCCTCTCTCTCTTTCTCTTTCGCTCTCTTTCTTCCTCTCTCTCTCCTTCTTTCTCTCTCTTCCTCTCTCTCACACTGTTTCTCTCTTTATATCTTCCTTTTATCTCACTCTTCCTCTCTTTCTCTCTCCTTTGCTGGATGCATAACGCACCATCTTATTTTTCTTTTTGTCTTGCAGGCTGTGATTCACAAATTGTCAAGGGGTGTCACACCATGGCTGTACATAGTTTTATTTGTTGTTGTTTTCTTTTAATAAAATATTTTACACACGTAGTTTTATTTGTTGTTGTTTTGTTTTAATAAAATGTTTTATATGTAAATCCAGACATGACTAAGATTCTTACTTATCCAACCTCACAAGCATCTTTTTTATTAAAACTGCAACGCCAGCCGTTTTGTTAGGCTCCACATTTAAAAACGTTCCTGTCACATTTGTTTGTGGGGGGTGAGCAGGGATGGCGGACAAGCAGCTGCTGCTGGGGGATGTCGGAGTACTGTTGGGTGTCTGACCTGCATCATCATTGCCTCCATTGCATCTCTTCTCCGAGACCTCCAAACCGGCGGCCTGGCTCATAAAAGTGCAGGCCCAAGAAGTCGCACCGGAAGAGCTGCGAGCCCACCAGTGGTTCACAGAGGGAGACTTGCGGGCCCAAGAAGGTTGTTGACGGTATGCTAGTGATGTGGGAAGTGGGTGCGTTACCTGCTGATATGGGGAGAGGCAGCGTGAAAGGGGTATCTCTCACAAACAGAGCTCCGGTATGTTTTCAGAAATGCCTCAGACAGATGCCAGCTGACGGACTGAATCACAAAATGGCTTTTCAATGCTCATATAGTAAGACTTATGAACAGTTCGTACCCAGGCTCGCAGAAGGACAACTACGGCCCGTCCGCTCGACTCACAGAGACAGAACTATGAGCCGTCCGCTCCCAAAGGAACAGCAGCGTAGTAGCTCTCAGAGGTACAGGCACAGCAGCGTACTAGCTCGCAAAGGTAGACAGCTGCGAGCCGACGGACTGGCTTCTAAAGGGATACCTCTGAAGTGGTGATGTTGGGCACAGGGAGCGTGAAAGGGTTTTCTTCCTACTAGTGTCCTGGAGTGGAAGTCGTGCTGCCTGGCACTCACCTTTTTCTCCTTTATTGTTAATAAATCTTAAACCTTCACTGCGTTCAAATCATCATTACACAGAGCTCTGCAATATTAAATTGCCCCAGAACCTTTCTTTTATATTTTCACTCGATGCGAGGCTCAAGATGGCTGCTAACACTTCCTAGTTTCAAGTGTTAGCCGCCAATCAGAGGACACTTCCTGCTTTGAAGAGTTAGCAGCCAATCAGAGGCAAGTTCACGCTTGGGAGTAAGGCACTGACCAGATATATATATATATTTTTTCCCTTTAATATCTAAAAACTACTGAATGGATTTACACCATTTCAACAAAACCGCGCTTTCTGGACCAAAACCTTTCTCCCTGCCACATTTGGCATAATTCCGTTAAGCAGTTTGACCTGTAGCCTTGTCTAAAGTTTCCTATGGAAAATCCATTGAGAAAACACGTTCCCCCCCCCCCTTTTTTTCTCAGTCCCCCTTGACCAATCACCCCTAAACTTTCAAGTTAGGAGCTGATCAAAAAAGAGAAACTTTTTGGGAAATTTCGTAAAGAATCTTCAAATGATCCCAAAGTTATAAGCAGATTGAGAACCCCAGGAGGGGGGCCGCGCAACCCTCCTCCCAACATGAGTGAAGCCTCGAGACTACGGGGAACCCAGTGGGCAACCGCAGCCCCAGTGAGCCCCCGCTATTATTGTTTAAGAAATGCCCCCGGGGTAGGTAGGTTAAAAATATTAAAATAAAACACGGGAACCCGCAACCCCAGCGCGAATTGCGCTTTCTTGTTTTCTACCTCTGTTTTTCAGTTTTCTAGTGACTCGCTTCTACCGAGCCACAAGATGGTTGCCAACACTTCCTGGTTTGGAGTGTTGGCAGCCAATCACAGTGAAGCTCGTGCATGGGACTTAGGCTCCGCCCAGATATCGAAACTTTTATTTTTCTAATTTCTCAGCAACTACTGAACCGATTTACACCATTTAAGAAAGGTTGCTTTCTGACCCACACACTACCTTTGTGCAAATTTGGGGTAATTCCGTTCAGTAGTTTCAGGTGTAGCCTTGCACAAAGTTTCCTATGGCAAATTGATTTTTTCACTCTTATTTTTTGAATTTCTAAAAGACTACTAAACCGATTTACACCATTTAAAAAAAAGGTCGCTTTCTGAACCAAGCTCTACCTTTCTGCTAAATTTGGGGTAATTCGGCTCAGCAGTTCGGGCTGTCACTCGTTGCAAAATTTCCTATGGAAATTACCATGGGGAAAACGCGTTTTGGGACCCCCCTTTTTTCTATTTTTCTCAACCCATTCTTGACGAATCACCCCCAAATTTTAAAGATAGGAGCTGACCTAAAACGTGCAACTTTTTGGAAAATTTCATAAAGATTCGTTAAAGGACGCCAAAGTTATTAGCAAATCAAAAAATGCTTTTCCAATGGAAACTAGGTTTTAACTATAACTACCTACTCGCGACTGCCAGTAGGTAATATATATATATATATTCAAAGAGCGTCGCTTGCTCAAGAAATCAGTTGCATGTGACAGGATCGGAAACAAACCCTGAGACCCCGAGCCCCTGTAGCCTCAACTACGCAAGTGGCAGAAATAGGAAGAACAAAAAGCGCAGGGCAAGGCGCCGGCAAAACCACAAGCGTAAACAATGGCAACAACAAGAAACCAAACAGAGGATGGAAACGGAGATAACTAACTCCAGTTTAGCCACCAATAAGACTGTAGTCAATCTAACTGATACCAATCTAACACAGGAGGAGACCAATATACTTGCACTAGGGTTAACATACAGCCCTAAGGTGGATTTCAAATATGCAGAGACAAGGATTGACATCTACAAATTTGTGCGTAAACTCAAGCTGCGCAAATTCTTTGCCCTCCAAGGTCCCAGAAATTCACCAGAGGTACATTCTCATGGCTTGGTTAATGGTGACAGTATACGTGACAATCTTGTTGCTGGTGATGTGGATTTGATTAGGGATTTACAACAGCTCCACAATGAGCAAACAGGAGTTTTGGAAGAAGTGAGCTGTACACCACTGAACAAACCAATGACCAAAACTCCTTTTAAACCCAAATCCACCTTCTATCCCCTCATGTTGAAGGACAATCTTGATTCATTCAATGAAAAGGTTGCAGCGGACCTGAAGAATCTGTATTCTTTGACGGCTAGGGCACCAAAGAAATACAGCAAGCAAGACAATCAGTATTTCCAGCTCATGCAGAAATTAAAAACGAATGATAACATCATAGTGCGGCAATCAGACAAGGGTGGGAATGTGGTGCTATGGCCCAGGGACCAATATATGGAAGAAGCCCTTGCTCATCTCAACAACCGCAACTGCTACAAATTGAGCACGCACCAGATGATGAATGCAGCACGACAGGACTGTTACAACAAATTGTTAGCCTGGAAATCGGCAGGCTTAATTTCAATGGATGAATTTAAATTTCTTAAAGTAGACCACCCCATTACACCAGTTATCTATTTCATCCTGAAAATTCACAAAAGAATGGACAAGCCCCCTGGTAGGCCAATTATCTCAGCCAGGGGTAGTCTGTTGGAAAATATCTCCAAGTATGTGGATCACTTTCTCCAGGAACATATGAAAAGTCTCCCATCTTATATACAGGACACTGGGGACTTTTTGAGAAAGTTGGTCGAAGTCCCATGGAGCCCCGACCTGTTACTCATTTCTATGGACGTTACATCCCTCTACACAAGCATTCAGAACTTGGATGGGGTCAGGGCATGTGAATATTATCTCAATCGGAGATCTATGGGAATGTACTCTCATAACAAGATGTTGCTCACCATGATATCTATGTGTTTAGAGAACAATTGTTTTCTGTTTCAGCATCAGGTATACCAGCAAACGCGTGGTGTGGCCATGGGGGCTTGTTTTTCTCCCAGTTACGCATGTTTGCACATGGGTTACTGGGAGGAGATGGTCCTCATGGCCAGACACCGCGTTATCATAGAGTCGAATATCATTTGCTGGTATAGATTCATTGATGATTTGTTTTTGGTATGGCGAGGGGATGAAGTCAGTGCCAAACAATTTCTTGAAGCAATTAACATCAATGATTTGAACCTGCAGTTCACTTTTGAAATCAGCAATAGGTCAGTCTTTTTTCTGGATGTAGAAATATTTGTTTGTAACAACCAACTACAGACTAAACTACACAGGAAAGACACTGCGGGAAATACGGTGTTACATGCACTCAGCCACCACCCACAACATCTGATCAATAGTATCCCCTTTGGTGAGATGCTAAGGATGCGTCGTATTTGTAGCACAGAAGCTGATTTTCTTAAAGCCCAAAATGAATGCAGGGAACGTTTCAGGGAGAGAGGGTATGCAGAATCTATACTCTCTAGGGCTGTGTTGAAAGGTAATAACATTACTAGAACTATGGCACTGGCACCCAAAGTAGCCCCACCAAATGATCTAACAGTCATCAACACTGAAGATACACGGATTATATTGACCTTTAGTACACAGCACAGAGCAGTACGCAAAATCATTAACAACAATTGGTCACTAGTCCGGGCTGACCCAGTGTTGGGTAATTCTCTATCAAAGAAACCAAATATAGCTTTCAGAAAAGCACGCTCAATGAGCAATTTGCCAGTGAGTAGTAGCCCTGAATTGAGCCAATCCAAATCATGGTTGTTGGCAAGAAAAGGGTTCTACTGCTGCAATGTATGCAAAGCATGCAGATATGGAGTTAATCGAAAAACATATCTGACTCCATTTCTTCCTGAACCTGTGCCTATCTCCAAATACCTTAATTGTAAGACAGATTTTGCGGTGTATGTGCTGGAGTGCCCCTGTGGCCTGCGGTATGTTGGCAGTACCAGGCTGCAGGTTCACAAGCGGGTACTCCAGCATATGCGAGCAATCACTAATAAGGATTTGACCTTGCACGGCACTAACTGCGTTAAGTGGGCGCAAGGTGCGCGAAGCGCTCCGCGTGCTCACTGTGCGCGCACGGTGCGCGAAGCACACCGTGCGCGCACGGAACGAACTGCGTGAAGTGGGCGCGCACGGCACGAACGGCGTAAAGTAACTTAGCATTTAAAAAACCGTACAAATTCACTGAAAAAACCATAGGTTTCACACACGTTATAGTTAGGAATTAGCATTTAAAAAACCTTGCAAATTCACTGAAAAAACCATAGGTTTCACACAAGTTATAGTTAGCTGTACATTTCACTCGTAAAAAACCAATGAAATTCCACGTTATAGTTAGTGCAGGCAACTATAACTCACGCGACCGCAATCCTCTGCTGATGCTAATACTGTATTTAGACACTTATTTGCCCATGTCTTCTTCCATTAAATTTTAGCTATACATATATTACAAATATTTTTTTTTCATAAAGACACATATGTCATCAGTAGAGGATTGCGGTCGCGTGAGTTATAGTTGCCTGCACTAACTATAACGTGGAATTTCATTGGTTTTTTACGAGTGAAATGTACAGCTAACTATAACTTGTGGGAAACCTATGGTTTTTTCAGTGAATTTGCAAGGTTTTTTAAATGCTAATTCCTAACTATAAGGTGTGTGAAACCTATGGTTTTTTCAGTGAATATATACATATATGAATTCCAAAAAGCTCTCTCCCACTTCCACGACGGCGAGGAAGAAGCACACGGACACCAATTCGTGCTTCGCAGGTTTTAATAAAGATCAGCCCCACACAACACGCCATTACGCGTTTCGGCCACCAGATGGCCTTGATCACATAACGTACAATATATATATATATTCACTTAAACATGTTATAGTTAGGTGGATATTTCACTCGTAAAAAACCAATGAAATTCCCCCGTTATAGCTAGTTCAGATAACTATAACTCGCGCGCCCGCAATCCACTGCTCATGACATCACATATTACATCACTCATGACATGGTCAGTGGCATCACTCATGACATCACTGATGACATCATCCTTGTGATAGAGTGGCGGTCTCATGAGTTATAGTTATCTGAACTAACTATAACGGGGGAATTTCATTGGTTTTTCACGAGTGAAATATCCACCTAACTATAACATGTGTGAAACTTATGGTTTTTTAAGTGAATTTGCAAGGTTTTTTAAATGCTAATTCCTAACTATAACGTGTGTGAAACCTATGGTTTTTTCAGTGAATTTGTACGGTTTTTTAAATGCTAATTTATTTCTGTATTATTATTTTTTTTATATATTTATTTTACAATAAACTACGCACCCCGCGATTTTTTTTTTCTGCCTTCGGGGTCCTTCAGGGACCCCCTGACAAAGGCTAGGGGGTCAGGAACTCTCGACCCTGCCCCCTTTTCACGTTCGCCACCTTCCTTTTTCACTCTCGCACTGAAAACAAACAAAATGGCGGCCGACACTTCCTGATTTCGACCGATTCGAACGTTGACTAACATGTAACCACCAATCAGAATTACGCTCGCGCACGTTAGGGTGCTCGCACGGTGCGCGCACGGTGCACACACGGTGCGCGCTTATAGATATTTACATGCTTTTAAATGCTATTTTCTCAGGAACTACTGGACAGATTGACACCAGACCTGCAAAAGGCACTTCCCTGACCTGAGGACTACCTCTGCCAAATTTCAAGTAATTCTGTTCAGCCGTTCGGGCTGTACCTTCGACTAAAGGTCCTATGGAAAAATGCATGGGGAAAACGCGTTTTGGGACCCCCCTTTTTTCTCGGCCCCCGCTTGACGAATCACCCCAAGACTTTCAGGGTAGGAGCTGAACGGAGCGCCCCATCAACCGGCGCCAAAGTTATTCAAAATAGAATTTTCAGATTTCCTATGGAAACTCGGTCCTAACTATAACTATCTACTGGCGACCGCCAGTAGATAATGTTTATATATATATGAAACGCGTCAGGCTGGTGGACACGAAAGAAGGGATGAGAAGCTGCCTGCCTTGGGAAAATAAAGGATGTTTCCTACCTGCATTTGGAGTGCGGCCTCGTATCTGGGGGAACCTGTTTGGGATGACATTAATCACGGCGCTTCCAGGCCGTGGAGGCTACGCACCGCCCTGAAGTGGGGTCTGCGTGAGGGAAATTGAAATGCTCTCGTGATCGGCAGAGCAGGTGCCTTAATTAGACTGGCAGAATCTGATTCCAGCTCACAGGAGAGCTTTTTAAATTGGTCCGTGAAAAAGGAACATGAGCACTTAAACCCATTGAAGGGTAAACCCACTGGAGGGTAATTAATGCATAAATTCACTGCAGGTCCCAGCATGCACCTCTAAACAGGGGATATTTAACGTGCACACCGGAAGCAGCACACCGGGAGCAAACATTTGTTAAATTTTGTGCGTGGGACAGTGCAGTGCACGCAATTCTTAAGCTGCTCAACTTGGCCTCTGAAGAAAGGGAAAGCATTCCCTGAAACGTGTCAGGCTGGTGGACACGAAAGAAGGGATGAGAAGCTGTCTGCCTTGGGAAAATAAAGGATGTTTCCTACCTGCATTTGGAGTGCGGCCTCGTATCTGGGGGAACCTGTTTGGGATGACATTAATCACGGCGCTTCCAGGCCGTGGAGGCTACGCACCGCCCTGAAGTGGGGTCTGCGCGAAGGAAATTGAAATGCTCTTGTGATCGGCAGAGCAGGTGCCTTAATTAGACTAGCAGAATCTGATTCCAGCTCACAGGAGAGCTTTTTAAATTGGTCCGTGAAAAAGGAACATGAGCACTTAAACCCATTGAAGGGTAAACCCACTGGAGGGTAATTAATGCATAAATTCACTGCAGGTCCCAGCATGCACCTCTAAACAGGGGATATTTAACGTGCACACCGGAAGCAGCACACCGGAGGCAAACATTTGTTAAATTTTGTGCGTGGGACAGTGCAGTGCACGCAATTCTTAAGCTGCTCAACTTGGCCTCTGAAGAAAGGGAAAGCATTCCCTGAAATGCGTCAGGCTGGTGGACACGAAAGAAGGGATGAGAAGCTGCCTGCCTTGGGAAAATAAAGGATGTTTCCTACCTGCATTTGGAGTGCGGCCTCGTATCTGGGGGAACCTATTTGGGATGATATATATATATATATATATATTCACTGAAAAAAACATAGGTTTCAGGCACGTTATAGTTAGCTGGACATTTCCCTCGTACAAAACCCTAGAAATTCCCCTGTTATAGTTAGTTCAGCTAACTATAACTCGCGCCCCCGCAATGCACTGCTGATGACGTCACATATTACATCACTCATGACATGGTCAGTGACATCACCGATGACATCTCAAATGACATCACTGATGACATCACTGATTACGTCATTCAGTGAGTATGTGTTTCTGTAAAGTTTTAATATGTTTACTATATATAGGGAAAGGCCTGTTGAAGAATGAGTGGGTGTACAAGTGTGTGAATGGATGATTTTGTAGGTGTGTAACTGACTCTATAAGTGAGTCATTTAATGTATCTTACTACAGACTAGTGACTAAACTGTATGAATGTCTGTATGTGTCTGTGTGTCGGTGTATAAGTGGCTGCATGGTTTTGTGAATAGCTATATGAGTGTCTATATGGGTTATTGATTGGCTGTCTGAGTATCTGTATGGGTGCCTGAGTGTTTGTGTGCGTAGGTTGTGTGTGACTCTGTGCATAGATGTGTGAGTGGGTGATTCTATGGGTGCATGGTTTTAAGAGTGCATCTGTGATGAACTGTATGGCTGAGTGAGTGTATGTATGGGTGTGTTAGGGATTGAATGTATATCTCAGTGGTACATTTGTGACTACCTACATATGTGAAAGGCAGTATATATGCGTGTAAGAGTATATAAGTGGGTATATGTGAGAGTGTGTGATTGTGAGAGTGGCTGTATGGATGAGTGTGTGCTTGTATCAATGATTGTATAAGAGCGTAAGAATGTGGTACTATTTTTATGAGTAAGTGCACTTGAGTGTGTATAACTGCATAGGTGAGTAACTGGGAGTGTAATTAATTATTTGCATGACTGACTAGGTGTGAGAGTACCTCTATGGATGATTGGTGGTGTGTGAGTGTCTATGTAGGTGTATAAATGCATATGATAGTCTTGTACGGAGTGACTGTAAGTATGAGTGACTGTACAGGTGAATGAGTGGAGGTGTATGTAGACCTAAGAGTTAATAAGTGGGTATGTAGTTATTGGTATTGGAGTATCTATGGTTTTGAGAATGTACGTCTGAAATTTTGAGTCGGTCTATCAACTGTTAAATTAGGGTGTGAGAAGATGCAGTAATTTATCACATGGATGACGTCATCAGTGATGTCATCAGTGATGTCATTTGAGATGTCATCATTGATGTCATCAGTGATGTCACTGACCATGTCATGAGTGATGTAATATGTGACGTCATCAGCAGTGCATTGCGGGGGCGCGAGTTATAGTTAGCTGAACTAACTATAATAAGGGAATTTCTAGGGTTTTGTACGAGGGAAATGTCCAGCTAACTATAACGTGCCTGAAACCTATGGTTTTTTCAGTGAATTTCAAAGGTTTTTTAAATGCCAATTCCTAACTATAACGTGCATGAAACCTATGGTTTTTCAGTGAATTTCAAAGGTTTTTTTAAATGCTAATTCCTATCTATAACTTATCTCTAAAGATATCATGAAAAGCATTCTTTTTTAAAAGTAGGGTGCACATTAGTTTTGTGGAAAAGCATCTTTGTGATTGGTTAAGAAAAAGCAGTTTCAACGTGGAGTACATATCATAGGATAAAATTTGCTCAGCTCAACCACACCAGCTACTTGCATTTGGAAGGCACTGTTCGAACGTAAAACAATCGTCAACTTTTAACCTGCACGTGTCGTTAAATGTTCAAGAAAATGTTACAAAAAAATATCGTTAAGTTTTAAAAAATGTATGAACTTTTAACCTGCACGTGTTGTAGAATGTTCTAGAAAGTGTGTTGATAGAATACGTTGCACTTCTGACTTCTATGTGTTGTTGAATATTAAAAAAACGGTTCATATGGAAAATTAAAAAAAAAAACAATAGAGAAGCTTTGAAACCTAAAAGAATCAAGGAACTATTCTAATTTATTCTTTACATGTATTTATGTGTGCAGCAACACAATTATAGGCACAACAGCACTAGGAAGAGGAAGAAGCAGGGAGTGGGGGGAGGGGCGGAGATGGGCAGAATGGCACACATGCACAATTAAGTACAACACACATATAGACTAACAATGGCCCAAATGAAACACACCAACAAGGAGACCAAGTCACACAACCCACCAACATCACACCACTGAACAAGCATAGAAGTGAAAACCACGCTGCATTCATACAGGATGTGTACAAAGGCCAGTCGTTGGTGTTGTGGGATGTCTGCGACCGTGGTCATCATGGATGAGATGCCCAGCATGTGGCACATGGTCGAGTTAACTGTGTGTTATGTTACCAAATGGCTGCTCCTCCCTCCCACGGGCCCCCACACTTTTGTACGGTGCGCTGTTGTATCTCGTGCACTCGTACGGCACACCATTGTAATGCCTATTTGCGCATGTCCTGCTACATTCCAACTACAACATCACAGTGCTGTTTGGCGGTGGTGCATGCCACTTTACAACATCGACTGCTGCAGCTCTTGTAGCAGGCCACACCAGAACACAGAGACACACTTACCGCACTTCCTGTACATGGACATGTCTGAGACACCCCGTTCCCCTTGCCGGATAGGCACACCCCTGCACTGACCAGTGAACCCCAGACCAGCACACGCCAGTTGTGCATGCAGGAGGATGCGTGCGTAGCTACACATCCAGGCTCACTGCCAACGCTGAGGTGACAGCACACTGTGATGTTGCAGGGCTCGTGCCTATCATGCTAAGACAATGACCACAGGGACACACTTACTAAGATGTGGGTTTGGGGGGCATTGGCGGTCCTGGAGTTGTTGAGATGAGTCTTCTGGCCCTCATGGGTATCCTTGTCTCATGCTCATTGACTCTATGGCACCTGTGGGTGTTCTGATGTGGCTCTTGGCTGTGTTCCCTTTCATGGTGCAGGTAGTTGTCCTGCTTAACACCAGCAGAAAGCAGGTGTAAAATCCCTGGTGCTAACGTGTCTTATCGCCGGAATTTGTTTCGCATTGCAATTGGTGTGAAAGTTGTGATGTGATTTTTTTCGTGTGCAGAACAATATACGAACTGAGCAGTGTATCTCGTCAAGATCCAGCACCTGACGCACTATTCCCAATCAATATAAATACAATGAGATTTCTTAATAGATTTTGTGTGTACACTGTAAGTGCAGCCAATACCTCAGTGCAATTCAATACAGGATTTTAGTATTTAGAATAAATCGGAAAGGTGCACCTCGTGTCTTTTTGCACGGGAACGGCTACTCTCCATTTCATTATCAGCACTTTAACGGAAGTAAAGTTGAGATAAATCTAACACACTATTCAGAAGTTGGTGCAAACTGCAGATATCACCAGTATTCCAGCGATAAGTGCCCCAAAATTTAACACCATGGTAGACTCCATCAAATAACAGTAATAAGAACAAGAAAGAGTCACACTGCAGTTAAGAGAACAACCAAAAACGTTATTAATTGTTTTTTCAAACTTTATTTTTTATAATAATAAATATATAAACGATAAACTATTTTCAAACTTTATTTTTTTATTAACATATATATGAACAATAAACTAATAAACAAAATGTAACAACAATAATACAAAACAACAAGGCGGAACACTCCTGTGGGGACCATGGATGTCGACGACAGACCTGGAAAATCAGAAAGATTGTTAAAAAAACAACAACATGGTTTTCTCAACAAAATACCACAAGAAACAAATCACAGATATATAAAATGCATACAGCTAACAAAATGTTATAAGTTTAACTTACAAAAACTGTAAATGTTGCCACTTTAAAATATTTACCGAATCTGAGGAATTTTTTTTGCAGAAGGCACCACGCCCACAACGTTTTTCTTCAGTGGTGAGGAAATTTTTTACTTTTCCCAAGGGGCAAACAAAGACCAATGCCACCTTCGTCACTCGCAAGATTTGCCAAAGAGTTCTGTTACAAGGGGATCCTAACAAAAAATACTTGTGCGGCACAGCAAGTATGATGAAACACCTAAGGACCCTTCATCCAAACAATCTTGCACGAGAAGAGTGCAAACAGATGAGAAACACTCCTGTTCTGTATCTGTAAAAAAGAATCACAAATAAATGTATATTAATAACTTTCAAATTTATACTATTCCATTACTGTACAAACACATTTTATATAAAAACTGACTAAGAAACTATAGCCCTGAACCACAAGTGTGACGATCGTTAAAACACTACATGCATAGTGCATACTACTTTGAAGCAGTTCATGCCCTAAAGCCTACCTCACTAAAAGACTACATGCTAACTGACTAAATGATTACAGTACTATAAGGAGACACACTGGGTGAGTGACAGGGTGTTTGCTAGAAGAGTATGAATACTAACTTGGGAATAGAAGGTGTGAAACACAACTGTGTAGGTGATTAGAGGACTACATCCATACTGCATAGGCATTTAAAGCAGTCCATGTGCTAAGGCCTGGCTCGCTGCTTGACTACTTGGGTACTGACTGAATGATTAGAATACAGCAAGGAGAGTGCCTAGGTGAATATATAAGTGCTAGGCTTTTCGCACAGGGAATGGATTAGTACTTGGTACTGAATGGGTCACTAGAGGAGTGCAAAGGCAGTGACAAGTGCTGGACTGTATGGATACTGACTAGGAAATTGAAAGTGTGAAAGACAAGTGTCTAGGTGGTTAGAAGACTGCATGCATAGTGCATAGGGGTTTGAAGCAGTCCATGTGCTAAGGCCTGGCTCAGTGTATGAATACTTAGGCACTGACTGAATGATTAGAGTACTGCAAAGATAGTATCTTGGTGAATTTATAAGTGTTTGGGTTTTAGCACAGTGAATGGATTAGTACATGGTGCTGAATGGGTCACTAGAGGACTGCAAAGGGAGTGACAGGGTATTTCCGGGAAGTGTATGGAAACTGACTAGGGAATTGAAGGTGTGAAAGACAATTGTGTAGGTGGTTAGAAGACTGCATGCATAGTGGATAAGGGTTTGAAGCAGTCCATATACTAAGGCCTGGGTCACTGGATGAGTACCTGGGTACTGACTGAAAGATTAGAGTACTACAAGGAGAGTGCCTGTGTGAATTTATTAGGGTTTGGCGCAGTGAATGGATTAGTACATGATGCTGAATGGGTCACTGGAGGAGTGCAAAGGCAGTGACAGGGTGTTTGCTGGAAGTGAACAGATACTGACTGGGGAATTGAAGGTGTGGAAGACAAGTGTGTAGGTGGTTAGAGGACTGCATGCATAGTGGATAGGGGTTTGAAGAAGTCCATGTGCTAAGACCTGGCTCAGTGCATGAATACTTAGGCAGTGACTGAATCATTAGAGTACTGGAAAGAGAACGTCTTGGTGAATTTATAAGTGTTTGGGTTTTGGCACAGTGAATGGATTAGTACATGCTGTTGAATGGGTCTCTAGAGGACTGCAAAAGAAGTGACAGGATGTTTCCTGGAAGTGTATGGATACTGACTAGGGAATTGAAGGTGTAAACGACAAGTGTATAGTATGTTAGAACACTACATGCATACTGCATAGACATTTTAAGCAATCTATTTGGTACTTAGAAACTGACTAAATAATCAGACTACTTCTAGGACAGTGCTTAGGTAAAACTTTAAAATTTTCAGTTCTGCCACAGTGAACAGAATAGTACATGGTACTGCACCTTAGTGTCAAACCCTGACTCATTTTATCAACGCATAAGCAAAGACTAGTTTCTAATGCTACTAAAACTTGACAACATGAGAGGTTTTAAATTAGTTATCTGTCAGCAAATACACGATGTTACCAAATACTTCTCTCACAGTGGTTCCCAAATGCACACAGACTCACAGTGTGATTCTAGACAAACAACACTAATCCTAGCAGATTACCAAAACTCATTCACTACAGTGGAAGTGGTAAGGGAACTGCACACACTCTACATATTTCACGACTGCACTTTAGTGTCAATGCCTGACTCATTTAATCAACGCATAAGCAATGACTAGCTTCTAATGCTACTAAAACTTGACAACATGACAGGTTTTAAAATAGTTATCTGTCAGCAAATACACGATGTTACCAAATGCTTCTCTCACAGTGATTCCCAAATGCACACACACTCACAGTGTGATTCTAGACAACAACCACTATACCCAAGAGTTTACCAAAAATCATTCACTACTGTGGAAGTGGTAAGGGAACTGCACACAATCTTCATATTTCAGGACTGCACTTTTGTGTCAAAGCCTGACTCATTTAATCAAAGCACAAGCTAAGACTGGCTTCTAATGCTACTAAAACTTGACAACATGACCGGTTTTAAAACAGTTATCTGTCAGCAAATACACGATGTTACCAAATGCTTCTCTCACAATCCTTACCCAAATGCACACAGACTCACAGTGTGATTTTAGACAAGCAACACTATCCTAGGAGTTTACCAAAACTCATTCACTAGTCTGGAAGAGTTAATGGTACTGCACACAATCTACATATTTAAGTACAGCACATCAGTGTCAAAGCATGACTCATTTAATCAACGCATAAGCAAAGACTGGATTCTAATGCTACTAAAACTTCACAACATGACAGGTTTTAAAACAGTTATCTGTCAGCAAATACATGATGTTACCAAATGCTTCTCTCACACTGATCCCAAATACACACTAACTCACAGTGTGATTCTAGACAAGCGCCACTATCCCTAGGAGTTTACCAAAACTCATTCACTACAGTGCAAGTGGTAAGGGAACTGCACACACTCTACATATTTCACGACTGCAATTTACTGTCAATGCCTGACTCCTTTAATGAAAGCATAAGCCATAACTGTCTTCTAATGCTACTAAAACTTGACAACATGACAAGTTAAAACAGTTATCTGTCAGCAAATACACGATGTTACCAAATGCTTCTCTCACAGTGGTTCCCAAATGCACACAGACTCACTGTGTGATTCTAGACAAACAGCACTATCCCTTGCACTATACCAAAACACATTTCTTCATCTAGAAGTAGTATTACATTTTAGTATAGAAACATAACATAACTCATTTCACAAATTCATAAACAATGACTGGTTTCTAATTCTACCAAAATATAAAAACAGCACAGTTATCTGTCTACAAACACATGAAAAACACAAATGCATATCACAGAATGGTTTCTACATGCACACACATTGTAGAGAAAAAAAGTACTCCCTACACTTTAGCAGGAGAAATACATTAGTCTGATTAAAATCAAAATAGTCTACATACATCCCCTTACAATTAAATAACTCATCTTTCAAGTTTTATTGTAGATTAAGAAGTATATCAATCACTCACCATATTTTCTTTTACAGAATCTCTGCACTGTGCACCTCTCAGCAAAATCAAAGAATGGAAAAGTTTCCCTTTCATTTTCCACACATATACATGTAAACATCAAATCACAATCCTTCACACATAAACTCAAAAGCAAACACACAATTCTATTGGTTAAACATTTCAACCCTTTCCAACTGAAATACATTTCAACCCTTCCCCCAATCTGCCTTCTGCCTGTTACCATAGAAACAGGTCATGGAACACTGCACTGAGCTCACTGGTCACAAGTTCAGCGCCCAATGTTACTAAACAAGACAGGAAGTGTGCTTGACTTTTCAACATATCAGCTTATCATATATAATGTTCCTTACAATCTATTTTTGTTAACCAATAAGAATCATACCTTTAAAAAACAGAAATATACACCCTACCTTTCAGTGTAGAACGTAGTCATACAACCATTGATTTCTTGTCTTTTTTTAAAAAACATTGCCGTGGATCCGCGCACCCAACGCGTGAGAATCCGTGCACCCAACGCGTTAGGATGCGCGCACCGTGCGCGTATTTCGCAGTTTTTTTTTTTTTAAAAGGGGGCCTCAGGGTGTCCTCCTGGGACCCCCTAAGCACCTCTAGAGGGTCAGAGTATTTCCACTCTGCCCCCTTTATATGTTTTACACACTTTTCCCCTTGCTTCTTCAGCCTCGCTTCTACCGAGGCAGAAAATGGCCGCCAACAGTTCCTGGTTTCGAATGTAGAGAGACACCCGATAGCCAATTAGCATTCAGCGCGCGATCGGGAGGGTGCGCGCTCGGTTCGGGGAGGGTGCGCTTACGGTGTGTGTAGGGTCTGCGGATCCTCCCCGGCCATAGATATCACTAACTTTTTTACCCTCATTTTCTCAGGAACTACTGAACAGATTCACACCATTTATGCAAACGGCATGAGTCTGAACTGAGGACTACCTCTTTGCCAAATTTGGTGTCATTCCGTTCAGCGGTTCGGGCTGTAGCTGCGACAACAGATCCTAAGGGAAATTGCATGGGGAAAACGTGTTTTGGGACCCTCCTTTTTTCTCGGCCTCCGCTTGACGAATCACTACAAAACTTTCAGGGTAGGAGCAGAGCGGAGCTGGCCAAAAGTTTGGAAAATTTCTCGAAGATTCGTCAATCGGCGCCAGACTTATTGGGAATAGAATGTTGCGGATTTCCTATGGAAAATAGGTTATAACTATCTACTGGCGACCGCCAGTAGATAATATATATATATATATATATATTCACTGAAAAAACCATAGGTTTCACACACGTTATAGTAAGGAATTAGCATTTAAAAAACCTTGCAAAGTCACTGAAAAAACCATAGGTTTCACACACGTTATAGTTAGGAATTAGCATTTAAAAAACCTTGCAAATTCACTGAAAAAACCATAGGTGGAAATGGTTTTTTTTGATTTACGAGGTCCTTTAGGGACCCCCTAAGAAGGTCTAGGGGGTCAGGGAGTGTCTTCCCTGCCTCCTTTTCATGTTTTAGAAATCGGGTTAAAAGTAATTCATTTCTGATGCGTGCGTGCACCGTGCGCGCATGCGTGCAAGCACCGTGCGCGCACCAGCAATTTTTTTTATTAAACAAAATGGTTTTTTTTTATTTACGAGGTCCTTTAGGGACCCCCTGAGAAGGTCTAGGGGGTCAGGGAGTGTCTTCCCTGCCTCCTTTTCATGTTTTAGAAATCGGGTTAAAAGTAATTCATTTCCGATCCGTGCGTGCACCGTGCGCGCATGCGTGCGAGCACGGTGCGCGCACGGTGCACGCATACGTGCGAGCACCGTGCGCGCACGACAAGTCATGTGATTACGAAACAACACTTTTCATTGGTTCATAGTAGTTTCTGTTCCAGAATCTTCAAACACCACACCCACTCCCCTCACTATTTCTTCTTATTTCCTGAGAGAAGGTTGCTGAACAGCTACTCGAGTGAAATCTTACTTGAAAATGGCAGAACAGCAGTCAACTTCAGGGAGTGAGGAGGAGACCTTTGTGGAACCACCAAGGAAGAGCAAACAAAAACACTCTTTCATCTGGAATTATTTCACCTTTCCAGAGGGCCAAAAGAAGGTGAATGCGCCGAAGGTGACATGCACTATTTGCGGAAGTGTCTTATCTAGAGGAGATCCAAGCAAGAAATACTCCTTTAGTATTTATTCAATTCTGAGGCACTTCAAAACAGTGCATCCTATACGCTATGCTCGAGAAACAACTAGAGCCCTAAGGGACAACCCTCCACCTGCTCAGCCGAGCACATCATCTGCAGCCGCAGATTCACCGTGCACCAGGCCACTGGACATCCGCCCCCTTTTCCAGAAGGTGCACATACATTGCAATGTGTGCAATGCTGTTATTTGCTACGGTGAGAGCAGCATAAACTTGATTGAAAACAGAATAAAGCAGCACACATGCTCCAGCCCATAATTTTTTTCATTTTTTTTTTGTTCCTGTTGAACAGTTTTTCATTACCAGTTTTTTTTTTTGGTGCTCTAAAAAAATAAAAAAAATATACAAAATTGTTAAAAAAAAAAAAAAGACAAAACAAAAAAGACAAAAAAAACAGTTCTTTTCAGAACTCACTTCACTTCTCCAAGAAGAGCTATATTCCTAATATACTGTGTTGTAATTTTATTGAATGAATGTGTAGTGTATACATGAATGATTGAAATGATTGAAATGACTGAAGAGGAGGAAAGGACAGACAGAATGAGTGAGAAAAGGAAAGTATGATCAGTCATGAAAGGGAAGTGAAAGACTGACTGCAACAAAAGGACTAATGGTAGAGGGTACAGGTAAGAAGAGTGAATGAGTAAGGGAATGGCAGTGAGTAATGGAGAGTGATGGAGGGGAAGTGAGAAAAGGGGAGTAAGGGACGGAGATAGGAAAAGGGAGTAACAGATGAAGCGGATGAAGTACAGCAGGGTAAAGGGATTGAAAGTAAGAGAAGTGGAGTGATGGTGAGATAAGGGGTATGAGGATTAGAAAAGGGGGTAAGGGAAAGTGAGAGATGGGGAGTGAGGGGATGGAGGGATTTAGGAAACTGGAGTGAGAGAAAGGGAATCAGGATTTCAATGAGCAAAGGAGAGTGAGGGAGAGTGAAGGAAAGAATGCGAAAAGATGAAGGGGTGTGAGATACAGACAGGAGGAAGTGAAGTAGGAGAATAGGAGTGACTATGAGCAAAGGATAGTGACAGTTAGGGAAGGTGAGGGAAGGAGAATGATGGAGAAGGTTAAAAAATTAACATAGATGGAAAATGAGTGATGGAGAGAGGAGGAGTGGTAGAAACAAAGGGGCAGATTTATGTTAGACTTGCGCCACTTTTACGCCGCCGTTGCGTCACTTTTGTGACGCAGCGGCGGCGTAAACCCTGCGCCACGTTGCGCCTTATTTACATCGTGATGCAACTATGGAGATGCGTCATGGTGTAAAGCCCTGCGCCACATTAAACCTGCGTCAGGTTTAATGTATGCAGGGTGGGCGTTCCAGCGGAAAAAGCCTCGGAAAAGTGATGTAGTGAAATCTACAAGATTTCACTCAGTCACTTTTCTGACGCTGCTGTGTCAAAACCTTGCGCCTGCTTGAAGCAGGCGTAAGGCATGACGCAGCATGTTAGGTATGGGCAGCCCCTAAACATTGCTGGAGTTGCGTGGTGCTTGCGACACGACTCCAGCAATGCGCCACCCTTACGCCATCAGATGCATCACGCATCTGTTTATCCTTGTGCCACGATGCGCTGCATTGTAAATGCGGCGCATCTGTGGTGGCGCAAGGGTAAACTTGCGTGACGCATCTTTGCTGGCGCATCCCTGCTGATTTGCAGGGATGCGCCAGGAAACATAAATCTGCCCCAGAGATGTTAAGGAAATTAAGGGTAAGACAGACAAAGGGAGAGAGACAGAAACAGAGACAGAGAGCAAGGAACTGAGAAGGAGTAAGGCAGTTAGAATGACTGAGACATATGGAGACAGGGAGAGAAACATGGTTGAAAAAATAGTGATGGAGGCAGTAAACCTAGGGGAGTAGTAGAGAAGGAGTGAGGGAGTTACGAAAGAGCAGTAAAGGAAGAAGAGAGAGGGAAGGGGAATGAGAAAAGCAGAGTGAGAAGAAGTGAAGAAAAGGGAGCATGAAAGTGAAGGGGTGAGAAATACAGATATTTTAAACTTACCTGACCAACAAAATAACTTAATTAGAAATAAATGTTTTTTTTTAATTACAAGAAAAATGGATTCAATTTCCTAAATTTTCTTTCTCGATCTGAAAAAAAAGAAAAACAGTAGTAATATTTAACAATACATTTTAGAATACAGTACACATATTTTCATATTTAGCAAAGTATTTTTTTGCCCTTTTTTGCTGTTTTCAGATAATATTGAATTTCACTGAAAATAGTGATATCAATTGCATTCATGACTTAACAGCGGGCAAAAAATAAACAATCTGAAAGATTGTTTAAAAAAGCCCTGAATCTATCCTAAGTAAAACATACCTTGATAGAAATGTAACATATATATTAAAAATATCTTCTAAGAACAATAACTATTTGCAATAAATAACGTCTGTAAATCTTGTTGCTTAAGCACATACACCAAAATAATATCTGTCAAAGAAGTCCACAATAGAAACATTTACCTTTCCATGAGGCCAAATGGTAATTTTTAAATCCTTTTTTGGTGAAATATCCAATGATAATCCTATAAAATCGAAATAATGGTTTCTTCAGATGCTGCAATTTGTATCTAAAATTTGGGTTTTAGAAAAATTAAGTAGGAATTTGGTAATTCTGCAGGCAAACGTTGCTTGAAAATCAATTGAGAACGTTTACACAGTGTCCAGCCTTTTTCACATTTTAGATAAACTGTGTAATGACCAGAAGTTATAGAAGGTCCATCATGGAAAATTATTGCAACTGCAACAAAAGTCTTTCCTGATATTGATAATTGATTTCCTACAAACTTCTTTATTAAAGTGTCCAATTTTGTTCCATCAGCTCTACAACGTTGCATCATTAAAATTATATACTGTCCATATTTCTTTAAAAATAATGTTGATAACATTTCTGATTTACATTGAGAACATTCCATGTTGTGATTTGCATCTTTAACTAATTTACTAAAAGTCACTGATTTACTCTCTGGTAATGTTAAATGTATGAACCTTTCAGAATCAACATTAGTGCTACATGTGTTCATACAGTTTTCACAACAATGTTCCCATTTATAAGAGAGACCAAACATATTTTCTATTTCTACCCCTTCATCTTCCAGTACCATAAGCATATACATTAAGAATTCCTGTGCCTCTTGCTGGACATTTTGAGTAAACTGTGCACATCCAGAACATACATCTAAAAGATTTCTAACATCAGAAGCACTTTCTATTTTAGTTTTATCATTACTCAACTTCTCATAAAGGAAACTCAGCAGAGAACAAAATCTTTTTTCATGATTTAGTATTATCTGCTCTTGCAAACTTTCAAGATAAAATACAACATTCAGCACTACATTAGCGTAGCAGTTGACACCAGAGCTATTTTCAAAATGACAACCAACAACCTCTTCAACATTGTCCTTTTTCTTTTTGCTTGCAATCACATCACTCTCCTTTTGTTTTCTCTTCTGTACATCCTCATTACAGATATTCTCAATTCTCCTTTTCCGATAAACAACACGTTTTTCAAACACAGGATACTGACCTAAATGAGGACCATAGCTTCTTCTTAATCTATTATACTCCTTTACACAATTTGCATCAGCACTAACTTTTGAGTCATCAAAGTCTATCATGAATAAACCAGATAATTTTTTCACTCGTGACAAAGCAACATATGCCATACCTTCTTTAAACACACTAGATCCAATGTTTACAAAAGCACTATCTACAGTTAATCCTTGAGATTTGTGAATAGTTACAGCATATGCTAGAGAAAACGGAAACTGCTTCCTACGTACATATAAGTCTTTCACAAGCAAAAAACGAACTGAACAATGACTAATGTCTTTAACCTCTTCAATCTGATCAAATTTTATTTTTAAAAATTCAATTCCATCTTTTTTCTGGTAATTAACAAAACCCACAACTTTACCCATAGCTCCATTCACTAACCTTTTTCTACATTCAAATTACGTCTTAAAATTACTCGACAGTTCATACATACATAAAGATTCTTTTCTAAACCGGCTGTTTTCGATATGTTTTTCTCTAGAGAATCCAATTTAGTTTTCAATTTGCCTGTCAATATAATAGTTATTCCTTCATGCTGTATTTTATCCACGGCTTCCATTTTCATAATCTCTTCATTTTCCAATTTCAAAAGTTCTTCATTGAATATAGAGCATTCATGTAGTGTTGGTATTAAGCAGATTACAGTATTTGTTTCTGCAATTTCCTTGTATATTTTCTCTGGAACTATTTGTTCTGTTGGAAACAAATTACATAGCAATCGACCCTGTAAAGCTTTTCTGCCATGTTCTGTGAGTAGTCCAATTCTGATATCTTTCAGAATACTTCCATATTCTTCATCGTTTGCTTGCCTCATATTAGTAGTAAGTTCCTTGTACTCAAAGAAGGACCAAATATTTGCATTACCAATGCTTCCCAATGACTTCTTTGTGTCTTCATGTGTCACAGTATTAAACACTGGTTGTCCTTTAACTGGAGTAAGCTGTAGAAGATCCCCAAAAACTATGACATGTTTTCCTCCAAATAACACGTCATAGTCTGTCTTTAGAATTTGCTGCATTCTTAAGTGCACAAAGGCAAGCATTAAGTTTGATACCATGCTTACCTCATCAATAATGAGAACTTTCATTTTCTTCAACACTCTTGAAACTTCAAAACATGCTTCTCCTGTTAGCTTGTGGTATTCTATTTTGTTCTCATGCTCTACTGGTAACATTAGCAAACGATGTAAGGTAATTCCTTTTATGTTATATGCTGCTAACCCAGTTGGAGCAGTAACAACACAAGACAAATTTGAATCAGTTTTTTTTTCTGTAGGTAGCTTCTAATTACTTTAATTAAGAAACTTTTTCCAGTTCCAGCTTGTCCACTCACATACATTCTGATTGGTTCAAATGATGTGCATGAGCACTCTTTACTTTCATGTAGTAATCCATGATCAATTTGTTTTGTGACTTCTGCATAAATTTGTTGTTGTTCATCATTCAGTTGTTGTTCCAAATTTGGTAAGTCTATTAAATCTTCCTGAGCTTCATTCATAGCTGTTGCCACTTCAGTCATGGCTATTGCAGCTTCATTTTCTACGATTGGTTGTCCTAGGGGATCTTGACTGAGCGTACCAGAACTTTGACTGTCTTGAGAACTGTCTCTAGCTACTTCAGCTGCAATTGTAGCTTCTTGTTCAATTTCTTCATTTAACATTTGTACATAATTTGTGAAAGTACTGCATTCTATGCTATCTTTTCATGCATTAAAGGAATCTTCATAGCTCTGAAAATCTCCAAGTACTTCATCCTCTGAACGCCATGGTTTAAACAGCTGTAAAAGTGCTAAGTAGTAAAATTCCTTTTTGTCAGTAGTGTCGCAACTCAGCTTCCTGTGATTAATCAAACTTCCTTTTGTTTGTTTCACCAAACATCCTTCCTCACCAATGACTTTATATTTTCCATTGTTGATGTCTTCTGTGGCATTCCATGTAAAAATGGAGTTCTGCAGCACTTCATAGAGACACATGTTCTCAAGATGATGACTTCTGTTTGGGTAATATGTGTCTAACATATTTGTTTTCAAAATGTCTGTACTTTCTGGTTCGTTCTCTGCTAAATATTCAATTTCTCGAATAGATTTCAGTACCCGATTTCGCATTCCTGCAAGGCCTGAACTTACCCAAATTATTCTTCTGGATTTGCAGATGATAACCTATCTGAGCATTCGTATGACCCAATTTCTCGATGCGATAACATCTTTAAACTGAAACTGTATAGCTTTTTACTGACAGTCTTCTCGTGAGAAATCTCTTCCCACATTTCTTTCAATTCCGTTTTCTCAGATTTAGCGATGTAAGATGTGACATACTGAGCAACAGCAATAGAATTGTCAGCTACATACTGAATATCCATGTTAGCATTCCACATGGATAAAATGACTGGGTTGTAGTCATATATATATTTTGACTCTTCTTTTTCTTCTTAGGTTGTAGGTATTTTTCAGAGAGTTTCTTGTAATGGTATGTCGCACAGCTGACATAAAACTGTTTATTCTTCTTTTTGAAAGAACAGGTCGTGGAAATCCAAATCGACATTTTGTGTAGAATTTATCTTTACTCTTGTACTTTCGTCGACAGTATTTTCCACACCGATGACTTTGGAAACATAAAACTTGCTCTTTTAAGTTTTTTTCTTCTGTGCTTTTAGGTATAGCACATGTTGCATATTCTTCAATGAAAGATAAAACTGCATCATCAGAATCTGTTCCAAATTTTGGGGCATCCTTGATCCACAACAGCATATGAATATGAGGAGCACCTCTTGCTTGCTACTCTTTTCTCCAAAAGAAATCCACAACTTCTCCAAGAGATGGATTTTTTTAAATTGCAGATGAAGGCCATCATAGCCTCAAATCTATGATTGAAATATCTGCAAACATTAACCGGATCCAATGAGCACAATTCTCCTGCTGTCTTGTATTGGACGTTTTCAATATTTGAATTTGCCTCTCGAAGAAAATCCAGTAAATCATCCCAAGCGTACTCAGCACAGCTTAGGGTAAGGAACCATGTAGGAGTTCCTAAATTCCGTAACATGCATTTCAATATTCCACGGCGTCGGTACCAATATTCATTAGTTCCACGCTGACAAGCCATCAGATTAATCAATTGAGATTCCAAATGATCATCTCGCTGTTGCACTTTGTTCATAAAATCCTTTGCAGACACATTATGTAGATGTACTCCAGTTTTTAAAATGTGATTTACTGTATAAGATAGTGCAGACAAGTCACTTTCAAATAAAAGATGGAACAAATAAGGAATACTTTGACAAAATCTTGGATCTTCTGCATATAATCTTGTAGTCCGATACTCAGAAGCAGGAATCTGTACTGGACGTTCATCATATCGTCCACTTTTTCCTGTAGGAAACAGCTGGGGAAAACAACCAGCTTCCAAGCTCTCCTCCCATACACTCACGGGAGTTCCTTTTGCTTTTTTCATCTGAAACAGATCAATAGTGTTTCCCATAACTTCTTTAGAATGAAGAGGATGTATGCTGAAATGTTCATAAATTTCTTCTTCTTTTGACTTATCCACTTTTTCAATTTGCCCAGTTGGTATTCCTGTGTCTGCTAGTAAAACTTCTTCATCTTCATCCATATAAATTGATTCATAGTACTTATTATTTCTTTTCAAATATAAATTTGCTCTTTGTACTTTCGTACATCTACTAGCTCCTGCCAAATTTTCCTATTCTTTGTGGGTACACCATTAACCAGAATAACTAATGGTTCAGTTTCCAAACTATCTGCATCAATTGTTTCAATATTTTTTTTCAAATCTAATGGCAAATAGACAACTCTTCCTTTTAAACCTCTTTGTAAATCTGAAGGGGTAATTTACCTGTTTTGGGCACCATACAAACTATAGTCTGAAACGGATGGACACATTGAATGAGTATAGACTCATACTTATTTAAATCACTAAGTTCTGCAGGAATATCAACCAATTCTAAATTATTATGTAAAGCTCTAGCTGGCATTTTATTTTCTTCTAACTTGTTATAACAGTATTTACAAATACGCTGATCTTCACCCAAATCAAAACAATTTTCCAGAAACAAATATGTAGCAAAATCCTACCACTCATAATTATTTTCTTTTTCACTTTTTTTTATAGAGATCAACATTCCTTGTTTGAGTTTTATAATGGCTTCTCCGGCAACAAATACAAGTAATATTTGGTCTTTCATTAGAGATGATAGTAAATTTTGTCATTTGATCTTCAAAGTTTTTACTAACAGTGGGTTCTACATTCTCTTCCACATTTTCTTCAATAACTGTGTAATTTCCTGCACTTTCTTGTTCTGGACCAAAGTAACAAAACTGAATATCATCAGTAACCTTCTCTACATCTGATACAGATCCACACAACAGAGCACTATTCAACTCATTTAACTTTAGTGCTGGACTTTTAGCAAAATACAATCTTCTCACAAACTTTCTCATTTCAGTATGATGTACTGCCAGCATCCTAAAATGGTGAAAAACACCTAGAAAGACAAGCCAGAGAATGTCTTCGCAAACCAGTATTCTTTCTCACTCTGCATGGAGCTAGTCTTTGAAGCAACTTAATCTTCTGTTTAACACTTTTTTACTATATTCTCTTAGAAAGTCACGTAATTTATCAATAGATTCTTGTCGTACAGTACAAATACTACTACAATCCCAAGTGTACACTGGGGCTTTAGGACGTTTCCCCATAACCTCATAACCTCATCAGCTAACACTTCTTCCTCATTTCTTGGAACCATTTTCTCCTTTTCCATTACACAACCATCTTTAACTTCATAACTTCGACCACTGGTGACAACTGCATGCAGCAAACTATTACTTTGAAGATAACTTTCTTCATTAAAAATGGTTCAGTACTTGAACTATGCTTCCAGTCTCCTAAGAACACATTACAAAAGTTATTTTTTTTCACTACTCTTTGCTTTTTGACTTCATTACATTGACTATTTTATCTAATGTACGGATCCTGTTCAAAATTAAAATGAATAGTTTTCTTTTTAATTCCAAAGCCTTTGCAACAATTGATTCAATATGTTTCTTTTTCTTATAAAATATTGCTTTCTTCCTATATTTTTTCACATCCTTTAGCAAATTGAACACCACTCTTCTCTGAAACATTTTTTTATGAATGTTTTGAAATTCTGTTTTTCTTTTTAAGTCATTCTTTCTTGCTTCTGATTGTACATTAGCATTTAGTAATTTCTTTCTATTGTGTTGTTGTTTTCTTCTTGAAACACTATTTGCAGTGGATATACTTTCTACATTTTTTCTATGTTTGAGGATATTTAAAAAAAAATCCTTAGTCTGCTTACCAGAAGACTTTTTCTTTTTTCCAACATGAGGTTCTTCAACTAAATTCTGTTGTCCAGTTGTCTTCAAATATAGATGTTTTTGCTGTTCTTTTCACTTTCTTGATTTTATAGGCATGTTTAATTTATTTCTGTGTTGTTCAGCAATACCTAAAGGAAACTAAAAAAAAAATACCTTTATGTAATTTAAATATATTATTATATTTTTTGGAGCTTTTCAAATCCTATTATATGAGCTGCCCCTTTCCTACGAGTGCAAGTCTTACAGAACAAGAGCAACACAAATTAAATCTCTGACAACAATTCCTGTGTGCAGACAGACTCATGGTGTGATTCTAGGCAGAAAACGATATTTGATTGGCAATTTCAAAGCAAATTTACTACTGTGGTAGAGCAAGTGATAATTACTGTAACAGCCTGACACATTATCCTTTTAGTTGAGAGAGGCAGAAAAGAGCACATGTCCCAACAGCTACTTGAGACCATGAGCATGTGGAACCTGGGAGAGTGATTAGACTAGAGCAAAGGAAATGAGCCTTGGTGATGTTGAATGTGTTAGCGTTACACACTGCTATCTGAAATACCACACAGTGCTGAATAGTAAGCATGGGAGTGCAGGAGAAACAGCTGCCTGTGTGCTAAGAGTGTGTTTCTGGAGACTATGTATTGTCAGGTGCAAGATAGATCTGCATGGACGCTTGCACCACTGCATGAAGACTGCACAGATGTATGTAAGATAACCTGTGGTAAGGGTTAATTGGAGTTTTGAACATGTAGGAACTACCTCACACATTGCAGGAGTGGAAGGAAAATCTACCCTGTTGTTTTCAAATGTGTTAGCATTTGCCTCTCATCTGTGACATGGTGATGTGTGCTGTATGCTAAGCATCACAGTTTAAGAAAACAAGCTGCCCCTTTCCTACGAGTGCAAGTCTTACAGAACAAGAGCAACACAAATTAAATCTCTGACAACAATTCCTGTGTGCACACAGACTCATGGTGTGATTCTAGGCAGAAAACGATATTTGATTGGCAATTTCAAAGCACATTTACTACTGTGGTAGAGCAAGTGACAATTACTGTAACAGCCTGACACATTATCCTTATAGTTTAGAGAGGCAGAAAAGAGCACATGTCCCAACAGCTACTTGAGACCATGAGCATGTGGAACCTGGGTGAGTGATTAGACTAGAGCAAAGGAAATGAGCCTTGGTGATGTTGAATGTGTTAGCGTTACACACTGCTATCTGAAATACCACACAGTGCTGAATAGTAAGCATGGGAGTGCAGGAGAAACAGCTGCCTGTGTGCTAAGAGTGTGTTTCTGGAGACTGTGTATTGTCAGGTGCAAGAGAGATCTGCATGGACGCTTGCACAACTGCATGAAGACTGCACAGATGTATGTAAGATAACCTGTGGTAAGGGTTAATTGGAGTTTTGAACATGTAGGAACTACCTCACCCATTGCAGGAGTGGAAGGAAAATCTACCCTGTTGTTTTCAAATGTGTTAGCATTTGCCTCTCATCTGTGAGATGGTGATGTGTGCTGTATGCTAAGCATCACAGTTTAAGAAAACAAGCTGCCCCTTTCCTACGAGTGCAAGTCTTACAGAACAAGAGCAACACAAATTAAATCTCTGACAACAATTCCTGTGTGCACACAGACTCATGGTGTGATTCTAGGCAGAAAACGATATTTGATTGGCAATTTCAAAGCACATTTACTACTGTGTAGGGCAAGTGATAATTACTGTAACAGCCTGACACATTTTCCTTATAGTTTAGAGAGGCAGAAAAGAGCACATGTCCTAACAGCTACTTGAGACCATGAGCATGTGGAACCTGGGTGAGTGATTAGACTAGAGCAAAGGAAATGAGCCTTGGTGATGTTGAATGTTTTAGCGTTACACACTGCTATCTGAAATACCACACAGTGCTGAATAGTAAGCATGGGAGTGCAGGAGAAGCAGCTGCCTGTGTGCTAAGAGTGTGTTTCTGGAGACTGTGTATTGTCAGGTGCAAGAGAGATCTGCATGGACGCTTACACAACTGCATGAAGATTGCAGAGATGTATGTAAGATCACCTGTGGTAAGGGTTAATTGGTGTTTTGAACATGTAGGAACTACCTCACCCATTGCAGGAGTGGAAGGAAAATCTACCCTGTTGTTTTCAAATGTGTTACCATTTGCCTCTCATCTGTGAGATAGTGATTTGTGCTGAATGCTAACCATCACAGTTCAAGGAAACAAGCTGCCCCTTTCCTACAAGTGCATGTCTTACAGAACAAGAGCAACACAAATTAAATCTCTGAGAACAATTCCTGTGTGCACACAGACTCATGGTGTGATTCTAGGCAGAAAACAATATTTGATTGGCAATTTCAAAGCACATTTACTACTGTGGTAGAGCAAGTGACAATTACAGTAACAGCCTGACACATTATCCTTATAGTTTAGAGAGGCAGAAAAGAGCACATGTCCCAACAGCTACTTGAGACCATGAGCATGTGGAACCTGGGTGAGTGATTAGACTAGAGCAAAGGAAATGAGCCTTGGTGATGTTGAATGTGTTAGCGTTACACACTGCTATCTGAAATACCACACAGTGCTGAATAGTAAGCATGGGAGTGCAGGAGAAACAGCTGCCTGTGTGCTAAGAGTGTGTTTCTGGAGACTGTGTATTGTCAGGTGCAAGAGAGATCTGCATGGACGCTTGCACAACTGCATGAAGACTGCACAGATGTATGTAAGATAACCTGTGGTAAGGGTTAATTGGAGTTTTGAACATGTAGGAACTACCTCACCCATTGCAGGAGTGGAAGGAAAATCTACCCTGTTGTTTTCAAATGTGTTAGCATTTGCCTCTCATCTGTGAGATGGTGAAGTGTGCTGTATGCTAAGCATCTCAGTTTAAGAAAACAAGCTGCCCCTTTCCTACGAGTGCAAGTCTTACAGAACAAGAGCAACACAAATTAAATCTCTGACAACAATTCCTGTGTGCACACAGACTCATGGTGTGATTCTAGGCAGAAAACGATATTTGATTGGCAATTTCAAAGCACATTTACTACTGTGGTAGAGCAAGTGACAATTACTGTAACAGCCTGACACATTATCCTTATAGTTTAGAGAGGCAGAAAAGAGCACATGTCCCAACAGCTACTTGAGACCATGAGCATGTGGAACCTGGGTGAGTGATTAGACTAGAGCAAAGGAAATGAGCCTTGGTGATGTTGAATGTGTTAGCGTTACACACTGCTATCTGAAATACCACACAGTACTGAATAGTAAGCATGGGAGTGCAGGAGAAATAGCTGCCTGTGTGCTAAGAGTGTGTTTCTGGAGACTGTGTATTGTCAGGTGCAAGAGAGATCTGCATGGACGCTTACACAACTGCATGAAGACTGCAGAGATGTATGTAAGATCACCTGTGGTAAGGGTTAATTGGAGTTTTGAACATGTAGGAACTACCTCACCCATTGCAGGTGTGGAAGGAAAATCTACCCTGTTGTTTTCAAATGTGTTAGCATCTGTCTCTCATCTGTGAGATAGTGATTTGTGCTGAATGCTAACCATCACAGTTCAAGAAAACAAGTTGCCCCTTTCCTACGAGTGCAAGTCTTACAGAACAAGAGCAACACGAATGAAATCTCTGACAACAATTCCTGTGTGCACACAGACTCATGGTGTGATTTTAGACAGAAAACGATACTTGATTGGTAATTTCAAAGCACATTTACTACTGTGGTAGAGCAAGTGATAATTACTGTAACAGCCTGACACATTTTCCTTATAGTTTAGAGAGGCAGAAAAGAGCACATGTCCTAACAGCTACTTGAGACCATGAGCATGTGAAACCTGGGTGAGTGATTAGACTAGAGCAAAGGAAATGAGCCTTGGTGATGTTGAATGTGTTAGCGTTACACACTGCTATCTGAAATACCACACAGTACTGAATAGTAAGCATGGGAGTGCAGGAGAAACAGCTGCCTGTGTGCTAAGAGTGTGTTTCTGGAGACTGTGTATTGTAAGGTGCAAGAGAGATCTGCATGGACACTTACACAACTGCATGAAGACTGCAGAGATGTATGTAAGATCACCTGTGGTAAGGGTTAATTAGAGTTTTGAACATGTAGGAACTACCTCACCCATTGCAGGAGTGGAAGGAAAATCTACCCTGTTGTTTTCAAATGTGTTAGAACTTGTCTCTCATCTGTGAGATAGTGATTTGTGCTGAATGCTAACCATCACAGTTCAAGAAAACAAGCTGCCCCTTTCCTACGAGTGCAAGTCTTACAGAACAAGAGCAACACAAATTAAATCTCTGACAACAATTCCTGTGTGCACACAGACTCATGGTGTGATTCTAGGCACAAAACAGTATTCCTGGGTGATACCAGTACACCTTAACTTATGGTGAAGACATACTCCATAATATCTTACAAGTTCAAGGCAGTTAAATATCTTCCAAAACATAAAATGTAACACACAACTTTAAAAGAAGAAACAAATTTCTATTATTTATATCAAAATACACCACATACATCCCTTCTCAAATTCATACCTCACCTTTAAAAGTAGTTAGTTGAGAAAGAAATGTGCCACTCACACAGCAGATTATCAGAGCCAGAATCTCTGAGCTGTACTCCTCTCACCAAAACCACTAAATGGCAAAATTTCCCTCTCTTTTTTCACACATATACATGTTAACTTCAAATCCGATTGCTTCCCACATTTTATTAAATGGAAACACACATTTCTATTGGTTGCAAATTTCAACCCTTTTCCAAATGATTCCTACCCCTAACATGACTTCTGCCTGCTACCATAGCAACAGATCATGGAACACTGGTGTGAGCAGAGAGGTCAGAAGTTCAGCACACAATGTTTCTAATCCAAAGAGCAAGAGTGCTTGACTTTTCAAACCTAACAGCATATCCAAAGTAATCTTCTGTGGGAACACATAGTTTTTAGTGTTGAATGGTCTGAAACAGCCAATGAGCTCTTTTTATTAAAACAAAAGTATGTAAGCCTCCATTTTACAACTATCTTTCTTTTCATATTGCCATTCTACTGAAAGACACCTTCTGAGTGCATCCAGATCTCCTTGAAAGATGTTCACAGTGTGGATTGTAGGTCATAGCTATGTCTACTGGAGTGAAAAGTATGCAGAAAAAAGAGGTATTGTGAAAGACCTTGTTTTGCCAAATGTAGACATTAAATGGATTGGTCAGAGAGGGTTAAAGTGGCACCAATTAATGCCTTTGGTGAAATCCTTTCTACATCTCCCACAGCCTGACCTTATAATTGTGCACTGTGGTGGAAATGACCTAGGCACTTTAAATGGGATAGGTCTGGAAATGCTTGTTAAGGACACCTTTGTGCAATTGATGTCACTTTTTCCACAAACTACCTTTGTATATTCTAATATATGCCAAAGGCAAAAGTGGAACTGGTCCAACCAATATTGTCCGCAGTTTGAGAAAGCAAAAAAGCACGTCAATAAGTCTGTTTCTGCTTTCCTCAGAGACTATGGTATGGGTTCTATATACCACAACAACTTGCGTTACAACATGCAAGGCATTTATAGAGGAGACGGTATTCATTTCACAGATGAAGGGAACAGAGTCTTCCTCTTGAACTTTAGACTCTGCATCGGTACTTACTTGTAGGTACAAAAAAACACTCAATGAACACAACAGCTCTTTTTAGAGCCAACCAACATCTAAACACTTAAACTTGATTTTTGATTCTATTTTTTTTATGAATTTTTTGCCGCCGTGCGTGCACCATGCACGCACCGCGCAATATTTATAATTTTGTTTATTTTTTTGGGGACCTTAGGGGTCTTTCATGGTCCCCCTGAGAAGGCCTAGGGGGTCAGGGACTCTCTACCCTGCCCCCTTTTCATGTTCTCCACTTGTGTTTTTAGCTCTCTTCTGCCTCTAAAACTCAAAATGGCGGCTGGGGGGTGCGCGCACCGTGCGCGCACCCCGCGATTTTTTGAAAAAAAATAAAATGTTTTTTTCACCCTCCTGGGTCCTTCAGGGACCCCCTGACAAAGGCTAGGGGGTCAGGAACTCTCTACCCTGCCCCCTTTTCACGTTCTCCACCTTTCTTTTTCACTGCCACACACAAAATGGCATCCGACACTTCCTGATTTCGACCGAATGTTGACTGACATCTAACCACCAATCAGAATTACGCTCGCGCACCGCATCGTGCGCGCATATAGATATTTATGTACGTTTAACTGCAATTTTCTCAGGAACTACTGAACAGATTGACACCATATATGCAAAAGGCACATCCCTGACCTGAGAACTACCTCTTTGCCAAATTTCAAGTAATTCTGTTCAGCCGTTCGGGCTGTGCCTTCGACTAAAGATCCTATGGGAAAATGCATGGGGAAAACGCGTTTTGGGACCCCCCTTTTTTCTCAGCCCCCGCTTGACGAATCACCCCGAGACTTTCAGGGTAGGAGCTGAGCGGAGCGCCCCATTAGTTTTGAAAATTTCACGAAGATAAGTCAACCGGCGCCAAAGTTATTCAAAATAGAATTTTCAGATTTCCTATGGGAACTCGGTCCTAACTGTAACTATCTACTGGCGACCGCCAGTAGATAATATATATGTGTATATATATATATATATATATATATATAGAGAGAGAGAGATATATATATATATATATATATATATATATATATATCACCTTAATACTCTTTCACCGCATTTCCTTCCATCTGGATACTGGATACTGGATACAAAGAGCACGGACCACAAAATCCTTTTGTAATACCGCTTAGTTTATTCTCATAGTTTTACACAACAGGAGCGGCAGCCATTACGCGTTTCGTCCCTCCCTGGGGACTTGATCACATGACATATATATATAGAGAGAGAGAGAGATACATATATATATATATGTATACTATCTACTGGCGGTCGCCAGTAGATAGTTATAGTTAGGACCGAGTTTCCATAGGAAATCTCAAAATTCTATTTTGAATAACTTTGGCGCCGATTGACGAATCCTCGTGAAATTTTCAAAACTAATGGGGCGCTCTGCTCTGCTCCTACCCAGAAAGTCTCGGGGTGATTCGTCAAGCGGGGGCCGAGAAAAAGGGGGGGTCCCAAAACGCGTTTTCCCCATGGATTTTTCCATAGGGACTTTAGTCGCAGCTACAGCCCGAACGGCTGAACAGAATTACGTGAAATTTGGCAGAGAGGTAGCCATAAGGTCCATGAAGTGCCTTTTGCAGGTTTGGTGTAAATCTGCTCAGTATTTCCAGAGAAAATAGCATTTAAATCAATATATATATCTGTACGCGCGCAGCCGTGCGCGAGCGCAATTCTGATTGGTTGTTAGATCTTAGAAAACATTCGAATCGGTCGAAACCAGGAAGTGTCGGCCGCCATTTTGTCTCTCGCACTCTGAGGGGGTGAAAAACAAATGTGGAGAACGTGAAAAGGGGGCAGGGTGGACAGTTCCTGACCCCCTAGCCGTGGTCAGGGGGTCCCAGAAGGACACCCAAGGGCACATTTTTTTTAAATTTTTTTTCGAAAAATCGCCGAGTGCGCGCACCTTGCGCGCACCACCCAAACGGAAAAAAGCGCCCACCGCCCACCGCGCGCGCGCCGAGAAAAAGTTTTGTTTAAAAAAATATATTAATAAATACATAACTTAGCATTTAAAAAACCGTACAAAATTAACCGAAAAAACCATAGGTTTCACACATGTTATAGTTAGGAATTAGCATTTAAATCCGCTGCTGATGACGTCAGATATTACATCACTGATGACATATGTGTCTTTCTGAGAAAAAAAAATGAAATATATGTATAGCTAAAGATGAATGGAAGAAGACATGGGTAAATAAGTGTCTAAATACAGTGATGTAATATCTGACGTCATCAGCAGCGGATTGCGGTCGCGTGAGTTATAGTTGCCTGCACTAACTATAACGGGGAATTTCATTGTTTTTTTACGAGGGAAATGCCCAGCTAACTATAACATGTGTGAAACCTATGGTTTTTTTAAGTGAATTTGGAAGGTTTTTTAAATGCTAATTTCTAACTATAACGTGTGTGAAACCTATGGTTTTTTCAGTGAATATATATATATTCCAACCAAAACCGACTTCCATAAAATCGGACACCGACACAGGAGATGCTTTTAGCCATCCGGCTTGGGTTTTATTCTTCTTTTCGCTACGCGTTTCGGCACCACTGCCTTGTTCACACATATATATATTACAGCAAACAAATGATGGACGGAATGCTGACAATGCAAACATTCTCCCCCAGTCAAGAAATCTGGGTGAAATCCATCGTTCTTTTGCCCACTACGCCACCCCAGTTTGGACCCAGCCATATGCAAATCAGTCTTGACCCTGTGCCCCATGGGAACAGTCCAGACCGTGCTGTCCATGCCACTAGAATCAATCTATCCTGGCTGAAGAGGGGTGAAACCCTGAAACCGGTCCTAGGATGCTTGTTTCCAGTCCAGGTAGGACCTGGCTTGGCAGTTAGGGCTGGACTGTTCCCATGAGGCACAGGGTCAAGGCAGATTTGCACATGGCTGGGTTCAAACTGGAATGGCATGGTGAGCAAAAAAAGCTATGGATTTAGGCCCAGATCTCTGTACTGGGGTGAATGTATGACATTGTCCTGCAGTCTGTCCATCAACTGTTGTTTTTGCATTTGTCATCCCGAGTGGGAAGGGTATGCCCAGATGTGGGCCCCGTGCTCTCCATGCCACTGGAATCAAGCTATCCTGGCTGAAGAGGGGTGAAACCCTGAAACCGGTCCTAGGATGCTTGTTTCCAGTCCAGTGAAGACCTGGCTTGGCAGTTCGGGCTGGACTGTTCCCATGAGGCACAGGGTCAAGACTGATTTGTATATGGCTGGGTTCAAACTGGAATGGCATGGTGATCAAAAAAACTATAAATTTAGGCCCAGATCTCTGTACTGGGGTGAATGTATGACATTGTCCTGCATTCCGTCCACCAACTGTTGTTTTTACATTTGTCACCCCGAGTGGGGAAGGGTATGCCTAGACGTGGTTCCCGTGCTCTCCATGCTGCTGAAATTAAGCTATCCTGGCTGAAGAGGGGTGAAACCCCGAAACCGGTCCTAGGATGCTTGTTTCCAGTCCAGGGAGGACCTGGCTTGGCAGTTCGGGCTGGACTGTTCCCATGAGGCACATGGTCAAGACTGATTTGCATATGGCTGGGTTCAAACTGGAACGGTGTGGTGAGCAAAACAACTATGGATTTAGGCCCAGATCTCTGTACTGGGGTGAATTTATGACATTGTCCTGCATTCTGTCCATCAACTGTTGTTTTTGCATTTGTCACCCCGAGTGGGAAGGATATGCCCAGACATGGGTCCCGTGCTCTCCATGCCACTGGAATCAAGCTATCCTGGCTAAAGAGGGGTGAAACCCCCAAAACCGGTCCTAGGATGCTTTTTTCCAGTGCAGGGAGGACCTGGCTTGGCAGTTCGGGCTGGAATGTTCCCATGAGGCACAGGGTCAAGACTGATTTGCATATGGCTGGGTTCAAATTGAAACGGCATGATGAGCAAAAAAACGATGGATTTAGGCCCAGATCTCTGTACTGGGGTGAATATATGACACTGTCATGCATTCTGTTCATCAACTGTTGTTTTGGCATTTGTCACCCCGAGTGGGAAGGGTATGCCCAGATGTGGGTCCCGTGCTCTCCATGCCACTGGAATCATGCTATCCTGGCTGAAGAGGGGTGAAACCCTGAAACCGGTCCTAGGATGCTTGTTTCCAGTCCAGGGAGGACCTGGCTTGGCAGTTCGGGCTGGACTGTTCCCATGAGGCACAGGGTCAAGACTGATTTGCATATGGCTGGGTTCAAACTGGAACGGCATGGTGACCAAAAAAACTATGGATTTAGGCCCAGATCTCTGTACTGGGGTGAATGTATGACATTGTCCTGCATTCTGTCCATCAACTGTTGTTTTTGCATTTGTCACCCCGAGTTGGAAGGGTATGCCCAGACGTGGTTCCCGTGCTCTCCATGCCACTGAAATTAAGCTATCCTGGCTGAAGAGGGGTGAAACCCCGAAACCGGTCCTAGGATGCTTGTTTCCAGTCCAGGGAGGACCTGGCTTGGCAGTTCGGGATGGACTGTTCCCATGAGGCACATGGTCAAGACTGATTTGCATATGGCTGGGTTCAAACTGGAACGGCATGGTGAGCAAAAAAACTATGGATTTAGGCCCAGCTCTCTGTACTGGGGTGAATGTATGACATTGTCCTGCATTCTGTCCATCAACTGTTATTTTTGCATTTGTCACCCCGAGTGGGAAGGATATGCCCAGACATGGGTCCCGTGCTCTCCATGCCACTGGAATCAAGCTATCCTGGCTAAAGAGGAGTGAAACCCCGAAACCGGTACGAGGATGCTTGTTTCCAGTGCAGGGAGGACCTGGCTTGGCAGTTCGGGCTGGAATGTTCCCATGAGGCACAGGGTCAAGACTGATTTGCATATGGCTGGGTTCAAATTGAAACGGCATGGTGAGCAAAAAAACGATGGATTTAGGCCCAGATCTCTGTACTGGGGTGAATATATGACACTGTCATGCATTCTGACCATCAACTGTTGTTTTTGCATTTGTCAACCCTAGTGGGAAGGGTATGCCCAGGCGTGGGTCCCGTCCTCTCCATGCCACTGAAATCAAACTATCCTGGCTGAAGAGGGGTGAAACCCTGAAACCGGTCCTAGGATGCTTGTTTCCAGTCCACGGAGGACCTGGCTTGACAGTTCGGGCTCGACTGTTCCAATGAGGCACAGGGTCAAGACTGATTTTCATATGGCTGGGTTCAAACTGGAACGGCACGGTGAGCAACAAAACGATGGATTTAGGCCCAGATCTCTGGACTGGGGTGAATGTATGACATTGTCCTGCATTCTGTCCATCAACTGTTGTTTTTGCATTTGTCACCCCGAGTGGGAAGGGTATGCCCAGACGTGGGTCCCGTGCTCTCCATGGCACTGGAATCAAGCTATCCTGGCTAAAGAGGGGTGAAACCCCGAAAACGGTCCTAGGATGCTTGTTTCCAGTCCAGGGAGGACCTGGCTTGGCAGTTCGGGCTGGACTGTTCCCATGAGGCACATGGTCAAGACTGATTTGCATATGGCTGGGTTCAAATTGAAACGGCATGATAAGCAAAAAAACGATGGATTTAGGCCCAGATCTCTGTACTGGGGTGAATATATGACACTGTCCTGCATTCTGTTCATCAACTGTTGTTTTGGCATTTGTCACCCCGAGTGGGAAGGGTATGCCCAGATGTGGGTCCCGTGCTCTCCATGCCACTGGAATCATGCTATCCTGGCTGAAGAGGGGTGAAACCCTGAAACCGGTCCTATGATGCTTGTTTCCAGTCCAGGGAGGACCTGGCTTGGCAGTTCGGGCTGGACTGTTCCCATGAGGCACAGGGTCAAGACTGATTTGCATATGGCTGGGTTCAAACTGGAACGGCATGGTGACCAAAAAAACTATGGATTTAGGCCCAGATCTCTGTACTGGGGTGAATGTATGACATTGTCCTGCATTCTGTCAATCAACTGTTGTTTTTGCATTTGTCACCCCGAGTGGGAAGGGTATGCCCAGACGTGGTTCCCGTGCTCTCCATGCCGCTGAAATTAAGCTATCCTGGCTGAAGAGGGGTGAAACCCCGAAACCGGTCTTAGGATGCTTGTTTCCAGTCCAGGGAGGACCTGGCTTGGCAGTTCGGGATGGACTGTTCCCATGAGGCACATGGTCAAGACTGATTTGCATATGGCTGGGTTCAAACTGGAACGGCATGGTGAGCAAAAAAACTATGGATTTAGGCCCAGCTCTCTGTACTGGGGTGAATGTATGACATTGTCCTGCATTCTGTCCATCAACTGTTATTTTTGCATTTGTCACCCCGAGTGGGAAGGATATGCCCAGACATGGGTCCCGTGCTCTCCATGCCACTGGAATCAAGCTATCCTGGCTAAAGAGGAGTGAAACCCCGAAACCGGTCCGAGGATGCTTGTTTCCAGTGCAGGGAGGACCTGGCTTGGCAGTTCGGGCTGGAATGTTCCCATGAGGCACAGGGTCAAGACTGATTTGCATATGGCTGGGTTCAAATTGAAACGGCATGGTGAGCAAAAAAACGATGGATTTAGGCCCAGATCTCTGTACTGGGGTGAATATATGACACTGTCATGCATTCTGACCATCAACTGTTGTTTTTGCATTTGTCAACCCTAGTGGGAAGGGTATGCCCAGGCGTGGGTCCCGTCCTCTCCATGCCACTGAAATCAAACTATCCTGGCTGAAGAGGGGTGAAACCCTGAAACCGGTCCTAGGATGCTTGTTTCCAGTCCACGGAGGACCTGGCTTGACAGTTCGGGCTCGACTGTTCCAATGAGGCACAGGGTCAAGACTGATTTTCATATGGCTGGGTTCAAACTGGAACGGCACGGTGAGCAACAAAACAATGGATTTAGGCCCAGATCTCTGGACTGGGGTGAATGTATGACATTGTCCTGCATTCTGTCCATCAACTGTTGTTTTTGCATTTGTCACCCCGAGTGGGAAGGGTATGCCAAGACGTGGGTCCCGTGCTCTCCATGGCACTGGAATCAAGCTATCCTGGGTAAAGAGGGGTGAAACCCCGAAAACGGTCCTAGGATGCTTGTTTCCAGTCCAGGGAGGACCTGGCTTGGCAGTTCGGGCTGGACTGTTCCCATGAGGCACATGGTCAAGACTGATTTGCATATGGCTGAGTTCAAACTGGAACGGCATGGTGAGCAAACAAACTATGGAATTAGGCCCAGATCTCTGTACTGGGGTGAATGTATGACATTGTCCAGCATTCTGTACATCAACTGTTGTTTTTGCATTTGTCACTCCGAGTGGGAAGGATATGCCCAGACATGGGTCCCGTGCTCTCTATGCCACTGGAATCAAGCTATCCTGGCTAAAGAGGGGTGAAACCTCGAAACCGGTCCTAGGACGCTTGTTTCCAGTCCAGGGAGGGCCTGGCTTGGCAGTTCAGGCTGGACTGTTCCCATGAGGCACAGGGTCAAGACTGATTTGCAAATGGCTGGGTTCAAATTGGAACGGCACGGTGAGCAAAAAAACGATGGATTTAGGCCCAGATCTCTGTACTGGGGTGAATATATGATACTGTCATGCATTCTGTCCATCAACTGTTGTTTTTGCATTTGTCACCCCTAGTGGGAAGGGTATGCCCAGACGTGGCTCCCGTGCTCTCCATGCCACTGAAATCAAGCTATCCTGGCTGAAGAGGGGTGAAACCCCGAAACCGGTCCTAGGATGCTTGTTTCCAGTCCAGAGAGGACCTGGCTTGGCACTTGGGTCAAGACTGATTTTCATATGGCTGGGTTCAAACTGGAACGGCATGGTGAGCAACAAAACGATGGATTTAGGCCCAGATCTCTGTACTGGAGTGAATGTATGACATTGTCCTGCATTCTGTCCATCAACTGTTGTTTTTGCATTTGTCACCCCGAGTGGGAAGGGTATGCCCAGACGTGGGTCCCGTGCTCTCCATGGCACTGGAATCAAGCTATCCTGGCTGAAGAGGGGTCAAACCCCGAAACCGGTCCTAGGATGCTTGTTTTCAGTCCAGGGAAGACCTGGCTTGTCAGTTCGGGCTGGACTGTTCCCATGAGGCACAGAGTCAAGACTGATTTGCATAAGACTGGGTTCAAACTGGAATGGCATGGTGAGCAAAAAAACAATGGATTTAGGCCCATATGTCTGTACTGGGATGAATGTATGACATTATCCTGCATTCTGTCCATCAACTTTTGTTTTTGCATTTGTCACCCCGAGTGGGAAGGATATGCCCAGACGTGGGTCCCGTGCTCTCCATGCCACTGGAATCAAGCTATCCTGGCTGAAGAGTGGTGAAACCCCGAAACCGGTTCTAGGATGCTTTTTTCCCAGTCCAGGGAGGGATGGCTTGGCAGTTCGGGCTGGACTGTTCCCATGAGGCTCAGGGTCAAGACTGATTTGCAAATGGCTGGGTTCAAACTGGAACGGCATGGTGAGCAAAAAAGAGATGGATTTAGGCCCAGATATCTGTACTGGGGTGAATGTATGACATTGTCCTGCATTCTGCCCATCAACTGTTGTTTTTGCATCTGTCACCCCGAGTGGGAAGGGTATGCCCAGACGTGGGTCCCGTGCTCTCCATGCCACTGGAATCAAGCTATCCTGGCTGAAGAGGGGTGAAACCCCGAAACTGGTCCTAGGATGCTTGTTTCCACTCCAGGGAGGACCTGGCTTGGTAGTTCGGGCTGGACTCTTCACATGAGGCTCAGGGTCAAGACTGATTTGCAAATGGCTGGGTTCAAACTGGAACGGCATGGTGAGCAAACAAACAATGGATATAGGCCCAGATCTCTGTACTGGGGTGAATGTATGACATTGTCTTGCATTGTGTCCATCAACTGTTGTTTTTGCATTTGTCACCCCGAGCGGGAAGGGTATGCCCAGACGTGGGTCCCATGCTCTCCATGCAACTGGAATCAAGCTATCCTGGCTGAAGAGGGGTGAAACCCCGAAACCGGTCCTAGGATGCTTATTTCGAGTCCAGGGAGGACCTGGCTTGGCAGTTCGGGCTGGACTGTTCCCGTGAGGCATAGGGTCAAGACTGATTTGCATATGGCTGGATTCAAACTGGAACGGCATGGTGAGCAAAAAAACGTTGGATTTAGGCCCAGATCTCTGTACTGAGGTGAATGTATTACATAGTCCTGCATTCTATCCATCAACTGTTGTTTTTGCATACATATATATATATATATATATATATATATATATATATATATATATATATATATATATATATATATATTTTAACTTCAAAGGACCACCGTTTTGAAGACGCACTCACAAGCGGCACTGTTACGGCACCCAGCGCTTCCTTTATTCAATAATTATACATCGCCTTACGCGTTTCAGAGCATGTCGGCTCCTTGGTCACAGGCATTTCAACAAGGAAGGGCAAAATAGTCAAAGGAGGCGTTGCTCAGCATGCACTTTTGTAACGCCCTCCATTAGGCAGCAGGTGTTGATAGCTTGTATGGCATGCTGGTACTTGTGGTTAAAGTCCGTTCCTGTAGTAGGTTACGTTCCTCCTTGGCAGTATTAATTACTTATAGTAAGTTTTCGCCGTTCCATGACATTGTTTGAAATTGTCACAGCCCTCCAGTGGGCTTTGAATTAAGAGAGCGCCGCATTACGGTACTAGCCTTTCGCCGCTCAAGCCAAGGGAGACTGCCAGATTCTGTGTCTCCAAGGTCCCCTTAATTTTCCACGGGGCGGTGCAGTCTTCGCGGCTCGGTCTGCCGCATGTAATATTTTAACTTCAAAGGACCACCGTTTTGAAGACGCACTCACAAGCGGCACTGTTACGGCACCCAGCGCTTCCTTTATTCAATAATTATACATCGCCTTACGCGTTTCAGAGCATGTCGGCTCCTTGGTCACAGGCATTTCAACAAGGAAGGGCAAAATAGTCAAAGGAGGCGTTGCTCAGCATGCACTTTTGTAACGCCCTCCATTAGGCAGCAGGTGTTGATAGCTTGTATGGCATGCTGGTACTTGCTCAAGCCAAGGGAGACTGCCAGATTCTGTGTCTCCAAGGTCCCCCTTGGCTTGAGCGGCGAAAGGCTAGTACCGTAATGCGGCGCTCTCTTAATTCAAAGCCCACTGGAGGGCTGTGACAATTTCAAACAATGTCATGGAACGGCGAAAACTTACTATAAGTAATTAATGCTGCCAAGGAGGAGCGTAACCTACTAAAGGAACGGACTTTAACCACAAGTACCAGCATGCCATACAAGCTATCAACACCTGCTGCCTAATGGAGGGCGTTACATAAGTGCATGCTGAGCAACGCCTCCTTTGACTATTTTGCCCTTCCTTGTTGAAATGCCTGTGACCAAGGAGCCGACATGCTCTGAAACGCGTAAGGCGATGTATAATTATTGAATAAAGGACGCGCTGGGTGCCGTAACAGTGCCGCTTGTGAGTGCGTCTTCAAAACGGTGGTCCTTTGAAGTTAAAATATTACATGCGGCAGACCGAGCCGCGAAGACTGCACCGCCCCGTGGAAAATTAAGGGGACCTTGGAGACACAGAATCTGGCAGTCTCCCTTGGCTTGAGCGGCGAAAGGCTAGTACCGTAATATAATTATTGAATAAAGGAAGCGCTGGGTGCCGTAACAGTGCCGCTTGTGAGTGCGTCTTCAAAACGGTGGTCCTTTGAAGTTAAAATATTACATGCGGCAGACCGAGCCGCGAAGACTGCACCGCCCCGTGGAAAATTAAGGGGACCTTGGAGACACAGAATCTGGCAGTCTCCCTTGGCTTGAGCGGCGAAAGGCTAGTACCGTAATGCGGCGCTCTCTTAATTCAAAGCCCACTGGAGGGCTGTGACAATTTCAAACAATGTCATGGAACGGCGAAAACTTACTATAAGTAATTAATGCTGCCAAGGAGGAACGTAACCTACTAAAGGAACGGACTTTAACCACAAGTACCAGCATGCCATACAAGCTATCAACACCTGCTGCCTAATGGAGGGCGTTACATAAGTGCATGCTGAGCAACGCCTCCTTTGACTATTTTGCCCTTCCTTGTTGAAATGCCTGTGACCAAGGAGCCGACATGCTCTGAAACGCGTAAGGCGATGTATAATTATTGAATAAAGGAAGCGCTGGGTGCCGTAACAGTGCCGCTTGTGAGTGCGTCTTCAAAACGGTGGTCCTTTGAAGTTAAAATATATATATATATATATATATATATATATATATTACCTACTGGCAGTCGCCAGTAGGTAGTTATAATTAGGACCTATTTTCCATAGGAAATCCGCAACATTCTATTTGAAATAACGTTGGCGTCGATTAATGAATCTTCGCAAAATTTTCCAAACTTTTGGCCAGCTCCGGTCCGCTCCTATCCTGAAAATTTCACGGTGATTCGTCAAGCGGGGGCCGAGAAAAAAGGAGGGGTCCCAAAACACGTTTTCCCCATGCATTTTCCCATAGGACCTGTTGACGCAGCTACAGCCCGAAGTGCTGAACAGAAGTACACCAAATTTGGCAAAGATGTAGTCCTCCGTTCAGACTCGTGCCTTTTGCTTAAATGGTGTAAAGAGCCTAACCACACATCTCATCGTGAGATCTGATTGGCTGCATCACTGCACCTCATTAAAAAGCATTGCAGTTAATAGAAGGTTTTAAGACTTTAGTTACATTATAAATCATTTGCTGATGGTACCATACTCATTTTAGGAATTGTGGTGTGTTCTAAGGTGATTTTACCATGTGAAAAAGCCTTCTGCTGTGATATCATGAATCATGTTTGAGAGAAAACTATTTTCTCATGCTTTTCCCACAGAGGTTTGGAGGTGATCTATAAGCTAAACTGAGAGCATATTTTCTGTAAATTCACATTATCTTTCTCAGTCATGTGAGAATGAAGTCTGACATTCTCAGTAAAACATGTACATCCAACAAGGGCAGAGACTGTTAGTTGATTCCTTTGTGTTCTACTGCAGCTTCCCAGAGTGTTCTAAAGAACAACTAGAGCGCTAACAGTCCTACTTATGATATACGTATGGCACACCTAAAGCCATATTGGTGGTAATAAAGTGGTAACTCTTAAAACATTTAATTTAAAAAGGAACAAAATGAGGGGGTTCATTTTGCCATAGAAAGTATGATTAGTGCTGCAGAAAGAAAAATGAGGGCACATTTTGAGTGACTTCTCAAATCCTCTTCTATTTCATTAAAAAATTCTGACATGCAGACTGAAACATGCACTTTCAATACCAGCAGCAGACTTCCCTGGTGAGCAGTAGCTTTACTACAGTGATCTACTAAGCAACTAGAGTGCTAACATTCTGAATTTATGGCACATTTGTGACACATCTGAATGCCTTCTTGATGGAATCAAAGTAAAAAACTGAAAGTATTTCCTACTGAGGAGACTGTAGTAAATGAGGAAATTAGGAAACATCATAACAAATAAATCTCCCAAGATGGCCACCAGAGACAAAAGAGCCCAAATGTAGCCCAAATATCACCCAGATGTAGCCCAAGTATAGCCCAATGACAGAATGTCCCAGAGTGTTCTAACGAACAACTAGAGCGCTAACAGTCTTACTTATGACAAAAGTATGGCACACCTGAAGCCATCTTGAATGCAATAAAGTGGTAACACTTAAAACATTTAATTTACAAAGGAACAAAATGAGGGGGTTCATTTTGCCATAGAAATTATGATTAGTGCTGCTGAAAGAAAAATTACGGCACATTTTGACTTCTCAAATCCTCTTCTATTTCATAAAAAAATTCTGACATGCAGACTGAAACATGCACTTTGAATACCAGCAGCAGACTTCCCTGGTGAGCAGTAGCTTTACTACAGTGATCTAATGAGCAACTAGAGTGCTAACATTCAGAATTTATGGCAAATGTGTGACACATCTGAATGCCTTCTTGATGGAACCAAAATAAAAAACTGAAAGTATTCCCACTGAGGAGACTGCAGTGAATGAGGAAATTAGGAAACTTCAGAACAAATAAATCTCCCAAGATGGCCACCAGAGACAAAAGAGCTCAAATGTAGCCCAAATATCACCCAGATGTAGCCCAAGTATAGCCCAATGACAGAATGTCCCAGAGTGTTCTTAAGAACAACTAGAGCGCTTACTGTCTTACTTATGACAAAAGTATGTCACACCTGAAGCCATCTTGATTGGAATAAACTGGTAACACTTAAAAATTTTAATTTAAAAAGTAACACAATGAGGGGGTTCATTTTGCCATAGAAATTTTGATTAGTTCTGCAGAAAGAAAAATTAGGGCACATTTGACTTCTCAAATCCTCTTCTATTTCATAAACAAATTCTGACATGCAGACTGAAACATGCACTTTGAATACCAGCAGCAGACTTCCGTGGTGAGCAGTAGCTTTACTACAGTGATCTAATGAGCAACTAGAGTGCTAACATTCAGAATTTATGGCAAATGTGTGACATATCTGAATACCTTTTTGATGGAATCAAAGTAAAAAACTGAAAGCATTTCCTACTGAGGACACTGCAGTAAATGAGGAAATTAGGAAACTTCATAACAAATAAATCTCCCAAGATGGCCACCAGAGACAAAAGAGCCCAAATCCAGCACAAATATCACCCAGATGTAGCCCACATGTAGCCCAATGACAGAAGTGTGCAAAACACTTATTTTTTGTGTATTTGCAGTTTTATATAGTGCAGACTTGTCAGGTATTGGAGTGCTTTACATGAGCATTGGTTACATCACACAAGATCAAATTCATTTTGGTTGTAGACATGGGGAGATTAAGTGATTTGACCAGAATCACAGAATGTTGAGCTGAAGCAGAAACTCCAACCTGGTTCCCCAGTTGCAAAGTCTGCAGCTCTGGAAGTAACACCACATCCTCTCCCCTAGGTGCAACATTTAATCAAGTGGTCAACTGGATAAAAAAACATAAAGATTACAAATGATTTAAAAGTTCTTTGTCGCTATTTGAAAACTCAGAAAATATGTCCTCATTTTAGTTTTTGAGCACTAACCATAATTTTGATGCAAATAAGACCCTCTCATATATGTAATTTCTAAAGGAAATACTCTAGGTATTACAGTTTTGATTACATCAAGATGACGTCAGGCGTTCCACACTTTTGTAATAAATATAGAATATTAGCAATCTAGTTGTTCATTGGGATACTGTTGATAGGCAGAGGCTAGGGGCCCGGACTCTGAAAATTGAAGGCAGGTAGGAGAGTGCAGAGGCAACAATTTGACCACACTGGGCAGGCAGGAAGGGCAGTGGCAGCACAACAGACTATGGAGGGCAGTGGAAAGGGGGGCAGGGGCAACACACCAACAATACAGGACTGGCAAGAGAGGCTGTGGCAATATAATAGACCATTGTGGGCAGAAAGAAGAGGCAGTGGTAGTACAACCATACATGCCAACAGACCCGTTTCAGCCAGGAAACATCCAATGTTTTTAAGCTCAAATGGGCTTTATTTGATCTGTCTCCTGTCTACAATCTCCTCTTTTTCAATGTAACTCAAAGGGGAAAATCAATACCCCAGTTTTTTTTCAAAATCTCCCTCTTACCAAGTTCAAAATGTTTGCAAGTATGGTACATTGGATCATGGTAGGCAGGAGGAATTGGGGTAGGGACATGGACTCGGATAACAGAGGACAGGAGGGACATGGAGAGGTGCACCAAACTGACCCTACAGGGCAGGCATCAGGGTGTGCAGCAGCACAATACACCACACAGCGCATGCGGGACGGGAGTGCAGCACAAAAATCCATAGAAAGCAATAGGGAGGGGACAGGACCATGCACATGGACAACAGAGAACAGAGGGGAAAGAGGCAATGGTAGCTAGCTGACCATAATGGACAGACAGGAGAGAAAGCTGCAGCATAACAGACCATAAAGGGCAGGAGGGACGGATCAGGGGCATTACAATGGAACACACAAGCCAGGAGGGAGGGAATAGGGGTCTGCACATCGAAACAGAGGGCTGGGGGCAAGGGGGCAGGGCAGGAGCAGCAAGATGACCATGGACGTCAGGCAGGATGGGCACTAGAAACAAGACACACCATGGAGAGCAACAATGAGACTATGGTGGCATACACACAGACCATGGAGGAAAGGTGGGAGGGGGCAGGGGCAGCTAGCTGACCACACAGGGAAGGTGGGAGGGGCCATGACATCACAGAAGACCATGCATGGCAAGCGGGAGGGTTAGTGGCAGCACAATGGCTATGATGGGCAAGAAGGAGGGTGCAGGGGCATGCACAAAGGACCATGGAGGATAGAAGGGAGAGTCAGGACCTGGGCACAGACAAGAGAGTTCAGGGGAAGGGGCCTCACAACAGACCGCGCGGGGCAGGCAGGAGGAGCAGTTGCAGCACAACAAACCAGGGAGGGCAGAAGGGTGTGGCAGTAAAATGGACCGTGGAGGACAGGAGGAAGGGGATAGGGGCATGGCATGTGGACAGGCAGGGTGGAGGTGGCAGGGTCAGGTTACAGTCATCTGACAATGCTAGGCAGGTGGGAGGGGAGTGGCAGCTCAACAGAACAGTCAGAGTAGATAGGAGTGGCAGGTCCATGGAACTTGGTGGGCAAAAAGGATGGAGCAGGGGCATGCACACAGACATCAGAGGGCAGGGGGAAGGAGAATAGGGGCAGCAAGCTAAGCACAGAGGCTAAGCAGGAGGTCAATGATGGGCCATAGAATTGGGCAATGGAGGGCAGGAGGAGTGGACTGGTACATCCTGATAAATGGAGGGCTGTAGCAGCACATCAGACCATGCATGGCAGGAGGGAGGAGGCTAGTCCATGGATTCAGACAACAGAGGATAGGGAGGAGGTGGATGGGGCAGCAAGCTAACTGTTCAGAGAAGGTGGGTATTAGGAACTTTATTGTTCTTAAAATGTGTGTCTGTGCGAACTACTTAAGATATGAACAAGTATGCAGCATAATCTCACTTTTATTCAGGAAGAAGAGGACGTATGTGACTGTGACTCCGGGCTCACTTGGCAGAAACACCCCCTGACCCTCCACCCCCATCGCAAAATGTAATGCCTGTGAAAAGGGTAGGTGGACGCAGTGTTATATAAAACATAGTCCTGAGAGCACGATTGAAAATGAAAACTAGATATAGTATATGGTATAAACTATGCACCAAAAAGTGTGATATAAGATGAACCGAGGCGTGAAATATAATATGCAATACATTGTGTGCAATGACAGATTCATTGGAGAGCGCGAGATAGCACAGGCACTAGCGCGTGCTATGCGATATGCGCCTTGGAGTGTAATATGCACAGGGCAGTGTTGTGTAACCTAACTAGTCTCTAAAGTTGTAATATAAAATATGTGCTGGGGAGTGTAACGTTGCATATGCACTGTGACAAAGATATGGATCCCAGATTGCAATATGTATGGCATAGCGCTGTGCGTTGTAACATAGGTATCGAGGAAGGCACGTTTAATGGGGCAATATAACCCCTGAGAAGGCAAGTGTGGCATGACATATTCACTGGGTGGTGTTACAGTGCCATGGGCTAGAGAGTGTCATAGCATACACACAAGCTGCTGGAATACAACACAGAGGTGTGAGGCACTCGGCGGGTACTGGTGGGTGTAACACAGCATTGGGCTCAGCCAGGAGCACGCTGTGACTCTCAAGTGAGGCTCGTCTCCTTTCCAGAGAGTAAAATAAAAAGTATTACACATCCGGCGGTGGATGTGTGTTTTATTAACCGTGAGGGGGGTTTCTTGCATAGTTTGGTCGAATTTTTGTCGAATCCCCTTTAAATGGCTTGGTGTGCGTGTATATTAAATGTGCCCGTCAATACCCACCCATGTTTGTATAAATAAATGACAAGGGTGCCTACTTGGAGAGTACCCACCGGCGGGGGCGCCGAGATTAGGCAATGTAGGGCGTCAGACACGTCAGAGCTTCACTAGCGGTGTAAATACATTCCATGTGGATTCATTCTATGCATAGTTGCCTTTTAATGAATATCACGCAAATCGTCATGGTGATAGGTACATACGGTTTGTCCAGCATGTCCTAGGTGTTTCTATAAATATATATTTTTTTAAAATATTAAAATACAAATGCCGGCCCCGGCGGCTGGGGTCCCCGGGGCCATAAGTGGCCTGAGGAGGGGGGCAACGCAGCCTCTTTCTAAAGAATAAAAAAAAAAAAGGCCATGACCCGGGGGTTGGGGTCCCCGGGGCTGATTAAGGCCTTGGGAGGGCCAAATTAATTTTTTTCAACAAAAAAAATTAGGGTGCAGGCCCTGGGGGATGGGGTCCCCAGGGCCAGTAAATTAGAAAAAGAAGGGGGGCCACACAGCCCTCCTTCTTAAAAAAATAAAATAAATAAAAGACCGGCATCGCGCTGGAGGCCACGCCCCCTCCTTGGAGCACTCTGCAAACGCGCCCCTTGGCCAGTTGTAAGTTGGGGAATTAATTCCCCTTCAATACTGAGGGTCCCTGAGGGCCAACTAGCCCAACAGGTATCTCCAGTATGTGCCAGGGATCTGCGTTGAAGACAGGTGTTCTGAGGCCACGCCCCTTTTTACACCTCTATGCAACGCAGCTCTGTGGTGCTTACTGGAGGTACCTAGTGGGCTAGTTTGACCATAGGGAGCCTTAGGATTCAAGGGGACTTAATCTTTCAACTCAGAACGGACACAGGGCGCGTTTACACAGTGGTGAAGGGAGGGGACGGGGCCTGAGGTGACGTGTGCAAACACGCCCTGTGGCGCGTTTTAAGTTGGGGAAATAATTCCCTTTCAATCCTGAGGGACCCTGGGGGCCAACTAGCCCACCAGGTGCTTCCAGTAAGCGCCACTGCTCTGCGTTGCAGAGAGGTGGTGCAGGCCGTTCCCCTTTTTACACCTCTGCAATGGTGCTTACTGGACGTACCTAGTGGGCTATTTTGCCTCTAGGGATCCTCAGGATTCAAGGGGACTTAATCTCCCAAGTTAAAAAACGGCCATAGGGCGTGTTTACACAGTGGGGAAGGGAGGGGACAGGGCCTGAGGTGACGTGTGCAAACACGCCCTATGGCGCGTTTTAAGTTGGGGAAATAATTCCCCTTCAATCCTGAGTGCCCCTGGGGGCTAACTAGCCCACCAGGTGCTTCCAGTAAGCGCCACTGAGCTGTGTTGCAGAGAGGTGGTCCAGGCCGTGCCACTTTTTACACCTCTCTGCAACACAGCTCTGTGGCGCTTACTGGAGGTACCTAGTGGGCTAGTTGGACCCTGGGGACCCTCAGGATTCAAATGAACTTAATCTCCCAATTAAAAACGGCCACAGGGCGTGTTTACACAGTGGTGAAGGGAGGGGACGGGGCCTGAGTTAACGTGTGCAAACAAGCCCTGTGGCGCGTTTTAAGTTGGGGAAATAATTCCCCTTCAATCCTGAGGGACCCTGGGGGCCAACTAGCCCACCAGGTGCTTCCAGTAGACCCGGGTTGTCCTGTGTTATAGTTGCTTCCAGTATGCGCCACGGCGCTGCGATGCAGAGAGGTGGTCTAAGCCGTGCCCCTTTTTACATCTCTCTGCAACGCAGCTCTGTGGCGCTTACTGGAGGTACCTGGTGGTCTAGTTGGACCCTAGGGACCCTCAGGATTCAAGGGGACTTAATCTCCCAACTTAAAATGGCCACAGGGTTTGTTTACACAGTGGGGAAGTGAGGGGACGGGGCCAGAGGTGACGTGTGCAAACACGCCCTGTGGTGCGTTTTAAGAGGTAGTTTTAATCCCCTGCCCTATTATATACTAGGGGCTTACAGAGGATGTCATGCTGATCACAGGGGGACCCCAACGCATAGTGTTCCCTAGTGTATGTAGGTGTTTTCACTGTATTCTGAGTGTATTTTAACATAGCACTGGCTCTAGGACTGGTTAGTCAGTCTCAGTTACCACCAGTATCCGTCTGAAAAAGTTGAGGGTACAGGATGATTTTGCAACAAGGCTTCTTTCTGCTCTTCTGTTCGTTCTTTCTGCACGTCATCCTTCTTCCTGCACTTTTCTTCGTCTTTGAGGACTTCTGTTGCTTCTTTCTGCATTTCTTTTTTTTCTTTCTGTGCGTTTTTTCTTCTTTCTTCACATGTCCTATCTCTGTAGTCATAGTTAGAAATTAGCATTTAAAAAACCGTTGAAATTCACTGAAAAAAACATAGGTTTCAGGCACGTTATAGTTAGGAATTAGCATTTAAAAAACCTTAGAAATTCACTGAAAAAACCATAGGTTTCAGGGGCGTTATAGTTAGCTGGACTTTTTACTCGTACAAAACCTTTGAAATTCCCCCATTATAGTTAGTTCAGCTAACTATAACTTGCGCGCCCGCAATGCACTGCTGATAATGTCACATATTACATCACTCATGACATGGTCAGTGACATCACTGATGACATCTCAAATAACATCACTGATGACATCATCCTTGTGATAGAGTGGCAGACCTCCTCTCCCCCTAATATAACCTTTGATACACACATTCAAAAATAGAAACTAAAATGTTCAAAACAATGGACATACCAATATCAGTTACAACAACCTATTCAGTAATTCTAAGATCCACATACACATCCACTCATTCACCAACAGTCCTATACAGTCACTCATACATGTACTCACTCATCATATGTACTCATACACCTATACATCCTGTTACACAATGCCACTCATCCATAGTGTTACTCACACACATAGTCACTCATGCTAATAAAGAATCAAACATCCATTTACTTGCATATACAGGTATACACACACCACCACACTTAATTCTACAGAAACTTACACATACTTAGTATTTTAAACAATCACTTATAGAAACACATACTTATTCATACAGGAACTCTTTCAATCTCTCACTCTCACATATACTCACTTATATCCACCAATAGTCACATATACTAGTTTAAAACATATGTAGTTACTCATAAAGACACTATTGAGACAGTCATTCACTCACTAACACACCCATGCACACACTCATCCGCCCAGACAGTCCTGCACACATGCTGTCTTCAACACATACAAACAGTGAGTCACTCATTCATGCACCTATGCACAACGTAATACCCCCCACCGAACCATACAGACACTCAGACACTCATACTGATACTCAAAAAACCAACTAATAAACTATATAGACACTCATGTAGCTACTCACCAACCCATGCAGCCACTTATACACAAAGGGCCATATGTAGGTAGCATCACATTTACCGATTCATAAATACCGAATTTTACCGATTCGGTATTTATGAATCGGTAAATGTGATGTAGGTAATAATTCGGTAAATTTTACCGAATCGGAAAAATTCGGTAATTATGAATCGGTATTTACCTATTCGGTAATGAGGCATACCTTCCCATTGATTCCTATGGGCCTGGAGGCCCATAGGAATCAATGGGAAGGTATGCCTCATTACCGATTCGGTAAATACCGATTCGGTAATGGGGGGAGCATATTCAAGGGTGGCAGGGTGTCACATTGACACCCTGTTGCACCCCTGAATCTTGCATGTGTGCACATGTGGCGCACATACATGCCCTAAGGGCATGTATGTCTGCCACATGGCACTCTTAAATCTGCAAAATATTACTTTTTGCAAGGTATTCGTTATTTATCAACAACCTGTATTTGGTGGTAAATAACGAATTCTTAATACTAATTTTCACTCTTTAGAGTGCTCCCTACATATGATTTCAGGATTTGGTATTTACCGAATCGGTATTTTACCGATTCGGTAATTTACCGAATCCTGAAATATGCCTCCTACATCTCAAATAGCTAAATACCGGTCGGTAACGGGATATTTACCGAATTTCGGCCGTTACCGACCGGTATTTAGCTACCTACATGAGGCCCAAAGTGAGAGACTGATACAGATATTTACATATTTAAACATTACTCACTAAGACATGTATTCACTAAGATACACTTAATCAGTCAGTTATACAATCAATTTTTCAAAAACAAATCATCCATTTAGACACTTATATACCCATTTATTATTCCATCGACCTTGAGATATACATATATAAAACATATGTAATTTTCAGAAAAACACACATTCACTGGATGACCATAGGCTTCAAGGGCGTTATAGTTAGCTGGACATTTCCCTCGTACAAAACCCTAGAAATTCCCCTGTTATAGTTAATTCAGCTAACTATAACTCGCGCCCCCGCAATGCACTGCTGATGACGTCACATATTACATCACTCATGACATGGTCAGTGACATCACGGATGACATCACTGATGACATCTCAAATGACATCACTGATGACATCACTGATGACGTCATCCATGTGATAAATTAGTGCATCTTCTCACACCCTAACCTTAGATACACCGACTTAAAATTTCAGACGGCCATTTTGAAAACCATAGATACTCCAATACCAATAACTACATAACTACTCATTAACTCTTAGGTCTACATACACTTCCACTCACTCACCTGTACAGTCACTCATACTTACAGTCACTCCGTACAAGACTATCATATGCATTTATACACCTATATAGACACTCACACACCGCCAATCATCCATTGAGGTACTGACACACCTAGTCAGTCGTGCAAATAATTAAACACAGTCCAATTTACTCACCTATACAGTTACACACACTCAAGTTCACTTACTCATAAAAATAGTACCACATTCTTACGCTCTTATACAATCATTGATGCAAGCACACACTCATCCATACAGCCACTCTCACAATCACACACTCTCACATATACCCACTTATATACTCTTACACACATATATACTGCCTTTCACAAATGTAGTTAGTCACACATGTCCCACTGAGATATACATTCAATCCCTAACACACCCATACATAAACTCACCCAACCATACAGTCCATCACAGATGCACTCTTAAAACCATGCACCCATAGAATCACCCACTCACACATCTATGCATAGAGTCACACACACCCTACCCACACAAACACTCAGGCACCCATACAGATACTCAGACAACCAATCAATAACCCATATAGACACTCATATAGCTATTCACAAAACCATGCAGCGACTTATACACCAACACACAGACACATACAGACATTCACACAGTTTAGTCACTAGTCTGCAGTAAGATACATTTAATGACTCACTTATAGAGTCAGTTACGCACCTAGAAAATCATCCATTCACACACTTGTACACCCACTCATTCTTCAACAGACCTTTCCCTATATATATTAAACATATTAAAACTGTACAGAAACACATACTCACTGGATGATGTCATCAGTGATGTCACTGACCATGTCATGAGTGATGTAATATGTGACGTCATCAGCAGTGCATTGCGGGGGCGCGAGTTATAGTTAGCTGAACTAACTATATCAGGGGAATTTTCTAGGGTTTTGTACGAGGGAAATGTCCAGCTAACTATAACGCCACTGAAACCTATGGATTTTTCAGTGAATTTCTAAGGTTTTTAAAATTTTAAATGCCAATTCCTAACTATAACGCCCCTAAAACCTTTGATTTTTTCAGTGAATATATATATATATATATCTGTTACCTGCTTGTGTCGTATGTGCCTTTATTGCACAAAATGCAGTAGTATGAAATTCACATTTCAAACTGATCCTTGAAATATAGGAAACGTTTTGGTTCTCTGTGAAATATGGGTTTCATCATCGTAATGACAGGCACGAAACGATTCTGCAATTTTGCAGAGTTCTGGTACTGTTTGGGCTATGTTAGGCTGCAAGGGGGACCAAAATACACAGCAAGGTTTTCTTAATTATGCTTCAAAAATGCAAATTGATCAGCAGTTTCTCTGGCAGCATAATTTTCATCCATTTTAGCTAACAAAAGATGTTTTGTAAAATCTGTAAATTCTGCAAATTATGCAGCAAATTAGGTGGCAAATTAAGAAAATCCACAATTCTGTTGTATATGCTGCAGCTACAGATTTGCATAAATCTTCTGGCCTTCATCATTGTCCACTGTTGTATCAAAAATGTATTCATGAAAGGTAAACCAACACATTCTAGCTGTAATGAGTGCCAAGTTTTGCTGCTATTTAAGAAAACAGCTTTTTCAAGCTACCTACCCATAACACATAAAAAATCCTTAATGGATAACATGTAATATGGTCCTATATTGCCCTTGCCAAGTTCCTTTATGCATAAAAATGGCATCCGTGTGTCATAAACTGTACACAAAATGATAGGATAATATAAATTTGTAATTCTGAAAATATTACTCAAAATGATAATTTTAATGTTAATATATATGCCAACAAAATAACATATTTGTAATAATGTTTATAAAGTTTTTATTTGTAAACCAATTAATTAAAACAAACATTGTTTATAAACAGGCACTGACAAACTGACCTACGGAATTCACACTTTTTAGTCAGCTAGAAAAACTTCAATTACATTACCCAACTTGTTGGTGCACATTGAGAAGAATACCAACTGTAGTAAAACATACCCTCACATTCTCTTTATGGGCATTCCATATCGCATTACCCTAATTTAAATAAGTCAATCAATTTGTCTCTTAGCTCCATCTAAATATCATATGGTCGAAGTTTCAGGACTTTAAAGTTATTGTAAATCGCCTTCATCAGGATGGATACTTAGGAAGTCTTGTGTATTCGATGTATGGGCCTCTAATAAAATCTATAAGTACATAATAATACATACAATCACAAAAATATGCAAGCCAAATAAACAGCTTATATCAATACTACTTAAAATATAAACATAAATTCAAGAGCAGGACGGGTGATGATGTATTATTATGTAATTGATTAGAAAATCAAAAATAAAATACATTAGTCCAATGAAACAGATAAATAATGCAAATACCTGACTCGATTGCAAATGCTTACTATAACCCAATTATTCTGTTATTGCTTTTGACATTTGATATGGAAAGGCATATGATCTATTGCCTAACTGTATTTTTTCTTAAATCTATTAATGATCTTTAAAACACAGTCACTTTTTATAGAGGGCAAAATTCTATTCTATATGCAAATCAGTTACATTTTACATCGGAATCATTAAGATTCACAGCCTCTCACTCACTTATTTTGAATTGTAATAAAATCCTAGAGAATTAATTTTATCATAAAAGGATATTACTGTATTGTTGGCACTGATCACAGAAATAATCTACATACTCACTACCTTACATTTTAGAAGTTAATTATAGCGGCATGAAATCTCAAATAATTCAAGCCGTAGATCTATTCAATTTTACTCACAGCACCCTCACGTTGTGTAGCTACTAAATGTGGATTAATTGCTAAATTAATGATATTCACTCAGTTAGAACTGCCATTCTGCTGATAAATAAAAAAGGGGATCCAACTATTTCTAATAATGGCAAGCCATACCAAGTATTTCCGTTATTTGAATAATATTGGCTTTCAGTAGTGCTTGTTAAGGAAATATGATGGATACTCCACCATTTTTGCACAGCCCCGTCCACAAAAACATCTAATTCGGGTTGCCTGGCAGACGTCCATGTATGAAACTGACCCTACATGTTAACAAGTAAAATTATATTTAAAAAAATCTTATCCTACTGCAAAAATCTTATCCTTAATTAAAAGAAAATACTCACCACACTCCACCATTTTACATTAATTTTTGGTCTCCCTTTGACACAGAATTGCGTGCTATCACCTTTAGCCATACCAGTTCCACAAGGTAATCTGTTCTTCTATTTTATAGTCCCAAAAATGAGAAACATCTCAGTTCAATTGACCAACAAATTATTGCACTGAATGACTGGAACTCTAGCCTATGTTTGGTCTGTCCCTATGACTTCAAGTGTACATTTCAGGTTGCCTGATGCCACTTCTGTGCTCACATAAAAGTACTCCATGACCTAATGATACCCATGGCCATAAGCCACTGCCACCACAAAGGCTATACCGCTTAACTTAATAGTCAATTAAACATACACCACAAAACGAAATTATTTTTATTTTCAGTCATTTTTCAAGCTGCTCTCTTCCCATTTAGGGAGAACCCGACCCTTACACCACTATCCAATTTAAGACTAGACTACTAATCAAGTCATGGACAATTCAGTGTAAACCTATGTGCACCGGCCTTGTTGATTTCTGGAAAGGGACATATCACCGGTTTATTGAATAGTTTCACCACCTAAAAATAAGGTTATATCATTGACAATAAAAAATACTCAATCATTATGGTATCCACCTCCAGCATCCAGGATATTAAATTAATACTCAATGCACTTACTACATCATCCAATGTACATGTAGACTCGATAACTCATAGATATCAAGTAGATCTTAGTAGATAGAGGAGACTAACCAAAGATAGCAAAGAGCTCTCTCAAGAAAAATAATTTTTTTAAATAGTGTTTTCTTGATTTGTGATCTAAACTTGAACTTTCACCATTGACTTCTCAGAAACCGGAAGCTGAATGAAGAGACAAATATCAATCCTATACGATTTATACTAGACAAAGGCAAGCATAAAAGAATACCTCTTAGAGTGAGTAAAGAAAGAATTCTTAACCAAAGACAAAAAGTATTGCTCAGTAACAAGTAACAATGTCAAACATACTAAACACCCAAACACCTCCTGTCCCTAATACCATCAACCAATAGAACTATTTATGTATCACATTTTCACACAAGATTTCTGCATGGGGGTTGCTGCATATGGTGAGTCGGAGCATGTCTTGCCACAGTCTATTCCTGTGGCCAACCCCAAAGGCTGTGTGCAGCATAGGATGGCTGCACACTGCGGGTTGGATGCAGGACCTAGAGAGATCCTAGAATGTCCAAAGACACCCTCTTTCTGGACCCTTAAACATGATTGCAGCCTGGCAGAAAGTGTGTAAAGACACCTTTTGAAGCCCCACTGATAGTTTAAGAAAAAGCAGACAATAAATGCACATGCTAACAGCAGTGGTGGTATGATGTGAGGTAGCATCACTGCTTTACTCACTCATTAAAGGGAGTACTGTCCCCTGATCTCATGGCCTCTCACTGTATGTTCTTCCTGTTTAGGGCGGGGGCTCTGTCTGCTGTTGCCTACATCCATGTTTGCAAAGTCTCCTGGCTTCCTGGATTGCCTCCCAGTTGTCTCTCCTCCTCACCTGGCATGACAACTTTTATCTCTTTTTGCTCTTATTCTCACTTCAGACCCTGACATCCATGCCACTCTCTCTGTTACTGTGGAATGCAATATATGTGCTTTGTTATTTTACTAAATGAAGGACATATTTTGTGTACTCCTATATCTTGAGTGATTATTTGTAGATTCTGCGCTTCTAGGCACGTCTACCCATCCATAAAAATGTTATTCCAGTTACTATCATTCATCCAAAACATGTACATCTGAATAGTAGCAGAGAGGGGTGAGATATGGAGTAGTGGCTACATTCCTGACATTTCACTTGGAGAACTAGGTGACAATCCTTGCTTCTGCACTTCACCAAAACATCATAGGAGTCAACACAAACCATTTACTTCCCAGTGTCTCAAACTGTAAGTATGTAAACCCAAATGTAACTGTCCCAATTGCATATCACTTTCCCAAACTGTATGCTCCACATATGTACAAAACATAATATCAGAGACATTTCTATATTAAAATGTAAAGTTGCATTAAACTGCTGTGTGCACACTGTATCAGATATCTCACCAAGAACACCAGTTGCAAATCTGAATTATGGAAGGATATACCTGAAAGATAATTTGACTTCTAGATTAATGAAACATTCAGACCACAGGCAACATAGATCTGGCTCTTTGGTGGGTGAGATCCAAATTTGATTTGAGGCCCCTGCACTCCTCTCATTCATTAATTTTTAACTCTAGAATTGTCTTTGCTTTTTTGTTTCAATATTAGAAGTTTTCATGTGCAGCCTTGGGTATCACCCACAGATGATTAGGTGAAGTGTGTCAATAATATGATATTGCACAACCCCAATAAGGGGGCAGTGTCTTCCCTGTGAGTACTACCTTTGTGGTGTCGTGAGACTTCTGCATTTAATCAATTCTTTAATTTATTTTCCTATTTTTTAGAAACCACTATAAACTTCATTTATTTTCATTTGCAATAACATAGTTTATAGCATATCATACATTATTTTCAACGTTCTCTTATTGATGAATGCATTCTTGTTGAACAACCAACTCTCCAATCCCTAATGCTTTTTGGACATGAACAGCCTTAAACCAGGGGGATACAATCATGTGTCCTGTGTGACAAAAGAAATTTAAAAACTCAACAAATATTTTTAATGTATCTCTTCAAAATGTAATTCTTTTACCCCAATATGTACATGCAATTTTATTTTGAATAATTCCTCATAATTCTGATTATCAAATGATAGAACTTGAATCCTAACCCAGAATAACAATTAGTTGACAATATTCCTCACTCATGAAACGTAAATCTCTTGTGAGTCTATCGCATTATGATAACATATAAGCTGATATGCTAAACCTGCTGCTCTTAGAACATACTCGGCACTTCTGCTATCAAATTAAATTCTGATGAGAACTATAATTATCTCCATGGTGATAACTCCATAGACATGTCTGAATGAACTATTCTGTTAACTTATCATGATTATTATTCTCATCATACGCCGTACTGAAACACAGCTAATAGGTATGGCGCAATGTAATCAAATATTGTTGCAGCATGAAGTTAGCCCCAGGCACAGGCAAAATGCCCTAGTGCATGGGCACCCATTAAGCAAAGAATCCCCAAAACCTGTGGCACAGGAGTGGACACCTACCCCATAAAAGTATGGCACATAAATATAACTGAGTTACATGAAAAGTAAGGGGGCTGGGCACACCCGCTAAATGCTACAGAGTTAATACATTTCTGAAGTACAGGAAAGTGCAGATAGCATGTCTTCAAGTAATACACCTCACAAGGTCTAAACTAGTAAAAAATAAACAAACGATGTTGAGGCCAAGTGATAGGTGCTAGACATAGAGAATGTATTTTATATGCTCCAGTAGCCAAATCTCTTAAAAGTGTGGAGAAGAGCGAACTGTGGGGAAGGTTTAATGAGATGGACAAGGCTGCTCGATACCCAACCACTAGCAAGAGACCACACAGGTAAGGTGATCTCAGACCAATGATCGATAAAAAGAGGGACGCAGGAAGAGTGTCTGCTGTCCCATTACTGTTTGCTATAGGGATAGAGTCAGTAGTGGGCAGGATGCAATTTAGAGGCAGAATGCTGGGAATGGGGCATATAGCTCCCAGATAGGCTACGTATATTTTCACTGTACACCCGCCATACACTGTTGTTGATGATTCTTCTGCTCACTTCGCCACCACCATTCAGAACCAGCCACATGCAAATCAGTCTTGACCATGTTCCTCATGGGAACAGTCTAGCCCGAACTGCCAGGCCAGGTCCTCCCTGGTCCGGAAACATGCATCCTGGGACCGATTTCGGGGTAACACCCCTCATCAGCCAAGCTAGCTTCAATCCAGTGGCAAAGTGAGCAAGAGACCCATGTCTGGGCAAACCCTGTCAACTTAGGGCGAACAAAAACAACACTATAAGATGGACGGAGTGCTGAAACTTTTCAGACACTCACCCCCAGTCACTAGTAGATCTGGGTTAAAATCCATGATCATTCTTCTGTTCACTTCGCCAACACAGTTCAGACCCAGCCATATGCAAATCAGTCATCAAAAAAAAATTGTTAGTCTTCATGTCCGACAAAAAGGTAGGAGCCATAATCTAGGGATTATCTGGGAGGAACAAATGGACACAACCTCCCAGTTATGGACTCTTTTAGTCAACCTTCTTCAAACCAGTAGTTTGAGAGTGAAAGTTGGCATAGTCGGGGGGCCACCCTCAACAAGCATCCTGGGACTGGTTTTGGGGTAACACCCCTGAACAGAAAGGACAGCTTGAATCCAGTGGCAAAGTGAGCAAGAACCACGTCTGGGCATACCCGGCCAATTTAGGGCAAACAAAGCAAACACAATAAGATGATGGACGAAGCGCTGAAACCTTTCGGATACTCAACCCCAGTCACTATTAGATCTGGGTTAAATCCATCATCATTCTTCTGCTCACTTCGCCGCCCCTGTTCAGACCCAGCCTTATGCAAATCAGTCTTGCCCCTGTTCTTCATGGGAAAATTCTAGCCGAACTGCCAGCTCACGTCCCCTGAACTGGAAACAAGCATCCTGGGACCGGTTTGGGGTAATAGAAGGAAGAAAACAGCCAACCAAAGGCAGAAACACTGTCTATACTATTAAAATGTGGCGCTGTTAGGCACACATGGCCTGATTTAGAATTTAACTGATGAAGTAGTGTCAGTCGGGATGTCAATTGGCATTACCTCTGGCATCCCAAAAGTACTGCATCTGTCAAATTTAGAGATGACTGCTGGCCAAGCAGTCACCTCTGAACCTGGAAAGGAACTGCTGTCACGACGGTTCCCTTCGAGGTACAAAGAAGTTTTATGGATTGCTGTCAAGGCCAACTTTTGTTTTGTTATACAGAAACAAACTTCCAATGCAGGAGTTTGTTTCTGAAAAACATAACTGATGACCCCCACACCCTGGAAGTTAGAGATGGGAGACAGAAAAAGAAAAAAAGGACATTATACCATCCACCATAAAAAGCACAGGCAGCGTAATGCCCTTCCACCAATGCCCCCAAGCTTAGAGCCTTCCATACTGCAAAATGCTATAGCCCCAGCATTTTATGGGAATATTGCTACGATAAAAGAAAACTGGGTCAGGAAACTTGGTTGAGAACTGACAATGAAAGTATTGAGCCGCAGTCTGGAATAAACCAAGGAAGAGACAAATAACTCATGCTTTAAGTTTACCCAGTTTAAAAGTGAAATTTGTTCCAGGTATCTCAGACCAATGTCATAGATTTCAAAAAGGAGAATCAGACCACATGGTATTGGAATGCTCACTGATTAAACAAACTGGGGGGAAATAACAAGAATAATCTCAGAGGTGACGGAAAAATGGTTAAAAATGGCTCATATGTCGTGCTTATTAAGGCAAACACATAGACCATAGAAAGCAATACAAACCTGCAAATTTGTAGATTTGGCATTAGTTACTGTCAAAAGGAATCCAGCAATGAACTGGAAGGCAAGTAGATCCTGAAACACGGCCACATGACATCAAGAAATGGACCACAGCCAAGGTGGCAGCTTTTGAAAGACAAGAACTCACTGGCAAGGTCACTGCACACAAGCTATTCACGTGGAAATAAAGCGAATGCAAAAGGAAGTGGCAAATTCTAGTTTATTTGATTAAAGCGGGACCCTACGTCTTGCCCTGTCACGCCAATAAAGCTTGGCCCAACTGACTCCAGCACTGTTAGCAACAGAACTTCTCTGAAGAACCGGGAGGACATGGAATGTCCAGGTAAGTTTTAACAAGCCAGGGCGCGCTAGAGGGTGCACAAGCAAGATGGCTGCACTTGCGTGAGTCTCTTGCCGCCCAGGAGCAACATACATAAAAATCTTGTCCCTATGACCCGAATCCGGGGGAGGAAAAGATACGGTGCGAGCGCAGATGCTCTGCTGCGCACCCAACGAGTGAAATTTGCCCTAAAAAAGCACTGGAAAAGGGTGCAACACAACTCCAGGCCGGACAACGGACACGAAGTGATTAAGATGGCGGCTGCTCGGAGCTAGAATGGACACTGAGCGGAGCTCGCCAGGTGGAGAAGGACGAGCCTACGAGACACGAGGATCGGCAGCCGTATTAAAGCAGGCACTGTCGCGACCAGTTTACATTTGCAGGATGGGGAGGAGGTACCCAGTCATCCACGACTGCACCCACGGTGAGCGGCAGCTCGGCGCCAGATGACTACGTGCGGTCTTGGTGCGGGCGCCTGGGGCCCAGAGGTTGGAAGAAAGCAGCGAGCTCTGTAAGTACCGCTGATACCCCCACAGAGGGCCCAAGAAATAGGCAGAGAAGGACACTGGAATCCCCCCATCCCCCCCTTTTAGGACGCAGAGTGGAGGCCACGGGCAACAACGCGACACATGAACACAGGGCACAAAAGGCCTTGCTCTCCCTGGCTGGTGCGGCGCAGAACAAGGAAGGGGATTAATGGTCCTTTCCCCCCTTATAGGGGAAGGGGAAACACCGCTGATGGCTAATTAGACTGAGACAGGAGAGTGAGAGGGCCATTTACTGGCAAGGAACCCCTGGCCACAAAGGGGGAAACAAAGAGACTGGCCCAGTTGATACCCAGCAGTCGGCCAGAAATGCAATATTACTCACTGCCGCACCCAGCCGAATCCAGGCCTAGGAGAAGGCCTCTTCCCATTTTCTACCCACGCTCTGGTCAGCAACAATCAATCAATCAATCAATCAATGCATTTGTAAAGTGCGCTACATACCCGTGAGGGTCTCATGGCGCTGGGGGGGGGCGCTGCTACTGATCGAAGAGCCAGGTCTTGAGAAGTCTCCTGAAGGCCAGCAGGTCCTGGGTCTGTCGTAGGTTGGCAGGGAGATCGTTCCAGGTCTTGGCGGTGAGGTAGGAGAAGGATCTGCCTCCCGCGGTGGTTTTCCGGATGCGAGGGTGGCAGAGCGGAGGTTGCAGGTGGGGGTGTGGAAGCTGAGTCGGTTGTTGAGGTATGTCGGTCCGGTGTTGTGTAGCGCCTTGTGTGCGTGGACGAGGAGCTTGAAGGTGATCCTCTTGTCGACTGGGAGCCAGTGCAGGCCTCTCAGGTGGGGTGCGATGTGGCTGCATCGGGGGACGTCGAGAATCAGTCGTGCTGAGGCGTTCTGGATTCGTTGTAGTCGTCTCCGGAGCTTGGCTGTTGTTCCCGAGTAGAGGGCGTTTCCGTAGTCGAGTCTGTTGGTGATGAGGGCCTGGGTGACGGTTTTTCTTGTGTCGGGAGGGATCCACTTGAAAATCCTGCGGAGCATTCGGAGGGTGCAGAAGCAGGATGCGGAGACGGCGTTGACTTGCTTCGTCATGGAGAGGGAGGAGTCGAGGATGACCCCCAGGTTGCGTGCGTGGTCGGTGGGTTCCGGGGGTGTGCCTAACGATGTCGGCCACCAGGAGTTATCCCAGGCTGATGGGGTGGGTCCGAGGATGAGAACTTCCATCTTGTCTGAATTCAGCTTCAGTCTGCTGTCCTTCATCCAGTCGGCGACGGCCTTCATTCCTCTGTGGAGGTTGGCTTTGGCGGTGTTGGAGTCTTTGGTGAGGGATATGATCAGCTGGGTGTCGTCGGCGTAGGAAATGATGTTGAGGCTGTGTTGTCTTGCGACGTGGGCGAGTGGAGCCATGTACATATTGAACAGCGTCGGGCTGAGGGAGGAACCCTGTGGGATGCCGCAGATGATCTTGGTGGTTCTTGAGCGGAATGGAGGGAGGCGGACGCTCTGAGTTCTGCCGGAGAGGAAGGATGTGGTCCAGGCCAGGGCCTTCTCTTGAATTCTGGCGTCATGGAGGTGCGCTGCTAGGGTGCGGTGGCAGACCGTGTCGAAGGCAGCTGATAGGTCCAGGAGGATGAGGGCGGCCAGGACCAGTGGGAAAAGGCACACAACGACGGGTCAGAACTGAGACCAATCTGAAACATGGGAAAAGTCGACGGCAAGCAGACTAAATTACAATTTGAGGCCCGCAAATCCACCCGCGAGCAAAACAACGAGCTAGAGGACAATACGGCGGAAAACCTCCACACGGATGGCCAAATGTCCGTGAATGACCTAAAAGAACTACTCCTTACAATGAAAAATAGCCTTACAGCTATAGAAACCAAAATGGATGGCATGAGCGCTAGGATGGACACAATCACTCGTAAACTAGAGCAGCATTGCGAGCGCATCAAAGAAACCAAACACCGAATCTCTTAACTGGAAGATACGGCTGCCGGAACGAAGAAGCAACTACTAAACATGGATATGCTGCTGAAAGTGAAATTGGCCAAAAACAAAGATTTAGAATCAAGATTGCGCTGCAGCAATATAAGAATCCTATGAGTAGCGGACTCGACGAACACCGGGAAGTTGGAGGACTACGTAGAGCGCCTCCTCACAATGGTGTTTGGAAAAGCTGCCTTCTCAATGATGCTAATAGTCGAAAGAGCACACGATCTTCGGCTGGGTGGCCCCAACCTGGAGCTCCCCCGAGGCCAATCATCGCCAGGTTCCTGAATTACCGCGACCGGGACACGGCCCTCCGACTAGCTAGAGAACAAGGACAAATATTCTTTGAGTGTTCACTAATCGCTATATATATATAGATTTTACCATGGTGGTGCAAGAGGCCCGACGAAAATTCCTGCCGATCAAAAAGAAGCTCCAACAGGCAAACATTACATATGCCATGCTCTATCCGGCGCGACTCCGAATAACGCATCAGGGCCAGCAATACTTCTTCAGAAACCCCCAACAGGTCGCGGACTTCCTGAAAAACATCAGCAGACGATCTCCCCTGGCGGAGATGACTCTGGGCTGCTCCCGCTCACCCTTGTCAATGTCGGATCAGGAATAAGTGCGACTAGAGACACTGGCGCTGCAATGCACGATTGGAAAAACCCAAATGGCACCTGAATATGACACTTTGGACTGAACATGATGCAGACCAGGACGTAACCTGTAATTAAGAGTGCATAGAATCCTGGGCTATTGATGCACCTGAGCACACAAAGGAAAAAAACATTGGACATACGGGACAACAGAACAAGTTCCGGGCACCCTCGAACCCATGAGGTGGACCCGATGTGCCCTCCTACGACACCCCAGAAGGGCATTCCTAACCTGTTCTGGCTTTTCTCTATAGTTGGGATTTTTTGGAAGGGGGGTGGGATGGGGAAATGTATTACGGCAGGTTTGGGCTGCTGTTTTGGGAGGGGGGTGGGAATAGGCAATTGCTCTGGATATCTAGAATAGTCATGTTGATAACCAATAAGGTACAGAATATAGACAGTTCAGCGAAGTATAAACGGAATCTCCACATTAGTTACCCAATGCTACAAAGTAATGACAGGTCACCCTGATCCACCTAGAAATAATTTTATGACATGGAATGTCCGGGGACTGAGTGACCTGTGCAAGCGATTACATATTTTAGCATACTTAGATAGACACAACATCCATTACGCTAGGCTGCAAGAAACACACCTAAGCCCCTCTGCCCCGCTCATGTTTGCCTCCCAATGGGCTGCACACTGAAGCTTTGCCACTTATTCCATGTATGCCTGAGGATCAGCGATCCTGGTGAAAAAGAATGTCCCATATGTGGCCAAGGGATCCCTGCGCGACCCAAATGGTCGTTACTGCCTTAAGTGGGGCAAACTAGCGTCGCAGTCCATTATAATGGTGAGCTGCTACAGACCCAATAATGATGATCCTGATTTTTTTAATATACTATGGGGGAAAATAACTGACATAGGATCTGGGGAGGAGACCTTAATATAACGCTAGACCCCTCGATGGACAGATCGCATCCTCAGGCCCACACTACACCAATGCCCAATGGCAAATGCGAGAGATACTTAAAGAGCACGCACTATTAGATGCTCATTTTACATCCACCCGACAGAGAAGGCACATGTTACTCTACAGCACACTCCTCATGGTTGCAAATTGACTTCTGGCTAATTTCCAAAGGAATGAGAACATGGCTGATACAAGCTACCCATCTAGCTCGAACATATTCCGACCTCTCACTAATGGTAGTAACACTGACCCCCCATGCACAACAATGCCTTATCATTTCTGGCGATTACCCTCTAACACCCTCCTGGGTGCCCCATTTAGATTGGAACTGAAGCAGGTAATTACAGACTTCTTCCAGCGCAAAATAGGCACGGTACCCATGCTGGCCACGGTGTGGGAGGCCTTCAAGGTTACTATCCGAGGGGTGTGAATAGTGAAAGGAGAGGGGATATTGAGAGACATCCACACTACACTCCGAAAATTAGACACATATGTCCGACAGATGGAGGACCAACTGGAGACCACCTCTAGTGACGATTTGCAAGGAAAAATCAGAGATGCGCTTTCTGAGTACCAAGACACCGCAGAAAGATAATGCTTGTTTCGAGGGAAATATCACCAAGCTCAGAGGTATGGGGAGGGAGAGAGACCAGGGAAAGCCCTTGCGGAATTAATCCGAAAACTGAGATTCTCCAATACTGTTCTAGAGATAACAGACCCCGATGGGAGGATTTGCAGGGATGTGCCAGATATACTGAAAGCCTTTCATACTTTTTATATATTCCTATACGCCACACACAGGACACACCCTGTAGAATTTGACTCTTCCTTTGAAGACACAGCACTGGCTTGGTTGAGTGATGCCCAAAGAGAATTCTTCTCTGTTGAGCTCGAATAGGAAGGGATCCGAGCAGCGATAATGCAGCTGCGCTCCGGGCGGGCACCGGGCCTAGACGGCTGCACTGCAGAATTTTACAAAGCATATAGTAAGTACCTAGTCCCAATACTGAAAAATCTATATGAGGAGTCCTGAGAACTGGGAGTCCTCCCGCAGACAATGCAAGAACCACTTAGTATCTCCATACTAAAACCCGGAAAGCCGGGAGTTAGATGCGATTCGTACAGACCCCTGTCGATGATAAATTACAATGCAAAAATACTAGCAAAAGTAATCACAAATCAGCTGAGTTTACTTATGAACGTCTTATTATTATCTGACCAGTCGGGATTTGTGTCTGGAGGGGCGACGTCTCATAATCTCTGCACCCTCTTCGCCCACATGCAGGATATAGACCCTAACGAGGCAGCGTTGGCGATTTTTCTAGAAGCCACTTAGGCATTTGATTCCCTTGAGTGGGATTATCTCGTGAACGTGCTCCGCCGAATGGGCTTCCCACCCCCCTTTTTATCATGGGGCCAGTTGCTTTATAATCAGCCGCAGGCGAAGGTGATGATTAACGGAATGTGCTCCTCCCCCTTTCATATCACAAGTGGAACAAGACAAGGATGCCCCCTGTCCCCCTTGCTTTTTGCGCTGGCCATAGAGCCACTAGCAGCCAAACACCGGCAGCACCATAGAGAGTACGCACTGCCATACCCCACGAGACACATTTTACTGTCTCTTTATGCTGATGACATCACGCTATGCTTACGAAACCCTGAAGTCAGTCTTAACCCAATACTCAGAGAATTTATACATTTCGGAATGCTCTCTGGAATAAACATTAACTGGGAAAAATCCCAAATCTTTCCCCTCACCCAGTTAGTTCAATGATATACCCCAGATTATCCTCTGACTTGGAGCGAGATCGATGTAAAATACTTGGGGATTACAATAACAAGAGACAGGGCAGAGTTAATGCGACATAATTATGGACGAGTGCTGGAGACCCTGACAGAGTCCATCACGAGGTAGATTTCTATGCCCATCTAATTAGCGGGACAGATCTCCCTGATCAAAATGATAATACTTCCTAAACTAATCTATCTCTTCATCAATATTCCCTATGCACCCAGCACACATTTCTTTAAAGATCTCAGAACTCCGCTGAGCCGATTAACGTGGGGAGGGAAACACCCCAGACTAAAGTGGGAGGTCATGACTCAACCTTTTACGAGGGAAGGGTTTGAGGCACCCGATATGGAACTCTACTTCCTGTGCGCCCAACACACTTTGCGGCATACTGGTTGTGGCCGCCACCATATATGCCACACTTAGCTGTGGAGCAGGGATACATATCTACCTCTCCTATTACAGCATTTCTCGGCTCCTCCACAAAACCCAGAACTAAAGACCCAACGACCGTTGACTGTACAAACATAGCCTGGCAGAACATTGCCAAATGAACACAGGTGCCTGTGCTATACTCCCCACTGCTGGAAACACAGCATCACCCAGGTCTCCCAGTCACACATGAAGCGAGTTGCCGACAAATGCTCTGGAAAATTGGGGCACTGACCTGGGGGATCTATATGAGGATGGAACCTTCCGCACCCGTGAGGCATTCTTCTGAGATCACCAGCGAACTCCAATGGAAGGATTCTTGTATGTCAGACTACGTCAGGATGTCAAAACCTCCACACCTGACTTCCCTGCTGAGCTGACGATCCTAGCCCCCTTGCACGCTATGCTACAACGATCTGCACCCATACACGTAGTGTCCATGCTCTACCGAGCTACTCAAGCAGCAAGCCCAGAAGGGAGACAGAACTCATGAGCTCATTGGAATGAGGAATTGGGGACCCTCCTTAGTGATGAACAATGGCAATATTGCTGTCAACAAACTGTGAAGGTAACAGCCAGTAGTAGACTGCGCATCATACATTTCAAATATTTGCACCGCTTATACTTTACCCCTGCTCGTCTTCATCGATTCAAGCTTAGAGATGACAATTGTTGTGACAGATGCGGCAGAGCAGGAGCTGGCTTCTTACACTAGGCATGGGAATGTAAGCCCATTTGGGGATACTGACAAGAAGTTCTGGAAACCTTAGGACAGATGATCTGCTCCCAATCCTGAACACTCCACTAATGACACTGCTAGGGTACACTAAAAAGACAGAATTCTCTGTCAGAAAAGTTGCTCCGATGGGATTATTATTAGCTAGAGTGGCCTGCAGATGGGGAACGGGAAGGGCTCCTAAGTTTAAGGAATGGATGCGTGACCTAATATTCTGATATTTTTTGATTACTATGCTGAATTGCAAACCTAATAAAAAGAAGAAATAAAAAAAAATACATTTTTTTTACAAGATAACATCAGCACGACACGAATAAGAACAGGTAAGTGTTCATAATACAATTCTTTATTCTTAAATCACCTTCCCCCTTACAAAATAAAAACAAAACAAAAAAAACAAGATAAATAAATGCATATATAAATTCTTAAATTTCACAGGTAAGTTAACCTTGTGAAAAAGCCTAGAAACAACAGATTTAGATTTGATAACATTAGTATTATCATTCTGAGACACATCACCAGTGTCAAAATTCCTCTGTACATGGATAACATCAAATTTTTGACTGACATCCGTTGAAGAATCTGAACGTAACACAGAAGAAGATCCCAGAGAAGGAATCTCATCATTGCTAAAAGTATGAATCCACCAAGAACCATCCAGTTGACTGGTAGAGTCTACTTTAGCAGACAGATTGACTTCTGAATTAAGCAAAATGTTAGCTTGCTCCCAAGTCTATCTCACTAAACGACTCCTGCCCCACCACCCTTTACTGTCAATCAAAACTGGTCCTTTAGAAACCTTAACTACCCTCAATGAAGACATAAACTGAGATTCCACTTTCCGAACTTTATAAGGTTTCCTGACATTAACCCAATCCTGTACATTGAGTACCATTTCTTTCACATTATGGTTTTTGCCAAAATGCTTTTCAGAGTATTCTTGCTGAGACACAACTGTGCTAGCTATTTTGTTACATATCTCAACCTCATCCTCACTAGTAAAGGAACTAGACTGCAACCAATCCTGGCACAAATGAAACCTAGGGATATGTTTCCTCAACAATGTATTAGTTGAAACCCCAGTGGTACTATGCGGAGAAATAGAGTACGCACACACCTTTTGTCTCAGAAAATCCTTGACATCTGAACCAGTAGCCAAGCAGATAAAATTCCCTCCTTCATAAATCTTTTCATTCATTCCACCTAACCATTTGAAGTAGGAGCAGTCAAAGCTACCCGAAGATGACAGATGTGGTTTGAGTCTATAAACTGCTTCATAGATTCCAAGGTAAAATGTGTCCCATTATCTGTGACTGAAACTGAAGGTGTCCCTTCTATCTGGAAAATGTTTATAAAAATGTATTCACAGAATCAGAATTGGGGCCTGGTGCAAACTTGAAGTAAACCCACTTGGAATAGTAATCAACAGGTACAACAAATATCTATTTTCAGATGGCAAAATATCAAACGATACTTCAAAATCAAAGGCAACCTTAGACCAATAATTTTCAGGTAATGGAACAACATGCAATGGTAATTCAAAAGTCTTTTGAAGCTTATCAGAACGAAGACAAATGCCACAAGAATTCACCAATTTGGCCACCTGGGCATCCGTTGAAGGTCACCAGTAGTACTGTTTTAGATTCTTACATGTAGTACTGATGCCGAAATGCCCTTCATGAGCTAAACTAATCAGCTCTGCATGAATAGCAGCCGGGGAAAAGCACAAATCCTGATGCATCAGGAAGCCATTAACAATTGACAATCATTTAGAAACGTTGGCAAACTGTTTAACTCCAGGATCCACATTTCTCTCATTAGGCCAACCATTCTTCATAAACCCCAGTACTTCCTTAAATCATCATTTGATTCCAGGGCTTTCAACCATTCAGTTTTAGAAACTGCTCCCTTGCCATCCACCATATCCACAACAAATGCCACCACGTACTTGACATCTTTCTGTTCATCAACCACATTTTTCAAGTCCAAAGGCATCCTAGATATGCAGTCCACCCTACTGTCCTTACTACCTGGAATATACTAAAAGGTAAATGAAAACCTCTGATGATGTGCTAACAACCTGATTAGCCTTGAAGAAGCCGTACCAGTGCCAGTGCCATTCAACATGTATATCAAAGGTTTGAAGTCAGTGAATATCTCAGATTCTGTGCCCCACAAAAACGTTCTAAATTTCTCAACAGCACACTAAGATCTTGCATTTTATTGTACTGCTGTTAGCTGCAGGTGGTTTCAAATAACGAGAAGCGAATGCCACAGTCTGCTCCCCACCATTCAACCACGGGAAAAGGACAGCACTGAAGCCTACTTAACAAACATTCACCATAAGAAAAGCACTTGTTCTCTGAATTAAATGAAGCATAGGCAGGAGCAGAAGCAGAAGTGATCAGCTCCTTAACTTTTGAAAAGGCTTCATCAGCAGAAACGTTCCAGACAAATGTCACACTTTTCTTTAGCAGATTATGTAATGGTTGAACGATTAAAGCATACCCCTCAATAAATCTAGAGTAGTAATCAGTGAGCCCTAATAAAGATCGAAGAGTATCTTTATCCTTGGGTTGAGCAGCATCCTGAATAGCTTACACAAGGGAAAATGTAGGTTTGATCCCTTCATTAGTGATATGATGACCTAGATTATCAAGTTCCTGTACTAAAATCTTGCATTTATTACTTCTTAGAGTGATCCCCACATATTTTAATTCCGCAACACTCTCTATAAAATCACATTGTGTTTGTGAACATCCTCCGCCTGGAAAACCTGCACCCCTTCCACACCTTCAAGGATAATGTCCATAAATCTCAGAAACACGCTGGCAGCAGATGCTAGCCAAATACCAAAAGGTATGACAAAGGTATTCAAATCTTGGGAGTCTTGGGCTAGTGGAATTTAATGATAAGCCAATCTAAAATCAATTAGCGCAAAGAATCTGGCTTGTCCCAAGTTGGCTAACAGTTCACGCATTTTGGACAGAAGATGACAATCAATGACAATCCTTTAATTACAGGTGAGAAGATCCGCATATAAACTAAACTCCCCAGATTTCTTTTGCACAATGACAATGGGTCTCACCCACTCTGCTGATTCAGTTGCCCGAGTAACAAACTCAGAGGTAAATTTCTGTAGTAACTTCTTAATAATATTCCCTAACCCTTAACGGGACAGGTCTGACCCTATGAACCAGTGTCACAGCATTGGGTTTGAGCTTACTTTTATGTTAAAAATTGTTGATGGAACCAACAGTGCTACTAAAAACCCCAGTGAACATCAGAACTTCCACAGCAGGATGAAGGCCGTTGACACCTGGAGGAAAGATAGCTGCCTCAAGCTCAACTTGGACAAGACGGATGTACTCATCCTGGGACCACAACCCCTCAGCCTGGGATGACTCCTGGTGGCCCGCCACACTGGTATCCCCCCACATCCATGGACCACGCACGTATCCTCAGCATCATACTGGACTCCTCGCTCACAATGAACCGCCAGATCAATGCTGTATCCTTGTCTTGCTTCCTCACGCTCTGCCTGCTTCGAAAGTCATTCAGATGGATCACTACAGAATCCAGAAAGACAGTCCCCCATGCACTCATCACCAGCAGACTCCATTACGGCAATGCACTCTATGCCGGCGTCACCCAGAAGCTCCTCAGGAAACTACAGAACGTTCAAAACGCCGCAGCCAGACTGGTCCTCAACATTCCCAGCTGCAGCCACATCACCGAACACCATCAAAAACTCCACTGGCTCCCAGACAACAAAAGAATCACCTTCAAGCTCCTCTCGTTCCACGTACCCACCAGACACCTTTGCTTCGCCCAACTGGCCCTGGCCACCGTCCCATGGATACACAAGACCAAAACCGGAGGAAGATCCTTCTCCCCCTTCATTACCAAGACCTGGAACACCCTGCCTCTCCACCTCAGGCAATCCCCGTCGCTGACCCAATTCTGGAAGGATCTCAAGACCAGGCTCTTCGACTGAACCCCTGCACCCAAATGGATTAGCAGCTTTCCCCCTCAGCACCTTGAGACCCTTACGGGTGAGTAGCCGGGCTTTATACATCCCTGATTGAGTGATTGATTGATTGTTTGATTGATTGATTAAGAAATGCAGGACTGGTTTTATCCAAATTAGTTTCAACTAGTGATATAACTGCATTAGCTGACACAGCTGGTGTTTCAGCCTAAGGAATAAGCATTTATCCCAATTTGGCCTAATCTAGCCAACCAATCAAATTTCTATCCTTTAAGGCAGCATACACTTTGGTAAACATTGGTCTCCCTAAACATATTACAAATTCTAGAAATACCCTAACAAATCTATATCTTGCTCCCCAAAAGACTTGGTATGCACATCAGGTTTTTGAAGTGAAAAATCCTTTCCCCAATGTTGATAAAAGCACACGTCAGATAGTATGGGAATAGGCATCTCTGAGTCTGCCATCAAGTTTCGTTAAATCCTTCTAATATTTACCTCATACCAAGGTCCTTTGACTTTACCAGTCACAGCAATACTGTTATGATAATCACCTGAAGGAGAATTGGTATGTATTGCAAGAAGTACCCTTCATAAATCACCAGTACACTCATCTACTTCAACATCCACACTGTTCAATTTAATCAGAGGTTCACCTCCCCAACAAACACTCTGAAAGTGGCCAACTTTCCAGCACTTACTACAACACTTGCTCATAGCAGGACAATTTAAGTTATTGCCCAAGTGGGACCTCGATCCGCACCTAAAGCACACATTTTGACTTTTCTAGAAACATTTTTAGCAAACTTGTCTCTCAGTGACATTGCATTAACAGGGTGCTCCTCAGAACACACAAAGATTCTAAAGCCATGAGTTTGCAGCAAACAATAAGGCCTTAACAACATCAACAAGAGTGTGATCTCTGCAGCTCAACAACCGCTCTTGTATTTTCTTAGAGAACAAAGCAAAAACAGCTGATTCCTTATGTAAGTTTCAAGTGAATCCACAAAGTGGCAAGTTGAAGCCAAAAATCTTAAAGCAGAAACATATCCCTCAAAACACTTTCTTCCAAAGATTGCTTCTTATTAAAGAAATTGAATCTTTCAAGAAGCAGGCTAGTTGTTTTGAAAATGCATTTCATCAGCAAAAACTGCTTTTATATAGTCGTTCCGACCATAACCTTCACCCCCAGGGGCCTCCAGTATAAGTAGGTTATCCATAACTACTGCCTGTCTTGACCAAAATGACTAAATAACAAGACTCCTTTTCTCGCAAGTTCAAATTTAGTGGTATCAATGGCCACTAAGTAATTTTAGAAAATGCAAAACCACTGTTTCCATGGAACTGGAGGCTTACCTGGATTCTGTAAAAATTGTTACATTTTTACAGAATACTGAGCATTTGCCATGATGATATAAAAAATAAATGGTAGCAGAAATGTCACTGTCAAGACTCCACTCACCTTAAGTATGGGATCTGCAGGAGCGAGGATAGACTGTCCAGTACCCCTTAGGAACAACAGCCAGGACTCAAGATTCACAGGTGTCGATATTTCATGCCCAAGGGAAAAAGGGAGTGACAAATGGGAAGGAGGGAAGGAGAAGAAAACAATTCCTTCAGACTCAACAACACAACAGGTATGCACCACACCCTGGCTTCCTAGTAACCCTGTGACGGGGCGGCTCCACAGCGATACAGAGACACAATTAGGATTGAATACCATACAACTACATTGAGATCATGGATGGAAACACTAACCCCTCATGTTAATGACTCACCGAATTAAATAAGGTCAGTAACAACAAGCCTTCCAATGTCGAGGTGCCACTTCTTGGTTATTGCAATGCTGTCTCACTCACAGCAAGATGTAATAACAGAGAACTCAAGGCATAATCATCCATGTTCTATGATTGGCACTAACACAAGTGATTTATCAGATACTTTGGAGTATTAGCCATAGATTGCCATTTTACGGGTCATTAATATCTTTTGTTGGAGCCGCAGGCTCAGTGCACTGATATTTGTTTCCTACTAGGTCCGAGTTGTAGCCCGAGAAATGAAGGAAGGGGCTATGGCCGACCTGAAGCTGCATGGAGGGAGAATCACACAGTTGAGGCAAGGAGGAGGCAAGTACTCTCTGTAGAGTGGGATACCAGGCTGCTCATGCAGGATGAGGGAGGGGGCAGACTACCAACAAGAAGCGCCAGGAGTCCAACTCGGGAGGGGAGCAGACTGACAACAAGGAGTGCCAGAAATCCAATGCAGGAGGGGAGCAGACTGCCAACAAGGAGTGCCAGAAATCCAATGCAGGAGGGGAGCAGACTGTCAGAGTACCTGCAGTTTAGACAAAATATGGGGCAAAAAGCAGGCTGCGTGTTGAAAATATCATTACACCATGTGGACTTGAAACCAAGCACATTTGTCACTCAGGATGCTGCTCTTAATCAAGGACATGCCCAAGATTGCAGCCAGATCATGCAGGAGTATGCACTATCGCAATGTCTCACGCATGATCTCGTCGCCCGCTTTCTGGATGCTGCCGTGGTAAGGAAACCGCCCAGGAAACATGCTGGGAGCAAAAACAGGTAGGGACGTCCCCCAACCATCCAGGAGTGGGAGCCTCCCAGGGGTCATGAGCAACGCAGAGTCTCTCACGAATGTGCCACCAGGCTACGATCTACATACCGTACGAGCACAGGTCAGGGGGTTCTGTCAGTCACAAAGCACAAATGCTGTGCTAGAGAAAATACCAAAACAGGACTTGCTGTCACAGAAAGGCCAACATAACCTCCTGAGGAGCTCTGAAGAAGAGATGAGACAGAATAAAATTGTGAATGAGGCAGGAGTTGAGTCACTCAGGAAGATCAACTCTGGTGAAAGACGAAACCAAGAAAATAAAGATGGCCACAACGCTCAGGCAACACAACATGGCGAGGGCAGCATGTTGAGAAGTGCGCCCACTCTCCAAACGGGCCACTCCGAGAAGAGATGACATGAGGCTCTAGATGTTATCAAGAGCACATGCAACCCAGGCACCTGAACGGCAGGGTGTGTGAGGTCCAGATCACATGCAACCCGGGCAGCTAAACATCAGGGCACATAAGGTCCAGTGATCCAGTGAGCAGCAAAGCAAATGAAGTATAACAGCTTAAGTGGTAGCATTGTCTCACACAGAGCCGAAAATATGTACTGGAGAGCCAAGGACAGTGGACTTCAAACAGCTTGATTACACCAGACTAAAGAAGGCAGCAGGGACAGGACCCCAACATCCACAGAGGCGCCCAGAATGCAGAGAGGGCAGCAATGAAGTCGTGAGGCAAGGGCGGCCCACTCAGTACAACTGTGGACCCCTACAGGCAGAGGATCCTCGTCGCTAAAGGTGGAAATTAAGCAGACACCGAAGTAAGTTCCAAATCCAAGTTTATTTTACTAAAGTGGGAGCCCATGCCCTGCTATGCCACTCCAAGGAAGCACTGCCACAGCTGTCTTCAGCACATTGAGCAACACAACCTCCCTGAAGAACAAGCGGAACATGGATCGTCCAGGTAAGTATTCATAAGACAACATCAACAAGAGATGAATAACAAAACGTGTTAGGTAAGTATGAGGTAATGGGGTGTATTATATAGTGTGGTTGTGCAACCTCACCATGTAAATCATTTGCCAGCCTCTTTTAGGACCCTTAGGTTTCGTTTATCAAACCTTCATCTTAACCCTGGGTAGCTGTGGCTCTGAAGTGTAAAGTAGTTAGGGTATTTAAACAGCACCAAAACAACTGCAATAGATATCAACAGGATGCCAAAGAAATACAACATCAATTTATAAAAATACACTGTATTTTTATGTATTTCTAGACACCTCAATGAAAAGAATCCACTAGAGGCTTTTGGAGATATAGAATTTACAAGGTATAGTAAATCAAAGCATTTCACTCAGTCATGAACATGGACTGGCAAATTCAACAAATTTGACACTTAGAAACGTTTTCAACAAACAGTTTGGGCTAGCTGTAATGCGGTCACTTAGAGTCATTTTAGGTGACCAACTCCAGTAGGGAGCCAGTCAGGAGTGACCAGCAGGGTCCTCGGAAACAGTTACCTCAGCAAGTGAAGCAGTCTTTAGGCCGTTCCAAGTACTTTTATACTTTGAAGGGCTTTTCTATAGAAGTGGTCCTGATGCAAGTGATGAAGGATGCTGAGGACACTCAAAGGATGCTGTGAATGTGAGGCATTCGACAGAGGCCTTGCTGCACCTACTCCGCAGTCCATGCAGGGGATGAGGTACTCCTTGTCACATGGTCAATGTCCCATGCAGTCCTCTTGTGCTGGCAAAACTCTGGTCACCACTGGTCTACCAGTCGCCCAGTATTGTGGTCACAAGCCAATCCTTCCTCGGTCGATAACTGGGTGTCAGGGATGCCCTATTTCTGCTCAGAAAATGCCCTAAGGGCAGGATGTGGTTGGTTCCCACCTGTTGACCACTTCTTGTAAAGTTTGACATCCGGCCATGTCAGGATGCACCATTGTATTGACTTCCAATATGGCAGGGCACCTCTCCTGACATGTCGAGCTCCCTAGCCCAACTCAGGGGTGTGGCTACAAAGGGGGCTGCACGCCCCTGGAAAAAACAGTTTGTCAACTAGCTTTCGCTTCCCTGTCTCTACTGCCAGTCTGTCAGCCTAAACAATAGAACAACCCCACCACCAGGTGTTCTCCATTTGCCCTTCAAAGGTGGATACCTGTGTGGTTTGCTGCCTGGGAAAGGTAACACCTCCTCCAATTACATGCCTCTATTGTTATCTTTCTTGGATGTCATTAGCATGTCTCCCTAGGAGGGCATAAAGTTGTCTGTAGTATAGACCCACAGCAAACGGGCAGCGGACACCTTGGGCAACTTCTAAAGTTGCACTTGGCCCACCAATGACATTAAATTTGATTCAACCATTGATTATTTTGATACGTTACCATATCAACTTTGGTAGTCCCAATTCAGGAGTCAACAAGGCTGAAAATTCAGCCTGTAACTCTGTATTTGCCAATGGGGCTAGTAGTCTTTCGACAGTAAAAACGGCAATTTAGGGGTTATCCTACTGAAACATGTAAAAGTACATGTTCCACTTTTTAACAGACAGCTAGACCTACTTTGGGGTTTGGTTAGGCCTACCTTAGGGATGACTATATTAAAATGGAGTTTTGGGCTTTGCCATTACCTTAAATCACAAAGTTTAGTTAGCAGTTTAAATGTGCCATTCAAGTCGGTATTGGCTGACTGGGAGTCATGTTTTACCTTGTCCCTCTCAGGGTGGCACAAGTGCTGCAGTCCCTGGGGATGCTATAATTTACAGGCCCTGGATACCCCTGGTTCCATGTACTAGGGACCTCACAAGTAACTTAGGCAATGCCGACTGGGGACAAGCCAATCAACCAAGCACAATTTTCAGGGTCAGACCACATGTACTGAGTCCTGTTTAGCAGGGCACAGGGCATTTCAGAGCCAATGTACCAGTACCTAGAGTCGGAATGGTGGTAAAAGTGTGGGGTAAACCTGCAAAAAGCTTGTTTCCTAACAGTATGTATTAATAATACAATTCTCTGTTGGTACAATGTTATGCTGCACTAGCACCCAAATCAGTCAGAGGATAGGCTGCCATAAGGATGAGTTTAGTAGCTCCCTACACACATAATTTTACACTATAACTTGTCTCCGAGACTGCATATACCAATCACAGAGAAAATTAATAAGAGTTGACCATGAGCAAGAAAGTGGGAGTTATGTAAAGGCTTTCGCACCTGACTCAGGTTTATAATAAGAGTAAGCCACATCAAGACAAAAGTGTGACTCTGAACTGACCCGTTCCCAATGAAACGAAGCAGAGATGAATGGTCTGATGGGGGAAATATGACAATTTCTATTTTTTTGTTATTGTTGCAAGATAATGCTCTATTCACTGCCCGATTGAAATCACCATGGGGGTAAAACATGTTATAACAGTGATAAACGCTGAACCTTTAACCAATATCAATTAAAAAAAGAATACGTAATTCATATTGAATAATACTGAATGTGTAGCTTATATTAAAGCTTGCAAAAAAGCTGTTTGTACTTCTTGTGGCAACAGACTCGCCTCCACTCACGCAGCCCCTAAAGCCATGGCTCTTTTTTGACAAAATAAGTTAACAAGCATTTACAATGCAATGGTCTCGGCAATATTATAGGTAGAGCTATTGGTATTGCTCATTATTTTTTTATCATTTTTGTATCCCTAAATAAATGGCATTGTCATTTCTATTGGCATTAGCTTTTTTTTGCATATGTGATACCTATTGCATTAGCAGAGAGAGAGTGAGGTGGTGAGATAGAGAGAGAGAGTGAGGTATTGAAATAGAGAGTGAGGTAGTGAGAGAGAGTGAGGTAGATAGAGAGTGAGGTAGTGAGATAGAGAGTGAGGTAGATAGAGAGTGAGGTAGTGAGATAGAGAGAGTGAGGTAGTGAAAGAGTGAGGTAGTGAGGGAGAGTGAGGTAGATAGAGAGTGAGGCTTATTACTGTATTTGGGTGTTACACTGCTGCTAATGGGGTGAAAACTTCACTAAGACAGTGTTAATAATAATAAATACTATAAAAAATTGTCATATTATGCTGCATAATTTGCCTATTCTTGTTGCATAATTTAGTCTGCCTTATTTGGTCTTCCTCTGCGGCTCTGCCGGATAATTCCAGTGGCCCGGTCTATGCCTCTCCATTTAGTGCAGAGAGTACACTAGGCACAAAATGTGCATGTCTTCCAAAATGAGAACAATGAAAATAGGACGGTCGACCAGCTAGAGGAAAGGCCCGCTTCCATACAGAAATACAATTGTTAGGAATGGTTTGAAAAAGTGTCAGGAAACGCAAACACTACATCTGGGATCAATTTCAAACATCAGAGTAATATTGTTACCTTGTTTTCATAAAGCGCTTCAATGCAGGACTTCGCAGCTCTGTAAAGGAGAGAATCACTAGAACCATCTGGAGGAAAGACTGAACCTGCATCACGCATATTCGAACCTGCTGACTACGGATCTCTGCAACAAATACTGAAACCCACTGAGTTGTTTTGCCCACTAAAAACTGAGCATTGCACTCTAAATAATTATATCTGGGCCTAAAAAAGTCCACCTTCTTTCTAGCTGGTGACAGAACTTTTACATCTGAATAGCCTTTCTGTGAGCAGATTTTTCTCTCACTACTAGGAAAACATGGCCGCCAGTTTTCAGGGTTGCGCCAACGGGACAAGCGTGCTACTCCAAGCATCTTACTCGCAAGAACAACATCGTATGACATGATTGACAAAAACACGAGTTGTGGAAGGCGCCGGTTGTGCCTTTCGGACACTTCAAACCACCTGCGTCATTTGTGCAAGAACAATGAAGCTGATGAAATTCAAGCAGGTCACCAGCCTGTAAAGCTGAGCCACCATTGCAGTGCCAGGAAATGATGCATTACGTCTGTGACAGGTCGCGAGGAGCGTGGTTAATTATGTAACCAGATCATGGCAGCAGGCTGCTGAAACTGAGGGGTACAAAGTAAAAGCCCATGCATAAAGTTTAAAATGGGGCTGGGGGGGGGTCTCTGACCCTGTACGTCCAAGGTGAGCTTCTTCGTGGCCGAAACAGAGACTTTGTGGAGTGCAACCTGTGACTGCCATGCGTGTATGCGCGCTTCCTACCCGAGGAGCGCTGTTTATATAACGAAGGAGGCCAGGGGAAAGCCCGGTTCATATGAGACGTTCCTGTTGTGGAGAGCGTTACTGAGTAGTTAGTGCGGATGTCTTCGGCCCAAGCTTGAAAGTTTTATGCAAAAAGTCACACGTGAAGACACAAAGTAAACTAAACAGAAAGCAAAGTCTCGAATACCGCACTGAACATGCGCAGATCCTGCTTCAGAGAACAAGCACAAGTGTCTATCAAAATCCCCCTATAGTACCAATAACCTGAAAAAATATCCGAAAACAAGCCGCAGTCACCAAATGACAACGGTTGGTTAAAAATGTCAATAGAGAAACACGAACATGTGCAAAACAGGTCAACAACGCGTTAGAAGCAGACGGAGACAGCGGAGGCCGGTACAGAGAGGAACGACAGCGAGAGAGGAGAGCCCCAGCACGGACCCGACATGAAGTTCGTATATAAGGAGGAGCACCCGTTCGAGAAGCGGAGGTCCGAGGGCGAGAAGATCCGCAAGAAGTATCCCGACCGTGTAAAAACCAAAGGAAATGATGGACGGAGTGTTGAACATTGCAAGCACTCACCCCCAGTCAACTGATCTGGGTTTAATACATCACCGTTCTTTAGCCCACTCTGCCACCCCAGTTCAGACATGGCCATATGCAAATCAGTCTGACCCTGTGCCTCATGGGAACAGTCCAGCCCGAACTGCCAAGCCATGTCTTCCCTGGACCGGAAACAAGCTTCCTAGGACCGGTTGCTGGCATTTCAGCCGTGTTCAGCCAGGCTTGCTTGAATCCAGTGGCAAAGTGAGCAAGGGACTCACGTCTGAGCATACCCTGCCAACTTATGGCGTACAAAGCAAAAACCAAAGGAAATGATGGACGGAGTGTTGAACATTGCAAGCACTCACCCCCAGTCAACTGATCTGGGTTTAATCCATCACCGTTCTTTAGCCCACTCTGCCACCCCAGTTCAGACATGGCCATATGCAAATCAGTCTGACCCTGTGCCTCATGGGAACAGTCCAGCCCGAACTGCCAAGCCATGTCTTCCCTGGACCGGAAACAAGCTTCCTAGGACCGGTTTCTGGCATTTCAGCCGTCTTCAGCCAGGCTTGCTTGAATCCAGTGGCAAAGTGAGCAAGGGACCGTGTGCCAGTAAGAATTGGGGCAGGGGAAGGGGCATCGAGTGTGACCAGACACCCGCTCTGAAAAGACACCACTGCCTTTCTCCGAGGTCAAGAAGAAATGCCTCGGAGAAAGGCAGCGTCGTTTTCGGATTCGGGGGCGTGTTTTGCTTTTCTCTCCTCTAGCCATTGGCTGGAGGAGATAATTAGATTTGTTGCAAAAAACACGCCCCCGAATCCGAAAAGGACGGGGCCTGTTCGGAGTGACTGACCTCTTCTCCAATGGCTGGCCAGCATTCAAGAGGCCAGCCAATGGAGAACAGGGGAGAAGAGGGGCGGGTTCAAGCCCCTCTTCTCCAAGTCATTAAATCTCGGATCAAGACTGCGCAAGCGCAGCCTTCGAGCCGAGACCTAAAAAAGGAGTTCGGTAAAATGAATCTGTAATTGTCAATTAAACGCGGCAAGGATATACAGAGTATTAATTTAATCTGCAAGCAGACAGAAACAAGTAAAAAAAAAGTGCTTACCTGAACTGAAATATGGTGGTAAACTGGTGTGTATGAGATGGCACAAATTGTAAAATAAATGACAGCTGCACCCTACCCAAGCTACCAGGGGTTAGTCCAAAATCCAGGTTTTGCATTTAGCAAGCTAAATGTGCACGGCTTTAAGGTTAAAACCAAGAGCAAGGAGTGGATTATGTCAAGCACCACAAAGTCCAAAGTCCAGATGTAGTAAACATACTAATGCATGCTTAACACAAGCTTACAAAAAATGGAACTGGACTTCACTGAGTAAAAAAAGACAAGCATTTATTAATCTTTACGTTACTTTCATAGGGATGAAACAATTCGTAGCAGAGTTGACAATATAATAGAAATGTTTATGTTCATGTAATGGCCGCAGTATAGTTCTTCTCACATGTACTTCCATGGATACCAAGGGATAATGGCGTCTCCATGATATGGTTGAGCAGAACCAGAGAGCACTAACAACATATGCAGAGTGGTGCTGTATGGAGGAGCAGTAGTTCCAGCGTCTCTCACACATATGTTGCAAAACATAATGGGTCCTATGAATGTATGCAGTATTTCAGGATTTTTAAGCATGACTTAATCATTGACTGTGTAGTTGCGTTTATACCAAAAAGCAAAATAATGTAGTTTATAATAAATGTGAAATATTAACGTGCAAGCTTTAATAAAAATAAAATGCATTAAAAATGCGAAAATTTGTAGTATGCAGTCACATTTACACATACTATGCCTCAAATGGCTGATATGCTTAGAATGCTTAAACACGAATAAAATATATACATTTTTGTATATGTTCCAATTGACTAATTTCTCCCATATTCTAAGAACAGGGATTCTTTCCTTTATGGCACGCGCTTAATGCATATTATTGAAATTTTGCTTATTTGATTGCTTATTGATTTCTAACAAGTCTCTAATGAATAAAATTGATGAATCTAACTTGTGACCTAATAAAGATGATTTAAAAAAAAAGTTGATTAATAAAACCAGTTAGCTCATACCAACCTGTCTTTATTGACTGAAAATAGACAAATGATTGTGATTATAATCTGGGTGATGATTCAGCATTCCTCTTCTCTAAAGCAATGGCAAAGATCCATTGCCCTGGCTATCCAGAGTGGGAATAAGTCCATGCGGTGGGAAACTGAGACACCTTATAATTTGTGAACTGATTCCTGCTCCAGCAAACTTGGTAGCAGGAGGACGGGGAACCTTGTCACAAGAGGAGCTATAAATAATTACCCCGAGCTACAGTAATGCCTGAGTCCCATAGCCCAAAGCCCAGAATTTAAACACAGACAAGGTGCGATTTTGAAGGCAGTTGCTGTATTGGAGGTCTGAGTATTAATAGGGTTGTGCCTTGTGAACTGTGATTATTGTGTTTTATTTGTGAGGTATTGGCGTACATGTTCCAAATGAATTGCTGATATTTATGTGCTTATTGTGAAGAAGTTGAAGAGTTTATACAGCTCAACGTGGCCTAAGATCCTGGGATATTTAGATAAGTGTGGAATACATTTTGTGATTTTTCTTGTCTGCTAGAGATTTGAGGCGTAGGTCATGAGGCACCGTCAACCACACAATTGAGATAGAGACTGTAACGAACTGCTTTGAAAGTACTAATATCGATTGATGTTGGTAGACCCTAATTGCGCAAAAGATGAGCTACATTGATTTAAGTAACTTACTGTTTGTCAAAATTTCATTCGCGTGTGTGAAAATTGTTCTGTGTGAAAACGTCAGAAGGCTTAAAAGTCTTCCTATTGTTGAATTGATTTTATTTTCTGTAGAGGAGCAGGCAAAGATTTGTTATTTACGTCTGCTTAAAGTTGTAGAATTGTGAGTACAAGAGTGAAATTGTAAAGGGGGTGAGTTTGTACGTCATAGTGCGCTGCACTGTGATTGATTGGTTGATGTGCTGTTGCACTGCTGTTGGTTGATGACGACACACAGTGCCACGCTGGTATAGGCCAATTGCTGTGTAAGTGCCACACTGAGATTGGTTAACGTGTCTTCAAGTATTAAAGCTTTAACAGGATTGGAGAAAAGAAATCTGACATTTATAGAATAGAATACATTTGAGAATCTAACTTATGTTGTTTGCGATTTGTTGAATAATTTGAAATCATGAAAAGTTTTAAAGGATTTGAGTTTTTTGAGAGGTGATGCGATGATTCCAGTATAGAAAGGTGAAGAGGCGCCTCCCGAGGGTACACCTGCACATTATATGATAACAATATGGGTTGCATACATGCTTGTGGCTTCATCAATGGTACAAGATCACAGAAAATGAGGGTCCATTGAGTTTTCCAAAAATATGATACATGGGGGCGAGGCCAAGTTGGCGTCTTGGTAAGGTGCCATTCCTCTGCTCTCTGCTCCTGCCGGGCCTTTTACTGCATTTCCAGCAGTGGAAGGGGCACGGAAGTCTGCTTGGACGGTCAAACAGGGACAGCGCCATGGTCCGGGTGACGCCGGAGGGCCGGGTCCCGGCGAGAGAGGCTGTTTTGGGGCCGCGGCGGTGGGGTTCGAGATGTGCCAGAATCCAAACAAGGCCGCGGGCGTCGAGAAGAAGGCATGCTGGCAAGCTTCCTGGCTGTGCCTCGAGATGAGCAAAGGGACCACCTCTGATCTATAGCATTTCCTGGCGGTGGCACCAGCAACGGGAGAAGTAACGCTCATCGCCGGCCACAGAAGTGAGTTCGGGATGCGTGACTACGTGAGGCCTCTGCTCAGTAGGCCCTGTCGGGCCTTCACTCCAGCAGCTATTGACTATCGCAGCAGCTGCCTGTGCCAGCAGCATTGAGAACTTGCACAGCCGCCCAGCCAGCCAGGACCTTCCTCCTACACAACTACAAGGATAAAGGACCCCCCGGGAGGACAGGAAACAGCTTTGTGAGTCCTCCGAGAGACATTTGCAACGTCCATAGGCCCTGCCGGAAGAGAGGCCTGCAGGGAGATTCAGGCTTCGTAGGCCCCGGTGGGCCTGCAGGTCAGCACTAACCAGAACACTTGGGCTGTCACTTTCACTGGCTGCACATAACGCTTACATGAGCCCCCGACCTATAAAGACCCCCACCCCCAGTGGTTGCAAGGAGAAAGCAGGCCTCTCCTGGCAGATTACGAGCAGCTCATTGAGGCCTTCAAGAAGCGCACACACCACTCACAGGCCTTACTGGAGGAGAGGCATGCTAGGGGGCCCCACTGACTCTGACCATACCGGGGTCATCTGCAGGCATCAAAAAACCAGGGGCACAAACGTTTCAATCAAGGGGAGGCTATAGGAGCATTCTGGCCCACCAGCTCCGGGACTACCTCCCTCTGCCGGCGACCGGATTACAGGCCCCAATGTGAGGTGAGAGCAGCGGCGTGGCAGGAGTGGGACACCAGTGCGACAGAGAGGCCCCCGATTCAGAGTCCCGGTGGAATATCGAGCACCCCCCCACTAGATACCAAAAAGAGGGACATGTAGGGAGAGCTCACCGTGCTAGAGGTATATGGCCAGGGGAGGCATCAGTGCAATAGCGGCGGTCCCACAGCCCCACACATCTACTGGCACACATTGCGCCGACTATCCCCACAGAGAGGCAGCACAGGAGCAGCGCAATTGCGGCCTCAAAGGGCAAGAAAGACCAGTCGGTGAAGGACCTGTTGCTAAGCCGGCGGTGCAGAAGACGGAGGGTCCACCTACAGCGAAGCACTCGGATGAGGCTGAGGGCGATTAGGGCCCGGTCAGCTGATCCTTCATGAAGTCGTTGTTCTCCTCGCTTCAGGAGGATCTATCCACAATGAAACATGAGTTATCAGTGAATGTGAGGGAAATCCACCTTGATGTGGACGCCCTGGGAGAATGGATCCATGCCTTAGAGGAGCATGAAACAGGACTAGACGAAGAGCTTGAGCACCTGCAGCAAGAAGTCCTTAGGGTGCAGGAACAAAGCATGGATCTCCAAGCTCACACGGAAGACTTGGAGAATAGATCTCAGCGGAACATTCGCATCCGAGGAATGGCTCAGGGCGAGGGGGACAGTGACATCGAGGCACTGGTGGTGGGCCTTTTCTGCTCCATCCTGGGAGAATCAACATAGTTCACTATCAAATTGGATCACAACCACAGAGTAGGCCCTAGAAGGGCGGCCCAGCCCCTCCAGCGGATATCTTGACGTGCGTCCACTACTACCATTTAAAGGAGAGGATTCTCTGAGAGTCTCGGCGTTGTTCAGACTTCACTTATGAGGACTCAAAGCCTATGTTATTCCAAGACCTGGCAGCCTTCACCCTACTCAAGCGCAAAACTTTTCGCCCGATCACCTCTTACCACCGAGAGGCTGCTATCAAATACTCATGGGGACACACCTTTAGACTGATTTTCCACTTCAAAGGGGAACTGAGGCAAATTAGACCCCTCTCTGCCACTTGCAAGCCTCTGGACATTGAGGACCCCTCAGAGGACAAGTCACACCAGAACAGCCACACGCGAAGTCGTCGCAGCGGTCATGGATGGACCACTATCAAGCCTCCTAGCCAGTCAACACGCCCGACCCAGATACTATGACCAGAGAACGTGAGGCTGTACTGGCATCTCTCACAGGAACGTTTTCGGAGTAAAGGGATCTTCCCAGGCTGAGCTTTGTTGATTGCTGTTGTCACTCCAGCCTAACAATGAAAACACCTTAGCCATTTGTATTGGTTTGCCTGGGGGGAGCGGGGAGCTTCAGGCCACAGGTACCCTTTCTAACTCTTCCAGGGAACAGTACGCTCCTAGCATTGACTGTTTGCTATTTCTCATTATTAATATATTTGTTAAGTTGGGGTGTTTCTTCTTTACCTAATGGGTCTCCTAACCCCCTCCCAACGCACCCCTTGGCCTCTCTGCATGAGTGCAACTCTCACTTACCCTGGTGCCTAATTTTGCGATCCCACAGGGTCCCACACTGGGGATGCGTGGCTTGTTCCCTCGCACCTACACTGCAGTTTGCTCCCACCATCCTCCTGGATGAAGATTAAAATTATGACCCCCCAATGTGAAAGGGCTTAATAACCCCATTAAAAGCAGAGCTATCCTGTCTTACCTGGAGAATTCTAAAGCCCATATTTGCCTATTACAAGAGACTCATCTATTGCGCTGCGACACACACAGATTACGCTCTAAGGCCGTCCCACAGCAATACTTTGCCTCACTCACCACTAAGAGAGCAGGAGTCGCTGTCTTTATATCCCATACTTTTCCAGGGGTGGTGGGGGCGAATGTAGCAGAGATTAGAGGGAGGTTCCTGGTGCTTTCCCTGACCATAGGGTCGCACACGCTTACATTAGCCACTATTTATGTTCCTAATGAGGGCCAGGAGGCGTTCCTCCGAGAAGCAGTAGCGGACCTGACATCCTCTTCAGACCAGCACATATTTCTGGGGGGCGACCTGAACATTGTGTTCAATAGCCAACTGGACCGCTCGGCTCAGAGGCAGGGACAGACCGGGACTCTATCTGCTGGTGCCCGGCAGTGGCTGCACGATCTGGAGTTGATTGATGTGTGGTGCCATTTCCACCCCATTCAACAGATTACACTTTATACTCCCACTCCCGGGGTACATATGCCCGTCTAGACTATTTAATGGGATCTCGATCTCTTGTTCCTTCCCTACAGGACTGGGTTATCAAACCACAGGCTCTCGCTGACCATGCAGCACTGACTACAACTCTGTTACTTCCACCCACCTCTCGCCCACCATATTCTTGGAGGCTTAGGGACACACTCCTCCACCGCCCGGAAGTTATTGCACGCCTCACTAAGACACTAGAGGGCTACCTAGCTGAGAACGATATCCAAGAAACCTCCATAGTGTCTTTGTGGGAAATACTTAAACTGGTGGCCAGGGCCGACTTAATAGCTACGTCCTCAGCAGACAATAGGATACGTAGGGAGAAAAGGGAGGAGCTTTCCAAACAGGTCTCAGAACTAGAGGGGGCTCACAAACGTACAGGAGCTCCTAGGGTATGGAGGCAGCTAAAGGTAGCACATACTCAACTAGACAGCCTGGATCTGGATTGAGCTCAATATGCGGCCTTCTGTCTGAAACATATATATTACACAGGAGGGGATAGGTGCGGCCGCTTGCTAGTGCACAAACTGTATGCACACCGCCAGGCAGCAGCAGTCCCGATGATTCTCGATGCCAAGGGAGACAAATTGGTGCGAGAGGCAGACATATCACGAGCCTTCAGGGACTTCTACGCAGATCTGTATTTAGTGCAGCAAATACCTGAACAAAATTCCCTTGTGTACTTTCAGGGTATGACGCATTCCCGTCTGACAGTAGATCAAGCCACCTCTTTAGACAGCACGATTTGAGTCAAACAGGTTATTTCGGCTATTGCTTGACTGAAGCTCCTTAAATCCCCAGACAGGGATGGGTTTACCGCCATCTTTTATAAAAACCTTCTGCTCGATACTGGCCCCAATATTGACGTGACTCTTCAATGCGATCGGAGACACCTCAGACATGCCCCCTACGATGCTCATGGCAGCAGTGGCATTCTTGCCCAAGCCCGGTAATGATGGTAAGCATTGCGCCTCATATAGGCCTATCTCCTTGTTGAACATTGATCTTAAGATCTTCACTGGGATACTGGCGGCCAGACTGGGCCCGCTAATGCCCTATCAGCTGGGACCAAAAAACCATTCCATACCTGGGTATAATGTTATCAGTTTCAACTGTAGAGACAGTCTCCTTAAATTACACTCGCCTACTATCACAGACATGGCGGGACTTATGGCGCAGGCGTCCGTTTAGTCTTTCATGGCTGGGCCAAGTTGCAGCACTTAAAATGAATAAACTCCCTAAAATTTTATAAATCTTTCAGACCTTTCCTGTAGAGCCACCTCCAGGCATGTTGAAGCAGCTGCAGGCCGAATTCTCTTCCTTGTGTGGGCGGTCAAGAAACCACGGATGAGCAGTGATATGAGCTTTAAATCTCCTGGCGAGGGGGTTTGGGAATACCTGACCTGAATCGTTACTATAAGGCTACACAGATTTGCTACTTGTTGGAATGGACCCAACCAGAATCTGAAAAGCACTGGCTCTTTACGGAGCAAGCGCTAGCTGGTCAGCCCCTGTGGAGGATTCCCTTTCTCCGTAGGGCCTGCAGACCTCTTGGGCTTTATGGCTCCCCAATAGAGCGAGCCACCATAAACGCATGGGATGCCACAGCTACATGTAATGGTCTCACCACATTCCCATCACCTCACACCCCTATCACAAATAATCCTGACTTCACTCCGGGCCTTGACCAAGCTGCTTTTGGTTGTTGTAACAAGGAAGGCTGCAGGTCTATAGGGCATTTTTTCACTAGGGAGGGCCCCATGTCCTTCGAAGACTTTCGATCCGATTTTCCCATACCCGAAATGGAGCGGTACCACTATCAGCAGATACGGCATTGGACGATGCAACCCCAGGTACGCCAGGGAGCTGAGAGACGGCGTACCCCTTACACGCGGTGGCTGCTTTCTAAGCAGTCTACCAAACAAATTATTACAGAATGATATCACATCTTACGGCCCCCTGAACAAGTGACCAAATCTACAGGCCAGAAACAATGGGAGACCGAGCTGGGTTGGACACTGACTCAGAAAGAATCGGGATACATTTATTACAGGGTTCGACATTCAGCTCGTAATACCTCCAGTGTGGAGTCTGCTACCAAGATAGTAACATACTTTTATCTCATTCCCTCTAGGCAGCACAAGAGCAATCCCAGTCATTCGCCGAGCTGTTGGAGGTGATGTGGCGCCCCAGGCACACTGTTGTACATACTATGGGACTGCCCCATGCTTAAGGCTTATTGGACACAGGTGCTGGATGAGATAGACCAACACTTTAATACCACTATCCTACGCTTCCCGGAATACATCATTCTTGGCATCTCGGACAGACTCACATTTCCCCTCAAACCCTGCAAAGGCCAGCAAATGGGATAGCCATAGGGGCAGCACTACAGAATATACTGTCACTCTGGGGCTCTGACAAAGCACCTACGATGCAGGGGTGGCTGCACAGTTTGTGGCACGTGCTCGGAATGGAGCGCATTCCCTTCTCTGTACAGACTGGGCCTCTTTCGCAGACCTGTGGCATCCCTTCATCACCTTGCTGTGCTCTGAATTTCGTGAGCTCACCTGCCCTAGGTACATGCGGTTGCGCCTCCCTGCACTATCACAAGATCCTAACCACTCTCAGGCCCACTGATTTGCTTCAGGCCATGATAAGTTGCTACCTTGGTCGGGGTGGGGGTGGAGAGGGGGAGGAGGGGGTGGGGGGAGGGTAAGGGGGAGGGGGGTAGGGATGTTTTTCCTGATTGTTCCTGATGCAATGAGTAGCACTGTTACTGTTTATGGCCCACAAATTGGGCAATATTGCTTGATGCATCCTGTTTGTCCTTTTTGTCTTTCTAATCAAATAAAAAGATTTAAACCTAAAAATATTAAACATTTGAACTGAGAATGATTGAGAGGCTTAGAGAAAAGCTATACAATATGAAGCCACCACCTAGATCAACACAGGACAAAGAATTAAACATTTAGAAAAAAACAGCACATGCTAAGGAAAGAGAAATACCAGAATAAAACTAAGAGAGCAGTGCATAATTATGCAGATTCTCGATGGGATGAGGAACAACAGAGATGGAGGAAAGTTATAGTCAAATGGACTAGGTTTTATCTAGCCAATACTCCTGATAAACCTGAGAAGTCAAAAAAGAAAGCGAGAAAGGGGAAAACTGATGAGGGAGCTGCAAAGAAATCAGATTCTGAGAGTGATTCAGGGGATGACATTTTGCATGCATTGCTGGTCGCACTTCCACCACCTTATGTGTGCCCAAATACTGAGAGTACTTCGACACCTAAGGTGACAGTGGCTACAGCCCATATTGATCCAAATGTGATGTAAATCGAAAGGCCATTACAGATGACACAGCCTATTGTACAATGTATTATATCAAATGATCTGCCTACACGGATTGAGAATGTTCCTACAGTAATGCCTCCAGGTGTTACTGCTTCTATTGTAACTGTCCCGGTACTCGCTACAAGGGTTATAACAGCACAGCCATTAGAGATTCACACAAGGACTGCTCCGATTAATATACAGTAGCTCCGGGAGCCAATTTTAAAAGCGCCTGTGAAAGGGTTTATCCCAACATCGTAGAATTCACAGATTGCTGCTTGGACACCACCGCAAACAGTTCAGTCACTAAATTAAGAGTAGGGAGAAGGATTATCTTTACGACACCGATAACGCAAATTAGGTTCTCACCACACTATAGACAGAGTAGGAGAGACCCTTAAAAAATAGAAAAAGAGGAAATAATCAGAGGATATTTAGATCTTGAGCATGTGAATCCAGACCAGAAGAAAAAGCTGATGAATTTGTGCAATTAGATTACAAGACATGCAGCAGTTACTCATGATAAATCGACAGATTTAGCCAGAAAATATGAAGTTGATATTACAAAAACTGAGCAAGCACAAGGAGATGATGGACGGCGTGCTGAAACTTTTCAAACACTCACCCCCAGTCACAGATCTGGGTTGAATCAATCATCATTCTTTAGCTCACTTTGCCACCCCAGTTCAGATACAGCTATATGCAAATTAGTCTTGACCCTGTGCCTCATGGGAACAGTCCAGCCCGAACTGCCAAGCCATGTCTTCCCTGGACCGGAAACAAGCATCCTGGGACCGATTTCGGGCTAACAACCCTCTTCAGCCAGGCTACCTTGAATCCAGTGGCAAAGTGAGCAAGGGACCCACGTCTGGGCATACCCTGCCAACTTAGGGCGACCAAAGCAAACACAAAGAGATGATGGACGAAGTGCTGAAACTTTTCAAACACTCACCCCCAGTCACAGATCTGGGTTGAATCCATCATCATTCTTTAGCTCACTTTGCCACCCCAGTTCAGACACTGTTATATGAAAATCAGTCATGACCCTGTGCCTTATGGGAACAGTCCAGCCCAAACTGCCAAGCCATGTCTTCCCTGGACCGGAAACAAGCATCCTGGGACCGGTTTCGGGCTAACAGCCCTCTTCAGCCAGGCTAGCTTGAATCCAGTAGCAAAGTGAGCAAGGGATCCACGTCTGGGCATACCCTGCCAACTAGGGGTGAACAAAGCAAACATAAGGAGATGATGGACGGAGTGCTGAAACTTTTCAAACACTCACCCCGTCACAGATCTGGGTTGAATCCATCATCATTCTTTAGCTCACTTTGCCACCCCAGTTCAGACACAGCTATATCTGTACTGGGGTAAATGTAGGACATTGTTCTGCATTCTGTCCATCAATTGTTGTTTTTGCATTTGTCACCCCGAGTGGGACGGGTATGCCCAGACGTGGGTCCCGTGCTCTCCATGCCACTGGAGTCAAGCTATCCTGGCTGAAGAGGGGTGAAACCCTGAAACCGGTCCTAGGATGCTTGGTTCCAGTTCAGGGAGGACCTGGCCTGGCAGTTCGGGCTGGACTGCTCCCATTGGGTACAGGGTCAAGGCTGATTTGCATATGGCTCGGTTCAAACTGGAATGGCATGGTGAGCAATTGGATGATGAGGCTATAGAGACAATGCGTTCTTCAGGAATGTGATTACACATTACTGAATTAGTGAAATGCATTCGTAAATGGAGTGATTTTGAGAAATTAGAATACAAATGGGCAAAGCAGAATGAAAAGAAAAAGAAACAACCAGGTAGATTAAGCAAATAACAAACCACTGACAGGTCCCCCAGATGATGGAGAAGCTTTGGCTTATCCGTTGAGAGAAATACAAGAAGGAGCATATGTTCATGTACCTTGGAGGATTAGCGATCTTGCAGCATTTTTCGAATATTTTTCCAAAGTTGAGAGGCAAGTCAGTACAGTGGTACACAAAAGTTGGTAGGTTTGTTAAAAGTTCTAAAGTTCTGTGGATTGATTTGAATACATTATTTGATACTGTAGTGCCAAATGATTTGTGGGCTGAGTGTAAAGTTGCTGTGCTAGGCCGCATGAAGGGCTAACGAGAGATTCTTGCACTAATGCACTAACTCTTGTAGTCATGGAAAAATATAAAGCAGTGATTACATTTCTGAAAGTCAAGGTTCCTCTGAAAAATATTGATTGGCTAAAGAGCAAAAGAACCTGCCAAAAGAATCAGTGCACAATTACTATGAGCATTTGCTTCAGATGTTTCAACAACACAGTGGAAGGGAATATCCTGAACAAAGTGACATGGAATTTTACGTGTCTGAGTTTGTTATTGTATAAGACCAGAGATCGGTATGCACATATAACAGAGTGTGATTTGCTATCAGACTAAATCGTTAGATGAGATTCTGAGGTAGCTCCCATCATGGCTGTGCGGAGCTGATGCTCCGTTGCGAATCCTCTTTCCAGTCTCCTTTACGGCGTTACACCGCATTGTTTTCCCACCCTTCCGCAAATGGAAAGCAGGTGGCTCACCTGGACACCTATTTTGCTTTCCTCCAATCGCGTCCTCCGATCAAGCATCGCCGAAATATCTGCTGCCAGGACTGCAGCGGGGACAAGATGGCGCCACAGCCGTTTATCCAGCGGGATTCCAATAACAGCATTGACCCGTGCAGACTGCATTGTATGCGGCAACAAAGGAAACAGTTCCCCTATCTCCACAGTGGCTGTTAGGGAGCTAGGGATAGTCTCCCATGCTCAGGATGAATACCCCGATTTTGTCTGGGAAGAAGACGCGTGGTGAACGAAGCCACAGCGTGTGATCTCGCAGACGCATTCAGCGTGACCGGGAGGTGAGCGAAGCTCTGGGCACACTATACTGGCCAGCTGGGGTGATCCTGGGGTTTCCACACAAGTGGTGTCTTGCCCTGGGAGGAAAATTGGGCAGATTTGCTTGAAGGTGGGCCAGGCAAGGGCTGTGCCTGACCCTAAAATGGCACCCGGAGCGAGGTTTTCGGTACTTACATCAGGGTCTTCACAGCGCAATAGTCTAGCAATGGGACTGTTTTCCCACTTAGAGGAGTTTGGCTCTGGGTCACCCCCTCGGCTGTCACCTACCCAGCCGGACATTGCACATAGCTTTTGTTTGTCTCCCCGTTATGATTCCTTCCCTCAGCAGCCAACATTGTTGCCTGTTGTTTTGCTATGCTCCTGTAACAGATGTAATTTGTAACTTGTAACTTAATGTTCCTCATGTAAAGCGCTCTGATACCCCCGGGTCTAGCCAGCGCGATATAAAACTTTTCAAACAAATAAATAAAATAAACAAGAGATGAAGCAGAAAAAGCTTAAGGAGATATTAATGTTAGCTGAGATGAAGTTTGCTCAGAAAGGTTTTCAGAACAAGATGTTTGCAGGAAATCATGGTGGCATGCAAGGTGTTGGTTTACAAGCCAGAGTACAAGGTACTGAAGGAGGAATTGGTGCTTTACAAGGTAGATGTAGAGGTGTTCCGGTTGATCCAAATTCTGCTGTAGATGTTGTAAAGCTGAAGAAAAGGACCCCTCGTCAACTCTGTAATAAGATCGGGCATTGGAAGTAGGAGTGTAGACTTAATCCAGATAGAATGAACGGAAATGGTCAAATGCATGGAGGAAATAAAATACAGATGCAAAATGTACCAGTTCAGAAGATGCAAGTGTCAATGCAGAAACAGCTTCCATTGGTCCAGGTTCTACAAGTCTAGATGGTCCCACAAAATATGGGAAACCCTAGATTTAATATGAATCAGATGCCCAAAGCAAATCTGGACCCAATCCAAAACCAGAAGCAGAATACATTTCAACAGTTACCAATGCTAGACAATGACAGTTTCATCTCCTATAATTCCCAATGACGGTGTCTGGGGGGGGAGGAAGATTGCGTGCTTGGCACAGTCTTGGTGGTAAACCAGAATGGACCATTTGTAGAAGGAGAAGTTAATGGTGACCAAGTGTAATTTTCGATTGACACCGGTGCTACCAAATCCACTGTTAGAAAAGCGAAAGTCCTAAACCTAACCCTCTCAGGAAAGAAGATCCAAGTTGTAAGAGTTTCAAACAAACAGGTCAAAACTCAGTTTCAGAAAAAAGTCCCTGTAAAAATAGGCTCATTTGAGGGAAATCATCAATTCTCTGTCTGTGACTCTAGTCCTGAAAACCTGTAAGGGAGAGATTTTTTGTGCAAGTTAAATTGCACTATTTACTGTACGCCAAATGGTATGGAATTTCAAACACATGATGAAGATGCTGAATTCAAATTGGCCTCACAAGAAATAGCTGTAGGATTGTTCCCAGTGAGGACTGTTGAAAAATTGCCTCCCGATTTAAAAGAGAAGGTGAACCCAGAAGTGTGAGATTTCACAGCGAAATAAATCAGACTGATTAAAGGTGTTTAACCTGTCCAAGTTACAGTGAAGCCTAATGCAGTGTGTCCAAGAGCACCACCAAATAAATTGACCCCCAGAGAAACAATTGCAGAAATAACTCCCGTAATTCAGGACATGTTGATAAAAGGGACTTTAAGAGAAATTGCCGGAAGTCTATGCAACTCACCGATCATGGGGGTTGCAGAAGCCCAGTGGTAAATATCGGATTGTGCAGGACCTTCGAAAGATTAACAGTATGGATGTCTCATGTTGTCCCATAGTGCCATAAACAGACACCATACATTTTCAGATTCTATGCATTGCAGAATGGTTCACCATTGTGGACTTTTGCCAGGCCTTCTTATCTGTACCACTGCATGAGAACAGCCAGTTCTTGTTCTCGTTTGTATTTCTACAGAGGGTTTTGCCATTGTGGCAAGTTTCAAAAGGGTATACAGAGAGCCCATCAATATTTAATCAAATCTTGAAAAAGATTCTTGAATCTCTGCAGATGCCTCACAATTCAGTTCTAGTGTAGTACATTGATGACCTACTTGTGGCATCAGATACACAAGAAGCTTGCAGACAGTATAGGATTGCTTTTTTAACTCACCTGGCTGAGACAAACTGCAATATTGTCAGAAGGAAGTCCAATACTTGGGACATATCAATGAGAAAGGAGTGAGGAAAGTATTCCCAGAGAGAGGTGAGACCATCCTTCAAATGAATCCACCCATAACACAATGAGAAGTCAGACATTTTTGGGCACGCGACAGGGCTGCCCCTTTCCCCACTCTTATTTGCACTCTATATGGAGCCCCTAGCTCAGATGGTCCAAGGGAATCCGCGGATTAGAGGGGTTCTTTTTGGAGGGGAGAGGCATACCATCAGCCTGTACGCGGACGACATGATTGCCATGCTGGAGAGTCCCGGGTCATATGTCCCGGATTTTCTTGCTGAATTGGAAGAGTTCTCCATTGCCTCTGGCCTTCGAGTAAACATGACCAAGTCCCAGGCCCTAGGTTTCTCCTTACAGCCACCAACTATAGCTGCCATTGCCCAGGCGTGCCCTATCAGCTGGGACCAAAAAACCATTCCATACCTGGGTATAATGTTATCAGTTTCAACTGTAGAGACAGTCTCCTTAAATTAGTCCTCATTGAAGCCAAATTTTCTGAATTGGTCCATATGTAGACAAAAGCCTCTCACTTGGACTTGTATAATAATGTGGACAATGCACAAGCAAACTCTCCAGCACCAAAGGGCTGTACCAAGTATGTCTAAAAAGGGAGAGGGACCCCAAAAGACAAAGGAGAGGGGCACCAATAATGACCTTAGTCAAACAAATAGAACCTCCTTGTCAGAAATACATAACAATCCATACACCTTGCACACTAGTAGGATGGGAACCGGCAGGACAAATGTAATCAAAACAATTGAGAAGAAGAAAAATGTCAATAAAAAACTGTATTTATTTAATTTGTACTAAAAACTATACAAAGTATATGTTATCTATTGTTATATAGCTAATTATGAAGCAATAACAATCTAGTCAAATCAATGTCTCATAAATCATTGTTGGTCAACTATACATATATTGTTAAAAAACACTATACACATTATAAATTGATAAACATCACACAATATACAAATTGGGAACACAATAAAAAAGGACAGTTATGTCCTATTGATCAGAGAAAAATCACCAAACCAACGATTCATCAAAGGTGACCCTAAAGATATAGTTTTCAGTTGTACATGTCACCAAACCAGTAATCAATGATTTTATGTGGTTTTCTCTTTTAAAAGCATCGACGCGTTTCGGTGGGCTTAGATTATCTGCCAACACCTTCTTCAGGAAAAATTAGATGGAGTCCCAATTTTGTTACAAATACAAACGAAAATCTGAAAGAAATAACATATTAACAAAAATTTTAAGATCTAATAAAAACTATTTCTTCTCTCATTGTCATCATACATTCCACCAACCGAATATCTCATCCCACTACATAAATTGTTTTTTTTTTTTTTTTTTTTTATCAACCAGCCATACATTCAACCAGTTTTAATATTTTAGAAAATATTTAATGTTAGTGGAACCCCCACTTAACACGATTCCACATAAGCTGTAATGTCCAGATATTATTTCTGGAGTAGCGTAAAAAAGAATTCCAGATTGCTCCAGTATCATTTGTCTTATTCTTTTAGTGCTCCCATAATTCTTCCTTGCCCCGTTAGGACTTATTATTTTAAGCAAGAGTCTATATGACCCATTTCATCAGGATATCATAAATAGTCATAATAACGACTCACATTTAATAGTTGGCAATTTATTCCAATCTATCTCCAATCAGAGGGTCTTCAATTGCTTTTCTGTGACCAATATAAGCCCTTCACATAGGGTATGTAGACACCTATTCAGATGAGACCCAAAAACCCAAAAGATTTTTATGTGATCTCTCAATGACAACAAAGTTATTCAGGAGACTAAACAATATCTTATGTACCTTAAAATTATCTCCTCCGAGTCTGAAAAGACCTCCAGGTATTAGCTTCAATATTAAGGTAATAATCCTCCTATTGCTGGCGTATGACTATTTGATATGAAACCTGTAAGCAAAATAAATACAACAACTATTTTTATTTTTATTTGAGCCTGTATTTAGTCTCACAGCTAGCATTTAGAGTTTATAGAATCTCATCATTAGTTAAATGGGAGTATACAAGCGGAATTCTATAATGTTTTTTCACACCTGCAACAAAAGTCTATCATGGTTCTCTGGCCGTTTACGACATTCGGTCTGTGTGCTAAGAATATTCAGAGATGCCTTCCAAGCATATGGGCAGGATCTACACTATTGATCCCTATGGTTCTCTTATTCACTAAATCAAACATACTTATTAAAAAGAGCTATTACTAAAGTGCCTATATTTATTTGCTTAGATTAGAGCAACCCTAATCACGGCTATTGTACAAAAACAGTCAAAATCTCTCCCGCTAGTTCCTATATAACGCTCGCGGCAGAACCAAATGTGCTAACTTCGGTTAAGTATTATTGGTTTACCTTATCAAGCTTGCTTCTCTACTGACCTCGATATCTCGTCGGGTACGGGCATGTAAAAGTCCCTACATAGGGTTCAGTGCAAGTAAAAATACTACAGGGGGAAGAAGGAAAATTTCCTCTTAGTTTAAACATGTAACGGCCCATAGTTAAAATAAACAAAGCCTAACTCCCAGATCCAATGTCAGACCTCGAACCAGCTATTTAAGTCCATACCTTTGCTACACCTATTCCGTTGTTCACAGTACGCCCTCTTTGGAAATCCAATTGTTTTCTTATTTAGTAACGGCTTTTTATATATTGTCTCTCCTCTCGTGACCCACTGGTAGCCAACCAAGCACTTCCGGCGCAGTTTATGACTCGATGTCAGCTTAGTCTAAGGTATCACGACGAAAGCCGCCATCTTGGAAGAGTCAACCAATAGTCGGTTATGAATATACATCTAATGGAACCAATCCAATCCTCATCAGAAGTCACGCCATACAAATCGCATGTTAGTTTAAAAATGATACGATATTAGACAACTATTGTTAGGAAAAACGGGGTCTTATTAAAACGGCTTTCAATTCTGTTTCTGTTCCACTAACCGGAGTACTTATTTTGTAGGGACATGACGGGTCTGTCTCCAAATTTCGCCAAGAATATATCTGTATGTCCCATCCGAGAACACAGATTATAGTTCCATCCCATAAAACTAGAATATGACTAGTTGGATTAACAGATCATACGATCAAAGTGGCGATGTTTCATCCAATGTGATTGTTTTCACAGAGGCCACTATACAAATATTTTCATCTACTGTGCCATTGCCATCATTAATGCGAATTTCATTTTCAGTGTTTCATTTCCACGGGAAGACTCCCCTGCTCAATGGGTGGTTGTCCCATCCACATAAGGTATCTCTATACTGGTCATATAAGAATAGAACGGATAGTCAGAACGAACCACACAGTGTACAAGAAAGAATTTTATACTTTATCTTGCCACTAACAAACGTTCCCACTCCTCTCTTGAATTCAAACCTTTCTGCGCAGTATTAAGGTGGGAAATATACCATTGTTCCCTTGATTTTCGCTTATTTGTCATATTTCCACCTCTCCTATCTATCTTGACCTTTTCTAAAATGAACCACCCAAAATCATTCTCACCATGTCCAGATTCAATAAAGTGTGGCAGTAATTTTTTTCATTTTAATGGCTGATCTGTGCTCTTGTAACCTAACACGTAGTTCTCTTCCCGTCTCTCCCACATACCCTAGCCCACATGGGCATTGGAGGAAATACACAACGTTTTTACTCCTGCAGTTATTCAAAGTCTTTGATCTGACTGTGAAGCCATTGTGTTTGATTTCTTTGGTTTGTAGGCACTGAGGGCATATATTACAGGTTCCACATCTGTGGTTACCAGTCGCCCGATCATTCATCATAGTTTTTTGGTTATTAGACCCATCTTCCCGATAGGTGTGTACCAGAATGTCTCTCAGGTTATTGTTTTTTTTAAAGGCAAATAATGGTCTTTCCAATTTTCTTCCTCATGATTTAGAATATGCCAGTTTTTATTAACAATATTCTTGATCTGGTTACTCATATTGCAGAATTTGCTAACAAAGACAACTTTGCTAGGTAGTTCTTTCTTTACTGCCGGTTTACTTACCAAAGCATCTCGATCATAAAACCTGGCACGCTTAAGGGAGTGGGTCAGAATTTTTTTCGGGACCCTCTGTCTCTGAATTTACGCTTCAAATCAGCAGCATGTTTGTAAAAATCTTGTAAGTCAGAACAGTTCCTCCGAAGACGGAGAAACTGACTGAAAGGGATACTATCCCTTTGAGATTTGGGGTGAAAACTCGAAAAGTGTAGAAGAGTGTTCTTAGCCATCGGTTTAGTGAACAACTCTACTTCCAAAAAGCCATTGGTATCTTTAATGGAGATATCCAAGAAATCAACTCTAGTCCTACTAAAATGAGACGTAAATCTCAAATTGGGATCTCCTAGATTAAGCCATTCCAAGAATGATTCAAGATCCTCAATGGTGCCTTCCCAAATAACGAAGATATCATCAATGTAGCGGTACCAGCCCGCTACATTTTCGAAAAAAGGGGCTGCCTCATTGTAAATGTGCCTGATTTCAAACTGGCCAACATACAGACAGGCCAGACTCGGCGCACAGGTCGCCCCCATACTAGTCCCTTTCAGCTGTTTAAAATACTCATCTTTGAATAGAAATATGTTATTTTTCAGAATCAGGTTGACGCAATCCACAATAAAATCAGCATTAGCACCGCCCAAATCTTGGTCCACAAGAATCTCCCTAATTACATTGACTGTATCATTCTGTGGGATATTCGTGTAGAGAGACTCAATGTCCAGGGTGACTAGACACTGAGTCTCTCCACAGAACGGTTTACCCTCCACCAGGGAGATCATATGGGCCGAGTCTCTCACATAGGAGCGCAAGCCACACACAATCGGGCGCAAAAAATGATCGACATATTTACTAACGGGCTCTAAAAGTGAGCCAATACTACTGACTATAGGTCTCATCGGTGGATCGATACAGTTCTTATGAATCTTAGGGAGACCATATATAGCAGGGGTCCTAGGTTCCAAGTTATTAAGGAATTTGAACTCATCCTCACAAATCCCGAGTTTTTCTTTGGCTTCTAAAAGTAGAGCCAAGCAATCTCTAGACACAGTGGTAAGCTGCCTCTCATTTGTGCGTACATAGTGTTCCTCCACATTAAGCATATTGAGCATCTTATGCTCATAGTCTAGAGTATTGAAGACAACTACCCCGCCCCCCTTATCAGCAGGTTTGATGGTAAGACTACTATCTGCTTTTAGGGAGTTTAGGGCCTGCCTTTCCATTGCATTCATGTTGTTATGTCCCATGAATTTATTGGATTTATTCAAAATATTGTGAATGTCACTTTCAACCGCTTTTTCAAACATTTCAATATTTTTGCCAACCATGGCCAGACTAGGAGTGAATTGTGATTTGGGCTTCAGGCCTGAATGATTTATCCGTTCCAACGTGTCTCTATTCTCAAAAAATCTCCTCAGTCTTACTTTTCTAAAAAAAGCACGCATATCTTTCTCTAACTGGAACCTATCTACTGAAGTTGATGGAACAAAGCTAAACCCTTTACTTAAAAGACTAATTTCTGTTGCATTCAGGGATTTATTAGACAGGTTTATTACTGGTGCTCTGTCTGTCGCCAGTAACGCTGGCTCCTTGTGCGCATATACTCCTGTTGTTGAGGAGGACCCCTGTTGGTCTGACCCCTCCCCCGATTCCCACTGAATCGCGTTCCTCTCCTCGGGCGCGAGTCTAAAAAAGGAACATGATCCCTCATATTCCCCCTGTTTCCGGGTTCTTCTCTTAATCCGCTATCATCTTCGCTACTCGACCCAGAGGTTTCAGAGAAGGTTACCTGTTTTCTTCCACCTCTCTTGTATATTTGTTTATTAGACGAATTTTCCCAGGCCATGTCATTCCTTTGTTGGAAATAGTTCTCCATAAGGAAAGGATAAATCCTTTCCTGCGAGAACCGGTCTATGTCCTTTCTTAGTTTATTGGTTTTTTTATTAAACAGGTAATCTCTATATCCTTCCACATCTCTGTTTATATCTTCTAATTTTCTTTTTGCCTCCTCTAATGCAGGACAATTGCTAAGCTCAAGCTCCAATTTATCAATCGCCTCTTTCTCAATTACAATAAGTTCTTGTGCAGTTTCAATCATCAGAAGCATCCAATCACGGCTGCATCTGTTTGATATCATGGCCCAAGTTTCTAGAAATTTTTTATTTTCTATAAACAGGCCAGGTTCATTGCGAATCTGTAACCCAATCGGGATAGTACCTGATTTCACATATTCAATTAAGAATTCAGCATGGGCCTCTGTCCGTATTAGTTTCTTTTTTAGATTAAGCAATTTGCCCCAATTTTCACCTTTGCCTGATATTACGGTGATCTTATTTCCGTTTTTAGAATTGATAATCTTATTAAATTGGTCCTCATTGAAGCCAAATGTTCTGAATTGGTCCATATGTAGACAAAAGCCTCTCACTTGGACTTGTATAATAATGTGGACAATGCACAAGCAAACTCTCCAGCACCAAAGGGCTGTACCAAGTATGTCTAAAAAGGGAGAGGGACCCCAAAAGACAAAGGAGAGGGGCACCAATAATGACCTTAGTCAAACAAATAGAACCTCCTTGTCAGAAATACATAACAATCCATACACCTTGCACACTAGTAGGATGGGAACCGGCAGGACAAATGTAATCAAAACAATTGAGAAGAAGAAAAATGTCAATAAAAAACTGTATTTATTTAATTTGTACTAAAAACTATACAAAGTATATGTTATCTATTGTTATATAGCTAATTATGAAGCAATAACAATCTAGTCAAATCAATGTCTCATAAATCATTGTTGGTCAACTATACATATATTGTTAAAAAACACTACACACATTATAAATTGATAAACATCACACAATATACAAATTGGGAACACAATAAAAAAGGACAGTTATGTCCTATTGATCAGAGAAAAATCACCAAACCAACGATTCATCAAAGGTGACCCTAAAGATATAGTTTTCAGTTGTACATGTCACCAAACCAGTAATCAATGATTTTATGTGGTTTTCTCTTTTAAAAGCATCGACGCGTTTCGGTGGGCTTAGATTATCTGCCAACACCTTCTTCTGGAAAAATTAGATGGAGTCCCAATTTTGTTACAAATACAAACGAAAATCTGAAAGAAATAACATATTAACAAAAATTTTAAGATCTAATAAAAACTATTTCTTCTCTCATTGTCATCATACATTCCACCAACCGAATATCTCATCCCACTACATAATTGTTTTTTAATTTTTTTTATTTTTTTATCAACCAGCCATACATTCAACCAGTTTTAATATTTTAGAAAATATTTAATGTTAGTGGAACCCCCACTTAACACGATTCCACATAAGCTGTAATGTCCAGATATTATTTCTGGAGTAGCGTAAAAAAGAATTCCAGATTGCTCCAGTATCATTTGTCTTATTCTTTTAGTGCTCCCATAATTCTTCCTTGCCCCGTTAGGACTTATTATTTTAGGCAAGAGTCTATATGACCCATTTCATCAGGATATCATAAATAGTCATAATAACGACTCACATTTAATAGTTGGCAATTTATTCCAATCTATCTCCAATCAGAGGGTCTTCAATTGCTTTTCTGTGACCAATATAAGCCCTTCACATAGGGTATGTAGACACCTATTCAGATGAGACCCAAAAACCCAAAAGATTTTTTATGTGATCTCTCAATGACAACAAAGTTATTCAGGAGACTAAACAATATCTTATGTACCTTAAAATTATCTCCTCCGAGTCTGAAAAGACCTCCAGGTATTAGCTTCAATATTAAGGTAATAATCCTTCTATTGCTGGCGTATGACTATTTGATATGAAACCTGTAAGCAAAATAAATACAACAACTATTTTTATTTTTATTTGAGCCTGTATTTAGTCTCACAGCTAGCATTTAGAGTTTATAGAATCTCACCATTAGTTAAATGGGAGTATACAAGCGGAATTCTATAATGTTTTTTCACACCTGCAACAAAAGTCTATCATGGTTCTCTGGCCGTTTACGACATTAGGTCTGTGTGCTAAGAATATTCAGAGATGCCTTCCAAGCATATGGGCAGGATCTACACTATTGATCCCTATGGTTCTCTTATTCACTAAATCAAACATACTTATTAAAAAGAGCTATTACTAAAGTGCCTATATTTATTTGCTTAGATTAGAGCAACCCTAATCACGGCTATTGTACAAAAACAGTCAAAATCTCTCCCGCTAGTTCATATATAACGCTCGCGGCAGAACCAAATGTGCTAACTTCGGTTAAGTATTATTGGTTTACCTTATCAAGCTTGCTTCTCTACTGACCTCGATATCTCGTCGGGTACGGACATGTAAAAGTCCCTACATAGGGTTCAGTGCAAGTAAAAATACTACAGGGGGAGGAAGGAAAATTTCCTCTTAGTTTAAACATGGTTCATTGCGAATCTGTAACCCAATCGGGATAGTACCTGATTTCACATATTCAATTAAGAATTCAGCATGGGCCTCTGTCCGTATTAGTTTCTTTTTTAGATTAAGCAATTTGCCCCAATTTTCACCTTTGCCTGATATTACGGTGATCTTATTTCCGTTTTTAGAATTGATAATCTTATTAAATTGGTCCTCATTGAAGCCAAATGTTCTGAATTGGTCCATATGTAGACAAAAGCCTCTCACTTGGACTTGTATAATAATGTGGACAATGCACAAGCAAACTCTCCAGCACCAAAGGGCTGTACCAAGTATGTCTAAAAAGGGAGAGGGACCCCAAAAGACAAAGGAGAGGGGCACCAATAATGACCTTAGTCAAACAAATAGAACCTCCTTGTCAGAAATACATAACAATCCATACACCTTGCACACTAGTAGGATGGGAACCGGCAGGACAAATGTAATCAAAACAATTGAGAAGAAGAAAAATGTCAATAAAAAACTGTATTTATTTAATTTGTACTAAAAACTATACAAAGTATATGTTATCTATTGTTATATAGCTAATTATGAAGCAATAACAATCTAGTCAAATCAATGTCTCATAAATCATTGTTGGTCAACTATACATATATTGTTAAAAAACACTACACACATTATAAATTGATAAACATCACACAATATACAAATTGGGAACACAATAAAAAAGGACAGTTATGTCCTATTGATCAGAGAAAATTCACCAAACCAACGATTCATCAAAGGTGACCCTAAAGATATAGTTTTCAGTTGTACATGTCACCAAACCAGTAATCAATGATTTTATGTGGTTTTCTCTTTTAAAAGCATCGACGCGTTTCGGTGGGCTTAGATTATCTGCCAACACCTTCTTCAGGAAAAATTAGATGGAGTCCCAATTTTGTTACAAATACAAACGAAAATCTGAAAGAAATAACATATTAACAAAAATTTTAAGATCTAATAAAAACTATTTCTTCTCTCATTGTCATCATACATTCCACCAACCGAATATCTCATCCCACTACATAATTTTTTTTTAATTTTTTTTATTTTTTTATCAACCAGCCATACATTCAACCAGTTTTAATATTTTAGAAAATATTTAATGTTAGTGGAACCCCCACTTAACACGATTCCACATAAGCTGTAATGTCCAGATATTATTTCTGGAGTAGCGTAAAAAAGAATTCCAGATTGCTCCAGTATCATTTGTCTTATTCTTTTAGTGCTCCCATAATTCTTCCTTGCCCCGTTAGGACTTATTATTTTAGGCAAGAGTCTATATGACCCATTTCATCAGGATATCATAAATAGTCATAATAACGACTCACATTTAATAGTTGGCAATTTATTCCAATCTATCTCCAATCAGAGGGTCTTCAATTGCTTTTCTGTGACCAATATAAGCCCTTCACATAGGGTATGTAGACACCTATTCAGATGAGACCCAAAAACCCAAAAGATTTTTTATGTGATCTCTCAATGACAACAAAGTTATTCAGGAGACTAAACAATATCTTATGTACCTTAAAATTATCTCCTCCGAGTCTGAAAAGACCTCCAGGTATTAGCTTCAATATTAAGGTAATAATCCTTCTATTGCTGGCGTATGACTATTTGATATGAAACCTGTAAGCAAAATAAATACAACAACTATTTTTATTTTTATTTGAGCCTGTATTTAGTCTCACAGCTAGCATTTAGAGTTTATAGAATCTCACCATTAGTTAAATGGGAGTATACAAGCGGAATTCTATAATGTTTTTTCACACCTGCAACAAAAGTCTATCATGGTTCTCTGGCCGTTTACGACATTAGGTCTGTGTGCTAAGAATATTCAGAGATGCCTTCCAAGCATATGGGCAGGATCTACACTATTGATCCCTATGGTTCTCTTATTCACTAAATCAAACATACTTACTAAAAAGAGCTATTACTAAAGTGCCTATATTTATTTGCTTAGATTAGAGCAACCCTAATCACGGCTATTGTACAAAAACAGTCAAAATCTCTCCCGCTAGTTCATATAGAACGCTCGCGGCAGAACCAAATGTGCTAACTTCGGTTAAGTATTATTGGTTTACCTTATCAAGCTTGCTTCTCTACTGACCTCGATATCTCGTCGGGTACGGACATGTAAAAGTCCCTACATAGGGTTCAGTGCAAGTAAAAATACTACAGGGGGAGGAAGGAAAATTTCCTCTTAGTTTAAACATGTAATGGCCCATTGTTAAAATAAACAAAGCCTAACTCCCAGATCCAATGTCAGACCTCGAACCACCTATTTAAGTCCATACCTTTGCTATGCCTATTCCGTTGTTCACAGTACGCCCTCTTTGGAAATCCAATTGTTTTCGTATTTAGTAACGGCTTTTTATATATTGTCTTTCCTCTCGTGACCCACCGGTAGCCAACCAAGCACTTCCGGCGCAGTTTATGACTCGAAGTCAGCATCTTGGAAGAGTCAACCAATAGTCGGTTATGAATATACATCTAATGGAACCAATCCAATCCTCATCAGAAGTCACGCCATACAAATCGCATGTTAGTTAAAAAATGATACGATATTAGACAACTATTGTTAGGAAAACCGGGGTCTTCTTAAAACGGCTTTCAATTCTGTTTCTGTTCCACTAACCGGAGTACTTATTTTGTAGGGACATGACGGGTCTGTCTCCAAATTTCGCCAAGAATATATCTGTATGTCCCATCCGAGAACACAGATTATAGTTCCATCCCATAAAACTAGAATATGACTAGTTGGATTAACAGATCATACGATCAAAGTGGCGATGTTTCATCCAATGTGATTGTTTTCACAGAGGCCACTATACAAATATTTTCATCTACTGTGCCATTGCCATCATTAATGCGAATTTCATTTTCAGTGTTTCATATCCACGGGAAGACTCCCCTGCTCAATGGGCGGTTGTCCCATCCACATAAGGTATCTCTATACTGGTCATATAAGAATAGAACGGATAGTCAGAACGAACCACACAGTGTACAAGAAAGAATTTTATACTTTATCTTGCCACTAACAAACGTTCCCACTCCTCTCTTGAATTCAAACCTTTCTGCGCAGTATTAAGGTGGGAAATATACCATTGTTCCCTTGATTTTCGCTTATTTGTCATATTTCCACCTCTCCTATCTATCTTGACCTTTTCTAAAATGAACCACCCAAAATCATTCTCACCATGTCCAGATTCAATAAAGTGTGGCACTAGGGGGGCAGTAATTTTTTTCATTTTAATGGCTGATCTGTGCTCTTGTAACCTAACACGTAGTTCTCTTCCCGTCTCTCCCACATACCCTAGCCCACATGGGCATTGGAGGAAATACACAACGTTTTTTCTCCTGCAGTTATTCAAAGTCTTTGATCTGACTGTGAAGCCATTGTGTTTGATTTCTTTGGTTTGTCGGCACTGAGGGCATATATTACAGGTTCCACATCTGTGGTTACCAGTCGCCCGATCATTCATCATAGTTTTTTGGTTATTAGACCCATCTTCCCGATAGGTGTGTACCAGAATGTCTCTCAGGTTATTGTTTTTTTTAAAGGCAAATAATGGTCTTTCCAATTTTACCTCTTCCTCATGATTTAGAATATGCCAGTTTTTATTAACAATATTCTTAATCTGGTTACTCATATTGCAGAATTTGCTAACAAAGACAACTTTGCTAGGTAGTTCTTTCTTTACTGCCGGTTTACTTACCAAAGCATCTCGATCATAAAACCTGGCACGCTTAAGGGAGTGGGTCAGAAGTTTTTTCGGGTACCCTCTGTCTCTGAATTTATGCTTCAAATCAGCAGCATGTTTGTAAAAATCTTGTAAATCAGAACAGTTCCTCCGAAGACGGAGAAACTGACTGAAAGGGATACTATCCCTTTGAGATTTGGGGTGAAAACTCGAAAAGTGTAGAAGAGTGTTCTTAGCCATCGGTTTAGTGAACAACTCTACTTCCAAAAAGCCATTGGTATCTTTAATGGAGATATCCAAGAAATCAACTCTAGTCCTACTAAAATGAGACGTAAATCTCAAATTGGGATCTCCTAGATTAAGCCATTCCAAGAATGATTCAAGATCCTCAATGGTGCCTTCCCAAATAAAGAAGATATCGTCAATGTAGCGGTACCAGCCCGCTACATTTTCGAAAAAAGGGGCTGCCTCATTGTAAATGTGCCTGATTTCAAACTGGCCAACATACAGACAGGCCAGACTCGGCGCACAGGTCGCCCCCATACTAGTCCCTTTCAGCTGTTTAAAATACTCATCTTTGAATAGAAATATGTTATTTTTCAGAATCAGGTTGACGCAATCCACAATAAAATCAGCATTAGCACCGCCCAAATCTTGGTCCACAAGAATCTCCCTAATTACATTGACTGTATCATTCTGTGGGATATTCGTGTAGAGAGACTCAATGTCCAGGGTGACTAGACACTGAGTCTCTCCACAGAACGGTTTACCCTCCACCAGGGAGATCATATGGGCCGAGTCTCTCACATAGGAGCACAAGCCACACACAATCGGGCGCAAAAAATGATCGACATATTTACTAACGGTCTCCAAAAGTGAGCCAATACTACTGACTATAGGTCTCATCGGTGGATCGATACAGTTCTTATGAATCTTAGGGAGACCATATATAGCAGGGGTCCTAGGTTCCAAGTTATTAAGGAATTTGAACTCATCCTCACAAATCCCGAGTTTTTCTTTGGCTTCTAAAAGTAGAGCCAAGCAATCTCTAGACACAGTGGTAAGCTGCCTCTCATTTGTGCGTACATAATGTTCCTCCACATTAAGCATATTGAGCATCTTATGCTCATAGTCTAGAGTATTGAAGACAACTACCCCGCCCCCCTTATCAGCAGGTTTGATGGTAAGACTACTATCTGCTTTTAGGGAGTTTAGGGCCTGCCTTTCCATTGCATTCATGTTGTTATGTCCCATGAATTTATTGGATTTATTCAAAATATTGTGAATGTCACTTTCAACCGCTTTTTCAAAGATTTCAATATTTTTGCCAACCATGGCCAGACTAGGAGTGAATTGTGATTTGGGCTTCAGGCCTGAATGATTTATCCGTTCCAACGTGTCTCTATTCTCAAAAAATCTCCTCAGTCTTACTTTTCTAAAAAAAGCACGCAAATCTTTCTCTAACTGGAACCTATCTACTGAAGTTGATGGAACAAAGCTAAACCCTTTACTTAAAAGACTAATTTCTGTTGCATTCAGGGATTTATTAGACAGGTTTATTACTGGTGCTCTGTCTGTCGCCAGTAACGCTGGCTCCTTGTGCGCATATACTCCTGTTGTTGAGGAGGACCCCTGTTGGTCTGACCCCTCCCCCGATTCCCACTGAATCGCGTTCCTCTCCTCGGGCCAGAGTCTAAAAAAGGAACATAATCCCTCATATTCCCCCTGTTTCCGGGTTCTTCTCTTAATCCGCTATCATCTTCGCTACTCGACCCAGAGGTTTCAGAGAAGGTTACCTGTTTTCTTCCACCTCTCTTGTATATTTGTTTATTAGACGAATTTTCCCAGGCCATGTCATTCCTTTGTTGGAAATAGTTCTCCATAAGGAAAGGATAAATCCTTTCCTGTGAGAACCGGTCTATGTCCTTTCTTAGTTTATTGGTTTTTTTATTAAACAGGTAATCTCTATATCCTTCCACATCTCTGTTTATATCTTCTAATTTTCTTTTTGCCTCCTCTAATGCAGGACAATTGCTAAGCTCAAGCTCCAATTTATCAATCGCCTCTTTCTCAATTACAATAAGTTCTTGTGCAGTTTCAATAATCAGAAGCATCCAATCACAGCTGCATCTGTTTGATATCATGGCCCAAGTTTCTAGAAATTTTTTATTTTCTATAAACAGGCCAGGTTCATTGCGAATCTGTAACCCAATCGGGATAGTACCTGATTTCACATATTCAATTAAGAATTCAGCATGGGCCTCTGTCCGTATTAGTTTCTTTTTTAGATTAAGCAATTTGCCCCAATTATCACCTTTGCCTGATATTACGGTGATCTTATTTCCGTTTTTAGAATTGATAATCTTATTAAATTGGTCCTCATTGAAGCCAAATGTTCTGAATTGGTCCATATGTAGACAAAAGCCTCTCACTTGGACTTGTATAATAATGTGGACAATGCACAAGCAAACTCTCCAGCACCAAAGGGCTGTACCAAGCATGTCTAAAAAGGGAGAGGGACCCCAAAAGACAAAGGAGAGGGGCACCAATAATGACCTTAGTCAAACAAAATAGAACCTCCTTGTCAGAAATACATAACAATCCATACACCTTGCACACTAGTAGGATGGGAACCGGCAGGACAAATGTAATCAAAACAATTGAGAAGAAGAAAAATGTCAATAAAAAACTGTTTTTATTTAATTTGTACTAAAAACTATACAAAGTATATGTTATCTATTGTTATATAGCTAATTATGAAGCAATAACAATCTAGTCAAATCAATGTCTCATAAATCATTGTTGGTCAACTATACATATATTGTTAAAAAACACTACACACATTATAAATTGATAAACATCACACAATATACAAATTGGGAACACAATAAAAAAGGACAGTTATGTCCTATTGATCAGAGAAAAATCACCAAACCAACGATTCATCAAAGGTGACCCTAAAGATATAGTTTTCAGTTGTACATGTCACCAAACCAGTAATCAATGATTTTATGTGGTTTTCTCTTTTAAAAGCATCGACGCGTTTCGGTGGGCTTAGATTATCTGCCAACACCTTCTTCAGGAAAAATTAGATGGAGTCCCAATTTTGTTACAAATACAAACGAAAATCTGAAAGAAATAACATATTAACAAAAATTTTAAGATCTAATAAAAACTATTTCTTCTCTCATTGTCATCATACATTCCACCAACCGAATATCTCATCCCACTACATGAATTTTTTTTTTATTTTTTTTTTTTTTATCAACCAGCCATACATTCAACCAGTTTTAATATTTTAGAAAATATTTAATGTTAGTGGAACCCCCACTTAACACGATTCCACATAAGCTGTAATGTCCAGATATTATTTCTGGAGTAGCGTAAAAAAGAATTCCAGATTGCTCCAGTATCATTTGTCTTATTCTTTTAGTGCTCCCATAATACTTCCTTGCCCCGTTAGGACTTATTATTTTAGGCAAGAGGATATATGACCCATTTCATCAGGATATCATAAATAGTCATAATAACGACTCACATTTAATAGTTGGCAATTTATTCCAATCTATCTCCAATCAGAGGGTCTTCAATTGCTTTTCTGTGACCAATATAAGCCCTTCACATAGGGTATGTAGACACCTATTCAGATGAGACCCAAAAACCCAAAAGATTTTTTATGTGATCTCTCAATGACAACAAAGTTATTCAGGAGACTAAACAATATCTTATGTACCTTAAAATTATCTCCTCCGAGTCTGAAAAGACCTCCAGGCATTAGCTTCAATATTAAGGTAATAATCCTTCTATTGCTGGCGTATGACTATTTGATATGAAACCTGTAAGCAAAATAAATACAACTATTTTTATTTTTATTTGAGCCTGTATTTAGTCTCACAGCTAGCATTTAGAGTTTATAGAATCTCACCATTAGTTAAATGGGAGTATACAAGCGGAATTCTATAATGTTTTTTCACACCTGCAACAAAAGTCTATCATGGTTCTCTGGCCGTTTACGACATTAGGTCTGTGTGCTAAGAATATTCAGAGATGCCTTCCAAGCATATGGGCAGGATCTACACTATTGATCCCTATGATTCTCTTATTCACTAAATCAAACATACTTATTAAAAAGAGCTATTACTAAAGTGCCTATATTTATTTGCTTAGATTAGAGCAACCCTAATCACGGCTATTGTACAAAAACAGTCAAAATCTCTCCCGCTAGTTCCTATATAACGCTCGCGGCAGAACCAAATGTGCTAACTTCGGTTAAGTATTATTGGTTTACCTTATCAAGCTTGCTTCTCTACTGACCTCGATATCTCGTCGGGTACGGGCATGTAAAAGTCCCTACATAGGGTTCAGTGCAAGTAAAAATACTACAGGGGGAAGAAGGAAAATGTCCTCTTAGTTTAAACATGTAACGGCCCATAGTTAAAATAAACAAAGCCTAACTCCCAGATCCAATGTCAGACCTCGAACCACCTATTTAAGTCCATACCTTTGCTACGCCTATTCCGTTGTTCACAGTACGCCCTCTTTGGAAATCCAATTGTTTTCGTATTTAGTAACGGCTTTTTATATATTGTCCCTCCTCTCGTGACCCACCGGTAGCCAACCAAGCACTTCCGGCGCAGATTATGACTCGATGTCAGCTTAGTCTAAGGTATCACGACGAAAGCCGCCATCTTGGAAGAGTCAACCAATAGTCGGTTATGAATATACATCTAATGGAACCAATCCAATCCTCATCAGAAGTCACGCCATACAAATCGCATGTTAGTTTAAAAATGATACGATATTAGACAACTATTGTTAGGAAAACCGGGGTCTTATTAAAACGGCTTTCAATTCTGTTTCTGTTCCACTAACCGGAGTACTTATTTTGTAGGGACATGACGGGTCTGTCTCCAAATTTCGCCAAGAATATATCTGTATGTCCCATCCGAGAACACAGATTATAGTTCCATCCCATAAAACTAGAATATGACTAGTTGGATTAACAGATCATACGATCAAAGTGGCGATGTTTCATCCAATGTGATTGTTTTCACAGAGGCCACTATACAAATATTTTCATCTACTGTGCCATTGCCATCATTAATGCGAATTTCATTTTCAGTGTTTCATTTCCACGGGAAGACTCCCCTGCTCAATGGGCGGTTGTCCCATCCACTTAAGGTATCTCTATACTGGTCATATAAGAATAGAACGGATAGTCAGAACGAACCACACAGTGTACAAGAAAGAATTTTATACTTTATCTTGCCACTAACAAACGTTCCCACTCCTCTCTTGAATTCAAACCTTTCTGCGCAGTATTAAGGTGGGAAATATACCATTGTTCCCTTGATTTTCGCTTATTTGTCATATTTCCACCTCTCCTATCTATCTTGACCTTTTCTAAAATGAACCACCCAAAATCATTCTCACCATGTCCAGATTCAATTAAGTGTGGCACTAGGGGGGCAGTAATTTTTTTCATTTTAATGGCTGATCTGTGCTCATGTAACCTAACACGTAGTTCTCTTCCCGTCTCTCCCACATACCCTAGCCCACATGGGCATTGGAGGAAATACACAACGTTTTTACTCCTGCAGTTATTCAAAGTCTTTGATCTGACTGTGAAGCCATTGTGTTTGATTTCTTTGGTTTGTAGGCACTGAGGGCATATATTACAGGTTCCACATCTGTGGTTACCAGTCGCCCGATCATTCATCATCGTTTTTTGGTTATTAGACCCATCTTCCCGATAGGTGTGTACCAGAATGTCTCTCAGGTTATTGTTTTTTTTAAAGGCAAATAATGGTCTTTCCAATTTTACCTCTTCCTCTTAGAATATGCCAGTTTTTATTAACAATATTCTTAATCTGGTTACTCATATTGCAGAATTTGCTAACAAAGACAACTTTGCTAGGTAGTTCTTTCTTTACTGCCGGTTTACTTACCAAAGCATCTCGATCATAAAACCTGGCACGCTTAAGGGAGTGGGTCAGAAGTTTTTTCGGGTACCCTCTGTCTCTGAATTTACGCTTCAAATCAGCAGCATGTTTGTAAAAATCTTGTAAGTCAGAACAGTTCCTCTGAAGACGGAGAAACTGACTGAAAGGGATACTATCCCTTTGAGATTTGGGGTGAAAACTCGAAAAGTGTAGAAGAGTGTTCTTAGCCATCGGTTTAGTGAACAACTCTACTTCCAAAAAGCCATTGGTATCTTTAATGGAGATATCCAAGAAATCAACTCTAGTCCTACTAAAATGAGACGTAAATCTCAAATTGGGATCTCCTAGATTAAGCCATTCCAAGAATGATTCAAGATCCTCAATGGTGCCTTCCCAAATAAAGAAGATATCGTCAATGTAGCGGTACCAGCCCGCTACATTTTCGAAAAAAGGGGCTGCCTCATTGTAAATGTGCCTGATTTCAAACTGGCCAACATACAGACAGGCCAGACTCGGCGCACAGGTCGCCCCCATACTAGTCCCTTTCAGCTGTTTAAAATACTCATCTTTGAATAGAAATATGTTATTTTTCAGAATCAGGTTGACGCAAACCACAATAAAATCAGCATTAGCACCGCCAAAATCTTGGTCCACAAGAATCTTCCTAATTACATTGACTGTATCATTCTGTGGGATATTCGTGTAGAGAGACTCAATGTCCAGGGTGACTAGACACTGAGTCTCTCCACAGAACGGTTTACCCTCCACCAGGGAGATCATATGGGCCGAGTCTCTCACATAGGAGCGCAAGCCACACACAATCGGGCGCAAAAAATGATCGACATATTTACTAACGGGCTCTAAAAGTGAGCCAATACTACTTACTATAGGTCTCATCGGTGGATCGATACAGTTCTTATGAATCTTAGGGAGACCATATATAGCAGGGGTCCTAGGTTCCAAGTTATTAAGGAATTTGAACTCATCCTCACAAATCCAGAGTTTTTCTTTGGCTTCTAAAAGTAGAGCCAAGCAATCTCTAGACACAGTGGTAAGCTGCCTCTCATTTGTGCGTACATAGTGTTCCTCCACATTAAGCATATTGAGCATCTTATGCTCATAGTCAAGAGTATTGAAGACAACTACCCCGCCCCCCTTATCAGCAGGTTTGATGGTAAGACTACTATCTGCTTTTAGGGAGTTTAGGGCCTGCCTTTCCATTGCATTCATGTTGTTATGTCCCATGAATTTATTGGATTTAGTCAAAATATTGTGAATGTCACTTTCAACCGCTTTTTCAAAGATTTCAATATTTTTGCCAACCATGGCCAGACTAGGAGTGAATTGTGATTTGGGCTTCAGGCCTGAATGATTTATACGTTCCAACGTGTCTCTATTCTCAAAAAATCTCCTCAGTCTTACTTTTCTAAAAAAAGCACGCAAATCTTTCTCCAACTGGAACCTATCTACTGAAGTTGATGGAACAAAGCTAAACCCTTTACTTAAAAGACTAATTTCTGTTGCATTCAGGGATTTATTAGACAGGTTTATTACTGGTGCTCTGTCTGTCGCCAGTAACGCTGGCTCCTTGTGCGCATATACTCCTGTTGTTGAGGAGGACCCAAGTTGGTCTGATCCCTCCCCCGATTCCCACTGAATCGCGTTCCTCTCCTCGGGCGCGAGTCTAAAAAAGGAACATAATCCCTCATATTCCCCCCATATGAAACACTGAAAATGAAATTCGCATTAATGATGGCAATGGCACAGTAGATGAAAATATTTGTATAGTGGCCTCTGTGAAAACAATCACATTGGATGAAACATCGCCACTTTGATCGTATGATCTGTTAATTCAACTAGTCATATTCTAGTTTTATGGGATGGAACTATAATCTGTGTTCTCGGATGGGACATACAGATATATTCTTGGCGAAATTTGGAGACAGACCCGTCATGTCCCTACAAAATAAGTACTCCGGTTAGTGGAACAGAAACAGAATTGAAAGCCGTTTTAATAAGACCCCGGTTTTCCTAACAATAGTTGTCTAATATCGTATCATTTTTAAACTAACATGCGATTTGTATGGCGTGACTTCTGATGAGGATTGGATTGGTTCCATTAGATGTATATTCATAACCGACTATTGGTTGACTCTTCCAAGATGGCGGCTTTCGTCGTGATACCTTAGACTAAGCTGACATCGAGTCATAAACTGCGCCGGAAGTGCTTGGTTGGCTACCGGTGGGTCACGAGAGGAGAGACAATATATAAAAAGCCGTTACTAAATATGAAAACAATTGGATTTCCAAAGAGGGCGTACTGTGAACAACGGAATAGGCGTAGCAAAGGTATGGACTTAAATAGGTGGTTCGAGGTCTGACATTGGATCTGGGAGTTAGGCTTTGTTTATTTTAACTATGGGCCGTTACATGTTTAAACTAAGAGGAAATTTTCCTTCTTCCCCCTGTAGTATTTTTACTTGCACTGAACCCTATGTAGGGACTTTTACATGCCCGTACCCGACGAGATATCGAGATCAGTAGAGAAGCAAGCTTGATAAGGTAAACCAATAATACTTAACCGAAGTTAGCACATTTGGTTCTGCCGCGAGCGTTATATAGGAACTAGCGGGAGAGATTTTGACTGTTTTTGTACAATAGCCGTGATTAGGGTTGCTCTAATCTAAGCAAATAAATATAGGCACTTTAGTAATAGCTCTTTTTAATAAGTATGTTTGATTTAGTGAATAAGAGAACCATAGGGATCAATAGTGTAGATCCTGCCCATATGCTTGGAAGGCATCTCTGAATATTCTTAGCACACAGACCTAATGTCGTAAACGGCCAGAGAACCATGATAGACTTTTGTTGCAGGTGTGAAAAAACATTATAGAATTCCGCTTGTATACTCCCATTTAACTAATGGTGAGATTCTATAAACTCTAAATGCTAGCTGTGAGACTAAATACAGGCTCAAATAAAAATAAAAATAGTTGTTGTATTTATTTTGCTTACAGGTTTCATATCAAATAGTCATACGCCAGCAATAGAAGGATTATTACCTTAATATTGAAGCTAATACCTGGAGGTCTTTTCAGACTCGGAGGAGATAATTTTAAGGTACATAAGATATTGTTTAGTCTCCTGAATAACTTCGTTGTCATTGAGAGATCACATAAAAAATCTTTTGGGTTTTTGGGTCTCATCTGAATAGGTGTCTACATACCCTATGTGAAGGGCTTATATTGGTCACAGAAAAGCAATTGAAGACCCTCTGATTGGAGATTGATTGGAATAAATTGCCAACTATTAAATGTGAGTCGTTATTATGACTATTTATGTTATCCTGATGAAATGGGTCATATAGACTCTTGCCTAAAATAATAAGTCCTAACGGGGCAAGGAAGAATTATGGGAGCACAAAAAGAATAAGACAAATGATACTGGAGCAATCTGGAATTCTTTTTTACGCTACTCCAGAAATAATATCTGGACATTACAGCTTATGTGGAATCGTGTTAAGTGGGGGTCCACTAACATTAAATATTTTCTAAAATATTAAAACTGGTTGAATGTATGGCTGGTTGATAAAAAAAAAAAAATTGATGTAGTGGGATGAGATATTCGGTAGGTGGAATGTATGATGACAATGAGAGAAGAAATAGTTTTTATTAGATCTTAAAAGTTTTGTTAATATGTTATTTCTTTCAGATTTTCGTTTGTATTTGTAACGAAATTGGGACTCCATCTAATTTTTCCTGAAGAAGGTGTTGGCAGATAATCTAAGCCCACCGAAACGCGTCGATGCTTTTAAAAGAGAAAACCACATAAAATCATTGATTACTGGTTTGGTGACATGTACAACTGAAAACTATATCTTTAGGGTCACCTTTGATGAATCGTTGGTTTGGTGATTTTTCTCTGATCAATAGGACATAACTGTCCTTTTTTATTGTGTTCCCAATTTGTATATTGTGTGATGTTTATCAATGTATAATGTGTGTAGTGTTTTTTAACAATATATGTATAGTTGACCAACAATGATTTATGAGACATTGATTTGACTAGATTTTTATTGCTTCATAATTAGCTATATAACAATAGATAACATATACTTTGTATAGTTTTTAGTACAAATTAAATAAATACAGTTTTTTTATTGACATTTTTCTTCTTCTCAATTGTTTTGATTACATTTGTCCTGCCGGTTCCCATCCTACTAGTGTGCAAGGTGTATGGATTGTTATGTATTTCTGGCATGTTTTATTTTACACCAGATATGGAGATAAGGTCAACACTTGCTGCTATGACAGCTATAAACACAATAGATGAAACAAAATTAAAGGCAGCATTCAAGAGTAACAAGTGATGCAGCGGAGTTTACCAGCTCTACACATTCCTACACACAACACTCATTTTGGGCCCATATACATTCATACACTCAATGAGCTAGTAAATATCCACTGGTCATCAATGTTATTTTACCCTAGGAAACCTTTACACTAGTATTCTTACCATTCCTGTCTCCTGAGTAAATGCACTGTCATATGGATCTAGTAGTAGATTAGAATAGGGAGGAAATACAATAATGCATTTAACTTTTACTTAAAAGAACCACAGACACTGAAGAAGTTTTAAAGGTTTATCTAAATTGATGATTTTTGTGAGTCAAATCAAATACACATGAATAGACCAGAAATCTCCATCTGGCAAATAGTACAGTTAGCTTATAATCAGTTTGCATTAATAAATTCATGCAATGACAGCACCTGAGGAGAGAATGGACAGAGAGCAAGTACGGAGCATTTACCCTACAGATATATTTACCTAGAATGGTGTAAGGATCCCGACATCAAAGTGTCAAAGATTCAGGATCAGCTCAAGACAGGGAAGGTGACCTCTTCTAGTGCAACGCCAGCGTTACACCCCTCTCTGTTGCTACTCTCTCCGGCTCGGGCACGTCCGGACCCTTCCCTAGATGTGCCTCCTCAGTTGTTCCGCGAATTTTCCCTAGTGTCGGATTCTTCAGTCAGATTGCAGCAAAATCGGGCAGCATCTCAGCATAGCATCATCATCTCAGTGTGTCTAACTATCTAGAACTTACCTCTGTTATACCAAATTCAAGTGTACGATCCACCCCCAAATGTCTCAATGCCATGTTCACCCGCAATCTGATTGTGCCAAGCAGTGGGGTGAGAACATCACACCATACCAAGTGCAATATTTTTCTTTTGGCTATTGTCTAATTCTCCTCCCCTTAATTTTAATACCCACAAGCTTTATTCCCACAAGCATTTCATATTATGATCGATACATTTATGGTACAATGTTTCTTTAGCTTCCTCTCGTAGGCTTCAGAAAGTTGTGTTCCCATGTCCTTGCTAGGCTTAGGGTTTGGCAGTCGTCCCATGACTTCATGGACTTGAGTGCAGAGATGTAAGACGCATGCGTGGTTGCCACAAAGGATGAGTACATCAGTCTCCCTCCAAGGCCCAAATGCAAACTATTAATAAAGTCAAAGAAGAACACGTTAGAATACAAACTTAAATGAATTCAATTCACTGTATACCACTTACTTCTACTCTAACCCCATTCACTTAATAAATATTTTGCATTAATAGCTTAGTAGTACGTGCATAGGTTAGTTTCAGCTCAGCATGCGCATTAGTATTTTATTTTAAAGCGGCCATTTTAGAAGCGACTGCGCAACTGCAAAGTTGCCCCCCAAACGACAGAAGAACGTCACACCACGTGATGTGGTAGACGCATGCGCAGAAGAGTTCCCACGTTTTAAGTGGCCATTTTAGAACACTCGGATACTTATTAAGACAGAACATAGAAAAGCTTCCCCTAGATAGGATTATGTAAAATGTGGTGCACTGTAATGTACTCACGGACAGGTGGGTTATAGTATTAATTGTTATTGGAGAGGATTGCATACGAGCAAGTTTCTTTAGATGTGAAACCGTGCTCCATCACAAGCAAGAGGATTACTCAACTAATATTTATTCTAGGTTAGTTGAAGAATACACACAGACATTTAACACAAAGGACTGTTATGTCTGTGCCAATTTACTTTAATCTGCTGCTGAAGAGGTGACTTACCACCATATACCTTTGTCATATGCAATAACATGTAGTGGTTTACTGACATATGTGCATAGGGAGGAACACTCTGAATATTTTTATTCAAATTATGATTTGGACCTTTCAAGAATACCATTGTATACAGCATGGATAACACCCACAGGCAAAATAAATTGATACAGCTTGGTATTATTTTAGACCATTCTTTTCTATAAATAGTGCTACGGCTCGTGAAAAAATGTAACCTGCTTAATGAAACCTTTAGAGAAAGTATTCATTATGAGGTAAGGAGCACAAACATTTCACATAGCAAGAATAGGGAGGAAAATGTTCTGAAAAACGTTTGGAAGAAAGAAGAAAATGTGGTAAAATGGTTTATCCTAAACTGAAACTAGACAGAAGACAAAAAGGGAAAATAAATGTTTACAAAAGAAGAACCCAAAGTAGAAGTAGAATGTAGGGATTAGTAGTTGTGAACACATATTTAATATCATGGGAGGTACATGGCAAATGTTAAAAGGAGAAAAATCAGTAATTCCTGGAGTCTATTTTGTTTGTGGACAAGATACTTATTTACAATCACCAGATGATTGTGAGGGTATTTGCTATTTAGCTCCTGATCAACAACAGGTCACTCTGCAAGCACGCCATTGAAGTCTGAGACACCATCCTCACCCTCGCTCCCGACGTGACCTTCATTAAAGAGACCTGGCTCTTCCCTGCATCCGTCCCACACATCGCCACTTCAACAGCCATTGGCTACAAGATGAAACACCTTGACCGTGCCAACAGGCAGGGGTGTGTCATCGCCATCGTACACAAAGAATTCGTCATCTGTACCATCACACAGGCGTGATCACACCGATCATGGAACACATGAATTTCCAGCTCTGCACTGATGACAAAACCCCCATCAAAGGTAGCCTCGTATACAGACCTGTAGGACCACGAACTGGCCTCAGCGATGCCATTGCTGAATTCATCGCCTCGCTCATCATCGACTCCGAACACTAAGTTTTCAGGGAAACCTCAACTTCCACCTCGATGACCCCACTGACACCATCACCACCATCCTCCAGGAATGATTGGACAACATCGGCCTCAAGCAGCTGGTCAGAGATCCGACCCACAAGGCAGGACAAATGCTGAACCCTATCTTCGCGGCCAGTAAAAGAATCGGATACAGCCACACCACAGAAATCACCTAGCCCGACCACTCCATCGTACACTACGCCTTCACCAGACCTCCCCACACCTCCCAACCGCCACAGCACCTCCTTCCTCAACAACAGACCGATGCCCACAGCAGCACCCAGACCAACATCACCACCGACCTGAACCAGTCAGGTGAGAACTTCAACACTTTGATCACCTGTGCCGCTGACCGAATCACTCCCACCAAACCTGCCAAAACACACAGATCTACCAAGCGATCCAGTTGGTACACCCTTGTAGTATGTTGGTAGGTATGTTTGGTTTGCATATTGTATTTGCTAGCCATTTAGTTATGTGCTTTTAGAATGTATTGGGTCACTGTTATTAGTGATTCTAGATTCTTGAAGTGGTTGACTCATTTACTGTCCTGATGCCTGTGGGAGCTGTTGTGGGTCTGCTGTACAAGAATAAACCTTCTAATTCAAGCAAAAATTAGTTTCTTCATTATTTATCTGGAATATTGCTACATTTATTGGCGACGATTTCTGACCACCAGGAATACTTCTTTTATTGATTTCCACTGGATATCGTTTTCTACGCTGGATCACCATGTGAGACACATGAATTTTATGTTTCTCGTTCACGTTATTTATTTATGTGTCTTTGCTATGTGTAATTTTGCCTGAAATGACTTTCCTCTGACTTTGGCTCTTACCTCAGTGTCCGTTTGTCTTCAGCCGTTTGTGGGTGTTTGCTTTTGAATGCTGCATGTTCTCGAGATGCAATCATCCCGTGGATGTCTCCATGACTTCTGTGAGTGAACTCATGATGTTCTTCGCCTGAGGTCCTACGTGGGTGCGCGTTCTGTGTTTCCTGGGCAGTCAAACAATCAATCAATCAAGGAATTGTAAGCACGCTACTCACCCGTCAGGGTCTCAAGGCGCTGGAGGGGGGGGGGGGGTCCGCAGATCTGTTTAGCCGAAGAGCCAGGTCTTGAGGGTCTTCCTGAAGGTGTTCAGGGAGAGGGTGCAACTGATGTCTGCCGGTAGCTCGTTCCAGGTCTTGGCTGCAAAGCGAGAGAAGGATCTTCCACCTGCTCTGGCTCTGTGGATGCTCGGGGTTTCGGCCAGTGCTTGGTTGGAAGATCGGAGGTTTCTTTTGGGTACGTGGAAGTTGATTCTGTCGTTGAGGTATTTGGGTCCATTGTTGTGTAGGCATTTGTAGGCGTGAGTGAGGATTTTGAAAGTGACTCTTTTCTCCACGGGGAGCTAGTGGAGACTTCGTGGGTGTTGACTGATGTGTTCGTGTCAGGGGATGCAGAGGACGAGTCTGGCGGCAGTGTTCTGTATTGTCTGGAGTTTGCGGAGTAGGGTCTTGTTGATGCCGGGCAGCAGCTCCTCTGTGACGTTCCCTTTGCAACATTTATCTGCCATAGAAACTACATGACTCGCGCATGTGTCACGCTGTTGGCGGTCATCTTAAGTGTTTGGGCAGTTCACTTCCATTTCTATGGCGCTTTCATCATTCTCTTGTCTGCAACCTGCTGACTTCGTATTTAGCAACCGGCTGACTGTTGCTTAGCATCCTACTGCAACGCTTGCCTAATTGGATACTGATGTTTTTTCTGCATACTTGTATTATTACTGAAGCTTCTTCTGTGACAGGCACACATTTGACATTTGTTTACGCCTGTTTTATTTACACATTTGGATATCTGCACTACAAGCTTGTATCTGTGACAATCACACATTTGCATTCCTGCTCTGCAACGCTTGTGTCTGTGACAAGCACACATTTGGATTCCTGCACTGAAACGCTTGTGTCTGTGACAAGCACACAATTGGATTACTGCGACGCCAAATACACATTTTGATATTTTGAACACACCCTGTATAGTATTTACGAATATATTTATTTATTTAATTATTTATTTTTAACTTATTTGCGTTTTCAAGTCAAGTCAAAGTAACTTTATTCGGTTTTAAAAAGAAAACCATAAAAGTACATAGAATCAACAGTACAGTTTATAATTACCATGACCTATTTACATACAACATGGGAAATAATTCTTGCAATTCAATTATTAAGAAAAGGATAAAAATAGGATAAAAAGAATACAATCCTTAAGATTCAATCTTGAACTAGACACTTAAAACGTTCAATGATAATTCTTGTTAATCTGGTTCGGTTACAACTACTAATACCGTTTACTAATAGCAATTGCAACTTTAATAAAATTGGAAACCCCACTGCATATATCAAATTTGGCCAAAGAATGCAAATAGGTAAAACCGTCAATATACAAACATGGCCTAATTTCTTTTAAAATCGGGACTAAAATATTTCTCCTAGGCTCTTTGAAAGGGGTGCAAAATAGCATAAGGTGCGATGTGCTTTGAGCTGCCAAATTGTCACAAGGCCAGGGCACCAAGTTGCCCGCCCACCCAGCTTGTTTCGGAAAAGCCACTAGAAAGTGCAGGGTCAATAAAAGGAATCTTGTTAAATAAAAACGTGTCTGGGTATTTGCGGTGAACGTTAAATAAAATTGCTGTTAATCAGGGAATAAACAAAGAGGGCCTGCTACCTCAGGTTGAGAGCAGCGGGTGTTTGCCCTTGCAGAGTGCACCTCTTTTATAATCCTTTTCGTATTCTCATGGACTCTGACTGGGCAATCAAAATAATGTCCCAGGCCTAACTTATGAAAGTTATCCCTGACAAATCGTTGCCAGGGAATAGTTAATGCGCCATCAAGGTTAAGGCAATCTTTAATAATCTCTGTGGAAAATGCCAGCTCTTCCGATAACCAAATTTTTGGCCCATAAAAGTAAGGGGGCAATGTTTATGCAATCTTCTACAAAGTCAAGCCCCACCTCATAATGACAAACGCTTGTGGGGGTACTATTTGGAACCATCAGTAACCTTTTGATGAGTTTATTTTCCATGATTTGCAACTGGCGACTATTATGATAACCCGAGACACCTGCACCATATGTTATCGCAGGAACGCATTGGCTTTATAAAGGGTAGCAAGCTCGGTCACCGGTTTGTGCCTTAGTTTGGAGACAGTACGGAAAAGTCCCTCAACCACCCTACCTACGTGGTGCATCCTTGTGGTGACAAGCGGATCCCAATTAACTATTGTTAAAAATGTTCCCTAAATAACTTAAATTATTTATTTTATCAATCCTCCTTGGGCCAACGGCATAGTTTCTAGTTTTAGTCATTTTAGGCCCACAGACCATAACATAAGATTTCATAAAATTAACCTTTAGATCCAGTGAAAACATAAAATCAGAAAATGCATCAAGAGATTTTTGAAGGCCATTTGCTGTTAGGGCCATTAGGACAGTGTCATCCGCATAGGAAAGAAGCGTGACCCGGGTGCCCCCAATGCGTGGACAGACAAGATCTTTTTCTGACATGAAAACGTCAAGACCATTGTTGTAAATTACAAAAAGAAAAGGAGCTTAGATGGATCCCTGCCGGACACCCTCTGTTGATACGATAGGCCTAGTTTTTGCACCATTGGCAACACATCTAATGCTTACAGATGTGGCGGCATAGAGGCGTGGAGGCCTGCGGAGAAGAGAAACTAAGGGTTCTTCAACTCTCATTTTTCCCATCAGTGCCCACAGCTTGTCCCGATTTACGGTATCAAAAGCACTGGACAAGTCCATGAAGGTCAGATGAATAGAACTCCTCCTGGCCTTCATGTACTTGCCCATAATCAGGGACAAGTTGAGGCACTGTTCGATAGTACCCATGTCCCTCCTGAAGCCATACTGTGACCTTGCAATCACCCCTGTGTCTTTCGCCCCGGTTTCTAGTCTGGCGAGGACAACCCTTCCCAACAATTTTGCTGTGGCATCAATAAGGGAGATTGGCCTATAGCAAGAAGGGCCACACCTGTTACCTTTTTAAAACACAGGGACCACTAGAGCCTCCTTCCAAGATGCCGGGATTGGGCCGATCACCACTGCTTTGAACACATTGGTCAATAATGGAGCCCACAGATTAGGATTGGTTTTAAAGAGATCCAGCGGCACACCATCCGGGCTGGGTGCTTTCATGCTAATTCCTTTGGCAATGGCTTCCTCAACCTCAACTAATGAGATTGATGCACTTAGATGACAGGCCAAAGTTAGGTCTTGGAGAAGATCCTCACTGGGGACCTCATGTAGGCAGCCTATGGGATTAAATGTGGCCGCATAGTGGGCTTCCCAAACATCCCCCTGAATCAGGGAATCCATCCTGCCCAACTCCTCATTCAATAATGGGCGATGTATGCCTTCCCAGAAGCTTTTCGAGTCCTTAAGGGTGCTCGCTCTTTCCAGATCATCCCAGGCTGAGTGCCTCATTTCTCTTTCCTCTGTTTCACTGCATCTTTGTAAACCTTCCGAGCATGTTTAATCTGAACCCTATCTCGGGGGTGTGCGTGCAATGCCAATTTTAAAATGTTATGCGCTCTTGTGCATTCTGCATTAAACTACCTTATCTCTGGATGGTCCATCGCCTTAATTGTTTCAGTCAAGTTTTTGGGCACATCCAAACAGATTAATTGGAATTCCTGAATTATCTCAGCTGGGAGCAAGTCATGGGCTAAGCACTTCACAATAGAGTCATAATTTGATCTAATAGTTTTAGCTTCAAACTCAGTAGGTTTTACTTTATTCCATTTAAGTCTTACCCCTTTGTTAGAATTAAAAGAAACTTTGTAACCAACAACATTTCCCGGCTGAACTATTATGCTAATGGATGCTGGAAGAGGGTTATGATTGGTCACACTATTTGGATCCGCCTTGAAGTCACCAATGAGTTGCAGGAACTTTCGTGTTATAAACATAAAATCAATAATACTCCCCCTACCTCCACCCACATAGGTGGGGCACTGTATTAAATGGTTGCCAACTAAATCATTAATAAGACCCAAGTCATTCTCCACAATAATAGATTTTAGCGCTCTCCCTGGGGAGTATGATTAAAATGCGCCATGGGCTGCCCCACCATGCTTAACATCCCGCAGGCATGACCAGAGCTATATGGGCAGATTGAGTAATTGAAATCTCCGACCCAGAGAATACATAGGGGTGGCCAATTCTCTGAAGTATGTTAATTTCTGACTGTAAAGCCTCAATAACTTGGCAAGTGTTGTGATTAAAAATATTGTAATACCAGTTTACCACCAGTAACTTAACTTGTACCAAATTAGAAATCACAACTAATTGAAACCAGGGGGAAGTACCAACAACAGTGACTTTTATAGCTTCATATTTTATTGAGATTAGCATTGCCAACCCTCCTTAGCCCTCCCTGAAGACAAGGGGGTTGCATTGACTGTGTAGGAGCAGTAACCATTCAGTGCAATGTCCTTCGTGTACCATGTCTCCTGGAGACAGATGATGTCAAATCCTTTGATATACGTTAACCAAGACTCAGCGGACAATTTAGAGCCAATTCCTGCTATATTCCATGAAATGAATTTAAGGAAAGACTTTTGATGACCATATTTTTCCAGCCCATTGACTTCATTATTTAAATCTTGGTTGACTGTAATGGTGGAGGGCCCAGGGGCCTCCCTAGTCGAAATATTACTTAAAGATAAATTGTGGAGATGGGGAATTTCTCACAATTATCCCAGTTATTCACATTAGTGATTATTTTTGGGGCGGAGATTTCAGGGGGAGCAACAATATCCCTATTAGTGAGTACATCTGTGTGAACTCCATGCCCTTGAGCTCTGAAGGTCGGTCCTCCTATCGCTATTTTGAATGTGGCTTCTCACCAATAAGCCACACCCAATCCCTGAACTCCCACCTGGGAGGCAAATATACCACTGCACCTTTGAATAATATACACTTTTGAGCATGTCTTACCACCCCTGGCACAGCAAGAACTCAATACAAAACAAACAGCACCTTTTGAAAAGGGGTTTTATTTAACAAAATGCAAAGACTCTTTCACTTTTAGAATAAGGCTTGGGGTTTATTACATAATACTCTCTAAACAAAAGCTGTCTCAGAAACCAAATGCATAAAATTCAAATATATGTAGCAAACTTATAATCTAAAGGCATGAATCAATAACTGAGCAAACTATAATACTGATTAATAAACAAGCAATAACTGATATAAGATAAGATACACGACGTCCTGCAAGAGATCAGAAAGCTATATATATACAGTAGAGGATCACTCTGGATGTGCACCTCCCACACCACAAAGAAAACACCTCAAATGATCAAAGCCACTGGCCACACATCACAATGGCAATAACCACAAAACTCAATACATCACCTGATGCATACACTGCCCACTTCTGGCCGGGGGAAGTCTTCACACAGCCGGGGATCAGAGCTCAGCAATCAGGGTTTAATCCAAGATAGACACGTCTGCCCTCGCTCAGAATCCAAACTCCCAAACTCCCGCCAGACCAGTGGAGACTCCGCTTTTTAATACAAATCCAAACATAACGAAGCTTCTAGCAAGCCTCGCCCCCTCGTTCTCATGAAAGCCCGTACCAGTCTGCTCCAAGGCCACGGCATCGATTGATCAGGCCTTTGCTATGGCTTCGAGACGGACCATGTACATTCCTCTGATAAGAACCAGTTTTCTCTAGTCAGTAAAGTGTGGAAAACAGGAGGAAGAGCAGAACATGCCCTCCTCACTTTGCAGCTATGTGCAAGCACAGAAAATAGCTTCAGTCATGAAAATGGAGTTAGGCCATTCACACAGAAAGTCCCAAAGCAAGATGGAATTGAAAAGCAAGATGGCATGAAAGCATGTCAAAGCTAAGCACTGCCATAAAGCAAGGTAAAGTCAGAAAACAGAATGACATTAAACCATGTCAAAGCCAATAGTAAGAACTCATAATTCTCACCAATGCACAATACAATACACATTCCTGCACAACTGCACGCATTCAAATGCACATCCCACACACTCTGCTCTTGGCAAGACTGTTCTACTCCGTAACAGCTCCCACTGAAAGACAGCAAGATTACAGGACAGAAGAGAAGCAGGCATATGCAGGACCATTCTACATTAAGGCTAGGGTAAAATAACACACTAAACTCAATAAAAATGGTGGTAGTTGAAGGTCATCATAGGGTGCCAGACTCCAAAAGTGACTCTTTCACTACATATCGCCAATGCTGCTGGAAGGCTGAAACACTCAGTTAGTCAAAACGATTGTGATGGCTGGAAGAAGGTATAACCCTATTTATGCTAGGGCCCATCCATGACAAGTTTTTTCTCACCAGGTATTCAGATTGCGGAGGATAGAAAAAATCCAACGGTTAAGCCTCTATAGAGTCGTCTTGTGAGCTTTGAAAGTGCGTTAGTGCAAAATGTTAAAATTGAGTAAAACGCAATCCTCGCCCCCACGTTTGGTCGTATGGCCAAAATAAGATTTTCCGACCAGTTTATCTTCAATGATATTTTCTTAGAGCACCAGTGAGCCGATTTATTGATAAGACTTTGACAGGCTTCTTCCTGGCCGGCTACCAGGCAGGGAACCCCCTTCAGGATCAGAGTATACGGTGTGCATTGTGGTGGCAAATTCAACACGCTTTTAGCACCCCTCCCACCCCTATTTTCTCGACCAGTCCCATTTATATTTGTATTATCTTGTGGCAGACCGACCCTTTCTGTTATGGATAGCTTTGGATAATTAGTGTCCCTTGCCCCAGACTCATAATATTGCTGACGTTGCTCTTAGCCATGATTGGGTCTTGGGTTACCATGACCGCAGTACTTTTGAAAACATTAATAGGCGGTATATCTATGAGAGGAGCCCGTTCTTTTGTAGTAGATGTTATACTTGTGGAATTCAATCTGCTTAACGGGACACTAGAAGTAATGGTATTTGCGTCAGAGCTTCTTAGGTAAATGATGTTGTTCAATGCTGGCTAGTCTAACCAAAATGAGAGTCAAAGTCTCCTGTACAACTTTACCAAATGTATCTACTTTGTCATCAACATTAATATCCAAGACATTTAGTACATTTGCTCTCCCTCCCCCCAACCGAGTCCTTAAGGTATTGCCAACTGAGGTGGTTTTCTTAGTTCTATTCCCCCTTGGCGAATGATCCCTTAATTTGCAATCGGCTCCTGCCCAGTCTGCTCATTTTCTTTTCCCTCCTTTTTCTGCTTGAGTTACAGAAGGTTTCTCCACAGGACCAGTGGACGGGTCAGTTCCTTTATTTGGGGCAGGTAAGACACCCTGACTTGAAATAGATATGATGGTAGATAAAGGAGGTTGTGACCTTTGCTCTACTGCAGTTTCCGAGGTGGTAATTTGGGAGTCAATTTGGGCAGATGGGATCGAGTATGGAGCAAAAGAAAGTCTGCGTTCAGCTATTTCGATCTCCTTAGTTAAAACCCCCACCACATTTTGTAAGAAACCGTCCAATGTTGTGTCTGTTGTTTTTGGTATTGCGTTAGGCTTCCGTTTCCTCATTGTACAAGTACTATTAAAATGTATTAAAATATTGAATAATTTACCTTCACATGTCCTTCCGCGATTGTGTCTTAGATGAATAGAGGTACCAATAGAAAATATTGGTGCCAATAACAAGGAACCAAGAGAGGTGGCCCAGCCTCCTCCGAGCTCTGACGGGCGCAGACGGGCCCGCCCTTGGCCCGGGCACGTCCCGTGCAGCGGGAGCCCCTGGGAGCCTTTGAAGGCGCCTCCTGGTGCAAGCGGAACGTTGTTGACTGTGCTGGATGCCGCAGGGGATGCTGGGGAGTGTACTCCTGCACTCCCTGGCTCCCGACCCCGGTCTCCGACCTCCTCTATGCTTGGGCCCCCAACGGAGGGCAAACAAACAACAGCAGGGATTCCCTTTGCGTATTTATTTTAATATGGCTTCTCCTAGTAATGTTATGCAACCACTCCCATTCCTTCAAAATCTTAGTAAACCACTTACCCCATGGCATAAGTGGTATAGAGTTTTTGATAATTACATGGAAGCCATTGATGCAACTAAATATTCTGCTTTTAGGAAAGGGGCGTTATTATTTAACCATCTTGGTAGCGCTGGCCAAGACGTTTTTGACAATCTGCCTATTGTTCCATCCCCAACTGGTGATGAGGCCTGGAATGTATTTTGTGAAGCATTGGTACAGATGGGTAAACCTTATGTCGATGAACCATCTGTGATGGTAGAAAGACATATGTTCTTTAAACGTAAACAGACACACGATGAATCAATTGAAGATTATTTAGCCGTCTTAAGAGTGTTGGCATCCAAGTGTCAGTTTGGTACCAATCTGGATATTTCATTACATGACCAATTAGTTTTTAATTGTTTTAACAAAAAAATTCAGGAGCGCATTTTAACGTGTAAAATTCCTTCCTCAGAGGAGGTGATGGAGATTTCAGGCAGCATTGAACGCTCTGTTGTTTCTTCTAAAATTTTAACACAAGATAGTGCTAGCAAATTTTCGGAATGTAATAAAGTTATGCAAATTACATCGTCTTGTAATTCCAATGAGTCAGACATAAATGCGGTTTCTCTTAAATCCAAAACTACGGGAAATGTTGAAATAAAAGGTGCACGTTACAGGTGTGGGTCCAAATACCAAATGGGTAAAAGTGTTAATTGTCCTGCACAAGGTAAAAGATGCAATCCGTGTAAAAAAAACTTGGTCATTTTTATACTGTTTGTAGATCTACCAAAGAGAAAAGTAAGGTGAGTCATCTCAGTGTTGACGAAGAGTCACTATGGGATGCCATGAATAATGCTCTGTTGGCAGTTGAAATTAACACTTTAAACAATGATGTTAAAAGGTGTAAAGGACCTATTTGTGATGTGCGTATTGGTTCTGTTGATATAAGTGTCATGGCTGATTCAGGTTCACCTATCATTATTTTGGATGAGAATACCTTCAAGATGTTTTGGCCCAAGACGTTGCTTAAACCCTCTGATGTTAATCCCAAAGCATTTGATGAATATGATATCATTATGCCTGGTTACTTTTCTGAATCTATTAGACTTAAAGGTAAGGAGATTCACACGAAGGTTTATGTGGCATTTAATGGTCGCGACATCCTGTGCTGGCAAGATCAGGCAAGTTTAGGCATTATTTTGAAACCTGGTCATGTTGAACCTGTGGTTTTGGGGGATCCACTACAAAGTTCTGGTAAGGATTTAGTTTTGAGTGACTTGTTTTCTGAGTTTGCCCGTGTTTTCAGTAATAATTTTAGTTTAGTCAAAGGGTTCCAACATACTATCAAGCTGAAAAATAATGTTACTCCTGTGATTCAAAAGGTTAGACCAGTTCCCCTCTTAGCAAGGGATGACCTTAAAAAACTTTTAGATGAAATGTGCTTACAAGATATCATAACACCCATTGAATCTTCAGAGTGGGTTTCAGCTGCTGTTGTCGCATGCAAAGGTTCTGGGGATATTCGTCTATGTTTGAATTTAAGAGTTCTCAATCGTAATATGGATGTGGACTGTCATCCCCTTCCTAGAATTCAAGAAATGTCAGTTAAACTGGGAGGGTAGCAAGTATTTTACCACCATCGATTTGCGTTCTGCATACTACCAGATTCCTCTAGCCATTGAGTCACAACCTTTAACTACATTTGTCTCTCCCTTTGGTGTCTATATGTACAAATGGATGCCTTTTGGATTGGCATCCGCTGCCAGTGTCTTTCAAAGACTGATGGATCTGGTCATTGCTCGGGGAAACGCCCTGCTACTTACCCCTGATTCTGTTCGCTGCTGCTGCTCCTCTCGCTGGTCTCCCCTCGCCGCTGCTGCTCCATCGACACCAACGCGGCTGACGAGAGGGGGGGACCACAGGCCCCAGGAGTCTTTGCGGCGCAAAGCCGACAGCGGGATTTTCACGCCAGGCGGCGCTTGAAATTGAGGAGAGTCCCGGCAGAGCGGGTGCTCTGGTCATTGCTCGGGGAAACGCCCTGCTACTTACCCCTGATTCTGTTCGCTGCTGCTGCTCCTCTCGCTGTTCTCCCCTCGCCGCTGCTGCTCCATCGACACCAACGCGGCTGACGAGAGGGGGGGACCACAGGCCCCAGGAGTCTTTGCGGCGCAAAGCCGACAGCGGGATTTTCGCGCCAGGCGGCGCTTGAAATTGAGGAGAGTCCCGGCAGAGCGGGTGCTCTGGTCATTGCTCGGGGAGACGCCCTGCTACTTACCCCTGATTCTGTTCGCTGCTGCTGCTCCTCTCGCTGGTCTCCCCTCGCCGCTGCTGCTCCATCGACACCAACGCGGCTGACGAGAGGGGGGGACCACAGGCCCCAGGAGTCTTTGCGGCGCAAAGCCGACAGCGGGATTTTCGCGCCAGGCGGCGCTTGAAATTGAGGAGCGTCCCCGCGTCGCGGGCACGCACGCGGGCACCGCCCGGCTAAGCCCGGGCAAATGGCGGGCTGTCTGTGGCCGTCCGGGGCAGGCCGAGGCAGGGCAGGGCTATAACTCTTGGTTGTAGCACTGAGTAAACTTCTTATGCAGAGTGATTTCTAGGGATTGGTTCACTTGTTTTTATTGTTTTGTATATTTCTGTTTCTTTACGTATTATTGTCCTAAGATATGGGAAAGCATACGTCTGTTCAAATTCATAATGACCCCAAATCTAAAACTACTGTCAATACTCCTCTTCCTAGTTTGACAGCAATCGATCGTATGCTACAAAAAACAATCGGGGTGGTTTCATCAGCTATCGAAAGTACCGAAAGGCGCCTCTCACTTCCAGTAGGTATGCTTCCCCCTCTTTCTGCCACTAATGCATCGATTCTTACAACCAACTTACAGGAGTCACTAATAGTTCCATCTTTTATTGGCCTCCCTGAAGTTCGATCACTACAAGTAACTGGGAACAATATAAATCCTCTTCAACAGGTACAATTAGATCATATGCCTATAGAATCTAGGTTATCTTTGTCCCCTGTTATCTTTTCTAGTAACCAACTACCTGAGCACTCTCTGCATGAGAGTCCTATAGTTGAGGTGGGAGCAGCTCCACTTTTAAGTCCAATTACAATTTCTGGATCTGTACAAAATACCAATAATGACTCTCCACGAATGACAACTAGAGGCCAGAAGGCGAAGCGTAAGCATAACCATTGCAATAAGGAAGGGTCACACTTGATAAATGCTAAGGGAAAGGGACCTTATAAATTACGTAAAACTACCAGTAAACCTACTGTAGAAGAAGGGAAAAAGGTTAATAACAATTTATTAGTTACCCCTCCTAATACTAGTATGAGTGACCCGTTAATAGGGGAGGGTTTCTGGGGGTAAATGGAGAACCTGTTAATGGCCCTCGTGGAACCCATCATGGTAAAACTATCAAATATTGAAGCTAGGGTCACCAATATGGAAGTACAAGTCATGGGTGATTCACAGGTTACGCAGGGAAATGGTTTTGTACCACAAAAACCGCTGCCTGTGACGAAAGGCAATCTTAAAAAAGTACATCAGCTGACTGAAAGTAGTGTGCAGGAGAAATCCACCAGGTCAAAAGGTACCAATTTGGTTGGCTTAGATGTACCAGGACCTTTTAAAGCTGTCCAAAATAACTCTTCAACCGTTATAAGAACAGTTGTTGACGTTAGGGAGGTTATTACCACACCCAGTTTACCTACCATAAACTTGCCCCCGGAGGCCTTACCATATACTGTGGTGTTAGCTAACGTTCCACCCCTTCCTCCAAATGTTCATGAACACTGGTTAACTTTGAGGAATAAATCCCTTTATTTCCTATCAGTTAAATTTGGGTCAAATAGTGCTTTATTTTCGAACTTTAAGATGGCTAGAAGAGTTGGTTGGATTGGTCCATCTCCTAAATCATTGAAAGGGGACTGTGTGATTCTTTCATTCCGGTCCCCTCTTTTGGTTAATGATATTCTTGAGAGATGTTATTCTGGCCAACTTCTTACAGATCATGTCAACATTGTTCCTCTTGATTTCTTTTATTCGTCCCCATGGCAGGAAAGGATGCGGGGTTATCGTCCTCAATTAACCACCTGGGGGCGTTTTGAGGGTGGGAGATTCGGTATTCCGACTTCTAACCGATTTGACACTCTCAGTGGGTTAGACAACAATGATTGACAGCAAATCTATCCTCTCCAAAGCACTTTGACTATTGTTATGGATGCTATGTTGCCTTTTGACCCACTGGATAATATTAATGGTGGAACAAGTGTAGTTAGTTCTCGATCTGAAATTGATGGTTACATGGGGGGGGTGTGGTGGTGGCCGATGGAATAGAGGAGATGAGTGAGAGTGGTTTATTGCCTCTGAAAGTAGATCCTACTCTGGTTCCCTTTACTTGTCCTCCGTCTGGTACTCTGGCATGTAATATATGCTCATGGAACATTGCTGGAATTAAATCCAAAATTGGTAACCCTTTTTGGCAAGATTTTATCTACCAGCAAGATCTCATCTGCCTACAAGAAACATGGACTAGGGATCCAGACCATATAAATGGGTTTAAAACGTTTCATACCCCAGCACTGGACACTATACATGGAATAGCCAAAGGAGGCCTGACAATTTACGTATCAAATAAACTGCGTTTATTAAAGATAATGGAGCCAGTTAAGGATTCTTACTTTCAAATTTTGATACTGGTTTTTAATTCAGCTACCCCGATTGCTTTGCTCAATTTATACAATAATTTTCCCCTAGGGGAGGCTTCTATTACGCTCAATAAATTGATTAAATCAGTGTCCCTACAAGAAAAATCTTTTGGGTATAATATGATGACTCTTCTCTTGGGAGACTTTAATTGTACTTTGTGCAATATGACGATTGACAAAAGATGCATTATAGGGCGAGAAGATGGAGTGAGTCGGTTACATTTTAATCACTCTCCCTTGGGAGAACATTTTAATGAAATATTGGGAGAACTAGATCTGGGTTTTTTAAATGAAATCTGTACAAACCCCTTTTTTCTTCCTCCAACATTTAACGGTCGAGGTTGTTCTTCGACCATTGATTTTGCATTAATTACAATTAGACATGCCGAAAGCATTGTTAAATTTAATGTATCTGATATTGCTTTAAGTGATCACTTTCCATTATGTTTAGCTATTTTAATCTCAAAGAAGTCTGCCCCCAAAAATAGTAGAGACAGAGACATACTGTGGGAAAATCTGGCCATTGGAAGAACCAATGGCTATACGCTTAAATGGGATAAGGTGGAGAAAACTAAAGTACTAAATACCGTAATTAATAAATGTGCCCCGGAGTTTTTAACTTGCCTATCGGAGGACGCTATTCCAGAAAAAATACTCGCATCATTTTCGATAATCTGTAATGAAATTAGAACCTCTTTAACGAGAAAATGCAAGAGTAACATTGCACCGAGGGATGGCTGGTTTAACTCTAGATGCACCAGAGCATATTCTTATTTAAAGAAAATTTTGCATAACCATCCTAGGTGTGCGGAAGATGTACGTAGAGCTAGGAAAGAATATAAACTAGCCGTAAAAGATAGAAAAGATGAGCTAAGAAAAGAATCCTGGGAAGCGTTGCATCAGGCATCAGTTAGTAATGATTGCGCAAGGTTCTGGAAGATTATCAGAAATCCTCTTCTTAGTGAAGAGGTTTGTCCCTCCATAGAGATAGCTATTCCGGAGGATAAATGGATTGATCACTTTTCTAAAGTGTATGAGGGAGATAGTATGTTTTATTCCTCTTGTAATCCTATGGATTACTCTTCCTTAGGAAATATGCAGTTTTCCTTGAAAGAGGTTGAAAAGGCTATACTTGCGAGTAAGGGCGGGAAGGCCCCTGGCCCAGATGGTGTGCCTATAGATGTGTTTAAGACAATCATGCCTCTGTGGGCCCCCCTAATGGTCCAGGTGCTAAATGCCAGCTGCAGGACGGACTTATTGCCCACTTGGGTGGGGTCCATAATAGTTCCAATTTACAAAAAGGGGGATAGACATGACCCGGGTTGTTACAGACCCATTTCCCTTTTAGATTCTTATACTAAAATAGTTGGACGAGTTATCCTGGATCGTCTCCTCTCGTGGGCTGAGAATAATTCTATTTTATCCGACCTGCAATATGGTTTCCGCTCTGGATTAGGAACAGTGGAACAGGGCCTAAATTTTCTGATGTTGACTGGGAAGTATACCAGGGCTAAGAGGGAGAACTTGTTTCTGGCTTTTGTTGACCTCTCAGCCGCTTTCGACTGTGTGATTCACTCTAAACTATGGATATTATTGGAATAAATTGGGGTTGAAGAAAACATTATTTATTTTCTTAAATGTTTTTATAGTGATGCATCTGCTCGCGTTCGTTATGGACGTAAGGGAGAATGCACGGGCAAAATTCCAATCAGGAGTGGGGTCAGGCAGGGTTGTGTCCTGGCCCCACTCCTTTTTAATTTGTATATAAACGGGTTGGAGAAAGCCCTGTGCAATAAGAGTTTTGACCCCCCATATGTAGCTGGTCGTCCAATTCCGCTTTTAATGTATGCGGATGATGCCGTACTAATGTCCCGTACCCAAGTGGGTCTACAGCGCGTGGTGGATTGTTTCGCCCTCTTTATGAAAGACCAGGGCTTACGAGATAATATTGCAAAAACTTTCATCATGCACTGTGGTAGAAGGGTTAAAACTAAGAAGGCTATCTTTATCGAGGGTCAGCAGTTAACTCATACCAAGCAATTCTCCTACCTGGGTATTTTGTTTACCTGGAAGGATGTATGGGATGAGGCAATATTAGCAAAAAAACAAGTAATGAACCGTATGAACCGTTCGATTGCTGCCCTCAGATCCTTCACGAGGAAATTAGGCACCAGACCGCCTACGGAACTAATTAAGATCTATAAGGCCAAATGCGTTTCTGGTGCAATGTATGTTAGTGGGATTTGGGGTTTTGCTGACATTACCTAGCTCCAGGTACTTGAGAACTCTTTCCTGCAATTTATCCTCGCAGTCCCTAAGAGTTCCTCTAACTATAATTGCCATACAGAATTGGGACTCTCTTTTATATCAGATCTCATTAAGTTGGCACCTGTACTATTATGGCATAGGGTATAGACAAATGAAGAACCCAAACTTAACAGAGACATATTGCTAGAAGTTTTAAAACTGGATGGACACATGAGGATACCGTGGCTGAACTATGTACGAAAGTTTTTAACTGATATTGGTAAGTTGGATTATTTTTTAAATCCTCTTACTATTTCAGCAATTTCACGGAAAGAGCTAAAAAATGAGGGTCTGATCTTTTTAGAATCATTAAGAAATGCTGCTGAGGCCTCAAAACCCACTGTTTTAAAACATCAATTAATCGTAACATCTTTTAATATTCAACCCTATTTGCTTCATGTTCCGGGTAACTATGACAGATTTTTATTAACCCGTTTTAGGTTTGGACTGTTTCATAGACTGGTCAGCTTTCCAACAGTTAATATTTGGTCTCATGTACTGTCTCCCTGTCCCTGTGATGAAATTTCCCCCCAAAGTACAATGCATGTTGTTCTATTTTGTAAATGTTATCACCAAATCAGGCGTGTTCTTTTATTGCCGTTTTTAAGGGAGATCGGGCATCGGCAATGCCGCCCGGCTATGTATGATATCCAACGCTTGGACAATCACCTCTGTGTTGCAACAATTACATTGTATTTGAAGAAAGTGATACTTATTAGAAATAGGATAACTGTATAAATATATCTCTTTTTATCAACCTATGGGAATGATCTGTTATATGATATGATATTATTTAATGAATTGTAATGACTTTTTATATGTATACTTTTATGATTGTTTCTTTTACAATCGAATAAAGTTTTTCTGATTCTGATTCTGACTGATGGATCAAATGTTTCCACATGATAAGGACATCCAAGCTTTTCAAGACAACATACTTATTTATACTGAGACGTTAGACCAACATTATGCTTTATTGGGAAAGGTTTTGGAGAAACTAGACATGTATGGCATGACTGTGAATAGGGACAAGTGCAGATTTATCACACAGGAAGTAGACTACTTGGGATACAATATATCCAGTGAGGGTATAAAGCCTAAGTTGTCTTTACTCATTGCTATCAATGACGTACCCATGCCTTTGGATAAAGATGCTTTGAGGGCATTTCTGGGTATTAGTGCCTATTATGCCAGGTTTGTGCAGGGTTATGCTATTATCGTGCAACCTCTAAGAAGTTTACTTAAAAAGAATGCAAAGTATGTTTGGTCTGAGGAAACACAACATGCATTTGACTTGTTAAACAATTGCTATCATACCCTTCACACATGGTGAAAGGAGCACGGTAACAGTTGATGCCAGCACCAAAGGCTTGGGGTTGTGCTAAGTCAAATTATAAAAGGTCAAGGATATACTGTGGCTTTTGCTTCAAGAACTCGAAGTTGTGCTGAAATTATTTCTAGCAATATTGAAAGGGAAGCCTTGGCGTGTTCATGGGCGGTAGAAAAATGTTAAATGTACACATGGGGAACCAGATTTCAATTATTTACTGACCACAAACTGCTTATTTACATGTTAGGTGATAGTTGTTCAAATAAGGCATCATCTAGACTGATCAGATTACTGACGAGATAGCAAGAGTTTAATTTCGATATCAAGTATATTCCAGGTCGCAAAAACGTCAGGGCAGATTGTCTTTCACTTATGCCGCTTGAAAGTAGAGACATTGATGATCCTATTAAGGATGATGATTTTGAATTTGTCCTAACCGTGAGTGATGTTTTGCAAGATATAAAAATTTCTGAACAAGAATGGTTTGAAAGTTGTAACAAGGATACGTGTTTAAAAAGAGTGAAGACATTTTTAATCAATGGTTGGCCTGGTGACAGGGGTATGTCTATTGAAGACAGATGTTTTTCACAAGTAGCTTCTGAACTATCCTTAGTGAATTATATTTTAGTCAGGCAAGACAAATTTGTTCCACAGAAGGATTGAGAGGTAATATTATCTCTTTGGCTCATGAAGGGCATTTAGGTATTTCAGGTACTGTTAGAAAGATCAAACAAACTTATTGGTGGCCTGGTATTGATAGGCAAGTCAAATATTTTGTGAATAAGTGGGCTGAGTGTTTATGCTCAGATAAACATTGGAAAACCTCTACTGCTCCTTTGTGTCCTGTGGATTGGCCTAAAGGTCCATGGCAGAAGTTGGGTTTAGATTTCTCTGGCCCTTTCAATATGCTTGGCAGTGACAAAAGGTTTCTAATTGTAGTTATTGACTATTTTTTAAAGTGGCTATACTTGGCTTTTGTTAGAAATGCTGACTCTGGATCGGTTATTTCGTTTCTGGAATGAGTATTTTTGATTGAGGGTTTACCTAAGGAAGTTGTTACGGATAAAGGGACTCATTTTGTTTCAGAAGAGATGGAATATTTTCTTGGAATGAATGCTATTAAACATATTCTTGTTCCTTTGTATAGTCCTTCTTCCAATGGTCTTGTGTAAAGGGCTAACAGATTTTTGAAAGAAGGAGTACAAACTGCCATTGCTAACAAGTTAGATACTTCCAAGTATCTGCATCAGAAGGTGTGGAGTTACAACACTACACCTCACTCTACCACTGATGTTTCTCCTTATGTGCTATTAAGAGGTAGGAAGCGCATTTCTCTTTAAAGTCCATTTTGGTTAATGGATAAAGTGGGTCAAGCTATTTGTCTAGATGTACAGAAAGTAAGGGAACATATGAAAGTAAAACAAGCCTCTTATAAAAAAAATGTTGACAAAAGAATGCATGTTAAGGAAACGCTGTTAACTCCTGGTGACTGGGTTCTTATTAGGAAGCGTATTAGGGTGAGCAAGGGGCAGACTACGTTTACTGATTTTGTCAAGGTTGTTAGAGTTTCTAAGATCGCAGTTTTATTACAGGATAAAGGATGGTGGAACCGTAATGCCTTTATTAAGTTCAGTGAAGAACAATCCAAGAACATCTGCCAGAGAGTTAAGTGTCAAAATGATAGCAGTACTAAGATGCTGGATGGTTGTGATTGGTTTCATCTGGGTTATTTGACACATTCTCATAATAATGTGGAGAGCAGTGCTTGTTCTCCTTGTTCTTAGAGTAACTGGGGTGATGGCAGCAATATTTCCAATCCTGGTGTGTTGAGAGAAATGAATGCCAACATCTCCAGTGGAGCTGGTGATAACAGACAACTTAGGAGTAGTTGCAGAATTAGGACTGCTCCTTTTCGTTCTAGAGATTTTGTGTATTATTGATCGTGTTTTTTTTTAATTATTATTATAAGAAGGGGGTGTGTAGTATGTTGGTAGGTATGTTTGGTTTGCATATTGCATTTGCTAGCCATTTAGTGTTGTGCTCTTAGAATGTGATGTCATTAGAATGTATTGGGTCACTGTTATCAGTGATTCTAGATTCTTGAAGTGGTTGACTCATTTACTGTCCTGCTGCCTTTGGGAGCTGTTGTGTGTCTGATGTACAAGAATAAACCTTCTACTTCAAGCAAAAAGAAGTTTCTTCCTTATTTATCCAGAACTTTGCTACAACCCTGTAACTTAGCACAAAGAAACGCAGATGTAAACAACTCGAAAGAAGATGGCAAACTAACAGGGATAACAATGACCAGGCCACCTTCAACTCTGCCCTCAACGACTACCACTGCCAGCTCAAAGCCAGGAAAAAGGAGGCCCGAACACACCGGATTGAGACCAACGCCAACCAAAGCAAGGAACTCTTCACTATCATCAAAGAGTTCACCTTCCCATCAGCCACCACCTTCCACAGCCTCCACATACTCCACAAAATCTTCAAGTGACTCCCCATCAGCACCAGAAAAACTGTGTCCCCGGCCCTCATCACCAGCTGACTGGACTACAGCAATGCACTCTAAGCAGGCACCACCACTGAACTCAGGAGAAGACTCCAGATGATCCAGAATGCAGCAGCCAGGCTGATCCTCACCCTGCCCAAGAGAACCCACATCACCCAACCCCTAAAAGACCTCTACTGGCTCCCCATCCAGAAGAGATGCCAATTCAAGCTGCTGACCTGCGCCTACAAAGCTCTCCACTATCAAGGACCTGCCTACATGAACCACAGCCTGAATTTCCACCTACATCCCAGGAACGTCCGCTCTGCTTATCTCGCCCTCACTCAGATACCATGAATCTGCCTCTGCCACACTGGAGAATGCTCCTTCTCCCTCCTTGCCGCCAAGTCCTAGAACACCATTCCCCTCCACTGCTGTACAGCACCCTCGTTGACACCTTTGTGTGACTCACTTCAGGAAGGACTCAAGATCTGGCTTTTCAACTGATATCCAAAGCACAGTTCCTGGATACCCTCCCGGGTGATAAGCTGTGCAATATAAGTACTGACTCATTGACTGATTGCTTGATTTTTGTTTCCTAATATGTATCATATATATAGTATAGATTCTTTCACAATGACACCACAACACAGACATATACATAGAGTAGGTGATGGAACACAACGAGTTGGAAACATTTTTAGAGCAATCACACCACCAGTAGGGGTTATATCAAATGATGAGAAGTTTAGAAACCTTTCAATGTTGTTGACAAACTGGCAACTAGTAATTACGGAGGTTTATTTGTTGTAAATACAGAACTATTGGCCATTAGTTCAATGGTTTTGCAAAATTGCTTAGCATTAGACATTTTACTCACAGAACAAGGCGTAGTCTGTAAAATGCTGAAAGCTCAGCATTGTTGTTCATACATGCCCACTGAAAGTAAGAAAATGTGCAAGTTTGCGAATATCATTTCTGATCTGAAACCTGAATTAAAACCATTAGAGACTCCTGGGATTTTAGAAAACTTTGGAAAGGGAATTTATACCATTGTAACTGGTTTGCTGCTGCTGGAGGAGGAATTCTGAAGGGTATATTTATGCCAATATTAACAGTAGGGTTTGTTTGTTGACATTGTTTGCTTTCTTCAAAGGCTGTTGATATTACATTAACGAAAGAAATAGAGAAATGAAAGAAAGAATAGAGAGAGAAAAATAAATAAATGATCGCATCCATTGAGAATACAAGAAGGCAAAACAATATGAGAGCTTGAAAAGAAAGAGAGAGAACTCCACTGAAGATCAGAGTGAATTTTATGACAGTGTTATGGTTAGATAAACATCAGAGAGGGGATTGTAAGTGTGTTTTTAATAAAACACGAAATAATATAGTTTATAATAAATGTGCAGTATTAACGTGCAAGCTTTAATGAAAATAAAATGTGTTTTAAAATGTGGCAATTTGTAGTATGCAGTTACATTTACACGTAGTATGCCTCAAATGGCTGAAGTAACACTGCTTGGAAAGCTAATTTGCTTAGCACGCTTAAACACACATAAAATATTGATTTTTTTGACCTTCCCATGAACATGTTTTTCATAAAAAAATAATAGTTGTTTAAATGTTTTCATGCTTTTCACAGAATGTTTCTATTTACACAAAGATCACTGTTAACAAATTATTAGAAATTTGGCCTTAGTGGCTAATGAAAAGTTCATGCATAGAGATGTAACATATAACTTGATCTTGATCTCTTGTAATTTACTTGTTTTATTAGAGGTTAGAGATGTAGTCTATCCGTGGGAAAGAAGACCTGAATGAGAAAGTAACCCGCATGAATTCATCGTAGTTACTACATAGTTTCAAACCTAACATTGCTATCTGTGAACTACTGCATTCCGGTGAGAAGAAGAGGAGAGATTCTGTTCCCAGGAGAAGACCGAACGCTGATTGGCTGACCAAAGAAGAAGAAGCAACATATTGCAAAGCTTCAGAATGTGTTGTCTATAATAATGTGTAGTCCTAGAGTAGGTTAACAACTTTTTCCAGACCAATTATTCCATCCCACTTGTCTTAATGACTTTCCCAGACCCTATTCCATGTTGTTCTAAGACTCTACTGAGTTCTTGAACCTCTCTTTACGAGAAGTTCTGCTTCGAATTATTTTTCATCTATTTGAGCTGACTTTCATGTTGAAGCTTTACGCTTACTCTCTCAAACTGGAACTCTTCATGGGTTTCAACTGACTCCTTTCTCCTATATTCTTAGAATAAGGATTCCTTCCTTTATGGAAAGCGCTTAATGCATTTTATTGCAATGTTGCCTATTTGATTGATTATTGACTTCCAATAAGATTCTAATGACTAAAATTGATGAATTTAACTTGTGACCTAATAGAAATGATTTACTAAAAGGCTGAATAATAAAATTAAACAAACTTTCTTTATTGACTGAAAATAAAAATATGATGGTGATTATAATTTATGTGATGATTCAGGTCTCCTCTTCTCTAAAAGAACAGCAAAGATTCATGTACCCAGATATTCAGAGTGAGAATTAGCCCACGTGGTGGTAAACCTAGATAGCTTAAAATTTGTGAACTGATTCCCACTCCAGCAACTGTTAATTAGTCATCCATTTCTAAAGAGATGAGACAAGCAGCCCATTTTTAAACAAGATTCCAAGACAAATGACTGCTCAGGCAGCAGAAAGTGAATGTAAACTCCTGACAGCATGTGCAGAGATCATCACTTGAGACACAGTGTCCTCAATGGGATGTCAAGAGCAGATCTTTTTGGCACCAGGTGTAGTATGTTCTTGGTGTGTAGAAATGGCCTGCTATCTCCGGAAAGAAAAACAGGTGCAAGGATGTCACTGGAGGTCTACAGTTCCTCCAGAAAATAATATCCAATTGGAAGGACACCAGAAAACACTTTCCAACCGTCTGGCCAAGAGCAGGGTGAAGAGCAAGGAGTGACAAAGCAAGAACTTTGACAAATGGGAGAGAATGTGGCCTAATGGCTAGGGCGGTCGGACTCGGAGCTGGGGAACCGGGTTTGAGTCTCTGCAGGGACGCTTAAAATTCTGTGATTCTGGGCAAATCACTTAATCTCCCTGTGCCTAACAAAAATGATTGTGACCGTCTGTACTGTAACTGGTGCTCATGTAAAGCACTCTGATACCTTCGGGTCTAGTTAGCGCTATATAAAACTCCACAAAAAAAAAAGAACTAGAGAAGGCGGAGTATCGACAAATCCAATGAGCGAGCAATTGAAACAGAACAATTGCGACACAAACTGAACTCAATTGGACTCTCTATAAATAGTGTCAAACAGGATGTGAAATCATTCAGGAATGGTTCAGTCATCTTGGATTGGGGAAAACAAATTACTACAAAAGGTACTAAATCAAATTCTACAATAACGCACAGCGTAAAATTGAAGGAATGACAGAACCAAAACAGTTTATTTCATCCTATATCATAGAGCAGCATTCAGGAAAGCCATAGTTGTTTTTGTTTTTTTCTCCTGAATGTAGTGTTACCAACAAGCTGGCCTGCAGCCGAGATCATCTCATAATTCTTAGGTTGGGCTTGAAAAAGCTGCCAAGCTCTATGTGTATATCTATTTTCAACATTATGTTATATTATTTATATTATTAAATATTTTTAATTATTTAATTTCAATTAAAATTATTTAGTATTGTGTTTGATTTTAAGTCTCTACCTCCATTATTTTCTATGGGAGGATGTTGCAATGTCAGTGGTTGCGATGTGTTGCTCTGAAATTACTACTATTTTTTTTTTGGGAGTAGTAAAGAACACTCGCATGTTAACCCTCCCCCCCACTCCCCACCAACTTTTTCAGGGGGTGGAGACATGTAACTCTTTTGAGTAACAGTTTGTGTGATTAGCCAAACCTGGTAAAGTTACTCAAAAGTGTTAGAGTAAAATGTGTAACTTACAAGTGTAATTTACCTTTGTGAATAGCTCTGTTGATGTGCAGAAGCTCAATAGTCCCTCAGAACTAGTCTAAAAAGAAATGTGTGTGTTAGACCTGGTACCATTGGCGTGAGTCTCCCTCCCATTTTCTGATTGCCTCCTCTGTTTTTGATATGTTTTACTGGTCTAGATTATTTGGGCACTGTGCCACTGCTATTCAGTGCCACAGTGCAAGTGCCCCTCTGTTAAATTAATGTTTTGATTAGTGACTCCATGATTGACTTATTTGATTTACTATCAGACCCTCGTGTCGTGCACCCCATGTGTCCGGGGCTTGTAAATCAAATGTTGCTGGTGGGCTTGCAGCACTGATTGTGTCACCCACCGAAGCAGCCCGTAAAGTGTAACTCGGGCCTGCCATGGCAGAGCCTGTACACAGTCTGGGACTACCGTGTCAACTCAGCGAGTGCACCCACTCGCCGGTCCTTGAACCTTCCCTTTTCTGCATATCAGTCACCCCTACGGTAGGCCTACGGCAGGGTGCATTGTATGTAAAAGGTAGGACATGCCCTGATGTGTGTGGCATGACCTGAGAGTGAATAACAACCTATTTCCTTTTTTACTATTGCAAGGCTACCTGTTCCCATAGGCCAAAGCGTACGATTTGATTATAACATCTTATAATCGTAACTGACCCGGGGAACTAGGTAGAGATTCGAGTTTAGTATGCCTGAACTCAGAATGATAAAATACCTCTTTTAGTGAAGTTGGTTTTAACATTCTGTGTTTGAAAATACCACTTTTAGAAAGTAGGTATTTTCCTACCTGACCATCCAACCTGCCTCTGCTAGCTTCTGTATTGTATGTCTAGTTTTGTGAGTGACAGGGTCTGGGGGACTCCAGGAGACAGGATGAGTCAGCATTAGGCTGAGTAGGCCGATCTACCCGAGGACTGGTGGGAGGAGTAGCCTGAATAGAGCCTGAATAGAGCTGTGCCTGCGTTCCACAATGCTGGCTCCACCCCCTGTGGTACGTATGATGACCATGGCCCACTCTGACAAAGGGAGAAGTTGAGCACTGGCCGAATGCACCCCGAACTGGTTTGGACTAGGTACAGGACCCTCTTTCTTCAGAGAATAAAGGATTTCTGAGTATAAATATTGGTGCCCAGACCACAAGATTTTAGATCACTTCTGGGAACACAAGACAAACCTTTGCTGAGGAGAAGAACAGAAGGAAGCTGCAGGAGTTGTACTGCCCCTTTGACAGAGTGCTTTTGTGGGTTGGCCTGCAATTGTGTCTTCATTGCCAAGGAAAGGGGAAGGAACTTTGTATAGAACTTCATCATCTTGCAAAATATTTCTCCAAGGGCTTGAATCGAGCTTGCCTCCTGTCTGAAGTCCCAGGGATACAAAAGACTTCACCCCTTCTGTGCTTGCTTCTGGACCTTGTTTCAGTCGCTACGGAAGGAATCTGCAACACAAGAGCCAGCGAACGTCACCGCCATCTGCACCGAAGTCGTGAGTGCTTCTCCGACTTGTACCCATAGACAGATGCCTGCTGCTGTGCCGTATCGACTCAGCAACCGACAGCATCGCAGAGCCGATCCTCGACGAAGGTGGCCAAGAACTCATAGACATCGTGACATCGTGAGGAACCGAGGTGCCGGCGCAATCTCAATGTACTGTTCTGTGGGGGTCTGTTTTGACTGCTGTTCCTGCTACCGGGAATGCCGCCACTTACACAGGGGGACTCCAACTCCCAGCCTGCCCTGCATCACGCCTGGAGGCGCTGACGACGGCTGCCGCGCCCTGAGGCGCATAAATTCAAATCGCGGGAACCGCTGTTCTTGCTACCGGGACCGCCTCCACTTGCACAGGGGGACTCCAACTCCCAGCCTGCCCTGCATCGTGCCTGGAGGCGCTGATGATGGCTGCCGTGCCTGGAGGCGCATATATTCAAATCGCGGCTTCCGCAGTGCGGGAACCGCTGTTCTTGCTACCGGGAATGCCGCCACTTGCACAGTGGGACTCCAACTCCCAGCCTGCCCTGCATCGCGCCTGGAGATGCTGACAACGGCTGCCACGCCCGGAGGCGCATAAATTCAAATCGCGGCTCCCGCAGCGCGGGAACCGCTGTTCTTGCTACCGGGAACGCCACCACTTGCACAGGGGGACTCCAACTCCCAGCCTGCCCTGCATCACGCCTGGATGCTGACGACGGCTGCCGTGCCCGGAGGCACATAAATTCAAATCGCGGCTCCCGCAGCCCGGGCCAAGGGCGGTCCCATCTGCGCCTGTCAGAGACAGTAAGAGGCTGGGCTGGGCCATTTCCCTAATATTCCTTTGCTTAGTTTTTTCTTAACTGGATCTATGCTGCATTTAGTGTAATTGCCCTGTTGAATATTTTATTACTGTGGTTAGTGATCGTTTAACATGAGTAAGTTCAAACACGTTATAGGTTCAAATGTTACTGGGACACTAGATGCCTTTCTCCAAAGGGTAGAATCATGTCTGATAAACGAAATAAAACTGACCGAACGAAGGATTTCCTTAACACCTCAACCCTCCCGTAGCAGACTTTCCACTACACCACTACTCACGGATCTTGTCTCGACAACCAATAACGAGATATTACTTTCACCGCCTAGTACTTTGGCCCAAGCAACTGTAGATATAATATCAGACTCTGCTTCTAATTCACCCCCGGATTGTGCATTAAGCCCTGCTAGCTCCAAAGTCATCACTAGAGGGTAAAAGGCCACCGGTAAGCTAAACCACATCACCGAATCTGCTCGAAATAAAAGGAAAGGCAAAGCCACCTCAAAACAGAGTAAATCCGCACAAAGGGTAGATGGGAATAAGGGAAAACCTGCCGTTGACAAAGGTGAATCCAACAAAGGTTCCCTGATTATTGTGAAACAGAGCGAGACTGTTAAACCTGCTGACAACGTACTTGACAGGAAGTTTTGGGGTAGACTTGAGACAATGTTTTCAACTTTTTTATAACCTATTATGCTAAAGGTAACCACAGTAGAAGCCAGACTATTAAAAATAGAGGAGCTGGTTGGTAGTACATTATCAATAAGATCAATAGTTAACAATAATTCAAACGAACGCAACCCACCCAAGGGGGTGGGTAAGGTTGATCCTCCAAGTACCAATTTGAAAACTACTGAACAAACATCAAATAGGAGTAATAACTCCCATATGACTTCCTATAGTATAGAGAATTCATTTGCCCACACTGGCCAACACCTTAGCATAGATAGACCCACCACGATAGCTCCCGGGTAACCCCGTTGGCCCAGAAAGGGGACTACAGGCTGAAGAGGTGATAGGCGGACAAAAAGCAATAAGGAAGGGCAGAGAGCCACAAGAACAAAAAGACCAGTTCCATAGTCCATCACTTAATTTACATCTGCCCCCAGAAGCGACTCCGTATACGGTAGTCTTGGTGATTGTCCCTCCTTTAACTAACAATGCTTTTGAAGACTGGTCGACTTTATAGAACAAGTCCCTCAACTTTTTAACCAGAAGGACTGGTCTAAATGAGCCCCTCTTTTCTGATTTTAAAATGGCACATAGGATTGGGTGGGTTGGTCCCTCACCCAAATCCTTTCGAGGGGACTGTGTTGTACTATCCTTTAAATCACCTTCATTGGTGCACACAATCCTAGAAAGGGGCAACAGGAGACCTCCCGATCCCAATGGTATAAACATAGTACCATTGGGATACTTTTACTGCCCATTATATTTGCCAATACAACAGGGTTTTCTCCCTGAGAAAGATAACTACTCTAGATTAAGGCAGCCTAGATATCCTGTCCCAGCTCGTAATCGTTTCGATCTCCTGAATTCCTTGGAAGATATTGATTGACTGGACTCCAGGATTCATGTATCATATAATCATGTAACCAGCAGACCAGAACACAGGAGTCATTTTGGGTTGAATTTAACGAGAAATGACAACACCATACGTGATCATGTAGTAACAATAGTGGACTGGTCCAAGGGTCCCTGAAAATGATTGCGGAGATACAGGGTGATTGCCATGATATCCCAAATGTCTCTTTTTCAACTAGTGACCCAAATGTATGTTTGGTTGCCAACAGTAGTCCTGAGGCATATGGTTTTTTGGGCTCACAGACCGAGGTTCAAACTATCATCTAGGGCATTTTAACTGCCCACTTCCATCCACACATGTAAACGATGACCTTTCCGGGCCTGCAACACACCCCTGTAACTGCCCTTCCGATGCTAAACCCCCCCTTTGTAATATAGTATCATGGAATATTGCTGGGATTCGTTCTAATTTAGATATCCAATTGTGGTGGGAATTCATTTTACAATTTGAGGTCCTATGCTTTCAGGAGACTTGGTCCAAGGAAGCAATCCACCTGAATGGATATAGGACATAGGACCTACCACACCCCAGCAGTTAATGCTGAGAGTGGAAGGGCTAAGGGTGGCTTATGCACGTACATATCCAGTGGTCTAAATATAAAAAATATCACGATGCTTGCTAGTGATGATCACTATCACTTAGTTAGACTGGATCTCAATAACTTTTCATCTATAGTCCTGGTCAACTTTTATAACAATATTCCCCCTGGGAAAGCGGGTACCATTGTAAGATGTATGCTCAAAGAATTGAGATCCGTGGGGCAAATTATGAGCAAAGACACAACACTTATATTAGCAGGGGATTTTAATTGTGCGCTATGCGAGAATGCTGAAGATAACTTGTGCGGAGGTTTACGAGAAGTAGGGATATGCTCATCTCACTTTAGGCATACTAGTTTGGGGGAGCAGCTAAATGAATTTATTTTCAGTCTTGATTTGGGATTTGTTAATGAAATTTGCCCAACACATGGCCCAATGCCATGGACATTCAATGGTAGGGGCCTCTGCTCCACCATAGATTATATTTTAGTTTCAAATAACCACGCACATAGTTTACATTCTTTTCGTGTTTCAGAGAACTCACATAGCGACCATTTTCCCCTCTGCCTGACCACTATGCTACCTGCTAGCAAAACTCCTAGACTCGACATTAACAATGATGGGCTGCTAGAAAATATATCCATTGGTAGTATCAATGGGTACTCCCTTCGCTGGGCCATGGTTGATCAAGCCGCCGTGATTAAAGCAGTGGTGGTCAAATGCAAATCACACATAGATGTATGCTTGACTGAAACAGTGCCCCCTGATATAATTCTAAGCTCCTTTATGGCAATAACCACCGCGATAAGAGAGTCTCTCATAAGGCGCAAAAAGAGTAATGCTCTCAGAAAGGGTGGCTTGATACTATTTTTGATTTCTGTTTTGATTTTTTTTTTAAACTTTATTTATGCTTCTTGCACTTAAAAACAAAACATTGCATTTCAGTCAAGTGAGGTACAGTTCAGCACGCATTTACATTCGTTGGATATATGCACATCACATTTACCTCCATCAACTCAATTTGCTCTGCAATGAATAGGAAACAGACCCAGACAGCACTTGCCTCATCTTGGGGTATGTCGTGTCCTTTGCCTCTACACGCTAAAGTAGACCCCCATTGCGTATCGTGCAGGTCTCCGTCCTGCGACGGAAGTCCGTGGTTGTTTCAACTGCCATCCAGACATCTTCGTCCCCTATCTAGGGGTCAGGGCGGTGGCACTTCAGGGGGGGAGTGGGGGGGCAGTGTCCCCACCAGCTAGGTGAGAGTCCTCAGTATGGGCCAACAGGAAGCGTTTGAAGGGGTCCCATATATCCAGAGGTCTCGAGGGCCTGGGCAATGTCTCCGCATATCTTGTAATTTGGTCCTGGCAGTATGTCATGTCTTTCAGCCATTCCTTAAACTTGGGGGCCCGCCCCCGCCCCCACCTACAGGCCACTCTGCGCTTAGCCAGCAACAATGACATCGTAACATACCTGCGTCGCCCCTTGGGAATTTGCTGAGTGTACCCTAGCAGCGCATTTAGAGGGTCCTGCTCCACTGGCTGCTCTATCATCTCAGCGAGCGCCTCAAAGACCCCTGTCCAGTACTCCAGCACTGCCGGGCACTCCCAGGCCAGGTGTAGGAATCCAGTTCCCAGTGCGCCGCACCTATCGCAGCTGTCTGAGTCCCGCAACCCAAGGCGACACATCCTAGCCGGTGTATAATACAAGCGCTGTAAGTACTTCTAGTGAATAATACGGAGCCGGGCACTCCCCGATATTTCCGCAGTTTGTAGGCAGCAATATTGCCATTGACCATCTGTTAATTCCCTGCCCATGTCGTTTCCCCATTGAGCTTGTGCGGTGCTACAGGGGTGCTCCCCCTCTGTTCGAATCATCCGATACAGATTAGACACCAAGTGTCCAGGGCTTGTGCTCTGCAGCAGGTGTTGCAATGGCTTGAGGGAGTCCGGCTCCCATGGGAAACTCGGAAAAATAGCCCGTAGGCCTTGCCGCAGTCGCACATATAAGAACATCTCCAGCGGTGTAGGTTGTATGCCCCCAAAGAACTGGGCTGGTGTGCAAAAGGTCCCCTTACAGAACAATGCCCCCCAGGTCTGTTTGTGAACACGGGCGCACAGCTGCCGAAATCCTGTCTCCTGCAACAGTGATAGGTCAGGGTGGTATGTCAGGGGCAAGGCCGCTGAATAGGTATACGGCACTCCTACGCTTCTTCTAATGTAGTGCCCCGCCCTTATCGTACTTGCTATTGTGGAGAGTTCTACACTACGAGGGCGGGGCTGTTCATATATCGCCCCATTCAGGGGTATCGGGTCGGCCAGCCAGTGTTCCGTCGCCACCTGCGGCATGCAAACTGGCTGGTGCACCCAGTAGTACACGTAATGGGCCTGAGCACATGCGTAATATAATTCAAAGTCCGGAATATCAAAGCCCCCCTGCGCTACAGGCCTCGTTAGTGTCTTCCACTGGATCCTCGGCTTTTTGCCGCCCCAAAATAAACGCGTAAGTTCAGATTGCAACGTTCAAAAAAAAGCCCGGCCTGGATAGTAAGGGATGTTTAGAAACATATATAAAAATTGCGGCAGTACCACCATCTTGATCAACGAAGCCCTGCCCGCCATTGAAAGCGGCAGGGTGATCCATCGTGTAATATTAGAAGTGAGCCGGCAGACGGCCGTTCCATAGTTAAGGCGGATCATGTCGTGTCTCTCTCCAGAAATCCGAATCCCCAAATATCTCAGGTCCGTATCGCAGCATGTGAGTGGGTAATCAAGGGGGAATCTGCGTACCGCCGTCGTCAGGGGCCATAGCTGCGACTTCTCCCAGTTTATGGAGATTCCAGAGAGTTTCCCAAATACTATGAATTCGCGCAGCAGCGGGTTGAGATTACTCTGAGGGTCTCTAACATACAGTGTCAGGTCGTCCGCATAAAGCGAAATTAGTATTGGTCTCAACGGACATCGGAGAGCTTTATCGTTATGTCGTTGTCGCAGCCGACACGCCAGGGGCTCAACCGCCAGCGCGAAGAGAAGGGGGGACAAGGGGCAGCCCTGTCTAGTCCCTCTAGTGATGGGGACTGCATCGGAGACTCCGCCATTAATGAGCACTCTAGCCGTAGGTTGGTGATAGAGTAGCCTTATCCAGGAGATGAATCCCAAGGGGAACCCCATACGGCCCAAGATACTAAATAAGTAATCCCATTCTACCGAATCGAAAGCCTTCGTGGCGTCTAGAAAGATCGCGGATATCGGTAGCTCAGGCGACACGTTCTGTACTATAGAGAGCAGTGTACGGAGGTTATGGGTCGTCGCCCTCCCAGGGATGAAGCCCGCCTGGTCCGGCAGCACCAGTTTATCTATCCACAGGAGTACTCGATTTGCAATGAGTTTCGCCAGTATTTTAGTGTCACAGTTCAGGAGCGACAAGGGTCTATAAGAGTCGCAAAGCGCGGGCTCTTTGCCCGGCTTCAGGATAGATATAATCAAGGCTTCTCTCATCGAGGGGGTAGCAACCCTACCACCATGGATTCCCCGTATGCCTCTCGTAGCAACGGGGCCATGATATCTATATATTCTTTTTAGAACTCGGCAGGAAGTCCGTCGAGGCCCGGTGTTTTGCCAGATTTCTGCTGCATGATGGCTTCCCGTATTTCATCCAGCTCAAACGGGGCACCCAGGAATTCCCGGTGATGATCCTCCAACCATCCCAGCGCAACGTCCCCCAAGAACGGTTCAAGTTCTAGACTATCCCCGTGCTGTGTAGCGTACAAGTTAGCATAGTGGTCCCTGAAATCTGCCTGTATATCTGCTGTGTTCCTGTGTACATCTCCTGCCCTACCCCTGATCTCTAGAATAGCAGTAGCGCTCCTGGGTTTTCTAACCATGTCGGCAAGCATTCTCCCCGGTCGTTCACCTTCTCCGTATCTCTGGGCCTGCCAGTATTTTCCCATAAACTTTGCCTCCCGGTTTGCCTCAGCTATATACTCCGATAGTTGCCCTCTAAATTCGGTCGAGGCTTGCCATCCATCTCCCTCCGACATGCGCAGCTCCAGCGCCCTCAGTTAAGGGTGGCTTGATAATAGTTGTACTAAAGCTTACTCCCAGCTAAAGAAGGTACTCCATAAACCTCTGAGAAATACACTGGAAATAAGGCTAGCTAGAGGGGTATATAAACAAGCAATAAGGGACAGAAAAATACTCTGAAGAAGGAGGTATGGGAGGCTCTACATGCAGCCTCACTATCTAGAGATTCGGCGGCCTTCTGGAAGGTCATTCGGGCACTTTTTTAACTACTGAGATTGGCCCGTCGATTGAGATAGCCATAAAGGAAGAGCCGTGGATTGGGCATTTTGCCCAAGTGTATAAGGGTGAGCGAAGCCTTGAGGGAGAAGGTTCCACTGACACAGAGGACACCCAAGCTTGCTGGGTGCAGGGCCCAAATCATCCCTCAATTCACAAGGAACTAATGTTCACTCTAGAGGAAGTGGAGTGAGCCTTAGATGCAAGTCAAGGAGCTAAAGCGCCCGGTCTGGACGGGGTCCCCGTGGACATGTTTAAATCAAATGTTTCTCTATGGGGGCCTCTACTGGTGCAGGTGCTTAACGCTAGTTGTAGCACCGATTTCCTACCCACTTGAGTAGAGTCTACTATCGTGCCTGTCTTTAAGAAGGGTGACAGGCACGATCCAGGATGTTACAGACCAATCTCCCTGCTGGATGCCATAACAAAGGTAGTGGGTAGAATTGTCTTGGAACGTCTTCAGGACTGGGCTGATGAGAATTCTATCCTGTCTGACCTTCAGTATGGCTTTCGGATTGGTGTGGGGACTGTTGAACAGAGCATAAACCTTCCTCTTTTAGTGGGGAAGTATACCAGAGCAAAAAAAGGGCATCTTTTTTTAGCATTCGTTGACCTTACAGCCGCATTCGATTGTGTGCGCCACACTAAGCTTTGGTCAATATTAGGAGGCTTGGGGGTTGATGTAAATATTATTTATTTTCTTAAACATTTTTATAGTGATGCCAAGGCCCGCGTCCGCTGTGGACTGAGGGGCGAGCGCACGGCTACATTTCCAATTAGGAGCGGAGTCAGGCATGGCTGTGTCCTGGCTCTGTTCCTTTTTAACTTGTATATAAATGGAATGGGGGAGGCTCTTATTAAAAACAACTGGGACTTCCCCCAGGTAGCCAGTCGCTCCATTCCAGCCCTTCTGTACGCGGACGACGTGGTGCTGATATCCCGTACACAGCGAGTTTTGGATAGTTTTTCCCTTTTTATGAAAGATCTAGGTTTACGGGTTAACTCTTCCAAAACTTTTATTATGCGCTGCGGCACCGGAATAAAGAAACACAAAGATATGTATGTGGCAGGACAAAAGATTGGGGTTACAAAGAATTTTTCTTATCTGGGCATTCTTTTTGCCCACAATGACACCTGAGTGCAGGCCACAGCAGCAAAAAAACAGGTTATTTTACGCACTACCTCTGCTCTTACTGCCTTTGTGAAAAAACTAGGTAAAAAAACCCAGAGGAGCTTATTAAAATTAATAAGGGCAAGTGCGTTTCAGCTGCAGTGTATGGGAGCGGGGTTTGGGGGCATGTTGATCCGCTACCAATCCAGAAAGTAGAGAATTCCTTCCTAAGGTACATCTTATCGGTCCAGAGTAGCACCTCAGCATGTATTTGTCATACTGAGCTAGGACTACCTTTTATTTCAGATCTAATTAGGCTTGAGCCTGTCCTGTTATGGCACAGGCTCGGAACTAAAGTAGAGGCCAAACTGAACAGAGATATCCTCATTGACATTTTGAAAATGGAAGGTGCATTGAGGATCCCTTGGCTAAACTACGTTCAAAATTTTTTAAAGGATCTTGGCCACTTAGATTATTTTATTAACCCTACTACAATCAGGGCAATAACAAGGAAGGAACTAAAGCTGAAGGGCATCCTTCATCTGGACACTATCAGAATGTCATCTGAGATTTTAAAACCCACTGTCCTGCGCAATCAGATGGTTTTAACTACTTTTAATATTCAACCCTACCTAACCTTTGTACATAGTGCCCACAATAGATTTTTATTAACTCGTTTTAGGTTGGTTTTTTTTTACAGACTGGTTACTTTTCCCACAAGGAACGACTGGTCTCAAAACCTCCAACTGTGTCCCTGCGATAATACTTCCCTACAATCCACGATAGATGTCACCTTTTTCTGCAGGTTTTACTCTGTACCTAGGATATCTCTTCTTGTTCCTATTCTGAAACACTGCGGGCTACGTCAATGCCGTCCTGCTTTCCTGTCTCTTCAACATTTGGAAAATGAGCACACTGTTTTCAGAAAAACAACCTTCCTGAAAATGGTCTTGAGTTTAAGGAAGCAAAGCTGCATTTAATTGTTTTTAATGAGCATGGACTTTTACATTTACTGCATGAGGGCTTTGTAAATGTATTATATATTTTTTTAACTTTATGTACATAATCAATAATGAATTATGCTTGTACGAACTGTAAGATTGTTTTTAACTCTGACCTTTTATGATTGTCTGTTCATTCAGTCGAATAAAGCCTTCTTTTACTTTTTTGACTTGACTCCGGGCATGACGCTGCGCACCTCGCGGTTGGCGCCGTACTTTGGGGACTCTTTGACCTCGACGTTGTGATAACTTCAGTCGGGGTTATCTGTTGCTAGAGACTTTAAGTGAATGACCTATTTTTGAATTACTTCTACCTTTGTGAAGTACTACTTCTGATTACAGTATTGTGGATTTTTGTTGTTTGTGGTCTTGTGATAAGTCTATATAAAAAATACTTATTTTTACTCATCCCGGTGTGGTGTCCGTTTGTAGTGTTTTCACTGTATTACTGTATGTGTTCATAAATGCTTAATACACTGCCTCTGAGATAAGCCTGCCTGCTCGTGCCAAGCTACCAAGGGCATGAGCAGGGGTTATCTAGTAGTGTAATCCCCATTCCCTGACTTAGACGCAAGGGTCCCTATTTTGACAAAGGTGCATACCATTGCCAACTAGAGACCCCGAGTTCTAACAGTGTGTCACCTGGGTCCAACACTCCAAGCTCTTCTTCCCAGAAACGCTCTGCAGACAGACACCACACCCATTCATGGGAACAGCGTGGTATGAGTAAGTAAGTCACCAGCATATTTTACCAAATGTTGTGGACTTTACCCAATGAGCTTATCAAAATCAGCATTGCTATAACACATATGGCATTTTCTTTGTTATATCTATTTACACTTTCAAATATTCTGATTTCACATTTATATATAATCATTTTAATTGCAAGCAAAGCTCACCAATTGCATGTCTAACCATCTTAGAGTCTAATGTCACATTTGGGGCAGTGATGTTTTTTTTCATTACCAGGTCTTCATTCTTATAAACAATACACATGAACTTGACCCTGGAGATATATGGTACATGATAGGTCAGGATTACTCTTGGTTTACTACCGGTTTAGACTATGTCTGTAAACTCAGAAAACATACAAGAACAGTCTCTGACAAATCCCAACATTATTCTTGCAGGGCTGGGCTGTATGTTAAAATATTGTTGGCAAAAATGCCTTCTAACAAAAATAGTGTGTCCTAAATATTTTTAACAAAAACGTTGTTCTATTTGGTGTAAATGTTTCATAATTAGCACCAAACAGGCGATATTTGGATAAATGATATTTAAGACACAACACAGAAAATACAGAAATGCCTGCTTTGATTGTTTGGTGTATCTGCAACAAATGATGGACGGAAGGTTGAATGATTCAGACATTCTCCCTCAGTAAAGAGCTCTGGGTTAAATCCATCTTTCTTTTGCCCACTACGCCACCCCAGTATGGACCCAGCCATATGCAAATCAGTCTTGACACTGTGCCTCATGGGAACAGTCCAGACCGAACTACCGAGCCAGGTGCTCCCTGGACCAGAAACAAGCAACCTGGAACCAGTTTCAGGGTATGTCACCCTTCATCAGCCAGGCTAGCTTAAATCCAGTGGCACAGTGAGCAAGTGACCCACGTCTGGGCATACCCATCCCACTTAGGGTGAAAAGTGTATCTGCAACAAATGATGGATGGGATGCTGAATGGTTCAGACATTCTCCCCCAATGCTGATAGTTTGGTAACATACGGAAAAGCTGCTTAGGCTCATGCTAGAATGTCTCTAGAGGTTTATGAGTTGGGGAGCAGCATAGGATCTCATTAACTGTTTTTGACATTTTCAAATGCTCTTAATGTGGTGCAACTATTGCTTCATTCATACAATCTCATCTGTGGCAGATGGGTGTAACAAAATATGTGCCTAATTCTCTGCAAGAGGTACAACTTTCAACAGAGCAATTATCTTGGTTGACCGCTTCTTGTGTTGACACAATTACCAGAGAAAGTTCAATTTCTTTGTGTACATGGAAATGTTACAAATGTAGGGGTCTCTCATCAGTGTCTGTCACCTCACAACAATTCACCAATTGTCTAATAAAGAGCCTGCTGTTTCCCTATAGCTTCTGTTCTTTAAAAATAAAGCTAACTGTAGAAATAGCCATGACAGGAGCTGACTATGTATACTGGATTTATCCAATTATATGCTTCAATAATTAAACCTAAATCTTATTTCATTCATTACATAAGGACAACTACTGCTTGTTTATTTGATTAAAATAATGGAGATAGTCAACAGTTTACTGTTGATAATGTAAAATCAAAAACAACAGCTTACATGGGTTAAATCCATCGTTCTTTTGCCCACTACACCACCTAAGTTTGGACCCAGCCACATGCAAATCAGTCTTGACCCTGTGCCCCTTGAGACCAGTCCAGACCGAACTGCCAGGCCAGGTCCTCCCTGGACCGGAAACAAGCATCCTGGGACCGGTTTCAGGTTATGCCACCCTTCTTCAGCCAGGCTAGCTTGAATACAGTGGCACAGTGAGCAAGGGACCCACATCTGGGCATACCCATCCCACTTAGGGTGAAAAGTGTTACAGCAAACAAACGATGGACGGAATGCTGACAATGCAAACATTCTCCCACAATCAAAAGATCTGGGTTAAATCCATTGTTCTTTTGCCCACTACACCATCCCGGTTTGGAACCAGCCATATGCAAATCAGTCTTGACCCTGTGCCCCATGGGAACAGTCCAGACCGAACTGCCAGGCCAGGTCCTCCCTGGACTGGAAACAAGCATCCTGGGACCAGTTTCAGGGAATTTCACCCTTCTTCAGCCAGGCTAGCTTGAATCCAGAAGCACAGTGAGCAAAAGACCCACGTCTGGGCATACCCATCCCACTTAGGGTGAAGGAATGCTGACAATGCAAATATTCTTCCCCACTCAAAAGATCTGGGTTAAATCCTTCGTTCTTTTGCCCACTACGCCACCCCAGTTTGGACACAGCCATATGCAAATGGCTGGGTCCAAACTGGAATGGCATGGTGAGCACAAAAACGATGGATTTAGGCCCAGATCTCTGTACTGGGGTGAATGTATGAAATTGTTCTGTCTTCTGTCCATCTATTGTTCTTTTTGCATTTGTCACCCCGAGTGGGATGGGTATGCCTAGACATGGGTCCCGTGCACTCCATGCCACTGGAGTCAAGCTATCCTGACTGATGAGGGCTGGAAGCCCGAAACAGGTCCTAGGATGCTTGTTTCCAGTCCAGGGAGGACCTGGCTTGGCAGTTCGGGCTGGACTGTTCCCATGAGGCACAGGGTCAAGACTGATTTGCATATGGCTGGGTTCAAACTGGAAATGCATGGTGAGCAAAAAAACGATGGATTTAGGCCCAGATCTCTGTAGTGGGGTGAATGTATGACATTGTTCTAAATTCTGTCCATCTATAGTTCTTTTTGCATTTGTCACCCCGAGTGGGACGGGTATGCCCAGATGTGGGTCCCGTGCTCTCCATGCCACTGGAGTCAAGCTATCTTGGCTGATGAGGGTTGAAGGCCCGAAACCGGTCCTAGGATGCTTGTTTCCAATCCAGGGAGGAGGACCTGGCCTGGCAGTTCGGGCTGGACTGTTCCCATTGGGTGCAGGGCCAAGACTGATTTGCATATGGCTGGGCCCAAACTGGAATGGCATGGTTAGCAAACAAACGATGGATTTAGGCCCAGATCTCTGTATTGGGGTGAATGTATGACATTGTTCTGAATTCTGTCCATCAACTGTTGTTTTTGCATTTGTCACCCCGAGTGGGAAGGGTATGCCCAGACTTGGGTCCCGTGCTCTCCATGCCACTGGAGTCAAGCTATCCTGGCTGATGAGGGGTGAAACCCCGAAACCGGTCCTAGGATGCTTGTTTCCAGTCCAGGGAGGACCTGGCCTGGCAGTTGGGGTTGGTCTGTTCCCATTGGGTGCAGGGTCAAGACTGATTTGCATATGGCTGGGTCCAAACTGAAATGGCATGGTGAGCAAAAAAACGATGGATTTAGGCCCAGATCTCTCTACTGGGGTAAATGTATGACATTGTTCTGCATTCTGTCCATCTATTGTTCTTTTTGCAAGATACCCAGTTGTTCCTTGAAAAGATCTGATCACATAACAAGGTCAAGGTCTGATCACATAACAAGGACAAGGTCAGAACCATCTTCAATACGTTCACACCCGACGTTGCGCCCATTCCCTCTGACTCTAGCGTTGATACTGGCCCCACATTCGCAGCTTTCGAACCTACCACCTGTGAATTCATCCAACCCCTGATCGCTCGAACCAAATCTGGTTCACCTCTAGATCCTTGCCCCCCTAGCATCCTCAACCTCATCCCGGAAGTTATTGCTCCACCTCTAACCACCATCTGCAATGCAATGTTTGCATCTGGTGTTTACCCCCCGGTATGGAAAAAAGCAATAATTAAACCACTACTCAAAAAACCCAGCCTAGATCCTCTCCTTCCTGCTAGCTACAGGCCCATCGCCTGCCTCCCATTCCCCGCAAAGATCTTTGAAAAGATCATGAATATCCAGCTGTCAAACTATATTCACCACAACAATCTACTGGATGACACCCAATTTGGGTTTCGACAGGGCCACGGAACAGAGACGGCACTGCTAAAAGCAGCAGATGAGATTAGATACACGATGGATAACGGAGGAGCCGCAGTCCTGATACTCTTGGACCTATCTGCGGCCTTCGACACGGTTGACCATGCCACCTTGATCGACCGTGTCGAGGTCATAGGAGTTACAGACAAAGCAAAAAACCTCCTGGCCTCATTTCTGTCAAACCGTCCGCAAACTGTGAAACTAGGCAATTTCACATCCCAGACCTTCTCCCTGCCATGTGGAGTACCGCAGGGATCCTCGCTAAGTCCGACACTATTCAACATCTATGTGTCGGACCTGGCGAGGGTCATAAAATCCTGCGGAATCTCCCTCACTACCTACGCCGACGACACCCAACTGGTGCTGTCGATATACAATGATGGAATCTCAGTGGCAGCCAATTTCCAAACGGGAATGAAGGCAATAAGCGCCTGGATGTCATCCAACTGTCTTAAACTCAATTCTGATAAGACAGAAGTGATGACATTCGGGAGGCTTCAACCCACCTGGTCCCCACAATGGTGGCCCCACCAGATGGGACAACCCCCAGAACCTGTAACGAAGGTACGCAACCTGGGAGTTATCTTCGATAACAAGCTGTCATTCCAGCAACATGCCAATTCAGTGGTTTCCTCCTCCTTTTACATACTAAAAAGGATAAAAAAATTAATTCCATACCTTCCTCCACATGCAGGCAAAACCCTGGTCAGTACATTAGTATTTTCCAAAACTGACTACTGCAATGCATTGCTACTCAATGCACAACAGAAGGTCCTCAATAAACTGCAAACAGTGCAGAATGCAGCAGCTAGGACTCTGCTTTCCATCCCTAAATTTGCATCTGTCACACCCTACATCCGACAGCTACATTGGCTACCGGTGAGGAGCCGTATCAAATTCAAAGCTTTATGCATAGCATATAAGGCTATTCACGATCACGGACCACTATTCCTAAGAAGAGCCTTTCGACCGCTTAAACACACAAGAGCCTTGCGCTCATCCTCTGCGCATCTACTCATGGTCCCCCGTACAAGAAGGGCCAACTGGGGTGACAAACGCTTCTCCGTGGCTACAGCCATACTATGGAATACACTTCCTCTATACATCAAGTGTGCTCCGACCCTTCTCAACTTTAGAAAAAAACTAAAGACATGGTGGTTCCCTGCCTAATCCTCCCTTCCTCCTGAGAGTTCCGCAACCACAGCGCCGAGACACCCTTGGGTATTTGCGCGCTCTAAAAATCGCCTAATAAATAAATAAATAAAGAAATAACCACATTTTACAAGAAAACCTTCATCTCAAATATGCTCGCTCTCTCCATTGTATTATATGCCTCTGCTCTTACTGTTATTAGCACTGCTTTTTGCAAATGCAATTTTTCATGTTTATCTTTAAATGATTTTCTGATTCAATCCTTATATTATTTTCATAGGCCTTCTCTGCTCTTTGGTCTGCAGTACTGAATAAAAAACTGATAGATGATTTGAGACGAGCTGGTCAGACTTCCTTTTTTTGTTGTTGGTCAAAGGTTGGCTGCTGTACATGTTGCTGACTCTACCCACATCTATACTGGACTATTTAAATATCTAATATAACGTAACATTACCAAAGATTCCACTCTAAAATTGCGTCCAAACTTACACCCTGTCCCAATAAAGCACTGTTCACAATTTTTTCTCTCTTCCAAATGCAGACATTTTCACTTGGCTGCCTTAAGACTCGATATACTTTCCTTGATTCTCTCCCAACAATTTCCTCTTTAAGGGCTATCTACTCTGTTGCGGTCCTTTACAAAATTACATCTTTCCCTTTCCATATACACAATTTATTAAGTGAAATGCCATGTGAAAAGTGAATACTGGTTGTCCTAGAAAAAATTGTTCCATGGACCAGAATGCAAACAAATGTTGCCATCTTTCATCTTTGCCAGTTAGTATTATGACCTGATTTCAAGATATGCAGAATATGGTACCAGGAGAGCAGCAGCTGGGTGGTGAGACCTGGATTTGCTTGCAGTAGAACACCAAGACTGAGACAGTTACTTTAACCACAGCAGTCTTGTGAGAATGCTAGAGTTCTGTGATGGCTGAGATGCACAGTAGAGATCAGGTAGCTGATACCAGAAGCTCATATTTCTGGCGGGGCTCTCCATGGACTGTGCCCACTGAGAAACTGGAAAACCACACAGAGAAAAGAACCTAGAGTGGACAGAGGTCGGCTATTATAGACAAAGCAGATTCTTCCTAAGATATCTAGAGCAATGTCTTAGAAAGGGGGGCAACCTCAACAGCTGAGAACAGGTCTCACACTGGTATGGGAAGGAGCAATCCCCATGGAGGGAGTCAGAGTCAGGGTAACAATGAAACCAGTAAGTGGTCAAAGGGGGAGGAACTTTCAAATAAATGGGAAGAATGTAGGGAGGTTCTGTTTTTAAACATTTCTCCAGAGTCCATCCTCAAATGAGACTTATCTGATCAGATACATCACCAGGAAGCAGGGAGATAGGGCCTATTTTGGAAAATACCGAGAGGACAATCTCTCTCACTGTCTATGGTGGCGTGAATTGCCCTATCACAAATTGTGAATCTCCCTCACCTCCTTTACTTTTTTGTCAATCTCCCAGTCCTTGTCCCTCGCCAAACATTTCATGAGCTTGAAACATTTCATGAGCTTGATTCTCTCCTGGCTGACCTTTGGGGGAAGGGCAGAAGAAGACTGGCTAAAGTTACCGACCTCGGGTGGTGGCATGGGAGCTCTGGATTTTCCAATAATTACCATGCTGCACATCTTCAGTGGGTAGCATATTGGGTGGCTGGACATCATCAATGGTTGATAAAGCCCTTATACCAACAGCTATGGGAGTGCTCTACACTGAGCCTTGCTCCATGGCAATAACTGACAACGACCGCACACGTATTTATTCACCACTGCCTTTGCTGTCTGAAGTGAGGTTCCTCTGGCACCATGAGACCCAGGCCTTACTCCTGAGACCTGCAACTCAAAGGAATCCCTGTAGGATGCAACATGCTTACATTTAGACTTTTATCAGCATGGAGTGGCACCAGCATTAATACCCTGGGAGAGATGTTCTCTGACAGGGACCTACTAAGTTTTCAAGAGCTAAGAGACCAATATGGCCTACATATTGACACCTTCCTGCTTTATGGCACTAAAAACAGCACAATTTACACATTGGAGTATAGGGGAGTAGGAAACCATCACCAATCCAGTCCTCCAAACATTACATACTATTTGAAATAACAGGCATATAGTTACATGGCTTTACAAATCATTTCAAAAGGATCCGATAGTGGTGCGGGCATAGATAAGAACCAAAGGGTAGAACTCTTTAGTTCAAACATTCAATGATTTTGCCTGGCCAGAAATCCTAAAATACCACGGTAAAGTCTTAAGGGATGCCGATTTCAAGTATATTCAGTTTCATGCTCTGCCCAGAGCCTAACTAAACCCCAACATATTACATCTCAAAGAGCCTGCTGCAATGGACAACTGCCACCAGTGTTATGTGCCTCAAGCCGATATGATTGATATGTTTTCGACATGCCCCACATTTCGACCATTTTGGGGGAGAATGTTGTCTGGTATCACACAAGTCGAGTGAACAGATGTTTCAACTTCCAACACTGCCTACAAAGATTGTTTCCTATGCCCAAGAAGAAGAAGAAGGCCACATTGAGATTTATAGACGTGTCTCTTCCGCTGGCATGCAAGACTGTAACTAGACTAATTGGCACAGCGTGGGACTACCAGTGTAATCGAGGTAGCATGAATCACACAGATATGGCCGCCATGGGCAATGTACCTCAATCAAAAAAGTATTAGTCCTCTCTCGCTTGCTATTAACAATCCTCCAATGGGAGCATATCATCTGTATTTTGAAAGCCACAACTGCTATGTTACCTTGTTGCAAGCAAGTCTGGAAGAAGGCAACATTTTGAAACGTGTTATTTGCAAATAAATTAATGGAAGTTGACCCTGCGAGTGCTCCATGTTGTCCTTTAGACATTTTTTGTATATGCAGCGGGGGCCCACCCTCACGCAGCAAAGGCACCCGTCCTGAGTGCAGCGAGTATGGATGGATGTTTCCAGTTCAGAGAAGACGTGGCTTGGCAGTTCGGGCTGGACTGTTCCCATGAGGCACAGGGTCAAGACTGATTTGCATATAGCTGGGTCTGAACTGAAGTGGCGAAGTGAGCTAAATAATGATGATGATTCAACCCAGACCAGTGACTGGGATGAGTGTCTGAAAAGATTTAGCGCTCCGTCCATCATCTCCTTGTGTTTGCTTTGTTTGTTTTAAATTGGCAAGGTATGCCCAGACGTGGGTCCCCTGCTCACTTTGCCACTGGACTCAAGCTAGCCTGGCTGAAGAAGGGTGTTACCCAGAAACCGGTCCCAGGGTGCTTGTTTCCAGGTCAGAATAGACCTGGCTTGGCAGTTCGTGCTGGACTGTTCCCATGGGGCACAGGGTCAAGACTGATTTGCATATAGCTAGGTCTGAACTGAGGTGGTGAAGTGAGCTAAAGAATGATGATGGATTCAACCCAGATCTGTGACTGGGGGTGATTGTCTGAAACGTTTCAGTGCTCCGTCCATCATCTCTTTGTGTTTCTTTTGTTCGCTCTAATTTGGCAGGGTTTGCCCAGACGTGGGTCCCTTGCTCACTTTGCCACTGGATTCAAGCTAGCCTGGCTGATGAAGGGAGTTACCCAGAAACTGGTCCCAGGGTGCTTGTTTCCAGTTCAGAGAAGATCAGGCTTGGCAGTTCGGGCTGGACTGTTCCCATGAGTCACAGGGTCAAGAATGATTTGCATATAGCTGGGTCTGAACTGATGTGGCGAAGTGAGCTAAAGAATGATGATGGATTCAACCCAGATCTGTGACTGTGGGTGAGTATCTGAAAAGTTTCAGTGCTCCGTCTATCATCTCCTTGTATATTTATTTATATACATATGTGTATAAATAGTATACATGATACAAACAATATATTTACAATTAAACTCAAAAGTAACAAACAGTACATTATAAAAATATAAGGTAAAAATATAATAATTAATAAAAGTATATAATAAATACCAAAATTATTCCAGAATGCACATTAATAAAATATAAAAACAAAGAAGATTAAACAACAATGCAAAAAATTATATTAATACAATTTATCACCATTAAGAAAAATATTAGAATTCAGAATGGTTACATTTACTATCCCCGCCCCAATCTAATCAACAGTAGAGGAAGAGTTGGCCTTCAAAGAGGTTAGATTTAATGTTGCCAATCCAGTTAAGCAAGAATAGAGAAAGTGTTGGACTTTAAGGGTTTACTTTCACTATTCCAACTCCACTCTAAGGAACAGTAGGGGAAGAGTTGGACTTCGGGGGTGGGAGATTTACTATTCCCACTTCAGTCTAAGCAACAGTAGAGAAAGTGTTGGACTTCGGAGGGGTTAGATTTTCTATTCCCACTCCAATCTGAGCAACAGTATGGAAAGTGTTGGACTTTCAGAGGGTTAGATTTACAATTCCCATTGTGGACTAAACAACAGTAGAGAAAGTGTTTGATTTTGGAATGAGTTAGATTTATTATTTCCACTCCAGTTTAAGCAAAAGTAGGTAAAGTATAGGACTTGGGAGGGATTATATATACAACTCACACTCCCGATTAAGCAACAGTAGTGAAAGTGTTGGACTTCAAAGGTGTTAGATTCACTATTCCCTCTCTAGTCTAAGCCACAGTAAGGAACAGTCTACGCAACATTGGGGAAAGTGTTAGGCATTGGAGGGGTTAGATGTATTATTACTTTTCCAGTCTAAGCAACAACAGAAGGAACAGTGTTGGACTTCAGAGGAGTTAGATTTACCTTTCCACTTCCATTCTAAGTAACATTATACAAAATGTTAGACTTAGGAGAGATTCTGTATTACATTCTCACTCCTAATCATTCCCAACTCTTAAATAATATTATTGACTAAAAATACTTACTGCATAATTTTTTTAAAAATCAAACTATTCAAAAATACCAAACACAATGTAAAACAAAGAAACTGTAAGTCAAGCATAATACAATTCAATTCCATGCCTAAATAAAAAAAACATAAATACAAAATGTGATTTTAAACATAACTTAAACACAAAATAAACTTTAAAAAATCGCATACATTATCAATGAAAAAATCACTTAGCAATAGTTTAATAAGTACATTAAAAAATGACATTACATATAAATCCGTTACAAAACATAACTAATTATCAATTAATCAACTAAATATGATTCCAAATTAATTTAAAAAATATTAAAACTTCCATTACTAGCCAGATTATTTCCCCTACACAACCAACAACTCACCTAAAATATCAGTTATTAAAAAAAATTGACATTAAAAAACACAGTATAGTGACATTAAACATCCATTAAAAAAACAGTTTACATAATAAATATTCCATTTGCATTTTCATTCACGTAAAAAAATTCATTAACATTAAAACTAAATAAATATTAATTACATTAAATTCCCACCTATTCCCCTACAAACCCAAGAACTGCTACTTTAATGTAAACAATCATCAGAAATATTAATATTTAAAAATACATTAACATTTAAAATATAACTTAAATGCACAATATAACAAATAAACAATTAGTCAATTTACATAATTTCAAAATCAATTTGATATTTAATTTGCAATAAAATTATCAAAATACTTAAATTAATTATACTTTAATTGGCTTCCGATCCTATTCCCTTATACCAACTACAAAAATATTTTTTAAAAAAATGTTAATTTAAAACACATTAGAATTAACTCATTACAATTAAACACAAAAAATAACAATTAAACAATTTATATAATTAATAAAGTGCTAAATATTTAAATTGCATTAAAGATAGTCATTAACTTAGGTATTACCAATCGTGTCAGAATCATTCACTTTATGCAGGACATCTTCTCATACTGTTCTCATTCTAGCACGTTTCATGCCCTCACTCATGCCTGGTATAAGTAGTGAGCACCGTCCAAACCCTACTCACCATTTAGCGGTATTGTAAAATAGGACATCTAGATTTTTTAAATAACATAATTTCGGTGTTCTCCGAAAGGGATGTAGCAAGGTACAACAAAGGGCAGGTATGGCAGACTCAAGAACTTACATCATGTTTATACTGCGGAGACCTGAAAAAAAGATCGCAATCAAAGGCCGATACCTGTGATCACTCATTAAGGATATCTTGGAATTAGTTCAGGGAGTCAGCATTTTTACTAAATTACATCTTGTTGGGACCCATCATCACTAGCAATCAAAGCTGGCGAAAGTGGAAAAATATTTGACATACATTCTTTGAGCATTTCAAATATTGAGTATTGCCCTTTGGGTTGTGTAATGCCCCTGCTCTTTTTTAGAGATTGTTTGACCATGTTTTTGCTGACATACTCATTCAATATATTGTCTGGATGATATCTGATTTATTCGAGATCAATAAAGGAACATCATCAACATGCTATCTAAGTTCTAGCCAGATTATGACAACACCATTTATTCTGCAACCATGAAGAGTGTGTGAGGTGATAATCAGAAGTTGAGTATGTGGATTTTCTTATATGTTCTAAGAAAGTATTTGAAATTTTGGATTGGCCGTCATCTGCCAATGTAAAAGAAATGTACTGCTTCTTTGGCTTTGTCAATTCTTATAGAAAGTTTGTTGTTAGTTTTGCATGCACAACTAGTGACATTAATTGTGTTCTGAAAAAGAGATCCTGCAGAAATGTTTTTATCGGGAAACATGGGCTGAACATGCCATTTGTAAGTTAAAGAAAGCCTTCACTTAAGTCCCCGTGCTTCTTTCTCCTGATCTAATAAAACAAATCATCTTAGAAATTGCTGCTTCTGCCAGAGCTGTGAGTGCTCTTCTACAATTTCAAAAAGATTACTGACAAGAACCTCTGATTTTCTCTTTTTCACATAACTTGACTGGCTTTGAATGCATTGCTTCAGTTCTTGAAAGGGACCTTCTAGGTACGAACTTATCTTGCACAAAGCAGAGACATTATTTGGAACCACTGAGCCATGTGAAATCCAAAGTGGCGATCATAATTAGCAGTGCCTCCACAATATGCAATGCAAGAATTGTCACCAGGCTTGCTAGGCATATTTATTCAACCAATATGATTTCTTCATTACAGACATATATAGTTAGAGAATATTGTACCAGATGCATTATCACAGATCTATCCTCAAAATTCCATAACTATTGGCTAGAACGTTAGTCGATTTCAATGTTTAGTGGTTCAAACCTTCTTGGAATGAGTGTGTGTAGTGCATGTAGTCCATTCACAGATGAGCCCTAAAACTCTAAACAATCTCTAGCCCAATGCGAAGATCTATTTTTCAAACAATAAACACTATACATTTCTAGTAAAGAGTTTCAATTAGAAGTCTTACAAATGTATGACTCTGCAATGGCAGGACAAAGAAGAGTTATGGCTACATTGGATCTAGTCCTTTAATCTTTTTGATGGTCATCTTTATAAGAAGCTATGGAATGGTATGTTCAGGCCTGTTCAGTTTGTGCTCAAGTTAAATACAAACATTCAAAATCTTTTCACTGTACATCTTGAAGCTATGCACATAACATCATTTATTGTCTCCTTGCCACCAGCTATTGTTTTTTCGAGTACTCATGGCAAATGTAGATGCCTTTTCCAAACGTTAAAGGCTTTACTGCCAACCTCAGCCATGGGCAAATATTTTTAAGGATATGTTTTGTTTACGTGAATTACCTAGCATCATTTCAGATAGGCTCCCTCAATATCCCGTTTTAGGAAGGCCAGTTGCAAAAGCCTCCATACTAAGTTAGACTTGTCTTCTGGTTACCATTCTCAAACTATCGGACAAATAGAGCAGGTCAACCATTGCTTTGTGAAATAAGTATGTTGTTTTTGTAATGCTATGCAGAGAAATTGATCATCATTTTTTGTCTCTTTGGTTTTTCTTAAAACAATACTTTACCCAGTGCCATTAATTTATCTCTTTTTTATTGCCTGTAGGGATTTCATTCTAGAGCCTTTCCTCCTAGTCCGGGTATTGCTCCATTGATAACAGTAACAACTATTTTTATGGCTCATTTTGAGATACTATGATGAAAGATCAAGGATAATCTTCATAAAATCAAAAATAAGAACAAAATATCGTGCAGACACTCAATGTATTCCTGCTCTTTTTTATTGCCCAGGAAATAAGCTACTTTATTGTATATTGAGGCAATGTACCAACCCTTTGGTGTTTAACTTCCAACTACCATCCACTTGGAAGATCTGCCCATTTTTAATATCGCTTAAATAAAATTGTGTAAAGTTAACCCACTTCAACATATATTTTCAATGCTTCGGGCTATCTTGGTACAAGTCTTCCATGAATATGAAGTACCAGATTTTGTGATACACAAGTTTTAAGAGGACATTTAAAGTTTATCATCAACTAGAAAGGTTATCCTCCTTTTAAACTATCTGGAAAAGATGCTTCATTTGGCTTTTTTGTAATTTTAGTGTTCATCCATGGAGGCGCTTGTTGACCAATGTATCTTACTAGGTATTGCAAACTCCATGGCTACAGGAATAATCTCACTGTTTTCCGGCATTCCCTACTAGAGAAGAAGAAGCAGTCTTTGCGCCTGACCCCTGAATAGATATGTCAGTGCCTGTCAACTGAAATTGCATTGAGTAACTTTCCTGGATAAAGATGTACTGCATATATGATCTGTCCCTCCCAACCACTGCTAAAACAAACACCTCTACTGGACGTAAAGAGAATAAATAATTTGATTTTGTTTGCAAGAAAGAAGAGGTATAGTGTGAGAGAGAGAGATGTGAGAGTGAAAGAGGAGCAAAATGAGTAGGATAGAGAAACAGACTGAGAATGGGGAGGCAGTCTATTATTGTTTCCTGAAGCTCATAAACATTTTATTAAAGCCACTGGGCCAATGTGCTTTCAAATACACAATTTCCCACTATTTTTCATAAAATGTGTTTGGAAAGAATTCAAGTACCTCTCGTCAAACAGTCTATAAAGAACTATTGATAACTGACCAACATTTTTGGCACACAATTCTTATTATGAACTCTATCAATAATGGTACCACGTATTACTGGTTAAGATACACCATTGCTAAGTAGTGGTAGATCTGTTTTATTAAAAATAATGTAGCCCAACCCACAAATATTTGTATGAGAAAAATTATGGTTATGTTATGATGGTGTCAGGAAGCATCCTCTTCTTCTCTAGACATATGATGTACCTCCCAGATACCTTAACACAGGACAAATCACTGTTGAATTGGATTTGGAGCATCTTGCTCCCAAAAACTTGTAGCAAACTCAAAGTGGTTCTTCAAGTCAGAGAATTCCAAAACAGTTTGTTGTTATTGGTGGATCACCAGTATAAATGTGAGGACACACTCAGAGCCACATGCTCAGTGTAGAAGATTTGCTGCAGTGGACAAGGATGTTTCCAGCATTCTGCAGTTAGACATTCATTGTTTGTTTTGGGTGAAGAGTTCCTGTTTCAGTCAAATGTTCTGGGTATCAGTGACACAGTGATACTTCATCAAAGGATTCAAGCAGGAGTGAAGAAAAGAAAAATTAAATTAGAGGAAATATTTCTATGCTATGATGGAGCAAGTCAAAACCTTTCCTGGAAGTGCCACGAGATAAAATCTAAAACTCTGTTTAGTCAAAATCAAGTTGTTAACAGGCACAACAAAAAAGAGGAACACCTGTTTTTAGATTTGTTTTATGAATTATTGTTGTCCGCAATGGCACAAGTCACTTTTGTGCTCTAAAGTAGAGATCTGGATCACGCAGTTAGATAACACAAATTGTGAAAGGTGAATTTTCAGAAATTAAAACCAGTACAGAAAACAACTAATGATGAAAGCAGGTTGATGAGTGAACTCATTTTCCCCCCCAAAAAAAACAAAGCGTAAAAGGCATTTAAGCCCAAAGGCTGACTCTAAAATAACAAGATAAGCAAAAGGAGAAAGTATTCTGAAAAAACCCCGAGAGAAAGAGAAGAGAATGCTGAGAGAAATGACAGAGCCGATTCATTAAGGAATTTTTTTGTTTCTGTCTAGTATGAATGTCACACAGACTATTCCTAGCAGAGAAAGGGAGAGAGTTCAACTCTCAATTAACTATTAGTAGATTTGGAAAGAGACCGTTATACAAAAAGGTTTTGATTGGGAGCAAGTGAGGGGAGAGAATGTGACCTAACAAATAGGGCACCGACCTCGGAGCTGGAAACTGGGGCAGATTTATGTTCCCTGGCGCATCCCTGCAAATCAGCATGGATGCGCCATGGAAAATGCGTCACGCAAGTTTGCCCTTGCGCCACCGCAGATGCGCCGCATTTACAATGCGGCGCATCGTGGCGCAAGGACAAGCAGATACGTGACGCATCTGCCAGCGTAAGGTTGGCGCAGTGCTGAAGTTGCGTCGCAAGCGCGACGCAACTCCAGCACTGTTCCAACCTACCCTATCCCTAACATGGTGCGTCAAGCCTTACGCCTGCTTCAAGCAGGCGCAGGGTTTTGACGCATCAGCGTTGGGAAAATGACTCAGTGAAATCTTATAGATTTCACTGAGTCACTTTTCAGGGGCGTTCCTGCGACGGAACGCCCCACCTGAGTAGAAACGCCCACATGAAACCTGACGCATGTTTCATGTGGCACAGGGCTTTACACCGATGTAAATGGGGCGCAACATGGCGCAGGGTTTACGCCGCCGCACCGGCGGCGTAAAAGTGGTGCAAGTCTGATATAAATCTGGCCCCCGGTTCGAGTCTCGGCTGGGACGCTCAACATTTTGTGATTCTGGGCAAATCACTTAATCTCCCCATGCCTAACAAAAATGAATGTGTCCGTCTGTAACGTAACTGATGCTCATGTTAAGCGCTCTGATACATTCAGGTCTAGTTCATGCTATATAAAACCCCCCCCAAAAAACAAAAGTGAGTGAGTAAGAAAACCAATAAAAGTGCCAGAGAGAACAGAGACCCTAATACTAATTGCATTCTTTATCTTTCAGGTCCCTTAACCTGCTGTTCCTAGCCATCAACCCCTTGCTAAAATCCCTTTACCACTCCCCCAAAGGAAATATTTTCCATTTCCAGTAAAGGAAGAAAAATGTTTGTGTTGTATTCTTAGTATGCAATGCAATCCAGATCTATTCTAGAACTGAATGCTTCAAGTAGATGAATTGGAAAGCTTACAGGAAATTAGAGTGATAGAGCCAACTGAGTCATCAGAATGGTTGAGCCCTATAGTGTTAGCCTGTATGTCTAATGGGAAAATCAACACGTGAATAGACGTTAGGGATTTGAACAAGAACATCTGGGGAGATAGGCATCCCTGCCAAATATAAAGGAAATGCTGACGAGTGTGAGGCGGACAATACTATTCTACCATTGAATTGTCCAATGCATATCATCAAATAATGCTGGCCCCCTACTCCAAACATCTGACTTCATTTGTGACCCCAGAGAGAGCCTTCAGGTTTGTGTGAATGCCCTTCGGATTAGCTTCAGCATCCGACATTTTTTAATGCTTTATGCAACGGCTGTTAGAAGGTCTGGGCAATATAATGTACTTTCAGGATGATGTACTCGTGTTGGGGGTGGACAGAGGAGATCATGATGGATGATTGTCCGAGGTTTTGGAAATTTTGGGAAAAGCTGGGCTCAGTGTACAAATGAGAAGTGTAGATTTGCTGTGAAGGAAGTGGAATATTTAGGTCACAAAATATCAGGTGTGGGTAGTAAACTCAAAATGAAGTTGCTGGAGGCAATTGAGAGAGCACCGTGTCTGCCAGACAAGGATCAACTTTGGTTGTTTCTTGGATTAGCGGAGATTTACTCTGAGTTTGTGGATCACTTCGCCGACAGAGTGAAACCTATTGGAGAACTGATGGAAAAAGGGGCAAGGTATGACTGGACACCTGAGTGTCAGAAAATATTTCATGACATAAGGTAGTGTATTGTACAGGCTATATTATTCAGAACTTTTGATTCTAAAAATCGCAGCATTATATGCACATATGCTAGTTTGCATGGACTAGGTGCTGTCCTGATCCAGGTGGAGAAGGGACAAGAGAGGATTGTGGCATTTGCCTCTTGTTCGGTTCAAGATAGAGCAATAAAATACTTCCCCATAGAAAAGAAAGCACTACCTTGATGATGGGGTGTTCAGCACTTCTAGAATGATGTGTGGGGAACGGAATTCGAGCACGGGATGGATCATAAACCATTGGTTCAGCTGTTCACAATGGTTGCCGGTAGGGCCAAGTACCCCAAATCGTCAAATGGTTGTACCGTTTGCAGGAATTTGTGTTCAATGTTTGCTATGTCCCAGGCGTCAGGAATGTCAGTGCTGATTGTCTGTTCCGACTGCCAATTCCTGCTGAAGATGTTGAATAGCAGAGTGATTGGGTGGTAGCTGAAGTGGAAAGTTCTGGTCAAAAAGCCATCACCAAGGAGGAATGGAAGCAAGATGCAGAGGTAGATGATGTACAGAAAATGGTAGTACTTTTACCACAGCATTCGATCTGGAAGCAGGATCTGGATCCTGGTTTGCCGAACTATAAGCTAGTTTGGTCTGAGTTATCGTTCTTGGATGGTATTCTTAGGCAGGGTGACAAGTTGTTAGTGCTGAGAGCTTTGAGAGAAAGATTGGTGACAACTTTACATGAGGGGCATGGTGGCATGACTGCCAATAAAAAGAAAAGTGAGACAGAATGTTTTGGTGGCCAGGTTCAGATCAAGATGTTGAGAGATTCATGAGGGGATGCACAGCATGTGCCTGCAGTAACATAAGGCATGTGTTTAGGCAAACAGCTGTAATTCCTATAGAACTCCCGGAGAGGGCATGGCAAAAAGTGGTGATGGACACATGTGGTCTGTTTGATTTGAAAGGAGACGTAGGAAGTATGCTATAGTGCTCATAAACTATTTTTCGAAATGGCCAAAAGTAGCTCTAGTGAGTGATGTGAAATCTAAGATGATAAAGGAGTTTGGTGAGGAAGTGTTCGGCAGAGAGGGAGGGGGAATCCGGAAGAAATGGTGACCGATAATGGCCCACAATTAGTGTCTGTCAAGTCTGAAAAATACCTTGTAATGAATGGAGTGAGATATAGGAGAACAGCCATAGTACTCCCTCGTGTAAATGGACCAGTGGAAAGGTTCAATAGGGTGTTGGGAGAGAATGTACAGTTGGTGGTTCAGAATGGTTTTGTCTGGAAGGGTGAATTAAAAGTTTTTTGGAAGTTATAGAACCACACCGCTTTCCACCACTGAGGTGTCGCCCTTTCAAATGTTATGGGGTTGTGTGCCATGCTCTAAGGCCGTACCCAATTGGATCTGTAAAGGGAAAGCATCTGGGGTAGATATTGGTAAGATGCGATGTATTGTGCAACAAAAACAGGAGAAGTTTGGTGTTGATCAAGGGGTTAGGAAAACATTGGAAATAAAGGCTGGGAATTGGGTGCTGGTCAAACTGTTGGTAGATATGAAGAAGGGTACCACAAAATGGTCTGTGCCAAGAAAGATTATGGAAATTAATAAGTTCACAGTGATATTGGATGATGGGAAGAAATGGAACATGAGTAATGTGGTCAAGTGTAATGCGAGGGAGGTGTTGGGATTGTGAGGAGTGCAGAAATTTGCAAGGAAAAATAATCAAGTCATGTCACAAGAAGGAATATGCCATAGGGGTGAGCGCCAAAAGAGGTTACCTGAGAGGTTGACAGATTATGTTTTGTCTAAATAGGTATCCACACATTTGCTTTTGGGCTGTGTGTACTTTATTCAGCCATATTTGGTACATGCTTAGACATGAACGTGAAGAAAGTAGCTTTATTGATTAAGTAGAAGAGCAGCGACCAGCCAGGGTGAGATCCCGTTTGTAACTGCCTAACAGAACATTCTCTTCACTCGAAGCATGAAAGTTCTAGAATGGAACTGGACTGCATGGCAAATTAAGAATACAACACATTCAATGTTCCCAAATAATTGAACAACTAAAAATGATAAAGAAAATAGAAGACATAAAACAGAAGAAAAAAAAATATGACTAAATAAAATACACACAACCCAAAATCAAATGTTTTTCTATCCCCCTGGTTAACACCATACTTCTCCTGTTTTTCTCAACAGTTCCCATGTGGTTGAAGTGCAGACAAGGGGAGTTTACTCAAGTTTAGCATTGGTATGCATTCCCAAGAAAAGATAGCGTAGACAGTGTCACCATTAAGGGTCTATGAAATGGTCTGCTGAATGTAACAGAGACGTGCGTTTCTGTCTTCCTGGACAGCTGATCCATCTCTGGGAGCCGAATGGCAAGAACCTTGCAGACAGTTGCAAAGTGAGAGAGTGGATAGCATTTTACTGGATTTCTTTGCTTTTGTCAATGCTTGTTTTGAGATGTGAAGGTTTTTGCAAAACGTCATTGTTGGGGAAGCAGCCAGGTTCTTGTCAATGTAAAAAAAAACATTGACGGAAAGCAAAAATATTTTGGATTAAAAAAAACACACATTGTCATAAAAGTGGCTGGAACCGAAGGGAACTACATTGTGTGTACATGTGCTCCTTGTGAAAGGGCAGAATGTCATTACTCAAAGTGAAGTTAGACAATAGTTGAAGTGTGCTAGCCCATACTGTATGGTGTAGTGGGTGGAAGAAAAATATGAATGCCACAAATAGATGGAGGGTGGGATGAAACTTTCTATCTGTATGTATATTATATGTACACTTTTAGTAAAATCGAAATCTCTTGGCTAACACCAGACCTATAAATCACTGGCAGTCCTGTTGTGGCCTGCACACCAAAGAGATAGGAGAAGGAGGGGAGGTAAATGAAATATATATATATTTTTTAAAGCACTTACTGCAGGCTGACGGCCGCCTCTCAGCCCTCTTCACCCGCTTCCAGGGGCAGGAACCAGGAACACGAAGCACCCAGGGTTCCAGACTCCCTTAGCCAATCACAACACTGCTTATAGCAGCGTCATGATTGGTCTGAGCGCCGTGGTTCGGCACTCAGAGAGGGACTGGGGGCCTGGGCATATTCTTCACTCAGGCTGTAGTACAGCCAGGGTAAAGAACATGCAAAGTGCTCATGACTGGCCGGCCAAACAGTCCTGTGCACTTAAGTGAGTGCCTACCACTCCTCCCCTGTTCCTGTTGGAGCCTTTCCTACCCTTAACCAGCCAAGCCACGGAAAAATAGAATGATAATAACGTTCATTATTATCATTTAATTTTCCTTTTTCAACTACTCACAGAGCAGTGGGGCGAAGCTCCTCCTCCTTAGTGGAGGAACCACCCCTGGTTCAGTGGGCTCTATGTACTAAATCTTTCAGTAGGGAACCAGGGTAAAAAGAGTGTAGGCATTTGCCTGGGGTATTTGGACCTAGGAACCGGTGCTAGAGGTTGACTGCCTAGTGGCACAAGCCCATCCACTGACCTTAATGACCATCATGGCAGCGTAATTTCACACTACTACAAAAAACTCACCAAAACTGCCCTTTATTTGTTTTTATCAAAGATAGAAATTTCCGTTCGTTGTAAAACATGAAAATTATTAAATAAAACACTAAGGAAAGGTGAGAGTAGTGTAGCTTGAATTTCTACGAAGTGGACATTAGAGTGAATGTGAAGAAAATGTTAATTTGCACAATTAATGTTTTTTTTCTTCACAGAGAAATATTTTTTCCAATGAAGACATGTTTGGCCACAACCCAAATAAATATAGAGGTGTTTCCTCCCAATTCCATAAGGAATTGTACAGGTAAGCTTTGTCAGGGACACCCCGCAACTTGCCTTAAGTGCTATAGCTCCCATTAAAGAACTTCCACTACAATGGCAAAAAGTCTCCATTCCAAATGACAACTGCATGAGTAAAATTCCACCAATCCAGATTTTGTAATTAAGCAATGGGAATTTACCCTCCCAAATGCCTGCAGAGTGAACACAAAATACATTGGGGCAGATTTATGTGGGACTTGCGCCCCTTTTACGCCGCCGTTGCGCTTGCGACGCAACTTCAGCACTGCACCAACCTTACGCCGGCAGATGCGTCACGTATCTGCTTGTCCTTGCGCCACGATGCACCTCATTGTAAATGTGGCGCATCTGCGGTGGCGCAAGGACAAACTTGCGTGACGCATCTTCCCTGGCGCATCCATGCTGATTTGCAGGTATGCGCCAGGGAACATAAATCTGCCCCATTGTGTGGTACTTACTCTCTTCCTCCATCCTCAGACTGTGGAAGTTCAAACCAGGTTGCTATAGGTCTTTTGTACTAATGGGCGAGATATGCAATATCAGGCAGTGATATGTGTTTGTGAGTGGCACTGTGTGATAAGAACCGTATGTGAGGTATTAGACAGCATTGTCTGATGTTGTACATCACTGTCATATAGACCATAACTATCTAATGCTGGGCTACATTGTGCCGTTTAGGGCTGCACTTTGTGCTGTTTTGCTGAACAGTGCTCCATTCAGTTACTCTGTGTAGGTTTGGGTTAAACTCTTGAACTATGTTGTGTTGTGCCTTGGTAGGCTGCAATGCTTTCTACAGCATTGCATGGTGTCCTTCTTCGTTGTGCTCTGCCCTCTTGGGCAGCATGATGTCATGATGGGCTGCTTTGTGTCATATTGGGCTGTCCTGTGCCATATTTGAATGCACTGCCCCGTATGGGTCTTTATCAGGAGTGTCCGGAAAAGGTAAACGCGGTGGGGTGGACGGGGGCGGGGCGGGGTGGGAGGGTTTTGGTTGTCGACAGATGATGGAATAGCTATAATTAAATAAATGAATAACACCTATTCCATCGTCTGTCAGTTTACCCCCCTGCCGTGCCCTGCCCTGCCTCACCGTGCTTACCTGTGCTTGCCGCCGCTGGTCTTTATTGGATTATATTGGGTTGAACTTTGTCACGGGGGACATCACTGTGTCAAACTGGGCAGAAGAGTGTCATATTTAGAAGGAATGGAAGTTGCTAGGAAGGACTAATTATAAAGAACAATAGTGTGATTTTGTGTCATTTTTCTAAATAGTGGTCACCACTGTGTGTTTTTGGTTCTCACTGTGCGCTACTGTGTTTTGTAATTAATCTTTGAAATCCGTTACAAACGTGAGACCGAAAGTGTGTTCTTTCAACACATTAAAGCATGGTTAATACTGTATAACGAGATTCCCTCATATATCTTCAAAGTCTACTTTCCACATGCTATTCACCATGTTTTTTCTACCCAAGTATTTTCTCCCTCTCTTTCAGTTCATGCTTACTACTAAGAAATGTGAAAATAATAACATTTTGTAAAACCAAGAAGAGGGTTGTTCAACATTTCATTACAGTGCTGCAATATAATGCATTGAACCCTATGTACCTTGAAATAGATGCTAATTTCCTGGAAAATATATTCAGTGACAAATCTTAAACTCACCTGTAAAGCTATTTCTTAATTCTATTAAATTTAGTATGAGGGGCTTCATCGCCCACAACACTGTGCAGGAGGAGGGGCCCTCACAGATATCGCACACTTAAGTGCTTTCACTTCCCATGCCCAGACACGCGCCCAGGCAAAGACTAGGCCGAGAGCGGGCCCGTCCGCACCTTTCCGAACCCAGATGAGGATGGGCTGGGCCATCCCTCTAACCTCTCCTTTCACATGCTTTAAGCTGGTTCTCCCAGTTCCACCTAATATCTGAGATATGGGCAAGAGGAAGTTAACTCCTTCTACAAATGTAATGAAGAAAGGGAAACACGTTGGTACTACAATAACAATCTATCTGACAGTGGGGGACGCCAGCCTGTATGTGGGGGACTTCATTGCCCACGCCACCATTTAAGAGGAGGAGGGGCCACTACACCGCGGGAGCCCTCCGGGTATGGACCGATCACAACGTAACGGAGATGGAGGCGCTGTTTCATGAAGGACAACTGAAGACTTATGCCCAGATGGTCGAGTGGTATGACCTCCCGCACGGACAGTTTCTGCGACACAGACAAATCTTAGACAGTGGTAGCCAACACTGGAACCTTCGGGGCGGGGAACCCCCGACACATCCAGTGTTACACACGATACTGCGCATGGGGACAGGTAGACACCTACTCACGTGGCATTACAAAGCGATTCGAGAATTGACGGATGTCTCCCTGGATGGGCTCCGAAGGGCGTGGGAGGACGACGCGGGCAACGCATTTCATGACACGGAATGGCGCCAAGCTCTGGAATTTCCCAAAAAGGTATCCAGAAACGCGCGATTCAAAAACATACAGTTCAATATCCTGCACAGAGCGTATCTTACACCAGATAAGCTTCACCGGTTTTACCCCGATACGCAATTCACGTGCCGCCGCTGTCAGGCACCAGAAGCAGACTTTAAACACATGTTTTGGGCCTGCCACTCCATATAACGGTATTGGGTCAGAGTACACCATACGCTCCGAACAACGGTCAATCTCCCGAACATCTCCACGTGGGAGGCGTGCGCTCTAGGGATCTCCCAGAAAAAGAAAACTGCAAAATTACAATGGAAATTTGCATCCCTCACCATTCTCTTAGCAAAGAGGAATATAGCTATGCATTGGAGGGCCCCTACTGGGCCCTCGGAGGCAGCTAGGGCGGGGGCACTACTCAAGTGGGGGGCAGCAGAGGAAGAGACACTAAGAGAGGAAGAGGGAAAGGGCACGCGTAAACATCCAATATCTATGGAATGGGCGCAGCTCCTAATTCACTTTAAACAGGAGCGGACAGATGGGGAAACACTGGAAGTGATGCAGCCCCCACCCCACACCCCATCCCTATCCCCCACCGCACAGGACCCAACGGTGGCGGTACAATAGGCCAGTAGGAGAACAGACAAGGAGAGATAGACGAGGCCCCCCGGGCTTATCGCCCACCCCTACGACGGCTCAATTCCCCCCAAGATTACCTCAGGACGCATCCGACGGACATGCAACCAGTCAGCACACCACCCGCCACGACCGATTATCCTTGCCCACCATATATGTACCCCCCCCATGCTCCTCTTATTCATTTTCCCCCCTTTTTTCTTCTCCCTCCCACAGTTCACAGTTAAATTTCCATCGGCAGTTCCGAAGCCGATATATTCGCTAAACGGAATAGATGATCACATACACTATAGGGGAAGCTGTACACAGACAGGAGCGGGGAGAACGTGCTAACCCTATCTATCATGTGACACATCGGTACTGTCGCAACAGAACACACTACAGTCCACTGGGACAAACCAGTAGTAGATTTGCGATCTAAGCTGTATCAAGGGGTTCCGGGAACTGGACAACTAGCGCAATCGCCCTTTGTAAACAGAAACAATACTTTACAATGATACAAAAGGTGGTTCATCTGTGAAATATTTAATGTATATTATGGAATATTGTATGCAAAACCCTAATAAAAAAATTCAAACAAATAAGAGGAGGAGTGGCCCTCATTGACATCGCGTTTTTAAGCGCTTCAGTTCCCTGGGGCCTGGGACACCATCCTGAGTGTGGGGTGGACTTCATTACCCACAACACCAGGCAGGAGGAGGCGGTGGCGGCTTCTCCGCTAAGGCCGAGGGGCGTTGCCCCACTGCTTTTTGCAGTGGAAAAAAAGGAAAAATAAAATGATAATAACCTATGGTTATTATAATTTTAGTTTTAACCGTTACGGTGTCTTTGTGGTGCGGGGTGGCGCTCAGAGCAGGGGGGTAGTGGTTTGCACTCCCTTTGTGATTATGAGTGCTTGGGCCTCCCAAAACTGTAATGCTCGCCTACTGTGTTCTCAATGCAGGCTGCATTACAGCCTGCATGGAGAACATGCCCACCCCTTCAGAACCTGGCTGAGTGCCATGTCACGGCACTCAGACCAATCACAACGCTGCACTGCAGCATTGTGATTGGATGCAGGGAGCCTGGGACCCCTGGTGCTTCCTGCCTCCCCAAAAAGCCTGGAAAATGACATAGGATAGGTGGTGGGCGGCCATCTGGCCGGCCAGTAGGTTAGTGATTTTTTTCTATTGCCCCCACCCCTTACCCACCCCACCCTTTCCTCCCACCCAGCCCCACTGCAGCTAACAGGTAGCAGCTGCAGCTAGGAGAAGGGGTCCTCAATAATATCGCTACCTGAAGCGATTTTACTTCCCTACAGCACGGGGCACCAGCCTGAGTGTGGAGGACTTCATAGCCCACAACACAGTGTAGAGGCAAAGGAGTGGCCCTCACTGACATCTTAAGTGCTTTCACTTCCCATGCCCAGACACGCACCCAGGCAAAACCGGGCAAAGAGCGGACCCATCTGCACTTTTCCGAGCCCAGATGAGGCTGGGCTGGGCCATCTCGCTAACCTCTCCTTTCACATGCTCTGAGGCTGGTACTCCCAGTACCACCTAATCTCTGAGATGTGGGCAAAAGAAAGTTAACTCCTTCTACAAATGTAATGAAGAAAGGGAAACACGTTGGTACTACAATAATATCCTATCTGACTAATGCTATGGGAATGATAAATCCTGAAATAGAATCAGTGGCGTGTCTGTTGAAAATCAGCAAAGCCTATCTTAGTTGGTGAGTCACATTCTGTGCCAGATAAAAATGAAACAGTATCTAAGGGACCTCCTGTGTTTGGCCTGAGGAACGCTGAATCATTCTTGTTCGCAACCCAGTATCGGTTGAGATCACGAGTTCCCCTCCCCCTGAGAGGGAGAGAAAGAAAGTCTCAAAATGATTACATGGTTATGTGGCCATTAGTTTATCTGATTCTGCGACTCAACCTTCTGGGTTATCAAATAATGGCCCAGACAGTTCATTGACAAAGGACCCAGGTATCAATTTCCTGAATTGTTCAAATAACCAGGTTGCCTATCTTTCTAAATTGGAGCATATGATAAAATAGCAAAATTAACATCTTTGCAAAATTGTATCTCTTTATTGATGGAATCTATGAATACTCAAAGGTCTCAGCCTTTCATACCCACTGTCACCTTGGTTTGTAATCCTACATCTGATATTGTTACAGTTTTTCCGGTGGCATAGTAAGGGGGGGAGGCGGTTCCCCACAGGTGGCATGAGATTTGGGGGAGGCGGTCTCCCACCGCTCTTACCTGTGGCCACGCGGGGCAGCAAACGCATGATTTGCTCGCTAGCATCCCCCCACCTACTCCTCCGCTCTTACTTTTTTCTTCTTCTGCCTTAGATAGTTTACTACCATCATCTACATGTCTAGAAGCCAATATTAACCTCCTTGATGATGAGAGGGCCCTAGGTTGTATGAACATTTCTCAGGATATTAACATGGATCAAGTTATGATGCAGAACAACATTGTATCAAAAAGATCATCAAATGGCCTGCAGAGAACTATGGTAAACAAAGAACATAAGGAGAGTGATAAAAGAAACACCACTAGGAATACATCTATGGGCCCACATTTAGGCTCCTGGTCCAATTTACAACCCCCCCCCCCCCTCCCCCACCAGCACTGAATGTTTTAATATTGAAGAATGTACAGCCCCTTTTTAGCAACGATGTTGAAACTTATGTGGCTCTGAAGAACAAAACTGTTAATTGGATAGCAAAAAGGCTGGGTCATATTGATTGACGGTATAAAGAACTTGTGTTGGTCCAAAGGGTACATTTTATTGGAGATTCAAAAAAGTCTTGTGCTGGGGACTGCATTGTAGTAAACTTTAGAAATCAGGGTTTTGTGAGCCTTATTTTACATAAAACTGAGTATTGTCGCACACAACTGACAAACATTACAATTGTTACCCTAGGCTATTTTTATAGACTGATGAAGTATTCATTCTGAGCACGTTAGGGAAAGAGCCAGTGGCACCTGCTTCAAATTAGATGATATATAACATTAAAACATGTAATTGTTTTGAACGATTAGGACCCATCAGTAGTCTTGATTGACTCTCTGGAGTCCATCAGGAACCTAAGGCCTTTATCACTGATATAGTGGGTAATGGATTTATGGATACTGACCAGCAGCCCGATGAAGGATGTAAATCTTGGCCACATTTACCAAAATTCCCCAAGTGAGGCAAATTAAAGGTTGCACCACGATAGTCACTTGGAATGTGGCAGGTATAGCTAATAAGCAAGACTATTCCAATTGGTTAGCTGCCACTGCAAGTTTAAATATTATCTTTCTTCAGGAGACATGGATTCTAAATTATTTTTCTGCAAATGGATTTATCACATATGCCACTCCTGCTTAATCCTCTAGAGCAGGTCGACCAAAAGGGGGCTAGCTATTCCAGACTCTAACATTGTATCTGTAAAATGCAGGTGATTCTGTAATGATAATCCTTACTATCAAAATCTGTGTCTAGGAACTAATGTAAAAAATGATTTTATAATAATTAATTATTATAATAATTGTTTTAACAAAAATAAGAGGGATGTAGTGGCAGCCCTAAATTTAGATGTTGGTAAATATATTGCACCATGTAAACATAAAGTGTATCTTCTCTGGGCTGGGGGCTTTAATGCCCATTAGTGTTGACATGATCCCAAGGCTGTATGTGGATTTGAAGATGACCTAGGAGTAGGCCGAATGCACTTTGCACATTCACCCTATGGGGATGCTCAAATTGCATTATTTTTTTTCTTCTAAGGGTCGCTAATGACTTACGAACTGGGTATGATGAAGATATTCCCATCTTTACAGGAAGAGGAGCTACTAGTTCCACTTACCACTTATAGTTTCTGTGAACATAATTCCGTTTTTGAGGGAATTTAAAGTCATGTATCAAATCCTGAAAACTTTCACCAACCCCAAAGCTTGCGAATCAGAAGAAGAATTCACCCAACTACTATGTGATGATATAAGTGATCACTTCATACAGAAAATTTATACAATGTACAACAAAATCGCTTCGACCAGATCCCCCCTTTGTAGACATCTCTACAGCCCCCCTCCTCAGCCCTACACTAAACACAAAAACTATGCTGATTTCCCCCCCCCTTACGAAAGAGGAAACTGAAATAATAATGTGCAAAATAAAATTCGGATCCCCGCTTGACATCCTACCTGCCAAGATCTCTGCATCTCTTGCAAAACTACTATCCGACCCCATTTGTTCCATACTAAACCAAGGAAAGGCACTTACCCCCCTCATGGAAGCCGGCCCAGATCATCCCTATACGGAAAAACACTAAAATGCCCACGGAGAATCTCTCGACTCTCCGCCCCATTTCCCTCCTACCTTATTTGAGCAAAGTCCTGGAAAAACACTTCAACAAACACCTATCCGACCACATGGAAGCAGCTGGCTACCTGGACCCGGCCCAATCTGGTTTCCGACCCAAATACAGCACAGAATCAACCCTAGTGGCTGTTACCGATAACATCAGGCTTGCCCTAGATCAGAGCCAACCCACTCTTCTTGTGTTATTAGACCTCTCCGCCGCTTTCGATACGGTCGACCACCAGACTTTGTTCATGAGAATGAAGGAGGCTGGGATTGGGGGAGTGGCCCTGAAATGGATGATCAGCTTCCTCTCTAAACGCTCCCAGACCATTAACCTTGGCCCATTCCGGTCCAAATCAACTAACCAAGTGCGTACCCCAGGGATCATGCTTAAGCCCAACTATGTTCAACATCTACATAGCCCCCTTGGCAGCTATATTAAGGGACAATGGGTTCGTCCTAATATCTTACGCGGACGACACCCACCTCACCTTCTCCTTCAGCAAAGCTTCTCAGACAGCCCAATCCACCTTCTCTTCCGGCATGCTGGCAATATCCCAATGGATGGAAAACAACTACCTCCAGCTGAATGCCGGGAAAACAGACGTCTTGCTCTTCAGAGATGCCCCACTTCTGTGGACACGCCACTGGTGGCCTCCAGAACTGGGAAACGCTCCAACCCCCGCTACTACAGCTAAGAACTTGGGAGTGCACCTCGAACAGACCCTCACCATGAAAAAGCATGTAACACACACTGTGGGCTCATTCTTCCACGTATTGGGCCTACTGAGAAGAGTTTTCCCCTATCTTCCTGATTCCATCAAAAAGACCTTGACTCAGACTCTAGTACTGAGTAAGCTAGACTATTGCAATGCCCTACTGATCGCAGCCAACGAGTCCTCATTAAACCACCTACGGATGATACAAAATACTGCAGCTCGCTTAGTCTCAAATGCCCCTCACAGGTCAGCCTCTCTCCCCCTCCTTCACCAACTACATTGGTTGCCCATACGACAGCGTGTGAAGTTCAAGATCTGTTGCCTAACTCACAGAGCAATATGGGGAAACGGGCCTTCCTACCTGGCGGAGAGGCTCCACCACTACGCCCCCCATTTGGGCTCTGCGATCAAGCTCCAAATCCCTACTCAAGACCCCCAGAATAAAAAAGACACAAACTGGAGGTAAGTCTTTCTCTTACCAAGCCCCACTCATATGGAATCAACTCCCCCTCGCCTTAAGGCAATGTTCGGACCATCGGCAATTTTGGAAAGCCTTGAAAACAGCTCTGTTTCCAGATTAGCCCACTGCCGTTACTTCTGCTGCATCGTCCGAGCGCTGAGATACCCTTCAGAGGGTGATTCAAGCGCTATATAAGACTGAAAATCAAATCAAAATAATCTCATCATGTCTGACTGACCATAATATGCTATACGTTAATTTTAACTTGGATCTTATCCATAATGTTTCCCATACAATAATATAGAATCCAAATGTCACCAGACTGAATGGGGTTCGATTTAAATGGTCCGGAATTGAATCAAAGAAATGCTTTTCTGCTTTACTTACTCAATATAAGGTTGCTTTTATGGTTTGTTTAATTGAGGCGGAAAGTCATAGTGAGATAATGAAATCCATTGAAGCTATTTGCTCTGCAGTTATTAGTAAATTAACTAAATATACTACCTCTCACAGCGTCTGCCCTAAAGGATGGTTTGATGATTCATGCGGGAAAGCACATTCAAATTAATAAAAGGTATAAAAGGTGATCCGAAACACAGTAGAGCAATAATCCTAAATAGAGCCCAGTACAAGCAAACTTTGAAAATGAGGAAATATTATTTCATTTAAATTTAAAAGCTAGCTCTCTGAAAAACTCAAGGCTGTTTTAGTCTGTATTTTATGGAGAGTGACAATCCAACTTTAGATTAGGGTGTTACAGAGGACCAGTAGATAGCACATTATAGTAGATTTTTTTCTTATGATACAGATGATGAAATGACTAATGAGGAAAATGAGGAACAATCTTCATGGGTTTCTAATGACTACAATATTACATTCCGCCTGGATGAAATTCAATAAGCATTGACTAGTAGGCATCCGGGTAAATGCTGTGGGTCCTGATGTTTAAAGATAATATTGAACTGTGGGCCCCTGTATTAACCAATGTTTTGAATGCTACGGCTAGGCTTCCCTGCTTTGGTCTAGAACAACCATTGTCTCAGTCTTAAAAAAAGGAGATAGATGTGATCTGTAATTCTACCGCCCAATCTCTCTTTATTCGCCACATTTCAGTAGCATATAAACACAGTGCAAACAAGCAAGAGAAATATCAATCCAACCAGAAGTAATAATACAACTATACAGAGTACATTAAAAAAATCACAATATTGCACATTTCTTTAGCTTTACTATCTGCCATATAAAGGAGGCTACTGAGCATCACGTTAAAGGACTATGTTGGAGAAACAGCAGGGCTGGTCTGCATTGACTGAATTAAAAAACTTTAAAAAGTGGCAATATACATTTTTTTCTAGACATATGATAAAAGGACCAAAAAAACCAATATGTAGGGTCAACTGAACAGACTTGCCATCACAAAGACTGGGACTCAGATCTGATAAAGTGTGACTATTTGCTGGAAATCTCGCCAAAAAGGGTAAGAGATTAAAACAAAACCTAGTAAGAACAAAGCGCTGCTGTCTATTATATGTAAAGAAGAGATACTGTTGGAGGCCCTCGTGATTATGCACCAGATAATACGAGTGCACCGTCGTTTTAAAATTATCAAAAGATATCCTCTTCAGCGAGACCGTTTCATAAAAAAATGTTGCTTTCATCTGCCCTTTTCAAGAAGATGGCAGGACTCAGGGGTGGCATAAAAGGCTTGATTGCCCAATCATCTTGAATGCCCACTTAACATAAGCAAGCCATGGTATATCGAGGGCAGAGCGCAATTGAAGACAAATGTCTGTCAAGGGCAGTCTCTTCGGTAACTCAAATACAGTGCCATACTAGTAGGAGAGATAGTTTAATTCTGTCCTTGATGCAGTGCATACTCAAATCAGCGGCAGATGGCATTGGCACAACTTCGAGGGACCGCCAAAAGATTTTTCAGAAAATTATTTTCTACTTGTTGAAACATTTTTGTGCCTATCATGCCCAAAATGCCTGCCCCATATATAGCAATAGCAACACTTTTACTTGAGCACACCACCAATAACTCTCACAGGTTTGGAGCCTAACGTTTTGCAAAATCCATACAAGCCGATAACTGATTTTTTATAGTGGGCTATCCTATTTAATAACATAGGTTTCCACTTATGTATGTCATCAAATAAGATGCCTCGAGAAGAAAACAAAGCAACCTTGGAAACCTTGATGTAATTAATAAAATGGGAAGATCTTTTAGCAAGTCTAGTTCCACATATCATTGTAAACATTACTCTCATTGATTTTCAGGTCTAGATCATGCATAAAAAGTATAAAATCATCAATTAAATCTAACCCAACCTAACCCAACTTAAGAGTGAGCCCCAATATCGGGTATGTCCTTTCCTCTTAACTTTAAACATTTATTAACTATGTTAATATAGAAAAAATAATAAAAATGGGGTAAGGACGCAACTTTTCCTTACACCCCTTTTGACAGTAAAATTGTTGGTGCACTCACCATCCATGCGAAAGCGGACAGAGACAGTAGCATCTTTGTAAAGTTGTCTAATAAATGGCATTATCCCCTGCTCCACACCCAACTCATTCATAATTTTATTTATTTATTTATAAAGTTTTATATAGCGCGAACTTGACCCTAGAGGGTATCAGAGCGCTTTACATATTAGTTAAATAAGTAGAAAATAGATAACCAAGAAACATAAACGATGACGATGTCCGTTGCAATCAGGAGTGAGACAGTGAGTTATAAACCAGTACTTAGATGGCATGCAAACCCTGGTTTGAGAACAGCTGGTCAGATCAGTATCCAGAGAATAAGTTTGTGGGTTCAGGGTAGAGATTTGTTCATTAAAATCAGTTTGACTTTTTTTTTTTAAATGAAGTGATTGAAGGGATCAGTCTGATTTCAGGGGGCAGGGAGTTCCAGATTCTAGGGGCCAATCCGGAGAAGGCTCGGTTGTAGGTTTTCTTTTTTCTAAATTTTTGAGGTTTCAACAGTAGAGTGCTGGTGCTTCTAGATGATCTGCCACCGCCGGACAGTTCCAGTTTGTCAGCTAGGTACTTCGGTGTATTGAAGTGTAGGGCTTTGTGGGTCATGCAATCAATTTTCATCTGAATCCTTGCCTCATAAGGGATCCAGTATAGTGCCTTCAGATCTGGAGTGATGTGGCTGTACCTTTTTGATCCAGTGATAAGCATTGCAGCGGAGTTAAGGGATGCCCTTAGTGGAGCCAACCTGGATCTTGGCAGACCACAAAGGGTAGCACTCCCATATTCTAATCTGGGGATAACTAGCGCTTGCACCGCTGATTTAACGTCGTCGCAGGGGAGGAAGGGTTTAATTTTTCTTAGAATACTCATTTGAGAGTTTGCTCCTCTGGTGGCTGCGCTGATGTGCTCTTGCCTGTTGAGATTTTTGTCAAGTGTAATTCCTAGTGATCTTGTGGAATCTATAATGTGTGGAATGCAGTTGAAAACTGTTAGGTGTTTCATCCAATCTTCGAGGGATGTTTTTGGTGGGGCAATTAAGAGGAATTTGGTTTTGAGCAAGTTGAGTCTAAGGTGGTTTCTGGTTAGCCAGTTCTTTTTTTTTTGGCAGAGTTGTGTTGAGTAGCCAGATATCCTCAGGGGAGGAGATTTTAAGGTATATTTGGGTGTCGTCTGCATACATGTGGTATTTTACATTGGAAAATTTCAGAATTTTGGTTAGAGGCTCCATGAACAGGCTAAAGAGAGTAGGTGATAAGGTGTACCCCTGGGGGACCCCTAAAGTGACAGGAGTGGTAATGGACAAGGATTGGTTAACCTTAATTCTTTGAGTTCTGTTGTGTAGAAATGAGACAACCCCTGATAATCCCATTCTATGTTCAAGTAATTCAAGGAGGCTGTCATGTTTGACCGTATCGAAGGCTGAGGATAGGTCTAGGAGGATTAGAAGGCAAGATTTGTTCTGATCTAGCATTTTAAGTGCGTCTTCTACTATGTGGTAAGGACTGTTTCCGTACTGTGACCCAGACGAAAACCAGATTGGAATTGGTCAATAAGGTGGAACTGATCAATGTGATTGCATAGCTGGGTATGTACGTATTTCTCAAGGATCATTGCCAGAGAGGGAATGGTGGAGATGGGACGGAAGTTATCGGGGTTCGTATGATCTGCTGTGGGTTTTTTTAGAATGGGGGTTACCTGCCCTGATTTTAGGCAGTCTGGTAAAGCCCCTTGGAGTAGTGAAGCATTCACTATCTTAGTCCAGAGAGGGAGTAAAGAGGTTTTAATCTCATTGAAGATGTTAGCTGGTAGTGGGTCGAAGAAGTGGTTTGACGGTTTAAGTGTTGTTAAGATATTACGAATGGCATTTTCATCAAAGGTTTCGAAAGTGTCCCACGACGCATTGTTTTTGAGGGAGACTCCATGTAGGTCTGGGTGCTGAACAATCATATGCTGGCCTGGGCTATTTGGGGGTATCATCGGGAGGAGCTCAATTGCTGTCTGGAGATCACTTTCAATCTTTTTAGACTTTTCAAGAAAAAAGGAGGCAAATATATTGAAGTTTCACAGCGGAAGCGATTCCATTGTGCATGGGTTGGGTTTATGAGTAGATTGATGTTTGATCATTTCAAACAGTTTTCTTGGATGATTTTTGGCTTTGTCTAGTTGAACTCTGAAGAAATTTGCTTTGGAGTTTCTGATTTGAATAATGTAGGTGTTCCTCAGTGATCGCAGGTGCTTGAGGTGTTCTAGGGATGGCGAGGAACTCCACACTCGTTCTGCTAGTCTCAAATTGCATCTTTCTTCATTTAGGCTCCCATTGTACCATGGTTTGGAGTCTCTGAGTTTGGAGTGTGACAAGCAGTCAAAGGCAGTAGAATATAAGCGTGATATAGGCCTATAGTTCTTAGGCTGGGCTTTGTCCCCTTTTTTTATAAATCAATATTATTCCAGAACTATTCCATTTCGGAGAGGGGCCTGCCCTATCGACTGCATTAAACGAGCTGGTGAGCAGCAGGGCCTACAGATTCTGTCTGTCAGTTAACACATCAAGAGACACCCCATCTGGCCTGTCGCCTTACCCTTCTTGCTTTCTTTCAGAGCACTACAAACCTCTGCATGCTCACAAACCATGGGAATGTTGGTGGTCCATGTTTAAACCCTTTGCCCTTCATGATCTTGGTCCACCAGGGTATTCTGAGTGGTATAAATAGTGGAAAAATGGTCCACTCACTGATGTTGCTGAATGTGTACTTCAGTTGAGCGACCCGATGTGTCACTAAAATAGGGGGCATTAACCATTTGCCAGAAGGGCACGCTGTCTTTTTGCAGGCTCGCCAAATGGAGAGAATGCCAAGCATCCTCCGTTATCTGTTTTTTCTTAGCTGCCAGTGTTGACTTATAAAGTGCATGTGCATTCTTAATTAGCTCCCCAGCATGGGGTCTGATATTGAGGGCAATAATGAGGGCTCTTTGGTCCTTGGTACAGGCACTATCAAACTAACCACAAGGCTTTTGTCGATGGGGTCTACTGGCTGCCTAATGTTTTCCATAATGTCTACAAAAGCTGACCTGATCTCAGCTTGGGTATCAAGGCAGGTAACAACCTCAGAGTACTTATGCTGGATAATAGAAGAGACAAAATTAGTGTTATCTACCTTAGACCATGTAATAGTATACCTGTTTTAGGGCCAGGGCAGGTTTTTAACTAACTTTGGAGCGGAATTTAGTCAGACCTTCGATCCCCACCCTCAGCATCAGGGCTGCATGTTCCCTCCAGACAGTGAATTTGCACTTGAAGTCACTCACATTATGTCTCAGAGATTCAGAGACCAAAATAAAATCAATGGTAGAGGAGCACTGATTACTCATGAAGGTAGGGGCAAGGTTAGTGGTTAGTAAGCCCAAGTCGTTGGCCATAGTCAAATTATTCTAAACCAAAATGTTGTTCAATACATTCCCATACAAGTCATGTAAAACATAGGTTAACGCTACTTGTTGGAATCCACTGAACCACATACTAGTTTAGATGACAATTTGCAGTATCGGGCAATAAAATCCCCAATGCAGTACACTCGCAGGGGTTTAGGATGATCATTAAAAAGTGCATGGATGGAATTTTCCATGTCTTCCACCACCTGTATTCTCTGAGCATCAAAACAGTTATTATAAAGGTTTAACCAGGATAAAATCCCACTCTTTCTGCAATTCAAACACAAGTAGATGGAAAAAAAACTGAATTGTTAATTAACTTAACTAGCCTACCAGGAAAGGTGTTTCTAATATATTTTGCTTGACTGCCCTTAGCTCTACCTAAATGTGAGGTCTGAGACGGAGTACTGAACACCAGAAAACTATAAATGAATCCTTCGCGACGAGCCCACATTTCTTGGAAATATAAAATATGGTATTAAGCTATATATTCCATTCAATCTGACATAACCAACTTTTTCTTCAACCACGCTATATTCCAAGGTAGAAGTTCAATTGAACTCAAATCACTGGTGCAGCTCAGATTGGTAACAGTATTAGTTGTTTTAGGGAATTGAGAGGAAGAAGTATTATTAATCCCAATAGGAGCATTGAGTAAAGATGGAGAAGATAGAACAGGCTCGTTGGACCCCTGCATGGATATTAAACATACCGCTGCGTACTCTTTGAGGGAAGTTAGTCAGGACCAATAAGATCACTCAAACAACCAAAATGATTGCCCCTTCTCCAATGGTTATAATTATATGGGCAGGATCTACCATTAGCCAATAAGAGTGCATGTGCCATCCTTATCATGGGCGGGATATCGGTTCTCTGGGAGGATGGCCAACCTGGGTGGTCTATAATAATATCCTAATGGGACAACCATGAATGACTTAGACACCATGTGGGACTTTGAGCATGTGTGGAGGATCTTCTCGACCAATGCGGGGTGATGGAAAATAATAACAATGAAATCCCCCACATGTGTCTTTACTCCTCTACCCACCAAGTTAACCCACCTAATCATGATCACATTTTGGAATAAAGCATTTGTTAAATGCACCCTACACCTCAACCATTGTATGCATTTGTTTTTAAAGTCCCTCCAAGTCTCCTTTGTGTTTTCTTGGGTGTACCCCAACCATCACCAAAACGTAGGTAGCTGATTCAGGTGGTAAATCTAAATTAATTAGGATGGCATAATTGGTCAAATGGGTAGGTCTGGGGGGTCTGAAGGGATACTGACCCAATGTTACTTGCTATCTGGTCTGCGCCCAACTTAGAACCATTCTGAGCTCTAGGATGAGGAGTATTATAATTGTTGCTCATCCTAGCGCAACTGTCAGCCATTCCTCTGTTCACTTTCTCTGTTTGAATCATGGTTGTGACTAAAGGTTTGCAAATATTTGGCGACCAGGCCTTATTTCAGAGTCCCACGGAACCAGCACAGGACTCTACGAGTGTTTCAACTGCTGTCAATCTTGGGGAGATGATTGTTAATAGGGGAACAATATACTGTTTCATTGCGAAGATCAGGGTCTTACAGTGTTTAACATCCCCAACCTCGATGATTTGAAGATCACAGTTAGCAATTGTCTTGGGCTGGAACTATGTGCAGAAATGGTCTGTTTTGTGGATTGAGTTTGTAGCATCTGTGGTTTAAGTCTCTTCTTAGGGGGAGGACCAGGGACTAATGGGGGAGAAGTGGAGATCGGTGGTTCTGCACAGACTGCTATGCAGCCATTAGCATTTGCAGTGCCCCTTCTAGACCCTGTCAAAGGTTCTGTGATATTTACTCCTGTGTCCAAGGAAATAGTGGGCTCACTTTGTTGGTCAGCCAACGTAGAAGCTGACCTAATTGTTGCCTCAATTTTAGCCTCTGCATTACAAATCTCCTTATTTAATGCTCCCATAGCTCCTGACTGGAATTCCTCCAAAGTCCCAGCACTCTGTATGGATATTGTATTGTGCTTCCTTTTCCCCATAGTGAACAACATAGCACACTACCAGGCAAAGTCCAGACTTAGATGTTAGAAACTACGTATATCAAGTTTAAGGACTGCCTTGCAGCCTTAATCCAGTTAATGCAAGAACATCATACATTTCTGAGCGGTTGGCAGTATCCAGTATCCAATCAGTCCATCAACCAACATAAGAAATAAGCCAATGGGAGAATTTCAGTAATGAGATAACAGGAAGGTGGCCCAGCCCTGCCTCCTCCGGCTGTGAGGTGGTAGATGCTTTTAAGCGTGTGGCGCAGAGAGCTGTCAGAGGCCCCTGCTCTCCTGTGGCTGTTGGTTTATGGGACAGTGAGTCCCCAACACTGGTACAGTGTCTACTGAAACATCTGATAGCTCATTTAAAACTAGAAAACTTGGCAGAAGAACACTCATGGGTTCAGGAAAGATGTAGGTACCATTGAGCAGTGCTTAAATTTAGAATTACTTGTGGCTAAATACACAAAGGCAAAGAAGGGTTTCCTTTTTCTTGCCTTTATGGACCTTAGCAGTGCCTCGACTGTGTCACACATAAATTGTGGTGGGTTATGTCCTCTATAGGGGTTGATCCTGACTTTATCCATCTGTTAAATCATCTTGATCCAAATGTCGCTGCTAGAATTCATTTTGGTCCAGGAGGAGTGTCTACCAGACCATTTCAAATAAAGAGAGTCAGGCAGGGAAGTCTTTTGATCATTTTCTTATTCTCCCTATATCATCATCATTTAAGCTTTATTTTGACTATTCAGATCACAAAAGCTACAAAACACATACGTAATGAAACACAGTTAAAAATGTAAAAAAGAAAGAAGTCGCACAGGGCATCCAGCAATAGACATGTTATGTTATGTTATGTTATGTTAAATAGTTTGTAGAGCGCGTGAATCACCCCCGTATGGGTCTCTAACGCGCTGGCAAAACTGTGCAAGAATGTAAAAGAGATGTCACTCCGTGAACATGGTGGTTTTCAGAATCTTCCAGAACCTAAGGTAGTCAGAGCATTGTCTGAGCGAGAGGGGGAGCTGATTCCAGACCAGCGGGGCTTGATAGGAAAAGGATCTACCTCCCATCCGTGCTTTCTTTATCCTAGGAATAAGTAGCAAAGATTTAGAGCATGATCTCAGTTCACGGTTAGGGATGTATTGGTGGAGCCTTTCAGCAAGATATATCGGTCCGGGGCCCCACAAAGCTTTGTGTGTCAAGCAACAGAGCTTAAACATGACTCGTTTCCTCACCGGCAACCAGTGCAAGCGTTGGAGCAGCGGAAGAGAGGCTGATCTAAATGGTGCGTTGGTAACCAGTCGTGCAGCGGTGTTTTGCACAACCTGCAAGCGGCTGAGGACAGATTCATTAGTGGCAACCAGAAGAGCATTGCAGTAGTCTATTTTACTCAACACAAGAGCTTGAACAAGCGTCTTGAGGAAAGAATCCGGGAGGTAGGGAAGAGCTTTCCTCAGGAGGCTCAGGGTGTAGAAGCATGCACTGACTATATGAGATACATGGTCGTTCATAGTCATAGCCTGATCGAAGCGAACACCGAGGTTCTTTACTGTTAGTTTAGGCTGGGGAGCGGGGCCCAAATCAGTTGGCCACCAGGAAGGTGACCACATAGTGGGGGCATCTCCATAGAGAATGATCTCTGTTTTGCTGGCATTCAGCTGAAGATAGCTCATCCACTCCAAAATAGCTAGCATACCCAGGGAGAAGGTTGATTGAGCTGTCGGTGAGGATTTATCAAAAGGGAAGATAAGTTGGGTATCATCAGCATAGGATACGGGGATGAACCCAAGAGATCTTAGAAGAGAGGCAAGGGGGGCCACATAGATATTAAATAACGTTGGGCTCAGACAGGAGCCCTGTGGCACGCCCTTGTTCAGACTTTCGGTGGTGGAACGGAAAGGGCCTAGGTTGAGGGTTTGTGTGCGTTCGGAGAGGAAGCTAGTTACCCAACTCATTGCCATTCCCCCTAGTCCAGTCGCTTTTAATCTTCCGAGCAGGGTCAGATGGTCCACCGTATCGAAAGCGGCGGAGAGATCTAACAGGACTAGGATGGCAGATTGTCCCTGATCGAGAGTCCATCTAATGCAATCAGTAACCGCTACCAGAGCGGTCTCGGTACTATAGTTTGCACGGAACCCTGATTGGGACGGGTCCAGGTAACCAGTTGCCTCGATATGGTTTGAAAGATGCTTATTCACGTGTTTCTCTAGGACCTTGCTCAGGTAAGGGAGGAGGGAGATAGGGCGCAGGTTGGAAAGGTCATCCATGGGAAGTTTATTATTTTTACGCAAAGGGATAGCCTGTGCTGCTTTCCAAGCAGGGGGAACCTGCCCCTTTCTTAAGGGGGAGTTAAGAAGTGAGGTGACGGAGTCTGCAAGTACGTGTGCTACAGAAGCTGAGATTTTTGCAGGCATAACGTCTAGGGGGGAGCCGGATTTAACATTGCACATTAGTGCAATGGTCTCGTCCCGTAAGAGAGGAGGAAAGGCCAACAGAGTTGTATGTTTGGCAGCAGGAGGATTACCAGTGTCATCAGACCGTGGTGTAAGGGGGGTTTTAGAGAATTTATCATAGATGTTGTCGATTTTTTGAATGAAAAAAGAACTGATTTTATTACAAAGAGGCTGGGAATAATTATTGTCCAAATCACAAGCTTTAGGGCAAATAAAATCTTGCAAAATTTGGTGGAGAATTTTAGGAGCATTGCCTGCCTGACTTAGCTGAGAGGCTATGTATGATTTGCGAGCTTGTTTTATTTCATTATGGTAAAGGGTGCGAGCAGCTCTGTAGTTCACTTTGTCAGTGTCAAGGTGAGTACGACGGCACCTTCTTTCCAGGTTTTTGCAGCGGCTTTTAGTTGTACGTAATTCGGGAGTAAACCAGACAGCCAAATAGCTCCTGGGAGCTTTAGTGCAAGTCTTTACCGGGGCAATAGAGTTAATGGTTGCTAAAACAGAAGCGTTAAAGAGAGCAAGATTCTCTTCAATATTATTTGTCTGGGGGTACCGGGGGTATGAAAGCTGATGAAAAGGATTCAGGATGGATTTTATACCATTGTCTATAGGAAATTTGGGTGTGTGCTGCCGATAAGGTGGACTTATGCGGGCATTGCACATGGAAGTTAATAAACGCATGATCTGTCCAGCACATAGGGCGGGGAGCCCTACAGGTAAGCCGATCAGTGTTGGAAAATATTATGTCGATAGTATGCCCTGCCGTGTGTGTAGGACCATCATTCTTTTTGGTGAGGTGCAATGTAGATAGGTCGGAAATAAAGGCTGATATTTCCGGAAGTGAAAGGTTTTCGCTGTGTATATTAAAATCTCCCAGTAATAGGAAATTCTTGGAGGCAATCACATGAGGGGCTATTATTTCCATTAGTTGTGAGGAAAAATCCTTCACAGGGCCCGGGGGAAGATAGACCAGTGCCGCTTTCCATGAGTCAAGAATGACCATTTCCATGACATGCAAAAACTTGTATCACAAGATTGTTGTTTAGCAGCAAGTTGCCTACATGGCTAAAACATGTTAGAACAGTATGGAGAAAAGAAATTACATAGGGTGCTCAATTTAACTCCCCACAACAATTAAAATTGAAGACCAGCCCATGTATCAGCCAGCAAATGGATACCATATCTGTCCCGCAACAGCCAATTGAGAGTTATACACCATGAAATCTTTCATACATTTAAAAATAGGATTCGTTGGTTAAAAGCTAGTGTAAAATATAAAAACTAATTAAGACAATAATAAAAACATCTAAGAGAGGATCTCTCAGGTTTGACCTTAAGGTCCTCCCTTAACAATCGGGTTATGCAATTAATCTACACTAAAGTACTTGTGCAACATCTAGTGCAAGTGAGGGTAACCTAAGTTTAGTGACTAGGACCCGAAAAGCAACTCAGACTAGGGATCAACCTGGCTATTGCTGAGGTGATCTCGTAAGTACCTTCCTTCTAATACCCCACATGTGGCTTAAAAACATAGCCATAGTGCAAGTAAAGAGGGGCCTGGTGTCCGACTTCAATATGCAAAGTGCATCCCAGTGGTTCTGTGTGCCCAATTGTCGGCAAACCGGTTTGAGCCACTTGTCCCTGTGGTGCGTGTAAGCAGGGCATGCAAACAGCACATGGACTACGGACTCCAACGGGGCATTGCAACCAGGGGAATTGCTTGGACTTGGAGAGTTAGGGTGCCACTTAGCTGTAACCTCTCTCACAGGAAGGGTACCAAACCTAAATTGAATATATAAAGTCCTGTCCTGGGGGCTTTGGATTATGTCTAGGTAGGGTTCCAACGATCTACCCTGTTTGTGGAGAAGGAATTCCTCGGTGAGTTTCCCTTGATTAGGCTTGATAGACTCGCATTGCTCCACCCATTTCCAATAGTATTTCTTCAGGACCTCTTTTCGAAGCAGGGTGGGGTCTGGCTTGTCCCAAAGACCCTTGAGCCCGACATTTAACACCAATTTTCTGACGTTTCTAATCTACCCTACCTTATTACACATGTCAAGACGGATGACCTCTGCCAGGGCTTCCGCAAAGGGCAGTAGCTCCGGTGTCCTCATAATGCATGCCCAATAAAGCAGTGAGCGGAGCCTCGCTCTGTCGCTAATAGTGCGTCTGCCCATTTCGAGCATTATGGGTGTAATCGGGGTACTTTGGGGTAGTATCACGAGGTTCCTAAGAAATTTGTTTTCTGAGGTACTAAGCTCGGATGTCTTGTCAAAACCCCACAGCTCTGCACCATCAAGCGCTGCGCTAACCGCCTTCAGATCATAGACCTGCAAAGTGGCAGCAACCGGTCTACTTTGCGAGGAGCGATGTTCCTTCCCTAGCGCACCCGTAACATGCTTATAGCTCAGTTACATCTTGGTTATGTGGGGATTCCAAGACATTCAATCTGAAAAGGCGGACACCTAGGTAGTCAAAGGTACCGACTCTTTCCAGGGGGGACCCATCTAACACTACACTGTCTTTAAAGGACTGATGCCGATTAAAGGAAATTAATTTAGTTTTGGTAGTGTTAATACCAAACCCCTAGAACGATTGGAATCTATTGAGAAAAATCTGAAGTCCTGCCAGGGTCTTAGACACCATCAGGGTATCGTCTGCAAACAATAGGGTTGGTACCTTGTCTGCGTTTGGAGGTTCTTGTTGCAGAAAGCTGACCACCCCGTTCATGTATAATGAAAAAGGGTGGGAGCCAAGCCACAACCTTGGTGCACTCCCCTACTAACTGGGATACGCTCTGTGAGTTGTCCCTGCGGCCCCCATCTGATCTGTACATACTTTCCCTCATGTAATCGAACGAGCAAGCTGAGGATAGGTGGAGGAATCCCGATATCATTGAGCACGAGCCATAGCTTGTGCCTGGGGACTAAGTCGAAGGCAGTCTTTATATCGATGAAAGCTAGATAAAGACTGTCCGACCGATCACAACAACTTTCCAATACAGGAGCAGGAGACCAAATACTTGATCGATAGTCCTCGTCATTTTCCTAAAACTAGCTTGATATTGGGATAGGATTGCATTTTCTTCCTCCCAAGCCTGGATTTTATGCAGAAGGCCTCTACAGAAGATCTTTTGGAGGGCATCATGCAAGCTGATAGGCCTATAATTTGAGCATTTGCCTCTATCCCCTTTTTTATAAATTGGAACCACCTCTGCCCCCTTCCATGACCATGGGACTGGAGCACCATTGACCATGGCATTGGAGAGAAGTAAGATATAATTAGCCCAGCTTGGAATATCCGATAAGAATAAGTCCCCCGGTATGCCATCAGGCCCTGATGCTTTAGACCGTATTATTCTGCTTAGAGAGGACTTAATCTCACCCAGATTAAAAAACGTATCTGTCGAATGCTGGATAAAGGGCCCAGCTTCCTCCATAATGGGCGTCTCCCCCGAGGCCGAATAAAGCTTCAGAAAATTATCACACCAGGCCTGGTCAGTGATATAAGTGGGTGGTGATTGGGCCCCTGCTTGGTTACCCCAGGTAACTAGGGACCAGAAAGATTTAGAATCTTTCTCCGTGCACGCTTGCTTTAATTGCTGCCGCTGGGATTCATCCCATGCCCATCTTGCTTGATGCAAGGTTGTCTTATAGTTCTTCCTAGAGGCTTTTATTACGGCACCATCTTTTACTGTGATGGCTGATGCTAGGGTTAAGCGCGCACATTTGCAATCCCTTGTGCAATCCTAAAGTAAGAGCTAAAGCGAGCAAAGATACGTGTAAGGGCAGTAACTATCTCACCCTCTCTACCTGGGCATGTGACCAGAGACTGAAGCTCGATAGTGCCCGCTTCCAAATCATTGTGTATGTTCCTAATCTTATCTTCCTGTAAGATTATCTTCCGCCATCTCAGTGTACGCCTATCATTGGATTGATGGACCTCCTTGGTGTTGCTCAGTTGGGAGCCTCTCAAAGAAGCAGAGAGATCGTCCCACGGGGGCTTCATAATAAGACAAAGGGGATTGTGATCACTGTCTGTTGTAACACCCACACTCATATTGATCACATTCTTCCAAAGCCCCACATCAAGGAGGATATAGTCGGTGCGGGTTGGACCACTGATCCTATTGAATGTATTTGCACCAAACCTATCCGAGGGAGTTCTTCCGTTCACCGCCCTTAGCCAAAATTCTCCACTTAGGGTGTTCACTTGGAGCGCCAGCTTCGTCCATTTCCTAACTGGAGGGAGGTCTAATTGGGGGATAGACCATCTAGAGTTGTCTTCGTTCGTCCACATTATGTCCTCTATGTCTAGGGGCTCAAAGGTGGTATTAAAGTTGCTCGCTAATAATAATCTTGAGTAGGTTCAACACGTATCTAACTCCTCTTCCAAAAGTGTGAGCATGGGCAAAGGTCTCCCCCATTGGTTCCCCTCACATACATTTGTTAAATAGATCAATAGAATCACCCCCCTTAGGACCCTTAATGCGTACCTCCAGGATATCTGGACTAGGGCTTGGAAGAAGGGTGATCTGGCATCCCAGCGCAATCCCCACCCATATTATCAATCCTCCATCTGGACTCCCTCTTCCGCTGGTGGTTGCTGGTGAGCAATAGCATGCATAGCCAGATTTGAATAAGGGGACCAGGCTCCAGGTCTCCTGGAGAGTACAAATATCAAATCCTTCAATTAAGGTGTTCTAGTGAGGGAGTGACATTTTGCTTCTTAATCCTGCTACATTCCAGGAAACTATTCTAAGCTGCCGGTCAGATTCCGGTCTGGGATGCGGATCAGGAACTGGGCTAGCGGGGCAGGGGCTGGTGGAGGACTGCATAATTACCTGGCGGTTGATATTTCTGCCAGAGTTGGGCTCTCTGGAAATAAAACAAGGACCTCCCTCCCCAAACTCCTGTGCAGTTTCTTCCCCCAGCCCTGTAGCCCTGTGTAGTCAATGGACTAGCCCGCATGGTCATGTTTGTTTTGTGTATGGAAAGAGGTGCAGCGTTATGGTGCTCCTCCCCCTGGAGTCAATCATTCATATCTAATTGAGAGCCCCAGATAGCCCCACCACAGTCAACAGGGAAGCCAGCAACTCTTCGCATTTGTGAGTTATAGCGCTTAAATTGAATTTAAGAGGAGTCAGGGGAGCAAGTACGATATTCCAAAGCAAAAAGACCCTCTGCCAAATCAACACCCTTAAAAGTTAGTTCAATACAGTCATAGGGTTGGTCAGGAGATGTAAGTCTTCTTGCCCCGATGATATCATCACGGATCATAGAACGACAACCCCTGACGTGGTGAATCTAATGGATCTCTTTTTTAGTCAGTGCATCTTTTCCCTTATACCCCGCACTCCCTGTAAGTTTGGGAACATTAACCATATGCATTTTACGAGCTAATGCTGAGTTAATAGGGGGTGGTAAGTTTGGCTTTGGCCTATAGTGTTTTAAAAGTACCAAGTCTTGGTGCAAGATTTTGCTTCTTACCCCTAAGTGTTTGGGAAGGCTATTTCCAGGCATTATAGTGGGGAAATAATTAGTCTGGGTGACATTTTGGTAGGCTGGTGCTTGGGTGTGAGAAATAGTAGCATGGTGTGGACAGGGTTGCCTGTGGGGAGGGCAAGCCCTTTCCGATGTACCAGGCGAAAGTGGAACGGGTCCAGTACTAGTTAGTTGGTTAACTGTTCCCTGGGCGGGCTCAATGGGCAGTTGAGATCGCGTGTCATTTTGTAGCAGTTGCTTGAGCAAAGCTGTAAGCCCATCAATCATAGATCTTAAGGTCCCTACCTCAGTTCTAAGGTCGCTGACGAGCTGATAAGAACATTGATTACTACAACCGTGGTTGGAAGCAGGTGCAGGTGATGGTTCACCCAGCCCTTATGGGCCTGATGGCCCAACGAGTCATCAATCAAGTCAGATAGGGAGGTGAACCTATCAGTGCACTCAAGTGCAGGCTCAGGCTGGCTTGTATGGTGTCTAGTGGAATCTATAGGTGGTGAGTGGACCCTCACAATATGAGACACTTCCCTGTTTACTCAACAAAGCCCCCTTGGTTGACAATCTTCTGAACATATCCAGGATGGAAGGTGGGCCAGTGGAGCTGGTGGAGGGTTGCCTAACTGCAGGACAGGAGTCGGGCCTGGTTCAACATCTAAGATGCCTTTGCATTCACATATCAGGCAGTCAATGCGATCCAGGATTTAGTTGTTGCCAGGTGGCAATCCTACTCCAAATCTGGTCACTACTTTACAGGAAGAGTATCATATGGGAGTGATTGAGAGCGTTTGGACAGCAAGAGTTTTGATGTCACCAGGGAGCTGAGGTCCGCCCAATAAAACAGATACAAAATAAGAAACCCTTTAGAACACACAAGGAAAAAAAAGACAAGAACTGGTAATCAAAGGGACGAAGGTTGTAATTAATTCAATTCAATTAAATTAACCAGGGAGGGGCAAAAGTCAATGTCCAATTCGATGTCCATCAAAAAAGTCAATATCAAGTCACAGCTTGAGGGGCAGAGAAAGGCTAGCCGTGGGCCAACAAGGAAACAAAATGGGAGAGTTACAGCACCCTGCAAGGCAGGGAATGACTCCTGACACAGCTGTCCTGAACAAAACGCACAGGGGATGGCCCTGCCCTGCTTCTTCCTAGTAATGATGGGCAAGGAAGGGACCGCCCTTGGCCTGGCCTTCGCCCGTGCTTGGCCAGCGCGTGCCCTGCTTTGCGGGAATGAAGACGCACTTATGAGCGCGAGACTGCTGTCCTAGGCCCCTCCTTCTGGGGCGGTGTATCTTGAGCCAGGGAGTCCCACTCTGGCTGGCACAACAAGGCGGGAGCAAAGCAAATGTCCCGCGGCGTCCCGCATCCCGGGAATGAAGACGCGCTTATGAGCACAAGACTGCTGCCCTTGGCCCCTCCTTCTAGGGCGGTGTATTCTGGGACAGGGAGTCCCACACTGGCTAGCACAACAAGGCAGGAGCAAATCAAATGTCCCGCGGCATCTCACGTCGCGGGAATGAAGACGCACTTATGAGTGCGAAACTGCTACCCTTGGCCCCTCCTTCTGGGGCGGTGTATCCTGGGACAGGGATTTCCACTCTGGCTGGCACAAAAAGGCGGGAGACAAGCAAATTTCCCATGGAGTCCCCAAGTAAATGTCACGCTGCGTATTCACACTATATATAAATGGCCAAAACAGGTCGTCCTGAAATCTTTACTGATCTACCAAAGCTGGGCTCCTGCTTAATAACAGGCCTATGGCACGCAGATGATGCTGTTCTTCTACCCAGTACAGCAAATGGGTTACATGTCCTGTTGGATACATACACTATGTTTATGGATTCGCTGGACTTAGAAGTGAACCTCACCAAGATGTATGCGATGATCTGCAGGAAGGGCATTCCTAAAACGAGGAAATTTGTTGTAAAAAACACTATGATTGTAACTATTCTTACTTTATATTATTTTGGGGTTCTATTTGATAATTAAGGGAAGTGGATACCCCAAATTCAACTCAAATCTGATCAGCTAAGGAGGACGGCTACCACAGTCTTTTCATTTGCCTCTCAATTAGGGTCTAGACCTATCAGCACATGCTTGCAATATATATATATGTAAAAGTGTCTCAGCAGTTACCAATGGCTCAAGTATCTGCAGATATGAGGATTGCCAGGCTGTACAACGCGCTGAGACTATCATTCTCAGAACACTTTTGGTTGTTTCTCATATGACTTCAGCTTTTACCTCTCATAAGGAGTTGGGTATCCCCTATTTAGAGGGTATTATAAAATGCGACCAATCCTGTCATGGTATTCTAGCTGGACCAAGCCTAAATCCACCTTAAACAGAGCTCGAACTTTAGATTGTTTGATCCTTGATTGTTTATATAAAATTGACTGGACGAACTGTATCAGGTCATCCTATCAATCTCCGAGCCTTACTTTGGGTACTAGTGAAGTAGTATTTTCTGTAAACTTGTGAAATTCTCAAAACTTTAATGTAAGCAAATTCTGGTAAGTCAGGCGATAATTTTAACTCTGTTTCTTGATAATATGCCCCCAAGTTCTCTACTTAGGCCCTGTTTGCACAGGGTTCTGCATGATTTTAATGCCTGGCAATAAGTAGCAACACAGCTAGGTATTTTGCTCCTGTCACAAAAATAGTAGAAACTTTCAAGTGTCTGCCTGTGGCTTCAGAGCAAAAAAAGGGCCAGAAGACAGACTGCAGACATCAGAAACTCAGCGAGAGAACCTCACACTCCATGCTCGCCCCAGGGCCTGCCCAGACACATCAAACGAGCCGCCAAATCCATTAATAAATGCAGTAAACCAGACTGTGATACAGCACGTCTAAGGCTCTCATCTGAAAATCACTTTGTGTTGAAACCAGAAGAGCACAGCATGTACCTCCACTAAACCTGGACAGAAACCAAACATATTGGAAGTGAGGAATCTACATCAAAGGAGAAACATGCCACTTGACATTAAATAAACATAGCAAATATGTGGAATGCCTCTGAAGCTCCAAGGAGAAACAAACATACAGAAACTCTTAGAAACTTTAACCGAAGGATGTATTCATGAATGAATTCATCGTATATGATAACAAGCATTGGCATAGCCAATAGGTCTTGCCTTTGGGACCTTATAAGTGTTTAGCCAGAGCTATCGAGTTTGCAAATGTGTCTAAGCTATGTTGTAGAGTAGTGTGTCTTGTGAGCAGCATTCTTGCAGAGTTATAATAAAAGAGTGTTATAAGCATTTGTGTTACCTTATTTATAAATAAGATGATATTATGTATAACTGAACGACTTATTAAAAAAGAAAAAATGAAAGTAGCGCTTTACTGTAAAACTCTGTAAAGTGGCGCTAATGTGCGTGGTTGTGAATAAAGCCAATCTGGCCACTTTGTGACTAATCTATCTTGCTTTATTTTATTTATTTATTTTACGTATTTTGAAACTTTTTTTCCTCTCCGTCCCTGAGGCTGCACTTTGGAATACAAAAATGTCAGAAAAAGACAACATTTCCTGCACAAGCGCTTTTCTTTTTTGGATCCATTTCACATAAAGGAAAGGAGAGGAAGAGAGCGTATGAGCTGTTTCTTAAAGACATGGTTTTCAGCAAGTGAGGAGGAGCGAAAAAGAGACAGAAAGAGAGGGACTAGGAGGAAGAACCAGAGATGCGTGGGGTAGCAGCAGAGCAGAAGTAAACACCGACTGTCCTTGTCTTCTCTGGGTTAAGAAGGGAAACACCTAGCCCTTTTCCTTCTCTGCCCTCCCCGCCCATCCCCGAACGGCTGAGTCTTATCTCTAGGACGTGGCTATTTCTGCCGTCCTGAGATGCATTTCTAAAATTAACAAGCATTGGCATAGCCAATAGGTCTCGCTTTTGGGACCTTATAAGTATTTAGTTATGCAACTGTTGCATAGCTAAACACTTATAAGGTCCCAAAAGCGAGACCTATTGGCTATGCCAATGCTTGTTTGTTTTTTTACGTGCAGGTAGGTGGCAGAAGCAACGCAGAGGGTTAATCTGTGGAGAAGCAACACAAAGAGCGCAGGTAGAGAATTAAGCAATACAGTGGTGAATTGACACAGAGGGCGGGGCAGAAGCAACATAGAAGGCACAGGTGGGGAAAAAATATGGAGGACGATGGGAAGCAGAAAGCAACACGGATGAGAGAGAGGAACCGGAAGCTGTTGCGAGAAGCACATATTGGCAAGCTCAATAATGAGGAGTCTGGAGACAAGCACACTTGCGAGAGAGCAACACAGAGTGCGGCAGAGAGAAGAGCAGCACACAGAGAGACATCTGGAAAACAAATGCAGTTTTATAGAGCATTTAAAAGAAAATAAATTAAAAAGGTAATGCTTCAAAAGTGACCAGTGGAAAGATACAAGTAATGCGTCCATGCTCCACGGGAGGGACAAACACATGAAGAGGAGGGAAACCTATGGCAACTGACCATTAAGAAACAAGAGAGAGACAATGAAGCCAACCAATGGTAAGCAATAGGCGACCTCTAAGCCTACTGTTAATAAATAAAATGCCCAGTCGAGACCTAAAAATGAAATTCTGACTAAAACCTTACAGTGTAACTGAAGTTTTGTAATCGCCCCATAGTGGTAATAGCACCTATTTAGCAAAAAGCTATATAGGTAAAGTACATGCAGAAGGGTAGAGTCACTGCCATGTGCATCATTGGCCACTGGAAATGTAGAAACGAAAGCTGGGGTCATAAAGTCAAATAAAGGAAGCAACAGAAGAAGCATGAGGTTGTTTTTCCGTGCACTCATTTTATGCATTTAAGTGTCTCGCTTAATTTTGCTTGTCGTTTGAATTCCCATGTTTTAACACAACGTTCCGCTCGACTCGAAACTTAATAGCTGCTCCCGAGGCGTAATCATTTAAAATATGGGGCAGCAAATGAGCATGAAGAAAGCAAACACCGCTGCCAGCTAAAACCGAGAGATTACCTAGAGTCGAAAATGCGTACAGAATAAGAGGTTGTTAGAGGAAGTAAGCAATTAATAGGGTTAAATGAAGGTTGACTGGGGGCTGAACAAGTAGTTCTTGATTCAAATTGCTCCAAACAGCAGCTACTCGTCTACACAGGTTGCTGCAACTTAAGTTACACCTCTATTGCAGACACTCGATTCGTTTATACCCTGCAACATACAAAGGCAGAACTGCTGAAAGCAAGCTTCTGCAACAGACCCACCAAGGGCAAGCCTTAATTCCTCGCAGCTACCATTGTTTTTCCTTCCCCGGCGCTCTCTCCCCGTTAGGACAGCTCGGTAAAGCAGAGATCACACAGTCAAAGGGAGCTCACCCGCAGCAGCCGAAAGACAGAGGTGTGTAAAGTCTGCGGGGCGCCGGTGTTTCCGTACTAGAAGCCCACCAGAAGCGATACAACCCCACCAGAAGTGATGTGTCTGGGGGCACGCGGCACTGCAGGCAGAGTCGGGCAGGATCAGTTTCCAGTGCATTATTACAGCGTGGAACGCACCCGGGGGAGCTGCGCGCACGCATGCTGCAGCCCGTCAGTAAACGCACGGTGGCATTTTAGGAAGTTTACAGTTCACACAACGTTGGCTTTTAGGAGGATTAAAAAGAAGCAGGAATGGAAACAAACGCCCCGCGGCCGCGAAAGTGAAAGTAATTGCAGTCAGCACGGCGATCAAACATCAGAGCGCCCGTGCGGCCCCGAAAGTGAAAGTAATTCCGGTCAAGCGCGGCGCGCGCGCCCGCGCACATGCACTGTAGCTCTAGGCTGGCCTGGTAGCACTTTTTGGAGCCCTCTCAATAAGTCTCGCCAGACCAGCGCATGCTCTGGGTCAGGCGAGACCTAAAAAAAGTAGGAGAATGGATTGCATTAAATTAAAGATGTTGGGGCACACTGGGCAGGGGGATTCGCAGTGCGAGGACTCTCTGCCATGAGAAACCCGCAGCTGTGTGTGTGCTTGGAGGGTGAGGTAGGGCTCCGAGTGTGAGGAGGGAGTGGGGAAGCCACAAACAAACAGGTAGCCACAGAAGCGAAAGTGAAGGCTGCCCTAATATCGATATGTCCAAAACAAAGTGCGGCATCCGTGAAGCTGTGCTGACGATCGGACGGAAAGGAAAAGAGCGCGCAGGAACCAACATATATTAAAAGCAGAATAATGCCAAAGTAATAGAGGCAGTCGCCTGGGAGGGTGCAAAATGCCAAAACGCGTGACTAATTTACCCTATCCACTAAATAAAAGCAGGCATTTAATGAGAGCACTAACAGAAGCCAATAGAAACAAGCATTTGCAATTAAATCGGTCTCGCCTTTGAGACCTTATATGTATTTAGCTTCCTTTTCTTTTGGTGCAGGGCAGCGCAGCAAAGTGACTTACTGCGCTCCCCTGCATCAAAATCTTGTAAATGAGGCCCTGTGTGTGTATTACTTTGCCAACACTGGCAACAAAATACCATAAGGGTAGGGATTACAGGCAATGGTTGCAAGACTCAGGGATGGGTTTGCATCCCAACTTTTCCAAGGGCACAATATGCAATTTTAAAGTGTATATCACGCTCCCCAGTGCCTTACTAGGACAAGTCAGAGGTCACAGTTATTTGTCTTTTTTGGTGGACAGTATGTCTTTTGAACCCTGGCAACTACACTGACCCTTTCAAAATATGACCCCTTGAATTAAGGTGCTGTTACACACAAGCTCCTCTCAAACAACTGGCATAAATAAATACACATTTGCCACTACTGCAGTCAGTGCATTTATTATGAAAATCTTCTTTGTACACACATTAAATAACCACCTTTTCAGACACACACAGGGGTGCAGTTGAAAAGCAGCACACTTGTAAATGTGAATTTACTTCAGTCAAAACACATCTGGCAGGCTTTGTGTTCAAGGATGTGATCACTGGAGTCAGGCCATGAGTGGAAAGAGCAAAGCGGTGCATAACCCGCACTTAGCCCACTCCAATTCGTACAAATGCCACGTATAACTTTATGAATAAATTTACATCAGCCAGTTAACAAACGCTGACAAAGCCAATTGCTCTCGCACAACTGACCCTATTGGCTCTGCCAATGCTGGTTTGCTTTTGGGATCTGTGCAAACAATATTATCATCCTCCTTAGTTTAGGGGCTTATTTAGGATGCGCCGGAAAGGCTGCACAGTTGCTTTGTTTAACTCTGTAGCCTTACAAACAGTTCTGAATGAGTTACAAGGAGTGGGAATACCAAAACACATGTCTGAACTTCCATTGGACTCCGGCCGCCCTTCAGATGAGCGGACTGTACTCTAGAACGAGCTATACCGCGGCAGCAACCCTGCCCTATAGAGCGGGTGTGTACTAAGTCGAGGCTCATATTGTTTGCCCAGAACTCAGTTTGTTAGTAAAATTTAAACTACAGCATAAAATCTATAAAACGAAAGACGCGCTCACCGGTCCAGGCACTGTGCATGTTTGACGGTAATCTTATTGTCATTCAAGTTCTAACATAAAGGTCTGAAGATAAAACTATAGCATTTATTGCTAGCTACGGCGAGGCTTTAGGCGGTGGGAAAATTGTGCGCTGGTGGACGAGGAGACTCGAGATCTAATCCCAGCTTCTCAATTTGACTACACGTGTGATCCTGAACAGATAGTTCTCTCTCTCTTCCTATTTCTCCCAGAATAGGGGGAGATTACACTGTGCTGCAGGGAGATATTAACTTCTGTGTATAAAACGAGACATTAAAACTTTGAATGTATAGCGTTGTGTGCTTCAGTATTGTGCAATCATATGCAACATGGAAATAATTTTGAAGTTCTGAGGCAAACGTGGTTGGGTATGCGGTAAGTACATCATGATCCCACACGTAGTGGACAGAAACTGGAAAACAGCACATAGGGGATTCGTTTTTCAAAGAAGGCAATATTAAAGAGTTTTTACATAGCAGAGAAGGTCTGTTTTTTTGGGACTAAAACACATTTTTGGCTGTGGTTTAAGGACTACTTGTTGGAAATTGGAATAATGTTTTGGGAATTTTGAACAAAACTTAAGTTTAATTTCTCGATGTGTGATGCACTGCGGCATTTCGCGGTTTCGAAGGTCACACGACATACAGGCAAGTGGACACATTTGAGGCACAAAGTTTATATTTAAAATAACTATTTTACATGGGCTTAATGTCTTTTTCAGACTGTTAAGTGCACAACTTATAGCAATTTATGTTTATGTGTATGTTTAGGAAAATCGCTTTTTTTCAATCTGATAACTGACTGGAAAAGGGACGCTTTGTTCTCGTGTTCTCGAGGGGCTACCAACCAAAAATCCTGAGTCCGTGCAAGCCCCTTTAACGTCCTCATCTTTACAAATACTACGCTAACAAGGTGTTTAGTCTGTATCAAACTACGAGTAACCCATAATGTTATATGGTTTAAATCCTTTGTCAATTTAAAAAAACTAAAATACTGCAATGGGCGATTTTGCAGAGTGGCTGTGAACGAAGAGGGTGTTCGGTTTGTAGGAAAGTTGCACCAGCAGAGATACACGCACGACAGCTCTAACCCATGTGCACGGCTTAATAAACAAGCTCTCGGCTTTGGCAAAGGCAGCCGCTTGTTTATAATTGCATCGCGCTTTCACTTTAAGTGAAAGCACGATGCAAAAATAAACACACGGCTGCCTTTGCCAAAGCCGAATGATAACAAAAAAGTGAGGAGCGGCTAATTCGGAGACACTGTCTCCCGCCGCCAGTAAAAGATGCAATCCCGGTGGGCGGGGCCAAAAGGAGACAGGGGGGTAACCAGGAGGGACTAAAAACCCTCCTGGACAATCAGAACACCCGGTTTTGCATAATTGGTGACGCACAATGACGCGCACGAATGCAAAACATAGGCGGAGCAGAAAGCGAGCTTCTCGACTTGTATCGATTCCAAGAAGCCCTCGTATAACGAGTGCAGCGCATGCGCTGCTTTCGTCAGGCCGAGACCTAAAAAGGGGAGTTTCTTCCACCACACATACCAGATACAGCATGCCTCGAAGAGCAGCGCATGCGCGCTGCACTAAGTTCGACCTCAATGGCATCCACTCAAGAGCTTAGAAAGGATTTCATGAAAAAAAAGTGAATGACATGGACAAAGGCTCGGAGGAGAAATATTCAAGTTTAAATCCAGTTTAAGAATCATTAAAGGCATACTCATTAAAAGAGTCATTAACGGCAGAATATTCAATGTCATATCATGGATGCAACTAGCAATGTTCTATAAAATGGGAATCAAAGATTACTTTTACTTTAATCTTCAATGAGCTGCATCCTAAAAATAACAGTCTTTGATTCAGTGATGATAAGAAGCACCAAGAAGACAGGCAAACCTGCTTGCTATTTGAAACTATATATCTACATGTGAACTCTTAATGTAGCTCCCCTCCACAGCTCACACTAATCTTCTTTAATATTTTCCAGTCCCCACACCTGGGAGAATAGCAAGGACTACAACGTAGAAAAGTTGGACGCTATTTGGATGACACAATAACAACCCCCTATTTCTTAAGGTAGCACTGTAGGTAGTGCTAGTTCAGGAACAAGGGAAACTTCTGCAGCTCAGAAACAAGGAATGCTAATGCTCAGGAGTCCAGGTAGCACTGCAGGCAGTGCGAGTTCAGGAACAAGGGAAACTTCTGCAGCTCAGGAACAAGGAATAACTAAACCTCAGGAAACACTGGAAACAAGGATATCAAAACCTCAGAAAACAAGGGTCGGTCTCACCGGTACACAGCTACAATGACCAATATTGGACTGAAGAGAGATGGGGCTTAAAAGAGCACACAGCAATCACATGCATCAGGTGTGAGCAGGCTAGCAGCAGCCAGCACAGATGAGCTTTGCCTGCAGGGGTGGAGACGAAGCAGTGAGCAGGGACGTCTAGGTAATGGAGTTTCAGACATGATCAGGCTGGATTCAAGCATGAGCAGGCTGGCTTACACAAAACCCAGATTGGGAATTGATCTGCCATTTCTAAGTAGAGTCCAAATGGATGGACATCAGTATGTACATGATGGGGAGGGTCTGAAAGCTTATTAGAACACTGGAGAGCCCCACAGTTCAGTTGTGACAATAAATTGATTAAGGGCCCACTCACACAACTTACTATATGGGGACTAGCCTGTCTGCTCTTCTACTCCAAAAACAGGGTCAAGACTGATTTGCATATGGCAGGGTCCAAACTGGAATGGCATGGTGAGCAAAAAACACAATGGATTTAGGATCAGATCTCTGTACTGGGGTGAATGTATAACATTGTTCTGCATTCTGTCCATCAATTGTTCTTTTTGCATTTGTCACCCCGAGTGGGACGGGTATGCCCAGACTTGGGTCCCGTGCTCTCCATGCCACAGGAGTCAAGCTATCTTGGCTGATGAGGGCTGAAAGCCTGAAACCAGTCCTAGGATGCTTGTTCCCATTGGGCGCAGGGTCAAGACTGATTTGCATATGGCTGGGTCCAAACTGGAATGGCATGGTGAGCAAAAAAACAATGGATTTAGGCCAGATCTTTGTACTGGGGTGAATGTATGACATTGTTCTAAATTCTGTCCATCAATTGTTCTTTTTGCATAAGTAATTGGGGTATTTCCCTTCATCGCACCAGTTGCTGTTCCTCTCTGGGGGCCGTAATGTGGCCAAGCGGCGCCAGAGCACCATAAAAACTGCAGAGGTGTCCCACAGTGCGGGGGCCTCCACTGCACCAGTTGTTGTTCCAGAGGACTACCAGTGAGTATCTTTTTTGTTTGACTAGATATCCTGGGGTTTCGTGTTCAAGCTGAGTTAATCAATGTTGCCCCCCTTGTGTCACTTTGGGCATCGGGTCGTTTTGCCTTGGTCCCTGTTTGATCTAGCGTAATGGGAAAAAGGAAGGCACAGCCTGTGACCCCTTAGGGACAGCCATGCCTCACTATTTTTTTTTTTTCTTTTTTTTTTTTTGAAACCGTTTATTACAGAATCCAAAAGATATACAAAGATGGGCCTACAACCTTCAGGCCGGCCGCTAGCAAACAGAAAGAGCATATAATACAAACAGTAGAACACACGCTGCGGCAGAAGAGAGATCACAGGAGTTGAAAGAAGCGTTGGCAGCCACACCATCCGGACCCCACACAACGGTTTCATTTTTATATAAATAACGAAGAAACAAGTCCACAAGGCAACCCACAATCGGAAACAATAGCATGTGCTCCCCTGGGGGGGACCCTACCGATCCACAGGAATATCAAGGGGGGGGATAGGTCGGGACGGAGACAAAGTGAACTCAATGCCCAGAACCAGGAAGACAAGCAGGCTAAGGAGACGGGGCCGCCATGCCTCACTATTGACACATTCCTGGCAAAGGCTGTGGGAGCTATTAACAAGGAGATAGACCGGGCTGAGAGGCAGACATAGGAAGCTCGGGGTTGTCCCTGACATCTAACCCACCATTGATGCACAAGGCCCCCCCTTGCCGCTCCACCTTCAGTTCCATTCCCTTTGCCTGTAAACCAAGTTCTAGTCGAGTCATCTTCTTATGAGCCTTCGGCCTCGAGGTCTTCGCCCCCCCTCCTCCGGTCTACACCACCCACTGATGCAATGAGTCCTCCGGCTCCTAAAAGGCAGAGGAAGGTGAAGAGGGTAAAGGAAGCTTCTGCGGCTATCCGACAGCAACAGGCGAGCGTTGCAGACATGCCTAATGCAGAGGAATTGCTGAACCAGCCGGCCCCAGCTTTGCATAAAATTATGGCGACTCTCACTGACCTTATGTCACCGATTCTGATCAGACTGGACAAGTTGGAGTCGGCATCTAGGGACTTGGCACGCAATTTGGACATTGTTTTAACTGCTTTGGATAAACCCCCATTTAACCAATAGGCAGCGTGCCCCCCATTAGTTGATTCTATAGCTTTTGGTAATCCCCGTAGTAGAAGCGGTACCCCGCATGCCAATGCACCCCCTGCGCCCAAGGGTGTGCAAGGGCCCAGTTGATTGTGCCCAATGGGAGCGCCCTTTGTCATCCACTCTACCCGGGCCCTAGGCAGGTGCACCCTTGACCTCCCCCCAGCATGAGCACCTTACACTGTGGTCCTGTTGGAGTGCCTGGCTTAGCTGCCCACAAAGAGGAAACCATCACCCAACTGATTAATAAAGCCTTGCACTGGGCAGCTCAGCACTCTGGGTTTCGGCTAGGGATTATCGTGATATATTGATGGTGCGGAGGGTGGCCTGGCTGGGTCAATCAAGGAAAATATTCGAGGGAGACTGTATCATCATCTCAACACGTCACCCAGAGTTAGCATGGAAAATCCTCTTTGGGGCATCTAAATCATTCTCTGCAGGCTCATGCATTAAACTACACCCGCTGGGCGTTTTTTATAGACCCCCACTGAGTGATCTGGGTGAGGATCCTCATGGAGGGGCAGGCTTACTGAAGGAGTCATGGGGCGGCCGTTGCAACTTATAAACTTCTGTGCTCCCCTAGAAGATCTGAATGAGCTGGATTGACTCTGCGAATCTGAGGCAATACATGTTCAGTCGCCCCAACAATTAGGCCCCTTGTGCCAGGGACCAGAGGTAGTCAGCGCCTCACCAACTTCGTGCCCAAATGAGATGTTTTTAGAACCTCTTCCCGAGGTGTATCCCAATGCCAACCTTGATTCCCAGGTAAGGCCTCATACATTTTCCCCTCTTTTAGTCCATACAGGAGGCACTAACCACAACCCCGGAAGAGAATTTAATCTAATCTCCTGGAACGTGGCAGGTTTGTCTGCCAAGTTTTCTGATTACAGATGGCTCTCATACATCAGGTCTTATAAAATCAGATGTTTACAGGAAACTTGGGGGACAAAGACTAACTTCTTTCTGGAGGGGTATAAGACTATTTTCTGCCCAGCAGAAAACTCCAATATGGGAAGAGCAAGCGGGGGCCTTATTACATTTATGGAATTAGAATTATGCAAGAAGTTGCATATCCTAAAGTGAGATTCCCGGGCGTTCCAGGTCATAAAATTGCGCATGGGGAGAGAGCCCCCATTTGTTATAATCAATTATTATAATAAGTTGAAGGGAAAGGGCTGGCCTTCTAATTTAAATGCCCTTAATGGTGCTCTAGACTCCCTAAAGGAGAAGGGTTTTGGGCACAAGAACCGTATTCTACTGGGGGATTTTAATTGTCACCTGTGTTAGACTTTTGTAAGGAATCAATATACCGCACAGCCCTGCCCGCTCATAGAGGATCTGCACATGGAGCATACTATGGAAGGGGAGGAGTTAAACAATTTCTTATTCCCTCATAATTTGGGACACACCCTAGATCATGGGTACACTGGATGTATCTTACATTTGCCCCCATCCCACAAATGTAGAGGTTCTGCTACTGTTATAGATTTCATTTTTGTGACAGCCTCCTTGGGCTTGGGCCCTGGCTCTTTTAGCATAGAACATAATCCATTTAGCGACCATAATCCTCTGACACTTACATTGAGTGGGGTGGGCAGCTATCCAAGGGGTCCCTGAAAGTCTCAGGCATGTCTAACTCAAACGGACCAGGGTAGGCACCTGGCTGGTCAAGCATAGATGTCAAGGCCTTCAATCATAGCCTTTCTGCCTCCTGCCAGCTTGAGATAGGTCTTTGTTTGGATCCCCATACCTCGAGTGAGGACATTTTAAGTTCATTTACCTCCATTACCCAGGAAGTTTTTGGCCTTTTAACTACACAGACAGCGAGGCATGACCAGGCTCCACATCCTTGGTTTGACCACAAGTGATTGCAGGCATTGAGGAGGTTAAATATAGCTCTGAAGCAGGTACCCCAGGAGAAAGATAGAGTGACCGAGTGCCGGCGCATTTATAAAGAGATGCTGAAAGTGCACAGGCTCCAGTTACAAAAGCAGGCATGGGAGGATCTGACTAAAGCGAGTGAATTGAGGGACTCAGCCCTATTTTGGAAAAACATTAACAGTCCCTGCTTTGCGGAATCAGCCAGAACGTCCGCGTGCCAGGCCATTGGGTCACCAATTTTGAAAAGGCATATAACGCAAGTTCCCTTGTGGAACCATGGGTAGATATGCCTCCTAGTCCAGTTTTAACCCCCATTAGTTTCTCTCTGGATGAGGTACACTAAAGTATAGAGCTGCGATCGCTAAACTAGGCCCCGGGCCCCGATGGAATACCTCCAGATCTCTTGAACGATAATATTGAGGTCTGGGCCCCTATACTGACCCAAGTCTTAAATTAGGCGGCCTTAAAGGGGACGTTGCCCTCCTGGTCTACCATTACAATAGTCGCAATTTTTTTTTAAGGGGATAAGGACAACCAACAATCATATCGCCCGATTTCCCTTATCGATGCTGTAGTTAAGGTCCTGGGTCGGGTCCACTTATCTAGTTTGTCCTTGTGGGCCACAGACAATCAGATTTTATTGGACGTTCAATTTGGTTTCCATGAAGGCATGTCAACCACAGACCAATGTCTCAATCTAAATCTTTTGACATCCAAATATACACTGATACAACTGGGTACTTTGTATCTAGCCTTTATGGACCTTATGTCCGCTTTTGATTTTGATAGAGTCAATTGAACTAAGTTGTGGGACATTTTAATTTCTTTGGGAGTGTACCCTTGCATTGCTCATTTACTTACATCACTCCATGCCCAGACGACAGTGAGATACACACATGAGGGGGCACTTACAAATCATTTTAATTGTACACCAGGTACGTCAAGGTTGTATTTTAGCTGCATTTTTATTCTCGGTTTACATTAATGGTCTTGAGGCGGCCCTTTTGGCACTTCAATCTGATTCCCCAAGAGTGGGTAGGAGAGCCTTGCCAGTTTTACCCTACACCGATGACGCGGTGCTTATGGCCCGCACAGCCCGGGGCCTGCATGTTTTAATAGATGGCTTTGTTGCCTTTATGGACAGGCTGGACCTGGCTGGACCTGTCTGTTAATTTACCTAAGTCTTATGTTGCTGGTCAAAGGGGGTCTCGCACAAAAAGTTTTAAAGCTGGTCATCATATTCTCCCTAAGGTCCCGGTTTTTCCCTATCTAGGAGTGTTACTTGATGACCTATTACTGTGGAGAGCCCTCTGAGATAGGAAGCATATCTGTGGGGGCTATCACCAGCTTTGCTAGCAGACTGGGTTCATGGGTACCAGAGGTCAATCTAAAACTGTATAAGTCCAAAGCCACTGCAAAAGATTTATATGGTAGTGAGGTCTGGGGGTATGTCCATACTGATAGGTTACAGGTGGTGGCGGAAAGATCCTGCGAGTCCCCCAAGGCACGCCAGCTTGTTCTGTGCATGAAGAGCTAGGGGTTGATTACTTGGCGGACCAAGTGGCAATTAAACCCTTACTCTGCTGGATATAGATATGGATATATGAGGATAAGGGCTTGAACCGCTTAATCCTATCGGATTGTCTGGTCTTGGAACATGATTAAAAAAAACCTTGGATACGTTATGTAAAGGAATCCTTCCAGGCCATAGTAAGGCCAGGCATTTTCTTCGCACATGACACTTTAAGCCCTGGGGATGTTAACATCACAAAAAATTACACAATAAATTTTACAGTGCGCAGCGCGAAAATACTGAGCTTAGTAAACCCACAGTGAGGGCTTATGCAATGTTAAAGTCTGTGTTAGGTATGGAACCATACTTTTCTGCACTTTCTAGCTCTCATGACAGATTTTTAATTACATGTTTAGATTTAACCAGCTTCACCACCTTTTAGCATCCCCGGCTGGATTTCTTTCTTTAACTCAAACAGGCCCCTGTGGCTGCGATCTTAGATATCCACAGGACACGCTGCACTTTGTTATATTGTGTAAACTGTTCTCACTGCCAAGAAACTGATTCCTCCGGCCTCTGCTAAACAGTCTGAAGTTTAGGCAGGCTAAAGTGGCAGATTGCACTTGCAGTTGTTAACAAACCCATACATCCTCTGTGCAGTGAAAAGCTTTTTGTGGGCAGCTCACAAATCTAGGCTTTCTAGAATTGATTGATCTCTGAATGTCCTACACTTAGAAGGACACTTATAGCGTGATGGTGTGTATAGCTTTAGATCCTCAGAAACTTTATTAATCTGTATTGTTTTAAAAGCTGGAGACATTGTAACTGTGTGTAATGATTTTTATATAGCATGATTGTATTATTGTATGTGTTATGAACATGTTTGCATCTGAATGAAGAAATTATTTATGCTTCTTTCCAGTCACAGATAGCAAATAGTTTGGCATAGCAGAAACACTTGTGTACCCCATTCGATTTGGAGTTGGGGGAACCACAAGGTTTACAGCGCCAACCTTCACTGGTTTCTCTGGCATAAGCCTTTCTCCTGTTGGCGTGTCAGCCACATGGCAGTCAGGTCAAAGTGATGGTCAGTCCACTCTATTTAGTGTGAGGCAACCATCACTTGTTTTCCGTACCCAGTGCTGCCATGCATGGCATGGCCATTCCAGGTCTGTAAAATTCACAGTTCAGTGATCAAGATGTAGAAACTCTGTTTTTCCCGTCTCTCTGGTTAGTGCTGCCTCATGATGTCTGTCCTCCATCTGTTTCACTCCTCACATCTCTCTCCTTGGCTCTGATGATTCTGCTCTTCACGCCTCCCTCCATATCTCCACTGTCTCCTCTCTCTGCACTTCTGTCCATGTTAATCTTTGAATTTCTCCCTTTGGGCCCCGCAGCTTCTCCACTGTCTCCTTTCTTCCTTACTGCATCCTCACAATTTTAACTTTTCTGCTCCACTGCCACAATAGGGTGCACGCCAGTCGGAGAAATTTCCGTTACGGTGGAACCCATACAGGTCATGGACTTGTGATCTTCTCTTCCACAACATATATTCCATTTCCTTATTTCTACCTTTATATTTGTACGCCATCTGGATATATACTTGGTGCTGTGCTCTTTATAATTTAAGAAAGTGGAAGACCATTTACATCAAAATATTATTTCAGAACTGCTGAAAATCAGTCTTATTTGACAGGAACAATATAGCGAGTCACAAGGACTCCGCTCTTTTTAATACGGTGTATTAGCCAGATTGTATTGTATAATGAGCTGGCAACAGAATCAGCCCTGAAGAAGGCATATGTGTACTACGACACACAACGAAACGCGTGTTGGCTGTAATTGTCTGATTGCACAACTGCATCAAGCTGTGTCTTGGAAATATTATCTTACTGAATATCGGACACTGGATACCCGAAAAAAGAACTGGAACTTGGACAAACATACAAAGACTTTCTCATTTCTATTGGATCAAAATACTACTCTATTGAGTGCTCGTGGGTGACCCTTTGTTTTTGCTATATCCCTTCTTCTGTGGGGACTTACGTGGTTGAATTGTTAGCCAACCTCTCTCCCCTTGGAGCACCAACCTATATTAATTTTGTATCTTCACACTGCCCTATACATTTGTTGAGCGCCCGGTCCCTTTGTTTCTTGCCTGGTTACAAATCAGTATATTCTATTTCCTTAAGAAACTCATTATTACAGGGCCAACAGGAAGCCTCCAAGTAAGAGGTATGCCCCGCTGTCTATAAGATCTCTACAGAGATCAAAGCAAAATTGTGTATTAGTGGCACTTGATATTTACCTCACTTAGAAGTGGAAAAGTTAAATATGAAGCAGTTTTAAAAAACAAATGGCAAGTTGGACTCACATATTTTTACCTGCATACAAGTTTTCATTATACTTGAAATTGTACCAGTTTCATGATTTGGTGGGCTATGCAACATATTTCACCTGCTCAAACCATTTTAAGACATCTTTGTTGCAGCCATACTATTGAGCTGTACATTTTCGTCATGCTTATATCATTTTGTCATAATCCAATTTATATATTTTATTGAGCTTTAAGAGGCTATGCTGATTTTTGTCTCCCAGCCCTACCTCTACTCTCTCACTTTCTCATTTTACCTTATCATTTGTAAAGGAGAGGAGTATTCTTGATACAGTCTCATACCCACTGTCACTCACACTTTCCCTGGCCCCCAACGCCACGCATTTGGTAAGAAAATGTGTCTCAAATGTCTCCCCTCCCACCACTATTGCCTGACTTAAGTATTGCACAGTCATAAAGTTTGCCCGAACCTCAACTTTCATATAGCAAATCATGTATTATTTATTAAGCTTGTAAATGACAAAAGCATATTGCTTTTTCTTCTTCAACACCCTTTTGACTCCCATCTCCTGAATCATAAACTTTGACACCAGAACCCATTTCAAACTTCAACCTGCTCAAAGAGCAAGGAGGAAGTACAGGGGGATTTCTCCCTACTCAGATTATCTCACACAAGAATATCACTCCTTGCTTTGTACTGATAAAGTTAACTATCTGAAGTACAATGACTGACTATCCCTCCTGGTTTTAACTATCTGAAGTACTATGACTGAGCTCCTGGTCCTCCTCAAATTGGTGGAGGATTGAAAACAAGGAGCTCACAAGTTAACAGACTGGGTAGATGTCAAGTATGTTTACCTTCTAGTTTTCTCTTTTTCAGCATTTTGTTAGACCAGCCTCGACCAGAAAGACATCAAATGGAGGGCTACTCAGTTATAGTTAGGGCTTTCCTGATTTCAGTTTCTATTTTTGGTAAATTCTGGTGGGGTTTTTTCAGTGTTTTCAAGTGATTTCAATACCTTAAAAAAACAGTGGTTATCAGTGGTTACACATTTTTGTGCCATTAAAAACAACAGAAGCAGTGTTTTTCCAGTGTTTATGTAACTTTTTGCTTTTATTATTGCTTGCTTTCTGCACTGATAGTGCATGGTATATAGACAGTGTACGTACAGTGTATATGCGGTCCAAATACATTTTTACAAATCAAACTTTTCGTAGTACACCATACACTACTTCTTCAGTGAGTGTCTGGTCATGCACGCTCGCTCTTTCCTTCCCATGTAAACCTTTATCTGTGAAAAGGCCCTCTCAACATTGGCACTTGAGACAGGCAACTCCAAAATAGCCAGTATAGAATGTACTAACTCTGGCCACTGACATAGCTTTCCATTCCAATACTGGTGCACCTGAAGATTGTGATTCTCTGTGACAGGATCTGCAACATATACGTTGAACTGGGCGCATATGCCCTCAGAGTTATTAACCTGTTCCGTGCTCATGACGGAACCACTCCGTCATGAGCCACGGGTGCGCTGTGCTCATGACGGAGTGGTTCGGTCATGCTGCGGCCGTTGGCGGCCGATCCGCCCACGCGGCGCTAATTCCCCGCCTGTGCGGGGAATTAGCCCAGTGGGCGGAGTCGTGACGGAACCACTCCGTCATGAGCACGGCTCACCCGTGACTCATGACGGAGTGGTTCTGTCACGAGCACGGCGGCACCGCAGCTGCCCCCCAACCCCCCCAGCGCCGCGGCGGAATTCCTGCCGCGGCAAAGGGGTTAAAGCGGTCAAAAATGAAGAAGCACTTTTGAAACTCTGGAGAAAATTTCCCTTTACAGAAGGGCTCTGTTACTTGTGCAGAGTACCACAGTGAGGCTTTATTGAATTCAAATGCCATGGTTGGTGAAGGGCTAGTTCTCATACATTGTAAAATAAAAGTTCCTGAATTGCTCCTCAACATTTATTTGCTTACCAAGTGGCAAGCACTCTAACATGGAACATGTTGCAGTGCCAACGTCACTAAAAGTGTCTCCCCGCCTACTCTCAAGGAAATGTTTCACATCTACACTAATTATGCTGTACACTTGGTAGACAAGGGTGTTTTTTTTATTATGTCCACTACAGCATTCATGCTTTCCTGTAAAACTCTAGAATGCAGTAGAGTGTACTTCTTTTCAAATCACTCTCAATATGTGACCAAAGATCCTCACATTTCTTGCCTTTGCTAGCATCACTCAGCAAAAGTTCTGTAAGCGGTTGCCACATGGATAATATAACATTCATGGCCTCTAGGACTGAGAACCACCACCTAAGTGACCCAGTTGGGATGACTCTTTCTTTGATGCCATACAAAGCACAAAATGAGAAATATTTGCATTTCAGTTTCCCTGTATAACAAAACAGTGCACCAGAATGGACTAAAAAGTCAATAGCATCCTTCATTAACTCTGAAGATTGTAAAGATACTTTCAGCATACCATTTAACAAGTGGCAAGGATCTCTTACAGGGAAGCACTTCAGCTCAGGTATCGATTTTGACATGTCATCACAACTTTTTCATTTATGTAGCTGAATCACTGCAAATACATACAATATCACTCCAATCTTTGTTGAACTTGGTAAGAACTTTTTGCAGCAGCATTCCAAGTGATACTGCATTCCATGTTTTCCAAACGTCTGGTGTCATGTTTTCACCACTATCCCAGGTGCTTTGTGACTGCACTCTTTTCACATATACCTGTCACTATACCTTGCATTGAATGTTTAAAGCTTGGGGTGTTAGGCAATTCACCTACTATCAATACTGACTCACTAGAAAAGGGGGCCGATGTATCAAGGGTTATTACCCCTTCTCTGTGGATAAATGTGATGGTACATATATTGGAAAGATTCTTATGAATCCTACATTTTTACTATCAGTGAAAGACTCAAACGTAGCCAAAAAAGCAAAAAAATATTTTGATATTTCCTGAGTCTCTACAATTTATAAAATAAATAAAAAAACACCTAAAACATGCTTTTAACCCCTGTATCTTTAGACCAAAGACCACAAAACTGAAAAAAGAAAGAAGAAACAATATTTTAGTGACATCCCTACACAACAAAACTCAAGCAGAATAACGTTAGCCTAGTCTTTCTTACAGCTACCTTATATAACAAAGTTACATTGTAGTGGCCCCCTTAAGCAGAAATAAAAATGCCTCTTTCACTTTCCTTTTCCTATTTTTGAATGGCATTTAGTTTGTGGTTGTGCAGGGGTTTTGTCAGTGTTTATATATTTACACTGGTGAGGGCTATTTCCCTTCCAGTGGGGTTTTATCAGTTATTATAGGTTTAAACCTAAAACCGGACAGCCTAGTTATAGTACATCGGCTGTTGTTTTTATTTTAAAGAATGACACCGATTGGTTCCTCCTACCTCTTCCACAGCCAAGATGACCAATCACTACTATAGCATGGCAATTCACATCTATCCACCTCCACGATGGTCTTTGATTATCACACAAAAGTAAATCATTTAAGAAATGATTGATAAAATAACAGTGAGTAGATGTGTATACATTAAATACAATGATTTAATGTTAAATGCATGTAAAGCTATTTGATAATTGAGATAATCTAATAAATACATTTCCAGTTTTAAAGTAAATGAGGAGGTTTATTTCAATGTGGAGGTAAATAGGATAATGCTCTACACTAGACTATGGTCCTTATGAATAACTGATCAAAGCTATAAGTATGACAAGAATAGATTTTCTACTATATATATTTGTGTACATATATTTATGCAGCTTTTATATGTTTTGCGTTGCAAAGAACACAAAGTTTTTTTTTGCATCAGGCTTTATATACAATTCTTCCATTACTGGTTCCATACCATGTAATCTTTTCTAGACCTTATGAGAGCAGTCTTTCTAGTCCTGCATGTAATCAGGTTGATTGTTATGAAAATATTATACGTAGAATACAATTTATGATTGTTTTCTCTCAGCACATGATCTTCTTTGATAATCATTGACTTAAACAAATCATTCCATCTTAGCTTAATATATATTCAACTTTTACCGACAGTTTCAATACAACCGACAAAAAGATGAGAACTTGTCTCATCTGTACATTCCGGGCAACTATCACTGGGGGGAGAATCAGATGATTATGGGAGTGTGGCTCACCTGCTCAGAAGATAATTCTATGGGTTTAAGCATGTTGATATATGCACCGGCAGCACTGATTAGGGTGGTTCTAGAATAGCAGTGCAGGGGATCAGAGAGGAAAAACACGAACTGAGCGTTGGTGACTGACATGATCTTTACCCAGCTCCATTACGTATCTACCTCACAGGGTCTTGTATCAGGATTCTACATTGGAATGTGGCGAAGGCGCGAGCGAGGATTCTATTGGTGTCGGTTGAGAGCTTCCGCTGCACTGTAGGTAGTGCCCAAGTGGAACCATGAACCAAAGCGCCTTTCTTTCTTTCTTCGTCTGACCACCTTGTTTCGTTCTGTGAATCCTCGCCTTTGCCAGCAGTAATGAGGTGCGCAGCTCTTATCTGCATCTCTCGGAGCCCTCACCTGGGACATCAATGAGTGGAGGACCACACCAGGCAAAGCTGTTTGTGAGTGCTGGAAGACTGGAGGTTGGTTGGGACTTCTTGTTGATTATTGAAAGAAGTGGTGAGTAGTTTGCAACGTGAACAAGCAAGGTTTGTGAGGGGCGCGCCCCCTTTGTGTGGCTCTATGTACAATTCTCATTAGGCGGACTAGGAGTACCAAGCCATGCTTTGGCACACAGTCATCTTAGAGCAAGGAACAGCCATGAGTCGTCGAGTTGAGCCCACCTAGCATCGGTGTATCCGGTGTGTGTGGTTAGCCACAGCATATCAGTGCGTACGTGGCTGAAACATGGGGGGACGCCAGGTCAATGGCGTTGTATTAGAGTGCAGACTTCAGGATATTTTGGGGTAAATGAAACGGCCCTTTTCAGTGAGACTTGAATCCGGAGCTGAATTCCACAGCACTACAGCCTTGATATTTCATCTAAAGAGCTGGTTCCCGTTCCTATCATCCAAGACCAGTAGCACTTTGTAGATCAATGGGGTAATCTGCAGGATGAATCATCAAGAGCTAGATCGGGCAGAAGACAAATAAAGGTATTGAAGACCATATTAACATAATACTGTTGCTGTGCAATGCTGCAGCTGTGTGGTCTATTAAGGAGCCCAACTAAAGACGTTTAAAGTTATCACTTAGTGTGACTTTAGCTATATGTGAGAAGATTGTCAGGATAGAAACTCTTAGCTTTCCCATCTAAATTCCGCCCTTCGATGGATACACTTGCTTGTGCCGCCGAAGGGGGCCTAAAGGGCCGGCGCCATAACCGATGCTGAGCCCCCCTCCTCCCCCCCACGAAACCAGTTTTTCGCGCCACAACAGAGAGGACGCCCCCCCCAACCCCCCCCCGCCGCCACAGAGTCGCCCACCCCGGCCAATTGGGGGCAAGAGGCATGATACAGACCAGGAAAGGCGGCGCAGCACATGGAGGGGGGATATAAGTACTGCTCCCCAAGGGATGCTCCTATCTGTTGGGGAGCCGGGGAGCAGCACCGGAAATCGTCCAAGTAAGGAAACCGGGAGTGGGGCAAATGCGGGGGTTACGTCAGTGCACCAACTTCCTAGTCTTCAGGAAACTGCTGAAAACAGAGCTTTTTTAATCTCACTTGCTTGGTGGTCAATGGCTGTCTCAGCGCAGAGATACCCCGTATGGGGTGATTCAGGCGCTATATAAAACCCAAAAATAAATAAATAAATAAATATATTAATCCTAGCATAGTGCACACACATGTGCCTGCACTGGTACACACACCTGCACAGCTACCCGCGCAGTCACCTCGACTGGTAGCTTTACAGTTGTTTACACCGGAGTTAGTACCTGCACATAATGGTACCTAGAAACGGACTGCACCCACTGGCAGTTGCACCAACAATGACAACTAATGCCACTCTCTATTGTACTTCACAAGCACCCACTGGTGTTCACAGGTAACTGCGATCAATTACATTTACACTCACACCTGCACTGGTACCTGCAGAAGCGAAAACAAAACTCACTCCAGAATTATGTTAACAACTATGTTAACCCAGAATTATCTTAACTCCTTAGTAAAATGTTCTCATATAATTATTTTCAGGAACAACATGGATTTCAGAAATAGATCTCTGTGTTTCCACTTTTCTTCAATACAAATCCAAAGGAAAACAATTGTTTCTTGTCAAAATGAAATACAAGATGCACATAAGAAGATTCTTGCTGCAGCAAAATTGTGTCACGAATCATGATTGCCTATTATGCACTACTCCCATGCAGAATATTTGTAGAATTATTATATTGAATAGGATAATGGCATTGGTGAAAGCAAACACAGAGAAAGTAAACAGAATAAGCACACAAAACATTATACATATATATAAAATAGAAAAACCTATCTCAGAAACTGCAGTGAGCAGTGTACTATCAGTTCTACATTCCTGTGTTAAGCTGAAGGCCACCTTAGCTGAAACAACCCACAGAAACCCATGATCCACCTGCCGTTACCAGGGAAATGTCCTTTGTGTGTCAGTCCCTGGCTGAATATGTTCCTCTCTGCTCACGAGAATAATAATGGTGTGTTTGTAGTGGTACACATAAGGTAAAACACTAGGGAAATGTAGCTCTTGTTCTTAGGAGGTCTGCTAACATCATAATGAAGCTAAACTATTGTGATACAAAAATGTATACAGAAATGAACTGCCTGAGGGTTGTTTAAAGGTCCTATACTATATGTGAATGGGCACAAACAAAAGATTTTTGTTATACCAAGGTTATATAGGTAATAGATGATGAATGCTACATAAATTATTGTTCATAGGACATATTTACATGCGACAGGTAAAAGTCATACCAGGGCCTGCTGGTGTAAGAGGCTCACTGCACCATGTGTATGGATGTCTTTTATTACCCAACTGTATTTGTTTCACTTGGTGCCCATGGAACCCTTGCCACACTGCCGTCCTGAACGCACGCTGTTTCCATTTTCTTACTACACCACACAGGTTACCTGCTCCTCGCAGGACTTGTGTGTACCAAGTACCAGTTTGATTCTTCGGTAACTAGTGCTCCCCAGCCAATAGTAGTCGTCCCACGGCAAAAGATCAGACCATGACGTGTTGTTTATTCTTAACTGTCCACCTTGTGCGGCAGAGGCTAGAGGTGGCCCCTCCATCTCAGATGTGGCATCATCTCTGTGCAGATTCAGTGTTTCTGCCCAGGCATATACCCTTGCACTCTGCAAGTTACAAACTCAATCCAATAAGATAGCTCAGGAGGTTGAGTGCCACCTTTCGTTGTCTGGGTGTACCTTGCAGGCGATATGTTCCAAAGGCCAGCATGATGGCATGGTGCGTTAAAGTACTTTGGGGCATATTATCAAGAAACAGCTTTAAAATTATCGCAGAAAATTGCCGCTAAAGCGGCGATAATGGGCTTGATAATATGCCCTTGAGAATTCCAATAGAAGCCCATGTTCTGGTGTCAACATTGGCTTCTATGGGAATTCTCTGCTAAAGCGGCGAGAATTGTAACGCAGTGCTTGATAATATGCCCCTTATTTGGCGCATAACGTGAAGATCATTTTAGTTTTGTGATAGGTACTTGACATATTGCGAACTAAGGAGCTGTGGGGCGCTTTACATTGAAATGTTTTCTGTCAGCAAGCACACACCATTTCTCGAGTTGCTGCTCCTAAAATAGTATTGTGCGCATGGGGGCAGCTGAAAGTCCACTAAACACACACCAAATCAGTGTATGTCCTACAATGTGACGATAAGTCTGGTTAGCCTGTGAATGCCACATAAAATATTGTTGAAGACAAGAAAATATCCAGCTCTAAGCACAAAAGGAAATGGTGTTAGCAGTGCTCGTTCAAGTTTTCTTTTGGTACTGTGTGGCTTGCAGGTGCTGGACAATTTGAGCTTCTTGAAGATTTTGTGTGCCCCTGTTTCAGTAATTATAGCTTCTAATTTAATATTGTTTGGAATCATGAAAGTTTGAATTAGCTAAATATAGATAGTAGATTCGCAGATGTTCCGAACATGGGACAGAAAAGTCCGTAAGATGGCATGGTTGAAACAGATCACAAAAAAACAGAATGTGATGGGGATGATGGGGGTAGACCATCTTTGAGGGACGTTATTAAGCCATCAGTCTCAATGTAGCTACATCCCCTTTATTCCCGCGCCCTCTTGTGTATGCTCGGGGAGGGAGAGAAGGTGGAAACATTGGTTGAAATAAACACTTCAAAAGGAACAAACTTCTTCATTCCAGATGTTTCTAATCCCAAGTGAAATCTGACACAGAACCTACTATTAACGTTGCCACCTAATGTTATTCCAGATGCATGCCCTGTATTTTTATGCCCATGCTAGTAAAAATAATGGGAAAAGCAGGGAAATCATTTTTTCCCTTTAGAAATATAAGCACATCAATAAAATTACTTAAAATGTGTTTGAGAGCTGTGTACATTGTGAGTAAAGACGATTACAGAAGCAAATAAATATATAAATATTACAGAAGATAACTGAGAATTCCACAAAACGTATTTTTCACCTTCGGCTCTTGGCAAAGGGGTTTAGTACAAAAATTAAAAATAATTGGCACTGAGTCGATGCCATAAAGGCTCTCAGATACAATGTTGTACAGAGTATGTAAAATAAGAAACTATTCAAAGTACCAATGCACAGCAAAATCAGAACGAAATTGGGCTGCATCCCTAATAGAATAGTAAAGTCTTCCGGAACACCACCAAATCAAGGGGTTCTTATACACAATTCTTGCACAGAATTTTAGCAATACTGCAAACTCATCATGGTGTGAGCAAAAGTATAATTTCTTTAGCAGATCAGAACACAAGAATAACAAATAACCTCTATCCCAACCAGTGCTTAATTTGTAAAAAAAAAAAAAAATCAGTGCCCTTGTCAGGAGGCAACTGCAGCTTGCGACACCTATTGCCCCTACCAGCGCTGGCAATGACTGTACAAACACAACTACTAACCAACACACTCTTATAAGTGTGACAGTTCAGACTATCCCATTCCCCCAATGCTGTAAGAAGGGCAGGGCAGCAGGTATTAGTAATTTGTACTGTATATTGAACATATAAACAACTGTTGTTTACCTCATATTAAATTAGATATACAGTGCCACCATGTGGCAGACTGTCATAAATCCCGATGTTGGCAATTAAGTGCGATGCCGAGCACCGGAAACCACCAGCACAAATTAAGCACTGATCCCAACCCTTCGAATAATTATTCAACACCCACTATGCTAATGTAATCCAGAGATGTTCGACCAAATATGAAACATTTAACAATAAGATTTCCTCTCAGCGAATGGATCCAGTGAAGGAATCGAAGATATAGATACTTGTTGCAATTTTGTATCCGTACCATAGAAAGTTCATTGTGTGCAAAACCATACAGCAATAAAAATAAACTAATATGATCTCAGTTAGACTGTGTGCTGCGCAGCATGTGAAGAGAGGGTGCAAGCAAGGGGATAAACAGGAGTGTGTAACAGATACACAGAATATAAACCCAAAAAACCTTTCCACAAATACCCCCTGATTATTTTATAATCAGAAAACAATTAATGAAACTTTATTAATCAGAAATTGAATCAGTTTGCATCACTTTCTTATTCTTTCTGGAATTTTCCTTAATCATCTTTAACTGACTGTAGACACGATCCTTGATATTCTTCATTTAATATTCTTCAGACCATTTCCTTTTAATAGTCTCTTCTCATTTTTATACACACAATATTTTAATCAGACACCGAGAAAAATGTAATACCTGAAACAGAACAAGTGCAATAATCATTATAATTATTATAGGGGTAAGTACTGGTTTCACTGGTAATACTTTATTATATGATTAATTAAAATCTTTACAATTGTTTTTAAAAAGGGACATTGGTGAGCATTAGACCGGTAAAACCGGTTATACATAAAAATAATAATTACCAGTGGTGGCTCCTCCACTAAGGCGGAGGAGCGACGCCCCACTGCTCGATGAGCAGTGAAAATGAAAATAAAAAGATAATGAAAAGAAGTAATTATCATTTTATTTTCCTTTGTGACTCCGGATGGGGAGGGGTTGGCTCGCCTCAGAGGGAGCAGGAGTGGTTTGCACTCCCTCCCTACATGCGCATGACACTTTGACCGGCCCTCTAGGGCCGGCCAAACAGTCCTGCGTAGTTGGCATGTCCTCCATTGAGCTGTGTTGCACAGCCCAGTGGAGAACATGACCTGCATACCCAGGAACTGCCTGAGCAGCCAAATAGGCCGCTCAGGCCAATCACGATGCTGCTACTGCAGCGCCGTGATAGGTTGGCAGGGTCCGGAAGCCTCGGTGTTTCCGCTGCAGGCTGCAGGCAGCAGCTGGGAAGAAGACAAGAAGACAGAGGAGAGGCGTGCGGCAAAGGCAAAGCAGGGAAGTTTATTTTTATTTTTTTCATCCCTCCCCCCACCACACCACCCCCATTCGGAGGCAGCGTCACTGATATTACATAATTCATTCAAGATTTAAAAATACGCTGCTGAAGCTCTGTAGGGGATGATTAGGATAGTAAACCTGGGGAGGGGGGCAGTAGGGATGGCTTTGGATCATAAAAAAGAAGGTAAAAGGGGTGCAAAATCAGCATTAAAGTGCATTATCACAGGTAGGTATGAACTAAAGTGATCCAGTGCTCGCTGGACTGTACAAGTATAAAAAAAATTCCTTTGGGCGAGGACAGACGGGATGGCTCTTAAGGAGAAGTTGGAGGCCACCGGTGTGGGAAGTTCTACAGCCGGACTCCACAGATTATTCTGCAAACCACCTGAACAGACATTGAATTCCTGGTGGTTGCATGGTAGCTGGAGGCTCAGCTGCACCAGACTGCTGGTGTTATAAGCTATAGATGCACTGCTGTAATCAACCAGTTCCCAAGCAAAGTAACCCCTTGAGCACCTCTTTGATGCATCATTTTCTGAGGCTGATATATTTGCCAAATTTCACCAGTTTCATCGGCTCAGTTAAGGTGAATACCAGGCTTGTGGCCTCATTACATGTTCTTATTCCATGTGCTAGAAAAAGTGGGTTTAGTAGTATGCGGCATGGATTCAGGAGTGCCACATAACAGCAGAAAAGGTGGATAAAAGATTCATACTTATAGGCACAAAGTCTGTAGTTCGAGGATTTAGTGAGTGACTGCCCCTTGGGGTTTACTTTTCAGGATCATAGAACCCTAAGCCTTGCAAACATTATTTGTTTCAGGCACACTTTCCGATTGGTGCAGCTGAGGTACAGTTGGGGTCTTAGGCAGTCTGATTGAGCGTTAGCAAATGATTGTCCCACTGCTAGTAATAGCTTGGATTTATTAAGGATATCCATGTCACTTGCCTTGGACAATCGTTTTGTTTGTTTTTTCAAAACTGCTTTGATAGCGGCACACAAAAGCTGTAGGCTGTCCAGTGTCAAATGGTCTATTTGAAGGACGGCAATAGATCTGCAAAGGTATTGCGACCATAGACTCCCTTCTTGAGAGAAAATATGCTGGAGAACGGCTTTCATGTATTGGGTGTGGCTTTGAGGATTTTTTGTAATAATTAACAAAGGATGCCATACTTGCCCAGGTTTGGCCCATTAACCCGAATTCCAGCTGTATTAAGCAACTCCAGAGGTATGTAGGGAGTCAAAAGACCATTTTGTACACCTTGAGCTGATACTTATCCATGATGTTGACTTGTTGGCCCGGATAGACTTCAGGGCCATACCTGATAGTTGGCACAAGGGTTGCAGCAATTACTCATCTTTTTGGGATGGTGAAAGGGCTTTGCAGGGCATTATTTAATTTGCATGTTCTGATTATAATTGCTTCTGTCTTTGTTACCATGTGTATATGTTACTTTTTGGCACCTCCACAAACATCTAGGCGGTTGCAGCTGGTCAATGTTTCAATTTTAATGAGCCCTGGCTCCAGATGTAGCTTGATTTTTTGGTTAAGTTACCAAAAACCAGAACTTTGGTCTTGGTACCATTCGCCACCATATTGTTGTCCTGATTGTATTTGTGCAGGGCTTTTAGGGCCCTCTGGAAGTGGTCCAGGAGGATAATGTCATCAGCATATTGTAGTAGTGGAATCCTAGTAGTGCCACTTTTGGGTGGGATTAGGTTTGCGTGTTTCAAGGCTGCACCCATACCAGCAGTGTAGAGGTTAAAGAGCAGGGGCATTATAATGCGCAACCTTGCTTAAGGCCATTATTTGTCTCGATTTTCCTGCCAATTGCTGTCGGTGTTAGCTTGACCAGTACCCAAGTCAAGGAGTAAAGAGAAATGATGGCCTGGAGCAAGTTGTTAGGAATGCACCAGTCGCTGAGCTTTCTCCATAAGCTTTTCCTGTCAACCAGGTCAAAGGTGGATGAGTATTCCACAAAAAAGACAAAAAACAGGAGTTGCTTCTTGTGTGTTGCCCGGTGGATTAGGTAGCATAAGGCCACTACGTTGTCAAGAGTGGAGGAATTAGCTCTAAATCTTGATTGACTAAATGGTATTATTTCGTTTAATTCTGCCCAGGGTTCAGCACTTGCAGTAGGACTGAGGTGTAAGCCTTAGCTTCAATATCCAGAAGAGTGGTGAGGCGATAATTAGATGGATTGTTTCTGGCACCATTCTTGTATATGGGGTTCAGGATGGAGCCCCTCCAGCTCTCCAGGACTTGCTTGGTCACTAGGCATGATTGACAGAGCGTGGTTAAGATGGCAAGCCACAGGTCGAGATCACCCTTGAAGACCTTGATGGATATACCATTTCGGCCTAGCGCTCCTGTTGCTCTTCGTCTTCGATCAAAAGAAGGTTGAGAATGAACCACGTAGGTGTCAATACCAGAGTCTCAGGGTTAGTGTCTCGGAGACCTCAACCACACGTTCATAGTTTGCGGAGTAGGTCATCTGTTTTGTGTGGTTTGGTGGATAGCGTCATTATAGGGTCTGTCACCTGACCGTTCTCAAAGTGATTTCATAACCTCCACTAGAAGGGAGACTGTCTGGATGTTGACAGTGGTTGATGAGTTAACATTACCTGCTATCCTGTAGGTAAATCTGTATTGGGGGGAAAAAGAAGGATAGGGATAAGACTAAAAACAAAATGAGTCACCAATTAATGACCCCTAGTGATTGGGTCGACATGTTTTGGCATGGAACAGCCCTTACAGATCTATGGCCTTCATCAGGACCAGAGATTTGGAGGCCTTATACTTTAGAGCTATCCGGGGTGATGTACATGGCTGTGTAGGAAAGTGCCCCTTTTTGCATGGTTTCACCCCACCTTTTGCCTGATGTCTGATTCACTTTGACTGAGTGTGCACTGGGTCCCTTCTAATCGGGTTCCCAGTCCCTGTGTTCTTTCCCAAAACTGTACCTTGTTTTCACAATTGATACACATCTGGCTCCCATGTAAGCCCCTTGTAAAAGGTGCCAGTAGTACCAAGTGTCAGGTTCTACTCACGTTTCCGCAGGAACGTCATGCAAATGATGAAAGGTCCTCAACCTCTCCGGGTCACCTGTTGTACCCAACTGAGCCAAAGTACCAACAGTAACCCAGGGAATGAGGGGAAAAATAAGGAAGATAACAAAAGGTCCCACGGCGCACCCCAATCTGGGACAGAACCAGTCAGTCAAGAGAGATCTCTGTTAAATAAAAGGGCAGAACATTTCTAATCCTAAAATCTAGGCTTTTCTATGCATGTTTGTAACTACCTGAATAATTCCCTTCTTCCGTGAATTCTGGTAACTGGTGTGAGCGAAGTGGTGTGTATATCCAAAAAAGGGAAATGAAAGTATGAGAAATAAGGTGTTCAGAGTTAGGAGTAATGAATAGGAAAATGTATAAGGCAAACTGTACTGAAACCCACCTAAAAACATATGATGAATGAATAAAGGAGTTCCAACATGAAATAACATAAGGCTCTTTGTGATGCTCTATGGTACACTGTATAACATCCACCTTAACTTCAGGCAAACCTAACAATATTCCTTATCTTTAAGGAATTTTCATTTGATAATCAGCAGCAAGAGCAGAGCAAATCTCCATAGACACGGATCCCACATTAGATAAGTAACATGAAGATTCAAGATATATTCAGGAATGGAGCATGCTGCTCGTGTAACTTGGATGAGGAGAGCTGCCAGGAACAGACAGGAAAAGAACTACGGTCCCGGAGGCACCGACTCGACGAGGGAGGACACCGACGCAGGATGGACGACAACCCGGTAGGTGAACTGGAAGAGGATTACTATATCCAGAAGCTGGAACGTGAAGCGCCTCTGCTTGGGATTAGAGAGGATTTGAACTCTGCTGCAGATTCCTGCGCATGCACGCTAGCGGGGACCGGCCATTTTTGTAGTGCACCGGGCGTGCGTGACCGGCAATCATGACACCAAGGGGCCTTGTGACCAGAGAGGGTCTCTAAGGGCTGCAGCATGTATTGTGCCACTCTCAGAGCACTCTCCCCAAACACAAACACACTGTCATTGTAGCCTGTGTGTTTTGGTGCAGACACTGACTGTGGCAGAGGTAGTCACCCCTCTAGCAGGCCTCACAGCCCTAAGGCAGGGTGCACTATGACACAGGTGAGGGCACAGCTGCATGAGCAATGTGCCCCTACATTGTCTGTGCCATTTACAGACATTGTAAGTGCAGTGGAACCATATTTAGAACATGGGCAGGAAGTTTGTCATTACAAACTCAACAGCTCCATAGTGGCTTTACTGAATGCTAAGGAGTTTGGTATCAAACTCCACAGCATAATAAACTCACACTGATGCCAGTGTTGGATTTATTACATAATGCACTCAGAGGGCATCTTAGAGATGTCCCCTGAAAAAGGAACAACTCCCCCATGTCCAGCTGACTGATCTGCACCAGCCTGCCACACAAAGACATGTTTCTGACCCCCTTAGGTGGGAGCCCTTGTGCTCTCGTGGGTCAGGGACAAAAGCTGCTTGGGGTGGAGGTGCTTCACACATACCTCCAACTGCATTCAGGGTGGTGAGCCTCAAAGGCTTCCTGCCCTTTAATATGCTAACCAATCAATCAATCAATCAATCAATCATTTGTAAAGCACACTACATACCCGTGAGGGTCTCAAGGCGCTGAGTGGGGGCCACTACTGATCGAACAGCCAGGTCTTGAGCATCCTTCTGAAGGTCAGCAGGTCTTGGGTCTGTCGTAGGTTCAGTGGGAGGGTGTTCCATGTCTTGGCGGCGAGGTGGGAGAAGGATCTCCCGCCGGTGGTTGTTCTTCAGATGCTTGGGACGGTGGCGAGTGAGAGGTCTGCAGAGCGTAGCTGGCAGTTGGGGATGTAGAAGGAGAGCCGTCTGTTGAGGTAGGCTGGGCCGGTCTTTGTGGAGTGCCTCGTGTGCGTGGATGAGGAGCTTGAAGGATATCCTCTTGCTGACGGGGAGCCAGTGCAGGTCCCTCAGGTGGGGGGTGATGTGGCCGTGGCGTGGTACGTCGAGGATCAGTTGTGCCGAGGCATTTTGGATGCGTTGTAGTCGTTTGATGAGCTTGGTCAGGGCTCCCCCGTAGAGGGCGTTTCCGTAGTCGAGTCTGCTGCTGACGAGGGCCTGGGTGACTGTCTTTCTTGTATCTGTCGGGATCCATCTGTAGATCTTGCGGAGCATGCGGAGGGTGTTGAAGCAGGAGGAGGAGACGGCGTTGACCTGCTTGGTCATTGAGAGCGTTGAGTCAAGGATGATTCCCAGGTTATGTGCGTGGTCGGTGGGTGTCGGGGCTGCTCCCAGTGCCGTCGGCCACCAGGAGTCGTCCCATGCTGAAGGGTTGGAGCCGAGGATGAGGACCTCCATCTTGTCCGAGTTCAGCTTCAGACGGCTGGTTTTCATCCAGTCAGCGACGGCCTTCATTCCTTTGTGGAGGTTGGCTTTGGCGGTGATGGGGTCCTTGGTGAGGGAGAGGATCAGTTGAGTGTCGTCGGCGTAGTAGATTATGTTGAGGTCGTGCTGTTGGGCGACGTGAACGAGCGGGGCCATGTAAATGTTGAACAGTGTCGGGCTGAGGGAGGATCCCTGGGGTACGCCGCAGATGATCTCGGAGGCTTTGGATCAGAATGGGGGAGGCGGATGCTCTGGATTCTGCCGGAGAGGAAGGAGGTGGTCCATTCCAGCGCCTTGTCTCGGATCCCTGCGGCGTGGAGGCGTGCGCGTAGTGTGCGGTGGCAGACGGTGTCAAAGGCGGCGGAGAGGTCTAGGAGGATTAGTGCTGTGGTCTCGCCATTGTCCAGCAGGGTCCTGATGTCATCGGTGGCGGCGATGAGGGCGGTGTCGGTGCTGTGGTTGCTGCGGAACCCTGACTGGGAAGGTTCCAAGATTCTGTTTTCTTCGCGGTATCTGGTTAGCTGTCTGTTGACGATTTTCTCGATGACCTTGGCAGGGAAGGAGAGCAGAGAGATGGGCCGGAAGTTCTTGAGGTCTCTTGGGTCAGACTTGGGTTTTTTCAGTAGGGCGTTGATCTCTGCGTGTTTCCAGCTCTCTGGGAAGGTCGCGGTCTCAAGGGAGAGATTGATGACGTTGCGCAGGTGGGGTGCGATGGAGATGCTTGCTTTGTTAAAGACGTGGTGCGGGAAGGGATCTGACGGAGAGCCGGAGTGGATTGTGCTCATGGTCTTGATGGTGTCATCGATGCTCACGTTGGCCCAGGCTAGCAGGGGGTCGTGGTCGATGGTGTCTGTTGTGTTGCTGTCTGTTGGGTCTGTCTGGGTGTTGAAGCTGTCGTGGATGTCTGCTATCTTGCGGTGGAAGAAGGTGGCGAGGGAGTCGCACAGGGCTTGTGACGGCGGGATGTCGTTGGTGTTGGAGCTGGGGGTTGAAGAGTTCCTTCACAATGTTGAAGAGCTCCTTGCTATTGTGTGCAGTGTTTGAACAAGGTTCTCTTGGCAGCCCTGATGAGGTGGTGGTGGTTGCGGATGGCGTCCTTGTGTGCTGCGCGGTTATCCGGAGTTTGTTTGCTGTCCCATTTCTTCTCTAGTTTCCGGCAGGCTTGCTTGGAGGCTATGAGTTCTGGGGTAAACCAGTTGGCCCTCTTGCTGGTGTCTCTGTGGGGGGTTTCTTCAGCGGGGCGAGGGTGTTGGCGCAGTCTTCGATCCAGCGTCTAAGGCTGTGGGCAGCGTCGTCGGTGGGTGGGCTGAGAGCGAGGTTTGCATGTAGTTGGTCTTCGCAGATTTTGCTCCAGCAGTGGTGGGGGATCTGTTGGGTGCGGTGGTGTGTGGTGGGTTTCTGGAAGGTGAAGTGGATGCAGCGGTGGTCAGTCCAGAGGAGTTCGGTGGTGTGGCTGACAGAGACGTGCGGGCTTGAGGAGAAGACGGGGTCGTGCGTGTGGCCAGCGGAGTGGGTGGGCGTTGTGACGAGTTGCTTTAGTCCGAGGTTGGCGAGGTTATCGATCAGGGTTGTGGAGTTGTTGTCGTTGTTGTTCTCAAGGTGAAAGTTCAGGTCTCCGAGGAGGATGTAGTCAGTGGAGGTCAGGGTGTGCATGCTGATGAAGTCGGCGATGGAGTCGCTGAACTGGGGGCGGGGTCCGGGGGGTCGGTAGACGAGGGTGCCTCTGAGGGTGGAGTTGGGGTCTGTGTGAATCTGGAAGTGCATGTGTTCGGCGGTGCTAAACGCGTCATCGGTGCAAGTCGCGACCCTGATGCTGTTCTTGTGGACGATGGCGATTCCTCCTCTGACTCCGTTGGTGCGGTCTCTGCGGGTGATCTTGTAGCCGTCTGGGATGGCTATGGCGATGTCGGGTGTGGAGGAGTCTTCAACCAGGTCTCTGTCAGGAAGGCGACGTCCGGGGATGTGGTGTCAAGCAGGTCCCAGAGCTCGACGGCGTTTTTGCGCGCGGAGCGGGTGTTCAGTAGTATGCATCGCAGGTGGGTGCGGTCATTCTTGGCGGGTGGTTCGTCGGTTCTGAGGATGGTGTAGCTGCAGTTCCGGCAGGTGAAGGGACCGTGTGTGTGTTTCGGGGCGGCCTTGCAGCAGGTGTGGGTCCGTCCGGGGTTGAGGGCGTGGAGTGTGCTGGCGTCGTAGCGGCGGCAGTTGTCGTGGCGGGAGCGGGGGCCAGGGGTTCTGGCGCTGGGCGCGGTCCAGGTGCGGACGGGCACAGACGGGCTTGCCTTAGGCGTGCCCGCTGCGCGCGGCCGCGCAGCGGCCGGCGTATATGGGGAGGTGGGAGGGAGGAGCAGCTGGGAGGCGGGAGGCAGGGGCAGTGGGCAGTCAGGGGGGTGGGGCCGCAGGGGACACAGCAGCAGGGGCTGTGAGGGACGACAGAGCGAACAGAAGGAAAAAGGGCACAGAATAGGGCAAAAGGGCACAGAAATCAATAAAAAATGAGTGGCACAGAAGGCAAAATGAGCACAAAAACGAGGGGAAACGAGTGGCACAGGAGGCAAAGGGCACAGAAATCAATCAAAAACGAGTGGCACAGAAGGCAAAAGGGGCACAAAAAACGAAGGGGAAACGAGTGGCACAGGAGGCAAAGGGCACAGAAATCAATAAAAAACGAGTGCCACAGAAGGCAAAAGGGGCACAAAAACGAGGGGGAAACGAGTGGCACAGGAGGCAAAGGGCACAGAAATCAATAACAAAATGAGTGGCACAGAAGGCAAAAGGGGCACAAAAACAAGGGGGAAACGAGAGGCACAGAAAGCAAAGGGCACAGAAGTCAGTGAAAAACGAGTGGCACAGAAGGCAAAAGGGACACAGAAATACGGGGCAGCTGGGAAACAGAAGGCAAAAGCGGGCAGAGAGGCACGGGGTCAGCGAGGGGAACAGAAGGGAAAAAACGGGCAGAGGAACACGGGGCAGCGAGGGGTACAGAAAGGAAAACCGGGCAGAGACACGGGGGCAACGAGGGGTACAGAAGGAAAGAAAACAGGCAAGGACCACGTGTAGGCAGCGGGGGAAGACAGACAACAGTGGTCACAGACACAACAAAGAAAATACAGGCAATACAGTAAAACAGTAGGCGGAAGATGAACAAACTTACGATTCCTCAGCAGCGGCAGCTGGGGCACGGACACACAGGCGGAGCTGTGCGGAGGGGGAGGACCTACCTGGTGGGTCCCTGCTCCAGCTGCCGCTGCTGAGGAATCGTAAGTTTGTTCAAGTGGGTCCCTCCAACTAGTGGAGATGCCCACCCCTTGACCTAGCTCCATTTTTGGCTGCAAGGTTGGTGGGAAAATTAGTAGTTAGGAGAGGTGTGTCTCCTCTCTGCCGGGACCACCCTTAAGGTGCCCTGGACCAAGATGACCCCTCCTTAGGAAAGCCTCCATCTTGAATGGAAGAAATCGATCCAATAAGGTTAGGGGGATGCCCCCTCCCCAAAGATACATTCTACGGGTGGAGTCACCATAAAGGCAAGTAGCCCATTGGCTACCATCTGCCTGTACATGTAATGTCCCTAAATTCAGTATTTAGGGGAACCCATGAACCTTGATCCTCAGATTTGACGGACCGAAGAAGAAGGAAGAGGATCGCTGCCAGATCAGGAATTGAACTGCTGCAGACAGAACTCGGCAAGAACCCTGCCACCTGCAACCGGCTCGACAATTGGACCTGCTGTCCTTCCAGAAACCCTGCAAGGCATCCAAAAAACCTGGAGACCTATCAGCCTTCACCAAATAACCTTCCTTTAGGCTCGATGTTCTAGTCCCCGGCATCTGCCGGTTCAGGAACCGCTGTTGTTGAGGACCGGTACTTGTGTTGGTGCAACTCACTGCTGCAAAGGAACCCAAGACCGCTGTGGTAGAGGATGCGACTCTACCCTGCAAGAAGAAAGCACCACAGCAGGAGTGTTTCCATGACCTAGAGGGATCCTCTTGGCCCAAATACCCAAGCTGTTCACAGCGTAGACCCAGAGAACCCGTATCCTATCGCAAGTGGCCCTGTCGGCCAGCTCTTGCGCCGCCTGCATGACCGTTGCCGCTCTGTGACAGTCTGACAAAGGAGGAACTCTTCTATCCCCAGCGCATCTCCATCCCCAAGACTGTGACTTTTGGGTTTGTGGTGCCTCCATTCGACCTCCAGTAACTTGCTGATGGCAACAGTAATGGTGTTGGCTGGATACTGAATCCTATTCATTGCTCTCCGCTGACCACGAGGGTAAATACCATTGCCGTAATGGACCGCCGTGGCATAGATACTTAATCCCGTACCTCTTCGGGTGACCCCAGTCTCCTTTGACTAACATTGGGCTCAGGACCTCTACACCCAGCTGCCCCAGTGCAGCTGGTGATGCAGTACCTACCTTGCACTGAACCCTGCCGAGTGTAGGTCTAAACCCTCGAAGACTGGAAGAGTAAGTTGTACACTCTCCTATTAATTCAGAACACTGTTGTCCTCCTCAAGGATTGCATTGCATTTCTCATCCTACTGTCTACAAAAGTCTATCTATTTCTATAGCAAAGTCTGACTGTTCTAAACTGATATCCCTATAGTTACTGATTGCAAAACAATTCCTACTGCATCTGAAAAGTATTGCTACTTTTCAACTGTTACTTACCTACAACTGTGCACTTCTTGGTTCTAGAAATCAAATAATCAAATAACAACTTTGTATACAAAACAACTGGTCTGGATTCAGTCTTTGAGTGAATGTAATAATTCCTTACATGAGTGTGTACAATAAATGCTTAACACAGCCCTGTGATAAGCCTAACTGCTCGACAACACTACCACAAATAGAGCTTTTAGTATCATCTACTTTAGCCTCTATAAGCGTCTGGCGATCCACTGGACTTTGTGCACACTATACCTTACTTTGGTTTAGTATATACAGAGCCAGCTTCCTACAGGAAGGACTAACACACCCGTCTTCGTCACAAAGCACACTTTGCTCATGACGGAATGAGGTTAATATGTGCCATCTTTTGGCCTATAACTGTGAAAGAAACAGGAGAATAAGTAGTACCATATGTAATTATCTGTATCTTATTCCCAACTCACCCAGTGAGACCCTAGAAGAACTGTCAACAGTAAAGCCACTGGTAACGGTGTGAATATATTTACAAACGTGCATTATTGAAAAAGACTAGGAACCAAAGGCTCATGTACACTGTAAGGGACTTTCTAATGGGGATCATACATACATATATAAATTAAAATGCATAGCATGGCACTATGCAAAAATACTAAGTAAAAAACAAATCTCTCATGCAGAATCGCTTGATGAAAAGAGAAGAAAATATAGGGCAAAGCCCAAAAAAGTCAGTAGATTTATATGCCTTAAGCAGGTTATTTTAAAAACACCATGATATGGAGGATTATAGGACAAAGGTAATGGCCTATAGGCAGGGTGAAACAATTTAGTTAATTTAGACAAACTACAAAAGCACATAAAGAGTAATGAAGGAGATAAATGTGAAAAGGTTAAATAAAGGCCCCTGTGGGATTAGTTACATACTATCAGATTCACTTACTTGGCTCAGAACTGTCCTACGCTGTGCTGCTGCTTTTCTCTCTCCATCCAAATGGTAAAGTGGTCTGGAGAGCCTGTTGCTCTTGTCATCATCAGGTTTTTTAGTGCCAGAATTGTTTGTGGTCTCAACCCCTAAGTTTTGGGCCTCCAGGCAGGTATTGGGTGCCTCCAATTCTGCTCAGATGGAAGTTTTTGGTGCATATAGATTTTGTACGTGCAGAGTCTACTGCTGTTCAGTGATGACATTGATTCTGGCAATTGGTGGACTCGTTTTGTCCTTGAGATACCTCCATAGCTCAGCTTTCCCCTGTTTGCCCTCCAAAGTATGTACTCGGGCCCATTTTGTTTCCAGCTGCTTGTGTGTTGCTGCCCATAACATCTGTTTGTTCTGTTTGCTCAGGGTCCACGATTGAGCCTTTATTTCTTCGTTTGTTGGTTTTTACCGCTCTTTTTGGCAGTTTTTTTTTATTCTGAGGATCTGTAATTTATTCACAGTTACGTGTGGCTCTTTTGTGTTCTGTGAGGAGTTGGCAGATGTTTTGTAAGAGGGGGTCTTATTTCCAAGCACTTGATGTATTTCACGAGGATTGGAGTCCATTCTGCCATAAGAAGTTCTCCGTTTATGGTTATGATATAAGGGCTTCTGAAGGATTCCCATGTTTAGAGTTTCTGAGAATTCAGTGGGCCTTATTTTAGCCCCCTGATTAGGTGCCTGGTTTCTTCACCTGTTGACTCGGCCACTGCCCTAAGGATACCAAACACAGGCTGTGACAAGGGTTAATGGTCATTCTCAGAGCGGGTCGGGAATTTGATGTTCGCCAGGGCTTTTAGGATTTTTGCTGTGGTGAATACATAATCCAGAGTGTTAATTCCCTTGAAAGACTTCTGAAATTTTGTCTCTGGTGATATACTTTCTTTATGATGCTGGATCGATCTTAAATGTGGTTGACAAGCGGGTTGGTCGTGTGACTTGTTGCCTCCTTGTGTGATTGATAAGCTCCCAGATGGCGTTGGTTGAAGTCACCACATACAATGATTTGTAGGGTAGTATTTCTGCAAAGCACATATTCAAGAGAGTCGCAATATTGGAGTAGCCGGTTAGTACTGTTTGTGTCGAAGCAATTGAAGCATACATTAAGCAACAGGGTCTTCAAAGGCTGGCTATTTACGCACATACCTTCCATGATAGCTAACTGGATCATGTTGTCTTGACTTTCGAGGGATTTGACATTCATGTACACGCCCCGGGATGCATGGATTGAGAGACCACCTGAGGGTCTTCCAAGTATGTTTGCTTGTGTAGCCGGTTGATGCAGTCCATGAACTCCCGGGATTGTGATGGAGCGGGTTGCCCACGTTTCAAGAGACCAAAGGATATCTGCTGTCTGGATGAATGACATGGCATCTGGAGATTCAAGTAACTTCGATAGCCCTGCCACATTCCATGATAACAGGTTTGTGGCTGGCTTCCTCTAGAAAATTACCTGGCGTGGATCGCTGTAGGGCTCGGAGTGATTTTTAATGTTGCTCGAGAGTGTTGCTGTCAGCCAGCTCCAGTCATTGCTAGGTTTTGATCAGTCTGTAGTTTCTAGGGCTATTCTCCTTCCTGGACCATTTTAACTGGAGTAGGAACATGATATTTGCAGCTTATTGTAGGACAGGTGAAGTTGGGAGTTTCCGGCCCCTTTGAGAGTACGAAATGAGGGTGTGTGGTACCTTGGCTGTTCTCCTGAGGCCCTCAGTGAGAGTGGGCATTTAGGGACTGCTGGTTTCGTGAGCTCTATCCCCCACTCTTCAAAGGTCTCCTTACTGGTCAGAATTTCTGCTGTTAGTGAGGGGGATTTGAGCATTAATATTGTTGATTCTCTACCACTCTTGCAAAATTTGAAATTCCACTCTTAGAATATCTTCAGAGGTTACCTCAGATAGATTCAGTAAGTTTTTAAACAGCCTCAGCAGGTTTGATCCGTTTAATGTGTCATGCAGTCCCTCAGACTGGCAGTGTGGGATCAAAATCAGTTTTGTTGGTGTTTGTTCACCTCTGACCTCCATGTGAGTGGCATTGTTGTTGTCATGGATAGTAGTGAGGTTGCCCCTCGGTTTGGCTTCCATGGACCAATTAGGGCTGGTACTGGAATTGTCCAATGATGGAACAATCTGAGTGCTTTGCACAGTTACTAAAATCGGGAACACGTTACCAGGACCCAACATGATTTGGTCCTTTACAAGGTGGGTGACACTTGGCTCGCTTTGTGGCGCAGTTGAAGACAGTGTCTGCGTTATGGAGACTGGCCCACCATGGGCGTTGGTAGGTGGGATGCCCCTGGAGTGGGTTTGCAACACAGGTGTTGCATCTGATTCCTCTTGTTGGGACCAGAGGAGGCTGGAGCTGGAACTGACCAGGGGGAGAGGCACCTGAGTGTTTTGTACGACTACTGGCATTACTGGCTGAGTTGATGGAGTTCCAGGCTATGCTCTGGTTTGGCTCTTTGAAGGGTAAGTACCATGTGGCTGAATTTAGGATACATTTGTAGCCCTCAACTGAGTTTCAGGGTCTGGCCTGCAGTGAGCATTTATAGTTCAGTCGCCTCTGGGCTGGATTTGCGACACTGAGGGAGCATCAGAGACTTCTTGAAGATTAAAGAGGTTTGTGGAGTTTCTAGTCCCATGATATGCTGTGAGTTGCTTTCTAGGGATTGGTTTGGTTCCTCTGTGCTTATTTCCTTCTTTGGGATGGTGTTACCCTTGAAGATTGGGTACAGGATAGCCGATTTATCACGCAATGTGTTAACCTGTGATGGAAGCGCTGAGTGTTGTATGCCATATTGATGTTGTGTTAAACTTGGCAGCTTTTGCCGTGTTTCCCCTGTCTTTTTGCTTTCTGACCTCCTGGTTTTGACTCTTTTTGCTTGTCTCTGTGCACTTTCTCACTGCTGTTAAGTGTTAGAGTGCAAGTGCTCCTGTTGTAAATTGTTGTTATGAATTTGTGATTCCATGATTGGCATATTTGATTTACTAGTCAGTCCCTAGTACAGCGCACTGTGTGTGCCCAGGGCATATAAATCAAATGCTGCTAGTGGGCCTGCAGCACTAATTGTGCCAGCCACATGAGCTGCCTGTAAATGTAACTCAGGCCTGCCATGGCAGAGCCTGTGTGCAGTCAGGTACTGCCATATTGACTTGGCAAGTGCACCCACTTGCCAGGCCCTAACCTTCCCTTATCTTACATTTGAGTCACCCATAAGGTAGGCCCAAGGTACCGCTGTGGGCAGGGTGCAGTGTATGTGAAAGGTGGGACATGCCCTGATGTGTGTGGCATGTCCTGATAGAGAAATACTGCCAATTTTGTTTTTTCACTATTGCAAGGCTACCTTTTCCCATAGGATAGAATGGGGAGTTTGCTTATAACATCTTATAAGCACAACTACCCCTGTGAACAAGGTAGGAAAATAAAGTGTACTATACTTGATCTCAGAATGTTAAAATGCATCTTTTAGTGAGGGTGATTTTTACATGGTCTCTTCAGGAAAGCCGGCAGAGACCAGCCCCCGCAAGTGCTATGCCTGTGAACAGGTGGGTCACTTGAAGGGGGACCACAAGTATCCCAAGAGTGTGCCTCTGCTAGGATGTATATTGACTGTCTGGCTTTGGAGTGACAGGGGCTGGGGATGTGCAGTGGCTCCAGAGAATCTGAATGAGTCAGGACTTGGTAGAATAGACCTGGGCTGCATTTAGAGTAGGTGGAGGAGATTTCCTTTCACCTGAATGGGCCTGGTCCGACTTCCACAATGCTGTTTCCACCTCCTGCCAGGAAGCTGGGCCAGAGAGGACAAACCTGGTTTGGACTAAGCACAGACACTCTCTGTCTGAGAGAACAAAGGGATTTTGAGTATAAATATTGGGGCCCAGAGCCCAACATTTTAGAAATCGCTGGAATCAAGGAACCTGCCAAGAAGAGGAGCTGGGAGAGCTGCCAGGAGAGTTACTGCCCCTTTGCTGTGTTGTTGCTTTGTTGTGTTGGCCTGCAGTTGCGTCTTCTGCCTTGGGCAGTGAAAGGACTGAACCTTCTTTGCTTGTGCTGACTATCTCCATGGACTTGAAGTAGAGCTTGCGTTCTGTTCTGAAGTCTCAGGGTCTGCAAAGACTTCACCCATGTCTGTGTACCGCTTCTGGAACTGCTGTTTCAGTTGCCACAGAGAATGGAAACGCAACCGACTCTGTCACCGAGTCTGTCGCTGGCTCTGTGTCCTGACGGCACTGCAGAAGGCACCATCCACATCTTGCACTGCAACCCTGGTTTCACTGACAACGACGGCTGCTGCCGCCAAGCCACTGCTTGCACCATGACCTGTGGGCAGCGCACTCCTCACCGCCTCACTTCACTTCACCATCCTGGTCTCACCGATGCCATTGCTGCTGCCGACTTCGGCACCCGTAACCGCAACGTAGCTGGGGGCACCGCTCATACGTTTCACTGCCTCTTCCCACAAAGCAGTCTGAGCCTACCGACGCCAGCTCCCGCTAACCGGCTCTGTCGCTTGCACCGCAACCTGCCAGCACCACATCGAGCAACGCCTCACTGTGCACCATAAGCCTTGTTCTCACCTACGCCGTCTGGACAATCATCACTGAGCCGCTGCCTGCACCCCATCGATAGGGCACTGCACCCTGCACCACTTGAATTTTGCAAAGCATCCGCGACGGTTGCCATGACCTGCACGCACCACCATGCCAGTCACAATGAGAAAGGTACTGTTAGACTTGGCATCTTTTGGCGTGTTTCCCCAGACTTTTTGCTTTCTGACCTCCCGTTTTTGACTCTGTCTTTGCTGGTGTAATGATTCTGCGCACTTTCCTCACTGTTGTCCAGTGGGAAAGTGCAAGTGCTCCTGTATAAAATGTGTTATGGATTGGTGTTTTCCATGATTGGCCAATTTATTTTATGTGTCAGTCCCTAGTAAAATGCACTGCGAGTGCCAGGGCCTATAAATCAAATGCTGTTGGTGGGCTGCAGCACTGTATTGTGCCACCCACGCGAACAGTCCGTAAAGTGTAACTCTGGCCTGCCATTGCAGAGCAGCCTGTGCGCAGCCTGGGGCTGCCATGTCGACTTGGCAAGTGCACACACTTGCGAGTCCCTAAACCATCCCTTTCCTACATTTGAGTCGCCCCTCTGGCAGGCCCAAGGTACCCCTAAGGGCCGGGTGCATTGTATGTGAAAGGTAGGACATGCCCTGGTGTGTGAAGCATGTCCTGATAATGAATTACAGCCTACTTCGATTTTCACTATTGCAAGGCTACCTGTTCCCCATAGGCTAGAATGGGCAGTTTGATTATTATTTGAGTGACAGGGGATGGGGGATTCCAGAAGACTGGGTGAGTCAGCACAGGGCTAAATAGCAAAATCTACATGTAGATGGGTGGGAGTAGTTGCACCTGGGACCTGAATAGGGATGTGCCTTCCCTCCAAAATGCTGGCTCCACCTCCTGTGGTGCGTCTGATGTCCCTGGCCTACACTGTGAAAGGAAAGAAGGAGTCTTGTCAACAAAGTGCTCCAGGACTAACCAGAACTGGTTTGGACTAGGCAAAGGCCTCTCTGCCCTCAGAGAACAAAGAGAAATTGAGGATAAAAAGGGGGACCCAAACCCCTGAATTTTAGAACTCGCTGGAATCAAGAAGACTGCCAAGAAGAAGAGCTGAAGAAACTGTGAGGAGGAACTACTACTTTGCTGGGGGCTTTGCTGTGTTGGCCTGCAGTGGCTGCTTCTGTCTTGGGCAGAGAAAGGACTGGACTGAACTTTCTCTACTTGTGCTGAGAATCTCCAAGGGCTTGAGATAGAGCTTTCCCCCTGTTCAAGAAGTCTCACGACGCTGCTGCCGACTCCGTGTCCTGAAGGCACCGCAGAGGGCACAGCCGCAATGCCGCACCGCAACCTAGGTCTCACCGCCGACGCCTATTGATGCCGCCACCGAGCCGCTGCTTGCACCGCGACCTGTGGGCACCGCACTCCGCACCGCCTCGCTTCACGCCGAAGCTTTGGCACCACATAGAGCACCGCCGCAACGCCGCACCGAGATCCTGGTCTCACTGGTGGTGCCTGCTGATACCACCACCGAGTCGCTGCTCGCACCGCGACCTGTGGGCACCGCACTCCGCACCGCCTCGCTTCACGCCGAAGCTTTGGCACCACAGAGAGCACCGCCGCAACGCCGCACCGAGATCCTGGTCTCACCGGTGGTGCCTGCTGATGCCACCACCGAGCCGCTGCTCGCACCGCGACCTGTGGGCCCCACACTCCGCACTGCCTCGCTTCACGATGACGCCGTGGTATCCATGACGATGCCGCTCCACGCGGGACTCGACGCTGCTGCTTGCACCGTGGTTCGAGCGCACCACTCGTAAAGTTACACAACGCACCGCCCTCATCCCGCACCGCAGCCTTGGCCTACCGACGCGGGTGCCATCGACTCCAGTTCATCAGCCGACGACAGCGCTTCAGCAACGACAACACCGCTGCTGCACCGTGACCTGCCAGCACCGTGATGAGCACCACCCTCATCTCACACAACGACCCTGGTCTCACCGATGACACCATCTGACGCCGCCGCCGAGCCTCTGCTCGCACCACGACCTGAGGGCCCCGCACGCCGCACCGCTGCACTTCGCACCGCAGCACCCGACGCCTGCCGACGCCAGCGCTCCTGACTCCATCAGAAAGGAGATCTACCTGCAACGCGAGCGACAACGAGAGGTCATCAACGACCTGCATTTCTGAAAGGTACTGTTTGCGGGTCTTCCCGACACCGTAGCTGACCCGCGACGCCGCGGTCAGCCAGAACTGTTTGGATTTGTTTGTTCACGACACCGTGATAGCCCCGGACGGAGCTATCGACATCAAGGAACTGTTTTTCAAGGATACTTTGATAACTGAAGATTTTTAAGTACTGTATTGTGGATTTTTATCGTTATTGTCTTCTCTCAAGTATATGCGAATATTGGATATATTTCTAAACTGGTGTGGTGTTCTTTTGTAGTGCTTACACTGTATTACTGTTGGTTATGTGCAAATGCTTTACACACTGCCTCTAAGATAAGCCTGACTGCTCGTGCCAAGCTACGAAGGGGGTGAGCAGGGGTTATTTTAGGAGTGTAACTCCTTTATCCTGACTCGAAAGAAGGGTCCCTACTTGGACAAAGGTGCAAGCCCTTGCCAACTAGAGAGCCCCATTTCTAACAGGTACTGTTACTGAGTTTGTCCACGCTTTCGCTGGCCCGTACCGACATAGTTGGCTGAAATTGTTAGACTCTGTTGTTTTCAGCATCGAGGTAGCTACGGACGGAGCTACCGACTCGTACGTAGTGTGTTTTTGAGGTATTTCTGCAATTTTAAGGATATCTTGCAAAGCATATATTTCTATAGTACTGTATGTTTGATTTTTATCGTTTTGGTTTTATGTTGGATATATACAAATATTGGATATTTTTCTAAACTGGTGTGTGTCCTTTTGTAGTGTTTTCCTGTATTACTGTTGGTTATGTGCAAATGCTTTACACACTGCCTCTGAGATAAACCTGACAGCTCATGCCAAGCTACCAAGGGGGTGACCAGGGGTTATTTTAGGAGTGTAACTCCCTTACCCTGACTAGGAAGAAGAAGAGTCCCTACTTGGACAAAGGTGCAAACAAACCCTATCCAACTAGAGACCCCCATTTCTAACATGTTGCCATATTGATGTTGTTTAATTTCTATATTTTGGGCTTTTTTCAGCCTTGTCTTGTTCCTTTTGAAAGTGGTCCATTTGTGTTTCTGCTGTTTTTCTGGGTCTTGGGTGCCACGTAGAGATTCACTGCCTTTAGTTACCATTTCCTGGTGGTTAGGATCGGTTGGGTTCCTAATCAAAGTACTTTCCCCGCCTGTTGGAACTATCTGGTTCACAATGGTTGGGGTTGGACCAGAGTGATCCGGTGGATCTGGTAAGTCAGGCTGCTGTCATTATCATGAGGGCCGCTGCAGAAGTGGCTGCCGATACTTGCCTTTACAAGATGGTTGGGGTTCATTGTATTCACACTGGGAGTGTCTTCACTAGCTGTTGGTGCATCCACAACCAGTGTATAGAGGGGTGACCTAGCATACCCCAGATGGATAAGCTGTTCTCTGGTGATAAGTTCCCCTCGACAACGTAGAATGGATGTTATTAACATAGTTACTCCAGCTATTGACACTGAATAAGAGGTTTCTGTGCTAACATTTACCAGCCAGTAAAAGGCTTGTTTCCTTTCCATTATCGAGGAGTTTAGGACCTGGGGCAGCATGACCAACTTTTCAACTATTGAGAGGTAGGAGCAGGTTGTTACGCCCTTCCCATGTGGTCTAGTAGGTAGTTCACCTAAGTGCAGCGAGTCTAATTTACGATCCATCTTAGTTATGGACAATGCCAGGGTGTTAATCAGGTCCAAATAAATCTCCAATTTATCCGATTGTCAAGTCAGGGTGTTTATTGTTGCAATCAGGGTAGAGTTGACTGAGGCTAATAAATTACCCTGATCAGCATCAGACCTAGCTGCAAGTTGGTCTCTTCTCTTACCTGGTTGAAGTTCTGTATGGTTGTTGACCAGTTGAATTGTGACAAGAGGACTCTAGGACTTATGTGGTGGTTAGGGGCTAAGATGGCACCACTCTGTTGAGAGTCACTGCCCAAATTGTTACGGTCATTTGAGGTTAAGAACCACTTAGGCCAGTAATGGTCCACATCTGGGCCACCCTATGAAGGGGTCGGTAAATGGGAGAGAGCCCCGAGTCCTAGATTTCATCCAGAGGCCGGAATCACAGTCTGTCTTGTGGTGGTGGCAAAAGTGGTGGGCGGGTGCAATTTGAAGAGCACGGGGTTGGAAGAGTTACTGCAGGTGCCAGTGCTCCAGGTTGTGTGGGATCCAAGTTCTCCTTCTGACCTTAGATAGGCACAGGCCTCAGCTGTTGAACTGGGGATTGCTTCCAGCGAGCTGCTTAAGAAGCTGCCAGAGGACAGCTCAATTATCGTGTTGTTCCCTCTTGGTGGGGGATAGAGGGAGCAGCAACTTTGTTGAGTAATTTTCATTCCCCTGGGGAATAAAATACAGGGCAAACCCAGCAGCTGTTGCAAGTTTTGAATCAGAGGGTGGTTCTGGGGAGTCTTGAGGGCTACGATCACTCCGGAGGAAGTACTCAGTTAACAGTCCCTTAGTTCAGTAACTAGGCATTCTTGTGGGCAGTGGCTTGGGGCTTGCTGGTGGACATGTGTCATGTAGATTGATTGGCACTTTCCCCAGAGGCTCATTTCACTGGCTATGCTATGGTTCCCCAGGCTCGATGATGGAATTTCCATGTTAAACCTGATGCTTGCTTGCCCTTACATGTACTTCCCCTTTCCAGACTCCTAGGGGGGTTGTCTGCGCCCGGCAACTTGGGACTCTGGGACTTGGGTCGCACCATCCTGTGACTTACTCCGTGTTATGTTCCTCCATTTAGCCATGGCAATAATGCGCCGATAAAGAAAGAGCCTGTTTGACACTAGGCTGGAGTGCTGCTGTGCGGAACTCTGCAAAGTGCCAAAAGACCGCCCCGTGCTCCGTCGAGTTCCACAAGTGGCAAAGTGCAGTAAGTCCTGCTGCTCACGCTGATTTTGAGTGCTGAGAATTTGTCCCATGCTCTAAAATCAGGGCGAACTGCACCACGTGCAGTTTAAGTGGTAGCTGCTTCTTTTGGCAGCTCGAGTAGATGTGTGGTAGCAACCTGGCGTGACTACCTACGTTGAGAAATCTTGTTGGGAGATATTCTAGCATATGGTTTTCCCCGCTCGCAAACTTAGCATTGGCGAGCCATACAAGAAGAAAACTCCACTCAGTGCTGCTTTACTGTATTTTTCCGTGTGTGTAGAAAGTGAAGTGACCATACACCCCCTTTCCTAGCCAATAAAAAGTAGAGAAAAGCCTGAGTTAGATACTTCTGTGGGATGGTCTTTTGTGTTTAGGGGTATAACTGAGGTGCCTGGAGGGAGGGGTTTAGGTTTTTGTTGGACAGACATCTTTACTGACTGTTGGGGTGAGCTTGTTGCATGTCGTCGGTTTGCTGTTTCTCCTGTGTATCCTGAACTTTAGTCTTTGCCTTTTCAAATCTACTTGAAGGGCCCATGCTGACTTCCCGGCCAGGAGTTAGTGTTTCCTTATTGGGTTAGTATTAACCTGATATCTAATTTGCATAATTATTTGCAAATATATTTTCTCTCCGAAACTTTTGTCTTTTCTCCTATCTACTCCTCAAAGCATAGTCATTGACTGTGAATTTGTCAATGTTCTCTTCTGATGCTGTTTGCTTTGTGACAGTCTATGATTGGTGCTGTATTTGATGTCTTATGAGCATTCATTCACATTTTTAGATAAATATGATAAATGTACAAATGAGTCTGTCTTTATTAGTGTATTATTATTCATGAGTATTAATTTGTCTACCCTGACCAACATTACAAAGATTGCATTGCCATATTTGGTAAAATAGGAAACATAATAATGGATATTGGTAAGTTGGTATAGTTACAAGGATTACAACTAACCCAGCGTGAAGGAGCTTGTTGGGTAATGGAAATTGGGCCTTGTCTTTAGAAAAATGTATCAGTTCCTAAGCGCTGGATCAGTTTTTGGTAGTAGAGAATGGTTTAATCGGTTAACTAGGCAAATTAATAGTTGATTTAATGATTTTGGTTACTAATATGAAAAGTTGGTGTTTTGTTTTTATGTAGTTTGGAAGTACGGGTACGAAGTTGCCTAAGGTCCCAGGATGTGAATTAAGCCTATGTGGTAGTCACAGTGTGAAGAAGTATCACACTGAAAGTGATAGTGTAGAGAAATACTACACTGGATGTTCTTTGTCTGTTGTTGTAATATCAAACAGTGAAAGGCTGTCGATGTTAATTTAGGGACTTGCTCTGTTGTAAGAAGGGTGGATGAAATCGTGGAAGGCCCGCTTCCGAAACTCTAGCCTTATCTCCAAACGAGTATCAAGACCTCTTTTAATAAAAAGTCCTCTTGTGAAACTTTGGCCTTATCCGTAGAGGAGTACCAAGACCTCTTTCTACTTGTCTGAGATTGAGGTAGCGTTAGTCGTTATTTTACTAGAAGCAAAAGGAATCTTATTGAGTAATTGAACTATCTCTTTATTAGTGGAGCAGACAAAGGCGTTGTTTTGTGTCGTTTCTAATCAATTTTAGTTAGAAAAACCTTTGATTTACATTGCCATAATATTTTTGTGAAGGGAGGGTCAGTAGCCGGTGTTATACTGACGTCACGCCTACATTGGTCAAAGTAGTGGGTGCGTATTGTGCTCTGACTGGTTGGTTAGCGTGAGTCGTGCTTGTATTGGACGAGTGTGAGCCAACAGAGTGGGCGGAATTACAGAAGGTTTCCTGGTGTCTGTAGAATATTTAGCGAAGAAAAGCGAGTGTTGAAAAAGAAGTTAATAAAAGCGATTCAGGATTTCTTTGAAAAGGATAGACTGATTGTGACTAGAGAAGGGCTTCCTGTGCCTCCCCCAAGATCACCTGCTTCGTTTATGATGTTAGAGCGTGGGTATCATACGTGTACATGGTTGGAGAATTGGGTGAAGTACACCGAGGATGATGGAGTGTTAGCTTTTCCAGAACATGGGACTTTCAATGTAAAGATTTTAGAGAATTTGAGAAGACAAATGAATTAATTGAAACCAAATCCTATACCTATGCAGTATGAAGTGTTGGAAGAGTGGGAACATGAAGGGTTTAGGAGAGAGAGAGAGAGAGAGACATGAATGGATTGAAATACAGGAATACAATGAAATGGTTTTCAGAGGCTAAGTGGGATGCTCAAATGAGGAGATGGAGGAGAGATGTAATCTTAGATGGATTTAATCCTGCAAAAGTGGCTGAGGATCAGGCTGGTGAAAAATGTAAGGAGAAAAAGAATAATGTAGAGCCTTCAGAATTAGATATGGATGCAAATGAAATTGATGATGAGTTGTTAGAAGAGATGTTATTGAAAAGACCTCCACCGTATCAGGAAAATCCAGATGGGGTTACTCCGAGTGCACCTTTAATTGAGATAGAAGCTCCTCAAGCTCTACAGGTTCCCGAAGTTTTACAGGTATCGCAGACTACACCGATTACTCAGATTACACAGGAAAAAAAGACTGAGTTGCTTAATAGAGCAAAAGAGGAATTGACTCAGAAAATTAATCAGATGAGTTTAAATAATGCAGAAGTGTTGCCAGTTTCAGTAACGATTGATCCTATAGTCCCATTGTATAGTGAGGGTCAGAATATTTCGAGAGTACATGCTTTGACAGTTCCGGTGAATGGTGCTAGGAATGTTTGTGCATCAGAGTCAGTCGAGACAAGCATGTCATTGATTAATCTTCCAGTAAATGGAAATGTGACAAAAACACCAAAAAGAAGTGTTCAGATAGATCCTAGAAAGATATTGTCGAATGTAAGAGAAACATCTCTGATGTCAGGGGGTACTAGTTCAGTGGGACCTTCACCAGAGGAGTTAGATGAATGGATAAAGGGAATGGCATCTAATAAAACTAAAGCGAGAATGTATGTAGGTAGATTGAGAGTAGATCTAGAAGAAATGATTATTGGTACAATTAGTCCAGAGAGATTGAGGACTTATCAAGATGAAGAGTTGTTATCTTTCTGCAAAAATATTACATGGAAAGCGAAAAACCTGCATGAGAAGTTGGCAGAGACTACACAAGAATATGGTGTTGATATTGAGAAGTCAATGGCTTTGCAAAAGACATATAGATTGGATTTTAGTGACAAGGACTTAGAGAGTTTGAATGCTTCTGGAAAACAATTGCAGATAAAATAATTGATAAATACTCTGAAGAGATGGGGAGATGTAGAAATATGGAAAGGAGGATGGGAAAGAAAGAAAGAAGAAGCACTTGCAAATAAGGGTTTGATTGCATCTCCTTTGATTCCATTGAAAGAGACAGAACCTGCTGAAATGATATATCCGATGAGAGAGGTTCCGGGTGGTGGGTATCTTCATATCTCCTGGACAAGACAGGATATATTGTCTTTTACAAATGAATTTCCCAGATTGAGTGAGAAACCAGTTGAGTGGTACAAGCAGGTAGAAAGATTTGTGAAAGTTTCAAAAGTTTTGTTGAAAGATTTGAATGGCTTGTTTGATATTGTGGTTCCAGCTGATTTATGGACAGAATGTACAATTGCTGTTGATTGGCCCAAAGAAGAATATCCCAGAGATATTAAAACTGGAGCACCTTCAGATGAGGTGATGAAAAACTATAATCAAGTGATTACTTATTTGAAGGGCAAACTTTTCCCAAAAGAAACAGATTGGGTCAAAATTGATAGAATGAATGATGCAGGAGTCAAACGAATGAGCACATGCTCATTATGAAAGGCTTTTACAGGTGTCCAAACTGTATAGTGGTTTTGAAAGCATCACAGACAAGAGTATAGGGCATTTTGTTTATAGGTTTGTGTTTGGATTGAAACCAGAAATTAGTGCTATGATTCAGCAACATTTAATTTGTTGGCAGAATAAGAGAGTGGATATGCGAAGTATTGTAGTGATGATATTGAGTCCAGGCAAGAGGTTGAAGGAAAAAGTGATGTGAAAGTAGCAAATAAGAAAAATGGGAATTATGTTAATGGTTCACAAGTGAGGGCCCGATTCACAGAACTAACTTAAGACAAAATCCTAAACTTACTACTTTTGGTATTCACAGAAGGCATTTAGTAGTAGTAAAGTTAGGATTTTGTCTTAAGTCTGTCTTAAGTCTGTCTTAAGGCTGTCCTAAGTCTGTCTTAAGTTTGTCTTAAGCTGGTCTTAAGTCTGTCTTAAGTCTGTCTTAAGTCTGTCTTAAATCCATCCTAAGTTTGTCTTAAGTCTGTCTTAAGTCTGTCCTACTCCTTTTGGTATTTACAGAAGGCATTTAGTAGTAGTAAAGTTAGGATTTTGTCTTAAGTTTGACTTAAGACAGACTTAAGTTTGACTTAAGAAAGACTTAAGACAGACTTAAGACAGTCTTAAGACAAACTGAGGACAAACTTAGGACAGACTTAAGACAGACTTAAGACAGACTTAAGACAGACTTAAGACAAACTTAGGACAGACTTAAGACAGACTTAAGACAGACTTATGACAGACTTAAGACAAAATCCTAACTTTACTACTACTAAATGCCTTCTGTGAATACCAAAAGTAGTAAGTTTAGGATTTTGTCTTAAGTTAGTTCTGTGAATCGGGCCCTGAGTTTCCAAGTGAAAGGACAGAATCAGAATTTTCAAAATGGACAAGTACCTATGAATATTGTGCCGAATGGAGTTGTTCAAATGCAGTTACCAGGGAAAGGTAGAGGTAAAGGTAAAAAAGAAGAGATGAAAAGGAAATTTCCGTGTCATGGATGCGGTCAGTTAGGACACTGGAGGAACGAGTGTAAGGTTATACAAGGAAATAATGCAATGGTTCAAAATTTTAATCCACAGATGCAGAATGGGGTGGTTGTGCATCAATAACAACTTCAGCAGCAGCAACAGTTAGTTACACCACAGGTACAACCGGTACAAGTGCCTCAAGCACCTATGCCAAATAATGTGACTGCTCAGGTACAGAGATACAGTGTGAATGCTGGGTTTCACACGAGTGAACAAGTTGGTAAGAATCAATATTGTACAAATGGTTCCGCAATATTGGTTGCAATGTTCTGAAAGTGATTCAGATTCATCTCAATGACGGTGCTTGGGGGGGGGGAGAAGAAGAGTGCGTGCTTGGCGCATCTCTAGTGGTAGATCAGTCTGGTCCTTTTGTGGATGGAAAAGTGGAAGGTAATGATATTACATTCCTAGTGGACACTGGTGCTACCCGTTCTACTGTGAGAACAGCGGAAATTCCAAACCTACTCCTTTCGGGAGAAACTATCCAAGTTGTGGGAGTCTCAAATAAGCATATTAAGACTCCAGTGAAAAGATTTGCATTGGTTTATGGTGTGTGACTTGAGTCCAATGAATCTTTTTGGTAGGGACTTGTTGTGCAAAATGAATTGTACAATCTATTGTACACTGAATGGTATTGCTTTCCAAACCCCATATGAGGATGTTGCTTTTAAAATGATGATGCGGTACAAAAGGGGGTGGTGATGGACGGAGCATCAGAACCAATCAAACACTCACACCCAGTCAACAGATCTGGGTTTGATCCATCACCATTCTTTAGCCCACTCTGCCACCCCAGTTCAGACATGGCCATATGCAAATCAGTCTGACCCTGTGCCTCATGGGAACAGTCCAGCCCGAACTGCCAAGCCATGTCTTCCCTGGACCGGAAACAAGCTTACTAGGACCGGTTTCTGGCATTTCAGACGTCTTCAGCCAGACTTGCTTGAATCCAGTGGCAAAGTGAGCAAGGGACTCAACGTCTGAGCATACCCTGCCAACTTATGGAGAACAAAGCGGTACAAAAGGGGGTGGTGATGGACGGAGCATCAGAACCAATCAAACACTCACACCCAGTCAACAGATCTGGGTTTGATCCATCACCATTCTTTAGCCCACTCTGCCACCCCAGTTCAGACATGGCCATATGCAAATCTGTCTGACCCTGTGCCTCATGGGAACAGTCCAGCCCGAACTGCCAAGCCATGTCTTCCCTGGACCGGAAACAAGCTTCTTAGGACCGGTTTCTGGCATTTCAGCCGTCTTCAGCCAGACTTGCTTGAATCCAGTGGCAAAGTGAGCAAGGGACTCAACGTCTGAGCATACCCTGCCAACTTATGGCGAACAAAGCGGTACAAAAGGGGGTGGTGATGGACGGAGCATCAGAACCAATCAAACACTCACACCCAGTCAACAGATCTGGGTTTGATCCATCACCATTCTTTAGCCCACTCTGCCACCCCAGTTCAGACATGGCCATATGCAAATCAGTCTGACCCTGAGCCTCATGGGAACAGTTGAAGAACCAGAACCTTTTGGACCGGGCGGCGCAGGGTACGCCCTCCGTCTTCTGGGTTCACCTGCTTCGTTACACAGAGACACGGGACACTCTGTCGGCGTTAGAAGATTGGATTTATTTAGCAGCAGCTAGTACAGTTATCCAAGAAGTACACAAAGTAGGTTCTCAGGAGACTGCCACTTCACTCTGTGGCGCATCAGATTAAATACTATACAATACAGAATTATTAACAGAACACATGCCCCATGTAAAGAAGAAAAGAGCCAATAGGGTAAGTGGAAAACAAAGCAGAACCAGTAAGAAAGGTTCGAAAAAAAAGATCAGATGACTCGAAGAGACCTCTCCTCCAACTATGTTTGTCATCCCGCCCTCGAACTGATTCATTAACAGAATACAATTGACTTGCAGGTGGTGAGATACGTTTGTATGTATTGGAGGACGGGCATGACACAAGAGAATGCTAGCAGGAGACAGTGAAGGCCAGTCGATAAGATATGATCAGGAAAGAATGGTGTGGGCCTACAGATGGTTGAAACAGGGATTAGGAAAGCCAGACATGGATTAGTGTACTCGGCTAGTCCAAACACCAGCCTCGCAAACAAGGCCGAGGATGTATTTTGACACCAAGCTACGGGAAAGGCAGAATAGACTTCGTTCGCCGTGCTGCCTGAGTGATGGCAACACAAAATGGCGGCGGGTTACAAAATGGCGGGTCGATTCGATCGTGATCGAAAATCGAAGTTCCTCAGACCCTCCTTTTGCCAGAACTCAGGCAAGATAGACTCACGTTAATCTGAGTCCACATCAATAGCCATGAGATCATCAAGCTGTTGTTGTAACATCATCCTTATGTTTTCTGTTACTTGAGGTTTGGGTCTTGAAATGCACATGGTAGCACAAAGATCACAGATAGCGGGACCACAGTGCATACAAAGGCAACAGGAAAATACGATTGTCAAGATTATTCCAAGGAATGTCAATGCTTTCCAACCCCATTTGGACAGTAGTCCCCAAAACCATTCCGTTAAGGACCAATCTCCTTCGTCCTGATGAATAGACTCGGAGATTATATGCAACTTGGAAATAGCTTGGTATACTGTCGGAGCGTCATTAGGAATGAAAATACAACAGCTTGACCCGATCAATTTACATACTCCACCACGATCGACAAGAATAAAGTCAAAGGCAACTCGATTTTGTAAGGTCATAAGACGATCCGCCTGTAGTTCCGCCGTGATATTACTCAAGGCTCCTACAGTGATGTCTATTGTAGTTTCTACGACACGGACCAGTTGCCTTATATTTCTGCTGTTGGCCATTGGACCCCAGAAAGGAAGAAAACCTTTAAGGAAATCTCCTCCTTCTTGTCCCGTGGTGTCTTTGGAGTCAATAATTCCTCGGCTGAGACGGGTTCGGTGATAATTGGCGGTGGCAGTGTAAGTAGGAGGAAGAAGGAAAGCTATGTAGCAGGTACCAGAGAAACCTGTTGGTAACCAGGTATAAGCTCTATCATAGCAAATGAAATAGGTGCCTTGGGACGGTACTAGAGGTGGTGAGTTCAGAGAGGAATAAATGTATGTGTAGGAGCAGTTACTCTTTGGTGTAGTGTCAGGAGAACGATCGTTTATTTTTAAACAGAAGTTACCTTGATGCGGTATAGTCCAGATTGGTGAGGATTTCTCCTTTCCCATTTTATTACTAAGACTCGACATATATTGGGTGACGTTCCAATTGGTGTAGGCTTTTCTTTCATCGATAGAAATCTTGCTATTCTCCATAATTTTAGCCATAACTACCATACCCTTAATCAAAGAACTATGACTAAAATCCGGATAATTAATTTGTGAAGCAACAGACCGTCTGAATTTACTTTGATATGCGTTTGAGAAAATAACAAAGAATGCCCAAGCGGAACCCTCATAGGAGAAAGGGAGAACTAAATATGGTATTCCTTTCTCAGTAGTATGCGACATAAGACCACATACCCAACAATCAGTTGTGTTGACCACTAATTGATGCTGGTGCAATAGCTGGACAAAGGAATTGTTGTAATACTCGGTTCTTCTGACAAGTTCATGTGAAGGAAAAGTATGAAAAAGGTGTGGAGAGATAGTAGAAGAAGGCAAAGAGGAGGAAGGGGAGGTGTTTTTTGGCTGCAAAACATAAACTATCCAACCAATAATCGCCTAAGCAATACATAATGATAGCAAAATACATAGGGTTATACTGTAACGACTGTACATTATTTTACAAGATGCTTTCTTTATTTCATTTCTTTTCTCTTCAATACTTGGTGTAGTCTCCATTTTCACTAGTGTATGCTCACGGCAATCTTCCTCAATCACTAAAGTCACGATGCTCAACCGTCCTATGACACTGAAAGATCCTGCAGACCTATTGTCACTACTCAGGTCGTGACCTAGACTCCTACCGTGACCCTGCAACCTAAACAGAACACTACAAAAGGGAGAAGAAAGTCTCAAATGTTCTTTTGTCTGGGCCTAAGATTGTAGTGCTCCTTCCCAGGAACACCCTGATCTTGAAACAATGTTCTTGGTTCAGTCGTATTTAAGCGACGATGCAATGGAATCGCTTCCTGTAAGATGTCGTCGTCCTCTTTCTCAGACAATGTCCCATTCAGGTGTGCATCGCTAAAGGGTACAAATCGTGGAACTGTTTCGCCTTCACAGTCACCAACCCCACCAATTTTTCTTTCCTTCAACTTTAATTGCTGTCCTTGTCGTGAGAAGGACCATTCGGGGCTTCCGCCATCTGGGCTCCAAATTCTTCTTCCTCTGAAAATTGCGGATGCAGACCCAGTCACCTGGACGGATGGGGTGACCTGGATCTGTGGAAGCCTCCGGTAAAGCACTCTGAACCTGTCGATGAAGGACATGCAATTTAGTTGTAAGGTCATGCAAATAGTCAATCAACATTGGGTAGGGCAAATCTGAGAACTTTTTAGGACAAGGTATTCCCCATATGTTGGCCGGACAGCCAAACACCACTTCGTAAGGGCTAAGTCCCGGATGAGAGTGTACTGCAGTTCTGGTGGATCGCAAAGCTAACGGCAAAGCATCAGGCCAATTAAGTCCCGTACTTGCTTGAATTTTTGCTAACTTTAACCTCAAGGTCCCATTGTAACATTCTACTAAACCTGCTGATTGGGGATGATTTGCCGCATGGAACTTTTGCTTGATTCCAAGACCCGCACAAACTTTCTGCATGACTTGGCCAACAAACTCGCTCCCATTGTCACTCCAGACAATGCGCGGCAATCCAAACCTGGGAAAGAACTCTTTTAGAAGGATTTTGGCTGTGGATAAAGCTGTGTTGTCTTTCAAAGGGTATGCGTCTATCCATCTAGAAAAGGCACATACTACCACCAGAACATACTTGAGGTTGTTGCATCGATCCATGTGAATGTAATCGATTTGCAACACTTCAAATGGGTATGTCGGAGGAGCAAAGTGACCTGCTGGAGTGGGGGTTCCCTTTCCTGGATTATACATCAGACAAACAATACAATGCTTTACTACGTTGTCTGCACATTTCGGGATATTCTCATTTTGCCAAACTGGAGCTAGAAGTTTACAAATGCCTTTTGCACTAAGGTGAGCTGGACCATGAGCCATAGTAATCACTGGGAGTACATAAGCATCTGGTAACAACCAACGTTGATGTTCGGATAATTCTACCCAACAACCCATCTCATCTAACATTCCTGTACTTTCTCTCCACTTGCTCAGCTCTCTTTCTGTAGCCTCTTTCTGAATCGTTTTCACGCTTTCCACTGTATTCTCACACATTCCTCTCTCTCTGACCCAATTTGCAGGACCTGCCATATACATTCGACTCATTGAATCTTTCGCTGTTTTCTTTGCTGTTTTAACAGCAAACGCATTTCTCCGTCCAATATCATCCGTAATCTTCTTGTGAGCACTACACTTCACTATCGCTATTTGGACAGGTAAAGTAAGTGATTCAAGGAGATCAGTCACTAACTGACCATGCTGTATCTTAGTGCCATGTGAAGTTAGGTAACCCCTCTCTTTCCAGAGATGCCCAAAATTGAACGCGACACCAAAAGCATACTGACTGTCAGTGTACACGTTCACTCTTTTCCCTTTTGATAGTACACAAGCTCTCGTCAGTGCTATCAACTCTGCTGCTTGCGCTGAATTGTGTCTAACACGCGCAGTTTCCACAATCGTATGTAAGGTAGTTACAGCATAGGCTGAAACCGTATCCCCATTGGGCATCTTAAAACAAGAACCATCTACCCATAGAGTTCCATCTGGATTCTCTAACGGTGTGTCTCTCAAATCAATTCTTCCTTTTGTCTCTTCCTCAGTACGGAAGAAACAGTCATGTTGATCCTCAACGCTCTCCTCATTAGGAAGGGGCAACAAAGTAGCTGGATTCAGAGTATTGCATCGTTTGATGTGTACGTGACTAGCCAATAGCGTCAGCTCGTAACCAGTTAAACGTGCACTAGTGAGATGTTGTGTCTTTGTTCTATTTAGTAAGGTATCCACTGCATGTGGTACCATGACAATAAGAGTGTTATCTAACACTATCCCAGCAGACTGTCGGATGGAAATCGCTGCGGCTGCTGTGGCTTTGAGACAACTAGGCAATGCTTTAGCTACGGGATCTAACGTAGCCGAAAAATAAGCACATGGTCGCTGTCTATCTCCAAATTGCTGTGATAAGACGGATAATGCACAACCTTCTTTCTCGTGAACATACAGCGTAAAAGGCTTAGTGTAATCTGGGGTACCTAGTACAGGCGCAGAACACAGAGCAGTGCGTAAATCAGTGAAGCTCTTTTGGCATTCTTCAGTCCAAGGAAGGGGCTGAGGCGTATCTTTTAATGTGAGTGCCAACAAAGGTTTGGCGATCAAAGAGAAGTTAGGGATCCACTGTCTACAATAAGAAGTGATTCCCAGAAAAGCACGTACTTCCCTTTGTGTGGATGGCACAGACATTCGAGCAATTGCCTGAATTCGCTCTGGTGTCAATCGTCGTCCCTCCTTTGATAGGAGATGACCCAAGTAGGTAATCTCTCGACAAACATACTGTAGTTTGGAAGGTGAAACCTTGTGATTCAGCTTGAACAAGTGACGCAACAGTGCTATAGTGACATCCTTGCAGATATCTTCTGAATCGGCGGCGACTAACAAGTCGTCCATGTATTGGATAAGGGCGGCACCAGACGGCAAATGAAAAGTATCAAGATGACATTTCAAAGCTTGGCTGTAAATGGAGGGACTTTCACAGTACCCTTGGGGTGCGCGCTTAAATCGGAAGCTTCGGCCTCCAAGAGAAAAACCAAAAATATCCCTACTCTCTTCTGCAATTGGAATACTAAAGAAGGCATTCTTTAGATCAATAACAGAAAACCAAGTCGCTGTGGAAGGTATCATAGTCAACAAGGCAGTGATGTCTGGAACAACAGGAAATTGTGGAATCACAATTTTGTTTACTTCTCGCAGATCAATTACAAACCGGTACACAGGAGGTTGAGAAGGATCAGTACATTTAAGAACAGGAAGAATAGGACTATTGCATGTGTTACCTCTCGTTTCTTCGACCACACCCTTCCGAAAAGGATCATGATTGATTTCCAAAAGCGCTTTTTCACCCTCTGCAGAGATTCGGTATTGTGGGATGCGTGGTAATTCAACATTGGGCTTAAGAGTAACAACATAAGGCGGTATCTCAAGACAACCCACATCATTCGGACCCGTGGCCCAAAGTGCTGTCGGAAGAGAAAGCAACTCAGGAGGGAACTGATCTTTAGACAGATACATTGGGGAGATCAACTTCTGACCTAAGGTGAGATGTACGCCTGAAGGAGAACAATATATTGTAGCATGCATTCTTTTCAATAGGTCTAGACCCAACAGATTTTCACCACAACCATTCGTTAACAAAAGTGAAGCTTCCAAATCATAAGGACCAACTGAAATTGGCAAAGGGCAAGAAACCGGATTGCGAACAGGGGCGCCAGAAAATCCTACGGAAATATTAGTTAAGCCAGACAAAGGTGCCCCAGGGAGTTTAGAATGAATAATAGAACTTCTCATTGCTCCAGTATCTAGAAGGAATGGCTCTGATACACCCATTGTAGTGACGTTGACATAAGGGCCATTTTGATCTACTCTCATTTTCGCCTTCAACATAATGGTCCTCATTATAATATTGAGTGGATCTCACATTCTGCTGATCAAAGTAGTTCATGGAATTAGGAGAAGGAAGGGCACGCTGTTCTTGAGTTAATATACCTCGACCTCTACCTCTGTTTGCTGACTGGAGGCCAGCACGACCTCGTGGAGCAGATGACGCTCCATTGCGCTGCAATAAAACCGGACAACTATTCTTAAAATGACCTTCCTCTTTACAATAGGCACATTGATTAGAACCTAACAAAGGTCGCGGAATGTATGGCTCAGGTTTCTGATACAATCTCTGAAACTGCGGTGGCTGTTGAGTCTGAGGCTGAACATAACGTGACGGATAAGCTTGCTGCAAGAGAACCTTCGTTTTTAGATCTTTCGTTTTCTTCTCTTGCTTTTCCTTTTCTTCTTTGTCTCTATTCTCGTAATATTGTGCAGTAGCCAATATCTGGGCAGAAGAAGAAACAGCCCAAGAACTTTCTGAATCCTTTAATTTGTGTGACAGCTCGGGAAGCAGATTGAATACAAATTTGTCCACGAATAGTCGCTGTCCACCCTCGGTAGCCATGTTCTGACGACTATGATCAATAAATTTCTCCTCGAAACGAGTAAAGAAATCAGAGACACTTTCATCTTTCTTTTGTTTACATTCTGCTAGCTTATCCCAATTTACTCTCAATGCAGGCATCATAGTTTTTATTAACGTAATGATCCTACCAGGAAGTTCCGAGATCAAAGCGTCAGGCTTTGCACCACCCACTTGGTCTCTATCTGTATCAGCTATGGCATCCCAAGTTGCACCCAGTTCCTGTGCATGATCCTCTCTACGAATCTTAGCCCATATTGTCTGTGGGACTACATTACCCATTAACATATCAATATCTGCCAGATTCATAATACAAGCATCGATTGTCTGCGATAATTCTTTATAATAACCTGCAGGGTTCTTACGAGGATCTGGTAGAGTCTGCTTAAGGGGCAAAACTTCAGATCTCTTCCATGGTACATGTACCCATATACGCTGAAAGTGAGCTGGAATAGCTGGATTAGCACCTGCGGCTGCAACTTCCTCTTTCCAAACTGGAGGAACCTCTCTCATAGGGTAATTTTTCGATGTCAGTTTAACCGACGGATCAGAATCAAGAAAAATCTGAGAGAACAATAAGGTTCTATAAGAGATGAGTGTCCTTACATCTTCCTCAACTTTGGAACCTACAATAAGTCCTTTTTCAAAATCGGCTTGGACATCTAATAAATCTTGTGAGATCGGACTCGAACTCACATCTTCCCATTCTTTAATGAGAATATCGCACATTACATTAAAAACATACCTTTGTGTAGGTGCATTCCATTGCAAAAAGGTAGGCATAATATCAGACATACTATATTGTGGACCCTTCTTGATCCATCTTCGTGCCAGAGAATCTAGCTTCTCTCGTTCCTCGAAATCTGGGAACTGACTACGAGATTGTCTTCGAGCAAAAGCCGGAGACACATTAAGAGCTCCAAAGAAAGGAGGTAAAATACTAGGGACAGAATCTGTGAGACGCTTACGCATAGACGGTGAATTAGACATTAGAACTAGAGACAGAATATTAGGAGAATTATCAAGAGGAGAACTAGAAATCACAGGAGGAGCAGAAGGCAAAGGTGAGCTAAGATCAGGAGATGAAGGTTGAGAAGCTGAGACTAATGGTGAAACCGGCAAGGGCGGTAGTACTGTAGGAGGCAAATGCTGAAGGGCCGGAACCGGCGGAGGTACTACCAGCATCTGAGCAGGCTGTAACGGCTGAGGCACATTAGTATTTTGCGCATAAGGCGGAGGCAATCTTAATAAATGAGACATTAGAGGATCTTCTTCTATATCTTTCTTATTGTCAGAAGGAGAAACAGGCAACACCGGATAGCATTTATCTATCGCCATACGATGTTGTCTTTCTGAGATTTCAGTCGCATTGTCAATTTCATCATTTTTGAACTGTTGTGCAGCCTGTATAATCGTCATACCCTGTGTCTTCCTAGCTGGTTTTGCTTGTTTAATTTCTTTCTGTTTGGCTTCCTTACGCCAAAGGCGGAGAGAGTCAAACATTGCCGGCCGGGCTTTTCTTTTGAACAAAACTGTTTCTAAATTATCTAGCACATCGGGGTCAAAACTACCATTTTCTGGCCATTTAAGAACACCATCCTTCTTCGTGTATCGAGTCCATGTCTTGTTAAAGGCAATGGGGCCGATACCATGTTTCGAGTAGAGCTCATATGTGGGAGTTCCAACCGAAGGAATCGGACAAGAGTCCTCAAGTCGGGAGTCCCTATTACAACCAAGACAACAAATTCTTCCAAACTTAGTCAGACCAGGCATTTCACAATGTCTCTGGACTGTTCACAAACTTCAAGGGAGTAAAACTCAGTTTACGCAGCACAAATGCACTTACCCTCGGCTTTAGTCTTTGCAAAAACTAAATCTAAGTAACCTAAGGACATCAAACAAAGAACCAAGATGTGTGGGCGTGACCCACGAAAATACTTAACTTAACTAAGGACGTCTTCTTCCACCAACAGAGGCCCGTCTATCGTCTCGCTTTACCATACATCACCAAAGGAATGGGCCAAAGCAGGGCAGCAGTCAGGGCAGCGGTCGCCAGTAGCCGTCAGGAAGGAGTAACCGTGCTGAAAAAGACCTTCGGACCACTTTCGACATACAGGGGTCGCTTAGTGTGGCTCGCGAACCCTCCGGAATTTTCTTGCGAGGTTCCTCACGACCTTCGAGCAGAACCGGTACCACTGAAGCCGCCCCATGTTGGGCGCCAATTGAAGAACCAGAACCTTTTGGACCTGGCGGCGCAGGGTACGCCCTCCGTCTTCTGGGTTCACCTGCTTCGTTACACAGAGACACGGGACACTCTGTCGGTGTTAGAAGATTGGATTTATTTAGCTGCAGCTAGTACAGTTATTCTAGAAGTACACAAAGTAGGTTCTCAGGAGACTGTCACTTCACTCTGTGGCGCATCAGATTAAATACTATACAATACAGAATTATTAACAGAACACATGCCCCAAGTAAAGAAGAAAAGAGCCAATAGGGTAAGTGGAAAACAAAGCAGAACCAGTAAGAAAGATTCGAAAACAAAAAGATCAGATGACTCGAAGAGACCTCTCCTCCAACTATGTTTGTCATCCCGCCCCCGAACTGATTCATTAACAGAATACAATTGACTTGCAGGTGGTGAGATACGTTTGTATGTGTTGGAGGACGGGCATGACACAAGAGAATGCTAGCAGGAGACAGTGAAGGCCAGTCGATAAGATATGATCAGGAAAGAATGGTGTGGGCCTACAGATGGTTGAAACAGGGATTAGGAAAGCCAGACACGGATTAGTGTACTCGGCTGGTCCAAACACCAGCCTCGCAAACAAGGCCGAGGATGTATTTTGACACCAAGCTACGGGAAAGGCAGAATAGACTTCGTTCGCCGTGCTGCCTGAGTGATGGCAACACAAAATGGCGGCGGGTTACAAAATGGCGGGTCGATTCGATCGTGATCGAAAATCGAAGTTCCTCACAGTCCAGCCCGAACTGCCAAGCCATGTCTTCCCTGGACCGGAAACAAGCTTCCTAGGACCGGTTTCTGGCATTTCAGCCGTCTTCAGCCAAACTTGGTTGAATCCAGTGGCAAAGTGAGCAAGGGACTCAACGTCTGAGCATACCCTGCCAACTTATGGCGAACAAAGCGGTACAAAAGGGGGTGGTGATGGACGGAGCATCAAAACCAATCAAACACTCACACCCAGTCAACAGATCTGGGTTTGATCCATCACCATTCTTTAGCCCACTCTGCCAACCCAGTTCAGACATGGCCATATGCAAATCAGTCTGACCCTGTGCCTCATGGGAACAGTCCAGCCCGAATTGCCAAGCCATGTCTTCCCTGGACCGGAAACAAGCTTCCTAGGCCCGGTTTCTGGCATTTCAGCCGTCTTCAGCCAGACTTGCTTGAATCCAGTGGCAAAGTGAGAAAGGGACTCAACGTCTGAGCATACCCTGCCAACTTATGGCGAACAAAGCGGTACAAAAGGGGGTGGTGATGGGCGGAGCATCAGATGATGATGGCAAAGCAAGGAACATAAGTGAATGATTTATATCCTCTTTGTTTGCAGCAAATGATTTGCCTGTTGAATTAAAAGACACAGGGTCAGCTGATGTGTGGGATTTTTCAGGAAAGGACATTGGATTGATGAAAGGTGTTGATCCTATTCAGATTTTGGTCAAGCAGGGTGCAGAGTTTCCAAAAACACCACAGTATAAAATGAGCCCTGAGACAATAGAGGGAATTACTCCTGTAATTGAGCAGATGATTGCGCAAGGAATTTTGAGAGAGATACTTGGGAGTCCATGTAATTCGCCTATAATGGAAATTAAGAAACCGGGTGGAAGGTTTAGGATTGTGCAAGATTTGAGAAAGTTGAATAAGTTTGTGCTACCTTGTTGTCCAAAAGTGCCCAATCCAGCAGTGATTCTTTATCAGATTTCTTGTGATGCAGAGTGGTTTACGGTGATTGATTTGTATCAAGCATTTTTATCGATACCGCTACATCCGAATAGTCAATATTTATTTGCGTTCCAGTTTGGAGACCCTATTTTGGCATGGTGCTGAGTTCCTCAAGGGTATACTGACAGTCCTTCGATTTTTAATCAGATTTTGAAAAAGTGTCTGGAGTCATTGGTTATGCCAGAAAATCAGTGCTAGTGCAGTATATTGATGACCTATTGGTGGCATCAAAGACAAGAGAAGAGTGTATGACAGATACGATTGCCTTATTGAATCATATGGCAGCAGGTGGGCATAAAGTGTCACCAGCAAAATTACAGTTTTGTAAGAAAGAAGTCCAATATTTGGGACACACGATTGAGGAAGGAGTCAGGAAGGTATCGCAGTATCGGATTGCTGTGATATTGCAAATGGGACCTCCAAAAATGCAGAAAGAGATTCAAATCTTTTTGGGTATGGTTGGTTATTGTAGGCAGTGGATAAGTGGATTTTCACTGACAGCTAAGCCGTTACAAAGATTGACTCACAAGGATGTGGTTGATCTGATCCAATCCAGTTGGATGAGGAGAGTATGAAAGCATACATGAAATTGCGAGAGAGTTTGTGTCATACACCTGCATTGGGAATGCCAGATTATAATAAAGAGTTTGCATTGTTCTGCTGTGAAAGAGATGGGTGTGTGCTTTCAATTTTAACACAACCACATGGAATGGCACGTCGTCCAGTGGCATATTTTTCTGCTATTTTGGATTCAGTGGCTGCAGCGTTGCCAGGTTGTTTGAAAGCAGTGGCAGCTACTTGTGTACGTTTGGAGCAGAGTGAATCAATTGTGATGGGACATCAAGTGCAAGTGTATGTGCCACATTCTGTTGAGATTTTGCTGACGCGAACATGCACTCAGCACATGACAAGTAGTCGTCTGACGAGATTTGAAAGAGTGATTTTGGGTGCTGGAAATGTGACAATAATAAGATGTACTACACTGAACCCAGCGACACTGTTGCCGTGTTCAAATTGTGAAGAAGTGAAAGATGAAACAGATCATGATTTTCTGGATGTGACAGAACTGTGCACGAAACCAAGGCCTGACATAAAAGATGTACTGTTGCCAGAGTCAGACTGTTTTATGTTTGTGGACAGTTCCTGTCTGTGGGACGAAAGAGGTGTTCTGCCAGCTGCGAATGCTGTATGCACAGTGGCCATGGTTCTTGAAGCATCTTGTACAAGAGGGATAAATTCAGCCCAGATTACTGAGTTGGTCGCTTTGACCAGTGCCTGCATAATTGGCAAACATTTTAAAAGAACCATATATACGGATAGTCAATATGGTTTCGGGTGGTGCATGATTTTGGCCAATTGTGGATGCAACGGGGATTTCTGACTTCAGGATCACCAATAAGAAACAGTAAAAATGTAAAGGATTTGTTGAATGCACTACAATTGCCAAAAGAAATTGCAGTGGTTAAAAGTCCAGCACAGAAGTCAGGAAATGATTATGTGACGAGTGGAAACAGATACGTGGACCAAGTGGCTAGTTTCTGTGCACAAAATTCAGTTTCAATCAACAAAACATCTGAAAAAGAAAATACAGATTGTCATTTGATGTTCTCTTCAGTTGAAACATAGGATGAAGTTAGACTACTGCAGGAAGAAGCTAGTGAGGGAGAAAAGGAACTTTGAATCAAATCAGGTTGCAGAAAAAATCCTGAAGATGAAATATGGGTGTACACAGATGACAAAGTAGTGATACCAGATTGTTAACTGTCACAAATGGCAAGAATGTAACATGGAATAACCCATGTAGGAAGGAATGCAATGATTAGGCTTTTCAAACAGTCATGGTACTCCTAAATTTAGGGTCATTGCAAAGAGTTTATGCCAAAGGTGCGTTACATGTCAGCAACAGAATCCAGGGAGGACAACAGTTGTTAGTTGGGAAAGGATTGGAAAGGCGGTTGGACCTTTCACGAGGTTGCAAGCTGATTTCATCGAGCTCTCTCCTTGTAATGGACTAAAACATGTGTTGGTTGTTGTCTATTTGTTTTCTCGTTGGGTGGAAGCATAATCAACAAGAAGGAGTGATAGCTTAGCTGTAGCTAAACTGCTTTTGAGAGAAATTATACCTAGGTTTGGATTTCCAGTCTCTTTAGAAACAGATAGGGGTACTCATTATAATAATGAAATAATTCGGATGATTTGTGCAGCATTACAAATTGAACAAAAGCTGCATTGTGCCTATCGACCAGAAGACTCCAGTATGGTCGATCAAATTAATGGCACAATTAAATCTAGACTGTCTAAGGTATGTGCATCCACAACATTGAAGTGGCCAGATGCATTACCCATGGTATTGATGAGTCTGAGAAGCATTCCTGATAAAAGACTGGATTATCCCCACATGAGGTGATCATGGGGAGAGCAATGAGACAGCTGATTGTACCAGTGAATCAACTGATGAATATTACTGATGATCTTGTGCTTGATTATTGCAAAGGATTGGCTGATGTGGTCCGTTCTATGTCTCATCAGGTCGGAGGGATTGCAACCACAACACAGCAAGAGCAAGCACATGATTTAAGCCCAGGTGAGTGGATCCTGGTGAAGAAACACGTAAGAAAGTTGTGTTGGGAACCTAGATGGCATGGACCGTACTAGATTATACTGGTGATGACAACAGCCGTGAAGTGTGGTGGCTTGCCGAATTGGATACAAGCAAGTCATACAAGAAGAGTCCCAAGTCCACTTGAAAGACAAAAAGAATACCGGCAATTGGTGAAAAGGCGTGAAGAGCTAGAAGCTGAAGTATCTGAAGCTGTAGGGTCTGAAAATACAAATTCTGAAAGAATTGAACATGTATTTGAATTAGAAAATGATCTAATAAATTGGGCACCAGTTACTGGGTCTCGTAAGACTGCTGTTGAAAGTGAAATTGGAGAAGTGTTGAATGAAAATCAAGAGCAAGTGAAACAAAGAAAAGAACTGAATAAAAGAACTTGCAATCTTGACAAGGAAGCAGTAGAAGCAGTGCAAGCTAAAAAGGCAAGAAAAGGTGATGTGTGGCCAAAAGGAAGCTTGTTTCCGGTCCAAGGAAGACATGGCTTGGAAGTTCGGGCTGGACTGTTCCCATGAGGCACAGGGTCAGACTGATTTGCATATGGCCATGTCTGAACTGGGGTGGCAGAGTGGGCTAAAGAACGGTGATGGATTAAACCCAGATCAGTTGACTGGGGGTGAGTGCTTGCAATGTTCAACTCTCCGTCCATCATTCCCTTTGGTTTTGCTTTGTTCGCCATAAGTTGGCAGGGTATGCTCAGACGTGAGTCCCTTGCTCACTTTGCCACTGGATTCAAGCAAGCCTGGCTGAAGACGGCTGAAATGCCAGAAACCGGTCCTAGGAAGCTTGTTTCCGGTCCAAGGAAGACATGGCTTGGCAGTTCGGGCTGGACTGTTCCCATGAGGCACAGGGTCAGACTGATTTGCATATGGCCATGTCTGAACTGGGGTGGCAGAGTGGGCTAAAGAACGGTGATGGATTAAACCCAGATCAGTTGACTGGGGGTGAGTGCTTGCAATGTTCAACACTCCGTCCATCATTCCCTTTGGTTTTGCTTTGTTCACCATAAGTTGGCAGGGTATGCTCAGACGTGAGTCCCTTGCTCACTTTGCCACTGGATTCAAGCAAGCCTGGCTGAAGACGGCTGAAATGCCAGAAACCGGTCCTAGGAAGCTTGTTTCCGGTCCAAGAAAGACATGGCTTGGCAGTTCGGGCTGGACTGTTCCCATGAGGCACAGGGTCAGACTGATTTGCATATGGCCATGTCTGAACTGGGGTGGCAGAGTGGGCTAAAGAACGGTGATGGATTAAACCCAGATCAGTTGACTGGGGGTGAGTGCTTGCAATGTTCAACACTCCGTCCATCATTCCCTTTGGTTTTGCTTTGGCCAAAAGGAGTGACAAGACTGAAATACACTCTAAGACAAAAATCACCAGAGTCAATAACAAAAGCATCAGATCAAATTGAACAAAGTGAGTCAGAAGAAGAAACAGTTAGAAAAACAAGAAGAATAAGGGTTCGAAATAAAAAGTACACAGCTCCAGAATGGACATATATAGTGCTAGAAGAAGTTGAAGAACAAGATCAGATCAAAGAAGAAGTTGGTACAGGGCAAAGTGAAGGAGACGGTTTTGAGCAACCTTAAAAGAACAATGTACATTAAGGTGCAAGAAAATTGAAATATATTGAAGGAATTGCAGAAAATCGATTGAAGCAGAAATCTGAAGAAGATATAAAAAAAAGAGAGAAAGAAAAAGAGGGGTAAATAAGAAAGTCAAAGAGTGTGGGTACACTACTTTTGGATAGTTTAAGATTTTTTTCATAATTTCTTTGCTGGTTTTTCTTAGTTTTTTTTAGTTTTTAGATTTGATATAAAAAAATTCATTAGAAATGTCAGAAAAAGCAGAGACTCGACATCAGAATCATAGTTTTAAACGTAGGTGTGTTAAAACTTGCTTATTTATTCTGCTCTTTCTGATGGTGTTATGGTTGACATAAATTGTTGTTGTGCCTGTCTTTATGATAACTAATCACAAAAATAACACTAATACTAATGGTGTGATAAATGAAAAAGTAGATACTAAAATTCCTAAAGAAGATACAAATACTAACATAGTGATGGTAGATGATAGTATTTATCATCATGATAAATCAATTAATAATTTTTCGTTAAATGTATTTACGAAATTATTGTATGAATATGTGGATACAATGGCTGCAAGAGATTGCTATGTGTGCATGCAACAATTACCATCGTCTGTTTCAGTAGGGGTGACTTACCATCACCTACCTTTCACATATGGTGTGTCTTGTAGTGTACTGACCAGTCTCTTTTACGAGACATGGAGGCTCCAATATTTTTATTCGAATATGGATTTAGTATTTTCAGAAGTTCCAGTTAGAAAGAATATGAATAAAGTGAAAAGTGCCAGAAATGTGGAATATATGGGAGAATGTATTCATACTACAAAAACACTGGATACAGTATATGCACATAGACACAATCTCACATGTAGTTTACGCTTTGAAGAAATAGAACTCATTAACATGGTAGAAGATTGAAGACAGGAATTTCAAAGAAAAGCTGCTGAGCGACGGGAAAACATGGCGGCCGCTAGCTAGAGCGGTCCGCGCGCTCCAAGCAGCCTCCTGAGACCCGCACTGCTGCATCGTAGACTGCAAGCTATGCTGACATTTCTGACCCGCGGAGTGTCCTTGAGACGGAGTGTGGCCGTTTTCGAGAGATCATAAGGGATTTGACAGTGTGGAACGGCAGGTACTGGCGAATGTGCTGGCCGGCGGAATCTCTCTCTCCTGCTCCTGCTCCCGCCTTTCTCCCGCGTTGGAGACGGGCAGCCGTGGAGTATAGGCGCGGCCGTGCGGCCGCTGCTCGAGGGTTCCATACCACGATATCGGCCGGCAGAGCAAGAGGGAAATTGACACCGAGGGACACAGTACTGCATAGGTTTCGCCTTACTGGAGAGACATCGTCATCGGATTCAGTTGGAGTGGCAGCTGGCTCGGAGGAGCCGGAAAGACCGGGACGACTTTCCCTCGGCTCGGGTGAGGCGGTTGACTTGATTAGGGATGGATTAAAGACAGTCAGTAGTAAAAGTAAAGACCTTCAACTAGGAACCACAAGGAGTAAGACCGGTAATCGAGGTAAGGAGCTTAGCTTGGAAGATACCAAACTACAGCTCCCAGAGTGCACCTTAGGGCTGGCTCCAAAAATAAGTCAGGAGCCTAATTCAAGTCTAATTGAGATCAAGAGAGAGACTGTGAAGGAGGGGAAAAAAATACTAGGCAAAAAAAGACTAAAAATAAGACTCTGAAAGCCCCAGGAGGTATAACTCCATCACTGCGCTCTTACTTTGAAGCCCTGCCTCAAGTGTTAGAGATTACACAGGATATGGCAGCATTTAGGGGAGAAAGCTTGCAGCAGGATAAGCAAGAGAAGCAGGGTATATCTAATGCTATTGCTATTTCCAGCTCAATTTCCCCCTCTAACCCGTCCTCGGATGTGGTAATGCCCGGGGGTCCCCTATCACCTATCCCCCCTGACTCGGTTATGGTCATAGAGACGGCTACTGTCATCAAAACATCTAGCCAACACGATAAAATGCCTGATGAGGAAACACGAAAGGCAACAGCAGCAGGAAAGGTGTCGAAACAGGTTGCAGTAGACCGGGGTCAGGAAGATCTGGGAGTAGGTAATACACTTGAGGCCCTAGTCAGCTCTATCGCTGCAATGAGGGAGGAGATAAGACATGATTTTGCAGTCTCTAAAACTAACCAAAATGAAATAAGAGTAACATGTGAGGTACTAGGTCAGAAGGTGGACGGCCTATGTGAAAGAACTGTAATATTGGAATCTTCTGTAGGTCTTTTGACTACAGATCTAGAGACTGCTAAATCTAAAATAGACACCCTCCAAAGAGATGGGGATAACATGAGAGAGAGGATTGAAGTCCTAGAAAATTATTCAAGGCGTAACAACATTAGACTGCTGAAAATTCCAGAAGGCAAGGAAGGTGCTGATCTTAAAGGCTTTAGAATTCGGACATTAAAGGAATCCCTTAACCTTGATGAGACAGTTGAAGAGTTAGACAAGGATATTCAGAGAATTCACAGAGATACGTTTCGCATGAACCCGGCAAGAATTAAACCCAGAAAGGTGTTAATCAATTTTTTGACCTATGCACTTAAAGAAAAGATCCTAAATCTGACTCTGAAAGCTAGAACAATGAAGGGCCCGGATTTCTCCTTTGAGATACGTTCAGACCTTTCCAAAACCACACTGGATAGACAGTGGGAGCTGGGGCAGCGTATGGACAAATTTAGGTCATTAGGTGCCACAGTGCAGATGAAGTTTCCAGCATTTCTACGGATCATGTATAACAACAAGATGCACAATATCCGTTTTATCCACGATGCTGATGCCTTATTAGAATCTATCGGAGGACACGCCCAGGCTCAGAGTGCAAAGTAACTCAGCTGTGACTAGTAGTACGGAGGTCTCTTTGGTCCCTTAAAAGGAAAAAATTATATAAAGAAGAAGAGGGGAAAGAGGAATAAAGATAAAAGAAGAAGGAGGGAAAAAAAAGATATAAAGGAAGAAAAAGGGGAAGGAAAAAAAGAAAAAAGGAGAAGAGAAGGGAGAAAAAAAAGAAAAGAAAAATGGAGAAAGAGGGAAAAAAAGAAAGAAAATAGGAAGAAAAGATGAAATAAATCCTAAAAGAATGAAGGTCGTGTTCAAATACGTATTTTTTTTGTTTTTTTTTGGATGCTATCGAAAGGTTAATTTGCGCTCATACTGGTTGGCAATAGCAGCTTCTTACCTCAAAATATAGCAGCGGGGGGTCGAAGGGTAGGGCTGTAGGTGGGCGTAAATCTGGCCAGACACCAGGCCAGAATAAGTAGGGGTGGGTTTTCCAGGGGGTGGGGAGGGGGGGGGGGAGGTCTATATAGCAAAAAATCCTCATCTGTCTACCCTCTTTATTTTTCCAGTCTGTCCTTTTTTCCAAAATCAGATTTTTTACATGCTAAAACCAAGATGTCACCAAATGGGGTATAAAATAATGAGGTAGTTAGGAATAGTCTCATGACATTTACTCATTATATGTCCTGGAACGTCAATGGTCTGCGTGTGAGAGATAGACGAGATTGTATTTTACAATATTTGAGGGATTCTCAGGCGCAGATCATAGCTCTCCAGGAAACACATCTCCTTAAAACAGAGGCCACTACCCTGCTTAAAAAACAGAGGTGGATTGATAAATTCTGTTCAACAGATCACAACGCTAATATCAGGGGGGTTAATATTCATTTTCAAAAAATCTGCAAAAGCGCAAATCCTGGACTGTAAAGAAGACCATACAGGGAGATGGCTACTAGTGAGAGTCTCGCTGGATGGCCAGATTCGTATCTTAGTGGGTTACTACGGTCCCAACTCAGATGATTCCTCGCATTTGGATGCTGTTAGAAACCAACTAGTATTAGTCCAGGACCCAGTGATGTGGATGGGCGACTTTAACATCGTCCTTAACCCCAGGCTGGATAAATCAACAAAATCTAGAAAGTGTAGTTCCGTCAAATCTAGGCAAACCCTTATTACCAATATGTCACAACTTGGCCTGGCGGATTTGTGGAGAGAAAGAGTGGGCAACAAGTTAGGGGTGTCCTTTCGAAATAGTCGTTTCAAACATAAATCTAGAATTGACTATGCTCTTTTTAGCTATTGCTTAAAAGACACTCTGACAACGATAGACTGTTTACCATCACACCTGTCAGACCATTCTGCATTAACATTCACTTCGAGATCTGAAAACATCATTAAACATTCATCTTGGTCTTTTGACCGGACACTTCTGCTCGAACATGAAGAGGTTAAATTTCTGCTAGCTGAGTCCTCAGTATTTTTTTATATAAATAGGGACTCTGCAGGCTTGGCGGTGGTGTGGGAAACATTTAAGGCCTTTTTAAGAGGTCAGATTACTAATAGAGCCTCATATAGGCGGAAAATGTATAGAGAGAGGGTAGCTACCCTAGAGCAAGATATGAAACTCCTAGAGCTAAGGATTGACCCGTCCTCAGTAACATCAGAGGGACAGGAAAAACTGGATGAGTTAAAAACACAACTGAAAAACATTCTACAGGAGAGAGTAAATAAAAGGTGGGAAGCGACCAAGATTTCCCAATTTGAATTTGGAGAAGCCGCAGGGAAAGTGTAAGCATGGAAAATAAAAGCTGACCAAGCCCTCAAATATATTAAGGAAATTAAGATAGAGGGAGAGGCCATGGTAAGGTCTACTAACCTAGATATAGGTAAAGCCTTCTTCGAATTTTTTGAGGCAATATATAGGGAAGATCTCCCCAATGACCAGCAGGCAAGGGACAGATGGCTGGAAGCTATCACGCTTCCAACCCTCTCAACAATACAGAGTAAGGCATTAGAATCTGAGATAACAGAGGCTGAGGTGAAAAAAGCTATCAGCAAATCTAAAAAAGGGAAAGCGGCAGACCCAGATGGTCTGCCGGGGGAGGTTTATAGATCATTAGAAACTGTCATTGCCCCCGTGCTGATGGCCCTATTTAATGGTATCCTAATAGAAGGAGATTTACCACCTAAATCTTGGGGGGGGCTCCAATTGTACTCATCCCAAAACCAGGTAAATGTCCCCTTGAGTGCAGGTCATATAGACCAATATCATTATTAAATAACGATTATAAAATCTTTACAACACTTATTTCAGCAAGACTGGCTAGTGTTATTGGTACTATAGTCCATTTAGACCAAAAAGGATTCATTAAAGGCCGACAATTATCCGATTTAACACACGAACTGATAGGGGCCATAGACATTGCCACAGCCTTTTCCCTACTTTTAGCTACCTTAACCTTAGACGCAACTAAGGCTTTTGACAGAGTCAATTGGCTCTATCTGAATGATGTACTTAAAAAATTCAATTGTGGGGAGGGTTTTCGCAGAACTATAAACCTGCTCTATGTTGCCCCTTCAACCAGGTTATTGGTCAATGGGGTGCTGACGGATGCCTTTAATATAACCAGAGGCACAAGGCAGGGCTGCCCGCTTTCCCCTCTCCTCTTTAACTTATATATTGAACCATTTGCCCAGCTTTTGCGGGAGGAGGCTAATATTCCATCTTTTAGCTTTGGAGAGAGGGAAAGGCGGGTAGCACTATATGCTGACGATATCTTGGTCTTTACATCTGATCCATTAAAGGCATTTCCAGTCGTTATTAAGCGGGCAGAAGAGTTTGGTCATATTTCGGGCTACGATATTAACTCGAGTAAAAGTGAAATAATGGTATGGAACCTATTAGATATACAACCGGGGGTAAACATCTCGACCTCCATGCGTTATCTTGGGATAAGAGTCACCCAGGAAGTGGGTAGCATTGGACAAACTAACTTGAATAGAATATACATTGAGAGCAAAAGTCTTCTAAAATCCTGGACTCACTTGCCACTTTCTATAACGGGCAGGGTAAATTTGGTCAAAATGTGTATTCTTCCAAAGTTTACGTTCATTTTTAATGCTATCCCCATGGCATTTGACCTTAAAACAATCGAAAAATGTCAGCGAGAAATTAACTCCTTCATATGGAACTATAATAAACCCATTAGAATAGCATGGAAAAAGTTGAGGAGAAGACGAGAGAAGGGTGGGCTTGCTCTGCCGGATCTATTGCACTATGCATGGGCCTTCCAGATGTCATATTCTAGGATGCTTCTAAAAACGCCATCTAATCTTCCTACTGGGTCAATGTATAAAGCTATGCTAACGGGGGCGAATTTAGCATTAGACGGATTCATGTTTAAATTTGGGAGTCAGAAATTCTTTAAAAAAATCAAACTTAAAATTCTACAGTCATGGACCAAAACCTGGCTTATCATCAGAAAATGATCGGGTTTGTCATACTATTCTAATTTCGCCCCAATTTGGGACTCGCCTGGTCTTCCACCATGTTTGAGAGATAGCCTGTCTTCTATAATAGAACATGCCGGTATTATGAGATGGGGTCAGCTATTTAAGGAAGGATCATTAATAGCTTGGGATGAGTTATACGAGCATGTTGGCCTTGGGCTTTCTAGATTTAAATATATTCAACTGGAAAGCTGGGTGAGATCTCAACGCCGCATAGATGCCCATCTAGGGAAGATTAGCATACTGGAGCAACGGTTAGTGAAACGACCACTTGGAGGAAAAGAAGTAGCTATATGGTATTGGCAGTTGTTGGAGGAAATTGATGGGGAGTTTCTTCTCCCGGATGAGCTATGGGGGGAGGTGACTGGCCTCCAATGTGAAGAGATGTGGTTAAACTCCTTTGTGTTCTTCTTCATAAAATTGTCAAACCATCATGGTTAAGACGAAATCATCTATTTTCAGCACATCGTGCATATATAACACCGTTGAAACTGTCTAAATTTCTCCCTGATAAAAAGTGCAATAAATGTAACTTTATTGGAGCATGTGACGTTCACATGTTCCTGGAGTGCCCGGACATTGCCAAATTTTGGGAGGAAGTGAAGAATACTTTAAATTCTATTTTAAATGCATCCTTGTCAATATCTCTACCACTTGTCATCTTTGGGCTGGAAGATACTATCATTGGCAAAGCAAGGTCCTTCCTCTTCTATGCAATTTTATTGGCCAGAAGGCAAATTTGTATACATTGGGTAGAGAAAACAGCCCCGTCACACTCTGGGTGGCTCTCGTCTTTATACGAAACATCTAAAGCGGATCTTAATAGATCATGTAGCAAACGTAACTTGGCTTTTTGGAATCTGCTGATCAAATGGAGATAATATCCCGGGGTTTTTTTTTTTTTTTACCCGGGTCCTATGATTATGCCATGAACACTCCTTGGACCGGGTTTAGCCTAGTTACGTTAATGGTCCTGCAGGTTGGAATATACCTAGATGGAGTCAGCGACAGTCCTTCTGGTTTTGGGATATATCCACCACAAACATAACAACCCACGCCTCCGTGTTGTGTAAGGTGGTTGGAATCTCCCATACTGAGGGTAAGGCAAATGAGGACAAAAAAAAAAAGAAAAGCTGCTGAGCAAAAGTCTTATGTACCTCCATGGGCTTTCAGAGAAGGAAATTGCAAGAAAGGCGAGACTTACGCTGCAATGTCTTTAGATTGACTATAATAATTATTTCATTGGTTCTAGTGAAGGTAATCATACTTTTCTAATTACTGGCAGATGGGGAATAAAAGGAGGTACTGATCCTGTTTTCCCAGGAATTTATTATGTCTCTGGTAAGAATGCCTACTATAGGTTGCCTGCACATTGGTATGGATGTTGTTATCTTGGTATAGTCTTTCCAAAGGTATACCATGTGGATAAGAATCATAGAATCAATGAAGTAAAGAATGGACGAATACGCAATAAGAGAGTGATTTTTTCAGAAATAATAGGAGATGTTTTTGGAGCACTGATACCTTCAGTTGGAGTTATTTTAAATTCGCACAGAATTCGAAAATTGTCCACAGTGATTGATCGTTTATCGACAGATACTGCTGGGGGATTTGTAATGGTTGATACTGAAATGGTTGCGATTAGGTCTATGGTTTTGCTAAATCGACTTGCCATTGATGTAATTTTGGCTAAAGAGGGTGGAGTCTGCAATATGTTGAAAATACAACAGTGTTGCACTTATATCCCTGACAAGAGTAAGAATCTTGAGCGGTATATTAAAAATATTACAGATCTTCATAAAGATTTGTCTGAATTGAAGTTTGCGAGATACTTGGCAAGAGTTTTTCCTCAATAAGTAATTGGTTTACTACCTTTGGAAATAGTGTTTTAGGAAGAATAATAACACCTATTGTTGCAGTAGTTACAGCAATACTAATGATTTTTCTGATCCATAAATGTTGTAGGTACAAAAGAGAAATGTCAGATAATAAACGTAAAACAAGGAAAAGATGGGATAATGATTAAACGTGAAAGAACATATGCTTTCTAGGAAATAACAATCTGTATTGGTGGGTATTTTGGTGATGGATTAAAACGCCATCAAAGGGGGGATTGATGGAGCAGGGTTTCTGCATAAAAATGAAACCTGCTTGGATTGAACCCTCAGTAATACTTACTAAACATGTGCAGTGAAAATCTAATGAAAAGGCTTAACATGAGGGGAAAATGATTCTGCATAAGCGCGAACCTAAACTCCAAAAGTAGGCTGCAACCTATTTTTTAAGCTAATGAAAAATAAAAGGACTAATGCTGCTTCAAGTGCATGTTACTAATGTTGGCTGAAACAAAATTAAATATTAATATGGGTTGCGCAGGGATGGATGCAGCATTTGGGTTGGTGCGTAGAGAAAACATTTTCATGAAAATAATACATTTTTGTGTTTCATTCTCTGTAGCAAGCAAGCATGGGTTTTCGTTCTGCATGTCAGTTTAAACACTAAAAATGAAGGAAAATATAAAAAATTATGAAGTGAGAGCAGAAGAGAAGAAGGAGACTGAATTTGTCCTTCGGAGATTTGCAAAGCTGCCAAAATGTGAACAAAAGCACGTCACTATGAATGAGAAGAGAAACTTCCTCTGCAGAGAGGCGCTCAGCGGAAGATTGTTATACAAAGTATTGCATGCTGCCGGAGTGGAGAAAACAAGTGATAGTGGAATGGAGAATATTTCCTAGGTCACAAACCTGATGTCACTTCCGTTACAAGAACAATAAACTCTTAGAAGACTTCTGTGTGTGAAGAGAGTGGAGTGACCACACACCCCCTTTCCTAGCCAATCAAAAGTACAGAAAAGCCCTAGTTAGATACTTCTGTGGGATGGTCTTTTGGGTTTTAGGGTGTAACTGAGGTGCCTGGAGGGAGAGGTTTAGGTTTTTGTTGGACAGACATCTTTGCTGACTGTTGGGGTGAGATCGTCGCATGTCGTCGGTTTGCTGTTTCTCCTGTGTATCCTGAACTTTAGTCTTTGCCTTTTAAAATCTACTTGAAGGGCCCATGCTGACTTCCCGGCCAGGAGTTAGTGTTTTCTTATTGGGTTAGTGTTAGCCAGGTATATAATTTGCATAATTATTTGCAAATTTATTTTTTCTCTGAAACGTTTGTCTCTTCGGGAGCGTGGCTAAGCCGGCGGCTAAGCCGGCGGCTAAGTCGGCCGCTAGGTAGAGAAGCTCCGGAGGTTGCAAAGGCCCATCTGTAAATTCCCCCAGACAATGCGGCCCATTCTGTGCTGAATGTGAAGCAGCGGAGGTCGGAGGAGGTGCTGCGCCTGAGGGGCCGTTTTTGGTCCGCTGATCGGCCGCCGACTCGGCGATACAGCACTTGTGTGAAGCCAGGGAGGAGCCTGCATTGCGGCGTCCGGAGCTCCCAGCAGGCCACCGTGAAGGCAGGGCTCGGAGAGGATCATCTGGGACGTATGACAAACCCGGCACTGGAGTGGTGAGTCTAACCTGCCCCTGGGGCGCACCCGGTCCCCCCGCCTGCTTTTGTACCCGTGCCCATTTTGCCTGACCGTCGGCCCGGCAACCACAATACACGAGTGCTGCCGTGCGTGAGGACAGGGCCCAAACACAGCAACGTACGGGGGCTCGGGCGGTGGCTGAGAGCTGCAGAGGCTGGGGGAGGGTGCCCTGTGGACCACAGGACCGGCTGCGATGGCTGCAGGGTTGGCATGACACCACACTCCTTACCAACTGCACGCCGCCCAGGAGATGCATCCGGTCCGTTACATGCTGAGACCGGCGACTGCCCCTGATCACACTGACGCACATCCAAAGGCTGCAAACTTCCCAGAAGTGAGGCGCCACCCATAAGCTGACAACCGGTGCCCGCCAGGAATAACCAGAATGGCAGCCTACGCTAAATCGGACACTCATCCCGCGGATCGTCCAGGCACAACCTAGGGGAGACATGTCTGGTTTGGACCCCTGCTTGTGATGCAGCGTGGAATTTTAAATCCTCCCTTCGTCACAGACCAAATATCACACTAACATATTCACTCAATACATTCATTGGTGGGGCCCATAACACCAACACTCACACTTCATTGATCTGTTCCCATGGGAAAGATAAATTGTCCAAACGCTGACATCAAAGGAATACCTTTTCACCTAAAGAACCTAATTTACTTGAACATACCTTAAGTACCTTTATTAAACTCAGAACTTCGAGATATTCCCTCCATTTAGTCGATAGATCAGTTAGTTGAAATTGGATATTTGGTGACTCAATTCTTTAATCTACATTTAATATTATTCTAATTTCTCCAAATAAATCACCCGACACATTTGTTTGTTAGAATAATAATTTTGTTTATCTAATCAATTGCAATTTTAGTAGGTCATAAACCAAACCACCGAACATCATATTTACCTAATCTGGCTATTAGTCGTCCTCTAAGTCAATCAAGTCGTGGAAAAGTCTTTAATTCATCAAAGTCAGGCAGCAATTCAGTCTGTCAAAGATTCATGATAAACAGTTGTCCAGCAGTGTCACCGTCCTCTTCGTCAGCGTCAGCATTCCCAGCCTTACATTGCCCTGCATTGCCTTCTCTCTATTCCACCATCTTTTATAATAAATGTAATGTCAAGATGTAACAAAAATCAGTTTTAGACAGTCCTGATTGGAAGATTTGGGGTCATTCGGTGAGGTTCTCACATAGTCTTTTTTATTAGATCATCCCGCTTGCTGGTTCCGGTTTTAAAGACAGTATTTTGTTTAACAAACTTGGCAACTCTCCATGTGTGTCTTGATGGGTACATCTCACATGAGGTCAAGACGAGGCCACTTGTTGCTGGCTGTGGCGCAGGCGCACTTCACCCGAAACCTCGTGGAACAGTGACTAGGCCTTCATGTCGGAGTCAGCCATCTTTACGAAGGCCCAAATCGGTCAATTTAAGTAAAACAAACACAAAACGTAATTAAAACATTGAAATGGTTAATAAAATGTTAAACCCTCACTAATCCCCCTATGTGTATGTAATTATCTAGCTCGATAGCAACATTCAAAGCGTTTATATTCACTCAACGATGTCATCTGGTGCAACTTACAATTACATCACAAAAGCAACATATATCATGCAATATTCTAATTTTCTACCATTAGCATGCGTACATATATCAGTATACAAATCAGTTTAGCCATGCAAATGCAAATCCCACATGTAATTCTTTCATTAATATAGTTGGTTAGATATCACTTCAAACAGATTAATAATATTACAATTAATAGATTATTCGGATTTATATAAACATGCAGAAATGGGGGGGGTATACAAAATGTTGTACTACCCGCTCCAGCAATCCCCCCGTTGGTGATTATATCACCACACCATCAAAATTTTGTATCTCTTTTATGGAATTTCAAAGTGATTTCTTGTTTTTATTCATAATTCAGTTTCTCCTGTCTCTTCTCTTTTTGCTGATTTGTACATACTCTCCTTAATTTCCTCTAATTTTATCTCATCAAATTCTCTCTCTTGTTTTACGTCTTTTCTCCTTAAATTTTCTCTTTTTAACCTTTTCTGGTTTTTATTCTTTTTACGACAGATACACCCTAATCTTATTATTAATACTATGAAAATCACACATGTTAATGGAAATAATATCTTACCTAAAAACGTACTACCTACATTTACTAAGAAATCTTTAATAGCTGATATTTTCTTTCCAATCTTTTCCCATACACCTTCAACCTCCAGTGGTACAATTTCGTCATGCAATTCTGTAATATTTTTATTTTAAATTTTTAAATCTTTACTTTCGTCAGGAATGTAAGTACAACAATGTTGAATTTTCAGCATTCCACAGACTCCACCCTCTTTTGCCAATAATATATCAAGGGCAAGTCGATTTTGCATTACCATAGCACAAATGGCAATCATTTCAGTGTTTACCAATAAAAATCCTCCAGCGGTGCTTGTTGACAAGCGATCCACTACTGTTGAAAGTCTTCTAATTTTGTTTGCATTCAGAGATATTCCCACTGCTGGTATCAAAGCTCCAAAAATATCACCTACAATTTCTGACCAAGGTTCTCTCTTACTACGTACTAAATTACTACCTAGGCTATGTACACCATCTTGTCATCTATCCTTGTGAAAAATCTTTGGAAAGACCAGGCCTACATAACATGTGCCATACCAATGGTCTGGCAAACGATAATATGCCCTGGATCTTTTCCACCTTTAAATCCCCATCCACCCATGATTCGGTATGTATCATGGCACTCGCTATTCCCTACAAAATAATTATCATATGCAGTTTTATTCCTTCTAATACACAATTTTCCTTTCTGAGACCAATCTAAAGCCATAGTTGGACTAGTTCCTCTTCCAAGTGTTTTTCTATTTCTACATCCCAGACTGTTTACTCCACCTTTCCTTCTGATGCCTTTCTTTGCATTTTCAGCCTCCTTTCTTCAACCATATCTAAAAATGTATTTTCCTCTTTCTTTAAACTGCAAGTCAAATTGTTTTTAAATATGTATTCTAATGTTAGTTCTTTAGTCTCTAAGAAAAATTCACCTAATACCTTTGCAGGTCTTACCTTGTTTAGCTTGTTAATTGACAGTACTTGTGAAAATATAGTATCTACATCTGAAAAATAATATTCTAATTTCCCTGTTTGATAAAATAGACTAGCTATTACACTACATGTTATTCCATAAGTTACTGGAAGGTGGTGATAAGTCACTCCCTCCGATACAGAGGCAGGTAACTGCATACAGACATAGCAGTCCCTTACATCCATGGTCTTTACATATTCATACAACAATTTCGAAAACACATTGTTAGAAAAATTAGTTATAGACCTATCTTTATGTAAATAGTCTTTATCTATTCTAGTCGGAACTACCTTTGTGAATCTTTCCTATATTAGTTATGTTTTCACTATGTCCTTCTATTGTATCTATAGTAACTTTAAACGAGATCAAGAGAGCAAGTACACTCCATAGAAGCATTAATAATCATGTACAACAACAACACATTTTACACCATCTCTTCAAAAATGTACATCTACCTTTTCTACTATCTATGTTTGCCATCTTTGCTAAAATGGACTGTGTCTTTTGACTTAGCCCCTTCCACTTCACAACTAGTTTTCTAACCCAAGGTTCTAAGCACCTTATTGGTTCTACCAGTTTTTGTCTTTTTCTGTATTTTGATTGTCTTTCCATCAGTTGTTTTCTTATCTCATTCAGTTTGGCATTTCATCATCTTTCACTTTTCCTTCGTGATCTATATACAGAATGTCCTGAACATCCGCTTCTTCTCCAATATCGGACAAGATAACTCTCAAGATTTCCAATTCTTCGTCTTTCTCAACCACTTCTGGTACAACCACCTCTGGATTTCCTTGGCTATCCACCTCTTCTTTTACTTCATGCAGGGCCGCATACGTCTATTCTGGTGATTTTTACTTCTGGTTAGGTTTTCTGGTTCTTTTGCTCTCTTTAATTTCAATGGTTTCTTCTTCTTTTGACTTCACCTGACTTGTCACTTCATTCACCTGTTCAGCCCTTGGTGAATTTATTCGTGTCAGTCGGTATCTCAATCTTTTTATTTTATTCGTCCAAACATCATCTTTTGCTGCTCTTTTCAATCTACTTCCTTTATCATTCTTTTCAATTCTCCAAGTTCTTTTTCTTAGAACTCGACCTTCAGGTATTTCATCTTCGCTTTCGTCTGACTCTGTTTCAACTTGCTTTTTACTCTCAACTGTTTCTTTTTCCACCACTTCTTTTGTTTTCCCTACTTGTGTCCCTCCTCGAATCTCCGACAGGCAATCTTCCTGCTGACTACTTGTCCCTGTTTCTAACTGGATGTTGGAGTTCCCTACACCTCCTCGGGGGTCTTCTGCAATAATCTTTCCCTCTCTCTCTGTATCTGGCACCTGTCCATCTAAATGTGTTGTTTCAGGTGGAATTTCTCTTAATCTTTCATCTGGCACTTCCTTTTCATGAATTTCTTTTATTGTCTCTTCACTGTCTTTTTCTTTTGTTTTCCCTTGTTTTTCCCTTGAACATTGCGCTCCTTGTTCGGTCTCTGAGTCTGAACTAGTATCAGAGATCTGTAACCTTCTTCTCAGGGAAATAGTTCTTGGAACATATGTTCTGCTTCCCCCCTTTCAGGGTTTTCTTTTGTTTTTGGCTCTCCGTCATCTGACTCAGTACTGGATTCTGATTCATCAAAATACTCCTTTTCTGTGCTGTCCACTGGATTTGGAATTCTCAATGTATGGCTTGCATGGTTCCAGTTTTTCAATCCAGCACACTTTACAGCTGTTGTTGTGGTCAAGATGACTTGTCTTGGTTTTCCCCACCTTGGAACCAAACAGTTTCTTCTTCTGTGTACTTTTACTCTCACCCAGTCCCCTGGGCTTAGATCATGGGCTGGCTTCTTTTCAAGGGTGGTGGCATCCGCTCCAACCTAATGAAACACAGAATGAACTGCGTCAGCCAGGCTTTTACAGTATTCCAACACCATGTCATCAGTTATAGTCATCAGCTTGTTGACTGGTATAAACACGTGCCGCATGGCTCGCCCCATGATGATTTCATGGGGGCTTAACCCTGTAGTTCTATCTGGAATTTATCTAATAGTCATGAGTTTCAGAGGCAAGACATCAGGCCATTTCATACCCGTGGCTAAACACATTTTCCTTATCCTGTTTTTGATAGTACCATTCATCTGTTCCACCACAGCAGAAGCCTCTGGTCGGTAGGCACAATGTAGTTTTTGTTGTACATTCAATGCTTCACAAATCAGTTTTATGATCTCATTATGGAAATGTCCTCCTTGGTCTGATTCAATTGTCACTGGGAACCCGAATCTAGGGATAAATTCCCTCAAAAGTAATTTTGCCACTGTCATCCCATCATTTCTTCTTGTTGGGAATGCCTCTACCCATCTGGAAAACAGACAGACCATAACCAAAACATACCTCAGTCTGTTACAGGGAGGCATCTCAATGAAATCCACTTGCATTCTGGTAAAAGGCCCTCCTTCTCGACCTATTGTTCCTAGACTCACTACTGTCTTTCTTCCAGGATTGTATTGCTGACATATTAGGCATCTCTGACAAAGACTTTAAGCTACAACTCTGAATTTTGCATTGTACCAGGTTTGTTTAAATGACCTGACCATAGCATCTCTCCCTATGTGTCCCTGACCATGATACATCCATGCCATGGCAGACATCATGCTATCAGGCATGACTGGTCTTCCATCCCGATAGACCCACACATGATCCTTCTCTCTTGGTGCACATCCTGCTTTTACCCACTGCTTCATTTCCTAATTTCCTGCTTCTTCCTGTAATTGTCTCACTTCTTCCCAGGTTCCCAAAATGTTAGTAAACATCAAGGAGCAAGAAATCACCTCTCTTTCCTTAGCCCGATTAATGGAATTCTGATTTCGGCACAGTATTGTGCCATGTCATTTGCGTATTTATTGCCAGTGGCGACATAATCACCACTTTGACTATGGGCAGCGCATTTCACAACAGCCAATTGCCTGGGCAGCTGTATCGCCTCAAGCAATTCTTTAATGGGAGTTCCACTTGATGTCAAAAATCCTCTCTGCAGCCATATCTGACTGAAGTCATGTACAACTCCGAATCCGTACTGGCTGTCAGTTATCACAGTCACTCTCACTCTCTTTCCAATCTTGCATGCTCTAGTCAAAGCAACAAGTTCAGCTACTTGTGCTGATTTTACTCCTTTCAGATATGATGCTTCCCTTACTGCTGCAACCATACATACCGCATATGCTGCACTTAACACTCCATCATCTGTTCTCAAACAAGACCCGTCCACAAACAGAACAAAATCACTTTCTGGTAAGGGTACATCTCTTATGTCAGGTCGCGGTTTTGTACAGAAGTCAAGTACATCCAGACAATCATGATCTGCTTCATCTCTGACTTCCTCCAACAACCAGCAAATGACAGAGAGGGGGAAAGAAAACCTAGATGAGAACAACCTTGTAATCATTATTCCTTCTTACACATTGAACCCCATGGAGATCAAAACCCTACAAAAGGGAACATCGTTTGTTCCAACATGTCACACCAACGCATTGGAACTAGAAATCAGCGTATTCAAATTCATGCGTAATTTACGCCTTCGCAATTTTTTTGAAAACGTTGTTGAAATTCATGAATCCAACGAAACCGACATTTTAAAAGGACTGAAACCTAGAAGCACCTTCATGGCTCCTGTAAGCCACAAAAGTTTTGCTACATTTGAAACGCTGGTCAAACAGGATTTACAAACTCTGAATTTCACCAAAAAATCCAAACATCGTAACCTCTCTGTTAAATAATTAAATATTCTCACCAGAATTGCCAACAATCCTACTATAACTTGTCAAAAAGCAGACAAAGGAGGAGCATTAGTTATTATGGATACCGAGTTCTACATACAACAGGTACACACTCATATATCGGACACTGAGACATACATGAGTTTGACTCACAATCCCACTGAACACTTTTCGTCTACTCTTCAACAGATTTTATTGAAAGCTCTTGATGATGGCGTGATCTCTGAGAAAGCCTACAAAGTCTTACTGAAAAGCCATCCCAGATCACCCTCCTTGTACATGCTTCCAAAAATACATAAAAACATTGACAAACCCCCTTTGCGGCCCATCGTCTCCACCAGAGGAAGACTCCATGAACCGATCGGTAAACTGCTGGATAAATATTTACAACCTTTTGTCCTGAGAATGATTACTTATGTCAAAGACACCACGGATTTCATCAACAAAATTAACACCATCACTCTAGATGATAATAACGAATACTGGTTATGTACTGTTGATGTGACAGCTTTATACACCTCCATTCCACACGACTTGGGTATTGCTGCAATTGAAAACACCCTTTTACAATCAAACTTGGATCCTCATCTTCAATTATTCCTCATGGAATTACTGTGTTTCACACTCTACCATGGTTACTTTAAATGGCAAGATCAATGGTACCTGCAACTCACTGGTACATCAATGGGCAATTGTGCCGCACCGGCATACGCCAATATCTTCATGGAAAAATTTGAGATGGAGAACATCTTGAGTGTTAACATTTGGAAAGAACATACCATCTTATTTCTTAGATACATTGATGATATCTTTTTTATTTAGAAAGGACCACGGCCTTCGGGCAAGATGGCGGCCGCCTGAGACCGCAGTGCAGTAGGTTCTGGCCGGTGCTCGTAGAAAAATTCCACCAATTCGACTGTATGCTGCAATTACGCTAAGGACGAAAATAATGTTGCACGAGGAATCAGCTGAGAAAAACGGAATTCCGAGTACGAGCCGGGTCTTGATATTGGCCTCAGCAATCGGCCTCTCTATAGTTCGGTATCTATGCCGCATCACTGAAAATCATAAGATTTACCATCAATCTTACCAGAGTGACGCGGGAGCTCAGCAGCGGCAGCGTAGCAGGATGGCTCTGAAAAATGCCTCAAAGAATACAACCGCTGCGACCATGAAGCTGAAAGAAGCGAGAGCGACCAGGCTGGCCACTCGAGATACAACAGATACACCAGTCGCGGGTGCAACGGGGAGGATTCCACCCAAAGCTCTGAATGCGAGCGGCACCACCCGGAAGAGCGGACAGACTGTCTCCTCTGTGATTGAGCTTCTACGCGGAACCCCGGCACGTCCCCTTCCGGGTCAAGGTGAGCAGTGTAAGCCTCGTACTCGGGATGCGCCCGAGGCTGCCAAAGAGAGCGCTGCAGTGACGGACCTGGAAACTGACAGCAATGCCGGAGGAAACTCTTCTGTTGAAGATAGACGGATCCACACACATACGGTGAGAGGAGGGGAAGATCCCAAGGGCCTTGCAGGGGGGGTCAATTATGAGACACAAGCACCAGCTAAGACTGAAATGAAAGGGAAAATCGACGGCATTCCCCATTTAGCATTAACCTTGGAGCCCAGGAGCGATGTTTCTCTGACACCCCTCCCCATTCAAATAAATAGCCTAGGAGACCGGCAACCAAACCAGGCTCTAATATCCCTACCGAAAGGCTTGCAATCTGTGCAGTTCGGGTCTGAAAATCCGAGTGAGGCTGATACAGACACAGATAAGGATAGAGATAAGGATAAGGATAAAGAACCTAGTGATTTCTATTCTTTCTCCGATGACTTGGGATGGTCAACCGATACTGCTTCTAATCTATCTGAGTCCAGTGACGAAGAGATTAATATCAATAAAGTTAGAACTGTTCAGAAACTTGGACTCAAACACAGGAAAAGTCATCATGATTCGATAGACTTGGCTTGGGATTATACCCCTACTAGTGATCTCCCTCTCCCAGAGGCAACTTCTATACAATCGCAGGGACCTATCTCTGACCCCCATCAACACCAGGAGCAAGGCACCTCTCAGGACACAATCGCACCAACGCTAGAGACGGTTTTGTTAGCTATAGCCCCGCATAGGGAAGAGACCTCTCATGATGGCCGTAAGGCCCAAGCAGAGTTACGTAAGGTGCAGGGCTTGGTGCGTAAGCTCACAAAGAAAATTGGCTCCTTTAACACTCGAATGACTGAGATGGAGTCAAGATTATTGGTCAACGAAACGGAAACTGCGGTATATCGGGACAAGACTGAGGCGCATGATAAAGAACTCTCAGACATGATGTGGAAGCTCGAGGACATGGAAAATCGCCTACGGCGAAGCAACCTACGAGTCCTGGGTATTCCCGAAGGAGCTGGAGGGGGGGACATTCGTTCTTTCATGGTCAAACTATTTCAGGATTCCCTCCCAGAATTGTCAGTTTGGAAATGGGACATCGAGGTACAGCGTGCCCATCGGGTACCCCTTACTATGAGAGGCACGCCCAAACCCGGAGCATATCCAAGGGCAGTATTGGTATACTTTGGCAGTTTTCTTTTAAGACAGGCGATATGGGAAAAAGCTAGACCTGAGGCAAAAAAAACTAGTGGCCATATAACCTATTTTGTACGTCCCGACTTTTGCCACGCAACGGTTGAGCGGAGGTGGCGTCTCCGCCAACTTATCAGACCATTTCAGGATAAAAAGCTTCAGGCATTTTTGAACAACCCGGCCTGTCTGAAAGTAATCAATGGTAATCAGACCAAATTCTTTACCTCTGAGATTAAGGCCAAGGAATACCTGGTTACCCTTTAGGGGCGAGATTAATTTCCCTTCTTTTGGCTAACTTTTTGTATTCCTTATAATTCTTTCCTCTCCTCTATATCACTCTGACACTTTGACACTAGCTTTTTTTTTGGATGTGGCAAGGTTTGGAGTATACTCCAGGTGGGGGGGGGGAAGTTTGTTAAATATATTTCAACAAGGAGGTGTATTGATTTATTAGTGAGCACCGGCCTTTCACTGCACGACCATTATCACAGACTCTTATGGAGTCTATTTGCCCTAACTATGGGAAATTGGGGGGGGGGCGGGGGTAGGGAGGGTAAGGGGTTAGGAAATGGGTTGGGATTCAGGGGGTGGGGAAGGGGGGCCAAAACACATAAAAAAGGCAACCGCAGTTGTAGAAATAAAAACAGAAGTAGAGATAGAAATGGATCTCATGAGATTATTACTGGTAAATTTGGTCACATGGTAAAATCTGGTTGGCTAATAAACATAATGGAGTATGGCTAGTTTAAAACTATGCTCGTGGAACATAGCGGGCCTCAATGATAAGGGGAAAAGGGATCGAATGTGGGGAGTGATCTCCCAAAATTCGTTCGATATAATATGTCTCCAAGAGACACATATTCCTTGGGCAGAAAGAAACATATTGAGGGTCCCGGGGTTCGACTTAATGGCAAGCACAACCCATACTACTAGGACAAGAGGAGTAGCTATCTTGGCAAAATCTTTTTTAGGACCGCCTATACGTAAGGCAGTTGACTCTATGGGTAGGTGGGCGATTGTTGAGCTAAAAATAGGTACCACTATATGTTCTATTTACGCACCCAACCAGGATGATCCATCTTTTTTTTTCGATTTAGAACTGGAGTTAGCATCCTGGCCCTCCATATTAATTTTTTGTGGAGATTTCAACATTTCTCTGACTCATAAAGGGCTAATATGTAATCATGAGCAATTTAAATACGTAGGATATAAACCAAAGGTATATAGAGCCATACTACAATTAAAGGAAAGTCTAGGCTTAGCTGATGTGTGGGACATGAAACATCATCAAGATCCGGGATATACATATTTTTCATATCCACATAATAAATATGTCCGTATCGACTATATCTGGATGACAAGTAGTCGGCTTAATGAGATACAAATAAAGAAACTTCCGAAAACCATCTCGGATCACAATCCCTTAGTGCTCACAATAAGGACTAATAATATTCTAAGACCTTGGTCAAGCTGGTCCTTTGACAGAAAATTATTAGTTAACAATGAATATATAGAATATATTAAAACATGGGCACAGGGATTTATAGATTCTAATCGCTACAGCGCCCCGCGAGATGTGGTTTGGGACTGTTTTAAAGCCTCAATTCGCGGGGAAACAATACGTTTTGTAGCCAGAAAGAGGAAGGAGCTTGCTAGAGCTAATGAGTTATCTCTCCTAGAACTAGCTGGAAAAGAGGAGAAACATATCGCTATAATAATGCAAGGCGGTGATGGAGGGCCGATTCTCAGAGAAATGACGATTCTTAAGATGGAAATTAATAGCAGGCTGACCAAGAGAGCGGCAGAGATCTACCAATCCCATCGTAACGAGATATATGAGGCGGGTGAGATGGTCGGCAAGCAACTAGCTCTCCGTACTCATCAAAAACAATCCCTAAACCTAATTGCTAGTATTAAGGCAGACGACCAAGAGCATACAACACCGGAGGCCATCCTTGAGGCTTTTAAAAAATATTATCAGAAACTATATCAAAGCGAGGATACGCTGGACCCGGTAATAATTAAAGACGAACTTGCTAGGTGGGCAACAGAGCAGGAGGGCAATCTAGGATTAGAGGATGTTACCAGACAAGATCTAGAAAGAGATATAACCCAGCTGGAGGTACAAACGGCCCTTTCAGAGCTTGCTCCAGGTAAGGCCGCTGGCCCAGATAAAATACCACTGGAGCTATATAAAATTCTCGGCAATATTATTACACCGCTCCTTCTCGATCTATTTATAAGTATCCAGGTCCGCGGTACTCCTCCTAGTTCATGGAGGGAAACGAATATAGTTGTCTTTCCAAAAAAAGATAAACCGTCCAATCTTGCTACATCGAACCGCCCAATTTCTCTCATAAATACTGACTCGAAACTCTAATCTAAGATCTCAGCTAATCGCCTTGGGGGGATCGTCGAGCGTCTGGTCTCCCCGTGGCAGCACGGCTTCATTCCGGGCAGGGGCACCACGGATCATATCCGCCGTGTTATTGCTCTGTTTGAGGCCGTGGGTGTCTCGGGCGGCCGAATGTCGATGATCCTTCTAGACGCAGAGAAAGCTTTTGATAGGGTTTCATGGGCATTCCTATGGGCAGTACTAGAGCAAAACAAAATCGGTCCCCGTCTCATGAAATCCATCAAGGCTATGTACTATACACCAAAGGCAAGGGTTTTGGCAATGGGTCTTGAGTCGGGGTACTTTGATATATCTCGAGGGACTCGCCAGGGATGCCCATGCTCTCCGATTCTTTTTGCCCTCTATATAAACCCCCTAATTCTGAAATTGTTAAAAACAGAGTCTATTAAACCGGTTACAATAGGCCAATTTCATACCAAAATTCTCGCTTATGCCGACGACGTGGCAATAATAACATCTCACCCTGCCGAGGCCTTATCGATAATTGAACAGATTACTCATGTTTTTGGCCGCTTCTCTGGATACTCTCTAAATAGAGACAAAACAATGGTCATCTGCACTCACAATACCCAATTTGTTGATTCAAGAAGAGTTGATAGTGCAGTATACTTAGGAGTTCGGATATCCTCTAAAATAGAGGAAATAATTAAAATAAATTATGATCCTCTTCTCCAAAAGATCAAGAACGACTTAAACAGGGTAGATGGTCTGCATCTCTCAATTATCGGAAGAGGGAATTTCCTCAAAATGAATATACTACCCAGGGTCTTATATTTATTTCGTGCAATTCCGCTACTAGTCGATGACAAAATTATTAAGGCCCTCGAATCCCAGATGGTTAGATTTATCTGGGGCTACGGGAAAATAAGGAGATCTATTCGATTTCTCTCTTTGCCAGCTATGAGAGGGGGCTTGTCAGTTCCGAATCTGGGATTTTACCTGTGGGCCACCATGCTCCAACAGATGACTATATTACTCTTCGCTAAAATACCTGAAGAAGAAATAGGGGATAAACATATACCTTCAATTTATGAGCTCCTCATAGGAGACAAGGCTAACGGTCTCCTAATAAAGCAGTTGGAACCCTCGTACTACAAGAAAGTTAAGTTTAAGGTTATAACTAGTGCCTGGGGTATCTGGAGGAAAATAATGCGTCATCTTAATATACCTAAATACAATAAGTATATTTCCTTGTGGCACTCTACAGTTCTACCAACACAAACATATGATAGTATGTCTAGAAGATGGGAATATTTGGGAGTCACAACGTTAGGGGACTTCTTACTGCCGTGTAACACTAATAGATTTCAAGTGTTGCAAAGCAAATTTTCCATTCCTGATAATAGTAAATTCAAATTTATCCAGATTAATACAATCTTAAATTTAAAGAGTGCTGATTTTTCTCTGAATAATATTCCCATATTTGAATGCATGGCCAAATCTACAACTAGGATTGGTACTATTTATGGAATTCTAATTGAAAACCAGCGGGATGATCTGGAAAATACGGAAAAGAGATGGTCAAGCAATTTGAACAACTCCAATGTGGATATTGATATGTCCCTATACCTCTCAATGAAAGTATTTGTTTCGTCTAATTTGAAAGCTCAGTTATATAAGACCATATACGATCTTTATTTTACATCATCTAAGCTCTACTCCTGGGGGAAAAGGGTAAATTCAGAATGCCCAAGATGTGGAAAAAGTGGGGCACATCTACTCCACATGCTTTATGAGTGTAGTAAACTTGTTGCTCTAAGAGATTTGATAGCTGGTTTTTGGCGGGATGTGTTCGGACACTCAATAGCTGAATCCCCCACTCTATATATGCTGGGCTATGATAACACACTTGGTCATACAAAGAGAGAGGAAATCTGTCTTTTCTTGGGGATAGCGGTTTATAGGATAATTTTAACAGCCCGTTGGAAGGACACAGACCCCCCCAACTTCCAGGTCTGGTTAGCTAGGCTGCTGGGTATGTATAACCAGGAGAAGGCTATTTTTGCCTGTAAAGGTAAAAAGGCGAGAGCCCTAGGTAATATGATTTGGAAACCGATTGAAACCTGGAGGAATAATACTAGAACTGTATAATCTAAATATGCTTAGCTATATTTATATATGTCCATCGGATTGTCTGTTTGTTTGTTTTTTTTTTTTTTCCTAAACTATAGTAATTTTACACTCAACATGTTATATGTGACCAATGTTTAATTTCAATCTCTAAGTCTGCAATAGGAATGTATATGTAATGTAATTTCTAAACGGCTGCAATAAAAAAAAAAAAAAAGAAAAAGAAAGGACCACGGCCTGAACTTATGTCAGCATTGAATTCTCTGAACACCATCAACAAACGGATACAATTTACCTTTGAGGTTCAAGAACACACTACGACATTTCTCAATGTCAGGATTAGTCGCATCAACAACAGACTTGAAACCACCATGTATCGCAAGAAAACTGATCGCAATAATCTTTTGCACTTTAACAGCTTCCACCAACCAGCCTTGAAAAATCATTTGCCTTACTCACAACTACTCCGTGTTAAACGCATTGTATCACAACCGGACATTTGTTCTGAACAAATGGAAACGATGGTAAAGAAGTTTTCTCAACGCGGTTACCCACAACAGATTTTAGCTCAGGCCAAACAACGTTGCTCATTGAAAACCCGAACACAATTACTAACCAAAACTGTCAAATCCATCAGTCAACGATCAGTTGTGGTTTCTAAATTTTCAACAATGAGCAATCATTTTACAAAAATCATCTTGCGACACTGGTCTATTCTGGCCATAGAACCGGATTTCAAGGGCTTATTTACTGAAAAACCCATCTTCGCATTCAAAAGAGGCAAAAACGTGAAAGAAATTCTTACTCAACCTATAAGTACGACTGTTTCTACTACATACAAAGGAACTAGACCTTGCTACAACTGCAGTAATTGTAACAGTGTTATCACTGGATCCTACATCAACCATCGCATGAAAGGCAACAAGATCAACCTCAAAGTCAACGCCACGTGCAACACCAGCAATGTGATTTATCTTCTCAAATGCCCTTGCGGGTTTGTTTATGTCGGGAAAACAGAAAGAAAAGCAAGATTAGAATTCTTGAACACAAGAGTAACATCTGTACCAACAATACCAAATCAGTGATAGCCACACACTTTTCTGAATTTCATCATAACGTCAGCCAACTTAAATTCATGGTCCTGGAGACCGTTGAAACAGCCGAAGGAAGAGACGTTCACAATCTCCTTCTCCAAAGGGAAAATCACTGGATTAAGCTTCTGAACTCCATGAAGCCTTATGGACTCAACGATCGTATGGAATTTTCGTGTTATTTGTGACAGATCTCTGTTCATACTTTACATTTCCTGAAAACTTTTTTTTTTCCTATTTGGGAGATTGTTTTATTTATTTTCAATTTCCATTTGTTTTCTGGCCTTTGAGTTTTGTTTGTTTATTTCTTGCTGACTGTGTTATTGTTATATTTTCAATATTTTAAATTTCTCAATCTCTATTTTCAACCACTATTCTCATTCTTTTCTATTTACAACTCTGACTCTTGATTAGCTTCTGTACTAACTTTTCGTGTATCCTCACTTTCTCATGATTCCTATCTATTCAGACTCCTTGTATTGTTTATTATCATCGTCATTGTATCCTTTCATCCTTCTTTAAAATTCCATTACACTGAAGACATTCTAACATGGCGCCCACTGTTTTCAGCACTAGTCTTTTTTCTATTTCACTTGTCACGCTATGCTCATATAACCGCAAAACTCTTCGCGTCTCCAATTGCTAAACATGGGGAACTTGGGCTAACCTTGGTGACAAGCTGTCCATTGTAAGTTGTACCATTTAGTATATTTGTTTAATCTTCTACCCGCTCACCTGGTTATCGTTCACTCTATCGTTGTTAACTCATTACACTCAGTGAACGGTTTCGTTTTCAACCACTGCTTTTTTTCATGGGTTTATCTTTGTTTCATGGCAACTTTACCACTTCAGTTTTTTATTTGCATGAGGATACCACATTGAGCACGAGTCGTTTTTTACTGGCTGCAATACGTTTTTTAACCTTCGTATTTTCTGATTTGCGGCAATTTTATCACCTTTGTTTTCATTTGTACGAGGAAACTTTATTCAACATTAGTTGTTTTCTATTGGTTAAAACACTTTTTGCTTTCTTGTATGGTTACGTTTCGCTACTTTCCATGAGATAGCCATTACTCGTCTATTTTCCTGCATGCCACTGGTTTTATGCTGGTTTGCCATTCTGGCTCGATTTTTCTTCAAGGATACATTGCACTTCCTTAATTGCTTTCCTATCTTGGTGAGCCACACCATCAGTTCCTTACCTTCAGGATGTGTATTACTGTTACATCGGATTTGATGAGTTGCTTTTTTATGCTTTGCCATGATGATACCAACACTGACATGAACTGTTATGTTTTTGGTTACTTCCTGATTCTTTGCTTTAACCTTTTCTTGTAGATATGTCCCCTGATGAAGGTCTTGATAGGACCAAAATGCATTGGGCAAGGTTCACTATAACTAAAGGATTGATACCTTGAATATTCATGGATGAATCTTTTGTGATATGATCAACTAAATATCATCAAATTAACCATCCTAACATAGTCTCTGACTATTTTTTCAAACCACCGTGTACTGATTATCGAACTTCTTAAACCCTTTAGGGGTTCTTGCTGTGCGCAGGAGGACATCCCCTACTTCAGGAGACGCTTGCCATATTCATCTCTGACTTCCACATTCTCAGCATCAGGCAGTAATGTTGAAGGATTCACATTTAAACATCTCACGAGACTTACATTCGTGGCACCTAGTATAACTTTCTCATACTTAGTCAGCCGACTATGTGTCATATACTTCTTGTTAAAAGGATTGCCACATCATGAGGTACAAACACTTTCACAGGATATCCCATCACAATTCCCTCACTCTGTTCCAAACTTCGGCATGTAGCAGCTACTGCTTTCAAACACCCAGGTAGGGCCACAGCTACTGGGTCCAACATTGATGAAAAATATGCAATTGGTCTCCTCAGTTTTCCATGCTTCTGTATTAGCACAGAGAGCGCACACCCATTTCTCTCACTGCAGTACAACTCAAACTCCTTCTCATAGTCAGGCATGCCTAAGGCAGGTGCTTCACACAACCCATCTCTCAATCTTTTAAATGCTGCCAATTCTTCTTTGTTCAAATCAATGGGATCTTTCACATCGCTTCTTGTCAGTCGTACCAAAGGTTTTGCAATCAACGAAAAATTGCTAATCCATTGACGACAATATCCAACCATTACCAGAAACATTCTCACCTGTCTTTGGGTCATAGGTGCACTCATTCTTTTTATGATCTTGATTCTATCTATCTTTATTTTTCTCAGTCATTTTTTGATGTGATGTCCTAAATATTGTACTTCTTTCTTGCAAAATTTTCATTTTGATGGTGACACTTTAAGTCCTCCATCAGCCAAATGGTTCAGCAAGGCTATAGTGTCTAGTTCACAAGCCTCACGGGTTTTCGACGCCACAAGATGGTCGTCGATGTACTGAACTAATACTGAATTTTCGGGCATTTCTAGACTTTTCAAAGACTTCTTCAATAGCTGATTAAATATCGAGGGGCTTTCTGTATACCCCTGTGGAATTCGGCACCAAGCCAAAATACGCTCGCCAAAACGAAATGCAAAAATGTGTTGACTGTCATGGTGCAATGGGATGGAAAAGAAAGCATGGCATAGATCAATTACTGTATACCATTCTGCGTCATGGGGAATCTGATATAAAATCACAGATGGATTTGGTACAATGGGAGAACATGACACAACAATTTTGTTTATCTTTCTCAGATCTTGTACTATCCTGAACTTCCCACTTTTTCAGTCCCATTATTGGTGAATTACATGGACTACTCATTATTTCTCTCAAAATACCTTGTTTTATCATTTTTCAATCACAGGAGTCACTCCTTCAATTATTTCAGGTGTCAATTTATATTGAGGGACATTTGGATAACTCACTCCTTCTTTTACTGTTATTTTTACCGGATCTACATTTCTCATTAATCCCACGTCTTCTCCTGTGAAATCCCAAACTTCTGCCTTTACTGATTGTTTTAATTCTTTAGGTAATTCATCAGGGTTAAATACAGCATATGTTTCAATAACCTTATTTTCCCTGTTTGTCATTGTCATTTTATACAGCACATCTTCATCCGGGGTTTCAAATGCTATCCCATCCGGGGTACAAAATATAGTGCAGTTCATTTTGCACAACAAATCTCTACCTAACAGATTCACAGGACTGGTGTCGCACACGACAAAGCGGTACATTTCAGAAAATTTCCCTATGCTAACTTTCACCGGGTCTGTAATGTAAGTTTTAATCTACCTGTTTGATACACCAACTACTTGGATCGAGAGAGGAAGATTCTTAACATCAGCTGATCTGACAGTTGATCGAGTAGCACCAGTATCAACTAGGAAAGTAATACTTTCATCATTAATCTTTCCATCTACAAATGGGCCTGACTGGTCTACTTCTAGAGTTGCGCCAAGTACGCACTCTTCTTCCTCCCTTCGGCACCGTCAATAACTTTCTTCTGAATCACTCTCATCGCGTTGCAGCCAATACTGCGAAACAGCGCTAGCGCGTGGCAGTTTATTTCCCTGTTCTCCGTTGTAGAATCCCGTTTCACTACTATACCTCTGGGAGTTTTTGCTCTGTGGAAAAGGCGGTTTTGGCACCTGATTCTGTTGGGTAACAACCTGCTGCTGTCGCTGCGGTTGACCACTCACCTCATTCTGCACCTGTGGATTCAATGATGCATTTTCATCATTAGTACTTGGGGGAAATTTACACTCAGATTTCCAATGCCCTATTCTACCGCATTTATGACACAGGAATTTCTTCTTCGCTTCCTCTATATTTCCTTTACCTTTCCCAGGACTGAATTTTTGTCTTGATCCTGTATTATTCGCTTGTTCGGCTAATTGAGCTTCCTGTCTCTCTGCTACCTTCACTTGTGCCCACATAGCCTTTTCTTTCAATTTTCGCAGTTTAGCTTCAATCTCATCACTGAAATATTTAGCATGTCTCAATACTTTGTCTATTTTCTTATTCTGCCAATCTACAGAATGTTGTTTTATCATCTCACTAATTTCTGGACGAAGACCATATACAAACCTGTATACAAAATGACTTAGTTACTTTTCACTCAGATTTTCATCTCCACTAAACTGTTTAAAGGCCAAGATCAGCCTCTCATAATATGCATGTACTGACTCTTTGCTTTCCTGATGCGTTCTGTCAATGTTTACCCAATCTGTCTCTTTAGGTGGAACCTTATTCTTCAGAAAGGCAATAACCTGCTCGTATTTCTTCATTACCTCGGGGTCTGGAGCCCCTGTTTTTGGATCCCTTGGATATTCTTGTGTTGGCCAATCTATCATTATTTTGCACTCTGTCCATAGATCTGCTGGTACTATTATGTCAAACAGGCTGTTTAGATCAATCCATAATACTTTGGACAATTTCACAAATCTGTCTGCCTGTCTATACCACTCAACGGGTTTTTCACGTAGTCGAGGGAAATCATTTGTGAATGACAAAATATCTTGCCTAGTCCATGGGACATGTACATATCCTCCTCCTGGAATTTCTCTCATAGGGCATACTGTTACTACCTTCTCCTTTTCTCTAACAGGGAAAGCTGAAAAAGTTTTATCTGAGGCATCATCTCGTTTTCGGTACCATCTACTTTTCCATTTGTCCACATCTCCCCATTTTCTCAGCAGGATAATTATTTCCTTGATCTGACTCATTCGTCCTGTGGTATTCATATTTTCAATGTCCTTTTCAGTGAAATCTATTCGATATGGTTTCTGTAGGGCTTTTACCTTTTCAATCTCTATACCCATTTCATTTGCTACTTCTTCTAATCTTTCATGGAGACTTTTTGCTCTCCAAGTTATGCTTTTACACAGAAAAAGCAACTCCTCATCCTGGTAAGTTTTTAACTTCTCCGTAGGGATAGTTCGTAATTTGGCCACATCTATTGACTGAGATTCTTTATCTTTTCTTTGCAAGTTTCTAAACCATTCACTTAATTCCTCTGTAGATGGTCCTACTGACTTCTCTACATTATCTTGTTCTGAATCCTTTTGTGTTTCTGAAATTGACTCCATTGTTGTTATACGTCTTTCTGCAAAATTCTGGCCTATAAACAGGTTATTTGAAACATTTGGTTCAATCATACTTATTGTCTGTCTCCATGGATTTTCATTTTGACTCGGTTTTGGCTGTTCAACCTGTTTTTTGCTTTTATAAGGGACCGTTAAACAATGTTCGCTATCTTTTTATTTCTCAAAAATAGGCATTACTGGACCTATTGTTACTGGAACTGTTACAGCCTCCAGATTTTTTGTTAATTCTCTTATTTTCTCTGTTAATTCTAAGGTTGTCTTTGCTAGTTCTGCTGAATTTTCACCATTTATTCTACTTTCTGACTTCCTCTCTACTTCTCTAATGGAATTGTGTGTTCCTAAATCTTGGAACTCTGGTTCCGATTTTATGATTCGTAAAGTTTCTTTCATTGGGGCACTTGGTGTTAATATTTCTGGTTCTGGCCGATATGGGGGTGGATTTTTATAGAACACATCATCAAGAACATCATCCTCTGATTCATTCACTCCATACCCTCTCGATTCCACATTATGTATTTTTTCTGCGCATTTTCTTCCTTCATTCTCTCCTGCAGTTCTTACGGGAAACAAACCCTTGGTCATACTTGTATTCCGCCAACTTCTCATTCGATCATCATGATTCTCATGTCCGTATGATCTACCAAACATGTACCTATACCTTTCGCCACTTCTCTGTCTTTCTCGGTCATGCATCTCATCTTCCCATTCAGTCAATGCTTCAAACTGTGTTGGTCTAGGTCTCGGTTCTAGATTCATCATTTTCTCTCTTAAATTTCTCAAAACTGCTAAATTAAATGAACCATGTTCTGGAAAAGCCAAAACTCCGTCATTTCTAGTGTACTTAACCCAATTGTCTAACCAAATACAGGTGTGATATCCATATTTCGCAACTATAAAGGATGCTGGGGTTTTCGGTGGAGGAAGTAATTGTCCTTCCCTAGTTACGATTGGCTTGTCCTTCTTAAACCACTTTTTAATTCTACCAAACCAGGACTTCTTCTCCTTTTCTGGTGGATCGTAATACATCTTTTCTGTCTTTTCGTTTATCACTAGTCTCTCCTCTCGACCGTACCACTTTTCTGACCAATTGTAGCACGACTCACACTAATGCACCAATCCGGAACGTCTACGTCACTCTGCAATTCTCCACTCTCAGCGCGACTCACAATAACGCACCAATCCGGAGCGTCTACATCACTCTGCAATACTCCAATCCCAGCGCGACTCACACTAACGCACCAATCCGGAGCGTCTACGTCACCCTGTGATTCTCTACTCCTAGCGCGGCGTACACTAACGCACCAATCAGGAGCGTTCTATTTTTCCAACTGACTGGCCAATCCCAGCGCGGTCGTTCCGACGTCAGCAGCCGCTGCCGCAGCTCCTGCTCCTGTCTACCCCTCCTTTACAAAATTCACTCTGTAAGTTTTGTTTCAATTTTGCAAATCTGTTAGTAACAACACAAAAAACACCACCATTGTCCGCTTCGCTAACCAAGGAATAGCAATAGGCCTTTCAAAAGAGAATTCCGTCTTTCCTGAGAGCAGTGCTTACCTCTGCCCTACTACGGAATCGTTACTTCCGTTGATAAAGCAGCACATCCCTCTACCTTACCCTTCTAACAAGCATTAGCTAACCATTTCTACAGAATTAAGACACTTGGTTGGAGACCCAATGATCCTGAGAAATAAAACTAGAGCTTCACAATTAACCCGAATGCCTTCACATTCACGCACTTTCACATGAGAAAATGTAGTGCATTCACACAGAATCCTGTCTTTCCCGAGAACAGCGAACAGTCTGTCCCACTACAGAACTATGACATACGTTAATAAAGTAGCACTTCCCTCTACTTTATCCTTCTAACAAGCTTAGGGAGCACCTATTACCTTTCTAGTGATAAGCGTTATCGGAGTGCCATTTGGACTCCTGGTACCTAAAACCAAAACTTGACAGATGACCTTCGCTACCATACACTTCTTTCATACAGGAGATATTTCTAATGGCAACACACAACGATGTCACCGGATCAAACCCAGACAATGCGTCGTGCAACTTCACTTGTTACACGTTTCCCCTGTGTACCTACAGGGCAACAACAATTCAGTCTTTCCCGAGAACAGCGCTTACCTCTACTCTACCACGGAACTGTTACAAACTTCCGACTTCCAACACCCCAGAAGCCGTGCAAACAACATAAACCAATACCAATCAAAAATCAATAATCGATAAGCAACGTACAAGCAATAATCACCAAACCAAAACAATAACAACCATCATTCTGCTACCAGAAAAACTGATGCAGCGTGGAATTTTAAATCCTCCCTTCGTCACAGACCAAATATCACACTAACATATTCACTCAATACGTTCATTGGTGGGGTCCATAACACCAACACTCACACTTCATTGATCTGTTCTCACGGGAAAGATAAATTGTCCAAATGCTGACATGAAAGGAATACCTTTCACCTAAAGAACCTAATTTACTTGAACATACATTAAGTACCTTTATTAAACTCAGAACTTCGAGATATTCCCTCCATTTAGTCTATAGATCAGTTAGTTGAAATTGGATATTTGGTGACTCAATTCTTTAATCTACATTTAATCTTATTCTAATTTCTCCAAATAAATCACCCGACACATTTGTTTGTTAGAATAATAATTTTGTTTATCTAATCAATTGCAAATTTTAATAGGTCATAAACCAAACCACCGAACATCATATTCACCTAAATCTGGCTATTAGTCGTCCTCTAAGTCATTCAAGTCGTGGAAAAGTCTTTAATTCATCAAAGTCAGGCCGCAATTCAGTCTGTCAAAGATTCATGATAAACAGCTGTCCAGCAGTGTCACCGTCTCCTTCGTCAGCGTCAGCATTCCCAGCCTTACATTGCCTTGAATTGCCTTCTCTCTATTCTACCATCTTTTATAATAAATTTAATGTCAAGATGTAACAAAAATCATTTTTCGACTTGGGGTCATTCGGTGACCATTGAACATTGAAATGGCTAATAAAATGTTAAACCCTCACTAATCCCCCTATGTGTATGTAATTATCTAGCACGATAGCAACATTCAATGCGTTTATATTCACCCAACGATGTCATCTGGTGCAATTTACAATTACATCACAAAAGCAACATATATCATGCAATATTCTAATTTTCTACCATTAGTATGCGTACATATATTAGTATACAAATCAGTTTAGCCATGCAAATGCAAATCCCACGTGTAATTTTTTCATTAATATAGTTGGTTAGATATCACTTCAAACAGATAATTAATATTACAATTAATAGATTATTCGGATTAATATAAACATGCAGAAACGGGGGGGTATACACAATATTGTACTACCCGCTCCAGCACTTGCTCCACAGCATACTTCCTGGCCGAGGAGACGCAATTTTGCTAGCTGCACCTTGCAAAGAGAGCTCTAGAGAGTTCGTAGAACTGCCTAGGGTGACCCAACTGCGGCACTTGACTCTGATCTGCGGCTTGCTGCTCATAGCCCCGGCTTGTGCAACACTGCCCCCTGGCACCATCGACGAGACATGGGACGCAAGGATCCCAAACAGAGAACCTGACCATTTGAAAAAGTGTCAGACAACACATCCCTGCCTACACCCGAACTGGCTGACAATACGAATGCCATGGAGCAATCTGTAAACACTGAATCTACGGTCGCTTCTCTGCTGCAAGAAATGAGGGCAGGTTTCAAGGCCCTGGACTCCCGCTTCGACACCTTGGATAAGATCATTGCTGACAAGGGGCCAAAATACTAGTGCACGATCGGGGGCTGGACGTGGAGGAAGCTCGCATATAGGACATCGAAGATGGGACTGCGCAGTCCCTTAAGAGGCTGGAGCTCACAGAACGCCTACTTAAGGAGGTAGCTATTAAAAATGAGGATTTAGAAACCCATAGCCGCCGCAATAACGTCCGCATCATGGGGGTTCCGGAGACGACAGCTACGGGCCGGATGGATCTCTTCATGGAGAAGTTGCTCACTGAACTCTTTGGTGGAGAAGCAGTCACACCCGGCTTCGTGGTGGAAAGGGCCCACAGATCACTTGGCCCTAGGCCTAATCCCGGCCTCCCCCCTTGGCCCATAATAGCACGCCTTCTTAATTTCAGAGACCGAGGCACTACATTGAGACTGGCGAGAGAACGCGGAGATGTGAACTGGCAAGGGTCGAAATTATCCTTTTATCCAGACTTTACCGCAATGTCCCGCTGAAAGTTCAATGGGGTGAAGGCCACACTACAGAATCCAGGACTTAAATATGGCATGCTCTATCCGGCGAGATTGAGAGTGAATGTAGGTGGTAGGTCCCGCATATTCGACACGCCTACGGAGGCGCAGGAATTCTTCCGGACATACAGCCAGAAAGATATACAGGCCGCAGCGGGAGGATCCCAACCCTCCCCGACGCACAGCGGCTCAGATGCTAGTGCAGAGCTTTTTTCTAATCCTGGCACTGGTTGACACACTTACTGGCTTTGAACGCAATCATGTACACTATTGGGGAAATATTCTGTGTTTTTTATTGTTATGACATATGGCTTGTTTGACCCCGTGCTGCCACACCCCCACGGTGTATCCATTTAGTTGGTTCATTCTCACCTTGGGGCTTTTTGCTCGGGCCACTTCAGCTCAGCAGATGGTACCCTTGCAGGTTAGAGTATTCATTGAGGGTTGGCCTCCTTTAGGAGGAATGGCGGCTGGGTGGGGGGCGGAGGGAAGGGAAGGGAATGGCTCATTTCAATTGTTTGTTATCGCTCCTTACTTTCTCATTATTGATTTGTTTGCTGTTCGCTGCAGTTCTGACAGGGAAAAAATGCACACATTACCCAGATGGCACGATTAGGTAATATTGAAGGCCCCTCTGCACTAACCCTTATGTCCTGGAATGTCAAAGGCCTCAATGACAACCACAAATGTAGACAGGTACTTCACTACCTCCTCAGGCACAAGATAGTTATAGCATATTTGGAGGAGATGCATCTCCCCCCCACTGACCCTGGGCGCTTTGGTGTTAGCTGGGGCGCACACAGGTACTTTGCAAATTATAGCAGCTACACCAGGGGCCCCGTCATCCTGATACACAAAAGAGTCCCCTTTAGCCTTAGTGACGTTATCCGTGACCCAAAGGGTAGATATATCATTGTGACAGGTTCTCTTTATGGCCACAGGACCGCACTGATTAACATTTACGGCCCGAACGTAGACGCCCCGAGTTTTTCCACGCATTAAGCACCCAGCTTGCAAAATATACATCTCTGAAGTTGTTGTTGGGTGGAGACCTTAACTTATTAATAAACCCTGAGTTGGACAGTACTTCCCATGCCCCTGACTCCAAGCCGCGGGCTCGGCGAGCCCTGAGAGACCTCTGTGTTCAATATACACTGGTTGATATTTGGCGAAACCGCAACCCTACACTAACTGAGTACACTCATTATTCTGGTCAACATAATACCTGGACCAGGATTGACTATTGGCTGATGTCGCCCGAAGTTGCAGACTGGCTTGATTCTCACAAGACGCTTCATAGAACATACTCTGAACATTCCCCGATAGTGCTAAACTTGAAACTTCCATGACCGGAAGGGTAGGAACGACAGTGGCGCTTCCCGAGCAGAGCACTTCAGGATGAATTGTTTAAGGCGGAGGTGCGAGAAGCAATAGAAGACAATTTTTGCTTAATACCGGTTTGGTGGACTCCAGGGCGGTCCTATGGGAGGGCTTTAAGGCCGTTATCCGAGGGGTCAGTATTTCTAAACACACCGGAGTGCTCAGAGATCTCCGCAACACGATGGCCCGCATTGAACGGAATATCGCTGCGTTAGATTCCAATGCTGCGGAATCCCCGAACCCAGAATATCAGACAGCAAGGCTCCCTCTTCTGTCCAAATACAGAGACACTGCAGATCGGGAAATAGTGTACCTGGGGAAATATCACACTTCTAGGCATTATGGAGAGGGTGAGAGACTGGGGAGAGTGCTCGCACAAATGCTGAGACCACCGTATAGTAAATCATACATTACTGAACTACACTCCAACTCTGGCGACACGCTTACCACTACCTCCGCTATCCCGGGATGAATTCCTAGAATACTATACCACACTCTATATATCCAAGGCAGGACTAGACAATGCTGCCAAGACAGATTATCTAGCAGAAATCGCGCTAGTGTATCTGGAGAAGCACATGCAGGACTTCATGGTGGAGGTGGAACCAATATCACTAGCAGATGTCTCACTAGCTAAAGACACCATCCGGAGCTCCACCGCCCCTGGGCTGGACGGTTTCACTGGGGATTTTCTACAAAGAGCTCAAAGATCTTAGAAATACAGATACTCCCCCCACGTTTCGGGAGGCAGTAATAATTCTCCTCCCAAAGCCTGGTAAAGACCATAGACAATGCGGCTCATATCGCCCGTTATCCTTACTTAACCTGGACTACAACATTTTTGCCAAAACCCTGGCAAACAGGCTGTTTCAAGTAATGGAGTATATCATCTCCCCGGTACAGACAGGCTTTGTTCACACATCGATCTACCTCCCTGAATTTACGCACACTGTTTGCGGTGTTACACATAATACAACCAGATATCACTGCGGCCGCCATATTATTAGACACAGAGAAAGCATTCGACTCCTTGGAGAGGCCGTTCCTCCTCGAAGTGATGCGGCGCATGGGCTTGCCCTTCGGCTTCATTGACACGATGGCCCTACTGTACAACAGTCCAGTGGCGCGACTCCGTCTCAATGGCACCCTATCCAGATCCTTTGGGTATCTCGTGGGACTCGGCAGGGCTGTCCATTGTCCCCACTCCTATTTATTTTGGCAAAGGACCCATTAATCAGGCATTTTCAGGAACGCCACATGCACCGAGAACTACAGTTAAATACTGGGCCACTCATAGCTTTCCTTTATGCAGATAGCACCATCCTATATGTCCTAGAGCCACAGATTAACCTTGCACCCCTCATAAGGGAAATCATCCGCTTTGGCGGATTCTCAGGGCTGGGTATAAACTGGCATAAGTCCATCATTTTTCCTCTAACTGCCAGCATGGCGCAATGGGAATGTGAATTCCCCCTCGAATGGTGCCATGACTCAGTAAAATATCTCGGGATTCACTTCCATCGCGAGACCACTCACATTATCCGTCTAAATTATGGCCAGGCCGTTCACAGGCTGGAGGAACAGATAGGTAAATGGCTGAGATTGCCATTGTCACTGGCCGGTCGGGTGGCAATTTTGAAAATAGTAGTCCTTCCCAAATTTTTGAATCTTTTAATAACATTCCAATTCCCCTCACTGACGGTTTCTTCCATACACTATGTTCACTCATGGTCCGGCTGGAATGGGGTGGGAGACAGCCACGCATTCGCTGGTCTATCCTGATGCTACCATATGACAGAGGGGGATATAATGTTCCAGACTTTCAATTATATTATTTAGTGGCACAATGTCAGTATGCACACGCCTGGTTTCACCCAGATGCATGAATACCATTTCTACGACTGGAAGCAGACCTCATACTCCCGGACAAACTATCCGCGGTACTTCCTGGGGGGTTTCCTTGAGACAAAAATGACATTCAGACGGTTTCCACTACCTCCTGGGAGTGGGCGAAATTTAAGAAGCTCACCAGCGCTGCAAACCTATACTCTTCCTCCCTTCCTCTGCCAAACGCCAGATGGTTCCCAATCACTGGAGAGGGCCTGGTTCAGCGCACACTGACTACACTAGACATTGACAAAATAGGTGATCTGTTCCCCGAGGAACATGTGTCCTCCATTGACGAAGATGTCAGGTTGGCAGATTGCGGTTTCATGACACACATCATCATGACCCGTGTAAGATCGGCTCTGCGGGCCACATTACCCACATTTCCAATCAAGCCGCACTCATTTCCCCCACTCACATTAGTGATAGAGAATCCTGATGGAGCTTGACTAATTTCCAAAATGTAAAAAACTAGCGTTGCTATGAAACCAATATGTGACACTAAACTTCGACAAGCCTGGGAGGCAAATATTGGTGGGCAAATATCAGATGACCAATGGGCAAAACGCTGCAAGGCCACTAAAGTAATCTCCCTTAACAGTAGACACAAGTTACTTCATCTCAAATTTCTCCATCGTGCCTATTTTATACCTGCCATGGCACATAGAATAGACGCCACTAGGCCCCATACATGTTTAAAATGCACCGCACCACATGCCGATTTTATACATCTGGCTTGGTCTTGCCCCCGATTACAGGCTTACTGGATGGGCGAGCACGCGACACTGGGGAAAATGGTCAACCTCCCTTTAAATCCTTTCCCGGAGATTGCGCTGCTAGGATACAAGGCACAATAACCCAAAGCAGTCAAGAGATTGGCCTCCTTGGGACTGCTTCTGGCCAAAAGAGATGTCGCCATGAAAAGGACCTTATGGTAGGGGTGGAAAGGGTGGGCCGTGAGCAATTGCAAAATTTCGGGATAAGTATAACAGGAGAATATGTCATTAATATTGCCATAACTGCGGCTGTTGTTGGACTGTCAGGTGTGATATTCTGTAATTGTATAACGTTTGGATGCGATGATATGGAAAAGATGATTAATATTCGAAAAATAAAGTGTTAAAAACAACGTTTGTCTCTTTTCCTATCCACTCCTCAAAGCATAGTCCTTGACTCTGAATTTGTAAATGTCCTCTCTAACGTTGTTTGCTTTGTGACAGTCTATTTGATGTCTTATGAGTATTCATTCACATTTTTAGATAGATATTATACATTTACAAATGAGTCTGTCTTTATTAGTGAGTTTTAATTTGTCTATCCTGACCAACATTACAAAGATTGCATCGCCATATTTTTGTAAAATAGGAAACATTATAATGGATATTGGTAAGTTGGTATAGTTACAAGAAATACAACTAACCCAGCATGGATGAGTTTGTTGGGTAATGGAAATTGGGCCTTGTCTTTAGAAACATTGATCAGTTTCTAAGCACTGGATCAATCTCAACAGAGTGGTGCTACCCTAGCCCCTAACCACCATGTAAGTCCTAGAGTCCTCTTGTCACAAAACGACCGGTCAACAACCATTCAGAACTTCAACCAGGTGGAAGTGCCAAATTGCTCCAAGAGATGATTCCAACTTACATCCAGGTCTGATGCTGAGCAGGGTAATTCATTAGCCTTAGGCAACAATAAACACCTCGACTTGGCAATCAGATAAATCGGAGATTCAATTGGACCTGATTAACACCCTGGCACTGTCCATAACTAAGACGGATAGTAAATTAGACTCGCTGCACTTAGGTGAACTACCTACTAGACCACTGATGACATCCATGGGCAGCCCTTTGTTCACCCCTCACTGGGTTTCCAGATATTGGCTTGTATGTTGTTCCAGCTGTTTTCTTGCCCTTAGGGCTTTCACAGGTCCAGGGATGACTAAAGCTGATCCGAGTGATAGATAGGTTTGCTGGAAATGGCATTGGCTCTAACGCCACAGGCACACTCACCACTGGTTAGGTTTAGTGCCACTCTGTATTCCTTCCAGATCTAGGGTGACCTGCTTGTCTGTAGAAACTGTAACGAGAGATAAGCTACAGAAAGCTGAAACAGACTTTCCAAGTTAATAGCACACCATGACAATGCTCAGCCGTGGAGGGGTGAGTTAAGAGTCTGGCGTGGGCTGCGAGCAGAGGTGCGAGGTGGTGATCACCAGGAGGGCCGCTGTGGGGGCTGCCTCGGCGTTGGTGCAATGAGCATGTGTGGCAAAATGGGCATCGGCCTGTTGAGTATTTTGCACAATATTGCACCCAGTGTTGCCCCTATGGGCCGGCACTCTTTGCCTTGCTTTGATGCAATATAACCCTTCATGTCAGCTGCGGTTGCTGCACCGCCTGCACCTCCCCTGCTCTGCTCCGTGCTCCAAAGTGTATCTAACAGCATAGCAGTGTCGTTCGTCCCAACTATGGCACTGTATAGTGCACCATTGTCATAGATTGTCACACAATGCTCCTGTAACACCAACCAAGTTATTGATCTGTTAACCAACTTTGCTAAAACCCTTCCCTAGCTCAATAACCTAGGAACCCAAAGCTTCCCATAAGCCATGCTTTTCTAAAGATTGAAGTTTATAAGAGATAGTCATGTTTGTGATATAAAAGTTAATAATAGGACTGTTATCAGGAATACAAATGCAGCACCACTTAACTTTTAATACTTTGCACCGTCTTCCTTTGCAAGAAGTGGTTCTGCATCACCATAGCTTTAATAGCAATTAGTTCTGAATTCATTTGAATTAGAGCTCCTGCTGAGCCCAAGGCAAGTCTATCCACCATTGTAGATAAAAGTCTAACTTTAACATAATTCATTGCCTTGGCTACAGGAGGAATAATAGCACTTAGTACATCAAAACTACCTGTCCAAATCCTTGTTTCACTCTCCTTAAACCAACTGCAGCATTCCTTCCACTCTAATATTCTATGGTAAAAACTAAAGCAAGATTACAAGATCCAACCCAATTACACAGCAAATTAAAGTAGGGATTTTACCACACACATAATAAATCCGTCTTAAGATCGGCTCCCCAGCATTCAAATAATCACCACCTACAACACAACTTCTATCACATTCACTCTTACACATATTTGGCGTTGCCACCTTTAAAAGGTTTACAATGCACCATACACATTTCACCTCGCCTCTGTTGTTCCAATCTCAATCTAAATGCCTCTTCTTTAAGTTGTTCTGTTATTGCCAGGTTAACTTTCCATTCCCTCATAATCTTTACTCTCTGCTCATTGTATTCCTTAATAAATTCATTCTCTTCTTCACTCAAACCGCATACATATCCCTGTTTAATAGATTTAATTTCCTGCTTAATTTGTGCAATTATTTTCAGAAATTTAGCAGAATTAATACCATTATTACATTCTTCATGCTCCAAGTTAGGCAAGTTCTCCAGCGACATATTGAAATCTGATAAATTAAGAGACAAAAAGGCATTATTATTAAATATACTAACAGACAACGTGCAAGATAGACCATAGATGATAGGAAGACCCCTGGTCTACATAAGAGGGAAGGAAGGTACAGATGAAACAGTTTTTAACTTTGAAACTATTGGAATATTGTTGTATCATTTTAGTATAAATGTTATCTTGAAATCTGCTATCTAAACTTTCCCTAAGTGTCAGTGTGTTATGTTTCACTCCATCATGTACTGTAGTTAATTCGACTCTTGTGGAGACATATCCCACCAGAGACAGTAAGCACAACAGGCCAACTAAAGCTAATAGTAGTATTAATACAATGAAACTAATAATGGTCCAACCTTTGCTGATCTCCATTTCCTATTGAGACTAAAAAATATTATTCAAGAGGTTCTAAAATGTTTCAAATCAACAAAATAAATATTTAAAATAATAATAGGTTTTCTTATTTTCTTATTTCTTTCAAAACTTAAATGTTCTTTTTAATTCATGCTCTCTCAAAATTGTCTTTCTTCATTTATGTCAATGGGAAGTTTCACTTTAACTTAATCTTTATAGTCTTTTGAAACTTTTCAATGAGGTTCTTCTTCCTCTTCTATTTCACATCCAGGTTAACTTTCAAAGCTGTATTGGCAACAATTTATTGGCCTGCGGATCTCTGACTATAATTCTTCTTCTGCTGACTCTGTAGCTAGATATACTCAATAAAGTGATGCATACATTCTATTTGGAGTTCTCTTTCTTTCTTGCAGCTCTTTTAGCAATGGATGATTCACTTTCACTATTTTCTGAATCTAGTCCGGTTACTTCTAAATTGTTTGGCTTTAATCTCCCTTTCTTTTTCACCTGCTCCACTCTATAATGGGCTTGAACCCGGATCAATATAACTGCACGATTCAAAGCAAATTGCTTTCTTCCCCTAAAGTTTCTAATGACTTGATTTTTTAAATGAAGTCTTATGTTGTTTGGATCAGAGACTACTTCTTGATACCATTCATGCCTCTAACATTGCAACAGCTCTTCACTCTGATCCCCACTTTGAAACTGGACAGCAGCATCACTGGTAGAGTTACCAGGATCTTCACTAGAACTTTCACTGATCCAGACTTTTATGACTTTACTTTCTTCACCAGCTTCAAAGTTTTCACACATTGCCCCCCACACCCCCGGATCCACGTCACAAACCTGAGTTTATTTGCCACCTTCACTCTTTTCATTTGAATTGCGTGGATCCACCGGGGTTTCCAGCACATTTCACATCACTGTTTGTTGTCAAGCTCACCTACTAGGATCCCCTCCGATACTCCTCAAGGCAGTTTTTCCTCACGTGTTTTCTGCTTGAATCCATGACACTGTATTTCTTTTGTTGCTTCTGTTGTCAAGTTTACCAGGTGAGAGACAGATTTCACCATATTGGCCAGACCTTTGAAGTGATGTAGCATAATGTCATCAGTTATTGACACAATTGCATCTGAGGGCATATAAGCCAATCTCATTGCCATGCCCATGATCAGTTCATTGGCAACGGATCTGTTTTTTTCTCTGGGGGACATCTGAAGCCCATCAAACAAGAGGAAGATCATCCAGCAACGTTACGCCAGCAGAAGCACAATTTTGGCTAGTTTGCTCTTGAGAGTTCCATTCATCCTCTCAACCACTCTGGAAGATTGAGGGTGAGAACTACAATGGAATCTCTGATCACTTTGGAAGGCAGTACAAATTATTTGCAAAATGTCATTTTTGGAATGTGAGCCACGGTCTGTCTCAATGGTATTTGGTAAGCAAAAATGCAGAATTAATACCCTTAACAAAAGTTTAGCAACTGTAAGGCTGTCTGATTTCTGGGTAGGATAAGCCTCAACCTACTTAGAAAACAAGCCGACAATTGCCAGGATAAATTTCAAACCAATGCATATTGGCATTTCCATAACGTCTGCTTGGAGTCTAGTAAATGGGCCTCCCGATTTGAGAATGTGGTTCATCATAGTCATTTCTCTTTTGCCCTGGTTATTTTTTAGGCACACCGAACACCTGAAACATAAACTTTCAGCAACGTTTCTAAAAATGTGTGATTTCTCAATATTTCCTAAATGTTCTAAGCATGAAGTCTCACCCTGAATAAGATTATGCATGAAAATACCTTGTAATGGGATGTAGCAGAGCATCTAGAATAATGTATTAGTTTTCAGAAGTGACATCCAAATCTTAAAGATTTTTTTCTCGTAACAATTCTTTCCATCTCCTTTTTTAATTTTCTGTTGCTTCCTCTTGAAGGTCTCGCAAATCACTCAGAGACATTTGAATTTGAAATCAATAAAAACAATTCACGTTTTCTGAGTTTTGCATGGTATTTATTCTTGATTCATCATTCTCAATTTCCTGAACCACTGCTTCATCCTCAAGTGCACAATATCTGGATCAGCATCGTTATTTTCAAGGGTGACTAAATCTTTCCAGCCTTATAAACAGCACACTAAACTAGAGCAATCTTTTTGGCTGCTGTATTGCTTTCAACAGATCATGTATATAGAGCCTATTTGTTTATGAGAGCTGTACAGGATGTCGTAAAACCTCTCTGTGACCACAGTTGACCAAAATCATGCACCACACTAAAACCATACTGACTGTCTGTATACATTGTCACATTCACATTTTCTGACAGGAAACAAGCTCTTTTCAATGCAACCAACTCTGCCACTACTGCTGAGGATACATTTTTCATATAGGATGCTTCAGGAATTTCAGAAATTGAAACTACTGCCTAGACAGCCTTCAATGCTCCATATGGGTCTCCTAAACAAGAACCATCCTCAAATAAAGTCAGATTATCCATCTCCATTGGACTTTCTTTGATATCTGGTCTTAGTTTGGTATATAATTTGGTAACTTTGATACAGTCATGTTCGCTTTCGTCTTCTTCATCCTTATTTTCTTCAGGGTCCCTGTCTTCACAACCTTTATCTTTAACAGTAAGCAAAGTTGCAGGACTAACGGAATTACATTTCTTAATTGAGATGTTCTCTGCTGCAAGTATGACTTGCTCATATCCAGTCAATTGACCGTTTGTCATTGAGTTATTGGATGTGTTAATAGAATCTTAACTAAGTATGGGACAACTCCAACTGAAGTATGGCCATCATTATTCATTCACTTTGTTCAAGAGCAACACAAACAGCTGTGACTGATATCAAGCAACCCAGAAGACTTGCAGCTACTGGATCCAACAAAGCTGAAAGGTGGGCTACTGACCTCATAATACCACAATGACTCTGAGTAAGGATTGATAATGCACACCCATCTCTCGCATGTCAATACAAAAAGGTGGTCAAAATATAGTCAGGCATTCCAAGGGAGGGTACATTCCATAAAATCTCTCTCAATACCTGGAACACCTCTGAACACTCTTTATCAAATGGTACCGAGTCCTTTATGACACTATGAGTCAACCTTAATAAATATTTCCCAATCAAGGAAAGATTTGGGCTTCACTAACAGTAGCCAGCAATTCCCAGGAACATCCTAATCTCCCCCATGGTGGTAGGAGGATTCATTTTCAGAATTGCAGAAACACGTTCTTTTGAGACTTTCTATGTACCTTTCTTACTGTGATGACCAAGGTAAATAACTTCCTTTTTGTAGTAGTGCATCTTTATTGGGGAAACCTTTTGACCTTTGTCCGGTAAATGGTTTAGCAAAGCAATTGCATCAAGTTTACAGTCCTCTTTTGTCTTTGACACGGCCAGTAGGTCTTCAGTATATTGCACCAGCACTGAATTACAGGGCAATCTCAATTTTACTAGATGTGCCTTCAAAATATGACTAAAGATTGAAGGATTTTCAGTATACCCTTGTGGGATCCTACACCAAATGAGAACTCTATTTTGAAATTGAAATGCAAATGAGAATTGACTCTCCTCGTGGAAAGGAATAGAGAAGAACACTTGGCATAAGTCAATGACTGTAAACCATTGGCATCTGATGGAATTTGGAACAAAATTACTGCTGTATTCAGTACCGCTAGACAACATGAAATAACAACTTTATTAATTTTCCTTAAGTCCTGCACAATATGCCATTCCCCTATCAGTTTCTTTATTCCCATCACGGGAGAGCTGCAAGGGATACCAAGCTCAAGCACTTTGTAAGGATTCCCTGCTCAATCATTTTATCAATAACAGGTTTCATTCTTTCTTTTGCCTCTTTTGAAAGTTTATACTGTTTAATTCTGAGGAAAACTGTATCAGGCTTCATTCACTCTATTCTTTCAAAATCTCATCTATATTCTTTGTCTGTCACCATGTTTCACTTTCTTGTATGTGATAACTACGTTCTGGATGCAAACCTATAACAAAAGCAGTAACAAAACCACTAATACCATCTTTCTCTGGATCATTGACTCTGCTGTGCTTCTTGAAAATCCGCTTTAGCTTCTTATAACAAGCATGCACTGACTCTTTAGGTTTCTGTAAAGTTCTCAACGTTTTTGGCTAATATCCTGCGCAGGCACCTGTTTTTCGAATGTTCATTCATCTGTATATATTTGTTAGCTACCTTCTCAGAAGGTGCAGTTTTTGGAACAACCATAGCTTGTCGGTTGGACAAGAGACAGCAACCTCACAGCCAGACCACAAGTCACTAGGAATTACAATCTCAAATAATGAATTAAAATGAATGCTCAGCATTTGTTAAATCGTTCTCAACCTTTGAACCACCTTGCACCTTTCAGGCTTCTCTTGCAATTTTGGCAAATTCGTAGTAAAAGTGATAGCGCAGAACAAGTCAAAATTGTACCCTGCAATACCAGTTCAACCTTTGACTCACAAGAATTGCTCCAACTCCACACTATATCCTCTTCTTTAGGGCAACAGATCTTTGCCAGCGTTTTTGAATGGAAGCTAAATCAAATTAAGTCAATCATAATAATTGACAGTTTAAGTTCTGTCAATAATGAGAGTTTTAGTAGATTTTCAAAATGTTATTCTCTTTCAGAGATTAGTAATTTATTTTTAATTCTCCTTTATTCAATTAATAAATCAAGTGAATCAGTTAATAGAAATTATTAAGTAAACATATGTTTAGAGTCATCAATAATGTAAAATTAACAAGCATGTTCAATAAAAGAGGTAATCCCTACTCTATCTTAAAGGAACCTAACATAATAGAACTCAAGAAGAGTTCTGGAAACGAATGAGATCAAAGGAGCATCAAAATCAGAATTAAGTAGTTGAACTCCCCATAAAGAGTATTTCATGAGATTCAGCCAAGTCTCATTTCTTTAAAAGCATTAGCATACAGTTGCAGTAGTAACTGTATAATAATAAGTCCCAACCAAAAATATAGGGAAACAGATGAATCAGTAGTTACACTCGTTAGCGTAAAAGGCTAAAGCAACACGTCACCTGCAAAGGGTCAGACAACAGCAATCGCCATCAGTAGTAGCTTACAGCAAATAGCTGAGGGTACATAGGAAAGTGAGGGTCTCCATCAAAGAGTGAGAGCTAAGGACGCTAGCTAACTAGAAACATGCACTAATATAAAAGACTTGAGAACATGCTATTAACAATGTTGCAAATCTAATTGCTCCAGTCCAATGGGAAGGTATCTTTCAATGGTAAGCAACTTTGTTCTTCCTTTCCCACAGCAAAGAGATGGAGTTCACAGTCCACTATCAATTCTGTATCAGACATATCTAAACATTTATGTAACTGGGTATGTCTAACCTTGGTTCCCAGGGACATCTATGTCAGTGTCTATTCTATCATGAGTTCAATGTTTCACAGAGGAACAATGAACTACACTAAAGACAGAATCATTTGCTGGCAGATTTCTAGTTAAGTCATGGAATTCGAATGTCTTATAAGCATACATTTATTGTTAAATGTGTAATTCTCTATTCCAAATTATGTGAATATGAGATAGATAGGAAGTTTAAGCTTGGTACATCAAGAATATGTAGCCTAAGAAAGGAATACATTTTATAAAAGCGACACATTCTGCAGTTATGACAAATTCTAAGCAAGTCACATTAAGGGCAAGCTATAAAAATCACTTGTGCATGGTTCGGCTTTTCCTAAAATGCATCTATTTATTAAAGGATAATATTATTTGAGGCCTACCAATAAAAATGAATGCCTAGTGCATTTTGCATAACTTTGACTATGTGTCACTTTAAAATGTGTTTTTCATGTTAATATTTAAGGCAAGTTACATTTTCTACTTTTACAATCTCCCCATCTGGTGGCTATCTTAACCATCACACTACAATTGTTTCACATGTGCATTAATTCAGAGAGCACTCTCATCCTTTCCTTTTTTGACCACTGTCAATCGTGATTTTATGTAATCATCATTCACGATATAATGTAATCTGAAATCTTTTTCAAATCTCATTTGTAATTCTCTTTCACTCTTGTACGCAGAAAATATCTGCAGCTCAAGAATAATTTACACAAAAAAGCAAGAAAAGCCCTATTAGTATTACTGGCATGAACACAGCCTTTAAAATGCCTCCTCCTGCAATTGTAAACCAATTTTCAATAGTTAAGACTTCCTTTCCAACATTTTCAAAGACACCAGGTGTTACCAACTCTTCTAACTCAGGTTCCAAATCAGAAAGTTCCTTGCAAATGCTTCAATCTCCTTACTCCCATCAGGAATGTATGAAGAGCAATGGGTTAATTTAAGCAGCTTGCAGACTCTGCTCTTTTCTGTGAGTAAGATGTCTAATGCACGACGATCCTTGATGACCATGGACCGTATGGCAATTAATTCAGTGTTCACTACTAGCAAAGCTCCAGAAGTGCTTCTTGACAACTGTTGCCAATTTTCCAGTCTTTTCACCATTTAGTATGATGGCTACAGGTAGAATGATTGCACCAAATATATCCACTACTAATTCAACTCCTATTTTAGTACTACTCTTATGTCTGTGTGTGGGTGTCATTATTAATGCATATAAGCTTTGTACATTATATATTTTAGGAATTAAAACACCTAAATTGCAAACACCCTGCCAATCAGCAGGAAATTAGCATCTTGTTCACAAATAAAATAAACTCCAGAAATCACAGATTCAACTCCTTGTAAAATTTGCCATGTTCCCCCTGTTAACTCAAATACGTGTTCACAACAACTAATCCATACATGTCTGGCTCGTTTAGGTGTTCTTTTTCTGTAAATGCAACCTTTCCCTTTGTGTTAACTGTCTAGCCTTAATTTTGAGTAAATCATTTCTTTCTAAATTCATCTTATTTCTTCCAAACATTTTTCAAAACATCACCATGCTTATCTTTGGTACGTGCTATGTTCATGTATCTTTCTTCTAAAGCCATTATGTAGGTTTTTTTAAAAGGTTCTATCAAACTAGGAAAATATGTTTGTAAGCCTTAACACTCTCTGTCGGTCTATAAGGAAAGAAATAATACCAAGCAGTGCCAATTTCTTTTCCTTGCAGGTCTAAATTCATATTTTCTATTAGAGGTAATATTGAAAGAATTAGATCATAGTTAGAATAGAAATACTCAAAATGTTCTCACCTATATACCAGTGAAAACAAAATACAGCAAGAAATAGCATATGATAATGTCATGTGACAATAAGTGACTTCTTCTGATGTAGATGTGGGTAAATGAGCACAAACATAGCAGTCTTTTGCACCTATTGCATGACTGCATTCTTGTACTAATCTAGAGTAGACGTTGGTAGAAAACAAAAGAAGCTCTTATTTTGTCTTCATCATTACGGTAGGCATATGGCTTAGCTGTGTTTTCCGTTTTATGTTCTATTTGTGGAGCTAAATAATATTTATGACAATCATTATTCCTGTTTTTATGAAAACTGAGCACATAATATATTGCTAGAAATGATGTCTCTAGTTGGTAGAAGTATGCACCCTGCCCAAATAGGGACCCACACTCGAGTCAGGGTAAGTGTAGTACACGCTAAAGGTTTACCTGTGCTTACCCTCTGGTATCTTGGCACACAGCAGTCAGGCTAAACTAAAGTGGAAATGTTTAAACTATGTGTCCACACACACACAGCAACACAGGGAAACCACCACAAAAGTACTCCACACCAGTTTAGAAAAATAGCCAGTATTTACCTGAGTCAACCATTACCAATACTACAAACATCCAACATACACAATTCAAAATATGAATTTTGTAGAATTAAATCAAAATGCAGTGCTTAGAAAATGACAGCTCCAATTGGGGCTATCCGGTTGCACTTAACCGGGACAAATCCAAAAGTTCTAATACAGGAGTCACACAGACCCCCTTACTGTACCTTGGATCCGTTGGAAATTGAAGATCATGCATCGCACAGAGGAGGTGAGGCATTGCGGATGCAGGTAATGCGTAGGTTCCTGAAGGCGGTGCAAGGTCATCAAAGCTTTGATGTTCAGAGGCGATGCGTTGAGCAGAGGAGGTGATGTGTCGGTTGCTGGTGCGAGGCCTCGGTTCCTGAAGGTGACACAGTGTTGAGGATTTGACAATATCAACAGCACGGTGTGTCGATTCCTTGTTGTTCAAGTAGATGCGTTGGTCGTAAGCCTCACAGGGCCAGGCAGGTGTCAGAGTTGGGGCGGTGCACCACAGACGGCAGTAGCGCAGTGTCTGAGACTCACGCAGCAGCAGCTCTTCTGAGGTGCTGCAGCAAAGTCGGTCTTGCGTTGAAAGTCGAGGTTGTTGCATCGTGCACTTGATGACCAGTGTCCACATATTCAATGCAGGCAGCGGCAGTGCGCCGATTTAGCAGGGATGCACCAGTTCTGAAGTGATGCTTTGGATCGATGTGTCAACTTCTTAGTTAATTGTACGACAAATGACAACATATGTTCAGGATACAACTGATTTCCTAATAAAGCTAGACAAAATCAAATTGGCAGAAAACATCGAATACATTCTATGCACTATGGACGTACAGGCATTATATACTTCGATTCCACACAACTCAGGGCTTGAGGCACTTGAATATTTTCTTCTAAGAAGTGATAAAGATAACAATCTCAATGCTTTTTTAATGGAATTAATGCACTTTACGTTATACCATAGCTACTTCACATGGAAAGATCAATTCTACACTCAATTGAACGGAACTTCAATGGGCAATTGCGCAGCTCCTGCGTATGCAAATTTGTTCATGCACCATTTTGAACTCACCCATATTCTATCGCAAAAACAATGGACGGACAATACCATTTTATTTGCTCGATATATTGATGACATCTTTCTTATCTGGAAAGGCGTAGAAGCGGAATTACTGAATGCAATACAAGAGTTGAATAAAGTCGACGACCGCATTCAATTCACACACACCATTGACAAACAAAAAATCTCTTTTCTAGATGTTGAAGTGACGATAATGGATCATGAATTGGTAACTTCAGTACACATCAAAAGCACAGACAGAAACAACCTGTTACACTTCTCAAGTTTCCACCAAATGAGTCTGAAACAACATTTACCATATTCTCAACTGCTTAGAATCAATAGAATATCATCGACTGAAGAACTGTACCAGGTAAACAAAGACAAGATGATGATGAAATTCAAACAAAGAGCATACCCTGAATCCGTGTTACACCAAGCTAGTGAAAGAGCGAACAAAAAAAGCAGACAGGAACTACTAATGGTGAAAAACTTGGGAGCACGACACGAACACAATTTATTTGTATCAAAATATTCAACCAAAAGTAAAAAAATAAAACAAACCATCAAAAAATATTGGCCAATGTTACAATCTGAAACGGAGTTCAACGGCATTTTCAACCAAAGTCCTATATTCGCATACCAACGTACAACGAATTTGCAACAACTGTTGAAACAAAACAAGGAAACCGCAACAGATACATATAAGGGCACCATGCCCTGCCTTAACTGTGGAAGTTGTAACAACGTCATTAAAGGTACTACATTGACACACCCAAACCAGGGTACCTCAATCAAATTACGTGTCACAGCGACCTGCGATTCCACTTTCGTGGTGTACCTCCTCAAGTGCCCATGTGGACTCACTTACGTGGGCAAAACAGAACGAAAGATCAAAATTCGAATGACAGAACATAAGAGCAACATAAGAATAAACAATCCTAAATCTGTCATCGCCACACATTTCAATAAATTTTCACACAACATCAGTCAACTTCGATTCCTCATCCTTGAACAAATTCAACCACAAAATGGGCGTGACAATAAAAAATTCCTTTTACAAAGAGAACTTTATTGGATTTTCAAATTGGACTCTCTACACCCAAAAGGGCTGAATGATCGGGTGGAGTATAATTGTTACTTGTAAACTGACTTCCGTATTACCTAGCATCTATGTGCTTGTACAGCAACCAAGATATAATTATCTGTTGACTTGTTTAAAAAAAAGAATTTTTTGGGTCTTTTTCTGTCATGTATTTCATGCAACATTTATTTAGCATATTTCAATTATTTATTCAATAGAGCAAATGAATATGCTGTTACAATGTATACCATCAATACTAGCATACTATCTCATGCCGATATTCTTAGCAACACATTGTTTTGGGTTAAAGTCTTTTTTCCATAGCCATGAGTAAAGTTCACGCACGTTCCTTTATTTACTTCCGGGGCACACTATTATCATTTCCGATTCCGGCGAACACAGAACGCGGAAGGGTTCATGGCCGAATGGCGGGTTTAAGCAGGTATGCACCGTAGGCTTATTGTTATCACTGTTGTTATGCACTTTGCACCATTTTAACTCAGTAACGATTGACGGGGAACCGATTTAACAGTACCGGGGTGTTCACGTAAAACCGAGTATCGCGTTGCAAGTTTGGTTTATTTTCTTCTATTCATTTGGCACTCTTTTTAAAGTAAATCCACACACGTTATTTTTGTATAATTAGATGGAATCACACTATCACGACACCATAACAAGAAATCCCAGCCTTTTCGGGTTATTCATTTATAGCGTTTCTCACGAATCACGCACAGCCAGTATAACAGAAGAGATTCTAATACGTTGCATGAAGTAATTCATTAACGGCATGACTAATACACTTTTGGTTTTCGAAATTTTCGTTATTTTCTCTATTACGCACATTCTGGCGCTGAAACTACTAAGAGATTACATTTTTGTTTATAGGGAGTATCCCCTGAGGAAGGGCGGACCCCGAAATGCATTGGGATTAAACCCTGTGACCCGAGTACTATGTTATCAACACTGAAAAGCTTACACTGCGCAAAATGACAATATTCGTTGAATTAGCATACTGAATCTACTACTGTGAAATTAAAACAGTTGCAATTGAACATATACACTTGACTACGTGTTATTGAAGTGTGAAGTTTAGAGGAGTGCTGATTGGGATATACCTTCCACTGGTGAAGGAACTTTGCTTTATTCAAACTTCTTAGTTGCAGCACCAAATTCACCTCCAAGGGCCCAGGACTGGATTTGGCACCACTTTGCAGGGCAGGACTCATAGCAGAGGAGCCCAGGTACTGGAAGCAAGATGCAGGTGAAGTCTTTGCTATCTCAGCAACAAGAGGCAAGCTTAGTCAAGCCCTTGGAGAACCTTAGAAAGCAGGATGTAGAGAGCAACGTCCAGTCTCTCACTCCCAGGCAAGAAGCAAAAGGCAGCAGGCCAACACAGCAAAGCAAGCAGCAAAGTGGCAGTCCCGTCTGGCAGCACAACAGCTCTTCTTCCTGGCAGAATGTCCTCAGTCCAAAAGTGTTCTGAGTACATGGTATCAGAGGTCCAGTACGTATATCCATTTTAGCCTTTGAAGTATGGATACTTTAAAGAAAGGTCTTTATAGCGCACAAGACACTGCACTACCTGGCTCTAGCTCCAGACACTCTACATCGGGGTATGCAGCTGTTTGTGTGGGGACAAGCACAGCCCTAATCAGGTGCAAGTGTCAAATCCTCCCACCACTCTAGTTCAGGAAGACCCATCAACCTGGTGATAGGCAATCAGGATATGCAGGGAACACCTCAGCTCCCTTTGTGTGTGATTGTCTAGAGCGAATTCACAAAGCCAAGCTGTCACCCTGACCCAGGCGTATATTCTAGTGACAGAGGCACAGAATGGCCAAAGTAATAAAATGCCAACTTTCTAAAAAGAGGCATTTTCAGACCTGCAATTTAAAAAACAACTTAACTAAAAGATGTGCTTTTAAAGTGCGAGTCCAGAGACACCAAACTCCAATTTTCTATCTGCTCCCAATTGGAAGTTACACTTGTAAAGTGTTACAAGGCAGCTCCAATGCTAACATTTCTGCAAGTAAACATTTGGACAAGAACCCTACGATCACTCCACACAACAAAGCGTAAACCCCACAGATAAAGATTAAAATGATCCATGGCTCACACACAGGCAAGTACCTACTGTTCCACAACAGAATAGCGCTCTTCAGCTCCTTTGAGTGAATGTGAGGCAAACACCACATCCCTCTCCTCACCTTCAACCACTTGGGAGAGGATGGCACCTAGCCATTTCATACTGCTATTGGTAGTGAGCAAGGTCTTTCTTCTCACACCAAAATGCCTCAATGTAGGCATCTCTTCAATTTGAAAAGCTCTCTCACATTCTGGAGACCATTCAAAGTTCACCCAACTCTTCAAGAGTGACCTAAGGTGTAGCACCACTCTCGCAAAATTGGGTACAAACTTTGAATATTATTCTGTAAGTCTAAGGAACAATCTCACTGTTCCTTGTCCCATGGTGTATGTACAGCTGTGATAGACTTTGCCAACTCCAATTTTGGACTGATTCCATCTCCCGAAATCGTGTGCCCCAAATAAGACACAGTTCCTACTCTGAACTTACATTTTTCTCTTTTCAAAGAAGACCACTGCACTTCAGTCTAGTGAGACCCTTCCTCAGTATGGCATCCTGCTTGAAATTGTCCTCTCCATACACCAGAATATCATACTGAAAATACATCACCCTTAGGAAACAAACAGCAGCCAAGGCCTGTACAAAAGGCCTTCAGATGAACCTGAAAGCCCCCAAAGGTGTGACAGAAGAGGTAAGAGGCTTCATGGAGCAACACCTGGTGGTAGTCTACTGAAAGACCCATGACAAAAAAACTTTGCTCCTGCTAGCATGGTCAAGGCCCCATTGATATTCTGCTAAGGCTGACGACCTACCCAGATACGTTGGTTTAGCCCCCTTAAGTCCACACATTGTCCTTTGGCACTAGAACTAAGTGTGCCAGCCATTAAGGGGCTTATATTTCCTATATCACACCCATCTGCAGCAGCTTATTCAATTCTTCCTGCAGGGGTTTTAGCATAAGGTGGGGACCTTTTATGACCTCATGTACAACTAGCTTGGCACTTAACTTTAAGGCAATATTATGCTTGAAATTTTTATAACAGGCATAGCTTTTCTACAAATACTTCTGGAAACTCTCCCACAACACCTGCATAATTGCTAATATGTGACACCAACAGCACCTGATCAGGAGAATTCAGATTTAAAGTGATGCCAAGGTCTCTCTGATGGCACCAACCTAAAAGGTTGTCACCCCGTTTGGCTACATAAACCTTATCCACAGTCTCACATTCCTTGAACTTGATTGACATCAGCGTGTAACCAAACAATTACATTTTCTGGTCTCAATATTCCTCCGAATTTATATCCGGTGACAGGAGCTTAATATCTTCCTTACCAAATAACTCCTCCCAATTGTTATTTGCATAATGTGAAAAGGGAGCCTGAGTCAGCAAGGACAGGAACTGCTTTCCCATTAATCCCAGTGACACATTTAGGCATAACTATACTTCCCCTTCCACAACATTTTCTACTTGTTGAATTTCACTATCCGAGGTGTTGATATGTAATATCATAAACTGCCTCATAGAAGATTCTCCTGCGTTGTTCACTTTGGGGCTCCTGCACACCCTAGCAAAATGGCCCTGCTTGTTGCAGTTTCTGCAAGTGGCATTGCGAGCAAAACAGTATGAGTTGATAGATAAATAATTAGGACTACCACATTTGTAGCATTTGGTTTTAGAGTCCTTCTGTTCATCCCCACTAACTTTTAAACATTCTGTCACTTGCTGCACAAGACCTAACTCCTTCTTGCTATCAGATATAGCTGTGGTTATCCTGGCTAGGGTGGAGTTGAGAAATCCCACATTTCCTTAAACCAACTTGTTGCATGCTCCATGCTTTCAAAATGGCCATGGCATCATTCATAGTAGTATTTTTAGCTAATAATTTTTCCTGTACTCTCGGGTCAGTGATGCAGCACACAAATTGGTCTCTGCTTAAAGATTCAGTAAGATCTGAAATTTCACATGTCTGCACCATAGTCTTCAAGGAAGCAACACACTCTCTCGTCTTTAGCTTGGCTTCGCATAAAAAATGCATGCCTTGCCATGACAACATTTATGCCGGCCCAAAATGTTTTTTTAAATCACTAAAGGCATTTCATAGAAGTCTCTTGGCTCCCTCTCATCATTAACAACAGTAACTGGATCGAGAATGTCATAAATATTTTTAACTTCAATGCCTAAATTATAAAGGAGGATTCCTTGCTTCCTGGCAGGAGAAATTTTTCACTCCCATTGGCAATTCAATATGAGTCGAATAAACGTATCCATTTTTTCCACGGCAGTATAGGTTCTCCACGCTTAGACAGGAACTGCGGTGGCTGAGACATGTTGAGTAGTTATTAAGTCATGTTGGAAGCTGCCTGTTAAGTAACTAAAAATAACAATCTACAAAAATAAACAATCACAAAATATTAAAATAAGAAGCTACCACAAAGGTTTAAAATAACAATGCTGTGCTTTCAATAATGGTGTCTACCGTTGGCTGTGACATTGACTTCAACTTAAATAAAGAGTTCAAAAATCCTTACCTGGTTGTTGATAATTAACTTTATATGAAAACTTCCTTTTGCCATTTGGCTAATTAAATAAACAGTAGGCCAGTACACAAGCTAAATTGCTAGTGATTCCAGGTCACATGCCCCTGGCGAAGGGGGTTCAAGTACAGCACTTCTTGTCCCTGCCTTGTGGAAGATTACGGAATAAAAGAGTAGCTGCTCCCTCATCCCTGCCGCAATCAAACAAGTCTGTCTTGCTTCTGGGCGGCTCGATGTAAGGTACGCTCGGTTTAGGAATGCGCTCTGTTTAAACAAGCGCTCCCTGCTGAGCAGAGTTTCAATCGCGTACTCGTGCTCCCTGCAGAGGCAATTGCGCACTCAGCGTGTTCGATAACACGTGGTCCTCTAGGCAAAGCGCACGCTCAGCCTCACGCTCTTTGAACACGTTCTCCTCCTGGCAACCATTATTCTGCTCAGTACCTTTTGTTTTTCATGCACCCCGGTTTGATTTCTCAGCTTGGTTTAATTTGTTGTACGTCAGCAGCGGTAAAGATGATATTTACTTTCCATGATGTCCCTCGACGTTTATAATGCACGCTTGGTTCTTGAAAATGAGGTGGATGCTGCAACTCATCACCACTTGTCAAGAAGTGCTCCAACACTTATTTAGTTTTAGTCCTTTATTGCATCTAACTCAAGCCAACCCAGTACACATCCTCCAAACCAAATCCTCTTCTTCAACTGCTCTACAAGGAATCTCTGCAACTCAAGATTCCACATGATGATGCCCTAATGCTACAGAAATAGCATGCTATGTAAAGTAGGTTACAAGATAATGCCATTACCTTAACACATAAGCACCATTCCAACTCTTTGAATACTTTTTCAATACCCTCTTTGCTAATGTCATCTAGAGATGTTCGAAGAAATATGAAACGCTTAACAATAAGACTTTCAGTGAATAGGTACAGAATATGTAGATACTTGTTGCATTTCTACACCTGCACCATAGAAAGTTAATTGTGAGCAGAACAATACAGCAATGAAAGTAACCTAATATGATCACAAATATGAAAATGTCTACAGATACATGACATGATCGTGCACTTTTTTATTTAATCACAAAAAGAACTCCATTGTATGTGTGGAGGAGGGAACCAGAGGCATGGGGTTCTAGGAGCTAGCAGCCTCCAATATTATATGTTTACCACAAAAGAGCTGCTCCTAGTGTGATAACCCAAACGAGTTACAAGAACGTCGTGAGTGTGGGCATCTCACAAAAAGTTACGGACTGGTCTCACACACCACCTGGTGTCATGCTTCATCATTGACCAGTCCTCGCCCTCTAAAACCTTCGTTTGATAGAGGGCGGGCATACACTTGATGACAAGGATGCACTTCTAAATAACTAAGTGGGGGCCCGTGAAATTGTGAATGAGGTTAAAAATCATTATAGTAATCAGGAGTGTTTTTAATGTGACTGAAAACTATATGATATTTAAAAATATGTGACGGTGATTGGGGTATTTAGTGTCCCCTAACCGTCTTGTGAATGGTCGACATGTTTCTGCCTAAGCGGCCCAGGTGGGTCCATGGCATTCATCAGGACCTAGTAATATCAGGGGGGGGGGGGGCTCCGTTCTTACCAATCGTTGGTAAGATGTTACCACTGTGTGGGTGTGGCGTAGGCCACACTTCACTTTCTAGATTGCTTCCAATGGTGAAGCCCTAATTATATGGACTACTTGTCCCATGGGGGAAGGGGCAGAGGGAATCCGAATATTTTGTCACCTTGTGACATGTATTGGATTGCTCCTGAGTCCTATGCGTCCGCTCCCGGTCCTCCCGAATGTGATTGTGCACTTAGCACGTTTCTTACTTGCTTCAATGATTAATGAAGATATTTTACTCAACATTACTATTAAAGCATGCATTTATTGCAGAATTAGAGAATTTACTCATAAGTATATGTTTAACCAAGCTGATTTGGATGTTTTAATGAAGTTTGATTGAGATAAAACCATCCTCGTTTAATAAAGAATGCACTTACTCTAAAGAAGAAACATGATTTTCCTAGACATTTGCTATAACGTGTGGTTAAAACATAATGGGTTGAAACTGTTATTAAAACCATCCTCATATATGTAGAATGTGATCTTGCTAGAAACAATAAGGTTTATGTATGGTGTGCATTAAAGTTACATGTAAATACATTTAAATTGTAGTTCTGAGCCATACTTACACTGCTATATTGTAAGACTTACTGTATGCTACACATATAGTGTGAATTCATTAACATGTATTAGAAATGTATATTAATTTATGTTTAAATGTGCACACGCATAATACATGTGCACCACTGAATTTATGTCTAACTTGACTTAACAATGGAGGCTTGCATTTTACCATGCTGCATTTAATAAAATACTGCTTTGCATTTTCTGCTAATATGACATTTCTTGCAGGTACTCACATGCATTGTTAGTTTAGAACAGATACATTACTATACTAGAGATAGGAGAAAGAGCCTGAGAAGAACACGTTGACGAAAGTTCATGGAGAAACAGTGCGTCAACTGAAAGGCCCATTGAGTAATTGTTGCAACCTACATCTATCTGAGAAGCAGGTGTTGTTCCCATGTACAGTGTGGGACAATCCAGCGATGTTGCAGTCTGCAACTTTGGGATTCGACGTGGACAGTGTGTCCCTGATAATGTGATCAAGGGGCTGTTGCCCAGTGGACTTCGCACATTATAATATACTGTCCCTCCTGGACTTATAGACAGATTCCTTACAAATTTCTAGCAGATGCTTCACAGAGGATTTTGTGGATCCCTTACTACCTTTTGCCCCAAAAGATCGCTCATGCAGAATACTTGCAGACACCTTCCCTGATTCCTCACTATCTGAATGGACATTTAGAGGATTAGACCTCAATGCTTCCACTTTTTGATTCTTGCTTAAGTGTGGCTTAGGCTAACACTTGTTCGTGACCCTTTAGAAGACTCTTTGACTGACCTTCTAAGATGTTAAATTTTCCCTACCTGATTCTTTTTTGTCCTGACCTGACTTCCTTTATGGGAATTTTCTGATTTCAGAGCCTTTTGTTCCTAACCAATTTGAAATTCTAGATGACTAATGTATAGGCGAGATAATCTTAGAATATTTTCTGAGCACCAGATTTAATACTACTATTCTGCATCACTGTCAAAGAATTCTCTGTTTATTTAATACTAGTTTGCCTCAATTTCTTCAGGTGTCTGGGAATTTCAGTGGTCATTCTGTATCTCTACAGAGTGATCCTTAAGGTTTTGTATTTTAATTTGATTATTAATTTCACATAAACCTCGTTGAACTTGGCTACCAATTCCTGGTCCTCATTGTGCAGCCAAATGGGTTGCACTGTTAATTGAAATTTTGAATGCAAATGCTAACTCCCAACACCTCTCAGTCTAATCAAAAAGAGAGTACCAATGGCAAGCAATGAGGGCCCAGAAAACACTGTATCAAATCTGGTAGCACATCGGATAGTTTATCCACTGACATTGATGGAGATAGGGTGTTGAATCTAGAAACTGCCCAAGCCCAGTCAAAACCCCTAAAAAGCCCAGGGTTCAGTCTAATGATCGATGGACATCAAGTGATTTGGAAGCAACTTGTAGCAGTGGAGGAGTGTGAGTATTAATAGGGTTGCACATTGATATTGCATATTCTTAGATTGAGGTGAATTGCAGTGGCTCTGTGGCGTAGGTGGTTTAAGTTGATGTGTGAATGTGGCACTTAATGCAAAGAAGTTGAAATGGTTATGGGGTCCGTCATGACCTAAGACCATGTGATAGATGAAAAACGAAGAGTCAAGTTACAGTGTAGAAGACACTGGGTGCAGTTGTCTGCTGTGCTCCGGTGCCTGTTGTGCGACGTCGTCAACAGCATTATCAAGATAGGGCCTTTACTTTGTGAGACTGTAAGATGTGGCTGGTATAGCTGATCTCAGTGCACAGGGAGAAACTCTATTGATCCGAGTAAGATCCCGCTGGTTCGGCAGGTTTCACTGGAAGTGAATGTTAGAATAGGCCGGAAAGGGTTGTTCTAAATTGCCTCTTGTGTATATGAATAATATTTAATTTATTTAGTGAAGCAGGCAGAGTTCATTGTTGAAGTTCCTTGCATTGTTTTGCGTGAATTGCTTAGAGAACGCGCTAAAGAAAAATTGTACAGGAAGCTGAGCTGCTGCAAGGAGTGAGACTGACTTCACAGTGTACCAGGCGGGTATAGGTCAGTTGGTGTGGAGCCGTGCTGGGATTGGTTGAATACGTCATAGAGAGCCACGCTGGTATTGGTTCTGATTGCCAAACAAGAGAATTGTGGGTGAAAATCATTTCCTGCTTTCATCTAAAAGTTATTTGTGAATATTGCATATTTTGATCGAAAATTAAATTCTTTAAAGCATTACAAAGCCTTGTGAAGGGATATGGGACTGTGCCTGTTTGAAGGGTAAACGAGGCACCACCTGAAAGTATGCCAGGTCATACTATGGTGGAAGAAATGGGTCTTTACACATGTGTTTGGTTCGCACAATGGCATAAGATCACTGAAAAAGATGGTGCATTGCAATGTCCCAGTTATGGGACATTTAATTTGAAAATCATTCAACATTTAAGGAAGACGCTGTATGAAATGAAGCCGCCTCCTACACCTACACAACATGAAACACTTAATGCCTGGGAACGTATGGCTCATCTTAGGTAGAGAGACAGCTTTCAAGGGAATCAAGAGAGCCATATGCACTTGTGCGGATGTTAGGTGGGATGCAAAGCAGAAATCATGGAGGAATGACATGATTGAGAGAGCCAGACTATATACTGCATTGACGAGTGAGAAAGAAGGGAGAGGCAAATGTAAGGAAAAGAAAAAGAATAAAGGGACAGATGACACAGGGAGAGCAGCTGAGGACAGTGAGAGTGATATGAATGATGACTTTATAACTGAGTTACAGTTAACTCGCCCACCTCCATACAATGACACACAGACTGGTGGAGCGAGTAATGTACCTATGAGTGAAACCTTTGATGTTCCTACTGTACCAGTAAATATGAATCCTGATCCGATGGGGGAACATTCAGTAATGACAGCCCCTTCGGCTCCACATGCTTTAAATGTCCCAGATGGATTGACTGTTCCTGTCACGATTGGTCCTGTAGGTCCCTTGTATAAACCTGAAGTAGCAGGCAATTTTTTATTTATTTATTTATTTAGAGTGCTTTATAAAACGCAAACATGACCCAAGGGTATCTGAGCGTTGTACATAGGGTTGATTGAACAAAAAGATAGGCACAGGTACATCAAAAGTAAAAAGACACAATAGGCTGATATTGCAATAAAAGTCCGTCATTCCATTAATATTCCATTAATAGGCACTGATCCAGCTTCTTCATGGTGGGTATTTTGCTGCTGCTTTGAAACATTTCAGATCCAGGTACCCAGGAAAGCAATGTTTTATTGGGGTTCTCCTGTGAAGGAAGTGCTTCTGACCAATCTAGAAATCGATGACATTTTGATGTCAGTTGCGCCTGGGAGGGCTCTCCTAAAGTCTATGAAAGGAACCTATTCATTAGGATCTTTTTCACCTCTTTTTTTTTAAAGGTGGGTCGATGGGTTTGAACACACCTTGGGTGGTAAAGAGTTCCAGATCCTTGGCACCGACCCAGAGATGGAGCATGTGTACGTTTTTTGTTTTCAGAATCTAAGAAGTTCAAGCCTGAGAGAGTTTGCACTTCTTAGGTAGTGGCTGCCACTGGAGATTCAAATGTTTTCTGCCAGGTAACTTGGTTCATTAAAATGTAATGCTTTGTGTGTGAGGCACGCAATTATCAGTGGGGTTCTTGCCTCAAGGGGAAGCCAGTCTAGATACCTAAACGATGGGGTGATGTGGCAAGTAGTGGAAATCCTGAAACGAGTGGAACAATTGCTCAAGCCCCAGAGAGAGAAACAGATGTAGATGAGGCCCAATTGAAAGTAGAATTTGAAGAGATTATAGTTGGGACTCTTGAGTTATCACGACTGAATGCTAACCAGGATGATGAACTATTGGTCCTGTGCAAAGAGTTTACTAGACGTGCATGACAGGCTCATGACAAATTGACTGAATTGGCTAAAAGCCAAGGAATTCATATACAGAAATACAAAGCCCTTCAAAGAAGTTACAGGTTAAGCTTTAGTGACAGAGATCTCGCCAATATGCATCCATCTGGAATGAATTTACAGATTAGGGAATTATTTGCCAATGTACGAAAGTGCAGAGAATTAAATAAATGGGAAGGTAGCTGTTCAAAGAAAAAGGAACCAAAGAAGGTCAGGTTACAGATGCCTTAATCTAGATGACTATCTACACATGCTTCCCTTGAGAGAAGTGCCTGGTGAAGGGTATGTCCATGTACCATGGAGCAGGTCAGATCTTTCATCCTTCACAGATGATTTTCCAAAAGTAAAAGAGAATCCAATGGAATGGTACAGGTTGAACGATTTGAGAAAATAACAAATGTTTTATATAAAGATTTTGATGCTTTATTTGAAATTGTGGTTCCAGGTGATCTGTGGGTCGAATGCAAAATTGCTGTGGATTGGCCGGGAGTGGAGCCAATGAGACATCCTCAATCACAGACTTCGTCACCACTGGTAATGAAAAAGTACAATTAGGTGATTACATTTCTGAAATAGAAAATCTCTCCTAAAGAGATTGGTTGGGTCAAGATTCACAGAACGACCCAAGAAACCAAAGAGTCAATACATGCTTATTATGAGAGATTATTGCGGACGATTGAGCAGGTCTGTGGGACCGAGACTATTGAGGGAAACGATATGGGACATTTTGTTTACAGGTTCATGTATGGATTGAAGCACGAGGTTAGTTCCATGATTCAACAGCATTTGCTCTGTTGCTAGAGTAAGCCCGTTGATGAAATTTTTAGATATCAAAGTACTGAGGAGATGAATTGGAAATGAAACACAAGAAATTGAAGGAGAAAATAATGATAGAACAAATGAAGGCTGCTCGGTGAGGACTGAATCAGTCATTTGTTGAGAATGCAGGTCCTATGCAGGGAGTGTATCAACAGGGAGCTCCTATAATGCAAGGTGCTAATAGGTTTCAACAGCAAGGGTTCCAATCACAGAGTAGGGGGCGAGGTGTCCCAATTGATCAGAGAACAGGTGTTGATATGCCAACTTTGAAGAAAACCAACCCTTCCCACTTAAGCAGCAGGTTGTGGCATTGGAAACACGAGTGCAGATTTAATGCTGGTAACATGGTTAATGGAAATCCGGTTCAGAATGGTGGATTTGTGCAATCACACGGAAACAATGTGGTTCAGACACAACAAGTACAGAGACAGAGAATTTCAGAACCCTAATCTCAATGTGCCACAAGCTCAGGTGATGCAGGTTCCACAAGCCCCAATGCCACAACAAAATACAAATGTTGTAAATGTCCAGAGATACAATGTGAATCAGATGCCCAATGTAAACACTTGTCCCTTTATAAATCAGGGTATGTCCCAACAATACTCCATGATCCAAGCAGATGATTTCAGCTCAGACCTGTCGCAATGATGGGGCCTGAGAGGGGAGGAGAATTGTGTGCTTGGCGCAACCTTAGAGGTAGGCCAGAGTGGTCCATACGTGGATGGCGAGGTTAATGAGAATCCTATCTCATTCCTTATTGACACTGGTACTACCAACTCTACTGTAAGAACAGTAGAGCTTCCCAACCTACCGCTCTTGGGACAAAGAATCCAAGTTGTGGGAGTTGCAAATAAACAAATGACTAGCCCAGTTTCAGAAGCAGTATCTGTCAAGATAGGGTCCTCTGAGGATCATAACCGATTTGTGGTGTGTGATTCTAGCCATTTGAAGTTGCTTGGATGAGACCTCTTGTGCATGGGTAATTGGTCCCTCTACTGTACCCCATTTGGGACAAAACTGCTAAGTCAGAGATCATAAATCAAAATGTACTCATGTTCACAAAAGACGATTTGCCCCCAGAATTGAGAGACACAGTGATACCTGGAGTCTGGGACTTTTCAGATAAAGATATCAGACTTATCAAAGAGGTTGAACCACTCTGCATTACAGTGAAGCCAAAGGTATTCAGTCAAAATATCGAGTTGGAAATGCCAACTTACACTAATATCGAGGTTTAAATTTCGTGACACAGAACTATCGACAGCAAGAATATTGTGGTCAAGAATATCGACATTAAGGTAACAAATATTGATTTTAAAAATATAGGAGTCACTAATATTGTTTGCAAAAATATAGTTGTTTAAAATATAGATTTTTTTATTTTGTATTATGTATTTTAGTATATATTTTAAATGTATGTGATGTATTTTTTTGCATAGGTATTGTTTGTGCTTTTTAATATATGTGTTACATTTTTAATAGTTATTCATAATATTTTAATTACATTTTGCATTTTTTAGTTCCGTAGTGGGTTGTGGGTTTATAGGGAAATAGGGTGGGTAGTAATTTAATTATAATAAATTCATGAATATTTTTTATTTATTACTATTTATTTAATTTAGATTTTATAATGTCAATTGTATTTACACTTTTAGGGGGTAAATTTTAGGTGTGGGTTGTGGGGCTTATAGGAGTAAAGGGCGGGGAGTCATTTATTTTTAATTAATTAATAATTAGTTGTTAATTAATATTAATTAATTGACTATTAAATATGGAAATTGTGTAATTAATCTTAGTTGTGGGTTATGGGGTTTTTAGGGGTGCACGGTGGGATGTAATTTATTTTTCATTAATTAATAATTAGTTGATAATTATTAGGAGTTAATTAATTGATAATTAATTAGGGTAATTGTTTTGTTTGTGTTTGGGTTTTGGGTTTTTAGGGGTGAAGGGCGGGGAGTAAACTAATTTTACTTACCTTATAATTAGTTGTTAAATACTATTAGTTATTTAATTGTAAAAAAACAATTTCAATGTGTAATTAATTTTTTTACAGTTTCATTTTAGGTGTGGGTTGTAGGGATTATAGGTGTAAAGGATGTGAAGGTAATTAAAATTTTCTTTTTCAATTTGTTTTTTAATTAATTATTTTTGTTTAATTGATAATTAATTATTTTAATCATGCACATACATTGTTTTTATTTTAGATGTGGGTTGTGAGCTGTATGGTGTTATAGGCTAGGATGTTAACAGACTACATTTTTGTAATAATTAATGTTTTGTAAATAAATCATGTCTTAATAAAATAAAAATATTTGTGTCAAAATAATGTTTTATTTTATTTAATATAATATTTGTAGGTAGTTGTGATATGTATTTTTTATTATATTATGTTTTTTTATTTTTTAATATAAATATATAAGCATTTTAATTTTTAACATATTCATATTTTTTTTGCTTCCTTTAAAAAAACTGTTTTTATTATGTTGATGATATTTTGTTTATTTTTAATTTTGAACTCACTGGGGTGAGAATAGTAAATGTTACCCCTCCGCAATCCAACACTTTCCCTATTGATGAACTGCCTGGAGTGGGAATAGCAAATTGTATCCCTCCGCTTTCCAACACTTTCTCTACGTACGGTTGCACTCACTGAAATGGGAATAGTACATTTTATCTCTCTGCTATCCAACACTTTCCCTACTGCTGCATTCACCGGAGTGGGAATAGTCATTTTTACCCCTCCGCTATCCAACACTTCCCCTACTGTTGCACTCATTATAGTGGAAATAGTAATTTTTACTCCTCCGCTATCCAACACTTTCCCTACTGTTGCACTGACTGGAGTGGGAATATAAATGTTTACCCCTCCTCTATCCAACACTTTCCCTACTGTTGCACTGACTGGAGTTGAAATAGTAAATTTTATTCCTCCGCTATCCAACACTTTCCCTACTGTTGCACTCACTGGAGTGGGAATAGTAATTTTTACCCCTTCGCAATCCAACACTTACCCTAATGTTGCACTGACTGGAGTTGAAATAGTAAATTTTATCCCTCCGCTATCCAACACTTTCCCTACTGTTGCACTCACTGGAGTGGGAACAGTAATTTTTACCCCTTCTCAATCCAACACTTACCCTAATGTTGCACTCATTGGAGTGGAAATAGTCATTTTTACCCCTCCGCTATCCAACAATTTCCCTATTGTTGCACTGATTGGAATGGAAAATTTAGGTTTAAAGATTTTTAAATCTTGTAATTTTAAAATTTATAATAGACTGTTTTTGTACTAGATTTTATATTATTGGTATATGTATATATATATATATATATATATATATATATATATATATATATATATGTTACATTTTTATATAATTTTACAATTATAAAATACATTAAAATTATTAGTTTAATGATTTCTTTTAAGTAAATATATATATATATTATTATTTATTTTTCGAACAGTGGTGTTTCATGCAAGCATTTTTCCAAAACAGCATCTGTTTTTAAAATAGGCCAGTTTTGGTTCAGTATCTTTCTTACTTTGTATGCTTGACTGGAGTACGTAGTTATGAATCTGACTGAATTCTCCACCCCAGTAATATCATCTTGTTTAGGATTCAATAATTCACATCTTTCAAGTTTATCAGCTTTTTCAATCGCTTTCAAAATAGTTTTTTGTGTATACCCTCGGGCAGCAAATCTTTTACACATCATTGACTTTTCTCTCCTAAATTCTTCAGTGGTGCTGCTGTTTCTCTTAGCTCGTATTAGTTCCCCATTAGGTATACTTTGAATCAAGCTGTACTCCAGTCAAGCATACAAAGTAAGAAAGATACTGAACCAAAACTGGCGTATTTTAAAAACAGATGCCGTTTTGGAAAATGCTTGCATGAAACACTACAGATAACGTTTAGGAAAGGGAGAGCCCTAAAAGATGAACTTAGTCGGAATGTAGTAACAGCTCAAGCACCAAGAACTCTTAAGAAAAAGTCAATGGGATTTGCATGTTGCATGCGTTGTAAGGCCTGTGCAGGCAGTAGCAATTGTACTAATATAAAAGTACCGAACAGCAAAAGAATATTTGCGATCAGGGGGACCTTTGAATGCAATACAGAATATTGTGTGTACTGCCTAATTTGCCCTTCGAAAAAAGGTTTTATATAGGCAGTACAATACATAGAGCAAGAAAAAGAGTGTTAGAACACAAAAGAGGAATTCGCCACGATAATGAGCAGTATCCTGTGGCTCGTCATTTTAAAGCGTTCCATGGCCAGAATGACAAACTTTTGTCATATGTAATCTTAGATGCGGTAGTACCACTGGAAAGGGGAGGTGACAGAGAGCACCAATTAAGAATTTTAAAATCTAGATACATCATAGATTTTGAAACTTTATATCCTGTGGGTTTGAATTCAAATGAAGAATTAGCGGTACACTTGGTTTAATCTGATATTCCCTATATTTAAATAGGGTAGGTAATGCCACCAGGTATGAGAATAAGAGATACATTAATGTTTCTATGTGTACTTAAATGAGTAAACTGGGATTTGTTTTTATTTGTCTATAAAGAATTTTAGATGGTTTTGATATTTCTTTTAACATGTTACTATATATTTTTTCTTTTGTAAATAGGAGCATGTGCTTATGGGAGACAACTGTAACAAGAGAAGAGTGAGGCAAAAGATGTAATAATTTTCCTGTGGTGATTAGTTCCTTGCAGTTTAGGTTCTAATATGCTTCATGTGGATACGCCCACTTGGGCTGGACTTTAATGTATATATGAATTTTTGTAACAACATAGAATATGCCCACTAGGGCAAAATTATTGGACATGTTACACATATGTAAGGATGAATGGATTCCTGATATGTGCCATACTTTGGGGACAAATGGCCAGAGCAAAAGAAAGATGATGCATACATGTATTTATCTTTTATATGCTGCTGCTGGACTTGAGTTTGCTTGGAACATATAATAAATGAGATCTGTGTATCCATTCAACTGTGAATGACTGTCTTTGTTATATATGGAAACAGCAGTGACGGTATGATAATTTAAAGAGGTATTAATTGCTCTGATATCAAAAGCGTGAAAGCATGAAATATAGAAACAAATAATTATTTTATTTTTTGCACACAGAAATGCTTTTGAGTAATATCACCATATGGAAATATTGATTTGTATTAAACAATGAATGTAAAGAAAAACCATTACAAAATGGTGCCTACAAAATTGTTGCAAGCAGAAGCCTGGTCCTCTTTCTATGTTTATCACATGTGTATGTAAACGGAAGTTGAACAATGCTTGCTTCACCGTGACCAAGCAGTAATTGGCGAAACGCATCAGTAGGAAGCTTTCGTTTTGCCTTAAAAAACAATCAAGCATCCTGGAATGTTCTGCGCTGTTATTTCTTTAAGGAGAAATGTTGCTGTTCGAAATTGCGTGGGTTACCGGTACCCGCGCAGGACCGCCGCATGTCTGAAGCCCTGAACTACCGGCAAACTGTGATATATATATATATATATATATATATATATATATATATATTCACTGAAAAAACCATAGGTTTCACACATGTTATAGTTAGATGTACATTTCACTTGTAAAAAACCAATGAAATTCCGCCGTTATAGTTAGTGCAGGCAACTATAACTCACGCGACCGCAATCCTCTGCTGATGATGTCAAATATTACATCACTGATGACATATGTGTCTTTATGAAAAATAAATATTTGTAATATATGTATAGCTAAAGATACAGTATTAGCATCAACAGAGGATTGCGGTCGCGTGAGTTATAGTGTCCTGCACTAACTATAACGGGGGAATTTCATTGGTTTTTTACGAGTGAAATGTACAGCTAACTATAACATGTGTGAAACCTATGGTTTTTTCAGTGAATTTGCAAGGTTTTTTAAATGCTAATTCCTAACTATAACGTGTGTGAAACCTATGGTTTTTTCAGTGAATTTGTACGGTTTTTTAAATGCAAATTTTTTTTTGAGATTTTTTGTAAACCTATGTATAAAATAATATATGTACTATATCCTGCATTATGGAAAGGTTTTTTTTTTTTTTAATGCATTTTTTTCCGTGCGCGTACGGTAAGCTGACGCTACGCGCTCCGTACGTCATAAGTACGGTGCCCGTACGTAATAGGATACGCGTACGGTAAGCTGACGCTACGCGCTACGCACGTCATAAGTACAGCGCGCTAACGTGATACGTATGTGACGTACGCGTACACGCGGAAGCAACGTCGCGGTTACGCAGGGGCGTGTAATGCGCATGCGCGAGTGCATCTTACGTACGCGCTCCGTAAGCGCTCCGTAAGCATCACGTTTGCGCATGGGTACTTGTTTACGAGCGTGTACCGTAAGCTTACGGAGCGCGCACGGTAGGTCATGTGATCCACAAAGAACACTTTCCATTGGTTGAAATTACTTTCAGTTCCAGAAACTTCCCACACCACACCCATTCCCCTCATTACTGCTTGAAAGAACACTTTTCATTGGTTGAAACTACTTTCAGTTCCAGAAACTTCCCACACCACACCCATTCCCCTCATTACTGCTTGTGATTCTCTAGGAGAAGGAGCTGAATTGTCTTTGGGATACAATGGCAGAACAGCAGACCTCTTCTGAGAGTGAGGCTAGCAGCACCACCATCATCCAGAGAAGGAGGAAACAGAAGAAATCTTTTGTATGGGAGTATTTTACTTTTCCAGAGGGGGAGAAAAAGGTCAATGCTCCATTGGTCACTTGCACACTTTGTGACCGTGTTTTATCAAGAGGAAATCCAAGGAAAAAGTATTCCTTTGGAAATCACTCTATGATGAGACACCTTAGGGATAAACATCCCAGGACCTTTGCTCGACATACTGGAGAAAACTCTTCAGTAAGTCACCGGAGCCGAGCCTCAGTAGCTCAGCCGAGTACATCATCGGCAGCTCAGCTGAGCCCTTCCTCTGAGGTGGGAGCATCACCTTCTTCTGCTCCTCTGGACGTTAACCCTCGATTTGGGAGGGTTGTAATGAGGTGTATAACGTGTTCTGGTCTTATTGTTTTTGGGGAGACCAGTGTTCCCCTTATTAACAATAAGATAGACCAGCACGTTTGTAGACGCTCATAATATTCCCATTCTTTCTTTCCTCCATCCCTCTATGAACCCAACGGCTCTTTTAAGAGCCAACCTTACCTCACAATTTTTTTTTTTAAGCTTTCCTTTTTGAAAAAATTTTTTTGCCGTGCGCGCACGGTACGCGTAATTCCGTGAATTTCGTGTAATTTCTCCGTTTACGCCGTGCGCGTACGCTACGCGCATTCGGCGATTTTTTTAAAAAAAATTTAAATTAATTTTTTGCCCTTGGGGGTCCTTCTGAGACCCCCTGACAAAGGCTAGGGGGTCAGGAACTGTCCAGCCTGCCCCCTTTTCACGTTATCCACCTTTGTTTTTCACCCCCTCAGACTGCGAGAGACAAAATGGCGGCCGACACTTCCTGATTTCGACCGATTCGAATGTTTACTTTGATCTAACAACCAATCAGAATCACGCTCGCGCACGGCACCGTGCGCGTACGGTAAGCTTACCGTAAGCGCACGGAGCGCGCCCACAGATATATATATTGATTTAAATGCTATTTTCTCAGGAAATACTGAACAGATTTACACAAGACCTGCAAAAGGCACATCCCTGACCTGAGGGCTACCTCTCTGCCAAATTTCACATAATTCTGTTCAGCCGTTCGGGCTGTAGCTCGGACTAAAGGTCCTATGGAAAAATGCATGGGGAAAACGCGTTTTGGGACCCCCCTTTTTTCTCAGCCCCCACTTGACAAATCACCCCGAGACTTTCAGGGTAGGAGCGGAGCGTAGCGCCCCATTAGTTTTGAAAAATTCGCGAGGATTCGTCAACCGGCGCCAAAGTTATTCAAAATAGAATTTTCATATTACCTATGGAAACACGGTCCTAACTATAACTATCTACTGGCGACCGCCAGTAGATTATATATATATATATATATATATATATATATATATATATATATATATATATATATTCGCCACACTTCCAAAACAGAAAAGTCGACGCTATGTCTGTGCTCAAAATTGATTTAATGTCAGCTGGTGATGCTAGGCGCATCTCGCCTGTCCAGCAGGCTTGTTCACTAGCAAATCAATAAAGTTTCTCTGCATTTTTAACAGTGAATGTGAACTTGTCACGTGTGGAACTACAAACAATAGAGTGAGATGACAGACTCGTCGTTTGTTTACACTAGCATACATTATTTACAAAATTTATAGTAATGTGGGTGATTACTTGCATTATTATTCATGTTCATCAAACCCGCTTTATGTAAAAAATATACAATAACAGCGCCAAATACTTCATTTGAATTACTCGCATTTCTCCCAAAGTTAGTAATACACTTTACATGATATACGCGTAACAGGAGTTCTGCCCTAGTGGGCTAACTCACAACCTAAATAAATCATTTTAGCACACTCAATAATATGCTCATTCAATCTTATAAACTCGATAAAACTGAATTTCTAATGCGACAAGAATAAAGTCATTTGGCATCGATCAACAAAATTCAAGATATTACAATACCCACAATACTGCCCAAGTGGGCTAATCCATAATTGCTCAAATCAAAACAATTTTGTAATCCTGCATGTAAACATATTCTGCCTTAAAATTCATTTCTTATTACTACAGTATCTGCCTAAAGTGCTCGTGCAATCCTAAAAAAAGTTAAAACAAACAGCGAAGGTCCAGGAGGAAACTATAAATGCGTGTGTAGGTCTTCTTTCATATTGAGACCTTCTGGGGTCTTGGTGTTGAGTTTTATGATGTAGCTAGATTCGAGTCTTCGTAATCTCTTTTTACGGTCACCGCCCCTCACACTCAGAGGGACAGCATTGATTACAAAATAGAAAAGACCTTCAGCATCTTTGGTGTGGTATTTCTCAAAATGACGGGCCACGGGGTAAGATTTATCCCCATTTTTGATGGCTCGTAGGTGCTGTAGCACCCGTTTGTGGACAGGAAGGATAGTGCTGTCCACGTACTTCAGGCCACAAGGGCACTGAAGTACGTAGACAGCATAGTCCGTTTTGCAGGAAAACTGGCCCATGATTTTTTGTTGGACATTTTGTGCAAAACGCAGAGAGTGACTGACAGTGTTCTTGCCAAAAGTGCAAGCCTTGCACTTCATGCATCTAATGAAGCCATCCTTTCTACTCAGCCATGATGTAGTGGGTCTCTTTCCTACTTTGCTCTGTAACATGTTACTGACCAATGCTTGTTTAAGGGATCGAGCCCTTCTAAAAGTAATCTGCGGTCTTCTTTGGACAAACTTACCCAAAATTGGGTCATTACGGATAATATGCCACTGTTTGTAAATGATGTTTCTTAACTCACTTTGCTGATTGTTGTATGTGGTAATTAATCTGCACTGGTTATTGCCCTCCTGAGATACTTTCTCTTTCTTGTTTTTAGTAATGAATAGTATTTCTTCCCTGGATTTATGCCTTGCCCAGCAAAATTCTGGCACCACACACAAATGTTGCTCAAGATGATTACTACATGGCTGAGTAGAAAGGATGGCTTCATTAGATAGATTATATGTATCTGCCAGTAGATTCCGCACTCACAAGCGGGTGCCGGTCCTGCAGTGGCAGCGCCGCTCGTACACTTCAGCTCCCCACAAAGTACATTCGAAACCAGCACTCACGTTAATATCACCCTTGATGGGCTTATGAATGGCTAATGTTTTCAAAATTGATAAGCTTCGTCTGTGGAGGATAGTTGATCTTACACTCCCCTCTCCTAATATTTACCATGTAGTCCAGTGTTGTTATAGTCCAGTCTGTATACCAGCATAAGGTGCACAGATGGGCTGGAAGCAATAAGATTCTTCTTGAGGGGGAGGTCCCTTAAGTTCCTGGAACACAGCAGAATGCTGGAAGAGTTTATTTCTTTTTGTTTAAATAATAACATATTTCTTTTCCAGGACCAGCAGTTTAGACAGATACAGGGCACGGCAATGGGCACCTGCTTCGCCTCCAGTTATGAGAATCTCTTTGTTGGCTGGTGGGAGAAGCAGGAGGCCTGGGCCGAAATGGCAGAAGAGTGGGTGGATCATGTTGTGTGTTGGAGACGTTACATCGACAACCTCTTCATAATTTGGAAAGGGTCGATGGAATCAGCCAAGCAGTATGTCTCCAGCCTTAATGAGAACAATCTCAATCTGGAGTTTACAGGGGAAATGAGCACCACACAAGTAATCTTCTTGGACCTAAGAGTCTTTGTAAGTGCCAACAGACTGCATACAGCATTGTATAGAAAAGAGACAGCGGGCAACTCAGTCCTTCATGGAACAAGCAGCCATCCATGCAATTTGACCAAGAGCATCCCCTATGGGGAGCTCTTGAGGATCAAGAGGAACAGCTCCAGGCCAGAAGACTACCTAGAAGCGGCATCTCAGAGCTTGGGTTGCTTTAGAGTGAGAGGTTACTCAAAGAAAACACTACAGGCAGCTCATCTGAAGACACTCACAATGAAAAGGACCGACCTCATACAGGGGGCAAGTAAAAGTAAAAAGAGTGTAAGAGACCAACAACTTTAGAATGATTAGCCGATATTCGAATGCGGCCAGTGAGGTAAGGGCAATCATGTACAGGAACTGGTGCATTGCTAAATCAGACGTGATCATCGGGAAAGATCTACCCGAGAGACCAGGTACCACTTTCAGGAGATTGAGATCCATCAAAGTACATCTAGTAGAAAGTCACTTGGGGACAGTGAAGCAACAACAAGGTATGGGCAATCTACGGGGCTCCTTTCCCTATGGGAAATGCAGGGTATGTGCCACCAGTAAAAGGGTCACGGCATATGAGGTACCCGGGATGAAAACAGCGAGGAAGATCAAAACATTTATGACATGTAGTACCACATATTTGGTATACTGTCTGACTTGCCCGTGCAACCTCAGATACGTGGGGAGCACTATCAACCAGGTGAAAATGAGGGTCCTGGAACAGCAAAGGGCCATTGCCAGCAATGACACGAACTATCCGGTGGCGCTGCATTTTGCCAGCCACCATATGAGGGATAGATCGCTGCTGCAGTTTCACTGTCTAGACCATGTCCCCAGAGATGTCAGAGGAGGGGATAGGGAGAAGAGACTCAAAAGGCCCGATTTTAGATTCATTATAGACCTCCAATGCAAATTTCCAGGAGGCTTGAATAGTGGGGAGGAACTCGCTGTACATTTAGAGATAACTGCTCCATCCGACTAGTTGGGCCAATCGAGAACTTATTGAAGGGACTGGAGAAAGCATGACATCCTGTGTAACAACTGTAGGCTCATTCAGGGCGGTATGACAACACTGTACAACATGGTAAATATTAGGAGAGGGGAGTGTAAGATCGACTATCCTCCACAGACGGAGCTTTTCAATTTAGATAACATTAGCCATTCATAAGCCCATCATGGACGATATTAAGTGCTTAGGTCCACCTGTATATAACGAAGAATCGCATTGAGCACAGGAAATGTAATGAATTGAACAGTCCCCATATTAATTACCATGTAAATATGTACATAGCAATATTGCAGTTAAATGTATATAATGTAAATTCAATTTAATTTACACTCTCTGATTGTGATTGTATTTATGAGATGAATTGCTGAATGAACTATGTATCTGAACGAGTAATTCAGTTTATGAGAGTCTAAAACTGTGTCCCATAAGATGTTCTAAGATGGCGCCCATAGATTTGTAGTATTAATTTGTCAGTTTTTTGATTAATGTAAGAATCATGTGTTTAAAGGTCGCCATGACAATTTGGCCGCCGACATTGATAAAGGCAGGATTGCCGAAACGCATTTGTTTTGTTAATTCTTTTTTGCCAATAAATTTTCAATAGATTTAAAGTAACGTGAGTGCTGGTCGAATCTACTTTGTGGAGAGCTGAAATATATATATATATATATATATATATATATATATATATATATATACTCCTCCAATCCCGCTTAAGTAAAAACGGGTCTGACACATGCTAGGGTTGCCAAACTCAGGTTTAATGCCACCAGGATACACATAGCAATCTTCGCGATGTCCACACTGTCAGCCCCTGGCAGACGCGTTTCGGTGGATGCCTTCCTCAATGCCGGGTGTCTGCTGTGTGCTCCAAGCTGTAAATTTTCGAGGGGCTTTTGTTAAAAATCCTGCCGAGGATTATGGCAATAGAAAGCGGACAGAGAAAGCTCTTCCAGATAGTACTTGCCGCTTTCCTGCCCAACGATCCTCGGGTTGCTGTGCAGAGAATGCCGCTATCAGGAACAAGACAGTCCAAAATCCAGAGCAAGGTAAAGTGACCCGCCCTTGCACATAATAATGCTATTTTTGACTCGCCTGCTCCCTTTGTTCTGCGGGATCAACATGGTGGATTTCATCGTTGCCAGGCAACCCTCTCAGCAGTCAATCTGCTCCCTCTCCCCAGTACCTTTGAAACAGTCCAGGCTGGGGGGGCGCCGCGTTGTGCATTCCATGCACCACAAACCAAAGAATTTGCCGGCATACGCGGAGCTCCTGACCGAGGGGCGTGCCAGAAAGCGGAGCCGACCTCTGCTTACACATACTCCTCCAATCCCGCTTAAGTAAAAACGGGTCTGACACATTCTATGCATATAGATTACATGTATGTTTAACTTTTTTAAATTAGGTTTATTTGTTAAAATGTATATTAAATCTGATTTATTTTTTAATTAATTTTATTCTTTAATATATTTATTATTTATTAATGTATTTTATATATATAAAAAACGATACTTTGTACAACTATATTTATGACATCAATAATTTTTTCTGATATTTTTGTACTTACCATTAAAAGTATAGGATGTAGATATTTTTGACATTGATATTTTGGTCACGATATTTTTGTATGGGGATATTTTGAGTGTAGATATGTTGTCAGTGTACCAAGCCAAATGCTGAGTACCCCAGAATCCCACAATATAATTTGACCCCTGAAACTATTTCTGGGATTACTCCTGTGATTGACTTAATGATCGAGCAAGGCATTCTGAAGGAGATTATGGGAAGTCTGTGTAACTCACCTATTATGGGTTTGCAGAAACCTAACGGCAAGTACTGCATTGTCCAAGACTTGCGAAAGATAAACTCCATAGTTGTTCCTTCTTGTTCTGTGGTACCGAATCCAGCTGTGATTTTATTTCAAATTCCATGAGAGGCCAAGTGGTTCCCTGTCATCGATATGTTCCAAGCCTTCTCTTCTATACCATTGAATGAGGATAGTCAGTTTCTCATCACTTTCCATTTCTGCAGCCATGTCTTGGCATGGTGCTGAGTTCCACAAGGGTATGTACAGACAGCCCTCAATCTTTAATCAGATACTCAAAAAGAATTTAGAGTCCTTAGTAATGCCCTATTACTCAGTCCTAGTACAGTACATTGAAGACCTATTGGTGGCATCAAATATGCAGGAGGCTTGCAAACAAGACACAATTACATTGCTGAACCACTTTGCTGAGAATGGACATAAATTGTCCCTGACCAAATTACAAATCTGCAAGAGCAAGGAGGGTGTCACAAGAGAGAATCTCAGTGATTGTGACAATAAATCAGCCAAGCACCCAGAAAGAAGTCAGAATGTTCAGGGGGATGGTGTGCTACTGTTTACAGTGAATTCCCAACTTTTCCCTTATTGCCAAGCCTTTACAGAGGCTGACATGCAAAGACGTGCCAGATCCGGTACCATGGGATGACAGCTCCATGCATGCCTTCTCAGAGATGAGAGAATGTCTCTGCTGCACCCCAGCACTTGGAATGCCTGATTATAATAAATGTTTTGCTTTGTTTTGCAGTGAGAGAGAGTGATATGCTCTTCCAGTACTAATCCAGATGCCTGGCAATGCTCGCAGACCTGTGGTTTATTTTTCTGCCACACTTGACCTCATAGCTGCAGCTTTGCCTGGTTGTCGTAAAGCTGATGCCTTCACTAGCATTAGCATCGAGCAGTGCAACAGCATTGTTATGGGTCACCCCTTGACAGTTTTTGTGCCCCACTCAGTTGAGGTGTTGCTAACTCGTATTCGGACACAGCAAGTCATCCTTGGTGCCGAAAATGTATGCCTTCAAGGTGTACAGTACTAAATCCTGCTACTCTACTGCCCCTTCCTGGGAATGAAAAGGTTGAAGGAGAAGTGCAGCATGCCTGCTTCGATGTTACTAAACTAGGCCCCAAGTTGAGACCTGACACACAAGATGTGGCAATACCTGAATCAAATTATGAGCTGCTTGTTGATGGCTGTTGCTTGCCAGATCATGAAGGAAACCTGAGAGCTGCTTATGCAGTTTCTACTGTCTCAGATTGAAGCTTCCTGGCTTCAAGGAGTCTTTTGAGTAAAAGTGAAAAAATTGATTGCTCTTAATAGAACATGCTGTGTTTCAGACCAGCTCAAGGTGACAATGTTTACCGATAGTCAGTACGGCTTTGTGTTATTCATGACTTTGGGCAGTTATTGTCCCAACGCAAATTCATGACCTCTTCTGAATCACCTATCCACAATGGTGAGAGTGTGAGGAACTTGTTAAAGGATCTGCAACTGGCTACTCAAATTGCTGTGGTAAAATGTGCCTCTCACAGACAAGGCATGGATTATGTGACAAAGGGTAACAAATATACCAATGAAGCCACGAAGTACTGTGTTTTGAATTCATGCACCTTTAACGGGGAATACTTCAATCAGATTTCAGATGTCACAAATTGCAATCAGTTGTAGTCTACCGTGGATATCTGGGAGGAAATTAAGAGGTTACAGGACGAATTGCCAGAAGCAGAACAGCAAGGCTGGGTAAGAGCAGGTTGTATCAAAAGAGCTGAGGATGACATTTGGATTTTTGGAGATGGATGACCTATGTTGCAGATATCTTGATATCTCCAATGGCGGGACATTAACATGGCCTGCACATGTAAGGAGGGGCATAATTCTCCTCTTTAGGCGGACATTGTTTAACCCCAGATTCAGATTGTTGGCTGAAAATTTGTGTCACAGATGTGACACATCAGGAAATCAGGAGGGGCCTTCACCTGGATACAGTAAGACTTCATTGAGATGCCCATTTGCAATGGATTGAGATATGTCCTAGTGATTGTGTGCATCTTTTCACAATGGGTTGAAGCTTACCCGACTGGGAGAAATGATAGTCTTGCAGTAGCCAATTTGTTGTTCTGGGAGTTAATACCACGTTTTGGCTTCCCAACTTCTTGGGAGTCGGACAGATTAACTCATTTTAACAATGAGGTCCTGCAGATGTTACATGCAGCATTACAAGATGAACAGAGGCTCCACTGCAGTTACAGACCGGAGGCTTCTGGAATCGTGGAGCAAGTAAATGGTACTTTGAAATGCAGATTGGCTAAAGTGTGCACTTCAACATCTCTGAAATGGCATGATGCATGATGCTTTGCTTTTTGTGTTCATGAAACATCATGGGGAGTGCCATTAGACTGCCAATTGTCCCTGCGAATGTGCTTGTGAACATTACAGATGACATGAGTCATGATTACTGCAAGGGACTGGCTGATGTGGAATATCTGTGTCTCACCAGGTTGGAGAGGCTCCAGCCCCGCCTCAACAGGAGCAGTGCCATGACCTCAGTTCCGGCAACTGGGTAATAGTGAAGAAGCATGTGCGCAAGTTGTGCTTGGAGCCTAGGTGGCATGGCCCCTACCAGGTGATTCTTGTCACCATGACAAATGTCAAGTGTGGAGGTCTCCCTAATTGGGTACATGCTGCCCAAACTCGCTGAGTCCCTTATCCCCTTGATGATATAACACCTGTTCCTGATATGCCGGTGGTTACAGTGAGACACAGGGTGCAGGTTAGTTGTGCTGTTGGGGAACAGTAGGCTGTTGCGACAGCACTTGTTTGGCCTGAGCGGGGTCAGACTGAGTCAACAGCTGAAGTTGGTATAGGAGCGTCTTTTTCAGTAGTGTTGACTGGGTCAGATTCAGACCCTGGTGAAGGGCTTAGTGTAGATGTAATGCGAGTTGTACCTGGAGACTGGTGACCAAGAAGACAGAAGAGAGGGAGACGCTGTCTGTTTGAAGTACAGGTACCACACCCTATTCCAGAAGATACTGAAGAATTTGGCCAGAGTGACAGTGATGAAGAAGGGACAACAGTAAGTATTTGAAAAAGAGCTTGAGTACCCTGTCGGAAGTACTCTTCACCTGAATGGACTTATCTAGCTGTCAATGACTCAGAGAGAGTGTTTTTCACCTTTTGCTATAACAATTTGCATCCAATTGAGCCTCCTTGAGCTAAACTTTGTGGCTGAACTAAGTTTTGAAATTCAATCGCCACTAAACAGACTGAGTCCATTTTTTCTGGAAGTGATCATTAGTGAGTTTGAACTGCGCAATTATAAAAGACAGAACTATAGCTTTGACCAAACTATAAAGAAGAGTACCAAGTTGGTTACGGAGCCTAATGTTGTCCCTTAGAAAAACACAGAGTATGACTGAGGAAGTCTCACGAAGATCATTGTAGATATGTTGCTTGAAGATACAATTGAACTTTGCTTTGCTATCTGCAAAAGTGGAAATTAACTGAAGGAGCTGTGCTGCAATCTTATAGTTAACGGTCTGTCACCATGGAAATCATTTAGCCTAATGCAAACTCTATTACACTCAAACGCATATGTGCAGGAGTATTTGATGTTGTGACAATAGTGCTAGTTCTTTATTTATAATTTCGACTTTGCCCCATTATTTATAGGTAGAAGAGTCAAAATCTAAACATACCCGCAAACACCCCTTCCTAATAACAATAGTTTGCCCGCAATAGATGAGAAAGTGTCACATGTAGATGCTTCTAGAAGAGATTACTCATTGAATGTTTATTCAAAGCTGCTTTATGAATATGTTGACACTATGGATGCTAGGGATTACTACGTGTGAATGCAATTACCTGTGTCAGTTGCTGAGAGAATAACTTATCACCATCTTCCCTTGACATATGAAGTTACCTGAAGTTTACTGCTGAGCTTATTCTATGGGAAAGTTCATTTTCAATACTATTACTCAAATTATGACTTGATTTTTTCAGAAGTTCCTGTGCTGAAACACTTAGACAGCCTGATACGAAAAACACTGAGATATTGGGACATTATTTTAGATCCACGTTGACACTGGATACTGCATATGCACACAGACATAATTTGACTTGAGGGCGCAAAGCAAAATGGCTGCTCCATAGAGCAGCTCCACTGGTCGAGACACAGATCCAACCATTCTCCTTGCTTATCTGGCGACATCGACCCCTCAATTGCTTTGAATAAGCGGCGGAGTGTGTGGACCGGATTTTGGTGTGCTAAGTCGTCCTGAAAGTGGTCTGGGAGCTGAGAGAGGGTCCGGCAAACTTCTTGGCCTGCGGCACCAATATGGCGGTCCAGAGCAGGCTCTAGCGATGGTGTTGCGGTGAGTGCTGCGCTACTCCAGCCGTGGCCTGAACCCGGCGGGGGGGATTGTCGCTGCCTGACCGGTGCTGAGGGGGCTACGCGGCAGGTGCTGGCGAGGGCGAGTATCGGTACCAGTCACCTTGGATACCGGGACCGCGACGCTTCTTGTCTGGCCCCGCGTGGCGCTCCGATCACGGGCTGATTTGGCGGCATTTTCTCGCCTGTGGATTAGTGCCCTGAAAGCTGGCCTGTGGCGGTGCGATCGCAGCGACGTGCCGACTGAGGGCTGGTGTTCTGGGCGTGTATTGCGGTATGCGCCTCCCACGCCTAACGGGCCTTTTCATGTGGTATTTACTGTGGCCCCCACCTCCTAATAACGCCTGGTCCCCCACGGATCTGAGGGCTTCTCACCTATGGCCTGGCAGTGGGGCGTCCTATTGCATCCGGCCCGAGTGCGCTTGCCGCCTCCACTGGAAGGATGGATTAGTGGGCTCCAGCTTGTGAGTTGCAGTGCTGAATTGTTCCTGATGCATGCCTGGAGATCCCCATATGTCCGTCTATTGAACAGCGCCGTGCAGTGAGAGCCGGCCTTGTGAGGCGCTTCCACATTTGCTGACGTCTGAAATAATTAGCGGCCAGGGCCCACTCCCTTCATCACCTATTTGCACAACCACACCATGCTGTCGCCTCCATCTCCTAATCAGTGCCTGTATTTGCTCTAACCACAGATTCTGCTGCGCAGTGGCACTTGTCCCCAGGAGCCCGCGACAGATTCACCATTTGTGGTGGCACTGCCTGGACTTGGACACTTCTGGCCCTGGAGGTCGGATTCGGAGCTGGCGCCCTGCCCCTGCCTATTGGTAGTCCCTAGTAGTAGCGGTTGATCGCTGTGTGGGCCGGGTGGCTGACTGTGAGGCGTGGTGTGGCCTTATTCACAGCCCTCACTTCCATTGCTGTGGATCTCTTTCTGCTCGTCAAATTGGCCCCTTCTATTGCTGTCTAGCTTCTGTAGCGCAGCTATTGGGGTTGAAGACAGGCGTGCCCACTGGGCTGGACATTTCCTGCATTGACCGGATTCCTGCTCTGGGCGCGCTAACATGGGGAAATCTGAGCGCAGTCATCCATGCCTCATCTTCGAGCCCCGTAGGTCCACCAAGACCTCTCAACATGCCGTCTCAGACTCGGAACTTGATGCCCCTGGCGACCATTTGTCCAATATAGATAAGACTCTCCTTGCTGTTCAATCCAGTCTTCAATCCATCAATCGGAAGATTGACAATTTGAATCTCCGCATGGATCACATGTCGCAGAAACTGGATAAACATGCACTACGTCTTGGGGAGGCAGAAACACATATATCAGATGTGGAGGATGGCCTGCAACAAGTGACCACGAAGACTACCTCCATGGAGAAGGTGCTGGCCGTAATACAGGCGTGCAGCTTAGACTTGGATGCCAGATCGAGGTGCAACAACGTGCGCCTTACTGGTTTGCTGGAATCCACAAATACAGGCCGGCTCGAGACATACACTGAGAATTTAATTCGGGAAATATTTGGTGCTGAACATTTCCCGCAAGTGTTAATTGTTGAGTGGGCTCATAGATCTCTGGCTGCTCGCCCCCCTCCTGGTGCGCAACCACACCCCATCATCGCCCGTCTCTTAAACTACCTGGACCGTGACACCATCCTTCGTATGGCCCGCGAGAAAGGCGATATCACTCATGAGGGTAACAATCTTGCTTTTTATCTTGACTTCACGGCAGCGGAACAAGAAGCTTGAAGAGAATACCTGCCTATTAAAAAAACTCCTTATATCCGCAAAGATTTCCTATGCTATGCTCTACCCTGCGCGGCTGCACAATGATAACGGAAAACCCAGGATTTCACTACTCCTAAATCTGCTATGGACCTTCCGAAGAGTTTGACAAGGCGCGGCCGCTCCCCCACTGTGGTGGCGGGGGTTGCTGTCGGATCCATGAAAGAAATGGCAGAAGAATGAGGACACTGTCAGGATACGTGAGTTGCAGACTGGAGTTTATCCCCCCACTGTGCTTTGCTTTTTTTGTTCTCTATGCTATGGCGTGACTGTATGACGTGTCCTGTGGCACTTACAGGGTCTTTATCCTGTACCATTGTTAACACCTTGCCTATTGTAGATTGGACAGTTACTGTGAGGGTTATCTGTCTATTGCTATCGAAATATTGCATGTTACTAGCCAGGTAAAACCACTGAAATTGCTCGGCCACCTCCCACTACACCAGGAGGGGTATTGAGTTCCTGCGCCCCCCTATGGGTATTCCCAATTATTATTTTCTCCCTTGGACTGATATTCGAGGTACACACTGGGAGGTTCGGGATGGCTTTGGCATGTTGGGGTTGCTGAAGTGGGTGGAGAGTGATGGGGGTGGGGGGGTCGGAGGGTTTGATTTCGTGGCTATCTTTATTGACAATATTGTGATTACTGCAAATATGTCTTCAGATATTATTGCATTATCATGCTCATGGTATGTTATGTTTCTGCATCACATCCCGCACACACTGTAGTTAACTGTCTCACCTGGAACATAGGGGGGCTCAATACCCCAAAGAAGATTTGTCAGGTTCTGGGGTTCCTAGATAGACATGAAGTCGCAATTGCCCTACTGCAGGAGACGCATCTCACACCCCAATCAGACGGTTGAGCTGGGTCACAGTGGGCTGGTTACCGCTTAGCGTCCTCCTACTCCTCCTACTCACGAGGTGTTCTCATGTTAGTTAAGAAGCATATGCCCTTCACCATGCTCCAAACCTGTACTGATGATGCCGAGCGTGACGCTATAGTACATGGGAAGCTAGCGGGCACTTTAATCACCATAGTGAACACATATGGCCCAAATATAGATGACCCGGAGTTTTTCGAACGCGTAATCTCCATATTGCGCATCTGGCCAGATGCTGTGATATTGTGGGGAGGTGATCTCAACACTCATCTAGATCCTAGCCGGGACAAGGCATGTGGCAGAGGTGGTCATTCACCTAGGGCGGCCCAGGTTATAAATGACGGAATGTCTGAGCTGGGTCTAATAGACGTCTGGAGGCAGCGGAATGCGGAGGTATAAGAGGGCACACATATTTCTATGGCGCACAATAGTTGGTCTGGTCTAGACTACTGGCTACTGAGCGCGACGGCGGGAGGATGGGTCTACAAAGCAACTGGGTTGCCTCGCACACAATATTTTACAGATAATAAGGGTTCGGTGGACAATGCACTGACCCTCGGGGAGGCCTTCAAGGCCACTATCCGGGGCACATGCATCACCACTTCCACTGGTATCCTACAGGACTTGTGGGGACAGCTTAGTAAACTTGAAAACACGTTACATGAGCTTGAGCGGGACTATGAGGTTTTGCCCCAAACATTAGCATCCATTAAAGAGGTCACGATGGAGTACACTGAACTAGCTGGAAGGGAGGTTAAATATATTTCTCGGCGACATGTTGCCCACGTGTTTGGGGAGGGTGGGCGACCGGGACGGCACCTAGCTCGCAGGATCAAGGATCCCATGACCCAACACGTTATTTCCAAGATCACCGATGCCACCGGCCATGACCACTAAACCACCCAAGAGATCTTGGAACAATTCAGACTCACATACAAATCTTTGTACACTACGCAGGAGGTGACTGGTACTGATGACATGGATGCATATTTCTCTGACATTGCCATAACCTGTTTATCGTATGGACAGAGGGAGTTTCTCAGTCAGCCGATCACAGAAGAGGAAGTGCACACAGCCATTAAATCTCTCCCGAATAATAAAGCCCCGGGCCCCGATGGCTTCCCTAGCGAATTCTATAAAGAGTACTTGGAGGAGCTAACACCCCACATATTAGAAATGTACACTGAGGCCTATGACTCTGGCGAACTGCCGCCCACACTACGAGAAGCTCTGATCATCACTTTACTCAAGAAGGACAAACCACCTCACAGCTGCGACTCACACCAGCCGCTCTCACTTATAAATACTGACGCCAAGATATTGGCTAAAATATTATCCACTAGGCTCCAACCGTTAATGCAGGGCTTGGTCCTCCCAGACCAGTCTGGGTTTATTCCCACTCGCTCTACATCTCACAACTTGCGTGCTCTCTTCGCTACTTTTCACATACTTGATCCCGGGTCGCAGGCAGCAGCTGTTATGCTTGATGCCACCAAAGCATTTGACTCCAAGTGGAGTTACTTGTTTTACATACAGCGTCGTATGGGCTTCCCACCTATGTATATGCATTGGATAACACTGCTGTATACTAACCCCACGGCGCGTGTTCATGTAGAAGGTAGCACATCAGACCCTATCGGCATTACCAGGGGAACGCGTCAGGGATGTCCCCTGTCGCCTCTTCTTTTTGCACTGACTCTTGAACCTCTGGCCTGCATCATCCGGCTGCGCCATCGAGCTGCAGCTCTTCGTTTTGCACACCGCCCAGTCAGCATCTCCATGTATGCAGATGACATGTTGCTATTTATACGGAAACCCCGCACTTTCTTGGCACCAGTACTGCGGGAATTTATCCGCTTTAGTTTGTTCTCTGGCCTACAGATAAACTGGTCCAAATCGGTGATAGTACCACTCACGGAGTGCACCACACCTCACGACTTGGAATATCCACTTGAGTGGTCTTTGGACCCCGTGAAATACTTGGGGGTATGGGTACACAGAGACCCTGAAATGGTGATACGTGAAAATTACGGCCCTGGGTGCGCTAAATTGGAGTGGCAGGTGGACAACTGGGTGAGACTTCCACTGTCCCTGGCTGACCGTATTGCGTTAATTAAAATGGTAATATTGCCACAATTTCTATATCTTTTTAGCAACATTGCGATTCCGCTCACCCAGCATTTTTTAATACTGTGCGTACTTTGCTCCTTAAGCTTGTCTGGGGGGAAAACAGGCCCGGGTCTCTTGGTATAAGCTTATTATGGACTACAAACACGGGGGCTTTAGCGTACCTGACTTATATTTGTATTATCTATAAGCGCATATGCAATATGCGCACTACTGGATCGGCGCTCATGAATTCATTCCGCACGTAGCTATAGAGGACGGAGACGCCCACCCTGTCCCTGTAGGGTCCATGCTAATGCACGTTAAGAGGTAGACCCCCCGCACAGAAATCAACACAGTTGACGCCACTATAAGGGCCTGGCAGGCACTGGGTCGCATGGTCGGTAAACTGCCATTGTACTCCCCTCTCTTGCCTATTGCGTTCCATTTGGATTTGTTGGTAACGCATGAGACGGTAGCCAAGCGCACCTTTCGTCAAGTAGGAATAGTTAAAATGCATGACCTGTTTCCAGAGGGCATTTTTTTATCAAATGACAATCTTAGTTACATACAGAACAAAACATCACTATTCATGTTCCTCTTCCACAGACTAAAGAAAGCGCTACAAACTCATTACCACACCTTCCCGGCGGAACCCGCACCACTGCAAACTCTCCACACCCTGCTTACTAGCCCAACGCGACGCCACCTTCTCACCAAACTATATCGCGCTGCTAGGGAGGAGAGGCCACAGCCCCACAACCGAAGTTTAGAGGCATGGAATGCTCGTCTGGACCCTCCCTTGACACTACCAGACTGGGAATACTGTTGCCATCTCAAGGGAGCCCTAACCTCGAACGGTAATCTCCGTATCATACATTACAAGTACCTACATCAAGTGTACTATACTCCCAGTAGGTTATTTAAATATGGGCTCCGAGACAACGACTTCTGTAAGCGGTGCGGAGCAGCAGACGCTGACTTTTGGCACTTGTCATGGGAATGCCCCAGGGTTGCCCAGTTCTGGGTGGGGGTGATTCAAATATTATCCAAAATGGTGGATATACAATTGCAATGTTCCCCACATGTTTGGTTGCTGGGATTGGTGCCTTCTGTGAAGGGTGTTGTGGGCAAATTGGTGAAAGTGGCTTTATTAATGGCCAAAAGGCAAGTGTCAATGACGTGGGAGAGCACAGCGCTGTCAACAACTGCACGATGGCTTCAGGACTTAGCGAGCTGCCGATACCGGTTAATGTTTTATGCAGAGGAACTCCCTTCCTCATCACGTCCCACTGATATATGCAAACCACTATTACAATATTTACGAAATGTATTAACCGATGAGCCCCCAGATAATGCTGACCGTTAACTCTATGGTGTATATAATAACAAGCATGATAATCTATTGTCCATTGCACATACAATCACATGACATTTATTTGATATACATGCCATTTGCCATGCGTTGTTGTATTGTTTCTTTGATGTGTACATGCTCATTGATGCTATCCCTGTACAATGTACATGCTCATCTCAAACTTCAATAAATAAAATGAAAAATAAATAAAATAAAAAAATATCCAGCATATGCTTATTCGTAATATTTCACTGGGCTGGTTATTAGGCCAACAATCACTTGTAGGTTCTTGCGGTATTAATGAGCAGTTCAGGATGATCTAATGCAGTCCTAATTCAATGCTATGCAGTTCGTAATGTAGAAAGAAGACAGTCCTTAATGCAAGTACTAATGCGGTTCGTAAAGCAAGTAATATATTGCAGCATTATTACTTGCTTTACGAACCGCATTAGTACTTGCATTAAGGACTGTCTTATTTCTACATTACAAACTGCATTACGAACTGCATAGCATTGTATTGGGACTGTATTAGATCATCGAGAACTGCTCATTTATATCGCAAGAACCTACATGTGATTGTTGGCCTAATAACCAGCCCAGTGAAATATTACGTATACGCATATGCTGGATATTTTAATCGTTTGGTCCCATCGTATTGCTTCTTGATAAAGATACCGCTATTTTCCTAAATCAGTGTAGTGTCCATTTGTGGTGTTATCACTGTGTCACTGGGAGTGTGGTTGCAAATACTTTACACATTGCCTTGGAGATAAGCCTGACTGCTCCTGCCAAGCTACCGGAGGGTGAGCAAGGGTTACCTAAGAGTGTGTCCCTCCTTTCCCTGAGTAGAAGCAAGGGTCCCTATTTGGACTAAGGTACCTACCATAGCCAACTAGAGACCCCCAGTTCTAACATTGGTGGTCAGCGGTTGGGATTTGAACTTGTATTTGCAGTTGACTCACAGTGACTGGTGTACATCACTAGTTTTAGCGCAGACAACGACGCAACCACATATTGTGTTTTTTGATTTTTGGTTCTATTTTTTTGAGCGACTTTTAAGCCACACATCATGTCTCAAAGGAGTCCAGTAGCCAGTGAGGCTGCAGAATTGGAATTCGACATTGAGGCATTGCTTACCTACAAGGTTGATCAATTGAGGCAATTCTGCAGAGCTTTGGGATGTCCCATGAAAATTAGCGCCAAGAAGGAGGAGCTGCTAATGGCCTTGAGGGCCTGGTGGGAAGCCAAAGAGGCTCAGGAGACAGGTGATCCTGAGGTGGATGAGGGTGACCCGGGGAATTGATTAGGTCCACAGGATTTGCTGGTGGGAGGACCGGCCTCAGGGGCTGGTAGTAACCATTCAGGGAGGAGCTTTTCCCCAGAGGAGCTGGAGGAAAACCAAAGGGTAAAGAGCATGAGTTGGAGGTTTTAAAACTTAAGGCTCAAGCAGAGGAGAAAAAGCTGCTCATTGAAAGTGAAAAGCGAGCAGAGGAGAGCAAGAACGCTCTCGCCTTGGAAGAGAATAAGATTCTCTTAGCTCATGAGTTAAGCATGAGGAAACTGGACATTAAGGCTAAACAGGTGGAGTCCAGTTTGAATGGCGCCAGTGCACAGCCTGTGCCAGCGGGTAAGGTGTACATTCCCAAAGACTTAGGGGCCTATTACGATGGCGGGTGGACAAAGTCTGCCTGCCACCGCAACGGAATGCGGGACCGTCCGCCAGGGGTGCGGGGGTCCTGCATCTGCAATTAGGATGCCACCACCACTGTGGCGGTGGCATCCCCCATTCCCGTCATTGTGGCAGGCGGAGCTCACTGCACCGCCCGCCATAATGCTGGGAATACACATTGTGCATTGACATGCACAAGGTGACAGGCACCGCACGGTGCCTGCCACTTTGTCCATGCCAATGCAGGGGGGTACCATAGGTACCCCACATGTGCACCCTCCCAACACCCTGGTGGTCCGCTATGGGCCCCCAACAACGAAGACCGCATGCCTTTTCTGGGCTGCTTTCCGCTATCATCATAATATTGAAGGCGGTGTCTTGCCGACACCACCACCATATTATGCATGTTTTCCACCCGGTCGAAAAAGCGGCGGATGGTCTTTCCGTCCGCCGCGGACCCCGCAGCCATCCTAATATGGCGGGCGGTCTTTGAAGTGTGGATGGCTGGCGGATCGCCCCCGCCAGGCTAGTGGTGACAACCGCCGGCCCGGCGGGGGCGATCCGCCCGCCATCCTAATGAACCCCTTAGTGCGAGACTACGAAAGGGGTGATGTTATTTATGCGAGGATGAATGAGGTGCCTGAGAAGCCTTGGGGGGAGGGCCTGTGGAAACACTTTGAGGCTTCTGGGAGGGATGTTTTACCACCTTTAGAGAGGGTGGGAACCCTGACCCACGCCAACATGAAGGAGGCTTTATGCCTGAAGTATGGGCTCACTCCTGAACAGTACAGGCAGAAATTCAGGAACTTCAAGAAACTGGAATCCAGTCCTTGGGGTGAGGGTGTGAATGAATACTCCTGTGCATTGGGTGATGGTTAGCCTGGCGAATGATTTTAAGGGATTGCTCAATTTGCTCAGTAATTATTTTCCAGAGTTGGCCAACACCTGTTAGAGTGCAAGCTCTTTGATTCCCAGTAGCTTGCACCAGAGACAGACCTTTGGTTAAGGGACAGAGGGTTTGAAGAGGCACTAAGGGGGAATTCCAGCAGTGACTCAGAGATCTTCTGGTCCCATGGGAGGGAAAAAGGGCAGAGTGGTGCAGTCAGGTCCCAGAGTAGTGGGGGGGCATGCAGGCTAGAACCCTGTCTCAAAGGAGAGGGAGGGAGTGTGAGCAGCATCCCCGGGGGTCCACTGCCCCACCCCAGAGACTGGAGGGTTCCTTAGGAGAGCACCCAGTTGGAGGTCTAGAGCCTACTTGCCAGCTGTGCGAGGTAGAACACCTAGCGTCAGGAGGTCGTGGGGCATCTGTAACCAGAGCTCCCACGGTCTTGAAGTTTGTTGGTGCCATTCCTAAGTGGCAGGTCCAAAAGTCTAGATGGAAGGTTGAGAGGGGGATGTGTTCCCCAGTAGGAAAACCCGTGGGTCAGGGCCCAGCCAGAAGGGCTGGGTCCCCTAGAAGTCACCAGGGTAACCCCGCCTCTAACCTGAAGGGCAGAATAACTGTAAACAGTGCCCTGGCCGCTGGGTCTTCCAGGGGTACCACTCCAGGTGGGAGTTGGCAAGGGACAAGTACCCCTAGAGGGCCCCAGACTGCCAGGAAGTATCAGTGGAGTAGCTTCATTGGCCCAGGAAGTTGTAACCGAGGAAACCCCCTGGGGTCAGGAAGGCATAGAACGGGAGGGTGTCTCTGCAGTGGCGGGCCCGTGTACGGGTTCTATCGCCCCAAGCAGGGGAGACCATCAATGTAGTTGATTGGCCTACCCTGGCTTTAGGCTGGGAGGGGGTTGTTTTGGACTTGGCCCTTTTTGGCTAAAGTTCCTTAAACTTTTTGCCTTCCTCCTAGACCTTTTTCTGACATTGTGTTGCCAACGTAGATGCTTTGGGCACTTTGCCACTGCTGATCAGTGTCAAAGTGCAAGTGCTCCCTGTATAAAGTGTTATGATAATTGGTTGTCCATAACTGGTATGTTTGTCTTACTAATAAAGTCCCTAGTAAAGTGCACTCTGTGTGCCAAGGCTGGTAATGCAAATGGTACTAGTGGGCCTGCAGCACTAATTGTGCCACCCACACAAGTAGCCCTAAAAAGAGGTCTCAGGCCTGCCACTGCAGTGCCTGAACGCAGTTTGTTAACTGCCTTGTTGTCCTGACAAGTGCACCCACTTGCCAGGCCATACCCTTCCCTTTTTATGCACATCAGACACCCCTATAGTAGGCCCAAGGTAACCCCCTGGGTAGGGTGCAGTGTATGTGAAAGGTAGGACATGTACTGAGGTGTGTACCATGTCCTGGCAGTGAAATACTGCCAAATTAGTTTTTCACTGTTGCAAGGCCATCTTGCCCATAATACAGAATGTGGAATGATGTGTCACATGTTTCCAGCTATCTTCCCATAGGCATAGTGTGCCTGAACCCAGAATGTAATAACACATCTTTTTGTGAAGATGGTTTTTAAATTGTGTGTTTAGAAACCATTCTTTTAGAAGTGGCTGGTTTCTTGTCCAGACCATCCTGTGTGCCTCTGCCTGGTTGTGTAGTGACTGTCTGGGTTTGGATGTGACAGGGTCTGGGGAGGTGTCCTGACACCAGGGAAGAGTAGGTGAGACAGCAACAGGCTGGCCTGCATTTGGTCCGGTGGGAGGAGTAGCCCCTTTGATGCGAAGAGGGCTGTGCTGCTGCCACAAAAGAATGGCTCCACCTCCTGCAGAGTGTCTGTGGCCCAGAACCTCACTATCAAAGAAAGAAGGTGTGCACTGACAGTAAGACACCCAGAACTGGTTTGGACCGTGCTCAGAGCCCCCTGAATACAAAGAATTCAAAGGCATTTAGGGGTATAAATGTGAGAGCTGAAACCCCTGAACTCAACACTGAACTCAAGCCTGAAAAAGGATTGAAACTACTTCATGATCAAGAGGAACCTCTGCTAAAGAAGAACAGCTGAAGAGACTGATGAGAAGGCCTGCCCTTGCTGTGTGTTCTGGGGCTGGCCTGCAGTTTGCTGATTTGACTAAGGGGAGGAAAAGGGACTTTGCTGTGTGCTGTATCCCCCTGCTTGAAAGGACTTTGCTGTGTGCTGTGTCCTGAAGTAACGTGTCTCCAAAGGCCCGAGAGGAGCTGACTCCCTGTTGTGGAAACTCAGGAGCATCAAAGTTTTCAAGTGTGTCTCAGCGACGCTGTGTGCGTGTGATTTTTGCAGCCTGAGAGATTCATGAGAATTGCCCCATGACTGTGTGCCTCAGAGCAGTCTTGCGCTCTGCTTCGATCGACAGCGTAAGCAGAAGTGCTGTGATCGTTATCGCCATCGGCCCGGACCATCGTCCCAAGGGGGAGCTGTGAGAAATCCCCGCTGCCGGCCCAAGCCTGCCTTTGCCAAGGAGAGACCTGTGAACCTTCACCATCGTGGGTCCGAGGTCCTTTGCCCAATATCAATGGAGTCGCGCCGGGAGCCGATCAGCTGCGAGGCCGTCGCCTGGTAGCCCGACTCTCACTGCGAGGAGCAGCCGCCGCCAACCCGAAGCCGCACAGTGTGACACCCAAGCCGCGAGGAGAGGAGAGAGAGACTGCACCCCTCCAAGTAAAACTCAGCGAGCGTGCGTGTGTCGCCCTCTACAAGAGACCGCTCTCGGCCTTTCCAATCTTTGCAGCGCGAGCCTCCGCTCAAGTCAGTATCGCGGCCCGTACTCGCCGAGGAGTGGCAGTACCGGGGTGGGATTGTGGAGCTGCACTTTGTTTCCTTCATAACAGTATTGGGAGCAGATTTTGGCAGTCGCTGACCGCAAGTCAGCCAAGAGTGGCATAGAGACCTTCATTAGCACCGCGATCAGTGCCGAATTGCTTTTACGATCTGCATTAGTACTTGCATTACGAACTGCATTATAACTTGTTTTTACGATCCGCACTAGTACTTGCATTACAAACTGCATTGTTACTTGCTTTACGAACCGCATTAGTATTTGCATTAAGGACTGTTTTATTTCTACATTACGAACTGCATTACGAACTGCATAGCATTGCATTAGGACTGCATTAGATCATCGTGTATTGCTCATTAATACCGCAAGAACCTACAAGTGATTGTTGGCCTAATAACCGGCCCAGTTTAATATTACGAATACGCATATGTGGGATATTTTTATCGATTGGTCTCATCGTATTTCTTCTTGATAAAGATACCGCTATTTTCCTAAATCAGTGTGGTGTCCATTTGTGGTGTTATCACTGTGTTACTGGGAGTGTGGTTGCAAATACTTTACACATTGCCTTGGAGATAAGCCTGGCTGCTCGCATCAAGCTACCGGAGGGAGAGCAGGGGTTATCTAAGTGTGTCCCTCTTTTCCCTGACTAGAAGCAAATGTTCCTATTTGGACTAAGGTACCTACCTCAGCCAACTAGAGACCCCCAGTTCTAACACTTAGTGATAATTGTTCTTTGTGGATTATTCTTGATTGCAATCGTTAAGATATACAAACGTGCTCAAGTGAGAAAGGGAGTGAAGAGAACAGAAATGGAACTGGAGGATAGACAAAGCAAATACTATGATGAAATGAAATTTCAGTATAATTCCAGAAGAAAGCTGATGAAAATAACCAAATTGTAATCTGTCTATCTCATAAGACATTGATGTGATGACTTGATTCGCCACCTGAAGGGGGATTGGTGCAGCGCAAAGTTGCCCACTCTTTACACATCACAAAGTATGATGGAAAATGTCTACAGATACATGACAAGACTGTGCACTTAGAACCTTTCTCACTTGATTCAATGATTAATGAAGATATTTTACTCAACATTACTATTAAAGAGTGCATTTATTGTAGAATTAGAGTATGTACTCATAAGTATATGTCCAACCATGCCGATTAGGATGTTTGATTGAGATAAAAGCATCCTCGTTTAATAACGAATGTGCCTACTCTAAAGAAGAAACCTAACTTTCTTAAATGTGTGCTTTAACATGTGATTAAAGCATAATGCGTTGAAACTGTGATTAAAACCAACCTCATATATGTAGAATGTGATCTTATTGGAAACTATATGGTTTATGTAATGTGTGCATTAATGTTATATGTATATACATTTAAATCGTGGGTATGAGCCATACCTACACTGATTATTTTAAGATTTACTGTATGTTACACCTAGTGTGAATTCATAAACATGTTAAACATGTATATTAATTTATGTTTAGATGTGCACATGCAGATTAAATGTGCATGGCTGAATAAATGTCCAACTTGACTTAACAGTATTTCCTGTATTTCACCATGCTGCATTTCCTAAAATAGTGTTTTCCATTTTCTGCTAACATGACATTTATTGTAGGTATTCACATGCATTGCTAGTTTAGAACAGATATGTTACTGTACTAGAGACAGGGGAAAGAGCCTGAGAAAAAGACATTGATTAAGGTATATGGAGAAACAGCGCATCAAATGAAAGGCCCATTGAGTAATTGTTGCAACCTACGTGTGTCTGAGAAAGAGGTGTCGTTCCCCTGTCCAGTGCAGAAGAATCCAGCGATGTTGCAGTCTGCAACTTTGGGATTTGACGAGGACAATGGGCCCCTGAAGTTGGGATCAAGGCGGAGTAGCCTAGTTGATTTTGCACATTTTAATATACTGTCCCTCCTGGACTTACAGACTGATTCCTTACAAATTTCTAGCAGATGCTTCACAGAGGGTTTTGCGGATCCCTTTCTACCTTTTGCCCCAAAAGATCGCTCATGCAGAATCCTTGCAGACACCTTCCCTGATTCCTCACTATCTGACTGGACATTGAGAGGATTAGACCTCAATGCTTCCACTTTTTGATTCTTGCTTAAGTGTGGCTTAGGCTAACACTTGTTCCTGACCCTTTAGAAGACTCTTTGACCGACCTTCTGAGATGCTAACTTTTCCCTACCTGATTCTTTTTTGTCCTGCCCTGACTTCCTTTATGGGAATTTTCCCTCCTTTCCCTGACTAGAAGCAAGGGTCCCTATTTGGACTAAGGTACCTACTCAGCCAACTAGAGACCCCCAGTTCTAACACTAAGGGGCCGATTCCGATTCCAGTCGCAAATCGTACCGAACGACACGGACCCGACCCGGATACCGACCGACACGGACCAGCGCCGTACGACCCGTGCAGTACGATGCAACGCGTGTGAATTACAACCGACACGTACGGAATACAAGCCGTACGACCGAGCCATAGGGAAAATAGTGAACCGGCCGGAAAACTGACGCGATTTTCACTGTCCGACACGAACCCGGAATGAACCCGACCGACCCGTACCCGTGATGTCCGATCCACGCAGTACAATGCAATGCGTGTAAACCCAGAGCGACTCGCACGGAGACCAAGCCGCATGACCGACACACACAGAAAACCGGGCCCACAAGAAATAGAGATCTCCGCGACCGACGCATATGAAACACAGAAGATAGGCAGCGTGAACGAAGTGGAGAAGCCCGCACGAGTCAACATCAGCGTCCGTTTCCGTCAGATGAACGTCTCCTTCATGCCTACAAAACCCAAAGGAAAAAAGACAAAAAAAGGACCAAACAAGCAATGACAAAGCCAATAAATATCACATAAAAAAACCTGGGACAAAGACACACCCACAACTCCAAATATATAAAGGACTACAATCACTACCAAACAGCAGACACAGCCAGCAGCAAACACCATTACACAGCAACCACAGACACACTCACAACTCACCCATCACACAACTCACACACCATCAGCACCTCATCCAAAAGCACACACACATACAGCCAGCAAAACCAACACCAACCCACGCCTACTTGCACCCTCACACACACATCCCACACCACCCCCACCCATCACCATGCCCCCAAAGAAGAATCCAAAGTTCACAGATAGTGAGTTAGAAGTGCTGGTAGACCAGATCATCAGAGTAGAGCCACATTTGTTTGGTACATTGGTCCAAAGGACCCCCATGTCACAGAAAACCAAGATGTGGGCAAGGAATGTGGACAAGGTGAACGCTCAAGCACCAGCAAGGCGCACAAAGGACGATATCCAGAACCGGTGGTATGACGTGTGCAGTAGGGTCAGAAACTCATCAAAAAAGATCACGCCCTGAGTCAGTGCCCTGGCGGTGGCCCTCCAGCCAAACCAGTCTACTTCAGGACCTGGGAGGAGAAGGTGCGGGACATCCTACCACCAGAGATCGTCCATGGGCTAACAGACATACCAGAGCCTGGTGAGTACACAAACAACATACCCAAGATTGTGTGGCAAGGGGACAGTGAAACCATGCACCGCAAGCAAAGCTACAGTAACCAATAGATAATCATCCCAAGATGGGTATGCCAGTCAGACAAACACAATACCTGCCATCTCATAGTGGACTTGGAACTGTGGCATGACATACACCAACCTACAAACAAATAGGGCAAGCCAGTGGCACAAAGCTAAATCGACACTGCCAGACAGTTTGCCACCACAAACACACTACCTCACAGTGCAGCTGACTGACAGGAAGGAATAGTGGGGCTGCAGGTGAAGTGAGTGTATCCAAAAGCATGATGGGGTTTGTAGTCACAGATAATGCTCCCCCTCCTGATTGGCCCATCAAGACCTCTCTGAAATATGCCCACATCACAGGGAGTGTAAAATCACTGACAAGATGGCTGACACTGGGTCCTGCTGTGGGGAGCACAAGACCCTGGAAGGGTATGTGCGCAAATCAGAAGCAGGAAACCACTGACTGACATCCTGAAAGACAACTTGCACGCCCTCCAATGGAAGCATGTTTCATGGTGGGATATCTGGCCGGGTGGGAAGGAGGACTGACAGCTCTGACCATACTTACCAGCATGTGGAGACACACCCCCATCAACACAAACTCCACACAACTCACCGGGTAGAATGCATTGACCCACACCTCTGTGAAATATCATCAAAAGATACCCCGTACTAGGTGCTGCTGTGTGAAGCACAGGGGCTCTCTTTGGACTTGTAGCCAAACAAACACCAGGATTTCACAGTCAGCCATCTTGCCATTGCTGTCACACACTCTCACAGGGAAGCAGAGTCAAGAGGGAGGAAGTATGGGCATGCTGGGAAGGGGGGTGTAGCCAAGAGTATGATGGGAGTAGCAGTCACAGACAATCTACACCCACCCACATGGCCCAGCAAGCATACACTGAACCATGCTCACCTCAGAGGGAGTGGGAAGGGACTGACAAGATGTCTGACACTGGGCTCTGTTGTGGGGAGCACAAGGCCCTGCTGGGAAATGGGCAACAACAAACACCAGTTCTTCACAGTCAGCCATCTTGCCATTGCTGTCACACCCCCTCACAGGGAAGCAGAGTCAAGAGGGAGGAAGTATGGGCATGCTGGGAAGGGGGGTGTAGCCAAGAGTATGGTGGGAGTCGCAGTCACAGACAATCTACACCCACCCACATGGCTCAGCAAGCATACACTGAACCATGCTTGCCTCACAGGGAGTGGGAAGGGACTGACAAGATGTCTGACACTGGGCTCTGTTGTGGGGAGCACAAGGCCCTGCTGGGAAATGGGCAACAACAATATCAAACTCTGTCCGTGACAAGCTGGAAAAAAGCAGTGTACAGGCAGGCATCTGTTCGAAAAGTAGAACATGTCATGTTTGTGAACCATTGATGCCTGTAGAAACATAACTCACATTGTGTGTCTCTTTCAAACACAGGTGGTGCTGGGGACCCAGCACCAAATGAAGAGGATTCCCAGGCCCAGACTCTAGTGGACACTGAGCTCTCTGGCTTGACTCAGTCTCTGTCCTCTTCGGATGACGACGACCAACCTGGCCCCTCCGGTATGAGTCATCATGCAGCACCAGAAGCATCAACATCTGCACCCCCTGTACCCACGCCTCCAGCATCTGGAAACCGACAGGGCACCCCCGCCAACACGGACAGACCAAGGCCACTGAACACCCACAGCACAGGGACACAGGACCCCCCGGAAACTACAGCAAATACCACCAGCAACACCACCCAAGGGGTCCCAGTGTCATCTGTGCGTCCCGCCACTGGTCCTGCACGTGTGGATAGGGGTGCTGGGAGGGGTGGGAGGCAGAGGGCGCGCCTTGCAGAGGGGTCTGGACTGCATGATGACCCCCCAACTGGCACGCATCATAGATGCGTACCAGGATAACACCGGAGGATTTGGCCAGGTATTGGGGATCCTCAAGGACATGCAACAGGAGCAGGCTGCCCACCATGCCCGCATTGAGGCCAAGTGGGATGCCCTTACTGTGGTGCATCGGGACATACTCCAATGCCTCCGCCAGATCAACACAAACCTGTCCACACCTTCCTGTGTGGCCACAACATATGTTGCAACACCATCTGCCAGCACCACAGGGAGGGAGGAGGACTCTGGCGGAGAGTCCCCTGCACCGCAAAGGCCTGCACCTGAGGATCCCCCCCCAGGAAGAAGAGGGGTCGTCCGAAGAAGGACATGTGAGAGGCAGCTGTCCCAGCACATCCCCCAGGGCCTCTATACCTGTTCTGGACAATGTTCTTTGTGCGCAACCTGTTCACCTTGTTCAATCGAACACAACTCGCCCACATGACATGGAGGGTTCATGTTGGGCCAATGTAGCAGATGACTGTTGACTTTACTCTCGACATTTCATCTACCAGCACTTCCAACTCTAATGTGAACTTTGGATTCCAAAACCAATGTACAGCACCCACCATCCTGTGCACTTTCCTCACACATGTCCGAAAATAAAATCACCAGTACACAATACTTGCCTCTGTTGTGATTCCAAATTGTCATGTGTCATGGAGATGTCGATCTGCTACACAACACAGTGCATGCCAAATACTGCAACAATGTGACCAACGTTGGGTGAGTCATGGTGATGTGACACATGTGAGGGAGACACACCACTATGGCAACACAACACGTACTCACCATGGCCATGTTACTCATCACACACAATGATGTTGACCTGAAACACATAGGTATGCACAACCACAACACCTATCCACAGTCAGTGGTAACAAGTCCACAGGTGAGGTAAGCAAATGACAGTCAGATGTGGGAAGACAGACAACGCACCTAACAAAGCATAGCACAGGTTCATTACACATCAGCAACATGTTTATTCAAAAATAGTTGCAAGGCAATTGTACGTTACAGTGGACACACGGTCACAGAGTGTCTGAGAATTGTAGTCCAGGGGTGTGTGGCACATCACTTGATGTCAATTGACTACTCCCACACTGGTGTCGGATTCTGGGTGTTGGGGGTCAGTGTTGAACAAACAACAGGCAAATTACCCTGTGAAGGACAGACACAAGACACAGTCAAAAGCACAGCAGAACAGGAGAGAAATGCAATACACATGCACAAAACATGTCACAAGAAACCTACACAAAAACAAGTTAGCAGTACTACCCGATTGTGGAGTACACACCACCTGAATGGACACATCACTGCACGCATCCAGTCAAGTGGCACACAGGCAACAGAGCAGCCACAACACATTCCAGGCTAACTCCATATATTGACATAACAACCCTGGAAACTCATGTTCAGGTGAAGAAGTTGTTGATGAGCTGTGAGCGGACGTCACCCTCATCCTCATCATCACTGACATCTTGGCCCAGGCCGGGATCCTCCACAGGTACCGGAGGTTGGTCATCGTCATCGTCATCCCGGATGAGAGGCACCTTCTTCCACACTGCCATGTAGTATAGCATGCAGCATACAAGGATTATTTTGCACACCTTTGCAGGTTCATATAGGAGGGCTCCTCCGGTTTTGTCCAAGCAGCGAAAGCGGCTTTTCAGGAGGCCGAATGTCCGCTCAATCACCCTCATGCTCTGACCATGTACCTCATTGTAGCGCATCTCGGCAGGTGTCACAGGGTTCCTGAGGGTTGTCAGCAACCATGACATGTTGAGGTATCCGGAGTCACCTACACACACAAAAATGAACAAGTAGCTGAGTTTTGTAGGAGTGTTGAATACAACATTGGCAAACACACACAATGATAAACAGTCAGTACACACCGACAAGCCAGGCATGCTGAGCTGGCATCTGTGACATCAGCGTTGCAATGCGACTACTCCTCATTATGTAGGCATCGTGCGCAGAACCAGGGAACCGTGCACACACATGTGTGATACACATGTCTGAAAGACATACCACCAGAGCATTGATCGATTGGAAATGTTTCCTGTTACGGTATGCCTGCTCATGTGCCTGTGGTGGTATCAGGGTCACATGTGTCCCATCAATAGATCCGATGACGTTTGGCATCCTCCCCAGTGTATAAAAGGCATCCTTTGTTTCAGGGAGTTCAGCTGGGCTAGGGAACTTGATGTACAGGTCAAGGAAATGCAACATTCCCTCCAAGACATCGCGTAGCACACGACTAAACATAGTTTGCGGCATACCACCTGCTGTAGCCACAGTGTACTGGAAGGTACCAGTAGCAAAGAAGTGCAGGGCTGCCATCACCTTCACCTCTGGGGTCAGTGCTGTAGGGTATGTCCGGCCAGGTAGCAGATGTGGCACCAAATGCTCCGTCAACTCCTCAATCAGTGGCCTTGTGAAGCGGTACCGTCGGATGCAGTCGCGTTCCTGCATGGTTGCAAGGTCTGGGAACGGTCGATGGACAGCTGGTGCCCTGCAGAACAGAGATGAACAAAGGAAAATTGTTGGTTCATCCACCCATGTGGCCATGACCAGGCTCAATATCACATGATAGATCATGACATTACACAATGTACTGAGGTGTGTGCTGTTGGGCATGGACACATATGTCACCTACATGACCATCACCTCACATCTCATGTAGTGCAATGACCAATCATCTGGCTGTGTCACCCGACCTATGTACTGCTGTGACGTTACAAACACACACCACAGTGACAAGTGAGGCCTGATGTCTCCCAGGCATCACAGAACTTTGCCATGCAGATACCCAGGGTCCCTGTATTGCCACATCAACACTGCCATGGACATGGCATATCACGTACACACCACAAGGCAAGCGTGAGTCCCACAGGTAGCGGCCACTGTTGTCCCTGCAGGCCCTACATGTACGTCTCTTAGACACACACACCATCAAGGTATATGCATATACCACATGGATGTGGAGACTGTCTCCCATTGGGCACATTTGATCAGACACATCTGAGACACAACATGCACACAGACTGTGGGTGCACATCAGAATTGTGGCTACAGGTCTCACTGTGACGTACATGCCATCACCCCCAGGACTCAGGGTGTATGTGACATGTCCTAAACATATCCAACATGAAACTGTGTCCGTGACTCATGCCCACTACTGTACATTTGCACATCACAGTGGTAATGTGCATAACACACAAAGGATTCTGCCCCCATGTACACGTGCACAGCCTGGGAGTGGGTGAACAAACGTGCCACCCAACAAACCAAATGTGACCCCCCCAACACACAGGGAATGCAGCCTTACATGCCATGGGACACTGTGTAGCCAATGCTGTAGTGTGGTAGGTGTGCACATGTGTCCCTGGCAAGTAATTGTGTGTTGAATCAGTCGAATAGTCACACCAATGAGGTCCAACGCGGGTGACAATGTGTACGCATTGCACGGTTCATGACCGAGCCGGGCGTACGCTTTGCCATTGACTGCAATGAGGTCCGACGCGGGTTACAATGCGTACACATTGCACGGTTCATGACCGAGCCGTGCGTATGTTTTGCCATTGACTGCAATGAGGTCCGACACGGGTGACTATCATGCATACGCGTCGGGCAGGCATGGTCCAAGACAGGCGTACGCCTTGGCCATTGAATCGTATGGAGACAGGTGCATGTGTATTTTCAAAATACGCGTTGTACAGTCAGTTGACCGAGCCGGATGCACCCATTGGCTCTGGACTGTCATGGAGACGGATGTGGATTCAAAACTTGTACGAGTTATGCGCTGGAAATTCAGTTGGATGCCTACAACAATGTTGCAATTACTAGTGTTTCATGAAGGTGAAGATTTGAACGATGCGGAAGGCGTGTACGAGTCGTACATTTCCATGGATTGGCCAGATTCATACAATGCAACCGTGTTGGACCTATCACTTGGGACACATGGCACAGATTCTGCCTCTGCAGCACAGATATAAGGCTGGCTGGCCCCCAGGGAGCTCACTTGCCTGCACTACATGCTCCTGGACCACATCCCTGCTACCACTGCTGCTGTCTCTGCATCCTCTGGCTCCTGCTATGGCACGTACTCTGGAGAGGGCCCCAGCCTTCACTGAGGAGGAGAACCAAGCCCTGCTGGACGGGCTCCTTCCACAGTACAGCAAGCTGTATGGGAAACCAGGGGAGCAGGTGAGTGTGCAGTCCACTGCCTTCCTAATTGTGCATGTTGTCTGACTAGCAGTACTAGCAGTGTGTACACCAGTGGCAAGAATTCTCACTGACTACTTTTATCACCCAAAGTGTGTAGGTACACGTAATGAACAGGTGTTCTGCTGCTTTAGTGCATTAGTGCAAGCTTAAACTTCCCAGGCATTGTTAACATGTCAGACATGCAGGTGATTTGTCCTTCCCCATGGTTGCACTACCTGTGTAACTCATTACCCTTTGTGATGATGACATGTATATCCAAATGTGTGCAGAACAAATATGGGGCATGTGTGTTAATGTACTTCTAACTTTTTCATCCTCACAGGTTGATGCCCACCAGAAACAGGAGATATGGCTGACCATCGGCCGGGCAGTTCGTTAGGTGGGGGTCTACAAGCGCTGGATCCGCAACTGCCAGAAGAGGTGGCAGGACCTTCGGGGCTGGACCCGGAAGATAACTAGAGTACACCTAAAGCTGTCACCTCCACTCAGGAGGGGTGGACACCGGACCCTGACCCCCCACATGCTCCGGATTCTGGCGGTGGTCTTCCCGGACCTGGATAGGCAGCTGAAGGCCAGACAGCAGCAAGAAGGGGGTAAATCCATGCCTAATATGTGTACTATGTCTGACATGCTAATTGCAGTCTTTTGGCCTGGTCACACTTCCACATTACGTAGGTCGTGTAGTCCAATACTCAGGTCCCTCAATTGTGTGATGCACCCTACTCATCTGTTCCACAGGTGTGGCCCCTACAGTCTGTTGCTGGTGTCACTAGGGCACTGTGTCTCTGCAGTCAGCTATGCTTAAGATACCAGACAGCATCTGTTCCTGTGACTCTGTTGTGTGTTTCATGGGTGGTTCAATGGTTTGCCCAATGCCTGTTATCTGACATGTGATTTGTGTGTGCCCTTGATATGTGTTCCAATTGCTGGTCGGACTCGCCACATGTGGCTGGGGTATTTCAAACAAACCCATGCAGCAGGGGACTCCAATTTGGGGGCCTCAGGAGTATGTATATCAAGTATGTCACACTTGCTTAGCCACCTGACTACTGTCCAGGGCCAAACACTGTTTCACGTAGACCTGGGCAGTCATGCCTCCTCAAGGGCATTTAGAAACACTCTGTAATCCCACCCCTATGTATCAACTTACAGGTTGTGCTTCGTGACATGTGCCTTCAGGTGTCTGCCTCTGTGTCATTATGGTGTGGCTTCCTGTTATGTACAACTGGGTGTCCATGATTTTGAGGGTCAGCAGAACATCTGAGATGTGACTGTGAGAGACAAGACCTGTGTGACATATAGGTGTGTGATCATCTGACAGCGCACAATGGTGTATGCAACTGTGTACTTCAGGCAGCTGGGTTACATGCACGGCAGACTGTGATGTGCTAATGTACATGGAGTTGTGTTTGCAGAGACTCATATGTCTGATTTGCATGATGTGGGGTCTTCTGGGTCCTGGATATGTTGTCTGCAGGGGATGGACAAGTGCATTTGTCAACTGCAGAGTTTGCTTTACCCATGAGCTATGATTGTGACACAGTGCATACTGTTGTTGTCTGGATGCCCTGCCCCTGTGACAGGAGACAGTGTTGACTGACTTTCCAGGCATGCCAGTGCCTTGGCATTTAATTTGCTATGAGTGATCCTGCATTTTGTTCAAGTGTGCACTATGCACCCCATTGTCGCATTGACTATCAGGACATGAGAACATCATAGTGTGTGTTGGTGGCATGCATCACAAGCATGTGAAATGAGTCTCTGCCCATCCCTTCATCCGGACATCTGTACTGATTCAGTGGCAAGAGATGTGCTGTGTGTATAGTGACATACTCCTACATGTTCACTTGCATGTCCAACTGATGGTGGTGCATGTCGGGACATTGGGGTATTAACATCCAACATGCAACAGACATATGGGTGCAAGTCAAGGAGGGATATGTGTACCATGGTTGATGTTGAGAATGACAATTGGCTTATTCTAAACAGTGTTGGCACTTTGAGCAGTGTTCAGCTGATGATGCCAGGGCTTGCCCTGTGATGTGATGTACTCACTGTGGTGTGTGCAGTCAGTGAAGGTGACTGATGTTGTTCTCTTTCATCCTATTCCTATCCAGATACATCCATGGCCACAGGAAGGGACAGCTCCATGGACCAGGAGGAGCCACAGAGCCTGACAGGGACAGAAGGAGAGGAGTCGGGGGGGCCCAGTGGCACGGAGGGCGAGTGGAGACACACCGAGGAGTCGTCAGCACCATCCTCCCCAGCTGAGGGCCACAGCAGCTCTGAGGATGACTCCCTTGTGGAGGCGGGTGTCAGCAGCCACCAAACCCCAGCTAGTGAGGCTGTCCCCGCCACCGCCCCCACCACCACCATCACCACCCTCCCATCGGCTCCCATCCCAGAGGTCCGTGGAGGCTCCCGTGTTCGGGAGCATGTCTCCTTTGTGCCAGGCACCGCACCCCCTGCCCCTGTGTTCCCTGCTGCCCTGAGTGAGGAGTCTGTGGACTTACTTAGACAGATCCATGTAGGGCAGACATCGATGCTGAGTGTCCTCCATGCACACACCACTCTGTTGACGCAACTGGTGTCGTTCATGGAGGGCATTTCATCGGGCATGTCTGCCCTACAGAGGACCAATCAGTCCGTGGCTTCCTCCCTGATGGCAGTAGTGTCCCTCCTCCAACAGTCCCGCACCCCTCCTACCCCTGCACCACCCACGATTCCTAGCAGCCTACCTATCCCAAGCACACACACACCTTCACATTCTCACAAAACCACAGACACAGGCAGCACACAAACACCCAAACCAAGGTATAGACGTGCAGACAAGCAAGCGCAGGGGACTGATACCACACTTACAGGGGATGGTTTGCAGACACACACACAGTCATCCACAACCACTTCGCAGTCCTCTGAAACCTCTCCCTCCCAGCCCCCTTCCCTTGCCTCACCTGCAACCTCATCTCCACAGAAGTTCTTCCTCTGTGACCTTAGCCTCTTCCCCACCGACCCAGCAGATCCAGATTACAAGGGGAAGAGGAAGTCCCCACACACAGAGGGAAGTGCCCCTCACACCCAGACACCCTCCCCTAGGCGCAGTCAGACTGAGGCCCCCACCCGCAAGTCCCCCCGGAGCCGGAAGAGCAAGACCCCACCACCGCCACGCAGCTCCAAGGCAAAGTCTCCGTCCTCCATCCCCCAGGCCACCACTCCAGAGGTTCCCCCGCAACACCCTGCCCCGGGTTCCCCCACCCACAGATACACCATCCCCAAAATGCTGAGGCCCTACCACTTGCTCCTCCACACCCGGGCAGACGGTTAGTGCCACTGATGTGGGGACCGTGTCCCCCCCTGTCCTGCCGACCTCACCTGCACCCCATTCCGCTCACATGGATTTAGGCACTGCAGTGGAGTCCACGACCACCCCGTCTGACTTGGGCAGTGCAGTGGAGACCCAATCCACTCCATCTGACCTGCCCACTGAAGTTGTGCCGGCACCCACCCCATCTGACTTGTGCCCCACAGTTGTGACTGCACCCACCACTTCAGTCAGCTCCACTGCAGTTGCAAGTGACTCTCCTGCATCCACCACCCCTTCACTGCCTCCTTCTGCTGCGCCCTGTTCCTGTCCCTGTGGTGCATGGCCTGCCCCCATGTATGCCCCTCAGAGGTGATGTCCCCTGTCCTTCCAGTGCAGGCAAGCAACATGTGACAGTTGTCACTCAAGTTCACTCCTTGTAATTTGATGATGGACTGGCCATTGGCCTTTTGTTTGAATGGACGTTTCAATTTTCATATGCTGAATAAAGCTTTTTTCTTTATCCTTGTGAACTTGATTTAGCTGTACATTAGGTTGATGATGCCCTTGCACCTGTAATGCTTGGTTTCCAATGTTGAATACTGAGATGTTGATGTGAGGTACTCCATGTGGTCAATGAGATATGTATCCTATTCTGGTCGGTATCCATGTCATCCTCTGCAGCTGTGTGTGTCATGATCAACAATTTGTGGACATCTCTGTGAACATTTAATTTGCATGGTCACATCTGTGGCTTGCACACATGCACATATGATGTGCTTCCCAGTGTCCAATTTGTCTATTTCCCTGACTTTGGGCGCATCTCCACTGGACCTACAGGTGTGGGCATCATTGGTATAGGAGCAACTGGGTCCTCTGTGCAACTTGCTGTACATATGTGTTGGGTATGTGCAGATGACTTAGGGGAGACTCACGTACCCAGGCTGTTGTGACTAGGGCCTTCATTGTGTGGTAACTGATGGCTGACTGACCAAGTTTTCTGCTGACATGAGTGGGACGTGCTGTGACTATGTTTGGCACAGCTGGACTTACACAGGAGTTGGGTCCCCTCAGGCTATGTCATGGATGTCTTGTCCCGTGACATAGCCTGGGCCCATGGTGTGTGTTGCATGAGCATGTGTGTGTGTGTCCACATCCCTTTTCATACACAGGCAGTGTTCCCTTGATATGTTCGTGTTGTTGATGCTTGCTGAGTGGTACTGTGTTCATCCCACAACTTTGCCATGGGCTACCAGATGTGTGGGTGCATGACACACTACTGTTAATTGGTGGTTCATCATTGGGATTTGTCTGTTCTGAGTGGTGATGATGTGGTCAGACGCAGATGGGACACAGTCAGGGTTCCCAAAGGCACTTGTTTGTTCGCAATATCATGTAGTTGTCCCTAGGTGGTACCTTTCAGTGATTGAAACATGTGTATGTGTGTGTGACTGCTCCCACTTGTCGGGTTCAGGGCTGCAATGTTTGCAGGTGTCAGCATGTGTGCCTTGTGGTTCTCCTTGGGTTCTGCATTGCCCTGGGACTGTGGCAGGTATTCGGAAGGTTACGTGAGCTTTGACGTCATGGCCATGTACCGCATACGGTGCAGTATGTCTGTCATTCACCAGGGTTGTAAACTGTCCTTGAGTCTGTGCACCTTAGTTCCTCCCAACATTCCTGTGTTTGTCATGGGTGCATGTGCAATGTCACCTGTCCATGTGGGCTTCACAGATGCACATTGTTGCAGTTCAGGGTGTGTGGTGTTGAGGGTGGACTGACGTAAATGTTTGCATGGATGGACCCCTAGCTCCCGTTTGTCCATGGGTGACGGGCCATGATGAGTGATTTGTGTTTGTGTAGGTGTGATGTACGTTTGTGGCACAGGACACATGTCTGGGTTTCCCAGTTTGTATGACATCTACCTTTGTCATCACAGTGGAGGTGTCATGCATGCTTGTGTCACCCCAATGTCTGGTCCCTGGGGGTAGTGCTGTTGTGTGTCAGCCTCTTGCTATGTTAGTTGGTGTTCATTCCAGTTTGTGTCACATGTGTCTGTTGTGCTCCCTCTCATCTCACAATGCCTGATTGCCCACTAAGGGTGTCCCAATGATGGTTTACTTTTGTATGGCACTGTGTCCACATCTGTGTCACTGTGGTTCAGCCCCCCTCATGTGTTGTGTAGTTGCCTGGGGATACTGAGACACACACACACACACACACACACATGTTGTGTCAGATGTGCAGTGTGAGGTTGCCTGTTTGTGTTTGTGCATCTGCATCAGTGCATTGGTATTGCTGTTGTGGGCCATTGTCTGGATGTTGTTTCTGTGATTTTCCCTGCTGTCCCTGTGAGTCATATCACATCATTGTGCACATTCATCCTGGTTGTTAGGTGCCATTGCTGGCATGGAATGGGAGTTTGTGAGCTGACACCTACAGTCTACACAGGTTGTTTTGATTAGTGTGTCTATTTTCGAGATGTGTGTATGCCTTGTGATGGTCACTTCTGCTCTTGTGTCATTGTACACTGTATGCATTGTCAGCCCCTATGTGTGGTGCTTGTCTGCACCTGGCCGAGAGTATGTTTTGTTTTCACAGCACTGTTAGCCTCACCACATCTCTGTGGGTATGGGACACAACCACTAGTTTGCCCCAGAAGTGTTTAATGTGTTGGGATCAGGGATCATACATGCTGTTTGGCATTTGCAGCTTTGACCATGATGACACTTAACTTTTGGTCACTGTGATGAGGGGCGGTTTAGACCCCATTACTACAATGCTCGACATTTGCTGCAGTTTGGAACCCCACACTTAACTTTTGTTCTACACAGTGAGGGGGTGTTAGTTTTACATTGACACAGTGCTATAGTGATGCTTGCCTTGTGCAGGCCCCACTCAGTTTTTGGTCACACATGTGATGGTAGTTACATTGTATGTTCGAAGTCATAATCACTGTTGTGGGCATTTGTCACAGACTACACACTGTTGTCATGATGTTATGGGGGATGCATTTTGCTGACATACCTAATGTTGGAGTATGATGGATGTGTGGCCCATCACCCATCCTATAGGTGGGGGTGGCAAGGGTGATGGACAACATAAGCTCTATGGGTGGGGGTGGCAGGGTTGATGGGCAACAGGTCCCCTATGTGTTGGGGTGGCAGTAGTGATGGGCAACATAAGCCCTATGGGTGGGGGTGGCAGTAGTGCTGGGCAACATAAGCCCTATGGGTGGGGGTGGCAGGGGTGCTGGGCAACAGGTCCCCTATGAGTGGGGGTGTCAGGGGTGATGGGCAACAGGTCCACTATGGGTGGGGGTGGCAGGGGTGATGGGCAACAGAAGCCCTATGGGTGGGGGTGGCAGTAGTTCTGGGCAACAGGTCCCCTATGGGTGGGGGTGGCAGGGGTGATGGGCAACAGGCTCACTATGAGTGGGGGTGGCAGGGGTGATGGGCAACAGGTCCCCTATGTGTGGGGGTGGCAGTAGTGATGGGCAACATGAGCCCTATGGGTGGGGGTGGCAGTAGTGCTGGGGAACATAAGCCCTATGGGTGGGAGTGGCAGTAGTGCTGGGCAACATAAGCCCTATGGGTGGGGGTGGCAGTAGTGCTGGGCAACATAAGCCCTATGGGTGGGGTGGCAGGGGTGATGGGCAACAGGTCCCCTAGGGGTGGGGGTGGCAGTAGTGTTGGGCAACAGGTCCCCTATGAGTGGGGGTGGCAGTAGTGATGGGCAACAGGTTCCCTATGAGTGGGGGTGGCAGGGATGATGGGCAACATAAGCCCTATGAGTGGGGGTGGCAGTGGTGATGGGCAACATAAGCCCTATGAGTGGGGGTGGCAGTGGTGATGGGCAACATAAGCCCTATGAGTGGGGGTGGGGGTGGTAGTGGTGCTGGCCATGCAACCCCTATGGTGGCCTGTTGTTAGTGGCCAGGATATGGATCCCCTGTGTGTGTGACATTTTGCAGGTACGTGTTGTTTGTTTGTGTGGTAGGTGTCTGACTTACCGTCTGCGCCGTCGGCTCCTGATCCGGTCATAGATGTAGAGTACTGGTATGACCTGCGCGATGGGATTCATGATGTGTTCATGTCGTACACGCTGCTTGTTGCTCTGTCTCGTACCCGTTGCAAGCTGGTCCGTCTCGTAGCCGTGGATTGAGTTGTGGCACGAATCGTAGCTGATATGCTTGTTTTCCGGATGCTGTGACGTGCCGTACGTGGTGACCCGTCCGGCACGTAGGATGTACGCATCGTACTTGTTAGGGCGGAAACTGCTATGGATACTGCTTCCGGGCGACTCGGTTCTGCGTTAGGAGTGGGCGGAATTTGCATAATCCACTTTCGCAAATTATCGCGAAAATGTTAAAAATTATCGCAAACACGCGGAAATATCGCGAAGATGCGGAAGTTTTTTTCCCGCATGTTCGTGAGATTTTCTGCATGGTTGCGGCTCGCCAACTTACCCATGTTGTTGCTCGCGGGCGCGGCCATCTTGTTTTCAGTTGTCTCGCGGTGCATGATCGCGTGAAGAAAGACGTGATCGTGCGACGCATGACGTCACTGCGGGCGCGAACTGTCGCGAGACAGCGCAAATGGCTAAAAACAATACAACATCTCATGGAGAACGCGACCGGATCAAGAAAACGTGTAGGCGAACGCCGGAATTCAGGCAAGGCGATCGCGCGCGCGCGAGAATGTATTATTTTACAGCGCGAGCAAGAACCAAATTATCGCTAAGCTGCGGAATGCGGTAATTTGGACATTTTCGCGCTTTCCGCGGAACGCGAAAATGTCAAATTATCGCTATTCCCGCGAACGGAACAAAATTTTAGCCCAGGCCTATTCTGCGTTCGGAGTTACGGCTCGGACGGAGAATGAAGCTTGAATCACAGCCTACGTGTCGGTCGTATTTTTGGCAGTTATGCGCATTGTACTTCATCTACAGGACGGACCGACTACGGGTACGTGTCGGTCGCACGGTAAGGCTACAGACAGCTCTCGGAGAGCTCTCCGACCCGGTTCTGAATCGACCCCTAAGTGATAATTGTTCTTTGTGGATTATTCTTGATTGCAATCGTTAAGATATACAAATGTGCTCAAGTGAGAAAGGGAGTGAAGAGAACAGAAATGGAACTGGAGGATAGACAGAGCAAATACTATGATGAAATGAAATTTCTGGATAATTCCAGAAGAAAGCTGATGAAAATAACCAAATTGTAATCTGTCTATCTCATAAGACATTGATGTGATGACTTGATTCGCCACCTAAAGGGGGATTGGTTTAGCGCAACGTTGCCCACTCTTTACACATCACAAAGTATGATGGAAAATGTCTACAGATACATGACAAGACTGTGCACTTAGAACCTTTCTCACTTGATTCAATGATTAATGAAGATATTTTTACTCAACATTACTATTAAAGAGTGCATTTATTGCAGAATTAGAGAATGTACTCATAAGTATATGTTTCAACCATGCCGATTAGGATGTTTGATCGAGATAAAAGCATCCTTGTTTAATAACAAATGTGCCTACTCTAAAGATTAAACATAGATGTTGCATGAAACACAATTAACATTGTCTCTCTCTCACACACAGGGCAACGTCGTCGATCTCCCCCCAACACTGGGGGGTAAGAATCACAGTCCCAGGCTCCGCATGAAGACTATCCCACCGGCAGCGATGACTCTCACCACTCCGTGGATGACCCCGACCAACCTGGACCCTCTGGTGCGCAAGCCCCTGCAGCACCTGCGTCAGGTACATCTGTGCCAACCACCACCCCCATTCCTGCCACATCCCAGGACACACCCAGGAGCCCTGCTCACACTGAACAACAGAGCCAGTCGGACCAGGAGGGACAAGGTTCTCCAGGCACCCAGGAGGAGGCAGGCAACCCTGCAAATGCCATCCCTCAGGGGTCCCGTAGACCCGATGTGCCCACAAGGGCAGGCCAGGCTCAAGTGGGCAGGGGTGGTGGGAGTGGAGGCAGGCGGAGGAGCGAACCTGACCAGCCAGCTCAGGACACCGGTATGTCACACATACGCAACATCCTGGACTCATACCGGCATGACACCAGAGGCATCAACCAGGTCGTGTCAAGACTCTCTGAGATGCAGGGGACCCTCGATGAGATTAAGAACCTGCAGGTCGAGCATCATGCCAGTCATCAACAACACCAAGGACGGATGGAGGCAAGACTGGCTGAGCTCCTGGCGGTGCATAGGGACGTGAGCCAATCACTCCGTCAGATCGCCCAAAGCATGGCCAACCCTCCCTGTGCCACCAGGCGTAGACCAGCACCAGACACAGGGAGGGAGGAGGAGGAGGAGGATTCATCTGACGGAGCGTCCCTAGCATCGTCAAAGCCTGCATCTGAGGGTCCCCGGAGGAAGGTGGGTCGTCCATGGAAAAGACCGTGAGAGTCAGCGGACCATCCCCATCTCCCAGGTCACCTGGCCTGGCACCTGGCCCTCTGGCGCAACAGCAGCACCTCATCCAATGACATTCTCTGCCACATGGACTTGCTGGTCACAGTCTGACCAATGATGACCAACACTGTGGTCTGGACTCTGATGACTTCCAATGCCAAGGATACCATCTCCCCCTGTGAACTTTGGATTCTATTCCCCCGGTACAGCACCTAATTGCATCTACCAAACCACTTACCCCACCGCAAATAAATATTTCACTTTGGACATGAGACGTTCCTGTCATTTTGCATTATTCTACGACATATGTGTGTGTAAATGTCAAACTATGCCTGAGTGTTGAACCAACTCCAGCCACCCATACCCTGGGATCAGAGTCTGGTACAGGACACACATGGGTCACAAGGTATCATTCAATGTAGGCATGGAGCACAACACTCACCTGTGATGGCCTCTGGCTGCTGAGGGGGTGCTTGCTAAACTGTGCGGAGAGACCTATTTGGGAGATCATCATCAAGGCGTAGAGGTCATGGCTCATGTGGAGGTTCCCGGGGAGGGAGTCCCAGGTATGTGTGGCCAGGTGGGAGAACAATGTCCTGTATGCTGGAGTACGGTGGATGTGAAGAACGGTGGCCAGGGCAAGGTTGGATGCACGGAGATGGCCCAACGGGATCTAGGATGACAGACGTACAAGGTTGGTTGGGGTCGGGGTTGTGGACTGCCTCCTGAGTGTGGGTTTGGAGTGTGGAGGTCAACCTGCAGCAGACAGTGATCCATTGCAGCTATCCATGGTGGACGGTGAGGTGGCTGGGGCGCAGGGTGTTGAATCTGAGGTGTGCAGATGCCCCCTGGAAGTGGACCAGTTTCCTGGGAGTTTGGATGTACTTGCTCCGTAGAGGGCAGGGCAGTATTTGACACGGATGTTGTCATGGACCTGGGGGATGGTCTGTCTTTTCTTGGAGTGGATCTATCTGTGGATCATGTGCATAATGCAGAGGGCGTTGCAGCATGAGGTACAGATGCTGTGGACTAGCATGGCATATGTGAGCGAGCCAAACATGATGCACACCATCTTGTGTGTGTGGCCACTGGGTGATTGTGCAGGGCTCTTGCGGGTGGGACACAGGCACTTGACCCAGCTGGAAGGGGACAATCCTCAGATGTTCACCTCAGTCCTGTACAAGTCCAGCCTCAGGTGGCTCGTGTGCAGCCATTCATCAATGGATCTCATGCATACTTTAATGATGGAACTGCCAATGTCTGTGTCTTTGTTGAGGGTGAGGAGCACCTGGCTGTCAATGGCATACGAGCTGATGATGAGGTGCTGTGCGCATGTGATGGTGGAGAGGGGGGTCCTGGACACTCTGTAGATTGACATGCTGAGAGATGATACCTGTGCCATGTCCCAGACGATGACACCATACTACATGCTGAAGCCTTGGGTCCCACTCCCATGCCCTTGCTGGGCTACAGAGCCTGTGGAGAGTATTAGGGACGTGACCTGGTTGGTGTGACAGGGCCTGGAAGGCGGGGCAGCGCAGTGTAGGCAGTTGGAGTTGCATACTCAGCATGCAAAGGTGTTGTGTGTGTGCCCAGGGTATGTCTGACAGCAGGCGTTAGATGTGCGGATGGACATAGCTCGGAGTGTGGCTGCTACATCAGACTGTAGTGTGATGTGGGTTATGCAAGGACAGGATGGTGGTGCAATGTGCACCTTGCATGTGCTGATGGTCCAGCCTTTGGCACCGCGTGGTGGCAACAGTGGCATAGACAAGCTGAGGACAGCAAAATGAATGGTGAAGGGAGGAAGTGAGGAGCATCCTGGAGGCGTGTGTGTTGCCAAATCTGGATACTCTGTGGGCCCTTGCTGCAGGGGCCGCAGCAGCAGGCGGCATCTCCTTGCAAAATGACAGGATTTGCACACATAGACTAGGATGTCAGAAGGACAACTGCAACAGGCGTGTGTGTAAAGTAAGGAGTGTCCAGTGTCACGTGGCACACCCAGAGACAATGCATGCACAATCACCAAAGAAGCATGACACCGGATCAGGAAACTGAAGGCCGACCTGCGAACAGGAGACACACCCTCAGCAGCTGTTGATGGCCCATTGTGTGAACCAACATGCCAAAAAACATACACGACCATGTACTTCATGCCCAATAGGGAGCCTAACCCATGAGCAACTGCATGCATGTTGCTAAACTACACATGGACTCCTATGCATAATCTTCCACAACTATGCCAGATATGCCGCATGCAAAGTGCCAAGAGACCTGCATTGACAGAGATGAGGCACCTTTGAGTGTGACGAACACCTTTATTACTCAGCCTCACACTAAGAGAAATGCATCAATTGGAACAGACACACAGGTCATTTGGCTGACCATGTGTGACCTACACTGGACACCCCCTTCAACACACAGATGTGTAAATCCTACTGAGCTGGCACACAAGTGAAGGGGTTGAGCCTAACACCCCTTGCTGCACACGGAGAGTCTACAATTCCCCATTGAGCCTCATATGGGGATGTCCCACACTATGTCCACCATTAGCATCCCGTATGTTCCTGAGGGACGTTATACACACATTGATACCTTCATCAGAATCCACAAACCATTACAGATGACTGTCAGGAAGGGTGACCATCAATTCATGGGAGCCATGCAACACGTCATGTGGCCCATGGTGAGTCGACATGTATGCATGGTTACACAACATGCACAGGAGCAGTCCCCACATATCACAAACACGTACCACCCACAAAATGCCTTGCTGCACTCCTTACCCCAAATGACTTTTCACGATGTCTGTGCATGTAACTCTGATCCAGCACACGTTGCAATACTCATGAGGAATAGCAGGAGGGCAATGATGACATGAGCAGACGACAGCCACAAGAACCTGGACAGGACAGACACACAACAAGTCAGCGAAGTGCTAGTAATCCTCAGACATGTACATGTACTCTACAGGAATGATGCTGTCACCATGCCCTTAATAAATTTAGTGTCCCAGCTAATATGTGTGGAATGACATCATCACTTGAATGACACATCAGAACACACCTCCAAGTCACTTAGCACACAGTCAGCTCGACACACACATTGCAACACATGCCACACAAAGCTCAAAGGGTGCACACTCAGACACAGGGACTCACCATCATGAGAAGAAGTTGCAGATAAGCTGACTCCGGATGTCCTCATCCTCATCCTCATCCTCACTTGCCCCGTGCCCGAACCCTTCATCCTCCACGGGTGGATGATCCTGCTCATCCGGATCAAGGATGAGTGGCACGGCCTTCTCCACTGCCATGTTGTGCAGCATGCAGCACACAATGAAAATTTTGCAGACCTTCACCGGGGCATATGGGAGGGCGCCGCCGGTCTTGTGGAGGCACCGGAATCTGCTCTTCAGGAGTCCAAACGTCCTCTCAATCACGCGCCTCGTCTGCCCATGGGTGTCGTTGTACCGGTGTTCTGCGGCTGTTCTGGGGTTGCGGAGAGGCGTCATCAGCCATAGCATGTTGGGATAGCCAGAGTCCCCTACATGGAAACATCATGTGAAGAAGTGGGTCAGGAGATGCCGTAAGATACAAAGATAGCGCTGAACACAAGACTAACAGAGTATACCCACCAACAAGACATGCTCTTTCCGTTTGCAGCTGCAGCATCATTTCTGGCACCCTGCTACGCCTCATGATGTATGCATCATGTGCGGACCCTGGAAAACGTGCACAGACATGGGAAATCAGCATGTTAGCAAGACACACCACAAGGGCATTAATGGAGTGGTAATGTTTTCTGTTTCTATAGGCTACCTCCTGTGCCTGTGGTGGTACCAAAGCCACATGTGTCCCATCAATGGCCCCAATTACATGAGGCATCCCTCCCAGGGCATAGAACTCACCCTTGACACCTGTCAACTGCTCACGACTGGGAAAATGGATGAATTCATCCAGGTGCACCAACATGGCTTCTATAACATCATGCAGGACACGGCTGAACATTGTATGGGACATGCCACCGACCTCAGCTATGGTCAATTGAAATGTGCCGGTGGCAAAAACATGTAGGGCTGCCCTCACCTTCACCTTGGGGGTCAGAGCTGTAGGATACCTGTGTTATGGTTGGAGGTGTGGTGCAAGCTGGCGGGTCAAGTCCTCTATCAACTCTTGCGAGAAGCGGTATCTGCGTATGCAGTCATGTTCACGCATGGCATCCAGGTCTGGCATTCGTCTGGGGAGAGGCGGTGCCCTGCAGAGATTTGGAAGGAATAACGAAGAGTGAGTACATTACCACACCAATGTCACTGAGGTGAGCACATGTTCAACAGCTAATACACATCTGCTTAATACAGAGTCTGTGCTGTGCAATACATCCAGGACACGTGGGCCAGCCAGGTGATACTCCTACGAAGAGCCAGCCACAATAGTTGCATGGCAATGTTGACATGACATGCCATGAAAATAGCCGTTGGCCAGTGTAAGTGACAAGCCAGACACATTACATGAGTGACAGACATCCACATATCAGCATTTGAAGGATGTCATCTCATACAGACAGCTGGCGGGAGTCTAGACGCACAGGTCACATGTTATCTGGAAATGGACAGATGACACACATTTCCATTAAGGGGTCAATGTCAAAAACTGATGACACAGACATTGAGAGAACGCAGATATTGCCTCATGTCAGGAAGTCATCTTTGAACCATCATGACACATGTAACGTGTGAGTCCACATGTGGCATGGTGTGCGTATATGTGTGTCATGCACATATGTACACAGACACATGTTCGATGCTGCAACAGCAGATGGAGTTGACGGAACACCAACGGAAAGCTCATGGGAACACATGACATAGTCACATCGTGGCACGCTGGGAGTCACATGTGATGTGTAATTATCTGTGTACCTGGCATCAGGGGACAGTTGCGGGTGTTGCTGACTGTGCCATACCAGTAATGCAGTGCTTGACACGTGTGTCGTACATGCACACATGTGCAAAGTGTGAAGGGGAAGTGTGCCACGTAGTGCCTCATCACACATGACATGTGTAAACAGCTCATCACACATGCTCTGAGGGCATGTAGGGCCCGTACTCACGCGTGAGTGCCTGCCGTACACGTGTGAGTACGTGCCTATCACTATAGTTGTGTTACTGTAGGTCCGAGTGATACGGCACGTACTCACGCGTGTATGGCCCGTACACGCATGAGTACGTGCCTATCACTAGGCCCTACGGTACCCCCAACTATAGTGATAGGCACGTCCTCACGCATGTATGGGCCGTACACGCGTGAGTACGTGCCGTATCACTAGGCCCTATGGTACCCCCAACTATAGTGATAGGCACGTACTCACGTGTGTACGGGCCGTACACGCGTGAGTACGTGCCTATCACTATAGTTGGGGGTACCGTAGGGCCTAGTGATAGCCACGTACTCACGCGTGTACGGCCCGTACACGCGTGAGTTCGTGCCTCTCACTATAGTTGGGGGTACCGTAGGGCCTAGTGATACGGCACGTACTCACGCGTGTACGGCCCGTACACGTGTGAGTACGTGCCTATCACTATAGTTGGGGGTACCGTAGGGCCTTGTGATACGGCACGTACTCACGCGTGTACGGCCCGTACACGCGTGAGTACGTGCCTATCACTATAGTTGGTACCGTAGGGCCTAGTGATATGGCACGTACTCACGCGTGTACGGCCCGTACACACGTAAGTACGTGCCTATCACTATAGTTGGGGGTACCGTAGGGCCTAGAGATACGGCACGTACTCACGCGTGTACGGGCCGTACACGCGTAAGTACGTGCCTATCACTAGGCCCTACGGTAACACGACTATAGTGATAGGCACGTACTCACGCGTGTACGGCCCGTACACACGTGAGTACGTGCCGTATCACTAGGCCCTACGGTACCCCCAACTATAGTGATAGGCACGTACTCACGCGTGTACGGCCCGTACACGCGTGAGTACGGCCCGTATCACTGTAGTGATGGTGCCCTAGGGGTACGTGTGAAAAGCGCCGTACCTGTGTGGGGATTTAAGAATTACAATGGGGACACATGAGGGACAAGTATTAGGGCCTAAATGCATGCTGGTTGTCATGGATACCGAGTTTCAAGTTCAAAATTTTACATCATGTGGTCTGGAAAAATCAGTTGGCCACATTTAACATTGTTGCAAAGTGGTTGTTGACTTGACATGATGCTGCAAAATCGAAAGATGCAAAGGCTGTCACTGGTGTATGTTTAAAGGGATTGGAGGAAACGTAGGATGCAAATGAGTCTGACCAATCACTCTTTACTCCTGTACATGAAATAGGCCAGCAAGGCAGATATAAGGCAGGCAGAACCCATGAGAGGGCACTTGCCTGCACAACATGTCAGTCGATACCACTGCTGCTGTGTCTCCCTCTGGCACCATGTAAAGGACTGTGGAGAGGGCCCAGCCTTTCACGCAGGAGGAGAACGAGGCCCTGCTGGATGTGATCCTCCCACAGTACCCCATGCTGTATGGTCGACCAGGGGAGCAGGTGAGTGCTGACTCCACTACCTTTGCCTGTGCACCTTTATTGTGTCTGTCACTTCTGGCATTGTGGCCAGGTGTGACAGACATGCAATGTTGGGTGGAGTGGGTCCCAGGGGGGGGGGGGATGGCTTATGTCTCTCATGCAGGGCTTGATGAAGTTCATGTGTGCACTCCTCACTTGCATTGTGCTTACTGTGACATTCACAGCATAGTGCATGGCACATTCCGCCAGTCAAATCCTCTTGGGCATTCTTGTTCTATTGTCCTGCGGTGATTCACCCCGGTGTGACAGGTGACTGCACCCACAGATGTGTGTGAGAGTTGAGTGGAGCTGTGGTGAGAGTGGTGAGAGTGTCCAAATGATGTGTACGCCCCCTGGACATTAATGTGTGTGAATGTTTCTTGTCATGTGGATGAGTGTCTATGTGGAGTGTTGCACCACAGCTGCATGGAGGAGGCAACTGCTCAATCCATCTGATGTGTGAAGTAAGCCGTGCTGTGTGTCTGACTTGCTGAGCAAGCCCCACACCTGTGACCCCCCCCTGGCAAGTGGCACATGTGCAGAGTGAGGTTTGCATCCGCTGTTGCCAATGGCAGGTGATTGATGTGTGCCTGTGTGTGTCTGTGTACTCTGCTGAGGTTTCGTCAGTGGCCTGGGGCATGTGACTGCTTTGCGGTGCTGTCCATCAGCCTTGTGTTGCTTGGGATGCACAGTGTGTGCCATGATCAGGGATTGTTTCGCACCCCTCATGCCACCTGTATACTTACTATGCCATGTAGTGCATTGGTGCATCCCCAGTGAAAAAAGTCCCTATGACTAAGGTGCTATTACTTGCCAGCATACTATGCCCTCTTCAACAAATCTAAGATGTTCAAATGTGTGTCTCTGTGACATGGTGCAGGTGTAGTGATGTTGTCCCACTTTGTCATCCACACAGGTATCCCCCTACCACAAGGGAAAGATCTGGAAGGATGCCGTCAAGGCCATGCAATCGGCGGAGGGTCGCAGTCGGCACCTGCCACAAGTGAGGAAGAGATGGCAGGACATCCGGTGCTGGACCCGGAGGATCGCCCGGGTCATGCTGAAGGATGAGGCTCCTCGCAAGCATGGCTGGCGCCGGCGCCTGACCCACCAGATGCGGCGTGTCCTGGCGGTGGTCTTCCCTGACCTGGATAGGCGGATACAGGAGTTACAGCAGCAGGAAGGGGGTAGGTGCATGTGTGTTTGTTGTGTGTCGCCAGCTTTTGGAGTTGCTCAGTCGCCTGGATACACTGCCAGGCTATATATGTGCAGTGCATATCCTGTACCCCAAAGTCAACCTGTGCTGTTCTTCCTCCCTTCCCCTCCTTGACATGTGTTACCTGGTCTGTGTGTTATCACTATTGCACATGGTCATCTAGGCTGCCAGTTTATCAAGGTGCACACTGCTTTCAGCATCATGTGTGGGGGTGGTCTGCCTGTGCCTTGTCCTGTACAGTCATTTGGGGGTGCATATTTGTTGGCACTGATGCTGAGTCCCAACATAGGAGTGTGAGGGTTCAAATGAACAGACTTGCTGCATGCATTACCAATGTTGTGGCCTCAGACATGATGTGCATGAGTGGGATATATGCATAGTGCCGGGATGGTTGCTCCTGTAACAGTCAGCTCATTCCAGGACCATGGAGCAGTGTGCACACTACAGTCCCCTGACACAGCCTGCCCTCCTACTCATGTGTGTCATCCAACACTGTGCACATTCACTGTGGGTTCATCATGGCTCTGCCTCTGTGGCATTGTTCCCTGGCCTAGGTAGTAGTTTTCACATGTGTGATACATTTGCCCACTGGACAGGGATACACCAGTTTGCTTGTGCATACTCACACTGGGCAGTGCCTGTGTGGCTATTCACAACAATCTGTTGATGTTTGTTTGTGACCAATATGTTTTGCCAGCCATACAAGTTGATGTCGTGTTAATGAAGCTAGTTTTAAAGCACAGTTATTGTAACCCTGAATAAGAGGTTTCACTTCTTGATCGGTATCAGTCACATTGACTCAGGTATGGGTGGGTGTGTGCGGGAGGGGCGTACATGTTCAACCCTGATGTTTCATTGACAGTTCTGACTTGTGTGTGATGATTCGCAGTACAGAAAGTCATCGTGCAGTGCCCCCATGATGTTGGCCAGTGCTTGATGTTGGTGCTTCATTGCCTGTGTCAGTTCTTGACAATCATGTATCCTGCTTGGACATTTGTGGCACCTGTGTGTGGTTCAGATGCTACACAGTTGTGACTTTGTGTGCTGACATCTGTGGGTACATTCTGGCTTGCCATGAGGGGGAACCCACAGTACAGCTAGGCTTTTTTGCTAAACAATTGCAGGCCCATTAGCTTATGCATTGTCCTGGGTTTGGACATGTGTGCCACTCCAGATGACAGTCAGTAGGTCATATGTGTAGCCAACTGTGTGATCAGGTGACGGACAGCAATGTGACAAATGACATTATTCAAGTTGTTACTCAGAGAAAATGTCCATTGTCACTCACTACACCTGTCAACATGTCTCAATGTTTCATATGCTTGACCTTGTTGTTTGGTTGTGAAGGACAATGATGTGCCTGCATGACAGATGTCTCCCAAGGAAGTGCACAAGACACCACCTTTACACTTTCCAGGGACACGCTGGCACATTTTAAAGTAAGGCACAGTTTGAACAACACTTGTTTGGAGTTCATACATATACATGTTCCCACAGTGTGCTAGCATTTGGGTTAGTCCTTGGTTGTTGCTGATACCAACTTACGAGTGTCAAGTCATCCAGACCACCCTGGTGCCATGTATATGTACTTACTGATACACCATTTCTGCCTAACAGTGGCTGATTTGAATGAGTCAGGCAGCTCAGACAATGACTGTGTACATGTAGTTTGGTGTGCACCTCCTTGTGTGACTTCTGCTATAAAGACACATGTGTGTTGTGTTCACAGAGTGCCACATTCACACATGCTAGACATGTCCATTTTGTAAAGGGTTGTAATTCTCCAGGAGTCAAAATGTATTTCTTTGGGGTGTCAAAAGTACTCACAGGTCTCTGAGTGTGGGGACACCTTCTGCATTGGCATGTGGTATTTGGCCTGGGTGCGACAATACTGTTTGTTTCACAGTGAACAAGAGGTGGCTTGCCTTCATAGTCTTGCTGTGCTCAACTGATCCCAGACACTAGCTTCTCATGATCTTGGGATTTCAAGTTATTTGCTGTTGTGTCCTAATTTTCTTTGTTTGCAAGTGGCATGGTGCGTCAACCAACTGGGGAGTGCAGGGCTTACATATGTGGGGAGTATCCTAGATGTTACTCATGATGCCTTTCCTGATATGCACTGTTGCCTATTTTGTTTGGACTCATGTGTCAGATGTATACAGGTGACTGATTTTTCCTGTCTCTTCACCTTGCCCACAGCATGATCGGAGGACAATGAGGGAGACACCGGCACGGACGTGGAGGAGGGATCGAGCAGTGGTGCCACCACTGCTGTGGAGTCGGTGGATTCTGGTGGCACGGAGGGTGAGGGGAGTGAGGCGGAGGACCTGCCCAGTACCAACACAGACTACGAGGCAAACAGGTCCGAGGCTGAGCTCCCAGAGGGGGCGGAGGCTGCTCCCACAGCTGAAAGCAGCAGTACATCTCTCGCCGCCCCCTCCATTCCCATCACCGCCCTCCCACTTGCTCGGGTCCCTTCTGTCCGTGCTAGGCCACACCGTGTCTCCTCCGTGCCAGGCACCGCACCCCCTGCCCCTGCCCCCCCTGCTGCCCTCACTGCCGAGTCTGTGGACATTCAGCGGCAGTTGCAAGTTGGGCAGACATCGATCCTGACTGTCCTCCATGGCCACACCAGACTGCTGGCCCAGATGGTGTCGTACATGGAGGGCATGTCATCAGCGATGTCTGACCAACGGATGTTGCTGAGGTCCCTGGACTCGTCACTGACGGCAGTAGCAAGTCACCTGCAGCGCTGCCTCCCCCCCTGGCCCATCCACAAGTCCAAAACCCATGCCTGTCCCAAGCACACCAAGACATCCACACACACGCACCCCACCAGACACAAGCAGCACACCACCACGTAAGGGCAAGCGCACACCTCCTGACACGCACACTCAGGGGGTAGCAGGCACACCCACTGGGTCTGGGGCACACAGGCAGGCACGCAGCCACAGTCCTCGTCCACATGACTCACTCCCCAGTCCCTCCGATGTCACTCCCCTTGGCTCCCCTGCCCCAGATTCGGAGAAGGAGGCCTACTTTGCTGGGCTGGGCCTCAGCCCCACTAGTTCACCTGGACGCAAACGGTCACAGCCCTCCACCGGTAGGGGAGTTATGTCCCCCAGCTCGTCCACCACCTCCCCCAGTAGTGCTGCAACCCATCCCTCCGACCCTCCCCCCTCCTTGGGGCCTGTTGTTTCTCCGGGTGCAGGGGAGACGCTTGAAGAACTGGCAGAAGTGTGCAGCGCCGAGCTCGCCTCCACCTTTGGCGCTGCCCCACCCCCTGTGGTGGAGTCGTCCGTCCCTGCACCCACCACACCTACCCTTCCCCCTCCTGTCCCTGCGGTGCCTGGTCCTTCCCCACATGATGCCCCCCCTCCCCAGTCGACGACACAGTCTTGTGATGTGCAGGCAAGCTAGGGGAGACGCATGGCCATGTGTCCCCCCCCCAAGGACTGATGATATGGACTGGCCATTGGCCTTTGTGAATAGTCTCGTTTACACATTATTATTTTCATGCTGAATAAAGCATTTTCTTTTTCGTTTGAAAAGTCTTGCATTTCAGGTATTGATGTTGATGCTGATGCTACAAGAGTTGGGGTTGTGGGCATGTGTTATGTTTCAGGGAAATGTTGTAGTCTGCTGCTCATGGGGTGGAACCTGGTATCTGCATGCAAGATCTCTGCAAAGATTCTTTGTCGTGTATGCTCTTTGTGTTTGGAGACATTGTCCCAAGGGGTGTTCCTTCCTCTGTGGCACCTGACATCTCCCCTGCAGAGAGGTGCACAATTGTTGTGTTGCCCTGTGTCTACATGTCCTTTGTTGGTGATGGATCCCTTCAACTCTGGCCATGCCTGCTCAGCAATGTGTCCGGCTGCATCGTCTGTGCCATCCTTGGTACTCACTGTACTTGTGTATAGAGTATTTTGCCATGCCTTCATGGATAAATGGTCCCTTTTCCGCACAATGCATGTGTGTAATCCCAGCCTAGTACACATATGGTACTTGTTCTGCTGGGTATTTGAACACCTGACTCACAATTGTGGCCATTGTATCTGTGGGAACTCCACCCTATTCCTTCCATGACAGACAACATCTTGGTGGCTAGCCCAGCACCTGAACATTCCTATCAGTCCTGGGATGTGCATGACAGTGTGTGTTCTCTTTGGCTCTCTTAGTTTGTTAGGCAGTGACATGACTATACAGTCTTGTGGCATGATCTCAGTGTGTGCATTGTGCTGCATCTGCCAGGGGTGGGTATGCATGTTTTATTTGTCCTCACACCCACATGTGGTGTGTCATGCAGTGGGGGAAAGACATCTTTCCTCCTGGGAGTGGGACACTGCTGTCAGTGATGTGTTGTTATGGCACTATCATCATTGTCCTAAGTTAGGGATACGTACATTCACCCATGGAGCTGTGGTCATCTGATAATGATGTACACCCCCCCATGTCTCTGTCCACTGCTGGGAGTCCTCTGCACCCACCCCTCATATGTCTGTCCACTGCTGGGAGTCCTCTGCACCCACCCCTCATATGTCTGTCCACTGCTGGGAGTGATAGGCACCCACCCCTCATATGTCTGGGCACTGCTGGGAGTGATAGGCAGCCACCCCTCATATGTCTGGGCACTGCTGGGAGTGATAGGCACCCACCCCTCATATGTCTGGGCACTGCTGGGAGTCCTCTGCACCCACCCCTCATATGTCTGTCCACTGCTGGGAGTGATAGGCACCCACCCCTCATATGTCTGGGCACTGCTGGGAGTGATAGGCACCCACCCCTCTTATGTCTGGGCACTGCTGGGAGTCCTCTGCACCCACCCCTCATATGTCTGTCCACTGCTGGGAGTGATAGGCACACACCCCTCATATGTCTGGGCACTGCTGGGAGTGATAGGCACACACCCCTCATATGTCTGGGCACTGCTGGGAGTCCTCTGCACCCACCCCTCATATATCTGTCCACTGCTGGGAGTGATAGGCACCCACCCCTCATATGTCTGGGCACTGCTGGAAGTCCTCTGCACCCACCCCTCATATGTCTGTCCACTGCTGGGAGTGATAGGCACCCACCCCTCATATGCCTGGGCACTGCTGGGAGTGATAGGCACCCACCCCTCATATGTCTGGGCACTGCTGGGAGTCATCTGCACCCACCCCTCATATGTCTGTCCACTGCTGGGAGTGATAGGCACCCACCCCTCATATGTCTGGGCACTGCTGGGAGTGATAGACATCCACCCCTCATATGCCTGGGCACTGCTGGGAGTGATAGCCACCCACCCCTCATATGTCTGGGCACTGCTGGGAGTCCTCTGCACCCACCCCTCATATGTCTGTCCACTGCTGGGAGTGATAGGCACCCACCCCTCATATGTCTGGGCACTGCTGGGAGTGATAGGCACCCACCCCTCATATGTCTGGGCACTGCTGGGAGTCCTCTGCACCCACCCCTCATATGTCTGCCCACTGCTGGGAGTGATAGGCACCCACCCCTCATATGTCTGGGCACTGCTGGGAGTCATAGGCACCCACCCCTCATATGTCTGGGCACTGCTGGGAGTGATAGGCACCCACCCACTACAATGGTGGTACGGGCCGTACCCACGCTCTGGGGGGCGTGGGTACGGTCCGTACCACCATAGTTGGGGTGATGTAGGGGTACGCGTGGTACGACCCATACCCACGCCCTCAGAGCGTGGGTACGGTCCGTACCACCATAGTTGTGGTGATGTAGGGGTACGGACCGTACCCACGCCCCCAGAGCGTGGGTACGGTCCGTACCACCATTGTAGTGGTGATGTAGGGGTACGCGTGTACGGACCGTACCCACGCTCTGGGGGCGTGGGTACAGTCCGTAACACCATTGTAGTGGTGATGTGGGGGTACGCATGTACGGACCGTACCCACGCTCTGGGGGCGTGGGTACGGTCCGTACACGCGTACCCCTACATCACCACTACAATGGTGGTACGGGCGGTACCCACGCTCTGGGGGGCGTGGGTACGGTCCGTACCCACGCTCTGAGGGGCGTGGGTACGTCCCGTACCACCATTGTGGTGTTGACGGGTACGCGTCCACTTCCGTTGTGGCGGGACGTGGGATTGGTGGACACGCCCCCCGAGGTAATTAATGTGCAGGATGTATTAGTATTTTGTGGGGTGTGGGGTGTGGGTTATGTTTCCTGCCCCTTGCACCCCACCCCCCCCCCCCCCTTAGCACCTGGGAGTTGTTCTGACCTTCTGCGGCGTCTGCGTCGGTTTCTGAACACGAGGTCGTAGGCTATGAGGGCCGGGATGATGCATAGGTTGGGGTCCATCGCTGTCCGTCGCGTACCGGTGCTCCTTGTTCGCGTCGTCCTCAAATTCCCGGCAGTTTTTGGCTCCCGTAAAAAATGCTACGTGCGGAGTGATGTCGGCATGAATCGTACTTGCTGGTCCGTAAGACGATGCCTGACTCCGTCCGGACGTCGCGTATGCGCCGTCCAGAATCAGATTTGTATGTATTTTTTTGCCGGTCGGTGTTTTTTACGACTCGTACGGAAATGGTATTTCTGTGAGAATCGTACTTGCGATTTTGTAAGGTGTTTTTCCCGGGTACGAGTCGGACGGAACAAACGCTCCGTACGACCATTTGTACCCGGGTTTTACCGGATCGGGATCGGCACCTAAATGTGCACAACTGAATTAATGTCCAACTTGACTTAACAGTGTAAACCTGTATTTCACCATGCTGCATTTCATAAAATAGTGTTTTTCATTTTCTGCTAACATGACATTTCTTGCAGGTATTCACATGCATTGTTAGTTTAGAACAGATATGTTACTGTACTAGAGACAGGGGAAAGAGCCTGAGAAGAAGTAAGTAATTGTTGCAACCTACGTGTGTCTGAGAAAGAGGTGTCGTTCTCGTGTCCAGTGCTGGAGAATACAGCGATGTTGTAGTCTGCAACTTTGGGATTTGACGAGGACAATGGGCCCCTGATGGTGTGATCTAGGGGGAGTTGCTTAGTGGATTTTGCACATTGTAATATACTGTCTGCCCCTGGACTTATGGACAGATTCCTTACAGATTTCTTGTAGATGTTTTAAAGAGGCTTTTGCTGAACCCTTCCTACCTTTTGCCCCAGCAGGTCTCTCATGCAGAATCCTTGCAGACACCTTGCCTGATTCCTCACTATCAGAGTGGACCTCAATGCTTCCACTTTTTTATTTCTTGCTTAAGTGTGGCTTAGACTAACAGGTATTCCTGACCCACAGAAGATTATTGACTGAGCTTCTGAGTTGCTAACGGATCCCTAACTGATTCTGTTTCGTCTTGACCTGACTTACTTTATGGAAATCCCCTGATTTGTGAGCCTTTTGTTCCTAACCATCCTCTGGACTTTTAAATTCTAGATTGCTAATGTATAGGCAAGAGAATCTTTGATTAATTTCTGAGCACCAGGCATTGATACTACTAGTCTGTATTGCTGTCACAGAGTTGCTTGTTTGTTTAATACTAGTTTGCCTCAATTTCTTCAGGCATCTAGGAATTCCAGTGGTTATTCTGTATCTCTACAGTATGGTCTTAAGAGTTGTGTATTTGAATTTGAATAACAATTTGTAATAACCTTGTTGAACTTGGCTACGAATTCCTGGTCTTCATTGTGCAGTCAAATGGATTGCACTGTTAATTGAAATTTTGATTGAATGCAAATACTAACTCCCATCACCTCTCAGTATCCATCTTGCTTAAAATGGCATTTTACAAATAAATGTGGCATTACTAAAGCTAATTATTAAACACACTTCTGAACATCATTGGAATTTTTTTTCAATTGCAATTATGTTAAATTCAGTCTATATATCCAAAATCAATGTTTAAAAAGGCATATTAAGCATCATATTAAGGCGGTACAGCTCTAGCCTACAGGCAAGATGGCTGCACTGTAGGGAGGCTCTGCTGGCCGGGTTCATGATCCATTGGGGATCTGCGGATCCACCGAGGATCGCGCCCCACGAATGTCAGCGCTTTGTAGCTCACCTCCTCAGGAACCGCCCGGTGTGCTGCGGTGCTGGTTTCCGTGATCGATCGGCCTGAAACACTGCGTTCGTGTTTCCTCCTTGCAGCCTCGGGGATGCGCTGAATGGCGGGTGGACCGAGCCATGACACGCACTGGAGTTGAGGATGACGGATCTCGCTCTGCGAATGAGGCGGAGAAAGCAGATGGTTGTGGCAATGGACGCGGCAGGGGAGTGATGTGGGCTGCGTGATGCAAGAATGAGACCTTTTGCACGCACTCGGGACCGCTCCTGACTCAGCGATCGGGTGGTCACGGAGCCAGACAACAGATGAGCCTACCTGGCGGGACCGAGTGGGCATCTTCAGATTTACTTTATTATCCGGCAGGACAGAGTAAGCATCTCCAGATTTTCTTTTCTGACCCATGGGCCCAGCTCGCTGTGAATTGCCAGCCTGCCTGATCCTGGTGCCTGCCCCTAAAATGGCAGGTGGCGCTGCAATATGAGCACGATTAGGGAAGCAAGCCAGATCGCGTTCCTGCATATGCAACTCCAGGCTTTAAACCATCCACTCAACAGGACCAATGTAAGCACCTACCTTCTCCTCATCTCCTAACCACCTGAAGCCCGCCTAGCTGCATTTCATCGGCTACTCTCTAACTTGCCTGACCCTGGTGCCTGACACTAAAATGGTGGATTACTCAGTAATAAAAGCGCAATCAGGGTAGCAACAGCTGCTCTGACCGGGGCCGCGACCTCCCTGTTAAATCATTTGCACTGCTTCCCACACGGAGGATACAAACAAACCACAAAGAAGCACCCGAGCACTGCCTGACCTCAAGATGGCGATCGGACAGGCCTGAATCTGTCTGCCCTTATGACCACGGCCAGCGACGATTTCAGACTGTCAGTTTTCGTGGTGCATACAGCTCATTATGATCATATCTCATACATGAAAAGTCTGAAGTCGCCCATAGGTATGTCGAGTTTTCTTTTGCACCCACATCCCTGTTCACACATTTAAACCACATAACTGCTTTCATCATGGATATAATATCTAGTCAGTAAGCCAATCCTCTCTTGACTTTGTAATCATTCTGTCATTTATGTGAAATCTTGTAACTTGCAACTCGATGTTTTTCTTATGTAAAGCGCTCTGACACCTTCGGGTCTAGCCAGCGCTATATAAAACTCTTAAAAGTAAATAAAATAATTATTGATATACAAAAATAAAACTGAAAAACTTTTACATAGTAACAAGCAGATATTTTGGACCCCATAACAATTTATTTTTATTGTAAAGCGCTCAAGCATCTTTGGCTACCATCGCACTACATAAATATGAATACATAAATAAATAAAATCGCACGGTGAAGGCACCTCTGCGGTCATCGACCACAACATGGAATCACTTTCCGCTTAGGATCAAGAACAAGGACAACACCTGTCATACACACAACCTTCACGGTGTAACTTACTGCCCCTTACAGCTACTTCAATGCCCCCAAAGAGGAAGTAAGCACTTTATAAATGTGGCAGTGCAGCTACGTGCCTCAGACTCTCCAAGCCCTAGTATCAAATTAGTTATAACAACAAATCCCGTGATGCTTCGGGAGCATTTCCTTCTCGGCCACGGAATGACGTCAAAGGGGCTGGTACGCAGCATCCATTGGGCGGCGATGGGAGAAGAAGTGTGCAGCTGTGCAAGAATACACACAAAAGGCAATAACAGCGAGGAACAAATACAAACAGTAGTGTAGCCATCTTCAAAAAGAGTGTATACCGTTGATTTGAAAGTGGTGCTTCAAAAAAAGAAATAGCATCTGCTTAGTTTACGATAAACACTTTTGCTTTCAAAGAAAATAACAATTGCGTGTATTGATTGTATGACAGCAAACTACGCACCGTTCCTAAGTAAAAAAATAGTTTCCCTTTATTTTAAACGGGGAAATGCGCTTTTTGAACAGTCAAGTAGCCACCATGTTGGGCAGGGAAAGAGAAAACGTGTTGGCTGAGAAGACGCTTGGGGGCGGAGCACGTGTCTGAGGAGGCGGTGCCACTGCTGCAAGGGCGGGACTGAGAGAGCCTGGGCGGACCCCAGGGCAGGGGGTGCGGTGCAGACGGAGCTCAGCTGCAGGCAGCACGCAGACCGGCGGCGCCTCCGCCACCAAACAGGCGGCTGGCTAGGAGAGTGTTGGGCGCTAGCGGTGGAGCAAGCAGCAGCACGGATGAGCCTTGGATGCAGGTAGGGTTGTGCTTAATATCGATCTGGGGTAAAAGCAGGAGGTCACACTGGGCTGCTATTTAGGGTAAGCCAACTCTACTTCTCCTTTTTCTCTGCTTATGTTTTTCTCCGGCGAGTGTCAGCAGAGACCTCCTGCATTGTGCCAGGGGCCATACCCATGTTTAACCCCTTCTGCTTTCCAACGTTCAGCCTCTTGCAGGATCGCCGGCACAGAACCCCAAATGCTGTGGCAGTCAGGGGTGGGGGTTCATTGACAATGCACGCAGGGGCATCGCCACCGCATGCAGCAACCCACCCTAGCAGCCCAAACCTCACCATCACACCGCCCTAATCGTTGAACCCCGCCACAGCCAACGGCACTACCACCCCAAGCATAACGGCACCATACCACACCAGCTAGAGCTGCAGACACTGCCACGCAACCCAAGCACTGATACCACAGAACCCCTAAAGGCTATCGTTTCTACGTCCACAAACTTTGACCCCAAATGCTTCCATGTACCCCATAAAACTCGCACCGTCGCCCTACCCCAGACACTGTACCATTCACCCAACGATCACAGAAAACGGACATTCCAGCATCTCAAAACAAGTCATCTCCCACCTTAGTGCCTCCAAACACTGGGGAATCTTCACTGTCAGACATCAACTATACCACTCTAATACAGTGTCCCAGGAGGCCCACACGCTGCCCAATGACCCAAAACAAACACCACTAGCCTTTCACACCCACACAGCCTGCAACACTCTTCTCAGTAGCAGAGAGCTCCTCCCCTAGCTACCTCGCACCCCCTCCTTGTCACGCCTGTTTGCTCTAGAGCGGGTGTGAGGACAAGGTCGGCTGGCCGTGCCACTGTGCTGTGTGGTTGCAGCCGCAGGGGGAGGGGGCGCATTGACCACTCACGGTTTGTCATTGAATTCGAAGTCCAACATCTGACAATGAAAGCAAAAACGGAGTCGTCCCGATTGAATGACAGTGCAAAACATCACAGACAGACTTTGCCAGCCGCCCGGCCTTCCGTGCATGTGTTCACTCATATGTGAAATGACTCCGCTCCGACAAACCTATAGTCTGTCGGAGTCGCCCCTGTGACGACTCGTCCAGCTCTATAGCTGAATGCGGTTACTGTCACTTTTAAAGAAAAGCGTGAAAATCAAAGTGCTTGTCTAGATCTGCGTCTCGTGCTCTGCGTGATTATGGTCAGCTATTTCAGCATGTAATAATTAAGTGAGAGCGGATTGTGGGTCCGTTTAGCGTTACGGTTTTCTCGAATGTAGGTAAACATAATGTATTGATTTTGTTCTGTCTTAAATGGGCAACCTTAGTACATCCATACCTCATTTTATGTTCTTAACACGAAATGCAAGCTGGGGCCAGTATGGGAATCAAGTGTTGAAGGGGGTGGTCAGGACTTGTTTCATCTGGTGCTCAGCTTTGTTCTGATACTTTGCATGTCCTGAAACCTGGACCACATGCATTTAAATCATATTGTTTATGTTCCCTGTGAGCTAGTGTAACACTACAGACCAGGTGTAACACTACAGACACCAGCCAAGCGCTACTTTGAAAATATGTATGGGCAGGTTACATTTACAATGCATCCAGTAAATTAAAATTACGTTCTCTACCTAGTCATTGTTTTAAACGTGGTCATAAGTATAACTATTAACTATCCACGTAGAACAATCAGATTTTGTAAGTTACCGATAATGTGAGCTAGAATATTTTTCAACTGTTTCTAACTTATTGTGTAGCAGTCTGTATAACCTAGCCACCGCCGTTAGCCGTATTGTCCTTGCCAGAGGGGACAGTTGAGCCCGCCTTGCCAAACTGGTAACCAGATGCGCCTACAGAAACTTCCATCTTTGGCTTTCTTTATATTTTCAGTGCGGATGTCTATGTGGCTAATTATCCCACGCGGTAACCACTAACCACACGGGCAGGATGAGAAAAATCAGCGAACGGGAAACAAACCTATTAAGTATGCCTCGTGTGAAATGTGAGCTTGGAATGGGGAAGAAGGCTGTGATCACAAAAATCTGGCAACTTCATATGGGTGGAAAGTATAACCTTTGGGATTTCACACACTTTTCCATGTCAGTGTTGCAGTTCATTATTGTTGGGCGTTAACCTAAACATGTTCCTTTATTTTTCAGCATTTCGCATTAGATGCGCACACCTCCCGGATGAACTACAAACTGTGTAATCTATGGACTGGTGGAGGAAAAATGCGATCTGGCAAAATGTGATCTGATATCTTTTGGATTACGACGGTGCTAGTGCTTCTACATGTACCCTGCCATCTAAGAACAACTAAATTTGGGGATCCTTGTTGCTTCTGCATGTGCTTAAATGCGACTTTGGGAAGCGGCTCATATGCATTTGTTTGCTGCTTCACAGTGTAACCCCGACGTATTGAAAACCTTAATTTTGGGAATAATAAAGAAACCATGTGCATCTCTAGTACATAACATTATGGAATATAACCATAAAACCCAAACTAAGCCCAAGTTGGAAGAGGCAGTAATTGGCCACTGAATGTGGCTTGATGTTTTCCAGATGTATTGTCTCCTCTGCATGCTGGAACCTTGCAAAGAAATATGGAAATCAGATGTAGTCGTGGGACTTAGACGTTTTCCGCCATATGAATATCATTACCAGGCCTGGGAGGCAGACAGCACTTTGCCATCTCATCAGATGAGCTGCAGCATGCAGCGCCTTGCTCGCAATGCAGCCTGTGAGTGGAAACACAGATCCAGTCATGGAAAGGAGCTGGAAAATTGACATTCATGTCAGATTGCTCGAAAGTGGTGCTTACTTGGCGGATTCCACACTGAGATAAATCGAGGCTGGCCTTGAAACCTGCAGTTGGAGCTGCCTTGATCAAAGGTGCTGACCGTGCTTTCAGCTACTGATGAAGCAGCTCAGGAATGAAAGAGCACGGTAAAATGGCTCAAACAAGTTTGCTGCATGGGAAACATTTTTACTGTAGAGAGTGGGTGTTCCACAAACTTCAGCACTGCCTCCAGGAAAAAAACATCTGCTGTAGCAGCGCGGGTGTGGATCCATCTCCTGGGTCTCTTTCTGGGAACAATGCTACTACCGCCCCTTCTGGGAAAGGGGCGGGTTGGGGGGTGCTGTTGGTTGGGGGACCCGGGAGTGGTAAGACGGCGCTCATCACAGAGTTATTGTGGCCTAGCTCACCAGCAGGCTTGCAAAGGGGTTTTCATCGGCAGGCCCTGGCCTTCCATTTCTGCAGGGCCCAAGACTCGGATACGCTGTGCCTTGGAGGCTTCATTCGAGGACTGGTGGCTCAGATCAGCAAAAGTGGGCTCATGGCAGGTTATGAGGAGAAGCTAAAAGATCCAGCCCTTCAAAGTCTCTTGCAACCTGGGGAATGTGAGAGGAATGCACCAGAGGCATTTAAAAGGTGCAGTATGTCTTCCCTGCTATAATAGTGCAAGATTTGCATTGCATGCAGCGTTCAGCCTTTTGACTTGATAAGACTTTTGTCATTAGCTACTAATATAAGTGAATACCGGTGGGAGGGGGGGGGGGGCTGTTCGAGCAGCACTCTCATTCATTTGTCTGTTCAGGTGTCTTTCATATTTTCACTTTGCCCGCCTCATCATACCCATGTTGCAGTGGAACAGCACATTTCACCCATTTGCTCTCTTGCACTGCGAGTGACAGCATTTTGCTTGATCACATGGCAGAGCTCCCTTAAAATAGTGCACTTCAGGTCACTCCTTTATTTTTAATGTTATGCAATATGCAAAATAAAGTACCAATGTTTGCTATACAGATAAATGCATAAACAAAATAAATGTTGCTTGCTTGCCAAGGCCAGACCATTGGACATTGCCAATGCTGGTTTTCTTATCCAGTTTCTACATAATTAAATAGGCTAGGCTAAACTGGCTTTCAAGACATCTTAATGGCCTAAGTCGTATGTAATTGGTTTGGATGGTGATTTTATCAAAAATTTCCCAAGATGTATGTCGTAATGCATAGCCGTGGTGGATAGAACTATTTCAACTATTAATATGTTAGCTGAACCCCACCTTTACTTATGCCTGCTTTTGAATTTGGCTTTTTACAAGCGGTGTCTGACAGTGTTCTGAAACTCTGTTAAACAAATCCACTGTGTTTGTAAACCCCAATCCGCAAAATACTGAGTTACATGACTGGCTGTTTGTTGGATGCAGTGGTCAGCGAGTTCCCACACTATTTTCTTGAACAAGTAGGGTGATATTTGTATGTTGCTGGCGAGTGTGAGCTCCGGGTGGGCAAGGTGTTATCTCAAAGTCGAACCGACAGAAATGGAGTGTAAGAATTTAATAATCTCTTAGGGGGTGGGGTGTCCACGACTGGAAAGGTCACTTAAGCTTCTCCTCTTGCGTTAACCCGAGAACCTTCTGACTCCAGTACACCACGAAGCTCTTTGAGGCCTAGGCATTAAAAGCAAAGCATGACTCACCCAGGCTAACTCATTTAAAGCAGTGGTTTAGTTGTTCAAAGTGATTTTATGGTTTCGCTCTCGTGCTTAGTGGTTCTTGTGATGAATTCTATTGATCTTGCAAGTCGTTTTTGCAAGGGCGGCTTCCCTGTAGTAAATACAGTGTCAGCAGTTTTCTGTGGTTGCACGTGTGCCAAGACTTTTATCAAAGCCCACGCTTCACATTTTAAATAGGTTATTTTTTCTTGCCTTTTTCCATCCCTGTTGTGGTCTTTTTTACAGTTGCCCTCGTTTACTTTGTCCAAAGGCAATTTTATTTCCTTAGTGTGCACAGTTGTGCAGTACAAAGGTTTTTCCTCAGTGTTCTTTCAACTATAGTATTTAGAAATCCATACCCCTTGTATTCTTCAGCAGTGCCTTTTCTCGGGAGGCCTCTTGCTATATTATTATTATTCACTGACAAGTTGAGGGTTTACGATGCTTGGATAACATTTATTTCTATGTAGCTGTGCATTAAAGTATCGGGAATTAAATGCTGCCTGTTTTGGGTAGTGTACAAACTAGTTTTACTCTGACCAATGTGTTACTGCTGCTGTATTTAAGGTGGTAACCATGATCTGGTTGATTGTGACTGTGATTGCATAAGCCCTCCTTGCTTATCCCGTCCACCTGATTGTGCTCTTCACTCTTTAGTGTTATCCAGCTGTGCAACAAACACGTGCTGCCTTCCGGTATCCGCCCCATCTTGATGATTTGAAGGCTTTTGATGCAGCAGGATGTTGTGCCACTAATCCTTACCGACAATAACAAATGACCTTACAGTTCTGCTGCTTTATCTGTTCTGTTGTCTTCAAGTCATTCCGAGAATAGATTGGCCCAGTCCTACAAAAAAAGCGTGCAACACAGCAAGTAAAGTTGCTAAGGTATGGGAACAGGTGAGAGCAGAACAGCGCCATATTTACTAAGATGTGGCGATGTGCTGCTCTCTCCGTGCACTAACTTTTGGCTGCTATGCACCAGCGAAGACACCCTTGCGACACTGTGCAATGGTGACTGCGTTGTGAGAGGAATAGTTTTTATTGGAAGGAGTCCCTTTCAGTACAAAAACTATGCTTTAAGATGTTTCTCACTTTGTATATTTGCAGTAGAATGCCGCACACATGCATAGAGAGAAAAACAAGGTGGAATAAAAGATTTCTCCTCTTCAGACCTGCCTCAAGGAGGCGCAGAGTTTTGTCACAAATCCCTGTCTACAGTTCCTTGTAGATGGGGATTTGTGTCAAAACCCACGATCGTTGCATGGGAAGACCCATTCACCACCCATTGAACGCCCCCTTGACGTAAAGTAGCACAAGGCAGCACATTGTGCAGCTTTGTATTGCTTTTGGTTTCAATCCACTGCAAATCATGATTTGTGTTGGAATGTAAATACCACACCTACACTTAGTATTGGGGTTATATTAAAAAGTAATGCAAAGTGCTTGTAAATGTGGCCACTACACCACTGGATTCAAGCTAGCCTGGCTGATGAAGGGTGATGCCCTCAAACCGGTCCCAGGATGCTTGTTTCCGGTCCAGGTAAGACCTGGCTTGGCAGTTCGGGCTGGACTGTTTCCACAAGGAACCGGGTCAAGACTGATTTGCATTTGGCTGGGTCTAAACTGGGGTGATGTGGTGAGCAAAAGAATGATGGATTTAACCCAGATCCTTGTGACTGGAGGTGAATGTTTGCATTGTCCAGCATTCCGCCCATCAATTGTTTCTTTTGCATATGTAAATGTGGGCCATCGTCTTTATTCCTTCGAGGGGATTATGTGCTTCATGTAAACCCTTCTAAGATGCAAAAATTGTCCATGCTCCTAATAATGCCCAGGGGATGTTTTAAAGCCAACATATTGGCCATCTCTATCTAGATCTTAAATTTCAATTTATTGGATGACCGATCAATGTGCAAGATACCTAAATGCAATGAAATAATTTGACCATTCATGCACCATTCTTATTCTAGAAACACAAACGTTTTTTTGCAGGATCATGGCGTGGGCACTGACTCTTTTTGATGGAAGGATTTATTTAAAGGTTTGATGTTCACAATACTCCAAGTATGCAGTGATTTTGAACCTTCCATAAACATATTTAAAAAAAAATACACTGGACTTGTGCCACAGAAGTATTGCCAAATAGTAGTAATTAATTCAACTCGTATGCTTTGCCTAGCCATGAAAGTAGAATATATTTTTTCATCTATTTTGTCCGAGTCTAACAATGCAAAAGCGGAATACTAAAACTCAGTTTAGAAGTAACAGTAACTACTTGCAGAAAAGTAAAGACCTGCTGATCCCCAGCTAAATAGCTCCGAATAAAAGGCCAGAAATTGAAAAAACATGCATCTACTTGCAGGAGAGCCCCACCTTCTCTTCCCAGCTTCCTTGACCAACCTCTCTTGAAGGCCTAGACATTTGTGAAGGGGTGTATGATTCTATTTCTTAGGGCATTGCTTATATGCTCGAGCCACAATCCATTAAATGCCTCTCATCCCGACCAAGAAGACGCTACCCCATCCATTCTGGTAGCTAATACCCCCTTGTTTACCGCCTGTCAAGCCATTCTTTTTTTGACACCCCTCTGTCAGAAATCATGCTGCCACATGTCACATATGTAAACGTCTCCACGCAGGTTGTACACACATATATATATATATAGTGCTCTTGTGTTGCTTTCCTTTGAAAGTTGAAAGCATAATTCTGTTTTCTGTGAAATTGTTTACTTACTAATGCATGCATGGCCTAACTAGCCTTGTCACATAATTCAAGTGTGTTCTTCTGCAATCCTTTCCAGATTGCTAAATCAGCTCACATTAGCCTGTGGCGATTTAAAGTTTGAATGCTCATTGGCTCGTAACTTAACGTTATTGAACCTCAAAAGTCTGTTGCAGAATTCTTATAGAGTCCAAAAACGTTCTTGCTTGTAATTAAGTAAAGATGAGTGTCTAAGTAAATGAAAGCAGTGGACCGTGTATATTCTAGGATTGGGCAGTCGGGCAAGGAAGGAGATAACAGGAAGGAGATAACAGGAAAGTGTCTCAGCCAATTAAATTTGATGAACTGGAGACGACTTCACGGATAGGTACATCAAGAAGGGAATGTTTGAAGGTCCTTTCTGGAGATTTGTAAGTCACGGCCTTCCCTTTATCTCCGGATATTTGGCGCTTTTCAAAAACCGCTAAATAAATGCCGGAGAAGCAGCTGGATGGGCAGACCAAACTGTAGGCTGTATGCAACCACTGACTTCCAACAGTAACTCCTGCTAAGGTCAAGAAGAAATATCTGCTTGCTGATGCTTAAGAAAATACCCTATCGTGGCGTCTAGGTGGAGATGCAAGCCAGTTTAATCGTGGGCCTTTTTGTTTTATGTGTTTTTGAAGTTTCAAAATAGCTTAGATTGTTTTGTTCCCACCCCTCCCCTTTTTCGATGATGGGAAAATAGGATGTTTATGTAAAGTGTTATTTGCAATCGCTCAGCAGGTTTTCATGTGAGCAAATATTAATGTGTATATTTGCTCATGAGAACGTTGAATTCACAAAACTTTGCTAGATATATGATTTTCAGACCTACTTTTAGAAACACTTGTGAATACCCGAAAGTCCTAAATCTTTCCAATTCAAGGATATCTAACTTCAGGTGCATTTTTCTTGACTAGGCCCCTAATTTATTTTAATGTCAGCCATAATGTGTATAATTGCTTACCACCTATTCTTCGTTATTATAATTTTTTAATATTGGCATGTATCAGCCACATTTTCTTTAAACCATGTCATGGAGACATAGAATGTAAAGCTGCGCATTGGTCTAGCAAAACTTTTTTCCAAGTTGCACAATTTTATGTGTGTATTTTATTTTGAAAGCAAACCATCTCCAATCTTGTTTTCACATGTATGCATGCACTCAGGGAGCATTCTAGGACCATTTTAAATAGCCCCAAATTGAATTTTTTGCAAGTACTTATACTGTATCCACTGTGAGTAATGCAAGCTGAGCTAAAAGCTTGCTGCATTTCCTTTGGGTGCTTGCCCTAATTGTAAGGGCTTTAAATTAATGAATCATATATACAAGTTTCAACAACTTCTGCATAAGGTTGCAAAACCTTGCCTTAGCAGTAGTCAATCAACCTATCCATACTGTGATATTGTAAACTGTCAGCCAAAGGTAATGTGCTGAGTGGGCTGGCCTACATGTGCAGAGAACATAATAACCATGAATACTTGTCCATGACCCCAGCCAGACAATATGTCCTGGCATCCCACGCCCCTGACTAAGCACACACCTTCGTTTTAAAGGTACTGAAAACTAACCTGAAGTACCCCTACATTAGGTTTCTAGGTTAGTCAATCCCATAAATGAAATGACCACACACACCTTACCTTGCAGTCATATTGTTCCTACTGTACCTGAGGGTAGCTGGCAAAATGCTGTGTTGATTCTCAAGACCTGACAAACACACCTAGGATATTTGATGCAACCTTAATGATTGCTGCCTGGCATCTCTGGCAACATTTTAGCTGCAATATAGAACCGGAAACCGTGTGGGATATGATTGTGGCCCATTCGATCTTGGGACATGGAATAAACTAAATGATTTCAACTAAAAAGTTTCTGGAAATCTTTGTAAACCATGAACTCGATAGTTCTCGAAGACAAAAATAACCCAGCATGTTAGACATTCAGATGCAGCCTGCATAGGTGACACTTAAACCATCAGTAAATAGAATAAACAGTTAGTCCTGCAATTTGTCGCCATCGCTCATTTTCTCTGCAGCCATCCACACCTAGTTCATTAGAACTTCATGAATTGCATCCTGAAATTGCCTTTCAGTGACATATAGGTGAAAAAAGACTACACATTTCATCTTTCTTAACATCAGCAAGCAAGTAGTAAATATAGCCAATTTCTTACTTTTGTTGTCTTAGGCCAAGACCCCTGTTTCTCATAACTAGTGTTGGGGCTTACTCCCTATTCAGTCTGCAATATTATCAACACTTCTGAAGATTCCCTCTCCATCATTCTTTGACTCCACAGGCGTACTTTTTTACCCTGTCAGACTATCTATCCGCCTCTTGAATTCTGTTATCTGTGTGGTGGTTCAGAACATCTAGCTTTTCACAAGATAATGAGAGGAAAACTGTTTTCATCTTAATCTTCCCCATATAGTAATCTGTTCACTGTGGGTCTTGGAAGTTGAATCAACTGCCAGAGTAACTATTGGTATGAACCTCGCTCTATTAGTATAATAATCACTGCACAGAAAGTACTCTGTGGTCATCCTATCTGCTTTTGAAAACAATTATTGTGCTATGGTATTTACAATGCAGTATCGTAGACGAGACCGAAAATGGCTGATGTGATGCTAGTGTTTTGGTTCCTCAGACCTTTTGAACCAGAACCACTGTGCTTGGTTTCTAGCTCCCGAGTTGCAAAATCTTTAGGTTGTCTACACCAGTAATGTCAAAAGACCTAGGTCATACAGTTCACAGAACTCATTTTGTGTTTTGTAAGTAACTACATTCAATAAGTACCTATGTAAGAATAAACAACTTAGTTTGTATTTCAGCTGATTTGTTACTAAATAGGACAGCCACATTAAAATTGTGTTGTATTTTTTTCTGCAGATAAAATTGGCCAGTTTAGAAAGTGAAAAAATAATTCATGCAGTGGAAACATGTTCCACCCAAGCAAAATATTGTTCATTGCTCCATGAACTAATCTTTGTTTTCATTTCATCCAATGGAAATCTGTCTGTCGTATTTGAGATGAAATTGCATATCGGAGTGCAGTGTGAACTGCAGTTTGTGTTGGTATTTCTGCCGCTCGGGTATAATTTCTACCCAAGTGCCAGCTTGCAAACTTACTGTTCGCGATCACAAACTTACCATTCGCAAGTGGGGATAACATTTTGCTGCACATCGCGAAGCGGAGTTAACTCCACAAACTCCGCAAACGGAGCGAAGTTCACCGCCCAGGCCTAACTTTAATAACTACACTGCAGTTGAACACTTTAAATGCAGGCATTTGTCTCATGTTTTCCGTAATGTAATTGTCCACAACACAGATGACGTACGTTGCATTAGTCAGCACAAAAGAACATTGCACTTACTTTGGTGTTCAGTACATTTCATCTTTATTATATATTGAAAAGAAATTTCGTTTTATTTATACTTGTGTGCTGGTGAGCTTTTTGACAGGAAATACTACACGAGGGGGTGGAGATTGCCCCACATAAGCATTAATGCAAACCAGGGTTATGTAAGCTGTTTTGTAAAAATAATTGATGTGTAAATGGTGGAGTAGAGGCGAAATAAATTATTCTCGTCTTAGAGGAATTACAGTCAAGTAGCGTATGGCCATCCATTGTTTGTTTGCAGTTTGACTGTTTATTTGCTCTAGTCCCCGGGGTTACAGTAGGGCAGAACCAGAGTTTGCGAGTCTGTGAAGGAAAAGCCAAAGTAAGAGGATTTCCTCTGTTTGAGCTAGAAGATCAGGAGAGACAACACACAGGGGCATAGGATGTCACAGGCTGCTGGTTGGTGCACACTATTTCATACCATGACACCGTGTAGGATCAGTTATGGTGGGAGAATAAGCAACAGCAGAGTGCTGCCTTTATTAACAAGCATTGGCATAGCCAATAGGTCTCGCCTTTGGGACCTTATGTGTTTAGCCATGCAACAGTTGCATAACTGAATACTTATAAGGTCCCAAAAGCGAGACCTATTGGCTATGCCAAGCGGCCGTACAGCTGCAAAAGTGATCGCGATCAAACATCGAAGCGGCCGTGAAAGTAATCGCGGCGCGCGTGCACATGCACTGCAGCTCTAGGCTGGCCTGGTAGTACTTTTTGGAGCCCTCTCAATAAGTCTCGCCAGACCAGCGCATGCGCTGAGTCAGGTGAGACCTAAAAAGGCTTCTGCAGTTGACTATGTTGAAAATTTCAGATGGTTGATAGAGCACGAGGGTGAGTGGGAAAGAAGGTTGTGCTACAGTGTTTATGTAGTTCTAGTTCAGGCTAACGGAGTTTATTTTTTTACAGAGGCATTTTGTTTAATTTTTGATTGAAGCGTATTGAGAGATGGCTAGAGGCGAGGAATTGGGTTTTGTGCTGCTTTGTTTTTGGAGAAGAAAAGGTCACACAGCTTTTTGAGAGCGCATTAATGGGTTGTATCACTGGGATAGGTGCTTGCGTGGAAGTGAGTTTTAATTGGATTATCTGTGGGCTGTAGCAATCTGATGAGGCACAACATGCATTGGTAAGGTAAATGATGTGTAGAGCTGCAGTTCGATAATAGCATGGATTAGTGTGAGGATTAAGTGTTGCAGTTAGAGAGTTCTGAGTGGTGAGATGGTAGTTTACCTGTGGTGGTGTTTCTGTTGAGTCTTTGGAAGGGTTTATTGTTAGGTAGATGGACATGGAGGAATAGCAGGTTCCTGTGAAATTATCAGGGGCTGTTAGGTTGCAAAGAGTGTAGACTGGAAATTGTTTGCGCTATTGAGGAGAAAACAAGGAAATGACGAAATAGCGAATATTTTTATTTGAGCTCTGCCTGTTCACTGGTGAATTGTCGTCTGTCTTAACGTAGATTGAAAGTATGTACAAACTTTTGTTTTAAATGGATGTGAAAGTGTTACCTCTGCATTTTGTCAGCCGTTTCTATGTGATGTTAGGGCCACACAAACCCGATCGCAAAAATATGTGATTGGGCTTTCAAAGAATAATAATCTGGCTAATGAAAAATTTCCTAGCTAGAAATGTTTGTTGTATTAAGGACACAGAGGCAAGGATTTTGCTGTTCCATCTCCATGCAACAGCAGCCATTATAGAAAACAATAAGACTTCATTTTCCACAACCATTGGGGAAGTAGTTGCAGTTAAAACTTTAACACTGTCAGGACATTTGAATCCATAGCTTCTCCATACTCCCTTGTTGCGGTCATCTCCGCCTTTTTCGTCATGCAATTGCAGGTGGATAGTGATGTCTTTAATCCCATTTCAACCCATCCCATCCTAGAAAAAAATGAGCTGAGCTGTATGAACCCATATCCGGAATATTCATACAAAACACAACCATCCGGAGGCCTCATCATCACAATTCAGGCAAACTCTTTGTACAAGATTAATCTCAACTGATTAACCCGTTCCCTGCGTGCGTAGGCCAACGGCCGTCACAAGCACTACCTGGCTAGTGCTGCGCACGTCTGTTGGCTGATGCGGCCCCGCCCACTCATTAAAAAAATTTGTGCCGCGGTTAGTATACCTACTCGTACGTAGTTCTCCTTTGTTAGGACTGGAGTATGTAATACCAGGCAGGTTAATCTTCGCCTCCATGTCCTTAATAGAATTAAAACTTTCTGTTACGATAGCTATGACATTTTTCATTCTATGTCTCGACCAGAAGCGAGGATTACGCTGGTTTAAAGCTTATCCACAACCAGCAAAGCCATAGTTGGGACTGGTTTGATGTAGAACCTTTTTAAAAGTAGTCTGAGTATCAGTCCTCTGCGTTGAGGATATTTTCTAAACTGACTCTGAGGGAAAACGCCATAGCCCCTCTGACAGAGTGAGCCCTGAACAGTTTGATATCTATTTCAGCTTCTTGCATGACCCATCAAGCCCATCTGGCAATGGTAGGAGAAGAGACTGCTCATAATGGTTTCCTCGGAGCTTTCAAGAGCTTTCTCACTTCATGTGGGTGGATGTCTGCGGCCATAGTCTCATAGCTCTTTATGCACCTTACAATGCATCGTTTTGGAAAATCTGGAAAGGAGTGGTAAGTAATCACACGAGAATTGCATTTTGTGCGTCATGAGATATGGAAAGTAATCCTGTCCACGGTAAAAGCTTGAATTGTTCGGTCCGGTGCCATTACTTTGGAGACTCGTTGACATGAGAACAAACAGAGAAGGGGGGGCCAGTTTAGCCGAAAGCTCCTTCCATGAGAGGTATTTGCTGGATCGCCAGGGCAAGAACATGTTAAGGACTTTTTTTTTTAAACATCCCATGGGACAGAATTTCTGGGTTCCGGTGGAAGGGGTAGGCGGATGCCTCTCAACAGTTTCTGCACCAGGGGATGTCACAAACTGGATGGTCACCGACTGGTGAGTGGCCCTCAGAAAATTGCAGACCTGAAAGTGTTGATATAGTTATATGTAAGTCCCTCTGATGCCAGGGAGATGAGGAAAATCAGAATGTGGAAAGCATCTGTCCCCACGGGGTCCTTATGTCCTTGTTGACCCTAACCCAGCAATCTAGACCACGCTGATTTGTAGAGTGTGATGGTGCTGTCGGCCATGCCCTCGAGAGGAGGTATCCAAGTCCTTTCGCGGAAGGCTGAGCTTTCCAAATTTCCGTGCAATCCTACATGCCATGTGCGACAAAGATCCTTGAATGACCAGATGATGGAAATTTCCCTCCAGATCCTTGAGGAGATCCGGAAACAGGGGTAGAAGGATTGGAGAATCCCAAGAAAGTTCCAGTAGAACTGGCTACTAGACTTGCGATTTCCGAGTCGGAGTCACTAGGACGATCCCCGCCATCCGTCTCCTGACCTGAGCCGAGGGGCACATGATCATAATGAATGGAGGGAAGGAGTATCCCTGATCGGGTTGCTAGTCCTGAAGGAAGGCATCTGTGGCCACTGCCTTTGGGTCAGGATGCCAACTGTAGAACAATGGGAGTTGGTGGTCCAAGCGAGAGGCAAAGAAATCTGAGAATGGGCCCCATCTGTTGTGAAGGGCTTGAAACAACGAGGGATGCAAACGGTAGATGCTCACATCCTAAAGATGTTAGGAGTGCCAATCTGCTACCTGATAGGACACACCTGGGAGATGCCCTGCCGCCACCAAGACTTGATTTTCCAAACAATAATTAAGAAACTATGTGCCAGATGCAAGAGATTCCTGGTCTGGGTACACGCCAAGGTAATTTATGTAGCACACTGCCGCCACATTGTCCATCTTGTGCTAGATGCAGCATTGTGCCAGATCCTTGGTCCAGCACCGGACTGAGAACGACCCCACCAGGAGTTTGAGGCACTTGATAGTCTTCTTGCGAGGACCATCTTCCTCCCGTGGTGAAGTTCCCACATCTTGCCACCCCCCCCCCCCCCCCCCCCCCCCCCCCTTGCCCATGCCACTTGCGTTGAACTCTATCACCAGGTCCGGCAGCGAACCGAAGATCGTCCGGCCATTCCATGCCTTCATATGAGCCAACCACCACTGACTCTACGCCCGAGCCTGCTCCAAGAGAGGAACCTCTAGGGAATATGTGAGGCCCTTCTTAAGGTGAGAGGCCTTCAAGTGTTGGAGGGCTAGATAATAAAGGGGGCCTGGGAAAATGGCCTGTATGGAGGATGACCACACCCCCATCACCTGTGCAATCTGTCTCACGGAGGTGGAGATTGCACAGTTGGTGTTCCCATGGAAGATGACAGCCTGCTGAGCCCAACTTAATAGAACCTTGGTGGAAATCAGTGTCCCAGACGCCTTGGTGTCCTCTGCCATATCCAGGATGCAGGTAAAGGGGCCTGCAATATCCAGAAACTTATCCTGGCAAGCCTGCCAGGATTGGTCAATCCCCTTCTTGGGGTCACGCATGTACTTCCATAGGAAGGTAGCCTGGTGTTTATCTAGCTCAGAGGTGAGTGCTACCTTGCTCTCCAGGGAGGGGTGGGGGCGTTCCGTTCTTATACGATTGTTTACCTCTATATCTGACATGTCAGAGGGCACCTGGAAAGTACTCCCCATGGATGTGCCTGGCTGTGTGCCACAAGGCGAAGGATGCCATGGGCAAGAACCTAATTCTGGCTCCTCATCGGAACCAGAGGGTGATCTAAACCCTGGTGGGAGGTGGGGATGGGCGTTGTAGCCCTGAATGACCAGGGGATTGGATTCCCGAAGAGCTAGGTTGTGGGGGTCCAGTGGGGTGGACTGAGAATAGTCCAGGATAACACTGCAAATAAATGTGGAGTGGTCGCACTCCTAAGTATAACCAATGTCAACTATAGAATTATTCAAAAATAATATTGCTTGGGTGCTAGTGAGTGCCACCTCCTGATCCACTGAGGTGTAAACAATAGTCAAGTAGAAACGCCCTCCTACAGGGAAAGGACAAACTCACATAAGCACACTATATTGGCGATCAATGCGCGTAAAGCATGAAAATCAAGTACTCAAAGAATCTCGTCCGTGTAGATTTCTGTTTGGAAATGTAATGAATTGTTTTTCTTTTTCAATGTTTCTCCTTCATATGATACTTCTCATATTACAAATCACTTCATAATCATGTTGTAAACAGAATGCAGAGTAGAATTGACTCCCCAATGCATTTCGGGTCTAGCCCTTCGTCAGGGGGAATTTCCTAAAAGAAACAAATACATAAAATGTCCCAGGAGCTGATGGATGCATCACCACATACTATAGTCCAATATCAAACGTAAAAATACATCATCGAAAACCTCATATGTCATATCACTATGGCAAGTGTAATACACTACACTACACTACTGATGAAATAGATAAAGTCCATGGTGAAAAAGGGGTCAAAGGTTACCAGAACCATTAAACAATCTTGCGTTTCCGAATCAACCAAACCAGTGAATGTCAACATGTGCATAGACGTGCACGTTAAAATCTAATAAATGCGCTCAAGATTTCCAATAGATAGAAATAGAAAACAGAAAGTCATGAAAGGTGAAAAAGTCAACACCCGAAAGCGTGAAAGCATGTAAACACTGCGGTCATAAGCTGTTATTCAGAATTAAGTCGGTGAGCTTCATGCCGTATCGAACGATTAGTGTGCAATAGATGCGTGCACAACCCCACATTCGGTGGAATGTGATGTTCTAGTAAGTGCTCATAAAAACACGTACCTACTCCGGTAACCGTCCTTGCGCGTACAGCATGAATTAGAACGAGTTCGTGAACCCGGAAGAGAAATGTCCGCGGGGACCAGTGTCAGTCTCGCATGATGAAATGCTACCAGAGTTAATAAATGCCATCTCTTCATTTTGATTTTTGCATTCATTATGCTTGTCTTGTTTTAAGTGAACGTACCAAAAGTGGAGCTCAAAGGTTCCCACAGATCCTGAGACTGTTGACAGGAAAGCTGGATGATAGGACTGAAGTTGACATACCAGGGAGGAGCAGAATCTCAATTGAAGAATGCACGCAGAGGAGCAGTGAGGATCACAAGGAGGAAATGCTATGCTTTTTTTTTCTTCAAACAAAAACACCTCTTTAATGTTGGGTGTGTATTAAAAGAAAAGGTGACCAACGCAGGCTGTCTCGAGCAGTAGAAAGACGCATCGCTCGCCATACCCCCTACAACCTCCCAAAAGTATATTTGTATGGGGGGCAGGGGGGAGACCCTGAAGAGCAACCAACTATTAATTATCACCAGGTTGTCCTTTGGAAGGTTAAAATGTTGTAACTACCTCTGCAGTATGTTTTTGCAGCGTGAGAAGTGCATTAGCAGAAAAGCCATTAGATTCCTATTTTTTATTTTTTACATAGGGTACTTTTAAAAGAGGCCATATTTAAATTTGCGTAACCTCTTAGGATACACAAGCATTTCAAGTGTTGACTGGTAAGTGAGCTTTAAATCTATATATATATTCCATTTAGCAGCACGCAGCAAACTTGCTGCTTCTTAGCATTATTAAAATGGACCATCCAAATAAAGCATGAAGATGCGCTTGAGGATTTGCAGGGCTTTTGGACACACATTCAGCTTTGATTTAATCGATGTTAACGGACCCTGAAGGCAAATAATTATTTTTATGTTTTGCCTGCTTGCAGGTTTAGCTGTCTGTTGTCAAAATACCAATTTTGTGCAGAGTAACCAATACTTACAGTGGGCTTTCGATCAGCCTGTTGCTTATCATTGGCACCAAGTTTTGATGGTTTTCCTTCCTCTTGTTGCATTTGTCCCTTCACTAGGGCATAGTTTCTTTACCATCCTTTTGATTGAATGATATGGATCCTTCCACTGTTTAAATTCATATAACTGTTATTTCCCTATAGAATTCAATGGGAGTGTATGTATTTTCTTGCTTTCTCCCCCTCCTCCCTCCCTCCCCACCCCCCCTCCACCCCCCAAAAATCTTCCTTCACATTCCAACCTCCCAGAGCTCCGCGTTGGCTCTCCACACTTCCTGACCTACACACTTTGTTTTTGTTTTTTGTTTTAATAATTTGATCCCCCTCCGTTATTCTCTTGTATATCTGTCACCAATGCTTCTTATCGATGGTGTTAATTCACTCCCTCTAACCTCTTCTTCCTCAAACTCTACTCCTCTGTTGCTCCCACACCCCTCTATGCCCTTTATTTTATTTAACTTTTTAGGTGGACTTCGCAGTTGGAGTTTGCTACCAGGCTACTCCATTCTATAAACTCACATTGTTGTAAACATATATTTATTTAAATTTACCACTGAAATATAGACATTGGCCATCTTAGAAAATTGGCCAATTAAAAAAAGCTTAAATGGATACTGCATCATGACTTGGGCATGATGAAACATGCACACATATACTTTTTCATGCTGGGGCTGCCGTAGCGTCCTGATGCATACTTGTGTATGCATGATGACGCATTTCCACATATACATTATCATTCTAGTGTTTTTATTTTGTCGAGACAGTCCACCATCAGTAATATCAATTTTTTTAGGTTTCACCTTGCATCATCTCTTGTATTTAAAAAAAGAAATCTTTATAAAATCTTAAAAGGGGCTTAGAGCCCACCCGTTACATACCATTGGCTGGCTCCCATGTGGCTCTCACATCCTTATTGTTTCTTGATTCCCGTTAGTCAGTGCCTCCTCCTAGCATCAGTCTGCCTTCTGGGCTTCTGAGTCTTCGTCCTGCCAAGGAGCCTGGACCAAGTAGTGCTTCCGGTGGCCAGTGTCTGTCAATTTCTGGCTCCCGCAGGCTCTCTTTTTATTAACCACTTAAGCAAGCTGTCTCTTGGGGCTCACTGCGCCCTAGCCTTTTAACCTTAGTTCCATTTACTTGACTGACAGGAGCTTCTACTCGCTTACTATATTATGACAGAATCCGTCCCCTTGAGAATGAATTGCTTTCCATTCCCTCAACAACACTCCTCGTTCCATCCCCAAACTCTCCAGTTCTGTCTCTATTGCTGACTCACATTATGACCTCCGGGCAACCATCCGTTGTTGTTGGTTTGCTTGTCTAGAGTAGTGGATTTGCATGCTCCCTTTTTCGGTCAGTGTACCCTCCATCTCAGCAGTTTCCTTTCCCCATGATTGAATGCATTCCCCGGGCCGTTCTTAGCGCAAACCACTTTCACTCCCTATGTGAATAAAGGCGGGTCTCTCCCTTTCTACTAGCAGTGCATGCCTGCCTCATTGCCCTCTCAGTTGACACCTCTTGCCTTTCTGACGATGTGTGCTGTCCTGTCTGTGTGAACCTCACCGTTCAGGGATAAAGCACACCTCTGCATGGCCTGTCCTTGTGTCTATGAAAATGTATATGGTGTTACTTGGTATTGTTTGGGAAAGTAGTGATTATCGATGAACAATTAGAGGATTTTTAGGAGGGCACACGACCCGGATTTTGACAAGCACCTATCAAAAGTGCCTCCTACGCTCCTTATGTGCCTGCACTCAGCTGGCAAGGACATATTTTCAGAGACTTCAGTGAGTTATGTAATTTGCTGTTATATTGTGCTGAGATTGGTGTAGCTGGCTGTGCTATATTTAAAATAATTGACGTTTGCCAGATTCTATTGGTGTAAAGCAATGGTTCTTAACCTGTGGTCAGAGTACCCCTGGGGGTCTTTGAGGCCTACCGAGGGGGTCCACAACTGTTACAAAATTAAATATGATTACAATTCATGCATTGTAAGTATATACAAATATAGAAGCAAAATGTAATGTGAAAACTTTGTCTATATTGTATTGTGAATTTTCAGACACTCACCCCCAGCCACAGACCTAGGTTGAAGCTGACCCAGTCTGATTTGCATATGGCTGTGTCTGAAAAGTTTCAGCGCTCGGTCCATCATCTCTTTGAGTTTGCTTTGTTCGCCCTAAGTTGGCAGGGTATGCCCAGATGTGGGTCCCTTACTCACTTTGCCACTGGATTGAAGCTAGCCTGGCTAATGAGGGGTGTTACCCCGAAACCGGTCTCAGGAGGCTTGTTTCTGGACCAGGGAAAACCTGGTAGACAGTTTTGGGCTCGACTGTTCCCATGAGAAACAGGGTCAAGACTGATTTGTATATGGTTGGGTCTGAACTGGAGTGGCGAAGTGAGCTAAAGAATGATGATGGATTCAACCCGGATCTGTGACTCTGGGTGAGTGTCTGAGAAGGTTCAGCGCTCCGTCCATCATCTCCTTGTGTTTGATGTGTTCGCAGCAGCTGCAGTTGCACCGGGGCCAAAAGCTCTAGGGACCCCACTAAACAAATAATATTGCTAAGTTTTACTACTAAACCGGCACTTACAAGTGCAGTTATCTAGCAGGCTCTCGGGCCATGATTTCAATGGTGATGCAGGAGCAGTTGCACCAGGGCCAAAAGTTGTCATAACTCCTAAACGCCAAATATTGCTATATTTTATTACTAACCATGCAGTCACAGGTGCAGTTACCTTACAGGCAATATGGTAATGATTTGAAAGGCAGTGGTGTAGAATGTAATAAAATATCTACTTGTCCATGAGAGAGGCTGCTTTATACCTTTGGTACCATGTAGTGCGGCAACAAATTATGGTAGCAATCCCATTATGTAAGAGCTCTGATAATAGCCTCTTTGATTATGCCATTTCTCATACCACAGTAGAATTTAAATATTAGCAATTCCATTATTTTGCTGACTTTCCATAAACCTACATGGGGCTGGCGGTAGCAGTAAGCAATAGTTCCATGGTTGGATTGTCCTTCTGAATCTACACGAACCTACTAACTTGCATTGTGTAGGGGTTTTCACCAGATGTTCTCTCATTTTTTCCCCCCATACTGAGAAAGGTTGGAAATTTACTCCTGAAAAGGGCAGAAGTGAAACTTCTTCCAGGGTTGAGGGAAAAAAGTGGTTGGAAGGAAAGTGAACTTGGAAACGCACAACAGATTGCTTCATGAGCAAATCTACACATGCATATTTGGTCACGCTAAAATACAGTTCACAAATATTTTCTAGGAGTACGATTTCGCGGCCTACTTCTGTAAATATTTGTGAATTTATGAAAGCTATAAATATGCACTAATACAAAGACACATTGCACGGGTGCATTTTTGTGACTTGCTTCAAGAATTGGGCCCCTAATTAGGGTTGATGTTAACCAAGACCTTTTTGTTTTGTATTCAAATTCTATCCCTCTCTCCATTTATCAACAGGCTTCACTGTTAGTGACCGACTTCTGCTGTTTCACAAGGAGCATATTAGCACACAATCGTTATGTTCATTGCTATGGACTAATGTGGCAATGTGTGTTTCTGAGACCAAAAAATCCTTTTGCTTTTTGCCTATGATTTTTATAATGGTGAAGGCTCAGCAGCTCCCACAACAATGAAGTTTTACAAAAACCATGTCAAAACAAGAAACACAATGACAAAACCAAAAGACTGACCACCAATGTCAGACCTATTGGTTTTGCCACTGCTTGTTTGTCAAGTTTCTGATATTTTTGAAACTGGTTACTGATTTTCTGTTCCGAATATTGTTTGGAAATATTAGCATGCATAAACATTTTACTAAATGATGTTTTAAAGAAATGGCACCTAAAATTTCAGTGGTTTAGCAAACCATATTTTTCCTATTTTCATTTTTTCGTGAACATTTTATTGTAAAAACTATCAATCTTGCTTTCAAGCTTCTGCAAATATTTGCGTTTAATCGGAGAGCATTTTGGGAGCATTACAAGTAGCCTCATATTGTTAAACTCCGCAAACGTGTGTATGCATTTTTATACTGGAACCAGTCAGTAGTGCAGTCCGAGCATACAACTTTTCCTTAGAGTGCTCACCCTAATAATAAAGGTTTTGCATTCATGAACCATCCATAAATACACGAACAACATTAACCTATGGACACATATTACCTTCATTGCAGACAATGCCCTTCTCTGATCCATAAAGTGGTACTGTAAACTGGCAGCCAAAGGGTTTGTACTGCAGGGGGTTGGGCCTACTTGTCCCAAGGACAAAATAAACATGAAAGCTTGCTGTCCTTGACCCCAAAAAATATGTCCTGGGTGTTGGGCTATAGGGATTTCACGTCCCTGCTTCCAGTATGCCCCTCATGGGCTATGTCAATGTGTTCTCTGAAGTTTTCTGGTGGTATTATTCTACCATGTTTTTTAGAACATACTCTCACTGAATGGACAACTTATTCCTTACATTCCAACATGGTTGTTAGTCATCTTGTAAGGATTTTGCATTTTTGTGGCCATCCATGTATAATTTTATTCTTGATAGCTAAAAAAGGATGTCTTTCTTGAAGCATTTGTCTGAATAATCTTTTAAAATTGCAGATACACTAACGATTGTAATGCTTCATCAAGAGTTATAGGTTCAGCTATGTGCTCTGTTTTGGGTAATTTAGACACGCATTCCACCACTAGGTTCTTCTCACCTGGTACATATACTGTTTTGAAATTGAAATGTTGTAAACCCAGAATCCGTTTGGAAATACAGGGTGCGGTATTTTCCAGACCTTTGGTGGACAACACTGCAAGCAATGACTTATCGTCTGCTCTCAGTAAGAATGGTAGACCCTTCAGGTAAAACTTAAAGTACATTATACCCCCAAAACATGCCTTTGTTTCCTTCTCCATTATAGAGTAATTGAGTTCTGATTCTCTTAACTGTCTGGACACAAATGCAATTAGGTTTCCGAACATTTTTAATCTGGGATAAAGTGTCTCCGAGGCCTTTGTTGCTGTCATCGATTGTTATAACGGTTTCTATAATTACATATGCCAATATTAGTTGCTTTAACAATCGCCTCATTTATCTTCTCAAAAGCTTCATAGTGCACAATATTCCACTCATACACTGTGCCCTTCTTTAACATGATTAGTAAAGGGTGTTCATTTTCAGAAAAGTTCTTGACCATTTTGACATATATTTAGCAAGACCTAAAAAGGATTTCAGCTGTTCTTTGTTAGTAGGAACACAGGAATTCCTCATCCAATGAAGGTTAATTTTAGGTTTGATGTCTTCACTTCAAATAGTATGTCCTAAGTAATCAACTGCAGCGTCACCGATTCTACATTTTTCCCTCTTTGTCATCAAACCAACTAATTTAAGTTTATTAAGAATTAACCTCAGTTTCTCATTGTGTTCTTTTTCCTCTGCTCCACAGAATAAAACATCATCTTGGAAGCATAGGATATCTTGGCAGTTTTTTAAAATGTACTTAGTTACTCGTTGGAAAACCGCTGTTGCTGATGCTAGCTCAAAAGGCATCCTACAGTGTTGGTATGCCCCATCAGAAGTAGTAAATGAGGTTAAAGGACATGAATCCTTGTGTAGAGCAATTTGGTGGTATGCAGCGGACAAACAGAGTACACTGAAATAATTGGCATTGTCAAACTCAACATTTCATTTATTCTAGGAAGCGGCTGCCTGTCCACCCAAATGTTTGTATTAAGGCTACTACAGTCCACACATAAGCTGATATCTTTGGAATTCTTTTTAGAAGCAATGACTATGTGCGAGCCATTCAGAACTTTCTATACTTTCTTTCAGTGATTCCTTGTGACTCTATATGATTCCGTTCTTCTTTAAGAGTATCTTCCATCTATAGTGGAATAGGTCTCGTTTTGTGAACTACAGGAATTGTGTTCTCTTTTAATTTGATTTTATGAATAAAGTTATTTAAGTGGCCTAATTTGCCAGTAAAAATTTCTGGAAACTCTTCTGTGCCTATCACTGATATGTCAACCATGAGTACCTGTTCTTTGTTGTGAGGGTCCATCTTAATCACTAGCTCTTTATGGTGTTTTTCACCCACATAGATTAGACCCTCCTTCTGTTAATACACTTTTCCCTCTGTACTCCAGTCCTTGCAAACTTCTTATACTTCGCTTTTGTTATTAACATCTTTGGAGTCTTTACTCAATTCATCTTTCATATGTACCTTCATTTCTTTTGTACATATAGCAGTATGTTCAATACCTCTTTGCCAGATCAATAGCTTCTTGAAGGTTGGGTTTTAATGCTAATAATTGTTCATGAACTTTATAGAGTTATTTGTTCATTTTACTAATTAGTCTCTCATAAGGTAGTCAGTAAGCTGACCAAAATCACGTGCGTCTGATAACCCCCTCAACATTTCAGTATAGTATGCAACTTTCTCTTCTTGTCCTTGAACCCTTTTGAAAAACGCATGTCTCTCTAAAACTACATTAATCTTTCTTTAAACTAGCTTTCTAGTCTATTCAAAGTAATTTCATATACATCTTGGGCTCCTTCTCCTTCCCCACCCTCGGTTTGCTCTGGAAGATCTAAATATATTTACTGGGCAGGTATACCTATAATATGTAACAATATATGCTGTTCTCTAAAGGGGTTAAACTTTTCCCCACGTATAGCAATCAAATAAGATTCTAAAATAATTTTCTATTTTTCCCAGGGTAGGTCTGGTTCTCCCACTGCATTCAGGAAAGGTGAAGACTGATTCATGCTAGCCATAACAGATGAAAAGGAACACTCCTTAAAAACAATAACTCCGCATGTAATAGACTTTGGTTATAATGGTTAACACGACGATAGAATAATACACTAGTGTCAATAACAATGACACTAAAGTTAATACGCTGTTCTAGAGATTATAATGTTGATATCAGACTGTGCAAGGCTTGAAATACACTGAACAATTTGCAGTCTGATCAAGAGCTCCGTGGAAGCAGAATAACAATGCAAATTACACTTCCACTGAAAGGTTGCAGTAGAAAAATATAGGCAAGAATAGTGTAGTATGGAGCTTGAAACTCAAGAAAGATCAGTACGTATCCAGCGGTCACGAGACACAATGAAATTTGGGACGTTTTATAATGGCAGTAATCCCATCAAGTTTCTAGGGCACAGCGTGGCATAAATAACCCCCCGCCAAGGCTCCGCACTTAACTGCAGCACAACCTTGTCAGACTTCACTTTAGGGAACAGCACGGCATCATGGACATTTATATTTGCAATGAGTCAATGATGAGAGATTAGGATCGTTTTAAATGCTTTATTTTTTCTTTAAGGTTAGAAGTCTCAAATATCCTCTTTCAGTTTAGTAATTTACAGAAATAAAATAAGAGGTTAGAAATCAGCAATAGAGACACCTGTCTACAAAGAACCCCAGTAAACTAGCCAATGGACCTATTCTAAACAGAACCCATAAAGAGCTCAATTGGAAAAGAGTGGACAGTAAAGAATTATCTTCTCATGAAGAGTAGTTTTAGAAAACTCAGCCGAGTTTCCTACAGTTGCTGTAGCAACTGTATTTAAAATGGCAATCTGTGCAGTAGTTTTGATGACAAATTAGTAACGGCAAATCATCTCAAGAATATGATAGGACTCCACTCTCATAAAGAAGAGTCTCGGGCAGAGGAGAAAATCCAGCAGCAGGACCCCCCGGACAGGTAAAGGGAATGTAGAGGTGTGTCTTACTAGCTAGGAACACTCAATTTTATAGTTTTCTCATACAAATATCATTTTTTCAAAGACTTCTTCACTTGATGTCCGGTCAGAACGGTTCGTAAGGTGGTGTTGTCACTCATACGATGCGTTTTCTTCCTATTCCCACAGTCTGCACTCTCAACAGTTTTCTAGATTAAATCTTTCATGAGGAAAGGTTCCCATGAGAACCTCTTGCCTAAGCTAAAAGATGTACTATAAGCTTCAATGGAGAGACAAAGGCTAGTCAACAAATATGAAGACATATATCAAGTTATTTGGAAGCAACATTTATAAGTCTTTGTCACCATTTGTTCTGTACAGTTTCAATAGGTCCATTATTCTAGTGAAATTATCTAATATGAGGTGAGGAACTAAATGAACATGATATTAAAGTCACCACATTTCTAGGATGACATCAATGCTAGCCAATTGCACAGAATACTTTACTATGAGCAAAGTGTTAAAAGGAAAGCTTTGACTCTAGTCACTGCACAGGCTAAAGTATGCTTGCTTAGTATAACATTTTGAAATATACGCAATTATTAGTGAAGCATTTCTAATAACATCTTTCATTTTTATATTTTGGTTTATTTACTTGTTCGACAAAGGAGCATTTACACATTTCTTTAGTCCTTTCTAAAACGAGCATTTCAATACCATTTAAACGTGTTCTAAAATGAAATTCTAACATAATAAAATGTTGATTTCTAAATATCTGGTAATTTTTTTCCCACAGGATAAATTAACAGGGCACTCAACATTCCAAACAAGCTTCATAGACGTGTGTTGTGACTTGTCTCTGTTGCTATGCATCCTCCCCAGAGTTCCAGGTCCCTGCTGCTCAGTCAGTGTGTTAGGTCATTAGAATGTTGGGTGTTTGTGGTTAAATGAGTGTCAGTTGAAGGAATGGGCTGGGCAGTAAGGATATGCTGCTCCTGGTGGGGTGTTATCTTTAACTTGGAACACGCTTAAAAAACCTTCATCTTTAATCCATACGACTTGGCAACGCACCATCTTTTATTCATTACAGCAATGTACTAAGTGGCAAAAGAATGTGGGGGGGGGGGAAGAAGAAACCAATGGTTAGGTTACAACAATCAGACTGACAGAATGTGCTGCTGTCTAAGTACATATAGGGGTAAGCATTGGTTAGAACAATTGGTGTACTCTCCTCACTTTCTTTTCTGTCTGCAGCAGTAGGGGTGAATTCTATTTTACAATAATGACTTCACCTTTATTGAACCCATTCCCGTTTTCACTTTTATGAGATGCTTTTCCATTTATTTTTTTTGTTCCCCTTTCCAGAATTCTGTCTTAAGTTTCACCTGAATAGGGTGCATGTGCTGTCAGTGAAATCTCTTGTTAACAAAAAGTAAAGCTTAAACCGGGCTTAGAGCCCGTCTATTACTTACCATTGGTTGGCTTCCACATCACTCTTGTATGTATACTTCTGATTGATCTGCTCCTTCCTGCTTCCTTTAAGGGCTTAACTATTGTCTCTGCCGTTGCTAAACAGCTTCCTGTCTGTGGCCAGTCTGCTTCCACTGGCCGCAGGTTCCTGCATTTTTTTTTTCTTTCTTTCAAGTATACTCTCTAAAAGTGCATGTGTCTCAAGTCCCTTACTTCACTCATCGTCCATGCACTTGTCCCCACCCTCCTTCTGCTCCCCGTTGTGTTTGTTGCTCCCTCCTCCCGCACACCTCCCTTGTGTTGGTTGCCTCCCCCCGATGACTGTTAAGTTTCTGCCTCCTTAACGGTTCCCCTGCCCCCTTCATCCATTGTGTCTGCCACTAAAAACATTAAAAAAGGCAAATAGCTTGCGGATGCGAGTGGTATTTGGATTTGTTTAAAGATTTTTAGACATTTTGCACAGCCGCACAGGCTACTGTGCAGCATCACTTAAAGAACAAGCATTGGCATAGCCAATAGGTCTCGCCTTTGGGACCTTATAAGTATTTAATTATGCAGCACAATATCCTTGGTGCAACATCAACTGTTGCATGGCTAAACACTTATAAGCGAGACCTATTGGCTATGTCCATGTTTTTTTTTTGCCTTTCTCTCTCGCGCTCCAGGTCAAAGTTTAATGATGGAAAACAACTCACAGGCCCCAGGTTGGTGCCCACCACCAGCAAACACCAGCGCAAATGAAGCATTGACTGCCATCCCAGTCACAACAGTAGCGCTACACAACCCCCCTGAAGCCAGGTTCACTGATGACGACTCTCGTTATGTTTTTAACATACAAGCAGCCCGATGAAGACAGCAGGTGCCCCGCATGTAACAAGCACCGCGGCTGCTGAGCAGGAGATTAACAACTGTTGACCCGGACACTGCACCGTCCAAGAACACAGTAAACCAGTCCAAGAAACGCTATTCCCTTTGCTTCCCCGCTGTTAGATGAGGGCAGAGGTCACGCACACCAGCGAGAGAAAGTCAGTACTGTGACAAACACGAGAGCCAAGCGGACTGAAGCTGTCAGAGGGAGACTTGAAAGGTTAAAGGTGAGGCGGTGTGCTTTATTAACTGAGGCACTGCCCTAAAACTGCTTCACCAGCAAAGACGGTCTGTCATCCTCGCTGTGCAGGAACCAAAGCGCATTAATCCCGTGAACATGTCTCACGCACGTAAACACAATAACTCCTGAATACACAGATAGGCTGACGCATGCGTGGAGGCAGACTCGGACGCTCACTAACACACAGAGACCTTTGTTTTGAGCATTAGCCGTTTATTGAACCTATACCCTTCATAAAAGTGTGGCAGGACGGCCTCTGGTGGACATTATGATCTGTCAGACCTGCAGCTGTTTAAAGTGTGAGTCGGTAGACATGATCTGGAGCTGCATTTGCTGATCATTCATTGAATGAAAAGTATATTGTTCAACTGGATCTAATTGAGAGCTTTATTGGAAATCTGGTCCCTCTTGTAGCAGACAAGCTCGCCCGGCAGCAGGGGGGAGAGAGGAGGGGGCCTGAGCGATTCACTTGCGGGAACGAGCGGCTGGCGCCACAATAATTGATAACATATGGCGCCAGCCGCTCGCTCCCGCAAGTGAATCGCCACACGTGCATACGTTGCCATTGAAGGCAATGTAACGCGTGCATGTTTTTGGACGCAAAGCTGTGCCGATGACTAAAGGTCTCTCCTATGTAACGCATGCATGCTGCGTAGGCGAGACCTAAAAAGTGCTGTTATGCGATCAAAGCTGCCCACTTAATAGTGCTTTTTGTTCCTCTTTACTTTGAGCCATGCTGCACAGCAGCCGTGATGTGCGTGTTTACCTTCCAGGACTGAAGGGCCAATCCTTTACTTTCCCAGTGCTTTTTTAGGTCTCGCCTGGTTATGGCGTAAGCGATCGCTCATCGAGACTTATGTAGGGGCTTCAGAAAATGCTCCCAAAGGCTTCCCAGGCGGATCGGGTGACTGTTACGCGCATTCCATTTGCCACCAGCTACTTCCTGCGCGTGCGCCGCCTCACGCATTCAGAGATTTAGTAAGGGGCACAAGACCTTAGGAATGCGGTTTATGGCCAGTGCATGTAAGGCATTCAAGCGTCAAGCTGGCATCTGGCATCGGACTTGAAAGCAGCAGACTGCTTTCGCCAGCGTGCGCTCGGCCTCACTTCCTGCATCCCCTCTTACAACAATTAACTTTCGTTATAACTCACACCCCATATGCTCGTTCCCTCCCACCCTTCCTTTGATGTCCGCGTTTCTTGGTATTTACAAACCACGCCACACACTGCTGCACGCCGCACACTGCTGCACGCCGCACACTACCGCACGCCGCACACTGCTGCACGCCACACACTGCTGCACGCCGCACACTGCTGCACGCCGCACACTGCTGCACGCCGCACACTGCTGCACTCCACACACTGCTTTTATGCGAGTTTATGCTACTGACATTGTAAATGACAATGCCTTTTATTTGTTTTAAAACCAAAACATAAATAAAAGGCATTGTAATTTTAATATGCCAATAGCTCAAACTCTTATAAATGCGAGACCTATTGCATTGCAAATGCTTGTTTTATCTTTGTATTCTCTAATCCTATGTTTTTTTAGTCATCCTTCTGTGTTTAAACTATGTCTTCGGGATACAGAAATTCAAAGCTAAATAGTACATTTTCTATGCACCCGTAATAATCAGTTTATTCTGTTAGGTGCATTAAAACCAAGAATTATTTTTATACCTGTTCTATGCATACCTGCCTGTGTACTCGTACTGTTCTATTAAAATGATATGCTGTGGCTATCTTTATTTTATAAATGTAAGTTATTTGAAGCATATGGCCACTACGTTTAGATGATGGAATGTTTTCTTTTTTCTTTTTGTGACATGCTTGCAATAAAATAATAACCCTTGTGTCAGCTTGATAAACCGACGTATCTTGGCTTTGTCAATGCTTATTTTGTTAATGTTATTTGACCACCTGTCTTCAGCTGCCTGGGCATGGTATTATTGTCCAAGAAATTGATTTGAACGCGTTTAGGCTGCAAATATAGTCATCCCATGACCTAATGAGTTGCCTTTCAACAAACAAGATGGAGTCGCCACACAACTGTTCATATATGGGTTGTTTTGGTCCCCGTACCTCAACAACCCTACTATATATGCATGCGCATTCTCAGTCTTCTCGTGGTCTCCTTAATTCCAAAAAGATACATTTGTAAAAATATCTGTTTGGCTGTATTTCTGTCATAGTCTGTCATTGTTGGAGATGTTGCTGGCTGCACGGCTATTTTTTGGGTCGAGTCTGGGCAGCGCATGCGCTGCGAGGCATGCTGTATTCAGGTATGGATTTGAAGCTCTGCCCATTTCCCGTCCCATCTTTTCAATTGGCTCCTGTTACTGTCCTTTCTAAATCGTAGCTTTTGATTCATGAATAGGTTTAGTAGTCCCTCCTTGGTAGCGCCTTGTCTGTATTTGTAACCTCCCATGGGGACTCGACTTTTTGCTTGTGTTACACGGTCTGCTTTATCTAGTCTGTGAGCACTATTTTCTTAAATGACACAGCACTGCCTCTTTAAAGCATGTTTTAGAGTTGCGACCACCCCCTAACCTGCATTTTTTCCGGCGCGCCATGTGCTTTCTGTTTTACAATGGCGGTAGCACACACTACTCACAGGAGGCTGCCCTTGAGGAATAATGGTGGGCGCTTCTTGTTTTTAATTTTCAGCTTTCACTTTCATTTTTTTCTTTCATGTGAATTTCCATGCACTTTGAGGTGAAGAAGTACCTTCTACACTTCGTTTTAACCTTTGCCCAAATACAATATTCCCATGTTGGTCTAAACAGTCTAGCCCACTAACGAGACTTATTCAGCGCAAATCGCAAACAGTAGTACAAAGGCACTGCCATAGATTTGCTCCTCCTTTTTTTAATATTTTCTCACTTCCTATGAAATCACAAAAAATTCCAAACCTATTCACTTTAATCTGTTATTAACCTATTCCTTAGAGTAATTGTGCCATAATCTTGTAAACTGTTAGTTACAAGTGATATTTCTGTGTGTAAATGTACATAATAAACAATTACACATTTTTTAATGCAATTTCAAAGTGCATTTGTGCTTTTAGTCTTTTTCGGTTCTTGACAGGTACAATATTTTCTTGTTGTGAACTCCTCCCCTTAGGTCTCCTATATTTTGACAGTGTTCCCTCCACTTCACCTTTCTGAATTAGGCCTTTAAATGGCTCACCTAGTCTGACCGCTTAAAGGAGTTGCCCCAGGCGGCCTCTGGTGTCTGTAGTCTCCTCCCCTAGCAAGGGGTTTTCAATTGCTTTAGATATTTGGAAAATTCATCATCTGGATTCCAGTGGAACTCAATCATTATTGTACTTTTAATAAAATACATATATATTATGACATTATTGCAAAAAATACAATTCAATTAATGTAATTGGGGGAAAAAAACTAGAAGTGGCGCTTTCATGTGCAAAAGTTGGACACGAATTTGGAATTCAGTAGTCTCGCATTTGCGAGAGTTTGAGCTATTGGCATTTGAAAATGAGAATGCCTTTTATTTATGTGTTGGCTTTTAAAACAAATAAAAGGCATTGTCATTTTCAATGCCAATACTTTAAACTCTTGAAAATGTGAGACATGTTGCGTTGCAAATGCGTGTTGTTTTTCTTTGCTCTCTCTGCACTTCAAGGAACATTTCAGACACTTACAGGGGGTCTCTAATGGATGAAGGTGGCTGTCTTCTTCCCTGCAGCTGCCCGGGTAATTGTACATCAAAGGCCAGAAAGCGCTCTTCTACTTATGAAAGCCACGTGCTCATCCCAGTGGAAAGCCTAAATTTTAACAGCGACACGATCACAGAGCAGCTTGTTCGCCTAAAGGACTGCACATTGGCGATGCTGAAACCCAGCCCCACGCGGTATTTCAACTGTGCGGCACCCCAAGACTTTTTAAACCACAGGAAAGTTATCAGCCTGGTTAAAGCACAGCAAAAGAGACCCGCCAGCATACTTGTCCATTGAGGGCAGCCTCCACCCTCTTACAAAATTCATGGCCTGAAGGCCAGGACGCTCGGGCCTTCAGGTCAGAGAGCGCCACGTGCTGCTTTGCTTTCCCGGAGGGGAGCGCAGTCCTTGTGTTAGAGGCCTGTGAAAATCAGCAGTCTACTTGCCAAGGTGTTGCAACCCCCGTTTCTTGACAATTTCTTGAGTTGTATTTACTTTATTCTCTAAAACTGGTCTAAACGAGGTTTAAAATAACGACAGTTGAAAGCACCGGGTAGTGCTCTTGCCGTAGAAAGCTGCAGGACTTCAGCACTTAGGACTTTGGTGAAGATTCTTACAAACTTTTTTTTATAAAGAACTGGTGCCTATAAATAAGCTTGTACTTTTAACCCATTTTAAGTAGTGTGATTAAGCGTGACTTGTATTGCTTGTAGGAATATCGTAGCTTACAACTTGGCATACAATTGTAATATTCAAACAAAGCTATAGTGTCATTAACCGCTTTATCTGAGCGGGGGCGGCCACTCGAGTCTTTAAGTGATGCGGTCTACCTTCTGGTATCCAAGCAGGGGGTGGGAGTCAGACTTCCGGACTTTGTAGCTTTTAATAAAGGGTTGCCTACCAGAAAGCGTGTTCGCCTATAATCGGGATATCTGATTTAAAATAAATTGTTTTCTCTGATGCAGTCTGGTATCTGAAGCTGGGATGGTGAAAGGGGTTTTTCCGCACAGTGAATCGCCCTTAACGGTGGCTCCCAGCCTGCGTTTTTCAAACGGTGATTTACTTTTTTTGCGAGAGGCATAGGGGTTTGAATCCACCAGCTGCAGTGCTGCTCTTGTGAATCGGAAAAAAATAGTGCAATACAAACCTAAATTACCCGAGATGTGACAGTGACTTGAGACAGGGGCACAGTCTCTATCTCGTTCTATTCTAGCAAATGATTGTAGTCAAACAGGAGGCATAACTTTAATACCGCCACCTTCTGGAAACTGTTGGCCCCCTTACACCACACTGTCTATTAGTTCAAGCATTCCACGAGTTACAATGGTGCTGGAAAAAAAGACACTAATGGGTTTAATTAGCATTCTGGTTGGTCCATTCGCAATATCTTCGAAATGGGTAGTCGTTTTTGTCTTGGCAGAAAATTACATGATCATTAGCTCCTTCCCCACAAGAGGTTGATGCTCCAATTCCAATACCTTTTCAGTACAGTTTCTCTGTTTTTCTCTATTTTATTGAGCCTCACTTGATATCCTATATACTGAACTACCTCGCCTGGTCTTATTATGGGATGCACCATCTCTTCCCATTGGGCAACTCTATAGAACTAGAAAAGAGGCTCGGAGTATTCTGACAAGAGCCATCACTTCCAGTTATAGAACTAGATTTACAGCCAATAGTTACAGTAAGTTCCTGCTAAATCATAGCCTTCCGTGCAGTGACCTTATTTTATGCATCTTTGAGGCTGGGGGATGTGTGTGCATATGAAGATACTTATGCGTCACAGGTGCATGCTATCAAACACAGGATCAAAAGGCATATGCAATCCCAGGTTGCACAATTTGATTATTTGTTGGTTTGCTGCCTGGGCTTAAAAGCTGAATAAATTTAAAAAGTATCTTGAGTGAGCTCAACAGTGGTAGGCCGGCAGCCCTTTAACAGTAAGTTTAATGGTCTGGCATTGTCAGCCGCCTTGACTGTATACAACCCTGGGTGTTTAAGTAGCCAATAGTTTAAGTAATTTCAATATTGGGTGAAACTGTGGGAACAGTCTAATGTGGACTTTCTATTCACAGTTGAAAATAATTTTTCAGCCCACTATTGTCCCTCCTTCCAAGATAACTCTCCATCTCCATGGAGATTTGAGCATGCGTACAGTTTTCCCATCATACTGTTCTTTAACTGTAGCTCTCCTAGATAAAGCTTCAAACCAGTCCAGGTGAGGTTATTTTTAGAGCCACAGTGAGCGATGTTTCCTGGAAGGCTGTGTTGCCCCTTCGCTTTTTCAAACCTATAAAATCTTTGTTTTAGTTTAGACCCCCTGATATTTGGCGCTTCTCCGCCACTCTACAGAAGGACAGTCTTCGAGTTAAGTCGAGGTATTATGAATGAGTTTATAGCAGTAACCTGGAACTCTTCCCCGACAACCAGAGGCGATCAGTTCATTGCCAATAGTGGTGTTCGATTTCTGCGTCCTACTTTGATGCGATCTACCCCACCTGCTGCGTTGTTCTGTGTTAGAACCCTACTGGGGTTTTACTACTTTGGTGACCAGACAAGGATATGGAACAATGCAGCAGTCGCATCAGGTACTTGCTTGGGCAGTGATGATGTAATAGAAACAAGCATGCACTTTTTATTATTCTGTCCTCCACTTGGACAAGATCAGCAAAGGTATCTTTTGCCTTTATTGAGTCTTTTTAAGTTTAGATCTGTAACCAATGTACTCGGCCTCAGTTTTTCAACTGGGGTGAATGTATGACATTGTTCTGCATTCTGTCCGTCAATTGTTGTTTTTGCTTAAGTTTTTCAACCGGCATTCCTTGTTCCTTCTCAGTTGCAAAGTTTTAACTTCTGCTTGGCAGATTCGTTGGAAGATATTTAAGTTCTAGGGACACTGCGATTATACATCTGTACTTGTGCATATTTTCATATGTTTCCTGTTTTCTTTTGGTGTTCCTAAAATTTGTTTTAATAGTTTGTATATTTGATGTACACTAATCACATTTTCATGGTTTAACAGATCTTTTTTTTTTCTTAAATCCGAATGCTGTACATTTTGACTAGCTTTGCTGCTGCCACCGAGTTTCGGAAGGGCGGAGCTCTAATGTCTGACCTCAAAAGGTGTGCACCCATCAGATTGCCGGTTATGGTTACATGCATTAGACAGGCCTTGTTGCAGTTGTTTGACCCTCAGTAGGTGGTGGTCTCATGCATCTAAGCACTGACTTCCCGGTTCAGTATCCCAGATTGGCTGTTTCATGCTTGACCATTTAGAGCACCAGTGCTCTCCAGAGAGCCCAGACTCCGTGGGAATTCGCCCAGTGGCCTGCTATTCCGAATGGACATTCCCAGATTTCTCATCCCGAGCTGGCCCTGGAATGTAAACAGACCAACTGACACGTATATTTAGAAGCACATTCTCCGGGTTAGAAGGCCCTTCAGGGCTCTTCTTTCACTTTGACTTATTTTGGGATTTAGAAGTGAGAGCTGTGCTTAGTTCCAAGTCTCCTATGATCGGAAACTATTTGAATAATTCTAGCCTATAAACTCAGCAGCAGGTATTATGGGCATTCGCTTCCTTTAAATGTATATTTTAACTATATCTATTTTTTTAAACTTGTTTTGAATAGGAAAATAGAAAGTTGAGCGAAGTTCTCATTTTAACCCTTAATGTACTTTGCATGGGTGAAGGGGAGATATGAAACATAGTAAAGATGTTCTCTGCCTCATAAGATCATTTTTGTACCTGAAGAACCAGCCAAGTTGTGGCACTAGTGTGAGCGCTATGCGACTAACTGTTTTGTACAAACGATATATTTTCCCGAAACATGTTATAGCCTAATTCCTGGCTACATTCAGAGTGGCAACATTTTCTGCAAGCTTTTGCCAAGGTTGAAGCAAAACCACTTTCCTCATACCTGGTTTTAAATTGGTGAAACATGCTGAGGGAAATGAGCAGCCCTGCTTTTGCTTGTGTTGTGTTCCCTTTTCCATTCTGCATTATGCAGCAGACTAACGGCACACGGTCAGTTGATCCCGGAGACTTATTAGCTGTATCGAGGTATACATAATTGAACATCTTTCATTCGAAACTGCCCCAAAAGCCGTCATTTCAGGGATGCATCCGCTGTGTTTTTTCCAGTGGTTTAGTAATCTTGGAAACTGCATTTTATTTTTCATTGCCATTTTCCTCTTGAAGTTCAAATACCCCAGAAGGCATCGAGTACATTTCAGTGGGAATTATTTTACAGAGGATTGAACCAAACTCTTTTCTGCCTCACAAATTTAGTAGTGCCTTGTCTAAAATTATTTTGATAGGCAAATCTAATCCCACTCCCTATCCAAAGAGTTATAGTTTTCACATTTAGACTCCATAAAAAGTTGTTTTAAAATGTAACCGTAGCCCAATGTGTTATTTTTTTTATATACCAGAAAGACTTTTGGGGGGACTGGTGTCATGGTTTCTGAAAAATGCTATTAAGGCATAAAGTGAGTCAGAAGTTTGTGGCCTCCGTCCTAGAAAACGTGTTCTTGTCTGCACGACCACCACTCGCTCGATGCACTGTGCGGTTACATTTTTGTAATCTTGTTTTTGATTATTAGATCTGTTTTCATGATGCTTCGTAGGGAGAAATTGCTTTTGAAGTGTTTGGTCCACCCCATGGTTAATCTCCATTTTACTGACAGAGGGGACAGAAGATGTGGGTCTCTCAAAATGACCTTCACCTTGTGAGGTTCACGGGAAGTGCCTTGGACCTACCTATCCATCATTCTCTGGGAGACGGATTTCACTTCTTACAACACACCGCAGATGTCTTGCAGAACACTATATACATGGGATATTCATTCCAGCAAGCCCCCGCCACCAATTTCCCAACACAACATGTTTGTATTTTATATTTTTCTAGCATTGACTAACTATGAACTGTAGGAAGATTAAACATCTTTAAGTGGTGTCATGCCAACAACCCTGGCATACAAGATCTTAATATTATAAGCAAATATTACTCTAAGAGCATTCATTAACACTGCACCACATACCATTAGCATCATTCTATTCCGGGTGTATCAGTACAGGCCTTATTGATAAGGAGGTGGCACCCCTGGGTTCTAGTGCTCCTCTCCTGTTCTCTCCCCATCTCTGCCTCAAGTGATAATCTGGACCGTCCCTTGCTAAGATATTCCCTGTAGAGACCCCATTTATTGCGTTGTCTTGCCACTTCTGGTTGTATAGACCTACAGCCCTCCGCTATGGTATGGCCTCTAGTCACATTTAATAGCCGCGCTTGGAGAGCAGGACTTCAGGTATTAGCCACCCATCATTTAGCTGGGTAGCAACGTTCTCACCAGTCTCCTCACTGCAGTTGGGTTGTCGTGAGCATATCCCACCAGCGTTTTTAATGGGCAACTCAGTTGTCTTGAATATCACCACAGTGACCTTCCGCAGAATGACTACACCAACACCAAATGAACACAACTGTGCCCCATGCCCAGAACGGTCTTGACTCACTGCCAGGTCTGTGCACGCTGCCAGGCCACAACCCCCTGCAGCCACTATTTCATTTGTCTTTGTAGGCCAGTTCAGCAGCAGATCTTTACTGCTACTACTGCTTGCTACAAGCAAAGCGCAACAAATTCTACCCGCGAGAGCGTTTGTTTTGCACTTGTTTTTAATCAACACATATAGCACCTCTGTAGATCATGAACGCAGATTGGTTGTGGGTGAGAGGCTATGTGACCTGCTTCTCGAGACGCATGTTTACGAGAACATTCTACCTAGTACATAGCTTTAAATGAGTCCGAATACACCCACAGATTTTGATTGTCAAAGAACAGAATTTTTATGCCTTCCAGAGCACTGGACATATGTTTAAATGGCACTGCGTTTATCGAGCCGAGAAGGATGAATAGCAGATTTACCCCTACTGGGATGTGAATTTTTCAGCAGCAAGTCGCACAGGATGCCCGCAGCATGCATCCCCTTATTAATGGCTGCAAAACATTGTTGCTGCTGCACACTGTAACATTGTAACTTCATATCGGAATGAAGATCATTTCTTTAAAGTGCATTCTGCATTTAATGGCTTTCCATGATTTGCATTCCATCATTTGCCTTTTGAAAAGCCCCCTCCGCATTCAGGTTGTGACGCGAGCAAAACGAGGTACCTTAGAGGACATGAATTTCTTTAGTAAACGGTCGGCACAGAAAATCCCAATCTCGACACAGAGGCCTCTGGGCTGGCAGTGTGCGCGTAATGTTCGATTTATGTTATCGCAGACATATATTCCGTAGTCTTTGTGGGGCCCAGCAGTAAGCCAGGGTACTCGGATACCGAAGTACGTTTGAACTTGTTATTGATTTATATGCAGTTTCGACTTCAGGAGTAAAAGGACTTGTGTGCTCCCATTTCTCCCAGCACGGGGTTGAACTCTGGATGAGAGCAGACTTCCTGTTACAGGGACACCCCTGCTCATTAAACAACCCGATTCCCTTCAAGCCTTGGAGCCGCCTCCCACTCCTGTGCTTCCTCCTCTAGCCTGGTCAGCCAGGGGTCTGTACGTGTTTATGCCGAGCTCCCCGTGGATGAAATAATTGGCCAGCTCCCATTACGAAAATGCAAATGTTTTGTTTTGGACAAAGCTTTGTTTCCCTTGATATCCCCTCAAGCCCCACAACGCGGCCGGCCTTATTTTAAGGCGCAATGTTTTGTCCCTTTCTATCGTCCAGCCTGGTTGCTTCCTCCACAGTTTGTTGAACAGTGTTAAGAAGCAGTGCCCAGTTCTTGCTCCCCCATGCATCTTTTAACTCCATGTGACCTAGAAGTGATCAGGGTGATAAATTATCGGGCATACCGGATCAGAAGGGGGTAGCCTGTCAGCTGCCTGACCCCCCCCCCCCCCCCCCCCCCCGGCCCTGCAAATTCGAATTGATGCTGCGCAGGTCATGGAGACTACCACGCGGATAAATGGGCCTATAAAACCAGCACTGCCATTTCTATTAACCCAGCCAGCTTCCAAATAACTGCACGTGAATTAAACATACTTGCCTATTGCTTTCTGACTCTCGAGCACGCCTCCACGGCAGGCCTTAAGCTTCCTTTTGTGTGCTGGTGATTGTTTTTGGGCTGTAGATTAAATTATGTTTACTACTTGGTGAGGAGGGCCCCTCTGTTCCAAGACTGCAGAAGATGGTGGCCAGACTTGCTTTCATATTGGAAACTAGAACCTATCTCGCTAGTATTGTTGAGGTGCCGCCCTTTGCCCAGATATTAACTTGCAATGTCTATTCTATGCATGTCAAAGGGATTTTTAAAATGTACCAATGGTCCCGAACTCCGAGATGGCAAACCACAGGAGGTTGTGCAGCCCCAAGCGCAGCCGAGACCTGGAATGGCAGGCAGACAGTGGCCATGCAGGTGGTCCTTCTGTGGAGGGATCTACCCTAGAACCTACACGCCTGTGAGGATCATCTCAGAAACAGTTCCCGACTGTCCAGTTTACTCTAAGTCATCTATGAAGCTGTGGTGGTGAACGAGACTTATTCCGGATGTCGCCAGGATGAGCTGCTTGGATATATGGAAGCGGGTAATAAATAGGATATATCTTCTAAATCAAAATCCACGTCACAGCTTGCAAGTATTTAATAATGGTAGTCTATGTAAAATTGGACATCTGAGCCAGGTTCAGGCACTTCCTGTTGGTTTCACTCCTACTTCTGTTGAGAGCAGTGGCAGATAAATGAAACTAGCTGGGGATGTTGCCTCATGTTTTCTAAAGCAAAGCAGCCAGGTAGCGGTAAATCAACAAAGGGATCGCTTGGAGGGATATTCAGCAAGAAGGCGAGGGAATTGAGGGTGTGACAAGATTATTAATTATAGGGTGTACATAAGCATCCTTTTGTATTGCGCAAAACCGCACAACAAACGCCAGTCGAAATGACAACCAACTCTTGTATGGATGCAGTGAGTACAAGCTTTCAACCCCTCCCTGTAGTGAGATAGAAATAATTTTATTTACACGTTTCCATTACATATTTTAAATCATATTGGGCCTTCAGCAGCACATTAAGCCATTTCACCTACAGTATCAAATGCCTTAACACTGCTAAATTCCCCTTCAGTTTGTAGAGGAGTCTTCAGCCAGATGCCATGTGTCTGTAAAACCCCCTCTAGAGTGCAGCACAGCAGAGAAGTCTGTGCAGACTCATCTGTCCCAGGAGAATAATGAAGAGGTGGTGATATATGCAGGAGAGCGAGCTCAGCTAGATTACCAAACTGAAACTCTGATTTTCGAACTGCTGGATCAAATTTACTTACCTGACAGGTCAATTTGTCATCCTTATTCAGATAAATTGCACCGAGTTGATTAATAGCTGCTAGAAAATACTCCTGCTTGCTAGCCATTCCGAACCTTTGTGTGCAAGCTATTCACACAGAATATTCCTATTCATGTGAAAGGTGTTGCTAATTCAGCAGTCTCTTTTGTGTGAGTGAGCTCGTTCAGTGATGGTCTAACTTTATACAATGGCTTTTTGTTTACATTCCAACTGAGCTGTGCATAATGGCAAACACAAAACTCCTGGAAGTAAAATGTGTTTTACACCGTCGCGATAAGCAGACTGGTACTTATAATTCGTGGCACACTTGTATTGCTTGTTGGAGGTGTCTAGTTGACCGTCATGGCATCTTAAATCCTGCGTTTGTACATGGAATCTGTACTAAGGGGGGGGGGGGAGGTGGGAGGCGGGAAGCGGCGTGATATTTCTTTTCATGCCCCCAGAACACATTAATGACGTTTATTAAAATGCCCCACTTTATTTAGGCAGGTTCAGCTGCAGTTTTGCCATTTTCAGTAGTGTAAGCATCAAGTGTAACTATTACGGATCTCAAAGCTACCCACAGAAGGAAGCAAGGCTGAGGTTTAGCACTTCGACGTTCATGCTGCAGCCGCACAGATGGGAGCAGTGATTAAGTCCTGACTGGATTACTAGTAACTAAGTGAATAACTGCTGTTTATTACCCTTCACGCAACTATGGGCCTGAGCAGCGGGCATATATAGGCGCATAATGATGTGAGGTTAATTAACAGCCCTTATTGCCCTGCACTTAAGAACAATAAGGCTATTAGCAGTCCCTCTCAAAAACCGGGAAATTTGGAATAGGAGCGGTTTTTAGCTGTAAGATGGGCAAAAATGTTCTTTCTCTTTCAGCACTCCCTCATCTTCAGAAGGAGCATAGACTGCTGTCTCTGTTCCAATACTCCTTTTTTTTTTTCCTGAGAAAAACAGCCAGAAAGTTAAAGCACGTTTTTCCCACTTTCTTTTAATTCTAGCTTATCGGGCTCCCTCTCAGCAAAAGCAAAGGAATGATCTTTGACAGCCTTGAACCGGAGACTGCTTTAGAAGATGTTGAGGAGCGCCGCAGAAAAATTGAGCTTTTGTTCAACCTAGATTTCATGTAAGAGACTTGCTCCTGCCACCTCAACTACTCAAAGGTCCCACAGCACACCTAAGGCGCTTTGGGAGCTGGCAGCACAGATCCTAGCATTGCGGTCCATAACAATAGCTCAATCCTGCAAAGGGAGCATTCTGATTGGCTGGCCAGCTGCGTGTTCTATCCAGGGTGCTAAATAATAATGCTTTTTTATGTATGATGTGCTTCAGTTTGTCTGGTTTGCAGCCATACTGATTTCAGAAGCTGTCTTATTACAGGACAAAGCCACCACATCACGATTTTCTGCTTCTCCCCAAGCACTACAAAATCTCTGGTCATGCTATATTCCCAAATAAGTGGTGAGCTATAACTGTCCTGCATGTCAAAACTCTTACAGTGTGAAACCCTAGATAACATCCCAGCGTGTGATATATATTTAGAAGTGTAACTATCACCAGAAATGAGTAAGATCTTGAAGGATTTATGGAACTGAAGCTAAATGGATTCACTAAAGGACTGCTATATAAACTGAGCTTCTGCTGTCCATTGAAGATGAGATTATCTAGGTGATTTTATCTTGCATGTTGATGAAGTGCCTTCAATGATGGCCTCCCAATGGAATTAAAATATCAAAACTATTGGCAGTTTGTTGTAGACTGTCGTCTTGCACAGTGCAATTTCACAAATCTTCTTTTACAAAGCTGACAACCAACTAACAAAACAGGCATAAATCTACTAGAGGTGTTTTATATCCCAAGCCACACAATGTGCCTTTACTTCAGGAGCATAGATAGCGTAAGACCAATTGTCCACTGTTGAGCTGCTTCTTGCAGTGTGGCAGCAACTCCATGTCCCATTTGCGTTAGAAAACTCTTAGCACCATTCATAGAGCAAGCTCTACCACGGAGGTTGCAACCAATCGTGCTCCGCAAAATAACATTACTTTTGATACACAGTTATAGGTATGTATTGCAGGAAGTCTTATTGGAGTAAGAGTATTTTATAGTTTAATTTTTATTTTTTTATTTTAAAGAACTGACTGAAATGTGGCCTAGGCTTACGGGTTGTTCTGCTGGTGTAAGGTGCACACTCAGATGGGGAATATCAGCACTAGCAATGAGGCAAAAGGATGATCTGTGTAAACATTGTAATATACTTGAACTGTACTCCCAGCTGAAATCTGTCGCAACAAGAGTTGATAAGCACTTGTCTTTCAAAAATATATAATTTATTTTGCTCCACTTGATATGAGGATTTCGGACAAAGGGATACACCTGAAGAATGTTTGTATGTAAAGAATGTGCATTTTATGTTTATAGATCAATCAAGGATTTATGTAATGGGGTTGATGGAATGGAGTCCAAGGCCCATCATCGTAGGCCGCTCCCTTCGCTTGCTTGACTACTACACATTGGTAATTCAAATACATGGTTGCAAATTTTGACCGAACTAAGCATGGTGCTGTTTTTGAATAAATGATTTGAGCATGCAAGCTGTTTAATACGCTGTTAACATCGTTTTACATATACCAGTGAAAATGCTTATTTCCTTTAAGTAGCCTTGACATTCAAATCATTTACTGATTACAGCAAATGCAAGATCTTGCTTTACAGATGGTATTTATCATTAGGGAAAAAAACAGATATCCGGTTCACATCTTTTACTGGTACACAATTTTACTTTTGTAGCCACAAGCAAATTTCAGATGGTTTAAGACAAGTTGTGACTCATGTTATTATACCGAAAAGACTCTTACATTTTTCAATGTAACTGTCCTTAAATCCCAGCTTCCCACATTCTTGCACATTGTTCCCCAAAGGCAAAGGGCAGATTCTGAGTTTGTGTACCTTGGTTTCCTTCTTTTTGCAGTGGGGAATGGAAAGAGTTGGCTTCCTAATCCCAAATTCTGTAACTGGAGCACCTTCGTTGTTACAGATCAGACATGAGTTTGCTCATCTAGTCCTCTTTTCTGTGTGTTTTTTTTTCTACATTTGGTTTCGTGTAGTCTAGCATGCAGAATGGGGAAAGGCAACCCTGCAAAAACCAGAATGAAATGAAGGAACCGGTGATGGATGAACTACTGTTGTCTGTCATTGAAAAACTTGAACGCTTGAAAAACTTGAACGCTTTAGATACAACTTTATCCATTTCCTGTCTGTACTGTGCGCAGGTAAACTTAAAAAATAAGTATAGGAGCTGGCACATTCACATAATTTCTGAAAAAATATATAAATATACATGTATTTGTTTACATGCACATGCATATAGGTACATCTATAAATGTGTATATATATATATATATATTACTTCCACTCCTTTCCCTTGCACTCGTCGTCGCTGCAAACAGGAGCCCAGACCACAGTTAGGTGCTTCAAAAGGAATCTTTATTCGTCCGCTCTCAGGTAGTTAGACAGCCATACATATATATATATATATATATATATATATATATATATATATATATATATATATATATTACTCAATGGCGGCTGCCACTGTATAGTTAGGTCAGCATTCCCATAGGAAATTCTTTTTTTGTGTTGCTAATAAATTTGGCACTGACTGGCGAATCTCAACGAAACGTTCCCCAAAGGTGCTACTTTTTGACTAGTTTGTGCATGGAAAGATTCGGGGTGATCTGTCAAGCAGGGGCCGAAAAAAGGGGGGGGGGGCACAAAATGCAAAATCCCCATGCATGTTCCATAGACTTCTTTAAGAAGTGCTGCCACAAAATCTACCGAATGGAATTACACCAAAATTGGCAAGAAGCTATTCTGTTTTGTGACCTTTTTCAACTGCAAGACCTACACTTAGTAGATTGCTTAACTTTCTGATCCTCCTCCATGTACAGGTATTCAAATTTTTTTTTTTCCCCCTTGTGTCATATAAAATTAGAAACTGGATTTTTGTTTAGAGGGCGGTGGGGTTTATAAACCTTTCTCTAGCAGCAACTGAACTCCTAGTCTGGGTGAACCACAAATGTCAAACTAAACCTGTGCTTAACACTCTGATAACTTGGCATAGTCCGGCTCAACTTAGTGGCACCATGTTAAGTATGTAAGAAGCACACGAACCATAATAAAGCAAAAGCATAACACCAGAAAAAAACTCACACTTATTTAGAATAATAGAGAATGTTTTATTAAATTTATTTGACACCAAAACGACAAAAGTCCAATCAGTAGAGGCTAGACTTCTAAATTTTCATTTTTTTAGTATAAACTAGAAAGTGCTACATACCAGCTGTGGACATCTAGTCGCTCGATACTGGGGCAGTGTCGAAATTATGGCCGACCGCGATGGAGGTCGGTTTGGATACTCAAGGTGGATTGGCCTTGTTTCAGCTTACCTTCATTATTAGGAGACATTTTGAAGAAAATGTCTTAGTAGGTAAAGTTCAGCGGGGCAAGGCAGTTGGGTGTGTCAAGGAGGAGCTGTCGTCCGGGAGTCGCTGGACGAAGTTGCAGTGAAGATTTCTATGTTCCGACTTTGACACTTTTTGGCAGTGTAAAATCTCGAGGCTGATAACCCTGCTGCAAGGAGCCACTGAATCGAATTTGCTGCTGCGGAGAGGCCGGAGCAACAACAAGGCAAATCTGACCCTTTGGTTGGATTGGCCAGCAGGCAGGTCATACTCCCTTGTCGGTTCTCAGAGCAATCCCTGGCAGAAGATTTCCAGGTTTTGGGTGTTGCTGTTGGGCACCTTTAGCACCCGTTCCAAGGGTGCAGAACTGGAGGGGCACCACTTGGATGGTAGAACTCACTTCAAGTAGGGCCCAGGCGCAGCATTCAAATTGGGGCTTTTGTGTTCCTATAGCTCAGAACAGGATGCCAGCCAAATAGCCCTTGGAGTCACTCTGGTTTTCCTGGTTCAAGCAGCAAGGCAGTCCTAAAGCATCAGGGTAGTCCTCTGAAGGTTCAAGCAGCTTCAAGCAGCAGTGCATTTCTTAGGGAGCAGCAGGACAGTCATCTGAAGTATGAAGGTGGCCTCTACCAGCAGGGCAGTCCTCTGAAGTACAGGGGAGGCCTCCTGAGTGTCCTACGCAGGTCTAGGAAATTCTAGAGCAGGCCTCGAAAATCTACCCGCCTATGGCGAGTTCGATTTTATCAGGTCGAGCTATATTTAGGAACTACTCCCCCCCCCCCCCCCCCCCCCGCTCTGGTGAGTTGACAAAGAACATTTGTTCTCTTCAGTCAGACAGTGAAGGATCAATACAGATGCCTTTTAATCTTGTGTTTATCGTGTCACATTTGTCTGTGTTCAGAGACAAAGGTCAGAAGTCAGTTGCAATTACATTTCCATGTCTGATTGCAGAGTTCCAGGATTTTTTAAAGTGAACTGTCTGACATGCTGTCCCAAGTATGAAATAAAAGGCTGTAGGGTATCAGGTTTTTTCTGACACACACATGTAAATAGCTAATAAATCAACATTACAAATGTCTCTGTCTCTGTCTCTGTCTCTGTCTCTGTCTCTGTCTGTCTCTGTCTCTGTCTCTCTCGGCTCGGTCTCGGTCTCGGTCTCGTTCCTCCTCGGTCTCTCGGTCTCGGTCTCGGTCTCTCTCGGTCTCGGTCTCGGTCTCGGTCTCTCTCGGTCTCGGTCTCGGTCTCGGTCTCGGTCTCTCTCGGTCTCGGTCTCGGTCTCTGTCTCGGTCTCTGTCTCTGTGTCTGTCTCTCTCTCTGTCTGTCTCTCTCTCTGTCTCTGTCTCTCTCTGTCTCTCTCTCTGTCTCTCTCTGTCTCTCTCTCTGTCTCTGTCTCTCTCTCTCTCTGTCTCTGTCTCTCTCTGTCTCTCTCTCTGTCTCTCTCTCTGTCTCTCTCTGTCTCTCTCTGTCTCTCTCTGTCTCTGTCTCTGTCTCTGTCTCTGTCTCTGTCTCTGTCTCTGTCTGTCTCTGTCTCTGTCTCTGTCACTCTCTCTGTCTCTGTCTCTGTCTCTGTCTGTCTCTGTCTCTCTCTCTGTCTCTGTCACTCTCTCTGTCTCTGTCACTCTCTCTGTCTCTGTCACTGTCTCTGTCTCTGTCACTCTCTCTGTCTCTGTCACTCTCTCTGTCTCTGTCACTCTCTCTGTCTCTGTCACTCTCTCTGTCTCTGTCACTCTCTCTGTCTCTGTCACTCTCTCTGTCTCTGTCTCTCTCTGTCTCTCTCTCTCTTCTCCCCCCCCCCCCTTATGATGAGGGCCCAGCAGCTCTCACAACAATCATGTCGAAACAAGCCACGCATTGACAAAACCAAAAGACTGACCACCCAATGTCATACGTATGAACTTTACCAATGCTTGTTTATTTTCAGATTTCCTATATTGTTGAAACTGGTTTTCCATTATCGATATGTTTGGGGAAATTGTAGCATGCATCAACACATTTCACAAAATGATGCTTCAAAGTAATGGTACCTAAAATTTCACAGTAGTTTAGCAAAACGTTTTTTAACTAGTTGCACTTTTTTTTTAATGAACTTTTTATTTTGAAAGCAAAAAATCATCAATCTTGTTATCAAGATTTTGCATACATTTGCATCTAATCAGAGAAAATCCTGAAAGCATTATACATACCTTCATATTGTTAAACTTTGCAAACATATGTACACATTTTTATACTGGAACCACTGTCAGTAGTGCAGTCTGATCTTATATTTCCTTAGAGCGCTCACCCTAATAATAAAGGCTTTGTATTAATGAACCATAAATACATGTTAAAACAACATTAACACATGGACACAAATTTTACCTTAACTGCAGAAAATGCCCTCCCTGATCCATACTGTAATCTTGCAGCCAAATAATTTATGCTGCAGTGTGTTGAGCTAACTTGTCACAAAGACGTAATAAACATGAAAAACTGTTGTCCTTGACCCCAAACAATATGTCCTGGGCGTCGGGATATAGGAATTCCACACCCCTGTCAAGTAGATTATTCAAGTTACTCGACCTGCACGTCTAGTAACATTTTTAGAATTTGTCTAGGGCCGTAGAGTTTCCCCCCCCACCCCCACAGTTGGTTCTTGAATTTCCTTCATCCCTGACCAGGCTCCAGGAGGTCTAGGGTGACAAAAGACTGGTGTGAAGTTATCTGTGTGTGCTGAGACATCTCCTTTGAAATATAAGTGGGGAAGTGAGCCACTCTGGCCCCTCCCATCCTGGCTGGGATAGCCCATGCTGCCAATACTTAGTCCTCCTTTGTTTCACTGTCTAAGAGGACTACACAAATGCGAACTGTCATTCAAATCATAGTCCTGTGACTTAGCACACAGACTTCAGGCACCAATTGATTAGGACAAGAGAATGATACCTTTCTAACAGTGGCATTTTCAGAATTGTGACTAAAAACCTGACTTTACCATTAACAAGGATTTTAAATTACAATTCTTTGGAGACCAACCATGACATTTCTGCCTGTTCCCAAACAAATGTTCTCACTTACTAAATATAATAAGGTAACTGTTGGACCTGGCCCTTTTTGTAGGCTTATCCTAAGCCTTTTGCCTTCTTCCTCCTTTTTTTCTGACCTGTCTTTGTTGGTTTTATGACTCTGGGCACTTTACCACTACAAACCAGTGCTAAAGTGCATATGCTCTCTATCTAAATTGTATTTGTAATTGGTTTATCCATGATTGCCATATTTGATTTACTAATAAGTCCCCAGTAAAGTGCACCAGGTGTGCCAAGGGCCTGTAAATTAACTGCTACTAGTAGGCTTGCACTACTGATTGAGCCACCCACGAGTAGCCCTGCAAACATTTCTCCGACCTGCCACTACAATGTCTGTGAGTGCAGTTTTAAACTGCCATTTTGACCTTGCAAGTTCACCCACTTGCCAGGCCCAAACCTTCCCTTTTACTACATGTAAGTCACTCCTAAGGTAGGCACAGAGCTGCCCTATGGGCTGGGTGGCAGTGTATTTAAAGGTAGGACATTTGCTGTTTTGTTTTACATGTCCTAATTGTGAAATACTGCTAATTCCGTTTTCACTATTGCAAGGACTATCTCTCATAGGGTAACATGGGAATTGCCTTGAAATATCTTTTAAGTGGAGTTTGGGGGTCTCTGAACTCTTAATTTAAAAGTACATCTTTTGGTGAAGTTAGTTGTTAAATTGCGTGCTTGAAATAAATTGCGTGTTTGAAAAAAGTAGTCATGTTTTTTTGCTTAGCCATTCTGTGCCTCTGCCGGTGTGTAGAAACCACGTCTGGGTTAGGAGAAACGTGAGGGGTTAAGGATTAGTGGACATTCCGCTGGACATTCGCCAGAGCCAACCTGCACGAAGGGATGAAAGAGGTAGCCGAGTGGATGACGACCAGCCGCCTGAAACTGAACTCGGACAAGACGGAGGTCCTCATCCTGGGCTCTTCACCCTCCGCCTGGGACGACTCCTGGTGGCCCCCCGCCCTGGGCACCGCACCCAAACCGACAGACCATGCACGCAACCTGGGCTTCATCCTGGACTCCTCCCTCTCCATGACCAGGCAAGTCAACAACGTCTCCTCGGCATGCTTCAACATCCTACGCATGCTACGGAAGATCTTCTGGTGGATCCCCACCGAGACCAGGAAGACAGTCACCCAGGCCCTCGTCACCAGCCGACTGGACTACGGCAACGCCCTCTATGCCGGTACCACCGCCAAGCTCCAGAAAAGACTCCAGCGGATCCAGAACGCCTCAGCCAGACTCATCCTCGACATCCCACGAACCAGCCACATCTCCGGACACCTGAGAGACCTTCACTGGCTCCCCGTCAACAAAAGAATCACCTTCCGCCTCCTCACCCACGCACACAAAGCCCTACACGACCAAGGCCCGAGATACCTCAACAGCCGAGTCAACTTCTACGCTCCCAAACGCCACCTCCGATCAGCCAACCACGCCCTCGCCGCCGTCCCCCGCATCCGGAAAGCGACTACAGGAGGAAGGTCCTTCTCCTACCTGGCCGCCAAGACCTGGAACTCCCTCCCGACCGACCTGCGCCTGACCCAAGACCACCTCCTTCAGGAAGAAGCTGAAGACCTGGCTGTTCGAGCAGTAGCGGCTCCCCCCCCCCCCCCCCCCCCCCCCCAGCGCCTTGAGACCCTACGGGTATGTAGCGCGCTTTACAAGTGTCACTGATTGATTGATTGATTGACTCAAAGCTTTGGTGGGCAACTTATCAGGGTGGTACTACAGGACTTTACAGAGAAAAGCTATCGGGAGGCTTTTGCATATGAGAACATTACTATTGTTAAGTGGAAACAATTATCACTATACCGTTATGTGATGTGATTGATTATTTTATCAAAAGGTGACTGTGCTTAGTACCACTGGAAGATTATAAATTATTAATGAGATCTACTTTTGCATTGCTGCCCGACCATCATAACTTTATGAACTAAGGGCGGATGTGCATTGTGAAAAGGCGTGATTCCGATTTTTGGATTGCTGCTTTCAATTGTAATGCCTTGAAAAAGTCTGTGTAAAGACGAAACACGTGTCGGCTAAATCAAGTGCTGGAAATTTTAAATATTTGCATTATGAAAATAAAGACTTATAATCGACATGGATCAACCTCCTTGGATTCTTGTTTCTTATGAACATATCTTGTCAACTGTTTTTGCTTGAGAATTGGGATTATTTATACCCAAGGGTAAAATATACGTAATCAGGACTTTAAAAAGACTAATGGTGTGCTATTAAGGCCTCTACTTTTTGTGTGTAAGTTGGTGGTACATTGTTTTGTGCTGACAACACCTTTAGATAGTAGGTAAATGTTGGGGCTGTTTAACCACCCGTTCCCTTAACTATTAACAAATATTTCTACACAAGAAAATTGTTCTCGCATCAAATTGATTGTTTATTTTCTCCTTGTATGTGGTGGATGTGCGGGCATTTCCCTGTACGGGGAACTCTACTATCTGTTTGTGTCTGGGTTAGGATATAAGTTGGGCACTTGTGCTTTCACTCTAGACAGTTACACAAATGGAGCTGAGAGGTGCCTTGCGTATCCTGATGGGCCATCACCAGGCTGATGGGTCTTCCTGAGTTAGAGTGGAGGGAGGAGTTGTCACTGACACCTGAATAGGGCTGTGCCTTGCCTTACACAAAGCTGTCTCCAACCCCCTGTAGTGTCTGGAGTCTGGAGCTAGGTCAGGGAAAGGCAGGGTCTTGGGCACTACAAAGTCTTTCCTTTTGAAGTTTGCTTACTTCAGAGACAGATAGGACCTGTAGCACCCCAAAATCAGAGCACGTCTGGACTAAAGGACATTCTGCCAGGAAGAAAAGCTAAATGCTGTAGGAGGGACTGCCACTCTGCCTGTTGCTTTGTTGTGCTTGCCTGCTGCTTCTGTCCTGGGAGTGATAGGACTGGACTTGGCTTTCTACATCCTGCCTCCAAGGTTCTCCAAGCGCTTTTGCGTGCTTGTTTCCTGTTAAGAAGTTTCAGGGCCATCAAAGACTTAACCTACCGGTGCCGGGGCTCTTCTGCTAAGACTCATGACTTGCCAAGTGGGTCCAAATCTAGTTCCTGGATCCTTGGAAGTAGAATCTGGTGATCTGAAGACCAAAGCCACGCATCGACTCTCTGCACCTGTTTTTTTTCGACGCAGCTCTGCTGTGCGCCTATAGAATCGATACACCACCTGCTTTGTGGCTGACAAATCACTGCAGCCAGAGTCCTGAGCAGTATCACTGAGGTCCGTGGCACCCGCCCAGACTCCGATGCAGACCCCTGCTTCACTGCTGAAGAATCAATGTATCACCTGCTTGCAGCTGTGAAAAAGACACAGTGCCTGCTTCGCTGCCGCCGCATCGAGACAGCGCGTTTTGATTTTTGCCGCATTGTCCCTCGAAGCCGTCTCTTAATCCATGTCGCCCAGCAGTAAGAAACTGAGGCCGTGTGTCAGGAGATCGACGCATCACCTCCCCTTCCAGTAAGGAACCGCCTCATCACCTCCTCTGCATAGCGGTAAGGAACCGATACTTAACCTCCCTTGGCAGTAAGTTCTCTTTGTCCTGTGACTCCCTTACCCTGACTAGAGTGAGGGTCCCTACTTGGAAAGGGTGCAAATGACTGCCACCAAGAGATCCAATTTCTAACAGTAACCCAATATTATCCTATAGGAGAGGTAGGCATCACAGTAGTGAAAGACTGATTTGGGAGTTTTTCACTACCAGGACATGTAAAACATATGAGTGCATGTCCAACTTTTCAAATGCACTGCACTATTGTCTGTTTAGAACTACCTAAGGGTGACTTTGATATATCAGACAGTGAGTTTTGGGCCTGGCAAAGGGTTTATTTTGGCAGGTCGAATTGGCAGTTTAAAACTGCACACAGGCTGAAATAGCAGGCCTGAGACCGGTTTTAAAAAGTTATCACAGTAGCTGACACAACAAGTGCTGCAGATCCCTGGGTACATGTTGTACCAATTTTCTAGGGAGTTACACATAAAGTAAATGTGCTCATCAGGGGTAGGCCAATGTTACCATGTTTTAAGGAGTGAGCACACGCACGTTAGGAGTGGGAAAGGGCACAGAGACCTAAAGCCAGCTAAGACAAATTTCATCAGACAAGAAGGGAGGAGGAAAATCTGAGGAAAACCACCTGAAGGCTGACCAGTCTAACTGTGCCTAGAACTTCTACGACCATACCCTCCTTGTACATTAAAGATCCTGTGCAATGTTAAGATCCATCCAATTAATCCTACTTATTTGCTCAGAACATTGGTCCAAGCATCCATTCTGAGAACTGCCTCGGAGAGTGTGAGTATTTTGAGAAACCGTGTCGGTGATCTTCTTTGGGTTCATGGGTGGGGTGTGTGTTTGTTTGTATGTATGTATGTATGTATGTTTGTGTATGTGTGTATAAATATATATTTTTTTTTCTCACACGGGTGGAGATGGTTCCTTTGCAGTTAGGGTTAGGTCAGTGTTTTCTCATAAAAGGCATTTTTTGTTGTCTTAATAATGGGTACATTTTTCTAATCCACATGAATCTTTCCAAAACTAGTACATCTTCTTTGGGTTCTTCTTGGCAAGTTCAATGCATCTGTCCAGTGGATGTCAAAACAAATACAAGAGTGAAGGATCCAAAAGTGACATTTTCCATTTTAAGTCCCATAGGATTCTTTGCTCCTTGATATAGAAATAATTGCTAAACTAAATTACACTAAATTTGGCATGAAAACAGAACTTTACTTAATGATGTACCTTGCTTAGTTTAGTGTAAATCCAGGGTTTCGTTTTTGCAACATTGGTATTTTAAAGGTATTCTGCTTTGGGCATGAACGCGTAACATTTCTGAGACATTCAAACAGATAATTTGTGGATCAACCATGTTTTTGAAAATTCAATAAAAAAAATAAAGGTACCCCATTGGACGACAGTCTTTCCTTTTGTTGGCCATTACAGATTCTGCTAGGTTTTGATTGGCCGGCCTTCAAAGAAACAGTTCTGTTGAAGCCACCATTGCCCAATATGGTGCATCAAGCACTTTCTTGGGAAAAATAAAAGGAAAAGGGCAGCATGACCCTACCCTAAGCCCCAGGCGGATGCGTGTTTCAAAGGCACCCGATAATTACGTTATTTTGGAAAAATAAATGTATCGCAGGATTTATGGACCCATCAAAGGATCTGTAAATCCCTCTAGGTGTCCCACAGACCTTCCTAGTCCTCTAGATTTTGCAGTTATAAAAAAGATCAGTGTTTTGTTTTTGCAAAATAAAAAAAAAAGTATTCAGTACACTACTGGTCCATTTGGCTAACGGCCACACATGGGGGTTGGCTGAAGGCAGTTCACCCGACCCTGCTGAATGCCGTGCACAGCTTGGTTTGGCTGCCTTCTAAGCGCTGGACACAGGGCCTGGCCAGAGGCCTGACTCTATGGACAACCCCCTGCGTGAGCTGCCACCCACGGAGAGGTAAATGGAGTGCATTGGACAGATGCCAGGCCCTACACCCAACCATGCTGCGCAAGGCCAAAGGTTGTGCACAATGGGGGTTGGCTGCCTTCTGGGGGTTTTTAATAGGGCCTGGCAGGGTTCCACTCAACCCCACTGCACCCAACCAAAGGCCATCCCTAATTGAGTTGGCCACCTGCGTCACTAACTGCAGTGCTTATGACCTCACAATATTTATACCTATAGATAATTCCTAAAAGCGAAATATAACTAAACAAATTAATGATGCTTCATTCATAGTCCTCTCCATCAAAGTGATATGGGTTAGCTGAAATGTAATCTGATCTGTAAGATGATTTACTGCATTTGTAATTGCATCGGTTTCATTAATGGTGACACTGTTCTGCCAGATGGCATGGGTTGGTGCCTTTTATTGCTACAAATATCGAGCCACCGTGGGGCTTGGTGTTTAGCGCCTGGAGTGTAGCCTTCCTTATTTTCTGCTTGTTCCTGTGGGAGGAGATTACACAGCTTCTTATTAAAAAGCCTTATTTGAAGATGGCGAATTTCTGCAGTCTTCTGAATTTCTAATAATGATTTTCTATGTTCAAGGTATTGCGTCATTTTGTTCCTGTTGCAAACGTACCCCTTAAGGAACCTTCCCATAATTTGCTACACTCAATGGATTTGTTTTATTAGTTCCGCAGAGACCACTCTGAGTTGAACAAGTCAATAGCCCAGATGTTGAAAGCTATGTAACATCGAATCAAGTTAGGCCACAAATCACTTGCTTGTAACCCTATGAAATCTCTTCAAATGTGTCCCATGGGATGGTCGCTCTCTGATAAACTGGATATGAGCTTGTGGCATGCAGCAGCATATTGTTACAATATTTATTTTAGAAAGCCTCCGCTGTTGACTGTCCTCCTTAAACTGCAATAGAAGTGTCCAAAAAACGCTGTGTGGAATGTTAATCCCAATCATTGATTTATAATCTTGTATTAAACATAATACAGTACTCATCAGTGCCGTAGCAAACGAATAAAAATAATTTGGGCAGTTCCATAGAACTGCATGCTTCAGTATTGAATACTGTAATGTTCAAAAGTGGTGATCTCTTCATACTACCCATGAAATAAGAACTTTAAAGTGGAAACTGGTTTACAAGGCAGTACGCCAGGATGGTGATAGTGTGGACTAAGGCGTACAGTCATTTCATGCAAGTGCAAAATTACATCGGTTCCAGATTTATGTGTGAAGACTGACTTCTGTTTCACACATCATATGAAACATGTACTGTTCTAGGGTTTTTACGGGTTTCATGTTGCGTAAATCCATGTATCTCTCCGGTATGAAGCAATAATATCAGAAGCATGATTTTTAAGGAAAGTATAGCCTGATCTTTCTGAGTCATTAATTCTTGATTTACTGAAGTGCGGGCTTTCCTGACAGCATCTTGTGCCCAAGTTCTTGTAATGAAGATAAGAGCGATTATTGTTTCATTTGAGATGCTCAGAGGACCAAAAGCTCATATTTTTCATGAATCTGTAAGGACATGGAAAATGATTATCTGTTTTAAAATAGCAATGGCAGAAAATTAACCAGTCAATTCACAAAACTTTCCAAATTGGTGTTTATGTATGTTTGTAAAGCATACCTTCACCCCTTTCGGGCATATGGCTTCTAACTAAAGGATGTTTAATGTTCCACATCTAAGTAGTACAGATAAAAGTTTGAGTGGTCCTGTCTGGATTCAACTTTTCAATGAAAGAGGTGGTATGCACACCGTATTTTACTCATTTGTAATCCGTTTTGTCTAGACCATGTTTAACAAGCTGTACGAATTGCGTGCGGAACTGGGCTGTGCATACCCTAGATGCACTTGAACATATACGAACATGTGGGGAGCGCGTGATGCACATTCCACTCCCAGACGCACTGCCGTCTGGGAGTGGAACGTGCATCACGCGCTCCCCACATGTTCGTGGATTCAACTTTTCACCATGGTGTAAATCATAGATTCCTTGAGTGCATGTTTTAGTCAATTAAGACAACAGGCCCAGTCTTTTTCGTGAGGGAAAGAAAAGTACAACAAATTTGTAGAGCATCTCAACAGGCCGAAGTGGGTACAGATCTGACGTATAGGGCCTTAACAACTCCTTGAATCTTTGAAAGAAAAGCATGCTTTCCCCAACGAGCTCTCCGTAGCAGTCCTAAAATAGGGTCCAGAATTGTCTTTGGTGCTGGATAGAATGCACATTGTCCTTATCGAAATGCCTTCAGGGAAAAATACTTCACCGGAAACCACTCATGAATCGGGCATGTAAAGAATATTTATTTGCGGGGGGCGGAGCTTGCCGGCGACGATGGCGGACGTGTGAGCGCTGTGCTCTCCACCTTAGCCCTCGCACGATCCTGTTAACGATCCTGAACTGCGGAGCTGCTTGGCGGATGAGACGGGGGAGTCCTCTCTGCGCCCAGCGGGGCTGAACGCGAGCCCCTTCTGCCGACGGTGGGGCCGTGCGGTGCGCCGGAGGCGAGTGGAGTCGCGCCTGCCGGACCAGGCCGACATCCCCGGACTTCCCTTGGGGAGCTCCCCGGCGTGCGTGCTGCGACGTGCGGCTGGGGCGTGGGCGGCTGACCCGGTCCGCCGGAATCACCTGCGGATCTGCGGTGGGCCAGTGGAACAGAGGTGCGGGCATCTCCGGAAGGAGCTGTGGATCCGGGTGACCCCATCGGGGGAGAGGAATGCCCGTTACGCCCTGATCCTGGCACTGGGTGAGACTGACGCACAAGGCTGCCGAGGTCGGCGGTTTGGGCCTGGCAGAGTCGCTACATTGAACTGGCTGCCCTGGGGACTTCTGCCGGTCGCTGCCCTCCAGTGCAGTGGGTCTTCGCGGATCAGCGGCCTCTGAGGTTGGTCCTTCTCTGGGACGCTAGCAGGCGGGGTGGGGGACCCTGAGGCTGAAGTGGAGCTCCTGGCGCTTCTGTGCCGTAGCGGTTGGCGCACCCCTTGCCCAGTGACTTGAAGTGTGCTCCCCGGTGACGGGTGCGAGCCTGCGGGGAGTCCCGGAGGCGAAGAGCCTGGCAGCCATTCTGGTGAGAAGTGATTGTCCCGACTACTCCCGGTGCACGGCCCCCTACCCGGGCCGGTGGTAGTGTCGAGGCCTGCAGGTGGTGGGGGTGACCTCGTGTGCTGTGCGGCGTGCCGAGGACTGGTGTACGGACCTGCGCTGGGGTCTTGGGATCCAGCGACCCCGGCTACTGCGGGTGACCCGGCTGTCTGCCCTGGTGGGGGTGTGGTGGTGCCGCCCTCGCGTTGCCTCGCTGTGTCGGTGCTTCGGGGGCCCTAAGGCTTGGCAAGATATCCCGCCCTGGTGTGACGGGCCTGGTGGAGCAGCGGCCACACAACACCGCCATGGGGAAAGGCGACAAGACAGCCTAAACTCTACTTTGACCCGCGCAAGGCGAAGGGACCTGCCAGTACGGGGCCGGAGGCGCTGCCTCGGAGAGCTCTACAGGCGCGGACATCAGGGAAATGTTGGTGGCGATGGAGAAGGGCCTGCAGGGCAGTCTGACTGCGATCGACGCCAAGCTGGACGCTCTCACATATCGCATGGACCGCATGTCGGAGCGGGTGGACAAAAATGCGGAAAGACTTGACATGGCTGAGAAGAGAGTCACGCAAGTGGAGGAAGTCCAAACAGAGTGGGATGCGGACCGCAAACAATTCAGTAGATTGCTCCAGGTCATCCAGGATAAGTCTGAGGACTTAGAGGCCCGCTCGAGGAGATCGAACATCCGCATCACTGGGGTGGCGGAGTCGACACATACTGGGAGGATGGAACTTTTTGTGGAAAAGCTTTTGCATACCCTGCTGGGGGAGGAGGTGTTCTCTCCCATGTTCGTAGTTGAAAGAGCCCACAGATCGTTGGGGCCCCGTCCCAAGCCGGGTGCACCAGCGAGACCAATAATAGCAAAACTGCTGAATTACAGAGACGGGGATGTGGCACTGCGGGTGGCCAGAGAAAAAGGCAAGTTGCAATTTGAGGGTATGGACATCTCTATTTACCCAGACTTCATGGCGAAAGTTCAAGAAGAGCTGAGACATTTCGCACCGTACAAAAAACAACTTCGAGACCTCGGACTGGACTACGCGATGCTCTACCCGGCGAAACTCAGAATTAACAGGCAGGGCCGCTCGCATTTCTTTACTGACCCGAGGGAACTGCAGAAATCCTTGAAGGAATGGTCTAGGGACCGGCGGAATAGTCAAAGGGGCCACGAAGACACTCTTGCGGAGGCCTCAAACCTGGAGGGGCAGGACTAGTTGGCTGTTGGTAGCCTGGCTTGGCAAACGGCCAGGCCGATCGGATCCGCATGTTGGGCGGGGGGTGTGTGCTGCTCTGGCGGAGGCTGGGGCGCTTGGAGCTGCATGGACAGCGGCAGAAGGTATGGCCGCATTTGTGAACTACGCAGCTGCCCCCTGGTGAGACATTTCTGATATATAGAGCGTGGTTAAAATTTGTGGTCCTAATTGACCAGTTCTCTTGGGGGTAAGTGTAGTGGGTCTGGCGGGCTGCGGGCTTGCTTGCTCCGAGCGCGTTGTGGTGATGGGGCCCTCCTTCGGTCTGTCTTGGACACTTGCTTGTCTTGCCTGAGTCTGGGTCTGCTTGTGTGGGTGTGGATCTGTTGCACAGGCCTCTCGGGGCCATTGGCACTGTTCCGTTCGGCGGTGGGCTTGATCACCTGTGGGGGTTGTGGGGAGCCCCCTGGTACTAATGGAGGAGGAGGGAGCGCAGCTCGAGCAGTACGACTATGCGGGGGCAGGGTAGTGGGGGCACGTCATTACCCTGGATTGTTGACAGGTTGTGATTGTTTCGGTGCCCGGTAACCTCAGCCCTAGCGCTGTTGACTTGCAGGGTCCCTGTGGGGGCCGGTTCGGGGAATGTTCGAGGGGTGTGTTTGTTGTATTGAGGGGTGGAGGGAAGGATCGGGGTCCTGTCTGGCCAGGTTGGGGGTGGTCGGCTGTGGGTGGGGGGTGGGTTCGGGCTGGGGGTTGGGGATGCGCACGATCTACTGAGTGACATGTCTCCTGTTCTCTTGCTGTATGTTTGGACTGAGTTGCCTGGTGACTGCCAGGGGTGGCCCTTAGCATAGGGACTATCTCTGTGGCTTCTATGGCGCGTGGTTACAGTGATGGAGGACCCTAGCGATAAGCATGGCGATAACGATACCATGACCCTGAGAGCGTTGACGTGGAATGTCAGGGGGTTGAATGATTTCCGTAAACTGAGAAAAGTGCTGAATTATCTCCGCAGGCACCACATTGATCTGGCGCTTATACAAGAAACACACCTCCCTCCCCCCCCCCACGAATAAAATGCTCAATTCGAGGGGCTTGGCGGGTAACAGCGCAGCGGCGGGCTTCACTACACACTCCAGGGGTGTGGTCACATGGGTAAATCCACGATCCAACCTGACACTGACGGTACTGGAAGCGGACTCGGAAGGGCGCTATTTAATTGCCAGATGCGTAGGGAAAGGACATGACCTAGTGGTTGTTAACGTTTATGGCCCTAATTATGACAACCCCGAGTTCTACACCGCGCTGGCCGCACACTGTCGGCGATATATACACGCCAGGATGGTGTAGGGGGGCGACTTTAATTTCACATTTAACCCGTCCGTGGACCGCTCTTCTGGTTCGTTGCGTCGCCCGGCGGCTGCTGCCTTGCACTTGCAGGCGGAACTGACTAGACTTGATTTGGTGGATGCCTGGAGACACGGACATCCAGGGAAAGGGGGATATACGCACTACTCTGCATTCCATGACGTGCACACTAGAATTGACTACTGGCTGGCATCTCAGTCGCTGCTTGCGGTGATTAAGGGGTGTGCGGTCCTACCGCGGATGCTTTCGGACCACTCCCCTCTTCTCCTAATACTGGATACCTCGGTCAAACGTATCCCGCCGTTCACATGGCGGCTGCCACCTTACTCACTGCTAGACGAGGTATTTAGGGGTGAATTGGTGGAAGATATAGAGACCTTCTTTGATAAAAACTTGGGCTCTGTTCAGAGTTTCCAAACGGTCTGGGACTCGTTCAAAGCCTATATTCGCGGCATGGCAATGGCCAAGCACTCCGGTGTCCTTAACCTCTTCAGTGCCCATGACGAGATAGTCTCGTCATGAACCCCGCCCGCTAATGTAACGCCCGGCACAGGGCGGGGAAAGGGCGTGGCACTGAAGGGGTTAAGTTCATACGACAGAGGCTGAAGACTATAGAGACGCAACTGGCACAGCTGGAAGAGCGACATCGGACGTCTGCGGACCCCGATGTGGAAGCTAAGATTCAGGCGTTGGTCTCTGAGTACAACAGGGAAGCGGACAGGGAAGTGCAGCATATGGGCAAGTATGCTACGGCCCGTACATATGGGGAGAGTGAACGCCCGGGCTCCTTGCTTGCGAGGATACTGCGTAATAGCAGGAAGCCTCTGGTCATCGACGAGCTGGTCACCTCTGCCGGCACAGTGGTTACTGGTGAGGAGGCGATTGGTGCCGAATTCAGAGATTACTATGCTGGGCTTTACACATCGAAGTCCTCTCAGATGGAAGAGGAAATAGAGGACTACCCCAGTTATATCAAAATGCCCTTCTTGTCCAACTCTCAGAGGGAATTTCTGTCGCTGCCCATACAGCAGGACGAGATTCTGGAGGCGCTGGAGGGAATGAGATCTGGCAGCGCCCCTGGAGCCGATGGGCTGACGGTGGCCTTTTACAAAGCCTTCAAGGATAAGCTCCTCCCCCACCTGATTATGTTATTTGATGACATATGCCAGGATGGCTGCATGCCGGATACCATGAGGGAAGCGCTTCTAGTCACCATCTTGAAACTTGGGAGGCCCCCTAACTTGTGCGGATCATATCGACCGCTTTCACTGATCAATGTTGACGCCAAGTTGTACGCCAAGGTTTTGGCCACGCGCTTGGCGCTGCTGGTGCCGGAACTCGTAGCGCCGGAACAGGCGGGCTTTATCCCGGCCAGAAATCTTACATATAGTCGTACAGTACTGGGAACCATGCAACATGTGCGCCCAGAGCGCAAAGCCTTGGCCCTTTTCCTGGATATGGAAAAGCCGCTCGACTCAGTGGAGTGGCCCTTTATGGTGCGGGTATTGCGGAAGTTCAGCCTGGGAGAGCCCTTTTTGCAGATGCTGGGAGCATTATATTACCGACCCACTGCCAGGCTGCGAATGGGCGATCGGGTTACAGACTCCTTCGATGTAAGCAGGGGAACCAGGCAGGGCTGCCCCCTTTCCCCTCTCCTGTACGCCCTAGTGGCAGAACCCCTGGCGTGCGCAATCAGGGAGTACCATAGATACGAGGGTATTAATTTTCCCACCTATAAGATCGGTATTTCCACATATGCAGACGACACGCTGCTATACGTCCAGGACCCGGAGGAGAATCTCTCGTCTATACTGAGGGAGGTGGTCAGGTTTGGGGCCCTGTCCGGCCTTAAGGTGAACTGGAACAAGTCGTTGGCGTTCCCGCTGACCCCGGTCACTTTGCCGTTTCAGATGGACTACCCACTGCAGTGGACGACTGATTCAGGCCGGTACTTGAGGATTCGACTCCACAAGGACCCGGAGGTGCTACTCAGTGAAAACTACGGAGTGGCATACGCCAACCTAGTCGAGGACGTAGAGACGTAGAATCGGCATCCCCTCTCTTTGCTGGGCAGAATAGCCATCATGAAAATGGTGGTTTTGCCAAGTTTCTTGTTCCTATTCAATAACATCCCTATCGTTCTGTCCAAGGCCTTTTTTAAGCAGATGACCCAAACCCTAGTTAAGCTGGCTTGGGGTGGTAAACAGCCTAGAGTCCGGTGAAAGGTGTTAACCCTACCATACGAGATGGGAGGATTGGGGGCCCCGGACATGGAGAGATATTACAGGGTAGCCCAGGCGGCCCACCTGCACGCGTGGATACATGCCAGCCCGGATGTCCCACATGTGATCCTAGAGCGACTGTTTGCAGATCCGCTCCCCTTACCGGCGATTGTCTTCCAGCCAGTTGATCGCACTGTGGGACGATTGGACTCCCACAAAGTCACGAATCATGCCTGGCAGGCGTTAATGAGAGCGCACGATTGTGCACTTCTGTACTCCCCCCCTGCTGCCGGTGGAGTGGGCGATCTGGCTCCCCCCGCTACGTGAGAGGGGAGTGGTGCAGGCATTGGGCACGTTGGGCATTGCACGGATGGAGGATTTGTTTATTGATGGGGTAGCCAAGACATGGGAACAGATCGGGTCGGCGCAGCCTGCGCCCACGCTATTGCAGCGCTTTCAGTTCCATAGGGTCTGTCGGGCTCTCTCGGTCCTGCTAGGTCCGGGCATGTTGGAGCCCCTGGAAATCCCGGAACTTACTTATGTCATCAAAACGGTGGCACCGTCCAAACTGATTACGAACCTCAAAAGAATAGGGGACCAGCAAACGGCGCACCAATGCACCGCAGCGAGGCGAGCCTGGCAGACGGACCTTCAAATGGAGATCACCGACGAGATGCGGAAATCCTGTTGCGCCAGCACCAAGAAGGTATCGCTAAATGGCCGTCACAGATTGGTGCACTTTAAGTACTTGCAGCGGGTGTATTATACCCCGGAAAGATTACATAGGTACGGGCTCTGCCAATCTGCGGAGTGTGAGCGTTGTCATTTCCTAGTGGCCGACTTCATGCATATGGCCTGGCACTGCCCGGGAATTGCTAAGTTTTGGGCGGAGGTGTTCCGGGAGCTGAGTCCGGTTCTGGGAAAAGAGATACCGCCCAACCCATCCCTGGCGCTGCTGGGGTACTCCCGGCCCCTTCCTTTGGCGCTGCGACGCCTGGCAGATATAGCGCTGTTAATCGCTAGAAGGGTCGTTGCGATCTGCTGGATGAGAGGGCCACTTCCCACTAAAACTGTGGGCCGGTGATATGCTGTACTGCTGCACACAAGCGGAGACGTACAGCGAACTGCTGCCGCCGAAAAGTCGCCCCAAGAACTTCTGGGGGTTGTACAGAACGTTTTTGACTGCCGGGGTCACTGAGACGGCTGGCCGGGAGGGGTCGCTGGGGGAGGAGCCCGGTACACGCACTCTGGCCGAGGGAGACACGGGACATGATCAGGACTCCGGGTGTGCACGATTGTGAGGGTCCCTGGCCCGTGGGTTGGGACGGGTGACTGCCCGTGGGGAGTGTGTACGGGTACACTTCGGGTCTGACTGGGTCGCTTGAGTGGGGGCATTTGGAGAGTGAATGTGTAACGCAGGGTGGCATGCTGACTGACGGTGGAAGTGTGCTATGGCTAGCTGCGTCTGGACAGTGGGATTGAGGACACGTACATGTGAGGAAGAGTGACATGAGGAGATGGTGAATGTGCGCTGGGGGGGGGGGCGGGGGTGGGGGTACGAGATACGACTGGAACCTACAGGGGCTACGCCAGGTTTGCAGGCTCCGGTAGTAAGTTTATGCTTCTTATGCATACCTACAAGCTGTTACATGGACTGGGGACGGGTGTAGTCTCCACTCGCAGTCACGGTCATGATTGGGCTCTAGTATGTATTGGGTAATTGAGACGCCGCCGGTCCTCCGGGATGTCGGCTAAATGGCCGTGTAAGAGACACTGGGGCGACCCGTCTGTCTGGCGGAGCCCTCTCATTGTTGCGAGACTTGTGGGCGGTTTGCCCTGTGTAACTCCTTCATGTCAATAAAGGTTTTTGAAAAATCAAAAAAAAAACAAGACTATTTATTTGCCTCCTAACCTGTTAAGACGAGGAAGCTACATGAGGGTGAAATTCAGTCTCAAGGCTCCCAATCAACTCAAAGGCTGCGGCCCAAGAGTTATGCAATACCGGCTGCATGGTTGAAGAGTGCAAAAGGAATGAAGACGACTGGGAATTTTCCATGTTGCCAGTCCTAAATTTCTGATTAGAAAATACATTAAAGGCCATCTTCTGCAGTCTCATAACCAACTTCTGCTTTAACATCTCCAATTTTAAATATTTGAGATGGAAGGACAGAGTCTTTCAAAATGATAGGAGCCGGGACTTAGAACAAAGTCTCCTTGCCCACTTCAGCCGTCTTTCTGATGTCTGCTGCAGATGTGAGGATATCTCCAAACACTCTACAATTCACTTGCAGTCCCTTATTCATCCTGCTAATACCACCCATATGACCCTGAAAAATATGTCCTGACAACTTCCTGGCCTCTGTTAGTCTCTAGTCACCCAAAATAGAATAGAACACACTTCATCCTGCCACATTCCCACCCAGTGTTCCAGCTGCCTCATCACATAAAAACATATATATGCCCCTCCCCACACTCGCCAAAATTTTTCTTCTGAGCTCTCGCATCCCATAATGGGCTGCTTCTACTACCTGACAGATTTAGGGCCTTCAGCTCACTCTGCTGGAGACCGACAGTAGTGTTTCCCTTCCCGTTATTTCTGAAGACTTCACAGTGCCAGGGGACGAGGCCAGCAGGTGTGCTGCAGAGCCTGCATCTCATTCGATCCTTTTGTACCGTTTAAGACCCAGAGGAGGAAGAGTAAGATGAAGGAAGTCTTTAAGCACCTGTGCTGTCTTTTAGTCTGTGGAGAACCAGGGAAGTTGCTGGAAGGTAGCCACAGACCTTGAGAGATCAAGACAGCATCCACTCAACGATTGACTGCAGCAGACAGGCTCTCTTACATTGTATAACAACTCTTTTCTGAAGCTATAACCATTAAGGTACAGAAGTGGAATGGCTTCACAACTAAGTTTATTGGCTATTGTTTTTTTAGGTCTCGCCTGAGCCAGCGCATGCGCTGCCCTGGCGAGACATTTAGTAAGCAGCTTTTCGAAGTGCTACCTAAGCGGCCAACAGTTGCGGTCACGCGCACAAGCGCGCGCGCCATGCTCTGCCTCTCCAATAACTGCTGCACGCGCATCCCTCGTTTTCTTTCACTTTCGCGCCGCGCGGCCATTGCTTATTTTCAACTCCTGGGCTTGTTTTAAGCAGGTAATAAGGTTTAAAATGTGATAGCTGCCCTGGCACATTAATGCGCTGCTGTTTAAAAACGACTATTGTCCTTTAACTGTGGCTTTCGATTCAAGTACTTTTGTATGAAATACGCAGTTTGTACTTTCCGTTTTTATTCCCCCTTCTCAATATATTTATGGGTCTAGAATACGGAGTGCGTACAGGGCCTTTGTATCATCGGGAGATTTATAGTGAGTCATTAAAATCTTTCGCTGCTTATTACACTGCCAGGAGAGTAGTCATTCTGTGCTGCGCCTGCATCGGCTCACACTGAAACATATGAACCGCTAACCCTGTTTAAGACACATTATTACTTTTTGAAGGACTCTTAACTGAGTGAACTTACTCAGACAGGAAGCAATGAACGCAAATAGCTGAGGCATTTAGGCCTGTGTGATGGCAAATGCCCTGCAGCCATAGGTCAGTACTGGAGCATGATTGGTCAATCTCAAGCCACCGAGTACTGTTGGGGGGCGGGGTCGGTGTTTCTTCCATAACAGGCATTCTAATTGACTTTTGTTTGGCACGTTCGTTTTAAATTAAAAACACACATGTAGCAGTATAATAACAGCTCGGTAATTCATTTAAAAAATCTAAGATAACTCAATTGTGAATCTGATCAGCAGGGCCGGGCTGCGAATTACAAGTAGTCCTTGTTAAAAAAAAAAATGTCAAACAAAAATATTTCAAACAAGCCCAGCTCCCTAACTCACTTCTCTTGCTCTTTCTCGTGCCACCCTTCCTTTCTTACTCGACCTCTCTCTCCTTTGTCTCTCGCCCCTCTCTCCTCTCCCTTCTCTTGGCTCTCTCCCCTGAATGCCCTGGTGTGTTTGCTGCAGTTAACCGTAGGAGCTGGAGAGGGTGACAGGAGGCTATGCGCCCTTAAAAACTGGAATTCAATTAGTCAGCCCTCGGTGAAATGCCCAATGGAATAAACAGCCAGTTAAACCCTGCTCATCAAACTCGGGCCCCGGCACAGGACATTGAATATAGGGAGAGTGGAGCTCTGCTCTGGACTACGTTTCCTGACTGCCGGAGCGTTCACTGTAATGGATGACTGCTATACTATTTTACATTTTGGTGTAAATTAAGAATGACTCTGAATGGGTGCATGATAGTGTGTAGCAGTGATTAATTTGTAAAAAATAAAAATGAGTGAATGCCGGTGCCACCAATGCTCCTCCGCTCAGAAGGCTGCTATCGAGGCCTATGTGAAATCTGGTCAATTTAATAGCACCTAGGTGCCTTCTTCATGACACTTGTACATTCCTAAAACACATCAAACATTCCTGTTATGTAAGGCTTTCTTGCACAGAGAGGCGGTATCCAAGGCGCTCATAAAGCACACATATGCCAACAGTACTGGCACATGTATGCAGAGGAATTTCTCGGCACTCTACTTATTCACATCGACACATCACCAACAAGCATTGGCATAGCCAATAGGTCTCGCCTTTGGGACCTTATAAGTGTTTAGCCATGCAACAGTTGGGGTTGTTGCACTAAGGATATTGTGCTGCATACCTAAATACTTATAAGGTTCCAAAAGCGAGACCTATTGGCTATGCCAATGCTTGTTTTTTTTTTCTTACCCCTCCATGGCACTTTCCTTTGTATCCCCAGTTAGCTTTAGTAATTGTTTTAAAGTATCGTCATGGTAAGATAACAGATTTCTAGCACGTACATTTTTTTTCACTATGGACTTTGTACATATTGTTTAATTAGAATAATTGCTTTTCTACCATGGATTCTATTGCTCAAAATCGCTGGCACACCTTTTATGATTATTAATGCTGCACTTTATCATTTTGCATGATCAATTAATAAAAACGTTTTACTGTGTAAACTCCATTGGCGCTACAATGGTTATTCTAATTTTTAAATACAGTCTACAGAAATAGTGGCATTTTCTACCATGGATTCTATATTTTTGGACCTCTTACACATTTTTGCGATCATACATGAAGCACAATGTAATGTTTGCTACTGTGCAAACTCCAATAACCCTGCAATGACATGTATTACTTTAATGAAATCCAATACACAGTGGTTTCTGGGTCAGACTTCTTTTGCATTTGTAGTTATTGGCTTGGGACATTGTCAGCCCCATCCAAGATCCACCCACAGCTGTAGGTATTTTATTCGCACCATATTTCAGGTGACCGCTTGGGTGTATCCTCATGCCCCCTTTGGCATGACGAGGGGTTATTTTACATCAAAAACGTTTGTTAGTGAATCTCCGTGACTTTTGCTGTGCTCTGCACCGCTCAATAGATGGGTGAGATGGACAGTAACGGTGTGCAAAGTTACGTTTACTTATTTTTCCCTCAAACGTTTGAAAAGTTTTTAAAGAAATTATGGGACATAACTTTTTGTATAAGTGTTTTCTAAGTAGGAGAATTTTCACAAAAACCTTTTGAGACAAAATGTATTTCAAAAACATTATTCTGAAGACTACTCTCATAAGCATAGATAGTAAAAATGACATCTCCACAATGTGAAAGATACTCAAAAGTACCCACCTTCGCCCACTTCTAAATATACTCACTTAAGAAATTGTCAGCATAGGAAGGCTGTGGAAGTGTCTTTGGCACTCTTGTTCCTATAGCAAAAGTTAAACTACGTCTTTTAGATCTTGTGAAAGACCTTTTGTAGGCTTACCAAAATGTTGCAGTAGGCTTTCAGCCCCCATTGCTTACCATTGATTGGTGTTGTCATTCCTATTTGCTCCTCATTCAGTGGCTTTACTAGTCCATTGTGTTTGCAACTACTCTGGAGCATAGCCTCTTCCCCATCGTTTTGATTGTCTGGCTTATATCCTCCAGTGTTCTCTTTTAGGGAGCTACAATTTTTATTTGTGATTAAGCACTACATGCGAGCACCTTTTCCAGCTCTCTCCCTCACAAAAAGTATTCCCGCACCCAAAGGATTCCCTCCCCACACACTCCATGTTGCTCGCCTTTGTTTGCTTGACCAACCTGCAAAACACCACTGCTCCCACACTCTGCTTTGCTCTCTTCCTTGTCTGCTTCTCCCCCCCCCCCCCATTCTTGTGGTCTCCCGCGTTTTTGGGAAACGGCATTGACAAAGGCAGTAGGTCCAAAAGCTGAGACCGATTGACTTTTCCAATGCTTGTACTTGGTTGTTCTCAGACCTTGCCAGTCTCCAGTGAACTAACCATTACAGTTTCTGCAAAATCTTTCTTCCTCCTAGAATGTGTGCCTAATTCTTTTTCAGGAACCTTTAGTGGGTAACTGCGATGGTGTCTGTCAATTTTATATGTTCTTCGGTCACCCTCCAAAGGACCATTACTTAACATTGGTTGGCTTTATTGTGACACTCATTTGCGTTCTTCTTATTCTTTACCATGTGTGGGCTTTGGTTCCTCCCTCCATGTTGCACATGCGTACTTCTTCCTCTCCTTCCCGCATTGCTTTCTTGGCCCTGTGTTTCTCTCCCCAGCTCCACGTTGCCCTCCATCACGTTTGCACCTCCCCAGGAAAAGATCAAGGCTTGCCGTGCAAACGTCCGAAAAATGTTCTTCTTTTTCCCGTCGGCAAATAGGTGGTAATTAAACGTTTCATCAACCTGAGATCGTGATACCTCGGTAATTGGCAGTGGCATCTTTTCCCTTATTCCCACAGTCTGCAGGATATAAACGTGGCCGGACACTGATAGACCAAATGTATATGTGCTTAATATGTTAGTAAGTCCATGGAAGATTTTCGAAAGGTGAGCTGTCCGAAGACCATGAGGTGTGAAATAAATCAATAAATATATTTTTGAAAATGTCCACTGCACAAAGGGTTGTTCATCTTTATGTTTTGAATGCATTATGTCTTGTATTTGCGGCCAGCAGATTTTACTTATTAGGAAAGAATATAATTTCCTGAAGCATTTTATAAATTTTTTCAAAAGAAGGTACCCAGTCAGTCATTTAAGTAATTTGTAGTAAATTGTTTAATGTTATTTTTAATGTGCCTCTTAATCGTTGCAACCTGTTTCTGCTGTAATAACGCGATTGGCCGTCCGATGTTTTGGTAAACGGAGGACTTTTTGTAGGATTTTTGTATGAGAAGGGTATGGCATTTTGAACAAATTATATGCACTTAGGTGAATTTATTAATCCAATAGATTTTTTTGATTTTTTTCTGAACACCTCGAAAAAGATGATCGTCTCGAAATGATTAAGCAGATTGCATTCTGCCCGTTTAATTTACTCTCGAGTTAGGACTTAATTGTTTTGCCTTTATCTTCACTTAAAATTAAAAACAGCACTTACAAAATTACATTTTCAACATGAGCTGCGAAATAAAACCGAACTCTCCCGATTGCCGCCCCCCCCCCCCCCATCTAGCCCCCCCCCCCATAATTTTTACTTGAAAAATGATGATTTCAAATTACTTTGTAGGGAAGAATAACATTGCTTAAAAAAATGTGAATCTACCGGTTTAGGAAGGGGCAAACGTGCTCCTACAGCATTTGAGCGCACCAGAAGATGCGGGAGCGTTGCCTCACTCGCTAGTTTCAAAGTTAGATGTACAGTGTCATTTGATGTTGTTTTTTGGGTAGTTGAGGCATTCTGTGGCATAGTAGTGACCTATTTGCATTCTACATAACATTTTCATCTTTAAAAGGGGATCCTGTCCTTCTCCCAGAAGTGCGGAAGCATCCCAGAAGGTGTAATTTTGAAGAAATAGGAGTGTGGCAACCAAAGTATGTATGTATGATAGAAATCACTGGTGCCAGGCAGTTTCGCCGAAATGTTATTTTTTCCAGCATATCTATCTATCTGTTATTCTGATGACAGGAGGGTGAGGTGCATTGATATTTTGCTGCTGACTGTGTTAGTGCTGACTTTTTTATTAGCTGGTCTGAGACTTGATCTACTGCGGTGTAATTGTACTGTATCTCCTGTTTTTTCTGCTAGTTACACTTTGGCTCCAGTAGTGGCCTTCTGTTCTACTTATGAAGGGCATGCTTTAAGATCTACTCTCTACCCACCTTGTTGGGGGACAGCTTCCTTTGGAGATCGTGGTGCAGTAGTGTGGGCCACATACCTTGTTCTGTGTAACTGTAAATAGGTGGGGTCAGGCTGGTGCTTGAGTGGATGTAGGTCGTTGCATGGCCCCTGTGGTCCATTGTTCCTGGAGTTGTGAGGGTCAGGCTTGGGCCTAACTTGATCTGGGGCAACCAAGTGGCAGATCAGAACTGATCTATTCTAGAGTGATCCATAGCCCTGGAAGAGTGAAGCAGCTAACATTGAAGATCGGAGCACTTGCATAATGGATAAGGAGAGGATGAAATGAGGGCACTCAATGAGGGCACAATCAATTCAGTGGGGTCTGGTAAATTGCATTTATATTGTCACAGCGTGCATTTGCCTTGTGCAATGCCTCGGTCTTAGAGAATGGTTGCCAAATTGGTATTTCTTAGTAGTTGGGATGTTGATTTTGGCTACCTATATTTTGGCAGACATGCGAACTGAGCCTTTCCAACTATGTATTAGCTCGTGATCGGTCTGTATTTGATAATATGTGAAAGCAAAGAATGACCTTTTGGTCAGCTGGTGCTAATAATCTACATATGCCGGGAAGTATCCAAATGATTACTAATGTCTCTTAAGAGCCTTTAGTGCTTGTGAGGCCTGGAATGTGGCTCTGCTCTCGTAGAGCTAGCACATGCTGGGTCCGTATAACCTAACACGTGGCTATTCTGTGCAAAACTGGACATGTGAGATCCAAATGACTGGTTAGCTTTGCTGTGTGAGGTCTGACCCTTTAGGCTCTTTGCCACCTGGGGATTGGGTGTTCTGTGTGGTGCCAATCCCGTTGAGTTATCCACCCGGCTTTGGCTTTGTTGCCTTCAGCCCAATCCTGTTGGTCGGCTTAACGTAAGGGACAGCTTTTCTAAGGTCTAGACTGTGACACTTGTGTAACAATCACAAGTCTCTTATCTGTGCATAATTGCAGATTGATTTGTGCTGCAAAACCTTTGATACAGTCACACACTCTCACAGAGAAGCATCGTTGAAGTATGCATGCTGATCACACAACAAATTAGCTAATGTCTTGGCAGATGTAACGAAATATTTAATTGTTGCACACCACACACAATGAATTGTAATGTTATAGCAGTAAAGATTATTATGATGGTAGCCATCACGTGAAGGTGCTGGTGTCTTTTTTCCTTCAATGCTTGTGTTAGTTTAATTAGGGACATCTCAACCAGGAAACATAATGTATTGTAGCTCTGCACATAAACAGGTTTAGTAAACCTTCAGATGCTCTCAACAGCACTAGATCCGAAGAAACAAAGCAAAGACCTACAACAGAACACATTAGACAAAGTATCTTTAACACATCCAGCATGGCCCAGGCAGGTCATGGGGTCAGGGTACCACGTGCCTTCATTCTACACTTTACACTAATAGTGATCACACACTAGATGCAGCAGGACTCGTTAGACTGAACATCTCGCAACGCAGTGCTAATCCGTACTCGCCACCAAGAAAGCCTAAACTCACATTCAAATAACCACACACCTAATTCTCACAGACCATGTGCATGTATTTTGACCTGCATGTCCTTGGGCATCTGTTAAAATAATATCATACCCATAGCTGAATGATTAAGACCTAGCCTTCTAACTAAGAAGCAGACAAAACCACAATACCAATAATTTATCTTCAGAATCTGTGCCTGACTCTGCTGTAAAATGGAAGTCTCAGAACCTTGTTGGAAATCAGTTCTGAAAGTCGTACAAAAGCCATCCCTGTGGCAAATTGTGCCATATACAAATGCCACCAACGTAATTAACTCTCCTAGTTTTCCACTTTTACTGAGCTCTTCATTTACTCATAGAAAACAGTGTTGATTCCATTTTGTATTGATTTAAAAAAAATACACAAACTGTTTTCCTTTGAGTGACTCTCCATGATTTCAGCCATGACTGTCAATTCAAGATCTGGGCACTTGTCAGAGGCCTGGATAGAACCAACCAACACAGGAAGCAATATAATTTAGACTTGGTAACACAGGAGACAACTGAACCTCATTAAATTTGGACCATTGGACACAATGATAGGCTAAGCATATTTTGATAATGTGGGAATAAGAGGTCTATGAGCAGCCGTTGCCAATGGGCATAAAGGATGCGGAGAAAAAACAAGATCACCAGAGACTCGCAGGGTCTCAGGGAACTGGGGCATCTATTTTATGGGAGGGAAGAAATATGGGATGATGGTGGAAAGCGTGTGGGAATGTGTGAAGAAGAGATCTAACTTGGTAAGCCGAACAATGTACACCATGAAGAAGCAGAAAGTGGCCAAAAGTGGAACTGCAACAAGGGTGAGAGACAGATAAAGCCCAGATGGACAATGCAGAAACAAAGATCAGGGGGAAGAATTTTTTTCTACAAACCTTAAAATCATGAAGTGGTGAACCAAGAGGAAAATGTAGTCCCTTGATGCAAGGTGTGAATGCAGAAAGAGTACCACAAGGATGAAAGGGGGGCGGGGAGGGTGTGGCAGATGAGAGGAACTGAGATGAATAGCCGACTTGGCTAGACAGGAAAGAAAGCCAGCAACTTCAGAAAGCTGAAACCAGAACATTGAAAGTGAACGACCTCAGACCAGTGTTGGAAGAATGGTGTGGGGCATAGATTTAAAAGGTTAAATAGATTGAGACTCTAGATTTAGGCAAGGTGAAGGGAATTGCCGTAAACTATAGAGTGGAGTATCAGAAAGGTTATGATTTTTGTAGTGGCAAGTATGCACACACTTATAAGTTAGAGTGTCCAAGAGCGGCTCAATATGTGAGGTAGAGAATGACATCAGACGAACGAACACATGCAAATAAAGTGAAGAGGCGAGGTTGAGCAGATGCTGGAAGAGGTAAGAAGTAGAAACAGAGGGGTGGGGTTTATCTGTGCAGTGGAGTCTATGGGGAGCCAACAAAAGGAGGTCTTGTTGCAATGGAAGAGAAAACAGACCGAAAAATAAGCAAAGAGATAGACCATGGGAATAAAGCAGTGATCTGCAAAGAATTCCTCACGTTCAGTCTTGATTTTCGTCCTCCATAGGCAAAATCACATCACCAAATTCACCAATTTAAAAACAAAAAGGTATATATCAAATTGGAGGAGGAGGGCTGCTGCTGATACACAGTAAATATTTCCTACCCCATTTGTCACAGGCACATATAGTGCGACCGTCTGAGTCCCGCAGTGAAATGGCCTAGAACCAATCAAGTTGATTAATCAGTCTCCAGACTCTACCATAACCAAAATGTTTGCAATGCTTTTTTTCTTTCATTTTATTCTTGTGAACCTATGTAAATCAATCGCCTCCTTGGCAGTGCTAGTTAGTTGCCCTTTTACTTAGTTCTTTTAGGAAGACAGTATAAGATGCCTTTGTAAATGCCTTACATTGGAAAGAAATCATACATACAGAGTTTGACCTTGCTAGAGGGTGAATAAAAATCAGTTTCGCTAGCAAATCCATAGGTTTCTTGCCCAAGCTGCTTTTTAACACTGAGGGCATCATTTGGATGTCGGTGGGGGTCCCGTCAACATAAAGGCCATTGGTCCGACTGCTGCATTACGATGCGGATGGTCAGCCTGCAGCAGTCTGGGAGAAAGACCGCTGCCTCTGACAGGATCATGGATCCTGTTGGGGCTGCATTCGGACTCCTCTCCCTACCATTAGGGCTGTGCCTGCACCGCTGTAGGAATTAGGGTGTTCCTTTCCGACTGCCTTTTTATGGTCCGCCATGAAAAGTCCGCTGAAAGGGGACTTTTGGGGGGACCTCTGTGGGCCACTGCTAAGTGGTCTGGGGAGCACATGTAGTGCACCCCCACATCCATGCACCGTGTTCTGAGCGCCACATGGTGCCTGGCACATAGTGCATGGATGTGCACCAAGTGCCTTTTACTACTGCGGCTTGAGCTACGGCCCTTTTCCTGAACTGCAAGTGCAAGCTGCAGTAGTAAAAGGCATTTTCTGACCACCTATCATAATAGGTCAGGTGGGACTGCCGACTCATTGTCGGGCGGCCACGTTCTTGCGGCGATGTCCGACCACCATCATAATCGGGCCCTTTATTTTGTAGCACTTTTCTGTATTGGATTTCTACATGATCTATTGCACTTATTTGCAAACCTAAGTGTAATTTGCACTGTATGAAACAACAAATCAAAATTATTAATAGACTTCTGTTTAGACTTATAAGTATATGAAATTTGTCTGTTTCAGTTCTTTATTCATAAGAAATTTTGTAAAGTCTTCCTTTGGCTAGCCTGGAGACAACGTTCGCTTTCATGCCCGCCTCATATAGTGAAAATAATCCTAAATAAAAGATACATGTATACATTGAGATGCTTTGAGTCACTCCTCTTCATCCATTGGTCTGTCCAGCTGTCATCCATATTTTGCCTCTGCCAACCACAGCATATAACGTGGGATAGTATCCCTGGTTTCTAATGGGCTTTCTGCTCCTAACCTCCACCCTCTTGGGGGGCAGGAAGCCCACTAGACACCAAAGACTGCTGTATCATTAAAAAAATAACGAGTTCTAGATGTTGTCAATCTCGAACATGACTCTAAAGTTCCCAAGGAGTTAGTGGAAACAGATCTACCCTTTAGTTTGTCACTTTTGCATGTCCATAGTGTCACAAAGAAAAGATGCAGTAATGCATTTTCATTTTTATTGAAAAGCTCTAATTTTTGTAAATAAAACGAACTGCGATTATCAAAAAGATGAGGCACATCGTTATGAGCATTATTAGAATGGTGAAAAACAAGCAATTCAACCATGTTTATTGTCCATAATGTTACTAAGATGACTCCTATGTATTGCTAATGTCTCTGTGCTAAAGATAGCATATTGGGAGTACCCATCTGCCAGGCCTATTGGAATGACCCAACCCCATACTTTGGTACTGTATGTCAGGAAGAATTCACCCTGTCTTGTGTGTGCAAGCCTGCACACTTCAGCCATGGCTATCTTCCTTCTTAGGTTGAAGGTCTGGGACAGCTGAAGTACATCTCAGTCACAGGTCACAGCAGCGCTCCATCATGACTCCAGCGGGAAGTGAACCTCTCACCGACTTCAGCATGGATGCTGTTTTTTTAATAAAATGGCAATCTTATCACACTGTGTCAGAGGTGCAGAACAACATTTTAATTAGACTGAAGCAGAAGAGTAGTCTCCTACCAGCACAGAAAAATAAAACAATCCATCATGTTCTGAGATGTGCAACCCTGGAACTAAATGTGCAGACTACAAGGTGACAATGTCTATCAGTAATAAATGGGTGTATAGTTCATTGTCGCAACAGGGAAAACATGCAAACCACCACTGCAAAACATTGCTAAGTAAAAATGAAAAGCCAAAATGGAGACTAAATAAATGTAAGTTTCAAAACAGTAGTTTTCAGTACTGTGGTTTTAACCAGTTTGATGTTTACAATGCATTCTGGGTGTGAAAACCAAGTAGTATCCACACAAGTCACACCACTCTGGACCCACCTGGGTGTCGATGTTTGAGAAATCTCTAGGTCTCTATTGGTGGCAGCTGAACCAAGGCCCAAATACAGCAATCACCCACATCGCAAGGTGAAATCTTAAGGTCACACATTGGGTTTTGGGTCTTTCCATAAGCATGCTAAACTCCTAGTCACACAAGTGGGGTATCATGTTTACCAGTGGATCGTGGGAGGACAGAATAGTAGAACATTTGTTAAAATGAATTGAATTTCTCTCCATTCCCGACATTCAAATATAAGCCAGTGTACAAGAAAGAACGTGTATTGCAAAATTTCCTCTGGATTAGAATGGTTAACCCCAAATTCAGGGTTGTACAAATTATCTCTATTCCTATATCCGGCATCTTGGGCACATTTAAAAAATGCATAGTTTTCTGCATATCCCTTTTTAATTAATTAGATTTTTACTAGATTGATGAATGGTACACAATGAAAAAGCAATGTAAACTACTGCTTACTTATTGACTCTGGGCAGAGTCGGACAGACCTTTAGTGAAATCAGTCTGTGCCCTTGGGGTGGTCTAACAAGTCAGTGTGTTGGCTATTTTCTTGGCCAATTGTGGCCAGTTTTATGGTCTGCTGGGCTGGATTGTACTGTTTGTTTCCTCGATATTTAAAAAAAAAATTGCCTTCAGCAAGCTAAAAACCTTTGCAGTCTCCAATACCTTGCAAGACACTTAAACCACATGTCTACACGTTCAAAACTGCCCAATTAGCAAACACGGTTCACTTTTTTAGCTATATAAATCACTAATGGGGTATGCTTTTGGTGCCCAGGCCTATTTTTTGCCCGACCCTGACTGGGTATCGCATGTCTTTCGGCAGCCAACAAACACTATATATCCTTTTGAACAGAACAGTCTGATGGACACTTTAGTAACTCGATCATCTGGTCAAAAAATTATAGAGCAACTATTTCACCGATTTCTATTATGTCCTACTTATTGTCATTTTTTAAAATTTCAGTGATTATTGCAATTGGGAATTTGTTTTGCGTACTACACTATCGACCCCTCTATGAATCCCAAATACTGCCTACTTTTTAGAAATGTATTTTCCGTGTTCATTCATGGATTTTTACACTTGTTTTCACCTCAAACATCAAGTACCTAGAAACCACAAAAAGATATATAGAAAAAATCAACTACCACTTTGAAAAATGCAAAAAAACTGTCTTTAAAAAATGCTTTTCGATTTATAGCTCTGAATGTTCATGAAAGTTGGAAAGAGGTGATTCTTTTTTTCCGTTGAAAAAACATACTTTCTTACAGATCAAATTTTTCAGAAAAATGTTGCTTTATTGTGGCTATTTTCTTGGTAACCTCAGGTGAAATGCACAAACTCTGTAGGATTTTCAGTCTTGGAGGGGGGAGAGAGAAACGTACTAAAGTTTGGCAGGATACCTTTTGTGGAAAGAAATTTAGGAAGGCTTCACGTAATGTGCCACAAATATTTAAAAAGTTTGAAAAAACTCAGCACTGGGTGTAGAGGACTGCGAGGCCTCAGCAGTTAAAGGGTGAATTAAATTTGTGTGCTTGATCACTAGATCCTCTTTGAAAAAATATGTGCTTCAGTTGTTGTTTTGTTTTTGACTCACAGGTGTGTGCTGCTTCCTCTTTTGGCAATGAAGGCCCCTCCACAAAGCCTTTTCCTGCTGGTTGATTCAATCGACGAGGGCTGCACGATTACAGAAGGGGAACAGAGACAATACGGCTTATCAGGAACCATAGCAGAGCTTTTAGCTGCTCACCATGAGTTCTTCCCTCCATGGCTACTCCTCCTGTGCTCTGCCCGCAAGCAAAGTAAAGCAGTTACAAAAATGTTTACAGGTAAGGTCCGATATTTATGCGACTGGTTAGTTATAGTGCCTGCTATGTATGTAAAACTATTGTGGGAAATTTGGACAACATATCTGCTCTTCGAATGATTTTTTGCATGCTTGCTGAAATCGTAATGTTTCCAGGTTATGGCTACAGAGTATAACAAACACCTCCATCTTACAATTGAACCAACATGTTTTATTAAAATGTCAGGAGTTGCTGCCGTTTAATTTTTCAACCTCATTTTTTTTGTATGAATGATTTTATACTTTGTTGGTAAACCTGCCCTCTTGCAAGACATTTTGAAAGATGAAATGTTTGGAACAGTGGAGGCAGACGATATCCAGTTCATGATTTGAGGTGCTACCTTCGACTAAGTGCCACTGTGATATTAACAACAAGTTTTCAAACTGCCACCGTCTTTCCTTGCTGTCTTCAATATCTGTATTTCTACAATCTAGCTTGCAAGATTCAGTTAAGATGTGTTACTCACAAAAACTTAAGGAATATGTAATACATTTTAATATGTACACTAAAGCTGCATAGAAAGATATTTATATATATATATGAATAAAAATACATCTGATGCTGTAATGAAAATGCATAAAATATATGTGGGGGCGGTCAGCAAACGGGTGAAATGGGAGAGTGGAAAAATGTTGGTTGATAAATATAGACAAAAAAATAATAGAAACTGTAGACATATTTGGAAAAAGAGTAGAAATATCATATATATGCATTTATAAAACCATAAAAATGTTGAGGAAAAAAGACAGAGAAATGAATGCAAGGTGGTTTCAGCACTCCAGCAGAATCGTAAATGGCTTTGCTGGCAAGTAAGCTAGATTGGGATAGAAAATTAGTTATTGGGAGCAATAAACGATCTTTTTATTGCTAGCGATATAGGAGAGACTTAATTAGTATCCAGCCTATGATGAAATCAGACAGCATTACACCAAAACCTGAAAGTAACATTGTGAGCTTGTTTCCAATTAGATGTTGTTAAATGAAAAGCAATAGCCAACAATAAATCTAAATAATTTATGACTTGGAGCTACCTGAAACAAATAAGGAGCCAACCTTCCTAAGAAAATATTGGAAAAGGGAATAGTAAACTTTAAAATCTTGTTAATTTGTTGCCATACCAGCTTCAAAAACTGGAGAATAGAAGGACACTTAAATATGTTTTAAATTTGCATTTGAACAAGTACAGTACCAGCAAGATGAACATAAAGCTATAGAGAATGATTTAAAATTCATGGGAGTAAATAATAAATGATGATAAAATAAAGAGTCTGTAAAGTGTTTGCAGTCCGTGTAGATGTATGGAGTTTAAGCCAAATCTTATCCCATAGAGCAGTAGGGAAACACTCCAGCAGGTCCTTTTTCCATATTAACTCAGCCTTTGATTTGAGTCTGTCAGTAGTAATGTGTAGTTACTTATAAATAGTAGAGACCAAGGGATTGATAGCCAACAGAAGAAAAATGTAGCAGACTTAGGCGAAAGTGAAGACATTTGAAATAATTTTGAGATCTAATCATTGAAACGGGTGTGGTGGAATTCCTATTGTGCTATAAAAGTAGTAAGTAAGTAAAATTTAGCTTGGAGATAAGGAAAAGATAAAATCTGATTGCTATGGAAAATCTGCAATAACCAACACAAATCTCTATCTCTCCAAGTTTTCCAATATATAGAAGGATTTTTAATCTGAATTCATACCGAATAGATTGTTGTTGAAAAGTAGCAACTGAAGGCTAGGTAGAAGGAAGGAGAAGAATCAAAAGGTTACGAGAATGGGTAATGACTAAAGTACGCATTTGAGATAGATTTGCTATAAAAGCCAATATTTCTTCAAAACCAAAAGGAAAGATAGGTTTTTCTAACAACATCCAAATAGGAGAATGGGGACAGGTATCGAGTGAGCCAACGAGCAGATGGTTTTTAAGAAAATGCATAATGGTATTGCTTAAAAGTTGGAAATTTAAGACCCTTTCAGATTTCTTTTTTTAGGGTTGATGGAGCTATACAGGATGATTTACCTTTCCAAAGAAACTTTGAGTCTATTCTTTCGTTATCAGGAATATGAATGTTAATCATGGAAATGATGTAGAATACTATAGGAGTGAGCATCATTTTAATAGAGAGCCCACCAAGAAAGAAACAGTGGGAGCCATCATTCAAGAGTATTGTTTAAAGTCTTTGTAATAGGATCAAAGTTCAGTTTAACCCCTTCGCCGCGTCACGAATTTTGCTGCGGCGCTGGGGGGGTTTGGGGGCAGCGCGGCGCCGCCATGCTCGTGACGGAACCACTCCGTCATGAGCCACGGGCTCGCTGTGCTCATGACGGAGTGGTTCCGTCACGACTCCGCCCACTCGCGCTAATCGCCCGCACAGGCGGGGAATCAGCGCCGCGTGGGCGGAGCGGCCGCCAACGGCCGCAGCATGACGGAACCACTCCGTCATGAGCACACGGCGCCCATGGCTCATGACGGAGTGGTTCCGTCATGAGCAGTGATGCGGTTAAGTGTCTTTAATTGTCTGTGTAAACCATAATCCGAGATATTTTATTTTCTTTGGATTCCAAGTGGAATTTGCATGAGCAAAGAGCTGTTTATTAAATTAATATCTGAGAGTAATATTTCAGATTTATCTGTGTTAAGCCAGTATTCTGACAATTGGGTAAAAAAGAAACTTGTTCGAGGAACAGGAAGGGATGTGGCAGGTTTGGAACCGTATAAAAGATGTCATCCACATAAACTGACATTTTGATTTGCTGTTCTCCAATTTGAAACCCTGAATTGTGTGACTCTTGTTGAATTTTGGTTAAGAAGGGTTTGAGTATGATAAATAAAAAGGGAAGGCAAAGGACATCCTTAGCGTACACCCCTAGACAAAGGAAAATAATCACAGAGGATACCGTTAACAAAAATTGCAGCTTTAGGACCTGTATACAATAAAGAAATTAAAGCAATCCATTTAGGTGGAAAACCAATCCATTTTAATGCATGAAACCTACATTCCAAACAAATCCTGGCAAAGGCTTTTTCTACATCGAAGGCAATAGCACCCAGAGGATAATCCAATGTTGGATGCCTTAAGACACAAGCATTATCAGATGCCACTCGGTCCTTGACAAAACTGGACTGTTCTAGACAAATGAGATCTGGTAGAATAGTATCAATGCACAGTGCTAAAATGTAGGCTACATTTTGTAATCGGTATTGACTAAAGATATGGGGAGATAGTGTTTACATTGTGAGAGATATTTATTTTCTTTGGAGATTAAAAAAATGGGACCCTGGAGTGCCTTGAGAGGTTCCATTATTGATGAAAAATGTATTCAAAAGTAAAAGGTTGAGCAGGAGGAATTTTGAAAGGTGTCTGTAAAATTCAGTGGTAAAACTATTAGGTCCTGGATATTTACCTCTTCGTGATATAGAGACTGCATGAGTGATTTTTGATAAAGAGATATCTACACCCAGTGATTCAGAATCAATATTTAGGAGTGGGGGGATGCAAAGGACTGAAAGTAATTGGCCAAATTTGATTGAGAAGGATGTATTTCTGGGGAGTAGAGATTTGTGTAAAAATTGACAAATTCATTTAAAATAACTTTGTCCTTGAAAAGAACAACCCTTTTGGTATCCTTTAAAGATTCTATTTTAGTTATATTCATTTTAATTTTTAAATAATCGGTAAGTAAATTCCCATTCTATTTTGGCCACCATAGTATTGTGCAATACTCTTTAGTAAATAAATAGAAGCGCCATTTGTAGTTAATCTATTAAAAGTGATTTGGGCATCTATTAAGTTTTGTAACGCAACCTCATTCTTTGAATGATGTAGGTGTACTTCAGATTTTTCGGTTTCGCCTATGCAGAGCTTGTGCTGTCTCTTCGAGACATTCTGTATTCAGGTATGGACTTGAAGCTCTGCCCCTTTTCCTCCCTTCTTTTCAATTGGCTCCTGTTACTGTTCTTTCTAAATGGTTGCTTTTGATTCGTGATTAGGCTTAGTTGTCCCTCCTTAGTACCAGCTTTTCTCTTGACTGGCCCTCCTACTTGTGTTGTTACTCGGTAGGTTTTAATCACAGCCTCTGAGCACTATTTTCTAAAACCGCTTTGTCCTGCCTGCTGTTAATGGCAGGACACGCTCTCCCGCAACTCTTTTTACTAACTCATTACGGTGCCTACTTAATGGGTGTTGCGCTATATTATGTGCTCCCAGCTGCACTGACGCTTCGCTTTATGGTTTGTGAAGCTGACACCATTGTCTATTCAGTTGCACCCATGTTGTTGGATATCTTTCACTGAACTCAGATGTACACGAGAAGCGCAGCCTGGAAATCAGACCATAGCACATCATGTAAATGTAATTCATGTATTTTCTGGGGTACGGTGAAATTACTAGTAAAATCCCCTTGTTAGTTACGTTGAATTCGCATTCTCAACCTCATTCAAAAGAAATCCCTCCAACGCCCTAGCAATCTGCCCGCCACACCCCACTATCTATACTATCCCATCTCATGAGCAAAAGAGATACGTTCTCCCGCAATGCTTTTTAGTAACTCAGCACGGCACCCGCTTAATGGACGTCACACTATAACTTTAAAATATGTCCCCCTCCTCCCACTGCACGGACGCAGCACTTCGTAGTTGGTGAAACGGACACCGTTGTTTATTCAGTTTGGGTTTATTTCACTTTAGTGTGAAAAGGATTACCTATTTCCAAATGGCAGCCTCGATCACTGCACAGGAAGAACTTGTTTTGCCATTCTCAGACTGCAGACGTACTTTCATATCCGTCCGACATGCCAGGAAATGTACAGTGCTGGGGTGCACACGCGAGCAGAGGGGTTCAGCATTAGTGAAAATCTGAGCTATTGGTGTTGCAGATGCTAATGTTTTTTTTCTGTTTCAAATTATGCCAGTATTAGCATAATAAAGCAAGGAAATCCTTTAATGAAGGAAAGGGTGCAGTACCACAAGCTCTTACTAGGTGTCCGAGGGTCTCCTAGTAACAGCCTGTGGTACTGCACCCTTTCCTTCATTAAAGGATTTTCTTTTCCAGGGACACCTAGTAGCGGCTTGTGGTACTGCTCCCTTTCCTTCATTAAAGGAATTTCGTTGGTTATTATGCTACTGCTGGCACAATTTTAAAGCTAAAAAAAAATTTGCATTTGCAACTAATGCAAGACCTATTGCATTGCAAATGCCTGTTTATTTTGTCAAGTAGTTGAGTTGATTGAGCTTTCATGGGTTTTTTCCTACATGACACAAAATTAATTATAAAACCTCGAGCTGCCACTTTAAAGGAATCCTAAATTGGGATAAAAGAGGAGTCAGTTGTAGTGTTAACAAAAAATTCTGAAGTAAAAGCTTCGAACTGAGAAGTAAAATGAGTATCTTACAGCATGGAATTATTTAAATGCCATATATCTAAATGTGACAAAAAGGGTGTAAAATTTAAGTCGGTGTTTACTGCAGATAGTCTGATATTAAAATTGATCCTATATCTGTATTAAGGGTATGTTGCGTCAATAATTTACTAAGACAGATAATCTATTTGATATTGGGAATAATGAGGTGCAGAATAGGATGTACATTCCCAAAGATCCAGGCGACATAGTCTTGAAATATCAATTAAGGATTTGCGGTGAATGGCAGATTTAAATTGGGTATGCATTTTAGTATGAACAAATTTGACTTTCCAATTTCGATCTAAGATGGGGTCATGAGCTTGAATAAAGTAATCAATAAATAAAAGCTAGATGTCGTCACATTGACACAGTTTGTTGAAAATAGTCCAGAACGTATTATCGACAGAGACTGGGCCATACACATTAAAAACTGTAATTGGTTTGTTATTGAAAAAGAGTTTAATAATAATCCATTTATCGTCCGAATCGCGTTTTTGGGTTGTAACTGAAATGTGCAATTTTTTATCACAAAGAATTAGTACCCCACTCTTTTTCAACCCTTAGCAGGTGAGACAAGATTTCCAAAACAACATATTTTTAGTTTGTCAGCATCCATTTCAGAAAGATGTGATTCCTGAAGTAGTGCCACATCTATTTTGAGTTTACCCAAATGAGATGACACTCTATCTTTTAACAGGGTTACCTAAACCCTTAATGTTCCATGTAGGAGTTGTTGAACAAAGGCATGCACAATTTGTATGTCTACAGTAACAAAATCTACATTAAAGTGGAAAGACGAGGATAAACAAAGAATCCGTTATTAGAAAGAATAGAAATTATACTTAGTAAGAAGGTAAGTCAGAAGGGTAATCAGATGAGACAAAAGCAACAAAAAAAGATAGACTGGAGCGACAGAAAAGAACGAAAAAGGGAACATAGAGACAGTACAATTCATACAAATGACTACTGAAAAATATACCTAAAATGCAAAGAAAGACAAAGGGAGGGTGGCAACACCAAAAACAAACACCTGCACAAAGGAAAGAAAAATATACAAATATAACTTGTCATAATAAGAGAAGGAGATCACAAAAAGTAATGAAAGAAACTGTAGTAATGAAGTGTATATGAATGAAAAGATGCAAAGAACAAATTAATAATCAAGTAATTCTTGAAGTTTCCATGTCTTTTCCCTCATGTTGCTGAAGAAATTTCTTGAGAGCAGCAGAATCCTCTTAAGTAGAAGTTCTTTCTTTATAAGTTACCTTAAACAAGCAGGGCTGGATGAAACCAACTCTGGCGTTCATGGCTCTCAATTGAGGATGCATATCCAGGAATTGCTTCAGACGATATGCCGTGACTTTAGCCACGCCTTGAAAGAAGTAGTCTGTGAACAGCCCATATTATTTGCTTTTTAGATTTAACAGCAGACATCACTTGCAGAACTGTGTATTGCAACCAAAATAAGATAACTCCTCTTGGTTCAGTTGAAACTCTGGGACCAAGTCTGAGCACCTTTTGGATGTTGAGATGGGGGGTCATAAGCATATCGAGACGTTTTGGGAGGAAGGACTGATAATAGATGATCGGATCACAGCCCTCAGTGTTTTCAGAAAGACCATAAATGAGAAGGTTATTGCTTCGATTTCGATTTCCACGGTCTTCTGTGTGCTTTTTAAGTAGGGATATCTCTGACTCCAAAGGAGAAATACATGAGGCTGCATTTTTAAGGCTCAGTTTTTTGCTCAGCCATCTAAATGTGAGGCTGCAAAGATGACCATTTATCATCTAAATGTTGCATAGGCTTGATAGTCTCATTTATGAGGGGTTTTAATGCACACATTTACTCAAGGAGCAGTTCCGTGGAAACCGGAGTGGATTTAATTGGTGATGTAGGATCTTTTTCTGGCCTCTTATTTGCTCCCAATATGTTTTTTCCCAGTGTAGACATTTTTGGAATTGTTACTGGGGTAGTGTCTGACTTCTGAAACAGACATTCATATCAGTTAGGGCAGAGTAAGAATCTGACAACGAAACAATATTTATTTCTCCAGGCAGTTTAAGGTTTCTTGGTTTCCCCATATAAGATAAGTTGGCTAGAATAGGAGTAAATGTCAGTGAAATAAGTCATATACAATATATTGAAGCTGGACCTCAATTGAATTGTAGAGCAAAAATTGCTAATTGACTGAAAAGCAGTCTTGAGATTATGATTATGAACAGAGCAGTACTTCATGCTGCGTATGGAGCGCCTTTCAACCTCAAAGACCCGTGCTGTCTTCAGATGAACTTTCACCAGTATGACCCTGAGCTGATAAATCCTAGTTGAAGCCAGCCCACTACACCAATGGCTCTGGGCTGTGCCTCACTTCAGTGCTGCAGGCTCCACCTTGTGGTTGGCAGCACAACAAATATGACCACTTTAGATCAAGCACTAGCTCCGGTCTTAGATGCTAAAGCGTGCATGATGTCAAGGTACCCAGTTGCCAAAAGAAAGGTTAGGGCCAATGTGGACTCGCCTCCATTTCTTCTGCCATACTTTCAGGTGTGGGTGGAAAGTGTTGGGTTGTATTTGGATGCTGTTCAAGGTATCTAACATGTTTCACTGGATTAAGATGATGACGAGGCAGCAGATAGTTTGCTTCAACCTTGTTCAGTTGCTAACCTGCATCTGGGTTTGCAAAATGCCAGAGACATGAATATTTCTCAAGTTCTCCTTGCAGTCGTCTTGAAGGCCTCCTACCCAGGAGAGTACCTCGTTTGCAATTGTAGTTCGGAAGACTGAAGGAGTCCTGGAATCGCTTCTCTCCTCTGAAGAGACTAACGCCAAAACCTAACAGAAATTTGGCAACCTGGCCCGTCCGCCTCTGACCCCTTGTTGCTTTGTAATGATGCTTTGATTGACGCAGTACTGGTCGCTTGTTGTGAGCCATTTTTTTTGCCCGGACTGCGAGTTGTGCCATTTCAAGGCATCACTTGCCAGCGCCAGGTGATCCAAGATTTTTGATGCAATATCTAACCCTGGAGACCTTTGTAGTACAGGACTCTATAAGCAAAGTAAACTGATAGTTTTCCAACTCCTCCACTGGACAAAGAATCGAAAGAGAATTGACCCTATCAGCAATAATGTCATTTCTTCTGCTAATTTGGTGTTATGCTCTTTAAATGCAGTTCATCTTGTGGACCATTGTATGCATACCCATTGAAACCTGGAATAAGAGGTGTTGCTACCTTGCTGGAAGACTTGCGCTGCTCCTTCATTCGGACAGTAAATGATGATCAGGATGACAAAAAGTAGGTTTTACATTCTAGACTGGATACTATGGGGTCTCTTGCCCATGAAATGGGCACCAGCTTCATCCTTCAGCTTCATGCCTGGATGTTTTCCACTAGATTCTCGGGACATCCAGATTTCCCTTGTGGATATGCCTTTTGATGGCTCTGGGCTTTGGTGAGAATGCTGATATTGCCTTGGAGAAATGTTATTGCAACAGAGCTGTGGCCTGCCCACTGGGGTTACTTTCCCCATCTCATAAGTTCCATCATCAATACAGCAAATACTTGAGGGGTCAAACACATTACCATTGGCAACCTTGTCAGCATCTGCGTCAGCCCAGGCAGACGTTTATGGTGGCAGAGAAAGGAGGAGTTCCAAGGGGCTGGGCCATCAGCCACAGCACCAATCCTGTTCGCTGCCTTTGCCTGGCACCACCGTCAAATGTCTTTAGTTCTTCCTCCACTCTAATGATGAAATTGAGCACAACCTTTGGACAGAATCTGCATCTCCAACAACACAGCGCAGGACCTTTGGCGGTGGATGACAGACTCAAGTCTGATGTGCAGCAGGCTGTTCTAGTCACTTCCTGAGCACAGAGTAGTGACAGATGCGTCCTTTTTTGGCTGGATGAAGTAGAAATTGGAGGTCTCATATTAGGCAGCACTAGCCCATAAATCTTCCAAAACTATGAGCCATGTGGCTGCCCTAAAGTTCTGTCTGCCATTCTTCAGGGCCAGGTTGATTCAAGTGCTAACTGGTAACACAACCGCCATGTAGTAATGAATGAATGAAGCAGTTTGCAGTTGGGGTCTCGTTCCCTCTGTCCGAAGGCTTGGTGGCTTTGGCAAGGACTGTCAGTCGCCTAGTAGAATCCCTCCACATCCAGACGCGCACACTCAGCTGACCTCCTTTAGTGCTAATGAGAGGGAATACCGTTGGTAGACCTATTGGCTACCTCCTGAAAATACCCATTGTCCAGCCTTTTGTCCTTTAGAATTTCCTCCTCAAGGGCCTGTAGGAGACCCATTATGCCTTTGATCCGATTTGAGCGTTCGCTTCTGCCACTGAACCTGTAGGGGCTGAATAGAGTTGGGTGGGATGAGCACAGATTATTCTGGTGGCCCCCAGTTTGGACGAGAAAGGTCTGGTAATCTGAACTGCTGACCATGAGCATCTGCCCTACCCTATGGCTTCCTCTTTGGAAGGATTCACTGAACAAATAGCAAGGCAGGGTGCTGCACCCAAATCTACACCTTCATGCATGGAGGTTAAGCAGAACCAACTGAGGGGCTTTGTTATTCAATCTCAGATGGTAGTTTACATTTTAGCTGCTCGCAGTCCTTTTACCAAACTAAGTTATTCAGGCCCCTGGTCCAGGTTTATTACCTGGCGCAAAGATGGAGAGGCCCTCTACAGGCTGGATTGTATGGTACACCTGGCCAGGTTTTTTTCTGAACATGGTTGACGTTACGTCTCGCCCCTTCCTTTGTTTGTCTGATTAGCCCTCATTATTCAAATCTTCCTTTGTGATGCGCTTTCAAAAACTTTTTTCATGTGTTTCCCCATGCTTCTTTCCTTATGCTGTAGTGGACCCTCAATTTGGTTACCACATTTTTCATACGCATACCTTTCAAGCCTCCTTATAGTTGTACTCTGAGACTCTTGACTGGAAAGACCGTGCTTCACGTTGCCATCACTTCTGCACATTTTCATTGGACTATAGGCCTCTTAAGTCCAGCCTCCATATACTTACTCCCTTTTATTCTGACAAACTAGTGCTTAGGACTGCTACTTCATTCCTCCTAAAAGTGGTCCCCTTTCCACATGGGGCAGTTCCTCACATTAGCTATATTCTTTTCTCTGCCACATTCCTTTAAAGATTAGGAGAGGAGACACCGGTTGTATCCACGCTTGCCCTTTGTTTCTGCATTGATGGGGACTAAGGAGCACAGGGTGGTTGATCAGCTGGTTGCTGGGATAGAAAAGGCAGTTCAGAACTGATTCTTGTCCTGTTGAATTGTGTTGTCATCTGGCCAAAAACGACCCTTGTAGTGGACCTTGGGTTCATTCCACAAGCACATTGGCCACAACTTCTCTTTTGGCTCGGGCTGTTCAGTTTTGGACATGTACCAGGCAGCCACGTGGGCTTTGGTCATACAATCGGGCACTACTACATCTATTCACATGCCTGCACAGAGCATAATTTTACTGGCTAAGTCCTTCAGTGTTCTTGGGTAAACTTCTTCTTTTGACACCCACTTCCTGGTTGCGTGTGGCGTTGCAGTAGTATCGATGTACAAGCTGAAGAATCTGCATTTAGAATTATCGATCACTAGAATACATTATTATTGGTAAAGCTCTGTCCAATACTCGTAACCGCATGTTGCTCACTGTACTCTTCCCTGTAACATGGAGTAAATGTTTAGGTAATAATAAAGTCTTAAGTTAGGTTTTGCTTGTAAATGATGAAGTTGTTAGCTATGCTTTGTGTTCTTGACTGTGCAATGTCTAATAATTAAAATGGCCATCAGCGAGCAGGGGTGGTGCGTTTACCTAATCTGTGTTATGTCCAGAGAAGAACTGGAGTTCCGACCAAGGATAATGATGCTAAGTGTCGATGGACAGTAGCTATTCAAGAGTGTCAATATCCTTTCTTGTGCCCGGGCATAATCGCAAGGTGAAGAATTTATTGTTAATAGAGTATCCACCAGAAAAAGTGTGATGTAAGATAAGTACCTTATTTATCAGTGCCACTTTTTCGATAGTTTGTCTTCTGGAGTTTCAAAAGAGAGAGGATGAGAGAAAATAGACTTGGTCTCCCTGCTGAAGTTGGGCCTGTCGGGGAATTAAAATAACAAGTATTTGCAATGCAATAGGTCTCGCATTTACGCGAGTTTGAGCAATTGGCATTTTAATGCCAATGCCTTTTATTTATTTTTTTACAAACACATAAATAAAAGGCATTGGCATTTACAATGTCAATAGCTCAAACTTGCGTAATTGCGAGACCTATTGCATTGCAAATGCACGTGCTTGTGGTTAAGAGAGCGCTTAAGAGTATATTGGTCACGTAGCTGCAGTATTTAAAATGAAAAGAGCCAGTCGTTAAGAGCAGTTTTAACAAACCCTGTTGGCACCTGGGCCACACAGTCGAAATGGATCCGACTCACGCTGTCATCCTTCCAGGTCTATAAAATTAGTACTTCGAGGTGGATAGTAATGGACACCTGCTATTTACAGTGCTAAAAGCGAGCAAAAATGTGCTGCAAGTGTTGTATAAATAAAACCGTATATGAGCCATAGAACGGGCACCCTATTAAAAATGTTCACGTTCAAAAAGGCTCCTTTTTTAAGAGTGTGAATTCACAGTTCTGATTCACAAAACAAGGGTTTGCGTTTAGAGCCACCACCATATCTATAGTAAATTTCTGGGTTTCTCTATAGGCCAATCCAATGTTGCCAGTTTCTCACCAGAGGGTATAACTGTCAATGGTGCACTGGCATCGGGCCCCACCGGACAAGGTAGTAATATACAGGGCCCATGAACCCCTTTGTACGCCAATGTTTCTTAGAGGTGCTTAGCAGAACGCAACCAGGTGCTTTTCCAGGAATAATCCCTTTGTGGAACAGCGCCCTGCCTGGGTTTGTGCCCACGGGGTTGGGGGAGCCCCGAGTACTCAGCTGTGCCCTTTGTAATCCTCATGTCCTGGAACCAAGGGTTTGTGTGTTTAATACACTCCGGCACTGACAGTTACCAGCAGTTCAGTGCCCTTTTGGACACCGTACAACAAACCGAACACAGTGTGCTCCGAGGGCGGTGGCTTGTCCCGGCTGAGAAGGGTGGGGGCATTGAAACTACAAAGATTTGTTTATCCCGCACAAATCCGGGTTGACGTTCTTTGCCGAGCCTAAAACAAACCCTACACACACATCAAGAGCAGCTTAGCGTGTAACTGTGTGCCATACAGACCCAATTCAATAGTTCCGCATAAATGGAAAAAAAAACCTGTATAACCGGCTGGAACAGTTTTCTTGTGCAATTGTTCCAGCGAAACGCCCATTATAGATATATTTCACTGCAAAAACCTACTTTTCTTAGCCTTTGACACGTACTTTACTTAGAACCTGCATGTTAATAAATACGTGCAACAGCAATACAGAGCAAGATGCCGCGCTGCCTAACAAAAAAAAGCTGTCACCAATGCGCGAATGCAGCCGCGTGTTTGCAAAAGCTGAATGGAAAATTGCTCACAGACCTAATTGAAAGAGACCGTTTCACGCCGCCAGCACACGATCCAGTCCGGATGGGCTGGCCGAGAAGAAGATGGGGCGTTCATCAAGAAAACTAGTTTCCAATCTGAGGACAGTGTTTAACATAAATAATGACCCCGGCCAATGGAAAGGATGGCCGGGGCTTCAAGTCCCCTTCCAAAGTCTCCTCAACGACAATATGTGCTGCAATGCTAGGCGAGACCTAAAAAGTAGTCTGGGAGATTCCAGGCCCATGAAATCTCCAGGTCCACAAACTGATAAAGGAGATGGCGGGACTTTCAGCTGCAATGAACAGCATAGTCCTCTTCATTTTGTATGGTCCTACCCAGGATGCTGCTGGGCCCCTGCCATCTCCTAGGATGAGGCGGCTTGTGCTGGGCTTCCGGATTGTGAGACCTCTGCCTAGGTTGCCTACCTGAATTCTCTAATGGAGCCAGTACGTTGCAGAAAATGTGGCTGCTGTTTTTTTACTCCCATTTATCTCAAACGAAGAAGTATCCTTACTGACATCATAAATGCTGATTTTATGTATGTGTACTGCATTATTTGTTTAGGTCTGTAAAATGAGCAAGCATTGGCAAAGCCAATAAATCTGGCTTTGTCCTCTAGTTTTTTGGCTTTTGTCAATACATGTATTTTCCTGTGGTTTTTTCCCCAAACCTTTGTTAGGTATGCTACCAAACCTTCACCGATCTAAATAAATCAAAACCCAGCTAAAAGTAAATATATTTTTTTGTCTCCAAAAGCCCACATAGACCTAGTAGTCCCAGGCACTTAAGGAAACTACTTTGTGTGTAGCTGTGCACCTTGTGAAATGGAGGAATGCCAGCACTCACAGTGAAGATAGCCAGTGGTTGAAGCCACATGCTGTATGGTGTAGTGGGTGGAGGAAAATTGCACTGACACAGTAACAGACCAGAGGATGAAGATGGCTGGCTGAGAAATCCATTAAATCAAAATGTATTGACCTACGCCAGAAAAGCATACAAATAATAATAAAAAAGTAAAAGGTTCAAAATGAAATATTTGATATTCCCCTGTTTGCATATTATATTCTAATAACCACTTCCTTGTATGGCCATATCGGGGTCCTGTGACATATTAATAAAAAAAGCTTTGAATAAATATCAAGTCTCCAACCTAATTCTCTTTCCAAAGTGAGGTCGGGGAGACAGATGTAATGAAATCTAACCGGTTTGATTTCCTTGGGGCACAATACACCAACCACATTTTGACTGAGCCTACAACTCATAAATGAAATTTCAAGAACAAGGCGTGCTGTGATTGATGCTCACAAAAATAGTGCAGCGTAGTAAAAACCTTGCATAAATGCCGCTCTTCTTTAATGTACCTTTATATGAATGCAGATCTTTGCATGATGAAACATGCAAGGGTCCAAGAAAGTGATGTGCATAGAGGTACAAAAGTGTCAAATCGAGCCTCGGTGCCTCATATTGGATAGCTTTCATTCAGCAGACAATTTAGCCAATTACCCACATCTTCTGAGATTCTTGTGTTGGATCACTGCTGAGCAGATCATTCATGCTGGCAATCACTGCCCGGACAGGAAATATTTTTGAGCGTTCAGAAAAGATTTATGCTGGTAATGTTTTCCTCAGCCTAGGGATTGTACCCGAATTCCTTGCCCTCCTGCGGATTTTCACCAGTATTCGGAAACCCGACTGTTAAACACCCTGATCTGTTGCCTAAGCAGGGAGGCTATGTTATTAGACCTAGAACAGATTGTTGTGGATCGTGTCATCAGTTGTCATTTGAGATGTCATCAGTGATGTAACTGTACATGTCATTAGTGATGTGTTAAATGTGAGTTCATAAGCAGTGTATGGTGGGGGCACAAATTGTAGTTACCTCACTAAACTATAACTGGTGAATTTCACTTTTTTTTTTTGTTTAAAATTATATTTCTAACCTCACTTTGACCTACTTCGTTTTTTTTTTCGGTAGATTTTTAAACCTATTTTTATTGTAAAGTAAGATATTAATACTAGACCTGACCATATTATCACTTTAACCTTTGTGTTCTTTAGACATTCCTAGTGGGCTGCGCAGGTCATGCTGCCTCAGACTCATATGAGAAGGGCATGCTTATCCATTTATAGTTTCAATTCTCAGCATTATTTTGGTGGAGGCAAATGGGTGGCTGTTTGCTTCCCGAGCTCTGCATCAACCCATAGAACTAGCAGATTTTTTTCTTTGTGAATGTTTAATCGTTTATGAAATCCTGCGGTTTCATTATAATCAGAAGCGTGATACTATCAAAATATATTTTCGAATGGCTGTTTGGTTGTCCCTTCAGCTAAGGTGCTGGGTCAACCAGGCTCTTGCACTTGTATAAGGGAAATTCAATGAGCCCCGGTTGTGTTTCTGTATTTGCCCAAGGCACTGGTAGTCTTTTTACCTTCTCCAGTTGCCAAAGTTCAAGTGAAAATATATATCTTTTTAAAAGAAAGCAGAAAACATAATCATTGACATTGGTTTGGAAACACTACCCATTTGGTAAGGGAACCTTTGGAAAAATGCTTTTAAATGCTGCATAAACACTATGACCGGCTTAAAGCGTTTACCAAAATCTTCCGTTTTCTAACCTTAGATTATTCTGTAATGCTTTAACCTTATCCAACACTCAGTTGTTCTCATAGGACATTTAAGGCAACACGTTGATACATTTTAATGGAACAAATGGTTCATTAGTGGAACATTAAAAATAAATACAAACTTAAGTCTTACAAACTTAAGTCTTACAGTAGGACCTACATTCCGAAGTGCTGCATTGTTCTGGTTTTCCGACTACTCGAGTTTAAGCGACGCATGATAATGATGTACTTTATTTAGTGTGGGGGCTAGACAGAGTCTATGATTAATTTACTGGGACATGTGAAGATTTTTCCCATTCAACAGAATATCCTTCCAAGAATATGCAGTCTGACATGATATGGATATAATGAGCCCAAAATGTCCGTGTGTTCTGTGGTGCTGCATGAACTTCAGAGGAAAGAGTGCTTAGTTATGCAGTTCCATTAATCACTACTAATGCACTTCACTACATTGCATCCTATGCTTTAATCTACTACTTCTTCAACCCTTCATTTCTACCTTGAATGAAAACTTTATTTTGTTTTTATCACAGAAAGCGCAGCAAACAATTTCAACAGTAAATCTGGTCAGGGTCATTCTCTCATGGTTCGTGTCACAGAGAATAGTTTCCATTTTGCATAATCGCTATTTTAGAGTAAATCGCAGGGGTGCTGATTTTCCTGCCCACGGTTTGCTGATGTGGATCTAGGAAAGATCATGTTGGTAAATCCAAGATCTCCCTCCTTCTAGGCAGTGATGCAGAGTTTTAAAGTAATGGCAAGCTCCAACAGCCTTGATATGTGGTTGGTGTTGTCCACATTAGACTTGCAGCTAACTTATGAGTTAAACATCGAAAACGTAGAGCAAGATGTATATGTGCAGTTGAATCAGGGAAATCCTGAAATGGGATCCATGTCTGTTTCCCCTTTTGGATCCTGTCTGCTAGAAATTATGAAAAACATGTGATAGTAGGAGGTTGCCTAGTCTTTGAAGCAGGACTTAATTGTCCTCGGTGTCAAATGTTTCACAAAGGTCTAGCCTTCTAACCAAAATGTAAAGCGTTTATACACCACACTAAAAGCATCATTAGAAAAGCCTTGCAGTGCAGTCTTTGGTCCATGCATCGGATTTCATATAGCTAAGAAAAGGCAATTGCCACGGTCTAAGAATAGCTCAAGTTGCACTTTAAAAGAAAAGATTAAGCAGACTGGTAGTGATAATGGCAAAACTGCTGACTTTTTTTTTAAACGGAACTTAATCCATAGTTTGGAAATTGGAAATAAGAAAGTAACAGCGGTTTGCAAGTTAGAATGACACATGTTGGGAGTGGACGTCTTCTGAATGGCCCTGGACAGCGTGCTTCTCTCCCCAGTGCAAGTCATTGGAAAGTGGCTGTATTTTTTTTTTAATTCTGCCTCAGTGAACATGAAAATCACTTCTATCCACTAAGGGTCTTCCTGTTGATATGGTTTGAGATCCTCTGGCTTGGTTCAGAAGTCGTGGGGGCATGCATTGTGCATCCCTCTTTTACAAAGAGTGTCTATTGCTCCCCTCTGCCCAGGCAAACTGACAGTGGTGGCACATTAATCTATGTTGAGAGGGACCTGTACCTCTTGAGAGGGCTTGCCAAGCTGCTCCCTCCCAGTAAAGTCTGTGCAGTCTCCCGTACCTGTGTTATTTTTTCCTCTATCATGTCTGGGATGCGTGATTTGAGAGTCAGTGGTTTCACTGGGTGAGGATGGTGAGCCATTGTGTTTAATGTATGCCAATATGGTATATGTTCTACTTGACATTTCCAGCTCTCCCTTACCCATCCATAATCCTTGTAAAAGCTTGATGAGTTGGAGAAGGCACCAGTCCTATTTAGGTTAAGCTCTGACTCCCTCTGCTGGAACAAACCCCTCCCTTTCTGCTGGGCGATGGTCACAGTTCCTGGCCTGGAGTAATTTAATATTCCTCTCTGGGTATAGCCCGACAATTATCAAGAGACTTGTAAGTGGGGCAACAGGCCTTCCTCATGTACTGATCACTCAGTGAACATGCAAGAAATATGCACCAAGATTGTAAGGTGCACCTACGATTCAAAAGTAATACACGCCCCGATTGTATCAGACTGTCGATCAATATAAGAAATTAGCTTACTTAGTTGGGGAGGGTTGTAGCTTCCACTCAAATAATAAACACAATCCTTGTAAGGGTGAACCACAAAAGTCACTAAATATACCTGATAGGCAATGCGTAAAGTATTTATGCAGCACTCAAACAGTTATAAACTGAAAACCCAACACAATAAAAAATCTCAAATGAATTTAGAAAAAAGAGTACACATTAATACATTTTAATTTTAAAAAACAAAATGGCAATAAAATGACAACATTGAATCGGTAGAACCGGAGATATGAGTATTTTTAAGTTTTAAGTGAAACTAGCACCAAGAAGCACACAGTGCCTCTTGCCGTTATCTGCTCATGCTAGACCGGGGGAAAAGTCACATGTTGAGGCTGGCTGAGATGGAGCGTGGTTTGGATACATAGACGAGGTTAGCCCTGTGGAAGAGTTACCTTCTCAAAGCCCACACAAAGAGTTCGGTCACGATGAGGATACGGCCGCGAGGGGCAGGTCGAGCATCATGGACGGACATCACTGTAGCCTGATGCGCTAGTTGTCTCTGGAGCTTTGCATTGGTTGATGGTTACGGATGGTTGCTGTCTGCGTGAAGAGCAGGCTGCGCTGAAACTTCAGATTGGCAGTTGATTCTCGGCGCAAAGAGGTCACTATGCAGTCGCAAGGAGTCTAAAACTTCTGTAATATGCCCTTTCCTTGAAAATGAGTTCTCAATGATGCCAGCCAAGGGTCCAGTACCTCAGGGGCGCCTCTTGGGCATCAGGACTCACACCAACTGAGGCCAGCAGCATGACTCATGCAGGTTCAGGTAAATCCACTTGGTGCTGGTCAGCTGGGCTGTTGCAGGGAGGCCTCTATAAGCTTGTTGTGGTTCTGTAGGGCACACGGAAGGTTAGCCAACTGTTCCTTGGAGTCCCTCCGGGTAGCCTGGGTTCAAGGGAAGCAGGTCCACTCTTCCTTCTTCAGTCAGCAGGGCAAGGCCCTCTTCCTCAGACAACAGGGCAGTCCTTCTGAGGGTCCGAGAGTGTCCTCATGAGAGGTTATGAAGATCTCATTTTTATACAAGGTGCCAGCCATTGTGTGGGGGAATTCCCTCTCCCACCCCCAAAACTAGTTCTGGTCAGCTCTTCCCCTGGTCCTGACTCCAAACTCTCTTTGGGTACAAAGGCAAGGGCAGGCCTTGTGTGAGGTTCCTTTGTGTGGGTTGCAGTCAGGGACCTTTGACGTGTTATCAGAGCAGGCCACTACTCCTCCCCAGCCATCCTGTCCGGAGGACTCTCTTCCCTCACACCTAGGCCTCTGTGGTCTTAATATCAGGAAGCAATAAATTGCCCACAACAGGGGACTCATTCACAGTCCTGTGGCCCAGGGTACTTGCAGGACATCACTTAAGCACTAAAGGTATTTTAAATGACAATTACTTTTAGTGTAAAAACATTTTTCGATCAGTTCCTGATCTGAAGATAACTCTTAAGTGTAATAAAGCATCTCCGCGTTAGTCTATGGGAGAGCTAGCAGTACAGCAGTAAAAAAACTATTTTGTCGTTTTTCTCTACCAGGACATTAACACTTTAATCCACGTGTCCTGAGTTTTACATACCGTGTACCCTGCCCTATAAATCTTTAGGGCAACATTAGTATTAAAAAGAAGGTTTAGACTTAGCAAAAGGTTTGTTGCCAAGTCAAAGTGGCAGTTTGAAACGGCACTACAGGCAACAGTGGCAGGCTTGAACTGTTTTAAAAGGTTGCTTTAGTAGTTGGCACGGCGAGTGCTGCTGCCCACTAGCGGCATTTAATTTGCAGACCCTCGGTACATGTAGTGCCATTTACTAGGGACTTATAAGTAAATTAAATGTGCCAATTAAGTGTAGGCCAATTTCTCCGTGTTTAAAGGAGAGAGCATAAGCACTTCAGCATCTTTTGGCAGGGATAAAGTGTGCAGAGCCCTAATGCCCACTAAAGCGTCTTCAGCAAAGTAAGGGAGTGATGGCTATTTTGGGGGAATACCACTTCAAGGATGTCCGATCTAACAATCATGGAATCATATGTCGGAGATGTCTATTTAAGCTGTATTTTTTCCCTGACCAACCACACTCCAGGAGTTTGATTGCTGTTGCCACCCCCCATCTTCCCCCTCTCCTACCTCATGTCTGGACTTGAGAAATTGTCTCAGTGACGGATTACCTGTTAAAAGAATTTGTCTGTCTGATGGAAGGAGCTGGGGTTCAGCTCACAATGGCAGCATCCCAGTAGAGAGAGAAATATCTGGGAGACTTGTGGAGGTGGTTGTTGCTTTGAAACACAAGGAGACTCCAGAAACCTGTTCAAGATAAGGAAACATGCTTCACATCAACATTGAAGGAGACATGGTGCTCCATACGGTGATTTAAACCCCTGACCCCTCCCTTGTGCTGTAGGAGCTAGTAGGTGCTTCCACTTGTCATCTGTAGCGGATGAACACCACCCTATTGGAGAACTTACAGTTTGAACACTTGGTCCTTGCCCCAGAACTCCAGCTTTGTCCTTACTTTCCCTGTGCTAGTAGCAAGCAGCACCAACCCTGTGGTCATTGCTTTTCCTGCACTCATAGCAAGCAGACACTCTACACTGGAACCAGTGGGCTCTGTGGTACAGGCCACAACCTCTATTTTGTGTGATCTGAGGGTATCTGGATGGACTGACACCCTAGCCAGCCACTACCCTCCTACAGCTAGCCAAGTTATTACTGGACTAGTAGGACTCTGGAAACTGTGCCAAGACCAGAAGTAACCCTTTCCAGACACTGGACGCTATCGGAGTGCGTTGTTTCCAAGAAAGGCCTGACACACTCCTGTAGCATTGAAGAGTAACCCTGTTGAATATGGTCAGTACGTTGCAATTGTTTTTTCGGGGCATGTGAGCTGTATTGTAATTGCATTTGTATAGTGGAAAACCATAAAGGATTAGTGCTGAATTAGTATGGTGAAATATGAAAGTAATTTGAGTGGTGAATATTAGTTATTTGGAGTGAGAAGGGTAGCGGAGGGATAAAAGGGAAGAAAGGTTTGCATTCGTGTAGCACCTGTTACCCCTGATGGGTGTTGAAGTGCTTTTCTTGCGAGTAGGACGTTACTCCGGAACCCATAAAGGATTAGTGTTAAAAATTAGTATAGTGAAGTATGAAGTAATTTGAGTGGTGAATATGTTATTCAGTTATTTGGATGGAGACGGGTAGGTTGCGGGATAGAAGACGGAAAGAGGTTTGTATTTATATATCTGATGGAGAATACTAGCTGCAGATGCCTTAACGTAGAATTATCCCCAGGCGTGAGACTGGACCCGGAAAACTTTCTTGCCCCAGCATCTCTGCGCACCGGGGGGGCGGAACCACGCGACTCCGCCCTGACGTCGTCCACGGGCGTGACATCAGCGAGGTCACATAAGCCCTAACCCCAGCATGCTGACAGTTTTCCTTCTTTTCTGCGTGCAACGTGGATCCGGATCGTGCCCCTGTCCTGTTTTCAGGCCTTCTTTTCACGCTTTCCCGTGCGGAGACAGTGTGCGAATGCCTTCAGGCTTTAAAGCGTGCTAGTCTTGCGCACGTCAGATGTCGGTAACGGACCCTCATCCGATTTGTACGTGGTGTTTGGGTGAGCACCATGATTCCACGGACGGCGACGCTTGCCAGCATCTGAAGCCTAAGTACTGGCGGGAGCGCCGGATGAATCTCCTCTCAGCCCGGTTGTCCAGATCTCTGTCGTCTCCGCGTCCGTCCCCTGTGGAAGGGTCCATAAATCGCCGCTTCCGATTCTGGCATTGCCTGTCACCAAGCCCCCTGGGGCGTCACCCATCGGTAAGTCTCTTAGTCTGTCTCCGAAGCCTGGTCCCCGCTCTTCAGAGGGCGCGGGTTCTCTGCGGGACATGCGGCCTCCTTCGTCGCCACACTACTCACCGTTTCCTGGTGCCGGGGTGACTAGGGCCCAAATGGAGGCCTATGCTGCGGCTCTGCAGGCTTCTTTGGCTCCTCCCCCTACTGGGACGCCCGCAGATCCCTTGCCACATGCGGGGCCTTCCGCAGCGTCGCTCTGGAGGTGTGGTGTCGTCGGGGTGCGGCCCTATGGGGTTCCCCTTTTTGGCCCACGGCACCTCAGCCTCGCCGCAAACCCCGAGGGGGGTCCATGTGGTGTCACAGGAGGTCGCCGGAACTCGCGGCTCGCCCCGAGTCCTCCTCAGTCTTCTGGGCAGGAGGCGGCCTCGCCAGAAGCCGAGCTGACTCCTCTCAGACGCCGACAGCTGTCGACCCTGGTGGCGCCGTGGGTGCTGGCTAGGGGCCGGGGCATGTCCCCAGGTCCCTCTCGTCTCTCCACGCAGGCGGCTGCTTCGTCAAGGGTCGAGTTGGTGCCTTTTCGGCGCCGTTCTTTCGCCGCCCCGGAGCAGGCCCCACTCCATTCTCCTGGGGTGCAAGTGGTGGACAAGGTCGTCCTGGAGTCCCCTCTGACCCTGGTCGGCCTCACGCCGGTGCCTGTGGCGGACTCCACGGCGCCGTACCGGCGTCGGGCCGTCGACTCTCCTCCAGAGGCCCCCTGCTCTCCGAAGGTTCGTCAGCTGTTTGTCTCTTCTTCCCCGGAGACGGTCCGCCGTGTCGTGGCTTTTTCCCCGGTGTCTTCCAGGGAGGGCTCCTCGCCGTCCCCGCGGCCACAGCCTTCCCCAGAGGTACCTCAGGTCCCCCACTCGTCCGTCAATCTTCCACCATTCCGGGGCTGGCCATTTCTTCCTCTGGCTGGATTTGGGGCTGTCCAGCTTAGTTCACAGCCGTCGCCCTCGGAGGAATTTCTCTCTCCTTCCCCCCCATCCCCCCCCCCCCCCCCCCCCCCCCCCCCCCCTCGACGCCCTACGGAGGCGTGTGCGGCCTTTGCCAGGGCCATTTCCACGGCTGCTGGATTTTTACACATGGGCAACCGTGCCACCCCATTTACTACGGACCATTTGCTGGAGGTTCTCCATCAGGGCTCTGGTGGACGGGAGCTGCTTCTTCCCTTCGAAGCTTTGCTCCATAATTCTCTTCTGGGGGCGTCCTGCCATGGGGGATTCGGTGCCTCAGTCACTCCTCCACCGCAACCGTCCTGCTCTGCCTTTCTTTCCACCCTTCTACTCAGGACCCTATTCTGCAGACTGCTTTTCCTTCTTTACCTTTGGTGTTGTTTCCTCCGTCACGGGGGACCCGATGGTTAGATTCCTGGGGGTGGTACCACTTCGCTTCTTCTAGTGCTGCTTTGCGAGCACTCAACACGCTGTGTGTGTTGGCCAGGGCTACATCCAGCTTGTGAGATTCCATGGAGTCCCTTCCGTCTTCTGCCTTTACGGAAGGTGTTCATGCTGATCTGCGAAGCCATGTGATGGATGGCCGGGAGCTGGCCGTGTTTATTCTTCGTTCGGCCCTGGATGTTTCTGATGCTCTCGGCCGTACAATGGCGAGTTCAGTAGGTCTCCGCCGCCATGCTTGGCTGAGGGATAGCGTTTTCCCTGAGAATGTGAGGGAGCGTCTCGTTGACCTTCCCTTTTATTTAACACCCATGCGGATGCTGCCATTCAACGGCTCCTTGCGGGGCTCCTTCCTCCTCCTCTCCCCCCTCCTCCTCCGCCTCCTTCACCCCCCCCCCTCCTCCTCCTCCTTCACCCCTTCCCTCCTCCTCCCTCTCTGTAACTTGGCTTCAGGTCCTTCAATTGACCCCTTGTGCTGTTGGCTGCTGATACAGCCCCTTTGGATTTTGTGGTTCTTTGGTTGTTGTCCGCCCATATGTGTCCTCAGGTTGGGCCTTTGGTGTGTTTTTTGATTGGCTGCTTGTCCAGCCGTCTGTGGTTCTATCTGTAGGTCCTTTTTGTTCTGTCCTCTGCTGCGGGATTTATTCCCTAAGAGGTGTTCCCATGTTTTCTTGGTACGTATCATACCCTATGTGGGGTACTTGTAGCTATTGAATAGCTCTGTCTTGCACTGGGGAGGTATGGTTGCCCCCTTTTTCGTGTTCCCTGCCTTTCTTGGCATCACTGTATACCGCTGGTGCGGTCTCTTGTATCTTGTCCGGGCATGGCTTGTGCTGCTCCGGGTTCTGTCAGTCTCGGTGTTCACTTCGTCGCTTGGCAGTTTGATATGCTGTCTATGGTGTCGTGTTGTGGCGTTTCCGCCTTCCTGTCCGGCGTTTCGGCCTGGTCCTCTGTCTGGTGTTCCAGTGGGGCTGGGTTTCTCCTGGCTTTCCTGTGTTATGGTTGACGGCTTGGTCCGTCCTCCATGTCTCCTCCCCTTTTTTCTCTTATGGCTGATTCCATTTCTGTTCATGGGTCGGTGTGTGTCTCTTGTGCGATCCTCCCTTGGGGCTTGTTATGCATTTCCGGGCCTTTGTCCTCGGCTTGCACCTGGCTTGTTCTGGGTGCGCTGCTCCCTGGTGCTATCTGTTGTCGGCGGTGCACGCCTGCTTGTGCTGGCCCACCACCATGGCCCTAGTGCTACCTTGTGCCCTTGCCTCTTGTTCTGCTGGGGCTTTGCACACCTGTGCCTTTCTTCTTATGCCTGCGTTCCTTGGCTGTGGAGCTGTTCCTGCCTTGCCTGCTTCCTTGCGACTGATGCCTGTTCGGCTGTCATCTGTCGCTGTGTGTTTTCCTGCGGCAGGCTCTGCCTCCGGTTCTGCCTCTTCTCCCTGGAGTTAGGGTCATTCTTTCCTCCTGGGTGCTCCTCTGCGGCTGTCTGTCCCCACGAGGGTTTGTGGCCATTGTACCTTGCATGGGCTTGGGGTCTCCTGGTCTTCCCTTCGCCTTCCTGGGGCCCTGTGTTTCTTCCTACTGGGGAGGTTCTCTCGCAGGCCCTCCTCCCCTTTGGGTATGGCTTGGGTATCTATTCTACGTTAAGGAATCTGCAGCTAGCAGTCTATCAGATGTACGAGTTAGTTACCTTCGGTAACGATGTATCTGGTAGAGACGATTCTAGCTGCAGATTCCTTCACGGCCCGCCCTTCATCCCTGTTCTGCGAGGACCTTTCCTGTGGTTTTCTGGACTCTCCTCCCTCCGGGTGGCTGGTCTCCTGTGGGTGTTTGCTCTGCTCGGACAGGATACTTGGTTTTGCTTGATTGTTCCACCCCTTCCCTTATGATACATGGTCGGTTGGTTCATGTGTGCTTCTGCATCCCTCCACCCTGCCTTTTCTCCGGTGTAGGAGCCTGTTTTTACTGTTCTACTTTTGACTTGCTTGGGGTTCAGCTTCTTTTCTAGTCCTGAGTTGTTGTTTTTTTGATTTTTGCCTGTTCCTCGGCCTTTTCGCTCCTTTCAGGGGATACGGCCCTCCTTGATGGTGTCGTCTGGGAGTGGATTGCTGTTCCTCTTTTGTTCCGGGCTTGTTGCCCTACACTGTTGTGGATGGTGATTGCAGTCTCTCTCTGTCTCTGTCTCTCTCTCTCTCTTCCCCTCCCCCCCCCCCCCCCCCCACCCTTTTCACATGCTTCTGCCTCCTGGTAGGTTGTCGCCTTCGCTTGCACCAGTGTTCCTCAGAGCGGTGCTCTGCTCATTCGCTGCTATGGCTTTCACTGCTTTGGTCTTTTGTGCCTTGGTGCTTGGCACTTTTCCAACTGGGGCTGTTCCTCCCCTTTTTGTTTCTCTCTTTTCTGTTTCACTGGTTTTTCACACACTGTTCCCATTCTCTCCACAGTTTTGTCTGTGATGGCTCCGCGTTGTGGCGCGGATAAGTTCGCCGAAGAAAACTAATGTCAGCGTGCCGGGGTGGGGCTTATGTCACCTCGCTGACGTCACGCCCGCGTACTACGTCAGTGCGGAGTCGTGTGGTACCGCCCCCCGGCGCGCAGAGATGCTGGGGCAAGAAAGTTTTCTAGGTCCAGTCTCACGCCTGGGGATAATTCTACGTTAAGCAATCTGCGACTAGAATCGTCTCTACCACATACATCGTTACCGAAGGTAAGTAACTCGTACAGCGCTTGCTACCCCCTGATGGGGTTTTGAAGCGTTTTATTGGCGAGTAGCACGCTACTCTGGAACCCATAAGGATTACTGGTGAATTAGTATGGCAAAACATGAGTCATTTGACTGGTGGATATGTTAGTCATATTTGGATTGAGAAGTGTTGGGGCGGGGTAGAAAAGGGAAAAAGGTTTGCGTTTATATAGCGCTGCAAACCCTGATGGGGAAACGCTTCATTGGCAAGTAGCACGCTACTCTGGAACCCATAAAGGATTAGTGGTGAATTAGTATAGTGGAATGTGGAAATTGAGAAGTGAACATGTTAGTCTGTTACTTTGATTTGAAAAGGATAGTGGTGGGACAGAAGAGTGAGATTTGTTGTTTTTTTTTATTTATTTTTTTAGGTCATTGCAGTAGGAGGAGGCTTTTGGATGAGTATAAAGGGGTTTTTGAGGAGAAGAGTCAGAGGGGAGAGTTTATAAAGGTTTGTTTTGGGGGGATCGGTATAGTAAAGTAGGTGTCCGATGTTGCAAGGAGGGGTAAAGTAGGAGAGAGTCTGGAAAGGGTTATTTTGGGATCATAGTAGTGGTAAGAGGTTTGGGATAAATGAGAGTGGATGTCGAGGATATATTGAGAGATGTATAGGGTGAGAGATGGGGTAGTGCATTGGAAAGAGTAGTAGAAAGAAGTTTGAGACGAGTCCGAAGGTTGGGCCAGAGGATATATTGAGAGAAGTATAGGCTTAGAAATAGGGTAGTGCATTTGAAATGCTAAATTGGCAGAAAGTGATAAATATATAGATCCATAAGTACATTGAAAGTGTATAGATGCATAAAGGAGGTAAGTATATATAGATTAAATATATTGATAGAGGTACAGGATGAGAAATAGGGTAGTGCATTGGATATGCTTTTTTAGGAGAAAGGTAACAGGCACACAGATTCAAGTACATGGAAGGTACATAGATGCACAATGGAAGTAAGTACATGTAGACCAAAGATGTTTTATTTTTTATTTTATTTAATTTATTTATTCATGTATTGATTTACAACATAATTATTCTACATGCTTATACAAAGCCATACACAAAGATAGTTACATATCAATAGTGAAAATAAATGATTATATACAGAGGAATATGCTGTACATTTCTGTTTGTGTATGATGCTTATGTGGGGAAGAGCCAATTCTTGAGTAGTTTTCTGAAGATAGGGTGATTGTCAGTGGATCTTATGTCGGGGGGTAAAGAGGTCCATAGTTTGGCTGTTTGAACAGAGAAGGATGGGCCACCCATGTTTTTTTTCTTGCATCTTGGGATTTTGAGGCGAGATGCCCCTTTAGAGCGTAGGTTCCTGTGTTGAATGTGTTTGGTGATTTTATTCCTGATGAAGAGCGGTCCCATCCCATGTATTGCTTTGTGGGTGATACAAAGTAGCTTGAACGTGGATCTTCTGGCAACCGGTAACCAATGCAGGGCTTTCAAGGCAGGTGAGATGTTGTCTCGCAGTTTGCTATGCAAGAGTAGTCTGGCAGCCGAGTTCTGAATCCGTTGTAGTCTTTTCATGGCCGTTCAAAGTGATCCGTGGTAGAGGCTATTGGCGTAATCGAGTTTGGACAGAACAAGGGAGATGGTAGCTTGGACCTTCTGTGGCAATCCCAAATGAGGGAAACTTCGTTGCAGTTTTTATAGGGACACAGCTTGATTTTGCTAGTTTGTCCACTTGGGCATTCATCGACAGCTGGAGTCCATGATTATTCTGAGGTTTCTTACTTCCTTCCATAATTTAGGGGGTGATCCCAGTACATCAGGCCAGGCGTCAAGTGGATCGTAATGTTTCCAATCGCCACACGTGAGTATTTCTGTTTTTGAAGCATTCAATTTGAGATGGCTCCAAGTCATCCACAGATCCACGGCTCTGAGACAACTGAAAACTTTGCATTTTTCAATGTCTTTGGGGCATTCCAGTTGAAGGAGTATCTGCGTGTCATCTGCATAGTTATAGCACGTGAGGTGAAATTGATTGATCAGTACCAGTAATGACTTCATGTAAATGTTGAAAAGCATGGGCGAGATGATAGAACCTCGAGGGACCCCTGCTTTTGTGGAGTATGGTTTGGACAAGAAAGGTGGGGTATGGATGACATTAGTTCTGTTTCGAAGGTAGGACGTGATCCAGTCTAGAGCAGTTCCCTCTATGCCGGCTTCATAGAGTCTTTGTTTCAGATTGTCATGGTCGAACGTGTCAAAGGCAGCGGAGAGGTCCAAGAGGAGTAGCGCAGCAACCCTGCTGCGGTCAGCTGTATTCTTCAGGTCATCCCAGATGGCACGGAGGGCAGATTCAGTGCCTCTTCTGGACGGAATCCTGTTTGGAAGTGTGAGAGTATGTCATTCTCTTCAATGAATTGTGACATCTAGGTGAAGATGTAGATCACATGCTGTGCATAAGTCTGCCATCTAGTGCTTAGAATCTAGGCGGTTATGGTTGGGGTGAAATCTGTAGCCAGAGGGCCCCAGACTCATCTGCTTTTTTTTTTTTTTTTTTAAAGATTTTTTTAAAGATTTTTATATAGCTCAAACTTGACCCGGTATCGTTTATCAGAGCGCTTTACATAGCACCAGTTGCATTACATGAGGACACATTCATTTTTGTTAGGCACTGCGAGATTAAGGGATTTGCCCCGAATCACAGGCTGTTTAGTGTCATTGCCAAGACTCAAACCCAGTTCCCCAGATTAGAGGTCGCCCACCCTAGCCGTTAGGCCAACTCCTCTCCACACTCCTCTCACTGTTTATCTTAGTTTTATGTGTTGTGATTTTAAGCTTGTGTTTATTAAAATACTTTTGTAAAGTCAAGCACTGACTGGACATTGACCTTACTCGCTGGTCTTGCGGTGTAAACTGTATTCTGAATGTCTAACCCTCCTCACCTCCTTGAATAAGGTTTGGACGGTTTGGTCTCCATACCCGAGGAGAGTCAAATGCGGGAGAGGAGTACTTGGTTATTCAGTTTGGGGTCTAGTAGGATTGTGGTCCCAGGACACCAGTGGTGAAACTCCACTTGATGCAACTTGATCCCAGTAACCTCTGACTGCTCTGGTGCCCCCAGAAAACAGGTCATCACAACAGACATAGTCTAAAGTGAGATAAACGATATTAAGTTAAGGTTTGGTGCTGTTGAGTTCTTGTCTTCTATTCAAAAGCTGATAACAGAATAACATGAGATGGACTATCCTCCGATTTAACATGATCTCAAATACCAGAATGTTTAATCAAAAGTAAAATTCATTTTGATGCACAGGTGTTCGCTTTAACTACTTTTACCATTCTTTCATCGCCGACACCCATTTTTCAGTGGTGCAGAAGAAATAAAAAGTGCATAAGCGCACATTGTAGCAGCTGTAGGCCCTCACAACAAAAATCTTTGTGTTGTGTGATGACCATACTTCATCCCAGATCGCTAAAGCGTTCTGTAGTTGAGACCTAATAGATGCATATTAGGGGCACTTTCCCATGTCTCGTTAACAGTATGAGAAACGCGTTGTTTTCATGATAAATGTGTGCGTTGCGCCATTCCTGGATATCCCTTGTAGATAGGCAAAGTAGATTCCATTGTTTGCGATGGATTTATTAATTCTGTCATGAACGGAAGCAATTTTGTTTGTTGTAAGTGCTTGCTGTGACAGATTGACAGACACCAGCGTTTTGCTGAACTCGCACACGCTTATGCAATTGCAGCTTGCTGTAGACTCCAGCTGTGCTGATTCAGAGATGCAGAGGCTCAGCACAGAGGGAGGGCGCAATGGAGATTGACAGCCTCTCCAATTCACTCAGTACAAAGCCGTCTGCAGTGGCGGGCGGGGACTTTCATCCAGCTAGCGGTAAACAAGCACCACAAACGTGAAAAACCTAACCGAGACAAAGCCACAGGCAAGAATAACAGTTTTGGAATTTAGTTAAGCTGTAGCAACAGTAAGCAGACACCAGTGACTAAAAGAACCATGCTCGCCCAAACCGGACCGCTCGAAACATGGAATAAACAGCAGAGACAACAAAAATGGCACAGTCGCCACCAAACCTAAGAAAGTGCATGGATTAAATAATACTGAAAACAAATGACTTTTGAGAGTGGATTAAAGATCATCCTCTAAAAATCGAGGCAAACTTTCCCCCCCCCCCCCCATTTATTAATTTGTGTATCTTTGAGTGTGAATGTATTAACCTATCGGTGTCAATTTGCCATTAATCTCGTTGCCTGTGAAAACGAATTTGTCAGTGTGACCTTAACAATGTCCTTATAGCGAGTTCTATAATTCAACTATGCGTTACTTTTTTCTGATTGAAGCTTTACCAAGGAACAGTCAGTGAAGTTGTAAGTTTAAGTGTGATGAATTAAAATGTTTGTACCAAATGTCCTTTTCTCCCGAGCCTCCGATTAATAGCCTTTAAAAACATTAAAGTAAATTGCAGTAAAATTTGTCTGCATGTTTTTGCGGTTTTGCATTGGAAAACAAGAATCGGGATATGCAGGTTGTGTTGCATTTCTAATTACTTAAAACGTAATTCAGTGTACTGGCATGTTTGTTTTAGATCTAAGATGAATTAAAGGCCTGTTAAGTTTATCTGGTGCCTAATGATATTATGCAAACATTTACAATGTTTTTTTGTTTGTTTTGTTTTCCTTAAAAACAGGTTTCCGGAAAATATGTCTCGATGACCTCCGCAAGGCCTACATTGTTAAAGATGTCCAGCAGTACATCCTACATCGCTTAGACCAAGAAGAAGCGCTGAGACAACACCTCACAAAAGAAACTGCAGAAATGCTGAATCAACTCCACATCAAAAGCAGCGGCTGTTTCCTCTACCTGGAACGTGTTCTGGATGGAGTTGTGGAAAACTTTATCATGCTACGAGAAATTCGGGATATTCCTGGCACCTTGAATGGGTTATACCTATGGCTCTGCCAAAGACTTTTTGTCAGAAAGCAATTTGCAAAGGTGCAACCTATTTTGAATGTAATTCTGGCAGCCTGCAGGCCTTTGACGACAATGGAGTTATATCATGCAGTGTGGACCAGAAACATGACCTTAACAGTGGAGGACTTTCAACGAAAGCTAGATGTACTATCCAAGCTTCTTGTAGATGGCTTAGGAAAAACAAAAATCCTGTTTCATTACAGTTTTGCAGAATGGTTGCTTGATGTGAAGCATTGTACACAGAAGTATTTATGTAATGCAGCAGAAGGCCACCGAATGCTAGCAATGAGCTTGACGTGTCGAGCAAAAGAACTAACTGCGTTGGAAGTTCAAGAGTTTGCTTTGCACCTCATCCATTCAAATTTGCAATTGGATACCTCAGACTTAGCATTGTGGATGATATGGAATGGCACATGCGTAAAAGACTCTTTGGCGACATTAATCCCAAAGGAGCAGGAAGTACTGCAGTTGTTAGTAAAAGCTGGTGCCCATGTGAGCAGTGAAGATGACCGTACATCTTGCATTGTGCGTCAAGCCTTGGAAAGGGAGGACTCTATTCGTACTCTATTAGATAATGGTGCTTCTGTAAACCAGTGTGACTCAAACGGAAGAACGTTACTGGTTAATGCAGCATATACTGGGAATCTTGATGTTGTCACGTTGCTTATTTCTAGAAAATGTGATTTGGAGATTGAAGATAAGCATGGGCAAACTGCATTAACTCTAGCGTCTCGTCAAGGGCACATAAAAGTGGTTAACTGTTTGATTGGGTTTGGAGCCAACATAAACCATACTGATCATGATGGCTGGACGACATTGCGTTCAGCAGCTTGGGGTGGTCACACAGAGGTGGTTTCTGCACTGCTCTATGCTGGAGCAAAAGTGGATTGTGCCGATGCTGATAGCAGGACAGCCTTGAGGGCAGCAGCTTGGGGAGGGCATGAAGATATTGTATTAAATTTACTTCAGCATGGTGCTGAAGTCAACAAATCGGATAATGAAGGTAGAACGGCGCTGATTGCTGCTGCATACATGGGTCATAGAGAAATTGTTGAGCATTTGCTGGATCACGGTGCAGAAGTTAACCATGAGGATGTGGACGGAAGGACTGCTCTATCTGTCGCAGCTCTTTGTGTACCTGCTAGTAAAGGGCATGCTTCTGTGGTTAGTCTTTTAATAGACCGTGGTGCTGAAGTGGACCATTGCGACAAGGATGGGATGACTCCTCTCCTTGTTGCTGCCTATGAAGGACACGTAGATGTTGTTGATTTGCTTCTTGAAGGAGGAGCGGATGTGGATCACACAGACCATAATGGACGTACTCCCCTCTTAGCAGCGGCCTCCATGGGGCATGCCTCCGTTGTAAACACACTTTTATTTTGGGGTGCAGCTGTTGATAGCATTGACAGTGAAGGTAGAACTGTTCTCAGTATAGCTTCTGCTCAGGGTAATGTTGAAGTGGTGCGAACTCTGCTCGATAGAGGTTTGGATGAAAATCACAGAGATGATGCAGGATGGACTCCTTTGCATATGGCAACCTTCGAAGGCCACAGGTTGATCTGTGATGCACTTATTGAGCAGGGTGCTAGAACAAATGAAATCGATAACGATGGACGCATACCATTAATATTAGCTGCACAAGAAGGTCACTATGATTGCGTACAGATTTTGTTGGAAAATAAATCTGATGTTGATCAAAAAGGTTATGATGGAAGAAATGCGCTTCGTGTTGCGGCCTTAGAAGGTCATAGAGATATTGTTGAATTGCTTTTGAGCCATGGTGCCGATGTCAACTACAAGGATGCTGATGGCCGACCTACCTTGTACATTTTGGCACTAGAAAACCAACTCCCCATGGCCGAGTTTTTTTTAGAAAATGGTGCAGATGTGGAAGTGAGCGATGCTGAAGGAAGAACCGCATTACATGTTTCCTGCTGGCAGGGGCATTTAGAAATGGTGCAGCTTCTTGTAACATACCATGCTGACCTCAACGCATCGGACAATGAAAAACGCTCAGCATTGCAGTCTTCTGCTTGGCAGGGGCATGTAAAGGTGGTTCAGTACTTGATTGATCAGGGGGCTGTTGTTGATCACACATGTAATCAGGGCGCTACTGCACTCTGTATAGCTGCTCAGGAAGGGCACATTGAGGTTGTCCAGATGTTACTAGAGAACGGTGGGGAGCCAAACCATGCTGATCAATTTGGGCGCACTGCTATGCGGGTTGCAGCAAAAAATGGGCATTCCCAAATTATTAAACTATTAGAGAAATATGGTGCATCAACTGTAAATGGCTGCACTCCTTCTCCAGTGCATACAATGGATCAAAAAGCCTTACAACAGACCTCAACGAAGATGCAGTCCTTAACTATGAAATCTAACAGCTCGTCAAGCACTGGGGGCGGTGATGTCCAACATACTTTGCATGGCTTATCTAATGGACCCGTTCATGCCTTTAGCTCTCCTTCAGAGTCACCAGATTCTACAGTTGATCGTCAGAAGGATTCACTCTCAAACAATTCGTTAAAAAGCTCCAAAAACTCATCTCTTCGCACCACCTCATCTACAGCGACTGCTCAAACTGTACCTATTGATAGTTTTCATAGCCTGTCCTTTACAGAGCAAATACAGCAACACTCACTACCCCGTAGTCGGAGTAGGCAGTCTATTGTCTCGCCCTCGTCAACGATTCATTCCACAGGCAAGAACCCGGCTTCCCCAGTAAGCGAGTTTGAATGGAGCCAAGTAAAACCCAGCTTAAAATCTACTAAATCAAATAAGGGAGGGAAAGCTGAAAACTCTGTCAAGTCAGGCTCAGTGGGCAAGAAAACAAAACAGAACAGCACTTCCCATCCAAAAGTCCTTGAGTATGAAATGACACAATTTGACAAAAGGGGCCCGATTTCAATATCGGAGACAAATATAAATATGTCGCTGAAGACGATGCCTGTAGAGCAACAGTGTAATATTTTAGGTCCACCCGCCCCACAAGAAGTGGGACGATCGCAGCAGCAATTCTTAATTCAGCAACAGAGTGCTGAGCAAAAGAAGAGGAATGGAATTATGACCAACCCGAATTTTCACCTTCAGGGAAATCAAGTTTTCTTTGGAAAAGTTTCAGTCGCTCGAGGATTGCAGGATAAAGGACACCATGAGGTTTTGGAAGGCTACCCTTCAGCTGATACAGAACTAAGCCTTAAGCAAACTCTGAAACTTCAGATTGATGGGACTGACCCAAGTTTCAACTACAAAAAGGAAACACCACTATGAAGGTAAGCACATGGCTCTAAACAATTAATCGTTTTATTGTAGCATTAGTAGGTTGATCAGCAATGCATTTCAAACACCAAATTTGTTACCAACTTGCCAATCACAAAGTAAATTTTCATTCAGTTTATAGAGTTTATTCTTTTCAATACTTGCTAAACTGTATTGCTGGATAAATATTTCTTCAAATATTTAATATCTACATAGTTACATAGCATTTATATTATTTTCCCAATTTCAGAACAAGCTTGTGATCGTGGCGTGTCAATCCACACAATTTACAATACATCCATGAAGTGTTTGCAATTCCATATCTCACCTAACCTTTATTCGCATGCCTCCCAAAGTCATAAATTTGGAGTGATGAATTTTAAGATCTATCTAGCAAATTGTCGGACACTTCTGTGAGAAATAAACGAATGAGCAATGCAAAAAGTCCATACTCGTACAATAAGGCACTTAAATTGTGTTGAAAGGGTTAAATTGTATATGCTTTACCTTCGTTGGACATGTTTTGTTCATTTACTATTGAAAACTGAGCTTTTCAAACTTGCCTACAGCTGACTGCGTATTCTAATTGGGTTGTGATGGAGAAGTTGAACTAAGTCCCATCTATCGATTACGCTCCTGCGCCTTGACCTACGCAGCCTTATTTGTGATACACAAGTGATATCTCATGAGTAACGGCAATAACACATGCAGCACAACACTTTCACATAAATGAATTTATCAAATGCAAGTCCTGCTAAGGCATGTAATTTGGTGTGATTCACCCATGTGATCACCACTGATTCACCATGTAGAAGCTCACTTAACCAGTGATGTTAGAGAAATGGCACCAAAAGAGGCCATCCTGTGAATGATGTAATAATAGGTCTCAAAAACCAAGCGGCATCTTCAAAAAATTGCACCCTCCGAGAATGCCTTTTAGTGGTGATTGTTAGCAACCTAAGACTGGTTAAACAGAACTGTTGTATTTCTCTTCATTTTATGGCCCATTTAAAGAGGCAAAATTTTGACACACACCTGCCCGATCAAAGATCTGTTGCAGCATGTAGTTTATTCTTGTTCAGGTCTCCTAGACAAGGGATTTTTTTTTTTACACAGCAGCTACACACCAGTACTTGCATGTACTTTTAGGCGGTGTGTTGATCAGCCCTAGCAGGGTACTTGGAGGCACCAAGAGAAGTGTTCAAACATATGACTACATACTTGTTAAAAAATCCCCTGACTGGCCTTTGTTAACAATACATTTATGGTGCACAGTGGTTTAACAATCACCTCAGTGTAGGTTTAAAACAAAAGCAAAGGAACTCGCCTGAAAATAGTTTAAAGTGCAATTCTGGTTAGGATGTAAAACTTAATATCAACTGGAATTCAACGTTATCTTTAGGAACACAATCCAAAATGAGCACAATAGATATGCAATACTTACAAGGTCTGGTTTTTATTGCAAGCTATGGATTGTGCTCTGTAGTGTTAGAAAAACTGTCCTACAGGAGGCAGATTACGCACAGCCCTACTCCCAAGAAGCCACAGTGGGGGGGCCCTCAAAGAGATCCCCCTAAGTTAACTGCAACAAAAAAAACAAGCATCTGCAATAGGTCTCGCATTTCGCGAGTTTGAGCTTTTGGCATTGTAAATGACAATTCCTTTTATTTGTTCTTGGTTTTTAAAACCTAAATAAAAGGCATTGTCATTTTTAATGCCAATAGCTTCAACTCGCGTAAATGAGAGACCTATTGCATTGCAAATGCTTGTTTTTTATGACACCCACTGTATGCAATCCTCAATTTTCTGAATGCAATGATAGAAACAGAAAAATACCAGACGGACGGCACGCTATGCTAAACATATATTTTTATCTTAGGTGTTTTTGAGCCACACCCTTAATTTCATCGGCCACTCCCCTTTGAGACACCCCCAGTTTCTCCATCCCGCTGAAAGCCCTGGACAGGCCATATTCAGTAAATCTAGCTCTGCGCTGCTCTCAAGCCCTAGCACAATGCACCACAGCTGCTGCGTCGTTTTGCGCTTTAATTTAGTAAATCTGCTCTTTGGTACCACAGCCTGAAGACCCTAATAGGAGATATCACAGATTAGTCTCAAAACGCCGACATTGCATCCCGCTTCAAAGGTGGTATGGTCGCAGATTAACTGAGAGCAACCTTGTGTTGATTCAAACACCCAACCCAGAAGTACTGGGTGTGCGGGTCAACCTCCTGGCCAGAATTCACAGTCATAAACCGAGAAGTGGATTCTCGATGGGTAGAATGAATATCTTTAAGGCACTGCGGCTGTGGAGAGCTTCAAGTGGTCTGCTCGAGTTCGCACATAATTACTGGCCCGTCTGTCAGCAGCATGCCTGCCTCTGGAAGGATAGCAGGCGCACACCAAGCTCGGAGAATGATGAGATAGCGACCCAAGGTCACCAGTTACCCTACATGTCCCTGTGTGACCCTCCCCGAGGTACGGCTCCTCGGGCCATTGCATACCGTGCCCTTCAAAAGGCAGGCCTCAAGTTATCGGGGGAAACTGTGCAAGCACTAGGTGTGCTGTGGTATGCGGGATAAACGAAACGCCAAATACCGTTTACAGCCTTTACAAATTATATATCAACTGTAGTTTGGAAAGCAAGCGGTAAGACATTAACTGTTTAGTACTCTGAAGTAATCCTACAGGTAACTCGTGGCACGTTATAAAAATGCACAAATTAATAAAAACCCCGAATTACTGACAATATCACAGAAGAGACAGTACATTGTGATTGTTTACTTTTAAAATCACTAAATTCGTCCACTCAGATGGCTATAAATCTGTTTTTTAATGCTGGATAACTTTTACAATTCTAGGTATGCAAAGTGATAACAAGTCGTCCGGTTCCAGCTGTGTGTGACTGCGTTGTGTTTAATGATCCACAAAGGAATGCAGCCGGCACCCTGTACAATGCTGCTCGCTCCCGACAGCTGGAGGCCGTGGGAGTGAACATTTACAGAAAAGGTGGGACATGCACCCGCCTTGTGCCAATTGCGTGCTTTCTTTTTTTAAAGCCACACGCAAAGTCCAATACAATGTGTGGAAAATCTAAAGCCACACGCACGAGTTTTCAGAAAGTCTTGAGTGATTCCAAGAGGCCCTCTCCTACTGCAGCGCATGCGCGCTACGCTCGGCTCGACCTAAAAATGGGATTTGAGATTCCTTTTCCTAGCTCGCGATTCCCTGACACCTGAAATAGCAGAGGGGGACTACGGTACCTGCTTCGGTACTGCAGTTCCCGGGCGCCATTTTAAATTTCAAGGATTCTTTATTCGTAAGTTGCAAGCTTTAGGGTGAGATGCTTGTGCTGAATTCACGAATTCTATGTTAAATTCCTGAATCCAAAAACACATTTTTTTTAAAAGGTCAAAGGACAAGCATCATGGGCCAAATCTTGTACATCAGCAAGACACCAGGGTTTTTCAACCAACCCTCTCTTCGCTTTGCAAAGCAGAAGGCAGGGTGCCGCGGAGGTTGGGTGTCTGTGCCGAAAAAGCTATATTTTTAGGGTGGAGTTTGCAAGCTTATTTATTGACTTAACAGTACTTGAGATTGTCATCATGACGTTGAGTAGAATCGTAGGATCTCCATTGTCAGACACGGTATTAGTCCGGTTCTATTTCTATAATACGTTTATGTGGGCCATCACCTGTTCACCGTTAAAGTTGGGATGACATAGTTTGCTCCATGTTATGTAAGGCATTATATCCCAGATATGAATACTAATCATATTCTGAACGGCGCCTAATTTTGAATTGGGGTTTGTTTGTGGCAATAGCTTGGATAAGAAAAGATTTTGCAGTAGTTCCCTTTAAATAAAGCTAATCGTATCCTGTTCAATCTGTGCCAGTCCTTTATTATGTCCCCTGTTCTTTTCTGATTATTTGCGATACAACTTCGGAATTGAGGTAATCTGCGTTGCCATTCTATGTGGTTAACTGCTTTCTCAGCGTCCAAGCTCACAATGGACAGTGCTGTCACTTCTGGGCTTGATACGGAGAAATGTCTGGGTAAAAAGGTATCGACCTGGAATTTAACCCTGCTACTCATTATTTCCAGGGCAGGGCTTAGTATGCATAACCTTTTGGAAGAAATTTTGACATATCATATTCTATCACTTTTGAAAAGGATTTCTGGCTCACAAAATGCATGCATTTAGGTTCGTAAAATCTTTTGGGAACATTGCGGTGGTTTCAGCATCCAAACTCAGTCGCTTTATTTTCTGGAAATAAGTAACTAAATGGAAGTTTAAAGACGTTTATCAACTCTTTGTTCAGGATTTTATAAGATTCTGAGAATAGTCTTGCTAACTGCTGCATAGTTTTCTGAATTTATTTTGCCTTTATAGCCCCTTCTTTTCTCATAGTAATTTCATGCATGTTAACCCCTTCGCTGCCAGGCCTTTCCCCCCTCCTGTGCCACGCCCTATTTGGGGTAGTGCGCGCTGAGGCCCCTGTAACTTTTTGACCATATAAGGTATCCACGCCAAATTTGCGTCCTTTTCTTCCAACATCATGGGGATTCTGAAGGTACTCAGGGTTTGTGGATTCCCCTGGAGGGGTCCCAGAAATGAGCCAAAATACAGCAAAATTTAGGGGTTTTTTTGGGGGGGGGAAATGGGAAAAACGGGCTGCACATGAAAGCATCTGGATTTTTCCCTGCAAATGTTATCAAAAAAGTGTTTGTGGGGCTGAAATCACCATTTTCCCAGCTTTTAGGGGATAGTAGACTTTTGTCAGAAACCCAAATATTTTTACACAGTTTTGGCATTTTTCTGGGACAAAGCCTATTTTTGCTATTTTTTGTGCTTTGAACCTCCTTCCAGTTAATGGTATGTAGGAGAGTGGAATCTGACTAATGGTTGCCCCCAACTTTTTGCCTGGTATTTAAGTGGTTTTTGACTAGTCAGGCTGGGGTCCTGGATAGCAGGATCCCAGCCAATCTGCTTTCTCCCTAAAACTGTTGAGTACTCTAGGTACAAACCTAATTGGATGCTGGGCATGCCCTACCAGTCCCTTGTAGATGGTACCCTAGGTACCCAGGGCATGGGTCCCCCAGTAAGCCTACCAGGGCTGCAGCACTTATTGTGCCACCCTGGGACAGCCACCCAAACTGACACCACCAGGCCACTACTGTAGCCTGGGCAAGGTGGTGCTAGCACCCCTTACAGGGATGTAGGTACCCTATGTCCCATACCATACAACACATATACTCTCATAGGTCACCCCTATGGCAGGCCCTGGTAATCCTACAGGGCTGGGTGCTGAGGTATGTGTGAGGGGGGACCCCTACGTGAGTAGGACCTCTCTGCAACCTTCGTAAAATCGTTACTGGGTTGTTTGTAGTGTAGCCATACCATATACTCTTAACCGCATTATAAGTTATTGCGTCATCGCTGTAACTTAGGAATGGCTACACAGAACCATATCGTGTTTGGTGTCAAACATGAAGGAATCATACCCCCAGTCCAGCCATGGGCATGGGGGCACGATTCCCCCTTGCTAGGAGGGTGATATGGGAAAAGCGGTAGAATTTGGACACCAATTTAAAAGTGCACATGTACCACAAAATGGCTACTGTTCGCCACCTACACGACTCTGGCTGGCTGTTGCTGGGGAAAACCCCAGCCTCGCCATCTGGACAATAGGGCTCCTGTGGCAGGGAGGTGCCAGCACCTCCCCAGACAGGATATGTGGATTGGAACAGGGTGGGTGCACCAAATGTCCTTTCAGAGTTGCACGTAGGCAGCTGCAGAGCCCCAATTCTGCATACACCGCCTGGAACCGGTTCAGGGGCGTCCTGCCCCTCGCCCAGGCGGGAAACACACAAAGGGGAGTGGGTGTAGCCACCCTTTCCCGCCTCTACTCTGATTGGTAGGCTGTCTCTTGGACCATCCCCTAATCTTGGGGATATATGGGAATAACTTTGCCCTAGAGCCTTAGATTCGTACAGGACTTCACAGAACTGACCTTCGACGAGCTGCTGCCCAGCTGACTGAAGAAATCTCCCTTGGGATAAAGGAGTTATCCCCCTGCTTGGCAGGCACCTAAAAGACTACAAGATACCCGGTTGGAACTTCGTTGCTCTCACGACCTTCGACGCCTTCCAGCAACCTCGAGGTGGGTCTCCAGTGCATCCCAGCGTCCTGTGAGTGTGCCCAGCAAGTCTGAGCACCCTGGACCACGTGGGTGTCGAGATCCCCGCATACCCCGAGACACCGGCCACCTCTTGTCCAGCACACGACCCCGACCAGTGGGGAAGTTGTGCTTTGGCCCATTCTTGAGCCAACCTTCAAGCAGCATTTGTGCCGACCCTCAGCTCCCTGGCCCGCTCCGGTTGCCCGTGGGAGCCCTTTTACGCACTCCATTTTGCTGCCTTCCGCGGTCCCTTGTCTCTCGACTTGTGGGCCCTGACGGAGGACAATCCTCTTTTCTAAGAGTTCCCCTGGTTGCTCCAGGCCTGCTCTACGCTCCCTGCAAAGGAGAGCACCCTCAGACCACGTGGGTCTGCACCAGCAGCTGCTTTGTTCATCCTGCGTGGGTTGCGGTTGCCAATGCTTAGTGGATCCAATCGGGACACTAACACCGCAGCGACCCTCAGCCGACGTGGGACAGTCGCCCTCCAGAAGCTGGCCTTCCTTGAAGCCTCCCGGAGCCCGTGACTGCAGAGCCCAGCTGTACCTTCCACACCTGAAGCACCCGACATCCACGAGCTCCTTCCTGTGAGCTCCCTGGTCACTGTGCTGTGACCCAGACTCTGTCCCCTCTGCTTTCAGGTTCATCTTTGTCTTTTCTTCAACTTTAATCTTCACGACTTCAACGACACTTCCAGCTAGCAGCAGTTTGGACTCCTTTTCCATAGAAAATCAGCCCGCGACCCGACACCAGAATCGACCTATGCACCCGGCTTCCCTGGGGCAGGTAACAGTGGTACTTCCGTGGTGGTGGGCTCTCCAAAGCCTTAAGTCTCAAGCCTTAACTTTGTACTGTTGTTAGAAGTGTCCTTAAACCCTAATTATTCAACTGCGACATTCTCCATAGGCTAACATTGCGATCCCGATAGCAACTTCTCGCACTGCACACGCCTCCCGTGGGTCCCCTTCCTCTTAACTGTGGGTGGATCCCGAAGGGGCCAGCGATCCTGAATGCCCTAGGCATTGCCTGTAGAATTGTCGTGGTTCTTATACCACTATTTTAGTATATGGTTTGGTCCCCCCCTGGGGCCCATTGATTTCTGTGCTATTTATTGTGTTTATAAATGCTTGTTTGAAGTGTAACTTTGCCACTAGCCACATAAAGTGACTGTGGGATTCTGTCTAGAATAAATACATATATTTTATATATATACCTGTGGGCTACTCTTTCATTTGGTTATTCAAGAGGTTATTATGGTAAAACAATAAGCTTAACACTCCTTCAAGACTTAGCCTGAAGGCTGCTCTCCACAGCTACCACTAGGATAGCTTTCTTTAAAGGTTGTCTTAAACCTATCATCAATAGGAGTCGAATTGGACTGGTGCAGGTGTCCCTATAACTAGGAACAGCATATGCCAGGCCAACTTTTCACATGGTAGAAATGGGTACAAAAGCAATAATGGATCCTGGAAAGCTATACATTTTAGAGAAGTAGACAAAATTCTGAATTCAGCAAGGGGTCATTTGTGTACATCCATCAAGGTTTCTTTATAGAAACTAACAGTTAAATAAAGGATAAATTGAAAATTTGTTGAAAAAAAGCGCCTTTTGTGTCAACGTTTTCATCTGTAACTTCTTCTAATTTTGACAGCTCTTTGAAAGCAATATACCGTTACATCCGCTGGACATTACTGGTTGTGGGGAACCCGACGAACCCAGAGCCAAAAACTGAGCAGCAACTTGCAATGGTTTTTTATTATGTACCGGGTATATAGTAATTATTCTGTAAAAATGTGTACATGGAAAAATCGGTATGAAAGACACCTATGTATTTCTGAAATGGGAACAAAATATAGAGTTTAGAAACAGTAGATATTTGCACAATTCCGAAATTGGGAGACTCATACTAGCATGAGAATTATCAATCATTTTTTAGAATGACTTCTTTTTTACACATTGTCTTTAATTTGGAAGGCAGAAATGCATCGAAAGTCAATAAGTAATAACAGTTCCCTTACAAATCTGAATTACCCTAAGTCTCCCGATAAAAATGGTACCTCACTTGTGTGGGTCGGCCTAGTGTCCGCGACAGGAAACGGCGCAAAACGCATCGTGGACACACCTCAATTTCGCAGTGAAAATTGAACCTTTTTTGGCAAAGTGCCTAGCTGTAGTTTTTGAACCCTAGCTCTGCCGGCACCTAGGGAAACCTACCAAACCCTCACATTTCTGAAACCTAGACACCCGGGGAATTCCAGGGAGGTATGGCTTGCGAGGATCCCCCAATGTTTCCTTACCCAGAATGCCCTGCAAACCTCAAATTTAGCTGGAAAATTCACCTTTGCACACATTTTTGTGTGGGAAAGTTGTGGCATCACCGGGCTGACACAAATTTCCTACCACCCAGCGTTCCCCCGGGTCTCCTGATAAAAACGGTGCCTCACTCGTGTGGGAGGCCTTAGGACCGGCCACGGGCAAGGCGCACCACGTTTTGGACCCTTGCGTGTCGCGGGTACTTGGGCCTCCCACACGAGTGAGGCACCGTTTTTATCGGGAGACCCGGGGGAACGCTGGGTGGTAGGAAATTTGTGTCAGCCCGGTGATGCCACAACTTTCCAACACAAAAATGTGTGAAAAAGGTGATTTTTTTTTTCAGCTAAATTTGAGGTTTGCAGGGCATTCTGGGTAAGGAAACGTTGGGGGATCCACGCAAGCCATACCTCCCTGGAATCCCCCGGGTGTCTAGTTTTCAGAAATGTGTGGGTTTGGTAGGTTTCTCTAGATGGCCGCCAAGCCCGGGGCCAAAAACTCATGGGACCCCCTTTGCAAAACCATGTTGTTTTGTGATAGGTAATTTTGATGACTCCTTTGGGTCCTTGCCTGACGCGGGCACTAGGCCTACCCACGCAAGTGAGGTACCATTTTTGTCTGAAGACTTTGGGGAACGCAGGGTGGGTGGAATTTTGTGGACCCACGCAGATTCCAGAACTTTCCACCACAGAAATGTGAGGAAAATGTGTTCTTTTGGACATATTTTTAGGTTTGCAATGGATTCTGGGTAACAGAACCTGGTGAGAGCTAGTGAAGTCACCCCATCCAGGATTCCCCTCGGTGTCTAGTTTAAAAAAATGTACAGGTTTGCTAGGTTTGCCTACGTGCCAACTGCGCTAGGGCCCAAAATCCACAGTTATGCACATTGCTAAAAAAAAATCGGAGCCCAGTGGGCTTTCTGCCGCCCTGGGGGGGAATCGGGGAAGGGGGTTTCATCCCGATATACCCCTAAAGGGGCAGAAAGACTGTGGCTATTTTTTTGGGGGGTGGGGGCATTGGTATGACCATTTTGGGCAGCCCCCACGCATAAAAAAAGACTGCGTACTCGCTGGCGCCCAGGGGGCAGATCAGGGGCCACTGCCACCATCTGCCCTCCTGGGGGGGTCAGAAAGACTGGAATTTCTCTGTGGGTGGGGTGGGGTATTGTCATGCCCATTTTGGGGAGCCCTTACACTAATAAAACAAAAAATCCATGGTTACTAGTGGGCATTTGGCGCCCCCCAGGGGGGGGGCCAGATTGGGGGCTACAGCTCCCATCTGCCTCCTGGGGGGCAGAAAGACTGTCATTTTTGTGGGGGGAGGGTGGGGCCATTGGCGTGCCCGTTTCGGGCAGCCCACACCCTAAAAACAATTGTGCAAAAAAAATCCCTGGTGTTTAGTGGGCTTTCTGCCCCCCCCCCCGAAGGGGCAGATTAGGGGCCAAAAAGGGGGGGGCACAAAGACTGATAATTGGGGGGGTGAGGTGGGGGCATGGGCCTGCCCGTTTTGGGCAGCCCCCACCCCTATATTTTTTTTTTTTACAATTCCCTTGTGTCTAGTGGTCTTTATGCCCCCGCGGGGGGGCATATTGGGGGCCAATGCCCCATCTGCCCCCCAGGGTGGGCAGAAAGGCTGTAATGGTGGTGGGTGGGGGCATTGGCGTGCCCGTTTCGGGCAGCCCCACCCAAAAAAAAAAAATGAAAAGAAATCCCTGGTGTATAGTGGGCCTTCTGCCCCCCTGAAGGGGCAGATTAGGGGCCAATGCCCCATCTGCCCCCCGGGGGGGGCAGAAAGACTGTGATAATTGGGAGGTGGGTTGGGGGCATGGGCCCCCACCCCTATTTTTTTTTAATTCCCTGGTGTCTAGTGGGCTTTTTGCCCCCCCCCCCCGGGGGGTAGATTGGGGGCTACTGCCCCCCAGGGGGGGCAAAAAGACTCAATTATGCCAAAATTATTTGGGGGGAGCAAAGGCCCTTGCCCAAGGGGCCGCTCCCCCCTCCCTGGTGTCTAGTGGGTGTATCCCTACTTGGGGATCGCCCTCCTGTGGCGGGGTACCATTGGAAAGGGGAGATTCTCCCCTTTCCAACGATACCTCTCCCGTCTTTCTACGTGCTGAAGGGGCTGAGATAGCCCCCTGAGCACGTACAAAGTGAAACTGAAATGAGCCTCTTGGCTCATTTCAGTTTCAGTGTAATGACGTCGGCGCGACGTGCGCGCCGATCGTCATTACACTGAAAGCAGGGGGGTGCCTCGGGAGCTAGGGAAGCTCTTCCCCAGCTCCCGAGGCTATTTTCAGTAAAAGGGAATCCCTCTGGTGCCCGCACCAGAGGGATTCCCCAGGGAATGCCTCATGACGAGCTGGACTCGTCATGGGCACAGCGCGACTGTGCTCCATGACGAGTCCAGATCGTCATGGGCACAGAAGGGGTTAAGTAGACAGTTCTCCCAAATGGTCATCAATACCGGTCCCTTTGTGTTTAATTTGTAAGTACAGATTTGTGTATGAAATGTATTAAACATAATTGTGCACGGGAGGATGCTATCTGAGATGAGCTAGGCTTACAATTACGTTACCTCAGATTATTTTATTTATTGTCTTATTCTGCACTTGTGAAACTTACTAAGTGCATCAGAGCTCTTCCGATAAAGATGATTATAACAAGCCACTAAGATAACCAACAGGTGCGAAGGTAGGAGAGGCAAGTGATTCCTTAAAGAGACGTCTCTCTTTCTGCCTTAAACCTTCATTTTGTGCTAGCCTCTCCTTTTATACTTGACAGCACCTTTGAGTTGGCATTTCTGCTCAAAGCTAACTAGCTCTACAGGCTAACACCATAATTTCCTATAACCTTCACAGTTTGATTACGTTTTTTTGAGGAGGGCAATTTTCTCAGAGTAGGATCTTTTTCCCTACTACCCACAGTTTAGGAATGAAATTGGGGCAGAGTCCATGTCAGTTTGCCATAGTTCATGTTTAGGGGACCAGACTCGCTAGAAGATGACCTTTCAGGAGTCCTCACCAATTATGAGCATTTCTTGCAGGGCAGTACAAGACACCATGCAACAATATTCTCTACCTACATAGTTTCAGTTGTGATGTTTACTTGTATGTATTCTTCTCCATGTTCCACTGTTCCTTACCATTTCAGTTGTCATCCTTGCCAGAATTACATCTGTGTTCCTTACAGCAGCTCTATTGCAAGTCACTGTTAAAAGTCCCATAATGGGAGCACCAAGCATCACCGTTTAATTCTCCCTTCCACCATCATCAGATGCAGTTGAGAGGGGTTTATCATCCATTGTGATTGTTTATCTCATTCCTTAGATGGTACCTCACAGCTTCCCTTTAATTCACTACATTTCTTCTTGGGCTAATTATTTCTGCACTGAGACTCTTGTTGGGTAACTTGCATGACAGAAATCATGCAGGCAACTCTGAGCAACTGAGTTATGCTGATTTTTCTGATAATCATTCTGCTCTGCTCCATTTGGCAGTCAGGATAGATTGTATTGTATGGTATGGCACACTTGTATAGCGCTGACTGTCACCCTACGGGTATCCTGGCGCTTTAACCTAGACCGATGGAATCAACAGAAACTGGCCTGAATATTAGCGAGAAGCATTACTCTCATTCCTGGGAAATAGCCAGGTCTTCAAACTCTTTCTGAAACCTAGCAAAGAGTTAGCTTGTCTGATGCTCTGTGGTAGCTCATTCCAGAGACGTGATGCTGCTGTACTGAAGGCCCTACCTCCCATCCTGGATTTCTTGAATCCGGTAGTTGTTACCAGATTTACGCTAGAAGAGCGAAGGTGTCTAGTAGGCTTGTACCAAGTAAATCTCTCCTGCATGGGTAGAGGGCCCGTGCTATGCAATGTTCTATATACCATGCATAGAGATTTGAAGCTGACTCTGACCCTAATGGTCAGCCAATGGCGATCTCTCAGAGCTATAGTGGTAGAGGAGCTACGCTGCCTGGCAAGTGCCAGCTTAGCTGCTATAGACTGAACTCTTTGCAACCCCTGCAAGATGTATTGTGGAGCACCCAGATACAAGGAGTTGCAATAGTCCAGTCTACACAGAATTATGCTCCTCACCACCAGGGGTCTAGCCTCATTGGGTAGAAGTGGTAGAATCTGCCGAAGCGCTTTTAACAGGGCAACGCACACACTGATCGTTTTATTAGCCTTAGATGCAGCTGTATTATTAGCAGACATGCTACCAGCTAACGCTACTAAGTTTAACTGTGGAACATTGACTTCTTGAATTCCTCCACTTCTTCCATGATTTCCTCTGTAGCCACCAACAATCCATCATGTCCATCGGACACCGGTACTAAAGTCATTTTTCTACATAAAGATGTCCTAAAAACACAATTGTGACTTGGGAAGGATTCAAAGTACATTTGAGGTCCTGCAAGTAGTTGTAGGGGTAATACTGGTACCATAGGAATTTTGAGGGGAATTACATCACTGTGCTTTACCCAGACTGAGTATCCAGATAAAACAGTTTTTGCTCTTTTTTTTATTTATTTATTTTTTTACATGAAAATATTTTGCCTCCTTACCTTCAAGCAGGAGAAGTCTGATTTCACAAAAGTGTATAAACGTACTTAATACATGTTAGCAATATGATAAGGCTGGAGGGGTAAGGCATTTTTAGGTCGAAGCCTACCAGACAGTGCAGCTGTCTGGTTTGCTAACAAACTCTTGGACATTCAGAAAGCTTCCCTGGGAATGCATTCCACCCACTGCATACCATTGGCATTGTGTTTTGTAACTCACATTTGCTTGCTTTCTGTTTATTGGCTTTATTTGTTTTAGGCTTTTCAGCATTAGTTTGTCCCTTCCCTTGCCCAACCCCTATTCACGGTGTTCTTCCACCAGTACAGCATTTCTGTAAAAAGACCTTTTAAATCTTGTTCTTATCTTGTCACGTTTGCTGTGCATTCATAGACAGAGTTCAAATGTCAGGCTCTGCCTTTTCAGGGAGCTTGATGTTTACTTTTCTTTCTCTGAGTTCAAAGTGAGAGGATGTATGTGCCAATAATGCTAGCTATGCGGCTGTGCTGTACAGTGGTATTTTTTTTTTTTAGCACTAAACAAAATTTAAATGACCGTAAATGAGCTGTGCTGATATTTCAGAATATGGAAAGCACAAATAAAGCACATTTTTGGGTAATTCTGAAGTGTGGTGGGAACACCTATTTTAATGTCCGTGCAAAAGTAATGATCATTTCAATTGAAGATGTGTTGTCAGTAATGACGGTACATTAGCACACCATGCATACTCCACTTTACCCCACACCTCTCCATTCTACTCTGCACCACTCCGCACCACTCCACAGTGCATCACTACACTTTACGCCACTTTATTCGATGCCTCTCTACTATACACCACTCTAATCTATGCCAATGCACTCTACCCCACGCTACTCTGCGCCACTGCACTCTTCGCCCCTACTCTCCACGCTAAGCCACTATAATCTACTCTGCACCACTGTACTCTGACAATGCCCTCCGACACTACTTTAGCCACTGCTCTCTACGCCACTTCACTCTACTTTGAAAGAATCTACTCTACGCCACTGCATTTTTCGTCACACTAGTCCACTCTGTGCCATTCCATGCCACTGTAATCTATGCCAATCCCCTTTGCTTCACTCCATGCCACTGTAGTCTACTCTGAGCCACTGCACTCTGAGCCACTGCACTCTGAGCCACTGCACTCTGAGCCACTGCACTCTGAGCCACTGCACTCTGAGCCACTGCACTCTGAGCCACTGCACTCTGAGCCACTGCACTCTATGCCACTGCACTCTATGCCACTGCACTCTATGCCACTGCACTCTATGCCACTGCACTCTACAACTCTCTGCTCTTCACCGTTCTACTCTCCACCACTCTGCACCTATGTGCCTTTGCACTCTCCTCCACTGGACTAGACTGTACACCACTGCACTTTGGCACTGCATTCTACGCCACTTCACTCTACCTCTACACCTCTCTACTCTGCACCTCTGCACTCTGCTTTGCTGCAATCAGACATTCTGCTCTGCAAGACTGCACACTTTGCCACTGAACTTAATGCCACTCTGTGCTGCACCACTGCACTCTACACCACTACACTCTGCACCACTCTACATCACTCCACTACGGCTCTAGTGTATTCTGCACCACTGCTCTCCACGCCACTGCACACTACACCACTCTACCCTGCACCACTCCACTCTAACAATCTACAATACGCCACTGCACTGCATTCTACTCCACTCTGCGGAATTGCACTCTACGCCACTGCAATGTACTCTGCACTACTCTATAGCACTGCACTCTATGCGAATGGATTCTACACCACTTTACCAAAAACCAATTCACTCTATGCCAATCTACGCTGCACCACTGTACTTCATGCCACTTCAATTCTAGTCCACTCTACGACATTCTACTCTACAACACTCCACGATTCTTCGCTCTGTGACGCTCTACTCCATTAAACTATACTCCACTGTATGCCCCTTCACACTGCAGCACTCTACTCCATGCCACTCTAGGACACTACTTCACTCTACAATGCTCTACGCAACTCTCTACGCTGCTTCATGCCACTTTACTCCACAACATGCTACTCCACTCTACAACACGCTACTCCACTCCTCGATTCTACGCAACTCGACAACACTCGACTCTGCAATACTCTGCTCCACTCTTCCATTCCACTCTCCTACACTACTCCACCCTATGCCACTCCACTACGTGACAATCAACTCCACTCTACGTAGAAACGCTCTACATCACTCTACTCTACAACCTGCTGCGCAGTACCTTCTAGCCACTGCACTTTACACCACAACACTCTATGCCACTCCACTCTACAACACTCTACTCTGACAGTCTACTCCACTCTGATACTCAGCGTAACTCCATTCTACGGACTTCCACTCTACGACACTCTACATCTTCCATGACACTCCACAACATTCTACACAACTCCACTATATACAATTCCATGACACTCCACACCACGCAATTCTACTGTACACCACTCAAAGACTCTCTACGTGACTCCATAACACTCCACTCTCCTTTACTCCACTCACGTTTAGCCAGGCTGAAAAGCTGCCCGCTGGCGTACAACATGGCCAAAACATATTGGCAAACCCAAGAGAATGATTGGCTTTGCCATGCCTGTTTGTTTATTGCACACTTCGGTTGTATCTCTGCAGAAAAACGTTTGTACAGAGTCTCTGCGTGTGGTGAAAAGCTCTGCCACTCGGCCCTGTGTTTTATTTTCTTGACTACCTATATTTTATTCATCCATTGAACTCGATAGTCGTGGAAGCCTACTGAGGGTGCTTCTTTTTTTGTATGCTCCGCATCATCGGAGATGGCCTCTAATAATTGGAGGTCACCCCAATTCTACAAAGGGTGGCTACTATCCTTTCAGCTGTGTTAGATAAGGACTGATAATGATGACAGGAAATTTATATTTGAGGGCCACAAGACTACTTGTACCTCTGTGCATAAGATATCCCTAGTAAATACTCCATCCAGTCTCCATATCTGGGTCCTTTGCCTTCATATGTGTTTGAGGCATTCACTTGTATTAGGTGAACAACAGGTTTCAGTTGGGCTGTGTGTGAATGAATCATAAGTTTGTGTCTGTCCTTCAGAGAGGCTTACTTTGTCCAGGTTGGTTATGTCATCCGGCATATACTCCTTCTGTTCTGCCCTGTGGATGGTGTAAGGCTGTCAGCGCATACTTTTATAGAGTAGGCTACCCCCCTCCTTTAAGAAAAACTCACCATGTATTTTGCTGCTGGTCACCAAGGTAAAAATGGCTTGTACTGAAAGCAATAAAGTCAGTAAGACCAGTCCAAATAAATCTGGCACGTGACTCCTTGCTCAAGACAAATGTAATAGAACGGTTAGATGCACTTACCCAGGCCTCAACAAGTGTTTAAATATTTAAAGAGGGCACCACTTTAGTTACCTTTGCCTTCCCTCCTTGAACACAGAAGTAGGATAAATAGTCCACCCCCCCTGCAGTCACTACTTCATACAAATTAATACAATGTAAGCATTCTGTACACCAAGGTAGAGTAGATATATTTCCCATAGCGAAACCTCTGCTGTATTATTACTCATCCTGCAGACCAGCCATTATTCAGGGTCCCTGGGCAACTTTACCTCACTGATAATCTCACCAACATTATATATTACTAAAGGTTAGTATTTGATGCTGCGTTTTGTTTACTAAGCAAATTGTGGTTTAAATGACTGTGCAAGTTCTTGTAGAAAGGCTGCACGTGAGGAGATATGCATATTACTGCATTTACTGAGTTAAAGGAAACCATAAAATTAAAAGGTGCAGCTGATGAAATCTACTTTATTGGACTCAGGCTAAGGATTTAGACCAGGAAGGATTACTGAATCAATCCTAATGAATAGCCGCAAAGACATTCTCTCCGTACTAGACACAAACCAACTAGCAGCAATGATCGTCCTGGAAACTTTTGCTCCATACCACAATGTAGGCCATCAGATCCTTTTCAAATGGTTAGGGATAGGAATTGTTCAGATAGGAATGTTAGGAGATTCTTTAGACTGGACCTGCTTATTCCTATCCACAAAAGACCAGAATTCCAGATTCGTTCATTTGAATCCATCTGGAAATCATTCCAATGCGGGGTTCCTCAAGGTTCATTGCTGTCACCCCTTTTATTCATTGTTTATATGCACCCGCTAGCTCAGGATATTGCACGCCATTATCTTCAGTTCCAGATGTATGTAGACCACTTCCAAATCTTTCTTGGATAAGACAGTCCCATCAAAGTAATATTGCTAATTTCTTGCTATACAGATCTCCTGGAAGGAGGAAAGCTTCTTTAGCCCATTGAAAGTATAGTAGAGGTCCTTTTCTTCAACAGGCCTGACACCAAAACACTCTTTTCCATTTGTTTGACATGTGGCTTTGGGGTAAGCCCCATCTCTGACAAGAATGAAAAATCTGGCAATCATTTTCGACAATGAAATGTCCATACAACCTCCAGTTTTCAACGCGCAGATAATCTGTACTCTCCTTCACTCTACACCTCTTGTTAAACGGATAGTAGCACTAATCCTTTGAAAGTTTTGTTATTACACTTGCATTCCGTGACATTCTCCTAACATCTCAAATCCAGAAACTTCAAATAATACAAAATTAGGCAGCAAGAATGAGCATTAATCTCAGAAAATGTGAAACCATCTTGTCTGTCTTGAATTTTATTCTCGAACTTTCTGTACATCAGGAGATCAAAATCTAGTCACTGTATATCCTGCAAAAGGCACTACACATGAGCAGCCCAATAAACCTTCAAAACCAAAACAGACACTCACCACTCCATTCCTTGAGGATCTTGATTGAATTAATCACAGGATCATCCACCTAAACCCTAAAGATTTGAACACATTGAATTGGGCTTTTGTTTTATCTGTACATCCAGGATCTGGAGCAACATACCTGTATCCACCAGGACCTCCCCAACTCTGCTACACATTAGCAAAGAATTGAAGACTCTCTACATCACAATGGATTAACCCTCTACAACCCAGCTTCCATTCCTCTTACTTGCTGACTTTATGCTGGTCTCTCACCATTTATAGCACTCCGCTGCCTTTTGGTTAGGTTATAGCTATAAAAATAAATGCCATATAAATGCATAAATACATAAAGTGGCAGGTCCATAAAGTTGATGGGTCCAAAGGTCTGCAACACTCGTTATCCTTCCACAAGAGGCCACAATTGCCTCCAGTTCAGGAAAGACCATGAAACCTTCCTGTTAAAGACACTTAGAGTACCCATCCACGTACATTTTCTTAGGATTAGCCTTTCAAATAGCCCAGTGCCAAGCTCCTTCAAGTTCTTCCATTTATGATGCCCATTTAGAATTAGTCCCTCAGTCTATTTCTTCGTGTTACTCCCATAGATTAGCTGGTTTATCCTTCTGCTGTTCATCCTATACTACGAAGTCTGCTACTTTGATCCTCTACTAGAAAATAAGTTAGCTTGACTTTCCTTCACCACAGTGTTCTGAAGTGTCTATTAAGCAACAAGTTAGCACTGTGTAAACCTCCCTAAATAAATATTTAAGACTGTTTTGAGGTGCAGACTTCAACAGAAATGAAGAAATGTAAGAGAAATGATGTAGTGTAACCCAACACTCCCCTTGACTCAGGTTTCCTCTTTCATACTGAAATCAAATATTAAAATGACTGTACCTGACCAAAACTGGCAACCCCAATTATTCTGCTGTTTGAATGTTTATTTTCTAAGCATCCATTGTGTGTACTTTTGATGTACACATTTTGTTTTCATAACACATCGCCTTTTTTGTGCTAAGAGTAAGAAAATTATATGATCAACAAGCGTTGAGGTGAGAATTAAATGAAATATTTTCTTTAAATCTATTTAAATGGGATTATAAATATGTATATTAATATCCTTGTTAGAAATGGAGCCTCTTGTTGGCAAAGGTATTCACCCTGTCCAAGTAGGGGCCGCCACTCTTGTCAGAGTAAGTCAGATACACACCCTAAATTAACCTGTGCTCACCCTCTGGAAGCTTGGCACAGAGCAGTCAGTCTTAACTTAAGAGGCAATGTGTAAAGTATTTGTGCAACACTTAATACAGTAAAACAGTGTTAACACTTCACAAAAAGAATCCACACCAGGAAATAGAGTTTAATTTATTGAATAAAACCAGACCAAATGACAAAAATCTAATAAGTAGAACCGAAGTTATGAATTTTGAAAGAAAATTTTGAATTTTAGTGTTTAAAAGTCATTAGTGCTTAGCGGTTACTTGAGGTCGCACTTTCCTGGGTCAAATCTGAAAAGTTAAGCCAACTGTGATGAACTCTGTCAGTTCCAAGTCACTCAGTTGAGTCCCACATCAAACCCTTTAAGATGAAGGCACTGTGCCGTCGACGAGCTTTGTAGTCTGATCCCTTGTCGGCAAATCACGATGAAGACACTGCGTAGTCGAGCCTCGCAGTCTGGTCCCGCGTCATCATCGAACCCCATACAATGAAGGTGCTGCATCATTGTTGAGCCACTCTGTCTACTCTATGGACTCACCAAAGCGGTCCTGTGTCGGCATCGAAGGCAAATGCTTTTTTTTGACCAGCATGAAACAGGCGTTACGTGGGTTTTTGTCAAACAGCTGCAGAACCCCTTTGGAAGGCCCAGGACTGGATTGACAGCTCTTGGCAGCTCAGGCCTCACAGCTGGCAGAGTCCAGCAGTTGACGCATAGGTGAATGAAGTCTTTGTCCCCGAGACTTCTGAAAAGGCAGCAAGCCAGCAAACCCTTGCAGTCACTTGATTGTGGTGAAGTAGAGAGTCCAGTGCAGTCCTTCTCACCACCAGGCAATGGACAGCAGGACAGTCACAGCAGAACAGGAGTCCAGCAAATCCAGTAGAGTAACAGTCCTTTAAGCAGCACAGCAGTCCTTCTTCTTGGCAGTGTTTTCTCAGGTTCAGAGTTTAGTGAGTTGGTGGTGTCATGGGACAAGTACTTGTACCTAGTTGAAGTAGGGGAGAGTTCAAAGAGGCCTTTGAAATGCACAATTTTCTTGCCCTTCCTGCCCTGGTTACAGACTCACTACAGGGTGGTATGCATCTCTTTGTGTGGGGACAGGCACAGCCCTATTCAGGGGCAAGTGTCCCCTCCTCCTTCCCACCTAGCCCAGGAAGACCAATTAGCCTGGTGATGAGCCATGAGGATGTGAATGTCACACCTCACCCCTTTTTGCGTCTGACTGTCTAGAAGGAATGCGCAAAGCACAGTTTTCACCCACCCCAGACGTGTATTAAGAAACAGCCAGAGGCGCAGAATGTTTAAAGTAGGAAAATGCCAAATTTCTAAAAGTGACATTTTCAGACTTAAAATTTAAAATCTGACTTAAGCATGAGTTGTGATTTTAACTCAAAATTTCTATATTGTCCCAATAGGAAATTGGTGGCATCCCAGTGTTGACCTATGGGCAAGGTAGGTCTTACCATAGTGAAAACCTAATTTAAGATGTTTTAACTACTTGGTCAGGTAAAACTTAAGTAAATGTCCAGCTTTTTAAATACACTGCACCCTGCTCTTGGGGCCGCCAAAGGCCTACTTTATGGGTGACTTATATCTATTGAAAGGGAAGGTTTGGGCCTGGCAAGTGGGTTACCTTGCCAGGTCGACATGGCAGTATAAAACTGCACCCACATGGCCTGCAATGGCAGGCCTGATACATGTTTAAAGGGTTACTGAACTGGGTGGCACTATCAGTGCTGCAGGCCCACTAGTAGCATTTAATTTACAGGCCCTTGGCACATGTAGTAAACGTTTCTTGGGACTTATAAGTAAATTAAATATGCCAGTTGTGGATAAGCCAGTGTTACCAGGTCTTGGAGACAGAGCACATGCACTTTGGCACTGGTCAGCTGTGGTAAAGTGCCCAGAATCCTAAAGCCAGCAAAAATGAAGTCCCCAAAACAAGTCGGAAACAAGTCAAAGCAAAAAGTTAGGCCAAACCACGCCAAGGATGTCCGGTCTAACAATCGTCTTGGCAAATAAGTTACCCATCACCATGGTCTGATCGAATATAGAGTTCTGAGTGAGTGCTGTAAATTATGAATTGACAGTGTATTACCAGTGGCTTTCATATTTTAAATAATTTTTAAATACTTATTAGAGGTCACAAAGTTTTTATGGACTCCTGCTCGCTATGTAGACGTACTGTTCATGAAAGTTGAATAAAAACTGCACTGCTCAGCATTTGTGCACTTAACATACGTGAAAGTCTTGCAACCTTTACCGACATCCTGCTTCCTTAGGTTTTTTTATTATATTTATTAACGAAATGGCAAAGCACACGATTACCCAAGTGATGCTGTCTCTGTATTCCAGTCAGATGAAGGAGCAACTTATTAAAAACTGAATCTGAAGGTCGATCTTCAAAAGTTTATAAAAGGAGCGTTGGTTACTTGCAAAAGTGAAGCGTTAAGTCCAGACACTTTCAGCACAGTCGACAACGAATGGCGACCTGCACTGTAATTAAGTATGGCCATAAGGGTTTCCATTTGCTCTGAACTCAGTTTGAGATATGGGAAAGCTATGAGTTCACATTGTTTTTCAGAATTTTACCTTTTTAGACCAGAAGTGTGGTAGAACAGTAGTTATTTTAAATCACTGTGATCAGCACTAGGTTTTTCAGCAAAGGGTATGACTGGCTTGTTTAGATAAATAGCGACACACATAGGCCAGGAAGAGATTAATATTAGGGCAGAAGTTTCAGGCCACAGGTTTTATTGACTTGCACAAGTTGATTTGAGTGCTCGGTCACAAGAGGAGCCATATTTAATGAATGCAAGTCATTTAATGATGTCCTCCTCAGTAAAGAAAGTGAAATGGTCTAAGTGACAGCCAGACACAGGCAGCTGTGATTTGAGTGGCTAGTGGGAATGTGTTTTTGCCAGTGGATTGCTAAGCATGCATTAGTTAAAAAAATTAATAATTTGGAGGTGTTGGGGCAGAGCAGACACTTTCACAATAATAGAGGATTGGGCAGAGAAAATGCGTTTCTTATAGATGGGCAGTTCAGATTGATATGGTCGTTGATTAAGAGGTCATGGTTTTTCTGCCAGAAGTGCTCTTTTTGGTTTTTTTGGTTTTGCTACACAGCACATGCACTGTGCTGCAAGATGTATGGTTTAAAATTCTGTGGGATTACAACCTGCCCACAGCATACCGTTTTGTTTTCACAGTCCCTCTTTTTTGCGGTCTTTTTAATTCTTAGCTCCCGTAGGCTTCCCTTCCTTTCTTGTTTTACATCCTCCCTGGAGCATGGACCAAGTACATGAGTTATTCTTCATCTTTGTTCTTCCTCATCTTTTTTGCAATACACCATTTGTTTTTATTTTATAAGCCTTTTGGTATTATTCCTGTCAGTGCTATGTTCTCTCTCACTTTTAACACATGCATGTGAATTCTTCCTTATGTTGCTTTTACCCTATCTGCCATCTCTGTTGATAATTTAGTTACCTACACACACAACTGTACTACTCTGCCTTGCCCTACTCTACTCAGCGCCGCTCTACTCAGTGACGCTGTACTGTACACCACGACACTCTAGGCCACTACTATACGCCACTCTAGGCCACTCCACTCTATACCACTCCACTCTGCCACTGTACGTCACTCCACTGTAAGCCACTCTACCCTTCACCACTCCATTCAATTACACTCCACGCCGTTCGACTGTACTCCACACAATGCTACTCTTCGCCACTCTACTCTGCCTTGTTACTCTGCTCTGCGCCCCTCTTCTCTACGCTACTTCACTCCCCTGTATTTCACTTTCTCTATGCCACTCTACGCGAAGCTACTCTACGCCATGCCGCTCTGTGCCCCTCCACGCCCCTTCTCTATGCTACTCCCCTCTATGCCACTCTCCTCTACACCACTAACATTTAGCCATGCAGAACAGCAGCAGCGCTCCTCTGCAACATGGCTAAAAGACTTTGGCAAACCAATAAATAGCTCTCACAACCTTGAAAAAAATCCTTGACCAAGGTGGATCGGCCACAGTTATGTTATTGAATCTCAGCGCAGCTTTTGATACTGTATCCCACCCCATTCTACTACACAGGTTGAGGAGGCTGGATAAACAAGCTGCAAAGTCTTGACTCTTTCCTTAACAACAGAAGCTATTCAAAATCATATCCTGTAAAGCATGGGGTGCCTTAGGGGTCCTCGCTAAGTCCAAAGCTATTCAATCTGTTTGCTCGTCCTCTGGCAGAGATTATACATGTACACAGGTTTTCAGTGGTGTTATATGCAGAAGACACGCAGATTGTCATTTTGCTTACCCCGGACACAATAGCAGTCTCTAACTAGCTGATTGTTGGCCTAAAAGAAGGTAGTAGAATGGATGTCAGTTAGTTGCCTGAAACTAAATGGGGGACATAACTGAAGTACTAGTAGTCTGAAACAACTCTATTTGTTGGAGGGAATTGCTCCGGCCACTGTTTAGGGGACCGTCCAATACCTAAATCAGCTGTAAAAAGTTTGGGGATTTGCATTGATAGTACTCTTTCCTTGGAGGTTCAGGCTGGGAAGCTAGCTGCAAGTTGCTTTGGTCTATTAAGGATGCTTAGGAAAATGTTGGATATACTACCTTGCTCTATGCAAAGTGATGCTGCAAGGAGTAGTATAATCACAATTTGGATTGTTAATTCGCTTTGCCTTGATAGTTCTCAGTTTATCAGACGATTACGAGTGATACGAAATGCAGCTGCACGGATGCTGTTGAAGTTACCTAAACACTACTCCGTTTCTGATGCATTGGCTTCTCTACATTGGTTGTCTGTCTCTAAGAGTATACAGTTCAAGGCTCTTTGTATAGCCTATCGGACTTTGCATAATAAGAGCCCTGATCTTCTACAACACTTGGTAGGTCTTTTAAATTCCAAAGAGATCTTTACTTTCCGCTGCCTTAAGACTACTAAAAGTTCCTAAGATCAAAAGAGATTGGAGTTGAGGACGATCTTTTGCTTATTTGGTTCCCAAACTATGGAACTCGCTGCCTGTAGCATTACGAAAGATGGCTTAAGATATAGAAAGCAGCTAAAGACCTTGCTGTTCACCAAAAGTGTTGAGGACACTGAGACTGGAATGGTGTATTAGCGCTGGAAGGCCCTTTGGGTAGCCATGCACTCTAGAAATGCTAAGAAAAAAAATTGAATACGTGAGACCTATTGGTTTTGCCAATGCTTGTCTCATGGGCTGATTTCATAGACCCATTTTCAGATAGGCACTAAAGAGAGCAGAGGGATGAGCTCTGTTGAAGTTTAAAGTTTTCAAAGGCAGCAGCAAATCAGGAGCCATTTGAATGGAAAATACTTGTATTAGGATCGTCAGTTAAGGACCGGTGGAAGCAGAAGAAGGTTTAGTCGTTTGATCACTTCCCCCTTCTTCCCACCCTTTGGTACAAAAATGCAGTAACTTAATATATAGAGTTATTATAATAAACTTGGTATTTTTCGTTTTAGGTCGAGCCTAGCGCAGCGCGCATGCGCTGCTCTGCTCGACTATGTAAGGGCTTTAGAAATCTCACCACACGCTCGTGCGTGTGCTTTTGTCCCTGGCTATTGCGTGCGTCTTTTTAACAAAGACCGCACGCAATTGGGCAAAGGCGGGAGCATGTCCCGCCTTTGTTCCGCCCACGGCCTATTGCGTGCGGTTACCCGCACAGTCACTATCTGGTTTGAATTATCGTGCCCAGACGCGTGCGCAATAATTCAAACCAGATGTCTCGCTGTGGCGCACGCGCACCACTCACATGCTTGTTCTAGTTACCTCCAGCCATTCTCGACTGATATTTTTCTTAAAAGATTAAGGAGCGTCCTCTCTTAAAAATTCTAATGACGCTTTTACTTCAATTTGAACACTTGTGTAATTTTCCTTTTTGTTCTTTTAATTTTCCATTTTAGTCTTGAAGGTATGCATACTCTAATGCAGTGCAAGTTTAGACATGTTCAAAGTAAAGTTTCGCGCAACTCTGGCAAGCATGTTTAGCAGGGATTGCATGTATATTGCTTGCACTTAAATAGCTGTGTTACTTCAGGAAAGACGCGTCATTCGCTTTCGTTTTAAAGTCGTTCTGCTATAGCACAATACTAAAGCGCTTTGCAGAGTGTGTTTTTTTTTAATTGGTTTGTATAGTTAGGTGTAGAACCCACAATTGCGCATCCGCCTCTGGTGAAGTGTTGCCGGATGTTATTGCTTGCAAGGTGAGGAGCTCCATGCCAGGGTATAGCAGGATTGTAATAACCACAACAGAAGGCAAACCTTGTCACGTGGCCATGGTCACTGAAACTTTGTGCTGCCTTTGACATTTTCGGCAGAATTTCCTCCAAACCTAAAAACTAATTTTTTCATATTGTTCTGTACGAAACGTGCCGCCTATTTCACATCATAGCATCAGTGTGATGCATAGTAAATTAGCGCCTGGTGTGAAGTGGACTTGCTATTTTAGGATTTCAAAAAAGATAAAACCCAACCGAAATGCTGGCCCTATATTTTTTGTTGTTGCAGTTTATATATAGCGCAAACTCGACCTGAAGGTATTGGAGCGATTTACACGAGCAGCAGTTTCTTAACACACGTTTTTCAGCAGCGCATTTTATCGTTATATAATTTTGAAAAATAAAAATGAGCAGGTTTTGAAATTACTTGGCATCTGAGGAGCTCAGCTTTCACATACTTATCAAGAATACCCCACAGCTATTACAAGTAAGATCATGTCACAAAATAAATAGATGAAAATATGTATAGCAGGCCGTTTTTGTGTAATCACTCATATGCAGTCATAGTGGAGGATGACGTCAATAATCTCACGAGTGCATGAGCGCACGTACGCCGGGTGGCTTCATGGCGCTAAAAGGCTCCAAATGCTGTCAAATAGGGACATAGAATCTAGCTTCGTGCAAATATCCAGGTTTTCAGCAATTCCTAAATTGCAAAAGGTCTTTATAAGACCGAATTTCCAACGGGAAGGAATTCCATCGTTTGGGGGCAAGAGTAGCAAATCTGCGGCCTCCTTGACGTGCCCGTTTAAACACCGTGGTGGAAAGGAGGGGGAGAGATGGGCAGACCTTAAATTGCGCATGGGTGTGTGCCTGAGTATTAGGCTATTAATAAACGTAGGGCTGGTGCAATGCAGAGCTTTAAAAGTGAGGCAGCCAGTTTTAAAAAACACAGCGCTGGGAAATGGGGAGCCAATGCAGTTTCCTCAATAGTGGGGTTGCTGGTTGCCATCTAGGTAGTCGAAAGACCAATCGTGCTGCATGGTTCTGGACCACCTGTAGACGTTTGAACAGGTAATGTGGCATGCCTAATTACACAGAGTTCGCATAATCCAGGTGTGATAAAACAGTGGCTATTATGACCTGGATCAGTGCGTCCTGAGTGAGAAAACAATGTATTTTCCTAATCTTGCGCATTTGGTAAAAAGTCTTGGGCACAACCGCGCCAACCTGCGTTTTCAATGACCGGTCACTGTCGACAGAGACTCCCAATGTTTTGGCCAAAGTGGAGGGGAAGGGAGGGGATCCTAGCTCCGATGGCCTATAGTATGGGCCCCAGAATTTATGGCTGTCCCCAGTAAGAACAATCTGTCTTTCCGGGGTTTAATTTAAGATGGTTATGATCCATCCAACGTTGGATATGCAGCATGGTGGCCTGGAAATCGATAACCGAGCTGTGCAGTTTGTCAACTTTAAGGCGAAGTTGTAAATCATCTGCATTGTTGAAGACCGACACCTTCCTGTCTTTGATTCTGCCTGTCAGAATATCTATGCTTTAGTTTTAATATTATCAGTATCCTATTTCCCACCAGCTGCACTGTAGTTCAACTGTTTCTATGCTAAACTATCGAATTGTGTGTTAAAATGCCTCAATTTTAAGGAAAGCGATTTTATGTGGTGTTAGAAAGCCACTGTTTACAAATTATCATATTAAAGAAAACTCTACTACAGTAGTTGATTTCGTGCTTTTAGTTGTCTTGCCATTCATTTTAAGAGAATAAAATGTTAATCATCATATACTGCCTTTTTGTTTTATTTTTTTTACAAATTTGCAATCAAGTTTATGTACCCAATACGTTTAAATTTGACTAAAAATTACAGATATTACAGATTACAAATGTGTTGTCGTAGAAGTAAAGCAAGTGGTACAATCCATAATTTGACCTTAATTTTCTTCTTTTTCTTTCCCAGGTGTACTCTGGCAATTTGAAACATTGGTGTTGATGGCTGGAGTAGTTCATCTATCGTGTTGGTTACAAACACACCCTGTTTTAACTAGATTGACATAATGTGATTACTGCAGTTGTATTATGATGCCTATTCTTGTCATGTGCCTATAATTGAAGGGTCCCTAGAGTCTACATTTAAAAAAAATAAAATGACAAAAAATGTATGACTTAGAAATTAGGTAAACGTGAAATTAAAAAATCCAAAATGTCCTACAAATACGCATGCCCAACAGTGGCCTATAACAAAGAGTTTGTTGTAAATATATGTTCCCATTTGGCAGAAGACATCACACCTTCCATTTAAATCATCTTTCAAGTAAATGGAATGGTAATTTTCATTTATGCTTCCCACCCATGACAAACTCATCAAGTAACAGTACTGAAAAAGCACTAACTTTGCTCATTTATAATATTCCCAAAATGTCAACCAGTCACTGGTGGGTGTGAAAGATGTGTTAACATGTTTGCAAATACTGTGGCTTGCTGGATCATGTTAGTTCATGCATATTTGCAAACACCAGCATGTATAGTTATATGGATTTGCAAATCTAAATCCGGAGCTAAGAGTCTTCTCTGTATGCATTCCTGGTGCTGTGACACAACACTCGAGTTTAGCTTTTTACTTTGTTCCATCCTACTGGCTACAGTTATGCTGATTTGTTCTGATGCATCCGTTTAAGGGGCTAATTCAGCAATAGTTTCATTGGATGATGTGTGAATGTTATGTGCTATCATCCATCTTTCCATCCTTCTACCACTGCCCACAAAGCTTTGTCTTTTAAATCAGTGGACACTACCTCTAGATAGCTAAGGACTATTCAACCGCACTACCCAGTTAGTTCCCCTCATTTGACAAACATATTGCCCACCTCCATCGGTCAACTGTCTAGGGCCCTGAATACTGTAATAATACAAGAACATAGAGACAAAGTCACAGCCAATACAATTCATTAATTCCAAATTAAAGTTCTTTGAAACTTTTCAGACGTTGTAGTAAAAATTCAGTTCTTTATTATTCTGCCAATTGTTCTCATAAAATAAAACCATGAGTCAGAATAGGGGGTTTATAAGATTATAATGTCCTGGCGCAGACAATGGAATCATCAGTTTATTTGAAAACAGATCTAATTGACTGGGACACAAAAGCTCCGAGCATTTGTTTGGGATGCAAATTGACTCTTATAATGAAATATTACGGTAGACATCTAAATTGTACGTCTCCATTTTATATACATTGATCGACATCAAGCTGTGATGCATAATCTGTCGTACAAAAAAGGACAGGTAGGACATGCTTGATGAGAATCCCTTGACTGATATTGGAGATGTTAGATGGACTTCAGCATATTTAACATATTTCTACCTAGTAAAAGCCACTTTTGTCTAGCTCAAGACTCAAGTGCCCAGCCAGGGCAATTCTGTAGCATCCGTGTTGCACTGCAATTTCCCATCCATCCCCATGTCTGTGTTTAAGAATTTTTTCAAAAAAATTGTTTTCCTTTGTAACCCGTGGCCTTGACACTGATTAATCACCAATACACTGGGACATTGAGCAGTGCAGCACTGATCGAAGTGAGGTTTGTTCTTGTAAATCCTAGTTGACGCTCATAGTTTAGAACCGTTATGTTGCCATTCCATTCCACTTTAGTTGAAATCCTTTTTGTTAGCTGAGGCACAAACATAAAAAAACAATCATTACAGCTTCAAGTTTACCACTGCTTGGCTCTTTCATCAAGTTGATGAAGGTGGAAACTGAGCGCATTTGAGGACTAATGGTTGCAGTTTATAATTTGTTATTGAAACCCTGCGGCCTACCAATGTTGTATTACTCTCATGCTGACCGTACAGCACTCTCCCTGGATGCATTGCCTCTTTTAGTTGCAGCACTTTGTGTTCGTATTAAAATCGGCTTCCCAGAGTATCAGGTCATTTCCTTTCTGATTTTACAGCGTATTCACTGGTTGGCCTTATTATGGTGCATGAATAATTTATAGAATCATTTAATTTCTTTTTATAAATTCTATATGACAATTAATATGTATGTCATTATGTTACAGAAAGCGTTTGCTGTATGTATGTATGTTTTATGAAAAGGGCTGTGGATTAGACTTGTTCTACGCTTTAATGTCCGCCTCTTGCCATTTAGACTAATTCCTGTTGTGAGCACAACACTGTAAGCATTTTCTATATAGAACCATCTTGCTTCGTATATTGAAATAATCTAAATGCTGTTTAACTTCCAACATTCAAAACTTTCAACTGCATTTTGTTGAACGTATGATTCAAAAGGACTTCTCTTGGCTTTTACCTCCATAAACGTAATTAAGTGTATATTATAGTTGCCTTACATAAAAAGAATCCCTCCTATACTAGGACATTTGATTTTAATTATTTGGGATATATAGAAGAAGCAACATGGCATGTGAAGATTGATAGTCGTGCAGAGAATGTGGATCCTCTTTTGGGAAATCGTGTGGTATTTTATTTCTGTTTTTTTAATCTGCTTTAGAATCCGTGTTGAGCACTAGAATAGTCCTAATATGGCCTCGACCGAGGTGGCATGTAAAATATTGAATTGCTTAATTATTTGTCCCTGTGGGATATATTTATAAAATGCATAAATACATTGCAAAAAGCCTTAAGAATGTTAATGGCTTGGTGAAGCTACATGATAGAAAGCAAGTTTGATAACTTTTAAACCCCAATGTACAGCATTAGAAATACTGTACCTTAATGGAGTTGTTGGTTAGGTGTATGTTTTGTCTGTATTGAGATATACCAAAAGACTGCCACGTTCCTCCTGTCTTTTATTGATTAACATTTGGTTGTTATTTATTTAATTTTATTGTGTGTTGTTACTAGATGCACCTTGTGACTTAATGCACAAAATCGAAGCCTGTTAACAAGGCAATGCCATATTCAAATTTCAGTGTTTTGACAAAATAAACATACAGTTGAACTGCGTGTACATAAGGAATTCAGAATATGCAACAAAGGAAAGGAACATAAGTGTTATTTTCAAGTGTAGACACTTAAATTAAAGTAGAATCATATGCCTGTTTGGTTTGGAAGGAGTTGCATCTTGCTACGTCTTGCATAAATGTTGTTTCTTGTTATTTGTACCACATCTGGGTTATTTTGAAATTATTCTAATTAAAATACAGAACTTGATTGTGAGTTAAAGTAACTAGATTTAACTCATTTTGCTCTTGATAGCCACAGGCCGCTTTGCCTCAAACTCCTACTTTTGTAATGACCCAAACAAATTCTGGAATTATCTACTGAGTAACGTTTTAGAATAACTCATCTATGAAGGTTATGAAGGTTGAGACATCAACAGAAATATTAAACTATTCTAGGTTTAAACAACAGAACAATTAGAGTATATTGGCAATCCTGTTTGCCATCGGTAATTAAAGTATTATCAATTATTTAGTAACTGTTACTTAAACACCAGTTATTCTGCTATGCAAATGTATGTGTTGCCTAAAACAACATCTTTGATCATAATAATTATGTTGGCTTGATTTGCAGTGAGACTGTTTTTCCTGATATGTTTTGGGTTGTAAATAGCCTGTATAGTGCATTGAATTTCACAATTTACTTTTTTTTATTTTTATGTTATTCCTTGTATTAAAAGAAGCAGAAATCCCGATGTATATGAAAGTGCATAATAAATATATTTGCTTTTCAGCAGATCTTGTACTATTTTCTTTGGGTGTTTGTTTGCAGTTGCTTTCACACTGTTTTGTGTTTCTTTTCCGCAGCACATTTGCAGACTGTCTCTCCAATTATTTTGTTACGCTCCATCCCAGTAAACATTAGGCCACCTGAAATAACTGTTAAAATCGGTTTATTAGGGTGGCATGACCTTGACCTTTCTCATAGAGATGGTAAAGCACTATATGAAAGGGACCCCGCTCCAAAACAATTTGAGGCTCTGAGATACTATTAACTTCTGTTGGCATAGTCCATCCAGCAGCATATTGATTAACAATATAAGCAAACTTCAAGGTGGCATTAAAACATTGAAATCTAGTTTTGCTGTTTTCTAATGATGTAATATCTCATTTGCTAAACTGCCATGTTGAGTAGCCTGCAGCCATTTTGTATATTTGTTATACTAATGTGCTGGAGTTCTCTTCCCTCTGACGTACTTTACCTCAGTTGCCAGCATGGCACTACGAAGCAAGGATTCTCAATTAATCTAGCTCAACAAGTGAGCTCTCTGCTGTTGCATCCCTTTTCAAAGTCCATTCTTGTCCTTCTCACCAGAAACCCAGACACCTGTTAGCACCATTATCTAAAGTTTCAGTTTCTGTCATATGTGTGCTTTTTCAGCCACCTTTGTGAAGAACAAGTATAAATGTTGGGGAATTTCGGAGAAGGATGAGCATTAGATGCTCAATTGCAGGTGCTCGTGAAGTGAAGCTCTGTCTTGCTGTGTAGCAATATTGCTTTATTTGTGCTTAATAAACCTTTTTTAAACTTCAACGAAGCTTGGAGCGATATGTTCTTTCAGGGAGCATGGTACCTTTGGCTAGGTACTGCCTACTCTAGGCCAGAGATGGGAAAAGAGCTGGACCCGACTCCACTTAACTCTTATTGGCGTTATGGGGGAACTGGGGTGAAGCATTGCCCACTCAACTCACTGATCAACTTGGGCATTGTTAGTGCAGATACATTAAAAGGTGAAGTCTGATCAGGCTTCTTTGTCTCCTGTTTTGTTTGTGCTGTAAGGCCTGCACATTTCTTGCCTCTGTTGGAGATAACGGGTCTAGACCATGTGGGTAATTAGGTGTAGGAGTCCTCCCAGGAGGCAGCGACTAGTGTGACTGAGTTCCACTGTAAGATGTTTGAGGGCTCTGGAAGTAGCACAGAGAGGGGAGGAGGAGTAGGAGTGTCAGGACAGTAGCACAGACTCCATACAATTGTTTGTGCAAAAAAGGATTATTGATCCAGCCACTCTTGCTCCTATGCCAGTCTCATGGCAGTAACTAGAGATTGTCCGAAAGCAAGGGGGTCGGTGTGCTTGAGGAAGGTATATTCCTTCTTCATTAATTTCATTTTAAAGAAAATACCTGAGGTTTTCTCCTCTCCCACCTTTCTCTCTCTCTCTCCCTCCCTTCGTGAGATGAGCTGCAGCAAAAGTGGTTAGACACATTTATGTTTTCCTCTGTGATTGGGAAACGGAATGTGGACTAAGAAATATATGCATGAGGAGCTTCAGCAGTTAGGGACTCCTGCCCCATGCTATGTACCACAGTTGCACACACTTTGCATTGGGTGACAAGCTAAGAATTTAGTGGAGTTTGCCTCCTGTGTGGCTGTATGAAGAAAAAAAAAAAGTCAACCAAACCTAGACTAATATCATTACAAATGCCCCAGTCTCTAAAGAGGAATGGATCAGACAAGGAGGCGAGCAGGCAGGACAGAATGATAGCATGGATATATACAAGCAATCCCACTCAGGAGAGGTTTTAATTGTGGTAAGTTTGGACATTGGAAAAGAGATTGCCCCAGTCTGCCATCAGGCGTTCTTTCCAACCTGATCCTCTGCAGTTTAGGATGGACTGAGAGGGAATGACTGCGCTATGATATGGCCAGTGATAAGCCCACCTCATGCTTTATTGACACAGGTGCCAGTTGATTGGCCCTTAAATCTTCTGAATTCCCTTCAGTAACTGCCTGAGGCTTGTGCATCAGTGCAGCCCGCATCTCCAACCAATGAGTTTCCCATGATATCACTGATCTCATTTCTGTTACATTGGGTTTGCTTCTGACAAACATGCCTTTTTACTATCCCTCCATCATCCGCAATCCTGTTGAGTAGAAATTTTCTGTGTAAACTAAACTGTGTTCCTAAATATCCTGGAAACCAATTAAGGTAAGGTGGGAACTGTGCTCTGTGAGTCATATAATCAGGGTGGTAAATATGATTCTCAAATATCTGAAGATCTAAATAAGTTGATAGTACAATGTTCCTTATCTCCGTGGTCTGCCCATGCAGAGGACGCTGCATGCATTTTCTCGACAAACCCCGTAAGATGGCTAACCCCATGAACAAGTGTTATTCCACATTCCACAGTACCCACTACAACCTGAATCAGAACCTGGAATTTGACCTGGTCTTATTACACAATGTTTTGTAGTGCTCACCTGTCCTTTTCTTCTGAGTAAAAATGGCAGGCAAGCCCATTGTGTACCTCTTTGTCCAAGACCTCCTTGCCATTAACAGTTTAGTGCTTTCCACTTTTTCCCAGTTCCCAACCCTGCCACCGTCCTTTCATATATCCTAGCCACTGAGCAATTGTTTATCGTAGTAGATCTGTGCTCTGCTGTATTCTCCATTCCCATTCACTGAGAGTCCATTCTTTACGTTCTCAGTAGGCATATCTATGCTAACGTAGCAGAGACTTACTCAATGCTTCACACAGTCTCCTTCTATGTTTTCCCAGGCTTTAAAATGGATTTTGGACACATTGGTTTTCCCCGAAAATTGTAAGTTGGTTCAATATGCTGATGACTTGTTATTTGCATCTGACACCTGAGAGCAATGCAGGGTGGACTCAATCTATTTGCTCATTGAATTGGCTAACAAGGAACATAGGCTTCTTATGGATACTTCTATCCAGTGCTTAATTTATATAAGAATGAGTGACTGTGCCCGAAGCACTGCTCAGAAACCAGCAGCTGGTGAATTTAAATCTTGGCACGTCGTATGCCAATGCTGTATAGTCTTGAATCCTTCTTCCGCTACCAGACATTCCCTGCTCTTTTATCTCACTTTTACCAATCCCTTCATTCTCACTGTGTGGCGATTTATCTGCCTTTCTCGTTGTCTGTCTTTCTGTTTTGTTTGTTTTTCTCAGGTTTCCTCTCTGATAATGTCTCATGCAGAACAATAAGTGCCTGTCTCCAAAAATGAGTGCCAATGGCTCCCCACCGGCGACCACTGACTCAAATTAAGCACTGCTTCTACCCACAGATTCCGCACCTTTAGGACATCCCCAGGTGCCAAACTTGATCCAGAACATTAGAGCACCATGATTTCTGCATCTCGCAGGTCAAATTGTGCAGTTCTACGTGGATTTTTTTTTTTTACCCTTGGATGGAGCCACATATAAGTTCCACCTGTGCGTGTTGACATCGGTTCCTGTCTTTCTGCAGCACCTATGTGGATATAGAGATTCCTCCCAATTTTTTATTTTCAGTTGGCGTGTTTTTTCTGAAAATCCTGATGCAAGTCTTCTGATACATCAAATTTGAAGCAGAAGCACAAGAAGGCCAAATGAGATTCGTCCCATTCCAGCCACACCGGAATCTGGTGGATGCCAGTGTGCCTCTCGGTCTCGTCCCCAGGCTCCCACTGAGGAGCCGAATCCTCCACTGATTCCATGCTACCAGAGTTTCCAGGGCCATCGGCAAAATCACAGTAGATTGAGGCCTATAAAGAGGCCGTGTTGTGAATTGTTGGCACTCTTTCAGCGCCTTGTGGCACGCCTTCGGGATCCAAGGATCTACAGAAGCCTCCAGTCGTGTTGCAGCTAGCGGGCCTTCCTTGCACATTTTTTCTCCTGAACCCTTTCTCAGGTTCTGTTCTGACGCCAGAGCCAACTTCTAACTTGGTACCAAAATCCAGGCTGGTCCCTTTGACATTGACCAGATGGCACTCGCACAGAAAGAAGGCCCTATCCTAATAGTTGAATCAAAGCTGAATTAGACTTGGGCTCAACAAAGGCAGCGTCCCTAAGTCGTACTAACCCACACTGTCCCAGTCCAATTGATTCAGACGGAAACATACCTTTACCTCTGAGTCGCACTCCAGCAACTTTTCGGTTCCAACTTTGATCAGAGTAAACCGGCCTTGGAGATGACAATGAAGATTATCGGTGATTATTTTTCCCCACACTATATATAGGAATTTGTACTTGGAGTAGCAGGAGGCCAGTGGGTTGAGCTCTTCCCCAGACACTGGCTTGCTGCTCCCCCCCCCCCCCCCCCCCGGGCCATTAGCAGAAGAGAATGCTTTGATGTGACAGGCAACCAAGGTTTTGGACTTACAACTACCGACTATGGAAGTCAAAACTAATGTATTGACAGATGTTTTGCAACCTGGACGGACTTCCTATGAACTATCATTCAATGAAGCTGTGATTGACAACGTTATGGGCACCTGGTCTAAACCTTGCTCTTGACCACTGGTGAACAGGCAGGTTGCCAGGTACCAGGCTGCCTAGACTTTTTGACTCGGCACCCTACACCAGAAAGTTTGGTAATTGAGACTTCCACCAGTAGGGTGAACCCTTAATTCATTCCCTATGACTCCAGTAGAAAGTCAAATCAAGGCATTTTGGAAACAGATGTTTTCCTCAGTCAACCTAGTCTTCTGGTCAGGAGTGCCAGCGGTTGACTGGGGAGATATTCCCATATTTTATGGGATATGGTTGGGGAGATATTGCCAGCAGTCACCATGAAATTTTGGGGCAACCTGGCTCAACCATCCAGGATGGTCAGGGTGCCACAAAATAGATTATCGGTTCTGGGCTGGGCAATACTGACTGCTTGGGCAGAGCAATTGGCACCAACATTGTGCTTCGGTACTGTGCTTGGATAATATCCACAGGGTTACTTGTAGGAATGCAGGCCTCTTTGATGACTATGCCACTGTTAGAACGTCTGAGAAAGCTGGGCGGTGGCACCTTCCTTAAGCCTTTCGATCCCTGTGAGACAGTACCCTGACAGTTTTGTCCCTTTGAAGGCTACTGAAGATGGTTGGCGTACTGGCAATGCCAAGCCTCATCACCCCTGCACCAGGCACCCCAGTTCTGTTGGGGTGGGGATCAAGCGGATAAGGAGCAGCACATTTCCAAGCGCCCCTGTGGCATCAGCCTCCAAGCTGCTTTAGTTTGCTCTTAGTCATGCACTAGGGTGGCAAAACATAAAATCCGACAGGTGGGTCCTTCAGATCTTTAAATAAGGCTATGCTCTACCATTAACTTTTAGATTTGCTGGATTTTCCTCCTACATCAGAGCGTCTTTTGGAAGAGCACCTATCCAGCTTGCTCCAAGGAGTACAGACTTGTTTGGCCAAAGGAGACCTAGAGAGTGTACTGTCCCTGGAGATAGGGACTGGCTGTTATTCCATCTATTTCTTTGTGCCCAAGACGGACAGAGACCTTTTTCTTACTTTAAATCTCTGCCCAAGGAATGCCTTCCTCCGTAAAGACAAATTCAAGGTGGCTTTTGACCTGAAGGACATCTACTTCCATGTAGACATCCTGCAGTCCCATAGATGCTTTTTGTGTTTCAAGGTGGACCTCAAGTGTTGACAATGGTCGCAACACACCTTCACAGGTTAGGATTTCAGTTTTCCCCTACCTTGACAACTGGCTGTTGATTGTGGGTGCATGACAGTCGATCGTGGTCAACTTCCAGGTGATGGTGAACCTCCTGACTTAATTTGGATCAACTATGAATGTGCCGAAGTCACACCTGGCTCCTTCGCATAGGCTCCCTTTCATTGGAGCCATCCTCAATACGGTGCAATTTCCGTGTTTCCTTCATCATAACAAGATTAAGACATTTGGGCTATGGTCCTGATGTTCCTGCCTTGGTTCTAGGTTTTGGTGAGAGTGGCTTTTATGCTCCTTACCTCTTGGCCTCCGGCATCCTGCTATTCAGTTGTGCCAGGAGCTGACCGTGGACTTCAGAGGACTCTGGAGGGACAGGCCATTCGACTGGCATTGGAAGTCTTCCTACTGTCCATTGGAGTTAGACTGGCTCAGGTTCTCACAGGCAACACCACTGCCAGGTGCTTCAACAAGCAGGGCACGGTGGGGTGCTGAGTCCTCAAGCAAGAGTATCTTCATCTATGGAGCTGGCTGTATGGAAGCTAAGGCACAGGTGAATTTCAAAGGTAGCTTTATACGTATATATGGCAAGAGATAGCATGCAAAAAGAACAAATGTTCCAGTTGCAGAAGATCAACACAATCTTTTTTTGCCCCCAAACCATAAAAGGCGTTTCATTATATATCACAAGATTAAGAGTTTCTCGGCAGCTATGGACTAATACATCACGTGTCCATGCTACAGACAGTTATGGTTACACAATTATTCGATCCCGGGCCAATCGGAAGTAGCTAATATTGTGTGCTACCTGCATGTTACAAGGTGGTGGTGTTCACATCCTTCCCACGTGTACAGTTTGGTGCAGTAGCGTTTTTTCCAAGCTTAAACTATGTGGTAACCAAAAAGAGGTAGGCGCTTTGTCTCATCCATATATGGTGTCCTAGCAGTGCCTAAGGGTCTCGTTTCTGGCCTCATATGCAATTGCAAGTCACAAGTGATCTCCTTGAGCAAGCCTTGCGTTACATTACGGTAGAAGCTGTTTACTTGGAGCGGAGTACATCAGTTCACAAAAGTTCAAAATATATGCTGTGCGCATTCTACAGGCCTTATCGTTGAATATAACAGACCTCAGCAAGACAAAATGCATTCCATGCATGATAGAAAAACATGATTCTACAGCTGAAGTGTAAGTTAATTTCCCTGTTGATGATCCACCTCACTGGATCTTTGAATGCCAGTGCAGACTAACTCAGTGCCGGTGCCTGGCGGATGGCGATTAGTGATTACACCCTGAGGTGGCACAGTGCCTCTTCCTCCAATGGGGAGAGCCCTGGCCAGATCTTAACACCACTGTAGCGAATGCTCTGTGTCAAAATATTTGTGGTGAGGAATATGCACTGAGATAGAGTATTTAACAAAAAGAGCATTACTGAACATAAGTAACTTATTCTTCAAAAGAAAAACTGCAATTTTGCCTCCCTGTATATGCTGTTTAGGTTCTATAATTTCAGCTAGAATGCTGCATCTGTCGTTTTCTCAAATTGAAGCTATCCGTAAGGTGCCTCACTCTCTGGTTATCTCTCAGGTACGTGTGAATTTTGGGGTTCACTGCCATGGTACAACTCCTTCATGGCTGCTTGAGAACAGTGATCCCGGAACTCCTCCACATCCAACTGCCTGAACATCTCGAACTGCAGAGAGTCCATCAGGTCCAGTCCCACCAGGCTTTCATATATAATACTCCCCACCCAATCAGAGCTTGTGCACTGCATCACCAACACACCAGGGCCGTACTGATAGCTGCCACGAGGGCAACTCACACCCTGTTTCTTGATGGCAGCCGGATCTTTTTTAGGTGGAATAGTCTCCAGTTACCCATGTCAAGCACAAGTGATTTCTAGCCCTCGGTTCGAGACTTAAGAACAGAGAGGTTAAATATGACTTCATGGAACGGACATGGATGCTAGTGACACTAGATGGAAAAGCGAAGGAGTTCCTCAACCCGGGGGACCTTGAACTGTTCCCGGATTCTCAAGAGTCCTCCCATGCACCCCCTCCCTGGAAGATTATCCCTGCTTGGGAGCCCCCAGATAATATCTCAGGCATCATAGGATGGGGAGATGGCCAAGAAGGCCTTGCCAGACTGCACCAAGTTGTTTAAAGCTTATACAGGGATCAAGAGAGGAGTAAGTCTAGGTCTTCACTGATGCTGGGGATTGGCGGGACAGGGAAAGGACTAACAATATACTTTGCTTGCTATGTCTCTTCATTGTTATTCTTGTTGGTTATATGCTGCTTATTGTTTTATCTATCTTTCCACCATTTAGCACCTACCCTGGCTTGGTCACATTTATGATCTGCCTCCCCTTAATCTACGGTGCCTTCTACAACATAAAGCGTGCCCTCTTTATGTGCATTTCTTTTTGAAGGCCTAGCACTTGGTATCCACTTTTCATAGAGTGTGTCGCGGCCTGGAATCCTCGGAATCGTACGTTGCTTTTATGGTCCACCTCTCGACACCACCACGGTCTGGTTTGTAGTCACAGACTCCATGGAGTGGTCAAGCGGGGGAAGGAAAGGATGGGGACAGCGGGGAGGGAGACCTGTAAACCAAAAGTACAAACACTTAGATATAATAAATACACATATCCTCAGGCATGTACGATCTTGTCTACCCTTATACTGTGAAGGCACCCATGACCTATGATTTTACCTGCAAAGGAAAAAAAGGCATCTGCATGTTTCATCAGCAGTTGGAAGAACCAGTTTTCATTAGTGGAACATTCACCGGATACTGTTAGATCACCCCTTGCGCCACTCCGGGCGCTGTTCTCACTGTTAAATTATAATGTCACACAATACGCCACTCCGGGCGTTAAACACACTGGAAATGAATAAGGTCACACAATACGCCTCTCCTGGCGCTATGCACACTGGACTTGAATAATGTCACACAATACGCCACTCCTGGCGCTATGCACAATTGAAATGAATACAGTCACACAATACGCCTCTCCTGGCGCTATGCACACTGGACTTGAATAATGTCACACAATACGCCTCTCCTGGCGCTATGCACAATTGAAATGAATACAGTCACACAATACGCCTCTCCTGGCGCTATGCCCACTGGAAATGAATAATGTCACACACTCCAGTAAATCACAGGTATGAGGTAAGTGACCCGCGGGGCAGGAGCCACTGCGCGTTCCACTTTCTGCTCCGGGGAAGGAATCCCCAGCCGGGGCTTCCCAAGAGTAATCACCCACGCCAACCTCCCGCAAGAATCCGGGCAAGGATTCCGCCAACGGGAGCATAAGCGTTATCAAGACTTTGCCGCTTCCACTGCGAAGCACTGCCACAATAGCATACGAGATACCTCAAGATTGGTGCTACTGCACCCTTACCGGACCGTTGGCAGCTAGTGCTCCTCAGCGTCTGGAGTAACCGGCACCGGCATGGAGTGCTCAGCCCCGGAAATACCTTCCTTGCGCGTCGCGCTGACGTCATCGACGCGCCTCAGCCGGGGCTCATGGGAAGTGTAGTTCTGAGCCCGGTCGGAACGGGAACCTCCTGCGGCGCCTCGTCAGTGTCTTCCGACGTGGCTCCTGACAGAGTGCATCAATGACAAACATGGGAGTGAGCACTATATATCTAGTGTAGAGGTTGGGGCGTGGGAAGCCTGTTTTTAATACACTACAGTTCTTTTCGCAAGCGAATATATGACCTGGGCAAATGACCCTACAGCAGTGGACAGCAGCAAGTGCCGGACCATATCTTGCCATACTTCTTCAGTCCTAATCTCAAGTGCGGGAGGAGGTGGGGGTGGGGGCTGGTGCCGACCAGCACAGGTTCAAGTCCAGGACCCATACTTTAGAGATGTCCTCCCCTTGGTTTGAATACCTCGCCTTAGTCCCAGATTAGTGATTTCCCCTTACACGACCCAAACATTTTTACAGGCCACAACTGCTTTGCCACTCAACTCGGCTGGCCCTGGGACCTTGAACCATCTTGGATTCTCCCCCCAACCTCCCCCCTCCCCCCCCCCCTTTCTGGTTGTGCTGATGAGCAGCTGTACCATCATTACTGTGGGGGGTGAGGGGGGGGGGAGAGAATGTACCAGACCAAGCAAGTCATTGTGTTCACTAACACCCGCCCTAGAACTCTCCCTTCCGCCTGGGGTTACATTTGCACACACTCCTATCACTTTCTGATTAACTCGGTCAGTCCCATACTGCCTTGCAATGCACATGCCATTGACCCTACTTTCCATGAATGTGAATGGCATGCCTCTACATTAACATGAAGAACATCTTGCATTGCCTACATATGAAACCAGCATTGGCATAGCTAATAGGTCTCGCCTTTGGGACCTTATAAGTGCTGTAGGGAGGGATAGAAAGCCCTGTCCAAGTGGGTTAACATTTTAATGATCTACGTATCCCCCTCCCTCTCTTTTCAAGAATTTAAATGGAATCTCTGAAAGCTACGAATGTCTCCTGGTTTCCCTTAAATCTAGACAATCCGAATGCCACCCTCTTTGGGAAACATACAGAACTCAAATGAGTGGGCGTATGCAACATTTGACTGCCATTACGTCCTAGCCCAATATTGTTCTAAAAACAATGAGTAAAGCGGTTTAGTTCTTCTTGGATTGCAGCTTACAACACCACACCCATTGATAATGTAGAATTTCGCACTGTTGGACTTAATAAAATATGTTCAGAGATGCTTTTATTTTTGCTCTTTTTCCCCTCGCACCAAGAATGTGTGGTTTTGGCACGATATAAGGTGTGCTATTTCTTCTGGAAGAGTATCTGTAGAAGGGTGTAGTAGTCTTACAGAAATGTTGTAGCTGTGTGAGACGAATATCAATCCAAACTTTATTTAGATGATATATAACAACCTGCCCTGAAGTGAGATGGTTATCAAGGAGCCCCGCCCCCACCCCCCTCTCAAATTATTTTTTTCTTATATTTGGGGAGAGGATGTGTCCTTATGGCTAGAGCGGCCGACCTGGATGCTGGGGAACCGGGTTCGAGTCTCGGCAGGGACGCTTAACCTGTGATTTTGGGCAAATCACTTAATCTCAAAATTATTGTGGCCTTGTGTAACGCAACTGGTGCTCATGTACAGCGTTCTGATACCTGAAACCTTCGGGTTCACACTATATAAAACAACGGGAAAAAAAATACTAGCTACGAGCCAATAGAAAATCGTGAAAGAGTGCGGGACATGTTAAAAACTGGACTTAAGATGTGTGCATGAGAAATAACCTTCTATCCCTTTCTACATACGATTAAAGACCAGAGCAATCTAAACGTGTGACAGTTTAAAAAAAATTGACTATGCTTTGCAAGTGTCTGCGCTATCTGCTTAGCGCTGACCTTTAAGTCTAAATTGGCATTTTCCTGTAATGCATATGGAACGGCATCTACTAGGATAAGATTAGCTCTTTAAGTATCCAGCACCATGTGCGTGCTAAACAAGGGAAGATGCATCAGACGGCCTGTAAATCCGTTAATCGTCGGCAAAGGAAGCAAGCATTTCCTGGTACAATAAAGGCAGTGAGAGGTGAAAATGAATGGGAATTCAGCCGCCGTAAAGTGCGCAGGGTAGCAGCAACTGAGGACTGGGATAGGGCGAAGAGGGAGCATGGAACATGGGTAGATAGACCGGCACTAGAGGACAAGAGCTGGCGGAAGCGCCCGCACCCCGGAATAGAATTATATCATCTTGGCGAGTGGCAGGCGCCCCGTTTACAGAGGGCAGGGATCGGTGCACATGCCTGCTTTGGGAAACACGTAATGGAACTACCGGATATTAAACCCTCAACAAACGTACCCTCATTGTTAATGTAGTTCAGGCTGCGAAGAGTTGATGTTCAGGCAGGCTGGGGAAATAAGACTTCTTTTTGTGCAGCCAAGGACGTGTTGATGAGACCTTAGTTACGCATGGTTGAAGACAAGTAATGGCCTAGAAAGTTCGTGCACTTCTTTTGGTTGAAGCACACTTGAGTGGTGAGACCAGAAGCTGACATGGCGCAATGCTTGCCAACGCGGATAATTCTCAGTAGATCTCAATGCCCCCGGTTATTAAGCGTAGGCTCAGCCCTACATCTTGTAGGTATTCCTTCATACCTGCAACAATTGGAATATAGTGAGCATCCATTTACATGCTGTGCCAGTTGCATGGAAGTTAAGGTGTGGATTGCGGGTTGTAAGTATATTTGGTGGGTTAAGAAACAGAGGCTTATGCTTCTCATGTGAGTGTGTGCAGCGATGACGCGGTAAGTTAAAGGGAGCATGGCTGAATGGGACTTGTTGGCCAATCATGCAACCGGAGTATGTAAACATTTCTTTTACCCATGGCAAACCATATTCACTCATCTTTTCGTGCAGCTATGTAGCGACGTGCTCACCCAATCAACTACTGACTCATTCTAACACACAAACACACACTCGCGCACACACACATTCACTGACCCTCCCGAAATAAATAAGTACTTTAAATAAACACACGAGTGGTGTGTGCGCACGCCACAGCGAGCGATCTGTTTTCAATTATCGCGCCCGTGTCTGGTCACGATAATTCAAAACAGATGTTCCCCCTGCAGGTAACCGCAAGCAATAGGCCGTGGGTGGAGCAAAGGCGGGACATGCACCCGCCTTTGCCCAATTGCGTGCTGTCTTTCTTAGAAAGACGCACGCAAAGCCCAATAGCAAAAACAAAACGCACAAGCGTGTGGTGAGCTTACCGAAGCCCCTTACTAAGTCTTGCAAGCAGCGCATGCGCGCTGCTCTAGGCTCGACCTAAAAAGCAGACTTAGCCCGCCTGCAGGAGACCAACCTACTCAGTAGAATCTGCATGTTAAACTTAAATGGGACTGGGTATGCATGGTCATCAGCGCTGGTAGAACAGTTAATGGTCAGGGTGCGTCGGCCTTCTCAAGCAGATATTCAAAAAAATGTGGAGAGACAATTCTTACAGGGAAGAGACTCCTGTGTAAGACCCTCCAGACTTGGATGGCTAAGGAGAGTCGATCATCTTCGCCAATATGTTGATCCTCGACAGGACCGTTATTGCAGGGTCCTCTTACTGATGAAAATCCTACATCCTTGCACAACTTTCTCAACTCTTTTTGTTTTGGAAAATGCCTATCTTACTGGATGGTCTATTGATATTCGCAGCTGTACGCAGTACTGAACAGGACAGGCCAGATAGATTTGCAGAACCAGAATGATACGGTCCTCTGTACCGTGTAGGTGAATCACGCCTTGGTAGGTATTTGGCGTTTACTCCACCAAGCTGTTGAAGCTGGCCCGTTTTTCAAAGTTATCCACAAACATTTTGCCTTCTTCCTATTTGTTCTGACTGTTTTTGTTGGTTTTAGGACTCTGGGCACTTTACCACTGCTAACCAGTGCTATAGCGCATAGGCTATCTGTCTAAATAGTATTGGTGACTCGTTTTTTTCATGATTGCCATATTTAGTTTACTATTAAGTCCCTAGTAAAGTGCAAGAGGTGTACCCAGAGCCTGTAAATCAAATGCTACTAGTGGGCCTGCAGCACTGATTGTGCCTCCCACATGAGTAGCCCGGCAAACCTGTTTCAGACCTGCCACTTCAGTGTTAGTGTGTGCAGTTTTAAACTGCCATTTCGACCTGGCAAGTGCATCCACTTGCCAGGCCCAAACTTTCCCTTTAATTGCATATGTCACCACTAACATAGGCCCAAGGCAGCCCCCTGGGCAGTGTACAGTGTATTGAAAAGGTAGGACATGTGTTGTTTTACATGACCTAATGGTGAATACTGCTAATTTAGATTTTCACTATTGGAAGGACTATCCCTCCCAAAGGGTAACATGGGGATTGTCTTGAAATATCTTTTATGTGTAATTTCCCATTAGGAGCTGATAGAGATTTGGATTTTGGGGTCTCTGAACTCACAATTTAAAAATAATTTTTTGGGTGAAGTTGGCTTTTAAATTGTGTGTTTGAAAATGCCACTTTAAGAAAGTGGGCATTTTCTTGCTTAACCTTTCCATGCCTCTGCCTGTCTGTAGAATCTACGTCTGTGTTAGGATCACAGCTGGGCTCTTGTGCATTCACTCTAGACAGTCACACAAAGGGAGCTGAAGTGTGCCTTGCATATCCGAATGGGTCATCACCAGGTTGATGGGCCTTCCTGAGCTAGAGTGGTGGGACGAGTTCTCACTGACAGCTGAATAGGGCTGTGGCTGTCCCCACACAAAGCTGTCTCCACCCCCGTAATGTGTCTGGAGCCAGGTCAGGAAAAGGCAGGGTCTTGTATACGACAAAGACTTTTCTTTGACATTTGCCTACTGGAAAGGCAGAAAGGGGTGTACGTATTGGACCTTTGACACTCTCAAATCAGAACACATCTGGACTGAGGATCTTCTGCTTGGCAGAAGAGCTGGATGCTGTAGGAGAAACTGCCACTCTGCCGGTTACTTTGTTGTGCTGGTCTGCTGCTTCTCTTCTGGGTGAAAAAGGACTAGACTTTGCTTTCTATATCTTGCTTCCATGGTTCTCCAAGGGCTTATGTGTACTTGCCTCCTATTAACAAGTCTCAGGCCATCAGACTTCACCTAACAGTACCTGGGATCTTCTGATGAGAGTCCTGACTTGCCAAGTGGTGCCAAATCCAGTCCCTAGGCCCTTGAAAGTGGAATCTGGTAAACTGAGGAGAGAATTCATGCATCAACTCCCAGCGTCCTGACGCATCACGTCAGAAGAACCGCCGCAGTGTGAGTTTCGAGCTCTGCACCACCGAAGTCTGCGATGCAGCGCCTGCTTCACCTCTGTGGAATCGACGCAGCGCATCTGGATTTTCGAAGCAGCATCCCAGGTGGCGATTGCCTAATCGATGTTGCCAGACAGTAAAGAACGGATTCTGCGTGACCAGAGATCGATGCATCACCTCCCTTGACAGTAATGACCCAATGCATCACCTCCCCCGTGTAGCAGTAAGGAACGGACGCATCACATCCCCTGGCAGTAAGGAACTGACGCATCACCTCCCCTTGGAGTAAGGAACCGATGCATCGCTTAGCTTTTCCGGCGCCTCACCTCCCCTGCGCCTGTTTCGTCTTTGAATTTTGACATATCCAAGGTACTTTGTGCTAAATGTGACGCATCCATAGATTTCTGTGCACTGAACTGATTTAATCTTTGAAATGTGATATCTTTGCTTGGGTATGTTGTGTTTTTGTCATTTTGATCCTGTTTTATTCAGATACATATTGGCTATTTTCCTAAACTGGTGTGGACTCCTTTTGCAGTGTTTTCACAGAGTTACTTTGAGTGTATGTACAAATTCTTTACACATTGCCTCTGAGATAAGCCTGACTGCTCGTGACAAGCTACCAAGGGGGTGAGCAGGGGTTATCTTAGCTCTGTGACTCCCTTACCATGACTAGAGTGCGGGTCACTACTTGGGCAGAGTGCAAATCACTTCCAAATGGAGACCCCCCTCCATTTCTAACACCGGCCAATAGAAATTATACCGTCTTTTCCTGACACAGTGGCACCCAGTCTTGCATAGATTACTACCCTATTCATGAGTGGCCTTTACCTAACATTTTTTGCTGCAGTACCTTGGTGGCCAGTCTGGCTGATCAGAGTCCAGTACTCTTGGGTCTCTGTCTCGTGAAGCTGCCCCCGATCCGCTAGCACATGAAGGCGCTTGTCTGTGCAATCGCGTTAGGTGGTACTTCTCTGAAAACGAAGGAAAGGTAGAATTCCAAAGGGTACTCTAAGAGGACAGCAAGGCAACCTTAAAGAGGAAGATGATGAAGGATTCTTCACTAGCACAATTCAATGCCCAAACAGACCTCCACCTTCTTAGAGATTGCTATGTGTAACCTTATAGAACAATACACTGCCTCCTCCACCCCAAACCTACTGAAACAGTTGATTTGCAAAAATGTGTCTGAATTTATAGATCTGAAAGAGACACGTTAGTGATAGATTCCTTACCTAAGAATATCCCCAGGTGTCAGACTGGATCCGGAAAGTTTTGCTAGCAGTACCCCTGCTTGTCAGTAGGTGGCGTTGTGCGGCTCCGCGTCAGTCGCTGGCGTCGTAAGCGCCGAGATGACGTCACAGCGACTACTTAGGCGCCACCCATGCGCGCTGACGCAAGTTCTTTCTTTTTCCGCGCCAGCAAGCGCAGATTCGGTTAGAGCACGTACCTTAGTCACTTTTTGACTACCCTTTTTGAGACTTTTTGTCTCCTGTATCCTTGGTGCACGTAGGGATGCCTGGATTTAAGTCTAGTGGAGCCCGCTGTCACAATATGTCGGTGGCGGACCCCCATGATGGTTGCTTCTACTGCCTGGAGACCGACTACGACTCCCGGGACTGTCGGGCCATGGCCCCGAAGGCCTTGAGGGAGCGGCGCCGGAAGCTGCTGGAGGTCCGGCACTCGTCCCAGCACCGTTCCAGGTCCAGGGACCGTTTCTGGGAATGCTCGTGGGGCCGCAGTCGTCGCTTTTCGGGCTCCTAGTCTTCACCCTCGTATTCGGGTAAGAGATGACACAAAAAGAAGTCGAAGAAGCGAGTTCGCTCTCAGACGTCCCCCTGTCGGTCCTCGGATGTGGACAAGGGGGACAGAGGTTCTGCCCCTGCGGCTCCTTTGGAGCCTGGGAGTCCCGCGGCCTATCCACCTTACCCGGGTCCATCGGCGACTCCCAAACAGGTGCAAGAATTTCTTGCTACCATGGACTGCCTCTTTAGGCCTCGGGCTCCCACCGGCGCACCTTCAGGCCCTGCAGTCCCGTGTCCGGATCCTGTAGGGCTGCTGGTGGATCCAGCTTCGGCGCCACAGGATCCTGCGCCATTGGCTCTGGCCCCAGCGCCACTAGGTCCAGCGCTGCTGGCCTCAACGACACCCTTGGCTCCACCCTCGGTTCCGCAGTGGGTGCCATTTGTCCCGCCCTTGCCGAGGTACCAGGACCATTTTGTTCTGGCCTGGGATCTGCATTGGGACGCGGCGCCGGCTCGACCCCCGGCAGGCGCCGTTCCCGGCGCAGTTTGTTCCTTCTCTGGCCCTAGCTCTGTCGCCGCGGTCTGTTCCCCATGTGACAGAGGTGGAGGACGACTGGGAGGGGTACGAGGACCCTCTTCCCCGTCAATATGACTCCGAGCAGGACTGGGTGGACGATTTGGTGGATGACGGCGACCTCGATGTCTCCTCTGACCCGGGCTTTGCCTCTCCCCCGCCTACCATGGAGGAGGGTGCCTCCTACACAATGGTGCTCCGTCGAGCAGCTGAGGTTCTCAACCTTGATCTCCCTACGGTGGCCCTCAAAACTAATCTCACTGAGGTGCTCCAGACGGCGTCCTTTCATCTGAGCCACTGCTCCCATTTAACGACGCCCTCACTGACGTCTTGTTGGGCACTTGGTCGCGGCCAGCCACAGGAGCCCCTGTGGATAAGAATGTCGCCAGGCGTCACCGCCCGGCGCCTGGTGACCCCGCTTTCCAGACCACTCATCCTATGCCTGAGAGCCTGGTTATCCAAGCCTCGGCGTCACAGAGTGCCTTTCCCACGGTTCCGCCGGATAAGGACTCTAAGAAGCAGGAACAGTTCGGTTAGCGGTTGTTCTCTTCGGCCAGCTTGGGTCTGCGGTAAGTGAACACCTCCTGCTTATTGGTCCGCTATTCCCACACGGTGTGGGATACAGTTGCGCAGGTGTTGCCTCTGTGTCCTGAGGAGACCCACGCTGTGCTGTCCCAAGCTGTTGCTGAGGGTAAGGATGCGGCTAAGTTCACCATTCGGTGTGGTTTGGAATCCACGGACTCACTGGGTTGGGTGATTTCTAAGACTGTGGCGCTTCGTCACCACGCCTGGTTGAGATCTACCGGGCTTTCGCCAGATGTCCAAAGCTCGCTCATGGACATGCCCTTTGATGGTACTCGCCTGTTTAGCGATAAGGCCGACAATGCACTGGAGCGTTTTAAGGACTCGCTGCTGATGGCCAAGTCCTTGGGTCTTTCCGCAAAGAGCCCGGCCACTCCTGGTTTTTGTTCCTTTCGCAGCCATGGCAGAGGCGCACAGGCACGTTCCTTCAGCAAGCCTGTGCAGAACCAACCGCGGACGTGGCTTCCGCAGGGGCGGGTCTGGGAATCAGCGTGGGTGTCAGACCACTTCCGCCCCCGTTGCTTCTACCTCCAAACCTTCCTAATCCGAGCTTTGTAGAGCACCCCACGCCGGTGGGTGGCAGGATCTGCCACCACCTCCCCCACTGGCACGATATCACATCAGACAAGTGGGTGTTGCGGATGATCCGCAGGGATTACTCCCTTCCCTTTCAGTCCTTCCCTCCAGCCATGCCACCTCGGTGCCACTGCATGTCGGGTAATCACTTGGTACTTCTCAAGCAGGAAGTCACGGCCCTCTTGGCCAAGGGGGCCATCGAGTGCGTTCCTGGGCCGGAAGTAGGGAGTGGTTGTTATTCTCACTACTTTCTGGTCCCCAAGAAGGATAAAGGGGGCCTGCGCCCCATCTTGGACCTCCGGAACGTCAATCGCTTCTTCCGGAAGGAGAAGTTCAAAATGCTGACTCTGGCTCAGGTCCTGGCTGCCCTCGACCCTGGAGACTAGATGGTAGAATTGGACTTGCAGGACGCATTTTTTCACATCCCCATCCTGCCGGCCCACCGGCGTTACCTGCGGTTCATGGTAGGCCAGGAGCATTTTCAGTTTGCCATGCTCCCCTTCGGCCTTACCAGCGCCCTTCGGGTGTTCACGAAGGTGATGGCGTGGTCGCAGCTCACCTGCGCAGGTCAGGGGTGTCAGTCTTCCCTTACCTCGACAACTGCTTGTTGAAGGCGGGCTCACCCCAGGCAGTCGTCAACCACCTTCAGACTACGGCAGACCTCTTGCATTTGCTGGGGTTCTCCATCAACGTGCCAAAGTCGCACCTGAGTCCCTCTCAGAAGCTCCACTTCATCAGAGCGGTTCTGGATTCTACACTGTTTCGGGTTTATCCTCCCGAGCAGCGAGTCCGGGTTTTCAGGCTATGATTCCGATCTTTCAGCCTCTGTTCCGGGTTTCAGTCAGGATGACCACCCGGCTCCTTGGCCTGATGGCCTCCTGCATCCTGCTTGTGCAACATGCCAGATGGCATTTGCGGGTTCTGCAGTTGGACCTGAAGTTCCAGTGGGCGCAGCATCAGGGCAACCTGTCCGATCATGTCCAGATCTCAGAGGGCACTGCACTGCACGGCAATTGCAGTGGTGGCTCGCGAATCGCGATTGGGTCAGTGGCAGATCCCTCTCCCTTCCCCAACCGGAGCACACAGTGCTGATGGATGCGTCCCTCCTGGGATGGGGAGGCCACTTGAGAGAGGCGGAGATCAGAGGCCTCTGGTCTCCAGCGGAGTCCCGGCTCCATATCAATCTGTTGGAGCTTCGGGTGATCTGACTTGCACTGAAGGCATTCCTTCCCTTTGTCCTGGGAAGTGTGGTGTAGGTGTTCACGGACAACACCACTGCCATGTGGTATTGCAACAAACGGGGTGGGGTCCTGGACCCTATGTCAGGAGGCTCTGCGCCTCTGGACATGGCTGGAACATCAAGGCATCACCTTGATGGTTCAACACCTAAGAGGTTCTCTGAACACCAGGGCGAACGAACTCAGCCGCCGGTGTTTGATGGATCACAAATGGCATCTGAGCTCGGACATGGTGCAAGGTCTCTTTCAGCAGTGGGGAAAGCCTTGGTTAGATCTATTCGCCACCGAGGAGAACGCGCAATGTCTTCAGTTCTGCGCATTGGAATTTCCAAGGCAGCACTCCCTAGGCAACGCTTTTCGTCGTGAGTGGAGTTGCGATCTATTGTACTCCTTTCCGCCTATACCACTTCTGCCCAGAGTGCTGAAGAAGATTCGGTGCGACCGGGCCCAAGTCATCCTTGTGGCTCCGGATTGGGCACAAAGATACTGGTATCCCGAGCTACTCAGCATGGCGATCGATCCCCCGCTCCGACTGCCTCTTCGGGAGGATCTTCTGTCGCAGCAGCAGGGGACGGTCCTCCACCTGCACCTGTCCAGCCTCCACCTCCATGCGTGGAGATTGAGCGGCGACAGTTGGCAGCTTTTGATCTTCCTCCCGAAGTCTGTGATGTCATTCTGGCAGCCAGGCATCCCTCCACTAAAACGGTATACGCCTGCAGGTGAAACAAGTTTGTGGCATGGTGCACAGCTAAGGCTGTGGATCCCCTTTCTGCCCCTCTTTCCGAAGTCCTTCTGTTCCTTCTTTCTTTGGCCCAACAGGACTCTGCTCTGGGCACTGTCAAAGGTTATCTTTCGGCCATCTCTGCCTTTTTACGGCTTCCAGATCAGCCGTCTCTTATTAAGTCACCGGTTGTTAGCAGTTTCCTAAAAGGTATTACGCACACGTTTCCTCCCGTGCCGTTCATAATGCCTCAAGGGGACTTAAACCTTGTCTTGACATATCTGATGTGTGCTCCCTTCGAGCTCCTTCATACCTGTCCTTTGCGTCTTCTCACTCTCTACGGCATTCCTGGTAGCTATCACCTTTGCCAGAAGAGTGAGTGAGCTCCAGGCTTTCTTCCAAATCTCCTTTCCTTTCTGTTCATCCGGACAAGGTGGTTTTAAGGACCCGTTCTTCTTTTTTGCCAAAGGTTGTCACGCCCTTCCACATCGGGCAGACCATCACTTTGCCCACCTTTTTTTCACATCCTTCGAACGAGGTTGAGAGGCTCCACCGTCTGGACCCAAAACGTGCGCTCTTGTTCTACCTGCAGCGCACACGACAGTTCCGGGTGGATGACCAGCTCTTTGTTGGCTACGTGGGCGCCAAAAGAGGTTGGGCTGTGCACAAGTGGACCATCTCTTGGTGGTTCGTTCTCTGCATCAAGGCCTGTTACTCGTTGGCTAAGAAGGAACGTCCTGTGGGGCTGCGTGCCCATTCTACCAGGGTGACGGCAGCCACTACTGCCTTGGGACGCGGCGTCCCCTTGCAGAACATTTGTCAGGCAGCTAAGTGGGCTTCGCTGCACACATTTACCAAGCATTACTACCTTGACAGTCAGGTGCGGAAAGACTGCTTCTTTGGCCGTTCTGTTCTCTGTGACTTTCTGGTGTAATCTTTTCGCAGACCCACCACCGGGGTTGGTATTGCTGCGGTATTTATTCTAAGGAAAGGAATCTATCACTCACTTGTCTCTTTCAGATGCACAAGTTACTACTCGTCGAACTATATATCTGTAAGAGACATTACTTAGTGATAGATTCCTTACCGCCCCCCCCCATCCTCCCCGTTCTGCGAACTGATTTCTAGGGTTAAGGTCATCCCTTTCAGGGCCCTAGTTTCTTGGCACCAGTGGTCAGTTTCTTGCATGGCTCTGCGTTCCTGGCGCAGAAAGTCGTGTACAGAACTGACGTCAGCGCGCATGGGTGGCGCCTAAGTAGTCTCCGTGATGTCATCTCAGCGCTTACGACGCCAGCGAAGGACGCGGAGCCGCACGATGCCACCTACTGACGAGCAGGGGTACTGCTAGCAAAACTTTCCGGATCCAGTCTGGTGCCTGGGGATATTCTAAGTTAAGGAATCTATCACTAACTAATGTCTCTTACAGATATATCGTTACACAAGTAGTAACTTGTGCTTCACAGCATCCGCTAAAAAGTAAATGCCTTGGTGAAAGTCCAATGGCAACGGTATCATCATGTAAGTCTCACAATTGCAGCAGAGAATCTCACTTGACCTTGCCAGGGATCCATGACACAATGGGGAACCTTTTGGTACACACATGGCATTGTTAATTGATTTGCCTCTTACTATTTCTCTCTTTGTACTGTGGAATCTGGAGCAACCCTTTCAAAGGTAGATTACTTTTTGACTACTCTACACCTGCCGGTTTTGACGAACAAGGGGCTTGTCTTGCTGACAAGTGGTTTTACAGAGAAAAAAGTGATTGAGGCCATTTTGACACTCCCAACATTCAAGTCCCCAGCGGAAGATGGCTTCCCAGGGTTGTTCTATAAAGCAGGGAAGTCCCTTCTAATACCTCATTTAACACAATCATTCCAGGAGTCCGAGGAGAGAGGCTCACTTGGGGCAGTATCAAATAAGGCTACAAAAACCCTTCTCTCCAAAGAAAATAAAGATCATTTAGACTACACAAGTTATTGCTCAATCTCTTTACTTAATCCAAACCTAAACATCATGGCCAAGATACTGGCAATGCGCCTCAGTAAGGTAATTCCCCAGTTATTCCAAGAATCCCAGGCAGGCTTTGTCCCGGGTTGCAGCTCCTGCAATCATTTACGGACACTAGCACAGCTTTTACGGGAGGATGAACGATTGGCTGACGGAAATTCTGACGCTTTCATTTGATACCGAGAAAGCATTTGCCAAGCGAAATGGCAATACCACTTCCACATCATGCCACACATGGATCTGGGTGACTATTTCATCCATAGGGTTCGCCTCTTGTACGATGTACCTACCATGGAGGTCACATTCAGAGATTTCCTCTTGGAAACCTTCAAGATTAGCTGCAGTACCTAATGGGAATGTCTCTTGTCCCCCCTTCTCTTTTTGCTGGCCCTGGTACCCCTTGCAGTGGCAATTCACCTGTCAAGCAATTTGGAGGGAATCACCACTGCGGCGGGAGAGGTAAAGGCCTTACTATATGTGAATACCTTCCTGCTCCTCTTGTCCCACCCTGAGCCGCGATAGCTGCAGTAATGTCTATCAACCAGGATTACTTCTGACGGTTGGTTGAAAAACAACTGTGCAAAGAGAAGGGGTGGCAAAGGGCGTCGATCTCCTTACTTACTCCAGAACTAAACACCATGGCCAAGATACTGGCAATGCGCCTCAGTAAGGTAATTCCCCGGTTATTCCAAGAATCCCAGGTAGGCTTTGTCCCGGGTTCCAGCTTCTTGGATCATTTACGGACACTGGCACACCTTTAATTGGGTTGAAAGATTAGCTGACTGAAATTCTGATTCTTTCATTTGATACTGAGAAAGAATTTGTCGAGCGAAATGGCGATACCCCTTCCACGTCATGCCACACATTGATCCGGGTGACTATTTCATCCATAAGGTTTGCCTCTTTTACGATGTCCATACAATGGAGGTCACATTCAGAGGTTTCCTCTTCAAAACCTTAATGATTAGCTGCAGTACCTAATGGGGATGTCTCTTGTCCCCCCCCCTTCTCTTCTTGGTGGCCCTTGCACCCCTTGCAGTGGTAATTCACCTGTCAAGCAATGTGGAAGGCATCACCACTGAGGCAGGAGAGGAAAAGGCCTTGCTATAAGTGGATACATTCCTGCTCGTCTTATCCCCCCCGAACCTGGCCAGCTGCAGTAATGTCTGTCATCCAGGATTACTTCTGACTGTTGGTTAAAAATCAACTGGGCAAAGTATGAAGCGCTTCCCATGTCCCAAACCACCTCCAGTGCCTCCATACACATCCACTGCCTCAACTTGAGATGGGCCTTGAAGGGACCACTCCTTAGTCATATCTGTCAATAAAGGACTTTCTCACACGGTGGAAGACAACTTCCTCTCTCTTGTGAAGGATACAAGCCAGGATTTTTTTAAATGGTGACATTTGATCTCCTCCCTATGGGTGAAGGGAGTGCAGACTGAAAATTACGGTGGCTCCCTGATTTAGACTTGGTCCTACATCTGGCGTGAACCTAGAATTCAGCGTCCCCGATCTGGGCTGCCACAGTCTCTGCAGGTCTCTGACTTTCACGCATAAAATCATATAGCCTTGCCTTTCAGCTATCACAATTGGCAGCAGGTGGCACCTTTCTGGATGCATTTAGAATGTCACCTGCAGGACCTATTCCTCCTGCTGTTTCTGACCACCTTCAACTGCACAGGGAGGTCTAACTCCATTCTAACCGCAATGGTGGTAGCATGGAAAGACGCACACAAATGTATGGATATTATCTTATTGCTGCACAATAAAGCACTGTTTTGGCTTACCACAGCCATCTGCATTGATTGTATTTTGCTGGGCACTCTGGCATGAAAAGGGACTCAAATGTGTGGACCAAATATATGATGCTGGGCAGCTCAAACACTTATTGACATCACAGAGGTAGTTTGGACTCCGGTCTGCGCACCTCGGGCAGTATCGCCAACTAGCTTACTGATTGCAGGCCGCGTGCAGAACGAGGCCATTGGAGCTGCCCATTTCGCTCTTCTCCAATATCTGTGATCTGGGCCAATACCATGGTGTTGTCTCTGGGCTGAATGGTGTCATTATCAAATTTCTGGCCCCTCTCTTAATATGACTAGAACAACATGGCAAGATATGTGGTATTGCTTTCCAAAGGTGCCATCAAGAGGATTCTGAGCTCCGAAAGAGGAGGAGGATGTTACACTTGCTATTTCTTCATTCTGAAGCATGGTTCTCTCAGGCCCATTGTGGACCTTCACCCTCTAAATACCTTACTGTGGCAGAACAAATTCCAAATGCTCACACTGACTCTATATTCAAGTGACTGGCTGGTGTCCTTGGACCTGCAGAACATGTATTTTCATATACCCAACCTGCAGTGCCACAGATATTATTTGCGGTTCCAAGTAGGCTAGTAGCATTTTCATTGTGCTGTTCTCCCTTTTGGCCTCACAAGTGCCACCTGGGGTTCACAGAAGGTATGGTGGTGGTCACGCTACATCTTCAGAGGTCAATATTACCAGTATTCATGTACCTTAACGCAACAGGCTTGCCACAGTCAGTCATGAGCCGCCTCTGGACAACAGTGACCTTCTAGATATCATTGGGGTTTCACTACCAACTAGTCAAAGCCCCACCAGACTCCTTCATAGAGGCTTCCATTCATTTGAGCAGTTGTGGACAAATTTAAGTTCAGGGATTTTCCTCTGCTTCAGCGAGTCCGGAACATTAAGACTATGTTCCTGGGTCACAGTGAATGTAACTCTAAGGCTTCTTGGCCTCCTACATTCTCCTCATCCAGTATGCCAGTTGTCACATGCAGATTCTGCAATAGAATTAGTAGATGAATGGCTTCAGCATCAAGGAAATATGAGTGATGTCATCTAGGTCTTTGAGGAGACAGCTGGAAATATGCAATGGTGACTGCTCGAATGACACTGGTCTGGCAGCAGGCTCCTCTCCCTTGTCCTAGAGCTGATAGTCATGGCAAACTCATCCCTGCTGGGCTGGGGAGGTGGAGATCAAGGAACTTCAGGTTCCAGCAGAGGGCCAGCTCCCAATCAGTCTGATACAGTTGTGGGCCTCTCGCCTGGCTTTGAAGGCCTTCTCACAATGGATGCTGATGCAGCTTCTCGTGGGCAACTCCATCACCATGCTCGACTGTAACAGGCAGGGCAGGGTGGGGTAATGAGTACAATGTCGGAGTCTGCGCCTCTGGAGTTGGTTGGAGCGGCAGGACATATTCCTGATCGTGATCCACATGGCAGGGTCCCTGAATGTTAGAGCGGACGGACTCCGCAGGTGAGACCTGGCATATCACGATTGGTATTTGCATTCCGAGGTGGTGCAGAGCGCCTTCTAACACTGGGGAGAAACCTGGCTAAACCATCAAACTAGAGTGCCAAGTGTTTTACCTTGTCGAGTGTCCACAAGAGCACTCATTAGCACTGGAATGGTGCACGAGTCTCCTGTACACCTTACTGCCCTTGGCTCGAATTCTGAAAAAGATCAGGAACAGCTAGGCCCAAGTCATTCTAGTGGCACTGAATGGAACACCAAGAGAGTGTGGTATCAGAACGTCTGGGCATGAGCATCTATCATCTGATCAGTTTACCACTTTGCAAGGGCCTCCTGTCTCAGTAACAGGGCAGGGTCATCTACCTGAATCTGCTCAATTTACACCTTCATGCTTGAAAATTGTGCGGCCACAACTGACTTCATTTGACAGTCCAGTAAAAGACTTTGTTCTTAGAAACAGATTGTGTTTTCCATATGCTAGGAACTATTCATTCTTGATACATAAGTTTGTGACATTATGCTTTGGATCTTCCTTATTGACTTCATCATATGAATTATCTACGTGAAGTTTGTATTTTATTGAAGATTCAGCTGCGCACACCTTCAGTGTCAGCCGTGCATTCATTCTAAAGAGTCGCCTCTAGCACTAATTTTTCATCCATGGTAAATTGAATTCGATCTTAAGACCAGAGGAAGTTCAACTGTCACTTTATTCAAGTCATCTGCTCTCTGACATGAGCAGGTTGTCAACATTCTAAGGAGAGCTTCGGGAGATACCAAGGTAAGAGGGACGGAGGGGGTGGACGGAAGGTACCAAGGAGGGGAGAAAAAGGGGAAGATACAACACATCTCCTTACCCAACATAACCAATGAACATGGAGGGAGCATTACCTAGCTACTCTATCCCCACTCCAAACTTGACCATCCTCCAATTCCACCACATTCTTCCCCCTCCCTTTGACGTTCTGAGAAGGGAAAAATTTACTCTGTCCCACTTTAACCCTAGTGGGTTTCTTTATCAGCACAGCATCATTAGCCAAAGGTTCCAACTCCTTCACCCCATGTTTCTTATCATACCAGCCTTTGTAGCGGAATTGATGTTTCTGCACCTTAATCTGACTTTCAGACCTGTCATAGACAACCTTCTTACCCCCTTCTAGCCAGAGAGGGTTCAACTTGGTGCCTGGTTCTCTCCCTCTTAACATTACAAAGGGAGAGATTCCTGTTACAAGGTTGGGTGCAGTGTGGTAGGCCCACAAACAGTCTTTAAGCGAATCATTTACATTGAATCCGTTAGACATTGCCAGTTGAATATGTTCCTTAATCATACGGTTCATCCTTTCTACTAAGCCATTGGCCTTAGGGCAGTAGAGGGCCGTTTTCTCATGCTTGATGTTGTGTTCCTTTAGGAAGGTCATCATTTCATCTGATGTAAACTGCACCCCATTGTCAGTTACTAAAGTAGATGGAATACCTTCAAATGAGAACACAGATTCCAAAAATGCCACAAGATTCTTGGTCGTGGTGGAAGGGGTGAACTTGACATTGACCCAATGGGAGGTGTAGTCCACCAATACAAACATGAACCTTCTCAGTGGGCCTAGTGCATCCATGGGGCCAATAATGTCCATGGCCAATTTGGTCCATGGAACAACAGGTACCTCCACCGGTGAAAGGGGGACCTTACGTAAGGACTTGGATTTATCACTCTTAGCACAGCTAAGACAGTCTTTTACCTTTAACTCCACTCTAGAGTCCATCCTTGGGAACCAAAAGTTGTTCCTTACTTTGCTTTTGGTGATACTTCTTCCCAAATGGCCTTCATGGGCAAGGTCTACTATTCTGTCTCTCAAGGTCTCGGGTGGCACAACTTTAAAATTGCGGTAGATTCTGTCCTCCTGAATGGTAAGCTCATTCCTGACTTCCCAGAATTCTTTCAACTCTTCTGCCACATCCCCACATTTATCTGGCCACCCCTTTATGATTAAATTCTTTAGTGCCTCCATTATTGGATCTTTGCTCATTTCGTTATTCCATTCTTCTTTGGAAAAGGAAGGCAGATGAATCGCGAGAATGGGGGAATCCAAAAGGTCTTCCTCGGTGTTAGTTTCTACCGGGGACCTGGATAAATAGTCTGCTAGGACATTGTCCTTCCCCGGCAAGTATTCAATTCTGAAACTGAATTTCTCCAGCCCCAAGACCCATTTGGCTATCCTGGGTGATTCACAGAGGGATTTCTTGGCTGAAAAAATGTGCGTTAGGGGTTTGTGGTCCGTGCGGACTGTAAATTTACTGCCCCACAGGAAAAACTTGAAATGGTTGATGGCCCAGTAGCAGGCCAACGCCTCCCTCTCAATTACGGAGTAGTTCCGTTCAGGTGGACTCAAGGTACGGGAGGCGAAGGCAATGATGGTCTCCCCACCTTCCCCTTTTTTGAGATAGGGTGGCTCCAAGCCCTTTGTTGGATGCATCCGTGCATAGGATGGTCCTCTTCCTATGGTCAAACGGTCCCAATGCACGTGAACCCACAATCTCCTTTTTTAGGGCATTTACAGAGTGAGAATGTATCTCTTTCCATATGAATTCACTCTTTTTCTTTAATAGTTCCCGTAGGGGCTCGCATTTTTCTGAAAACTTGGGTATGAACTTGGCCATATACTCCACCAACCCTAAAAAGGATTTGAGCTCCTCCTTGTTTGAGGGAAGAGGAGCGTTTTCCACTGCTTGAACTAAGCTCATTTTGGGTTTTATCCCTTCAAAGGAAAGATTGTGTCCCAGATAGTCTACCTCCATGACTTTGATCCTGCATTTTTCCTTTTTAACCGATAACCCTGCATTCGATAGCCTGGAACATACTTTTCTGAAAATGAGGTCATGCTCCTCCCCATCGGCACCATAGACTAGAACATCGTCTTGAAAACACATGCAGTTAGGGATGTCCTCCAATACCTTTTGCATCATTTTCTGGAAGACAGCAGCCGCCGATGCCAGGCCAAAAGGCATCCTTAGGAACATATAGGTGCCAAATGGTGTTGCAAATGCAGTAAGAGGTCTAGACTCAGGGTGAAGGTCTACTTGGTAATATGCCATTGAAAGGTCTATGACTGAAAAGAACTTGGCCTTCCCCATGGTACTCAACATTTCATTGATGTTGGGAAGCGGGAACCGTTCGACCCAGATGTTTTCGTTGAGACTGCGTAAGTCGATGCAAAGGCGAATGCCCTGACCATTGGCCTTAGATGCTATCACGATGGGGGATACCCACTCTGAAGCGTCAATGGGTATAATGACGCCAAGTTGGCAGAGTTTATCGAGTTCTTCTTTGAGAGGCTGTCTTAACAGTAAGGGAACTTGGCGAGTCTTATGTACCACAGGTTTCGCCCCCTGTCTGATCTTTATTTTATGCTGAAAATGTTTCAAAATCCCCAGCTCATTGGAGAATAGGTGGGGGAATTCGTCACATAGAGGTGACTCCCCCGTGGCGCCATTGACTACGTTGACTTGTTCCTTACCATTAGGATCCAGAATTACCCCCAGTTCTCTCTGGTGACGCCACCCAAGGAGGTTAGAACCCGAGCTGACCAGGTAGATCTTGCCCACTGTGGATCTCCCTTTGAAATTTATTACGGTCTCCACCATGCATACCAATGGAATAGGGTCTTTGGTGTACCCCTGGGGTGTGATGTCAGGTTTAGAAATTTGCATACCTGAATCCCCTTTGATTTTCCTGTAATCTTCCATATTTAATAGGGTGAATGGAGAGCATGAGTCTGCGAACATTTCAATACAAGTATCGTTAATTGTAATGCTGCATTTAGGGTATTCAAAGGGAATACTACCACACGTACTTTTTACTTGGAATGTAAATCTTGGCTGCTCAACGTTGGTTTCATTGACGGCTTTGACTTGGGTGCTGTCACTGTCCCTGCACACCCTGGCTAAATGTCCTCTTCTGTTACATTTCTTACAGTGGGCATTGCGAGCTGTGCAAATGGGATTGTTGGCCAAATGATTGCTGCTCCCACATCTGTAGCATTTGAGGTCCGAGTGATCTTTTTGAGACTTACTGGATGACTCACCCTTACTTCTGACTTTAGAGACATTCCTATTAGGAGGTTCTGCCTGAACTGCCGCAACCACTTCTTCTGACACTTTTATTTCTCTCATGCACTTTGCCGTATGTTCAATAGACTGGGCAATAGACAACGCTTCCTCCAACGACGGGTTTTTGGATAGCAACTTCTCTTGGATTTTACTGTTGCTTGTGCACCTGACTAACTGGTCACGTATCAAGGAGTCATTGAGCTCCCCAAAATCACACCTTTGAGTAAGACCTCTCAAATTGGCAATGTAGTTTTTTACCGATTCATTTTTCCCTTGTGATCTACTGAAAAACTTATGACGTTCCAGAACTACATTTATTTTATCCCCAAAATGATTACCTAATTTTAGCATGGTAACCTCATACCCATCAAGGTCCTCTTCTTCCTCCAACTCCGGTTCTGGGAGAGTCTCATATACCTTGCGACCATGTAACCCCATGTTGTGAAGGAGAATATGCTGTTTCCGTAATGCAGAAAATCTTTCCCCCCCCATAGCTATCAAATATGACTCAAACAGCTTTGTCCATTCCTTCCAATGGATATCAGGATCGCCACATTCATTGAGAAATGAGGGAGGTTGACATATTCCCGGGGTACCCATAATGAAAGGAGTAATAGACCCCCCCCCAAATGCAAAAAGAGGAGAACTATGGGAGTAGAATCTGGTAAGGTTCCTGGTAAAGTTGGTGGCCCCCAAGAGTTCAATTCAGCTTACTAGGACCAGGAACCTCTATAACGTAGAAAAGGCTTGAAATCCTGGTATTTTCGCAAGCACTCCGCCCACAAGTGCAGTTCCCAAGGAGCACAGTAATGCCTTACAGGGCTGGAGCACCTTACAGGGCAGACGCAAAGTACTGTATGAATAACGCCGAGTACAACACTAATTGGCCCATGAGGAAGAAGTCACAGAATGCCCAACATGAGCAGAGGTTAACGTGAGGTAAAAAGTCAACCAGGTGGCCTTCTGTCCCTTTATGCTACCTCTTTCTGACTGGATTTAACCCCAAAAACGAAAGGAACTCGCTGGGACCACCACTTGACGTACCTCGGTGATCCAGTCGTTTATCTGCTGAAGATCTCCCGGATGTTGCTGTCGATCCTGCCTTCCCCGGATGCGAGCTCAGCGCCTGCAGCTTGATGAAACCTGACGAAAACAGCCAGGAGCGACAGGACCCAGCGGAACACTTCTGCTTCCCGCCCTCTTGTGGGCGTGAGGAGGCGCGTCGACTATCAACCCCCCGTCAGCTGAGGGAGCACAGGAGACTTCAAAGAGCTGACGCGGAAGAATTGCCAAGGAATCCTGACGAAACTTGCAGGGAGCGGCAGGACCCAGCAGAGCACTTCTGCTTCCCGCCCTCTTGTGGGCGTGAGGAGGCGCGTCGACCATCTGTCCCTCGTCAGCTGAGGGAGCGCTGGAGTCCACCAGGAAACTGCCGCGTAAGAATGGCCAAATGAGGTGCCCCACAGGAGGCTTGTGACGCTGCAGTGCCGGGATCGCCGTCTGCCAGCCAACGATGAACACCAACCAGCGACAGACCTCGCTGGAGAGGAGAATCCAGACAACCGGCTCACTCGCGCAGAGCCCCTGGAACAACAGCGATGCGCCTCAAATGGGCGGTAGAGGCGTGGACACTCGCGTACTGTCGAGGGAAACCCTTCACAGGCGCCAACCGGCTACAGACTTCGTAGGTACGAGGAGTTTCTTCACACAAAGGGAGTCGGAACAGCCACAGCAACTTGCAATAACCGCTGACACAGCAACGGCAGCACGTAGACTGTCTTCCTAAAACCCTTGAATTTACGGAGTCCAGGAGGTACCCAGCTCGTCCCGCACAGTTTGAGAGCTTAAACGTAAAAGGGGAGATGACTTGTCCTGCCCCCCTCACAGGATCGTCGCCAGTGTGGTAATGAAAGTGACAAGACCAGAGGAAGTTCAACTGTCACTTTATTCAAGTCATCTGCTCTCTGACATGAGCAGGTTGTCAACATTCTAAGGAGAGCTTCGGGAGATACCAAGGTAAGAGGGACGGAGGGGGTGGACGGAAGGTACCAAGGAGGGGAGAAAAAGGGGAAGATACAACACTGGTGTTCAGTCTTTTCATGTGCTATAATGTGTATAGTTTAGACGTTTTAATTAACAATACTCCAGGCTTGTCTTTTGGCTCCAAGTGAGCCTGTATTGAAATATTCACACTAAAGGTGATGGGAGGAATGCTTTCAGACCCATTGTTTTGTGCCCTCTGTGCCTTTCTTGACAAAGGCTCAAACATAGGTCCCCTGCTCACTGTGCCATTAAAACCAAGCTGCACCCAACTGAAGCGGTCATAGGTTGGTTGAGTTCCAGTTTGGAGAGGACCTGGCATGGCAGTTTGGCCAGGACTGTTCTTTTTGGAGCAGGACCAAGGGTGATTTGCATATGGGTGGGTCTAATAGTAGGTGGAATGGTGAGCAAAAGCACATTGAATTCTACCCCACACTATTGCCAGTGATTAGACTATTTGCAAGCATTCCTCCCAACACCTTTTGTGTGTTGGAGAATATTTCTACAATTATATTACTACCATAGCTGATGAGAATCAGCAAAATGAATTCCAGTGAGAAAAAATAACATTTTATTGTACACTTTGGGCACTTGAGGAATAGCAATTTACAAACAGATGGGTAAAAGTAAGAATAATTGAATATCACATGTTTAGGACAGAAGGTTTGCGACAAGAGTGTTACCATTAAATAAGATTTGGTGAAAGCAATTAAAGAGGAACCTCCCCATCATGTAGAGATGATCGAAGGTCCTTCTTAGGACAGGCAAAGCATTTCTCCAAGTTAGTTTGAGATTTTGTTTGCAAAACACATAACATCTGCCAATTGTTGAAGAATAAACACACATTTGTGTGGCACGAGCACCTACAAGGTAATTTTTAAACCATTAAAGAAGAGTGTTGCAATCATGAAGAAGTAATTCAAGTAGTATTTCCAAAGATTTATTAGGAGAACAGAACAGTACCTGCCTACAGCCAAGGTAGGAAACTCCAAACCTCCCACAATTCTAGAGCCTGAACCGAACTAGAAAAACTGGCAGTAGATGAATATTGGAATACAAACAGTACCCTTAAATCAACAAGCACAATGTGTATATATATGAAACATGTAAATATGTAACACACCTTTCCCCTTACAAAATGGACAAACACCCACAAAAGGACTGCACTTTACAGTCAAAATAAAGAGAGACTGCACACACATCCAAAAACAACCCACCAAGCAAACGCCACATACTATACAAAATCTACAAATTTACAAGGAGGCCTCCAGTCACAATTGGCTTACTTTCTGGTGGGTCCATCCACTTGGAATGTCAAACGGACCCCTTTTATAACTGCACTCCCACCTAGCCTCTGTTCTGATATGCCAGACTTTTCCATCTTGAGTGACCTCACTGTTCCTGTTGACGTAGACAGTTTTCATAGCCTTACCAAATCTGGACTCACTTTTGGCCAAAACCCCAGGCTTATGAATCCTGACCCTATCTCCCACCATAAATTCATGTTCCTTGACTTTTCACTTAGCATCATAAGCAAACTTAACATTACTCTGTTTCTCTTCCAACCTTGTGGCCAAGTCATTCCTCACCCTACCCTCATCTTTCCCTAACTTCTTTTTCTTTAACCACCACCAGGGACACAATTTAGACAGCGGATCCTTACCTTTAAGCAGTTTAAACTGACTAACTTCTGTGGTGGTATGAGGAGTAATCTGGTATGACCACAACTTTTCCCTCAGTTTGTCCTTCCATTCCCCTCCAAAAGAACTTGCCCGCAAAATGCTCTCCTTCAGCACACGGTTAAACCTTTCCACCTGTCATTTTTCTGAGGTTCGAACTATGCGATGATGATATGGCGGATGTTACAATACCTAAGAACTTTCCATCTCATGTGACCTCAACTTCACACCAATGTTAGTGATAAGGACTTCAGGGTAGCCTTCCAGAGCAAACAGCTCTTTGAAAAGCTCAATCACTACCGAAGTGGTAACTTGAGAAATACATTTTACTTTGGCGACTTAGAGTAGTAATCCATCTAAGTGATGCCAAATCTACACTTGTGGGCTAACAAATTAGAAGGACTAGAAATGTCAAAACCTACCTTCTGCCACGGAAACTCCAGTCACTCAACAGAACACAAAGGCGCCGGAATGACTAAGCATCTTTTCACTATTTGCACATACTTCACACTCCCGTACTACCCTAGCCACCAGTCTATCAAGACTTGGCCACCCAAATGTTGTCATTACCAACCATTTCATGGACAACATTTCCAAATGTCCCCTGTGGGCTAAGGACAATATGCGATCCCACAAGCCAGCAGGTGGTATGCACTTTACATCCTTAAACAACATCTCACCTTCTACTTCCAACTCTCCAGAAATGTTCCAGTAAGGAAATAATTCTGCTGAAATCTCCTTCCTTCTTGGTCACCCTTCCTTTACATATTCCATTTATGTTTTTTTGAGTAACTCATCACCTTTTACAGCAATCTTCCACATTTTGTCAGCCACACCTTCACATTTTTAGACATCGCATCTGCTTTGCTGGCAATCACCTCAGAAGCTCCTGTCTCATCAACATTTTCCTTATTACACAGTAATCTTGACAATCTGCAGTGACATTACTTTTCCCGGGCACATGTTTTACTTTGAAATTCTATTCTTGGAGTCTAGACTTCAACCTCGCAATGTGCATTGTAGCTTTGCACCCCCACCAGGAGACCATATTCCAAGCGGTTTGTGATCTGTCTTCAAGATGAAATGCAAGCCCCATACATAATTTGCAGAAATGTTCCACTGCCCACACTCGTCAAGAACTCTTTTTCTTTTACAGCATACCTTCTTCCGTTATCGCCCAAGGTGCAAGAAGAAAACATCACATTCCATTCTTCACTACCACACTTCTGTGACAACACACTTCGCACTCCATAGAGACTAGCATCTACTGTAAGAATGCATTCTCTATTCACACAAAAGAGTTTGTGTAGGTGCCCCACAATCTCTGATTTGACCAATTCAAACGCATGCTACTGTATTTCTGACCACAAAAACTCAACATTTCTTCTGGTCAGCTCTCTTATTGGTTCCATTTTAGTCTTAAAGTCTCTGATGAACTTAGTGTAGTATTCAAGCAGACCTGCAAACGAAAGCAACGTCGTCTTATTGTCTGGTGCAGGTGCGCTGATGATGGCATCCACCAATGTCTTCTTGGGTCCAACCACCTCCTTAGACAAAGTATGTCCTAGATATTCTACATGTTGTAATCAAGTGGGGGAAAGAGAAGCTATAAGTCCATCCAGCTTCCGAAAGTTAGTTACAAATCACAAGGGGGGGGAGGATGGATCACTTGTCCTGTGGTGCCATGGTCTTATTGGTTGTATCCACTATAAAAAGACCCTCATACATCTACACAGGTCAAAGGCGGTATATTTTCATTCTCCGCCATTTGTGTACTGTTTCAGCAACATCATTGGGTCAGTTTATTGTAAAATGCTGACCTCCACCTGGAGGAAGACCTGCTGGCACTGACAGTAGTGGTCAGAAATGAACGTGAATAAGTGCTCGTGGTGAGGTGAAAAATACTACATTAAAATCCCTATGTCACTTATAACCTCTATAATTTATTCGGGAGGCAGTGAATGGGAATTTAAAAGAAAGATATTGTGCGTATTGAATGAGTTACTAGTCATTCGCACTTCTTAATGGTCAACATGTTTCAGCCCTCTGCATATTCTCGGGGCTTTCGTCAGGACCGAATTTCAATGTGTAGGGCCAATGAGGTTCTACATAGAGTGGTTAATTAACCACTAAATACTAGATGGTCAGATCAGTTGTATCTGTACCTAAAAATAAAAGAAAGTAAAGCAAAAGGGTGGTGCTGTAAATTTAAGAAAACATAATCTTTCGACGTTTTCAAAACAAGAGCTTTCGAAACAGTATTATTTTTCATACACATCCGCAATGGGAGTTACATTTACGCAGCATTGTGCATTAGTCATCACAATTTGTGTGAACATGGAGATTCGGTTAAAGAACACTAAAGGAAAAGCAAAGCTATATCGGAGTGAGTATATAATATTTTGGGTTTGTAGCAGACATCGTATTTTGCGTGTCTTCTAACTCATTCATACATTGCATGAATCAAGGATACATTTTAGATTCTCACATACGCGCGCTTGTGTTTGGAAAAGTACTAGACATGAGAACTATCTTATTTGTGAAATCCAGATTACTCTTGACAGTGTTCGTAGTGCCTAATAGAAAGCAGGATCTATAGTTGCTCAGAACATTTTTATCGACATAAAATCCAATGTGAGTCAGTCTACAAGATTTAATATTTACATAGGTTTGTGGGTGACATCGTATTGTGCGCGTTTTCTCGCTCATTCATACGTTGCATGAATCGAGGGTGCTACTTAGAATACGCGCGCTTTTGTTTGGGCAGATAAACATGAAAACTATCTCCTTTGTGAAAAATAAATTGCTCTCGGCAATGTTCGTGGTGCTTATTAAAAAGGAAAAGGAAAATCTGTGGTTGCTCGAATCATTTTTTCGGCATGAAATTCAGATGTGCGTAAATATTCTCAATAGTTAGTCATGCGGGTAAATTTTACCTTATGTGCGCTAAGTTTCCGCTTCATGGAGTCTCCGACGGGCTTTAAAAGGTTGATTCTGAGGAAAAGAGAAGTGTTATTGTATCTTACTTGAAACCGGAGATGCGGTAGGGAAGTCTGTTTTGTTCGTAGATCTCACCCGCTGTAATCACCGTATTGCACTTGTGCTGCCTCTTGCTACGGAGCTCCGAGTGACGCGGGAGCCGTTTCTCGGTGCTTTTGTGTTCCCGGTCACGGTCAGAAAGCAAAAAGGGACTGAGTTGTTCGTCGGTTGGCAACGATTGGCATGTTTGTGATTAGAAAAAAGAAAAAAGACTCTTGATTATAGAGTTGATGTTAAGAAAGAGTGAATTAATTATTGAGTATACTGTATTGTTGTAGCCATTAGCTATTGTGGAAAAATCATAAAAGGGTTTTCATACACATTCCTATGCATATATAGTTGTAGGTGGTTTTGTGCCTTATGGTCATGTGGAGGGATATGAAAATCATGTGTCAAGGGTTATTGCCCGTGTGGAGTTATAACATTGAAAAGCGAACTCAATGGAGTTGATCTTGAATGGTCGACGTTATTCTATGAAAGAGACATATGATCAATTCTAGGGGGTATTCCACGGGATATTCCACGGGATTTTATCATTCCTCATGTCTCTGTCTATAAGGAGGCGATGGATTAATGTCTTATGAGAGGGTGTACCAGGGGATATTATCGTTCATCCCTCCTGTGTCTGTATGAAGGCGATAGATCCAACGTTGTTCTTTTTCAAAGAGAATCTTCTCTGCGTTGTATGATTTGGATAGTAGTGTTTCAAGAACTACCCATTTCAGGTCGTCAGGAGTATGGTTCTGTTCGATATAGTGTTTACTCATCTTGGTTGTGATTCGTTTGCAGGAGACATTGCTCCTGTGTTCACAGATTCGAATTTTCACTTTACGGCACGTCATCCCTATGTATTTGAGGCCACAGGGACATACAATCATGTAAATCACATGAGTTGTATTACAGTTTGTGTGGTGCCGTAATGTCCATGTGAGATCAGATGAGAGTTGTAGTGTTTTTGTAATTTTCGTAAGTTTGCAGACTGAACACGAGCCACATGGGTAGTGTCCTATTACTGGATCAAGGTTCCAGAGGGTTGTTAAGGTTCCTTTGCTCGTGATGGCTGTAGGTCTTGTATGTACAAGGATGTCTTTGATGTTCTTTGTGCGTCTATTGGCAAAGCGTGGTTTTGGCCAGCATAGATTGTTGGATGTTAAGATTCTCCAGTTTTTGTTAATTATTTTCTTAACGACATTTGTGGATGTGCAGTAAGTAGTGACACATGTCAGCAAGTCCGTTCGTTCTTCTCGTTCGGTCGTTTCCAGTAAACTGTCTCTGGGCTGGTTCCTTGCTCTCTTTTGGCATTTCCTGATGATTTTGGTAGGATAATTCCTACGTTGCAGTTTTTGTTCTAGTGCTGCTGCTTGTATCTTGTAATCCGTCAGCTTACTACAGTTCCTTTTCAGTCGTAAAAACTGGCTGTAGGGTAGATTTTCTCTCAATGGTCGAGGATGAAAGCTGTTGTAAGATAAGATACTGTTCCTAGCTGTTGGTTTGTAAAAAGTTTTTGTTTGTAAGGTGTTATTCTCAGAATAGATTGTAACATCAAGGAAGTCTATCTTCTTGTTATTTGATGAGTGTGTAAACTTAAGGCACTCATCTCTTGTGTTTATCCAGTTCATGAATTCAGCTAGTGTTTCTTGGGTGTCTTCCCAAATTAATAGAACATCGTCAATATACCTGCGCCAGAATTTCATCTGATTGAAGTATGGATTGATGGAATTCTGTATCAATTGTTCTTCAAACACGCTGACATATAGACCTGCTACACTAGGCGCAAAGGTACTGCCCATAGAAGTACCGTGTCGTTGGGCGTAGAGGGTCCCATCATATTCAAATAAATTTTCAGTCAGAGCCACCTTACAGCATTCCAAAACAAAATGTCTGGGAGTTCTGTATTGCCAATCTTGAGTGAAAAGAATATTCTCTAAAGTCTCTAGAGTCTTTTGCTGTGGTAGGCTTGTATAGAGACTCTCCACATCAAGTCCCACCAGAAGCATTGTTTGATCGTTGTATGTTAGATCTCCTAACATGTTTAGGAGATCTCTTGTATCTTTTAGATAGGTAGGTGTTTTTTGTACTATTGGTCTCAGGAATTGGTCAGCAAATTGTGATAAAGGTTCAAGTACAGACCCTATTCCTGAGACTATTGGACGTCCTGGTGGTGGTGATTTGTTTTTGTGGATTTTGGGTAATGAATAAAAATATGGAGTTCTTGGTGTTTTGGTTCTGAGGAATTCAGCTTCATGCTTCGAAATCCACTGGGGGAGCCATTGTCCTTTTAAACAAACAAGGATATAACGATCAATGCCTATCACTACTCTCAGATACGAAATTCTACCAGAAACTTACAGTAGATCCAACAAAAAGACTTCAGAGGACAATTGAACTCATGGTGGAAGAGGCTGAGATCCAAAAGACTCTAGAGACTTTAGAGAATATTCTTTTCACTCAAGATTGGCAATACAGAACTCCCAGACATTTTGTTTTGGAATGCTGTAAGGTGGCTCTGACTGAAAATTTCTTTGAATATGATGGGACCCTCTACGCCCAACGACACGGTACTTCTATGGGCAGTACCTTTGCGCCTAGTGTAGCAGGTCTATATGTCAGCGCGTTTGAAGAACAATGGATACAGAATTCCATCAATCCATACTTCAATCAGATGAAATTCTGGCGCAGGTATATTGACGATGTTCTATTAATTTGGGAAGACACCCAAGAAACACTAGCTGAATTCATGAACTGGATTAACACAAGAGATGAGTGCCTTAAGTTTACACACTCATCAAATAACAAGAAGATAGACTTCCTTGATGTTACAATCTATTCTGAGAATAACACCTTACAAACAAAAACTTTTTACAAACCAACAGCTAGGAACAGTATCTTATCTTACAACAGCTTTCATCCTCGACCACTGAGAGAAAATCTACCCTACAGCCAGTTCTTACGACTGAAAAGGAACTGTAGTAAGCTGACGGATTACAAGATACAAGCAGCAGCACTAGAACAAAAACTGCAACGTAGGAATTATCCTACCAAAATCATCAGGAAATGCCAAAAGAGAGCAAGGAACCAGCCCAGAGACAGTTTACTGGAAACGACCGAACGAGAAGAACCAACGGACTTGCTGACATGTGTCACTACTTACTGCACATCCACAAATGTCGTTAAGAAAATAATTAACAAAAACTGGAGAATCTTAACATCCAACAATCTATGCTGGCCAAAACCACGCTTTGCCAATAGACGCACAAAGAACATCAAAGACATCCTTGTACATACAAGACCTACAGCCATCACGAGCAAAGGAACCTTAACAACCCTCTGGAACCTTGATCCAGTAATAGGACACTACCCATGTGGCTCGTGTTCAGTCTGCAAACTTACGAAAATTACAAAAACACTACAACTCTCATCTGATCTCACATGGACATTACGGCACCACACAAACTGTAATACAACTCATGTGATTTACATGATTGTATGTCCCTGTGGCCTCAAATACATAGGGATGACGTGCCGTAAAGTGAAAATTCGAATCTGTGAACACAGGAGCAATGTCTCCTGCAAACGAATCACAACCAAGATGAGTAAACACTATATCGAACAGAACCATACTCCTGACGACCTGAAATGGGTAGTTCTTGAAACACTACTATCCAAATCATACAACGCAGAGAAGATTCTCTTTGAAAAAGAACGTTGGATCTATCGCCTTCATACAGACACAGGAGGGATGAACGATAATATCCCCTGGTACACCCTCTCATAAGACATTAATCCATCGCCTCCTTATAGACGGAGACATGAGGAATGATAAAATCCCGTGGAATATCCCGTGGAATACCCCCTAGAATTGATCATATGTCTCTTTCATAGAATAACGTCGACCATTCAAGATCAACTCCATTGAGTTAGCTTTTCAATGTTATAACTCCACACGGGCAATAACCCTTGACACATGATTTTCATATCCCTCCACATGACCATAAGGCACAAAACCACCTACAACTATATATGCATAGGAATGTGTATGAAAACCCTTTTATGATTTTTCCACAATAGCTAATGGCTACAACAATACAGTATACTCAATAATTAATTCACTCTTTCTTAACATCAACTCTATAATCAAGTCTTTTTTCTTTTTTCTAATCACAAACATGCCAATCGTTGCCAACCGACGAACAACTCAGTCCCTTTTTGCTTTCTGACCGTGACCGGGAACACAAAAGCACCGAGAAACGGCTCCCGCGTCACTCGGAGCTCCGTAGCAAGAGGCAGCACAAGTGCAATACGGTGATTACAGCGGGTGAGATCTACGAACAAAACAGACTTCCCTACCGCATCTCCGGTTTCAAGTAAGATACAATAACACTTCTCTTTTCCTCAGAATCAACCTTTTAAAGCCCGTCGGAGACTCCATGAAGCGGAAACTTAGCGCACATAAGGTAAAATTTACCCGCATGACTAACTATTGAGAATATTTACGCACATCTGAATTTCATGCCGAAAAAATGATTCGAGCAACCACAGATTTTCCTTTTCCTTTTTAATAAGCACCACGAACATTGCCGAGAGCAATTTATTTTTCACAAAGGAGATAGTTTTCATGTTTATCTGCCCAAACAAAAGCGCGCGTATTCTAAGTAGCACCCTTGATTCATGCAACGTATGAATGAGCGAGAAAACGCGCACAATACGATGTCACCCACAAACCTATGTAAATATTAAATCTTGTAGACTGACTCACATTGGATTTTATGTCGATAAAAATGTTCTGAGCAACTATAGATCCTGCTTTCTATTAGGCACTACGAACACTGTCAAGAGTAATCTGGATTTCACAAATAAGATAGTTCTCATGTCTAGTACTTTTCCAAACACAAGCGCGCGTATGTGAGAATCTAAAATGTATCCTTGATTCATGCAATGTATGAATGAGTTAGAAGACACGCAAAATACGATGTCTGCTACAAACCCAAAATATTATATACTCACTCCGATATAGCTTTGCTTTTCCTTTAGTGTTCTTTAACCGAATCTCCATGTTCACACAAATTGTGATGACTAATGCACAATGCTGCGTAAATGTAACTCCCATTGCGGATGTGTATGAAAAATAATACTGTTTCGAAAGCTCTTGTTTTGAAAACGTCGAAAGATTATGTTTTCTTAAATTTACAGCACCACCCTTTTGCTTTACTTTCTTTTATTTTTAGGTACAGATACAACTGATCTGACCATCTAGTATTTAGTGGTTAATTAACCACTCTATGTAGAACCTCATTGGCCCTACACATTGAAATTCGGTCCTGACGAAAGCCCCGAGAATATGCAGAGGGCTGAAACATGTTGACCATTAAGAAGTGCGAATGACTAGTAACTCATTCAATACGCACAATATCTTTCTTTTAAATTCCCATTCACTGCCTCCCGAATAAATTATAGAGGTTATAAGTGACATAGGGATTTTAATGTAGTATTTTTCACCTCACCACGAGCACTTATTCACGTTCATTTCTGACCACTACTGTCAGTGCCAGCAGGTCTTCCTCCAGGTGGAGGTCAGCATTTTACAATAAACTGACCCAATGATGTTGCTGAAACAGTACACAAATGGCGGAGAATGAAAATATACCGCCTTTGACCTGTGTAGATGTATGAGGGTCTAGATATTCTACAGACTCATGAAATAGCTTATACTTTCCCTCGTTCAACATCTTGCTTTCCCAATACTTCAGATACTTCTTTCAAGTGTTCTTGCTTATTTTTTGAGAAAATCAGAATGTTATCCTGGAAGCATTTAACGTAGGCTTCCTTGACTTTAAAGATGTGGAACATCGCCCTCTGGAACATAGATGCAGCCGACGCAAGGCCAAACGACATCCTCCTAAACTGGATAATACTGTAGAGTAATAAATGTGGTCAAGCACTTGGAATCCTCACTCAACTCGATCTGGTGATAGGCTGATCATAAGTCAACTGCGAAAAATGAAGCTGCACCCTCCAACATATTCACTACTTTGTTAATGTTTGGTAATGAGTGGCAGCCAACCATAATATTAACGTTGAGTGCTCTAAGATCAATACCTGGCCTCAAAGTTTTCTCCACCTTGTGTACCATTACTATGGAAGACACCCATTCAGAAGATTCAACCTCTTCAATAATACCTTACTCAATCTGCATCCCTCCCTCCTGTTTACCAATTCCCCCTCTACCCTCCTTTATCCTTAAGGCATGTTCTCCTGGCTATTTTACACGATAATAACTCTTATTATTGTATAACCGCATGGTTTCTCTCATATGTCTATACTTTGAACAATGTGTAACTTGTAACTGATGTAACAATGTAACCTCATGTAAAGCGCTCTGATACCTCCGGGTCTAGCCAGCACTATATAAAACTCATCAAATAAATAAATAACTACCTTCACTCAACATTTCATCCAGTATACCCTCAAGTTCATCTCTCATATTAATGGGTACTCCTCTAAGCTTCTGTGTCACAGGCAGTGCCACTTTCTGAAGTTTAATATGGTGAGTGCAATCCTGAACTTGCCCAATCTCTCAGTGAACATGTCCGAAAACGGAGAAGTTAACAATGCAAAATAATCAGGTTCACATATTGCTAATACCATCTCTTTGCTACCTGGATTTAATACAATTCCCAGCTTCCACTGATCCTTCCATCCCAAAACATTTACACCTTTCACTGCCACATATAACTCCATGAACACATCTCTTCCCTTGAATGTTATGATTGCTTCAGTATAACCTCTCATGTCAATAGCAGACCCATCAAAACTCTGGGCTTCAACGTCTGACTCTTTCAAGTCATCTTGCGTCATAATGTCACCAAACTTCTCTGCAAAATATTGCTTAGTGATTATTGTCCAAGGGTACCCTGAATCCGCCACGAGCGTCAACTCTTTGTTAAGAATCTTAACCCTGCACTTCGGAGGTTTGCTAACCTCCTTTTCCCTTCTTGAGTGTTCAAGGATAAAATGATCCCCTTTTCCTCTTTCACTGTCTCCACCACAAACACATTTCATACAAGGTACTTCTCTTACACATTGCTGCCTTTGGACGGAAAAGTAACTTTCTTCTTCGCACCTTTGCACAACTGTTATAAAATGTCCCCTCTGTCCACGTTTATGCATTCCTTTCCAAAGAAAGGACAATATGGTGACAAAGCTAAATGACTAAAGCTACCACACCTATAACAGTAAAGCATTGTGCCATATTTCTTTGCTGCTTGTCTACTTCTATGTGCTGAATTATCCCAACCACACACACTTCATCAGTCATGTTCACGCTCTTCGCAACACCATCTTGCACAGACTTCATGCACTTCTCTGACTGCTCAATAACTTTAGTTGTGGTGTTTGTGTTCTAGAACTTTAGGTCTACCGTTACCAACAATTGTTCTTTAACCTATTTATTTTTATTTAAACTTATCTGATCCCTTCTTTTATCAGTAATAGCCCAACGTTACAGTGCATTGAAAGTGCCCTCAAGGTTGTAAGAAAATCATCAAAAGATTCCCCCATGAGTTAAGTTCTGGTATAAAGAAAACCTGAATCCGTTAAATGCCATACTGGAAGAAGGTTTAACCCTAAGTTCCATCTGTAATAATGCCTCCTGAAATGCATTAAGATACCCTCCTCCCTGCAGAGGAACTTGCAGCAAAGTCCTAAACGTCAATTGACCCTCCGAGTCTAAGCAGTGGAATAAAGTACTTCCTTTCCACACCTATCCTATCCCCATCAATAGCTTTCATATATGTGAGGAACTGCTCTTTCCATCTAGCCCAAGGAATGGGAGGATCACCCTTGTTTGTAAATATTTTGCAGGAGGTTCAAATTGCTTAGCTACACAAAAAATGTGGATGACACCTAGCTAAACACCTTAAAGTCACTTTGCACAACAGAACATGTGCATAATGACCCTCACATAAATTGCACAGTATTCAAAAACTGAAGTTTACTTGGTGAAGAGTCGCAAACAATACAGTGAAAGCTTCTGTCCACACTTGCCCTGCTGTATGCATCGGCGTGATCTTCTGAGTACAATGAAATTCCACCAGCAATGCAAAGTGGCATCCGAAACGTAAACAGTAAAATACACCTGTGCACACTTACCCTGCTGTGTGCATTGGCGTGATATGCTGATACAATGAATTCCCACCAGCGTGCAAAGTGGCATCAGAAATGTAAACTGTAAAATACGGCTACAAAATACTTGTTAACAGCTGTGTGCATCGGCGCTGAAGATTAAATCCGAGTGGCAATTCTTCTGTAGCCATGCACATCAGCACTGACGAAATGTACCAGGAATTTTATGTGTTCCTGATCCAAAATGGGTCGCTGACGGTATCCTGCGTCATCTGTATGTAGAACAGTGATTCTGCATGTCCACCCTTGTTGTAATACGCTTCTTTGTGTGAATGCTCAAGCACATCCATGCTCCTCACACGAACTCCAGCAGGCATTGCCAGGTGATGTGTCTCGGGAACTTCAACCACCACTCCCTCACTGCGCAGCACAGATAAAGAGTGCACTGCTCCACGAAGAATACTGGTTGCCTCGCTCCTCGTCAGCAAACAGTCTCTTACTCTACAGCGTGGGCTGGAGAGCATGTCCTGTTTGAAAGATGCGACAGACCTAATATTAGTGTTGAGCAAGCCTGGTACCATGAACAGATAAACCAATATCTGAAACAAGTAAAAAAAAAAAAGATCAGCTTGTACATGAAGGCAGTAAATCCAGATCAACCATCTAAAACCAAATAGCAGTCTCTGAAATGTTCTATAAAATGCTGAAAATGGGTTCACACAATCCAAAAAGTTGGCACTACCCTCAATGGAGGCCTCCTCAGCCATTTCCAAAATCCTGACCAGTGGACCCACAGTGTCTTGACATTGCTTAAGGCAGCACTCAAGACCTTTCATAGAATCTCTCTCGGACTTAAAAAGGCAAGTCAAGAGCTCCTGGCACAATTTAGGTGTTATTCCTGACTTGTTATCCAGCAACGGCCTGAGGCATTCGGCTCTCATCAGATTCCGCATCTGTTTATCAAGAGACTTGCAGATCCAGAATTTAATAAAGGAGGCCATCTGGTCCATGGGCCACCAATCCTAGCCCCTTGGGTGCGTATTGTGGGTAGGATGTAACATTTCCACACTCAAATTGTGTTTAATAGCCTTTGAAATCAAAGGCTGATCTAAATCCTCATCAAGGAAATAATTATCCAACGTCTCCAGAGGATCGAAGACCTACTCATCCGCCACGTCCTCTATCTCAATACCATATGATTAATCTTAATCAGTATAAAAACTGCGGTCCCTTGAGCGATGACGGCCACTCATTCTCTTTGTGCTGCGGGGGACACCTAGATCAACTGTGCCCACGTTTTCACTTGTTCTAATTGTGCCGCCATTGAAACCACTGTCTTTTTTAGCGCTCTGGCTACCCAAGGATTGTTCAATGTCTTCTGCAGCGCTCAGGCTGCCCAAGGAGTGCTCTACACTAGTAAGGTGTTTATTTTATTTTTAGTTGCCTTACCTCCTTTCTAACTAAAGGGGTCTCTTCCTCTGAAAAGGAGAAATATTCTCCCTCAGTGGGCGAATCCCTTTTCCTTTTAACGAAAATGACTTTCACCGCCTCTTTCAGGGAAGATTTGAATTCCCTCTCAAAAAATCTTTTTTAAGTATCTTCTCTGAGGGGCCGTTTAGGGGTCCCCTGGGTATCTTTCTCATGCATTGTCACACAGTACTTCAATAAAGAATGAACAAAGGGCTTTAAATTGGTATTTAGCCTTGCCCTTGTAGTTATTTTCCTCTCTTTTTTCTATTTAGGTCTCGCCTAGCTATTGCGTTTACGCAATCGCTATGCGAGACTCTAGTAAAGGGGCATTTCAAAGTGCTCCCAAAAGTGGATTGCATGGCGAGCACGCGCACAATCAACTGCATCGTGCCGCCATGCAATTCGTTTGGGGAAGCGCTTCAGCCCACTGGCGCCCTCGGCATCATACTTCAAAGGGTCCGCCTGGAATGCGCTCCCCCGCCCCGCCAAGCGCGCGCCACGCTCCGCCGGGCTTATCTTGTTTAAAATACAGCTGACCAAAACGCTTCCTTCCTGTTCACAGCTGTAAAAACAGAAACCGTTGGCAGGAGCTTACGTTGCTGTGGCAATGCAGTATGCACGCTGGGCACGTCTTAACAAAGACCTATTCAAAAGGAAGATAGCCGCCGTGATGCTGAGTCCTCTTTTTGCTTCTTTTGGGACTTGGCTTGGGGAGGAACACGGCCGGTGAATGAAGGCAGCGGTGCTCCTCCTGAAACACGAGAGGGCGCCTCCAAAGACTTCTGTGTGCGCAGTGTTCCTGTAATGCAGGGCTGAGTCCTTTCGGGTTGAAAGCCTTAGCCCCCGTGTCTTGAAGAGAACTACTGAGAGGCTGCAGTCAGTGTCCCAGGTCCCAGGAGCAGCCAGGAAGCAAAATGAGGCTCAGCCCTGAAGTGAGTTGTCCTCCGATTCATGCTTGGATATGTTGCATAATGGTAGCCTCCGGTGTTGTTATGAAATCCAAAAATTAGAAAGCATCTCTTTAGCTCATTGCCAGTGTTGCAACTATGAAGTAATTCAAGTAGTATTTCCAAAGGTTTATTAGGAGAACAGCAAAGTACCTGCCTACAGCCAAGGCAGACCACTCCCAGCCCCTCACAATTCTAGAGCCAGACTATAACAGGGAGACACTTGCAATAGATGAATATTGAAATAAAAGCCATGCCCTTAGAGACAAGCACACAGTAGATATATATATATATATATGAAACATGTATATATGTAACACAGAGATTTGTAAAACCACACCGTTACAAGGCTTTGACCTTGCTGCAAGAAGCGGCTTAGCTATGGATTTCAGTAGTAGAGGTCTAGGTGCCATATTGTCCTAAATTGAAGATGCTATCAGAGAAGCCCAACTTTAAAGTGCAATATCTACCAGATGCAAAAAACAGCGTTGCAGACTTCGTCACCAGAGCACTCTTGCCCACTGGATGATTGGGAGGTTTTTCTAATAGCTAGCATGGGTTTTACGGATTCAAGTGCCATTTCTAAAGATGAATGGTTAAGAGTATGTCAGTATGTTCACAATGTTTGGCCTGAAAACAGAAAATTGGAGAATCGATTCAAAGCATTCTGAGAAGTGCCAAATTATTTATCAATTTGATTATTCAGGATTTTTGATTACACAAAAGTGAATAATTTTTCCACTTACCTTAAGAAGCAAGATTTTGTGCATTCGTCGTGAACAACTCCACGGAATAGTAAATCACAAGTTTTGATCCGCTCTTGCATCCCATCATATTCCCTAATGTGCTCGGAGAGAAATTAGCTATGGATATTCTAGGACCTATGCAGGGATCAGAAGAATTGTAAATTTACTCTCAAAGTAGCTAGAAGTTAGTGTAGTTAATTGTAAAGATGTTTCCAGTTTTGTAAAATGTCTCCATGAAGTATTCCAGAGTGAGGGTCTTCCTAAGTCTTTTCCGATGGATAGCAGACTCCAATCTGCTTCTCGCATGGTAAATGATTTCTTATCTCAGAATGGAATTAAATGCAATGTAACATTGTATCATCCTGCCAGCAATGATACATTTGAATGTTTGAATAGTGTGATCATGGGTAGCATGCTTATGGAAGTAAAAAAAGGGTTGTGCTGGACAGAAAAATGTGTCCAGAATTGTCTGGACCTGTCCTATGCCCTCAAAAAGATCAATTTTAATCCATTTAAGATACTTAAGAGAAGAGAGCCATTTAATAAGGTAAGTTGTGCTGGATGACAGCTGAGAGACAGACGATGGACCCGCTTCCAGAGAGAGAATATCAAATATGCCCCAGCTGTATGTAAGAGCACTAAAATTGGAAAAATGAAACCAAGACTTTGAAACTAAATAATGGTAAATAGGTTCAGGTAAAAAAAATACGGAATATTTTAAGAAGGATCATCATAACTATTTTTCTCATCCTCTAAAGATTGTTAAGGTCTTAACCAATTCTGCCTTGTTGAGTGATGGTAAAGTCTGTCATTTCATGAAGAAGTCATAATGTAAGGGGATTTAACGGAATGATGGTAAAATAACCATGTGAAAATTCCGGAGTCATTCTCTAATGGCTGGTTAGATAAAATTGTGAATGAAAGAGAAGGTGAAGTTGTGAATGAACTATTTGCATAAGAAGACGTGAGGGTGTGCATGCAGCCAAGGAAGGAAAAGGAGGTTATTTGAGACCGGTTTCTCGCATTTGGGAAATTGTCAGACGAATCCTATCTGGTCATTCAATGCCCTAGGAAATTGCAAGGTTTTGTAGTGGAGTTCTCTTAATTCAATGTGTAAATCGTTACCATTTTTGTTTTTGTTACATTAAGAAAAAGAGGTGTGTTGTGTTATGCTTATATTTGTTACATTCTGTGCCCCATTATGGGGGTCTTCCCTTTATTATGTTCTAAAGGTTGTTGTTTGCTACTGGACTACTTTCTGGGAAAACTGCCAACTGTGGCCGCTCCAATAAATCGACAAGACTTACCTGATGTGTACATGTTTTAATTTACCACAATACCATGTAAAATATGCAGATTTCACTATCCAGGCTGTGCCAGCTCACATTTCTTATGAACTATTCCATATGTTCCCTAGTCCAATACACTATAGCTGGTTACATACATATATGTTGCTACACCTAAATGACATTGTATTCTGGAATACTTCTTGCACTGGTACAAAATGATCACTGCTCCAAAAACTGACCCAATACAATAATGGCTTCAAGCGTATTGATACCTCTACCATGGCTAACCCTAACTCAGAAGGAATTCTTTGGGGTAAACAAATTCTTTATAAATCTATTTTCAATTATTATCACCATTTGAACATTAGCATGCACTCGGATAGCCCCACCATAACTGGATACCATGAGGGGTTGGACCTTCTACTCGGACAATGCAGGGGAGATGGCTCTAGCCCCAATGTTGTCACAAACTGTACCACAGCTCTTGCTCTTTGTGTGAGAACCGATTATCCTACTGTCTATAGTGGCTGTATTTAGCCCCCACATAATCAAAGTTAGATAAACCCTCCAGGTTAGTGTTGTTCAAGTTTAATTTATTCTTTAAGGATTTATGAGATCTGAAAGTTATGAATTTCGTTTTGGCATGGCTGATGATTAGTGCATTTACATTACAACATCCTTCAAACGTGTTCAGCAGGTTCTGCATATCCAGGGAAGTGTGGGAACCAAGCAAGGTGTTGTCAGTAAATAGAGTAGGGATTTTCTCTCCTTATAAACGAGGTGCATCATTAACACAATTGCTCAACCATCCCATGACATTGTAAATAAACAATAAATAAAATGCCGCGGGTACTTGGGCCTCCCACACAAGTGAGGCACCATTTTTACCGGGAGACCTGGGGGAACGCTGGGTGGTGGTAAATTTGTGTGAGCCCGGTGATGCCACAACTTTCCCACACCAAAATGTGTGAAAAAAGTGATTGTTTTCAGCTAAAATTGAGGTTTGTAGGGGATTCTGGGTAAGGAAACGTTGGGGGATCCATGCAAGCCATACCTCACTGGAAGCCGCCGGGTGTCTAGTTTTCAGAAATGTATGGGTTTGGTAGGTTTCCCTAGATGGCCGCCGAGCACCGGGCCAAAAACCCAAGTGACCCCCCTTGCAAAACCAGGTGGTTTTGCGATAGGCCATTTTGATGTCGCCTCACTACGTTTTGGGCTCTTGTCTGCCGCGGGTACTTGGGCCTCCCACACAAGTGAGGCATCATTTATACCGGGAGACCTGGGGGAACGCTGGGTGGTGGTAAATTTGTGTGAGCCCGTTGATGCCACAACTTTCCCACACCAAAATGTGTGAAAAAAGTGATTTTTTTCAGCTAAAATTGAGGTTTGCAGGGGATTCTGGGTAAGGAAACGTTGGGGGATACACGCAAGCCATACCTCCTTGGAAGCCGCCGGGTGTCTAGTTTTCAGAAATGTATGGGTTGGGTAGGTTTCCCTAGATGGCCGCCGAGCACCGGGCCAAAAACCCAAGTGACCCCCCTTGCAAAACCAGGTGGTTTTGTGATAGGCCATTTTGATGTCGCCTCACTACGTTTTGGGCCCTTGCCTGCCGCGGGTACTTGGGCCTCCCACACAAGTGAGGCACCATTTTTACCGGGAGACCTGGGGGAACGCTGGGTGGTGGTAAATTTGTGTGAGCCCGGTGATGCCACAACTTTCCCACACCATAATGTGTGAAAAAAGTGATTGTTTTCAGCTAAAATTGAGGGTTGCAGGGAATTCTGGGTAAGGAAACATTGGGGGATCCACGCAAGCAATACCTGCCTGGAAGCCCCCGGGTGTCTAGTTTTCAGAAATGTATGGGTTTGGTAGGTTTCCCTAGATGGCCGCCGAGCACCGGGCCAAAAACCCAAGTGACCCCCCTTGCAAAACCAGATTGTTTAGACATAATTATTGGTTTGTTTCTACAGCGTGAGAATTTTGGAACAATATTGCAATGAAAATGTGACAGACATTTTGAGGTTTGCAGGACATTGGGGATAAAAAAACTTTTTTATTTCACAAGAGAGACATCACCATGAACTCCCAAGGGGTTTGCGACAATATCTACAGTTGGTGGGTTATTCTTACATGGAAAGTACACCTTGGCAGAGAAACTAAAGACAAAGATTCCTGCACAACCATCTATTCCTCAAACACACACACACATACTGGTTGGATTTGGCACGAGGGCGACTCATGGTTCAGTGTATTAAATTTTATTAACAAGAGATTTCACAAAAATGAAATGTACTGTCAATAATTCAATGGAGAAAAAACTGAACCAATGACTCGCAGCTCGTGAGCTGTAAAGCCACGGCAAGGCACTAACCGCTTTACAGGCCATTCACACACCTTTCATACGTGATACACACAAGACCATTCGCACCACCAGGCACAAAAACAACACATTACAAAATTCACAAAAAGGGACAAGGTACACCCTGCTTCAGAAAGACAAATATTACTGCACAGCCATCTAATCCTCAAGCACACACACACATACTGGTTGGATTTGGCACGAGGGTGATTGATCGTTCAGTATATACAATTGTATTAGCAAGTGATTTCACAAAAATGAAATGCACTGTTAATAATTGAAAGGGCTAGAAACTGAACCATTGACTCACAGCTCGTGAGCTGTAAAGCCACGACAAGGCACCAACCTCTTTACAGGCCATTCATACACCTTTCATACGTGTGAGACATACAAAACCATTCACACCGCCAGCCGCGGGCCCATCACATAACAAAACTCACACCAGCACACAGCGCCATTCAAGGGCCCATCACTTTCACACGCCCACATTCCTGACACAGCAACTACACAAGCTGATGGATTGCGTGGAGTGGCACTCAGCTAGCAGTGTGTGTAGTGACCAGCAGAAAGTCACTACTCACACACAGCCAGCCGAGCACCAGTCCACACACACCGCTAGCAGAGCGCCAGTCCACGCACACCGCTAGCCAAACACCAGTCCACGCACACCGCTAGCCAAGCGCCAGTCCAGGCACACCGCCAGCCAATCGCCAGTCCAGGCACACCGGCAGCCAATCGCCAATCCATGCACACTGCCAGCCAAGCTCCAGTCCACGCACACCGCCTGCCAAGCACCATTCCACGCACACCGCCAGCCAAGCTCAAGTCCACGCACACCACCAGCCAAGCACCAGTCCACGCACACCAGCAGCCAAGCACCAGTCCACGCACACCGCCAGCCAAGCACCATTCCAAGCACACCACCAGCCAAGTACCAGTCCACGCACACCTCCAGCCAAGCACCATTCCACGCACACCGCCAGCCAAGCTCCAGTCCACGTACACCACCAGCCAAGCACCAGTCCATGCACACCACCAGTCCACGCACACCGCCAGCCAAGTACCAGTCCACGCACACTGCCAGCCAAGCACCATTCCACGCACACCACCAACCAAGTGCCAGTCCACACACACCAACAGCCAAGAGCCAGCCTACACACACCGCCATCACATTTAGGATTTTTTTAGACAAAAATAAAAACACAAACAAATCGCAAATAGATACAAATCTACAAACACAAAATCACCAACTAAATACATTGCACTAACGCCAACCTTGAAACAGAATCAAATTTTCAAAAGAATACAGACCAGGCAGTTCACTTTACCACTAATGAATGCTCCCAAAAATTCTTTTGCGTGTGGTACGCTCTAAAACAAGCAGGGACACACAGCCCAGGTTTAGAAGGACAGTCGGGGCAGTACATACGAATCTCCTTCCGCATACCGCTTCGCCAACAGACTCTACATCTTCTACTGGGAAAATCTTTTGAGGGTGTGGGAGGAATGTGATCAGGAAAGTGGCGATCTCTCAATCTAGCAACATCCTCCACCACTCCAACTCTAGGAACACTTGCCTGTTCCACTACAACAAGGCTGCCTATTACAGACTCCTGAAACTTAGCAAAAGTCATCTTTGACTCAGGGCAAGAATCGTGGAACACAACAAAAGCATTAAAGGTTGCCAAGTGGAAAAGATGGATAGCCAACTTCTTGTACCAAATGTAAGCCTTACGAAGAGCAGCGTAAGGTTCCAACCTCTGATCTACTCTGTCAACACCACCCATGTGCCTATTATAGTCTAAAATGCACACAGGTTTGCGTGCTTCAGCGACCTGACCCCAAACAGTCACAGGTGCAGTGCTTTCCTCATGGATGGTAGTCAGCATGTAGACATCTCTCCTGTCTGAAAACTTCACAGCAAGAAGCTCCTCGCAACGCAACACACTGCACTGTCCACGCACAAGCTTTTGACAAACAAGTTATTTTGGGAAACCTTTACGGTTAGAGCGGATTGTGCCACAAGCAACAGTGTCCACTTTGGCCAATTCCCTGAACAACCGCACACCAGTGTAGAAGTTATCTACATATAAATGGTGGCCTTTGTTAAAAAATCCTCTACCAAGTTCCCAAACAATTTTCTCAGTCACTCCAAAAGTGGACGGACAACCAGGGGGGTTAATCCTGGTTTCCTTACTGGTGTACACCCTGAAATTAGAGACATATACAGTCCTACTGTCACACAGCATATACAGCTAGCTTAATTCCATAGCGTGCCCTCTTACTAGGAATGTATTGCCTAAAAACCAAGCGGCCCTTGAACAACACCAAAGACTCATCCACTGCAATTTCTTTCCCAGGAGCATAGATCTCAGAAAATCGATCAACAAAGTGATCAAAGACAGGCCTAATCTTAAAAAGACGGTCACGCTCAGGGTGATCTCGTGGCAACGCTAAACCATTATCAACAAAATTCATCATCCGAAGCAGAAGCAAATACCTGTCACGACTCATGACTGCCGGAAAAATAGCAGTTGCCATCAAGGGACTAGTAGAGCAATATGAAGACATTGATGGCTTCCTTAGCAAGCCCATCAAAAAAGTTAAACCCAAGAACTTCTTCATCTCTTCAAGATTTGTGGGAGTCCACCGGGTAGCTCTAGAGTGTGGCTTAAGACTGGCACTGTTGTCCCTCAAAAACTGTTCGGCATACAAATTAGTCTGCTCAACAATCTCTGCCAAAAACACATCGTCCATAAACAACTGAAAAAGATTTATCGGCAAAAACTTTTCAGTATTCACTCTACACCCTGGAACACCAGTAATGTCTGGCAATGCCGGCTGCACCATGCCAGGGGCAACCCAGAGGTCATCACTTTCAAAGGGAAGCCTTGCAGCCCCAGCCTGCAGCCCAGATGCCTCTTGCCGCACTACACCAACGGGAAGCCTTGCAGCCGCAGGCTGCAGCCCAGAAGCCTCTTGCCGCACTACACCAACGGGAAGCCTTGCAGCCCCAGGCTGCATCCCAGATGCCTCTTGCCGCACTACCGGCACATCAGTCTCCTCCTCTAACACAGGCACTTCATCCGCACTAAGAGTATCTTCATCATCCGATGACTCCATATGGAGAGAAAACTCACTGCCAGAATCATCCCCTGCCTCCTCTGCTTCAGATGCAGAGTCAGTCTCTGAACCATGGTCAGAGGAAGACTCAAAAAGCAAACCAACAACCTGCTGAGCAGTAATCCTGCGGCTAGCCATTATACTTACTAAGATAGAAGACTGCACAAACAAGTCAACAACAACCAACAATGTGCAAACCAAGTAAGTAAAGAAATGTGTACCTTTATCACAAAGATCAATGTACTCAAAAACTATAGAATTCAATTATAAGAGACAGCTACACTCACCAGAACCTACTCTGCAGTGACACAGCAAAAACCAACGATATCCAACTAGAAAGAAGAAAAAAAAACAAATTACTCACAAGACAACAAAATACACCTCGAGCACAAATGCAAACAATTTTTGACACTCAAAAAACAAACATACTGCTATTATTACACCATTTGCAAAAAAAAATTCATGCAGAGAAATCAAACACATTTACATTGTACAAAAAAAAGTCTCTTACCAAACTACACAAACAGCAGAACCACCAGTAACGAAACCGCAAACTGGAAAGAGCAAAAGCCTTCACCTAGAACAAAAAAGTAAAAAAAAAAACATTACAATTGCAATTCACAAAAAATATAACAATAAACATTATAACATGCTATGTTACTACCCAAATGGTCAATCGGGTTGTGTACCAGGTGGGGCAGAAAACAGCGGGAAAAAACAAAACAGGCTACTCTGTCCCGGGGCGGGGGGGGCAAATACATATTATAAAAAATTGCCCCCTGGAAGCGACCCTTGCCAAAGGGGTCACTTCCATTTTAATTTAAACTAATTCCCTGGTGTCTAGTGGGCTTTTCTGCCCCCACTGGGACCAGAAACGGCTACACAAAAGACCTATCTGCCCCCAGGGGGAGCAGAAAAGTCTTAATAAAGATTTGGGACCCCAGGAAGCGACCCTTGCCCAAGGGGTCGCTTCCTTTACGCAAAATAATAACATCCCTGGTGTCTAGTGGGCTTTTCTGCCCCCCCTGGGACCAGAAACGGCTACACAAAAAACCGATCTGCCCCCAGGGGGGGGGGGGGCAGAAAAGTCTTGATAAATATTTGGGCCCCCAGGAAGCGACCCTTGCCCAAGGGGTCGCTTCCTTTACTCAAAAAAAAAACATCCCTGGTGTCTAGTGGGCTTTTCTGCCCCCCCCCCCCCCTGGGAGCAGAAACGGCTACAAAAACGACCGATCTACCCCCAGGGGGGGCAGAAAGGTCTTAATATTGATATGGGGCCCCAGGAAGCGACCCTTGCCCAAGGGATCGCTTCCTTAATTCAACAAAGACATCCCTGGTGTCTAGTGGGCTTTTCTTCCCCCCCTGGGAGCAGAAATGGCAACAATAACAACCGATCTGCCCCCAGGGGGGGCAGAAAAGTCTTAATATTGATATGGGGCCGCAGGAAGCGACCCTTGCCCAAGGGGTCACTTCCTAAACACAACAAAGACATCCCTAGTGTCTAGTGGGGCATCCCTGCTCCACGATCGCGACGCTGTGCGCGATCGTGAAGCAGGAATGCCCAGCATTGAGACATCAGGAGAGAGGAAATACTCTTTCCTCTCCCTCAAGGCATCCCAATTCCCCCCCCCCCCGCCCCACCGGAGGCAAACACGTACCTTGTTGCTTGGACGCGCTGGAAGAAATGAATTCCAGCGCGTCCAACGCTTCCTGATGACGTCGGCACGCGCTGTGTGTGCTGACGTCATGGGGAAGCGTGGTGGGGCTCGAGGGGGCAGCGGAAACTCTCCCACTGCCATCCCCCTCTGTGGGGGCAGGATCGATGCCCTAGGGGGGGAGCGCCAGCGCTTCCCCCAGGGGCTGTGCTCATGACGGAGCGGTTCCGTCATAAGCACAGCCCAACCGATGCTCATGACGGAACCGCTCCGTCATGAGCATCGAAGGGGTTAAGCTAGAATCAAGTTTTTGTTGTTGAAATCTGCAGATTATGTAGCAAATGCAGTACACTGATAATTATGTGGAAAACGCTGCTGCAGAAACTCATAATTCCATGGTTTCTTTTTTAACTTTCTGCACTACCACCCACACTTCAATTTCAGGCAGAGGCATCTCAAAGTCAGTATTAACTATTCAGGGGCAGTTTTGTTTGTGAAAGCTGAGTCCATGGGGTAGCAGGTAGAAGGCCAGCAGGGTTGTATTCAGATGCAGAGCCCTAATCCTCTCGATCCTTGGGGCCTCACAGTAATGGTCTAGGAGACCGAGGAAAGGAGCGAGATTCATAGATATTGTCAAAGAGAAGGCCCAGAATAGGGAGCAATGTATGCAGACTCATTTTTATGTTTACAAATGGCCAGAGACCGCTTCTTCAGCGAAATACCCCAAAGAAGGGGACAATATAAGTGTTTTTTTTTTTTTTTTTGAAAAACCTTTATTGACATTTCGATCATTGACAAGTATGGGCCTACAACCCCCCAGGGCCGGCCGCTAAGCAGTCAGAGCAATAAGGTCAAATATAAGCACATGCGGCACCTCGGTAGCAAAATCTTCATACTAAGATAGTTCGGCCCGGGAGCCGCGCAGGTAGGACACCAGGAGAAAAGGGGTTTTTCATTTTATAATGAAACAAAACAGTAGGATCAGGTGCCAAACAATTTCCCAACAGCGATAAAGGGCAGGCCGCATGATAGACGTTAGCAATAAACAGCAATCAATTGAATCCATGGCGCAAACACAGGAAATGATGGGGAAGAATATCAAAAACAGTTGCGCCTGCAGGCCCCCATACCTAACGCCCAGAGAACCCCCGGAAACTGTGGCACACACGGAGAGGCAACGGTTCACAGCAAAAGAGGCGTACCACGCTGATCCCAGAAAAGAAACAAAAAGAAACGGAGAAGAAAAAGGAGGCCATGGAAAAAGAGAGGAAGACTGAGAAAGAAAAGAGTCCCCCCCCCAACCCCCCCCCTGCACCTCTGCAAATGAGTATGGCCCCTCCCCCCAGCAGTGTGCCTGTCGCCCTGGAACTAGACCCGAAATATAGAAGAAGCAGGGAAAAAGGAATAAGAAAGAACCCCACCAGGCGGGGGGGTGGAGAAAATATAATAGACTGGAGGAGGGCCTTCAGAACATACCCCCGGCTTCTCCCTCCCGCACCGTAAGGTATCCCAGCAGCAAACAATAAGTAGCACCAAATCGACCATAACAATAGGGGGGAATGGGGAGCATTGCGCACCGAGTATGCTAGTAGCTATGTCCTGGGAGTACACAACAATGAGTCCGCCCGTCTACCAGATGACCACCCCGAGGGATCAGCCTCATCCCTGACCACTCCTGGCGATGCTGCCCATGCCTACCCCTCGACCCAGCGCCATGTCCGATGTTCCAAGGTGAAGGGATGTCCCAAAACAACCGGGAAGCGACGCACACGGGTGGGGTGTAGGTCTCAGAACGCCAACACAGTCCGCATCTCGGAGGGACGTCTTTCCCAGTGCTGCCCCAGGATCTGTACTGCACACAAGGTCCGGGAAGGCTGAATCATTCAAAGTAGACAGACATTGCTGGTAAAGTCCCTGGGTCACCGGAGGTCGTACACGGGACGGGGCCACCATCTTCCACTCGGAACCACTACCTCCGGAACAGATCAAACCCTCAGTCAGCCGATCATACGGTAGCATACTGTCCGGAGTGTCCGGCTGCGCACTAATCGCAGGGATGGCCGCGACATTATCCTCCTGTGTGCAGTGTAGGAAGTCCCTGTGCAACTGTGGACTAGCATGCCGCCATTGTCCCAACGCTGATGCCACACCGTCGATCTTACTCCCCAAGACCTCGATGCCACGAGCCAAGGAGAAATGAAGGGCACCAAGGGCCTCAAGGAGGTCGCCGTACCCCAGAACTGCTCCCCACGGCCGCTCTGCCACACTCCCAGAAGTCACACACTCCCAATCCTGCTGCGACCCGGTGGATAGGATAGTAGGCTGCATCGCAACAAGATGGCCGCCGGGGGAGGCCCGGCTCGCATGGGGGCCGGGACCCAGGGACAAGCACCTCGGGGTCCACGTCGCTGGAGACAGGGGTCCGGGAGCAGGTACAAATTCAGCCGTTGCGTGGACTCGGGCAACAGTCGTCTCCACCAAGGACCAGCGGCCGCGAAAATCCGGGAGCAGTCTGCAAGGATCAGGGCGAGCTAGGGGCGGTGTCCGGGCAGCTCACCGTCAAAGGCAGGGGCAAACACCGAAGAGTCTGAGAACTGCACCCCCGGGCATGCCCTCGATCCACTACGCTTCAGCAACGGGAGCGGCCGTGGCGAAATGCAGGCCGGGGGCAGCACCGCTCCGGTGGACCGACTCCACCCAGTCACCACAGACCGTTGTTGTTAAACTGCCACCCGGCCAAGGCGTCCACTCGAGGTCCCGGCTCCGGGGCCGCACGGGCCGCAAAGTTCATCCGCAAATTTCTCAGGCGGTACAGTAGCCAGAAACCCCGGAGCCACACGATCGGTTGCCACTCTCCTTCACAAACACGATCCCATGGCGCAAGCTGAGGATCTAGTACAGGATATCCGTGCGGGATGCGGAGGTTCACGGAGCCGGGAATCTACGCAGCCGTCTCGGTCGCCATCTTGGCTCCTCCCCGACAATATAAGTGTTATTGTTTTTTTAAAAGGGACATTCATTAGTGAAGCTGGTACTGCTACCAAGTGTGTAAGTGGCCACTGCTAGTTGTCATAAAGGAGCAGATGCAGCAGGACTGGGGCCCAGGGATTTGGGGGGCCCAGGGATTTGGGGGGCCCACTGCATCACAATTATGACTGTCTATCTTTAAAAAAGAGGCATCAGAGCTTATTGTCCTTTCAAGCATTAGATCCATCATGGAGGGAAAGAGGTCAAAGTTGGCAAAGGAGATAGCCTGCTACTCAGGACTGCAGTTATCATTAGTGCAGCAGGTATAGTTGCATTGGGGTCAAAGAGTGTGAGGGGCTCACAACACCTCAATTATGGGGAGCAGTTTGTTTGGGATATCTGTTTTTGTTTGATGCATTTGCTGTTTTATAAGTCTCATATTTGGTGCAGTTCATAAGCTATAGAAAAAGTATTCCTGAAATCATCTCATAAGCCCCTCTCCCTGCACGCAGCCATGTCCCTCCCGCTCCCCCAATCCTTGTCATAAAGTTTTGGAGGGGGGGCTTGATCTCAAAACATTTTGCTTAGGGGGGGCTCAGAGTAAAAAAGTTTGAAGACCTCTGCACTAAGGTATGGGGTCTGCTGACAAAGCCCAGAGATCTTCTATTATATAATAATACTTCTTCTTACCAAGGGGAGGGTGGTTAGGCCTTATAGTCCGTTACCCACTGTCTTTATAAGTTGACATCTCCCTTTATAATATAGGGACTTGCTACAATGCTGTTGCTGCTGGTAGTGGCTCGTATACTGCGTTATAGAGCACAATAGTTAAAATAAACATTTTAAACTATGCCAGTGACTCTGTCAATTCTTATTGCAGACAAGTACGAGTGAGTGAGCGAAAGCGTACGTCTTGTTACCGCGACTCCTAAGAGAGTTGGGAGTGTTGTGTTCTGGGGTGTCTAATCATTTGCATCTTCGTGATTGATTAGGAGAGCGAGTGAGATACTATAGCTAGTCGGTCCTGGGATTGTGGTTACTGAGGCGGTAGGAAGGCGGAGCCCCTATACACCAAGGTCCTGTATTCCTGCTCATAGATGTGTGCATGTGCAGACTCCTTGCAACATGGCACCACCAACGTTTGGTCTGGTACTTACCTGCGAGACTCCGGAGTAGTGCTTTTGCTTGTCCACAATCCCCTCACTTCTGTTTCCGGAGACGGTTGTGACGGAGTAGCCTCCTATATTTGTAATTTTATAGGTTTTTCAAGCTTGAATTCTAAACAGACTTAATCTTTCTTTCACCAAGTGTTGCACTGCCGCTCGTAGGTTGTTTTAATACTCTTTTTCTCATGGCAGTTGCCATAAGGGCCCAAAACTGCGCATCAGCCACAGCTTATTTGACTCAACATGGAGTCCCTAATGCTGGTGCTGCTCTTATTTTTGTTGTTGAGGTGGATGAAGCTCACCGATTCGAAGTATTCTTTTCTTGGGTCACCTTTCCGGCAGTGGATGGAAATGATATAATGGCACAGGGGTCTCAAAAGGACCCTCCCCATGTTTGTCACAATACTACTGTCATATGGCCGATAGGGTCATTGTCGACATTGCTAAGTTAGCATGAGGTCTGCTGCCATGATACTGCTTTTGCGCATGTTACTACCTGACTTTATTTTGCAAGACTCCGTTTATGCCTTTCACATGAGAACCGTCTGCTTTGTGCATTCTCGGTCTGTTCCTTGAGTTTAGTCTGAATACGGTGAGCAAGGTCGATAAACAATGCCCCTTGTTGTTCTGTTCTTGTCAGTCCCTAGCAACTAGACAAAACATGATAACACAGCTGCGGCTGCTAGGAAACTCGTGCTTTGATATTATGGGGATGCAAGTTGGTTTAACACACGCTTGGAGAGGGACCTTTCCAGGGAGAAGAGCCATGCGGTTCCTATGATGTAGATATACCATCTAGGCACTAAGGTATGGGGTCTGCTGACAAAGCCCAGAGATCTTCTATAATATAATAATACTTCTTCTTACCAAGGGGAGGGTGGTTAGGCCTTATAGTCCATTTTCCACTGTCTTTATAAGATTACATCCCCCTTTGTAATATATGAACTTGTTACAATGCTGTTTAAGGTTAATGCGTTTTGCTGCTGGTAGTGGCTTGTATACTGCGTTATAGAGCATGAATAGTTAAAATAATAATTTTAAACTATGCCAGTAGCTGTCAATTCTTATTGTGAACAAGTACGAGTGAGTGAGCGAAAGGGTACATCTTGTTACTGTGATTCCTGAGAGAGTCGGGAGTGTTGTGTTCTGGGGTGTCTAATCATTTGCATCTTCGTGATTGTTTAGGAGAGCGAGTGAGACACTATAGCTAGTCGGTCCTGGGATTGTGGGTACTGAGGCGGTAGGAAGGCTTAGCCCCTATACACAAAGGTCTCGTATTCCTGCACATAGTTCTGTTTATGTGCAGAATCACTGCAACACTACCACTGCTAGCTGCAACCTGGGGCTGGCTATTGGTTCTACCTCAAGGTGTGACTTGTATTGTGTAGCCTGACCTTACATCATCGTGCTTGCTGATTTGCCTACTCTTTGGTCAGTGTTAGAGGAGTCAACTATGGACTTAATCCATAAATCAACACATTGGCTGCATGACAATATTGGGTGCAGAGAGGAGCTTTTTAACGAAGTACTTATGGCAGTTTGGTGGGTTGGGTAGTGAAGCAGCGCAAGGAATTCCCAGGTGATTGTGTCATCATTATGTTTTGTAATCCAAGAGTTGCAGGGAACCTAAATGATGCCATTTGCAGGGCTGGCAAAAGGCCAGTAAAGTTATGTTTTACCCCTGGAGTATTTCTACAGCCTATGGTGAATCAACCTTCTAAATTAGCCAACTTGGATGATGCCCAGGGTCGCAAGCAATCCCATCCGCATCTTTTTGATAGCCAGGTCCAGAATCGGTTTGGGCCACTGGAAAGCTTGATGGATGTAGCTTTCACCCCAGGAGTATTTCTACAGCCTATGGTGAATCAACCTTATAAATTAGCCAACTTGGATGATGCCCAGGGTCCCAAGCAATCCCATCCACATCTTTTTGATATCCAGGTCCAGAACCGATTTGGGCCACTGGAAAGCTTGATGGATGTGGATTAACTCAGGCTTGATCCTTGTAATCATGATTGTGCCCCATTGGATGGCATTCATGGTATGGGTAGGTATCCTCTTGAGCAAGGACTGTGAGCTGATTTGGCCAACCCACCGCCCCTTTTGCCACTTGCGAAAGGGCCAGTAACTTCATTATATTCCATTCCTGTGCCCATTGATAAATGATGACAACAACGCCTTTATCCCAATTATTCCTGTGGTCTCCACCCCCCAGGTGAAAATGCTTTCGTGCAATATTGCCGAATTATCCAACGAAAAGGATGATGATGGCTGGGCTGCTTTAATTTCGAACTATGATTTGATATTTTTACAAGAGATTTGGGTCATAGAAGCTATAAATTTGAATGCGTTCATTGCCTATATGGTCCCGTCTACCCCTTCTTCTGGAAGAGCCAAGGATGGTCTAATCGTATAAATTTGATTAACCCTGGAATGCAAAATGTGTTCCATTTGTACTGGAAGTCCTGCTGCCCAAGCACTCCTCTTGATGTGGCCCAGTGGCATTAACATTGTTTTTATACATTTTTATAATGGGTCCTTTGGTTCGGATGCATGTATTAATATAAACATATTGCGTATCTTTGTTTTGGGCCTGGATGTTGAATTAGCTTATTTGACCACAGGATTTCATATTGTGTGAGGTGGAGATTTTAATGCTAAATTTCCCAACTTGCCTCAGACTAATGAATTTGCTATTTTTGAAAAAGTCTGCCTAAGGGGTGTACCCCAGCAGGGGGGCCAGAAAACCAAGGCTCTTTTAAATATGGTAAACACTCTTGATCTCCTTAATGCTTGTGCTGAAATCGACCCTGCCTATCTGTCGAAGTCCACTTTTGTAATGGGAAACTACGAGTCAATTATTGACTGCGTCTTCATATCTCGGGCTCTAATTATGAGCGTGCGGGTGGGTGGCACTATCGTAATGGCATTGAGTGACCATAATCCCTTGTGGGTGTGCATCAGTATCCATACAGGGGTAAGCAATGTCTGTCTTAACCCCCTGGTAGACTTGTGGGATGAGGATAACTGTTTTGCCTGCCTAGGTTGAACCATTAGAAATCTTCTTATGAAGTCCTATAGACCAGTTACCCCAGGGGCAAGGTGGTTTGATTCCTTATGTAGGAAGACCTCCTTCAATCTGCATAGAGCTTTGAAGGAGACTCCTAGAGATACCCAGAAGGTTCAAGTGCTTAGAGCGGAGTATAAGCTGTCCCTGGGTAAAAGGCAAAAAGAGATCACAATGGAGTATAGGAGAAGGCTTATACAGTCTTGTAGAGTGAAGAATGCCTCAGCTTTCTGGAAGGTGGTTAAGGATATTGCCTCCCTGGGCTCAAGTGATGACTCTATCATCACTACTATTAGCTCAGAGGCATAGGTGGCTCATTTTAGTGCCTTATACTGCTCTGACTTGGCTCAAATGGGTCAGTAGGCAGCAGTGGTGCTGGCAATTAACATGAGATTCTCCTTGGAAGAGATATGGGATGCTATCATGAAGTCCCCATCTTGTAAGGCCCCAGGGCCAGATGGGGTTCCTGTGGACATATACAGAGCAGTTCTGGAGGTATGGTTCCCATTATTATGTAATTGTTTTAATGCCTTTACTAGTACTGGCCTCCCCAACGTATGGCATAGCTACCATTGTTCCATTTTTAAAAAGAGTGACTTACAGCCCCCAAGCTGTTATCGCCCGATCTCTCTGCTGGATTCTGCAGTAAAAATTACTTGGAGGGTAGTGTTTGAGCGCCAGTTGTCCAGGGTCAGGGAGACTAACACGCTGTCGGATGTGCAATATGGGTTTTGGTAGGGGCTGGGCACTGTGGAGCAATGCTTAATTTAGCATCTGCTAATTAGCAAATATACAATCGCAAAGCAGGTCTCCCTCTGCCTAGCTTTATGGACCTGTCGAGCGCCTTCAACAGCGTGGTAAGATCCAAACTGTGGGCCTTGCTGGAGAGTTTGGGGTGGACTTAGGGCTTGTTCAATTCTTGCGGGCGCTTCATTTCAATTTCTCAGCATCCGTAAGATATGGTCCAGCTGGAGAGCGTACTAGCAGCTTTCTAGATGGAGAAGGGGGTATATCAAGGGTGTGTATTAGCCCCCATACGATTCCTATTGTATATTAATGATCTTGAGTATGCACTAGTTGCCTGTGCTACAGATGTGCCATATGTGGGTCAAAAAATAAAAAAACTTCCTGCATTACTTTATGCGAATGACACCGTTTTCCTTGGGAGAACATATAAGAGCCTCAATATGCCCTTCCAGGAATTTGTTAACTTTATTGAATCCCTGGGTTTAGCCACAAAGTTAACTAAAACCTTCACCATGTTCTGTAGTTCCAAATCTCTGAAGATGAAGAGCGTGCTTCTGCAGGGCCACCCTTTTGCTCCTACACGGTATTTTTCTTACTTGATGCTTGGGGTAACTGCGGTCCCTGCAGATATAAAACTTCTCAAAGGTTTGCCAATACTGCGGGCTATATTTACAACGTGCCCTCACACACTGGCAAAAACCCTGTGGACCCCCTTTTCGTTGTTATTAGGAGCAAATGCTTACCTATCCTCACATATGGGACTGGTATCTGGGGATATTCTAACACCACCACCCTTCAGCTGGAGGAGATTAGGGTCCTGGGATGCATTTTAGGCATAACCTCGGCCTGTGCCACTAACATGGTCCATCAGGAGTTGGGGGTCGAGTTAGTTGAAGATCGTATTAAACTGCCCCCCTGGTGTTATGGTGCAATATTTGGGCAAATTCGCATGCAGATCTTAACAGGAAGATGATCTTGGATTGCCTAGCCTGTGATTGAGGTCTGGCCATACCTTGGTTACACTATGTCAAGCAGGAATTATCCATCTTGGGGAGACCAGCACTCTTTTCTTCCCCTTCTGCTTTCATCAAGACTGACATTGCGTGGGTCAAAAAATAATTTCTTACCAGGATAATGTGGCTTAGAGAGGCGGGGGTCTTTATTAAAACTTCAGTTAGGGATTATGGGCCCTTGCAGACCACCATATCTGTTGTGGGTGGATGCCACCTGGGACAGAGTCCTTTTAACTAGATTTAGACTCCGCAATATAAGGTGGCATATGAGTTTTCCAATGGGCCAGTTTGAGCTCAGTAAGGTTTTACTCTGTCCTTGTGACGAGTCTTCGCTTCAGAGTTTGCTCCATTGTACTTTCTTCCTCAAGTTCTATGTGGCATTTTCTAATAGGTTTTTAATTCCTTTAATTCAAATTTATAGAATTAGAAGATGCGCTGAGGCTTTGCTTTACCTGCAAGGGTTTAACTCCCCTACACTGTGCACCTGTGTTTTGTGTTTATTTCTTTTTAAACTGTGCTACTGTCGGGAGAAAACAACTGTTTTGATTGCCTGATCTGGTTAGTTTGACTTGTTTATATGATGACTGTGGGTTATTGAGCTTTACAGCAGGATTCCCTATGTCGCTTGAGGGGGACTTTCTGTTTTTTATACATTATTTGAACTGCTGTTCTTAGACTTGTATTGAGATGATCATGAAAGGTGTTTTTAATAATGTGTTATATTTTTTATTGTGCTTTTATGGCTGTCTTTCACCGCCAAAGTAAAGTATTATCTTATCTGATTGCCCTAAGTGTTTCATCTAAAGTAACATACCTTGGGAGCAGAGGATAGCGGGCTGGATGGTGTTTACTCCTGACGCCCACAATTAAAGAAAATAAAAAGAAATCCTAAATATAAAGGGCAGACAAACTCGTGAAGCACCTCGCTTCCTCGTATTACTATAGGAACCGGTATGTCTTCGGCCATATGCGCGATAATGCACTGTAATACATCGGAATGCTTTGCCTTTAATCTGCCAATAAATCAAGCTATTTTTTGGTGCCCATTCTTTTTGCATCTTTTAAACGTGTTTGTAGTAAAGGTCCACTTTGCAGTGATGTAAATACTCTTTAACAGTTGCACTTAAGTCCTTTATTACCAACAAACTGGACAAAGCTACACTGCTGCCTTCTCCGTTTTTTTCCACATCCTCTGCCCCACATTCTAGAACTTCAGTTAAGGTTCTAATATACTGCAACAAACCATAGCCAATTTACAAGTAAAGACACAACGCAACTTCCACCTTATTTTAAAAATAAAACAAAAACTTAAAAGAAGAGATCAACTTTAAATAAGTTTCTTTTTACCTATAACAAAAGGCAACACTACTTACAATTAATGACCTTCCAACCATTTCGGCAGATTAATTTTCCTTCCTAGGTGGTCGTCTTTTCCATAAATATATCCCTTTTCTCAATTTCCCCACCCCTTACATTTCCATTTTCTTCCTCGCCTCTCAACTATTGACATCCAGAATTACATTCAGTACCTTCATTGTTACTTCTACGTTCCAAAACCATTCCTTTCCTACTATTTAATTCCTTTCCATTATGATTAGAGTATCCTCCTCAATCCAATCACAGTTTTCATTTTATATGTAATTCTTATCTTCATTATTATTAGCACACCCCATAACCCTACCGAAATGCCATGCCTTTCTATCAGATAATTGCACTGCATTCTTTAACACCTTCACAATCCTTTCAGGTTCGAAAAAAATACTTTTACCCGTGGGTATCTTTCCTGGTTTCTTGACTTCTACCCACTGTCCAACTTTCACCACAACATCTTGTTCATTGTCACTTTTATCATAGTAATATCAGTAACTTTCCTTTTTTCTTCCAACCTTTTCCTCTTTTCCTCAGTTGACCAACTATTTTTCCCAACAGGTGAAGCCAACTAGGACATTTGCTTATACCTTGAAAATCTTTCCCTTATTATTTCAAAACTGTACCACACTAGTCATCTCACATAAAGTAGTCCTATGTGATGAAATTGTCTTCTTCACTTGTACTTCCAACTCTGAAGTTCATCTCACAGCCAACTAAATTGCCCGTTTGATCACCGTACTAAGCCTCACCCCTATACCATTACGACTAGAATTGTATTTTATATAATTACAGCAAGAATAGTTAATGGGCCCTCTGTACATTTTGTTCCTTTTTTTCCACCTTCAGGGGGTGATTCCTCTCCTTGTGCTTTACCATCAATCTCTAGGAATTGCACCTATGGATCAAAAGGGTTTTTTAGAAGGGATTTGATGGTCATCCTCTGAAAGCCAATCTGATGGGCAGGACTTACCAGAGGTTGTTCTTTCTGGCTGATGTTATGATCTTCACCTTACTCATGGTAAGGAATTTTCAAGGCCATTACTTACTAGTTGATTGAATTTGCACTTGTGATTGATTAAATAGTGGTTGTACATGTTATTTTAAATTTCTGGACATTATGAAGATTTCTCTGCTTAGGTATAGCACCCATGTTAGCAGGTTTTAATGTTTAATATTATTTACTAAAGATGTAGGGTAATTACTAATTAGCATACTAATTAGCCAACTTCTTCCCACTTGCGTTGTGACCACTGAGTTATTCATCTGTTGAGACATCCTCCAGCTGTAGTACCACTTCATCCAGTATACTGGATACTTTAGTTACTTTGGGGCCTGCACTCATGCTTTATCTTTTATAACCATTAGCTACAGTGCTTTTTCGCGCTCCCATAATCAGTAAAAGAAATTATAAAATGAAGGAACCAGGCAAACAAATCTGCTGAGTACAATAAAAACTAGTTCTGTGTAGCAAATAACACAGAACATTTGTTCTAAATACAACTATTAAAGGCAAACAGAAGAAGAAATCCATTCAGACACCAATGGCAGATTAAGGTGCTGTATGAGTGAGGGAAAAACTTGATTCACCCACTAGGCACATTTAGTCACAGGCTAAGTCCCCTGGCAAAGCTCTCTCCTAATGTTCCTTCACCATCCACGCCTTGAATCAACAAACCAGGAAGGGAAGGAGTAGTGGCCAACTTTGGAACTTAGGAACCAGGTTTGAATCCTGGCCTGGGCTCAAAATTTGGTGATGCTGGTAAAATCACGTAATCTTCCAGTGCCTAAACCAAAAGTGCAATGTTTGGTTCCCATATAAAGTTGGCTAATGCCTTTGCACCAAGTTTGCGCTATAAAAAACTGCAAAAGAAGGGAGAGGAGGGAGTGTGGCCGTAGCTCAGCTGTCGATGGGCCTGCTCATGGCCTGACACTTACCCAGGTGCATCCCATGCTGCAGAAATGTAGGGCTACCTTTAAGCCCAGCAGCAGTGATGATGACAGTTGGTAAGTCTTGCAGTCCCCTGGCGAGTCCTTAGTTCCTCATGCTGCTCCCGAATCTTTCATTGTTCTCAGGTCTTTCACAACTGGAATGCAGGGCTGATTTTAAGCCCCACCGGTGGTTGTAGGTGGGATTTGCTCATGCCAGGGTCTTTGAGACTTGGAATACTCAGGTGATCGGTCAACATTTTCTCCAATAGAAATCAGCTCAGCATTTGACGGGATGATCATATCAACATGCCAATTCGTTTAAATTCATCCAAGTCTCGATGGACTTATATAAGCTCTACCTAAATGCTGTAAATGCAGAGGATCAACTCTACACTTGCAGATTTACATTTACACTTTGTGTTATTTTTTAACTGTGTCAAACCCCCTTTACCTACACCATCAACATTAATTGTGAGGGAGTTCCTTCCCTGTTACAACTCTAAATAAGGATTTAGTTATCCCTTAATGGCAGCTGTTGGATTTGGCCCTCTCTGCAGGGCCATCCCCAAACTTTTTGTCTTCACCCTCCTGTTTTCTGGACCCGTTTTTGTTGGACTTTAGGACTCTGCTCACTTTACCACTGCTAACCAGTGCTAAATTGCTTGTGATCTCTCCTTTACACGTGCTAAAAATGTTTTACACCAAACTGGTCTATTTAATTTACCTGTAACTACCCAGTAAAGTGGTACTGCACATACCCAGGGCCTGTAAATTAAATACTGCTGGTGGGCCTGTAGCACTCATTGTGCCACCAACTTAAGTAACCCTTTAAAACTGTCTCAGGACTGACATCAACACCTTTTGCCAGGCACAAACCTTACATTATAATACATATAAGTCACCCCTAAAGTAGGCTCTGAATTGCCCACAGGGCAGGGTGCAGTGTATTTTAAAAGTTGGACATATTTTTTACGTTTTACAGGTCCTGGTACAGAAGAACTCTTAAATTCGTTTTTCACTACTGCAAGGGCTGCCTCTCCCATAGGATATGATTGGAGTTACTGTACTACAGTCACAATTCGGAGCAGGTAGACAGGTCGATTTTGGTGTCTAAAGAATGGAAATTAAAAGCCCTCTTTAATGGTAAAGTTGGATATTTAGACGCAACTTTTAAAAAGTTGACATTTTCTTGTCCTAACAATTTGGTGCCTGCAGCCTGATCCTGGGTCACATGACTAGTTGTAGCTGGCAATTTGCGTATTGCTTCCAGACATTGAGACAAAGGGAAGCTAGTTGTTGGCTGAATGGGCCACTCTGAGTTAATGAGGGGGATGAGCTGCCACCAACCTTGCTTGAAAATCACAAAGGCTCTGCCTGTGCCCAAAGGATTTGTCACTACTCTTTTGTGACCCCAGACAAGCTGGGGCTGGGACAGGGAGGAAAGAGATTCCCGGGAACTCCGAGGGGTGGAAACCTCTAGAATCTTTATCTACTACAAAGTGGACAGCAGGTATAAATATTGCAATACACATTTGTTTTGCAAGCGTATTATCACAACACTGTACATTATGTTCAAGGATAAAGTACACTGAGCATGCTGCCCTTGTATTTTGTTGTTGTCCATATGGAGACAGCTCTGAGTCAGAAATACAAAAACAATGCTGTAGCAAAGGACCTTAGACACAGTGCGAATGGAGCAAGTTTTTATTATATGAACTTCTTCTGAGATTTGGCTTGTGAGAGGAGTACTTCCCTGGATTGTCCTGGATGCTTGCATGTTACTGATTGCTAGCCTTGCTGCCTTCCATCTCTATCCTGAAAAGGACGGTGGCCTGTTTTGCTTCTGGATACATCACAGATACAGGTAAATAAGGAGTTAAGCTGCTCATAGAGATCTGTCAGAATGCACATCTTATTACGCTCTCTAGAGTAGAGTTTGTGTAAGTAGTTTTTTCATTATGATATATCTTCATATAATCACTGCAACGCTATAATGGTAGTAAATTATTAATCCTCACCATACATGTACATCTGGTAATAATGCTTTGTTTATTTCTACTGATAAGTGCAGCTCATGTATTTTACACAAGAATCCAATTGCTTCAATAAATGTTTAACATGCCAATTTGTTTATTTCTTGTATTTCTCTTTAGGCATTCCTAGAGTAACCATAAAAGGGTAGATCTGTTTCCACAATTTCCTTGGAGTCTCAGTGGTCATGTTCTAAGGTTGCAGACACCATAAGGTATCCTGTCAGGTTTAGGATCCAGATGGAGCACTGTGAGCTAGCCAGGAATTGGACCAATATATTCTGAGGATATGTGTGAACTCAGTCCCCATATTTTGATGCATAAGTTGTCCAACCACACAGCCTAACTTTATTGGTAGGAACCGTATGACGTGGCGCCAACAATGTTATAGGTCAGGTACTTATTTAATATGTCTGCTGAGTAGTTCTTACATGTGCCCAAAGCTCCTAGTCAACTTATATGGAGATGTCCGTGGTGTTGGGGAGTAATCCTCCTCAGCTAAATAGGGAACCCCCATTTTTGTTTGTAGGTTGTTCATGCTTGAACCTTTTAAAAGGATCACCCCACTAGTTTTACCCTTCTCTGATTTCCGTTCATTAAAATAGCTATTCCAGTACCCGTGGTTATTTCATTAAATTGCAGACATGCAGTAGCACAGATGTTACAAAAACAAGGGATTCCTCTTACTGGAGGAGATGTTACCTTTGTGGTAGAGGGACACAAAGTATATAAAACAGAGATTTTCTATTCATGGGTCCCTTTTCCTGCAGCAGATGCCAACATTAGGGTATTCCATACATACACAGGAGCCCCCATAGCAGGCCAATGATGAAGATTTAAAAATATCATTGACATTTCAGGAGCACACAAATTGTTGGCAAGGTGTTCTACCACATCCACTAAGCAATGTGTGACTAGGTCCCCTCAGTAATGATGTGGCAACATGGCTAGTCTTAGCCGGCTACGCATGATATCCACAAATAGGAGTCCTCACAGTAGTAGAGCTTCATACACTTTATGTAGGTCCAGTTAGACTATACAGACATTTAACACAGTTCGATATGTAAACAGAAACAACAGAGCCAGCAAGGGCTGTCCAAGTAGCGCAGCCACTTTGAGCAATGCCTGCAATTAGTCCAGTTACTATTAAAGCAATAAAAAATAAGGTTTTCACTAGACTAGAAGAAATCCCATTCTGGATTGCACAAAAATGAATCGGCTTGAAGTAGTGTTTCCCCATACAAGACCCCATAATAAAGATAGAATTCTAACAATGTGCCTTCCTTTAGGGATGGTTCCCCCTGTAGATGGATATGCCACCTTGGGGCACAGTTTTTGTTGCAATATCTACCATCTCACATGAGACACCATCCATAGCTGGTTTGCCTAAGCTGCTAAAGCAGATTCAAAATTAATACTGGGCTGCCCCTGTCCTAGATTTGGGGATGAAACTTATTGCCACCTATGCCACAGTTGCCTCAATAAATTTAAACAACATTATAGGGGAAGGAGCAGCTTTGGCTGTTCTGTTAGTGGAACAGGAGTGTGAACTACCAAAAATTATTGCTGCAACATATACATCTATAGGTCAAGATAATTTTGGACCCAGGCCTAATAAACCGCAACTGAAGAGTAATTTTAATACGGATAACTCGAAACAGGCAGAGTTTTCTAAAAAATGCTGGGATAAACAAAAAAGTAAAGATAAATCAAATTCATAGGGTAGATCTCTGCAGCTAGAGTCCTCTGAAAAACGCTTTGATGTGCATAACCATGAAACAATTAAACAGCCTGATTGATATCAGTATATTGATACGTATCCTTCTCGTGCCTTTCAGGAAATATCTGTAAAGCACTTAGAGAGAGGCGGACAATCAGAACGCAGATTAGAAGAGTATGTGAAACCAAAAAAGGACTCCCAACGCTCGTCTAACATCATAATAAAAAGGAAGAGAAACTCCCACAACAGAAGACACAATTCAAGAAGTTGGCAAGTATTGCCCTTAAATATGCCACACATTTTGAGGACACTGCTTCGGAACCAGGAAGGGGTGCAGACTCTGCTGGACAGCGCTGTAGAGGTCACAGTGTTTTCCAGAATCTTCAAGAGTTTCTGGTGGCGATGGGAACGAATGTCCAGGTGGAAACACCAAATCAGAGAGTTAGTTCTACAGGTAGATTAATGATGTGTACATCCATATTCAGGATGCTATACCCTGCACCATTAAGGTCCTTTTTTGGGAAACTATTACACTAACATATGACATTCTCTTGGCTGAAAGGGATTGGCTCCCCGAGTTTATCACACATGGGAAAGACATTAAAATACCATGATTCTTTGTCCTCATTCCTGAAGGAGTTAAACATGCGTGTGCCACCTACTGGGGCCCATGCATAAGCCCTGCCATTATACTGCAACCATGTAGGCTGTGCTCAAGATTCACCTTATCATGTTATATCAATAAGGTCCAGCGTGCAAGTGCATCCATAATATCCAATTAGGCATGAAGCTAAACAACAAGTCCGAGACATTCGAACACAACTTGAATATTAAGATGTTATTGAACCTTGTTCCTCACCAATGAACAATCCTTTATTTCCAGTAGTGAGTCCCGATCCTTCATCACGCTCCTAACTCAAAGCTCTAATTCTGCCACTAGAAAATGCTGAACCTGAATTTTCCACACTGATAGTGTGTGATTCGTATTATTGTGTCCAGTATTACAATAGCACTCGCACTACTGGCACCTGAATGGATTCAGAGACACTAAAGGGAATTCTATCAAGCACAAGCTGCTTTGGGGAAAGGTGGTACATTTGAAAGAATGGTTGCCACAGGCTCATGTAATACATACACTGGCTAATGAAGCCGCAAAGGCAGCAGTCCAGACTGCTGTTGTAGCACAAATTACTTGTTCCCATGCAAGAGTGGATGGAGACATCACGGTATCTGTCAATGCTTCACGCACTGAAGCTCCATTACCTAAAAATATGTTATGCCAACAATGGCTACAACATTCCACTTTAGATGAGGTGAACGTACACTTGTCTCTCTTTTCTGATGACATGGATTTACAGGATTTTTTTATTAGGTCCTGGAATACCACATCATCATAATCCCTTTTTAAATGCCATGTACAATGAACTTTGGAAACCTTCCCAGCAGAAAGCTACCTGAACTAATACAGAGATTGACAGAGCTAATAAGAAAAGGCATTAGCTTTAGCTGATATCAAGATGTCTACGTTGTCAACTAGGATTTATTCTCTAAACAATATTGTGTATTCAGCAATTGACATCATACAAAGTGACATGTCCTTCTTACAACATGGACAAAGTCAGATTAGATCATTTATGTAATTATGCTGGACATTAGTTGGTCACATACCATGGAAGCACCTAAATTTGACTGATTTGTTTTTGCATTATGTGTTTGCCTTATAAGCAAACACGTTCACAAAAATAATGGCAAATAAGGATGTGACTTACACAATGTTAAGTATAGAGCATTTTGAGAAACTACCTTTTACAGTGGCCGGTACACCATTTGCCAAATGGTTATACACAGGTTTATTTCGTTGACAATTTCTACATTTCATTTTATGTCTTGTCTGAAATATTTTCAAGTAGGCAGATTTGAGGCATTAGGGGAGAGATTTGTATATGAGACATGGATCCTACCTTTTGATTTCAGATGTAGGAATGGAGAAACTGAAGTAATTCACACTGAAAAGTATGCAAAACTTCATTTGCCCATTCTCCCATTTGCAAGGTGGTCACGCTTCATGGCATTTGTAATGCATCTATGGCCAACTTTGCATGTTATCTGAAAGGTGTCCAAGCTGCTTTGATTCAGCTGGCATTCAGATTGCTTTCAAAAGGAAGTTATTTGATGCTGAATGACCAAGGGTGGGATGAGACTTAAAGTACCTTATGTGGTGATGGTTTCCAGGGTCGAGACTTGCTGTTACCATGTGTTATTTTCACCTGCACTTACAGTCATTGAGGTGACAGCTTGGCCTTCAATAGCTATTTAATGTGAACTTTGATAAGTTGAGCAGAATGAAAACCATATTGTTTCAGTAGGAGGTTTCTTTAAAATCTGCTAGAGAGTCTTTTGATCTCCAAGTTGCAAGGTCTGGAGGTTGGAACATTTCTAGAGTTTCCTGCTTTTTAATGTAGCATTTTTTAAGAGTTTTAATTGCTATTATATGCTTTTTATGTTGCATATTTTTAAATTGGCTTTTATTGCAATTTTCCTTTACTAAAGTGCAGAATTATTCATTTTTATAATTTTAGACTTATACATATATTAAGTTTAATTTTAGAATATGCATTTAAGTTTAATTTGAAGCGTTAGTTTCCCTCCGGCCAAGGAGTGGGTGTGGTGAAGTTTATCAGGGCACATGCACAAATGCTTTCATTTTTTACACAGTCACATTTAAACTTGACATCTTTTTACACAATGATTTTTAACATACTTTGCAAGTACATGATAACGGACTCAAAGTGTTTTGAACGCCATACACATTTTTTAGTAAGCATTTTATCCTGACATGGTACATTATGTTCAAGGATAAGGTTCACTGAGCACTCTGCCCTTGCATTTTGTTATTGTCTGGAGATGGCTCTGTTTAGGAAATACAAACTATGATGTAGTAAAAGTCCCCAGACCTAGTGCGAACGAAGCCAGTTTTTTAAAATTATATAAACTGCTTCTGAGCTTTGGCTCGTCAGAGGAGCACTTCCATGGATTATTCTAGACGTTCACTTGTGACAGGTTGCCAGCCTTGCTGACTTCCGTCACTATCCAAAAAGGACAGCAGTCTGTTCTACACCAGACTGGTTTCTGGATACATCACAGATACAGGTAAATGAGGAGTTAAGCGGCTCCAAGAGATCTGGCAGAATGCACTTCTAATTACGCTCTTTAGAGTAGTCAATTTGCTTTTTCTTGTATCTCCCTTTGGGCATTCCTAAGGTAACCATAAAAGGGTAGATCTGTTTCCACGATTTCCTTAGGACAGTTACAGTGGTCATGTTCTAAGGTTGTAGACACCATGTGCCACCCTTTCAGGTTTAGTGATCTAGATGTCACACTGTGAGCTAGCTAGGAACTGGGCTGACATATTCTGAGGATCTGCGTGGACTCAGTCCCCTTATTTTGATGCAACCACTGTCTTACTTTAGTTGTAGAAACCGTACGACATGTGGTTGCTGCTTGAGAGGGTTTCACCCCACTCAACCAGTAACCCAATTCCCTTACAGCAGTCAAACTCGGATCTCTTGACTTTCCTCTGAATATAAGCAGTATCTGTAACTTCAGTTCTTTTAAATATGCTGTAAAATTTCATCTATGTTTTCAGCCCTAACGTTCTTGAACTAAGATAGCTGGTGATTTTCCTATGTTTATTTATTTCTTCTACTTGTTTCAGGCTTACCCCTTCTCTTCCTGCTTATGTGAATATTGTACTTTGATCATAATAATAAATGTGTGCCTTACATATCTGCACATTGTGATATTCAGCTTGATGTGGAGCCTACACAGAGGGTGAGGGACCCACATTTCTGGCTTGTACTCCTGGTCCATCCAGCAGTACAGTTTTCTCTGCCTCCTGGTGTACCACATACCCAGTTTTACCAATTGTGATTCTACCACATACACAAAGACCATATCTTGTAATATCACACATAGCAATACAGCAGATACTACTGCTTGTCCCGCTTCTTCTACCTCAGCACCTGGAAATGGCTAAATGACACTGTTTGTCTAGCATCCACCAGGATGTATCATACAACAGAACATGAAAAATGTGCACTAATTGAGAATAGCTATTAGTGGCCTTTCCCGTTACTGGATCTTGGTTTGGTTTATTTGCCAAGTTGCCCACGGGGTCTCCTGCCAATCTACTAAGCACTTTATGCTATTTTGCACATTGTACTTGATTCCTAAACTACGGTATCTCTTCCCTATCCTTAGTGGGAAACTTATTAGTACACACCAAGAGGGCTTGACTTTTTTCAAAGCCTTGAGTCCCCTATGATCTCTATTGCAGTTTTTTTTATTTTTTTATAAATCTTTTTTTAACAATGCAGGTGGAGAAGTCAGTGAATACCTTCAGTAGATCATGAAGTACAGGAGCAGTACATTTACGCAAAATATGAGGTTGCTTCGATCATCAGGACAGTGAGAAAGATTAATTAGATAACAGAAATATACATCAGGGAGTCAGTGGTTCGTCAAGGTGAGGTACATAGGGAGGTTCACATATGTTGCCACGACAATTGTTCCATTTTGTCCAAAGTGCTATCCATTTTCGGGGACAGCCACGTGACACATACACAGTCTTTTCCCGTACCATACACCAGTCCATGTCGGTTTTCCATATAGCAAGCGTTGGTGGTATAGCCGCTCCCCACAGGCGAGCGATATTCCGCTTAGCCACCATCTGGCCGAGCGTTGACCAGAGTTTGCCTTTGGTGCTGAGGTCCGTGGGCTCCCATACATTTAACAGGCACCTTTTGGCTTCGAGCCGCATTTCTACCCCCCATACATCACTCATACATTTATGTATCTCCCTCCAGTAGTCTTGGATCAAAGGACATTCCCAGATAATATGAAGGAAGGACCCCTCTAGGCCACAGTTTCTTCCACACACCCCCTCTTCGCTTCTACCCATAAGCACCAGTCTGGAACCGGATAGGTACACACGATGCAGGATTTTTAATTGGACCAACCTAAGTTTTGCAGAAATGGCTACCTCCTTCGGCGAGGAGAGCGCTTCCTGCCATTCCTCATCGTCCAGTTCCTGGCCGTCCTGCCCCCTCTTTTCCCAGAGTGCTGTGAGAGGATCAGGGGTGTTGCGTACTAACTTCTTATATGTGAGTGAAATAGCTTTCTCGGATAGGTGTCCGTCTAGCAGTCTGTCCTCGAGCGGGGAGGACTCTGGCAGGTCGGAGCCAGCCGGGATATTAGCCTGAAGGGAGTGTCTGACCTGCATGTATCTGAAATATTCTGATATAGCTAAATCGTGTGTCTGTTGTAGTGAAGCGAAGGTGATCATCCCATTGCGCCCCCAAAGGTCCCCAATTCGTGAGAGCCCGATTAGATCCCATTTGTCAAACCATTTGGAGCGACCCAGTGTACCCAGGGCTTCAGAGTCCCGTAGTGGGGTTGCGAGTGTAAGTCGGTTTCCCCACCCTAGAGTGCGGTTCACTGTGTGTCAGATTTGCACTGAGAGCTGTGTGGGGCCTGTAAGGGGGAAATTGTTAGGTCTGGAGTATAGTGCCCTCGTGTAGCTACCATCCGGGAGTATCCACCTGTCCATCTTGTATCCGGGGTCGTTATCCCCACGGTAAATACACTGGTTTATGGCTGAGAGGTGTGCTGCCCAATAGTATTTTCTGATATCAGGGAGCGCTATACCTCCGTCGTACCAGCCGAGTGTCAATTTTTGAAGTGATATACGCGGTTTGCCATCCCAGAGTAGGGTTCTCTGGGTGGATTCGACATCCTTGAAATACTTATGTGGAACCGGATCTGGGAAATTTTGGAGGGCATAAAGGAAACGAGGCAGTGCCATCCTTTTAAAGAGGGCTGCACGACCTAGCAACGATATCGGAAGCATTTTCCAAGCATCGGTGTCTCGCTTGAACCTCTGCAAAGACGGAAGGAGGTTCCGTTCATAACGGATCTTAGCATCTGTGGAGATGAATATACCTAGGTATTTGAATCCGTCCGTTACTATTTGAATTGGGCAGTCGCTCGGAACTACGGGAGGGTTGCCATGCAGAACATAGAGCAGCGATTTGCTCCAGTTGATTCTATAGCCGGAGTTTCGTTCGAAACTGGTAAAGATATCAAGGACCACTCTCAGTGACTTTCGAGGGGAGGCATGATATAGGAGGATGTCGTCCGTGTATAGGGAGATTCAATCCTCCCAGTCTGCTGCCCACCTAATTCCCCTAATGGAAGCGTCTCTCCGTATTCAGGCCGCGGTGAGAGGGGACACCCCTGTCGCGTCCCTCTTTTTAGGGTAAAGACAGTTGATATTTTAATATTAACTACCACTTGCGCCAGTGGTTCATTATAGAGGAGCCGCACCCATTCTATGAAGTTAGGCCCGAATCCCAGCTTTCGCGGAACTGCCATTAGATATGCCCATTCGAGGGTGTCAAAAGCCATTGTTGCGTCCAGTAAGACCACAATGGCGTCCTCTTGAAGAGAGGCGTGGCGCCCCAACACCCCGTGCAGCCGTCGGAGAATAAGCGCGGTGTTTCTGTGCGGCGTGAAGCCCGATTGGTCGGGGTGTACTAGTTTAGTTATTACCTGTCGTAGCCAAAGTGCCAAAAGCTTCGCAAGGAGTTTTGGTTCCGCGTTTAATAATGAGATGGGCCTATATGAGGTACAGTCCTGTTTTGGTTTTCCTGCTTTGGGTATAGCCACTAGTGTGGCGATACGCTGGTCTCGTGGTAGTTTGCCCTTTTCCCTGCTGTCTTCAAACATGTTCTTTAGGTAGGGGGGCAATCTGTCAGGTCTGAGTTTATATAGTTCAAGGGGCAAACCATTAGGGCCCAGAGCTTTCCTTGGTTTTAATGCTCTGATTGCCGTGGCTATCTCATCTGTTGTAAAAGGACTCTCCAATACCTCTGTTTCAGAGTCAGAAAGGGTAGGTAATTGGATGTCCGCTAATAGGGCTATAACAAAAACAACAATCTACAATCAACATAGGTAATAGGGCTATGAAGTCTTCTTCCGGGAGGGCCGAGTTGCTTCGGTACACTTGTGCGAAGTGTACTATGTCATGGGGTTCTGTTAATAGAGCACCTGTATTGATCCTAAGTTCTGGGACCAACCTATTTTCCCTTTCCTTTTTATCCAACCAGGCAATCAGTTTGTCCGCTTTGTCTCCTTGGTCGTACAAACGGCCGTCCTTATCTCTTACTAAAGTTTTGGCAGCCTCTGTTGCTAGAGCTCTGTACTCGGTTTCTTTGAGCTGCAGTCTATGGAGAGCAGTTTGATCATTGCCTTCGTTAACTTCCTCCTCGAGTCAAAGCAGGTCGCGCTCACATGCGACCATCTGCTTAGTGTTTTCTTTATGCAGGCCCGCTATGGCTGAGAGGGCATGATCACAGTTTTGAATGCTTCCCACAGGGTAGCCGGTGAGTGTACTGTGCCGTCGTTGTCCTGAAAATAGTGGTCGATGTTTTGGATGAGTGTAGCTTTAACCTCCGGATTGCAGAGATACCACGGGTTGATGGGTGCCACACAAGCCACCCTTTTTTCACCTACAGTAAGGTGTGCCCACAAGGGAGATTGGTCAGAGATACCCCTCGCCAGGTGTCTGATTTCTTGTGTTATGGTGTTGTGTTGTACGGGCATAAGAATATAATCCATTCTGGAGAATGTGTGATGGGACCCTGAGAAGAAAGTGTACTGATGAAGGTCCGGATGGCGCATTCTCCAGAGGTCGGTGCGGCCAAAGGCCTCAGTGAAAGTAGGAAGCCAGTTTTGTCCAAGATTGATGTCTCGGGCGGGTGGCGGTCTAGGACCCCCGACACAACTGCGTTGAAGTCCTCACCCAGTATGAGCTGTCCTTCAGGAAGAGAGAGCAAGAGCGTCCCTAAGTCTCTATACGATTGAGTCTGAAGACCTGGCGGGATATATACCGCTAATAGCGTGAGGGTTTGCCCTTCTCATTGTCCCGAGATCCCAGTGAATCACCAACTAGCAGAGTGCCTATCGCCCCAAGAACAAATCAAACAATTGACAGGGTAAAAAGGTGCTAGCACCTGCTCCGGTCGCCTAGGGAGAGCCCCCACCCCTAGGCCAGCTCTTTGAGGGGAACAGTAGAGCATATTTCAAAAAGGTCAACCCCACATCTCACCAGATATCCCCCACCCGCCCCGCTCCAGGGAGCGTATTCTATTGCAGTTTTAAATTTCATAACCCAGTCATGGATTATAAGGCAAAGATATGCATCAGAATGTCAGTACAGTTCAGAAAGCTTTATTCGGTATGAACAACAACCAGAAAAGCAAAAACAGTTCATAAATAAACATGATTTCTTAAAAACAACAATCAGCCGTACATAAATGATCCAATTAATTACACATGAAATCATTTGATAAACGCAAAACTTTTTCTCATGTCAATTGCTTTTTGGATGTATAGTGGAACATAAAAACATATCCCTGGGTCCTTTAGGGTAACAAGTAATTTCATAGCAGCATGGATTGTATTCACATTATATTTTTTTAAAAGTTGCTTTCAGTAAAAACAACTAGAATGCAAAAAGAAATTACATAAGAGCAAAAAGTGCATAGTGCTCTGTTTGGATCTTTCATCGCAAGGGCATGGGGACGTTGGCCGTGTTTTCATAACAGGGTAAGCAACCAGGAGATGTACAATTCCTAATCTCAATCTTGTTAAAACAAAGCGCTGTGAAGGTTTGGTGATTATAGACAAATAGTCTTCCCTACGCCCCTCATGCGAATCTCATTTTTGTTGGCCAAGAAAGTATCCGTTATCTCTTGTTTTGATAAGTTTACTACATGCTCTGGGTTTTCATAGATCTTAATCTTAAATATTTCATTATATAGGGATCAACAATATTTTTTAACCAAGGGATTCGTAGACTATTATCCAATTGTAGACAGTCCTTGAAAATTGTTTGGGTAAATTTAGTTTCATCCTTGGCCCAAATAGATTTCCAGATCATTACTGGTCATATGGCAATCGAATCAGATAAATAGTTTATGCCTACTTATTGGTGCATTAGCTCTGTAGATGCAGAAGAAGGTAAACATAGGAGACGTTTAAAAAAGAATTTTCCTTTTGTAGCAAAGTCTGGCAATAGTTGTGGCCCCACACACCTGCGCCATATAAAGCAATTGAAGTGCATCTAGCCTTGTATATATCTGTCATAACCTTTATGAGATGATCTCACAGTTTTGAAGCAAATCGGAAAACCCCATGTATACTCTTTTACATCTTCGATCGGACGTTGGTTATTTTGTGCGTCCAGTTCCCGTTTCCTGAAAAGCTCATTCCCAAATAGCAGAAGTTATTAACAGTTTCTACTCTAGTACCATCAATAAAAAAGGTTTTATGTTTCTTATGTTTAGGGCCACATTCCATTGTAAAGGATTTTGTTTTATTAATTAGAAGTTTTCTGCTGGTAATAAAACTACTAAATTTATCCAATAAACGTTGTAGACCAACCGGAGTTCTGGACAGGAGGACAGCGTTGTCTGCATAAAGCAGTATCGGTATAGGCCTACCTGCTGTTTATAAATAATGTAAAAAGCAGTGGTGCTAAAACACAACCTTGATGGATGCCCCATTTAACCTCAAAGTTTGGAGTGCGCTCACCACGTTGGCCATGACAGGCTCTCGTATAGCCTTGCGAGGAAGAAAATAATAGGTTCAGGAGCTCCAAAGTTGAGTAAAGCTGGCCACAGCACAGCATGGTCAACAAGATCAAAAGCACTACTGAGATCTGCAAATCATAAATATAGACTTCCTTGCTTTGCACACGTATATTTACCTATTACAAGTTCTAGGCTAATGCTATGTTCTATTGTTCCCAACCCTTTTCTAAAACCATATTGAGCTGATGATAAGATCTCACTCTCAGCTGCCCTCTCTTCAAGTCTTACCAATAGTACTTTGCTCATTACTTTTGCTGATGAGTCTAGGAGTGAGATGGGGCGATCATTTTTAGCTTCAGCTTTATTCCCTTTTTAAAAAATGGGAATAATTACTGATTAGCCCCATGTAGGTGGTGTACTCTCTGTTACTGTTAAATTAAAAATTCTGTTAAGAATGGGCCCCCATAGGTCTATAGCTGCTTTGTAAACATCTATTGGGACCCCATCTGGACCCGGAGCTTTCCCTCCCCTACTACCATTCAGTCCTACCTTAACCTCATCAAGTGTAATATTTAGAGGTATAACAGGCCACTTACTCTGTACTGGGTCTTTGGATCTAGAAACTTCACGTTCGTGTGGGTTAAAAATGCTAGAAAAATGTGTCTCCCATGCTTCACTGCTAACATGGGATAATAATTCTGGAAAAGAGTCATTTTTTAGATACGGCAGGATAACAATTTCCCCGAATAGCATATTGTTAGCTGTGTCTGCTGCAATGATAATTTCTCCCATGCTGACTCCTGTAGTTATCTTTTCCTTGTTTTAAGGGCCGATTTGTAGTTGAGTAGTAAATGTTTTATTAGCTCGGGATTCCTAGGTTTATTAATAAGGGCTTGTTTTAGATGTTTAGAGGTCTGGGTACACATATGATTAAACCATCTCCTACATTGTTTTGTTTGTTTCCTAGGTGGAGCAGTTAGTATCCCTTCAATAATGGTGTTTATTGACCAAAATTAGATAACATCAAGGGTGCATTAACATCTTCTGTAAGGTAATAAGAAATCTCTGCTCCGCATTTTACAACAATGTCATGTTGTACTTTTGTCAGATCGACCCCCTCCCATTTGATTTGTGTTCCATTAGGTCTTATAGGGGCAATATTAACATTAGAATCTTGTTGTAGCAAGGTTCTGTTGCCCCATACCAATATTGACATTATGATACTATTGTGGTCGCTAAGTGCTAGCTGGGCGATCGTAGGTGTGGAGCACATATGTGTGATGCTTGTAGAAATCAACACATGATCTATAACAGATGTTGCGTTCCTGCCTATAAAGGTTGGTATTACCCCACCATTAATGTCACGGGCACACTGTAACAGTTCAAGATCATACTTCGCCATCATGGTGTTCAAAGCTCCTCCATAGTTATTGTGTGGGAATTGTAAATGATCATCACCTTCACCACCCTATTCCCACAGACCTTGGACATAGACAGTGGGCCTATTTGTGTGTTAAAATCACCAACCCACATAATTACAAAACTGGTGTTAATCGTAGCTATCAAATTATCAAGCCCCTTGTCTAATTCAGATACCACATTGCTACGAGTAGAATCAAACACATTATCATAGTGATTGACCAAAATCACATCCCTACCATCTTTACAGTACAACCATATAATCTGTCAGTGTTCTCTAATTGTGATCACTCTTTTAGCAACAACTGGTAGTTTGTTTGACATAAGGATCAAAAGCCCCCCTTTCGCTCTACCTGCAGGTGAAGGTACCGCCTGTAAACCATATGAAGTAAACCCTTCTATGTAGATATGATCAATACACCACGTTTCTTGTATACAGATTATATCATGACCATTAATGAAATCTAAATCAAAAAGAGAGGGGGGACCGAGGAGCGAGTTACGGACCAGTGTCCATGCTCTTCTTTCGTAGTATTTAAACAAACAAAAGGGACACTGTTCCAAAAGGCTGGCTATCGGATATCGACCAATAGTCCTTGCCACACATAAGCAAAAGTAAAGATAAAGACCTAGGTATAAAGAGGACCCCCTAAAAAAGAGAAAGAACGAGTCTTATCTCCTGTTGCCCTCACACACCCCGGAGGGTGTCATGCTTCATCATCGGGCGTTGGCTCCTTGTCGGGCCCGGTGGTGCAATGCCCAACGGGTCCCCCGAAGGGTCACTTTGGTGGAGCTCTTTTAAAGTCAATGCCGGATGGTGCCTGAGGGTATGTGGGGTGTGGGTCCAAATAAAGAGGGCTACAAGGTGCGTGCAAATTACAATAAAATTTGAAAAGGGTTGCTAAGGCCAAAAAATGAACAACGGGAATTGTTCCCATAAAAACACATTAGAACCCCATGGGTAAACAGTTACCCTTACAGGCATAACTATGCATGTAATGGATCGACATGTTTCGCGACACTGGAGCCACAAGGGTCATAGGCGCTTCTTCAGGATCAAAAATAAACAGCAGTGAAGTGAATGATAAAAAAACATATACCCTCGTAATCAGTCAGGGTGAGCCATAACCCTGTTTCCCATACAGGGTGGCGTAAAATTGCTTTTCCTCCTGATGGATACCTAGGGTAGAAATAGAAAACATAAGCAGTATGTGTATCAGTACAACTTGATGTCACAAAATGTGCCACAATCGTGTGCACAACCTGCCACCATGAAAGACACACAAGCCAGAACTTCGGGGCGTCCCAAAAGTTACCCATGTACCATATATCCCCTGCCGGGTTTTTGCCACTCTAAAGAAAGACAACCTCTCAAATGTGTGTATGCCCAGTAATATTCCGTCCTACATTGTAGCCGGTCTAGCGGACACCCTAAATGTCAGATGGAGGACCAGGATGTCAAAATTATAAACAGTACCCTTGACCATAATGTGGTTATGCATAGGACCCGTCATATATGGCTACCTGTTTCTGTGTAGTAAGCATTATGTCACAGGACTTGCAACAAAGGGGAAGCAATTACAATTAAAAATCCTTACCCAGCGTAGTCAGGAGAGTCCCTTCTAAAGCCAGAAACGGTGGACCCCCGCACCCGTACGGACTGTAATAAAGAAGAGTATTTAAAAACTAGAGCAATATTGAAAGGGAGCATAAGCACCAGAGCCCAACCATTACAAGGGCTGTGCACAAACCGAGTTCTAATCGCTCGGAAAGCCCCTTCCTCAAACGCCCTCTACTTACAGTGGTGTCCGGGTGCGGGCTGCAGAGTACCTGCCCCGTCCATACGTCTCCCCCCATGAGTTATCAGGGAGCAATGCTCGGATTAAATAGTCCAGAGAGGGAAGCCCGGGCGGCGTCTACATCCGGGACGTGGGTCCCTCGGCATGACAACGCGCTTGCGCAGGTGCAGGGTACCGCCGCGCATGCATAGCCGGGGAGAGCTACTCACCCGCGCATGCGTATCGTATTGGGTATGAGAAAAAAAAGGTGTAAATGCAGCTGAGCGCGAATCGTACCCATATTTTATAATGAAGTGACACCAGCCCAAACAGTCCTGATGAATAGATCTTGATATCTCTCCCATCGAGTAAAAGACCTGTGGAGGTTCTGGGGAGTCATACCCCAAACCCGACAACATGCCATAATATAGACTAGAAGTGTCGAGTCCCAGCCCTGTCATCGGCATCACAAAGGGGTCACCAAGAATTATTATTATTAACCCGGTAAAATAGGGTGGTACGGGCTTGTGTGTGAAACGGAAAATGAAAGGAGAAAAAGAAGGGATAGAAAAGATATGGGTCCCTCGGCTGGAAAGCCGTGCTACTGCTAAATCAAAAAGAGAGGGGGGACCGAGGAGCAAGTTACGGTCCAGTACCCAATATGGGTACGATTCGCGCTCAGCTGCATTTACACCTTTTTTTTTCTCATACCCAATACGATACGCATGCGCGGGTGAGTAGCTCTCCCCGGCTACGCATGCGCGGCGGTACCCTGCACCTGCGCAAGCGCGTTGTCATGCCGAGGGACCCACGTCCCGGATGTAGACGCCGCCCGGGCTTCCCTCTCTGGACTATTTAATCCGAGCATTGCCCCCTTATAACTCATGGGGGGAGACGTATGGACGGGGCAGGTACTCTGCAGCCCGCACCCGGACACCACTGTAAGTAGAGGGCGTTTGAGGAAGGGGCTTTCCGAGCGATTAGAACTCGGTTCGTGCACAGCCCTTGTAATGGTTGGGCTCTGGTGCTTATGCTCCCTTTCAATATTGCTCTAGTTTTTAAATACTCTTCTTTATTACAGTCCGTACGGGTGCGGGGGTCCACCGTTTCTGGCTTTAGAAGGGACTCTCCTGACTACGCTGGGTAAGGATTTTTAATTGTAATTGCTTCCCCTTTGTTGCAAGTCCTGTGACATAATGCTTACTACACAGAAACAGGTAGCCATATATGACGGGTCCTATGCATAACCACATTATGGTCAAGGGTACTGTTTATAATTTTGACATCCTGGTCCTCCATGTGACATTTAGGGTGTCCGCTAGACCGGCTACAATGTAGGACGGAATATTACTGGACATACACACATTTGAGAGGTTGTCTTTCTTTAGAGTGGCATAAACCCGGCAGGGGATATATGGTACATGGGTAACTTTTGGGACGCCCCGAAGTTCTGGCTTGTGTGTCTTTCATGGTGGCAGGTTGTGCACACGATTGTGGAACATTTTGTGACATCAAGTTGTACTGATACACATACTGCTTATGTTTTCAATTTCTACCCTAGGTATCCATCAGGAGGAAAAGCAATTTTACGCCACCCTGTATGGGAAACAGGGTTATGGCTCACCCTGACTGATTACGAGGGTATATGTTTTTTTATCATTCACTTCACGTGCACTTCACTGCTGTTTATTTTTGATCCTGAAGAAGCGCCTATGACCCTTGTGGCTCCAGTGGCGCGAAACATGTCGATCCATTACATGCATAGTTATGCCTGTAAGGGTAACTGTTTACCCATGGGGTTCTAATGTGTTTTTATGGGAACAATTCCCGTTGTTCATTTTTTGGCCTTAGCAACCCTTTTCAAATTTTATTGTAATTTGCACGCACCTTGTAGCCCTCTTTATTTGGACCCACACCCCACATACCCTCAGGCACCATCCGGCATTGACTTTAAAAGAGCTCCGCCAAAGTGACCCTTCGGGGGACCCGTTGGGCATTGCACCTCCGGGCCCGACGAGGAGCCAACGCCCGATGATGAAGCATGACACCCTCCGGGGTGTGTGAGGGCAACAGGAGATAAGACTTGTTCTTTCTCTTTTTTAGGGGGTCCTCTTTATACCTAGGTCTTTATCTTTACTTTTGCTTATGTGTGGCAAGGACTATTGGTCGATATCCGATAGCCAGCCTTTTGGAACAGTGTCCCTTTTGTTTGTTTAAATACTACGAAAGAGGAGCATGGACACTGGACCGTAACTCGCTCCTCGGTCCCCCCTCTCTTTTTGATTTAGCAGTAGCACGGCTTTCCAGCCGAGGGACCCATATCTTTTCTATCCCTTCTTTTTCTCCTTTCATTTTCCGTTTCACACACAAGCCCGTACCACCCTATTTTACCGGGTTAATAATAATAATTCTTGGTGACCCCTTTGTGATGCCGATGACAGGGCTGGGACTCGACACTTCGAGTCTATATTATGGCATGTTGTCGGGTTTGGGGTATGACTCCCCAGAACCTCCACAGGTCTTTTACTCGATGGGAGAGATATCAAGATCTATTCATCAGGACTGTTTGGGCTGGTGTCACGTCATTATAAAATATGGGTACGATTCGCGCTCAGCTGCATTTACACCTTTTTTTTCTCATACCCAATACGATACGCATGCGCGGGTGAGTAGCTCTCCCCGGCTACGCATGCGCGGCGGTACCCTGCACCTGCGCAAGCGCGTTGTCATGCCGAGGGACCCACGTCCCGGATGTAGACGCCGCCCGGGCTTCCCTCTCTGGACTATTTAATCCGAGCATTGCCCCCTGATAACTCATGGGGGGAGACGTATGGACGGGGCAGGTACTCTGCAGCCCGCACCCGGACACCACTGTAAGTAGAGGGCATTTGAGGAAGGGGCTTTCCGAGCGATTAGAACTCGGTTCGTGCACAGCCCTTGTAATGGTTGGGCTCTGGTGCTTATGCTCCCTTTCAATATTGCTCTAGTTTTTAAATATTCTTCTTTATTACAGTCCGTACGGGTGCGGGGGTCCACCGTTTCTGGCTTTAGAAGGGACTCTCCTGACTACGCTGGGTAAGGATTTTTAATTGTAATTGCTTCCCCTTTGTTGCAAGTCCTGTGACATAATGCTTACTACACAGAAACAGGTAGCCATATATGACGGGTCCTATGCATAACCACATTATGGTCAAGGGTACTGTTTATAATTTTGACATCCTGGTCCTCCATCTGACATTTAGGGTGTCCGCTAGACCGGCTACAATGTAGGACGGAATATTACTGGGCATACACACATTTGAGAGGTTGTCTTTCTTTAGAGTGGCAAAAACCCGGCAGGGGATATATGGTACATGGGTAACTTTTGGGACGCCCCGAAGTTCTGGCTTGTGTGTCTTTCATGGTGGCAGGTTGTGCACACGATTGTGGCACATTTTGTGACATCAAGTTGTACTGATACACATACTGCTTATGTTTTCTATTTCTACCCTAGGTATCCATCAGGAGGAAAAGCAATTTTACGCCACCCTGTATGGGAAACAGGGTTATGGCTCACCCTGACTGATTACGAGGGTATATGTTTTTTTATCATTCACTTCACGTGCACTTCACTGCTGTTTATTTTTGATCCTGAAGAAGCGCCTATGACCCTTGTGGCTCCAGTGGCGCGAAACATGTCGATCCATTACATGCATAGTTATGCCTGTAAGGGTAACTGTTTACCCATGGGGTTCGAATGTGTTTTTATGGGAACAATTCCCGTTGTTCATTTTTTGGCCTTAGCAACCCTTTTCAAATTTTATTGTAATTTGCACGCACCTTGTAGCCCTCTTTATTTGGACCCACACCCCACATACCCTCAGGCACCATCCGGCATTGACTTTAAAAGAGCTCCGCCAAAGTGACCCTTCGGGGGACCCGTTGGGCATTGCACCGCCGGGCCCGACGAGGAGCCAACGCCCGATGATGAAGCATTACACCCTCCGGGGTGTGTGAGGGCAACAGGAGATAAGACTCGTTCTTTCTCTTTTTTAGGGGGTCCTCTTTATACCTAGGTCTTTATCTTTACTTTTGCTTATGTGTGGCAAGGACTATTGGTCGATATCCGATAGCCAGCCTTTTGGAACAGTGTCCCTTTTGTTTGTTTAAACATTAATGAAATCTGTCCATCCTAATGAGTCCTTTTTACTTAATAGACCGGCTATATTCCATGTGACAATTGTATAGCCGTTTTCTAAAGAATTCCCCAAATTATCACTACAGCATTTACATTTCCTTTCTTCGTCCATACTTATATGTCTGGTCTCTACATATGAGTCTTTGGTGTTTAAAATAATTTGTGATGTATTTACTAGTAAAGCATTAGCAGATGGTACATCGGCTCTGTGTTCACTTAACCAGTCTCCACTGGAGACATGCTCAACAATAAATAAACAGGCAGCCCCGTGTCAGTCATTTTCTTGTAAAGAGCTAAGGGCTTGATACCTATTTGACACGGGTAACACATATTGGGGGTAAGTTGGTATGACAGGTATCATACCGTAGTGGCCTTTTTCAATTTCCTTATTATGTGTAGGCCTTAGATGTCTGTAGAAAATAACGAGTGGTTGTAATGACACATTCTGTTGAAGGCGTGATGGTAATACTGCTCTGTCCAAGGTGTTTCTAGCCCAACTTGGGTTTCTAAACTTAATAGTTATGCAGTCCCCTTTGACACTCTTGGTTAAAGGGCCAATCCAGTTTTCTCTTGTTAAGAGTATTTGACTTGCTGCAGACACTGGGTACACACAGTTCCTATCAAGAAATGGAACACTTTATTTTTTAGTGTATCATGTGACTCCCTTTGGCCCGGCTGTAACGGGGGCAGCATTCTGGTGGTAAATTTATGGGGACATCAGCTCTTCCCACAAGGGCCCTGTTTTCTCTTAACTCGGGATGAGTTGTCGTTGATCGGTACATCTCGGACTCATCCCTTCTATTTTGGCAAGGTTGATTATTCGGGGTTTGCTGACTTGAATGGGGGTGGTTTCCCAGCTCATCTCTTCCATTTTTGGTCCCTGTGCATGCTGCGTCATGCTGTCCCCGTCCTACGTTTCTGCCTGTTGCCATACTTAATGCCTTATCAGTGACAACTATTGCCTGGGGTGGCTGATCAATAAAACTCCCCTTTGTTAGATTCCTAATTTCCCCGAGACTGTCATTTATGTTCTGTAGCATTGAATTGCTTCGCTAGCTAATTTATCTAATTTATGATAGGGAGGTTTTAACAATTCTTCGATCTTTGTTGCCACAACAGCTACAATATGGGTAGTTTGTGAGTTTATAGGGATGCCTTGGGTATTTATATCATCACTTATTTGGTCTGCCAAATTCTACGGCGGCCTTTTCCTAATTGTATTACTTTCCGCAGTTATCTGGCTCTTCTTACAACCTCTTTTTCTTTTCGGGATTGGTGATCCGTCAGGTTTATGCAGTTGTGGGGGGTTAGACTGCGTATGTGCTACTGTACGACTTTTAGTTGTCCTTGGGAGGCCTTGTTACTCAATATGAATAGGTCTACTTGGTGGTCCATTTTCCTCCTGAATTAGACCATTACCCTCGCCAGCCAATCCTACTGCCAGCATGCCAGATCCCATAGATAGGCTGCCTTCAGCTCTATCTATATCATCACAAATCGCATAAACTAAACGCACTAGGAAAGAGTCTATATTAGTGTGAGGGGTGTCGGCTACAGGTTTTTGTAGCTTACGCTTAACCATTTTTATTTTTCGCAAAGGTACAAAATTTTAACTCAGAAATATCTTAGGGTAAGGGACTGACAAAGTGTCTCACACAAGGTACGTAGTTCACTATAAAACACTGTACACAGTAGTAAAAATTAAAAATGTAAAGCGCTAGGTGCTTTGAATTAGGTTTAAAGTGTCAACTGCAAAAGTGCCATGTGCCTAGTGCGAGAGTTCTGAGAGTGCAAAGTGTTGGGTACAATAGGCAAGAATACGAAGTGTAAATTCACAATAGAAACAATGGGTGAAAGTCCTCACCTCATTGGGATTCCATCATGTTCTCCTTCAATGTTCCCCACAACGATAATGTTAGTCAAAAAGCGGTAAGGCAGATGACCAGATATTACAACCCTGGACCTAAAACCAAGGGATATTGCCTGGCCCGGCCTCAATCGGTCTCGGATGGGAGCAGACTGGCCCGCCCTTGGATGCTTCATAAAGTCATTTATTGGCTACTGGGTTATAGATGTGTATATTAACACTTGATTTTTTGTTTTCAATATGCTGTGATTTTGTTGTCTTTTTAAAATGTGATTTTATGGTCTTGTATTTGACCGAATAAAAAGATTGATTGAAATTAGCTATAATAACCTTTCACTTGGGTATAGCTTTAGACCTAAACACTGAAATTGACATTCTACTGAAGAAGTAAATTAGGAAATTTAAATTAGTCTTAAATGTCAGCGGCATTTAAATATCAAAGTGAGAAGAGGTAGGATTTACCTAAGGCTAAAAATCAGCTCAAATATTTGCTGTCTAATTAGCACATCTTTGATAAGGATAGCTCTATATTTCATTACACGGATGTTCATGTAAATCTTCATTTCTAAACAACACTTAAACAAGATACTGTCGGCAAATGTTTAACTTTGTCTGAGGCCTTCCTGTAAACTGTTCTAGTTCATGTAAAACCTTCCAGTGTGAAAAGAGTGTGGGGGGAGAGGGAGGGAGACACTTTTAATTCAAGAAAATACTAGCAAAGGCAATTTATGTATAAATGTATGTAGCATTCAAGCATGTGTTTTTATTTGGAACGTTATGTGTAGCCGAGTCATACCTGAAAGTGTAAAGGGTTTGTGCAAAATATAACAATACATTTTTTGTGAATTGATGAGGGCAGCCTGTGCCTTATAGCTTCCTTGACTTTTTACCAGCACAGTACAATTTCTGAATTCCTGCGGAGCAGGCTTTTCCAACGAGTTGCTCGTGAGCTACTAGTAGCTCTCCGGCTACCAGTATGGAGCCCAGTGAACTAGATTAGAACCTCTGCTTGGTTAAATAGATGGATAGAAACATTGAGAAGTGTTGGTTAGGTGTCACCTGTTTTTTATGTGTATGATGTATCAACTGAGAAATGAATTTGGGAATATATATTGAATTTTGTAATGGATATATGCAGATAAAAATAATGACTTTGTAAAAAAATTGAATTTAAGAAGAGATTAAATCATGTGTTTTTTTTGTTTAAGGCAAACATTGAAATTATCACTTTTTAATAGGTGTCACTGTTCAAACACATCATTATTTAACATGTTATTTTATTGTATTTTATTCTGGATTTATAGAGTGCACTGTGACACTACGGGTATCCTGGCACTTGAACACGGGAAATCAGTTATCCTAGAGTGTGGTGACGGTTACAGGGATAAAGACGATAAACTACGCCCTGGGAAAGAGCCAGGTCTTCAGCTTCTTTCTAAATGGAAGCAGGCCATCTATCTGTCTGAGTTCGACTGGGAGTTTGTTCCAGGCCGAAGCTGCAGCGATGCTAAAAGCTCTTCCGCCAGATCTAACTCTTCTAAAAATGGGTACTCTCACCAATTTGGCTGAGGAGGAGCGAAGATTACGTGGGGGAGCATACCATTCAAATCTGCTCTGTAAAGGCTTGGGCCCAATGCCATGTAGAGCCTTAAAAACTATGCACATTGGTTTGAATTGTACCCTCTGCATAACTGGGAGCCAATGGAGCTCAGCCAAGGCCTGAGATGATGAGGACTGGCGAGGTCTCATTAGTGCCCGCTTGGCTGCCATTGACTGGATTCTCTGGAGTTTCCCTATCAAATATTTAGGAGACTCCAGCAGCAAGGCATTACAATAATCCAGTCGGCTAAGGATAATACTCCTTACTACCAGTGGCCTAGTCTGTTTAGGGAGCAATGGGAGAATCCTTCGTAGCAATCTCATCAGAGAAAAGCAACTACCAACTGTCTGGTTTACTTGGGACTCCAGGCTCAGATTGCAATCAAAGCTGATTCCTAGATTGCGTACTACCTTTGCCGGGGTCAGAGTGGCTGTCACAGGTAGTAGCCAAAACCCAGTAGGTAATGGATGGGGAACCTTCCCCACTGAGCAGCACAGGATCTCAGTTATTCCCCATTAAATTGCAAATAGTTGTTTTGAAGCCAAAGAGCCGTATCTTGCAAGCAGTTATGAAATGTATCCAGTGAGAGTGCCTGATGGCCTTCCAGAAATAGAATCAGCTGGATATCATCAGCATAGTTCACCAGACTAATATTGTGTGACTTAATGCCATGTTAGCAACACTCTGATTTTCTGGCAGCATCTTGAGAGTTTGCATAGATCTGATATGTATTTCACCATATTAAAAACTCTGGCGTTTATTCTTCTAACACGGATCTGAGTGTAAAGATGAGTTGTTACTGAAAATATATTCTTTTTATACTGCCTCATTCAATCTTTTAATAGATTTGACGTTACCTGTTATCGTTTGTAAGTATATTGATCCTTTCGGTCTGGCAACTAATGCCTGCTGGCCCTATAACTACTGGTACTTAATTTAACAGGTACCATTTCACCAGTGGCAACACAATTTCCATGCTGTGAATCCAGTATTGCTGTTTAGTATACACTTTCCTACAATACACACTGTGCCTCTTTTCTGTCAGACTACTGAATCTGTCTACCAGAGGTAAAAAGCGCTGGTGACCTTTCCTAGTCTTGTGAAAGTCTGACTCCTGAATGTTTTATTTGAATTTTATTTTGTTTGCGGGTTTTGTAGGGTGCTTCCAATCTATCTATGGTGGTGTCAGAACATTTTGTGGTATAGCTACATACAAAATAGGAGTAATGATTTGCAATAAAGTAAATGTACAAGAACCTGGTGATAGAGATCCAGTCGATTATCCGGCCAGTATGGAGAATGCCAGTAGATATCCACAGTTAAATATGTCCATAATGGATAACCAAGTTTCTGAGATGAGAAAAAGTTCTAAGAAGTCTGGCTGAAAAGCGTGGCTGGTCTTGGGCATCTGATTGGGCAGTATGTTGGGATCTACCTGAAAAGTATTATCGCGCTGAAAACTGATTTATCCAAAAGGCAGCGTAAAGGGCCAGGTCTTTACAGAACTTTTGAATTAGAGGTCATTTACCCATGCCGATTGTAGTGATGGGGTATTCCACATGGAGGATCCCTGAACATGTTAAGGGTCAACCAATAAATCTCTTGTATATAACTGAGAGGTTGATAGACCCAGGTTGGCTTACATGATGCTTTTGTCTTTGGGTTCTGGACAAACTGTTTCACAAGGATTAATTACCCTGAAGCAACCTATATACAAATCAAAGTGTTTCTGTTGTAACTATTTATTAGGTATAGTCACAGTATTATACTGCCTACATCCACTTGGGGCTGACGGTCAGTTACTTGCAAATGAATCAAACAATGTTAATAATTAGAAATAGGCGTACCTCTTCTTGGTATACATCTGCAGCAAATTCTGCACCTACCAGAGCCCGTCACAGAAGAGAAGAGCACAGGGAGTTGAAACGGAACACCTTCAAACACTTATGTTCTACCCCCGCTTCTCCACCCAAAAATGTCACCTCATGTCTTGCCCCACCCAAGAAGCTAGTCACATTCTCCACCCTCATAACTTTCAAAAATTAAGATGGTAGATAATCAGCATATCCACCATTGTCACAGTTTAACTGATCCAGAAATGGCTTTGCTGACTTAACCTGGAGAAACAACTGCTTCTTCCTGCTAAGCTCCACTCGTACTTTTGAGAGGAAACCCACTGAGGCAGTAATACCCTTTGCCTCTAAGTTGCGATTTATATTTCACACCAAGGTAGATGGATGCAGATGGAGAAAAGAGCAGAGCAGTCTGTAGTCCCCCCATGTGCATCTGATGGCCTTCCTAAGTATTTCATTTCTCCATTCCACCGTATTCACTACCAACAGTTCAGTGCCACCTGGGCCATTCTGTCTCCACAGATTAGGTGTAAACTGGAAGGCCCACTTCACCCTTGCAGACACCTCCTTAGATATGTGTTGGAAAACGAGGCAGCATCTGTGAGGCCTGCACAAATAACATGACTACATTTGTCCTTCACTGGGAACCAAACACCCAATTGTGGCGCCTGACTCTCAGAGGGTAGCGTTGCAGAGCAGTCTGAGGCTTACTCAAGGGAGGTGGTGTGGGCTAGTAATCGCCATTTGCAAGTGCACAAAAAGAACACTCAATAATTGATTGTCCAGTCTGTACTCTGCTTTATAAAAGTAAGAGTACATTTATTAAACACACACACTACTCAATACTATGCACCAATTTACAAATATACATAAGCTGTTGGAATTACTTTGTGACATTGCATAACATCTCCACCCCTCCCGCAAAGGGGGGGGGGGGTCTAGTACCACCACTCCCATGTATGCACATCAACTTGCCCCCAATGCAGATAGTTGAACATAACCTGGAGCGAGGGCCCTGCACACTGGCACCATCCCAGTGGCGACCCACCCCATTACCTCAACAAGCATTAAAAAGGGGTAAACCTGCCTTGGTGACACATGACCCTGATTGAGCATCTCCTACTGACCATAAAGTATGCACCTCTATATCTTAAGGGCTAGCAGTCTGGGGTCACCTAAGCGCAGCAGCAAGAATCCATGTTTACGCACACTTTAGAATGACAGTACTCATCACCTTGGTTGATCATTTGAATGCATTGCAATTACAGCCCCTAAAGGCATCACAGATGAAATCACAGGATTGCGCATATACAGCCAGACACCCTAGCAGGACTGTCTGGCAACATGGCCCCACTTGGCTTATGACATCTCCTTACACATGTGACTGTCAGTCCCTTCAAAAGAAGTACTCCTGGCAACTACACTTCTCCTGCACTTTAAAATGAATCACAGGTAAAAGCATGGGATTGCGTAAATACAGCCAGACCCCCTAGCAGGAAGGTCCAGCAACATAACTCCATTTAGCTTAACATCACCTTACACAGGTACTTCACTTTACACATGTGACTTTCAGTCCACCTAAAAAGAAATAACCAATAGTAAATGCATTTCGGTGCAATATACCACTTCACCTCCAGGGGATGCCCTTCTCCAGACATCCCCAACTCAGCCCTTCACTTCATGATGCACTTCATAGTACACCCTCAGCTGTAGAACATAAGTTCCAGCCTAGAAGGTGTTAAAGGCTGGCTGAGCCCTTGAGGGGTTATTCTTTCAGATGCCCCGTGAAACTTATGGTGGACTGTTCTTCTTTATGCTGGGGGAGGCTGTGGTGCTCCTGCAGCCCCCCTGCACCACTTTTCACACATGAGGGTGACCCCCCCCTCTGGGGGCCACCAGGCACCAAAACGGCAGATTTCTTCGTGCTGGGGGGGGGGAAAGACTGCGCTTCTCCAGCAGCTCATGCTCATGGGGCGCTTCATGCTCCTCTTTACCAGCCCCAGCCACTGGGAACACTCTCCTCCACCCTCGGGGTCTCTGATTCAGCGGGGTGCTGTCTTCACTGGCTCCCTGCGGCAGCCTTTCGCCTTGCTCTCCTCCGTGGCCTCTCTTCTCCCTGCGCAGAGGCCACTGCTCCTGCGCACCGGTCGTGGGCTCTTCTTCTGGTGCTATTAGGCTCCTGGGAGCAGTCAGAGGGTCTCTCCTTCCAACTGCACATTGCGCCAGGCTCCAGCACCTTCAGCCTCAGCAGACCACACCCCAGAGAGAGCTTCTCTTCCTGTGCAAGCACTTTTTAAAAATTGAGTAGGGGGCTGGCAGGAAGTCTCTGTTGGTCCTATCAAACAGCGACACATCACGTCCCTGCCCCTGCCCCCTCCTTCTTGTCCAGCCTCTGGGTTTGTTCAAAATGGCGTCGTCCAGTGTCTCTGGCCACATGTCTCTGAAGCCTCATCCCCCACGCTGCCTTCCCTCCTTGGTGCAGCCTGGTGCCTGGCACCCAGTGACAGCTGCTAATGGATGAGCCTGTAGCCCCACCCATCTTCTCTTCGTGGAGAGGAGGCCCTAGCTTGTGGAAGAAAGGTTATCAATCCATCCAGCTGAGGTCAGCCCTCAGCCTGGGTCTGGTCATGGCTGGCTCAGAGAAATATGACAGTTCTGGATGACCCAAAAGCAGTACAAATATGACTTTGGACTCTGCAGAATACTTCTTTTCACATTTGCTACATTGGACTTAAGTGCGTGTCTGGAATCTGTAGGCCTAATGGAAGTTTTTCTAGTCCCTGGCTCCACATTCCCATAGGGGAATAATGAAGTGAAAAAACAGTAAGACACACTGACTTTCCCTGGCATGTTTATTTACAGTGTATACAGCCTATTCCATGTCACCACCCAATACTGCATAAGTCCTGCCACACCATTCACTTTGTAGCTGCTCCTGGACTGCGCCTGCTAGGAATCACCCCTGCGCAGCCCGTACACGTGTGCACACGCATGTACACATGTGTCTGCAGGTAACCAGAACGGTGTCCCTTACTCCAGCTGCTGAACAGTGGCCTGGCCAAGCCAGGGGAACACCAGTAAGATCCCCATGCAGTCTCTTACATCCTGAGTTCACTGTGAGTGAGTCCCAACTTATGAGGCTCCCCCACAGTAAAAGCTCAACAATTAGGTGCTGAAAAAAGCGAAAAATCCGGGCGGCCCATAGTGTCAGAACCACCTTCTAACAATATGACTCCCAGCAATTCAGCCAACATAGGACTTGGTTTGGCACACAATACCTGCGGCAACACCTCTACCCGAATGTCAAAGATTTGCAGGTGAGTACCTATCCTTAGATTGTCAATCATTTCCAGACGTGTCCAGTTCTGTCATCTCAGCCATTCCTTCTTCACCACCATTATAGTCAGCAACTAAGTAGAACAGTGGGCCAGTCACTTCAAAGCAAAAGGAAGGCCCACAAGTTGGGCAGCATTTTACAGCAGGTTGTTCAAAATGGGCCTATCCATCCCATTGTTCAATGCTGGAAGACAGGAGATGCATCAGGCAAACTACACCCCCTCAGCTCAATCTCTGCCAAACTACACCTCCCCATGAGCCTTATCCAGCCATAACAGTTCTAGTAGACCCATGAACATTCCTTTCTTCCTCCCACCTGGTCCCAGGTGTATCTACCAACACTTTTCCAGCTACGTTGTGTTTTATACCCCCTAGAACGTCCTAATTGAAATCAGTAATTTCAGCTAACTGACATTATACAACCATGCGATCCACAGATCACAAGGCTAGGTGCTGTTACCAGCCTCCGCAAGTGCCGCACCACTTTAGTTCAATAGGGGTGCTGCTGTTGTACTCGCTGAGCAGTCCAGAATTCAGCATCCTATAGTGACTGGTCTCACAGGCAGACAGAAGGATGGGGATGCATCACGAAGCACCAAACATCTGCAGCCAACTTGGAACCAAGACAGGCCCAAGGCCAAGGTAAATTATTTTGAAAGGTTGATCTTTCTTGACTGGGAGCATGTTGTTTCAAGTACAATAGCAGGCAAGTAGCTCAGTTTGAACTCTCTGAAGTTTTGAGATTGATATATTGGGGACAACAGTATATATACTGTTGCAATAACCCAGTAGGGACATGACCACATTCAACATTAAGATTAATAAAAAAGAGTAGTGGAGAAACATCATTCCCCTGTTAGCAGACACAGATGGTGGTAAGTTGTTTTAGAAAAACAGCTGTGCACTTTAATCTCAGAGATATGTGAGTGACCAGTTATTATAGCTAAAATAAAGTGAAGGGAGCTGGATTAACAGGTCGCAGGAGCAGAATTTCAATGATTTCACAATTTAGACGGAGCCAATTTTTCTACATCTTGAGATAAACTTGAAGAAGGCAAAGAGACAATATGTGGTGGCGGACAGGCTTGTCTTGACGTATGAGAAGGAATTCTGGGTTCAACCTGGCATCTTTTGGCGTGGTTCCCCTGTCTTTTTGCTCCTGATCTCCTCTTTTTGATTGTGTGCGGGACTTTGTTTTTGCTGGTGTTTGGACTCTTGGCACTTTACCACTGCTGACCGGTGCTAAAGTGCATGTGCTCTGTGTCTAAAATGTAATGACATTTGGTTTCTCCATGATTGGCATACTTGATTTACTATTAAGTCCCTCGTACCTTGCACTACACCTGCCCTGGGCCTGCAAACCAAATTCTACTAGTGGGCCTGTAGCAGTGATTGTGACACGCACATGAGTAGCCCTCCAAGTGTCTCAGGCCTGCCCTTGCAGAGCCTGTGTGTGCAGTTGTTTTAGCTGGCATGTTGATGGGGCAAGTGCACCTACTTGCCTTTCCCAAACCTTCCCTTGTACTACATGTCAGGCACCTCTTAGGTAGGCCATAGGTAGCCCCAGGTGCCAGGTGCTGTAAATTTAAAAGGTGGGACATGTGCTTTTAAGTTTTACATGTTCTGGTAGTGACAAGCTGCCAAATTCGCTTTTCACTACAGCAAGGTAGATGTCTTCCATAGGTTAGCATTGGTTCTGCCCTTTAGCATTTTATACAGGTATCTTCCAATTGGGAACTGATAGAAAATTGAAGTTTGGTATCTCTGGACTCACAATTTAAAACACATCTTTTAGTGAAATTGGTTTTTAAATTACAGATTTGCATAAAGTTTATGGCAGGTAATTGGGCAACCCAATCTATCCTTGTGGGCTTGGGCATTAAAGTTAGAAAGGTAAAGATGCCTAAAAGGAATTTATTGAAATACAAAATGATATATATATATATATATATATATATATAGAGAGAGAGAGAGAGAGAGAGAGAGAGAGAGAGAGAGAGAGATAGCTAATAACATTCAGTGGAATAACTCAAACTGAATACAACTGGGTGAACCAAAGTAGAAAATATATTTCATAAATAGTAAAAATAACTGTACAGAAATAACAGCGAGAAAACTCAACAAACATTGACAACAGAAAACATATAAATCAGATATAAGAAAATATCCTAGTTATCAATGTATGGCTATCCATCTTCATTGACCAGTACAATGAGTCTGTCCTATACATAGGATTCAGCACTCAAAGATAAATTAATTTAACAATCACTAGGGAGAAGAATGGATTGCCCGTCGACGTTACGGTCTTTGTTGTATCAAGTCAATGAGACTATCTTCAGGACAAACGTAAATCTTGTGCACTTTCTTGACCACTTGATCAAAGAATCAGAGGATCACTGGGATTCCCAAATGAGATATCTCCAGTGGCAGAGGTATTAAATTGATTAGCCTCTTTGAAGAACCACGGAAAATGAGTTTCTTGTTAAGCACCGATGCGGCATCTGTCTCACGGTCTGCTGTGCCCTATCTACTATAGTATCAAGAGCGGTGGTGCCTCGGGCATGGTGATCCTCCCTCCCCCCACATGGCTCCCTCTTTGATCTGTGTGAACCCCAGTCTGCCTGGTGAACTGTGCACAGGGGTACTTTGACAAAAACTACGCTGCCAACTGATAAAATAAATATTTTAAAATATCATATCATGAGCATCTCTTGACAGTTAACATGTGTATTCTAAAATAGCTTCATATTATAGTTTACGGAAATTGCTGTATTGTTTTCAGCAGGGTAATTACCTCTGACTGGGGAGATGACTGGAAAAAATGATGTAGCTGTTCAAGGCTTAATGTGCAAAAGGCTGTTCGATAGAAAGCTCAAAGCTGCTGCAAGAGTGTCTCAAGACTGATGCTCAGAATATCCTACACAAAAGAGATTTACATCTCTAAGGGAGCAGGAAGCTTGGACGCTCACCCTGCCGGACAGAAAGGCAGCCATTTCCCAAATTAGAGTCGAATCTGACCAGACAGAAAAATAACCCCAGTTTAACAGCCTGCAAAACAGCACTATTTACAGTGGAGCACACTTGGGTTTGGCCTGGGGAAAGTGACCATATTTTCACAGTTATAACGCATGCTTAACAACGCATGTGATGTAACAATGACTACCATTACAATGCAAACCATTATATGCGCTTTTAAAACTTATGCGATGTAATGGTTGTCCACATCGTTGTGAGAAAACTGGGCTGTTCCGTTTCCTCACAATGACGTGCACCACCCCTCTGTCAACGCTGGAACCAGGAGAGAGGAACCACGAGGAGAGAGAGGTAAGGGGGATTGTGCTTGGGGTGGGGGTTACTTTTTAAGTGTTTAGGGTAGTGTCGAAGTAGTGTAGTAATGTTTGTGTAGTGTAGGGTTGTGTTTTAGGGTAGTTCCGGGGGGTCATGCAGGGTAGAGTTAGAGTGTAGGGAGTGACTTGGGGTAGGTGGAGGGTCGAGCTGGGGGTAGTGTTTTAGAGTTTAGGGTAGTGCTGTGGTGTTTGTGTAGTGTAAGGTAGTGTTTTAGGGTGTAGGATAGTGTTGTGGTGTTTGTGTAGTGTAGGGTAGTTTTTTAGGGTGTAGGGTAGTGTCGGGGGTCGTGCAAGGTAGTGTTTGAGTGTATGGACAGGACTGAGGGAAGGTGGAGCGTCGTGCTGGGGTAGTGTGTTATGGTTTAGGGTAGTGTTGTGGTGTTTGTGTAGTGTAGGGTTGTGTTTTAGGATTTAGGGTAGTGTCGGGGGTCGTGCAAGGTAGTGTTTGAGTGTAGGGACAGGACTGGGGGAAGGGGGAAGGTTGTGCTGGGGGTAATGTGTTAGGGTTTAGGGTAGTGTTGTGGTGTTTGTGTTGTCTAGGGTAGTGTTTTAGGGTTTAGGGTAGTGTCGGGGGACGTGCAGGGTAGTGTTGGAGTGTAGGGACCGGACTGGGGGTAAGAGGGAGAGTCGTGCAGGGGGTAGAGTTTTAGGGTTTAGGGTAGTGTTGTAGTGTTTGTGTAGTGTAGGGTAGTGTTTTAGGAATTAGTGTTGTGTCTGGGGTTTTGCAGTGTAGTGTAGTGTTATTGTAGGGCGAGAACTGGGGGTTGGGGGAGGGTTGGGGAATTAGTGTAATGTCGGGGGTTGTGCAGGGTAGTGTAGTGTTATTGTAGGGAGAGGACTGGGGGTCGGGGGAAACTTGTGCAGTGGAACTACCTTAGGGATTAGGATAGGGTAGGTTGGAGTCACTTACCTTGCAAAAGTTTACCATGAGTATACCTTTACCACGCATGCCTTGGCGTTGAAATGGCATGTGTGGTAAAGGTATAGTCGTGGTAAAATGTTGCGTTGTAATGGTACTCGTTGTAATTGACATTGCGTAGTAATACCCGTGTTGTAAAGGCATGCGTGGTGTTTCTATGCGATGTAACGAGTGCTATTCATTGATTTCATGTTGCTTGTGCATTGTACTTATACTGCTAGTGCGGCATCTTGCATTGTGTCTCATGAGACATGGGTTGATGTGTACCAGTCTGAGGCTGATCAGTGATAGTGAGATAAAAAATGATTTTCCCTGAAAAGTGTCTTTGCAAAGCTCCCATTCGCAACACTTTGGAGAGCTTATTACTGGTGGTGAAAAGTTGCCGTGAGCCTAGTGACTTTGTTTTGCGGTCAAATACTCTAGGGTACCAATTATTATAACATTTTGAAAATGCATCTATAGAATGTGTCCAGTTTTTGTTGTTTTATTCATTTTTTGGTATGGACTTTTCTGTTTTCTCTCCCATACCATCTCTTACACCTCTCTCTCACACACACTCCTCACTCTCTGTCCTTGTGCCTCATGCTGCACTTTTCCTCCTTCTTTGTCCTTTTGCCTCTTGCTGCTCTTCTCCTCACTCTCTTTCCTTGTGCCTCACGCTGCTCTTCTCCTCCTCACTCTCCTTCTTTGTGCCTCACTCTGCTCTTCTCCTCACTCTCCTTCCTTATTCCTCACTCTGCTCTTCTCCTCACTCTCCTTACTTGTGCCCCACTCTGCTCGTCTCCTCAGTCTCCTTGCTTATGCCTCACGCTGCTCTTTTCCTCCTCACTTTGCTTCCTGGTGCCTCACACTGTTCTTCTCCTCACTCTCCTTCCTTGTGCCTCATGCTGCTCTTTTCCTCCTCACCCTCCTTCCTTGTGCCTAATGCTGCTCTTCTCTTGTTCACTCTCCTTCCTTGTGTCTCCTGCTGTGCTTTATCTTTAAATATGGCGGCTCCACCTTAACATATTTTCACTCTTTTGCACTCATTTATCTACTTGTCTTTCCATTGGCATCAAGTGAGGCAGCAACAGGCCCGAGCACCCGCTCAGTCTCACGACCAGCGCAACACCACCTCAGCACCAATGCAGCACCACTTCAGCTTCAGTGCAGCGCCATTTCAGCATCACCTCAGCACACCACCAACTCAGCATCACTCAGTACCACCTCACCATCACTCAGCACCACCTCAGTATTACTCAGCATCACCTGAGCAGCACCACCTCAGCACAGCCTCAGCATCAGCACAGCACCACCTAGTCATCAGTGCAACACCAGTGCAGCACCACCTCAGCATCTGCGCACCACCACCTCAGCATCAGCGCGACACCACCTCAACATCAGGGGGGCACCACCTCAACATCAGCACAGTACCATCTCAGCAACAGCACCTCCTCCGCATCAGTGCACTACCTCCAGCTCAGCCTCACTTCAGCACCAGCGTAGTCCCACATAAGCAGCAATTCAGCACCAACGCAGCACCACTTCAGCATCAGTGCAGCACCACCTCTGCATCGACACAGCATCGCCTCAGCACAGCACCAACTCAGCTTCACTCCGCACCACCTGAGCACCAGCTCAGCACCACCTAAGCACCAGTGCAGCACTACCTTCTCATCATGACTTAGCACCGCCTCTGTATCAATCAGCATCATCTGAGCATCACCTCTGCACCAGCACACCAGCACCTCAGCATCACTCAGCACCACCTCAGTCTGACCTCACAATCTAGCATCTGTTGATTATTCCCTAGTGTCCGTCCACTGCTCGTGATGTAATTCAGGTACTATTTCCCAACCTCCACTCTCGTTTTGTCTTCTTTGTTATATGTAAGGTAACAAAAATGCTTATTACACTTTTTTATTATAACTTTTTAACATGCTGCACTGCAGCCACAATGCTCTACAACATAGCTTAAAGACATTGGCAAAGCTAATCGCTCTGGCTAAACACTTCTAAGGTCCCAAAGGCAAGACCTATTGGCTATGCCAATGCTTGTTAATATCTGTGTTTGTGGCATATGTCATTGTATATTTGGTCCCTTTCCTGTTTTAATTACTTTTTAAATATTATTTTGTTCATCAAAAAATAACAGCTTATAAAACCCTGTGAGTCAAAAAATGAGAAACAAATGGAAATAAAGAATCATAAATATTCAATAGCTTTGAAAATTGCTCATAAATACGTCGGGTCCTTTTATTTTTGGTGGTTTTGTACGATCGAAAGCAGCTCTGGACTTTGTAGAATTCGCGCTTCATAAAATGCATTTAATACAAAATAACTACAATAAAGAGACAGGTAGAGCATGTTGTTAAAATGAAAACAGTTTAAAGACCTAAAACAAATGAATGAACCAGATTCTACAAAGAATAATAAAGAGCAACCTTTTCCAAAAACTAGATCTGTGTTCGAAAAAACATGTAGAAATCCAGAGTAATCACATTTTATCCTATGCGGTCCACGGTTCATTTTGTTGTGGATCATTGTTTGAAATGAATTACTTATTTCTGTATCATGCCCTCTTAAAGAAACAGAGAAGGAGATGCCTCCCCCTTCCACAGACTTCAAGAAAAAATATACCTCCAGCATCTTCTCTCAATCCAAGCGTACATTTTCTTTCATTACACAGAAAAAGAGCACAGCCGTTTACTTCTCTTTTTCTGTTGGTAGAGGCTAGCCCACATAGTCAAAATAAGTTTACCACATACTTCATACTTCGAATACTAACAAATGACCTGTGTTTACTTTAAAAGGAAGATAACTGTGGATGAGGAAATGGGAATGTATACAGTACTGAGTTCAATTGAACTGCTATTTTTAAACTTGGAGGGCTCGCATGCCCAAAGCACCAACTCTGTGCATGCAAAAATGGTGTACGTTTCTTACCATTGCCCTCTTCTTGAAGATGTTTTACACGATGGTAGAAGACATTACCATCACCACCATTACCATCACCTCCACCATTGCCAGCAGCATTACTATTTCAACCATTACCACAAAGCAATTAACTACACCATTATCACCACAATGATTACTTACCCATTATTATTATATCTCAGAATTACCAACATCATTACATTACCAGTACTGTGACAACAAACATTACTACCAGCATTTGTCCCACCCGTAACTTTACCATACCATCATTACTACAAGCATTATTACTAGAATCATGATGACAATTACCACTACCACCATTACCAACCGAATATACCACCAGTAACACTACCATCATTGTTACTACTGCCACCATTACCAGCACATCTTCCATTACTACCAACAACCTTATTCCCTCTATTACACCATTAACCATTAATACATTCATTATCAACATTAGCATTATCACCACAACCACCATTACCCCTCTAGCATCACACCATACCCAGTATCATACATCAGCACACACAAACTATCATGCATACCGCACACCATCATATATCAACATACCCACTATCATGCAACCACACGGCTAGCATCATACAACCATAAACCAAGTCAACCACCATCATACGTCGACACAACCAACATCACTTTTTAACACAGCCACCATCATATGTTTACACAATGACCTTCATACATTGAAACAACCAACATAATAAGTCAGCACACCCACTATTATACATCAACAGACCCTCTATCAAACATCCACGAAACATACATCATATGCCAACGCACAAAAGCAAAAAATCTTTACAAAAAATTAAATCCTGTAAGAAACTAAATCTGAAAGGAATTTAAGGTTGGCTACTAAGGTAGCAGCAGCTTTGCAATAAATACAAAAAAGTCATGCAATGCATCAGTTAAAGTGCTGCTTCACTTCATGTCCTAACCATGGAGCACTAAGTCACCCTTAACTCTAAACCCCAGCATTCAGTCTTTGCAATAACACACACCTTTTCAAATCATTAACTGCATCAGTCGCCATTGCAGCCCACAAAACCAATATCATATGGCAACAATATCACCATAAAATATCAATACGCACTCGAAGATATGTGGATCCACCCACCATCATATAGCAAGCCATCCACCATCATAAGGACCTCTAGTAAACACCTGGTTTCCTGTTCAGGCAATCACATAGGTACCTGCATATAAGAACACAAGTAATATCAGAAGTGGAACTTAAAGCTAATTTAGTATGCTGAGGTTGGTACACGAGATGAACGCAGCCAATTACTTTGTGATTCATTATGTTTGAATTTTTATGAGAAAAACAATGTTACAATATTAGTAAACCTTATCTCCCTTTCAACTTTAGTTATATATTTTTTTAGGCAATATGAGTGTGTATAGTTTATACAATTAGAGACAAGTTGTTCTGCTTTTGCAGACATGCACCTGTATACTTGAGAAAGAGTGACTAGAAGATGAATTACTTCTCTGACTCCAGTGAGAGAGAGTGAGTTCACAGTCTGCTGGGTCACATGCTACCTGTAGCATTATCTTCATTAACTGTGAGAGAGAAGGGAAAAGTGCAAAGTTGTCCCTTCTTACAGATTGGTTCACCACTATTATATCCGATTCTTAAGAACCAGTTGGTTTATCTAACCACGCTTAAATTATTAAAGTACTCCTCCGCAAGAAAGCACCAAGGCTTGTCCTTCAGACTGCTACTGTCTTTAATCATTTCCATTTTTAGATTGCACACAATAATTCATCAATATTTGTATTACATACTGCAGATAGAATCTGTACCAGTTCATAATACAGAATTCAAATAGAGTCCTCTTTTTGCAAATATCTGTGGAGTCACTGCCAGTTACTTCATTTAGTGGAATTAGTACTTCAGTGACAAAACGAGGTGCAGCGCATGTGACCCCCTAAAGAGATAGTCAATAGGTAATAATGGGTGACATGAAGGTTTTAGTGACCGAACAGTGACGCAGACGGAAGACCCTGTTTTCCCTTACATGCACCTTTACATTCCAGCAGGATGGTTCAGCGAGTTAAACAGTGACTGGTGAAATAAGCAATGACCTGCTGGACATGCCTTTGAATCCCAACAAGGCCGGCTCAGCATTCTACTATTCTTATGGGCCGTTAACATGCGCACCAGCAAGTTAGGTATTAGTAACATTCGTAGATAGCAGTGTTTAGAAACTGAAAAAGTTAGGTATGAAGTCCTCTATAAAAGTCAGGTACTTATTATTGTTTGCAAACCCTGTCTGAAACATACCTAATCTACCAGGTCTCATTACTGTTCCTTAAAGGATCAAACCGTTTAGTGCTAGACTCACTTGTCAGGCCGCCTGGTACTGTCATATGAGCCAGTTTGAAAGGGTCAGTGTATGATCTGGTTTTTATGTTTTTGGTCTCGTTGCGGATCAGGGGACCTAAAAAACATAGCCCACAAACTCGCCCTTTCAAGCTTGCCAATCTGGCATTGCCAGGATGCATGAAGGACCAGTCCAACACTGGCTGACACTCATATGGAAATAAAGGTGGTACCTTGTTAATTTGAATCTTTTATTCGTTAACTACATCAGTTATTTTTTAACTCTTCTAATTGCATCACTTTGGAATTGTAGTATGTTCCATTGAAGCAAATTAATTGCAGGTTACTATGAAAAGCAACAGTTACATTTTTTTATTTCCAACAAACAGACTAATAACTTATCAAACATCAGCACCCCTTAAACACATTTCCATGTGTGACACTAAACACATGTAATCATAGTGGTAAAACCTTTACCCCAACCCCTTAATCCTATGACCCAACCCCTTAACCCTACACATTCAACCTTAACCATAACCGTATAACTAACCCCTGTACCTTAAACCATACACCTTTAGCATTTTAATCTTATCCATAACTATAAAACTAAACCCTTCTACCTTAAGACGTATACCTTTAATCCTATGTTTAAATCAATTCCCTTGACCCCTGTTCCACATATTTACACCGAAGACTTCCACTTTATACCCAGACTAGTAATCCTATCCCAATCCTCTTAACCCAAATACAACCTTAAAACAAATAGTGTCATTAGGGAAGTTCTACTTTAAACCTTTTTCCTTACCATGTGGAGTGCCGTAGGGACGTCCCTTAGCCCTACCATCTTTAATGTTTATGTGGCACCTTTGGCCCCTCTGATCAGATCCTATGGATTAAGTCTTAAATCATATGCAGATGACACACAAATTGTACCGGGACAAGAAGTAGGAATGAGCAAGAAGTTCCATGACTGCATGGGAGCAGTCAAAACTTGGATGACACAGCATTACCTAAAATTAAACTCAGGCAAAACTGAGATCCTCATGTTTGGAAATAAGGCCAATTTCTGGACCCTGGACTGGTGGCCATCTGATCTGGGCACCCTCCCTAAACCTTAGAGGAAGGCAAAAAATCTGGATGTTATGGTGGATGATAGACTGAGCTTTGAGGACCCAATAAACTCCACGACCTTGGCCACTTTTCACACCCTTAAACTGCTTGAAAAGGTCAAACCTTTCCTGCCAGAAGACAGTTAACGAATGATCGTCTCATCCCTTATTTTATCATGGCTGGATTAATGCAATGGGTTTTACTTGAATATCCAAGAGCGGCACTTAAATAAATTGCAGATCCTGCAAAATGCTGCATTAAGGCTTGTGACAGGTACCCCCAAATATGTATCTGTAGCCAAGGAAATCAAAGACTACACTGGCTGTCCATCAAGAAACGGGTGCACTGTAAGTCACTATGTATTGTCTTCAAGGCGCTACTTGCCCAGCATCCACATTTCCTGATTCGCCAATTTCAACGGTACACTCCAAAAAGAACCTTGCGGTCACTGGGAGCCAAGCTAGTGAGCATAACACCCACGAAGAAAGCTTTGTGGGGGTGAGAAGTTTCATCACAGGTGGTGCCAAAGCGTGGAATAACCTCCCCTGGAGTTTGAGGAACTCCACTGACCTCCTCGCATTCAGGAAGGAACTCAAAACTTGGCTTTTTGACTTATAGTATCCTCCAGCTACACTTTCCTTGCTACCCTGTTCTCAGTAGAGTTGAACTACCAGCGTCAGGAAACCCTTGGGTAACCGTGCGGTCTATAAATATAATTAACATAACATAACCCCATACCCTCTATGTCATAACTCTATACCCCAGTCCTGAAACCTGCATACACCCTAAGCATTTACCCCTACACTCCAAATACTTAACTCTTAAGCCTATACCCGTAAACCATAAATGTCAACACTTAATCCATTTTTTAAGTAGATTTTTATTGACATTTTTAAACTGCAGAATTTTAGATCTGGCCAGATGCTGGCTCACTGTTACATACAGCTTGATTGACAAAATATATCTCCAGATAGATATGTGGCCTCAGGACCCCAAGGTAGAATAGCAGTTTACTTGTATTGAAATGTAGAAATGTAATTTTATTGTTTATAACTAGTTATCTATTCTTGTAACATATAATCCATTTAGCAGTGGGAGAAATAAGAAGAAAACTAAATCTCATTCCTCCTTTGGTAGGGCAGCCTAGGGTGTTGAAATCTGTTTCTGGAGCCCTGCTGCCAGGCTAGGGGTGTAGTTATGTAATAATAAGGGGGGGGGGGGGTACCGGGGTTGCCTGGGGAGAAAGGTGTGTGTGAGTATAGGCAGGGGTTCACACTGAGGGAGCTAGGACAGTTGGGTGTTGTCCCCTGTGTGCAATGTGAAGCCCTAGAGGATGGTGTCCTAGCAGATTTTTAGGAGGTATTTTTGTAGTCATCTCTTCTCTTGTCAGAGGGCTGTTCTGTCAGCTTGTGCCCATCATATAACTTCTGTTCACCAATACAAAATGTTAAGTTTTTTTTCCTTTTTTTTTTCCCACTGATAACATGTGGTGACGTACATAGTTATGTGCCTACAACCCTGAGGCCGGCTGTCTTAGCTCTGAAGGGTACATTACATCACAGCTTATCCCACATCCTGGAGGCCGGGCATCGCTGTGTGCAAAAGGAGCAATGCGGTAGATTTAACAAATATTGCGTTATTGTACGTCATTTCTATAGCCACTTCCCCTCCGGGAAAACGTAGTTTTCTTATTTAACTTAACAATAATCACCAACTCCCTCCCCACCCGAAACTATAGAGGTGTCTAGTCAGTAATCCTCCTGTAATTTATACTCATATACACTACCTTGCTATGAGGTTACTTCTCAGAGGACGCTTTACGTCCATGATTCCCATTGTAGACAGCCATATGTCAGTTAATAGCCTTATGTGTCTCCCCCAACCATCGAACCCCCTCTACTCGAAATGCAATCCTACACATCTGTCTTGATGGCCCTACGCTCTCCTGAAGGTCATCCCTAAGTCTACTCAGAAATCGGCTTCTCCAGAGTCCGTCCTGCTGTCCATCCCCGCCTCCGTCTCCGCTGCCGTGCTGCCCCTTCTAAGATAATCTGCATATAGTCCCCAGAAGTTTTTTGGCCTACTCCGCGGTGGTAGTAGTTCGCTAAAAGTCTCTGATTGCGTGCAGCAGTATAGCACATCGCGTTCCCACTGTGCCACTGTTGGCAAGGGGCCTCGCATCCAGCACATTGCCACCCTACGCTTTGCCAACATCAGTCCCATGTCTACTAGCTTACGTGTTGCCCTAGGCAGTTCTCTAGAGTAGCCCAGCAGTTCCACTGCTGGGTCCGGAGTAAGTTCGAGTGCTGCTATTTCTCCTAACTTCAGAAAGATGGCATCCCAGAATTTGGAAACACCCGGACGATCCCATGCTAAATGAATGAAGTCTGCCGCTGGGTGGCCACATCTATCACAAGTCGCCCCGCCCCTCAAGCCGTACCTGTGTAATCTCTCTGGCGTATAATAGACTCTATTTATATATTTAAAGTGGATCAACCTGTGCTTGCCATGTAGTGATATCCGATGTGTACCAGCACAGCAATACGACCACATGGCATCATTTATGACAGTACCTAGGTCCCTCTGCCAGGCCAATCTGGCCTTGGTGTATTGCTGGGTTCTCTGTGACATCGCCATGCTATATAATTTTGATATCAGCCTGCGGGGACATTTATGTTTGATGAGATACGTTAATTCCGGATCCTCAGGGGATTCCGCCATATCGTCCCCTAGATGCTGCCGCCATGCGCCCCTCACCCTATGGAATTGAAAGAGCTGCAGTTGAGTAGGGGCAACCGCCGCAGCAGCTACCTCGTCCCAAGTCTTAGCAATGCCATCAACGAACATCTCCCCCACCGTGTGGATTCCTAACGCTTGAAGGGCCCGCACTGCCCCTCTATCCCTGCAAGGAGGCAGCCACACCGCCCAGTCCAGTGACATTATCGGTGAGTATAATAATGCCCCCGCCGTTTGCTGCAGTATGCAGTGCCATGCGCCCCGAGTTGAATTGAGTGAGTCTAAAAATCCCATTCTGCGGTCAGTCGGTTCACAGATGATCGCCGGGAGTGGTAGTGGGTGAGCAAACAATCTCTCTAGCCTAAGATATGGAACTGATTCCTCACCGTGTATCCAACTGTGCACCTGAGCTCCCTGCGCCACCCTGTAGTGCAGCTCCAAGCCCGGCGCACCCAGACCCCCCATATAATAAGGCAATGTCAATACACGCCAGCTAACACGCGCCTGCTTGCCCGCCCACGCTAATCGCAACAGGGATTTATTAAGCCTGGCAAAGAAGGTGCGCGGGAGCACAATAGGGATATTAGTAAACAGGAATAGGAATCTGGGCAATATTACCATCTTCATAATTGATATCCTACCCACCAGTGACAGAGGTAGCCCAATCCAAGTCTCCACATCATCTTCTAGCTTATCAATGGCCCTGCCATAGTTTTCCCTGAGTACTATTTCGGAGTCCATATGCAGCTGTATCCCAAGGTATCTGACCGGGTCGTCAGACCATTGAAGCGGATAGTCCATCTCGAATTGTGTAGTGGACGGGGTCAATGGGAACGCGATGGACTTAGTCCAATTGACCCTTAGGCCAGAGAGTGCCCCGAAATGTACCACCTCCCGCAGCACCGGTGACAAATTATTCTCTGGGTCCCGGACATAAAGCAGCGTACGTAGAGACCACTATCTTGTAAGTAGGGAAACTCACTCCTCTTAGACTGTGATATTCCCGAAGAGCGCACGCTAATGGCTCTGCAATCAGAGCGTATAGTATGGGTGACAGGGAGCACCCCTGACGTGTCCCTCTGGTGATCAGGATGGCGTCCGTAACCAGGTCACCTAGCCGTATTCTTGCAGTAGGACCCTTATATAGCACCCCAATCATTTGTAAGAAGACCGGTCCCAGTCCCATTCTAGTCAAAACTAGGCCTGGGCTAAATTTCCGTTCCGCTCGCGGAAATTGCGATAATTTGACATTTTCGCATTCCGCGGAGAGCGCGAAAATGTCAAAATTTCCGCATTCCGCAGCTTAGCGATAATTTGTTTCTTGCTCGCGCTGTAAAATAATACATTCTCTCGCGCGCGCGATCGCCTTACCTGAATCCCCGCGTTCGCCGACAAGTTTTCCCGATCCGGTCGCGTTCTCCACGAGATGTTGGATTGTTGGTAGCCATTTGCGCTGTCTCGCGACATTTCGCGCCCGCAGTAATGTCATTGGTCGCGCGATCACGTCTTTCTTCTCGCGATCATGCACCGCGATGAGAGTGAAAACAAGATGCCCTCGCCCGCAAGCAACCGCATGGGTAAGTTGGCGGGCCCCGACCACACAGAAAATACCGCGAACGGGCGGGAAAAAAACTTCCACATCTTCGTGATATTTCCGCGTGTTTGCGGAGATTTTTAACATTTTCGCGATAATTTGTGAAAGTTACTTTTGCAAATTCCGCCCACCCCTAGTCAAAACCTGACTCATAAAAGGCCATTCAACTGAGTCGAACACCTTCTCCATGTCGAGGAAGACGGCAAGTGCTTTAGAGTCCTGCCTGACATGTTGCATAGTGCCAAACACCGTCCGCAAATTGTAGGTGAGGTTTCTGCCAGGAACAAACCCTGCCTGCTCCGGAGCCACCAGCTCCGGAGTGAGCAGTGCCAGGCACGTAGCTAAGACCTTTGCAAATAGTTTAGTATCCACATTGAGCAAGGATAGCGGTCGGTAAGAACTGCACTCCTCTGTGGACTTTCCTGGTTTGGGGATAGCCACCAAGATGGCCTCACGCATAGACAGTGGCATCCGGCCCATAACACACATATCATCGAACAGCATCGAAACATGTGGGAGCAATAGGTCTATAAAGGTTTTGTAGAACGTGACCGTGAGGCCATCCGCCCCCGGCGCGCTATTCGCCTTCATGCCTGCCAGAGCTTCTAGTATTTCATCCTTCTCTATGGGAAGGGCAATAAATTCCCTATGTGAGTTAGTTAAGAAGGGTAACTGAATATGATCCAGATAGTCTTGTATACTCTCATCCATATCAGTCTGTCGTGAAGCATAAAGGATTGAATAATACGACTTGAAGCGCTCAGCTATGTCTGCTTCCTCAGTTAGCAGTTCCCCTCCTTCCGACCTAATCTTAGTAATGTTGGCTTTACCCCTCTGAGCTTTTAGTATATTAGCCAGTACTGAGCTGGGTCTTTCACCCTCGCCATACACCCTGGCCGTAGCATACTTCCCTAAATGCTTCACTTCAGCATCTGCTGCCTCATGGCATTCTGCTAACACCGTCTTCAGCTCTTCTGTAGTGCCCTCCGTAGCCATCGTCAGCTGCCTGACCTCTAATTCCCCCAATTTGCGCTCAAGGGTCGACAATCTCTGCCGAATATCCCGAAGCACCCCTGAATGCTTCGCGATGGTCACCCCCCTGATGTGGACCTTGAAGGCTTCCCAGACCGTTTGGAAACTATCAACTGAGCCAATATTGGTTTAAAAAAACGTTGTTATCGCTTCCGCCATTTCCTCCTTAAAGAGGGGGTCTAGCAGAGAGTACGGGGGAAATCGCCATGTAAATGGTGGAATAGTCTTCCTTGGCGTAGAGAGGATCAACAATATAGGGGAGTGGTCTGATAGGGTGCGCGGCAAAACCTGGCACACACGCACTTGTGGCATAAGAGACGTTGACGCAAGCCAGTAGTCAATCCGCGTATGCAGGTTATGATAAGCCGAATAGTGCGTAAAGCCCCCCTCAGTTGGGTTAAGCGTTCTCCACACATCGGTAAGTGCCATACTGAGCATTGCCCTGTCAACTATTTTAACCGCGGCAGCCGGTCCTCTGACCTTACATCCCGACCTATCTAGGCACGGGTTCCTGACCATGTTGAAATCTCCCCCCCCACAGAATTTGAGGCACTCCACTATCCCTCACTGTGTTGGCTAGTGAAGTGTAAAATTCCGGACAGTCATAGTTTGGACCATAAACATTAACCAACAGTAAATCGAGGCCTCTGCCCTGACAGCGCGTTATCACAAACCTACCCCCATTGTCTGCTGACAGCAATTGCAGCTTATAATCCGACTTAGAGGGAATCCAAGTCATGACACCCCTGGCTCGCGTTGTAAAGCCGGCTGCGTGAGCATTTCCCATCACCCCACTCGTACGCAGCATGGGGCTCTGGTTAGGGAGGTGCGTCTCCTGTTGGAAAGCCACATGGATGGTATGTCTATTAAGGTAGTGTAGCACTCTACGCAGCTTCCGATGATCATTAAGGCCTGTGACGTTCCAGGTCATTACTCTTAAGGAGTCCAGCGGACCCCGAACGGCAGAGTTTCTAGTCGTTGCTATCCTGTCTGGTACGCTTTGCGTCTCCCACTTAGTATTGTATATGGCATTTAGAGTGGAAAATGTACAATAATGGATACTGCATGGCTAACCTCTGACTAAAAAACCGATACCCACCCCAAACCCCCCACCCACAGCAGACCACCCACAGCTCACGCATGCCGCTCCCTATTTTAGGGACTTCCCACACCTCCCCCTACCCTCCCCCAACAAGTTAACTCCTCAAAACTGTGGTGTGCACTCGCGGGCGGAGGTCGCTCAGTTCTGAGTCTATAAAGGGATATCACCGTGTGCCCTGTCACGACCTCCAAGCGCAGATTTCAAGTCTCTGCTCCACCGCTGAGCCAGAATTTAACACTGTGTACATCAATGCTCGACCCGCGCCCTACAGCCAGGTGCACCTCTTGCATACCTACCAGACCCTTTACGTGGTGTGAGCCTTCTGTGGCCCAAACCAGTTTGCCTGCCCGCTCTCCCCGGTCCCCCATGCACGCGGCGTTTCGCTGACTGCAGTGTGGCCTGCCAGCCATTATTACAGTGCGCACACAGCAGTCTACAACCAAAGTCACCATGTCCACATAATCCCCCCTACCCACCACCACCCCCTTAGCCGTGTAAAATGAAAGGATTGCCACACATGCTTGCCATCTGTCAAGGTTCAGTCTTGGTGATCCAGCGTGCTCTCCGCCTCAACTCCCTGTAGCTGCCTCTCTGGGCTCAGCTTCCGCTCTTTACTCCAGTCTTTCAGCGCTTTCTGCAGTGTCTTTGGGTCAAGGAAGATATGGGTTTTCCCCTGCCGATTAACTCGCAACTTGGCAGGATAGAGCATCGCGTAATCCAACCCCATTTCCCACATCTGCTTTTTGATCGGAATAAACTGCCGTCGGGCCTCCTGAACACGAGCCGTAAAATCGAGGTAGAGTGAGATGGTCGACCCCTCATAAGACAGCGTCTTTTTCTCCCTAGCCACACGTAGGGCTTCATCCCTGTCTCGGTAGTTCAGTAGTTTCGCAATGATCGGCCGCCGCGGCGCACCCGGAGGGGGCCTCGGTCCCAGGGATCTGTGCGCCCGCTCCACCACGAACATAGTAGAGAACACTCCCTGTCCAAGCAGCTCGACCAGCAGCCTCTCCACGAAGCACTCCATTCGACCAGTTGGCGTCGTCTCTGGCAGGCCCGTAATGCGCAGGTTGCAGCGACGAGTACGGGCCTCAATATCCTCCATTTTATCCTGCAGCACCTGCATGAGACGCCCCTGTTTTCTGTGTTCTGTATCCAATGAAGTTTGCGCTTCCTCTACTTCTACAAGCCGTTGTTCCGACAGATCCAGTCTCTCTGCGTGTTTGTCAATGCGCTCCGCCATCCGATCCATTCTGTACGAAAGGGCGTCAATCTTTGCCCCTAAGGTCGTGATGCCGTTCTGCAACCCCTTCTCCATGGAGAGCAACAAGCCCCGGATATCCTGTTGTTCCTCCGACGGCGGTGCCGCGCTACTTTCTGCCCCCTCAACAGGAACCTGAGTTTTAGGGCGCTTCTGCTCAAAGGTTAGCTTTGACTGGGACCTGTCTGATTTGCCCATCTTGAATTCCTCCACCACCTGTCGCTACCCACCGCGTCCGCAACCACGCACTGAGGAGCTATATAGCTCCAGTTGACAAGTAGTTTTTTGCACCGGTAGACAGTCTCCAAAGTTGGCAAACCTGCGGCTCCACACGCTACACTTCAGCCGCGTCCTTAAGAGACCCCCACTTAAGCCGTTATGTCTGCCGCTGCTAGCTTTTCCAGGCCTCAGACCATATCAGCACGTACTCTTGTTGTCGACCAGCACATCCCGATCAAATAGGCACTACAGCAGAGGAACTCGTGCGCTAGGAAGCTCCTTGTCTCAGATGGGCCCCCCTCCTTCTCTGTTCCCCACTGGGACCCTATGCCTGAATCCCGTCTTCACCAGGTAACTCCCGAATGTAATCGCCACCCGGCGGCAGCCTGGGGACCCAACGTCGTACAGTTTGCGAAGATCGCGGCAGGAATCACAATCTTCCCTCCGTCCACTGGGGCCGTATGTCCAGCGTCACTGCACCGCCTCTGCTATCCCATCTCCGCTCCGGTGGCTAGCGGCATACAAGCTTCGTATCCCACGCACCATCCCCCTAGCACGCCTTCGCCGCCGACACTCTGTTGCTGCACACCTTGGACGTGTCAGGCATCCCCAGGAATGCAGCTCCCCAATTGCTGTGTCCATACCAACGGCAGGGGGCCTCCGACAGGCCCAGGTTGCCCCTCCCCTGCTCCAGTAGTCACTGCCCGGCCCTGCCTCGCCACCGCTTCCGACTGCACTGGGGCTCCCCTTACCGCTCCGTGGCAAGGTCGCCAGCAGTAACCCAATCCGCCGACTCTGCTATCACGGATGTCGCTGGGCGGCCGGTCATGCCCCGATGCCTCGGCAATCCGCCTCTCCTTGTCTTGTTGTGGCGATGCGCTCCTGCGCACTTCCCGGCGTTGTATGTCTGCGACAGTCCCCCGCTCGGCCGTCAATCGGGTAGAGGCACTCACTCCAGCGCGCCGCCTCCCTGGCCTCAGAGCAATCCTCAGCCGCCCTCACGGTGCTGCCGCTACTCTGCACTTGGCGCAATGCCCACGTCTGGGCCGCTGCAGCGGGGGCGATATGGAGGACCGGGCCCCTCCCCTCATCTAAGCCGCACGCACGGCTACGTCGTCCCGCCGCAGCAATCCCCAGAGCCCAGGGATTGGTGGCCTGTCACCGCTCCGAACTCTGTCGGCCAGCACCCAGCCTCAGCAGCGCCCCGGAGCTCCGGACTTTCCGCGCTGTGTCGCGCACCAGACCCGGCTCACAGGCCTCTTCGTTTGCATCAAGTTCTCAGCGGTGGAGGGTAGGATTATTGCAGGATAATTGTACTGCGCGCTGGAGCCCGAGGCTCAAGCAGCCATTTCCTTTGCTAGCCAAGCTCCGCCCCCTACAAAATGTTATGTTATGTGTATTTGTAAAGCGCACTATCACCCACAAGGGGGGCATGGCAGATTTCCCATTTCATTGACACCACCTGTTTGGCCAGGAGTAATGCAAGGTCTGTAAAGCGCTTTGTAGCTTTGCCTGTTTTGGGGGCAGTGGCACGCTGTGTCAAGCCGCTCCCAGCCCGTGGCTCGGGAGATGTCTGTCATTATAATGACCCAATACGCCCACAAGGACCCGCAGGTCCAGAACATGTGTACCAAATCCACTGGGTCTGGCCCACGTTGGGGTCACTCATCCACAAATGAAAGGTGTATATGATGTAGGTGTCGGGGAGCTAGTAAGGCCCTGTGCAGAATACAGAATTTATGTACTTGAAATGGGTGTTGTTTGGGGTCCTACTGGGGTACTTTGGAGTCTTTGTCACTTCAAGCCTTGGAATGGTTCCCCTAGGGAGTCCTCCCATCCCGTCGGCCAATGCCATGAGGGGGTATAGTGCCTAGGCCCTACATAACCAGGTCACTAGGCATCTATGATGTTCTATAGAATGTAAGGTGTGGAATAACAGGTTCAGGATAGGTTCCGAGCCCCAAACATTCCAGTGTTGTTATAGTGCCCCATAGGTCCGGAATGCTCCCACGTGCAAGCCATGGAGGTCCTGAAGCTCCTGAAACTTTTTCAGTGTGCAATTTGAGAAGAGGTCACTGAGCATAGTTATGTCGGCTTCCTCCCACACATCCAGCCGCCATCCGCTAGCAGCTTGCCCCCCCCCCCGAGGAAGTCCTCAAAGCGGTGAAAGTGGGGATAGGGAGCATAAGGTTCTGGCCTGCTGGAAAACCCACCGTACTGTCTAGCTGTGTGTAGAAGAAGTGAGTGGGGGGGTCACCCATCCAAAGGCCCAAGTAGCAAGATGTAAATGTGACCCTTGCAGACGCTAACCAGGGGGATCCCTCTCTTGTCTATGTGGTGGCCTGCCGGCCAGAGGGCTACGCATTGGAGTTGGACCACTATATACTATGTGTGAAATTTGGGGCGCTATACCGGTTTGGAGGGAGAGAGCCAAAGTGTTTGTAGCGCTATTCTGTTCCTGCCCACGCTCCAGATCAGGTCTATTAATAAGGGATCCAAGTGACTGAGGGTGCCTTCAGGGATCGTGACTGGGAGGTTTGTGAAATGGTAGAGAAGTTGGGGTAACATCACCATTTTCGTCAGCACCACGCAAGCGACCCGCCACTGACAACGGGAGAGTCGTTCAAAAAGAGATATGTGTCTTCAGAGAGCGTACTGTTTTGCCAAGGTTGTCCACTGGGAGGTCGGCCTCTATGTGATATATTTGAATCCCCAGGATTTTAAACATCTGTGGGGCCCAGGCTAGTCTCTTTGCCCCCAGCTGGATCTGCCTTGTTGGGAGCTATTCAGTTAACAAGAAGACAAGTGATTTAGTGTAGTTTTCTTTTGCCTGAGAGTTCGCCAAAGGCATCCAGATTTGAAATAAATTGGGTCAGATCTGTGTAAATGTCATGGAGGTAGAGTATCATTGATCTTCATACAGGGAGAGAATATGCATCTGGGTTCTCAGAAGAATGCCCCAATTGCGCTGCTAGGTGTTCTAGTGCCAGTACGAATAATAATAGGTAGAAGGGGCAGGTTTGTTGGGTGCTATGAATATAGGGTAGGTCTCTGATATATGGCAGCTCATTCTGGCACTGGTGGTGGGGTTGGAGTAGAGAGGCCAGAACTACCATAGGATTTGAGGCTCAAAGCCATACTGCAGAAGAGCCCAGAACATGTAATCCCAGTTTAGCGAGTCAAATGCCTGCTCCAAGTCAAGAGAAAGGCAGGCCACATTGGGCTAAGACTGGGAGTCCTGTTCTATGACAGCATACAAGTTGTATGTTTAAGGAGGTGTTACGGCTTGGAATAAAGCCATTCTGGTCGGTGTTTATCAATTCTGGAAGGATATGAAATATACGGTCTGCGATTATTTTGCTGAGAGTGTTATACTCTGCCGGGAGGATGGAGATCAGTCTGTTGGAGAAATGAAGGAAAGGAGGAGTCGCAGCCATTTTCAGGATTGGTATGATCTGGGTTTCTCGCAGGGTGGGCGTAAGGAGGCCAAGTTACCTAGCCGATTGGAACAACTGTAGGAGATAAGGTCAGTGGCGGCTCGAGCGTAGCCCCACCGCTTTGTAGCAGTGAAATAGAGGGGAAATAAAATGATAATTCAGGTTATTATCATTTTATTTTGTCCTACTTCCGGCAGCTTTGCGTGAGGAGGCAGGAACAGGGACAGAGTGGTAGCACCCTCCGAAGTGCGCAATGACCGCTTGGCCGGCACTGCGCATGTTCTCCATGCAGGCTGCATTACAGCCTGCGTGATGAACATACCTAGACTCCCAGTCAGTGTCTGCGTGCCATAACACGGCACTCGGACCAATCACAACGCTGCTAAGGCAGCGTTGTGATTGGCTTACTGGGAACCTGGGTGTGCTTCCTGTTCAGGCCAGCAAGAGAGGACTACGGAGAAGAGACGTTTTTTATTTTAATTTTATTTTTATTACCAGCTTCCCCTGCATCCTAACTCCCTTCTGACCCCACCCCCCTACCTCCGATCCATGCTGGCCAGCGCTGGACAAGGTGCTAAGGAGGTTTCGTAGGTCTTATAAAATTCGAGGGGTATCCCATCCGATGGGGTGAGTGGCCCCTCCGGAGAGTTCTGATTGCCTCTTCAATGTCTTGTTCAGTAATCGGCCTTCTACTGTGGGTTGACGGTCTTGTGGTACCTGGGGTAGACCCTCTAGGGGCAGGTACTCAGTCTCATGTGTACTGGGGGTCCCCTCCAGTACAATTTGGAGTAATATGAGCATTAGGTTGCATTAATGCCGCTTTGTGTGTTATGTTTTACTCTTCATGGTCTCTTATATTATTTATTTGTGTCCCATGGAAGCGGGGTGTAACCAGCCTAGCAAAAAGCCTGCCCGGCCTGTCGGCTTAGGTATGGGTGCGGGCCACATGTGCTGGCCAATCCAGGCACCAGATGGTGCTCCATCAGTGTAGAATGGTTCTTCCTATCTCTCTTCATGTCATCCCTCATTGTGGAGTCCATCACTACCTTTACCTCCTGAGCCCTCAGGGATCCCTAAATCTCCTGGAGTTGGATGTCTATAGCTCGTTGGGATCCCACCACTGTGCTGATGTATGGCCCTAGGAAGACCACTTTGAAAGCCTCCCACTCCACTGTGGGTGGGACATTGAGTTTGAATTGTGTTTAAAGAAGCAGACTTGGATACTGGACATGAAAGCTGCATCTTGCAACCACAGGAGTTGCAATTTCTATGACAGGACTGGGGTAGGCACTCTTCCCCAGTGCACATCGATGTACAAAGGGTTATGATCAGAGAAGGTTTAACCCAAATAGGATGTATCAGTTCCACAGAGCACTCTATGTGAATCAAACGGGCATGAAGCCTGTTAGATGGGAAGAAGAAGAAATATTACTTGTTGCAGGGGTGCTAGGCTCACCACTTGTCAGTAGGGGGCCGGTGATGTAGCTTCTCAAACAGGGCTGTTGCGTTGAGAGCCACTGGGGTGCCAGGGGTGGGTCCTGTCCAAGGAAGAAGCAAGCACACAGTTATAGCCCCCCCCCCTCAGGAGCCATAGGAGATCAGCCCATTGGGCCAGTTGGATGGAAAGGGAGCCTAGGAACGAAGGCTGGTCAGAATTGGGGGCATAGGGGCTCCCTAGTACTATAGGCTGACTTTCCAAGTGTTCCGGCTGTAGAATGTACAAGCCATCTTTATCTCCTTAGCTGCTAAAAGGCTTCGGCATAGAAGGGGGCACCAGGGTGCATCCAATTTTCCGCTCCGCTGGAGAAGATAAAATAGGAGGTATGAAAGACCTGGCTCCGCCAGTGGTGACACAATCGGTCGCTCTCTTTTTAGTCAAGGTGAGTCTCCCGGAGGAAAATAACGTGTGCCCTCAAGCACCTAAGAGTAGAATTTGTTTGAAAAAGAGGACATCAGCCTCCTCGTCCTCTGCAGAGAAATGATGGGGCGGTTCAGCCACAGTCATTGTGCCTTCAGATGGTGGTGCGATCCAAAGATGAATCGATATCTGCCAGGTTCCAGGCGGTTTATTTTTAGCATTGAGGAACGAGACCATGCGTCTCTAAGCACCTACGTTAAAGTCAGGAAAGACCATGACTCTAGAGGAGGCACCTGCGATTGGGTTGATCGACCTAGCTTTGCAGAGAATAAAGTCATGGTCTTGGAAGTTGAGTAGTCTGGCTGCTATTGGCAGTTCCTGGGGGTGGGGGCATCTGGTTGGCACATGGTAGGCCTATCCTACAGTATACACTGTTGAGATCTCACCTGCACCAGCCAGCACTTGCAGCCAGGATTCCAGGAAGGCTGTTTGAGGAGTTGTATGTGATCTGGCAGTTTACACTATGTGGGCCACATGGCCTCCATTTTATAGGTAGGGCACATATTTTGTGCTGGATCCTATCTCACAGTTTCAATGTGTCCTCTCTCAGTAGGTCCAGGGTCAAAATGTCTATTTAGGTTTCCAGGTTGGTTCATGACTACGAGAATGTCTGCGAAGATGAGATCTAACTTGTTGAGGGTAGACACAGTGGAGCAGGTGGGTTGAGAGGAGTTATTAGAGTCCCCTGGATGAGCCTTCAGTACCATATTTCCTCCACTGCATTGAGCTGTCGCGCAGCCATGCCAGTGATCTTTGATTTGCCCACAGCAGAGGGGAGTGGTGGAGCGCGGGCACAGAGCATCATGGATATGATATGCTGTAAATGGAGGGTAATTCATGTGTTGACCTGGGCCTGCCCGACACCCCAAGCGTGCCGGCATGAGCAGCCTCCTTGTCACTCCCAGACCTGTTGCGGCAGATGAATAAATCAGGGTGGCAGGGCTAGTGTTAATAGCTGGTCTAGGTGTAGCCCAGTTGCCCAGGTTCAAGTTTCCAGTGGGCAAGACCATCTCTTGACACTGCATCCCCAGTGCTATTCTCCTTCCTGCTCAGGCCCCCACTCACTATGGTCTTGTGGGCTAGGGAGGAGGTGCCTTCAGGGTGTGGTGTGGCCTCTGGCGTGTGCTCTGGCGTGTGCTCTGGCAATGGTGCATGTATGCTCTCTTCCTCTTGTTCGGTGACCTGCAGGTGGCGGGACCCAGCTTCTCTCCTCCTGGCATCCTGGACCTCGCTGATTGATTCCCCTAAACCGGGAGAAGGGGGCAGTCAATGCTGGGCTTCTGCTCCCAAATGTGCCCACCACGACCCCCGGCATGATGGAGGGGGCCTCACGTCCTTTTGGGCTTGGTGGTTCATCAGTTTTCAATGCCGGCAGGCTCTCAGACCATTGCGGGTAGCAGGCCGCCCAGGCCCAAGCAGGTGCCTCCTCCCAGTCCAGACTGTGCCCGTTATATAGCATTGTCTGGAACGCGACTGGTTTTGAGGATAGCCCCGCTACTGCAGAGTGGACTCCTCACACTTGTGGTATAGTTCAGGCAGCTCAGGAGTGTGACTGGAGGGAGCAGAATAATGAAAATTGGGATGGGGTCCAGAGCTCTGCTAGGTGATGGCCACCATCTTAGGCAGTCAGCCATGCCCCTTCCTGTCACCCTTATGCCCTAACCCAGTATTCCTGTACTTTGTAATAATTATACCACAAACCTTTAACCATGTAAGCTTACTACCATAGACAAAACAATGATATCCAATGCCACATCCCCTAACCCTAGTCTCCATCTCCTTAACCATAGACCTTTAACACTAAATTATTATCACAACTTCCAAATCCCAAACCCTTAACTGCTACAGCCTATACCTATAAATCCTAACCCTTAAACCTTTTACCACTTTCACTCTGCCCTATTTGGAGAACAAACACTTTGGAAAGAATTCCGTTTTCAAAGTAATTATTTTTCAAACTAATAATTGAGAAGTGTCATTTTTAGAAGTGATATTTTTGAAGATTTGACGGAATACCGAAATAAATAGGGTACTGAATGTATAAAAGGCCTACAGCTCTGCACGTCCTTGAGGTAGCAAAAAGAATTCAAAGGCTGTGTTTTTCATGCAACACATGCAATGCCTCTTCCTTATGAACACCATCAGACATCACCGTTTTCATTTCCCAGCCGTCTCTCATAGTAATGAATCATAGGCACTTCAAACTGATTAGCCATTGTACAAAACAATCTATAAATAACACATAGAGGACATCATACCAATCTGTATTGTCCCGATGATATTTTCTATGATGTTGAGATTACATATTAACCCATGCTGAGCATGGTATGGAGAGATAGGAGAGGAGGTTTGGGAACTCTGCATTTCAAATCTTTGTATCTCAGCACATTCCTTTCAGTCTTTTAATAATCAAACATGTAGCCTGGGCGCTGTGCTCTCTTAGTGTTGGATGTTTTAAATAGTTATTTCTTCCTGATTCACACTTGTGCCTAAGTTGTAAAATAAATAAATGAGGACCCAGGCCCATATTTATAGGTCTAGCTTGAGATCGGAGATGTCGCTAGACCTTATATAATCAACATGAAAAAGACATTTAAGAAGCACTAGCGGAAGAAGGACTTTGGCTCTGCACACACATTGGTTTACATCATTTAATTGGGCAGAAATTGTGTGCTTCCTCTGAAAGAGTGCTTGTATCAGTGGCGGCTCCTCCGCTAAGGTGGAGGAGCGTCACCCCACTGCTTTTTGCAGTGTAAAAAAAGGTAAAATAAAATGATAATAACCCAAGAATATTATTATTTTATTTTTCCACGTTGCGGCGTATTTGTTGGTGGGGCTATTCTCAGAGCTGGGGGGGGGGGGGGGAGTGGTATGCACTCCATATGTGATCATGAGTGCTTGGCAGGCCCTCTTGGGCCGCCCAAAACAGTCATGCGGACATACCGTGTTCTCCATGCAAACTGCAATAAAGCCTGCGTGGAGCTCATGCCCACCCCTCCAGCCCCTGGCTGAGCGCCGTGTCACAGTGCTCAGACCAATCAAAACGCTGCATTGCAGTGTTGTGATTGGCTGCAGAGATCCTGGGAGCCCTGGTGCTTCCTGTCTTCCCCAACTAGCGAGGCGTGGAGTTAAGTGATTTTGTTTTTTAACTCATCCACCCCACACCGCCCCACTGCTGCTTCCAGCCGCCACTGGCTTGAATTGCACTCTTATTGGCTCTTGGAGGGTTCCCCTCACCTAATATGGCCACCAAGTTAAAATGTAATGATTGAAAACCCCAAAGGATATTAAAACATCAAAACTCTTCGATAGCCCATGGGCCGTTGATAAATGGATGACATGAAGCCACCTCCAATTGAATGCCTCTAAAACCAAGATACTCGCCTCTGGTGACTGAAAAATCTACGACCCTCTCTGCACCTGGCCTGATGATCAAGGATCACCTCCAGAAATATCTAAGGAGGTAAAAAACCTTGGAATTTCCAAGGCCGTCAAACTGTCAATGAATCCAAAAGGGGCTATGGTACCCCAATCAAGCTTTCTCACAATGATAACACTGCAATGCATCTTTCCTCACCTAGGATTCCTAAACAGGGTTCAAGCTGCCATCTCTCTTGTCCTATCAAAACTGGACTACGCTATTGGTGTGTATCATGGCTCAACTTTGCCAACTATGAGAAGACTACAAAGAATTCAGAACCCTGCCGCTAGACTCCTCCTACATGTAAAGCTACAAGCACACATCTCCTGTGCCTTGAGGGCACTATACTGGTTGCCAGTTGCTAGAAGATCCTCTTTCAATCTGCTTTGTATTGCATGCAAAGGAATACATGGCAAAGGGCCACTCCTCTTCAGGAAGAAAATCAGCAAATACATACAGCACAGGAACCTACGCTTCAGAACGGTTTCCCCACATCATAATTCCGACATACAAGAATAAAATCATGGACTATGGAACTCCCTACCTGCAGCGGACACCATATAAATAAAGTGGTGGGGGGAAGGAGGCACGGGGGGAGCGCAGGATGGGTAGTACGGGTTGGGAGTTTAAAAATTAATAAAAAGTTAAACTTACTTGCTGCCAACCACCTCCTGCATTGCACCTACGTGCTGGTTCTTTCTGATCTCAGCAGACACTGGGACCATGTCACAGACTCCCTGTCTAATCCCTGTGCTGCTCTCCTGCTAGCTGGGCGAGCAGCACGGGTATCGGCCTAAGTGGGCTGGAAAGACACTCCGCTCAGGTCAGGGAGTCTGTGGAGTTTCTCCAGCTCAGCTGTTCAAAGTAGCTGGGTTGGAGAAACCGAAGTGTGCATGTGTGTTTTGGTCGGCCCGAGACGGCTGGCAAAACACACATGCTCACTTAGAGAGTGCACATAGCACTCCTCCTCTCGCCTCTTGTGCCCCGGCCCCGTCCCTCCTTGCACACGCTGGCTGAGCCAGCTGGTTGAAAATAAAACGATAATGAAATATCATTTTATTTTTTAGCTGCTTGCTCTGACCAGTGAGCCGCCCCTGCTCCCCAGCCATACAGATAAGATCCACAGACAACTATCTCCACTTCAGACGATTAGTTAACTACTGGCAACATGACAACTATACTTACAAATCAAGAATGTACCTCAGGAGTATATTCAGACATGACAAACTGTACTTCTCACGGTTGGAAAAGAGTTGTCATTCTACAAGCACACATCATTGTACTTTGAACAGTGTATCCTCTTATAAACAGGATACATTTAAATCAGGGGAAAATTATGTATTACACCACAAGATACATGTGATTATCAGATTATGTCAAAATTACGGCTTAAATGTACACATAGGTGTATATATAGAGGGTTACGTTTCTATATATGCTGCACGCGCTGCTGTTCATGTTATCTTGCAGTTAATGTGATTTCTTAGCGCAAGATGCATCCTTGTGTCCATTTCGGACAAAAGGGGACACTTTTGTACTAAGAAAATAGCGCTAAATGCAAAATAACTCTTCTCATGAAATTCCGCATAATTGTGTGGAATGTTTAAGCAATTCCTTGTGATTGCGCTAGACAGAATTACCCGAGTTATCACCACCCCTCATTTATACTAATAGGACCATGCGAGCCTGCATTTTACTTTTCATTTCCACTATTCATTTGGGTTTAAAATGTTTGTATGCAAATTGACGTGCCCATAGACATCTGACAGCAGGTGTGATCTTCGGGACACATCTTCGTATATTCTACATTTTGGCCTGCACACACCACATTCATGTTATTACATTACAAGATCCTAACTCTCAGGTTAACACAACAAAAGATTATATGCGGATTCATTCTATGTGATTATAGTGCACCTCTACAATGAAAATTGGAATGAAAATTGGATTTTTCGCTACATCACTACTTACAAGCAACTCCTGCGGCTTTAAAACCTATTCCTCAAAACTGACAGATCCATGCACTACAGGTGATGGTGCAGGAGGACCTTTGCTATGTGACGTCTTAAAGTTATAAGAACCAGTATTTCAGTTTCAGGGGAAATGTATCCAGGCAACAATATATGATTATAACAATTAATTACCAGACCAAACTTGGGGTTATGTGCGGTCCCAATTTAATCTTGTGAAATACGTTTCTCACACATTTATACTGTTTGCTGTGATCAAAGATGCACACTTTCTATTCTGCCTCTCCGTTTAAGGATCCGATCCTTTGATCTCGAGGGCATGGATTCCTAGGGAGTATCACCAGTCTGCCCCGTTCCATTTATAATTTGAATCGGTTAAATTGGAGAGCCCTGCTATTTTCATACAGGCGAAATGTAGCTTTATAAATGGAGTCTGGGAATTAAGCGGTAATGGCACATTAACCTACTTTTCCATTTTACCAAGAATTAAACTGAAAAATAGCAGGGGCGTGGCTTCAGGTGGGTATTTGAGATGTTACCCCCCCCCAACTTACTGCTCTGGAGAGTACAGATATTCTTTGTAATACAAACAATGGCACATACAAAACTTTAAATGAGGAAGGGAACGCAACAAGTAAAAAAAATGTAGGCCTTGAAACAAGACTGGACCACATTCTACTACTGCATTCATCTTGGGTTGGAGGGTCATCGTTCTGCGCTTCTGGGACTGCTCTTGAGATTACGTGGCCCCTCAGTCTGGTGTATTATACCATCAGTCTAGACAGGCAGATAAGGTACATAGACACTCTAATGGGATTTAATGTTGGTATAAGCAATATTTCAAGTCTCCTGAGCAGATCAAGCCCAATTAAGTGTCTGTGCGTGAATGGAGAAACTCATCTCAGCTTCTGAGCTGCAGAGTTCTGCACTGACTGGAGCTTCCTAAGCAGGGCTAGAGGGCCATTTACAAATATGGCTTCCCGTCAATGGCTTAGCGAGTGTGCTCTGGTGCTACTGCAAGCAAGGAAACGGGTTCCAAACCTATGGTGGCATAGTAAAAGGCAGATATGGGTAAGTGCAGGTGACCCCTTAAACTCATTGGCCTCCTGGACCACCACAGCTCCAGCACCATTGATTGCTAGGCCCCAGCTTTCCATGCTCAAGAAGAATCAACAATGGCATGCACTAATAATTCCACATCCAGGATAGACGTGAGTGAATTTATACCTCGAAGCATTTTTAGGTAGAAAAATAGAGTCTGAGCAGCCTAGGGCAGTTGAAGAAGGCATGTTCAGATTGGACAGATATGAGACCTGCAGAGTTCATCTAGATCATCTGGCACATATACTCACCAGCCATTAGTGGCAGGTAACAGTGCCCTTAAATTAAGCATTTCTAACAACTCAAGAACATCAGTTCTTTCGTGACCTGAGTGAGTTTCAGACCGAGCAATTCCATCCATAGAACCTACCTGCCAACCTTATCAGGGAATACAAGCCCGGGGATTGCAATTTCTTCAGACAACTGAAATAGGAGAGGCTATCTTTATACAGACCGAGCCAGCACTAGGTGACCACATAGAGCGCCACCAGCAGGGAGTGCCAGAGTGCCACAGAAAGCCTTAATTATAGGTCAATTGTCCGGCGAAGAATCATCGAAGCGGCCCTACACCCATGTGATGTCAGCAGCATGATCACATTTCTGTTAAATCCTTTCATTTGTGATGTGAGGATCATATTTAATAGCAATATACAGCCAACCCCACTTTCCTGTAGACAGCAACCATGGATGGCTCTCTCCGGAAGGTCAGACCATTGACTATTGAGGTCCATTGTGGGGGACTTTTCTCTGGCAGAAAAAAATGCTCAGGCAGGGAAGAGGCAAGAACTGCTCAGCTCCAGGCATTTCCTGGCCCTTAATCAATGAAGCAATCAGATCTGTTTCAGTTCCCCAAGCCTTTCCTCGCTGCTAAATTGGAAAATGTAAAAACGCTGAATGTAAAAGGTGGCAAAAAGTTAGTTTATTACAGCACGATTGAACAGAATTCGATGCCCTCATGGAGGCTTAAGCCTGGGTTCTCATTCATCACTTACTTAAAAGTGGCAACAAGGTTATTGCTCTTCCTTGTTCAGCTGCATATCATTTTCAACGACTACCAATAAAGGGAAAAGCTATTCCCTTAAAATCTGAAGCCCTCTTGTGTGGGGACTGTTGTTCTTCCTTTATACCTGTCATTGCAGTTTTTACAACAGCACCATGAAGTTAAATATTTCTTTTTAGCATTCCAGCATGGAGTTGTCTTCTAGTGAGACCAGCGCAGCTTGTGGCTGAAAATAATGCTGTTAAGGCGTAGCCTGAAGGGGTGAGGAGTGCTATGCACGTGTATGTTAAATTATCTGTTTTTTTTATAGCGCCCTCCACCATTAATCTCGAACAATACTACAGGTGCATCTGGGCGCTATAAGCTTGGCAGATCAGTTTTGAAAAACGACGCACGGCGAAAACTTTTCCAATGCTCCACTACTCCAGTGCTACTTTAAAACTTTAGTGTGTGTGTTAGCTCAAACGGTGTGCCCACAGGGCAGTTTATTGGACAACGGATCATTGAAAACACAGGTTTCCAAACACAAAAGTTTAATCTATAAGTTGTTTCCCCAGTCATCAACCATTATAGCAATTATTTCTCTTTTCTCATTTTTTTTAAAACAGACTTTTATTGAACTTTACAAAGTAATACAAGCAAACCTCCCGCTCGCTGTCGGGCTACCCAGATGAACCAGGATGTAGGAAATCAGCCAACCCGCCAGTCAGAGCACAACAGCATATCTCTCTTCCCACAAGGCATCTGTGCCATAAGGCAGTCTGTCCATAAGAGTGGTCCATTATATTATTTCTCTTTTCTCATGATGCTTAAGTGTGTCCCAAGGATTATAGCTACAAGAGCAACCCTCTAACCCATGGGAACCTGGGTATACAATCCTTATGTGCCTCAGTGGTTCTCATAGTCAGCCATACAATATTGTATATTATATTTGATAAAGATTGTAAAATATGAAAAAGGTAAAAAGGGGTTTGTGAAAATGACACTCACCAAACTTAGTCAGCACTTGGGCCGTACTGGGAACCAAAAGCAGCCCTGGCAATTTTCTCAGACTAGCTGCTAGTTCGCGGCCATACCGGGGACCGAGATTCAGACGTATACTCACGTCACCACAACTAAGATTATTGGTGCTGGATATACGGAAGTCACGATTCACCAATATTTTATAGACTACGTATGTTCTTCCAGACTGATACACCGTATTTCCTGCCCTAGTGGCCAGGACGGAAATATAACTGGTCCTAAGCCCTGAGGAAGTCGCGGGCACTCCCGGGCGACGAAACACGTGTTGGCTGGACGAAAAAAGAGAAGATATAATTAAATTGCAACAATCATGAAATTGTTTTGTGTACACTATTTGTTGACAATACATCAGCATGTGATATAATAGTTGTGCTCGGGTTTTGATACAATATTGTGTGTGATCCCTAGGGATTACGTATTGGGAGTGGTGGGTGACCCTTCTTCCCTTGAGCACCTATAAGATAATCCATACCTAATATAGTACTGAAAAGGGCAAGCGCCACTACCAACCAGGGACCTTTCATCCATTTATTGTGATATTATAGCTGCTAGTGAACCACTGCTGCAAAACCAGCCCCAAGTAACAAATCCATACTCCACAGCTGCAGAACGGGCCTCCACCATTCCAGCCTCCCGGGGAGACGCCCGATGACCGCTACGGCCAGTCCAGCCCTGATCAGCACTGCCATAGACAAGTCACATACATATAATAACTAAATAAACAACTAACAATAATAATCACAATTGACACTAACGTATTTTAGTGATTTTTTCTATTGCTTTTTACATATAATTCATAGTTAATCTAGAGCCCCAATTAACGTCATTGGTAAGTCTAGTGTGCATTTTAAATCTATATAATATGCCCTAAGTGTTAAAGGACACAACACAAGCAAATAACAAACACAAGAGTACATACAGAAAGAAAGAAGGTTGTTAGGCAACAGACAACTTTTCAAAATGATTAATAATATCAATGTTTTACAGAAGATAAGCAAGTTTGTCTGTTTATACTGTTGGCAATGTTTCGACCCACAACTGGATGTAGGGATCTCATTAAGAGATCACAGATGCTCTGGAGGTAGCACATTATTTGAAATAGGATGCATTGTCCTTGTTTGCACCCAGTGCACCATTTTAAAGGCACAGGCCAGGACAGTGTGCCATTAATTTAATACGGCCCGTGAACTGCTTACGTTTGCATCATATCCTTGATTGTGTATCACTGAAGAACACCCTGAAAATTTTGGTATCAATGATATAGCAGTTGTGCATGTCATACAAAGTAAGCTACAGGTAGCACAATATATTTTTCAAATGTACACTGGATAATTCAGCCAACTAGAAACATGGCATTTCTCTACACATCTTTTGAGAAAAATACACCAACATCTCCCAGAATCTGCTGACCTTCAAACTGAGTATAACTCTCTTCATACTTTGACCAAACATTCAAGTGAGACATCCTCATGCTTGTCCAAACATTGTGTTAAATGAGGCTTTTAACATTAGGCTTGGATAAAGAAAAAAAGGTGCACACCTTTAATTATCTAAAAGGGCTTACAATACGTAACCAAGGTTGTATGTAGGCACGGTCAAAGGGATACTAGGTAAGATAAAACAAAGAGTAAATTGTTCCACATCCCTTGTAGTCTTTTGCAGGCCACACTTTGAACCAAGTTGGCTAGTGTGTTTGTCAGAACCCCTTTAGAGGGCCATGGGGCAAGCAGGAGCTACTGGGCCTAGCCATGGATGTTGAGGCGTTTTACTCCTGATGACCCGGGGCCCAACCTACTATGGATCTTGAGCAATTGGACCAAGTACTTTTCAGAGTGGGTTGAGCAGTCTAAGACTTCTCGGAGGGAATAACACCGGCTTGCAACTCAAATATGTTCAGCAGCAGAAATAAATAATCATCCAGTCAAACACTTACTTTTTATTTTAAAAAAAGGAGTATTTATATACAAGCACAAAGTAAAATACTGCATTCACAAACAATATACACAGTACCCTGAGGTCAGGGCTCTAATAATTTATAGGCAGGTTCTTGAGTCCCACTCCCTTCTCGCCAGTGGTAGTTATTACTCATTCACTACAGGCACCATTTAGGTTAAGTACTAGTAGTAGTCCAAGTCTCAAGTGTCCCACTCCGACTCTTATTTCATGTCAAACTTTTTACAGTACCAAGGCACTATATGGCAGGCAAGTTCCCCAGGGCCATCTGACCATAATTCAGTCTCACCCACACTAGTAGGATCAGAACAACTGGAGTCTCTGTGTGTGCCCGCTTCATTGGCACTGAAGCTGCCGCGGCTGTCTCCAGTAAGTTCTTCACACGTGACCCGAGAGGAGCAGCAGCCAAGTGTCCTCCAAATCCTCACACATGGTTGTATGGAGGCAGCAGCCGGTGGGTCCTCGATGCTCCTCCGATACTGGTACATTTTATGGGATCCTCCCCACAGGTAAGGGTCCGATGCTCTTGCTGCTGGTCCTCATTTGGGGCTTGGGCCAGCTCGGGTCACTAAAGTGACCTCCTTCTCATGAACATGTCTTGACCAGACCACCCTCCTTGCCTTATCCCTATGCCCCCGCCATACGGGGTCACTGTTCTCGCTCTGTACATCAGGTATGCCTGATCGGTACAGCAGAAATATTTACAGCGGCCCAACCTGGCATACGGGGTCTCAAACTTCCCTCCGCACACAGGCTATGGCCCGATTTACATATGTAGTAATCTTCACTGTGGCACCACCTGGCATGTGGGCTTGCATACTTCGCTCTGTCCATGGGCTATGACCTGATCCAGTTGACAGCACTGTCCACGGTGGCCCCAACTGGCATATGGGGTTGCCAACTTCAAATCTGCACATGCGTGCTGTTCCAATCAGGGCTGCAAAATTCAGGGCTTACTTAATGGCAGCCCTCCTCTGGCATATGGGGTGAGGTCACTGACTTTTCCCTGCACACAGGCAATGACCCAATTGGCACAGCAGCCATATCAAACCTTGCTACAGGGGTCCAATCACCAGTATTCTCCACTGAACAGCTGTCCTTTCAATGCTCGTCTCTTTCTCACAGGGCACGCTAGTCTTGGCAAGCAGGTAGGCACTGGTGCTTCAGGCTCCAGGGCCATGTGGTCTTGGATTCCCCAGTGGGATATCCTTTCACCAACCTGGGAGACTGGCTGGCCTTGGCCCCCAGTTCTGTTTGCAGGCAAAAGTCTTTCAGGGTTTCCCCTCCTCGCACAGCCCGACTGGCTGCTTGATAGTTGACAGTTTTGGGGGCCTTCTTACAGTCCATTTTCTGTCACTAAATGTGATTTAGAGTCTGAGTCTTTGAAGTTTATGTTGGGGTTCTGCTTCCTTTTGCTGTGCCCTCTCCTCTTCCTTGTTCTTCCTCCAGAAAGTAGCCTGTCCCAGCAGGAGTGACGCCGAATCTGATAGGCCCATAAGACAGGCCATAGAGGCTCACACCTGGATATCAGCCACAGTAATGTTTATCGAAAGATTACACCAGGGACTCAGCCCTAGTCTTTATGATTCTCTTATCAGCCCCATCTCCTCCCTGAGGTGTGCCCAGGCCTCTTCCCAGTGGCCTCTCTTTAAATGTAAGTGTACCCTTTGAAGTGTACTGAAGAGCCTTGATCTCCCTTCCTCCATAGTGTGTTCTGCCCCGATCACAAGAATGCAGCAATCCACAAGTTTGGCATGAGGGAATTCCTCTACCTCCTCATGTTCCTCCAGTTAGACCCAGAATCTTCCATGTATTGTACCATTCACATGTTCAGATACAGCCAGCACAATTTATTCAATAAACAAGCACTGCACAGCACTGCATCATCCCTGTATCATCCCTGTATTGTACCATTCACATGCAGTACCCTTTTACCACGGAGGGTAGTGCTTTGGGTGCCCCTAACAGTGCAAAAAGACCGCAATCTGTGAGACAGGCCTATGTCATGGCACACACGCATGATCTATGTTCACCAATGACAACAAAAATCAGGATCTAGAAATCATTAGAGTTGGGGCACTCAAGTCAAGGGTACGTGTTAGGGGTGGGCAGAATGTTTTATTCTGCCTGCAGAATTTTGGTCACTCCACGTTACTCTTTAACGTGGAGTTCCGGCCAAATTCCATTAATCACTGTGTGGCAGAATTTTTCTGCTGTGGGGTCCAGAGTAGGGGTGGGCGGAATTTGCGAAATCCACTTTTGCAAATTATCGTGAAAATGTTTAAAATTATCGCAAACAAGCGGAAATATAGCGAAGATGCGGAATTTTTTTCCCAGCATGTTCGCGAGATTTTCTGCATGGTTGCGGGTCGCCTACTTACCCATGTGGTTGCTCGCGGGCGCGGCCATCTTGTTTTGAGTTGTCTCGCGGTGCATGATCGCGAGAAGAAAGACGTGATCGCGCGACGCATGACGTCACTGCGGGCGCGAACTGTCGCGAGACAGCGCAAATGGCTAAAAACAATCCAACATCTCATGGAGAACGCGACCGGATCAAGAAAACTTGTCGGCGAACGCAGGGGTTCAGGTAAGGCGATCGCGCGCGAGAGAGAATGTATTATTTTACAGCACGAGCAAGAAACAAATTATCGCCAAGCTGCGGAAAGCGGAAATTTTGACATTTTCGCGCTCTCCGCGGAACGCGAAAATGTCAAATTATCGCAATTTCCATGAACGGAACGAAATTTTTGCCCAGGCCTGGTCTAGAGCTGGCGGGCACGAGCGAGATTTGGTGTCCCCTAGCGTGATTTTTTAACAATGATCGTCGCAGTCCGTCATGGTCAGTGGGTTGCATTTCAGTAGATTTGCAGCCATTCTAGTAGATTTCCTACTCGAGCAGCAGCAAAATCAACTCAAATGGCGGCATTCTCTTGTACAATCCATAGTGCCGTTGCTCTGATTTTCAGTGCTCCTCTCGCTACTGCCGCTAAATTACAGCGCGAGCAGCATATTTTCCGCCTGTTGGCAGAACTCCACGGAATCTCGTGGAGTTTTTATTTAACTCCACGGAATTTGTTGGAGTGAAACTCCACTAGTTCCGCCCTCCCCTAGTACACATCCATCACCATCCATGCCTTTTCCGTCCCAACAGTATGTGGATTTGAAACTTGCACTGCTGCTGCCCATTAACTTTTGTGGTGTGGTTTACAACCCATCTGGGACAGATTTCCTCTTTACAACATTCATTACATTATCCATACATGACCCATAATAATCTATAAAGTAGTGTGTAGGGTCTTACTAAATACCTGTACTACCTTTCGGGTATAGGCCTACCTGCGAAACAAAATTTGTTGAGTGCATATTATCATAATGAAATGAAACCACAAATACAATGCAATCGCTGGCAGACAGCTCAATGCCAACCTCCATACAAAGAATCGAGTGTAGGTCCGAGCCAGGCACCAGAATGAAAAGACTCGGCCAATCACAGACTAATATAGGGGTGCATATTGATATTTTAGATTTATTTAGCATATTTGCTTGAGTGTCTAATCCACTTTGGACCTTTTAGTCCATCCTAGGAGAGCAAAGACTCCACATGTTGATGTTTGCAAACAATATCATTCTTTTTCGTCTCATCCCACAAAACTGCAGAGAAAACTATCTGCTCTTATTGACTCTATGGTTCAGGACACAATTTGGGCACAAACGAAATCATGGCTTCTGGCAGCAGAAATGTGAAATAAACATGAATGTGGGTTTTGAATAAAGCAGGAATAGAAGTGGTATGGGAATATCCATACAGGTTTGTTCATATATATATATATATATAAAACTGTGCCTAGGTCTCTGCTCAGAAGCCAAAAGTCTAGATCATCACTGCTTTGTGTCTTTACATCTCTAGGCAGATGGGAAATTGACGTTGTACTTTAATTCATTACCTGAAAACCTCCAGCAATACTATTATGGCTTTACAGTGGAGAGCTCTGGTAATCCCATGTATCTGTGATGGCGAGTATTTCCATTAAAGCCCTACGGCCAGTGGCCTAATACAGAGGTGCCAATTCCGATCCGGTAAAAACCGGGTACGAACCGTCGGACGGAGCCTTTTCTCCGTCCGACTCGTACCCGGTGCGAAATCCATCCGAAAATGCAAGTACGATTCATACGGAAACACCATTTCCGTACGATTCGAACAAAACACCGACCGAACAGAAACTAAACACAATTCCGATCCTGAAAGGAGCCGACGTGACGTCGGTACGCATCCAGCCTACGTTTCACGAACCAGGAAGTACGATTCGAACCGACGTCATCCCGCACGGAAAATATTTACCGGCTGCCAAAAACTGCCGGGAAATCAGGACGACACACGCAAGGAGCAGCTGGACGCGACGAACAGACATGGACCCGAACCTACGTGCCATCCCTGCCCTCCTAGCAGTCCACCTGGCGTACAGGAACCGACGCAGACGCCGCAGAAGGTCAGCACAACAACCAGGGGCAAAGGGGGGGGCAGGGGCAGGACACACAACACCAACACATGGTACCAAATCACACATGGCCTGGACATACCTGACCATCAGGGCCTGGTCACTTCCAGGGGGTGGGGGCAAGGCCAGCAACGCAAGCGTCCGCCACAACGGAAGTGGATGGTCACGCGAACCGGTACGTACCCTACCCAGGCCGCAAGAGCGTGGGTACGGAACGTACCACGCGTCCCCCTACGTCACTCCAACAATAGCGGTACGGCCCGTACCCACGTCAGAAAGGCCTTGGTACAGCTCGTACCAGCATTGCTGGGGTCATGTAGGGGTACGCGTGGTACGACCCGTAGCCACGCCCCCAAGGCCTGTGTACGGTGCGGACCCCACGGCCCGCAACAATGGTGGGACGCACCGTACCCACACACCAAAGGCATGGGTACGGCCCGTACCCAGGCACGCAGAGCGTGGGCAGGGGTATGTACGGACCGTACCCCCACCCGTGGAAGTACGGCCCGTACCCCCACCCGTGCATGTACGCCCCGAACCCCCACTCGTGTATGTACGCCCCGAACCCCCACCCGTGTATGTACGCCCCGAACCGCCACCCGTGTATGTACGCACCCAAGCGCCACCCGTGTATGTACGCCCCGAACCCCCACCCCACCCTGGTATGTACGCCCCGAACCCCCACCCGTGTATGTACGCACCCAAGCGCCACCCGTGCATGTACGCCCCGAACCCCCACCCCACCCTGGTATGTACGCCCCGAACCCCCAGCCGTGTATGTACGCACCAAACCCCCACCCGTGTATGTACGCACCAAACCACCACACCAGCCGTGTATGTACGCACCAAACCCCCACCCCAGCCGTGTATGTACGCACCGAACCACCAGCCGTGTATGTACGCACCGAACCACCAGCCGTGTATGTACGCCCCCGAACCCCCCCCAGCCGTGTATGTACGCACCGAACCACCAGCCGTGTATGTACATACATGGGTGGGTGTTTGGTGCGTACATACACGGCTGGTGGTTCGGTGCGTACATACACGGCTGGGGTGGGGGTTTGGTGCGTACATACACGGCTGGTGGTTCGGTGCGTACATACACGGCTGGGGGGGGTTCGGGGGCGTACATACACGGCTGGTGGTTCGGTGCGTACATACACGGCTGGTGGTTCGGTGCGTACATACACGGCTGGGGGGGGGTTCGGGGGCGTACATACACGGGTGGGTGTTTGGTGCGTACATACACGGCTGGTGGTTCGGTGCGTACATACACGGCTGGGGGGGGGTTCGGGGGCGTACATACACGGGTGGGTGTTTGGTGCGTACATACACGGCTGGTGGTTCGGTGCGTACATACACGGCTGGGGGGGGGTTCGGGGGCGTACATACACGGCTGGTGGTTCGGTGCGTACATACACGGCTGGGGGGGGGGTTCGGGGGCGTACATACATGGGTGGGTGTTTGGTGCGTACATACACGGCTGGTGGTTCGGTGCGTACATACACGGCTGGGGTGGGGGTTTGGTGCGTACATACACGGCTGGTGGTTCGGTGCGTACATACACGGCTGGGGGGGGGTTCGGGGGCGTACATACACGGCTGGTGGTTCGGTGCGTACATACACGGGTGGGGGTTCGGGGCGTACATACGCGGGCGGGGGGTGGTGGGGTGTTCGGCGCGTATGCGGGCACATGTCTCCATGGTTGCTATGGGAGTTCGGTTCGGACGGTGTTTTTTGCGTACGGTTGTGAAATGGGGAGGACGGGAGGGATCGTACTTGCGCAGTCGGACTTTATTTTTCCGCACGGTGGGTTTCTCGCCCGGGGACGTGTCGGTGACTTTTCCCGACCCGAGGACGTGTGGGGAAATCTTCCCAATGCGATTCGTATGGACTTTTTTCCGTTCGAATCGTACTTGGCAGTTTGTACGCTACTTTGACGATTCGGACGGAAAAAAATCCGGATACGAGTCGGACGGGGAATTTTTTTACCGGATCGGAATTGGCACCAGAATGTGAGGTGGGGCGGCGGGGTCCTGGAGTATCCCATATCGCACAGTTATTCATTGAAATTGGGCTGAATGGAGGCCGTCTGGAGGATTGGGGGACACCTGTAGGGTTGTGGGCCCCTGAAGGATAGGGGCCCTATTCGCCGCAAGGGTGGCAGGGGCCTGTGTTTATGTCCACGCCTGGAACTCGGAATAGTGGGTTTAACTTTCAGAGTGTCTGCAAATAAAAACGCTGAACTCGGATTTTGACATGTTTGATAGGAGACAAGACAGGTTGCTTAAAAACATGGATGCGCGCCCCTTCATTACAGCAGTAAAGGACGACAGTGGATTTATTTGATATTACAAACCAAGATATCATTTCCTAAATTTCCAAGTTACGGTGTAAGAACTGGCTCTGAAATGTAATGCGACTTAAGAATTTTCACTCACATCTTACACACTGTATGGAAATTATTAGGCGCCTGCTGCCAGTATGTGGAACAGCTGCTGCGACTAACACACAATTCCTCCTTAAGGCCAAAATGGATGTAGAGGAAAGATGCTGTATTAAGTATGAAGCAGGAGTGGTGCCAATAACAGATAACTCATAGATTTTGGTCTGTTGCTGTCAACAATCTGTCATCACAAACTCAGGACACGTGCCTTGTGAAAGATCGGATACCTTATAATTATTAGTTCTGTTCTCAGAATAGATATTTGAGAACGCTGTGTACCAATCTGACTACTTGTACTATCTCTGCAGTAATGCCGCTGTATAATCTAGCCACAGGTCAAGGTATTTTATACGTATTTTAAAAATGTTTTCAAAATGTGAACATGGTTTGCATAAATTGTTTTATTATGTCTTGCTTTGCGGACTTTTCCATGAAATACAAAATTAAACATCGCTGAAGGTGGGTGGATTGGAGGGTGTGGATTATGCGCAGTGTACATAGGCGGACTGAAAGTACAAGCATGCGGGCAGAGAATCAGATTATCTAACAGACATTTTGCTGAGTAAAGCAAGGCATAGGTCTGCTGCCTGTAACCAATAGGGGATAGCTCTGATCGTGCTGACGCTAGCTATGTTGTTTTAGATAGATGAGGTGATATGCCGGGGGCCTGCACTGAGTGAGCAAACAGTCAGCTGAGCAGGGAACTGATCAGCAAAAGATGCGTCTCAGCTGTGCTGACTGTTGCAAGTGCGCGGCAGTTCTGTGACAGGTGAAACACAGCTTTGCTGTCTGCACAGAGCAAGGAATCGGTTAACAGCGCAAGGGATGGCTGTCAGTAGCAAGTGAGCATGTGGCCTATTGCACCCGTCTCTGGACTCAGAGTCCATAATGCTGGTCTGTTTTCTGAACTTTTCTCAGGAGGACTTCAGGGATAGGCGAGTCTCATCTATACATTTACCTGCACAGAGGGACAGCGATCTATGCCCTTGCTCTCTCATTTATACATACATTTATTAGGTCTTGCCTAGCGTTGCAGCGCATGCGCCGCACACTTGGCGAGACCTATGCTGAAAGAGGAGATTTCAGAAGGGGACTTGAAGCCCCGCCCATCATTTTCATTGGGTTGCGTCAGCATTTATACTAAACGCTGGCTTCCCATTGAAAATGATGCTTTCTGGCCACTGACCTTTCTCCCTTTCGTCTGGCCCATCCGGACTGGGTCATCTGCTTCACGTCTGTCGTGAAGCACTTTCTTATCTTTAGGGGGGGCCATCTGTTTCTAATTAGCATGTCCTTAGCGCGGCCATGCTAATTAGAAACAGATGCCACCCCTAAAGATAACAAAGTCTGCAGGCACAACCCTGCACACTGAGGTCTCCTCGCTTCAGCGTCCCCCTCCTTCGGAGCACACATCCGCTCAGGGAGCCTCTCCTCGCTTTAGTCCCTCACCCCGCGCCTGCCTCAGAGCACACGTAACTCAGCAGACTGGTGACCTACATCTCACAGTCCCATTGCTCCCCCTTCCTCATTCCATCATCCGCATTATAGTGGACCAGACGAGCCTGATGGCGCAAGCCTTGGGGGAAGGTGGCACGTAATAATGATCTCCTCGCTTCAGCGTTCCCCCCTGTGGAGCACACGTCCGCTCAGGGAGCCTCTCCTCGCTTTAGCCCCCCCCTCCTCGGAGCACACGTAACTCAGCAGGCTGAAGGGCAGCACCTCTCCTCCGGCCCCGGGTGTGCTTGCACCTCTCCCTGTGTGTGCTTGCGCCTCTCCTCCCAGCCAGTGTGTGCTTGCACCTCCCCTCCGGCCCCGTGTGTGCTTGCGGCTCCCCTCCCAGCCCAGTGTGTGCTTGCATTTGTCCCCCGGCCCATGTGTGCTTGCACTTGTCCTCCGGCCCCGTAAGCGCTTGCACTTGTCCTGCCTCACCATTGCCGTGGCACTTTATTAACCTCCTGTGATGGATGAAAGGAAGCCACAGAGCGTGTCCGAGGACTGCCCTGGGGGTCAACGCTCGGTAATTAAAGACTCAGCAGGCGATAGAGGATGGCAACCAATGTGCCATTCCAGGTGTGTGTGTGTGTGTGTGTAGGAGGGGGGTCATGCGAGTGCGTGTGTATGTGTCTGCGTGTGCTTTTATGAACTGTAAATGTGTGGGTATCTGCGTGCGCATACATATGTGTATGTCTGCATGCTTGCGTGTGCCAATGTGTATATAAACCTGTGTGGATGCGCGCATTCATATATATGCATGTTTCTGTGTGTGTCTGTGTGTGTGTAAGCACATGCTTGTGTTTGTATGTTTCCGTGTGCCTCCGCGTCCATGTGTGTAAGCGTTTGTCCGTTTCCTGGTGTGTCTCTACATTTATCCCTACCACTACCCCTCGAGTTGTTATCTTTCAGAGTTGTTAGCAGATCAGCAGTGTTGGCTACTGTCTCCGACAATCATGAGCAAAAATCACCGAGAAATGTTAGACGCATTCACACAATCAGAGAAAAATAAATCACATGACGTCAAATAAATAATCAAGAAACATCCATATAAAAATCCCACGGGCCAGAGATAAACACACAATCAGAAAAGATATCTTATGAACAGAGAAACAAACACAAAACAATGAAATAATAAGAGAGACGGTTAAGAGAAACAGGCACAAACAGAATCTAATGTAAAATCAGAGAAACAGTCACAAAGGAATCCAATAGAAAAGCACGCAGAGTCACATAAAAGCACGCAGACCAGCTTATAAACACTTTCTAAATCAGGCACAATTCGGATACATCTTATTTAACCCAGTCACTTCCACCAACCTGTCCCTGAAAGCGGGTCATCCGAGGCTTAGATTTACAACTGCGGACAGCTAGGCTGCTGCAGCTGGCGCAGTAACCCGCTGAGCTATTTCACCTCCCAAGAAAAGAGATGCACCGGGGTTATGGCAGCCACAGCACTGTAAATACACTAGTGTAAATGCAATAGGTTTCACATTTAAACTTTTTTTTTAGCAATTGCCATATTAAATTACAATGCATTTTATTTATGTTTTACAAAGCAATCAGTGCTTAATTTGTTAAACATATGGCCAAGATTTAATAAACTTTTGCATCGCCCTTGCGCTACGCAAGAAGTCACAGGGCAGCTCAAATGATAATTCAAATTTACAAAGCCAAGTAAGGCCTAGTAAGTGTGGCCTTGTGTGGCTTTGTAAAGAAATGTAGTGCAACATAGCAGCTTTCACTCTGTTGTGTTACATTTCAGCTTGGGAGACATTGCATCGGTGGAGTATTGGCATTCCATGTATCCACTCTTGGATTTTGGTGCATTCACAGATTTACTAATGCTTGTAAACCTGGAATGCATCAAAATGCTACGCCTTCCTCAGTGTGATGTAAAGAGGAGAAATATCTTTATTTCTCTTCATTATTTTCTCTTTCCATGCGTGCTACGTTGTTCTCACAGAATGAGGAAAATGCCTCCAAGGATTGTTTTTGTGCAGGAAGGGTTGCCTTCCTGCACAAAAACAATCCTGCCTGTAATGCAGACACTGTTGCACTACTGGACAGGGATGCCTGCATTAGCGCTGAGCAGCACACTACGGCAGCCCAAGCAGAGAGTAGAAATGCTCCACATCTTTGTAAATATGGAGCATTTCTGCTCTCTCCCTTTCACGCAACGCAGCACAGCAACTTTGCTTGCTGCATGTGTTGAGTAAACGATTAATAAATATGTTTCTGAGTCCAGAGGGCCAACTTTTTTATGAGGAGTCCACTGTTGGTGCTTTAGAATACAGGTTTGCCTAGTGCACAGTATTAATTTTACCCCATACTTCATTTTTCGGCCACACTATGCTCCTTAACTCTTTATCTCACTCATGGAGGTTCTCTCTCTCATGCCTGTCTTCTCCCTTTGATAATGTTTTCATATCTTTCTCTTCTTCTTTCTTCCTTTTATGCCTTTACCTTTCTTTGGGCATTATCTGATGATGAAAAATAAGTACCCGCCCCTAAAAATGACTGAATGTGCCCACCAGCAGAATGTAATCCCTAGCAGTAATCATTACAGTTGTATATTCATTTCAGTGTGCAAGCAGAGTGTGTATGTCATTAAATAAGGAATTGAGAGATATGTAAATGATGTAAAAGCATGTGCCATACCCCCAAACAGACATATTTTTCAGTTGAAACGCTGGTTTTAAAAATAGCTCGTCTAATATGCGTAAATATGAGCCATATGAGTGTTATTTCACGCTTCGAGGGTCCATCCGGTGAATAACGTCACAACAGATCTCAAAACCCAAGTTGACATCATCAAGAAAAGCAACATCCTGGAATGCAGCCTGATGATGATAGAGACGCAGGAGTGGACCACATGCACTGTTTCTATCTGTAGCCTGGATGGCCCCTTTAAGAAGAGCCATGCAAAGAATGGTACTTTTCGGCATGCTGTTATTTTCACTGGCTGCTGAAGGGAGAAGCACAGGTGCTTATTTGTGGGCTAACCATGCGTTAAATACTTAAAATCGATTGCTGCTGGAAGAATAGACAGAACGCCAGGAAGCAATCACAGAATTACAAAACGACCACCGGGGAGTTTTATCAGCAGCTGCAGAGGGCCTTCTAAACGCGCCGCCCACTGTTCTACATGTGCGCAATGACTGTACTTAAACGCGTTTTGCATATAAACGACCCGGCGTTCTCTGCCTTTTAACGTGAGCCCGATTTTCAGGGCGGGCATGCATTGTGTTTGGCAGAGCGTAGCTTGAAAACCATGCGATAGCAGGTATGTCACCAGCTGAAGGTCAGGAGGTGACGTGTCGCAGCAGGGTACACACAGGTATTTTCACAAGCAAAACATCTACCATAGAGGTAGCCCGGGGTTTTCTATCAGTTTTTATTGCAGTCATTGACGGTTCTGATTATCGCGGGTGCGGTCACGATATAACTGAGACATTGTGAATTTTTAAATTTTACATTGAACCGTTTTTGCGCTGTCCCCAGATTCCCCTTTGATAAGGTGCAGTCTTGTTTGAGTTTTCTGATTTTGTTAATTTTATATTGGGATGCATACATTCATAACTCCTCTGGTATAAGCCTTTCTTCTGTTCAAACTGCAAGCACAGAGTGCCTTCGTTACGCTTCATAGTGAAATGAAATGGACATTTTCTGCAAACACAATTTGCGTCCAATAACACGCTTCTTTGTCGCTCGTGTTTCAGATGCTGAATGTGTACAAGTGGTGGCCTTAGCAGAGTACCCACCTGGCTGCTTGGTTCCCGAGGTGCCAACTTTAAAAACTGCACGGTTGAGGCAATACAAAGGCTTCAACAAAGCAGGTTGGTTTCAAGACCTTTATAACTCGGTATACCGTCCATGATGACGCGACAGGACCTGTCAACTTGGATCCCGACTGCAACTGACCCGCTGTCATGGAATCCCAACTTGTCACTTCTGTACACGTGTGTGCTGATTTAAACCACCTTCCACCTTTAAAAATAAATAAATACATGCAAATACACAGGTCTACATACAGAAGTACATACATACTTAATAATACAAGTGATAATCTTAAATAAACCGGATTCTTGTGACAACTAAGATGTAACCATACCACGTGTCCAATGATATCAATATATAACGAAATCATTAAATCTTTTGGGGGTCCTTATAATACGAGAGCCTACATACCTCATACAATCAACCTCACCGGAAGATTTGCTTGTCGTTGCTGCAGAGGAATTCTCATTGACAGGTAATTGGTCTTCTGACTCTACCTGATTGCTCACAGGTTGTAACCACTGGCCCAATCAGCATCAAGAACAGAACCTTTCCTTCTTCACGTGATGCTTACGTGCTCTTGTGTGAGTTTTACTAGCTGCCTTTTATTCCACCACCCTTTTCCCACAATCAGTCCTGCACCCTTACTGACCTTGTCCACCTGTACTGGCATAGCAAATTTACACTCACCTTTCTTATCCCAGATTGGATTCTTAATCATTATCCAATCTCCTACTTCTAGAACTGCTCTCAACTGATTGTGTTTTTTTATCAAAACTATATTTCATGTTCGTCTGTTTCGCCAACACTTTTGAGGTGATATCATCCTTGGTCAGCCCCACACTGTTGTTCTTGTGTGCATTTTCTTAAAGCCACGACGGAAATAATGATGTGTGCACTTCTCTACCTCTTAACAATGAAAAAGGAATCATGCCTGTGGTACAATGTGGGGCGTTTTGTAGCTCAAAACTTTCTGGGTATTGAATTTCCTCACATCTAAACCTGATACCAGAGCAGTCTGCACCCCTTCCTTAATGATCTTGTAACCACGCTCAACTAAATCATTTGGAGGAGGGGGGATTGCGTAAATAGCTACTTTCAATTGTTTAATATCCTTCCAGGGAAAAAAATTCTTCATACGGTCAGTTAAGAAGTGTGTATCATTATCAGAGTCAGAGTCAGAAAAACTTTATTTCGGCTGTCAGCCATAAAAGTTCATAAATCACAATGATACAAGAACAATAAATATGGAAGGATAATACAAAATTAAAAATATAAATATAAGAACATACGAGCAAGCACATAAACCCTCACGAAAAAAAAGGCACTATATTTAGGATGGGTAGTATCTCAGGATTTACCTTAATGTGGTAGTAGTCGTTTTCTGATTAACCACATTGAGAATAAGAATTTGGCAATCACCGTGACAAATAAGGGAGAAGGGTCATACTTCAACAACCTAAACAGGTCTCTATAGTTCCTAGCCCCCGTGTTTTTTGCAAGCTGAATGATCCATTTTCGACGGGGGGTTTTATGGGCTGGACAGAAAAATATGATATGGGCCTCTGATTCTTCGTGACCACCACACCCCAGGCAGGACTGTCTACTAAAACCAGCCCACTTGTTTGTTCTCGAAAAGAGGGGAAGAGAGCCATGCCTAAATTGTATATATAGTTTCTTGGCGATAACCGGGTGGATCAAATCTAGTGCAGGCTCAAAACAATAGCCATTTTTTACCTCGAGAAATACCGAGGACAGGTTAGGGCTATTCACTGATCGAAAGACCTGAGTCAGATTGTGTTCCTCCAGGGTTTTTGCCAGAGACTTTTTTGAAAGAAAAGGGCACGACTCCTCAGGTGTGAGCCAAAGATCTTCTCTCCCTATTGCCCTCAGCGATTTTTTTACAAATGCTAGCCAGGGAATGGCGCCTGCCTTTGGGATCAACAAAATAGATTTAAGTTCCTCCCGAAAATTAACAAGTTCGGGGGTACTCCATAGTCGGCGCCAATACATTACCGGTCTTGAGGCGACCAAATCCGCAATGGGTTGTATGCCCAGGTCCATCCTGAGCGGCTGCATAGGAGTGCTCATAGGAAGTGCCAATAATTGTATAAAAAATTGGTTTTCTGACTTAGTTAAAATCTGTACTGTGTTATGGCCCCATAGTTCAGCGCCATAGGCCACCACCCCCCTCGCCTGGGCTTTGTATACCTCCACCAGTGGGCTAATCAACTTTAGTGGGCTATTTTTGTGCATCTTTATAATTCCTCCAGTTATCTGTGCAAATTTTAGATTGTTTTTGAGATCTGGGGCCCCCAATTCATTTTTTTATTGAGTGTCAAGCCCAAATAATCAAAGATGTTCACCCGTTCTAGGTGCAGACCATCTAGTTTTGGCGTAGGGTGGTTTATAGTGTCTGCATGCAGGACCATATATTTGGTCTTGTTCACATTGATAACTAAGTTCCTTTTCCTGCAGAATGAAGCAAATCCATCCAGGATTCTTTCCATCCCCATGGGAGTCCTGGACAGAAGCAGGGTGTCATCTGCAAACATTAATGCAGGTATTTTCCTGCCCGTCAGCCTAGGTGCGTCTAAGTCTCTTAGAGCCAGGATATCCTCAACCAACCCATTTAAAAAAAGAGAGAAAAGGGTTGGAGCCAGTATGCAACCCTGCCTCACTCCCTTCTCTACTCCGAATGGGAGCGTAAGTTCTCCATTTAATCCGAACCTCACTCTAGCAAAGGTATCTTTATGTAGTCGCTCTAATAGGTCGCATAGGTAAAGAGGGACTCCCATCCCTTTTAACATCTCCCACAACTGGCGGCGATCCACCATATCGAAGGCAGACTTTAAATCTACAAACGTGAGATAAAGGCTGCCCCCTTCTAAAATAATGGATTTCCATTGAATCATCTGTAACCTGAACAGTTGGTCCACTGTTGACATTTTGGCTCTACAGCCCACCTGCAGAGGGGTTAGAATGTTAGAATCACCCATCCAAGTTTGCAATCTCCCTAAAAGAATACGCGCAAAAATCTTCTGGGCGACATCAATTAGGCTGATCGGCCTATAATTTGCCGGATCAAGGGGGGAGCCCTTTTTGTGAATTGGTATGATCTCGGCACCCGCCCATGTAAGTGGTAGCGGCATTCCAGCTAGAATTGCATTAAAAAGACCATATAGATAGGGCACCCAGATGTCCGGCTCGCTCTTAAATAGATCACCTGGGATCCTGTCTAGGCCTGGAGCTTTATTTGGGAGGACTTTACTAAGTGCCATTTTAACTTCGTTAAACGTGCACTTTTGACCCATCCCCTGAGTATGTGGTATAAGAACATTAGGGAGGGAGGGAGGATAATTAACTACTAGTGTCTTTGAGGCGTATAGATCTTCAAAGTGACCACGCCATATTTCTTCCCCGATGTTAGGTTGGACTGCTTGCTGGGAGCCTGACGACCCAGTTTTAACCAGATTCCAAAATGACCTTGAATCCCTGTTCTTCAATGCAGAGGAAATCACCCCCATCTGCTTATTTCCCATTCTTTTTTCGCTTCTTCAGTCATTTTCTTAAAATATGCCCTCGCTTCCTTGATTAGTGGCTTATTGCCATTTTTGAGAGTTGTCAAAAGCATTGACTTAGCTTCCCTGCAGGATTTATTATACCAAGTATTATTCCCCCTCAAGGGTGCCGATTGTCTCCTGGTTACCCGATGGAAGTGGGTCTCTAGGATACCACAGAGTTCTAAATGGGTTGATCCTATCAGATCCTGATCTAGATGGCCCTCTGTCAAGGCAACTTCACCCAAAAACTTCTCCAGAAGGGGATAGATCTCAGTATACATAGCACTAAGATCCCTTTGGGATTGGGCGATCTTCTCCCATCTGACTCTACGTGCACCACAGGCTGTAACCAGGGGGGCTAGGGTAGTTAAATCATTAGCGGGATAAAGGCAGCTAGTAAAACCCTCCATAGTTACAACGATGGGGTTGTGGTCACTTTCACATCGTTTCTTTACTTGAAAGTCCAAAATCCTAGGCCACAGTCCCATACTAAGCATTATGTAATCAATAATGGAGGTTTGCCCATTTCTTTCAAAAGTAGAATTACCTGGGTTGTCTGCAGGGAACCTTCCATTACATGCCCTTAACGAAAAGGTGAATGTGATCGAGGTAAGTTGGAGGACCAAGGGTGTCCAAGCCTTCGTAGAATAGGTATTAGTCGGGGGGATAGCCCACGCTTGATCCTCTTCCTGGGATACTGGGCTGATCAGCCCGTTCAGGGGTTCATAGTGACAGTTAAAGTCACCGCCAATTATAAGATGGTCTACGTTGGTGGATGTGGTCAAAAATGTCTCTAAGCTGGTAAGAGTACAAGACACTTGGCCATAGTTCACTGGGCGGGAATAGATGTTAATCAGGCTCAACTCCTGGTTATCCCGAAAGGACATGGCTAGGCACATAATGTCAGATGAATCAGTGGTGATTTTCCTGATTACGCATCCCAGATGTGTTCGCACCCAGATGGTCAACCCTCCTGATGGCCTCCCCCTTTTAGACCTCACTGCCGATTCCCAGTAGGTGGCATACCCAAGGCGATGATGAGGCTTCAATGCCCATGTTTCCTGAAATAGGCAAAGATCATGTTCGTCGATAAATTCCCCCCAGTCGGAAGAGTCTAACAGGCGGGATAAACCCGCCACATTCCATGATAGGATTTTTAACCCCTCTACCTGATTGGTAGAGTGATTGACAAGATCTAAGCAATGGGGGATAGATGTGTTCCCACGGGAAATGCTTGGGATTTCCCTAATATTATCGATTAGCCCTAATTTAGTGGGAAGCTCTGAAGGCATCAGATTGGTGAGAGGAATAACGGGGTGGGTCACAATTAACTTTGAGAGGGATGACTCCTCTAGCTTCACCTTAGTTTCCTGGATTATCACTTGGGAGTAGGGAGATGCATACCGACTCACCCTAGCATTCGTCTCTACCTGCGTTGGGAGATCGGGCCCGGAGTCAAAATCAGGCATCAGTCAATCAACACAGTCCAACAGGCTGAACCTATTGTGACATGGAATGTTGAAAGGTATGACGTGTGCGTCTGCCTCTGGGATTCCGCTGTAGCCATAGCCCATACCCGCTCTTTCCCTGTGTGAGTTTGGTAACACCATCCTATGGTTAAATACTCCCAACGGGTAGAAGTGTGATAGAGAAAAAGTTTGGATTCCATCAGCCAATCTGGCCCTCCCCCCTTCCCCCACATATTTCACCACCCTTTTATCCCTAAAATTTACAACAATACAATCTCCCCTCATGGATTTCACACCCCGACCTACCCAAGACGCTCTGCGCACCATCAAAATTTCCCCATTTAAATTGGGTGGTAGAGGTCTATTTTCATTCAGCCAGTGGATTACCTTATACTTCAAGGACAGGAATGGTTCGGCTCTATCGGGGGGGAGCTCAGGAACACCTGTTAGGACCACGACATATGGGCTACAGTCTGGGGGGAGATCAATTCTTTGTAGGTTCCTAGAACTTGGGAAAATATTTGAACTGGGGTTTACTGAGGGAGAGGGTATAGGTTGGGGTGGGGGGCAGGTCAGGCGGCCAGTATCGCCTGTGGCTTGAACCTGTTGAGAGGGGAGAGGAAGAGCAATCCTCCCATCATTGTTGGATGGTATATCCCTTACTATTAAAGGTGGGTTACTATGAGGAGAATAATCAGCACCCGGCTCACTTAAACTGTTAGTGGATGGTAAAGCTAGTTGGTGGCATAATACCTTCTGGGCTGGGTGAGCAATTACCACTGGATTAGACTGAATGGTGACAGCTATCAATGCTATTTTGCTTTCTAGTATGGATAGACGCTTAATTAAGGGAGATAGACTCCCATCAATTAAGGATGCCATTTTTTCCCAGAAAGCATCCTGAGTCAAGCCCCGTATATTTTCCTCACCTATAGATGTAGAAAAGGGGGCACTACAGGGTCCCGGATAGGGGCTCTAGGTGGATCGATTTCCTTTATAGGGATGTTAGGGTCTGGATTAGAACCTATCATACTTTTTTGTTTTTTCTTAGAGGGACATCTCATGGGGGCCCCTTCACGTTTCTTCCCTTTTGTAACTGGTGGCTTCTCCCCAGGGCATTTACTTCTTACACTCCGGTCCGACATGGACCTTGTTGTAGCACAGTTAAAAATAGAAGCTGGGGAAAGGGGTTCAGCCGATGATGGGTTGACCTCTGGAAACCTTGTGGCAGAAGGATTAGGTACAATAAGACCAGCAGAGGGAGCTGACTCTGTTATCAATAACTCATCTAGTGAGCCATCTGGTTGCAAGGACTCAGATTTATCAGGGGAGGGAGCGGACATGATGCCTCCCAATGAAGAGCGTTTCCCTAATAGGGGGTCCAGGGATAATCTACGTTCAGTGGCCGCAATCTCGTAAGCCAGAACGTTGCTTGCACGGGTAATAAAATTATCCAAAGTCCCCGCAACAGAACACCCCTTGGGAGCCAGCCTCAATAGTCCAGTAGCCATAATATTTTTACCTTCAAATGTGCTGACCAAAAGGAATGGCCAGCCCAGCCTCGTACAGTCTCGAACGGCCTCATACGGCCCGGTCTTCGCCCCGGGCTTCGTCCCGCACGCGTCCCGCTAACGCGAAGGGAAGGAGTGGTTTTAAAATAGAAGGATTAAGGTGGGCGGGAAGAGGCCCCAGCTGCGCCGAAGGTGGAGATGCGCAGGGAAAGCTGGTCCTCGCAGTCCCACCAAACAGTACAATGCAGAACGAAGTCTCACCCCACGGGAATCAGGCTGGTTTGAAACAATGCGCCAGTGCTCACAGGCAGAGAAGGCTACTTAAGGCAGCGAGCGGCACCCGCAAAGCGGGGGCCACGAGTCGTGTCCACGCTGGTGTAGGAGGAGGGCGGGAAGAGGCCCCAGCTGCACCGAAGGTGGAGATGCGCAGGGAAAGCTGGTCCTCGCAGTCCCACCAAACAGTACAATGCAGAACGAAGTCTCACCCCATGGGAATCAGGCTGGTTTGAAACAGAGCGCCAGTGTTCACAGGCAGAGAAGGCTACTTATAGCAGCGAGCGGCTCCCGCGAAGCGGGGGCCGCGAGTCGTGTCCACACTGGTGTAGGAGGAGGGCGGGAAGAGGCCCCAGCTGCGCCGAAGGCGGAGATGCGCAGGGAAAGCTGGTCCTCGCAGTCCCACCAAACAGTACAATGCAGAACGAAGTCTCACCCCACGGGAATCAGGCTGGTTTGAAACAGAGCGCCCAATAATCAATAAACGGTAAACAACGTTTACCACGAAACATTTTGCCGGCAGGGAATCACAACGCGGTATTTACAACGACCGCATTGTGATTCCGCATACCATTACTCCGCAAGTCGAAACAACGACTTGCGGAGGGGGGGGAGAAGGTGTTGGATTCAAAATCCAACACCTTCGCTAGTGTCCGCACAGACTGGAGTCGGAATACTAAATTATACTATTCTAACATCCAGCGCCCCCCTCCGCAAGTCGTTGTTATGACTTGCGGAGTAATGGTATGCGGAATCACAACGCGGTCGTTATAACGACTGCGTTGTGATTCCCTGCGGACAAAAAGACTGCGTGATTTCGGGACATATTCTCCATAAACACAAATTTTGGAGAACCTTCCAGGACAAAAGTTTTTTCTAAAAAGTTGATGACAAATTCAGTATCTGGTGATTCTACAAATCAATAAGAAGCACTGTATATCTCATATTCCCTGGTAATGTGGAATCTGGACCTGAAAAATCTAACCCTACCATTTCCCATGCAGCCTCGGGAATGGTGTAGGGCGTAGTGGCGTCTGCATGCTCTACAAGTGTTTGCCTGACAGCAAACACTCTGGACTCCTGTCAGTCCTGATCTTTACCTGAATATCCAAAGTAGGCCACCAGTAGTGCTGTTTGATTTCCATGAACTTCTTGGTGGCACCCAGTTGCACCTTGGATATGATGACATTACGTAATTCAGTGGGCAGAACAAAACGATTACCTCAAAGAATGATACAATTGAACACAGATAAATCTTCAGCAACCTGAGAAAAAGACTTCAAATCACCATCCAGACACTTGCTTTCTAGTCAACCGTGCAGAGTGTATTAAAAAACGTTCCCCAACGTGTGGTCCTCTGCATAAGCATCAGTCCAATCCTGTTTACTCATGCGTGGGTTCGAATCTCATACCCATTGCCAGATGTGGCAATACAAAGGGTTCATCAAAGCAGGTTGGTTTCAAGACCTTTATTCCTCGCTACACTGCCCACAACACGGCACAACCTGTCAGCTAGGATCCTGACCACAACTGACCCGCTGTCATGGAATCCCCACTGGTCAGTTTGCCACATTCACCTGTGCTGATTTAAACCATAACGACACATGCATGCCCAATAGATAACAATGCCTATCACATTACATTGTACAATACATTACCATACCAGTGGACAAAGTATCGAGATTGGGCATTAAGGCAAGACGTTCAATACAAGTAACTTAAAGAAACCTTGTACGTTTACATTTTTTAAGATCAATCAGAGGGTGAAAACACACAATACATTACCATACCAGTGGACAAAGTATCGAGATTGGGCATTAAGGCAAAACCTTCAATACAAGTAGCTTAAAGAAACCTTGTACGTTTACATTTTTTAAGCTCAATCAGAGGGTGAAAACACAGTATCGTATAATGCGACAAATAGGGAAAAACAAGTATAAAAATATATAAGTATAAAAAAAACTTACAATAAAAGTAGCAAAGGAGATCCAGGGGAGGTACTAGGTTTCAGAAATGACTTCATCCTATTGTGGGTCCTTCATAGGTGAAGGTTATTCTGAAACATCAGGAACGTCAACTCTATTTTAAAGGTTTCATAGAATGCATTTGCCTTAATTGCTGGTGGAATGGAGAGCCACACCCTGGATGCACTTTTTTTAATAGAAACATTTTCATTTTGTAGTAAATTACAGATACAAAACAATACAAAACAAAGATAAAGTAAAGAGGCAATGAGATACTTGCGCGAATCGTTACATATTATACTTCTACGCTTCGTTACATATTATGAAGTTGGGCTGATGGCATGCAGAATTAACAGTTTGGGTGCAAGATGTGGGTTACAATCATTAGTCATGGAAACACAAAGAAAATATTCTGCCTAGCGGACCATGAATAATTTTTTAAGTCAATAATCCTTCTAGAAATGTATTATTCCAAAATATGTTGCTTGTTCTCCAAAGTTAAGTGTATAGCTGTCATTGACTATGGCGTCTGCCACCTAATTGTTAAACATTCTAACAATTGGAGTGTTCTGTGTGTATAACTGGAAGGCACAGTTAGCAGTACACAAACATAAATTAAACTGTAAATGAAGTAAGAATAATATGAAGGAAATTGCAACCAAATAGAATGGTGCCCAAAGAGAGTAGGTAATTCATTGATTTTACAGTTATAGGAGCAGGTGTTAGAGGAGGTATGTGCATAACCAGTCAGTTCCTTTCCAGCTATCATGACAGATGTTTCAATTTGATTGTTTTCTGTTTAGATTGTCATAAACACAGATCCAGAGAATATCATATTTATCAGTTGTCCTTAAACATGTTAGCATGTCAGGGAAGTATTGTCTGTTTTTTAATGTGGCATCACCAAAGCCACCAACAACGTAGCGTAATATTGTTAGCGGATTTCAAATTACACAGATTTGTCCTAATGCCCCGTGAGATAATTAGATCAAGGAATCAAGTATCTTTTACTTCCATATTAGATGTGTTTTTTTTTTTACATAATTTATATCATAGGCTCTTAGCCAAGATGATATTCGATTGATAAAAGATCTGGGAGAATTTGTTCCTATAGACAAGCACAACTCTTAAGCTAGTGGGCTTTACAACTCTTGTGGTGGGCTACCATATTGCACCTTAAGGCTAACGTTGGAAGGACATAGACTAGAAATGAAAGCTGTCTACATGTCCATAAATGATTTGGGCCTCGTTGGGCTACAGTATGGTGCATTACACACATGGGCACAAGCTACCCATGCCAGTTTAAAATAAAAATCAAAACATTATTTTCTTGCTATCAGCCAACAGAACAATCAATGATACATTCATTATAAAGTTTTAACCACAGTCATTAGGATATAGCAAAAATGACATCACATTCTCTACTGTAAGACAGCACCTCAAAGTACGTACATTTTTCAGAACATTTTGAAGGTGTGTTGCATCACTAAAAGTAATATACAGGTATAATAAATAAAGCAGGGTCAGATTTACACTTTTCATTTGTGTTGTTTTCACTCATTTGATTGCTGGAGTCTATGTTCACGTAAAACGCAAATAAATGCAACAATCATCCTATGACAGTCCAAGCTGCATTGTTCAGGCATACAAATAAAGAGGAGCAAATAACTAAAACTGATGATGATCATTTGTATCCAAATATTGTATTATATACTCCTTCTTTAAGGAAGGAAGAAAGAAAGAAAGGAAGAAAGAAAACAAAAAAAAACTTTGACTCCTTCTAATACACTACTTTATGTCTCATCCTACACCTCTCTCAACATATCCTCTACCTCCACTCTCTAGCTCATCCCAAACCTAATTTTACTACAATGATCTCCAAAATAACTTCCAAGACTCCTTCCTCCTGTATACCTCTTTTGACTCATCCCAAAACTCTTTTTGCTACTATGATCACCCTAATAACCCAATCTAGACTCTTCCCTCCTCTATCTCTCCTTTATCCTGTTGGATAAGACTAACAGACTCACATGTCCACTGCTTAAATTAACAACATATATTTTCCTATACTAATCCGCAATTAATCCTTTGGTTTCCGGAGTAGCATGCTACTCACCGAAAAGAGCTTCAACGCCTCATCTGGGGTAATATTAACTATATAATCAAGTACAATTTGCTACCTAAAACACTTTTTACAATTCTGATAATAAAGAAATATCAGTACAAAACACATCCGACAATAATAGTAGTAATATAACTGCCGCTTTACAAAAAAAATAACTGCATAAAGGAATCATCTCCAATGCTGTTTTAACAAACAAAAGGGAAGGGAAAGTTGTTTGTGCCTATAGAAAAAGGAATATAATGTTCTTCACATAAATCCTATTATGGAAGTTACAGAGAAATCAAAAAAGGAAAATATCAAAAACTCAAAGGATAATTTGGAATATATATTTACAATAAAATTGTATTATTATAAAATGTCTTTGATATTGATTGGTATGATCATAAATTCACCTCTTAACCAGTAAATGATAATATTGTCGTACAACTTTGAGGGATACTTATAAGGAAGTGGCGGAGGGCGCTGTTAGCCTCTTTGGCTTAACGCCGTGCTCCTCCACTTCTGAAATGCAGGGCTGCACCATATTTACAACAATATGGTAAAGCCGTGCATTTCCCCCTGTGCTGGCGCTAACGTCAACCCAGGCAACCCTTGCACCATAGTGCAAGGGTTTCTGCATTGCAGGGGAAGATTGTTTATGTACAGGAAGTTGCACGTAAACAACCTTTAAAGGTCGTTTTGTAATGTCTATGTGTGCTGCTTAATACAGCACACATAGAAGTTGCAAAATGTCATTTTTTAAAATGATTGTTTATGTGCAGGAAGGTACACCTTCCTGCACATAAGCAATCAATGGTGTTTTTCTGTTTCCATGTGTTCTGCACAACGCAGCACACATGGAAACAGCAAAAACAAGGAGAAATTAAACATTTCATCTCATTTCGCCAGGGTAAGATCAGGTTTTCCCTGGTCTTAATTTTGCTGCTGCCCTATATTTATGCCAACCTTGTAAATATGGGGCAGCGTCAAAATCAATGGGTGTTGCGGTGCATCCCTTTCCCTCCCATTTCATGCTAAGTATAGTGTGAAAGAGTGCCCTATTTACAAGGCAGCGTTAAGCCACATTAAGTCGCTGAACGCTGCTTTGTAAATAAGGCAAAGCCCCTATCACCACCACAACGTCGTGAAAAATGACATTGTGATGGCGTTAGGGGCTTGTAAATATACCCTTTCTATCCTCTGCAGAGGTGCCATGATTATTCTGCACAGCTCCACTTTAAAACTTTGAGTTCCATTCCTTTTGCCTTCTTATTTCTTCAGAAAGGTTAAAAGAGACCCTGGGGAAAGTAGAATGCAAAGAGAAAACGTAAGGTAGCTGACAAAAAGAACAATTCTGAGCACTGTGGCCCAGATAAAACTACTTCCAACTGCCTTGTCTGAGAGATAGAAAACTTAATGTATAGTGGATCCAAAGCATGTAATTCTTTAACATATGTTTTATGTACCTTTCTATTTTTCTTTTTATGCTCATCCTTATGCTCTCGAATAGTGAGTGCCTTGAGGTTATTTTCTTTGTAAACAAAAGGAAACATCAATTGAGGAATTCTATTGTTCAATATATCAAATGTGGATGATATTTCCTCTATTTACTGAACCATGTAAACAAACCAAAGTTCATTGAAGCAATGCATTTTGAGATATCAAAGCAAAGGACATCATAAAGATCAACTTTCACACTCTGTAATGCAAAAGTTCAGCTAATTCAAGATGTTTATGCAAGAAAACTTAATAAATAACCTCTGCTATCCATAAAAATCTATGTAATTCACCTCAGCTGTGAATTACAACTCATTGTTAATTCCAGTCTCTGTTTCTGCTGAATTCTGGATAAGACAACTATATTTTCTGAAACTGCTGTAGCGATGTGAAATGATGACTGAGCAGCTCAAAGTTTGGGAAACCATAGTTCTTCTTAAGATGCCACCAAACAAAGCTGGGTGCTTCCACAATCGATATCATCACATTCTGTGACAATGTTTTGTGATCGTGTGACAAAATAGTCAGTTTCAATGTTGTTATCATGGGCAGGAATGAAGGGCAGAATGCCAGTGAGGTACACTCTTTCTGAGAAGCTGATGTTGGAACAAAATGCCAAAGTTAAGGTTAAGAATGTATTTAACCAAAACTTCCTACCCCCCCCCATGCAGTTGCTAATATTGCTTTTACCGATAACACATATGACTTCATTGCCATTTTTCAGTACACATAATTCTATGTTTACTATTACCTGACTATAAAATTGTACACAATATTTTTCAGCACAAACTATTTAAACAATAAATAGTACAATTACTACTTAGCATCTGACTTTAATTTGTCATTTAACACAGTTTCACTAAATCACTGTGGAGAACATATCACAAAATTAGATAGCAATATACAAATATGCATAATTTAACAAATGAACAACTACTCTGTCTACACAGTGGTTTAAAACAAAATATTGATCATGCTATACCTTCTGTGTTGGTTGAGCTGGTGTTGGATAAAGCTTTCTCATAACTGCCTCACATCAAATTCTTTTAATATATTATAACACACAAGCAGGTGAAAACATAAATAACATACATATATTATTGCAATAGGAGAACTGTCTCACAGTATTCATGGATAAACATTACGCAGTTTATTTAATCTATCAGTTTTACAAACGTTACAAAATAACTTGTCATGTAAGCACAACTTATTTTGCAAAATGAAACGCTACATTTAAAAGTACTAATAAATGAGAAAATGTCAGTGGTTGGTGCAAACATGTTCAATATCATACATAACAGAGTACATGAACTTGAAATATTCAAATTTACTATTCAACTGGATTTTCATTATGGAGACTTTTCTCAAACTTAAAACTGTTTTTTATACTTACATATTTGAAAATCTAAAACACTCATATGCACCACTTGCTTCAAGATTGTAAGAAACACAGTTCTATTCTGTATTATGCACATAAATAACAAATTAATCAAATCAACAAGTCAGTTTTGCTTGAACATCTCAAAATACTTTCATTTTATTCGGACATAGCAAATGCTACACTCAGACCTGACTATCAATAGCAAGTAAAGCAAAAGATGTTTAAACAACTGCTAAATGTTTTTACTAAAAAATAGGTATATTTCATATGATACACTGCTATATTACTCGTTATGACTAATCTCAGAACATAATGGACACATAAATGGAGCATTAGGTATAATCCAACATATAGATACAACTGAAAACACTCTAAAAACAATATGATGAAATCTGATAGCATTAACAATGAAAAATAATACACCAACAATACTTCACATACTAACATTCAACAAGACTGGACTCCAAAACGAACAATTCAAGGCAATTTCAATGCACTAAAAATATATTACACTATTATAAAAGTAATTCTCCTAATGACAAACCTCAGCATGAACCACAAAAAGAATACAAGGGGGTAACTTAAAACTATTATTGGTGCATTTGATACATTGCAAAATACATAATTTTGCAGTAAATAGGCAATTCAATTTTGAATATCTGTATTCAAAACTTCATAAGTCATCGTTAAGTACAAATATCTAGAATGAGAACACAAACATTGTTTGACATTGTTGGGATGGAGCACAGTCCCCCTGAATGGCTCTGAACAGCATGCACCCTTACCTGAAGTTTGTCCTAAGAAAGATGTAGTGTTTTGACTCCACTTCAGTACACACATTGATCATGCGTTGCCAATGAGGACTTTTAATGACACAAGGGATACACAAAGGAGAGTTCTGAGAGCAGAGGAGTATATTATGTGCCCCCTTTCTTAAACAAGCCTCTCACTGAGCAGGACAGTGCTAGGTGGTGGCTGCTAAATAGATTTTAGTGAGCAGGGTAGGACTTGCTACCTGTTACCTGCTATGAAGAGGTCGTACCAGCATTCCCATCCCTTTCAATTGCCCCTGCAATGGGGACATACACTCAGCCATGTTGGATATGGATAGTGCATTTGTAAACTTGACTATTTGGGCTAGTAACAGTGCTTGGAGTATGTGTGGTGCATGTGGCCATGACAACCCTGACAAAATCCAGTGGTACCCAGGATGGAGGGATATAAAGAGCCCAGGCAACTCATGTACATTGGTGGACTCATTCAGACATTCCAAAGATCTTTGTAGTGGGCTAGAATAGAGAGGATTTAAAAGAGAGGAGTGTGGATCACTTTCAAGCCAGAAAGCCTATTTCTGCACTTTCTTGGCTCTTTGTTCTCTGGGAGGGCTACCCTCTATAGGTTAACATCTGAGAAGAAGAGCCTGCATACCTCTTGTGTCCTTGTTTTGGATTTTTCTTGAAAGAAGCCTCCCAGCTCCAACCTACTTCCCTGGTCATATACTGGACAAAGACTATGGCTAGGCCAAGCTGAAATCACAAAAGTGCAGAACTGGCAAGAACCAGTCACAAAACTGAACTGGTGGAATACACCAAGCCTGTCTGCAAATATCATAAAAATAGGACTAGAACTTAAAGCCATTGTGCCAAGATTTCCTAACCAGAAGCCCGGGGTACCACATAAGTGAAGACTGGAAGAATCCTTGGAATGCCAGTGCATGGTTAACAATCACCAATTCTCCTTCCCTAGTTAGGGACCAGTAACTTTGCGAAACTCTACAAGTCTTCCAGGAGAGGCTACCTGGACCGTACTTCAAGGACAGAGCTGACCAGCTGCTAAGGAGAGGTGCTGAAAATTCATGTGCAGGAGGCTGTGATGATGGAGGATTATGAAGGAGCCCAGAAAGAAAACTTGATGCCACTTTTGGGGTATTGTAGCGAACCGCACTGGTTTACTTGGATGAAGCTTGGAGTCCTGGACATGTTCACTGCACAGGCAACTGTACCAGAACCTGAATCAGAAGATGCCGGGGGAAGGAGCTCAGGAAAACAATTCACAAAGGAATATATAATTATATCATGAAGAATCTAAGCACTGGAAGAAGTTGTTTGCCCATACAGTTGAAATAAACAAGAAAGACTTACAAGCACCATGAAGAAACAGTACCTGCATGAGAGCTTCACCACTGAGAACTTGTCTGTGCACTTAGCTTGGTTGGTTGGTGGGATGTCACTAGGCCCCATGCAGGAACTCAAGTCACATAAAATGTTTAATGTATATTTTACAGTAACATAACTGACACTATTTTAATTTTTCAAGCTTCAAACTATGCCTTAGTGTCATCATCTGTTCAAGTACCACCAATTAATTGTCCATCCATTTATATAGTGTATTCTACTTGCAATTGGCATATTTATATGGACAGATATATTAGCTCAGGAATAGAGAGGGGTGATACTTTCCCAGGATTATACATTTTGCCAAGTTCCTAAGCTGTGCCTAAAGATGGAGTTCAGGACTCAAGGGACACATTTAAACCTCTGACTGCACTTCCTCCTTACATTAGCCCAGTACATACAGTTTTCAAGTATTTTCTCACTGATAGTAAACAATGTATGCATTGCCCTGACATCTTGTATGTTTGGTGACTCATCTTTCATTTAATCAGTGGGGCTGACTCAGAGGCTTGAATGGAATGTAATTTGCAGGTGGACTATTAAAGGGAAGCTGATTTTGTAATTTTTTATTGTAGTTTTTAAGAGACACTATAGATGAGAAGGCAAGAGCATTTGAAGGGTATGCTTTCAATCTTATCTGCTGTCTCAGCTGCACTTTTTTAAACTCTAAATATGGCTGAGTGGTTTTTCACAATGTTATGTGGACAGAGAATACCTGCACTGGCAATAACGTGACCCAAGTACTCTACAGTTTAAAAAAAAATCGAATTTCTCTGGTTTCAGTACTACTTCCTGTTTCTGGAAAATGGTAAGAACCTCATTCAAAACAGCACAATGTGTTTATGATCATGAACATAAATCAATACATCATCATGAGAAATGGCTACATTTTTTACATTTCTGAATAATGTGAACATTTGAAATACTAAAGCAGCCGAAGCTAATCCAAACAGCTTACAACAGTACTGATATGTCCCTAGCGGAAAGACAAAAGCAGTCATGTGTCTGGACTCTGGATCCAACTTGGGGGTATGCAGAGGCTAAATCAAGTTAGATGAAAAATCATGCACCTGCAACAGTAGTCAGCATTTCAGTAATCTTTGGGAGGGCCCAGAAAAGTGCCTCTTTTTGCATGGTTAGCCCCCACTTTTTGCCTGATGTGATTTCGAATGGTAAGTGCATTGGGTCCCTGATATCCAGGTACCAAGTGTCAGATCTGTTTCCCAAAACACTGTACCACGATTGGCACAACTTCCGCTACCCTGTAAGTCCATAGTAAATGGTAACCCTAGTACCTAGGGCATGGTTATTGAAGAGGGTCCTCTGGGGTTCAGCACTGGTTGTGCCACCCCAGGGCCCCCTCATCTGGCTGCGTGTCTTGCTGCAGGAAAATCCAAAGAGTCTACATGGCACACAGTCCTGTGTGCCATGCCACTCATACAATGCATAAGCTATAGGTATAACGGTTGTATGACATAATTTCGACAGACAGAAAATCGACCTACAAATATATCGCAACAAAAATATCGATGTCAAGAATATCGACATCCTATCTACAACATGGTAAGTACAAAAATATCGAAAATTAAATATCGATGTCAAAAATATCGTTATTAAAAATATCGTTTTTTTTTACTTTAAAAATATATGTAAAATAAACCAAATTATACTTAGAAATTAAATAAACATAATTAAATATATTGTATAATATTTAAAATGTATAATTAATATATATAATTTAATAAAACTTTAATTAAACATATACATATAATATATAATATATATACTTACTTAATAATTAATTTTACTAATAATTTCTGTAACATATAAATTATTAAATGTTTTTAAAAATTACCAATACATCTATACACATAAAAAAATAACATTAATAAATATTTAATAATTACATATAGCAAATAATAATCAATATTTTTAATGTGAATAATTTTTATTATTAATGATATATTACAATAGCAAAAATAATACAAAACATATGAAATATCAGACACAATAAAACTACTAGTCCAACTCCAACAAAAACAACAGAATGTAAAATGTTGGATACCGTAGGGGTAAAAATTACTATTCCAACTCCAAAGAGTGCAACAGTAGGGAAAGCGTTGGATAGCGTAGGGTTAAAATTACTATTCCAACTCCAGAGAGTGCAATAGTAGGGAAAGCGTTGGATAGCGTAAAGGTAAAAATTACTATTCCAACTCCAGAGAGGGCAACAGTAGGAAAAGCGCTGGATAGCGTAGGGGTAAAAATTACTATTCCAACTCCAAAGAGTGCAACAGTAGGGAAAGCGTTGGATAGCGTAGGGTTAAAATTACTATTCCAACTCCAGAGAGTGCAATAGTAGGGAAAGCGTTGGATAGCGTAAAGGTAAAAATTACTATTCCAACTCCAGAGAGTGCAACAGTAGGAAAAGCGCTGGATAGCGTAGGGGTAAAAATTACTATTCCAACTCCAGAGAGTGCAACAGTAGGGAAAGCGTTGGATAGCGTAGGGGTACAAATTACTATTCCCACTCCAGTAAGTGAAACAGTAGGTAAAGCGCTGGATAGCATAGGGGTAAAAATTACTATTCCAACTCCAAAGAGTGCAACAGTAGGGAAAGCATTGGATAGCGTAGGGGTAAAAATTACTATTCCAACTCCAAAGAGTGCAACAGTAGGGAAAGCGTTGGATAGCGTAGGGGTACAAATTACTATTCCCACTCCAGTAAGTGAAACAGTAGGGAAAGCGCTGGATAGCGTAGGGGTAAAAATTGCTATTCCAACTCCAAAGAGTGCAACAGTAGGGAAAGCGTTGGATAGCGTAGGGGTAAAAATTACTATTCCAACTCCAGAGAGTGCAATAGTAGGGAAAGCGTTGGATAGCGTAAGGGTAAAAATTACTATTCCCACTCCAGAGAGTGCAACAGTAGGGAAAGTGTTGGATAGCGTAGGGAAAATAATTACTATTCCAACTCCAGAGAGTGCAACAGTAGGAAAAGCGCTGGATAGCGTAGGGGTAAAAATTACTATTCCAACTCCAGAGAATGCAACAGTAGGGAAAGCGTTGGATAGCGTAGGGGTACAAATTACTATTCCCACTCCAGTAAGTGAAACAGTAGGTAAAGTGCTGGATAGCGTAGGGGTAAAAATTACTATTCCAAATCCAAAGAGTGCAACAGTAGGGAAAGCGTTGGATAGCGTAGGGGTAAAAATTACTATTCCAACTCCAAAGAGTGCAACAGTAGGAAAAGCGCTGGATAGCGTAGGGGTAAAAATTACTATTCCAACTCCAGAGAGTGCAACAGTAGGGAAAGCGTTGGATAGCGTAGGGGTACAAATTACTATTCCCACTCCAGTAAGTGAAACAGTATGGAAAGCGCTGGATAGCGTAGGGGTAAAAATTACTATTCCAACTCCAAAGAGTGCAACAGTAGGGAAAGCGTTGGATAGCGTAGGGGTAAAAATTACTATTCCAACTCCAGAGAGTGCAATAGTAGGGAAAGCGTTGGATAGCGTAAGGGTAAAAATTACTATTCCCACTCCAGAGAGTGCAACAGTAGGGAAAGTGTTGGATAGCGTAGGGAAAAGAATTACTATTCCAACTCCAGAGAGTGCAATAGTAGGGAAAACGTTGGATAGCGTAGGAGTAAAAATTACTATTCCCACTCCAGTGAGTCCAACAGTAGGGAAAGCGTTGGATAGCGTAGGGGTAAAAATTACTATTCCCACTCCAGAGAGTGCAACAGTAGTGAAAACGCTGGATAGCGTAGGGGTACAAATTACTATTCCCACTCCAGTAAGTGAAACAGTAGGAAAAGCGCTGGATAGCGTAGGGGTAAAAATTACTATTCCCACTCCAGTAAGTGAAACAGTAGGGAAAGTGTTGGATAGCGTAGGGGTAAAAATTACTATTCCAACTCCAGAGAGTGCAACAGTAGGAAAAGCGCTGGATAGCGTAGGGGTAAAAATTACTATTCCAACTCCAGAGAGTGCAACAGTAGGGAAAGCGTTGGATAGCGTAGGGGTACAAATTACTATTCCCACTCCAGTAAGTGAAACAGTAGGGAAAGCGCTTGATAGCGTAGGGGTAAAAATTACTATTCCAACTCCAAAGAGTGCAACAGTAGGGAAAGCGTTGGATAGCGTAGGGGTAAAAATTACTATTCCAACTCCAGAGAGTGCAATAGTAGGGAAAGCGTTGGATAGCGTAAGGGTAAAAATTACTATTCCCACTCCAGTGTGTCCAACAGAAGGGAAAGCGTTGGATAGCGTAGGAGTAAAAATTACTATTCCCACTCCAGAGAGTGCAACAGTAGTGAAAACGCTGGATAGCGTAGGGGTACAAATTACTATTCCCACTCCAGTAAGTGAAACAGTAGGGAAAGCGCTGGATAGCGTAGGGTTAAAAATTACTATTCCAACTCCAGATAGTAAAACAGTTGGGAAAGCACTGGATAGCATAGGGATTCTATAAACATAATAACCAATTAAATAATTAGTTATAAAAAAATAGCATATTAATAATAATTTACTAAATATGTATTATTAATTACCAATTATTTAAAATAATTATTTATATAAATAACTTTAAATTACATCCCACACTATTCCCCCTTTAACACACAACACACTACACATACAAAATACACAATACATTTAAATATCAGTGTATCTATTATTTACAATTCATAATACATTCTTTATAATTAATATACTTATTATTTACAAATTTATACATATTAACTACCAAATTACAATTATTCACAAATTAATTATTAATTAACAATACATTAATTAGCAATAACAACAAATAACATGGAATAATAAATTATTTATATTTACTATATTTAACGTACTAATAACAATTAAATACCAATTAATAATTAATTAACAATTAATTATTATTAATTACAAATAAATACAAATTATCAGTAATTATTTGAATTTAATTACATCCCACCCTATTCCCCTATAAACCCACAACCCACTACACATAAAAATTCACATAATTAATTTAATCATCAATTAATCACTTAATAAAATTAAATCACCAATTAATTAGTAATTAACAATTAATTAATGAACAATACCAATAAAAAAATATTAATATTAAACTAATTATAACTTATATAATTAACCAATTAATAAAATTAATTTACAATTAATAATTAATTAACAATTAATTAATCAATTAATATATTTAATTAACAATTAGTAATTAATTAACAATTAATTAATCATAAATACCTATTAATTAATTAATTATAATTAAATTACTTCCCACCCTATTCCCCTATAAACCCACAACCCGCTCTGATACTAAAACGCTAAATTATATTTTACATAATTATTAATCTCTAAACATTTATTTTTAAATGTATTAAAATACATTACAATAGTCTTTAACATACAAATAAAATACATATTAAAATACATTACACTAATAAAATATCGATATTCTTGACATCGAAATTTTTGATTACGATATTACTTACATCTATATTAATGACTTCGATATTATTAACTTTGATAATACTTACCTTGGGGTCGATATTCTGTCCATCGATATTCTTGACTTCGATATTCTTTACCTACGATATTTCCAACTCGATATACTTGTAGTTCGAAATTTAAAACTCGATATTTAGACTGCTCACCAGGTATAACACCCCTATTGCTAGCCTTTAGCCAAAGGCAGGGTGAACCATATCCTATGTGTGGGAATATCTGCATGAGCAGATATGCCCCGGCAATGTCCAGTCCATTCTTTGATGTTGTAAGTGAACAGGTAAGCCATAAAGTGTACATGGGCTGGATACTTCTCAACACAGGTTTCCCAGCTCCATGGTTTTGTCACTGATTTCTAAGATGCTTGGTACCAAACCTCTTGTCCTAAATCAATCCTCACTGATGCCAGTGTTGGATTTAATAATACAATCTCACAGAAGACCCTTTTAGAGGGTTCACTGAAACCTAATCAACCACTAGTGCTGTCTCTGCCCTGTTTTCACCAGCCTGCCACCACCAGACATGTTTTTGACGTCCTGGGGGGAGAACCACAGCTCTCAGAGGACAGAAACAATACCTGCTTTGGGCGGGGATGTTTCACACCTCCACCAGGACAGGATGGCCTTCCCGGGCGGGAAGCTGCAAAGGAGATGGCACCTTTGAAATCCAACCCAAGAACCTCCAGATAGAGGGAGAGGCCAAGTCACTGTTCCTACTCCACTTTTGGTGGGAGGAAAGCTTGGAAACTTAGTTAGATGAGGAGGAGGGTCCCCCCTCAGCCTGCACCACTCCTAGGTTGGTGCAAACAAGGTGAACCCCTCTCCTGAATTTCAACAATCTTGATATGGTGAGAAAGCCTCCAATCAGGGCTAGGGTAGTGCCTCTTCCCACAGGAAGTAGTGACTAGAGGATATAGACACCATAAAGGTAAGTGGCGCATTGGCTAATACCTGTCTCCCCTTCTAACACCCCTAAATTCAGGATATAGGTGGCCCCCGAGACCTGATCATCAAATTGATCAGACCAAAGAAGACCAGGACAAAAGTAGACCTGCTATGCGAGAACAGAAGCCCTGATGCAGAAAGTAGAAGGCTCCAAACCCTGCCAACTGCAATAATGACTTAACAATTTGTGCTGCTGTGTCATCCTGAAGCCTGAAAGGACTCCAAAAACCTCAGAGCACCTCCAGCCATTAAAGAAATCACCATGAAGCTCCCTAAGAGTGAAGGTATTATTCCCCTACACATCGCAGGCACCGATCCTGTGAAGTCCAGTTTGTTGACTTGCTGCTCCCTGATGACCTAGATACAGAACTGGCACAATAAGAGGTTCAACTGCTTCAGAGGGTAAGATTTGCCTCCCCACCAAGTTTGGAGATACCAGGATCTACTGGAGCTGCACCGTACCAACACCCGTGGTACCAGACCCCCAACAATAAAAACAAAGAAGAAGAGTCTACTCCAGACTCCCAAAGCACCAGAAGCAAGCACCCATTGAGGGACGTTGAGACTCCGAGACCCACTTTCTCAGTGGTCCAGCTGTCCCGAGATTGCCTCCTCAAGTTGCCTGCTCCTGACCACGAGTATCCTAAAAACAAAAATGAGTCTTCTTCAGGCCCTCAAAAACCTGCTCAGGAGGGTGGGGCCGGAAGCTCATCACAGTCTAAGGGTGGGTACCAGGGGAAAAACTGGGATCCCAAGAAGACTTGGGTGCCGATCACGATCCGGCAAAAAATATCCCCGTGCGACTCGTATCGGGTCTTTTTACCGTACGAATCGTACAAGTGCCGTACGAACTGGCAATCACGATTCGCATGGTAAAAAGTCCATACGAACCGCACTGGGAATATTTCCCCACACGTCCTCGGGTCGGAAAATGTGCCCGACACGTCCTCGGACGATTTACCTTACAAACGTGAAAAGCCAAGTCCGACCGAGGAATCACGATCCATCCCGTGCGTCCGAGCGTACAACCGTATGGAAAAAACACCGTCCGCACCGAACACCTATAGCAACCATGGAGACATGTGCCCGCATACGCGCCCAACACTCCCCCCAGCCCCCGTACGTCCGACACGTACCCCCCGTGTATGTACACCCCCACCCGTCTAGGTACACCCCAGTACGTTCCAGTCGTACCCCCACCCCAGTACGTGTCGTACCACCGTCAATGTACACCCCCCACCCCTGTACGTGTCGTACCACCGTCAATGTACACCCCCCCACCCCAGTACGTGTCGTACCCCCGTGTACCTACACCCAAGTACGTTCCAGTCGTACCCCCACCCCTGGACGTGTCGTACCACCGTGAACCTACACCCCAGTACGTTCGAGTCGTACCCCCACCCCAGTACGTGTCGTACCACCGTCAATGTACACCCCCCCACCCCAGTACGTGTCGTACCCCCCGTGTACCCACACCCCAGTACGTTCCAGTCGTACCCCCACCCCTGGACGTGTCGTACCACCGTGAACCTACACCCCAGTACGTTCCAGTCGTACCCCCACCCCTGGACGTGTCGTACCACCGTGAACCTACACCCCAGTACGTTCCAGTCGTACCCCCACCCCAGTACGTGTCGCACCACCGTCAATGTACACCCCCCCACCCCAGTACGTGTCGTACCCCCCGTGTGCCCACACCCCAGTATGTTCCAGTCGTACCCCCACCCCTGGACGTGTCGTACCACCGTGAACCTACACCCCAGTACGTTCCAGTCGTACCCCCACCCCTGGACGTGTCGTACCACCGTGAACCTACACCCCAGTACGTTCCAGTCGTACCCCCACCCCAGTACGTGTCGTACCACCGTCAATGTACACCCCCCCACCCCTGTACGTGTCGTACCACCGTGAACCTACACCCCAGTACGTTCGAGTCGTACCCCCACCCCAGTACGTGTCGTACCACCGTCAATGTACACCCCCCCACCCCAGTACGTGTCGTACCCCCGTGTACCTACACCCAAGTACGTTCCAGTCGTACCCCCACCCCTGGACGTGTCGTACCACCGTGAACCTACACCCCAGTACGTTCCAGTCGTACCCCCACCCCAGTACGTGTCGCACCACCGTCAATGTACACCCCCCCACCCCTGGACGTGTCGTACCACCGTGAACCTACACCCCAGTACGTTCCAGTCGTACCCCCACCCCAGTACGTGTCATACCACCGTCAATGTACACCCCCCCACCCCTGTACGTGTCGTACCACCGTCAATGTACACCCCCCCACCCCTGTACGTGTCGTACCACCGTCAATGTACACCCCCCCACCCCTGTACGTGTCGTACCACCGTGAACCTACACCCCAGTACGTTCGAGTCGTACCCCCACCCCAGTACGTGTCGTACCACCGTCAATGTACACCCCCCCACCCCAGTACGTGTCGTACCCCCGTGTACCTACACCCAAGTACGTTCCAGTCGTACCCCCACCCCTGGACGTGTCGTACCACCGTGAACCTACACCCCAGTACGTTCGAGTCGTACCCCCACCCCAGTACGTGTCGTACCACCGTCAATGTACACCCCCCCACCCCAGTACGTGTCGTACCCCCGTGTACCTACACCCAAGTACGTTCCAGTCGTACCCCCACCCCTGGACGTGTCGTACCACCGTGAACCTACACCCCAGTACGTTCCAGTCGTACCCCCACCCCAGTACGTGTCGCACCACCGTCAATGTACACCCCCCCACCCCTGGACGTGTCGTACCACCGTGAACCTACACCCCAGTACGTTCCAGTCGTACCCCCACCCCAGTACGTGTCGTACCACCGTCAATGTACACCCCCCCACCCCTGTACGTGTCGTACCACCGTGAACCTACACCCCAGTACGTTCGAGTCGTACCCCCACCCCAGTACGTGTCGTACCACCGTCAATGTACACCCCCCCACCCCAGTACGTGTCGTACCCCCGTGTACCTACACCCAAGTACGTTCCAGTCGTACCCCCACCCCTGGACGTGTCGTACCACCGTGAACCTACACCCCAGTACGTTCCAGTCGTACCCCCACCCCAGTACGTGTCGCACCACCGTCAATGTACACCCCCCCACCCCTGTACGTGTCGTACCACCGTCAATGTACACCCCCCCACCCCTGTACGTGTCGTACCACCGTCAATGTACACCCCCCCACCCCAGTACGTGTCGTACCACCGTCAATGTACACCCCCCACCCCTGGACGTGTCGTACCCCCCGTGTACCCACACCCCAGTACGTTCCAGTCGTACCCCCACCCCTGGACGTTCCTGGCGCACCCCCAACACAACCTCCTAAGTACGGAGCGCACCCCATGCCCCAACATCACAACCGCATGTACGAGTCTTACAAAGCCACACACAAGGACAAAATCGTACAACCAAAGGGCCCATGTACACACCGTACACACGCTCAAAACGCACGTACACAACCAGGACACAATAAAACAACACAAGAATACACCAGTCGAAAGGCACACAGCCACTAAACATGGCCAACAACCACTTAAATAACACAATCACTGACCTGCAACTGCCAAAAACAAACAGAGGCCCAATACACCACCACTCCTTATAACACACCCACCCAAAATTCAAAAACTGCCACACCCACCCATGGACCAATAAAAAGGGCCCACACACACAAACCATGAGCCTTTCCAACAGACTCACTGCTGCCAGACACCACAGAACCAGACTACAAGCTACACCACACCTTACACTTGCACACCTTCAAACGACCACCCTCACAAACACCCTCTCATCACATTCACACACACACACAACCATCCACACCCCCCCCCAACATCCACACCCCCCCCACACCCACACCATCCCCACCCACACCCCTCACCATGCCCACTACCAAGAATCCAAAGTTCAGTCACCGAGAGTTGGAGGTCCTTGTTGATCAAATCCTCAGAGTCGAGCCACAGATCTTTGGAACATTGGTCAGAAGCACCAGCCAGGCAGCCAAAACAGCCATGTGGCAGACCATCGTCGATGCTGTGAATGCTGTTGCGGACACCAGGAGGACCAAGCAGGATTGCCAGAACAGGTGGTACGATCTGCGGAGGAGGGTCAGAGCCAAGAGGCAGGAGGAACACGACCAGGCCAACGCCACCGGAGGAGGGCCCTCCCGCAGAGCCGTACAGTACCATCCCTGGGAGGAGAGGGTGATGGCCATACTGCCGGTGGAGGCAGTTGAAGGAGTAGAAGGACTCCGAGACCCGGGTGAGTACACAAACAACGCACCTCACATGGGGGGAACTGCAACCACAACCAAAATTAATAACAGGCACGCAACCACCACAAGCCATCGCATTACTCAACCACACTCCATGAGCAGGCACATGCCACTGCTGCCACCATGCCCCATGCACCCAGCTGGACAATGTCAAGTCACAGGCCACAGAAGACAACAACACATGACACGGTAACCCGGATGGCGGGAGGCTGGGCACCAAGAATCACATAGTGCGACTCCAAAGTAGACAACAATGCCCTCTGCCCATATGGCCTAGGTCACAGCCAGACAAACACTGTGTCCCAACACAGGAATGACTTGCCAGCAAATGGCGGACGCCTTGCATCAACACATGGGGGTGAAGGCACTGTTTCGCACATGCCAGCAGCTAATGAACAGCCAACAGTGTGAAAGAGTGGCAGCACACACCACCACAGCAGCAGCGCACAGACACACAGCAGACAAAATGGGTGCCTGGAGATCAGAAACAAACTCACATCAACAGGCCAAGGGCCACTCAAAGATCTGCTAACAGTGTGTGCCCAGGAAGCTGGGCCAAGGTGACAGAGGGTGACACACGGAGGGAGGGAGAGGGGGACACAGAGGGAGGGAGAGGGGGACTGAGAGGGAGGGAGACGGACAGAGGGAGGAGGCTGACACACAGAGGGAGGGAGAGGGGGACAGAGAGGGAGGGAGAGGGGGACAGAGAGAGAGGGAGACACAGGAAGATGGACAGAGGGAGGAGGCTGACACACAGAGGGAGGGAGAGGGGGACAGAGAGGGAGGGAGAGGGGGACAGAGAAGGAGGGAGACACAGGGAGAGCAAATCAGTCCTTTGGTGTGTGGGAATGTCTGCCCGTCAGCAGGTGGACTGCGTGCATGTAGACAAGGGTGGCCAGTGCCAGAACCCCCCCTCTTCATCATGGCAAAACGCAGGGCCATGTTACAACCTGTACACGAGCACAAGGACAGCCACCTGCATCATATGAGTGTGTGGATCCACTCCATGTGCACATGTACAGTGCTACAAGGAAGGCGCAAATGCATAGCTCGGCACACATGCACACTCCACTGCTGACTGCAGTCACACTTGACGCAGCAAGTAAGACTGTGCCACACATAGTTAAAGGGGCCAAATTGGTGCCCAAGGGACACACACATGCACAAGTGCACTGTGAGTGGAATGCAAGACAGATCCAAATTCCAAGAGGAAATGTGCCAACTTTGTAACGGATGAAACATGGATGTTGCATGGATCAAACTTAACATTGTCTCTCTCACACACAGGTCAACGTCGTGCTGCACCCCCCAACACTGGGGGGGAACACTCACAGGACCCGGATCTGCAGGAGACCGATCCCACCGGCAGCGACCACTCTCACCACTCTGCGGACGACCCCGACCGACCTGGCCCCTCTGGTGTCCAACCACCTGCAGCACCTGCGTCAGGTACAACCGTGCCAACCACCACCCCCACTCCTGCCACATCCCAGGAGACACCCAGGATCCCTGCCCCAACACCACAATGCAGCCAGGCTCGCCAGGAGGGACACGGTGTCCCGGGCACTCAGGAGGAGGCAGGCGACAACGCCAATGCCACCCCTCAGGGGTCCCGGAGACCCCATGTGCCCACAAGTGCAGGCCAGACGCAAGTGGGCAGGGGTGGTGGGAGTGGAGGACGGCGGAGGCGCGAGCCTGACCAGTTGGCTGGGGATCCGGTATTTTCCCATGTCCGTAACATCCTGGACTCATACCGGCAGGACACCACGGGCATGGCCCAGGTTGTGTCCGTCCTCGAGGGGATCAAGGTCCAGCAGGCCCAGCAACATGCGGAGCTAATAGCCTGTCTACAGCTACACCAACGGAGGATGGAGGACAGACAGGCTCAGCAAGTGATGGCGTCCCAGGGGATTCACGCTGAACTCCGTCGGATGGCCAACACCATGGCCGACCCTCCCTGTGCCAGAAGGCGGAGAACATCACCACCCACAGGGAGGGATCATGAGGAGGAGGAGGAAACATCCGACGGAGCATCCCAGACGTCGTCACGGCCTGCTGCTGAGGTTCCCCGCAGGAAGCCGGGTCGTCCACGGAAAGGACCGTGAGGGTGGCTGCTACATCACCATCTCCCAGGACACCTGGCCTGGCACCTGGCCCACTGGAGCAACAGCATCACAGCATCAAGAGACATTCTCTGCCACATGGCCCTGCTGGTCACTGGCTGACCAATGTTGACAAAGACTGTGGCATGGACTCTGAGGATTTCCAATGGCAAGGACACCAACTCCCCTACTGAACTTTGGATTCCCTAATCCCGGAAAGCCCCTCACTTGGCCCCCCCCCCCAATAATAAATCACACTATTAAGAGTAGATGCCTGCTGGTAGCATTATTACCTAACATGTGACTTGTACAGTCTAAACATGCCTGAGTCATCTGTTCACTTCAACCATCCACACCCTGGGGCCTGAGTCTGGCACAGGACACATGGGTCACAGTTTTCTAGGCAAGACAGACATGGAGCACCATACACACCCGTGATGGTCAGAACCAGCTGAGGGGGTGGCCGAACAACCGTGCTGACAGACACATTGAGTACAGCAACAGTCATGCGCAGAGGTCAGGGATCCTGGCCCGTGTCCTGGGGGGCACCCAGGTACGTGTAGACAGGTGGCAGAACCATGTCCTGCAAGCTTGAGTCCGGTGGATGCAGAGAATGGGGTCATGGACAACGTTGGATGCATGGGGATGGCACATGTCACAATACCCACACAGTCATGGACATCATGCCCATTACACAGTCTCAGCACACACACACAGCTTGCATCTTGCCACTCGACACATTGACACATAGCCACAATCAGGGAATACCATGCCAGACATGCAGGATGCACCGTGCCAACACACCAGCATTGACTGAGAAGAGGCACCTTGGAGGCATAGGGACACCTTTAATAGTCATGTGTTTGGGATTGCAGAGGCAACTTGAAGTACACATGAACACACCATGTGGAGTAACATGTGGCTCCAACACTGGCACCCCCCTTCTGCAGCACAAATGCGTGATAGGCATGGAACTGGCACACAAGTGTCGGATAACAGCTAAATACCCACAGCTGCTCACGGAGAGACCGCCATACACCATACATCCCTTGATGTGGAAGTCCCACGCCATGTCAAGACAATGTTAACCGTATGTGTCCGAGGGCAGTGTCACACACATTGATGCCTTCATCACAATCCACTATCCCATCACTGATGACTGACAACCAGGCAGCCCATCTATTCAGGTGTACCCAGCTGCATGTCGTGTCCCATGGGGATGCCACATGTCTGCAGAGGACCCAAACCCCGACCGGGGCAGTGTGCACACATCGTGAACAACTGCCACACCCAATACACCCCAGATGCATCCCTTACCCCATGGAGACTTCCAAACGTGTCCGTGCCTGTAACGCTGAGTCAGCCCACGATGCCATGTCCATGAGGAATATCAGTGCCACAACAATGCAACCAGCAAACGGCATGCGCAGGTACCTGGGGAAGAGAGACACACAAGAAGTCAGCCACAAGAAGCTCAGCCACTTGCATGTGCATTCACTCGACACATGTATGTATGACAACATGCTAGGTCACAATTATGCCTGGGGAAATACTACCATCACTGCCACCATCACTCCAGTGACACACCCACACACACCTCTGACCCACGTGCCATACATGCAGGTGGAGACACACATCACAACGCATGCCACACGGGGACCAATGCGTGCACACTCAGACCCTGGTACTCACCACTAAGCAAAGAAGTCGCGTATGAGCCGAGTCCGGATGTCCTCTTGCGGCTCCACATCCTCCACATCACTAGCCCCATTGCCAAGCCCTTCGTCCTCCACGGGTGGATGGTCCTCGTCATCTTGATCCAGGATGAGTGGCACAGCTCTCTCAACTGCCATGTTGTGCAGCATGCAGCAGACCATGAAGATTTTGCAGACCTTCGCCGGGGCATAAGGGAGTGCACCGCCGGTCTTGTGGAGGCACCGAAATCGGCTCTTCAGCATGCCAAACGTCCTCTCTATCACTCGCCTTGTCCGGCCATGGGCGGTGTTGTAGCGGAGCTGGGCCGGCGTGATGGGGTTGCGGAGAGGTGTCAGCAGCCAAGGCATGTTGGGATAGCCAGCGTCCCCTAAATGGAAAGCACATGGATATCGTTAGAACTGGCGAAGCGGTAGTGCTGCTCGGCCAAACAGAATACAGATCAGACAGACTGTACCCACCAACAACACATGCCCGTTCGTTGCGCAGCTGCATCATCATATCAGGCATCCCGCTACGCCTCATGATGTAGGCATCGTGTGCTGATCCTGGAAAACGAGCACAGACATGCGAAATCACCATGTTGGACAGACACACCACAAGGGCATTGATGGAGTGGTAGTGCTTCCGATTGCGGTACGCCACCTCCCGTGCGTGTGGTGGTACCAAACCTACATGTGTCCCATCTATGGACCCAATGACATGGGGCATCCCTCCCAGGGCATAGAAACCACGCTTGACCTCAGTCATCTGTTCAGGGGTTGGGAACTTGATGAAGTCATCCAGGTGAATCAACATGGCCTCCAAGAAATCATGCAGCACACCGCTGAACATGCTCTGGGACATGCCACCAACATGAGCTATGGTATATTGGAAGGTACCTGTGGCAAGGAAATGTAGGGCAGCCATTACCTTCAGCTGGGGTGTCAGTGCCGTAGGATACCTGTGCTGCGGTTGCAGGTGTGGTGCCAGTCTCGCCGTCAGCTCCAGAATCAACGGTTGGGTGAACCGGTAGAGCCGGATCGTGTCATTCTCCTGCATGGTGGCCAAGTCTGGAATTCTTCGGGCAACAGGAGGCGCTCTGCAGTAATTTGGAAGTGACAAGGAAGAGTGAGTGCACTACGAGAACAACTCATGTCTACTGAGCACATGTAAATCTGGCAATACACACATGCCTCATAGGGAGTCAGGCATGTGCTACATGCCCAGGACACGTATGGATGCAAGGTGACGCTCCTTCCAAGACCCAGCTACACACGGTGATTGAGAACCTCCCCATGCCACGCCATGAAAATAGCTGTGTCCCAGTGCAAGTGCACTGCCCGACGCAAGACAGGAGTGACATACACCCACACATCAGCAGAAGTGTGATGCTGATTGCAGATACTGGCAGCGGAACACTTGAGCCACAGGTCACATGACATTACACTAGTCCAGCCCACACACCTTGCCATGAAGGTGCACATGTCATGACTCCCCACACATTCCTTGTGAGTTTGCTGACATGGCCTTGTCACGCTACTCCGTGTCCCTTGCATACATGTGCACCTCACATCCGGTAACACATGTGGCATGGTGTTGGGAACAGTGTGCAATGACAATCTACACACAGCCACATGTTGGTTGCTGCAACGGCTGCAGCTTTTGAGGGTGCTACAACATCAACCCGATGTAACTCCCGGACACATATATGGCATAGTCACATTGTGCACTGTGGGTGGTGATGAGTCATGTGTCATGACCCCTGTACCGGGCATCATGGGACACTTCCGTGTGTTGGTGTCCGTGCCATGCCAGTGACGCTCATCCCAAGTGCGCAGTCCCACATGCACACATGTCAAAGGAGTCAAGGGCATGCCTGGCACACATTGCACCCTCACACAGTACACATGTACACATCTCATCATACATCTGGTGCCTTCTCCACTCAGGAGGCATGTTCCACATCACAGCCTGTGACACCTGTGCCCCACACATGTGGTAATGCACAGACGATGCCTTGGTGTCCATTCCTGGACAAGTATGTCCATCCATGGACAAGTATGTCCGCCCTATTCCGACATGTGTGTCGCCTATCACCACAGTGATGTGTAAAATCCGCCGTACTGCTGCTGAGAGGGCCTGTGCATGTTCCCAAATCACTGTGGGAGTGCTGCCGTATGTGTACCCATCGTGATGGCGAGCGTAGATGCGAGTGTACGGTCCGTACCACTACGGGTACGCATACGCGTGCAGACCCATAGTGATAGAGAGCGTAGATGCGAGTGTACGGCCCTATCACTATGGGTCTGCACGCGTATGCGTACCCGTAGTGGTACGGACCGTACACTCGCATCTACGCTCACTATCACTATGGGTCTGCACGCGTATGCGTACACGTAGTGGTACGGACCGTACACTCGCATGTACGCTCACTATCACTACGGGTCTGCACGCGTATGCGTACACGTAGTGGTACGGACCGTACACTCGCATCTACGCTCACTATCACTATGGGTCTGCACGCGTATGCGTACACGTAGTGGTACGGACCGTACACTCGCATCTACGCTCACTATCACTATGGGTCTGCACGCGTATGCGTACACGTAGTGGTACGGACCGTACCACAACGAGTACGCATACGCGTGCAGAACCATAGTGATAGTGAGCGTACAGGCATTTGTACGGTCCGTACCACAACGAGTACGCATACGCGTGCAGACCCGTAGTGATAGTGAGCGTACATGCGTGTGTACGGTCCGTACCACTACGTGTACGCATACGCGTGCAGACCCATAGTGATTTTGAACGTAGGCATGCATGTACGGGCCGTTGCCATGCATTTGGGGTGCCCTAGGGCCCGGAAACGCACCGTACCTGTGTGTGATTCTCCTAATTACATAGGGGACATGCATTAAGGCCTACATGCATGCTGGTTGTCATGGCGACCAGGTTCAAATTTCGATTTTGTTCTGGAAGGTGCACAGCAGAAGTCAGTTGGAATTCTTCTACTTTGTTGCAATGTGTTTGTGGGGCTGACATCATGCAGGAGAATGAAACCGATAGAGAACCCACAGACTGCTAGGTTTGAAGGGATTGGTGGAAACATAGGATGCAAATGTGAGTGACCAATCACTCTGTACTCCTGTGCATGAGACTGGGCAGAAGGCCACATATAAGGCAGCCAGGTCCCATGAGGGATTACTTGCCTGCACATCTTTGCATTTGTCGACCAAGCTGCTGCTACTGATTCCCTGGAACCATGTCAAGGGCTGTGGAGAGGACACAGCCATTCACCCTGGAGGAGAACATGGCTCTGCTGGATGTGATCCTCCCACAGTACCCCATGCTGTATGGGCGACCAGGGTATCAGGTGAGTGCATAGGCCACTGCCACAGACTGTCCCTATGTTGTGACTGTGTCTTCAGGCATTGTGACCCGGTGTGACACACATGCCATGTACTGTCGGGGGGGTACCAGGGGGGGGGTGCCTGATGTCTCCCAGCAGTGCCCTGAGACAGGAGGGGTGGGTGTGGAGTCCTTCCAGCAGTGCCCTGAGACAGGAGGGGTGGGTGTGGAGTCCTCCCAGCAGTGCCCTGAGACAGGAGGGGTGGGTGTGGAGTCCTCCCAGCAGTGCCCTGAGACAGGAGGGGTGGGTGTGGAGTCCTCCCAGCAGTGCCCTGAGACAGGAGGGGTGGGGACCTATCACTAACAGCAGTGCCCTGAGACAGGAGGGGTGGGTGTGGAGTCCTCCCAGCAGTGCCCTGAGACAGGAGGGGTGGGTGTGGAGTCCTCCCAGCAGTGCCCTGAGACAGGAGGGGTGGGTGTGATGCACAGTGTGAGCCTTGATCATTGATTGTGACATTGCCATCATTCCACCTGAGTACCCACTATGGCACGTACTGCCTTTTCCCTCACCAGAGGATGATGTCCCTATGACAGAGGTGCAATGCGTTGGCTGCATTACATGCCATGTAGTAACCAGCTATTATGTTCACATATGTCTCTCTGTGACATGTGGCTGGTGTATTGATGTGGTGTCACTTGTACTTCCTCACAGGTAGGCGCCTCTGCCAAGGAGCAGATCTGGCTGACCGCCGTCAGTGCCGTGAGGCGTGTGGATGGTCGGAGGCGGAGCCTGTCCCAGGTGAGGAAACGCTGGCAGGATATCCGGTGCTGGACGCGGAGGATTGCACGGCTCCTGCTGGGGGACTCACCTGAGAGCCACAAGAACCGCGGCCGCCGCCGTCTGACCCACCTCCACAGGCGTGTGCTGCCGGTGGTCTTTCCAGACCTGGAGAGGCGCTTACAGGCGATGCAGCAGGCGGAAGGGGGTAGGTACATGTGCGTTTGTTGTGTGTCACCGGCATTTGTAAGGGCACAGTGGCATTAATTCACTGGCAGGGTTTAAAGGTGCTGTGCCCATCCAGTTTGCCCAAGTGTAGCGCTGCGCCCCTGCCACCCTTCCCCTCCTTGCAATGTGTTCCCTGGTCTGTGTGTAGTCACTCCTTCACAAGGTAATGTAGGCTGGCGCTTTGTCCACGAGAACAATGACTGTAGCATCATGGGTGGTGGTGGTGGGTAACAGGTTGTGGGACCTTGCCTGTGAACTGTCAAGTTCACTGCATGTGGGTTCCATGTCAGTTGGCACTGATGCTGGCTCCAGACATGGGAGTTGGTCTCTCATGTGTCATGCCTTACAGCGCGCATGTCCTATGTAGTGGCCTGTGACATGATGTGCATGAGTGTGCGCTACGCATAGTGCAGGGATGGTGACGTGTGTAGCAGTCATTCCCATTCAGCCATTCAGTAGCATGTAGTTGCGTGCCCAATACTGTCCCCTGGGGCACCTTATCCTCAGTGTTGTTTGTGTCATCATCAACGTGGACACTCTCACTGTCTACAGCGTAGGTTGTGCTCTGTGCCATTGTCCCCTGTCACCATGTATATAGACGTGCTATTATGTACAGGTGTCCACTGTGCAGCCTGACCTGATTGTCCCTCTTCATACTCACAGTTGCCAGTGCCTGTGTGTCTTGTTATACTCATCTGAGGATGGGCACTGGTACCTCATTATTTGTACAGGCGCACCTTTGCTGTTTTGCGTCCAATCTTGCCTTTTGCCTGCCACTGTGTTTATCACCCAGACTATGAGATGTTGGTGCCACCTGTGTCTCAGCAATTAGCATCGTGTGGGGGTTGCTTGGGGCGGGCAATGCCTATGTGTCAAATCCTGATTCCTAATTGCTGGGTCTGGACAGTGTGTGATGTTACTGGACACACATGCAAGGTGCAGTGACCGAGTTATGTTGGACATGTTTGCAGCATTACCTATGCAGCATGTGTCTCAAGTTCATGGATATTGTCCCTGGTCATAGGTATTTTCACAAACGCTGTGTGGTGCAGAGGCAGTGCAGGATTGTCCCCAGGGCCTGGGTGCTATGTCAGACTCCGTTTCCTGTCATCAGCTATTGTCTCATGCTCTCCATGGTATTTCAGTGGCATGGTGGCTCAACCAACTGTGTTTCATGCCCTACATCGGTACCTTGTTTTGCAGATGTTAGGGATCTGCCTCTTCAGGCTATGCAATGTTGACTATGTAGATTGGACTCATGTGACAGATGTGTACAGGTGTCTGATTAATTTCTGTCTCTCCACCCTGCCCACAGCATCGTCGGGGGACACAGAGGGAGACATGGACACGGACCAGGCGGAGGGACCGAGCACCAGTGGCAGCCGTGACATCGGGGCTGGCACATCGAGTGGGACAGAGGCGGAGGATAGTGTGGCCGAGGACCTGTCGACTGGCACATCAGACTACGAAGCTGACAGGTCCGAGGAGGATGTCTCAGGGTTGGCGGAGGCTGCACCAGCAGCTGACAGTGGAACAACACCTGCCACCGCCCCCTCAGTTCCCACCAACCGCCTCCCACTTGCTCGTGTCCCTTCCCAGCGTGCCCGGTCACCGCATGTCTCCTTCCTGCCAGGCACCGCACCCCCTGCCCCTGTCTCCACTGCTGCCGCCAATGCTGAGTCCATGGACATCCAGCGGCAAATGCAGGTTGGTCAGGCTGCGATCCTGAATGTCCTCCATTCCCACGGGAAAACCCTCACCAACATCGAGGCATTCTTGGAGGGCATTCATTCTTTGCAGGCTGAGCAACGCAACTTGCTGAGGTCCCTAGACTCCACACTGACTGCAGCAGTGGGTCTCCTGCAGCGCGACCTCCCCCCACCTACCCCTGCCCCATCCACACTTCCCACTTCCATGCCTGTCCCACGTACACCCAGACGTCGGCATGCACCCACCACAACAGACACAGGCACCACACCAGCAGGGAAGGTCCACCGCACTCCTCCTGACACGCACACACAGGGTGAGATAGGCACACCCACTGGGTCGGGGGGCAAACGTGTGACACGCAGCCAGAGTGGGAGTCCGCATTCCACACAATCCACTCCCTCCAAATCCCCTCCCCTCAGCTCTCCTGGCCACATCTCCCCCAAGGACTCCTTCATGGCCGCTCTGTCCCTGAGCCCCACAGTTACGCCACCACGCAAGCGGTCAAGGAAGTCCTCGGTCAGGGTGGTTGAGTCTCCCCCCCTGTCTCCGCCCTCCCCCGGTGGCGCTGCAACCCATCCCTCTGAACCCCCCCCCCTCCTTGGGGCCTGAGGTCACTTCGGGTGCAGGGGACTCCCTGGAGGACCTTGCTAAGGTGTGTAGTGCCATCCTGGCCTCCGCCTTTGGCCATGACACACCCCCTGTGGTTGAGTCCTCCATCCCTGCACCCACAACGCCGCCCCTTTGCCCTGATGTCCCTGCGGTGCCTGTTGCTTCCCCCCCCCCTGATGCCCTCACCAGTATGGAAGACGATGGCATTTGACTGTGCAGGCAAGGTAGGGGACACACATCCCACTGTGTCCCCCATGCAGCTGGGAATAATTGACTGCCCTATGGCCTTTGTTGACTTTGAACTGCCGTTGATCCACGGACATTGTGCTCATGCTGATTAAAGCTTTATTTTCTTTTTTCATTATCACACTCCTGCTATGGTGGTATTGGTGTTGGTGGGGCTGCTACATTGTTTTGGGTGGTGTTTAAGGCTTTGGGTGTGTGGGATTTGTAGTAGTGTTCTGCTCTTTGGGGCCACCCTAGGATCTGTGTGCCATCACAAGGTGTTGGCTAACTTCCTTAGGTCATGTCAGCAGTTACTGCATGGTTCAATTGTCCCAGGGTGTATTCCTTCCTCTGTGTACCCAGTTTCTTCCCTGCAGGGTGTTCCCAATGTTTAGCGCAGAGCTGTGTCTACATGAGCTGTGTGTGTGACGGAGCCCTTCTACTTTGGCCATGCATGCATGGCCATGTCTCCACCTGCAACAATCGTGGCATCCTTGGTGATCACTGTACTTGTGTGTGGAGTCAGTTGACATGAGTTCATGCGGACATGTTCCCTTGTAGGCAGTATGGATGTGGGTAATTGTGGCATCACACACATGTGTTACACCCCTCCTGGGTGTGGACACTGCTGGGAGGACTCTGCACCCACCCCTCCTGGGTCTGGACACTGCTGGGAGGACTCTGCACACACCCCTCCTGTCTCTGGGCACTGCTGGGAGGACTCTGCACCCACCCCTCCTGTCTCTGGGCACTGCTGGGAGGACTCTGCACCCACCCCTCCTGGGTCTGGACACTGCTGGGAGGACTCTGCACACACCCCTCCTGGGTCTGGACACTGCTGGGAGGACTCTGCACACACCCCTCCTGTCTCTGGGCACTGCTGGGAGGACTCTGCACCCACCCCTCCTGGGTCTGGACACTGCTGGGAGGACTCTGCACACACCCCTCCTGTCTCTGGGCACTGCTGGGAGGACTCTGCACCCACCCCTCCTGGGTCTGGACACTGCTGGGAGGACTCTGCACACACCCCTCCTGGGTCTGGACACTGCTGGGAGGACTCTGCACACACCCCTCCTGTCTCTGGGCACTGCTGGGAGGACTCTGCACCCACCCCTCCTGGGTCTGGACACTGCTGGGAGGACTCTGCACACACCCCTCCTGTCTCTGGGCACTGCTGGGAGGACTCACCACCCACCCCTCCTGGGTCTGGACACTGCTGGGAGGACTCTGCACCCACCCCTCCTGTCTCTGGGCACTGCTGGGAGGACTCACCTCCCACCCCTCCTGTCTCAGGGCACTGCTGGGAGGTCTCTGCACACACCCCTCCTGTCTCAGGGCACTGCTGGGTGGACTCTGCACACACACCTCCGATTTCTGGATATGTGCGCTTGGCACATACACGGTGGGGTTACGCACACTGCATTAGAGGTGAGGGTACGAGTCTACTGACACTGGTGTGGTGGGGGTACGCTCCGTACGTCCGCGGGTGGGGGTACGGGTCGTACTTGCACTGTTGGGCTGGGGGTACGCTCCGTGCGTCCGCGGGTGGGGGTACGGGTCGTACTTGCACTGTTGGGCTGGGGGTCCGCTCCGTGCGTCCGCGGGTGGGGGTACGGGTCGTACTTACACTGTTGGGCTGGGGGTACGCTCCGTGCGTCCGCGGGTGGGGGTACGGGTCGTACTTACACTGTTGGGCTGGGGGTACGCTCCGTACGTCCGCGGGTGGGGGTACGGGTCGTACTTACACTGTTGGGCTGGGGGTACGCTCCGTGCGTCCGCGGGTGGGGGTACGGGTCGTACTTACACTGTTGGGCTGGGGGTACGCTCCGTACGTCCGCGGGTGGGGGTACGGGTCGTACTTACACTGTTGGGCTGGGGGTACGCTCCGTGCGTCCGCGGGTGGGGGTACGGGTCGTACTTACACTGTTGGGCTGGGGGTACGCTCCGTACGTCCGCGGGTGGGGGTACGGGTCGTACTTACACTGTTGGGCTGGGGGTACGCTCCGTGCGTCCGCGGGTGGGGGTACGGGTCGTACTTACACTGTTGGGCTGGGGGTACGCTCCGTACGTCCGCGGGTGGGGGTACGGGTCGTACTTACACTGTTGGGCTGGGGGGTACGCTCCTTGCATTCGTGGGTGGGGGTTCGAGTCGTACTTACACTGTTGGCATGGGGGGTACGCTCCATGCATACGCGGGTGGGGGTACGGGTCGTACTTACACTGTTGGGCTGGGGGTACGCTCCGTACGTCCGCGGGTGGGGGTACGGGTCGTACTTACACTGTTGGGCTGGGGGGTACGCTCCTTGCATTCGTGGGTGGGGGTTCGAGTCGTACTTACACTGTTGGCATGGGGGGTACGCTCCATGCATACGCGGGTGGGGGTACGGGTCGTACTTACACTGTTGGGCTGGGGGTACGCTCCGTACGTCCGCGGGTGGGGGTACGGGTCGTACTTACACTGTTGGGCTGGGGGGTACGCTCCTTGCATTCGTGGGTGGGGGTTCGAGTCGTACTTACACTGTTGGCATGGGGGGTACGCTCCATGCATACGCGGGTGGGGGTACGGGTCGTACTTACACTGTTGGGCTGGGGGTACGCTCCGTACGTCCGCGGGTGGGGGTACGGGTCGTACTTACACTGTTGGGCTGGGGGGTACGCTCCTTGCATTCGTGGGTGGGGGTTCGAGTCGTACTTACACTGTTGGCATGGGGGGTACGCTCCATGCATACGCGGGTGGGGGTACGGGTCGTACTTACACTGTTGGGCTGGGGGTACGCTCCGTACGTCCGCGGGTGGGGGTACGGGTCGTACTTGCACTGTTGGGCTGGGGGGTACGCTCCTTGCATACGGGGTGGGGGTAGGGTCCGTACATATCCGTCCCCACGCTATGTGATGTTTGTGCGGCCCGTACCCAGGCCTTTGCCACGTGGGTGCGATCCGTCCCGCCATTGTTGGGGTGACGTGTGTGGGCGTGGTCCGACTCGTACCCACGCTCTTCAGGCGTGGGTACGGGACGTACCTGTCTGGTTGTGTTGCCGGTTCGCGTGGTGACGGACTTCCGTTGTGGCGGTCGCTGGATTATCAGGACACGCCCCCACCCCCTCGTGGTGACCAGGGCATGGGAGTCAGGTATGTCCAGGCCATGTGTAGTGTGTCACTCATGTGGTTGTTTTGTGGCCTGCCCTGGTCGTGCCACCCCCACCCCACCCCACTTTCCCCCCTCCCTTAGTTATTCTGACCTTCTGCGGCGTCTGCGTCGTAACCTGTAGAGGAGGTGTACTGCTATGAGGGCAGGGATGACTCGTAGGTTCGGGTCCATGTCTGTCCGTCGCGTACTGGTCCTCCTTGCTCGCGTCGTCCTGTCGCGTATGGGTCCTCCTTGATCGCGTCGTCCTGTCGCGTACGGGTCCTCCTTGGTGGCGTCGTCCTGTGTGTCCGTCACGTACTGGTCCTCCTTGTTCGCGTCGCCGTCTGTCCGTCGCGTACTGGTGGTCCTTGTTCGCGTCGTCCTGATTTCCCGGCAGTTTTTGGCTGCCGCAAAATATTCACCGTGCGGGGTGACGTCGGTGCGAATCGTGATTCCTGGGTCGTGAATGGCTGGCTGCGTGCGTCCCGGCGTCAGGTCGGCGCTTTCCCGGATCGCATTGGTAGGTGTTTTTTGTTCGGTCGGTCTTTTTTACGATTCGTACGGTAATGGTGTACCCGTGCGAATCGTAATTCCATGTTTGTATATTTTGACGACCGGGTACGCGTCGGACGGAGAATATGCTCCGTCCGACGGTTCGTACCCGGTTTTTGCCGGATCGTGATCGGCACCTTGGTGTTTTGATTGCAAGACAACTGGACACCAATCTGGAGACCCTAACAGTATAAACAATAATGCCTCAATCACACCTGCAGTAAATGCATTTGTGAGTCTCCAGATAGGATCACAGGCAAGCCCTGACCATGTCAAGGTGCTCACTTAGGCAACTCTAGTCTCAGAGGGAGGGGTGGATGTAGCTACCCTGACTGAATGGCCCAGTAGCAAAAGGAACACATGGGGCAGGGTTAGTGGCCTCAAAAGGGTAGTGGTATCTTCTGCTATCCATTTCCAATGTCTGCTTACAAATGATTTGGAGTACTCAGTTTGGGCTGAGGTAGAAAAGAAAACCCAACCCATGCAGCAATGCTGGGAATACCTCAATGGGTGTGCGTAAAAACAAGGGCACAAAGCAAATCCCAAGGTGAAAAAGAAGTATTGGAGCCTGAACTGATGGACCAACCTTCCAAGAGAAAAGGCAGGAAGACCAGGGAGCCAGCTTCAAAACAGATACCAGACCAAGTCCCCTCTCCTCAGGGTGAAGACTTGTCACCCCCAGAGGGAACTGAGCCTCAGGAGCTTGGGCCGTACACGGCAGAGCTCTTAGGACCAGGGAGACCCTCTAGGGAAGATCTGTGCCAGGGGCAGAAAACCTGTCCAACTCTTGAAAGCCTGAGGCAGCAAGCTGCTGATCAGGAAAAGGGAAGTGTCAGTGGTGCCCACAGGACCTGTACACTGAGGCCAGAGACCCCACGCCTGGTGCCACTAGGAGAGTGGTAGTGTCTCGGCAGTTTAGAGAGTTTCTCTTAACATTTGCCCATGACATTCCCCTAGCTGCGCATCTTGGCCAGACAAAAACCTGGAGTTGCTTAGTCAACCACTTCTACTGGCCAGGAATGTCCCAGAAGGTGAAGGAGTTGTGCAACTCCTGTGCCACCTGTGAGGCCAGTGGCAAGGCAGGTAGCCACCTGAAGGCTCCCTTAATTCCACTTCCAGTGGTTGGGGTACCCTTTGAAAGGGTAGGGATTGGCATTGCTGGTCCCCTTGACCCTCCAACAGCATTAGGGATTACATCTATTCTGGTGGTAGTTGATCATGCCACCAGGTACTCTGTAGCAATTCTCCTAAGGACCACCACTGCACATGTAGTGGCCAAGGCCCTCCTTGGTATTTTTGGTAGGGTTGGCTTTCCTAAGAAGGTAGCATAGGCCCTCCTTGCTATTTTTGGTAGGGTTGGCTTTCCTAAGAAGGTAGTATCAGACAAAGGTACAAACTTCATGTCTGCATACTTGAACCCCATGTGGGCAGAGTGTGAGGTGACCTATAGGTTCACTACACTATACCATCCACAGACAAATGGGCTAGTTGAAAGATATAAAAAGACCCTAGAAGGCATGGTTGGTGGACTCCCTGAAAAACTCAGAAGGAGATGGGATGTCTTGGTCCCTTGCCTGCTTTTTACTAACAGATAGGTGCCACACAAGGGAGTAGGGTTTTCCCCCTTTGAACTATTGCTTGGACACCCTGTAAGAGGACCCCTCTGTCTTGCCAAGGAAGGATGGGAGAGACCCCTCCAAGCACCAAAACAAGCATTGTGGATTATGTACTTGGCCTTCATTCAAGGATGGCTGAATACCTGAAAAAAGCAAGCAAAAAATGCGAGGCTAGCCAAGAGCTAGCCAGATGCTCTGGTCTGATAAAAAGGCTGCCATGGTGGAGATCCTCCCAGTGCAGAAGGTGTGGGTTTTGGAGCCTGTGGCACCTACTGCCCTCAAGGACAAATGGAAAGCGCCCTACTCCTTGAGAGAAAAGGGGGGTTCACTTACTTAGTGGACCTTGGCACAGGTAGAAACCCCAAGAGGGTGATACATGTAAACCACCTTACACCCTACAATGACAGGGCTGATGTAACCATGCTTATGGTAACAGTTGATAAACAGGAGTTAGAGAGTGAGACACTCCCTGATCTCCTCTATCACATCCCTAAAGATGGGTCAGTCGATAGAGTGGTCTTTTTAGATACTCTCACTGCCCAAGAACAGACTGATTGCAGTCAAGTCCTAAATCAGTTTACTGATCCTTGGTCCCTGGACAGACTAACTGGTGTACACATGATGTTGACACTGGTGACAGCCTACCTGTCAAAGGCAAAACACATAGGCAGTCTGATCGTTTCAAGGAAAGCATCAAAGCTGAGGTAAGCAAGATGCTGGAGTTGGGTGTCATTTTACCCTCAGAGAGCCCCTGGGCCAGCCCAGTTGTTTTAGACCCCAAGCCTCATTCTCTGGGTGAAAAGAAAGAAAAGGGGGTTTGTGTGGACTACAGGAGCCTCAATACAGTTACCAAGACAGATGCCCATCCAATTCTATGAGCTGATGAGCTAATTGACAAGTTAGAGGCAGCCACATATCTGAGTACCTTTCATCTCACATGAGGGTACTGGCAGATAGACCTGACCTCTGGAGCAAAATTAAAATCAGAATTTTCCACTCCAGATGGGCACTTCCAGTTCACTGTGATGCCCTTTGGTTTGACGAATGCCCCTGCCACCTTTCAGAGGTTGGCGATTAAAGTCCTTGCTGGATTGGAAGCCTGTATTGCAGCCTATCTTGATGATATTGCTGTCTTTAGCTCAACCTGGCAGGATCACCCGATCCACCTTCAAAAGGTTCTGGAGGCTCTGCAGAGGTCAGGCCTCAATATTAAGGAAAGCAAGTACCAGATAAGGCAGGGAAAGGTTGTATACTTGGGCCACTTTGTGGGTGGAAGCCAAGTTCAGCCCCTACAGCCCAAAATACAGACCACCCATATCCAAGTCAGTGCATTCCTTGGCTTGGCTGGGTTCCCAAGGAGGTTTGTGTAGGAATATGGGTCCGTTGTGGCCTCCTTTCACCGAATTGACCTCTAAGAAAAAGCCCAAAAAGGTAAACTGGACAGTGAACTGCCAAAAGTCTTTTGACACCTTGAAAGAAGCACTGTGATCAACACCCATTTTAAAGGCTCCTGATTACACCAAGCAGTTCATAGTGCAGACAGATGCCTCTGAACATGGGATCAGAGTGGTCATATCCCAGACGAAATGATGATGGTCATGACAACCTGTTGCGTTCCTAGGCAGGAGGCTTCTCCCCAGAGAGCAGCGTTGGAGTGCCATAGAGAGGGAAGCCTTTGCTGTGGTTCTCTCCTTGAAGAAGCTGAGACCATACCTGTTTGGTTATCACTTCCTTGTCCAAACAGACCACAGACCTCTCAGATGGCTCATGCAGGTGAAAAAAGAAAACCCCATATTGTTATATTGGTCCACATCCCTACAGGGAATGGACTTTACAGTGGAACACAGACCTGGGACTGTGCATACCAATGCAGATGGCCTTTACCCGTTCTTCCACTTAGAAGATGAAGACTCTCTAGGGAAAACTTAGTCACATCCTCTTTTGTTTAGGGGGAGTTGTGTAGGAAAGTGCCTCTTTGGGCTTGGTTAGCCCTCACTTTTTGCCTGAAGCCTGATGTGAATTCGAACTATTAGTGCACTGGGTCCCTGCTAACCAGGGCCCCAGTGCCAGATCTCTCTCCCAGAACACTGTACCACGATTGGCACAATTTCAGCTACCCTGTACGTCCCTAGTAAATGGTACCACTGGTAACTAGGGCACGTATACTGAAGAGGGTCCTCTGGGGCTGCAGCACTTGTTGTGCCACCCCAGGGCCCCCTCATCAAGTCTATGCACTCTGCCATTGCAGGCTGCGTGTCCTGGTGGAGCAAAATCTGAAAAGTCAACATGGCACAGCCACCCATACACTACATAAGATATAGGTAAGTCACCCCTACTGCAAGCCTATAGCCATAAGGCAGGGTGAACCATATCCTATGTGTGGGGATATCTGTATGAGCAGATATGTCCCTACAATGTCCAGTCCATCCTGTGATGTGGTAAGTGAACAGGTAAACCTTAAAGAGTACATGGGCTGGATACTTCTTAACACAAGTTTCACAGCTCCATGGTGGCTTCACTGATTTCTAAGATGCTTGGTACCAAACGTCTTGTCCTAAATAAATCCTCACTGATGCCAGTGTTCAATAATACATTCTCACAGGAGAACGTTTTAGAGGGTTCACGGATACACAACCAAACACTAGTGGGGTCTCTGGTCAGTTTTCACCAGCCTGCCACCACCAGACATGTTTTGACCTCATGGGATGAGAGCTAGAGCTCTCAGAGGACAGAAACAATACCTGCTTTGGGCGGGGATGATTCACACCTCCACCAGGAAAGGGTGGCCTTCCCAGAAAGGCCACATTTGAATCCAACCCAGGAACCTCCAGATAGTGGGGGAGGACAAGCCCCCTTTCCTGCTCCACTTTTGGTGGGAGCAAAGGCAGGAAAATTAGTTAGATGAGGGGGAGGGCACCCCTCAGCTTGCACCACCCCTAGGGCAGAGCAGGCAAGGTGAACCCCTCTCCTGAATTTCCACCATCTTTAGATAGTGAGAAAACATTCAATCAGGGCCAGGGTAGTGCCTCCCATATAGACACCCTAAGGTTACGAAGTCCTTTGGATACTACCTTTCTCCTCTTGTTAAGTCCATAAATTCAGTATTTAGGTAGCTCCCCAAGGCTTTAGCTTATGTCAAATAAATATGGAATAATTGCAGTTTATTCGAGGGACATAGACTCCTCACACACAGGGAGGATTTGAAAGAAGTCTTTTGCTAAAAGGCATTAGCCACATAAGAGCATAAACAAAACTACCCCCCCATCTACGTCATGGATATATTCAGTCATAGTACTGAACGCCGCTTTCCTGGTGATCCCGAGGTTATGCAGCAAAGAGGAAAAATGGGCTGGAAAATGGAACTTGCTCATATCTCTTTTCAAAGTTCACAACCTCTCCTTCTAGGAAATAGCATCCCTGTAAAGCCTATTCACCCATTTCCATGAGCTCATACAGCCCCCACTAAGGATCACACCTGAATCGTATAAATCTAACCTACCACATACAAACTGGAGAACGTGCATAGAATGATTTACTTACTTTTTGATATACCTGCTTTTTTGCATATAAATGTTATGTTATGTTAATGTGTATTTCTAGAGTGCACGTTCACCAAACGATCTACTGGCGCTGGGTAGCTGATTCGCCATTGATCCATAATTGTTGGTAGGCCTGTTTAAAGAAGGTAGTGACCCGCTATGGTAGCAGGTCACACGTGATACTCCTGAGGAAGGTTTTACTAAACCGAAATGCATTGAGTAAAGGAAATGTACCGAATCTGGTGGAGGTTTGGAAGTTCGTCATATATTCATGTATAGGCCTGGATGGGCAACACATGGAATTTAAAAAAAACAAAAATGCCACAAATTTCATATCTTTTGACGTGATGGTTTCAACAAAATGGATAAAATATGTTAAAAAATACGGAAATAAACATGATAAAAATCGGATTACTAGGGTGGATGTGTATTAATTTGGTAATATCAAATGTGCATACAGCTGTGCAACCTGCGTGTGACCTGCTACCGTAGCGGGTCACTACCTTCTAGTACATTATGTCCCGGTGCGAAAGGAACGGCGCACCGTTCACGGGTGCTGCCCGCTAAATTTGAAAAAAGAGGATACTTCAACTATAATGTGAAATACACAAGGTGTGCTTCAGGACATTTTCATTCAGGCCTGTTTAAATAGCCATATTTTTAGAAGTTGTCTAAATCTACCATAGTTAGTAGTAGTCCTGAGTTCCAGTGGCAATGAATTCCATGCTTGAGGAGCAGTGACGGAGAACCTACACCCTCATGTCATTTGTTTTTGCATGAGGGAATAGCCAGATAGTGTTGGTGGCTAGATCTTAATTCTCCAGTAGAGCAGTATTTACTAACTCAGAATTTACCAAAGGTGGGACAGTCCATATGTAAGGCCTTAAAGACTGTACAGCACACCTTGAACATAGTTCTCTGTGCGACTGTCAACCAGTGGAGGTTCTTAGTCACCTGGGAGATGTGGCCATATTTGAGTAGGTGATATATCAACCGGGCAGCCTGGTTTTGAATAAGTTGGAGCCTACACAGAAGGAATTTACGAAGCCCCAAATAGAGAGAATTGGCGTAGTCAATTCTAGACATGACTAGAGCTATTTTGACTTGGCCCTAAGTCTCCCTAGTAAGGAATTTCTTTATCTTTTTTATACATCGCAGTTGACAGAAGCTTGCCGATGTCTCTGCGCCAACCTGCTGCTTAAATGATAACTCCTCATCAATGATGACACTGAGGCTTTTTACCGCCTTTTTGGGCAGGAGAGGTGGACCCATCTCACTGGGCTAGAGGGGAGGATTCTAGCGATCCACCGTTTTTTGTGATAACAATCTCTGTTTTATCAGAGTTTAGCTTCAGGAGATTACTGTTCATCAAGTCGGGGATGAACAGCATAGTGTCTTGCACTGTTGTATAGACGTGGGGCTATCGTTAATTGTAAATAACAATTACATATCATCAGCATAGTTGAAGATATTGACTTTCTTTTTTTTACGAGAGCTGACCAATGGGCGAATGTAAATATTGAAGAGGTGGGGAGAAAAAGAGGAGCCCCGTGGCATCCCACAATTTAGTTGTACCTCTGCCGAATTAAACGGGGGTAGCCTAACCGATTGAGCTCTATCGCTCAGAAATGAAAGGATACTGTTGAAGGCTGAGTCCCCGTGGCCCTGTGGCCCTGACCCAGTCAGGCAAAAGGGTATGGTCGACCATGTCAAATGCCGCAGACAGATCAAGTAGCACCAGAGCTTGAATATTGCCACTGTCTACTTCCTTTCGCTTATCATCTCCTACTGACATGATCACTGCTTCTGTAGAGTGTGCCTGCCGGAATCCTGCTTGACACGTGTCCAGGAAGTCTCAATCCTCTAAATATAAACAAAGTTGGTGGGCTACATGAGCCTCAAGTAATTTTGCCAAGTATTGGAGGAGGAAAACAGGATGATAATTTTTCATTCCCATGGGATCTGTTCCTGCTTTCTTTAGAAGTGGTACTATAATTGCCCTTTTGAGAGACAGACCCAGTATTGGTTGATTGATTGATTGAGAAGTGACAGTGTTAGTTCAGAGAAGAGGGTAAACACTACTCTTAGGTCCTTCGGGGAGCAGAGTCATTTGGTGATCCCGACATGACTTTTGTCAATAGATTAGCTAGATCCTCTTGCTTTATATTGGGGAAGCAGGTGAGCGTGTAACTATTTGTATTTCCTAGTGTTTGAGTATTGTGTGTTGGGCAGGGAAGGATGCTATTTTTAATAGCCTCAATCTTATTCACAAAATATTTGTATTTTGTACAAAGAATATGATTGTGACTGTATTTTGCATAAAAAGAAAGTTATCTTGCACAAATAAAACTGTTGCAGGTGTATTTGCACAAAAAGAATTGCATTTTGCACAAGTAATACTGATAGAATCATTCTATATGTAAAGTTTTATTTGTGGTTTTCTACAAAAATTTGCCCTTTTGATCTGTGCACTGTTTACTGCTGTATTTTACCCTCTACAATCATACTTTGCCCATATCCTTTCAACAGAACCTGAGGTCCGCCTTAGTCCAGCCGTAATTGTATTTTGCACATAACCAATTGTATTCTTGTAGAAATAATAAGGAAATTGACGTATTGTAGGTCAATTCTGGTTTGTGTTTTTTAGAATATTCTGCCCCTATGATTAGTGGAAGGGTATAGATGGAAAGGTTTATAGGTACCCAAAAATATACATTTACGACGAATAGAGGTTTTAAGAAAATTATTGTTCCTTGTATCGTCTTCCATTGTATTTTACCCTCTATAATCATACTTTGCCTAAATCCTTTAAAAAGTATTTGATGTCCGCTTTATCCCAGCCATAATTGTATTTTGCACACAAACAATTGTATTTTGTATAAATAGTGAGGACATTTTCATATTGTAGATACATTTCAGTGTTTGAATTTTAGAATACTGTACTTTTATGATTAGGGGAAGAGTATAGATGTTAAAATCAGCACCCTGAAGACTATTGGTTATTTTCTTTAAGTGTGTCAAAACAAAATTGAAGTCAGTGCACTTCAAGGTGCTCAGCTCTTGCAACCAGACATTCTTTATGCGATGATTATATGTGTTATTGTGCATATTTATATTTTTTTACCCTTGTGTATATGCCCATGTCTCTATTTACACAGGCTGTGAAATAAAACAGAGGCATGGTGAACTTAAAGCACTCAGGAAACTAATTTTCAAAAACACATGCTACTGCTATTAAGCTCTGTAAGTATAGGCGAGTTCTGTTTCATTTGCCACTGGTGTTGGCCAGCTTGGAAAAAGCAGAGCAGCATGCTTCATATCTTCGTACAACATATCTTTGTATGACCTGACATGCATGCTTCTGCTGTGCATCTCTGCAGTTCTCGTTTATCTACAAGTCAATGCAGGCAAGAAATATATATACATATAAACTTCACACTTTATTGTTTTGTGTAAAATTGAATGCATACATATGGAAATAATGAGTTTCTGGCCATTTTCCCCTGCCTGTAAGCTCAAAATAAGCATTAATCCCAAAAATAACTCCCTCAGATCTGCGCTTCCTCTTGAGGTCAAGTAGAGGGGCTGGGCTTGGAAATACCACACAATTCAGATCACAGGGGAACACATGTTCATGTGCAATTTTCGGCAAAGGTGGATAAAAGTTGTAACACCATCCACGCTAATACCAGTGCTTCGTCGTTACGATCAAGGTAAAGGAATGGTAAGTGTTGTTGTTTTTGTTTCTTTGCTCCCTATAAAATCTTAGCTCTGAGTGATTGAAATCAAACTTTTAATTTAGAAATGACAGCAACGAAAATTTTGTTCGCAAACAGTTTTGCAGCAACAACGTAGTACTTACATGTGCCAAACATTCCATAGGAGCAAACCTGTAGGAGTAGGGTTGTGACTTATAAAAAAAACTGTCTGTCCGACCTGTATTGCAGTACCAGAGTTTTATATGCAGTTGTAATCGTTTCTGTCACATAATTCTGTGTAAAAATCTTCAAAATTGTGTTCTTATTCTGTGTTTAATACGATGTAATTGTAGTGCAGTCCTAAAGAAGCATGTGTCGGAATCTCAGAAAAGTCTTAAAAACACAAATGTTTTTTTCGATACATCAGACTTTCCTTGGATCCAACTGTTAAATGGTAGCGGCAGTTTCAGTCGATAACCTTTCAAGTATTGCCCGGCAGTAATCGCCTCTCATACCACTCGATAATTTACCAATGAAAGAGGCAGGCGCCGGAGACTGGAAGGCAGGAAACAAAGTTTTATTCCGTCGGAGCAGAACACATCAGATCAGACAGCAAGGTATCGTCACGAGGTGCTCTAACTGCATCTCTGAGACCTGGTCTCTTATACACAGGTTTATTGCTTTATTACATATGGTACATTCTTATTGAGACTTTGATGTACGGAAAGACATTCCTTGGAACCCCCACTTCAAGCTCGTTCCCACACATATCTACAGTAGAAGTCCCCACCCCACCCACAGTAGGAGATGGCTATCACGCAGCTGGATATTCCGCCAATTCCCGGGGGTGTGTGCAACCGGCCGGGTCTCAGGGGGTAGGGGCTTTGATCCACCGTAATCCCTTTGATGTGGGGTGTTTCCCTTACAGTAGGGGCAATAAACTGCATCCGCAGGGCTAGGTGATGGCCTGGGATCGGTTCGGACAATGGGGCGCAGAGGAAGGGGGTTTATCAAAGAGGGGCATGACCATGTATGGGATGTCGGTCAGGTGTGGGATGTGGTTCCATGGCAGGGTCGCGCTGAATGAGAGGGTTTATGGCCCGTGTATGAGAGAGCGGGGGTTGGCCGGCGCGCGGGGGATACTTGCAGCGTCAGGGGAACGCGCTGGCGATCGACAATGAGCGGGGGAGAGAGTGGGGTGCCTAAAATGGCTGTCGTGTGCTCGCTGTGTGTGGCGTTGGGGAGAGGCAAGATGGCGCAGATAATGTTCAGTTTGCAAGCTAAATTTCCACAGTCCTCCCTTTTAACATATCTCGCCAGCTTGCCTGGCCGACATTTACCTTCGTTAACCTTCAGCTATAATATCGTTAATGTCTTTTGTACATTCCTTAAAGATACAGAGTTTTTAGGGCAGGCAGGAGTAATCTGACACATTTGCTCATAGTTACATACAGGTGATAAAGTAGGCGAGGAGGTAGTACATACAAAGTTACATCAGCTGTGCCGCATGTCAGGCCCAGGGACAGGAAGAGGGGAGTTTGTTTGAGCACAAATAGGATACTGTAAAGCAAACAGGATGTTTCTGGCAAAACAAGGGATATTTCGTACATTACTTAAGGCCCAGACTTCGTGTGGATCGAAAATAGTCAGTATAGTCGTGTACATGGCTGGTGTTGTATGAATGTCACTATACAACGTTACATTTTCTTAACTTCTCAGTGTACAGTCGGAAGTGATTGATGCGACATCATGAAAACTTGATAGGAAGATAGTTAATATAAAAAGGTGGTTGGGAGAGGATTTTCAACTTGACATGGGTTCTTCTTTCCAGTGTCCTTTTTTATAAAGAGCCATCACTGGTAAGCTCTTATTGTTGTTCTTCTTTCATTGGCACTGTTGAGCACCGGCGGTGGAGCTAAGGTCCAGCTCAAATCCAATTTCTCACGTGGCAGGGTGTGACCATTCACTGTTCTCCGATCACAGTCCTGTTCCTTAACACAGTTCACCATAGGTACTTGGAGGCAGGGTACCTGCTTTCTGTTCTTTTGTAGGTAAGTCAGATTCATAATCCATATAAAAGAGGGAGAGAGAGGGAAGGGCGTGACGTGCTTCGGGATGCCGAGGGAAGAGGGGGTGGAGTGGGATCGGATCAAAAATGCGGACCAAGGGGAGCAGAATCTTCCAGCACTGGGCCCATCAATCGGGCCCGACGGGTTGAGACTTCAGGCACGCTGGTCAGTGAGCAGGGGGCCTCGATGTAGCCCTTCGCGCTTATCATCCTGATAATGGTGTCTCGTCTCACGCCCTTTTTGCTTCGTAGCTTCCCCCTTCGTCGATGCCATAGATGTTCCATGGTCCGCAGCCAGGCTGTGCGTCACGTCCGACCCCTCTCTTCCGATGGCCGCAGGTTTCTTTGAATGGGTACAAGAAACAAAAATCTTAGAGAGTTGGCAGGGAAGACATTTACATACTTCATCCTCTCTCCCAACCACCGAGTAGTTGCGGACATGCTTTTATCGGTAGCTGTATGATTGGTGTCTATTAACTCTGATGTTAGTGTGTGCGTTACTAATCTATTAATCATTGCTGTGGTGCAAGTTTCTGTGGGTGTCCCTGTCCATCGTCTGGCCCTCTAGGTGCCGATTCCTGCGCCCGATACTGGTTGCAGGAAGCCTGACATCTGTCAACCTTCTAGTCTATTAAAAATTCGAACCGGCTTCTCTGGCAGAGACTCGTTCGTCTCAACACAAGTTTTGTTAATACATATTTCCTTCCGAGGACTGCTAAGTTTATGAAAAGAAAGTGCGAGGTGCTACTGTCACGGGTTCACGAGTATCCATTTCGGGGAGGAACATAAGCTAAGCATTATTTTTGCTGGCGACAATAGGTAACCCTTTATCAGTTTAGGCGATGTATTATTAGAGAATAAGGTCATCAGCTGTTTCGTTCGAAATACTCTGAGGCGGCTAGTATAGGGCTGGGGTTATTTTGGGGGAATGGGGTGCTTTAGACATTCTATTTTGGGGTAATTGGGCGGGGGTAATGGTGTTGTTAAAGCTCTGAAAAAACGGAAACCACTGACATATAGTCCCCGTGATGAGGGCCAAATTGGGAGACATCAGTCGTCTTACCTGTCCTTTCTTTTTCTCAGCCAATTAAGCTCAATATTTGTAGAAAGGAGAGGTAGTAACGTGGCAAAGTACGGTCGTTTTGTTTCAGTCAATTTGTTCGAACACCACCGTGCTCCAGGCCAATTATACACTTACCGAGGAGGTATGTGTCGTTAATTTATTCAAAAAGAAAGAGGGTAAGAAGGCTTTTTAGTGAGGGAGGGAGTGAGAGAGAGAGAGAGAGAGAGAGAAAGAGAGAGAGAGAGAGAGAGAGAGAGAGAGAGAGAGAGAGAGAGAGAGAGAGAGAGAGAGAGAGAGAGAGCCGTGTGCATCAAGTAGGCTATTTGGCATATGTACGACACAAAACGAGAGAGAGAGAGAGAGACATGGGTACAAAAATAGGCCACTTGGTGCACACACAACATGGAGTAGCATGGGTCTGTTCTATGTAAGGAAACACAAGCGGGGGAAAGACATAAATTCGGTGATCACGTACACACAAATACCGGATAGGGTGCAACAGCACATGCATCAAGCGCAGAAACTTAAGACGGAGACTCAGGGCTACGCTGAGTATGGGGACCTCCCCTTTCCTGTCCTCTTTCCTAAGCATGCTGCGTATATTCAGTATTTTTGTAGTTTATCTTGGGGGGGGTGTTGGACCTTTTTACTCTCCTCCCTTTTTGGTCGATGGACGAGCACTTCAATCATACGGTGACGCTCTCTTCAAGTGACCCAAGCATGAAATGCATACACAGTCATACCGTATAATTGTAGCACACACGCACGGTCATATCATACAGTTTTTCATGTTCCCAACGGTGGTCTGCACTTTACGCACTACCCCACAATGTTTGTCTATGTTTTCCCTGATATTGAACTTGGTGCGGTCATTGTCCACTCCACTCTTCAGTCGGAACTTCGTCGTGACCTATAGAGGGGAAAAAAGAGGGGAGGGGATGTGCAGTATTCAAAAGTACCCTAGCGCGCGCAGACACGAAAAAGTTCTACTTACCACGTACCAGGCTAGTCGCAGGAATGGGTAATACCACAGACCTATTATTCTTTTTGTCCGAGACAAAGATACTCTAATTTATTCATTTCCTAAATTCGGGTTCCCTTGTCATACATGCATTTCTCAATCGGTCGTGTATTAAGGTGCAAGATACCATACCTTGCGTTCGGCATATACCCTGAGCTATGGTTGACCATTGTTTAACAACTCTTGGAAAAAGATAGGTGTGATGGGTACAAATTCCGTTAATCAAAAAGATTCAGGCAAATGGGGACTGCATTATCTGTTTTCTATTGCTTGGGAGTAACAATCATTTATTCAAAAGAAGAAATCTTTATCAACCTATGTGATTAGTCATGACACTGATTCCGTAATTCTTTCAAGAGGCCCTTTATTTAAAACAATGTCAGTATACAAGATACGGGCCTACAACCGTTCAGGCCGGCCACGGCGTGAGAGGCGTCGAGTGTCATGAGCAACACTACTACGGCATAAAATCGGTTCCCTCCCCGCCCCTCCCCGACCATCATGTGTGGAAGCATCGCATATATATATATATATATATCTCTTTTTAACACAAATGTCACGTGACTGGAACGCCACAAGGGTTTGTAGGCCTCTCCTACATCGGCGCCATCTTGGGGCGAGGTCGGGCCAGAGTACAGTCTAAGTCTTTCCATGAATTAGCTGTTGAACCAGAATTCCTTTCGGTAGTTCGAGAACTTTCGTTAGCGTCAACTTTGCGTCAGCATGGCGTCACTGCGACCCCGTAGAAATGCCATGGTTCGTTCTTGGGGCGGGGCAGCAGGCGGGTTCTTCCGCCGACGCTTCGAACCAGTCTTTCTCACTGCACCAAGCGGAGGCAAGGTGGCTGCCGTCCGAGGCAAAGAGCAATGGCGGCGGTTTGTCCTTACCGGAAGTCCGTGGGAGTCGAGTGTCAAATGACTCCAGCCGATTCTGCAAAGCTGAGGGGAGCATTTTGTCAAGGGTGGGGCCCACGCCCAAGCAGACAAGCTTTCGAGTCCAGAATTGTCTCACGGTGGGCTTAGGCCTGGATCCGGAGGAGCCGACCGCCGGAGTCAAAAGGCAGCAGCAGTAGCAGCTCTTCGGTACAGCCACCGGGTGGGTCCAGTAGCAGCGACAGCAGAAGTTCGGATGGTATCGCCACCGGGATGATTCCAGTAGCAGCAACGACAGCAGTTTGGATGGTATCGCCACCGGGGTGGGTCCCCGATTACTTGGCTGCGGGGGCCCACTCCTCGCGTCGGGCGCTAGTGGCGATCCTGGTGAACCCGTGCTTGGGCGGTTGTCCGGTGGTCGCGTGCAGCGGCAGGGTGCAGCTCAGCTGGCCGGTGAGTCAAAGACGGTTGGGTGCAGCTTAGCTGGCCGGCGAGTCAAAGACGGTTGGGTGCAGCTCAGCTGGCCGGCGAGTCAAAGACGGTTGGGGTGCCCTCATCTGCTGGCGAGCCTCCACCTGGGGAGGTGGGGGAGGCCTGTCCGCGGCGCTTCCCCCGGCCAGGGCACCCCTCCGTTATTGAAGAAAGAAGAAAAGAATGGGAAGATCCACACGACGTGGCAGGGTGCGACTCAGCAGACCGATGAAAAAGACGGCTAGGGTGTCCTCATCTGCTGGTGAGCCTCCACCTGGGGAGGCGGGGGAGGCCCGTCCGCGTCGCCTCCCCCCTGCCAGGGCACCCTAGCCGTTATTGAAGAAAGAAGAAGAGAATAGGAAGATCCGCCTAGCGTGGCAGACTCCGCCTTGGCGCTGTCAGAGTTTTGGCGCTTCGTGTAGCCTCCGGCTTATTCATCCGCCACTGATGTCAATGGATTTTTGCATGGCTTTTATAGCCCAAAGCCGACTAAAAGGACCGCCCAAAACAGGCCAATGTTGCAATTTTGAGGAAGGAGAGGCGAGGGCGGTGTCACGTGGACGTTAAGGCTTTGGGATGGAGGTTGCAGCAGACTGTCATGTAAATAGTTGTTTAAAAACGTGTTTTAACCTGTTTACCCTGTTGGTGTGTTTGTTATATCTATAAGTTATTAAAATGTTATAACTATACTACTTCGTTGGAGCGCTTGTACATATTTGCAATCTGGCGATGAGCACAAGGATGTTACTGCGTAATCGGAAAAATAACATAGCCCAATTGTGCGCGATCTAGCCCTAGTTTGGTGACGTCGATGGTGGGTGTCAGCAGGCTTCCGTTTGTGCAGGATTTTGTCATGCTTATTGGGCGGGGTGGGCAGTGAGGCAGACATGTTTAGGTAGCGAGAGTAATGGAGTCGGGCTACCTCGTGGCCGTCTCGACCGTGAGCTTGGCTCCTTCCCTTGGTTTCATATTTTCCACAAAGGGCTATCTCCTAGCGTTACTTTAGTTTTTGTAAGGTCAAAAAGGATCCCACCAGTGCCTTTACTATTTTGTCGATTCCTGTTCGTTCATCCTTCGTTAGTCGATTCATTCTGGTGGACTCTTTCTTTCTCATCTCAGGGTCATCCAACGTCATTGCCGACGTTGTGTTCAGTACAAGAGGCTCGGCCGGCGCGGAGGCCGTGAGGGCCGAGGCCCCTGTACTGCTTTCGCTCGTGTTTGGGGGTTGTGGGTGTTGCACTACCGATTGGGAGGGTGCGTATGGAGGGGGGCATGTAAATGATTGGGGGACCCAATAATAATTCGTCATTCGTTCGTTGCTTAGAGGACAACTCAGGGTAGAGCAAAGAAGGGGTCCTAACAGCGTACTGGCCTGATGTTTCGGGCTCCTGTCTTAGTTTAGTTTCCCTTCTCTCCTTTATTTCTTCTTCTAACTTTCTAGCGGCAAGGTGAGCTGCCTTTCGTAATTCCTTTTCTGCTTTTACTTCTTCCCTCTTTTTCCGTTGCGTTGCTTCTTTGCACCACATGCCGATACTGTCAAGCATAGTAGGCGTCGTCTTATTGTTACACAGAGCTATTTCTAGCACTTCTATCTTATGGTCGTCGAAGGATCCCATCAGTGGCCACTGACTCTCGGGGTCCTTCTTGGTATATTTATGCCACAGCTTGCTATAAGCTACGGCGACTAGTCCATATTTAGTGAACATGTCCTTATTAGGGGTGCCCTCCAGTGGAGCCGGATGGTTCACCTCTAATAAGCGGTCCGGGCAGAACCAACTACCAATCAGTGGGGAGAAGATAGGCATGACGGGTTTCAACGGGGACAAAAGTCAGCACTACCTATCTTTTCACTGCTTGCAAAGACTAGACAGAATATCTCTATTCCTCGTTATTTGTAAGCAGAGAATACCTCCAAAGAACCAATATCGAACAACTAGTGTTCGGACAATCAATCAATCAATCAATGGGGAGATAAAGATAGGCACGACGGGTTACAACGGGGACAAAAGTCTGCGTTACCTACCCTTCACTATTTGCAAAGACTAGACAGAATATTTCTATTCTACGTTATTTGCAAACAGAGAATATCTCAAAGAGCACTATTCTTCAAAACAATCAATGTTCGGACAATCAATCAGTGGGGAGATAAAGATAGGCACGACGGGTTACAACGGGGACAAAAGTCTGCGTTACCTACCCTTCACTATCTGCAAAGGGAGAGAGAGAGAGTATTTCTACTCCTCCCCGTTTGTAGACAGCGAATATCTCAAAGAGAACAATCAATGAGCAATACTAGTATTTCAAAACTTCAAACAATCAATCAATTATTTCGCAATTTGTCGTGTATCACGACCTTACCCGGACCGCGTGGACAGTTTCTCGTCTTCCGCCTCCAGCGCCCGATCGTCCTCTACTCTCCGTATTTGCCGCGGCACTCCTGATGGTTCCCAGTCAGGACCGTAGATCACTCGAGAGAGGTCTGCTCGGAACCAGTGAAGTTCGGATGATCGGCTGCCAGACGAGGGTCTATTGGGCAGGAGCTCTCCCGATCGTTGCAGTCGTTCACTCTGTCGTCAGGACCTCTCCCACTGGATCCACATGTCTCTGATGGGCCCCACGTTTGGGACGCCAATTGTTAAATGGTAGCGGCAGTTTCAGTCGATAACCTTTCAAGTATTGCCCGGCAGTAATCGCCTCTCATACCACTCAATAATTTACCAATGAAAGAGGCAGGCGCCGGAGACTGGAAGGCAGGAAACAAAGTTTTATTCCGTCGGAGCAGAACACATCAGATCAGACAGCAAGGTATCGTCACGAGGTGCTCTAACTGCATCTCTGAGACCTGGTTTCTTATACACAGGTTTATTGCTTTATTACATATGGTACATTCTTATTGAGACTTTGATGTACGGAAAGACATTCCTTGGAACCCCCACTTCAAGCTCGTTCCCACACATATCTACAGTAGAAGTCCCCACACCACCCACAGTAGGAGATGGCTATCACGCAGCTGGATATTCCGCCAATTCCCGGGGGTGTGTGCAACCGGCCGGGTCTCAGGGGGTAGGGGCTTTGATCCACCGTAATCCCTTTGATGTGGGGTGTTTCCCTTACAGTAGGGGCAATAAACTGCATCCGCAGGGCTAGGTGATGGCCTGGGATCGGTTCGGACAATGGGGCGCAGAGGAAGGGGGTTTATCAAAGAGGGGCATGACCATGTAAGGGATGTCGGTCAGGTGTGGGATGTGGTTCCATGGCAGGGTCGCGCTGAATGAGAGGGTTTATGGCCCGTGTATGAGAGAGCGGGGGGTGGCCGGTGCGCGGGGGATACTTGCAGCGTCAGGGGAACGCGCTGGCGATCGACAATGAGCGGGGGAGAGAGTGGGGTGCCTAAAATGGCTGTCGTGTGCTCGCTGTGTGTGGCGTTGGGGAGAGGCAAGATGGCGCAGATAATGTTCAGTTTGCAAGCTAAATTTCCACACAACGATCCAGCTGTCATTTGAACAACCCTTGGAGATCCCTTCCAAGCAAAATCGCTTCAACACATTTCTAGCGCAATTATAATGCATTGTAAAGCATTTTTAAGTGACCTCCAAGCAATGTCATCATAGGAAAAAACAACAAATAAGTACAATTATGCATACTTTTGTGCAAATTTAGTGAGTGAATCAGTCGTAAAGTAGGAAAACGGGTAAAGGTGTTTTAGAAAAGAATTTGAAACTGGAGGGTAGAAAGTAAACATTAAGAAATATAACTTTTCTGCTTTTGAGTATAGAATGGATTTATCACACTATTTAACAAACACACTTGCAGCAGCACACACAGTAACGCACCTACTACCCTAATGAAACTACAACACTGCCCCTTTTAACTACAATGGCACAAAGTCTACCCCCTACGACCTGTAAAAGGGGAAGGATCTAATGACCCTCACCCCGGAAGTGATCTAATTAGAAGGGGGGTGGGTGAGAGGAACACAATGAGCAAAACTCCCTGTTTGTTGGAGCCTCCCTGGAGGAGTGGACGAATGAGGGTAGATTTGCTGGCATGGGAATGTAGCACTGAACTGCCACCCCGAACTGTGTACCCCTCATTGAGATGCACAAAGGCCCAAAGCACAGGCTAATTCACACATTCAAAAAACACAGTGCATCTAATATCAGCACATTAGCGCTGACATATAGGGCTCAGAAGGGCACATGTTGCTCTACTATTAATATGACACAACCAAAAATAGCTGATGTGAAGCATGAAGCAGCACACATCGTACACCTCCACATAAACATATTTTGCACACCATAAAAACAGCCACACAACCTTAATTATGAATTGTAGCACAATGTGTACCAATTCCAAATGTCACCAGCCTGCTTCTTATCATCCGGACCCCAGGAAATGATAACCATGTTAAGAACGTGAACACCATATTAAGACATTAAGACCTTAACAGGTCCCAGCATCCCGACCAGAATTAAATAATGTACCAAGTCAAAGTGCTTTGTAGAACAACCAGGATGTAAGTCACTGTCCAAGCATTGGATATATGCTCTCCTTTGCAGGAAACAGTTCCTTACCTGCCAGACTCAGCTTACAACATTACCTTCAGCTCGGCAACAATACGTAATGATGGACATCCAATGTTTTGCCTACAAAAGCCCATCAAGCTACTAAATACAGCCACACCAGTGCAACAGAGAGACAAGCAAATCAGCTAGCTAGAAAAATACAAAGTCCTCAAGGTGCTGCATGATCTTTAGCACAGTGCTAACAGCAGTCGCCACAGACATCCCACAACACTGCTCCCTCATTTCTGTCTACCATCCCATCCATGCAAAGACCAATCCAAGCAGTACCTGCTACAGAGGTCTCAGGGATACAATAGGTGGTAGTCTCATTAAGGTACATATCTAATTTCACTAGCTCTGATACCAGTCACTACAAGATGACTCTACCCACAAAAGTTACAAGAACAAGACGTGTGGCAGCTTTTTATAAGAGGCTCTTTTTCCCCTTTTTTCAACATGCTTATGCTTGTATAAGAGATACATCCTTGTGTGAAGTGGATTTACCATTTAACCAATATTCAGAGAATCCTCACGAAAGTCACATGATGCACCATCTGGGGGCAAAAGTGTTCACAGTGGCACAGCTAAAGATCAGGTACCATTAAATGAGACTTCTTGTTGCGAGGTGTTGAATACAGAATTATGGCCTAATTTAGAGTTTAGTGGAGTGGTCTTTTGCATTTAGAGAAATTGTCTGCAATAATGCACAGAAATTAGTACCTTGGACTTAACTTTATTCTGTTACAGATGCTTCCAGCTTATCCATCTCCTTCAGGCTACTGGTTAACATTTCATAAGATCACATTCCATCTCCTGTTCCACATTTCACCAACCTATGGCATAGCTAGTTTCTCGCATCTTTACATATCTCCATCCTTACTTAAATGAAAAAAATACACCAATAAACATACATTACAATTCCTACATAGTAATGATAAATTTGGCTTGAACGTATTGTGGTTATAATACAAAATCATTAATATGACTATCACCAACTCATATGATGCAATGCAAATCGGACTCCCAAGAATAACTTGTAATCTTACACACTTCCTAGACTTCACACAGATCCATCTTCCAATACAACCACACTTCGTTTCACCCTTGCAACTTGAAATGGACGAGAACACTTACTATCTCATTTTCTTTCTATCCTGCCTCTCTTTATTCAAACAAAAATCACCAATCCTTACATTCGCTCACTTTGCTCCTTTCTTCATATCATAGTATTATACAGTTTTCTTTAATTTTAGCTACATCTTTCTTAATTGCCTCATGATCAGCCCACATGCAGTTCCTATCTACTACCCACTACTAATTGCTGTAAATATGGTGCAGCCCTGCGTTTCTGAAGTGGCGGAGTGCGGCGTTAAGCCAGGAAGCCTAACGACGCACTCCCTCACTTTACTGTAAATATGCTCCGTTGTCTGTCATTTTCTGAGACACAATTGCACTCCATTGTCCAAAACTATGGTTTAAGGAATCCCTTCATCCATAAATACTTCTTCTAAAAATTCAACTATACTGTCGGTGTCTATGCTTCCATAGTTTTAATCACAAACCACTTAGTATGCTAATCAACTGCAACAACCATGTACCTCTTGTTTAAAAAAAAAATCTTTTTGTTAAGTTTTATAAAGTACAACATACAGAAATGCAGTGCAGCATAATCATGTGGCCTCAAAGGAGCAGTGTGGTCAATGGCGCAATCATGAACCATATATAGAATGGCAAACGACAAAGCATTGGTAAGCCAGAAACAATACCTCAACAAAGTTAAGAAGCATCTGAATTATGGACTCGGGGTCCCCCCCCCATGGATCACTCCTCCATCCCTCAGAATGAATGCCAAGGGGACCACATTTTTTCTCATTTTCGTGCAAACCCTCTACCCAGGTATCATCTTTTCTGCCAACTTGCACAAGTCCATGTTGTTTTCCCACCCTGCTACGGTTGGTGTATCTTGCACACCCTACTTATGCGCTATGATTTTTTTGGCTACTGACAAACCTCATGATAACCAGAATTTATTGTGTCTAGTCAGTGGGTGTTCCCCCATATGTGCAGGAGGCATGTCTTAGCCGAGTCCAGTAGCCTACGCCCAGAATCTCCTTAGTTAGTTCCTGCAGGGCCAACCAGTAGGTCCGTATCACAGGGCAGGACCAGAGAGTATGGAGGAATATGCCTCTCTCCCCACACCCCCAGAGGCAGAGGTCAATTGGGCTGCGGCTCATGGCAAGAATGGTGGTACGGGAATAGTAGTAGCAGTGCAGTCTATGTAGTTGAATAAGGTGAAATCCTGATTTGAAAGCCCCCTCCATGGAGGCCCTCGTGGCTTCCTCCCACTCACCCTCCTCAAAGTTTCCCACCTTGGCTTCCCATTTAGACCTCAGATTGGTGAGAGTGCCTGGAGAGTTATTCACAAGTGTCTTGTATATGAGTGAGATGGTCTTTCTAGGTAGTGGTTCTGTGAGGATGCAGTCCTCTAGGGGCAAAGAATCTTTAACCAGAGTGCGACCTGGAATGTGTTTCAGTAGTGCATGGCTTAATTGGATATATTTGAATGACCCCATGGGTGGCAAGTTATATTGAGGTCGCATTTCGGCCAGGCTGCGCATAGAGTCCCCCTTCCATACGTCTACCAATGTGGATATGCCAATAAGGTTCCATATTGTGAACCCTCATAGTTTCCCTGCCTCCTTCAGGACATCACTAGACCACAGGGGGCCATCTCTGTTAGTTTCCCATCCCAGCCCAAAATGGTGGTCGCTGCCCTCCAGACGCTGGTAAGCCTAAGGGCAGCTATGCACTTTATAAATCCATAAACATAAACATAAACTTGTGCCATGGTTACGGTCTGAGGCATGAGTGAGTTAGAGGTGGTTGATTTATAAAGTATCCCTTCGTAGCCTGCTTGTCCCCATGAGAACCTCTCTCATATAACTCTCATTTGACCCCCTCAACCTGTCCACTGGGCCCAAGAAATCTATAGCAAGTCTTTCCCAGAGTTTGTTAGCCAATTCTACCCATTTCAAAGGGGGTTGCCCCCACTTTCATCTTATCACTATTAACACATGCGTAACTGTGCTTCACCACATCTTTTATCACATCATCCATTCTAGGCCACCAAAAAGATTGCCTAATTCTTCTCTTGAATATTTTGCACCCTGGATGACCTTCATGTGCTATCTGGATAATATGTTTATGATCACCTGCGGGTGGAAATATCTGAATTCTCCTCATCAATTTTTCCCCACTTTTACTTAATACCTCCACTTTTCGATATGTCTCTATTTCTTTATTCTGATATTTCTCAGTACACCACCCTTGTCTCACATAGAATACTCCACTCTTCTTTATCAGGTGCTATTTCTTCCTGACTATCCAACATCTCCTCCACACTGGCCTCCAAATTTTGCTCATATTAATTCACAGGTAATCTTGAAAAGCAATTCGCAGTGACTTTCTTAAATCCCTTCATGTGCTCCATAACAAAGTTATATTCCATTACTGATAACATCCACCCTCATATCTTCGGCATTACATTTCCTTCCAGACCCTTCCCACCTTTGCATAGGTGTAAGCAGTTTATGGTCTGTTTTGACACTAAATGACAAACCTCAAACAAAGTACCTGAAGTGCTTAATACCTCAGCAGCACACAGGAGCTTCTCTCTCTATCACAAGTGGGATCTCTCTGCCCCATGAAATAGTTTCGATTCGAAGCAAATCCAGCTACTTTTTCTTGTCCCTTCTTCACTTGAGTCAGTGCTGCCCCAATCCCTGCATTACTAGCATTTGTTGTTAAGTATGTTCTTGCTGATATGTCAAAATGCCCTAACATAGATGTTTGCATTATTCGATTCTTCACCTGATCTAAGACATTCTTACATTCGATGTCCCACTTGAAAACATCCTTTTTCATTAATGCTCTGAGAGGCTCTACTAATTCTGTAAAGTTCATTAGGGACTTTGAGCAATATTCTGCCAAACCCCAAAAAGATTTTAGATGCCCGTCTCTGATATTTCATGACCTAAATAAGTATAAATGAATGAATAAATGAATGAATGAATGAATGGTTCTTATATAGTACTCGGCCATTGGAGGGGGACCGGGTGAACGCTGATGGGCCAGGCTCCTGTCCAGGTTCCTGTCCACCCAGGGAGGGGGATCAACCCAAACAATAAGATCTCACTTTTGTCTGGGTTGCACTGTAATTTGTTAGCCCTTGGCCATTAAAGCAATGTCTTCATACAAAGTGAAATTGTTTCTTTTGCGCTCACTGAGTCCCCATAGTAAGTGAGCAGGAGCTGCATATCATCAGTGTATGACCTTGATGCCAATGGATTCGATCAGAAATGACAATGGGTCAAGTCAAGAAAGCTTTATTCGATTGTTTAGACAGACAATCATAAAAGCACAATAAAAAACTACAATACTATAATTCATACAAAAGATTTCAGACAAAAATAAATTAATACTCCAGCATTTAGAAAGTTAAAACAGTATTAAACTAAGAAAAGTTCTTGACACAGTGTTTCAGATCATGGAAAATTGCTTCCTGTGGGACAAGACTTTTTTCAGGAAGGTCAATATCCTAAAAACCGTGTGCTCGTTATCTAAAAAATTGTAACGTCAATAAGGCTGGTCGGCATTGTCATAACCCATATTGTTTTAGGATAGGCAGTAAATACAAGGCCCTTGCAGCAGTATAAAATTTGCAAAAGAGGGTAACATGAATCGTAGACTGTGGGGAAGAATTATCACAAGGGCAAGCTTGGAGAGTTTGAGACCAGTCATTGGTTGTCGGAAAAGTGACTAGTCTATGGAAGACTCCAAGCCTAAAACGAATCAATAAAAACCTGTCATAGACACCTTGTACATAGGTTAAATAAGGTTGAATGTTAAAGGTAGTTAAAACCATCTGATTGTGCAGAACAGTAGGTTTTAAGATCCCGGATGAGATTCTGTTAGAGTCTAGAAGTAGCATACCTTCTTTCCTTAGGTTTTTCCATGAGGTAAACTTAAGGGTGCTAGTCAGTAAAAAAACTCAGGATGGCCAAGATCTTTTAAAAAATGATATACATAACTCAGCCATGGTATCCTCATTGCTCCTTCCAGGTTCAAAATATCTGACAGTATTTCTCTATTTAGTTTGGCCTGATCTTTTGACCACATTCTGTGCCATAAAAACACAGGTTCCAGTCTGATCAGATCAGAGATAAATGCCACCCCTAGCTCAGCATGGCAGACGCTTGCAGAGGAACCTTTCGGTAGGCATAGAATATATCTGAGAGAAGAGTTTTCAACTCTCTGGATTGGGAGGAGATCTGCAAAACCCCAGACCCCACTCCCATAGGTTGCCGCTGCAACACACTTCGCTTTATAAATTTTTAGGAGTTCTACCGGGGGTCTTTTTGCCAATTTTCTTGCAAAAGTAGTTAGAGAAGATGTAGTGCATAAAAGTACCATCCTTTTAGCTAAGACTGTTCGAGTCCAGACATCCTTATAGGCAAAAAGAATACCCAAATAAGAGAACTTATTTGCAACCCCGATCTTTTGCCCTGCCACATACATATCCTTATTCTCCTTGATGCCAGTACCACAGCGCATAATAAAGGTTTTGGATGAGTTTACTCTTAAGCCTAGGTCTTTCATGAAGAGAGAAAAACTATCCAAAACATGCTGAAGACTTATTTGGGTAGGAGACATTAACCCCTTCCATGCTCATGACGGAACGGTTCCGTCATGAGCCACGGTTGAGCTGTGCTCATGACGGAACCGTTCCGTCATGAGCCCGCCCGCGCTCGAACCCTTCAGCACCGCGGCGGAATTCGCCCAGCGCTGAAGGGGTTATTACCGCGTCATCCGCGTACAGGAGTGCTGGAATTGAACGGCCTGCTACTAGGGGAAAGTTCTGATTATCCTTAAGAAGGGCCTCCCCTAGTCCATTTATATACAAATTAAAAAGGAACGGAGCCAAGACACATCCCTGTCTGACTTCGCTCCTTATCGAAAAGGCTTCTGAACATTCTCCCCTCACGCCATAACGGACACGGGCCTTGGCATCACTATAAAATCGTTTAAGAAACTAAATAATGTTTAATTCAACCCCCATAACTTCTAAGGTTGACCACAATTTACTATGGACCACACAGTCAAAAGCGGCTGTGAGGTCCACAAATGCTAAAAACAGGTGTCCTTTCTTAGCCCTTGTGTATTTCCCCACTAAAAGAGAAAGATTTGTACCCTGCTCTATAGTCCCTACCCCAGCCCGAAAGCCATATTGCAAGTCTGACAGGACAGAATTCTCTCCAGCCCAATCCTGGAGACGCTCGAGGAGGACTCTGCCAACCACCTTCGTCATTGCGTCCAGTAGGGAAATAGGTCTATAGCATCCCGGATCATGCCTATCGCCCTTTTTGAAAATAGGCACGATAGTAGAAACTACCCATGTGGGTAGAAAATTAGTGCTACAGCTTGCGTTAAACACCTGTACCCGAAGGGGCCCCCACATAGATATGTTTGATTTAAATATGTCAACGGGGACCCTGTCTGGGCCCGGGACCTTACCACCCTGGTTAGCGTGGAGAGCCCGCTCCACTTCCTCTAGGGTGAACACTAGTTCCTTGTGCTGCAAAGAACAATTTACACCAGGCTTCTCCCAGGGAAGATTACCATCCGTGGGGGTGCTACCCTCGCCTTTGTCTACCTGGGAAAAATGGTTTATCCACTGTTCCTCAGTTATAGCTATCTCAATTGTCGGGCCCATCTCACCATTTAAAAAAGGGGCCCTGATTGCCTTCCAGAATGCCGCACTGTCTCTGGATACTGAGGCCAGATAAAGGGCCTCCCAAGCCTCCTTCTTCAATGTGGCTTTTCAATCCCTTAATGCCTGTTTGTATGCCCCTCTGGCTATCCTTATTGCTAGTACATTTCTAGGAGTTTTCTGCAGTTCCCTCTTTAACCGGGAATGTGCTTGGGTGCATTTGCATCAAACCATCCATTTTGTGGACCGTTATTTTTCTTCCGTCTAATGAGGGACTCACTTATTACTGTGGTTATACCCAAAAATGCCGCTAAAATCTTTTTGGGAACAGCTTCTTCGCTCAGGCAGAGGTCTATATCAGTTTTGCATTTCTTTACCACTGTATGGATCAATTTTTCTTGGTCTACCAAGGCCCATCGAAGGGAGTATCCATTGGTGCTCCCAATAGCTATGGTTTCTAGTAGCTGATCATTGTTGTTATGGGTTCTGGGCCTCGTACTAGATGGCAGTATAATTTTCAAACAAAGTGGAAAATGATCGCTAAATGGATTTCCAGAAACATAAAAAGAGCGAAGGCTATGAGCATAATTACTTGATATGAGCACGTAATCAATCGTAGAGCAAAGACCCCTCCCATTAAACGTCCATGGTAGTGGGGCAAGAAAAGGACATAACTCATTTGCAAATCCTAGATCATGACTAAGAATAAATTCACAACAGCCCCTAGGGCAGTGTGCCTAAAATGTGACGAACCTTCCCCTTCTTCTCTCAAAACTCCACACAGGTTATCCCCAGCATTAGGACATAGTATACAATTAAAATCCCCTACCAGAATGACCATAATATCTTTTAACTTTCCTCTGCTAGCTGTATTCAGTGATTGCGAGATATTTGTTAGAACGATACCCGCTTTTCCTGACGGTATGTTATTATAGAAGTTAACCAGGACTATAGAACAAGTAGTGTCCAGATCCATTTTGATAAGGTGGTGGTAGTCATCACTGGCAAGCAGCGTGACTTTCTTTATTTCCAAGGTATTCGAAACATATGTACATAGACCGCCCTTAGCCCTACCGCTCTGTACTTCGACTGCAGGGGTGTGGTAGGTCCTGAATCCATTCAGATGTATCTCTTCCTTGGTCCAAGTTTCTTGGAGACACAGAATCTCAAATTTGGTGATAAAAATCCCACCATAGGTGGTTACTGACTTTAGAACTAGTCCCAGCTATGTTCCATGATGCAATATTACAGCAGGGAAATTTGCCCTCATTGGTACAATTTATTGGGGGAGTTAACCTCCCCTCTACTTCATTCCGTGAGTGACTGGATAAATATGAGGCATTGTGGTGGTCAACAGAGTTGGTCATGATTTTGTGTTCAGGGGCTAAAGATCCTCGTACCTCATCACCTCTACTTTTGAAAAGATCATTAATTAAATCTGTGTTAAGAGCATGACCGTCTAAGGTATCCCGAGGATCGACCCGGCTCTCCCTGTTCGGGTCCATATGTCCTCGGGCCTCATCTCTGGTGTATTCAGCTACAGGTTTAGGGGAGAAGTTATTATCCCTTACCAATGTCCCTACTTTACTCCTATTTATATGGCTGAGAGGTGCGAGGAATTTCCCAGAATCCAGTCAGTCAATATTTTCCAGGGAGTTTAGTGGCTCAAAGCGGTTATAAGTTGGAATGGGGTATCTAAACCGCTTTGTTCCCCTAAGGTTATCTCCCTCCAACATAGAGACCTCGTGTTGTAGAAAATGGCGTGGTCTATAAAAATATCCCAATGGTAATATATTAATGGCATTCAGGTTGACAGGTCCGTTAATGCCCCTTTCCAGGATTGTATGTACTAGTTGGGGTGACCTAAAGGTTAGGACAATGCAATCTCCACGCAGTGATTTAGGTGAGGGGCCCACCCATCCAATCCTGCATACCATTTTAAAATCTGAGAAAAGATGATTGTTCAAACCAATCTTTGTAGTTAAGAAATGGTGGGACTTATTCTTTAGGGTAGACCAGTGCTCAAAGTTGTTATATGAGCAAGGGGGAACGTTGGCTAAAACCACAGTGTACGGGGTTGCTTCTGGAGGAAGATTTAGGGTCTGCCGTGAACTATGAATGTGGTCTGAATATTCTGAGTAATGTTTCTCCCTCTCTGTAGCTCTATTATCATCTTTCATTATAGCAGTCTCTCTGGTGGTCTCTACCTCTCCTACTAAACCAGACAGATTATTGGGGGTTGTAGCATGGCGAAAATTTTCAAAAGGATGTTGACTAGTGCCTACTAGATCTTTGTTGGAGTTATTATTATTAGTCCCGCTATGTGATTGTTTATTTAAATTGGGGCTCAACGATGGTCCAGGGGCCCTACCTGCTCCTCCACCAAGTGGAGGGCATTCTTTTAATTTGGAGCTAGGAGCCATTGTAGCCAAGTTTTGATTGCTCAGCATCTCTTCCACCTTTGCTAGTCGAGATTCAATGTTAGTTACCTTCAGCAGGACAGGTCCCAAAAGAGTTGTCATCATTAGCTCAAGAATTCCCCAAAAATTTCCATCTAGTATACCTTCTACAGACTTAGCCGTCCTTTTCTGTTTTGTAGGTAACAGGGGGCCCTTCTCCGAGTCGGTAACTGACTGCCCTCCTTTCCTTTTTGTAATCTGGACTGGTTTACTCGGTTTTTGGTTAGTTTTGCCTTTCTTCTTCTTTGGAGGTTCAGCGCTAATATCTACCCTACGGTTGGCCTTTTGCCCTCTAGTAACAACTTTAGACCCAGCAGAGATTCCCCCAGATTCCATAGGGGGGAAAGACTCAATCTCTGTTGCTTGATCAGTTACAGCTTGTGGTGATGTGCCAATCAGTATAGGGGATGGCTCAGTGCTGGGTGTCCTCCCTTGATTCATAAATACAGGTGTAAGAGAGAGTCTGCTCTGTGAAGGTACAGGCTCTAAGGACAATCTTCTTTCAGTTAATTTGGTTTCATTTATGAGAGCTGATTCTGCCCTCAGAAGGAAAGCGTCTAAGGTTCCTACGACACCTCGGTCTTTGCGCCTATTCATACTAACACCAAGCCTACCCCAAAAGGATGACTCCAGCTAAATAAAGAATATACAATGTGTTATCAATAACAAGATGTTAGGAGGTGGCCCAGCCCAGCCTCTTACTACCTCTGATGGGCCCGCTCTTGGCCCAGGCGCGACCCGCACGCGTCCTGCGCTGCGGGGGTCGAGGCAGCGCTTTATAGCACGGTGATCACGCCTCCCCCAGTGGCAGCTGTTGGCAATGAGGACGCTGTGGTGCACCCTGGGACTACGAGTCCCACCAGGGTGTAGGGGCGATGTCCGGCAATCTCAGGGTCACTCCCGAAGCAGCAGGGGCATGGGCGACAGCCCTGGACCAGCACAACCAAAGGGAAACACAAAAGAAATGCAGCAAGGTCCTCAAGCGCGTCCCGCGCCGCGGGGGTCGAGGCAGCGCTTTATAGCACGGTGATCACGTCTCCTCCAGCGGCAGCTGTTGGCAATGAGGACGCTGTGGTGCACCCTGGGACTCCCTCCGAGTCCCACCCGGGTGTAGGGGCGATGTCCGGCTATCTCAAAGTCACTCCCGAAGCAGCAGGTGCATGAACGACAGCCCTCGGCCAGCACAACCAGAGGGAAACACAAAAGAAATGCAGCAAGGTCCTCAAGTGCGTCCCGCGCCGCGGTGGTCGAGGCAGCACTTTATAGCGCGGTGATCACGCCTCCCCCAGTGGCAGCTGTTGGCAATGAGGACGTTGTGGTGCACCTTGGGACTCTGATCCCACCAGGGTGCAGGGGCGATGTCCGGCAATCTCAGGGTCACTCCAGGAGCAGAAGGGGCATGGACGACAGCCCTAGGCCAGCACAACCAAAGGGAAACACAAAAGAAATGCAGCAAGGTCCTCAAGCGCGTCCCCAATGAGTAATATAAATGTTGAAAGAAGCTGGACTCAGGGAGGAGCCCCATTTCAACGATTTGGCTCCAGAGGCAAAACGCTTCATCCAGACTACCTGCTCTTGTCTCTCAAGAAAGGAGCCCAGCCAGCCTAACACTGATCCCATCACCCCCAGGTGTTCTAGCCTGTGCAGCAAGATGTTATGGTCCACCGTATCAAGTGGCTGCTGACAGGTCCAACAGCACCAGAGCAATATTAGGTCCAGAATCAAGACTAGTCTTGATGGATTCAGCAACCTCTAATAATGTCGTCTAAGTGCTGTGACATGCTCCAAAGCTGAATTTGGAGCAGAGATACTGGTCATCAGGAATAACGCCTGAGTGGAGGGAGATGGCAAATACTTCCTGGTAGGTAGGGGCAATAGTATATGCAATAGACTTCAGGATGTGTCGTGGCATAGGGTCATCAGGAGACCCTGACCTGTCAGGGTCTCCTGATGACCCTATGCCACGACACATCCTGAAGTCTATCGCATACAGTGGTGATATAAGATGTCCTGAATCCTCATGTTTTGGTAATAGGAAGCCGAGATATCAATCATATTGAATTATTTCCCCCCCTCCCATATTTTTTGTCATATCTAATATGTCGGGAAGAGGCTGTCTACCTACCCTTACATTCCTGTTGAAATCACGGGGGTCAATACAAAGGCAAATGTTCCTTACTTCCTTTGGTGCCACAACCACTGACACCAACCCTTCCGAAGATGAAATCAGTTCAATTATCTTTTGTACAAGCAGTTTGTCTAACTCCTGTTGTAGGGTCTCTCTCATTAAATGTGGCACATTTCTAACCTTGAGGACTACAGGCACTACACCTTCCTTTAATACGACCTTTTTAGAAAAAATCAACTAACATACCTAATTCTTCTGTAAAAGCTTGTGGATACTTTCTCACTATAGATTCTTCGTACGTTTCATAGGGTTTGTAGCTGTCTTTTCTTTCAGCATTTCGACAGTCATAACAGGTTAGGATTCAGAACAATTCCAAAGTCTTTTTTGTGTCACCACTGCAAAAATTTGAGTCATAATTTGCTATATAAACACATCCAAACACCGCTTCAATCTCAAACTTAATTGTGATTAATTTCCTGACCAGAATTTCTGTTCTTTTTTCCTCCATATCCTACTGCAGTTATACCCGGTTCAGTCCTCGTGTCCCTTCCTACTGTCCATTACTGACAGTATGTATGCTTAGATATTAAAGTATAGAGACTTCCTGAATCTGCTAACACTCTTTTTGGTTGGTCATTCAGGTGAATAAGACTTCAGAAGTAATTTGCTCTTTAACTCCAGTTAGCAATACTTTTGTTGAATTTCAATGCATGGGTATTTGGTTTCCATCAATAGTAAGCACTACGTCTTGAATGCTTTCACACATTATGTATTTCTCTTACATTTGTCACTATATTTTTTGCTTTGCAGACTTTCACAAAATGCCCTTTCTTTCTACAATTATGGCAAATTACATTACTGCATCACACATTGTGCTAGACACTATGACCAGGTGCCCCACAATGATAACATTTATGCTAATTCTCCGATCCTAGTATTATCACTTAGTCTACTCTTCCTTATTTTTTCCACTGAGGAACTCATATCCTGCTTAAGTAGTGTCTTATCTAATTCAGCAAATCCTTTTGCAGATGTGTCCATTTCTTTCAACCACATTGCAGTATGCTCCATCCCCTTGACTATGTGAATGGATTCTTCTGATGTTGGATCCTTGGTTAATAATTTCTCCTTTAATCTCTTGTTATTAATACCCCTTACAATGTTGTTCTTAATAAGAGAGCATAAATCTCCGAATTGACATGACAAAAACGTCCCTCTTAAAGCAGCCCCCATATGAGGCAGTGTCTTCAAAATGTTTGTGCCATAGAGAAAAATTGTGATGTTCCAAAACAACATAAACTTTAGTAATAAAAGATAAATCTAACATTTTCAGTGACATAACATATACATACTTAGGTTGCTCATGACCCATCTCAGAGAAATTCTGCCTTCTAATCCTAAGTGACGGGGAAAATCACTTGCTTTGTTACTAGTCCATATCTTTCACCACATATTGCTAAAATATAAGTAAAAATAATTTTCTTCCATTGTTTCCAGGAAATAGGTGGATCACATGATGTGGCATGAGATGTAGGAAGTGGTGCCATGACATGATTAGCCATTGTAAAGTAGTACATGTGGGGAAATGCTAAATAATTAACTAAAATAAGAGAACACTGAGGCAAGAATTATTTCTCACATGCTGGATTGCTCGTGCAGGACGTGCATAGTTAATGCACGATTAGAAGAACTTTTGATGAGTGCACGATGCGGTGATCAGTAATTAAAAGCCTTCACAGATGTTTTGTTATAAAATACACCCAGGAGAAAGTCTCTCAGAATCACAATCAACCTATCACTTACCTTTCACCAAGGGTGGTTGAAAACAAGGAAGATTAAGTGGTTGTAGTTTGTTTTCAGTGTTCCTTTCCTTACATATTCCCCAGGGATGGAAGGATGTTCTGTCTTTCCCCTGCATAGATTACGAGGTCCTGTTGCCACTTAATGTAAAGATACATGGAAGCGAGTACCTTAGAACTAACTTTATTCTCATGCTTCTCTAACTCAGCCTACTCGTTAACATTTGATAGGATCACATTCCATTTCCTGTTCCACATTCCACCAGACTATGAGATAGCTAGATTCACTTATCTCTACAATGTACGTTTCCACTCAGCACTGAATAACCTTTAGTCTTGACTGAGGGCCACAAGGAAAACACCACAAATGCCCAGTGCCATGACAGAATGGGAAAAAGACATGGCTTCCACACTCATGGGGAAAAGAATTGGCGAAAGTGCTACTGATGCCGCTGACCATCAAAGTGTGCATTGCTAGATCTTGCTTGCACATCGTCTTGTATTTACATGTGTAGTGGAGACAAGAAGGTGAAGAAGAAGAGGAGGATAGATGTGTAATTCTCAAGGTCTACTTGGTACAGGCTACTCTTTCACCCATGACATCATGGAAGCAAAATAAAGAACCATTGTAGAAAGAAGAATGAAATGCCAAAGAACATGTCAAATTATTACTATATTGTTCTTCAGATCCAGTGTTGGGGGAGCAGCTAGGTAGCTCCCAGCAATGTTTGTGCTACATGTTTTTCTCGGGTATGAGGCCATCTGTAGAGAACATTGAATGTACATTCCATTTAACTGCATAACTACAGGAATACGTGGTACAATGGTATCTTCTGCTTCACTTACCTTTTGCCATTTTCTGTCCATGGGACATACTATTCCAACTGCACGTGACATCTCATACAATGTTTTCAGACTGAAAAAAGAGATTTCCTTAGGCACTTGCTATAGTCAGCTTCATGCCACTGTCCAAGAAAACTCTGTCTCAGTGACATACATCTATGGCATCTCCAACAGTTTCCTAATCTGCTCCAACAGGGTGTTCACATGCCTTGGGCCAGAAACATGAACCCAGACCCTTGTATAAGGGTATTGAGAAAGCATTGCATTTAGTAGTATATGTGTTAGCTGTCATGCATGTGGGGCACAATGGCTTTCCGGTCAATAGTTATGATGAAAATTCCAAAGTCGCAGAGTCTCATGGATGGAATGTGGATAGTCCTGGCCCAGACACCTCAAGTTTAGATCTAGTATTCCTTGTGCCTCAGATATGCAGTGTACAAGCAGGATCTATGGGAAGTCAGGACACAGAAGAGGACATAGAAAGAGACAGTGGACAGGCACACCATAAGTGAACATCAAATAGGGTCAGAGAGAGGGCATCTATGCTGCTGCATGTACGAAATTTCTGAAACTGATAAGGAGATATAAATATTCAATGAAAAACCCAAAGATTAAAACTTTATTATAATTAGGAAAGCTTTCTTTATCCTTTCTATACAAACCAAACTTAAAATACACAAACATTAGAAATTTTTAAGTGATAGTTATACTTTGAATTTATGATTTATGCACAACATTTACTTTAACCTAATTTTATTTATTCTTTATCTACAAACAAAACTTAAACTACACAAAAATATAAATTTCTAAACTCATACTTATACCATTATTGCATAATTTATGCACACCTCCATACACAGTGTATTCAGCTCAGTAGCCACACTACATTAACTATAATTTGCGCCTTCTCCATACACTGCTTATACTCAATTTAATAAAGTAATAGGTAGCAGAAAGATACCAAACCAAATACTTACCTGCATCTATGGGTGAAATGCAGAACACAGGCAAAGTGTACCTAAAAACAACATGGCTGCATTTAACTTTTGTAAAGTCAGTCTTTAGCCAATCACATAAGGAACCGCGGTACTTCCAAAATGCAGAGAAATTTTGTAAAAATACCATGACAACAGATATCACTAAGTTAAAACTGGAAAAATACTTACCCTACGTAACTGTAGTACCCAAAAGGATCATAGGCACACCATAATGTATAATCCAGCCAAATTTCATGGAGCTTTGTTCAGCCATTTTCGCACTACGTCAAATACAAAAATCTATGAAAAATGCATTGGTAGAAACACGCATTTAGGGACCCCACCCCCTTTTATCTTTGCACTACCTTGACCATTCACCTTGAAACTTTACATCCTCCGCCAATGTAGAAAAATCTAGAGATATAGAAAGTTTCGAGGAGATTCGTCAATTCGTCAAATGGGAGCAAGGTAATTACCAACCAAATATCAGAGGAATTCTTATACCTGGAATCCTAACAATGAATTTTGCAATCAGGTGGCATCATTCATTGTAAGTGTCTAGTGTTCCATGATGAGAATTGGCCATTGCCATTGCTACAGCATGATGTGTCCATAGGTGCGGTATTATTATTATTATTATTTCTGAATTTGTAGAGCGCCTGGTTACACTTACCAGTGTGTCCCCGCGCTATCAAGGATTGCAGCAGCACCCACCCAACAAAACCAAAAGCAGATAGTTAGCCCTTGGGGAAGAGAAGCGTCTTCAGCTCCTTCCGAAAAATCAGTTCTGATGATTCTGCCCGTAGTCGGGGGGGGAGGGTGTTCCATCTACGGGCAGTTAAGGAGCGGAACGATCTTCCTCCCATCCTAGCCTTCTTTATTCTGGGGACTGAGAGGAGTCCAGCATCAAGGGAGCGCAACTGTCGAGCAGGAATATAAGGAAGGAGCAGGTTGCGCAAGAAGCCCGGGCATTTCCCCTGAACTATCCTGTGGGCAATGCATAAGGCCTTGAAATCAACTCGTTCCTTAATAGGAAGCCAGTGTAATTTCTCCAAGGCTTTTTTCGAAGGAGCTCTTCTTGGTAGCAGGAGTACCAAGCGAGCGGCGGCATTTTGGATAGTCTGGAGTCTACGATGGCAGCTTGCATTTGCTCCCAGATAAAGTACGTTCCCATAGTCCAACCTGGAGGTGACTAGGGCGTGTACCAGGGTTTTCCTAGCTGATTCCGGGAGCAAATCGAGCGTCTTTCTCAGCTTACGAAGGATAGCAAAGCAGGTGCCAGAGACACACCGGGAGTGGTAATCAAAAGTCAGGTTTGAATCAATCCAAAAGCCTAAATTCTTCACCTGATCCCTTAGGATCGGTAGAGGTCCCAAGGCCTGCGGCCACCAGGCCGAGGTCCAAACTGAGGGAGATCTGCCGACGATAAGTACCTCTGTCTTATCACCGTTCAGGCGGAGGCAATTGCTGGCCATCCAAACTGAGAGGTCTTGAAGACAGGAAGTAAACTTTCTAGCAGCCTGCTCAGCTGGCTGGGTCAGAGCAACAACCAGCTGAGTATCATCGGCATATGTTACTACCTCAACCCCATACCGCTCAGCAATAAGCGTCACAGGTGTAACATATAAGTTGAACAGGGTGGGGCTGAGGCTAGAGCCTTGAGGGACTCCCTGCCTGAGATCAAAGACATCTGACCTGTTGCCCCCTTGCTCCACATAGAAACTGCGGTCAGTCAGGAATGATTCTAGCCATAGCCACGCTTTTCCCGTCACTCCCCCTCTCTTCAGACACTGTAGCAAGGTGTGGTGTGCCACAGTGTCGAAGGCGGCACTGAGGTCGAGAAGTATCAGTGCTGCTACTTGCCCTTCATCCACATGTTTCCTCAGCGCCTCTGTGGAAAAGAGTAGAGCTGACTCCGTGGAGTGGTGAGCACGAAAGCCTGACTGGCTAGTATGTAGGAGGCCATTCGCCTCTATATGTGTTGTGAGTTGTTGGTTGGCCAATTTTTCGGCTAGTTTGGAAAAGAAGGGTAAGAGGGAGATCGGGCGTAGGTTGTTAAGCTGAATGGCACTAATTTGAGGTTTTTTTTTTTAGGGGTAGCACAACTGCTTGTTTCCACCCAGGCGGAACCTTGCCTGCGTCGAAGGATAGGGAGAGTATGTGTCTAACATAGGGGGCTAAGAAACTCATAGAACTAGCCAATATTCTGGCCGGTGCAGGATCCCTGGGGGAGCCAGATTTAATTCCCCTCGCTACTGTCATCAGAAGTTCCTCCTCAGGAACATGGAACTGACTGATGCAGCCTTCCTTCTCTTCCCCCCAGCTGACTTCCTCATGGGGGGGGAGCTTATTGGAGCCCGTTCTGGCATCACAAGGAAAGGTGGAATAAATGTCCAACACCTTTTTTTGGAAGAACTCAGCGATTTTGTTACAGGCTTGCGCAGAGGCGCCCGCCTGTTCATCCGTTGAGGCTAGTGTTGAGATCTCTTTATAGATCATGAATAGCTCCTTGGTAGAGCATTTAGCTCTGTCGATACGATCGGTATAGAACGCTGCCTTGGTTTTCCTGATCAGAGCATGATAGTTCTTGAGGCAGACTTTATACCGCGTTCCTTCTTCTAGTAGGTAGGCCCTTCTCCAGGCTCGCTCTACCTGTTTGCAAGCAGCTTTGGCTTCTTTTAGTTCCGCATTGAACCAAGGTGCTGATTTTGTTAATCGCACCAGGCCCTTATTAGACCAGGGAGCTGCTGAATTCAGAGCAAGTGTAATGTGTGCATCCAAAGCTGCGCAAGCCTCATTAAGTGTAGTGCCCAACACAGTGGGGGGACCTTCCAGGCTAAAGCTGTCCCTGAACCTATCATGAGAGAATTTAGCCCATTTCCTTTGTCTTCTCCTGTTGCCAGTGGTTTGGCTCTGATTATTATGAGCCCTCACATGGAACCAGAATGGGACAAGGAAGTGGTCTGTCCATATCAGTGGTATGGGGGATTCTTGCTTAATATTATCCCAATTACTGAAAATGGCATCTAGTTGATGCCCTAGACAATGTGTGGGAAGGGTAGAGCATAGTTCTAGCTGCATAGTATGCAGCTCTTGCCGCATTTCTTGTGCTGCTGTGTTATTAACATCTTCAAAATGGAGATTGAAGTCGCCTAGCAGGAGATATTTATTAAAGCGCATGGCTGAGGAAATGGTATTATGTACAAGACTATCAGTGAAGGCCTTACTGGCACCAGGAGGTCTGTACACTAATAGACCCTTGATAACCATGTTGGTGTCAGTCGAGATAGTGAAGACTCCTGTTTCACTGTCTGCAATATTAGCGGACTCTAGGGTGCATTTAACACTCTCCCTGTAGATTTATGCGTGCTCCGCCACCACAATCACGGTCATTGGCCACAATTGACAAATGCCAATTCGCGGTAGCAACTGCCTGACCACCGCCTATGCCAATGTCAATGCCATTGCAGACAATGGGACCCACGATCGCGGTAGTGAATTCCACATTTGAACCCGCGGTAGGCGTGCTCCGCTACTGCGGGCCCGGTCATTGGGTACAATCAAAAGATGCACGATTGCGGTAGCAACCGCCTGACCCCCGCGGTGTGACACTGCCAATGCCCATGCCATTTCAGCAAATGGGAACGCCGATCGCGGTAGTGAATTACACATTTGAAAATCGCGGTAGGCGTGCACCGCCACCACGGTCCCGGTCATTGGTTACATTTGAAAAATGCTGCCCAGGAACACCAATTGTAGCAGCTGAGTACCACTGAAACAACCCAAGGGGGCTATATATGTCTGTGAGAGAGCCACACATTTCAATTGCATCCAGACATTGCTGCCACCTATTCTAAACCAACAACTGCTGCTGGTACGGTCTCCTGAACCCAGTGATGGCGAGCACTGAGAACATCAGGGCCGTCCCTTCACCACAGAGGTGCTTTCACAGTATTGGAGGCTATATGGTGCTCCAGATGTACTGGTAAGTGTTTCAGAGTGAAAGTTTGAGAGTGCTCAGAGTGCTCACATGATATTGCTCTGCAGTTGTATGTGCCTGTGTATGCAAGTTAATGTGCATGCATCCTCATTTTTCATATCCCATGCTCCATACATGGCCTAGTAAATGTTGCACTTGAGTATTTGGGAAGGCTGGCAACATGGACATTTCTACAGCCCTTCTTCAGCAAGAAAAATACAAACGTTGGTCCGAGACTGGGTAATGTAAATGAGTGATACACTGCCTAGCATGCTGACTTCATGTCAATGGGGTGTGTAGCCTTATTCCACAGATCCATGGCTGTATTGAAGGATGGGAGGGACACGCAGTGTTTTTGCAGCCATATAGTCACACTGCTGGTTTGGACAGTCGAAGTCTGAAAAACATTGCCTGGGCTATGTGATGTCATAGCCCATGAGGTTTTCACATGCTCATTTGTGACATTGCAAAGGCATATCTGCCAGAGGGTAATGAAGAATGGGTGTACAGCTTTCATATTGCCCCCATGGATATGTGTGCATTATGCACAAGAGTAAAATGCCTGAGTGTAACACTTTTGGTGGTAATTCACCTATGACACAGAAGATCAATGTAATTTGGAGATATCATTCTTCAATTGTTTTCATTATGTGTTCTGTCTCGCATGTGTAGGCACTGTTTTCCCTCTCATATTGTACATGCATGCGATTTTTAAGTTCACCCACGTTTAACCTCAGTGTGAGTCCCCCTGTCCTGCACAGAAACTGCCGAATTTGACAAGGACCCATCAGTAAATGGACTGAGTGAAACATATGTGTTGTCTGCAACCCTATTTCTCAATGAGCTATCTTAGGCCTGAGGATTGCACAAGACAGACGTACACCTTGTGAGAAGAGTGTGAGAATATAAGATCAAGTCCCTAAATGTGACCTCCATGACACTGGTAGCCATTCACTGGCCAAGGACATTGAGGGGTGTGTAGTGTTGGACACAGTGAGTCTGCGCCGACACATCATTTCAAATGTATTGTATATATTTCTCACTCACATACTGCATCACAGATGAGAGTCTTCTTCACATTGGTTTCTGTGCTGGCACTCTACATGTGTATGAGATGGCCAGGTACTGTGTCCTTCATCATACATGTATACATTTATATGAGAGTATTTGATGCAAGTACACTACGTGTCATGCTGTATGGCCTCTGCTCAACATTTATGTATTGGTGTGCTATTTTTTTTCATGCTCCTGTACTGACACTCAGTGGTACATAACACAGTGTCACTGAAACTTCCTCTTCTTGTCTCCCATGCCTGCAGCTTAAGGTCTACCAGTGTAAGGCCATATGGACAGCCATTGCACGCAAGGTGCGGGCTCTGGGTGTCTCCAACAGACGGCACACACACTGTCACAAGAGGAGGGATGACATCTGGCGGCTGAGCAAAAACGTGGCAGAGATGACAATGGGGGTGCTCCCTCGGAGTGGCAGGTTGGTGCGCAGGAGCATGACACCACTAATGGCCCGCATCTTGGCACTGACACGGCCAGAGAAGAATGGACACTTGAGGGCCCATCAGCAGCAAGTTGGGGGTGAGTATTCTGCGAAGTGGGACTTTGGGTGTGAGTGACTGCATGAATCCCAACCCTGAGCCAGTGCGGAGTTCTGTGATGTCTCTAGTGTGATGCTATGGCTTGTAAGTAGCCTCTGTGTTGAGTGCAGCTGTCATACATTATCACAATATGTAGTTTCTCATGTGTTTAATACAATGACCCTTGACATTGCAAGATGAGATGTGACCTTGTGACATATGCTGTATTATGAGTGTCATAGACATCACCTGGCAGTGAACAGCAGTGAGCATCATCTTAGTGTGCATTTATAGATGTGTGCTGTGCACAATTTAAAATTTGTGACTACTACACAGCTGACACCAATGTGCAACTGTAGTTGTGCTTCAACAACATGGTGGATAGCAGGAGCTTATGGCCATTGCAAAAGGACATTTGGGAGTCTGTATCAGTGGTGTTCCCTTAAAGTGTGACAGAGGCAACATGTTGAGATGTATATCTATCTCACCTACAGGCATGTAGGTATGCTTACAGAAATTAGTATGTAAGGTTACAAGGAGGCATGGACCAGCTATGTGTCAACATCACATGGGGCATTAATGTAAACTATGCATGTTTCCATGCATCTTCTGATGATTGCGTAAAGGTTGCACATGCAGACTGCACACAGTGGTGGGCAACATGGGGGGATCATTTTCTAGTTTGGTGCTTTGCTTGCATATGATGTCTGTGAGTATAGCACTATACTGAACCTATGTCTCTGTCTATTGCAGCATCTACTGAGGGCACGGAAGGACAGGGGACCGACACCAGTGGGGAAGCTTCTGGCACGACTGCTACACATGAGCTCACTGATGTGACCAGCCCCTCAGAGGGGGACAGGAGTGTCCTGGATGAATCACGTCCGGAAACACCAACCTCCACATCATCTGACTCCAGCGGTAACTCCTTGATGTTGGCAGGCACAGGGAGTTCAAAATTTGCCTCTTCTTCCACCACACATCGTCCAGTGGCCCCCCTCCTGGATGCTCCCACAAGTGCTGTCCGTACCCGCAGCCCTAGGAAGGGTAGAGTCTCCTTCCCCCAGGCACCGCTGCCCCTGTCTCCCTTGCTGCCCTAAGTGTGGAGGCGGTGGACCTTTTGTGCCAGCTGTGTGTGGGTCAGACTGCTCTCCTGAATGTCTTCCAGGATAATGACAAGAAGTTGGCACAGGTAGTTGCCTTCATGGAGGGCATTCATTCTGACGTGGGTGGGCTACACCGAACTGTCCAGTCTTTGTCCTCCACAGTGACGGCCACACAGGCACAGGCTCCCAGTCCAGCTCCAGTCCCTTGAGCAACCACCCTGCCAGTGGCACCACCTGATGAGAATGCCCACAAGCCAGAGCCCTCAGGTACCAAGTCCTCCACACGAAGCACACAACAGCAGCACTCCAAGCGGCCCAGACCGCAGACACTATCCCCACAACACAAAACAGGCACCCAGGAGCACAAAGGCAAAAGCCCATCACGTGACACTCATGGGCATCAGGGCAAGAAGCAGGCCTCAACCTCACATTCATCAAAATCACCCCCATCCAAGGGCACTCTCATCCCCACACCTGCTCCCAAAGACAAAACAAACAGTTGCCCTGTCTGCTGTGAACCTGGTGCCTGAAATGACTAAGCACAAACACTTCTCTAAGGCAGATTCACCCACAACGTCGACTCCCACCCACACCCCTGTGAAGCTGAGACAGGAGAGCAAAGTGGGGGGTTTACCTGGACAACAGGGGATGGAGGGGAAAAGGCAAGGCCACCCCAAGCGTACCACCAGATCCAGCAAATCCCTACGTGGAGGGCCACCTGCACCTGATAGACCTTTGGTGGAGAGTGAGGCTGTTGTGTCCACCTCACTTCCCACTCCGGCCAAGACAATTGTGGGCTATCGAATCCCCAAGAAGTTGAGACACAGCCCTCAACATTCACCCTCACACACAGTGTCTCCCGGCAGCATGTCTCTGCCTCCCCGTGCCACCACCCGGGCCAAGCAGCCCTAAGGCTCCCACAGCCACTGATGCCTCTACCTCAGCCGGTCCTCTCTCTCCCTGGTCCAGTCCTCCAACTGGCCCTGACAATCAGTCACCTCCCAGTTCAACTGACAGCCAAATTTGAGGCAAAGTCCCCCTCCCAACACCATATCTCCCACAGCGGTGCCTGGACTGCTCATTTGTATCCCTTGAGGTGGGGTGATTCCCATAGCAGTGAACGGTGTTACCGATTGCCTGTGCAGTTTCTCGTGCACACATGTGCATACTTTCAATTTGTACTGGCCAATGGCCTTGCTGTTTTTCACTTTGGATGCCCATTCCCTGTGCAGTTTCTCATGCACACATGTGCACACCGGAACTATAAACTGGCCAATGGCCTTGCTGTTTGTCAATTTGGATGCCCATTCCCTGTGCAGTTTCTCCTGCACACATGTGCATACTTTGAATTTGTAATGGCAAATAGCCTTGCTGTTTGTCACTTTGGATGCCCATTCCCTGTGCAGTTTCTCAAGCACACATGTGTATACTTTGAATTTGTAATGGCCAATGGCCTTGTTGTTTTCTACTTCTGATGCCTATCTGGGTAAGACTGTTACTCCTGTTGTCTGCTTTGTCAGTGTCCTTACTAAATAAAAGCTTTTATGAATGGGTATAGGTCCATGTGGCACATGCTCTGTATGCCACTTTAACATTGCCAATTACTTGCTTCACTTTTTCAGAGCTTTCCAGAGGTAACAGGCACTTTTGTTTATCTCAAGTCAGAGGCTTGAGGGTGCAATGATGGTTGTTTGTGATGATCTACTCTTCTCCTAATCATTCTGTGCTCAGGTTTGCAAAATTGTACACGTCATGTCAGGATGCAATGGCAGAACAGAGGTGAATGCTATCCACAGGATTACGTGCGGGGTGGACAGGGTCCGGCATTTTTGCGGGCTCTTTTTTTGATGTGTGCACAGCCGTGTTGGTGTGTAGACTTCTTGTGTGTGCCTGTGTTCATAGTCACATGGGTACATTAGAATGTGTGCACTTCAGTAGTCATACAGTGTGAATGGCCTGTCATAGTCAGTAGTGTTGATGTTTATGTGCCCCTGCAATGCAAACTACACACATGTATGGCCCAGGTAATGAGTGCCTGTTTGTTTAAATTGTCAGACATGTGCTTCAGATAGTGGGCACATGTAGGAGTTGTAAAGTTGAACACTGTGCAGTGTGGTGGTGTGTCCTTGCACTCCTAGGGGACACCTCTTGTTGTTGCTGCCAGTTGTGAGTATGCAGAGTGTGTGACTGCAAAGTCTGTGTTGTGTTTTGTTGATCAGCCATGTGTGTTGTTTTTGTTTGTACTCACTGTGCTGACCTGCTCACACACATTGACATTATTTGTGAGTTTTCTCATGCATTGCTGTCACTTGACACATTTTTGGCTCCAGTATGGTATGTGGTATGAGGAGTCATACCATCCCCTATAGGTGCTTCTGATGCCTACACATTGTGAGTTACTCCTCTATGTGTTTTTGCACTATACACTCCTCACCTGTCCAATACTGATGTACACACCACTTGGTATTGGTATTGGTATTGGTATTGGTATTGGTATTGGTATTTATAGAGCGCGACTGTCGCTCCGGAAGGAGCATCCTGGCGCTAACTGGAAAGTATGCTTGAGGTTGAGGGAAGGCGGGATTAGATGGCGTCCAGTATGTACTCGTCAGAAAGGCTGAAGATCCAGGTTTTTAGTTGTTTCCTAAAATGGATTTCCTTGGTTAGGGACCTCAGGTGCTGGGGCATGGAATTCCAGGCTCTAGAAGATAAGTGGGTGAGGGTTTTACCCCCTTTGGTTTTTAGGTTGAAGTTGGATGGTTTTAGTAGATTGTTATTGGAGGATCTCAGGGTCCTCAGGGGATTGTAATGGGGGTAGCGCCTAATTAGATATTTGGGGCCGATGTGGTTGAATGCCCGGAATGCAATGATTAGGATATTGAAAATAATCCTTTTGTGCAAGGGTAGCCAGTGGAGGGTTCTCATAGCAGTGGAAGCTGAAGACCTCCTGGGGAGTTTAAGCACCATTCTGGCAGCAGAATGCTGGACACTCTGCCGTTTTTTGAGTGTGACTTTTTTCACACCTGCCATTAGGCCGTTGCAGTAATCTAAGCGCGATAGGATTAGCGCCACGGCTACCACTTTTCTAGCATCCGTTGGTAGGAAGTCCCAAAAATTTTTGAGGGATTTAATGATTCCGAAGCAGCTTCCTGCCACCTTCCTTACGTGATGATCGAAGGATAGGTCAGTATCGAAGGTGACTCCAAGGTTTCTTGCTGTTGTGACGGTCTGGGGAGGGGCTGTGGAGTCCTCTGGCCACCAGAGATGAGGACAGAAGTTGACATTTTTCCCCATGGGGAGGATTTCTGTCTTACTAGTGTTGCACTTGAGGTGATTTGTTTCCATCCACAGAAAGACGTTTTTCAGGCAGTTTTTTAGATTTTGTTCGGCTGATGTAGAATTCTCCTCTAGCGGGACTATGAGTTGGGTATCGTCGGCGTATGATATAACAGTTATGCCGAATGATTTGATCAAGGAGATGAGGGGAATAAGGTAGACGTTAAAGAGCAGGGGGCTTAAGATGGAGCCTTGTGGGACTCCTGATCAAATCTTTTTCTCTGCAGAACTGAAAGGTCCTAGTGTGATGGATTGGGATCTTTCTGTTAGGAAAGATGTTATCCAGTTCAATGCCAGGTCAGAGATACCAATGTCCCTGAGTCTGTCCAGTAGTATGGGATGGGAGATGGTGTCGAACGCTGCTGTGAGGTCCAACAGGATCAATACTGCGTTCTTTCTTTGGTCCTGTAATATTTTTATTGAGTCAGTCAATTCGATCAAGGCAGTTTTCGTCGAGTGCTGGGGGCGGAAGCCTGATTGTTGAGGGTGGAGGATATTATTCATTTCGAGATGGTTTTTGAGTTCCCTGTAGACTAATTGTTCTGTGATTTTTCCCAGAACTGGGAGAAGTGAGATTGGACGGAGATTGGTCAGGTCGGAAGGGGATTTGTTCAATTTTTTCATTAAGGGCTTAACAATGGCTTGTTTCCATGCCCTGGGGACGATGCCAGTGCTGAGGGAGGTATTTACTATTTTGTTTATGATGGGATTGACAGTGTCAATCAGTTGGTGAAGGATTCTAGGAGGGCAGGAGTCAGAGGGGGCTCCTGACTTGCATGCTAGGATGACTTCCTTGGTTTGGGCTAGAGTGACCTGTGAGAACGTTTTTAGGTTTCCAGTTGGTTTACCTGCTTGTTCCAGAGGGATGGGGGACTGTGGGCTATGGTAAGGGGGGAAGTCTTTCTGAATGAGATTGATTTTCTCTTCAAAGAAGTCTGCTATTTGGTCGCAGAGGTCTTGAGAGGGAGGTATTTCAGGCTGTAGGGCTTTTGGATGGGTGAAAGATTTAACTATTGCAAACAGGAACTCTTTTTTTGCGCTATTTATAATGGAGTGGTAACTTTTCCTTAGTTGGACATAGGAGTTTCTGTCCGAACTGTCGTATTTTTTTCTCCATTTGCGTTCGCCTTTTTTACAGAGCATATGAGCCTCGGCTACTTCTGGGGTGAACCAAGGGGCGTTGGTTTTGCCATTACTATCAGATTTCCTAGTCCGTTTGGGTGGAGCACGTTCTGTAATTTCGCGTAGTATCCAATTGTGGAAGGATTGGGAGTCTTGTTCGACGTTACCAGTCAGACTGGGGTTTTGAGTCTCAAAGGTAGGCTGGAGTTTAAAGGTGTCTTCTACCTTTTTCCAGTTGACATGGTTCTCTGGGGGTGAACAGGGTTTTTTTGAGTTTTTAGGCTGCGGGGTTCTAATGAGAAATGGGATCAGGTTATGATCTGTCCAAATTTGTGGAATCGGAGTATGGGTTTCTAGAGGGGGAAAGTTGGTTCAGACCCCATCTAGAGTGTGGCCAGCTAGGTGAGTGGGTTGCTTAACCCTTTGCTGAAGGTTGAAGATTTCTAGAGTTTGGTGGAAGTTAAGTGTCTGAGCGTCCTCTGTAGAGTCGAGGTGTAGATTGAAGTCGCCCAAAAGGGTGACATGTGGGTATCTGGTTAGGAGCTGACCAAGGGTATCACTGAGAGTATCTAGGAGTTTGGTAGCGGTGCCTGGGGGACGGTAGACTAGTCCTCCTGAAAAGGAGGCGGACTCATTGAGTTTGATGGAGAATCCGAGGGATTCGGCTCCTTTTAATGAGTCCAGGGTGAAGGTATGTCATTTGAAGGAGTTGCGCAGCAGCAGGGCTACTCCTCCACCTCTCCCCTTCAGTCTGTCTTGCCTGAAAATGGAGTAGCCTTGTGGAAGAGCAGTAGCTAGGTCAGGATTACTGTTGTCTGTGAGCCAGGTCTCCGTTATGAGAAGACAGTCAAGGTTTAATTCCTGAATGAGGTCTTTGATATCTTGGTTGTGGCAGCCCATGGAGCGTGCATTAATCAACCCTCCTTTAAAGAGTGGATTGTTGTCCCTAGGGTTTGTTCGAGGGGCTATGGTATTGACGGGGGAGGAGGTCCATCCGCATAGCCTGCAGCTGAAAGGCCCCTTGATGGTATTGATGTCAATTTTGCATGCGCACATTTTGCCGCTGCGTAGGTTTAATGGACAGTTGGACTGGTAACTCAAAATAGGGAGGCCGGGTACAGAGTTTCCTGCGCCTGTCGCGGTTTTGGCGCGGACGGGCGCAGACGGGCGCAGACGGGCTTGCCTTAGGCGTGCCTTCGGCGCGCAAACGGCGCTCCCGCTGCGCTCGTCCGCTGCGCTTGCGTGGAAGGCACATTTGTAGTGGAATTGGGCGTGGCCTGTCAGGGGGCGTGGCCTCGCGTCAAATGCGATGGCGGCCGTGAAGGAACGCTATCACTAAACAGCGCTAATATCCGCTGCTAGTGTTGTGCCTGCTTGGCGCTTTCAACAGAAATGAGCTCAGGTACAGGTTAAGGTTTTAAAAATGCATCAATCACAAAGTATACAGTTTTTTTTTAAAAAACGGCGAGTGCTTCCTCCGGCTTCCGCCTCAGAGGTAGATTCCAGTAGGTGCGCTTGTAGTCAGCGCTGGCTTTTTATAGGCGGGAGTGGGAGTGGGCGTGGCCTGTCAGGGGGCGTGGCCTCGCGTCAAATGCGATGGCGGCCGTGAAGGAACGCTATCACTAAACAGCGCTAATATCCGCTGCTAGTGTTGTGCCTGCTTGGCGCTTTCAACAAAAATGAGCTCAGGTACAGGTTAAGGTTTTAAAAATGCATCAATCACAAAGTATACAGTTTTTTTTTTAAAACGGCGGGTGCTTCCTCCGGCTTCCGCCTCAGAGGTAGATTCCAGTAGGTGCGCTTGTAGTCAGCGCTGGCTTTTTATAGGCGGGAGTGGGAGTGGGCGTGGCCTGTCAGGGGGCGTGGCCTCGCGTCAAATGCGATGGCGGCCGTGAAGGAACGCTATCACTAAACAGCGCTAATATCCGCTGCTAGTGTTGTGCCTGCTTGGCGCTTTCAACAGAAATGAGCTCAGGTACAGGTTAAGGTTTTAAAAATGCATCAATCACAAAGTATACAGTTTTTTTTTTTAAAACGGCGAGTGCTTCCTCCGGCTTCCGCCTCAGAGGTAGATTCCAGTAGGTGCGCTTGTAGTCAGCGCTGGCTTTTTATAGGCGGGAGTGGGAGTGGGCGTGGCCTGTCAGGGGGCGTGGCCTCGCGTCAAATGCGATGGCGGCCGTGAAGGAACGCTATCACTAAACAGCGCTAATATCCGCTGCTAGTGTTGTGCCTGCTTGGCGCTTTCAACAGAAATGAGCTCAGGTACAGGTTAAGGTTTTAAAAATGCATCAATCACAAAGTATACAGGTTTTTTTTTTAAAAACGGCGAGTGCTTCCTCCGGCTTCCGCCTCAGAGGTAGATTCCAGTAGGTGCGCTTGTAGTCAGCGCTGGCTTTTTATAGGCGGGAGTGGGTGTGGCCTGTCAGGGGGCGTGGCCTCGCGTCAAATGCGATGGCGGCCGTGAAGGAACGCTATCACTAAACAGCGCTAATATCCGCTGCTAGTGTTGTGCCTGCTTGGCGCTTTCAACAGAAATGAACTCAGGTACAGGTTAAGGTTTTAAAAATGCATCAATCACAAAGTATACAGTTTTTTTTTTTAAAAACGGCGAGTGCTTCCTCCGGCTTCCGCCTCAGAGGTAGATTCCAGTAGCTTCAGTCTCATGTCTTCCACCCCATGCCTTGCCAGTGTGTGACCCTCCCCACCACTTCATAGTGTGACACTATACTGTGTGAGGATGATCTGTGTACATGACCAATGTGCCACTCATGACTGTTTCACAATTATTTTTTTGTTATTTTCTTCTACATGTTTGCAGTCATGGCTACTCATGTGCAGTGCATATGTTTGAGCAGCACAGTCCTATAGTCATGTTGTTTGCATCTGGGTTTCCCTGAATTGTGCATCTGTGGGTAAAGGCTAAACTGCATGTGTGTTTGCTGAGGTACTGCTACCCTTCCTTAGTGTGATGTTATCTGTGTGTTTTGATGATTTGTGTTGTGGGAGTTCATGGTGGGGCACTCAGATATGTGTGCTACTGGTTTTGTTGTTGTGCACACATTGCTTGGTGTGCATGCAGTGCTGTCAGTGTATGTTGCCTTGTACTTGCCTGGTGTGTATCGCCCTGATGTCCAGCTGAGTTTGCTATGTGATGGATTGGTATGTGCATCTGTTGTGTTTTTGCTGTTGATGTATGCAGTGTTTGGCCTGTGTTGGCTCTTTCTACTGACAGGTGCAATGTGTGTGTGATGTTCTATTTGCATTACATTATGTGTGAGTAGTTTGAGCATTGTGATACATTCAGATGTGTGTTGCATGTGTAGTGTGCATTTCTTGTGTGTATGTCACATGCAGCAATGTGGATTCATGTTCATGGGCTTGTTTTGAGTGCACAATAGTACTTTGTCCTCCTATTTTTGAACTGTCACTTGTCAGGTGTGCATACAGTACACTATGACACCATGTTCACTTGATGACTGGTGTGGTGTGTTTGTCTGTGTTAGCTGATTTGTCCCCTTAATCCCAGTCATTGTTCATGATTGTCTTTTGATGATGCAATTCTTGTTTGTGTTGGGGTATGGTGTCTGTGCATTGGTCCGGCGTGACAATGCTGTGTATTCTGTTCTGTCTAGGGTCACATTGCCTTTCCACTGTTTGGCTGCACATGGCTGGGCTTGTTGGACTTCTGTGGATGTTGTTGGTGAGATTTGTGTTTGGCTATTGTTTTTGGGTCAGCATTGGTTCAGACATCCTTGAGTGTGAGTCTGACATTTGTAGATGCACCACAGGATGTGTGATTGGTTGTCAGTGAACTCACAGGACATCATTTGCACCATCATGTGTGTTTCTCACAGGTGTTAAGTGGTTCAGGTGTGAGATGGGTAAATGAGGAGCATGTGTGAAGGTCCTACTCGTGTTTGACAGTCAGGGAGTGTGACAATGAGCTATATGTGTTGTGCTGGTGGCATACACATGTCAAGGTAGTTGCCCCAGATGTGTGGCTGGTCACTGGATGAATTCTGACACTTCATATAATTCCTGTGCCTATGCATTGCTTGCATTGATGTATCCCTGAGTTATTGAACAGAGGTCACTGTGGTTTCATTTTACTCACTGTGCCACCCATGTCTGATTTGAGGGCCTAAGGGTAGTGTGATATATTCCTCTCTTGCATGTGATGTACACATGCTATGTGGCTTGCTCCATGGCTTTCCAGCACTGTCCACTTCACTTTGTCCTTTTATTGTCCTCCATTGCTGATGACCTATGGTATGTGTATGTGGCAGAGTATCAGTGTGGGATCTTTCTGAGGGACTTGACAAGCAGTGTGAACAGTTCTGTGGTTGTTCATATGCAGTGTGAGTCTTTATTTCTTAATTATGCTCTGTTTGATTCACATGAGTTGGAAGGTAGGTGTGAGGAGGAGGGTTGTCCAGCCCCATACCTTCTGCACAGGGTGTTCATCTTAACCCCCACCTTCCCAGTCAATCTACCTTGCCCTTTGATGTGTGAGGTGCGAGGTCAAGCCCCACCTGGCTGTTACATTGTGCAGGGGGGCACAGGAGGGTCACACAGCATGTGCCCAAATGGGTGTGGGAAGCGTACTGTGGGTAGGGTGAAGGTAGAACCCTGTTAATCTGGCCAGAATACCCATGCATTGCGCCGGCCCTGCCTACTACATTGTAAGCAGGTTTTCCCGCGTCTTCACAGCCGCAGTGACTTTCCCGGGACATTGCTGTGATTTCACGGTTGATGGGTGACCCGGATGCGGAGGTGTGGATTTCTAGCAGGCAGGATATGTGTGAGTACACTGGGGGATATGTTCTTGTCCACACCAGAGTGTCTGATGTGGACAGGAACCATATTTCAGCACAGGAGTTGTGTGTTGTGGTTGTATGCGGAGTGGCAACATCTTATTTGCTGGTAGTGGATAGGTTACAGCAGTGGAAGGGCTTGAAGAGCTGGATCCATAGCGGTCAGGACCACATGGAGGTGACCGGGATTCTACTTTCGCTCTCCGCAGTAGTGCTTCCGCCGTCTCCGGGTGACTGGATTCTCCACTGTGGTGTGATGGGCTGTTTGCGGCATTGTGATTTTTTGTCCGGCAGTCGGGACATCATTCCACACAGCGGTGTTTCTCTATTGGCTCCCTCCGCCACGGTTGCGGACGGAAATTTTTGGAGGATCACGTAACTCCGCAGCGGACGGAAAATGGTCTATGTTTGCCCATTGTAATATGGCGGACGCGAGGACCGGCGATGGATTGCGGAAAAGGACATTTTCCGCCGGCAACACGGATGTGCATACGACCACCATCCTCATGAGCCCCTAAGTCATCTCTCTTCTATCAGAGTCATGTTGTTTTCACAGAAGTTCCCTGCATTTTCGGGACTAAAAACTGATTCAGTGTCAGCTTTCAATGTCATAATCACAGTTTATGTCTAAATGCCTTGTGGTTCAAATATCCACAAACTTTATTTTTTCAGCATTTGCGCGTAACTTCATAACATTCTTATTGCTCACATTACCCATTCTATATCACAAACATAGTCTAATGTCTCAAGATTTATAAAACTCCCAAAAATCTCCATGCCTCCAGAATTCAATTCGATTTTGGCAAAGTGTTTGTGTCTTACTTATCAGATTAGGCAATTGTAAAGCCAATGTTACTCCAGCATTCACTGGTTGTTTTGTAAGGCTTCCGGCCTTCCGAAAGACCTCCGCACTCATCCAAACATCCCTGCTGTACATTAATACAGCACTGGGGTATATTCACCCAACAAACCGTGGCTGCTTCACATTGTCCTACAGTCAATAAGGCAAGAAACCTGACATACTCCCCACCCTCAGGTGGGTATTCTGCCCCTATTCCACTGCTCTCTCATGCCAAACAATTTCAATATGCAGCCGATGGGTGCTTTATTCAACACAGTGCTTCCAAAGCCACTTGACGCTGAAGACGTCCACCCAAATGGGTCGGGGTTCGCATAAGGGTGTCACCGCAAATATATCTAATGAAACGTGCCCTCAAGTTTTAGAAAGAGAAACAAGTCACTCCAGATGATGATATGCAGTAAATATGTTATTGCAGTGAATAATTCATATAAGGCGTTTCAACCCAACGGGTCTTGATCATATGACATGGGGAGTGGTCAAAGTGCTTTTAAATGCTTTTACATATATACAGTGAAGACAGACACAATGGGCATAATGCCACGAATAGAACCATATACACAAAGCACAATTGTAAAATTGTTTCCATGCATAAATCCAGACACCAGTAAATTATTTCAACTGTGCATTCTCTAATCACAAATGAATGTTCCCAATGAATTACTGCATTAGCTTTCTTCAAAGTCATGTGGCTTTACAAAGGTCCTCTGCATATATAAATATTCAGAAACAGAAAAGCAAAGGTTACATGTCAGTTATGGTTAGGAAAACTTTATTTAGCTTTAGTATACAAACTCAAATTAAGCTCCACAAACAATAGAAATTCTACAGTTATAGTTATCTCTTTATTTTATGATTTATGCACCACTTACACACTTATTTCTACCTGAATTTTGACAAACACACCATAAATAACATAACCATTAAAAATTCATAAGTTATACTTATCTTTTAATAACATTAACTATAAGTGGCTCCTTCTCCATGCACTACCTACAACCTTAGATATTACCTAAGTTACAGCATGTGAAATCATTGCAGTAAATAAAACACTTATGACATCAGAAATGATATTATTAGCTAAAACACAGTGCATGGTACAGTTGCAAGTCATATTTAATGTAGTGTGGCGAGTGAGGTGACAAGACAGCGTAGGAAAGTGCGTGAGTGATATTAATTGAAAGGTGGTGTGTAAGTATAAATAAAAGTTATAAGTATGACTTATAGTAGTATAAAGTGCTACGCAAAAAAATGATGGACGGAGTGCTGAATAAATCATACATTCACCCCCAGTAAAGAGATCTGGGTTAAATCCATTGTTCTTTTGCTCACCATGCCAGCCCAGTTTAGACCCAGCCATATGCAAATCAGTCTTGACCCTGTGCCTCATGGGAACAGTCCAGCCCGAATTGCCAAGCCAGGCCCTCTCTGGACCGGAAACAGCCATCCTGGGACCGGTTTCTGGGTATTGCCCTTCATCTGCCAGGCTAGCTTGAATCCAGTGGTACAGTGAACAAGGGACCCACATCTGGGCATATCCATCCCACTTAGGGTGAAAAGTGCTACACAAACAAATGATGGACGGAATGCTGAATAGTTCATACATTCACCCCCAGTCAAGTGATCTGGGTTAAATCCATTGTTCTTTTGCTCACCATGTCACCCCAGTTTAGACCCAGCCATGTGCAAATCAGTCTTGACCCTGTGCCTCATGGAACAGTCCAGACGGAATTGCCAAGCCAGGTCCTCTCTGGACCGGACACAAGCATCCTGGGACCGGTTTCTGGGTATTACCCTTCATCAGCCAGGACTAACTTGAATCCAGTGGCACAGTGAACAAGGGACCCACGTCTGGGCATACCCATCACACTTATGGTGAAAAGTGCTACGCAAACAAATGATGAACGGAATGCTGAATTAATCATACATTCACCCCCAGTCAAGAGATCTGGGTTAAATCCATTGGTCTTTTGCTCACCATGCCACCCCAGTTTAAACCCAGCCATATGCAAATCAGTCTTGACCCTGCACCCAATGGAAACAGCCTGGCTGATCAAGGGTAATACCCAGAAACCAGGTGAATGTATGACATTGTTCTGCATTCTGTCCATCAATTGTTCTTTTTGCATTTGTCACCCTGAGTGGGACGGGTATGCCCAGACATGGGTCCCGTGCTCTCCATGACACTGGAGTCAAGCTATCCTGTCTGATGAGGGCTGAAAGCCCGAAACCGGTCCTAGGATGCTTGCTTCCAGTCCAGGGAGGACCTGGCCTGGCAGTTCGGGCTGGACAGTTCCCATTGGGCGCAGGGTCAAGACGAATTTGCATATGGCTGGGTCCAAACTGGAATGGCATGGTGAGCAAAAAAACAATTAATTTAGGCCCAGATCTCTGTAATGGGGTGAATGTATGACATTGTTCTGCATTCTGTCCATCAATTGTGCTTCTTGAATTTGTCACCCCAAGTGGGACGGGTATGCCTAGACGTGGGTACCGTGTTTTTCATGCCACTGGAGTCAAGCTATCCTGGCTGATAAGGGCTGAGAGCCTATGATCCTTGTTTCCAGTCCAGGGAGGATCTGGCCTGGCAGTTCGGGCTGGACTGTTCCCAATGGGTGCAGGGTGAAGACTGATTTGCATATGGCTGGGTCCAAACTGGAATGGCATGGTGAGCAAAAAAATGATGGATTTAGGCCCAGATCTCTGTACTGGGGTGAAAGTATGACATTGTTCTGCATTCTGTCCATCAAATGTTCTTTCTGCATTTATAGTAGTATGAAAGCGGTGCGTAAATGATAAATTCAAAAGATAAGTATAAGTTATGAACTTGTGGTTGTGTTGTTTAAGATGTGCTTGGCACAAATAAGATAGAAATATGTGCATAAGTTGTGCATAAATGAAACAAATAAGAGATAGCTGGTACTGTAGAATTTCCAATATTTGTGGAGCTTAATTTGGGTTTGTATACCAAACCTAAATAAAGCGTTCCTAACTATAATTGAAGTGTAACCTTTGTTTTTGTGTGAATTTCAATGGTTTTTCCAATGTTAGTAACAATTTCTAACTATTCATCCAGTTTAGTGAAGTGGAATGTGGAGTGTGGTACTATATAGTGGTGGACAGTGTTGTAAAGTGTACTTTGGGACAGAATACAGTGAAATGGAGTAAAGTGGAATGAGGTATAACGGAGTACTGTATAGTGGAATGCCATACACTGGAGTGTCATACAGTAAACTCAGATACAATAGAGTGGTGTTTATTGTGTAGTGGCATAGAGTGTAATGGTGTACAGTGCAGTAGTATACAGAGGGATAGCATACAATGGAGTGTGGTAAAGTGGATTGATGTCCTGTAAAGTGTATTTATGTACACTTTAGTGGTGTTGAGTGTGGTGCTATACAGTGGAGTGTTGTACAGTTTAGGGGCTTATACTGGAAGATCCTGTCCTGAAAGTGCGTTGGAGTGGTTTACATTTGAGTGTGGTACAGTGTAATGGCATAAACTGAAAAAGCCTACACTGGAGTGTGGTATACTGGAGGGCTATAGAGTGGATTAGGTTAAAGTTGAGTGGTGTACAGTGGGCTTCCGTAAAGTGTAGTGTGGTACGGTGTTGTAAAGTTAAACTGCGTAAAATGGAGTTGTGTATATTGGAGTGCCCTACAGTTAAGTGGTGCTGGGTGGTATAGTGTAGACTACATTGGGGTACAGTTTAATACAATACAGTGCAATAGCGTATAGTGGAGTAGCATAAACTAAAGTGCGATAGAGTTCAGGACCATAGAATGTGGTAGTGTTTAGTGTTACAAAGTTGAGTTTAGTGGTGTTAACTGTTTAGACGTATATCAGAGTGCTATACAGTGGAGTAGTCTACAGTACAGTGGCGTCCAACTCAATCAGATTAATTATAGAAGCGTAGAGTGTAGTCACGTACAGTGAAGTGTGGTTTAGTGGAGTGGTGCAGAATGTTCTCTTGTAAAAGAACATAGCATACAGTTGATTGTGGTACAGTGCAATGGCATATGGTGCATTTCAGTAAGGGTGGGCGACAATTTCCGTTCCGCTCGGGGAAATTGCGAAAATTCGACATTTTCGCGTTCCGTGCGGAACGCGAAAATGTCGAAACTTCCACGATCTGTGAGGTAACGGAAATTGTCGGCCACCCTTAAAAGTTACAGACACACATGGTTTCTGGAGACAACTCTTCTGGCCCTTTACGCAGCTGTAGTGTAGGAGAAGCACTATACATTTACCCAACTGATTAGCCAGTAGAAAGTACTCCAGTTGAGTAGAGGTATTGCACAAAACGGTGGCATCTTCTTGGATAAATATGCAGGGCAGGATTCATTCTGGCACGATGCTCCTGTCACAAAAATTAAACCTCAACAGGAAGCACTTATACTGAATTTGACCTTCAACACAGGCACCTGCTTTATTTATATCTGTAAGTCTTACAGATATAAAGCAGGTGCCCGAGTTGAAGGTCAAATTCAGTAGTGCATTAATCAGCACAAAAGATTTGTGAGCACGGTGGAGGCTAGGCAGGTGTGCTTTCTCCCCATATCTACCGTCAGCAATTTGCTGTAATCATTGATGGAGGTCTGTGCATCCATGGGTTTCTCGAGCGCAATCACCGTGTAGTTCCTGACACCAGGAGGTTCTGTCTCCTCATCTGCTGCTCTGGTCGTTCTCTGACCCTTTATAAACAAGAGGCATGTGAACTGCATACATAGACGCCCCGCCCCACACACTGTCGGTGTGCAACGTCTTCCCGCCCTTTCCCCACTATGATGGACAGCTCACTCGAGGGACCCCGGCGCCCATCGGCGCGGTGGCAAAGTTGCAGACACACATGGTCAAAAATTAAACCTCAACAGGAAGCACTTATACTGAATTTGACCTTCAACTCGGGCACCTGCTTTATTTATATCTGTAAGTCTAACAGATATAAAGCAGGTGCCCGAGTTGAAGGTCAAATTCAGTAACGCATTAATAATCAGCACAAAATCTCCGTGATCACGCGAAATTTCACATGATCGCGGAGATTTTTTGCCATTTCGCGATATTTAGCGAAAGGCACTTTCGCAAATTCCGCCCACCCTTACATTTCAGTACAATGCAGTGGCTTAGAGTGTAGTAGCAGAGACTGGAATCGCGTACATTCCAGTAGTGTAGCATCAACTGGGCCATGGTGGAATAGCATGTAGTGAAATGCTGTAAAATGGAGTAGAGTACAGTGGAAAAGCATTGAGTTGCAAGCAGTACAGTTTTGGGGCATCCAGTAAACTGGCATACACGAAAGTGTAATAAAATGCATTGTGGAACAGTATAACAGTGTAGAGTATAGTTGTGTACAATGTAATGGTGTACAGTCCAGTAGAGTGGAGTAACGTACAGTAGAATAGCATTGAATATAGTGGCGTATACTGTAGTGTCGTAAAGTGGAGTAGCATACTGTAAATTCTGTACAGTGGAGTGGCGTAAACAAATCAGTTAGACAGTGGAGTCAAAATATTTACTATAATATGTAATTGTTGTGGGGGGTCCCAAAAGGTGGTTACATTTAATACATGTTGCTTAATTTATTTCAATGTGTGTATTGCAAAATCCGTCATTTGGAGTGAGTGGAGAGCGGTGGAGACACTGCTTATCTCAGAACTAGCCAATAAACGTCACTCCTTCCATCAGCGGCTGACCCAAGAGGACATCGGAGTGGGTGAGCATGCACAGCCCCCGGGTGGAGCACTGTGGAAGAAACCCCAGCCAATAGGTAGGCACTCGCCGAATCTCAGTTTCAAGGCAGAGTGGCTCACAGGGTGCCAGTGTGACACAGCGTGAGCCAGTAAGAACGGTTGCCCCAACGAGGTATAACCTTGATTACTGGAATGCCTACTGGTAGGGGTCCTGTTCTCAACTGTTCTCTCATAGTTCCGAGCCCACAGTCCAAGTCGCAGCCCAGTCTGGCCATGTGTCCAGTGTCACTGAGGGGGACTATACTATTTTATAGATACAATTGTAAAGGGGCAGTGGGCAACTATTAGGGAGTCCGACACCTGCCCCCTGCCAACAGTCTCAGGGAATACGCTGCAATAAATGAAGGGCTCCCTCCCGCAATGGGCCCTGCAGGTGCACCAGAAGGAGAACGGGTGTTCTCACTCACCTCGCCAATCACCAGGCATCCCCTGCAAAGGGCCGTGGAGGGGTGCAGCATGATGGGGTCCAGGGTAGTGGCCCTAGTCTAGAAGGTCAAACTTCTCTGGGATGATTACGGGGCCACTCTAGTAGGTGCAGATTTTAATAACCTGCCATACGTTTGCATAGATTCTTCAAACTCCAGTCTCTAACAACACAAAAGAAACCCCCAAGAAATGTTAATGACCTTTGCACGTGTTTAGGTTTATTTGATGCATGGAGGCAAAGGAATCCAAATATTAAATCTTACACTTCCTTTACAATTTAGATCAGAATCAAAAATTCATTTTTTCTAAGCACTTCCTGATATATTGAATAAACATAATTCTGCAGGTTTTTGAAATCATTTGGCAGCTGTTTTACAATGTACAATTTGGATACCCTCTAAAGCATACAGCTGGGTCACTTATAAAACCCTGCTTTTGTCAGAGAATAACATAAAAACAACAAACACAGATATGAAGCATTATTTGTTACACGAGGCCATGGTTGCTATCTCTTTATTGTGGAAAGCTGTCAGGGCCACAATTAGGGGATGTTTATATCACTCAGTGCACACCAAATCATAAAAGGAGAGGTTATAAATTGAATGAGAATTAAACAGGGTATATCAGGCAGTCCTTTCAGATAATTCCCAGCTTACAATTACAAACTGTCTGAATGATAAAAAAAAATAAGATCAAACATCAAATCTATCAAGAAGATGAAATAGTTGGTATTTTTTTACCTTGGATCTCTAAGCAAATACATTTTTTTTGCCTACATTAAAGGCCAGATTTTGGGTCAGTCTGCCTCTGATAATAGTGGAGTCAGAGCTGCTAAGTTTATCTCTTGAATAAACTAATCTATCTCCCACTCCCAAAGTTTCTTATTTAACTGTGGTTCATTAAATAAAGTTGTGTAATAATGTGAAAATATTTACAAATTATTACACAACATTATATAATGTACCACAGTTACATCAAAAACTTTGGGAGTCGGAGATAGATGAATTTATTCAAAAGATAAACTTAGCAGCTCTGACTCCAGAAGTTGGCAACTTACCCATAAATCATATATTAGAAGCTAGAATTAAAGAAACTATAAAGTGGCTGCCAAGTATGAATGCCTCTGGGTGTACGTTTCAGTGCAGCATTTACAAAGAACTTTGTAACCTACCTGGTCAAAACCCTAGGGGTCCTATTTTATTCAATATGGATGGAGGACCTACCCTCCCACAGTTTTTGGTAAAAGGGAACTAAAGTATTTTTCAAAACCAGTAAAACCACATGCTGATCCATCCTCCTACAGACCTATAACGCTGCTCAATGCCGATTGTGAGAAATTGTGTTATTAGTTGTGAAGGAAGTGAGTCCTTCCTAAGTAATACATCCGCCGCAATTTTCTCTTTTCTTGAGAACCAACTATCTCAATGTAGCTCTTACTCTCTCAAGGTAACGAAACAGAGCAGTCTAAGACCTACTCTGGGGAGGTGATGTGGCTAGTAAACCCATCTTGCAGACAGCAACAACACTCAGATTATTGTCCTGTGAATGCTTTTCTTTGTGAGAGGAAAATAGTTTTAATATATACACATTACTAAATACTGCACAGTGAATTACAAATATGTACATCAGGTTGATGGAAATACCATTGGTGATACCCTCATTTCACGTTAAACCCCCAGTGGGTCTGCATCCTATAATCACACCTCCACCTACACCAGATGCAGCATCGTTATATAAGGGGTTGCAATTATCAATAAAGCAGGCCTGCTGGCTTTCTCAGGATGTCTCCAGCAAAAGCATACACATGTTGTAATTCACCAAAGTACCACCACTGAAGTCAATTGGGGTGGTACCAATCTTCAATGCATGTTATAACCTACCATTGACATCAATGGGGGTGCTATCAGCAGTAGAACATTGTATTATCAACATCAACCTTTTTAATAAAGTATTACATTTAAATACATGTCTCCTAGAGTCTTTTTTTAACTTGTATTCGACTACTACTGCAATCATAGGATGAGCTAAATGGTGTCCCTGCCATCTAGAGCCTCTAAACAAAAGAAAAGGCTTCATGAACGCTTGAAATCAAGAAAAACTTCTCCCGGGGTCAGGGTTTCAATCATCTGGGAGAGGTAGGGTCAGTTTTCAAAAACATCTTCCGTGGAGTTGCTGCACTCCTTACAGCCCCCACATATTTAGTAAAGGACGTTGGTGGAGCTCATGCCCTTCTTGGGCTGTTAAATTTTTTCCTTTTTATGTCTTTTTCCAATCTGGGCGCTGGCACGCGGTGGAGGCCATGGAGGGAATTCCAATGGCCCCTGGGCCACACCAGCACTGCGTGCACACACACATGTCCTGTGCAACATGCAGGAGCCGACATCCTTTACCCACTGCAGCGGGAGCAAATTCTTCTCGCCCCCTCCTGTGGGGAGGACTAGTGCACCATCTCTTGCCTGTGCTTGCAGGCAGGGACATGAGAGGCCGCCATACACCCCTGACACGGGCATTGGGTGAGCAGGCAGTGTGCCCGGTCCTGCATTGGCTCCTTCGGTCCTTGAGGATGGGATCCCCAGGAAGATGAGGACCAATGGGACTGAATCTAGAAAGGGGGACCCATGCACGCCCCCTCCTCAAAGCACAGTTATTTAAAAAATGAATATATTGAGCTTTGTGTCATCCACTGGGGATTTGGCCCTCCCTCAGGGACTATTTCTTCATTGCTGTGGAGTGCTGCCAGCTCCTTTTTGTGTTTCGTCCCCAAGCTTTAAATGAATCTATCTCTGGGCCCATAGGGCTGATTTTGATGATTCTGGGCTTGACTTGCTCCTGGTGGTCAGCCATAGTCACTACTGGCCTACTGGCCTCTAAAGTGTAATTTTGAATGTGAGCTGGGGTTTTACTGCTCTTTGTGCCAGATCTGCTCTCTGCCTGGGCTCCTGGTGCTCTCACCTGCTAGGGGATGCATCTTCAACATCCTCTCCACAGCCAACCGAACGCCCTCCCTACCACACTCCTGAGGTCGCAGAGCCTACTGGCTTCTTGGAGGTCACCTGTGTGTCAGTGGAGTCAAGGACCAGCCTATAGAAGTCCCAGGGGAACCCTTCAGCATCCCTCTGCAGGTCTGTTTCTCCAACCGTCCCTCAGGGGGCATAAGGGGGTCAGTGCCTCTGGCTCTGGAGAGACCTATCCTACTCCTGGGGGTCAGCTGGAAACAAAGTATCATCATCACTCCACCCCTGTCCAAACCCTCCTGAACAGCATTCTGGGACATTTCAATGTCGTGATTTCAAGCTTTCTGTGGAAAGAACTTCCCTGAGATCCTCTTGTCCATCTCTAGTTGACACAGCTGCTTGATCTCTTCCCACCAAAACTTCAAAGGTGAACCCCTCTTGTGCTGGGATTCACATATTTGGCCATTCCTACTTTGCTTCTGTGGGTAGTGTGACAAGCTGATTAACAGGTGCAGATTTCCTCCGCGACCCTTCCTTTACCAGGAATCGGGTCAAACAGTGCTAATTACCTTGACCCAGTAGGGGGGGGGGGGGTACTAATACTGTAATCTAGTTTTGAGCTGAGCAATGGAACGTCTTAAAGTGCCATAAGGCATGTAGATATGATGTTAGGGACTGTAACTCTACTCTGGGGGTGCATGTTTAGTCCTAGATTGATACCTCGCTGTGCCATGTAGGCCTGAGTGGAGCAAAACTGTACTTTAGTGAAGATCTGCATATTATGTGTAATACATTTTAAGCTCCGCAGACCTTCAGTACGTTCTACAGACCTACAGGATGAATACCCACTCACATTACAAGCCCTACACCAGATCAGCACTAATCCTTGAATGGCCCTTTCTGTGACAGGCTACCTATGCTCAGTTATCAGTCTGCGCAAGACGGTAGTCCCACATGAAAAGCCCGCACACATTTGTTTTCATGTGTAACCAAACAGAGACTCTTACTGTAGTTGTGCAGCAGTGACATTAACTTAAAAGATGGACACTGGAGGTTAGCACTTTCAGTCAATTTACTGTGAATTCACATTGAGTGAGACTTACATAGTAAGGCTCGCTCACAGTAACAGGGCAAAAACCCAGTAGTCACAAGCAAGAAATCCAGGATGGTTAAGTGGGCGGAACCCACTTTGCAACACCAATGAAAAAGGTTAATTAAGATTTTAACCAAGTACATAAACTACCATTGTCCCTCAAATTATACAATTAGATCAAACGGATTAATACCTGGTCGAAATCTTTGCGTCACTACACACCACATATCCAAGTTCCTTGATTTAGTGACCTCGGATTAAATTCCAGCAGTTATAATTCTATTAGATGCGGAGAACGCATTTGACCTCATAAGCTGGAGGTTCCTGTTCAATATTTTGAAAGAATAAAACTTTCCTTCACAACTAACAAGGTCAATATCTGCATTACACTCTGGATTGTAAAAATAAATAATCAAACTACTGGTCAAAGTTTCCCCAACAGCGGTACTCCTCAAGGCTGCCCCCTTTTCCCAATTATTTTTGCCATATTCATTTAAATTTTTGCACAATAAATTCGTTCCAATAACGTATTGTTGGCACTATTTCTGGTGGCCTGCAAGATCAAATTACACGCAGATAACATTGCTTTATTTCTACACCTGATTCCACCAAAAATGCTATTCTGGGGTGCTGTAGGATAACTGAACACAAAACAGAATCCTTATTATTCCACATAATGCCCGAAATCTTTCCTCTAAATTTAAGAGGGAATTACAATAGAGGAAGGAGGTTGTTTGCTAGATTTTTGCTTTCATTTTTACAGCAGTCTTACAGATTTGGCGTTTCTCTATGCACTATTTGGGCCTCATTTATGAAAAGTGACACATCGCTGTGTGAAAACAGCGATGCGCCACTTTTCATTGTGCCCTCCTTGCGACATGATGGATGCGTCATTATTACTGTATGACGCATCATGTCGCAAGGAATGACAGATACGTCAATTTTACTGATGTATCTGCTGGCGCAAAAATGGCGCATTGCTGGAGTTGTATTGGAAGCATGACGCAACTCCGGCAATGCAGAGGGGAGGGCTATGGTTTTTACTAATTTGCGTCTTAGAAGTGATGCAGTGAAATCTCATAGATTTCACTGCTTCACTTCTACGAGGCTTACTTGCGAGGGAATGCTCCACCCGCATACATTATATCTGACGGAGGTATAATGTAGCGCAGGGGTTTACAAAGTGGCGCATCTGCTTATATGCGTCACTTTGTAAATAGGGCACAACAGGGGGCATGTTTTACGCCGCAGGTGCGTCACAAAAAGTGACGCAACGGCAGCACAAAAGTGTGGCCAGGTCTCATAAATAAGGCCCTTTGCCTCTCGGTTTACAGATTTGGCGTTTCTCTATGCATTCATGGCCTTTTGGCAATTATATCGTTTTGATTATGCTAAGAAGTCTAGATATACCAAATTTACCTTACTGCATAAAAAATACTAGGGTGACAAAAAGTGAGATACCTCATTATATTAAACATGGAAGATGAGAGGGCATGTTTTGTCAGCATAGAATCCCAGTTGTAATCCCAGTTGTGCATGCCAAACCCCCACTCCAATGCTCAACACACTTATCTATGAGCAATAAGAAGGGATGGCACATAGATGGTCGCAATAAGGCATAGCCAAAATAGGTTGCTTCTTGGAATGAGTGACATTTAAGGACTGTGACAAGGTTTGTCTTCATAATATTTGTGACAAACCTAGTTATAATCTCCCATTTTTTAGAGAGCTTTATTTGGGTCAAATTCCTTTAATTACAAAGATAAGAGCTGAATGGGAAATACACACTGAAGTCCACATAGATATCAATGTCTGGAAAAGATATTTCCATCTTGGATCATAGGCACTGGAAGTACGGGTGCGAGGGTGGGGGGTTGGTGCTACAGCACCCCAAAATAAACATGCGGGACACCCTAAGCTGAATGAGCATTCAAGACAGAGGTCAAATGTCCCTCTAGATTTCTGACATAGTGGTGCTTATTCTTTTAACGTAGAGACTGATGTCTACTTTTCTTTCTCTTACAGCAGTGTGAGGATTTAGGGACATATTATCAAGAACGGCGTTAAAATTATCGCCGGATTAGCGGCAGAAAATTGCAGCTAAAGCGGCGATAATGGGCTTGATAAAATGCCCTGGAGAATTCCAATAGAAGCCCATGTTCACATCAGAACTTGGACTTTTATTGGAATTCTCAAGGGCATATTATGAAGCCCATTATCGCCGGTTTAGCGGCAGTTTTCTGCCGCTAAACCGGCGATAATTTTTAACGCCGTTCTTGATAATATGCCCCCAAGTCATGTGAACTATGTCGCAATGTTGCTGGTGTGAAAGCAAAGGCTGCAGAAGGTCGCTGTCTTCTAATATACAGCAACATTTAAACATCTATAAATGAATTGTACAAATGTTTCAAATTAAATACATAGAAAATCACAAATAAAGCCCGTCATTTCGAGTTCTGAAGTGTGATGGAACAAAGATTTTAATAGGATCATATCAAATCAAGACACTTTACTTGGTATTGTCCAAATTATACATTTTTCATAAAAACCGACATTATCGTTTGTGTGCTATATATATATAGCTTTAATCACTAAAACTGTATGTCTGTGCACATTTAGTGGTCACTTCAATGGAAAATGTACTGTCTTTAAATGGCAATGTGTTACCCACCCATGCTTTAGTAATATATCTGTGATAGAGTGCTCCAAAATGAAACATTAGCTACACACTACACTCTTACACTACACTCTTACCACTCTCTTGCCGAATGGACGTGGCTCATTTGTGACACTTGTATTTTGTGTGATCCTTGGATTTTTCAGAATCCCTAAGAGTTTGGTGCTGCATCAGAATGGCAGCACCCCTGTTCTGAAAAATGCTCCAGCACCAGTGTCTTGGATCCTTGATTTTCGAGAGGCTCTTTTTCATTGTATGATTTTTTTCAGTGGCTGGATGCTATATTTTACACCTCACATACTAAGAGCACTATCAAATTATATAAGAGTTTATTTTTATGCATAGTTAGACTATTCCCTTTTTATACATAAGGACGTTGATCTCTTTCAATAAACAAAAGTGTTGAACATGGCATTGGCAGTGAAATTATAAAATCTGTGGCCAAGATTTCCAAAACATTCACGCAGCTCAGCAAAATAAATTGCAGCGCTGTGCTGCATTTGCAGGAAAAGGAGAGAGCAGAATAGCTCCATATCTACTAAGATTTGGTGCTGTTTTCCTCTCTCCCTGCGCTGGCCCTCTTTAGGCTGCCATTAGCTAATGCACATGTCCTTGCGCCTTAGGTAAAGGGTGTGTGCGTTCTATAAGGAATAGTTTTTACAATCTTTCAGTACAAAAACTATCCTTTAACATTTTTCCTTCCTTGTATGTGTGCAAGATAGCACACATGCAAAGTAGGAAAAATGACAACATTTCTCCTCATTGCACCTCCCTTAAGGAGGCATACGATTTTGGTGCAACTCCCTGCCTACACATTATTTTTTTTATTGAGTTTTATATAGCTCGAACTTGACCCAAAGGTATCCGGTATCAGAGCGCTTTATACGAGCACCAATTGCATTACATGAGGACACATTAATTTGTGTTGAGCACAGGGAGATTAAGTGATTTTCCCAGAATCAGAGGATGTTGCATGTCCTTGCTGAGACTCGAACCCGGTTCCCCAGATTTGAGGTCGACCGTTAGGCCAACTCCTATCCCCGAAAAATTTCTGTAGATAGGGATGTGTTACATGGGAACACCAATGTACCACTAATGGAAAACCCCACAACTTTGTGTTTCTCTGGTAATTTGCATTGGAAAGTAAATCCCAACTTAAAACTTGGGTTTATGCTACTAAAGTCACATAAACTCAACTCAAACCTTTAATAAATCTGAACTTCGCAGTATTGCAGGAAAGTTTTGATGCGATTTATCAGCAGCTTTTTAGGGCCTGGAGGCAGGGGTAGAGGTGAGCATGGGCCAACCCAACCCAAGTCATGCTTCCTGTGCAGTAATGGCACGAGCACAGATACTGCTCAGTATGTTAAGTGGTTTATTCAAATAACCACTGCTGAGACTGTCAGTGCACATGTCTCCACCATAAACAACATGCGTCAGAGGTATCACTCAACGACTCCTGCAGCATCTGATGCGGCCTCTTTCTCTGGTGGCATGAGCGAGCCTCTGTCCCTTGGACCACCTCTGGCCTCTTTCATCCTTGTGTAAACTGCATTGAATGTGAGTGGGTGTTGTAGAGTTTTTGTGGAGTTACGAATGCATGGTAAGATGTGCAGAGGTGGTCGTGTATGTGTGGGCAACAAACATAAGATCACAGAAGATTAACAGTGCTTTCTGTGATGTAGTGATTAATTTGTCAAAGAATAAGTGCCAAGGCCCAATCTATTTTCAGAAGCCCATGTGCACTGCTGCCAAATGTCAGGGTAGCCAAATAACAAGGCTGTCTGGCCTTTATTTCACCTCATTTATCTTTTATCAACCTATATACTGTCCATACCCATATATCTCAGTCTTGTGGGTTGTTTTTCTTCCCTACATTCTCCCTTTCACACTCTTTTCCGTCTTCATCTTCCTCCACCTATCCCCTATTGTTGCCTTTCCCTCTGTTGTTCTGGGACAAGTTTGGATGATTCAAAATAAACCCCGATCCCAACAAAAAGAGTGCTGGTGGGCCTCACATGCAGCCAGCAGATCAAATTAAGCACTGCTGTGCTGTGATAAGAGAGTGACTTTTCTCTCATATGTGCCAGCAACGTAGGCACTGGGATAGTGTGCCCCCTCACACCCGATGGCTGTACTTGGATGTTGATGAAGTCGCTGTTGCCTGACTGACAACTGCCTGAGCAATTATGGAATAGGATTTTTTCAGTGGTTGATCATAGTTGTACAGAAACAAGCACGCCCGCAGCTGGTATAATATCTTCAGTGGATGGACCTGGCTCTCAAATTGTTCCCGGTTCAGGGAAGACCTGGCTTGGCAGTTCGGGCTTGACTGTTCCCGTGAGGCACAGGGTCAAGACTGATTTGCATATAGCTGGGTCTGAACTGAGGTGGCGAAGTGAGCTAAAGAATGCTGATAGATTCAACTCAGATCTGTGACTGGGGGTGAGTGTCTGAAAAGTTTCAGCGCTCCGTCCATCATCTCCTTGTGTTTGCTCTCAAATATTCCTTGACATAGGCATATGTGTCCTTGTTTGAACTTGTCTTGTGCAGGTGTTTGGGTATTATATTTACACCATCTTTTATCCTGGAATATTGCGGGTTTGGAAAAAAATCTTGCTGACCCCCTTTGGAATGATTTTGTTGATAAATTTGATATTCTTTTATTCCAGGAGACATGGAGTTTAGTCCCCCTTTACAGGCCTGGCTATACCACTTTTCATATCCCAGCCATCAGTTCACCCAGAGGCAGGCCCTCGGGGGGACTCCTCGCTTGGGTCAACATTCATTTGAATTGGTCTGTTAGAAATCTTGCAACTTCTTCCCAGGATATCCTCCACATTTCTATTGCCGGGCCAGACTGCAAAGCTGGCCTGGAAATCTTCAACGTATATGCCAGAGGGACCTCGGGTGGCCAAGTAAGCCCCATTATATCATCCTTGGATACAGAGCTTACGGCCATTACCTCCACAGCAGGCATAATTGTTGCAGGAGATCTTAATTGCACCTTTGAGCCACTCTGCGATGAGGACATCCAGGGCACCAGGGACCTAGATGCTAAGTGGGAAATCCCCTGCCTTAGTCTCCCCCCAATAAAGAAATGGTCTCCAAGATCCATACAAATCAACGCTCTGACTCTAGAGCATAATCTGAGGGCGACCAATGGCAGATCCAAATCCGATCTAATGGGAACTCCTACTTTTACTAGAACCAGGGTGCCTTCGCGCATTGACTATATACTGCTGGACGTCGGATCCTGGGCCGACTTCATTGATATGGAAGTGGTCCAAAGATGCGAAAGTGATCACAATCCTTTGTCCATGCATTTCCTGTGTAATCCCGTTCTTATTTCTACCGAGCTTGTTAGCACCAAGAGCATTCGCTTGAGGGAAACTGTCCCCTCCAACTGTAATCGGCGCCTTAAATGGACCAAGTTGCCGAATGCGAACTATCATTGGAGGGCATCAGGAAGATCATTAATGACAACATCTTATTACTCAATGATGTCCCTGAGATTCCCCCCTCTCCTGTACACTCCTCAAAGCTCAAGGAAATATATCTTTCTACCGTGGACAATGTGAGCGTGTTTTTCCAGGCCAAAGCGTACCGGGGCTGTAAGCGTCCCCCACCAAAGGGCGAAAACCCGTGGTACTCCAATGAGTGCAGGATAAGGAGGCAGGACCTCTCAAAAGCTCTAAAATCTAAGGTTCAGACTAACATCCTGTCTGCAAGAAAAATATACTATAGGTCTATCGCCTTAGCAAAACGAGCTTGGGAAGAAACTCATTGGCAAGAACTTAAATCTGCCGCCCAGCTGAAGGATGCCACACTATTTTGGGATCTCGTTAACGTTGGCATAAGGAGGGGGGATGACCCATTATCGAACCATATCACGGGGCGAGATTGGTTCGACCATTTCCAGAAATTATATATGGGTGATAAAGGGCTTATCCCGTTTGAGCAAGGGCACGAATTAGAGCCTCCTGTACTCCCACCTGAGAATGAGCATTTTGGGCTCAATGAGGTTCTTACAGCCATTGCCTCGATTGCGCCCGGTAAAGCAGCTGGTCCCGACGGCCTTCCAGGTGACCTTATGATTCATGAAAAAAATCTCTGGGCTCAATTTATCTGTAGATCCCTAAACCTCATAGCAAACGGCCACCCTGTACCTGAATCCTGGAAAGGGGCGGAGGTGGTGACCATCTACAAGAAGGGGGATAGAGAGGATCCTGCCAATTACAGACCGATTAGTTTAATCGATGTCATCCAAAAAGTGGTTGGCAGGGTCCTCTTAACACGGATGAAGGGATGGATTTATGAGGAGGGTGTTTTGTCCCATTTCCAGGCTGGATTTAGATGTGGTGTTGGCACGATGGATCAGGTATTTAGACTCTGCCTGATCCATTGGAAAACTGTAACCATCGAGAAGGGTAGCCTGTATTTGGCTTTTATAGACCTAAAAACAGCCTTCGATCTGGTCCCCCGTTCCAAGCTCTGGCAAGTTTTGCTTGACCTAGGAATCCCTCCCCTGATTTTGAATCTTGTCAAGCGCCTGCATGAAGATAACTTTGCCAGAGTAAGGTGGGGAGCCAGGGCCAGCTTACTGAGAAAATAGTTGTCCAGAGAGGAGTACGCCAGGGTTGTGTCTTGGCGCCGACCTTGTTCTCTCTCTATATAAATGGGGTGGCGGACCATTTGAGCGAGGACTCGACCAATGCCCCAACTCTGTGCGGGGAAAAAACACCGACTCTACTATTTGTGGACGACACCCTCCTGGTCTCCAAGAGCCCCATGGGCCTGCAGAAACTTCTCGATCGCTTCACCTCGTTCTGTGTAGCCAGAGGCTTGGTTATTAACATATCTAAAACCAAGCTAATGGCCATGGCACCATCTAAAAGTTTTAGGAATAAATTTAAGTTGAATGGTAGCCCGTTGGAGTTAGTAGAGGCCTTTGATTATCTTGGGGTAAGGATGAACAATAAAATGAAATGGTCCCCCCATTTGACCAAAATGGTCCTGAACCATAAACGGATTTCAGGGGCTATAGCGAGGCACCAGAGACTCTCATATAGCCGGCCTGTAGTCCCAGCTATCAAAGTATATGAGGGCAAGGCACTGCCTGGGTGCCTATATGGGGCGGAACTCTGGGGGTTTGATAAGTTAGTATGATCTGAGAATAAATTTTTTCGCGACTTAGTTTCGCTCCCTCCATCTACCCCCCTAGTCCCGCTCCTTTATGACCTTGGGAGACACCCAATAAATGAAGTGGCGAGGCTGCGTCCCCTGCTGTACTGGATCCAGCTCAGGAGGTCCCCCGACCTAAGCCACTACGCCTCCGGCCTAAATGAACTGATAAGATTGGGTGCAGGTCATAAGGTCGGTTGGGTGTCCAACCTGAAGAAATTAGTGGTTGCAATTGGTTTGGACCAGGCTTGGGAGAGTCAGATGCCTCCGCCCAAACCTTTAGTGAAAAGGCTTTACTGGGACTGGACTTCTGCCATGACTAACAAAAATCAAAATGGTATTCTGTCGGAGAGATTTCTGGATGTCAAGCATACCCCAAGACTGGAACCCTTCCTCGACCTCATCGAGTCCCTGGGGGACAGAGTCCTCTACCTTAAATTCAGGTACGGCACACTCCCTCTCCGAGACTTCCAAAATGGTTGGAGCGACCAGATGGGAAATGACAAGGGCTGCCCGGGCTGTGTTTGCCCTACGGGATCTACAGCACATTTTATCTTTGCTTGTAGGGCATACAGCCAAGTGAGGTCTAGGTGGCTAAAACCAGTTTGTACTAATTTGGGCTGTTCATCCCATAGGGTGGCTTTACGCATTTTAACCTATGAGACGTTAATTCCAAGTGTTACTTGTGGTATAGCAAAGTTTTTAGGACATGCATGGAGGATAAGGCAAAAGCTTGTCAAAGGAAAATAGTTAAATAAGCCGTTGTGAGCATCGTTCAGTTGAGCCCACTTGATTTGGATGGGCTTTAATTATACTGCTATTTGGATTTATGTATTATTTTGCCTTAATCTGTTTTATCTTCGCCTTATTTTTATGTATTTCTATGACAACAAGGAAACCGACCAACTACTGATATGAATTTTTTTGGTCTTTTAGAAATTAATTTGTGATGTATTTCTGTAACTTTTATGATTGATATTTTTATTAATCGAATAAAGTGATTTGAATTGAATATTTACTGTGTTCCCTGTTACTAATGTTGCAGTAGGGTGTCATCAGCCATGTCTTCGAGGGTTAACTGCTGTTACCTTTTAGCGTACATTGAAAGTTGTGAGTGGTTTGTTAAGCATGTTGGACATTTTATCAAATGTGGTTGCTTATACAACTGATGGAACAGGACACAGTTCCTATATCTCAGTTGCTCGCTACAGGTGAATATTGGTCTCTGGCTTTAAAGCTGGAAACCAATTGGTGCACATTCTACAGAGCAGTGGAGCTTTATGTACCATGTACATGTTCAGTATTATGTACCCAACACAGTTGGAATAGACAAAGAGCATCTGAGAGACTTTTAATTACAACAGGTATGCACTTCAGAGATCTTATTGCAGTGAAGATCCACTAATGTCATAGTAGAATCTGCTTCATATTTGCTCTGGTCTGTCAGAGAAGGAGGCATGCCACACATATGTGAGAATTCATAGTGTTTCCTAGATGGATGGATGTGATACCCCATTAGTGCCAGGGGTGACTCTCTCAAGGGGATGATGTTCATGGTCTTGTGGTGCACAAATAGCTTTTTCTTGACTGATGTTACTTACAGTGTTTATCCAGTAGTTGATGATGGTCATGACAGGGCATAGCAGGTTTAGGATATCTTGATCAATCAACATCACTGTAGATGATTATAATCAGAGTGGGCAAGGAGTGTTGTATGCATGCCCTTTGTATTTGTGCATGCTCTTACCCTTGTCCTGATGCCTTACAGGTGTATGTGTCTAAGGTGCTGTAGCAAATTGTAGAGATTAGGCTTTTTCTTACAGGTTGTGAGTATCAGCTTACTACATAACATTCCCCTTCATGGTAGCTTTTGATTGAGGATTAGTGATACTGTCATACATGACTTGATGTGGTTTGCATGTGAGTGCTTAGAGGTTCCCAACAGACCTGTGGATTCATTAGTAATGCTCAGTGGTCTTGGAGGTGACTATTTAGGGCTGTTATGTTGTCTTGATTTGAGTGCTTTCTTGTTTGCAATCATCATTCATTCATGATATCGCTTTTCGTGTGTGCTTTGCTCAGAATAACTCTAATTCATATAATAAGTCTTATTCACACATATCTGTATTTTCTCCTTTTCATTGTTACGTACAAAGCATTGCTTTTGGTTGTAAAGTCTTTTAAAACGTTTTCATGACAGTTAGGTTATTCAAGTATGGTTATGTTGAGATGTGTGAGAAATAGCTGTAAAAAAAAGAGCTTCGATCAAGTACAAAAGCTTATTGGTAAAAGAAAAAAGCTGCTATTACTCGCAACAAATCGGGTTGGCAAAATCTCGTCTAATGAGCTATTCCAGGTGGTTACTAACCTGACTTCGCCTCCAGAAAGTAAAGCTATAAGCAGCAGTCAACGCTTTTGCGACTTGCTCACCATGAGCTTCTGAGAGAATGTAGACATTTTCCTGAAGTTTAATACTACTGAAATCCATCTTTGATAAGAAAAAGATCAACCAGGTAGACTCCAATTTGGCGTCACTCACAGAATTTTCTCCGGGCTCTACAGAGCATGTTGTCCACCTGATCCATTCCACTAAGTCAGGATCTCCATTAGATCCCTGTCCTCCATCAGTGATGAAATCGGTCCCTGAGATCATTGCATCCAACTTCACGTACATTTTTAACACTATCTATGTTTAAGGTGGGTCATTTCCCCTCGCAGTGGAAGAAAGCCTCCATTCTTTCCCTCCTGAAGAAACCCAATCATCCTTCCATTTCTCACCTACCCTTTCCTGCTGAAATGGTTGGAAAATTATGAATCAACAGCCATCACAATTTATCCACGCTAACCATGTCCTGGACCCAACACAGTTTGGGTTCAGACCCTCACACAGTACTGAGACTACCTTGATAAAAGCCATCTAGGAGCAACACTGGACAAGGGAGGAAATGCTGCCCTTATCCTCCTAGATCTGTCAGGGGCCTTTGACATGGTCGACCACAAGGTTCTGATCAACCGTTTAGAGAAGATCAGGATTCAAGGTAAGGCTCTCAAACTGTTAGGATCATTTATGGAAGGAAGAGAACAAACAGTAGCTCTAGATCAATTTGTCTCTAAACCCTTTTCTCTGCCATGCAGGGTCCCTCATTGATCTTTGGTTAGTCCTACGTTGTTCAACGTATATGTCACTGCGTTAGCAGCGCTGAGTAAATCCTTTGGACTCTCCCTTACATCTTGTACTGATGACACCCACATTTTGGAACTTAACAATGAGAACATTGTAGGTATCCAGTTCCACGATTGCATGCGTCCGATCTGCGATTGGACGTGTAAGCACCGTCTAAAGTTAAACTCAGGAAAGATGGAGGTAGTCTTATTTGGAAACCACACCTCTATCTGGGCCCCTTCCTGGTGGACAGACACATTGGGGCCTCTCTCCACTCCTGTGAAGAAAGACAAGAATCTAGGAGTTGTCACTGACAACAACCTGAACCTTGGAAGCCAGGTAAATACGGTAGTCTCAACCTCATTCCACACCCAGAAGATTATCCCAAAAATCTGCCTTTTATCCCCTTCAGCGCGGCACGGTTTACCGCGCTGTCCTGAAGGTTCCATTGAGCGGGCGGGGCCATGACGGAGTGGTTCCGTCATGCGCACAGCCCGACCGACGCGCATGACGGAACAACTCCGTCATAAGCAGCGATGAGGTTATACCAGCTGAGGCAAAAACAAAGAGTAATCACAGTGCTAGTCTTATCACTCCTTGTCTATTCATTGGTCTAAACTTAAACATGCAAGCCCAATATCTGAACAAATTACAGACCTTGAAAAATGTGGCAGCCAGGATGATTTTGGGGATTCCTAAATTTCAATCAGTTTCTCAAGGAATACGTAAGCTTCACTGGTTACCAGTCAGGAATCGCATTAAGATCAAAGCCCTCTACACAGCCAGGCACTGCATGATACTTGGCCTGAGTTTCTCAGGCAGTCTTTGGTATGGTATGAGGCTAGTAGAAATCTCCGTTCCTCTGGGGACATGCAAATAGCAGTCATGCAAATAGCAGTCCCCAGAATCAAGAGGACGAACTGTCGAGGAAGAAGCTTCTTTAGAGGTGCTGCCAGTTTCTGGAACCTTTTACTACTGTATATCAGGTCATTGCCATCCCTGAGCTTCTTTAGAAATGAGCAAAAAACATGGCTTTTTAATAACTAAGGGTCTTCCAGTTGTGCCTCAGTATAGTTAGCACCAAGACACCCCTAGGTATACGAGAGCTCTACAAATCACTTTCATAAAATTTCAAATGCATAATAAGTAACAGCTGTATTATAGAACCCCTCATAAAAAGGGGGAACAGGTATCATGAAAGTGAAAATCTTCTACCCCCAGGTTTTATCAGAGGGGATGACCAACTCCAAACCACTTGCCTGCTACGGTTTCTGTATAACAAATTACTCATTGATAGACTTTAAGACAGTGTAACACCAATCCAACCTTAAAGGTCTATTGAGTGTAGCATATGTTTTCCACATTAAATAATTCAGGCATGCTGCCTTTCTTGTTTCATTTCACGATAAACAGTTATGACCTATGGCATCTAACATAACGTTTCCCAATAAACCAATAAAGCATATCGCCTTTATCATTGGCTTGCCAGTGTAACCAACTCAGACCTACTAAATTGAGATCAAGATTTCTCACAAGGCAACTATCAGGTGTACAACCTATGTTAAAATAGCCGATGTTGTCAGAGAAAGTACACAATGCCAACACCCCAGTGGCGGCTCCTTAGCTAAGGCGGAGGAGTGTCGCCTCACTGCTCTGTGCAGCAGCGAAATAAAGGAAAACTAAAATGATAATAACTCAAGGTTATTATCATTTTATTTTGTCCTACTGTGGCAGCTCTTCAGGGCGGGGCTGCTCTGGCACAGGAGCAGGGGGAGTGGGAGTGGCGAGCACACTTTGCAAGTGTGCATGAATGTCTGGCCGGCTAAATTACAGCCTGGGTGAAGAACATGCCCAGGCTCCCATTACCTGGCTGAGCACCGAATGTGGCACTCAGAACAATCACAACGCTACATTGCAGCGTTGTGATTGGCTTAGGGGAGCCTGGGTGTACTTCCTGTTCTGTTCCAGTGGTGCTGAGCGACGAGGAAGAGAGACGGAGGAGAGACGCTGTGATACGGTATGCTTTTTTAAATTATTATTTTTTAAATTATTTTTATTCTCCGAAATCCGGCCTCCTCCCCCCGTCCCCACCCTGCCACCTCCGATCGGTGCTGGCTGCGACTGCAACACCCCCTCCTAGTAGACTAATCTGTGAGATTTCATGCAATAAAATGTCTTTCTATATTCTTTAACACAGTTAATACCTGTCCACCCTACAGGCCCATTAACTTTAACATATGCATTTTCCAGTAAATAAGCCAAGACTACTCCCTTTGTTGTAATATTTTATTTAAAAAAAAGATCAGCCTAATGGCATCTCACATAATGTTTTCCAATGGCTCATCCAGGTCTACTGGGCCCACTGCACCCAAATTATAGCTGGTTTTACTATCAAATCAAAAGAGTGGGGACCATTTTCCTTAACTCCCTTAGAGCTCATAGTAGCCTGCTATGATACTGTTAACAAGGTTCATCAAAGTGCAAATCATCTACCCCCAGACTTTGTCACAGGGGGTAACCAGGACTAAACCCATAGCCCACTATGTTAATCTGTGCATTTCAGATTACAAATGCCTTTCTACAGGCTTCAACACAGCCTAATAACAACCCCCCTTGAAGGAATATTGGCTTTAAAATATACTTTTCGCAATAAATAAGTCAAGCCTACTGCCTTTTTCATTACTTTTCATACTAAACATAACAGATCAGACCTATGACGTCAGACATAATTGTTTCCAATGACCCAATCGGTCCTATAGACCACTAGCTTGTCACCATAAAAACTCAGCTTTACTGTATTGAATGTAAGCTTTCCAACAAGGCATCTAGCAAGCATTCAATCATAATAATACAAATATGTACAAAAGTTTATTTGACAAAACAATATAAAACTCCCCCGAATCCTAGAAGGCTAAACGAGGATCACACCATTGTAAATGTTCTTCCATCCCCCTGGGTTTCATAGAGGCAGTAGACAACATTAAGACCCTTGCCTACTATGATAATCTGTTAGATTCCACATATTTCACATACAAATACCTGTCTACAAGCTTTAACCATGCAATAAAAGCCCACCTTTGAATGCCTATTGGTTTTAACATAAGATTTTCACAATAAATATGCTAGGCCTACTGCCTTTGTCACACCTTTTAATAGTAAATCGATCAGGCCTATATGCCTGATCATTGGCTTGTCACCAAAACCAATTCAGTCATTCTGTATTGAGTGTAAAATTTCCCACAAAGCCAAAAATGCAAAGCAAGCACTATTTTTTCAGCGCAAGCACACAATCTCTACCCAATAAAATTCTGTACTGAAAACAATCCACATGTGTACAAAGCCAAAGTATCTCTGCTGTCATGCAATGCTTCTGAAAGTGCTCTTTCTGTTGATCAAATAATGTCTGGAGACATCTGTGCTGTCAAGCCAAAAAGGCCAAAAATTGCAGTTTCAGAACTTTGGTTTAAAAAAATATCTATGTTTCACCTAATGCCTACATCATAGACATCATTTTGGGGTAGCAGCTGTGACCCTTGTCTTCTCTTTTGTTTCCCTTGGCTTTATCCTTGCTACCCCAGACTCAGATCTCATTAGGAGTACAGATTAAAAAAGACTCTATATGAGCTTTGTTTTCTTTCCATTGTTCCAGTCCATTGCCTCAATTATTTTTTTCACTTTCGTTTTGAAAGTGCATTTCATTGTTAATTACGAAAGTGTCCACCTGTGAGATGCCATCAAAATAAAAAAGAAACACATCTGCAATATAAATCTAAAAAGTGAGTTGAGAGTGTCCTCAGTAACCATAGTAGCTGCTGCATAAGGCCTTTTACCTATTGATTTTATAAATGTCTATGTGAAAGCTCACAGTGCAGTTTATACATCTATTTGCTATTAATGACACAGCAACAGATCCCCTGTGCAGATCCCAGCATTTTTCCATACAAAACAAAAAAAATCATTCATATTTGTTTGAAGGATTTTGCAAAAAAACGCACCTCTCTTACCCAGCCCTATATCACTTACATTAATAAACTCTAAGTATTCTAGAATGTTGCTTTCTCTGATGTCATCTGCGGGGGCTTTGAGATCTGTTGTGACACCATTCACTTGAATTGCAGGTCAGCGTGCTGATCACCGCACAATAAAAAGTGCAGTGCAGAGGCAAATAATATGTGTAATTTCCAGTAATGTCCCCAAGGTTAAAGCTGGATGATGTCACTTCCTTTGATGTTGTGATGGTCTATTGTAATGCAAGATAACTTCCTCTAATGTAATTGTGGGACATGCGACCTGTGATGTCACTTTAGTTCCCCTTGCCATTTAGGTGAATTGATGTGCATGTCCTACATGCCTCTGTAAAGTTTCGGTCTTCTCATGGAGCAAAGTAAACGATATACATTTTTCCCATCAGAATGATGGTGTTTTCTTAATTGTTAACATTGTGTGCTCATGGCAACCAAAGGCTGTTGATGACTAAGCCAATAGTTCTAGCCTCAGCAAGCTATTTTTTTCTTTATGGGGAACCTATGCCACAAAAATAAAAAGTAAAAATTATGCCACCTTTTAAATGTCGCCTCCATATGCTTGCAATTAAACAACATTTACTGATGTGGCTGTTTTACTAGTTATGATTTTTATGAAAATGCCTTTCAGTTGTGCGATGCATTTTATTATTATTATCATTGCTTTTGAACAAAAAAAGATTAAATCACCACCTAACCAACCACTCATAGTGAAGTCAGCTACAATGTCATTTAATCACTTTATAACAGCAGCTATAGAAAAGAAATGGCAAATAAATCACCATTTAACTGGCCGCCCAAAGTGCAGGCAAAATAAATAACTCGTTTTGAAATTTAATATAAAAACATTAATAATATTAAAATCACACTTTGAAATGACTTTGCCACTGAAGAGAAATTATTTTTAGGCGGATGTAAACAATGTGCACAGGCTTTGCCTATAAGGATAATTGACAATATTGATTAATGTTACCCAAAGGAATTTTTAGACATGCTAATGCAGGCCTCTGATAATTTATGATGGTTCGTGGAATGAGTTTTGCTATGTTTAATTTTCTTATGCAATAATTTGTATGTACTTTTATGTGGACCTCATACGAGTTCGAAATCTTTAATAAAATATTGAATTGAATTGAATTGAATTGATTGTGTGGTCACTGAAAGTAAAGAAAGCCAGTGGGTGAACTAGGCTGTCTCATTGCCCCATTCTGGATGCTGTGGCGGGCGGAAGCAAAATAGGAATGACAGTTTAACAGACCAATGGATGAAGCCCACTGACCATAAGCCCCTCTATGCAGGTATTTTACGTATGTTTTTTTAACAAACAAGAGTCTGGCAGCACAGCTAGAGCTGCCTCAAGGGCTGGATCTAAAAAAAGATGTTGTTGCTGGTTTGTTGGCACCTTTGGTACACTGTGTAATTAGGTCTTCTAATATACAGGAATTCATACTTACAAATTCCTTTGAAAACGTTATAGACGCGAAGACTTTAACGTTTCCCTGTATTGTCTACGCCCACTTCATTTAGGATTTTAGAAGTTAATGGCTCAATTCTGCATCTTATAAACTTACTTTCTTATAATAACGTGATCATGTTCCTCCTTTTGCCAGTATTATCATACTTTCATGTTACTGTTCTGTAGATGTCTGAAAACTTGATTGTTCAACCTGTAATCCTCTGTTTTGTCTCTCTTTCTTCTCAGGCTGGCGCTGGGAAACCCTCTGGGGAAGCTGTGCGCCTTATAAATTCAATTAACATAACATAATGTGCAAAAACCTGGGGAAGTAGGTGTGCTTAATTCTGAGATTTCTTAGTGACCTAAAAAGATATTTTCTAGGATACCAGGTTTTATTTGTATGTTGGTCAATGTTTGTTAACATTAAAACATGGAATAGATCCTAAAACACAACCGCGCTCTCTTTTAAAAGCCTAGAAGGGTGTATTTATTCAATATAGGAATATAATATATCGTTTTGTTTTTCAACCTCCATTTTACTTTTATGAAAGAAGCCTCTTTGGACATTGTTTCCAATGTTGGCAAAACAAGTCAACAGAAAACCACAAACCACATCTTGTGCTAAAAGTATAACAACGTTGGTGCCTGTGTTGCGTTAAAAAGATATAGTTACCGAGGCTTAAATGTGCATATGTGGAATTGTTATATATATAGCATGTTATCTTGTGGTATGGGTACACGAGCACTTCATTTTACTTATTTATTTTAGTACTTCTTAGGGGTTCGAGAAACAAGGCGCCATACACGAAAATGTGTTTTTGGTAGAAGCATCTCAAACATGTGGAGCTTATTACAAAATAATTATGGGTGTAGATTATTTTCGAGAGAGGATTACATAAACCAGAATGTGATGGGGTGGGAACACGTAATCATCAAAAAAAGACGGGAAAAAAGCAAAAGAGGAAATTCAATGAAGCTTGGAGAAAGAAGGAGGCAAAGAATGGATTAAAGAAAGGGCAAAGAAAGAAGAAGGAAAAGACAGACAAGAGAAAGGAGATAGTCTATGCTGTGCAGAGGGGCTATTTTCATTATAGGAAGGAAACAAATAAATGGGTAAATCTAGATATGAAATTTTCCCAGTGCAAGGAAACTTGGAGCACTTAATATCCGAGATTAAATCATATCCAGAACCTCGCGTTTGTTTACTGTCCATTGCTATGCTTTTTGGGGGTCCCAGCAAGAATCCAGATGTCATCTGCATTGAGACACAAAATAGGCCTGTGGCAGAGTTTGTTTGGAATGGTACTGTGAAAACTTTAATGAAGCTTAGGAGAAGCATCAGAACCACATGCAAGTAAAAGTCACTCTGAACCATTTGAAGAGTAATCCGACAAGTAACTAAAAATAGTGGATTTCACAAATTCCTTTGAACAGACTTTGCTTGAACGTGTGGCAGGCCAACAACTTCCATAGAGTTGTCCTCAGGTATAAATACGTGGAGCTAAAATTGCCTTAAGGCTAAGTAATCTACAGGAGGTTTGGCAGGTGCTTATATTTGAGCTCACATTCACTTTGCATCTTGCTGTTCTGGTACTGGGACTGGCTCCACCCTGTGTCACTTCCGCCCCATTCATCAATACAAATCAAGTGCTTTCTCCCTTTATATGACAAACACCACCATTTCAATGGTAGAGCAAATAACCATGATGCCAGGAGGTCAAGACTCCATCAGTGTGGGTGTAACTCGTGAATGGCAGCAACCCTCCAGTCCGGTCTCACTTTATATTGAAAGGCCTGACGGGCACATGATTGTTTATCCATTGTTAATTCACCAGTCAGTCTTTCCTCACAGAATTTCACAAACCTAAATTCTTCCTAAGTGCACCCTTGCACCTTGTGGGAAGTGTGCTTTGTGCTGCCATGAGGCTTGTGCCATCTGCTCATTTAATTGAGGAGATCTTTATGGCTTATTTTTCGTGGAAGATATTTTTAATAGGGTTTCTATTTTATACCGTGCATTAGGCAAGTGGCACCTTGCCAGCTCATATATAACTCCCAATTTGCAGACTCACTGAGCCCTCTCTCATCTTCTACTTCCACAGAAAATGAGCTAAGATTAAAGAGCTTGATCTCCCCCCTGATACTCATATCCCTGCTGCTAAACCTGGCATGTTTGACAGGATAATGGGTTATTTAAACATACAAAGTCAATTAAAATTACATTGAAGCATGTTTGACTACTCTGGGAACCAAAGTGCGAGCAGTCTCTGAAAATCCTGCTGGTATCTTCAACTTAAATTCCAATAACCGACAATATCTCACAATTTACAGAGACCTGCCTGCCAACCCTTTCAGCACTTGTTTCATCATATCATTCGGCCAGAGATAACTACTTCAAGCAAACCACAGACACTTAAGGGTGATTAGCAAACTTTACCAGGCCTTGCTGGTTCTGTGATTGCATTACTGATGTGCATCACTTTTATAAAACGTGGTTCGTGCTGGCTTTTAGCTACACCTTCTTAAATGCAGGCACTTGCATGTTTGCGTTTGTCTTTGTTCTCTACTTCCGGGTGATATATTTACATGTGGTTCATAGTATTCCCTAAGTTTTTCTTTCATCTCTTATTATGATGTGTCCTAGCTACTTAGCCCCTTATAGCATACATTATGCTAGAACCATATCAGTAGTAAAATCGACAAGAGCGGCAGTTTTGCACTAGATAGGTATGCCAAGATAGTTAGGTGATATAAGCCCTTCTGTAATGGTAATTGTGTCACTGGGGGTTCACTGGTGGTACATTCCTCATGAGTCAGTTCAGAATTTTCATCAGGGCATTCCTCATGTATGAGAGGGATTCTCCAATTGCAGAATACATTGGGGCAGATTTACAAGCCCCTTGCGCCACTTTTGCGTCAGTTTTTACATGGGAAACGTGACGCAAAAGTGGCTTGTAAATCTGCCCCATTATGTGCATCAGGCCAAGTTTTACTCACAGAAGGAGTAATTATTGTCATTTACTGGCAGGATGGTTTACAATGAGGCCAGCTGCTGCTGGGGTACAACTTAGGCTGTGATGGAAATAATGCTTGAATTAATCTCAGCCACTGGCTATCGCTCAGGCTACACAGCCCATTGTTTTTCATCTGCCATACACCACTCTAGACAGAAAACGTAATATGGAAATAAAGCATTCTTGGTCCAGCTTCCATAGGAAAAGTCCATCCGAACTGCCAAGCCAGTCCCCTCACGATGGGACCATCTGATAGGAAAAGTATGTGATCACGAGGAACCTTCTGGAATGACTGTTGCTGAGGGTTAATCCAAGAGGCAAAGCTATAAAATGGTGCTCAGAGCTTTCATCCTGATTGGATCATGGGCGCTTGGCGATGGTCTACAACTCCCAAAATTGAACAGAAGAAACTCTACTTTGTACCTGTGTTTTAAGCATTTCTTTCTAGAATATACGATACGATTGTCTATATCTCAATTATTTAGGAATTTGTGACCATGACGTTCCTGAAAATAAGAAATGTACTGTGTGGGCAAACTGTATTACTCTCGGTGTAGTGAACTTTATTTATCTTCTTAGGACGACCACACTTGTGATACAATACAAACACGATTTTATGTATGCTACACGTCCACATTTGGTATACAGTGTAAGTGTATGTGTAACCCCTTAAGGGGTTATATTACTTCACTACACAACTACAATTCGAATTACATGCAATCATTTTGCCCAGGTGGAGAATAAGAGCACCTTGCCTAGCTGTTGTATCAGGCGATTCTATAGAAAAACAACCCAGAGATAAGTCAGAGTTTGCTAAAAGGAAAACGTGTTCTTGTGAATGAATGAAATACCTCTACGCATTCAGAGGATAGCTGAAGTGCAATGCTTAATTTGTAAAAAATTAGGTGCCCGGATCCTTCTAGGAAGGCCACTGCTGCCTGCACTATGCATTGCCCCTGCCAACGCTGCCAATGACAGTACCAACATACTATCTAACCATCACACTCCTACAAGTGTGAAAAATCAGACAATTTCAGGCTACACAAATCTATAATAATGTTGTGAGAGGCTTGTAGTATTCGTTTTCACTACGATTTGCCTACAGAAACATGGTTGCTGTGCTCATCTCAAAATGAAACAAATAACGCTACCATGTGTTGGACCGTTACTAGAGCCAGTGCTGAAAAATAATTGCAGAGCATCAGAAACCACTGGCTCAAATTAAGCAATGCTGAAGGGACTCATTAGGAGAGATTTGTTTTCCATATAAAACGTTCTATTACTTTCATGGCGAGTCAGAGCTAAAGGTCATTTTATTGGGTATGAACAAGCATAGATGCATAATAGACATAGTAGACTGTTGAACGCGCTGGGCATTACCAAACTTGTGAACAAATGCATCAAATGTAGGGTTCTCTCAGTGTAATGGGAGGTACCCGTTGTCTGCCTTTTCACAGCTCAAAGGAAGAGAATCACTCCCCAGCACTATGTACTTTGGTTGTGCAAATTCAACAAGTTCCACAGAAATGCAGACACAAAGCGGAAGGACACAACTAATATCGAGAGCCCTTCGTCAACTATACAGCAACAAAAATTACAACATCTTCACAGTTAGTAAAGACTCCTAGTACATCGAAATGATTCAACTGAAAATACCCTTAATATTCCTCCCATTGGTTGCTTCCCCGCTCTGTGACCCAAAAATCAGATGTGTATAATGCTACCCAGAACGATGCCAATGGCTATGTTTAAGCCAGGCATTCCATTTATCACATTTATGGCCTTCTCACTGAGCCACTTAAGGAGTAATATGAGTTTATTGTATTAATCTAATGATTCCATTAAAAGTATAAAACATCATAATCGATACAAATATCAGAAAATCAGTAAATCTTTTAGAATCATGATGAGTTCCTGAGTATATGCAATACGTTTACATCACAGAGTTGATGCTTTGTATTCCAGATCTAAGAATTTAATTGGCATTCTTATTGCACTGTTGTCCCGGATATTATCACAATTTCTAGCAGTTTAAATGGTTGATCTTATTTTGACATAGCAAAAGTCATTTGGCAGATACTTTTCCTCTAATACATGATTTTGTGGCAATGCGCAAATGTGCAGACAATTGTTTTGTAACCAATGTATAAAAGCAATGGGACCGATTCACAGAACTAATCTGAGACAAAATCCTAAACTTACTACTTTTGGTATTCACAGAAAGCATTTAGTAGTAGTAAAGTTAGTATTTTGTCTTAAGTTAGTATTTTGTCTTAAGTAAGGATTTTGTCTTAAATTAGGATTTTGTCTTAAATTAGGATTTTGCCTTAAATTAGGATTTTGTTTTAAAACCAAAATTTAAGACAAAATCCCAATTTAAGACAACATTCTAATTTAAGACAAAATACTAACTGTACTACTACTAAATGCCTTCTGTGAATACCAAATCCTAAACTTACTACTTTGGGTATTCACAGAAAGCATTTAGTAGTAGTAAAGTTAGTATTTTGTCTTAAATTAGTATTTTGTCTTAAATTAGGATTTTGTCTTAAATTAGGATTTTGTCTTAAAACAAAAACTTAAGACAAAATCCCAATTTAAGACAAAATCCTAATTTAAGACAAAATACTAACTTTACTACTACTAAATGCCTTTTGTGAATACCAAAAGTAGTACGTTTAGGATTTTGTCTCAGATTAGTTCTGTGAATCGTCACTAATATGTTTACATTTAAATTCAAATGTAATCAAAACAGAATATGAAACAATTTACATGAATTACAAAATTAAAGCTTTATAAGCCTAGTCTAATAATATAATTTGCTTTATTACTGGACTATTGTCCCTTGCACTATCACGGTCTTGAGCAGCCTCTATAGTAGATCATACGTGACCTTTTTCCTTAAATGCAAGAGTTTGGGCAAATTCATAGAATGTGCAAAAGGGATTCAGTTGTGTGCCCACAAAGTTGACAGACAGGTATAGTCTTGTTTTAACATACCCAGGCAAATTTGACCCTAGATACTCTCGGCTCCGCAGAGAAAAGGTATCAAAGACTAAGTCCATGTGCTTATATTGTTTGGTCTGAGCCAAGTCAGAGTCTCTCTGTCTAAGAGTAAAAGTTCCACGTAATGGACTTTTCTGGGCCAGTCGATTTAGTTGTGCCTGTGACTCAAGGTTAGATAGTTTGTAGATTTCTACATCTGAAAGTAAAGCATGCAACTCAAAGTCCTTGTATATAGTTGTTCTTGCTTCCTGATGGATTAAGAATTTCAATGGTGTTGGATCTGCTCTTGCACAGTCACAAAAGTAGTTCAAGGTGCTTCATTAATAAACTGATGTTAAAGATTTTAGATTTAACTCTAGTCTGATAACACAATGAGGTCCTGAGATTAAGATTACGTCCATGTTGCATAATTTTTTTTTCCAAGACTGGGAATAGTCTTGTGATTTAGCACAGGAGATGAATGAAGCAGAAATAGAATAAGTTTTATGTTTAATGCTTTCAATGATGGCATGATTGCTTTCCTGCCTTAACAAATTTCCAATTCTTAGGACAAATATGGTGATCACATTTGACTTGAGTTTTCCAATGGCTAGGTGGTTAAACCATGATATCTTACTGTCAACTGTCACCCGGAAATAATCATATTGTTTGACTATATTGATCGTAGCATCTCCTAGAGTCCACCCCGCAAGCTTAGATTTTTTTCCAAAGGTCATGATCTTTGTTTTTGACTGATTAGCGATAAGTCCGTTCTCCAAGTTGAATTTGTTCAAGTGGTTAAATTGATGTTGTAGGCCTTTTGGCGCTCATGACAGTACCACCAAGTCATTGGCGTACAGCAAATATGCTATTTTTTTACCTCCCAACTTGGGGGTAAAGCCCTGATCTGACTCAAGCGACTCACTTAAATCGGCGATATATAAAGAAAAATAATAAGGGGAGCAGAATACAGTCTTGTTTGAGGCCATTCTCAGCTCGGAATTTAGGAGTCAGAGTATTGTCGGCAGATAACTTTACCTGTAGCTATGTGCCAGTATGCAGTTCGACAAGAAAATGCAACAAACCAGGATCGATTTTCCACTTCATGAGGTTAGCCCATAACCTTTGCCGATTCACTTTGTTTAATGCAGTAGAGCCACTTTAGGGGACATGGAAATGACCACATTTGGATTCCTTGCCTTGCCATGCTAAAAAGGGTTTAAGCCACACATATCCAATGTGATCCAATAAGGAGAACCTAGTCTGGTGTTGCGTTAATTGTGGAAAATACCTGGCAAACCATGCCGAACTGCTTATTTTTAGGTCGAGCTTAGATATCACACATGCGCTGTTACAAGACATGTGGTATTCAGTCTATAAGCTTTGAACATGCCCAGCGCTTACCATTGGTTCTTTCGTCTGACTTGAAAAAATCCTTTCCTTTGTTGGTAAATAGTATACATTTGTCCCAACTTTTGGCTGTTTTCTTCCACCCTGGAGACTGCCCCTGTTACATGGATCCTTTCACTATTGGACATATGTTTAGTTTGGTGCATTGTTTCTTCTTTCCACTCTCCCCTGGCTCCTTGCTTGGGCTACTGTTCCTCTCTGTTATGTTATGTTATACCATTTATAGAGCGCAGCTGCCCCAGCGAAGGGGCGTCCCGGCGCTAACAGCAGTTTCCAAGTAGAGTCAGGTTAGGCCATGGGAAAAAGATAGGTTTTAATAGCCTTTCGGAAAGATAGCAGACAGTCTAAACTACGGATCTTCAGTGGGAGGGAGTTCCACAACTTAGCGGCCAGAAGACGGAAAGATCTGCCACCTGCTCTGGTTCGTTTAACTCGAGGGACAGTAGCCAGGATCTGCTCGGTTGAGCGCAACAGGCGTGCAGGGACATATGGGATGAGCAGGTTAGATAAGATCTCGGGTGTAGAAAGTTTTAAAATTTTGAACGCTAGACATAAGGTCTTCGATTCTATCCTTTTTGAGATAGGGAGCCAATGGAGGCGGCGTATGGCGCCCGACCCGGAACACGTTCTTGGAAGTCCAAGTAAGACTCGCGCAGCTGTATTCTGGACACGTTGAAGGCGGTTCAATTCCGCTTTATTGGCGCCTAACAGCAGGGAGTTAGCATAGTCGAGTCTAGATAAGAGGGTTGCCTGGACTATTAGTTGACGTGTAGCTGAGTTGAAAAACCCTAGAATAGGCCTCAGACCCCGTAATAGACCAAAGCAGGTGCCCGCGATATTCTTGGTGTGATCTTGAAAACCCAGTGTAGAGTCAAACCAAAACCCTCGGTTCTTTACCACCTGCTTAGGGGTAGGGGCAAGGCCCAAAGGAAGAGGCCACCACTGTGTGTTCCAGAGCCCCTTGTCCTTCCCCACCAGCAGCACCTCTGATTTACTGCCGTTAAGCTGGAGACAGTTCTTCGTCATCCAGCCTGCAACCGCCTCGAGCCCATTCCGAAACTGGGTGGCATCTTTGGCATGATCATCCGAAAGAGCAACCACCATCTGGGTATCATCCGCATAGGAGACAATGGTAAGACCATGGTCACGCGCGACTACTGCCAGGGGTTGAACAGAGCCAGACTTAAAGCCGAACCCTGGGGAACCCCCTGCTCAATAAGCTGGACGGAAGAAGCAAAAGGGGGGGCACTGATCTGAAATGATCTATCGGACAAGAAAGACCAAAACCATTCCAGTGCCAGGTCTTTTACCCCAGCTTCTTCTAGACGGCGCAGTAGGATCTGATGGGAGACCGTGTCAAACGCGGCGCTCAGATCAAGCAATATGAGCGCAGCCGTTTGACCTTCATCCAGGATGGACCGCAGATGTTCACTTACTGCCAAGAGTGCTGTTTCGGTACTGTGGCCGGAGCGAAAACCATTCTGGAAATGGTATAGGATCTTATTATTATTTAAAAAGTTTGAAAGGACTTTATTGACGTGGGCCTCCGCAACTTTAGCAACCCAGGGCAAAAGAGAAATAGGTCTAAAGTTCTCAGGCTTGGTGGGGTCCAGTGACGGTTATTTTAGCGGAGGGAGCACTTTGGCCTACTTCCAAGCCACAGGGACCATTGCCTTGCTAAAGGAGGAATTAATAGTCTGCCATAGAGGTGTGAGAAGTATGGGAAGGCAGTCTCTGAATTGGGCCGGCCTCATGGGTTCAAGAGGGGAGCCTGATTTGACTTTGGTGCTCAAGGCGAGAAATGCCTCCTGGGAGATGGAAGGTATAACTTCCAGTGTAGTATTAGGCTTTGATATTAGAGGGATCACCGGGTCCCTAGGGCAGTTAAGGAAGGATTTATAAATAGCTTCTACTTTTGGAACAAAATAGGAGGCTAGCTCCTCACATTGTTGCTCAGATGTAATAGTTGAGGTGGGCGGATCCTTCCTCCTTTTAAAAGCTTTGTGGTAACATTTGATGGCGTCCTGGTATCGCCTTTTATCTGTGGGGCTATAATTCATCCTCCAGGCTCGTTCTCGCTGTTTACATGTGGTCTGCATGGCAGCTAAAGAGTCCGTGTACCAGGGGTTGGAGCCGGAGCTGCGGCCCTTGGACCATTTAGCAGGAATAAGAGTGTCTAATGCCTCATATATCCACTCACAAATTGTTTTATAAGCTTGCTCCGGGTTGGTATCAAGGATAGGAGGACAGAAGCCAAAAGGGCAAGCAGATCATCCAGCTTAAGTTTGTGCCAACAACGTTTGAAGGTAGCCCTAGAAACAGCTCTGGACGTTGCCTCCACCAGGGGAAGGGTAAGGGTTATAAGATGATGATCAGACCAGCACACAGGGCTGGGAGATTTGACCCGGAGGTAGGGGATGTTGGAGAAAACTGGATCTAATAAATATCCAGCTATGTGTGTGGGTCCCACTACCAGCTTTCTTAGTGGACAGGCATCAAAATCTGCAATCAGAGTACTGATTTCCGGATCCGAAGGACGATCAAAATGAATATTTAAATCGCCAATGAGACTAAAATTAGCTGTTCTCAGAGCTAATGAGTGGACCGCCTCTGTAATCGCAAGTTTACATTCTGATGAGGAACCAGGGGGGCGATAGACTAAAAGGCCAGAGAAGGAAAAATTAGCATTAAATAAGATGGTAAAGCGGGCGATTCGCACCCTGCAACATCTTCCTTGGCAAAAATACAGTGAAGGTGGCATTTAAAAATCACAGCCAGTCCCCCGCGTCTGGTCTCTGTTGATAGTTCGAATACTGAATCCCATGGGGAGTGCAAGGCCGGGTTCGGCGACTGTGTCCTCATTAAGCCAGGTTTCGGTAACAAAAAACACATCAGGGGATTCGTTCTCAATGAGATCATAAATCTCCCTGTAGTGCTTAACTAGAGATTGCACATTCAGATATAAGATTTTCAGGTGGATCTTAGTAGAGATTGGAGATGGTGAGGTTCCATGTGGGACGGAACGACATTTTTGAGTGGTGACGAATATGGATGAGTTGGGTATCTACGAACCGCAAATGACGAGTATAGTGGGTGTACGCAGTTTCGCTACGCAACCACGTATGGTTTGTCTTATTTTTGGGTTTGTTCATCTGAACCCTCGGGTTCCATTTTAGATACGGCATCCATTTTGTTTCTTGCCCTCAAGTAGCCAGCGAACGGACTTTGTCCGCTTCGTGACCCTGGGACTCCCAAGCTTACACGAGGGACACGTGTTCCTTTGAGTATGACTTTTATGACGAGGGAAATGACACGACGAAGGCAGATGGCCCCGCTCAAGGCTCATCTTGCCGTGCCGGTCTATTGTTTCAGTCATGCATACATTAGACACGGGGTCTCTGATCCCGTTATCAAGTTCCCTTTATTACTCCTAACACTCTTCTCTAATCTGTTGTGCATCCTTGTCCTTTCTTTGCATCTGTTTTTGTCCCTTCTCCTAATGTGTTTACGGTCAGGATGGAATGTGTTCTATTGCAGAGAAGATATGTTTTTACAGTTGGGAACTGGCAATACTGTTGTAATTATGTTCCGGCCTCCTGAAACATGAACGCGACTCTTTTGAAGTTTATTGTGGGAACTGAGTTGTAATCTTTGTTCACCATACTGTTCTATGGGAAAAACGTGTATAAAAGGAGCCATCCACTTTTGCAATTTGAAGCAGTCTCCGAGAACCTACACGTTGTGTACTTCTTGTGACCTCTGTATCCCTGCAGTAAATAAACGCTGATCTCTGACGTCGCTGGAAGTGTCCCGTGTCTCTGTGTTTGGTACGCCAGAACAGGTAACCCACGAAGGTTTCAGGTGTTGTTCCCTGGCACCGCTGGGTCTTAGAATAACCCAGTCCTTCAGTTGGCGCCCAACATGGGGCCACATCAACGGTACCGGTCCAAAGCCCGACGATCGTGAGGAACTTCGTGTGAAATCCCCGAGGGAAGGTGCACCCCGCTTCATCGATCCAGTTGTCGAAATAAGTGGCCCGACGTCTTTTCCCGCGAAGATCCCCGCCTCCTGACGGCTGCGACGGACTGATGCCCTGACTGTCGACCTGTTTTGGCGCCTGGCGTAGTCCTTTGTACGGCGAGACGATAGACGGGCCTTCCTGGTGACGCCATTGTTCTTTCAGTTAAGTATTTGTGGGTCGCTCCCAGTGTTCCTTTGTTGTTTGCATGGTACCATAGCATTCGTGGTTCTTAGTTGTTGGGTTTTATTTGACGATTGCAATTGCCAAAAACCGAGGGTCTCGCATTATTTTTTTGCGAGGATATCATAAATTCGATAGCCCTTGAAGTTTGTAAACTCGGTTAGTGTGCGCGATGCCTAGCCGTAGTACTTTGTTTGGGTTTCTCAAATGTTGCAGAATGGATTCCTGGCTGGAGGATTCATGTCCGATACCTCCGGTTGGAACTCCAATTTACGAGCTCTATAGTCGCCATGGTGTGGGTCCTATCGTGTATAATGAATATTGGGTCCGCTACACTAAAAATGATGGTGTTCTTAGTTGGCCATCTCATGGTAGTTTCAAAACTGCCATTTTAGATAATTTGGAAGCTAAACTGTTTAAAAAGAAGGCTAGGCCGGCCATGTTCGATTCCTTACGGTTATGGCGGAAAGAGTCCAAGCAGAAAGAAATCAAACAGAGTAAGAAAAATAAAAGAGAAGGCGTTATTACGGTGATGCGAGATGCTGAACAGTATCAGCGAGACAAAGATGAGAAAGAGCAGGAAGTTAGTGCTCGACTTCATCATATGGCGGTGGATAAATGTTATCCGGTGCTACCGTCTAATGTCGATAAATCGGGAGAAGAAGCGGTAGAGGATTCGCTATTGTCTTATCTGTTGAAATCACCACCTCCCTATGCTCCCGATACTCTGGGCCCTGTGATTCTACCTCTTCCTCCACCTGCTGTTTTGGCGGCTGCTGGTCAGCCCGCCGTTCCTCCCGCTCTCCCGAATCCCCTTGTGCCGCAGATCGTTCATCCTCTTTTAACGGCTTCTCTTCCTACTGCGCCTTTTCAAGTCCCTCCTCAGTCTGTCGTTCCCACTACTCCTGGTGCCGTGTCTACTTCTACTGCCTCCACCCCTACTGTTGCTGCACCTGCATCTTCTTCCTCTTCTCCTTCTGTTCGTAGTCGTCTCCTGACTGCTGTTGCTACTCTTTATTCTCCGCTTTTTGGGCCAATACTCGGCTCGGCTCTTTCAGATGTCGCTCAGAGGCGCAGCCAGCTTCCTGATGGTAGGGAACGTGAATCGCTGGTAAAAATGGCACGTAAATGGATTCGTAATCCTGTTAAATACACTTCGCGTGTAGTGTTTGAAACATTTTCTCAGTTTAATGCGCCCACTCAACGATTCGTGTTTGAGGAATTGTGTAAATCGCTGAAGGAGGAGTGGGATCATGATGTGGTAGATAATGTACCGTCTGAGGTTTCTGAGCTCCAGCATCAGTTCACAACTGGTGTGATCGTAGGTGACAAGGTTCGAGAAGCTCTAGAGCGCTTGTTATCATTTCGATGTACGGTGCAACCTCGAGCATTGTTTAAGGAAGAGACCGCAGAGTGGATGGCAAAACCTGGTCAATATCCGATGCGGGAAGTTCCCCCAGTATGGATGCCAGGTGATCCTAATGCTAACCCTGCTGTCCCAGGCCATTTTCAGAGAGTGTGGATACACCTCCCTTGGAAACGATCGGAAGTCTTACAGGTGAAGCAAACTTTGCCTGATCCCCGTAAAAATCCAGCAGGTTATTATAAGGAGCTGTCCCAATTGGTGGATGCTACTGTTATGAACCTTGCTGATATTGACATGTTGTTCGGCAATGTAGTGCCTCAGCCGATTTGGGCAAAAATTCGTCACGAGAATCACGCGGCCGAGTTAGGCGGTGACTGGGCTGCCCTTACGGCGGCAGACGCTCAGCAAGTCGGTGGGGCTAAGCCTGAGCAGCTTATTGTGGCTTTGCCCCAGAGGATAATTACCCTTATGAAAACGCTTATGCCGGCGATGCGCGTCAATTGGGACAAGTTGTCCGCGTGCAAGCAAAAGAGGGATGAAAGCGTTTCCGATTTCTTTACGAGATTCGAGGAATCATTTGTTGATCATAGTGGCCAGGACATGGGTTCAGAAGGTGGTCAGCGGCTGTTTGTTGATAAGTTTGTATCGAACTTGTTGCCCGAACTTAGCAATAAGTTGAAAAATTCTGAGAGTTCGTGGGCTGTTTCTACCACTGCTCAAATATTGGCTACGGCCCAATATTACGAAAATAGGGAAAAGGAGGAAAGTGAACGTGCAGATAAGAAAACAAAGGATCTTAAAACTAAGGTCTTATTGCAGCAAGCGTATCCTCCGCGCTCGAATTTCAGTGATTCGCAACAGCCAAATCGATCGCAATCACAGTTCTCCAGATCGCAGACGCGAACTGACTCTCCCGCACCTCGTTTTGTGTTGGGATATAATCAATGTGCGTATTGTCGAGGGGAGGGCCATTTGAAGTTTAATTGTCCGGTTCTCCGTGATAGGAATAATGGTGTGTCAGCTCGAGGAGGTCGTGGTGGTCCTCAACAAGCTTCACGTGGTAGAGGTCGTGGAGTTACTCAGAATCAGGCCGAGCGTTTTGCCACTTCCTCAGACTCGCAGAATTGTTTCGATCGACGTGAACCATCGTCCGGTAGATCCGCGCAGTATCATGTGGATGACTATTACGTCGAGCGTGATGTTGATACGGATGGTATCTACTAGGACAGCCATAGACAGAGGAAGGGAGAAGTATCAGTTCCGGTTGATCAGAGAGGGCCTTATGTAGCAGTAGCCACATTGGGCGTCGTTGAGCCTTTTCTGTTGGACACTGGTGCAGCAAAAAGTTCCATTATGCATTCGAAACTCCCTGGCGCGCCTTTGTCTGGCTTAACGAATGTTTCCGTTGGATTCTCTGGCGCCCCCGTTAGCAATCCAGTTTCTAGCCCTTTGCCCCTTACGATTGGGTCTCATGAGTTGGAAGCTCCTTTGATTTTGACTACTGGTTGTGGTGAGAATCTTTTGGGCTTGGATTTGTTGAAGAGGTTACATGCGACTTTGTACTGCTCTCCTACGGGTGTGGAGCTTACATTGGGTGAGAATGTGATTTCCCCTATGTATCTATCGATCGATAAGCTCCCACCGGAATTGAGTTCTCTTCCGGTTTCTTTGTGGGCGACAGGTCCCAATGATGTGGGCCTGCTGGATATCCCACCTTATGTTGTTCAATTGAAAGTTGATGCGCGCTTACCACGCATACCCCAGTATCGTATTTCCCTTGATGGTGAACGGGCACTATTAGCGATCATTTATGATCTGATCGGTAAAAATGTTATCGAGGAGACACGAGGTAACGTGTGTAATAGTCCCGTGTTGCCTATTCTGAAACGAACTGATCCGTCCAAGCCTCCCGTGTACCGTCTAGTTATTGACTTACGGGAAATAAATAAAATTGTTGTCCCGCAGTTTCCTGTGGTTCCAGACATTACAGCTTTACTGACTCTGATTCCAGCCTCTGCATCATGGTTCTCGGTAATCGATCTGAAGAATGCGTTCTTTAGCATTCCGATTGCTGAGGAAAGTCGTGATTTGTTCGGATTTTCGTTAGGAGGTCGCAGTTTCCGGTTCAAACGCGCACCTCAAGGCTACTGTGAGAGCCCATCGATATACAGCCAAGCTCTTAAGAGTCAACTAGATGCATTTGTGCTGCCGACTGGTGCGGCTTTGATTCAGTACGTCGACGATCTGTTGGTAGCTGCAGATACTGAACAAGTTTGCAAGACTGCTACTGTGTCACTGCTACAGCATCTCTGTGACTTACACCACAAAGTGTCACCTTCTAAATTGCAATATTGTTGTCAAGAAGTTACCTACTTAGGTCACTTATTGTCAAAGGCGGGAAGAAGGTTGACCCCTGAAAGAATCGCAGCAATTGCTCGAATGACTGTGCCGACGACCCAGAGAGATGTGCGTGCCTTTTTAGGTATCACGTCATACTGCAGACAGTGGATTCCGAATTTTTCACTGTTAGCGAAGCCATTGATAGCTCTCACGTGCAAGGACGTTTCGACTCCTTTGCCATGGACGGAGGAATGTCAGAAAAGTTTTTCTGAACTACGTGGTGCACTGTGTTCGGCTCCTGTGTTAGGTACTCCTGATTACAGCAAGCCATTCACATTATACGTTCACGAGAGGGAAGGTTGTGCGTTGAGTGTTTTAACGCAACAATTTGGTGGCAAGCAGCGCCCGTGTGCATATTTTTCCTCGACCTTAGACCCGGTAGCTAGAGCGTTGCCAAGTTGCTTGAGGGCGACAGCGGCAGCAGCGGCGTCTATTCGGCAGTCCGCAGGTCTTGTTATAGATAATATGCTCATGGTGATGGTTCCGCATGCAGTTGATACTCTTTTGAATCGGACAAAGACTCAACATCTGACGAGTGCAAGGTTGTCTGGGTACGAGCTGACCCTTTTGGCAAGTCATATACAGATCAAACGTTGTAATGTACTGAATCCGGCGACATTGTTGCCGATTAATATGGAATCAGATGATGTGCCACCACATGATTGTTATTTACGAACTGAGGAAGAAACAAAAGGTCGTGTGGACCTGAAAAACACTCCCTTGACAGATCCCGGTGGTACTTTGTATGTGGATGGCTCGTGCTTTAAATTGCCGAATGGCGATGTGACGACTGCGTATGCTGTAGTGACGTTGAGCACGGTTGTGGAAACTGCGAGATTGAATCAGAATTCAGCACAAGCTGCAGAGTTGATTGCATTGACAAGAGCGTGTGTTTTGTCTAAAGGAAAGCGAGTGAATGTGTTTACCGACAGTCAGTACGCATTCGGTGTTGCGCATAACTTTGGAAGACTGTGGAGAGAAAGAGGATTTATGACATCGCATGGTACGAAGATTCAGCATGGGCAGCTCGTGAATGACCTTTTGGATGCACTTACATTGCCTAAACAAGTGGCGATTGTTAAATGTAGTGCACATCGGAAAGTGACGGATGATGTTGGTCGTGGTAATGCGTTTGCGGATGAGATTGCTAAGGAAACGGCTAAGGATCTTGCGACCCGAACGTATGTCACGAGTTCAGTGAGGTGGCCGACGGAGACTGGTATGTGTGAAAATACTATTGAGAGTGTGAAAGCAATTCAGAACGAAGCTACTAAAGCTGAAAAGACTAAGTGGAAAGAAAGTACGGGAAAGTTGGACATGCATGGATGTTGGGTTGACCTGACGGAATGTCAGAGGTGGATGTTACCAGATGCGTACGTATTAGCTGTTGTGACGATGGCTCATGGGTTGTCACATATCAGTGCGAAAGGAATATGTAGGTTTTTGTCCCCTGTATGGAGGAATGAGGGTATTGCTAAATGTGCTGAGAGAGTGGTTAAGAATTGTATGGTGTGTTTGATGCACAATCCTGGCAAGGGCACCCCCACTCCACCTGGTCATTTTGCTCCCCCTGTTTGTCCCTTTGAGGTTATCCAGCTGGACTTTATCCATATGGAGAGATGCAATAACCTGAAGTATGTTTTGGTTGTGGTTTGTGCGTTCTCCAGATGGATTGAGGCCTATCCTCTTAAGGATAATACTGCCTTGTCCACAGCAAAAATCCTGCTGAAGGAATACTTTCCTCGGTATGGAATGCCGCGGATTGTATGGTCGGATAATGGAAGTGAGTTTGTGGGAAGTGTAATGCAGAGTGTGTGTAAGGGTCTTGGAATTCGTCAAAAATTCCATAGTGCTAATCATCCACAGGCAGCGGGTTTGGTTGAAGGGTACAATGGTACCCTGAAACTAAAACTCGCGAAGATACAGGCTACGACTGGTCTATCATGGCCTGATGCCTTGCCTCTGGCTCTCCTATCGACCAGAGCGACCGTAAACTCTCGAGTAGGGCTTAGCCCATATGAGATTGTGTTCGGCCGCCCTGCGAATATTTGGGGGGTCCCGAGGCCAAGGGCTTTTGATAGTCTTGAGTATCCAATGTTAATTGATTACCTGCATGATTTGACCAATAAACTATGGTTAATCCATCAACAGGTCTTTGAAGCTCTACCGGCGCAGACAGAGGGTCCTGGACACCAGCTCCGGCCAGGGGACTGGGTTGTTACCCGAAATTTCGGTCGGAAACGTAACTTGGAGCCAAGATTTGTAGGACCCTTTCAAGTCTTGTTGACAACGAGGACTGCGGTTCGACTGGAGGGCCGGAAGAACTGGGTACACGCCAGCCACACGAAAAAGGTACCGATCCCCTTACCAACGGATGGTTGGGTTAGGACTGGGATTTCGGCAACGGAAACTGAGACTCCTTTGCACTTTGTGCCGTTTAGCGACGCTCAACCTGTGGGGAATGATTCGTCACTGCCAAACCCACATGTGGAGTCATCGGTAGCAGAGAGCCCAAGGTCTGACTCGTTGTCCACTTCATCGAATACTGTTGCGCCAGCTGAACAATTGTTTGTAGAGCAAACTCGACCTGGAAGAAGTCGATACTTTCTTCGTCCAAGGACTAATAAAAATTAGTTGTATATTTGCTTTTTGATGCTATGAACATTATGGACAATTATATCCTTTCTTTTTGAGTTTTTATGTGCTGTTCCACGGCTAAGAGATTTGTAATAACACTGAACGTTTCGAGGAAACCTCTCCATCCGGGTCACCGTAGGGCCGTGCGGGTATTCCTTTCTGTTTAGCAGGTTTCTGACGCTAGGTCGGTTACTTTTGTCGATTCCTGGGAACTCCTGGGGATTGATAATCGCTACTCAGAACGAAGTGCGTCAAGTACGTCACGGACGGTTTGTAGAGGATGGCATTCTCTAAGCTGTTGGAAGTAGAAAGGATGACGGCGCAGAGATCAGAATTAAGACGAGTTGTACGTACAAAATGTTTTTTGTTTCAGGTGGTCCTACTGTTCCTGACCGTATCTATGTTATTGGTGGGTGGAGTGTATTTTGGAGTGCAGTTGTTATTACCTTCTGTTTCACCTACCTTTTCTCCTAAACTAAGCTCCCTCACCACTGTTTCCCCACATTCTTTTCACCCTCTGCCTCAACATGAACAGGTTAGACGTGCGGAATTTATGAATAACTCCTTCGTTCAACTCCTACATCAGCATCAGTTGGTGATGAATACTACCAATTGTTGGGTGTGTGGGTTAATGCCACATACCATGGATAGGGGTATTCCATATTTGGTCCTTCCTTACAGCTCCCAGGGTTCGGCTCGAGCATTCCAAACTATGTTCCGTAGTGCACTAGATTCCTACCCCAGTCGAGAGCCACGTTCTGCCAATTTTGGTCCTGGGCTGTATCACAAACCTTTGGCGATAGCGATAGCGGATTTAGATAGAGATGTTTTTGATGCATCGCTTATCCCAAATGAAGAGGTACAGGCTTATAAGGATCTGAGCGAGGCTGAGTATAGTACATCAGTGGGTGATAGACAGCTTAAGAGCTCGTCCCCAATATGGATTGTACCACACCTCGGTAATTTCTGCTTGAAAGGTTTGGGTCGAAATCCGAGAGCACAACTTGGGAACAGTGCTTGCACTGACACGTATGTTCTGCCGATGCTCTCCTCCCCTGTTTTTCTGACTGCTAAGGGCACTTATTTTGTATGTTATGAACGCGCATATACATGGTTACCCCGTGATTTCTCGGGTACATGTTATATTGCGAATCTATTACCACCGACTTTCACTGTCGCCTCAGATTATCACAAAACTAGAGTTGTGAGAGGCGTTATTAGCAAAGAGGATACTGCCGGTCAAGAAGCAGGAGACTTCTTTAAGGGTTTCTTGCCGTTTTGGGGACCTATGGTTAATAGTAGGAACCTAAGACAGTTGACACGTGTAGTTGAGTCGACTGCTAATATTACTGCAAGTGCCCTTGGAAATTTAACAGCTGAACTTCAGGCGGATAGACTCATGACGTTGCAGAACCGTATGGTTCTAGATGTTGTTCTCGCAGATAGAGGTGGTGTGTGTAAAGTTATCCATTCAAGTTGTTGCATTTTTATTCCTGACAATGCTCCAACTGTCTACCAAGCCATCTCGAAGTTGCACAAGATTTCCGAGTCCATACACGTGGACGAAGGTAATTGGACGCTTCTAGGATGGTTTTGGGGCCTGATGTCAACTTGGGGTTGGAAGATTCTGATGATCGTAGGGGTTGTTGTAACGTTTCTGTTCACGTGTTGTCTTTGTGTACAGTGTGGTCCTGCCTTATGTGGCCTATGTGCTACAACGTGTATAAGACGGCCATCTGTTACCAAGGAAACGTTGATGAATAGAATGATGTTCCAGCAGCAACTGAACGATCTGATGAATATTGGAATAGATTCCGATCTTGACTAATGCTTGCCTACATGAGGGCAAAAGGAGCGTCTGAGGTTCCGTGTGGGACGGAACGACATTTTTGAGTGGTGACGAATATGGATGAGTTGGGTATCTACGAACCGCAAATGACGAGTATAGTGGGTGTACGCAGTTTCGCTACGCAACCACGTATGGTTCGTCTTATTTTTGGGTTTGTTCATCTGAACCCTCGGGTTCCATTTTAGATACGGCATCCATTTTGTTTCTTGCCCTCAAGTAGCCAGCGAACGGACTTTGTCCGCTTCGTGACCCTGGGACTCCCAAGCTTACACGAGGGACACGTGTTCCTTTGAGTATGACTTTTATGACGAGGGAAATGACACGACGAAGGCAGATGGCCCCGCTCAAGGCTCATCTTGCCGTGCCGGTCTATTGTTTCAGTCATGCATACATTAGACACGGGGTCTCTGATCCCGTTATCAAGTTCCCTTTATTACTCCTAACACTCTTCTCTAATCTGTTGTGCATCCTTGTCCTTTCTTTGCATCTGTTTTTGTCCCTTCTCCTAATGTGTTTACGGTCAGGATGGAATGTGTTCTATTGCAGAGAAGATATGTTTTTACAGTTGGGAACTGGCAATACTGTTGTAATTATGTTCCGGCCTCCTGAAACATGAACGCGACTCTTTTGAAGTTTATTGTGGGAACTGAGTTGTAATCTTTGTTCACCATACTGTTCTATGGGAAAAACGTGTATAAAAGGAGCGATCCACTTTTGCAATTTGAAGCAGTCTCCGAGAACCTACACGTTGTGTACTTCTTGTGACCTCTGTATCCCTGCAGTAAATAAACGCTGATCTCTGACGTCGCTGGAAGTGTCCCGTGTCTCTGTGTTTGGTACGCCAGAACAGGTAACCCACGAAGGTTTCAGGTGTTGTTCCCTGGCACCGCTGGGTCTTAGAATAACCCAGTCCTTCAATGGTAGGGGCAATGGTTCACCCTATATGCCTACAATCAACATTTGTAAGGCATTTCTAATTTTTACACTTTTACTTTTTTCCGTTTTGCCGTGGTTTATTTGTATTTGTTCCCATCTGCATGTTTTTTGTAGGCATGTGTTGGACTTGGTCCTTTTTGGTAGGTTCACCCCTAATCTTTTTGCCTGAAGCTCTGACATGGTGTTGGTGGTTTTAGGCCTCTGGGCACTTTAGCACTGTGGTCCAGTGTAAAGTGCGTGCGCTCAATGTGTTACATTTATAAGGTTGGCCTGCCCTCCCATAGGAATGCATGGGGGATAAGTGTGCCCATAATAATTCCTGGTATGAGAGGAGTGCAGGGTCAAGTTTAGTATGTATGAACTCGTGAGGATAAATGCTGCGCAATGGTGTGCGCAGATTTATGGTGACTGGTGGAGAAATGCCACTTTTAGAAGTTGGCATTTCTGTGTGCTATGTGTCTGCCTGCCTGATGTGAATTGCATGTCTGGCTTGTGATTGACAGGAGCTGAGAGGTGTGGGTGGCTCCAGAAGAGGCAGGGTGAGTCAGCGCTGAGCTGAATGGGACACCTGGAGGAAGAGTGGTGGGAGAAGTAATCCCCTGACTCTGAATAGGCTGGTGCTTCCCTAGTGAATGCTGGCTCTGCCCCCCTGTGGTGTGTCTGATGGCGAGCCCCCACCTGACAAAGGGGAAGAGGAGCTTGGCAAACAAAGTGCTCCAAATCCCCCCTAAACCAGTTCTGACTGGTATCCCTCCAGCCCTGTGCTGTGACACAAAGGGAAATTCTAGTATAAATATAGGGGCTGTGACCCCATGAAAATGTTCAGTTCTGTGGTGCTGATCCTGCTGTGGTATACTGCTGGTGGGGCCCAGGTCGGCTGCCAGGAGGGCTTGCCTCCCTGGGCCCTGCATTGCCCCTTCATCTAAAGACTGATGCTTTTTGCTGCAGGACTTTGCTTCTAGCGCATTGCGAGCGCTTTATTTTAATTATTCCCCCAGCAAAGGAGCACGAGGGCTCTGCAGCGCGGAGCTGCAATCTTCCTGAGGGAATCCCGACGTGGAGATTCCCCCTGCTGGAGGAGAGAGCGGCGGGTGCCCACCCCGCTTATTATTATATTTAAAATAGTGGGTGCCCACCCCACATGGCTGCCTTGTTTAAATGATACTGTGGGTGCCCAACCCGCGTTTTCTGCCTTTGCAGGTGCCCACCCCGCATTTGAGCCGGAAAGGAGATCACCGCCTCGGCCGAGAGGAAGTCAGGCAACATGGTGCCTGACGACGGGCGGAACTTCCGGTTTTTCGAAGGAAGCCCCGCGCACACCCCCGCTGGAGAGAGGAGCCGTGGTGATGGAGGCGGCCCGAGGCACATTGTCGTTGCCTTCCCCTGCCGCACGAGTAGAAGAGGCCGCGAAGAATAGGGCGGGGCTCCCATAAGGAAGGGAAGCCCAGCGCTGGTGCTGCCTTGCCGATGCCAAAGTCCCGGGTCCCAGGAGGGGGCCCGGGTGAAGGAGAGAGAGAGAATCCAGGCGGGAGCCCACCCCGCACTGGACCAGTGCCCAGAAGGAGGAGTCGTTCCCCCCGCCAAGAGCCAGTGAGTTGAGATGGCTGGAAGGGGAGGCCAGATGGAGCCACAGGTGACGATACTGGGCGGACCCGCCATTGCGGGCCGCTCCAACGCTTGGGGGCATTTCTTGGCTCTTGGTATTGGGTGCCGGTGTTGGGCACCGGTATTTCAATTGTCTGAGTGGACCCGCCGTTGCGGTGGGCATCCTTTGTTTTTAGAGCCCGTGCCTCTCCAACGTGAGGGCACAGAGGTGCCCAGGCCCCATAGAGTTGTTCACACCAGCTGGCCGCTCGCAGAGGGCAGCTGTACCGAGGGGGTGATTTCGTGCAGAGGGCCCCAGTGACTTGCAGGGCATTTCGAGGCACATTGTCGGTACCTGGGTGGTCCTGCAAGAGAGCTGACCGCCCCAATGATGGGGGCATGTGTTTAGTGCCACATGAGGGTCCAGAGGGCACAGAGGTGCCGGCCCCCTTAATGAAAAGTGCCATAGTTGCACCGCACCAGCACGGGCAGCTCCAACGAGATGGGCATGAGTTGAGAAATCCCTGAGGGCGACACAGAAGGGAACAGTTAGAGCCCAGGCCTTTATTTGATACTTACAGCTGCACAGCACTTAGTGCCAGCTGCAACGTTTAGGCCACAGTTCTTTGGGTGCATTATGAGAGAGAGGAGTGAGATGCACTCCTCGGCCCTAGCGCAATGGCACACTTTGGATTCCGCTGCATAGGCAGCAGCCCTGACATTCTGGACACAGGGCATTTGAGCCCCTTAGAGAAGGCCAGTTGGCCAATGGGTCAGTGATGTACATGATGTTAGGAAATGTGATGCTTTACTATGATTCATGCCTCTAAATGTGTTTGGGAATGAGATTATGTGCGTAATGTGTTTATACCAGTGAGATTATTTCCTACTGTGAGTATATCCCTAATGTGAGTGATACGTAGGAGGTTAGTGTCTAATATGTTAGACTGATGAGGTTGGCATACAATGTCTTTGGCGTCTAATGTGATACTGTGCATAATATGGTTTATGTTACAGGCTGATGCTGAGTACAGTGGTTACCAGTGGTTACTGGTTGTACGTTTATGATATGTCTTACTTATACTAAGTTTGCTTTGTGATGATTCTGACAGTGGTCCAGTGGGCCCTGTCAAGTGTAAATAATCCCTTGTAAATATGACCTAGTGCTAGGTGGCACCATGTATATTATGTGAGTACTATTCTAATGTGTTATGAGAATACAAAGGCTATTTTTGATATAACCTTGTGTGGAGTTCCTTTTATGGTGTGCCTGGGATGTTGTTGCTATGAGCGTGCGCAAATGCCTTACACATGGCCTCCGAGATAGGCCTGACTGCTCGTGCCAAGCTACCAAGGGTTTGAGCAGGGGTTATATTTGGCGTGTAACTCCCTCGCCCTGACTAGAGTGGTGGTCTCTGCCTGGCTTTGGCGCAAGCCTTAGCCAACCAGAGACCCCATTTCTAACAGCATGACACTGAGACTCAAACCCGGTTCCCCAGTCCTAAAATCGGCAGCTCTATATGTTATGCCACATTCTTTCACTTGAAAAGCACTGTGTACATTATTATTTGTGTAGCTCCAAAACAAGGTAAAAAAAAGCTACCCTCCCAAATCAAGCACCTTCTCTCTATTTAAAACCATTTCGTGGCTTGTTCCTGGGGTGGTTGTAACTGTTTGAGCAAACCCTTCCTAATATTAACAGAATCACCACATTACCTACACTGGTAACACTCCAATTGTTTTGCGTAGCTTCCACTGTGTTAATGGAAACACATAAACTCACTGCTGATTATGGTGGATACAACATAGATAAGAAAAGGGTGGTCCATGTGATATTCAAGCGAATCAGGATAGTACTATTTCTATATACTATTTACAGTGATGGTCCGTAGTCAACGTTTTATAACCTGAATTCTCAAAAACGATACTGACGCTGATTGTCATTTGTCCAAGCCCTCAAAACAGAAACATTAATATCCCAAATAGCATTCACACACACAATACTGGCGCTAAATGCCATTCAACCTAACCCCGGACTCTGGGTCCAAATGCTGGAACTGTCAGGACTGTAGCGGGAGTGAGGCGTGGTCCATCCAGGTATGTCCAAACACACGCCCCTCCAGCACACCAAATGAATGGGAAGCATGTACTATAATCCGCAGCAACCCTCCGAGTACACACCGGAAGTGACCTGGGAGGCACCTGGAAGGAATAAAGCCTTCCTGGTTCAGGAAATGGTGCTTGTTGTTCCATTTCCCGAGTGGATACTTGGTCCCGTGCTCTTCGGACCTTGTTTGTCCTCCAGTTTCCGTGTTTTGTTTCCTGCTCATTTCTGCGCTGGAATACCCCTGCAGAGGTAAATTACGAAGCGGGAAGCGGGGCTCCGCTTTTTCCCTGAGAGCTCTCTCTCTCTCTCTCCTGCCGGCAGGCTTGCTGGCAGATACCTCGGCGGTGTCTCTCTCCTCATTCTGTCCCTGTAGGCTGCCGAGAAGTGTGGTTAGCCCGCCTACGTTCTCTGGACTTCCACATCTGCTCCTTTGACGTAACAGTGAGCAGCAGATACCAAGACAGATAAGTGGCCTGAAACGCTTATTTTTTTAATTCCGTTTGGTTCTATTTTTGTTTCATGAGCTATGTGACCTTTTGCCTGCACTTAAAGACTGGTCTCATGTTCTTACTTTCCGTGGCAGAGTGCCCCTGTTGCTGGACATATCTTGATTACCTGACATTGGAAACCTTCATTGATGTTTGTGACATTCTTTGCTTTATGGCCACAGTCTTGCTTAAACGTGTGGCAACTCTTACCTTATACAATATTGGTGCATGCTGGGTTTGTGAGTTTGTCTTCCCAGTGAGAGAGTATTTGTTTAGAAGCCAAGGTAATGGTATGTTTGTGTTCTGATTATTGTCCTCTCTCTTGCATACAGGATTCTTCAGGCCAGGACTGCAGTCTAGGGTGTTTTGGTGTTGTACTACATCCTTGGAGGATTGGCCAGCGAACCTGCAGCCCAGCAGTGGTAATTGTCTTTTCCCATGTCCCCTTTTCCCCTGTGCACTGTTTATCAGAGAGGTAGAGTATAATATCCTCTCTGTGGGGCAGTGTGAGAGGGAATTATGGGGTCTAGCGTCGAGTCTATCATCCCCGCTGGGTGTTCTAGAAGGTTAGTGACTCTTTGCTTCTCAAACCTGACAGAATGACAAGCCCACGTTATTTTACCAGCCTGGATGATGGATCCCAATGAAACGCTGACATCTGTTTTGGAATCCCTAACCCCATTACAGATAGAGGTGCAGGCCTTTAGGGCTTAAAATCAGGATTTACGCAAGGAATTAGGGACTGTGCGCAGGTAAGTGGCAGGGTTATCAAGAGTAGGCAAACCTGAGAGCAGCAGGGGGCCCTATATCAAGGAATGGACTCTACCACCTCCCGTATGTTCAGATAATGTCCCTTCTGAATACACACCCTCACCAAACCACGAAGGGGGTTCTTCTAATCCCGGGTTTTTTGCTGCAAACTATGCCTCCCCTCAGTTCGACAATGCCACTGCTCCTATCAACGTAATACAGCAGCCCCTGATACCTCTTGCTCCTCCTGAATGTGTTTTTTGGGGACCCCAAAAAATTTGGCATCCTCCTGAATCAGTGTTGTTTAAATGTCCTATATAGACCAGCCATCTTTCATAATATATCTGTATAACTTTCCAGCTTTCTACAATGAGATGCAAAAACTGTTTGACCGGAGAGCCCATCATCTCTCGCTGGCTAGAGAACTGATAACCTTGAAGCAAGGGACACAGGACTTGCTGTCTTACATAACTACCTTTAACCGGCTTGTGGTATAAACCGATTGGCCTATGGACAAGCGTACCTCTTTATTCTATCAGAGGTTGCGGGGTGAATTGAAGAACGTACTAGCTCAGGTGGTACATATGCCCCACACTTGTGATGAGTTGACTGAACTCACCATGCAGCTGGACCACTGTCTTCAGGAAAGGAAGGGCGATAGGGTGAAATCTGAAACACGGTATTACTTTCCTTGTCCCAAACCAGTGGTGGGGGAGGTGTCCCGGTCTGCCGAAGGTGTGGAACCTATGCAAATCAACGAGATACGAGGTCCACTTACCACGGAGGAGTAAGAAAAATAACGCAAGCAGCGCCTTTGTCTGTATTGCGTTAAAGGAGGTCATTTCCTTCGGGAATGCAGACCCCGTGCGAGGGCCGGAGAAAGGACTCCCTCAGGAAGGACGCAAGCAGTCGTGCACCAAGAATGGAACCAGTGGGAGACGTCGGAAAACGGATGAACTCGAGCAAGATTGAAATCCCATGTTCGAGCTGAATCCACCCCGAGATCTCTTCCATAGTGGCAAACACAGTACAAATGTCTGTCGCCCATATCCATGTGGTAGTCACTTTGTGGCGAGGGCAAGAACTCCACCGAAGAGCGCCTGAATTACTTTATTCCGGAGCCACAGTGAACTTCATTGATCAAACCTATGCTAAATTGTTGGGTCTACCCTGTGAACGAAAAAGCCCCCCTGAACCATTGAAAGCAGTTGACGGAACAGCATTGACGTTGGGAGCAGTAAAATACCATACCCAGCCTTTGTTGATGCAATATGGAGAAGACCACTACGAATACATACAATTTGATTTAATCGATGCCCCACACTTCCGCCTTATATTGGGTATGCCATGGTTAACCTTGCATGATCCTTTTGTGAATTGGTCTGCCCGTTCGGTAATTATGAATTCCTCCTTCTGTAAAGAACATTGTAGTGGGATGAGGGTCTGTCAGCAGAAGTCTTGGATAACACAACCAGGCCACCTTGCAGTGGGTAGTAGCATACCACTGACTTGTTCCGTTGTCTCTGTCCCTCCGGAATATGTCCAGTACCAAGAGGTATTTAGCAAACAAGCATGCAAGTCAGTTGCACCCGTATAGGGAATATGACTGCTGCATCGACTTGACCCCGGGAGCCACCATTCCATGCAGCCGAGTGTATGCCCTGACAGAGCCGGAAACACAACACCTGAAGGAATATATTGAGGAAAACCTCCAATCAGGATTCATTCACCTCTCGTCCTCGCCTGGATCCTTCCTCTTTTCTTCATTCCTAGAAAAAGGAGGGGGACCTTAGGACTTGTATTGAATATAGGGCAATCAATCACACCACAGTAAAGAACCGTTACCCGTCATTCTTGTTCTGCTGGATCAATTGAAGGGGGCGCGAGTCTTTACCAAGTTGGATCTTCGAGGTGTCTATCATTTGCGGGTTAAACAAGGTGACGAGTGGAAAATGGCCTTTGGCATTTAGTTCGGGCTATATGAATATCAAGTGATGCCCTTCAGGCTGTGTAACGCTGCATTCCAGTTTTTCATGGATGAGGTGTTACGCGGATATCTCAATGCTTTCTGCATTGTTTATATAGATGACATCCTCATCTACTCCACCACCATGGAAGACCACGTCGGACATGTAAGGGCGGTGTTGCAGCGTTTACAGAGGAATTCCCTCTATGCGAAGTTGGAAAAATGCCTGTTTCATGTGCCTGAGATCGAATTCCTAGGGTATGTGATAAATTAAAAAGGGTTACGAATGGACAATAAAAAGGTCTTGGCCATCACGGAATGGAAGTCACCAAAGAATGTTAAAGAGCTCCAAAGCTTTCTTGGATTCACAAACTTTTATAGGAGGTTCATTAAGGATTTCTCTTGTGTAGTTCAATCCATCACCAGACTACTGAGAAAAGGAGCAACATTCATCTGGAGTGAGGAAGCCGAGACAGTGTTCCAGGACCTAAAAACAAGATTCACTCAGGCCCCCATCCGACGCCATCCTGACGTACAGTTGCCCTTTTTGTTGGAGGCTGATGCTTCTCAATTTGCTCCAGGGGGTGTATTGTCACAACGGCATCCAGACAATGGACAACTTCACCCAGTGGCCTATTTCGCCAAATAGCTAAACTCCCATGAATGCAATTACGGCATTACTAACAAGGAACTATAAAAAGGGCATGTGAAGAATGGAGGCATTATCTGCTAGTAGCCACCCACACGATAGAGATATATACTGACCACAGGAAACTGCTGTTCCTGAAGACAGCCCGAGCACTGACTCCCAGACAGCTGAGGTTAACATTGTTCTTTTCGGAATATGATTTTGTGATCAAACACAGACCTGGTCCACAAAATGGTAAAGCGGACACCCTCTCCAGGATGACTCACTCAATCGAACTTGAAAAAGATGAACTGCCCGTTATCCTCCAAAATGAGGTGTTCCCCAGTCCTGAACAAGCGGTTATCACACTACCGATTTTTTTTGGCTGAGGTTAAGTCTCGCTCAGCACTTATAGACCAGCCCGCGTGGGTCCAGGAAGAACTAGCTCTTCGGTCTCAGAAAGGGGACTTCTTGTTTCACTCCCAGACCCTTTTTCTACCCACTGAAGCCTTGCGTACTCAAGCATTGACATGGACACATAATTCCACGATAGGAGGACATTTGGGTGTGCACAAGACCATTGCTCTTACCACATGTCACTTCTGGTGGCCGATTTTAAGACCGGATGTCCTACAGTACATTAAGAGTTGTGCAGTCTGTATCCCGGGAGAAACCAGCCACAGCAAACCTGCGGGACTGCTCCAGTCAATTCCTGTCCCCCCCTTCCCATGGCATACAGTCTCAATAAACTTTATAGTAGAAATGCCACCCAGCAAGGAATACACAGTGATGTTGGTGGTAATGGATCATCTAACAAAGATGGGACATTTCATCCCCATGAAGAAGATACCCACGTCAGTAGAGCTAACCTCCGCCTTCTTGCAAAACATACTCCGTCTCCATGGAATTCCTGTTGTCCTGATCACAGACAGAGGGTCTCAGTTTATCTCTCGCTTTTGGAAGGCTTTGTGCGCAGCCATGAAAATTGACGCCCGGCTGCCCACCAGTTACCATCCGCAGATCGACGGCAAGACAGAGCGGTTAAACCAAACTCTAGAGCAATACCTCCGATGTTTCACGCTACAACAAGAGGAGGAGTGGAGTACCTTGTTATGGATGGCAGAGTTTGAGTACCACCACGCTGAACACTCGTCTTTGGGTTGCTCCCTTTTCCACTGCCAGAATGGCTGTCATCCCAAAATTCTGCCTTTTGAGTGGCCCATCACTTCGGATCTCCCGTCCATACGTGAACATCACGCACATCTGCGAATGGTGTTTCAAGATGCCAAGAGACATTTACTGAAGGCTCAGTCGGACGACAAACGTTATGCTGACCGAAGACGACAAAATGAACCTGCATACCCAGTTGAGGATAGGGTGTGGTTGGCATGAAAATCTTACATCTGAAAGGGACCAATAAGTTGAAACGCAAATATGTTGGCCCCTAAACCATTGCTAAAATACTAAATCCAGTAGCCGTAAGGCTTCTTCTGCCCTCATCCTGGCGGATTCATCCCGTCTTCCATGTATCTCTCGTACGCCCTTGTCAGGCACTCGCCCTCTTTCCAGATAGGCCTCTTCCATTAGACATAGATGAAGAGAAGGAGTATGAGGTACGGAGTATTCTTGATTCCAGGTTCGTGAGGGGGAGTGTCCGGTACTTGATTGATTGGAAGGGTTATCACCCGGAGGAACGTTCTTGGGAACCTGCACAAAACCTTAATTGCCCCCAATTGTTGCGGAGCTTCCATGCATGATTCCCTGCCAAGCCTGGTAGCCCGCCGAGACAGCGGCCCTTGCGGGGGTTGGGGTGGTACTGTCAGTACTGTAGCGGGAGTGAGGCATGGTCCATACAGGTATGTCCACTGGAAGTGCTCCGCATGGGTAATTTACAAAGCAGAAAGCAGGGCTCCGCTTTTCCGCTGAGAGCTTCCTCTCTCCTGCCGGCAGGCTTGCTGGCAGATACCTCGGCGGTCTCTCTCTCTTCATTCTGTCCCCATAGGCTGCCCAGGAGTGTGGTTAGCCTGCCCATGTTCTCTGTACTTCCACATCTGCTCCTGTGACATAATCGAGAGCAGCAGATACCAAGACAGATAAGTGGCCTGAAACGCTTATTTTATAAATTCCGTTTGGTTCTATTTTTGTTCCATGAGCTTTGTGACATTTTGCCTGCACTTAAAGACTGGTCTCATGTTCTTACTTTCGGTGGCAGAGTGCCCCTGTTGTTGGACATATCTTGATTACCTGACATTGGAAACATTCATTGATGTTTGTGACATTCTTTACTTTATGGCCACAGTCTTGCTTAAACTTGTGGCAACTCTTACCTTATACAATATTGGTGCATGCTGGGATTGTGAGTATTTCTTCCTAGTGAGAGACTATTTGTTTAGGAGCCAAGGTAATGGTATGTTTGTTTTCTGATTATTGTCCCCTCTCTTGCATACAGGATTCTTCAGTTCAAGACTGCAGTCTAGGGTGTTTTGGTGTTGTACTACATCCTTGTAGAACTGGCCAGCGAACCTGCAGCCCAGCAGTGTTAATTGTTTTATCCCATGTCCCCTTTTCCCCTGTGCACTGCTTATTAGGGAAGTAGAGTATAATATCCTCTCTGTAGGGCAGTGTGGGAGGGAATTGGGAGGGTCTAGCATTGAGTCCATCATCCCCGCTGGGCATTCTAGTAAGTTAGTGACTCAAATGTATAGAAGGTACTCTACTCAGAATTTCTGTTCAGCAAACAGGATAAGTATGTGTTTACACACATTAAACTGTAGAGAAAGTCAATGACACATGGAAGCACTCACAACGAGCAGTCTCGCCCAGGGCATGCTCTCGCATACAAGCGTACAGTGATACTCACAGGCCTGAACTCATGCACTGGTACATTTTTAAACAGCGGTAAACATATCACAATCAGCCATAAGCATATGTAGTGCAGAAGGCTCAAAACGAACTTCCAAGCACTGCATATTAAAGTAGGCTGGTAAATCTAATCAGGAGAGAGTCGATTTCACCGTTTTCATAAAGACCATCGACTTGCGTTGTGGTTTCTAAGACCCTAAGCAAATGTACAGGTACACACCAATTTACAAGCACATACAGTGCACTCATAGTCTCATCAAGCAGACAATTACAGATACATGTCTCACAAACACAGATACTGATTTACACAACCACAGAGTCACACAAATACAAAGCAAGATGTGATACATGAACATGCGGCCACATCGTAACACACTCAACCAAACCTCAATAAACATGCATACTTACACATCCACAAACATTCATACTTACACATGTACACACATGCATACTCACACACCTACAAACATACTTACACCGATAAAGCTGACAGTTTTAAATGCAAAGACAAGATTTCCCTTTATCTAATTAAACACAGGTATGACAACACCGATAAACAGATGTTGAGCTAAAGCTAGGCATTACAACCATATCTCCCCCCTTACTAGGGGGCCGCAGCGGTAGGGTGACCAACCGTCCGTAAATTTCACCGACTGCCTGTGATTTGGCTCTCACGTCCATTGTCGATGATGATCCTTTTACGGACGCCTTTGTCCGTAATTTTGGGCATTGGGAAACTATTCCCCTGTGAGAAGCCTAAGCTCCCTGATGGTACCGCCTTGCACTCATCTTCTGAGCACAAGAGCAGCCCCACCAGCCCACTGTCATTCTGTATTCAACTGATTGTCACATACAGGATGACAATGGGCCAGTCTGGGCTGTTAAGGCATGTGGTGGGCCTCCTCCAGCCTTGGTTTAGGGCACGGCATTCTGTTTTAACAGTACGTAAAGAAAAATGTTGCACCTCACTAGATGGAAGAAATGTACAGAATCTAGTTCATGAAAAGAAGCCAGCAAAAGACGTTGAAAAGAAGGGGTTTTAGTTCTGTCACAGTCTCCTCATTTTAGAACTGAAGCTTTTTCAGTATTATATACAACAAAGTCATGGTTGCTGCTGTTTTATTTTATGCAACTAACAACCATTGACAAAGCCAATAGTCCTGGCTTGTTGTAAATGTAATGTATTATATATCTGGATGCAATAACAGAAGTAGCAGAATACCAGTCGGGCAGCACACTATGCTAAGCACAGATTTTTAGCTACTGTGTTTCAAGCCATGCCCTTAATTACATTGGACACGCCCTTTTGGAGAGACCACAAAGTTTTTACGACCCACTTAAAGCACTTGAAACAACACCACGTCACAGTCACCACACATCCTGGCACTGTGCCTCATGCATGACTCATGACTTCCAAGTTTTCAGATTGCCTATGTGCAGGGGCATAGTGAACGCTCACCCACCCCACCCCACCCCACCCCTTGCTTTAGTAACTACAGCAGGGGTGAAGTTCTTGATGGGCCTCTTCTGTCTGCAACTCTGCAGACAAAGGCTCAGCCCATAATTAATGTGAAAAGGTGGCTGGGTGAGTAAGTAAGTGAAGGAATGGGTTAATGGCTGGATGGATTAGGAAAAAGGATGAATGGATGAGTAAATGAGAAAGGATGGATGAGTGAGTGGAAGGGTGGATGAGAGAAAGGTTAAATAAATAGATTTATGGGTGGGATAGTGGATGTATGGGTAAAAGAGTGGATGGATGGGTAAAAGGGTGGATGGATGGTACAAGGGTAGATGGATGGGTAAAATGATGGATGAATGGGTAAAAGGATGGATAGATGGGTGAAAGGATGGATGGGCAAGTGAATGGGTGGATAGCTGAGTGAAATGATGGATGGATTGATGAATTGATAAGTGAAAGGGTAAATGGACGGATGAGTGAGTGAAAAGGAAGGTAGATGGACAAAAGGAGGGATGGATGAGTGAAAGAGTGGATGGATGAGAGAAAGGATGGATGAGTGATAGGGTCAATGAATTGATTCATGAGTGGATGAGTGGATGGGTGATGGGATGCTAAGTGAAAGGGGGATGGAGAGAGAAAGGGAGGATGGATGGATGGATGAGTGAAAGAATGGATGGATGATTGACAGGATGGATGGGCGAATGGGTGTGTGGATGAGTGAAAAGAAGGATGTAAGGATGGATGAGTGAAAAAATGCTTAGATGAGAGGGAGGGTGAAGAGCTGTAAGAAAGGATGAATGAAATGAAATGGTGAATGGATGGACAGATGAGTGACTGGGTGAATGGATGGATGGATGAGTAAGTGAAAGGATGGCTGAATGGGTGAAAGGGTAAATGGTTGGCTGGATGGGTGGACGTGTGGATGGATGAGTGAAAGGCTGGATGGGGTGAAAGGCTGGATGGATGGATGAGTGAAGGCATGAAAGGGTGGATAGAGGGATGGATGAGGAAAATGATTGATGGAATGCATAGATTATGGATGGGTTTGGAAATGGTTGAATGGGTTTGGCTATGGAGTGGCACACAGATGGAAGGACAGAATGAATAGTGAAAGACTGACTGATGGATGGAAGAATGAATGGATGCCACACCCCTGGGTGACTCAAACTGCCATCCCAAACAGACACATGATGTCAGGCAGCAAGCGCGGAACTTGGGCTTGAGATGCTTCTTCTGCCTGCCAAAAAGAAGAAACTAAATACTTGTAGGGCGCCGTGGTACCACAAGAGCTGTCCTGCTGTTGTGCCCCTGGGCGGCGCTGCTCCCATGCCACCAGGAAACAGTGCAAGCAGCCCTCCACCTGCCCCGAGGCCATGAGAGATGCATGAGGGCACTGCTCTGTGCAGCCCTTCTGAGGGGAAAGACAGGCAAGACAACATAACCTGCATGTGCAGACAACAGCAAGAACGTGACTTGAATCCTTTTCACCATACATTTTTTCTTTTAAAGTTTTGCACCCCTAAGAATGTTGCGCTCTGGGCAACCGTTCCTGTGGCCCCACCCACACTGTGCCACTGCCTACCAGTATGGATGACATCTGACTGTTAGACCTTGTAGCCCTCAATGTCTTAAGTAACATTTCCTATACATTGACTTTCACATTGTCTCTATATAATATGTGTGTGATGTAACGCACTCCGACACTCTGCCGGACATTCTTCGGATGAGTAGCACTATAAAAGAAATTAAATACACATGAGAGAGGGTCTAGGTGAAGATGAGGGGCACCATTGGAGAGTGGTAGCAAAGCTGGGCCGGCTGTACCTGCATCAGGCATTTCCCTGAGAGGCTGGAAGGGTTGGGGGGGGGGGGGGTTGTCACTGGAGTTGGCACTGCAAAGTTCCTTGTATATCCAGCAGTTTTCAGGCAACAATAAAAGTGTCACAATAACTCTGGTGACTAATGTAAATGTTGGAGAGAGATGGGAGTTTTGTTTAGTGGCAGTCTTGAATCATCTAAGGTAGCACAGGGGGTTAATGTGCCTGCTGCAAAGAATGTGACCATGTATAACAAAGAACGGGTTTTTATGTCCGGAGCTCAGCGGGTTACTGCTTTTGTCACTGAGATTCTTTTGTTACTCTGCAGTTCTTAAGTTACATACATAATCTAGCATAGTGAGCTATGAACTACCATCAAAGAGCTGCATCCAAGATGCATCGTACAGGTTACAAAATTATGTTTTCTTCCCAGCTTTTTATTGTCCTGATGTTGCTAAAAACGGTTTGTTTGGGTATTAATAAATTCTTATCATTCATGTCAATGCTAACTACTGTGTTATGTTCTGAATCCTGAGTTTGAACTTCTTCAGACCAAGCACTCTTACAAAATGCCTACCAGGATGGGTGACGTGCATCCTATGCCTTGTAGTCCCCATTTAGTTTCGAAACATTTTCTATACACTGATTTACACATGTATGGTTCATTGTCTCTGTATGTGTGTGTGTGTGATGTAAAGTGCTCTGGCACTCTACACTGGTATGAAAGGAGCTATAAAACAAATTAAATACGTGTGAGAGAGGCGCTGATTGGTGATAGTGAGGGAATCATTGAAAAGCCCTATCAAAGATTGTCGTATCCTGGTGCACAGTAAAGTCATCATTTACCATGCTTTAGAAGCTAATACAATTGATACATAATGACAAATGTGTTGGAGAATGCACCATAGTTTCCCAGGTTTTTTTGGGGGTGGGAAAACAAAGGCTGCAAGCTGTGAGTTTGTTTGTAACACACAACTTTTAAATATTGACAAATAAACTGTGCAAATGTTTCAAAACATATCAGCAGTTAGGAAACAACAAATGGACCACTTGTTTGTAATTCAGAAATGTGCTGGAAACCGTTTTAAAAGGATTAAAAAAATCAAAACACTTTACTTGGTGTTGTTCAAATGATACATATTTTCCGAAATCACAATTCCACACATTAGTATTTGTGCACTATGTAGTTTTATCAGTAAAACTGCATGTTGGTATTTTGCTTCCATTCAATAGAAAATGCCTTAAGAGTGTATACAGTTTCTAGTCTGTAGCAAGCTTCTGTGCATCAATGAGAATCTGCAGTGTACAGCTCACATAAATGAAACAGCCCAACCAGTATACTGTTTCCAATCTACAGGTAAAATAAGGAGGGCTGATATATGGCTAGCCACTAGCTAGGCCATTTTATAGTAATGTCAACTCCTATCTAAACACTCTGACCCACAAGAATACCATAACGCTTGGCAGTGTGCAGCCAGTTATAGCTCATGCAGGCTGGTCAATAACTCCCTTTTTTCTGCTTAATGATCTTACCGTCACACAACAGACCTGTCCGTTATGGGTCTTATCCATAACTCAGTACTATACCAACCCATGCAAGTCGTCACCAGCTAAACAAAAATGGAATGCTTGAAGCGATCTGACACATAAAGTTGGCCACTCGGAGAACGGCACTCTAGTCCAGCCCTGCAGGTCCCAATTAGTTACAGCCTATGCGTGCGGCTTTACGTCTCACAATGGCACTGATGGGTCTGTAAAACCTACCTTTTGTCCCGAAGTTTTGTCGTCAATTTTGACCTTCTGCCCTGAATCATTGTCCTGAATTTTTACCCTCACCATCCTGAATTCGCACCCATGCCAGTTGGCCACCCTACGCAGCAGGCACATACTTTCAACACCACTTCCTTCTTTAAATCAGAATTTCCTGCACTTAGTGATTGGAAAGTTAGCAGCTCTTGCACCTCTAGCACTGCATACACACACAGGTGCTGCATGTGCAGTTAATGATTTCTGCCCTGTAGGAAGCCAGCTGGGCTGCTGCAGAGTCAGTAACAAAAAAATATATTCATGGCAGTTTTTACACCGATTCTCCTTCAAGTCCATCATTGCACAACTGTAACATTCTGTCAGACCAATATACAGAGTAAATCAAGACACCTGTTATTTCAGTCACAACTATGCACGTAGCTGCATATATTTGTTTTCGGGCCAGAGTACCTGCACTTCTCCTTGGCCAAGGTGAGTACCATTACTCACTGACCTATAGCAAGAGCAGCTGAAAACGCAGGTAGTGGCCAGAATGAAGGTGCCAACACTTCGAGATCTGAGCACCGCTGTATCTCTGTGCTGAGTTTGCATCAGAGCTGATCCGGTGGGAGGCCCTGCATGGTGACTCTGTGATTGACGGAGCAGGGCCAATCACATTTTTCTTGACAGGGTCTCCCCTGCCTTGTCATGCGCAGGCTGACAATACAGGCTGAGATGAGGCAGGCAAAAAAACCGAGACGACATATATATATTTTTAAGTGTTGAATGCTGTGTGCGTGGCTCTCTTAGTATGCCTCTGTCAGTGTATTTGTGTATATGCGGAGTGCATCAGTGTATTGTTGTGTTTACCATTTCCCACCCCTGGTAAAATGCTACTCTGCGAGTAACGATCGAGCTGGATGGATATGGAAAGGAAAATTCGGGAATTGTGAACCCAGACCTGCTAATATCACATATCTCTTTTCGACTTAATTTTTTGTGAAGCGATTTAAAATGTTTATAATTGGCTATTGTCTGTACGTGTATTTCTGGGTAAAGACCAAAGCCACTTAAATTATGCAGCAGAAGAGAAACACATTATGTGGCGGGTTTGACTAAATTATGCTGCAAGAAGAGGCTAATTATCTGGCACCTGTTGTGAGAGCACTATTTAATTATTTCCATCATTTTTTCCACAGTAATTACTGCACGAGCAAAGGTTTCAACTCACTAGTAGCAGTTAACACCTCAATAAAGCAATCAGCAAATTAAAGGTGACCAGTGAACCTTTGCAATTACCCTTCCACTGCATGGCAACACATGTGACAGTGGTTCCGTTAAAGTTTGATCTGTTTGAGTTAGATAGTATTTTTGTTTATAAAAATCAAAAAATATGCTGCAAATGAAGGGATACGTGGTAAGTGTGGCAAATCCATAATTATGAGTAAAGCGCTGGAGGTACAATGATACCGCTCCTCACCACAAGGGGCCCACAGCGCACGCTTACTTTCATCTCCACTACCATCCTCTAAACCAGTATTCGAGCAGCGTCGCGCGCGGCCATGCTAATTGAAAACATATGGCCTGGCGCCCCTGCTTTCTCCCACAAGGTGGATGCCAGCACAAGCACGAGTGCTTGAAAAGAGCTGTTTGTATTTGCCTGCTCCGAGAGTGCGCAGGGTGCCATCTGTTTCCAATTAGCGTGGTCGCTTTCACCTGGGCTGGGGATGAGAGCTAAAGGACTAGTCCAATGCAACAACTATCTAAAATAAGCATTGGCATAGGCAATAGATCGCGCCTTGGGACCATATAAGTGTTTAGCCATGCAGCACATTATCCTGGATGCTGTGCTGCCATGGATGGAAGAGTTATACAATTACTACATTATTGGTCATGCAGGAATACATTCAAATTGGGGGAGGAGAACTTAGTCAAGAATAAATTTTAAAAAACGAACTATCACATTGGGTTCAATAGCCACAAAGGGACAGAAATCCGACTAGTAAAATGTATCTAACATACTAGTCAAAAGCATCATGAGCCATGTGTGTTCTCAATTTTCATTCATTATTTCTCTTGTTTTCACAGCATTTATGTGTATAAGTCATTTGAAAACGTTTCTAGAATGCTTAAACATGATATATTTGAATGTTTTATGATGCTTTTATATAATTTGGTAGTTTTCTGCTAAAACGCCTCATACTGTGAACTTATAGTATGGTTTGAGATGTTCTGCCCCAGCCCATCTGGCTCCCTAGAGGGCAGCGATCATTATCTGTGCATGCAACACCTGTGTGTGTTTGCAGTGCTAGGGGTGCAAGAGTGCTATTTTTCCGATCACTATATACATGGAATACTGGTTTACCACGCTAATTCGAAACAGATGGTACCCTGCACGCCACGCGTTGGCTGCGCTGCCATGCTCGGGGGGCCGGGAGCGGCGTGGGACCAGCGCTTGTTTTCTACAGGGGATGAACTGCTCTGCTGGCTCCAAGTGGAGCCTCTCCTGCCCTTCCTTAGCAGTCTTTCAGACATGGCCTCGTCATGCTCACCGTCACCCTGGCTGGGCCTGTGGCTACGTCCCTTTTCTTTCGAGCGGGCCTCCAGCTCTACTCCATGCTGCTGCTCAGCTCACCACGGTCAGAGCGTGGTTTCTTCAGGCTCTCTCACCATCCTGCAGCGGTGCCTCGTGTCTTGCTCAACCACCTGCAGTCCTGCTTCTGCGCTGCTGAGCCGATAAGCTGCAGGCGCCTGGCCACACTGCCGCTTCACTCTCCTGCAGCAAAGCAAGGCCTGCACCAGCCATCACCCTCTGATGCGGCACCAGTACCCGCACCTCTCAACCTACGGGACACCCGTGTGTCCTCCAGCGCGGCTCCCTCTCCAGCATGGCTCCCTTGACACTGGGTAGGTACCCCTTTGTCGCGAATACTCTGGAGCTCTGTAGGTTGCACTTGTGTCTGCGTGTGAGTGAAGTTTGTACTCCCCGTGCCTGTGTTGCACCCAGCATGTTTGCCAGGAAAATGCATACAGCTGCATCCCAGGCTATGTCTGTTTTGTATAAGTGTGACTATTGCTGTACCGGATTTGTATGTGTGAATAAAGAGTGCGCTGTTGTATTCACTCTTTGTTCGTGAGGGAAGCTTTCACTGTTATGCTTGTCATGTAAGTACCTATTTGTGTGTGTGATGAAAGGTTGGACTGATGTCTGTGTTGTTTCTCTTTTTCGCGCAAAGGAACTTGCACTGCTTCTCGCCTGATTTTTCAAAGTGGCTCTGGACCTTGCAAACTTTTCTATTGTGGTCACGTAGAGTTTGTGTATCTTTCTGTTCTGATTATGGATGTGTATATATTTACGGTTTGTTTTGGAGTTGTCTATTTGTATTCGTTGTGCTTTTTATAGCACTCTCCTAACTCTTGCAAAGCTAAATTGCATTTTCGTTGTCTGTCCATGCTGAGCATGATTCTAGATTGTGTATCCTATGCTGTGTGCTCTGTCTATTCTTTGTTTGCTTCTTATGTTTGTTTCTAGCTTGTATCTTCCTTCCCAACAGTGGTTATGGGTTCCTGACAGTTATAAATGTACTACTGTTCCTGTGAAAACGTCATAAGTTACCAACAATTTGTAGTAAGATCAGATCACAAATCTTTCTCCAGAGCTCGGATTTGCCCAGCTTAGTTGGTTATGGTGCGCTTAAGGGGGCATTACTTCTTTTTAGTGCTGCTAATCTACATAATTTGTTTGTCCTGGAAAGAAGCCAATCCAATAGGGAGTCTGTAAAATTATCACCCATTTTTTAGTATTTCACTAATAGTCTAGTACTGGCTTTAGTCATCAATCAAAAATATCTTGTGATTTGGGGCAAGTGACTTTATCTCCTCGTGCCTCAAGTTGTAAATAATGTCAAATGCAAATATTCGTAAAACAGCTATACATTGTTCTGTCTATTTGGCCCCAATTACATAATCACCTGGTTTCCTGTCGAAGATCCTTGTTAATATCAACCTTGTGAGCAACACCGACAGCTACAACCTAGGTACCATATAAACACAGATGAAATCCAGTTCCACTCCGGGGTACGCAAGCAAACATATATTCAGTGCCACACCATAGCACCCAGGATAATGTACTGCATGGCTAAATACTTATAAGGTCCCAAAGGGGAGACCTATTGGCTATGCCAATGCTTGTTTGATAATAACCATCACCTCCCTCAACACCTCATCCGAGCACATCTCCTCCTCGCATTCCGACCTAGTAAAAGCACATAAGCCACACTGTAGCACATTGTGAACAGTCGCTACTTTATGTTCAGCATCCACGTTCTTTACTGCCGGCCCATCCACTGCCTCCCAATCCAATATCATCTGTGTGAGATAATCAGCCTGCATATTCTTCCATCCATGCAAAAACTTAACATCATAGAGATATTCATGTAATCTAGCAAGCCTTGCTGACCCTTAACCAGCCCCGCCAGCATAAAATGTTGATCAATGGCTTATGATCCGTTCTTAAAACAAACCTTTCACCCCACAAATACACTCAAAAATATTCCGCACCCCATGCTGCTGCTAGGGCCTCTTGTTAGATTATGGAATAGTTCCTCTCTGCTTGTGTGAGGGTGTATAAAGCAAAAGCCACTGTCCTTTCTGTCTTATCATGTTTTTGTGACAGTACTACTCCAATGCCAGTGGCACTAGCATTAACGGTAAGGATAGACTTGCGCTTGATGTCAAATGTAGCAAGAATCCCTGTTTGGCATATCTCTTTCTTAATATTCTCAAAACAACTTTCCTGTTCTTTTCCCCACACAAATATTTTCCCTTTATGCAAACGTTTCCTCATATTTTCTGTTTTATCAGCAAAAGTTGCCACAAATTTAGAATAATATTCAATGAGAACTAGAAAAGATTTCAATTGGTCTTTGTCTTTGGGGCAGGGTGCAGATTTTATGGCCTCTAATAAGCAGCGCTTGGGCCACATTTCCAGCTAGATATTGTGTAGCCTAGGTACTCAACTGGTTCTGTCAAGAATATACACTTATAACGGCTCACAGTCATGCCAGCATCTTCCAATCTCCTCAAAACTTGTCTTAGGTTGGGATTGTGTTGTTCCACTGTCCTCCCAAAATTTAAAATATCATCTAGATAGTAGACAACATTCTCCATACACTCAAATATGCTTGCCATCATTCTTTGAAACACACTCGCAGCCGACTCCAAGCAAATGGCATGTGAGTAAATTGGACAATCCCTTCTGTAGTAATGAATGCAGTTAATGCTTTTGAATCTTTGTGCAAACTAATTTGATAATAGCACTCCTCAGATCTAATTTAGAGAAGTACTTACCATCTCTAACAGATTAGGGAGAGGAAAAGTGTTGATTACAATATCATGATTCAAGGATCTCAAATCAACACAAAATCTCAAGTGCCCATCAGCTTTTTTGAGTAATAACCACCGGAGAAATCCAGGGCAAGACCTCCACCACTTGTGTTGTATTGGTTTAGCATCCTGCTTTAGCACAATCTTGTGAACATATCCCTTAAAGCAACCAAGTTTATCTTCAAAAGCTTTAGGAGCCTGATGCAAAATATCCTTCAATTGGACATCTTCCACCGCCATTATCTGACAAGGTGACCTTGGAGTAATTATAATATTGAGATCATATTGATGTATCCAATCAAGTATAGGGGGACCATCCCTTGAAACATATACTTTACCTTCAATACACTTTGCTTCAAACCGTATAAACCCTACCATGTATCCCACAATATCTGTAGATTCACCCTGGTACCCTACAGGATTGATATCCTTAGGTTGCAATAAGACATTTTTCAACAGTTTTTTAAATGAAACTTCAGGGATTATATTATACATGGACCCGAGTCAATCATGAGCTCAACACCACAGCTACACACTTCAAACATAGCCATAGGTCTCTTCATCCTCCTTCCCTCATCCTCACCTTCTGCCGTTTCTACTACCACCAATATCCTAGCTCTGTACATTTGTTCTTCTTCCCCCTTGAACAACGTTAACTTTGGATCTGTTCGTGTTCTTGTCAATGTTACTTCCTTGCCGGCACATACGCACATATTGACCCTTGCAACCACATTTCCTACAAACTTGATCAACAGCAAAACACCTCTTTGAGTCCGCCATATGTTATGTACTCCCACAGCTCCCACAGTCTTTCTCATTACCTCTTGAAGGTGTAGCTGGCGTCCCCTTGACATTTGTTTGACGCCACACAAACCTCACCCTCCTCCTCATATGAACATCACTCTTTACTGGTAACTTCACCATTAGTTTTCCCCCTTTTACTTAATTCTTTCATACACTTTTGAGATTCTTAAATGACCTTTGCAATGTCCAGTGCCTCCTTCAAAGATGGATCTTTTGCAGCCCATAACCTTTCTTGGATTTTCTTTTCTCAACATTGTACTATTAGTTGCTCAAATATTAGCTCCTCGGTCATCGTGCCAAAGCCACACTTGACTGACAGCTCTCACAGTCTAGCTACAAACTGGTCTACAGATTCATGTTGAGCTTGAGGCTGGGTATAAAATTTAAATCTTGCCATCACCAAGTTAAACTCTTTAGCAAATCTTGTTTCTAACCTCTTAAGTGCCTCTTTATTATAAACATTGTCCATAGGTTGGCCATTGGGTCCGACTGCCACAGGCAAGTCCTTAAAAATCCATTGCCATTCACTACCTAACACACTACACAAGAAAAGCCTTCCTCCTAGCAGGAGAAAAAGTTTGACCATGAAGTGCTGCTATGTAATTCTCTAACATCTCCACCCAATCTTCCAAAGAGATAGCTGGTATGCCAGGCTGAGGTAAACTACAGGTGGCATAATTATATTAGACTGCATAGCATGGCGTAATTATATTAGACTGCATAGCCATGGTAAGAGATGAGTGAAACAAAAATGTAAATGACTGTATAAGAGCAGAGCAAGTAACTCCCAAACTGCAGTGTGAATATACTTTAAAAGTACCATAAGCGTGCACATCAACCAAAATAAAATATATTACACAATCCTGTTAGCAGTGAGGTAAGCACCAATACACTGCAAGATAAGTGAAACAGTATCTGCCGTAACATGCCAAAAATACACATGAGGAGAGAAAAAAAATATATGGTGTGCAAATCACCAGGAAAATGGAACTGCACATGTAGTGAGACAACAGCTGGTTCAAAGATGTACTATGGTGTGTATATCACCGTGAGCATGTCTGCACTTGGCATGGCTTTGAATGTGCTTACTACTGGGAACCAGTGTGGCACCCACTGTAGCCTGACAACTTGTGTCAATATAGAGATACGCATCGAAGACTGATAACAGCACTATGGTGTGCAGATCACTGTGCGCATGTCTGCACTTGGTGCCACCTAAAGAACTCCTCTGATAACACTGCAATGGTGTGCAGATCACTGTGTGTGTCTGCACTTGCTGCCACTAGGAAGGATCAGCGGCTACTGAAGATGGTGGTACGTCAGTGTATAGTCGTTGCGTGTCATGTTATCGCATTATCCCACGTAGACAAACTAGAAGGGTTGAGCTCTTCCTGCCACTCCCAAGATGGTGCCACGTTGCATAGGCTACATCCCGGTTCAAATGATGTAGGTGCGAAAGTTGCTACACTGCTGGCGTCAGATCTCGCTTGAGCAAGATGATGACCGGGCCTCCGTCATGAGCCAACACCACCAACCTGAGTACTCGTCCACGAGCTGGAGATTGAGAGCTTCAATTTAAATGGTGAGTTCCTCCACACCACCAATACCTTGAGGTTGAGGGTACCCCGCTAGGGTTCAAACAAATGGCGAGGGACAGCTGTAGGGAACTCTGTCCTCAATCTGCCTCAAATCATCCAGTAGAGTATAGAAAATGGGGTGACCCGTAAGACCACTGGACCCGGGTAAGTAACGGTACAAAAGAAAAGGTCACAGTGGGCAAATGTTTTTCAAATTTCTGTACATAGAGAAAACTGACAATGCATTAATTAGTTCAAACGTCACTATAAAAACAGATGATTTATATGCGATTTAATTCTTCATCACAAACATAGCATGATGCAAAACATAAATATAGGATATTAACCCCTTCGCTGCTAGGCCTTTTCCCCTCCTGTGCTAAGCCTTTTTTGGGCGATTTGGGGTAGTGCGCGCTTAGGCCCCTGTAACTTTTTGACCACATTAGGTATCCATGCCAAATTTGCGTCCTTTTCTTCCAACATCTTGGGGATTCTAAAGGTACCCAGGGTTTGTGGATTCTCCTACAGGGTTCCCAGAAATTAGTCAAAATACAGCAAAACTTTGTTTTTTTTGTGAAAAATTGGAAAAACGGACTGCAAATGAAAGCTTCTGGGTTTTTCTCTGCAAATGGTATCAAAAAAGGGTTTGTGGGGCTGAAATCACCATTTCTACAGCTTTTAGGGAATGACAGAATTTTGTTAGAAAACCAACATTTTGTACACAGTTTTGGCATTTTTCTGGGACATACCCTATTTTTGCTATTTTTTGTGCTTTCAACCTCCTTCCAGTTAACGGTAGAAATGGGTGCAAAAACAATAATGGATCCTGGGAAGCTATACATTTTTGAAAAGTAGACAAAATTCTGAATTCAGCAAGGGGTCATTTGTGTAGATCCATCAAGGTTTCTTTATAGAAACTTACAGGTAAATATAGGAAAAATTAAAAATTTGTTGAAAAAAGCAGCATTTTGAGTCAACGTTTTCACCTGTAACTTCTTCGAATTATGACATCTCTTTGAAAGCAATGTACCGTTACATCCGGTGGACCTTCCTGGTTGTGGGGACATATAGGACTTGTAGGTTCACCAAGAGCCCAACGAACCCAGAGTAGAAAACTGCGCAGCATTTTGTAATGTTTTTTTTTTTGTTCCGGGTATATAGCAATTATTGTGGGAAAATGTATACATGGAAAAATCGGTATGAAAGACACCTATGTATTTCTGAAATGGGAACAAATTACAGAGTTTAGAAACAGTGCATATTTGTACATTTTCGAAATTGGGAATACTCATATTTGCATGACAATTATTGGTCATTTTTCAAAATGATTTTTTTTTTACACAATGTCTTTCATTTGGAAGGGAGAAATGCATCAAAAATCAATAGGTAATAACAGTTGCTTTACAAATCTGAACTACCCTAAGTCTCCCGATAAAAATGGTACCTCACTTGTGTGGGTAGGCATAGTGCCCATGACAGGAAGTGGCTCAAAACCTAGGGTGAACTCACCACATTTTCACACTGAAAATTTACACTTTATTTGCGAAGAGTCTAGCTGTAGTTTTTGAACCTTAGCCCTGCCGGCACCTAGGGAAACCTAGCAAACCTATACATTTTTGAAAACTAGACACCCAGGGGAATCCAGGATGGGGTGACTTGACTGCCTCCCACCATGGTCTGTTACCCAGAATCCCTTGCAAACGGAAAAAATTGACAAAAAAAACACATTTTCCCCACATTTCTGTGATGGAAAGTTCTGGAATCTGCGTGGATCCACAAATTTCCTCCCACCCCGCGTTCCCCAAAGTCCTACGAGAAAAATGGTACCTCACTTGTGCGGGTCGGCCTAGTGCCCGCGACAGGAAACGGCGCAAAACGCAACGTGGTTTTGCAGTGAAAAATGACCCTTTTTTTGGCAAAGTGACTAGCTGTAGATTTTGAACCCTAGCCCTGCCGGCACCTAGGGAAACCTAGCAAACCTATACATTTTTGAAAACTAGACATCCAGGGGAATCCAGGATGGGGTGACTTGACTGCCTCCCACCATGGTCTGTTACCCAGAATCCCTTGCAAACGTAAAAAATTGACAAAAAAAACACATTTTCCCCACATTTCTGTGATGGAAAGTTCTGGAATCTGCGTGGATCCACAAATTTCCACCCACCCCGCGTTCCCCAAAGTCCTACGAGAAAAATGGTACCTCACTTGTGCGGGTCGGCCTAGTGTCCGCGACAGGAAACGGCGCAAAACGCAACGTGGTTTTACAGTGAAAAATTACCCTTTTTTTGGCAAAGTGACTAGCTGTAGATTTTGAACCCTAGCCCTGCCGGCACCTAGGGAAACCTAGCAAACCTATACATTTTTGAAAACTAGACACCCAGGGGAATCCAGGATGGGGTGACTTGACTGCCTCCCACCATGGTCTGTTACCCAGAATCCCTTGCAAACGTAAAAAATTGACAAAAAAAACACATTTTCCCCACATTTCTGTGATGGAAAGTTCTGGAATCTGCGTGGATCCACAAATTTCCACCCACCCCGCGTTCCCCAAAGTCCTACGAGAAAAATGATACCTCACTTGTGCGGGTCGGCCTAGTGCCCGCGACAGGAAACGGCGCAAAACGCAACGTGGTTTTGCAGTGAAAAATGACCCTTTTTTTGGCAAAGTGACTAGCTGTAGATTTTGAACCCTAGCCCTGCCGGCACCTAGGGAAACCTAGCAAACCTATACATTTTTGAAACTAGACACCCAGGGGAATCCAGGATGGGGTGACTTGACTGCCTCCCACCATGGTCTGTTACCCAGAATCCCTTGCAAACGTAAAAAATTGACAAAAAAAACACATTTTCCCCACATTTCTGTGATGGAAAGTACTGGAATCTGCGTGGATCCACAAATTTCCACCCACCCCGCGTTCCCCAAAGTCCTACGAGAAAAATGGTACCTCACTTGTGCGGGTCGGCCTAGTGCCCGCGACAGGAAACGGCGCAAAACGCAACGTGGTTTTGCAGTGAAAAATGACCCTTTTTTTGGCAAAGTGACTAGCTGTAGATTTTGAACCCTAGCCCTGCCGGCACCTAGGGAAACCTACCAAACCCACGCATTTCTGAAAACTAGACACCCGGCGGCTTCCAGGGAGGTATGGCTTGCGTGGATCCCCCAACGTTTCCTTACCCAGAATCCCCTGAAAACCTCAGTTTTTGCTCAAAAAATCATTTTTTTCACACATTTTGGGGTGGGAAAGTAGTGGCATCACCGGGCTCACACAAATTTACCACCACCCAGCGTTCCCCTAGGTCTCCCGGTAAAAATGGTGCCTCACTTGTGTGGGAGGCCCAAGTACCCGCGGCAGGCAAGGGCCCAAAACGTAGTGAGGCGACATCAAAATGGCCTATCGCCAAACCACCTGGTTTTGCAAGGGGGGTCACTTTGGTTTTTGGCCCGGTGCGCGGCGGCCATCTAGGGAAACCTACCAAACCCACGCATTTCTGAAAACTAGACACCCGGCGGCTTCCAGGGAGGTATGGCTCGCGTGGATCCCCCAATGTTTCCTTACCCAGAATCCCCTGCAAACCTCAATTTTTGTTCAAAAAATCACTTTTTTCACACATTTTGGGGTGGGAAAGTAGTGGCATCACCGGGCTCACACAAATTTACCACCACCCAGCGTTCCCCCAGGTCTCCCGGTAAAAATGGTGCCTCACTTGTGTGGGAGGCCCAAGTACCCGCGGCAGGCAAGGACAACAAACATAGTGAGGCGGCATCAAAATGGCCTATCGCCAAACCACCTGGTTTTGCAAGGGGGGTCACTTTGGTTTTTGGCCCGGTGCACGGTGGCCATCTAGGGAAACCTACCAAACCCACGCATTTCTGAAAACTAGACACCCGGCGGCTTCCAGGGAGGTATGGCTTGTGTGGATCCCCCAACGTTTCCTTACCCAGAATCCCCTGCAAACCTCAATTTTTGCTCAAAAAATCACTTTTTTCACACATTTTGGGGTGGGAAAGTAGTGGCATCACCGGGCTCACACAAATTTACCACCACCCAGCGTTCCCCCAGGTCTCCCGGTAAAAATGGTGCCGCACTTGTGTGGGAGGCCCAAGTACCCGCGGCAGGCAAGGGCCCAAAACGTAGTGAGGCGACATCAAAACGGCCTATCGCCAAACCACCTGGTTTTGCAAGGGGGGTCACTTTGGTTTTTGGCCCGGTGCGCGGCGGCCATCTAGGGAAACCTACCAAACCCACGCATTTCTGAAAACTAGACACCCGGTGGCTTCCAGGGAGGTATGGCTTGCGTGGATCCCCCAACGTTTCCTTACCCAGAATCCCCTGCAAACCTCAATTTTTGCTCAAAAAAATCACTTTTTTCACACATTTTGGGGTGGGAAAGTAGTGGCATCACCGGGCTCACACAAATTTACCACCACCCAGCGGTCCCCCAGGTCTCCCGGTAAAAATGGTGCCTCACTTGTGTGGGAGGCCCAAGTACCCGCGGCAGGCAAGGGCCCAAAACGTAGTGAGGCGACATCAAAATGGCCTATTGCCAAACCACCTGGTTTTGCAAGGGGGGTCACTTTGGTTTTTGGCCCGGTGCGCGGCGGCCATCTAGGGAAACCTAGCAAGCCCACGCATTTCTGAAAACTAGACACCCGGCGGCTTCCAGGGAGGTATGGCTTGCGTGGATCCCCCAACGTTTCCTTACCCAGAATCCCCTGCAAACCTCAATGTTTGCTCAAAAAATCACTTTTTTCACACATTTTAGGGTGGGAAAGTAGTGGCATCACCGGGCTCACACAAATTTACCACCACCCAGTGTTCCCCCAGGTCTCCCGGTAAAAATGGTGCCTCACTTGTGTGGGAGGCCCAAGTACCCGCGGCAGGCAAGGACAACAAACGTAGTGAGGCGACATCAAAATGGCCTATCGCCAAACCACCTGGTTTTGCAAGGGGGGTCACTTTGGTTTTTGGCCCGGTGCGTGGCGGCCATCTAAGAAAACCTAGCAAACCCACGCATTTCTGAAAACTAGACACCCGGCGGCTTCCAGGGAGGTATGGCTTGCGTGGATCCCCCAACGTTTCCTTACCCAGAATCCCCTGCAAACCTTAATTTTTGCTCAAAAAATCACTTTTTTCACACATTTTGGGGTGGGAAATTAGTGGCATCACCGGGCTCACACAAATTTACCACCACCCAGCGTTCCGCCAGGTCTCCCGGTAAAAATGGTGCCTCACTTGTGTGGGAGGCCCAAGTACCCGCGGCAGGCAAGGGCCCAAAACGTAGTGAGGCGACATCAAAATGGCCTATCGCCAAACAACCTGGTTTTGCAAGGGGGGTCACTTTGGTTTTTGGCCCGGTGCGCGGCGGCCATCTAGGGAAACCTAGCAAACCCATGCATTTCTGAAAACTAGACACCCGGCGGATTCCAGGGAGGTATGGCTTGCGTGGATCCCCCAACGTTTCCTTACCCAGAATCCCCTGCAAACCTCAATTTTTGCCCAAAAAATCACTTTTTTCACACATTTTGGGGTGGGAAAGTAGTGGCATCACCGGGCTCACACAAATTTACCACCACCCAGCGTTCCCCCAGGTCTCCCGGTAAAAATGGTGCCTCACTTGTGTGGGAGGCCCAAGTACCCGCGGCAGGCAAGGGCCCAAAACGTAGTGAGGCGACATCAAAATGGCCTATTGCCAAACCACCTGGTTTTGCAAGGGGGGTCACTTTGGTTTTTGGCCCGGTGCGCGGCGGCCATCTAGGGAAACCTAGCAAACCCACGCATTTCTGAAAACTAGACACCCGGCGGCTTCCAGGGAGGTATGGCTTGCGTGGATCCCGCAACGTTTCCTTACCCAGAATCCCTGCAAACCTCAATGTTTGCTCAAAAATCACTTTTTTCACACGTTTTGGGGTGGGAAAGTAGTGGCATCACCGGGCTCACACAAATTTACCACCACCCAGCGTTCCCCCAGGTCTCCCGGTAAAAATGGTGCCTCACTTGTGTGGGAGGCCCAAGTACCCGCGGCAGGCAAGGACAACAAACGTAGTGAGGCGATATCAAAATGGCCTATCGCCAAACCACCTGGTTTTGCAAGGGGGGTCACTTTGGTTTTTGGCCCGGTGCGTGGCGGCCATCTAGGGAAACCTAGCAAACCCATGCATTTCTGAAAACTAGACACCCAGCGGCTTCCAGGGAGGTATGGCTTGCGTGGATCCCCCAACGTTTCCTTACCCAGAATCCCCTGCAAACCTTAATTTTTGCTCAAAAAATCACTTTTTTCACACATTTTGGGGTGGGAAAGTAGTGGCATCACTGGGCTCACACAAATTTACCACCACCCAGCGGTCCCCCAGGTCTCCCGGTAAAAATGGTGCCTCACTTGTGTGGGAGGCCCAAGTACCCGCGGCAGGCAAGGGCCCAAAACGTAGTGAGGCGACATCAAAATGGCCTATCGCCAAACCACCTGGTTTTGCAAGGGGGGTCACTTTGGTTTTTGGCCCGGTGCGCGGCGGCCATCTAGGGAAACCTAGCAAACCCATGCATTTCTGAAAACTAGACACCCGGCGGCTTCCAGGGAGGTATGGCTTGCGTGGATCCCCCAACGTTTCCTTACCCAGAATCCCCTGCAAACCTTAATTTTTGCTCAAAAAATCACTTTTTTCACACATTTTGGGGTGGGAAAGTAGTGGCATCACCGGGCTCACACAAATTTACCACCACCCAGCGTTCCCCCAGGTCTCCCGGTAAAAATGGTGCCTCACTTGTGTGGGAGGCCCAAGTACCCGCGGCAGGCAAGGACAACAAACGTAGTGAGGCGACATCAAAATGGCCTATCGGCAAACCACCTGGTTTTGCAAGGGGGGTCACTTTGGTTTTTGGCCCGGTGCGTGGCGGCCATCTAGGGAAACCTAGCAAACCCACGCATTTCTGAAAACTAGACACCCGGCGGCTTCCAGGGAGGTATGGCTTGCGTGGATCCCCCAACGTTTCCTTACCCAGAATCCCCTGCAAACCTTAATTTTTGCTCAAAAAATCACTTTTTTCACACATTTTGGGGTGGGAAAGTAGTGGCATCACCGGGCTCACACAAATTTACCACCACCCAGCGGTCCCCCAGGTCTCCCGGTAAAAATGGTGCCTCACTTGTGTGGGAGGCCCAAGTACCCGCGGCAGGCAAGGGCCCAAAACGTAGTGAGGCGACATCAAAATGGCCTATCGCCAAACAACCTGGTTTTGCAAGGGGGGTCACTTTGGTTTTTGGCCCGGTGCGCGGCGGCCATCTAGGGAAACCTAGCAAACCCATGCATTTCTGAAAACTAGACACCCGGCGGCTTCCAGGGAGGTATGGCTTGCGTGGATCCCCCAACGTTTCCTTACCCAGAATCCCCTGCAAACCTCAATTTTTGCTCAAAAAATCACTTTTTTCACACATTTTGGGGTGGGAAAGTAGTGGCATCACCGGGCTCACACAAATTTACCACCACCCAGCGTTCCCCCAAGTCTCCCGGTAAAAATGGTGCCTCACTTGTGTGGGAGGCCCAAGTACCCGCGGCAGGCAAGGACAACAAACGTAGTGAGGCGACATCAAAATGGCCTACCGCCAAACCACCTGGTTTTGCAAGGGGGGTCACTTTGGTTTTTGGCCCGGTGCGCGGCGGCCATCTAGGGAAACCTAGCAAACCCACGCATTTCTGAAAACTAGACACCCGGCGGCTTCCAGGGAGGTATGGCTTGCGTGGATCCCCCAACGTTTCCTTACCCAGAATCCCCTGCAAACCTAAATTTTTGCCCAAAAAATCACTTTTTTCACACATTTTGGGGTGGGAAAGTAGTGGCATCACCGGGCTCACACAAATTTACCACCACCCAGCGTTCCCCCAGGTCTCCCGGTAAAAATGGTGCCTCACTTGTGTGGGAGGCCCAAGTACCCGCGGCAGGCAAGGACAACAAACATATTGAGGCGACATCAAAATGGCCTATCGCCAAACCACCTGGTTTTGCAAGGGGGGTCACTTTGGTTTTTGGCCCGGTGCGCGGCGGCCATCTAGGGAAACCTAGCAAACCCACGCATTTCTGAAAACTAGACACCCGGCGGCTTCCAGGGAGGTATGGCTTGCGTGGATCCCCCAACGTTTCCTTACCCAGAATCCCCTGCAAACCTCAATTTTTGCCCAAAAAATCACTTTTTTCACACATTTTGGGGTGGGAAAGTAGTGGCATCACCAGGCTCACACAAATTTACCACCACCCAGCGTTCCCCCAGGTCTCCCGGTAAAAATGGTGCCTCACTTGTGTGGGAGGCCCAAGTACCCGCGGCAGGCAAGGACAACAAACGTATTGAGGCGACATCGAAATGGCCTACCTCCCTGGAAGCCGCCGGGTGTCTAGTTTTCAGAAATGCGTGGGTTTGCTAGGTTTCCCTAGATGGCCGCCGCGCACCGGGCCAAAAACCAAAGTGACCCCCCTTGCAAAACCAGGTGGTTTGGCGGTAGGCCATTTTGATGTCGCCTCACTACGTTTGTTGTCCTTGCCTGCCGCGGGTACTTGGGCCTCCCACACAAGTGAGGCACCATTTTTACCGGGAGACTTGGGGGAACGCTGGGTGGTGGTAAATTTGTGTGAGCCCGGTGATGCCACTACTTTCCCACCCCAAAATGTGTGAAAAAAGTGATTTTTTGAGCAAAAATTGAGGTTTGCAGGGGATTCTGGGTAAGGAAACGTTGGGGGATCCACGCAAGCCATACCTCCCTGGAAGCCGCCGGGTGTCTAGTTTTCAGAAATGCGTGGGTTTGCTAGGTTTCCCTAGATGGCCGCCGCGCACCGGGCCAAAAACCAAAGTGACCCCCCTTGCAAAACCAGGTTGTTTGGCGATAGGCCATTTTGATGTCGCCTCACTACGTTTGTTGTCCTTGCCTGCCGCGGGTACTTGGGCCTCCCACACAAGTGAGGCACCATTTTTACCGGGAGACCTGGGGGAATGCTGGGTGGTGGTAAATTTGTGTGAGCCCGGTGATGCCACTACTTTCCCACCCCAAAATGTGTGAAAAAAGTGATTTTTTGAGCAAAAATTGAGGTTTGCAGGGGATTCTGGGTAAGGAAACGTTGGGGGATCCACGCAAGCCATACCTCCCTGGAAGCCGCCGGGTGTCTAGTTTTCAGAAATGCGTGGGTTTGCTAGGTTTCCCTAGATGGCCGCCGCGCACCGGGCCAAAAACCAAAGTGACCCCCCTTGCAAAACCAGGTGGTTTGGCGATAGGCCATTTTGATGTCGCCTCACTACGTTTGTTGTCCTTGCCTGCCGCGGGTACTTGGGCCTCCCACACAAGTGAGGCACCATTTTTACCGGGAGACCTGGGGGAACGCTGGGTGGTGGTAAATTTGTGTGAGCCCGGTGATGCCACTACTTTCCCACCCCAAAATGTGTGAAAAAAGTGATTTTTTGGGCAAAAATTGAGGTTTGCAGGGGATTCTGGGTAAGGAAACGTTGGGGGATCCACGCAAGCCATACCTCCCTGGAAGCCGCCGGGTGTCTAGTTTTAAGAAATGCGTGGTTTTGCTAGGTTTCCCTAGATGGCCGCCGCGCACCGGGCCAAAAACCAAAGTGACCCCCCTTGCAAAACCAGGTGGTTTGGCGGTAGGCCATTTTGATGTCGCCTCACTACGTTTGTTGTCCTTGCCTGCCGCGGGTACTTGGGCCTCCCACACAAGTGAGGCACCATTTTTACCGGGAGACCTGGGGGAACGCTGGGTGGTGGTAAATTTGTGTGAGCCCGGTGATGCCACTACTTTCCCACCCCAAAATGTGTGAAAAAAGTGATTTTTTGAGCAAAAATTGAGGTTTGCAGGGGATTCTGGGTAAGGAAACGTTGGGGGATCCACGCAAGCCATACCTCCCTGGAAGCCGCCGTGTGTCTAGTTTTCAGAAATGCGTGGGTTTGCTAGGTTTCCCTAGGTGGCCGCCGCGCACCGGGCCAAAAACCAAAGTGACCCCCCTTGCAAAACCAGGTGGTTTGGCGATAGGCCATTTTGATGTCGCCTCACTACGTTTTGGGCCCTTGCCTGCCGCGGGTACTTGGGCCTCCCACACAAGTGAGGCACCATTTTTACCAGGAGACCTGGGGGAACGCTGGGTGGTGGTAAATTTGTGTGAGCCCCGTGATGCCACTACTTTCCCACCCCAAAATGTGTGAAAAAAGTGATTTTTTGAGCAAAAATTGAGGTTTACAGGGGATTCTGGGTAAGGAAACGTTGGGGGATCCACGCAAGCCATACCTCCCTGGAAGCCGCCGGGTGTCTAGTTTTCAGAAATGCGTGGGTTTGGTAGGTTTCCCTAGATGGCCGCCGCGCACCGGGCCAAAAACCAAAGTGACCCCCCTTGCAAAACCAGGTGGTTTGGCGATAGGCCATTTTGATGTCGCCTCACTACGTTTTGGGCCCTTGCCTGCCGCGGGTACTTGGGCCTCCCACACAAGTGAGGCACCATTTTTACCAGGAGACCTGGGGGAACGCTGGGTGGTGGTAAATATGTGTGAGCCCGGTGATGCCACTACTTTCCCACCCCAAAATGTGTGAAAAAAGTGATTTTTTGAGCAAACATTGAGGTTTGCAGGGGATTCTGGGTAAGGAAACGTTGGGGGATCCACGCAAGCCATACCTCCCTGGAAGCCACCGGGTGTCTAGTTTTCAGAAATGCATGGGTTTGGTAGGTTTCCCTAGATGGCCGCCGCGCACCGGGCCAAAAACCAAAGTGACCCCCGTTGCAAAACCAGGAGGTTTGGCGATAGGCCATTTTGATGTCGCCTCACTACGTTTTGGGCCCTTGCCTGCCACGGGTACTTGGGCCTCCCACACAAGTGAGGCACCATTTTCACCAGGAGACCTGGGGGAACGCTGGGTGGTGGTAAATTTGTGTGAGCCCGGTGATGCCACTACTTTCCCACCCCAAAATGTGTGAAAAAAGTGATTTTTTGAGAAAAAATTGAGGTTTACAGGGGATTCTGGGTAAGGAAACGTTGGGGGATCCACGCAAGCCATACCTCCCTGGAAGCCGCCGGGTGTCTAGTTTTCAGAAATGCGTGGGTTTGGTAGGTTTCCCTAGATGGCCGCCGCGCACCGGGCCAAAAACCAAAGTGACCCCCCTTGCAAAACCAGGTGGTTTGGCGATAGGCCATTTTGATGTCGCCTCAATACGTTTGTTGTCCTTGCCTGCCGCGGGTACTTGGGCCTCCCACTCAAGTGAGGCACCATTTTTACCGGGAGACCTGGGGGAACGCTGGGTGGTGGTAAATTTGTGTGAGCCCGGTGATGCCACTACTTTCCCACCCCAAAATGTGTGAAAAAAGTGTTTTTTTGGGCAAAAATTGAGGTTTGCAGGGGATTCTGGGTAAGGAAACGTTGGGGGATCCACGCAAGCCATACCTCCCTGGAAGCCGCCGGGTGTCTAGTTTTCAGAAATGCATGGGTTTGCTAGGTTTCCCTAGATGGCCGCCGCGCACCGGGCCAAAAACCAAAGTGACCCCCCTTGCAAAACCAGGTGGTTTGGCGGTAGGCCATTTTGATGTCGCCTCACTACGTTTGTTGTCCTTGCCTGCCGCGGGTACTTGGGCCTCCCACACAAGTGAGGCACCATTTTTACCGGGAGACCTGGGGGAACGCTGGGTGGTGGTAAATTTGTGTGAGCCCGGTGATGCCACTACTTTCCCACCCCAAAATGTGTGGAAAAAGTGTTTTTTTGAGCAAAAATTGAGGTTTGCAGGGAATTCTGGGTAAGGAAACGTTGGGGGATCCACGCAAGCCATACCTCCCTGGAAGCCGCCGGGTGTCTAGTTTTCAGAAATACGTGGGTTTGGTAGGTTTCCCTAGATGGCCGCCGAGCCCTGGGCAAAAAACCAAAGTAACCCCCCTTGCAAAACCAGATTAACTATTGTTACTACAGCGTGAGAATTTAGGAATAATACTGCAAAGAAAATGTGGCAGACAGTTTGAGGTTTACAGGACAATGGGGATAAAAAATATTTTTCAATTCACTAGAGAGACATCACCATGAACTCCCAAGGGTTTTCGACAATATCTACAGTTGGTGGGTTATTCTTACATGGAAAGTGTACCTTGGCAGAGAAACTAAAGACAAAGATTCCTGCACAACCATCTATTCCTCAAACACACACACATACTGGTTGGATTTGGCACGAGGGCGAGTCATGGTTCAGTGTATTAAATTTTATTAACAAGAGATTTCACAAAAATGAAATGCACTGTCAATAATTAAATTCACAAAAAACCAAACCAATGACTCGCTGCTCGTGAGCTGTAAAGCCACGTCAAGGCACCAACCACTTTACAGGCCATTCACACACCTTTCATACGTGATACAAACAAGACCATTCGCACCACCAGGTACAAAAGCAACACAGTACAAAAATCACCAAAAAGGGACAAGGTACACCCTGCTTCAGAAAGACAAATATTACTGCACAGCCATCTAACCCGCAAGCACACACACATACTGGTTGGATTTGGCACGAGGGTGAGTGATGGTTCAGTAGATAAAATTGTATTAGCAAGTGATTTCACAAAACATGAAATACACTGGTAATAATTGAAAGGGCGAGAAACTGAACCATTGACTCACAGCTCGTGAGCTGTAAAGCCACGACAAGGCACCAACCTCTTTACAGGCCATTCATACACCTTTCATACGTGTGAGACATACAAAACCATTCACACCGCCAGCCGCGGGCCCATCACATAACAAAACTCACACCAGCACACAGCGCCATTCAAGGGCCCATCACTTTCACACGCCCACAATCCAGACACAGCAACTACACAGGCTGAAGGATTGCGTGGAGTGGCACTCAGCTAGCATTGTGTGTAGTGACCAGCAGAAAGTCACTACTCACACACAGCCAGCCAAGCACCAGTCGACACACACCGCTAGCCAAACGCCAGTCCACGCACACCGCTAGCCAAGCGCCAGTCCAGGCACACCGCCATCCAATCGCCAGTCCAGGCACACCGGCAGCCAATCGCCAATCCACCTACACCGCCAGCCAAGCTCCAGTCCACGGACACCACCAGCCAAGCACCAGTCCGCACACACCACCAGTCCACGCACACCGCCAGCCAAGTACCAGTCCACGCACACCGCCAGCCAAGCACCATTCCACGCACACCGCCAGCCAAGCTCCAGTCCACGCACACCACCAGACAAGCTCCAGTCCATGGACACCACCAGCCAAGCTCCAGTCCACGGACACCACCAGCCAAACACCAGTCCGCACACACCACCAGTCCACACACACCGCCAGCCAAGTACCAGTCCACGCACACCGCCAGCCAAGCACCATTCCACGCACACCGCCAGCCAAGCACCATTCCACGCACACCGCCAGCCAAGCACCATTCCACGCACACCACCAGCCACGCACCAGTCCACGCACACCGCCAGTCCATGCACACCGCCAGTCCACGCACACCGTCAGCCAAGCACCATTCCACACACACCACCAACCAAGTGCCAGTCCACACACACCAACAGCCAAGCGCAAGCCTACACACACCGCCATCACATTTTGGATTTTTTTAGAAAAAAAAAAACACAAACAAATTGCAAATAGATACAAATCTTCTAACAGAAAATCAGCAACTAAATACATTGCACTAACACCAACCTTGAAACAGAATCATATTTTCCAAAGAATACAGACCAGGCAGTTCACTTTACCACTCATGAATGTTCCCAGAAATTTTTACGCGTGTGGTACGCTCTGAAACAAGCAGGGAGACACAGTGCAGGATGAGAGGGACAATCGGGGCAGTACATACGACTCTCCTTCCGCAAACCTCTTCGCCAACAGACTCTACATCTCCTACTGGGAAAATCTTTTGCGGGTGTGGGAGGAATGTGATCTGGAAAGTGGCATTCTTTCAATCTAGCAACATCCTCCACCAGTCCAACTCTAGGAACACTTGCCTGTTCCACTACAACAAGGCTGCCTATTACAGACTCCTGAAACTTAGCAAAAGTCATCTTTGACTCAGGGCAAGAATCCTGGAACACAACAAAAGCATTAAACATTGCCAAGTGGAAAAGATGGATAGCCAACTTCTTGTACCAAATGTAAGCCTTACGAAGAGCAGCGTAAGGTTCCAACCTCTGATCTACTCTGTCAACACCACCCATGTGCCTATTATAGTCTAAAATGCACACAGGTTTGCGCACTTCAGCGACCTGACCCCAAACAGTCACAGGTGCAGTGCTTTCATCATGGATGGAAGTCAGCATGTAGACATCTCTCCTGTCTGTAAACTTCACAGCAAGAAGCTCCTGGCAACGCAACGCACTGCACTGTCCCCGCACAAGCTTTTGACAAACAAGTTCTTTCGGAAAACCTTTACGGTTACAGCGGATTGTGCCACAAGCAAAAGTGTCCACTTTGGCCAATTCCCTGAACAACCGCACACCAGTGTAGAAGTTATCTACATATAAATGGTGGCCTTTGTTAAAAAATCCTCTACCAAGTTCCCAAACAATTTTCTCAGTCACTCCAAAAGTGGACGGACAACCAGGGAGGTTAAACCTAGATTCCTTACCGGTGTACACCCTGAAATTAGAGACATATCCAGTCCTACTGTCACACAGCATATACAGCTTTATTCCATAGCGTGCCCTCTTACTAGGAATGTATTGCCTAAAAACCAAGCGGCCCTTGAACAACACCAAAGACTCATCCACTGCAATTTCTCTACCAGGGGCATAAATCTCAGAAAATCGATCAACAAAGTGATCAAGGACAGGCCTAATCTTAAAAAGACGGTCACAATCAGGGTGATCTCGTGGCAACGCTAAACCATTATCAACAAAGTGCATCATCCGAAGCAGAAGCAAATACCTGTCACGACTCATGACTGCCGGAAAAATAGACGTTGCCATCAAGGGACTGCTAGACCAATATGAAGCCAATGATGGCTTCCTTAGCAAGCCCATCAAAAAAGTTAAACCCAAGAACTTCTTCATCTCTTCAACATTTGTGGGAGTCCACCGGGTAGCTCTAGAGTGTGGCTTAAGACTGGCACTGTTGTCCCTCAAAAACTGTTCGGCATACAAATTAGTCTGCTCAACAATCTCTGCCAAAAACACATCGTCCATAAACAACTGAAAAAAATTTACAGGCAAAAAGTTCTCAGTATTCACTCTAGACCCTGGAACACCAGTAAACTCTGGAAATTCCGGCTGCACCATGCCAGGGGCAACCCAGAGGTCATCACTTTCAACGGGAAGACTTGCAGCCCCAGCCTGCAGCCCAGATGCCTCTTGCCGCACTACACCAACGGGAAGCCTTGCAGCCCCAGCCTGCAGCCCAGATGCCTCTTGCCGCACTACACCAACGGGAAGCCTTGCAGCCCCAGCCTGCAGCCCAGATGTCTCTTGCCGCACTACACCAACAGGAAGCCTTGCAGCCGCAGGCTGCAGCCCAGATGCCTCTTGCCGCACTATCGGCACATCAGTCTCCTCCTCTAACACAGGCACTTCATCCGCACTAAGAGTATCTTCATCATCCGATGACCCCATACGGAGAGAAAACTCACTGCCAGAATCGTCCCCTGCCTCCTCTCCCTCAGAAGCAGAGTCAGTCTCTGACCCAATATCAGAGGAAGACTCAAACAGCAAACCAACAACCTGCTGAGCAGTCATCCTGCGGCTAGCCATTATACTTACTAAGATAGAAGACTGCACAAACAAGTCAACAACAACCAACAATCTGCAAACCAAGTAAGTAAAGAAATGTGTACCTTTTATCACAAAGATCAATGTACTCAAAAACTATACAATCCAATTACAAGAGACAGCTGCACTCACCAGAAACAAACTCTGCAGTGACACAGCAAAGACCAACGATATCAAACTAGAAAGAAGAAAAAAAAACAAATTACTCACAAGACAACAAAATACACATCGAGCACCAATGCAAAAAGTTTTTGACACTCAAAAACCAAACATACTGCTATTATTACACCATTTGCAAAAAAAAAACAGGCAGAGAAATCAAACACATTTACATTGTACAAAAAAACAGTCTCTTACCAAACTACACAAACAGCAGAACCACCAGTAACAAAACGTCAACGTGAAAAGACGAAAAGCCTTCACCTAGAACAAAAAAGTAAACAAAAAAAAAACATTACAATTGGAAATCACAAAAAATATAAGAATAAACATTATAACATGCCATGTCACTACCCAAATGGTCAATCGGGTTGTGTGCCAGGTGGGTCAGAAAACAGCAGGAAAAAAAAGGCTACTCAGTCCCGGGGCGGGTGAGCCAAATACATATAACAAATTGCACCCTGGAAGCGAGGGGTCACTTCTATTTCTAATTGAACTAATTCCCTGGTGTCTAGTGGGCTTTTCTGCCCCCAATAGGAGCAGAAACGGCAAAAAAATAAAACCGATCTGCCCCCAGAGGGGGCAGAAAAGTCTTCAAAAAATTTAGGGGCCCAAGGAAGCGACCCTTGCCCAAGGGGTCGCTTCCTACAATAATATTTATATCCCTGGTGTCTAGTGGGCTTTTCTGCCCCCCCCCTAGGAGCAGAAACGGACAGAAAGACGACCAATCTGCCCCCAGGGGGGGGCAGAAAAGTCTTTTAAATAATTAGGCCGCAAAGGAAGCGACCCTTGCCCAAGGGGTCGCTTCCTACATAAAGAAAAAGACATCCCTGGTGTCTAGTGGGCTTTTCTGCCCCCCCCTGGGGGCATAAACGGGCAGAAAGCGGACCGATCTGCCCCCAGGGGGGGCAGAAAAGTCTTCTAATTATTTTGCCACCCTAGGAAGTGACCCTTGCCCAAGGGGTCACTTCCTACATAACATAAAAGACATCCCTGGTGTCTAGTGGGCTTTTCTGCCCCCCCTGGGGGCATAAACGGGCAGAAAGAAGACCGATATGCCCCCAGGGGGGGCAGAAAAGTCTTCGAATTATTTTGCCCCCCAAGGAAGCGACCCTTGCCCAAGGGGTCGCTTCCTACATAACGAAATAGACATCCCTGGTGTCTAGTGGGCTTTTCTGCCCCCCCTGGGGGCAGAAACGGGCAGAAAGAAGACCGATCTGCCCCCAGGGGGGGCAGAAAAGTCTTCGAATTATTTGGGCCCCCAAGGAAGCGACCCTTGCCTAAGGGGTCGCTTCCTACATAACATAAACGACATCCCTGGTGTCTAGTGGGCTTTTCTGCCCCCCCTGGGTGCAGAAACGGGCAGAAAGCGGACCGATCTGCCCCCAGGGGGGGCAGAAAAGACTTCGAAAAATTTTGCACCCCAAGGAAGTGACCCTTGCCTAAGGGGTCGCTTCCCAAATTCAAAGAAACAAATCCCTGGTGTCTAGTGGGGCATCCCTACTCCACGATCGCGACGCTGTGCGCGATCGTGGAGCAGGAATGCCCTGTATTGAGACATCGGGGGAGAGGAAATACTCTTTCCTCTCCCCCGATGCCTCAATACAAAAGAAATCACCCCCGCGGCCCCCACCGGACAAGGGAACCTACCTGTTGCTGCCTTGGACGCGCTGGAAGTAATGGATTCCAGCGCGTCCAACGCTTCCTGATGATGCCGGCGCGCGCTGTGCGCGCTGACGTCATCAGAAAGCGTGGGGGGGCTCGGGGGTGGCAGCGGAAGCTCTTCCGCTGCCACCCCCGTAAGTGGGGGCACGATCGATGCACAAGGGGGGGAGCGCCAGCGCTTCCCCCAGGGGCTGTCCTCATGACGGAACGGTTCCGTCATGAGCACAGCCCAACCGATGCTCATGACGGAACCGTTCCGTCATGAGCATCGAAGGGGTTAATCCTCATAGGTACACATTGGTGTTCGGAAAAAGAAAGGAGGGAGTGAGTGCTCAGGGAGAGTTGGGTGAATGTGTGCAGGAACGGAAAGGTCATGTAGTTCAAATACATCCAAATCTTTAGAACCAAGTCACCTTCTAGTTCGGCAGAGAAACAAATCATAAACATAACATTCTAGGCACAGATAAACATGGCTCTGTTGCCTATGTTTGGTAGAAATAATAATGTGTCAACGTTTCGACCCCTGTTGTCATAAAGGTAGCTTCATCCTTATTGGGGGGTCTTCATCAGGACTCAGGGAAATTGTGAGGTAGGGGAGAGAGCACCATTACATGACAGCACATAGAATCTGGCTGTCTTTTTGAAGATGAGGGCCCGTAAGCTCTTGAGAGAACAATAAATAAATGGAGTTAGATTGATGGTGCCAAGAGTACACCTTAGTTTCCAGGTTAGGTTGATTAGTAACCGCCGGTGGCTCCAGATACACTTGGAATCGAAATGTTGACACATTATTATTTCTACCAAACATAGGCAACAGAGACATGTTTATCTGTGCCTAGAATGTTATGTTTATGATTTGTTTCTCTGCCGAACTAGACGGCGGATTGGTTCTAAATATTTGGATGTATTTGAACCACATGACCTTCCCGTTCCTGCACACATTCACCCAACTCTCCCTGAGCACTCACTCCCTCCTTTCTTTTTCCGAGCACCAATGTGTACCTATGAGGATTAATATCCTATATTTATGTTTTTCTTCATGCTATGTTTGTGATGAAGATTTAAATCGCATATAAATCATCTGTTTTTATAGTGACATTTGAACTAATTAATGCATTGGAAGTTTTCTGTATGTACAGAGATTTGAAATACATTTGTCCACGGTGACCTTTTCTTTTGTACCGTCAAATCATCCAGTAATCACCAGGAATCGCCAGATATCACCAGGAATTGCCAGGGTGTGTTTTCCAGTAACTAAATCATCACCAAAATGTTGTGAGTACAGATTGAAGGAACCACAGGATTCCGATTGAGGTTGGAACTGGATCTTTAATTGAGAAACACAACCTGGCATCGATCCACTCCAAGAAGCGAGGGAAAACTGACTTCTCTGGAGAGTTCTTAGCCTCACATTCTAGAATACTTCAACCCCGTCCTCTCTGCCTTACAATGGCTTTTGAGACACAAGCCAAGTTCAAACTGAGATTGCACACCTACCTTAACAAAGCCTCATACCTCAGAGACCTAATTAAAATCTCTGGCAGCAAACATAGTCGATAACTGAGGGATACACTCCTTCTTGAAAGTTCTTGAGTCAGAAAACTGAACGCAAATCATTTTTAGGGGCAATCAGCATCTTCAGGAACTCTTTTCTTAGCGACCTCAATCTTTTTTTTTTTTTATTCCTGTTTTATATAGTGCAAACACGACACAAAGGCAATGGAGCTAATTACATGAGCTCCAGTTATATTATACAAGGTCACATTCATATTTTTTGAGGCACAGAAATTAAGTGATTTACCCGGAATCATAGAATGTTGAGCCGATGACGAGATTCGAACCAGGGTTCCCAGTCTCAAAGTTTTCAGCTCTGTCCATAACATCCTCTCCCTTTATTGAATTGAATTCCAACCTGTTGTCCTTCCATCAACAGTTAAAGAGTCACCTGTTCAAATGATATCTTCCCAGTACATAGATTTCTACCATTGCATGGACATGTTTATTCTGTGGGTTCCCTTTTTCATTGAAAGTTGACAATACCTCTGCAGTTACATATAATAGTTGGTCACTTGTGCAGCACTCATACATTTTCTAATTATGAGGCACTATAGAAAAGGTTGAAATAAATTAGGAAATCCTGCCATGAAAACTTTATTCAACAGTTGTTGGACATCCAGGAGCAATTAAACCAAGTCCCACAGGTTCAACTACAACAAGCACAAAATGACACCGGGTGGTATTATAGAAGTGCCCTGAAGGCGCAACAGGCATTTGTGCCCGCTTTGTGAGCCCCCAGGCCCTTTGGTATTACAGAAGGGGCTACAGACACTTGTGCGTCCTCTTCTGTAATACCGATAGTGCTGGCGCACATAAAGCGCCAATGCTATCTTCATAGGGTGTTCCCTCATTTGCATTGGGCGTGACCCCATGCAGGAATCCCTTCTCTCTGCTGCACCTGGGCCGTATCATAGACAGGGGCGTGGAGGCAAAGAAGCCATCAGGAGGCACACTGTCCATGCGCCCACTGTTGGCAGACCTTTGGAGGTGGGGAAAGGGGGACCCATGGGCCCCCCAGACATCCCCTTGCAGGTGGGCGTAGTCACTCACTGCAGCTGCCTGCAAAGGGTCCTTTCTTCCCTCTTCAATGTAAAGGCAGGTTGCCGTCTGCACTGTGAAAACATGGAGCGGCTTCAAAACAGCTGCTCCATTTTTCATAGGAATGCGGTGCCCGCAGGGCAGCTCGAGTTCGGGGCTGCCATGGGGCCAGCGCATTCACCATAATGTGGTGCATTTTCATTGTTTTTGCAGGGTGCACCTTTTAAAAGGTGCGCCCGGCGCAAACAATTAAAATGCGCCGTTGGCATAATATGGGCCCAGGTGTTGCAATAAGCTCTTTGGGTGCAGGGAGCCAGACGTGTCTCTTCCCATGAAAATCATCAGGAAATCTTCCTCCAACTCACAGATGTAATCGCAGCCTAAGGATTGCAATAGAATATTCTATAATCCATACAAATATATATATGCATGGTGATGATCTGGAGCTGTATCATTCATAAGGTGCATTTTCCTTGCTTGCGCAGGGCTCACCTATTAAAAGGTGTGCCCGGTGCAAACAAGGAAAATGCGCCGTATTAGGATGAATGCTCTGCACCCAAGGCAGCCGCAAACTCGTGCTGCCCCTAGGGCAGCACATTCATGTGAAAAAGGGAGCGGCTGCTTTGAAGCCACTCTGTTTCACAATGCAGGCGTCAACTCGCCTGCACTTTTAAGGGGTATTGGAGATCCCCTTGCAGGCGGTTGCAGTAAGTAAATGTAAATGTCAAGGTACTTATAGAGCGCACTGTCACCAGACGGACACCTTGCGGTGTTGCCTTTGCGGTTTCCTGGCGCTGATACTCATACCGCTGTGGAACCCCTCCTGGATTTCCCTGTGAAGTGTCCACTCCTGGGCACCCCCAGGGTGAAGCCAGGCATCCTTAGCGCTGTTGGGGCCGGTGTGGAGGCTAAGCAAGCTATTGCCCAGAGTTGCAGCGTGGGGCCCGTGATTAGAATAGGCACCGAGGCGAGAATAGACAGGTCCGAGGAAATTGAGCCCGAGCCCCGCCGAGGCGGGACTCGAACCCTGGTCCCTGGCCAGAACTCTGCTTCAGGGTCTGCCGCTCTAACCATTGAGCCACACTCCTCCTGCACCTGCCTGCAAAGGGGTGTCTGGAGGATTCATGGGACCACCTTTCCCCTTCAAGGGGGCAAACATCAGGGGGCACACTGACAGTGCACCACCTTTTAGGTGGCACACTATCAGTGCACCTCCTGACAACTTCTTTGGAACTGCGCCCGTGTCTGCAATACAGCGCGGGTGCAGAGGCAAATAGATTCCCTCATTTGCATGGGGCTACGCCCCTATGTAAATACAGAAACGCCCTCTGATGATAGCACTGGTGCTTTATGTGCGCCAGCACTATCGGTATTGCAGAAGAGGATGCACAAGAGTCTGCGGCCCCTGCTGTAATACCAAAGTGCCCTGGAGCATGCAAAGCAGGTTCAAGCACCCGTTGCACCCCCGGGGCACTTCTGTAATAGGCCCCCTGGATAATTGTTTTACTATGTTTGGGGGAGACCCAAGACTATATGGGCTCCTCAACGTACAGGATAGCCAGCTCGCATATCAAGTAGCAAATGCCAGCTACCCTGCGAGCTTGCAATCCCCAAATGACTGGGCTTTGATGGCGAAACATAAAGAATTAAATTCCATGGATTGTGGCATGGTACCACTAAGATACTGAAACAGACACACTATAGTACCAAATATACTGCCAACAAATGGTTGCATGTTCAGAAAAACGAGATATGTGGGCTGAAAAGATTCAATCGCAGTCATGGTGATATGTCCAATAGACCATTGCTAACGGCCTACAAAGCAATGATCCCCTCACAAACTCCAATATGGTGCAGAAATCCTTTGCATAGTTGGTAAAAGCTCTTGGGATAAGAATGAAGGGAAATGCTTAAAATCACTATCCCTCCCTAGTTCTTCAATGATCAACGCGATTAGATTGGAACTAGGTCTGACCGCGTGGAATGTCCAGGTGCAATTAAGCCTACTTAGATTCTGGAATCGTTTTGGTTCTGGGGAGGTTACAAAAGTGTCCCAATGGTGTATGAAGGAGATTCAGCTCAGTGAGTTAAAATGGGCTAAAGCTACAAGAAGTAAACTCCAGACCATTTGTGACCATCTGAATGTGAAAATAGATCCGCAGTCATTGCAAATCGATGTAATAAAGAGTGTACTTAAATTGCAGGCAAAGGAATTGTCTAGAGCAGTAGGCCGGGAGTACCTGAGTAAGAAAGACTCTGTAAAGTTTATGAGTAATAGCTGGGAGAAAGAAATCAGTTACCCCTACCTAGACACAGTACCGAACCAATGGCTGAGAATGGACGTTTTTAGGATAAGAATTGGTATTAACCCGGCCTTAACAAATAGTTTAATAAAATCAGGCTTGATGCAACCAGATGGAAAATGTACGTGTAAGATAGGGACGAAATGTAATATTTTACACATTTTATTGGATTGCCAACATTTTTTAAACCTTCGTAAACTGATTTTATGTCCAACTTTTTTAACCCGTTCGACGCTTGTGACGGAGCGGTTCCGTCACGTGCGTCGGTTGCGCTGTGCGCTTGACGGAACCGATCCGTCATGGCCCCGCCCGCGCACGGAATCTTCAGCGCGGCGCAGAAATCCGCGCCGCGCTGAAGGGGTTAAAATATGATGTAAGGTCGCGTACACAAGCATGGGAGCTTCTTGCTGATATGGAAAACTTAGATGCTGCGATAGCTATTGGAAAATATATGCAGGGTGTAAATAGGTCCCCTGCTTGATTATAAGTTTAAGCGGAGCTATGAGTTTTGCGATTTAAAATGAAATTTTACTGTTTTACAATTCTGCTAGAAAAACTGTTAGGAATGAAGTTTTAAGAAAAATAGATGTTAATGCATGGGAACCTTGATTTCTAATGCTTAGGAAAATGAACTTTCTAATGTTTTAGACTTTTTAAAATTATTGTTGTATTGGAGCAATACACAAAATCTCGTCCTCCCCCCAAACTAGATTGGGTGAAGCAATACCTCAAACAGACCCTGGCTGGAGCAGTCAAGTTAGCCAAAATGCAAAATCAAGCTGCAGAAGGGTGCAGAACTGAGGCCGCTCTACGGCCTAGACATATCCCAAGTATCACAGAAGATCAAAGCCACTCTCAGAACATTCAGGAGTTACAGTAAAACTAGTAGGGCCTATTCCTCTTTGTAGGGACTGCACCGGAAGATGCATTATTCTCCTATGTCCTCATTGCTATGAATGTGACACATGGGGGCACATCGAACATATGTCCTAATAATGGAAAACCAGAGCCCATGGATGTGAGCTTGGTTTAGAGTACACTATAAAGACAAATCCACAGGAGGACACACATTTCCATATCATTATTATTATTATTATTATTATTAGTCTATTATAGTTATTTCTACAGTGCAGCGTTCACTCTTTTGAGTCTTTTGTTTCTACTAGGTTGTAATGTACACTAATGAAAACGCCAGATCAAACGGAAGCAAATGGCCTGAGTTTAGATTAGAATACTAGATTAGAATACTTGCTAGAGATATTTTAGTTGTTTATTAGACCAAAAAGAATAAAACATGCAGAGATCCCAACTAAAAGCTGACAAAGAAATAAAGAGGACTGCAGAGTGAACATCCATGTCTTGAGTTTTTTTTTTGTAAAAGTTCAGATGATATGTCTAAGACTACCTTCCACAGCTGAGCTCCTCAAGATCCTGCTGCATTGGTTGGGAAAATAAGCATTCCATCTGCTTCCAAAGACAATATATTTCCCTTAAGGCAACAGGGTAGGACCTCCGGAGTAAATCAGATAGGACTGGGGGAGAAAACACGGTACTATAGCAATTATTGGAACAAGGAGATACAATATTTTCCACAGGTTCCAAAACCACAACTGTAATTGAACCCCATGTCAAAACAAAGAAATGAATATACATTAAGAGAAGAGGGATGCACAACCCTGCTTGGAGTGGTTATCATTGAACCATCCTATAGTAATTGGTACTACTGGTTATTTTAGCGTCTAAACCAAATTGATCCATGAGATTCTACATAGCTTTTAGACAGGTTAACAATGTCACTGAATTGAATGCCTATCCAGGCCCATAGATTATGAGCTAGTAAAATTGGGCAAGATGTAAAAAGGGTTTTAGGGTTTGTAAACCTTCTGGTTATGAAGATGAGAGGGTTTGCTAATGCTAAAAGCCTTTTACTTATGTACTAAATGCTCTTAATGATTTGAAAACGTGTTTCTGAATCCCTAAATGTGTTTAGAAATGGGCGAGTTGTAGGAGTCCTTTCCCAATACTGAATCTGTATCATATGTTTCAATCCTTTGTGATGGAAATCCAGTCACAAAACATTGCTATTTTCCCCCTAGGGCCCATTCCCCTTTGTGAATATACAAATAAAGTTCAGTTAAGAGGAGGCAAGGGTCCATTAAGTCACTTCCTCCCCCGAAACAACAAACAAAGAAAAAAGAAACTTTTCAAAAAATGCAGTCCCATTCTTTTAAGGAAAACAGGCTGTGTTTAAAAAGTTTGCTTTATTAAAAAGCAATCAAAAACATGGTGGTCTGCTGACACCAGCTGGCCACCATCCATGTGATTGCTGTGAATCGTAGTGGGTCGCAATTTGTGACGTACCTCATTAATATTCATGAGGTCGTCAAATGCCACCCAATATGATTCAGTATTTTGTGAACTGACCTATTAGTACATAGGTTGGTTGGCAAAATACAGCACTGGTATCAAAAATATTAGTTGCAAATTACCAGGTCTTCGTGCATCTAGCCCATTGTTAGGTTAAGTAATCAGTACATCAATTCATCAGTACCCTAGGTCCCATTAAGTGCTATTGAGAGGTCCCACTGAGACTGATCAGACTGACATAGGAAAGCCTTTCCCATACCCAGCAGCCAATTCTAATTTTGGTTTTTACCTTTGGTCGAGGAAGAAGGACTGCACCTCTGCTGGACTGCTGCCCTGCTGTCTACTGTCCACTTGCCTGGGTGAGAAGGACTGGACATGCATCTGTTGAAACCCACAACCCCAAAGTGTCTCCCAGGGTTAGTTGGCTGGCCTCCTGACTAGACAGAAGGCTCCAACAACCTTGAACCGAGCACCTGGACTCTGCCATCTGTGACTCCTAACCTGAAAGTGGTGCTATCCCGGTCCTGAACCATTGGATGTGGGCATGAAGATGCTCTGTCAGCCCATCTGTGGACCCAGCAGAACAGACGCATCTCCTCTGCTGAGAAGCTCAACCCCAAGCAGAACCGAAGAATCGCCTCTGCTGCAAGGGTTTTCTCTATGCAAAAACAATGCATCGACCCCACAACCTGCCTCAGAACCGCCACCCGTGTAAAGCTTTTCAGACACAAAGCCATCATGTATGGCATCCTCAAAGATGTCGAAGGTTCTTGCATCGCAGCGTTACAACTCTTTAGAACTGGTGCATCACTTTGACTGCATCATGCATCCTAGATGACGAATTTCACATTGCAAGCCCCCATCGGCGGGATCCTTGACAATGACGTAGGACCTCGCAGCATCCTCCTCAGAACCGATTCATCACCTCGGCTGCATATCACATCCTCAGAGCAGGGCATCACATCATTTCACAAACCAGGATTTAAGGTACTTTTGTTAAGCAGGCCTAACTGGGGCCCTGTAGCTGGCCTATTCTCCATCATGATTAGCATGAACTTGTGACTTTATCCAGGTCCGGCGCAACCAAATACCCACTGTTGTCGCTTTGTGCTTTTGGCTCAATTTTCACTGAAATCTTTAAACTTGCATTTCTGTGTTTCTACTGATTTTTGTCATTTAGGTCAATTTGTATTAAAATGTACTCTATTTTTCTAAATTGTGTGGGATTTGTCTTGTGCTGTGTTTTCACATTATTACTGTTTGAAGTCTGCATAAATACTTTACACATTGCCTCTAAGTTGAGCCTTGACTGATCTGTGCCAAGCTACCAGAAGGTTGAGCACAGGTTAATTTGGGGTTTGCTAGTGCCTCACCCAGACAGGAATCGTGGTTGCTGCTTGAGTTTCAACCATGCTCAAACAGTATCCCCATTTCTTACACCAAGTCTCTGATGTTTCAATGATCTCATCTTCAACACCTCGTTTCTTGGGAGATCTTAATAAACTATGAGCATTTTTGGACTCTTTGACTGTCTTCTTTGCCTTCCATCCTGCTCACTTTTCCCAGGACTGAGCCAAAGTCGTAATCAGCGCACTGTCTGGACCAGTGCTATCTTGCGCGGCTCCTTTAGTGGCCACAGAAGATCCTTGCCTGTCAAACTATGCCATTTCCATAGCATCATTTAAAAAGATGTTTTAGAGACCAGATATGGAAAATAATGGCGGAAGAACCCTTGTGTGAAATCCAACAAGGCAGACAAGACAATTCTGTCTTATTTACCTGTTTTCACCAACTAGCAGTTGAAACTTCTTGGATGTGGAGGACTAAAAGAAGAAATCAAAGATGAATTGGTCAACCCCCCTAATTCTACCAACCTTTCTGGGTTCATGTTTTTACCCTAATGATTGAACACCTGCTGAGTGCATGCAAGTGAGAGAAATGAAGGACTTAAATCAATCCGATTGGTGGGATTCTTCAGACAGTAACTGTTAGACCTGAAGCCCCTCCTGTTGATTCCATGACCTCTGCAAGTGATCAGAATTATCCAGGACTCTTTATCAGAAGCAGAGAGAGCCCATTGTCAGAAGAATGGATTCTGCATGTATTGAGGATCGTCTAAACATATGGTTCTCAATTGCCCACTTCGCCCTCAAAGGCCTCTGGGAAACCCCAGACCACTCTTGTGGAAAGGGAAAAGGACAGGGGTTCATCAAGTGCCTTTCATTGCTACACCAGAAGACTCTTGTTACTTATCTCTTCTTGCTGCCACTTCATGTCGAGTTGCCCAATGGCAATGCATATTCTGTCTCAGCCTTACTGGATCATCGGTCTAGTGGTCTCTACTTGGTTGAGTCATGGGTGAATGTAAACAACAGTTAACATGTTCTGAAAGAATTACTATAGCAAGTCCAGACCGTGGATGGAACACCACAGGTCTCCCGTCCGGTCAAAGAAATGACCATTCCTTTACGCTTGGGTTTTAGTACCTGTCAGTAAGTTTGTTGACGAATCATTAAATCATACAAAGGATTGCTTGGCTAACGTGCCACAACCCATCCATCAGTTAGGAGACCATGACACTGTCATTATCTTTACAATTTTGTCATCATCACTGCTATTCATCAAACGAGTATTGGACTCCTAAAGTCCATAAATCCAGCAACCAGTTTCCAGAACAATAAATACTATCAGCACTATTCCAGAGAAGTACTTCCCATTTTAAATCCCCAAAGAACTGTGTTTACCACCTCGCCCAGAGTATGGCTGTGCCATTAAAATTGATCAAGGAGCATCTGTGGGGGTACTCACTTTCTGCTTCCAAAAAGAGGTGCTCCGACAGTATCTGGAAGAAAATCTTCATAATGGACTCATCACTCGGTCCAAATTCCCAGCTGGTGCATCAATATTTTTTGTACCGGCAAAGTTGAATTAATTAAGACTGTGCATAGATTACAGAGTCCTGAATAAAGGTAACATCAAAGATAACCACCCACTTCCCTTAATCAGGGACATTTTGGAGTTAATCATGGGAGCAACCACTATCACCACTCTAAATCTTCGTGGTGATTACAATCTCTCAGGCATAAAAGAGGGCGATGAGTGGAAAACTGCCTTTAGAACCCGTTTGGGTCATTATGAGTACTGAATTTTTTTGGTTTTGCAATGCTCCGGCAAAGTTTTGTTTATTTATGGATACTGTATTTGCAGACATCTTAAATCTATTCATTGTGATTTATCTAGATGAGTCTTTTCTAAGAATCCATCTGAACACTATTCCCATGTCAGCCAAGTGTTGGAAAGATTGCAGCAAAACCATCTAAATTGTAAGTTGGAAAAGTGTGACTTTCCTGGTTTTACCAATATATATCATCAATTTATACCTGATTTTGCTCTTTTAACCAGCAATATAACCAGAGTTCTCAAGAAAGAAATGATTATTCTTAAATAAAGAGGGCTTCATTCAAGCACTCATTTTGCCTCATTGAATCCAACTCGGAACTTTATAGTTGAGACGAACACCTCCGATGGAGCCATTGGTGCTGTTCTGCTTCAAGTTCACGAAGATGATGGGTTAGAACACCCTATTTTCTACCTGTCCCAATTGCTATCAGATGCTGAAAGAAACTATTAATTCGTAGAATGGGAGCTCTTGGCAATGAAGTTGGCTTGCACTGAGTAGAGACAGCTGTTGATGGGGTGCAAGAACCTTTTAAAGAACAAACTGATCATCGTAATCTATAATGTTTGAGGAATATGCCATGTACAATTAGCCTTCAAACCAGTTGGGACTATTTTTTAATTAATACAACTTCATCATTAGTCCTATTCCTGGTTCCTGAAATGTTCTTGCTGACATGTGCCCAGAATAAGCCCTCCTATGCTCCACCTTCTGGTTATCTTGGGACCTTACCAGTACCCCAGAATCTTGGGATACTTATTTCACTGACTTTAATGTGGCCTTCCCACCTTCCAAGGGTGACAACCTAATTATGGTAACCATTGATTCTTTTTCTGAGATGGCACATTTTACAGCCTTGCAACAACTGCAGTTTGCTCAAGGATTGAGCCACATCTTCTTGAGAGAGATTTTCTGGTTACATGGATTAACCCATGCTGTTTTATCAGACTGAGGGTCCCAATCCATTTCTTGCTTTTCAAAATCCTTTTGTTAAAACTCTTCGGATTGATGTTGCTTTGTCTTCTGGTTTCCACACCAGACTAAATGCCAGAATTAACTTCTTAATCAAGAGGCGCGCCAAAGGCAAGCCCGTCTGCGCCCGTCCGCGCCCAGATCGCGCCGAGTGCCACAACCCGTGGTCCTGGAATTTCGGACCATAAACACATCATTGGATATTCGGCACCCACAAACATAACTCAGTCCACCACAACAGATAAATCTAATATCCATTGCCTGCTTCTTAACACTAGATCTCTGGTGAAACATCAATTAGAGTTTCAAGAGCTGGCTCTCACGCTGAGCATAGACATTGCCTTTTTAACAGAGACATGGGCAGATGAGAGCTCTGATCCCGATATTATTGCCACTACACCTCCTGGCTATACTATTTTCAGATCAGATAGGCAACACAAAAGAGGCGGAGGCTTGGCGATTTTATTTCGGGATAATTACAAGGCTAGGTTTGATCCATTACAAATACTGGACATTGAGGCTATGACCTTCTCGATCGAACCTCCAGACTCACTTGCTATCAAAGGAGTCTTGATATACCATCCCCCAGGAGATAGGAATTGTTTCATAGATACAATCAGTTCCATCATGGAAACTGTTACTATCAATGAAAGTCATATGGTGCTGGGAGATTTTAATTTTAATTTAGAGTATATGGAAGACCCTAATTCACTTAAACTTATCGACCTTATGGACTAATTCGGACTGCCCTTAGTTAGTAAAGGTCCAGCACACAAAGCTGGCCACATGTTGGATGGTATATTTACCAACTGGAAAAATCTTATGTTATCGCCATCTCTCCCAGTAACTTGGTCAGATCATTGGGTGGTTACTTGGTCCATGACGGCCACAAAATTAGGACAACATAGACCAATGACACTACATACTACTAGTAGAGACTGGCACAAAATTAAGCCAGACGCTCTGGCAGAGGTAAGTGCCACTACCCCCTGCCAACTCGAGCTGGATGCAGCCGCAGACCGCAATATTGAAATCTTTTCCTGTTGGTTAAATACCATGTTGAACAATATAACTACCATCTTTCGAACATCAAAAAAAGAAAGGAAGCTGTCCCAACCTTGGTATAATGAGAATTTAAGACTATTCAGACAGGAATGTCGGAGATAGGATCAAAAATGGAGAAGAAACTATGAGGCAGAGGAGAAAATAGCATACAAAGTGAAACTTGCAAAACATAAAAAAGATATGATAAAAGCCAAAACAGACTATTTTACGGAAAAAATAAGAAATGCCTGTGACACCAATAAAACTCTTTTTCCGGTAGTCAACAGATTGGCTAAACCAAATAAGGCCTGTCATAAGGAATCAAGTCAGGACTTTTGTAACGTGCTGACAAACTTTTTAAAAAAAAGTGACTGACATCTATGATAATTTCACAAGCATCGACTGTCAGAGTAACTTTAAAACCAATCCGAAGAAAGATCTAACTAGCTTATCTGATTTTAAAAAGCCCTCAGATGAACAATTATCTGACCTTATTCTATCAATTAAGTCAGGTTCTCCATATGATCCCTGCCCGCCCAGTATAATGCATTTGATCCCCACACAATTGGCAGTGTATCTGGGCTCTATCATTAACCTAGTATTCGCCTCTTTTAAAGAAAGACAATCTTGATAGTTCAGAAGCCGGTAACTGTCGCCTTATCGCAAGATTACCCTTCGCTTCCAAATGTATTGAGAATTTAATGAACAAACAAATTACTCAACACATTGAATCTAATGTCATACTAGATGAAACACAACACAGATTCAGGAAGCATCACAGCACTGAATCAGCCTTAATCATGGCTACTGAAGACATTCGGTCAATTTTAGACGAAGGAGGCACGGCTGCTCTGGTGCTGCTTGATCTCTCGGCAGCCTTCGATACGGTCAGCCATGAGAGCTTGGCTGTCTGTATGCAAGAAGCAGGAATAAAAGGCACGGCACTCGAACTTTTAAAATCCTTTCTAAACAATCGTCAACTTAATGTAGCAATGGGATCAGCAACCTCTAAACAATTTTCTTTACCATGTGGAGTCTCACAGGGCTCTGCCCTGAGCCCCACACTTTTTAATCTATATGTTGCACCACTTGCCTCGATAATAAAAAAAGCAGGATTCGTCTTGGCTTCCTATGCTGATGACACACAGATTGTGGTGTCTTTAACAAATGAAGAAAAACACCCTGGTGATGCCTTTAAGATCTGTATAAAGAATGTGAGTGATTGGATAGATGTCAACTGTTTAAAGTTGAATGCAACTAAGACAGAGGTCATCATCTTTGGTAATAAACCCTCTCTCTGGACATCTGACTGGTGGCCACCTGCACTTGGTGTGCTATCAGCGCCCGCGGCTAAAACCAAGGACTTGGGTATTATTATCGATAAAGAAGTTAAATTTAAGGCCTAAGTCAACAAAATCACAGCCATTTCTTTCTGCGCCATTACACTACTTAACAAAACTAAGCAATTTATACCAGAGGATTTTTTAAAAACAGTGACCCTAGCTCTGGTCCTCTCCCATCTAGATTCTTGCAATAGCCTTTACCTTAAAAAACGAAGTGAGTAGGGGTCTCGGGGGAATTAATTATGGACTGAAACACCTCCAATCCCCAATCAGTACCTAACAACTAACAGGAGGTGCTCAGTCTGTTCATAAGGAACAGACAGCCACTGACCGCTGTGAAGAATGATTAGAAACCTCTTCCGATAATTTGATCATCACCAGGCAAGAGTTAAGAGTCCATCAGCCCACCCTTACTGGCAGAGCTTCGTCATCTGGGCCTCTAGGAGATCTAGATCTAGGGCCACAGTCTTGAGCCACATGGACCTGCTGGGTACCTGACCTGACGTTCCTTAGAAGAGCTCTTGCCAAGGTGTATGCTCAAACCATATGAACTCTAGTGACGTGCAGTGCTCTAGTGTAAGTGCAAATTTAAAAATGGCTACCTGGGCAAGACATAAATTTATTAACAATTGTCCAAGTGTCAAACTTAAAAGAACCTAATAGTCTGGAAAAAATTGACTATTTCCTGGCTAAGTCTAAAGCGGTCGACATGTTTCAGCCGAATAGGTCAGTTGACCCGGCTTTCTTCAGGACCTAGATGTAATCGAGCAAAGGCTACTGCAGGATAAACACAATTCGTGCAAAACATAGTGTGAAACAATACCCATAAAGGGAATGTAATAATATCAGGTAAGTATGTGGCAATTGCCACCCTACCAGTACAAGCGAACTTCGTGCTTGAAAGTACGAGCTACCTCTTCTTTCCTGAAAAAAATTCAAACAGTCACACAATCAAAAAAGCGTCTCCACATAAATCACAACATCAGCGACTACTATTCAGCAGTGCCCTTTATGCCCTGCTCAAATCGCGAAAGAACCCAAACAGTGGTTCCATGCACAAAAGATTTGAAGAGAACTGTGCTTGACTTACCCAGCTTTATGTGGGAGAACAACCTCACCTCACCCGGCCGACTGCTCGGAGATGGAGGCACCGCTCTGTTTGTATGTAAAGTAAAACAGAAAAGTTGCACACTCATACTAGTCTGTCTACATACTTTGCATGTAAATCAAACACTTTGATTAACCTAAAAAAAAATCATCAAAAACCAAACAGCACTCAACCCCTAATAGGTGCAATTATACAGGTAGATGGAAAAGATGTCCTTCCTGAAACCTCAGTCTTAATAAGCACTGAATACTCATGCAGTTTAAAATAATAAAAACCTCATTCTGAGTGGTTCCCCTTGGCTCACTAAGAAACTGCATTCAACAGAGTCCAAGGAGAACACCATACTATACAATGTTCACGCAGGAAAGTATTGCCATATCACTGCTACAGTTGGTCAAAAAAAGGACACACGTCTCATGGACAAAAACGAGAACTCTCCACTCCTTACCTGTCCGTCGGTACTTCAGACCAGACTACGAGCTGTCTGGGAGGTGACGGCAGGGGGAGGGAAAGCTCCTTATATATCCGCCTTAATTGTTCGAAATTGCCTGATTTAAACCAGCTGCCAATATTCCTCCGTGTGCACCTGAAAAGTGAGATGCGCGCACTTTGAAACACTCACTCTAGGGCATACGCATTCTGATAAACGACTAGATGAGTGGCGCGACACCATCTGTTGTACACTTCACTTTGCACATGCGCGGCATCAGGGACCAGTAATGTACCCTGGCTCCGCGTCCGCGCATGCGCATTCGAATCCGAAGGACTCGATTTGGTAGTTCTCAAGAGTGGCAGAGTCAGCACAAGTTATTTACTAGGCCCGTTGCAAATACACAATGCCATAGCCATAAACTAGCTTAGTATATACATTTGTTAATTCATTGGTATTCTCCATGGACTTGCCTCTTCAATTAAAGGGCCCATCTCATAATGTAAGCCTGTACCCTCAGCTCTTAACCAAATATCACCTTAATCAGGTAAACTGTATGGTGACAGCTAAGCACTGTACCGGGCTGTTTTTTAACTTTGCGAGTAACACATCTTCGAACGCAACATAAAAACAGGCCACAGCTAGCGAGTCATATCCACATACAGATATCATTATAGCAAAGTACAAGTCATACACATTAATGACAAGAAATAGCGGCCTCATACCGCATGGGGGTCAATAGTTAAATATATTTACCCAAAATTTGTTAGATCAATGATAGATGGAAGATGACAAATACCTCAATATACATCTGTCTATATGTAGTGATATCTGGGCTTATTCTTTACTAATGCGCAGGTACCAGTTGAGATTAAAAGTACTAATGATGACTCTTAATATCAAATGTGATAACATGCAGTCACATGCTCAAATGTTTACACACTGGTCAATTGGAGAGGAATCTAGGGCAATCAAAACTGGTTTCAGATAGAGGCCCATGGTATACTGTCATTCAGGCCATGAATATCAGTTTTCAATCTGAAAATCCACCTCTGCTCTTTGGTGGACAGAAATTTTGAATAATCTGTTACATGCTGGGGAATAAATGGACGTTCAAGCACAATCCATTTCAAATCATCGGCCTTGTGTAGTTTTGAAAGAAAGTGGTTAGTCAAACAGGTGGACTGTTTCATACACCGAATGGTGCTCTTGTGCTCGCTTATACAGAGCTTCACTTTACGTGTAGTGTGACCAATGTATTGCAGAGCACAAGGGCATGTGATCATATAAATCACACACTCAGAATTGCAATTTGTGTGATTCTGCAGTATCCAAGGACGGCTGGTACCAATATCCACTGATGTCGTTTTGGTTGTCTGAGGACATACGCTGCACGAGCCACAAGGATAGTGGCCTCGTACAGGGGGTAACGACCACAAGGTGTTAGCGTCACATGTAGGTTGTGACAGTGGTCGTGTGTGAACCAAACTGTTCCGTAAACTTGGGCCCTTCTTAAATGCAAAGAGCGGGGGCGGGATGGTTTCAGAAGCCACATTGAGGATTCGCCAGTGCTTGCGGACTGTTTTCTGTAATCGATTAGACAGGGTACCAAAGGTGGTTACAAAAGTCAACCTGTCATTGGGGATTTTTGGAGTGCTGTCATCCAGCAGCGCATCCCGATTATTATTCGATGCTCTCTTCCAAGCCTGACGTACCAAACGCTTGGGGTACTGACGTGACCGAAGTTGGAGTGCCAGTTCACTAGCATGCTTATCAAAGAGCTACACCTTGGCAAGAGCTCTTCTAAGGAACGTCAGGTCAGGTACCCAGCAGGTCCATGTGGCTCAAGACTGTGGCCCTAGATCTAGATCTCCTAGAGGCCCAGATGACGAAGCTCCGCCAGTAAGGGTGGGCTGATGGACTCTTAACTCTTGCCTGGTGATGATCAAATTATCTGAAGAGGTTTCTAAGCATTCTTCACAGCGGTCAGTGGCTGTCTGTTCCTTATGAACAGACTGAGCACCTCCTGTTAGTTGTTATATAGCCTTTACCTTACCATCAATTCAGGCCTGATCAACAGACTTCAGATTGTACAAAATGCGGCGGCGCACCTCATTTTGAATATTCCTAAAAACGTCTCAGCCAAAGAAGCCATAAAAAAACTACACTGGCTCCCAGTCAGGCAGAGATGTAAGTTTAAAGTCCTATGCCTGGCTTTTAAATCACTGCACAATCTTGGACCAACACAGTTTAGGAATAAGCTGAAATGGTATGTTCCCAATAGAACCGTGTGGTCCGAAACAGCTGGGAACATGGTAATTACCCCCTCTAAAAAGGCTACTTGGGGAGGCAGGAGCATTTTTAGATCAGCAGCTATGATGTGGAATACATTACCCATTGCCTTAAAATCAGCTCCCTCCTTGATCCATTTTAGGAAAGGCCTGAAAACCTGGCTGTTTACACAAACCGCCTAAATCACTCAACATGATTACGCCCTTCTACGTGTGTTCTCAATGCTCTCAGATCATGCATAGCGCCAAGACGCCTTCGGGTATATGCTGCGCTCTATAAATTTAATTCAATTCAATTCAAGAGCTCCAACAATATCTTCAATTTTTTTTTTACCTCAACTCAGAGTGATTGGTCCTTGTTCTTGGCATTAGCTGAATTTTCCTACAGAATTTCTGTTCACAGTGCCACACACACACCACCGTTTTGTAGTCTCCATGGTCTTCAGCCTCGTTTGTTACGATCAAGCTCGGTTCCGGTGGCTGCCAAATTTATCAGATGGTCACAAGGTTCGGATCAATTTTCAAGAGTCAAACCAAAAGATGAAATGTTTAGCTGATTTCCATCGGGTTCCTGCCCCAACATATAAAATAGAGGACAAAGTGTTGTTCTCCTCCAAATTTTTTACTTGTTGCCTTTCCCAAAACACATTCGGCCCCTTTAAAATTGTCCATGTGATCATCCCTTCTGTCTGCAATTACTTCTGCACTGGAAGATCCGTCCTGTTTTTCATTTTTCTCAATCAAAGCCATTCTGTTTGGCTCTTTATCCGTGGAATTGTTCTCAACCTCCTCCTATTTTAGTGAATGATGTCCCTGAATGTGAAGTTCAGGCGATTTGTGATTCCTGATACGTCCGAAAGACTGCCTTGATTCAGAGGAAGGGCCATCACCCTAGTGAGTGGTCCTGGGAGGGTGCTTTGTCAGTTCATGTTCCTGCTCTGGTTCGCTGTTTCTTTTGGCTATTTCCTGGCAAACCTGGGGATACAGGGAGGAGGTATACTGCTGTGCCACTGAGGTGCATTCCCACTTGCCCTTCGGCACCAGCAGTAATTGCTGGCCACGGGTGGGGTTCCTCGTAGCGTAGTATTGCACCCCACCCATTGCTCTCAGCAAGAGAAGCCCGCAATGAGCTGGGCATGTGGCTTGAGCTGAGTCCTGGGGAGAAAGGGGAAAGCGAATGGGCCAGTGGGTCACTGCTTTCCTCCATGAAGCTCACACATAGTGACTGGCCTGAAGGGCTACTTTTCAGTCCTGCACTCCTCTCCCTGGGGCCATGCTTGGGGACATAGTCCAATTCTCAGTGCTTTCCCTTCTCTGAGTGCTTCACTCATGCCTCTGGGAAAATGTAAACCTTTCCAATTCAAGATTGCTGCTCTCCATAGGCTTCTAAAGGGAGCTGCCCATTTTTATATGGCTTGTTGAGCACTTCCTGTCTTTCCCCTATTTAAGGAGGAGGACGCAGGTTAATCTTTGTGTCACAATGCTTCAAGTACTCCAGCCATAGTGCTCTTGTTCCTGCCTTCTCTAGTGTTTTGGGTATCCTCTGCCTTGATTTGTTTTTTTTGTCTTTCAGCATTTTAGAACTTCTATTACATATATGCGCCAAGTCTTTTCCATCAAGGAGGTATTTTACCCTAGGCCTTTTTCCTCCTATCCTCATGGGGCCTTTTCTGGAAGGAACTTTCAGCCTAGGCGCAACCTGGTGTCCGCGGCAACGTGGCTACTGGAAGAAGTCACCCTTATCTCTGCCAGACAAGGGCCGTGAATACCTGGTGGTCTGGATGCAGAGATACACAGAGATCTGTAAATTGCGAGTCGCAAATAAGGAATAGCTTCCCCTTCACTTCTATGGGCCAAGAGGCCCATAGGAATGAATGGGATTTGCATGCGCAATTTTGAGAGTACCCAATAAGTACTCGCAAATTGCTCACACAGTTTCACCCTGTTGCACCCCTGAGATGTGCATGTATGTGAGCCACATAGCACTTTGAAAAATGGTAAAAAGTGAATTTTTCAAGGTAATCGCAAATTACCACCAACTTGAAGTTAGTGGTAATCTGCGATTCCTTACAGCAATATCGCAATTTGCGATGGCTACTAGGATAGCATTTAGGGAATCGCAAATTGTGATTCTCTAAATGCTTGCGCAAAATAGGGAATCGCAAATTTTGCGATTCCTTATTTTGCGAGAAGGTTTTGCTTACCTATATTGCACACAGTTAAATTGCGACCGCAGATCCTGAATTTCAGCATTTGCGATCGCAATTGCTCGCGTTCAATTGCTCACGCTCAATTGCGAGTCGCAAATTGCGATTCGCAATTTGGAATGTATAACAGTGTGTTTAACAGTGTTTGCATTCCCAATGGGTTCGCAAATTGCGAGGCTCATGAATATTGATGAGCCTCTCACAATTTGCGAGCCCATTGGGAATGACAGGCCCTCCCAGTGTTGGTGGCCTGCTGGGCTCAGCAGAACACCATGTCTGGGACTGCTTTTAAATAAAGCAGCATTTTTTTTAAATGCAGCACGTTTTCCTTAAAGGAAAACAGGATGAATTTAAAAGACAAAAATGAAACGTTTTCGTTTTATTTTTTAAAGGCAGACAGTGGTCCGTGGGACTACTGCCTGTCCTTAAGAAATAATATTGCATACATTTTCAAAGGGAAAGGGGTCCCCTGGGGACCCCTTCCCATTTGCGAATGCCTTACCACCTGTGGTGTGTGTGTGTGTGGAGACAGCATTTGTGGTCGCAAAACATTTGTACATAGCTTTGCGGTCACTATTTGGAAGGCAACGCCCCTTCCTAATAGCGAGTCACAAAACAGTATTTTGCAAGTCACAATTTATTTGAGACTTGCAAAATACTGTTTGTACATGGGCCCAGGCATTTTAGTGTGCGCAAATGGGTCTAAGACCCGTTTGCGCTTGCTAAAATATGTCGTACATCTGGACCTTAGTGCTTCCAGTGGACACACGTGATTCTCAGGTTCACCATGGGAGACGTGGGGAGAGCAACACAGTGAAGCCAGAATGACTGACCAGGTAAGAAGGTATAGTATTTACAAGCCATGGAGAGGAATTTCATGCTGTTAATTTACTTTACCTTTTTTGATCTTGGGAGTGTATTACATAATCAATTCAATAACCATGATCCTTTACTCTCCCAACCTATTATTATATTATATTATTATCAGAACATTCCAAATGTTTCTGTAAGTTTCCCCAATATATTCTTTGTTAATACCACAAGTACATCACCAGATTAGAGAACAAAGGATAATTCCATTGTCCATCTATTGGACACAGAAAGTGAACTATAGAACGACTGCATGCCCTTATTTATGAGCAGAAAATATAAGATGTGTTGAGATTCAACCACATCACACCTACTTGATAATAATTGTTTATTCTGTAGTCTGAGCACTGGTTGTACAAAACAGTGCTACACTACTTGCTAAAAATCTATCAATTGTTTCATGTGAGGATAATCAATACCCACTAATCTGGAAAAGCAACTGCATCAACAGGCCTATAAAGGCAACGCAGACAGGCTGTCTTTTACGAATCACGTATTTGGAAATTAGATTGCATAGGATATATCCTTAATTCGTTGTCCCTGAAGCTTCTTTTTAGGTTCAAATACGGCTTGAATTATGATATCATTACCAACCACACAGTCATTTAGTTTAGACAATATTTACTTGCCAAACATTACTACGAAGGCTGAAAAAACTGTTAACATTTGGCTAGGTACATAGATTCTATTTTTTTATTATATATCGATTATCTTCCTTCTGTAATGAGATTGGAATTCAACCTGTCAGAGATATTAAGTTGGTAACTTGCACAAGTGGCCATATGCAACTGGTTCTATTCTGAAACATCTCCCTGCATCATGCATGGCTATTGTTAACAGGTGGTAACTGGGATACAACTTTTCCAGGTAGCCTTGGCTTTTACAAATCATTGTTGTCAGGTGTTTTATTCTTAGTTGTTGAATTGAACTAAACCAGAACTACAAATTCCATAATGAACAGATTTGGTTCATGAAAAAGAGGTGCTCCTAACATGGAGGCTATTGGTAATCCTACATCTGTCCCTGATGCATCCACATGATGTTGTGAGTAAAAGTTAGTACATAGCTCTAGAAGAGTAAGCTGCTTGATCTAGTCTTGCAAAGGATCGAATTATCTTCATCATTTGCCACCTCTTCAGTTATACGTACATGAGATAGAGCATGTGTGTAGTAAGTGACAGCTCCATAATGGGCCTTCCAAGTTGCTTTATCTTGGCATTTGGTACAATCGAGTGACGTTCACTACCATAGCTGGCAAATAAACTTGAAAACATTCAAACATTCCTTTCAAACTCTGTTGGTACCTGTAGACAGTGTTGTTCAGGTACAAATTGCTTTTCCGCCAGTTTCAGCACTAATTTTTAATAATGGGTGTAAATTGTGTTCACTCTGTGCAGTTCAACCTAGGGCCATATTACAAATAGTGTCCCTAGGGCTCAACAAGCACGTGGACCTGATTTCCGGGCACTGTAGTTTTACAGAACAAGCATTGGAAATGCAATAGGTCTCGCATTTGTTGAAGCGGGAGCTATTGGCATTGTAAATGGCAATGTTTTTTATTTATCCTTGGGGTTTTATATAGCGCGAACTGAACAGCCTCAGTTGTGAATTTCGATTCATCAAAGTTTTGTGAGCCCTGAAATTTGCACAAGTAAAGTGCTAACAGTATAAATATGGGCACTGTTTAAAAAAGGAAGCCACTGCAATGCAAGAGCAATGGTGACCGAGTGACTGCTTCTGGGTTGACGGTGTTGCTTACAGTCACTGCCCGTTAAAGCTAGCTAGCCCGCTACTATGAGTTTATCAAACTTAATGCTATGTTTTCTTATGTTATGTTATGCTATGTTATGCTATGCAATGCTATTTTTTGTGTGTTTTGTTATGCTATGCTATGTTTTGTTATGCTATGCTATGCTATGTGGTGTTATGCTATGCTTTGTTTTGTTATGCTATGTTTTGTTATGCTATGCTATGTTTTGTTGTGTTTTGTTATGCTATGCTGTGTTTTGTTGTGTTTTGTTATGCTATGTTTTGTTGTGTTTTGCTATGCTATGCAGACCTACAATGGAATGGAGTAGTGCTTCAAATGCATTGGATCACTGTGGTTGTGATGGTATTTCACTTGAGAGACTACCATACATTTTGAGTTTTGCCCATTTTTCACAAATCTAAGAAAACTGGTGATGCCAATGCTTAGGACAGAAGGGCTTCTGCCATGCAAGGACGCCTTTGTGTTATGTAATTCTACAAATGCATTCTTTGCAAAATAACGTTGCATGTTTTTACATGGGCTGTAAGGAAGTTCTGAAGAAAGCACTACTGTATAACTATCTCTTTCTAAACATTACTTTTTGCTGTTGTGGCTTCGCTGCATAATTTTCTTTTGTAATCTGATTTTTGTACTATATTTAATGTAGATCATTAACTGATACCGATTAAATGCTGCTCCTGATGGTTTCTCTTTTAAGAAATGATTTCTACTGATGTTTTGCATTATTTAGATTGCAATATATTGTTTTTCACTGGCTACTGACAAATGCAAATACAGAAATAAAACCTAAATTCAGTCATGGAATATAGTAACACGCTGGTAGACCTGAACTTCTCTATAACCAAAATTAGGTACATCGAAGATAGCCTTGATTTGAATGAGTTTTTGAGTTAAAGAATATTGCAGCTATTAAGATTTTTTGTGTGGAGAGGAAAAAAGCAAAATTTTCCTGGACTGTAATAAAACGAAGGTCAATATTATGAGCTAATCCCTACTGGGAAAAAAGGATTGCCAGGACAGAGCTGCGCCTTTAGTCATGAAATTATGAGGAAGATGACTCCACATGACACAAAACTGAAAAGGGTATAGCGTTTCCATCATTACTAGAAAATCTGCTTTTGAAAGCTAGTTTTTGAAATTATACCAAAAGTAATACAACATGCTAGCAAAACATGACTAAAGTGTACTGCACACAGAAGCACCTCTGAAGAATGATCCCCCAAATATATTTTTTTATGAACACCTAGTTGAAGGTGGAAGTGAGGAGTCAGTAATGAGTGGATAAGTCATTAAGACTATTTGACTTTAGGAAAATTGAAGAAACAAAAAAACAATACTAAGCACAAACAGACTATAGCTTCATATTTATACACCTGGAAAGCTGCACCAATAAATTTGTGTGTGTGTACAAATGGATATGTGTAGGTTATTTTTCGTTGTAAACTGCCTGTTGAAAAGGTCAAGTTGGGCCATTTGTAAAATTGCATAGTACAAAGTCTGCAGAGCCTCTGTTAGTCCCCTCCACAACATTTTCATGCACTTTTGTTTTATTTGCTGCACAACAAGTGGTATCTATGGCCATAAGGGTCTTCTACTGTTTTACACACATGTGCCGATATTTAGACCTGAAGATGTAATTTACTTCTTCATTGGGAAGGAAGTAACACCTACATAGGACCTAATTACAAGTTTGGCAGTAAAGGAATTGCTGATGAAACAGCATCAGATAACCTGCCTCATAGTTGGCGGCCCACCTGCCGTATTACGATGTTGGCGGTTGGCAGAACGACAGACCGCTGGAGTACCCCCACCACCACCACCAGCCATTCGCCGCCTGCCACAATGGCAGTAGGGGGAAAGCAGCTGTCAGAGGGCGGTACAGACAAGTTTGCCACTGTCGGAATTATGAGTTGGCTTTCCGTCCATGGCAGGAAGACTCGAGTCGGAGGAATCTAAGGAATTGGGGTGCATACTCACTTATTTGCTTTTCTTCCCTTCAGTCTGTCAAGTGGTTCCCTTCCTCCAGGGCTCCCCTTCACAGCAGCATCATGACCCTGAAGAAAACGACCCTGTTGGTGCTGAAATGCAGGTAAGTCTGTTTTGCAGTATTTACCCATTGACTGGACTTGGCACATATGGTTTGGACTCCAGCAATGGGAAAGTACTGGTAGTAGGCATTTTTTCCACATGTCACTTGTGCTGTCAAAATATTCACTACTGCATCGACACATATGAAAAAACATTCTCTGCCATCAGAAACACAGCCGCAGGCCCAGCAGTAACATTGTAATATGGTGCGCAGGAGACCGCTACCACGGCAGTATAGAGGTAAAACTGCCAAACTCGTAATCAGGTAATCAACTATAGGAATACATCTGCAAATTGCTTCTGAAACACACCTAAACAACTTTATATTTCATATGGTGTTGGTAAAGGGATTTCCTCACCTGAAAATACGCTTCAGTTGGAGAAAAAGAAGAACAAATTACATGAGTAAATTTACAATTTTGCACACCCACTCCTGTATTGCACTGAAATTCCCAGGAATGTATGGTGCAGCAAGAATATGCATGGATAGCTATGGTTTGCATATATTTCCATGCATACTCCTGGGGTTTATTATTATGACTAACTGAAAATTAGGAAATCTATGCAAATGATAGGTGGAAACCTCCAATTTGTAGAATTTTGCATTTATCCTTATTCTTTATATGTTAGGCTCTATGCTTTTTTCTTCCTAAAGCATTACCCCAAACAAACCTTAAAATAGCTTGAAGAGTGAATCAGTGGTGTGAGAAAAGAGAATAGTGTGAAGTACAAGAAAGAGGCCAGCATCTGCTAACATGAAGTGTCGGTCTACTCTAGAACATAAGATCAACACTGTTTCCTCTAAAATGAACCTTCGGAGAGTTGTTTTTCAAAACATATCTGAGAGAGTCAGTGCTGTTGAACAATCTGCCATTGAGTGACCCAGATCTGTGTGAGGCCTTATGGCTACAATGGAGGATGTGGAGGGTAAAGCAAGGCGGAGTAAGTTTCAAATGGTTGGAGACCCATGAGTGCCTTAAAAGTGCTAGTGTGGGACTCTTTGTAAAGAGCACTGATTCCACCACCATCCCCTCAGATCCCCCATGGGCCACCATTGGCCAACTTCTAAAGTACAGGGGCAGGGATGCAATCCTTCAGGAAACCCGGCAGAGAGATGTGGTGTTGTATGAAGATGCTAAGATATCAATCTTTCATGACTTCATGATCACAATGGAAAAACAGAGAAGAAGCTGTGAAGAAGGCAAATTATGTGATGTTCTTCCCAGTTTATCTTAGGGCTGTGGTTGATTGGAATACATGGAGGGTCATATTTATAAAAGGAGCGTTGCTTTTCCCCTACACAACGTGGTGCATGCATGATGCAACCCCAAAATGTGATTTATTAAACCATGCAAGGCCACTGTGCATGGCCCTGAGTGACTTGATAAATCAGTAGAAATGTAGTGCAAATTGTTACATTGTATTACTCTGCCCCACGGAGGCATTCCATGGGCACTGCATGGGTGTTTCCATGCACCTCCCATGGATTTTGAAGCATTCCCAGATTTTCCATTACTGATAGACCTGGGAATGCACCAAAATGCTACGCCTTCCCAGGGGAGGCGTAACGAGGAGACATATTATTATATCTCCTTATTACCTCCTCTTTCTATGTGTACTGCATTCTGCAGCACACATAGAGAGATGATTATGCCTCAGGGGATTGTTTTGTGCAGGAAGTTGCTGCTTCACGTCTGCACAAAAAATATTTAGTATCTCTGGTATATGACGGAAGGCTGGTCACAAAGTCCATTAAAACAGAATCTACATATTTGGAGACACTTTCCAAAGCCCTGCCTCTAGAGAACACAATAGGCCTGCTGGGTGGGTTGGATCTGTCCTTGTGTATTTTGGGGAGAATATATAGAACAGGTAATATTCATTTTACTAATAGGTAATATATAGACCGCATTGTTACTCCATCCGGAGTGTCCCTACACTAGGAATTCAATCTCCAGTACAGAGCCTATATGACTCACCCTGCAGGCCCTTAAATTTGCCTAAAAGCCAGGTTTTACGTTTCGTATGAAAGGCTGGTTCTGACCATTCTTGTCTCACAGCCAGAGGCATGGTGTTCCAAATTTTTGGAGCTAGAAAGCTAAAGGTGCACCCTCCCATAGAAGCTTTTTTCTCAATCGGAATAACGGTGAGCGAGGCCTCTAAGTACCTAAGACCTCTGCGGGTTTGATAAGGGTTCACCAGAGAATATAAATATTGAGGTCCTTTTCCATTCAAACTTTTAAGGCACAAAACACATAGCTTTAAAGGACACTCTTTTGCTCAAAGGGAGCAAAATAGTTTGGTGAGGGCTGGTCCCATAGGCGAACGCCTTGAGAGATTGAGCTGCAGATGTGCTGCTGCACTGTGCATCTTCTAGAGCTTTCTCGGTCTACCTTGTGAGGCTCTGAGATATAACACATTACAATAGTCCAGTCTGGACATGACTAGTACCTGGACTACTGATTTTTTCTGGCAGCTTCAGGCAGAAGGCCAATGATCTTGTTCAAGGGTTTAAGAATTCCAAAATATTTTCCTGTTGGTCTGGAGATCTGGCTGCCAAAATCCACATTAGTGGAAAACCAGTTGCCGAGGTTCTTCACTTTAGGCTTGGGAACCGGTATTGATCCAAGATGGTTGATCTCCTAGGATGAGAACCTCAGTTTTTCCGGCATTAAGTAAAAGGCAGCTGTAATCCATCCAATTCACTAGTTCAACCGGGCAAGATCTAAGCTGAGCCGCAGAGGCTCTTTCATCCTTAGACAAAGTGATAATAAGCGGCGAGTCATCGGCGTACAACACACTGTTAAAGACTGTTAGAATAGAAAAATCTTACTTATAAAATATTTCATGCATGTTAGCATTTGTGGCGCCATTTTATATGTCGGCGCCATTATGGGTTAAAATCAAAACTTATACTTTGCCATTTCCGAGAAAAGGCCCCTGTTGTGTTCCATTTCTCCAAGGTTGGGTTTTGCTTCACTAATGAATAGACTGTTCTTATTAGCGTATACCTTTCCTTTTAGATAGAAGCTTTTTACCACTTGCCTAGTGGCGGGCACAGACAGAATGACCTTGACTGGTAGATAGTGTGTGCCCGGCCCCAGAATCAAAACTTAATTTTTGTACTTCACTGTTTTACTGCATTTGTTTGGAAAATTCCATTGTGGGAGTGCCTTCGTTGGTTCTGAAATGTGCATAATGTAACTTTATGCTTGCTGATGCCAGTCCTACTGCAGCACTCCTAAGCGACTGGGCAGACTGGGCTCCACTCTGAGTGTAACTGAATAAACAGATATTGGTTTGTATTCTCTACTGTCTGACCGACTCTTCATTTGGTATGGAAGGCTGAGAGGTGGTTGTGAGTAACCCGGGTGACCCTAATCGGGTCACTTCCTTCAAGTCAGTTGTCTTGGAAATTCTCTCCTAAAGTAACAATATTGTTCCCATTTTAGGCGTACCTTGTCTTTTCATGTTTCCAACATGTTCCACAAATCTATTACGTTCTTGTTGCAAGTCTCTCTATCTATGACCTCATAGCATGAATTACCATTAAGATGTCTCATTGTTTCTTTATTGTACATTTCTCTTGTTAGTATAACAATATCCCAGCACTTGTCAGCAGGACGTATTATGATATTATCTTTGGCTGCACGAGACTACAGTGCTATTCTCTGGTTTTTAGAAAAATTGCCTGTGCTAGCATGTTTACTTATTCTCATTCTCTTAACGTCCTTAATTATTATCTCCTAAAAAGTTTTGATGGAGCCGTAGGGCATTTGTGGTGAAAATGTGGATTGTGGTCTGAAGGAACTGTCTTTTGTGATAGATAGAAAGAAAAGGAAATCTTTATCAAGTGATTCCTTAAAAAAAACCATTGCAATAATATACACAGTAAAACCTTAGTAATATTCATAACATGTGCGTGAAAATCCATAAAAATTAAAACAGTTCCATGGTAAAATTCCGAAAAAGAGCATAATAAATTGTAAACATTAAACGGTTCCATACTCACAGCAAGGCCATGTATTTGAGATGTTTATAAATTACTAGAGGAGCAGGAGGAGCGCCCTTCCTGCCCTATAGCTTGAGATAGAAACTTTCATTAAAATTAAAAGAAAACCCATGCTGCGGTCCCTGTAACCAGACTGCTCAATAAAGATGCATCAGAAATTTGCATATGCTGTAGTAAAGGCATCGTAGGAGATTTGCTTGTTAAGTGTTCCATCCAACTGGTTTCCATAAATAATTTGAAAACAAATATAAATAATAAGCTGCATATAGGAGCGGGAGAAAAATTTTATAATGGAAATTATCAACATTTAAAGTGCAGGTGCAGCTGGTTCACTGACTAGAGTGTTTGGTAAGGCTTCATGTGCCATTCCGCCGATTCCAACAAAGGCCTAGTGATAGCGGAGGTGCAGTGATAATATTGGAATATAATACTCGTTTTTTTTAAGCTTTTTTTTTTGTTGGTCACTTAACCTTTTCTTATTCTCTTGCTAAGAAGCCCAATCTGGTAGTGTTTGTGGGCAGAATCGCGAATCTGTCGTGACACCCAGCGTGGCCCCATGTAACTTCGCAACGGATTTGTGAATCTGTATGGGAGCCCGTTAATGCACTTAACATTATACTACTTTGACTTTGCATCTATATTGTACCTTATAAGGGAGTAGTGATTTAGAAAATACTAAGCAATCTCTCTAGACCACTCTCCTTGCGACATTGAAATTACAGTCTACTTAGAACCCTTCACCCAGACTGTTTTAGCTAAGTTTTCATAGCAATTCCCTTTGGAACACTCTCTTATGTGATGTCAAACATTAACAATACTTTCAGTCAGCAGCATACTAGCTTCAAATTCAACTGCAAACAGCTGTGGTTGACTGTTAGGAAATATAAGCATATCCAAAAGAGAATAATTTTATAAAACATTACAGATCAACTTACTTTTCCTTCAAATCACTACCTAATTTTAACTACCATATTTACAACATCTAATCAAATATGTTCTGTTTTTAAAGCAGGTTATGTCCTCCATTTTAACTACCTTTCATTTTCAAAACTGTCTCATAGAGCTCCAGCCTTTTCCTCTGTGCTACTCCTCTTTGCCTTCAAAATCGTTTGTGTGGATTGTGGGTTATAGATTTGTTTTTTGGGCCAGAGAGTGTGCTAGAAAGAGTGTCATTGATAGGGACTTGGATTTGCCTAATGTGGACATTACTTGGCTCGGCCTGAGAGGGTTGCCAACATCCAGACCTCATTAGTGTGCACTGTGATGGCAATGACCTAGGCACACTTACCCCAGTAAGGATACCTTTGGAAAACTAAGGGCACTTTTCCTCACACAACATTTGCCAAATGCAGAAATAGAAGTGGTCAAACAGATTCTGTCCACAGATAGACTAAGCCAGGAAACATGTCAATAAAATGATTTCTGCATTCCTCAGAGAGCACAACATAGTATCCATCTGCAACAACAATTTCACTTTGACATGGAGGGTATATGTAGAAGTGACAAGTGCATTTCACAAAGAAAGGCAACAGGATGTTCCTTAACAACTTGAAAGACTGAATCTTGTTTTATGTGTAGTTATCATATACACTCAATAAACACTACGGCTCTTCTAAGAGCCACCCTTTTCCCAATTAATAGTTAATTTCCTTTTGAAATCCCTTTAAAATATTTTTTTCAACTTCACAAATCATTCGTGAATCCACAAACTAAAAGCACACATCCAATGCACAACAGCACATTTAGGATTTACAACTCTGTGATCGACTCTGTGCATCTGGCAATGACCGTGTTAGTAGGTGTATAAATGTTTGAGTACATCGCAGAATGGATGTGTATGTCCTGGAGTGGTTTTCTAAGTGGCTGCGTAAGTGTCTGAGTAGGTTTATAAGTTGATGTTAGAGTATCTCTGGGGGGGGTGAATGTGTCAATGGGTATGTGAGTGGGTACATGAGTGTCTGAGTGGGTCTGTGAGTGGGTGTCTGAGTGTCTCAGTGGGACTGTGAGTGGAAGCGTTAGTATCTGAGTGGGTCTGTGAATAAATGCATTAGTGTCTCAGTGAGTATGTGGCTGGCTGTGTGAATGTCTAAGTGTGTCTGTGAGTGGATGTGTGAGTGTCTGAGTGGGTGAGTGAGTAGGTTTGTAAGAGTCTGTATGGGTCTGTGAGTGGGTGTAAGAGTGCTGGAGTAGGTATGTGAGTGGCCACATGTGTCTGAGTGGCTCTGGAGTGGGTGAATGAGTGCCTGAGTGAGTCTGTGAGTGGGTGTGTCAGTGTTTGACTGGGTCTCTCAGAGGGTATGTTAGTGTCTCAGTGGGGCTGTGAGTGGGTGTGTATTTGTCTCAATGGGTCTTCTTAGTGAGTTCCTTACTCTCTGAGTAGGTCTGTGAGTGGGTGCATGAGTGTCTGATTGGGTGTGTGAGTTTGTGCATCAGTCTCTAAGTGGGTCTCTGACTGGGTGCGTGAGTGTCTGAGTGGGTGTGTGAGCCGGTGCATGAGTGTCTGAGTGAGTGTGGAGTGGTTACATTAGTGTCTGAATGGCTCTATGTGTGGGTGTATAAGTCTCTGAGTAAGTCTGTGACTGGATGCATAAGTGTCTGACTGGGTCTCGGAGTGGGTGCATGAGTCAATAAGTGGGTCTGTGAGTGGGTGCTTGAGTCTGTGAGTGAGTCTGTGAGTGGGTGTAAGATTGTCTGAATGGGTCTGTGAGTGGGTGAATGAGTGTCTGAGTAGGTCTTTGAGTGTGTGTGTGAATGTGTGAGTGAACCTATAAGTGATTGCCTGATTGTCTGAGTGGGTCTGCGAGTGGGTGTGTGAGTGTATTGAATGGGTTTGCGAGTAGGTCTGGGACTCAGTGGGTCTGTGAGTGAGTGGGTCTGTGAGTGGGTGCATGGGAATCTCAATGGGTCTATGAGTGACTGCATAAATGTTTGAGTGCATCTTTGAGTGAGTGCATGAGTCTTTGAGATTGTCTGTGAATGGGTGTGTAGTGACTGAGTGGGTGAATGAGTAGGTGCATGACTGTCTGAGTGGGTGCTTGAGTGTATTAGTGGGTCTGTGAGTAGGTGTTTGAGTGTGTTTGTGAGCAGCTGTGTGAAGGCCTGAGTGGGCCTGTGAGTGGGTACATCACTGTCTGAATAGGTCTGTGAGTGGATGCTTGAGTCTCTGAGTGGGTCTTTGAGTGGGTGTGTGACTATCTGACTGGGTCTGTGAGTGGGTGCATGAGTCTCTGAGTGGTTCTGTAACGGGGTGTGAGTCTCTGATTGGGTCTGTAAGTGGCTCCACGAGTGCCTGAGTGGGTGTGTTGGTGGGTATGTGAGTGTCTAAATTGGCCAGTGAGTGGATGCATGAGTCTGACTAGGTCTGTGTGTGGGGCCATGAGTCTCTCAGTGGATCTGTTATTAGGTGTGTGAGTGTCTGAGTGCATCTTTGAGTGAATGCATGGGTTTCTGAGTAGATGCATGAGTACCTAAGCGGGTGTATGAGTGGGTGTGCAACTGCCTAAGTGGGTGTGTGAGAGGGTGTATGAGTGGGTAAGTAGATCTGTGAATGGGTGTGTAAATATCTGAGTGGGTGTGTGAGTATCTGTGTGAGTGTCTGAGTGGGTGTGTGAGTATCTGAGAGCATCTGTGTGAGTGTCTGAGTGGGTCTGTGAGTGAGTCTATCGGTGGGTGTGTGACTGTCTGAGTGGGTCTGTGAGTGGGTGTGCAAGTCTCTGAGTCGGTCTATGGGTGGGTGTGTCTGAATGGGTATGTGAGTGAGTACATGATTGTCTGAGTGGGTCTGTGAGTGGGTGCACAATTGTCTGAGTGGGCCTGTGAGTGGCTGCATGAGTGTCAGAGTGGGTCTGTGAATAGGTGCATGAGTCTCTAAGTGGGTGCATGAGTTTCTGAGTGGGTCTGGGATTCGGTGCATGAGTGTCTGAGTCAGTGTGTGAATGGTTTTTTTTCTTAACATTTTCCAGCCAAATTCAAGAATCTGATTGGGGCACACAGGGGCCAATCTGAGCATCGCGGCTAATTCGCATTTCCCTACACATGAGAAAAAAATCTTTATGGGGCATTTTGTTGCTTATAAGGGTCCCTCAGGGATCCCTATATTGCACCCACGGGGTCAGGGTAACTCTCCTCTGAGCCCTTCTAGTATTTTGTAGGAATATTTTTATTCCCCTGGGACTGTTACCCGTAATATAAAATGGCAGCTGCAACCTGCGTATTCACAAACTCACTGTGACAGTATACGGGGAGAAACGCTGAGCATCATGGTGGAGTCGCAAACCTTTTCATGTGAAAAAAAAATGTCATTTGGGTGCATTTAGTTTCCAATAAGGGGTCCCTCAGATACCTCTATATTGCACTCATGGGGTCAGACTACCACTGACCCCTTTGTATTAGTTTGCAGATTTATTTTCAGCCTTCCGTGAGCTTGCCCCATTATATAAAATGGGGGCTGCAACTTTCTTCTCAGGTTGCGACCAGCCAATCACGGCACTGCTCTTGGTGCGTGGATTCGAACAACACCACAATGGATTTATGCCTCTATATATCCAAATTTATTTTTCCTTTAATATCTCAAAAACGACTGAACTGATTTACACCAAAAAACAAAAAGGGCTCTTCCTGGACCAAGAGCTAGCTTTTTGCCAAATTTGCTGTGATTCCATCCAGAGTTTCGGGCTATAGTCGTGTTCAAAGTCCCTATGGGAGATTGCATGGGGAAAAAGCATTTTGGGACTTCCTTTTTCTTGGCCCCCACTTCATGAACCACCTGAAACGTATAACACAGCAGGTGAACAGAGTGTCGTCCTAATTTAAAAAATGCCATGAAAATTCATCAAACTGTGCAAAGTTACTGCAAAATAAAAAACGGTTTTCCTATGGAAACTAGGTCCTAACTACTAGTGTCTGGTGTATATGTATTTTATATATAAACAATTCGGTAAGAAAATATATTAATTCACCTGGTCATTAAATACAATATTAAACATGTTTAACCTCAAAAAACAAAACAATATTATAACATCTATTTAACCAATATTATGAAAACTACTGGAGTTTAATAATTTTAAATATACTATTAAATATACTATTCCCACTCCTGTTCATGCAACAGTAGGGAAACTGTTGGACTTCGAAAGGGTTAGATTTACTATTCCTACTCCAGTCAGTGCAACAGTAGGGAAAGCGTTGTGCTTTGGAGGGGTTACATTTACTATTCCCACTCCAGTCTAAGCAACAGCAGACAATGCATTGGACTTCGGAAGGGTTAGAATTATTATTCCCACGCCAATCTAAGCAACAGTAGTGAAAGCGTTGTTCTTCGGAAGGGTTATAATTACTATTCCCACTCCAATCTAAGCTACAGTAGGGAGAGTGTGGGGCTTCAGAGGGGTTAACCTTACTATTCCCACTCCAGTTAGTGGAACAGTAGAGAAAGTGTTGGACTTTGGAAGAGTTAAACTAACTATTTCGACTCCAAAGTGTTTGACATATAAAGAGGAGGAAAGCAAAACCATATATGGCGCTCCATAGGGCGTTCATACTGCTGAGTAAATCGAAGAGGAGATGATGATAAATGTCCTCATTTATAGATGTTGCCGTCCAGTATAAAACTACAATTCCGGTAATTGTGTTACTGAAAACATTAACTGTGATATTATCACCAATTTAGAATGAAATGAAGAGTAGCTTGTGAGAACAGACATTCTGCATTTTTTAATGCATTTATGTAGTGCTATTTCCATAGCTGAAATCCAGACATAGATCAATGGAGCATCTAAAGGTGTGATCTTAACACCAAGGGGCATATTCACAAAAGTGTCACGCAATGAGGTGTCAGGCAATGCAGCACAGTGTTATGTGAAAGAGAGAGACCAGAACTGTGCCATTTCTTGAATGAAATGGTGCAGCTCGGCTTTTTCCCTGTGCAATAGTGCAAGACTGTCTGCATTAAGGTAAGGATAGTTTTTGTGGAGTAAGGCTTATATTCCTGTATAAAAACTATCCGTTGAGGCTTTCCTTCTTTGCATTCTGCAGCGCACATGCAAAGAGGAAATAAATAGTCGAAATAAAGATATTTCTCCTTGTTACGCCAGCCTCCAGCAGGCACACCATTTGCATTGAAATCCATTTTTACAAGTCTTTGTAAACATGAGTTGCCATCAAAACACATGGGTGGATGCATAGGAATGCACATGCTCCACCCATTTAAAGTCTACCTGACGCAAGGTAAAAGGCAAAGCAGCACTATGCACTGCCTTTCATTACTTTTTTCCAGAAGCATGCAAGTCAAGATTTGTGTGACTTTGTAAAACCTAAAATAAATTTTGAAACATATTTGTGCAAAATAAGTGATGCAATCACGGTACAAAATCTCAGTAAATCTGGGCCCAGGTTTTAGCTATTGATTATAGGCACAGATATCCCATGCAGAGTAGTGCTATTACTGAATTTCCTCTCGCAGATATGTCACTTTTGACCAAATGCAAAAATAATGTTACATTTACGAAAATGTACTTTCTTTCGCATTTAGCTTGAATTTTCGTTTTGCAGACAATTTGTAAATGTGCGCCAAAGTGTTTATGTTGCAAGGACAGGGTGGGAGAATGATGATGCTTTGGATTAAGGACAGAAAAGAAAATGGAAACAGCAAATCCTGCAGGACTTAAGGAAGATAAAAATGACTAATAAACGAGTTTGACATATTCTTTGCAAAGCTGAGAGCTTGGGAAACAATTAAGGATGGAAAGAAACAGAAGTTGGAGAGACTGAAATAGCTGGTTGAGAATGCAGAGGTGAAGGGAACATATGTTTTCTGGGTCAGGGCCAGGCACTGCCTGAATAAATCATCATACTTGCACTAACAGACGAAAAGTTTGTAGACAACTGGAAATGGATACTGAAACATATACTTCTTGCAAACCACTCTGTTCATACGCAACCAGGGTTTATATGAAAACCATAGCTATTCACAACCTTCAGACTAGTCTTAAAATGGAAGCATTCTCCTGAAACCAGCAGACGCTTCTAAAACATCTTATGAACTATCAGCATTTACCAGCTGTAGAATTTATAGTCTATAAACACCATGTAGCAAATCACAGGCACACTGCACATTTCGCTGGAATAAACCTGCCCACTCCAGGAGTGACCTGCATGTTTGGGATGTGGGGTCTGACCAGGCCCTGTAGCAAGTCCCTATGGAAATGGATTTCTTTCCATGGGAAGCTTGATTTGAGTTTCATTTTCTACCCTTAGGTAATTAGTCCAAAAGCATGACACTGCCTTTAGAAAATGACAGCCAAAAATACCCTTTTAAGCCAAACCTTGCCCTATGTTTAATTACCATTCTCATTGTGAAAGGTAAATATAGGTTTTCATGAAACCTTTGGCTTTGTTCAGCAAAAGCTGGCGTCAGGGCATGGCCTATAGCCATACCATGCACTCACTCCTGTTGGCTGGACAACCGATCGTGCATGACCCTCAGTTGTGAGGTGAATGCTTGGGTGCAGGACCTCTGTCTCTGGCCATGGCCTGGCCCAGCGTATCTCCCCCTTTTGCTTACTATGCAAGGCCTTTGGACGAGTGGAGCATCACCTCTGGTCATGAGACATGTGGCCATGCATTGCTGCCGTAGACATAGATCATAGACTTTGGCCATGACCTGTGCCAAGTCCACAGTGTCAACTGCTGGCAAATAAAAGTGGTTGGCAGTGTGGGGTGAATCAAAAGTAAAGATTATTTACCTGCTGTTGGCAGCCGCCTATGCTCTTCTCCTCCTGTCCTGTGCCAATCCAGATGCTGCTCTCATGCTGGTAATACTATTACCCAGCATGAGAGAAGCCCTGGAATTGGTCTGAGTGGGCTGGCTTTGCGCTCACACAGGGACTGGAGCCGGTGCCTGCTGTTCTCCACCCGAGTGTGCAACACAGCTCGGGATGAAGTGCGCATGGTGGTTTGGCCCTCCAGAGACAGCCAGTCAAACTAACATGCACACTTGCTGTGTCCACCACTCCCCCTCCCTGCTGCAGCTGCTGTCCATCAGGATGGCCCTGCCCTAAGAATAACTCAGATGCTCAGTCGGTCAGCTGGATGAAAAATAAAATGATAATAAAGTTGTTTTGTTGTCATTTTATTTTTCATGCTTGACTTTGCTGGCCCTCGGGCAGTGGGGTGATGCTCCTCCGCCTTAACAGAGGAACCGCCGCTGCATCTACCCTAAAAACCCACTGCTCTGACTTTGGCCATGTTTTACAGGGTCTGATCATGGGATGTAGCTTAGTGTGTTGCCATATCCTGCGCCCACTTCCTTTGATTGAGAAGCATGCCACTGTCTAAGACACACACGCTAAAAACAGGTCCTTTTTGTTCAATCGTATTTTTGAGTTGGTGTAGATTAACCATTTCTTTGCCGTTTTCTGTATGTTCCTTTATACACAATTAGCTGCGTTTGGAGTTATCAAATCAAGTAGACGACTACACATATTTTTTTCTGTCAGATTGAAGACATTTTCCGCAATTACTGATGTGCCCTCATCTCCCCTGAAGCTGGGATGTGCACCCTTGTACCAATTTTCTCTGCAATACTTTTTCACAATGCTTGTTTGAGAATGCTTGCATCATGTAATCGCTGCTGGAGCCGAATTTTCAGTGCTGTGGGAGTCAATGAGATTGTAGCATTTCTTGAACCAATCTTCATTGGTTGGATACAACACTTATGTTTCAGATAATTGGTCTTGTACTGGGAATTCAACCCTTTAACGATTTCTTTGTCATGAACCAATCTGTGGGCCTAATGTACTACAGCATCTTGCCGTTGTAAACACTGCAATGCACATTCACAGAGTTTGAGATGCCAAAATGACATTTTACAATTAATAATTTTTTTTTTGAGATTTGGAAAAGCCTTAACAATTCACAAAGGGGTTTTGTGACTCATTGCGATCCGCAATTAAGTGGAGGTGTGAGATGGGCACCCCCTCTTATTTGAGAATTGCAGTGTGCAGTATCAATGATTTGCCGAATGGGCACAAGCAATTAAAATGTTTCTAACTCTTCAGAGGGGATGCTGACATACTTTGATAGAGGAAGATGTCTCTGTTGAACAGCCTCCCGTTTGGCAATTGTGTGGGATGGCTTCTGTGGGACCACTGCTTACTCCCTTTATGTCTTCTCAAGCAGAACCCCCTTTGTTCAAGCAGCACCAGTTCCTTTAAGGAACACATACTGCTTTAAAAAGAAAGTTTCCGATTTGGAAAGCAAACACAAGGATTAATGTCTATCATTCCTTACAGGCCACACACCTCAGTTTGTAGCCAATCACCAGTGGTCACAAATTGTAAACTAGCTAATTAATATTCATTATGCAGCTCACTCTGGACTTTTTTGCAACATGACCTAATAGTATGTAGATCACATCGCAGAGTTGCTGAAAGGAATAGTTGGTGCTCAATTTGTAGCAACAATTTGTGACATCTCTGCTAGTACTTCACACCCTAAGTCTGGCTGACACCTTTTTGTAATGCAAATATCTCAAAAACGAATAAAAGTATTTATAACAAATCAGAAAAAGTATTGGCAAAGCCAATCGGTCTAACCTTTGACATTGCTACAGTACCGTCTTGAATAAGAATCACTGTTTGAAGTATTTTACAAGAATGCAACCCTTCAAAACTTTACTAGACTCCCCTCTCGATTGCTATTTCAAAGCTGCAATAACTCAAGTTGTTACTAAATGCCCCTCTCAAGTCAGATACGATTGCTTCAAGCGCACGTCACAAAGTTGAGGAGGTATGGCTTCAACACAAACTGTACGGTAAATAGACATACTATCGAAAAAAAAATATCGACTGGACAGAATATCGAGTTTTTAATATAGAATGGACAGAATATCGAATTGCCAAAATATAGTGGTGAAGAATATCGAAAATCAGGTAAGAAATATCGATTTAAATAATATAGAAGTAAGTAATATCGACAGAGTCATAATATAGTAGTTAAAAATATCGAATATTTTTATAGTGTTTTAAGTGTTAGTATATGTGTTAAAAGTATGTATTAATATTGGAATGTATGTTAGAATATTTTTAAAGTAATGAATTTTATGTTATTTCATTATTGTGTAATAAAATTCCGTAGTGAGTTGTGGGTTTATAGGGGAGTAGGGTGGGAAGTAATTTAATTATAGTACATTAAATAATAATTTATAGGAATTATTAATTATTTTTAATTTAATTTTGCTTTTTACTTCTGTAGCGGGTTGTGGGTTTATAGGGGAATAGGGTGGGAAGTAATTTAATTGTTATTAGTTAATTATTAATTAGTATTGAAAATTAATTGGTTGTTGATTAATTATTAATTGGTAAATAATTTGTATTAATTGGTAATTAATTTGTATTAATTGTTTAATTGATAATTATGTTAATTTTATTCATGTAATATTTGTAGCGGGTAGTGGGTTTATAGGGGAATATGGTGGGAAGTAATATAATTTAAAAAAATTAATTATTTAAATAATGTGTGTATATTGATAATTAATAAATTAATTATTAATTGGTATTATTTGCATGTATTAATGTTTGTCATAGAAAAATAATTGGTTGTTAATTAATTATTAATAGGTAATTAATTATTCAAAAATGTATTGGTATTTATAATTAATTAATTATTAAATATTGTGTGATTGGTAATTAATTTTAATACTTTTTTTGGTATTAATAATTAATTTTTTTAAAATAAAATATTAATTTATTATTTTCCCTACTATTGCACTCACTGGAGTGGGAATAGTAATTTTTAGCCCTACGCTATCCAACGTATTCCCTACTATTGCACTCACTGGAGTGGGAATAATAATTTTTACCCCTACGCTATCCAACGCTTTCCCTACTGTTGCACTCTCGGGAGTGGGAATAGTAATTTTTATCCCTACGCTATCCAACGGTTTCCCTACTGTTGCACTCTTTGGAGTGGGAATAGTAATGTTTACCCTACGCCATCTGACATTTTCTCTACTGTTGTAATCACTGGAGTGGGAATAGTAAATTTTGCCCTCCCGCTATCCAACGCTTTCCCTACTGTTGCACTCTCTGGAGTGGGAATAGTAATTTTTACCCCTACGCTATCCAACGCTTTCCCTACTGTTGCACTCTCTGGAGTGGGATTAGTAATTTTTAGCCCTACTCTATCCAATACTTTCCCTACTGTTGCACTCTTTGGAGTGGGAATAGTAATTTTTACCCCTACGCTATCCAACGCTTTCCCTACTGTTGCACTCACTGGAGTGGGAATAGTAAATTTTACCCTCCCGCTATCCAACGCTTTCCCTACTGTTGCACTCTCTGGAGTGGGAATAGTAATTTTTACCCCTACGCTATCCAATGCTTTCCCTATTATTGCACTCTCTGGAGTGGGAATAGTAATTTTTACCCTCCCGCTATCCAACGCTTTCCCTACTGTTGCATTCTCTGGAGTGGGAATAGTAATTTTTACCCTCCCACTATCCAACGCTTTCCCTACCGTTGCACTCTCTGGAGTGGGAATAATAATTTTTATCCCTACGCTATCCAACGCTTTCCCTACTGTTGCACTCTTTGGAGTGGGAATAGTAATTTGTACCCCTACGCCATCTAACGTTTTCTCTACTGTTGTAATCACTGGAGTGGGAATAGTAAATTTTGCCCTCCCGCTATCCAACGCTTTCCCTACTGTTGCACTCTCTGGAGTGGGAATAGTAATTTTTACCCCTACGCTATCCAACGCTTTCCCTACTGTTGCACTCTCTGGAGTGGGATTAGTAATTTTTAGCCCTACTCTATCCAATGCTTTCCCTACTGTTGCACTCTTTGGCGTGGGAATAGTAATTTTTACCCCTACGCTATCCAACGCTTTCCCTACTGTTGCACTCACTGGAGTGGGAATAGTAAATTTTACCCTCCCGCTATCCAACGCTTTCCCTACTGTTGCACTCTCTGGAGTGGGCATAGTAATTTTTACCCCTACACTATCCAATGCTTTCCCTACTGGTGCACTCAATGGAGTGGGAATAGTAATTTTTACCCCTACGCTATCCAACGCTTTCCCTACTTTTGCACTCACTGGAGTGGGAATAGTAAATTTTACCCTCCCGCTATCCAACGCTTTCCCTACTGTTGCACTCTCTGGAGTGGGAATAGTAATTTTTACCCCTACGCTATCCAATGCTTTCCCTATTATTGCACTCTCTGGAGTGGGAATAGTAATTTTTACCCTCCCGCTATCCAACGCTTTCCCTACTGTTGCATTCTCTGGAGTGGGAATAGTAATTTTGACCCTCCCGCTATCCAACGCTTTCCCTACTATTGCACTTACTGGAGTGGTAATAGTAAATTTTACCCGCCCGCTATCCTACGCAGAAAATATTGAATATTTTTAATTAATATTACGTTAATATATATGTATACATTTTTTTTTTACTTACATTAATTATTTATTAATTTTAATGTTATTTAAGTATTTTTAAGTATGTGTCAGTTAATTATATGTATTATTTCATTAATTTGACATTACTTTTAAGACATTTAAAAAATTCGATATTTTGACTAACTATATTTTTAACAACGATATTTTGGATTCTATATTTTTGTACTTACCTGTTTGGAGATAGGGATTCGATATTTTGGCATTCTATATTTTGGCATCGATATTTTTGTATGTCTGTATTTTGGTAGTCGATATTATGTCAGTGATCCAACTGTACATATACACTTTTGCTAATCTAATGAATAGTGCTTGTGTTTTTTTTAGGATAAGTAAATACAACTATTCTGGTATAATCAATATTGACCTTTCAATAGATATCTTGATTAATTTCGAAGACTTTAGAAAACCATCTAGTTTTTTTTATGTACTAGCAGACACTGGTTGTCAAGTGCTTTCAACCGTATTGTTAGCAAACTGTTTTTTGAGTGAGTCTACACTTGTGTGCCAGTAAAATAGCCACTGCCATATGCTATGGACTGTGGTAGGGAGAAGCAAATTGCAAACCAACAGATAAAGATATTCGGTGAAAAGTCCTTTTATTTTTATCTATCTATCTATCTATCTATCTATCTATCTATCTATCTATCTATCTATCTATCTATCTATCTATCTATCTATCTATCTATCTATCTATCTATCTATCTATATATTTATATAGTGCACTACTACTCAAGGGCGTCTAGGTGCTTTCAGAGGTAGCCCACAAAAGCAGCTGCGTGATGTAGGAAACCAGTACTTGCAAAATTACAGAGTGTAAAGCCAGGTCTTCAGTCCTTTCCTAAAGGACAGGAGATCAGTAGAGTTCTTCAATTGAAAAGGTAGCTTGTTCCACCATCTAGTGGTGATATTATAAAAGCTTTTTCTGCCCCATCTCTGAAGGCGGGAGGATGGCACTCTTACCAACTTCAGTGAAGCCGAGCAAAGTGCGTGTGCCAGTGTATGCCATTTGAAGCGTTTTTCCAGGTAGGTGGGACCAGAATTCTGTAAAGCCTAAGAGGCAATACACAGTGTCTTCAAACTAATGCGCTTCTCGATAGGCAGCCAATGCAAGGTGTTCAAGGCCTGTTTGTCTAATAAATATTTGATCTGACCAAGGAGCAGTCTAGCGATGGAGTTCTGTAGTACCTGCAATTTTGCTAATACGGATTTATTCGCTCCAACCAGTAGCCCATTGCAACGATCGAGTTTGGACAGCACCAAGGCTGCCACTACTGTTTTCTGCAGTCCTGCCGGTATGAATGGAAGAATTTTCCTTAGATTTTTAAAATGTAATAGGTGGATGCAGTGAGTGTATTTACGTGGTGGCAAAAGGAGAGGGAGGTATCTATGATGACTCCAAGGTTTTTAGCCCTGGTGACTTGTACTGGGAGAGTCCCCAACTCCGATGGCCACCATTCTGAGGACCAGAAAGATGAGTCTCTCCCAAAAAGTAGAACCTCTGTCTTATTTGAGACAGGTCTCGGCCATCCATTCACTGACACATCTCATGCACTCCTTAAAATTAAGGGCTATGTCAGGATTGTTGCTCGAAATTGATACAATAATCTGGGTGTCATCTGCGTATGATACTAATTCAAAAGCATGGGTTTTGATCATACGTGTCAGAGGGGGACATAAATGTTGAAAAGGGTAGGGCTCAATGATGAGCCCTGTGGCACCCCGCATGAAAGCCTGAAACATTTAGACTTGAAACGTCCTATTTCAACCAATTGTTCGCGATTGAGCAAAAAGGACCTGAACAGTGCTAAGGCTAGGCCTTCTACTCCTACTTCCTGGTGCCGGTGTATTAAAATGCCATGATCCACTGTGTCAAAGTTTCCTGCATCTGTTTTATCCAGGTTTGGTTTCTTTAGCAGAGGCAGGATTGATGTTTTCTTCCACATTGTGGGAAAGGTCTTGGTTTCAATGGCCAAGTTAAGAACCTCCATGAGTGGATAAGCAACAGACTCCACTAACAAATGAGTTACTCTAGGAGGACATGGATCCAAGGGGGATCCGTATTTTGTGGCTATAAGAAGCTTTGAAGTTTGTTCTTGAGAGAGCAGTGTGAAATTTGAAAGGCGGGACGGAGCGAGTTCGAATCCCGAGGTGGACTGATCTGAAGTCAGACTTACAGTGCCAGTCTGAAAGCCCTGAGAATTGATAGATAGTAGAGCAAAGGTGTTATAAATTGAGGAGACTTTATTGCAGAAAGAGGAGGCCAATGTATCACAAAATGCTTGATCAATTGCGCTATCATTGGCCTCTTGCACATGACTGAGTTTCAGAACCGTTGCGAAAAGCTCCTTTAAATTATTCTTTGCTCCTTCAATTCCTTCAGAAAAATAACTGATTTTAGTTTTTTTGATTAGTTCTTTGTAGTTTGCGTATCTCGTCTTGTATAATTCTTTCTCCCTGAGATCATAGTGTTTACACCAGCATCTTTCTTGACTGCGACAGTCTTCTTGAAATCCTTAGTTCTTCAGAGAACCAAGGTTCAGGGGGTGCTGCCCTGCTAGTTTTCCCTGTTTTCTGGGGAACTGTAGAGCTTGCTGCTGCTGAAATCCAGTGATGATATTATAAAGAAGCAGCCTCTGGGTCTTTGGCAAAGCAAGGCTTGTTCTGACTCAAATGAGTAGAGAATTCACTACTATCTAATCGTTGCTTTAGATAACTTTTTTGGCTGCTAACTGGGACGTGCTTGGAAACCGATGGGCTGGGGAGAGTAAGCGTAAGCATCACTACACGGTGGTCAGACCAGTGAAGTTGTAAGGTGTTATTATATTTCAACAAGGGGCAATCTGTGAAAACAGCGTCTAAGAGAAGTCCCGCTGTGTGGGTGAGACCGACCACAATTTACTCGAGGCCTACACCTCTCACTAGGTCCAGCAGGGCCTGAGAGTCTTTATCGAGGGGGTTATCTAGGTGAAAATTGAAATCGCCCAGGATGGTGAAATCTTGTGAGGTTACTTTATGTTCCAAGAGTTGGTCCATGGTGTGCATAAAGTTTGTTCTGGATCCAGGCGACCTGTATACTAACATCCCATTAAATGAGTATAAGTGACTGGCCGCTATCTTAAAAGAAAGCACCTCAGCTTCCATATCTATGGTGGTGTCTTTAAACAATGCTTTCAAGTGGTTTCTGGAGATTATTACCAGACCTCCTTTCTTTTTACCAGTACAATCCCTACTGGCTATTGCAAACCCCTGTGGGACCGCTGTCACCAGATCGGGACCTGAGGTTTCGTCAGCCCAGGTTTCCGAGAAAAATATCAGATCCAGGGCATGGGAGTCTACAAAATGACTGAATTCAAACTTGTGTTTGATTAGTGACTGTGCATTTAATAGTGCACATGACACTCCTCGGGTCGGTTTTTTGATCTTAGGATCAGCATGATCCCTCCTTGTTTCTACAGGAAATACCTTGAGGCTGACCTTTGGGGCCTTGTCTAAGTGAAGCTAGCTTTTTATATCTGTAAGCCTCATGTCCTTGGTGCCTCCTAAAATTGGCCCAGGACATTTAAAAGACCTGAGGGATAGTTCCTGGAGCTCACCTCTAGTGTATGAAAGTAGAGCCGCCATTCAATCTACCAGAGCCGGCAGCGTTGCTGGCGCTGAGCGTGGAACGAGTGCGGACGGGCGCAGACGGGCTTGCCTTTGGCGCGCCCGCTCTGCGCGTCTGCTGCGCGTCCACCCCAGTGGAGCTTCAAGTACCCTTCCTTAAAGGCCGTGGAACAACTAGAGCGGTAACCGTCCCAAAATGGCGGCCGTTACACGCACGGTCAAACTGGTGCCTGACCTGCCTGACTTGCCCGCTCTCTCCACACAATCGGCAAAATTAGGAGCCGTGGTGGACCGGAGAGCAGCGATATGGGTACTGCAGGTAGGAGTAACAGTGTGACAGAAATCAGAAGATGTTTAATAGCTTAGAGCAGCGATATAGATATAGATACATATACAAACCTGCAGTTTTCATCAACTCATTACAAAAAGCCCATCTCGAGTTAGATGCAGAATCTTTCAAAGTCTTTCAGAAAGCTGCAGTTTCTCATGGCATTACTGGAGGTCCCTCTTGAGGCAGATGCAAATGCATTGACATTCTTTCATGAAGCTGCTTTGCCATCAGCCACTAATAGAGGTCCCTCTTGAGTCTAATGCAAAAATATAGAATTTCTTTCACCAGTTTGCAGTCCCACAAGCCATTTCTAGAGGTCACTCTCAAGTTGGATGCAACTGTTTCAAATGACCTTCATCAGACGGAGGGGCTGTGGCTTTCACATTCAAATTTGCATGCACACCTTTGCTATTTTAACGTTTTGTCCTTGTTTCCCATTGGATACATTTATTTTCCACAGCTGGTTTGTAATAATGAGTCAAAATTACAGATGTCAATAAATGTCCTGATATTTATCAAAGTAAGGGATGACACCCTACTATGTGTAGGAACAATCATTCACTAAAGTAAAAGCAAGTACCTTTTAAATTACTGATCTTGGCTTTATTATATATTTAGGTGGCTATGAAAGTATGTTTAATAAAGCCTCTTAAAATAAATGTACGCAATGGTAGAATTTGGCTCACTTATTGATTTATTATTTGTGTTATGGTGGGAGTAGGCATTGTTTGAATGAGAACTGAGCAACTTATCGGATAGAGATAGTTGACTAAAAATACCTATATAATTTTATTATTCATTTTTGGGAAAACATCAGGCTAGCAGCTTTTAAGTGTAGAGTACTAGTAGTCACTAGTACCTTCAAACGTATTCTTAGCAAACTGGATTTTGTGTGCGAGTCACCAACTATTACCTGCACAAAGTGTTAGTCTTGTACACAAACATTCATAAGGTGCTCAATACCTCTACATACCTATGACCCATTAAGAGCATAAACATTTTGTAAAGGCTTACACCCGTCAGCAGCAAAGAGGTTGTACAAAACTAGGTAGAGAACTAGAATAGTATTTACCTGTCACTATGCAAAGTATAAAACAAACTAACATTCTCATTGAATGATGGTATCAGTAATATCATCAGTGATGTCATCAATGATGTCATTTAAGAAGTCAGCAATGTTGTCATAAATGATGTCTAGAACATGTCAATGAGGGATGAAATGTGTGAGGCCATAAGCAGTGCATGGGGGTGTGCAAGTTATAGTTAGCTCTGCTAACTATAACTGGTGAATTCTGTGTTTTTGTATATTTTAAAATTAAATTTTGGCCCTGAAATTTTCAGCTAACTATAATGTTAATGTAACCTTTGGTAATTTTATTGAATCTCTAAGGTTTAAAAAAATACTAAATTGGATCTTATTGTCACACCTAACTATTATGTTACTTTAATCTTTGTTTTATCAGTGAATTTCTAGTTTTAAAAAAATGTAAAATAATATTATATAACTGTACAGAAAGCCCAGCTTATGTCCGAGTCCTGCAGACAACCCCTCACAGGAAAGCAAGCCCATGCAGCGCACGGGTGCAATTGGCCGCATGGACTGGCTCCAGGTGAGGCCCTGCAAATGACCCTCTGTGGGCAGCCAACCCCAGCCAGTCGTGTGGCATGGTGTTGGCTGTGGGGCCTGGCCTGTGGCCAGACCTTGTGTCTAACCCCCGCAAGCTGCCAGCTCCCTGCTGGGGGACGGGGTTGTGCAGCCACCATTGGCCGCAGGGACCCAATCCCCCAGGGCCAAAAATGTTTACATTAGGGAAGGGGGCACATGGCCCTCCTTCCTGATCCAAAATGGACCCCGGGGACCCCATCCCCAGGGCAAAGCAGGTGCTGACATTGGTCACGTTTGCTAAGGTGCTTGTGCTCTGGCCTTAAAGCATTGTAAGATTGGCTTATACGCAATTGCTGTATTTAATTTACTTGTCAGTCGCTAGTAAGGTGGAACTGCCTGTGCCCAGGACCTGTGAATTAAATTCTTTTAGTGGGCCTGGTGCGCTGAGTGTGCCACCCACTTAAGCAGCACTTTAAACATGTCTTGGGCTGCCATTGCAGCATGTGTGTGCAGTTTTAAACTGCCAGTCCGACTTGCAGAACAATCCTTTTGCTAAGGTAAAACTGCCTTTTTATTACATATAAATCATCTCTAGGGCAGGCTCTGGATAGACCCGAGGGCAGGATGCTGTGTATTTAAAAAATTGGAGATGTACGTTTAAGTTTTACATGTCCTGGTAGTGATAAACTCTTAAATTAATTTTTCACTGCTGCAAGGCCAAACTCTCCCACAGGATGACATTGAGATTGCCTTTTTACAACTAATAAGCTGTAACTTCCAAATGGGTACAGGTTATTCATTCATGTTTGGTATCTTTGGAATTGTAATGAAAAATCCTAACATTGTGAAGTCAGATTTTAAATTATGTTTGGAAATGACACTTTTAGAAAGTTGGAATTTTCTTGCCTTAGCCATTTGGTGCCTGCAGCCTGTCTCTGGATCACATGCCTGTGTGTAGTAGACAATTGTGCTTTGCACTGTCTTCCAAGACAGCAATAAACAATAGGGAGCTTAGGTGCACCTGGATGGGCCATCACTGGCAGGATGGGAGGGAGGAGCTGGCCCCATGTACACTTGATTGGTGTTGGGCCTCCACATAAAAGACTGCATACCCCCTGTAATTAGTCTGGAGCCAGGGCAAGGCAAGCAGGGCACCTGTGCACTTCAAAGACATATCTCTAGACTCTTCTCCCCACTTCAAAAGCACAACTGGGTATTAATATTGGACCTCAGACACCAACTCTTCAGTACACTTCTGGTCCTGTGGATGCTCTGCCAGGAAGAAGGACTGATGTACTGCTGAAAGGACTGCCAGTCTGCTAGACTGCTTCTCTGAAGAATCTGATTCCCTGCTGGTGTGACCTGCTGCCCACTACCCTCTTGCCTAAGTGAAAATGACTGGACCTACATCTGTTGAACCCAGGACCCCAGACTGCCTCAACCTCCGAACTTGAGCCACAGCGACCGAAGCCTCCAGCAATCTTGGCCCCAGCACCTGAACTCTGCCTTCTGTGAGCCTAATCTTCCAAGTGGTGCCCCCCCCAGTCCAAGACCCTTGGAGGTGGGCCTAAGATGCTTGCTAGCCTCTCTGGATCCAGCGGAACTGACATATCCCTGCTGCTGTGTGGCTCAACCCTGCGCAAAGCCGCCGAATCACCGCTGCTGCATGGGTCTCCTCTGTTGCAAAGACCTTCATCGCAGCCCAACCCATTTCAAAATGGCCGATAGGTGAGGAGCTCCGGCTGGCATATCCCGGCCAGGGATTGCCTTTTGGGCTTAAATCCTGAAATTTCCAACCCCTTCTGGACCCTTTTACTCACCGGGTTCATGCTCAGATTCTCGTCTCTCCAATCTCCTCTTCTTGGATTCGATTACCTCAGGCGAAATCATGAGAACTTCTCTTAGCGGCAGAGCCAGAGCAACATTGCCGTTGTCCAGTGGAGCTGCATCGACAGCTATAGGGAAGATTGGTCCCGGTGCACTGCCATGGCCGTCACCTACCAAGCCGGGCTTCTGGCATATTTCTCTGCACCTCTCCGCTACTGTCGCCTTTCCTCCCCCACTGCCTCTTGACGAATCGTTGATGGTCAGCTGTTCGATGGATCTATCCTTCGGTGGTGTGGATGCCTGGTGGCGCCTCTCCGGATGGCTGCGGAAGAACTGGGACGAGGTCACCCCTCCTGATGCCTTCCGGGATCGACTGCTGCTGCTTCCCTTTCTGCCTGCCCTCCAGCTTCGCCTCCCGTGGGACGTCCAGGACCCGTGCATCTTGTTTAATGGCACGGGGATGCAGAGGTGGCGAGTATCCTGTCACTGAGGTGCGTCGCCCCCAGGCTGTTCTTTGCTTCTGGGAGGCACAGCCTCCTGTACTGCGTTAGTGCCTCCCCTTTGTGGTGACCGCTGCCCCAACACCCAGGCAGATATCCCCAGACCTTGGCGTGCGGATCTACGGCACTACTGCCCCCGCGACCCAGAGCCTGTGCATTCGGATGGACCATTTTTGCTTGACTTCCTCCAGCACTCCTTTAACTCTTTAACTCTTACTGCCCTACCCCTTAGGTCCCCCACACTCCTCTCTCCTTTTTCAAGCTCTGAGTCAGGGTTCCTGAGATTATGGGTCCAAACACCGGTTTGTTTTCCTCTTTACATTTGCCTGTCCTGATCAGCTTTCCTTACCCCTTTTTACTTTTCCCCCTTCCCCTCTTCACCCCTTGTGATACTCTGTCCTCTGTTACTCCATGCTCTTGTAATGCCTACTACTGCTTTAACTTTGTTTTATCAGTTGTCCTTATTTGCTATTCTCTAGTTACTCTTATCTTTTTATGTAACTTTGTGTGACAAATGTGATAATTTTTGTTCGTAACTTGCAACTCGCTGTTCCGTATGTAAAGCGCTCTGATAACTCCGGGTCTAGCCAGCGCTATATAAAACTCATCAAATAAATAAATAAGGAACCGCCTCCGTGCAACGCATTCTTGGTCCAGGCCCTCTCATCGCTCATCGACGGCAGTCTTGACGACATTGACTGACTTCACACCACAGCCTCACAGCTCCTCAGAACTGACGCATTACCCCAACTGCACGGTGCATCCTCAATGACAGATTTCCTATTGCAAACCCTCATCGATGGGATCCTTGATGGAGTTTCGCATCACAGCCTTGCTGCGTCTCAGAATTGACTCAGTACTTTGGCTGTGTGATAAATCTTGTGACTTTATCCCATTCCAGCGCAACGAGATTTCCACAGTTGGCGCTTTGTGGCGCTTTTCTCACTGAAATCTTTAAAACTGCATATCTCCAGTTCTACTGATTGAGTTTTTATTGTTTTAGTCTTATTTTATGTATTAAAACTTACTATATTTTTCTACCTGGTGTGGGATCCTTTTTGTGTGGTGTTTTCACTTTATTACAGTTTGAAGTGTTGCAAAAATACTTTACTCATTGCCTCTAATTTAAGCCTGGCTGCTCTGTGCCAAGCCACAAGAGGGTTGAGCTCAGGTTAATTTAGGGTTGCCTTGTGCCTCACCCTGATGAGGATTATGGTTGCTGCTTGACGAGGACTCACACCCCACTCATCCGCAACAACCCAATTTCTCACAGTCAGTAAGTCTGCCTGAGTGCAACGAGGTTCTTTGACACACACTGCACATGCCAGAAGGTCGTGCATGGCATAGGGTTGGCTACTCACAAGCCAGGCCCTGCGGCCAACCCTACGCTGCACAGAGATGGTTGGCTGCGGGCCAGGCCCTGTAGCCAATCCTCCCCCATACTGGCCGAAGGCTATGCACAGCGGGGTTTTGCTTTATGTATGGTAATAAAATATTGCTTTATGTTTAAAAAATACATGGAAATTCACAGAAACAAACAAAGGTTAGCGTCATGTTATAGTTAGGTGAAAATGTCAGTGACAATGTAACATTTTAACAGTAGCAGCTCCTGGAGGGAGTGCTGCTGGGTGGTGACGCAGGGTGGGGAGGGCCAGGGTGGAAGGTAGTAAACTCCGGATTATGCCCGAACGGAGGTAAGTATACAAATAAATAAATAAAACAAATTTTGTTGCTCACGCTGCATCGCCAAATGCGATGCAGGGCGCGCAGTTAAATTTGTTTTATTTATTTATTTGTATACTTACCGCCGTTCCGCCATAATCCGGAGTTTACTACCCCCCACCCTGCCCCTCCCCCACCCTGTGTCACCGCTCGGCAGCACTCCCTCCAGTAGCCGCTACTGCATTTTAAATAGAAAAACGACTGGAATTCACCCGTTATAGTTATCTCTAGTAACTATAACACATGCCCTAGGTTACTATAACTCGCAACCCAGCCATGCACAGCTTATTGCCCCACAAATTACATCAGTCATGGCATGCTCTAGAACACCATTGATCACATCACTGTAACATTTGAAATGAAATAATTGATGACGACTGTGCATGGGGGGAACTCTAGTTATAGTTATCTTAGCACAGAATTAACATCTCAGTGCTCATTTACTTCAGGCTGCTCACCGGGAAAGGCTTAAAATTAAACCGCTCCTGTTCCAATAAAAAGGGTTTAGGAGTGAATCACTTTTGTTTTGAATAGCACTTTAATTGTTCATTAGATTTCTGTGGTGACATTGCAGTTGATTACTAAGGAGTTAACTGACAGTCTGTTGCTGATCTTGGAAGTATGTGTTTCACTCTGCATGCCATGTTTTACCGAAAATGGTGATAAATATATTTTAAAATTCACAGAGAATATTACCACATTTTTTTTTGATAATCAAGTTTTATTGGTTTTAAAAACATGGAACAAATCAACACGTACACAAAAGTCATTAAAAGAATTACATTCCCATGATCAATGCAACCCCCAATCACGACCCCCACATGTTACCTCATTTTATCTGAGCACACACCATCATTTACATGACAAAAAGATGTTTCTCGTTTTGCTCCTTTACTGTAGTCTCTTGTTGTAGCCGCTTTATAGTGAAACAACATCACTTATAAAGTAATTTTTTAATAATTAGACACGGATTCGCAATACTAGGATTAATGGTTCGCATGTGAAAATGAGAAGACATTTAGACAGACAGCCCCACAACATATCCGTTGGAGCATTTGTGGCTGTAGACTATTCACTGCAGTTTAACGCAACGCACCAGGGAAGTACAAATGTCAGAAAGCAATAAAACAGCTTGTATCAGTTTCAATCCCTGCTGAATAATCAATTTGACCTATGGATCGGGTCCCTGAACAGTAATTGTTCACGCCATAGGCCTTTAAACAAGCTTTCGTTGTTTGGATTTATTTTACCAAACATCTCAAGGCCTGCAGACAGTTTAACTGGCTGTTATTAATAAGTATTGATCTTCCGTCTCCCTTCGCCTTCCCATCTCCCCATAACGCTGTGACGTGCACCCGTGGTCTACAGATTAGTGGAACACAAGGAAGCCATTTTATTCAGCTGGCAGACAATTCACGTCAGACAAAACCACAACAGTGAGTGTGCTTGGCGTTTCTGGGCAGACAATGTTATCTCCTTAGTAGCTGCTCTGAGGGGTGACCTGACCTACAGAAGAGGGGGATTGCTGGAATATGTGTTTGTTTTATTCATGCTAAGCCTGCACTTATCACCTGCTCCGAGATAAGGCTTTTGATCAGCAACAGTTCATAATGGCTTTAGTCTTCAATTACCAGGTGCTTATATTGAAGAGACAAGCCAGGCTGGGAATTAAACAAGCAAAGCAGTAGGTAAAATCAGAATGTGGCTTAGATAATAATACTGCTTGGAGCTTCTATAATGTGCACGTTTACCTCTTCCTGCTCATTTAGCGATTGCAAGTATCTATTTCTCTTTAAGTCCCTCTCCAAATACAGACCTGCAGATATACTATGACCATAACACAGACTCACGAAATATTGCCAGATTTACTATTATTAACCCAGTTGTGACAATATTTTTCTATTAGATGTTATGGTCTTCATCTATCTTCTGGTTGATATTTCGCCAGCAGTACTGTGGGAAGGCACCAGCCTTTCAAACTCTATGCAGTTAACCTGCTGGGGACAGAATTAACTTGAGTGCTATACACTACACTTGGTACATCATTGAATTATGTTATATCGGCATATAAAAAGCAGAGTTTACCATTGACATGGTGTCTTGGACCTACACATATGAAGAGTTCACTATCAATTACTAAAGAGTTTTGGAATTTGGGACACTCAAGACTAATGCAGAGATTCTGATTAAGAAAACCTGGGCCTATCTCCTAGAATGGACAATGCACAATAAACAAGCACTGACATAGCCAATAGGACCATTGGCTATGTGATTTGGACCATTTCTGTTCTCTCCTTGCGCTGACTCACTGTGCCCTTGCACCATAGATCAAGGGTGCGCGCATTATGGACATGATTGTTTTTGTTCAGGAGGGAACACCTTCCTGGACAAAAGCAACCTTTAGAGGCATTTTCCTCTTCCTATGTGTGATGTGGAATGCATCACGCATAGAAAGAGGAAGTAACGAGGGAGGGGGAATAAACATATTTCTCTTTGTTAAATCTGGGCAAGGCATAGCATTTTGAACATTCCCAGGGTTCCTAGCTTTAGTAAATCTAGAAATGTGCCAAAATGCATAGGTGAATGAATGCCCAGCTTGAAATGTAACATAACGCAGTGCAAGCTGCTAAGTTGCGTTGAATTTCTTTACATAGCCATGCAAGGTAGAAAAATCACCCCTTGCATGACTTTGAAAATATTACTGGAGCTTTTGCGTTGTCTTTGCATCACCTTGCATGATGCAAGGACAATAATTTATTTTTTTTGTAAATCTAGGCCATAGCATCTCAATTCTCACTCCGCAGACCAGGTATGCCAAATGATACCAGCCTAATTAAGAGTTAGGCAAAACACTGAGAGGATGTTAGCCCAGCGTGAGATGTTTACCAGGTTCAATAATTACCTCCTACTATGAGTTTCAAACCTGGGAAGAAGGCATAACAAGCAGATGCAAATTTTATTGCGCCAGCATGCACATATTTTGCAACTTTTCCAGTCACATTTCTCTAAGATATTTCACTAGGGTTTTCCTGGTGAAATATGTTAGGGAAAAACTGTAAGGGTGCAATAAATATCGTACTACTCTTACTTTCAATCCCTTTGCAAACTCTTGTTTGCACAGGGATTGGATTTTACAATCTGATTGTACAGTCTGACTCAGGCCGTAGGTGTGTATAGAAACCATGATCTGTGTGTGAAATACCTATATCAGCTAAGGTGGATTGACTTTCCCCCACATAAGGGACACTAAAGGAAGCCAACAGGCAAATCTTTTGGTTTTATAGCATTGTTATGTTCTTATGATAATGCTCTAGATCAGGCTAACTCCATAAAAGGAAAAGTCCAGGCAAGGTGCGTGAAGAACCTGTAGGCATTTCAATTGCGGTGCACAGGATTCACGAAAAACACATCAAATATTTCATTGAATTCCTCACAATTACACTGCAGCGAGCGCAAGGTAAATAGTTTTATTTATTTTTATTCTTACTTTACTCCTGGCCATCGTACATCCGACTCCCCTGCCTCTCCCCTCCCCCGCCCACCGCCCCGCAGCACTCCCTCTGCGAGCCGCCACTGAATTGGTGTAGCTTCTACATGGGTCTCTGTACCTGAATAAAGAAGGTGCTGCAGATCAGTGTTCCAGCATATGAAAACATCTTGAAATTTTTTCGTTGAATGCTTTTGATGGGGAGAAAAAATGCTTCAATTGCTTGTAGGCTGTGGGAGATGTTGGAAAAAGAATATGCTTGTGAAGATTTGAAATCTTCAAAGACTGTGCAAAGGGAGGTGGCTAATCTTTCATTGGCCCACAATGATATTAATATTTAGTCTGGAACATTTTTGGAGGAATGTCTAAAACACTGGTGTTTTTATAGTTACTGAGACGAATGGATATAATAGGGACTGTGCCAATGTATTTACTGTTTGAAAAAAAATGCTGTGACACATATCTTGGATTTAGCATGCAGCCTACTTATAAATGGATGCTTGGGGCGAATTTATGAAATTTCAAAATCTGAGATCAGGCTATTGCATTTTGACTCAGATTTCAAAACTTTCAAACATGCAATTTCAGAAAGGATGAAAGACTAATCAAATTCTCAAATCTAAAGCTTTGCCTCAAATATGATTCGGCCACTTACATGGCAGCGATGACCTCAGTTTTCACATAAATGTTAATATTCTTTAAATATACAATAAAATTTACAAGTAATACAATACATATTACTGAGTGGCGTCAGGGCATGACAAATTATACAAACAACCTATACATGAATATAGCATAACACAGTATTAGAAAAATATAGCCATTAATGTATATGAACAATTATAAATTCAAAAATGGAAGCTCAATCAATTGAAGAAAAATACACATATGTGTAGATTAATAATGAATTAAATTAAAAGGATTTTTTATTTTACTCAATAGAATGCCATATATGTACCTCAAATCTCCTCAAACATTCCAATTCTTTCTTCTATTTGCAAATACATTTTCTTAAATTCTGCTAGATCGTGAATTGTTAGTATCTTAGTATCCACATACAATTTTAATGTATTCTTTTGGTTCCTTAGAAGACAATTTGCCCACCATAAGTCCTCTCATAAATTAAAATCTGTCTTTAATCTTTTTGCCAAGTTTTTCTTGCACTTCTGAATAATAGCATTGCTATACTTTTTTGTATCAGTTATCTATTATGACATTACTCCTAAAATCTTCTCCCACCTCACTAATTTTCTGACACTCATTTAACGTATGGAATTGTCCTCTAACACTAATCCCACACCTCCCACAGTGCAATGCTACCACCACCAAGTGTAACCTGGACTTTTCCTTTGGACACAAGTACAGTAATTTTTAGATGACATTTGACATTTTCTTACAGAGAATACACCTTGCTGACATAATTTAGGTGTTTTCTGCTTGTGTACCCCAATTGCACTTAATAAATTCATGAATCTGAGTGCACGTTTTTCATTTATAAATGCTTGATGAATGTAGTGTTAATTGCACATTTACAACATAAAATTTGTTTGATTATTGTTTGGTAGCACACCAATTGTTCATATATGTATCAATGTAATTTTTACTGTGTGCATTTTTTTATTTAATAACCGTGCCATAGAATTAATATGTTCATTCTTGCATTTTACATCATTCATCACAGGTTTGTTGTTTTCAAAATAATCGGAAAAGTGTATTTAAATCTGGTAAGTGTAAGTATTAGGCATAGTGAGATCTTCAGATTTGCTTCCTGGGAGATTGGTTCAGCTGTAATCAGCACAGCCTTATCAGCTTCCTTGGAAATACCACAACTAAGACATAGAGAGCAGCATTTTCAAGAAGAGAACAGTCTTTTTATTCATCCAAAGTGTACAAGATAGAGGCCACCAAAAGAAACTCAGTTGGGCACTTTTGGTGCTAAGTTAGCTTAGCTAGGGGCTAGAAGGGAAGGATTGGTTAACAAAGACTGGTTTCATCATTCAATGCAATGAATTTCTGAAACACCTCCACAATGTTGCATTTCTTTTGAATAATTTGCGTATTACCTGCTTTCATTTCAATTTGTGTGTGTGTTTTATAGTAACATCCATACACATTATCTACACTAGATTAGGACATTGATTTTATTGATGTCTAAAAAATATCTTGTGTGGATTTCTTGTGTGTGTCCATCCATGGTGAAATGAGTTTCAGAACACATTAACAAATAAATAATTTTGTAAATCTCACAATAAGAGTGATCGTTACATAGAATCTACCATCCTCATTTAATGCTTAGGTGGTTCATGTGTTACAGTCTATCATTTTTCCTGTCACAAGCTGGTAGATTGGCTTTCAGCCTGTGGTGGACAGAGGGTGTCGAGGATCTAAAAGTCAATGGAGCAGATTTACAATAGCTGGCGCATCCCTGCATATCAGCAGGGATGTGCCAGTTATTGTGCGCCACAGCTCTGCCACCATGGATGCGCCGCATTTACAATGCGGCGCACCATGGGGCAAAAACGGCACAGATGCGTGACGCATCTGTGCCGTAAAAGTGGCGCATTGCTGGAGTTGCGTCGCAAGCGCGACGCAGCTCCAGCAATGCTCTGGGGGGCCCTATCTTGCTAATGCTGCGTCAATCCTTATGCCTGCTTCAGGCAGGCGCAGGGTTTTGACGCAGCATAGGCCTAAAAGTGAATGAGTGAAATCTTGTAGATTTCACTCAGCCACTTTTAGGAGGCGTTCCTGGGCCGGAACGCCCCCCCTGCGCAGGAACGCCTACATGTGGCACAGGGCTTTACAACGTGACGCATCTCCCAGATGCGTCATGTTGTAAGTACCCCGCACCATGGCGCAGGATTTGTGCAGCCGCTGCGTCACAAAAGTGATGCAATGGTGGCGTAAATGAGGCGCAAGGGGTTTGTAAATCTGCCGCATTATATTTTGCAGAACTGAAAAAAACTTATCATTGTGGTGACAAAGTAAGATATATGGACCCTTAAAGATGAAGAAGTATAGGAAACATGGCGATGGAAATGATAAGCACTGCATTTGGGTTATAGTGGACTTGCAAAACCGGTCAAAGGGAAAAACAACAATGGGGCCTCACACCAATTCGGGTAGAGATTTTAAACATGAAATGATTATCATTTTGTACTACCAGCAGCATAGCTAAATCAAAACATAAATTACCCGACAAACATATGCCAGAAATATTAAACGTAAAATGTTTGCGCCAAATGACTTCACAATCCTGCCCAAACAATGGCAGATTGTAGGTAGCTGGCTCTCTGTATAGTATACTAAAAAGAAGTACACTGTGCAGAGTCCAGTGGGTCCCCAATTGGCTTATGGAGGCTAAAGTAGATAATGCTACCCCTCTCTTTTGTGGTTGTGTGGGTGAGCAGTTAGGCTTATCAGAGCATAGTGCTAAGCATTTGTTGTACTCACAGAGGCAATAAAAGAAACACACGCTCAAAGAAGAAATCCAAGACCAAAATTGACAAATAACACTTTTTTTATATGTGTTTCAAAACCAAGAACTTCATTCAAAGGTAAGTAAGTACTGTTTTCAATAGCAATGCATACAGGTAAGTAAAGCTTTTAAAGTCGTACAGAAAAGTCAGAGATGTATGAAGGTAGATACAGTCAGTTTCAGGGGTTCTACTTCAGGCTGTACAGGGGGCCTTGGGGACAAGTCAAAGAGCTCTTAAATGGGGTTTTGGGTCACAAGGGGTTTTGGAGCAAAGGAGCACAGCTGGTTCGTCAGGACCCAGGCCAGGCGACTTGTGTGCAGAGTGGCTAGGTCAGCTGGGCTGGGTGCGCAAAGATGTTCCTCATGGTCATAGACACACAGCTGGCAGAGGCCAAATCAAGGAGGCTGGGCCACTTATGAAGTGGGTCTCATTGATGCTGATGTCCCTCGATAGCTGCTTGGTCCTGGTGCAGTGGGAATAGGGACTGGACTCTCACTGATGGTGTTTGGCGCAGAGTTGTCTGCTACCCGGGGGTTGGTACTGCATGGCTCCAGTTGGTCCTGGGGTCTTTACATGCGTCTGTCAGGCTGGGGATCTGCAGGGCGGTGGATTGGACTCTGCTTGTCGGTGCTGCCGCACTGTAGGGGAGTAGCTCCTTTACTCCAAGGGAGACTCTAGGTGGTTTTGAAGTGCTGGTAGGCTACCCAAGGCTTTGCCAGTTCTTCAGCTCACAGAACGAGTCACTGTGTCACGATTGTCAAGAGAGGGCTGAGGGCATGCAGGGTTTCACGCCAAAGTCCACAGTTATGCTGCAGTTCTAACTAGGTCGTGACTCTTCTCCGTCTTTCTTCTCTTGATCCGTCAAATCAGAGTTCTTGGGTTCAGGTGTGCCACACATATACTCAATCTAGTGGCATTTAAGGGGAGTGACAGGCAGTAGTCACAGGACTACCTACCTTTAGGGTGTTGGCAGCCTCTATATGACCACTTCCTGTGGAATGCGGTTATAGCCCTGACCATTGAATGCTAATTCAATCCAAAACAAGATGGAGGAATCTGAAAAGTGGGTTCCACATGAGCTGGCCTGCCCTAGGGGTGGTGCTGGCTGAATGTGGGCACACCGCCCAATATTACAAATGTTCCCTTCTGTCTTGCTGCCAAGGGGGAGCAGGTCAGGGGGTGGGCATATCCATTATCTGGAGAGGCCTGGGTTGCATAACAAAGGCGGCAGGGCCTTTGAAGCTTCCTGTCCTGGAATGCACGTCCTGCGTGGAGGAGGTGTGAACACCTCCACCCAGAGCAGGCTTTGTTCCTGGCCTCCAGAGAAGGCTCTCACTTCAGGCATTCTGCAGCTCACATAGCAAGAGAAAAATGCCTCTCAGTATAGTTTTTGTGCAGGAAGGTGTCACTTCCTGCACAAAAATAATCACGCTTACAACGCAGCCACCTGTGCACCATGATGAGCGTGAATAAGAGAAGGTCGGGGTAATAAGCCCATCTGATTGAACAAAAATGACACAGAGAGGTGGGGGTAGGAGGTAATGGTGTACGTGATAAATATACAGGTGAGGGTGGGCACCCTGAGTAATTTGAAGACACAGAAAAGTGTAGGAAGGGAAATGTATTGGTGGAAAACCTATGACAAACAGAATTTTCACTATGAAGGACATCCATCAGGTTGGTATATCGACCTAGTGAATGTCATTTCATGTTGAAAAATACATGGAAATGGGATCATCAAACCAGTTTCAGCAAACAAGTGTTACAAATAGAAACCTACTAAGACCTATGTGGCAAAGGTTCGAGGGTATCAATTGCATTTGAAAGCCTTGCGTTCGAAAGCCAGCCTGTCAGGAAGGCCATGAATACCCTCCTGTACTATTGAACTCCATCTGGTATCAACAGCTCTTGGATACATGCTAACTGATTGATTAGTTGATCAATTGACTATTTTATGTTAGCCATTTTCTGTGCAAGGACCCACTAAGGGACCAATTGCAAGCTTCCCTATAATTCTGATGGGGTAGGTAACCGAAAATACTCACCCTATCAGAGTTATGAGGCACGTGGGAGCACTGCAGATCCATTTTGTTTAGCCCACACACTTTCAGCAGTCAAAATCTTATTGGTAAGACTCTGGAAGTCTCTAGGGAAAAATTAGGAATTACAGAGAAATCAGGCCTAGTGTTATGATTTTCCTAGTAATTTCTAATTTCTTAGGGAACTCTCAGGGTCAGCCTTGGAATCTCAGTGAACTCCACCTCTGAGTAGACAGTACTTCACTATCAATAAGTGCAGGGTAGGGGAGGAGGAGACTTAACGGGGAGAAATCCAGGACTCATAATTGGGCCATGAGTGTTATGATCTATATTTAATTTGAACCCTTGATATTTTGGGGATGAGGAAGCTCTATTTTTTTTAAGTTTAAAAGAATTTTATTAAGCAAAGGAAAATGAGAATGCAATACAGAATATCAGGTAAGGAGGGGAGAGGGGAGGGAGGGGAAGGAAGGGGATTGCAGAATACAACATGTCAGAGAGAGTTTACAACAAAGTAAAATTTGTAAGAGAGAGACTACAACAAAATAATAATAATCATGGGCAATTTAAAAGAAGCAAAGAAATTGCATCAATCATAACTAAACATCTAAGTACAGAAAAAGTAAAGACAAAACAGTATAATTGAAAAGTTATGGACACTAGAAGGGTATCATGGGGGTTTAGAAACTTCTTGTTGAGCAGGCGATGGACGAGAGGAACGAGCAACACAATTATCTAAATATAACGTAATGGGGTGCCATAAGTCTGCACGTTTGGTTGCTGAGTGAACAGAAGAAACAAAAGCATTATCAAGTCTATGATTGTGACAGACATTGTACCACCACGCTTTGAAAGAAATATTGGTCGCATTTTTCCAATGAACAGTGATCTGCTGAAAAGCAATGGCAAATAGCAAATCAACAATACGAACATGCATATCTACATTGTCCCAACTAGGGGATAGACTACCCAAGAAAAGTTGAGTGAGAGAAAAGGGAATACAAGTGTGGAAGATAACATTAACTTGAGCCCACACCTGTAGCCAAAAATCATGCACATGTTTACAAAGAAATAGCATATGAGGTAATGTAGCATTAGGAGAGCCACACGACCAGCAATTGTCTGAGGTACTGGGGAATCGCTTGTGCAGTGTGGAAGGAGTGTGAAGTAGTCTGTTGTAAATAAAAAGTAAGGATTGTGTCAAGGAAGCTGCTCTAGAAGTTTTACGGATTTTTGTCCAAATTTTGTCCCATAAAGATACCGGCCAGGTTATTCCAAGATCGAATTCCCACTGAGATTCAACCTTGGATTTAGGTCTGGGTAGCTCGTGTGCATGAAGGTGCTTATAAATAGAGGATGCTTTGGGAGCAGTACGCAAGATAGAGTGAAGTTGAGAAATGGGGGTGGATGGAGCAGGAGAGGGAGGAGAAACCGAGAGCCGCTTATAAACCTCCAAAACCGCAGTCCTGAGTAAAAGATACTTAGAGAGAAAGGATAAAGGCAAATCGAAGGAAGAACGGAGATCAGGAAAAGAGAGGAAGGTAAAGCCAGAGAAGAGCTGCGAGATCCAAATCAATCCTCGGCTTCTCCAAGATTTCCAATAAAAGGGCTTACGACCAATTAAGAGATATTTATTATGCCAGATGGTAGAAGAAAGGAAATCAGTGACAGTTGTAGGGGGACCGGGTGTAGCAGACAGTAAAAGCTTAAGGGTGTATTTATGAATAGAAGTAGGGAGCAATGAGGGTTTGCGGGAAAAAGCAAGATATTCTGCAAAAGAAAACGGAGAAAGGAGAGCGCGTTCAACCTTAGTCCATAGAGGACAAGGAGAAGTGGGATCTTGCAGCCAGAGGGAAGCTTGACGTAATAAAAAGGCCTTCTGATAAGCAGGGAAGTCAGGGAAATTGACACCACCCTCAGAGGCGGGACGGATCAGTCTGGCAAGAGACATTCTGGGTTTTTTAGAGTTCCATAAAAATGAAGATAACGTTGAGTTGACCTTTTTAAAGAATTTCATTGGGATGGGTACAGGAATATTAGAGAGTGTATAAAGAATGATAGGGGAGATCATCATTTTAATAGTGTCAAGACGACCCCACCAGGACAGGTATAAGGGATGCCACCTTACAGTGAAGTCAGCAATCTTTTGTGCGCATTTGGACATACATAAAGAGACAGTGTCCGAAACAGAGGGGGTGATATATAAACCCAGGTACTTGATATGGGAAGGACACCAAGTAAACTGAGAGTCGCTGAAATCTTGTTTGAAAGTAAATTTGGTTAGGGGAAGGATCTCACATTTGTCATGGTTAAGTTTATACCCAGAAATAGAGGAGTAATTTCGGTCTTCGTTCAGAAAAGCAGGAATAGATTCAGCAGGGTTAGAGAGAAAGAGTAAAATATCATCCGCATAAGCAGCAAGTTTAATGTGAGAATCTGCAATCTGAAAACCACGAATATCAGGATTTTGACGCAATTTGGACAGGAACGGCTCTAAACCAAGGTTAACAAGAAAGGGGGACAAAGGGCAGCCCTGGCGAACGCCTCGACCTAAATCAAAATAAGAGGAGATTTGACCATTCGCAAAGACAGCAGCTCTGGGATGAGAATATAACAGGGAAACTAAGGAAATAAATCTAGGGCCAAAACCAAACCAAGTATGGGTGTGAAAGAGATAGCGCCATTCGACCCGATCGAACGCCTTTTCGGCGTCAAGGGCAATCGCTGCAAGTGAGTGTTGACAACGGGAGGACTTTGACAGGATGTTGAATAAAAGTCTGGTGTTGTCTGTAATATGTCGGCCCTTGACAAACCCAGATTGTTCTTCGCCTAGAAGATCGGGGAGAAGGTGATCCAATCGGATCGCTAGCGCTTTTGCGAAAAGTTTGTAGTCAATATTGACTAAGGATATGGGCCTGTAGTTTTTGCAATATTTTACATCTTTCCCAGGCTTAGGTATTAGGCAAATGTGGGCATCCGAAAAAGTCCCTGAGGAGGCGCCGCGATCAACAAAAGTATGAAGAAGGGAATGAAGCCGTGGAATCAATAACTTAGAGAAATGGAGGTAAAATTCGACGGTAAAACCGTCAGGGCCAGGAGCTTTATTGGGTTTGAGATGTTGCAATGCAGTGAATAATTCCTTTTGTGTGACGTCAGATTCTAAGGAGGAAAGATCAGGGGGGAAATTAGGTGGTGTGTGAATGGTGGAGAAAAAATTAGCAAGGGAGCTGGGAGAGGATTGAGTTTCAGATGTATATAAAGACTTATAAAAGCGTGAGAATTCAGAAAGAATATCTGCATCCGTGTGTTTCAAGGTGTCATCAAGGTCATATACAGATTCAATATTTAACTTATTATGTTTGATCTTCAAATAATTAGCTAGGAGCTTCCCTGCTTTATTCCTTCCCCCATAAAATTTAGCAGAAGACTTCAACAAGTACAGGGAGGCGTCCTCCGTGGACTTCTCATTGAATTTCATTTTTGCAGCAACAAGGGCATTCAAGCTGTCGGCAGAGTGAGATGTAAAGTAGGCATGTTCCAATTTCTTGATGTCAGAAAGGAGCTGTTTGGTGAAGCTACGCGCAGTCTTGCATTTATCTGCCACATAACGAATAATAAAGTCACGTGCAGCTGCTTTAAAAGCATCCCAGATAATGTGATCAGGGAGGGCATCGTCTGTATTAATCAAAAAATATTCGTCAAAAAAGGAGGTAAAAGAGGTTGTAAACTTGGGATCGGCGAGGAGGGAATTATTAAATCGCCATCTTCTGGGGACAGCAATTTTAGGAAGTATGTCAACACTAGTAAGAACAGGGGCATGATCGGAAAGTAGTATTGGGCCTATCTCAGAGTGTAGAAGTGATTGAGCGAGGCTGTGTGAGACAAAGATGTAGTCAAGTCGTGACTGGGAATGGTGACAGGGAGAATAAAAAGTGTACTCCCGTAACTTTGGATTACAAAGGCGCCAGGAGTCTACTAGCTTATGCTGTGAAATAGTATGGTTAAACAACTTGTGAGGTCTATTAGGAATGTGGGGGGTCGTGGACGCCCTATCGACAAAGGGGTCAAGAGGTTGATTACAATCCCCTGCCAAAATAAAATTGTGGTCCACAAATTTTGTTAAAAGTGGAGAGAAATCAGCCCAAAAAGAAGGTTCACCCGTTGTTGGGCCGTAGACATTGAGCAGAGAAATTGGAACACCTCTGAGTGACAGCTTGGCATAAACCCATCGACCAGAAGCATCCGATTCGTGGGTAAGGATTTGAAAGGGGAGAGACTTGCGACATAGGATTGCCACACCATTTCGCTTGCCGTCACCCTGTGAATAGAATAGTTCACCCACCCATCCACGTTTAAGCTTAGCAGACTCTACATCAGTTAAATGCGTTTCTTGGATGAATGCAATATCAACATTCAATTTGGCAAGATGTGATAAAATCCGTTGACGCTTAATCGGAGAGTTGATACCCTTCACATTCCATGACAATATATTCAATGACATAACAGTTGCTTAATTTCAAAAAAGATGAAAACCAGAACCAATGAAAGAAAAACCCATGAAAAGGAGAAGAGACAAAAAGAAAGAAGAAGAATCAATAAAGACATGCTGAGATAAAGGCTCAAGGATAGAAAATCGACAGTGTGAGCAATAGCAAGGAGGAAAGAATGAAAGGCAACAGTATCAAAATTAGCCAATGAATCTGAAGGTAAACGAGGAATAAACATAGTCAAAAGAAACAAAACAAGAACCAGCTCGACAGAAGGAGAATGGAGAATACTTACAAGGGGTGACTTAGGGAGGATACAATCAGGAACAAAGACAAGCAAGGACGGACGTGAAGACGGGAAGGCAGGTAGGGCCAACTGGAGAAGGCAGGCACTCGGGGTCAGTGAGACGTCCAACCGGAGGAACAGGCGGAACGCAGAACATTGATCTGTGAAGGAGGAATGGTAATAAGGTTAGACAACAACAGGAGACAAAGTCATGGGACAGGTGATGAATGGAGTGTAAAAAGAAACCACAACATGAATAACAAACATTTCAATGAAGAGTAAAACCCAACAAGAGAAACATGCAAATTATAAGATCCATTAAATGAGAAAAACCAGCGAACATAAGAGCGAGGACATCATAATACATCTTCGGAAATAAGTCATGTTGGGAGAGAAGAAGAAGGTCCAGAAAGCTCCATGTCAGCATGGCCGCAGGAATTCAGGAAGCTTCGAAGGCGCGCAGGCTCCTCATAGGTCGTAGTCTTATTGTTGTAGGTGACTTTGAATAAACAAGGATGGAAGAGACCGTATCTGGCACCAACGGAGCGGAGGTCCGGTCTCATGTCCAAAAAGGCCTTACGACGATTCGCAGTGGCTCTGGCATAATCCTGCGCAAAGAACAGAGTGGAGCCCGACCATGCAAGACGAGGAGAAGCTCTGGCAGCTGAGAGGACTTTCAGCAGATCTGTGTATTCCAAAAAATACATTATTACCCCTCTGGGCTTTACTGATGAGGCTGAAGAGGAGTTAGCTCGACCAAGTCTGTGGGGGCGTTGGATGTTTAGAGAAGTGTCCTCGGGTAAGTGTAAAATCTTGGGAAGAAAAGACTTGAAAAAATTGACAGGATCATTCCCCTCGCAGCCCTCCACCAGGCCGTAAAGGCGAAGATTATTGCGCCTGTTGCGATTTTCCAAGTCCTCCACCTGCTTCTGGAGATACGAAATCTGCGTATGCATGTGGGTGACCTTGGCCGCAGAATCCTGAAGAGACGAGACATCACGCTCTACCAATGACTCTTTCGTCCATTGAGGCCCAGTTGTCAGTAAGGACTTGCAACTTTGCGTTGGTTTCTTCCATGAACGGGCGCAAGGCCCGTATCTCTTCAAGGATTAATTCCATCGAAATGACCGAGGAGGACTTGGGAGGCGAAGGCGGATCTTATTTCAATCTCTGCGGCGTCGTCTTCGCTGAAGATTGTGAGGAGGATTCCATGTTCGACGACACTTCACTGAAAGGGAGAGACTGAGAGGCTTCTAAATGGGCTAGTTCCGTAAAAAGCTTGGAATTTTTAATGTAATTGCGCTTGCAGACTTTGCCAGAACAGTCAGCCATCGACACGTCTGTAAAATGCAGGAATACCAAGAGCACACGTGCAAACTGGGAGCAAAACAAGTAATACTAGCCAGGAGATACGAATTGGGGACCTAAAATGGCTGCCTGATATGAGGTGAATAAAGGAAGTCCATTGGGGTCATAGAAAGAGTCATTGTAATAAATAAAAAGTCACCTGTATGAGCTGGTGCATAACAATTATGCCGCTGGGGGTGTTGGAAGCATTACACTGTCACCATAACAGCTGGGGGCCATTGCGCGATGAAACGCGCTGCTGAGGAGAGTTCGAGCGCGGCGAAAACAAAATGGCGGCCGCGGCCGAATCCGTGCCGCGATCGGGAGCAAGATGAGCAGCCAGACTCCTGCGAAGCCGCCTCGATGATTAAAAGGCACTCAGGGCATGCCTGACAGCATCCCACGACGGAGTCCTCCTTTTAAAACTCCTGGAAGGAGCGCAAACCGCCTGCACACTCCGATACGGGCGGAGCTCCTACCTCGGCGCCGCCATCCTCTTCGGGCGCCTAGCCACGCCCCCATGAGGAAGCTCTATACTGTCAACTTCATCCTAGTGCCTGGGGTCAGAGGTAGATCTTTGTACAAACGTACAGTTTAACCTCTTTCTTTCACAACTGCATTGGCACATACGGAAAAACACGTATATCAAAATTTATGGATCAACCCACCTCTGAAATTGAGTTCCTCCTTGACCAACTTCAGTTTGTAACCACAAGCAGTTGCTGTTGTGCTCAAATGTCATATCTGAAACATCATTAAAAATAGAAAAACTCTGAATTGGGGTGAGCTACAAAACTGGCATATCAGCAAATAGAAATGCGTCTCTCAGAAAAACTATTGAATATCCTGTTAAATATATATGTGATTTGAAACGAGCTGAATATCTTCATTTTTACTTCAAGTATAATCCGAGAGGATGTCAGAAATCTTTTTATGCAACCTGTGCTAACATTTTAAAAAAGCGATGCAATTAGTTCATAAAATGTATTTCCAGTTTAAACCCGAACAGACTTAGACTGGACAGTGATGCTGACACGCACATTGTTGACGGTAACCCCAGGGACAGGTGGGGCTGAGCTCTTAGGGCCCACTCCTACGAGGTACAGATGAATCATAACATCTCAATACTGGTTCCATAAATGTTGTAATTCACAGAATTCCCAATAGCTTGGGAGTGTGCACTTCTTCAAGACTCAACTGGCTGTAAAATGCAAAATAAGCAAGAGAATGGGCTGGAATGCAACTAGTATGGGTCAGGCAGCTTGCCTCAATTAAAACAATATGACATGCAGCTTCCTCACGTTATTCTGCTTTCCTGCTCCAAGTATCAGGGGCAGGAGTAACTGAACTTGTTTTCTGATATACCACGCTTAAACTAGTTTAGACCCAAGCAAGATGCCATTTCAGCACTTTTGAAAATATGTCTTACCTTGCATTCAAGGTGACCTTGTGGGATGGCAATGTTAGTTAAATATAATTTGAAGACACTGTCACTGCACTCAGGGGCGGCTCCTCCGCTATGGCCGAGGAGCGTCGCCTCACTGCTTTTAAGCAGTGAGAAACATAAAATGACAATAACCTAGAGTTATTGTCATTTTTTGTTTCGTGTCCTGCGGCTTTGCAGCGGGCGGATGGGCGGGGCTGCTCTGCTCTCTGAGTAGGGCAGCGGAGGAGTGGTTTGCCCAATCCTAAGTGTACAATGACTGTTTGGTCAGCCCTCTCTGGCCGCCCAAACCAGGCTGCATTACAGACTGCATGGAGAATATGCTGGAAATTCCAGAACACTATAAGAAGGTTAACATAGGTGTCCTGAAAAAACTTAAAACCCGGATAGAGAATACCACACAAAGATCTCTGACTGATGGCAATATTTGCAAAAAGGAATGGGAGTTTCTCAATAAAACTGACCCTGTGACTCCAGCAATGTATGGAGTCCCTAAATCTCACAAAGATCTAAATGATCCTCCTCCGAGACCAATCATATCTTCCATCAATTCCAGCACTGAATCGCCCTCAAAGTATGTGGATGCTTTTCTATGCCCTTTGGCAAGACAGTATGAGTCCTATATCAGAGATACAGGGGACATGATAGCTATAATTGAGAACATGTCCTACAAACAAGAACAGTTTCTAGTTAGTCTTGATATAGAGGCGCTGTAGACAAACATTCCTTAAGGACAAGCCTTAGAGTCTGTGACAGCTCTATTGTCTAGAACAACTGGGGATAGACCAGATCAATTCATTTTGGAAGGTTTGGATATAGTGCTGCATAGCAACTTTTTTTAATTCAATTACATCACGTATCAGCAGATCAAGGGTACTAGTATGGGCGCTGCATGTGTCCCTAGTATAGCAAACATCTACATGGGCGAATATGAACGTAGACACATTTTTTGAGAAGTAGCACCATATTTTGAGAATGTACAGTGCTGGTATAGGTTTACCGATTGCATCCTTTTTGAGTGGGTAGGAAAAGAAAGTGAACTTTTGAACCTAACTTCATGGCTGAACCTCAGTGATTAACAATTTAAATTTACAGTAATGAACAGCAAGGAAAAAGTCGAATTTCTCGACATATGGATTACAGGCCATGATGACATGCTGCAAGTCAGCTTCTATAGAAAGCCAACGGTGAAAAACACCATCTTGGAACACAATAGCCACCCCAATTGTCAGAAGGACTCCATACCGTTTGGTAAATTTCTAAGGATTCGGCGCAATTGCACTAATATTAAGGAATACAACATACACGGAGACCAACTGAGAATGAGGCTCCCAGCTGGAGGCTATCCCAAACGTCTGGTGAGACAAGCTTTCAAGCGAGCAAAATGTTACAACAGGTATGCCCTTATACAAGGCTACACTCGACAGAAACAAGAGAAGCTAGTGTGCGTTATTAACCACTCCAATGTATACTACAAAATAAAGAAAGTCCTGGATAAAAATTGGAAAATTCTTAATACCAATGCTGAAGATGAACAAAGGGAACCATAGGTGTGGCAATTCCCATGCCTGTGAATCAGCTATTACTACAGACAAATGGAAATATGGAGGGCAAACAGGACCATTGAGAGACATGACTGATTGCAAGAGTACCAATATTGTCTATCTTATCCTTTGCCCATGTGGCCGAGGGTATGTGGGGGAGACACGAGACAAAGAGAATTTCGTACTCGCTTCTCTGAACACAAGTCAGCGATTAGAACTATTAAACTTCAAGCTCCACTGGTCCGACATTGTTGCGATGTGAAACATAGTGAGGATGAATTGAAATGGCTCATCCTAGAAAATGTTAAATCAAGTCCAGGGAGTCCGATCGAAAAAGTCCATAAAGAGAGACCTTTTGGATCTTCTCTCTTAACACAGTACAGGAAGGTCTGAACGAAGAGATAGTGTGAAATGTCACTTAAGTTAGTAGATGCCATCAAGCCACTACTATATACATCTGTGATAATAGATTTCTGTACTCCACACTTAGGCACTCTTAATGAGATTCTAGATTTATTTTACCAGTCATGGCATCATTAGGAGACCTCTGACCCAAATGGATCACATTCAAACTGTGTGCGAGTGGTCCTGACATTTTTATTGTAATTACAATACTATTCTTACTATATATTTGGCATGTTTGCTATAGCTGGTCATATAAGAATTGTTGTTGATACTGGCCAAAAACGTTTACTTTCAGTACAGATTCTTTAGGGAGTTATTAAGTTAACTCCAAAATGGTGACCGTTTGTCCTCTATTCCACTATGCCTCGACTACAGAAGCGTGACTAGAAATGGAATTATCAATGTTCCCTACGTAACAACATTTTCTTATTAGTTCTAGCTTGATCGTATCTTTTTAATGAGTTATTAAGTCACTGACAACTTCAGAAACCCTGATCTCGGCTGTCGCAGGATTGCACAGTAGTGCACCGGTCACACTTCAAAATGGCGACCAGGGTTTCGGTATAGAGCGAGCTGGCACGGCAACGAAAGAGGTGTGGTTACATCAAATGGCTGGACGTAATACGATGCTCCATGAAGTACATAAAAGGCGCTGTTTGAGTAAAAGCGAAGGTGACCATGCAGGCAGGAAGGAGACGCGCTGGCATCTTTTATTAAAAGAAAGTAATATTGAGTCGCATTGGCTTACCCAGCAGGCCTGACGGATGAGGGAGCCTGCATGTATATGGAAGACTGTCTCGACATGGTGAAATTTCCCTAGATAGGTTTATAAAAGCCCGACAGGACTGCTGTCAATTCAGGGTCTTTCCGGGGGCAGATAAATCCCTTGTGGGGTGTATATATGCCAAAGGCTGGCCTGCCAGGTATTTAGTACTGCAGACACATATGCAGAATAGTCCTGTGAAAAATACTCAGCAGGGATGCATAGACTCTTTCGAAATCCAGGCAGATATTATCAGAGGCAAGGTTATATACTGCACCGGCTATAGAACTATAGGTGCGCCTTCTAGAAATGAGGGGACCCGCATTTAGGATAGCACACCAATAATGGAAACACAGGTTACCGGCTAGGCTAGGCCATTAACAATGTATATATGTGCTCTTGCTATACAAGAACCTAACCGGTAAAAAATACGGAAGATATCCGCTCAAAAAAAGAAGTGCATGACCGAGCAAATCCACCAAAGAACAAGTGGACATATACATATTTTTGGTAAGATAAATTAAAGGCAGAAAAAATAGGAAGCTCTCTGTAGAGCCCAATAGAACTGATAAATGTTATTTCATTCTGTTGTCCCATATAGCCTGTTCTGGATAAATGCAAAAGAAATGTCTTCCATGACCACATGTGACCACACAGTAGCATTGTGCCAGTAAGGGTCTGGCTGGACAGCCTTTGAGGAAACACAGCCCGTGCTGACTTTTTTACTGAATTCTACAAATTTACTGCTTAACTTGTGGCAAATAGCAGGTTTGCATCAGCAGGGGTGAATTAAATCCCCCTTTTACGATGGACAAAGAAATACATGGGGACCTTGGTTCTTTTTTTTCTCTTTCTTCTATCCTTTGCTTCTAACTTGGTAGCATCACCAGATGTTGTTTTCCTTTTCTTCATCTTTTCTTTTTCTTCTGGGACACACTTTTCCAACATGTTTGTTGATGTGTTTTTAGCTCACTAGCAGTGTGGAGGGCACTTTAAGGTAACTTGGCTGAGCACACCTGAGTTCTATTCACACTAAATCGACAAACCCTTCATTAGCCAAAATGTTATATATATCAGATACAAATAATGTGTTGGGCAGTCCAGATAAATATATATAAAAGTACCTATATTGTTGATACATTTACAGAAACCCACACCCACTCACCTGAAATTAGCCTAAAGAGTGGTCCTGATGAAGGTGGAAGCTAATTATACGCACTGAAACGTATGTTGACGAGATTCATATACTTTGTATATGTTAATCAATGAAGACACTAAATGAAATGTCTATTACAAGTGTGTATACATTTTTATAAATAGAGATCTTATAAAAAAGAAAAAAGAAATTGATGAATAAAAATAATTATAGTTAGTACTCTTGCATATGGCAAGATTGATTATTGCAGGACAGCCCGGTTTGATCTTGTTGTATGCCACACCAGATAAAAGACATAGGTTTGGCAGGAGCACTTTTGATGAAGTTTTTGTTTTTCCCCCTGGCTCCTGGACCTGAAAAGTCTCTATAGGGGGTACATTTTTTGAAAAATTCGAACATGCCCATCCCTCCAGCCCCTGGCTGAGCGCCGTGTCACGGCTTTCAGACCAATCGCAATGCTGCATTGCCGATCCCCTTTCACACATGCACGCAACCTGCCCCGCCGCGCCTTTCCCACCACTGGCGAGCCATGCCAGACACGACTGACTGCACTGAGGGAGCTTGGAGCAGTTTGACGTTTTTATTAAAACAGCTGTCTGCTAAATACAATTACATTGCATAAAAACGTATTAGCTTGTTACAGTCAGATACATTTCCCACCTTTTCAATCGCTGGCTGGTGTGGTCTTCGGTGGATCATGAAAAATTGATAATCTGGAGCACATTCCTTTACTGGGTAAGTGTTTCTCTGTTATAGGCGTGGCCAGACCCCTCTGGGCAGGCCACAGCATCTGCTCTGATGCCTAGGCCTGTCCATGGTAAAGCCAAGGTCCAAAACCTCTTATGTGACCTAGGAGGGTGTACTGTCCATGTCTTGGGTTAATTACATACATCAGTAGTGGCCACATACTGATTTTTGAGGATTTATAGTTCTGGCAGATACTTTTTGTCTAACACAGAGGAGTGCACCCTTCCTGCTCTCTCATATAAACATTTCTGCTGAGAAGTGACAACTCGACCCTACGCTGACATGTGCATGTGCATGTGTACACATTGGATGTGTGGTACATGTGCCATAGTGACCCTTCATGTGTAGTGTGAGTATGATTGTTGTGACCAGTGGTATCCATTTTTGATGGCTCCTGGTTTCAATCTGGCACAAGATGAAGGGTGGATCAGCTTCCCAGACAGTTGAAGTGTATTGCATACATTCCTCTTACTGGAGGGTGGAGGGTGGAGACTCAGACATTGTAGTGAGGATGGACACAGGGCTTCCTTTAAAAGTTCAATTAAGTCCTTTTAACAAGATGTTGCTGATTAGTCCTTCCTGACCACTGCAATTTGGTGGATAACAGGGGAGTGGGGGTGAGTTAGCAGATTCAGTTACTAAAGATAAGAAAGTTTCTAAGCAAGCTTGTACTTATGTCTGTCACTGATCACTTGGATGGAACATTACTACCCGCTTGCAGCCACTGCCTGTATAGGGCATGCCACCGGGCGGTGACGTGGGTTGGGGGAGGGGCAGGGTTGAGGGATTGTAACAAGCGGCAAACTGACTTTTTCAGGGAAGTAACAACATTTTTTTTTTTAAACTCATTTTGTTGTGCGCGCTGCATAGCATTTGACGATGCAGCGCGCGCAATGAAATTCCTTTTTTTTGTTACTTACCTGAAATCGTCCTTTTGCCGCTTTTTACAACCCCCCACCCTGCCCCTTCCCCGCCCCACGTCACCGCCTGGTGGCACGCCCTATACGGGCTGTGGCTGCCTGCTTGTAAAGCCATAACTTTGCACATAAGCTGTGCAGAAGAAGCAGCCACAAATTATATTTAAAAGAGAACCAATTCAAACTAGTTCTGAAACCTTAGACAGTGGACCCACAACTCGTCTGAAAAATGTGTATAAAAGTAGAATTCAAACTGCCCCACTTTGGTCCAATATCAATTTCTTCACATCCAAGGAAGTGAGTACTCCGCAGAGGACTCAAACCTCCGTTGTGTGACCAGAGCCGGTGTCTCTATGACAGCCAGTCACCCGGAGGTGAAAGGACATCACCTGACATCTGCACTTCCTGCTTAGGGTCTGCTTAGAGCCTAGAATTCTGCATACTTGCTCCAAAAAAGAAATGTGCCTGGGCTTGGATGAGATGAGATTGTCTAGGAGGAGAATCCCAGCTCACTCCTGTCATGAGGAATAACCAGAGAAAGCAAGAGAATGCCAGGAAGCAAAGGCTTGTGTGACCCATACTCTGAAGTGGGGGGGTCCTTCGCTCTCCCTAAACAGTTCTAGTCATGACCTGCATCATGCTTTCTACAGAAATCAAGCATCGATTGAGATCAGCAGCCCATTTTGGTTAAAAAATGAGTGTGCGCCCTGATAGGCCCATAGGCCGCAACTGCCAAAGTCATCCCTAATCTTGAGTTCGGCTGAGAGGCTTCATTTGTGCTCTGTTGTCCTGTCTGCTCTTGACTTAGGGAGACTGCAACTGCTGAAGAGGAGAGTGCCAAAAGGGGAACTGCTGTACTGAAATCCCCAAGAAAGGTTGCTGCAGCAAGCCTGACAGCTCGGAAGTCACTGCCCCATGAGCAAGACCATTGCACATGTCCGTTGTCCACCCACCCGCACTGTAACTTCTAGACACAGGTAACTGCTGTGATTACTATGAATGAAAAACTAAATAGCGGGATGAGACTTTTTCACAAGTATTTCATGAAGTGCCGTCCTCCATATTAGACGCCAGGGATTACAAACTCTGGTACGCTCTGTTAGTGGAAGGGGCGGGTCCCAAAGGGTGTAGCACCTCAAAACAACAAGCAGGATTCTAATCCTTTGTTTCATTCCCCAATTGTGGAGGTTAATATTAAGCAATGCTGTGCAGTTAAATACATGTATTTCATTTAAAAGACAAGAACTGGGCTGAACAATACATTATTTTGTCATTTGGTTGATTGTTGAGTTCTGAGCTCTTGTTTCCCACACTTTGAAAGCTCTCCCTCGCTACCGTGTGAGTCAAGTGTAGAAGGGTTGTGCTTGCCCCACTTTGCAGATTCATAGTAGAATGGATCCCCGGACACCATTGAAAAAGACCTCAACCACAATCTTTGGAGTCCAGTAGCCCTGTTTGTCCTGGGGCACATGGATATATGTGGTATATGTGGTTCCTGCCGAAGACGATGCCATTATAGTACTGCCATAGCTTACCATCAGTGGCGTATGGCCGCAACAGTAGAAATTAATCAATGCTACCTAGCACACCTTTCTGCACAAATTCCAAACCTACTCTTCCTGTAGTTAGTAATGCTTTTAAGGGAAAATTAATAACAAAAAGGGCGATTTTAACAAGCATATTATATGCAAGCTAAAAAAGCAGTGAGCATCGAGTGAGCTACATAGGGCAAGCTTGTGAACACAGAACATTAAAAGAACACAGTGGACAAAGGTAATGAGTGATCCAGTGGAAAGGGCAAATTTACATAATCTCCCTATGTCACAGACTCGTTATCACACTAACTCATTCATTGATTCATTCATTGGTGGGGCCCATAACACCAACACTCATACATCTCACCTGAATCTGTGCACAGGAGAAAAAGCGCTGGACATGTGGGGGTACCTTGTTAACTATCGGGAATAATTCCTTTACATTATATACACCTGCACCTATAGAATCCTAACTTTGACATCTAGGCACTCCACCACTTGGTCGATGAACCAATTAGTTGGACTGGTTGATGGTGATTTAGAACCAGCTAAAACACAATTAAAGTCTTGGAAACATTTGATTAACCATCAGTACCTAATTAAAGGACCACAAACTCACTTCTTATTAATCCAAATTTTGTTTATCTAATTTAGTTCACTCTGCATTAGCATTTAAGATCTACAGTTCATAATTTGTTTATTTCAAGAAGACATATCTCTTTAGGATATCCACATAAGTTTGCATGGCATTATATTTACCAAATCTCGTAAATTGGAGACCCTCCGATCACACAGAGGATGGTTCAAGTCTCTGCGACAATCTCCAGATTAAACTGTTCAGTCCACGGCAAAGATCAAAACCCTTCAGATAGAATCGTTCTCTCGTATCCCAAGATACCCAGGTAAACCATGGAAAATCTCCATCAGTTCAACGCAGACCCAGCGCCAAACGATCCTCCCAACGAACCAACCCCCCACTGACAGATCGCTGCTTTTTATACCCTTTTCCTTCTTAACTTTAGGTCAATGTGCAACAATGTAGGGGTAGAAAGTGTTCTGATTGGCTAATCCAATTCACTTTGTAAGTTCTTCGAATGTTCTCAGGTTCACCCGTTTTCCCATGAGACCTGGCATGGCAGCACTCAATTGTATATCTTTTTGGAAATTCACAGGCAAAAGTTCCGAATTAACAACAAGCAAGCCTCCTCGTATAGGTCCCTCATTGTCCCCTCGATCGTTCACACCATTCATGGTTTGGCAGTCCTCCATGTTCCTATCCTTGACAAGGAACACTCTGGTTCATGGTTGAGGTCACTTGGTGAGCCATCCGATTCTGCACAGTAGACATCGCACTCACATGACGGAGGCACTCTTGGAACTCCATTTTAAGTACTGCGGCCTAGGAGGCCCGAATGCCAACTTATGTAAAAATAAACAGAACAGCGATTAGAATATAGAAATGAAGATTCTAATGTTTAAACCCACACTAATCTCAATGTATATAGTGTTTCCTAGCTTACAGCAACATTTAAAGCAATAATACTCACCATTCCGCATTGCTGAAAGCACAAACCATCACAAAAGTGACATGAATCATGCAATTCTCTATTTTGCCACGTTCTAAAGGTATTTTGCGTACCACAGTTAATTATTTTAATTGTTTTGCCATGCAATTAGCATTTTAGTCCCATGTGTATCTCATGTTTATGAAGGTGCAAAAGTTGATTAGTCGTTCCATTCCACACTAGTTAGTACAAGTTAACACTTAATATGGTTAAGTAATTCATTTCATGCAAAATAGAGGAGGTATACAACATTTTGTTTTACCTGCTCCATCAATCCCCTCTTTGGTGATTTTTAACATCAATTTTTTAATAAAATCAATTGTACATATACATATATATATGTATATGTACAATTGATTTTATTAAATGTACACACATTTTTATATAATAAATGTAAAATGTAATATGTGCTTTGTTTGAATATTTCTGACTGTTGTGTGAATATAGTATTATACCATCGTGTCCCTGCATAGGGATAGTAACTCCTTTAGTGTGCTAAGTAGCATGTGCCATACCAATGGTCCGGCAACCTATAATAAGCCCTGTTCCCACAGATGTAATATATTCCAGGGAATACCGGATCATTTCCTCCTTTAAATCCCCATCCTCCCATGATATTGTATAAGTCATGGCATTCACTTGCAACTACAAAATAATTATCATAACCAGTGTTATGTCTACTGATGCACAATTTCCCTCTCTGAGGCCAATCTAAAGCCATTGCGGGATTTGTTTCTTCCTGTAAATGGTTTTCCTTCCCAGCATCCCAGAATGTTGTTTCCATCCTTTCCCCAGACACTTTCTTTGCATCTTAGCTCTCCTCTCCTCTACCATGTTCAAGAATATTTTCTCTTCTTTTCTCAGACTACAAGTAAGATTATTCTTAAACACTTCTTCTAAAGTTAATTCCCTTGTTTCCAAGAAAAATTCACCTAATATTCTACCAGGAATCACCTTGTTTAGTTCGGGAACTACAGGTATCTGTGAGAAAACATTATCTACATCCGTATAATAGTATTCTAATTTCCCTGTTTTGTAGAACAAACTGGCTAATACACTACAAGTTATCCCATATGTCAAAGGAAGATGATGATAGTTGACACCTTCTGACACGTATGCAGGTAACTGCATGCAAACATAACAGTCTCTAACTTCCATAGTCTTTACATATTCGTACAGTAACTTTGAAAAAACATTATTAGAAAAATCATTTATGGACTTATCTCTGTGAAATTCGGTTCTATCTACCAGTCCAGTAACATGGATATCATCAATCTTTCCTTTATTAGTCCTGTATTCGGTGTGTTTTAACGTCTTCAAATGTTACTCTAAATGAAATGGTTATTGCTAATATGATCCACACAAGCATTAGTAATCCTGTACAACAAAAACACATTTTACACCATCTTCGGAGAAACCCACACGTAGGTTTTCTACCTTCTGTGTTTGCCATTTCAGAAATGATCAGTGTCTTTTGACTTAGACTCTTTTCATTCACTATTTACTTTTGTCTAACCTAAGGCTTCGATTGCCTACTCGGCTCTTTCGGGTCACTTGTCTTGTCCAGAGTTTTAATTCCTTATGTCTTGATTTGTCATTTCAATCCATACAATGGATCATCTTTGTCTCTGTTTTCACAATCTTGGTTCAGAACTTCCTGATCATCCGTCTCTTCTCTGATATCAGATAAGATAACTCTCAGGATTTCCGAATATTCTTCTTCTTTAACAACTTCATGCACAGTCAGTCCTAGACTTTCTTGGCTATCTGCTTCCTCTTGTATATCAGGAAGTGCCACATACGTCCATTCCGGTGACTTGTACTTCTGGTTTGGTTTCTTTATCCTCTTTGCTCCTCCCAGGTGTGTCTGATCAGTGTCTTCTGATTTCTCTTGACTAGACACTTCATTCACTTGTTCAGCATTGGAAGATTTTCTTCTCGTTAATCGGTATCTCAATCTTTTAAGTTTGGTAGGCCAAACTTCTTCTTTTGACAGCCTCTTTAACTTCGTCCCTTTCTCTTCTCGCTCCGTTTTCCAAGCTCTTTTCCTTAAAGTTCTTCCTCCTTTACTTTCTTCTTCACTCTCTTCGGATTCAGTATCGGTCTTGCTTTTACTTTCTTTGGATTCTGTTCTCAGGACCTCAGGTTCACTATCTGCATTTATCCCTCCTCGTGTTTCTTCCACGCAATCTTCCTGCTGACTAACTGTCCCTTTCTCTACCTGGATGTGTGTCGTCCCTACACAACCTCGGGGGTCTACCGCAATGATCTTACCCTCACTCTCTGTATCTAATTCCTCACCTTCTATTTCTATGATTTCAGGCTGAATTTCTCTTGTGCTTGTACTTGGTGCTTCTCTATCAAAGATTTCTTGCTCAGTTTCTCCAGTATTTTCTCTTGCTCTGTCTCAGAACTAGTATCAGAAATTTCCAGTCGTCTCCTTAGTTTTATATTCTCCTGCCCCACAACTTGGCTCAAATCCGCTTCTCCTGCTCTTGCGGTTTGTCTTGTTCTTGTTTCTTCTGATTCTGACTCAGAACTGGTGTCAGACTCTTCCAACTACTCTTCTTCAGATCGATTTACAGGACCAGGTACTCAAAGAGTGTGACTAGCATGAATCCAATTCTTTACCTCGGCACACTTCACAGCAGTCGTTATGGTCAAAATCACTTGACGTGGCTTCCCCCAGCGTGGAACCAGACAATTTCTCCTACTGTGTACTTTGATGCGTACCCAGTCTCCAGGACTCAAGTCATGAGCTGGCTTCTTTTCAAGGGTGGTCGCATCTGGTCCAACCTGATGAAACACAGAATGAACTGTATCAGCCAACCCCTTGCAATAATCCAAAACGAAGTCATCAGATATAGGCAGCAGTTTGTTGACAGGAATGAAAACATGTCTCATTGCTCTACCCATAATAATTTCATGGGGGCTCAGGCCGGCGCTCCTATCAGGAATTCACCTAATAGTCATGAGCACAAGAGGCAAGACATCCGGCCATTTTAGACCTGTGGCCAAACACATTTTCCCCAATCTGTTCTTTATGGTGTCATTCATTTGTTCCACTACTCCAGAAGCCTCTGGTCGATAGGCACAATGTAGTTTTTGTTGTACATTCAATGCTTCACAAATCAGTTTTATAATCCTATTTTGGAAATGCTTTCCTCTATCTGATTCAATCGTTACTGGGACACCAAACCTAGGAATGAACTCTCTCAATAGAGGTTTTGCAACTGTAACTCCATCACTCCTTCTGGTCGGGTAAGCCTCCACCCAATGTGAAAACAGGCAGACAATCACTAGGACATACCTTTGCTGGTTACATAGGGGCATTTCGATGAAATCAATCTGCATTCTAGTGAAAAGATCTCCTTCCCGTCCTATGGTTCCCAACCTTACCACCGTTTTTCTTCCTGGCTTATATTGCTGGCATATAAGGCATCTTTGACAAAGGCTCTCAGCTATAAGCCGAAGCTTTGCATTATACCAGGTCTGTTTAAAAAGTCTAATCATGGCATCCCTGCCTATGTGAGCCTGCCCATGGTACATCCGTGCCATGGGAGAGATCATGCTATCAGGCATTACTGGTCTTCCATCACGATAAACCCAAACTCTGTCTACCTCTCGTGGTGCACATCCTGATTTTATCCACTGTTTCTTTTCTTCTTCTCCTGCCTCTTCATGTAACTGCCTCACCAAATCCCATGTATTCACAGCGTTAGTAAAAAGCAACAGACATGACTCCATTTCCTTTTCCCGATTCCTGTTTAAGGAATTTTGATTCCGCGCACAATATTGCGCTATGTCATTTGCAAACTTATTGCTAGCTGACACATAGTCCGTTCCCTTTGAATGTGCCGCACATTTTATAACTGCGATTTGCTTAGGGAGCTGTATCGCCTCAAGTAATTTTCAGACTCTTTCAGCATTTCTGATTGGCGTTCCACTTGTTGTCAAGGAACCTCTTTGGGGCCAAATCTGCCCAAAGTCATGCACCACTCCAAATCCATACTGACTGTCAGTGACTACAGTGACTCGCAGATTCTTTCCCAATTTGCATGCTCTAATCAGTGCAAACAACTCAGCAACTTGAGCAGACCGTTGCTCCTTTCAGACAAGATGCATCTAACACAGCTGCTACAGTACATACAGCATATGCAGCACTCACAATCCCTTCTCTAGTTCTCAGACATGACCTGTCCACAAACATCACATAGTCACTTTCTTTCAGAAGGACATCTTTTATGTCCGGACGTGGTTTGGTGCAGAAATCAAGCACTTCCAAACAGCCATGATCCACATCGTCCTTCTCTTCCACATTCAAAGCATCAGGTAGTAATGTTTATGGGTTTACATTAAGGCACCTTGCAAGGCTTACATTTGTGCCACCTAAAATGACCGTTTCATATTTAGTTAGACGACTATGCGTCATAAACTGTGTTCGGCTCCTGGTCAAAAGGATGGCAACATCATGGGGTACAAACACTCTCACAGGATATCCCATTACGATTCCTTTACTCTGTTCCAAACTCTTACATGTGGCAGCCACAGCTTTCAAACAACGAGGCCAAGCTACGGCTATGGGATCTAGTACAGCCGAAAAATATGCGATTGGTCATCTTAGTCTTCCATGCCTTTGTACCAACACAGAAAGTGCACATCCATCTCTCTCACTGCAATAGAGCTCGAATTCTTTTTTGTAATCAGGCATTCCAAGAGCTGGTTCTTCACACAAGCTGTCTCTCAATTGTCTAAAAGCTTTCATCTCCTCTTTATTCAGTTCAAGTGGATCTTTCAAATCACTTTTTGTCAAGCGTACCAATTGTTTCGCAATCAAAGAAAAGTTGCTGATCCACTGGTGACAATATCCCACCATTCCAAGAAACATTCTAACTTCTCTCTGTGTCATTGGTGCTCTCATTCCTTTTATTATTCTGATCCTGTCCACAGTCACTTTTCTCAGACCCTTTTCAATCTTATGACCTAAGTATTGTACTTCTTTTGGACAAAACTGTAACTTCGATGGGGATACCTCTCGTGTCTTCGATGCCACCAATAGGTCATCGATGTATTGCACAAGCATTGAACTTTCGGGCATTTTTAAATCTTCCAAGAACTTCTTTAGAATCTGATTAAATATCGATGGACTTTCTGTCTACCCCTGTGGGATACGGTACCACACCAAAATACGCTCGCCAAACCGGAACGCAAACATTTGTTGGCTATCGGGGTGCAATGGGATAGAAAAGAAAGCATGACACAAGTCGATGACTGCGTACCATTCCACATCATGGGGAATCTGATATAGGATTACCGAAGGGTTTGGTACAATGGGACAGCATGGAACAACGATTGTATTCACTTTTCTCAAATCCTGCACTATCCTAAAAGTCCCATTCAGTTTCTTTAAACCCATGATCGGAGAATTACATGGACTACTCATTATTTCTCTCACAATTCCTTGTTCAATCAATCTGTCAATTACAGGCATTACTCCTGCAATGATTTCTGGTGTCAGTTTATACTGAGGAATATTCGGGTAACTTACTCCTTCTTTTACAATTATTTTTACAGGATCTACTATTTCCATCAATCCAATATCTTCTCCTGTGAAATCCCATACTTCGGGTTTTACTGTTTTCTTCAACTCTTGAGGCAATCCCTCAGGATCAAATACAACAAATGCCTCAGTGATTTCAGGTTCTAAGTTTGCCATTGTCATTCTATGCAGTACTTCTTCATCAGGAGTTTCAAAAGCTATGCCATCAGGGGTACAGAAAATAGTGCAATTCATTTTGCACAACAAATCTCTCCCCAACAGATTCACAGGGCCGGTGTCACACACTACAAATCAATGCATGTCGGTGAATTTCCCTATTTTAACCTTAACAGGATCTATAAGATAAGTTTTTATCTGTCTATTTGAGACTCCAACTACTTGGATTGTTTCACCAGAGAGAGGAAGATTTTTAACGTCAGCTGATCTAACAGTCGAACGAGTAGCACCAGTATCCACTAGGAAAGTAATGTTTTCATCATTTACCTTTCCATCCACAAAGGGTCCTGTCTGGTCTACCTCTAGAGTTGCGCCAAGTATGCACTCCTCTTCCTCTCCTAGGCACCGTCAATAACTCTCTTCTGACTCACTCTCATCGCGATGCAGCCAATACTGCGAAACAGCACTAGCGAGCGGTAGCTTTGTTACCTGTTCCTCTGTGCAGAATCCTGTCTCATTACTGTATCTCTGAGGATTTACGCTCTGTGGAAAAGATGGTTTTGGCACCTGACACTGTTGGCTAACAACTTGCTGCTGTCGCGGCGGTTGACAACTCACCTCATTCTCCACCTGTGGATTCAATGATGCATTATCACCATTAGCTCTCGGTGGCACTTTACACTCGGATTTCCAATGCCCTAATTTTCCACAATTATAACATGACCACTTCTTTTTAGCTTCCTCTAGGCTGATTTGTCCCTTTCCTTTCCGATATTAGGTTTTTGTTTAACTTGGCCCATGCCATTAGCTTGCTCAATCAGCTGGGCTTCTTGTCTTTAGGCTACCTTAACTTGTGCTCACATTGCATTTTCTTTCAGTTTATGATGTTTAGCTTCAATTTCATCACTAAAATATTTTGTATGTCGTAACGCTTCATCTATCTTTTTATTCTGCCAATCTACTGTATGTTGTTTGATCGTTTCACTAACCTCAGGCCTTAAACCATAGACAAATCTATGCACAAAATGACTCAGATCCTTCTCACTTAATTTCTCATCCGCACTATATTGTTTAAAAGCCAACAGCAACCTTTCATAGTATGCATGAACTGATTCCTTAGCCTCTTGGTGAGTTCTGTCAATTTTTACCCAGTCTGTTTCCTTTGGAGGCACTTTATTTTTCATAAAAGTTATTACCTGATCAATTTCATTCCCCTCTCCCAAACTGGGACACGCCCACCTTGAGGCCACGCCCCCCGCTTCAAAGTTATAAAAGACGCGCTGACTACTAGCGCTTTAGATAACTTTTGAACCCTCCTGAGGCACAGCCGGGAGTAGCAAAGAAAACTGAGCATAACTTTGTTTTAAAAGTGTAAAATTTCACTTTGCTTTTAAAATCACTCGCCTTCCCTGTCACATCACTGCAGTGTGCAGGCACCCTTTCCTGCTGAAAAACGAGCACTGGTAAGGGCAAAATCGCCGTTTTCCCGCCAACTTCCTTCCCCTCTCCCTGACTGGGAAACGCCCACCTTGAGGCCACGCCCCCCCTCTTCAAAGTTATAAAAGATGCGCTGACTACTAGCGCTTTAGATAACTTTTGAACCCTCCTGAGGCACAGCCGGGAGTAGCAAGGAAAACTGAGCATAACTTTGTTTTAAAAGTGTAAAATTTCACTTTTGCTTTTAAAATCACTCACCTTCCCTGTCACATCACTGCAGTGTGCAGGCACCCTTTCCTGCTGAAAAACGAGCACTGATAAGGGCAAAATCGCAGTTTTTCCCGTCAATTTCATTCCCCTCTCCCTAACTGGGACACGCCCACCTTGAGGCCACGCCCCCCTCTTCAAAGTTATAAAAGACGCGCTGACTACTAGCGCTTTAGATAACTTTTGAACCCTCCTGAGGCACAGCCGGGAGTAGCAAAGAAAACTGAGCATAACTTTGTTTTAAAAGTGTAAAATTTCACTTTGCTTTTAAAATCACTCACCTTCCCTGTCACATCACTGCAGTGTGCAGGCACCCTTTCCTGCTGAAAAACGAGCACTGGTAAGGGCAAAATCGCCGTTTTCCCGCCAACTTCCTTCCCCTCTCCCTGACTGGGACACGCCCACCTTGAGGCCACGCCCCCCCTCTTCAAAGTTATAAAAGACGCGCTGACTACTAGCGCTTTAGATAACTTTTGAACCCTCCTGAGGCACAGCCGGGAGTAGCAAGGAAAACTGAGCATAACTTTGTTTTAAAAGTGTAAAATTTCACTTTGCTTTTAAAATCACTCACCTTCCCTGTCACATCACTGCAGTGTGCAGGCACCCTTTCCTGCTGAAAAACGAGCACTGGTAAGGGAAAAATCGCCATTTTCCCGCCAACTTCATTCCCCTCTCCCTGACTGGGCCACGCCCACCTTGAGGCCACGCCCACCCTCTTCAAAGTTATAAAAGACGCGCTGACTACTAGCGCTTTAGATAACTTTTGAACCCTCCTGAGGCACAGCCGGGAGTAGCAAGGAAAACTGAGCATAACTTTGTTTTAAAAGTGTAAAATTTCACTTTTGCTTTTAAAATCACTCACCTTCCCTGTCACATCACTGCAGTGTGCAGGCACCCTTTCCTGCTGGAAAACGAGCACTGGTAAGGGCAAAATCGCAGTTTTCCCGCCAATTTCATTCCCCTCTCCCTGACTGGGACACGCCCACCTTGATGCCACGCCCCCCCTCTTCAAAGTTATAAAAGACGCGCTGACTACTAGCGCTTTAGATAACTTTTGAACCCTCCTGAGGCACAGCCGGGAGTAGCAAGGAAAACTGAGCATAACTTTGTTTTAAAAGTGTAAAATTTCACTTTGCTTTTAAAATCACTCACCTTCCTTGTCACATCACTGCAGTGTGCAGGCACCCTTTCCTGCTGAAAAACGAGCACTGGTAAGGGCAAAATCGCAGTTTTCCCGCCAACTTCATTCCCCTCTCCCTGACTGGGACACGCCCACCTTGAGGCCACGTCTCTCGCATTGCTCCCTCCCTACAAATATGTGCATGTTCCGGAAGCGCAGCGGACGAGCGCAGCGGGCGCGACGAATGCGCGCCGAAGGCGTGCATAAGGCAAGCTCGTCTGTGCTCGTCCGTGCCGAGACCGGGCCAGGGGCCAGAACCTCTGATCAATCCCCGCGACAGGCTCCCCACATCTACCCCAAATCTACATTGATGGCACTGCGCACGCCTAACACCGACTGCGCTCAATATAATCCACACCTATGGTCAGATACCACAAAATTTACATGTCCCCACTGTAACGTGAAGCTACAGATAATGAATGAAAAAATCAAAACGCATGCTGTCACTGCATCTATGTCTTCCGACATCACCGCTGCACTAATCAATGCACGATCTCTTGTCAAGCACCGGCAAGAAATACACGATCTTATTATCAACAACAACCTTGATTGTCTCTTTCTCACGGAGACATGGACGGATGGAGCATCCGATCCTGACATGGCAGTTGCGACCCCCCCAGCCTATAACGCCTATCGCCTAGATAGAGTGGGGCAGCGCGGAGGAGGACTAGCCATCATCGCCCGCGACCACATAACGGTCAGAATATCTCACATTCACTCCACCTCCTGCGAAGCCCTTCTTTTCGATCTTAAACTCACCCCATCGTTTCATTTTAAAGGCATCCTACTATATCGACCACCAGGCTCTCGCACCAACTTTCTAGCAAATCTGGGTGCATTACTAGAAGCTCCAGCGCTGGAAGACTCATTTACATTATTGGGCGACTTGAACTTCCATCTTGAGAATGCATCTGACAAAGATACCCAGTCCTTGATATCAGACATGCACACCATGAGTCTTCGGCAACTGGTAACCACCCCCACCCATATAGCCGGTCACACGTTAGACGGCATTTTTACTAATATGCAAGGCGTTAATATAATAGATACCTTACCAATGCCATGGACCGACCACTTCGCCATTTTTATAAAAGTATCAGTCACATTAAATAGACTCAGACCTCACTCTGTACCGAAACCACAAACCATCAAAGTTTGGAAGGACATCGATCACGCTGAGCTAACGAGCCTACTTGAAAAAACTCGTCCTGACTCAACATTTGATCCAAACTTGGCCACACGACAATTTCAGGAGTGGATAGGTACCGCCACCCACTCCTTAGCCCCAACTAAAAAACTCTCTAGAAACAGAGCAACGCCATCAGCCCCATGGTTTACAGAGGAGCTCCGTATTAAGAGGCAATTCTGTAGAAACAGGGAGAGACATTGGCGCAGATCCTACAGCGCTGAAAGCAAGACCAGCTATAAGGAAGCACTCGGACAATACAAAGCTCTTATTGTCGAGACAAAAAAATCCTATTTCACTGAACAAATCAATTCTGCTAAAAACTCAAGTAAAAAACTTTTTGAGATAACTAAGGTCTTAGCGGGAAACGCACCGGACCTGAATCCTCCACAATCCCAAGTCTTTTGTGATTCTCTGGCTGATTTCTTTTTCACAAAGGTAAATGATATATATCAAGCATTCTCCACAAAAACAGTAATCAGCCCCCCCATATCTAACAACGGGACCAACAATATCGAACTTTCTCAGTTCTTAGACCTTGGAGAAACACAAATCAAGGAAACAACGGCCACAATCAAATCAGGCTCAGCATTAGATCCTTGTCCTCTAAAAGTCATTCGTCCGATCATGGACTATCTCTCCCCTGACATTGTATCAATCTGCAACACAATGTTCAGAACTGGGATATACCCAGACTCCCTTAAAAATACCTTGGTCAAACCCCTACTTAAGAAAGTTAATTTGGACAAGGACCAACCAAAAAACTACCGCCCCATAGCCAGTCTCCCCTTTTTAGCAAAGGTAGTGGAAAAGGCTATGAACTCACAACTCTCAGAGTTCATAGAAAAACATCAACTACTGGACAACACCCAATTTGGTTTCCGCAAGTTCCACGGAACCGAAACTGCCTTAATAAAAGCTACAGAGGACATAAGAGTGATCCGGGACCAGGGAGGTACAGCAATACTCGTACTGCTCGATCTGTCGGCAGCCTTCGACACAGTCGACCACAAGATCCTGGTCGACCGTGCCGAAAACCTGGGCATCTGTCACATGGCTAGAAATCTGCTCTCCTCCTTCTTGGCCGGTAGATCACAGGTGGTCACACTGGGGCCCTTCCAATCGCACAAGCTGTCACTACCGTGTGGGGTTCCCCAAGGCTCATCCCTTAGTCCGACACTATTCAATATCTACGTGTCGGACCTGGCCTCTGTCATCAAGGCCTATGGGATGAGCCTTACTTCGTACGCGGATGACACCCAGCTTGTGTTGGCCATTAACGGGAATGGAGACAAGGTAGCTGAAAATTTTCAAGAGGGCATGCGGGCGATCGGTGAGTGGATGGCCTCTAACTGTCTAAAGTTAAATGCAGAAAAAACGGAGGTCGTCATATTTGGACATCTCTCCCCAGGATGGTCAAACACCTGGTGGCCCCCCACGCACGGAACACCACCTACACCAGCCATCACCGTCAGAAATCTGGGGGTGATTTTTGACGATAAATTAAATTTTATGGCCCACTCAAATAAAATAGCAGCAACAGCCCATCACAAACTTAGGTTGATCAAGAAAATCATGCCGTTTTTACCAACCTCAGCAGGTAAGACGCTTGTAAGCGCCCTCGTGCTGTCATCTCTTGACTATTGTAACGGCTTATTCATCAACGCCCAAGCAAGAGTGACCAACAAAATGCAGACCATCCAGAATGCTGCAGCCCGCCTCCTGTCTGGAATCCCTAAGTTCTCACCAATCTCTGAGACTATAAGGGACTTGCATTGGCTCAAGATTCGAAACAGGATCAAGTTTAAAGCGCTGTGCATACTCTATAAAGCATTGCACAACTGTGGTCCACATTTCCTGAAATCCCATCTCAGATACCAGTCCTCCATAAGATCGCTCCGATCTAACAACCTTAAAATCCTTCAAATACCACGAACAAAAACAGTTAACTGGGGCGATAGACGCTTCCTTGTGGCAGCTCCCAGGTTATGGAACTCCCTGCCAGCATCCATCAAAGACAGCCCATCCCTGATGCATTTCCGTAGAAAGATAAAGACCTGGCTGTTTGATCAAGAATAGTTACCGGCCTAACCTCGGGAATACCTTCAAAGTTTCTAGCGCCGAGACGCCTACGGGCAATTGTACGCGCTGTATAAATCTCAAAAATAAATAAATAAATAAATAAATAAATAAATATTTTTTCATTACTTCTGGATCAGGGGCTCCCGTCTTAGAGTCCCTAGGATACTTTTGAGTTGGCCAATCTATTGTGATTTTACATTCTGCCCATAAATCTGTAGTACAATTATATCAAAAAGACCGTTCCGATCTATCCACAGTACTTTTGACAGTTTAACAACTCTTTGTACCTGTCGGTACCATTCAACTGTTTTTTCTCTTAACCTCGGAAAATCATTAGTAAATGACAAAATATCCTGTCTAGTCCAAGAAACATGTACATAACCTCCTCCTGGGATTTCCCTCATGGGACATTCCGTTACCACTGGCTCTTTTTCTCTCACTGGAAATGCTGAAAAAGGCTTTTCTGTTGTTGCCTCTCTCTTTCGGAACCACCTACTTTTCCACCTATCTACATCACCCCATTTCCTTAGCAAGGCAATCAGTTCTTTACTTTGAGTCAATCTCCCTGTAGTATTCAAATTTTCAATATCCTTTTCTAAAAAATCTACCCTATACGGTTTCTGTAATGATCTTATTTTCTCAAAGTCAATACCCATTTCACTCGCTGTCTGTTTCAAATTTTCATGCAAAGTTCTCGCTCTCCAAGTAATACTTTTGCAGAGAAACATTAGCTCCTCATCCTGATATGCTTTTAATTTTTCAGTTGGAATTGTTCCTGCGATTAATTCTTCTAATGTTACCTTTAATTTTGCTACATCTAAAGGTTGTGGTTCTGTATCTTTTTGCTGTAAACTTCTTTCAATCACTTCATTCTTCAGAAGTGGGACCTACAGGGGTTGTCTCGCTTCTTATTTTATCCGTATCTCTCTCTGGGGTTTCTGTTGCTGATTCTGTTGTCATAAGTGTCTTACTTGCTGGACTTTGATTTACAGTCACATTTTTAGGAGTACTTAAACCTGATGTTCCTGCCATATTTTTCCATGCATTCCTCCAGAGCCACTTCTTTCTGTCTCTATTTTTCAACAACAATTGTAGGGAACTGTTAAACAATGCTCACTATCTTTCTGTTTATCAAAGAAAGGCATCACTGGTCCTATAGTTACAGGTACGGTCACTGCTTCCATATTTTTAGTTAATTCTCTAATTTTCTCAGTTAATTCCAGAGTGGTTCTAGCTAACTCAACTGAACTTTCATTTCCGGATCTAAAAGGTTGTGGCATTTCAGAATCTTTAAATGAATTACATTTTCCCAAATTAGGTGGCGTTTGCTCAAGATTTTTATTTATCAAGGTTTCTTTTACCGGCGCACTCGGCGTCAGTAACGTAGAATTCGGTTGATACGGGGGAGGGTTTTTATAAAATAGCACTTCATCTTCTGATTCACTCACTCCATATCTATAACCTTCTGACGCTGTGTTATTTCTCTTTTCTGTACATTTTCTGCCACTTGTCTCTTCAGTATTTCTCAGAGGAAACATACCATCAGTCATATTCGCATTCCGCCATCTCCTCTTTCTGTCATCATGACTTTCCTGACCACAATGTCTACCAAACATGTAATTATGCCTTCTTCCACTCCGATGCCTTTCCCGGTCATACATCTCTTCTTCCCACTCCGTCAAAGCCTCAAACTGAGTAGGTCTGGGTTTCGGTTCTAACCTCATCATTCTTTCTCTCAAATTTCGTAATACCGCCAAACTAAATGAGTCACTTTCTGGAAACGCTAGTACTCCATCATCTTTGGTATACTTTGCCCAATTCTCTAACTAGATACATGTATGGTACCCATATTTCGCTACCATAAAAGATGCAGGTGATTTCGGTGGAGGAAGTATCTGACCTACCCTAGTCATAATCAGCTTATCCTTCTTAAAGAAAGTTTTAATTTTCCCAAACCATGAATTTTTCTCTTTTTCAGATGGATCGTAATACATCATTTTTATTTTTCAAAGTTCTTAATCACTAGGCTTTGTAAATTACTTCTTTTCACAGCTTCTCCGTATTCTGTCCAATCCTAGCGCGACTCACACTAACGCAGCAATCCTGGGCATGTACGTCACACCAGCAATTCTCCAATCCCCGCGCGACTCACACTAACGCACCAATCAAAGAAGGTTTCGTCTCTCTACAGCTGACCAATCCCAGCGCGGTCTTTCTGACGTCAACCTTTCTCGCTACTCCTGCTTCTGCTGACCCCTCCTTTACAAAATGTTATCGACAAACGTTTTCGTACGTTTTCTTTAATTAAAATCTGTTAGTAACAACATAAAACATTTCCATTGCCTGTTTCTCTAAACCAAAGAGATAGTTTTGTCCATTTACACAAGAATTCTGTATCTCCAGTATGCAGCGCTTACCTCTATCCTACCACAGAATAAAGTAGCACTTCCCTCTAACTTACTCTTCTACCAAGCAAAAAGGCTAACCCGTTTCTCTGGGTATAAAACACATGTGGAGACTACAATACTCCTGAGAATTAAGGCCAGAGTTTCACAAGAGAACCTGTTGCTATTTCACTCACACACGTTCATGCAGAAAGTGGCCCTAAAGATAACACACGACGATGTTACCACCTTGAAACCAGACAATGCGCTGTGCAACTTCACTTGCCACACATTTCCCCCATCTACCTACAGGGCAACCAACTTCCTACTTCCCGGAAGTCTTCAAAACTTTTCACAACATAAAATGCAACACAACTCAACATAAAGTGTTAAACATAAGTCAATAATCACCAAACCAATGCAATAAAACCATCAATCTGCTGCCAGAAAACTGATCCAGCGGAAAGGGCAAATTTACATAATCTCCCTGTGTCACAGACTCGTTATCACACTAACTCATTCATTCATTCATACATTGGTGGGGCTCATAACACCAACACTCATACGTCTCACCCGAATCTGTGCACAGGAGAAAAAGCGCTGGACATGTGGGGGTTCCTTGTTACCTATCGGGAATAATTGCTTTACATTATATACATTATATACACCTGCACCTATAGAATCCTAACTTTGACATCAAGGCACTCCACCACTTGGTCGATGGACCAATTAGTTGGACTGGTTGATGGTGATTTAGAACCAGCTAAAACACAATTATAGTCTTAGAAACATTTGATTAATCATCAGTACCTAATTAAAGAACCACAAACTCACTTCTTATTAAACCAAATGTTGTTTATCTAATTTAATTCACTCTGCATTAGCATTGAAGATCTACAGTTCATTACATAATTTGTTTATTCCAAGAAGACATATCTCTTTAGGACATCCACATAAGTTTGCATGGCATTATATTTACCAAATCTCGTAAATTGGAGACCCTCTGATCACACAGAGGATGGTTCAAGTCTCTGCGACAATCTCCAGGATAAACTGTTCAGTCCACGGCAAAGATCAAAACCCTTCAGATAGAATCGTTCTCTTGTATCCCAAGATACCCAGGTAAACCATGGAAATCTCTGTCAGTTTAACGCAGACCCAACGCCAAACGATCCTCCCAAAGAACCAACCCCCCTCTGACAGATCACTGCTTTTTATACCCTTTTCCTTCTTAACTTTAGGTCAATGTGCAACAATGTAGGGGTAGAAAGTGTTCTGATTGGCTAATCCAATTCACTTTGTAAGTTCTTTGAATGTTCTCAGGTTCGCCCGTTTTCCCATGAGACCTGGCATGGCAGCACTCAATTGTATATCTTTTTGGTAATTCACAGGCAAAAGTTTCGAATTAACAACAAGCAAGCCTCCTCGTACAGGTCCGTCATTGTCCCCTCGATCGTTCACACCATTCGTGGTTTGGCAGTCCTCCATGTTCCTATCCTTGACAAGTAACACTCTGGTTCGTGGTTGAGGTCACTTGGTGTTCTCCAGAGCCATCCGATTCTGCGCAGTAGACATCGCGCTCACATGACGGGGGCACTCTCGGAACTCCATTTTAAGTACTGCGGCCTAGTAGGCCCGAATGCCAACTTAAGTAAAAACAAAGATAACAGCGATTAGAATATAGAAATGAAGATTCTAATGTTTAAACCCACACTAATCCCAATGTATATTAGTGTTTCCTAGCTTATAGCAACATTTAAAGCAATAATACTCACCATTCCGCATTGCTGAAAGCACAAACCATCACAAAAGTGACATGAATCATGCAATTCTCTATTTTGCCACGTTCTAAAGTTAGTTTGCGTGCCACAGTTAATTATTTTAATTGTTTTGCCATGCAATCAGCATTTTGGACCCACGTGTATCTCATGTTTATCTAGGTGCAAACTTTGATTAGTCGTTCCATTCCACACTAGTTAGTACAAGTTAATACTTAATATGGTTAAGTAATTAATTTCATGCAAAATAGAGGAGGTATACAAAATTTTGTTTTACCTGCTCCATCATGAGCATTACATGGAACATAGACACACTATGAGCCAGATTAGTGAATAATACAGGCAAATATTGTAAATAATAAATGGAAATTTAACCTCTTCAGTGCCCATGACGAGATGGTCTCGTCATGTAGCACGGTTGCGCTGTGCCCATGACGAGACTATCTCGTCATGAACCCCACCCGCTAATGTAACGCCCGGCACAGGGCGGGGAAAGGGCGTGGCACTGAAGGGGTTAATGTGATCTACCTGGCAAAATAAATAATACTGCAAATCTAACCAAAAAGTACTATAACTGTAACGGATGTCCCCAATGGAGCAAAAGAGGTGTACTCTCGGGTAGCTGTCAGCACTACTGACAAGCAAAGACTTCCCACATATGCACAAATCCTGATTTGGTGCAAACTCCAATTGCGCTAAAGCAGGACTATTGCTGCTGAGGTAGTAATGAACCCCACAGATCTTTGGCAGCATGATTTTCACAGGTAAAGTTTAACGAAATTTATGTGGGCAGACAGTGCACATTTAGATTTTGTACTCCACGATTTCAAAAATGTCCCTATTCCAAGGTCTGAAACTTGTAATGGTGCTGGAATTATGCATTTAGCAAAGATTACACCAAGTAATATCGATATTTACCCGATCTGCAAACTTTCAACCTGTGATTGTAGAGGACCAATAATATGTCCCTGAATTTTGCTAATTTAAAACGTTTTGGGAGTTGTGAGTAGAATCAATCAATTATTAAACGGAATGTTAATGCAGTGGATAGGGTTTCTTACTCGCAATTGTCTCTTGCCATCACAATCTGTTCTCCACTAAGAACATACGCTGGCTGAGCTATATTACCTTTGGTTCTGTTTCCTCAAGCTTTGGTTCTGTTTCCTCAATTAGGAAGAGGTAGGACCTACAGTACACAAACATCAGTGGCAGGGGTCTACATAAGTATACTTGCAATTCAAAGGACTGCTCGGCTGCTCAGTCCCTTTGACACCAGCCGAACTGCATCAATCTGGAGTAATTGTAATCTGTGAGGCAAGTTGCATGGCAGAGACTTTTTATTAATAACTAGGCTAGACCTGTCTGTTTGAGCAGTTGCTGATGAGCAGTACTAAATGTGTTGGAGATTAAAATGTATATTCTTGAAAAGAAGTGTAACGAAAGAAGCGCAACAAAATTAGCTCTATTAAATTGCAAGTGGAGGGACACATAACCTTCAAGCACAAGGCACGCATTTGCATTTTTCTGACTAGCAAGGAGGTACACTAATAGTACACAGGCCAGGGGGCTCCTAACAGCTCACCCTGGAACCAATGGCAAAAGTGTGGAAGCCATTGGGGATGACATGGAGCACCAAACTCCCTGAGATCAATGGCAAGTCGGCCCTATAGTTCAATGTTGGGATGAGAGTGAAGGAAAGTGCTCAATGTGTCTTGGGTAATTACTTGATTGCCTATGGTTTGGCAACAGGACCAGAAGCCTGTCAGATGCCTTGATCACAGCATAGCCAACATGCCAGTCTCAGTATGCGGCTGTGCATCTTGAAGCAGCACCGAAGGAGGTGTTAAAAGTGTTCTGTTAAGTTGTGTCGCGCAATTGGACGGAGCGCGAATCATGCTTGCACGCCAAAACAATTTAAGAGTACATGACTTCAAGTTTTGAGTACGCCGGTGTGCATCTCACTACCTCATTGATGTTCATAAATTTATACCGTCCGCTTGTGAGTTTGCACCCTGAGTTAATCAGCATGAATACAAGGATAAAAGATGAAAGTATCAATGGCATGGGAAAATCAGACACTGAACGTAGGAGTGTGTTTTCGGCCACAAAGAACTGCTATCTAATAAACGAAATACTTACAGGATCATGTTACCAGTGGTATATGAACAGTTAAAGAAGTTGAACTGCATTGTGATATGTTCTCTAAACTGATGAGTTCATTGACGCCAATAATATAAAAGACTTCCTCGTTGGTTTGAAAATAAGCTGGAATAGCGAGACAGAGACCCTGGGTGTTGGTGGGATTTGTAGTGCAACGATTGTATCACGTGAGTGGGTTTGAGGTGTTCGGCATCGTTAGTCTGTTTTAAGTGTGCAGCGGACTCGTAGTGTGGTTAACAAGTGATTATGCACCTGTGTGAAATTAGGGAAGTGAGATAAAACCACACGAGTAGCCAGCATTTGACTTGGTTGAACAATGAAGGAAATCGACGCTGTGGCGCGTATTTGAAACATGCAGAGGAGTTTGGCTTTTTTTGAAAGAGCTTGCAGCGTTTTAAACATGAAATGATTCAAATGTCACGGTAAGCGTTGGCTCACGCGCATCAGGGTAAGGTTAGTTAAAGCAGAGGGATAATTGTAGAAGTATCAGTGATGAAATACTGCTCACACTTCAATCTTGCAACAGAGGGATTATTTAGAGCCACGAGGGTGCCAGATATATAGAGGCAACGGGGAGCGGAAATGGGCAAGTTGATAATATAATGATAACCATGTTTCATTGCATAATTTTGTTTCGTTGTATTAATTAGCAAAGATGACGGTATCAGTCACTTAAACATGTAATTTTGCATTCTAGATACCCCTGACGAAGGGATTTTATTCCCGAAATGCATTGGGTGTTTTTAATAAAGTGGCATTTGGAAATCAGAACGCCTCCTATGTTCCTTGGGAATGAGTAAAATGGATTGAATGGAAAAGTGAAGAAAAAAAGACAAGGAGAAAATTACGGATAAATTGTAAAGTAAAGAATAAGAGTATTTGATTGATTGGATTCATTCCAGTATGCGGCTGTGCATCTTGAAGTAGCACCGAAGGAGGTGTTAAAAGTGTTCTGTCTCAGAAAGAGTCCAGGACCATCCCAGATTTGCAAGGACTAGAGAAAGGTAGTGAGAAGATCAGGCAGACTAAAGTGCCTATTCTCAAAGGTAAACTTACATGAGAATAAATGTACCTATGTAAATGTACTCTTACACTTTGTGGTAAATATACTTCTTCTGGCTATTCACCATTTATAAGATCAAATTTATGATGAAGTGTAAACCTACATGTCTCCACCTGCTGAATTTATGGGATTTAGCCTAATTTGCGAGTGTAAAGTTACTATTAGTAATTTTTCACACGTAGGCGGAAGACTTTAAAAAGATTGTCAAGTATTGTTTGATAAATATTAATGTAAATTAATTCTATAAATATAAAATTGTAAATGTATATCAACATGAAAAATGCCACACCACTATTAACTTAATTTTGAGTTGATTATTTATTTAAATATGTTAAGTTAAATTAAAACTATTTTTTTAATATTTAATTAAAACAAATCCCGCCTAAAGTAAACTGTTTATATCTATTTATAATGTATGCATTATACATTATTATGAGTTTTGTATAGAATTAATTTAAATTAATTACTTTTTTTAAAATAAGTTACATTCAGTTTTAAATGAGCAGATATCAAAACATTTTTTAATAAAAAATTTTATTTACATAAAAATTATTTTGCATATATATTAAGTTTATGTATATATGTTTAAGTCAAAATAAATTAATGTATTTTAAAATTATTCCTATGGAAGTTATTTTCTATGGGAGGGTATGGCAGTATCAGAGGTTTCCCATGCGTGGTGCTCCAGATACTCCTACTGGAGTACATTTACAACTGATTTGGGTGCCTTTTAACTGTAGTAAATTCAGAAGTACAGTTTGTGAATAGAAATGGGCTTGCTTTTATGTGGGTGGGTGTGGATGCCCCTTCCTTAACCCTTCCATTAACCCCTGCATAGCCATCCATTAACCCCTCTTAATCCTCCCAAACCCCTCACATTTACAAGTAAGAATTCCCTAGTTTTCCATCTAATCCCCCATCCGTTCCACATTGACTTCTAAAACGTGGACATATGTGTGTGGAGATCTCTGCTGTCAGGGCAAAGATTTCTGCACAGAGAAGATAGGCAATGCGAAGGAAGAGACCTCCGCATGTATGCTAGTGAATAGCATTTTGTAGTATGTAAGTAGTACTATAGTAGTATTACTGCATGTGCTACAAAATGCAATTTCAAAATAGGCCCCTAAATGTGTTGGAGATTAAAGTTTACATTCTAGAAAGGAGGTGCAGTGAAAGAAGCTCTGCAGAGTCATCTAAATTGACGTGCAAGTGGAGGGACCCCTGACTGTCAAAGACAAGACACGTTTCAATTTTTTTGTCCTGGTGTTACAAACATGTATGGATGCAATCAGTATATTGGTTATGATTACGCTGCCTTTAACTTTCGAGCCAATGGCATGCAGAGCCAGGCTGGCCATACTGCTAATGAGGCATTTTTCCAGTGAGTGCAGACTAGTGACCGCCTCCATCACTTTATTTTGGTCACGGCCTCTGGCAGTGTGAGGCTGGTTTGAACGGCTATGCCGTGAGTGATTTTGATATCCAGTCTAGCCCTGATGGCATTGAACTCTGTTTTCAATCTATGCAAATAGTTTGCTCAACTCCATCTCTCTGCTGGTGGTGTAAAGGTCCTCTGAGAGGTAGTCTGAGAATCCAAATTAAAGTAGCGTGTTAGCTGCATACACAAGATAACTCGTACCTGAGGCCAAAATGACATCTCTCTGAGCCACAAACATAAAATAAGCAACATAGAAACAGAGACAAGCCCTGAAGAACTAAACAGGTCGGATCTTTTGTGACTGCCTGAGAAATGGGAATGTCTCACCAAAAAACAACTAGTGAAGAATTCATTTAATTTGAGGATAGATGCCAATGACATGTCTCGCTTGAATTTCTTGACTGGTGGTGCCCAAAGTTGCCAAAAGACATCGAGAAACTATGACCACGCTGTCACCTTCGCCTGCAGTGGGAAGGAGTCCTTTATAAGTCTCTCTGGTCCATAACTGGGCCGCATCATGCTGCAAATCTATGAGAAACGTAGAGGCAAAATTAGGAGTTCACAGAGGATAATAATTTGTTGCGTGACATTTAATGGACATAATAGGCAGGTTCATTAAAATATGTGGTACGAATAATTAACATTGTGACGTTATTAATTATTTGTGAGGTTCACATGAAATTTTAGAGGTTTAAGCACGAGCTCTATCCAGCATATAAATGTGAGAGACATTATTGAGCGTTTTGAAGCTTTATGAGGCAATTAATATTCTCCCTCAATAGTTTTGAAGGAGGTTTGTTTTCAAATTATGATAGAAATTGAGGTCTTCTGACAGAAATCGCAGTCTTTGTGTAAAAAGTGTAGACTTCAGTTTTCTTTTCAGTCATTTCTCTTATCTACTGTAGCGCTAAAGGGAAAGGCCTGATCAGAGAAACACAAAAGAGCCAGAGACGTGAAGCGAATTCCTTCCTCTGCGTCTATCGCTTTACAGGCCAAACAGCGCGAGCCTGGGTGAGACAGATGGAACGCACATGTGCATCCCAGACAGCGTTTCTAACCTGATGATAAAACCATTCAAAGGCCTTTCCCCACTCCTAGACAAAATGCTAATTCATTGGTTACAGGGGACCAGAGGCATGTCCCTGGTTACGTGGGACCAGGTGCGCGGTGACGTATCGTATCCCAGCTAACACACGCACTCCACGCCAGATCGTTTTCTCATGGGTAAGAAAACATAAGCGTCCATTTTAGGCAGAGTTTTATTTGCAGTCCATGCTCACGTCCATGCCTTGCTACGACTGCGCACTGGTTTCTGTTGAGGCTCAGAACGAGCAGTGTTAAGTCTCTTGTTAGTAGGGCTTATGAGAGACGGGTCTCAGAACCCCAGTAAGGAGAACTTTACAGGCAAAGCCACTAATCGATTTGCGAGTAATGACTGTAAAAACCGTGAAGTCACTCCATGCCAGCTACGTAGTGACTGTTTAAATTTTACGTGTTTTATTTTACTTCGGCGTGCATTCCCTAATAGTGTCTGCGTTTTCCATGAGGTTATCTTTCTGTGTTTTTGTCATACACGATATTTCTCTTGTATAGTGTATATTTGGAATTGAGTCTCCGTTGTCATTCGTGGGTGGGGTGTTATAATGAACCACGATTGAGAGCTCTGGAGTTGAACTGAATGTAGTCAGAGCCAGACTGGGAAATAAATGCAACCCAGGCAAAAATGTTCACACCAACCCTGGTCACTTCTTCCCCACTCTCTATTCCTCTATCTATCCCTTTTCTGTCTTTCTCCTCTATTCTCACTTCACTCTTTCTCTCTGATCTTTGCCCATCCTCTCTCTTTTCGCTCACCTCTACTTCCCTCTGTGCTTCTGGTGCCACTGTGCCTACTGTAATAGTGTCAGAGGAAGAAAAAAAGCATCGGCAAAGCTGGCATCCCCTCTGCGTCGCAATTCCGGCATTTTATGGGCATCTTTTCCACAGTCTGCATGCTCTCAAGTGCCTTGGCGGGACATTTGTTTCCTTGTGGGCTCTATACAAAGAAAATCCACTACCTCCTGCATAAATATATACACACAACGTGGTGCATCCCACAACAGCAAGTGTACCACAGGAATAAAGACTGCACGTCTTCAGATAAATCTGATCTATCTACCTGCATGCACGATTGCACGTGAACTTTATTGCTACCATGCCGGCTTGTGAGGATTAAATGGGTTTGAGGGCCAGTGATACGGTAAATCACCCAATACACACATAGCTGCAATAGGCCAGTGTGCCTAAGAAAGCCTTTAAAAATTGCCTGCGTGCCCTATACAGCAATATGCCCCACTGGTGTGCATGAAAAAAGTCCCCATGTCCTGTTGAAGATCTCAATGTTAGAGAGAGAGAGAGAGAATTGATAACGGTGTGTGTGTGTGGGAGGGTGCGTGTGAGAGAGTGGGTTTGCATGTGTGTGCGTGTGTGTGCATGTATGTGTGTGTGTGCGTGAGTGTGTGCGCCTGTGCATGTGTGCGTGTGTGTGTGTGTACGTTTTAAAGTGACCCTGCCATAAGAATAATGATGAAATCAAGGAGATGAACACATGATGATATTATTACTCTAAAACCCAGAAATGAAAGATAAACGCATTTCAATAAACACCGTGCTGTTCATTTCAAGTCTATTGCTCTTGATATTTAATATTGTGTTGTTGGCTGTCATTTGGAGGTATACAGTGGTACCTGCTAATGTTGTATGGTAATTATATATTGGGGTTTTAATTCTCACAGCTAATAATTACAGTAATAACGTCAGTTGGCTGTGGTATCTGAATACAGCACAGTTCGTCATCGATACTATTAAATATGCATGTTAGAATCTTATGCATGGTATGTCGTCTATTTTGTATGCTCTAATAGCCTCATGTCTGGTATTATTTGGCTTAGTACTTACGTTAAATATTGTCCATAGTTGTGTACACTTACTAGAGCTTAGTGGCTACTTCAGTTTGGCTAATCAGGGTCACGGCGCTCTGAATAACGACCCGTGCTGTTCTAGTTAAAACAAATGCCCCAGATGTAAAAACTTGCTGATAATGTATAGATGTCTAGCGAAATGCGGTACTCTTCTCACTTACTATGCATCTTTTGGTGTCCGTCCGCCTCTGTATTACCCATCGGGAGAGCTCGAGACACGTCTTAGGAGTCCTTTTAAATTCAGTGTTAGAACGTATGAGGTTACTTACCTAAACATGGCGTTGTGCGACACCTACGACCGGGTGTAAAGAGAAAGATAGAAAGCAGACTCAAATGGCATCGCCAACTTTGATGGCTGTACGTGCGCTAAAGCAATTATAATTATATCCACACTATACATGGCCTATTTTAAAGTCACCCTACAGCTATGTTTAATATGAGGGGAAAGATCACACTAAGATGGCATTGCCCTCATTAGGAATTATGGAGACGTTAAAATGCTTATAATTACATGTAAACTGCACATAGTCAATTCACTGGTAAAAGAAGGGAGAAACAAGTTGCGTAAGTGAAGCATTTGCATGCTTTTATTGCGCATGTGTTATAGAGATTGCCATCTTTTGGTCAGGCAAAATAAGCCGTCAGCAGCGCGACACCAAAAAAGAGTGCAATCAGCCAGCCAATCCCACAACAAACAAGCTTTTCTTAATGCAATAGGACTTGTATTTACGCGAAACCTATTGCATTGGAAATGGGAGGGTGGGGGTCCAGGAAGGCACGAACGGGAGTGAGGGGGGATGAGGGGGGGGGGCAAAAGTCACAGACTGCAGAGGGGGCGGGGGGGTTCCGGAACACAGGGCCAAAAATAGTATTGGAGTTAAGGGGCCAATAGCCAGGGAAGGATATGAATGACAACATGGCCATCAGGAGGAGGGACTAAGAAGTTGAAAACAAATCAAAATGCAGCATTTATGGTTGAAGCCAATCAAAAGTAAGGCTGGAAAGTGGGTGGAGCTTCCCTCACTATATTGTATACACCATCTCTCGACGAGACAGCGCATGCGCTGCCTAGCCGAGACCTAAAAAGGCATTCACACTCTCAAATTAGCCAGTGTACAAATTGCACATCCTTGCTTTACAAATTGGAATAGTGCATCGAGCCCATATTTTCACTGTGTCACATGTGCTCATGCACCACTTAAAAAGCAAAATAAAAGAAAAAGCATTGTCAAAACCAATACACCTGGGTTTGATGTGCTTATACAAGAAGATTAAAGTCAAACAAAGAAAAAAATAAGGACGATTGTATTGTCTTTGAAACCGTTTCTATTTATAATAAAGCTTAGTTAGAAAGGGAGCCTTCCTTATAATCCTTCTTTAGATTATATACCATATTGCGATAGAAAGGGTACAAAGAAGTCTCTTTTGCCACCCTACCTTCTTTTAGCATTGAAACAAAAAGAGGACCACATAGAAGGCAAGGGAGCCTTTATTACAGGCTGACTTTTGTTTCTATGTTTGAAAGGCAAAAAGCCTGGTCACAGCATCACTAAAGAGAAGCCACCAGGAGGGAGCACCGTGAGTTGGTGATGGTTGGGCGAGGTGGTGAAGGAGATTTTACTTGAAATATAATCCCAGAGGTATTTGTTTGGGACAATTGAAGTTTTAGGTCCTGATTGAGGCAGGGTTCCTATCCACACAGCTAACGTCTCCAGAATAGGAAGGTTTTCAGATCCTTACTGAAGTGACATTAGTTCTCTTGATTCATTAGTGTTGAGTTAACATTATTCCAAAGGTTTGGACCAATGACATTTATGGGTCTTCCGCTGTGTCTTTTTATTTTGGTGTTTGGTTGAAATGAGAAGAGCTGATTTGGATAATCTTATGCTCCTTATGAAGAGTAAAAAAGTAGCCATATTCCTCAAACACTGTGGGCCTTTCACATGGTGGAACTTGTGCATGATGCGCCACATCCTAATACAGAGAAGTCACTAAATACCATACTGGTGAGGTTAGAACTTTTTACTGTACACTTATCTAAAGTATATAAAGTTTTAACACTAAAACAACATTCCATCTCCCTGAAGAGACGGAAGTAAGAACTATAACAAGCACGAGCAGTATTATGACAATGATGTATGATTTATTGTTGCAATAAAATACAGTTTGTGTTTATTTCGTGTAGCTCTTAACCTGTCATTGTTGCACACGAAGTCTTATTTCATATCTGTATACATATTCTATACATATTCTAGAAGGGACAACACAAGCAGATGCTTCCCCGTCTAAACAAGAAAGTGCTCTGCGGCGCAAGAAATGGACAGAAATGCACAGGACACTTTCTGAAATATGGTTCAGATTTTTAAGTACAAATGAATCTTGGATCCATCAAAGGAAGATGATAACTATACTTTCTGTTAAGTCACTGAAAAAAAATTGGGTTTTTAGTTGAGAAGTGTGAGCCCCTCTCCAGTATTAAACATAGGGCTTGTCAGGGTGAACCCTAAAAGTCACTAAATAAACCTGTGCTTAACCCTCAGGTAACTTGTCACAAAACCAGTCAGGCTTAACTTAAAGGCAATGTGTAAAGTATTTAAACAACTCTCAAACAGTAATAAAGTGAAAGCACAACACAAGAAAAATCCTAATTTCGAATAACAGAACACCATTTAATAAATGAAATGACACCAAAATGAAAATAATCTAATAAGTACAAGCAGAGTTATGAATTTTTAAAGTTTTAGTTGAATAGCACTAAAAACACAAAGTGCCATTTGTGGGTATCTAGCCGTGGTGGACCGGGTCAAAGTCACAAGATCAGACCAACTGAGATAAATTACGAGTGGGCTACAGGGATCAGGTTCGTCAATGTGAGGAGTTTACCTTCTCAAAGTCCAAGTCCACACGAGGAGCATCAGCTGGAGCTTCACATTGGCAGGAGCTGCGAGGAGATTGTTGGCAGCTCAAAGAGGAGCTATCGCTAGAGCTTCATATTGGTGGGAGACACGGGCAGTCACTGTTTGGCGCAAAGAGCAGGTTTCCATTGTAACTTCACCCTGGCAGGAGCTGCGGTGGCTATTGCTGATGTGAGGAGCCCACTCATGAACACGAAGAGCCCAAAATTTCTGGATTTTCACCTGTAGCTTGGTTTTGAGGCAGGAGGAGTACACTTTGATGACAGCCAAGATTCCAGACCTGGGGGGCTCCTCTTGGGTATCAGGACTCACCCCCACAGAGGCCAGCATCAGTGCTCAGGCAGGTCCAGGTTATGCTGGTCAGCTGAGTATAGTTACAGAGAGGCCTCTGGAAGCTTGTGTGCCTGTAGCTCAAACAGAGAATCAGCAAATTGGCCCATCTGAGGATCCTAAGTTCAAGGCAAGCAGGTCCAGTCTTCTTTCTTCAGACAGTGGGGTAGTCCTTCTAAATTTTCCACACGTCAAGGAGTGTTCTGATGAGAGGTTCTGAGGGTGGCTCATTCATACCCAGTGTCAGATTTGAGTGGAGTCATTCCCTTGCCTGCCCCCAAAACTAGTTCTAGCCAGCTCTTCTCTCTTCCTTGGGTTTGGATCCAACCTGGCTAGGGGGGCAAAGGCAAGGGAAGGTCTGTTGTCAGACTCCTATGTGTGTGCTAAAGGCAGGATCCTTAGAAGTGCGATCAGGCTGAGCACTACACCTCCCCAGTCATCCTGCCAGGAACACCCACCCCCTCTACAATGAGGTCCCTTTTTCCCTATGTCTGGAAGGAATACACAAAACACCACAGGACACCCATTCACAGTCATGTGACATTGGACACTGGCAGAAAAGCACATTAGATTTAGGCAGAAAAATGGCAACTTCCTAAAAGTGGCATTTTCAGAAAAGTAACTTAAAATCTGACTTTACCATTAAAGGGGGGTCTGAAATTAAAATTCAAATGAGTAGAAGAAACATATTTCTATCTCTTCACAAACTGAAGTTATCACTTATTGAGTCTAATAAGGTAACTCAGCGTTAGTCTACAGGAGTGATAGCCTAACAACAGAAAAAAAACAATTTATTGGGTTTTTCACTGCCAGGACTTGTAAATCTTAAGCACACATGTCTTACATTTCAAACATCATGCACCCTGCCATATGAGCCTTTAGGGTCTAACTTAAGGATGACCTATGCGTATTAAAAAGAATGGTTTAGGCCTGGCAAAAGTGTATTTTGCCAGATTGAAGAGACAGTTTAAAGCTGACCTACAGGCTGCAGTGGCAGGCCTGAGGCATGTTTTAAAGTGCTACCATAGTAAGTGGCAGAATGAATGCTGTAGTCCACTTGTAGTATTGAATTCACAGACCCTGGGTACAGGTAGTACCATATTCTAGGAACGTACTAGTAAATTAAATGTGCTAATGAAGAATATGCTATTTTTATCATGTTAAAGGAAGAGAGCACAAGCACTTTATTACTGGTTACCAGAGGTTACATGCACTGACTCTAAAGCCAACACCAACGAGTGCAGCATAAAATAGGGTAGTGAAGGCAAAAAGTCTGCAGGAATCCATGAAGTCGAGTCTAACAGTCACACCATCAAAAACTGTTCCTGGAAATTTGCTTGAGACGTAAGGCACTTTTCCTCTAAAAAATATTTTTGTGATGCCATTTTTAAAAAACAAAGGAAAATTTAGAGCAATGCTATTTTTAGGTCTCGCATAGGCAGCGCATGCACTGCCTCTACGAGGTATCAAGTAATCAGTATTACTAGTCAAACTCCACCCATGGAGTTTCTCTTTGTTTTGTTGCTTGCCATTGGTGAAATCTGCCATTGCTGTTGTTCTCTTGCTTATTATTGGCTGGATGGCCGATACGTCACTTACGTTTTCTTCCATTTCTGGAGAAAGCAGCATCGACCAACTACAGTTAACCTACGCTGCAGGGCGGTATCTTTTAATGTAGGGACTACTTTTTTTTTTTTTACGTAGCGCCTGATTTGCGCATACGTTTAATATGCACGCGCCACTTTTCGTGGTGGTGTGCCCCCACCACCGCCCGCCCCTTGCTCCTTGTTTGTCAAGCCAGGCGTTGGCCAGGAACCGTGATTCCCTTCAGCCGCGTCACCGCTGGAGAGGTGGGCCGCCAAGCAGGATGTCAGGTCCAGCCGAGAGGTGCCCTAGGCCGGTGCCAGCCGCTCCTCTTTAACCCCAGGTAACGCTCACGGCTGTGTACGCGCTGGGGAACTGCTTTCCTGTTCACGGACCGGCTCTGTTACTCCGGCGTGGCATGGCCCTTCCAGGCTTCCGTAATTGCTCCCATAATTGCCAATAAATTGCCAAATAATTGCCGTAATTGCTTCCGTAAAAGCTCGGCTCGACTCGTGTTGGGGTGGTGGTTCCAAGAGCATCTCGAGCCGAGCCAGAATTACTTCACACCTGGGCTCCCCGGTATCTAGGGGTGTGACGTCACTCCCAGTACATACCGGTACCCCGGGTGCCGGTATTCACAGCGGGGGTATCGCCTTTCCGTTACAAGTTCTACATATCTGCAGGAGGGGCGGTGATAAGGGAATATCGCACGGTGCTCCCTCCCTACCCCTAGTAGGGCAGTGAAACTTGGAATAGTTTTTGCTTTGTGGGATTTGTGGAGGGGGAAAACATTTGCATGGGGGTAAAACACAGGGCAGTGCGGGGTAAGTGGGTATCTTGAGATGGGGAACAACCTTTACAACGCAACTTTTACAACGCACTACCATTACAACGCATTTTTTACAACGCATAATCCATTACAACGCATGACATTACAACGCATGACACTACAACGCATTTTTAAAAACTACCTTTACAACGCATTCCATTACAACGCATACTACCATTACAACGCATACCATTACAACGCATAATATTACACTATACTATCCAACACTTACCCTACTGATGCACCCCCTGGAGTTAGAATAGTAATTTTTACCCCTACACTATCCAACACTTACCCTACTGTTGCACCCCCTGGAGTTAGAATAGTAATTTTTACCCCTACACTATCCAACACTTACCCTACTGTTGCACCCCCTGGAGTTAGAATAGTAATTTTTACCCCTACACTATCCAACACTTACCCTACTGTTGCACCCCCTGGAGTTAGAATAGTAATTTTTACCCCTACACTATCCAACACTTACCCTACTGTTGCACCCCCTGGAGTTAGAATAGTAATTTTTACCCCTATACTATCCAACACTTACTCTACTGATGCACCCCCTGGAGTTAGAATAGTAATTTTTACCCCCTATACTATCCAACACTTACCCTACTGATGCACCCCCTGGAGTTAGAATAGTAATTTTTACCCCTATACTATCCAACACTTACCCTACTGATGCACCCCCTGGAGTTAGAATAGTAATTTTTACCCCTATACTATCCAACACTTACCCTACTGATGCACCCCCTGGAGTTAGAATAGTAATTTTTACCCCTACACTATCCAACACTTACCCTACTGTTGCACCCCCTGGAGTTAGAATAGTAATTTGTACCCCTACACTATCCAACACTTACCCTACTGTTGCACCCCCTGGAGTTAGAATAGTAATTTTTACCCCTACACTATCCAACACTTACCCTACTGTTGCACCCCCTGGAGTTAGAATAGTAATTTTTACCCCTATACTATCTAATACTTACCTTAATGTAATTTAATATTATGCGTTGTAATGGTATGCGTTGTAAAGGTAGTATGCGTTGTAATGGTAATGCGTTGTAAAGGTATTTTTTAAAAATGCGTTGTAGTGTCCTGCGTTGTAATGTCATGCGTTGTAATGGATTATGCGTTGTAAAAAATGCGTTGTAAGTGCATGCGTTGTAAAAGTGTGCGTTGTAACGTCATACATCCTCTTGAGATGCGCCTCGGGAACAAACAGCCAGCATTGCCGAGTCGTGGGCAGACTGCAGGCTGTGTGTGCTGAAACCACCCTTCGGCTCCCAGATCGACACATGCCACCCCTAAGCCGGTAGTTGTCTGTGGCCCCACCTTCCCAGTGACCCCCCCGACACACACACCGCTCCACACCACAGTACAAGGTCACACCTACACAATTCCACAGAACGCTGTCATACTTGGCCAAGTGTACTTATATCTCGAAGGGTCTCTCCCCACCCGGCTTCTCTTTCCGCTCTTTCTTTCTCTTACCCCCTGCTCCTTCTCTCTTTACCCCGTGATCTTTCTCTCTCTGCTCTCTTGCTAGCTCTCTCTGCGCTCTTGCTCTCTTTATTGTCTCTCACTCACTCCCTCTGCACTCTCTTGCTCTCTGCTTTTTCTCCCTCCACACTGTCCGCTATAAATTTGACCTTTGTGCTACTAATAAATGTGTGAACGTGTATTAGTGAAGTTGCACTATATAACATATTATTGGACATTTATTTTTATTTTCATGGTATAAATATGTGTGTGGGGGAGGATGTGTGTGTGCTTAATTGTTTCTATTACTTGTTCTTTTTTTTCCATTAAATCACATATGCAACGATATACGGACTTTCATGGGCCACCATTAGTCAACAAGCATTGGAAATGCAATAGGTCTTGCATTTGTTTAAGTTAGAGCAGGTGGCATTATAAATGGCAATTTCTTTTACTTATGTGTTTTGAAAACCAACACATAAATAAAAGGCATCGTCATTTACAATGCCACTAGCTCAAACTCTCGCAAATGCAAGACCTATTGCACCTATTGCATTGCAAATGCAAATGCTTCTTAAAATTTTGGGACTTTGTCATCCCTATGCCAATGCAAATTAACGAGCTAAAGATCTCCATCTTTGGTGATCCCAAGTGTTAGGATGTATGATATAAGATCTTAAATAATTTCAGATTGGCTCTCCTTCATAAATAGTGAGAAATGGAATGTACAAAATGGGTCGCCACCAGAGATGTTTCAAGAAAACATTTACACAACTCCAGTCTTGGATATCTAAACAAGCGGAGCTCAGAAACTATCTACAATATTGTTCAAACTGCACCCAACGTGGCATCGCCTGCATTTCAGTGGACCAGAGTCCATTGATTTTATGCTACCCTCCACCACCTCTAGCAGCTGCCAACCAAAGCACAGCAGCATGGCCAGCTTTTGGTGCACATGTTTCTACTACATCATTGACATGAAAGGGCACACATCAGTAGTCGTATTATAGCGAGAAGAGTGGGAGTATAGTGGCAGGGAAAAACAACATTATTGTCATATAGTGTGACTGCGCTCCCTTTGCTCCTTTCCTACTCAAAACGTTTCCAAATTTGTTCACATGAACTTGTCCAGCAGAAAAGTACCCATCATAAGTGCTAATTCTAGGAAAATATTCAGCTTAAGCAAATATATAGAATAACTACTGTCACCTCCCACAATCTGTTACTAATTAAAAGCACAATATAATACCACATTCATAGATAACAGATAGATAACATGAATACATTCAGACAGGTTGAACCAATCTAAACATGAATGATAAAAAATTCCTACATTCTATTACTTTTCAGTTTCCATTAGGATAACCAACCACATGCTTCAACTGCACAAATATCTTAACACCAATGATGATGTTTACTGCTAGAATAATTATAATTATTTAATAGCGATGAGATATTTGGAAGGTGAGCAGCAGTGGACTAACGTGCAAACCTACTAAAGGATAAGCAGTGTATTCACTAAGCAGCATGCAATGTGCAATTTACAACTTGGATACTACATTTACAACAATGCAAAGCGAACCTAAGCTGTGAGGGGCGTGTATTTAAGAATGCGCAGATGCGCTTTGAATTATTGCTGCTTCCTGATTTTGCCCACGCCAGTGATCAAGGGCAATGTTACCCGAAACATGTTTGGAACCGAGGCATGCTGAATAAATATGCTTGAAAGAACACTACGTGCAAGCCTTCCTTTCTGCCAGCAAGCTGGGAAATACTTTTAACATCGAGTGGGCCCTCAAATGCAGAGTGGGTTTTTGTTGATATATATATCAAAAGATCTTGGTTAATTCGAGACACCCAATAAATCATTTGTCTTGTAATGACATTGTAACAGGCAAACTTTCCTTACACTATTAGGCACACTAGGTATGTATAATTTAACAATGATACCCTGAAAGAATTTCTATGGAGTAAGAAGCAGCTTGTTCATTTTCTTTAAACTCGCAAGTCATAATTACTTGATTTGAAGATAAAAAGGCCAGGGTGATTATACATATTGACCGGATTTCTAATTATGCCTACAAACCTATCAAGTTGATTCATAGCTACTTGTAAACTTTGTCCCTTTGGAACATGATCACAAGCACTTCTTTTATCCTTCACAATTCATTTAGTTGGTGATTTTTAAACACATAGTTTCGGGCACCTAATAATCGAGTGGTAAGGACGTCTCGCATTTGAGAGAGTTAGAGCTATTGGCATTGTAATGACAATGTCTTTTACCTATGTGTTTTGGTTTAGAGTGTAGTGGATGTATGAACAGGGAGATGCAGCTGCAGCACTGTCTAGAGGACTAAGAATCACTGCCAATTTAATTTTGGATTAAAGATAGTGTGTACAACAAATACCTACCCTGATTAGAAACTAAGTTCCAGTCTCAACAGGAAGCTTCACTTCAGGTGATGTAGAACAATTTACGGGAAGTTTACATTTCAACAAAACAAACGTATGCAGATTGGAGCACCAAGAAATAGCTTTTCAGCTTTGAGGATTTCTGCTTTGAAATAAAAGCTAGCTCTTTTAAAAACACACCTGCAAACTATTTTAACTTTTTACACCATTCCAGACTCCTACCTTATGATTCTCAATGTCAAAAAAAGGTGTAAACACATTTCAATCGGCTTGTTTGAAGATAGCCTGAAGAATTTAAAGTACACATTTAACCTTTCAAACCATCTGCTGCAACTTTTCCCCCCTAAACTACACCTATTTAGAGACAAGGAGTCTGGAGTGGTGAGACAGCATTCAACAGTTTGTAGCAGTGTTAACAAAAGACACCGCTCGGCTCCAGTAAATACAGAATAGCACAGCTCTAAAAATCACAATCTTTGATCTGACCGGCATATGTGGATGTTTTTGGCAGCAGACATCGGGTAATTGGTCCTAAATCTATACATAGGAACCTCCATGTAGAGTTGGGAAACTTCTTAAAAGAATATACCCACTAAGATTATTTCTGGGGAAAAGATACACATTTGGATAAATAAATAAAGAATGCAGAAATTACGCATTTTAAACAACCGCTTTGGGATTACTCCAGCCATTATATGAACATATCCATTGTTAGAATATTGCACTTCAATGTATAGCTAAGAGTTTGTAGTAATAGCGATGGTAATGATACAGTAAAAATATGAAGCATATATAGTGCAACAGGTAGATATGATTTCTACATATGCTTCTATCTGATGGAAAAGATTGTTTACTGCTATTGTCATCCAGTAACATCTAAAGACGATGTTGCGTAAAGGCGAAAGCAGCCGACTTTGGAGCTGGGGAACTGGTTTGAGTCCCGGCGCTGGCTGAACATCTTGTGATTCTGGGTGAATTACTTAATTTCCCTCTGCCTCACCCACAATAAATATGTCCTAATGTAATGTAACTGATGTTGATGTAAAGAGCTCTAATACCTTCTTCAAATGAGGTCTAACAGTATTTGCACCAACTACTATGATTTTGCACATAACTGGGGAAGATTCAATATAACGCCTTGTTGGCTCTATAGGAGGCTTTAGGTTAATAACATCTTAAAACAATGCTTGAAAGTAAATCTAACAGAGCCAGGCCACAAACATTTTGTTAAAGCAACGAGTACCACAATCAGACATGATCGAAAAAGAAGTGCTAACTGTAAATACAGAATTATATATTTTATCAGAAAGGCATATATGCATGTTGTGGCAGCAGATATTTAGTACTTGGCCCTAGATCTATGAATGGGAACCTTCACCCCTACTTGGGAAACTTTTTGTAAACAATATACCCACTAAGTCCATCTATGGGAGAAATATGCGCATTTGCACCAAAATAATTCAATAACGCACAAATTACGCATTTGTTTTGCACAACCACATTGGGATTATTCCAACCATTATAAGAACATATCCGTTGTTAGAATAGTGCACTTCACTGTAAAGCTGAGAGTTTGTGGTCATAGCAATGGTAATGAGAATAAAATATGAAGCATATATGATGCGGCAGATAGAAATTATTGGTACATATACTCCTATTTGATAGAATACATGTTTTTTTTAATTGTTTACTGCTAGTGTCAGTGAATAGCTGTTGTAGACATTCAGTGACATCTAAAGAGAATGTTGCGTAAAGGCCTGAGAAGTTGACTTTGGAGCTGGGGAAATGAGTTAAAGTCTTGGCGCCAGCTAAACATTTTGTGATTTTGGGCAAGCAACCTAACGTCCTCAGAAACTTCTTAAAAGAACATACCCACTAAGTTTATTTCTGGGACAAATATACAGAATAATTAATCACAATAAAAACAAAGCAAAATTCAACAAAATAATAACCCGGAAAAAAATGTACACATCAGTGGTAAAAACACCGAAACGCATGCGAAAACAATATCACCCCACTTGCGATAAGCGCGTAGCAGGTCAAAACACCAACAGTAGTGTGAAGGAAGAGGGCAGATCAAATCCTTGTTTATTTCAGGGTTGGCTTAAAATGAGTAAAGTATACCATATTTTACTTACGCATCATAAAAGTAACAGAGCGAAAAAGCAGCAGAAGTCATCCGGTGCTGTACACACACAAGGGTAAGTCTGCGGCAGCACAGGGTTCTGATTGTGTATGATGTGAATGAAAATAAAGCATTTCTCCAATATAATACACACAATTAATAATCATCAGGCATACACTGAAGCGCGGCGGTCGTGAATCGAGTGCCACGCTGCAACAATTTCAAAAAGAGTTCTCTCCAACAACAGATCAAGCGTGCAAGTGGATGGAAGATGTAGTTGGGTGGTGCTCCTCTGCGAAAAACAGAAGTGAGGTATCACTGTGTGAACCACGTAGGAGGCAGCACAGAAGAAGGACAGTGGACTGAACCAATCGTAAGCAGCATGCGGGAGCGAAGCCTTTTTTTCAATACAACAGGTCTTCCAGACAGCACATACATGCTGCCTAGGCTCGTCCTAAAAAAGGACCTTGAAATGGGTCACAATGGAGCCCTACATTCATACCCCTCACTTTACAGGAAAACTCTAATCATTATCTGAAAATTACTGTGAAAACTGTTCAAGTAATGTATGTTAATGATATAATTCCTTTTACATTTCACCTTTTCCTTAATCTAGTCTATTCTAATCTATTCACCGACATTTAATAGTGCATGGCTACCCAACGGGCCTCCCAGCGCTGGTAAGTCCCCTGCTCTCCTATGTGCATCTCTGCAATTGAGCTAGAATAAGTAGGTTTTCAGTTTTTTTCTGGGCATTCCACAATTTAGGTGTCAGATATGAACAGGATCCCCCACCACATCCCGTACTTTTAATCCTAGGAACCATTAGTAGATTGCTTCCCTCTTACCTCAAAGTTCTTTTAGGTCTATAAGAGGTCAATAGACTCTGTGTGAGCTGGGGGACCTTTTTTGTTAAGGGTGTGGTGAACAAAGTAAAGAACTTTGAACTGGAATCCTTTTTGTATTGGCAGTAAGTGCAGAGCTGCCAATGCTGGTGCTGCAGATTTTTACCTGGGGATTTTATAAAGGGTCGGGCTGTGGTGTTTTGTATTACCTGTAGTCAATTAATGATGTGCTTTGGACTCCCTAAATGAAGGGAGTTACCATTGTCCAGATGTGAAATGGTTTGCTCCTGTAGCACCACTCTTCTGAATGGGGCAGGGACCCAGCTTAGCAGCTTCTTAAGGAGTCAGAGTAGCACGAAGTAACATGCAACTGTTTCTTGGCCCGAACCTCCATAGTGAGCCTATCCTCAATCCCGATTCCCAAGCTTATGCTTGTTGGTAAGGGTAATGATAGTGGGCCCAGCTCACTTGGACTGTTGAGTTCCAACCACTGTGAGAGGTTATTTCCTCCTGCAACTAGAACCTCCATTATGTCACTGTTCAGTTTCAAGCTTCTAGAAGACATCCAGTGTGTGACTTGTTTAAGACAGGCATTTAGTTGATTGGAGGTTTTGCTGGATTCTGTTGTAAGAGAGATGACAATCAGGGTGTCATCTGTATAGGAGACTTCCTCTAGTCCATGTGATTGCACTATTTCTGCTAGAGGATACATATACAAATTAAAAAGTGTGGGACTTAAAGAAGTTCCCTGGGGGACACCACAATTTAAGGAATATGTGGCAGAAGTTAATGAGTCCTCCCTTACTTGGAAATTTCTGTGCTCTAAAAAGGCTGTAAGCCATTTGAAAGCATCTCCAATTATTCCAGCCTCTTCTAGCATTTGAATCAATACAGGGTGAGACACTGTATCAGAGGGGGTGCTCAAATCGAGTAGAAGCATTGCTGCCGAGGCCGCTTGGTCTAGGATGGCTCTGAGTTCTTCCACTGCTGCAAGCAGTGCTATTTCTGTACTGCTGCCTGCCCTGAACCCTGTTTGCGTGGGATGAAGACTAGAATGGGCCTCTAAAAATGCAGACAGATGTTTATTCACATATTTCGCGAGGGTTTTTCCCATCCCTGAGTGTACGGAAATGAGACCGTAGTGTTCTGCCCTGAGAGGGTCTGCCACTGGTTTCTTCAAACGTGGTTTTACCACCACCTGTTTCCTTGTCACTGGAACCAAGCCACTCTTCAGGGAGTAGTTAAACATATCCATAAGTGTGGCAGAAATTATGCTGCCCCCTTTCCTCAATATACCAGGAGGGACTGGGTCAAGCAGGGATCCTGATTTGATGGTCTTAAGGATTTCTTCTGCACTTTCCTTATTCATTAGCAGAAAGAATTATAGCTTAGAGTTGACAGTTAGAGTTTCTTTCCAGGCTGAGGGTTGAGTATTATCTCTGGGTAAGACTAGCAGAATGCTGTTAAAATTTTCTAAGAAGAACTTGTTGAGCATATTACATTGCTCCACTAAGAGGGTCGGACCTGTTTTATTTTTGGCTGGCTTCATAAGGCTATTAACTATTTTGAACAGCTCCTCCCACAAATTGGGAGCCTTTTCTATTTCATCACTGAAATTTGCAACTCGTGCTTCCCTTATTGCATATGGATACTGGTCTTTATATGCTGCCTTACAGGGCACATCATATGTTTTCCTTCATTCTCTTTCAAGTTTTTATGTCTCATTTTTTAACTGTAGGAGGTTTGTTGTAAACCATGGGACCCACCCCAAAGGACAACATAGCCCTTGTAGTATTAAGGGAACTAGAGCGTCAAGAGTGCTTTTGAGCCAGTTGTCAAAAATCACTGTATAGTTACCCTGTATGCCCATTTTAGGCACTGATTCCGTTAGATACCTTTCCCAGCTGGTGGCATCTAATTTGGACCTTCAAATGAGTGATAGAATGCACTCCCTTTTTATCCTCTAGTTTCTTTATTTGAAGTTGCTCAAAGCAAAAAACATATGCATGCAGACTTGGCCAGTGCCCTTGCCCAGCAGCATGAATGTGTGACTCCATAAGATGTGGAGCGTCATCTTGCTCCATCTACCAGCCGAACAGCGAAATTCAGACATATTCAATGAGACTCCGTTCTTAACTCAGTAATCCACTTTCTTCCACTTTCTTCCTTTTTTTCTTTCATTTATATTTATATTCTTTGCATACTCTGTTCACATGTAAGGCTTCACGCATCACAATTGCTTCAAATGTTGAAGACATGCCTATCCAGGACTTAATTCTGTAGCACGTAGGGATACATAGTTTATCATCAGGAGCCTTCTCCGCATAGACCCAATGCATCTTGGGCTCGAACAGCCCTTCATCAGGGGTTGTTTTGAGTGGTATTCCTAGTCATGTGCAAGGTGGGAATTTAGATGGGAGCTCAAGATGGAGAGGTCATGCTTGGGGGGATTTAATTGGGTTTGTTATGTTTCGATTGAGGATGTACCCTGGTGCACTGTGATAGTGGTAGGAGGAGGAGTAGGTGTGGCGTTTTCATCGTGAAGCACAAGAGTGCAGGTATAAAATGTATATATTTATTAGATTTAGAGTGATCATGGGGTGGGTGTAGATTGGGAACACAGCTGGATTGATGCGACTGCACAGGGGAACATTTTTTCTTTGGTATTTGGTAATGAAGATGATTTATTTGTTTTTGACAGTATGTTGTGGAAATAGTGGGGATATATTTTGACATAGATTTGGTAGAAATGATTATAGGGGATAAAGGGTTGGAAAATAGAAAGAAAAAAGTTTCTTTAAAAGGTAGAAATTGGTGTTTTGTGCAATGTAAGTAGCTGTACAAAGTTTACGTTGCATGTCCAATGTTACAAAATAATAAATGGTGATTTTAACTTTGTAGTTTCCCTTGACGAAGAGCTGTTCGAGCCCAAAATGCATTAGGTCTATGCAGAGAAGGCTCCCGATGATAAACTATGTATCCCTACGTGCTGCAGAATTAAGGCCTGGATAGGCATGTCATTAGCATTTGAAGCAATGGTGATACATGAAGCCTTGTATGTGAACGGAGTAAGCAAATAACATAAATATAAATGAAAGAAAACAAGGAAGAAAATGGATTACAGAATTAAGAAAGGTGTCTCATTGAATATGTTTGCATTTCGCTGTGCGAATGGTAGATGGAGCAAAATGACGCTCCACATCTTATGGAATCTGATTTGGACCTCCATCTCGTAACTTAATAGGGGGTATTGCTTACATATGGGCAAGAGCCAATGGAAAATGGGACTAGATAAAAGTCTGGCCAATATATTTGAAAGAGTATGTCTGCTCTCAGCTCCATACTATTTGAGAAGATGGGGTCTGAAAGATGATCTAGTTGGTGGGTTGACTGATTTACAAGTTCAATCAATTGAATAGCAGCCATGTCCTAAATGAAATCTTTTGTTATCTCATTGTTCATGTAATCAAAATGTATGTTGAGGTCCCCCAACAGTGGAAAGATGCCTTTCTTTAAACTGCGTTCTGCCAGTAAATGTGGAAGTGCTTTTCTAAATTCAGTAGCAGGACCTGGAGGGTGATACATCAATAACCCTGAAAATGTGAAGGTGGCAGAAAGCTCTAGTGAGAAAGAGACATTCACTCCCCTGGAACTTCATGGGCTTGAATTGACCACATAAAATATTTTTATAGATAATAGCTATCTTGCCATCTTTCATATCTTCCCAATCGCATCTGGCCATACTATAGCCTAGAGGGAGAGCCATAGTTACCTCTGGCATGGAATTGTCTTGCAGCCAGATTTCTGTGATGAAAGCAGCTTCTCCTTGCTTATCATCAATTAAAATAAACAGCTCTGCGTAATGTTTTGGTAGTGATCTATAACAGTTACCAATTGTGACTGACCTTTTCAGGCGGAGACTGCACTACCCTGTTGGCACTGGTGTTTTGAAGTTTTAAGCCTCGTTTGCACGTATTTCAGACCAAATAAGAATCTTCCGGTGATACTGCATGCTGACAAGATTTGCTTATCTTATAGTTGAACTAATAGAGTTCAGCTTGTGAATAGAAATGATGAGCTGGTCCCATATATGCAGGGAATCTGGCCTTTGGCCATGTTCGGCCGTGGAAGGGCACAGACGGGCTTGCCTCTGCACATCCGCTGCTTGCTGAGAACAATGTTTACAACACTGTAAACACAAAGCGATAACTTTACAATGCTGTCGTTATAACGACTGCATTGTTACCACGCGTGCCATTACATCGCAAGTCGTATCAACGACTTGCTGTAGTGGGCGTGCAACACCAGGGAATATGTTGGATTATAAATCCAACACCTTTCCCTGCTGTTGCGCAAACTGGAGTAGGAATAGTAATTAATACTAACGACTGTGTTGTAAAGCCATGGGTAGTGAATGTATGCGATGTAATGTCATACATTTACTGCTTGCATCCACTGTGCATCCATGCTCCATTAAGTATTGGGCCAGGCTTACTGGGGCTTACAACAACTAGAGCGCCAACCTAACATTGCGGCTCTAGAACAAAATATCTCTGAACACGGGGCATAAAACCAAGATCATACCTTGCCTCACATTCTCCTCCCTCCTTACACGTTTACATACACTAGCTACAAACTTGCACTCCTTATTTCTGCACCCTGAACATGTAATACATTTCCAACATATATAACTGATATTCTAAAATTATAATAACTGTTATTCAAGTAATTGCAGCCTTCATAAAATGTATTATAAAAGCGACAGGTTACTGACAGCCAGAGAGTGGACGACTGCTCAGCAGTCAGTACAATAAACAACTTGAGATGGTAACATGGTTTCGTAATATTGGCCCTTCAGAGCCCACTGGGCCTGATCCAGCTCTTGGGCTGCACTGCCGGGGTCCACGATGTGAAGCTGCAGGCTGCCGCTGCGCCCCAGCCGGTGAGTGATGCAAGGCCCTTAGAGTTCAAGGTCCAATCTGCGCCCGATGAGGTGCCCGAGCCCGTGAAGCTGTGCGCGGCCTGTCTGTTGGCCTACTTCTCAGATCCCGGGAAGGTTGGCGAGCTCCCGCTGCTCCCATTCCATTACCCGGTCTTTGAGAAGGACTCCTTCACCCGCCAGGTATTGCTGACCCTCTCCAGCCTGGCGAAGTTCGGCGACTCGGTCTCCTACAAGTAGCTGGCTATCCTGGCAGGCAACAAGAAGGCCGCCCGGCTTGTAAGTTGCGTTATGCAGAGCAACCCTGCACCGCACCTGATCCTGTGCCACCGCGTGGTCTGCAGGAATGGGGCGCTGGGCGCCTATATGAGCGGAAAGGGAAACCTCCTCAAGGAGTGGCTGCTCGGCCCAGAGAGGCTCCTATGGGCAGAGGTGCAGAGCAGCAAAGTGCCAGGCATGCAGCAAGCTTGAGACAAAAAGTTCCAACACAAGAAGAGAGAGAGACGCCATCGCTGTCCTCGCAGTGGGAGAACAGATCCCAGTGAGTGCTTCAAAAACTCTGTAGAACTTGTTGCGCACAATGGTGCGCCCGGTGCAACTTGTTGCACTGGGCGCACCATTTAAAAGGTGCGCATGGAGCAAACAAGGAAAATGCACTGTATCAGGATGAATGCACTGCACCCAGGGCAGCCGCGAACTCGCGCTGCCCTGGGGACAGTGAATTCATGTGAAAAACAAAGCGGCTGCTTTGAAGCCATTCCATGTTTCACAGTGCAGGCGGGAACTCACCTGCACTTTGAAGGGGGATTAGAGATCTCCTTACAGGTGGGTGCAGTGAGTGTTGTGGGGGCCCATGGGACCCCCATGCCTCCTCCAGAGGGCTGACATCAGGGGGCACACTGACAGTCTATAATACGGCCTGGGCGCAGAGGCAAAGGGATTCCCTTATTTGTATGGGGTTGCGCCCCCTTGCAAATAAGGGAACGCCTTCTGATGATAACTCTGGCACTTTATGTACACCAGCGCTGTCAGTATTACAGAAGGGAATGTGCAAGTGTCTGTGGCCCCCTTCTGTAATACCAAAGTGCCCCGAGGAGCGCAAAGCAGACGCAAACGCCCGTTGCGCCCCCAGGGCACTTCCGTAATATGCCCCCAGGTATTTCTTTCTGGGCAAAGACTCTAACAGTGCTGCTGTCACAAGGGTGTATTTTTCTGCACTCTTGTTGAGAGTAGAAAGCATAGTCCTAGGCTTGGTGAGGGAAGGAGGGAGGAAAGAGAAAAACCTTAATATTGAAATTCTCCCTTTTTGATCCAAACCTTTGATGGCACCACATGAACATGCCCCTCTCTCTAAAGAGTTCCCTAAACCCTACCATCCTTTAATTAACTCCCCCATCTATCCATTTCTTCGTTTACTCCTCCATCCATCCATCCTTATCTTTTCACCTTTCCACCCATCCATCCATCCATCCTTCCCTCCATCCATTCTTTTAACCTTCAATTATTTCTGCTTTCCATCCACTCATGCTTTCACCTTTTCACCCATCCATCCAACCTTCCATCTATTGTTTTATCCTTCCCTCCATTCATCCTTCACATTTCCATCCATCCATCCATCCACATTTCTATGCTCTCATTAATCCATCCATCATCTGTGCTCTCATCCATCCTTCCATCCATCCATTCATCCATCGATCCATGCATTAACCCATTCATCCATCCATCCATCCATCCAAATGTCTATATGCCCATCCACTCACCCATCTATCAATCGTTTTACCAATCAAGCTGTGAAATCACTAATCCATCCTTTCAACCATTCATTCTTTCATCCTTCCTTTCATCTATCAATTCTTTCACCTTTCCATCTACCATCCATCTACCTCAATGTTCCACTTCCTTTACATTCGCCTCTCTATCTATCTATCTCCACCCCTTATATGCCTATATTTTCACCCATTCATTTATCATACCATCCACCCATCTACATGAAATTTCATCTTTCCATTCACTGAACCATCAATACATCCATCTATGCAACTTTTGATTCATCCATTCACATATCCATGCATTTTCATCCATGTATAATTCATGCTTGCATCAATCCAACATCTCTCTCATCAATCCATTCATCATTCCATCCATGCTTTTCATATTCCTTCCATACTTCATTGGATCATTCCTTCAAACGTTCCTTCTTTTCTTATATTATTGTTTACCTCTTCCCTTTCATCATTTCTTCCTACCTTCCTTCCTTTCCCCTTCTTTACACTTTCTACCATTCTTTCATTCTTTTCTCCCCTCCTTTGTATGTGCTATCTTTCTCTCACTCGCTCATTCTTTTTATTTGCCTCTCTCTGTTCTCTTTTACCCCATTATGCTTTCTCTAGCCCCTTCACTTTTTTGGCTCAATTTTCAGCCCTGATTCGAAAGTGCTAGATTCACATCACTTGACCCTGTCACAGTTATCAGCTTCAGTGTTTTATGCGCTTTCTTCTGCAGACAGAAAACGTCCGAAAATATATCATCAAACTTTCAGTTGGACCCAACTTCTGTCAGTGTCAATCACTTCTAGAGTGGGGCGCTTCATAAAGCCCCTGGAGGGAAGGGCCAAAGGGTGGTGGGGAAGGACGGCAGGACAGCAAGCATTGCATTTAAATATTGAGGTTCAGGAAGGTAGAGAGGGGGGAGAGGAGGGTAGCAGGATCCATGTATTGTGTTTCCATATTTGTTCAGGGAAAGGCTACAAAGAGTTGGTGAAACACTATGTCAAGCAGAAAACCGAAAGTTTTTTTTCACCATTCTGAATTGGAGCGTCTATCATTTAAGGTGCAACTCACAGTAATTTCTCTTAATCATGTAAGTCCTATGGGCATTTCATTTTCCGATTTCTATTTTTGTCTACTATATCACCTCCTACAACGACTACTGACAATGAATATAATTAGGAACTATAACAACAATCCTGGAAACATTCATATTTCTGTTTTTATTATGCTTACCCTATTGCCTCCTTTCATAACTAGTGACACTGAATAAAACCAGACATTCAAAACAATTTCCTTGTTTTCCATTAGTATTTGACTGCAGAGGCGTACTATAGTTTCCACTCCATAGGGTTGACACCCCAAAAAAGAATAGGGTGAGATGATAGGAGAAGTTACCAATAGTGTGCTACAGTTTGCATGTTCTGCATTTGTATGCCATAATACACTGTGGATACAGATTACTGCATGTCGGAAGTATTTAAATGTTGCAATCAATTCACACTAATTAGTGCCCATATGCCTGTAGGAGAAATGTATGATACTATAGCTTGTTAACCCTGCTCACTTGCCTGTTACCTTCTCATTGACAGATAGCAACACCTGACCGTTTAATGTTATCCATAAGTATATATTTTTTTGATCATTTCAGTGCATTATAAGTTGAACACCCAATGCCTTATTCCTTAATGTAACATTTAGTAATAGAGAAGGGGTAGTTATTGTAGGGATACACCGGTCCTGAAGATGTTATTAGTCCCCGTATAGGGCTCAATAAGTAGGCTGAAAAATGTTGACCTGAGGAAGTGGGGACCAATTATACTTCTGTGACATCCCATTTTACAATCTTTTAATCTTACCAATGGCAACATCAATAAAGCACAGGTCGTTAACCTGCAAGTAAGTTTAATTTGTGGATCCCTTGTTCTTGTTACCAAACAAGGTCGTTAACCTGCAAGTAAGTTTAATTTGTGGATCCCTTGTTCTTGTTACCCAACAAAAACCAGAAGAGAGGTAGTCAAATGTGGGAAAAACACAAAATGTGCCTTTCTGTTGCTTCACTTGATTCTTTGGAGACCCGGGGAAGGGCGAGGCAGGGTTACAGGGGGAAGGAGCTGATTCCCTTTGTAAAATCCTGTGTTATTATATCAAAGCAACAAATATTCGGATTCAGAATCTGGTATTCAGACTAATGACTTAATGAGAGTCATAGTTAATAACACTTTTACTGACTATAACCCATCTATAATTCCTGATGGATTAGTCTTGTGCTTCTCTTTTTACTATTTGTTTCCTAATAGATGCAATATGATTGAAAACTGATTCTCTATGCTTTTTTTTTTTAGCATTTTGTCTTCTCTTCAATTTTTTATTATAAAAATGAATGTTTTTACATCCCATAGTTTTGCTTTATCTTTCTTTTGCATTATGCTTGCTGAACAAAAGGGAAAGTTAGTAACAGAAATACAATTTGATAAAAACAAAAATGGAGCGAATCTTAAATCATACATAGTGGGCAACAGCACAGCCAGATAGAAAAAAAACACAAACAGAAAAAAAACACAAACTAGTGCATAAGCAACACTTCCAGTCATTTACATTTGTATTCCCCTCAAAAACATTACATTGATAGCAAGTTGATCATTGGCAAGTGACCTTGTAAAAAAGAAAACTGTAGAACAGTGATTGATCAAATAGCTGTCACTTTCTTCACATCAGTTTTCAGTCAATTAAACGTTTGGGATCGTTTACAAAACCTTGCCTGTCTTTGAGACTATAAAGTTAGTTTAGCCCAAGTTCCCTTTGAAGATTCTTGTTCCTCGCATTAGGTTTATCGAAATACATTACATTAGGGATTGTTGGATTTTCATATACAATGCAACGTGTGCTCGGGAAACGTCCTGACAGTTGACCTGTATTAAATGATGCTCTAAAAATATGCAAATTAAAGCCATGTAGGTGCATTGCTGTGTTCTGTGCTCTTAGATTGCTCTTATGTGGCGTTAAAGCAGCAATCTATTCACAAACTATTAAATAATTCAATGGAAGAAATCTATAGTCTTGGAACAGCAACAAAATGCCCTGTCAGGATTTTGTGAGAATGTTATCTCATTAAAGAGAAAACTCAGCACTTAACGGTTGAACTTTTTTTCTGTCTCATATTCCTTATTGAAGGCAGTAACCTAGTGTACAGCATTCCTACAGCAAGTATTCTAGAGATCGTGGAACAAAGAGAAGAATTAAAAAAAAAAGACTGGGTAGCCTGGTACAGATGCAATAGTTATCACAGCTGGTGAAACTCGACACCGATGTTTTTGGATTTTATCAGGTGTCATAATTATTGGTTAGTTCACGTTTTGCTCTTGAAATAGCACATAACATGGTAGTGGTGATTACCGCACCAAAATGTACACGTTTTGGCATTTACGGGGCGTTTTGCCCCCTTCAAATTCCAGCGGGCTTGGCCTGCCAAAATTTATTGGGAATTAAAACTTTATTGCACCTTGAAATTTGCCTGGTTCGATAAAAGTCACAACACTCACAATAGTGATCTCTTCACAAACAGACGTTTGAGATGGAATAGTAATTGCTTGGCCACTCGTAATGAGGTGTGTCTTGAGGAAGCTTTTATACACTGTTCAAAACCTTTGCATTATTAATAGAGTGCAAAAGACTTAGTTCTGCTCAAATTTACAATGTGTGCGCTGATATGATACTGTTGTCTTTGGAACTATTTTAATATGACCTGCTTAAGTGTATTTCCTGGTGTATGCTAACTAGGGCTCAGCTGAGCCTAAGTCCTCAACGCCATCTTATTCAAAATGGATGTTATATTCACTGTTTATTGTTTCTGCTGCAAGTAGTCAAGCAAGTCTTGTTTGTTTATTTCTGAATGGCAGTGTTCTAGAAGAAGGCACTCTAACATGGCCTCCCTAATGACACATTTACCTAAGGACCTTCCTTTTGCACGCAGCATTACATTCATTCACAATGATTCACTGTTGCTTTTGTAACTAGTTTGTTCTAACACCTCCGGAAGACATTAGGTCAGAGGGGACAGAATCACTATTTATGTTAGTGCTTAGATGGTAGGGCTATATGATGATTACAAATTGTTTATTCTGATTTGCTGAAATTTGTTTTCTTTGCTCACACCACAATGATTCTGCACTTTTCATAATATACTCTGGGAAGATTTCCTATTACCCTGAAATTTGGGGATAAACCAGAGACTTTTCCTATTTTACTAGGGATGTTCTCTGATTCCTTATTGATTTTGCTGCACATTTGGGACTTAGCATTTTCTCTGGTTATGTCTCTTATCTGCACTGATAGCCTTAATGGCAATAGGTTTTTATGTTTCCTAGCATTTTCTGTATTTAATTATTCTGTTTTGTACCATTAACCTTTTTGTAACAAATCTTTAGAAATTTTCGAATTCCACCATAAAACTCACTTATTGAGTACTTCCTTTTTTATTTGACTGCATTTTTGGTACGCTGATTTTGTCCCTTATCTTGGGACCCATTACATCATAAAATTGAGGTTAACACTGTCCTGAATATGACTCATTACAACGCATAGTAATACAACGCGTGCCATTACAACAAGGGTATTACTGCACGTTTTCATTACAACGACATGCCATTACATCGCATACTTTTACCACGCATATTCCTTTACCACGCATGCCATTACAATGCAAAGGCATGCGTGGTAAAGGTATATTCATGGTAAATGTATGAAAGGTAAGTGACACTACACTGCCTTACCCTAAACCCTAATTTAGTATCCCTGCATGACACTACCCCGACCCCCAGTCTTAACACTACCCTGCACGACCCCCCAACACTACCCTAAACCCTAAAACACTACCATACACTACACACCACAACACTACCCTAAACCCTAAAACACTACCCCCAGCACGACCCTCCACCCACCCCCAGTCTGGTCCCTACACTCTAACACTACCCTGCACGACCCCCCGACACTACCCAAAATCCTAAAACACAACCCTACACTACACAAATATTACAACACTACTTCGACACTATCCTAAACCCTAAAAAAGTAACCCCCACCCCAAGCCCAATCCCCCTTACCTCTCTCTCCTCGTGGTTCCGCTCTCCTGGTTCCAGCATAGTCTGAGGGGCAGTGCATGGTGCACGTCATTGTGAGGAAACCGAACAGCCTCAGTTTCCTCACAACGATGTGGATTGCCATTACATTGCATGCGTTGTAAAAGCGCATGTGATGTAATGGCATGTGTAGTAATGGCTACGCGTTGTGACGCATGCGATGTAATGACTTGTGGGGAAACAGCCGTGTTGTAATGGCTGTTTCCCCACTGTCCTCTATGCCCCCAGCCTGTGGCCATGCTTTTGGAGTTTAAGACTTTAGGGGTACAGCACGCCCACAGCCTCAATCTTCCCCAAAAGGAGCAATTACGCTAAAGGTGCTAATTGAGATCCAGGGGACCCTTCACCCGTTGCCTTACGAGTCAATCACAGGGGGGGCCCAAGGGTCCCCCCTACACATGTATGTACGGTGCGGGTGGCACAGACACATCTCCACTACAGGGGCGCCTTTGTGCACAACGTACCTTTCAAATAAATGGGAGCTTATGTAGGCGTCGTACAACAGGCTCTAGTTGACTTCAATGGGGCTCCGAATGACCCATGTCCGTCAGCGCTTGTTCGCATCGTATATCGTACTCGGGTGCTTGGAGCCCCGGAGCATGTGTCGGTCGGAAAGCCCTCCGGATCCGAGTCGGACGGAGCCTTCTCCCAGCAAGATCGAAATCGGCCCCATAATGTAATTTGCTGTGGGGAACAATGTTGTATATTAATACCTACTGACAGAGGAGGAGTCTAATGACAGCAGCTTTAAGTAACAGAATGAGATAAATTAGAAAGTGAAGTTAGGATTAACAGTTATCATTCTCAGTAATAATGTAATAATTGTGCCTTCAATCCTATATTACAAACATAAATGTAATCTATGTGTGTGTATTTGATAGATGACCTCAACGAACAGTATCTCAGTGTTGTTCCGAGAGAGGCTGCATTTCACTCTGATCATCAATTAAGTTTCAGCAGTTAATTATGGCTAGCAATAAACTCTGATCCTGTATTTAATGGAAGCAAGAAACACTACCTGAGTCACACAATATGCTCAGAAATATTTGAAATACTGATGTGCTTTGTGTTTCAAATTTTTATTGGGTTCCTCATTTAAGAAAATCCTACAGTGCCTGATAGCAAATCATAAGCAACTCCTAAAATAATTTCTGCTCTAAGTATATTGAATTTGGCCATCAGCAGGCTGCACACCATAAAATGCCAAATTGTACTAATCGATTTGTGGACTACTGGGCTACAAATATGGCTAACAGAAATATTGCTATTTGTGGTCTATGTCTTTGCAGAGGTCTTTCAAAGGCAATCCCTCAGCATGTGATTATTTTCTATCAGGTCTCCCGCCAGGCACATGTTCTACTTCTATTCATATGTTTAATTTCTGTACATGGTTGAGGTAGCACAAGTAAGCAAAGAGAGGAAGCAGAACCAGCACTGGCAAAGCAAACACTTCTGGCCTTGGCAAACTGATGCAATGGTTACATTTTATTGCAAGCATATATCACAAAAGTAAAAGAAAAAAAGCATGTTGCCACTTAAGTGTGGCCTCCATATATTTGTGTTGCCACCTAAATGTGACTGCTATGTGCTTGATAGACAAATTTGATTTTTTTAATTAATGATGTGACCTTGTTACTAGTTGTGCTTTTCCAGCTTTTCAGTCGTCTCATGCATTTTATTATTTTTAATTGTAAAAGAGACGAGAATAAATAGAGACCTAATCAAGCATTCAAACTGCAGGCAGCAACAATATCACAAGGTCACTTAGTCACTTCATAACAATAACCCTAAAAAGAATGTGGTAAATAAATCACGATCTAGCTAAGCACACAATGTGCAGGCAAAACAAATACCAATTATTTAGAGCTAAAAAATAAATAACCAAAACACATTTTGAACCACCTTTGTCACTGAGGATGAGGAGCTATATTTAGGCAGATGTGAACAATGTGCACAGGCTTTGAACAATCACTGAAAGTGAAGGGAGCCAGTAGATAATGTGAGCTGACTTGCCCCTCGCTGTTTGCTGTGATGGGAGAAAGAAACATGTCAGCCATGATTTAACAGACCAACAGATCAAGGACGATGACCAAAAGCGTTGTATGTATATATATATATATATAATATGTAAGAAATGTTTGGAAAAATAGTTGCGGGGGGCCAGCTAAAGCTGCTTTCGAGGTCAGACCTAAAAAGGAGACTAAATGAAGGAGAGATGGTAAACAAATTAGAGTTAAGGTGAGGAGATAGAAGAAGGTGGGAAAAAGGACACTAAGAGAGAATGCAACATGAGGTTTAGAGGCAAAGGAGGAAGGTAAAATAAGTGAGTGCACATTAAAAACGGTAAAAACTAATGTACTTCTGAAGTTAGACAAGGTGGAAATAAGGAGAAAACAGGGAAAAAATGACAGAGATGAGATAAGTGAGAAGAGGATCAAAGGAGAGGTAGTGGGATGTAAACATAGGGAAGAAAATGTTCAAAGGGCGCAAAACCGGCACATAGGAGAGAAGTTGGCAGCAAAGGACAATATATGATGTTACAATGGAAACAATTACAATCAATGCTTTTACAACATGGTTTTTACATCGCAACTACCATTACATTGCATGATTTTACAACGCATGCCATTGCAACACATTTTTTTAAAACTACCAGTACAACGCATTCCATTACAACGCATAGCATTACAACACATACCATTACAATGCATAATACTTTTAGGGTAACAGTAGGGTAAGTGTTGGATAGTGTAGGGGTAAAAATTACTATTCCCACACCAGTGAGTGCAACAGTAGGGTAAGTGTTGGATAGTGTAGGGGTAAAAATTACTATTCCCATCTACCTCAAAACCCATACCCACCCTAAAACTAAAAAATCTCTATTACTTATCTCATAATGTATTGTAATGTCATCCGTTTTAATGGCATGTGTTGTAGTGACATGTGTTGTAATGGCATGCGTTGTAATGGCATGCGATGTAGAGGCAGTTGCGTTGTAACAGCTGTGTTGTAAAAGCAGTGCGATGTAATGACTGTGTTGTAATTAATGTTTCCCAGGACAGCATGGTAAGGAAGCAGATGGAATCAAGGACAGAAAGGGTAATCAAGGAGTGATACTGGAAAGAACGAGATGGAGGTGAAAGCAGAGATATAAGAAGGATGTATAGTGGACCGTATTATGATAGCCTTAGATGGCACAGGGCAGAACCCAGAGCCTGTTTCGTGAGCCTGCAGGGCATAACATGAATTAGCTGAACCCAATATCTCCATAAATTAGTTCTTTATTTTCAGATAGTAAAGCCCGGAAACAGTGAGCAAGGTATCCGGTTAAATTAATTCACTTTACGCTCTGCAGGCGCATTAACCCGGTGCTCGGCTCTGTGCCGCACCAGCAAAGCCCCTCATGATAGGGCCCATGGGATGAAGGAAAAGAGGATTATGAGGGAGAGAGAGGAAGTAGGGTAGAGAATGGCAAAACTATAGTGAGCATAAATGAGAAAGATGCAAAGATGGAAATTAGCTATCTAGGGAAACAGAGAGAAGTAGGGATTCAGGGTGAAATGAATAAATGAGGTACAACTAAAATACTGTGAATGCAAAGGGGGGAGGAATGAAAGTAAAGGGAAAACGAGAGTGATGAGAAGTTATATAGAAGATTTTAGCAAAGATAGAGGTAAAATGATAAAGGAGTTTGAAGAAAGACAAAGGAGGAGGGATGCTTGAGATGATTTATGAAAGAAAAAAAGAAGGGCGTATTGAGGAAGTGAATTTGGGGACGCAAGGATAGATGGTCGCTGGGACATTTTTGAAATGGTGGATTACTGCACAATTAATTGTTGGCAATTGTTTACCGAGACATTATGGAGGCTTTCAGTAGTATCCTCCAAATTTTGCTTTAAAATACGTAATTTACCAATGATTTTCCCAACAATGTGCATGTAGATCCTATGTCACTGATTGTTTGTTTTTAAATTCCCTCTATTTTAAACCAGTATTAATAACCTAATGCGCATGAAACCACTCTCGAAAATATTTCTATTTGGTCAAGTTATGACAAATCTTACTGATCCAAAAGCGCTTTGAAATTCCAGATTTACCATTAACATCCATACTACCCTGAGAAGTGGTATGTAAGCTCAGTGCACTTTACAATGCATTTTCCCAGTACTTCCTTCGAAGGGCCACCTAAATTCCTGCTTTAGATCTGGTAATGAGGGCTTTATTCGGGTAATGTGGGCATTAAATCCGGTAATGTGAGTTTTAAATCCTGTCTGTTTATGTCACATTGTATTGGAAACATGTAATTTAAATGCACAATTTCGCTCTCTTTCTGATGGCGTAAATAGGCCTACACATCCCTTCACGTTTACATAATATCATTGCGCTGTGTCTTGTTTTGGAGTTATGCTTCGCAGTGTTTGGAGAGAGACAGTCAAATTTAGCATATACTCACCATCTTTGAAGAAGAGGCCACTGCGTTTGTTCTGCATGGTGAAACTGTGTCATTTCAACAAATGGGCTGTGGAAGAGTCTGGAAGTGTGTTTCAAAGACGTTTAGGCACGCGTGTTACTAACTTGTGGCTGACAACATTCATAGCTCAGCTAGAGAGAAATGAGATACAGAGGATCATTTTAAAGATAGTTACCATTTTTCAGTGGATACTGGAGTAGCTATTCTGTTGCTGGGTGAGTGTGGTCCTCATGTCTTGCACCAGGCTCGAAGAACCTCTGAACATTGTGTGTTATCTTATATCCTCATGCCTTGAGTGTGGGCTAGGAGTGTGGGGTGGCCAAGAAGGCCAAATTGAAGTACCGTCCTCCTCTGAGGTGACCTGGGCATTAGTGTGGCACCTTTATGGGAATAGCCAGGATTTTACAAGGGCTAAGTGATGAAGTCTATTTTTGTCTTTTTTTAAATCTTTTGTAAATCCATCCCCAAGGCTGAAGGACATTATCTTTGTAAGAGGAAGCATATCTATACACCCACACCACAAGTAACATATTCTGTGCTGGACCAGAGGGGCTGGACATGGCAGGTGCCCTGGCACTCTGGTTGGGATTGCTAGTCCATCACATTTTCCCAAAATATGTGGATGTAGGCCGTGAAATGGGACACTTGACTTCACTGATGGTGCTGGTTTCATTTCTGCACTTGACCTTCAGTAACATGTGAATAAATAGACTTTGAAAACCTCTGCTTATTTAAGCTGACTTAGGCCCTAACTTGAGACTGATGAAAAAGAAAGTGATATTTGTATATCAATGTGGATAAAAAGCTATCCGCTCCAAACAGTACCTAACCACCTTCCAGCATTGGCAGTCCCAAATTTTGTAATGTGTTAAAGATACATTTCGCTGATCACACATATTCCTCTCTTTTCAAAAGTATCTTTCCTATCTAAATTTAGGATTATTTAGTAGTTTTCAATGCAGCTTACTGCCACGTTTTACCCGACAGCAACAGACAGTAAAAGCTGGCCATTCGACCACCCACTCTAAATCAGGCAGCCGGTCAAATGGCCAACTTTCTGATGGCCCTTACTCCATCAGGCTGTCGGAGGAGTATATCAGGGACGGGGAGGGCATAGTCTCCATTGCTGACATACTTAAGGTCTGCCCTTCTGTAAATCAGGTGGGCAGAACTTCAGTTTCGCCAAGAGGGTACTCCATTGCGACTTAGTACCCTCTCTGCCAAAGTCTTTCACCATAATGTGGGCATCTCAGACTATGAAAGTTAGATGCCATTGTAACAACCATTGACAAATTGAATTGATCTTGCTTTGCCAACGTTTGTTCGCTGCTGATATTAGCTTTGCCAATGCTTGTAGAAATGCAGCACAATCATTTGCAAAGCAAACAGAGATCCAGTGGTCACCTTAGAATGTCACTTTGCTTTATAGACTTCCAAGCAGACTATCACATTGCATCGATGCTCAATGTGATGCTAATCTTGGAATCGTATAACAATAATTATTCACAATAACACTGACATATTGTTCCAGCATGGCCAACAGTTTGCATCTAGACACAATGTGATGGCCATGTGCTATGTATGTGATGCCCGTTTTGTTAATGTGCACAATAATATTCCAAAAAGACAGTCTAGTGATGCCACAGTTTTACAAGCATTGGCAAAGCCAGTAGTGGTACAAATGAAGAGCAGCAAATGGAAGTCCACAGCAAAAGAGGAAGGGAAGAGACTCATGGGGAGATAGAGCTATACAGGGTCAGTGTCTCTTATAGGAAATGCAGAAAATGACTGGGGTGGGGGGAAGAGAGGCAGGGAAGAGTGAGAGAGAGAATGGAGCAATTTACACTCCCTATGGGTGCCAAAAGGTCAAATGTCTCAGAAACATGCAAAAAGCTAAATAATTCCCAATGCAAGTAGTAGAAGGACACATTCAATCAGTTCTAAATGCTCCAGGGGTGGGAGATGCAGAATAGGGGGAAACACGATAGAACATGGGAAAGGAATATAACGAGAGAAAAGTGTGATCCAGTCAGGAGCAAGGGGCAAACTCAAAGCCCACTCTAAGTATATGCTAAAATATTGGATATAATGCCTGTCTGTAGTGAGACTACAAAACGTAATTCAGCCTAACATGCAAATGTTTTACATTTACATGGAAATATTGATGAGATAGTTGTAATTGGTGTCAATATTTTACATTATTATTTTCATACTGACTTCCTGTGAACTATGGTTAAGGACACATTCCTAAGTAATAAAAAGGGACTCATTAAAAAAAAAAAGCAACACTCCTCAAGTCAAAAAACTAGAAATACCTAAAAGAAACGTGATTTTCATAGGTTTTGAACACACGTGTGGGATTCCATTTGGAGGGTTTGTTTGTTTGTTCACTGCACTCTCTTGCCTAAATTTTCTATTCATTAGAAGGTAGGAAGTGTGAAAAATCACTCCCGAAGAAACAATCTCAGATTTTTTGGAACATAGCAAGGTTAGTCGATAAAGCCCGTTGTAAATAAGTTGTAAATAAATCTATATAGTCAGGTCAGATTTTGAACAGAAAACACAAATTCTATGCACCCACATAAATTCACATAGACAAAATCCTGCACACTTAAGACCAAGGATAATGTGAAATTTTCTGAAACGTAATTTCCGTATATTGATGTCAAGCTTGGAAGAACTGTTAAGTAAACTCTATAGATAGACAAATAAACTTTAAATAGATACGTATATATTTGTTCATATATTTTTTATATATACTCTTCATTTTTTTCATATGTTTTTTATATATCTTTAATGATAAAAGTCCAAACACAATTTTCAACAAGTTCGGTGTCAAGTCTCCAGTGTTTTTACTGAGCGTGTTGAGATTTTAAACAGATTTTCATGCAGAGTATTATTACAAAATATTATAGCACTACATGACAAATATTATAAAGGATACAGCATACTGCAAAGAAGAAAATTGAAATCGATGACAAAGGAGAGAGAAAGCTACATGTACAAGAATTTAATTAACTTGGGAAAACATTCTTGAGCACAAGGATAAAAGAGCTTACAGCGGAAATAATCAGTCTTGAAATTGATTGTTATAAGTGGCTTGACCTTGTGCAGTGAATCCTTACTGTATCCCTGATGGATTTTCCCTTTGCATGACATGGTGACTTGTGCATCTCCTTCCTCATTTGCTCTTCCCTATACTTCTGTTGTCCCTTTCATGTTGCAGCTCAGCTTTTTATGAGATGTTCTGTCAGACCACGGGTGTCTAGGACTGTTTTCAAGCTAGAGTTTTGTTATCATCAATTTCTTGTTGCTTCTAAGATACTCAGGTACGACACCTCACCACTACACAGAAAGTGATTTTGAACTAATCTTTAGTTTGGGCTGTGGACTCTGCTATGCTTAAAACAAATTATGTCCTTGAGCCAGGCCCTAACTATGAAACCAATTCACAAAGACATGTATAAGCATGTGAAGCCTTTGTAAATTAGCCCCATATTCTGGAATGCAGACGATTATGAAAAATAGTTTACATGTGTGCCATAGGAGTGGTCATTAAAAAACAGAAGCCTCCAAACTAGAACATTAATTTAGGGTTAGCTTAAAATGTATGGAGCCTATTGACAAAAGCATTTCTGAGGCCATAAAGTAGTGCTCTTGTATTTCTACGTTGAGTACTGATATATGCCTTTGGAAATCGACCCAAATGTTTTAAGGTCTTTCTTGGTTGTGGTGTCTGCAATTTACCTCCATTTAAAATTATTGTTTCTCTTGTTGTTTATTGTAACTTAGTGCACAGTTTAATTAATAGAATGTTAGAGTTGTCATTCTGAACTTTACTGACAAGCAAAAGACTGTACCCAACTAAAAAGGACATGGACAGATGGTAGGAAGGGTAGTGGGTAGGGATGGGCAAGATTAGCGGTTTTCATTTGGATTTATTTGGGAAAACTAATGAAAATTCTTGGTAGCATTAATATATACAAAGAGTCATAAACTGGTGGGAAAAAAACTTATAACACACCTACACATATAAATGCTATGCAGCTTATTTGCATAACAAATACCTTCTAGACAATACGCTAAGCATTTCACGGTGCTATTACTACAAAGTTGCTCAGTGCAATACCACATTTCCATGATATGAACTAGAATGTATGCACACAAAGTATGGCATTGTGCCACTTCAACAGTATGTGTTGTGCTTTGCTTCAGTCACTCAATTGTGCATTTTTAAAGGGGCTTTAAAATATGCTCCAGTTGAAAAATGGCGAATGAACAGGCCAAACAAGTTTGTGGTCCATTTATGGGATCCAGATGTGCCCTGAAGCTAAGGTAAAGAAAAGCAACAAGCACAATAGACACTTGATTCCAAAAATCTTCTCTGCATCTACCATCCCCTGTACCAAATCTAGGTATTCTGCTCGAATTTTAGACTTACCTGAAACTAGCCACAAAGGTGTTCGCAGACTGGACAGCGGGCTTGTTTTGCTTGGACTCATTTTGCTTTGGGCAGTCTGCCTCCAAGGTCCCAGTTCGGTTGCAGGCCAGCCAATACTAGACCCAAGTGAAATAGACTGGATGGGAGACATATTGTCCACTACAGTAAGGCAGTCGACCTCCTTGCACATCACTGTAGGCCAGGGAAGTTAAGTAGACAAGGAGAGAAAGCCTAGCAAGATTCCTGACCTAGCATCAACAGATCTGGCTGGTGTAGTGCAGGATGGCAGGCAAGGCAGGCTTGAGAGCAACCAGCCAGTCCCATCAGCAGTAGCAACCAGGCTGGTGGGAACAGTAAGATCATTCTGAGGCAAATTAAGAAACACATGTTACTAATTCAATTAGGTGAAACCTGTAGGACAGCTCAAAAAGCTTTGAAACACCTTGCAGCTTGAAACTACCTAAGGACCCAAAACTCTTAGGAAAATATAGGAATGTTTAGAACTCCCACAGTGGTGGCTGGTGATCTTGTGCTTGGGTGCCGTAGCTGTTCTGACTTGCAGTAATCAAGGCAAATTTCTCATAGGATGGGTTTACCCTCAGTAAGGCAAATGTAAATAAGCACTGTCAAAGCCAATAGGTCTCGCCTCTACAAGAGCTACTGGCTTTTTTAATGTGTGTTTGCCATGTCGTACACCAGTGTGGCTGCTGTTCAGCATGGCTTAAAGTTAGTGGCATGGAGTGTCCTAGAGTGGAGTGTTGAGGGAGTAGAGTGTAGTAGACTGAATTTTCTGGAGTAGAAAGTTGTAGAGTTGAGTAGAGGGGAGTAGAGTTCAGTGGTTCAGTGGCAGAGAGCGTCATAGAGTGCAGTGTCACCGAGTGCAGTGGCATAGAGTGGAGTAGAGTGGAATAGGGTTGAGTGGGCTGGAGTGGATTGAAGTGGTGGGGTGAATTGGATTGGAGTAGATTGGGGTGGATTGGATTGGTGTGGGTGGATTGTATTGAGGTGGATTGTATTGAGGTGAGGTATATTGGATTGGGGTGAGGTGGATTGGGTGAGGTGGATTGGATTTGGGTGAGGTGGATTGGATTGGAGTGAGGTGGGATTAGAGTAGGGCAGATTGAAGTGGAGCGCATTGTTTTGGATTGGAGTGGGCCAGATCATTTTGGATTGGAGTGGAGCAGATTCAAGTGGGGCGAATTGCAGTGAACTGGAGTGGGGCTGATTGGATTGGGGCACATTATTTAAGATTTGAGTGGGGCACATTGTTTTGTACTGGAGTGGGGCAGATTGGAGTGGGCCAGATTGTTGTGGATTGGAGTGGGGAAGATTGTTTTGGATTGGAGCGGGCAGAATATTTTGAATTGAGTGGGGAAGATTTTGTTGGATTGGTGTAGGATAGATTGGTGTGTGGCAGATTGGAGTGGGACAGATTATTTTGGATTTGAATGGGATGGATTGGATTGGAGTGGGGTGGATTGGGGAGGGAGTGGGTTGAATTGGATTGGATTGGGGTAGATTGGATTGGGCAGGATTGGGGAGGATTGGATTGGTGTGGGGTGGATTGGATTGGAGTGGGGTGGATTGTGGTGTATTGGAGTTTGGGTAAATTGGGATGGAGTGGGTGGATTGCGGTGAGGTGGATTGGATTGAGTGGGGCGAATTGGAGTGGGGCAGATTGGAGTGGAGCAAATTGGAGTGGGGTGGGTTGAAGTGGGGCAGATTGCTTTGGATTGGAGTGGAGTAGATTGTTTTGGACTGGAGCGGGGCAGATTGGAGTGGGTGGATTGGAGAGGGTAGATTGTTTTGGATTATAGTGGGGCACATTGGAGTGGGGTTGATTAGAGTGGGGAAAATTGGAGTGGGGAATATTGTTTTGGATTAGGCTGGGATGTATTGGAGTGGGGCAGATTGTTTTGGATTGGAGTGGGTGAATTGAAATGGGGCAGATTGTTTTGGTTTGGAGTAGGGCAGCTTGAAGTGGTGTGGACTAGAGTGGGGAAGATTGGAGTGGGGCAGATTGCTTTGGATTGGAGTGGGGCAGATTGGAGTGCCAGGGGCATAACACAGGCCCCCGCATCCCCCTGCGGTGCGGGGGGGCCCCAAGCTGCAAGGGGCCCCCTCAGCACAGTAGTTAGGTCTGAGCACTCTGTATTAAATCTGGAGCGGGGGTCACTCCGTGTACATTGCAGGGGGGGCCCTTAAAGTTTTGTTACACCACGTGGAGTAGGACATATTTACTTTACTTTAGAAACTTTATTCAATCATTATCAGGTAAGATCATAAAAGTACATCAAACAACAATAGGCTGTAGATTAGTTCCAGAAAGACTCATTTAAAAAGAAATACAAAATTCATTATAAGATTCACTATATACATAGACAGGTGCCAGGTTAAAATATGAGATAAAATACATTTTAATATGATAATAAATTGTTGGGAGCTAAAACAGTATACACCAAGACCAGTTATGAGCCCAGAGACTTCCTTTTTTTCCTGCAGGCCCATAAAAACGACACTACCAAAAAGCAAACTAGGAGGTCAGGCAGTGATTTAAAAAAAATACAACGCAACCCTACATTGATTAAAATTGTGCTGCTTTAGGATCGGTGCAATATACTCTTTCCTTTCCTTATGGAAGAATCCACAGAAAAACAATAGGTGGAGGTCAGTTTGGGGAGAGTTCCTATCACAAGGAGAGAGGATCAGTACTGAATGGTTAAACCTTTTCGCTGGGAACCCTTACATCAGTGGTATCATGTTTAGGCGGAATCTCAATAGTATAAATTTGTGTTGGGGTAGTGAGGAGTCCTCTAGATAGAAGTATCCTCCTTCTAACATGGATGGAAATAATTGATAGACAAGGACCGACTTTTTACTGCAATTCTACTCCATACGGGTGTATTGGGCCTTCAGCATAAATATGTCCACCAGCCTTTGCCTTGATTTCAATCTACATGCCATTGGGTCCTTAAATAGATCTTTCAGCCCCATCGCAGTCATTTCTAGTTCAATGTAGTTTAACCATCTGATCCTTTTGTAGTTTTCTAATCTTAGGCAGTGTCTTATTATATTTTGGGTTAGAGTCACTGTGCCCCTTCGCCATATGGAAAGCCACAATAGGATTGGGGCTAGTCTAATTATGTCCGTAATATAGGATAAGCCCACCTCTATGTGAAATATATAGTTTGTGGAAGGTTACGGAAGAGACAACAGTGATTTAAAAAAGTTATTCTCAATGGATTGGAGTAGGTCAACATGAGCCATACCCCAGACGCCTGCCCTGTAAGTAGCTGCAGACGTAGTTTTAGCTTGACAGATATGTTTGATAGAGGCTAGTGGTTTCACACCCATCCTAGTCATAAATGCTTTTAGAGCTGTTAGGCTCCTCTCCATTCCCATGGCCATTCCCTCAACTAACCCTGACCATGTTTGTTTTTTGTCAAAGGGTACCCCTAGGTAAGGAAAGGACTCAACCACCTCAATTTTCACTGATTCCATATGGAGATAGGGGGTTTTGTCTCAAATGCCACCCCCTGCTATAATTGCAAATGACTTAGTCTGATTAACTTTCAGGTCCAGAGAGTCCATTAAGATCACATAGGCAGTGATGAGACGTTGGAGCCCTATCCCCGTTCTGGCGATCAGGACTGAATCGTCAGCATAAGCCAAGATTGGCAGCTGGAGGGAGTCAGACACAAGGAAGTCTGGGGTTGCACCCACAAGAGCTTTCTCCACACCGTTCGTGTAGATGGAAAAAAGGAACGGTGTGAGGACACAGCCCTGCCTTTCCCAGGGGCATAACACAGGCCCCTCAGCCCCTGCGGTGCGGGGGGGTCCGAGCTGCAGGGGGCCCCCTCAGCACCGTACTCAAGCCTGAGAGCTCCATATTAAATACGGAGGGGGGCCCCTTCATGTACCTTGAAGGGGGGCCTCCTCAACTTTCGTTACACCAGTGGCCTTACCCCCTTTGAGATCTTAAAAGGGCGAGTGCATTCCCCATTGTTCCCATATCTGACAGATGCCGAAGCATCTGTGTATAGTTGCCGGATAAAATCGATTATGGGCAGATCAATCCCCATCCCTTCCATTATATACCAGAGCTTATAATGGGAAACACAGTCAAATGCTGCTGAAAGATCTATGAAGGCAAGATAGATTTTCCCACCCTTAGCTCTAGCATATTTGTCCATTTTGGGACATATTGTTTGGGGTTTGGATTGGGGCAGATTGGAGTGGGGCAGATTGTGTGGATTTAGTGGGGCATATCGTTTTAGATTGGGGCAGTTTATTTTGGATTGGAGTGAGGCAGGTTATGTTGGATTGGAGTGGAGCAGATTGGAGTGCAGCAGACTGTTTTGGATTGGAGTGGGGCAGATTGTTTTAGATTGGAGTGGGCCAGATTGTTTTGTATTGGAGTGGGGCAGATTGTTTTCGACTGGAGTGGGGCAGATTGTCTTGGAGCAGGGCAGATTGTTTGGGATTGGGTGGGGTGGATTGTGTGGGGTGAGGTGAGGTGGATTGGCATCGATTGAAGTCAGTTGGGTTGTACTGCATGATTATGTGTTCAAGCATCATTTCAGAAATTATGCGTAAGAAAGAAACACTGTTGGTTTGCAATAAAATAATCCTCATCTTTTGAGAACAGCTCCCACCTGAAAAAATAAAATTAAACATGAGTGTAAAGTGAGAAAATAAGACTTGGCACAATAAAAGAAAGTTAACCGTAGAAAAGAAAATCTTTGCAATTTTGTTGTTATGTTGGGCATGTTTTGTCAGTCACATGCCTTTGGTTTGCAGGGCACCGGAAGTTAAAAAGAACAAAATAGTACCTCAATCACATCAGGAGTAGAGAACGGGCACTGATTAAGTTGAATCAATCATTGCTTGGTCCCTGCTCCACAGAGAGGAACAGAAATCATGTTAGGTCTGTCATGACGAATTAAAAGGCTGTAAAGAAGAGTGCTACGCAACAAATGGGTAAGCAATGGGCTGGCTCCAAGCCCTTTTTGGATAAAATAGTGTCTCGCAAGTGAGATGCATGTGCTAGCGCATACTCTTGTAGGCTTGACCCTAAAAAAGGGGTAAAATAGTGCATTTTAAAGCAAAATGGTAACATGACTTTGTCAAAAGGTCATAGGGCAGTTGTGAAAATGTCCAGTACTTTTAAGATGGACAAGCAAGCCTGATACTGGGGCTATTAGCCTAAAAATGTCCGAAAGCAGCTGGCCTTCTTTTTATGAGCCCCACTTTTGTTCATCCCTGCTGGCATTTTTCCAAGGACCACTTGATCCACTCCACCTCCATCACTTTTCATTTACTCAGACAGTCTCAGGCAAAGTGGGCAGGTTTTGCTCTAATCTTCACTAACCTGCACCTCGTGTAATGGATGGTGTTCCTTGAGGCAGTTTTTAGCATTCAGGCATGACATCATTGTAGACAATAATCTAGTGACACGTAAAGATGGTTAGTTGGTTGAGTTTATTCTTATAGTCAAACCTTGTGAATACCCTGGCCAGGCCCTATGGAGTAACTGACCTCTACATTCAAAAGTTCACCAGCACCGAACCCTCCCAACAATGACCATTACATAGTAAACATTCCTAAACAACATCATCCACACTGCATAGTTGGACATATGTATTGACTTAAAGCTCCTCCTTTATTGTTGTTACCTTGAGATCTAAATGACAGATTCTTGCCCACTGCATTAACTTGATCCCAAGTTTCACGAGCCTATGCCACCTCATTCGCATTCTTCAGATCCAACCATTGCATTTTTTCATGCACCTCTCACTCTCTCCCACCACCTTGGCTATATTTACAGCTTCCTTAAGTGATGGGTTGCTAATGAATTCTTCTATCATATGTCCAAATTGGCACTTCGCAGCTAGTAACCTGGTCACAAAATCATCAACTGATTCATTTGGCTTCTGTGATTGGGTATTTGTTGTTTTTACAAAGCGGGACTGCAGATACAGTTTTGCTTCTTTGTATACATCAGTAATTTCATTCCCTTGGGTATCAGTCACTGGCACTGATCCATCTAAGGTGCGCTCCTTGGCAGGCGAACAAGCTCTCATTTATCTCCACGCACAAGCCTATTAAGAGCGCACATTACAAAGGCTCCTTCTGCTGTGTAGGAGGCGAGCTCTTAAGGTGCTAAGTGGCAAAAGCAGACCCGGAAAGATAACAAAGGGCGCTCACAACAGCAATAGAGAAGCAATCTTGTGTTCACGCTTTGATCACGCTCTTCTATTATTTGATTTTGCAACCTCATGCTTATTTCATCTCTGAACCAGCAGCCAGTCGCCTGACATTTATTGATGGCTCTATCATTATTGAGAAGAACCCATGTCCCCAGCATACAAAGACAAACATGAAGCTTTAGTTAACAAGCTGCCAGCTTGTTCACCAAATATCCTACACTCCTCACAGCAGGGGGAGCCAATACTCATCAAAGTATCTTTATTCGATTCACAGAATCATAAAAGCATCAATAAATACAAGAACATAATTAAAGAAAAAAAAATAAAAATATATATATATATATATATATATATATATATATATATATATATATATATATATTCACTTAAAAAACCATAGGTTTCACACATGTTATAGTTAGCTGGACATTTCACTTGTGAAAAACCATTGAAATTCCCCCGTTATAGTTAGTGCAGGCAACTATAACTCACGCGACCGCAATCCTCTGCTGATGACGTCAGATATTACATCACTGTATTTAGACACTTATTTACCCATGTCTTCTTCCATTAATTTTTAGTTATACATATATTACAATTTTTTTTTTTTCAGAAAGACACATATGTCATCAGTGATGTAATATCTGACGTCATCAGCAGAGGATTGCGGTCGCGTGAGTTATAGTTGCCTGCACTAACTATAACGGGGGAATTTCAATGGTTTTTCACGAGTGAAATGTCCAGCTAACTATAACATGTGTGAAACCTATGGTTTTTTAAGTGAATTTGCAAGGTTTTTTAAATGCTAATTCCTAACTATAACGTGTGTGAAACCTATGGTTTTTTCAGTGAATTTGTACGTTTTTTTAAATGCTAAGTTATGTATTTATTTATTTATTTTTTTAAAGGTTTTTCTCAGCCCCCGCTTGACGAATCCTCCCGAGACTTTCAGGGAAGGAGCGGAGCGGAGCGCCCCACCTATTTTGAAAATTCCGCGAGGATTCGTCAATCGGCGCCAAAGTTATTCCAAATAGAATGTTGCGAATTTCCTATGGAAACACGGTCCTAACTATAACTATCTACTGGCGACCGCCAGTAGATAATATATATATATATATATATATATATATATATATATATATATATATATATATATATATATATATATATATATATATATATATATATATATATAATCTACTGGCGGTCGCCAGTAGATAGTTATAGTTAGGACCGTGTTTCCATAGGAAATCCGCAACATTCTATTTGGAATAACTTTGGCGCCGATTGACGAATCCTCGCGAACTTTTCAAAATAGGTGGGGCGCTCCGCTCCGCTCCTTCCCTGAAAGTCTCAGGGGGATTCGGATATGTAGGCAGCACTAAGTTGCAGGTGCATGTCAGGATATTACAGCACATTCGAGCTATTGTTAATAACAATGATGCCTATCCTGTTGCAAGGCATTTTAAACAAACCCACAACAATGATCTTAAATGCCTAAATTATTTTGTCATTAGCTCAATACCCAAACCACGTAGAGGTGGTAATAGAGAACGCTCTCTACGACAAGTGGAATCACGTTTTATTATTGAGTTGGATAGCAAACATCCTAATGGACTCAATAATACAGAAGACCTTCATAACTTTTTGTAATCCACATCATGAAGGGTCATAAACTGATCTTTAGATATACTTGTAGGTTTAGTTCTAACTAACACCCTAATAACCCCTGGTATGATCTTGACCATGAAATTCCGCATCTGTCCACCAATGGATACGGTATGAAGAATACAATACCGTAGTCCATGTAATGTAGGCTGCTCATAGACCATTATAGTGTATAATTTCTAACAATTTTAGTAGGTGCTATGAGAAGATTTCTAACATGACATATTATAGTTCAATGTCAGCTGCTATTCCCTCCATTTTTATCTATTCTCTTTTAGGTAAAACACTTTAATTCCACGCACTTATGCACACATTTTTTTAAACATATTAGCACATAGCACTTTAATAAAAATACAAAGACTGTACCGATGGAGTCTAGCTTAATGCAATATACAGGGATTGGAAATTTTATCACTCATGAGTTAATAGACATCTTATCGGTTAAAGAATGCATTATTTATGGGCATGTTTGCATGCAGCTAAGGTCTTTAGTCTTTTAAGCATTTATGCAGTAATAGGCTAGCACAAGCCACAATTTGGTTTGTGCAGGTAACAAATGAATTTGCTGATATATGTATTTATATATATTTATTTGTATTTATATATATTTATTCTAGGTTTTTATCAAATCCAGATTTTATAAACAAGTTTTAATTACATGTTTATACTTTTACAAACACAGACTATAGTAACGCTGCTAAGTAGATGTTGTCTTGGTTAACACAACAATTGTGTAATAAGTTTGCACTACTTTTATCTATATGCCCACTCTTTGACATGTATTTAAACTAGTAAGATTAGCAATATGAGTATCAAATATAAAACAAATGTGTATATATCTCTGCTGCTGACTCACCTATCGCGGTGTAGGAAAGTATTTTCTTTATGTTTATCACAGGTGTTGAGCACTAAAAAGTATAAAAACAAATAACGGACTGCGTTTCCGCATGTGATCAAGGGCACTTTGTATGCTCGAAACGCGTCATAAGGCTTGGTGAAATAAATACGGTTTGAGCCATCATTCTTGGGTCCGTGACTCTTTGCTGTGGAAACAGACATCATGAAGGAGTCGTCTTGCTAATTCATTATTACGGAATACCGGTTGATTCCGCTTACGGACCCCCTCGCCAGAAGAAGGAAGCTGCCTGCAACCAACAAACTCTACACACCCGGAAGGGATTCCAAGGCAGCCTCCCCCTACGGCAACCGACGGAAACCACCGCACGTGAGGACGAAGGAGGACGGGTCGGAGGACCCGCCGAAATCGAACGCCACTGCGGTGAGTGCAATATCGGGATCTGCATAGGAGGGGAGGTGTGGCACAGCAAACCAATAGCCGGAGGTCTGATTTACGGGACCCGGCACCAGCGCAAGCCTAATTATGTCAGCGGATGAGGTCCGGGAGCGGGAGGCAGCTGCCGATGAACTATTCAAAAATTTACCTACTATACCGGTGGCGGCAGGAAACACACAGTCTAACACCGACAATGCTGGAAAAGATTCCAAGGCCAGGGAGCTTCTTAAAAAGTTGGAAAAATGCAAACGTTCAGAAGTCACTAAATGGTGGGAAAACAAGTCCCTAATCAAGTACGAGGAAGCAGGGCGTGTACCAAGAGGATTGAGAATTTTCCTCGCTCCCAGTTTTGAAAATCCGAATCCTGCTATGCTAAAGGAATGGGGACAAAGCAATTTGGATGCATCGATGAACCTTGTACGCATCCTTATTAAGTATGCTGAAATAGATCGATTAGAGCTCGTCAAGGAGATCGATAAAATCAATGAAGAACTAAGCTTACTTGAACCAAATGAACTCATAGCTAAAATGAAACTAGAGATCCTCGGACGCCTCAAAAAACAGGAGGACAAAATCAAAACACGTAAAGTTTACAAATTTGCTCGCGATTTAGCAGATTATGAACAAGGGAGGATCTATACTTTTGCCCGTAAATTTACCAATGCTAAAAGAATAAATAACAAAGCAGCCCCAGTCAAGGACAATACTAATATTAGATCAGAAATCGCAAGTACATCCAAAGACTCGCTATCAAAATCAGACATCAATACCTTGAGTAGCGACATAGCCTCAGAAGACAGTGACAGCATTACAACTAATGCTGAACTAAGAAGACTGAGTCTGGGGGAAGAAGTGGATTTTTTAGCGGTAGATCGGCGCAACACATTGAGACCACGGAAACAAGAACAAGCCAAAGAAAAATATGCAACGTCAAAAGAAGAGAGCGGCGCAAGAAAACAAAAAACAAAATCAAAAAGAAACTTTTGGCGCAAGTAGAGAATCTAGATGAGAAAACTATTGTCAATCTATCATCAATAGTTCTAACAACAGCGGAGAAAAAAATACTTGGCCTAGGTTTGTCGTATTGTCCACCCAATGAATTCAACTATGTTCAAACTAGGATAGATATATTTGGATACATCCGCAAACTCAAGCTAAAAAAGTTTTTTGCTATAAAAAATGGCTTAAAAGAACAACACAAGAATAATCCCAGCAACAAATCGGGTCTCCAAATTACAGATATCCCACTGCTGCGTACTGTACATGAATTGAAAGAAGGGACGATTTTACACACAGAGGATACTGCATTGCAAATGTCCACACAACATCAACTTTCAAATATGGATATCAGGCAACAAGGGGCTGGGAGCAGCCCTTTCAAATCTAAGTCAACATTTATACCAATAATGCCCAAAGATGCCATAGATATCTTCCATGAGACAGTGACGGAAGAATTGAAAAAACTCAATCTTCAGCTGAACAAGAAAAGGCGTAAAAAGAATTACAACGAGTTACAATATCAAGCATTGATTAATAAATTGCGAAAAAATCATGAAGTGGTAATCACTAAGAGTGATAAGGGAGGTAATATCATCATCTGGCCCAAAACTGAATACATCCAAGAAGCACAAAGACAATTACAGGATTCTACTTGCTATGCAAAATCTAACTGGAAAGAGTACAATAAAGCGAAAGACTCTTTGGACAAAAAACTACACCAGTTTAAAAGAGAAGGAATGATTTCACTGGAAGAATTCAAGTTTTTACAGATAACACATCCAGTGATTCCAATAATTTATTTCATTCCCAAAATTCATAAGAAAACTGTACCTATCCCTGGGCGCCCAATAATATCAGCCATAAATAGCATGAGCGAACACGTATCCCAATACATTGACTTCTTTTTACAAGAACTAGTTAAAAAATTACCAACGTATGTAAAAGACACGGGAGATTTTTTAAGGAAAATCAAAAAGATCAAATGGGATAAAGACATGATTCTTATGACATTGGATATTGAATCCTTGTATACGTGCATAAAACATGAGACAGGATTACAAGCTATCAGACATTTTCTAAATTCAAGAGCTATTGAATCCTACGATCACAACAACATGCTACTGGATTGTATATGTTGGTGTCTCAATAATAACTTCTTTCTCTTTGGCACAGATGTATATAAACAGTTGCGTGGTGTGGCTATGGGATCCTGCTTCTCTCCCAGCTATGCCTGTTTGATGGTAGGCTGGTGGGAGGAGCAGGTTCTCAGGGGCACCCACGCGGAAATATACAACCAACATGTTAAGTATTGGTTTAGATATATAGATGATGTTTTTGTGGTGTGGCAGGGCAATGTAGATAATGCACAAATGTTTATCAATACCATCAATGATAACAATGTCAATCTGAAGTTTACATCTAATATAAACGCAGAAAGAATTGAATTTCTTGATGTTGAGGTCATTATCAAAAATGAGCAAATCACTACAACACTGCATAGAAAAACTACAGCAGGTAACTCAACCCTCCATGCCTCTAGCAATCATCCTAAACATCTAGTACGAAGTATTCCGTTTGGGGAACTTTTACGTATTAAAAGAATCTGTAGCCATGAACAAGATTTAGAGCAATGCACCAATGAAGCTATTTCAAGATTCAGAGAGAGAGGTTATAATGAGGCTGTCCTACAAGAAGCACTGGCCAAAGTAAAACTGAAAAATCGTGAAGGTCTTTTAGAACCCACAATAGACAACACTGAAGCAACACATAATGATGATTCGGCACCACGACTGATCATCACATACAATCAGCAAGAGAGAAAGATCAAATCCATTGTAAAGCGCAACTGGCCCATCATCCTCACTGATGCGGTATTGGCACCCTTTGTTTCAGACAGTCCAACGATCACTTTTAGGAAAGGCACATCAATGAGGACACAATTGGTCAGAAACAGCCCAGAGGTAAGTCTCAACAAAATGTGGTTACAACCCAAACAAGGTTTTTTTAAATGTTCAAGTTGCAGAGCTTGCAAATTTGGGATTAACACCACTAGCTATATGACCCCATTTGATGCTAAACCTAAGCAAATTATAGGCAACTACAATTGCAAAACTGAGTTTGCTGTGTATGTCCTGACATGCACATGTGGATTCAGATATGTAGGCAGCACTAAGTTGCAGGTGCATGTCAGGATATTACAGCACATTCGAGCTATTGTTAATAACAATGATGCCTATCCTGTTGCAAGGCATTTTAAACAAACCCACAACAATGATCTTAAATGCCTAAATTATTTTGTCATTAGCTCAATACCCAAACCACGTAGAGGTGGTAATAGAGAACGCTCTCTACGACAAGTGGAATCACGTTTTATTATTGAGTTGGATAGCAAACATCCTAATGGACTCAATAATACAGAAGACCTTCATAACTTTTTGTAATCCACATCATGAAGGGTCATAAACTGATCTTTAGATATACTTGTAGGTTTAGTTCTAACTAACACCCTAATAACCCCTGGTATGATCTTGACCATGAAATTCCGCATCTGTCCACCAATGGATACGGTATGAAGAATACAATACCGTAGTCCATGTAATGTAGGCTGCTCATAGACCATTATAGTGTATAATTTCTAACAATTTTAGTAGGTGCTATGAGAAGATTTCTAACATGACATATTATAGTTCAATGTCAGCTGCTATTCCCTCCATTTTTATCTATTCTCTTTTAGGTAAAACACTTTAATTCCACGCACTTATGCACAAATTTTTTTAAACATATTAGCACATAGCACTTTAATAAAAATACAATGACTGTACCGATGGAGTCTAGCTTAATGCAATATACAGGGATTGGAAATTTTATCACTCATGAGTTAATAGACATCGGTTAAAGAATGCATTATTTATGGGCATGTTTGCATGCAGCTAAGGTCTTTAGTCTTTTAAGCATTTATGCAGTAATAGGCTAGCACAAGCCACAATTTGGTTTGTGCAGGTAACAAATGAATTTGCTGATATATGTATTTATATATATTTATTTGTATTTATATATATTTATTCTAGGTTTTTATCAAATCCAGATTTTATAAACAAGTTTTAATTACATGTTTATACTTTTACAAACACAGACTATAGTAACGCTGCTAAGTAGATGTTGTCTTGGTTAACACAACAATTGTGTAATAAGTTTGCACTACTTTTATCTATATGCCCACTCTTTGACATGTATTTAAACTAGTAAGATTAGCAATATGAGTATCAAATATAAAACAAATGTGTATATATCTCTGCTGCTGACTCACCTATCGCGGTGTAGGAAAGTATTTTCTTTATGTTTATCACAGGTGTTGAGCACTAAAAAGTATAAAAACAAATAACGGACTGCGTTTCCGCATGTGATCAAGGGCACTTTGTATGCTCGAAACGCGTCATAAGGCTTGGTGAAATAAATACGGTTTGAGCCATCATTCTTGGGTCCGTGACTCTTTGCTGTGGAAACAGACATCATGAAGGAGTCGTCTTGCTAATATATATATATATATATATATATATATATATTCACTTAAAAAAACCATAGGTTTCACACAGGTTTTTTAAGTGAATATATATATATATATATATATATATATATATATATTCACTTAAAAAACCATAGGTTTCACACATGTTATAGTTAGCTGGACATTTCCCTCGTAAAAAAACAATGAAATTCCCCGTTATAGTTAGCGCAGGCAACTATAACTCACGCGACCGCAATCCTCTGCTGATGACGTCAGATATTACATCACTGTATTTAGACACCTATTTACCCATGTCTTCTTCCATTAATCTTTAGCTATACATATATTACAAATATTTATTTTTCAGAAAGACACATATGTCATCAGTGATGTAATATCTGACGTCATCAGCAGAGGATTGCGGTTGCGTGAGTTATAGTTCCCTGCGCTAACTATAACGGGGGAATTTCATTGGTTTTTTACGAGGGAAATGTCCAGCTAACTATAACATGTGTGAAACCTATGGTTTTTTAAGTGAATTTGCAAGGTTTTTTAAATGCTAATTCGTAACTATAACGTGTGTGAAACCTATGGTTTTTTAAGTGAATTTGTACGGTTTTTTAAATGCTAAGTTATGTATTCATTAATATTTTTTTTTTTCAGGTTTTTCACCGTGTGCGCACCGTGCGCGCGCTGTGGGCGCTCGGTGCACTTTGCGCACCGAGCACCCACGATGCGTTGTGCGTGCCGTGCGCGCACCCCGCGATTTTTCGAAAATACAAAAAAAAATAATTTTCAGCCTTGGGGGTCTTTCAGTGACCCCCTGACAAAGGCTAGGGGGTCAGGAACTGTCCACCCTGCCCCCTTTTCACGTTCTCCACCTTTGTTTTTCACTGCCTCAGACTGCGAGAGACAAAATGGCGGCCGACACTTCCTGATTTCGACCGATTCGAATGTTTACTGACATCTAACAACCAATCAGAATTGCGCTCGTGCACGTCACCGTGCGCACACGGTGCGAGGCTATAGATATGTATGTAGTTTTAACTGCAATTTTCTCAGGAACTAATGAACAGATTGACTCCAGATATGCAAAAGGCACATCCCTGACCTGAGGACTACCTCTTTGCCAAATTTAAAGTAATTCTGTTCAGCCGTTTGGGCTGTACCTTGGACTAAAGGTCCCTATGGAAAATTGCATGGGAAAAATGTGTTTTGGGACCCCCCTTTTTTCTCAGCCCCCGCTTGACGAATCCCCCCGAGACTTTCAGGGTAGGAGAGGAGCGGAGCACCTCACCTATTTTGAAAATTTCGCGAGGATTCGTCAATCGGCGCCAAAGTTATTCCAAATAGAATGTTGCAATATGTGACATCATCAGCAGTGCAATGCGGGCGCGTGAGTTATAGTTAGCAGAGCTAACTATAACGGAGGAATTTCTATGGTTTTGTACGAGTGAAATGGGCAGCTAACTATACCACCCCTGAAACCTATGGTTTTTTCTGTGAATTTCTAAGGTTTTTTAAATGCTAATTTCTAACTATAACGTCTCTGAAACCTATGGTTTTTTTCAGTGAGTTTCAAAGGTTTTTTAAATGCTAACTTTTAAGTGTGATAGTAGTTATACATATTTTTTGTACTGACTTTCTACAGTTTTTTAACTGTTTATTTATACATATTTTATTCATTAAATAACATATATTTTTCTGAAAATTGCAAAAAAACATTTTTTAATTAAAACTGAAATATTGATTAATTTTCTTGTTTTCATTTTTAATTTTAATATATTTATATAATTTTCTTTAAAAAAAAATTCAATTTTTTTTCGCAGTCGCGCACTCAAAGTGTACACATCACGGTGGGTGCGCGCATTCTAGCCGCCATTTTAGAAAAGTCATGAAGGGTCCACGTATGGTGTGCAACGGCTGCATGTTTTTCAGTTACATCATATACATTTAATATCACGTGATATGCGCGATTGGTATGCGACCAGTCTGCGACTCCTGCTCCTGCGCATTCGCGACACATGCGCATTACGGTACAAGATGTTGGCGCGCTTGCGGGTCCCGCGTGACATCATATACGTGCTGGGGCGCGCTGGGTGCGCGACTCCCGCAAAAAGAATTTATGTTCCAAAATGATATGTATGTGTCTTTAATATACATATTAAGGCAAGAGATTATGTAAGATATTCATCAAAATAATATATTTGTACTTATAAGAAACTTATATTATTTTTAAATATATTTTCGCGAAGTCGGCTGCGTGCGTCGTGAGTGCAGAAAACCAGGTCAGCAGAGCTGCTGTAGAGCCAGAGGACCAGGTCAGCAGAGCTGCTCTAGAGTCAGAGAACCAGGTCAGCAGTGCTGCTGTAGAGCCAGAGAAACCAGGTCAGCAGAGCTGCTTTAGAGGGAGAGAACCAGGTCAGCAGAGCTGCTTTAGAGCCAGAGAACCAGGCCAGCAGAGCTGCTTTAGAGCCAGAGAACCAGGTTAGCAGAGCTGCTTTAGAGCCAGAGAACCAGGTCAGCAGAGCTACTCTAGAGCCAGAGAACCAAGTCAGCAGAGCTGCTGCAGAGCCAGAGAAACCAGGTCAGTACAGCTGCTTTAGAGGGAGAGAACCAGGTCAGCAGAGCTTCTATAGAGCCAGAGAACCGTGTCAGCAGAACTGCTTCAGAGCCATAGAACTGGGTCAGCGGAGATGCTCTAGAGGCAGAGAACCAGGTCTGCAGAGCTGTTGTAGAGCCAGAGAACTAGATCAGCAGAGCTGTTCTGTAGCATAAGAACTAGGTCAGCAGAGCTGCTCTAGAGCCAGAGAACCAGGTCAGCAGACCTGCTGTAGAGCCAGAGAAACCAGGTCAGCAGAGCTGCTTTAGAGAGAGAGAACCAGGTCAGCAGAGCTGCTTTAGAGCCAGAGAACCAGGTCAGCAGAGCTGCTCTAGCTGACACTGACTGACTGACACTGACTGACTGACACTGACTGACTGACACTGACTGACACTGATTGACACTGACTGACTCTGATCGACTGACACAGACTGACTGACACCGATTGACTGACACTGACTGACTGACACTGATTGACTGACACTGACTGACACTTATTGACTGACACTGACAGACTGACTGACACTGACTGACTGACATTGACTGACACTGACACTGACTGACTACTCTCTACTACTCTACCACTGACTCTCTACTACTCTCTACTACTCTCTCTCTACTACTCACTCTCTACTACTCACTCTCTACTACTCTCTACTACTCACTCTCTACTACTCTACTACTCTCTAATACTCACTCTCTACTACTCACTCTCAACTACTCACTCTCTACTACTCTACTACTCACTCTCTACTACTCACTCGCTACTACTCTCTACTACTCACTCTCTACTACTCACTCTACTACTTTCTACAACTCTCTACCACTCACTCTCTACTACTCTACTACTCACTCTCTACCACTCTCTACTACTCACTTGCTACTACTCTCTACTACTCACTCTCTACTACACTCTCTACTACTCTCTACTACTACTCTCTACTATTCACTCTCTACTACTCACTCTCTACTACTCTCTACTACTCACTCTACTACTCTCTGCTACTCTCTAGCACTCACTCTCTACTACTCTACTACTCTCTCTCTACTACTCTCTCTCTACTACTCACTCTCTACTACTCTCTACTACTCACTCTCTACTACTCACTCTACTACTCTCTACTACTCACTCTCTACTACTCACTCTCTACTACTCACTCTCTACTACTCTCTCTCTACTACTCACTCTAATATTCACTCTCTACTACTCACTCTCCACTACTCACTCTCTACTACTCGCTCTCTACTACTCACTCTCTACTACTCACTCTCTACCACTCTCTACTACTCTCTCTGCTACTCACTCTCTACTACTCACTCTCTACTACTCTACTGCTCTCTACTACTCGCTCTACTACTCACTCTCTACTATTCTCTACTACTCACTCTACTACTCTCTCCTACTCTCTACCACTCACTCTCTACTACTCTACTACTCACTCTCTACTACTCTGTCTCTACTACTCACGCTCTACTACTCACTCTCTACTACTCTATACTACTCACTCTGTACTACTCTCTACTACTCACTCTGTACTACTCACTCTGTACTACTCACTCTCTACTCCTCTCTACTGCTCACTCTCCACTACTGATTCTCTACTACTCACTCTCAACTACTCTCTACTACTCACTCTACTACTCACTCTCTACTACTCTACTACTCTCTCTACCTCTCACTCTCTACTACTCTCTCTACTACTCACTCTCTACTACTCACTCTCTACTACAAACTCTCTACTACTTGCTCTCTGCTACTCGCTCTCTACTACTCTCTAGTACTCACTCTAATACTCACTCTCTACTACTCTCTACTACTCACTCTCTACTACTCCACTACTCTCTACTACTCACTCTCTACTACTCACGCTCTACTACTCTACTACTCTCTACTACTCTCTCTCTACTACTCACTCTCTACTACTCTCTCTCTACTACTCACTCTCTACTACTCACTCTCTACTACTCTCTACTACTCACTCTCTACTACTCTCTCTACCACTCTCTACTACTCACTCTCTACTACTCTCTCTCTACTGCTCTCTACTACTCACTCTGCTACTCACTCTCTACTACTCTCTACTACTCACTCTCTACTACTCACTCTCTACTACTCTCTACTACTCACTCTCTACTACTCTCTACTACTGTCTACTACTCACTCTACTGCTCACTCTCTACTACTCTCTACTACTCACTCTCTAGTAATACTCACTCTCTACTACTCACTCTCTACTACTCACTCTACTACTCTTTACTACTCACTCTCTGATACTTTCTCTACTACTCTCTACTACTCCCTACTACTCACTCTCTACTCTCTATTACTCGCTCTCTACTCTCTACCTCTCTACCTCTCTCTCTACTACTCTCTACCTCTCTACCTCTACCTCTCTACCTCTACACCTCTACCTATACACCTCTACCTCTCTACCTCTCTGTACATGCATACATATGCACATATATATATGCATATATGCATATGCATTTATATATGTATGTGTATATATATATATATATATATACCACAATCCAAGTTCAGGTAAATACATATATAAACATATAATCTGCATATCTATATAAATATACATTCATGCAAACATATACATATACATATATGCATACATATGCATGGTATGTATATGAAATTTTGAAAAACACTAATAAAAGCAAAACTAAAAAGCCACCTAATTATAAACAGAATTGCTTTAACTTAAACGAGGGAGAGACCTATTGCATTTCCAATGCTTGTTTACTTTGGTTCCATCAAGAAGGCATTCAGATGTGACACATTTGCCATAAATTTTGAATGGTAGCACTCTAGTTCCTCATTAGATCACTGTAGCAAAGCTACTGCTCACCATGGAAGTCTGCTGCTGGTATTCAAAGTGCATGTTTCATGTCAGAACTTTTTAATGAAATAGAAGCGGATTTGAGAAGTCAAAATGTGCCCTAAGTTTTCTTTCTGCAGCACTAATCATAATTTCTATGGCAAAATGAACCCCCTCATTTTGTTCCTTTGCAAATTAAATGTTTTAAATGTTACCACTTTATTCCAATCAAGATGGCTTCAGGTGTGCCATACCTTTGTCATAAGTAAGACTGTTAGCGCTCTAGTTGTTCTTTAAAACACTCTGGGATTTCTGTCATTGGGCTATACTTGGGCTACATCTCGATGATATTTGTGCTACATTTGGGCTCTTTTGTCTCTGGTGGCCATCTTGGGAACCTTGTTATGAAGATTCCTAATTTCCTCATTTACTGCAGTCTCCTCAGTAGGCATACTGTCAGTTTTTTACTTTGATTCAATGAAGAAGGCATTCAGATGTGTCACACATTTGCCATAAATTCAGAATGTTAGCACTCTAGTCGCTCATTAGATCACTGTAGTAAAGCTACTGCTCACCAGGGAAGTCTGCTGCTGGTATTGAAAGTGCATGTTTCAGTCTGCATGTCAGAATTCTTTAATGAAATAGAAGAGGATTTGAGAAGTCACTCAAAATGTGCCCTAATTTATCTTTCTGCAGCACTAATCATACATTCTATGGCAAAATGAACCCTCTCATTTTGTTCCTTTTTAAATTAAATGTTTTAAATATTACCACTTTATTCCAATCAAGATGCCTTCAGGTGTGCCATACCTTTGTCATAAGTAAGACTGTTAGCGCTCTAGTTGTTCTTTGGAACACTCTGGTAAGCTGCAGTAGAACACAAAGGAATCAACTGACAGTCTCTGCCCTTGTTGGATGTACATGTTTTACTGAGAATGTCAGACTTCATTCTCACATGACTGAGAAAGATAATGTGAATTTACAGAAAATATGCTCTCAGTTTAGCTTATAGATCACCTTCCAAACGTCTGTGGGAAAAGCATGTGAAAATAGTTTTCTCTCAAACATGATTCATGATATCCCAGCAGAAGGCTTTTTCACATGGTAAAATCACCTTAGAACTTACCACAATTCGTAAAATGAGTATGGTACCAACAACAAATGATTTATAATGTAACTAAAGTCTTAAAACCTTCTATTAACTGCAATGCTTTTTAATGAGGTGCTATCATGTATATTGGTCCCAAGATGGCTGCCAACACTTCTTGGATGAAGTGCTGACAGCCAATCAGATCTCACAATGAGATGTGTGGTTAGGCTCCGCCCAGATATGTATATGATTTTACTTTTGATTTTCACAGGAACTACTGAACGGATTTACACCATATATGCAAAAGGCACATGCCTGACCTGAGGAATACCTCTTTGCCAAATTTCACGTAATTCTGTTCAGCCGTTCGGGCTGTACCTTCGACTAAAGGTCCTATGGAAAAATGCAAGCGGAAAACGCGTTTTGGGACCCCCCCTTTTTCTCAGCCCCCACTTGACGAATCACCCTGAGACTTTCAGGGTAGGAGCTGAACGGAGCGCCCCATTTGTTTCGAAAATTTCGTTAGGATTCGTCAACCGGCGCCAAAGTTATTCAAAATAGAATTTTGAGATTTCCTATGGAAACTAGGTTGTAACTATAACTATCTACTGGCGACCGCCAGTAGATTATATATATATATATATATATTCAATGAAAAAACCAAAGGTTTCACACATGTTATAGTTAGCTGGACATTTCACTCGTAAAAAACCAATGAAATTCCCCCGTTATAGTTAGTTCAGCTAACTATAACTCGCGTGCCCGCAATGCACTTCTGATGACGTCACATATTACATCACTCATGACATGGTCAGTGACATCACTCATGACATCACTGATGACATCTCAAATGACATCACTGATGACATCACTGATGACATCATCCTTGCGATAGAGTGGCAGACCTCCTCTCTCCCTAATATAACCTTTGATACACACATTCAAAAATAGAGACTAAAATTTTCAAAACAATGGACATACCAATACCAGTTACAACAACCTCTTCAGTAATTCTAAGATCCACATACACATCCACTCATTCACCAACAGTCCTATACAGTCACTCATACATGTACTCACTCATCATATGTACTCATACACCTATACATCCTGTTACACAATGCCACTCATCCATAGAGTTACTCACACACATAGTCACTCATGCTAATAAAGAATCAAACATACATTTACTTGCATATACAGTAATACACACACCACCACACTTACTTCTACGGAAACTTACACATACTTAGTCTTTTAAACAATCACTTATAGAAACACATACTTATTCATACAGGAACTCTTTCAATCTCTCACTCTCACATATACTCGCTTATATACACCAATAGTCACATATACTAGTTTAAAACATATGTAGTTACTCATAAAGACACTATTGAGACAGTCATTCACTCACTAACACACCCATACACTCACTCATCCACCCATAGAGTCCTGCACACATGCTGTCTTCAACACATACAAAGAGTGAGTCACTCATTCATGCACCTATGCACTACGTAATACCCCCACCGAACCATGCAGACACTCAGACTGATACTCATAAAACCAACTAATAACCTATATAGACACCCATGTAGCTACTCACCAACCCATGCAGCCACTTATACACAAAGTGAGAGACTGATACAGAAATTTACATATTAAAACATTACTCACTAAGCTATGTATTCACTATGATACACTAAATCAGTCAATTACACAATCAATTTTTCAAAAACAAATCATCCATTTAGACACTTATATACCCATTTATTCTTCCATCGACCTTGAGATATACATATATAAAACATATTTAATTTTCAGAAAAACACACATTCACTGGATGATGTCATCAGTGATGTCATCAGTGATGTCATTTGAGATGTCATCAGTGATGTCATGAGTGATGTCACTGACCATGTCATGAGTGATGTAATATGTGACGTCATCAGCAGTGCATTGCGGGCGCGCGAGTTATAGTTAGCTGAACTAACTATAACGGGGGAATTTCATTGGTTTTTTACGAGTGAAATGTCCAGCTAACTATAACATGTGTGAAACCTTTGGTTTTTTCATTGAATTTCTAAGGTTTTTTAAATGCTAATTCCTAACTATAACGTGTGTGAAACCCATGGTTTTTTCAGTGAATTTGCAAGGTTTTTTAAATGCTAATTCTTTTTTTTTTTTGCAATGTTTTTTACATATTTTTATTTTAAATTTATATCCTCTTTAAAGACTATGGTTAAAATTTAAAAATTCTACAATATATTTTTTTATTTTTACCTTTTTTTTAAACTAAACAGGTAAGATTTAGTAGTATAACATAGTGAATCTTTTTTTCCCTTTTCTTTTTTTTTTTTAGTATTTTTTTAACGTGCGCTTACCGAACGCGCACGTCTTGCTTTTAGTACGTCAGATTTCTATGCTGTTTGCGTACAGTTACGCAATTTGCGTAGACGTGCGTCACGCGCACGTGGCGCGTAACGCGTACGCTGCACGCGCATGTTACGCGGAAGTGAAGGTGCGTGCCTGTTTTGCGCATTCGCGCGTGCGCGTGTCTTTTTTACGCGCATGCGTACTTTTACCGTAAGCGCTCCGTAAGCGCACCGTAAGCGTAACGTACGCGCACGTTGGGTCATGTGATCAAGAAACAACACTTTTGATTGGTTTTTACTACTTTCAGTTCTAGAACTCTCCTACACCACACCCATTCCCCTCATTTCTGCTTGTGATCCCTTAGAAGAAGGAGCTGAGTTGTCTTTGTGATACGATGGCAGAACAGCAGACCTCTTCAGAGAGTGAGGCTAGCAGCACTACCTTGAGGCAGAGAAGGAGGAAACAAAAGAGCTCTTTCATATGGGAGTATTTTTCTTTTCCAGAGGGCAAGAAAAAGGTAAATGCACCTTTAGTGACTTGTAAGCTGTGTGACCGTGTACTTTCAAGAGGGAATCCTAACAAAAAGTATTCCTTCGGGAATCACACTATGTTGAGACACCTTCATGATGTACACGGTAGGACATATGCTCGACATACTGGAGGAAACCCTTCAGTAAGTCAACCAAGCACATCCACAGCAGCTCAGCCTGGTCCACCATCTGCAGGGCCGAGTCCATCTTCGGCAAGTCAGCTGAGCCCTTCATCTGTGGGGGGAGCATCTCCTTTTTCTGGTCCTCAGGAAACTAACCATCGGTTTGCGAGGGTTACTATGCGGTGCGCCACTTGTTATGGTCTAATTGTTCATAGGGAGACCAGTGTTGCCCTAGTTAACAATAAAATAGACCAGCACATTTGTCCTACCGACTAATATTCCCATTCTTTCTTTCCTCTGTCCCTGTACGAACACAACGGCTCTTTTAAGAGCCAACCTTACCTTTCAACTTTTTTTTATATATTTTTTAAAACATTTTTTTGATTTTTGTTTTACCGTACGCGTACGGTGCGCATAATTTTTTTTTTTTTTTTTTTTAAAAACACTAAAAATCAATTATCACATTACAAGGTCCTTGAGAGATTACAATGAAAAACTGAAAATGTGATTGTGGAGAAGTGGAAAAAAGGGACCATAAAATTTCTGACTTACCATACCCACTCAAAAAATTATTTATTAATTAAAATTGAATTTTAATTGCTATAAAAATGGTTCAAGTTTTCGAAAATGTTCTTTCTCAATCTGAAAAAAACGTATTAATATTTAATAAAACATTTTATAATACAGTACACATATTTACATATTTTCCAAAAACAATTTTTTGCCTTTTATTTGCTGTTTTCAGAATATATTGCATTTCACTATAAATCGTGAAAGCAATTGCATTCATCACTTAACAGCGGGCAAAAAAAAAATGACAATCTCAAAGATTGTTTAACAAAAGCCCAGAATCTCTTCTCAGTTAAACATAACATTATCAAAATGCAAAATATTATTCATTAAAAATATCATCTAATAACAAAAACTATTTCTAAAAAATACCGTCTGACAATTTTCTTACAGAAGCATAATCTCAAAAATAATATATCTCAAATAAATCCACAATACATCTAGTTTATTTTCTTTTAGGCCAAATGTTAATTTTTGAAATTATTTTTTGATTAAATTTCCAACGATAATCCAATAAAATTTCAAAATTTAAATTGTACAGATGTTACCAATTCTCTCATAAATTTTGGTTTCCGAAAGATTAATTAGGATTTAATTAAGCCCACAATACAATTGGATACCTTTCCTTTAGGCCAAATGATAATTTTAAAAATCTTTAAATTTGAAAATTCCAATGGTAATCCAAAAAAATTGTAAAATTGTTTTGTACAGATCTTGCCAAGTCTCTCTAAAATTTAGGTTTCAGAAAGATTTGATAGGAATTTGCTAAATCAAAAGGCAAACGTTGCTTGAAAATCAATTTTGAATCATTACACAGTGTCCAGCCTTTTTCACATTTAAGATAAACTGTGTAATGTCCAGAAGTAACAGTAGGTCCTTCATGGAAAATTATTACAACTGTTACAAAAGTTTTTCCTGAAATTGATAATTGCTGTCCTGTAAACTTCTTTATTAAAGTATCCAATTTTGAACCATCAGCTCTACATCGTTGCATCATTAAAATTACATACTGTCCGTATTCCTTTAAAATTAACATTGAAAACATGTCAGATTTACACTCACCGCATTGCATGCTATGATTAGCATCTTTAACTAATTTAGCAAAAGTGACTGTTTTACTCTCTGGCAATGTTAAATAAATAAACCTTTCAGAATCAACATTAGAGCCACATGTATTGAAACAGTTTTCACAACTATGTTCCCATTTATAAGACAGACCAAACAAATTTTCAATGTGTACACCTTCTTCTTCCAGTATCTGAAGAAAATATAACAAGAATTCCTGTGCGTCTTGCTGTACATTTTGAGAAAACTGTGTACATCCTGAACATACATCTAAAAGTTTTCTAATTTCAGTAGCACTTTCTATTTGAGTTTTATCATTACTCAGCTTTTGAAAAAGGAGACTCAACTCAGAACAGAATCTTTTTCTCTGATTTACTATTATCTGCTCTTGCAAACTTTCCAGATAAAATGCAACATTCAGCACTACATTAGCGTAGCAGTTGACACCAGAGCTATTTTCAAAATGACATCCTACAACCTCTTCTTCATTTTCCTTTTTCTTTTTGCTTGCAATTACATCACTTCTCTTTTTTTTCCTCCTCTCTACATCCTCATTACAGATATTCTCATTTCTCCTTTTACGAGAAACTACACGTTTCTCTAACACAGGATACTGACCTAAATGAGGAGCATAGGTTCTTCTTAATCTATTGTACTCCTTTACACAATTTGCATCAGCACTAACTTTTGAATCATCAAAGTCTATCATGAATAAACCAGATAATGTTTTCACTCGTGACAAAGCTACATAAGCCATACCTTCTTTGAACACAGTTGAACCAATGTTTACAAATGCACAATCTACAGTCAATCCTTGAGACTTGTGAATAGTTACAGCATATGCTAGAGAAAACGGAAACTGTTTCCTTTGTACATATAAGTCTTTCACAAGCATAAAACGAACTGTACAACGACAAATATCTATAACTTCTTCTATCTGATCAAATTTTATTTTTAAACATTCAATTCCATCTTTTTTCTGATAATTAATAAAACCCACAACTCTTCCCATAGCTCCATTAACTAAACCTTTTTCAACATCCAAATTTCTCCTTAAAAATACTCTACAGTTCATGCAAACATATAGATTTTTTTCTAATCCAGGAGTTTTGGAAATGTTCTTCTCTAGTGAATCCAATTTATTTTTCAGTTTGCCTGTTAATGTGATAGTAATTCTTCCATCCTGAATTTTGTCCACTGCTTCCAATTTCCTGATATCTTCCTTTTCCAATTTCAAAAGCTCCTCATTGAATATTGAGCATTCACGTAGAGTTGGCATTAAGCAGATGACACTTTTCTTTTCTGCAATGTTCTTGTATATCTTCTCTGCAACTATTTCTTCCTTTGGAAATAAATTATGTAGCAACCGACTCTGTAATGCTTTTGTGCCAGCTTCAGTGAGTAGTCCAATTCTGATATCTTTCAGAATACTTCCATATTCTTCATCGTTTGCTTGTCTCATATTAGTAGTAAGTTCCTTGTACTCAAAATAGGACCAAATATTTGCATTACCGATGCTTCCCAATGACTTCTTTGTGTCTTCATGTGTCACAGTTTTAAACACTGGTTGTCCTTTAACTGGAGTAAACTGTAGAAGATCCCCAAAAACTATGACATGTTTTCCACCAAATAACACGTCATAGTCTGTCCTTAGAGTTTGCTGCATTCTTAAATGCACAAAGGCAAGCATTAAGTTTGATACCATGCTCACCTCATCAATAATGAGAACTTGCATCTTCTTCAATACTCTTGAAACTTCCAAGCATGCTTCTCCAGATAGCTTGTGGTATTGTATTTTGTTCTCATGCTCCACTGGTAACATTAGCAAACAATGTAAGGTGATTCCTTTTATGTTATATGCTGCTAACCCAGTTGGAGCAGTAACCACACAAGACAAAGTTGAATCCGTTTTTTGCTCTAGGTAGCTTCTGATGACTTTTATTAGGAAACTTTTTCCAGTTCCAGCTTTTCCGCTTACATACATCCTGATTGGTTGAAATGATGTGCATGAGCACTCTTTTTTTTCATGTAGTAATCCGTGATCAATTTTGTTTCTGATTTCTTCATAAATTTGTTGCTGCTCTTCATTCAGTTGTCTTTCCAAATTTGATAAGTCTATATATTCTTCTTGAGCTTGATTCATAGCCGTTTCCACTTCATTCATGGCTATTGCAGCTTCATTTTCAACGATTGGTTGTCCTAGGGGATCTTGACTGAGTGTTCCTGAACTTTGGCTGTCTTGAGAACTGTCTCTAGCTACTTCAGCTGCAATTGTAGTTTCCTGTTCAATTTCTTCATTTAACATTTGCACATAAGTTGTGAATGTACTGCATTGTATGCTGTCTTTGCAAGCATTAAATGAATCTTCATAGCTTTGAAATTCTCCCAGTAGTTCATCCTCTGTACGCCATGGTTTAAATAGCTGTAAAAGAGCCAAGTAGTAAAATTCCTTTTTGTCAGTAGTGTTGCAACTCAGCTTCCTGTGATTTATCAAACTTCCTTTTGTTTGCTTCACCAAACATCCTTCCTCACCAATGACTTTATATTTTCCATTCTTGATGTCTTCTGCAGCTTTCCGTGAATAAATGTAGTTCTGCAGCACTTCCTAGAGACACATGTTCTCCAGATGAAGACTTCTCTTGGGATAATATGTGTCCAACATGTTTGATTTCAAAATATCTGTACTTTCTGGGTAATTCTCGGCCAAATATTCAATTTCTCCAACAGATTTCAGTACCCGATTTCTCATTGCTGCAAGGCCTAAACTTGCCCAAATTCTTCTTCTTGATTTCGAGTAGAGACTTGCAGAAGATAACCTATCTGAACATTCGTAGGATCCAATTTCTCGATGCGATAACATCTTTAAACTGAAACTGTACAGCTTCTTACTAACAGTCTTCTCGTGACAAATCTCTTCCCACATTTCTTTCAATTCAGTTTTTTCTGATTTAGTAATGTAAGACGTTACATATCGAGCAACAGCAATGGAATTGTCAGCTACATACTGTATATCCATGTTAGCATTCCACATGGATAAAATGACTGGGTTGTAGTCATTTATATTTTTTGATTCTTCTTTTCTTTTAAGGTTGTAGGTATTCTTAGGTGATTTTCTTGTAATAGTATGTCTCACAGATGACATAAAACTGTTTACTCTTCCATTTGTAAGAACAGGTCTAGGAAATCCAAATCGACATTTAGTGTAGTATTTATCTTTGCTCTTGTATTTCCGTCGACAGTATTTTCCACACCGATGACTTTGGAAACGTAAAACTTGCTCCTTTAACTTTTTCTCTTCTGTGCTTTTTGGTATAGCACATGTTGCATATTCTTCAATGAAAGATAACACTGCTTCATCAGTATCTGTTCCAAACTTTGGGGCATCCTTGATCCACAACAGCATATGAATATGAGGAGCACCTCTTGCCTGGTACTCTTTTCTCCAAAAGAAATCCTCTACTTCTCCAAGAGGTGGATTTTTTTTATTGCAGATGAAGGACATCATAGCCTCAAATCTATGATTGAAATATCTGCAAACATTAACTGGATCCAATGAGCATAGTTCTCCTGCTGTCTTGTATTCAATGTTTTTAATGTTTGAATTTGCCTCTCATAGAAAATCCAGTAAATCATCCCAAGCGTACTCAGCACAGCTTAGGGTAAGGAACCATGTTGGTGTTCCTAAATTCCGTAACATGCATTTTAATTCACCATGGCGTCGGTACCAATATTCATTTGTCCCACGCTGACAAGCCATCAGATTGATCAGTTGTGTTTCCAAATGATCATCTCGGTGCTGCACTTTCTCCATAAAATCCTTAGCAGACACATTTTGTAAATGTACTCCACTTTTTAAAATGTGATGTACTGCATATGATAATGCAGACAAGTCGCTTTCAAATAAAAGATGGAATAAATAAGGAATACTTTGTCGAAATCTTGGATCTTCTGCATATAGTCTTGTAGTCCGATACTCAGAAGCTGGAATCTGTTCTGGACGTTCATCGTATCGTCCTCCTTTTCCTGTAGGAAACAGCTGGGGAAAACATCGAGCTTCCAAGCTCTCCTCCCATACACTCACGGGAGTTCCTTTTGCTTTCCTCATCTGAAACAGATCAATATTGTCTCCCATAACTTCTTTTGAATGAAGAGGATGTATGCTAAAATGTTCATAAATTTCTTCTTCCTTTGACTTGTCCACTTTTTCAATTTGTCCAGTTGGTGTTTCTGTGTCTTCTTGTAAATCTTCTTCTTCTTCTTCTATATAAATTGATTCATACCATTTGTTATTCCTTTTCAAATACAAATTTGTTCTTTGTACTTTCCGTACATCTACCAGCTCCTGCCAAATCTTCTTATTCTTTGTAGGTACACCATTAACCAGAATAACTAATGGTTCAGTTTCCAAAGTATCTGCATCAATAGTTTCCATATTTTTTTTCAAATCCAAGGGCAAATACACCACTCTACCTTTTAAACCTCTCAGTAAATCTGAAGGAGGTAATTTACCAGTTTTGGGCTCCATACGTACTATGGTCTGGAACGGATGAACACATTGAATAAGTATAGACTCATATGTATTTAATTCAGAAAGTTCGGCAGGAATAACATCCAATTCTAAATTATTATGTACAGCTCTGGTCGGCATTCTATTTTCCTCTAACTTGTTGTAACAGTATTTACAAATACGCTGATCTTCACCCAATTCAAAACAATTTTCAAGAAATATATATGTGGCAAAATCCTTCCACTTATAATTATCTTCATTTTCACTTTTTCTGTAGAGATCAAAATTCCTAGTTTGTTTTCTATAATGAGTTCTGCGGCAACAAATACAAGTAATATTTGGTCTTTCATTAGAGATTATTGCAAATTTTGTTATGTGATCATTAAATGTCTTACTTACAGAGGGTTCTACATTCTCTTCCACTTCTTCCTCATTTACTGTGTCCTTTTCTGCACTGTCTTGTTCAGGACCAAAGTAACAAAACTGAATTTCATCAATAACCATCTCTACATCTGATACCGTTCCACGGAACAGAGCCCTATTCAATTCATCTAACTTTATTGCTGGACTTTTAGCAAAATACAACCGTCTCACAAACTTTCTCATTTCAGTATGATGAACAGCCAGCATCCTAAAATGATGAAAAACACTTTTACACACTTTTCTAGATAGACAAGCCAGAGAATGTCCCTGCAAACCAGTATTCTCTCTCACTCTGCATGGATCTAGACTTTGAAGCACCTTAATCTTCTGTTTTACACTTTTTTTTACTATATTCTCTTAGAAACTCATGAAATTTATCAATAGATTCCTAACGCACAGTGCAAATACTACTACAATTCCAAGTGTACACTGGGGCTTTAGGACGTCTCCCCATAGCCTCATCCGCCATCACTTGTACCTCATCTCTTGGAACCATTTTCTCCTACTCCATTATGCAACCATTTTTCACTTCGTAAGCACGACCTCTGGTGTCAACTGCATGCAGCAAACTATTACTTTGAAAATAACTCTCTTCATTAAAAAAAGGTTCACTACTTGAACTATGCATCCATTCTCCTAAAAACACTTTACAAAAGTTTGTTCTTTTCACTACTCTTTTCCTTTTGCTTTGTGATTTCAGTACATTGACCATTTTATCTAATGTACGCATCCTATTCAAAATTAAAATGAATAGTTTCCTTTTTAATTCTAATGCCTTAGCTGCAATGGCTTCAATTTCTTTTTTTCTCTTATAAAATTTAGCCTTTTGCTTATATTTCTTCACGTCCTTTATCAAATTGGACATAACTCTTCTCTGAAACATTTTTCTACGTATCTCTTTAAACGCTGTTTTTCTGTTTAAGTTAATCTCTATTGTTTCTGAAGGTATATTTGCATTAACTAAATGCTCAATTTTTTCCTGTTCTTTTCTATATAAAACATTCTTTCCAGTACAGACATTTTGTACATTTTTCCTTTTTTTGAAGATGTTCTTTAAAAAATCTTTTGTCTGCTTACCAGAAGACTTTCTCTTTTTCCCAACATGAGCATCTCCAACTAACTTAGGTCCTCCAGTTGTCTTCAAATATAGTGTTTTTTTGTGATTTTTCCTTAGTCTGGATTTTGTAGGCATCTTAAATTTTGTTCACTGCTCTTCAGCAATACCTGAAAAAAACTAAAAAAAAAATTCTTTATTTTATTTAAATATATTACTACATTTTTTATGATCTTTTCAAATCTTAAAATACTAAGTACCCCTTTCCTACAAGTGAAAATCACAATAACACCTTCACAAATTAAATATCTAAAAACAATTCCTGTGTGCACACAGAGTCATGCTTTGAAATTAGACAGAAAACGAAATTTCTTTGCCAATTGGAAACCACACTTCCTACTGCTTTTTTGGCAAGTGATAAGTACTTTTACAATCTGACACATTTCTAATCCACTTTTCAGATTCTCAAAAAAGCACATGTCCAAACAGCTTTTTCAAACCAGAAACATCTATAACCTGGGTGACTGACTACACTCCAGCAAGGGCAACCAGCCTTAGTGATGCTGAATGTATTTGCATTACTAACTGCAACCTCAAACCCCACTCAGTTGTGAATACTGTGCATGATTCCACAGGATAAGCAGCTGGCTGTGTGCTAAGAGTCTGCTTCTGCATAAAAAAAATAGTTCCCCCTTTCCTACTAATGCAACTGTAAAATTACCAGAGCAATACGCAATAAATCTCTGTCTTTAATTCCTCTTTGCACACAGAGTCATGTTTTCATATTAGTCAGAAAACGAAATTTCTTTGCCAATTTGAAAGCACACTTACTACTCTTTTTTTTGGCAAGTGATAAGTACTTTTACAATCTGACACATTTTGAATCCACTTTTCAGATTCTTAAAAAAGCACATGTCCAAACAGCTTTTTGAGACCACCAACATCTGTAACCTGGGTGACTGACTACACTCCAGCAAGGGCAACCAGCCTTAGTGATGCTGAATGTATTTGCATTACTGACTGCAACCTCAAACCCCACTCGGTTGTGAATACTGTGCATGATTCCACAGGGTAAGCAGCTGGCTGTGTGCTAAGAGTCTGCTTCTGCACAAAAAAAATAGTTCCCCCTTTCCTACTAATGCAACTGTAAATTACCAGAGCAATACGCAATAAATCTCTGCCTGTAATTCCTCTTTGCACACAGAGTCATGTTTTCATATTAGTCAGAAAACGAAATTTCTTTGCCAATTTGAAAGCACACTTACTACTCTTTTTTTTGGCAAGTGATAAGTACTTTTAAAGTCTGACACATTTTGAATCCACTTTTCAGATTCTTAAAAAAGCACATGTCCAAACAGCTTTTTGAGACCACCAACATGTGTAACCTGGGTGACTGACTACACTCCAGCAAGGGCAACCAGCCTTAGTGATGCTGAATGTATTTGCATTACTGACTGCAACCTCAAACCCCACTCGGTTGTGAATACTGTGCATGATTCCACCGGGTAAGCAGCTGGCTGTGTGCTAAGACTCTGCTTCTGCACAAAAAAAATAGTTCCCCCTTTCCTACTAATGCAACTGTAAAATTACCAGAGCAATACGCAATAAATCTCTGCCTGTAATTCCTCTTTGCACACAGAGTCATGTTTTCATATTAGTCAGAAAACGAAATTTCTTTGCCAATTTGAAAGCACACTTACTACTCTTTTTTTTGGCAAGTGATAAGTACTTTTAAAGTCTGACACATTTTGAATCCACTTTTCAGATTCTTAAAAAAGCACATGTCCAAACAGCTTTTTGAGACCACCAACATCTGTAACCTGGGTGACTGGCTACACTCCAGCAAGGGCAACCAGCCTTAGTGATGCTGAATGTATTTGCATTACTGACTGCAACCTCAAACCCCACTCGGTTGTGAATACTGTGCATGATTCCACAGGGTAAGCAGCTGGCTGTGTGCTAAGAGTCTGCTTCTGCACAAAAAAAATAGTTCCCCCTTTCCTACTAATGCAACTGTAAAATTACCAGAGCAATACGCAATAAATCTCTGCCAGTAATTCCTCTTTGCACACAGAGTCATGTTTTCATATTAGTCAGAAAACGAAATTTCTTTGCCAATTTGAAAGCACACTTACTACTCTTTTTTTTGGCAAGTGATAAGTACTTTTAAAGTCTGACACATTTTGAATCCACTTTTCAGATTCTTAAAAAAGCACATGTCCCAACAGCTTTTTAAGACCAGCAACATCTGTAACCTGGGTGACTGACTACACTCCAGCAAGGGCAACCAGCCTTAGTGATGCTGAATGTATTTGCATTCCTGACTGCAACCTCAAACCCCACTCGGTTGTGAATACTGTGCATGATTCCACAGGATAAGCAGCTGGCTGTGTGCTAAGAGTCTGCTTCTGCATAAAAAAATAGCTCCCCCTTTCCATCTAATGCAAATGTAAAATCACCAGAGCAATACCAAACAGCTTTCTGAGACCACCAACATGTGTAACCTGGGTGACTGACTACACTCCAGCAAGGGCAACCAGCCTTAGTGATGCTGAATGTATTTGCATTACTGACTGCAACCTCAAACCCCACTCGGTTGTGAATACTGTGCATGATTCCACCGGGTAAGCAGCTGGCTGTGTGCTAAGACTCTGCTTCTGCACAAAAAAAATAGTTCCCCCTTTCCTACTAATGCAACTGTAAAATTACCAGAGCAATACGCAATAAATCTCTGCCTGTAATTCCTCTTTGCACACAGAGTCATGTTTTCATATTAGTCAGAAAACGAAATTTCTTTGCCAATTTGAAAGCACACTTACTACTCTTTTTTTTGGCAAGTGATAAGTACTTTTAAAGTCTGACACATTTTGAATCCACTTTTCAGATTCTTAAAAAAGCACATGTCCAAACAGCTTTTTGAGACCACCAACATCTGTAACCTGGGTGACTGACTACACTCCAGCAAGGGCAACCAGCCTTAGTGATGCTGAATGTATTTGCATTACTGACTGCAACCTCAAACCCCACTCGGTTGTGAATACTGTGCATGATTCCACAGGATAAGCAGCTGGCTGTGTGCTAAGACTCTGCTTCTGCACAAAAAAATAGCTCCCCCTTTCCTACTAATGCAACTGTAAAATTACCAAAGCAATACACAATAAATCTCTGCCTGTAATTCCTCTTTGCACACAGAGTCATGTTTTCATATTAGTCAGAAAACGAAATTTCTTTGCCAATTTGAAAGCACACTTACTACTCTTTTTTTTCCAATTGATAAGTACTTTTACAGTCTGACACATTTTGAATCCACTTTTCAGATTCTTAAAAAAGCACATGTCCAAACAGCATTTTGAGACCAGCAACATCTGTAACCTGGGTGACTGACTACAGTCCAGCAAGGGCAACCAGCCTTAGTGATGCTGAATGTATTTGCATTACTGACTGCAACTTCAAACCCCACTCGGTTGTGAATACTGTGCATGATTCCACAAGATACGCAGCTGGCTGTGTGCTAAGAGTCTGCTTCTGCATAAAAAAAGAGCTCCCCCTTTCCATCTAATGCAAATGTAAAAACACCAGGGCAATACCAAACAGCTTTCTGAGACCAGCAACATGTGTAACCTGGGTGACTGACTACACTCCAGCAAGGGCAACCAGCCTTAGTGATGCTGAATGTATTTGCATTACTGACTGGAACCTCAAACCCTAAAAGTATTCCTTATTTATACCAGTACACCTTAATTTATGGTGAAAACATAGTCCATATTATTTTACATGTTCGTCACATTTAAATTTCTCCCAAAACACAAAATGATAAACACAACTTCAACAAAAGGAATTCCAATGCTATTATTCATTTCTTAATTTACCATATACATCCCCTCTCAAACTCTTAACTCACCTTTAAAATTAGTTAGTTGTGAAAGAAATGTGGCACTCAAACAGCAGATTATCAGAGCCAGGATCTCTGTTCTGTACACCTCTCTCCTCTCAGCAGAACCAGATAATGGCAAAGTTTCCCTCTCTTTTTCCACACATATACATGTTAGGTTCAAATCTCAGTGCTTCCCCCTTTTTTTCAAATGTAATCACACATTTCTATTGGATGAAAACCAACACTTTTCCAACTGTACCCTTCCCCCAACTTGACTTCAGCCTAGTACCCTTCCCCCAACTTGACTTCTGCCTGCTACCATAGCAACAGCTCATAGAACACTGCTGTCTACAGTCAGGTCAGAAGTTCACCACACAATGTTTCATTTTCAATGAGCAAGAGTGCTTGACTTTTCTAACCTAACAGCAAATCCATACTAATGTTCTTTGGTAACACATTTTTCTGTACCAATACAAAACATGCTTCTATAAATTGACACACACAGCCTAGTTGTTAGTGTAGAATGGTATGAAACAGCCAATGAGTTCATTTTATTTTAAAAAAATATGTATGCCTCCATTTCCAAACTGTCTTTCATTTCATTTTCCCATTCTACTGAAATACACCTCCTGAGTGCATCCAGATCTCCTTTGAAGATGTCCACAGTGTGGATTGTAGGGCACAGCTATGTTTTCTGGAGTGAAAAGTTTGCAGAGAAAACAGGTATGGTGAGAAACCTTGCTTTGCCAAATGTAGACATTAAATGGATTGGTCAGAGAGGGTTAAAGTGGCACCAATTAATGCCATTGGTGAAATCCTTCATGCAAATCCAACACCCTGACCTCATAATAGTGCACTGTGGTGGCAATGACCTAGGCACTTTGACTGGGGTAGGTCTGGAAATGCTTATGAAGGAGACCTTTGCACAACTGTTTTCACTTTTCCCTAAAACTGCCTTTGTGTTTTCTAACATATGCCAAAGGCAAAAATGGAACTGGTCCAATAATTTTTGTCCACAGATTGACAAAGCAAGAAAGCACGTCAACAAATCTGTTTCTGCTTTCCTCCGTGACTATGGTATGGGTTCCATTTACCACAACAACTTGCGTTACGACATGCAAGACATTTATAGAGGAGATGGTGTACACTTCACTGATGAAGGGAACAGAGTCTTCCTCTTGAACCTTAGACTCTGCATCGGTACTTACTTGTAGGTACCGAAAAACACTTCATAAACACAACGGCTCTTTTTAGAGCCCCCTAATATCTAAACACTTAAATCTGAATTTTATTTATTTTTTTATTTTTTTTCTACCGTACGCGTACGGTAAGCTTGCCGTACGCGTACCCCGCGATTTTTTTTAAAATTAATAAATGTTTTTTTTGTACTTTTCTGTCCTTCTTTGACCCCCTTTCAAATGTTAGGGGGTCTGTAACTCTCTTCCTTGCCCCCTTTTCAAGTTATCTCCCTTTTTTTTCTGAGTGAAACACACGAAATGGCGGCCGCCGCTTCCTGGTTTCGACCGATTCGAATGTTTACTAAGATCTTACAGCCAATCAGAAGCGCACGGTAAGCGCACCGTAAGCGCACCGTAAGCTGGCTCAGATATATATATTGATTTAAAGGCTATTTTCTCTGAAACTACTGAACAGATTTACACCAGACCTACAAAAGGCACTTCCTTGACCTGAGGACTACCTCTCTGCCAAATTTCAAGTAATTCTGTTCAGCCGTTCGGGCTGTAGCTGTGTCTAAAGGTCCTATGGAAAAATGCATGGGAAAAATGCGTTTTGGGACCCCCCTTTTATCTCAGCCCCCGCTTGACGAATCCCCCCGAGACTTTCAGGGTAGGAGCGGAGCGTAGCGCCCCACCTATTTTGAAAATTTCACGAGGATTCGTCGACCGGCGCCAAAGTTATTCCAAATAGAATGTTGCGGATTTCCTATGGAAACGTGGTCCTAACTATAACTACCTACTGGCGACCGCCAGTAGGTAATATATATATATATATATATATATATATATATATATATATATATATATATATATATATATATATGGTACATTGATCCTCATGCTGGTTGGTTGCAATACAGTACATAAGATCTAGTTTTTACATTAGCAGCAATATGATTGATTCCATAAAGTGCATAGTGCATGATACTATATCATCAAGGATACTTTAACATGTGCATTAAACAACAGTACATAAAAGCTGGGTTTTACAGTTAGCAACAATATAATTAGTTCCATAAAGTGCAAAGTGCAAAGTATTGTGTCTTTAACATAACATAGTACAAACATTTAGATCTACACTGTAAGTTTATAGTATCATTGGCTATATACAAAATCAGCATTTAAGTTTGATATGGCTCTCATAAAAGAAAACCATATTGTTAAAATTCATAAAGTTAAAATTGTAGCCCTTTCTTCATCCTTATAAAATTAACAGCCAATAGAAATCTGCTAGTACCAAATACAATAAGCTTGGAACTGTCAGTTTTTAAAATACGCCGCATTTCAGTATATTTCCTGATACGCAATTTCCTGCCAAGAGGTTTTATCCATTTGTTTCTGGGATTTCCATATACAGGGCAGAAAAATAAGACATGCGCAATGTCCTCTTTACTTCCTGAATGACACTGGGTTCACTTACAATCATTTCCCCCTTCCTGTGTTGTTCCCCACTTGGATGTAAAAGACTTTGGGGCATATGTATCAACATCACCATTTGCGATTCTCAAATAGCGATTTTTAAGGAATCGCTATTTGAGAATTGCAAAACGGGATGTATTTAAAAAATTGCAAACTTGTTGCAATTTCTTAAAATTCCTTAATTGCGATTAGCAAATTGCGAAATCGCAATTAAGGAATACCTGCCCATTCATTCCTATGGGCCAGGAGACCCATAGGAATGTATGGGAAGTAATTCTCAAATTGCGAATCGCAATTTGCTAATCGCAATTTGAGAATAATTTCAAAGGTGCAAGGGTGTCAAGATGACACCCTGATACACCCCTGAAATTAGCATGTGTGGTCATATGGCATACATACATGCCCTAAGGGCATGTATGTGCGTCACGTGGCACTTTGTAAAATTACAAAACGTGCATTTTTAAAAGAAATCGCAAATTAACACCAACTAGTAGTTGGTGGTAATTTGCGATTTCTTAAGGATTAATCGCAATCCTTTGGTGAGTGTTACATTTCATTTAAGAAATCGCAATTTGCGATTTCTTAAATGCTTACGCAAACTTAAGAAATCGCTAAATTAGCGATTCCTTAAATTTGCGTTGGGAATTTGTCTAATACATCCCGTTTTGCGAATTTTTAATCGCAAACGCTGTATTTTGCGAATCGCAGCGTTTGCGACTAAAAATTCGCTTGATACATATGCCCCTTTGTCTGGAGAGTACCGTACCTAAATTTCAGATACAATACCTTAGCAAGTAGGCGTTTAATCTCATCTAAAAATTGTTCAAAACAGGGGGTTATTTTAAACATCAGAAATTGGGTTGTGAGTGCACCAGATCCACAGTTTAAAGTGATGCTGTGCCTAATAAAACTCCAGTAAATGGTCTTTATTTCCCGTTTTGAGTCAGGGGTCAGCATATTCAGCTGTTCCCAGAACCTGCTCAAGCCCAGATCCAAAAGCCATTTACGGATATGGGCCAACCACGGGAAGGTGACGTGAGTGTCAAGAGCCAAAAATTCACTCAGTGCTTGTCTATAAGTATGCAATTCCTTGGTGGTACATATTCTTATCCAATCTCACAAAGTCATCCAAACAGCCCTTTGTCCCATTCGTTTTATGCCCAGGTCAAGCATTAAAGGGATCACGGGTGTGTTTTGGGGAAGAGCAACTAGCCTTCTCAATACCTTGTTTCCCCCCACAGTTAAGTTCGAGAGAGATCCCCCCCACAGCTCTCAGCCGTATAGGGCAGCAGTTTGGGTCCTGGACTTGTAAACTTCTAGGGCTGGTGTGATAGCCTTTGTCGTAGTTGCAAGAAGTTTCTTTATGACTGGTGCTGAGTTTTGCATTAAGATTGATCTCGATTTCGTTATCTGTGGGTTCCATGATAGTTTAGAGTCAATGGTTACCCCAAGATAAGCAAAATTAGAGACACGCTCTAAAAACGCTCCATCCGGCTTTATATCGTTCTTAAAACACTTATGGGGCCTTATGGACATATATTTAGTTTTTACTGGATTTATTTCCAAGCCTTTTAATTTGCAATATTCATCAAGTGTATTTAGAAGGTTTTGCAAGCCCTTTGAAGTTTGCGACAGCAAGATTGTGTCATCAGCAAATGTTAATGCACAAACATGGTTCCCACCCAGTTTCGGGGAATCATGTTTGGATTTTTGCAGGAACTCAACCATGTCATTAACATATAGGAGGAAGAGAGTTGGCGCCAGGACACAGCCCTGGCGCACACGTCTCTTGACTGGTATCTCGTCTGTGAGTTCCCCCTGTTTTCCCCAACGGACTCTTGCAAAGTTATTCTCATGGAGCCTGACCAACTGTACTAATATATTTTTTGGTACCCCCTGCTGTAATAAATTTAACCATGAGGGATTGAATCAAATGCAGCCTTTAGATCAATAAAGGCCACATATAAATGGCCAGATCTTAGCCTTGTATATTTCCAGGCTATAGTTACCAGCCTGAACACTTGGTCTATGGTACTTGTCCTTCTTCTAAAACCCGCTTGGCATGAGGAAAGTACATCATTTGCAATCATCCAGTCATTTAACCTATCTAAAATCTGTTTGGCATAGACCTTTTGCAATATATCTATCAGACTGATAGGTCTATAATTGGTGGGATCGTCCCTACAGCCCTTCTTATATATCGGGACGATCTCCGCGCCCTTCCAGGATTCAGGAATGGGCTGCCCTCTAGAGATTGTGTATCATAGAAGATTAAAATATGGGGCCCACACCTCAGGCGCATGTTTAAAGAGGTCACCCGGTATCTTATCAGGGCCAGGAGCTTTCAATGGCTTAATAGCAGCTATGGCCAGTGTGGTATCTTCAACTCTGAATTGTAATGGTGCAATCTCATTTGATGACATGAGATCCTCAATGCTACATGGAGGATCTCTGATCATTAAGGCCGATGGAGCATATAGATGGGCAAAGTGTCTATGCCAAGTGCAGGGGTCCAAATTATAGTCCTGAGCCAGGTTGCTTAATTTACTACCATTTGCAATAATCCGCCAAAACAAAAGTTGGTCACCTGCCTTTGAAGCTGTTATCAATTCTTCCCAACTTGCATCTTCCCAGTTTCTACGAGCTACTTTCAAAACTCTATTGTATATATTTATTACTTGTCTAATCATTATTATATCCTTGGTTTGCAAGGCCCTAATTAGACATTGTTTGGCCACTGCACATTCTTTGTCAAACCATGGGTTAGACAACCATATCTTATTGCTATGTTTAGTCTTCACAATCACAGATTTAGTTAAATGGGCTTTTATGTTTTCTACCAACTTTTGGTGAGTCTGTGTTATGAGTGTGGTTTCGGGGCACTCGTTTAAGTACAGCGATACCAGGTCACTAAAGATGTTATAAATATAAGTGAGGGGTTCTACCTTTCCCAGTATAGATGGCCATTTTACTGCCCTCCTATTATTGCTCACTATAGGCTGTATAACCTCTGTGCCCAGTCCAGGATGTATCAATGGATGTAACAGGAAATGTTTCCCTGTGAGATCTAAACACAGAGGGAAATGATCACTTTCTCTTCTGTTATCAACTTTAAAGTCCTTGACATAAGCCCACTGAACAGCACTCATCATAATGTAATCAATCCGAGATGAGGAAAGGCATATCAAAAAAGTGTTAGGGCATTCGAGATCAGAGGGGGTTCTACCATTGCATGACCTTAGTCCTTTTTCTACAGTAAAATTGAGTAGTTGCATTGCAAAGACAGAGTCTTTTCTATCCTTAGGGACGGAATACCCATTGCTAGGTCTTCTTCCTCGAAGATTGTATTTAATCCCGACAAAGGTTCATAGCAACAGTTAAAGTCACCTCCAACTACAATAGGCCCATTAGATTGAATAGAATCAAGGGCTTCTTCTAGATGCTGTATTATTGCTGATTCTTTTGAACATTCTCTTGGTCTTATATATATGGTAAATAAGTGTAACCAGGATTTATTTGGAAATTTAAAGCTTACGCCCAGAATATCATCTGTGGTAGTAGGTAAAATTTCTATAGAGGCATTTATATTGTTTCTTATCCAAATTAAGAGGCCTCCTGATGATCTTCCTCTGATTGATTGTTGGGCCTCTATACTAAATGTTCTATCGCCTACTTTAAATAGTGGTTCCCTTGCCCACGTCTCTTGGAAAAGGCAGAGATCAAATGTATCAATGTAATCCTACCAATCTGGTTCTTGCAGTTTTTCTTGCAAGACCGGCTATGTTCCAAGACACCCTCTTCACGCAATTTAAAATTAAACGTGTAGACTTAGTAGCGGGACCATCACAATCTGATGTTGTATATGTAGATTTATTAGTGGGGTAACCATCGATGTTAGCGCACTTAGGCCCTTCTGGCTCCGCAATATTAGTTACTTGTCTTTCATCAGGACTATATCCCTCATGGGGTGTATCCACGTTAAGTCGGTCATCAAGGTCAATTACACCTCGAGCCTCAACCGTCAAATACAATGTTTCCCCCCCTGGGGGATACAGATTCCGCACTTGGTGCATTCAATCTATGGCTTCAAGGTCACTTTGCCCCCCAGAGGTATATGTAGCAATGTCACAGCTGTCTATGCAGATTTTGTTTTGCCTGATGCTGATTTTAGAACTAAAGAGAGAATGAGTTCTCAGATTCATGGGTATTAAGTTCTCAGCAATAGTTTTGGAGTAGAATGTTGACCGTATATCGTCTAGATCCCCCTCGTCTTGCCGTATCCGTTCAGCATTTTTTATATCCGATCTTATTATGGAGAGGCACTGCCGTTCCTTCCTGATCCAATGTACAGCTTTGTTTACAAGGGAATCCCTATCTTCCTTACTACCCAGTTTTAATCTTGGAACGTTGGTAAGAAACACATTATACAAACTGAGTTCCTCCCTAATCGGAGGTGCCTGGTATAGTCCATGTTTCCGCTCAGGACCCCTATACCCCCTCCCCAAATCCTGAGAAACCTGTGATAGTCCATTTGGGTATGGAGTTTCTAGGTTTACATATGTGCGTTGCATATGTTGTTGTAATGTGGGCGGGCTAGAGTGGTCATGCCTATTAGTCGCGTGTATTCCCAAAGTGGATAAAGAGAAAGGCTTTGGGATTGTGTTTTTACTCTGAATTGAGGTTTGGTTTGGAGGATGATTTGAAATGACTCTAGATGGTAATTTAGTTAAATGATTATCCACATTGGTATGATGAGATTTCTTCTCTGTTTGTTTGCTCTCCCCCGATGCAGTAGTTACAACTCCTGGATATCTTTGTAAGTGAGTAGTTAATGTCTCTAACATTCTTTTAATTGTCGAAACCTCTTCTTGGACTGCATTTAGTTTTGTATAAAGATCTAACACAAGTGTATGGGTGTCATATAGCTGTACCTGTGTGTGTTCCCCAATTAAGCTCAAGTTAGTTGAGCCAGTTCCTTCTTTTCCAATCGTTTTATCTACTTGGATTCCCTCTGAGTTGTCATCTAGGAGTATGTATCTATTCGAGCACTCTACACTTATAACCTCTCTATGTATTGGGTTTCCTTAGTTCCTATCTGTCTTATCAATGTTGTCTGATCTAGGGGGAAATGTCATACCGGTACCCAGTCCTGACTTTAAAGGTGGTGTAGTTGATGGTTGCGGCAATATTTTATTATGAGCTTGGTGAACAGTAATGGTTGGGCTATTGGGCTTTGCTGGGAGCACTTTTTCTCTTCTACTATAGTAAGATGAAATTTTACTTTTCCCCTTGATACTAGACTCTTTGCCACTAGACAACATATGTTCTGCCTCTTCTATTAAGTCGTCAATAGCAGCCAAAGTACAGTTCTCTGCTGCAGATTTGGCCAGTTTTTGCGTCCTTGCTATCTTTTTTCTCCCTGTCATTGATTCGGCTGCTTTCCTTTTCCCCATTGTTGCCCTAGTGGTATGTTGCAAAAGCTACTATTATGACTCTATAGTTGAAATAGTATCTTACAATAGGGTTAACTCAAGAAGCAAGTAATATCAATCGGCAGCTTACACAGATTACAAGGCAGATACACTTGTATCCAAGAATGCGGCCCGTATAACAATATGATCAAATAACACCCAGGATTGGCACAATGATCTATCTGTTTACTTTAGTATCCTGGATTCAGATGTTTGTACATGAATATAACATATAAATCCTCAACAAATGATTCAACAAATAATTCACTAAAAAAGATGCTTACATTAACCCCTTCGCTGCGGCGCGAATTCCGCCGCAGCGCTGGGGGGGTTTGGGGGCAGTGCGGCGCCGCTGTGCTCATGACGGAACCACGCCATCATGAGTCACGGGTGAGCTGTGCTCATGACGGCGTGGTTCCGTCATGACTCCACCCACTTGCCCTGATCGCCCGCACAGGCGGGGAATTAGCGCCGCGTGGGAGGAGCGGCCGCCAACGGCCGCAGCATAACGGAACCACTCCATCATGAGCACAGCTCACCCGTGACTCATGACGGTGTGGTTCCATCAGAAGCATGCAAGGGGTAAAAATAAGAATAGCAATTATTCAGTAGATGCTATTCAATATTAATAAAATTCAGGATAGTTCATGTCCTTCTTCAGCATATGTACGTAGTCTTACCGCTGTAATAGAGGCATACCGGGAGAAAATCAAAGGGTGTAACCCAGCCCAGCCTTGTCCGGTCTTTGCCCGGGCGCGGCTCGCGCACGCCCGCGCGCGTCCCACGCTGTGGGAGACCGGACCCCCTTTTATGCGCCTCACAGCGCTCGCTCCTCGTGTGTGCGAGTGCGCGCCGATGGGGGCACTGGGAGCTGTAGTTTCTGCTCCGTGAGACCAGCTCCGCTGCCCTGGTGGTTCCGGTGGGCAATCAGGCAGCAACTGACGGTGGCGGCAAGGCAGCGTGAGCAGGGGGCAGCTGGACGTGTGGCAGGCAGCAACTTGCGGTAAGATTACAGAGGGAACCGCCCTGCGGGGGACCTGTCCCCCTTTTATGCACCTCCCAGAGCTCGCTCCTCGTGTGTGCGAGTGCGCGCCGATGGGGGCACTGGGAGCTGTAGTCTCTGCTCCGTGAGACCAGCTCCGCTCCCCTGGTGGTAATCAGGCAGCAACTGACGGTGGCGGCAAGGCAGAGTGAGCAGGAGGCAGCTGGACGTATCAACGTGTGGCAGGCAGCAACTTGCGGTAAGATTACAGAGGGACCCAATACTGTTAATGTCAAATAATTGGGAGGGTCAGATGAAAACTGAGGTTATATAAACATTCTTACATGCACATTTGTGTTGTCAGGCTCTATCTCACGGTCTGCATTTAACCCCTTCTACTCAGATTTTTGCTATTTCAAGACAGTTTAATAGCACTGTGTTTACAATCAGTAAGCAGTGAGAACGTTTTTAAGTTCGCCTTTTTTGAAAAGTCAGAGTCCCAATGGCCATTCTCCGCTGCTGATCCTGCAGAATACATTCTTGTATCCACAAGTGATGGTTTATGAAGGACATTTTTAGGGGCATGTGGGAGTGATATGTCTCACATCTGTGAGGCTTTGCCTTGTGCTCCAATATATTAGGAGCTAAAGTTAATATGAGGAATATGTGGGAAACGCTGAGTTGTCTATTAGGCTGCAGCACCCGTGTATGTACAATATTTTTTTAGGATATAAATCACCACTATAATTCTCTTCTTGTTATGTGTGCAATGATAGCCAGTACAATATTTTGTACACATCCTTTACTCTTGTTACCATGAAAGATGCTTCTCACAACATAACCATTTTTTAAGTATAGTATGTTATGTTGCTTTCTCTCCTACTCCTTACAATTGATTTCCACCTGTACTATGTTTTACATAGTGGTATTCTTCTTGAATTTATTCCATCTGAGTTGTGCACACAACTCAGAAAAGCATGCACACAGACCCAGCGATGTTGCACATGAAGAAAAATAATTAGAGAAAACGTTGGTCACTGGGGGTAAATATTTAAACACATGTTGAGCTGTCTTTGTCCAATGACCCAAACAGATGTGCCTTTTTCCGGACAAGAAGGAAAACTACTCCATCTGGAGCATGTAGGTAGTTCTTAAAAGATTCAATCGAATCCTCCCATTCAATTGGAGGATTCCGAGGTAGCTTTAAGAAACTAGGTGGTGGCACACTATATTGTTGAAAAGCCATATTTTCCAAGGGAAAAACACAAAATATAACAAGAGAAATACAATTAATTGAGGGTATTGTACTACATAACACCCATACATGGCGTGATAGGTAAGGCAAAACACAGTTAATTTCTCTATGGTCTTTTGACAGATGTGCGGTGACAGAGCACTAAGGGCTAAAGAGGAGTTCACTTGATAAATAGGTGGGGATTTTCCTTTCCTTTACCCCTATTTCACTGCTAAATGACATAGTGAGACAGCCGCACAGAGAACAGGCTGTGCATGGAGCTGACGGCGCGAGCTCTGGCGGAAGTTGTGATTAAAGCTCCTCCCGCTTAGAGCACACACGCTAGGAAGTCACACAGAAGACATGCTGCACACACGCTGCAGCGCGTGGGTTCGCAGCAGCTGAATTATAGCTGTCTGCGCGGAGGAAGAGTCCGATGAGGTAGCATGTGCAGCTGGTAATAATTTGAATTAAAATGTGCCCCCAAATAATTATCGGGATCTGTAAAATTGGTTCAAGAAGCAGCACTGAGTATCTTGAGAAAATTAAAATCCTGGCAGGGATAAGGAGCCTCACATCAGTTCCTCTTGAAAGCAGTAGAAGTTCTGCGGTCACCCAGGTTTGGCTGCAGGGCTACCTGGACAACTCGTCGCCAAATCAATGTAGTGAATAAATAATCCAGTGACACATAGATATGGTTAGTTGGTTGGGATTACAGCAAAACCTTGTGACCAACCTGGCCAAGCCCCATAGAGTAACTGACTTGTACATTCAAAAGGCACCTGGATACCCTATCGGGTGATTAGCTGTTGTTTATAAATCCTGATTGATTGATTGATTCAATGACCTTCATGAAACCCTCCCAGCAATGACCATTACATAGTAAACATTCCTAAACAACATCATCTACACTGACATATTTAAAGAGACCCTACCACAGTCATCTTGGGCAGAACTGTATTCCAAATGGAGTGAGGTGGGCCACATACAGTTTCACATCCTGAGGACAGTACTAATTCCACAGGTCAGCCTTGATGTGAAAAGCAGTTTTGAGTGTTCCTCTCTGGAGAGGATCTGATCTGGCAGTTCGGATTGGGATGATTTGCTGAAGTCTAGTTTCTGCCTGGAGTGCCCTAATGGGCGAAAAATAATGTCCAGGAACGGAGTCCTATATGATCAGCAGTGACTGATATTAATTCACTCATTCCTTCCATCGCCTTGTTGTTTGTTCTAATCAGATAAAGGGGTTTCATTTAAAAATTAGTCAAAGTGTCAGAAAGCAGTTTCACTGTGTTTAGTTGCCACGCTGAAAGGCAGTCTTTGCCAGCTCCAGCTTTCAAGTCAGACAGCTGCAGAATAAATGAATGGATTATTTTGTAGGTTGGAAGATATAGGGTAAGGGTGGAAGGACATGATGACAAACGAACCCTTCCTAAAGATATGAGGAGGGTCGCATAGAATACAGACCTTTCTCTTGAGCAGAACCACATGAATATAACCATAGTACAATGGCATAGTTTTGAAGAGGAGGGGTGAAAATGAAGTGGGGGAAACACAGTCAAAAATATACATTGCTATCAGGCGTGGATCACAGACTTGAGCCTAGTTTACAACAGGCATGCAAACGATAACACGAGCAGCAACGCACTCTTTACCTTATGTCTTTATTTTCACCTTACTCTTTCTCTCTCTGTTTCTCTGATTGGGGATGTCACCACTTGATTTCATGCAGATGGACCAATAGATCTTACCCCCAGGATTAGAAAAAATGCTGTTTCAACAACTATCACATCATTCTGACCCATCAAGGCAGCCTCCTTTATTCTGCCAGCACTCTTTTGGTACTCCTCAAACCAGGGTGAGTTTTGTAGACTTTATATCCACCTGGTGGTATATCGGAGCTGAAACTTGGGTGGGCTATCAGATTTCCGATATTGGACACCTATTACAACCTGCATGATTAAGGTCTGAGACGATGGTAGCCAGATCTACATAAAATGAAGATGTTAACATTGAGAGCCACATGGATGGAAAATGAACCACCTCCATTTGAGTCACACACAACTATGCAATGGACTTGGTACAGACGTGCAGCAGCCCCAGCTCTTTCTCCCCCACTCACACTCACACACATGCATTTTCCCTCTCACTCTTTTTCTGGATTGACACACACAGCTCTGTGGACTCACACCCGATGTGCAGGATCCCCTGTTACTCGGAAAGGTGACACACATCTCTACCAGTGCAACCAAGTCCAAACCTGCAGCGCTCCATTGATCTTCAGACCTGAGTGTAAAATATACTGCTATGGGGGTGCACTCACTCACCCCAGCTTCCGAGCTCTCAATCCAGACACGCGCAAATACACTACTCAACTCATATATTCATGCCTCACCACCACCAGTGACGGCTACTACACGCCTGATAAAAAGATGTGTTCATCGGTGCGCTCTAGTCATGACCTGTTGGTAGCACATCAAATGTACTATTGTTAAATGCCATATAGAGCTTCAGCCCTGCCAGGTTTCTGAGGTCCAGGCATGTATAGATGCTGCAATCGAGTTTGCTTGCTTGTGGATTCTGGGGCCAGTAGTCTTGTTTATCCCGTTTTAAAATCAGCACTACAAGTCCCAGAATTTAACCAAAAAAAACCCTAGGGACGAATTTACTTAAATATAGATCACACAGCGCATCAACCACAGTTGTTTTCAACTGGGTTGTAATAAGTGCATATAAAAATGGTTCATTTAAAGAACTTTGCTGGCAGTGCTATGTACATTACCTATTACCTGTACACAAATCAAAATAAAAGCGTTTGCAATCTTCTAAAAATTCAAACATGCGCTGTGTATACTCATCAATGCACGCAAGTCTGAGAAATTCGTGGACGTGTTAAAATAATAAATGAAAATGTTGAAACAACTGCGCAGTGAGGATGTTCCACTTGGCAGAGGCAGATGCGCCCACATGGTAACACTATCAGAAACAAAAATACTTTTATGATGCTGGACAACGTTTGTACATTTTAAACATTGCATAAATTCTATGTGCAAAGCAAGAAGAGAAATATTATACTGCTACAAAACATTGGTGAATAACTGACCCTCTAATGGAAGAATGCATCAAGAAACGAACGCATGATCCTGAATTTAAAGTGTGGTAGAGGTAGGGACATATCTGTATGAATGGTTTACTATTGAACAATGGAACTCTTCACTCCTCCAGCAAGTGTTACCAAAACACTGCTTTGTACCAATAACTATTTAGAAATTGTCAAAGACAATCGAAAGTTCATTCCGGAATTGTGGCAAGAAGGATGATGGTGCCCTGCACGCATCTGCTGAAAGCCCTTACCTAGAAAATGATTGGATTGATATGAGCAAGTGGCTTAGTCATGCCTTCAGCAGGAAAATCAATATAAGGTCGAAGTTATTCACTTAGCTTGGATGAATGTTGAAAAAACCTGACATCTAAAAGGGGAAAATGTATGGTCACCCTGACCAAGGTGGCAGAGACTGATCATCTCTCTGATGGTTAAACTGTGAAACACCTTTGGTGGGTCTGCTGTTTTCACCGTGCTGTAACTATAAACCTCCCTTTACACAATGAATATACTGGCACGAAACAATATGACAGAATATAGGTTTGACGTCTATCTAGTGTGATTACAAAAATAATCAATAAACTAAATAACAATAAAGGGGATGTATTTTACATGAGCCATACACACTCACAGTAATATTGGCTTTCTCAAGGATACAATAGGTCTTTCGTGCCATGGTGATGGCAGGTATCTGAAAATGTGAGTGTATTTTGTAGATTCTACTTAAATAGTCCATTAAACAATGAGGTACTTATTTCTGGGGTCCAGTCACCTTATGCCAGAGCGTACTATGGGGTGTGGGGATGAGCACACAACAAATTTGTGTTCGGCTATTAGGAGAACCCATGCCATGGACACCGTTTTTTAAGGTTCTGCTTCCTTAAAAGAAAAAAATACAACTATCCATACTGCCTGAGCCAATGAGGGGAATACAAGTGAGCCTTTATTTATTGCTTCTGCGTTTGAGCGTCTAAAATGGACACAGTCAACCTGGCTGCAAGAGCCTGAGGAAGGAGGGCTTAGGAGAATAGGCACTATGTAGCAGAATCTAAAGAGAGTTCACAGTGGAAACAACTAACTGCAGCCCATACATACACTTTGGAGATCCCCAGCCAGGTAGCCTAACTGCTCCTGCATACCAAACTCAGACATGATTACAGCACAAGCACACATGTACACACTTATACAGACATACACATGTTGCATACTCTGGTGAAAGGGAGAGGTTTAAGTCTTGACAAAGTACAAGGATTTACCAGAGAGGGCCTGCAAACAATCTCCCCCGCTTGGCGCTTAGGAACAAAGGTCTGTACCACATGACTGCCCGTCAGCTGCATCAACCATTATTAGTGTAATGGGCTGAAAACAAGGATAGTATCCATCAATGTTAAAAGAAGTACTATGAGTCAAGTACTATGCTGATGATCAACTTATGAAAATCATGTAGTGCTACTAGCAAGGCTCCGAGTTTGAAAGTCCTCTGTGTAGAACCTTGGACACTTAGAAAATAGTAGCAGGGAGGACCCACTAAGGGACTTTCAACCCTACAGCCTTCCTCACTTCTGGAAAAGGCATGACTACATAATCAAAGAGCCACTTGTCCCATCATTCTCCACTTTCAATGAGTTCTAATTTGATATTTTATATAAAGAGGAAAGAGCTTATCGTTAAATATATCTCCAGGTATTTCAAGCTGAGCCTAACACTATTTGAAACTTGAAATAAACTTTTAACTTCTTCAGAGTTTTGTGGAAACTCTAAAGAAGTTAAAAGTCTGCTCTCAGTTCTTCCATGTAGACAAGCACTTAAAAACCAATAGATTTGTTAATGATGTAGAACTTCATCACATTGATCACCATGATGTACCATGTCAAATAATCTACGGAGCACACATGCTATCTTTTCACGCAACGCAGCACAAAAAGAGAACTTGCTGCATGGAATTGTGTGAAAGGGAGAGAGCAGAAATGCTCCTTGTTTACAAAAATGTGGAGCATTTCTGATAGACTGTGTGCTGCCTAGCGCCAATGCATACACCCTTGCATCATAGTACAAAGGTGCCTGTGTTACGGGTAGGATTGTTTTGTGCAGGAGGAGATATTGTCCTGCACAAAAACAATCTTAAGAGGCATATTCCTCTTTCTATATGTGCTGCACAATGCAGCATAAATGGAAAGAGGAAGTAATGAGGAGAAATAAAGATATTTCTCCCTGTTGTTACACCTCTGTGGGGTAGGCACACCCTTTTGGTGCATACCCAGGTTTACATGTTTTTGGGTTTTCATCAAAATCCATGAATGGATGCCTGGGAACACCCATGCTCCACCCATTTAACGCCTAGGAGATGCAAGGAGCTCTATGCACTGTGTTACTTTGTAATTTCTAAACCACGTAAAGCTGCACAAAGTGGCTTTGCATGGCCTAGTTAACGCTTTGCCACAAAAGTATTGCAACCCCAATGCAAAATCATAGTAAATATTGGACTACATATGTTTCTGTTAGCATAGACACACACTTTGCATTTCCCAGCTTCTGGTCTGCAATGCATTCAGAAAAGTTCCATGACATTAAATCAATCCTACTCAAGTGATGTGAAAAAAGAAAAGATAACAATAAGGAAACCCACACTGACGTGATAACTGTAAGGACAATAAAGGAATCTAAAGACAATGTTAAGTGCAGCTATTAGAAGAAAGAAAGGGATGAGTCATAAAGGTAATAAAAACCAGTTATAAACTATGATCATGACGAAAGATCGGCAGTGAATAGTGTACCCACACTTAACAAGTGTTTTAGGCATTCATGTTCATTTCACACACAAAAAAATCATAACATACGGATGCCTTTTATATATGTTTGAGTGTTTATGGTATACACATACATGGCTGACTTACACCTTTTACCCAGAGGTAATTTTAGAATTCTGTTTTTAATAACTTTCCATTACAAAATATGTTATTGTAAATATTCCCCTTCCTACAGAAAGAAAATTGCATATAGTCCTTTCTTTCCGACTCTTCCTGCACCACTTTCAGATGGGCCTTTTGTGTGCGAGGAAGATGTTCTGCTATGTGTAGGAAATGCATTAATAGGTTTATAAATACTCAAATAGCTGTGTGATTATTCACCATATTTTCAACAGACTTCCCAGAAAACATTGTGCCAACACACAAAGGAACCAGGCAAGAGTCTGACCGAAGTTCTCACTCTCACAAATATATGGGCCCAATTCACTATCACAGAGGCATTTTGGGTGTAGCACTATATTTGTAGCCGAATATGGATCTATTTATATCTGTTCTGTATGCATGAAAGGCTATCTAAAAGGCACAAATGCATATACTGCAGTGTACTTATTTTCCATGACTGGGTAAAGTTACACAGTAGTAAACTCATACAAGTTAATATCAATATCTATAGCTATGTGTTTGTGTGTCTATGCATTCACACAACAAAGAAAATGTGAATAACACATTGTACTTCCTTAGGGGATTTAAGTAACAAAATGTGAATACTATGTGGTATCTTGGTGTTAGTGCTGTTCATGTCATCCACTGCTTCTCCAGTGGAACACTGTGGATATGATGTAATGTGGAATGTTAGAATCTGGATACCACAGTTGGAGATGGGCTGAGCGCCTGGCTGGCTGCTCCTGGTGGGGCTGATTCTCTGCTGAATACTACTGAACCTACATCTTGTAACCAACTTGAATAAATCTACTTAAAACTACATTCTGGATGTGGACTTGATTACTACATACTATAATGCCATGGAATTTAATAAATAGATTCCAACTATGGGGCTTAAAATTAATATCAAGAGGATGAGTATCACACAAGATTCCATAGTACAGGACAAATACCAAAAATGTGATGCAAAAACACTCCTGAGGAAAGTTGGAGCCAGCCAGTTCATGGCCTAATTTACATGCATCAACACCACTGAGTAAAAGTGTGAGGTAAAATATATGTATAAATCTCAGTGTCCAAACTGGAAGGGAAAGTTGAAATGCAACATGTATATCATTCGTTACCAAAAGAAATATGTTTGGGGAAAGATGAAAGGATGCTTTGTCAATAAATTGTCAGTCAGATGATCAGGAGCAAATACCAAGCTGTATAGAAAGAGACAGATTCTAGTGTAGTGCCTGCAATAATACAAATGTATATATGAACAAGCCCAATTAATATACATCTTATTGTATGGATACCAACATGAGGCAAAAGGGCTGAACTCTGTCAGAGTCACATCAGGTAAAAAAGATGGTTATGTATAGTGGCTGAAACTTGAACCAGAATTGTGGGAAGACACTAGACATAGCAATTATGCTGTCTTCTGTTAGGCAAATCTACCGTAATAAATCAATAGCCATCCCCATGATCCCTACAAAAAAACATCAGCATCCGTGTAGCTGGTAATTCCAAAATGCACCACAATATAGGTTGATACAAATGGCACTACAAAGAGCTAGGCAAACAACAAGAATCTCAGTTTTTTTCAGAAGACTTTCGTTAGCCTTAGAGGAGCAAAATAATTTCACCCACAAAACACTATTCATTCACGAGTGACACACCTACCAGCTAATGATATTGCTGCCAATACCCTCTTACTCACCTTAACCAACTTAGCTTGAATACTCAGTCCAGTTGCAATCAACAATTCTGAACCTCCTCCAATATGTAGTTTATCAGCATCACTCAAATATCAACAACCGACAAGTTACAACCTATGAAATCCACTGTCGAGCCTTCTATAAGAAGCAAATTTGTCTAACACCATCGTGTAGCTTCAATTAGTGCCAAACCATCTAAAAAAAAGTGAGCCACTTTTGAAAATTGAACTCCTTAACACTCCTTAGGGAAAAAAACACACACAACACCGATGATCTGATTAGCAAATCTCAAACAATGTTTGACAAGAATGTAGTAATCATCTTCACTGACCATCTTCCACCTGTCTTCAAAGTAATGTGCAACAATAGAGGCCAGACGGAGGAAGTGGGCAAGCACACATGTTCTCCCAAGAACTATGGTGAACTGAAATGCCTGACACACACTGTTCCTTCCTCACATGCTTATAAGCCTGGTTCTCAGTCACTCAAGATTAAAGCATTTACACTATCAACACATCCTCACACAGCAGCACTGCACATGAAACCCCTTCTGTCCTTAGCTGCCCATTTCTCAATCCCAATCAATTCATCATTATCAAAGGGTAAGATTCCAAGCCTATTGAAATTTGGAATAAGTAATCATCACCACACTCCTGAAGAAACAAATAGCAGTCCCTAAATTCAGTTGCCATTTTCAGGTTTGTTTTATCTACCAATAAACCTGGCAACTTAGCAACTTGCGTTAAATTCATTTTTATCAGAAAGAAATCTAAAAACAAGGCATGCTGTGCCTGTGTCTGATAAACAGCCAGAAATTCTGCCCTTTCTCGTTCTCTCTCACACTCATTCTGTTTACAATTACATACAGGCAGTGATGATTTTATTGTCTTCTAACCAGGGCAAGACCCACTAAGTGCATCCAAGATCCCACTACAGCATGACTTAACAAACAATGTCCACACTTGTTAGTGTGAACTTGTTTTGCTTTTTTTTCATAAATGACTAGCTCAGTGTCTTAGAAAAGTATGCTATCCGTATCTTTTCAAGGGCCTGTAAAGTCTTCCTGTGAGAAAGCCTAGAACCTGAAGAGACTCCCATCATCTGAGTCTCAGGTCCTGTCAAGTATATCTTTTCCATTGCTACTTATGGCACGAGAATGCATAAAAGGTGCTGAGTGTGGGAGGAGTTGTAATAAACATGTTTTCGATTTCCAGAAATGTGAAGATATTGTATATCTTTCACATCGACTCCCACTGATTCAACATTTTATTAACCTTTGGATAAAGGAGGTCCATAGTCCTCTCTCTCTTAAGAAAGGTTTAATTTTTCCTCTGAACAAATAATCCAGTCTCTTCACAGGGGATCCAGCTCATATTTGATCTATTACCACTTACTAGTACTGTCCAAAATTCTAAACAGAAACTGTTGTCACTCAACTTCATTCTGTCCTGGAGAATATTGATATTCTCTCCCTACTATTCAATCTGAAAACTGATTAGCGCATAACACTGAAACTGCCTTGCTAGACCGTGGGATGACTGCTTAACATGTATGGATGAAGTGCTGGTTATGCTGGATCTCACATTGGTATATGACACAGTGGGCCAAGATGTCATCCTTTTGTATAATCAAACCACAGTGCCGGGGCGTGACCAATATCATATGTGGATTTCAATCAATCTCCAGCAGGTAAACTCAGTGAGTATAATTAGGCACTTTTCTTTCTCATCAGAGTAGCTCCGTAAATGGAGTGCTAACGGCCTATAGCTCTTTCACCAGCCTTACAAAGATTTGCCAAAGCCTTAGGGCTTAATTACCAGTTTAGCAGTCCATAGGACAGCCAAACTCATGGTGGAGGTGCCGTGGTGGTCGGGGACTGCCGCACAAGTGGTCGGACCGCCGTATTACGAGTACGTACTAGGACCGTGAGAGGAGTGGAGCCGCCTCCAGGTGTCTGTGTTCTCTGGCGCAGGGGTCTTGAGGTTGCAATGTGCTTGGTGCTGCTGCTGTGGCAAAAGCAAGCATACTATAAGTTTCCTCACTGCGACCCTAACCACGGCAGTGAGACCGCATTGGAAAGGATGGTGGTGAGGAAACAAAAGAGTCTTATATGGCCCCCTGGCACCTCAGGCCATGGGATGCATGCAGGGGGGCACGTTTGCACTCCGTGTGCATGCACCCCCCTTTCCTGCAAAGCATGAACTTCACATTCTGTGCCGTGCAGGAACAGGCTTTTTGAAAGGCATCGACTTGGGAACCCCAAAGGAGCGCCCATCAGACTGTGAGGAAACGTAATCTGGTGGTCGGCTGGCGGTCGAGTTTGGTGGTTGTTGAGCTGGGCGGTGGCATGCCACCTCACTCCCGCACTCCTGCTCCACCAATCTCGTAATCAGGCCCTTTGTTCCATCTTGGTCATGATTGCAAAGTCTTTATGTAGCCCTAGATGAATGATACTGAGATGTAAATCAGCTTTTCATCAGTAGCGGCCCGTGGAGGGAGTTCCGTGGGGCGATGAGGTGGGGCGGGGGGTAGTAAACTCTGGCTCACGGCCGACCAGATTAATGTAGAGAAAAAAATAAATAAAGCAAATTTCATTGCGTGCGCTGAAACGCATTTGGCGTTTCAGCGCGCGCAGTGAAATTATTATTATTTTTTTTTCTTTACATTACTTTGGTCGGCCGTGAGCCGGAGTTTACTACCCCCCACCCTGACCCTCCCCTGCCCCGCCTCACCGCCCCACAGTACTCCCTCCATGGGCCGCTACTGTTTTCAAATGACCAGAAAAACCATGTGTAGATTTGTCCCTCCTCATGTACAACATTCAAAATTGGATGTCAGCCAGCTCCCTTCAGTCAAACTAGTGTAAACCTTAGCTGGTCTTCTTTGGTACTATGGGCTGTCAAACCTTGCAGTTATATGAGATCCATGCAATCTTAGTGCTTTATCTACTCCTTTCAGATATAATTTTAAAAAAAATGTAGGATTTACATTTGATGCTAAAGCCTCTTTAAAAAACAAAATTCATTGAGTTAACAAAGGTGTTTTCATACTATCAACCGACTTTAATGTCATCAGACATTTGGGCTGTGGGGTGGGCCCAGAGGGAGTGGACACAGCCATGAACAATCACCTGGATTACTCTAATGCAGTGTGTTCTGGGTTACTAAATAGCTTGTGAACAGACTACAGAGGTTTCAGAATGCCACCTTCTGACTGAAGAAAAGTGATCATGTTTCAGAAGTTTGTCATTATCTCCAGTGGCTCCCAGGCCCATCGTACATTAGTAATTTCTATATTTCAACTACATGTCTACATCAGTTAGACTCTATTTACTTGACAGCTAAAATGTATCACTAGTCTTCAGTTCATGAACTCAGGAGTAAGCAGAACATTAGTTTGAATACACATAAGCAAACACAACCTGCTTACACTGGGTGGTCTCTTTTTTTCTGAATAAGTACCTTACCGCAAGACATTGGGGCCGATTCTGATTCCGGTCGGAAGGGCTCCGACCGACAGTCGGAGCCCTTCCGACCAATTCGGATCATGTCGGCCGGATTCCTTTCTGACCGAGCCATTCCGATGGGCTCAGTCGGAAATGAATCCGACACGGATTTTCGGATTGTGGACGACAGGCTCGGAGAGCCCGTCCGCCATCCGGAAATCTTCCAGTACTGCCCCGGCCGCCTCTTTGCGACCGAGGGAGTACGATGGCAGTTTTTCACTGCCTTTTTCGTGCCAGTGCCAGTGCCGCTCAGAATGCATGCTTGTATTGTGTTGGATACGAGTGCAACCGAACCCTATTCTGTCGCATCGTACTAGCAGGGCCGTAACCCACAACAGCAGGTCGGTCGGTTACGGCTCCTGCCCTATGTCAGACGGACCTGTGTCCGTCCGACATCGGAATCGGCCCCATTATGTTTCAACAACGCAGGGAGGCTTAAAAAAAAAGCTGAAGCACCATAGGTAAATACAGTGTTTAGGCCAGTTCCAAGAGACCTTATACATTCAATGGTGACGAGCACTATACACATGTGGTCACTAGCTTTCATTTTAAAAGGATAATGTGACAGACTAAACAGACAAACTAAAACTGCACTAACTGACATAAAAAAGAACTTCTCACCGTGAACGAAGCTAAATAAGCTGCCCTCATCCTCCCACATCTTTCATCCGTTCATGACATGATGATCCAGGCTATTCCTCTTATGACTCAAAGATTCACGTGGTGTGACCATCCCAGCCTTGCAATTGATGCATTTTTTTTTTACATCTGACAGCACTCTACAGATACATATTGGTCCCACAGTTTTATCCACATGCATGATGACATTTGGCATACCACATCTTGTCTGTTCAATGCGTGCATGTTCCCACTGACAAAAATGCTGGGAATTATCACAGAATATTCCAAACATATGCAGCGCAGCACACCCAAATGATCATCAGCTTGGAAAACAATTTGTGTAGTGCATGCAAACAAATATGACCTAATATCTAGTTCAAATTTGCCAATTAATTAAATAATATTTCCTCTGCCTTAAATAGCTCAAAAATGGAAACAATAATGATATGTGGAACCAATTAAAGTTCAGGCCCCTATGACTGGTTCAGCTATATTAGAGCACGCTCATCTCCTCCTCAACACCACCAAGGAAGTAAAACATCTAAGAGTCATCCTTAATGCTTATTTGCTTTTGTACTTCAGATGATGGCCAGTGATTCAATGTACTAATTTCCAAATATCCATGCATCAGATAATACTTCCTCTCCTTCAAACTCAATACAAATCAGAGTTAGTATGATCCATGATAATGACAAGGGCAGAGTAATGTAGCATCATATACTCTGGACTTCCCAAGAAACCTACAGTCAGATTATGCAGAGTTCGAAACCAGGCAGAACAACTCTGGGTTTTTATTAGATCCCGGTAGATGGTCTGCCATTCTGCCAGTGCAGCTGAAGCCCTCTGTTCACCAGTTAAGCATCGAATGAACCACCAGATACTGGGTGCTCTGCGTGCTGTGGGAGATCACAGAAAATGCTCCCACCAACATGCCAGAAGGCCTTTTGATGTAAATCCATTGCTGGTTGGGCTGCCATGTTGTGGCCATGGCTGCCAGACTTTACAGAAACAAACCAGCAAAGCAGGGGGCATCTATCTTTACAAGATAAAATATATGTCCATGACACCGTGGGCGATTTCTCCAAGTCCATTATGTTAATGCTTGCATTTTTCATGTTCTTGGCCCCAAGATTTACATGATGTTCATGCACATGAAAAATAAACTGTGAAAGGCCTTTCCAAAATAAAGTAGACCTCCTGATGCTATATGGCCGGTAGTCGACCTGTGGTGGATAGACCAAAAACTGTAGGTTTCCTCCAGAGGAGTCAGCTGAGGCCCATTTTTCAGAAACCAAGTGATTGCTCCACCTCTAAGTGAGGTGAGGGAATAGTGCATTGGGGGTCAAGCTATCTGCTGAATTTTGGTGGACGTCCTGTATGCGCCAGTACCTAAGTGGCTTCTTACATCTCAGAATATGTTAAACTAGTACTGAAATCGCTCCAGTGGATACTGAATTAAATGTAAAGGCTTTCATACCATTCACAAGACATACTGCAGACTAGGCCTGAGTCGTGTACAAAAATGAGTTCCTCACTATATCCCAAGCTAGGACTATCAATCAGCCACCTTTAACTTGATCTAACCAAAAACAGCTTAAACATAATGGAAAGTTTCTGGGTGCAGAAGTCCCCAAATTATGGAACAAACCTAGGGCCTGATTCACACACTGCATTTTGTAGTACAGAATGTAAGTTTATTACTTAAGCCCTCATTACGAGTGGGGGTACTTTTCTAATCCCTGTGCAAACTATTTTTTACACAGGAATTGGAAATAAAAGATTTGTGGTAGTAACCACGTGTCTCACAATTTTTCCCAGGTACATATCAGAAATGTGAAACCTGACGAATTTTACCAGTAAATACAGGTACATAAAGATGTTGGTGCCCAAAGCACTAAAATCCGCATGTTAGGCCCCGTTTTAAAGTGCAAAACTTGTAATCTGCAATAATTGTCACACCTTTTAAATTCCAATCCCCATAGTATTGGATTTTAAAAGGTGCAATAATAATCCCCTTCCCAGCCAGACCTTCTTGTGATGAGTAATTTGTAGTGTATGCAGGACTGACCAGGGGAGTGGTTAGATAAAGGGGAATACTTACTACTAAATTGGAGGGGGTTAGGAAGGGCTAAGGAGTGGTTTAGGGAGAGACAGACACCCACCCACAAACAAACCTTTCTAAACCATTCTCTTGGGCTCTTCACCCTCCACCTTCCCCTTTACTCATCCCAAACCACCTCCAACTGCTATGAGCTAAAAAAAAAAAACTCTTTCTAGACCCTTCCCTCTTTTATCCCTCCACTGTCATTTTCAATCCAACTACCAGACTAGCATGTCCACCGCTCAAATTTATTTCATATTTCCCTATGCTAATTCCCCACTAATCCTTTTTGAGTTCTGGGGTAGCGTGCTACCTGCCGAAAAACAATTCAACACCTCATCAAGGGTAGCGAGAGCTATATAAATAAAACCCCTTCTCTCCTTTATCACTCCACTATTCTTTTTGAATCCAAATAACAAACTCATATGTCCACTGCTCAAATTAATTTCCCATTTTCCTATAATAATTCACCACTAATCGTCTTTGGGTTCTGGAGGGGTGTGCTACTTGCCGAAAAAGCACTTTGAAGCCTTGTCAGGGGTAGTAAGCACTATATAAATGCAATTACAATTGCTATTTACAAACAGCACTTCTAAATTTAATGCAGCCAAAAAGGACCCAAAACAGTAGTAAATGTACGTAAACTCAGATCTGGAGTAAGCCCAGCAAGACACATGGCCAGTCAATGCAAATGCAACAGACTCTCATAGAAAATAATGGAGTCAGGGACTTAAAACTGAACCCATTGGAAATAAATACATTAATTAATTTTGACTTTAAAAATATACACATTTCGTTTAGTGTTAAAAAAGTATATACATTTAAAAAATATATATTATTTTATTGTCAATATTTAGATAAACTTGTTTAACTTTTATAAATAAATGTAATTTCGTTTTTTTAAATTAAATTATTTTAAATTAATTCTATATATACCTTTTTGTAATGTATAATACACAATCAGTAACTGTAAGAATGTAATATGTTTAAATTGTTTGAATATTTAATTTTGTTCTACAAATTAGCTTATATCAAAATTGAACATAAAAAATATTACATACACATACTGTTCTATTTACATTTTGTGGCATAGGCGTACCCGCCGTCGCCACTACATTTTCCACAGTCCTTTGGGGCAACTTGCTGGTGTGACGAGCGGTGTGCGACCTACTTTTCCTCAATTTAAACGGCTTCCTTAAGCTAACGGGCTGACGAGCCTTGAGTCTGCACCTGCGCGCCAGGAGAGGTACTTGACCTGCTTTTAATTACATTTGGCAGTCCACGCGGCACCCCTTTACATTGACCTGCTCCCTGCTGACGAGAGGCAACTACCTCGAAACACGTGTCCAGGGATGGCTAACTCATACACATACTGTTCTATTTACATTTTGTGGCATAGGCGTACCCGCCGTCGCCACTACATTTTCCACAGTCCTTTGGGGCAACTTGCTGGTGTGACGAGCGGTGTGCGACCTACTTTTCCTCAATTTAAACGGCTTCCTTAAGCTAACGGGCTGACGAGCCTTGAGTCTGCACCTGCGCGCCAGGAGAGGTACTTGACCTGCTTTTAATTACATTTGGCAGTCCACGCGGCACCCCTTTACATTGACCTGCTCCCTGCTGACGAGAGGCAACTACCTCGAAACACGTGTCCAGGGATGGCTAACGCATACACATACTGTTCTATTTACATTTTGTGGCATAGGCGTACCCGCCGTCGCCACTACATTTTCCACAGTCCTTTGGGGCAACTTGCTGGTGTGACGAGCGGTGTGCGACCTACTTTTCCTCAATTTAAACGGCTTCCTTAAGCTAACGGGCTGACGAGCCTTGAGTCTGCACCTGCGCGCCAGGAGAGGTACTTGACCTGCTTTTAATTACATTTGGCAGTCCACGCGGCACCCCTTTACATTGACCTGCTCCCTGCTGACGAGAGGCAACTACCTCGAAACACGTGTCCAGGGATGGCTAACGCATACACATACTGTTCTATTTACATTTTGTGGCATAGGCGTACCCGCCGTCGCCACTACATTTTCCACAGTCCTTTGGGGCAACTTGCTGGTGTGACGAGCGGTGTGCGACCTACTTTTCCTCAATTTAAACGGCTTCCTTAAGCTAACGGGCTGACGAGCCTTGAGTCTGCACCTGCGCGCCAGGAGAGGTACTTGACCTGCTTTTAATTACATTTGGCAGTCCACGCGGCACCCCTTTACATTGACCTGCTCCCTGCTGACGAGAGGCAACTACCTCGAAACACGTGTCCAGGGATGGCTAACGCATACACATACTGTTCTATTTACATTTTGTGGCATAGGCGTACCCGCCGTCGCCACTACATTTTCCACAGTCCTTTGGGGCAACTTGCTGGTGTGACGAGCGGTGTGCGACCTACTTTTCCTCAATTTAAACGGCTTCCTTAAGCTAACGGGCTGACGAGCCTTGAGTCTGCACCTGCGCGCCAGGAGAGGTACTTGACCTGCTTTTAATTACATTTGGCAGTCCACGCGGCACCCCTTTACATTGACCTGCTCCCTGCTGACGAGAGGCAACTACCTCGAAACACGTCTCCAGGGATGGCTAACGCATACACATACTGTTCTATTTACATTTTGTGGCATAGGCGTACCCGCCGTCGCCACTACATTTTCCACAGTCCTTTGGGGCAACTTGCTGGTGTGACGAGCGGTGTGCGACCTACTTTTCCTCAATTTAAACGGCTTCCTTAAGCTAACGGGCTGACGAGCCTTGAGTCTGCACCTGCGCGCCAGGAGAGGTACTTGACCTGCTTTTAATTACATTTGGCAGTCCACGCGGCACCCCTTTACATTGACCTGCTCCCTGCTGACGAGAGGCAACTACCTCGAAACACGTGTCCAGGGATGGCTAACGCATACACATACTGTTCTATTTACATTTTGTGGCATAGGCGTACCCGCCGTCGCCACTACATTTTCCACAGTCCTTTGGGGCAACTTGCTGGTGTGACGAGCGGTGTGCGACCTACTTTTCCTCAATTTAAACGGCTTCCTTAAGCTAACGGGCTGACGAGCCTTGAGTCTGCACCTGCGCGCCAGGAGAGGTACTTGACCTGCTTTTAATTACATTTGGCAGTCCACGCGGCACCCCTTTACATTGACCTGCTCCCTGCTGACGAGAGGCAACTACCTCGAAACACGTGTCCAGGGATGGCTAACGCATACACATACTGTTCTATTTACATTTTGTGGCATAGGCGTACCCGCCGTCGCCACTACATTTTCCACAGTCCTTTGGGGCAACTTGCTGGTGTGACGAGCGGTGTGCGACCTACTTTTCCTCAATTTAAACGGCTTCCTTAAGCTAACGGGCTGACGAGCCTTGAGTCTGCACCTGCGCGCCAGGAGAGGTACTTGACCTGCTTTTAATTACATTTGGCAGTCCACGCGGCACCCCTTTACATTGACCTGCTCCCTGCTGACGAGAGGCAACTACCTCGAAACACGTGTCCAGGGATGGCTAACGCATACACATACTGTTCTATTTACATTTTGTGGCATAGGCGTACCCGCCGTCGCCACTACATTTTCCACAGTCCTTTGGGGCAACTTGCTGGTGTGACGAGCGGTGTGCGACCTACTTTTCCTCAATTTAAACGGCTTCCTTAAGCTAACGGGCTGACGAGCCTTGAGTCTGCACCTGCGCGCCAGGAGAGGTACTTGACCTGCTTTTAATTACATTTGGCAGTCCACGCGGCACCCCTTTACATTGACCTGCTCCCTGCTGACGAGAGGCAACTACCTCGAAACACGTGTCCAGGGATGGCTAACGCATACACATACTGTTCTATTTACATTTTGTGGCATAGGCGTACCCGCCGTCGCCACTACATTTTCCACAGTCCTTTGGGGCAACTTGCTGGTGTGACGAGCGGTGTGCGACCTACTTTTCCTCAATTTAAACGGCTTCCTTAAGCTAACGGGCTGACGAGCCTTGAGTCTGCACCTGCGCGCCAGGAGAGGTACTTGACCTGCTTTTAATTACATTTGGCAGTCCACGCGGCACCCCTTTACATTGACCTGCTCCCTGCTGACGAGAGGCAACTACCTCGAAACACGTGTCCAGGGATGGCTAACGCATACACATACTGTTCTATTTACATTTTGTGGCATAGGCGTACCCGCCGTCGCCACTACATTTTCCACAGTCCTTTGGGGCAACTTGCTGGTGTGACGAGCGGTGTGCGACCTACTTTTCCTCAATTTAAACGGCTTCCTTAAGCTAACGGGCTGACGAGCCTTGAGTCTGCACCTGCGCGCCAGGAGAGGTACTTGACCTGCTTTTAATTACATTTGGCAGTCCACGCGGCACCCCTTTACATTGACCTGCTCCCTGCTGACGAGAGGCAACTACCTCGAAACACGTGTCCAGGGATGGCTAACGCATACACATACTGTTCTATTTACATTTTGTGGCATAGGCGTACCCGCCGTCGCCACTACATTTTCCACAGTCCTTTGGGGCAACTTGCTGGTGTGACTAGCGGTGTGCGACCTACTTTTCCTCAATTTAAACGGCTTCCTTAAGCTAACGGGCTGACGAGCCTTGAGTCTGCACCTGCGCGCCAGGAGAGGTACTTGACCTGCTTTTAATTACATTTGGCAGTCCACGCGGCACCCCTTTACATTGACCTGCTCCTTGCTGACGAGAGGCAACTACCTCGAAACACGTGTCCAGGGATGGCTAACGCATACACATACTGTTCTATTTACATTTTGTGGCATAGGCATACCCGCCGTCGCCACTACATTTTCCACAGTCCTTTGGGGCAACTTGCTGGTGTGACGAGCGGTGTGCGACCTACTTTTCCTCAATTTAAACGGCTTCCTTAAGCTAACGGGCTGACGAGCCTTGAGTCTGCACCTGCGCGCCAGGAGAGGTACTTGACCTGCTTTTAATTACATTTGGCAGTCCACGCGGCACCCCTTTACATTGACCTGCTCCCTGCTGACGAGAGGCAACTACCTCGAAACACGTGTCCAGGGATGGCTAACGCATACACATACTGTTCTATTTACATTTTGTGGCATAGGCGTACCCGCCGTTGCCACTACATTTTCCACAGTCCTTTGGGGCAACTTGCTGGTGTGACGAGCGGTGTGCGACCTACTTTTCCTCAATTTAAACGGCTTCCTTAAGCTAACGGGCTGACGAGCCTTGAGTCTGCACCTGCGCGCCAGGAGAGGTACTTGACCTGCTTTTAATTACATTTGGCAGTCCACGCGGCACCCCTTTACATTGACCTGCTCCCTGCTGACGAGAGGCAACTACCTCGAAACACGTGTCCAGGGATGGCTAACGCATACACATACTGTTCTATTTACATTTTGTGGCATAGGCGTACCCGCCGTCGCCACTACATTTTCCACAGTCCTTTGGGGCAACTTGCTGGTGTGACGAGCGGTGTGCGACCTACTTTTCCTCAATTTAAACGGCTTCCTTAAGCTAACGGGCTGACGAGCCTTGAGTCTGCACCTGCGCGCCAGGAGAGGTACTTGACCTGCTTTTAATTACATTTGGCAGTCCACGCGGCACCCCTTTACATTGACCTGCTCCCTGCTGACGAGAGGCAACTACCTCGAAACACGTGTCCAGGGATGGCTAACGCATACACATACTGTTCTATTTACATTTTGTGGCATAGGCGTACCCGCCGTCGCCACTACATTTTCCACAGTCCTTTGGGGCAACTTGCTGGTGTGACGAGCGGTGTGCGACCTACTTTTCCTCAATTTAAACGGCTTCCTTAAGCTAACGGGCTGACGAGCCTTGAGTCTGCACCTGCGCGCCAGGAGAGGTACTTGACCTGCTTTTAATTACATTTGGCAGTCCACGCGGCACCCCTTTACATTGACCTGCTCCCTGCTGACGAGAGGCAACTACCTCGAAACACGTGTCCAGGGATGGCTAACGCATACACATACTGTTCTATTTACATTTTGTGGCATAGGCGTACCCGCCGTCGCCACTACATTTTCCACAGTCCTTTGGGGCAACTTGCTGGTGTGACGAGCGGTGTGCGACCTACTTTTCCTCAATTTAAACGGCTTCCTTAAGCTAACGGGCTGACGAGCCTTGAGTCTGCACCTGCGCGCCAGGAGAGGTACTTGACCTGCTTTTAATTACATTTGGCAGTCCACGCGGCACCCCTTTACATTGACCTGCTCCCTGCTGACGAGAGGCAACTACCTCGAAACACGTGTCCAGGGATGGCTAACGCATACACATACTGTTCTATTTACATTTTGTGGCATAGGCGTACCCGCCGTCGCCACTACATTTTCCACAGTCCTTTGGGGCAACTTGCTGGTGTGACGAGCGGTGTGCGACCTACTTTTCCTCAATTTAAACGGCTTCCTTAAGCTAACGGGCTGACGAGCCTTGAGTCTGCACCTGCGCGCCAGGAGAGGTACTTGACCTGCTTTTAATTACATTTGGCAGTCCACGCGGCACCCCTTTACATTGACCTGCTCCCTGCTGACGAGAGGCAACTACCTCGAAACACGTGTCCAGGGATGGCTAACGCATACACATACTGTTCTATTTACATTTTGTGGCATAGGCGTACCCGCCGTCGCCACTACATTTTCCACAGTCCTTTGGGGCAACTTGCTGGTGTGACGAGCGGTGTGCGACCTACTTTTCCTCAATTTAAACGGCTTCCTTAAGCTAACGGGCTGACGAGCCTTGAGTCTGCACCTGCGCGCCAGGAGAGGTACTTGACCTGCTTTTAATTACATTTGGCAGTCCACGCGGCACCCCTTTACATTGACCTGCTCCCTGCTGATGAGAGGCAACTACCTCGAAACACGTGTCCAGGGATGGCTAACGCATACACATACTGTTCTATTTACATTTTGTGGCATAGGCGTACCCGCCGTCGCCACTACATTTTCCACAGTCCTTTGGGGCAACTTGCTGGTGTGACGAGCGGTGTGCGACCTACTTTTCCTCAATTTAAACGGCTTCCTTAAGCTAACGGGCTGACGAGCCTTGAGTCTGCACCTGCGCGCCAGGAGAGGTACTTGACCTGCTTTTAATTACATTTGGCAGTCCACGCGGCACCCCTTTACATTGACCTGCTCCCTGCTGACGAGAGGCAACTACCTCGAAACACGTGTCCAGGGATGGCTAACGCATACACATACTGTTCTATTTACATTTTGTGGCATAGGCGTACCCGCCGTCGCCACTACATTTTCCACAGTCCTTTGGGGCAACTTGCTGGTGTGACGAGCGGTGTGCGACCTACTTTTCCTCAATTTAAACGGCTTCCTTAAGCTAACGGGCTGACGAGCCTTGAGTCTGCACCTGCGCGCCAGGAGAGGTACTTGACCTGCTTTTAATTACATTTGGCAGTCCACGCGGCACCCCTTTACATTGACCTGCTCCCTGCTGACGAGAGGCAACTACCTCGAAACACGTGTCCAGGGATGGCTAACGCATACACATACTGTTCTATTTACATTTTGTGGCATAGGCGTACCCGCCGTCGCCACTACATTTTCCACAGTCCTTTGGGGCAACTTGCTGGTGTGACGAGCGGTGTGCGACCTACTTTTCCTCAATTTAAACGGCTTCCTTAAGCTAACGGGCTGACGAGCCTTGAGTCTGCACCTGCGCGCCAGGAGAGGTACTTGACCTGCTTTTAATTACATTTGGCAGTCCACGCGGCACCCCTTTACATTGACCTGCTCCCTGCTGACGAGAGGCAACTACCTCGAAACACGTGTCCAGGGATGGCTAACGCATACACATACTGTTCTATTTACATTTTGTGGCATAGGCGTACCCGCCGTCGCCACTACATTTTCCACAGTCCTTTGGGGCAACTTGCTGGTGTGACGAGCGGTGTGCGACCTACTTTTCCTCAATTTAAACGGCTTCCTTAAGCTAACGGGCTGACGAGCCTTGAGTCTGCACCTGCGCGCCAGGAGAGGTACTTGACCTGCTTTTAATTACATTTGGCAGTCCACGCGGCACCCCTTTACATTGACCTGCTCCCTGCTGACGAGAGGCAACTACCTCGAAACACGTGTCCAGGGATGGCTAACGCATACACATACTGTTCTATTTACATTTTGTGGCATAGGCGTACCCGCCGTCGCCACTACATTTTCCACAGTCCTTTGGGGCAACTTGCTGGTGTGACGAGCGGTGTGCGACCTACTTTTCCTCAATTTAAACGGCTTCCTTAAGCTAACGGGCTGACGAGCCTTGAGTCTGCACCTGCGCGCCAGGAGAGGTACTTGACCTGCTTTTAATTACATTTGGCAGTCCACGCGGCACCCCTTTACATTGACCTGCTCCCTGCTGACGAGAGGCAACTACCTCGAAACACGTGTCCAGGGATGGCTAACGCATACACATACTGTTCTATTTACATTTTGTGGCATAGGCGTACCCGCCGTCGCCACTACATTTTCCACAGTCCTTTGGGGCAACTTGCTGGTGTGACGAGCGGTGTGCGACCTACTTTTCCTCAATTTAAACGGCTTCCTTAAGCTAACGGGCTGACGAGCCTTGAGTCTGCACCTGCGCGCCAGGAGAGGTACTTGACCTGCTTTTAATTACATTTGGCAGTCCACGCGGCACCCCTTTACATTGACCTGCTCCCTGCTGACGAGAGGCAACTACCTCGAAACACGTGTCCAGGGATGGCTAACGCATACACATACTGTTCTATTTACATTTTGTGGCATAGGCGTACCCGCCGTCGCCACTACATTTTCCACAGTCCTTTGGGGCAACTTGCTGGTGTGACGAGCGGTGTGCGACCTACTTTTCCTCAATAAAAAATATTTTTTCTATTTTAACGATTTTTTTTTACATTTTCCGAATACTTTACCATTGGGTGCTCTCTGTCCCACTGGTGGAGATCTCTACCTACATGTGAAAAACTACTAGCAGTAACTTTCCACTATTAACTTCATTTAAATTAAATATCTAATTAAGCTACATATATTAAAATCAAATGAATTGTTTATTTATTAAAACAATCACACCTGAAGGAAATTGTTTGTATATACTTACTCTGTATTAAAAATTACAAAATATTATGCATACAACTTATCAAAATAATTAATTTATTAATTATGAATAAAAAGGTTAACACATTTCATCATAATTATAAAATATAAAAATATATTTTTAACATTAAATTAAATGTTATATTTTTTTAAGTTGAAATCTATTAATTTATTTTAACATTATTTGTTTTGGAGTTCACTTTTAAGTCCCGGCTTCTAGTAGTGTCTATGAGAGAGTGTTGCAGTGCCAGTGGTTGGCCATGTGTGGCGCTGGACTTATTCTATTAATTTGTAGTAACTTTACGCTCATAAATGTAGCTTCACCCCCCCCTGTTTCAGGGGGCGGACATGTAAGTCCACAGTTTGTAGTAAATTTACACATAGAAATGATAAGTAGCCAAAAGTAATAAAGGTATCACTAAGTATAAGAGTAAATCTACATGTGTAGATTTACTCATGTAAAAATGTACCTATGTGAACAGTCCCCTGAGTACCCATCTTAGGTTAAACACAATCACTTACACTTCTGAAAACTGTGAATTTTCAAACCCGTCTTCAATTAAGCACTCTTCAATGGGTAACTGTAGAAGGAGGTCAAATAGGAATACTGTCCTCCCAACTTCCCTACAAGGTTCACTTTATCAGCATTGCTTTACTGTACAGTGCAATGTATTTCTAACACTTCGTCCACTGCAAGGTGACAATGTAACACTTTACAAAACTCTGTTTATAGAAAACTAAAATACTTCTATAATGTATTCATGCCAGATAAAACCAAGTGGACCTGCTCATTTGTGGCTGTGTGTCACCACCTAATCTCTCAGCACATCCAGGGGCAAATGTATCAAAGGGTTGTGCTGTCATTGCATCATGCAAAGGGGTGCAAGAGCAACGCAACTCTTAAGTTAGATTTATCGAGTCATGCAAAGCGACCTTGTGTGGTTCTGTGTGGTTTGATAAATCTAGAGAAACATAACACAGCACAAATCTCTGAGATGCATGACTGTGCCCCAGGAGACATTCCATGGGTGGAGCGTGGGTTTTCCCATTCACCACCCATGGATATTTGAGCATTCCCAGATTTACCATTATTGATAGACCTGGGAATGCGTAAAATACTATGCATCCCCAGGAGAGGTGTAACAAGTAGAAATATCTTTAGTTCTCCTAGTTTTTTTCCTCTTTCAATACATGTTGCATTCTGCAGGACACATAGAAAGAGGAAAATGCCTCTGGGAAATGTTTTTGTATAGGAATGTGTCTGTTACCGCACAGAAACAATCCTGCTTACAGTGCAGGCTCCCTTGCGCAATTGTGCAAGGGTGCCTGTATTGGCGGCAGGGCGCACATTGTGCGCCAGCTCTAGGAAATGACAGGAATGTATAGTATAATGCTAAGTACGGCACATTCCTGCACTTTCCCTATCATGCAGCCCAGCGCAGCAAGGTGGCTTGCTGCACTGCATGATTATTTGATAAATATGCCCCATTATACAAAGACACACTGTGCAGACCATTTGACATGTGCCCGGTTTCTATTGGACTCTGTTGGCTTTTGATTAAGCCATAATTATACAACGACGCTTATGTTTTGCAAATGAGAACTTTTTCCATGCAGGCTCATCAGCTTTGTTTGCCTTTTATCTTCAAAGGCATGTAGCAGATTGTACATATGCATAACTGTTGCTTCCTTTGTTCCATGCCATTAGAATTTCATTGCAAACGGACCAGCAGCAGGAATGGGCAGGATGCAAAACAGGAGCCATCATCAAGGGTGGGCAATGGATACGTTTGGCCACTTAAAAGAAAATGTTAAGTCACTAAATTGTGGGCAGGGACAGAATAAGCTGTGAGCATTCACTAATGTGGAGAGGATGTGGCCTCACGGCTAGAGTGGTCGACTTTGAAGCTGGGGAACCGGGTCCAAGTCTCCACAGGAACGCTCAAAATCCTGTGATTCTGGTCAAATCACTTAATGTCCCTGTGCCAAACAAAAATGAATGTGTCCATCGTAACGCAAGTGGTGCTCATGAAAAGTGCTCAGATAACTTCGGGCAAAGTTCGCGATATAAAACAATCCGAAAAAACCCCAAAACAAATGGGTGACAATGTAAATGTCAACTGTTGGTTGATGCATATTTCTGGTCAGATTTGATATTGCAGTAACACAAGGAGATTGTGTCAGCACAGCAAGTGAATTTACTTCACTGCGCTGCGCGAAAGGGAAAGAGCAGAACTGCCATACCTTCAAAGATATGATACGTTTCTGCTCTTTCCTAACACTGGTGCACTTGTGGCTGCCTAGTGCCAATTCAGGAACACTTACTTTATTTTGCAAGGGTGGCTGCATTGTGGCCAGGATGGTTTGTGTGCAGGAAGGAATCCCTTCCTTCACAAAAGCTATCCTTTGAAGCTATTTTCTCTTCGTATGTGTAGTCCAGAAGAAAGCACACAGGTAAAGTGAAAAAAAACAAGTGAAATAAAGATATTTCTTCTCGCTACTCCAGCCTCATGTAGACGCACCATTTTTGGAGCAAATCCATGGTTATAAGTCTTTGTAAGTAAGGGTTTGCATCAAAATACATGGGTGGATGCAGGACACACCATCCACCACCCATGTAACACTTACCTGATGCAAAGGAATGCAAAGCGTTCCTTTTTCTTTGCAAAGCCACATAATTCAGGATTTGCGTGGCTTTGTAAGTCCAAATATAGATTTTTTGTTGGGGCGGCGCAAACCCAACACAAACTCTTAGTAAACCTGAGTCCGAATATTTATGTTCACAAATTTTAGAGGTGGAAATGAAAAATCTTGCAAACGTATTATTTAGGGGTAATATACTCATAAAACTATAAGCTGCTGCAGGTCATGAAAGTGACTTTATGCCAGCTTTGTCTCTTCCTCCAACAGCAATGAGGGCCCGATTCACAAAGACTGGATTACAAAATTGGATAATTGCGGCATTAGTATTACTCCTGTTCTCAGAATACACTGCTGACTGTTTTGGGAAGAGTAAAGAATTCCATGAATACTCCTGGAAAACTATAAGAGTCATTGGGGGATATTTTCGAGAATGTGTGATAACTATCGCAAATTTAGCTTAACGCAACTTTGCATATCGCAGTCTATCGTGGGAAAATAACGCCGTATTAACGTAGTGTTCTCAACCTGGTGGTACCATGCGATAGTCCCACGATAATGCGTCAAATGACCACGTTAAAATGAACGCGATGCCGCAAAAAGGCAAAACACGAACATGAATAAAGTTACGATGAGGCCAACCGCGATACAAAAATCAGCGATAACCAGCGACAGACCTGTAATTCCTACGGGTCATGCGGGAAAATGCACTATAAAAGCTGAACAAGAAAAACACACCATAAACAAAATAAACTGCGTAGCAACATGGATGCACCCGTAACGAGTGCCCAGGTCAACACAAAACCCACAAGCCTCACAGACCACAAGTAAGGAACCTCGGGTCGGGGGGCCAAGTAGAAGAGGAAGAGGAAGACAACCGGATTGTCGTCACGGAGGTGACAGAACATTAACACTAACTGTCCGTGACCTCCACAGTGTCATTGGCAACACAGACAGAAAAATGGCATTCCATTGTGAATGCAGTCGGAGTGTTGAGGAGGCCAAGATGCGCTGGCAAGATGTGAAAAGCCAAACCAAGCAGAACCCCGATGCCAACAGGAAGGCAGCAACGGCGAATGGAGGAGGGAGTCCTGCGCCACAGGAGGAGCTGGAGCAAATGGTGGCCACAGTCATCAGTGTGGCGACGGTGCAAGGAGTCGGCAGTCCGGACACTGCTGGACATGACCTGACACAACATCAACAGTAGCAAACAGGGACTGGGGGGTCGGGGGGGCACAATGGCACACATGCACAATGACGTATAGCACACCGCACACCAACAATGACCCTGGGTCATGTCCCTGATCCCTGTGGCACACTGCAGCACACATACAAACATCAAGTAGGCCCCCGTCCACCATGTGCCCAAAGGGGTCCCACCCCACACATCACCAATTCCACAACACACACATGCACCCGTGCAAAACACAGCAAAGATGCGCATTTGTGAGTCACACTGACAATGCAAGTTACACCTGGCTATTGGTTAGCAGGCGTGCTTACGAGTAGAATGGTGGAGCAGGTTGTGCGCAGCATAATTTATTTTATGGAGCCGTTATTGTGCGCGAAGTGCCTATTACAACCGCTTTTGAGCTCCTTCCACCGCAGGCGAGAATGGTAGGGAGAGAAAGAAACTGAAAGACTGGGAAGTGCGACTGTTCTGTCAGGGAGATGGAGCGGCTGGAGCAGAATATGAGCTGAATCACCTGACAAGTATTGTACATTAACAATCATCTGTGCCATTGACATTTTTCGTTTTCCTAAGTGGAATACAATTGAATCTACACATACTTAACTTTGAGCCCTGAAGAAGTCTCGATAAAGATGAAACGCGTTGGCTAAAAGATTCACTTTTATGGTCTTTGGATTTTAAGCATTTGAATACATTTGAATAAAGAACACTTATTTTCCACTACAAGCAAATTTTGGACCTGCTTCTTCTATTGGTCGCTATGGATGTTCCATGTCCTAATTAATTGCAATGAGACTTTTTCAAATGATGGGTGCTAATTCCGTTTTCTGTCATTGATTCTGTTTGGGTTCACCCAATAGGAAGTGGAGAAGGGTGCACTTCCTGGTTTTTTCAGCACCATCACAATATTATTAGACCACTATTAGTAATAGGTGCAGGATCTTTGCCTTAACCCTTTGTGTGTTTTGTTAATCACCACATGACGAGCAGCATGGCTGGTGTACAATCACCATGACATTGTGCACGCCACAAGACTGAGCTGGCTGAGTGTGGACCACATCCGAAAAGGAGCAGGTCACACTCTGACACATCCACATGCACAAACAACCCTGACGTCAACAATACATCTGCAGAAAAACAATGCACAAGAGTACAAAAACCGCACAAGAGCACAAATGACCCAAGTCAACAACATCTCAGCACCGTAAAGGCACACAAGTCAAAGGCACACCGCCTCAAAGGGATAAGGAGCAGCAAAATCTGAACTGCAGGGGCAACTCTCCCACAATGCAGCACACATACATAGCAATCACATAGCAATCACAGCACATCAACATTGACTACAATGTCGTACGAGGTGTAACTATTTCACTACAGAACAGAGGACACAACTGGTGCTGCTTGTGCGTAGTAACTGGCCAATCACATCTGGCATAGCAGGAAACTGATATAACAATGTACGAGTACAACCTCACATCCGTCATGTAGTCGAAATGTCCACTGTCTCCCATCAAATAGCCAGTTCCTCCAAAAAAGTCACAATGTACAGTGTCATGCTGTTTGTATGTAAAATTGAACAATGCGTCAACATACATGCCAACACAATGTCCACAAGCATCTCCCCTTCACATTGCAGAGGGACAATGAACACCTCCAGCAGAGCAGACCAGACAACTCCACAGTGATGCTGAAGAGGACCTCCACACTTCCGACACCGACGCCCTACAACAGTTTATGGACATCTTAGGCAATCAACCTCCAGAAGCAGGGCAGCCCAGCTGCATTGAGGATACCCCACCCCCTGCACAGACAACTCAGCTGGGCGCCCCCACCACCACGGCTGGCGCCCAGCAGCCCACCGAAGCACACATCGCATTCCAAGGCCAGGTGTCAGACTGACAGAAGGGGGTGGCCGAACAGTTGCGGGTGGGGTTCTACCTCATGGAAGCCAAACTAGATCACATACATGGGTGTCAAAGTCCCATCAGGGACCATCTACACTCCCCAACAGTGACCCACACTGCAACAGAGACACATGCCTTTGCACATTTCCAGTACTGAACCACACCCAGAGCCACCGGATAATCAGCCACACCCCCACGCTGGACTGGCGTACGCTGGCCCAGTTCACTCCTCTTACGTATTGAGTGTGGGGCGACAAAGCTACTTGTGCAAGATCTCATCCGCTGCCTGCGGTGACATGGCTGCGTCCGCTGTACACAGCACAATGTAATGTTGTAGGGCCCGGGGCACTAATGCATACATAATGAGCACACGGACACATTCAGATATTTCATTAAACTGGCTACGGGCACGTGCGCTCGACACCTTTATTGCCATGGTCACATGCACAGTGACACATGTGCTGGATGTGTGTGGGGTGAGTGTAAGCCAGCCTTCATGGAGTTGTTGGGGCTGGCAACAACTTGAACAGTGATCACAATTAAAGCAGAAACAGAAAACACCAGCATAACAGAAACAACTGTGAAGCATCATGGTGGTAGCCGGAGAAAGTACAGTGTTCTCCCAATATTTAAGCAGAATGGTCCATGATTTGTGGTGTACTGAGTTAGTGGCACCTGAAGACCTGAACAGGGTATCAAGATGATGATGGCACCCACGACAGGTGTGAGCACCTGTTGTCTGGAGTTGGTCCTGGTGGTGGTGGCGTGTGCATCCAGCCGTGATGCGACATCCCGGCAGGTCAGGACTCGATTTGATGTGTGAGCCCAGGTGGACCGCAAGTGAGGCTGACGGCAGAGGACAGCGCAGGGCCACAGACATATGGCCTTGATGACCCCCAATCCATTGACCCAGAGGACATCCAATATGCTATCAGACAGGGTCCATGACTTGAGCTGCACAGAGTTAGTGGCCCCGGATGCACTGCGCCGGCATAGGCACCCCGCCACGGGACGATGACTTGCGGTGCAGTGATATCGAGGCACGCGAGGTGAGCGGGTCCTCGTTGATGTCAAAGGTGAATGTAGCGGAGGTTTGCGGTGGACAGTGGAAGGTGTCCTCTGGGGCATGATGCAGAGGGCAGAAGCCGGCCGGAAGTGGCAAATGGAGGAGTGGAATGCTACAGGCTCGTTTTTGCCACAAAGTCAGTATCACCGACATGATGATGAAGACAACCTCCAGTCCATAGACTCAGTCGCCACCAAAGCTCAACTAGAAAGTGTCCATGGATGTCGGGGAACAGTCTTAGTGGGACCGGAGCTGAAAGGGGATGTAGTCTGCGATGAGGCCAGTACAATGAGATAAAATCTACCTTAAATAAATCATGACTGAGTTCCCAATGTGTGACCTACTCGACTGCAGTGTAGGCCCGAGGCAGCAGTCAGCAGGGGCCCACTGCCACGTGTCATTGGCTGGCGATTCACAGAGTTAGTGACACCATAGCAGTTGTTGGCAGTGTTCGATCACCTCCGTAACGATGATCCTTTTTTCCTCCAGACTGAACTGCGTCTTCCTCTTACTCGTCTCCTTGCGTAGAATGATATGTACTCCACCATGCAGATATCAAGACTCAGTTCCAAATGTGTGACCAACTTGACCGCAGTGTAGGCCGAAGGCAGTAGTCAGCAAGGGACCACAGACAGGTGTCGTTAGAATGCTATGCACAGAGTTGGTGGCACCACATCGAAGGGAGTACAGGGAGTACAGGGATATCAACTCAGCCATAAAGTGTGTACTCTGCCATTGCATAATCAAGACTCAGTTCCTAATGTGTGACCTACTTGACCGTAGTGTAGGCCGGAGGCAGCGGTAGAGTAGAGAAAGGAGTACAGCAGGCCTGGTTCGTGGAGGTCGTGATGGTCTGAGGAGGCTGCCAAGGTCGCAGACCTCAGGCTTTGGAGCTTGTGCCAGCAGGTGGTGGGCCCTCTTTGACACACGCCGGTGTCGGCAGGTGAGCAGTGAGGCCTGGCTGCTCAGGGGTGGGTATGACGGGTTCAGGGACCAGCGGCCCAGGGTGCAGCAAGCGCACAGGATCACAGGCAACACCGCTCACGGTGACGGCATCGGCCTCATGGCGGGGTCGGAGGCACCGCCCTGGCAGACACGTTGGGCATTCCGGAAGAGAACCACGGCCAGAGCTACGTGCTTTTTGTTCACACCCCTACACATGCCTGGCGTATGCCGGGCCATCCCACTCCGCACACGCTTACAGGGGGGACGTCACAAGCTACATTTCCGCAATCTTCCCCACTGGCTGGGGTGACATGGTTGCATCCACTGTCCACTACACTCCAAACACCAGTGGTGCATGTAGACATGGATGTGTCTGTGGTCTGCATACTGCAGTCTGTCCAGCACATCTCCGCCACACATGGCATTATGTCCAATCTGATTCATGGGTCACTTGCCTCCTTTGCACATGCTTGGTTCCCACCTCTCCCCACATTCCGCTAATGTGTGGCTGAGGTGGCATGCCGTTGCTGGCTCATGTACATGACTAGCCCAGGTTGCCACAGTAAGTTGTGCTGTCGTGTCTTTAATGTGTGCATTGCCAGAGTTCTGAGTTGCATGATTGTGGAGTTGAGGTGTGTGGTGTGTTCATTTGGTACTTACCAACGAGCAGTGCATTCCCATAGGTGCCATCCTGGAAGCGCTGGTTGATGATGGACTGTCGGAAGATGAAGGAATCATGCACACTGCCTGGGTAGTTGGCGACAACATTGGTGAAGATTCCCCGGTGGTCCACTATTGCCTGCACATTGATGGAATGCGTGTGCTTTCTGTTGCGGTAATTGTGTGCAGTGTTGGCAGGGGGCACAATTAGGACATGTGTGCAGTCGATTGTCCCCAACACGTGCGGGAATCCTGCTATGGCGTATAGTCCTTGCTTGGTCTCCAGCTGTTTCAGCTGTTCCTGCACATTGTGGGGGACGTATAGGTACTGGGGTACCTAGCTGATGATGGCATCCAGGACAGGTGTGAGGAACTTGGATAGGCTGGCTGTGAGACTCCTCCGACTCTGGCAGTTGTTGGTTGGGAGGTACCAGAGGCCAACAGGTGCAACCCAGCCAGCAGCTTTGTCAGAGGTGGGATGTTGGTTGTCCGCTGTGTTGGTACCGTCAGCCTCTGGGCAATGATGGTCAGGATGCGGAGGATGGTTGTCCTTTTGAGCCTGTAGTGGGCTTTGACATTGTCTGGTGTTAGGTCTGTGAGGCTGGTGCATTTCCAGAAGGTCCGCTGTCTTTGACTGCTCTGCATCTGTGGTGGTCTGGGGTGGGTGGGGGGTGTCCAGGGGGGGTGGTATTCCTGGGGGTGGTGGCGGTGGGTTTTGTTGCCCTCTTGGGCTCCAGGATGCATGGTCGGTGGCTCCATAGCATCTGTTGCTCTTCATGTGTGGCTCTGGGCTGGGCTCCCTTTGATGGTGCAGGTTGTCGTCCAACTTTGCACCAGGTCAGAGCAGGTGTTAATTTCCTGCTGCTAACTCACCTTATCACCTGTTTTGTGGTCTTATCGCCGATTTGGGTGGTCGTTGAGAATGTTGAGATGTGGTGCTGTCTCAGCTTTTTGCTCAGGAATGCCTATTCTGCATCTCATTAGCGATAGTTTCCCGGGTCATCTGTGGCGATGTTTTTTGCAGATGCGATCGCAGGTAAACTGGTGGTGTAGGCTGTTAGCACCAGCTTGTGAATGGGGCGATAAATTCATCGCGACTTTGGCTGTGATAAAGTGCCGATAACTCGGCAATAGATCCTTGAGAAAATGCCCCTTCGTTTTTCAGGATTCCTCACTTACGTAACATTTCCAAATTCAGAAATGTCCACAAGGTGGAAGTTATTGTATGTTGAAATGGAACACCACATTGCATTAGTACTTGCAACTCTTTGTTTATCCACACCTAAAATATTTTTCCCTTGGAAAAACCATGGGGCATATCAGCAAGGCGAGTCAATAGAATTATCGCCGCTTTTACGGCCGTTTTCGGCCGAAAAGAGGCGATAATTTTATCGCCTAATTAGCAAGCTCACGCTAACGCGTGAAAACTTGCGTTAGCGTAGGAATTCCTAACGCCCAGCTTTGCATCTCTAATGAGATGCAAAGTGGGCGTTCCTGACCTGACATGACAGGAGAAATGTCGCTAAGCGACATTTCTCCTATCATCAAGCCCCACACTATGAAGCATAGCGGCAAGAAAAGTAGCGATAACCCCTGTTATCGCTACTTTCCTTACGCCTGCTTCAGGACTGACTTAGCCATAATATCCTATGGAAGGTGGATATCATGGCTAAGTTTGTGAGTTCCTATCATCAAGCTAACGCCACATTGCGTGAGATTATCGCTGGGTTTCCAGCGATAATCTCACGTTAGGCAGTTAGCGTGAGGATTTTTATCGCTTTTGAGATAAGCGTTGCTAATAGCACGCTATCTCAGCGATAAAAATCCACACTAGCCGGCGATAATTATCCTAGTGCTAAGTGCGCTTAGCGATAATTATCGCCAGTTGTTGCTGATATGCCCCCTTATACCATGCTGTGGTGGCATTCTCTCTGCAGTGCCATCCTGGAACCATACTTACACTGTCCTTCAGAAAAGGACAGAACTAAATTTGGAATGGTGAGCATATTCTTGCATCTTGGTGAAAAACAACTTACGAGTCTGTGGGTGTTTGGCAACTTTTGCAGGATGAAACCCAGGAATGTCCAGAAAACATTTGCAAATGAGAAAGCGCTGCCATATTGGCAGCGATTCAATATTCACAAGTGCATTTTGTAAAGAGAAAATTATTTGATTCCTTTCTTCCATGATTCCTGATTCTGTGAATGAGACTGAGAATTTTGGTGCACAAAGATAAAACTACCAAAGAATAAACATCGGTGCCCTAAATCATACCATTGAATTCAAGCATCATATTAAACCTTTTGATGTGGCCATTGTCCAAAGGCCGAATGATGCACTCCTTCCTCGGTGCGGCTGTTGTCCATTGGCTGATACTGGGAAGGACTTCAAGGAATCCTCAGGTGATCGCACTGAGGATTCCCTTTTTCAGATCAAAAGGCAGGGCGATGTGGCATCACTTCCCTGTCATCTCTTACCCCTCCCCTCCATGCCCATTGGTGACATCAGGGCGCCATGAGGCACAGTGATGTCATAGATGCCCACCGGCAGCGTACAAGATACAGGTGAGTTCTTCCTCCACTGACCAGTGGGGATTTGAGAGCTGTGATGCCTCCCCAGGTGTCAGGGAGGTACTGTTGCATCAATGCTTTCCGCCATGTTTTCCTGGCTGTAGATCACGGATGCACTCCAATCCACACCTAGGAAGTCACAAGGCCACCAGGAATCGGCATTTGGGGGGGGGGGCTCTCATGGTGACGGGTCGACCCTCAGGGGAGCATAGTAAAAAATAAAAAGTTGTTGTACCACTGGGCGCACAATTGAGCACCCTGGGGTTTAGTAATTTAAATCGTCAGAGGGTCGGCCCCCATGCCATATAGGTGGGCCCCCTGTGGGCCCTAATTTGTTTTCCTAAAAAATACAAAGAAGAAGCAGGGGTCCCTAGGAGATATTTTGTTTTAAGAGATAAATCTGCAGATTATGCAATGATTATAGTTTATGTGGCATTTTTGTTTTATAAATGTTTGTTTTCCCCTGGAGGAGTCATTGCACCTAGAGGGGAAAAAACACATTTATAAAACAAAATGCCACATAATCTATCATCCATGCATAATCTGCACGGGAAAAGTGATTTCAAACGTGCCAGTATGTGTTCACACATAGTGCAACGCTCTGCTCAAAGGATGACTGATCATCATTCAGTTGCTTATTTATAAATGTGGTTGCTATATTGGTGCTATTGAGGTAAAATCTTTGCCCAGGCAGTATTATGTTTTCACATTTTTAATTGGAAATGGCCTGAAGCTCCCCCAACAATAAAGTTTTGCCAATGCAAAAGTATGCTGTGGTGTTGAGTATTTGGCAAGGTGAATTTATCCTGTGTCTTTTTTTTGTTTATTTACTTTTGCACATATCTCACAGATGCACACAACCACAGACTTATTTAGAACACTACTTCTGCCTTCTATGCAGGAAAGTGTTTTTGAAGGAACGTTTTAACCAGTCAGCAAAGATGGCGTCTCGGTGAATGACTGCTCCCCAGGCCCTAACTCATGTTATAAAGGTCAGCTCTGAACCAGGAACAGAGACTGAGACAGCAGATACTGAAAAATGTAAAGATATTTGCCGGCTGCTAGCTGCTAGCGAGTGTGAGCAAGATTTACTGACTGCTAGAGCCGCTTCCCAGTTGCAGCGGTGCCTTCTGCCACCATTTTCGTCAGGCTAGTGAGCACAAGCATTTTTTGGGCAATGACGTCTCAGTGGATGACTACTCCCCAGGCCCTAACTCGTGTTATGGAGGACAGTTCTGAGGCAGGATCAGAGACTGAGACAGATACTGGGGAGTGCAAAGAGATTTGCCAGCCAGCGGTTTGCTGCCCGCTAGCATGGCTTCCACTTGCCACAGCGCCTTCAGGTGCCAATTTTGAGAGGCGCGTGAGCGGCTGCGACTGCTCGAGCAGATTCTCTACTCAAAAAGCAGCTAAATCTACTCAAAAGTACTTTTTTGAGTTATAATTCTATTCCAACAAACTGTTCAGGATGTTTTTTAGTGTCAGAAGCAGTTTTTTATTTAACTTTTTTTTCCAACAGGAAGGAAGTGCCCCAGATACTCCAACTTCCTGTTCCTGTCCAGCCAGCTCCTCTCAAAGCTTTGTCCATCTCCTGGTCACTTTTCATTTGGATTTCGATGTAGAAATAGCACTCTCTTTTATTTTGCTGAATATATACCATTGCATTTAAAGACTTTGTTTATGAGATATCACAAGTAAGTTCAAAAACCTTTGTATAAGGGTGTTGTTTGTTTGATAGAGGGCTTGCACCAGTATTTATTTGTACTTTTGTTCAATTTTTTAATTTTGCTGTGGTGAGTGGCATGCAGTTTCTGTAGGGGCCTAGTTATTTTTTTCATTTAATTTTTTTATCTTTTGTAAGGGAAAAAGGTTGCACAGTTCAGAACATTTTCTCCATGTGTATTAAATTTACAATATTAATTTATTTTTCTATGTGGCCTAGTCTGCCCACGGGTTATCCAGACAGTAGGCCAAGTACTAGTCATGGGTACATGAAACAACTGTTTCTGTGGTATATGTTGTTTTAAAACATAATTTAGGGAATGAGATGCCATTCGATTTAATTACAAATTAGTGTTTTTTTGTATTTCACTTTTTGTCCACAAAATTGGTGGAGTAATATCTGATGCCTGGGAGTGTGTGTGTTGTTGTACATTTTTTATAGCTCACTTAGTTTTCATTTTTGGCATTGCTGAACGAATGGTAGTGTTTTCTTCAGTGTTACCATGCCTCCTTTGTCTGGCCAGTCTGTGTATGTGTGTGTGTGTGTGTGTGTGTTTGCCATAGGCCATGTGGCGGTGGGCCATTTTGTGTAGTCAGTGTTCATAGGCCTGCATGTGTTCTTTGGTGTCCAAGCCTCCTTGCTTGTAGGTTTACCATGTGGTTGGTGGCCATTTGTCTAGCCAGACAGTGTGGTTTTGCCCTAGGCCTTCATGTGTGCTTTGTTGGGGTCATGCCTCCTTGCTAGCTGATGTTGTTTGACCATGTAACCGGATACCATTTTGTGTAGCCAGCCAGCATGCTCTTGCATAGGCCAGCATGTGTTCTTAGTTTGGGCCATGACACCTTGCTTGTTTTTTTTTGTTTGATCATTTGGCCAGCGACCATCTTGTGTAGCTAGCGAGTGTGCTTTTGCCATAGGGCTGCATGTGTTCTTTGTTGGGCCATGACTTGTTGTTGTTGTTGTTTGACCATGTGGCCAACAACCATTTTGTGCAGCCAGCCAGTGTGCTTTTGGCATAGGCCTGAATATGTTCTTTGTTGGGGCCATGCCTCCTTGCTTGTAGTTGTTGGTTGATCAGGTAGCCGGCAAACATATTGTATAGCCTGCCAGTGTGCTTTTGCCATAGGCCTGCATGTGTTCTTTGTTGGGGCCATGCATCGTTGCTTGCTGTTGATGTTTGATCATGTGGCTTGTGACCACTTTGTGTAACCAGCCAGTGTGCTTTTGCCATAGGCCTGCATTTGTTCTTTATTGTTGCAATACCTCCTTGCTAGTTGTTGTTGGTTGACCAGTGCAGCCTGCCACTGTGTAAATCCTTTTTTCCTGTTTTCAAAGCCATTTTCTAGGGAGATAGATAGGAGAGAGATGTATGCTTTTTTGTTTTGGTTCATTTTCTTTACTTTTCCTTTATATCAGTTTAATATGCTTGAGGATCATTATAGTTCATGTATATATGAACAATGTTTAATATTAAATGGATTATTTTTTACATTTTTCCCCTGCACCTCCTTGCCTCCCAATGGGTTTCTCATAGTACTCTAGTACAACAGCGATTATTTTCTTTTATTTCTTTTAATTTTTTAACATTTTTGAATGGATACACTATTGTTGTTAACTATTGAGGATAATGAGTAACCACACTAAATTATATTGTCTGTACTATGAATAAATCAAACTGCAAAAATGCTATGTCTCACTAAATGTTTTTCTTGCTTGTTTGCTTTTAGGTGCACAAGAGACATCACCCACAGTCAAGTTCAGGTTTATTAAAGTTTAGACAATTGTCTTTAAAACAATAGTTACAATAATACACTTTAAAATTGTACATTTAAAGACTCCGACCCTTCAAGCCCCCCACCAACCAATCCAGATTCCAAGACTAGCCTACTGGCAAGACCCCACAGAGTCGGCTAATACAGGCAAGAATGGGTCCGCATGCATCACCATATCCTACTTGCACTCTAACCCTAGGATATGACAACAGCCCGTCTAACATGACTTAGAACTACAATGCATGCAATGCTAACCTAAGCTTATTTTTAAATATTTTGCTAGGGCACATGCAACATCAGAAAATTCTAACGTTTATATTATATTTCCTAAAAAGCAGTTTTAAAATCAAACAACAAGTCCACTAAAATGGATGCAATCTATTAAAAGAGGAACATTAACATTTTGGAACCGTAATCCACACGTACAGTTATTCTCAGCATCCAAAAGTGCATCAAATTTCTCAGGCCTTAGATACCAAAGATTCAAAGCAAGCTGAAATTGTAATAATAGTAGGTGGAGCTGGGCATCCGAAAGGGTTGATATATACAGGAACGCCCTCGGATTTTCCCAGGATTCCAAAATATAGTTTGTTGAGGGCTTCCTCCTTACGTACCCTACATCAAACAATTGTGACACTCTTCTGCAGGCCTTTTTTAGTTCAGCTTTGGAGAGAGAGATGCCTTAGTCAACTTAAATTTCTCCATTGTTAGGTCCGCAGTGATTTTCATTAATCTATTTCTGACCTCCGCTGGCCATTTAAGCTCACTCCTTATATTTTGTTATCTCAAAGGTCAGGTACCTTCTGAATCTCTGAGGCCCAGATTTTTTCCCAAAATCGCAGGGTTGATTTGCAGGCCAGGAAATTCCAGGCCTGCAAATACCCCTCCACTCTCATCACCGCGCCCATCACACTTTTTGGGAGACCTAACAATTTCTTCAAGCATTTACTCTCACATTTCTCGCAGCATGCCTCTGTACTCAGGGACAATAACTAATTCCCATAAAGGCATTGTATGGGAACCATCACATTATAGGCAATTAAAAGTGTCCCCCAAGATGGACCTCCAAAGATGTTCTTAAAACGTACTAGTCCTCCTGTAGTTAAAACAGCCCATGTCTTCACTAGTTCTTTATTTAGGGCCCAGTTAAACCTTTTAGAGAACATCATTTCTAGAAATCTGTATGAGGCTACCACCTCCACCTTCCTTTTACCCGGCTGCCATTTAAACAGTTTTGAGTAGTTCCCAAAGGCAACTATTTTTGTTTTTTACAGATTATACAGTTAATGTTCCTCACAATAAGTATTAAATCTATCCAATTTTTTTTGTAGACCCACTTGAGTCACATCTAGAATAGCCAGATTGGCTGCATAGAGGAGGCATGATATGTGCCTACCCCCCATTTTCGGAGAGAAGAAATGTATAGATGCCAGCACTCCAGGGAGGTCTGCAAGGAACACAGAAAACAATGTGGGTACAAAGACACAGCCCTACCTTGGCTCATTTTCTAAAGGAATTATTTTTGATAGGGCCCCATTTAGGTAAAGCTCAAGTTGGCTCAATTCTGTGAGTGTAATTCCTGCAAAATTGCAAGTAAATTGGAAGGTATTGCCTGCTGGTGTTTCTTTGCCCACAGAATTCTTTGATCCACAAAATCACCCGTTCCCTTTGGTGAGGTACTGCAAGTAAGGATGTTTTTAAACCCCAATGGTTGCTACCACTAATTCGTAGGACCTTAAAGCATGTACAGATGTCAAAGAACCATGCCTGTATCAACATGTAATCTCTTGGACATCTCTGATTCTGGTGCAGGAATGTTTGAACAGCTGGAGTGTCCTACCTGAAACAACCATTTAGACAAAAAATATCCGAGTGTGAAGAAAAATTTTATAAAGTGCAAATCATAATTAGTTTGAGTATACTGTGGGGATTCCATAGCTTTCTAGCATATCACTACCATGGATCTTTATCTGGGCGGGGGCTAGCCGATAATTAGAATCCCCTAGTAGGAAAATCAGGAGGCGCCAGGAATTCTGTTAAAGTCTTTAGATCCCTGTGGAAAGCTTCCCACGACTCCTTACTGGTCTCACACTGGTTAACATCAACATTAGCAATTATCAAACTATTTAGCCAGTGGCACCCATCATACAAATCCAGAGAACAAGCTAGAAGCTACTCACTACTCGTTTGTATGGCTCTTGCTCATTTGCTGTACTTGGTTGATACCAGTGTCATCAGTCCACCCTTTACACGCCCAGGCCCTATTTTTGTTCCCCCTTTTACAAATTACATAACACCACTCAAATTAATTTGATCACCTGCCAACCATGTCTCCTAAAAACAGATTATCGCATTCTACTCCCAAATTTTAGTATGAGATACTGTTCTAATTAAGTTCATCGGCCCATGGACATTCCAGGAGACAACTCCCAAGCTGGCGGGTGTGGTACCTACCTAATCCACCTGCCCCCCCCACCCCCCAGAGCATACGCTCTCCCTATCAACACTTAGAAAGGCAAATCTATTTCGAAGTGGGACTGGGTCTATCATTCCTTTTCTTCAGTGGGATAGTAGAGTTAACTCAAGGGTACCCCGATTATAACACACCAAATGGGAGTGGGATGGGATATTTCTGCTCCAATTACCATATTTAATTGCTTCAAATTGAGGTCAGCCTGATTAGCCAATAAAAGCAACTCTAATCGGGGGGTCTCTACCTCAGTTGCAATCACAATTCTTGGCCAAAAATATTAAGCTCATCTCTAGCCTTCAACACGAAGCCCACAAAAAACTGAAGAACTAAAAAAAACTTTCGTGATTTCTCTTCCTGCTTTGGATTCTCTAAAAGCTCCTTGCTCTATATTACTTGTCGTAACCTCCTCCAATGTCTTACAGGATGAGAATACTCTTACTAAGCTTGACCTGTCCAGCGGGTACCATTTACTTACTTTTTTACCCTTACGGGTCACATCCATTACAAAATACTTTGCTCTGGGATCCCTGAAAAAGATTGAAGCCTGTTCATAGGCCAATTCTAGTTCTAGCTGACTGGAAAGTCTTGGCACTTTGTTGACTTAAATCTCGTTTGTGTGTGCGGAGGCGGGTTTCTGAAGGATATATGGACCAATTCTGCTGTTCCATTGGGGCCCTTAATTTGCTTATTTTCGCATTGATTATTAAAACCACTGCTTAGGGACCTCAAACCTGATTGTAATTGGGAGGAGCCCTCTTTAGTCAACCTTTAGCTCATTTTAGCACACTCTTCTCCCCTAAACTAGTTTCCTTTTTTCCCGTTGGGACTGTACTTCTTGGTCTACCACTAACCTAGGATTCTGGTGAAAATTTCACGACTTTTTATTTATGCCTCTGCCTTTCCTCCCATAAAGCTGGCCTAGACGCCAGATACTGGCCCACCCATGATTCCTTCTTCTCACCAGCATTGGTCTTCTAGACACATACTCTCTAGAGCTACCCTCCCAGAGATCCAGAGTTTGCTACGCTACTGGCCTCACAAGTGTAGGCATACAAGAGTTAATAGATTTTAATTCACAGAGAATCTCCTTAAGTATAACTGCTTCTGCTGTTAGAGACTCATTTGTAGCAAGGAAGGATTCAAATAGACTGTGCAGTGTTTTCTGCATCTGAAGAAGAAAACACATCATCAGTGACAGATCTGTCAATATGTAGTCGATATTTACAGCTGAGTTTGCCATTGTCCCTAGGACCCAACTGTGAGGTGACAACCCGGCTATTTCAGGCATAGTCGCCGACACTGTCTGAGGCTGACCATTAAAGGGTACATCCTTATTACTTTTATTCCCTGGTGAAACCCCCGCTATCCCAGACCCCTCTCAAAAGCTTGCAAAACTCAACTCGAAGAAACGAAACAGACAGGGAGAAGAGGAAAGATGTGGTTGTATCCCTCCAACATTTTCAATCAAATCCAAGGCCCTTCTTTTTCTGAGTAGCAAATAACTCCAGGGGACCTTCTACATGGAAGACCACTTGACTCAAATTTGCAGAATCCTGCATCGCAACTGACCTGAAGTGCTTTCCCACAAAGTCCTTAATTGAAACCAACAGGTTGTTTGCTGATGATTGTACATTTCTGAATGCAGAGGAACATTCAGCACCCACGTGGCTTGCCTCATCATGGCGTGGAGACTGAGCAGACTCAGGGCCGTGAGAATTCCTAATTTCCAATGTGTTGACTAACACCTCACTGCCTTTTTTACTTTTTGCAGTTGCCGGGGGCTTGATAGCTTTTTTCTTTAGGGGATGCATCTCTAGTCAACCTTATCATAGGTTGCAAAAGGCTCCAGTCAAATTATAGAACACTTAAAAAATTAAATCAAGAAATAATCAGTCAAGAAACATTTGTATAGCACAGCACTATCACCCCAAGGGGTATCAGTGCTCTAAGGGTGCAACGACTCACTCAAAAAGATAGGTCTCGAAGTTTTTTCTGAACTCCTGCAGGTAGGGTGCTGTTCAGAAATGGAGGAGCAGGTCGTTCCAGGTTTTGGCAGTGATGTAGGAAAAGTAGGGGCCCTTGCTGAGACGGATGTGGGGGTGAGCACACAGGCTAACTTGGCGAAGTGTAGGTGTCTTGTGGGGTGATGGAAATTCACTCGATGGTTGATGTAGGCTGGTCCTAGGTCATGAAGGGCTTTGCAGGTGTGAGTGAGGTGCTTGAACTGGTATCTCTTCTGGATGGGGAGCCAGTGGGTGTGGCTGAGGTGAGGGGTCATGTGGGTCCTTTCAGGGAGGTTGAGTCTGTCTGCCGCATTCTGTATGGTCTGGAGTCATCTGAGGAGCTGGGTGGAGATTCCACAATAGAGAGCTTTTCTATAGTCGAGGCAGCTGGTGATGAGCACCTGAGTGACGGGTTTTCTGGTGTTGTAGGGATCCATCAGAAGATTCTTAGGAGAGTGCGAAGGGTGTAGAAGCAAGCAGAGGTGAATGAGATGACTTGCCGTTTCATGGTCAGTAGGCAGTCCCGTATGATGCCTAGGTTGCTTCCATGGTCTGTTGATGTAGGTTTGGGTTTTGTTTCATAAGCCAACAGCTGTGGTCCTAGATGAATGTGTTTGTCCCGAAGATCAGTACTTCTTTATTGTCAGAGCTGAGTTTGAGGCTGTTGTCCCTCATCCATTTGTCTACATTGATCATGGCGATAAAGGGGTCTTCGGAGAGTGAAAGGATGTGTTGAGTGTCGTCTGCCTAGGAGGTTATGTTGGAGCCATGGCATCTGACAATGTCTGCAAGGGGGTATGTGGGTTTTGAAAAGGGCGGGCTGAGTGATGATCCTTGGGGTACATTGCTTATGATGTCCTTGGGTTCGGAGGTGAAGCCATACAGCAGGATGCTCTGAGTGCGACCTGTCAGGATTGAGGGGATCTACTTAAGGGCGTTGTGTAATTATGCCGATGATGTAGAGTCTGTTGATTAGGATGTGGTGGGACACAGTGTCAAATGCTGTCGAGAGGTCGAGGTGAATCAGGGCTGTGGCCTCTCTGCAGTCAAGGAGAATCTTGATGTTGTCTGTGCCGGCAATCAGAATGGTCTCGGTGATATGGGTTGCATGGAATCCTGATTGGGAGGCATCAAGTAGGTGGTTCAGTTCCAGGTATTCAGTGAGCTGTTGGTTGATTGCCTTCTTGAGTACTTTGGTTGGGTTGGAGAGCAGGGGGATAGGATGATAATTTGGAGTTTGCTGTGGTTGGCGGGCAGTTTCTTTAGGAGGGGTCTGACCTCTGCATGTTTTCAACTGGCCGGGATTGCTGCTGTGTAGATTGAGGAATAGATAATGCTGGTGAGTTCTGGGCTGATTAGGCTGGATTTGAGGTTGAAGAGACGGTGGGGGCAGGGTTTGCTTAGGTGCCCTAGAGTAGATGGATGACATGATGGCCGAGGTAGTCTGGGTGGTGAATGAGGACCAGGTGTTGATCGTTTAGATAGTTTACATTGGTTGGCCAGGGCTGTAGAGGATGAGCGCTAAGGGTCGAAGATGTTATAGATGGTGGAGATCTTGTTGTGGAAATAGTCTGAGAGGGTGTCACAGAGTTCTTGGGAGGAGTAAATGCTGTTCTCTGTGGCTGCTGAGTTGGAGACTTCTTTGACTATCTTAAAGAGTTCTTTTGTGTGGTTGGCTTCTGTGTCCATTCAGGTTCTGATGGCCTCTCTCTTGGCTTCTTTGATACGCTGGTGATAGTTGCGGAAGGCTGCCTTGTAGGTGGTGCTGTACACGGGGTGCCATTGCCTCTCTAGTTAGTAGCAGTCGTACTGAAAGGCTTTGGGGTCTACCAGCTGGCTTGATTTTAGGTTTCGTTGGAATTTACTAGTTTCACAGGGGTGAGTGTTGGCACATTCGGTGATCCACTCGGAGAAATTCTGGATGGCTTGGTTGAGATCTTCTGAGGATTCAGGTAGGGTGGCACTGAGAGCCTGTGTCCACAGTGTCTCAGTTATCTTGCCCCAGATGCAGTAGGAGGCACTGTGGTGCTTCGTGATGGTGCTCTTCTCATTGAAGATGATGAAGCATACGATGGGTGGTCTTTCTTAGTGAGCTCTGAGAAGTGGCTGAATTTGATTTTGTTGCTGGAGGTAAAAATGGTGTTGAGAGTGTGTCTGGCTTTGTGTGTGGGTTTGGTGACCAGTTGGGTGAGGCCAATGTTGTTCAGGTTTTCCAGGAGGGTCATGGAGTTGGCGTCATTGGGGTCATCGATATGGACGTTGATGTTGCTGTGCACGTGGTAGTGGTAGGAGTCAATGGCTAAGGGGGCGATGATGTTTGCAATGCTGTCACAGAAGACCAGTCGATGTCCAGGGGGGTCTGTATATGAGGGTACCTCTGAATGTGGTCTTGGCATCGGTCTGTAGTTGGAAATTGAGGTGTTACATGAGTGGCATGGGATCATCATTGGTGGCATTGCAACAGATGGTTTCCTAGAAGAGGATGGTGTATCATGTTGTAGCCTGCGGGTGTTGCTGTGGTGCTGTCGGGGTTCGAGGATGGGTTGAGCTAGATTTTGGTGATGAAGGCAATATCTGGGGCAAGGGTGTTAAGGATGTCTCATATTTCTGTGGTGTGTTTGCAGAGGGATTGACCATTGAGCAGGAGGCAATGGAGGAGTTCTGGGTGGTTTGTGGTTCTCTAGGTGCGGGGTGTAGATTCAGTGTTGCAGGAGAAGCAGCAGCATCAGGAGGTGAAAGGTCCCTTGATAGATCGTGGAACGGCAGTGTAGTAGTGGCTGTCACGTTGACCGGGGATCAGTGGGAGTTGGGAGGACCAGGGTTCCTGGCGCTGGGCACTTTCCAGGCTCAGACGGGCACAGATGGTCTTACTTTTGATGCACCAGAGGTGTGCCCACTGTGCAAGCTGGTGGTGCAGCCGCGAAGTGGCCTCCAAAAATAACCCTAGGGTGGAAGGTTGCGGGCCTGGCGGGAGAAATTTGCAGCAAAACCAGGGGAAACAGTGAAATGCACTAACAGGTAAATTAGCAATGAAGCAGTAGCACAGACTAATTATAATGAACACACCTGAAGTGAATTAAATACATGACCAATAATGTGCAGCAATAACAACAAGCAGGGGCCCTACAGCGGGCTTGGACCTGCGGTCCAGAGAACTGAGGGTCGGTCAACTAGGCAGAGCCAAGCAGCTGATCTGTGTCAGCGAGGGAGCGACGGGGCAAGACCATGGAGGTCAATGGCTGCAAATTATAACTAAGATTCACTTACCTCCTCTTACTGCATACCAATGATCAAGCTGTGCTGGAGCGCTGCCACCACACTAAGCAGCCTATTTTCTGCTAACCACTTAACTCCAGTTGTACACCTTTAAAGAGTTGCTACGCCTTAAGTTCAGGGCTGTTCAATGCCGCCAGATTCCTCTGAATCTTCCAATGTCATCAACCAGGCTAGAAGCCAACCAGCCAGGCTAGAACCAGGCTAGAACGTCTTACATGGTGTTGTCTTGAGCAGCAAGGGTCTGAGGATCTGCCTATCTACAGGGTTCTCGTGACACGGAAAACAGTGATTATAGACATGCAGCATAGCACATCAAGTTGCGGTCCTGCACGTTATGGCAGTAGGAGGAGGAGCACAGACACTTGTTGCAGAAAAAAGTGGGACTGCTCGCAATTCTACTAGTGGAGGCCCGGCCATGCACGTCACAGTACTGCCAGACAGAAGGCCTGTACAAAGTGATGTGACCACAACATGTGACGGGAGCCCTTCAGTCTCTTCCGCTTGTGCAGCAGCTAAGTGCCACTGCCAACTGACAGATTCAAGATTGCCCCAAAGAAATATATTTACAATAAAGTGGCTTGTGAGGAGGAGAAGCAGAATCAGATTGCCACCACTGGCCCCAAACCTTTTTCAGGATAAGTGTGCCTGCAGCACTGTCCTCCGTGGAGCAAGCTGGGAGCAACACTCTCACATCAAATGCACCACCCCAACCTAAGCCCAAGGACCTCAGTGAAGCAGCCACGGCAATCATGGCGATGAGCAGTGAGTCTGAATTGGATTTGTCTCAGCTGCAAACTGGTACCCAATTGTCGCAGGAAACTGAGCAAATTGGACAACAGGATCCGCAGATAGCAATAGTACATCTTCCTGAAGTAGGATCAGAACAAAAGGTTGAGCTTCCTGCTCAGCAAGATGTACCTGTTGTTGAACCATTGTCTTCCAGAACTCCAGCAAGAAAAAGGAAGGGTACTGCACGATCTTCTCCAAAACCCTGTTCTGATGTTCTGGACAAGGATTGGACCCTTGCTTAGTCCAAGACATGCCAGGAGAGACAAGGGAAAAGGAAAGTTCCTGAAAGCCTTACAATTATGGAAGTGGATGAGGTTGACGAGCCAGTCATTGTCATGGAAGGTGGCTCAGAAGACACCAACATTACCCCTCCTATTCAACCACACTCTAATGGAAGTGGCACTGGCACCACCACCACTGCCAGGTTCCATATTCATAAGGCCCCCACTGAGACCCGCATCCACCACCACCTCAGTTGAAGTACACCTGCAGAGAGGCAAACAACGGCACACCCACCTACCTCCAATTCTTCTTCAGGCATTGGCAGTGGCCCACTAAGAAAGTTCTCCTCCCCAGTTTGGGACTTCTTTTAGACTAGCAAGCAGGTGGATATCATTGCAATATTCTCCATTTCCTGCAAGCCTGGTTCACACTATGGTATTGGAGGCCAAACAACCCATGTGAAATAACATCACATAATCCGGTGGAAGGTGATGTGATGATAAGAAAAGGAAATCAACACTGATCACGGTGCGAGGTGAAGGTGATGAGGAAGAAGAGGGGGAAAACTTGGCGCAAAGCAGCTCTGTACCCACCAGTGCACCAGTATCATCTACCTCAGCAACCTCAAAATGATACGAGTCAGATGGAGACACCACCACATGCAGTGACTTCCCCAAGACATATATTGAGTCTACCACCTTCTAGTTCTCTCAGGAAGCGGCCTGCATCAGTGGCACCATAAAAGAAAAAAATCCAGATTACTATTGTGGGACGATTAGGCAGGAGGGCCTCTACGAACGCAACCACCCATCGGCACGTTTGTACTGCAAGAAGCTGGCTAGAATGTTAGTGCTGGACTGCCTTCCTTTTTCTTTTGTGGTAGGAGTGGAATTTTTAGATTTTGTGGTGGCCATCTGCTCGAAATGAAAGGTTCCCAGTCGGACCTATGTTGACAGAGTTGCTGTTCCAGCGCTCCATCATGATGTGCTGCAATTGCTTGGAAAAGCTTTGCACCAGAGTGCTATTCACACTATAAACCTGATGACAGACATGTGGATTAGTTGTCAAGAAGCTGACTACATGTGTATCACTGCACCCTGCATCTCTTTTGTGGGGGATAGGCAACAGCTATGTACTTGTCGCAGCGCTGGAGAAACATTTAGGTGCACTCGGCGGCATGCAACAGTAGCCATGTTCGCCATGGAGAAATCCCATGCAGCTGCAAACATCTTGGAAGACTTTAAAAGCAAGGTGTTTGAATGTCTGTGACCCAGACGTCTCTGAATTGGATCTGGGGCCACAGACAATGGCAGTAATATAGTTAAGGCCATTGCAGATTGTGGGTATTTCAGGGTCCTGTGTTTGCCACATTGTACCAACCTGATTGAGCAGGACTTTCTCAATAAAGAAGATATAGTTAGCAACACACTGACCACCTGCAGAAGAATCTGCACTCATTTCAGCCATTTTTTTAAAGCCTGAAAGCAGCTGAGGATCACTCAGCATGCTAACAGAGTACTAGTTAAATCCCTCATACAGGAGGTGCCAACGTGTTAGAACTCGACCTATTACATGTTGTAATGTCTGTTTGAGCAGTACAAACCGATCAATTACTATGTCATTCAAAGAGGAAATGCAACTGGGAAAAGCATGAGCATGGAGATGGGCAAATTGACCCTAGTCAAATGCATGACACAGATGCTACTTTCTTTTGAGGTTTTCACCCGGGAAGTAAGCAAGGAGGCCAGTGCGATAAGCCAAGCTATCCTGTTGTGGCATCTGGGACAGGACAAGTTACAAAAGGTGTTGCAAAGGTTTGCAGGTGTGGATGGCAACGGAGAAGCGCATGACTTGGTTGAGAGCTTAATCCTTCGCATGGCTGTTAATCCAAGGCTGCAAAGAGACATCGTGTCATGCAAAGAGTACATCTGTGCCAAAATACTTGCCCCACAGTACAAAAAATATACAAGCCACTTTCATTCCTTTTTCTGAAATGGATGTTTCACTATACAAGACCTGGACTATTGATCAAGCGAGATGCACATTGCACAGCCAACACTGCAGTGCCAAATTGAACCATGCTGCAGTTGGGCGATAGGTGGCGAAATAACCATGGGCAGGGAGGTAATGAATGATGATGGGTGGGATACATATCTGCCTCGGTTAACAAATACAGTGAGTGTACTAATTATTTGTCAATAGGCAAACAAAGTGAATTACCATTGACCGTCCCTATCACCACTGGACTCCCCCTCCAACAGCCTCCTCTGCCTTGTCTGGCACACTGGTGCTGCCACAGGAATAGACACTGGTGGTATGTATGGCAAGAAAAAAATACTAAACATTTTAGATGCCAGATAAGCCTCCCCTTATTTTTTTTTTAACAAAATACAACCGAGATACCTCACTACAGGTCAGTTAGCAGTATCTTCTATCAAAAATATCACTTTGGGCATTTTGTTGGTTGACAATGTTAGAAAAGCCAGGTAGTCAAGCCCGGCAAAAACCTTTCGTAATGGAGGGGCAGAGCTATGATGACTCTGACTCATTGAAGCGCAAAGAAGGGATGGATTAAATTGGCAAATGAAGGACATATGGTCTTGGTTGGCAAGTGCAATTTGACCTCATACTAGTATTCTGCCATGCTGCACTGTCCTGGAAACTGCTGGTATACTGCATAACTGAATAATACACAACACAAAATTGAGGATTCCATCATGATCATGGTTACACTGTCATTTTACTGTCTGAGCATGAGCAAGAAAAAGAAAGTTTTCTCTACATGCGTAGAGTAAAATAGCTTACTTGGGCCTGCAATCGTCACAGTAGAGTACCTAAAATCTGTTCTCTTAGTCTTACAGTACCAATCCACAAGATAAATAAGGGAAAAGCTACAGACTTCTACAGGCAGAAGAAAGTTAGCTACAGAAACATTAAATATAGAAAAAAGATTAATGAATGGATAACAAAAATTTAACAAACATTAGATAGAAGAGAAGTTGAGGATAAAAGAGACAGTATACAAAAGGCAAAATTATTCTAATAGTGGGAAGGGGTAAATGTTAGGGAAATATTCAGGCCGTGGCACTGGTGGTGGTGGTACTTCCACCCGCTACTGCACTGGGGGTGGCAGCCCCTTCACCTTCATCCTGACCCACCATCGATGATGCTCTATTCTTGTCCTTGGGTACTGATGTAAGAAATAAAGAAGTTAACAAAAATAGATTAGTAGTACAATTAATCTCCCCAAAAATATTTTGACAGGCAAAGGCAAACAAATAGCATTGTATTTTTCTAAATCACGTCGCCTATAGTACTAGTATTGAGTTGACCTATTGCTAATTTCCTAAACTACATTTGGAACTACTGATGCATTGTAAAGAAGGACATTGCTTCTCAACCCCCTTTGATCGGCCAACTCAGACTCCGTATTCAACCACACTCTAATGGAAGTGGCACTGGCACCACCACCACTGCCAGGTTCCATATTCATAAGGCCCCCACTGAGACCCGCATCCACCTCTACCTCAGTTGAAGTACACCTGCAGAGAGGCAAACAACGACACACCCACCTACCTCCAATTCTTCTTCAGGCATTGGCAGTGGCCCACTAAGAAAGTTCTCCTCCCCAGTTTGGGACTTCTTTTAGACTAGCAAGCAGGTGGATATCATTGCAATATTCTCCATTTCCTGCAAGCCTGGTTCACACTATGGTATTGGAGGCCAAACAACCCATGTGAAATAACATCACATAATCCGGTGGAAGGTGATGGTGATGATAAGAAAAGGAAATCAACACTGATCACGGTGCGAGGTGAAGGTGATGAGGAAGAAGAGGGGGAAAACTTGGCGCAAAGCAGCTCTGTACCCACCAGTGCACCAGTATCATCTACCTCAGCAACCTCAAAATGATACGAGTCAGATGGAGACACCACCACATGCAGTGATTTTCCCAAGACATATATTGAGTCTACCACCTTCTAGTTCTCTCAGGAAGCGGCCTGCATCAGTGGCACCATAAAAGAAAAAAATCCAGACTACTATTGTGGGACGTTTAGGCAGGAGGGCCTCTACGAACGCAACCACCCATCAGCACGTTTGTACTGCAAGAAGCTGGCTAAAATGTTAGTGCTGGACTGCCTTCCTTTTTCTTTTGTGGTAGGAGTGGAATTTTTAGATTTTGTGGTGGCCATTTGCTCGAAATGAAAGGTTCCCAGTCGGACCTATTTTGACAGAGTTGCTGTTCCAGCGCTCCATCATGATGTGCTGCAATTGCTTGGAAAAGATTTGCAGCAGAGTGCTATTCACACTATAAACCTGATGACAGACATGTGGATTAGTTGTCAAGAAGCTGACTACATGTGTATCACTGCACCCTGTAACTCTTTTGTGGGGGTTAGGCAACAGCTATGTACTTGTCGCAGCGCTGAAGAAACATTTAGGTGCACTCGGCGGCATGCAACAGTAGCCATGTTCGCCATGGAGAAATCCCATGCAGCTGCAAACATCTTGGAAGACTTTAAAAGCAAGGTGTTTGAATGTCTGTGACCCAGACGTCTCTGAATTGGATCTGGGGCCACGGACAATGGCAGTAATATAGTTAAGGCCATTGCAGATTGTGGGTATTTCAGGGTCCTGTGTTTGCCACATTGTACCAACCAGATTGAGCAGGACTTTCTCAATAAAGAAGATATAGTTAGCAATACACTGACCACCTGCAGAAGAATCTGCACTCATTTCAGCCATTTTTTTTAAAGCCTGAAAGCAGCTGAGGATCATTCAGCATGCTAACAGAGTACAAGTTAAATCCCTCATACAGGAGGTGCCAACGTGTTAGAACTCGACCTATTACATGTTGTAATGTCTGTTTGAGCAGTACAAACCGATCAATTACTATGTCATTCAAAGAGGAAATGCAACTGGGAAAAGCATGAGCATGGAGATGGGCAAATTGACCCTAGTCAAATGCATGACACAGATGCTACTTTCTTTTGAGGTTTTCACCCGGGAAGTAAGCAAGGAGGCCAGTGCGATAAGCCAAGCTATCCTGTTGTTGCATCTGGGACAGGACAAGTTACAAAAGGTGTTGCAAAGGTTTGCAGGTGTGGATGGCAATGGAGAAGCGCATGCCTTGGTTGAGAGCTTAATCCTTCGCATGGCTTTTAATCCAAGGCTGCAAAGAGAGATCGTGTCATGCAAAGAGTACATCTGTGCCAAAATACTTGCCCCACAGTACAAAAAATATACAGGCCACTTTCATTCCTTTTTCTGAAATGGATGTTTCACTATACAAGACCTGGACTATTGATCAAGCGAGATACACATTGCACAGCCAACACTGCAGTGCCAAATTGAACCATGCTGCAGTTGGGCCATAGGTGGAGAAATAACCATGGGCAGGGAGGTAATGAATGATGATGGGTGGGATACATATCTGCCTCGGTTAACAAATACAGTGAGTGTACTAATTATTTGTCAATAGGCAAACAAAGTGAATTACCATCAACCGTCCCTATCACCACTGGACTCCCCCACCAACAGCCTCCTCTGCCTTTTCTGGCACACTGGTGCTGCCACAGGAATAGACACTGGTGGTATGTATGGCAAGAAAAAAATACTAAACATTTTAGATGCCAGATAAGCCTCCCCTTATTTTTTTTTTAACAAAATACAACCGAGATACCTCACTACAGGTCAGTTAGCAGTATCTTCTATCAAAAATATCACTTTGGGCATTTTGTTGGTTGACAATGTTAGAAAAGCCAGGTAGTCAATCCCGGCAAAAACCTTTCGTAATGGAGGGGCAGAGCTATGATGACTCTGAGTCATTGAAGCGCAAAGAAGGGATGGATTAAATTGGCAAATGAAGGACATATGGTCTTGGTTGGCAAGTGCAATTTGACCTCATACTAGTATTCTGCCATGCTGCACTGTCCTGGAAACTGCTGGTATACTGCATAACTGAATAATACACAACACAAAATTGAGGATTCCATCATGATCATGGTTACACTGTCATTTTACTGTCTGAGCATGAGCAAGAAAGAGAAAGTTTTCTCTACATGCGTAGAGTAAAATAGCTTACTTGGGCCTGCAATCGTCACAGTAGAGTACCTAAAATCTGTTCTCTTAGTCTTACAGTACCAATCCACAAGATAAATAAGGGAAAAGCTACAGACTTCTACAGGCAGAAGAAAGTTAGCTACAGAAACATTAAATATAGAAAAAAGATTAATGAATGGATAACAAAAATTTAACAAACATTAGATAGAAGAGAAGTTGAGGATAAAAGAGACAGTATACAAAAGGCAAAATTATTCTAATAGTGGGAAGGGGTAAATGTTAGGGAAATATTCAGGCCGTGGCACTGGTGGTGGTGGTACTTCCACCCGCTACTGCACTGGGGGTGGCAGCCCCTTCACCTTCATCCTGACCCACCATCGATGATGCTCTATTCTTGTCCTTGGGTACTGATGTAAGAAATAAAGAAGTTAACAAAAATAGATTAGTAGTACAATTAATCTCCCCAAAAATATTTTGACAGGCAAAGGCAAACAAATAGCATTGTATTTTTCTAAATCACGTCGCCTATAGTACTAGTATTGAGTTGACCTATTGCTAATTTCCTAAACTACATTTGGAACTACTGATGCATTGTACAGAAGGACATTGCTTCTCAACCCCCTTTGATCGGCCAACTCAGACTCCCTATTCAACCACACTCTAATGGAAGTGGCACTGGCACCACCACCACTGCCAGGTTCCATATTCATAAGGCCCCCACTGAGACCCGCATCCACCACTACCTCAGTTGAAGTACACCTGCAGAGAGGCAAACAACGACACACCCACCTACCTCCAATTCTTCTTCAGGCATTGGCAGTGGCCCACTAAGAAAGTTCTCCTCCCCAGTTTGGGACTTCTTTTAGACTAGCAAGCAGGTGGATATCATTGCAATATTCTCCATTTCCTGCAAGCCTGGTTCACACTATGGTATTGGAGGCCAAACAACCCATGTGAAATAACATCACATAATCCGGTGGAAGGTGATGGTGATGATAAGAAAAGGAAATCAACACTGATCACGGTGCGAGGTGAAGGTGATGAGGAAGAAGAGGGGGAAAACTTGGCGCAAAGCAGCTCTGTACCCACCAGTGCACCAGTATCATCTACCTCAGCAACCTCAAAATGATACGAGTCAGATGGAGACACCACCACATGCAGTGATTTTCCCAAGACATATATTGAGTCTACCACCTTCTAGTTCTCTCAGGAAGCGGCCTGCATCAGTGGCACCATAAAAGAAAAAAATCCAGACTACTATTGTGGGACGTTTAGGCAGGAGGGCCTCTACGAACGCAACCACCCATCAGCACATTTGTACTGCAAGAAGCTGCCTAAAATGTTAGTGCTGGACTGCCTTCCTTTTTCTTTTGTGGTAGGAGTGGAATGTTTAGATTTTGTGGTGGCCATTTGCTCGAAATGAAAGGTTCCCAGTCGGACCTATTTTGACAGAGTTGCTGTTCCAGCGCTCCATCATGATGTGCTGCAATTGCTTGGAAAAGCTTTGCAGCAGAGTGCTATTCACACTATAAACCTGATGACAGACATGTGGATTAGTTGTCAAGAAGCTGACTACATGTGTATCACTGCACCCTGTATCTCTTTTGTGGGGGTTAGGCAACAGCTATGTACTTGTCGCAGCGCTGAAGAAACATTTAGGTGCACTCGGCGGCATGCAACAGTAGCCATGTTCGCCATGGAGAAATCCCATGCAGCTGCAAACATCTTGGAAGACTTTAAAAGCAAGGTGTTTGAATGTCTGTGACCCAGACGTCTCTGAATTGGATCTGGGGCCACGGACAATGGCAGTAATATAGTTAAGGCCATTGCAGATTGTGGGTATTTCAGGGTCCTGTGTTTGCCACATTGTACCAACCAGATTGAGCAGGACTTTCTCAATAAAGAAGATATAGTTAGCAATACACTGACCACCTGCAGAAGAATCTGCACTCATTTCAGCCATTTTTTTTAAAGCCTGAAAGCAGCTGAGGATCATTCAGCATGCTAACAGAGTACAAGTTAAATCCCTCATACAGGAGGTGCCAACGTGTTAGAACTCGACCTATTACATGTTGTAATGTCTGTTTGAGCAGTACAAACCGATCAATTACTATGTCATTCAAAGAGGAAATGCAACTGGGAAAAGCATGAGCATGGAGATGGGCAAATTGACCCTAGTCAAATGCATGACACAGATGCTACTTTCTTTTGAGGTTTTCACCCGGGAAGTAAGCAAGGAGGCCAGTGCGATAAGCCAAGCTATCCTGTTGTTGCATCTGGGACAGGACAAGTTACAAAAGGTGTTGCAAAGGTTTGCAGGTGTGGATGGCAATGGAGAAGCGCATGACTTGGTTGAGAGCTTAATCCTTCGCATGGCTTTTAATCCACGGCTGCAAAGAGAGATCGTGTCATGCAAAGAGTACATCTGTGCCAAAATACTTGCCCCACAGTACAAAAAATATACAGGCCACTTTCATTCCTTTTTCTGAAATGGATGTTTCACTATACAAGACCTGGACTATTGATCAAGCGAGATACACATTGCACAGCCAACACTGCAGTGCCAAATTGAACCATGCTGCAGTTGGGCCATAGGTGGCGAAATAACCATGGGCAGGGAGGTAATGAATGATGATGGGTGGGATACATATCTGCCTCGGTTAACAAATACAGTGAGTGTACTAATTATTTGTCAATAGGCAAACAAAGTGAATTACCATCAACCGTCCCTATCACCACTGGACTCCCCCACCAACAGCCTCCTCTGCCTTTTCTGGCACACTGGTGCTGCCACAGGAATAGACACTGGTGGTATGTATGGCAAGAAAAAAATACTAAACATTTTAGATGCCAGATAAGCCTCCCCTTATTTTTTTTTTAACAAAATACAACCGAGATACCTCACTACAGGTCAGTTAGCAGTATCTTCTATCAAAAATATCACTTTGGGCATTTTGTTGGTTGACAATGTTAGAAAAGCCAGGTAGTCAATCCCGGCAAAAACCTTTCGTAATGGAGGGGCAGAGCTATGATGACTCTGAGTCATTGAAGCGCAAAGAAGGGATGGATTAAATTGGCAAATGAAGGACATATGGTCTTGGTTGGCAAGTGCAATTTGACCTCATACTAGTATTCTGCCATGCTGCACTGTCATGGAAACTGCTGGTATACTGCATAACTGAATAATACACAACACAAAATTGAGGATTCCATCATGATCATGGTTACACTGTCATTTTACTGTCTGAGCATGAGCAAGAAAAAGAAAGTTTTCTCTACATGCGTAGAGTAAAATAGCTTACTTGGGCCTGCAATCGTCACAGTAGAGTACCTAAAATCTGTTCTCTTAGTCTTACAGTACCAATCCACAAGATAAATAAGGGAAAAGCTACAGACTTCTACAGGCAGAAGAAAGTTAGCTACAGAAACATTAAATATAGAAAAAAGATTAATGAATGGATAACAAAAATTTAACAAACATTAGATAGAAGAGAAGTTGAGGATAAAAGAGACAGTATACAAAAGGCAAAATTATTCTAATAGTGGGAAGGGGTAAATGTTAGGGAAATATTCAGGCCGTGGCACTGGTGGTGGTGGTACTTCCACCCGCTACTGCACTGGGGGTGGCAGCCCCTTCACCTTCATCCTGACCCACCATCGATGATGCTCTCTTCTTGTCCTTTGGTACTGATGTAAGAAATAAAGAAGTTAACAAAAATAGATTAGTAGTACAATTAATCTCCCTTAAAATATTTTGACAGGCAAAGGCAAACAAATAGCATTGTATTTTTCTAAATCACGTCACCTATAGTACTAGTATTGAGTTGGTCTATTCCTAATTTCCTAAACTACATTTGGAACTACTGATGCATTGTAAAGAAGGACATTGCTTCTCAACCCCCTTTGATCGGCCAACTCAGACTCCCTTTTCAGTGCATAGATGCATGCTGCACATCACTGGGAGATTAGGACTAGGTGAGCTACATAAAGAAAGGTACAGAGAACGCTAACTCATTGATTATTCTACTACCACTATCTTAGTGAGAGGACAGAGGAGTCTGCATGACTTCTTAAATAATCAGCCCAAGCAAGCTCCGTCGAGTACGATAAGGTATCATTAAGCCCCTGGCTAGCTCAAACCGGATCACATAATAATCATACCAAAACTTAACTTACCTCTTAGTGTGAGCAGCTTGCTATTTGAAAAAATATATTAGCAATGTAGAACAGAAAATATAAATAATTACTCACTGAGCCCAACTTCAACATCCAGCAGGTTGAGCAGGTCCTTTTCACGTTCGATTACGTTGGCCAAGTGGTGTGTCAGCTGCTACATGGTGCGTTGGACCCCAGTGCTCCAGTGCACTCATTAGTGCACTCTCCCCAACAGCAGCCGACATTCCTGCATGGAGTACCTACTCCCAGACCTGCTGTCTGCTGTCAGCATGGAGGGGAGGTGGTGCTGCACATAAAAAATAAGTGTGGTCAACTCCACCTCAAAAACATGGGGTGGTCTGCACCCCTTGGCTACACCTGTGACCACAAGGAAGAGGAAAAGTAGGCAGCGTGGAAGAAGAGAGAGAGAGAAGCAGAAAGGAAGAAATAAGGAAGTAGAAAGGAAAAGAAAAAAAAAGTACAAAAAGTCATGGAAAAAGACAAAAACATAAAATACACAAACACGAAGACACACACCGTTAAAAAAAAGGTTCATGAGGGGTGGATGAAAGGGATGGGGAGGATTAATAAGATATTAGAGGGATACAAAAAATCAGGCCGACACCATACAGAGAACAGACAGCTAATAAAACAAAATGACCATACCCATGTGGATAGCGTGGTGCCTTTCGTCCTAATTTTTCAGCATAGAATGCACTACTGGCACAAAAAAGCAGTGCGAATGGGCAGCTGAGCATTCTTCTGCCTGTTCACGGAGTTCCACGGAATCTCGCAGAATCTTTTGGGAACTCTGCGGAATTCTGCTCAGCATAACTCTGTGAGTTACACCCAAGCCTCGATGAGAGCACTACTCACATCATGGTTCGGGGTCAGATGGCCAAACTTCACAAGCACACCTGTATACATGATTACAAGAAGTACATGGTAGAGTGATAAGAATGACCAGGTTCATCAGCCATACAATGTGAATCGTAAAACTTTCACTTGGTATAAAAAGCTGTGCACCTACCTGATCCAGATAGCAGCATATAATGTGTATGTTGTTTATCGTCAGACCACCATGGGAAGACTTATGTCTTTCCTTGACTTTTCGTTGACCGTCATTGAAAGCTTTACTGCTACAGAAGCCGCAGCCTCCACTTCATATACTCTGGAGGACATGGCAAGGCTGCAGGCTCAGTATTTTGCCGACCTCATTCCTGAAACAGCTAAAAACTAAAAAGGCTCTACCATGTCTCCACTTTGGAGTCTGCTGTAAGCAAGAAAAGAGGCAGGAGAGTCATGTTTACTATCCCCAGTGCCCATCTCATCCAGCCTGTGTTTTCCTACTTGCTTTATGTTGTACCATACAAAAGTGAAGTATTGGGAAATTGACTGAGGTGGAACTGCAGTAAGATAAACCTCTCAATGGCTGCGCATGGATACCTACCTTCCATGGGCTACTGCTTCACTGGGAAAGAAGCCGTAGATGTTTTTTTCCTTTTATCCACCTTCAGAACATGGTAGAGAGTACACCTTTGGATACCTAGACAAAGCCAATAATGCAAAACGGGCTGCTGGGCAGAATCACACCTTTGCATTGTGTCACGCCGCCACCTGGTGGTGTGACACAATGCAAATGTGTACTTTTCCTGAGCAATCCATTTACCTCTATCGGACCGTCTAAGGAACCAAGCGGCCAGTTTTGCATTGTTGGCTTTGTCTAGGAACACTCTTGTATATGTAGGTGTGACCACTTTCTCCACTCAATGCAAAGGTCTACTTCTCCTGAATAATGTGTTTACCCCACCGGAACTGTCTGGCTAACCACATGGCCCATTATACATTGAAGACTCAGTCTTGAAGTATTATTGCACGTATTGCTTACAGGATGCATCTGTGGAGGTCCCAAGATTTAACGGTTTCTAGGGAACTTTAGTCAGACGACTTTTATTCTGATGAGATCTGAAGACTAACTGCAGGTCAAAACGTTGACATCCCCTCCCTAAGTTGCTTTTAAAACATGTTATGATTTACCAGGAGATACCATATATGAACAGACAGAATATCCGCTTACTTTTGTTTGATGTAAAATCCTATGCAACCTCGGGATTTGTTTAGTGTTTTGTTCTATATTGTATATATATTTGTTTGTTGTCTAAGCACTGCACTCTCTGCACTAATTTGAGTACATAATGAAATGTGTGTTGTCTTTATACTAAAAAAGGGAAAATCATCATCATACAATATATTGTGTCCTATACCCTTGTTCAATAACATTGATTATGATACAAGTTACTAATTGAGTTTTCACACTTTCAAAGCAAAAGCAGAAGCGTCAGTGAATGAGTCCCACAGGAAATTTGTTTGGCTTTTTAGGGAACTACTAAGGCAGTATTCCCCAGCATGGTTGCCTTAATTACAAAGGTATATATGCTCACTCAGTTCACGGAATGTAGGCCTTGGAGGCTTTCTTGGACACCCCCAACTTGCGTCCACAATGTGGAAGGAGTTGGATTTAGCACAGTGAGTACACTGAAGGCTCATGAAAGACACGTTTTCTTGAACTTCAAGTAGCTAGAGACGGAAGGCATTAGTATAGGTTTACTTGGCAAGTATACAGGATTAGTCAGTACTTTGATGAGGACAGAGACATGAACGGGAATGAACAGCTTAGGCCAGGTGTACTTTCACATGGATATTGCATAGGTAGAAGGGAGATAGTAAAGGTAGTACAGATACCCATGCCATCATTTCTTCTTCACCTACGGATCCATACCCATTGGCGCCGCACTCACCCATATACTGAATTACTCCCTCACTCAACTAAGCAGATGACTCTAAACCATACAGAATGCAGCAGGCAGCCTCCTGCATCAACATCCCAATACATACACCCTGCACCTCAAACAGCTCACTGACTCCCTACACACAGCTTTTTTCAAACTTTGAAACACACATTCAAAGCCTTACACAGCACTGGTCCAGCATACCTCAAAACCGCAGCAGATTTCAGAAACCTTCCAGGAACCTTTGCTCAGTTGGACTCGTACTGACACACATTCAATGCATATGCAGCACCGAACAAGGAGAATTGACTTCTCCTAATTGGTTTGACAAGGGCAGAATAACGTACCTCTACACATATGCGCTGTCTCTACAATTAGTCCCTTCCGCACAAACCTGAATACTTGGCTCTTCGACATGATTAATCCATGGATCAGGCCTGACTGTTTTGCGGTGATGACAGGATATTATCTGGGGTGATAGTGCGCTTAACAAAAAAATTATAACATTACAGAGAACTCTGCACCCAATGCTACACGTATGAGTAAAATGTTTGTCTTGCTTGGCATGTTCATCCTCTGTCAGAACTTAGTATATGTTCAGTTTACTGTATGACAGGTGCATTACAGTCACAGCACTGCACATAACAATAGAGGTGACATATGCTACGTTCTCACTGACTACCCTGTATGTCCAAAACTAACGCTCTTAGTAGTTTATGACATGCTCTTTAGGGAACTTAGGTAGTATTCCCCAGCATGTTTGACTTAGTTTCAAAGGTATATATGCCCACTAAGTTCGATCAATGTGGGCCTCGGAAGTCATTCTTGGACATCTCCAATTTGCATCCACAAACTGCAAGCAGTTGGATTTCCCACAGTGAATGCACTAAAGACGCATGTAAGACATGTCTTCCTGAGCCTTATGTGACGGTCATGGGAGCCATTAGTAAAGGTTCACTAGGCATATGTTAGGTAATGTTTAGAATGGAGGCGGTTAATTGACAGGTGATAAAGATTTAGTCAAACTGTTTATTCATACGTGAAACTTATGGATGCACCAACTGTCAACATGTCTGGACATATGTGTTTAGAGAGGTTTGTTTGTGGTGTGCTTGTGTGCAATTTGGTTGATGGCTGGTTGAGAGGATGTCTTGAATTGAGATTCATTCCACGGCGTATGAATGTCTGTAATTGTGGATCTTAGGCCCTTTCAGGACACACGCACGCCACACTTTCAACCGGCAACTCTATCCCCCAGCAGCCTGCAAGCGCCAGGAGGTGCCAACGTGATCTTGTTGCGCATACAAATAGCTCCCTTTCAGGACCCACGCACGCTGCACTTTCGGCTGGGGACTCCATTCCTCAGCAGCCCGCAAGCATCAGGGGGCACCAACGTAATGCATAAAAATAGCTCAGGGCTCCCGCAGCGCGAAAGCCCTTTCAGGACACACGCATGCCGCACTTTCGACTGGGAACTCCATTCCTCAGCAGCCCGCAAGCGCCAGGAGGCCCCAACGTGACATTGTAGTGCCCGGACACACATAAAAACAGCTTGGGGCTCCCGCAGTGCAGGACGCGCCGGGGCCGCGCCCAGGCCGCACCCGGGCCCGACAATGCCTGGAGGAGCCCAGAGGAGGCTGGGCTGGGCCTACTCTCTTGGCTTTCCTGTCTGGATTCTGGGATAAACACGACAGGATGCAACTGGTTGAAGCTGTGTTAAGGTAACACAGATCTAAGCTCTCCCAATTATAAAGCAATCACCAGTATGGGGAAAAGAAAATCTATGCCAGCTGCAAAACACACTGACACAACTTTAGATGGTTTCCTCCAAAAGGCAGTTGGGGATATCAACAAGGAAATAGAACTAGCTGAGCGCAGACTCTCATCAGCCCTACCCCCTGACCTACCAGCTCCAGGCCTCTCTGATTCTTATATAGCGGTGACTGACACTGATGTTGGTCAGAGGTTACAAGTCCTTCTTTCGCCAAATGTTGTAATTCTGGCCCAGAAAGAATTATGTACCACACAAAATGGAGCAGAGCCTTTCTCCCTCCCACTCGCAATAGAGACTGGGTCCAAGCTCGCAACAGGAGGAAAAAGGAAGCGTACCGTATTCGCGGGGGCAGGGACAGGGGATGACCAAAGGCTGAAGGGCCATTCACCAAGGGTTAAGAGACCTAAACAAACCCTCCCGTGTAAATCTCAGGTTGGAGGAGGAAGAATCACATAGGATGAAACAGACATGTCCACTGATAGACTCAGCAAAGTAGTACAGGCGGCCTTGGCACCCATTTTAGTCCGTCTACTTTGCATAGAAGAGCACCTTGCCTGTCTGTCGAATAGTTCAGGGAAGGTAATGATAACAGGAAATCAAGTTGTTATGGTCACCCGACCAAGCTGTATTAATAAGAGGCTAAATGATGTAAATGATTTAAATGATGTTACTTTTAGTGCCAATCTGAGAGGGTTTCCCCCTACAAGTGACCTACTCATCACAAATAACCAATGTTCCCCTAAAGAGCCCGTCCCCATAAATGTCAACAATAGTCCAAATGCCTTTGCTATCTGAGGTTGTGGGACGGGAAAGGGCTTCCGTTGGAGACAACCGAGCACAGGGACATGGGGCTATTATTCGAGAGAACTCTGGCCCCCTAAGTTGCGGGAGACACCCACAAAGCTCCACAAATATAAATGGCGCACCACATGTCTCTCAGGGTGGGCGGGATGCAATCGATATTTTAGATCTACCCCCAGATTGTACACCATATACTCTGTTCTTGACAGGAGTCCCCCAGCTCCCCCGGGGCATCAAGAAAGCTGCCAGAGCCTAATCAATAAATCTGCCTATTGGTTTTCAAGGAAAATTTCCTTAGAAAACCAACTGGCCTGAGCATATTATTATGGCAAAGAGGGTGAGCTGGCTGGGCAACATGGCTAAATGCGTGAAAGGGGACTGTGTCATGCTTAACTTTAGTAAAGCTGGGTTTGTGCATTTTGCCCTGACACATCTTAGAAATTCACCGAATGAAACAATTAAGGTACGTGCACTTGGCTTCTTATATCCCCCCAACCAGGAGACTTATTCGAGACAACAGCCTGTATTTAGACGACAGAGTAGATTCCCAGTTCCCAAGTTCACGTCATTTATCCACCCCAACTGTTTTGATACTCTCTCCGGTTTGAGTGAAATTGGCTGACTGTCCTAATGTGAGGGCAGTACAGCCGAAAAGAGAAGATCTAGCTTGCACTGCATTAATCTTGAGAGAGCACTTGAAAATGTTACTATTGGCAGAAACCCGCCTGCTGAGCCATCTGGTACCGCTTCGTCCAATCTTATTAGCACCATTAAGACTAGAGTTTATTCTGGAAAGTGCTCTTGGTCTCTTACCCGTATCCCTGATGATAACCTTAGAGATGAGGGGTCTGTCCAGGCAACTACTGTTGCCATGCCTGTTATTAATTCCACACTGGGGAGCATGGCGGATTAAGAACACACTACTCACCAATTTAAAATTATTTCCTGGACTATTGCAGGCATTCGTGCAAAGTTTGCAAACGAGGAGTGGCTAGAGTATATCAGGGGCTTTGACATCATCTGCCTCCAGGAAACTTGGTATTAGGATGATATTGTGATGGACGGCTATCGTTCTTTTACCGTCCACGCAACACCTTCACTGGCAGGGAGGGCTAAAGGAGGGCTGGTGATGTTATTTTCCGTAAAATATGGGTCTGTACAAACCTCTGTTGTTAACTCCTCGCTCTGGTACCAACTAATCTTGTTTTCTAACCTGATTTGGGTCAAGCTATTGTTGGTAAACTGGTATTACAACATCTTTAACCATAACAGTTGTCATGGGTTTGAAGCCCTTCAGGCAGAAATCAGTACTATTTCAGGGAAGTGTCAGCCTCTATGTATCCTCTGGTTGGGGGATTTTAATTTTACTACCTGCACGCATAGTGCCAAACGTGTCTGTGGGCTATTGGACCTAGAGGACCAGCCTCCGTCGCGCTTTATTCCTACACCACAGGGTGAGGCCCTCAATTCTATCATTATTGACAATGACCTGGGCCGTATCTATGATTTAGCCTCTAGCTTTGGAGCACAGTGCCCCACTTACACTGGAGGAGGCAATGGGAGTTTTATAGATTTTATATTTATATCAAGGAGGTACTCGTCGCTTGTTGGCGTTTTTGAGGTAAAACCAAACAATGATAGTGACTATAACCCCCTTAACAATTTCCCTGAGGATAACTGCCCTGGCAGGGAAAGATGATGGTTGCCTCATTCAAAATCATCGCAACAAAGTGGTAAGAATAAATTGGGGAAAATAAACCCTATAGAATTTGAGGGGAAAATTGTGGCAGCGAATGTGGACTCTATTATGAGATGCCTCCAACTTGACGCTGCCTCTAATGAGGTAATTCACGACTTTGAAATTGTCTGTGCAGACATGGCTAAAATACTTACTAGACCCACACAGATGAGGGAATCCCGAGAGAAGAGGTGCAGAGTGTTCTAGAGCCCATAAGAAACTTAAAATGGCCCTTCGTGAAAATCCTCGTGACAGGACTCCAATTAAAATTGTAAGTCAGGCATATAAAAATATCATTAATCTAAGAAAGGAGGAATTGAGTTAACTTGCCTGGGAAGATTTGGAGAGAGCCAGTGCCCTTAAAGGTTCTAAAAGGTTCTGGAACATCATTAATCGACCTTTCTTTACAGAGGAGGTTGGGTAGATGGACTCTCTGATTATGGGGGACTCGTGGGAATCCCACTTTTCCACTATATATAATCCAAATTGTGCTCAGTTAGAGGAGGACAGGTAGGATCCACCGCCAGACCTAACCATGGCCACCTAACTAAGCGCATACCTTACTGTTGCCGAGGGTGAGGAGGCTCTAGAAAAAGGAATTTGTATGAAAGCCCCAGGCCAGATGGGGTCCCTTTAGATTTGTTTGAAAGTAATCCCAACCTCTGGGCACCCCTGCTGACCAATGTTTTTACATCGGTGGTCACTGGCCAAATCCCAGTGTCTTGGAAGAAAGTCATCGTGGTTCCTGTATTCAAAAAGGGAAATAGAACCGATCCAGCCTGTTTTAGGCCAACTTCCCTTATTGATGCTACGGCCAAGGTCTTGGGGAGGATCATTCTTGCATGGCTCGAAACCTGGGCGACTAATACAGGATCATGTCTAGGACGCAATATGGCTTCAGGAGGTTGGGCACCACAGAGCAGTGTCTTAATGTGTCCCTGATTATGGGCAAGTACATGAGGGCCAGGAGGGTTCTATCCACCTGGCCTTCATGGACTTGTCCAGTGTTTTTGATACTGTTAACAGGGAGAATCTGTGGGCCCTAATGGGGACAATGGGTGTTGAGGAGGCTCTTATTTCCCTCCTACTCAGGCTTCACGCCTCCACTACTGTTGTGGAAATTTAGCTCGCAAACTGAACATTATCTGCGCCATCTTGCCCCTCCCCAGCACCACGCGCAACGAATGCACGGCCGCCATTTTAGGCACCCCGCTCTCTCCGCTCACTCTCGACCGCCAGCGTTTTCCCTTGGCGCTGCAAGCATCCCCCGCGCGCCGGCCACCCCCGCTCTCTCATACAGGCCATAAACCCTCTCCTTCTGCGCGACCCTGCTACGGAACCACTTCCAACCGACAACCCATACATGGTCATGCCTCTCCTTTGATAACCCCCTTCCTCTGCGCCCCATTGTCTGAACTGGTCCCAGGCCATCACCTAGCCCTGCGGATGCAGTTTACTGCCCCTACTGTAAGGGAAACACCCCACATCAAAGGGATTACAGTAGATCAAAGCCCCTACCCCCTGAGACCCGGCCAGTTGCACACACCCCGGGAATTAGCGGAATTCCCTGCTGCGCGATAGCCATCTCCCACTGCGGGTAGGGTGGGAACTTCTACTGTATCTATGTGTGGGATCGGATCTGAACCGGGGCTCCAGGGGATATTCCCCCGTACTTCAAAAGAATCTCAAGAATGTACTATGTGTAATAAAGCAATAAACCAGTGTATAAGAGACCAGGTCTCAGAGATGCGGTTAGAGCACCTCGTGACGATACCTTGCTGTCTGATCTGATGTGTTCTGCTCCGACGGAATAAAACCTTGTTTCCTGCCTTCCAGTCTCCGGCGCCTGCCTCTTTTATTGGTAAATTACCGAGTGGTATGAGAGGCGATTATCGCCGGGCAAATACTTGGAAGGTTATCGACTGAAACTGCCGCTACCATTTAACAATTGGCGTCCCAAACGTGGGGCCCATCAGCGACACGTGGATCCAGTGGGAGAGGTCCCGACGACAGAGTGAACGACTGCAACGATCGGGAGAGCTCCTGCCCAATAGACCCTCGTCTGGCAGCCGATCATCCGAACTTCACTGGTTCCGAGCAGACCTCTCTCGAGTGATCTACGGTCCTGACTGGGAACCATCAGGAGTGCCGCGGCAAATACGGAGAATAGAGGACGATCGGGCGCTGGAGGCGGAAGACGAGAAACTGTCCATGCGGTCCGGGTAAGGTCGTGAAACACGACAAAAGTGCGAAATAATTGATTGATTGTTTGAATACTAGTATTGCTCATTGATTGTTCTTTTTGAGATATTCGCTGTCTACAAACGGGGAGGAGTAGAAATACTCTCTCTCTCTCCCTTTGCAGATAGTGAAGGGTAGGTAACGCAGACTTTTGTCCCCATTGAAACCCGTCGTGCCTATCTTTATCTCCCCATTGATTGATTGTCCGAACATTGATTGTTTTGAAGAATAGTGCTTTTTGAGATATTCTCTGTTTGCAAATAACGTAGAATAGGAATATTCTGTCTAGTCTTTGCAAATAGTGAAGGGTAGGTAACGCAGACTTTTGTCCCCATTGAAACCCGTCGTGCCTATCTTTATCTCCCCATTGATTGATTGATTGATTGTCCGAACACTAGTTGTTCGATATTGGTTCTTTGGAGGTATTCTCTGCTTACAAATAACGAGGAATAGAGATATTCTGTCTAGTCTTTGCAAGCAGTGAAAAGATAGGTAGTGCTGACTTTTGTCCCCGTTGAAACCCGTCATGCCTATCTTCTCCCCACTGATTGGTAGTTGGTTCTGCCCGGACCGCTTATTAGAGGTGAACCACCCGGCTCCACTGGAAGGCACCCCTAATAAGGACATGTTCACTAAATATGGACTAGTCGCCGTGGCTTATAGCAAGCTGTGGCATAAATATACCAAGAAGGAGCCCGAAAGTCAGTGGCCACTGATGGGATCCTTCGACGACCGCAAGATAGAAGCGCTAGAAGTAGCTCTGCGTAGCAATAAGACAACGCCTACTATGCTTGACAGTATTGGCATGTGGCGCAAAGAAGCGACGCAACGGAAAAAGAGGGAAGAAGTAAAAGCAGAAAAGGAATTACGAAAGGCAGCTCACCTTGCCGCTAAAAAGTTAGAAGAAGACATAAAGGAGAGAAGGGAAACTAAACTAAGACAGGAGCCCGAAACCTCAGACCAGTACGCTGTTAGGACCCCTTCTTTGCTCTACCCTGTGTTGTCCTCCAAGCAGCAAACGAATGACGAATTACTGTTAGGTCCCCCGACCATTTACATGCCCCCTCCGTATGCACCCTCCCAACCAGTAGTGCAACACCCACAACCCCCGAACACGAACGAAAGCAGTACAGGGGCCTCGGCCCTCACGGCCTCCGCGCCGGCTGAGCCTCTTGTACTGAACCCAACGTCGGCTATAACGCTAGATGACCATGAGATGAGGAAGAACGATTCCACCAGAACGAATCGATTAACTAAAGATGAACGAGCAGGAATTGACAAGATAGTAGGGACGCTGGTGGAGCGAAAAGAAAGTGAGGAGTATATAACGGATGCGTATAAATCGTATGCCGACAACCGCAGACGACACTTTGTCGTACGGCTCTGTTATCACGCCCTGAATGCATATGAGGATAGGTACCACGATAAAGGTCCCGAAGGCTTAGCGGCCCTATATAGAAAGGTAGACATCGGAGAAGAAAGAGAGGGCGATGTAGCGAACCTCTTCACTCGTACACTCGAGGTCTACCGACACCTTAAAGAACATGGACAAACAACCAAAACAGAAACCCCCATAGCAACTAAACCCCAGGGAGGAAGGGCCGATGCCATGATGCCCATTAAAGAAGCTGCCCCCTACTGGGTCCCCCCACGGGGTCAGGGAACACACGACGACATCAACCACCAAGATGCGAAGGGAAGGGTTGTATATAACTGGGTCTACCAGCCGTGGGACCGGCAAGATATTTTGACCTTTAGAAAGACCCTACCCGACTTGAGAAAGAACCCGACTGCCTTCTACACTGAATTAGGTACAGCCTTAGGCTCAACGATAATGACGCTAGCAGATATCGACTTGTTCTTTGGGCTATGTCTGCCGGCTGATGTGTGGAAACAAATCCGGAAAGTTGACCACGCTGAGCCGTTCGGATATACCTGGGTACAACTCGATACCATAGATAAACAGCGAGAACCAGGACAGAAACCCCCGAAAGCCATCCTAGAGCTCCCAGATAAGATTGTACAAAAGCTGAAGACTCTAATTCCTGAAAGAAAGGTAGACTGGTCGATAGTGACGGCTTGCCGCCAGAAACCCCAGGAAGACGTGTCTGAATACTTCTCCCGATTCGAGACGGTGTTTTCCGACTACAGTGGCCAAGACATGACCACCGCAACCGGACACCACCTCTTTGTCCAGAATTATGTAAAGGGTCTGTCGCCAGAAGTTTCCCAGAAACTACAGACCAGCGAGAGTAGTTGGGCAGCCTCCAAACCTGCAGCAATTCTCCAGATGGCCCAATACTACGAAAACCAGAAAAACGAGAACGATAGGGCGTCAGAGAAGAAGAAAAAGGAATTAAAGGAGAGGGTGATGATGGCACAATTGCAAGGGGTGACAATAGGAAGGGAACCCCCGAAGGAGAACTACCAACCAACCGCCCCTAGAAAGCTACCCCCTAGAGACCATACACCTACACCCTACAACGGACGGAGAGACTTAGATGGGAACCAATGTGCGTTCTGTAGAGGGTTCGGACACTGGAAATCCCAGTGCCCGGTCCTTTTGGAACTGAACAAAAATAGGGACCCCAATAGACACAACCGGAAGTTTGTGGATACCCACCATCAACGCCACCACACTTGATTAGGATCACGTGCAATCGAGCAACGCCGAATACGCTAACCAGATCGCTGATACGTACAACGCTCCAGCAAAATAGTATGGTCAAACATTTTTAATAAATTATAAGTATAACAACATTCCGGCAAAAATGAACAGGTTAGAACATGTTTTAAACAACTATTTACATGACAGTCTGCTGCAACCTCCATCCCAAAGCCTTAACGTCCACGTGACACCGTCCTCGCCTCTCCTTCCTCGAAATTGCAACATTGGCCTGTTTTGGGCGGTCCCTCTTAGTTGACTTTGGGCTATAAAAACCATGCAAAAATCCATTGACATCAGTGGCGAGCGATTGTGCGAATAGGCCGGAGGCTATACGGAGCGCCGAAGTTCTGGCAACACCAAGGCGGAGCCCGCCACGCTGTGCGGACCTTCCCGTTTTCTTTCTTCTTTCTTCAATTATGGCTGCTGCCCTGGCGGGGGGAGGCGACGCGGACGGACCTCCCCCACCTCCCCAGGTGGAGGCTTGCCAGGCACCCCAACCGTCCTTCACTCACCGGCCAGCTAAGCTGCACCTAGCCATCTTTTTCATCGGCCTGCTGAATTTCACCCTGGCACGCTGTGCGGGTCTTCCCAGTCACTTCTTCCTTCAATAACGGAGGGTGCCCTGGCGGGGGGAGGCGACGCGGACGGACCTCCCCCACCTCCCCAGGTGGAGGCTCGCCAGCAGATGAGGGCACCCCAAACCACACCTTTCACACGTCGGCCAGCTGGGTTGCGCCCTGCCACTTCATTCGCCGTTCGGCTGAGCCGGCACCCCTGCACGCGGCCGCCAGGCAACCACCCAAGGACAGGGTTCACCAGGACTGCCGCTAGCACCCGACGCGGGGAGTGGGCCCCCGCAGCCAAGTAAGTAGGGGCCCACTCCGATGATGATGTCCTCCGGACTGCTGTTGTCGCTGCAACTGATGCCACTCCGGTGGCAGCACCACCCGAACTGCTGCTGTTACTGCTGCTGGCTCCTCTCCGGTGACTGTACCGAAGAGCTGCCGCTACTGCTGCCCTTGAACTCCGGCGGTCGACCCCTCCGGTTCCAGGCCTGGCCCACCGTGAGACAATTCTGGACTCGAAAGCTTGTTTGCTAGGGCATGGGCCCCACCCTTGACAGAACGCTCCCCTCAGCCTTGCAGAATTGGTTGGAGTCATTTGACGTTCGACTCCTGCGGACTTCCGGTAAGGACAGAACCACCACCATTGCCCTTTTTGCCCCCGGGCGGCAGCCACCTTGCCTCCGCTTGATACAGGGAGACAGTAAAGCGTCGGCGGAAGAACCCGCCTGCTGCCCCGCCCTAAGAACAAACCGTGGCATTGCTACAAGGTTGCAGTGACGCAAAGTTGACGCTAACGAAAGTTCTCGAACTACCGAAAGGGATTCTGGTTCAACTGCTAATTCATGGAAAGACTTAGACTGTGCACTAGCCCGACCCCGCCCTAAGATGGCGCTGATGTAGGAGTGGCCTACAACTCCTTGTGGCGTTCCAGTCACGTGACCTTCGTGTTAAAAAGAGATATATATACATGTATGCGATGCTTCCACACATGGCGGTGGGGGAGAGGGGGGGGGGAACCGATTTTTATGTTAATCCAGTGTTGCTCATGTTGCTCGACGCCTCTCACACTGTGGCCGGTCTATGGCGGCTGTAGGCCCGTATTTCCATACTGACATTGTTTTAAATAAAGGGCTTCTTAAAAAGGAATTACGAAATCAGTGTCATGACTAATCATCTAGGTTGTTGAAGGTTTTTTCTTTTCAATAAATGATTGTTACTCCTAAGCGAAGGCATACAGATAATACAGACACAATTTGCCTAAAAATCTTTTTGTTTAACGGAATTTGTACCCATCACGCCTGCCCTTTTTCCAAGAATTGTCAAATCAATAATGAACTATAACTTAAGGTATATGTCGCATGCAAGGTATGGTATCCTGCACCATAATACACGACCAATTGAGAAATACATGCACGACCAGGGAACGCGAATTTAGGAGATGAATGAACTAGAGCATCTTTGCCTCAAACTAAAGAATAATGGGTCCGTGGTATTACCCAACCCTGCGGCTAGCCTGGTACATGGTAGGTAGAACCTTTCGTGTCTGCGCGCGCTGGGGTATTTTGAATACTGCACCTCCCCTCCCCTCTTATTTCCCCTCTATAGGTCACGACGAAGTTCCGACTGAAGAGTGGAGTGGACATGGACCGCACCAAGTTCAACATCAGGGAAAACATAGACAAACGTTGTGAGATAGTGTGTAAAATTACAGACCACCATTGAGAACATGAAAAACTGTATGATATGATTGTGCGTGTGTACTACGATTATACGATATGAATGTGTATGCATTTCATGTTCGGATCACTTGAAGAGAGCGTCATTGTATGATTGAAGTGTGCGTCCACCGATCAAAGGGAAGGAGAGGTCCCCGTGCTCGACGCAGCCCTGAGTCTCCGTCTTGACGCATGTACTGCCACACCCTATCCGACATTTGTGTGTACGTGATCATCGAATTTATGTCTTTTCCCCGCTTGTGTTTTCTTACATGGAACAGACCCATGCTACTCCATGTTGTGTGTGCACCAAGTGACCTATTATCTCTCTCTCTCTCTCTCTCTCTCTCTCTCTCTCTCTCTCTCTCTCTCTCTCTCTCTCTCCCCTCCCTCGCAAAAGGCTCTTTCTTGCCCTCTTTCTTCTTGAATAAATTAACGACATACACCTCTTTGGTAAGTGTATAATTGGCCTGAACACAGTGGTGTTCGAACAAATTGATAGAAACAAAAACGACCATACTTTACCACGTTACTACCTCTCCTTTTTACAAACATTAAATCGGCTGAGAAGGAAAGGACAGGTAAGACGACTGATGTCTCCCAATCTGACCCACAACACGGGGACTATATGTCAGTGGTTTTTGTTCTTAACGGACACCATCTCCACCACCCAGAATTACCCCTGACCAATTGGCCCGGAATAAAATGTCTAAAGCACCCTGTTCTCCCAAAGATAACTCCAGCCCTATACTAGCCGTCTCAGAAGTATCCCGAATAAAACAGCTGATGGCCCCTGTTTTAAACTGATAAAGGGTCACCTACTGTATGAAAAGGATGCTCGTGAACGCATGACCATAGCACCTCGCACTTACAGGTATTACCAAACCTTGCATTATAGGGCGCAGAAACTGACACCTAGAAGGCCAGACGATGGACAGGGACACCCACAGAACCCTGCACCACAGCAGTAATTAATAGATTAGTAACACGCACCTTAACATCAGAAGTTAATAGACACCAATCATATAGTAACAGATAAGAGCATTTCCGCAACTACTCGGTGGTTGGGAGAGAGAATGAAGTATGTAAATGTCTTCCCTGCCAAGATCTCTAAGACTTTCGTTTCTTATAACCTATTCAAGGATAACCTGCAGCCATCGGAAGAGAGGGGTCGGATGTGACGCACAGTCTGGCTGCGGATCATAAAACATCTATGACATCGACCAAGGGGGAAGCGACGAAGCAACAAGAGCGTGAGACGAGGCACCATTATCAGAACGATGAGCGCGAAGGGCTACATCGAGGCCCCTGCTCACTGACCAGCGTGCCTGAAGTCTTAACCCGTCGGGCCCGATTGATGGGCCCAGTGCTGAAAAGATTCTGCTCTCCTTGGTCCGCATTTTTGATCTGATCCCATGCCACCCCATTCTCTCTTCCTCTTTCATTTGGACTATGACTTTGACCTACTACCGAGGAACAAAAGGCCGGCACCCTGTCTCAAAAGTACCTGTGGTGAACTGTGTTAAGGAACAGGACTGTGATCAAAGAACAGTGAGTGGTCACACCCTGCAACGTGAAGAAATCGGATTTGAGCTGGACCTTAGTTCCACCGCCGGTGCTCAACAGTGCCAACGAAAGAAGAACAACAATGAGAGCTTACCAGTGATAGCTCTTTATAAACAAGGACACTGGAAAGAAGAACCCATGTCAAAGTTGAAAATCCTCTCCCAACCACCTTATTATATTAACTATCTTCTTATCAAGTTTTCATGATGTTGCATCAATCACTTCCGACTGTACACTGAGAAGTTAAGAAAATGTAACTTTGTATAGTAACCTTCATACAACACCAGCCATATACACAACTATACTGTAACTTTGAATGTACTTCCTCCTCGCCTGCTTCATCAAACTGTATGAGACAATGTACAAATGTGTCAGATTACTCCTGCCTACCCTAAAGACTCTGTATCTTTAAATGTGTGACGAACATTGACGATACTGTAACTGAAAGGCTAACAAAGGCGAATATTGGCCGGACAAGCTGGCGAGATATGTTAAAAGGGAGGACTGTGGAAATTTAGCTCGCAAACTGAACATTATCTGCGCCATCTTGCCCCTCCCCAGCACCACGCGCAACGAATGCACGGCCGCCATTTTAGGCACCCCGCTCTCTCCGCTCACTCTCGACCGCCAGCGTTTTCCCTTGGCGCTGCAAGCATCCCCCGCGCGCCGGCCACCCCCGCTCTCTCATACAGGCCATAAACCCTCTCCTTCTGCGCGACCCTGCTATGGAACCACTTCCAACCGACAACCCATACATGGTCATGCCTCTCCTTTGATAACCCCCTTCCTCTGCGCCCCATTGTCTGAACTGGTCCCAGGCCATCACCTAGCCCTGCGGATGCAGTTTACTGCCCCTACTGTAAGGGAAACACCCCACATCAAAGGGATTACAGTAGATCAAAGCCCCTACCCCCTGAGACCCGGCCAGTTGCACACACCCCGGGAATTAGCGGAATTCCCTGCTGCGCGATAGCCATCTCCCACTGCGGGTAGGGTGGGAACTTCTACTGTATCTATGTGTGGGATCGGATCTGAACCGGGGCTCCAGGGGATATTCCCCCGTACTTCAAAAGAATCTCAAGAATGTACTATGTGTAATAAAGCAATAAACCAGTGTATAAGAGACCAGGTCTCAGAGATGCGGTTAGAGCACCTCGTGACGATACCTTGCTGTCTGATCTGATGTGTTCTGCTCCGACGGAATAAAACCTTGTTTCCTGCCTTCCAGTCTCCGGCGCCTGCCTCTTTTATTGGTAAATTACCGAGTGGTATGAGAGGCGATTATCGCCGGGCAAATACTTGGAAGGTTATCGACTGAAACTGCCGCTACCATTTAACACTGTCGCCATAAGGTATGGTTCCCAGGGGAAAAAGACTACGCCCATTGTTTCTACAGAAGGTGTACGGCAGGGGTGCATTTTAGCTCCATTTCTCTTTTTGATTTATTCCAATGGCCCGAGGCATTTTTTATAGATAAGAATTTTGACTTCCCCCGAATAGGTGACAACCCAGTTCCGCTATTATCATATGCGGATGATACTGTGCTAATGGCTTTGACAGCAAACAACCTTTAAAAGTCACTCAATGCTTTTACTGATTTCATGTCGGCCCTTGACTTAAAAGTCAATTTTATTAAATCTTATATAATGGCGCGTGGTCCTAAATCTACCAAAACAAGAAAGTTTACTGTAAGAGGAAAGACTATTGATAAGCTGACTAATTTTACCTACCTGGGGAATAATTTTAATAATACTATGAATTGGGTTCCCCTGGTCATTGCCAGGGTGCAACATACCAGCAGGTTTGTGGAGGGGCTTTTTCATTTTGCCGGAAAACTAGGTCATAAACCGGTTACAGAGCTGGTTACTTTATACAAAGCTAAATGTGTATCCGTCGCATCCTATGGCGCAGGAGTTTGGGGTTACCACAAAAGCCGCCAACTTCAGGTCACGGAAAATAAATTTACTAAAAGGCTATTGATGACTCCCAATAGTGCCCCCTCACTCTTTTGTCATCAGGAGTTGGGACTGGAATTCTTACAGATTCGAATAGACACCACCCCTCTTCTTTTATGGGCCAAAATCTGTCTGTCTGAGGATCTAACATTTACAAGGGACGTTATCAAGGATTGCACTCAGCTAGACAGTGCTTTGTCGATCCCCTGACTTCGTTTTGTAAGAGATAGACTCTATGAGATAGGCTTGGGACACTACTACTAAAACCCTGCTAGTATTAATTCAAATGCGAAAACAATCATAAAAAAGGCATACTATTCTAGGGCAAGCGAGCTTCGCTCACATGGGGAGCTGCCAGGACCTTCAGCAATGTTATTTTACTTTTACTACCAATGCTCGGGTTCGATTTCTTTTAACTAGACTTTGCTTACACAACTTGCACTTTCTAGTGGCATTCCCAAAATGTCAGGATGGATCAATAAACTCACACCTTGCCCTTGTGACAATATGGCAGTACAGAGCACCCTGCGCTTTATGTTGCTCTGCCCCCTTTACGCAGAGCCGAGAAGAACATTTTTGGCTCCACTCTTGACGGTAAACCGATAATGTACCTATATTGAAGGTTTTGATGTTTTGCACTCCTTGGCTCCACTTTATATTTGCACTGCTGTGACTAATTTTTTTTTAAGTTGTAATGATCATCAGAAAACGTTATGAATTACAATAGTTGACTGCGAATGATACAACCTTTTAAAATTCTATGTATGTAGTAACAACATTTTAGGATTTATGTCGTACCAGGTTGTATTGTGGATCTGATATTAAGGAGATTTATATTTCTTTGTTAACTGTCTAAATTCCTGAAAATGAGTGCACGGATTTTACACTTGGTATTGCCCAAATATGCTATGTAGAAATGTTTAGACTGTATTGTATGTCTGTTTGTTCAAACTTTTATGGTCTTTTAAGTTGAATAAAGTTTATTTGACTTGAATTGATAACCCAGCTTCAGGATTTTGTTTCTGAAAATTAAAAAAAGAAAATTGATGGATGTCTCTGTCATGTTGATGGAGTAATGCGTCAAATGTAAAACGGCATTGGCAGGAACGGCTGTGATGGCAGATCCTGTAAATGTTTTTGATTTGACAGCCAGGTTGGTGCTCATTCACCTATAATTCTAATTTGTCCTTGTTGAGTTTGTATCCTGCAACTAAGAAGTAGCCGTTGATCTATGTATTAGTACATTGATGGAATGATGTGCTTTCTCAGTCACAATGAGGATATCACTGGTGGCATTAAAGGCAATACTGGAGCTCAAGCCATTTGATTGGATGTTATGGAGCAAGGTTTCCAGGGCCAGGATGATAAGGAATGGAGATAGCGGACAGCCCTGCCTTGTTCCTCTTTCTAACGTGAAGGAAAGGGACAAGAGACCAGCAGCCCGCACTCTAGCACAGGGATTACTGAAAAGTACCATCACCATTCTGGTGAAATCATCACCCAGAATTTTTTTTAATAGTGTTTCTCAGAGATATGCCCATGAGACCCTATCAAATGCCTTCTCGGCATCTAAAGTTATTGCTACAGTATCAGAGGAAGTAGTCTTGGCTTATGCTAGGATATGGCATAAAGGGCCAGATGTGCGACAAGCAATTTTGCGACTCGCAATTTGCGAGTCGCAAAACTGGATGTGCAACAGTGTGTTTAACACTGTTTGCGATTCTCAATGGAATCGCAAATTGCAAAGCTCATTAATATTAATGAGATTCTCGCAATTTGCAAGCCCATTGGGAAATGCAGGCGCTCCCAGGTATGGTTACCTGCTGGGCTCAGCAGACCACCATGTCTGGGACTGCTTTGAAATAAAGCTGTTTTTTTTTTTAATGCAGCGTGTTTCCCTTATAGGAAAACTGGATGCACTTAAAAAAAAAAATTAAACGTTTTCATTTCATTTTTTAAGTGCCGGTAGTGGTCCCTTAAAAAATATTTTCAGAGCCTGTCACAAAGTGGAAGGGGTCCCCTGGGGACCCCTTCCCATTTGCGACTCCATTACCACCCTCTTGAAGAGGGTAGTAATTTGCGACCGCAGTTGCGGTCGCAAAACATTCGTACATGGGTTAGAGAGTCGCTATTTGGAAGGGAACGCCCCTTCCAAATAATGAGTCTATAAACACTTTTTTGCGGGTCGCAATTAATTTGCGACTCGCAAAATTGTGTTAGTACATGGCCATTCCAATTTTAGCATGCGCAAACGGGTCACTAACCCGTTTGCGCATGCTAAAATTGGTCGTATATCTGGCCCAAAAGGCATGTGTTGTCATTGGACATACGATTCTTCATTAAGCCTAGCTGGACACGACTAGTTAAGAGTGGTAAATAAGGTTCAAGTCCATTATAGAGGATTTTAGCATAGATCTTTGCATCTAAGTTTTTTTGTGAAATTGGTCTATAGTTTTTAGCAAGTGTTGGGTGCTTACCCTTTTTTGGGGAGCACCACTATAGTGGCTTCACTTGTAGCACCTGAAACAGCTCCTAAATGTGCAAAGTGTTGGGAAAGATCCTAATAGTGTGGGGGTAAGAGAGGACGCAAAAGACTTGTAGAAGTTTGCAGTAAAACCATTTGGGCCCGGAGCTTTGTTAGGTTTAAGGGCTTTAATTGCTGCCAAACTCTCATCTGAACTAAATGCCAAACTGAGGGTCTTTTCATCCTCCTCGGTGATGCAAGTTAGGTATATACTCTAAATGTATGCCCTGCACATTTCGGTTGACGAACAGGATTCATCCCTATAGAACGAATCCTAAAAGTATCTGAAGACCTCCAGTATCTTTTGTGGATTTATTTGTGTCACATTTGAGTTATCTTTGATTGCGGCAATGGCCGTTTAGTTCTGTTTGTGTTTTAGATAGGATGCCAGCATTTTTGCGCCCTTATTTGCTTCCCACAGCTTCAAGCTCTTGTATTTAGTAAACCGAACCCCTGCTTTCTCACTCAATATACTGTTGCATTCATACATCTTATTTGTTACAAGAGTTAGTGTGGGGGCATCCAAATTGGACATATGCGAGTCTATAGGGTCTAGATTCTTTGCTCTAACCCTGATAGTTTGCAACTATGTGCTTTATTTAGTTTAGCTTTATGTCTATTAGAGTCCCTTTAACGGTTGCCATAAGTGCATCCGAGTAAGTGGCAGGGGAGACATCTGCAGACATTTTGTCATTATTGTAGTTAGGAATGTTTATTTTATATTGTCCATGGATGTAGCATCTTTAATGGATTCAATTCAATTCAATTCAATTCAATCCAATTCAATGGATTCATCATTGACACACCAGATATTGCAAGATGGTTTTGTGTTAACACCTGTGAGGGATAGGGAGATACAAGAGTGATTGGAGACCATCCTAGGGAGAATAGCTGTTTGGTCGATGAGATGTATGTGAGTTGGAAATGAGGAGATAATTAATTCCTGAGTATGATTTGTGTGGTTTGAAAAATAGGTGTAGTCCATGGTGTCAGGGTGTTACAGTCTCCAACAATCATGTAGGTTGAATCTTTAACATAATTTGAGGAGAGATTTGTGGGATCTTGGAGCCTGAAATGAGGCTCTTGAATGCGGGTCCAAAGTTGGATCTAGGGGGAGATTAAAGTCACCACCCATAATAATCAATCCGTCTTATCGTGAAGAAATTCCTGAAATAGACAATAGTACTGAACAGTAAACAAAATATCATTACAATGTTGAGTGAAACAGGTGCATTGGTCCACCCATTTATACTATCATAGGCACTGACAGAGGTCTATCCATATTGATACCCACTTTATTTAAAGCTCCTGTGACACATGTAGTATTGGTAGCTAAAGGTCTACAGATAATTTGTCTCGTAATGACTTTATTTGAGGGTTTAAATGAGGGGACTTGGCATGCTCTCGCTCTCTAGTTCAAAGCCCTTATTGAAGGACAGGCCACAGCAAGTAAGGAGTTAATAAACTGTTTAAGCTAAAGTTATAATACAGGCTCTGTCATCCGCATGGCATGAGGCCATATCTCAGAAGGCATGTCTAGAAGCAAAAGCATAGAATCTTCTCATGTATGCCACGCCCTGGTGCCTGGAATTTTGTAATCAACAAAAATGCAAATTCTCATTGAGCAGGCTCGTAGGCCTTCAATTAATTGCTAAACAAAGAACCTCCGGGGGGTCTTGAAGGCCAGTTTCCCAGCTCAGAAACAGTTTGAGGCCTTGGGGAGTAATATTTTGTAGCCCATAAAATAGACCACTTTGATTTCAGGCAATATTCCAAGTCTGGACAAACAAATCCCCTTCCACTCTGTCGCTCACATTTGTGCTTTAAACAATATTACAGCGCAACGGCTCGGCGTGTATGGCACAGAGTCCTGAAAGCTATTCCCTGCACTTTTGACCTGATAAAAATGTTGTGTATGTAAGGACCTTTATCCTCAGAGGCCCTGCTTTCTCAGCTCTGCCTCTGTGCCCCGCGCTGTCCAAGCAATGCGCAGCTGGCCTTGCTTGACATTTCATCTTTCTCCAAACAACTCGAAATTCTCAGCGGCTTTCTCCAGCGGAGAGAGTATGAAATAGTTTCCACTGCTGTGAACTGAGCTAACTGGCACTCATCTGGGTTTATGTCATGGAAACGCGCCGAGTTCTCTGTGGCCCTGCCTGGCTTTGCAAGCTTGAGTCGTGATTTTCATAAAACCCATGCTAAATAATGACTTTATTCGGGCTGCTATTCGCACTTCATAAGTTCTGATTCTGAAATATTTTAAGCCCAATAAGCAAGGAGGGCTGACTTGGCGAGTGCACGCGCCCGTCCAGTAGTCCTGAGGGCAGGTCATTGTTTTTCGACTCGACAGGACTCCACGGGAATCGAGAATTCACAAAGGTCAACACTTTCCCCCGCCTGAGTGCTGCGTGGCGATGAAGGAACAGATTACCGAGGGGACGTGAAATCTCTTTTCCTGGGATCAGGTGCCGTTTTCACGGTAAAGTGAGAGGTGAAGTCGTGATCCCGCAGCAGAGGGTTTGCTGGCTTCAGTTCCAGGCTATCAATCCGCTTTGTGGCTTCCACCAGGGAGCCTTGCCCGCAGGGTATCGGGTTGTCTGGCAGACAAACCCAAAGATTGTTCCCCCTTCTGGCTTCTCACTGGAGGTTGCCACATCAATTTGTGTAAGAATGAAAGGTCGCCGTGCGGGTGGGCACCTCAGTGTGCCTGAGTTTTGAGGAAACTGTCAATCACCGAGATTTTTATTTTTATTTTATGCGTTTTTATATAGCGCGGACTTTACCCGAAGTTGTCAGAGCACTTCACAATAGGAACAGTAACGTTACATGAGGAGAGTGGGCATGTTACAAAAGCAAACGTTACGTTACATGAGGCAAAGGTGACAAGTGTGCAAATAACAAAAGCAAACGTTACAAGAGGAAAAAGTGACAAGTGAAGCATACAAGATACATGTAGAGGTATAATACTGCAATAAGTGGCAGTCTCTCAAAACACAAGAACTAGGAAGGCACTTCGATAGGCATGGAGTACAGAATTTCCTATAATGAAAGAACTTCCTTGAGGGAATAGAGAGGGCATGAATTAGATTTGAAAGTGTCTTTGAAGGAGGAGAAATTTGAGGTAAATTTTGAAGGACCGGGAAGAGGTGGTGGTCCGGAGTTGAGGCGGAAGTGAGTTCCAGATTCTCACCTCGTTGCCTGAAAAGGATTCGGCTATCGATCTTTCCTTTTTGAAAGTGGGAGGTTCAAGCAATAACTTTTCCGCATTACGTGATGGTCTAGAGCCTCCAGAGAGTTTCAGTTTGTTAGCCAAGTAGCGAGGAGAGGAGGAGTGCAAGGTTTTGTGGGTGATACAGGCAGTCTTGTAGATAGATATTGCCTCGATGGGAAGCCAACGGAGGGAAGATAAAATGGGTGTGATGTGGTTGCTTCTTTTGGCCCCATATATGAAACGAGCTGCTGAGTGGAGAACAGATTTAAGGGGGAACAGGTGGGATTTGGGGAGGCTGGTAAGAAGAGAATTGCAGTAGTCCAATCTAGAGAGGACCAGGGTTTTTAGGTCTTGCTCCGGGAAGAAGCGACGAATCCCCCAAAGAAGGCACAGTTTGTATCGAGCAGACTTTGCAATGGAATTGATGTGGGGGAATAGATTGAGCTTTTTGTCGAGTATGACACCAAGGGATTTTGCGCTGTCGACAATGATGGGTTTATTTTTAAGTAGATTCATCTGATCCATCCATGGTTGAACCGGAGGAGGAGACAGTGAGGAGGAGCGGAGGAGGAATTCAGTTTTGGAGGGATTCAGAATCAGTTGATGAGTTAACATCCAGTTTTGAATGGAGTCGAGAGTACAGTTTAGGATGGAGAAATCGTGTGTGGAGGACACCTTAAGGTAGATTTGAGTGTTGTCTGCATAGAGATGATAGAGGATCCCAGGTTTACTTAAGATATTTCCCAAGGGTTCCAAATAGAGGTTGAACAAAGTGGGTGCAAGTATAGAGCCCTGAGGAACACCTTGACCTACCGCCAAAGGAGATGAAAGACTGTTCGCTATTTTGATCATTTGGGGTCTATCAGAGAGGAAGGAAGCAAACCATTTAAGCACTGTGCCTTCCATGCCCATTCTCTGTTGAAGAGTGTTAAGGAGAGTGTTGTGATTGACAGTGTCAAAGGCTGCAGAAAGTTCAAGGAGAATTAGAAGACAAGACTCCCCTGAATCGAGTATCCGCTGTATCGAGATCTATCGCTGTATCGAGTCTCGAGATGTTTTTTCGTTGCCGTTTGTGCTCCTTTTGGTTAAGTGTGAACACTTTTTTGCGTCCATTTCTCATGTTATAAAAACGGCAATACTCTTTCTCCTTCATTCTTATCCCTCAAGTATTTCAGTACACAGCAGGCAGGATTTTGCAAACATGGACCATCTGCAATGTTCATTGATAAGAATAGACTGAAAAATGAAGTGTAGTTAGGCAGAAAACTGAACCCACTGTGTGAATGCCACACAAGCATTGGCAAGGGCAATAGTTCTGACCTTTAATTAGTGAAAGTGCTTGGTAATTAATGGGCACGTTTGTGTGTGTTTGGGGCTGTATGTATGGTGGGTCGATGATTGTAGGAGTATGTCACTTGGTGAATGGGGGTGATTACTAGGTGCATGGATAAATGAATGGTTGAGTGCTTGATTGAGCAGGAGTGGTTAGCATCCCATGGAATCAGTCATCGTCTTACCTAATCATACATCCATGCACTTACCCTTTGGTCAGTCCTGACTCATCTATTCATCCAGTCATCTGTCCATGTATTCATTCATCCTTTGATCCATTCATCCATCCAATGACTCATCCATTCATGTGTCCACTCATCTACCCATTGATTATGAAAATGGTATTCACATACCTACATGCAGAGATCTACACATCAGCCTCTCCTGTCTTTAATATGCCCAGATCTCAGCCTGACTGCGCAGAGCTCTGCACATATTAGTGTATGGTGTAGCTGTAAATGTGAGAAGGATGGAGGGGAGTGGTTGTAAAACAGAGAATACATAATACTACCCTGGGTGGGCTTAAGGGAGGAGTTGGGAGTCGTTTATACAGTGGCTTGCACCCACCCTGAAAAAAATAAGCCCTTCGCTATTCATAAACTTCCCTTTTGCAGTTACTACAGCCAAAGAGGAAACAAAAACAGCCATAAATGTTCTCCAGCTGGAGTAAGTCCATCACCAGACATTGCCATCACACAACAACAGCAGGACCTTTCCATAGGAAGTAATGTTCAAATAAATTCAATGATTTAACATTTTTTAAGATATAAATAAATTTAATTTGATGTTTAAAAAATTATCCATAAATTAAATATATATATTATATTTTAAAATATTTTAATACTCTTTTATTTAAAAAAAAATATGTAACACTAATTACATTAACAATAATTGAATTAGTTTTAGTAATTCTATATATCACTGTGACAGGGCGTTCGACACTGTAGGACCGCCCTCCCATAAACAGAACTGTAGTACACCAGATGCCTCGTTGACCCCTTCTCTCCCCCTGCAGCAACCCGAGGTGACAGGACCACTGGAGGAGAGATATCCCTATGATACGCAGGACTGGCCCGTGGAAAGGGGACAGGGCTCCTTTAACTTCGCCTTTCAGAATGACGAGACCACTCCCACCGATGACGTCGCGTTGCTAGGATACACAAAAGCGGTAGGATTCCGGAAGACAACGGACGGCGTTTCCCAGGAGGCGGAAGGAGATTCAGTGCGGAGAAGGAGGACGATTCGGGAGCGGAGAAGCGGAGGTAGCAGTACGGAGGAGGAGAGACCGGACGGAGACGACAGCGACAAGCCAGGAGGCCACCGTTACCACGAAGCGCCCGGCCACGTTCCCAGGGGAGGAGCGTGGCTCGAGCAGGTACGTGGAAGGGTAGCGGGTTGGTTGGGGAAAGCCACCTCACCTCCATTGATAAACCCAGACCCGTAACACCGAGACCGTATCCAGTACCCTGCCATAGTCTCCCCCTCACACGTGCACCCCCCTCACAGTCACGAGAGAGTGAGAGCACTACAAGCACTTGGTTTCCCTCACTCCCGGCCCTACCTGTGTCCCGGCGCACGAGATCCCCGACCTAACCAGTACTTTCGTCTCTTTTGTCCCATACGACGGAGGGAAGACTCGGAGGGAACCAGACCGCGGAGTCAACAGCAACTGGCCAGACGTTCGAATAGGAGCTTGCCGCCCGGAGTGTCAACCAGACAGTCCAAAGACTGAAGAGCCAGAGACATTCCATCCGTGTACCGAACATTATTGGGAGAAGCCCTGTACCAGGTTGAGAATAAAGTGCTCGACCAAACTGCATTCGCTTGTTTGTCGTCTCTGCCGCCCCTGCCCCGTCACACTGGTGTCAGAAGTGGGATCCAGTCCGTCTGTACGACAAGATGGATGCCCTCATCCAGCATCTCGTAAAAGGACAGGAAAAATTTGAATGGGCAGTACAGAGGCAGATGACGTCAGCCCAAGCCGACCGGGACCTTTTCCAAAACACTATCGCGGCCCACATGGAGAGTCTGCAGAAAAGTCCTCCGGTCGCAATAGTACAAACAACCCCGGAGGCGCGACCCCTTCCCGCTCCTCACCCCTCAGGACTGGCCTTACAGAAATATATGCCGGGGGAGGACCCGGACATGTTCTTGATGAACTTTGAGAGGGCTGCCAGAGCGATGGGATGGCCGGAGGACAAGTGGCCCTTCTTTTTGGCGCCGCTCCTGTCAGGGGAGGCGCAATTTGCATATCAGGTGGCCAACCCCATGGGCACCACGCCCTACCCAACCATAAAAGAGGTCATCTTGGACCATTTAGGGCTCGATGGAGAGGCATACAGACTCCGCTTCAGGAAAGAGAGGGGTATACCAGGCGAGAACCCCAAAACTCTGTTTTTCCGATTGAAGTTCACTGCGGACAAGTGGCTACGACCGGCCACCAGCACGACGGAGGAAGTAATGACCAAGATATACTTAGAACAGTTTATGGAGGCCTTGCCGTACGCCTCTCAGAGGTGGCTCAAACAACACCAGGGATTGACCTTGGAGCAAGCCATTGAAATGGCTGCTAATTATGCCCGTGCACAACCTAAGGTCACAGGGTGGGACTACGAGAAGGGGACAAAGATACAGACTCCCGTCAAGACCGAGAGAAAGAAACCGGTACCAGACAACCCGAAACCCAGGCCCCTAAGATTTGAGGGAACACCGCTCCGAGGCCCCCAGTGCTTCGAATGTGGAGAGTGGGGCCATATAGCCTGCCTGTGTCCCAAGAAACGAGCGACCGAGGAGCCCATGGAGGTTGGGTATCTCCCTAAGACCATAATGTATGCGGCTGAAACAGGTCCCTCGTTTTATGTGAGTGTGTCGCTGAATGGTAAAAATGTAAAAGCCCTCTTAGATTCGGGATGCCGACAGTCGGTGGTCCAGAAAAAACTGATACGTCCAAACCAATATGTCCGGGACGTTCTGGTACACATAAAATGCGTCCATGGGGACGTTAGGCCCTACCCACTGGCTCAGGTCACAATAAAACCCCATGAAAAAAAACCGTGCACAGTAAGGGTTGGGGTGGTTGACTCCCTGCCAGAGGAAGTGATTTTGGGGGTGGATAATCCGGAATTCTTGGCCCTCTTTCATAGATCAATAACTACTACAACAGCCCCTAGGATAGTAACTACCCTTATCTCTCCCGAGCCATGGGTCACGGACCGCAGTTTTCGTTTTGCACAAGCCAATGACTCCACCTTATTAAACGCTTGGGAGAGTGCACATATGTCCCAGAGCCTAGACACACCGCGATATCCTAGATTCCTCATAACCAAGGATCTCCTATACCGGGAGGGGGTTGAGGGAGGGGACCCTCAGTTAGTGGTGCCTCTCTCTTTCCGAGACCAGGTTCTCTTCTTCGCCCACACCCATCTCACAGCCGGACACAGTGGGACCGAGAAAACCACAGACAGTATACTACGGTATTTTTACTGGCCCGGGATTTATAAACAGGTGAAGGACTATTGTACGAAGTGTGAAGTATGCCAGAGAAGGAACCTACACCGCCCCCCAGCAGCACCGCTGGTTCCATTACCAATCGTAGGACGACCCTTCGATAGAATTGGCATGGATTTAATCGGACCGCTACCCCGTTCATCTAAAGGCAACATGTACGCGCTGGTACTTGTTGATTATGCCACCAGATTTATCGAGGCTTTTCCCCTAATAGCCCCCACAACAGCTAACATAGCCGAAAGGTTGATTGAGCTATGCCACAGGGTCGGATTTCCGAAGGAGGTCTTAACAGACCAAGGTACCCCGTTCACTTCGAAATTGATGCAGGAGGTCTGTAAAACCTTAGATATAAAACACCTACGGACGTTGGTGTACCATCCGCAGACGGACGGTCTCGTCGAGCGGTATAACCAGTCTCTGAAAACCACCCTAAAGAAGATGCTGTCGGCTGAAGGGCCTGAGTGGGATCGCCTCCTCCCATTAGCCCTCTACGTCTTGAGAGCTCAGAAACAGAGCAGTCTGGGATGTTCAGCCTTCAAACTCCTTTATGGCAGACATCCGAGATCCCTGCTGGAAATGACCAAGGATGCGTGGGAGATGGAAGGGGAACAAGAACAAAGGGCCCTCCTTGACTACACACAACAACTACGGTCCAAAATAGGTAAACTAAGGAGCTTGGCCTATACCAATTTGGAGATGCAAAGACAGAAGCAAAAACGATGCTATGACAAAGGAAAAAAACTCCGGACCTTAGCGGTCGGCGATTGGGCTTTGATCATGCTCCCGGCCTGCGCCAGCAAAGAAAGGAGTGAGTGGAAGGGACCTTACGAGGTGGTTGGTACGATCGGAGATACCACCTACCGATTACGCCTTTCACCATCAAAAACCCAAACATACCATATAAATTTATTGAAGAAGTGGATAGGGCCTCCCCCAATAAGTGCCCACTTGCTCCTACCTCAACCCCAAAAGGAACCCTCCACCCTGAACGAACTGGTCATAAGTGAAGAACTTCCACGAGTTCGACAGCAACAGTTACGCGATGTTCTCCGTCCCTTTCAAGACATCTTTTCAAATAGACCCGGGAGAACATCGTTAGTGGAACATCACATTGAGACCCCGACGGGACAGAAGGTAAAGCTGAAACCGTACCGCATACCGGCCGCTCGGAGAGAGGCCATCAAAAAGGAGGTCAGAGAGATGTTGAATCTTGGGGTGATTCGGCCCTCGAATAGTGACTGGGCCTCGCCGATTGTCATGGTGCCTAAACCCGACGGTTCTCGGCGTTTCTGCATGGACTTCCGAGCCCTAAATGCCATCTCTACGTTCGACGCCTACCCCATACCACGCGTAGACGAGTTGATTGAAAAACTCGGAGAAGCCGCCTTTATAACAACGCTAGACCTGACAAAGGGATATTGGCAGGTGCCCCTCAGGGAAGCCGATAGGAAGAAAACGGCCTTCATCACGGACGAAGGATTATTCGAGTTCACCGTGCTACCGTTTGGCCTTCATGGGGCCCCGGCCACTTTTCAAAGACTTATGAATGCGATCATACAACCCTTCCCGTCATTCAGCTCAGCTTACTTGGACGACATCGTCATATACAGCGACACTTGGGAGGAACATTTGGGGCATCTAAAGACGATCCTCACTGCCCTGCAAGAAGCTGGACTTCACATAAACGCCAAGAAGTCCAGAGCGGCGTTTACAAAGGTCAATTATCTTGGCTTTGTGTTAGGTGAGGGCTCTATCACCCCACAAACCACCAAAGTCCAAGCTATACAGGCTACCCCCTTTCCTTGCAATAAAAGAGATCTGAGGGCGTTCCTAGGCCTTATCGGGTACTATCGTAGATTCATCCCCAACTTTGCAGACACTGCTGCCCCTCTTACAGACCTGCTACGCAAGGGGATTAACCAAAGGGAATTCCTACAGCCCAGTCCTAGTGCCCTGCGCGCCTTCTCAGATTTGAAAGATACCATCACAAACCAGCCGGTGTTGTTATCCCCGAACTTCTCCAAGCCCTTTATCTTAGCCACCGACGCCTCGGACATGGGCATAGGAGCGGTGTTGTCTCAGGAGGGGGGGGATGGGCTAGAACACCCCATTCTATTTGTAAGCCGAAAACTGTTCCCGAGGGAGGCCAAGTACCCAACTATTGAGAGAGAGTGCCTGGCCATAAAATGGGCCATAGAGAAGCTTCAATATTACCTGGAAGGTAAACCATTTATCCTATATACTGACCACGCGCCCCTGCAATGGATGTATAAAAATAGGAGCCAAAACCCCAGAATCCTACGATGGTTCCTCACCTTGCAGCCGTATGCCTTCACCATCAGACATAGGAAGGGCAGGGATAATGGTAACGCTGATTTCCTCTCACGGGTCTTCCCTCTCCCCGAACGGGAGAATCCAGGGGGGGAGGAGTGTGACAGGGCGTTCGACACTGTAGGACCGCCCTCCCATAAACAGAACTGTAGTACACCAGATGCCTCGTTGACCCCTTCTCTCCCCCTGCAGCAACCCGAGGTGGCAGGACCACTGGAGGAGAGATATCCCTATGATACGCAGGACTGGCCCGTGGAAAGGGGACAGGGCTCCTTTAACTTCGCCTTTCAGAATGACGAGACCACTCCCACCGATGACGTCGCGTTGCTAGGATACACAAAAGCGGTAGGATTCCGGAAGACGACGGACGGCGTTTCCCAGGAGGCGGAAAGAGATTCAGTGCGGAGAAGGAGGACGATTCGGGAGCGGAGAAGCGGAGGTAGCAGTACGGAGGAGGAGAGACCGGACGGAGACGACAGCGACAAGCCAGGAGGCCACTGTTACCACGAAGCGCCCGGCCACGTTCCCAGGGGAGGAGCGTGGCTCGAGCAGGTACGTGGAAGGGTAGCGGGTTGGTTGGGGAAAGCCACCTCACCTCCATTGATAAACCCAGACCCGTAACACCGAGACCGTATCCAGTACCCTGCCATAGTCTCCCCCTCACACGTGCACCCCCCTCACAGTCACGAGAGAGTGAGAGCACTACAAGCACTTGGTTTCCCTCACTCCCGGCCCTACCTGTGTCCCGGCGCACGAGATCCCCGACCTAACCAGTACTTTCGTCTCTTTTGTCCCATACGACGGAGGGAAGACTCGGAGGGAACCAGACCGCGGAGTCAACAGCAACTGGCCAGACGTTCGAATAGGAGCTTGCCGCCCGGAGTGTCAACCAGACAGTCCAAAGACTGAAGAGCCAGAGACATTCCATCCGTGTACCGAACATTATTGGGAGAAGCCCTGTACCAGGTTGAGAATAAAGTGCTCGACCAAACTGCATTCGCTTGTTTGTCGTCTCTGCCGCCCCTGCCCCGTCACAATCACTTTTGAGAATTTTAATATGTAAGAAAATATATGTTTTATTATGTAGATTTTTTCTTAATTTGAAATTAAAATGAAGTTATTAATGGTGTAACATGTTATATTATTCAATATTTAAAATAAATATATAAAATATATGTAGCCTGTCTCTGGTCACATGGCTGGGTCTAACTGACAATTGGGCTTTGTGTATTTCTCCTAGACAGACACAATCGGGATCTTGGTGGTGCCTGGATGCGTCATCACCGGCAGGATGGGTGGGAGTAACTTGGTACAGCCCCACGTTCACCTGAATAGGCTTGGTCCTCTCTCTACACAAAGGACTGCATTCCACTTATAGTTAGTCTGAAGCCAGGGAAGGGGAGGCAGGTTGCCTGGGGACTCCAAAGTTAGACCTCTAAAAGCTTCTCCCCCATTTCAAGGGCATAGCTGGGTAAAATACCGGACCTCAGACACCACCCCTTCAGTACACTTCTGGACCTGTGGATACTCTGTCAGGAAGAAGGATTGCTGTGCAGCTGAAGGGCTACAACTCTGCAGGACTGCACTCTGCTGTACTCCTACTTTGCTGTGCTGACATACTGCCGGCTGCCCTCTTGCCTGAGAGAGAAGGACTGGACCTGCATCTCTTGAACCCAGAAACCAGAGTGACTCCGAGGGCTAGTTGGCTGGCTTCATGATCTGAAGTCCCAAGGACATAACAGGCTTCCAAACACCTTGCATCTGCAGCTGGACTCTGCCATCTGTGAGTCTACCCTGCCAAGTGGTGCCACCCCAGTCCTGGACCATTGGAAGAGGGTGTAAGGTGCTTTACCTGCCTCTGTGGACCCAGCAGAACTGACGCAGCTCCTCTGCTGTGCATTGCAACACCGAGTCGAACCAACGCATCTCAACTGCTGCATGGATTGGACCCATCTCAAAGACCCGCAACACTGCCGCAGCCTGCATTGCCTTTGGAACCACCACTGTGGGACATATTCTTGGTGCAGGCCCTCGCATCCCCTGTAGATGGCTGCCACAATGTCAGCACCGGACTCTGCATAGCAGCCTCGCAGCTATTTGGCACTGATGCATTACCCTGACTGCGTGCTCATCCCCAACGCCGGGCTCTGTATTGCATGACCCGTCCACAGGATCTTTGATGCCAATGCAACAGTCCCTAGCAGCGCAGCGTCACTGCCTCTTGGAACCGATGCATCATCTCCCCATTTTTTACACGGATCCACGCAAGGCTCCGCAAACCAGGATTTAAGGTACTTTTGCTCAGTGGGCCTAACTGGATCACTGTAGACAGCCCATGCTCCATCACATGTTGGCCTGAACTTGTGACTTTGTCCCGGTCCAGCGCGACCAGAGAGTAACAGTTGGTTCTTTATGCCTCTTGATGCCATTTTCTCTAAAAACTTTAAAATTCAATATCTCCATCTCCACTAATGGAACTTTTGTTGTTTTGGCCTTATTTTATTTAATACAAAATCCTCTTATTTTCTAACTCTATTGCAGGTTCCTTTTGTGGTGTGTTTTCACTGTTTTACTGTTTGAAGTGTTACACAAATACTTTGCACATTGCACCGGAGTTAAACCTGACTGCTCTGTGCCAAGCACCCCAAGGGCTGAGCACAGGTTAATTTAGGGTTTTCTTGTGACTTGACCCTGAGAAGAATTGTGGTTGTTGGTTGAGAAGGGTTACACCCCCTTCAGCCAGTAACCCAATTTCTTTCACTGGTGCTCAGCAGTGAAGATTTTGATTGGTGTATGTGCAGTGCTTTGCAGTAATCTTGTGTTACACTACCACCTATTACACTATACAGCATGTCTACAAATCATTGCCAAAGTCAGTAATGCCCATGCTGTACAGCATGAACAAAAGTCAATGGCAGAGCTAATAGTCTCAAATGTGAGGTCTATTGGATTTGGCAATGCTTATTAGGTCTCAGCACATCATCCCTGTGACTCTGAGCAAATCAGTTAATCTCACCAAGCGTGAGAAAAAAAATGTCAAAAAATACCTCATAAAGAAATCAATTGCGTCCATGTTGATGTCTTAGTGAAAACAAATTTGGAAGCAGATAACATCTGTTGTCATAATAAAAGCAGATAACATCTGTTGTCACATAAAACATTCATTTCAAAGGAGCAAAGGACTTATTTGAAGTGCATATGGCATAGTGAAAAATAGCTATATATGGCAAGAGGTTCATCAAGGACTGACAGGGAGGAAGAAAAAAAAAATAAAGTGGTACCTCAATCACAGCGTGATCAGTGGAAGGACAACAGTCAATCAATCAAATAAACTTTATTCGGTAGATAGTAACCATACAAGCAGATACACACAAAACAGTTCATAAATAGGCAGCTGACAGAACAGTTAAAAGACATATTACAAAGTTGATAGATAAAATCAATAAAATGGTCTAAAAAATAACCCTCTAATTCTACAGGGACAGAGGCTATCAGCAAAGTTAGTCAAGCATAGAATCTCTTGCACTCAAGACAGCTCTAAAATCAACATACTTTAAAAACAATGTGATCATCAGATAAGGGCTGGGGAAACATCAGGGTCGGATGTGCTTGCCTAAAATTCAGGGACTTCAAAAGGGTTTTTATAAATAATTTCCTAGGCCCTGTAAAATAACTACAAAATAACGTGAAATGAAGAATATCCTGTGGAAACTGCATGTCGCAACCACATTGTCCCATGGAGCCCAAATGACGTCATCACCCTGGGAAAGCTAGACGAAGGTGAATCAAGTTCATTTTAAATCTGGCCAGTAAAAATCAGTCCCTATCATTCCTCACACTGATCAGGTATGGTTCCTTAAGTCACACAGTTTTTAATGACACATGACACCTCACCATTGGTTTCAGTAATTCCGCCTGTTCTCTGAAAAGTCCCTTATGTACTAAAAATGTATATCTGATCCATTTTACCTCCACATTACTCGCGGGTTGAGGGCTATAAAATGAATCCTCCCTTCCCAAGCTACTGAGAGCTCCCTTGATGTGGGCAATCCATGGGATCTTGAAGGCATGATCCAGGGCTATGCAGTCCTTCAAGATCAGGCTATTTAGCTGAGATTCCCTTCTCGTCCACATCTTAATCCAGCATAGCAAGGCCTAAGGGCAATCTTATTGGCTATGAACTGGACTCCAAGTTCATCATGCATTGGAGAACCTGAAGCACCTGCCTTAAAAGCAGGTTTTCCACTGACTGAACATTATCCACGCTCGAGTGTCCCCACACTTCACTACCATATAAAACCTTGTAGGCACACGTGGCCTGGTAAAGATTAATTAATACACTAGGGGGTTAAACCCAAATATCTGTGCATATCTGAGGACAGCAGCTGATGCCTTGGAGAGCTCCAGTATATTGCTTTCAATCAGGGACTTCCAATTACTAAGACAAACAGAACCCAGAGGTACAAAAAGACAGGAACTTTGGCTAATGTATGTGACCCCACCTTAAACCTTTTTAATCTCGTACTTATCGGTCCCAAAACCATCACATACAATTTAGTGAAGTTAACTGCGAAATCCAAACCAGCCTTGAAGTCTACAAACTTGTTTAATAGCAACTGTAGACCCACTGTAGTCCTTGCCATTAGGGCCCCATTAATATACAGTGTGAATGGAAAGGGTGCAATAATGCAAGCCTGATACATGCCTCTGCTTGTGCCAAAGGGTCAAGAAAATGCCCCACCCAGGGAATAATAAACTGAAGCAGTCATGTGGGCATGCAATCACTCAGCAGATGAACTATATTTTTGTCGATTCCCAACTCAAGTAATATCCCCATAGTTTTCTGCAGTTGACCCTATCAAATGCGGACGTCAGGTGCATAAAGGCAAGGTGTATGGGTTTGGATTTGGCAACAGTATACTTATTAATTAACAAATATAGGTGAAGGCATTGGTCACTTGTTGATCTACCCTGCCTAAAGCAATATTGAACATCAAAAATGATATTATGCTCTTCTGTCCACTCCATCAACCTATCAAGAACCACCCTGCCCATGATCTTAACCACCGCATCTTTTCAGGGAGATGGGCTGGTACTACTGAGTGTTATCTTTGCCCCCCTTCTTGAAAATGGGTACCACTATTGCCTTAAGAACCATTGTCAAGAGGGAGGCCCACAGATTGGTATAATCTAGGACCAAATCCAAAGGATTTCCATCCAGACCTAGAGCCTTATTACATGTTAGGGTCCGAATACCCTTTGTCACAACCTCAAGGGTGAAGACAATCTCTGGCCGTCCTCCAAAAGATGGACCCAGGGCATTAGCCCCACCCATTAACTCCCCATTATAAAGCCCCTCAAAACGCGCCACCTATTGGCCCTCTGTTATGCGATGGCATAGGCTGGATCATTGTTTCTAAAAAGATCAGTGCAATTTATTACCTGCCAAAACAATGAGCTGTCCCTCTTTTCACATGCTTGGACTTAGTTATCCCAGGTGCTCTCCCTTAGCTTTACCTTACGATTGGCTAGTTCCTTTTCATAGTCCCTATGGCAAGGAGCAATAAAGGCCTTATCTTTCTGGACTATCTTTAGTGATTCCTTCAAGTTAGATAAGGCCTTGTTGCACTTTCTATCAAACATTCTGGACTCATGTGGTCTGTCCCGCTTTAGTGGGAAAGTCAATAGTGTGGACACCTTCTTTCAATTGGCCTTTAGAATGGCCTCCAATGCACTTAAAATGGATCCACTAAGGGCATTTAAATCCTAGCAAGTAAAAAGAATGACGTCTGCACTCCCCTGATCTTTATGGGCGTAGAACCGCTGCGTTACGTGTGTGCTTCTGAGTCCATTTCCTGACCCCCTCAAAACTATTGAAAGGAGTTTATGTTAAAAAAAAAAGCACTGTACATAATACTAACATTGTCAACAAATGGAAACAGAGAGGCTGAAACAAAAATAAAATCAATTGTGTACCCTAAAGGTAAGTAACATTTTAGGATTAATGGAGTTAATTAATTTATCCAGAGATAAAACCAGGTTGCAGTTGCTAAAAATAGGATTTAACTCCTAACCTTCCTTAGTATGCGCAATATGTAGGCCCTCCACCATTTTACATTTAGGCCTTCTAGAAATAGGATGCAAGGGGTTCTCACATATCCCCTGCTTAAATTCCCCACTATATCAATTACAGAATTCATGGTACTAAAATGGGTTGAATCCCCCACCCATGATTTTGTATTATAGAAATTGATTACCACAAATGATTTAGATCCCTGAATGGTTACTTTCACCCCTTGTAATAATGGGGAGACCCAAGCAAAATCCTTAATTTTCACATACAAGTCCACAGAAACAAAGATGATCTAGCCCCCTTTAGCACGCCCAACCTCTGCTCCCACTGCTTCCACAAAGAAAGTTTTATATCCTTCAAACAATAAGTTATTTGACTCTTCACATGTTTCCTGGAGGCACATCACCTGGTATTGTCTAACAAATGCAACCCAATTTGGATCGTTGAACTTAGATGACAATCCTGCAATGTTACATGATAGCACTAACAGTCAAAACTGATTGGGACTGTTAGTCAAGACAATGGGAGGGATAACTGCAGGATTTACAATAGGCTGGGTGGTTGCACCAAATTTTGCAAGTGAGGAGTGGGGAATTTAATCACAGGAATCTCGGTTGATTAGTGGGGCAAATCTATTCTAAGTCGACCGGGTCAGGACAATTGGTAAGACATATGGGGTCCTCACCCAAATAGTCTCTGCTGGGAGACCCCTCTTCCTTGTGCTCTTGAGAATCAGTTCAGGCTTATAAAAAAGCCAAGAGGAAGGGTCTGTATGCTAGTTGTTTTGGTCAATCTCCAGGAGCCTATAGTAGCCAAGAGAAATGCCACAATGGTGGGTTTTTAAAGTTAATTATCACACAGTCCCCTGCCCATCTCTTCACGTCATGCCCTATTCAACTCACGCTTCATACCATATTGACAGTCATATATCTGCACTCTTAAGTTCGAGTAGTTATTTATCCAATGGACCATCTTATTTTTAAGATCATCAAAAATTTCCGAAGCAGAGTGGCACATTCCCTAAGACCAATACATATGGTGTAGCTTCTGGCGGTATGTTAATACTGGTCCCTGTAATAGGGTATGATGATATGCCCACTGTAGTGGGGACAGAGCCCATCAGGGAAAATAGGGTGGGAACAGAAACAGAAAGGCCTGGGATGAACAAAGCTGATGTGTGTTGGGGAAGAGGATCACTCTGCCACTACTTGCCTGCCACAATATGGAGGGGACTGAATGGCACTTGTTCAAAACACCCTCATTTGGCGCACTGGAATAAACAGCTAGATCCTCCACCATTCATGTGTTCTGTTAGCTGAACCAGTTTTTCTTCCATAAGTGCTAACCTTGCACAAATTGAGGCCAACATGACTTTAAAGGCCTCCACACGCCCTTTCATTTAAGCTTCAGGCAGGGTATGCTCAAGAGGTGGGGAAGAACAAGAGCTCTTTATTTGTGTGACCATGTTTATGTGACAAAATCCTCTTTTTGGAGCAACAGCCCTTTTCCACCATTTCTTAACAGGGCTACACTTGTTATGTGCAGACTCATAAGTCAGGTCCAAAGGAGAGCCTACCCTTTCGGACACTCCAGTAAGTATAGGGGCAGCAAATAGGAAATCCTCCATCAGGCACTCCACCTCTGACTTGTGTGTAACTCTGGGTTAAGTTCTGCCGGTCGGAGAAAGGAACAACCCGGTAAAGGCAAAGGTCCATCCCTGTCAAGGATAAGCATCTTTCAGCTAACTCTACTTCCTTAGCTACTACTTCCACTGCTCGTGCCAGAAAACTGCCAATAGTAGAAGTCTGTGAGGTCACATGCAGTGACATGGGCCTTGCAGTGGGCGCCTTTCTTTGCCCCATGCTCTTTCCGCCTGAGTCAAAAGGTAGGTAAATGTCCCGCTAGCTGATCCTGTTATGTGCCAGTATAATAGGACGTACTTACCCCACAAGGGTCCACCTGCATACCAGTCAGGAAATGGCCCACTTGCAGCCCATTCCAAAGGGGCAGCCCAGCCTGCCTTTGCAGACGTCCCCTCTATATGTGCCCTTGATACACTAAAAATGCAAGCAAGCGGCCTCCCTGCCTCACAGGATTCTGGCCCATTAAGTCCTGGGCTGTATCATGCAGTCTCAATGTGCCTCTTACTCTTAGAGGAATTGTTCTCAATGCACCAACAGCTTACACCAGTGGTTCTGTAAAAATGCTGCAAATCCTGGCTATACTGTCAGAGGCATTCAATCGTCTGGCTTCAACTCCACTCCAGGTTTGCTTTATCTGCCTATAGCAGCAGAATGGGCCCAACACGCTTCGCTCCCCTTGCATCAAGGGATAACTGTCATAGCTCTGTCTCAAGCAACCTCCATCCCACTGGGAGTTTTGGCTTTTCCTCCTCTGCCTTGCTATGAATGAGTGGAATAATGTTCGAGACTTTTGGCCCCCTCTTGCACCGAATAAAGCTGCTGCAGGAACTCGCTGCAGATACAGAGCACAAATGCCAGACCGCCAAGTCGGCAATCACTCTCTATGCCAGACTTTCCAAACAACTCCTACACAGAGTCCAGGCCATCCAGAATACAGCTGTAAGACTCATACTTGACCTCCCACGCCACAGCTACATCAGATTGCACCTCAGGTAAGTGCACTGGCACCCCATTCACAATCTTCTCACACACACATACAAAGCTCTACACAACACAGGACCAGAATGTAGGAAGCTGGCTCTGTATATGCTATACCAAAGTGAGGTATAGTGTGTACAGAGTCCAGTGGAACCCCAAAGGTAGGCAGAGGTAAAAGTAGATAGCAGCTTACTCTCTATTTGTGGTAGTGTGGTCGAGCAGTAATGCTTTATCAGAGGGTAGTGTTAAGCATTTGTTGCACACACTCAATCAGCAAATGATATCACACACTCAAAGACTGAACTTCAGACCAATTGGTTTTGTATAAAAATATTCTTTTAGTTATTTTATTTTCTAGAACCAAGCAAGCCTGGCATAGGTAAGTAATAAATACTTTACAGTAGTAATGCAGTTTGTAAACATTTTGAATTGCAATTGTATATGCACTTTGATCTGATTACAGTAGAGCTACTTGGAATGCAATACTTTTGAAATACTGTACATATACTTTGTATTGGCTTTTTAGTAGAATGTCAAGTAGATTACTCTACAGATTGCATTTCTTACACAGCGCAGTATAACTGGATACTGCACCGGGACATTGCCTGTAAACAGGTAAGATAAAGCGTTGTTGTTATTTACTTACAGTTTTAAAGGGTTTCATAGATTTTCCAACTCCACACTTGGAAACGTTTCACAGAAAAATAGTCAATGTTATCCTATGGAGGGAAATAGGGTTATTATCGGTTCAAAGGTAAGTAAGTATTTGGTTGTGGGAGTTGGTATTCTGGGGTTAGACTCAGGGGTCCCCCAGGGTTAAGGATGCACTCTTGTTACACCCTCAGCGGCACTAGGGCAGCCGGGTGCAGAGTGTTGAGGCCCAATGTCATCCAATGGGGGATAGGGGGCTCTGGTTGGTGGCTGCTGACGAGCAGGCCACTGGGTTGTGGGAGCAAAGCTCCTGGACTTAGGCTCAGGGCAAATGGGGGTTCAAGACAGCACAAAAGGTGCACCCTCAGCGGCACTGGGGCAGCTGGTGCAGAGTGCTATTTTGGTGTTGGGCGCCCTGTAACTTTCAATGGGGATTCTCCGGTTTGCAAACACACTGCAGGCTCTGGGACGAAGGTCTTCTGGGTGCGACCACCACTTGTAGAGGTAAGTTGGGATGCTGGGGGCTGGTTAGGCACCGTAGGTTGGGCCACTCAAGACCGTGGGGAGTCGGGTACTGGGGTGCCTTTTAGGGTCAGATCTTCTTACCAGCTGCTGTTCGCGGTTGGGGGTACCTTCCGGATTTAGGCTCCAAGCATCGGCTGGAGGCTTGAGGCAGGTCAGGGATCACTGGATCTTGGGTAGGGATTGCCAGGGAGACCGGCTTGTGGTGTTGGGCCACTCGAACTCGGGCCGTGGGCATTGGATACAGAGTGGTACAGACTCGCGGATCTTGCCAGAGCTGGGGTCTGTGGGGTGAACAAATCCGGTGTTCAGGGGAGACAACGTTGGTTTGGAAGGCAGGGCAGGTCCTCAGGGTTCTTGAGGTTGCTGGCTGCAGGACACACCAGAGTTTTGCATCTGCAGGTTTGAGGTGGGGACAGGCTGGTAGGGATGGGGCCAAGTCAGAAGGCATCCTCCACTTGTTAGCTGCGGCATGGCTGTTTGGTCCTTCTTCTTCCTTTCTTCTTCTAGTTTCTTGTCTGAGGAAGCAAGGTTCCGGGGTGCCCCTAAATACTAGATTTAGGGGTGTTACAGGTAGGTAAAAGGCTGGGACCAATCCCTTCACTGGTGTGGGTACTCCACCTATTATGCCACCCTCCAGTGGGGGGGGGCATATGCCTCACCCTGGTTGGCTGGGTCCCCCATCTGCAAGATGGCAGGGACTGAGAGCTGTGGTTCATCTTGCCTCCCCCACCTGAGGGGTGGAGTTGGCAGAGGTGGGCACACCTCTCTTCCTCACTTGTTTTTCCCGCCGGTTCTCCCACCCAGATTGTGGGTCAGAACCAATGGGGACCAGTTGCTGAAAGTAGCAAGTGGCCTGGGGAAGCTCACAAAGGTGGCAAGCCTTTGAAGCTTCCCCTTCGTGGACCCTGCCCATCAAGGGGGATGAGGTTTAGCACCTCGTCCCAGGATGTGCATCGGTTCAGGCCCCTGAGAGTAGCAGGCTCTCGACCCAGGGGTCCAGAAACATGACTGGTGGTGCCAGCTGAAAGCAGCCACTCAGCCTGCACACTAGTGATAGGTCGTTTCTCAGGGGGCATCTCTATGAGGCCCTCTGTGTGCATTTTATATTAAATCCCACACTGGCATCAGTGTGGGTTTAATGTGCTGAGAAGTTTGATACCAAACTTTTCAGTTTTCAGTGTAGCCATTATGGTGCTGTGGAGTTCATAATGACAAACTCCCAGCATCATGTACTCTCAATGGCAGCACTGCACTTACAATGTCTAAGAATGGACACCACTGGTAAAGTGCACCCAGCTAGAGGGGTGACTGATCTATGCCAGGGCAGTGGGTTGTAGGCTTGGCAGCCAGGGATGTGGGCCATGTTGACTCTTCACTTTGTTCTGCACCAAGACACGCAGCCTGCAAAGGCAGTGTGTGAGTGTAAAGGTATAGGGCCTCTAAGGGTGGCACAATAAGTGCTGCAGCCTTTAGATGCCTTTCCTGGTCACAGTGCCCTGGGTACCTGTGGTACCATTTACCAGGGGCTGACCTGTGGCCAGAGATGCCAATTGGGTTTTGTTTTCAATGCAGTTTTATGGAAAGAACATAGATCCTGGGTACCTGATTAGCAGGAGCCCAGGGCACACTCAGTCAAAATACATCAGCAGATCAGAAAAAAGTGGGGGCAACCATGCAGAAAGAGGGCGCTTTCTCATACAGACTACCTGAAGAGCCACATACACTTTCACCAACCCACCAGACACCTACGGTCTGCCTCATTCTCACTTGCACACACTCGCCAAATCCACAAAAACAAACCTGGAGGTCCTCATTCTCTTATCTTCCACCCAATACATGGAATGTCCTCCCTCAACACATCAGTGCCTCCTCTTCACTTCTTGAGGTCCGTTGGAAGCTGAAAACCTGGCGCTTCATATAAGCACCTTGGGACCACACACCTACACACCTTTCACAAGGCCCTGGATACACTCTTGTGTGATTAGTGTGCCATACAGATCAACATAACATAACATAACATAACATCACAAACTGGCTGCATTTTAAAATATTTTTCTGTGCTATGCAGAAATCTCTGCGTGTCAAGCTATTTTAAGGTGCTAATAATAAGGGTAAGTTAAATCTGGTGGAAATGCACTTGCTGGAGAGATCTGTGTGTGTTTTTTTAAATTACAGTTGTGACTCATCATAAAGTAGTTTAGAGGGTTAATGCGCCTACTGCAAAGCACAATGTGGTTCATGCAGATCACAGATTTGTATTTTGTGTAGATACCTTGATGGTTTGCTGCTTTTGTCATAATGGTTATTTTGTTACTTGTAGTTCATAAATTACAATTTGCCTAGCACAGTGTGTTAGGAATAGACATCATGAGCTCATTCAAACTACAAGACACAGGTTTATAACTTTATTGTTTTCTAAAAGTTTAATTATTCTAAGATTAATAAAAGAGTTCCTTTGGCTAGCAATTAAGTCTTTTTTATAAATACATAGCAAATACTGTGTTACATTTTAAATCCTGACTTTGTGTTTTTCCAGTTCAAGCACTTTTAACATATAGGGCCTCATGTAGGTAAATTACATTTACCACTTCATAAATACCGAATCATACCGATTCGGTATTTATGAAGTGGTAAATGCAATGTAGGTAAAAAGTCGGTAAATATTACCGATTCGGAAAAATTAGGTAATTACCGAATCGGTATTTACCGATTCGGTAATGAGGCATACCTTCCCATTGATGGGAAGGTATGCCTCATTACCGAATCGGTAAATACCGATTCGGTAATGGGGGAGCACATGCAAGGGTGGCAGGGTGTCACATTGACACCCTGTTGCACCCCTGATTCGGCCATGTGTGCACATGTGGCGCACATACATGCCCTAAGGGCATGTATGTCAGCCACATTGCACACTTCTAAGCGCTATAAAATGCTTTTACACATCCATTCTTTATTTACCACCAACTATTAGTTGGTGGTAAATACCGACTCCAGACAACACCCACACACTCCCCCTACATCTCATTTCTGTATTCGGAATTTACCGAATCGGTAAAATTACCGATTCGGTAATTTTACCGATTCGGTAAATTACCGAATACAGAAATGAGCCCCCTACATGTCAAAAGCCTAAATACCGGTCGGTAACGGTATAATTACCGAAAATCGGCCGTTACCGACCGGTATTCGGCTACGTACATGAGGCCCATAATGTCTACCAGTATGGATGATGTGACTCCTACACCTTGTAGCCTTCATTGTTTATCTTAACATTTCCTGCACCTTGATTTACATGCTTGTGGGATTCATTCCCTATGTATAATATATGTGTGTGTGTATGTGTGATATAAAATGTTCTGACATTCTACATTGAGATGACAAGGGCTATAAAAGAAATGTAAAAATAAATTAGCAAGTGCAATTCAAATCTTTATTTGTCTAATTACTCATGCAAACTTTCTTACAGTGCACACATATTTCTTACATACAGGTGTTGAACAAAGTAAAAAACCTTCCTCTAAATCGTTTTTTCTGTTTAAGTACTTGTGAAGTGATACTAAGCCCTTGTTTCCCACCATTGCATTTGGCATCCAGGTGTTAGGCTCCAGATAGCTCTCAGTCAGGATGAGACTGGAGTGCTGATGGGCATAAAAGTGAGTTATTTGTGTTGAGTCCAGTTGGAAGTGCAAATAAGAACCCATAAGCAACCTCACCCCCTGCAAGTTGCTGCTCTGAATTAAAAGCTGACTACATGAGAGCACTGATGGATGTCCCAATGTCAGAAAATTACCCCAGGACAAATTTAACATATTCCACTGGGGCAGGCTCGGAACATGGATCTCGCTCAGTATTAGCTACCGGATCTGGAATTGGGCTGGATCCCTCTCATTTCTTGCACTGACCTGGCCTTATAAATAACTACTTATGTAATTTCCATACCTGATAGCGGCAGACAGACTTGGTGGTATACCTCTTCAGAGGTCAGTTGGTACCCCTTGTTCCCTCCTATGCCCTTCTTGGTCTTCAGGAGTTCCATCGGTGTGCCAAAATACCATCACAGAGCAAGACAAGCTATGGGTTGGACTTTTTTTCTGGGAAGTCTTTTCCTATCCCCCTCATTGGCAGTGTAACACTTAAAGGGTATGTATTCCTGGAAGGGGAAGAGGGAAGGCCACTTTTGCATGGGACATGATCCCATGTAAATTCAATTTGACCAACATATACATATGCTCTTCTAGCAGTGAGTCTCTACTACAAATCCTTGATGAGAGTTTGGTATGGGAGGTCTGTACTCCCATTTTTACAACTCGAAGGTTTGCTCCACCCATTGAAAAATGGACCAGCCTATGCACCCTTAAGTGCGCCATGCTTCATCAAGGGCCTGAAAAAATATGGCATCAGCCACACCATGAAGGAACTCCACTGGGTGTCCACTGCCAGCCTGGACATTTTCAAAGCCAGCTGAATTGTCAACAAAATAATCATGATTGGCACTCCTGCCTGTCTGCCTGACAATCTAACCACCTCTTGTGGCTCTTGCAACACTCACAGCCAGTATAGCAGCAACCTGGAGATAAATAGGTGCAAGAAAGGAAAAACAAGGTAACAAGGCTTCTCTATCATTGGACCCTGTCTCTAGACCAACATTCCCAAATCAAGCAAGACCACCCCAACTCTGCTCCAATTTAGAAAAGAGCTGAAGACTCACTTCTTTAAAGAACACTGCATACCAATGCGGGAACTATCTACTTTTGCTCACAGAAAACATCTTCCCCTCCCATTACTCATTGACCTCAGCTTTGGCTTTCACCCCCTAAAGTGCACTGCTGCTTTTCAGCTAGGAGTGCCCTATTCAGGCGCCACATACAAACACACATATAGGTGCGGTACATGAGCAGAAAGAGTTTGTGTGATGAAGCTTTCCAAAGGAAATGTGGGCAGTAGAGCATTTTAAATCCATCCATGCACAATAAGTTAAATGACCCAAACTCAAGAGCATTTTCTACAACTAGGCCTAAAAGTGATAGTGTGTGGAACAACTACCTTTTGAAGCCTTAGGTGGCTATGCTGTTTTTCGTATTCAGAGGTACATAATAACCTCTTGCTATCAATGGGGTAGTGGCATGGGGAAAGGAATTTAGATGGGAACTGAAGACCGAGAATTATCTAAAGCAACACATTGGCATTGTGTGTATCAGAACGTAACATAATTAACAAGCTGTTGGAACAGTCTGGTAGTTTTATGGTATGGAGGGCAGGTTTTTTTGTACAACACTCAGTATTGCCAGAGTGCATACTGTAACACAATTTTGAAATTATTGTTTATTGGGGAAATGTTATGGAGCTAATAATGGTGTGAACCCTAAATATCGACCCCAGAATATAGATGGACACAATATCAAGGGCAAAGTATAGAAAGAAATATCGACAGATGAATAAGTCTAGATTTTCTATATCTAGCCCCACATATATGTACCTACACGGTACATATCTTCAAGGTACGTAGATGTGGAGTTAGGAGTAGTAAATCTGTACTTCCCTATACGCACTTACCTTTCGATATTTTGCCCATTGATTTTCTGTTCTCAATATTCTTGTACCACGATATTTTGCGATCGGATATTAAATAGTATAATCGATAATAATTGGTGTGCTTGATGTCAGAAAGAATGCCTGTGACAGTCTGTGCAGCTGTGCCATCAGTGACATTTTTACTTTGTTGCTTAAGGTTCCACTGTCTGCTTGCTTTTTGGCAATGGTTTGTGGGGCCTCTGATCCTTCATGGACATGGAAATCAGTGTTCCTTAAGAACTGTGTTTTGATGTGTCCTGACAGGGGAGATCTTTCATTGGGCTCCACAAACAGAAGTCTGGATGAGATACCCCCCTCCCCTTGGCACCTCTGCACAAGCCCTAGCTGGTGGTGGTATGGTTACAGTTTGTAAGATGCTCTAGCTGCACCCATGGCAGCTATTAACTGTCCTCCATGTGTAAAGTAGATCCAAATGCTTTGGCTCACTTCATTTGTATTAATTTTTGTATATGTTTGGGATGTTGACAAATTCTGGGAACATACCTTTTTGCAATATTGATTGTGGTCGTCTGAATATGTGTACAGTGTAAATACTTCATAAATAATATTGGTGCACCTGCTGTTAGGTTTAGCCGTAACTATCTGCAAATACAGTTTTTTTGTAAATGGCTGTAAGATGGAGGGTAACCGCTGATAACACACGTCACACACTTCTTTGTCAGCTGCTTTTGTTTCAAGGTCTGTCTTGAGGGAAAACAGACGTTTTTCCACCATAGTGCTCACCTGAAGCTGCAGCCATGTTTGCACTGTCACTCCAGTGGGTGGCACCAGTGCTGCAGGACGCTGGTGACATTTAACTTACAGGCCTTACGTATACTTTGTACCATTTACTAAGGACTTATAGGTAAGTTATATATGCCATTTAGGGGAATGCCAATTTTATCAGGTTGAAAGGGTGATCACATTCACTTTAGCACAGGTCAGCATAATGCATTTTTGGCCAGATTCTGGCGCACCCCCTGAGATCACTTGAAGCTCCCCTAAGGTGCCCCGCCTGCCAATTTGAAGGCCCTTCTCAAGCTTATGGTTATAAAGACCCAGTGCTATGGCGTCCTTGGGCTCCGCCATCCCCGCTTTAGGGCTGCGTCTTCATGATCATTATTCTGGTGTCTTGGTTATTCTTGAGCTCTCACCAACAAAGAGAGTAACCCCTCTGAACTAAGGAGACAGGGATACATTAGTGTGCAAACAAAAAGACCCCCCTTAGTGTGTACCAAAGCCTTTTATTATTATACCTGTGGGAGCTCATACTTCATAAACTTAAGGATGTGTATGGAAGTGCAACATCAGGACAGGACTATTGTGTGCAGCTGCTGCCACCATCTTCCAAAATGATTTCAAATCCTGCTCTTGCCATCCATCAAAGGCCTTTGTAGTCTGCGCTCCAGTGAAGTTGTGTCTCAGCTACTACAATACATTTTATTATGGCTGCCTTCCAAATGGGTCATCAGACTTTAGAAAGTCCAAAACGTTGCTCTGTGGGCATACCTACCATTGGTGTTGCAGCACCAGGGCACAGGGTGGGAACCGTGCCTTATGTATAAATGCTTTTAGTGAGAGTCCCCAAAATATTTAGGCAACAGAATGGTACCTTACCTACAGGAGCACATCTGTGCAGTTAGAGTAGGGCAATCTTGGTACTGCCTTGCTACCAAAGGCGGGAAGCTTTTTTCAGTACAAGACCAAATCATTGCAAGTCCTTTCTGCTACACCCTCAGCCACCCTTTTCACTGATGCCTTTCAATAAAATCCTGAAGAAACAGCTGTTCTAACTAGACAGCCAAAGATCACCTTTGTTTTAGATTGAATGAGTTTTATATAGGCAGTTCGCCAGTCAGGGGAGGCTAAAAGGGCTTATAAAGTTTAAAGGTCTAGCACGGTTATCTCTTTCCCTGACATCAGCAACCTTTATTTTGGGGACTGGTGAGGAAGATGGATTAGTGATGACCGTGTTTAGGTAAATGTTTTGCTAATTAAACACTTTGCTTACAATCAGTCGCAGTTCGCACAAGTAAGCATGGTGGGGTGGTGAGGCGGGGGCAAAGTATGGGTGGGGGTAGTGGAATTCGACATACAATGGGATGGTCAAAAGTAAATAAATAAAACCACTTACCTTGTGCTTTCCGCATCGCCAACTCAGCGTTGCGGCGAGCGCAAGGTAAGTGGTTTTATTTATTTATTTACTTCCCACTATCTTGTCGTAGGTCGAATTCCACTACCACCCTCCCTGCCCCCACCTTGCCTCACCGCCCTACCGCATTTACCTTTGCAAGCCGCCACTGCTCGATTCCGTTGAATGCTTCTTTCTTCAGGCACCCTAATGTCAGACTCTATCTCACTTTTGCAAATTCTTCCATGTTCTTTCTTCTCTCTGCTTTCTCGCTTTGCTACTGTTTTCCTACCTTACTCTTTCTCCTTCTGTCTCCATATGCTGACTTTCACTCTGTTGCTGTTAGTGAAAGTTTGATGACGAAGAATAAATCCCAGTCCACACAAATGAGTGCCAGCTCCCATTGTCTACTACTAGCTCATAGACAGGGCCACCGTAGTTATGTGATTGTACGGCTGCGGCGATTTTCGCATAGTTATAGATTTGCTGCAATTGCCACATAAGTCATCCTCTGCCGCATAATTTGCTGATTTTAACAAAAAAAAAATGTTTCTTGCTCAAATGGTTAATAAGTTACTAAAAATGCAGCGCCATGTTGCCACGCAGTAGAAGGCCCTTTGCAAAGTTGAGCTGGTCACCTTTCTGTTGTTTATTGCTATATTTGGATGCTAAATTGGTACTGATGAGATGCAACCAATTCCCATACAGAGTTAGCAGGCTTAAAAATGACGAAATAATGAAGTCATACTATTACAAAATGTGCTGCAATATGCCGCATAATTTGACTTTTTTTGCTGCATAATTGACTCAACGCGGCTGCATAATTTGGCCCTCTCCTGCCACATAATTCCAGTGGCCCTGCTTATAGATGAGCGATAAAATTGCACATCTCCATGATTCTCAATAAAAGTCTGATCTAATTTATTAACTGTATTTGTGAAATGTTTGAATGACTTTATGCTATCTTTAACTGTCAGATATTTATTTTTTGTAATGGTTTTTTTATTAACCATATAAATAGAAAAATTGTTTGAGTGCATGAATGTGGCAAAAGCCACCGTGCTTCATGGAATAGTGAAAGGTGAAGTCTCCTGTGCAGAAACAGAGTGACAATGGTGATCTCTACTGTGGTAGGACAAGTAACCGGGAATTCAAATGAATAAATAAATGTAGTTACTGGTCTAGTGTATCTCAGAATCACCCACTGCCAGGTACTCTCAGGGGAAAAGTATTAGTGACAGAAAATTGTGCACAGGTAAAAGAGAGAAAGCTGCACAAGCAGCGCCTAGTAATAGGCACACCATAACGCTTGCTCAGTCAGTTGATAACGCTCCAAGCTGATAACTGCAGTGGTGTGAAGGTTGTGAGTTTGATTCACGGCAAGGCAGACTCAGACTGCCACCCTTCGACGGTCAGCAAGTTGAGTCCCATTAATTGGGGTAATAGTAACACCTACTAGTGGAGAAGTGTAGCTCCCTGGTTAGAGGAGGCATACCCTGAAGCAGAGGTCAGACCCGGGACCAGGGTTCGATTCCCGACGCGGCAGGGTCCGGAGCCCAATTGTCCACGGACTCAATAATTCTCGCTTCGGTGCCCACTCTAAGCACGAGTTCACACTATGCAGCTCTGGGCAACAAGCTTGCTTAATCTCCACAACGGCCCCCCCGCGGCGGGATGCCTGGCTTTCACCTTGGGGATGCCCAGTACGGGTTATCTCACAGGGAAAAACCAGGACGGGTTCCCAATGCAAGCGCCGAGATGCCCAAGGGTAAGTCGAGCGCTATATAAGAACTCACATTCATTCATTCATACTATTTGAACTGCTAAGAAACGACAGACGAGAAGTGTGATGAAGAGTGAAGAAGCAATGATTGCAGAGTAAAGCAAAAGAAGAAAACGAGTCAAATTCTGATGGTTTTGCATGTCCATTTTATCGAACACAGAAGGATAACAAGCTGACACACTACCATTGCTCACTGATTTTAATTTGTGGCCTACCTCCCTCGGCCCTGAAACAGAGCCCATTGACCTAGATTGCATTGCTTTGTATTGGCTATCTCCTTGCACCCCCAAAACTATATCCAACACCAGAGAAAAACAGACAAAGAGGACGGAGCATCAGATTAAAAAAAGCAACAGGCATCAGGTTCCCATATGCTATGCTGGACATTGTAATCTATATTCCAAATTTACTGAGGCATAAACACAACGGACAAATCATATTTTAAAACAACAAACGTCCATTGAAGGATAGAATTTAATTGCAACATTTTGATAAAACAATAAACATACAGTGTTAGCTGGTCTTGGTTTTCTCCAAAGTTAGCTTGTTTTCTTAAGAAATGCACAGTTTATATCTTGTTATTTATTCACCCGTAAACACAAGCTTTCTTTGTTGATGTTTATGTTGGACCCTATTTAGTTTGGCTCACAGTCATCAGTTCATGTGAAAGAGATTTAAGTGTCTCCATACTGGCTCTGACTGGTATATTTTGCAGGGTTACAGAGATGATTTAAGCAGTGTTTGAAAATATAATAATTTTAAACTAGCTTTTACCCATCTCTTGCAGGTTCGTTTCCAAAGGTCCCCCTCTGTCACTTTGTCACTGTTTTCTTATCTTTCTCTTCCCACTTCTTGCTTCGTTTTTGCCTTTCACTAGCTTGCTTTGGCTCAAAGTCATCTACAAATGTTCCCTTTTTCAAAGTTAAATTGAAAGTAAGTGCTTTAAAACGTTTCGGGAAAAAGGCTCAATTCATTGAAAGTGTGCTTTTTCTGTCATGTTGCTTTAATAGTACATATACAGATGTGTTGTATGCAGTATGCGGGTTGTAAGCATTGTGGAGTGTGAGGTAAGTTTGTAACTTACAAGAGACAGAGCCTCGAGTATGTTATGCTGCTCCTCCCTGCCATAACAATGATAATACATTACTGTTGGTATATTGAATATAATGTTTATCTCATGTTGTCAGTAAATTAGACTGTACTGTGGTAATCTGGAATTTTACATTTGCACTGTGGTAATAAATGCAGGTTTATTGGCAGTTTGATTTCATCAAATGATTCTGTTTTTTTCTGCGGAACATCTAACATCAATTGTCCTTAAAATGTTTGGGGTGTGTCTTCTTATTTCTACTTCCACCCTGGTGAGACACATTCCTGTCTTTTACAGGTGTTGTTTTCTGTGCATTTCCGGGATGGGATCCCCTCTCCATTACCACTCTGCTTCCCTCCTTAATACATAAAATAGCGTCAGAAAGTTTACAATGATTGTCAATACTCCTTATACTTTCAATCATTTTTTAACAGACCCGACCAGTTTATGCTGCACAACAACGTTCTTGTACTACTTTTAGTGTGATTAGAGCACGGATTCGTTGGAGCACCCAATATTCCCGAGCAAGCATGCAAGTGTTACATGATGCGCCGGTTCCTTACTGCAGCGCAAGGGAGGTGATTTGTCGATTCCTTACTGCATGGGGAGATGATGTGTCTGTTTCTTACTGCGGTCCCCAAAAGATGCGACAGTCTTGGCGCCGTGATGCGTCAATCCGGTACGATGCGTGGTTTTGTGCAGCCGCACAGCAGGCTTGTTTCAGAATCGGTGCAGCGATCTCTGACTTCGGAGATCGTTACACCCGATTTGTCGTGTGGCGATTTCTTGAGCCGCGGCAGGCGCTGTGACAGTTTCTTCGGCAATGCCTCGAGAACAGGCACGGATGCGACACGCTTCTTCGGTGTTGCGTCGATTTTCCAGCTCTCAGCGACAAACAGTCTCTAGAGGTCCTAAACAACAGCAGGCACCTCTATGCAGGTTGGAATTCCCAGCAAGGAAATTCAGGGGAGCTGGTGGTGAAGTCTTTGTGTCCCTGAGACTTCAGAACAGGAAGCAATCTCAGTTTCAAGCCCTTGGAGATCTTCCTCAAGATGACAAAGCAAACAGCAAAGTCCTTTTCACCTTTCCTTGGCAGCAAGCAGCCATTGCAGGCCAACCTCAGTCAGCAAACAGCACAGGGGCAGTATTCCTCCTCAGCTTATCCGGCTGTTCTCCTTGGCAAAAGTTCCTCTTGATTTCCCAGAAGTGATCTAAAGGTCTGGAGTCTGGGCCCCACTTTTTATACACACAAATCCTCTGTTCTCTGAAGGCAGAGAGTGTCTGTACCCAGCCAAAACCAGTTCTGTCCTCACTGGTGCAGCTTCCTTGCAGGAGGTGGAGACAGCATTGTTGAAGGCAGACCAGGCCCATTCATGTGAAAAGGAAATCTCCTCCCCCTACTCTAAATGCAGCCCAGGTCTATTCAGCCCAGCCCTGACTCATCAGACTTCTGGAGTCACAGCCCCTCTGTAGTGAAAGAGCCACTCTTGTGGTTGAGCATCCTATGATGACCGTTGGCTACCACCATTTTTAACTGACTTTAGTATGTTATTTTACCTTAGCTTGAATGTAGGATGGCCCTGCATATGTCTGCTCAGTGGGAGTCGTCATGGAGTAGAACAATACAGTTAGATTATGAATGCTTACTATTGGCTTTGACATGGCCTCATGTCATCTTGCCTTCTGAATTTACCTTGCTTCACGGCAGTGCTTACTATTGGCTTTGACATGGTCTCATGTCATCTTGCTTTCCAACCCTACCTTGCTTAAAGCTTTTCTGTGTGCATGCCAGCGTTAGCATAACCGGCTCCATTTTCATAACTGACGCCATATTCTGTGCTCGCACGTAGCTGCAAAGTGGGGAGGGCATGTTTCTCGCTCCTCACTTATTTTTTGCTCTTCACCGACCAGAGTGAACTGGATATTATCTGTGGAATGTACAACTCTGTCTCGTAGTCAAAATACGGGGGCTTGGCCAGCCACTGTCTTGACCTTGATGCAGACTGGTACTAGCCAGCTCGGTTTTTCCAATGAGAAAGGGGCAGGGTTTTCTAGAAGCTTCGTCCCATGTTGAATAATTGTATTAAAGCTGGGTGCTTTTGAGGCCCAGATAGAAGTTCACCACAGAATAGACATATTGCTGTGGAGGTGATGGAACTTGAGTCTTGACTAAAACTCCTACCTGGGCTTTTGACGGGCCTCCCACAGCTTGAGTTGGCAGGATGTTGTGAATTCAGTCGGTGAGGTGTTCCTAACCATTTCTATTTTATTCTATTCTATTTTCTATTCTATTCTTTGCTAATTGTACATATTGCATTTTATTTTTGATTGTTTGTTTCAATTGTCCTTCTGATATTTGGGAGACTGCCATGACTGATATATTTGGCCTGCCTTTTTAAAATGTTGCATTAATAAACTTATGTGTGTTACATTCCATACATTTGGAATTGTTGTCTTTTTACCTTGCCTTAAGGGACTGTTGGGTCTTACCTCGGCTTAAGGGAGTGTTGGAGGTAGGGTATGTCCTTTTAGCGATAAGTATATTCATTATATCTTGGCATCACTTTCACAGGATTAGAAAGGTTGGATTAAAGAGGAAGAAATATGTTTTCTAGAAAATCAAAGGCGGACTCCCAGATACCAATTGAGATTCCCAGATGGGAGATGGTCCCATACGGTGCGCTTCCATGAGTGGGCTAATTTTGCTGGATTGAGTGAAAATTGGAGAGCATGTTTAGCTGATGCTGTCTCAGCGCAAGTGGTTGAGTGTTTGCAAAAAGTGCCTGTCAAAAAAGTAGAGGAACTTTCTGCATTAGGAAGAAAAGGTTAGATTCTTTTAAATGCTTATAGAATCATACATGAAAAATATGTTCAGTTGCAAAGTGAATGTGATAAATTAGAGAAATAATTTGTTGAAGCCAAAAATACCTCGACAATGTTAACCTGTCAGAATAATAAATTGCAAGATAAAGTGGAAACCTACCAGACTGTAGCAAAAATAGCTGCAGTTCGTATCGCGCAATACAAGTATAGGTAGAGGAGAGGATGGATTAACAAAAGGACAGTATGTTTAGCTATTGCAAAGGTTGGAATTGACTGGGACCCTGAAACGTGGGATGGAAATATTTGGGATTCCTCTGAGTTTTCAGACTCTAGTGGAGAATGTGATAAAGTTGACGAGCGTAACCAGGCTGAAAGGCAGGGTGAGTCAGTGGGATGCAAAGTGATTCAAGCGCAACCCATTTATCGTCGAAAAATACAGGGGGGTCCAAATTACCAACAGGGGGTTTCGATGGAGAGTATGGAGGATTTTACTCAGCAGGAGATTAATGACATTTCAGATAGATTTAGACAGAGACCTGGAGAATCTCTGCTTACGTGGATGGTTCGGTTATTTGACCTGGGTGCTGCTGGTGTGATGTTAGACCATGGGGATGCAGTGAAATTCTGTACACTCAGTTCAGATTCTACAGTGCAGGAGCAGTTTAGGAATTACAGTGACAATGATAAGATCAGTTTGTTGCAGTTGGCTGTAGTTGGATGTAGCCATAAATACCCGACAGAGTCAGATTGGCCAGGGAATGATAAACCTTGGTATACATTGAGAGATGCTATACAGAGTCTTAAGGAGGAAGTGATGAAAACTGCTATTTTTCTGGACAACGCACATAAGTTGATGAATGGGTTGTTGAGTACGTCTGTTGGAAATAGGATTATTCGTACAGCTCCCCCTGCGTACAAACAAGTGATGATGACTGTGCTGATCAATCAGACTGGAAATACTATGGCGCAGGTAGTTGAGGCAGTTTGTGAGTTAGGAGAATTGGGGGACTGGATGAAAACTGAGAGAGCTTCCAGGTCCGAGACTCATACAGACAATAACAGGCTGTCTAGGAGAGATATGTTTATGACTCTGTTAAAAGATGGTGAGGAGAAAGAAAAGATAGATGGAATAACTACTACAAGTCTGTGGGAACTGTACCGAAAAAGAGGTCTGGATAAGAAGGAAGGAAGTAGGAGAGTGAATAAACAAGATAAGACGCAAAGGCAGTCAGATGAGGGCGAGAGCGAAAAGCAGGGAAAGGAGGGGGAGAGCCCTGCCCTCTCAAGCAGGAAGGTAGAGAGAGATTTAGAAAGCGGATGTCTCACTGAGGACCGAAAGAAGGAGGAATTCCTCCCTAAAAGATATGAAGGATTGTTCCCGGATTTGACTTGGGCAAAGACTGACAGATGCAAGGAAGATTAGGAAATTGGTCAAGCTCTGGTGCAGAGATGGACTCCCAAAGGCAATAGACCCTATGTTGATGTAGAAATGTATTGGAAACATAGTAATGTTCAAAGGGCCCGAGCCCTACTAGATACTGGAGCGGAGGCCACTTTGATATATTGAAATCCCTGAAAATTTAAAGGACAGTATTTCACAATTACAGGCTTAGGTGGTAAAGAGACACCAGCAGTGCAGACAAAAGTCCACATTAAAATAGGGAGAATACCAGAAAGAGAATACACTGTATTGAGTGTGCCTCTTTTTGAATATATAATTGGAATTGATATTTTAAATGGAATGACTCTGTATTTGGAAGATGGGCACCATAAAGTTGGATCAAAGAAGTACAATTCAGTTAGTGCTGTAAGGGTGGGTCACTTGAAGATTCCCCCAGTGAAGTTGCCTCAGGTTACAATGGTAATTCATTTGAAACAGTACAGAATTCCAGGTGGGCATGAAGAGATCAGTGCAACCATATAGGACTTGATAGAGGCAGGGGTGGTGACCCCAATCACTACTGCTTAGAATAATCCTGTGTGGCCCGTGCTCAAAAGTGACAATTCTTGGCGCATAACAGTTGATTATTGTGAATTGAACAAGCATACACCTCCTTTGACTGCTGCAGTCCCAGATGCTGTTACTTTAATTGAGAAAATACAGAAGTACCCTGGGACCTGGTATGCGACTGTTGATATTGCCAATGCTTTATTCTCGATACCAATAGCCCCTGAATGTCAAGAGCAATTCAGTTTCTCATGGGGCGGTAGATAAATGACCTTTAAGAATTTGCCACAGGGGTACTTCCATAGTCCTACGATATGTCACCGGTTGGTGGCAGAGCATTTAGATGAGGTGTCAGTTATTCCTGGAGTACAGCTTTATCATTACATTGATGATGTGATGATACAGGGAGAGACACAAGAGCAAGTGCAAACTCAGTTAGACAGGATTGTGGAACATTTGCAGAGCAAGGGATGAAGGATAAATCTCGCTAAATTACAACGACCCTCTCAGAGTGTGAAGGTTTTGGGTACTATTCAGTGGCATCACGGACACAGAGAGGTGGTGCCCCAAGTGAGACAAAAGATTAGAGAATTTGCAGTGCCACGAAACAGAAAGGAAGCTCAGAGGTTCTTTGGTCTGTTTGGTTTTTGGAGACAGCACATCCCTCACTTGAGTTAGATTTTGGCCCCTTTGTACAAAGTTCCGCGAAAGAAAAATGCATTTGAGTGGGGAGAGCAGCAGCAAACCGCATTTGAACTAGCAAAAGAGGCTATTCAGCATGCTTTGGATTTATGGCCAGTACGAGAGAGGGATGTTGAACTGAATGTGACAGTGCAGGGACCATATGCTAATTGGAGTTTGTGGCAGAAGCAGGGAAGAACGAAAGTACCTTTAGGGTTCTGGACAAAGAAACTGCCAGATGCTGGAGAATGGTAGACTCCTTTTGAAAAACACTTACTTGCATGCTATTGGGCTCTATTGGATACTGAGCAATTGACCCTAGGGCACGCTATAATTTTGAGACCTGAGATTCCAATAATGCAGTGGGTGATGAGTCCCCCTTAAACTCACAGAATTGGACATGCGCAGGAGGCCAGCATAATCAAATGGAAGTGGTATATACAGGATAGGGCCCGAGTCGGTCCCAAAGGCACCGCAGTGTTACATGAGCAGGTGGCGCAGGTCCCAAAGGAAGAGACAGAGGTGTTGCATGATGTACCTGAGATACAGCAATCTCCTGTAAATTGGGGTAAGCCATTTTTGGAATTGTCCGTGGAGGACAAGAAGCATGTGTGGTTTACTGATGGGTCAGCCAGGTATGTAGGCGCTAAGAGGCAGTGGAAGGTGGTGTCATACAATCCTGTGAAGCAGAAATTGTTGACTACTACTGGAGAAGGAAAGAGTAGCCAGTTCGCAGAACTATATGTTGTGTATCAAGCTTTGAAACAAGAACTGCCAGGAACATGTCATATTTACATTGATTCATGATCCACTGCCAATGGGTTAGTAACTTGGCTTCCCACATGTCATGCTCATAGTGTGATGATCAATGCAAAGGAGGTGTGGGGCAAGGAATTGTGAAAGAGATTTGGACCATGTTGCCACAAAGTACAGTTACCGTGTATCATGTAGATGCTCATTGTTCCACCGACTTACTTGACCGCTGGTTTAATTCCTTCACAGATGAAAAAGCTAAGATTTCAGAGGCCGAAGTGGCAACGCAGGATTCTGACCTGCTTGGGATTACGAAGTGGGCACATCGGAAGTGCGAACTCTTTGGAGAACAGATGACTAGCAGGTGGGCAGAGAATAGAGGGGTACACATTCCCCTAGACTTGATCAAAACCGTGATTTTGCAGTGCCCTGTTTGTCAGCATGCCCAACATGGATCAGTCCCACAGATAGTGAGAGGTCAGCTAGGTAGAGGAAAACTACCAGCACAGATTTGGCAAATCGAATATATTGGACCCCTGCCACCTAGTCGAGGATATCAATATGTGTGCACGGCTGTGGACGCATACTCTGAGTATTTGATAGCTTTTCCATATAAACGTGCTAGCCAGTTGAATACATTGAAAACGTTGGACTTGCTGATTTTGTATGGCGGAATTCCATTACAGATTCAAAGTGACAACGGAACTCATTTTAAAGGCAGATTGGTGCAGGAATACTGTGTACAACACAATATTGAGTGAATTTTTCATATCCCGTATTACCCACAGGCTGCGGGTTAGATTGAGCGCATGAATAGATTGTTGAAAGATCAATTGAGAAAGTTGTCTGATGGTACCTTGAAATGCTGGAGAGATTATCTGAGTGAAGCTTTGCAAGTGCTAAATAATAGACCTCTAGCCAAAGCAGAAACGACTTTAATGAAAATGTTAACTCCAGCTTTGCAGATTCAGCCTCATGTGGCAACCAATACCATTCTTTACTGGGAGACAGCTTCTGGAGCTTTGGCTCCATACAGGGCGACACCGGAGGCTGCAGGTCTTGACCTGCATGCTTTGAAACTGTACAGACTGAAACCAAGTGACATTACACTCATTGAGACAGGAGTGGGAATTCAGATACTCACAGAATACTTTGGTCTGATTGCCCCTCGATCTGGACTGGCTCTAAGGGGCATCCAAGTGCTGGGAGATGTCATTGATGCAGATTATCAAGCTGAAATTAAAGTCATCTTACTTAATGGTGGAGATGCTGATTTAATGATACAATCTGGAGACAGAGTTGCTCAAATGGTGATCATGCCAGTGTACGGAGGGGTAGTTAAGAAGGGGACTGCCCCAGCCCTCCTCATTGTATGTGGGAAAGGAGGGTTTGGCTCAACTGATAAAAACCCAGGAGCCAAAGTGTCGGTAGAGTCTCCAAATGGACACCCCGAACCAGCAGAAATCATTGCAACAGGAAAGGACAATGTCCTATTGATTATGAAGCCAGGGCAGTAAAAATGGGAACATGTGCCTGCTGACAAATGTTATTTGCGAGAATGAATAATACCTGTTTTGTTTCTGTTCTTTTAGATCACAGTATGGCGTGTCTGTGCTCTACTTGCGTTCGCTGGACTCCTTTTGGGCGTGTGCGTCTGGGGGCGGGGCAGAAGAGGACTGACAGCAATGCTGACTCAACGAGATAACATCTGGTCGTACCTAGAACAGACTGTTCTCACCAGATCATATTTCTGCATGTCAAACATGAGGAGAGCTTTGGATGTCGTTTCCATATGCCTTGTGACTGTGCCTACCCCTGTTGATATGCTCTGCAGACTTTGAATGTCACAAATGCAGACGGGGCAGTAGAGGAACTGTGAGAACTCATTTAGCACCTTACGAATTTTGCCGATTTAATCCAGAAACTACTGATAATGATTGGAAGAACATGACACAAGTAATTACCTTTAACATTACCGAAGGCGACATTTGTTACAATTTAACTTGCGACCCAATTATCATTGGTAAATGTACTCACATTCGACTTGATGGAAATACATCCACGATGTCTTGGCAGGAAACAGTTTTATGTCAACATAGACATGATAATGTTTGTGCAAATGTTTAAAACAACATGGTGTGCAAGAATGTGATATCTGCTGCTAATCATTTCAGGCATGTCAAGTTGCCAGTAGGGTGGTTATTTTCTTGTGGGAATGTTACTTATACGTCTATCCCAGTGAATATCACAGGTGGTCCATGTGCCTTTACTAGATTAAGTCTCATGATGTTCCCTTTGGATCCATAATCTTATGCTCGAAATACAAGTGAAGCTGTTCTGCTTAACGAACATTGCAATTCTGAAGTGCATTTATTATCGAAGTCTGAATATATTAGTTTAGCTGCTTCTATAGTAGGTATTCCAGGCCCAGCTATTTATGATTCTAGAGCTGTTGCTGAATTAGCATGTCTTATGTTGAAAAATATTAATCATACATCAATTGCCTTAGCAGAATTTTTATTAGATGTGCGAGGGGCATGAAAAGCAATATTGCAAAACAGTAGCGCTATTGACTATTTACTGTTGAAACATGATCATGGATGCTCAGATTTTGAGGGAATGTGTTGCTTCAATCTTTCAGATCATTCTAAATCAAATCAATCCCACATTGATGCTTTACATAAGTTAGCTAAAGATGTCAAGCAGGATGTAGAAAAGGGGTGGTGGGATTGGTTGTTTGGGTGGTTGCAAGATTTTGGTAAACTTCGCTCTGTTTTAGGTGGTATAGCATTAGTGATATTTATTCTAGTATCTTTATGTTGCTGTATTCAGTGTGTGCCTAATCTCTTATCTATGCTTCGTCCCCAGGTAGCTGATTTTAGACCAATATGTTATAGTAGTCATTGGTCAAGGGATGGGCCAATATAAGTCCATGTTGTGTTATTTTATATGCTTTCATACCTATTATTTCACATGGGTTATTGCTTTAATGTAGTTTTCTATTTGTGATTGTCTCTTTAGTTGGAGGTTTGATTTATTGATATGTGTTGATGGTGATAGTCGATGGTCATGGGATGGAAGGTAGTGAATGAGCCACCCTTGTGGTTGAGCATCCTATGATGACTGTCGACTACCACCATTTTGAACTGACTTTAGTGTGCTATTTTACCTTAGCTTTAATGTAGGACGGCCCTGCATATGTCTACTCAGTGGGAGTCGTCATGGAGTAGAACAGTACAGTTATATTATGAATGCTTACTATTGGCTTTGACATGGCCTCATGTCATCTTGCTTTCCAACCCTACCTTGCTTTAAGCTTTTCTGTGTGCATGGCTGCGTTTGCATAACCGACTCCATTTTCATAACTGACACCATATTCTGTGCTCGCACTTAGCTGCAAAATGGGGAGGGCATGTTTCTCGCTCCTCACTTATTTTTCGCTCCTCACCGACCAGAGTGAACTGGATATTATCTGTGGAATGTACAACTCTGTCTCGGAGTCAAAATATGGGGGCTTGGCCAGCCACTGTCTTGACCTTGACGCAGACTGCTACTAGCCAGCTTGGTTTTTCCAAGGAGAAAGGGCAGGGTTTTCTAGAAGCTTCGTCCCATGTTGAATAATGGTATTAAAGCTCTGTTCTTTCGTGGGCCAGGTGGAAGTTCACCACAGAATAGACTTATTGCTGTGGAGGTGATGGAACTTGAGTCCTGACTGAAACTCCTACCTGGGCTTTTGATGGGCTTCCCAAAGCTTAAGTTGGCAGGATGTTGCGAATTCAGTCAGTGAGGTGTTCCTAACCATTTCTATTCTATTCTATTCTATCCTTTGTTAATTGCACATATTGCATTTTATTTTTGATCGTTTATTTCAATTGTCCTTTTGATATTTCGGAGTCTGCCATGACTGATATATTCAGCCTGCCTTTTTAAAATGTTGCATTAATAAACTTATGTGTGTTACATTCCATACATTTGGAATTGTTGTCTTTATACCTCGCCTTAAGGGAGTGTTGGTTCTTACCTCGGCTTAAAGGAGTGTTGGAGTTAGGGTACGTCCTTTTAGCAACAAGCATATTAATTACACCCTCTCCAGCCCCTGTCATCCAAAAGCCAGACGTGGTGGAGCAGTGTTTTGCGAAAATAAAACCTGCTCGGATTGAACCCTCAGTAACATTTATTAACACTATGCAGTGAAAATGTTATTAATAATCATTAAAATAAGGGGAAAAGCTTTTGCGTATTTGTAAACTAATACGTAAACTAAAGTGTGTACTAATGCATGAAAACTAGGCCGCATTCTGTTTGGCTTAAAAGAAAATAATGACGAATGCTGTTTTTTTGCACATTAATAATACATTGCTAGGAATACCATGGGTTGAGCATGGGTTAGTGCAATGCTGGGATGGTGCGCTTTGAAATTACATGTCTTGAAAAATATTAAATGTTTGTGTTTGATTCTTGTAGAATATACAAACATGGGCCTACTTTCCTGCATGCCAGTTTGGGCTTACATTTTTGCTAGAAGAAATAAAAGTGAAATATTTGGTTTTGAAATGAGAGCAGAAAACGCAAAAGCATAAATCCGACCTTCATGGTGTGCTGACTGACTGCCAAGCTTCGGAAGAAATTTTCGATAAGCAAGTGGAAGCAATGCAACTTCCTCACGAGATGGCAGAAGCAAACAAAGAAAACCTGAAAGACTCGATACATTTGATAGATGTAATACTCTTCCGGAAACATGTGCTGTGTTTGGGTTCAAAATTGTTTCCTCGGTAGAATCTGCTGTGAGGCTGGATGTTTAAAACAATAGGACCTTTAATGAAGAGATCACGCAGAGAGTGGTGTGACAGAACACCCCCGTTCTTAGCCAATTAAAGTCGGAGATTTTACGAATACTGAAACAAATGTGGGTTGGACATTTAGGTTTTAGGGTATAATTGAGGTACCCCGGGGGGTGTGGTTTGGAGTAGGTTAGGTTGGTGTTAGCTAACTGGAGATCGTCGCTGTCGTCGGTTTGCTGTTTCCAGACAGAGGCCTACCTGTTCCTGTTTCCTGACTTAATCTGTGTCACTCGACTCTTCTCGAGGGCCTTGCTGCCCTTTTGGCCAGAGGGGTAGTTTTCCCTGATTCTTACTTGGGTTAGTATAGAAAAAAATCTGTATTTGCATAATCATTTGCAAATGTATTTGTCACTGAAACTTTTCTCTCTTTGCCTATCCACTCCTTCAATGCTTTGTTTATTTGACATGAGTTTGATTATTGTACATTGCTAATATTTTTCTCCATGATATTGTGGAAATATGGATTTTCTGGTCAGTTATGTCCCCTATCTTGGACCCCAACGGTTCTATGTGCATGTCACAAGTACATGTATGTTCCCTCCAGTTCCAGTTATGAAGACGCAAATACATGTGCGTCCACCGTCAACATGCTCTCTGTCAGATCCGCCATGACTAGGCCGGATATTCCATTCCTAAATATGAAAGGCCACCGGCTTTATATGGTTCACTTATGCCATTTTACAGTCCAGGCAAGTAGGCCCTGATTCTGTCGTCAAACTCTTCTTGCCTTCTGCCTCTGAAAGCTCCAGTCTGAGCCTGCATCTGTGACCATGAACTTTGTCTCATTCTCTGCGCGGCTCACGAAGCCTGACATCAGCCTATTCTCTGCCAAGAACTGTATTTCGCCTTCGAGTTATCTGCTTCCCCCTCAGCCGATGCATTCCTGCCTAGTAGTTTAAGTAAACATTCTTCCAGCCACCGAGCAAAAGGCCCGGCTTCTCTGCCCTTATGCAAGTAATTCATAGTCCTGTTACTATGGAATATTCCTGCCCTCGCTTTTAGTGTAGACACTTAGACGCTTGTACACGCACGCACAGTCAGTATAGAATAGATTCTGTTCGAGAGTCCTTCTTTATGGATAACATAGTTCTTTAAACATAGGATGTTAGATATGATTTGGGATTAGGTTGACTTGACCCCCCAGACTTCTTGTCTCCACATGTAGAGCTAAATGTCAAGTCCCCTTCACCCCCTAGTTACACGTCAATTACACGTCATGCTGCTGCGCGCGCATCTATGCCAAGTATTATCTTATGGATCCACCTATATGTGACATCATAACCAATTACGTTCCTTTTTATTTCTTATTACACCCATTTTTGGTTACGCAGATATATCGTCATTTTCCTTATCAATTGTTACGCCTACTGCATTCGCCTCATTGTAATGTATGATCTATAAAAGTCATTTCATGTCAATAATGTATGTACTTCACTTCCTGAACCTCCGTGGTGATGGAACTTGGAGCAACCGATTATAATCGTTCATTGGAATAAAGCCCATTCCGAACCTCTAATACCACGGATTCTGCCTCTCATTTTACTGAGCTGTTTTATTATGTTTCTGTATCAAATTCAGTCCAGGTAAAGGAATTTTATTTACCACATGAATGGCGCCCGAACAGGGACACTTTCTCATCTCACGCGCCGGCAGTGAGTTGCAGGCCCGGTCTCCTGCCACAGCTGGACGGACAATTACGCGTACCAGCAGGATTTCCTGTATCTCCCTCCGGTCAAGCGGGGGCGACTGAGACTGCGATCAACACCCAGACGAGGCGGTGAGAAGTGCGAAGTATCCCGACCAGAGCCTAGCTGAGAGAGCAAGATCCGAGGTATACAGAGACCCACCAGTTCGAAGTCAAGCCCAGTGTCCGACGAGTCGAGTCGAGTCCAGTCCGGTTCAAGTTCAAGTTACCGAGGCCTTCCGTTTCCGAAGCTACCCGGTGAGTACCATTGCTGGGGAGGCATTTCTGACGTGCACATAGGTTGTGCCGGTCAAGACGGGTTTGGGTACACAAATCCGGTCTGCACTGTTTCAGCAGTGTATCTGTACTGTTTAGCAGTATATCAAGTATTCCGAAGTATCTAGTTATTGTCAAAAAAAAAAATTATGCTTGGTGATTAGTTATGCAGACGATCATCATTGTTGGTTATTTTAAAGGTTAAGAATGTTTAATGTTTAATGTTTAATGTGTTAAACGTCCTGCATATTGTGGTATGAATGGTTGTTCATTATTGTGCTTTTGTACTAAGTGTGTTCAAAATCAAGTATCAGATCAGGTCTCAATATGCCGTTCTTTTCGAAACTAAGACAGATCACTACAAGAAAAGGGGTACTCGAGGAAGCCGTTCCCATTCCTCCTAGGGACACTCCAGGGTACTTCATGTATCATAAACATGGCCTAGACGCCATATTATTTCTTGATTTATGGGTAGACTACACCAAGGAATTACCAGAAAGTCAGAGGTGGCCCACAGCGGGAACCTGGGATGCAGAGTGCATCATGAAAGTAGAAGAAGAGTTATGGAAAAGGAAAGTCAGACAGTCACAGAAAGACGCCGTTGAGTTATGGCGTAAAGAATCACATAGACGAACAGAAAAAGCACGTAGACAGGAAGAAAAGAATAAAGAAAGTTCAAATAAAGTTCGAGAAAATCTATTAATTGAGGAAGGTATTCGAGTGAAATCAGAACAAGTAGACAGACAAAGAAACGCCCTTATGAATGGTATGTATCCCCTTCTGGCCGAAGGATTACCTAAGGCTACCCCAGAAATACCGAAAGACTTGCCACCCCCATTGTTCCCAATAAAGGTACATCCTAAGGGGCATCCTAGAACCGCAGAAGACGTTTTTCTTTCCTCATATTTAGATGACGCAGCTCCCGAGTATGCTAATTCCGCCCCACATAGACCGCATACCAGGGAGATCCAACGCCAAGATCCAGTACCCGTATCCCTACAGCAACAGATCGAGTCACAAGTTCCGGCAAGCACATCTGTTTCTGCATCCGCTCCTACAGCTACTTCGATAGCTGTGTCCACACCTGTAGTTGCTGTGTCACGTTCAACGAATCCTTTCACACCCGACACCCCAGATGGGGCCACGGGAGGTGCTACCAATATTTTTTCTACGCCACCCAGAATAAATAAACTTACTTTTCAAGAGTCAGCACATTCACGTACACCCAAACTCATAAGTGCCCGTACGCTGAAGGAACTTCTTATAGATTGCAGATATGACCCTGTGCCCGGTAAAGAGGACGAAATGACCCTGGCATCATTGCGTATCAGACGAGCTGCGGTGTATCTAGGGAAGTTACCAGGAATGACTGCGCATCTAGATCAAATATATCATTTTGTCCAAACAGGGCGAGATCCAGAATGTATTAACAGAGCTATGGAATATCAGAAAGTAGAGATACAGGGGGAACTGTTACGTTTCCTCATAAACTGTGTGATCAGAAATCAAGACCGACCGGGGGTAGACCCGGAAGCAATGCAAATTCTTACAAGATGGAGCCAGAATATATCAGAAGGTAGACATGATAAACAAAATTGTATAATAGCCATGTGCCGAAAGATCCGTAAAGAAATAGAGCGCCTACACGAAGAGAGATTAGAGGTAGACGAGTTCGAACAAAGCGAGGAAGAAGGGTCAGGACTGCCCACAGGACAGTCAGACACCATAGCCTATGTAGGTAGAGGAAGATCTTGTAATAATAATAGACGTCTTACTGACTCAATACGTCCGATATGTCCAGATAATAACAGGAACTTCCAAATACCTATAATTAATATAAGGTCTAACGAGCATTCGTTCCAAACCGCCGACAAACTACTCCGAGAACGAAGGGGTTATCATTTTTCTCGATTCTATGGATGAACAAGATTTGGCCAGGGCAGCTGTCCATTGGGTGGACAGTCCCGGAAAATATAGTGATGATACAGTAGTACGCACATTTTTGAATCTTACCCCAGATGAACAGAGGTTAGCTGGGATTTATATGATTCAACAACTCATTATACTATATCGAAGTCAGCATTCGGACCCTGGTCCCTTACCTGACATACTGACTGAATTGCTTATGAATAAATGGAGAGGTGCAGGTACTAAATTAATTAAAGAAATTCTAGAATCAAGAAAGCAGTATATTCTTTTTGTATGCGCAGAGCATGTCTCATTGCCCGTCAAGGAAAGAACCACGTATCACATGGATAGACAGAATCCGTTACGAGAAGTGCACCCAATAAAAGGCGAGGACAACGAGTTCAAGCGCGTATTTGTATATACGCCCATATCGAAAATAGAATTGTTACAAATGAAGAAAGTGGTACCCAGTCATGACAAAGATCCAGCGGGTTTTCACCGAGAAATTAAAGACATGTTACTCATGGGAGAGTATACCTATCCCGACATTATGACAATATTAAAGGTATTGATGCCTGCTGGTATTTATGAGAAACTCAAGGAAAAAGAGTGGGAGGTAGGAGACCAAAAGATAGAATGGTCAGTGTTAGAAGCGGAAGAAAAAGCCCGAACTGCAGGAGCAGGACTTGGGGATAAAACTAAAGCACTGCCAGGTTTATTAGTACAGGTACTGCCACGTTTATTAACTACGAAAAAGGAAGATTGGGGTACAATTTCAGCCTGTAAACAGAAGCAAGATGAAGACACTAGTGATTACTATGCCCGATTTGAAAAATGTTTTGGTATAAATAGTGGCATAAAAGCAAGTAGCGAATCATACCCACATCTGTTTGTAACAAAATTAGTAGAAAATGCCCTGCCACCAGTAAAGAATAGAGTATTAAAATTCGAGAGTACCTGGCAAGGTAACACTCCATCACAAATGTTACAAATGTTACAGTACCATCATAATAGAATTAGAGAGGAACAAGAACATGAACACAGACGCATGAAAGACACGAAAATGAAAATGTTAGTTTCCCAGACAGTTCCAGCTGAAGGACATAAAAAGGGTATGACACATTCCGATTCAGCCGGACCTGTAAAAGGGACATGCAATTATTGTAAAAAGCCAGGTCATTATGTACACGATTGTCCAGTTTTAAAACATAATATCGCCATAGGTAAAACACAAGAAAGACCACGGCCATTTAGACAAGAGCAGAATGAACAAGGAGCTCTGCAGCATGCCCAGGCCATGCCAGCCGCACAACAGCCAATACAGTTTGTGCCAGCTGCACCACCGTTGCCTGTTGCTGCCACACAGACAACAACACGACAAATGTATCAGACCGCACAGTATGAATATCCTGAGTATCAGCGTTACGCATGAACTAGCCTAGAGAGGGAAGTTGACTTACCCCTTATCGAGATACCTGTAGATCAAGAAGGACCTTATGTACACAGTGAATTATTAGGCCAAGATAGAAAATTTTTACTCGATACAGGGGCAAGTCGAACAACTATAAAACGTAGTGAAGTTCCAGGGGCACCCCTCTCAGGCTCACAAAATATTTCCCTTGGTTTTTCAGGAAAACCTATTGTTAATGAAGTGTCACAACCTCTGCCACTTACGATAGGACCTCTGACCCGAACTACAGATTTATTGCTTACTAAATCATGTCCAGAAAACCTGTTAGGAATAAAAACATTAAAAGCTCTAGGAGCTATAATATGTTGTTCTCCGGAAGGAGTAAGATTGTTTTTACGTGATTTTAAAGGTCACTATGTATCTAGAGACATGGATCCCCGACTGCAGACTTTACCTACACGTCTATGGGCACAAGGCCCTACTGATGTTGGTTGCATGAATATTACACCATATAGAGTCACATTAAAGGCAGGAGTGGTGCTACCACGAATGCGACAATACAAGTTACCACCAGATGCTGTAGTGGCTTTACTACAAATCATTGACGAGCTCATTACCCAAGGAGTAGTTGTAGAAACAGACTCCAATATATGTAATTCACCGATAATTCCGATTCTTAAACGAACAGATCCAAAGGCCCCGCCAGTATATCGATTGGTTATTGATCTGCGCGAATTAAACAAGTGCATTGTGCCACAATTCCCTGTGGTCCCAGATATCTCGTCATTACTGACAGCCATTGATTCCGAAGCAACATTCTTTACTGTAATCGATCTCAAGAATGCCTTTTTCAGCGTCCCAATAGATCCGGAAAGCCAATATTTGTTCGGATTTAGTTTAAATGGACGTAGCTTTAAATTCTCACGCGCACCTCAAGGATTTACAGAAAGCCCCAGCATCTATAGCCAAGCACTGAAACGAGAACTCGATAGCATCCACATGCCAGTTAACACTGCTCTGCTTCAATATGTCGATGATCTGCTGATCACCGCAAGAAGCGAACCGGAATGTGAAAAAGCATCACTGACAGTTTTACAATTTCTAGCCGAAAAGGGGCACAAGGTGTCCCCTTCTAAGCTGCAATTCTGTGTCCAGCGAGTTATTTATCTTGGACACTCGCTGTCCAAGGAGGGAAGGCAGCTTACACCGGACCGCATTCAGTTAATAGCTAACATGCCAACACCCAAGACACAAAAGGAGGTGCGGGCTTTCATAGGTCTCACTTCATATTGCAGGCAGTGGATCCCTCAGTACGCATTTCTAGCAAAACCACTCATTCAGTTAACCACACAGGAGGCAGCCACATCGACTGTTCTCCCTTGGATTCAAGAACATACACAAGCTTTTGAAAGCCTAAAGAAAGCTTTGTGTCAAGCACCTGTTTTAGCAACACCATGTTACAGAAAACAGTTTACACATTTTGTTACAGAACGCGAAGGTACTGCTTTGTCAGTACTCACACAGGAACAAGCAGGAGCACACAAACCATGTGCTTATTTTTCTAGTACATTAGATCCAGTAGCTCAAGCTTTGCCTGCATGCCTGAAATCAGTAGCAGCGACAGCTTTAGCAATCAGACAAAGCGATGCCATAGTGTTAGGACATCCATTGACAGTTCAAGTACCACACACAGTAGAGGTCCTTGTAAATAGAACGCAAACACAACACTTGACTATAGCGCGACTTACAGGGTATGAACTTACATTGTTTCAGCCACATATAGAAATCAGACGCTGTAACACATTGAATCCTGCCACACTTTTGCCAGTAACCGGAACAGACCCACTAGCTCATGACTGTATTGAAGTTATTACTATAACGACAAAACCCAGACAAGACTTGACAGATGTCCCATTGTCAGATCCAGACCTGACGTTGTATGTAGATGGTTCATGTATGAGAACAAGTACAGGAGAGTTAGTGGCTGCTTACGCAGTCACAACAGATACTGAAGTCATTGAAACTAATCGTATAAATACTTTGTCAGCTCAAGCCGCAGAGCTCATCGCTCTGACACAAGCCTGTATTCAAGCCACAAATAAAAAAGTCAACATATACACTGATTCACGTTATGCATTCGGAGTTGTACATGACTTCGGCGTGCTGTGGCGAGAGAGAGGTTATTTAACTTCCCACGGTGCCCACATTCAGCACGGACCCCTCATTCACGCCTTATTAGATGCAATACATCTACCTACTGCGATATCTATTATGAAATGTAAGGCTCATACGAAGGTTACTGATATCATTTCCCAAGGCAATGATCTAGCCGACAGAACAGCTAAACAGACTGCTCAAACTCAAACCCCCGACATGACAAAGACAATAGTCCCGACACCGACACATTGTATGACAGTTAAAGATCCTACCCTTGACGTAATTGACATACAGACACATGCTACACCAGACGAAATAAAGAAATGGACTGAATTAGGAGGGATCCAGACGGACCAAGGATGGATGATGAAGGAAAAGTCTGTATGGTTCCTTCCTGATTCAATGGTCCAAGTTATAATTAACACTATACATAGTCCAGCACATCTAGGAGAAAAAGCTATGCTAGACAGCATTCAACACATTTGGTTCAATAAACATTTACGAGCAGCAGCCAAACAAAAAGTCCGTACCTGTATGATCTGTTGCCAGTTCAACCCAGGAAAAAGCGTTCCCGTAGAACAGGGTGGATTTCATCCTCCTGATCACCCTTTTGAAGCCCTCCAGATGGATTATATCCAGATGGAACGATGTCGAGGATTCAAATATGTTCTCGTAGTTGTCTGCGCTCTGTCCCGTTGGACGGAGGCATACCCGTTTCAGATTACACTGCCCCGACTACTGCCAAACAGTTGGTTCGAGAATTCTTCCCACGATACGGTTTACCACGTGTTGTCTACTCAGATAACGGCCAGCCGTTCTCATCCGAATTAATGAAACATGTTTCACTTCTGTTAGGATATCAGTGGAAATTCCACTGCGTCCGACACCCCGAGGCAGCAGGTCTCGTAGAAAGACATAATCAGATACTGAAAATCAGATTGTCCAAAATATGCAGAGAGAAAGGTGTCGACTGGGTAGTAGCGTTACCAGTTGCACTCTTTTATTTGCATTCATGAGAATGGTAGCACACTCTCGAACAGGGCTATCCCCGTATGAGGTGATCTTCGGCAGACCACCAAATATGTGGGGGACGCCTATACCACGCAAAATAACTGATATTGACTGTAATATGCTGACAGATTACTTGGCTTCCTTGATGTCTGCACTACAATCTTGTCGTTCACAGGTTGCTGCAGCATTTCCCGACAACACTGAGGTGAAACCCCATGACGTAGTTCCGGGTGATTTCGTGTTTGTGAAAAATTTCGACCGAAAGACTCAGCTGGAGCCCAGGTGGAAGACACCCAAGTTGGTTTTGCTGACCACAAGAACAGCCGTGAAGATCGAGGGCCGCAAGGGCTGGATTCATTCAAGTCATATCAAGAAATTTCATGGACAATCCTCGGATATAGACATTGTGCCCTGCACTCCCTCACAGACTGATTCAAAACTTCCTTTTGTTGAACAGAGCAACTCTGAACACTATAAACTAAAGCTTAGGCCCAACCAGTCGAGCAATTTGATTGTTTAAGTCCTCTCCAAGGTGAAGCGGTTGAATTGTCTCTGACATGTATCCCTTGGACCTGAGTAGAGAAAGCACCCGGAAAATGTTGAAACGTCAGGCGTATTGTAAATCACTGCGTAGCCACTGTATAGTGACATTATTAATCTTGTTTCTCTTAAGTCTTTTAATAATTACTGCAAGTATATTGTTGCACATATATTACCCTATTGCCAGAAATGTTTATAATGTTACTGCTGAACATTCTTTTAGTGACTTACCTCCGCATGAATTGTCTTATAGACTTGCGCTGCGCAATAACACTTTCATTAGTATGTTACATCATTCCCATCAGACTAGTAATGCTACCAATTGTTGGGTGTGTGGCCGACTCCCTCCCTATCAGAATTATGAAGGAGTCCTGCCTTTCTTTCCACATCCGTTTACACATAATGGATCCTGTGGAGCATGGTTTAGTTTAATCAATTCCATAGACTCAGACACAGCAGTTTACCAAGATCAATGGGTATGGGGAAACCTGAACCTAGTTTTACTCAAGGTCTGCTACCCTGACAAGGAGGGTCGCCCCAAAAGAACAGGAAATGATCTAGAAAATGAAGTATATGGATTAGATAATTTTACACCTAATCTCATGATTCTAAATGTCGTATCCGAAGTTGAACTAGTCTTACCCACCATGTCAGTATTCCCAGCGAAGGGTGAATTGTGTGTAAGAAAGGTTGGTTCCATACATATGGGCCATAGTAAATGCACTACTACAGTAGAATTCAGTGATCAAGGCAAATCTTCATTTAGAGCTTATCGCCACTCCTACTTTATATGTGGTCAGACTGCATATATGCGTCTACCTCTAGATTGGGATGGTACCTGCTACATTGCATTCCTTTTGCCACCTGTTTTCCTAGCTCCTCCTGATTATTATAGAAATATTCATTTAGTACACAACAGAGAGCGGAGAGATCTCCCAATTGTCGATTACACTGAAACAGCATGGGAAAAATACACAGATTTCAATAAAGGCATCTTTCCCTATATAGGTACTGTTACCAATAGTAAACTAATACGTAGATTAACTAGAACCCTTGAAGCAGTAGTGAATGAAACTATTTCCGCCTTAGGCAATTTAACAGAAGAGCAGTCTGCTATGCGGATTGTTGTGCTTCAAAATCGTCTTGTCCTTGACGTCATCCTGGCTGATAGGGGCGGAGCTTGTAGGGTCATCGGATCAAGCTGCTGCGTATTCATACCAGAAAATTCGCCATCTGTATATAAAGCCATCACTCGCCTTCATAAGATTGTAAACCAGATACACCAGAACCCAGGCACTTGGACTTGGTCCAGTTGGTTTTGGAGTGTGATATCAGCCTGGGGATGGAGAGTTCTATCTTTCCTAGGTATTGGCCTTCTCATACTATTCAGTTGCTGTCTATGTCTACAATGTGGACCAGCGATCTGTGGCCTGTGTGCCACCTCGTGTATTCCACCACCAAGATTTCGTTCGTCCCGGAAGAAGAAAGAAGAACAAATGATGTTATATGAACAGATCAATGGATTAATGAAGATTGATATCTCTTAACGGGCAAGTAGGGGACAAGGAGGGAATGTGGAAATATGGATTTTCTGGTCAGTTATGTCCCCTATCTTGGACCCCAACGGTTCTATGTGCATGTCACAAGTACATGTATGTTCCCTCCAGTTCCAGTTATGAAGACGCAAATACATGTGCGTCCACCGTCAACATGCTCTCTGTCAGATCCGCCATGACTAGGCCGGATATTCCATTCCTAAATATGAAAGGCCACCGGCTTTATATGGTTCACTTATGCCATTTTACAGTCCAGGCAAGTAGGCCCTGATTCTGTCGTCAAACTCTTCTTGCCTTCTGCCTCTGAAAGCTCCAGTCTGAGCCTGCATCTGTGACCATGAACTTTGTCTCATTCTCTGCGCGGCTCACGAAGCCTGACATCAGCCTATTCTCTGCCAAGAACTGTATTTCGCCTTCGAGTTATCTGCTTCCCCCTCAGCCGATGCATTCCTGCCTAGTAGTTTAAGTAAACATTCTTCCAGCCACCGAGCAAAAGGCCCGGCTTCTCTGCCCTTATGCAAGTAATTCATAGTCCTGTTACTATGGAATATTCCTGCCCTCGCTTTTAGTGTAGACACTTAGACGCTTGTACACGCACGCACAGTCAGTATAGAATAGATTCTGTTCGAGAGTCCTTCTTTATGGATAACATAGTTCTTTAAACATAGGATGTTAGATATGATTTGGGATTAGGTTGACTTGACCCCCCAGACTTCTTGTCTCCACATGTAGAGCTAAATGTCAAGTCCCCTTCACCCCCTAGTTACACGTCAATTACACGTCATGCTGCTGCGCGCGCATCTATGCCAAGTATTATCTTATGGATCCACCTATATGTGACATCATAACCAATTACGTTCCTTTTTATTTCTTATTACACCCATTTTTGGTTACGCAGATATATCGTCATTTTCCTTATCAATTGTTACGCCTACTGCATTCGCCTCATTGTAATGTATGATCTATAAAAGTCATTTCATGTCAATAATGTATGTACTTCACTTCCTGAACCTCCGTGGTGATGGAACTTGGAGCAACCGATTATAATCGTTCATTGGAATAAAGCCCATTCCGAACCTCTAATACCACGGATTCTGCCTCTCATTTTACTGAGCTGTTTTATTATGTTTCTGTATCAAATTCAGTCCAGGTAAAGGAATTTTATTTACCACAATATTTTATGATTCGCATCAAATGAATCCACTTGTTGAGCATTTTTATTTCACATTATTTATGATAAATATTACAAAATTTACTCTGAGTCTGTTATTATTTAGTAGTATAGATGAGTACATAATTATTGTCATCCATTGATCAACTAATAGGTTTGTCGGCATAGATAATAAATGTTTTGAAGAGGAATGCAGGTTCTGTGATGTACTTTGGTAAGTTGGGTATCAACTTGCATTACACTAACACCCAGTGTGAAGGGATCAGTTGGATAGTGTAAATGGGCATATGTTTATGAAAAATTATCGATCCCTGATCGCTGGATCACATGCAATGCACAAACCTAGCAGAGGCACACTGGATGGTTAGGCAAGAAAATACCTACTTTCTAAAAGTGGTATTTTGAAACACAGAATGTAAAAATCACCCTCACTAAAAGAAGCATTTCAACATTCTGAGTTCAGGCATAATAAACTTTATTTCTCTACCGTGTTCCCAGGGCCAGTTATGCTTATAAGATGTTATAAACAAACTCACCATTCTGTCCTATGGGAACAGGTAACCTTGCAATAGTGAAAACCAAAATTGGCAGTAGTTCACTATCAGGACATTCCACACACATTAGGGCACCTTTCACATACAATGCACCCTACCCACAAGGGTACCTTCGGCCTACCTTAGGGGTGACTAATATGTAGAAAAGGGAAGGTTTAGGGACTGGCAAGTGTGTGAACTTGCCAAGTCGACATGACAGTCCCAGACTGCACACAGGCTCTGCAATGGCAGGCCAGAGTTATATTTTACAGGCTGCTTCTGTGGGTGGCACAATCAGTGCTGCAGCCCACTAGCAGCATTTGATTTACAAGCCCTGGGCACACACAGTGCACCATACTAGGGTCTGACAAGTAAATCAAGTATGCCAATCATGGAATCACTAATCCATAACAACAATTTACAAAGTGAGCACTTGCACTTTGGCACTGAACAGCAGTGGCAAAGTGCCCAAAGCCTCTAGACCAGCAAAACGGAGTCCAACACACAGCAAAAACACAGGAGGCAACAGCAAAACAGGTAGGGAGACCCACACCAATGGTGCCAGGTCTAACACTGAACTACGTTCTTGTACCACTTTTAGTGTGATTAGAGCACGGATTTGTTGGAGCGCACAATGTTCCCTAGCAAGCATGCAGGTGTTACATTTGAGGTTGTCATTGTGGGAGGCTGGTTGATTTGTTGAGATGCCATTTATATGTAACCCATAGCAGCAGTGTTCGTTCTGCGCACACAATGATGAGGTGACAGAACTGTAAGATCATTTCAAAACTGCAACATGTAAATGCTGTTTTCTCAAAAGAAAATATCTCTATCCTTCATTTACCATTCTTAGAAAGGTAAGTTTGAGCAATGTTGGTAGGAATTCTACCTATTACACATGCCATTATGAACACATGTAACTTACTAAACGTACTCAGAAGCAGAATGAGGTTTTTTTAAGTGAGGTATCAATGATGTCACGTAGGTCTTTGTGACAATACTTACTTGCCATAAGTCATAAAGCTTTTCCTATGAGTAGTTGTGTCTCACTCTTGGCTTCTCGTTTTCTTTACTCATGTCTTACCACCACAAAAACACTGTACATTCAAATTTCCTACATGAAGTGAAAGACTTCTGCAGGCGTCAATCACCTAAATTGTACGGCAGAAGTCAGTAAGACAACTGTGCTAACTCTCTAGAAAGGCTAGGAATGTATTTTATTACATAGGTGCTGGAAAGATTAACTAGTGAGTCATTTTGACACTATAAGTGGACCTGTAGAAGACGGTTTCATTTGAAGGCTGCTGAAAAGCCCATCGGAAATGTAATGTGCATGGTCAATTTCTGAGAATCTTCTTTTTTTGGGGGCTGGATTAATTTAGGGATTAAAGTTGTTTAGACAACTTGTTAACATTACTTCCTACTGAAAGCCTTTCAAGTAGTTAATTATGCTCTTTACCTACTTTAATATCGATTTACAGTTTACTACTGGTTCTCTTCTTAACACCCACATGATCACCTTCTTTCATATAGGCCTTATATTTATATCTCTATACGCAAAGCATGTTTTACCTGTTTTGACCCCCAGACCTAAAATTTTTACTTCAGCATTTGTTTTCTTGATTTTTCTCTCTTTCTAATCCAGGCCTGATATTTTCCTTACTGGTTCCACAGAACCTCTTACCCTACCTGTTGGCCAACTGATACACCCCCAACACAATCACTTTTTTAATGCTGGAAGACCTGAACTGAAACTTTAGGTGTGTTTCTCTTGCCCAGCATCATTAGAATATTTAGAATGACCCCTCCAAATGCCACCACACACTACTTTAAGTTCAATTCAATTTATTTATTTATTTTTAGTTTCTTTGCTAATTGATTGGAAAGATGTGATATAGGGTAGTTACTTTAGTACCACTACGCATTTTAATACCATAGGTTAATTTCTTGGCTTTGAATCAGAACCAGACATCAGATGCAACATGACTTTGTTCACCTTTTATTAGTCACCCGGCAGGTTGAAACAGCTCATTTGCTGAGGTGTTACATCAGGCCATGGCCTGACCAGAATAAAGGTGGTGTTGTTCACAGTCACACTGTTTACAGGTTGCATGGTATACGGAGGTCTTGCTAAAGACATCCTCACTTAGCTGGAACATCTAAGTTGGAAAGAGATGCAGCTGGCCCACTCATGCATTAACGGGTGCCAACTTCAAATTAGTCTTAGCTTCTCATGCACATTTTCACAGCACTAAATTTCTAGTCGCACAGTGGTATTAACAATTTTACTACATACTAAATGTGTGTATCACTATCAACAATATCCACCACAAACGGTGTCAAAGTGAGCAAAGTCTGCTTAGAAATGAGAACCAACCCACAACATTAGAGCACCAAGGGTAAACCATCTGCAATATATCAAAGTTAATGCACAGTGGTTTTTCATGGTGATCTAGGAGGTAATGCAGGTTGTATGTACCAGGCAGGTGCTTAATTTGTGCCAGTGCTTTCCGGTGCTTAGCAACGGCACTTTTTTTATCAGGGCCGGGTCTACTCTACACTGCCAACTTACTTCACTGCAGTCTACAAGTCATGTGTCATATCAAAGTAACTTATATGTAATTGCCGGCTTACTGCATGCAGTCTTGTTCACACACTCTGTTACAGTCTGAGACAGTCTCCAGTCCTTCGGTGAAGAAGAGTGTTGATGATGACATGCAGTGCTGCTGAGACAGCACAGCAAGCCTGATAAATAAATCCATTCAATATTTGCTTTCAGTTGCAGTGTTGCCGATGGGCGGGCCACTGACTTGGCTGCAGTTGGTTCTATTTGGGCAGGGAGCTATGGCGGGCAGCGTATGCCATGCGTAAACTTTTTCCTTCAACGGATGTTGGACCACGCCCCCACACACATGCACTGCAGTGGATGACTAGCAGCAGCAGTTAGCACGACGTCAAAGTGGGCCCTTTTATTCAGCTGTGCAGCGGCACCTTAATCAAGGCAGTGCCACCAGTCCAGCAGTAACAGACCGACGACCGCAGTAAGTTTAGTATGTACTAAACAAGCCAATGCTCATGCTCATTCTGCTTTTTCTTGCGCTTGGTGACGCCGTGACGGTCACCTGAACCGAGTAAGAGGCCCTCCACCCCAGGCCCGAGCAGTCATGCTACTGGTACTGGGCGTGGCACTGTGTGCCATGCTCAGGCCCCCGGGCCAGCCTGGCATTACTTCAGCCCTTTTGGCAGTATTTGACGAACACAATAACTCTGTGCCCCCCAGACGGGAGAAGGTGCTCCAAGTCTGCACTGGAATTTCTTTGGCCCTGAGACCTGAGTAAGCAGCGCGACGATCTGGAACACTGAGTAGGCAAAAATGTGAATCATGACACAATAAGAAATGGATGAATTGGGTGGGGGCTCGCTGAAAGCCCGTATAAGTATATTACACTGTTAGAAACAGAAAAATGAATATACAGATGACGAGGTCAAGGTTCACATAGGAGAGGCCGAGCTCTGCAAACAGAGGGAGGAAGCACTTTTTCACGCCCTCCCTTTCCAGTGGATTTCATTTTTTAGAAAATGCAAACGCCATCATGCAAGAAGGGGCTTGAGAATCCTGCCCTTGTGAGAAGATGCAGGAAAACCATTACATTCTTTCCCTGCTCATTTTACTTCCTAAATTTTGGGGACAAAAACAATTGTTATCTGTAGCACTGTTTTCGTTTGGAGTTCTAGAAAAGACAGGGTCAGCTGCATCTCTTCAATTAGCTCCAGTGCAGCCTAAGCAGGCTGTGTGCCTCTGACCTTCGTATGTTCATGGATCTTTGAGGCAAAGTTTAGGATTTTTTAAACTGCTTTGCACAGGGCAAATATGTGTTAACAGTATTTTTCTAGTGTTTTTGATTGACTACTTTTAAAGCACACAAAATTCAACACTGTGAAAAAGATATACGAATCAAATACACTAATTAAGTTAAAAAAAATGGCATTGTTAGGACAAAAGTGTCATTTGCATGACTGTCCGTGTGCCCTGCATGCCCGACCTGCATTCCTATGATCCTGGGTTTCTGACTTTTGTCATGACACACACTAATCCCATGTGTGTAAATTGTCTGAGGAACAATCTTTTGATAATAATAGGTTCTGGACCCGGTCCTGAACCGGTAGGGGTGCACCATGCAAACTGTCCCTATCGTGAGTTTACTGGTTTCATGCCTCGAGCGCGGACATGGCAGCGTACCATGATTGGTGAATTACAATGGCAGGCCTGTACCTGTGAAGCATGAATACACACTTAGAAGCTCAGTCATGTTAAGTTCTGCTGCTCACAATGAATTTGGAGTCCTGAACACACCATTCCATGCGTTGCGCATGTTTGTATGTGTGTGTGGGTTGTTATGCGTGTGTTGTGTTCGATGTTATAGGATGCCATGCACAAGTGATACAGGCCCACAAGTTAGGGTGCCCGGAGCAGCGAGACACGCTTCTTGCACTCCCAAGTTATTTACGGCCCTGGAGCTAGTGGGTCACATGTTTCAGGTGTCCCTTTTCAATGCATTAGTCGTTTTAGCTAATTTATTACAAAATTGTGCTTTAAATAAACTTTTGATTTAATCTTTTTCAAAATGTTCAGGACATGGGAACCTCCTATCAAATCCTTACTTGCAGAAGGTTCCCTTTCTGAAATTCCGATCGGGTTTTATATCTGACTTTCAGCATTGCCAGTTGCGGATATGGGCGGAGCCAATAAAGTAATTGGGTGGAGGAAGTGGGTGGAGCCAGGGAGGAAGTGGGCGTGGCCTCCGAAACAATGTTGAGCACCTGGACTTCATATTTTACAAATTAAGCTGGAAGTATATAGTTTCGGATAGACACTGAAGATAGTTTTACATCCAGAACCGCCTTTTCTTGATACTCTTTGCTAGTTACCAATTTAATTCTTACATACCCAAACGGTGAATAAGAGGACAAATAGTGTTGTTTTGTGCACATGGAACTCTCCTGTCCTCCATCTGTAACTCCAAGCCGCTTCCTCCCTCAAGTACTATACAATGCACATGGCACTCACACATGTGGTGGTACTATGCGCCTGCTAATGGGACTTTACACAGAGGACTAAACATGACATTTCCCTACGAATAGAAGTGTCTTCTGTCTTACATGAGAATTGCAAAGCTTTTTAGGCCAATGAGATAGCTTTAGCTGTCTCGCCAGACTACTGTTTTTCCAAAAACGCAATCTAAATACATAGAGGGGCTTTTAGTCTGCAGGCTTCATCCAATGGCCCATTCAACTGCAATTCAGTTTTTGCTTCCCCCACCACATTTTACAGAATCGGGGCAACAGGTCACCCCACTTTACCTATTTACCTACTGGCGTCCTTTACTGTGAATGACAGCACAACGTTGTTCTTACCTGCCTTAAAGCAGCTCATTCCTTTTGAGTGACAAAGATGGTTCAAAGCACTTTTTAATCTATTTTAACAATAAATATCAGCTATTTATTTTGCCTGCGCTCCGGCTGCCTGTTTAGATGTGGACTTATTGTTAATCAGCTTTTTTTAAATTGCAGTTATAAAGTGTTTAAGTGACATTGTGATATTGTAACATTGCAGCTGTCTGTGGTTGGAGAGTTGGGTTAGGTTGTGAATAATTCATGTCTTCTTCACAAATAATAATATGATAAACTGGCATGGAGCAATTGTGAGGTTGTGTTTTTTTAAAACATTACTAGTAAAGCAGTAGTATAGCTGATTTTTGTTTTACATTAAAAATGTTATTGCAAGCTTGCGGCAATGATAAGGTGGTGCCATATTTTCATATTGCTCTATTTTCTGGCACATGCTTCCAATAAAAATAAATAAACACAAATTGCACCTGCCTGGCAAGGACAGGCCTATTGGCTTTGCCAATGCTTGATCATTAAACATGTCTTGCTCCTATAAATATTTGAGCAAGTCACATAAGCCAGGCTTAATGCACAACCAATCACAGAAACTGCTTTTTCTATCAGACTTGGACAGGCATTTAGATGTAACTAATAGATAACCAATGCACGTCGCATCGATTGCAGACATCTAGATGTGATTTATGTCCTAGGGGAATCAAAGAAACTGGCAATAGGTTTCGGTTTTCGAGCTGACCTTTGCAGTTACCAAAATCTCAGTCTTTTAGCAGAACTATGCATATTGTAAAATACATCAAACTTAAATCGTCCTCTCACATCAAAGTTTATTCTGGATCTCATATTCATTATCTCTGCAAGGAGGCTGATTTTGACATAATTGGCCAGTTCTGAGGCCACGCTCCTAAATCCTTGGATAACAGAAAAAGTGAAGACAAGAACGCGGCCACGCGAATGTTGAAATGAGAGCATTCCCGAGCAGCGTGCTAGTTAGAATTGGTAAAGGTGTAATTTAAAGTTCGAAATGTCAGAATGCACTGTTTTATGGTCACAGGTAGAGCATGGCCTGCTATTTTGGACGTATTATTTGAGGCGTGTTTGCTATAATTATAGGTTTAAAGTTAATAACCACTTTAAGCCTAGTACTATATAATTAGGACACTAGGTCATGTGTTATTGGCTTCTGGTAATCTGTGATAAGTGTGGTTTTTGATTGCAATTCTTTTCTCTGTGATTCTTTTGTTTTTCGGGTGTCCTGAATGATATATCGTATAAACGATCAGTCAACGGAATGTAATAATTGCTCCCATCTTTTTTATTAGTATATTAATAATGCTTGTCTTTGCTATCAATTCCACGTTACATATTAAAAAGAACTGTCCATCACAATTTAGAACGTGAGGCTCACTCATCTCTGTGAGAATGAATTTAAGAATATTGCTATTTCAAAACTATACAGCAATATTTTCTTGCTGCAGGTTTGTGCTGCATTTTAAAAACATACACATAAATCAGACTACACCGTTTTGCTCTTCGTCTTTAATAAATGCCTTGAAAATATCCCAATTCCAAACAATATTGGTCTTGTCTAGTTCCTCATAGTGATTCAGTTTGTGGTGCTCGCAAAATATTCAATGGCACATTACATAACTCAGGAAGCTTTCATGAGCAATTTTAGCCTTACACATAGTGAAAGTTATTCATTACATATTCACAATATTGAAAGAATGCAATAGAATATATTTCACCGGCATTAAAGCCGCGCAGTCACGAGCGTTCGCAGGGCCTGGGTAACCTTTTTTGCAGAAGGTGGCTGGCAGGAGATATTCATTTAAAATTTTTGCCTACAGGGTGCAATGTATTGCTACCAAAACAAGTTTAAAAATAGGCTTAGAGACTACCCATTAATTAACATACTTACCAATGGTTGGCGCCCACTTCATTCTCGGTTCCTGGCTTCTTATTGGCCACGCTTTCTGCTCCCGCTCCCTGCTGGCTGCTCACATCCTCCTGCACTCTTCTTTGGGCTTCTGTGCATGCTGTGGAGCATGGACCCAGCACAGCTTCCTGTTTCCTGCCAGTGTTCTTCCATTGACCGCATGGTGATGCAGGTCCTTGTTTTTTAGTTTTGGCCAAGCAGTCCAGAAGAGTGCATGCCACTGTACAGTCTCTTCTCCCCCGCAGTCCATTTACCAACACCCCCCGCATGCAGTTTCCCTCTGCTGTCCCTTTTTCCCCACCCCTTTATCTTTTTTCACCCTCACCCACCCCCTTCGTCCCCCTGCTGCACACTGTTGTTTTTCTGCCCACACCCGCCCCCTTCTTCCACTCACAGTTGTTCCTCATTCCTACCACTCGCTGTTCTCACCCTTTGCCTGCCATTGTTTAACCCACCACACACTCCCTTGTGTTGCTTGACGTCCCCAACCCCCGCACTGTTTTTTAGGTCTCGCCTAGTGTTGCAGCGCGCATGCGCTGCACGCTCTGGCGAGATCTATGTGAGAGAGGAGATTTGAGAAGGGGCTTGAAGCCCCACCCCTCATTTTCATTGGCCGGTGTCACCGTTTATGCTAAACGGTGGCCTGCCATTGGAAATGAGGGTTTTTTGCCGCTGCCATTTCACCTTTTGGGACAGCCCCTCCGGACTGGGCACGGCTGTCGTGAAGCAATTTCTTATCTCAAGGAGGCGTGTTATATAAACAAGCCGTGAGATCCAGTCCGGATGGGCCATCCCAAAAGGAGACAGGGCGCCGCGTGTTTATTTTTGCATCGTGCTTTCACTTAAAGCAAAAATAAACAGCGGCTGCCTTCCCGCAATGGCAAGCACTTGATTCCCTCTCTCGCCCCCACCCCACATTGGAAACTGAGACCTGCACTTCTGGCTTCTTCCAGTGCACCGCAGCGCAGGTATATAAGGAAGAGAGGACGCGCCTGGCGGACAAGGACTGCAGGAAGCACTAGAAAAGCTCCCGATCTGATACCAGAATACCTCCGCGACCCTCACACCAGACGCCATGGACATCATTATCAGCCACCCCTGGATGAGGCGCCCCTGGTTCCCAGGCCCCCTCTTCCCCAGCCGCCTCTTCAACCAGCGCTTTGGCCAGGGGCTCTTTGACACCAGCCTCTTCCCCGGCTTTTCAGGCAGCATCTTCCCCTATGCCCGGACCCCCCGTATGCACTTCCCGCTGGAGACCGCCCTTTCTGAGGTAAGTGACTTGTGGGGTATATGAGTGCAAACTACCGCAGAACATGTCAATGCGTAGAGGCAGGCAGCCGTGGCAGAGCAGTAACCCACCGAGATAGCTTATGAGAGTTTATACCTCGCATATCTCTGTATCAGAGTATTCATTGTCTGGGTTGCTATGCACAGTGAACTGTGACTGGATTGATTTGCCTGTTTGTGGTTTATTCCTAGTTCAGTGCAACAGGTTGAGGGTTCTTCAGAAACTCACAGGTGTGTGTAGATCGCTGTGTTATTTGTGTGTATAGGATGCTATAGGGCGAAACACTTTAAATAACATTGTTTCTAGGTTCTTTGAAGCAGCAGTCATTGGGCGACACTACATTTAGATGTTGGTAGGATACGTTTTTGGCAAAAAATTTCTAATGTGGGGGCTAAGTAGTATAGTCCACCATGTACTGCTGTGGGAAGACCAGTCTAAAACAGGGTGTGAACATGCGCCCTTTGCCATTTGCAGTTACGAGCTGCGTTAACCCGCTGAGCTACCTCACTAACATTGGAAACTGGGACCTGCCCATTACACTGACTCTGCCCCAGCCCTGCGATATTTTCAGTGGTTCTGGCGTATTGTACTATATTAATATTCGCAGACATTTTAGGGGCTTAGCTAAAGAATGGTTGCCTTCCTTCTTATAATAAATACATGTATTTTAATAGGGGTCTGGATGCCTACGTAGTACGTCTGCTCACGTCAGCCTGGTGTCACAGTCCAGTAGGGTGCCCACTAGTCGAGCTTGTGTCGTACGTCTACTCACGTCAGCCTGGTGTCTCAGTGCAGTAGGGTGCCCACTAGTCGAGCTTGTGGACATAGATTCCAGTCGCAGTGCAGCCTTTCCTGCTTCCGAGGTGGATAAAAGTGCGGCATGGGGAGCACACGCAGAATCTGCTCCCAGCGCCGAGGGTTGGTGCTCCTGCAGTGGCGCTGTGCTGTATGTGGCCTGTTGATGCATAAATATAGATGGGAAGTCGTACAGGGGCGAAGCGTTCGTCAGGCTGGCAGTCCTGGGCCGCGTGTTTTTTTTGTTGACATGCAGCAGCTCAAGCTTTCAGGAAGGGGCGGAGACCCGAGAGTGCCAGGGGTGGCGCGACAGGTGGGTGTGAAATAAAAATATTGCGGCGAACCTTCTAGAAGTGGCTGGGCTGGTGAGCCAGGTCTCCAAAGAGGGGGCGGGCACATAAAAACAATAATACCGTAAGATCTGGGTCATCCGTGAGTGCACAGATCCGTGGCGCCTGCTCACCCTGTGCTTCTGCGCCTGTCTTCGAATGACCCCAGAAGAGCAGCCGGTGTTGTTCATGGCTGTTCTTGCTTAGGTTGTGTTCTTGTGTGTTTACTTGTACACACACATAGGTGAGCGCATCACACCTCTCTGGCAGCTAGCGGTCTGTGTGCGCCTCTCTAAGGATCCGTGTCTGTTTGTGAGCGTGACACCCGAGCAGGGGTGTCGCCCACTGTAAATCTGCATGTGCCTGTGTTCACCTGTTAGGGTGTCGAGGATCCCTTGATGTGATTTCTGTACGGAGACCTCGATCTGTGTGCGCCTCTCTGAGAATCCGTGTCTGTTTGTGGGCGTGACACCTGAGCAGGGGTGTAGCCCCCTGTAGATCTGCGTGTGCCTGTGTTCACCTGTTGGGGAGTCGAGTATTGTGAGGGGTGGGTGTGCTCAGCTTGTGTTTTCTCGGCTGGGGGCGTGTCACTTCCGTCTATTACGTTTGTGACTGGGCCTGGCTCCCCCTGTGCTCCATTGGTTCTTGTGTGATTTACCAATCTGTTACACGCCTGTGGGTGTGGCACAGAGCCCTGGGTGTGTCCTTTCACTTAAAGGGTGTGTGCCAGGTTTACAAGCGTGTGGGTGTGTTGCTGACCGTCTGTGTTTATTTATGTTTGCTGTTTTTATAGTGCAAACTCGACCTAAAGGTATTAAAGTGCTTTAAATTAGCAACAGTTACATTACACAAGGGCAAGTTATTTTATTGGTAGGCACAGGGAGATGAAGTGATTCGTCGAAAAACGCAGGATGTTGCCGAGGCTCGAATCCAGTTCCAACTATGGTAGCTCTGGCCGTTACACCACATTCTCCCCTCTTTGTTTATAACGTCCCCGCGCTGTTTATACGTGCAGATTTAACAAAGTGATGTTTCCCATGTCAGCTCGTTGCGGTTTCTCCCACAACATATTTACTGCCCACGCTCAGTATCCTGTATGCAGTGGCAGCACATCCAGTTTGTCCTTTCTACAGGATATGCTCACGCTCATTAACGTACTCTTCTCCTACAGGATATGCTCACGCTCATTAACGTACTCGTTTCCTCATGGGAACTCTCAGCTCGCACTCACAGGTATACTCAGGGCTTTAAGTGGGATGAAAAAACTGGTGGGTCTCTCAAAGGGGCATGGCCAATGTAATTAAGGGCGTGGCTTAAAAACACTTAAGCTAAAAATCTGTGCTTAGCATAGTGTGCCGCCCGACTTGTATTTTGCTGTTTCTGTCATTGCATCCAGCTATATGATACAACAAGTAACATAATACCTACAAGTCAGAACTATTGGCTTTGTCAATGGTTGTTACTTGCATAAGATAAATAAACAGCTATTATGGCTTGTATATACTATTGGAAAAGCTCCCACTTAAAGCCCTGGTGACACCACAGCAATGCTGCAGCTCCTGAGTTTCAAAAAGACAAGGGAAATCCAGAGAGAAAATGACTCTAAAAGAATTTCCCTTCCCCCTACAACCTCACCTGGCATGACCTCATGCCGTAACTTCTCCACTAGTGAGAAGTGAGCAGTGTGAGCAATGCACATCCATGTGCCTGCTGTCACTGCAGTCCGGAAAGAAACGGTCTGCCTGTGCCAGGGCACACAACAGAGCCCGATAGAGACCCGTTTCGAGGCCCCCTTTAAATAAGCATTTGCAATGCAATAGGTCTCGCATTTGCGAGTATTTGAGCTACTGTCGTTGTAAAATGATAAACCTTTTATCTATGTGTTGGTTTTGAAAACAGATAAATAAAAGGCATTGTCATTTGCAATACCAGTAGCTTAAAATTTCGCAAAAAACGAAAAAACGTGCTATAACGCGGTCAATGATGGCTGCGTCATAGTGCTTTTTTTTTACTTTAAGCCATGTTGCATAGGAGTTCGCACTGCTGTGCATCCTATAAATTACATTGCGAAAGCCAATAGATTTTGCATAAACAAAACCTATTGGGTTTGCCAATGCTTTTTAATAATATTCAATCAATACGTTTTTGCATTCTCACTCTTGCAATTCACCTCTGTTTACTGCCCCTCTTCCCTTCCAACTGCACTGGCACATTTCCTCTGCACCTAATATATTCTCTCGCTTCCCTACATGCGCATCTCTCTTTCATATCATTCCCCACAGCTGCCAAGTTCTCCAGTGTCATGTAAGACACCTTCAGCCAACTCTGGTTTCTTAGCTAACACTTCTTTGCATTCTGGGACTTATTATTTCCTTTTTTCATTAAAAGTATGCGTTCAGAAAACACAGCTGTTGGCTAAAAACGCTTGGAAGGTATAGCTTTCACATCTGCATTTCCCTCATCCTGGCACCTGCACGTTACCTCGAGAGTTTGCTTTCTTTCCTGCACATATCCCATGATAGACCCTGAATAAACGTTACCCCTATTTTCTGTACTCATTTCCTTCAGCACTTATTTTATCCAGCTGTTCAGACCAATCAAAAATATGAAAGTGTTGTCCTTGCTTGCTCCTGCTTCAGGAAGCTGTGCCCAAAGGCATGGTACAGTCATGGTTTCAAACCAACAGAGAAAGTGACACATTGATTTGAAAAATGTAGCACATGCGACTCTCTCCATATTCTGACTGACACCCGTGATATATCTATCCTCCTGTCTTTTCAGTCAAAATTAAATTACAACATCACAGTGTAAGAAATTGGGTTATTAGTTGAGGGGAGTGAGAGCCCCATTCAAAAAAGTAAACACAAACTGTTGGTGTGAACCACAAAATCACTAAATAAACCTGTGCTTAACCCTCTAGTAATTTGGCACAAAATCAGGCTTAACTTAGAGGCAACGTGTAATATGTTAATGCAGCACACGCACAGTTATAAAGTAAAAACAACACAAGAAAAATCTCAAACCAATATAGGCGAATACAGTTAACTGTAATCTATAAAATGACACCAAAATGACAAACAACCAATCAGTAGAACCAGAGTTATGAGTTTTGCAGTTATCTAGTCACACTGGACCGGAGTTAAGTTACTTTTGACATTTCACTTGGTGTGTGGAAGGAGGAGGACTGCAATTCCCGGCCAGCACCGCTTCCAGCTGCGCATAATAGCGCCTCGTGACTCCCGTGGCAGGGTAGCCACTTTTGACATTTCACTTGGTGTGAGGAAGGAGGAGGAGGAGGACTGTAATTCTCGGCCAGCACTTCTTCCAGCCGCACATAAAAGCGCCTCGCATCTCCCGCGGCAGGTTAGCCGCTTTTGACAATTCACTAGATGTGAGGAAGAAGTAGGACTGCAAATAACAGCCAGCACCGCTTACAGCCGCACATAAAAGCGCCTTGCGTCACCCGCGGCACGGGGCGCCTTGCTGGGGTGAGTCCGGGCTGTGCCCGGGTGAAGCTAGGGCCAAGGGCGGGCCCATCCACACCCGTCGGAGCCCGGAGGAGGCTGGGCTGGGCCCTCCCTCTTGGTTTTCTGGTTTACGCTTTCCTACCCTCCAAGCATCATTCCTGCTACAGTTTCTTTGGGACCTAGTGGCGGAGCGTGGCTCGTAGAGAACGGCAGGGGACTTTGGGACTCTTACCCGGTTTCTTTTGGACACATACTTGGGTGATGTGCAGGTAAGAGCCATCTTTCCAGCTAATTGGTGAAGGCTTGTTGGTAATTCCTGGCATACCAGCCTATTTTGTATTGGAGGGGGTACACTGGGACCGTGAAGGGCATTTGCTGGGATCATTTGGTCATTTATTCCCATTCACCTGACTGCGCTTGCCATGGAAAAACGTAAATTGGCAGTGGATGGCACCTTAAAAGAACCTCTCAGTACTATGAGCACGATGGATGCCTTCTTATAGCGAGCGGTAGGGGTTGTGGACAGGGAGATTGAACTGACTACCTGGCATCTATCTCATTCACCCATCCCTCCCATCTCACAGGGCTCCTCTAATCCACAAGTAGGTTCCTTAATACCAGCCCAAGATGCATGTGCTGTCATAGCACACGGCCAGGCTGTGGTCTCTGTGCCCTCCTTTTGTACGAGAAACCCCCTTTACAGATCACAATTCAGCCACGAGCGATAAAGGCGCATTCTGGTCCAATTTCTGGAATGTGGAAGGAACTAGGAGGAGCTAAAAGGAAATGCCCCTCGATAGGGGAGCCTGCCAGGCGTATGAAAAGTATCAGCCTTAACGGTACCACAAGCACTGCCTATCCTGGACCCCACACAATTCACTTCACTTAAATTATCCTTGCCATCAGCCCTGGATAGCAAACTAGACCCAATCCTGCGTCGCCTAGCTGCACTTGAAGTAAAAATCACTGAGCTAACTGTTACATTGCACAAGAATAGTGTACTTCCTTTTACTAGACCATCTCCTTCAGGCATCATGGATAACAGGTCAAGTGATAATGGTATGGGCCCATCGCATACGTCCATGAAGGGGGCCACTATGGACAAGATAAGCCATTCAGTGACTAAAGGAAGTGATGCATGCGATGCCCTAACGGATCTACTCGCGAACAGAACTGGCCTCGAGGCCCAACTGGATAATGGGAATGGGAGGGACCAACCGATCCCTGGACCTCATCAAACTTAGGGTCCTGGAGTGGGCAATTCCAAGAGCCTTCCTGTTGTTGGGCAGGAAGGGTTGATTACAGGGGAATTTAACAATCTTGGGCAGAGCTTGTGTCATGTTCACCTGCCATCAGAGTCTACCCTGCTTGTTGTGGTTTTAGCCAATGTACCCCGTTGTGACCCTGAAATATAAGGTGGCGCACTGGCTGAACCGCAATATTACACCCGGTCTGGGGGTGGAAAACCAAATACTCATGGTGCGCAGGACATCGTGGGTGGGCAGCACCAAGAAATCTTGGGATGGGGATTGTGTTATTATTAATTTCAACAACTCATTTATGGTTATTTGTATCCTAAATATAGCAGAGCAATCTAACTATAGAAGGTGTAACTCGTCTATCGTGGCACTCCCGCTGGGATAGTTCTATAGGCCAAGGAGTCCTCACTTTTCCTTTTCTAGCTACCTACAGGGGTGGCACCCTAGACATTGCCTACAGGAATAATTTAGGGATCATTTAGAGGCAACCACAGGAGTAAGCCTGGTAAATAGGTTCACGCCATTGAATTCTATAGATGGATGTGATTGACTGTGCACTGGCCCTTTGACCACATATACCTCACCACACCAGAGGGAGGGAAGGCATCTGGAGTTGGGACCTAACGAGCGTAAAGAGTGTAGCTTTCCTCATGGAATATTTCAGGGATAGTGAGTAAGATTGAGGACCATGATTGGCTACTCACTGTTAAAAATGTGATGTGATCTGCCTCCAGGAAACGTGGGCCGTAGAAAATAGTTATTATTTGGAAGGTTCTAAAACTTTTTTAACGCCAGCTACTCCATCTATATCAGGACGAGCTAAGGGGGGTTTGCTTACCTTTGTCTCAATAGCAATCAAGGGTAGTTCTATCCATCTGATCCATAACTCCTCCACCCTACAAGCGATGCTTCTCCAAAGCGATTACAGCAAGCTTCTGCTCCTCAATTTTTATAACGCGGGAGAGGCCCATGCGGAGGAATGTAATATCGCCCGGTTGGGGGCTGTATTACGGAACTCAACCTTGAGAGGGCAGAGGTACCGCTTCCTACTCTTAGCCGGGGATTTTAACATCCATATGTGTGGAGATATCAGAAAAGGGGGAATGCAAGCCATGGAATGTGTGCGGGATGTAGATCTGCCTATGGAACACTTCACCCAGGACAAAGCCCTTAGCACCTTATTGAATGAATTTGACCTAATCTCAGCAACGAATAAACTGCCCACACATAAATCCGATATTGTCCCTACATTCATTGGAAGAGGGTGTGAGTCCTTTATTGATTTTATCTTTGTCTTTGCCCCCTTTTTTCCCTGATTAAGGCATTCTCAGCCAAGATGAGTGTTTTTAGTGATCATAATCCTGTTTGGGTCATAATAGATTGGTCTAGACATAATAAACCTATCAAGCAAGCTTCAGTGGTGCTTCTTAAAGCTGTAGATGGTGGGAGGAGACTAAAGTGTGGTCAAATTGTCCCAGCGCAGTTTTTGAATCTCTTCTATCTCAGTGCTATAGGGAGTTTGCCACTTGTCTTGAAGTGAGACCTCTCCAACGGACATCTTGGATGCCATTGGATGTATGTCTAACAGTATAGAGAAGTTATTACAGGCCCCAGGCAGACGTAGCCTCATTTCTGGACCAAGATGGTTCGATTCTGAATGCTCCAGAGCCTCCAGGAATTTGAAGCGGGCCCTCGTGTCCGGCGGGCTGTAAAACACCTCCAGAGAATATACAAGACCTCTTTAGCAAAGCGAAAGTGCATCCTGAAGGAGGAGGCCTGGTCGAAACTAGTGGAGGCTAGCACCTTGAGTAATTCCTCCAAATTTTTGAGCATCATAATTAACCCATTTATAACTGGAGAAACTGGCAGCTGAATGGACGCCCATATCTTAGAGGTAGATTGGGTAAAACATTTTGAGGGGATTTTTCAGAACAACTCTATGCAAGTAGAAGGGCAGGAACGGGAGGAAGAAACATCTGAACTTGTCTTTTCAGCCCAGGAGGTATGAGCTGATGTCTTTGGACTGTCAAAAAATAAGGCCTGGGTCTGGATGGTATTCCCCCAGACCAAACTTGGAAACTTGGGTGCCTTTATTGACAGCAGTCATTATTGCCTTGGTCCAGGTTGGCCATCCTGATTCTTGGGCTTTATCAACCATTGTTCCTGTGTTTTAAAAAGGTGATCGGGATAGCACCCTTTGCTATAGACCTATCACCCTTTTGGACTCTGTGGTTAAGATGGTGGGTCATATGGTTTTGGACCGATTGGTAACCTGGGCAGACAAGAATAACATTGTATCCGAGGTATAATGCGGTTTTCGTCACGGGCGCTCCACTGTGGAACAATGTTTAAACTTAAACTTAGTATTGAACAAGTACACCATAGCGCGCACCGGTTCGATCCACCTAGAGTTTATGGGTCTATCCTCAGCTTTTGAGTAAACAGATCAAAGCTATGGCAGTTGATGTCCTCTATGGGTATCGACGAGGATATTGTCCTGTTTTTAAGGGACCTCCACAGAGATTTTAAAGCGGTTGTTCGCTATTCAAAAGACCATAAGTTAACCCGGAAATTTGATATTAGGAGAGGGGTGCGTCAAGGGTGCATCTTAGCCTTATTTATTTTTAATTTATATATCCTCTCTGGAAAATGTCCTTTTAGAGGTACGAGCTGATTGTCCACAAGTGGGAAAGCGTAGCTTGCCGGTTCTCCTATGTGCAGATGATGCTGTCCTCATGGCGAGGACAGCTAGGGGGTTATAGTTTCTGTTAAACTCCTTTGTCCTCTTCATGGGAGACCTAGATCTGATGGCCAATCACAGCAAATCATTTGTAATGCAGGTGGGCCCTCGTATAACCCAGCACTTCACTTTTAAGATAAGAACTCTGACAATCCCAAAGACATTGTTTTTTGTTATCTGGGAGTAGTGTTTGACGATGCACTGAGTTGGTCCCCCTTGATTACCCGGAAGAAGTGGGACCTGGTCGGAGCGACCGCAGCTGTTTTTAATTTTGCCTCTTGAGTGGGGGGTGTAGGAGAGTAGGGTCTGCTATCCTATGGTCACCCCAAATTTTTGCTTTTTGCTTCACTAGTTTTTGACATATTGAGGCTGTGGGCCTGCTAATCAGACCACCAGCCTGCTGTTCTCTCTACTAAATTTACACTATGCACTCTAGGTGCATAACCAATTGGAACTAGATCACCCAGTGAGCCCCCTGTACCAGTGTACACTAGGTACCCAGGGCATTGGTGTATCTAAGGCCTACCAGGGGCTGAAGCATGTGTTATGCCACCCCTGGCCTGGCCTAGCAATTTGACACAACTGGCTGATCACTCAGCTGGGGTAAGTTGGTGTAACCACCTCTTACTTAGGTGTAGTATACCTATACCTAACCTTAAATGGGACACATGTTAACCTATAAGTCACTCCTATGGCAGGCCTTAACAATCCTGAAGGCAGAGTGCTTGGTTCCATGTGAGATGGTGCTCTGGCATGAGCTGAGCCTGTCTGCAGTGGTCGGAACAACTTCCTTCTACCGTTTCCAGATATCGTCATACCATATACTCTTAAGTGCATTATGAGCCTCGCGGTTAAATGCTATCTTTGGTTTGGCTTTATCAAAACATGTCGAGTAAGGTGTCATACGAATTGGAATACTAACCCCTCGCCAATTCTGGCGACGGGGTTAGCATTCCACCCTTCTAGAGGGACACGACATGTACAGTACCTGAAACCCGGGTAAAATCAGACATAGCCTCAGCTCCACAAAATGGATGCTGCCACCACAGACACAAGTCTGCCCTCCTGCTGCTGGGAGTCCTTCCAGCTTGGGAGACGTGGACAAAGGGTTTCCTGCCAGGGGAGGTGCGAGCACCACCCCAGACAGGATTTTGTGTATTGGTCAGGTAGGGCTTGAAAGGAATCAGACATGCCTGAGGCTCACAAGGAGCCTCGGTGCATATGCCAGTTCAAACCGGTCCTGGGGCACACCAGCCCCGGACCTGGGGCGAGCTGGACAAAGGATTGGGGGTGTAACCACCCCCCTTCCTGGTCCCACCCATAGGGAGGGACCTAGCAGGTAGTCCGGCCCCTAGAATCCGCTTAAAGGTAGGAGCTGTGTCCTAAGACTTCAGTCATCCTGGAATCAACTTGAACTAAAGAAGAAGACGGGAACTTCGACGCTCTGCTGCACAGAGGACAGAAGGAAATCTCCCCTATGGTCAGGGGGTGACCATCTTGCTAACGCAAGTACCAACCAGCTACTCGACGTCTGCTTTGCCGCCGCCTCCTGCCGGAGCCCGAGCCCAGAGCCCGACAAGACCTGGACGTCCAGTCCTCTCACTGCCCGATCCACAGTCCCTGAAAAGAAGGAACCCGTGGAGGCACCGAGACACGTGGAGCCAGCCATCTTGAAAGACCCACGACAAGCTGCAAGCGCAACGACAGAGGCTCCCTCCAAGTTGTGCTTTGGGTCCTGAGAAGCCCAGCCACCGAGCAGCATCTGCACCAAAGGTGAGCCCTCCAGCATCTCCACGATCTGCGTGGGGCCCCTCTGCACTTTGCATCTTGACGCGCCTGCCCGGTCCCTGGCCCGTTGGCTAGTGGCCATTTTGGAGACGAACCTTGAAAATTAGATGCTGGTCTGGTTGCTCCAGACTGGCCCCAACAGCTCTCCAAAAGAGCAGCCCCTCTGACCTTGCTGGTCAGAACAATCAGCTTTCTCCATTCTTCACGACTTCTGCCTTTGCCAAGGCTTGTTTGCTTCCTTCGAGTCGCCGACACCGCAGACAGCGAGAGCCTGCGTGGGACAGCTCGTGAGCCGACTCCTGGACGTCGTCGACCTTCAGGGACCACGTGGCTGCGGAGACAAGTTACCCTTCCTCACCTGTTTGCACCCGACATCGCCTGGTACCTACCTGGTGCCACGCCGGTCACTGGCTAGTGACTGTGAACACTGTCCCCTCTGCTTTCAGGTCTTCTACAACTCCGATCCACCCTTGGATCCACCGCATCTCTTCTGGACCGACCGCCTGCAGCATCTTTGTCATCAGGCTCCATTGAACAGATAGACGAAACCCGACGCACTTCGAGACCTATGCACCCGCTTCCTGTGGGTGAGGTAAAGCTGGCACTACGGTGCCCAAGTGTAGAGAAACATCTCTAGTGTCTGTGTTTTAAGTCTTAAGTTCGTAGCCCAGCCAGAAGACCCTTCTAGCAGTAACTATTGAACTTTTACGCACCCATTGAAAACCTATGGGAGCCTGCGTGTAACTTTCCTCACTGCACACGCGACCCGTGGACCTCCTGGTCACTAACTGAAGTTAGCTCCTTGTAGGCCCAGCGATTCTAGAGGCCCTAGGCCTTTTCCCTTTCCTGTTCGTGGTACTTATACCACTATTTTAGTATATGGTTTGATCGGGGAACAACCTTTACAACGCAACTTTTACAACGCACTACCATTACAACGAAACTATTACAACGCAAAATCTGTTACAACGCTTGCCATTACAACACAAGTCTTTACATCGACTTGCACTAGATGGCGTGCTAACATTAAAAATAGTGTAGTTTACTATCCAAACACCTTCCCTACTGCAACGTGGACTGGAGTTAGAATAGTAAATTACCCTTTTTTAATGTTAGCACGCCATCTACTGCAAGCCGATGTAAAGACTTGCGTTGTAAAGACTTGCGTTGTAACAGATTTTGCGTTGTAAAAAATGCGTTGTAACGGCATGCGTTGTAAAAGCATGCGTTGTAGCGTCATACATCCGGTTTGATCGGCCACCAGGGCCTATTCATATAAAGTGCAACTTCTGTATATTGTAATACTTTCTTGTTTAACGATTTGTGCTCCTGTGCTCATAAAGAGTCTAGGGGATACTTTGAGTAATAAATACATATATATTTTGAATATATATCTGTGTGGTGTCCTTTCATTGGTATAAAGGGGGGTTACATGTGGTAAAACAGCCTGCTTAACACGCTTTAACGAGTTTAGCCTCAAAGACTGCTTAGCCTACGCTACCACTAGGGCAGCTAGTCCGAAAAGGTTGACTTACAACCACACCATAAGGGTTGCTTGGCATGGTACAAGGTGGTCACTTTAACTAGTGAACATCATATACCAGGCCAACTTCTCACATTGGTGAGCAGCGGTTGCATTTGAGCTTGCTGTGTTTTCCCTCTGTAATCTCTTTGTTACCAATTGAAAGATCATACAGGTACCTTTAGGTACATATAAAACAAGATTAGATATACTTAAGTTCTACTGAACTTAGTTGTTGTAGAGCAAAGGGAGTAGCACGCCCTGACTACAACTACTAGATAGGTTTAGTAGGAAAACCCAAGTGTAGGTAGTTGCAACACATCCACCCACACTTAAGAGCAATGGCTGGGGCAGAGGGGTCCAATGTACCCATCTCTGTTGAGAGTGACCCCCAGAGGGCACCAACCATCTTTGCTACCCTAAATCAAAATGAGCTCAGGCAGTTGGCAAATATCAGGGGCCTTAAACAGCCCAGGAACCCTACCTCTGCTGAACTCAGGGAGCTCTTAGAAGCTGATGAAGATCAGAGAGCTCTCAACAAAGCCTCCCAGTTAGGCCCCTTAGGGACTGGAACAGGAGGCCCCCCTTCTGAAAATGCTACTGAGGTACCCCTTTCCAAAAGTCACCCCTTAGATGAGAATCATACTACAGAGGATGAAAGTGATAAGGGTACTGATACAGATGGTAGTGGGGATGAAGGGAGAACTAGCCCAGTGCCAAGTGTTATACGTGGCCCAGATAACTTAAGGCTACTTGGGACTGACAATGGGCTCACCCCATTGGATCTCCCTAGTGGACTTAACCAGGGGTTTGGGAGGCATAGGAATCACTCAGGTGACTCTAATGCTTCTCATGCCTCTGGAGGCTCTCAAGGTCACTCCAGGAGAAGGATGACCACCCCTCAGAGGAGGGAGCATGAGGCCAGAATGAAGGAAGCTCAGCTGAGGATCAGGAGACAGGAGCTAGAAGTAGCCCTGATGGAAGAGAAACTGAACAAGGCTAGGCAACCTAGAGAGAGTGGGTCTATACCCACTGGTGCCAGCATTGTCCCTAAGGACAAAGATAGGGTCTTTGACAATAGGAACCTGTCCAAGGTTGTGCCCCCCTACAAAAGTGGGGATGATATCCACAAGTGGATGACTGCTCTTGAGAGAGCCTGCAAAGTGCAGCAGGTTCCTGAAGACCAGTGGGCAGCAATCTTATGGCTCTCCTTTGAAGGAAGAGGCAGAGATAGACTCCTCACTGTTAGGGAGGAGGATGTCAGAAACTACAGAGCCCTGAAGAGTGTCCTAGTTGATGGGTTAGGCTTAACCACTGAACAGTACAGGTTAATGTTCAGAGACACCCAGAAGACACAGACTCAGGACTGGTCTGAATACATTGAATGTGCCACTAAGGCTTTGGAGGGTTGGTTGCTGGGAAGTAAGGTATCTGATTATACAGGATTGTACAATGTGATGATGAGAGAACAGAATTTAAATAACTGTCAGAACCAGCAACTGCATCAACACTTGGTTGACTCAGATCTGACCTCTCCCCAAGAATTGGGAAAGAAGGCAGACAAATGGGTCAGAACCAGGGTTAAGCAAAAGAACCAGAACCAGGGCCAAGGGGGTGATCAGAAGAAAACAGACCAAAATGCTGGAGATCAGAAATCTAAAGACCAGAAGTCTTCAACAGGGCCCCAAACTAGTACTAACGAGGGTGGGTCCCAACCTAAAGGGAAGAAGAAAGAAGGTCCAAAGAAACCCTGGTGCAAATCTTGCAAGAATACAACTCACTGGACCAGTGATTGTAAGAAGGGTGGAGCCCCCAACACTGTTGCCCCTAAGGCACCTGCTCCCAGTACTACTGTTAGCAGTGTTGGTCCCCAGACAAAGGGTGTAGTGGGAATCACTATGGGAACTGAAGGAGATTCTGACTTAGACAGAACCCTGACACAGGCAGTCTTGATCTGTGATGGGGACATGGATTTGTCCCTTACTGTGAGCCCCAGTAACTTGGGCAAGTACAGACAGACTCCTTTAATAAATGAAAAAGTGGCTCAAGCCTACAGGGACACATGTGCCAGTGTCACTATGGTGACACCAGGCTTTGTGGACCCTGGACAGTACATACCAGGTGAGAACTACCTGGTGACCAATGCCAGCAATGCCACTACTTCACATAGTGTGGCTGTTGTTAACTTCTCATGGGGAGGGGTAACTGGCCTCAAAGGGGTTGTGATTAGTGCAGACCTCCCAGTAGAATGTTTGTTGGGCAATGACCTAGAGAGTTCTCTATGGTCAGAAGTGGAGTACAGGACACATGCAGAGATGTTAGGTATATCACCACATGTCCTTGCTGTGACCAGGTCACAGGCCAAAAAGTGCCTTACTGAACCACAGGTCTTGGATCCTGGAACAATGGACCAAGCACCTTACAAGAAGAAGAACAGGAGGGTTAAGGCTGTGCCTTCCCCCCTGCCTCCAAGTGATGATCAGCCTTCCCAGGAAGATGATCTAGAGAACCCTGAAGGAACTGTCCCTGAAGAACTTGAACCTGATCAGGTTGGGTTTCTGGGGACAGGGGGACCTTCCAGGGCTGACTTGGGGCAGTCTCAGTTATCCTGTCCATCTCTTGAACCCCTCAGACAGCTGGCTGCTGCTGAGGCTGCTGGGAATGCTCAAGGTACCCATAAAGTGTATTGGGATGAAGGGCACCTTTATTCAGAGGCTAGAGACCCAAAACCTGGTGCAACCAGGAGGTTGGTTATACCTCTGCAATTTAGGGGCTTCCTTCTTACCTTGGCCCATGATATTCCTCTAGCAGGACACTTAGGCCGGAACAAGACCTGGGACAGGCTTGTCCCTCACTTTCACTGGCCTCACATGAATGAAGATACCAAGGAGTTTTGTCGCTCCTGTGTAACCTGCCAAGCCAGTGGCAAATCAGGTGGCACAACAAAGGCCCCCCTAATACCACTACCTGTGGTGGGGGTTCCCTTTGAAAGAGTGGGAATAGATATAGTGGGTCCCATGGATCCTCCCACTGCATCTGGGCACAGATTTATACTGGTGGTAGTGGATCATGCCACCAGGTATCCAGAGGCAATCCCCCTTAGGACCACTACAGCTCCTGTTGTGGCCAGGGCCCTGCTGGGAGTATTCTCCAGAGTGGGGTTTCCTAAGGAGGTGGTTTCTGACAGAGGTACCAACTTCATGTCAGGATACTTGACAGCTATGTGGAAGGAATGTGGTGTCAACTACAAGTTCACCACTCCTTATCACCCACAATGCAATGGGCTTGTTGAGAGATTCAACAAGACCCTAAAGGGTATGATCAAAGGATTACCTGAAAAGCTCAGGCGAAGATGGGACATCCTTCTACCCTGCCTTCTGTTTGCTTACAGAGAGGTCCCTCAAAAAGGAGTTGGCTACAGCCCCTTTGAATTGTTGTTTGGGCACCCTGTAAGAGGCCCACTGTGTTTAGTGAAGGAAGGATGGGAGTTACCTCTCAAAAAGCCTAAACAAGACATAGTGGACTATGTACTTGGTCTCCGCTCCAGGATGGCTGAGTATATGGAGAAGGCATCCAAAAACCTTGTGGCAAGCCAGGCCTTACAGAAAGCTTGGCATGACCAAAAGGCTGTCTTGGTTGAGTATCAGCCAGGACAGAAGGTATGGGTGTTGGAGCCAGTGGCCCCAGCAGCACTCCAAGACAAATGGTCTGGACCCCATACAATCCTGGAAAAGAAGGGAGAGGTCACCTACTTGGTGGACCTAGGAACTCCCAGGAGTCCCCACAGGGTACTCCATGTTAACAGGTTAAAAGCATATGTTGACAGGGCAGACATGGGCTTGCTCATGGCTACAGATGAGGGACAGGAGGAAGAGAGTGACCCTCTCCAAGACCTGTTGTCTCAGAACCCTGAAGATGGTTCAGTTGAAGGAGTGACCCTTGGAGGCAACCTCACTGATCATCAGCAGATTGAATGTAGACAAGTTCTACAATCATTTCAGCATATGTTCTCACTGATACCTAGTCAAACTGACTGGTGTACCCATGTGGTGGACACTGGTGACAGTCTGCCTGTGAAGAACAAACTTTACAGACAACCTGACCACGTCAGGGATTGTGTAAAGGCTGAGGTACACAAAATGCTGGAACTGGGTGTCATTGAACCCTCAGAGAGCCCCTGGGCTAGCCCAGTGGTTCTGGTCCCCAAACCTCACACCAAAGATGGCAAGAGAGAGATGAGGTTCTGTGTGGATTACAGAGGACTCAATGCTGTCACTAGGACAGATGCACATCCTATTCCAAGGGCAGATGAGCTCATAGATAAACTGGCTTCTGCTAAGTTTTTGAGCACATTTGATTTGACAGCTGGCTATTGGCAAATCAGGTTAGCTGAGGAGTCCAAGGCCAAAACAGCATTCTCAACCCCAGGTGGGCATTATCAATTTTTGGTGATGCCCTTTGGTCTGAAGAATGCACCTGCCACCTTCCAAAGGTTGGTGAATCAAGTCCTTACTGGGTTGGATGACTTTTGTGCAGCATATCTTGATGACATTGCTGTCTTTAGCTCCACCTGGGAGGATCACCTGATCCACCTGAAGAAGGTACTTGAGGCTCTGCAAAAGGCAGGCCTCACTATCAAGGCTACTAAGTGCCAGATAGGGCAGAGTAAGGTTGTGTATTTGGGCCACCTTGTAGGTGGAGGCCAAGTTCAACCACTGGAGAGTAAGATACAATCCATCAAGGACTGGTCTCCTCCAACCACCCAGACTCAAGTTCGAGCTTCCTTGGGCTTGACTGGGTACTACAGGAAGTTTGTTAAGAACTATGGGTCCATTGTGACTCCTCCTAATGATCTGACATCCAAGAAGATGCCCAAAAAGGTTCAGTGGACAGTAAGCTGTCAAAAGGCATTTGATGACCTGAAGAAGGCCGTGTGCTCTGCACCTATCCTGAAAAGTCCTGACTACTCCAAAGAGTTTATTGTCCAAACAGATGCTTCTGAGTTGGGTGTGGGAGCTGTGCTGTCACAACTTAATGTAGATGGTCAAGACCAACCCATTGCTTTTATTAGCAGAAGGTTGACCCCCAGAGAGAAGAATTGGTGAGCTATTGAGAGGGAGGCCTTTGCTGTGGTGTGGGCCCTGAAGAAGCTGAGGCCATACTTGTTTGGCACTCACTTCAAGATTCAGACCGACCATAAGCCCCTCTTGTGGCTAAATCAGATGAAGGGTGAAAACCCCAAACTGCTTAGGTGGTCCATTTCCCTACAGGGGATGGACTTTACAGTGGAGCACCGGCCAGGTACAGACCATGGGAATGCAGATGGTCTCTCCAGGTACTTCCACTTAGGACATGAAGACGAGACTGGTCAAGGCTAGTTTAATGTCCCTGCGTTTGGGGGGGGGGTTGTGTAGGAGAGTAGGGTCTGCTATCCTATGGTCACCCCAAATTTTTGCTTTTTGCTTCACTGGTTTTTGACATATTGAGGCTGTGGGCCTGCTAATCAGACCCCCAGCCTGCTGTTCTCTCTACTAAATTTACACTATGCACTCTAGGTGTATAACCAATTGGAACTAGATCACCCTGTGAACCCCCTGTACCAGTGTACACTAGGTACCCAGGGCATTGGTGTATCTAAGGCATACCAGGGGCTGAAGCATGTGTTATGCCACCCCTGGCCTGGTCTAGCAATTTGACACAACTGGCTGATCACTCAGCTGGGGTAAGTTGGTGTAACCACCTCTTACTTAGGTGTGGTATACCTATACCTAACCTTAAATGGGACACATGTTAACCTATAAGTCACTCCTATGGCAGGCCTTAACAATCCTGAAGGCAGAGTGCTTGGTTCCATGTGAGATGGTGCTCTGGCATGAGCTGAGCCTGTCTGCAGTGGTCGGAACAACTTCCTTCTACCGTTTCCAGATATCGTCATACCATATACTCTTAAGTGCATTATGAGCCTCGCGGTTAAATGCTATCTTTGGTTTGGCTTTATCAAAACATGTCGAGTAAGGTGTCATACGAATTGGAATACTAACCCCTCGCCAATTCTGGCGACGGGGTTAGCATTCCACCCTTCTAGAGGGACACGACATGTACAGTACCTGAAACCCGGGTAAAATCAGACATAGCCTCAGCTCCACAAAATGGATGCTGCCACCACAGACACAAGTCTGCCCTCCTGCTGCTGGGAGTCCTTCCAGCTTGGGAGACGTGGACAAAGGGTTTCCTGCCAGGGGAGGTGCGAGCACCACCCCAGACAGGATTTTGTGTATTGGTCAGGTAGGGCTTGAAAGGAATCAGACATGCCTGAGGCTCACAAGGAGCCTCGGTGCATATGCCAGTTCAAACCGGTCCTGGGGCACACCAGCCCCGGACCTGGGGCGAGCTGGACAAAGGATTGGGGGTGTAACCACCCCCCTTCCTGGTCCCACCCATAGGGAGGGACCTAGCAGGTAGTCCGGCCCCTAGAATACGCTTAAAGGTAGGAGCTGTGTCCTAAGACTTCAGACATCCTGGAATCAACTTGAACTAAAGAAGAAGACGGGAACTTCGACGCTCTGCTGCACAGAGGACAGAAGGAAATCTCCCCTATGGTCAGGGAGTGACCATCTTGCTAACACAAGCACCAACCAGCTACTCGACGTCTGCTTTGCCGCCGCCTCCTGCCGGAGCCCGAGCCCAGAGCCCGACAAGACCTGGACCTCCAGACCTCTCACCGCCTGATCCACAGTCCCTGAAAAGAAGGAACCCGTGGAGGCACCGAGACACGTGGAGCCAGCCATCTTGAAAGACCCACGACAAGCTGCAAGCGCAACGACAGAGGCTCCCTCCATGTTGTGCTTTGGGTCCTGAGAAGCCCAGCCACCGAGCAGCATCTGCACCAAAGGTGAGCCCTCCAGCATCTCCACGATCTGCGTGGGGCCCCTCTGCACTTTGCATCTCGACGCGCCTGCCCGGTCCCTGGCCCGGGCAGGCGCCAGGGACCGGTAAAGCTAAAGGTAAAGCTGGCACTCCGGTGCCCAAGTGTAGAGAAACATCTCTAGTGTCTGTGTTTTAAGTCTTAAGTTCGTAGCCCAGCCAGAAGACCCTTCTAGCAGTAACTTTTGAACTTTTACGCACCCATTGAAAACCTATGGGAGCCCGCGTGTAACTTTCCTCACTGCACACGCGACCCGTGGACCTCCTGGTCACTAACTGAAGTTAGCTCCTTGTAGGCCCAGCGATTCTAGAGGCCCTAGGCCTTTTCCCTTTCCTGTTCGTGGTACTTATACCACTATTTTAGTATATGGTTTGATCGGCCACCAGGGCCTATCCATATAAAGTGCAACTTCTGTATATTGTAATACTTTCTTGTTTAACGATTTGTGCTCCTGTGCTCATAAAGAGTCTAGGGGATACTTTGAGTAATAAATACATATATATTTTGAATATATATCTGTGTGGTGTCCTTTCATTGGTATAAAGGGGGGTTACATGTGGTAAAACAGCCTGCTTAACACGCTTTAATGAGTTTAGCCTCAAAGACTGCTTAGCCTACGCTACCACTAGGGCAGCTAGTCCAAAAAGGTTGTCTTACAACCACACCATAAGGGTTGCTTGGCATGGTACAAGGTGGTCACTTTAACTAGTGAACATCATATACCAGGCCAACTTCTCACAGGGGGGAACCCATAGGGGGTCTATTGAAGATTTATAGAGCCAAGTGTATTGCAAAGACTCGCTACGGGAGTGAGATTTGTGGTTATGCCCGGCTGGAGGCCCTGCAAGTGATAGAAAACATCTTCCTGAGAAGGGTACTTTCTTTACCCCAATGTGCTTCGTCATCTGCGGTGCACCAAGAGTTGGGGCTAGCCTTCCTGTCTGGTGAACTGTCATTTTGACCACTAGCTTTGAATTTAAAGATTTGGGCCAAGAAAGAAGATGTTCTTGGTAGGGATATCTTAAAGGACTTCCTGTTCCTCGACAATGTCAGTCGCATACTTTGGCTAAAGTATGTAAAAGATGTCCTTAATAGATTGGGTAGGATGGATTTTTTTGACAACCCAGAGGATATATGTAAGAAGGATCTTACTTGGGCAAAGGAATGTTTTTTAATATGCGCTGCTGCGACAGTGAAGCAACAGAGTTGAGGAAGCCAAGTGTGCCTATGTACATTGGATTCAAAACTGTACAAACCACTGAACCATACCTTCTGGGGATTAAAAGTAATCATGATCGTTTTTTATTAACCAGATTTAGGTTCGATCCTTTCCATTACCTGTTGGCACAGCCTAGAGATGCCCATATAGGTCAGTGCCTCACGCTCTGTGACTGCGACAATCGGTCTCCCCGGGACATGATGCACTTTTTAATGTTTTGCATTTTCTACGAGGTCCCTAGAAAGTCTTTTATTATTTCCATTCTTAAAAAGACTGGCTTTTGGAGGGTGAGACCTACTTTTATCGTTTTACAACTTTTATCTAAGGAAACTATTTTGTATACTCTAGGGGCCGATTCACAGAACTAATCTGAGACAAAATCCTAAACTTACTACTTTTGGTATTCACAAAAGGGATTTAGTAGTAGTAAAGTTAGGATTCCCAACTTTACTACTACTAAATCCCTTCAAGGGTAACAGTTGATTATTTGAAGTCTATGCAGCAATAGATTAATTATCATGTAAGTGACTGTTTGTACACATGTCAAAGGCGGGAGGGAATATTCCACGACTGTTCATTTGTTGAATAACCTCTCTACGTGTATTTGCAGTACAGCTCACCACGCACTACATTAGGCACATATCACGATGACGTTCTCCAGGACTGAGAAGAGATGTAGGTACAACTCCAGGACGATTGTGGCTGAACTCGAAGGCATGCAAGTCTCTCTGTTTGGTTTTTTGTCCCAACCCCCCATCGCTTCTGGGGCAGCTATTGATTCACTGTTACAATTCCCCGATCAGACGCCACCCTAGGAGAGATAGGATGTCCAGCATTGTCTCTGCGGACAAGAGCCAGCTGAGTGGCATGACACTCTAACTGGTCCCAAACTGAAGTTATCACTCATTAATTGTAATAAGGTAACCCAGTGTTAGTTTACGGGAGAGATAATCTTACAACAGGAAAAAACAACTTTAGGAGATTTTCATTGCCAGGACCTGTAAAATGTAAAAGGCATGTCCTACTTTTTATATATCACGCACCCCACCCTAGGAGTGGTTAGGACCTACCTCAAGGGTGACTTATGAGTATTAAAAAGGAAGGTTTAGGATTAGCAAAAGGGTTATTCTGCCAGATCAAAAAGGCAGTTTAACAATGCACTAAAGGTTGCAGTGTCAGGCCTGAGAAATGTTTTACAGGGCTAGTTTAGTGGGTGGCACAATCAGTTCTGTGCAGTCCACTAGCAGCATTTAATTTACAGGCAATGGGTATATGTAGTGCTATTTCCTAGGAACCTATCAGTAAAATAATGGTACTAATCAGGTATAGGCCAATCTTACCATGTTTTAGGGAGAGAGCATAGGACTTTACCACTGATGACGAGGAGTAAATTGCACAGAGTCCTAAAAGTCAACAAAAAAGGGATCAACAAAGCAAGACGAAAACATGGTGGGACCCTGGAGAGAGGGTCCAGTCCGATACACAGCCTAACCTTGGTATCTTGTTTTTATAAAACTCCATTCACTTCTGCTTAGCTGAGCTGTTTTGTGATTGAAAGTCCAGTCCCTGTAAAATGAGGGGCCTTGACAAATTAGACCCTGCAGGCCACCACTCCCCCTTCCACTCCCCACCACCATGGCAATCCAGCAGTACAGTTTTTTAAGGTGGTAAAAAGATTCAGTGTGAAACTCCCTGCTCTTTATAACCAAACTCTAAAACACACCTTCAGGGTACACTGCTGATATGACAGTGGGTGTTGGTTGTAAGTTGAGTGAAACACTTCCCACTGACATCTCATCTAGACTTGTGAAAGAAACTTGGGGGCATATCATCAAGGATGGCGTTAAAATTATCGCCGGTTTGCCGCTAAAGCGGCGATAATGGGCATGATAATATGCCCTTGAGAATTCCAATAGAAGCCCATGTTCACACCAGAACATGGACTTCTATTGGAATTCTCAAGGGCATATTATCAAGCCCATTATCGCCGCTTTAGCGGCAGTTTTCTGCCGCTAAACCGGCGATAATCTTTAACGCCGTTCTTGATAATATGGCCCTCAGATCGCAAATTCACCCTGTTTTCAGATACGATATGGCTATTAGAGGCTGACCAACCAGTGCTGTTCCTGGTCACCATAAAAAAAAAAATCTTAAATCCTAAAGATGTCATGAAGTGTTGAAATTGCTTGGTTCTAAACTATACAGAGCTTTGCAATCCAAAAGTGGTAGCTTAGAATGGATCTGGAGGCACCTATAGACCGCTGATAATATTGGATCGGGAGGCGCCCAGAGACCGATGGTATTAGACCGTGCTAGATAAATGGAAATGGAAATGATGACAGCAAGCTAGAGCACATTTTGAATCTGTTGTACAAAACGCATAAAACTTTTCATTTGATGAGCTACAACAGCCTACCCTATTATGCCTTATTCATTTATGACTGTATTCAATGTGCATCACAAGTTAAGGACGACCACCATCACCGTCCCACCAAAGGTCATTCAGGTGAACATTTAAGAGGTGAATTTTAATAAACTTGCTGATTCATGGGGATTGAAGGGCCTTCCTCTGCATCCTCCTGCCTGTCAGCAGCGATCTGTTGTGCTGCAATGAAACATCAGTAGGCAAGGATAGATTACTGTAGCAAAAGTCCAAAGGCACTCTTAAAAATAACATCCACACAAGCAAATGTATTTCCAATCAGCCGAGTGGTAACAAAATGTACATGTAACCAACTGATGCCCACGCATTTATATGCTTCAACCTCTTTGAATGAACCCATTCCCACGAGCATGCAGCACAACGGTGACAACGGCAGAACATGTATTATATAAAAGAGACACTGTCACGCTCGTGCACACAACGTTAAAGAGACAGCATTAATTGAAACAGAAGTAGCACCATGTGACAGTTACCCACATCTTCTTAAACAGCACTTTGTGAGAAACAATCAAATGTAGTCACTATCAATTTTGAGAATATCTCCTAGTCCAATACCTTGCAAACCCTGCCTTATCATTTGTCTTCACCTTAATTTATCACCATTTCCCCACAAAACCCATATCTTCTTCCGTGTGACTACTGTGGAGCTGCGCCTTTCCATGTGCACCTTATCTGGTTCCTAAATGTTTCTGCCAAAGGAGTCTCTAACACTTTCACCAAAGAGAGATTACAGCCTCGACAATCTCTGCTTCACAAAGTTTGATGGCAATCTCAGCCACGGAGGCAAACACATTTTAGGTCGCATATTCTTTAGAATGACTTATTTCTCATCTCACAATATCAGCTTCTCCCTTCTCTCCTGGCCAGACCTAACAATATCAAGCTTTATATTTAGGGAGAACTAAGCATGAACCTCCAATCAGTCCATCACTTCTTTGTTTACAGCACGAAACAATTCAGACATTGGAAGATAGTCTAAATTAAATTCATAACAAATTCTTCTTTACCCTGGAGCAGTTAGTCTCTGTCATTCCATCCAAGTCAGCATCCGCTAAAGTAACAAGTTACTAGTTCCCTGAAAATCTGCAACTATAAAAACAACAGATTTGAACACGAAGTTGATTAAAGAAAAAATCCAGCCTTCCTTTGGCTGAACTGCATGCATTATCTTCCACTGCAGACACAAATGTCATTATAGCAAAATGTATAATTAGCACCACATCCCTACAAGGAACTATACAAAACATAAAGAGAATCAGTGTCGAACTGGTCGAGAACAGCATCAGACCCTTTAACAAAAAGGTCCACATGATAACTGGTTAAAAATGACTGTTGTACTTGAAATACAAGAACAACAAGCTTAAATACAATATTTTATCATCTTACCTGTCCAAAAATGTAGACTGTACAAAACAGACACTCCTGCCACCTTCCTTCTTGCAGTTACCACCATCATGGAGCATAAAATCACAAAATAATCCAGACTCGTAAAGCGGACCTGCACATTCACATTCATTTGCAGTTGAACATGGGGTGTGTACCCTGAAAACCGACACCAGAATATTGATGGGTCTGATTATCGAGGACAAAATATTGAAAATAAAATATCGGCAGGTAAGTCAAGATTTTCTATACCTAACCCAACATATGTGCACCGTGGCTATATATATTTTTTTGACAAAGCAGAGTGAGGCGAAACGCGTTTGTCAGCCTACTTTTTCTGTTGGTAACCTGTGAATAAAAAATATTGAAAGCCCTGAGAGTGCATGGTGTTCCTGCATGGAGGTTTTAAAAATTGATGCACGAGTTCCCACCCTTGTGAGCCTTTGCACCCGCTACGCGGAGAGCGGGGGCTTTGACGGTAAACTGGAGTAAACACACACACACACACATATATATATATAAATTTCGGGCATATTATCAAGCACGGCGTTAAAATTATCGCCGCTTTAGCGGCAGAAAACTACTGAAAGCTCCTGGCAATGCCAAAATGTAAAAGCTTTGGGCAACACAGATTGTTTAGCAGGTGGGTTTGTGGCGGGAAAATTGATTACTGCTAAGTGATTTGTGGCGCTGTTCCTTGTGAGGTCTCAGTGTTGGCCCTTTCCTGTAAGTGATTCAAAGTTCTTATAATTGCAGTAGGTCTTTTTGGTCTAGCATAATTTATTCTTTATAGATCCCTGAATGTCTTGTTCTTTCGTGATGGTGAGAACAGTGATATACCCTTCTTGAATGAAGAATGATTATGGACAATAAATTTGCACCATAAGAATGGAGTTTACGTACATCTATTGCATCATATTTATGTTTGTCACGTTCACCACAACATGCTACCTATAAACGAGCTCCAGATCATTACGTAGTAAATACAACAGCTGCAGCTAGGACATCATCAGGAATGAAAAAACAGAAATGTCAAAAAGAAAAGTCCAGAAAATAGGTTTTCTCTTGCCGTGCACCAAAAATGCAGAACTTCATTCCGACAGAAATGAGACAAACACCTTGACTACCTCACTCCTTCACTTATGGAAAAAGAAAAAGAAAAAATGAGGACCGTCCTCTTGAAGGTACATTTCAACAAGAAGTAACTAGTTTTATTGCTTATACGGCATCAAGGTAACATAAGAGAAGTGTCTCATTTGTTGGCAAGGCTTATCCACCCAGTATTATTGTACCCCCTTAAGTGCACTTTGCTCCATTGCTTTATAAGCAGGTTTGCACAATATAAATACCCATAAAAAAATGAATACATATATAAATACCAACATGTAAGTTAATGAATATATCTTGTGACAATGGATGCCGATTTGCAGAGAATGCTTAAAATGACCAGTGGGTGGAACAGTGAAGATGTGGAAAAGGTGCAGCGTGAAAGAGCTAACAGAAAAAAAAACATAGTTGAGTTCAGGGATATGCTCTTGAAAATATAAAATTAATGAATGGCGAGTTAAAGTAGTGCAACACCATATAAATTAACTTTAGAAAATGCAAATACATAAGATGGCACCACAGGAAGACAAAAACTATGAAAATCAGTGTTTATGATTTATTTATATGTCATAGTCCACTTGTGGCATAAGGCCATGCATTTTGTATCAGAAATTTGTAGATCAAATATTTACTTGCTTCCTAAGCTCAGCCTCTTTCCGTACAGTTGGAAAGTGGAAAAAATGCTTAATATAGGTTTTGTTCATTAAGAATGACCAGGCCTCACAGGGTCACATTTTTGAAAGTGCATTCTTAAATGTTGTGAACACAATAAGATGATGGACGGAGTGCCGAAACCTTTCAACCACTCACCCCCAGTTAAGAGATCTGGGTTTAATTCATCGTTCTTTTGCTCACTATGCCACCCCACTTTGGACCCAGTCATATGCAAATCAGTCTTGACCCTGCTCCTCATGGGTAAAGTCCAGCCCAAACTGCCAGGCTAGTTCCTCCCTGGACCAGAAACAAGCATCCTGGGACTGGTTTTGGGACATCACACCTCATCAGTCAGGCTAGCTTGAATCCAGTGGCACAATAGACAAGGGATCCACGTCTGGGTATACCCATAGCCACTTAGGGAAAGCATAGCAAACACAACAAGATGATGGATGGAATGAGGAACAAATCAAACATTCACCCTCAGTCAAGAGATCTGGGTTAAATCCATTGTTCTTTTGCTCACCATGCCACCCTGGTTTAGACCCAGCTATATGCAAATCAGCCTTGACCCTGCCCCTCATGGGAACAATCCAGCCCGAACAGCCAGGAGATCTTCCCTGGACCAGAATCTAGCATTCTAGGACCGGTTTCGGTGCATCAGCCTTCATCAGTCAGGCTAGCTTGAATCCAGTGGCACAGTGATTTCCTGCCCTAAATGTTGTGCACGATCATTTCTTTCCATTAGATTTTCAGAAAATCATCAAAAATTAGCTGCACACAAGTTGTCTCTTTCTTTGTGTCATGACCCTGGGTTCTAGTCTCTTATGTGCTATTTGTGCTCTGGGCTTTAAGACTAGAGCACATGTCATCATGCCCCCATGGCTTCTGATGGCAGCTCCTTTCCCCGTTGGCTCTAAAGGGGACCCTGATGTTACTGGTGAAAATGCTCATGGCACACAGACAGTTTGATCATGTTACCATATAGGGATGGCGGGATAATAACATGGCCGTGTAGATGCTTTTCTTTTGAGCTCCTTGTGGCGGCCCTCATTATACCACCATCCTGAATGATCCTGACCTCAACCATCAGCAGACCTGTAACACAAAGTGGTACTGAATAAATATAGGAGACTATTAACATACTTGTACTAAAGGAACTGTCAATGCTTGGTCAGTAAACTTTGGAGGGACCGATCAGAGCCAGCAGGGGCAATGGTAGGGCCTTGAACTGTATGCCTGGACACATAAAGATGGGATGCTGTTCGGCATGACTGATACCTTACTGTCGGGGTTGCAGTGCTGGTTGCCACCTTCACACATCGAGAAGAGAGACGCAAGTCTGGAGGGGCTCCTCGGATTTCTGAGAGTACACGGGGCCTAGGCCAAATTGTGGGGGATACCATTATGCACCCGGGTCCATGAAGGCGATAGCACAGACCGCCGGGCAGTGAGGGCACGACCGCCCCCACTGAGGGTACCGCGATGTGGAGAGTGAGCGAGGTCCTTTTGGGTGACCGGTGGGCATTTTAGTCACTGCTGGGAGGGCGGTGCGATTCAGTTTTTCTACATCAAGGGCAGCACAGAACATACTCCTGCGAGGGGAGTGCGACCCAGTTGACGACATTAATGGGGAAGGACTGGATCCCCAAGTCACAAACAAATAAAATCTCCAACTATGCACAGCCACTGGTGCAGGGTCCAAAACAACACGAAGAAAATCGTGGTGATGACCAGGTACCTCCAGGTGGAACTGATGGCGGTCTCTCCGCGTTGGTGGACGTGATCCAAGCCATTCAAATGACCAGGAACGACATGGTCAATTGAATTGACTCAGTGACTATAGATGTCAACTTGCTCTGGGCCGATCTGCAGAAAGTGTCGGACAGAGTGGCCACTACCGAAAAAGACGTGAGTACGTTACAATCTGAGGTCAAGTCCCTCAGCGCCACAGTGGTTGACCTAGAAAGGCAGGTGATAAAACTGGATGAGAGGGCAGAGGACTCAGAGGGGAGATCGCGCAGGAATAACTTAAGTTTTGTGGGATTCTCCGAAAAAGCAGAAGGCCCCTCTACAGAGCTATTCCTGGAAGATTGGCTCACTAAGGTGATCGCTCCCAAGACCCTCTCAAAAGTTTTGAACATCGAGCGCGCACACAGTGCGCTTGTTCCGCCCCCCAAGCCAGGGGTGCCACAGAGGGCCATTATTGCCAAACTGTTTAATTATAGAGACAGAGACTTCCTGCTGCAGCTTTCGTGAAATCGAGGCCAGTTCCTTTTCGAAGGCCATTCCATTCGGATTGTGCACAGAGAGTACAAAACCAAAGAAAAATGTACGTAGCGGTCAAGCGCAGGTTGCGTGAGTTGAACCTGAAATACAGCTTCATGTTTCCCGCGAAGCTTCTAGTTGAAAATGAAGGACGCACCCATTTCTTCTACACAGCAGGGGACGCTGCTGAATGGCTGGATGCCAGGGAACCAAGAGGACGATGACTGACATCATCTACAGAATCCTATGGAAGTCACAACGTGCCAGATACAATCTACAACCGTTGACGGTCACAAAGACAACTATAGATGGACTCACAGAGGGGCCCTGTCCGTATCAAAGCTCTTCAAGATGGCACATTGCACATATCTGACACCAAGACTGTTCCGGAATCTATTGTGGTGACCCAGGATCCGGAGACAGACATTGGAGAGCAGGGGAGTGAACAGGAATGATGGCGCCCAGTCTTCGACGGAACAGAAGTACAGATAAGTGCTACTGCTGGAGCAAAAGCACTATTGTGGTACTAACCATACATGGACTGAAGGGTTGTTGAGAGCTATAAGAGACTCATTAATAAGGACTTTTCCCAATTTTTTAATAAGGTAGCGGGAATGGGCAGCCGCAGGGTAGCGACGCCCCCCACCAGAGTTTGGCCCCACGAAGGGCGCTTGAGAGCAATCTCGCACCTTTGTCGGGTTCAGATCTCTTGCACAGCACTCAATCTTATATAATTTCCCAGGGCTGGATTCGGGCCCGGACCAGAGCTTGAGCTACGGCTCCGTTTGTTATGGTCTAAAAGACAATTTGAAGGGTGGGAGATAGGAGGTTTGGGGTACGTGCCGAATTTTGCACTAGATTCATTGCTAGCAGAGGAACTGGCGTGACTGCCCATGGGGAGGGGAGGGAAACGGGACAGTTCAAGTTACAATGTTTTCAAGGTTAAGGGGGTTTGTACACAGTGCTGGGGCGAATTAGCCACTGGGTAAGGTACATCAAGGCGGGAAAAATGGGACAAACAAGATGGATCTATCCTGACACACCTTATTACACGAACAGACAATAATGGCGGCACAAACTTTGAAACTACTTAGTTGGAACATTAGGGGAATGGCGGGTCTGGAGAAAAGACGAAGAGTCTATGCTTTTCTAAAATGGTATTGTTAGACCTGGCACCTTGGCGTGAGTCTCCCTTCCTCTTTTTGTTGCTGTGCCTCATGTGTTTTTATGGTGTTGGCCGCTCAGCGCGCTGTGCCACTGCCAACCAGTGTCGTGGTGCGAGTGCTCCCTTTGTAAATTGTATATGTGGTTGGATTCCATGATTGGATTGTTTGATTTACTATCAGACCCCAGTAAAGTGCGCCAGGAGCGCCAGGGCATGTAAATGCAAACACCGCTGGTGGGCTTGCAGCACTGGTTGTGCCACCCACAGAAGCGGCCGGTAAAATATGTCTAAGGTCTGCAATCGCAGAACCTGCGTGCAGTCTGGTACTGACATGCTGACTGGCAAGTGCCCACACTTGCCGGTCCCTAAAACCTTCCCTTAGCTGCATGTTAGTCACCCCTCTGGTAGGCCCACGGGCAGGGTGCGTTGTAAGCCTAAGGTAGGACAAGCCTGGATACGTGGCATGTCCTAGTAGTGAATGACCGCCATCTTGTTGTTCACTACTGCAAGGCTACCCTGTTCTCATAGGCCAATATGGGCGGCCTGGATTGTTACACCCTATGATCCTAACCGACCCAGGGAACATGGTAGAAGATTGAGTTTATTATGCCTGAACTCGGAATAATAAGGTACATCTTTTCGCAAGGTTTATTTTAATATTCCGGGTTTGCAAATGCCACTTTTAGAAAGTTGGCCTTTGCTTGCCTAAACATTTCAGCCCGCCTCTGCGTGATGTGTATCTGATGTCTGGCTGGTGTGAGTGACAGGGCTGGGGGAACCCAGATGGGCAGGGCTAGGTAGCCTGGTGGTGAATAGGACGATCGACAGGTAGATGGGTGGGAGGAGTGCTCCTAGGCTCTGAATAGGACAGTGCTCTGCCACCTCAATGCCGGCTCCGCCCCCTGTGGAGCGTCTGAGGACTCTGCCCTGCACTCTGAAAGAAGAAGCCTGCATCGCGTAAACAAAGTGCTCAGAAACCGGACTGAACTAGGCAAGGGCCCCCCTGGCCTGGGAGAACAAAAGATTTGCTGTATAAATGGAGGGGCCCTGCTCCTAAGAAACTAGATCCGCTTTTGACCAAGAAGAATCTCTGCCTGAGGAGGAGGCACCGGGAAAGCTGTAGGAGGAAGACTGTCCCTATCCTGGGGGATTGGCCTGCAGTGGTGACCTTGCTGCCAAAGGAGAGAAGAGAAACTGTTGCTGAAGACTTTACTTTACTTTTACTTTCAAGACTTGTGCTTTTCCAAAACGATCTCCAAGGGCTTGGAACTGAGCTTGCCCCCTGAACTGAGCCCCAGGACCATTGGGCTCTACCTGATCTTCACTCGCCTGCCGCTGGACTGTGGTGTCCTTTCTCTCGCCGGAGCTGTGACCCTCGTGCCCCAGTCCCTCCCTGAGCCGTGACCAGGACTGCTTAGCCGCCCCCGCCTTGGGAAGAGCCTCGCTCGATCGGAGCCGCTCCCCCTACGCTGTGCTGGGCTGCCCCTGTCACCTCGCTCGCCGGAGGCTCGCTGTGCACCTTCACCCTCCCGCCGGAATCGGCGTTTGTGAGCATCTCCAAGCCTCGGACGGCCCGGACGTATCTGCGTGCCCGGCTGCCCCGCTTTGTTCACCCGCCACCTGCAACACCCTGCTCATGTCGTGAGCCTGAAGATCAGACCCCCATCGTGAAGTGTGGGAGCCCCGGACGCCGCCTCGCTCTTCTGTCGAAGAGCCGCTGAAATCTCGCACCCGCCTTTGCGTCAAGAAACAAGGTACTGTACTTACGAACTCGACCGCGAGCTCGCATCGGATCCAGGGTCCGCAACGTTCTGATTTCCCTGTCATCTGCCGCGTGCTTCCTGGGCGCTGCCTCAGCACGAAGTGCGCTGAGGCCTACAGTTACCTTGTGCCCGCCTAAAGAACTTTCCGTAACAAAGAGAACTTTACCGTATTCCAAGAATTGTGGCCCCATCAGTTCAACGTTACTGGGCCTTGTATTTGAATCTGCTGAATCTACATAAAAGCTTATTTTTATACTTCCTGATTGGTGTCCGTTTGTGGTGCATGCAAGGGGTTTACTGTATGTGTAATTGCATTTGCTTAACCGTGTACGCCTGAGACTTAGCCTAGACTGCTCGCGCCACGCACCTAGAGGGTGAGCAGGGGTTATTCTGGGGAGTCATCCTTCGCCCTGACAAGAAGTAAAGGGTCCCTGCTTGTTGTGGGTTCACACCTGCGTCAACCAGAGCCCCCTCATTTCTAACATTGGTGGCAGCGGTGGGATTTACGGATTTGCATTTGTGGTTTGCGTATAGTGAATCACTGATCACCACGTAGTGAGAGCAGACCAGTAACACAGCCACAAGACTAGCATTTGTTTTTGTTTTGCCAAGAATCTCCGTTGTTAGAACCATGCCTGGTTCACTTCCCGCCGGAAGGGCAGCTTCTATAATCTCTGGATTTGAGGACATAGATTGGGAAGAAAGCGCACTTTGGAATTATAGCAATGAAGAATTGAAAGGTTTTTGCTCCAAGTTCAGAATTGCCCAAACTGGATTGAAAAAGAAGGAACAATTCGTGAAGGCGCTGAGGGCCTGGTATGAGTCAAAAGCACCAGAGAATCAGGTGGAAATGGTTCCACCCGAAAGTGTCCATGAGTTTGGCAGAGGCCTGTCGCCAGAAGAGTTGGCGGACAGGGCAGCAACCCGGGCACACAAGGTGGAGATTGCAAAACTTCATGGGCAGATGGATATGGAAAAACAAAGATTAGCCATGGAAGAAAAGAAACTACAATTAGAGCATGACATGAAGCTGAGGGAGCTGGAGCTGTAAGCGAAAAGTTTGGAGCTTAATCCCTCTGGTGGCAGCACACCGCCAGTACCGGCGGAACCAAGAGTTTATATTCCCAAAGATGTAGTGAAGGAGTTCTTCAAGAATGACGACATCGGGCAGTGGTTCAGAGCCTACGAGGTAGCCATGTCTTCCCACCGGGTCCCTGAGAAAGATTGGGGAGCGGGGTTGTGGGGACGGTTCCTGAGTGAAGGGCGGGACACACTGTTAGATTTACCTGCTGATGTTCATAATTCTTATGCCCATATGAAGGAAGCATTGATGGCTAGGTATGGGTTGACCCCTGAGTTATATAGACAGAGGTTCAGGGGTTGCACTAAGATTCCCAATAGTACGTATGTGGAGTATGTGACTTTCTTTTGCAGAGCGCTGGATGGTTGGGTAAAGGGTAGTAAGGTAAATGATTATCAAGGGCTTCTTGATTTAATGGCATCTGAGCACTTGTCCAGTAATTGTTTTCCTGAGCTACGCCAGCACCTGATAGATAGTAGGCTGACTAACCCGAGGAAGCTTGCTGAGGAGGCGGACCGCTGGGTCAGTACCAGGGTCCACAAGGGTACCGTGGGAGATTCCGCCAAAGGTGGGCAGGGTCCCCAGCAGAAGAGTGGGGGGACAGGGGTAAACCGAAGCAGTTCCAAAAAGGGCCCCAAAATAGTCCCCAAGGGAACCAAGGGAAGGGTTCTCAGCCTCCCCCACCCCAGAAACCGACCGGGGCCCCGACAGGTCCTCCTGTTCAGAAGGGGCCCGTCAGATGTTACAGGTGTAACAATTTGGGGCATTTTGCCTCTGATGTAAAGTGTCCATTGTTTGGTAAACCAGCACCCACTGGTGCTCCACCCCGGCAGGTGACTAGTGTAGCCTTGGGGGAGGAGAGGGATGTCCAAGGTGGGTGGGGTCCCGCAGAGATGTCCCTGGTCTCGCTAGGAGACCGTGAAGTGGTCCCTCCAACCCAGCTGCCTGAGAACACTAAGAAGTACAGGCAGTGGGTGACCATAAATGGCCATAGAGTGGAAGCTCTTAGAGATACAGGAGCCAGTGTGACAGCTGTCAGGTGTCACCTGGTGTCTCAAGAGCAGGTGGTCCCCAATGCATTCTACCCCGTTGTTGCCGCTGACAACACAGAGAGACACTGCAAGGTGGCTCAGGTTCCCTTTGAGTGGGGGGGGGTCTCTGGTACTCTTCAGGTAGCTGTGAGGCCCGCCATGCCTGTAGACTGTTTGTTAGGGAACGACTTGGAGAGCTCAACTTGGGCTAAGGTGGAGCGGAGTGCTCACCTGGAGATGTTGGGTATGCCGGATTGGGCGTGTGTCACCACACGGTCCATGGCAGCCAGTAGAGGTACTCAAGAGGTCCTGGAGCCTGAGAGGGAGGCCCAGGAACCGGCCTCAGAGAGAAGGAACAAGGGGCGCGGGAAGCCGGCCCCTGAAGTTCCCACGGTCCAGGAGGAAGCAGACCTTGAGGGGGATGCCCTGGAGCCTACAGGGGAGCAGATAGCTGAACTGGGAGACCTGCCGGAGCTGACCCATTGGCAGCAGGAAGGGGGTCCCACCAGGGAGGACTTTTGTAAGGCACAGAAGGAGTGCCCTTCTCTCGTGGGTATGCGGCAGCAGGCTGCAGACCAGGCCGCAGGTGATCAGTCAGGATCACATTTCGTTTACTGGGAGAACGACCTCCTATATAGCGAGCCTAAGGTTGCTGAGCCTGGGTCAGCCCGTGCGCTGGTGGTACCCCAGGACTTCAGAGCCTTCCTACTGGGGCTGGCTCACGATGTGCCATTGGCAGGGCATTTGGGGCAGGACAAAACCTTCGAAAGGCTTGTCACCCACTTTTATTGGCCTGAAATGCGCAGGAGTTCAGATACTCACTGCAGGACATGCCAGACTTGCCAGGCAAGTGGAAAGAGTGGAAGGAAGCAGAAGGCTCCACTCCAGCCATTCCCTGTGGTCGGTACCCCATTCCAGCGAGTGGGGATTGACATTGCAGGGCCACTGGACCCCAGGACAGCGATGGGCAATAGGTTCATCCTGGTACTGGTGGACCATGCCACCCGGTACCCGGAAGCCATACCTCTGAGGACAGTGACGGCCCCCGTGGTGGGACGTGCACTGATGGGAATTTTCTCCCGAGTGGGATTCCCTCTAGAGGTGGTGTCTGACCGAGGTACCAATTTCATGTCCAAGTACATGAAATCTCTTTGGCAGGAGTGTGGTGTAACCTACAAGTTCACCACACCTTACCACCCCCAAGGAAACGGGTTGGTTGAGAGATTCAACCGAACCCTCAAAGGCATGATAATGGGCCTAGAAGGACCCATGAGGCGTAAGTGGGACGTCCTCTTACCATGCCTTCTCTTCGCTTACCGTGAGGTGCCACAGAAGTCTCTGGGGTTCAGTCCCTTTGAGCTTCTGTATGGTCACCCAGTCAGAGGACCTCTAAGTCTGGTCAAGGAAGGCTGGGAGCAATCTCCCAGGAAACCTCCCCAGAATGTATATAGTTACATGCTGGCCTTCAGGAATCAGACTAGGCGATTCAGGCAACTTGCTGAGGCAAATCTGGAAGCCAGCCAGGAGGAGATGAAGCGGTGGTACGACCAGAATGCCACTCTGGTAGAGCTTCAGCCTGGACAGAAAGTATGGGTCTTGGCCCCCGTGGAGCCGTGTGCGCTCCAGGATAAGTGGACCGGTCCCTTTGAGGTGGTGGAGCGCAAGAGTCCTGTTACCTACGTGGTGGACCTGAAGTCTCCTAGGAACCCCTTAAGGGTCCTACATGTCAACCGCCTCAAGCCCCACTTGGAGAGGTCCCAAGTGGGCATGCTCTTGGCAACAGATGCTGGAATGGAAGAGGAGACAGAACCTCTTCCTGACCTCCTGTCAGCCAAGGAGCAAGATGGGTCAGTGGATGGTGTCATCCTCTCTTCCACCCTGACCCCTGAGCAACAGAATGATTGTTGCCAGTTGCTGGGACAATTTTCTGACCTGTTTTCCCTGGTCCCTGGTGTCACTGATTGGTGCGTCCATGATGTGGACACTGGGGATAGTCCACCTGTGCGGCACAAGGCCTACAGGGTGACTGACAGGGTGAGGACATGCATCAAGGAGGAGGTCTCCAAGATGTTTGCACTCGGGGTAATTGAGTCTTCTAGCAGTCCTTGGGCCAGCCCCGTGGTCTTGGTCCCAAAGGCTGCAGCGCCGGGAGCCACACCCGAACTCCGGTTCTGTGTGGACTACAGAGGACTCAATTCAGTCACTAGGACTGACGCACACCCCATCCCCAGAGCTGATGAGCTCATCGATCGGCTAGGGGCTGCCAACTACCTCAGCACGTTTGATTTAACGTCTGGGTATTGGCAGATCGCCTTGACCGAGGGGGCCAAAGAGAGGTCAGCATTTTCCACCCCAGATGGGCACTACCAGTTCCGGGTTATGCCCTTTGGGATGAAGAATGCCCCTGCCACCTTCCAGAGATTGGTCAACCAGGTGTTGGCTGGGCTGGATTCGTTCAGTGCAGCCTACCTGGATGACATCGCAGTGTTCAGGTCCACTTGGGAGGAACACTTGCGTCACCTCTGGGAAGTGTTGATGGCGCTGCGCAAGGCAGGCCTCACGATCAAGGCGAGTAAGTGCCAGATCGGGCAGGGTTCCGTGGTGTACTTGGGACACCAAGTTGGGAGTGGACAGGTGGCACCCCTTCAGCCCAAGATCGAAACCATCCTGAATTGGGAGGCGCCCAAAACCCAGACGGAGGTGAGAGCCTTCCTAGGTCTCACCGGGTACTACAGGAGGTTTGTCAAGGGGTATGGCAACCTGGTTGCCCCCTTGACAGCGCTGACTTCGAAGAAGCAGCCCAGGAAAGTGATCTGGACTGACACCTGTCAGAAAGCTTTTGAGGCCTTGAAAACTGCTATGTGCCCGGCGCCCGTGCTCTTGGCTCCCAACTTCTCCAAAGAGTTTATCGTTCAGACAGACGCTTCAGAGCATGGTGTGGGGGCTGTTCTTTCCTAGATTAATGAGGAGGGCCTAGATCAACCCGTAGCCTTTCTTAGCAGGAGGTTACTTCCACGGGAACAAAGGTGGAGTGCTATTGAGCGTGAGGCATTTGCTGTGGTCTGGGCGCTGAAGAAGCTAAGACCCTACTTGTTTGGGTCTCACTTCCGGGTTCAGACGGACCACAGGCCCCTCAGATGGTTGATGCATATGAGGGGAGAGAATCCAAAGCTGTTGAGGTGGTCCATTTCCCTACAGGGTATGGATTTCATGGCGGAACATCGCCCTGGTACAGATCACGCCAATGCTGACGGTCTGTCCAGATTTTTCCGCCTTAGTGATGAGGAACTCCCTGGGGTAGGGTAGTTCTCCCCACTTTTCACCTGGAGGGGACACGTGTTAGACCTGGTACCTTGGCGTGAGTCTCCCTTCCTCTTTTTGTTGCTGTGCCTCATGTGTTTTTATGGTGTTGTCCGCTCAGCGCGCTGTGCCACTGCCAACCAGTGTCACGGTGCGAGTGCTCCCTTTGTAAATTGTATATGTGGTTGGATTCCATGATTGGATTGTTTGATTTACTATTAGACCACAGTAAAGTGCGCCAGGAGCGCCAGGGCATGTAAATGCAAACACCGCTGGTGGGCTTGCAGCACTGGTTGTGCCACCCACAGAAGCGGCCGGTAAAATATGTCTAAGGTCTGCCAACGCAGAACCTGCGTGCAGTCTGGTACTGACATGCTGACTGGCAAGTGCCCACACTTGCCGGTCCCTAAAACCTTCCCTTAGCTGCATCTTAGTCACCCCTCTGGTAGGCCCACGGGCAGGGTGCGTTGTAAGCCTAAGGTAGGACAAGCCTGAATACGTGGCATGTCCTAGTAGTGAATGACCGCCATCTTGTTGTTCACTACTGCAAGGCTACCCTGTTCTCATAGGCCAATATGGGCGGCCTGGATTGTTACACCCTATGATCCTAACCGACCCAGGGAACATGGTAGAAGATCGAGTTTAGTATGCCTGAACTCGGAATAATAAGGTACATCTTTTCGCAAGGTTTATTTTAATATTCCGGGTTTGCAAATGCCACTTTTAGAAAGTTGGCCTTTGCTTGCCTAAACATTTCAGCCCGCCTCTGCGTGATGTGTATCTGATGTCTGGCTGGTGTGAGTGACAGGGCTGGGGGAACCCAGATGGGCAGGGCTAGGTAGCCTGGTGGTGAATAGGACGATCGACAGGTAGATGGGTGGGAGGAGTGCTCCTAGGCTCTGAATAGGACAGTGCTCTGCCACCTCAATGCCGGCTCCGCCCCCTGTGGAGTGTCTGAGGACTCTGCCCTGCACTCTGAAAGAAGAAGCCTGCATCGCGTAAACAAAGTGCTCAGAAACCGGACTGAACTAGGCAAGGGCCCCCCTGGCCTGGGAGAACAAAAGATTTGCTGTATACATGGAGGAGCCCTGCTCCTAAGAAACTAGATCCGCTTTTGACCAAGAAGAATCTCTGCCTGAGGAGGAGGCACCGGGAAAGCTGTAGGAGGAAGACTGTCCCTATCCTGGGGGATTGGCCTGCAGTGGTGACCTTGCTGCCAAAGGAGAGAAGAGAAACTGTTGCTGAAGACTTTACTTTACTTTTACTTTCAAGACTTGTGCTTTTCCAAAACGATCTCCAAGGGCTTGGAACTGAGCTTGCCCCCTGAACTGAGCCCCAGGACCATTGGGCTCTACCTGATCTTCACTCGCCTGCCGCTGGACTGTGGTGTCCTTTCCCTCGCCGGAGCTGTGACCCTCGTGCCCCAGTCCCTCCCTGAGCCGTGACCAGGACTGCTTAGCCGCCCCCGCCTTGGGAAGAGCCTCGCTCGATCGGAGCCGCTCCCCCTACGCTGTGCTGGGCTGCCCCTGTCACCTCGCTCGCCGGAGGCTCGCTGTGCACCTTCACCCTCCCGCCGGAATCGGCGTTTGTGAGCATCTCCAAGCCTCGGACGGCCCGGACGTATCTGCGTGCCCGGCTGCCCCGCTTTGTTCACCCGCCACCTGCAACACCCTGCTCTTGTCGTGAGCCTGAAGATCAGACCCCCATCGTGAAGTGTGGGAGCCCCGGACGCCGCCTCGCCTTTCTGTCGAAGAGCCGCTGAAATCCCGCACCCGCCTTTGCGTCAAGAAACAAGGTACTGTACTTACAAACTCGACCGCGAGCTCGCATCGGATCCAGGGTCCGCAACGTTCTGATTTCCCTGTCATCTGCCGCGTGCTTCCTGGGCGCTGCCTCAGCACGAAGTGCGCTGAGGCCTACAGTTACCTTGTGCCCGCCTAAAGAACTTTCCGTAACAAAGAGAACTTTACCGTATTCCAAGAATTGTGGCCCCATCAGTTCAACGTTTCTGGGCCTTGTATTTGAATCTGCTGAATCTACATAAAAGCTTATTTTTATACTTCCTGATTGGTGTCCGTTTGTGGTGCATGCAAGGGGTTTACTGTATGTGTAATTGCATTTGCTTAACCGTGTACGCCTGAGACTTAGCCTAGACTGCTCGCGCCACGCACCTAGAGGGTGAGCAGGGGTAATTCTGGGGAGTCATCCTTCGCCCTGACAAGAAGTAAAGGGTCCCTGCTTGTTGTGGGTTCACACCTGCGTCAACCAGAGCCCCCTCATTTCTAACAGGTATAAAGTTGGGATTGCAGGGTTACAGGAAACACATGTATGGGGGCACAATTACGAGTATACGCAGAAAATGGAGAGGGCAGTCCCGTTCCAGCATATGAGTCATGTTTTAGACCCCAAAGGGAGATATGTTATTCTATATAGAAAATGGGAGGGTAAGGATTTGTGTATTGTCAATGTTTATGCCCTGAACATAGATTGTCCTGACTTTTTCCCGGCTATCCTCAAAGCAGCACTCCCATATGCAGGGGCCGAGGTTGCCCTCCTAGGAGATTTTAATTGTGTCTTCGACACAAATCTAGATAGAGACCCCCCTAGGGCGCCGACTAAGCCATGCATGTTGCGATCACCAGCCCAGTTGATGCAGGGTTTGCAACTTAGGGACGAGTGGAGGGCTAGGAACCCAACAATGAAAGCGTTCGCCTGTTATACCCCAGCGGCCAATACGTTTAGTCATATTGATCATTGCTGCCTCACACCGGGATTGTCAGCGGATACGGAGAGTGTTTCATACCTCCCCCGCTACATTTCGGACCACACACCACTATCACTCATTCTGCGGAGCGGACCCGGCCGTCCAGCCATCCCGCTTTGGAGACTCAGGGTGGAAGCACTATCGGATCCACCCTATGCCACAGTGGTAATAGAGACTCTACAAAATTATTTCCAAGATAACTGGGGGTCCGCTTCTACCATATCGACTGAATGGGAAGCAATGAAGGTGGTTCTAAGAGGGGTGTGTATGAAGACCTCCTACGGGGTGAAACAACAGTTAAATAAGGACATCTCAAAGCTTGAACGCCAATTGAAGGGGCTGGAGGGCATTTTACATGAGGCACAGGAACACTTGGCTGAGTGGACCAGGGTGCATGGGGAGCTGCTCGACGCCGGGGCCAGGTTGGAAAAATTCATATATACATCGTATCGGCAGTGGCTACATATGCAGGGGGCGTTACCCGCAAGGATAATAAAAACAGAAAATGAAAATACGCCCATATTACAACTACAGACTAACGACGGGGTCCTATTGCAAACACAAGGGGCGATTCTGAGGGCATTTGCATCATGTGGAATCCACAGGCACGGGTGCCCGGTGAACCACCCCGGGGGGTTATGGGAGTTTTGGATGATATGGCGCTTCCCATGCTGGATGATGCAGAGGCGGAAGCCCTGGGGCGCCGATCTCCAGGGAGGAAATCCTGGCATCCATACAGAAATTGAACTCGGAGAAATGCCTGTGGGGAGGATGGGCTTCTGGCGGAGTTTTATCAGAAATATGTGCCTTTGCTGGTGGATCGACTGTTGGAAGTGTTCAATGAGGCCTTGGACAGTAAAACGTTATTGAACACAATGTCAGAGGCAATCATATTTATGCTCCTTAAACCAGATAGGGACTCCCTCTTGGCGAGCTGCTATAGGCCAATTTTGCTGCTTAATGTAGTGGCGTCCCGGCTACTACCGTACATGTCCCAACTGATTCATCCAGATCAGGTGGGGTTTATCCTCAAGTGCAATAACACTCATAATTTACGGCGCTTAGCACACGTCTGGCATGCACCGAGTCTGGAGTCAGAAAATTAGGCACTGGGTCTACTAGATATTCAACATGCATTTGACTCCATAGAGTGGGATTACATGTGGGCAGCGGTTTATGATGAGAGAGGAAGCAGACAACACCATCCAGTTGGGTAAGGGGCCGTTCCTGCAATACGACAAGATTTCGGCAGTGGCCAGAGAACTATGGCCGGCATTCCCACAGGAACCGCAGGTCACAATGGTACTGCAGATGGTGACCGCTCTGGCAGGGGGAAGAAGGTTGATTTCTCACATATACAAAGCACTAAGGGAGGATTCCTCCGCTGCTCCCCTTCCGATACACATGAAATGGAACAATGCATTGGGGGAGCCTCTTACAGAAACGCAATGGCAGAAAGTACATGAGGGGGTCAAGCAGATAAGTTCTAATGCACGCTTCAAATTAACTCAATATAATGTGGTACACCAGACATACCTCACTCACCCAGTATTACATAAAATATACCTGGACCGAGCAGACACATGTCCTAGATGCAGATGCTCGGATGCACATTTTATCCATATGCTTTGGGACTGTCCTGATCTGGCGTGCTATTGGGGGGCTGTTATAGATATTCTGCAGACTGTCACAGGATGGACTATACCGGCCACTATTAAGAAGGTGGTGTTGGAGTTATTACCTACGTCAAAAGCTAAGAAACTTACTAGGAGGTTTATACAGCTGGGCCTTGTCTTAGAAAAAAGACAAATAGCAATTCATGGCGAAGTCCAGAACTGCCCACGTCCGAGAAATGGACTAGAGATATGCTGGAATGGGCCACCGCGGAAGCAGCACGGATGAAAAAGGTCAGGAGGGATGACAAGCTTGAGGAAGGTGCGAGGGCTTGGTATTTAATGATCACAGAATTGATCACGGAGAGGGGTCCCTCAGAGAGGGAGACGCTTTCCCTGAGTTTACAGTTACTGTTACCAATGGTTGAAAGAATGATATTGACATTTGAGTTCTGTAAACACTGTCGAAAGTCAAGCAGAGTAATGATAATAACCTCTGTTAAATAATCGTATATCCTGATCGACTGAAACTGAGAACACTGTAAATATAAAATGCCTGTTTGGAAAAGTGTTATTATCATGTAAATGTCAATAAATTATATATTTTTTATTTCTTTTTTACCATGTAGGGATTTTAGATATGGTATCCCTGGGGCCCGCAGGCCCCTTGGTCACTTTAGGAATGCACCCAATGTTGTATATGTTTATAGCATCGCCTGGGTCAGCTCCGGTGGTATTGCTAACTATATGTAAAAGAAATCATGGTACACGATAAAAAACACGTGTTTCCATGGGGGCCTGGCTTGATACGTCTGTACCCAATGCATGCCATTCGAAATCTCATGAGATTTCAGAGCGCACATGTTTGTCAGCCATCTTGGATTCAGGAGCGGTATTTATACAGCGCCCAAACCACAAGGCAGTGCTTGGCCTACTCACCACTGGAGAGAACTGGTGTCAGCTGGAATCTTTAGCCAGCTTCAAGGACTCCACCCAGCACTCAGATCATCCTCCAGCACCATGACTTTCCTGTGGCTCCTGAGAACTCCATTTCCAGCAAATCCAGAGAAGGGGTGTTCCCGTGCAGTGGGTTCTTCACCTCCTCAGGGTTGGATTTCTGCAGAAAGAATATGGCTAAGTGCCATATACAAGGTTAGTCCACTAACAATAACAAACGCTAACAAGACAGTCAATCAGGATCATCAAAGACCGGCGTATTTTCTAGACATTGTTTCAGGTGCATTTCCAGACACTGTTTTCTGATGAATTTCTCGACATTAGTTTTCTGCCGCATCTTGAGACATTGTTTTCCGGCGCACTCAGTACGAACTGCTATGCAGGGTTGTTTCCTAAGGGACATCAAAAGTGCACGTTGTCCAGGGGCTGAGGAGCCAATTAAGCAGACCCTCGAGGAAGTCAGTAGCTTACACAGAAGGCAAAAGTCTCTTATTTTATCCCAACCTCCTTCCCTTCTGGGGAGGCGTTTGATATGATGTTTCAGTTCCTTGATCAGGTGCCACCCTAGGATAGAAAGGTGGTCCAGGATCATCTCCGTGGACAAGACTCAGGTGAGTGGCATGGCGCTCTGTATGTGCAAAAGTATAATTATTCGTTTCCTTGGCTTCCTTAGGTGAGGGGATGTATTTTAAACAGTGTGAAGGTCAATGTTCCAAACCTCTGCTGTTATGTTCATTATTATGAATGTGCAGAACAGTCCATTGTATTTAGATATATTTATCATGTTTCTGTCCAATGTGAACTATTTGCAAGTAGGTGTTTTAGAAACAGTTTGATTGGTTTTCTGTGCAAGTAACATTTTAGTACCACCTTTATGTGCAATGTTATGCTATGAAACGTTGTGCTATCTTTGTCTTAAACATTATAAGGGAGCTGCAAACATTATGTCATAAGGGATTTTTGATATTTGCTTTAGACCTTTAGACATTTTGCATCAGACATTCAGACAATTTATAGTTTGGCTATTTTTATATTTTGCATGCACATTATAGGAGTGCTGTTTTTATTTTATAGAGGCATTGCTCATGGTATTGCTTTATTCCGCTAGCTCTTTGCAGGACTGAGAGAACTGCTGTTTATTTTATAAATAGAGGGTTAATTGCACGTGCCCTTCTGTATTTAGGATGTAGCTTTATAATTTGATGTATGCTAATCCACTGATTATTATTAATGTTTGCTTTCTGTAATGATAACTGTGATATTTGAAATCATTTTAAAATTGAGAACTCGAGAAATCTAGTTACGCACATTTTTCTTTAATTGTCTTGGTTGAGTATTTGAGCACAGGATTCTCCGTTCCCTGCAAAATGACACCCCTTCATATTATTTGGGCAAAGTAAATAAACATTTTTTGGGATGCAGCATCAACAGGTTTATGGCGTTATTATTTATTTTATGAATTGTCTTTCTCCACATCTGGTTTGCTTATGCTTATGCCTTAGTATTGGGGGAACTCACTCGATTGTAGACTGTGAGCCTTTTTAGGATCAGTTAGTGTAAACAAAGAAAGAAAGACGCACCATTGTATGATAACAAGCAAAGGTGAATAATAAAAAAGAATAAGTAGATTTTGAGTGCTGGCCTGAAGTTTAAGAAAGCTTACACAAGGAGATAATAATGGAGGTGATGAATTGGAGAAAGGTGAAGGACCTATGACTAAGCCCTGGAGAACACATTTTTCAGTAGAAAGGAAAGTCTGTAACCTGGCTCGCAATTTGACGAATAGGGGTCAAAACATTTGTGCTATAATAAACTAATTGTCAACTAATGATGTGTTGAAGAGGTGTGGCGCAGCGGCAAGGGGAGCTGACTTCGGCGCACCGTGCTCACGGTTCAATCCCCGGCACTGGCGGGAGGTTAGCCCAGCACCGTGTGACTCTGGGTAATAGCTCCCTTAATCTTCCCGACGGCCCCAGTGCCTTGAGACCCTTAGGGGTGATTAGTTTGCGCTTTACAAATACTGGGTTTATTATGGGGCAGGCTATTTGTTCTATTGTGTATGGTACATAGACGTCTCTCCAGATCAAATAGCACACTTATGTTAGCATGATCAAAGGACTGACACAATCATGTATTTACAGAAGATGGAGATCATTGTAAATTAACTGCCTTCAAAATCCCCTAGCAGACCCTTGACCATGTCAAACTGGGATTTCAACGTGGCCCACTGATAACTGGTCCCAAGTACGGAATCCATCTCACCCTTAGAATCCTCATTATCCTTTAAGGAGGGCATCAAGATGAAAGCAAAAGACCACCTGATGTCACCCATGGGTGGCATTAGGTTATGAGCAGAGATCAACAGATGGCAAAAATGTTTCCCAAGAAACTCTTGGGGAGAGGAGTTGGCCTAATGGCTAGGACGGTCAACCTCGAATCTGGGGATCTGAGTTCGAGTCTCCGAAATGACGCTGAACATCCTGTGATTCTGGGCAAATCACTTAATCTCCCCGTACCTAACAAAAATGAGTGTTTCCTCATGTAATGCTAATGGTGCTATGTAAAGCGCTCTGATACCCGATTCAGGTCAAGTTTGTGCTATATAAAAAGAACTCTGTAAAAAAAAAAAACTCTATTTCTAACAATGCTGAATAAAGAAAAACATTCAACACCACAAAAGGTGCATGAAAACGCCTCATCTTGCACAAGCGCAGTGGTCCAAAAAGGAAACAAACTATCAGATCTCACTTATATACTGTAGATATCAAATACATTTGGAAATTGAATTATAGGCAGAAAATAGCTTGAAAACCTTGTTGCCAAAGTCATTGCACCATCAATATTTATGACATTGGAACTAGGCACAAGCCCAACTTTGGCTCGCTGACCTGGGGCCCAACATGCAGGAAACCAGAGACTAAAGTAACTCTAAAAGCCCAGAAATAGCCAAACTACAACACAACTAGAGACACCAACATTGCCACAATTAAAATCTGTAATGTTTGGCTCACAAATGAGAAGCAATCTCTCCAAAACCAACACAGCATCTGTAGATCCCTGAAAAAACATAATGCCCTTTTCAGATGAGACACTTGATATCCTAAGAACATCTTTCAAAGAGGTCAACAATGTTACAATATCACTACCCAGCAGCAAACACATGAAAACAGGATTAATCTTTAAAAGTCATGATCCAATCACAGTCCTCTTTGATAAAAAAAATAAGCTTATCAGCTGCGAAGCACTGTCAGGAGATCCACGGCCATTTGGAGCAGAGAATTTATATTTTCATCTGGCTCGATGAAACCTGAATCAATCTCAATTCCATCAAAACTTTTGATCGGTCCTCCCTCAAGGTCACACAATCAATAACAACGGCAGGTATGCACGGAGTGTTGCAGGCATCATTTTGAAGAAACTTCTTTGCCTGGTAATGGGTATATGGGGTGACTCATAAACCTTGTTTGAACACAAAGGTTTAGTGCAGAATTAAACTTTAACTACTCCCAAATACTCTTTGCAATAATTTGCGAACCAATCTACTGCCCAGCCTTAATTGAGGAAAGACTAAATCTGGCATTGAGAACTCCAAATATAACTTTCGAGCTCATCATTATTGGATACATATATGTTTCATATCAGCAAACCATGCTAGGATTTGCACAAATCAATATTCCCCACACAAATGATCAGTCATATTCCAGACAAATGTGAAATTACAGCAAACATTCCTTCTTCTTATTCCTCCTTCCTATTAGACGTAAAATCACATCAATCCAATACCAGTTAAACCTCTCAAAGAGATACCCCAAGCAAAATTTGGGGCCAACCTCAATACAGAGTGCAGCATTAAATATCCAGAACTTTACACTGAAATGGTTCTAGAAACCATTATTGACTCCTGCATAATATTAAACCCCCTCAGAATGAATAATAACAAACCCAGAGTCTACGGCAAGTAACAAGTGGTTTATCCTGGAGCGTGCACACTTCAGAGGACAGGTTTAGCTTTGGAGAAAGACCATGGAACAAAAAATAAACAATGCTACTGTCGACATATGGAATGATAAAACAGTGTTGTGTTGAAGACAAAAAGACATATTTATAGAACTACTAACCAAACAGGTAACATATTGAAAACCTACAAGGAGAGCAAGCAACCAATAATTGCAGATAGCAATTATTTCTTCACTCATTCATTCATTCATTCATTCAACATAAATGTATTTTCATTCTTAACAAGCTAGATTGCTGTAGCAAACCATGATTTGGTATGAGTCCACCCAGAAATATCACAATGACCACAGACCTTACCCTGGAAAAACATGTTTCCTTTCAATAAACGTATCTACTCCAATTGCTCCAAGTCGTAAGCAGAATACAATCATCGCATCTCCTACAGCATCCCAGTGAACCCACTGCCATGTGACCGTAAATACCTCATTGCAATTATGTGCCTGGACATCACAGAGATCCTTAACACATACTGTGGACTAGTATTCAATGTACCAAAATATCTAGCTGTAATCTCAGTACTGGAGAAACCCACAGCCAAGCAAATAATCATCTCTTGCTATTGGCCCATAACATTATTCTGTTACACCAGTTAGATTATGCAGGGCGTCAATGCCATACTGATACAGAACCTCTTGATGTCCAATTCACTGCCATATCACCACCCTTCAGAGTTCAGTCCTTCCATGGGCCGGAACCAAAGCGGGATTTGCTCCTTCCTTTCTAACCATAAACATTAAGATCCATACCATCAACCTCTCCTCAAAGATGGTGACATTTTTTAAAGGTCTTGAAATAGGGGTTAATTACCTCATGAAGTATTCGCTTGTTTGAGTAATTAAGTTAACAATGAGTTGACCTAAAAGGAAGTGCCAAACAGCACGAGAAACAAAAATGTACAAAGACATCAAAAACTTCTGGGAGAAAGTACTTATAACAAGGTTACTTCACATAGATGAGTCTTTTTGCCATTAAAAGTGGATTTAAAATTGTAGAGCTATTGTAGCCAGGTCAGAGACTTTATGAACTTGATCCCAGAGCAAAGAATCTGACGTCTCACAATTGAAGACTAATGATGCAATGAGAACAACTTGGCAACTGCTTATGTATGTTTAACGAAGAAGATCAATCAAAAAGAGAGAAAGGGTTTTAATTTGGGGTACACTCCCAGTCCCCTTGGAATACATTAATAAACAACAGAGGGAGTATGCCCCACAATACAAAAAGTGATGTAGAGAGACACACAAGGAAAGAAAGAAAAAAAGGAAAAAAAGATTTTCCTTTAAAAATAAATACATTAACTCACCAATAGTTGGTGACATGCTTCATCATTGGGGTCCCACCTGAATGGCCGAATGCCACTCGGATGTGCTACGATGCCTGAATTACAGCAGAGCAGGATGTTGTTGTGAATGTGGTGCAAGTGAGTGAGTTAGTGAAAGTTAAAATTTGCTTTATTGTTCACTAGACTTTATTATGGAACAATGAGACAAGGTTTAAAAACAGTGTGGGATGCCTGCAAAGGCTAAATTGGCCTAAGGCATCTGAGTGTAAAGGTGATAAAAAAAATACATGGTCTACATGTTTCAGCCTGTTGGTGTCACTGCCAGGCTTTCTTCAGGACCTATAGTGTAACCAGATGGGTATGCACGCACTAGGGTGCACCCTTCTCTGAGTTACTTGTGGAACATACCACTACTTATGGCATGTTTGCCTTTCAGCTTTCTGTGAAAGGGGTAACAAACCTGGAAAGATAAAACACAAACAAACATTTTTGATTGTTTCATGAAATGCAACGTGACCAGATTTTTCTCTTACTCGTGTCTCAAAATTCTGGCATGCAGCGTGTGCGTGATCAATCTGTACACACATACCATGTCTGTAAGAGAAATCATGTGTTGTGAATCTTCACAACTATAAATGAATAGAGGAGTGCAACTTCACCCCTAAGTAATATATCATACTCACTAGACAACTTTTCTGTGGGTGATAGTGTGCTCGACTCAATGCGAGCGTGCTAGCAAAAATGGAGCTCATAACTACTATCCACAAGCACTTATCGTACAACTGTACATGTGCTGGTGTAATTCAATAGCAAACAAGAAAGAGAAACCAAGGTCAGGGCATACTGGAAGTTAAGTTCTGACACGCCCCATGGAAGCCGTGGGGGGGCGTAGGTTGTAGTCACACACTATGTCAGGAGAAAAATGAGTAAAGTGCAGATAGGGACACATACCTCTATCTGTTGTTAGATCAAAGGAAATGGAGGCCACCTGCAATGCGCAAGTACTTACTTCGTCAAACCATACTGCCCATGTTCCTACCTATGGAACCGCCGCACGGAGACCTGAGGATGCCTCTGCACAGTTCCTGGCGGTTTAAATCTTAAATCTTTTCCTTTTTTTCTTTCTTTCCTTGTGTGTCTCTCTACATCACTTTTTGTATTGTGGGGCATGTTTATTGTTTAACAAAGAAAACAGTGAACAGCAAAAGACGAGGTAAGGAGCATCCAAGATTGATTGGGGCTGCTCACCACCTCCATACCCACCTGGCGATTGCAGCCAACAACACTCAACAACCCCCCCTTTCACTCATCCCTGAAACACCAGTATCATGGAATATTTTGACACCAATTCTAACACAACTGACTCTCAATTGGCAGAGTGGGAAGCCTTCAAAGTAGCAATTAGAGGCCATTGCCTAGGCAGTGCTTGGAACATACACCACCAGCTAGACCACAACATATCTCGGGTTGAATGGGCACTGCTGGGCTATGAATCCCAAGTGTTGTCAACCATAGAGGTAAAATGCTGACTGGCACGGGCACACCGCGAATGCACAGTTACTGCAAAGACTGCGCTGCCTTAATTATGCATCCCATTCTACCAAAATACAAGCTGTGGCAGACAAATCAAGATCACTCCTCACCTGACTCATCCGTCAAACACAGTACGACACCCCATTATGGCACTTCGTGGCGTAGCTGGGACCCTGCTGCATTCGCATCATGATATCCATATGAAAAAATGTGCACGTTACTACAGCTCCCTAAACACATCGTTGGTGGTCTAACCAATGGAGGAAATTCATTCCTTCCTGACTGGCTAGCCTCTCCTCCGGTAGTCGCCTGAACAAAGGGCAGACATTGACAGCGACATTTCACTCTTTGAAATTTGAGAGACTATTTGCACACAGCCCACCGGCACGACTCCAGGCTTAGATGGGTTCCTGTTGGAATTGTATAAGACATATGCTCCCATTCTAGCCCCTCCCTGGATGACGCTTTATGATGAAGCACTGGCATTACTTAACACAGACTATAAAATACTTGCTAAGATTTTGGCAGGCTGGTTAGCACCCTTGGTCTTAACCCTCCTACACCCAGACCAGAACAGCTTTGTACCATCTTGCAACACCTTACTCAATTTCCGCAGGTTTTTCCGGGTTCTTGAGTATGCCCCACCTACATGGCACGGCACTGGCTGTTTGGTGCTTGACCTGAAGAATGCCTTCGATTCACTGGAGTTTTTAGAGTGCTTCATCGTTATGGCCTGAGGGCCCACTTCATTTGGCTAAATCAATTTCTTTACACCCTACCACTGGCTCGAGTGATAATGGGCGGCCTCATATCAAACCCTATCCCAATTCACAGGGGCTCCGGTCAAGGTGGTCCTTATCTTGACTCATTTTTATGTCTCACCTACGCAGTGCGCATGTGCTGCATAGGAGGACCTTTAGCCGTCGTTCTGCTCGTTTTCGAAGCACATACTCGTGCTTGTGGCGACATCCACCTTGTGGGAGCGAAAAGGGGGCGTGCCACAAGCATGAGTATGTGCTTCGAAAAAGAGCAGACTGCGCGCTCACTCCCTCTCTGACATTCCTTCATTGCTTTCACTGGGCATTCATCCCCATTGTGCGAGTGCACTCCTCCGCCTCTCTCTCCCTCTGTCATGCCCCTACTGCTGCAGCCTGCACGCCTTTTTTTTTTTTTTACTTTTCATCAATCGGGGATATCATCGGTACAAGGGTAAATCGTTCCCACGCCTTCTGGGCAGCTCTCAGCCTCCTCCACTGCCACGCTGTTATGGGATTCTATCAGAAGGCAGTTCCTGTTTAATGTGCGATCCAAATGCAAGGTCATTCTTCGAATTGCGACTGGGAGTTTTACTTAAGCAGAGTCTCCCGAGGGCACAGTAATTGTATGTGAAAAAGTTGTCCAGGGACTACTTTTCTGCACTGGCACCAACAAAATGTTTTCTGTCTACTTTTGCTCAGATCGGATCTTTGACGCTGAACTCTTAGAAAGGATTAGACCATATAAGGGAAAACTGTGTTCTCACTCCCTCGCGGCTCTGCCCTCCTCCCTTTCCTCTGGCTTCCTGGATTCCTTATTATACCCCATCGCTCCTACTTGCTCAATCCCCCCTCACGTAGCTTACTCTCTCTCCTGCACCTACTTACAGTCTTTCTTTGCGATTCTTTTGACAGCACTTCACCTCATTCTTTTCCCGCTTTTTGATCTCTCCTTCCTCTTTTCCGCTCTCCATTCATTTTCTGTTCCTCGCGCAGCTGACACCTTATAGATTTTTCTCCGCATGAACATCACTACCCCTTCTAATTTCCTTTCCCAATGTTAATTAATTTAATTTCTTGGTATAAGCATGACTCTCCTTTCCTGCCTAATTTAATTTTGCTCTATGCCCCTTGTATTTTTTGCCATTCTCTTTCCATGTGGTAGTTCTCTTGCTTGAACATTTTCTAAAAGCATAAGCACCGACTTGTGGGTCAACACTTTTTTCCCCCTATGTTAACTCTATGCATAGTGTGGCACCAACCCGTGGCTAGGAAAGGGACTGGCGTCAGTCCTTTGCATGTAGGAGCCCCCTAAACCTTTTGGCGGATGATAAGATGTACCCTTACAAGTAAAGGTGGAAATGAATGTCTTACCGTCCGATCACCCAAGAAGTAAACACACTCCTGCACTTTACGCCAGTAAGGAGACAACATGCAATAAAGGGAACTATACCATTACCCGATCACTACACATCAAAGCTCTCTTTCTCGTCCTTCCTCTCTTTCTTTGTCGCCTGCTCTCGCCTTCATTCTCTGCTTTGTCTCCTTGTCTAATAATTCCATGATCTGCCCATCCTCTCTTCGCCTACCTTCGTCTTCTCAGAGCTCGCACCCACCTACTCATTTACCTCCTCCATAAACCCCCTCTCGCCTCCTCCTACCCCCCTACTCCTCCTACCCCCTCTCATCTCCAGCTTCTTTCTTTGTAAATTCAATTCGCTTCACTCCCTCACGTCTTCCACCTCTGTCGCCCTCTCCTCTCTTCTCTTCAATCCATCGTCAACACCTTTCTCATTTTCCTTATGTCCTTTATGCCCGTTCTCCCTTCCTTTAACTTATTGTCTCCATCACAAAATCACTCTTATCGCATTCCTGCCTGGTTACCCTTTTTTCACGGGCATCTCATTTAAACCGACATTATTGATCTCCGCCCTTATCCACTATTATGTTCCCCCCCCTCTATTCCTCTGCTCTGCTCACCCAGTGTCTCACGCTTGCCACTGTCATTACTTTTCCCTTTTCTTCATTCTGTTTTTTTCTTTGCATCTTCTTGTAGCCCCTCTTCCTGTCTACTCCTCTCTTTTCCATGCTGTCATTTTCACTCTCACTGTCTCCTCTTTCTTTTTCCCTCCTTGCCTTCCATTGTTCTCCCTCCCTTGGCCCCTGCTGGACCCCTGCTTTAAATTCGCCTTTCTCTCCATTTATTTTTTCTTCTCTCACTTTATGGTCTTATACATCTGTCCTCGTGTTCCCTCTTCTTCCTTCTGTTTTCCTATTCCTCTCTTTTCTTTCTCATCCTTTCTCGTCTCCTTCTATGCTATGCTATTTTCTTTCCCCTATGTCTCACTGTAAGATGGTGCTGGTATATGAATGTGTCAGAAGGCCGGATAAGGATGAATATCTGGTTCTTCCTGCTCTCTCCTCCGACATGATGTTAGTGGACTAGTTGAGATGACGCAGGGCTAAACCTGCAACCAGCAAGTCCCAGCATTCGCACCGTTGACCTCCTGATGATATCACAATCTGCCCCACTGCTAGCCCCTCAACAGTTTTCTGCAGAGGGTTTAGTGAAAGGGCAAAAAGTGCAAACTATAGAAAGTAAACTGGGGTCTGAAGCCTTAGTTATGAGCTGGCTAGCTAGGTAACTGGCGCTATTTATCACACCCATTAAATACTGATTCCCCGTGGTGCGGATTTAATGGGTACTATAGCGAGCACCTAATACCAGATTTCCTCATTGCATTGGGAAATAATTAGCATTTTGCTGCTTTCCACACCAACAATCTACATCTGCTAGTTAACTGATACTTTCACCTGGTAAATATCAGCAGGATTGACCTGCTAATATATTTAGTAAAAACTCAGAGGGTGCAGACAATTCGTACCGACAGTAAACGTTTTCATGTGTCAGAATTAACCACGGCATTCCTGATCCAGGGTATGTCCTGTTTTCTTCTATTGCTGGAGCTCCTTAATGGCTGATGAGACCCTGGTAGTAAAGGGGTAGCAAAGGGCAAGCTAGGTATGGCAGCTGCTGCTCTTTGTTACCCCTTCTGTCATCCCTGCCCCAGATCCCTTTAGCGGACCCCACTGCACCGAGCTGCTATGCCAGCAGGCCCTTCCAGATCTGAGAGCTTCCTTTTTGTGATGCTCTCCAACATCAGCTACCACCCTCTTCTGTTTTTAGGCACTAGTTTGTCACTCCTCCTGTTTCATCCTCCCGTTTGCAAGCATATATTTCTAAATCAGACTACTTGAACTAGTGTGTAGCAGTTGTATAGCTCTTCAATTTCTTGCTGCACAACACCCAAGAAAATGTGCTGCATGGCTAAACACTTATAAAGTCCCAAAGGCGAGACCTATTGGCTATGCCAATGCTTGTTTCCCTTGCCATGGAGCCATTAGCGCATGGCCATAGCTGGGGGATTCCGCTGGGTGATAAGCTCCACGCATTTTCCCTTTATGCAAATGACCTGCTACTATATTTTAAAGACATCTACGACATCCTACGCGCTGACATCTACGACATCCTATAGCGCTGTCGCTCAACAAATTTACGCAACTCTCAGGCCTGAAGGTCAGTTGAGCCAAATCCTGCCTCTTCCTACTAATGCCCACATTAACTAATCCTGCACTCCGAGTCAATGGCACCCTGCTGTCGTGGCAACTAGACACATTCCGGTATTTAGGCATTTGTATCTACCACAAGACTGCTGACCACCTAGATGGTAAACGCCGTCGAGTGGTGACCTCCCTATGCAAACAGATGACCTCCTGGCGGTTCCCTGCCACTTTCCATGGTGGGATGCATACGCCCTAGCAAAAATGGTAATGCTGCCACACCTGCTATGCTTCTCTGCCAATCTCCCCATTTACATTACCAAACTGTTCTTCTGTGCGCTTGAATTGTGGTAAATAATTTAATTACCGGGACTTAATTTGATACAGAAACATAATAAAACAGCTCAGTAAATAAGAGGCAGAATCCGTGGTATTAGAGGTTCGGAATGGGCTTTATTCCAATGGTCGATTATAATCGGTTGCTCCAAGTTCCATCACCACGAAGGTTCAGGAAGTGAAGTACATACATCATTGACAAGAAATCGTTTTTATAGAACATACATTACAATGAAACAAATGCGGGAGGCGTAACAATTGATAAGGAAGATAATAATTCACATGCGTAACCGAAAATGGGCGTAATGAGGAGTAAAAAGGAACATAATTGGTTATGACGTCATATATAGGTGGATCTATAAGATTATACTTGGCATAGATGCGCGCGCAGCAGCATGACGTGTGATTGACGTGCAACTAGGGGGTGAAGGGGACTTGACATTTAGCTCTACATGTGGCGACAGAAGTCTGGAGGGTCAAGTCAACCTAATCCCAAATCATATCTAACATCCTATGTTTAAAGAACTAAGTTATCCAAAAGAGAGGTCTCTTCGAGTAGAATCTTATTCCATACTGACTATACTGACCATTAGTGCGTGTACAAGCGTCTAAGTGTCTACACTGGATGCGAGGGGGTAGGAATATTCCATGGTAACAGGGCTATGAATTACTTGCATAAAGACAGAGAAGCCGGGCCTTGGCTCGGTAGCTGGAAGAATGTTTACTTAAACTGCTAGACAGGAATGCATCGGGCAGGGAACGGAGCAGATAATTTCGGAGGTGAAATACAGTTTTTGGCAAGCAGCAGGCTTCGTGAGCCGCGCAGAGAATGAGACAAAGTTCATGGTCACAGATGCAGGCTCAGACTGGAGCTTTCAGAGGCAGAAGGCAAGAAGAGTTCGATGACAGAATCAGGGCCTACTTGCCTGGACTGTAAAATGGCATAAGTGAACCATATAAAACCGGTGGCCTTTCATACTTAGGAATGGAATATCCGGCCTATTCATGGCGGATCTGACAGAGGACATGTTGACGGTGGACGCACATGTATTTGCGTCTTCATAACTGGAACTGGAGGGAACATACATGTACTTGTGATTCATACATGGAACCGTTGGGGTCCAAGATAGGGGACATAACTGATCAGAGAAATCCATATTTCCACATTCCCTCCTTGTCCCCTACTTGCCCGTTAAGAGATATCAATCTTCATCAATCCATTGATCTGTTCATATAACATCATTTGTTCTTCTTTCTTCTTCCTTGACGAATGAAATCTTGGTGGTGGAATACACGATGTGGCACACAGACCACAGATCGCTGGTCCACATTGTAGACATAGACAGCAACTGAATAATATGAGAAGGCCAATACCTAGGAAAGATAGGACCTTCCATCCAAAGGTAGATAATACACTCCAAAACCAACCGGACCAAGTCCAGGTGCCTGGGTTCTGGTGTATCTGGCTTACAATCTTATGAAGGCGAGTTATGGCTTTATATACAGATGGCGAATTTTCTGGTATGAAAAAGCAACAGCTTGATCCGATGACCCTACAAGCTCCGCCCCTATCGGCCAGGATGACGTCAAGGACAAGACGATTTTGAAGCACAACAATCCGCATAGCAGACTGCTCTTCTGTTAAATTGCCTAAGGCGGAAATAGTTTCGTTCACTACTGCTTCAAGGGTTCTAGTTAATCTACGTATCAGCTTACTATTAGTAACGGTACCTATATAGGGGAAGAGACCTTTATTGAAATCTGTGTATTTTTCCCATGCTGTTTCAGTGTAATCGACTATTGGGAGATCTCTCCTTACTCTATTATTTACTAAATGAGTGTTTCTGTGATAATCAGGAGGAGCTAGAAAAACAGGTGGCAAAAGGAATCCAATATAGCAAGTACCATCCCAGTCTAGAGGCAAACGTACATATGCCGTCTGACCACATATGAAATAGGAATGGCGGGAAGCTCTAAATGTGGACTTGCCTTGATCACTAAATTCTACTACAGTGGTGCATTTACTATGGCCCATATGTATGGAACCATTTTTCCTTACACATAGTTCACCCTTTACTGGAAATACGGACATGGCGGGCAAGATTGGAGTAGCTTCGGATTCGACATTTAGGATCATAAGATTAAGCGTGAAATTACCTAATCTATACACTTCATTTTCTAGGTCAGTTCCTGTTCTCTGGGGAAGTCCCTCCTTGTTGGGGTAGCAGACCTTAAGCAAAACTAAGTTCAAATTTCCCCATACCCAGTTATCTTGATAAACTGCAGAATTTGAATCTAGAGAATTAATTAAACTAAACCATGCTCCACAGGAGCCGTTGTGTGTGAACGGGTATGGAAAGAGAGGTAAAATCCCTTTATAATTCTGATAGGGAGGGAGTCGGCCACATATCCAACAATTTGTAGCATTGCTAACCTGGTGGGAATGATGTAACATACTGATAAACGTGTTATTGCGCAGCGCAAATCTATAAGACAACTCAAGCGGAGGTAATTCACTAAAAGAATGTTCAGCAGTAACATTGTAAACATGTCTAGAAATAGGGTAATATATGTGCAACAATATACTTGCAGTAATTATTAAAAGACTTAAGAAAAACAAGATTAATAATGTCACTATGCAATGACTACGCAGTGATTTACAGTACGCCTGTCGTTTCAACATTTTCCGGGTGTTTTCTCTACTCAGGTCCAAGGGATACATGTCAGAGACAATTCAACCGCTTCACCTTGGAGAGGACTTAAACAATCAAATTGCTTGACTGGTTGGACCTAAGCTTTAGTTTATAAAGTTCAGAACTACTCTTTTCAACAAAAGGAAGCTTTGAGTCAATGGGTGAAGACACACGAGGTGCGATATTCACATCGGCTGGTAGTCCATGAAATTTCTTGATATGACTTGAATGAATCCAACCTTTTCTGCCCTCGATCTTCACGGCTGTTCTTGTGGTGAGCAACACCAACTGAGGTGACCTCCACCTAGGTTCCAGCTGAGTCTTTCGATCAAAGTTCCTCACGAGGACCAAGTCTCCCGGAACTACGTCATGGGGTTTCACCTCGGTGTTGTCGGGAAAGGCTGCAGCTACCTGTGAACGACAAGATTGTAGTGCAGACATCAAGGAAGCCAAGTAATCTGTCAGCATATTACAGTCAACATCAGTTATTTTGCGTGGTATAGGCGTCCCCCACATATTTGGTGGTCTGCCGAAGATCACTTCATACGGGGATAGCCCTGTTCGAGAGTGTGCTACCATTCTCATGTAAAAGAGTGCAACGGGTAACGCTACTACCCAGTCGACACCTTTCTCTCTGCATATTTTGGACAATCTGATTTTCAGTATCTGATTATGTCTTTCTACGAGACCTGCTGCCTCGGGGTGTCGGACACAGTGGAATTTCCACTGATATCCTAACAGAAGTGAAACATGTTTCATTAATTCGGATGAGAACGGCTGGCCGTTATCTGAGTGAACAACACGTGGTAAACCGTATCGTGGGAAGAATTCTCGAACCAACTGTTTGGCAGTAGTCGGGGCAGTGTAATCTGAAACCGGGTATGCCTCCGTCCAACGGGAAAGAGCACAAACAACTACGAGAACATATTTGAATCCTCGACATCGTTCCATCTGGATATAATCCATCTGGAGGACTTCAAAAGGGTGATCAGGAGGATGAAATCCACCCTGTTCTACGGGAACGCTTTTTCCTGGGTTGAACTGGCAACAGATCATACAGGTACGAACTTTTTGTTTGGCTGCTGCTCGCAAATGTTTATTGAACCAAATGTGTTGAATGCTGTCTAGCATAGCTTTTTCTCCTAGATGTGCTGGACTATGTATAGTGTTAATTATAACTTGGACCATTGAATCAGGAAGGAACCACACAGACTTTTCCTTCATCATCCATCCTTGGTCCGTTTGGATCCCTCCTAATTCAGTCCATTTCTTTATTTCATCTGGTGTAGCATGTGTCTGTATGTCAATTACGTCAAGAGTAGGATCTTTAACTGTCATACAATGTGTCAGCGTCGGAACTATTGTCTTTGTCATGTCGGATGTTTGAGTTTGAGCGGTCTGTTTAGCTGTTCTGTCGGCTAGATCATTGCCTTGAGAAATGACATCAGTAACTTTCGTATGAGCCTTACATTTCATAATTGATATTGCAGTGGGTAGATGTATTGCATCTAATAAGGCATGGATGAGGGGTCCGTGCTGAATGTGGGCACCGTGGGAAGTTAAATAACCTCTCTCTCGCCACAGCACGCCGAAGTCATGTACAACTCCGAATGCATAACGTGAATCAGTGTATATGTTGACTTTTTTATTTGTGGCTTGAATACAGGCTTGTGTCAGAGCGATGAGCTCTGCGGCTTGAGCTGACAAAGTATTTATACGATCAGTTTCAATTATTTCAGTGTCTGTTGTGACTGCGTAAGCGGCCACTAACTCTCCTGTACTTGTTCTCATACATGAACCATCTACATACAATGTCAGGTCTGGGTCTGACAATGGAACATCGGTTAAGTCTTGTCTAGGTTTCGTCGTTATTGTAATAACTTCAATACAGTCATGGGCTAGTGGGTCTGTTCCGATTACAGGTAAAAGTGTGGCAGGATTCAATGTGTTACAACGTCTGTTTTCTATGTGTGGCTGAAACAATGTCAGTTCGTACCCAGTGAGTCGCGCAATAGTTAAGTGTTGTGTTTGTGTTCTATTCACAAGAACCTCTACTGCATGTGGTACTTGTACTGTCAATGGATGTCCTAACACTATGGCATCGCTTTGTCTGATTGCTAAAGCTGTCGCTGCCACTGATTTCAGGCACGCAGGCAAAGCCTGAGCTACGGGATCTAATGTACTAGAAAAATAAGCACATGGTTTGTGTGCTCCTGCTTGTTCCTGTGTGAGTACTGACAAGGCAGTACCTTCGCGCTCTGTAACAAAGAGTGTAAACTGTTTACTGTAACATGGTGTTGCTAAAACAGGTGCTTGACATAAAGCTTTCTTTAAGCTTTCAAAAGCTTGTGTATGTTCCTGTGTCCAAGGGAGAACAGTCGATGTGGCTGCCTCCTGTGTTGTCAACTGAATTAGTGGTTTTGCTAGAAATGCATACTGAGGGATCCACTGCCTACAATATGAAGTGAGGCCTATGAAAGCTCGTACCTCCTTTTGTGTCTTGGGTATTGGCATGTTAGCTATTAACTGAATGCGGTCGGGTGTAAGCTGCCTTCCCTCCTTGGACAGCGAGTGTCCAAGATAAACAACTCGCTGGACACAGAATTGCAGCTTAGAAGGGGACACCTTGTGCCCCTTTTCGGCTAGAAATTGTAAAACTGTCAGTGATGCTTTCTCACATTCGGGTTCGCTTCTCGCGGTGATCAGCAGATCATCGACATATTGAAGCAAAGCAGTGTTAACTGGCATGTGGATACTGTCGAGTTCTCGTTTCAGTGCTTGGCTATAGATGCTGGGGCTTTCTGTAAATCCTTGAGGTGCGCGTGAGAATTTAAAGCTACGTCCATTTAAACTAAATCCGAACAAATATTGGCTTTCCGGATCTATTGGGACGCTGAAAAAGGCATTCTTGAGATCAATTACAGTGAAGAATGTTGCTTCGGAATCAATAGCTGTCAGTAATGACGAGATATCTGGGACCACAGGGAATTGTGGCACAATGCATTTGTTTAATTCGCGCAGATCAATAACCAATCGATATACTGGCGGTGCCTTTGGATCTGTTCGTTTAAGAATCGGAATTATCGGTGAATTACATACATTGGAGTCTGTTTCCACAACTACTCCTTGGGCAATGAGCTCGTCAATGATTTGCAGCAAAGCCACTACAGCATCTGGTGGTAACTTGTATTGTCGCATTCGTGGTAGTACCACTCCTGCCTTTAGTGTGACTCGATATGGTGTAATATTCATGCAACCAACATCAGTAGGGCCTTGTGCCCATAGATGTGCAGGTAAAGTCTGCAGTCGGGGATCCATGTCTCTAGACACATAGTGACCTTTAAAATCACGTAAAAACAATCTTACTCCTTCCGGAGAACAACATATTATAGCTCCTAGAGCTTTCAGTGTTTTTATTCCTAACAAGTTTTCTGGACATGATTTAGTAAGCAATAAATCTGTAGTTCTGGTCAAAGGTCCTATCGTAAGTGGAAGAGGCTGTGACACTTCATTAACAATAGGTTTTCCTGAAAAACCAAGGGAAATATTCTGTGAGCCTGAGAGGGGTGCCCCTGGAACTTCACTACGTTTTATGGTTGTTCGACTTGCCCCTGTATCGAGTAAAAATTTTCTGTCTTGGCCTAATAATTCACTATGTACATAAGGTCCTTCTTGGTCTACTGGGATCTCGATAAGGGGTAAGTCAACTTCCCTCTCTAGGCTGGTTCATGCGTATCGTTGATAATCAGGATAGTCGTACTGTGCGGTCTGGTACAGTTGTCGTGTCGTGGTTTGTGTGGCAGCAACGGGCAGCGCTGGTGCAGCCGGCACAAACTGTATAGACTGTGGTGGAGCTGGCATGGACTGTGCATGCTGCGGGGCTCCTTGTTCATTCTGATCCTGTCTAGGTGGCCGTGGTCTTTCTTTTGTATTACCTATGGCGATATTATGTTTCAAAACTGGACAATCGTGTACGTAATGACCTGGCTTTTTACAATAATTGCATGTCCCTTTTACAGGTCCTGTTGAATCACTGGAATGTGTCGTACCCTTTTTATGTCCTTCAGCTGGAACTGTCTGGGAAACTAGCATTTTCATTTTCGTGTCTTTCATACGTCTATGTTCATGTTCTTGTTCCTCTCTAATTCTATTGTGATGGTACTGTAACATTTGTAACATTTGTGATGGGGTGTTACCTTGCCAGGTACTCTCGAATTTTAATACTCTGTTCTTCACTTGAGGCAGGGCATTTTCTACTAATTTTGTTACAAACAGATGTGGGTATGATTCGCTACTTGCTTTTATGCCACTATTTATACCAAAACATTTTTCAAATCGGGCATAGTAATCGCTAGTGTCTTCATCTTGCTTCTGTTTACAGGCTGAAATTGTACCCCAATCTTCCTTTTTCGTAGTTAATAAACGTGGCAGTACCTGTACTAATAAACCTGGTAGTGCTTTAGTTTTATCCCCAAGTCCTGCTCCTGCAGTTCGGGCCTTTTCTTCTGCTTCTAATACTGACCATTCTATCTTTTGGTCTCCTACCTCCCACTCTTTTTCCCTGAGTTTCTCATAAATGCCAGCAGGCATCAATACCTTTAATATTGTCATAATGTCGGGATAGGTATACTCTCCCATGAGTAACATGTCTTTAATTTCTCGGTGAAAACCCGCTGGATCTTTGTCATGACTGGGTACCACTTTCTTCATTTCTAACAATTCTATTTTCGATATGGGCGTATATACAAATACGCGTTTAAACTCATTGTCCTCGCCTTTTATTGGGTGTACTTCTCGTAAGGGATTCTGTCTGTCCATGTAATACGTGGTTCTTTCCTTAATGGGCAGTGAGACATGCTCTGAGCATACAAAAAGAATGTACTGTTTTCTTGACTCTAGTATTTCTTTAATTAATTTAGTACCTGAACCTTTCCATCTATTCATGAGTAATTCAGTCAATATGTCAGGTAAGGGACCAGGGTCCGAATGCTGACTCTGATATAGTATAAGGAGTTGTTGAATCATATAAATCCCAGCTAAACGCTGTTCATCTGGGGTGAGATTCAAAAATGTGCGTGCTACTGTATCATCACTGTACTTTCCGGGACTGTCAACCCAATGGACAGCTGACCTGGCTAATTCTTGTTCATCCATAGAATCGAGAAAATGATAACCCCTTCGTTCTCGGAGTAATTTGTCAGCTGCTTGGAATGAATGCTCGTTAGACCTTATATTAATTATAGGTGTTTGGAAATTCCTGTTATTATCTGGACATATCGGACGTATCGGGTCAATAAGACATCTATTACTATTACAAGATCTTCCTCTACCCACATAGGCTATGGTGTCTGACTGTCCTGTGGACAGTCCTGATCCTTCTTCCTCGCTTTGTTCGAACTGGTCTACCGCTAATCTTTCTTCGTGTAGGCGTTCTATTTCTTTACGGATCTTTCGGCACATGGCTATTATACAATTTTGCTTATCATGTCTCCCTTCTGATATATTCTGGCTCCATCCGGTTAAGAATTTGCATTGCTTCCGGGTCTACCCCCGGTCGGTCTTGATTTCTGATCACACAATTTATGAGGAAACGTAACAGTTCCCCCTGTATCTCCACTTTCTGGTATTCCATAGCTCTGTTAATACATTCAGAATCTCGCCCTGTTTGGACAAAATGATATATATTATCTAGATGCGCAGTCATTCCTGGTAACTTCCCTAAATACACTGCGGCTCGTCTGATACGCAATGATGCCATGATCATTTCGTCCTCTTTGCCGGGCACAGGGTCATATCTACAATCTACAAGAAGTTCCTTAAGCGTACGGGCATTTATGAGTTTGGGGGTACGTGAATGTGCTGATTCTTGAAAGGTAAGTTTATTTATTCTGGGTGGCGTAGAAAAAATGTTGGCAGCACCTCCCGTAGCCCCATCTGGGGCATCGGGTGTGAAAGGGTTCGTTGAACGTGATACAGCAACTATAGGTGTGGACACAGCTATAGAAGTAGCTGTAGGAACAGATGCAGAAACAGATGTGCTTGCCGGAATTTGTTGCGGTAGAGATACCGGTACTGGATCTTGGCGTTGAACCTCCCTAGCAGGCGGTCTATGTGGGGCGGAATTAGCATACTCGGGTGCTGCGTCATCTAAATATGAGGAAAGAAAAACATCTTCTGCGGTTCTAGGATGCCCCTTAGGATGTACCTTTATTGGAAACAATGGGGGTGGCAAGTCTTTTGGTATCTCTGGAGTAGCCTTAGGTAATCCTTCGGCCAGAAGGGGATACATACCATTCATAAGGGCATTTCTTTGTCTGTCTACTTGTTCTGATTTCACTCGGGTACCTTCTTCAATTAATAGATTTTCTCGAACTTTATTTGAATTCTCTCTATTTCTCTCTTCCTGTCGGAGTGCTTTTTCTGTACGTCTATGAGATTCTTTACGCCATAACTCAACGGCGTCTTTCTGTGACTGTCTGACTTTCCTTTTCCATAACTCTTCCTCTACTTTCATGATGCACTCTGCATCCCAGGTCCCCGCTGTGGGCCACCTCTGACTTTCTGGTAATTCCTTGGTGTAGTCTACCCATAAATCAAGAAATAATATAGCGTCTAAACCATGTTTATGATACATGAAGTACCCTGGAGTGTCCCTAGGAGGAATAGGAACGGCTTCTTCGAGTACCCCTTTTCTTGTTGTGATCTGTCTTAATTTCGAGAAGAGCGGCATATTGAGAACTGATCTGATACTTGGTTTTAAACAAACTTAATACAGTAAACACGATAATGAACAGTCATTCACACCACAACATGCAGAACGTACTTAAAACATTTAACATTTAACATTTACCTGAACAATCAATAATGATGACGATCTAAGGAAAACTTAATCACTAAAACATAATACTCGACTTTAACTGAATTATTCTGAATTTATATACTTGATATACTAGATATACTGCTAAACAGTACAGATACACTGCTGAAACAGTGCAGACCGGATTTGTGTACCCAAACCCGTCTTGACCGGCACAAACTATGTGCACGTCAGAAAGCCTCCCCAGTAATGGTACTCACCGGGTAGCTCGGAAACGGAAGGCCTCGGAAACTGAACTGAACTTGAACCGGACTGGACTCGACTCGAACACTGCGGAGACTGGACTCGACTTGGGACTTCGGAAACTGGTGGGCCTCTGTATACCTCGGATCTTGCTCTCTCAGCTAGGCTCTGGTCGGGATACTTCGCACTTCTCACCGCCTCGTCTGGGTGTTGATCGCAGCCTCAGTCGCCCCCGCTTGACCGGAGGGAGATACAGGAAATCCTGCTGGTACGCGTTATTGTCCGTCCAGCTGTGGCAGGAGACCGGGCCTGCAACTCACCGCCGGCGCGTGAGATGAGAAAGTGTCCCTGTTCGGGCGCCATTCATGTGGTAAATAATTTAATTACCGGGACTTAATTTGATACAGAAACATAATAAAACAGCTCAGTAAATAAGAGGCAGAATCCGTGGTATTAGAGGTTCGGAATGGGCTTTATTCCAATGGTCGATTATAATCGGTTGCTCCAAGTTCCATCACCACGAAGGTTCAGGAAGTGAAGTACATACATCATTGACAAGAAATCGTTTTTATAGAACATACATTACAATGAAACAAATGCGGGAGGCGTAACAATTGATAAGGAAGATAATAATTCACATGCGTAACCGAAAATGGGCGTAATGAGGAGTAAAAAGGAACATAATTGGTTATGACGTCATATATAGGTGGATCTATAAGATTATACTTGGCATAGATGCGCGCGCAGCAGCATGACGTGTGATTGACGTGCAACTAGGGGGTGAAGGGGACTTGACATTTAGCTCTACATGTGGCGACAGAAGTCTGGAGGGTCAAGTCAACCTAATCCCAAATCATATCTAACATCCTATGTTTAAAGAACTAAGTTATCCAAAAGAGAGGTCTCTTCGAGTAGAATCTTATTCCATACTGACTATACTGACCATTAGTGCGTGTACAAGCGTCTAAGTGTCTACACTGGATGCGAGGGGGTAGGAATATTCCATGGTAACAGGGCTATGAATTACTTGCATAAAGACAGAGAAGCCGGGCCTTGGCTCGGTAGCTGGAAGAATGTTTACTTAAACTGCTAGACAGGAATGCATCGGGCAGGGAACGGAGCAGATAATTTCGGAAGTGAAATACAGTTTTTGGCAAGCAGCAGGCTTCGTGAGCCGCGCAGAGAATGAGACAAAGTTCATGGTCACAGATGCAGGCTCAGACTGGAGCTTTCAGAGGCAGAAGGCAAGAAGAGTTCGATGACAGAATCAGGGCCTACTTGCCTGGACTGTAAAATGGCATAAGTGAACCATATAAAACCGGTGGCCTTTCATACTTAGGAATGGAATATCCGGCCTATTCATGGCGGATCTGACAGAGGACATGTTGACGGTGGACGCACATGTATTTGCGTCTTCATAACTGGAACTGGAGGGAACATACATGTACTTGTGATTCATACATGGAACCGTTGGGGTCCAAGATAGGGGACATAACTGATCAGAGAAATCCATATTTCCACAGAATGCCTCAAGGGTGAATTAATCTGGCATTGTACACACCAAAAGATGGCGCTTAACAAACTTTACTTACCCACGAATCAGGGAGGTCTTAGAGTGCCGAACTTTGAGCACTATTAACTGGCTTCCAAACTGCGATGGGACATGATCCATCTACTACACACCCCTGTTTGAAAGCCCTGCTGCCTAATCCCATGCTTTTACGGATCATGCTTTATTGCTACCGGCATTGCTATCTTTTCACCAAAGCAATACTGCCATATGCTCCCTCACTAAAGCAATACTGCCATATGCTCCGATGCAGCCTATCCTGGGCACACTGCATGGAATATCAGACACTTCCATGGTGGAAGTGACCCCTTGGCATGAGGAGGGACTTCACAGACTGGGTGACCTGTTCAGTGACAGCACTCTTCTTCCCTGAATGACCCTAAAAGCTAGTAATGGAGTCCCTCCTGGCCAATTCCTGCTCTATACTTCCCTCATCAGGGTGCTCAACACACACTGGCACTGACTTGCCAACTCCTTACGCTCATAAGCTGTGACAACCTTCACGTCCGTGCGTCACCAGTGGGGTGATGAATTGGACCACCCCTGCACAGACAATTAATGGCATTCCATACTGGCATACCCAGCCCTGATGTCTTGCAATTCGTGATTTAGGCTCATACAATTCTACATAACACATAGGGCCTACCTCACCCTCCCAAGATACACCAATACTTTCACCGTACAGAAGCAGCCTGTCCCCACTGTCATTTCCCTGATGCAGACGTCTTCCAAATGTTCTGGGTGTGCCCATCCCTTTGCACGTACTAGCAGTAAGTCACTGCTTGCCTGGTAAGCTGCACAGGGCGGGCCTCATTGCACACATAGGAGATATTCCTCTTGGGCATGATCCCTTGATCAAAGACAAATAGGGTTACCTCCTGTTTTATTGATTTAAGCCTTCTGCTTGCTGATGGAACTTACCAGTTCCCCCTAAGATTTCTGCCTGGGGATACTCTCACTCACAAATCGAATTGGACTGGCTTTCGAGACAGAAGAATATTGTGTACTGATCTACCTACTACTTTAAAGGATACATAAGATGGACGATGTCTGCATAATCTTACTCACTAACAGTTTGTGTTAAATATGTTCCACAATGAACATCCGACTAATTGAGACAAAAAAGAATTTTGATGAGCCCTGAAGAAGTCCGTGTTTGGACGAAACGCGTTGGCGGTTGCATATATGAATAAAGATGAAAAATCAACTCCAACTGAATAACGTCATTTCTTTGTATAAGCATACAATTTATTGATAACTGTACCCAATTGTGGGTTGTTGAGAACACTTACAAGTGTGCAGGGCCACCTTTTGTTGGATACTCTATGGGGACCTGGGCTCAGGCTGAGAGTGTAGCCTTGCACAGGAATGAGGTCAGGGTTATACGTAAATATCCAGCTGAGACAACCTACTAATCGAACTCCACTCTGCTCTACCGAATACGGAGGATATAACGGTGGCTCCTCAACCCCCTGTCTCACCACCACACACCCACATAGCCACATAACACACCGTACTGTAAAAAAACGTGCCTAGCCTCACCCCCCTTGTATACAGATGGCTGCACTCACCTTTCCTTACTGATAGGCATTCCTCAACCCATGGAGCGAATACGGGCCTGTTTGCGTGCTTGTTTATCTGTTTTACGCCCCTTCCTGCATTTCCTTCTCCCCCTTGTCAGCTTCTGGGTATTTTATGATCTCTCTACTTTGCAGTGTTGTCAAAAGGTCTACTGCACATATTTTAGAGCACCTGTATATTCCAATGTACCTATCACTTATCCTGAATGTTACTTTAATTGGCTTGGACATGTAATTGCTGTTAACACCACTGTGCTGACACTCCTATACTGTACCTTCTGTTTCCTGTGTATCCATTGAATGTATGCATTTAAAAAGAAAGATGGGTTAGGGCTGATCACCATGATAAAGATAGTAAGAATGACCTCTTGAATCAGGAGATATACTCCTCAACCAATCATCTTATTATAAGATCATAAATGATCTTCTTTCCAGTTCCCAAATCGCAAGGAGAGCAAAAGCAAGACGCCATCAGCCACAGGCACCCCTTAGTGTTTTATAGCCCCAAGAATAATAAGAGAGTGACTGTTGCAGGAGAAATACCACTCAAATATCCTGCTCAGTCATAAATCATACAGGATCCATTGTGCACCTTAAAAGTTGTGAATAGCATGTAGGACCTGTGTTACATTCAGATTTATTATTAACAAAGGTAGTGAGCCTGACAGAAGCTGTGTCTGAATGTTATATCCAATTTAAAATGTATGCTGATGACACATGAATTTATTTTTGCATGTAAACGTAAGATGAATAAATATCACTGAATATCAGAATCATATCTGGTCCTGGTTGGTCAGGAATACACTACCCATTGACTAGTTTCAACTGCTGCTGAGGGATCTCTCCCAGAACAAAAAAGTAAACGTCCGAAGGTTAATTCCTTAGGTAGGCTTTTCATAGTCCATACAGATAATGCCATAGGTCAGATTATTTTTTCTCAAATTATCTTGTTGTGAGAAATAACTCTTCCAAACCAGCATCTAGTGAGAGATAATCGCAAGGGTTATGCAGCTGTTCTCTTCAAGAAGACCCTGAAGACAAGATAGTTCAAAAAAGCCTTACCCAAATGTCCCACCAAATCTGACATTTGATCATCAATGATAGAATCAGCATTCTAAATGATCTGAAAGGAACATCACCTGAGATGCTTTCCAGTAGGCATTATGACCGCACAGTGGGCCACAAACCAACCTTCAAAATATAAGGATAAACTCACCTTAAGGGATGGAGACCTGTGTGTGGATTCTTTTGGACTCGGCTTCAGGCTTGAACACTAGCAATCATACACTACCACTCAAAAGTGTGTAAACAACAGCTGAAGTTGAAGGAAAGGCCTCAAATGGATCCCTGGCTTTCAGTAAAATTTAACTTATTAGGAAAATCTGCAGATTCATACAACTGTTAAAAATCAAGGTTGCACATGGTAAATCTCCAGATGTTTTACTTTTTGAATGCTAGAAAACAGTCATCAATTTTGATATGCACTTTAACAAGGCATATTCTTTACTCCCAATAGAGCCTTGTTGACAAGGTACTGCTGTGACATTCTGGCAGGTCGCGAGGCTGCATTTGAAAAGTGATAAAGTTTAATAACTCATAAACTGTACATTGGCTGAAGGAGTACAGAGCAGACCCTATCTGGCATATCTGTACTGATGTCAGATTGCCAGGGAATATTTAACTTTTAATAGTACAGCCAAAATGTATTCTAGTTGACCCTTGTGAGAGCAGGGAAGGAAACTTTTGAATTCAGCTGAACCTCATCTAAAAGTAAATGTCCAATAAAATATGATATTTGGATTGGTGGCAACAAATACAATTCTATTTGCTGAGTCATAAAGATTCTGGCTCAAAATTCACAAATCTGATTTTGTTAAGGATTATATTCTTATCATGTCAGTAGGTAAATGAAAGCTTAATTACCCTTTGCAGCAGCAGAGACTCAATAAGAGACAGTGCTCCTGGGAACCAGCTGTTCTTTGTGGCACAAAACAATTCATACAGCATCAATTTAAGGAGGAGGCGGAGAGTTGGGTTTTGCCATTAATCTGTCACCAATACTCATCTCTTCAAAGAGCACTATCGACCCCCACACAGTAGTTCTAGGATATCCACCTTATTGTAATTGACCTTGAATAGCAGTCCTGGGTTCTAGCCCCCATTCAGCATTCCATTGCTCCCTTGATAGGGTTGTGCTGCAGAAGCACCCTTACATATGTACATGCCCATATTCATAATTGTCTCTCATACTGACCCTATACGTGCCCTTTGTCAGTAGGGTAGCTGTCTGGACTCACCGTTTTTTTGCACCATCGATATTACATTTCAATCTCCTTCCTATATGGAGTATCTCTGGAGTGCAGGCAACAATGTTTGTATCCAGGGCGAGGTTTTGCTTTGAAAGAGGGACTTTGAACATTTTGGTTTGGATAGGGCACAGCTAAGAAGATTTATTTTACCAATGCCACAACCTGCAGAAGTCCTGATTTTTCAGCAGAAAGAGAAAGAAGAGGGTCACCTGAAGGTCAACTAAGAAATACTTTTGCATGTACCTAACATTAGCATGCTAGCCTGTACTCTTGAAAACCTCGTCCTGGAGTCACAAACTCATGGGTACAAGTCTGGAAGAGAGAGAACTTACATACGATACATGCTGAGGAAATAAGAAGAGTGCTGCCCTAACTTCTACCTGAGTCTCTGCCTGTAGGCGTATAGAATCAGAGTTAAAGATCCTAGCTCTCTCATTCACTCCCAGGTCGAGACGAGTAGGTGGTTGGCTATAGTCTCTGCTTTGCCTGAAGCTAACATTAGGAACCTGAAAGTGATATGTGTGAGTTTTCAGCCTTGTGGAAAAGATTCCAGTGGCAAACGATCCACCAAAATCTGGGACCTTCTTACCAGCAACACATCGACCTTCTCTTCATGACTGAAACATGGCTCAACCCAGCCTCCAACCCGGACATCGCCACAACCAACCCACCCGCCTACAAAATCATACATCAGTGCAGGACCCACAAACCAGCAGAGGACTTGCGAACATCTACAAAAATACAATTGACTGACCACCTCAACAGACTTGGACACCAACCTCATGGAACACCTCCACTTCAAAATACGAACGGACCACAATGGCACCCTTAATGGTACCCTCGCCTACCGTCCCCTGGCCCCCGAATTGAATACTGCAACCACATGGCAGTCTTCCTCGGTCCCTTCTGCATCAGATCAATTAACTACATCCACCTAGTGGGACTTAATTTCCACTTGGAAGGCACCCCAGACTCTAACTCCATCGCCTTCCTCAACAGCCTTAGCAACCTCAGACTCACCCAGCTCGACCAAGGACCAATGCACACAGCAAGCCTCACCCTCAACCCTATTTTCTCCTCCAACAAAAGGATCACCATCACCCATGTGACCCCACTCACATGATCCAACTACTGCATCATACATTTCAAGATATTAGCCCACCAAGCCACCCTACCAGAAAAACCCAAAGCACCATCAAGACACTAGGGCATAAAATCTGAGGAAAACTGGACCAAGACCCTACGGGAACACCCACCCAACCACACAAGGTAATTCAATGTGAACACTGAGCTCTTCAAAAAATGGGTCACTGACTGCCAACCGCACTGCTCCCATCAGAAATAACACCTGCAAAAAATAACACACAAACCTGCTGGTACATGAGCTGCCTCAGGGAGTCCAAGTGCCACTTCAAACAACTTGAGAGAAAATGGAGACTTGACAAAAACACCACTGCAAGATCCACATAGAAAATGCGCCCCAACCTCTACCACCAACAACTATGAGAGGCAAAGAAAAAGGTCCTATCAGACTGAAAGCCAGCTCCAACAGCGGTAAAGAACTCTTCACTATTGTCAAGAAGTTCTCAAATTTCGAAGCTGCTAACAACAACATCATCCCATCTCAAGCACTCTGCAAAGACCTATCAAACTATTTTGAACCAAAGATTGCCATGATCTACACCACATATGACCCACAGCATACCAATACAAACTCTCCTAACCAGCTGGACACCTCCTTAATTGCCAGACAGAAGCTAAGCAACTGAATGCCCCTCTCAAATGAAGAAACCACTGCCCTGATTAATACAAGCCACTCAGGAGTCCCCTCAGACCCATGCCCCCACTTCATATACAATCTTGGGAGAACAATCATCTCCCCGGCACTCACCGCTATCATCAACATCTCCATAACCACTCCCACCTTTCTGTCGTGCTGGAAAAATGCAGAAGCCAATGCCTTATTGAAGAAACCAACAGCAGATCCCAACCCCCTAAGCAGCTAAAGACCAATCTTGCTCCTGCCTTTTCTAGCTGCAGTCATGGAGAAAGCCGTGGTTAATTTGAGCTGGTGGTTTCCGGTGCCCAGCACTGGCACATAATCATCAACAGTGGTGCTTTTCAAGAGTACCAGTTAAGAACACATTAATTTATGGTAGGCATGGGCAAATTAAGTGATTTGCCCAGAATCACAGGATGTTGAGCCGATGCACAGACTCAAACCTGGTTCCCCAACTCTGAAGTCAGCAGCTATGGGCATTATGCAACATCCTCTCCCCAATTTCATGGTTCTGTATTTGGTGATACTAACAGGAGAAATGAGCTGGTGCAAGCTGCCTCCTGACAAAAGACCTGGCAGTTATTTATTTTTACAAATTAACCACTGGGAGAAAAGCCATCAATACCCAACTGGCAGACCATCTAGAACTCCACCAACTCCTAGACAACTCTCAATCAAACTTTCACACCAACCACAGCACAGAAACAGCCCTTATTTTGGCCACCGATTACAAAACAAGCTTCCTTGACCAAAGAGTAACAGCCGCACTCGTCCCCTTCAACCTCTCCACAGCTTTTGGTGTGGGCTCCCACTAGTCACTCATCAGAAGGTTTCAGCACTAGGATATCTGTGGACCGTTCCTCACGTGGATATCCTCCTTCTTCAGGGACAGAGTTCAATGAGTTAGACTTCCCCCTGCACCTCAGAATCCAACAAACTCATCTATGGAGTTCCTCAAGGATCATCGCCCATCCCAACACACTTCAACGTCTACATGATGCCCCTCGAGAAGCCCAAGGCATTAACATAGTATCCTACACTGATGACACATAGCTCATCCTCTCCCTTACTGACTCAACCAGCACCACCAAAGCAACCTTGGCCAAGTCCATGAACAAGGCCACTGCTTGGATGAAAAACAACTTCCTCCAGCTCAACACAGACAAAACTGAAGTCCTAATCTCCGGCAAGAACCACTCCCTCTGGGATGCCTCTTGGTGGCTCTCTGAACTTGGCCCCCCACCCATCTCTGGGGACCATGCCAAGAACCTCAGGACCATCCTGGACACCAACCTCTTAATGAGCGGACAGATCAACGCCATCTCCTCATCATGCTTCCGCATCCTATGAAAGCTATGTAAGATTTTCAAGTGGATCCCACTGACTACCAAACGAACAGTCACCCAGGCTCTGATCACAAGTAGACTTGATTACAGAAAACGCCCTCTACATCGGAATCCCAGTCCATGTTCTATGCTGACTCCAAACCACCCAAAACGCCACCCCCAGACTCATCCTGAACATTCAGCAAAATAATCACATCTCTCCACACCTCAATAATCTTCACTGGCTCCCAGCACAGGGAAGATGGAAGTTTAAAATACTCACCCACACCTACACAGTTCTCCACAACACAAGTCTAGTTTACAATGGTGTGTGATCGTAGGCAACGGCGGACACAGTGACTGCACTATCCCGATGTGTACCCTTAGTGTTAACATCCGTAATTTCTATGGGGAAGGTGTGCGTTAGCCACTTCCAGCACCTGCCGTTGTTTGGTGCTAGCTGCTGAGCAGAGAAATACTGAATTCAGGTTTTTGGAGTGGCGCACTACCAATGTATGCACAAAGTTGTTTTCACAATGAGTCGCAAAGTCTTTATAGTTGGTAAACCAATAATGTCTTTTATTGGAAAATGTTTGACATTTTTTAAGATGATTGTCAGCCAACGCGTTTCGTTCAAAGATGAACTTCTTCAGGGCATGTGAGAGTGTTGTCTTGTGTGCACTGTAGCGTGTTGCTTGCTAGTCCGGGCCTCCTTGATAAGGGCTCGTGGTCTTGTAGATCAAAGAAAAGCTGCAGCAGCAAAGTTTGCTCCTTTGCATCATGGTACAGGCAGTCCACAATTTGCACTCCCCTCAATGTTGACTGTAGTGCTACACCAATGTTTGGTGTAACACTATAGTCCACACCGAGTGTGGAGTAACACTACAGTCAACACTGAGGGAAGTGCACATTTTGGTTTGCATGTACCATGATGCAAAGGAGCACACTTTTTTGGGATGTGATGTAGTGTCTGGCCAGACCCTGTTCCCTGTTCAAACTGATTTTCATGACCTCCTCTACCATTTATCTTACGTTCCTAATGTTCCTTTTTGTAAAATTCCATTCTGGCCCATTGATTCCATTTTATTCAGCCCCAGCCGGAGATTCCGCCCCGGTTGCAGAGATTCCATCCCAGAGGCGGAGTTTACAGCCCGAGCCAGAGCTTATGGCCCGAGTCGTAGGTTAGACTTTTGTCTCAGAATGCCTTCGTGAATCGGGCTCGATATTTCTCTACTTTCCAATTTTGATCTTCAGTGCCAGTTAGTGAACAGATTTATACCCTTTTGATTACAAATCAGTTTGGACCTGTAAGTTCTATATTTATTAACTGTATTGTTAATTGTTATTTTGCTTAAAGTTATATTGTCTTTTTTAATGCTAGGTTCCATTTGGGTCTCTCTGATTAGGAAGCCTGGGAGTTCTATCATCATTTATATCAAGACAGTAGTCTGCCTCCTATTACCTGACCGGCAGATTCTTTGTTTGTGTTTTTCAACGTAAATATGATTCCACTTGTCAACGGTCCTTGGTCCCTCTACAACGAAACCCACATTTATACCCATGATCCTCAACTACGGCTACAGGCTGGATCTTGCAATTAACAAACAGTAACAGATTGTTTTTTTACATGTTCAGCTAAGGATGTCCCACAGTTGGATCAGCCTCAACTCATCATCAACTACGGGTTCCCTGCTAGGTTTATTATGCTCTACATTTTTAATGTTAAACTAGACCACGTCTGATATTCACTAGTTTACCTCCTTCAGCTTGTAGACAACTTCCTGAAGTTGCAAAGTGGACTAAAAGTTATCTTTTCAAAATAGTAAATGATCCTGTCAGGGCATAGGACTCTTACATAATTTTCTTCTCCCTTTGCTCATTCTCTATTATATTTAGAGCTCTGGAGCTGTGGCAAACGAGTATGTATGAAATCCCCACATGAAAAATATATATAATAAATACAATAAACTGTGTTGTACTCGTATGAGCTTGAGAAGAACTCAACATTATAGTTATTAACATTTTGAATTTGGGGCCTGATTACGATGGTGAAAGGCCTGCCACCGACAGCCTGTCGGTTGTGGGCGCTCCGCCACCGTACTACGGTTTTCCGTCCGCCAGATTACCAAGGCGGGCGGAAACGTGGCAGTCGGAAAGACCAGTCGCCACGGTTCTGACAGGCGGTCATTTTCCGACCGCCTGTTGGAGCAGCCCTACTGGCCAGCATGGCGGCAGTGCCTGTCAGGCACCAACGTTGGAATTATAGTATCCCTTTCCGCCGGTCATTTCACGGCAGTCAACCCGCCATGAAACAGCAGATGAAAAACTGACTAGAGGGCTCCCCTTAATCCCTTGGCCAGGGGAAAGAGCACTGGGGGGCAGCTATGGTGCCTCCCTACATTTCCCTGCACCATTTGGCAGGAACTGCATGGTGTATCAATACAAAAAAGGGGGGACCAGGAGCCAGTTATGGTCCAGTGCCTGTGCTCCGAACACGAAATGTGTAATCAAAAGGGGGACACTGTTCCGGTAGAGGGGTACAACATGTCACTCACTCGCTACAAGGAAAATGGGGGAATGAAAAAGAGGGGGAAAGGAGAAAAGTGTAAAGTCTCCTAGGTGTTAGCACCAACTTATAAGAGGGAGGAACTACTCTTGTCTCTTGTTGCCCTCATGCACCCCGAAGGATGTCATGCTTCATCATCGGGCGTTTGCTCCTCGTCAGGCCGGCTCTGCAATGCCCAAGGGTCCACCGAAAGGTCACTTTGGAGGAGATTTTTTTAGAGAACAGCCGTTTGATGCATGCGGGTGTGTGGGTGGGTCCTCTTGGAGGGTGGTGTAATGCGTGCAACGTGAGTTTAAACTGCCTAAGGATTACCCAATTTTTTTTTTATGTGGCGATACCCTTGACAGAGTAAAAAACCTGTAGGTTGTGTGTTACCCCAATAGGCTTAATGTGCCCAGGTAACTAGAATGATAAGGAGGTAATGGTGCCTGCCACGTAGTGCAGGAAATTATAAGCAGTGCATTTTTAACATTGCGGCGGGTGCTGCAGCTAGCTGCACTCGCTGCAATGTTAAATATAGCAGATGCGACTGCCACAGTGGCGGTCTCATCCTAATACCCCCTGTGGGACCGCCGGCTTGTAGGCAGGCGGTCCCACTCCCCGACACGATGGCGGATGGACTGAAGTCCGCCCGCCATCGTAATGACCCCCTTGATTCTCATCCCCAGTAAATAAGACCTTCTTTATAACCTCTGTGAATATTCTGGTGCACGGTTCTTACTTTACATAACAGAGCAGGTATTTGTAAAGATAAACTTAAATGAAAACACATCAAGTATACCGACAGCTCAGAATCACTGGATGAAAAGTTATACAGGAATCTGATGGAGGATGACCCAAAAAATATAGGGGCAGATTTATGTTAGACTTGCACCACTTTTACGCCGCCGTTGCATCACTTTTGTGACGCAGCGGCGGCGTAAACCATGTGCCATGTTACGCCTTATTTACAACGTGACGCATCTAGGGAGATGCGTCACGTTGTAAAGCCCTGCGCTACATTAAACCTGCGTCAGGTTTAATGTATGCAGGGTGGGCGTTCCATCGGAAAAAGCCCCGGAAAAGTGACGCAGTGAAATCTACAAGATTTCACTCAGTCACTTTTCCGACGCTGCTGCGTCAAAACCTTGCGCCTGCTTGAAGCAGGCGTAAGGCATGACGCAGCATGTTAGGTATGGGCAGCCCCCAAACATTGCTGGAGTTGCGTCGTGCTTGCGACGTGACTCCAGCAATGCGCTGCCCTTACGCCATCAGATACGTCACGCATCTGTTTATCCTTGTGCCACGATGCGCTGCATTGTAAATGCGGCGCATCTGTGGTGGCGCAAGGGTAAACTTGCATGACGCATCTTTCCTAGCGCATCCCTGCTGATTTGCAGGGATGCGCCAGGAAACATAAATCTGCCCCATAGTTCCTGACATGGAGTTGAGTGTTAACAAAATTTCCTTTAATTTCCGAGAAAGTATTAAATTAGGAGCCATGTTTAATTTGTGCCATTCTTTGCAGGTATGGCCCATCAGCACTTTTTTCTTGGGGCCAGCACTTGTTTTTACAGACTTTGAGCCAGAACAAGAGAGGGAAAATCACAAAGGGGGAAAGAAGGAGGAAGTGAAAAGATGGAAAAACAGCAACAAAGGGAGGAAGCATTGATAAAAAAGAGTCTGCAAGAGTGCCATAAAAAACAGGGATTGTCGGTTGAAGGATTAAAGATGCAGGAGGTGGAATCAAGACTATGGTGTCTTTATTCGTAAAAACCTGCTTTCCTTTCATGTTCAATAGAAGAATGAGCTCATGAGTGTCAGAGTAAAAGATATTGATTTGCAGCACCTTTTCTTTTAGCTCAAACTTCCCTGGCTCCATAAGTTACACACTGAGCGAGTTTTCACCTGGCATTCGGATAAGAGAAAGCTTTTCACTTCTCCATACTGAAAAAAAGAACATACCAGGACTGAGATTGATTTTGGCCTAATTCCCAGTGTTGTTCATTGTGCCATTTTGTTGATAAGTGCGGATATTGATCGAAAGTTTGACTTAAGTTTTCAAATCAAACCTGGAGAGAGCAAAGGATGATAACGGGGCTGAAATACAGGGTATTAAGAAAAAAGTATTTTAGAATAAGAATATACATTGTTTTTAATTTAGGCTGGGCATAAGGTTGTTGCTTTAAAAAATGGTTGTTAGGGATTCTGTAATAAGAGCGTGGAGTGAAAGATGAATAATTTTGTTGTATTTTTTTTGTATACGATGTGAAACACACGGCATAAATGGATTCAAAATATAAACAAATACTAACAAAAATATCGAGCACCAAGGGTCAGACTAGGAAAAACTGTGCCCGGGCACCAAACTATAAGTTGCCCTCATTAGGGAACCAGATAGCCAAAGTATCACATTTGCAGATCAGGCCAGTTTTGAACTGGTAAAGAGACAATGTATAGTTATTTTGCAATATGTGGAAGACTGCATGGAATGAGCTGCTGCAGACAAAGTTTGTTTTAATATCAGGGAAATCAATAGTAAAATTGGCCTGCCTTGCCATAAAATCAACCTACAAACTGCTAAAAACCAGCCACACACAGAATCGGTTAGACCAGCCTTCGGGCACTACCTGATTGCTGTATAGGCCCATAAGACCCTGCTAGCACCTATTTTGTTACCATCACAATAACGTGATGCAAATGGAGACAAAAGACCCTTGATGCATATGCTTATTGCAAATATGCTTTTTAGGATATCTAAGAGATTGCTTGCCAGTCTCCCTACTACTGTTTTGCCGCACTCAGTCCTATGGATCGTCAGCACCATTTGGCTAATGCAGATCATCCTAACCCTAAATGTACCACTTTGGAAAGTTCCCCCGTACTGATGGATTTTCAACAGTGATAGGTGGAATTTAGTGCATGAATGTCACTCAAATCCTGATTCGTTGAATCACGACTGCAAGTGCTGACCCTCAGTGCACCATGTTGACGTTATAAGTGTAATTTATAACAGGGAGAAAATTACATATATGTATATTTGCTAATAGTTGTATTGGTCACCACATGTGCAGTGCACATTTGCACTGCACTTGTAGGATTTTATGATAAATGTTAAAGGGCAGATTTATCAAAATGTCACACAACACAATACAGCAAGTCATCTTTTTTTTTTTGCAGAGTTTTATATAGCGCAAACTTGACCCGAAACCAATCAGGTATCAGAGCGCTATACATAGCGCCAGTTATGTTACATGAGGACACACATTCATTTTTTGTTAGGCACGGGGAGATTAAGTGATTTGCCCAGAATCACAGGAGGTTCAGTGTCATTACTGAGACTCGAACCCAGTTCCCCAGGTCCGAGGTCGAGCGCCCTAGCCGTTAGGCCAACTCCTCTCCCCAATCTTGCTGGCATGTGTGACAGGGAGACAGCAGGAATGCGCCATTTCTACTAAGAGATACCACTAAGTGCTGACTAGCATCAACGCAGGCCTCTTGCGAATGGTGTTAGGGTGCCTGCATTACAGGCACGGCTGTTCTGTTGCAGGGAGGTACACCTTCCTGCACAAAAACAATCCTTAGCATGCTTATCCTTTTTCTAGGTGTGCAGCACACAAAGAGAGAGGAAATAACGAGGAGAAATGAAGATAGTTCTCCTTGTTATGCCTCTGTTGGGAAGGCATGTGGCATTTGGACGCAATCCCAGGCTCACTACCCTTAGTAAATCTGGGATTGCATCATAATCTATGGGTGGATGCAAAGGAACGCCATGTTCCACCCATGGGACGCCTTCCCAACACAGAGTAACGCAAGGCATCGATTTGCACTTCCTTGAGTTACTCTAGATTTACTAAGTCCAGAAAGCCACTGAAGGTGGCTTTGTGAGGCTTAGTAAATCTCACTTAAGCCTATGCGTTGCCTTGTGTTCACCTTGCATGACGCATCAGCAACACAAGGGCTTAGTAAATGTGGCACTATGCAAGGACATACACAAAACTTGAATTAATACACCCCTAGCCTCCCTAGCAAAAAATCAAAAAAAGGAACAATAAGAACAATCATTTCAGCCTGTGAAATATATCCTTGGTGTTGACTATATATAGGTATCTAAACAGTTTCTTAATTTATGGAGTTGTTTAGAGCTTAAGGATCATTTCAGAGGCGGCTAAAGAAAATGAACTGTTTGCATTTCTGTTGCATGCAGAAAAAAGTGGTATTCAAACTCTACTCTTTCTTATCTCGGGGGCATTTAAAACTTCGTAGCTCTCATGTCACTTGAGCTGCACACAGTAACAGACATCACGTCACGATTGACTAGTCACTTCAAAGCATGCAAAAGATTGCAACGCAATCCTTCTGGTCATGTGGTAGATATATAGTAGTGATAAAAGGAATGAATTCGGCGAAATTAACAGCTAATGTAGACAGTTTTCTAAGCTTAGCTTGACATAACCCTGTCTGGAATTCACTGGCAAAAGATTGTGAGTTCTTTTCTGGCTTGGTGTCAGTGCCTTTGAGCCTTGATTGAAAACAGTTTCCATATTTTAACAAGCTACAATTTAACAGCTCTGCTACAAGTTTGAAGGACTAAATATAGCTAAATCCTTCAAAATTAATCAGAATTGTTTCCAGTTCGTCATTATTCTCCTGTAATGGTTTAAATATGACACCAACTTGGCCTGGAAGACAAAAGACCTCCAATACCTCAAGAATTTGGAAATATTTTTTTGTTTTGCTTCTGTTTTCAAGTTCCCCTGTGAGTTTAAGGCCTCCTTAGAAATCCACTGTAAAAACTAAGGGGCAGATTTATCAAACTTTTACGCAGCGCAGTAAGACACCTAGCTGCGCTGCATGAAAGGGAAAGTGTAGGAGTGAGCCGTATTTAACATTATACTGCGCATTCTTATCCTTTCCTAGCGCTGGATCCCTTTTGGCTACCTAGCACCAACGCAGACACTCTGGCACCGTGGCGCAACAGTGCCTGCATTGTAGGCAGGATTGTTTATGTGCAGAAAGGGGAACCATTCTGCACAAATAATATCTTCAGAGGCATTTCCCTCTTTCTAAGTGTGCTGCAGACTTACAAAGAGGAAACAATGAGAAGAAATAAAGATATTTCTCCTGTTTGAACCTCCCCCGGAAAGGCTTAGCATTTTGACACATTGCCGGGTTTACCAGTGTTGGGAAATCTGGGAATGCACCAAAATGCATGGAAAGATTTGTGGGAACACCCATGCTCCACTCATCGAGCTCCTTCATGGGGTGGAGTAATGGAACGCATTTGCGCTGCGTTGCATTACTCCATATTTATCATATGCTGGGTCATGCAAGATGGCCTTGCGTAGCTTGAAAAGTCGTATTTTAGTATTGCTTTGCCCGTGCGCCCCCCTTGCGTGAGGAATGGATGACCCAACAGTCTGATAAATATGCCCCTGAGTGCTGAAACACTCATTAGTTTCTGTTCTGCCTGCTTGAAACTTAAATAAAATAAACAAAAAAAGATGTAGAACTGAAAAGAAGATGCAGCAAAGTTCCATATTTTCCAGAATTTGCAATGCGTAGAAGTGAGCACAAAACATGAGCAAGTGCTATGAGTAACCAAAGTCTAAAGCAACACAGTGATGGCACATTATTAGGTTTCGCCTACAGCGCATATGTACTGTCAGCAAAAGTTATTGCAAATACAAAAAACCTTGAAAATGGGCTTAGAACCAGCCCATTACTTACCATTGGTTGGCTTCCACATCGCTCCCATTTCCTTACTGGTCACAGCTCCTGCCAGCTGCTCACCTCCTCCTGCATTCTTCCGGGGCTTCTATGCCTGCCATGGAGCATGGGCCTAGCACAGATTCCTGTTTACAGCCAGTATCTTTCCACCGGCTGCATGCTATTCCAAGTACTCTTTTTTTAACTTTTGGCCATGCACACTAAAAGAGTGTATGGCACTGTATGGTCTCCACACCCTGCACTCCTCCTGCTCCTGTTGAGGTAACCACACGCTGCCTGCTCTCCTCACATTTCCCCTGCCCTCCTGACCATCTTTGCGTTTCCCGTGCCCCTCTCTATGCATTTATTTCTTATCTTCCTTGTGTTCCAACAAAGTGTCATGTACATCTGTGTGCATGTGTCAGTGATCATAATTGTGTGTGTGCGGTATTGCACAAGCGTACATGAGTGTACTCCTTGCTGGGAGGGGTTGTGTGTGCACACAGAAAAGGGTCATACAAAGTTAGACTGACTGCTTGCCCAGTCATACTGTTATCATTTTGTTACTGTCCCCCAGATGACAAATGATGTCTGTGTTCAGATGCAAGAGGTGATGCCCACTGCACTTAACACAGTTCAGCCCACTGTTCGGAGGGCGGACAGAAGGAGCCTGGAGTGAATAATTCATATTCCCTGCCGTCTTAAGAGCAAGTCTGCAGAGAGACCTCCTGTTCAGCATGGGGCACCCTCCCTCCATTACGCAGCCCCGACTGTTCTATTTATTAAAACCATTGGTGGTCCTAATCCCCTGACCTCATCCTGCTTTCATTATGTTTTCCACACCCTTCACACTCTCCTCAGGTTTCTGCCACTCTCCCTGCTCTGATTGTTTTCCCCCACCCTTGCTGACCTCCTCTCACTTTCCTCCCACTCTTGTTGTGTTTCCCATCCGAAGTGTTGCTTTACCCCCCCAACTCCCTACACTTTTGTTAGATACATTGCACAGCATCGCAGGTTACTGCGCAACATGGCTTGAAGGAAAAAAAAGCGATATGGAGAAGTCAATGCTGAACACATCATAATGCTTTTTAAAATCTTCCTATAAGTCATGTTGCACAACAGCTCTTGCTCTCGCATAGTCAAACTTATTGGTTTTACCAATGTTTGTTAGTTCTGCTCTGTCTTCTAAATGAGGTCATGAACATCAGCCAAATCTGCATAATAATATTGATATTTATGACCAAAGATTAAAAATGTTTGAGTAGCTAGTAAGAGCAAGATAAGTGTCTAAATGGTATTGGCCGCATTTCAAATTGTCTCATTGAAAAACTGGGGAGTAAAATCATAGGGTATTTGTACAAAGGTTTGAGTTTGAAATATTGTGATACACACATACCATCAAAAAATTATCGTTACTACTAAAATATCATCATACAGAATATCGCTTTAATATCGTTTTTATTTTTCATTAACACAATGGTAACCAATATTTTTTTTATATTATTTAATGTGTTTTAGTTACTGTATTAGTTTAGGTGGTAATATTGGTAGTATAAATCTTATTTAGTTTGAAAAATATAGTTTAATTTGAACTTTTTTACTAATTGATTTTTAAATTGAATTAGTGATCGTAAATTTAGCAAAAGGTAGTTGGGTTTATAGGGAAATGGGGAGACAGTAATTAATTTATAAATAATTTAAATGTAATGGTAGGCATTTTTATTGTAAGGTATTTAAATATTTGATGAATAATTATGTCAATTGTTAGTTTATATTTTTCATTGTATTATCTTATGATGTGTTTAGAAGTGTTATTATTCAGTAGCGCGTTGCTGGATTTTTACGAGAATATGGTGGCAGTTAATTAAATTATAATTAATTTAATGTTAATTGAAAGTATGTATTTATTATAAATTATTTGTTAAATGTAATTGTTTGATTATGACATTCTAATGTTATTGTTTTCTTATTAATTTAAATGTATATTTTAGTTTTTTTAAATTAACTTCCTTTTTTACAATTTAAAATTATTTATATACATGTTTTAGGTTTTTGCTAATTATTATGGTATTAATCTATTCTATGTACTATAACGTATTCTAATTTATTATGTATTGTAATAGATTTAATAAATGATGTGAACGTTTATTGCTACGTGTTATGCTCCTACACTTTTCCTACTGTTGCTTAGACTGGAGTGGAAATAGTAAATCTAACCCCACTGAAGTCCAGCGCTTTCACTACTGTTACTGTGTCCGGAGTGGGAATAGTAAATGTAAAACCTCCAAAGTCCAGCTCTTTCCTACTATTGTTTAGACTGGAGTGGGAATAGCACATTAACTCCTCAGAGGCAAACCTTTGCCTACTGTTGCTTAGATTGAAGTGGGAATAGTGGATGTAACCCCTCCAACAAATCCCCTCGGACAAATCAGAAATTATCTTCTTTGGACACACCCCAGGCAATGAATGGCGTCAATGGTGGCCAAAAAATTGTGCCCCCCCAGAGAAGCCTGCCCGTACGGTAAAAAATTTAGGAATAAAAATTGACTCAGATATGACCATGAAAACCCAGGTCCAATCCACGGCTGGCACGTGTTTTGGACTGCTAAAAACGATGAGGAATTTCCTCCCCCTCCTCCCAATTGCACACAGGAAAACAGTGGTCCAGGCTCTGATCACGTCCAGACTTGACTATGTAAACGTGCTGTATCTGGGTCTTCCAAACTACCCATTAAACCGTCTGCAGGTAGTTCAAAATGCAGCGGCTAGGGCAGTCTTGACAGTGGGGCCAAGAGACCATATGTCTTCTCATTTGAGCGCCTTACACTGGCTTCCAGTAAGACAGAGGATCTGTTTTAAATCCCTGGTCTTAACTTTTAAAGCTATGAATAAAACTGGAGCACCTTATCTCAGAAATAAAATTCAACTCTATAAACCTTCCAGAACATTACGTTCATCCTTCCAACAACTAACTATTGTGCCCAAATTTCTCCTTTCTCGAAAGGGCGGCCGCTCCTTTCAGGTGGGCGCAGCAAAATTATGGAATAGCCTCCCTCTCATGCTGCGGCAAGAATGCGACCTTCTCAATTTTCGTAAGGGCGTGAAAACTTGGCTCTCCCAAAAATAATGTGGCAGTGTACTCGGGTTCGCTCTCTTTGTCGGGGTCTGGCCAGCGCCGGGACACTCTGTGGAGTAGCTGTGCGCTTAAGAAATACCCCATAACATAACATAACATAACAAAGTCCTACATTTTCCCTAGTGATACTTAGACTGGAGTGAGAGCAGTACATCTAATTGCTTGGAAGTCCAACACTTCCCCTACTGTTGCTTAAACTAGTGTGGGAATAGTAATATTAACCCCTCTAAAATTCAAAACCTTCCCTATGATGCTCAGACTAAAGAGAGAATAGTAAATCTAACACCTCTGAAGTTCAAAGCTTGTTGTACTGTTGCTTAGACTGGAGTGGGAATAACAAACCTAATCCTCTAAAGTCCAACACTTTCCCCACTGTTGCTTAGACTAGAGGGGAATATTAGATTGCTTCCCTCCAAAGTCCAACCTTTTCCATACTGTTGATTACAGGTATTTTCTTATTCTTTTATTTCTTTGTGTCTACAAATGTTTGTATTTAGCATTTAGCTTGTTAAAATAGACACTTGAGTATCACATTGCACACCTAAGCAAGGTATTCATTATGATAACACCCACCCACTGGGGTATTTAATACCAAATATTGGCGCTGTTACCTTGAGCCCACTGGGGCAACATGGCTTTAATGCAAAGTTATACTCCTGGTATCCTCCCATTTGGGTGATTCTGCGCCCAGTTTTGTAGAGTTATTTTTACCATGAAGTACTATGCCCACTGGGGCAAGAGTTTACTTGACTGGGTAAGCACGACTTATACCCACTGTGGTTTGGACACAATAAGATTTATTATTGAGAACACCAGCCCACGGGGAAGGTATTGCAGATATGTAGTGATCAAAGCGGCATTTTGACAGGCACATTCCCTCAATAAAGTTTTTGTTCAAAAAGAGCTTTTCGTTCTTAAAAGAAAAAAAGAAAAAAACCACGGGGTTTGTATGACGAATACCTCACGGGGAGCTAATCTGTCTGTTGCATTGCACTTGCAAATGATAATTGTTTTAATGCTGTTTTGACAGAACAAACTTGTGTTGTATTATTGCAGAAAGTATTGTAAATACTTTTGTTTATGAACTAGAATGTCTTCTTTGTTACAAGATGACACTCTGTTTTCATTGTCTACACTGAGGTGTGTCACATGATGATTTAAAAACACTTTGGGGGATATTCTCAAGAACGGGCGATAATCATCAGCGTCCTAGGCTAACACAATTTTACATAATGCCGTCTATCGCGGGAAACTAACGCAGTGCAACAGTCGATAATTTCCCAATAACGTGTCAAATGTCCACGTTAAGATTACCGGAATGCCGATAAAAAATGAAACCTGAACGTGAAGAAAGTTGCGATGGGCCCAACAGCGATAAAAATATCAGCGATAATCAGCGCCAGGCTTGCTATTCCCATGTTAGGCAGGAAAATTCACAATAAAATGTGCACAAAAAAACAAACTAAAAAAACCCAAACAACTGAGAAGCACCATGGAGGAAGCTGGAGCAACTACAGAGGCCAACCAGAACCCCACAAACTCCATGTACAGATGTGATCTTTACATGGCACATATGTCCAGGGGACACCTTGGTGAGTTCCACACAAGGTATTCCTGCTGGCTTCTTGGCTGGTGTGCATCTCCCATGTTGCTGAGGTGTTCACTGTGCCCCCATTCCACTTACTTCCATGTTGCTCATGTTGTGAGGCTTGAGTCACAGGGTGCATCTCTGCATCCGGGGGGTTCATAATTGATACCAAATAACAACCGCAATTTTATATTTGACCCCAAATGACAACCGAAATGTCATATTTGACCCCAAATGACACCCTGTTGTCTTTTTTTGAACACCAATGACAGCCTTTATGTCATGTTTTTGTACACATGTGATACGCAGATGAGTGGGATTACGTACTACGTTTGACACCCTGAAATGGCATTTCGAATACGTGACACTCTATACAGCCTCTCTGTACAGAGGTGATATACCCGCCATCTATTTGCTATTTGTGAGATTGTTAGCACTTAATGTTGCACTTACACTTGTCAGAGTGATGTGCTAATTCAGAGGACTGACATGCACACACGGAATGTGTGTTGCAATGAATTTATTTGCACATGCTGTTCATGTGGTCATTTTGTACTGTTCCATGATTGCTAAGGACAGTCAAAATGTGACGTGCTCATGCGAAGAAATTGTTAATGATTGTGTTCCTTCGGGCTATTCCTGCTGCAGCTGCAGTGGGGTGTGGTCCACCTGCCTCATCTTCCTCCTCATCGTCCGGTGCATCTGGCTTTTGGATCCATGGGGCATTGGTGTGTTCACATATGTTGTGCAATACACAACATGCAATGATCATCTTGCACACTATTTCTGGGCTGTACAGGCGTCTTCCACCTGTGATGTCCAGGCACCTAAAACGTGACTTTAACATGCCAAATGTGGGCTCAACAATGCCTCTGGTGCATTTGTGGGCCACATTGCAATGCCTCAGGGCCCGGGTGTTAGGGGCTCGGAGGGGTGTCATCATCCATGGGCAAAGTGCATATCCTTGATCACCTGTGAGAGGTAAGTGAGAGTAGTGCAAATTGGTGGTTCTGCATGCTGTGTTGGCAGACCAACAAGTTTTGTGGTGTGTGATTTGTGTGACTTTGGGATTCCCGTTTGCCATTTATTGCTTCTGGCAAATGTGCTGGATCAATGTGTATTACGTAGCCTCACAGCTGCTCCTCCCACTCCCGAGCCTATTTACATGTGTGCGCTGCTCGGTTGCATCACTTGCACTCCTACGGTACACCATTGTCATGCCTGTCTGCACTTGTCCGCAAGCCTGACAACAACACTGTAATGTAGTCGATTGAAGGTGGTCGGCCAAGTGTGTGTAGGCCTATGGTCAGGATATGGCGGACACAGAGACACACGCAGTAGTTACTTTGGTGGGCATCCCAGAAGTGGACCACGCCCAGAGCCCCTGGCTATTTTTTGCACTCCTACTCTGGACTGGCATATGCCGGCCCAGCCCACTACGCTTACAGGGGGGGCTACAAAGCTACATGTCCACGGTCTTCCCCACTGCCTGAGGTAACGTGGATGCTTCCACTGTCCACAACATTACAAACACCAGCAGTATATGTCCACATAGACATGTCTGTGCTCTGCATACTCAACACTGTCCAGCACATCACCGCCACACTTAGCATTGTTTACATTCTTATTCATGGGTCACTTGCCTCCTTCACACATTCTTGGTTCCCACCTCGCCCCTCATTCTGCAATTGTGTGGCAGAGGGGCTATGCCTTTATGGATGGTTTGTCTACATGTCTGGCCCCTGTTACCACAGTTACTTGTGTTGTCGTGTCTGCTAGGTGGGCATGTTGGTTGGCATGTTGTATGTGATTTTGTTACATGTGCATTCCCACAGTTGTGAGTTGTATGATTGTGGAGTTGAGGTGTGTGGTGTGTTCATTTGGTACTTACCAACGAGCAGTGCATTTCCATAGGTGCCATCCTGAAAGCGCTGGTTGATGATGACTGTCAGAAGATATAGGAATCATGCACACTGCCTGGGTAGTTGGCGACAACATTGGTGAACAGTCCCCGGTGGTCCACTATTGCCTGCACATTGAGGGAATGCGTGAGCTTTCTTTTGCGGTAATTGTGTGCAGTGTCGGCAGGGGGCACAATTAGGACATGTGTGCAGTCAATTGCCCCCAACACGTGCGGGAAGCCAGCTATGGTGTAGAAGCCTTGCTTGGTCTCCAGCTGTTCTTGCTCAGTGTGGGGGAAGTGAAGGTGCTGGGGTATTAAGCTGGTGATGGCATCCAAGACAGGTGTGAGGAACTTTGAGAGGGCTGGCTGTGAGACTACTCTGACTCTGGAAGTTGTTGGTTGGAAGGTACCAGAGGCCAAGAAGTGCAGCACAGCCAGCAGCTTTGTCTGCGGAGGGATGTTGGTTGTCCGCTGTGTTGGTACCGTCAGCCTGTGGGCAATGTGTGTCAGGGTGGTTGTCCCTTTGAGCCTGTAGCGGGCAATGACATCCTCTGGTGTTAAGTCTCTGAGGCTGGTGCGTTTTCGGAAGGTCCGCTGTCTTGTTCTGCGCTGCCTCGGTGGTAGTCCGGGGGGGGGGGTCCTGGCGGTGGGGGTGGTCCTGGGGGTGGTTGCGGTGTGTGTTTTGGCCCACTTGGGTCTCCATGCTGCATGAATAGTAGCACCATGGCATCTGTTGGTCTTCAGATGTGGCTCTGGGCTGGGCTCCCTTTCTCCTGCAGGTTTTCATCCTACTTAAGACCAGAAAAAAGCAGATCTTAAGTCCCTGCTGCTAACGTGCCTTATTGCCTGTTTTTGGCCCGCATCGCCGATCTGGCTGGTCGTTGAGAATATTGTGAAGTGGTGTTATCGTGAGTTTTTGGACAGGAACGCCTACTCTGCATATATGTCGCTGTCAGCCTTGGCGATGTTTTTAGCGCCAGCTATCGTAGAAAAACTGACAATGTTTGCTGTTTGCGCAGGCTTGTGAATAGGGCGATAAATGTAGCTTCACTGTAAAAGCCAAAGGTTTCAGGGACATTGTAGTTAGGCTGACATTTCCCTCATACAAAACAAGAAAAAATCATCAGTTATAGGTAGCTGAGCTAACTATAACTTACCCCCCACAATGCACTGCTTATGACCTCACATATTACATCACTGGCCAGTGACATCACTAATGACATCTCAAATGACATCACTGATGACATCATCCCAGTGATTGTAACTATTTTCTAAAGGAAACTGTGAGTTAAACATTTATCCTAAGGTATGTGGCTGTGTGAGTGTCTGTCTTGGAGACTAAGTGGGTGTATAGTGGTATACAGAAGAATGAGTGGGTATGTGACAGACTACACATGAATGAGTGGGTGTGTACGTTTCTTGTATGGGTGAGTGAGCGGGTGAGTTGTTGGTGTATTAGTAATGAATGGCTATGTGAATTTCTATATGGGTGAGTGGCTGTAAGGGTGAATGAGAGGGTGAATGAATGACTGTATGGCTCTGTGTGTGGGAGTGTCAGTCGCTGTAAATGGTGAATGAAATGGTGCATGAGTGGCTGTATGGGGGACTGAACAGGCATATACGTATATGTTTGGGTGAATGAGTGCGTGTATGGGTGTATGAATGGGTGTGTTAGTGGGTGTAGGCATCAATAGGTGGGTGTGTGAGTGGCTGTATGAGAGAGTGAATGGGTGTGTGAGTGGCTATATGGGTGAGTAAGTGAGTGTGAGAGAGGTTGTATGGGAAGGTATGTGTTTGTGTCAGTCACTGTATCGGTGAGTGAGTACATGTGTTAGTATATGTATGAGTAAGTGCATGAGTGTGTGAGTAACTGTGGGTGAATGAGTAGTGTTTGAGTGAATGTATGGGTAAGTGGGTAGGTGTGAGAGTAGCTGTATGGGTGAGTGAATTATTGTGTGAGTGGCTGTATGGGTGTATGAGAAAGTTTGTAAGTGTTTATATGTCTGTATGACTCAATGTGTGAGTGGCTGTGTTGCTCAGTGAGTAGGTGCATGCGTGGATGTATATGTGAGTTACTGGTTGCTTTAGTGACTGTGTGAGTAAGTTGATGTGTGTTAGACTTTACCCTTTTTGCCTTCCTACTGTATTTTTTTTTACCTGTTGCTGTTGGTTTTATGGCTCTGAGCTCTTTACCACTGCTGATCAGTGCTAAAGTGCATGCGCTCTCTCTCTTAAACTTCGTAAGATTGGTCTACACCTGTTTGGCATATTTAATTTACCTATAAGTCCCTTGTACAGTGGAATTCCATATACCCAGGGCCTGTAAATTAAATGCTACTGGTGGGCTTTCAGCGCTGCTTGCGCCACCCACCGAAGTAGCCTTTCAAACCTGTCTCAGGCCTCTGCCACTGCAGGGCCTGCACGCACAGTTTACTGCAGCCATGACGTGCCATGTAAAGTGGTTGCCACGTCACCAACTCCCTTTTACTACATAAGTCACCCCTAAGGTAGGCCCTAGCTAGCCCTATGGGCAGAGTGCTGTGTAGGTAAAAGGTAGGACATGTGCCTTAACTGTGTAGCATGTCCTGGTAGTGACAAACAGATTATTTGGTTTCTCACTGCTCTGAGGCAGCCCTCTCATAGGTCGTCATTGGGGATTCCCTGATATGTGTTTCAGTGGTAATTTCTGATATGAGAGGGGTAGCGCAATCATGTTTGGTATATTTGGAATACTAGTGATAAAACCTGCTTATTGGTGAAAGCAGATTTATTATTACTATTTTACAAAAGCTACTCTTAAAAGTGGGCATTTTTGTGTGCTTATGTGTCTTTGTGCCCTGCCTGTGTGTGTATTGACCATCTGGTTTTGACTGACAGGAGAGAAGGGATGTGCATTCACTCTAGACAGTCACAAGGGGGGTTGAGGTGTGTCCTGCCTTTCCTGGGTGACTCAGCGCTAGACTGAATCGCCACTGCCTTAATTTAGAGTTGCAGGAGGAGTTTCCTTTGCACCTGAATAGGCCTGGTCTACATTTGGAGTGGTGGTAAGAGTTGCACCTGCACCTGAGTAGGGCTGTACCTGCATTCTACAATGCTGTCTCCACCCCCCTGTGGTGTGTCTGGGACCAGGGCTTGCAACGCGAATGGGTGTTGTGCACTTCTAATATGTGGCTGAAGTGCCCCCAGAACAAAGACTTTGGCAATATAAATACAGGGACTGTGACCCCATGAAAGATGAGAAGACACTGCATGGACTTGTAACCAGACGCTGCTGGTTCTGTATGCTGCCCCAGAGGATTGTTATGCTGCCATTTAGAAATAGGGGGTTGGCGTGGCCCTCCTCCTGGCTCTGAATTCAGCCCCGGGGCCCCATCCTCTGAGGCCTGGCTATCTTTAAAGAGGATTCCCCCAGGGCACCCAGTCTCCACTGGGACCGCGGGGGGAGCATAAAGGCCCCCATGGTCACTGACGGGTCACTGCTGGGTCCCCGCCTCCTGCGGGAGCCGGCATTTCTTTCACGGACAGGGAGATGCTGAGAAGGCAGTTCCCGGTCTGTGAAAGCAATCCTGCTCCACTTCCAACAAGCAATAACATTTTTAAAGCTCTTGCTTGCTGGATGCTGAGCATCTGCTATGGCTTTGCGGAAGTGCTAAAGCTCCCAACAAGTCACAGCAAACAACTATGTCCTGGGTTGGGGACCGTGCGACATAGCAGGAACCGGCCATGGGGGGTGGGGGAGGTGGTGATCCCCAGGGCCATTATTGGCTCAAGGAGATGAGCCACGCGGCCTCCCTCCTTTCTTGTATGAGGGCCTGCCCTGGGGAGGTGGTGGTTTCAAGGACAGGATAGGGGTCCATGAGGCCCCTCGACTTTTTTACTACTAGCCTCTGGGAGGAGGTACTCCCCGGGGTGCGGGGGAGGCAGATTGAGCCTCCCCCACAGAAAATTTATAAAATAGCCCTGGGAGGTGACGGTCCCCACATGGCATGGTGGTGCCATGTGGGCACCCCCTCATAATTAAAAACTAGTGCCTTAGGGAGGGGGTGGTCCCCGGGGCTTTTAAAAAGCCTTGGAGGGTGGCCCCATGCACCCCTTCCTGTTTTTTCTAATGCTCAAATGAACCTAGGGTTTGGCCCACCCGGGGGCTTCCTTGAAAAGAAGCACAGGAGCTTGCGCTTCTTTTTTTTCAATTTTGCCACAAATCCGTGCATCTATAAATGAATTCACAGCAAAATTGATTAAAACATTTATTTAACCCTCATCAGAATCCCTGTGGAACCCCATCACCAGTTCTAGGGGGTCTGGGTAGTCCTACTTTGTCCCCTTTTGTTTATTCTTTATGTTTTTTGTGTGACTCAGCTCAAGCCAAGCCCCAAAATGGCTGCCATTACTTCCTGTTTGAAGTGTTGGCAGACAGTCAGATTTTAAAGATGAGAATATATCTGCTCACTACTGACAGCCATGATGGTGACTATTCCTATGATAGTTACACAGGTTTCATGGTTACCTTGACTCTTCTGTGGACACTGTGGTTGAGAAGCCAAGGCCCAGCCCTATGGATGATGGAGTGAATGTTGATTCCAAATAAAATAAAATACAATGCTACGGTGGTCTTTGGATGAAGGGATTAATTTGAAAATTAACAAAACCATAAATATCCCAAACTGTAGCAAATCACATCCTTGCTCCTGAGTGGTCTGCTTTCTAACTACAGTTACGCCTCATAAGGAAGGTAGTGCATTTGTAGGGTCACTTTGCGCTGATGCATTTGAATTGCAAAAAGAACAATTGATAGAAAGAATACAGAACAATGTCATACATTCACCCCTAGACAGAGATCAGGGCCTAAATCCATCGTTTTTTTGCTCACCATGCCATACCAGTTTAGACACAGCCATATGCAAATCAAGTCTTGACCCTGCGCCCAAAGAGAACAGTCCAGCCTGAACTGCCATTCCAGGTCCTCCCTGGACTGGAAACAAGCATCCCAGGACCGGTTTCGGGCTTTCAGCCCTCATCAGCCAGGTTAGCTTGACTTCAGAGGCATGGAGAGCACTGGACCCATGACTGGGCATACCCGTCCCACTCGAGGTGACAAATGCAAAAAGAACAATTAATGGACAGAATGCAGAACAATGTTATACATTCACCCCAGTACAGAGAACTGGACCTAAATCCATTGTGTTTTTTCTCACCATGCCATTCCAGTTTGGACCCTGCAATATGCAAATCAGTCTTGACCCTGCGCACAATGGGAACAGTCCAGCCCGAACTGCCAGGCCAGGTCCTCCCTGGACTAGAAACAAGCCTCCTAGGAATGGTTTCGGGCTTTCAGCCCTCATCAGCCAGGATAGCTTGACTCCAGTGGGATGGAGAGCACGGGACCCACATCTGGGTATACCCGTCCCACTCGGGGTGACAAATGCAAAAAGAATGGACAGAATGCAGAATAATTATACATTCCCCCAGTACAGAGATCTGGGCCTAAATCCATTGTTTTTTGTTCATCATGCCATTCCAGTTTGGACCCAGCCATATGCAAATCAGTCTTGACCCTGCACCCAAGGGGAACAGCCCGAATTGTGTAGCAGTTGAATTGGGCATCACTGCACTACACTAACGATACACAGCAGTTAATATATGAAAGTTCACTCATCAGGTTAAGCGATGGAAGGAAGAACGCGTTCAGTCAAGTACAGTTTAAACTGTGTAAAGCTCCACTAAAAATACACAGCAATTAACTATTCTTTAGTTGTAGTGCAGACACAATGAATGCACATGTGCAATCTCGCATGTAAAACCGAGGAGATGAAATCTGAGCTTTGGGGAGGGGTGTGGTTACCATGTCCCATTTCCGCTTGGGCTAGAGATTTCTTCTCCATCGAGATCTGTTTCTAGAGAAGGAAGGCTCGTGAAAAGCCTTTTTAAAGAAATAAAAAATTAGTCCCAAAACAATGCCCTACTTCGGCTGCTGAGTATGTTTAGGAGTAGTTGGTCGCTGCTCTTGGGGAAGGCTAATCCCTGGAAGAGGCATGATGCATGCATGCTGTGGAGAAATGGGGAGAAGAAAAAATAAAGCGACATGGAAGGCATCACATTTCAAGTCTATGGGTTGGATGAAGCCCACAAAGTAAATACGGCATGTCTTTTTGAGACAGCACATGCATGCCGTCTAGAGCTGTAACCTAAAAAGGCGAACAAATTCCGCTTGAGTCAGGTGGAAAGCTGGCTGTAGAAATCATATTTAAGCGACCAGACACTTGATAGATTATCAGTGTTGAAATATATTCGATTAAGGTGCATATTAGAATGAATGATTTCGGAGTTCTAAGCCTTGCGAGATGTCAAATTAAAGTACTCAGAAAATGGTTGACAGTCTGCGAAGTGGGTTGGAGGGAAGGGAGTTGTTTTGGTGGCTGTTCATGATTATAAAACCAAAAGGGCCATTGGAACTTTTACATCAAAAACAACTTTAAATGCACTATTTAATACAAAATGACCACCAAAGGCTGAATGGTTGGTTTTCATTAGAGTGACTAGAGGTTCACATCGGAATGTCAGCCACGGTGATATGTGCATCAGTAGGGCCATAGCTGTATTCTTTACGATTCTCTTATCATCCCTATCTCCTTCCTGAGATGTGCCCAGGCCCCATTCCAGTGACCTCTCCATGAATGCAAGAGCACCCTTTGAAGGGATATTCAAGATCCTGGCAGGCTCTCCCTCCTTCAGTATGTCTTCACCCAGTTCACAGGAAGGTAGCAATCCACTAATATGTCAGTGGGGAATCCTCAATTTACTCAGCCTCCTCCAGTAAACCCAGGCTCTCAAAAGTGGAGCCCAGAATTTTCCATGAACCATGTATTGTACCATTCACAGGTACACATACTGGGTGTAACACATGCAACTCACATGCACTACACAGTGCTACATACTGTCTTGATAGAGGCCAAGGGTGAGTTAAGCACACAGCAGCAGAACTTTACATGAGTGAGCCTTTATGCCTCAGTCTAGTGACACAGGTAACAAGCATTTGCAATGCAATAGGTCTCGCATTTATAAGAGTTTGAGCTATTGGCATTGTAAAATTACAATGCCTTTTATTTATGCTTTGGTTTTAAAACAAATAAAAGGCATTGTCATTTACAATGTCAGTAGCATAAACTCGCATAAAAGCAGTGTGTGGAGTGCAGCAGTGTGCGGCGTGCAGCAGTGTGCGGCGTGCAGCAGCGTGTGGCGTGCAGCAGCGTGTGGCGTGCAGCAGCGTGTGGCGTGCAGCAGCGTGTGGCGTGCAGCGGCTTGCAGCGGTGTGCGGCATGCAGCAGTGTACGGCATGCAGCAGTGTGCTGCGTGCAGCAGTGTCGTGCAGCATGCAGCAGTGAGTAATGCAGCAGTGTGCAGCAGTGTGTGGCGTGCAGCAGTGTGCGGCATTGTGTGGCGTGCAGCATTGTGCGGCGTGCAGCATTGTGCGGCGTGCAGCATTGTGCAGCGTGCAGCATTGGGCAGCGTGCAGCAGTGTGCGGTGTGCAGCAGTGTGCGGTGTGCAGCAGTGTGCGGTGTGCAGCAGTGTGCGGCGTGCAGCGGCATGCAGCAGTGTGTGGCATGCAGCAGTGTGCAGCGTGCAGCAGTGTGTGGCATGCAGCAGTGTTTCGTGTAGCAGTGTGAGGCATGCAGCAGTGTGTGGCGTGCAGCAGTGTGCGGCATGCAGCAGTGTGCGGCATGCAGCAGTGTGTGGCGTGCAGCAGTGTGTGGCGTGCAGCAGTGTGTGGCGTGCAGCGGCGTGCAGCAGTGTGTGGCGTGCAGCAGTGTGCGGCGTGCAGCAGTGTGCGGCGTGCAGCAGTGTGTGGCATGCAGCAGTGTTTCGTGTAGCAGTGTGCGGCATGCAGCAGTGTGCGGCGTGCAGCAGTGTGTAATGCAGCAGTGTGCGCAGCATTGTGCGGCGTGCGGTAGTGTGCGGCGTGCAGCAGTGTGCAGCGTGCAGCAGTGTGTGGAGTGCAGCAGTGTGTGGCGTGCAGCAGTGTTTCATGTAGCATTGTGCGCCGTTCAGCAGTGTGTGGCGTGCAGCAGTGTGTGGTGTGCAGCAGTGTGTGGCGTGCAGCAGTGTGCGGCGTGCAGCAGTGTGCGGCGTGCAGTGGCATGCAGCAGTGTGTGGCGTGCAGCAGTGTGTGGCGTGCAGCAGTGTGTGGCGTGCAGCAGTGTGTGGCATGCAGCAGTGTGCGGCGTGCAGCAGTGTGCGGCGTGCAGCGGCATGCAGCAGTGTGCGGCGTGCAGCAGTGTGCGGCGTGCAGCAGTGTGAGGCGTGCAGCAGTGTGTGGCGTGCAGCAGTGTGTGGCATGCAGCAGGGTGTGGCGTGCAGCGGCATGCAGCAGTGTGCGGCATGCAGCAGTGTGTGGCGTGCAGCAGTGTGTGGCGTGCAGCAGTGTGCAGCGTGCAGCAGTGTGTGGCGTGCAGCAGTGTGTGGCGTGCAGCAGTGTGCGGCGTGCAGCAGTGTGCGGCATGCAGCGGCATGCAGCAGTGTGCGGCGTGCAGCAGTGTGCGGCGTGCAGCAGTGTGTGGCGTGCAGCAGTGTGTGGCGTGCAGCAGTGTGTGGCGTGCAGCGGCGTGCAGCAGTGTGCGGCATGCAGCAGTGTGTGGCGTGCAGCAGTGTGTGGCGTGCAGCAGTGTGCGCCGTTCAGCAGTGTGTGGCGTGCAGCAGTGTGTGGTGTGCAGCAGTGTGTGGCGTGCAGCAGTGTGCGGCGTGCAGCAGTGTGCGGCGTGCAGCGGCATGCAGCAGTGTGTGGCGTGCAGCAGTGTGTGGCGTGCAGCAGTGTGTGGCGTGCAGCAGTGTGTGGCGTGCAGCAGTGTGCGGCGTGCAGCAGTGTGCGGCGTGCAGCGGCATGCAGCAGTGTGCGGCGTGCAGCAGTGTGCGGCGTGCAGCAGTGTGAGGCGTGCAGCAGTGTGTGGCGTGCAGCAATGTGTGGCGTGCAGAAGTGTGTGGCGTGCAGCGGCGTGCAGCAGTGTGCGGCATGCAGCAGTGTGTGGCGTGCAGCAGTGTGCGGCGTGCAGCAGTTTGCTGCGTGCAGCAGTGTGCAGCGTGCAGCAGTCTCGCATTTGTGAAAGTTCGAGTTTTTAGCATTGAAATCTAATGTTTTTTTACTTTAGTCTGTTCATTTGCAGAGGAGTGATTATATTTGCATAGCACTATTGCCATTTATATGAAGTTGTGGCGCTGGAGAACCTGGAAATAGGTTATAAGGGAGGGGAGACAAGAGTGATAGGTGCGTGAAAAATAAGTAACAAAATCCTTGAAAAAACGAACACATAGGTAATGCAAGATTAAGTAAAGCATGTGAAATCTAGTCAGGAACAACATGTTTACTTTAAAGGTTTTGGTTAGTTAGAGCCAAACGCAATTTACCGGCAGCCCAGAACTGCTCGCCTCTATCTAATGTGCTGAACCACTGTAGTGCGAGCGGACTCAAACTGTGAATTCACTCCAAAATACGATGACAATGGAGGGAGTGGGAGGGGGGAGTGGGGGCGGGCCGCAGTTGTAAAAGTCAGGGAGAGGGTGAGATTGAGGAAGGGAAAGATAGGGATCAAAGGAAAAAACAAGGGGGTGGCAAATGGTGTGCACTTTGATGTCCTCAGTGTCCGCACGGCTCACTGAGGACATCAAAGCAAGTGATCAGGCAGTGCTTTTCAGGCTGCCAAATGGTGCGCGTGCCTGGGGCACATGCACTGTATTTGGAGGCCTGAAAAGCCACTGTTTGCACTTGCAAAACTCGCTTACTATAAGTCTCGCCAGAGCAGCGCTAAAGCGCTGTCTCAGGCGAGACCTAAAAAGGCCTGTTAACTTTTACTGATCACTACACGGTATGCAGCCACCACAGTGATCATGCTAATTAATTCCAGGCAGAAGGCATTAGCTTTTCACCACTATAAGGGTAGTGATAAGGGTGCCCCTATGGTCCAACAAGACCGCAATTCATGAGGCAGGCCTATGTCATGGTGCACAAAAGCGATCTGTGTTCACCCATAACAAAAAAAATCAGCACCAGGAATCCAGACATTGTTACAGCTGAGGCATTCAGGGCAGGCGTGCCCATCCGTCACCATGCAAGGGACTTTTCAGTCCAGACATACAAAGAATAAGTGTCATATATATTTTGACAATATAGCTTGGGAAAATATCAGAAGTAAAGACAAGGAGGGCAGAGGAATGATAATGGTCCAATTACTTACTGGTAACCTTCATCACATCAACTCTTGGATTCCCTGTCTCCACCCTCAGTGGTAAACCCACACTGTGTGTGTGGTGTTGCTAGCTATTTTTGAGGTCAAATGGGAAACTAAAGACAGGGGCACAGGGCTACAACCAACAGTGAGAAGAAAACATTATGAGAGGAGCTTTGTTTAGAGATGTCTATTTCAAAAACAACAAGGCCACTGAGACAATGTTTAAATAAATCTCAGCACATGGTGATCACTCAGGCTGCATGCCGTTGTTTTTCACTCACTGTGCCATTCTAGTCATAGACCGCCTTATGTAAATCAGTCTTGCTCAAACATTATGGTGTAAAAACATGCTACAATTGACTTTTCAAACATTAATCCTTGGTCTTATTACTTTCTGAGATGTTTTAACTTGATTTCACAATTTTAACGTGTGTGTGTAATTATGTGATTTGTACCTCTGAATCGTATATAATGAATTCAAACATCTGTTTTCAATCTTGAACTTGGTATGCCCCTGTTCATTAGGAATGATTCCTTTATCAATATCCTTTACAGTCTTGGTTTGATTTAATTTCTTCTGTCACTACGTAGGCAGATAATTCAGCTAAATCTCTATCAAATTACAATATATTAATGATTCCCTTGTTGGCCTTTAGACTTTTTTCGTGAATTAATCTCAGCCACAGGCAATTGCTTGGTGCCACATTCCAGATCATTATTTTTGCCCAATATGCCATTCTAAACCAACTTGTACAAATCAGTCTTGATCCTGCTCCAATAGGAGCAGTCAATCAGCCCTTCAGAGAACACAAGCAACCCCAGACCAGATTTGACCTGGTAGATAACAGGCTGGTACCATCCCAAGCAAGCCAAAAACAAAACTACTTGTAAGATCAATTGTCAAAATGGTCCTGCATGTGAGACAGCATAGCTAAACAGGTGTTACCCAGTACCTCAATACATATAGGCTCTGTAGACCATTTTCAAAGACCCAGTATGTTTAGCACCAGATCCAGGTCCTGATTCCTATTTGATAATAGTACTGTAACCTGGTGTGATCTGTGCCTATTTTGTAAAAAAAACATAAGGGGCAACTTTTTTCTCACAAGACGGTGGCCAGAGCTATTGAATTTCGGCATGCCAATACCAATGTTGCATATTCTTATTTCCAACTCATACTTCTTTAATAGACCACCAAACACTTTCTGCCCCTTCATTTCACCCTTGCAGGTTCTTTATCATCTCTGCTTTCTCACTTTGACGTGTTTTTTCATCTTTATCTTCCTCCTTTTTTCCCTCCTGTGTGTTTTTCTCTCTCTTGGTCTGGCTCAAAGACTGAGTATCGGTCCCCAAAAATGAGTGCTGGTGTGCCCCATATGCAACCACTGGCTCAAATTTAGCTCTGGGTGGGGTTTCCCACAGCTCAATATGTGTTCATCACAAATAGTGCAGGGCGATATCCTGCAAGATGCTAATATGATTGGTGGTCGTCTGAGAGTGGGTGGACCACCCCTTTTTAAAGTCCAAAACCAAAGTTATGAGTGGTGTTGAATCTAATGGACTATGAAATGGTATATTTTGGCAAGAGGCATTAAGAGTCAGCACTAAACCATCTAGAAATGTGAGAAGCATAAGATTTAAGATTAATACAAAGATTGCATTTTTCTCTCAGATCTTGGCTATCTCCGCCTTGTACTTTTTTTCAATTCAAATTTCTTCCAGAGATTCTGCCTTGTCCTACCCCATGAGTAGAGCCCCTGCAATGACTGCCCTTATCACCTCCAGGCTGGGCTACAGTTCGCCTGTCATCCTAGGTCTACCTTGAGTGTTCCAGTTATAAAGAACTCTGTTGCCTGTCCCTCCACGTGCTCTGGGAAGTTTGTGGCACTTCTGTACACGATTGACTTCAATGACTTCCGGTATATGCTCATTTCCTGTTTATGTCTCTGTTCATAGATTATCATTCTGTTATGCAAAAGCGCCCAGTGTTTACGAAAACAGGGTTCACATCTGTGACAGCTCAGTACTTGTACTCCTGATAGTCTGGCCTTACTCAGAACCTCAATGGGGAGAGGAGTTGGCATAACGGCTAGGGCGCTCGACCTCTGTCCAGGGGGATCTGGGTTCGAGTCTTGGTAACGACGCTAAACTTCCTGTGAATCTGGGCAAATCACTTACGCTCCCCGTGCCTAACAAAAAAATGAGTGTGTGTCCTCATGTAACGTAACGGGCGCTATGTAAAGCGCTCTGATACCTGATCGGATTCGGGTCAAGTTTGCGCTATATCAAACTCTACAAAAAAAGCCTCGAGGGCATCCAAAGGGAGGCTGTGCATTACCAGTCTTACCTCCCAACAACATGAACAAGCTTGCAATGGGTTTCCTATTGTTTCACTCCTCCTCCTTTCAATTAGGTGAGTGCCATGAAACACTGTTGTATAAGCACTTTATTAAGTAGCACACTACTTACACAGAATTTACCTTGCATGTTCTCTGTTTTTCTTTGGAAATCAAAAACCTTATATCCCCAGCAGCGGCTGGTGCATTACGCAAGGATTTACTGCCAAAGTTTAAATGACTCTTTGAGTGGTAAGTCAGTTTGGAACAACTGTGTACCAGTGTGCAGTTTTTCTTGAGGTGATGGGTGAAGTGTTTTTCCCCCCCAAAGTTCCTTAAAAAATTATTTTCCCAAATATTTTTTTCATAATCTCACATTTGCTTGCTTATTTTTTCAAGTTATTTTCAGACGATTTCCATAAGCAGTCAGCTTTTTACTCCTTTTATTACAATACTTCTTTCTGATGACACTGCTCCACTGTTTATTCGTGTGTAATCGCGCTCTTTACTTACACATCCATATACTGTTCTTTTCAATCAGTACAACCCTAAGATCTTTTGTGGTTTCTGTGGCTTTTCTGGCAAGGCTTTGACATTGACAGCTGCGACCACAATTATTCTGTGCAAGTGAATCATTTATTCATGAAACGAGGCAGGGCATCTAATCAACGTGTATTTTTTTTTCTGAGTATTGTATGAATGTTTTGTTTATTGTGTCGGTACGCTCACTCGAAATGAAATTTTTGCAGATCATAAATCATTCCTGAGTTGTCCGTTTTGAATATAAAACCACTGTAAGCTCCTTCATCATCTAAGTAATGAAAGATGCCAACAACCACATGCAGGAGCCGAGGAGTTCCAGCCAATGCCAAGAACCGTTTTCCTGGCTTATGTTTCACACACAGGGAATCCTCTCCCATTACATCATATTTGGTGCTGGGAAGCAGCAATCAAACATATGTCTGTGCATTATATATTTTTTTTAATGTTGGCAGCAGCGTCTAATTCACATTTTCAGTACGTTTGTGGCTGCTAAATGCCAGTGCCAATCACAAAGTATATTACTGCACTGGACTTTTGTTTCGCATCGGATTTCTTTGACAATGTTGTTTTAATTTTGTGCCCTGCACGATGCACAAAGCTCAATTCATGCGGAAAGAAGGCCCTTCTTTGGTAAGTAGCTAGAATAGAAGTACCAGGTTTGAGTCGTCGATTCTGCTAGCATTTCTTCCTTTGCAGTTCATGACCTCATGACGTGAATGGTGTTCTTTAACTCTGCAGTAGGGGCTTCAGGCGACCTCACTTAATGCTGTTCAATCAAGTAGTATTGTCCGACTGCATAAACTAAAGAAAAAAGAAGCCATTTGCGAATTAAATATACCCCGTCTTTATATGATACACTAGAACGTTTATGATTCCTTTCTTCAAGAAATGCATGGACGCTTTTGTGATGTTCCCACCTTAGAGGCAGGGAGGTTTTGCATTCTGCTTCAGTCAGAAAGGACGCGCCCCTCTCCCCCGGCCGGAATTACTATATGCAGCTGTGCTGGCCGTGTCACGAGCCCGAACAGATGCACAAAGAGCTCTTTTGTGGAAAGCTCATCAGAACGTTTGGCACTGCTCGCGCTGGAAATTCTGCACTTCGTGTCTGCAAATGTGGTCCGTTACTGTACTCGCCGCTCATGCAGGCCGGTCCAGCTGCGCTCCGGTGTGTCTGAAAACATGGGCATGTGGGGAGTACGATTACATACAGGCTTGGGAAAAATTGGTGAAAACACATCCGGCCTTTTCAATAACGGAAGAAAGTTCAGCTGGGCGTTCCTATAGAATCATTGGCTCGGAACGCCGTTTAGTGACAGACATAGGGGCATATCAACAACAACCGGCGATAATTATCGCTAAGCGCACATAGCGCTAGGATAATTATCGCCGGCTAGCGTTGACTTTTATCGCTGAGATAGCGTGCTATTAGCAACGCTTATCTCAATAGCGATAAAAATCCTCACGCTAAGTGGCTAACGTGAGATTATCGCTGGAAACCCAGCGATAATCTCACGTTATCTTGTTGATAGGGACAGACAAACTTAGCCATGATATCCTCCTTCCATAGGATATCATGGCTAAGTCAGAAAAATACCAGACGTAAAAAAGCAGCGTTAACCGCGGTTAGCGCTGCTTTTTTTGTCTCTAACAGGGTTAGCGATATTCTTGATAATACATTTCTCCTATTATTTTACGCCGGAACGCCCCCTTTGCATCTCATTAGAGATGCAAGGGGAAGCGTAGAGTAAAAGGGTGCTAACATGCGAATTTGCATGTTAGCACCCTGTTGTTGATAGGGTGCTAGTTTTATCTCTGCTTTTTTGGCTTTTAGAGCCAAAAAAGCAGAGATAAAGCCCTTGTTGATATGCCCCATATTTACTTGTGAATCCTGCCCCTCCCAGGCATAATAAAAGCAAAGTACCTACCCCAACTAACTAACTTTAACTAATCCCATCAAACCCCAGTCCACACACAAACCTTAAAACTATACGTTGGAAATTTGTCCTTTCTGCAGGGTCACGCCAGATTTGTTTGCCTTTTTGTTGATCCCTATTTTTGCTTACTTTAAAACTCTGCACAATTTACCCCTGCTAACCAGTAGTAAAGTGTGTGTGCTCTACCTTTTAACATGATGACATTGGTGTACACCTGTTTGGCATATTTAACATATCTATAAGTCCCTAGTGTATGCTGTCATGAAGTACCTAGAGCTTGTCAGTTAAATGTCACAAGCGAACTGAAGCACCCATAAGGCCATCCACTATAGCGCCAACGTAAACATAATTTGAGGCCTGTAGCCTGGCTGTGCTTCAATCCTGACAAATGACCCCCTTTTGACATGCCTAAATCTTCCTTTTACGAATTTACCATCCCTAAGTATGTATCGTTGCCTATAATGCAAGGTGCATGAGATTTAAAAGTAGGACATTTAAAAGTTTAATGCTAAACATGTCCTTACAGTTAAAATGTTCTAAATACTGTTTTCACTGTAGTAGGGTTGGCTGTTCCACAGGAACATTTTGGGATAAACTATTATGTTTAATAAATCTTATCTCTACCTAAGAAACAGCTCCAAATTTAATTATCTGGACTTTTTCAACTATGTATTACAAGCCCAATTCACTGGAGATGTCATATTTTAAATAAATATTTTGGAAAGATGACTTTAACAAGTTACGTTTGCCCTACCTCAAGTCCCTGGAAGCTAAATCTGTATTTTGTTCTCCCACTTTTTCCAGCCATATCAGTAGATGTGAATGGCATGTGGTTTTGTTCCCAGGACAGGAACAAAAGGTCTTGGGTGTGGGGAGGTGTTGTTGTGTCCGTGATAGAATGATCTGTAGACTGAGCCCAAGGACTTGATTACTTTTAAAGAGGGCTGACCAGTCATAGACAGATGTACCTAACACACGTCCGCATCCTCCTTTTGTCCTCTCCTGCCGGACTGGCCTCCACCACAGTAGACCTCTTGTTGACATCACAATGTCAGATCCTGCTAGAGTGTCAAGACATGCTTGACATATCTTATGGGGTTTTTCATATGACATTTGGAGCGCACTTCAAAGGAGGGAAATATAATGCCAAAACACTTTGTCTGAATCTACTGTCTACTTGCTGAGAACTCAGCATTTGTTCTACCATAGCTCTGTCTCTGAATGTATCAGGGGTACAAAATGACTGCTGGATAATAGTATTAGATATGAGGTGACACTGGGGTTACCTTAGTACACCACACACACAAACACACTAAACCCTCAGAGCCCAAGTTTAGTGTGGTTGAAGATTTTAGCCATCTTGAAAATTCCAAACATGGGTAGGTTAAGGCATAGGAACCATCACCCCATTAGTTAGGGCTTCCCCAGGGGTCATTCACACCCACTAGAATGTCCTAGGAATACATGTGGCATCTCTAGGCACCCATGGCAGAATACTCTTGGACCTGAGAAAAATCAAAAGAGGACTGAACCTGCTGTCTGCAACCTCATAAGAGGTCCTGGGGCACTGTACCTGCTCTCTCTCTTGTAACCAGGACAAAGAAGTAGTCTCCAAGGGTCATAAGGCTGTCCTCCTTCTCAAGCTACAGGGATACAACAAGCTCCAAGAAGCCATTACTGCAACTTCCCAGCATTTTGGTAGCAACTGGACCTGGTCTGGACTCTGTCTGTCACCCTGTGAGTCTCTAAGTGCCTCCTCTGAGTTCCTGGGAGGCCTTATTAGCAGCCGAAGTCCATGCAGGTAACAGCAGTGGGGTGGTGGGGCCGGGTAAGGGGTGATTTTGAGGTACAATGCCCAGGGGAAATTAATTATTTATTTAATTTTCCCTCTGCATCGTCCCTCGAAATCACTCCTTACCCGGCCCCACCGCTGTTACCTGCACGAACCGCAGCTGTTTAGAGGTGTACTATCTGGTGTATTGAGATTTAAAGGACTAAAGTGAGAAGGTAAAATCTTTGACCAGCACAAACCTGGCTAGTGCATTCAATCCGCACTCCATTGCGGTAAGTGTCAAATTTGACATAGGCCTTGTTCTACCATCACCACTGACTATTGTTGGTACTTTTTTCTTCTTGCCACTATTTCTACCTAAAACTTTAAAAATTCATATCTCTGGTTCCCAATTTTGGACTTTTGCCATTTTTGTGTCATTTCGTTTATTAAAGGTTACTATGTATTTCTTACTCATTTTAGGGATTTTGTTATTTTGACTTTATTATTTATTTTGCTACTCCAAAAATACTTTACACTTTGCTTCTGAGTTAAACCTGTCTGCTTTGTTCCATAGCTGTCATGGTATTGAGCTGAAGTTTATGCAGTGACTTTAGTGGTTCACCATGACAAAGATTGTGATTATTACTTGAGGTAGAAATGTACCCCCTCCAACCAATAACCTCATTTCTTACACTATCTATACATTGATAAACAAACACTGACAAACAACTTACAAGAATAAATGAAAGCCAAAGCAGACAATAATACAATAAACTCACAAAACTTCGCACAAATAACAGAATCACAGCTACTAAGACACTTCCAGTCCCAACCTGACAAACGCATCCAGTCACAAAGCTCAACAACCAACAACACAAGAATGCCTCAGCACAATACAGAAAGTGAAATCTCCTAAGAAAACTTGCTCACGCCCTTTGCATCATTTCTGTCATGATGTTTTTCCACATACTGTGTGGTTTTTCTGACACAAAGCCACAAAATCCATAGATCCTTACCAGTGCGTAGGAAAAAGTGACGAATCCTTATGCAATTGACTAGCTAAATCAAGCAAAACAACATTAAACCTAACAAAAAATATGATAGCAAATCATGTGTGAAAATCCTATTTGACTAACCATACATGTATGTATGTGTATTGCCACATGAAAATATGCTACATTACTTTGTACATTAGACATACTGGATTAATAAGGACGTGGCAAAATGGTTTCTTTTCACCATTTCTATCAAAAAGCTTCATGATTGCAAATATGTTATAGTTAATTTGAATTTAATAATTTTAACAGTAAATGTTAATCCAAACTACATGCACACATCATTTATTTGGCACTTTTCTCTCAAGTGGAAAAAAAGAAAAGATGGAGGCATTGAAATATTAAACTATGTTTGCTATGCTGTTACTTGTTACTAAACAATGTAAGCAGTAGTCATACTGTTCAAAATAAAATGTATGCTACTCTGCTACTTTAAAAAGCCACAACATTACTTGTTTTAGTGATTTAGTATTGACATATACCTATATCTTATACATTTGTGAGACAATGGGAAGAATACATATTTGTTAATGAGATAATATGTGCCATAATAATATTAATGCCACGGTAGCCTCATACAATAAATAGAAATAGAATTAGTAGCTTATTCCTTTTTTGGAAGGCTGTGTGGCAACACTTTTCGACTTGTGCGGTAATGAAACACCCTCTCCTGCGTGAGCTTTACAACATTGATATTGTCCTAAACATTAACAATACAAATGTATGTCGCTCCCCTGCCATAGAGAAAAAATGAAAAACAATCAGACAGGAGGCAAGCTTCTGCAAACACTTAAGGCACACTTTTTACATTGTTCCTTTTTTTAGTTGTAAACCTACATGTGATGAGATTTTGAATGAATAATCTTCAGCTGTTATTTAAAGATTATGATGCTGCCTACACAATGGATTAGTGTGCATACATAATAAATAGATGTTGTGCTAACTCTAACTAATGCAATGTATTAATATGCCCATTGAAACAAGTTGAAGCTTGTAAGACACAGGGTCACTTATTGAGAGGTGTTGAAGCTCACTTAAATACTAAACTAAGCCAAAAAAGCCACTAAATTAACCTGTGTTTAATTCTCTGGTAGCTTGGCACAAAGCAATCACGCTCAATTTAGAGGCAATGTATAAAGTATTTCTGCAGCACTCAAACACAACACACCGCAAGAAAAACCCCAAACCAATTTAGAAAAATAAAATTAAAATGTAATCTATAAAATTTCACCAAAATTACAAAATATCAGTAGAACCGGAGAGAAGAGTTTTTAAAGTTTTAGGTAGAAATAGAATCAAAATGCAGAAAGCACTACTCGCAGATATCTGGTTGCGCTGGACGTGAGATAAAAGTTACAAGGTCAGGCCGACCGCGATAGAGCATGGGTCAAATACAGTAACAGGTTAGTCCTGCTGAAGTGTACTCTTCCCAAGTCGGGCTTATAGGGTGCTGTTCATTTTGGTGTGGGCAGAAAGGAGGACCCCGTGGGGTTGAGGAACAGGTTGAGCATGGCGGACTGCTGTTGCTCTAGCGCAAAGAACCGGGCATTTCTGTAGCTTTGCATTGGCTATTGTTGTGAGTTGTTGCTGCCAACGCATAGTGCAGATCTCGCGTTGCTAGTCATCATGGCCAGTCACTGTCAGCGCGAAATGCAGGTCTTGGTTTAGCTGCACATTGGCACTTGTCGTGACCAGTCGATTTTCAGCATGGAGAAGTCACTTTGAGGTCATGGGAAGACCATAAATTCTGCATCTTCACCTTTTCTTCAGGAAGAGTTCACACTGATGCCAGCCAAGGGACAAGGACATGGGGGACATCTCTTGGAGCTTATGACTCACTCCCACAGAATCCAGCAGCAGGGATCAAACGGGTCCAGGCAGGTCTAGGCAGGTCCAGTTGGTGCTGGTCAGCTGCGCAGTTGCAATGAGGCCACTGGAAGCTTGTTGTGTCCCTGTCGCTCACACATGAGGTAAGACAACTGACTCATTGAGCCATTCTGGAAAGCCTGTGTTGAGGGCAGGCAGGTCCAATCTTCCCTCTTCAGTCGGCAGGGCATTCTCTCTTCCTAAGACTTGAGGGCAGTCCTTTTTTTCAATCTTCTGCAAGTCCCGGAATGTTCTGAGGGCAGATTCTGAAGGCGCCACATTTATACTTGATGCAAGCCTATTTGTGGAGAAATTCCCTCACTGACTCCCAAACGTGGTTCTGCTCAGTTCTTCTCCCTCCCTGGGGTTGAGCTTCAAACAGTCTAGGGTGACAAAGGCACGGTTAAGCCTAGTGCCAGATTCCTTTGTGTGTGCTGCAGACAGGACCCTTTGAAATGTAACCAGGGCAGAGCACAACTCCTCTCCAGACATCCTGTCAGGAAAACCAACTGCCCTCACACCTAAGCCTCGTTTGTCTCAATGTCTGGTAGCAATACACAACCCACAACAGGAGAACCATTCACAGTCATGTAGCCCAGGAAACTGTCAGGAAGGTGGTGTTGGTTTGTGCAGAAAAATGCCAACGTGCTAAAAGTAAACATTTCAGAATAGTACCTTACAATCTGACTTTAACGTAACGTTAAAGAGGATATAAAATCACAAATTATTTGAGTGTAAACAGCATATTTCTGGTTGGCCCCAAATTGAATTTACCACATATTAAGTACAATAAGGCAAGCCAGTGGTAGTCTATGGGAGATATAGTCATATAACAGTGGAAAGACATGTAAAACTTAAACCCACATTTTCCGCTTTTCAAATACCATAAACCCTACCCTATGAGCTTTTAGGGCCTACATTAGGGCGACCAATATGTATTAAAGAAAGGAAGATTTAGGCCTGATGGTAGAAACTGAGGTTTCTGGTTGACAGAGTATACACCCTGTCCAAGCAGGAACCATAATTCTAGTCAGGGTAAGTCAGATACACAACCTGTGCTCACCCTCTGGTAGCTTGGCTTATTTTGAGAGGCAATGTGTAAAGTATTTGTGCACACTTTAATTACAGTAACACTGTGAAAACACCATAAAAAGACTCCATACCAGTTTAGAAAAATAGAGAATATTTATCTGACTAAAACAATACTAAAACAACAAAAATGCAATAAGCTGAACTCGAGAGATGAATTTTTAAAGATTACATTTAAAGACAGTGCTTGGCAGTCGTAGCTCTAAAAGGTTACTTGAGGTCGTGCTAGACCGGTGTGAATCCAAAGTTCAGACCAACCATGATGGAGGGCAAGCCGGCTATAGGACCCATGCGGGGCCCACTGAAAAAAGTACCTTCGGACGGAACAAGCGTTGATGTCAAAGACTCGATGCGTCCGTTCTGATTTATGCAGTTGGGTCGATGTATCGAAGTCGAGCCTCACACTTGGGACTCCGGATCTGTGCTGCATCGTTGTCGTGCCTCGCAGATGGGACCTGGGATCAGTACTGTGTCATCGTCAAACCTCGCAGTCAGGTCAATGCATTGTCTTCGAGCTGGGCAGGGATGCCCTAGGATTGGCATTGTGTCGGAGGGCACTGTGTCGTTTCCGATTGGTGCAGTGGTGACAATGTGTCAATTTTTTCAAAAGCAGCTGCAGAACTCACTTCTGAGGCTGAGGACTGAAGGGGGCACCTCAAGCAGGGGTAGGACTCACAGATGGTGGAGTCCAGCAGCACCAGCAGAGTTGCCAGAACTCTTTTGTGACCCTGAGACTTCAGAGAACAAGAGGCAAGCCAACAAGCCCTTGGAAAAACTTGGGTTCAAGGATGTAGAGAGCAGGTCCAGTCCCTCTCACTCCCAGACAAGTAGCAGCATGCAGCCAGCCAACACAGTAGAGCAGGTAGCAAAGTGGCAGTTCCCCCTACCGCACAGCAATTAGCAGGCAGCAGGCCAACACAGCAATGCAGGTAGCAAAGTTGCAGTCCCACCTACAGCACAGCAGCTCTTCTTCCAGGCAGAATGCCCTTGGTTCCAACAAAGTTCTGATGTGGTGGTGTCAGGGGTCTAGTACTTATACTCAAATATGCCTTTGAAGTGGGGGAGACATCAAAGAAAGATACCTTTGAAGATTACAACGTCCCTGCCTTTCTTGCCCTGGCTCCAGACTCACTACAGGGGGGCATGCAGCTACTTTTGTGGGGACAGGCACAACCCTATTCCGTTGGAGGTGTCAGCTCTTCCTTCTCCAATCTATCTCAGAAAGGCCCATCAGCTTGGTGATTGGTCATCAGGATAAACATGTCACACCCCAGATCCCTTTGTCTGACTGTCTAGAGGGAGTGACCAATACAAAGGGGGACCCCTGAAAATGAATAATAGGCTGGTGACACAGGGGAGAAAACCATAGAGCTACTACTAACAGGAAACACCTGCCTATATCATAGTATATATATATATATGCCCAAAATATGGTTAAACCAATGTAGAGCAACAACGGGGCTGACAAACGGACATAGTCAAAATGATTACAAGGATAAACTAATCACAAGATTTCCATTCCTTTTATTGTAATTATTTTGGTAATTCATTAGTTTCTATCAAGCTTCACACAATACATAAATAGGTACAAAGTGCATAATACATTTATACATATAGGTCCCACACAAAACAATCAAAACAATCTGTCAGGCCACCATTCATTCAAGGTTCCAAAATAGCATACACATTCATTTATCACTTACAATCCAGAAAAATCTAACAATCATACAAATAGTTAAAAAACAATCAAGGATGATAAGCAGCCAAGTGATGTAGGAATAGTGGGCTCTCATGTATCCTCCCGGTCGTGGATGGAGGTAGGGTCCAAATGCACAAGGAAATTAAGCGCCAACGCACGTTTCAGTGTCGTGCCCAGGAGGGGCTACAACTTCATCAGGGCGATAAATATATGAGTAGTGTAGGACACACAGACAGACCTATTGGGAATAGGGTACAGGAAAATACACCATCAGCATATACATTATCAAAATTTCAAAATTCCATAAAAAACAACGTATATAATATACAAAAATACATGCTATGTGGATTATGGGGTCAAAATATTCAGAGATAGACCAGATGTCAGCCACAGTGGAGTCCAAGCTAGGTTTTCAAGAAGGGATACATACGGATAACTATTTAAGTAAGATAAAAATGGAATAGAGTACACCAGAATGAACAAAAGCATGTGTCTTTGTCAATACAATATACAAAGTGCAGACAATTACAGACAAACCACCCATAGTTTGTGTGAGAAATACATAAACACATATAGTGAAGAACGTGATGACATGCAAACGACCTGTGCAACACAAGGCAGAAAGGCTATAAACATATACCTTTAATTTAATAGCGCCCACTTGGACCTTTTAGAGAGACATACAACATTGAGATCAGATCAATAAGCAGATATCTATAGGAATAAGAGTGGACATGGTTGTCAGACACATTTAGATAGAACAACCAATGAGATGACAGTAAGTCAGAGATCTACAAACACATACAAACACATACACAACATCTTACCCAGGAGACTGTATATGAGACAAACTCCACAGGGTTACCATGCATTTCACAAAGGCTGGAAATAGCCCAAGGAAATGGTAAATCTATTTGGGGAGGAGTTTAAGCCAGGGTAGAGGTTACATGGCATGGTTACTGTCTAACAATTCAAGTAGCCGCAGATACGATTCCCTTCCTCAGTAAAGGGGAGGGTGGGCCGGTCACAAAACGCCCAATTACGGCACCCAGAACGGGGAGATCGATATACCCTGTGGTAGATATTACGATGGATATAACGACAATGTGGTTCAGGGGCAAAACACAAAAATATCATTGGTTCAAGGCGAAAAATTAAGAAAAGATAAAAACAGCAGATCGGGCGTAATATCAACTATGGTATAAGGGCAAACGCTTACCGTGTAGATATACGAGCCGCGTCATAAATGGGGGTTCCTCCTGCGGCAGATGGGGCGGACATCTCCCAATCGCAAGCATAGATGACAGGGAGAGTTTGACGTATTTAAATGTTTCCAGACGTGTTGGATGTCCGATGTGAATGCAGGGGCTGGGTAGCATCATCATACACAGAGAACTGAAACACAGGCGTCCAGGGTGAAAGGACGGCAGCCATGTTGAAATGGGAAAAGAAAAGAAAAAATTAAGAAAAATCGAACATTTATTTGGAGTAACTAGCAGGCTAAAGTAGGTGGCGGGTAGCTCAGAAGGCAGGATACGTTGGAACTGGGCCTTAGAGGTATCTAAAACAATGCCAGCAGAGAGAGCTGGATAGGAATATAACACAAAAGACCCAATCTGATCTCACGGTAATTCTTTAAATTTACTTTGTGAGTGGGAATGAGAGTTAATATTTTCTTCTTCACCAATCTCCCTTAACTGAATTTGGGAGAATTGTCCCTCCTCACAATAGCTGTGTATTTAAAAATCAGAACCTAAACCCAAAGTCAGCAGTCACTGGGTTCCCAAACAAGATTTTCAAAATACCCTATGAAATCACAGGTGTATAAACCACAACCATGTGTCAAAAAGTGGAAAAAGTGCGAAGAACAAGGTAGCACCTCACGTGTGCAACACCAAAGCGAGCTTGCTGGTTAAATATCACCAGTTATGACCATGTTTATCATCATAGGTTGCTACCTTGTAAAAGAAAAAAATTGTAAACAAAAAAGGTGTCCAGAAAGATAGTGAACTTGGTGAAAATATGTGAAAGCATCACACACTTCAACCCCGTTTAATTAAAATTGAGATACACCCACAGTAACCATCTTTATTCACAGCTCGTGGGTATATTCAAATTAAAAACATTAACATTAATTGGTCTGCTAACATGCAGTATGTTTTTAATTTGAACTTCGGCATCGGAGGAGAGGATATATATAGATGGAAATGGCCAAAAAAACAAAAAGGTACTACACTCAGGGGGCAGGATAAAAAACGGTTATAACAAAGACGGAAAAATAAAAATTAGTTACGTCTCCCTGCCAGGTCTAGCTAGCAGATAGGCGTAAGGGTCAACCCAGCCTGTAGATACTGGATTTAGATATGGATAACTGTCCATGCAGACCAAAGAGGAAAATACTTTATATGATGGCATTCTCCCAGGGCCAAAGTTCATTGAGACCTTTATTTACAGAGTTCAGGAGATAAATCTGTCTAGAGGGAGTGCACAAAGCCCCGCTGTCACCCATTACTGACATATATTCAGAGACAGGCCATGGCCCAGAATGGTTAAAATCCAGTTTCATCATAAGTTATGATTTCAAATTGTGAGTCCAGAGACACCAAGCGCCAAGGGCCAGATGTACGACCGTTTTTGCGGACCCAAAGGTTTTTCGGCCCCTTTACGACCGCAAAATAGGTCAGCCCAATTCACTAACCCTATTTTGCGAGTGGCTAATCAATTTGAGACTCACAAAATAGGGTTAGCGAATCGCTATTAGGAAGGGGCATTCCAAGGGCATCACTTCCTAATATCGTGTCCATAACCCATGTATGGGCAGTTTACCACCCTTCTCAGAAGGATGGTAAGACACTCGCCAGGCACGTCCCCAGGGGACCCCTTCCCCTTTGGAAATGCATGCGCAAATATTTTTTAAGAGCAGGGAGCGGTCCCAGGGACCACTGCCTGCCCTTAAAAAATTCAACTGAAAGTTTCATTTTTATTTTTTAAATGCATCACGTTTTCCTTTAAGGAAAACAGGCTGCATTTAAAAATAAACTGCTTTATTGACAAAGCAGTCCCTCCCAGACATGGTGGTCTGCTGGCCATAGCAGGCCACCATTCCTGGGAGTGTCAGCCATTCCCAATGGGGAACCAAATTGGGACAGCCTCATTAATATTCATGAGGCATGCAGTTTACGACCTCATTGAGAATCGCAAAAAAGTGTCTGAGTCACTGTTGTCATTAGATTTAGCGATTCGCAAATTGTGACTCGCAATTTGTCGTAAATTTGCGAGTCGCAAAATTCAATGGTCGTACATCTGGCCCCAAATCTCTATCTTTTACCAATTGGAAATTACACTTAAAAGATGTTTTGAGGCAATCCCAATTTTAACCTATTGGGGAAATAGGCCTTGCAGTAGTGAAAAACTAATTTAGCCATTTTTCACTCCAGGACATGTAAAACTCAAAAATACATGTCCTACCTTTTAAATGCATTGCACCCTGCCCATAGGACTGGCCACAGCCTACCTTAGCGGGAATTTCTTTGTAATAAAAGGGAAGGTTTGGGCCTGGCAATTAGGTTTACTTGCCAGGTCTAAATGGCAGTTTTTAAAATTGCACACACCAGCTTTGCAGTGGCAGGCCTGAGCCACGTTTAAAGGACAATTGAGTAGGTCACACAATCAGTGCTGCAGTCCCACTGGTATCATTTAATTTACAGACCCTGAACACATAGAGTGTACTCTACCAGGAACTTAGAAGTAAATTAAATATGCTAAATGCGGATAAACCAATGTTAGCATGTTTTGAGTACAGAGCATAGGCACTTTAACTCTGGTAGCAGTAGTAAAATGAATAATCAAACTAACAAACTCACTGCCTGCAACCTATTTATGATATAATGCAAAACCGTCTTAATTTACAAAAGGAAGAAGAAATAACCTCCACACTTTCGAGCCAGCACAGTGTGTGGAAAAAAGGGCAAAATTGACCACCTAAATACTAAACAGATTTTTCATTTTATTAAGAATATACAATAATAATTTACAATGCACATTATTAATGCAACAGTCTTAACAAGATTTGTATATAGATAATAAATATTCAATACAACCATATATTGTTACTGAGACAACTCCCAGGCCGACGCATAAATCAAAGTAATATTTATGAAAACCCAACAAATACAACATTTCATATAGTGACAACACTCATAACTCATTCATACAAACACATAGACAAAACACATAATAGGACTGGTCAACTCAATGTAAACCACAAGACAATAACACCTAACCAATCAGGAAGAAAAATTGAAAGATAACAATATTATCCTGGTACAGAGCAATGAAAAATGATGATACAACAACCAGATGAGTAAAGTTATTATATATTTGGGCATTTCAGAATTTGATGTCCATTCAGATTAAAATTCAAATAAATACAGGAAAATATTGTAAAAGGCGTACACAACAAGTGCTCCAAAAATTGGATGAAATATAAAATTACAAATTACCATATCTAAACAGGAAGTTTTATATAAGGAATATACTGTCAAAATATACGCAGTAACACCAAAACACGAAAGTAGATAGAATGTTTAAAGATGAAATGATGAAAAGAGCAGGACTAAGATTACAACTGCTCAAGAAGACCACATTAATGTTTACTTAGGTACTTTATGATGCAAAATGGTGATTCATACATCTTCTTCATCTGACCAATGAACACGGTCCCTGGATTGTGTTGGTGGAGGAAAAAAAGAGGACGTGTGCCCATTGATGATGCACCAGAGGAAGAATCTGTAGACTGCAAGGTATCTAAAATATCAGTGAGCGCATACAAAGCTGCAGTAAAATCCCTGGTAAGGGTCTGCTGTGATTGTAAAACAGCGACAACGTTACTGTAGGGGCCAGCCATCACAGAGATAAAGAAGCCCATCTTGTGCTACCCTCAATTCTGGAATAATTGAATGGAGGTTTTGATGATCTCTAGCTGCTTAGCTAGGTCACCACTATGAAAAAAGAGGGCTGGTGGTGTTCCCTCTCATGACTTCGGCAATATCACCTAGAAAAGCATCAATTCCCTGGCGCAGAGAATGAGTGTTATGGCAGCCTCAGCCAAGTTCTTATTTGCGCACAGACCGTCTCCATCCTCAACTTGCATCTTCCACCAGGTGTAGCTGTGTCCAGTGGACTTTCCTCTCAAAGCTCACTTCAGGGTCATCATCATCCACAGGAGCACACAGAGTAGATGTTGATTGGGAAAAAAACTGTTGAGGTTCAGTTGGAGACACTGCCACCTTGGCGTCCCTTGCCAAGATGGGAGAAGAATTGTCCCAACCAACCATGAGGTCCTTTAATGTTTCCTCATCCAAGGAGGGCTAGGTGCAGTCAAAGGCAGCAAACATGTAATTGACAGCCTTTTTCACAGGAGATGGATCTTGAATCTCTGGAACATAATAATGAGAGATGTATTGTGTTAGAATTTGAATGATTATCTGAAACATTATAAAAAAATCTAAAAAAACAAAATTATGACTCGCTGATTACCTTTAGGGAATAAGAGAGAGATTATGAATTTTAACATATATCAAATATGAAATGACAAAAAGCAATATAGCACATAGAAATGTATCCATATATGGCATTATATGTGCAATTGAGAAATAGTACAGCCATTGCTTTACATGTTAAGTTTGGCACTATGATGGTGTTTAAAGTGGTCAGTCAATGAAAGGATAATAAAAATCAAAAGATGGTAGTCTAATGCAGCATGAGGAAAGCATTTCTAATTAACTTACACATAGCTCTGGCACAATGTAATTAAAACATAATATTTTGAAAATTCATTTATTGCAAAGCCATTTCTCAGTATAAAAAGGGTGTTGTGTAGTTCCTATATACCCTATACAGGATGTGCACGTTTGGATAATATAAATTGTGGGATTGGTGGCGGACTGATTCCGTACACCACCACAGGATACGTTAGCCTGTCTGTATCAGCTACCTCATAGTGCAACTAGAATCTCCTCTTATCGGGAAGAGTATAGTTTCTGGCAAACTCAGAACATGATCAAAAAACGGGGGGAGGTAGAGGTTAAGGTTAGGTTCACGCTCCTTACTGAATGCAGTTCCACAACATCCAGAATACCGGAATGAGAAACCTAACCATAGGAAAAACAGGGATTCCACTGAACATGTGTGAAAAACCCACTTTCTTAAGCAAGGTGTGATGTATTTATACCCAGAAGTCTCCCCAGGGGTCCTACCTTGCTGTGTTACTGTGTCGGCCTAAAGGATGACGTCAGGCCTGAACTTTATACAGAGATATTATACAGGAGATGGTAATCCTGCTCTTAGTCCTGCTGTGCTTCCAAGAAGCCTCATGCATAATGTATGAGAATCGAACTAGGGAAAACCCACGTTCTGACTGCAGTGTCATATCTGGGTAAAAGGTCAGTCCCCAAGAACTGGTATTTATGTAATGTAGGGAAGGATATAGGTGAAAGGTTATAATGTTACCTGAGCCTGTATAGGGTACCTACATGGAAAATAACAAGGGCAGAGGTTTCAACATACTTTATTAGGTTATTTTCAAATATTTGTTCTAAGTGCATCAGTGGAACAGCAGTTTCAACCTTGACTGACATGATGTTGGCAAACATGACATCAAAAGAGTAGCTATCAAAATAACTTTGGCTTGTTATGGGTTTGTCCTTGGGCTATGCCCAAGGTTTTAGATATGTTGCACTGGGCTGATAAAAATATTATAATATAGATTATTTCCAGAGACATTTGTACACAGATGAGCATTAGAAAACATATGTAACAGGCCATTTATTACTTTGATTAACTGACAGAGCATCAATACATTTGAATAAAGTGTATATTCACTTTGCAATATTAACTTATACTCACTATAGAGCCTTATTAATAGATTGTGACCTCGAGCCGACTTCTAAGAAAATATATACACAACTAAGTAGAACATTATAGAACATGTAACTTTTCAGAAGGGCTCATTGTTTACCAAGACGCAGGTCTCATGATGAAGATTATATTGTAAAAATGTATTTAAAGAAAAACAGTGATGGAAATGGGGCATGAACATAGAAATACATCAAACATTGATTAATATAGAATTGAATTTAGACCTAAACTATTATATTGAGAACTCTGACTCTCATCGAGAGGAAGCAAACATATTTATTTTGCTAATTAGAACAAACACATTGTCAAACATGGACTTTATATTATATGATCATCACAGAGAAAAATACATTTGTCTACTTACTGACACCATAGTGCGGGAAAAAATAAAAACGTTAGGACGCACTTAACCTAAAGTACAAACATTGCAAACATACTTGTTAAATTGCACTGTTAAAATCAATCTTCCTTAAGGTGACAGTCAATTAATATAAGTATCTGTATGGTGATAAATGTGAAAGAAAAGCAATATATTTGCTTACCCTGAGGTGTAGGTAAGGTCTCCAGATTGGCAGTGTCTTTGTGATCGGCTCCAGCAACCATCTCAGGTTCAATGTCTGTTACCACCCGCTCCTCGATTAAGGTCAAGTCCTCAGGGTTGTCTACTTCTCCTCTTGTTGTCATTTCAGCCTCCATATTTCCTACCTGTTTCTCCTCAGTTCTGCACTTGCAATCATACCACCTTGTCCTACATTTTACTACAGGACTGTGTGTTGATGCTACTACATTAAATTTTGTCAACAACGGCTCTTCATAAATCCTTCGTAGATAATGGTACTTTTAAGGTGACAAAGAGATGCTAGTCTTGCTTTGTCACCTCAGAATCTCTTCTATAAAGTTAAGTTTTCTCTTTCTGCTACCCTTTAGAACAGTGCCTCCTTCAGTGCAAAGACCCGTCCTGGCTGGTAGCATCCTCCTGCTTTGCTAAATTGAAAGTGAGGAAATGCTGCGTGAGATTTGTGACTCTTTTTGTAATGAAAAGTGATACAAGCGTCTATTGCATGATGCAACTTTGCCTTGAGGCACACACATCTGAATTGCAGCGTGCAAGGCTTAGTTGTATTATGGCACGTTGTTGTACGATGCTGACTTTGTGTCATGGTCACGTAGTGAAGTGCCATACAGTAAATATGGCGCATTCATGAGCAAAAAGTTGTGTAATGCTGCACAAATATTTCTGATGTAATGCAGCGCTGCATCAGTTTTTGTAAATCTCATAGTTTTTTCAGCATGTCCTGTCTTGGGCATGGTTCGACAGAATGTCATTGGGCACATATATTGTTTTAAAAATATCATTACTCCCAAAATTTCGAGGAACAGCATTTCATGGGCAAGAATATTTTTTGTTGGGGTATATAATCTCTATTCCATATTATTGGTTTTCTTAAATATCATTTTCTTTAATATAGTTGTAAATATATAGAGGGTTATTTGGATGGCAGTTGGTCGGACTGGCGACTGCCTGACAAGCAGTCGGTGGTACTACCGCCACATTTGGATGTGCCCCCGGGCTGGTGGTTGCAAAGTGCTCTTAAACACGACAACATATGCTGCGGCCCAGGAAAAGGACCTCAGCACAAGTCACCATGTACATTTGGTGCCTGGCACACAGTGCAGAGATGTGAGTGGGGGCTCTACATGTGCCCCCAGTCCCACTTTACAATGGCCCATGAGGGACGGAGACCCTGTTTGGGCCAACGAAGTCTGTTTCCAACAGCTTTTTCATGGCAGTCGGACTGCCGTGAAAAGGCTGTCAGAAAGGGACATCGTAATCCAGACGGCAGTGCCTGCCTTGGCGCTGGCGCCATTCAAGGTATACGATTCCGACCGCCACCCCGACGGGATCGTAGATCCTGTCAGAGTCGGCGGGCTTTCCCTCCTGATAGTTTTTTATCCGACCGTCTGCATAATAATGTGGCAGTCGGACCGACATCAAAATCAGCCCGAGTTTTTAAATAATCTATTATGTTTTAGTTAATGTAATTTTATATTTCCTTAAAATTGCTTAGACTGGAGTGAAAATAGTAAATCAAATCCTTCTGAAGTCCAACACTTTCCTTAATGTTGCTTAAGCTGGAATGGGACAGTTAATCTAACCTTCTGAATTTCAAGACTTCCCTACTGGATTTATATTATTATTATGATGATGATTATTATTATTTGTAATAGTAGTAGCAGTAGTAGTAGTAGTAGTGTCATTGCTATTATTTTAATATTGTTTATTTTTAATTTCTATTAATATTGATTTTGGAATGCATATATTATTTTCAGTAAAATGTGTTTTTTGGCTGACTTTAATTTTGTACAATTTTATATATTGGTCAAATTAAATATTGTATTTTTAATAGAAGTGTTTTTAATTTATTTTGTGTAAATATTGCATTTTTAATAGATGTGTTTTTAATTTATGTTACGTGATTCTTTATGTTATTTTTGTAGTTTCTTTAATGGTAAATATATTGTTTATATATTTTATAATATACATACATAGATGTAGAAAAAATAGCATCCAAATGCCGGGCAACTGCCCCCAGGAAACTAATCATATAGAATCACAATCATTGCCCATGGTGCCAACAGTAGAATCATTAAATAAGATGGGTGCGGTCTTTTGTAGATCCAGGTAAAGAATCTGCTTAAAGTAATGGGAAGCGCATGCAGGATACTAAAGCCCAGTCTCCACCAAAGTATCAGAGAAATTAATCAACTTCAAATCTAAATTGATCATTAACTTTTCAAGAATCAGTTCAATCAATGCAAATGAAAGCCAACACCAGTCGAGCTGTAACATGTACAAGGAGCTCATTCTAAACCCAATCACAGTTGTACAATCACGCCTGCAGCTAGTGGAGTGAAGTAATACTCAAGCTGAGACCCAGAGCATATTGAACTTTGAAAATAATGTAGCAAAACCTAAAACAAATATATTATCTTTTTATCCCACATATAAATCCAAGGGAACAGAGGCAATATCATCAAGTTTCTATCTGCAGTTGAATAATTAGCACACCTTAAGTCAGTTAACATTAGAGAAATTCAATTTATTCAAAATGACCAGAACCGCAAAAATGAAACCACGCCGGCAACATGGGACTTTATTGCAACTCAGCAATTGGTCATGAGTAAAAAGCTGCATTTCGATGACTGGTGGAATTATAGTGTCTGCTGTAGATCCAGCGCACTTCCCTGATGTCTTAAACCCAGTATATGACAAAATGTTTGTGGGTTCTGCATCTAGATTCGGTCCACAAGACCACAACAACTTAATGCTCTCTGCAACGGACGCCAATTGGTACAGACAACAACATACTAAAATATATATTTCTCCATTGAAACTGGCAGAAGCTCTAGAGTGATAAATAATAGGAGCCAGGAAGTCGATTGATCCTGCATTCCATCAGCCCAAATGACAGTTAGCACAATCCAAATCCATCTATTGCACTCAATATTTTTTCTTGGAATGTAAATGTCCTAGTAAACATTTCAAAAGATGAGGGGACAGTACAATTTGGGCAAACATTTGATATCCTTGCTTTTTAAGAAACGTGGTGCAAAGAGGAATTTCCACTCATAGGCTTTCTCAAATACAAGCACCCAGCCACAAGAATGTTTGACAAAGGTCGGGCTAAGGGAGTTCTGGCTATCTATGTTGCAATTTCTATCAACCTCAATATTGTATTGTTGAACCTCCTTCCAACCTGGATGAATGGAATAATCATATGTAATTGTAAAGAGGAAAAATTGGATTCACTAATTGATCTCAGCATTTATTTAGATCTGGATCGACTGCAAAAAACCTTGAAGATAAAGAAACTGGAAGAACTAATTTGGGATTTCAAAACTATTTATGCACATGGCTGCTTACTGGTGATTGTAACGAACATTTATTTTCTTCATGTTCAGTCTCGGAACAGGGAAACATATGAAAGGATGTATGAACAATCCTATAACAACTCAGTCGAAAATACAAAAACAGTAAGTTGGGAGAAGCCTAATTAGACATTTTTCATAAATTTAATCTTTGTGCCTTAAACGTGCGACTCAACTAACACCACCCAGCAGCCCCAACTCAATGTCATGTCAAATTCACACTCACTATTGGAATATGCCCTTGTAAGCTTCAACATTTTTCATATGGTTACTATCTTTAAAATAGTTTCTAGATCAGAGAGTGACCACCTTCTCCAAATAAAAAAGTGATGGTACATAATTATCTTGAGAGAAGGAAGAATCCCCTATTAACAAACCTTTGCTTACTCTTTATAAAGACTGACGTGGAAAGAAACACATATAACCCCTATTATTACATTTTCGAAAATGTCCCTGCAAACATGGTTAACATTTGAAGACTCCCCAAGAATGTTGGTAAATACTTGATCTTCATTCACTATGAGGTTGTTGAAAAGATTTACACCTCCAACTATTCTAAAAGCAGATAGACTTGTGTTCCACACAAAGAAAACGAATGGAACTCTAAAATCCTTATGGGGAAAAACTTTAACTAACAAAGGAAATAAGTGCTTTTAGAAAACTCCCAATAGCTCACAAGCACAGTTTCAGAAACTACAGTCTACCGAATCAAAGTATAAGGAATCCATTATAAAAGCTAAGGCAGACTATTCACATCATAAAAGGATAACACTAGAACATATATGTAGACAGGGCAATCCAAAAACATTTTGTAGGTTTAAAAATGGCCTAACCTACAGGGTACATGGTGCACAAATCACAAATATCTCTGAATTAGTATCGATAAAACATGTAGACACATATTTGGGTGAACAAATGTACAGAATGTTGTGTTTTGACAAATAACTCAATATAAACCTTTTCTGCTATACGCAACACAGCTTCAACAAGTCATTAGAGAGGCTAAGACTGATGGTGACCTGGGCCAACTGGACTTCCAACAGCATTATACAAAGCTGATCTGGAGTTTTGATCAGCCCAACTGTGTATAATATTTAACACCTGCCTGATGGTGAATATTATACCAGATTCTTGGAGAGGTACTATACTCCACCCTATATATAAAAATAATAACAGAGATGAGCAGATTAATTTAGGCTAATCGCCTTAATTGATATAGATGCCAAATTGTTTTCTAGTCTATTACTGAAGGGCGTAGAGGATTGGGTTTCAGCAAGATCTTTGATTCCACCAAATCCTAAAACCTGCATATGTCAAGGTTTCACATAAGACATTGTAGGTAAGATTGAGCAAATGGGGAATTCCCCCAACACTATTCCATGCTAGCTAGCTTCTATATCATGATACCTGGGTAAGAGTAAATTTAGGAGATAGGTTAACAATGACAAGAAGGATCCCCACATGGCATGGTCTTAAACAACGTTGTGTACTCACACCATTGTTATTCAATCTATTCATATCACACCCCAATAAGGGGTGTCATTTTAAGTAAAGCAGAGCTACTGTTTTTGTCAAAGGGTCAGAACACCAAAATATAAAATGTGGGCCTATTGGCTTTACGAAGGGGTCAAAATATCTAAGTATATAAAGCACGTGTATTGTCTTTCTCAAAAATATATTGTCTTTGTCAGAAAATGACCCAAAAAATGTATATTTCATTATTTCACACAGTTCAATGTTTAATAGAAGTGATTGTTAATAGAAAAAATAATAAAGCCTTATCAAAAAAGACATCAACATGTCTTTGTGTCTTTTTTTTAACATTTATCCAGCTACAAAGGGCCACCATTGAGCTGACACAAGAGACCCCTGTACTCTAGCTGAAGAGCATACACATCCTGCTGAGAATATTTTCAAAAAATGCAGTTTGCTCATCTGTAGTCACTGATTCAATGATCTAGGAAACTTACTGTTTTTTTTTAATGTTGCTGAGGGGCTGCTGCACTCCCATGCCCCATCCACAACATTACAAAAAATGTGTGGTGGTGCCCCTGCCTCTCTAGGGGCACCACAAGCTTGAATAAATATTTTGTTAGAATGCCCTAGAATGGGGTGCTCCTTCTGAGGAACAGTGACTAATCAATGAGCAGCTCCTGCCATACATTTATTATTCTTTTTTTTTTAGATATTTTGGGTATCTCGGTGCCCACCTAGAACACCCAGTTCTTTTTTTTCTTGGAGGCTGCAGGGGGAAAAAAAATTCTATAAGGGGAGAGGGGTGTGTGGAAACCTACCCTGAGCCTGTACAGGCCCTTAGACCCCATCCCCCATGGCCGTAGGTGGATGCCTCAGTGCCATCCGGGGCACCCACAGCACAGAAAGGTGAGAGGCCTATGGGGGATGGGGTCCCCTGCATGCACCCATCCTAGGTGCAGCTGGAGTACGTTATTATTTCCATGCTCCATCAGGCATTCTCTGTTTGCTTCCCACAAGAGGGTAGGGAAAACATGTGTGCATCCACTCAACAGAAGTATTTTGCAGCTCCTGCCAGGTGGAAGTACATTCTTTTTTCCATGCTTGCACCCCTATGGGCAGGGAAACTGTGTCCCAAGAGGGAACTTCCCAGGGCACATTCTTGGAGCCGACCACCCCCCTTTTTGAAATAGCAGCTCTGGGAGCCAAGTGGGTGCCCCAGTGCCCACTCTAGGCACTCACATCACCTACATATTTGGGGGTGTCCCAATGCCCATGCAGCCCCTGCCAGCTCCCCTCCAGCATTCATGCAGGGTGCAGGGGGAGCTACCATATTTTTTTAAGTGGATTCCCGGTGACCACCCGTGGCACCCACATACAATCAAACCATTGGGCGCAGCAGTCACCCCAAAACAACTCATTGTTAGGCTGTAAAGAGTTCAAAATCAGGCCGCTAGAAGGTTTGCACACCTATGTACACATGGCAATGTTTAGGCAACCTTGAAAGCATTCCATTGACTTCTGTTGGATTTCAATTTCAAATGTAAAACATGCTGTGTTAAACACCAACCATAGTGGGGAAAGGATCCTGGCTACCTTCAGAAACTGGCAAGCCACCACATGCTAGTAAAACCGTCTGCCTCCTCCTGTCAATGCTCCTTTTAGAGACTAGTAGATAGCAAGTGAAATTTTGGGTTACAGGGCTAAGTGTAGACTTTGGTTTTGATCTGACTGTAGTTGTCTTCAGTTCAGGAACCAGCTGAAAATATATTTATTCAGATTGCCATTCAAGCTAGCATCAAACACACCATGGGCAACAACAAGAAAATGCCATATGAAGAACGAAACCACTCATCCGGCTGGACCTCAACTCCTTTAACTCTTCTTCTCTTGATCATTAGGTTTGTGTCTTTCCCTCCTGGGTCGTACTACATGAGGTGCCCCTAGGGCCCAACTGTCGTGAGTGCTGCTTTCTGTGCCCCCAGGAAACTTTGGTATTAAAGAAGGAGCTACAGACCTTCCCTTATTTGCATGGGGGTGTCGCCCCTTGCAAAGGAAGCAAACACTTTAACTTAATTCTCATTGTATTATGGATGGTGAAGCAAAGGTAAAAGCCCTCAGGTGGTGCACTGACTGCTCCACAAAGAGATGACACACAGTAAGTATGACCTAGAGACCTCCCCCATAAAAAGGGGAAAGAATCTCCCATGGACACCAAAGACAAGCCTTGCAAGTTGATGCAGGCAATAACTGCATCCACCTGCAGGGGGATCACTGTTATGCTTTGTAAAACATGTCAGGTTGCTGCCTACACTGTGAAAGATGGAGTGGCTGCTTCAAAGATCCTGCCCCAGGGCTGGCGCAGGTTTGTTCCTGCCCTGTGGCCAGGGCATTATCTGTAATAGGGTGCACATTTCCTGTTTGCACCTGGCACCCTAGTTAAAGATGCACTGTGGTACAAACAGTGACAGTGCGCCCTATATATAATTCAGCCCTTTGTGCTCTAAAGTTCCCTTAATGCATTAAGTACTAGACATAACTTCTAATTTGCATACCTAAAAATTACCTCTGTCTGTCTTTCTTTCACAATCAGAAACAGTCCTGTGACACTGTCCGCACTGCACTAGTGTGCTGCCACTCACTTTCCAACACTGAGGCCCTGAAACACTGCTTTTATCCATATTTTCCAGACTTATGAATCCCCAGCACACTATTACAGCGCTTGAAAAGATTAGCTATCCCCAATTACTATAAGCGGGTTAGATTTAGGTTTATAAAGAATATCATTTATATTTGGCAGGAAATAAGCCCAAAATTTTCTTTGGCGTTAATGCATTGTAATATACCACTATGGGATAACTCTGTATTTCTGGAGGTATTCCATGACCCAAACTGCAGGGCTTGGTCTCGATTAAGGGTGGAAACTGGGAGGCAACTGTACTATTTGAATGGATTCTGCTCGTTTGCTGGGCTTCATCCTCTAACGACCCCCCCCAACATTTGTTTTAAATACCTTCAGCTTAAGCAATTCCTTTTTGTCTGGGTGCAAGGTTCCTATTGATTTGGTTGGTTCTAATATCATGTCATGCATGTATTAAGCTTGGAGGAAATCCCTAATCAGTACAGTCTATCTTGGGTTTTGTGAGCACAGGACGGACGATGGCCCATTTCTAACTGCTAAGTGGAGTGAGATGCTTTCCTGTGAGACTGTACAATCAGAAGTCAATAGTACTCTGGAGATGGTTATGGGTCGGTGCACTCGGTAAAGCTCAAGCTACAGCAATTTAAGACCGTTGTATGCTATACTATACATCAGAGAAAATTATGAGGTGGGTTGGGAATCCCGCTGATAAAACTAGCTGCCCTAAATGCGACTGCTACGCTGCTGACATCCTTCACATGTTTGCTACATGTCCTGCTCTTCAGGAGTTTTGGGTAGGGGTAAGGCAACTGACAGCATCTTGTTGCAGTTTGGAAATGCAATTCACCCCTAGGGAGATAATGATGGTGTATAGAATGGAATATGAAACTGGTCTAAGATGGCTGTTGTCTATAATGACTGTTTCGGCCAGACTCTGTATTGCAAGATCCTGGACTACCTAATGGCAAATAGATGAGTCTGGACAGGCTCTCGCAAAGTAAGGGGTATTTGTTTACTTACTAACTGTTATCTGTTTGTAGCGGATTTGAAGGGTCTGATTGGTCTTAGTCTGTTTCGATATGCTTTTTCTTTCTTTTGATTTTTCTCCTTTTTGATTTCTTTCTATGGCTTCGATACAGCCTCATCCCATCCCGGGTGGGTAGATTATTGCTTTTCTATGTGTGGACTAGGGGTGGGCGGAATTTGCGAAATTCGCTTTCGCAAATTATCGCGAAAATGTTAAGAATCTCTGCAAACACGCGGAAATATCGCGAAGATGCAGAAGTTTTTTTCCCGCCCGTTCGCGGTATTTTCTGCGTGGTCGCGGCTCGCCAACTTACCCATGCGGTTGCTCGCGGGCACGGCCATCTTGTTTTCACTTGTCTCGCCTTGCATGATCGTGAGAAGAAAGACGTGATCACGCGACGAATGACGTTACTGTGGGCGCGAACTGTCGCGAGACAGCGCAAATGGCTACCAACAATCCAACATCTAGTGGAAAACGCGACCGGATCGGGAAAACTTGTCGGCGAACGCGGGGATTCAGGTAAGGCGATCGCGCGCATGCGAGAATGTATTATTTCACAGCGCGAGCAAGCAAAAAAATTCCGGTAAAATGCGGATTGCGGAAATTTTGACATTTTCTCGCTCTCCGCGGAACGCGAAAATGTCAAATTATCGGAATTTTCGCAAGCGGAACGGAATTTTAGCCCAGGCCTAGTGTGGACCCAAGTGTTTGTAACTGGGGTTATTCCCCAAATATTTTTCTTAATTTTTCTTTTGTTTATTATACATGTATAGATCAATACTTTACAAGATAAAATAAAAAAGAAGGGCTTGAGTCAGTCAGTGGGGCCTAGGTCACTTGACTCTGAGATCTGCTCCTTATTCCATCCTTACCACTTTTCTGTCTGCTAATGTATGCAATAGTCCTTGACACAAAAGAGGACTGCAATGGAATAATTGCTTCACCATTAATTTGAAGATGTGGTCTATTGATTTGTATGTAATCCCTGGAATATGTTTACTTTGATTGCACCTTCACCATGAATGCACAGCAGTGGAAGTACCACTTAAGGAGCATGGATATGTGATGCTTCCTGTAACTTCCTGTCCTTAACGCCGAGTATCTTGCAATATGTATTATATAGGGCTTGCTTTAGACTCTAGGGGCGGCTTGCAATCCATCAGGGTGGTTGTAGTAATCTCCTTTGCCACTACAGTCAGACTCCCACCTGCCAAAATATGAGATTATTGCTGACCCTGCGATTATCTCTGTACCTTCAGAAGGAGCCCCTCCACTGTGGCTCGTCTGAAACCGCTGAATATTTGGTGTGTGACTGCCGTCTTTTAGGCAGTTAAACACCAATCACAAACACATTCTCGAAGTGAGAGATTACTTCTGAAAAACAAAAAATGTGTTAGTGATTGCTCTGGTTTTAGCTGGTGGTGAGGAAAAAAACCAGGACATCAGACCATCCGCTCTAAATAGGGTCGGCGGTCTGACATCCTCACTTTGATGGATGCGTCTCCATTAGTCATCAGAGTACGTTTTCTGACAGTCTGCCTAACTCAAAATGGAGCCGGTGGACCGAGCCTTTGGCAGTCAGGATACTCCACGACTCTTGTGATGGAGTATCCTGTCTGCCAAACTGAAAATTAGCCTCATAGTTCCTTCCTAACACAAGTATACCATAGTGTGTGAAGGAAAAGGTAGTTTCAGACCTAGTGGCGGCTCGTCCCTGGGGGTGTGGGGGCGTCGCCCCACTGCTTTCTCGCAGTGCGAGAAGCAGAAACATAAAATGGTAAAACTACCATTTTATGTTTCTGCTTCTCACACTGCGAGAAAGCAGAATGCCTGGAGTGCCTGGTTGTGGGAGGGCGGGTGGGTGGTTCTGTTTGAGGGCAGGTGGGGAGTGGCTTGTCCAATGTTGTGGGCCCTGACTGCTTTGGTCGGCCTGAGGCCAACCAAAGCAGTCATGCGCACTCCCCCTTTTCTCTATGTAGGCTGCATGCAGCCTACATAGAGAAAAGGACCTCTGATCAGGCTCCCGCATGGGGCCCTGTGCGCCTGCACCGTGCCAATCACAACGCTGCCATTTCAGCGTTGTGATTGGCGGAGGGGAGGGAGGGAGGCTGCCTGTGGGTGGCAGCTTCCTGAAGTGTCGGAGAGCTGCGGCAGCAGAAAAACGTGGTAAGGTAAGTTTGATTTTATTTTTTCATTAAACCCCTCCTGCCTCCCCCTACCCCCACCATGCGCAACCCCCCCCACCCGCCATGCGGCCCGCGACTGCTAGTGTCTTTATGTCTCAGTAGCTGTCAATGCGGTGTTCACACTCCTTTAGATTTTCTTCTAAGCATGCTAGATTTTCTGCTTTTCGCAGTAGGATGAATTGCCAGCACGATTTGCGCACATCATTCTTGATGAATGAAGAAGACCGATGACATTACATCTGGTTACTCAGTTGTCTTTAACTGATTCAGTGATTAAGAAAACAGATGCACAACAGGTGCATGAATGTTTGCCACAAAACTGGTGTATTAATCATTAGAATCCTCATATTGGAGATATATATATATATATATATATATATGTGTATATATATATATATATATTACCTACTGGCGGTCGCCAGTAGGTAGTTATAGTTAGGACCACGTTTCCATAGGAAATCCGCAACATTCTATTTTGAATAACTTTGGCGCCGGTCGACGAATCCTCGCGAATTTTTCAAAATAGGTGGGGCGCTACGCTCCGCTCCTACCCTGAAAGTCTCGGGGTGATTCGTCAAGCGGGGGCTGAGATAAAAGGGGGGTCCCAAAACGCGTTTTTCCCATGCATTTTTCCATAGGACCTTTAGACAGGGCTACAGCCCGAACGGTTGAACAGAATTACTAGAAATTTGGCAGAGAGGTAGTCCTCAGGTCAAGGAAGTGCCTTTTGTAGGTTTGGTGTAAATCTGTTCAGTAGATTCTGAGAAAATAGCCTTTAAATCAATATATATATCTGAGCCAGCTTACGGTGCGCTTACGGTACGCTTACCGTACGCGTACGGTGGCGTGCGCGAGCGCGATTCTGATTGGCTGTTACATCTAAGTAAACATTCGAATCGGTCGAAACCAGGAAGTGGCGGCCGCCATTTTCTCTCTCGCACTCTGAGGGGGGGGGGCTGTAAACAAAGGCAAAAAACATATAAAGGGGCTGTTTAGACAGCGCCCATGCACATAGCCATGTTAGTTGAGTCCTCAAAGATCCCCCAAGGCCAAAAACGGTAAATTTTTATTTTTTGAAAATTTCGCCGATTACGCTTACCGTACGCGTACGGTGCGCTTACGCTAAAAATTTTAATAAAAAAAAAAAAAAAACACTCTCTGTGCATGGCATATTATTGTCATCACTTACAAATTAAATTTAACAGATTACCTATCACAAGGAAGCGCAGAATATGTCCTCCATGTGCGCACGGTGCGTAACGTGGGCACGCGGTGCGCGTAGCGCACTGCGTGCCCACCTTGCGTGTACGGCACTAACTGCGTAAAGTGGGCGCGCGGTGCGCGAAGCGCACCGCGTGCTCACTGTGCGCGCACCGTGCGCGCACGGAACGAACTGCGTTAAGTGGGCGTGCACGCCACGAATGGTGTAAAGTAACTTAGCATTTAAAAAACCGTACAAATTCACTGAAAAAACCATAGGTTTCACACACGTTATAGTTAGGAATTAGCATTTAAAAAACCTTGCTAATTCAATGAAAAAACCATAGGTTTCACACATGTTATAGTTAGCTGGAAATTTTACTGATAAAAACCAATGAAATTCCCCCGTTATAGTTACTGTAGGCAACTATAACTCACGCAACCGTAATCCTCTGCTGATGACATATGTGTCTTTATGGAAAAAAAAAATTTGTAAAATATGTATAGCTAAAATTTAATGGAAGAAGACATGGGCAAATAAGTGTCTAAATACAGTATTAGCATCAGCAGAGGATTACGGTCGCGTGAGTTATAGTTGCCTACAGTAACTATAACGGGGGAATTTCATTGGTTTTTTATCAGTAAAATTTCCAGCTAACTATAACATGTGTGAAACCTATGGTTTTTTCATTGAATATATATATATATATATATATATATATATATATATATATATATTCACTGAAAAAACCATAGTTTTCAGGCACGTTATAGTTAGGAATTAGCATTTACAAAACCTTAGAAATTTACTGAAAAAAACATAGGTTTCAGGGGCGTTATAGTTAGCTGGACTTTTCACTCATACAAAACCATTGAAATTCCCCCGTTATAGTTAGTTCAGATAACTATAACTCGCGCACCCACAATGCACTGCTGATGACGTCACATATTACATCACTGATGACATGGTGAGTGATATCACTCATGACATCACTGATGACATCTCAAATGACATCACTGATGACATCACTGATGACATCATCCAGTGAATGTGTGTTTTTCTGAAAATTATATATGTTTTATATATGTATATCTCAAGGTCGATGGAAGAATAAATGGGTATATAAGTGTCTAAATGGATGATTTGTTTTTGAAGAATTGATTGTATAACTGACTGATTAAGTGTATCTTAGTGAATACATGGCTTAGTGAATAATGTTTAAATATGTAAATATCTGTATCAGTCTCTCACTTTGTGTATAAGTGGCTGCATGGGTTGGTGAGTAGCTGCATGAGTGTCTATATAGGTTATTAGTTGGTTTTTTGAGTATCAGTATGAGTGTCTGAGTGTCTGTATGGTTCGGTGGGGGGTATTACGTAGTGCATAGGTGCATGAATGAGTGACTCACTGTTTGTATGTGTTGAAGACAGCATGTGTGTAGGACTGTATGGGTGGATGAGTGTATGCATGGGTGTGTTAGTGAATGAATGACTGTCGCAATAGTGTCTTTATGAGTAACTACAGATGTTTTAAACTAGTATATGTGACTATTGGTGTATATAAGTGAGTATATGTGAGAGTGAGAGATTGAAAGAGTTCCTGTATGAATAAGTATGTGTTTCTATAAATGATTGTTTAAAAGACTAAGTATGTGTACGTTTCTGTAGAAGTAAGTGTGGTGGTGTGTGTATAACTGTATATGCAAGTAAATGGATGCTTGATTCTTTATTAGCATGAGTGACTATGTGTGTGAGTAACTCTATGGATGAGTGGCGTTGTGTAACAGGATGTAAAGGTATATGAGTACATAAGATGAGTGAGTACATGTATGAGTGACAGTATAGGACTGTTGGTGAATGAGTGGATGTGTATGTGGATCTTAGAATTACTGAATAGGTTGTTGTAACTGGTATTGGTATGTCCATTGTTTTGAAAATTTTAGTTTCTATTTTTGAATGTGTGTATCAAAGGTTATATTAGGGGGAGAGGAGGTCTGCCACTCTATCACAAGGATGATGTCATCAGTGATGTCATCAGTGATGTCATTTGAGATGTAATCAGTGATGTCATTAGAGATGTCACTGACCATGTCATGAGTGATGTAATATGAGGCGTCAGCAGCAGTGCATTGCGGGCGCGCAAGTTATAGTTAGCTGAACTAACTATAACGGGGGAATTTCAATGGTTTTGTACGAGTGAAAAGTCCAGCTAACTATAACGCCCCTGAAACCTATGGTTTTTTCAGTGAATTTCCAAGGTTTTTTAAATGCTAATTCCTAACTATAACGTGCCTGAAACCTATGGTTTTTCAGTGAATTTCAAAGGTTTTTTAAATGCTAATTTCTAACTATGCCTACAAAGATAGGACATGTGAAGAAAGAAGAAAAAACGCACAGAAAGAAAAAAAAAGAAATGCAGAAAGAAGCAACAGAAGTCCTCAAAGACGAAGAAAAGTGCAGGAAGAAGGATAACGTGCAGAAAGAACAAACAGAAGAGCAGAAAGAAGCCTTGTTGCAAAATCCTCCTGTACCCTTGTTAGAATCCGGGGTCTCCGGTTGGCGCAGGTATGCACTTGCAACAAGCAGTGACCCTTTCCTCTAAGTCAGGGCGTAGGATAGCCTCTTTAAAAATAACCCCTGCTCACCCTCTAGGTAACGTGGCGCGAGCAGTCAGGCTAGATTTCCAGAGGGCATTAGGTTAAGCGTTCAAGTTGTCCCACACAATAATCACCACCCCACCACACAAAGACACAAGGCTGTATTTGTATTAAAATAAAGTTCTTTATATAAAAGGTTTCTTTAGGCAGGTTATCAAAAATACAGTCTTTAACTTAAATAAGGTTCCAGTTACTCTTGAATGCTTTCAGGCAGTCCACAAATCTTAAAAATGGCAAAATTGTACTTAAAATAGGCTTCTTAGGGGTTCTGTGCGCCTCGTAGCGCCTTTGTTACGCTTTGTACCAGTTTTTAGAGGTGTCTTGCCGTTTCTCATGCTTCTCGCGTGAGTATGCCGGACACGAACCGTACGGACCGTACCCTCGTAGGTACGCGTCGTACACATTCGGGATGCTCCTTGCCAAACCTCACGCTTGCCGCGTGAGCGCCGGCAATGGATTTAATACAGTACGGACCGTACAGTAGCAGGGACGCGCCGCACACGAACGGCAGGGCAGGTACGGCTCGTACAAGGCAAGTACGGGTCGTACCAAGGCACTCAGGGCACAAATACCTTATTTCTTTTGAGGCAAATGTTCGTGGAGGCTTGCAGACGTCTTCCTCGAGTGTCCCACGTCGCGTCCCGGTCCCGGCTCCTCCGTGGACTGCGATGCTTCATGGGGACGCTTTCCCAACTTCTCAGCACACCAGCGAGGTTAAAGGCAGGAGAGGCAGCCCAGGGGTGATGTCTCAGCGCGGCGCGCTGTTAGCTTCGTCCGGATGGCGAACCAGTGCGATTCAGGTCTTTACAGAAGTCTCTACGGCCCGGGGAGGGTCGCGAGGGTTCAGCGCTCAGACACAGTTACCTCCTCCTTACGTTGCGAGCAACTGCTCGAGGGGGCAGTTGCTTGCTTTGCTCAGGCATGCAGGCCTTTACAGTGCTCACAGCAGCTCCGGCGGCAGAAGTTGCGTTGCTCAGCGAGATAAGGGCACACAGGTTCTCCGGGGTCAGTGGTGCAGAATCACCCACGGCAGCTTCTTCTCCATCAAGGGGGGGTAGTGCCCACTGTTCCTGGGGCGCAGTTCAGGGGGCAAGTTCACTAGCAAGCCCTTGGAGATTGTTTAAAAGCACAAGTTGAATCAAAGTCTTTTCCTTTAGTCTTTTCCTCTCCTTCCAGCAGACAGGCACCCACTGCAGGCCAGTCTCTCAGGCAGAGAGACAGTATTCCTCCTTCAGCTTCTCTAGGTCCTTCTCCTTCAGGCAGAGGTTCGTCTTGGCGCAAACAGGATCTGATTTCTTAGGAGCAGGGCTCCTTCTTTTATACACCAATTCTTTTGTTCTTTGTTGCCAGGGGGCCTGGGCCTGGCTCAGTCCAGTTTTGGAGCACTTTGTTGTGGTGACTCTGCTCTTTCCTTTCAGCAGCAGGGCAGAGACATCAGCCGCTCCACAGGGGGCGGAGCCGGCTTTGTGGTGGCAGAGCACAGGTCTATTCAAGAGTCAAGGTGTACTCCTCCCACCCATCCTGGTGTAATCTCTCTACCCACCACCTGGCAGCCAGCCTGTCTCCTGGAATTCCCCAGCCCTGCTCCTCACTGTTACTAGGCAGGTCAGTAAATACTAACTTTCTAAAAGTAGTATTTATTTACAAACACAGGATATTAAAATAAACTTTACTAAAAGAAGTATTTTATTATTCTGAGGTCAGGCATACTAAACATGATTTTCTACCATGCTCTCTGAGTCCACTGGTATTACAGCATGTAGTAATTCCAGCAGCCCATTCTGGCCTAGGGAGAGCAGGTAGCCTTCAATAGTAAAAAACGAAAATGGCGGTAATTCACTATTAGGACATGCCACACACATCAGGGCATGTCCTACCTTATACCTACAATGCACCCTGCCCTTGGGCCTACCAGAGGGGTGACTAATATGTAGTTAAGTGAAGGTTTTGGGACTGGCAAGTAGGTGCACTTGCGCAATCAGCGCGACAGTATCAGACCGCGCGCAGGTTCTGCGGTGGCAGACCCTAGACACATTTTACTAGGCCGCTTCTGTGGGTGGCACAACCAAGGCTACAAGCCCACCAGCAGCATTTGCATTTACAAGCCCTGGCACTCCTGGTGCACTTTACTAGGGGCTGATAGTAAACCAAATAAGCCAAACATGGACACCAATCAATGTATACACTTTTCAAAAGGGAGCACTTGCACTGTGGCACTGATTAGCAGTGGCACAGTGCCCTGAGCAGCTAACACCAACAAAACACAATGAGGCACATTAGCAAAAAGTGGAAGGGAAACTCACGCCAAGGTGCCAGGTCTAACAACCCTCAACTTTTTCAGACGGATACTGGTGGTAACTGAGTCTGACTAACCAGTCCTAGAGCCAGTGCTATGTTAAAAGACACTCAGAATACAGTGAAAACACCTACATACACTAGGGAACACTATGCGTTGGGGTCCCCCTGTGATTAGCATGACCTCCTCTGTAAGCCCCTAGTATATAATAGGGCAGGGGATTAAAACTACCTCTTAAAACGCGCCACAGGGCGTGTTTGCACACGTCACCTCAGGCCCAGGCCCATCCCTTCCCCACTGTGTAAACACGCCCTGTGGCTGTTTTAAGTTGGGAGATTAAGTCCCCTTGAATCCTGAGGGTCCCTAGGGTCTAACTAGACCACTAGATACCTCCAGTAAGCGCCACAGAGCTGCGTTGCAGAGAGATGTAAAGAGTGGCACGGCCTAGACCACCTCTCTGCAACGCAGCGCAGTGGTGCTTACTGGAAGCACCTGGTGGGCTAGTTGGCCCCAAGGGTCCCTCAGGATTGAAGGGGAATTATTTCCCCAACCTAAAACGCGCCACAGGGCTTGTTTGCACACGCTAACTCAGGCCCCGTCCCCTCCCTTCACCACTGTGTAAACACGCCCTGTGGCCGTTTTTAGTTGGGAGATTAAGTTCATTTGAATCCTGAGGGTCCCTAGGGTCCAACTAGCCCACTAGGTACCTCCAGTAAGCGCCACAGGGCTGCGTTGCAGAGAGGTGTAAAAAGTGGCACGGCCTGGACCACCTCTCTTCAACGCAGCTCAGTGGCGCTTACTGGAAGCACCTGGTGGGCTAGTTAGCCCCCAGGGGCCCTCAGGATTGAAGGGAATTATTTCCCCAACTGAAAACGCGCCATAGGGCGTGTTTGCACACGTCAACTCAGGCCCGTCCCTCCCTTCCCCACTGTGTAAACACGCCCTGTGGCCATTTTTTAAGTTGGGAGATTAAGTCCCCTTGAATCCTGAGGGTCCCTAGAGGCAAAATAGCCCACTAGGTACGTCCAGTAAGCGCCATTGCAGAGAGGTGTAAAAAGGGGCACGGCCTGCACCACCTCTCTGCAACGCAGAGCAGTGGAGCTTACTGGAAGCACCTGGTGGGCTAGTTGGCCCCCAGGGTCTCTCAGGATTGAAAGGGAATTATTTCCCCAACTTAAAATGCGCCACAGGGCGTGTTTGCACACATCACCTCAGGCCCTGTCCCCTCCCTTCACCACTGTGTAAACGCGCCCTGTGGCCGTTCTATGTTGAGAGATTAAGTCCCCTTGAATCCTAAGGGTCCCTAGGGTCAAACTAGCCCACTAGGTACCTCCAGTAAGTGCTACAGAGCTGCGTTGCATAGAGGTGTAAAAAGGGGCATGGCCTCAGAACACCTGTCTGCAACGCTGCTCCCTGGCGCATACTGGAGATACCTGTTGGGCTAGTTGGCCCTCAGGGACCCTCAGTATTGAAGGGGAGTTAATTCCCCAACTTACAACTGGCCAGGGGGCGCATTTGCAGAGTGCTGCAAGGAGGGGGCGTGGCCTCCGGCGCGATGCCGGTCTTTTATTTATTTTATTTTTTTAAGAAGGAGGGCTGTGTGGCCCCCCTTCTTTTTCTAATTTATTGGCCCTGGGGACCCCATCCCCCAGGGCCTGCACCCTAATTTTTATTGTTGCAAAAAATTAATTTGGCCCTCCCAAGGCCTTAATCGGCCCCGGGGACCCCAACCCCCGGGTCATGGCCTTTTTAAAAAAAATTCTTTAGGAGGGGGGCTGCGTTGCCCCCTTCCTCAGGCCACTTATGGCCCCGGGGATCCCCATCCCCCGGGGCCAGACTTTGTTTCTTACTTTGTTTTTTATTATTTAAAAAAAATTATATATTTATAGAAACACCCAGGACATGCTGGACAAACCGTATGTACCTATCACCATGACGATTTGCGTGATATTCATTCAAAGGCGACTATGCATACAATGGATCCACGTGGAATGTATTTACACCGCTAGTGAAGCTCTGACGTGTCTGACGCCCTACCGAGCCTAATTCCGGCTCCTCCACTGGTGGGTACTCTCCAAGTAGACACCCTTGTCATTTATTTATACAAACATGGGTAGCTATTGACGGGCACATTTAATACACACGCACACCAAGCCATTCAAAGGGGATTCGACAAAAATGCGATCAAACTATGCAAGAAACCCCCCTCACGGTTAAAAAAACACACATCCACTGCCGGATGTGTAATACTTTTTATTTTACTCTCTGGAAAGGAGACGAACCTCACTTGAGAGTCACAGCGTGCTCCCGGCTGAGCCCAATGCTGTCTTACACCCACCAGTGTCCACCGAGTGCCACACACCTCTGTGTTCTATTCCACCAGTTAGTGCGTATGCTATGACACTTTCTAGCCCATGTACACTGTAACACCACCCCGTGAATATGTCATGCCACACTTGCATTCGCACGGGTTATATTGCCCCATCTAACGTGCCTTCCTCGATGCCTATGTTATAACGCACAGCGCTATGCCATACATATTACAATCTGGGATCCATATCTTTGTCACAGTGCATATGCAACATTACACTCCCCAGCACATATTTTATATTACAACTTTAGAGACTAGTTAGGTTACACAACACTGCCCTGTGCATATTACACTCAAGGCGCATATCGCATAGCACGCGCTAGTGCCTGTGCTATCTCGCGCTCGCCAATGAATCTGTCATTGCGCACAATGTATTGCATATTATATTTCACGCCCCAGTTCATCTTATATCACACTTTTTGGTGCATAGTTTATACCATATACTATATCTAGTTTTCATTTTCATTCATGCTCTCAGGACTATGTTCTATATAACACTGCGTCCACCTACCCTTTTCACGGGCATTACATTTTGCGATGGGGGTGGAGGGTCAGGGGGTGTTTCTGCCAAGTGAGCCCGGAGTCACAGTCACAAACGTCCTCTTCTTCCTGAATGAAAGTGAGATCATGCTGCATACTTGTTCATATTTTAAGTAGTTCGCACAGACACACATTTTAAAAACAATAAATTTCCTAATACCCACCTTCTCTGAACAGTTAGCTTGCTGCCCCATCCACCTCCTCCCTATCCTCTGTTGTCTGAATCCATGGACTAGCCTCCTCCCTCCTGCCATGCATGGTCTGATGTGCTGCCACTGCCCTCTATTTAGCATGATGTACCAGTCCACTCCTCCTGCCCTCCATTGCCCAATTCTATGGCCCATCATTGACCTCCTGCTTAGCCTCTGTGCTTAGCTTGCTGCCCTTATTCTACTTCCCCCTGCCCTCCGATGTCTTTGTGCATGCCCCTACTCCATCATTTTTGCCCACCATGTTCCATGGACCTGTCACTCCTATCTACTCTGAGTGTTCTGTTGAGCTGCAACTCCCCTCCCACCTGCCTAGCATTGTCAGATGACTGTAACCTGTCCCTGCCGCCTCCACCCTGCCTGTCCACATGCCATGCCCCTATCCCATTTCTCCTGTCCTCCATGGTCCATTTTACTGCCACACCCTTCTGCCCTCCCTGGTCTGTTGTGCTGCAACTGCTCCTCCTGCCTGCCCCGTGCGGTCTATTGTGAGGCCCCTTCCCCTGAACTCTCTTGTCTGTGCCCAGGTCCTGACCCTCCCTTCTATCCTCCATGGTCTTTTGTGCATGCCCCTGCACCCTCCTTCTTGCCCATCATAGCCATTGTGCTGCCACTAACCCTCCCGCTTGCCATGCATGGTCTTCTGTGCTCCCATGGCCCCTCCCACCTTCCCTGTGTGGTCAGCTAGCTGCCCCTGACCCCCCACCTTCACTCCATGGTCTGTGTGTATGCCATCATAGTCTCATTGTTGCCCTCCATGGTGTGTCTTGTTTCTAGTGCCCATCCTGCCTTACCTCCATGGTCATCTTGCTGCTCCTGCCCTGCCCCCTTGCCCCAGCCCTCTGTTTCCATGTGCAGACCCCTATTCCCTCCCGCCTGGCTTGTCTGTTCCATTGTAATGCCCCTGAGCCATCCCTCCTGCCCTTCATGGTCTGTTATGCTGCAGCTTTCTCTCCTGTCTGTCCATTATGGTCAGCTAGCTACCATTGCCTCTTTCTCCTCTGTTCTCTGTTGTCCATGTGCATGGTCCTGTCCCCTCCCTATTGCTTTCTATGGATTGTTGTGCTGCACTCCCGTCCCGCATGCCCTGTGTGGTGTATTGTGCTGCTGCAAACCCTGATGCCTGCCCTGTAGGGTCAATTTGGTGCACCTCTCCATGTCCCTCCTGTCCTCTGTTATCGAGTCCATGTCCCTACCCCAATTCCTCCTGCCTACCATGATCCAATGTACCATACTTGTGAACATTTTGAACTTGGTAAGAGGGAGATTTTGAAAAAAAGCTGGGGTATTGATTTTCCCCTTTGAGTTACATTGAAAAAGAGGATATTGTAGACCGGAGACAGATCAAATAAAGCCCATTGAGCTTAAAAACATTGGGCGTTTCCTGGCTGAAACGGGTCTGTTGGCATGTATGGTTGTACTACCACTGCCTCTTCCTTCTACCCACAATGGTCTATTATATTGCCACAGCCTCTCTTGCCAGTCCTGTATTATTGGTTTGTTGCCCCTGCCCCCATTTCCACTGCCCTCCATAGTCTGTTGTGCTGCCACTGCCATTCCTGCCTGCCCAGTGTGGTCAAATGGTTGCCTCTGCACTCTCCTACCTGCCTTCAATTTTCAGAGTCCGTGCCCCTGGCCTCTGCCTCTCAACAGTATCCCAATGAACAACAAGATTGCTAACATTCTATATTTATTACAAAAGTGTGGAATGCCTGACGTCATCTTGATGTAATCAAAACTGTAATACCTAGAGCATTTGCTTTAGAAATTACATATACGAGAGGGTCTTATTTGCATCAAAATTATGGTTAGTGCTCTAAAAAACTAAAATGAGGACATATTTTCTGAGTTTTCAAATAGCGACAAAGAACTTTTAAATTATTTGTAATCTTTATGTTTTTTTATCCAGTTGACCACTTGATTAAATGTTGCACCTAGGGGAGAGGATGTGGTGTTACTTTCAGAGCTGCAGACTTTGCAACTGGGGAACCAGGTTGGAGTTTCTGCTTCAGCTCAACATTCTTTGATTCTGGTCAAATCACTTAATCTCCCCATGTCTACAGCCAAAATGAATTTGATCTTGTGTGATGTAACCAATGCTCATGTAAAGCACTCCAATACCTGACAAGTCTGCACTATATAAAACTGAAAATACACAAAACATAAGTGTTTTGCACACTTCTGTCATTGGGCTACATCTGGGCTACATCTGGGTGATATTTGTGCTGCATTTGGGCTCTTTAGTCTCTGGTGGCCTTCTTGGAAGATTTATTTGTTATGAAGTTTCCTAATTTCCTCATTTACTGCGGTCTCCTCAGTAGGATAGGAAATGCTTTCAGTTTTTTACTTTGATTCCATCAAGAAGGTATTCAGATATGTCACACATTTGCCATAAATTCTGAATGTTAGCACTCTAGTTGCTCATTAGATCCCTGTAGTAAAGCTACTGCTCAGCACGGAAGTCTGCTGCTGGTATTAAAAGTGCATGTTTCAGTCTGCATATCAGAATTTTTTAATGAAATAGAAGAGGATTTGAGAAGTCACTCAAAATGTGCCCTAATTTAATTTCTTCAGCACTAATCATAATTTCTATGGTAAAATGAACCCCCTCATTGTGTTCCTTTTTTAAATTAAATGTTTTAAGTGTTACCAGTTTATTCCAATCAAGATGGCTTCAGGTGTGCCATACTTTTGTCATAAGTAAGACAGTAAGCGCTCTAGATGTTCTTAAGAACACTCTGGGACATTCTGTCATTGGGCTATACTTGGGCTACATCTGGGTGATATTTGGGCTACATTTGGGCTCTTTTGTCTCTGGTGGCCATCTTGGGAGATTTATTTGTTATGAAGTTTCCTAATTTCTTCATTTACCGCAGTCTCCTCAGTAGGAAATACTTTCAGTTTTTTATTTTGGTTCCATCAAGAAGGCATTCGGATGTGTCACACATTTGCCATAAATTCTGAATGTTAGCACTCTAGTTGCTCATTAGATCACTGTAGTAAAGCTACTGCTCACCAGGGAAGTCTGCTGTTGGTATTCAAAGTGCATGTGTCAGTCTGCATGTCAGAATTTTTTTATGAAATAGAAGAGGATTTGAGAAGTCAAAATGTGCCCTAATTTTTCTTTCTGCAGCACTAATCAAAATTTCTATGGCAAAATGAACCCCCTCATGTTGTTCCTTTGTAAATTAAATGTTTTAAGTGTTACCACTTTATTCCAATCAAGATGGCTTCAGGTGTGCCATACTTTTGTCATAAGTAAGACTGTTAGCGCTCTAGTTGTTCGTTAGAACACTCTGGGACATTCTGTCATTGGGCTATACTTGGGCTACATATGGGTGATATTTGGGCTACATTTGGGCTCTTTTGTCTCTGGTGGCCATTTTGGTAGACTTATTTGTTATGAAGTTTCCTAATTTCCTCATTTACTACAGTCTCCTCAGTAGGAAATACTTTCAGTTTTTTACTTTGATTCCATCAAGAAGGCATTCAGATGTGTCACACATTTGCCATAAATTCAGAATGTTAGCACTCTAGTTGCTTATTAGATCACTGTAGTAAAGCTACTGCTCACCAGAGAAGTCTGCTGCTGGTATTGAAAGTGCATGTTTCAGTCTGCATGTCAGACTTTTTTAATGAAATAGAAGTGGGTTTGAGAAGTCACTCAAAATGTGCCCTAATTATTCTTTCTGCAGCACTAATCATACTTTCTATGGCAAAATGAACCCCCTCATTTTGTTCCTTTTTAAATTAAATGTTTTAAGAGTTACCACTTTATTCCAATCAAGATGGCTTCAGGTGTGCAATACATTTGTCATAAGTAGGACTGTTAGCGCTCTAGTTGTTCTTTAGAACACTCTGGGAAGGTGCAGTAGAACACTAAGGAATCAACTGACAGTCTCTGCCCTTGTTGGATGTACATGTTTTACTGAGAATGTCAGACTTCATTCTGACATGACTGAGAAAGATAATGTGAATTTACAGTAATATGCTCTCAGTTTAGCTTACAGATCACCTTCCAAACCTCTGTGGGAAAAGCATGAGAAAATAGTTTTCTCTCAAACATGATTCATGATATCACAGCAGAAGGCTTTTATACATGGTAAAAATCACCTTAGAACACACCACAATTCCTAAAATGAGTATGGTACCATCAACAAATGATTTATAATGTAACTAAAGTCTTAAAACCTTCTATTAACTGCAATGCTTTTTAATGAGGTGCTATCATGTATTTTGGTCCCAAGATGGCTGCCAACACTTCTTGGATAAAGTACTGACAGCCAATCAGATCTCACGATGAGATGTGTGGTTAGGCTCCGCCCAGATATATCTATCTTTTTAACTCTAATTTTCTCAGGAACTACTGAACGGATTTACACCATTTAAGCAAAAGGCACGAGTCTGAACTGAGGACTACCTTTTTGCCAAATTTGGTGTAATTCCGTTCAGCAGTTCGGGCTGTAGCTGCGTCAACAGGTCCTATGGGAAAATGCATGGGGAAAACGTGTTTTGGGACCCCCCTTTTTTCTCAGCCCCCGCTTGACGAATCACTGGATAGGAGCGGAGCGGAGCTGGCCAAAAGTTTGGACATTTTCGCGAAGATTCGTCAATCGGCGCCTACGTTAGTCCAAATAGATTGTTGCGGATTTCCCATGGAAAATAGGTCCTAACTATAACTACCTACTGGCGACTGCCAGTAGGTAATATATATATATGTAATCAACTGAGTTTGTGACTGATGGATGAAGTAATAGGTTATATACCACGTGAAGTAGTCTCGATAGAAACCTCTAAAAACCGTGCGTCAGTGAAATCTTTTTGTGTCCTGCAGTGCAGAAGCTAATCTAATTACAACTTGATCTGCTCCTTTTAATGGCCCACTATGAATTTTCATGGGCATCTGATGGCAGGAAAGCTTTAGGAGCGCTGGCCGACATTTACCGCGATAAGACTGTAACATGCCAAAATCATTGCATTTTATCGGTTGGTTCTCTGCAGGTATATGTTTTGATATGTCTCTGCTATTAAGATCTCGCTGTACCTGTCCATTTATCCATGTGGATGCCCTGAGCAGGTAACCAAGAGAACATGTAAAAAGAATTCACTGATGCACGATTTCTCTAATCGTGTAGGTTTTGATAGTGTGAGCGTGGGGGGCTGCTAAATTAATGGGTTGAGGCTAAGGCAGACTAATCAAGGCCAAAGTATGTTTGTCCATAGATCTGATCTGCAACCCATGCGGCTCAGGGAACTGACACCCTCAAGAGGTCTCGAGGAGGTTGTATTTGTTAACGCTGTGCTGTGAAGATGCAATTCTCGTTTTCAAACGGTGTGCATTTTAAAATGCGATTTGATGCGGATAGTGTGGTTCAGGCCCGGCTCCAGGAATTTTTATTTGGGTGGGCCAAGGGTGCATTTGGGTGGGCCACTGTGGGCCCACATTGTCACTTCTTGTAGTAGCCTACAAGCCCTAGATTACATCATACTTGCAAACAGTCGCCATGATACAACAGATCGATTCTGTGTGTATGCAGAGCATGTGGAGAGTTATTTGAAAGAAAGAGCAATGTCTGGACCTAAGTGCAAACCCTCAAATTCCAACAGGCTAGGCTTCAACACAAGTACTTCCAGGCCTGATTATCCACTTTTCAACCATCCCTCTCCTGTGCACCTTATCTCACAGCTGACCATTGGGCCACAGCCCCATATCAGCCACCATCCAGCTTTACTTTCTTTATTCCTGTAAAAAACATTGGGAACATCTCCTACAAACTTAAAACATTGAATATAGCAGTAAATATAATTAGCACACGCTTTAAAATTTGTTCCATAGTTGCCCTAATTACCTGACTGCTAATTAAATAAAAACAGAAAGGCCATGACAGGGCTTTAGCACTAGTGCGAAAGTCAGTTTTGGCACCCCACCTATTGACTCTTTCTCCGCAGATACCATTGCTACCACCCTCCAACAATGCCCTTCATCTCTCCGTAGCCCGTCTCTCATATGCATTTAATTTGTTGTATAGCGCTATTCATATAACTGTAGGGTGTCACAATACTTTACATCTCGCACACATTATACAGAGACAATGAATCATACAAGTATGTAAATCAGTCTATAGGGAATGACACATAAGCTAATGAGGATTTCAAGGTGTAGGAATCACATGTCATCCATAATGGTAGGCAGTATATTTTAAGAGGGTTTGGGCTGAGGAAGCACAAACTCAGGATTTAAAGCATACCCTAGTGGTTGAGGGTTGGCTTTACTAATAAAAATGTATATCTGCCCAAACTCTTCAGAAAAATTTAAATAATGAAAGATTGGCGAAGTTCTAACTATATAGCAACACAAAACAAAGTGAAATTCTAATCATACCATTCATGTTTGTATGCAGCTCTTTGATGACAGTTCATAGGTCCTACATTATGAGTATAACGTCTGAACTGCAAGTAACACAAGAATCTATGTGACAAAGGCAGTAACTCACTGAGATATCCACATAAAATACAGTTTATCTGCATTTCAAAACTACCAACAAAGGATTGCCATCCAGAAGGATCTTTAATCACCAGATAGCTGGACATTTTTATTGTTGTCTTGCATCCCTGATAAAAACGAATTAAATGAAGCATACCAAAGTATGTGCCTTGCTGGGCCTGTGCAGATTTGAAAAATAAGACCAAATAGTAACATATTATCTTACCTACTCCAATAGTCAAACCTTGTGTCACAGCCTGATCTGACAGGCAGCTGCAGGGTCAGGAAAGGTCAATCAGAATAAACAAACTTCTTTTCTCCTGTGTTGAAATGGAAAAGGAAGTATCCACGCAGCAGGACGGTAGGCAAAATTTACTCTGTGCCAAATAAAGAATGTGTCCCCTTGCCATGCCCCTATTGTACCTGCGGGACATAGCCCACCTTTCTAAAAGGAGTTACATGATTTGGTCTGGGCTTTTTCTCACAGCCATGCCCAATCATGTAACTCCCAGAACATGTAGAATAACAACGTTCGGAGGAACGTTTTAAATTATAGTGCCCATTTTCTATTGGCCTTCATGTCCTCACCTCGAGGGCCAAGGCTCATGTTTGGGTGGGCCAGGCTCATGTTTGGGTGGGCCTGGCTCACCCTGCCCACCCGCTAGAACCGGGCCTGGTGTGGTTTATAACCTGCTTTTATTTTCTGTGGTTTGCAGCACTAAGCAGTCTCTTCTTCATCTTTGGTGCCCCGATGGTACAGGCACATTCAAGTGTAGGAATGCACTATAAAAGAAATGTAATGGTTTCGGTTTCATATGATACAAGTGTGTTACCTACGCGTATGGACCGTAGTGGTTGTAACCACTTTTGCTCAAAGAAGCTTGTTCACAAACAAAAATACAAAACTCCAAATAAAAGTCTGACTCCGCAACAAATTAATCAAAAACGTAGGGGTCCGACCTCATTTGTCACCCTGAGAGCCTCTCCAGTCCATGCTACTGTGAAAAGAGACACCCTCAACCAAGCCCCACCCTATTCTCCCTCTCCCAGGGCCCTCCAGCTTCTGAGTGTGGTGAGTGGATTAGTCAGGGCAGGAACAGACCATCCGGTGCTGTTTAACCCTTTGCTGCTGTGTGTGCATGATGCTAATTGCCAGCATTACACCTTGAAGTCCTCTGTAAACTTGTAAAGCGTCTTGCAGCACGTCGTCAGACCTGGTTTACCTATTGTGGGTCCCTGGTGCCCGCTGCTGTCCGCCAATCCAGGGACCTGAAGGCCATTTTACAGTCTTGGGAGCAAATTATATCTGCTTTAAGCCACCGTTGCTCCTTGGTACACGCTGCTGGCATGGTGATGTGTGCCAAACTAGCACCCTGAAACCCTCTTAAAAGGTCCTCACAGCACATTAGGTCTAATACTTTAACTCATCCCTGCCTGTTCTAGGAAGTGTGCTGTGCATGATGCCTAGAACCAGCCTTGCTGACTGAACCCATCACCTCCCGTCAAGTCTTGCATGGCTTGAGGTCTGGTTTAACCCATTATTGCTCCATGCTGTTGTAAATTATGCTGAAAGTCACTCTAGTGAGCAGAAGTCTGTCTTTTATATCCTCTCGGTGTATGACGTTTGGTTTTATATATTACTGATCGCTGTTTTTTTCTGCTGCAAATGTGCATGATGTTAAGAGCCTGGTCATCGCAGCACATGAGACCTGTTTTATTTAATGGCTTCTTGCTGGTGCCCACTGCAGTAGGTGTATAATGCAAGAACCAGCCTAGTGGCTTGATGTCCATCCCAAGGCAACTCTTGGCATAGCAGATCTGGTTTTGCTTGGTCCCTGGTACTTCCTGCAGCTACTGATCATGATGATGTGAGAGCCGACCTGGTCACTAGAGCTGCCCTGTATCTTCCTGCCACCTTTCCAGTGGACGGTACTGCACAGATCCACAGAGTCCATTAGTGCAGGCGAATCCATTGCATGAACACCCTGGCGGCTAATTCCGTTTATCAGGGTTTATTAATCTGCTCATATCTGATAACTTGGGAGCCTCTGTTGACGAAGAAGGATGGCTTTTCTACTGAGAATTTTGGGAAACGATAACATGAGAAGCCTTTGCTGTTACATGCAGGCATTTTTTACACAGAGTAATACTTGAAATGAATTCATATTTTTGCACTTTTTTTTTTAAATGGCGTTTCTTGCATGAAAACAGAAAATTAATTTAAGGAAATAGTGTCATCATATTGATGTACAGCACTGCACAGTCAATGAATGTATTTATTGTATAGCTAAAATCATTACTAGTGCCTCAGTGTGTTCAAAAGTTAATATGGGTAAATGATAACACCAGCATACACAAAGATTGTCCTCTATTGCTCATAAAAATTGGCAATTTTTTAATGATAAATAATTAGATCGTATTTCTTTATTAATCTTCCTGCTTTCCCAAATTTGCTTTAAAATGCACCATTTGTCCAACTCTTTTTTCAAAAACCCCCGTAGGTTGTTCAGGCTCGCTCGCTACGCTCGCTCATCACAGTGCAGTACGGCAATAATTTTACACCACACCACTTTCAAATGTCACCAGCCGCCACTGTTCAGACCGCCCGCCTTTCATTATAAATGCATTCCCACATGTTTAAGAGATCAAATTGATAAAAGCATTCTGTTAATGTACACCTTCCTGAAATATAACAAAAAGAGATCTGTTATCACTGAGGTACAATGATAATTCATGTGAAGGTAATTTCTCTTTGATTTTGCTTCTAGCATGTCAATATTGTCATAAGTGATTTGTAAAAACAGGCAAGATTAATGTGCACTCACCATTAAACCCCCATAACAATCCTTGATTGTTTAGGGGTATAAGAATGTTTTTGGGTGAAAATGTATGTGCAGAAGAAACTATAAAGATACCAACACTGACTTATGGGATTTTCATAAAGCATTTCATAAAGCATTTTTATTGCAAGGCTACTGGGATGCAGTTGTCAACTGTATGAATGTTTTGTGTGACACAGTTGTGTCTCTCGCCCCTAAATGGTGCTTGTTCAATATTTGGGAAGATACAAGCTTCAACCGAATGGACCAGACCTGGATGACATTGGGGCTAGCAGTAGCGAAACAGAACATTGACCATTGTTGGGGGATCCGAGATGGCACCACATTTAAGAGATTGGAAAAAAGACATGACTTGAGTATGGTGGCTGAAAAAGTAATCTACCAAAATAGAGGGTGTCCCAAAAAATGGGCGAAAGTATGGGGCAAGTGTAATGAGCACCCTGGGTGATTGTGCATCCCCCTCACTTGAAGATGGGTCTCAGCCATTTATTTGATCTTACTCACTCCATCCTTATCACTGGGTGGGTGTGCAGAGGGGAAGTATTTATTGGATGTATAGATTAAGTTGACAGATACTTTGATATGTAACTCTGACACTACTGTAGTGCTTTTACAATGTCTTGTTACAATAAAGAGATATAAAAAAAAGATGTGCACAATAGAGGACAGAGGTGCACAGTCTAAGGGGATATTAACCTGTTGTCCATAGGAATTCTTCTAGTACCATCCTGCTCTCAGCTGTAATAATCTATGAGTCTGTGCCACCATGCTCCCCAGCACGGTTCTTAAAATCATAAGTCCTGGGGCACAGTACCCGTGTTGCCGGACCCCAGACGCTACCAAACTACCCACATGTGCCTCTGGTTCCTCACTCATGCAGCCTCTCATCATTCTTGGCCTCCAGTTTCATTACACAGTCATCTCACGCGGTCTCCCTTGGGTCCCCATTGCTCCGCAGTCTAGCCGAGGTACTTACATTCATCAAGGCTCAGGCCCATTTCAAAAGGTCCCATAGCCAACCCCTCATGTCAGGTGCCATACTGGCTCTGCACAACATTGCTATTTGCCATTTAAAGAGCACTAGGTTAAGGTTTGTAAATTTTTAAATATACTTGCAACTCTTAGTTCTAGGCCAGTTATCCAGCAAGCAAAACTCAGGTGTGTGCAGCACTAGACAGTGATCCAGTTCAGATGTTATGGACGTCAGCTCTTCCCATGCATGTTGGATCACCTGACAGTCTCAAACTATATGGAGAAAGCCGGCATCCAAGGTACGGCATCGAGGACATTCTGAGGTTGCCCCTGCAAACATGCACTGGAAACGCTTGGAATCAGATAGGTCTGGTGGAAGTAGTTAAATTGCATGTATCTAAACCTAGATTTCCTAGAGACCTCATTCATGTGTTGTTTGGCCCTTGCCCACTGCTTGTCCATCAGTGTGGTGTGTAGATTAGTCTCCCATCTGGTCCTAGCTGTCAGTTCGGTTGAGTAATATTGGGAGTGTAGGGCTAGATATAACCTAGTCATGATGTTCCTCGCTGTGCAATGTAATAGAATGGCTTTCAATGGTACGTATTCGGTGGTTCAGCACACTCATCTGAGGAAATAACGTTTTGTATAGTTTTGTACATAAGAAATCGGAATGGTGGGACCCCATAGGTGTCTCTGATTTGCTGGATGGTCTGCAGGACACACCCATAATACAGGTCCACAACTAGTTGCATTTCCGCTTCTGTCCATATTCGTGCATCGTGTTGCATCAGGATGTCCGCTAATCCTAGCATAGACCATGTAGGTAGGTGGGAGCATAGGGAGGGGGTGCCCTAGTGAGGAAGTGTTCCTCCCCTAGAATACATTGAACCTCCACGCTTTCAGCGCTTGGAGGTCTCCCCAGCCATCACATAGGTCATTGTAATTATGTTGCCGCATAATATAACTCATAATTTCGAGCTCCCAACACCCCATCTAATAAATGACGTTGTGTACTGGCCACTGCAACACTTTTCCTGCTTGTCCCCCAAATCAAGACAGCAGACCATACAGCTCGCGAAAGAACCGCCTGGGAAGGAAGATTGGCAGAGCCGCAAAAAAATATAGCTACCGGGGCTGTATTAGCATTTTGGCTTTCCTCATGCGGCCCAGTGTTGATAATGGTGGTGACACCCAAAAGGGGAGAGAATGCCGAATTGAAGCAGCTGCCCAAGTGAAGTTACAGCTAATTAAATCGGTGGTAGAGTGATAAATGTGCACTCCTAAATATTTAAATATTTCACACTGTCACAAAAGTCTGGTCGGCCATAGTGACTATCTGTGACATTCGGGCATATGCTGCAGTGGGAACAAACAGAACTTGACCCAGTTAATTTTGAGGCCAGATATGTCCCCAAATTAGTCTAACATTTCCATCCATGGCTAAAGTGATGCACGTTAGTTCAGCAGGCAAATGAGCGCATCATCCGCATACAATGAGACTATGTGCTACCCCCATGAGGACCGCCGCCCCACTGTTCATCCCGCAAGTGCTGCATGTACGCCAGCAATTCCATGGCTAGTGCGAAAATGAGCAGTGAAAGCGGGTATCCCTGCCTGGTGTCCCTCTGTATCTCCAGTTTATCTGCTATCAACCTCCTCATCCGAACCCTCAGGATTTCTGGGCCTATTCCCTTGTGTTCAAGAACCGCCGGGAGGTACGTCCAACCTAGGGTGTTGAATGCCTTCTTAATTTCAAGCGACACCCCCAGGCAGTTCTCCAAATTCCTGACCAGGGTTCTCATCAAGTTCACCATTCTACGAACATTAAGAAAGGTACTGTGGTCCTGTATAAAACCATTTTGATCAAAGTGCACTAGTCTGTCCGTTATTGGCATCAACCTGTTCACTAAGAGCTTCCCCAGTATTTTATAATATAAGTTTAGAAGTATTATAGGCTGATAGGATCAAATATCCATTGGGTGACAGCTGGGTTTGGGGAGCACCACAATCATGGCTTCTCTAAGAGACTCAGGTAATATACCCTTTTCTTTTGCCTCCCCATACATTGCCAACAACTTCAGGGTGAGGAGTGTGTTGTGGAGTGCATATTATTCTATGGGGAAGCCATCCATACCTGGCACTTGATTTCATGCCCTTTGTGCTATAGTCCTACGGATCTCTTCCTGCAATGGTTTGTCCAGTTCAGCCTGCTTCAGCGGATACAGTCAGGGAAGGGAGATCCCTCCTACGAACCCCAGACTTTGGTCTTCAGTGGAATCATCATTTGCAGTGCATAATGTACCATAGTAAGTGGCAAACGCTGTATTAAGATTAATTTGGGCATTCAGTAGTGTGCCGTTGGGGCCACATATGCCCCCATAGGCAGGGTGAGACATTTTGTTCCCGTAACAGCCATACAAACAATGTAGCAGCACATTCGCCCACTCCGTGTTGCTGAACAAGGTAATCCCTGCAACCCAGTTGTGTGAGCCTGTCAGTTAATTCTTGATACATCCTCTTAAAATCATAGAGCTGCCTCCTACTGTCAAGGTGAAGTGGTGTTAAAATTTCAAAATCTCGCAAGCCCCTCTCAGTGTCAGATATTTACCCATGTAGTGTCTGTCTAATGCCCCATGTTGCACTAATGCAATGGCCCCTTAGGACCACTTTGAGTACCTCGCATTCCGTGGTTCTTGCCTATTCAAGCCCTCATCAGATGTCGAAGTATTGGGTGATGCATGTTGGAAGGGTACATCCTGCAGTGCCTCTGCCTGGAGTCTCTCAGGTCAGTATACTGGCCTGTGCCTTGCCCCATTGTAGAGTCATCCCCAGTGGGCAATGATCCGATACATTGCTCATGAGGAGTGTGAGAAAGATATCCGCACTACCAAGTAATAATTCCAGTCTTGTGTGAACATCATGTCCTGGGTAGTAAAAGGAGCACTCTCTCCCTGCCGGATGCGATTGCAGCCACTTATTTTACACCCCCTCATCGTTCCATCCAGTTACCTAAGTACTGTGTGAGCCCAGGACACCAGACTCCAGCCATTGGTTGGGTGGACCTGTCCAGGTCAATTGCTGAGACACAACTATAGTCACCTCTCCAGAGATATGGCGCCTGTGGTTTCCGCAGGATGGCTAGGATCAATTGATTCAGGAAGCCCGAGTGCTGTGTGTTGGGTGCATATACCGCTATATCGAGAAGGGGTCTCCATCTAATCGGCCCTCCAGTACTACATATCTACCATCTGGGTCAATTTTGTGTGACTCTATGTTATCAGTGCTATAAAATATAATTTTGGTGTCTGTTGCTGTATAATAAATTAAAGCGATAGATCATTGCATTCTGCTTCAAGTACGTTCCTTCCAACTCAGAAACTAGTAAATTCCTCCACCCGCAAAAGATTTTTGATTACATTTATTAGAATGGATACACTGAAAAACATTCAAAATTCAAATATTTTATAGCCTTATAATATAACATCAGTATAATGTTTGTGGTTAGACATTATTTTGTCATTGAGTTCTTAAAATTAAATCAAATCTGCTCAATTTCATTCAATACTTTTTTAAACCATGTTTTCTTATACTAGCATTACTCAAACTGTGTATATTGGAATGTATTCAAAGTTGCCTAAGTGTATAGTTTAACAGAGCCAAAATTCTTAGACATTCTCAATGTTTTGGTCTTCAGTCTGGGCAGCTTAGAGCAGCTGGGTTAAAAGAGAATATGTCATTTTGAAATCAGAATTGTTGTGAAAGCACTGTCAAAGACATACACACAAGTGAAAATGTACTTTTTCTTAGAAGAAGCCAGCAGTATTGTTGGTTTTATTGGCATTGAACATAAAGAGCTCTAACATATGAAAGTAATAGGAATTGTGTGCAATATATACATTATCCTCCTTTTTTTGATGGTGTAACAACCGGGAAACAAACTTACCATATCTCTTTTATCAGTTTCATCCATGGAAAAACAGGTGTTAGTGTTGCCTGCACTCCAGCACGATTAATTCAGCTAACCTCCTGTATTCTCTATGTTCATTAATGTGGTAACATGAGTTAAATAGTTATAATAGTTGCTGAGTTTGTGAAACCAGCAGAAGTGCACACTTGGGTTCTAACATTGCTCTCACATGATGCTTCCATATGTTAGGTTAGGTGTTTTTGGTGTAATGCAACGTTTGCCAGCTAAATACCATTGTTGCACTTCAGATGACCTATATATGTTGGTGATTACGGGTTTCCTGAAGCAGGAAGGGCGTTAGTTCAGCAGTCCTCGAGCCTGAGTTATGTGCGAGGGGTATGGTGTGGAGGGTTGGTATTGTTCCTATGGTGGTGCTCCATGGGGGAATGGAGTCTGTGATCTTCCTCCCTAAGCTGTGTTACTGTGGTACATCATGGGTTGCCTTTGCAGGGTGTTTCTTAACTAGGGCTCGAGCTTCTTGACATCTGCCTTACTCAAGTCAGTTAAGGCAAAGCAATCGCCAACTGGATGGTGCGTGGGTGTTACTTCAGTGCTTAATTTGTAAAAGAATAAGTACTGGGGGCCCAAAGTTTTGCTCAGAAGTCCACGGCCAGCACTATCGAAGACCATGCTGCCAAACCCCAATGAAGCATACTATTGATTCCACTTCATGCCTCTTTAATCCTCCACCAGACACTCCTTTTTCACTTTATCTGAGCCTTGCAGGTTCTTTTCCATCTGTTTTCCTCATTTGTCATTGTGTTTATATCTTTCTCATCTTCCTTTTATCCATCCTCTTTGTTTTTCTCTTATTGATCTAAATCAAGGCCTATTGATGAAAAATAAGCACTGGTCCCCACAATTGAGAGCCGATGAGCTCCACCTGCAACCACAGGCTCAATTTAAGCACTGGGTACATTACTTGTCAAGTGGTCTTTAAGGGTCGCACTGGTGTTTGTCTGAAGTATATCAATCCTGAATCATCTTACTAGTAACTAGTTTTAGTTTCCTTGTAGATTGGATGGGCTTGTCTGTCCTCACCAGTGCACCTGTAAGAAGTTGTGGTTTATTGTGCCCCAGTGCTTATTATTAAGTAAAGGAACCAGTCACAACAGATACTTTTATGGTAAATTATTCAAACACTGTTAAACCAATACATATTTTTCAGTGTTATTATAGAAGTGGGATAATAGGGATTTTCCCTGAAGTCCTAATGTAATATTAGATTGTAGTGAAAAAAACATACGTGGAATTGTCCTGCTGGGGTTCAAGTGCAAAGAAATTACAGAAAGCTTATGTTGATAATAAAACATAGTAGTGAAATAGCTTGTCTTTTGCTGGTCTGGTGTGGGGGATGTTGGAAGCAGAAGTGCTTCTCGTCTGAGGTTAGCCATTCTTGAGTGAGACTCTGGTGGCCAAGTACATACTAGTAGCTAGTTCTGGATTCCTTGTACACGGGAAGGGCTGATATGTTCTCACCAGTTCTCTTGTAAAATGCTCTGGCCTGTTGTCCCATTGTGCTGTGTCTGGTGAAGTCCGGTCAGCTTTCATCTGAAGAGGGTTTCCATGTGTTTCTATATCTGGTCTTCATATATCTATGTTTCCTTTTCAAATCCTCTAAGAATATCAACACCGTCTCTTACATGTTTTTCTGTCTCCAATGAGATTCCTTGTTATATTATGTTATGTTATGTTTAGTAAGTTAGGGTATGTTATGTTATATTATATTATGTTATGTGTCTGAAGTCTGTGCAGACGTTGTTTGGAGATTCCGACGTGGAGAGTTTTGCCATAGTGCAGTCTTTTGGTGATGAGTGCTTGCACGACAGTCCATCTGATGTTGTGATGCAACCATTTGAAGATTTTTTGTAGCAAATGTAGGATCTGGAAGCAGGAGGTACACACTGTGTTGACTTGAGCTGTCATGTGGAGCTCGTCGTCTATGTTTATCCCTAGAATTCTTGCATGGTCTGTGGATGTGGGTGCTGGTCCTAAATCCAGGTGGAATCCCATGGGGAGGTCTTGTTGCAGAAGACCACCAGTACTTTCATCTTCTCATAGTTCAGCTTCAGACACCTACTTCACATTTAGTCTGCTAGCATAGTCATGCATTTGGCAAACTTGGTTCTGGTGGTTGTAATCTTGTCCATCAGGGACAGGATGACTTGGGAGTCATCGGCGTAGGAATTACAGTGATGTTGTGTGATCGGATGATGTTGGTGAGCGATTTCATGCATATGTTGAAAAGGGGGGGGGCTGAGGGACAATCCCCGTGGGACTCTACGTATCAGTTTCTTGGTCTCTGATGTGAAGGGTGGCAGCCACACCATTTGGGTTCTTCACGTGAGGAAGGAACAGATCCATTTAAGAGCAAATCCTTGTAGGCTAATCTTGTGGAATTTTTTGATGAGGGTGTTATGGAAGACAGTGTTAAAGGCCACGGAGAGGTCGAGCAGGATGAGGGCCACTGTTCCTCCAAGCACAGTTTTAACCTCAGATAAAGCAAATGTTTTAGGTGTGTTCACATCAAGCTTTCGGTAAAGACTCTCATGGCTCCAGGGTAAGCTTTTTCCTCCAGTTATGTTCCATATAGATCCAGATACATGGGACTTGCAGTTGTTCTTTGGGTTCAAATAGCTTCTCTCCTCTCCAGGGCAGTAGAAATTCAGGGGCATATTATCAAGGACCACGTTCAAATTATCGCTGGTATAGCGGCAGAAAACTGCTGCCAAAGCGGCGATAAATGGCTTGATAATATGCCCTGGAGAATTCCAATAGAAGCCCATGTTCACACCAGAACATGGGATTCTATTAGAATTCTCCAGAGCATATTATCAAGCCCATTATCGTTGCTTTAGCGGCAGTTTTCTGCCGCTAAACCGGCGATAATTTTTAACGCTGTTCTTGATAATATGCCCCTTAGTCTTTCCTGGGGTGCCTCTCTAGAGGCCTAGGCCTGGTTCGAACTTGTAGGAAAAGTGTAACTTATGAAGTTGTGTTCCTGGTGAGTCACCCCTCACAAGTGATGTTGGAGAGCTTCTCCAGCCTAGACGATGCTAAAGAACAGCTTCCAAAAAGAGAGATCCTATACAGTTCAGGGGGACACTAGTAGGAAGGTATTAAAAGACAGATTTTTCATGCATCGCAAGTGAGGGTCTCTCCTATTTCCAGACAACTCAGGGGCATATTCACAAGAACTTATCTCCAATTTATCTCCACCTTAACGCAACAAAAGTGGAGATAGACTTAGCACCCCATTCACAAGCAGGTGCAAACTGCAGACATCGCCAGTATTCCTGCGATAACTGCCCCAAAATCTAACACCATGGCGTACACCACCAACTAACTCTAATGAGATGCAGAGTAGGCATTCCTGTGCAAAAACACGAAAAAACAACAACACCACTTTCACAACGAACTGACAAAACTGCGAAGCGAACCAAAAACAGGCGATAAGCCGCGCTTGCTGCAGGTATTTAACACCTGCCTCAAGCAGGTGTAAAGACGGACGCCTACCTGCAGTAGGCAACGGAGCCCCGCACACAGCCATACCTGAAGAGCAAACAACACCATGGAGCTACTCATCATGCAGCTCCGAGCCTCAACTGGGCCACAACACCCACCGCTACCCCCCCCCAGGACGGCCACCCCCCTCACCCGGACCCGCAAACCCCACCCGGACCACCACAGAAGCAGCGTAGAGTAAGACAGCGGACCTACCAAAAATAGTCCACCCTCACAGACCTAACGCCCGTGGAAGTCATTGCCCACTACAGGCTCAAAAGTTCAACCATTCTCCGCATAACATGACACACATCGCCCGCAGGCTGACGGTCCCAACACAGCAGAGAACCAACATCCCACCTCAGACAAAGCTGCTGGCTGTGCTGCACCTGTTGACCTCTGGGACATTCCAACCAACAACTGCCAGAGTCGGAGGAGACTCACAGCCAGCCCTATCAAAGTTCATCACACCTGTCCTGGATGCCCTCCCCAGCTTCATACCTCAGTACCTTCACTTCCCCAAAACTGCGCAGGAACAGCTGGAGACAAAGCAAGGCTTCTACGCCATAGCTGGATTCCTGGCCGCGTTTGGGGCAATTGACTGCACACATGTTCCACTTGTGCCCCCAGCGGATACTGCACACCGCTACCGCAACAGAAAGCACACGCATTCCATCAGCAGGCAATAGTGGACCACCGGGGACTCTTCACCAATGTCGTCGCAAACTACTCAGGCAATGTGCACGATTCCTTCATCTTCCGAAAGTCCATCATCAACCAGCGCTTTCAGGATGGCACATATGGAACGGGATTGCTCGTTGGTAAGTACCAAATCAACACACCACACATCCCAAAGCCACCAATGCACAAGGCACCTCTGTGGGGATGCACACGTGACCAAGCCACATTCGACATGTCAGACTACACGACCACCTACCAGACATGACTACACCACTCCATGGTCATCCTGGGCTACCTCTGCACCCAATAGAAATTTCATGGCACCACAGCCACACAACGGCTTGAAATGTGGAGATGCGGAATGCAGCCATGACACATTTGAGGCACTGCTCTGCCCTCATGACCCTACCCCATTCTCCCGCAAGCCAGCGTCCCATGGCGGTGGGCCCGTGTCAGCCGCTGTGCGACTCGAGTCATCCCCCCTTGTGGTTCTGACATTGCTTGTCTGAGTGCCTGATGACTGTTGGATTTGTTTCCAGCACCAGCTACTCCCTGAGGGCTGGCTTACACTCACACCACACACAGCCAGCACAGGTGTCTAATGATGACCCAACTTGGTATTGATCAGGGATTGATCATCATTCTTAGGGAGCTGCACAGAGACACCACAGCTAGGGTACGCTACAACAATGCAGGGGGCCTTACCGAAGCCTTTGGGTGTTCAAGTGGGGTAAGACAAGGGTGCATCCTTGCGCCCTTTTTATTTTCCCTTTACATTAATAAACTAGAGCAGACCTTGATTGCTTTAAATACTGATTGCCCGAGAATTGGAACGCGTCAAATCCCAGTCTTACTGTATGCTGATGACGCCGTATTGTTAGCCCGCACCCCGAAAAGTTTACAGATTTTAATCGACGGCTTCGTGAAGTTCATGGGATCCCTAGACCTCTCAGTAAATTTGGGCAAATCATTTGTGATGAGGGCAGGGAAAAAATCATGGCCCACATTCACACATAGAATCGGGTCTCACACACTGGAAAGAGTACAACTCTTCTCCTACCTAGGGATATTGTTTGACGAGAGATTAAAATTCACATCCCTGGTAGAAGAAAGATGTGGGAAACTGATATCCTCAAATGGTGCAGTGATCAACTATGGGCGTAGACTAGGTAGATGGTCCCCTGAACAAGTATTGCATTTGTATAACTCCATCTGTTGTTCTAAAGTTCTGTATGGAGCTGAAGTATGGGGCTTTGTAAATACCACACAACTACAGCGGGAGGAAAACAAAATATTGCGGTCTTTACTTAAAATCCCGCAGAGTACCCCAGCTATCATCGCCCATAGAGAGCTAGGGAGGCCATACATTGAAGATACGGTCAAGCTCAGACCGATCCTGGCGTGGCTCAATATTTGGTTAAATACAGAAGCTAAGTTAAGCAGACTAATTTTGAGCGATTGTCTAGGAAGAGAGAAATCCGGGACCTGAACACACCCACCCAGAGGCAGTACAATGCAGCCCACATACGCATCAGGGGCATTGTTGAACGCACATTTGGCGTGTTGAAGTCACGTTTCAGGTGCCTGGACTGCACAGGTGGGAAGCTCCTGTACTGCCCGGACGTCATGTGCAAGATGATTGTTGCATGTTGTGTGTTGCACCATATCTGTATTCGCACCAGGGCCCCATGGATCCCAGTTCCAGAGGTACCGGACGATGATGATGGTGATGGGGCTGGTGGCACACATCCCACTGCAGCTGCGGCAGGAATGGCCCGTAGGAACTACATCATTGACACCTACTTCTCATGAGCATGTCACATTGTGTCTGTCCGTGGCAATCATGGGACAGTAGTAGATGTCCAATTGCACTGCATGTGTGAATAAAACATATTTGCAGGTTACAGGTTAGAATTGTGCATTGTCATGTTACATATCCCTGGGGTTACAGATGTAATTGGCGTGGTTGTGCACAGTTGCCGATCCAATTATGTCCTGTGTTCAGTTGGGGAGGGGTTGCTGTTTGTACCGGGATGTTGCCAATGTCGAGGTGCACTTCTGCTTATGTGCATATGCTGCACGGTGGGTGTGTCGCTCCTACGGCTCTGATGTAGAACCAGCTTTTAGAGACCCCTCCCGAGTGGAGGGTCAAAGCCAGCGGCGCAGGGGACACCTAGAATCTACGGGTTAACCTTGATTACTCATGCATTACCAAAGAGACCAGGACAACTTAGCTGTGGAGGAAAGTAAATTTAATTTATTAGCTCGAGCTAAGGACAGGGTCCCAGAATGGTACAAAGACAATTCTACGGAGACTGCTGCTTCACTCCGCAGCGCACACATAATTATAGCACTAGCCACACCCTTTACACATCCAACAAGTTCCTCATCAGTCTCAGGTGGCGTAATCGTGGCCAGAGAGCGTCTGTCTCTGATTGCACAATGTACACAGCCTCTTGCTTCAGCGCCCAGATGGCATGATCATGGAGCACAGCTGTTGGTGTAAGAGGCTGAGTTACCAACAGTGGACAGGATGTGGCTAAGTCTCTGGCACAACCGGGAGGGGGCGAGGTACACAAGCAGCTTCTGGAATTGGCTCAACCGCAAGGAGCGAGGAGGGTTAAGCAAGTTCTAACAGGGACATAGAAAGCAATCCTTCACCAGGTTGCCGAGAGCATGGCAACACGAGATGGAGTCTCAGTGGCCATTTTAAGCATAGTTCAACAGTCCCTCCTTTTGCCATGAAGAGGCAACTTTCAGTCATCACCTAGGTCAATGTTCATCATATTCTGGACCTCCTTCTCAAGCATCATCATGGCATTCTGGTGGTGTCAATTTACTGGCTTAGGTGTTAAAGAGGTGGCACAGAGCCACATAGCGTGCGCATACATTGAACACAGAGGCAGCAAGAAAAGAATGCGACTGCAATGATGGCAACGAAAATCAATATCTACCATCCCCACTGAGAGACCAGGCCCCAAAATCAACCGGTTAGGGACCATGAACCCTCATCCTGATGGATGTCGGAAACAATCTTATGGAGCATCTGGATTGCTTGATAAACTGTCGGTGCATTATCAGGTATATATACACAGCAGCTGGTTCTGATCAATTTACAGACTCCTCCACGGTCTGCTAGGATTATGTCAAGAACCATCCGGTTCTGCAAAGTCATGAGGCAGTCCGCTTGAAGTTCAGCAGTGATGTTACTGAGAGCACCGGATTCATCCTTTTCGGGTGAAGTTCTATTCATATTTGGCCACTCCGTAGCCAAAATGTGGTGAATGCTTGCTTGCTACTATTTTTCTCTGGGGATTGCGTAGATGGTTTACCTGAATAGAAGTTGTCAAGGAATACCGTAAACCATCCGTAGGCTGAACCGGCTCGAGAAAAGGGAGCGGGAATCAGGGGCATCCCTGTGCCCGCAGTATGGGGCATCAACCCACATACCCAACAGTTTGCTGTATTCACCACAAGATGGTGCTGGTGTAACATCTGAATGAAAGTATTGTTATAAAATTCTGCCCTTCTTGTTTGTACGTGGGGGTGGGCAATGACACATGCTGATGAGGCGATTCTGTGGAGGTAGGAGACTCAGGTGCTGCAAGGGCAGCGTGTGTTATCCACCCGAGGCAGGCCAGTACAAGTTAAATAATTATGAGTACAAGTAGACAGATCGTGTTCCGGCCATGTATTATCTTTATGTACTTTGTCTTCTTCATTTTCCTGTCCTTTAAGCTTTCAGCGTTCATTTTTGTCACCGTCATGCCTCACCCGGTCTTCCCTAGTTGCTGCCTGTGATTGGTGGTTGCTTCACCGGACAGTGATTCCAGCAGTCCTATTGACACACTCTGGTCCGCTGCACCGGCACCGGTCAGATATATCTGCCGGCAAATATCATTGCCCTGCAGCGAATGTTAGGCCAGTTGAGGTAGAGTGAAGAGACCTTTGTCTCTTCAGTCCTTTTTTCTGGGTCGAAAGTTGTACCCGTTGGACCCGGGCATTGTTTGATCAGGAAACAAAGGCTCCGGCTGTTGAGTGTCCCGTAGCCTCAAACACGGAGTAACAGCAGCTTGCAGGATGTCGTCGTCCTCTCGCTCAGATGAAACCCAGGCAACGTTAGCGTCACTGAAGGGTACAAAGCGTGGGACTTGTTCACATTCGTCGTCTCCCAGGCCCTCCTTGACCCACTGGTCATATGGCAGTGGCAGAGGCACTCATCTGCAGTGCGTCACGTGTACCCCATTCTTCAGACCTGGTAGCCAACAACACTTGCTGGGGCGCTTTCCACCTCGGCTCCAGGTTTTTGGTCCTCTGGAAGTTGCGGATGCAGACTCAATCACCTGGCTGGATGGTGTGCCCAGGGCCCTCGGGTTTGGGTGGCAGCATGTCCTGTACCTGATGATGAATAAGACGCAGGTTAGTGGTCAATTCATGTAAGTAATCAATCAACAATGGGTATTCGATATCAGAATATTTCTTTGGGCGGGGCACTCCCCAAACATTAGCTGGTCGACCAAACACTATTTCATAAGGAGATAGTCCGGTTCGGGAATGTGCCGTGGCTCTAGTGGATAAAAGGGCAAGGGACAGGGCGTCCGGTCGAGACAGTCCTGTGTCAGCCTGTATTTTAGCCAATTTCAATGTCCCATTGTGGCGTTCAACCAGACCCGCTGACTGGGGGTGATTGGCGGCAGGGAACTTCTGTTTGATCCCCATCCCTACACACACTTTCTTCATTATTTCTCCTGTAAAGTGACTTCCGTTGTTGCTCCAGATAATTCTGGGCATTCCGCACCTGGGAAAGAATTCCTTCAACAGGATCTTAGCAGTGCTGATAGCAGTGTTTTTCTTAAGGGGATATGCCTCAATCCACTTACTAAAGGCACACACAACCACCAGGGCATATCGGAGGTTGTTGCATCTTTCCATCTGAATATAATCTATTTGGAGCATCTCGAAGGGGCAAGATGGCGGCGCAAAATTACCAGCAGGTGTTGGTGTGCCCTTACCTCGGTTATGCATCAAACAAATCATGCAATTCCTGACTAGCCTCTAAGCATATTTTGGGATGTGCTTGTTTTGCCATACCGGAGCTACCAATTTGCAAATACCTTTTGCACTAATATGAGCTGGGCCATGAGCCATAGTGACCACTGGCAAAACATAGGCATCGGGTAACAACCACTGCTGTTGACAGATCCGTCCAACAGCCATTCTCATCTAATATGCCTGTTTGCTTTTCCTCTCTAGTTGCCTCCGCCTCTTTTCCTTCACATTTTCACGAGTGTCCTCATGCATCCCTTCTTCCGGTACCCACTTTGAGGGGCCGGCTACATTCATACAGGTGGAGACATTTTTTGCTGTTTCCTTTGCAGTCTGGTCAGCAAATGCATTACCTCTTCCTATGTCATCTGTTACTTTCTTGTGGGTGCTACATTTAACCACAGCTATCTTTGAAGGAAGGGTCAATGCTTCTAACAGCCTGCTGACCAGTTGACCATGTTGTATTTTAGTACCGTGAAAAGTTAAAAATCCCCTCTCAGCCCACAGGCGCCCAAAATTATGGGCCACTCCGAAAGCATACTGACTGTCGGTGTAGATGTTGACGGCCATCCCCGCACTCAATTCACATGCTCTTATCAGCGCCACTAACTCAGCGGCCTGTACTGATTGGTAAGGTATCCTCTCACTCTCCACCACTGTCTGTAACGTGGTGATAGCATAGGCGGCAGTTGTGCTACCATCAGGAAGTTTAAAACAAGAACCATCCACATACAGGGTACCATCAGGATCAGTGAGGGGTGTGTCAGTCAAGTCTACACGGCTTTTAGTCTCTTCCTCCGTCCGGAGGACACAATCATGCGGATCAGAACTAGTGTCATCATCAAAAAAAGGTAACAATGTGGCTGGATTCAGTGTAGGGCAGCGGCGGATGGTGATATGACTGGCTAAGAGAGTCAACTCATATCCGTACAAACGTGCACTAGTAAGGTGTTGAGTTTTTGTCCTATTCAATAAAGTATCAACTGCGTGAGGAGCCATAACTGTAAGCGCAGTATCAAGAACCAGACCAGCAGATTGGCGAGTGGATATTGCAGCTGCGGCTGCTACTCTCAAGCAACTGAGCAACGCGCTGGCCACAGGATCTAGAACTGCAGAAAAATATGCACAGGGGCGTTGTCTGTCACCGAAATGCTGTGTTAATACAGCTCATGGAATGGGCCCTAAGAACCTGCAAAGAAAATTCATCTGGTATTCTCCAACTAGAAACCTTCGTTCTGCTTCTGCATTTCTGATGAATGTAGTCAGGTTCAGGCGGTCCAGAACAGGTGGCAGATCCTTCTCTGCCGCTGCTTTTTGGCTATGGAACACTCTCCCTTTGGATCTACGTCAGGTCCAAAGTCTTAAGGATTTCAGGAAAAAGTTGAAAACGTTTTTATTCCGTAGGCTGGAGTCATTTTTCCTTCTGATATTGTCTCTCTTTTCCTCCCTTCCTGTGTCACAACTTGGCTGCCCCTATTAACTTCTGGTGGGGACTCTCCTTTTTAAGCGCCAGGATACCTGTCGGGTGATAGAGCGCTATATAAGCACCTCATTACATTACATTACATTACAATACTGACAATGCACAACCATCACGCTCATGTATGAAAAGAGTGAAGGGCTTCTGATAACTAGGGGTGCCTAGCACCGGGGCCGAACACAAGGCGGTTTTCAGTTCTTCAAATGCACGCTGGCACTCATTTGTCCAAGGAAGCGGGTGAGGAACATCTTTAAGTGTGAGGGCCAACAAAGGTTTAATGAGCAGAGAAAAATTGGGTATCCATTGGTGGCAGTAGGAGGTGATACCAATGAAAGCACGGACCTCTTTCTGCGTTTTTGGTGGGGGCATTGTACTGATGGTCTGTATTCGTTCAGGGGTGAGAAGGCGTCCCTCCTTCGACAGGAGATGACCTAAGTAGGTAACCTCATGTTGACAATATTGGGGCTTGGAGAGGGAAACTTTGTGATTGAACTGTGCCAAATCCAGGAGCAATTTCATCATAGCTTCTTTACATAATGTCTCGGCGGCAGCTGCTACTATGAGCAAATCATCAACATACTGGAGTAATGCGGTACCTTGAGGTAGAGACAGGGAATCAAGTTAGCCCTTGAGGGCCTGACTATAAATGGAAGGGCTCTCTGTATATCCTTGTGGAGCTCTACAGAACTGGAAACTACGACCTGCCAATAAGAATCCGAAAAGATCCCTACTCTGTTCATCAACGGGTATACTAAAGAAGGCATTCTTCAAATCAATGACAGAAAAGAAACATGACAACGGGGGGATCATAGTGAGTAAGTCAGTGATATCTGAGACCACAGGAAACTGGGGAACTACTATTTTATTTATTTCGCGTAAATCAATTGCAAAACAATAAACAGGGGGCTTGGAAGGGTTGGTGCGTTTGAGGACAGGCAAAATTGGGCTGTTACACACATTGCCTCTTGTCTCTTCAATCACACCCTTGTCAACAAGTTCAGAAATGATCTGGAGTAATGCCCTCTCCCCTTCTTTGGGTATTTTGTATTGGGGAAGTCGGGGAAGGCGAGCATTTGCCTTTAGGGTAACAGAAAAGGGGGATATGGACAAAAGGCCTACATCAGTATCATCTTGGGCCCAAAGGGTGGGAGGGGCATTTTCAAGTTCCTGGAGAAGGGGATCTGAGGAGGCTAAATATACTGGGTGTGTGGTTTAGGGGCCCATAGTGATGTAAACACCATCAGGAGAACAGTATATGGTGGCATGTAATCTTTTCAATAGATCTAAACCCAACAAATGTTCTCCACATGTGGAAGTCAAAACCAAAGGGGGATCAACCGTGTAGGGTCCTATCATTAGTTCCAGTGGTTGTGAGACGGGGCTAAACACTGGGGTACCAGAAAACCCCACAGAAACGTTATTTGCGCCAGACAAGGGGGCCCCAGGGACTTTAGACCTAGCAATAGAACTTTTGGTTGCACCAGTGTCGACCAAGAATGGTTCCGTAGAACCCAATGTTGTAACGTGAACATACGGTCCCTTCTGGTCAACAGAAATAGGCACGGGTCCCTTTTCTTGTCCTTGGCAATCCTAGTGGGACAGAAACCCCGTCCCTTCTTTGGGCTCATAATTCTCAGTAAATAATTGCGATCTTCATAATTGGCTGCATCAAATCTATTCTTGTGCATGAGGGTGCGCCTGTCCTGTGACTGTGTTCTAAGTCCGCCTTATCCTTGTCCTCTCTGGGGCCGTTGCCCTGTGAAGCGGTCAGTAGGAGCAGAGTGGTTCCGGACCAACAAGGGACTCTCATCGCGCCAATGACCCTCCTGGTGACAATAAGCGTACTGATTGGACCCCAGCGGTGGGCGAGGAGTCACGGGGGCAGGTTTTTGAGCAACTCATTGCAACTTCAGGGCACCCCTGTTTTGGGTCTGGGTTGGCTATGCCTGTTGGAGTAATACCTTTGTTTTTGGATCTTTAGTCTTCTTATCTGTTTTGTCTCGCTCTTCATTCTCCCTATTCTCATAATACTGGGTCATTGTCAAAATGCCAGATGGGGTGGAAATGGGCAGGCACTTTCCAACATTTTGAGCTTAGTCCCAAGTTCTGGTAACAAATTGGATACAAATGTATCCACAAACAGTCGCTGTCCCCCCTCTGAAGTCATATCCTGTCCACTATAATCGGTGAATGTGCTTTCAAATCGTGTGAAAAAGTCTGAGACACTTTCATCTTTCTTTTGCCTGCAAGCAGCTAATTTAACCCAATTAATACGGTGAGGTGTCAACATCTTTTTCATGGCGGTAAGTATCTGGGCCGGAAGGGCCATGATCATGGGATCAGGTTTCTCACCGCCAGTTCGAGCTCTGTCGGCCTCCCCAAGTTGTTGCCAAGTGTGGCCAAATTCTGCCTGATCATTATGACGTATTTTAGACCATACTTCAGTCGGTACTACCTGTCCCATTAACATATCGATATCTGTTAAAGCCATCACGCAAGACTGGAGGGTCTGAGTCAATTCCTTGTAATAACCCGCTGGATTTTTACGCGGGTCAGGCAATTGGCTTTTAAGCTGGAGGACATCAGTCCTTTTCCAAGGGACATGGACCCACATTTGACTAAAACCCGCCGGTATGTCAGGCTGGTCATCCACGCCAGCAACTCGGTTCCTCCAAACAGGTCTCCCTCATTGGAAAACCCTTATTCAGCATGGCATCAGACAAAGAGTCCCTAAAGGCTACTAACGTGATCAGATCGCAGAATAGTGCGAGGCCCTGAATGTCCCCCTTCGCAACCTTATTGCGAAGGTCAGACAGATCTGGGGGTGGACCTGATTCTACCAAATCTACCCGCATTTGGGTCAGTATGTCACACATATCACAAAAAGTGTCAATCTGTTGGATGCGCGTCCACTGATCCATGGTCATCCATATATTCTGAGCGGTGTACATAGTGCCATTTCCCATCCACATACAAGCCAGTTGACTCATAGCGAGTTGTTCCTGTGCATTACCTATCTGTCTGCACAAAGTGCGTCGTCTGGGAGTGGGTGGTCTATGCGGAGTTACATAAGGGATATAATCACGGACCACTGACCAAGCATTTGCTAATAGCTCTGCACTGGGGGAAGGATGACTGTCAACATGAAACGGATTAGTTGTGATGGGAGTTAAAGGCACATTGGTTTGGACAAGCACGGGACCAGTGGAAGGAGCAACAAGGGAAGGGGAAGGGTGGACCTGCACCGGTATAGTGGCTTGAACAGTCGGGCATTGGGAATGAGTGGCTGAGGAATCAGATGAACCAGGGCATGGGCAGGGGCAACAGCTGGAGCGGCAGCGAGGGCCAATTGTGTGGGACCAAGGGCCGGATACATGGTGGGAGCATAAGGTGGAGGGTTATCCAACATGGAGGACATGAGAGGGTCATCCTCCTTGTCCCGGGCCTTTTCGGGGACCTTCTTGGTAACGTAACAACCGTCTGTCTGCATTCGATGTAATCTATCATGTATCACTATACCCTCTTCTATTTTCTGATCATCATGATTCTGGGCCTTCTGAATGACACTCATATGCATTGTTTTAGCTTTGCTCTTTTTGAGTTTGATTTCCTTCTGCTTGGACTCCTTGTGCCAAACTCGAAAGGAATCAAACATCGCAGGTCTAACTTTCCTTTGAAACAATTTGTCCTCCAGATTGTCTAATACAGGAGGTACAAAACTACCATGCATTGGCCATTGTAACTCCGCATTACCCTTTGCATACTTGTGCCCGAGTGAGGAAAACACAATCGGGCCAATACCATGTTTAACATAGACTTCATGATTAGGGGTCCCCAAGGGAGGAATCAAACAAGATTCCTCCAATGCGGAGTCCTGTGCACAACAACAACAACACCATTTCCGAAATTTACTAAATCCAGGCATCTCTAGACGCGTATCCTGGTTCCAAACATCAAAGGGTACAATTGAACAGTTACAGCATATGACTGTACTTACCCCTTGGCTTCGGCTTTTGCAAAAGTCGAACAATACCCAAAACCAAGTACAATTCACCAAAGAAGTGGGTTAATCCCACTCTTACCTGACCGTTAATCTTCCCTTGCACGACAAGTGTCACAAAGATCTCGATCTCCAAAAATGAGGAACCAGAACTGGAGCGTCAGTCGGGGCTGCAGTCGGATAGCCCCTAGGAGGGATAAATCACGCAATCGGAGACCTTGGGCCCACAAGGACAATTTTCAGCTGATGTAGTGGTGCGCCTTCCTTGGAATTCGATCACGGACCCCTCACGACCACCAGGCTTGATGACGACCACCGAAGACGCCCCACGTTTGGGCGCCAATTGTAGAACCGGCTTTTAGAGACCCCTCCTGACTGGAGGGTCAAAGCCAGCGGTGCAGGGGACACCTAGAATCTACGGGTTCACCTTGATTACTCATGCATTACCAAAGAGAACAGGACAACTTAGCTGTGGAGGAAAGTAAATTTAATTTATTAGCTCGAGCTAAGGACAGGGTCCCAGGATGGTACAAAGACAATTCTATAAAGACTGCTGCTTCACTCCGCAGCGCACACATAATTATAGCACTAGCCACACCCTTTACACATCCAACAAGTTCCTCATCAGTCTCAGGTGGCGTAATGATGGCCAGAGAGTGTATGTCTCTGATTGCACAATGTACACAGCCTCTTGCTTCAGCACCCAGATGGCGTGGTCACGGAGCACAGCTGTTGGTGTAACAAGCTGAGTTACCAACAGCGGACAGGATGTGGCTAAGTCTCTGGCACAACCGGGGGGGGGGGAGCGAGGTACACAAGCAGCTTCTGGAATCGGCTCAACCACAAGGAGCGAGGAGGGTTCAGCAAGTTCTAACAGGGACATAGAAAGTAATCCTTCACCAGGTTGCCGAGAGCATGGCAACACGAAATGGAGTCTCAGTGGCCATTTTAAGCATAGTTCAACACTGATTTGTCTGCCACTGGTCTCTTTCATGCGGTGTGCCTATCGGTTCTGTCCTTCCACGGAGCTTGGATGTTGTGGTGTGCATGTTGTCCTCTGCAGTTGGCCAGGGTGCATCCGTGGTACTCCGCTGTAGCTGTATGATGTTCAGTGACATTTTCCGTATGCTGTTCTTGTGCTTGTGCCCGCATTAGGCATGAGTTTGCTGCACTCGCGCTGCTTATCCCTGCTTTCCTCATAGCAGAAGGGCTCATTACAGGTTTTCTGGTGTTTTGGTTTGGGTTTTTATCTCCGTTGGGGTGGTTGTATCGCGGACATTGTCCGCGGTGGCGGCAGACTATTGCATGATACCGCTGTGCTGTGAATTCCACATTGACACAGGGTTATTTTCCTGCAATGGGCTGCGATATTGAAAGTTGCATTACCCTACTCTTGAGGAAGTTATCACACGTTCTTGTGAATATGCCCCTCAGAGTCCAGGACAGTAGGTCAAATGTGAGGCTTTACGTGGTCTCAAACTCCTATTTCCAGACAGATCAGAGTGCAGGACAAAAGGTCAAAGGAGAGGCTTTACGTGGTCTCAAAGATAAGCGTTGAGTAGAGACAGGTCAGAAATCACAAGCAGAGATAAGTTGTCTTGGATAAGATCTTGCATATGTGCTGGCAAATAAGAAAAGCATTTTTGGATCATTCCATTGTTCAGCACTAAAATCCGGACTTTGCAGGATGTCCACGCGAATTCCATAAATCCATAAGAAGTCTGCTACTGGACCTGCAAGGAATGAACTAAATGAACGGTGTTGTCTGCAGAGGCACAGCTCTCTCTTGTTTATATTTGCTTTGACACCATCCACCAAGCACATGTAGGCTCAAACTGGTAACCAAAATCTCACCACACATATGTTACATGCCACACAGCCCACCACATTCACACGGAGGAAAGATAAGAGTGCAGATATACAAGTATGAACTGGATTTATAACCTCTGCCCCTGGTAGAAGTGAAGCGACCTGTGACCTCGGCCAATAGAATTAGCCTCCATCGACCAATCATTCTATGTGTAACCTTGTGAGTGTTCAGTCGCGACCCTCTGCTGAGGGTTAGAGTTCCCTTTGGGTGTATTCTGGTCTGTCACAAGGGGCGATCATTTGGGGCATGACGTGTGCCAAGTGCTTTTGCAGGGCCCCTGTTCTCCTGCTTCAAAATGTACGTATGCATTTATAAAAGTAGGCTGCCATTTGAAAAATATATATTTTATTGTCAGTGAAGAAGCAGCTCACACCGAAGGGCCACTGCTGAATATGCTCTGCGCCTAGCAGGTTTGCAATGCTCTCTCTGTACAGCCTTCCCTTGGCTTGTGGCTAGGTCTGGGCTTTATCAGTCAAAATTATGGCTACCTACTTCTGGGTATCGACAAGCATAAATAAACGTGGAGAGTTGAGAATCACTCACTCTGTCTGGCAGCCAGGCAACTTGAGCCAAATTTCGGGGGGGGGGGGGGCTGAAAAAGATTTTGGGGTGGGAGGGGCTAATTCTTCCAACAATAGGCAGAGTTGCTCTAAGAAGGGGTGAAAACACAACAAAAGCCTCATTGACAAGTAAATGGTTTTTAAAATACCTGTTAGGTACTCGGGTGCAGCTGCAATTAGACGGTCCCCAGCCCGCGAAGCTGTCTCAGCCCGGGCTGACACACATGACGGGGGGGTTGAAGCCCGGTGAGCCCAATGGATGTTGCGCACCTGCTGTCTGGCGAATTCACGCGTCATCTTCACACATGCAACAGAAACCCCGCGCATTACTCCGGACAGATACTCTCTACAGACAGGCAGATGCTACCAGATAATCAGTTGTCTCACGCAAAAACCTTGGGTTTTACATACACAGGGTTTTAGGCAATTTGAACACATCCCTAAATACGAGAGAAAACAAAATACACCGTCGGGTACAAAATATAAACTGCATTAATGCTCAGAAATAGAAGTGTATTTATCCTCACTCTTTCCCCCTGATAAGCAGCTGGGAGAGTGACAGCTACCAATGGAATGAAGCTCCCCCTCCTACAGAAGTAATAAAAGTCCAAAGTGTTGGAGACACGCTTCGCTGCTGTATGTGGTGACTGCTGGTTGTCACATCTTTGGAAAATTCAACGTTGTTGAATTTAAAAATGAGGACGGTTCTGTCTCCCACTTCAAAGAAGCTGCCGTTCCCTCCCCCTGCTGCGTGCACTTCAGCAGAATATGAAATAAGCAATTCACATCCAAAGTGCCCCAGAACATTGAAGCTAAATTCCGTCCTTGCTTCGCCAAGGGTAATGGATTTTCAGATTAGAAAGCTTGTGTGGAACCTCCATATGAATTACATCTGCACAGTACAGTTTGAACACCAAGTATTGTATTTTATTTTTGTCTGCAACTGTGAATTTTACATTAACGTCCAATTCGGTGCAGTAAATATTCAGAAACTGCCAGTTCCAATCCGTCTGCTCGGAGCCGCGTGCACAATTACCTTGGGATGCGCTGTGACAGACCGACGGTGCAACAAGGTCTGAACTCTGCAGCAACAGAACAACAGACACAGCTGCGCTTTGGAGAGGGGGAGGGTTAAATCAGCGAATTGTGTTTCCCACACTTCAGCAGCCGTTCTGTCTGGTGTTATTAGTGTATACTGCTTTCGTTTTAACTAAAACATTTTTATGTTTTGGGGTTGTGCATAGCGTTTACATTCATATGTTCTGTCCTGTCTCTGACCTGAATCCTGCAGCAGGATAAAGCCAGATTACAAATTGGGAAGAAAGATTCGAGTTCTGCAGTGGTGCGCACCCCTTTTTTGGGTGTGCCTGGTACAAACCTGGGCTTTGTGCATGGCTAAACACTTATAAGGTCCGAACGGCGTGACCTATTGGCTATGCCAATGCTTGTTAGAGAGGGTCAGCTGAAAACGCTGGGAGGTATCTTTTTAAGTTTTGCGAAGCAGGGATAGTTAGCTGCTGTTATAAGAAGTCAATTTAGTTAACAGACATGCTGCTGGCTTTAAAAATAGCATTTTATGTACGTTTTTACTGCCTCTTATGTATAGTGCCAATATCGGCAACCTCAGTTCTCATACAGGAACATACATAAATAAACCACATGACACCTTGTTAGTGGAGAAATTTGCTGCAGGTTTATTTGCATAACAAATATGCCAACATGGTGGGTTATCTTACAGGCGGTCCGAGGGTAGGCCAACCCCTATGCCGCCTGCCCGTCTGATGAGCCAAATTACACCGTGGCCGTTGCCAATCGGTGTTTACAAATTTTGGGAGGGGCCACCCCTCCCATCAGTGGACCACCAGTCCACGCACTTACTCACGCCCCACAGAAGGGGGGGGCAGAGCGTTCCAGGCCGCCCCCGGTTGCTCCGGTCCACAACGGTCCGTAGGACTAACGGGGCGCCGTCGTACTTCCAGGGACCCGCTATGACATCCCTGGGTATCTTTGGCTTAGCACCCTTAATGTGCTGCTGCATGTAGTACCCTTCTGTACCTTGCAGACTCTGGATCGCCCTGTAACTCCTCCTGCAACACAAAACAATAAGTTAGATTCTTCCCCTCCCATTACCACCCTCTGGCCTTCTACAGGGTAAGCGGTAGGGCGGGAAACAGCGAGACGGGCAGCAGACTGGAGGCTGCACTGTGGGCGGGGGAAGGTATTTGTACCCTTGACCTCCCTCACCACAGCCGGAAGTGATGCGGCCGACTGACCCCCTGGTCCCTAGACAGGGGTCACTAGTGTGCTGACTAGTGTGCCTTCCTGTGGCACTAAGGCGGCCACCCTGTTGGAGGGTCCCCTTCGTGGCCCCCCGGGGAGCCTTGGCATAGTGCCTATATCGGCAACCTCAGTTCTCATACAGCAACATACATAAATAAACCACACGACACCTTGTTAGTGAAGAAAATTGCTGCAGGTTTATTTGCATAACAAATATGCCAACATGGTGGGTTATCTTACGGGCGAGCCGAGCGCAGGCCAGCCCCTATGCCGCCTGCCCGCCTGACGAGCCAAATTACACCGTCGCCAATCGGTGCTTACCAATTTTGGGAGGGGCCACCCCTCCCATCAGTGGACCGCCAGTCCACGCACTTACTCACACCCCACAGAAGGGGGGGCGGAGAGTTTCAGGCCGCCCCCGGTTGCTCCGGCCCATAACCGTCCGTAGGACTAACAGGGTCCCGTCGTACTTCCAGGGGACCCGCTAAGACATCCCTGGGTATCCTTGGCTTAGCACCCTTAATGTGCTGCTGCATGTAGTAGCCTTCTGTCCCTTGCAGACTCTGGATCGCCCTGTAACTCCTCCACAGCTCTGGGGTTGGCCACCGTCACAATTAAGGCCCCCCACCAAGGTAGGCATCTTTACCTACATCCTGCTGATTACCGGGCCTCTCCCAGGTCCAGCCAAAACAAGTCTTAGCCCATACAGGACCGGAGGCCAGCATGCCCCTTCTGGACAGGTGCCCCCATCCTTTCTAAACTCCCCGTGGACTTTAGACTGATATGACCTAAAACCAATAGTTAGGTGTTGGTTCAATGTCAACATTGCCTGGCTGAAGAGCAATACCTTTGACAAGCCACTCCTGCCAGGAAGTGCCAATGCGGGTGGAAGTATGAGTTAACAAGCCCGCCTTACTCCTCTTTCACCCAGTTATCTGTGTAAAGCACTTGTCGGAGTATGTCCATCGCATTCAGTCAGTCACCACCCTAGGTGACGCCTTGCCCTGCCAAACATCTGCTAGTATACCAGGGAGCAGACAGGACAGTGTGAACCAGAGGGGAACCAAAGTATAAATACCTCTCTTTTTTTTTTTTGAATACTGGGAATGCCAAGTGTTCTCTAATACTTTGTAGCCCATTTGGGTTTCCCCAATCTTATGGACCATAGCACCCTTGTTGGATGACAACTTCCACAACCTGCATAGCTGCCAGCCAAGGCTATAGGGCGGGAGAAGTTGCACATGTTCTTGTTACTCGACTCAATGGTACTTGTTTCAACGACCTCAGAAAGCTGAACTGCTAGGTGGAATGACCAGGATCTGAACCTGTGCCCAACGGTCGAACCCAAGCCCCTTTCAGTTCTGCCGCTCCACCTGCCTGTGAACTTGCATCACAGGGCAGACTTCAGGCACCATAACCCATACTTGGACATGCCTGAGCTAGAACACACATCTAAAAGGCCTGCCAACCGGCTAACCACCAATGTTGCAGTCCGTCTGTTCGCTGACAACTCCCAAGGTAATTTCGCTTAACTGAAGCAATTGGTAACATGCCAACAATATAATCAATTTAACCTAAACTATGACTGCAAAATGTGCTCTGGTAGTTGTCCGTATAAGTGCTCCATCCCCTCCATATCAGCACTAACAAGGCAACCCGCACTCTTGGGAATGGTACACACCCGCACCAGCAGACAGAAAGTGCCTATTCGTGTGTAGCCCACGGCCTTACGTTTATCACTGACGGTATACCAGGATTATGTTGAAACTTAGCTGGTTCTACAGCTTAGTGCCCGTTGCACCATCACAGGTATGTCTTTGCCTAATCAGTTTCTGATTAGGACATTGCCAGCTCCCATCCCAGGTGAAATAAAAGGAACCTTTACTGCTACCCCTGTGAGCCGCTGCTGGTGCTAATGATGGTACAAATAGCACTGCTAAACTAGACAGTGAGTGATCCTGAGAAAAGAGGTGGGACCACCACCACCATACCCCGCATGTGAATCAGTCTAGGTTTACTTTGCCATCTGCAGTAGTGCAGCCACAATTCGCCGGCATCTAACCTGTGCAGTATCCTGTTCTGTGCAGTCCCCCACATGGTTCAACTGGGCATCTCTGCCTGATGTAAGTGACCTAGGTACATGGTCCCCCTGCCTGGCGGCCTGCCAGTGAGAAATACAACACATACCCCATAAGTACTGCTACCTGCCTTTGCGCCTTTGCTACAATCTTGCCTGGCATTCCTACCTGTCCAGATATACCCAGCTAAAATGGCTGTACTCGGTCAATTGACCCGACCAAACATCAAACCCACCAGTTCGGGCCAGGTAACCTGCCCCAAACTCTGCGGAAACAACAAATAAGCAGGATCTGACATAAAGGAGGAGGATCCCTGGTTGTACTTTAAAATGTCATACTGCCCAACCAGATGTGCCCCTTGGAAAGATACCACAATCGCTTTGGATTTGAGCCTCACTCAGCTCAACCTTTCATCCTGGACCTATCTCCAACATGACATGTATTTGAGCGTGCTGTCGCCCTAGGGGTCTGCTGGCTCTGACAGAGAAGTGACAAGATGATGCATGCTAACCTGCCCCCAAACTCCTCAGAACACCCTTGTGTGTGAGCTAACCACCAACGTCTGCAAAAGTTTGCCAACCCATATAATTTTTTACTTCCCTTTGCTCGAGATGGGGCAGTCCTGTCCAAAGGAGTGTGTATTGAACCATATGTGTCCTGTAAGTACCTATGATTTGAGTACCACTGACTAATTCATAGTACCTGGTGTTTTTAATAACTAATAGCAGGTCTAACAACTTCAACAGGCATCTTCTGCTTACTTTAGGCGTGTTGGATTAAGGGGATCCAGTGAAAAGGTAGATATCTCCCTTGGCATGCAATCCCTTTAGCACCACATTTACAGCTTTATGCATGTCGCTTAAATAGCATCCATCATGTGTTTAATGCAAATTAGTTTGAGTTCTGCTCGACAGCATCCCTTCTAACCAACAGTGTTGGGAACCACTCATGTTTGATTCTAGTACAAGTCGTCCCTGTTAACCTGGCACTGTTAGACCAAATGAACCTTTTAACAAACTTCCTAACCAAAAGTATATCATGTTGCGCAACATGGGACACTGTTACTTCATCCCTATGTATGTTCTGGCATGGCAATATTGCCAAAGGTATCCCCCTTAGTCCTGTTTAACCACTAAATAAAGCTGTACTAGGGAACAAAAAGTTACCCGTGCACCTCGCCATGGGACTGAGTATGGGGATGAGTCTATGTCAGATACAGCTGAAGCACGCTCTACACGGTTCCTAATTTAACAAAGTGCCATTGCATGAAAATTCTCCTCATATGCAAAGCTAAGTACTAGGGCAAATATTGATTTTCATAGGCACAAAAATAGAACCCCCAAGTCTTCATTCTATAAGAGCGCCGTGTTTGTGTCTCAAGCTTGGGGAGGGGCAGCTTCATACCTTATGAACACCCTGCTGGCTGAAGTCGCTGCTAAACTTCATTACAAGTGTATGTGCTCGGGCCTGTCTAAAGAAAATGTAATTCCATTACTACTGTTGTGCTGGAACCCACAACCACTGCTCTCCATAGTTAAATAGCTTCATGCTAATAATGGCTTCCTTGAAGAATGATGAAAATTCTTGTTCTGCAATGAAGGGACTGCAAGAACTAATGAATTCCTTGAAAGCTACAACCTAGTTCAACACTCCACAAAATTACAACTATATCGCCATTTGGCATGAGTAAGGGCAACCTGTCAAAGTATCCAAACGCAACTAGGTATTCGAACCTTACCCTGAAAAGTAACATCACTGGCTCAGAAACGAGGCAAACAATGCTAGGGCCACTCAGCAGCCTCCCTCAAGATTTCCTGCTGGTTATTTGCTCCAAAGACTGGTAGGTACCTTAAGTGGTAATTATCTTGCGCCGTTATCCAAAGTACCCTCACATGCCAGGTTGCTGGTACTGCACGAGCACTCTGGCCAGGTGCAAATTGAATTTTCCTCAATATTCAGGGATAGTGACTTGTGTTTTCAACATTGAAACACAGCTGCAGCTCACTGATATTACTGCAAATAATATTCTGTCACCTCCTTGGTGCATCACCTTGGCCTTCAATGACAGAGACCCTCCCGTGAACTTCCCAAGCCCCATATAGGCCCCCCTGCCTACTCGCTGCACCATGCAGCAGGACAGTTGTGCAACTATATACCAGGACTCACCTCAGGCGGCCCCTTCAGTTTGGCCCACACCTAGCTCCTGCTGTGCTGCCAATCATAGAACATCACAACTACTAACCCTGAGCTTGTGCAAGTGTGACAATTCAGACTATCCCAGGCCCCAACGCTATAAGAATGGCTTGGGCAGCAGGCCAAAGAATTTAAATGAATATTGAATTGCTTGATTCCTGTTGAGGTGATCATCTCTCAGATAGACAGCGCCCTTGTGGCAGGCTGTCGAGCACCAGTACAAGCATGATTCTAAGCATGTGGCCTGAAGTACGCCTTGTACTGGATACACAAACGCACAAAACGCTGGCCACAACACCCCTTACTGTCACTCCAAATAGGCTAATCCATTCTCTACTTGAAAAACGAAGGGACTTTGTTTTTGCTTCCGATCTTGCGTTGCATTTTACCTGCAGACAACACAATACGCTTGTAATAATAAACGCCCCCCGAAACCATGATAACCGTTTGCCATTACACCAAGCACTGCAATCCTACCCATGAACACACATCACGTGCCTCCCCACAGTGAGCTCCGGCATGCCGACCTTCAAAACTAGGTGCTCAATGGGTAAAGGGGAGCAAATACGACCAGACCATTCTCCTGGCACCACACTGCCAGCAAGAAGCTAATCAAAATTCACTTCCGGAGACCTGCACCCACACCGGAAGCCAATTCCTTAACCATGGGCGGAACCATTATAGCGAACAAACTGAAGAGGCCCGGGCTGCTAACCAAGCACGCGTGCCCCTGTTGTAATGGTGAAGTGTCACCCCTAGTCATTGAAACGTCACCTTATTACACTGAAATTTGGAGCATATCACACATAGCGTTCTGCCTTGGCAGTTGTGTTAAATAAGTAACTAACACGCAGTACACTTGTTATCCTGCCCTTGTTGTAAATCCCTCTGATGCCTTCGGGCCAAGACCGCGCTATATTAGACTGCAAGTAACTTAAACAATGCAGACAAGTGGACCTCGGGTCACTGCCAATGCTCACCGCATGCTCCTGTGGATCAAAAACTGCGAAAACAACTACAAGCACCTGATAATTATGGAGGGGTGAGGCCTGCACCCCATGCAGTCCAGCGCCAATATGCTCACCCACCCCGACGACAGCCATAACCACATAAGCCTGAGCCCATCCGGGAGGTAAATTTGGTTCTAATGTCTGGCATGGACTTGGACCCTCTTGATTTGGGCGAAGGAATATTAGTTAGCTGGAGCTAGACCTCAGCCCCCATTCCATAGTCCGGACCGTGGGACACCTATCCTCCTTGAGATTGGGATCATGGTGCTATTCGCGCAGTGCCCTATGCCTGGAAACACCTAAAATACTATCCCAGCATAACCGGGAATCTGCACCGTAAATCTGCCTTAAAGAGGGGGCCTTTGACAACAGACTGTGAAGTGCCCTTGAATACTTGCCAGTTGAGAACCTATCTCACCTGTGCATTTACAAGCGAGAAATATCGCTTCAGTCACGGACCCTCAGCCTGTGTTTCTTCAAGGAAAACTACCCCATCCCAACCTTCCAATCAGAGGTACCTCCATATCGCTGAGAAAACTGACCAGTATGGGCAACTTGATAGCACCACGAGGCCCTGGTATGAGATGATACGGTGTTCATCGGAGGGCTTCCCCACGCATAACAGGAGCACAAGAGTTTGATACCACACGGGGAAAAAGCACCCTCAGCCGCATGACATTGTCTACAATGAAGTACCTGTGTTGGTATGATGTGTTCAATCACCGCGTAAGATCCGGGCACTGGATCTGTGCCTGCCTTCAGGGCTGAACTAAGAATAAATAATTATTTTAGTTCTTAGTAAAACTTTTTTTTTACTTTTATCGCAACTAACCGCGACGTCGGGTATAAGAGCGCTTTACATGAGCACCAGTTCTGTCACAAGAGAACACATTTATTTGTAAGGCACTGGGAGATAATTGATTTGACCAGAATCACAATATTGTGAGCGCCGTTGCAGAGACTCGAACCCGGTTCCCCAGCTTCGAGGTCGACCACTTTAACCGTACGGCCATGGCCCTGTACATTACATGCTTTATAAAGCACACCCCTCCGTCCTTGCACTTGGAAGGTCAGCCCATGTCAACCCTTCATGGAGCATGTGTAATGTACCTCGGCCCAGAGATCTTGGGGTGCTACAACGATGTAACCGATCACTGTCTAACTAGGGATGCAAAGTCCCATGTGAACAACCCACCGCCCGCGCCGTGTGTAGGGACCACCAAGTAATCTCGCTGAGAAGAGACGCTAGGGTCTTCCACAAGCATGTAATGGTCATCATTGAACATCACAATTTTATTCCCTGTAAGGACAGGCTGCTGAGGTTGTATTTTACACCTACATTCCTATGATCTTTGACTCTCTTTAGTGTTTTCCCCCACTAAACACCTTTGTATGGACCTCCACGCAAATGAGATGCTCACTGACCCTTGCACACGATATAATGGTAAGTGAGAAGTGTAGTTTCTGATAACAGCCTGTAAAATGATATGCGAGCTCTTGAAAGAGAGCAGACCACTCCTGCCCTGCGCCCCAACCCCGAGGATCTTAATCCAGGGTCACGGTTGCATGTATACTTCCTTTCTAATGCAGATGTTCTGTGCTGGATCTCTGTTCATGGGGGACAAACAGGCACCACACAATTTGTGTGATATGGGAGACCCACAAGATGTGAGGAGCAGGGTAACCTATCCACATGACCCCCCCTGTGAACAAAATCAGGATACAGCGGCAGGCAAAGGAGGTGTTCGTGTGTCCCTGACAATCAATGGGGAAGTCAGAGGTGCCTTTTATCTGAAAGGGTAAAATAGCCTGTCACTGCAGGTATTGCGTTGGCATCGCACGGCCTAAGGTCCACACGGAGCAAAACCTTCCAATGATGCCAAGGAGCATGAAATACAGCCATTCAGCTAAGCAGGGCATTTTAATGACCGGGACATTTAATAACAATCAAAACCGCAAAGCTAACCGCCAACTGTGCACCAGCACCAGGTGAGCCCCAGCTCCCCTATATGCGGTATGGCCTGATTTACCCATACCCAGGCCATACGGACAAGTTCATTCACTTGCTCGGCCGTGTCTCCGACATGCCCCATAAACGCACGTCCCAGGACTAGATTACGGAGCGCTAAGTGCCCCTTTGCAGGGAAGCGGCACACGGGGGTAGGAATTAACTACCGCAGATACCGCGGCAAAAATGCTCCCATACCGCGCAACCCACCCGGTGCGCATCCTGCGCGAAACCTCCCACATGGGTAACATTAATTAATTTGATGCGGGCATCGAGGGGACCGGGTAGGGGCTTTAGCGCCCCTAAACTCTCTTGCCCTATGCTCCCTCCCACTGGGAGCAGTGAAGGCGCAGAGGAGCTCAGGGGTAAAAGAGGACCCTGCCCCCTGCTAGGAACACAGAGCGGCCGCCAGCCTCACACACCACAGCCCACAGCACCGGGAACGCGTTACGGGTGGCGGCATGCTCCACCACTACCATATGCTTGGCGGGGGGGAGAACCATTTAAAATTCCCCGGTGAGCCCGAGATCACCATGCTACCAAGGGAACACCGGTAAAGTGATGGGGGGAGGTGGAACCGGGACGCGGTCCGTCCCCAGTGGCGGCCAGGAATCCTGCCCCCCACATGTTCTGCGGGCTACTTGTACCCGGGAGGTGCTGCTGGCCTTGGGAGCTGTACCACATCTCCCCCCCCAGACTGCATCCTCGATCATCGCTAAACACACTGGCCGCCACCGCAGTAAACACCGGAGCCCGCACGGGCCCAGGGCTATTCTGTGCAGGCGCCGACATTAACTTTGAGCCCCAGAGGAGAACGGTTCCCGCTAACACTGACTGCCCAGGCCCCCGCGCCGCTGGGAGCTCTGGAACACACTCAGGAGGCCCAACTACTGACTCTCCTGCCATTCTGCAAGCGGGCCAGAATAGCAGGGGAAGGGTGCCACGTGGTGCTCTTCGCACACCCCCACCTCAGAGGCGGTCTTGCGTACACCGAGGCCCTCCTCTGCCATGTGGGCAACGGCCTCTCGAGTCTTTTCCCGGAGGCCATGCCTCGCCTCTCTTGCTGGAGGAGGGGGGGCGTCACTCAAGCCCCCCCACCAATGAAGGGTGAAGTGACGGCGGGAAGGTTGCTCCACCGTTGGCTACCACCTCCCTTAAGCTCAGTCAAGCCCCGAGCCCCGTCGAGCTGGGTCCAGCTGGCTGTGCTCTCTGAGAGCTCTCCCCCCCACCAAGGAGGACCGCAGCCATGGCCAGGCCATCCAGCCCCAGATACTACCCTATAGCAGGGAGATCGGGCCGTGGGGGAAGGCGTAGTGCACTCACCGCGTTAATCATGCACAGCAGCTCTCACAAAGAGGACGGCAGGGAGGTTGAAACAGCGAGACGGGCAGCAGACAAGAGGCTGCACTGTGGGCGTGGAAAGGTATTTGTAACCTTGACCTCCCCCACCATGGCCGGAAGTGATGCGGCCGACTGACCCCCTGGTCCCTAGACCGGGGGCACTAGTGTGCTGACTAGTGTGCCTTCTTGTGGCACTAAGGCGGCCGCCCTGTTGGAGGGTCCCCTTCGTGGCCCCCCGGGCAGCCTTGGCAATTCTCTGCTAAGGAGCACTGTCATTCTGTACGCTGTGTGGAAGTAAAATTGTAGTCCTTCTCCTATTTTTGGGAAATGTCCCGGTTTTTGGCTTTAAAATTCTGGTCACCCTAGTCAATGTGCACACACTATTTACCATGAAGATACCCAAAAATCCTTTGAGGGAAACCTGGCAATTTGGTATTTTCATCACTCCAATTTTTTTTTTTTCCTCCCAGTTCTGTGTTGGTAAAGTATTCTGTGCTCACACAACTATTTTATGATTTACATCACCGCCCGGAATCTCCTGTGTACCGAATGGGGTTCGAATCCAGTGAGCATATGACTATTTTCTTGAAAAAAGAGGACAGGTCTTAGGCTTGCCATATTTTTCTAACAAAAATACCGGCCCAATTATACATACATTGGTGTTCATGAAGGTCCGATACCGATATTGTAATAGCAGTCTGTGTAAAATTCTGCTCCAAATCGTGATTGATAAAGGGGAGGGACTAGCAAGCAACACACTAATCGAAGCACAGACATGGTGAGAATAGCTTCAGCCTATGACGCAAGGATCTCTTTCAATCACGTGACATTCACTAATGAAGCTGCTTTGGCCATTTTGGTGACTGGAGAAGGGCGTCTTTCCCTTAACTCAATAAATAAAGACGCAATTAAATGGTAACGAAAAACTAGTTATTCGTTTAAACAAAAACGCACATATCGATGTTGTTCGTCCTCTCTTAAAAAGGAGCAGCAGTCTTAGTGTTCAGCGTGAAGATGGTGCAGTCCTGTTCAGCTTACAGTTTCAGGTACAGATACGACAAGGAGAAGCCCATCTCTTTCCACAAGTAAGACAGCATTCTTGCTCGCACGCTTTGACCGTGGCGCTCTTTTACTTTCGTGCGTGTAAAACCATTACAGTTAAGAGAGGCAATGTTCGGCAGAGTCAAGATGTTGCCAGACATGTTTCAGAGTTTAGCAACGTGTTTACAGAGATGCCTCTCGCGCATACTTGGAAGGGAAAGTGGGCGAATATACCATAGAGACGAAGACATTTATTTAAATGTTTGCCAACTCGGCCTAAGGGCTTGGCACTGTCTTCGATTTGTTTTTAAGGATCGAACCTGCGCTGCAGCCCGGTTGTGATGTGGACTTATCTCTTTTCTGCCGTCCCACTTGGACGGCCTCGCCTGCTTTCCTTCTTTAGTAAAAGTTTTCCTATCTTTATGTGTTTGGCCCCATAAAGATAAGAAACCTTTTACGACGCAAGGAAGGCAGACGAGCCCGTCCAAATGGGACGGCTCAAAAAGCCGAACGAAAACGTCACTACCAACTCTTTTCCAATGGCTGGCCACCGTTTAGCATGAATAGTGACGCCAGCCAATGGAAAAGAGGGGTGGGGCTTAATGCCCTTTACACAAAATACCCCAAATCATTAAATCTCACCAGCGAGACTGCGCATGTGTGCAGCCTACGCCAGGCAAGACCTAAAAAGCAGCGCAGAGGTGGTGGGGGAGGGGGTCTTGGGACACTAGGGAGGAGGATGGGAAATACAATAAGAGTGGGAGAGAAAGTGGGTTAGAGACAACAGGAAAGTGGGAGGGGCTGGACGGTTTAGAAACAAGTGAAAGCGGGATGGTCGGTCAAGGAGAGTGAGAGGACAGCGGGAATCGGCTTTTAAAAGAAGAACAGTGAGCGAGTGGCTTTTTAAAATAACAGAGATTGGGGGATTGGAAGGATGAAGGAAAGGGCCCGAAAAGTTTTTTTCAAAAAAAGAGTACCTGCAGGAGCCTACATTGGAAGGATACTGGTCATTGGAAGCAGTACTTCGTCCTGACTCCATGGCAGGCTGCAGACTCGAAGCCCAGGACAAAGACAGAGGCAAGGAGGAGGCTCTGAACAATAAGGATCAAGCAAATGAAAGTGATGTGGGATCCGGCCAATGGTAAGAAATAGGTAGACTCTAAGCCCTTTAAAATTTTACTTTTAAATACAAGAGATTTTGCATGCACAGCACATGCTCTGTGTGGGCAAAACCTAAAAAGTGCTGTGTTCAGGACACTTCATAACTGTGGAAAGTTATGCCAGAGCGAATGCAGGAGAAAAGCATGAACTGTCGGTTTACCTGCCACTCTGTGTTTCTTTGCAAGTGACCCTTCTGAGGGGGCCCTGAAGCAAACGCGAGGATGGACACAGTGTCAAACAATCTCTATACTTAAGAAACTGGGTTCACAGTGTGCTTGAAAAGACACTAACAGGATGGCTCCAATCACACTGTCCGTGTATCTATGACCACATCTTTAGTCTGCTGCTGGAGAGGTAGGCAGCGAGTTCTCTTGACCTGGCACAATCGGATTTGAAAGCAATACACCAGAGCCAGCAGCAATAAGATAAAAAAAACTCATGAAAGCTGCAGGAACACCCCAGAGAACCAATAAAATGTAATTGCATTCCTATATCACTTACCATTCCTGATGAGGCGTTAAAGTCCTTAACGGTATCTGTATTTGTATTGTGTAGCATTTATAGAGGGCATTAGACCAAACAATGCTTTAAAGCTCTACACAGGAGAGAGAACGGTGAAGAAGATGGCAGCTTAGAACAACAGAATCCGCCCCCCCCCCCAAAGAAGGGATAATCTGCTAAAAGCCATGTTTTAACATGCTTGCGGATCAACAGGTGTGAACTAAGGGGCCGATTCACAGAACTAACTTAAGACAAAATCCTAAACTTACTACTTTTGGTATTCACAGAAGTTAGGATTTTGTCTTAAGTTTGTCTTAAGACAAACTTAAGACAGACTTAAGACAGTCTTAAGACAGACTTAAGACAGTCTTAAGACAGACTTAAGACAAACTTAAGACAGACTTAAGACAGACTTAAGACAGACTTAAGACAAACTTAAGACAAAATCCTAACTTAAGTCTGTCTTAAGTCTGTCTTAAGTCCGTCTTAAGTCTGTCTTAAGACTGTCTTAAGTCTGTCTTAAGTCTGTCTTAAGACTGTCTTAAGTCTGTCTTAAGTTTGTCTTAAGTCTGTCTTAAGTTTGTCTTAAGACAAACTTAAGACAAAATCCTAACTTCTGTGAATACCAAAAGTAGTAAGTTTAGGATTTTCTCTTAAGTTAGTTCTGTGAATCGGGCCCTAAGAATCCTAAAATGCACAGGAAGGGAGTTCTAAAGCCTGGCAGCTGCCACAGCGAAGGCCCGTTCCCTCCACCCAACTTTCTTACACTGAGGTATCACCCTCATGTTTTGTTCAGCTGAACGCAGCGAGATAACTCGATCAAGAGTGGAGGGCTTTGTGCGTCAATCAAAGTGCTTCAAAGAGCACTCGCTTGTTTACTGGCAGCCAATGAAGAGATGTCAGTCCTTCCCTAACCGAGAAGCATTTGGGTATTCCCAGAATGAGGCGTGCAGCAGCATTCTGGATGATTTGGAGCTTATTTAAGGAATATTGGTTGGCATTTAAATAAAGAGCATTACAGTTGTCTGAGCGGGAAGTGATGAGAGCAATGACCACAGACACCCTAAGCTCTTTTGGAAGTAATATTTTCTTAAGAATACCAATTATCCAGAAGCAAGAGCCCACCATTCTATTAATCTGTTGAAAGAGACAGTGTTATCAAAAATCACACCCAGATCTTTGAACGCAAAGTTAATTGCTAGTCCAATGGTTACATGGGTTAGGCTTGCATGCTAAAGGAAACCATTCCAAGCATTACAGTTTCTTTGTAGTAAATTAGTGACTTAGGTGTTATCATTAGAGGGGTCTATGTGAGAAGCACATGAATTCAAAAAGGTTTTAAGACAGAGAGACATGATATTCAGAGTAATTTATATACAGAAGAGGCATATAGAAAGGAAGCTGAGGTGCATTCAAAATAAGTAAAGGAGGGTAATAGTAATTTAAGGACACTTTTTTCTTTCTGAATTTTAAGGAATATAGCAGCTGGAGGTCGAAACACCATTGACACTAACATAGACAGACATTATGTTTGTACAAATAAACACTGGGACTCTACCCGCTATGATCGAAAAAGTTTGAAAAAGTTGTAATGAAATTTGGCTGTCTTACATGAAAGTAACCTATATACCATTTATGCTCACCTATACTGTCACTTCTTCCTTTATGGTTTTGATTCTTGTCACTTGGGGTTCTTTTAGAACATCTCTTCACTATTCACTTGACTGTTATATTTTATATTTTTTATGATTCAGGATTTAACTTTGTTATTGATGAAAAAATGTATTCCGATTCAGCTGAATCAAATTATTCTGAATACTGGTTGGTTTTTCTTTTAAGATTGAATCAGAACAGAAGGTTTTTTCTGTAAAACTACAAATGTTTTTTTGTGAAGTTAAGTCTATCCAGGATTTCCTGTGATACCAAATTGTCTTTTAGAGAATGAGTTCCATGTGAACACTTGTCTTAAGCTATAAACTTTATACCCATGTTCACATGGACATTCTGGTGGTGCTCTTGTGATTGTAAATTTAAATACAAAAGGCTGGTTCTTCTGCCTGAGTCACTCAGCCTTCCCCGGTGCAGGAAACTGTCTCTCCCACCTCATTTTGATTGGTTCCTTGGGGCATCTACAGGCAATATTTAACCTGGTCTGCCTTCTGGTGGACCTTCCATGACAGTACAGAACCAATTTTTGCATTAAGTGAATTGGCCTCTTCTGTTTGATAAGCCTGGATTCATCTCCCACCTTCTACTGTTATTCCTTTGCTATTGTTTTGTACTGACTATGCTGGCTGGATTAGCTTGGTTTTGCCCTCTTGCAAATGTGTTATTTTTCAAATGATATTTTTAAAATCGATATTACCTACCTTAAGTCGATATTCTTGATCATAATATTCTTGCTGTCGATATTTCTGAACCACGATATTTATTCTCAATATTTCTGCAACTCAATATTTTTTACTCGATATTCTGTCTGCACACCTACCAAACTTTTGGGGCCAAAATACCAAGTACCACTATATTGAGAAGATGTACTGACCTTCTCTGTATTTTGGTAGCACGGTATTCTGGAGTTGATATTAAGGTGGAATACCCTCAAACTAGTTTGCAGAGCTCTTGACTCATGCACAGATTCCTGCAAACTTTAAAAGCTACCGTTTTTGGTGCTTAGATATTCTTCGGAATTTGTAGCCAAATGACAAATTCCTACATACAGCACTGGGTTTGTACAAAACGCCTTATTAATAAAATTCAGCCCTGCCCCCTTATGTTTTATAGACATAGCAGTCTGCAATGTGGCTTCAGGGCTTTGAGGGGCTTCTCTGCTGATCTCCCCAAAGATGTCCTTAATGGTCTTGCTACCTCATTTTGTTGTCTCCTTTCAGAAGTATAGGCATGCACAGCTACTAATACTGGGCCGGGCATATAAGCACTTGGGCACCAAATAATCAAGGTAGGCTTATGTCTTACACATAAAGCAGAATGTCCCACCGGCCCTGCAATGGGTCAGGGACTGTTCCTTCTAAGCTCTGGCAAACATTCTGGACAGGAGAATGTCTACCTCCAATATTCAATAATTTCAATGACACATGACTTAATCAGTTCTCTTGAAAGTGGAATCATGGCCACTTATGTTTCAGGTAAACCTTCGTAAAAAGCTACTGGGGGATTTTCTAAGCTGGATGACTTACACTTGGCCATCTCTCTGTTGGAATTCTCAATGAGATTTTAGACCAGCTGTGCTGATAGCATTTGAGCCCTTAATGAATGTGGCATTTGCCTGGACAACAATAGTGCTCTCCCTCCTTTCCTTCATTACAAAAGTGATTATGAGAAAATGGGGTTCTGTTGCAGTACCCCCTCACCTTTCGCCTGGCTTTTGATGCAAATTGGAATGTGGAGTACTGGGTCCCTACTGTCCAGGTTCCCAGTGCTAGTGTTCTTACATGAAAACTGATCCACACCTGGCCCCCATAAGGCCCAGTGTAAGTCCCTGGGGAAAGGTAAATATGTACCTAGGGCATTGGGACTGAGGAAGGTCCCCTAGAGACCCCACATCTCGGCCATACAGACTGCCACTAGAGCATGCATGGCTGGTGCAAACAAAACAACAACGTCGACATGGCACACTGCCTGGGTGCCATGCCAACTAGCACTGCCCAAGATATAGGTAATCCACCCCTCTAGCAGGCCTAACCAGCCCTGAGGTAGGGTGCACTGTATCAGAGGTGTGGGCATATCTGTTTGTGCAGGTATGCCCCTACAGTATTAGGGTCTATTCCTCAATATTGTGCCAGGGAGGCCATAGAGAGTACATGGGCTGGGAAATTGACAACTCAAGTTCCCCAGCAACACGAAGGCTTCACTGAAATCAGGAGTGTTTGCTACTAAACAACGTCTTGTAATAATTCCACACTGATGGAACCATGTACTCAGAGGGCACCTCAGAGATGCCCCCTGAAAATCTACTAACCCTGGTGTGGTCACGGACTGGCATTTGGCAGGCTGCCACACACAGACATGTTTCTGGACCCTTGGGTGGAGAGCCTCTGCTCTCTGGGACCAGAAACAATGCACATCCTCGGCAGAGGTGTCATACATCCTTCCCCAGGATGGACCAGTGCTCGAAGGGGATGCTTTAAAGACCTGTCTAAGGTGGGAGAGGTGAGGTGAAACACATCTTTCAGTCCCCGCAATCTTGGAGATGGGCAGAACCCTCCAATCAGGTTAGGTGTATGCCCACTCCCACAGAAGAGTGGCATAATTGAGAGTGTAGTCACTCCAGGTAAGGTGCCCATTGACTCTACCTGCTACTCCCCTAAAACGCCCCTAAATTTAGTATTGAGATGGCTTCCCCCAGACCTGAAAACTCGATCTAAAATGACCTAGGAATAAAGAAGACAGCCATGAAGCACCCTGCAGAGAAGCCTGAAGACAACACTGTCTTCGCCCCAGCTCTACAGGCCTGTCTCCAGCTTCGAAGAACCTGCAACCAAAAGGTGACCTGTCTTGCAGCCAGCGAGCTCTGAAAACCGTGGGAGGACTGCTGCCTTCGAAAAAGACCCCAATCTCCTGTGTACAGCTGACCTATCCAGAAGAAATCAACTCCAAGGACTCCAGTGCCATCTGGAACCACGAGTCCTGTCCATTCTGCACCCCATGCTCCATGCCCATGGCCCGAGTCTGAATGGCTCACCGGTCTAGTGACACCTCCCCAGAGATCCTGACCTCAAATCCAGTGTTGGCTGACCTCCCCGGACCTCCTCGACAGCGCCTGCAGTGTGAAACCGAAGGATGTCCTCCAACTGCTAGCAGCCCGGTAAGAAGAAATCTAAAGGCACCCCTGCACCCACAGCCACTGGATTTTGGGAAGCTTGACCAGCGTTGCCCCTGTGACCCCAAACATCCCAACTTACCTGTGCTGTTGCTGGTTTTGTGCCTGCACCCTCTGATTTGATGCCTGCGACCTGTTTCCCAAAAGAAGAATCCTCATTGAAAAGAATTGGGTGCCCAACTCTGAACTTGCACCTGCACCCGGCCGCTCCTGTGCAGCTGGTGTTGTATGTTTAGTGTTGCTTTGTGGCCCCTCCTGTACTGGTCCTAACTCCCAAAGGTTGGCCCCTGCAACTGATCTTCTTACCTGCAAGCAGTGTGGCTCCAAGCATCCCCAGCCTCCGTTGAAACGCATTGGGCCGAACTCCAATTTTGATCTCTGTACCTGGCTGTCCCTGTGCAGCTTGTAGTGCAGTTCTGGTTCTCACCTGACCCTTGCTGACCTATAGTCCCTTAGACTTCAATTACTTGTTAAACCGCATTATTGTTTTCCTCCGTAGGATAACATTGAACTGGTCAGAAATTGTCGACCTTAATGCAAAGATCTTGGCCTTAAAATAAAATACAAACAAAGTTTATTTTTCTAAAATTAGTGTGGATCTCCTTATCCAGTAGCGTGTCCATTATTCATCAATGTTGTGCAATAAATGTCTTACACCCCTCTGTGTAAGACTGAGGCTGCTCACCTACACTGCCACTAATAGAGCACTTTGGGTTTTAAATTAAGCCCTGTACACCTTCCGGGAACCCCTGAACTCTGTGCATGATATAACCACCTAGTGGCATTCCATTTACAGAGCCAGCTTCCTACAGTGATTATCATACCTCTAAGAGTGGAGTGTTGTGCCGCTGTAGAAACAAAAAAGTGTTTTGTATTAGCTTTTTCCAAGATCACAGAGCACCGTTTGAGGTATTAGAAACCTGGCTACAATATACATTAAATCTAGATGAGAAAAATATGACATTTCTTTCTTATAACACCTTTTGCTTTGGACAATTATCTGTACCACTGCATTCTGAATGGATGATCTTATTTCACAGCCCATCTAAGGCTGTGTTCTTGAACCCGGGGCAAACACAGCTTCCTTTATTGATGACTGCAGCCTTATATTGAAGTTACCATACATGGCCGACTGGCGTCCTGTGGTGTGTGTTGTAAGGAGCATAACGCACATCAATCAAGGTGTAAGGCTTACAAAAACGAATTGTTTATGTTGTAGTTCTTTTGTGTGAGGTAGAATTGCAGAGAAGATATGCCCTTTGGGCTTCTTGAATGGTTCTAATATGTTAGTTGTAGTTGGACTTGGCCCTCTCTGGGGGGGGTCATCCTTAAACTTTTTGCCTTCACCCTCTTGTTTTCTTAACCTGTTTTATTTGGCTTTTAAAACTCTGTGCGGTTTACCACTGCAAACCAGTGCTAACATGCTTCAATTCTTTCCTTTTGACATGGTTAAATTGGCTTACACCCAATTTGCACATTTACTTTACTTGTAAGTCCCTAGTAAAGTGGTACTACCTGCATCTAAGGCCTGAAATGAAATGCTATGAGTGGGCCTGCAGCACTTACTGTGCAACCCACTTAAGTAGACTCTTTAAACATGTTTCAGGCCTGTTATTGTAACCTGTATGTGCAGTTTTCAACTGTCATTTCAACCTGGCAAAATAAACCATTTGCCAGGTCTAAACCTTCCTTTTTACTACATATAAGTCAACCCTAGGGTAGGTTCTAAACAATCTACAGGGCACTGTGCAGTGTGTATAAAAAGTTGGACATATACTTTTAACTTTTACATGTCCTGCTAGTGAAAAACTCTCACATTTGTTTTTCACTACTGCAAGGTCTACCTCCCCAATAGGATGACATTGTGTTACTTTATTACATTAAATACATGATAACTTTCAATTGGGAGTGTGTAGAATGGCAAGTTTGGTCTCTGAAGAATTGCAATTTAAAACACTCTTTGATGGTAAAGTTTGATTTCAAGTTACAGTTCTGAAAATGCCACTCTTAGAAAGTTCAATCAAAAACCAAAACAGTTGGTGGTTGTGTTTCTTTCTGTTTTTTTTTACTTTTCACACAAGATCATTCTATTTAATAAACATTACCTGTAAATCAATTATAACATTTTGTCATCCTAACATAATATTGTTCAATATTTAAGAACAGATAGTGATAACAAAAGAATCACAAACCTATGCAAACTTTTTCCAAATCCCAAAATAAATCACACATTAATAAACAAGATTACACAAATGAAAAATAACACCAATCAGTGTTCAACCAGTCCAAAGTTACAAACCAGAGCAACCCCATTTAACACTCTTGGTGTCAAAATGGGGTTCCAAAATCATCAAATATGGAAAATGACAAATAAAATAAAATAATTGCTTTTCATAGAAAGTCCTTAGTCGTCCTCCATATTAGTGTAGTTTGAACATTAAAAACCAAAATTAATAGTCTACACATTTTGAACCTCATATATTATAGGTTCTCCTCAGAACCAGGGCTGGATGATTTCTAAAATTAAAGAAAAGAAAAAAGAAAGGTTTCTACATATGTACAATAATTTACAAAAAGAGGATAATAACCAGGTAGGAGACATGATTATGATCCTACCTGATTATGATCCAATTGTGGTTGGTGCTTGAGTAGAGTTTCACCCCCTCAACCAGTAACCCAATTTCCTACAGTTGTCAATGACCGGAGACCACAAAGTTATATTTCCCATTGCCCAATGCTAAATTTTTCATCACACATATGTGTTTTTGGTAATGTGTTGTGTTTTCACCCAGACATGAAATTCATAGTAGGCAAAATTAATGGTGCAGGGGCTACCTACTTTTTATGGAAAATTGCAGCCTACGCATTTCTTGTAGCTGCTCTACTTTTTCGGAGAAGCTTCAAATTGAACCTCTTAGAAAGTAACAACCAGCTTACTGAGGAAGCTGAAAAATACCAGCAAGTCAATTAAAGTTATGCAGTGTTTTGGAATACACGCCTCTCAGCTGTTGCTGGAGTTTCTAAAGTGACTAATGTACCATTCCAGTCTCTGTGCCGCTACCTGGGCTTAAAACAGATTTTTTTTTTATTTCTTATATTTACAGATCAAAGAAAATAACATTTAACATGCAGTCACTTGTAATAGTTTTCCTTGATAACAAGGTATTAAGAAATATCAGTACAGTGGTTAAGCCCACATGAGGCAGAGAGGGCAGCATGGCTAGATTCAGAGTTGTAGCTCAGTTACTCCAGCCATAGTTTCAATGATTCATTTGAGTAAAGCGCTTAATGACAGCAAACACAGCCATCATGTACACCGTGCTTAATTTGTAAAACAATAAGTGCCCTGGTCCAAAGCTCTGCTCAGAAGCCCAAGGCCGGCTCTACTGATTGTGGGCGGGCTGAATACAAAGGCGGCGTAGTATTTATTCCGCCTCATGCTTTTTTTTAAACCAGTGCCAGACACTCCTTGCCTCTTTATTTTACCTTGCAGGTTCATGCTTTCCCCCTTAATGATGGTTTTCCGTTTTCTCTTCTTCCTTCTTCCCTGCTTGTGTATTTTTCAGCCTTTTGCTTTAGTTCAAAGTTTGTTGAGGAAAAGTACATTTTGATCTCGTAAAATAGGTGCCGCTGGGTGCCAACCTCAACCACTGCCTCAAATTAAACATTGCTTTTAACCTCAGGGGTATCAGGTTTATCAGGTTCCACCTTAATGGGATAACGCTTTTCTTGGACATGCATCTTGAGGGCAAAATGCATATGTCTCAACCATGGCATACATTTCAACAAAGTCGTCACAGTAAGTCAAATCTTTTCACCAGTCTGTCCTCATTGACTTTAAGCATTCCCCCAGTTCATAGATACTTGTTGCTAGTTGTAATGTTAGTGCTGTAAATCTGCACTGCGTCACTAATTATTTCTGTAATGTGACCTAGCAGGGCAAGCAATGGGTCTGAGCGTAAATTATTCCATCATAAGGGGCAGTGAAAAAAAAATGGTGGCTAGAATTTATCGCCATACACCTAGGCTAGATGATAAAATCCTGCTTCCTAAGTGTGCCAGTGACAGCAGTTAGCGTCTTCCAGCAGTTCTTTGACAACTAGATTTTTTGGTGTGTAATATATACGGGCAGGAGTTTATAATGAATGAGCTTAAGTCTTTTGTGTAGTGACACCTCTTCTGTCTGTATGCAGCAGTAATCCCACTTTAGACTAGAGACAAAAAACAGACTGTTGATCATCTAAAGTGAATATTGCCTGTAGAAATGAGGCAAATTATGTTGTGGCTGCATTTTCCATAATTATTTACAAAACTAGAGTTTTGACGATTGGCCACAAATATCCATTATAATTGCCTTTCAGTTTTTGCTTATGTAACAATGAAGTTAGTTACTGTGTTTTATTTTGAAGGATTGACGATTTATTAACTATTGAGATGAAGATATTAGTGTTCTCAAATGAGACGTTTGCTTGTAAAGGAAAGTATTGAGAGTCATTTTATTTATTTTTCTACTTATTTGAACTGAGCTAAAACACATTTTATTAGTAGGTGCACAGGGAATTCAGTACTAGCTTTACATCCCTGGTACATAGAAGATCTTTTGGTTTCTAATTAATCCTTATAACCTAATTCATTGTGGAATTTCTTAAATATCAGTGAACAGCAACTCTCTATTGATTCTTAAATTTGTGGGTATTATACTCAATGGTTTCTTATTCTTCCACCACTTGAAATATCATTTTGAATGAAGATCCTTCTTCCTCATGTATCATTGCAGAGGATATTTTATTGTTAGTCTTGATTAATCTCGTTCCTACTACTTTTTAGCTTTTTGAGCTTTCCTGTAAAAGTGTAAGTTTTTAACTTACTTTTTCAGATCTTCAAAGATTGTATTGCAGTTTTTGATGTTCTGGGGCATGTCACTTGCAGAAGAAACTATTTTTCTTTCTTTGCCTTGCTTACCCATGCCTGTGAAGTTATAGGTAGTAGATTTTGAGTCTGTACTCAATACTTGACTAATGCCCTCTGTAAACTGATCCGGGTGTTTTGGAGCTGGAGCATTCTGGATCACTATCATGCAAGAATCTGAAGTCAAGCTTAATTGTGATAGATTGTAAATTACTATGTTGTTTCCAAGGATGAAATCCGGTAAATTACCCTTTGTCTGGGTAGATTCTCTCACAAGTAAATATAACCTGATGGATCCAAGTATCCTAGCAAATATTGTAACATTTATCAAGTAGATTCAACAGTTCTTCTTTTAAAGCTTAGATTTCAATGTTATGGGCCCTGTTAATAGAATCTATACATATTGCATAGGTGCCCAAGATTTATATGTTAATTAACTCCCCGTTGCTTCAAGCGAGACAATGAATTTGCTGTATTTACAATGTCTTTTCAATGCAATAACGACGTCATATTAGGAACTCTTAGAGATTTTCTTGCAAACCGACTCAATGACAGTCTTACAAGGCTTTTTGTTATTGGTTAGCTTTTGATGTGTTAGTTTTCTGCACCTTCCTTAAGAATTGCTGCTGCAGAAAATAATTTAATTTCCCTCTCACAATATCAAATCTGAAGTACTAGAAATCCGACGTCAGCAGTCCCCTCTGGAGGTGTGTTACTAGAATATAAAAGTCAATATATATTGCCTGCCATAAATATTGTGTCCTAAATATCATTTACAAAAAGTATTGCCATGTTGGAGTAAATAATAGACAATCTATACCCAATGAGGCAATGTTTTTGTAAACACTTTGTCAGATGATATTTCTGGCATACAACCCCCGTCCCACCCCTGGTTCAGGTCCTCTGAATCACACTTTTCACTTTAGTGGCTCTTTTGCCTGCATATGATAGCAATTCTTACAAAAAGATTGGTGGATCTTTAACCTACAGCATTTGTAAAAGCGTATAATTTCTTATTTGTCAGTTTGATGTGTGTGAATCCTAGGAAATTCTAGAAGCGTTCCATCTCTTCATGACAAATGCCTGTGAATTTTCTTATGTGCATATTTTCTGTTGTTTAAACTATTAAAGGCCATGAAATGTCTGATGTTTCTAAACCCTAGCTATTGTACTTGCAGGACTACTAGTTTAGGTTCACAGTTAGTAAGTTAAGTATGTTTTGGCTTGTGTCAAGCTCTTACTAGATAAATTGACTATAGCACTATGCATGAGGTCGGTGAAACGGTATTGACACAAAAGGTAGTCAGAAGGTGCACAGCTGTAGGGTTCAGAAGTTTTCAAAACAAAGTTCAATAGTTCGGGTGCTCCCTCAGGAGGCGTGTCCGTCCAAACATGTCATCAAATCATGAATTGGTTGTGCATACATGGAGTATGAATGCATCCCTGCATGGGGCACACCATTGGTTCATCCAACAAAAAAAGACTCCTTATAAGTGTTCTTTGAATATTACCTAGGTTTATTTTTAACAGTCTCTTGATATTATTATCATATCTGAGTAAAGCTTCAATTGTGATTAGCCGTATTCATCATCATATATGTATATACAATCTCCTTACTGCTCCGATGCATTTCGGGCTTGCTAGCCCTTTCTCTAGGAGCTCTAAGAAAAAAAACAAAATGATATAGCTATAAACATTACTATAATGTACTGGACATGTCATCAAATACACAGACTTCGTGGCATAGTGAACCGTGATGGTGTTAAACTGCATGCAAAACGGATCGGAACCGGTATGTGAGTGGTGGTTAAAGTGCTCAGTGTAAACGAAACGGTCGATAAACAAACAAAACTGACTACTTACAGGTCAGTGTAACTAATCTGATCAAGTTTCCATTGCTGTAAACGAAAGTCAAAGTATTGTTAATGTCTAGGGATCACAAGCGTGGAATCACCTTACAAAATAACGAGGCGGTGGTATACCGACTTACTGCAAATCAGGAGTGAAGGCTTAAAGAAAATGCTGGGCGTCCGCAAACACCGGTATCTGCGTTTTGATGGCCGCGGTGCGGGGTCAGGTGACGTGTGAGGTTAAATAAGAATCATGACTGGTTAAGACGATCAGGTGGGCTAAATAAACATAGATGACAGACTAAAACCACTATGCATGAGGTCCTCACATCTCCAGATAATGGAACACTGATAATTACACATCTATCAGACTAGGCATTTTTTTTGAATGAGATGAACAACTTCTTCATTCAATTAATTCAATTACTGTAGAAGCATTAGACACTATCAGTTTAAATTTGGTCTTCTTATACCAGGGTCCAGTATTGTTCACTGCCTACATTGACACACATAAGACTCAAATGCTTAACAGTGCTTCATAGGGGCAAGAGAACACATGCATACTCCTCTCATGATAGCCTCAGACAGGGTTTGGGAAACCTAGATACCATAGAAAGACAGGGTCATGACAGTTATGGCAGACTGGGACATGGACTATTGGAGCACATTCCCTAAGGTTCTGTGTATGCACATCAGTATATGCTTTCATTAGTAATGTCACTTTTAAATCACCTTGGGCCTTTATAGTATAAACAGTAGTGCATCTGCTAAAACAGTTGTTTGGCAACTTGTCTTGTTTGAATTTGCTTTCTGCTGTTGTTGCAGTTTGTACCAGGCTTCAACGCGCCCTCCAATTTTGTTGCTTTTACATTTGTTGGTTTTCTTGTGCTTCCCCTTTAGCTTTTCTGGTTCCCTACCTTTTTCCTGCTCTTCCTGTGCTTCCTGCAGAAGTGCCACCTCCTCCTCCAGGATCAAGGATGAATCCCGGTATTCACTGGCCTCATCATGCCATTCCCTATTGAGGAGGCCGATGAGTGTATCCTTTTTGTATTAATATCTTGAATTTTGTAGTACAGGAATTGTCTGAATATAATCTGACTGAAGTGTCGTATCCTAAATATTGTCTACAAAAATGACTGTCGTTAATAATAACAAAGTTACATGTAATGGGATGACATTTTTTAAAACGATATTTGAAACCCAGTATTTATGTTGGATGACATTTCTGTATATGATATTCTGACATACATTTGTCTTGTTCTGCTTGATCATTGTTATGGTGAATGTCCAATACTATAATACTCTTACTAATTGTTTAATAATGTTTATCTCATATAGTGGTGCTTTTTGTACAAATGATTAATTGAGCAAATCTAGGAACCTTGTGTGCAGTGAACTGTGCATCACACTCCAGGAACACCAGTATTTTTCTTTCTTTCTTTTCTCTAATAACTTCACTTTTGTTCTGAGGTGACACTGAATCGTCCAATGTTGACTCAGAGTTTAAAGGAATGTAGGGACCAAGTTTGGCTGGACTGGCACTTCAGCAGTGTTTATGACAACTTGTTGCTCGAAGTCCCTGCTTCCGTTTTGGAACTCCTTTTTCTAAATGTACTCCTTGCTCTAGTCAAATGACTTAAAGAGATTGTGGAAATCCAATTAATTGATATTTCAATATTTGTAGCACATTTGAACACAGATACAATACTTTGAAGCAGGTGGAAAATTCCAAAACGCCCTGTTTTTGGTGATGTGTTTCATCAATCTGTACAGTGGGTTTATTTTTAACAGCCATTCTAACCAGCAAAACCATCTTGTATAATAATATTCATCGCTCTCCCAAATGGGAACCGGGATATGGGTACAAGTCAGATTAATTCCCAGACAACCGATGATCTTTTACCTACAAACTGGGCTCTCTGGGACAAGGTTTCAGGTCTACCACAACTCTGTATGTTTTTCTGAGCTCAGTACATCCTGCACTTGTTGGCTGAACCCCACCATTTTACAATGGACCAGGCTAAGATTTATTTTTTGTTATCCTATTTGACTGAATATGTTTTTTTTATGGGTGTGGCCCCCTCATCAATGATCAGAGCCCTTTGCCCACAAACTATGATAGTTGTCAGTAACAATTTGGAGCAACTTCTGACAAGAGAGACACCATGAAGCAACACACAACAGTCTTTTTAAACTACACCAAAGTTCTCAGGATCTTGGAATCTTGTCAATTTTGTTAGCTATTTTCAACAGTTGATTGACGAGGCAGTCTGAACGGGTGAAGTCACTGCATTATAATATGGATTAAAAATAAACTTAGCTTAATTTAAATTGTCCCATCACATCTATTGCTCTTATTGATCTTATCCTTTAGATAGATGTTTAACAATACCATAGGAAGACAAAAAGAAGATGAATGTTGTCCAGTACTCCTGTAGAGATATCTCTAGAGAAAGCCTCAAATGGTGACAAAAACTGAAGAATCTATCCTAATATTAAATGTTAGGAATCCTCTTCCCGCAGCATATTTAAATACATGAAAGACAAGATTATTTTTGTACTGTGGAAGTCCCGTATGTTTAATTCGGTATTGCCTTTGCCTGTTGGGAAATAATTTTGCTCAGCTTTTGAAGGCAGCCCTGGCTGGGAACAAGATCTGAACCATAGTTTGCACTAGACAAGTTCAATATTCACTTGGCAGTCAAATTATCTATGCCCAAGGGTCCTGTAACCATCACAGTCCTCATTGATAGAGATTCAGAACTGTTCAGTCACAGACAGTTGCCCGTCTATAACAGGCTATGGCAGAGTACAAGAAATATGCAGACAAGAAATGATGCATTAGGCAGTTTCACAGATCAACCATTTCAGAAAAAAGAAAGACTTGTGGAGTTCCTTGAGTTTGATAATGTTGATACCCACACTTTTGCTATTGTTTTAAAAAAGCATTGGCTCAATCTACTCAACTCTGTTATTGATTGTAAAAAAACAAAAGCTGACTTTTGTCTCAGCGTTTCATACCTCAAACATATTCTGACAGATTGATTTAGGATTTATCAAAGCATTACCTTGTCCAAAGTATTTCAAGAATTTAGGAAAGTCTCAAGTCAAACAGATGTGATAGGTTGCTGCCACACTAGAAATATCATTAGAGGATACTAAAAGCAAAGATACCACACAGCTAATTAAACACTCTTATGATTAAATCAGATGAAGCCTTGCATGAATACCTCACTGACAATGTCAAGAAAGTTTAAATGCGAGATTCAACATCTCCAGCTGGTACTCCTATCTTCTTTTCCAAACCCCAATGAAGAGTATCAACTCTGCATCAAGAGTTCTCACCTACCTACCCTTAACCATTAGTTTAGGTCTTATTGGACCAAATAAAGACAGGAAAGATCTTTTCCATATGATCTTTGTGGAGCATACGATCTGGTTTACATAAGATATTGAGATGAAGGGAAGATGGTGTTTTAACACAAGGTATGGGCATTTTGGGTATGTTGTATGCCCTTCAGTTTATATAACAACCCAACTGCCTTCAAGCCTTTTGTGATCAATGACCTTTTATCTAAATTGGTGGCAACCATTGATGGTAATCAATCTAGATGGCATTTTGATTTTCTCTGACACCCTACAAGAACACCAAAGACCAATCAGGGTAGTGTTCATGAAACTGAGAAAACGTTGCTTGTATGTTAAGGCAGAAAAAAGTGTGCTTTTGAAGTTTCCTACATATTGTTGATCAAAATTCCTCTTTATAAACCAGGGCATCCATATGGACCGTAACAAGGTAACTGCTATGAGTGGCCCTTTCCTACTAATAGAAAGTGGTTAACCTATTCCTACCAATAAAAAGGTGATACAATGTTTTTGTGTGTCTCCATATTTTACTTACTTTTTATTCAAGATCTTTCAACCATTTTATTATCCATTAGAGCTCTGAGTAGGAAGCAATTGCACTTTTCAATATGGATATGATCAAGATAAAGCATTTGTTTGATAATGGATGACATTGGCAACTGTGCAGATTTTGAGAGCATTCCAATCATTCAGTACTGGAACAGATTCCTTAATCTTTGCATAGATGTCATCCTCTGCCAGAAACAGAGGCCCTCCATCTAGTTGCTTATTTGTCTTGCACTTTGTCCTTAATTGAACATAAGTACACCATTTATGTCAGGGAATTGTTAGTTACAAAGGAAGCATTTAGTGACTGTAATAATAATGTGGAAAGAGTAGGAGATTCTTTAACAGTTGGGATTGAACATAAGAACCTGGTGTTCTTGAATGCAATAAAATGTACAAATGCTCAAAATGGATGATGTACCATATTTTCCTCATGCTTTTTAACCACATCATCTCTCTATAATCAGGACATCATCATGGTAAGACTGATGTTTTGTCCTGTGAGCAAGAAGTGAAGGAACCAGCGGCCCTTGCTCCACGGATTCTGGCTAGACAAGCAATGACACTGGATAAGGCATTGAGAAGGTTCTTGGTCAGGATTCAGGAACAGCAAGACAATACTGATGCTTGAAAATAAATATATGACAACCAAACTGCACACAAGAAAAACTATGTTGTTGTTTCACCAAGACCATCCTGGCAATGATCAACAGCAACAGATTCTACACTGACATCATGAACCACTCACTGCAGACCACCCCAGTCAAAAGAAAACCAATAATGTAATTGCCATACACTCTGGTTGCTAAAAAAGTAAAACCAGTACTGCATAACATGTCAAAGCTTATAACATCTGTGCCAAGTCTACCCATGTTTCACTAGTCAGACTTCTAAGATCACTGCCCACACCTCCACAACCATTTTCACACGAATCTTTGGACTTTATTGTAGAACTACCCAAATGAAGACAATGTACCACCCTCCTAGTGGTAGTAGGCTCACATTTCATTTCATTGATTAAATTGCCTACTGTTTCACATTTCATTGAACTGAATTGCCACAAATATTTGTAAAGGAAGTTGTTTTATTATAATGGTTCACTGAAATAGTAATAAGATTTGAGGTGTTTCAGTTCATCGCAAGGTTTTGGAAACATCGCTTACACGAGTTAGGAACTGTAAGAAATTAGATTATTAGTTTGGGAGGTAACTGCTTACCATAAGGAATATTCACAACTCTTGCCAAGTTGAACCCTCAAAGTCACTAAATTAAACTGTGATCAACCCCATAATAGCTATGGCACAGATCAGATAGGTTTAACTTAGGGCAAAGTGTAAAGTATATGCATAACTAAACACTAATAAAGTCAAAATGCAACACGATAACACAGTAAAAATTCCAAACCAAGTTTGAAAAATATGGTTACATTTAATAAACAAAATGACAGCATAAATCCAATAAGGGGAACCGGAGACATGCATTTTTAAGGTTTTAGGTAGGAATAGTGCCAAGAAACTGCTGTCCATCAAAATCAGACTAGGACAGTGTACAAGAAACATGTAGGCAAAGCACATAGTTAGTCACCGATTTATAAGGTTCATTCCATGGTTTGATTATTCACTAAAGTTCTAACATCCCATCAACTTGATCTGAGTTTATGACTCAGTTTGGAAGAGAATTTTCTTTAGAAGGATTAATAAGATCCTCAGCAATGCTTCTCTTCCTGTCAAATAAGTGGTGTGTCCATTCATTGGTTCATGTATCCGAGTCACACCAGCAATTTCTACTCAAGGGTCCCCTCCTCTTGACCCAGTGATGAATAATGAAACTCCTAAGTATGAGGTATTGGCTATCATTGATTCTCGCATATCTTGTACAGCGATGGTATCTAGTAGTGTGGAAATGGTATGATGCCTCTGAAATGTCGTGGAAATCAGATTCCTTTGTGAATGCCCTTCATTCTGATAGGGTTTTCCATTACCATTTTCTCAATAAAGCTCCAAGATCCCAAGTTCCAGATGGAGCGTTCTTTGGGATGGTTGGCTACTGAAAGGAATATTGGGACACATATGGACTTACCATTAAAAGTCAGATACTTGAGTACAAGAAAATACAAAATCAAAACATAGCCCAAGACTACATAGGGTTGGAGAAGTAACAGAGCAGATAGTGGATTACTGGAGCATATGAGAAGGAGGTTTGCAAGAAGCACTCATAAGTTATGCCTACTCTTAAGGATAACCAGAGTAAGCATCACACTAAGTGGCACTCCTACAAGTAACTTGGCATCTGGCAACTTAATCTGTTATAAGGACTCTTGCTGCCATTCCTCCGTTCAGTTCTGTTTTGTTTTCCTCACCTCTGTTTTGATTCTCTCTTCTTCTGTCCTTTTAGGCCAGACATTTCTCATTTCTATAATTGTATACTGTTTGTAGCTTGATTTGCTCTCCGTTCTCTGTCCCTTACTCTGCAGGCTTTAGGGGGGCTCAATTTTCACTTCTTGGGTTGACATCTTTCCAGGGACGAGTCAATCCAGAATCTGATAACATCCGTAGCCTGTGAGCTTGCTGACCAACCTCGTAGAGTGTGTTGCCAGACCCAAGAGGTTGTTGCCCACTGCGGTCTTTCTCTTCTGCTCCTTGGAGTCTATCCGTGCACTTCGGTTTCGACCCTGATACGGATTGGACCATAGAAGGGAAGATTGCATTATTGTCAGATTCCACTACATCAATATCATATCTAAAATCAAGTACAAATTCAAAATAGATGGAAAAACATATATCTAATAAAAGCTATTGAAAATTACTACGGTAAGAAAACTTTATCGTTGTGAAATACATTTTGAATCAACCATTTGGTTTTCAGTGATCTTTTTAATCAGTTGTCCAGCCAAGGTCCAGGAATGTTGTGGATGACCTATTTTTCTTACAGCCTTACTTATCCCTCTCGAAAATGGGTTCGTGAGCAGCCTGACAAATTATTCTTTTGCAATATATTTGATAGTAAGAAGTAATAGAGCACACGTTAAGGTGGGAAAGATTTACACATATCACATCTGCTGGTTTAGAAAGGCTATTACTGTACTGCTTTGGTGTGTGTGTGTGGTTTAAAACTGAAACTGTTGGAACACAAGAAGGTAGAACGTCATAGTTGCCAGTGTAATGCACTTTTTGAACATACATAGTTTATTAAATGTACATAGGGACATATATATAAATATCCCTTTGAATCTAGTATAAACAGTCGTCAATCCTAAATTGCACAATTTGTTCTCATGATTTTTGGTTTTCTATTGATTTTTTTTTTTTTAATGATACGTTGCCTACATGCACACCAACTACACACAGCGTTGAACAGCTTAAGATGTGCACTTCCCCCAGGGACAGGAAGTTTGGCTGAAATATGTGTTTTTAATTAGACAAAAATGTCAATAGTATTGAAACCTGGGTTTAAAGCTGAGAAGCTGACTATTCTCTGAAACTAGGTTACTAGCAAAGTCAGCTTCATCTAAACTGGATGTAAAACAATAATGCAGTTGTGAGGTTAATTTGATTTTCTTGGAGAGAATGGTTTATTTGTTGTGATGTTGATGCATATTTCCCAACGTCCAACGTTAACATAAGGACATATATTTTGAGTGTGTGTGTACATATATATTCACTGAAAAAACCATAGGTTTCAGGGGCGTAATAGTTAGCTGGACTTTTCACTCGTACAAAACCATTGAAATTCCCCTTTATCGTTAGTTCAGCTAACTATAACTCGCGCACCCGCAATGCACTGCTGATGATGTCACATATTACATCACTCATGACATGGTCAGTGACATCACTCATGACATCACTGATGACATCTCAAATGACATCACTCATGACATCATCCAGTGAATGTGTGTTTTTCTGAAAATTACATATGTTTTATATATGTATATCTCAAGGTCGATGGAAGAATAAATGGGTATATAAGTGTCTAAATGGATGATTTGTTTTTGAAAAATTGATTGTATAACTGACTGATTAAGTGTATCTTAGTGAAAACATGGCTTAGTGAGTAATGTTTAAATATGTAAATATCTGTTTCAGTCTCTCACTTTGTGTATAAGTGGCTGCAGGGGTTGGTGAGTAGCTACATGAGTGTCTACATAGGTTATTAGTTGGTTTTTGAGTATCAGTATGAGTGTCTGAGTGTCTGTATGGTTCGGTGGGGGTATTACGTAGTGCATAGGTGCATGAATGAGTGACTCACTGTTTGTACGTGTTGAAGACAGCATGTGTGCAGGACTGTATGGGTGGATGAGTGTGTGTATGGGTGTGTTAGTGAGTGAATGACTGTCTCAATAGTGTCTTTATGAGTATCTACATATGTTTTAAAATAGTATATGTGACTATTGGTGTATATAAGTGAGTATATGTGAGAGTGAGAGATTGGAGAAGTTCCTGTATCAATAAGTATGTGTTTCTATAAGTGATTGTTTAAAAGACTAAGTATGTGTAAGTTTTAGTAGAAGTAAGTGTGGTGGTGTGTGTATAACTGTATATGCAAGTAAATGGATGTTTGATTCTTTATTAGCATGAGTGACTATTTGTGTTAGTAACTCTATGGATGAGTGGCGTTGTGTAACAGGATGTATAGGTGTATGAGTACATATGATTAGTGAGTACTTGTATGTGTGACTGTATAGGACTGTTGGTGAATGAGTGTATGTGTGTGGATCTTAGAATTACTGAATAGGTTGTTGTAACTGGTATTGGTATGTCCATTGTTTTGAAAATTTTAGTTTCTACTTTTGAGTGTGTGTATCAAAGGTTATATTAGGGTGAGAGGAGGTCTGCCACTCTATCACAAGGATGATCCCATCAATGTTGTCATCAGTGATGTCATTTGAGATGTCATCAAGGATGTCATGAGTGATGTCACTGACCATGTCATGAGTGATGTAATATGTGACATCATCAGTAGTGCATTGCGGGCGCGCGAGTTATAGTTAACTGAACTAACTATAACGGGGGAATTTCAATGGTTTTGTACGAGTGAAAAGTCCAGCTAACTATAACGCCCCTGAAACCTATGGTTTTTTCAGTGAATTTCTAAAGTTTTTAAATGCTAATTCCTAACTATAACGTGCCTGAAGCCTATGTTTTTTTCAGTGAATTTCAAAGGTTTTTTTAATGCTAATTTCTAACTATGCCTACAGAGATAAGACATGTGAAGAAAGAAGAAAAAACGCACAGAAAGAAAAAAAGGAAATGCAGAAAGAAGCAACAGAAGTCCTCAAAGACGAAGAAAAGTGCAGGAAGAAGGATAACGTGCAGAAAGAACACACAGAAGAGCAGAAAGAAGCCTTGTTGCAAAATCATCCTGTACCCTCAACTTTTTCAGATGGATACTGGTGGTAACTGAGTCTGACTAACCAGTCCTAGAGCCAGACACTTAGAATACAGTGAAAACACCTACATACACAAGGGAACACTATGCGTTGAGGTCCCCCTGTGATTAGCGTGACCTCCTCTGTAAGCCCCTAGTAAGCCCCTAGTATATAATAGGGCAGGGGGATTAAAACTACCTCTTAAAACGCACACGTCACCTCAGGCCCCGTCCCCTCCTTTCCCCACTGTGTAAACACACCCTGTGGCCGTTTTAAGTTGGGAGATTAAGTCCCCTTGAATCCTGAGGGTCCCTAGGGGCAAAATAGCCCACTAGGTACGCCCAGTAAGCGCCATTGCGGAGAGGTGTAAAAAGGGGCACGGCCTGCACCGCCTCTCTGCAACGCAGCGCAGTGGCGCTTACTGGAAGCACCTGGTGGGCTTGTTGGCCCCCAGGGTCCCTCAGGATTGAAAGGGAATTATTTCCCCAACTTAAAATGCACCACAGGGCGTGTTTTTACACATGTCACCTCAGGACTCGTCCCCTCACTTCACCACTGTGTAAACGCGCCATGTGGCCGTTCTATGTTGAGAGATTAAGTCCCCTTGAATCCTAAGGGTTCCAAGGGTCAAACTAGCCCACTAGGTACCTCCAGTAAGCGCCACAGAGCTGTGTTGCAGAGGTAAAAAGGGCGTGGCCTCAGAACACCTGTCTGCAACGCAGTTCCCTTGCGCATACAGGAGATACCTGTTGGGCTAGTTGGCCCTCAGGGACCCTCAGTATTGAAGGGGAATTAATTCCCCAACTTACAACTCACCAGGGGGCGCATTTGCAGAGTGCTGCAAGGAGGGGGCGTGGCCTCAGGCGCGATGCCGGTCTTTTATTTATTTCTTTTTTTTAAGAAGGGGGGCTGTGTGGCCCCCCTTCTTTTTCTAATTTATTGGCCCTGGGTACCCCATCCCCCAGGGCCTGACCCCTCATTTTTTTTTTAGGAAAACATTTTTGGGGAAGTGGGCTGCGTGGCCCCCCTCCCAAGGCCTTAATCGGTCCCGGGGACCCCAGCCCCCCGGGCCGGCCTTTGTTTTTTATTATTTAAAAAAAATATATATTTATAGAAACACCTAGGACATGCTGGACAAACCGTACGTACCTATCACCATGACGATTTGCGTGAAATTCATTAAAAGGCGACTATGCATACAATGAATCCACGTGGAATGTATTTACACCACTAGTGAAGCTCTGAAGTGTCTGACGCCCTAGCGTGCCTAATCCCGGCACCCCTGCCGGTGGGTACTCTCCAAGTAGACACCACACCCTTGTTGTTTATTTATACAAACATGGGTAGCTATTGACGGGCACATTTAATACACACGCACACCAAGCCATTCAAAGGGGATTCGACAAAAATTCGACAAAAGCTATGCAAGAAACCTCCCTCACGGTTAATAAAACACACATCCACCGCCGGATGTATAATAGTTTTTATTTTACTCTCTGGAAAGGAGACGAACCTCACTTGAGAGTCACAGCGTGCTCCTGGCTGAGCCCAATGCTGTGTTACACCCACCAGTGCCCGCCGAGTGCAACACACCTCTGTGTTGTATTCCACCAGCTAGTGCGCATGCTATGACACTCTCTAGCACATGTGCACTGTAACACCACCCCGTGAATATGTCATGCCACACTTGCCTTCGCACAGGTTATATTGCCCCATCTAATGTGCCTTCATCGATGCCTATGTTATAACGCACAGCGCTATGCCATACATATTACAATCTGGGATCCATATCTTTGTCACAGTGCATATGCAACGTTACACTCCCCAGCATATATTTTATATTACAACTTTAGAGACTAGTTATGTTACACATCACTGCCCTGTGCATATTACACTCCAAGGTGCATATTGCATAGCACGTGCTAGTGCCTGTGCTATCTCGCGCTCTCCAATGAATCTGTCATTGCGCACAATGTATTGCATATTATATTTCACGCCCCGGTTCATCTTACATCACACTTTTTGGTGCATAGTTTATACCATACATTATATCTAGTTTTCATTTTGAATCGTGCTCTCAGGACTGTGTTCTATATAACACTGCGTTCACCTACCCTTTTCAAGGGCCTTACATTTTGCGATGGGGGGTGGAGGGTCAGGGGGTGTTTCTGCCAAGTGAGCCCGGAGTCACATTCACAAACGTCCTCTTCTTCCGGAATAAAAGTGACATTATGCTGCATACTTGTTCATATTTTAAATAGTTCGTACAGACACATTTTTAAAAACAATAAAGTTCTTAATACCTGCCTTCTCTGAACAGTTAGCTTGCAGCCCCATCCACCTCCTCCCTATCCTATGTTGTCTGAATCCATGGACTAGTCTCCTTCCTCCTGCCATGCATGGTCTGATGTGCTGCCACTGCCCTCCATTTAGCATGATGTACCAGTCCACTCCTCCTGCCCTCCATTGCCCAATTCTATGCCCCATCATTGACCTCCTACTTAGCCTCTGTGCTTAGCTTGCTGCCGCTATTCTCCTTCCTCCTGCCCTCCGATGTCTTTGTGCATGCCCTTCTCCATCCTTTTTGACTACCATGTTCCATGGACCTGCCACTCCTATCTACTCTGAGTGTTCTGTTGAGCTGCCACTCCCCTCCGACCTACCTAGCATTTTCAGATGACTGTAACCTGTCCCTGCCACCTCCCCCCTGCCTGTCCACTTGCTATGCCCCTATCCCCTTCCTCCTGTCCTCCATGGTTCATTTTACTGCCACACCCTTCTGCCTTTCCTGGTCTGTTGTGCTGCAACTGCTCCTCCTGCCTGCGCCGCGCGGTCTGTAGTGAGGCCCCTTCCCCTGAACTCTCTTGTCTGTGCCCAGGTCCTGACCGTCCCTTCTATACTCCATGGTCCTTTGTGCATGCCCCTGCACCCTCCTTCTTGCCCATCATAGCCATTGTGCTGCCACTAACCCTCCCGCTTGCCATGCATGGTCTTCTGTGCTGCCACGGCCCCTCGCACCTTCCCTCCATGGTCTGTTTGTATGCCATCATAGTCTTACTGTTTCTCTCCATGGTGTGTCTTGCTTCTAGTGCCCATCCTGCCTGACCTCCATGGTCATCTTGTTGCTCATGCCCTGCCCCCTTGCCCCCAGCCCTCTGTTTTCATGTGCAGACCCCTATTTCCTCCCTCCTGGCTTGTCTGTTCCATTGTATTGCCCCTGATCTGTCCCTCCTGCCCTTTATGGTCTGTTATGCTGCAGCTTTCTCTCCTATCTGTCCAATATGGTCAGCTAGCTACCATTGCATCTTTCCCCTCTGTTCTCTGTTGTCCATGTGCATGGTCCTGTCCCCTAACTATTGCTTTCTATGGATTGTTGTGTTGCACTCCCGTCCCACATGCGTGTGCGGTGTATTGTGCTGCTGCAAACCCTGATGCCTGCGCTGTAGGGTCAGTTTGGTGCACCTCTCCATGTCCCTCCTGTCCTCTGTTGTCCGAGTCCCTACCCCAATTCCTCCTGCCTTCCATGATCCAATGTACCATACTTGCGAACATTTTGAACTTGGTAAGAGTGAGATTTTGAAAAAAAACTGGGGTATTGATTTTCCCCTTTGAGAAACATTGAAAAAGAGGAGATTGTAGACAGGAGACAGATCAAATAAAGGCCTTTTTAGCTTAAAAACATTGGACGTTTCCTGGCTGAATCGGGTCTGTTGGCATGTATGGTTGTATTACCACTTCCTCTTCCTTCTGCCCACAATGTTCAATTATATTGCCACAGCCTCTCTTGCCAGTCCTGTATTGTTGGTTGTTGCCCCTGCCCCCCTTTCCACTGCCCTCCATAGTCTGTTGTGCTGCCACTGCCCTTCCTTCCTGTTCAGTGTGGTCAAGTTGTTGCCTCTGCACCCTCCTACCTGCCTTCAATTTACAGAGTCCGTGCCCCTGACCTCTGCCTCTCAACAGTATCCTAATGAACAACTAGATTGCTAACATTCTATATTTATTACAAAAGTGAGGAACGCCTGACGTAATCTTGATATAATCAAAGCTGTAATACCTAGAGCATTTCATTTAGAAATTACATATACGAGAGGGCCTTATTTACATCAAAATTATGGTTAGTGCTCTAAAAAACGAACATGAGGACATATTTTCCGAGTTTTCAAATAGCGACAAAGCACTTTTACATTATTTGTTATCTTTATGTTTTTTTATCCAGTTGACCACTTGATTAAATGTTGCACTTAGGGGAGAGGATGTGGTGTTACTTCCAGAGCTGCAGACTTTGCAACTGGGGAACCAGGTTGGAGTTTCTGCTTCAGCTCGGCATTCTGTGATTCTAGTCAAATCACATTATCTCCCCATGTCTACAACCAAAATGAATTTGTTCTTGTGTGATGTAACCGATGCTCATGTAAAGCACTCCAATACCTGACAAGTCTGCACTATATAAAACTTCAAAAACACAAAAAATAAAAAGTGTTTTGCACACTTCTGTCATTGGGCTACATGTGGGCTACATCCGGGTGATATTTGTGCTGCATTTGGGCTCTTTTGTCTCTGGTGGCCATCTTGGGAGATTTATTTGTTATGAAGTTTCCTAATTTCGTCATTTACTGCAGTCTCCTCAGTAGAAAATGCTTTCAGTTTTTTACTTTGATTCCATCAAGAAGGTATTCAAATATGTCACACATTTGCCATACATTCTGAATGTTAGCACTCTAGTTGCTCATTACATCACTGTAGTAAAGCTACTGCTCACCACGGAAGTCTGCTGCTAGTATTAAAAGTGCATGTTTCAGTCTGCATGTCAGAATTTTTTAATGAAATAGAAGAGGATTTGAGAAGTCACTCAAAATGTGCCCTAATTTTTCTTTCTTCAGCACTAATCATAATTTCTATGGCAAATTGAACCCCCTCATTGTGTTTCTTTTTAAATTAAATGTTTTAAGTGTTACCAGTTTATTCCAATCAAGATGGCTTCAGGTGGTCTCTTTTGTCTCTGGTGGCCATCTTGGGAGACTTATTTGTTATGAAGTTTCCTAATTACCTCATTTACTACACTCTCCTCAGTAGGAAATACTTTCAGTTTTTTACTTTGATTCCATGAAGAAGGCATTCAGATGTGTCACACATTTGCCATAAATTCAGAATTTTAGCACTCTAGTTGCTCTTTTGATCACTGTAGTAAAGCTACTGCTCACCAGGAAAGTCTGCTGCTGGTATTGAAAATGCATGTTTCAGTCTGCATGTCAGAATTTTTTAATGAAATAGAAGAGGATTTGAGAAGTCACTCAAAATGTGCACTAATTTTTCTTTCTGCAGCACTAATCATTCTTCCTCTGGCAAAATGAACCCCCTCATTTTGTTCCTTTTTAAATTAAATGTTTTAAGAGTTACCACTTTATTCCAATCAAGATGGCTTCAGGTGTGCAATACGTTTGTCATAAGTAGGACTGTTAGCGTTCTAGTTGTTCTTTAGAACACTCTGGGAAGCTGCAGTAGAACACGAAGGAATCAACTGACAGTCTCTGCCCTTGTTGGATGTACATGTTTTACTGAGAATGTCAGACTTCATTCTCACATGACTGAGAAAGATAATGTGAATTTACAGAAAATATGGTCTCAGTTTAGCTTATAGATCACCTTCCAAACCTCTGTGGGAAAAGCATGAGAAAATAGTTTTCTCTCAAACATGATTCATGATATCCCAGCAGAAGGCTTTTTCACATGGTAAAATCACCTTAGAACACACCACAATTCCTAAAATGAGTATGGTACCATCAACAAATGATTTATAATGTAACTAAAGTCTTAAAGCCTTCTATTAACTGCAATGCTTTTTAATGAGGTGCTATCATGTATATTGGTCCCAAGATGGCTGCCAACACTTCTTGGATGAAGTGCTGATAGCCAATCAGATCTCACGATGAGATGTGTGGTTAGGCTCCGCCCAGATATATCTATGATTTTACTTTTGATTTTCTCATGAACTACTGAACGGATTTACAACACTTAACCAAAAGACACGAGTGTGAACCAAGGTCTGCCTTTCTGCCAAATTTGGTGTAATTACGTTCAGCAGTTCGGGCTATAGCGTTGACTAACAGTCCCTATGGAAAATTGCATGGGAAAAACACGTTTTGGGACCCCCGTTTTTTCTCGGCCCCCGCTCGACAAATCACCCCGAGACTTTCAGGATAGGAGCGGACCAGAGCGGGCCACGAGTTTTAAAAATTTCACGAAGTCAAAGTTATTCCAAATGGAATGTTGCGGATTCCCTATGGATAATAGGTCCTAACTATAACTACCTACTGGCAAGCGCCAGTAGGTTATATATATATATATATATATATATATATATATATATATATATATATATATATATATATATATATATATATATATATATATATATATATATTATATATATATATATATATATATATATATATATATCCACTTCTCTTGTTTTCGCTGCAAAGACCCGAGCCACTTGCAATGGCGGGCCACGGCGGGGCAGCGGCTCCCAAAATTCCAACGATATCGTTACGATGCTTTCACAAAAACGATGCCATGGCCACACAATTCGTCTCAGCGTGTTTTTATTTTCACGATTTTATGTCACTCTACGCGTTTCGGAGATCACCTCCTTGTTCACGAGTAAGGGCGTACATACAACAGCTACATTTAAATTAATCATGTGACACCAACATAGTAAACAGTGAAGACAGATTCTTAAATGCATGGTTTTCGGAGCTAGGAAAACAGACTGATAAGTCGGAAAAAAGTAAAACTGTGCAGTGTTTTGTAAATAATTAATATTGTAATATATATGCAGACAAAGTCCTGAACTCCCAATTCAAAGGGAGTTTGAACGCAGGTACGGACCTCTATATATATATATCCAAAGTAAAGCCAAAGCAAATATAGCGTACGCTCTCAGTAGATGGAAGGCGGATACCAAGAAGAGTGGGTAGTCGAGTGTTTATTTCACACAACGCGTTTCGGCGAAGAGCCTTGATCACGTGTGATTGTAATTCAACAACGGCAGTCAGTCATAGATATACATTCGGCCATTCCTACAACAAACGAAATCAACAAAGGATTCGGTTTAGCTGCATGCAGTGTGAATCAACCGGTGGCGGACATCTTATCCTATGCAAACAGTAAGTAAAACAATAAGAGCCAATCTAGAAAGTGAAATCATGAATTGTTAATTATGTGTATCGGTCTTGTTTGATTATAAGATAACTTATTGTTTTTAGTATTTATATTGTTCTTATTCTAATATTTATTGAGGCTTAGACCTTTTCAGAATAACATTTTAGACATATAGTTTTTACTCATTGTGTGTCTATTATTTGTTCTGATGGTTTACAGTCTTAGGATATTATATGGTAATTTGAGCATTATTTAAGTTACTATGTTCCTCTCAAGAACCACAGGGGTAATCCAACAACCCTCTCCTTAACATCTTCATGAACACTGGCATTCATGCATATTTATTTACATTCCTCTGTACATATCTACTTCACTATATATGTTTTGCACTAGAGGTCCATTTGGATCAGTATTGCACTATTTGCACTTCCTTTTCTGCGCTTTCGGATTTTATTATTATTCCATCTATTATTGATTTTATATCTCTTAAACATCTGGGTACTCTGCAATGATTATTAATCAGTGCACCCTTTTTTTTAACTGCATACAAGATGAGGCCTCAGGTATATGCAGTTAATTTCAAATAATATCCGGGGTGCATTCACCAGGTATTTTGCACAGGTATTGGGCAAGCACATCTGTTTCTTTTTTACACACACACCCAGGTTCGAGATAATGAATGATTAAAATATCCCTACCAGGTCTTATTCCTTTATTGGTATTTAACAGGCATCAGTAAATATTATATATGTTCAAAACTGTAAACATTTGAGTTTATTGGTCCATAGGATCTGTGTAAATTAGGTATTTTACTTGTATGTATTTTTACACACAAATGTCGTACATATTTAATGTATTATTTTATCGACATTAATCTGGTACCTATCAGTCTGTTCTCTATCTCTATGAACTCAGACAATGTGTGTGGGGTTGTTTTTTCAAAGCACTAGCACTTTAAATTCTGAGTAAAACTCTCTGAACATTGTCATGTGATCAAGGCCGCTGTGACGGCTGAAACGCGTAATGGCAGTTGAGGAGGAATAAAGCATCTTTGAAACTATACAAGAAGGTCTACGTTCGTTCTTTTTTCCTTGGAGAAACCTGTGAGCGAAGAGAGCTCATATATATATATATATATATATGCAGACAAAGTCCTGAACTCCCAATTTCCCAAAGGGAGTTTGAACGCAGGTACGGACCTCTATATATATATATCCAAAGTGAAGCCAAAGCAAATATAGCGTACGCTCTCAGTAGATGGAAGGCGGATACCAAGAAGAGTGGGTAGTCGAGTGTTTATTTCACACAACACGTTTCGGCGATGAGCCTTGATCACGTGTGATTGTAATTCAACAACGGCAGTCATAGATATACATTCGGCCATTCCTACAACAAACGAAATCAACAAAGGATTCGGTTTAGTTGCATGCAGTGTGAATCAACCGGTGGCGGCCATCTTAGCCTATGCAAACAGTAAGTAAAACAATAAGGTCATCATGTTGTTGGCAATGATACACATTATCATAACACTCCGGCACAATACAGTTTACAATTCCAAACAGAAAGAAACTTGATTTAAATGATCAAATAAATGTTTGCATGTCTGCCATGTGTAAAGATCGATTAAAGGTGGCCATATTGGATCGGTAAGACTCTAACAAAATTTTATGAGTAATGCCGAATGATCTAAGCTACCCATAGTAAAGTACCATGATCATCAAACTACAGAGGATAGTGTTGTACACTTAGTGCCACCAAATAGAGGGTAAGTTAGAAGTATGTATTTGTGTATGCGAGGAGTCTATGTGTTGGCCACGGGCAGCTAGATAGATGTAACCTTAGTTACGTACCCAGGGGAGTGTGTCTTATGTACAAGAAAACAACCCCAGGAAGCACCCATATAATCAGAGCCAGTGCTCCTACTATTAAAGATAGAATGGTGCATCCCTTATTAATGGCGCAAGGCATCAAATTCATGAATTGCATCGAGGCAGTGCTCCGAATATTGGTGTGAGTGTAGTCATGTATATCCCACATCCAGATGTATGGTAATTGTCTAAGTGACAGCTACATCTCTTACAACCCACATCGCATACTAAATATTCCCTTCGTTGTGTGCCCACGGAGGTGTGTCCTAAATACAAGATTACAGAGCCAATGCTCTTCATTACGGTGCTCAACAGGTGCATCTTACTAAGGGAAACAAAGGACGTCAATTGTATATTGGTGTCCAAGTGGTAACATAAATGTAAATGACATCTTCTTCATCAAATTCATACATTCATTGTACAGAAGATTAGTATACAGTTCCTCAGATACAATAGTAGAGCCAGTGCTCAATATGTTGCTTCTAGTCAAACCATTCTGCGTAGTTAGGTATGCACCATAAAACACATTCAAATAATGAAGAGAAAACTGATAACAAATACACCTGAGGCTGGTCTATCCTTCATTAACTGCTGATCTGAATTACAAAAGTGAAGACTTGTGAGGAAGTGCTGAACAAAACGGAGAAGAACGGAGAAAAAGGGTAGGATGCCCGTGCAGGAGCAGACATGTGAAGGGGCCCCTTCCTTCTCTCCTGTAATGTAATATAAAACATAAAAATAGGGTTAAAACCGTGAAATATTACATCCAAAATCACAGTACGTATTAAAGGTACATATGATAAAGAGAGGCTCATGCAGTCTGAAAACGGCAACAACTTAACCATATAGTACAAAACATCAAAACTGTATACTGCAGCACACTAAAAGGCAGCATAATATTAAAATCAGGTTTTAAGGTGAATTGACAGTTCTTCATCGATATTGAGGCCTCCCGGGAGTTTGGTCTGAAAATCTATAATATACTTAGATTCTTTTTGTCTCAGGACCAAAACTCTATCACCTCCCCTCGGATTTTTAGGGATCTGTTCTATAATCAGGTAACTCATGTCAGCGACATTAGAACAGTGACGTTCATGGAAGTGCCGGGCAACAGGGTATTTGGGGTCGTTGTTAATGATAGCTCTGAGATGTTCTAGGACCCTCTTTTTAGCTGGACATGTAGTGCTCCCTATGTACCAAAGGTTGCAGGTGCATATGATAGCGTATATTACAAAGTTGGTACTACATGTCAAAAATTGTTTAATGCCTCTTGCCACACCATTATATTCAAGAGAACCTTTGTATTTGCTGTACTTGCAGGCTTTTAACTATACTGAAACCAGAATAGACTTGTTTAAGTATGTGAGAAAACTAAAACTAAAAACAATGGCACATACTTAAAAGACAAAATCGGTACCTTACGAACATATCTAGTCAAGCTCAGAGTAATGAAAACCTGGCAATAGGTGATATTGACACCTTAATCATGTTGGTTGAACTAGCACAGGATGATGAGAATACACTAATGGAGACCAATACAACACAGGTCCTTAACCAAATGGAATTGAACACAGGAGCAGTGCCCAAGACACATTTCAAAAATAAGTCTACTTTTGTACCTCCTTTACCCCATGACAATATAGATACATTCCAGGACTGTATTGTTAAATCACTCATCGAGCTTAGATTCAGTAAGAACAAAAAACATCAGACTAAAAAATGTAATAATCTTTCTTGGACACAAAGACAGGCATTAGAGGCCCTCTCTAAAGATACTGAGATAATTATTCGCCCTGCTGACAAGGGAGGAAATGTTGTCATTTTGAATAGAGAGGACTATATCAATGAGGCTTTACGCCAACTTGATGACACCAACTTTTATGCACATGTGATCAGATACTGTTTACAAAATAACATTTTTTCATTCAATGGCACCCTCTACAGGCAGGTAAAAGGTACTGCTATGGGTTCCTGCTTTGCTCCCAGTTTTGCCAATCTGTTTATGGGCTACTGGGAGCAGGAGATCTTCACTAATAACACCTTTCAGGAAGACTTACAGAAAGTTGTCATGTGGCGACGCTACATAGACGACTTATTCATCATCTGGAATGGTCAGAAAGAGGAAGCTGACAACTTCATTGCCAAATTGAACATCAACAGATATAACATTCTGTCAGGCAGCATAGACGCCCATAAGGTTGAGTTTCTGGATGTGAGTTTACAGGTTCAACAAGGTAAAGTGCATACCACTCTCTTTCGAAAAGCAACTGCAGGCAACAGTGTCCTACATGCCCTCAGTAGCCACCCAGATGTACTCAAGTGGAGTATACCTTATGGGGAGCTGCTGAGGGCAAAAAGGAACTGTAATAGTTCTGAATCTTATTGGGACGAAAGAGACAACATCATTGCTAGGTTTCTCGCTAGAGGTTACCCCAAGTGGGTCCTCAACAAAGCCAAAGACCGTGCTGAAGGGGTAGAACGATTGGAGACCCTAAAAGACAAAGTGCTGGTACAAGAAGACCAAGGAGATGCGGGCACTCGCCTAATTCTCACATACAATACTGATGCACAAAAAATCCAACAGATAGTGTCGAGACACTGGAACATCCTCAAGGCAGATACCACACTGGGAGATTCCATTCCTGACAGACCTACTGTAACTTACAGGAGGGACAAAAATATTCGAGATTTGGTTGTAAAAAATGATATCACCCACTATCCTAATCCAGCCAATCATGGCCTCATGGGATTTTTTCCATGCGACCATTGCAAAGCCTGCAAGTACAGCAAATACAAAGGTTCTCTTGAATATAATGGTTGACAAGAGGCATTAAACAATTTTTGACATGTAGTACCAACTTTGTAATATACGCTATCATATGCACCTGCAACCTTTGGTACATAGGGAGCACTACATGTCCAGCTAAAAAGAGGGTCCTAGAACATCTCAGAGCTATCATTAACAACGACCCCAAATACCCTGTTGCCCGACACTTCCATGAACGTCACTGTTCTAATGTCGCTGACATGAGTTACCTGATTATAGAACAGATCCCTAAAAATCCGAGGGGAGGTGATAGAGTTTTGGTCCTGAGACAAAAAGAATCTAAGTATATTATAGATTTTCAGACCAAACTCCCGGGAGGCCTCAATATCGATGAAGAACTGTCAATTCACCTTAAAACCTGATTTTAATATTATGCTGCCTTTTAGTGTGCTGCAGTTTACAGTTTTGATGTTTTGTACTATATGGTTAAGTTGTTGCCGTTTTCAGACTGCATGAACCTCTCTTTATCATATGTACCTTTAATACGTACTGTGATTTTGGATGTAATATTTCACGGTTTTAACCCTATTTTTATGTTTTATATTACTTTACAGGAGAGAAGGAAGGGGCCCCTTCACATGTCTGCACCTGCACGGGCATCCTACCCTTTTTCTCCGTTCTTCTCCGTTTTGTTCAGCACTTCCTCACCAGTCTTCACTTTTGTAATTCAGATCAGCAGTTAATGAAGGATAGACCAGCCTCAGGTGTATTTGTTATCAGTTTTCTCTTCATTATTTGAATGTGTTTTATGGTGCATACCTAACTACGCAGAATGGTTTGACTAGAAGCAAAATATTGAGCACTGGCTCTACTATTGTATCTGAGGAACTGTATACTAATCTTCGGTACAAAGAATGTATGAATTTGATGAAGAAGATGTCATTTACATTTATGTTACCACTTGGACACCAATATACAATTGACGTCCTTTGTTTCCCTTAGTAAGATGCACCTGTTGAGCACCGTAATGAAGAGCATTGGCTCTGTAATCTTGTATTTAGGACACACCTCCGTGGGTACACAACGAAGGGAATATTTAGTATGCGATGTGGGTTGTAAGAGATGTAGCTGTCACTTAGACAATTACCATACATCTGGATGTGGGATATATAGAACTACACTCACACCAATATTCGGAGCACTGCCTCGATGTAATTCATGAATTTGATGCCTTGCGCCATTAATAAGGGATGCACCATTCTATCTTTAATAGTAGGAGCACTGGCTCTGATTATATGGGTGCTTCCTGGGGTTGTTTTCTTGTACATAAGACACACTCCCCTGGGTACATAACTAAGGTTACATCTATCTAGCTACACGTGGCCAACACATAGACTCCTCGCATACACAAATACATACTTCTAACTTACCCTCTATTTGGTGGCACTAAGTGTACAACACTATACTCTGTAGTTTGATGATCATGGTACTTTACTATGGGTAGCTTAGATCATTCGGCATTACTCGTAAAATTTCGTTAGAGTCTTACCGATCCAATATGGCCACCTTTAATCGATCTTTACACATGGCAGACATGCAAACATTTATTTGATCATTTAAATCAAGTTTCTTTCTGTTTGGAATTGTAAACTGTATTGTGCCGGAGCGTTATGATTATGTGTATCATTGCCAACAATATGATGACCTTATTGTTTTACTTACTGTTTGCATAGGCTAAGATGGCCGCCACCGGTTGATTCACACTGCATGCAGCTAAACCGAATCCTTTGTTGATTTCGTTTGTTGTAGGAACGGCCGAATGTATATCTATGACTGCCGTTGTTGAATTACAATCACACGTGATCAAGGCTCTTCGCCGAAACGCGTTGTGTGAAATAAACACTCGACTACCCACTCTTCTTGGTATCCATCTTCTATCTACTGAGAGCGTACGCTATATTTGCTTTGGCTTTACTTTGGATATTGATTGCCCGGTGCGCTCCGCCGGGATGTACGCCAACCTTCATGGGTCCCTCGCAATCCGGAAGGAGCATCTTTGTGGATTTATATATATATATATATATATATATATATATCAACCCAAGGAAGACGACGCCGTGTGCGGTTCAAAGCTTTATTAAACTGCCGTTATCAAACGCGTTTCAACTGCCAAGCAGCCTTGTTCACTTGTGGTAAATAAAATATACCGGACTGAATTTCATACGGGATCTTAAATAAAGTAAAATAGCTCAAAATAACAAGAGGCAGAATCCGTGGTATAAGAGGTTTTCTAATGGGCTTTATTCCATTCAAAATGGCCGACTCGAGTCGCGGCCTTCAGGTTCCGTCACCACGAGGGTTCAGGAAGTGAAGTACAATAATTCATTGACAGACATGTATTTTTATAATAAGTGCATTACAATGAAACGAATGTAAAAGGCGTAACATTTGATAAGAAAAATGACGTGACAGTGACATAATCGAAACTAGGCGTAACAAGGAATAAAAGAAACATGATTGGTTTGCATTATCAGACATAGGTGGATCTATAAGATAATACTTGGCATAGATGCGCGCGCAGCAGCATGACGTGTAATTGACGTGCAACTAGGGGGTGAAGGGGACTTGACATTTAGCTCTACATGTGGAGACGAGAAGTCTGGGGGGTCAAGTCAACCTAATCCCAAATCATATCTACCATCCTATGTTTGGAGAACTATGTTATCCACAAGGAAGGACTTTCGGACAGAATCTATTCTATACTAACTGTGTGTGCGTGTACAAGCGTCTAAGTGTCTATATGAGATGCGAGGGGCAGAAAACTTTCCATGGCAGCAGGACTATGAATCACTTGCAGGAGGACGGAAAGGCTGAGTCCTTGCTTGTGAGCTAAAGGAAATGTTTACCTAAATCACTTGACAGGAATGCATCGGCTGAAGAGCAAAATAGATAATTCGAAGGTGAAATACAGCTTCTTGGCAGGCATGCGAAAACTGGCCGAGGCAGGCACCGTTAGCTGCACAGGGAGTAGGACAAAGTTCATGGATACAGATGCGAGCTCAAGCTGAAGCTGTCAAAGACAGAGAGCAGGGAAAGGCTTTGAGGACAGAATCGGGCCTACTTGCCTGAACTGTAAAAATGGAGTAACTTAGCCATATAAAGTCGGTGGCCTTTCATACCTAGGAATCGAATATCCAGCCCATCGATGGCGGATCTGACAGAGAACATGTTGACGGTAGACACACATATGTTTGCGTCTTAGAAACTGGAACTGGAGGGAACATACATGTACTTGTAACATGCATATAGAACCGTTGGGGTCCAAGATAGGGGACATAACTGATCAGGAAAATCCACATTTCCACATTCCCTCCTTGTCCCCTTCTTGCCCTTCAAGAGACATCAATCTTCATCATTCCATCGATTTGCTCATGGAGCATCATTTCTTCTTCCTTCTTCTTCCGGCATTCTGAACGAGACCTTGGTGGTGGAATACACGATGTGGCACACAGACCACAAATCGCTGGTCCACATTGTAGACATAGACAGCAACTGAATAGTATGAGAAGGCCAATACCTAGGAAGGATAGAACTCTCCATCCCCAGGCTGATATCACACTCCAAAACCACCCGGACCACGTCCAAGTGCCTGGATTCTCGTGTATCTGGCTTACAATCTTATGAAGGCGTGTTATAGCTTTATATACAGATGGCGAATTTTCTGGTATGAATATGCAGCAGCTGGATTCGATGACCCTGCAAGCTCCGCCCCTATCGGCCAGGATGACGTCAAGGACAAGACGATTCTGGAGAACAACAATTCTCATCACTGATTGTTCCTCTGTCAGATTGCCTAGGGCGGCTATAGTCTCGTTTACTACAGCTTCAAGAGTCTTGGTGAGTCTGCGTATCAGCTTACTATTTGATATAGTACCTATATAGGGAAAGATACCTTTATTGAAATCTACATATCTGTCCCATGCTGTCTCAGTATAATCGACAACTGGGAGATCTCTTCGCTCTCTATTGTGTACTAAATGAACATTTCGATAATAATCAGGGGGAGCTAGGAAAACAGGTGGCAAAAGGAATGCTATGTAACAGGTACCATCCCAATCTAGAGGCAGGCGCATATATGCCGTCTGGCCACATATGAAGTAAGAATGGCGAGAAGCTCTAAATGAAGATTTACCTTGATCACTATATTCTACTATAGTAACGCATTGGCTATGGCCCATATGTATGGAACCAACTTTTCTCACACATAATTCACCCTTAACTGGAAATACTGACATAGTGGGCAGAATTAGTTCAACTTCGGATTTGACATTCAAAATCATAAGATTAGGCGTAAAATTACCTAATTTATACACTTCATTTTCTAAATCAGTTCCTGTTCTACTGGGGTGACCCTCCTTATTAGGGTGACAGACTTTGAATAAAACTAGATTCAGATTTCCCCATATCCAATGTTGTTGATAAACTGCTGTGTCTGGGTCTATGGAATTTAATAAACTAAACCATGCTCCACAGGAGCCATTGTGTGTGAACGGATGTGGAAAGAAAGGCAGAACTCCTTTGTTATTCTGATAGGGAGGAAGTCGGCCACACACCCAACAATTGGTGGCATTACTAGTCTGATGGGAATGATGTAACATACTAATGAATGTGTTATTACGCAGCGCAAGTCTATAGGACAACTCATGTGGGGGTAAGTCACTAAAAGAATGTTCATCAGTTATATTGAAAGCACGTTTAGAAACAGGATAATACATATGCAACAATATACTTGCAGTAACTATTAAAAAACTCAAGAAAAACAAAATTAATAAAGTCACAATACAGTGGCTACGCAGTGATTTACAATAAGCATGTCGTTTCATTATGATTCTGGACTCTACATGATTCAGACCTAAGGGATACATGTCGGGACAGATTCAACCGCTTCACCTTGGAGAGGACTTAAACAATCAAATCGTCCGACAGTTTAGATCTGGACCTGAGTTTCTGTTTATAGAGTTCGGTGCTACTGGCCTCAGCCAAAGGTAGCTTTGAGTCAATGGGGGAAGACACACGGGAAGTACTGTCTGTGTCAGGAGGAAGTCCATTAAATTTTTTTATATGGGTGGAATGCACCCATCCTTTTCTTCCTTCGATCTTCACAGCTGTTCTGGTCGTCAGCAGGACCAACTTAGGAAGCCTCCACCTTGGCTCCAGTTGGGTTTTCCGATCAAAATTCCTGACGAGAACATAATCACCGGGAATTACATCATGAGGTTTCACCTCGGTGTTGTCGGGAAAAGCTGCGACTACCTGTGAACGACAAGATTGTAGTGCAGACATCAAGGAAGCCAGGTAATCTGTCAGCATATTACAGTCAACATCAGTTATTTTACGGGGTATAGGCGTCCCCCACATATTCGGTGGCCTACCAAAGATCACCTCATAAGGCGATAGCCCTGTTCGAGAGTGTGCTACCATCCTCATGTAGAATAGCGCAACTGGTAAGGCTACTATCCAGTCCACACCTTTTTCCTGACATATTTTAGACAATCTGATTTTTAAAAGTTGATTATGTCGTTCCACGAGACCTGCTGCCTCGGGGTGTCGGACACAGTGGAATTTCCACTGATATCCCAACAAAAGTGAGACATATTTCATTAATTCGGATGAGAAAGGCTGACCGTTATCTGAATATACAACACGTGGTAAACCGTACCGTGGGAAGAATTCTCGAACTAGCTGCTTGGCAGTAGTCGAGGCAGTGTAATCTGATACGGGATACGCCTCTGTCCAACGGGAGAGAGCGCAGACAACTACGAGAACATATTTGAATCCTCGACAACGTTCCATCTGAATATAATCCATCTGGAGGACTTCAAAAGGATGGTCAGGAGGCTGAAATCCACCCTGCTCTACGGGAACACTCTTTCCTGGATTAAACTGACAACATATCATACAGGTACGAACTTTTTGTTTAGCTGCTGCTCGTAAATGTTTATTGAACCAAATGTGCTGAATGCTGTCTAGCATAGCCTTCTCTCCTAAATGTGCTGGACTGTGAACTGTAGCTATAATGGCTTGAACCATGGAATCAGGGAGAAACCATACAGATTTCTCCTTCGTCATCCATCCTTGATCTGTCTGGATCCCTCCTAGTTCAGTCCACTTCTTTATTTCTTCTGCTGTGGCATGTGTCTGCATGTCAATTACGTCAAGTGCGGGATCCTTAATTGTCATACACTGTGTTAGTGTCTGAACTATTGGCTTTGTCATGTCTAATGTGCGATTCTGAGCAGTCTGTTTAGCTGTTTTGTCAGCTAAATCATTGCCTTGAGAAATGGTATCAGTAACCTTCGTGTGTGCTTTACATTTCATAATCGATATAGCAGTGGGTAGATGTATTGCGTCTAACAAAGCATGAATGAGGGGTCCGTGCTGAATGTGGGCACCATGGGAGGTTAAATAACCTCTCTCTCGCCACAGCACGCCGAAGTCGTGTACAACTCCGAATGCATAACGTGAGTCAGTGTATACATTAACTTTCTTATTTGTGGCTTGAATACAGGCTTGTGTTAGAGCAATAAGTTCTGCTGCTTGGGCTGACAAAGTATCTATACAATTTGTTTCAATAACTTCAGTGTCTGTTGTGACTGCATACGCGGCCACTAAATCTCCTGTACTTGTTCTCATGCACGATCCGTCTACATACAACGTCAGATCTGGATCTAACAATGGAACGTCTGTCAAGTCTTGTCTAGGTTTCGTCTTTATTTCAATGATTTCAACACAATCATGAGCTAGTGGGTCTGTTCCAATTACAGGTAATAGTGTAGCAGGATTCAATGTATTACACCGTCGGATCTCTATGTGTGGTTGAAACAATGTCAGTTCATAACCGGTAAGTCTTGCTATGGTCAAGTGTTGTGTTTGTGTTCGGTTCACAAGAACCTCTACTGCATGTGGTACTTGTACTGTCAATGGGTGTCCTAATACTATGGCATCGCTTTGTCTGATTGCTAAAGCTGTCGCTGCCACTGATTTCAGGCATGCAGGCAAAGCCTGAGCTACGGGATCTAATGTACTGGAAAAATAAGCACATGGCTTGCGTGATCCTGCTTGATCCTGAGTGAGTACTGACAAGGCAGTACCTTCGCGTTCTGTAACAAAAAGTGTAAAATGTTTGCTATAACATGGCGTTGCTAAAACAGGTGCTTGACATAAAGCTTTCTTTAGGCTTTCAAAAGCTTGTGTATGTTCCTGAGTCCAAGGGAGAACAGTCGATGTGGCTGCCTCCTGTGTGGTTAACTGAATGAGTGGTTTTGCTAGAAAAGCGTACTGAGGGATCCACTGCCTACAATATGAAGTGAGGCCTATGAAAGCCCGCACCTCCTTCTGTGTCTGGGGTATTGACATGTTAGCAATTAACTGAATGCGATCTGGTGTAAGCTGCCTTCCCTCCTTGGACAGCGAGTGACCAAGATAAATAACTCGCTGAACACAGAATTGCAGCTTAGAAGGGGACACCTTGTGCCCCTTGTCGGCTAGGAAATGTAAAACTGTCAGAGAAGCCTTTTCACATTCTGGCTCGTTTCTTGCGGTGATCAGCAGATCATCGACATATTGAAGCAGTGCAGTATTGACTGGCATGTGGATACTGTCAAGTTCTCGTTTCAGTGCTTGGCTGTAGATGCTGGGGCTTTCTGTAAATCCTTGGGGAGCGCGTGAGAATTTAAAGCTGCGCCCATTTAAACTGAATCCGAACAAGTATTGGCTTTCCGGATCTATTGGGACGCTGAAAAAAGCATTCTTGAGATCAATTACAGTAAAAAATGTTGCTTCGGAATCAATTGCTGTCAACAATGATGATATATCAGGGACCACAGGGAATTGTGGTACAATACACTTGTTTAGTTCACGCAAATCAATAACCAATCGGTATACTGGTGCGGCAGTAGGGTCAGTTCGTTTAAGAATCGGAATTATCGGTGAATTACATATATTGGAGTCTGTTTCTATAACTACTCCCTGGGCAATCAGCTCATCAATGATTTTCAGCAAAGCCACTACAGCATCATGCGGTAACTTGTATTGTCGCATTCGTGGTAGTACCACTCCTGCTTTCAATGTAACTCGATAGGGTGTAATGTTCATGCAGCCAACATCCGTAGGGCCTTGTGCCCATAGATGTACTGGTAAAGTCTGTAGTCGGGGATCCATGTCTCTAGACACATAGTGACCTTTAAAATCCCGCAAAAACAACCTTACTCCTTCCGGAGAACAACATATTATGGCTCCTAGTGCTTTCAGAGTTTTAATTCCTAACAGATTTTCTGGGCATGATTTAGTAAGCAATAAATCTGTAGTTCGTGTCAAAGGTCCTATCGTAAGTGGTAGAGGCTGTGATACTTCATTAACAATAGGTTTTCCCGAAAAACCAAGGGAAACATTTTGAGAGCCTGAGAGGGGTGCCCCTGGAACTTCACTTCGTTTTATAGTTGTTCGACTTGCCCCTGTATCGAGTAAGAATTTTCTATCTTGACCTAATAATTCACTATGTACATAAGGTCCTTCTTGATCTACAGGAATCTCGATAAGCGGTAAGTCGACTTCCCTCTCTAGGCTGGTTCATGCGTAGCGCTGATATTCAGGGTATTCATACTGTGCAGTCTGATACATTTGTCGTGTTGTGGTTTGTGTGGCAGTAGCAGGCAACGGTGGTGCAGCTGGCACAAACTGTATGGGTTGCTGTGAGGCTGGCATGGACTGTTGCTGAACTGGCATGGACGGTCCATGCTGCATAGCTCCTTGTTCATTCTGATCTTGTCTAACTAATCGTGGTCTCTCTTTTGCAATACCTGTAGCTATATTACGTTTCAGGACTGGACAATCATGTACATAATGGCCTAGTTGTTTACAGTAATTGCAGGTTCCTTTTACAGGAACTGCAGAATCACCAGAATGTGTCACACCCTTTTTGTGACCATCTGCTGGTACTGTCTGAGAAACTAGCATTTTCATTTTTGTATCCTTCATGCGTCTATGCTCGTGTTCTTGTTCATCCCTAATTCTATTGTGATGATACTGTAACATTTGTAGCATTTGCGACGGAGTGTTACTTTGCCAGGTACTCTCGAATTTCAATATTCTATTCTTCACTGGAGGCAATGCATTTTCCACCAATTTTGTCACAAATAAATGTGGATATGAGTCACTACTTGCTTTTATACCACTATTTATACCAAAACATTTTTCAAATCGAGCATAATAGTCGCTTGTGTCTTCATCTTGCTTTTGTTTGCAGGCTGTGATTGCACCCCAATCTTCCTTTTTTGTAGTTAATAAACGTGGCAGTACCTGTACTAGTAAACCTGGTAACAGTTTAACTTTATCCCCGAGCCCCGAACCTGCAGTTCGGCCCCTTTCTTCCTCTGCTAATGCTGTCCAGTCTATCTTTTGGTCTCCTACTTCCCACTCTTTTTCTTTCAGTTTTTCATAAATGCCAGCAGGCAAAAGCACCTTTAATATCGTCATAATATCAGGAAAGGTGTACTCTCCCATCAGTAACATGTCTTTAATTTCTCGGTGGAAACCCGCTGGGTCTTTGTCATGACTAGGTACTACTTTCTTCATTTCTAATAATTCCATTTTTGATATGGGTGTGTAAACAAATACACGGTGAAACTCATTGTCTTCGCCTTTTATTGGGTGCACTTCTCGTAAAGGATTTTGTCTATCCATATAGTACGGTGCTCTTTCTCTGTGGGGCAGCGAGAGAGAATCCGGACTTACAAAAAGGACATACTGTTTACGTGACACTAATATCTCTTTAATTAGCTTGTTACTAGAACCTCTCCATCTGTTTGTGAGTAGTTCCGTTAATATATCAGGTAAAGGACCAGGGTCAGCATGTTGGCACTTATATAATATGAGGAGTTGCTGAATCATATAGATTCCAGCTAAGCGTTGTTCATCTGTACTGAGATTGAGAAACGTGTGTGCTACGGTCTCATCACCGTATTTTTCAGGACTGTCAATCCAGTGAACGGCTGATCTGGCTAATTCTTGCTCATCCATGGAATCGAGGAGGTGGTAACCCCTTCGTTCTCGTAGTATCTTATCTGCGGCTTGAAACGAATGTTCAGGAGACTTCAGATTTATTACAGGCGTCGGATACGTTCTGCTGTTTTTTGGGCATACAGAATGTATTGGATCAGGAAAACATCTAGTATTTTCACAGGATCTTCCTCTGCCTACATAGGCTATGGTCTCTGACTGTCTTGCGGAATTCCCTGATTCGGACACTTCATCTTGCTCAAACTCGTCTGTTCCCAATCTTTCTTCATGAATATGCTCTATTTCTTTACGGATTTTTCGGCACATGGCTATTATACAATTTTGCTTATCGTGTCTCCCTTCTGATATATTCTGACTCCATCTTGTAAGAATAAGCATTGCATTCGGGTCTACCCCCGGACGATCTTGATTTCTGATCATACAGTTTATGAGGAAACGTAACAGTTCCCCCTGTATCTCTACTTTCTGGAATTCCATAGCTCTGTTAATACATCCTGGATCTCGTCCTGTTTGAACAAAATGATATATGTTGTCTAGATGCGTAGTCATCCCTGGTAACCTCGCTAAATACTCTGCGGCTCGCCTGATACGTAATGATGCCAGGACCATTTCGTCCTCTTTACCAACCACCGGGTCATATCTACAATTTACAAGGAGTTCCTTAAGCGTACGTTCACTTACGAATTTAGGTGTACGTGAATGTGCTGACTCTTGAAAGACAAGTTTATTTATTCTAGGTGGTGTAAAAGTACTGCTAGCACCTCCCGTGGCCCTATCTGGGGCGTCGGGTGTGAATGGGTTCGTTGAACGTGACACAGCAACTATGGGTGTCGATACCCCTGTAGAGTCGACTGCGGAGACAGATGCGGAAACAGATGTGCTTGCCGACGCTTGTGTCGGAACTTGCTGTTGCACGGGGACAGATACCTGATCCTGACGTTCAACCCCTCCGCCAGACGGTCTATGTGGTGTGGCGTTAGCATACTCGGGAGCTGCGTCATCTAGATATGAGGAAAGAAAAACATCTTCTGCGGTTCTGGGAAGCCCCTTTGGATGTACCTTAATTGGAAATAATGGGGGTGGCAAGTCTTTTGGTATCTCTGGAGCAGCCTTAGGTAATCCTTCGGCTAATAGGGGATACATACCATTCATAAGAGCATTTCTTTGTCTATTTACTTGTTCTGATCTCACTCGGATACCTTCCTCAATTAATAGATTTTCTTGAACTTTATTTGAACTTTCTTTACTCCTCTCTTCTTGTCTACGTGCTTTTTCTGTTCGTCTATGAGATTCTTTACGCCATAACTCAACAGCGTCTTTCTGTGACTGTCTGACCTTTCTTTTCCATAACTCTTCCTCCACTTTCATGATGCACTCTGCATCCCAGGTTCCCGCTATGGGCCACCTTTGACTTTCCGGTAATCCCTTGGTATAATCTACCCATAGATCAAGAAATAATATGGCATCTAAGCCATGTTTATGGTACATAAAATGCCCTGGAGTGTCCCTAGGAGGAATAGGAACTGCTTCTTCAAGCACCCCTTTTCTGGTAGTAATCTGTCTTAACTTCGAGAAGAGCGGCATATTTACAACTGATCTGATACTTACTCTTGAATTTTCTTAATACGAAAAACACAATAAATGAACAGTGAACAATGAACAGTCATTCATACCACAATATGCAAGACATTTCTGAATACTTTAAACATTAAACATTAAACATTATAACAATGATCGACAATGATGACAGTCTGCCTAACTAATCACCACGCTGAATTCTTGACAATAACTGAATACTTCGGAATACTTGATATACTGCTAAACAGTACATATACACTGCTAAACAGTGCAGACCGGATTTGTGTACCCAAATCCGTCTTGACCGGCACAACCTATGTGCGCGTCAACACGCCTCCCCGGCGATGGTACTCACCGAGTAGCTCCTTGAAACGGAAGGCCTCAGAGAATGGACAGGACTCGATAACTGCGGACAGCGGACCCTCTCGACATCGGGATTTCGGAAAACCTGGTGGGCCTCTGTATACCTCGGATCTTGCTCTCTCAGCTAGGCTCTGGTCGGGATACTTCGCACTTCTCACCGCCTCGTCTGGGTTGATCGCAGCCTCAGTCGCCCCCGCTTGACCGGAGGGAGCTTACAGGAAATCCTGCTGGTACGCGTTTATGGTCCGTCCAGCTGTGGCAGGAGACCGGGCCTGCAACGCACCGCCGGCGCGTGAGATGAGAAAGTGTCCCTATTCGGGCGCCATTCTGTGGTAAATAAAATATACCGGACTGAATTTCATACGGGATCTTAAATAAAGTAAAATAGCTCAAAATAACAAGAGGCAGAATCCGTGGTATAAGAGGTTTTCTAATGGGCTTTATTCCATTCAAAATGGCCGACTCGAGTCGCGGCCTTCAGGTTCCGTCACCACGAGGGTTCAGGAAGTGAAGTACAATAATTCATTGACAGACATGTATTTTTATAATAAGTGCATTACAATGAAACGAATGTAAAAGGCGTAACATTTGATAAGAAAAATGACGTGACAGTGACATAATCGAAACTAGGCGTAACAAGGAATAAAAGAAACATGATTGGTTTGCATTATCAGACATAGGTGGATCTATAAGATAATACTTGGCATAGATGCGCGCGCAGCAGCATGACGTGTAATTGACGTGCAACTAGGGGGTGAAGGGGACTTGACATTTAGCTCTACATGTGGAGACGAGAAGTCTGGGGGGTCAAGTCAACCTAATCCCAAATCATATCTACCATCCTATGTTTGGAGAACTATGTTATCCACAAGGAAGGACTTTCGGACAGAATCTATTCTATACTAACTGTGTGTGCGTGTACAAGCGTCTAAGTGTCTATATGAGATGCGAGGGGCAGAAAACTTTCCATGGCAGCAGGACTATGAATCACTTGCAGGAGGACGGAAAGGCTGAGTCCTTGCTTGTGAGCTAAAGGAAATGTTTACCTAAATCACTTGACAGGAATGCATCGGCTGAAGAGCAAAATAGATAATTCGAAGGTGAAATACAGCTTCTTGGCAGGCATGCGAAAACTGGCCGAGGCAGGCACCGTTAGCTGCACAGGGAGTAGGACAAAGTTCATGGATACAGATGCGAGCTCAAGCTGAAGCTGTCAAAGACAGAGAGCAGGGAAAGGCTTTGAGGACAGAATCGGGCCTACTTGCCTGAACTGTAAAAATGGAGTAACTTAGCCATATAAAGTCGGTGGCCTTTCATACCTAGGAATCGAATATCCAGCCCATCGATGGCGGATCTGACAGAGAACATGTTGACGGTAGACACACATATGTTTGCGTCTTAGAAACTGGAACTGGAGGGAACATACATGTACTTGTAACATGCATATAGAACCGTTGGGGTCCAAGATAGGGGACATAACTGATCAGGAAAATCCACATTTCCACACACTGATAGCGAAATTCAAAACGCGCGGCCATTTTAAAGTGCATACGTGCCTGAAAGCTAATCACATGGTGAACTACAATCGTGACAAACGTGAAAACAGACTCGTAGTTTTTTCAAGTATTGTACATCAATAGTCAAATACTTTTTTAGAATGAAACCTTCATATCATGTATAACTGTTTTCATGATTAAATTCATGCTAAATGATTCAATAGTTAAAGAAAAATAAAATAGCACACTATATTATAGTGCCATCTTATTATGTTTGCCAAATAAACAATATCTGTCAATTTCGCTCATGTGAGCTTACGACAAACCGCTACAACAATTATGCCCCCGTGGGCTTGCATTCAATTACGTTTTCATTCTTTGATTTACAACTAAATGCTATACATGGCAATCCTTCCGATTTTTTCGAGTCTGTCACACAAAAAATCTATACAATACATTTCCTGATTAAAATTCATTATTACACTTTTCTCAAAATGGCGGTTCTTCCCTTTCAAGATCTATTTACAGATGTGCGTGTAAGTCTTCCTCAATATTTAATCCTCCCGGTTGTTTGGAGTCTAACTCTATTATATAGCGGGACTCAAGACGTCTAAGCTTTCTTTCTCGGTTACCACCTCTTACATTATGTTCAACAGCATCTATCACATAAAAAGTCAGGCCTTTGGTCTCTTTCCCATGCATTTTCTCAAAATGTCTCGCTACTGGGTATGTTCTGTCCCCATTTTTGATTCCCCTCAGATGTTGCAGGATTCTTTTATGAGCCTCTAAAATTGTGCTGCCTACGTACCGCAGACCACAAGGGCACTGTAGCACGTAGACAGCATAATTGGTCTTGCATGTGTATCTGCCTCTTATTTTTCGCATTCCAACAGATAGGCCTAGTTTGTACTTGTCAGTGTTTATGCCATGTTTACATGCTTTGCATTTAATACATTTCACAAACCCTTCCTTTTTATTTAACCAAGTTGTTTTTGGTTTAACTTTTTTTAAGTTGTTTTTGACTAGAGACTGTTTGAAAGATTTTGCTTTGCGGAATGTTATTTGTGGTCTCCGGGCTACAGTTTTTCCGAGCACCGGATCATTCTTGATTAAATACCAATGTTTGTTCAAGATACTCCTTACTTCTTGGTGTTGCTGGCTGTATGTTGTTATAAATCTACATTGCGATTCAGTCTTTTCTTGTTTTTTGTCTGTCTCAAAAAGTAGTTCTTCTCTCTTTTTGTTTGTCGCTTTCCTTACTCCCGTGTCAATCCAATTATCTGGGTACCCTCTACTCTTGAATCGTTGTTTCAGAATACTGAGTTCTGCATTTGTTTCCCCTTCCTCACTACAGTTACGTTTTACCCTGAGGCTTTCTCCATAGGGGATGCTACGCTTAAGATTTACAGGGTGGAAACTTTTAGCGTGCAGAAGTGTGTTGCCTGAGGTTGGTTTCCTGTACAACTTTGTTTGTACTTTGCCTTCATGGACATATACAGTTAAATCTAGGAAATTGACATTGGAGTTACTGATTTCACTAGTGAAGCTTAGATTTAACTAATTCGTCTGGATTTTATCAATAAAACTTCTTGCTTCACTTTCAGTACCTTTCCATACAATGAATAGGTCGTCTATAAAACGACTCCAATGCATAATATGATTTTCCCACTCACTCAGATACTGCACTTGGATCACCTGCTCCTCCCACCAGCCCATATGCAAATTAGCATAGCTGGGGGCGAAGCAGGTGCCCATCGCAGTACCGCATATTTGATGGTATAATTGCCCATTAAACAAAAAATAATTGCTCGTCAGACATTTCTCAATCATTCTTATCACCATCTGTGTGTGTGCCCATAGTTGTATCGGTCTTGTCCCTAGGAAGTGTCTCACAGCTCGTAGTCCATCACTATGCTTAATGCTGGTATATAGTGTTGACACATCCACTGTAACCAATAAATAATCATTTTCCCAGGGGAGATCGTAAATTTTGCGTAGAAAATCTCCCGTATCCTGTATATAGGATGGGAGTGTCTTAACTAGGGGGTTTAGAAAAGAATCTACAAATTTTGATGTATTTTCTAACGCACTCCCTATAGCTGAGATTATTAGCCGCCCAGGTGGGTTACTTACATCCTTGTGTACTTTTGGAATTAAATAGTACACTGGTGTGGTTGGCTGTTCGATTTTTAAAAACATAAATTCATCATGTTTTAACAGACCCTGTTCAAACCATTGATTAAGTTCCCCATTGAATTCAGTGTTACTTGTAATCATGATGTTTTCATTAATTTTCACATAGCAACTCCTGTTATTTAACTGTTTATGAGCCTCTGTTAGATATTTCTGTTTGTCCCAGAGGACTATATTGCCCCCTTTGTCCGCATTCCGTACTATGCAGTTATCCTCATTTGACAATTTTTTAATCAGAGCCTCATACAGTTTCTGTTTTGCGATACTGTCTTTATTCTGGACTGGCTTTAATCGTCCTCCCAGCTTTTTTAGATCGTTGGTTACCAAATCGTTGTAAATGTCAGTCACATCCCTTGATGTCATCGGGGTGAATTTTGAACTTGGTCTGAAGTCTGTCCGTACACTCTGGTAAATGTCGATACCTTCTTCATGTGCCACTGTATCCGCATTGTTTGCCACTTCTTCAGAGTTTTCTATGTTCATTTCCCTCAACTCCAGCATTAAATTCATGTCTGTGATTTCCAAATTCCCAGCTGGTTCTCCGCCTGGGATTGGTACAGTTGTTGGTCTTGCACTGGGATTAAGCAAAAAATGTTTTTTAAGTTTCAATGTTCTTATAAATTTGAAAAGATCAATTCTTGTCTGCACATAATCTAGACCCATCTCCGGACAAAATGAAAGTCCTAATTTTAAGATTTCCTCTTCTTGGGCTGTTAAGATTATGTTGGTTAGATTAATTATCGATGTATCACTCATGCTATTCAGCTTTTGTTCACTTTCCTTTTCTCTCCTGCGCTTTCTGCAGGCTGCCCCCTTCCGCCTCTTCGTCCTTTGCCTCTTCCTCTTGCTTGTTGGGGATTCTGTATTTGTGGCCTTGGTCGCAAGTTGAATCTTTTTTCCTCGCGTAAAAAATCAAATTCCTCAATGACGGAGGGTATTGTTCTCTGTACATTTGCTTCATCCTCCACATCAGTGTCGACCTCGGAGCTTTGTACACTGCTGCGTTCAGAATGTATCTCTTCTGTCTGATTGATTATTTTCCCCATTTTTTGTTTTCTAATGGTGTCAAACTTTTTGGCAAATGTATATATCTGGCCTCTGTCGTAGTCTAATTTATCTCTTAAGAATTTCTGCGCCTTGCGCTCTTTGATGGTTATTTCTAATTTTCTCAGTCTCTCTTTCAGATCACTCTTAAATTTCTTCACAGACTCTTAATCTTCATCCTTGCTTAGGATTTCATGCAAAGATTCTAATTCTGCCAGAATTTTTTGCCTATCTAAGTCCGCATATTTAATGAGGATAGCTAGCATCCGTCGTGAAGCATCATTGTTATTCGCCGCCCATTCCCGCAACATTTCCGGGTTCGGTTTCTCATAGGTCGGCGCGACCATAATACGAAGTCCTCTTGGGACGCGCTGCACTTCTAAATATCTTTGTAGTGATTTTGATTCCCACCATTTAGATATTTCCAAACGTTGGAGTTTTTCTAATCTTTTCAAATTGGTTGTCAAGTTGGTTACTTTGTTAGTAGATTGTTTGTCGCCACTGCTTGAACCTCCACTTACACACGCATCGTCAAAGATCTGTAGGGCCGCCTCCTCGCGCTCTTTGATTTCTGCGGCAGACATTGTCTAGATCTCCACAAGCAATCTTGATACCCGCAACCGCTCTATGCCTTGGTGATAATCACACTCGGTTTAGAGCTTCGCTCTTTCCCTTGCCGTACACCACTCAGTCAGCCTTACCCGTCGGTCTCCAACGTTTTCCAGTTAGTCCTCCGACCGTCCGGTCCGCGACTGGTGACCTCCGGTGCTGTACTTCCGTCGATCGGCTGTTCTGCCTCGTCGGCTTTCGGGGGGTGGCAATCAATTCAAATCCTCTCGCTTCTCTCGAGTATTTCTTTGCCACTCCTTAGCAAGAGCTGCGTCGCCACAAAGGACCTCTCGGGAGCAGGTCCTGATACATCAACCCAAGGAAGACGACGCCGTGTGCGGTTCAAAGCTTTATTAAACTGCCGTTATCAAACGCGTTTCAACTGCCAAGCAGCCTTGTTCACTGATAGCGAAATTCAAAACGCGCGGCCATTTTAAAGTGCATACGTGCCTGAAAGCTAATCACATGGTGAACTACAATCGTGACAAACGTGAAAACAGACTCGTAGTTTTTTCAAGTATTGTACATCAATAGTCAAATACTTTTTTAGAATGAAACCTTCATATCATGTATAACTGTTTTCATGATTAAATTCATGCTAAATGATTCAATAATTAAACAAAAATAAAATAGCACACTATATTATAGTGCCATCTTATTATGTTTGCTAAATAAACAATATCTGTCAATTTCGCTCATGTGAGCTTACGACAAACCGCTACAACAATTATGCCCCAGTGGGCTTGCATTCAATTACGTTTTCATTCTTTGATTTACAACTAAATGCTATAAATGCTGGAGTTGAGGGAAATGAACATAGAAAACTCTGAAGAAGTGGCAAACAATGCAGATACAGTGGCACATGAAGAAGGTATCGACATTTACCAGAGTGTACGGACAGACTTCAGACCAAGTTCAAAATTCACCCCGATGACATCAAGGGATGTGACTGACATTTACAACGATTTGGTAACCAACGATCTAAAAAAGCTGGGAGGACGATTAAAGCCAGTCCAGAATAAAGACAGTATCGCAAAACAGAAACTGTATGAGGCTCTGATTAAAAAATTGTCAAATGAGGATAACTGCATAGTACGGAATGCGGACAAAGGGGGCAATATAGTCCTCTGGGACAAACAGAAATATCTAACAGAGGCTCATAAACAGTTAAATAACAGGAGTTGCTATGTGAAAATTAATGAAAACATCATGATTACAAGTAACACTGAATTCAATGGGGAACTTAATCAATGGTTTGAACAGGGTCTGTTAAAACATGATGAATTTATGTTTTTAAAAATCGAACAGCCAACCACACCAGTGTACTATTTAATTCCAAAAGTACACAAGGATGTAAGTAACCCACCTGGGCGGCCAATAATCTCAGCTATAGGGAGTGCGTTAGAAAATACATCAAAATTTGTAGATTCTTTTCTAAACTTCCTAGTTAAGACACTCCCATCCTATATACAGGATACGGGAGATTTTCTACGCAAAATTTACGATCTCCCCTGGGAAAATGATTATTTATTGGTTACAGTGGATGTGTCAACACTATATACCAGCATTAAGCATAGTGATGGACTACGAGCTGTGAGACACTTCCTAGGGACAAGACCGATACAACTATGGGCACACACACAGATGGTGATAAGAATGATTGAGAAATGTCTGACGAGCAATTATTTTTTGTTTAATGGGCAATTATACCATCAAATATGCGGTACTGCGATGGGCACCTGCTTCGCCCCCAGCTATGCTAATTTGCATATGGGCTGGTGGGAGGAGCAGGTGATCCAAGTGCAGTATCTGAGTGAGTGGGAAAATCATATTATGCATTGGAGTCGTTTTATAGACGACCTATTCATTGTATGGAAAGGTACTGAAAGTGAAGCAAGAAGTTTTATTGATTAAATCCAGACGAATGAGTTAAATCTAAGCTTCACTAGTGAAATCAGTAACTCCAATGTCCAAAGTACAAACAAAGTTGTACAGGAAACCAACCTCAGGCAACACACTTCTGCACTCTAAAAGTTTCCACCCTGTAAATCTTAAGCGTAGCATCCCCTATGGAGAAAGCCTCAGGGTAAAACGTAACTGTAGTGAGGAAGGGGAAACAAATGCAGAACTCAGTATTCTGAAACAACGATTCAAGAGTAGAGGTTACCCAGATAATTGGATTGACACGGGAGTAAGGAAAGCGACAAACAAAAAGAGAGAAGAACTACTTTTTGAGACAGACAAAAAACAAGAAAAGACTGAATCGCAATGTAGATTTATAACAACATACAGCCAGCAACACCAAGAAGTAAGGAGTATCTTGAACAAACATTGGTATTTAATCAAGAATGATCCGGTGCTCGGAAAAACTGTAGCCCGGAGACCACAAATAACATTCCGCAAAGCAAAATCTTTCAAACAGTCTCTAGTCAAAAACAACTTAAAAAAAGTTAAACCAAAAACAACTTGGTTAAATAAAAAGGAAGGGTTTGTGAAATGTATTAAATGCAAAGCATGTAAACATGGCATAAACACTGACAAGTACAAACTAGGCCTATCTGATGGAATGCGAAAAATAAGAGGCAGATACACATGCAAGACCAATTATGCTGTCTACGTGCTACAGTGCCCTTGTGGTCTGCGGTACGTAGGCAGCACAATTTTAGAGGCTCATAAAAGAATCCTGCAACATCTGAGGGCAATCAAAAATGGGGACAGAACATACCCAGTAGCGAGACATTTTGAGAAAATGCATGGGAAAGAGACCAAAGGCCTGACTTTTTATGTGATAGATGCTGTTGAACATAATGTAAGAGGTGGTAACCGAGAAAGAAAGCTTAGACGTCTTGAGTCCCGCTATATAATAGAGTTAGACTCCAAACAACCGGGAGGATTAAATATTGAGGAAGACTTACACACACATCTGTAAATAGATCTTGAAAGGGAAGAACCGCCATTTTGAGAAAAGTGTAATAATGAATTTTAATCAGGAAATGTATTGTATAGATTTTTTGTGTGACAGACTCGAAAAAATCGGAAGGATTGCCATGTATAGCATTTAGTTGTAAATCAAAGAATGAAAACGTAATTGAATGCAAGCCCACTGGGGCATAATTGTTGTAGCGGTTTGTCGTAAGCTCACATGAGCGAAATTGACAGATATTGTTTATTTGGCAAACATAATAAGATGGCACTATAATATAGTGTGCTATTTTATTTTTGTTTAATTATTAAATCATTTAGCATGAATTTAATCATGAAAACAGTTATACATGATATGAAGGTTTCATTCTAAAAAAGTATTTGACTATTGATGTACAATACTTGAAAAAACTACGAGTCTGTTTTCACGTTTGTCACGATTGTAGTTCACCATGTGATTAGCTTTCAGGCACGTATGCACTTTAAAATGGCCACGCGTTTTGAATTTCGCTATCAGTGAACAAGGCTGCTTGGCAGTTGAAACGCGTTTGATAACGGCAGTTTAATAAAGCTTTGAACCGCACACGGCGTCGTCTTCCTTGGGTTGATGTATCAGGACCTGCTCCCGAGAGGTCCTTTGTGGCGACGCAGCTCTTGCTAAGGAGTGGCAAAGAAATACTCGAGAGAAGCGAGAGGATATATATATATATATATATATATATATATATATATATATTATATATAGTATCTACTGGCAGTCGCCAGTAGATAGTTATAGTTAGGAACGAGTTTCCATAGGAAATCTGAAAATTCTATTTTGAATAACTTTGGCGCCGGTTGACGAATCCTCACAAAATTTTTAAAACTAATGGGGCGCTCCGCTCAGCTCCTACCCTGAAAGTCTCAGGGTGATTCGTCAAGTGGGGGCTGAGAAAAAAGGGTTGTCCTTAAACGCGTTTTCCCCATGCATTTTCCCATAGGACCTTTAGCCGAAGGTACAGCCCGAACGGCTGAATAGAATTGCTTGAAATTTGGCAAAGAGGTAGTCCTCAGGTCAGGCATGTGCCTTTTGCATATATGGTGTCAATCTGTTCAGTAGTTCCTGAGAAAATTGCATTTAAAAGTACATAAATATCTATAAGCGCGCACCGTGCGTGCACCGTGCGCTCACGGTGCGCGCACCCAACGTGCCCGAGCGCAATTCTGATTGGTGGTTACATGTCAGTCAACATTCGAATCAGTCGAAATCAGGAAGTGTCGGCCGCCATTTTGTGTGTTTGGTGTGTGACAGTGAAAAAGAAAGGTGGAGAACGTGAAAAGGGGGCAGGGTAGAGAGTTCCTGACCCCCTAGCCTTTGTCAGGGGGTCCCCGAAGGACCCCGAAGGGTGAAAAAAACATTTTATTTTTTTTGCAAAAATTCGCGGGGTGCGCGCACCATGCACGCACGGTGAAAAACCTTAAAAAAAAAAAACATTTTAGACGAGCCATTCCATATTACAGGATACAGTCAATCTATAACTATATACATAGGTAGTTTGCTGTAAAATAAATATATAAAAAATATAATAATACATACATAACTTAGCATTTAAAAAACCTTACAAATTCACTTAAAAAACCATAGGTTTCACACATGTTATAGTTAGCTGGACATTTCACTCGTAAAAAACCAATGAAATTCCCCCGTTATAGTTAGTTCAGATAACTATAACTCACGCGACCGCCACTCTATCACAAGGATGATGTCATCAGTAATGTCATGAGTCATGCCACTGACCATGTCATGAGTGATGTAATATGTGACGTCATGAGCAGTGGATTGCGGGCGCGCGAGTTATAGTTATCTGAACTAACTATAACAGGGGAATTTCATTGGTTTTTTACGAGTGAATTGTCCAACTAACTATAACATGTGTGAAACCTATGGTTTTTTAAGTGAATTTGCAAGGTTTTTTAAATGCTAATTCCTAACTATAACGTGTGTGAAACCTATGGTTTTTTAAGTGAATATATATATATATATATATACGTTTTTTATGTGATTCTACATTGCCATGATTGTAATTGGGTACAATTAAGTGGTTAGTTTTCCTCAAGATTGAAACAAGTAAACTACCCTACACAGGAGTGTGGCTGAGTGATGTCTGACAAAGTACGTGCATGATTCAGCACATGTATGAACCTGTACAAGATATAGGTAGACATTGCTGAATAACCTAGATCTTGCAATGCAGGTTTAGAACAAAAGGATAAATCTAATTAATCCGGAATAAAAACATAGCGAGAGGAAAAACAAAAACCCAATTGGAAGGATATTAGATTCCCAAGTATATATTTGGTAAGTGCGGGCACATCCCCGAAAAGGGTATACTTTCCTGAGTTGGAAATAAAGTACTCCAGGAGAAGGTAAGGCCACAACCCTCCTTTCAAGCCATTAATATAGATGATATCGCTTTCTAAATCACATATATTCCACATCGTGATTGTAAATCAACTGCTGCTGCATTTTGGAAAGCAATGTGATGACCTTGATTCGTAAGCGGTGGCTATATACCATTTGTGCGTTTGATTACAGCCTTTGATAAGATAGTAAACAAGCAGTTAACAGATTGTTTTTCCAAATGGAATTACATATCTTTCCATAAATTATAAATGCAGCAACATAGAGCATACCAGAATTGAAAAACAAACAGGTTCTGTTACCAACAGGATATTTTTAGGACTGTAAATACACTATTTTAACAACAATTGCAGAGAGAAAGATAGATAACATTAACAAGAGCTACAAGTTAACATTAATTTAAGACACATACATTAATAACATATATTTATTAATTTGAATCCACCATCCTGTGGCCATAGCAATATTCTGCACATTTATTAGTATTCCTACACTTTAGTCTGCTTTTTTCATTCAGAATTCTCCTCAGGAGTATTTAGGCCAGAGTGCAAGCTTTCCAAAGGGGGTGTTAACCCCTTCAGCGCGGCGCGGATTACCGCGCCGTGCTGAAGGTTCGTTGCGCGGGCGGGGCCGTGATAGAGCGGTTCCGTCATACGCACAGCGCGACCGATGCGCATGACGGAACCGCTCCGTCATGCGCATCGAAAGGGTTAAGAGGGAAACATATGTCCACTGAAAATCTTTTTGAATGTGGCAGGTATTCTTCATAGAGCATTTAAGGGCCAGAGGTAAGACCATCAGGGTTTGAGACTTTCAAATTGCGATGTTTATTGACTTTATTTGTGAGTCGCAAAACCTGATGTACAACAGTGTCTGAGGAATATGTCTATTTACAATGCAGATTTTACTCTGCGATGCAAACACAAAGCGGTAAATTACAACGACTGCGTTGTCACAATGCACTACCATTATAACGCAAGTCGTTACAATGACCTGCGCTAGATGGCGCGCTGGACTTAGGAATGGTATGATTTACTATTCCATCTCCAGTGTGTGCAACACTAGGGAAAGTGTTGGAATAGTAAATCATACTATTCCTTATCCTAGAGCGCCATCTAGTGCAAGTTGTTGTAACGACTTGCGTAGTAATGGCACTGCGTTGTAACAACGCGGTCATTGTAACAACAGCGTTGTGTTTGCATGTGGTGTTAGACCCGTGTTGTAAACGTTGTTTCCCGTGTCTGAGACACTGTTTGCGATTCCCAAATGGGTCACAAGAGACTTGCCTCATTAATAATTCACCACCATGTCTGTGACTGATTTTTAATAAAGCAGTTTGTTTCTTTTTGAAATGCAGCCCATTTTCCTTAAAGAAAAACAGGATGCGTTTCAAACATAAAAATGAGGACCACTGCCTGCTTTGAAAGAATGTTGGCGCCCCCATTCTCAAAGAGAAGGGGTCGCTTAGGGGCCCTTTCCTGTTTGCGTATGACTTACCACCAATTTCAAATGCGAATATTTTGCAAATGCATTCCTAGTCGCAAAACATTCCTACATACCAGTGCGACTCGCTATTAGGAAGGGACGACCTACAGACTCTCCTTCCTAATAGCTACTCGCAAATCTTTTTTTGCGAGTCGGTAATACATTGCTGACTCGCAAAATAGGGTTGGTACATTTGAAAATGCATTTTAACAGTCGAAAACGGCCAGTAAAATTTGAGTACATCTGGCCCTAAGCCATTTCTGAAGTTCTTAGAAAGCATGGTTGGTGTTACATACTTCGGATCACAGCCTTTGAAGACACACATGGGAGCAGAAGGAAGGATCACATGGCAGCCTATGTGCTTAAATGGGTATATATGTTTGGATATCTGGTTGATGATCATTCCTATTGTGTTATTGGTTTGAGCAATTAATGTAGCCTAATACATGACTGGCTGGAGTGCCTGGGATAAATCCATGGGATATCATGAGAATCAAAAGCACACAACCAAATATGGGCAGCCTCATGCCCATGTGAAAGCTTCTGGGAACAATACAGCTAATAGACTATAGATCAAAACAGATAATCCATTGTTCACCCGTGTACCTTCAAGTGCACTGTCCCACCACAAAGTATATTGTGCAGTGGTGTAAACTAACCCTGGGCGTAGTTCGCGAGATAGCACTTCGCGAAGCTACGAAAAGTGCAGTTCGCACTACGCGAGCTAAGCGTAGCACTTCGCGAACTGCGTAGTACCTTGTTCGCACTGTGCCAGATGTCGTTTTCAATGATTGCACAGTGCGGACAAGCAACCGGCACTGTGCAATCATTGAAAATGGCATCTTGCACAGTGCGAGCTGTAGTTTTCTGCTGCGCGAGTAGATTTTTACTCGAGCGGCAGCTTTCTCAACGCGAACTGGTAGTTTCTCATCGCGAGCGGTCGCGAGCATACGCGACCACTCGCAATGAGAAACCTGACCTCCTCGCGTTGGGAATCTCGCCGGGAGGTTTATTTTCCATGCTCGCGATCGCCAACTTGATGTTGCTGATCGCGAACAAGGAAAAAGTCTCGCCGGGATGTCATTTTGCTTGCTCGCGGTCGCCAACTTGACGTTGAGGACCGCGAGCAAGCAAAAAATGACCGCAGCACTACACAACACTACGCTACGCGTGTTCGCACTGTGCTATGTGCAATTCGCGTAGTGCGAAGTAGCGCAAACTTTGCAAACTACGCAAGCGTAGCGTAGTGCTTTGCCCAGGCTTAGTGTAAACCTGTTCATCACAGTTCTACAACAGAAAGATCCAAAAACAACAAAGACAAACACAGTGCAGACATGCATTCAGGTGAAAAATTTACCTTTACTCTTTAAAATTATAAGTGTGCATCCCACACAAATTCTTCAACACTTTCACTGCCATTGTGTTTGTGGTGTACTGCGTGAAAAAATAATACATTTGGTCCATAAATGTGTCACTTAGGAAAATCAGTGATTCTTTTTAGCAGGAAAACATCCTAGGTGTCCAGAAAGAAGAATGAGAAAAGTGGCACATCCTGTGGCAAATAGGGGATTGGACTTTCACAGAGCAACTGAGCAAGTCAGGATCGTCTGTATGATTGACGAGAAAGGTAACACTTTTTCCAAACTGCAAAGTTTGATGAACTCAAACAGACTTGACACTTAAGTAAAGAACAAAAGAAGTGCAGTACAAATAACTGATAGTGAAAAATAGTGGAGAGCGTCAGTAAGGGAACCCATGGTAACAGACGATCATCGTTTGTAAAAGTAAAGAAGCATTTTTGATGCTTTGACAAAAAAGAAAAAAACATATTGTTCTTTCTTTTTATTTGTAACTCTGCACTGAGGATTTCTATGTCTATGTTCTTCCTTCTAATAGTTCCATTGCTGCAAGATTCTGCAATCTAATTGGATGTACTGTAATGCCTGAGATTAGCTGATTACTTATTGTATTTTGTGATCACATTGTTGGTCACTGTCTGAAAGTTAAATCTTTCTGTTAACAGTTGTATTTACCATTACTTCTTAACAAATATTGTGTTCATTCATCTCTCCTCATAAGACCCTCAATTCTCTAGAGCCGTGATTCTTAGAATTTTGAATTTTGTGGACCCCACTGAATCATTGCTGGAGTCCGGGGAGCCCCACTGAGTCATTGTTGTAAACTAAGGACCTCCAGTCTAAGCAAATTCTATGATTTGGACCTCAAAACAATACACAAGAATACAAGAACAAGTATACACCAAACAAATGCTCAAACATTTGAATATTTTATGTAATTCGCAATCAAGTATAGTAAAGGTTTCAACATGCCATTGTTGCTTGTTGATTTTGTATATACTCCACTCATTTTAATTTATTAATGTTAATATTATGTGAAACAGTCGCAGACCCCCTAAGTAGGCCTTGCGGACCCCCAGGGATCCTCTGACCACAGGTTAAGAACCACAGCTCTAGAGTTTCCACCAGCCGCGACCCGTGCAGGTAAGAGCAGTGGGGCCCGGTGAGGGAGGATTTTGATGGATGATGAAAAGGGAAAATCAAATAAATAATTAATTTTCCCTTGTCATTGTCTGTTGAAATCCCCCCCCCCCACTGGGCCACACTGGCCCACCACTCTTACCTGCACGGGCCAGGGCTGGTTTCCACCCATTACAAGTGACTTCCACAGATACTTGATAGGGATTCAAAGTTTTTGGTGCAATCTTCATATCCAGGTCCAATGTGTGGCATCGATTGTCATGAAAAGAATACAACATGGCTCCACCTCCAGATCCCAGTTCAGATAACAGTACCCTGTAAGGACAAGGCTACTTCTGAGCAATGGAGAGCGCACAAGGCAACGTACGCCACTTGTTTGAGTGAAATGATTTAGAAACAAAGAAAATAAAAAGCAAACAATTTACAACAACATCACTGAGCCACAGAGTGTCTGTAAACTTGAAAAATCTATTCTAGTAAGATACCTGTAATTAGCACCATAAAACGGCTGCATGCTAGTAGAACTACCACCATAAACATTGAATTTGCAGATGACCTATTGAATACTCTTTTTTGAATGATGTTGCATTTGATCATGAGTAACATATTTGGACTGGGCCTTCACTTGGGATGCCTCAAGCTACACACAAGAGAAGCAAGCTGTAATGCCTGTCAAAAAAATAGGACAGCATTTTTCATAGTTAGATTTTCCTTCTGTGTCAACCTTCCCAATATTCTCAATCACAGAGGCTTTCTTGTGATATCTCACTTGGCATATGGTTCTTTGTTATGACCGCGGCTTTTTAACCATGACTGGTTTGGTTTTTTCACTAAGATTACATTTATTTTCTTATATCATTCTGTTTCTGGCCATCCTATAATTATCTAGGGGCACTTGTCCCTGTATTAGACCTCATGTAGGCTCTGCTCTACCAACAGTATAGATTATCATCACTTGTGACACTTCATTTCTTGTAACTTGCAGTGGATCAACATATGTTTTACTCCTGTGTTTAGTCTCACCTATTATTGGGCACTAGCCCTATATTTTTCCTCTTGCAAGTCTGACCATACTCATAGCCAGGACATTGGTCAGGCTTCCACATTGCACTTGATGGACACAGCATGATTGTCTGAATAGTATTGTAGCAAAATTGCGATCCATGTTCGGACATATGCCTTTTGTACATTAATAATACTGCCCTCTTTGTCATTTTATTTTTTTAATACTGGTGATTCCATTATTGGTACATCATTTAGAGACTATGCTGCATTTGCATGTATGTATATGGGACTATGAACTAACTTTCACACCTCTGCACGTTGTAGCGTTTGATCCCAAAATGCCATCAGAGACTTTCCAATATGATCAACACTGTTCTGTTAATATTAATTAGATTTGTAAAAATGGAAGTCTGTTTTTTTACATGTTATCCGATTTTCGACAAGTTTAGAATTCCAATATTGACAGAACATTTATAAAATGTGGGCTATTATGTTGCAAATGTATGCATTATTATTTGTGGGTGATGTACCATTTAAATCTGTACACTATGATTTCCTTAAGCCAAGGTATTACAAGAGACTTTTCTATATGGCCGACACTGTGATAATTACTAGAATTGTTAAAATGTAAGTCCTTTTTTGCTATCAATTATTGTATATTTTGAGCATGTTGTAGCAAACTTTCTCATGTGATCAAGGCTGGGGTGCAGCCGAAATGTGTAATGATGGGAAAAGATAATTACATCTTTGCAATTCACGTTGTCCTGAGAGTGAGATTTTCATGCAAGAGTGCTTGCGTACATCGGCGTTATTTGGATTGAATTACCAGCTTGTTCCACCGGGATACTCACCACCTCCCTTGGGTGTTTTGGTCCCGGAAGGAGTGTCTTCTGTGGATACATATACATATATATATGAACTTGACAAATGCCGTACTACGGCTGAAACACGTTGTTGTTGGTGAGCGATTAAAAAACACCTATAACACCAGGACGGTGTGCCGCCTCATTCCTGTGGGATTGAACTGTTTTTGGATTAATTGTGGTTACCGCTACCACGGCAGGCACCGGCATTCTGTGCAGGCATGCAGCGTTCAGCGGGCATTTCTTCGAAAATATATATATATATATTTATATGTATATTATCTACTGGTGGTCGCCAGTAGATAGTTATAGTTAGGACCGAGTTTCCATAGGAAATCTCATAATTCTATTTTGAATAACTTTGGCGCCGGTTGACGAATCCTCGCGAAATTTCCAAAACTAATGGGGCGCTCCGTTCAGCTCCTACCCTGAAAGTCTCGGGGTGATTCGTCAAGCGGGGACCGAGAAAAAGGGGGGTCCCAAAACGCGTTTTCCCCATGTATTTTTCCGTAGGACCTTTAGTCGCAGCTACAGCCCGAACGGCTGAACAGAATTACTTGAAATTTGGCAGAGAGGTAGCCATAAGGTCAAGGAAGTGCCTTTTGCAGGTCTCGTGTAAATCTGTTCAGCCAGTATTTCCTGAGAAAATAACATTTAAAACCATATCAATATCTATACGCGCGCACATAGGTTGTAACTATAACTATCTACTGGCAACCGCCAGTAGATAATATATATATATATATATATATATATATATATACAATCCACAGAGAAGGGTCATTTCGGGAACGAGCACATTGTTAGGCGGTGCGTGACCCCGGTAAGCCCAAAACCGGCAATTAATAATAATCCAAAATTTCCAAATAAACGCACTCTCAAAGTCTTGAATAGCAAAGCAGGAAGCTCTTTATTGCTCGTTACGTGTTTTGACAAAAAGTTGTCTTGATCACACGAACAGTACGGCAAAATGAGCGTTCATAAATAAAGTAAAGTGAAGTACACATATGGTAACTGACAAAGGACTACGGGGTGACATTCTCCCAACGTAGTGAGGTGTCGGACATTTTGTAATGTGCAAATAACAAACGCATGATGGCATTTGATACTGTGATGTAGCAATGCGTGATACTGGCTTTCAATACATGGGATATATGCATGAATTAATGATCGCACTACATAATAGTAAGTTGGCGATAGGCTGTAGACGCCAGTAAAAGACTGAAATGAGGTTTAATCAAAACAGGACAAAACCATGGTAACTGACAACAGAGTACGGGTTACATTCTCCGTAGTCAAGTGTCGGCCAAATTGTAATGTGCAAATTGAATACCTATAGTGGGTCAAGATTATGTATTGTATCGTTCGCATGATGCTGGATTGAATTGCACAAAAAACATTATGGACCATTGTTGTAACGTTAATGTATCATCGGTAGTACAATTTAGAATACATGACTAAACTTCACTAATGTAAGCACAAGTGGCAAGTAAAAATGCACCCATCAATTGCAGATAATATTGTTTGACAGTGTATGTGCACTATTCCTTAATATTGTCCGGTGATGGTACATCGGTCGCGGTGGTATGCATCTGTGATTTTTAACGATCGTGCATACGATCAAGTGCCTTCCCACCTTTCTCGTAGTACTAGGCGCTATCTCATTGCAAGTGCGCTATCTATTCATTTTCTCCAGTGGCTTGGGCCTATGTACAGTTCAACCAAAGTGGCATGGACCGTAGTTGAGGATACCATAGGATTTAAGGAATTCTATCAAAACATAGGTCCAGAAATACCACGCCAGTAGGCTAATGTATAGTATCCGAGTCCAAGCCTACCAAATTAGTGAGATAAGTGCAGGAAAATAAAAGAAATATAACTATTAAGTCAAGTTTGAAATGTAAAAGTCTCTTATCTGGATTCAGTGTTCACCCGAGCCCGGGGAAGAAAAGGGTAGGGAACCCTGTGAAGTGACCATGCAAGGTGATGGGTCCCTTCCTTTCCTCCTGTGAAAGAGAAGAACACAAATAAAATACATAAGTGATACAATTTCATACAATGAAAAAAGGTTGTATACAATCACAGTACTACAGTAAAATGTCTACATAATTTTTAATCAGCATGGAGGTGTGAGGCTAGTTTATCATCAAGTTTGTGACCTCCTGGGTACTTCGTTTCTAATTCCAGTATCTATTTAGATTCTTTCTATCTAAGTGCCAATTCTCTCTTGCCCCCTCTTCTGCCTAGGGCTATCTGTTCGATGGCATAGAACCTCAATAATGAAATATTTGACTGGTGATGTTTTTTAAAATGTCTGGCAATAGGGTAGAGTGTGTCTACATTGGTAATTGCTCTAAGGTGTTTCATGATTCTTTTCTTAACCATACATGTAGTACTACCTACATACCTAAGTTTGCACGGACACTCAAGTATGTATACAGTAAAGTTGATGCTGCAAGTAAGAAATTGGTTGATTTTCCACTTATTCACATGCCCTGGGATACTAAATTCTTTCACGGAATAACTGAATTTGCAGGCCCTGCAATGTCCACAGGGAAAAAAGCCTTTGAGGTCATGGAAATTATTTTTCTTGGTTTCAGTAATATCCTCTTTCACCAAGATGTCCCTTAGGCTTCTGCCTTTTCTGTAGGTGATAAGGGGCCTTTCACCTATATTCTGACCTACAATGTTGTCTGTCTGAAGACTTTTCCAATTATCTGTCAAAATGTTACGTATTTTCTTAGATTCTTTGTTATAGGTAGTAATCACTCTAGTACCTGATTCTATTTTCTCGTTGTATTTGACCTGTTCTAGTGATTTCTCCCTACTGACTTTGTTTATCTTCCCAAGTGCTTTATTGAAGATCCATTCGGGGTAACCTCTTTGTCTAAACCTCTCAAGCATGATCTGTTTTTCTTTCAAGAATTTCTCATTAGTGCTACAATTTCTTTTTGCCCTCAGCATTTCCCCATACGGAATACTCCATTTCAAGGATTCGGGGTGGCCACTGAAGGCATGAAAAAGGTTGTTGCTGGCCGTTTCCTTTCTGTACAGGCTGGTAACCAAATTCCCTTCTATGAATTCAATCTTGGTATCCAAGAATTCCACATATATATATATATCTCTCCAACAACTCGCCCTCACTTTCCTTTTTGGAGAAACAAACGAGCATAGACCCAGTAATTCTTGTGCTGTTGTGTTTATTCAGCCAATTCCGCCATTACGCGTTTCGGGCGATCCCGCCCTTGATCACATGACATCTCATTAGCTCCAAAACACATTATTTAAAGTGCAAGTGCAATGGCTAAATTAATGGGCAGAGAGAAAACACTGTAATATATATAAGAGGTACTAAAACAGCATCCAACATACTTACATAATGTAAAAGTTCAGATCACTTTTTTTATCATAAATATATATATACCCCAGGATTACAAAAGAAGAAAATGTTTTCCTAGGTTTCTTCTCCATACCCTTGTTTGATATACACAGGTACCAATATCAGCATAAATGCATAATTTCATTCTATGTTTCCCTGTGTTTAATCCATCAAAGTGCTTACCAAAATATAATACAGTGCTAATTATAATAAAGTTTAAAAAACAGAAAAACATATATATGTAAACACTACACTGTTTCAGGTTGCGCCAAGTCTCAATACCTTTTCATCCTCACATAGTACATCATGTATCTCTGCTGTGAGTTGAAAGGTTGTGCAAATAGCAAGAGTATTATAAAGTGCAAACAGATTCAGGATAATAATAAATACATATCTTAAATATATTAGGTAGATCCAATTTGAAATCATTCCAAATAAATGGAGGCATATAATATGCTTTCCCTTCCTGATTTCTAAAATCAATCCTAAAACATTATAAATAAATAAATATCATCCTAAAAATTTGCCTTAAAAAATTCTTGACTAGTGGAAATTACTGACGTGCACCTCTAAAAGGAATTCTAACAATTGAGGGAAAATCATTTGTCCAATATGGTGTACCTGAGTTCCTAAGAGGTATTACTTGTTAATTGCCCAACTGTTATAGAAATGTGTATAAGTCTTCACTGTTGTTTAAACCCCTCGGGTATTTGGAATCAAACTGCAGAAAATAGGTTGGTTCTAACCTTCTCAATTTAGATTCCCTATCTCCTCCTCTTCTTTGAGGGATAATAGTATCTATAACATAATATTTCAGATGTTTCGGGTCACTATTATGGTTGGTCTTAAAATGCCTTGCAACTGGATAATTATCATCATTGTTGCAGATAGCCCGTATGTGTTGAAGGATTCTTTTATGCACAGGCAGCTTAGTGCTGCCTACATATTTCAAATTACAACTGCAGGTTAGCACGTAAACTGCAAAATCAGACTTGCATGTGTGAAAATGTCCGATTTCACATGTTTTAGACCCAAATGCTGTTATATAGGTCTTAGTGTTAATTCCGTATTGGCATGCCTTGCATGATGAACATTTGAAGAACCCCTTCCTTGTCGTAAGCCATGAGCTTTTTCCCCCCACCTCAAGGTTGCTTTTGACTAGTGCCATGCCCATGCTGTTTGTTTTCCTAAAGGTGGCTGAAGGATTATTAGGAAATAATCCCCCAATTATTGGGTCATCCTTTACAATGGGCCAGTTTTTTCTCACTATAGTCCTTATTTGTTTTTCTTGGCGTGAGAATCCTAGAATCAACCTGATGGGTTCTTCTCCTTCTTTATGGCCAGCCAGTGTATTTTTGTACTTTAACAAATCATGTCTGGCCAGGGACTTAGACTTAATGATTGCAGATTCAATTACATCTGAGCTATAACCCCTATCCAGAAACCTAGTTCGGCTTTCCTTCTGTTTTCTATTGCATTCTTCCTCACTGCATATACGTCTAATGCGGAGCATCTCCCCATAGGGGATGCTCTTAATATGGTGCGGAGGATGAGCACTAGAGGCATGAAGCAATGTATTGCCCGCCGTAGGTTTTCTAAAGACGGTAGTGGATAACCTATTGTTTAATATCTGGATTTGTACGTCCAGAAATGTGACCATTTTCTTGCTTACATCAAATGTAAATTTCAGATTGAGCGAATTGTCATTTAATACCTCAATGAAGGTTGTGGCACTTTCAAAATCACCATCTCACACTATAAATAAATCATCACTATAGCGGAGCCAAGTAACAACACTTTTATGAAAGATCTGCTCATGTTGCTGCATGAGGACCAACTCCTCCCACCACCCCATGAATAAACAGGCGTAGCTAGGAGAGAAACTGGCCCCCATAGCAACTCCCTTGATCTGTTGATACATCTTTCCGTTAAACAGAAACAGATTGTTTTCCAGGCAGAATGATAACATTTTAAGGAGCATGTTGTTGTGCTGGAAGAGTTCAATCGGTCTATTCATCAAAAAATATTCAACCGCCCTCAAGCCATCGTTATTCCTAATACAGGTATATAATGAGGACACATCGAGTGCTATCATTAAATAAGTAGATTTCCATGTGATATTCTGCACCTTTCTCAGGAAATCACTTGTATACTGCACAAATGACTTTAAATTCCTTACACATTCCTGCAGGAAAAAATCAATATATCTGGACAGGTTCTCTAACAGGCCATCGCAAGCAGCAATAATGGGGCGTCCTGGTGGTTTGTTCATATCTTTATGCAGTTTGGGTATGAAATAAATCACAGGAATAATGGCATGCTCCTTCTTAAGATATTTAAATTCATCCCAACTGAGTAACCCCATACTCCTCCAAGCTACAAGTTGAGAAAACAAAGTCTCCTGTGTATCCTTAAGCTTAGTAGGTGAGACACTTTTGTAGCACTCTGTGTTATTTAGTTGACTGTATGTCATTTGAGATGTCATCAGTGATGTCATCAGTGATGTCACAGACCATGTCATGAATGATGCAATATGTGACATCATCAGCAGTGCATTGCGGGCGCGTGAGTTATAGTTAGCAGAACTAACTATAACGGAGGAATTTCTATGGTTTTGTATGAGTGAAATGGGCAGCTAACTATAACACCCCTGAAACCTATGTTTTTTTTCTGTGAATTTCTAAGGTTTTTTAAATGCTAATTTCTAACTATAACGTCTCTGAAACCTATGTTTTTTTTCAGTGAATATATGAACATATCAAAATAATCTGCATATCTATATAAATATAAATGCATGCAAACATATACATATACATATATGCATACATATGCATGGTATGTACATGAAAGTTTGAAAAACTCTAATACAAGCAAAGCTAAAAAGCCACCTAATTACAAACAGAATTGCTTTAACTTAAACGAGGGCGAGACCTATTGCATTTTCAATGCTTGTTTACTTTGATTCCATCAAGAAGGCATTCAGATGTGTCACACATTTTCTATAAATTCTGAATGGTAGCCCTCTAGTTGCTCATTAGATCACTGTAGTAAAGCTACTGCTCACCAGGGAAGTCTGCTGCTGGTATTCAAAGTGCATGTTTCAGTCTGCATGTCAGAACTTTTTAATGAAATGGAAGAGGATTTCAGAAGTCAAAATGTGCCCTAATCTTTCTTTCTGCAGCACTAACCATAATTTCTATGGCAAAATGAGCCCCCTCATTTTGTTCCTTTGCAAATTAAATGTTTTAAGTGTTACCACTTTATTCCAATCAAGATGGCATCAGGTGTGCCATACTTTTGTCATAAGTAAGACTGTTAGCGCTCTAGTTGTTCTTTAAAACACTCTGGGACATTCTGTCATTGGGCTATACTTGGGCTACATCTCGGTGATATTTGTGCTACATTTGGGCTATTTTGTGTCTGGTGGCCATCTTGGGAGACTTATTTGTTTTGAAGTTTTCTAATTTCCTCATTTACAACAGTCTCCTCAGTAGGAAACACTTTCAGGTTTTTTACTTTTATTCCATCAAGAAGGCATTCAGATGTGTCACACATTTGCCATAAATTCGGAATGTTAGCACTCTAGTTGCTTATTAGATCACTGTAGTAAAGCTACTGCTCACCAGGGAAGTCTGCTGCTGGTTTTGAAAGTGCATGTTTCAGTCTGCATGTCAGAATTTTTTAATGAAATAGAAGATGATTTAAGAAGTCACTCAAAATGTGCCCTAATTTTCTTTTTTCCGCACTAATCATAATTTCTATGGCAAAATGAACCTCCTCATTGTGTTCCTTTTAAATTAAACTACTCACTCTCTACTACTCACTCGCTACTACTTTCTACTACTCACTCTCTACTACTCTCTCTCTACTACTCTCTACTACTCTCTACTACTACTCTCTACTACTCACTCTCTACTACTCACTCTCTACTACTCTCTACTACTCACTCTACTGCTCTCTACTACTCTCTACCACTCACTCTCTACTACTCTACTACTCACTCTCTACTACTCTCTCTTACTACTCCCTCTCTACTACTCACTCGACTACTCTCTACTACTCACTCTCTACTACTCACTCCTACTCTCTACTACTCACTCTCTACTACTCACTCTCAACTACTCACTCTCTACTACTCTTTCTACTACTCACTCTCTACTACTCTCTACAACTCACTCTACTACTCTCTACTACTCTCTACCAATCACTCTCTACTACTCTACTACTCACTGTCTACTACTCTACTACTCACTCTCTACTACTCTCTACTACTCACTCTCTACTACTCACTCTACTACTCTCTACTACTACTGTACTACTCACTCTCCACTACTCACTCTCTACTACTCTCTCTACTACTCACTCTCTACTACTCACTCTACTACTCTCTACTACTCTCTCTCTACTACACACTCTCTACTACTTACTCTCTACTACTCCCTACTACTCACTCTACTACTCACTCTCTACTACTCTCTACTACTCACTCTCTACTACTCCACTACTCTCTACTAATCACTCTCTACTTCTCACTCTGTACTACTCTCTACTACTCACTCTCTACCACTCTCTACTACTCACTCTCTACTACTCACTCTATACTACTCACTCTCTACTACTCTCTCTCTACTACTCACTCTCTACTACTCTCTACTACTCACTCTCTACTACTCTTGCTCTACTACTCTCTACTACTCACTCTACTACTCATTCTCTACTACTCATTCTCTACTACTCTCTCTCTGCTACTCACTCTCTACTACTCTCTCTCTACTACTCACTCTCTACTACTCACTCTCTAATACTCACTCTCTACTACTCTCTACTACTCACTCTCTACTACTCTCTACTACTCACTCTACTACTCACTCTTTACTACTCTCTACTACTCTCTCCTACTCACTCTCTGCTACTCTCTCTACAACTCTCTACTACTCTCTCTCTACTCTCTACTCACTATTACTCATACTCTACTCTCTACCTCTCTACCTCTCTCTACCTCTCTCTCTACTACTCTCTACCTCTCTACCTCTACCTCTCTACCTCTACGTCTCTACCTCTACACCTCTACCTCTCTACCTCTCTCTACCTGCCTCTACACGCACACATATGCACATATATGCATATGCATTTATATATGTATGTCTATATATATATACATACATATATAAACATATATATATATAATCTGCATATCTATATAAATACAAATATAAATGCATGCATACATATACATATATGCATGTTATGTACATGAAATTTTGAAAAACACTAATAAAAGCAAAGCTAAAAAGCCACCTAATTACAAACAGAATTGCTTTAACTTAAACAAGGGAGAGACCTATTGCATTTTCAATGCTTGTTTACTTTGGTTCCATCAAGAAGGCATTCAGATGTGACACATTTGCCATACATTCTGAATGGTAGCACTCTAGTTCCTCATTAGATCACTGTAGTAAAGCTACTGCTCACCAGGGAAGTCTGCTGCTAATATTCAAAGTGCATGTTTCAGTCTGCATGTCAGAACTTTTGAATGAAATAGAAGAGGATTTGAGAAGTCAAAATGTGCCCTAATTTTTCTTTCTGCAGCACTAATCATAATTTCTATGGCAAAATGAACCCCCTCATTTTGTTCCTTTGCAAATTAAATGTTTTAAGTGTTACCACTTCATTCCATCAAGATGGCTTTAGGTGTGCCATACTTTTGTCATAAGTAAGATTGTTAGCGCTCTAGTTGTTCTTTAAAACACTCTGGGATTTCTGTCATTGGGCTATACTTGGGCTACATCTCGGTGATATTTATGCTACATTTGGGCTATTTTGTCTCTGGTGGCCCATTTGGGAGACTTGTTATGAAGTTTCCTAATTCCCTCATTTACTGCAGTCTCCTCAGTAGGCATACTGTCAGTTTTTTACTTTGATTCAATGAAGAAGGCATTCAGATGTGTCACACATTTGCCATAAATTCAGAATGTTAGCACTCTAGGTGCTCATTAGATCACTGTAGTAAAGCTACTGCTCACCAGGGAAGTCTGCTCCTTGTATTGAAAGTGCATGTTTCAGTCTGCATGTCAGAATTCTTTAATGAAATAGAAGAGGATTTGAGAAGTCACTCAGAATGTGCCCTAATTTTTCTTTCTGCAGCACTAATCATACATTCTATGGCAAAATGAACCCCCTCATTTTGTTCCTTTTTAAATTAAATGTCTTAAGAGTTACCACTTTATTCCAATCAAGATGGCTTCAGGTGTGCCATACGTTTATCATAAGTAGGAGTGTTAGCGCTCTAGTTGTTCTTTGGAACACTCTGGGAAGCTGCAGTAGAACACAAAGGAATCAACTGACAGTTTCTGCCCTTGTTGGATGTACATGTTTTACTGAGAATGTCAGACTTCATTCTCACATGACTAAGAAAGATAATGTGAATTTACAGAAAATATGCTCTCAGTTTAGCTTATAGATCACCTTCCAAACCTCTGTGGGAAAAGCATGTGAAAATAGTTTTCTCTCAAACATGATTCATGATATCCCAGCAGAAGGCTTTTTCACATGGTAAAATCACCTTAGAACATACCACAATTCCAGATTTTGAGAGACGCCCAACTTGGGATCATTCCAGATTCTTGGCATTTTACTTCTATCATTCTGTTAAAAAAAAAGGACAAACCCGAGCTGGATCCCACCTCTTTTCGTCCGATCTCATTAATAAATACGGACAGTAAAATCTACTCAAAGATCTTGGCGGCTAGATTGGCTTTGGTTATATCCCCCTGGTGTCTATACGCCAACACGGATTTATCCCGGGAAGGGACACGGCGGATCATGTCCGCCGTGTTGTTGCTCTTCTGGATTGGGCGCAGGTTACTCATTCCCCTCTCGCAGCAATCCTGTTGGACGCCGAAAAGGCGTTCGACAGGGTTGCTTGGGATTTCCTATGGAGGGTTCTTCTGTGGAAGGGGTTTTCCCCGAATTTTGTCCAGGCTCTTCAATCACTTTATATCGCTCCTCAAGCATCTCTGTCAATTTCAGGGAATCTTTCAAGTCCGTTTGCAATAAACAGGGGCACTAGACAGGGTTGCCCCTGCTCGCCCCTGTTATTTGCTCTTTATATCGATCCTTTCCTAAGTACAATAGAGCTTTCTAGCAAGATTCTACCTGTCGAGATTAATGCGGTTGATTTTAAGTAAGCCTGGGCGGCAAATTCCGTTCCGCTCGCGGAATTTGTGGAATTTCGGTAATTTCGCGTTCCGTGGAGAACGCGAAATTGCCCAAATTCTGCTTTCTGCGACTTCGCGAAATTTTTTCTTGTTCGCGTTCTCAAAATGCGTGTTCGCGAGATATTTCTCCCCGAGCACGCAAACAGCAACTGTGAACAGGAAAAAAGCATCGCGAACAAGCAATTCCGCGTGTTCGCGGAATTTCTGCGTGTTCGCGGAGATTTTATACCGTTTCGCGGAGATTTGCGTAACGCGATTACGCGAATTCCGCCCACCCCTAATTTTAAGGCGTTAGCTTATGCCGATGATATCATAGTTATAACGAGGAACGTGACATCGGCGTTCTCTGCTATTAAGACCCTAGCGCATACTTTTGGGCGGCTTTCAGGGTACAAACTCAACGTCCAGAAAACCCAGATTATTCAGTCATCAACTATGGTATCTACGGATATTCCGGTGGTACAAATTGCAAAGTATCTGGGGGTCAAAATTTCGGCAGCAGTAGAACAGATGCCAGATATGAACATTTTACCCATTATTGATGCTGCCAACTTTACTTTACGCAGGCTAGATAACTTACATCTTTCCTTATTTGGTAGAAGGAATGTGCTAAAGATGTTGATCTTGCCGAATTTTTTTTACATTTTTAGGACCATTCCCCTGGAATTTTCGCAGGCTAGCCTTAATAGCGCAGAAAGATGCTGCAATAGATTTATGTGGAGCTATCATACGCCTCGCAGAGCCGCTAAATGGATGGTCCTCACATTGGATAGAGGAGGGTGGTCAGTCCCTAGCCTCTTCTCAAATAACTGGGCTGCCCTACTTCAGCACTTGGCTTCCCCGCTGTTTGGCTTGCGAGGTTCACTTCCTTCATCCTGTAGCCCCTCTATTATTGAGATTAGCTTAGGAAAAGCGGTCAAGGGGATGCTCCTTAAGGTCCTCGAGCCGAGCTATTATAAGAAAACTGAATTCAAGGTCATTGCAGCTATGTATTCTGTTTGGAGGAAGGTCTGTCGGAAAAGGTCGATACCTAAAATAAATTTTTATACTCCCTTGGTCGCTGCTAGGCTTTTACCGTCAATCTTTCAAGATTCAGTTACAATTAGGTGGGGATCTCACGGCATCCTTACGTTGGGGGACCAACTCTATGAGGGTAAAATGGCCTCCTTTGCATTTTTTAAAAGATAAATATGCCTTGGCTTCATGCGATTTCTTCAAGTATCTGCAGCTACGTAGCTATATAGATCGCCTTGTCATTAACTCTCCTAACGCACTAAGCAAGAACGTTCTTATGGAGTTAATTTCGAGGAGGGCCCGTTTGAGTGCCCTTTATCAAACCCTTTTAGAGGGCCTTCCTGACGACCTTTCCTCCCAGATGGCAAAATTAGAAGGTAAATTTGGTAAGGCAGATATAGATATTATTCATGCATTGGATATGTCTAATTCTGTATTGATTTCTGGAAGTTTACGTTCACAAAGTTATATGGCTATGTTTGATCTATATTTTACTCCAGCCGAAATTTCTAAATGGGGAGGGAGGGGCGTTCAGGGGTGTCCTAGATGTGGGCTGGTGGCAGCCAACGATGTGCATATGTTTTTTTCATGCGTTAAATTGCATACATTTCTTTAAGATATTGAATTGTTTATTAATAACTCACTTAATATTCAGATAGAACTTTCCCCTGAATTAGTAATTATGGGGTGTGTGACGGACCCAAGCCTGGATAGATCATTCTTTGAATCTGCTTTTCTTTGTATTGAATGTCCTTAATTCGTTTATGTATAACCTCCGAATGGATTAACCCCTCACCCCCGACTTTCTTGATTGGAGGGCAAGAATTCTTGCCCTTTATAGTTTGGAATCAGCGGTGTTTTTAAAAAGTGGGAAAAGGAGGCGGGAGAAGGGTCTAAGGATTTGGGCTCCTTTTTCGGCTTGGTAAAACAAGTAATAACCTTTGGGCTTGGTGTCACAGTTGTTGAGACTATTTGAGCTTTTGTTAGTAAATTTATACTTTGTGCTGATTGCCATGATTGTCTAAGCTATGTGCTCATTTTTTTTTGGCTTTTCTTATGTCAAGCGGAAATAAATAAAAAAAATTAAAAAAGAACATACCACAATTCCTAAAATGAGTATGGTACCATCAACAAATGATTTATAATGGAACTAAAGTCTTAAAACCTTCTATTAACTGCAATGCTTTTTAATGAGGTGCTATCATGTATATTGGTCCCAAGATGGCTGCCAACACTTCTTGGATGAAGTGCTGACAGCCAATCAGATCTCACGATGAGATGTGTGGTTAGGCTCCGCCCAGATATATATGTGAATTTACTTTTGATTTTCTCAGGAACTACTGAACGGATTTACACTATTTAAGCAAAAGGCATGACTCTGAACCAAGGTCTACCTTTCTGCCAAATTTGGTGCAATTCCGTTCAGCAGTTCGGGCTGTAGCTGTGTCAACAGGTCCTATGGGAAATTGCATGGGGAAAACGCGTTTTGGGACCCCCCTTTTTTCTCAGCCCCTGCTTGATGAATCACCATGATACTTTCAGGATAGGAGCGGACCGGAGCTGGCCAAAAGTTTGGAAAATTTTGCGAATATTCGTCAACCGGCGCCAGACTTATTGGGAATAGAATGTTGCGGATTTCCTATGGAAAATAGGTCCTAACTATAACTACCTACTGGCGACCGCCAGTAGGTAATATATATGAGGACAATTTTGCTTGCAGTAAGAGAAAAGAGCGCACTCACTCGTTTTTCAGGATTAAGGCGGATTTATTAGATGTTTGCCATGCCCTACGCGTTTCGGTCCAGTCACTTAGACCTTGATCATGGGATAATGTGTTACAGAGAAAAGACGTCTTTTATTTCTATCTGCACACAGTTACTTCCTGTTATTTTAAAGTGTGTTGTGGGTGGTGTAGTATACATTTAATAAAACAAGCAAAAATGCCATTTTTACAGGGTCTTACAATTGTTCTCTTGTCTCTGTGTTATTTTGTAGAACAATTTACTTTTTTAGTCATTGTTCACTAGCTACTTAGGCTGTTATGTCCATTTTTGTAGTTCTATATGATTATCGCTCTCTAGTGAGCAGTTCTTGATAGTTTCCTTTTTCATTATGGTTCTGGTACCAATGATTTTTCATTTTCATTACTTGCTCACAATCAATTTTCTTTTGAATCTTTTATTCCATTTTTACAACTCTATGAGTGAGTGAGTGATTTTATGAACTTTTTCAGATGTTTATCATATATTCCTTTTCTTTCACTTTCTTATCTTGATTTAATTTCTGTGAATGGTTTCAGAGTTGTACATAGAGTTCTTCATCCTGGTTGAGGCCTTTAGGATCCAAAGTTCTAAATGTTACTATATGTCTGGATTCTTTTTGTCGCAAGACTTTCTCGCGATTGCCTCCTCTTTCTGACTTTGGGATTTGTTCCATGGCCCAGTATTTTAAGCATTCCCACTGGCTGTTATGTTCTTTTTCCATATGCTTTGCAAATGCATTCAAGCGATCCTTATGTTTGGTGGCTCGAATGTGTTCGAGAATTCTTTTCTTGACTTCAAAGATTGTGCTTTTAATGTAGCGTAATTTGCATGGGCACTCCACCATGTAGATTACAAAGTTACTTTTACATGTTAAGTGTTGCTTGATCTTCCATTTGGTGCCCTTTTGAATATCCAGCTCTCGTTTGTGAGTTGCAATTTTGCACGCCTTACATTGTTTACATGGCCAAAAGCCTTATCTCTGTAGCCATGTAGTTGTTGGTGTCTATTTGAAATGGCTGTGCATGATTTGATCTCCAATACTTTTTGCCCTGCGATACGTCAAATTTGGGTGATCCCCCATGATTTTTGCTAATATTGGGTCCAGTTGTAAGATTCCCCAATGCTTTTTGATGATCTTGATCAGGCTCTTGTTTTCCGCAGTATAAGTTGTAATCAATCTTGTTGCTTGAGATTGTTCAGATTCCTCCATCTTTGATTTTGTCTTATTTAAAATATCCCCTCGTTGTTGCTTTAACACTCTTTGTAGGCTTTTTTCAATTACTTTTCTGGGATATTTGCGTTTACTGAATCTGTTACTTGTTCTGTACTATGTTTCGCAAATTCAGTATTTGCAGAGCTGTTCTTTCTGAGCCTTAAAAACTCCCCATAGGGGATGCTCCATTTTTATGATTTATTGCGAAAACTTTTACCATGTAATATCGCATTAGTGGATGTTCTTTTGCAATGTAATGCTGTATGGAGGGAGTTGTTTTCCACGTAAATGTTTGTATCTAGGAATGTTACTTTTTTGGGACTGATCTCAAAAGTGAATTTCAATTTAGATGTATTGTTGTTCAATTTTTCAAAGTATCTTTTGAATTCTGATTCTGTGCCATCCCAAATGATAAGGAGATCGTCTATAAAACGAAGCCATAAAACTGTTTTTTCCAAGAATTCATCAGTTTCTGTGGCCCAGGCCAGTTGTTGTTCAAACCATCCCATTGTTAGATTGGCGTAGTTAGGGGAGAAAGAAAAGCCCATGGCACATCCCTTGATTTGTTTAAAAATGTGTTTATTGAACAGAAAGATGTTGTTATCCAAGCATAAGGTAATCATTTCAATTAGCATGATGTTATGCTGGTAATATTGAATATTTCTTTTACCTAGGAAATATTTACAAGCCTGGATTCCAATTGAATGTTCAATGTTTGTATACAATGAGATCACGTCCATTGTAACACGTTTAAAGGTTGGTTGCCATGTGACTTCTTCTAGTTTCTGTAGAAGATCTGTAGTATCACGTAGGTAGGAGCTGAGATCTTTATTAAGGGTGCCAAGAAGCGGTCGATGCAATTCAAAATCAGTTCTAATAATGAGCCATTTGCGGAGACAATTGTTCTCCCCGGAGGATTTTCTCTGCTCTTATGAATTTTCGGTAGGCAGTAGAATGTCGCCATGGTTGGGTGATCGCATTTAGGATATTTTTGTTCTTCTGTATCTATTAAACCTTTTTCATGCCACTTCTGTAAGTTCATTATCAGATTAATTTCTATTTCTTTTGTAGGATCATTGGGCAGTTGATTGTAGCATTCCAAATCCGTACGTTGTCTTCTTGCCTCTGCAATATAGTCCCTTTTATCCATAATGATGATGTTTCCGCCCTTATCGGCGGGCTTTATTTTGATGGTTTTGTCTTGTTGTAATTTATTTAGTGCTTCTCTCTCCTTTTTGGATAGATTGTCCTTACAGGTGGTATGTCTGATTTTATATAAGTCTTCTATTATTGCCTCATGAAACAAATCTACTTTAGTGCCCGATGGTAAATTTGGATAATATCTTGATCTTGGCTTGAGGCCACTCTCACCTGCCCCCACTGGTGGTTGTGATTCTTCTAATTCTATCATAGCCTCTGTTTGTTGTGATGCGAATTCCACTCCCATTGTTAACAAGGTTTGTAAACCTTGACTATCTTCTGCCAGGAGGATGTTACTTGGGATATTGTATTCCCTGGACAGCTCATTTTTATTTTATACGCATGTATTTTGGCCAATTTGATTTTCCTTGTATATTTATATAGATCAATTCTAGTTTGGGCAACATCCAAGTGGGATGTTGGGCAAAAGTTCAGACCTTTCTTGAGGACCTTATTTTCAATGTTTGTTAAGATTTTATCTGAAAGGTTGATTACATTAAGTTCTTGCAAGCATGATGCTTCTATTTCTTTGGTTGTCGCAGGCGATCTTTGGACCATGTGTCCGTTCTTGATTCCTCCCCTACCCCTCTGGCCTCTTCTTGTCTTCCTCTTGTGCCTCTTCCCCGGCCTCTGCCCCCCCTTCCTCTCGGTTGGTTGGTTTTGTGCTGTTGTTCTAACGCCATCCTCATTTCGGTTAAAAAAACGGTCTTTTTTCTATTCTCCAATACAATAGAGGGGGTACTTTCATTCTCACTTGTGTCTGTACCTGTGAGGGAATCATAACTCGAGAAATCTTTGTTTGTGATTTCTAGACGTGCTTTGCTTTTCCGCACTTCATATTGTCTGCCAAAAGTGAAGATCCTTCCTTCTTCAAAGTCTATTTTGTCTCTTTGAAATTGATGTTGTTTCGGTTGCTTAACTCTATCCTCATGTTTCTCCAGATTTTTAAGGATATCAGATTTTAGTTTTTCTAGATCTTCAGACAGATTAATTTTTTCTATTTTGTCCTCTAGTTCTTTTAGTTCTCTTCTAATTTCTTTTAAGGACTTTTCAATGTTTTATTTAAATAAAAATTAAAGTCTCTCCCAGTATCTCAGTTTTTCTTTAGTGATACTTTGTGGTGTTATCTGACCCTTCTCCATTCGTTGTGCACTTGATGTTGTAAATAAATCGGACATTTCTGCATTTCTTTTAGCTTCATGTTTTTCCATGGTAAAATAGTGTATTATCCTTATAGAACTATAAAAATGGACATAACAGCATAAGTAGCTAATGAACAATGATTAAAAAAGTTAATTGTTCTACCCCATACCTGAAGCTGAGATTCTCAAATTAATCTCCTCCTCCAAGCCCTCATCCCACATCCTCGACCCTGTACCCACACAAATGGCCAAAAAGCTGAAATGCTCCTTTGCACCACTTTGGTGCGAAATCATAAACAGCTCCTGAAAAACCAGCATCATACCAGACTGCCTCAAAGTCGGCCAAGTCACACCACTACTGAAAAAGCCAGGCCTAGACACCAACGACCTGAACAACTTCAGACCTGTTTCCAATCTCCCCTTCCTAGACAAAATCCTCGAAAAATGCATTCTCCGTCAACTGAACCAGCACATTGACAATATCAACCTGCTAGACCACCATCAATCGGGCTTCAGAAAAGGCTGTAGCACCGAAAACGCAATCCTTAACATCGTGAATGACATCCTCAAGTCCCTTGACACTGACCATTGTTGCCTACTCATCCTCCTAGACCTTTCGGCAGCCTTTGACACGGTGGATCACAATCTTCTCATCAAGGCTCTCAAAGACAGATTAATTTTTTCTATTTTGTCCTCTAGTTCTTTTAGTTCTCTTCTAATTTCTTTTAAGGACTTTTCAATGTTTTATTTAAATAAAAATTAAAGTCTCTCCCAGTATCTCAGTTTTTCTTTAGTGATACTTTGTGGTGTTATCTGACCCTTCTCCATTCGTTGTGCACTTGATGTTGTAAATAAATCGGACATTTCTGCATTTCTTTTAGCTTCATGTTTTTCCATGGTAAAATAGTGTATTATCCTTATAGAACTATAAAAATGGACATAACAGCATAAGTAGCTAATGAACAAGGATTAAAAAAGTTAATTGTTCTACCCCATACCTGAAGCTGAGATTCTCAAATTAATCTCCTCCTCCAAGCCCTCATCCCACATCCTCGACCCTGTACCCACACAAATGGCCAAAAAGCTGAAATGCTCCTTTGCACCACTTTGGTGCGAAATCATAAACAGCTCCTGAAAAACCAGCATCATACCAGACTGCCTCAAAGTCGGCCAAGTCACACCACTACTGAAAAAGCCAGGCCTAGACACCAACGACCTGAACAACTTCAGACCTGTTTCCAATCTCCCCTTCCTAGACAAAATCCTCGAAAAATGCGTTCTCCGTCAACTGAACCAGCACATTGACAATATCAACCTGCTAGACCACCATCAATCGGGCTTCAGAAAAGGCTGTAGCACCGAAAACGCAATCCTTAACATCGTGAATGACATCCTCAAGTCCCTTGACACTGACCATTGTTGCCTACTCATCCTCCTAGACCTTTCGGCAGCCTTTGACACGGTGGATCACAATCTTCTCATCAAGGCTCTCAAAGACTGAGCAGGTGCAGACAAGGCGGTCCTTCAATGGTTCTCCTCCTTCTTTCACAATCGCTCCCAAAGGATAAAAATCAAATCCTGTGCGTCCGACCTACTCCCCGTCAACAGAGGTGTCCCCCAAGGATCAGTACTCTCTCCTCAACTGTTCAACATATACATGGAACCCCTCACTACCATTCTGAAAAAAGCCAACATCCCCTTCCACTTATATACAGACGACACCCAGATCTACTTGGAAACCTCCTCCATTAACGACATTCTAAGACTCAACAACACTCTCTGAGAAGTTCAACAATGGCTATCAACAAACCACCTTAAACTCAATCAAGAAAAAAACGAAATCCTCCTCATCTCCAACAAAGAAGAAAACCCGCAAATCGGAGAGTGGCTGAAAGCAATCGATGCTCTTAACGGTAATCTCACCCTGGCAAAACTCGGTAAAATCACTAGGAATCACCCTTGACCAAAAACTAACCATGACCAACCACATTAAGAACTCCGCGAAGAGTGCCTTCCTCAATCAGCAGCTTCTCAACAAAATTAAACCCTTCATCCCGCCCATGGACCTCAAACAAGCCACCCAATCACTGGTGTTGTCCAGACTGGACTATGGGAATGCAGTCCTCTCCGATACAGCTCTCTCCCACTTAGCGCCACTCAAAACAAATCTCAATGCTGCTGCCAGAATGGTCACCAGAGTCAAAAAATATGACCACTTATCTCCCGTACTTAGAGAACTAAAATGGGTCCCAGTGGAAATGCGTGCTAGCTTTAGAACTGCCTGCCTCACGCACAAAGCCCTGCACACAGGAAAACCGGAATACCGGGCCTCCAAACTTAAGAAAGCCGGCCAGTCAAGAAACCTCAGGAGCTACAACACCCTCTTACTTATCCCTTTGAAAACGCAAACAAAAAACTGCGGCACATTCCTTCACAGGAAACGCACCCAAAATCTGGAACTGCATCCCTGTTGATATCAGAACTATCCCCTCCTTTGTAAAATTCAAAAGACTCTTAAAAGACCTCTACCTCAACCGAGCCTTCCCGAACTGAAATCCGAAACACTCAAGCCGTCACTCTGCAGTCACCACGCAAGGCTCCTCCACTCCCTACCTCATCCCTGCTCCCTTACCTCCTCCTTGTGCACCACCCCTCAGAGGTAGATGTAGCCCAAGACCTTGTCCACGCATCCAGACTACCTCTGGACCTCTCTACCTCAATATTGCAACTCGGACGCACAGCACACTGGAACTTTTGAACACTTATGTTTACCTTTGTCTCTTTTGTGTTATTTCTCTCCTATCTGCTGTAAAGCGCTCCGATACCTTCGGTTCTGGCCAGCGCTATATAAAACCTCTTAAATAACTGTGTGCAGATAGAAATAGAAACACATTATCCCGTGATCAAGGTCCAAGTGACTGGACCGAAATGCGTAGGGCATGGCAAACATCTAATAAATCCGCCTTAATCCTGAAAAGCAAGTGAGTGCATTCTGCTCTCTTGCTGCAAGCAAAATTATCCTCATACATGCCGGCGTGGCTCTGCCAGTAAGAAACACACCGCCCTCATCAAAAGAGCGCCGGCGTCAAACTACTAGGCGGAACTGTGTTTATATATATATAAATTCACTGAAAAAACCATAGGTTTCAGGGGCGTTATAGTTAGGTTTTGGCATTTAAAAAACCTTAGAAATTCACTGAAAAAATCATAGGTGTTAGGGGTGTTATAGTTAGCTGGACATTTCCCTCATGCAAAACCCTAGAAATTCCCCCGTTATAGTTAGTTCAGCTAACTATAACTCGCGGCCCCGCATTGCACTGCTGATAGCGTCACATATTACATCACTTATGACATGGTCAGTGACATCACTCATGACATCACTGATGGCATCTCAAATGACATCACTGATGACATCACTGATGACATCATCCAGTGAGTATGTGTTTCTGTACAGTTTTAATATGGTTAATATATATAGGGAAAGGTCTGTTGAAGAATGAGTGGGTGTACAAGTGTGTGAATGGATGATTTTCTAGGTGCGTAACTGACTCTATAAGTGAGTCATTAAATGTATCTTACTGCAGACTAGTGACTAAACTGTGTGAATGTCTGTATGTGTCTGTGTGTAGGTGTATAATTGGCTGCATGGTTTTGTGAATAGCTATATGAGTATCTATATGGGTTATTGATTGGTTGTCTGAGTATCTCTATGGGTGCCTGAGTGTTTGTGTGGGTAGGGTGTGTGTGACTCTATGCATAGATGTGTGAGTGGGTGATTCCATGGGTGCATGGTTTTAAGAGTGCATCTGTGATGGACTGTATGGTTGGGTGAATGTATGTATGGGTGTGTTAGGGATTGAATGTATATCTCACTGGTACATGTGTGACTAACTACATATGTGAAAGGCAGTATATATGTGTGTAAGAGTATATAAGTGGGTATATGTGAGAGTGTGTGATTGTGAGAATGGCTGTATGGATGAGTGTGTGCTTGTATTAATGATTGTATAAGAGCGTAAGAATGTGGTACTATTTTTATGAGTAAGTGAACTTGAGTGTGTTTAACTGTATAGGTGAGTAAATTGGACTATGTTTCATTACTTGCACGACTGACTAGGTGTGTCAGTACCTCAATGGATGATTGGCGGTGTGTGAGTATCTATATAGGTGTATTACTGCATATGATAGACTTGTACGGAGTGACTGTAAGTATGAGTGACTGTACAGGTGAGTGAGTGGAGGTGTATGTAGACCTAAGAGTTAATGAGTGGGTGTGTAGTTATTGGTATTGGAGTATCTATGGGTTTCAAAATGGCCGCCTGAAATTTTGAGTCGGTGTATCAAAGGTTATATTAGGGTGTGAGAAGATGCACTAATTTATCACATGGATGATGTCATCAGTGATGTCATCAGTGATGTCATTTGAGATGTCATCAGTGATGTCATCAGGGATGTCACTGACCATGTCATGAGTGATGTAATATGTGACATCATCAGCAGTGCATTGCGGGGGCGCGAGTTATAGTTAGCTGAACTAACTATAACGGGGGAATTTCTAGGGTTTTGTATGGGGGAAATGTCCAGCTAACTATAACGCCCCTAAAACCTATGGTTTTTTCAGTGAATTTCTAAGGTTTTCTAAATGCCAAAACCTAACTATAACGCCCCTGAAACCTATGGGTTTTTCAGTGAATTTCAAAGGTTTTTTAAATGCCAATTCCTAACTATAACGTGCATGAAACCTATAGTTTTTTCAGTGAATTTCAAACGTTTTGTAAATACTAATTCCTATCTATAACTTATCTCTAAAGCTATCCTGTTTAATGATTTTCATTGGATTTCTATATTTTTCAACTTCAGTGTGTCAATTTCATTAATTATGTTTTTTTAAATACTATTTTATCACCATTTTTTCAATTAATTCTTTTAAAAATGAAAAAATATTATTTGTTTCTATTGGGTTTTTTAAAAATATTTTTAAAACTATTTTTAAACTATATTTTTAAAACTTTATGTTTTATTTTATTTTTTAAATTTTTTGGGGATTCGCGCACCCTATGCGCACCGTTCTCGATCCCTACGCGAAAGCATCCGTGCACGGTATGTGTTGGGTACGTGTTTTCAATGCGACCGGTACGCGACTCCAAGTCTATACGCGACATGTACGATGTACTTAACGCGACGCATGCGCGCTTCCGCGATGCTTCATATGCGTGTATGACGCGATGGGTGCGCGGATCCAGCTAAATATTTAACATTTAAAAAAACATATATATATGTATTTCATGTGAATATTAATTGAACACAAACTCTAAACTAGTCTTAAAAGTAATATATTTTTACATCTAATCCTACATTTCTTTTTAATTGAATTTCGCGGATGCACGCTGGGTGCGTGATGCGTAAGCGCAGGGTGTGCGGATCCCATGTGACCTGCAAAAAAGAGATTTGATTGGTTCATTACACTTCCTATTCTAACTATTGAAAGACCCCACCCATTTCAATCATTCTTCTTTGAGCTTCTTTGGAGGAACATCTTACACCTTAGAACTAGAAATAACTTTTTGGGGAAGATTTCCACAGCTGCAATTTTTCTGAAGACAATGGCTTCTGCACAGCAGCCACCATCAGAATCAGATCATTCGTCCGATGAGGAATTTGTTATGGAACCTCCACGCACAGAAAGATACACCTTTGTGGTGTGGAAATTTTTTACCTTCCCAGAAGGACAAAATAAAACTAATTCAACTAAAGTGACATGTAAAATATGTCAAACAGTGCTTTCCAGAGGAGATCAATCAAAAAAATACTCTTGTGGGACTGCGAGTATGTTAAAACACCTGAAGACTCTGCATCCCATGAACCTGGCCAAGCAGGAATGCAGAAGACTCCGACAGCAGCCTCAGCCAGCAGTGGCAAGCACTTCTGCAGCATCACCATCGAGCACTCACCCGGACATACGTCCAGAATTTGGAAAACTAAAAATTTGTTGCATTAAATGCAACAAACTACTATGTTACAGCGAGCAGTCAATTGAACTAATCTGCCGAGCGCAGCAAAACCACAAGTGCTAAACTTTGTGTTTATTTTATTTTTTGCAGAAGTTGACTGTTTTGTTCCTCCTGTTGTCTTTTTTCCTTTTGAAAAAAACAAAAAATAACAAAATTGTTCCAAAAAGTACAAAAAAAGAAAGAAAAAAAAAAAAAAGTTCTTCTAACAACTAACTTTCCTGGTTTAAAAAAAGAGCTATATTTGTTTATTTGTCTGTGAAAGTTTAGATGAATGTATGTGTAGTACATAATTGACTGAAAGAATGCATTAGTAGCGTATGGTGAATGTATGAGTGCAGAACTATGAAGTAGTGCTGCAGCATCAAACCGTAACCTCATTAACTACAGTGAGCTGTAGTAGTTCCGAAGCACAGGGATGCGATATATGTACATAAATATGTTGCAAATCTATGCTTCTCTCTGCACGGCTGCTTAAACTGCAGCCATGTGGTGACACAGGCACCCTTGCACCATAGTGCAAGGATATCTGTGTCATGTGCTGTTTGTTTTTGTGCAGGAAGACACACCTTCCTGCACAAAAACAATCAGTAAAGGCATTTTTCTCCTTCAATGTATGCTGAGCATTTTAGCATGCATTGAAGATGTAAAAATGTGGAGAAATGAAAACAATTCTCCTTGTTGTGCTTTCCTACACCAATTTTAGAATGGTGCAGCATTCACACACAATTCGAGTTTTATGATTTCTGACAAATCTAGACATGTGTCTTGTTCTATGAGTATTCAGTGCAATCATGCACAACAACACTTATAGAACACCCTTTCAACGCAAACTGGTGTGCATGATGAGGTTGTATTTACATGGAGTATAAAAAGTGCACAGAGTGCCTTTTCCTCTCTTTGTAAATATGACAGCGTGTCTTGCGCAATAACTATGTTACAAAAAGTGACATATTTCCAGTTTAAAAATTCCTTGCGAATGATAGAAGGTAAGCACAGAGTTTTGTCTGCAAAGATGTTCAAAGAAGAATGATTGAAATGATTGTGGTCCTTCAATAGGTACAATGGGAAATATTATGAACCCATCAAATCTCTTTTTTTGCAGGTCACATGATATCTGATTATGGTCAGATTTCAAAACTACATAGGTATAACCAGAGTATTTTTAGAAACGTGTTTCAACTTTGTAAGTTCTTGCAGACCACCTCATTCTGCATATTGAGACTTAGTTAAACTTACCTTCACAGTAATAGCAATAAAAAATGGTATACATTTTTTTCAGATTTTCATTGCAATCTAAATTCATATAAATTGCTTATTTTTAAATTTGGATCTGTGAAAGAAAAAAAAAAATTATAACCTGTAATAATACATTTTTTACAACACAGCATAATTTCCACAAAGTAATTTGTTTGCCTTTTTTGCTGTTCTCAGAATATATTAAATTTCACTAAAAATAGTGATTTCAATGGTACTCATCACTTAAAGCGGGCAAAAAAAAACCAATCAAAAAGATTGTTAAAAAAACCCCAACATGCTATTCTCAACAAAATACCACAAGATACAAATCACAGATATATAAAATGCTTACAGCTAACAAAATGTTCTAAGTTTAACTTACAAAAACTGTAAATGTTGTCGCTTTAAAATATTCACCGAATCTAAGGATGAATTTTTGGAGGACGCACCACGCCCACAACGTTTTTCTTCAGTGGTGTGGAGGGGCAAACAAAGACCAATGCCACCATAGTCACGTGCAAGATATGCAAAAGAGTTCTGTTGCAAGGGGATCCTAACAAGAAATACTTGCACGGCAAGTATGATGAAACACCGAAGGACCCTTCATCAAAACAATCTTGCACGAGAAGAGTGCAAACAGATGAGAAACACTCCTGTTCTGTATCTGTAAAAAAGAATCACAAATAAATGTATATTAATAACTTTCAAATGTATACTATTCCATTACTGTACAAACACATTTTATATAAAAACTGACTAAGAAACTATAGCCCTGAACCACAAGTGTGACGATGGTTAAAACACTACATGCATAGTGCATACTACTTTGTAGCAGTTCATGCCCTAAAGCCTACCTCACTAAAAGACGACATGCTAACTGACTGAATGATTACAGTACTATAAGGAGACACACTGGGTGAGTGACAGGGTGTTTGCTAGAAGTGTATGAATACTGACTGGGGAATTGAAGATGTGAAAGACAACTGTGTAGGTGGTTAGAGGCCTGCATGCATAGTGAATAGGCATTTGTAGCAGTCTATGTGCTAAGGCCTGGCTCACTGCATGAGTACTTGGGAACTGACGGAATGATTAGAGTACAGCAAGGAGAGTGCCTGGCTGAATTAATAAGTGGTTGGCTTTTGACACAGTGAATGGATTAGTACTTGGTACTGAATGGGTCACTAGAGGAGTGCAAAGGGAGTGCAGGATGTTTGCTGGACTGTATGGATACTGACTAGGGAATTGAAGATGTGAAAGACAAGTGTATAGTATGTTAGAAGACTGCATGCATACTGCATAGACATTTGAAGCAGTCTATGTTGTAATGTATGGTTCACAACATGAGTACTTGGAAACTGACTAAATCATCAGACTACTGCTAGGACAGTGCCTGGGTAATACTTTTACATTTTCAGTTCTGGCACAGTGAAGAGAATAGTACACAATGCTGCACTTTAGTGTCAAACCCTGACTCATTTTATCAATGCATAAGCAAAGACTAGCTTCTAATGCTACTAAAACTTGACACCATGACCGATTTTAAAACAGTTATCTGTCAGCAAATACATGATGTTACCAAACAGTTCTATCACAATCCTTACCCAAATGTACACAGACTCACAGTGTGCTTTTAGACAAGCAACACTATCCCTAGCAGTTCACCAAAACTCATTCACTAGACTAGAAGAGGTAAGGGTAATGCACACAATCTACACATTTAAGTACAGCACATTAGTTTCAAAGCATGACTCATTTAATCAACGCATAAGCAAAGACTGGCTTCTAATGCTACTAAAACTTGACAACATGACAGGTTTTAAAAGAGTTATCTGTCAGAAAATACACGATGTTACCAAATGCTTCTCTCACAGTGGTTCCCAAATGCACACAAACTCACAGTGTGATTCTAGACAAGCAACACTATCCCTAGGAGTTTACCAAAAATCATTCACTACTGTGGAAGTGGTAAGGGAACTGCACACAATCTACATATTTCAGGACTGCACGTTTGTGTCAAAGCCTAACTCATTTAATCAACGCATAAGCAAAGACTGGCTTCTAATGCTACTAAAACTTGACAACAAGGCAGGTTTTAAAACAATTATCTGTCAGCAAATACACAATGTTACCAAATGCTTCTCTCACAGTGGTTCCCAAATGCACACAGACTCACAGTGTGATTCTAGACCAGCAACACTATCCCTAGCAGCTTACCAAAACTCATTCACTACTGTGCAAGGGGTAAGGAGACTACACACAATCTACATATTAAAGTACAGCACATTAGTGTCAAAGCATGAATCATGTTATCAATGCATAAGCAAAGACTGGCTTCTAATGCTCCTAAAACTTGACAACATGACAGGTTTTAAAAGAGTTATCTGTCACCAAATACACAATGTTACCAAATGCTTCTCTCACAGTGGTTCCCAAATGCACACAGACTCACAGTGTGATTCTAGCCAACAACCACTATCCCTAGGAGTTTACCAAAAATCATTCACTACTGTGGAAGTAGTAAGGGAACTGCACACAATCTACATATTTCAGGACTGCACTTTTGTGTCAAAGCCTAACTCATTTAATCAACGCATAAGCAAAGACTGCCTTCTAATGCTACTAAAACTTGACAACATGACAGGTTTAAAAACAATTGTCTGTCAGCAAATACATGATGTTACCAAATGTGTCTCTCACAGTGGTTCCCAAATGCACACATACTCTCCGTGTGATTCTAGACAAACAACACTATCCCTTCCACTATACCAAAACACATTTCTTCATCTAGAAGGAGTACTACATTTTAATATAGAAACATAACTCATTTCACAAATTCATACACAATGACTGGTTTCTAATTCTACCAAAATATAAAAACAGCACAGTTATCTGTCTGCAAACACATGAAAAACACAAATGCTTATCACAGAATGGGTTCTACATGCACACACACTGTCAATAAGATTGTATAGAAAAAAAGTACTCCCTACACTTTAGCAGGAGAAATACATTAGTCTGATTAAAATCAAAATAGTCTACATACATCCCCTTACAATTAAATAACTCACCTTTCAAGTTGTTTTGTAGATTAAGAAGTATATCAGTCACACACCAGATTTTCTTTTACAGAATCTCTGCACTGTGCACCTCTCAGCAAAAACAAAGAATGGAAAAGTTTCCCTTTCATTTTCCACACATATACATGTAATCATCAAATCACAATCCTTCACACATAAATTCAAAAGCAAACACACATTTCTATTGGTTAAACATTTCAACCCTTTCCAAATTAAATACATTTCAACCCTTCCCCCAATCTGCCTTCTGCCTGTTACCATAGACACAGGTCATGGAATACTGCACTGAGCACACAGGTCACAAGTTAAGCACACAATGTTGCTAAACAAGACAGCAAGTGTGCTTGACTTTTCAGCTTATCATATATAATGTTCCTTACAATCAGTTTTTGTTAACCAATAAGAATCATGCCTTTAAAAAACAGAAATATACACCCTACCTTTCAGTGTAGAAAGTTGTCATACAACCAATGATTTCTTGTCTTTTTTCACATTTTTTTTCCTTGGATACGCGCACCCAACGCGAGAAGATATGTGCACCAAATGCAATAGAATGTGCGCATCATGCACGCATTCTGCCGTTTTTTTTTTTTAAAAAGGGGGCCCCAGGAGGTCCTTCTGGGACCCCTAAGCACCTCTACAGGGTCAGAGTATTTCCACTCTGCTCCCTTTATATGTTTTACACACTTATTCCCCTTGCTTCTTCAGCCTCGCTTCTACCGAGGCAGAAAATGGCCGCCAACAGTTCCTGGTTTCGAATGTAGACAGACACTCGACAGCCAATTAGCATTCAGCGCGCGATCGGGAGGGTGCGCGCTCGGTTCGGGGAGGGTGCGCTTACGGTGCGGGTAGGGTCCGCGGATCCTTCCCGGCCATAGATATATATGTACTTTTAACTCTAATTTTCTCAGGAACTACTGAACGGATTCACACCATTTATGCAAAAGGCACGAGTCTGAACTGAGGACTACCTCTTTGCCAAATTTGGTGCAATTCCATTCAGCGGTTCGGGCTGTAGCTGCGACAACAGATTCTATTGGAAATTGCATGGGGAAAACGCATTTTGGGACCCCCCTTTTTTCTCAGACCTCGCTTGATGAATCACCACAAAACTTTCTGGGTAGGAGCTGAGCGGCGGAGCTGGCCAAAAGTTTGGAAAATTTTGCGAAGATTCGTCAACCGGCGCCAGACTTATTGGGAATAGAATGTTGCGGATTTCCTATGGAAATAGGTCCTAACTATAACTATCTACAGGCGACCGTCAGTAGATAATATATATATCTATATTCACTTAAAAAACCATAGGTTTCACATATGTTAAAGTTAGCTGTACATTTCACTCGTAAAAAACCAATGAAATTCCACGTTATAGTTAGATCAGGTAACTATAACTTGCGCGCCCACAATAAACTGCTGATGACGTCACATATTACATCACTCATGACATGGTCAGTGACATCACTCTTCACATCAATGATGACATCTGAAATGACACATTGTGGATTGCGGTCGCGCAAGTTATAGTTACCTGATCTAACTATAACGTGGAATTTCATTGGTTTTTTACGAGTGAAATGTACAGCTAACTATAAAATGTGTGAAACCTATGGTTTTTTAAGTGAATTTGCAAGGTTTTTTAAATGCTAATTCCTAACTATAGCGTGTGTGAAACCTATGGTTTTTTCAGTGAATTTGTACGGTTTTTTAAATGCTAAGTTATGTATTTATTTTTTATTTTTTTTTCTGGTTTTTCACCGTGCGCACACCCTGCGCGCACGGTGCGCGCGCTGTGGGCACTCGGTGCCCTTCGCGCACCGAGCCCCCACGTTGCGTAGTTCATACCGTGCGCGCCTCGCCTTTTTTTACACAGTAACAATTTTTTTTTCTCCCTTGCGGGTCCTTCAATTTATGTAATAAATGTGATTGTTATTTCGTTTTTTTTTTTTATTATTTTTTTTTGCCGTGCGCGTACGGTAAGTTTACCGTACGCGCACTCCGCGACTTTTTTTTAAAATTATTAAATGTATTTTTCGTACTTTTTGGTCCTTCGTGGACCCCCTGACAAACGCTAGGGGGTCTGCAACTCTCTTCGTTGCCCCCTTTTCACGTTATCCACCTTTGTTTTTCAGTGCGAGAGACACAAAATGGCGGCCGACACTTTCTGATTTCGACCGATTCGAATGTTTACAGTCATGTAACCACCAATCAGAATTGAGCTCGCGCACGGCACCGTACGCGTACGGTAAGCTTACCGCTTACAGATATATATATTGATTTAAATGCTATTTTCTCAGGACCTACTGAACAGATTTACACCAGACCTGCAAAAGGCACATCTCTGACTACCTCTCTGCCAAATTTCAAGTAATTCTGTTCAGCCGTTCGGGCTGTAGCTCGGACTAAAGGTCCTATGGGAAAATGCATGGGGAAAATGCGTTTTGGGACCCCCCTTTTTTCTCAGCCCCCGCTTGACGAATCCCCCCGAGACTTTCAGGGTCGGAGCGGAGCGGAGCGCCCCACCTATTTTGAAAATTTCGCGAGGATTCGTCAACCGGCGCCAAAGTTATTCCAAATAGAATGTTGCGGATTTCCTATGGAAACACGGTCCTAACTATAACTATCTACTGGCGACCGCCAGTAGATAATATATAAAAATATATGTATATATATATATATATATATCAAGCTCCTGGTTGACACACGCAGTTTGGAAGGCACTCGAGCAGCTGCGTAAGGCTCAACCTGTTCCTTAAATCACTGGTACGGGCAGCATCCGCCTGCAAGCAGAAATAAATGCAAATCACTTTTTTGCCTGACGCGTTTCGTTTATTAACTTCTTCAGAGGCAGTACCATGATGAACACTCCCCCATCGCTTTTAATGTCCATTTCATCTGCCACGCCCAGATGGGCTGTCCGAATGGAACTGTGGTGATTGCTGGGAAATGGAGTGTCCGAAATCAATCCTCAGATGGAAGCACATTTCTTTAAGCTCTGGATGAGCCCCCACAAGCGTTACTGTCCTCAATCCAGCGCAGTTGCCCCATGATCAGGTAGGTACCATCCACATGGCCCCCAATGTTCGCGGGGTGGTGCCCTTCCGACGGCCGTGTCGCCGCCAAAACATCAAGCTCCTGGTTGACACACGCAGTTTGGAAGGCACTCGAGCAGCTGCGTAAGGCTCAACCTGTTCCTTAAATCACTGGTACGGGCAGCATCCGCCTGCAAGCAGAAATAAATGCAAATCACTTTTTTGCCTGACGCGTTTCGTTTATTAACTTCTTCAGAGGCAGTACCATGATGAACACTCATCATGGTACTGCCTCTGAAGAAGTTAATAAACGAAACGCGTCAGGCAAAAAAGTGATTTGCATTTATTTCTGCTTGCAGGCGGATGCTGCCCGTACCAGTGATTTAAGGAACAGGTTGAGCCTTACGCAGCTGCTCGAGTGCCTTCCAAACTGCGTGTGTCAACCAGGAGCTTGATATATAGATATATATATATATATATATATATATGTTTAGTGAAAAAAACCATAGGTTTCACACATGTTATAGTTAACTGGACCATTGAAATTGCCCCGTTATAGTTAGTTCAGCTAACTATAACTCGCGCGCCCGCAATGCACTGCTGATGACGTCACATATTACATCACTCATGACATGGTCAGTGACATCACTCATGACATCACTGATGACATCTCAAATGACATCACTGATGACATCACTGATGACATCATCCAGCGAATGTGTGTTTTTCTGAAAATTAAATATGTTTTATATATGTATATCTCAAGGTCGATGGAAGAATAAATGGGTATATAAGTGTCTAAATGGATGAATTGTTTTTGAAAAATTGATTGTATTACTGACTGATTAAGTGTATCTTAGTGAATACATGGCTTAGTGAGTAATGTTTAAATATGTAAATATCTGTATCAGTCTCTCACTTTGTGTATAAGTGGCTGCATGGGTTGGTGTGTAGCTACATGAGTGTCTAAATAGGTTATTAGTTGGTTTTTTGAGTATCAGTATGAGTGTGAGTGTGAGTGTCTGGTTCGGTGAGGGGTATTACGTAGTGCATGGGTGCATGAATGAGTGACTCATTGTTTGTATGTGTTGAAGACAGCATGTGTGCAGGACTGTATGGGTGGATGAGTGTATGTATGGGTGTGTTAGTGAGTGAATGACTGTCTCAATAGTGTCTTTATGTGTAACTACATATGTTTTAAACTAGTATATGTGACTATTGGTGTATATATGTGAGTATATGTGAGAGTGAGAGATTGAAAGAGTTCCTGTATGAATAAGTATGTGTTTCTATAAGTGATTGTTTAAAAGACTAAGTATGCGTAAGTTTCCGTAGAAGTAAGTGTGGTGGTGTGTGTATAACTGTATATGCAAGTAAATGTATGTTTGATTCTTTATTAGCATGACTAACTATGTGTGTGAGTACCTCTATGGATGAGTGGCATTGTGTAACAGGATGTATACGTGTATGAGTACATATGATGAGTGAGTACATGTATGAGTGACTGTATAGGACTGTTGGTGAATGAGTGGATGTGTATTTGGATCTTAGAATTACTGTATAGGTTGTTGTAACTGGTATTGGTATGTCCATTGTTTTTAAAATTTTAATTTCTATTTTTGATTGTGTGTATCAAAGGTTATATTAGGGGAAGAGGAGGTCTGCCACTCTATCACAAGGATGATGTCATCAGTGATGTCATCAGTGATGTCATTTGAGATGTCATCAGTGATGTCATGAGTGATGTCACTGACCATGTCATGAGTGATGTAATATGTGACGTCATCAGCAGTGCATTGCGGGCGCGCGAGTTATAGTTAGCTGAACTAACTATAACGGGGCAATTTCAATGGTTTTTTACGAGTAAAATGTCCAGTTAACTATAACATGTGTGAAACCTATGGTTTTTTTCACTGAATTTCTAAGGTTTTTTAAATGCTAATTCCTAACTATAACGTGTGTGAAACCTATGGTTTTTTCACTGAATTTCTAAGGTTTTTTAAATGCTAAGTCCTAACTATAACGTGTGTGAAACCCATGGTTTTTTCAGTGAATTTGCAAGGTTTTTTAAATGCTAATTTTGTTTTTTTTCTTCTATTTTTTTAAACATATTTTTATTTTAATTTTCTATCCTTTTTTAAAGACTATGGTTAAATTTTTAAAATTCTATAATATGTTTTTTTTAAATATATTTTATAAAATAAACATGTAAAATTTATTAGCAATACATTTTTTCCTTTTTTTTAAATTTTTTTTTAGTACGCGTACCGTAAGCTTACGGTAAGCGTACGGTTTACGCAACGTCCGCAATTTATCTACGCTGTTTGCGTAGAGTTACGCAATTTGCGTAGCCGCGTGTCCTCCGCGTGGGACGCGTACGCGTGTACGCTACACGCGCACGTTACGCGGAAGTGCCGGGGAGTGACTGTTATGCGCATGCGCGCAAGCGCGTGTCTTTTTTACGCGCATGCGCACTTTTGCCGTAAGCGTACCGTAAGCGTACCGTAAGCGTACGGTAGGTCATGTGATCATGAAACACAACTTTTGATTGGTTGAAACTACTTTCAGTTCTAGAACTCTCCTACACCACACCCATTCCCCTCATTTCTGCTTGTGATCCCTGGGGAGAAGGAGCTGGTTTGTCTTTGGGATACGATGGCAGAACAGCAGAGCTCTTCTGATAGTGAGGCTAGCACTAGCAGCACTGTCTTGAGGCAGAGATCGAGGAAACAAAAGCCCTCTTATGTATGGGATTATTTTACTTTTCCTGAAGGCCAGCAAAAGGTGAATGCACCCTTAGTAACTTGCAGGCTGTGTCAGCGTGTACTTTCTAGAGGTAATCCTGACAGGAAGTATTCCTTTGGGAATCACACCATGAAGAGACACCTCAAGGATGTACACAAAAGGACACATGGTCATCTTTTTGGAGGTAACTCTTCAGAAAGACAAGCAAGTACATCCACAGCACCTCAGCCTGGACCATCATCTGCAGAGCTGACTCCTTCTTCTGCAGGTCAGGTGAGCCCTTCATCTGTGGGGGGAGAATCACCTTTTGCTGGCCCTCTGGAAATGAACCCTCGATTTCGAAGGGTTGATATTCGATGCGCCTTTTGTCAAGATCTAATTTGCCATAGGGAGACCAGTGTTTCCCTAGTGAACAACAAAATAGATCAGCACATTTGTTGCTTTGAATAATTTTCCCATGCTTTCTTTCCTCTGTCCCTGCATGAACACAACGGTTCTTTTAAGAGCCAACCTTATCTTTCATCTTTTTTTTACATATGTTTTTAAAAACTTTTTTTTTTTTTTTTTTACCGTACGCGTACGGTGCACATACTTTTTTTTTTTTTTAAAAAAACCCACTAAAAATCAATTATCACATTACAAGGTCTTTGAGAGTACAATTATTATTATTGACTTACCATACCCACTCAAAAAAATATTTATTCATTTGTTTTTTTTAAAAATTGCTTTAAAAATGGTTCTCTGCCTGTAATTCCTATTTGCACACAGAGTCATGTTTTCACATTAGTCCCAAAACGAAATTTCTTTGCCAATTTGAAAGCACACTTACTGCTCTTTTTTTTTTGGGCAAGTGAAAATCACTTTTACAGACTGACACATTATGAAACCACTTTTTTCGATTTTCTTAAATGCACATGTCCAAACTTCTTTTTCAGACCACCTCCATGTGTAACCTGGGTGGCTGCCTACACTCCAGCAAGGGCAACCAGCCTTAGTGATGCTGAATGTATTTGCATTACAGACTGAAACCTGAAAACCCCACTCGCTTGTAAATACTGTGCATGATTATACATGGCAAGCACATGGGTGTGTGCTAAGAGTCTGCTTCTTCCCCCAAAAAATCGCTCCCCCTTTCCATCTAATGCAACTGTGAAATCACCAGAGCAATACGCAATAAATCTCTGCCTATAATTCCTCTCTGCACACAGAGTCATGTTTTCACATTAGTCCCAAAACGAAATTTCTTTGCCAATTTGAAAGCACACTTACTGCTCTTTTTTTTTGGCCAAGTGAAAATCACTTTTACAGACTGACACATTATGAAACCACTTTTTTCGATTTTCTTAAATGCACATGTCCAAACTTCTTTTTCAGACCACCTCCATGTGTAACCTGGGTGGCTGCCTACACTCCAGCAAGGGCAACCAGCCTTAGTGATGCTGAATGTATTTGCATTACAGACTGAAACCTGAAAACCCCACTCGCTTGTAAATACTGTGCATGATTATACATGGCAAGCACATGGGTGTGTGCTAAGAGTCTGCTTCTTCCCCCCAAAAATCGCTCCCCCTTTCCATCTAATGCAACTGTGAAATCACCAGAGCAATACGCAATAAATCTCTGCCTATAATTCCTCTCTGCACACAGAGTCATGTTTTCACATTAGTCCCAAAACGAAATTTCTTTGCCAATTTGAAAGCACACTTACTGCTCTTTTTTTTTTGGCCAAGTGAAAATCACTTTTACAGACTGACACATTATGAAACCACTTTTTTCGATTTTCTTAAATGCACATGTCCAAACTTCTTTTTCAGACCACCTCCATGTGTAACCTGGGTGGCTGCCTACACTCCAGCAAGGGCAACCAGCCTTAGTGATGCTGAATGTATTTGCATTACTGAGTCCAACCTCAAACCCTTAAACTATTCTTTTTTTTTCCAGTACACCTTAATTTATTGTGAAAACATACTCCATATTATTTTACATGTTCCTCACATTTAAATTTCTCCCAAAACAGAAAATGATAAACGCAACTACAACAAAAAGAATTTCCATTTCTATTATTCATTTCTTAAGTTACCACATACATCCCCTCTCAAACTCTAAACTCACCTTTAAAATTAGTTAGTTGTGAAAGAAATGTGACACTCAAACAGCAGATTATCAGAGCCAGGATGTCTGTTATGTTCACCTCTCTCCTCTCAGCAGAACCAGATAATGGCAAACTTTCCCTCTATTTTTCCACACATATACATGTAAGTTTCAAATCTCAGTGCTTCCCCCTTTTTTTCAAATGTAATCACACATTTCTATTGGTTGAAAACCAACCCTTTTCCAAAAGTACCCTGCCCCCAACTTGACTTCTGCCTAGTACCCTTCCCCCAACTTGACTTCTGCCTGCTACCATAGCAACAGCTCATGGAACACTGCTGTGTGGAGTTAGGTCAGAAGTTCGCCACACAATGTTTCAATTCCACAGAGCAAGAGTGCTTGACTTTTCAAACCTAACAGCAAATCCATAGTACTGTTCTTTGGTAACACATTTTTTTGTACCAATACAAAACATGCTTCTATTAGTTTACACATACAGCCTAGTTTTTATTCTAGAATGGTATGAAACAGCCAATCAGTTCTTTTTGTTTTGAAAAAAATATGTATGCCTCCATTTCCAAACTGTCTTTCTTTTCATATTGCCATTCTACTGAAAGACACCTCCTGAGTGCATCCAGTTCTCCTTTGAAGATGTTCACAGTGTGGATTGTAGGGCACAGCTATGTCTTCTGGAGTGAAAAGTTTGCAGAGAAAACAGATATGGTGAGAGACCTTGCTTTGCCAAATGTAGATATTAAATGGATTGGTCAGAGAGGGTTAAAGTGGCACCAATTGATGCCATTGGTGAAATCCTTCATGCAAATCCAACACCCTGACCTCATAATAGTGCACTGTGGTGGCAATGACCTAGGCACTTTGACTGGGGTAGGTCTGGAAATGCTTATGAAGGAGACCTTTGCACAACTGTTTTCACTTTTCCCTAAAACTGCCTTTGTGTTTTCTAACATATGCCAAAGGCAAAAATGGAACTGGTCCAATCATTTCTGTCCGCAGATTGACAAAGCAAGAAAGCACGTCAACAAATCTGTTTCTGCTTTCCTCCGTGACTATGGTATGGGTGCCATTTACCACAACAACTTGCGTTTTGACATGCAAGACATTTATAGAGGAGACGGTGTGCACTTCAATGATAAAGGGAACAGAGTCTTCCTCTTGAACCTTAGACTCTGCATCGGTACTTACTTGTAGGTACCACTAAAAAATCATTTCATAAACACAACGGCTCTTTTTAGAGCCCCCTAATATCTAAACACTTAAATCTGAATTTCATTTTTTTTTTTTTTTTTTTTTTACCGTACGCTTACCGTAAGCTTACCGTACGCGTACCCCGTGATTTTTTTAAAAATCAATAAATGTTTTCTTTGTACTTTACAGTCCTTCTTTGACCCCCTCACAAATGTAAGGGGGTCTGTAACTCTCCTCATTGCCCCCTTTTCTTGTTTTCACTCTTTTTTTTCTGAGTGAAACACACAAAATGGCGGCCGCCGCTTCCTGGTTTCGGCCGATTCGAATGTTTACTAAGATCTAACAGCCAATCAGAATCGCGCTCTCGCACGCCACCGTACGCGTACCGTAAGCTTACCGTAAGCGTACGGTAAGCGTACCGTAAGCGGGCTCAGATATATATATTGATTTAAAGGCTATGTTCTCAGAATCTACTGAACAGATTTACACCAAACCTACAAAAGGCACTTCCTTGACCTGAGGACTACCTCTCTGCCAAATTTCTAGTAATTCTGTTCAGCCGTTCGGGCTGTAGCTCGTTCTAAAGGTCCTATGGAAAAATGCATGGGAAAAACGCGTTTTGGGACCCCCCTTTTATCTCAGCCCCCGCTTGACGTATCCCCCCGAGACTTTCAGGGTAGGAGCGGAGCGTAGCGCCCCACCTATTTTGAGAAATTCGCGAGGATTCATCGACCGGCGCCAAAGTTATTCAAAATAGAATGTTGCGGATTTCCTATGGAAAAGGGGTCCTAACTATAACTACCTACTGGCGACCGCCAGTAGGTAATATATATATATATATATATATATATATATATATATATATACATATATATATATATATATATATCGCTCCAAACTACACCTTTTCTCTGGTGCACTCGCGGGCGGATGCCTCAATCACAGGGGTGTACCCGTGTATTTGAATTATCACTCCTGATCCCAGGATAGTTTTCCTGAATGAAGAGGTATTCACGGGGTGAGTTTTAAAGATTTATTTATTTTTTTACTCGGTCAAACAAACACGTTTTGGCTGGTTGCCTTCTTCGGTGTCATCAGACGCCGCCGGAAATGCCACTCTAATTATACACATATAAATCATTGAAAGTAGAAACGGACATTAACTCATACACCCCGTTACTCAATACAACAGCATTACCCCATCTTGGTATGATGCTTTTGCAAATGCATAATTATAGCGGTTGACTGATCAAAATGTGTCTCAGCCACCTAGTTGGATTACATAATCCAAAATTGTAAATCACCGTAATTTAGCCCTGTGTGGGCATGTGTTTCTTACAACATGATGCCGCCATAATATTAAGCCCTGTATGGGCAATGAATCACATCCAAACATGTTGTATAGTGAGATTTAAACGAGAAAAGAAGAAGAAAATCTTAATACAGGAAAGAAAGAAGAAGAAAGACAGAAAGAGAAATACGGACAATCACACAAATTTCAAAGTTCAGACTTCAGAATCCACGTTTTCAAACTCCGAATTCTAAATTTACAACTTGAATAATCCTCAATTTCAAGATTCATAAATCCTTTACAATAATTTTGAAGGATTCCTAAAGAATTCCCCCATTTTATCCTAGGTGTACCGATAACTCTTCACTGCTGTTCATTCCATTGGGTGACTTTGTCAGTATGTCTATTATAAATCGGGACTCCAACTTTCTCAATCTGATGGTTCTGCCCCTCCCTCTGATATTGGGCGGCACATGATCTAAGCGGAAATATGATAGGAGATCCCTATTACTATTGTGCATGCTGGTGAAATGTCGGGCCACCGGATAAGTCACATCCCTATTGGTGATGGCCTGCACATGCTCTAAAATGCGGACTTTCGTGAGGTGAATGGTCCTTCCTATATATTTCAAGTCGCAGGGGCACAATAGACAATATACAGTGGAAGAGGTGGTACAAGTCTTGAACTTCATGATGTATTTGGGTTTGTAAAGGCCTGGTCTCAAATATGATGATATTTTCTTGCTCTTGGTACATTCCTTGCACTTACCCCAATGATAAAACCCCTTTCAACGTATTTGAAAGGACTGTGGCTTCCTTCTCTAAATGGCTAAATACTAGATTATCCCTAAGGGACCTCGCTTTTCTGTAGGTCACTAAAGGTTGGGCCAGAGTGTCCTGGCTGATGACCTGATCTGTTTTGAGTATATGTCAGTTTTTTCGCAATATACCCTGAAGATCCACAGATCCACGCTGTAATTATGCATTTGCAAAAGCATGATACCAAGATGGTGTAATGTTGTTGTATTGAGAAACGGGATGTATGAGTTAAGAAAATAAATCTTTAAGACTCACCCCCTGTGAGTGCCTCTTCATTCAGGAATACTATCCTGGGAACAGGAGCGATTATATATATATAGAGAGAGGCGGACACTTGTCTAATCTATCTCAATGAATTAAAGAAGGAAAATTGGAATTTTGAAACCGCTTGTGGTGTATTTTCTGGGCATACAACAAAACTGTGGTCTGTACCTGTTCCAGAATCCCTCTGTGACATTGGAGGGTCAGGACTTTGTTCATATATATATATATATATATATATATATATATATATTACCTACTGGCGGTCGCCAGTAGGTAGTTATAGTTAGGACCACGTTTCCATAGGAAAACCTCAACATTCTATTTTGAATAACTTTGGCGCCGGTCGACGAATCCTCGCGAATTTCTCAAAATAGGTGGGGCGCTACGCTCCGCTCCTACCCTGAAAGTCTCGGGGGGATCCGTCAAGCGGGGGCTGAGATAAAAGGGGGGTCCCAAAACGCGTTTTTCCCATGCATTTTTCCATAGGACCTTTAGAACGAGCTACAGCCCGAACGGCTGAACAGAATTACTCAAAATTTGGCAGAGAGGTAGTCCCTAGGTCAAGGAAGTGCCTTTTGTAGGTTTGGTGTAAATCTGTTCAGTAGATTCTGAGAAAATAGCCTTTAAATCAATATATATATCTGAGCCCGCTTACGGTACGCTTACCGTACGCTTACGGTAAGCGTACGGTGGCGTGCGCGAGCGCGATTCTGATTGGCTCTTAGATCTTAGTAAACATTCGAATCGGCCGAAACCAGGAAGCGGCGGCCGCCATTTTGTGTATTTCACTCTGAAAAAAAAGAGTGAAAACAAGGAAAGGGGGCAATGAGGAGAGTTACAGACCCCCTTACATTTGTGAGGGGGTCAAAGAAGGACTGTAAAGTACAAAGAAAACATTTATTGATTTTAAAAAAAATCACGGGGTACGCGTACGGTAAGCTTACGGTAAGCGTACGGTAGAAAAAAAAAAAAAAAAAAAAATGAAAATCAGATTTAAGTGTTTAGATATTAGGGGGCTCTAAAAAGAGCCGTTGTGTTCATGAAATGATTTTTTAGTGGTACCTACAAGTAAGTACCGATGCAGAGTCTAAGGTTCAAGAGGAAGACTCTGTTCCCTTCATCATTGAAGTGCACACCATCTCCTCTATAAATGTCTTGCATGTCATAACGCAAGTTGTTGTGGTAAATGGCACCCATACCATAGTCACGGAGGAAAGCAGAAACAGATTTGTTGACGTGCTTTCTTGCTTTGTCATCGCACCGCGTGCCCACCGTGCGTGCACGGAACGAACTGCGTTAAGTGGGCGCGCACGCCACGAATGGCGTAAAGTAACTTAGCATTTAAAAAACCGTACAAATTCACTGAAAAAACCATAGGTTTCACACACGTTATAGTTAGGAATTAGCATTTAAAAAACCTTGCAAATTCACTGAAAAAACCATAGGTTTCACACATGTTATAGTTAGCGGAAATTTTACTGATAAAAAACCAATGAAATTCCCCCGTTATAGTTAGTGCAGGCAACTATAACTCACGCGACCGCAATCTTCTGCTGATGACATATGTGTCTTTATGAAAAAAAAATATTTGTAATATATGTATAGCTAAAAATGTATGGAAGAAGACATGGGCAAATAAGTGTCTAAATACAGTATTAGCATCAGCAGAGGATTGCGGTCGCGTGAGTTATAGTTGCCTGCACTAACTATAACGGGGGAATTTCATTGGTTTTTTATCAGTAACATTTCCGCTAACTATAACATGTGTGAAACCTATGGTTTTTTCAGTGAATATATATATATATATATATATATATATATATATATATATATATATATATATATATATATATATATATATATATATATATACATACTAGCTGTCTCAGGATTCTGACTCCCTTCTCATTTATTAGTACCAAGGTCTTATTTTCAAGTGTGTTTAGAATGATTTAGTGAGCAATTCATATTAACGCTACTATATAATATTTTATTATGCCGTAGCTGCCTTAAAATGTTAGATTATGAATAATACTAACTGTCATAGATTTCTAAATTCTCCTTTCGCTTACAATAAATAAATTAAAGTTTTTTCAATGTGTATTTAGAATGTGCAAGACTTCAATATTATACTTTCATCAAATTTTGAGAATAATATGCAGTTTATAAAGTTCGTAGTTCATATCTACGCTACCACGCAATATGCTATTGCTATTACCATGTCATAAGAAAATGATTTGAGACTCTATTAATTAATAATTATGAGACACTTTACTAATGCCATTCTTTTGGAATACTGTTCTCAGACCACAGTGGTATTAATTAGATTATTAATAACTATATTTATAGATCTTATCATGGATCGGTAGCAGAATTACCAAACAAACTAAACTTTATTACAAGATTTTGCGGAATATTATCATTAATGAGGTGAGATTATATATTTCTTCTTGGACAAATTCCAAGTGATTAGGATTTTAATTTTAAAACTAACTAACAATGGATCAACTTTATCTCTAGGAAATGGAACCATAATAGTGGGAAATCGCACCAATTATGAAGATTTTCTCTTAACGATTTAGAAAAGATATCTATAATGGAAGATGAGGTAAACTCAGCTCCTGTGTTAAATTTCACTATTAGGAAATGTGGATTTTTGATGCTTAAAATTAGCAAATTAAGATAGAAGACTGTCTAATAAAATGACAGGCCCTTTGTTCCTATTTTTTCCTATTTTTTCCTTTTTTCTTGTGCTCAACTGTGTATATTTTGTATCTTTCTGTATTTATTGTCTAAGAAAACATTACTGAATGTCATAGTACCCTTGTGTAGTATTATTATTATTTAAAATGTTTAATCATGGATATAAGGTTAAGATGAAGTAAGTGTATTAATTTTGTTTATATAACAGCCCTGAAGAAGCGCAGCTGGCGCGAAACACGTGTTTGCAATTTCTGTGATTCTCCTTTGTGACACTTTTGACTTCTAACAAGAAGCAAGAATAAAAACATCATGAAATAAATGAATGAGAAGACGAATCATCTGTGGAGCATTGAAAGTATTGGTCATTATAGTTCTCAGATGTTTTTGTGTTTAATGTTTTGAACAACACTGATGGGGACCAGTGTCTGAGATTAATAGCGCCGGGCAATTTACCTGTAACCCAACTTCTTTTCTGCATATATATATATATATATTCACTTAAAAAACCATAGGTTTCACACATGTTATAGTTAGCTGGACATTTCACTCGTAAAAAACCAATGAAATTCCCCCGTTATAGTTAGTACAGGCAACTATAACTCACGCGACCGCAATCCTCTGCTGATGACGTCAGATATTACATCACTGTATTTAGACACTTATTTACCCATGTCTTCTTCCATTAATCTTTAGCTATACATATATTACAAATATTTATTTTTCATAAAGACACATATGTCATCAGTGATGTAATATCTGACGTCATCAGCAGAGGATTGCGGTCGCGTGAGTTATAGTTGCCTGCACTAACTATAACGGGGGAATTTCATTGGTTTTTTTACGAGTGAAATGTCCAGATAACTATAACATGTGTGAAACCTATGGTTTTTTAAGTGAATTTGCAAGGTTTTTTAAATGAAAATTCGTAACTATAATGTGTGTGAAACCTATGGTTGTTTCAGTGAATTTGTACGGTTTTTTAAATGCTAAGTTATGTATTTATAATTTTTTTTTTTTTCAGGTTTTTCACCATGCGCGCATATATTATCTACTGGCGGTCGCCAGTAGATAGTTATAGTTAGGACCGTGTTTCCATAGCATATCTGAAAATTCTATTTTGAATAACTTTGGCGCCGGTTGACAGATCCTCGCGAAATTTTCAAAAGTAATGGGGCGCTCCGCTCAGCTCCTACCCTGGAAGTCTCGGGGTGATTTGTCAAGCGGGGGCTGAGAAAAAATGGGGGTCCCAAAACGTGTTTTCCCCATGCATTTTCCCATAGGACCTTTAGTCGAAGGTACAGCCTGAACGGCTGAACAGAGTTACTTGAAATTTGGCAAAGAAGTAGTCCTCAGGTCAGGGATGTGCCTTTTGCATATATGGTGTCAATCTGATCAGTAGCTCCTGAGAAAATTGCAGTTAAAAGTACATAAATATCTATAGGCGCGCACCGTGCGCGCACCGTGCCGTGCGCGAGCGTAATTCTGATTGGTGGTTACATGTCAGTCAACATTCGAATCGGTCGAAATCAGGAAGTGTTGTCCGCCATTTTGTGTGTGACAGTGAAAAAGAAAGGTGGAGAACGTGAAAAGGGGGCAGGGTACAGAGTTCCTGACCCCCTAGCTTTTGTCAGGGGGTCCCTGAAGGACCATGAAGGGTGAAAAAAACATTTTCTTTTTTTTTTAAATCGCACGGTGCGCGCACGGCGGAAAAAAAATCATAAAAAAAATAGAATAAAAAATCAAATTTAAGTGTTTAGATGTTAGGTGGCTCTAAAAAGAGCCGTTGTGTTAATTGAGGAACAGAGGAACAAAAAAATGACAAAAATTATAGGGTGCCGCACGTGTGCTGCTGTATCTTGCTCTCTATTAGGGGAATGCTGGTGTCCCCATAAGAGAGAAGAGCATTGCACGCATTGCACCGTATGTGCACCCTCTTAAACAGAGGGTGTATATCCAGAGGAACAGAAGCAGGTGAAGCTGCCGCCGCAGATGAAGTGCTCGGCTGCGCTGCCGATGATGTGCTCGGCTGAGCTGCTGCAGATGTGCTCGGCTGAGCTGCTGGTGGGTTTTCTCTAGCAGCTCGAGCATAAGCCACAGGATGTACATCTCTAACGTGCCTGATCATAGTGAAGATACTAAAAGAGTATTTTTGTTTAGGATCTCCTCTTGATAAGACACCATTACAAATAGTGCAGGTGACTTTTGGAGCATTCACCTTCTTCTGCCCCTCTGGAAAAGTGAAAAATTGCCATATAAAAGAGTTTTTCTGTTTCCTCTGTCTCTGTGGCACAAGGGTCTCCTGCTCACTTCCAGAAGATGACTGCTGCTCTGCCATTCTCAAGTACTGGAGTACTGGAAAAGCTGCTCAGCTCCTTCTCCCAGGGAATCAGAAGTAATAATGAGGGGAGTGGGTGTGGTGTTGGAAGTTTCTGGAACTGAAACTACTATAAACCAATGAAAAGTGTTGTTTCTTAATCACATGACCTGAAACTACTATAAACCAATGAAAAGTGTTGTTTCTAAATCACATGACTTGCCGTGCGCGCACGGTGCGCGCACGGTATGCGCACACGCAGCACGTACGCATGCGTGCACCGTGCGTGCACCGTCCGCGCAAGGTCAAAAACACTTAAAATAAAATAAATAATGTTTTAAGTGTTTATAAGTTTATAGAAGATATTAACTATGCTGTTCAACTCTATCCAAATAAAAATAAAAAAAACTGAGCCATTCCATATTACAGGATAAGGTTAATCTATAACTATATATATAGGTAGCTGATTGTAAAATAAATGTTTAAAAAATATAATAATACATTCATAAATTAGCATTTAAAAAACCTTGCAAATTCCCTTCAAAAAACCATAGGTTTCACACACGTTATAGTTAGGAATTAGCATTTAAAAAACTTTGCAAATTCACTAAAAAAACAACATAGGTTTCACACACGTTATAGTTAGGAATTAGCATTTAAAAAACCTTGCAAATTTACTAAACAAACCATAGGTTTCACACACGTTATAGTTAGGAATTAGCATTTAAAAAACTTTGCAAATTCACTAAAAAAGAACATAGGTTTCACACACGTTATAGTTAGGAATTAGCATTTAAAAAACCTTGTAAATTCACAAAAAAAACATAGGTTTCACACACGTTATAATTAGGAATTAGCATTTAAAAAACCTTGCAAATTCACTGAAAAAACCATAGGTTTCACACACGTTATAGTTAGGAATTAGTATTTAAAAAACCTTGCAAATTCACTGAAACAACCATAGGTTTCATACATGTTATAGTTAGCTGGCAATTCACTCGTAAAAAAACAATGAAATTCCCCCGTTATAGTTAGTTCAGCTAACTATAACTCGCGCGCCCGCAATCCACTGCTGATGACGTCACATATTACATCACTCATGACATGGTCAGCGACATCATTCATGACATCACTGATGACATCTCAAATGACATCACTGATGACATCACTGATGACATCATCCAAGTGATAAATTACCACATCTTTTCACACCCTAATATAACCTTTGATACACCGACTCAAAATTTAAGAGTTCCATTCTCAAAACCATACATACTGCAATACCAATAACTACATACCCACTTATTAACTCTAAGGTCTACATAAATCTCCACTCATTCACCTGTACAGTCACTCATACTTACAGTCACTTCATACAAAACTATCATATGCATTTATACACCTATATAGACACTCACACACTACCAATTATCCATAGAGGTACTCTAACACCTACTCAGTCATGCAAATAATCACACTCCCATTTACTCACCTATGCGGTTATACACACTCAAGTTCACTTACTCATAAAAATAGTATCACATTCTTACGCTCTTATAGAATCATTGATACAAGCACACACTCATCCATAGAGTCACTCTCACAATCACACACTCTCACATCTACCCACTTATATACTCTTAAACGCATACATACTGCCTTTCACATATGTAGTTAGTCACAAATGTACCACTGAGATATACATTCAATCCCTAACACACCTATACATACACTCACTCAACCATACAGTCCATCACAGATGCACTCTTAAAACCATGCACCCATAGAATCACCCGCTCACACATCTATGCATAGAGTCACACACACCCTACCCACACAAACACTCAGGAACCCATACAGATACTGAGACAAGCAATCAATAACTCATATAGACACTTATATAGGTATTCACAAAACCATGCCGCCACTTATACACCAAAATACAGACACATACAAACATTTCCACAGTTTAGTCACTAGTCTGCAGTAAGATACATTTAATGACTCACTTATAGAGTCAGTTACGCACCACAGAAAATCATCCATTTACACACTTGTACACCCACTCATTCTTCAACAGGCCTTTCCCTATATATATTAAACATATTAAAATTGTTCAGAAACACATACTCAATGGATGATGTCATCAGTGATGTCATCAGTGATGTCATTTAAGATGTCATCAGTGATGTCATGAGTGATGTCACGAGACCATGTCATGAGTGATGTAATATGTGACGTCATCAGCAGTGGATTGCGGGCGCGCGAGTTATAGTTAGCTGAATTAACTATAACGGGGGAATTTCATTGGATATATATAGTGAGTCGCTGTTCCATTCACTTATAAAATTAAATCCCCAGTGGGTTGGGAACACACTGTTGCTGGAGAAAAGTGCAGCTTACATCCGCCAGTTCCAGAACTCACACAAGCCCTGATCCCATGATGAAGTGTCAGGAGACACGAAACGCGTCGGGAGGGACGAGATTATGGTGAAGCATTGAACTGAGCTTTGTGCTTTCTTCCAATAAATAACGGCAAGAAACCTACGTACCTGGTGGCTCCTTCTTAACAAGCAATTGTTTTCGATGGATTTGAAGCGGCCCTGCTTGAGTCGCGAAGAGAGACCTGCCATCGTGCCAACCGACGCAGTGGTTTAAGGGTGGTACGGCCTTTTGGAGGATGTAAGCTGCACTTTTCTCCAGCAACAGTGTGTTCCCAACCCACTGGGGATTTAATTTTATAAGTGAATGGAACAGCGACTCACTAGAGAAGATTCCGGCACTACGAAGACCAACAGGCCACGGGGTGGCCACGCCCACATGGGCATGGTCTTCATTCTATCAAGTACTGCCTTCGCCAGTTCCAGAACTCACACAAGCCCTGATCCCATGATGAAGTGTCAGGAGACACGAAACGCGTCGGGAGGGACGAGATTATGGTGAAGCATTGAACTGAGCTTTGTGCTTTCTTCCAATAAATAACGGCAAGAAACCTACGTACCTGGTGGCTCCTTCTTAACAAGCAATTGTTTTCGATGGATATATATATATATATATATATATATATATATATATATATATTCAATGAAAAAACCAAAGGTTTCACACATGTTATAGTTAGCTGGACATTTCACTCGTAAAAAACCAATGAAATTCCCCCGTTATAGTTAGTTCAGCTAACTATAACTCGCGCGCCCGCAATGCACTACTGATGACGTCACATATTACATCACTCATGACATGGTCAGTGACATCACTCATGACATCACTGATGACATCTCAAATGACATCACTGATGACATCATCCAGTGAATGTGTGTTTTTCTGAAAATTAAATATGTTTTATATATGTATATCTCAAGGTCGATGGAAGAATAAATGAGTATATAAGTGTCTAAATTGATGATTTGTTTCTGAAAAATTGATTGTATAACTGACTGATTAAGTGTATCTTAGTGAATACATGGCTTAGTGAGTAATGTTTAAATGTGTAAATACCTGTATCAGTCTCTCACTTTGTGTATAAGTGGCTGCATGGGTTGGTGAGTAGCTACATGGGTGTCTATATAGGTTATTAGTTGGTTTTTTGAGTATCAGTCTGAGTGTCTTCATGGTGCGGTGGGGGGTATTACGTAGTGCATAGGTGCATGAATGAGTGACTCACTGTTTGTATATGTTGAAGTCAGCATGTGTGCAGGACTGTATGGGTGGATGAGTGTGTGCATGGGTGTGTTAGTGAGTGAATGACTGTCTCAATAGTGTCTTCATAAGTAACTACATATTTTTAAACTAGTATATGTGACTATTGTTGTTTATAAGTGAGTATATGTGAGAGTGAGAGATTGGAAGAGTTCCTGTATGAATAAGTATGTGTTTCTATAAGTGATTGTTAAAAAGACTAAGTATGTGTAAGTTTCTGTTAAAGTAAGTGTGCTGGTGTGTGTATAACTGTATATGCAAGTAAATGGATGTTTGTTTCTTTATTAGCATGAGTGACTATGTGTGTGAGTAACTCTATGGATGAGTGGGATTGTGTTACAGGATGTTTAGGTGTATGAGTACATATGATGTGTGAGTACATGTATGAGTGACTGTATAGGATTGTTGGTGGATGAGTGGATGTGTATGTGGATCTTAGAATTACTGAATAGGTTGTTGTAACTGTTATTGGTATGTCCATTGTTTTGAAAATTTTAGTGTCTATTTTTCAATGTTTGTATCAAAGGTTATATTAGGGTGAGAGGAGGTCTACCACTCTGTCACAAGGATGATGTCATCAGTGATGTCATTTGAGATGTCATCAGTGATGTCATGAGTGATGTCACTGACCATGTCATGAGTGATGTAATATGTGACGTCATCAGTAGTGCATTGCGGGCGCGCGAGTTATAGTTAGCTGAACTAACTATAACGGGGGAGTTTCATTGGTTTTTTACGAGTGAAATGTCCAGCTAACTATAACATGTGTGAAACCTTTGGTTTTTTCATTGAATTTCTAAGGTTTTTTAAATGCTAATTCCTAACTATAACGTGTGTGAAACCCATGGTTTTTTCAGTGAATTTGCAAGGTTTTTTAAATGCTAATTCCTAACTATAACGTGTGTGAAACCCATGGTTTTTTCAGTGAATTTGCAAGGTTTTTTAAATGCTAATTTTTTTTTTTTCTTCTATTTTTTTTTACATATTTTTATTTTAATTTTCTATCCTTTTTTAAAGACTATGGTTAAATTTTTAAAATTCTATAATATGTTTTTTTAAATATATTTTATAAAATAAACATGTAAAATTTATTAGCAATACATTTTTTCCTTTTTTTTAATTTTTTTTTTAGTACGCGTACCGTAAGCTTACGGTAAGCGTACGGTTTACGCAACGTCCGTAATTTATCTACGCTGTTTGCGTATAGTTACGCAATTTGCGTAGCCGCGCGTTCTCCGCGTGGGACGCGTACGCGTGCACGCTACACGCGCACGTTACGCGGAAGTGTCGGGGAGTGACTGTTAAGCGCATGCGCGCAAGCACGTGTCTTTTTTACGCGCATGCGTACTTTTGCCGTAAGCGCACCGTAAGCGTACCGTAAGTGTACGGTAGGTCATGTGATCATGAAACACAACTTTTGATTGGTTGAAACTACTTTCAGTTCTAGAACTCTCCTACACCACACCCATTCCCCTCATTTCTGCTTGTGATCCCTTAGGAGAAGGAGCTGGGTTGTCTTTGTGATACGATGGCAGAACAGCAGAGCTCTTCTGAGAGTGAGGCTAGCAGCACTACCTTGAGGCAGAGAGCGAGGAAACAAAAGACCTCTTACGTATGGGATTATTTTACTTTTCCAGAAGGCCAGCAAAAGGTAAATGCACCGCTAGTGACTTGCAAGCTGTGTAAGCGTGTACTTTCAAGAGGTAATCCTGACAGGAAGTATTCCTTTGGGAATCACACCATGATGAGACACCTTAAGGATGTACACAGAAGGACACATGCTCGACTTACTGAAGGTAACCCTTCAGTAAATCAACCAAGCACATCCACAGCAGCTCAGCCTGGACCATCATCTGCAGAGCCGAGTCCTTCTTCTGCAGGTCAGGTGAGCCCTTCATCTGTGGGGGGAGCATCTCCTTTTTCTGGTCCTCTGGAAATTAACCCTCGGTTTGCGAGGGTTGAAGTATGGTGCGCCCATTGTCACGATCTAATTACTTATAGGGAGACCAGTGTTTCCCTAGTGAACAGTAAAATAGATCAGCACACTTGTCGTACCGTCTAATATTCCCAATCTTTCTTTCCTCTGTCCCTGCATGAACACAACGGCTCTTTTAAGAGCCAACCTTACCTTTCATCTATTTTTTATATATTTTTAAAAAAACTTATTTTTTTTTTTTTTTACCGTACGCGTAATTTTTTTTTTTTTTTTTTTAAAACACTAAAAATCAATTATCACATTACAAGGTCCTTGAGAGACTACAATTAAAAACTGCAAATGTGATTGTAGAGAAGTGGAAAAAAGGGACCATGACATTATTGACTTACCATAGCCACTCAAAAAAAGATTTATTAATTTAATTTATTTTTAATTGCTTTTTAAATGGTTATAGTTTTCGAAAATTTTCTATCTCAATCTGAAAAAAAAGAAAAAAGTATTAATATTTAATAAAACATTTAATAATACAGTACACATATTTACATATTTTTCAAAAAAAATTTTTGCCTTTTTTTTGCTGTTTTCAGAAAATATTGCATTTCACTATAAATTGTGAAAGCAATTGCATTCATCATTTAACAGCAGGCAAAAAAAAATTAACAATCTCAAAGATTGTTTTTAAAAAAGCCCACAATCTCTTTTTCCATAAACATAACTTTAAAGAAATGCATAATATTCTAAAAAAATATCATCTAATATCTATACTTATTTCTTTAAAATACCGTCTGATATTTTTGTTTCAGAAGTATAATCACAATAATATATGTCAAATAACTCCAAAATACATCTGGTTCCATTTCCTTTAGGCCAAATAGTAATTTTAAAATTCTTTTTTTGTTTAATTTCCAATGGTAATCCAATAAAAAACAAAAGTTTAAATTGTATAGATGTCACCGTTTCTCTGTAACATTTTGGTTTCCGAAAGATTAATTAATAATTAAATAAGTCCACAATAGAATTGTTTACTTTTCCGCATGGCCAAATAGTAATTTTAAAAATCTTTTTTGAAAACATTTCCAATGGCAATCCAATAACATTCCAAAATTTAAATTGTGCAGATGTTACCGATTTTTTCGAAATTTTTGGTTTTCCAAAATTTCCTTAAAAAATGGAAAAATTCCACATTACAATTGGTTACCTTTCCATTAGGCCAAATGATAATTTGTTAAATCTTTTTATTTGTAAATTCCAAATGGTAATCCAATAAAATGGTAAAATTGTTTTCTCCAGATGTTGTCAAATCTCTCTAAAATGTAGGTTTCAGGAAGATTAGATAGGAATTTGCTAAATCAAAAGGCAAACGTTGCTTAAAAATCAATTGGGAATCATTACACAGTGTCCAGCCTTTTTCACATTTAAGATAAACTGTGTAATGACCAGAAGTTACAGTAGGTCCATCATGGAAAATTATTGCAACTGTTACAAAAGTTTTTCCTGAAATTGATAACTGCTGTCCTGTAAACTTCTTTATTAAAGTATCCAATTTTGAACCATCAGCTCTACATCGTTGCATCATTAAAATTACATACTGTCTGTATTCCTTTAAAATTAATGTTGAAAACATGTCAGATTTACACTCACTGCATTGCATGCTATGATTAGCATCTTTAACTAATTTATCAAAAGTGACTGTTTTACTCTCTGGCAATGTTAAATAAATAAACCTTTCAGAATCAACATTAGAGCCACATATATTATAACAGTTTTCACAACTATGTTCCCATTTATAAGAGAGACCAAAAATATTTTGTATTTGTACCCCTTCCTCTTCCAGTACCTGAAGAAAATACATCAAGAATTCCTGTGCATCTTGCTGTACATTTTGAGAAAACTGTGTTCGTCCTGAACATACATCTAAAAGATTTCTAATTTTAGTAGCACTTTCTATTTGAGTTTTATCATTACTCAGCTTTTCAAAAAGGAGACTCAGCACAGTACAGAATCTTTTTCCCTGATTTACTATTATCTGCTCTTGCAAACTTTCCAGATAAAATGCAACATTCAGCACTACATTAGCGTAGCAGTTGACACCAGAGCTATTTTCAAAATGACATCCTACAACCTGTTCTTCATTTTCCTTATTCTTTTTGCTTGCAATTACATCACTCCTCTTTTTTTTCCTCCTCTCTACATCTTCATTACAGATATTCTCATTTCTCCTTTTACGAGAAACTACACGTTTCTCCAACACAGGATACTGACCTAAATGAGGAGCATAGCTTCTTCTTAATCTATTATACTCCTTTACACAGTTTGTATCAGCACTAACTTTTGAATCATCAAAGTCTATCATGAATAAACCTGATAATGTTTTCACTCGTGACAAAGCAACATATGCCATACCTTCTTTGAACACAGTTGAACCAATGTTCACAAATGCACAATCTACAGTCAATCCTTGAGACTTGTGAATAGTTACAGCATATGCTAGGGAAAACGGAAACTGCTTCCTACGTACATATAAGTCTTTCACAAGCATGAAACGAACTGTACAACGACAAATATCTTTAACTTCTTCTATCTGATCAAATTTTATTTTTAAACATTCAATTCCATCTTTTTTCTGATAATTAATAAAACCCACAACTCTTCCCATAGCTCCATTAACTAAACCTTTTTCAACATCCAAATTTCTCCTTAAAAATACTCTACAGTTCATGCAAACATATAGATTTTTTTCTAATCCAGCTGTTTTGGAAATCTTCTTCTCTAGTGAATCCAATTTATTTTTCAGTGTGCCTGTTAATGTGACAGTAATTCTTCCATCCTCAATTTTGTCCACTGCTTCCAATTTCCTGATATCTTCCTTTTCCAATTTCAAAAGCTCCTCATTGAATATTGAGCACTCACGTAGAGTTGGCATTAAGCAGATGACACTTTTGTTTTCTGCAATGTTCTTGTATATCTTCTCTGCAACTATTTCTTCCTTTGGAAATAAATTATGTAGCAGCCGACTCTGTAATGCTTTTTTGCCAGCTTCAGTGAGTAGTCCAATTCTGATATCTTTCAGAATACTTCCATATTCTTCATCGTTTGCTTGCCTCATATTAGTTGTAAGTTCCTTGTACTCAAAGAAGGACCAAATATTTGCATTAACCGATGCTTCCCAATGACTTCTTCGTGTCTTCATGTGTCACAGTATTAAACACTGGTTGTCCTTTAACTGGAGTAAGTTGCAAAAGATCTCCAAAAACTATGACGTGTTTTCCTCCAAATAACACGTCATAGTCTGACTTCAGAATTTGCTGCATTCTTAAATGCACAAAGGCAAGCATTAAGTTCGATACCATGCTCACCTCATCAATAATGAGAACTTGCATCTTCTTCAATACTCTTGAAACTTCCAAGCATGCTTCTCCAGTTAGCTTGTTGTATTGTATTTTGTTCTCATGCTCCACTGGTAACATTAGCAAACGATGTAAAGTGATTCCTTTTATGTTATATGCTGTTATATGCTGCTAACCCAGTTGGAGCAGTAACCACACAAGACAAAGTAGAATCCGTTTTTTGCTGTAGGTAGCTTCTGATGACTTTTATAAGGAAACTTTTTCCAGTTCCAGCTTGTCCGCTTACATACATCCTGATTGGATGAAATGATGTGCATGAGCACTCTTTTTTTTCATGTAGAAATCCGTGATCAATTTTGTTTCTGATCTCTTCATAAATTTGTTGCTGCTCTTGATTCAGTTGTCTTTCCAAATTTTGTAAGTCTATAAATTCTTCTTGAGCTTGATTCATAGCTGTTTCCACTTCATTCATGGCTATTGATGCTTCATTTTCAACGATTGGTTGTCCTAGGGGATCTTGACTGAGTGTTCCTGAACTTTGGCTGTCCTGAGAACTGTCTCTAGCTATTTCTGCTGCAATTGTAGTTTCCTGTTCAATTTCTTCATTTAACATTTGCATTTAACATTTGCAGATAAGTTGTGAATGTTCTGCATTGTATGCTGTCTTTGCAAGCATTAAATGAATCTTCATAGCTTTGAAATTCTCCCAGTAGTTCATCCTCTGTAAAATTCCTTTTTGTCAGTAGTGTCGCAACTCAGCTTCCGGTGATTTATCAAACTTCCTTTTGTTTGCTTCACCAAACATCCTTCCTCACCAATAACTTTATATTTTCCATTGTTGATGTCTTCTGCGGCTTTCCGTGAATAAATGTAGTTCTGCAGCACTTCATAGAGACACATGTTCTCCAGATGATGACTTCTCTTTGGGTAATATGTATCCAACATGTTTGATTTCAAAATATCTGTACTTTCTGGGTCATTCTCGGCCAAATATTCAATTTCTCCAACAGATTTCAGTACCCGATTTCTCATTGCTGCAAGGCCTAAACTTGCCCAAATTATTCTTCTTGATTTCGAGTAGAGACTTGCAGAAGATAACCTATCTGAACATTCGTAGGATCCAATTTCTCGATGCGATAACATCTTCAAACTGAAACTGTACAGATTCTTACTGACAGTTTTCTCGTGAGAAATCTCTTCCCACATTTCCTTCAATTCTGTTTTTTCTGATTTCGTAATGTAAGACGTTACATATCGAGCAACAGCAATGGAATTGTCAGCAACATACTGTATATCCATGTTAGCATTCCACATGGATAAAATGACTGGGTTGTAGTCATTTATATTTTTTGATTCTTCTTTTCTTTTAAGGTTGTAGGTATTCTTAGGTGATTTTCTTGTGATAGTATGTCTCACAGCTGACATAAAACTGTTAACTCTTCCTTTTGAAAGAACAGGTCTAGGAAATCCAAATCGACATTTAGTGTAGTATTTATCTTTGCTCTTGTATTTCCGTCGACAGTATTTTCCACACCGATGACTTTGGAAACGTAAAACTTGCTCCTTTAACTTTTTCTCTTCTGTGCTTTTTGGTATAGCACATGTTGCATATTCTTCGATGTAAGATAACACTGCTTCATCAGTATCTGTTCCAAACTTTGGGGCATCCTTGATCCACAACAGCATATGAATATGAGGAGCACCTCTTGCCTGGTACTCTTTTCTCCAAAAGAAATCCACTACTTCTCCTAGAGGTGGATTTTTTTTATTGCAGATGAAGGACATCATAGCCTCAAATCTATGATTGAAATATCTGCAAACATTAACCGGATCCAATGAGCACAGTTATCCTGCTGTTTTGTATTCGATGTTTTTAATGTTTGAATTTGCCTCTCGTAGAAAATCCAGTAAATCATCCCAAGCGTACTCAGCACAGCTTAGGGTAAGGAACCATGTTGGTGTTCCTAAATTCCGTAACATGCATTTTAATTCACCATGGCGTCGGTACCAATATTCATTTGTCCCACGCTGACAAGCCATCAGATTGATCAGTTGTGTTTCCAAATGATCATCTCGGTGCTGCACTTTCTCCATAAAATCCTTAGCAGACACATTTTGTAAATGTACTCCACTTTTTAAAATGTGATTTACTGCATAAGACAGTGCAGACAAGTCGCTTTCAAATAAAAGATGGAACAAATAAGGAATACTTTGTCGAAATCTGGGATCTTCAGCATATAGTCTTGTAGTCCGATACTCAGAAGCTGGAATCTGTTCCGGACGTTCATCGTATCGTCCTCCTTTTCCTTTAGGAAACAGCTGGGGAAAACATCGAGCTTCCAAGCTCTCCTCCCATACACTCACGGGAGTTCCTTTTGCTTTCTTCATCTGAAATAGATCAATATTGTCTCCCATAACTTCTTTTGAATGAAGAGGATGTATGCTAAAATGTTCATAAATTTCTTCTTCCTTTGACTTGTCCACTTTTTCAATTTGTCCAGTTGGTGTTTCTGTGTCTTCTTGTAAATCTTCTTCTTCTTCTTCTTCTATATAAATTGATTCATACCATTTGTTATTCCTTTTCAAATACAAATTTGCTCTTTGTACTTTCCGTACATCTACCAGCTCCTGCCAAATCTTCTTATTCTTTGTAGGTACACCATTAACCAGAATAATTAATGGTTCAGTTTCCAAAGTATCCGCATCAATAGTTTCCATATTTTTTTTCAAATCCAAGGGCAAATACACCACTCTACGTTTTAAACCTCTCAGTAAATCTGAAGGAGGTAATTTACCAGTTTTGGGCTCCATACGTACTATGGTCTGGAACGGATGAACACATTGAATGAGTATAGACTCATATGTATTTAATTCAGAAAGTTCAGCAGGAATAGCATCCAATTCTAAATTATTATGTACAGCTCTGGTCGGCATTCTATTTTCCTCTAACTTGTTGTAACAGTATTTACAAATACGCTGAACTTCACCCAATTCAAAACAATTTTCAAGAAATATATAGGTGGCAAAATCCTTCCACTTATAATTATCTTCATTTTCACTCTTTCTGTAGAGATCAACATACCTGGTTTGTTTTCTATAATGAGTTCTGCGGCAACAAATACAAGTTATATTTGGTCTTTCATTAGAGATTATTGCAAATTTTGTTATGTGATCATTAAATGTCTTACTTACAGAGGGTTCTACATTTTCTTCCACTTCTTCCTCATTTACTGTGTCCTTCTCTGCACTGTTTTGTTCAGGACCAAAGTAACAAAACTGAATTTCATCAACAACCTTCTCTACATCTGATACCGTTCCACGGAACAGAGCCCTATTCAATTCATCTAACTTTATTGCTGGACTTTTAGCAAAATACAACCGTCTCACAAACTTTCTCATTTCAGTATGATGAACAGCCAGCATCCTAAAATGATGGAAAACACTATTACACACTTTTCTAGATAGACAAGCCAGAGAATGACCCTGCAAACCAGTATTCTCTCTCACTCTGCATGGATCTAGACTTTGAAGCACCTTAATCTTCTGTTTCACACTTTTTTTGCTATATTCTCTTAGAAACTCACAAAATTTATCAATAGATTCCTGACGCACAGTGCAAATACTACTACAATTCCAAGTGTACACTGGGGCTTTAGGACGTCTCCCCATAGCCTCATCCGCCATCACTTGTACCTCATCTCTTGGAACCATTATCTCCTTCTCCATTATGCAACCATTTTTCACTTCATAAGCACGACCTCTGGTGTCAACTGCATGCAGCAAACTATTACTTTGAAAATAGCTCTCTTCATTAAAAAAAGGTTCACTACTTCAACTATGCATCCATTTTCCTAAAAACACTTTACAAAAGTTTGTTCTGTTCACTACTCTTTTCCTTTTGCTATGTGATTTCAGTACATTAACCATTTTGTCTAATGTACGCATCCTATTCAAAATTAAAATGAATAGTTTCCTTTTTAATGCTAATGCCTTTGCTGCAATGGCTTCAATTTCTTTTTTTCTCTTAAAAAACTTTGCCTTTTGCTTATATTTCTTCACATCCTTTATCAAATTGGACATAACTCTCCTCTGAAACATTTTTCTACGTATCTCTTTAAACGCTGTTTTTCTGTTTAAGTTTATCTTTTGAGTTGCAGAAGGTATAATTGCATTAACTAAATTCTCAATTTTTTCCTGTCCTTTTCGATTCAAATCATTCTTTCCAGTACAGACATTTTGTACATTTTTCCTTTTTTTGAATATGTTCCTTAGAAAATCTTTTTTTTGCTTACCAGAAGATTTTTTCTTCTTCCCAACATGAGCATCTTCAACTAACTTAGGTCCTCCAGTTGTCTTCAAATATAGGTTTTTTTTCTGCTCTTTTTTTGCTCTGGATTTTGTAGGCATCTTAAATTTTGTTCACTGCTCTTCAGCAATACCTGAAAAAAACTAAAAAAAAATTCCTTTATTTTATTTAAATATATTACTACATTTGTTTTCACATTAGACACAAAACGAAATTTCTTTGCCAATTTGATAGCACACTTACTGCTCTTTTTTTTGGCAAGTGATAAACACTTTTACAGACTGACACATTATGAATCCACTTTTCAGATTTTTTACAAAGCACATGTCCAAACTGCTTTTTCAGACCAGCATCATTTCTAACCTGGGTGTCTGCCTACACTCCAGCAAGGGCAACCAGCCTTAGTGATGCTGAATGTATTTGCATTACTGACTGAAACTTCAAACCCCACTCGCTTGTGAATACTGTGCATGATTCCACATGGTAAGCAGCTACCTGTGTGCTAAGAGTCTGCTTCTGCACCAAAAAATGGCTCCCCCTTTCCATCTAATGCAACTGTGAAATCTCCAGAGCAATACGCAATAAATCTCTGCCTGTAATTCCTATTTGTACAACTGAGTCATGTTTTCACATTAGTCACAAAACGAAATTTCTTTGCCAATTTGAAAGCACACTTACTGCTCTTTTTTTTGGCAAGTGATAAACACTTTTACAGACTGACACATTATGAATCCACTTTTCAGATTTTTTACAGAGCACATGTCCAAACTGCTTTTTCAGACCAGCATCATTTGTAACCTGGGTGTCTGCCTACACTCCTGCAAGGGCAACCAGCCTTAGTGATGCTGAATGTATTTGCATTACTGACTGAAACCTCAAACCCCACTCGCTTGTGAATACTGTGCATGATTCCACATGGTAAGCAGCTACCTGTGTGCTAAGAGTCTGCTTCTGCACCAAAAAATGTCTCCCCCTTTCCATCTAATGCAACTGTGAAATCTACAGAGCAATACGCAATAAATCTCTGCCTGTAATTCCTATTTGCACACAGAGTCATGTTTTCACATTAGTCACAAAACGAAATTTCTTTGCCAATTTGAAAGCACACTTACTGCTCTTTTTTTTGGCAAGTGATAAACACTTTTACAGACTGACACATTATGAATCCACTTTTCAGATTTTTTACAGAGCACATGTCCAAACTGCTTTTTCAGACCAGCATCATGTGTAACCTGGGTGTCTGCCTACACTCCAGCAAGGGCAACCAGCCTTAGTGATGCTGAATGTATTTGCATTACTGACTGAAACCTCAAACCCCACTCGCTTGTGAATACTGTGCATGATTCCACATGGTAAGCAGCTACCTGTGTGCTAAGAGTCTGCTTCTGCACCAAAAAATGTCTCCCCCTTTCCATCTAATGCAACTGTGAAATCTCCAGAGCAATACGCAATAAATCTCTGCCTGTAATTCCTATTTGCACACAGAGTCATGTTTTCACATTAGTCACAAAACGAAATTTCTTTGCCAATTTGAAAGCACACTTACTGCTCTTTTTTTTGGCAAGTGATAAACACTCTTACAGACTGACACATTATGAATCCACTTTTCAGATTTTTTACAGAGCACATGTCCAAACTGCTTTTTCAGACCAGCATCATGTGTAACCTGGGTGTCTGCCTACACTCCAGCAAGGGCAACCAGCCTTAGTGATGCTGAATGTATTTGCATTACTGACTGAAACCTCAAACCCCACTCGCTTGTGAATACTGTGTATGATTCCACATGGTAAGCAGCTACCTGTGTGCTAAGAGTCTGCTTCTGCACCAAAAAATGTCTCCCCCTTTCCATCTAATGCAACTGTGAAATCACCAGAGAAATACGCAATAAATCTCTGCCTGTAATTCCTTTTTGCACACAGAGTCATGTTTTCACATTAGTCACAAAACGAAATTTCTTTGCCAATTTGAAAGCACACTTACTGCTCTTTTTTTTGGCAAGTGATAAACACTTTTACAGACTGACACATTATGAATCCACTTTTCAGATTTTTTACAAAGCACATGTCCAAACTGCTTTTTCAGACCAGCTTCATGTGTAACCTGGGTGTCTGCCTACACTCCAGCAAGGGCAACCAGCCTTAGTGATGCTGAATGTATTTGCATTACTGACTGAAACCTCAAACCCCACTCGCTTGTGAATACTGTGCATGATTCCACATGGTAAGCAGCTACCTGTGTGCTAAGAGTCTGCATCTGCACCAAAAAATGTCTCCCCCTTTCCATCTAATGCAACTGTGAAATCACCAGAGAAATACGCAATAAATCTCTGCCTGTAATTCCTTTTTGCACACAGAGTCATGTTTTCACATTAGTCACAAAACGAAATTTCTTTGCCAATTTGAAAGCACACTTACTGCTCTTTTTTTTGGCAAGTGATAAACACTTTTACAGACTGACACATTATGAATCCACTTTTCAGATTTTTTACAAAGCACATGTCCAAACTGCTTTTTCAGACCAGCATCATGTGTAACCTGGGTGTCTGCCTACACTCCAGCAAGGGCAACCAGCCTTAGTGATGCTGAATGTATTTGCATTACTGACTGAAACCTCAAACCCCACTCGCTTGTGAATACTGTGTATGATTCCACATGGTAAGCAGCTACCTGTGTGCTAAGAGTCTGCTTCTGCACCAAAAAATGTCTCCCCCTTTCCATCTAATGCAACTGTGAAATCACCAGAGAAATACGCAATAAATCTCTGCCTGTAATTCCTTTTTGCACACAGAGTCATGTTTTCACATTAGTCACAAAACGAAATTTCTTTGCCAATTTGAAAGCACACTTACTGCTCTTTTTTTTGGCAAGTGATAAACACTTTTACAGACTGACACATTATGAATCCACTTTTCAGATTGTTTACAAAGCACATGTCCAAACTGCTTTTTCAGACCAGCATCATGTGTAACCTGGGTGTCTGCCTACACTCCAGCAAGGGCAACCAGCCTTAGTGATGCTGAATGTATTTGCATTACTGACTGAAACCTCAAACCCCACTCGCTTGTGAATACTGTGCATGATTCCACATGGTAAGCAGCTACCTGTGTGCTAAGAGTCTGCATCTGCACCAAAAAATGTCTCCCCCTTTCCATCTAATGCAACTGTGAAATCACCAGAGAAATACGCAATAAATCTCTGCCTGTAATTCCTTTTTGCACACAGAGTCATGTTTTCACATTAGTCACAAAACGAAATTTCTTTGCCAATTTGAAAGCACACTTACTGCTCTTTTTTTTGGCAAGTGATAAACACTTTTACAGACTGACACATTATGAATCCACTTTTCAGATTTTTTACAAAGCACATGTCCAAACTGCTTTTTCAGACCAGCATCATGTGTAACCTGGGTGTCTGCCTACACTCCAGCAAGGGCAACCAGCCTTAGTGATGCTGAATGTATTTGCATTACTGACTGAAACCTCAAACCCCACTCGCTTGTGAATACTGTGCATGATTCCACATGGTAAGCAGCTACCTGTGTGCTAAGAGTCTGCTTCTGCACCAAAAAATGTCTCCCCCTTTCCATCTAATGCAACTGTGAAATCACCAGAGCAATACGCAATAAATCTCTGCCTGTAATTCCTTTTTGCACACAGAGTCATGTTTTCACATTAGTCACAAAACGAAATTTCTTTGCCAATTTGAAAGCACACTTACTGCTCTTATTTTTGGCAAGTGATAAACACTTTTACAGACTGACACATTATGAAACCACTTTTCAGATTTTTTACAAAGCACATGTCCAAACTGCTTTTTCAGACCAGCATCATTTGTAACCTGGGTGTCTGCCTACACTCCAGCAAGGGCAACCAGCCTTAGTGATGCTGAATGTATTTGCATTACTGACTGAAACCTCAAACCCCACTCGCTTGTGAATACTGTGCATGATTCCACATGGTAAGCAGCTACCTGTGTGCTAAGAGTCTGCTTCTGCACCAAAAAATGTCTCCCCCTTTCCATCTAATGCAACTGTGAAATCACCAGAGAAATACACAATAAATCTCTGCCTGTAATTCCTATTTGCACACAGAGTCATGTTTTCACTTTAGTCAAAAAACGAAATTTCTTTGCCAATTTGAAAGCACACTTACTGCTCTTTTTTTGGGCAAGTGATAAACACTTTTACAGACTGACACATTATGAATCCACTTTTCAGATTTTTTACAAAGCACATGTCCAAACTGCTTTTTCAGACCAGCATCATTTGTAACCTGGGTGTCTGCCTACACTCCAGCAAGGGCAACCAGCCTTAGTGATGCTGAATGTATTTGCATTACTGACTGAAACCTCAAACCCCACTCGCTTGTGAATACTGTGCATGATTCCACATGGTAAGCAGCTACCTGTGTGCTAAGAGTCTGCTTCTGCACCAAAAAATGTCTCCCCCTTTCCATCTAATGCAACTGTGAAATCTCCAGAGCATTACGCAATAAATCTCTGCCTGTAATTCCTATTTGCACACAGAGTCATGTTTTCACATTAGTCACAAAACGAAATTTCTTTGCCAATTTGAAAGCACACTTACTGCTCATTTTTTTGGCAAGTGATAAACACTTTTACAGACTGACACATTATGAATCCAATTTTCAGATTTTTTACAAAGCACATGTCAAATCTGCTTTTTCAGACCAGCATCATTTGTAACCTGGGTGTCTGCCTACACTCCAGCAAGGGCAACCAGCCTTAGTGATGCTGAATGTATTTGCATTACTGACTGAAACCTCAAACCCCACTCGCTTGTGAATACTGTGTATGATTCCACATGGTAAGCAGCTACCTGTGTGCTAAGAGTCTGCTTCTGCACCAAAAAATGTCTCCCCCTTTCCATCTAATGCAACTGTGAAATCTCCAGAGCAATACGCAATAAATCTCTGCCTGTAATTCCTATTTGCACACAGAGTCATGTTTTCACATTAGTCACAAAACAAAATTTCTTTGCCAATTTGAAAGCACACTTACTGCTCTTTTTTTTGGCAAGTGATAAACACTTTTACAGACTGACACATTATGAATCCACTTTTCAGATTTTTTACAGAGCACATGTCCAAACTGCTTTTTCAGACCAGCATCATGTGTAACCTGGGTGTCTGCCTACACTCCAGCAAGGGCAACCAGCCTTAGTGATGCTGAATGTATTTGCATTACTGACTGAAACCTCAAACCCCACTCGCTTGTGAATACTGTGTATGATTCCACATGGTAAGCAGCTACCTGTGTGCTAAGAGTCTGCTTCTGCACCAAAAAATGTCTCCCCCTTTCCATCTAATGCAACTGTGAAATCACCAGAGAAATACGCAATAAATCTCTGCCTGTAATTCCTTTTTGCACACAGAGTCATGTTTTCACATTAGTCACAAAACGAAATTTCTTTGCCAATTTGAAAGCACACTTACTGCTCTTTTTTTTGGCAAGTGATAAACACTTTTACAGACTGACACATTATGAATCCACTTTTCAGATTTTTTACAAAGCACATGTCCAAACTGCTTTTTCAGACCAGCATCATGTGTAACCTGGGTGTCTGCCTACACTCCAGCAAGGGCAACCAGCCTTAGTGATGCTGAATGTATTTGCATTACTGACTGAAACCTCAAACCCCACTCGCTTGTGAATACTGTGCATGATTCCACATGGTAAGCAGCTACCTGTGTGCTAAGAGTCTGCATCTGCACCAAAAAATGTCTCCCCCTTTCCATCTAATGCAACTGTGAAATCACCAGAGAAATACGCAATAAATCTCTGCCTGTAATTCCTTTTTGCACACAGAGTCATGTTTTCACATTAGTCACAAAACGAAATTTCTTTGCCAATTTGAAAGCACACTTACTGCTCTTTTTTTTGGCAAGTGATAAACACTTTTACAGACTGACACATTATGAATCCACTTTTCAGATTTTTTACAAAGCACATGTCCAAACTGCTTTTTCAGACCAGCATCATGTGTAACCTGGGTGTCTGCCTACACTCCAGCAAGGGCAACCAGCCTTAGTGATGCTGAATGTATTTGCATTACTGACTGAAACCTCAAACCCCACTCGCTTGTGAATACTGTGTATGATTCCACATGGTAAGCATCTACCTGTGTGCTAAGAGTCTGCTTCTGCACCAAAAAATGTCTCCCCCTTTCCATCTAATGCAACTGTGAAATCACCAGAGAAATACGCAATAAATCTCTGCCTGTAATTCCTTTTTGCACACAGAGTCATGTTTTCACATTAGTCACAAAACGAAATTTCTTTGCCAATTTGAAAGCACACTTACTGCTCTTTTTTTTGGCAAGTGATAAACACTTTTACAGACTGACACATTATGAATCCACTTTTCAGATTTTTTACAAAGCACATGTCCAAACTGCTTTTTCAGACCAGCATCATGTGTAACCTGGGTGTCTGCCTACACTCCAGCAAGGGCAACCAGCCTTAGTGATGCTGAATGTATTTGCATTACTGACTGAAACCTCAAACCCCACTCGCTTGTGAATACTGTGCATGATTCCACATGGTAAGCAGCTACCTGTGTGCTAAGAGTCTGCATCTGCACCAAAAAATGTCTCCCCCTTTCCATCTAATGCAACTGTGAAATCACCAGAGAAATACGCAATAAATCTCTGCCTGTAATTCCTTTTTGCACACAGAGTCGCGTTTTCACATTAGTCACAAAACGAAATTTCTTTGCCAATTTGAAAGCACACTTACTGCTCTTTTTTTTGGCAAGTGATAAACACTTTTACAGACTGACACATTATGAATCCACTTTTCAGATTTTTTACAAAGCACATGTCCAAACTGCTTTTTCAGACCAGCATCATGTGTAACCTGGGTGTCTGCCTACACTCCAGCAAGGGCAACCAGCCTTAGTGATGCTGAATGTATTTGCATTACTGACTGAAACCTCAAACCCCACTCGCTTGTGAATACTGTGCATGATTCCACATGGTAAGCAGCTACCTGTGTGCTAAGAGTCTGCTTCTGCACCAAAAAATGTCTCCCCCTTTCCATCTAATGCAACTGTGAAACCACCAGAGAAATACACAATAAATCTCTGCCTGTAATTCCTATTTGCACACAGAGTCATGTTTTCACATTAGTCAAAAAACGAAATTTCTTTGCCAATTTGAAAGCACACTTACTGCTCTTTTTTTGGGCAAGTGATAAACACTTTTACAGACTGACACATTATGAATCCACTTTTCAGATTTTTTACAGAGCACATGTCCAAACTGCTTTTTCAGACCAGCATCATTTGTAACCTGGGTGTCTGCCTACACTCCAGCAAGGGCAACCAGCCTTAGTGATGCTGAATGTATTTGCATTACTGACTGAAACCTCAAACCCCACTCGCTTGTGAATACTGTGCATGATTCCACATGGTAAGCAGCTACCTGTGTGCTAAGAGTCTGCTTCTGCACCAAAAAATGTCTCCCCCTTTCCATCTAATGCAACTGTGAAATCTCCAGAGCAATACGCAATAAATCTCTGCCTGTAATTCCTATTTGCACACAGAGTCATGTTTTCACATTAGTCACAAAACGAAATTTCTTTGCCAATTTGAAAGCACACTTACTGCTCTTTTTTTTGGCAAGTGATAAACACTTTTACAGACTGACACATTATGAATCCACTTTTCAGATTTTTTACAAAGCACATGTCCAAACTGCTTTTTCAGACCAGCATCATGTGTAACCTGGGTGTCTGCCTACACTCCAGCAAGGGCAACCAGCCTTAGTGATGCTGAATGTATTTGCATTACTGACTGAAACCTCAAACCCCACTCGCTTGTGAATACTGTGCATGATTCCACATGGTAAGCAGCTACCTGTGTGCTAAGAGTCTGCATCTGCACCAAAAAATGTCTCCCCCTTTCCATCTAATGCAACTGTGAAATCAACAGAGCAATACGCAATAAATCTATGCCTGTAATTCCTATTTGCACACAGAGTCATGTTTTCACATTAGTCACAAAACGAAATTTCTTTGCCAATTTGAAAGCACACTTACTGCTCTTTTTTTTGGCAAGTGATAAACACTTTTACAGACTGACACATTATGAATCCACTTTTCAGATTTTTTAGAAAGCACATGTCCAAACTGCTTTTTCAGACCAGCATCATTTGTAACCTGGGTGTCTGCCTACACTCCAGCAAGGGCAACCAGCCTTAGTGATGCTGAATGTATTTGCATTACTGACTGAAACCTCAAACCCCACTCGCTTGTGAATACTGTGTATGATTCCACATGGTAAGCAGCTACCTGTGTGCTAAGAGTCTGCTTCTGCACCAAAAAATGTCTCCCCCTTTCCATCTAATGCAACTGTGAAATCACCAGAGAAATACGCAATAAATCTCTGCCTGTAATTCCTTTTTGCACACAGAGTCATGTTTTCACATTAGTCACAAAACGAAATTTCTTTGCCAATTTGAAAGCACACTTACTGCTCTTTTTTTTGGCAAGTGATAAACACTTTTACAGACTGACACATTATGAATCCACTTTTCAGATTTTTTACAAAGCACATGTCCAAACTGCTTTTTCAGACCAGCATCATTTGTAACCTGGGTGTCTGCCTACACTCCAGCAAGGGCAACCAGCCTTAGTGATGCTGAATGTATTTGCATTACTGACTGAAACCTCAAACCCCACTCGCTTGTGAATACTGTGCATGATTCCACATGGTAAGCAGCTACCTGTGTGCTAAGAGTCTGCTTCTGCACCAAAAAATGTCTCCCCCTTTCCATCTAATGCAACTGTGAAATCACCAGAGAAATACACAATAAATCTCTGCCTGTAATTCCTATTTGCACACAGAGTCATGTTTTCACATTAGTCAAAAAACGAAATATCTTTGCCAATTTGAAAGCACACTTACTGCTCTTTTTTTGGGCAAGTGATAAACACTTTTACAGACTGACACATTATGAATCCACTTTTCAGATTTTTTACAGAGCACATGTCCAAACTGCTTTTTCAGACCAGCATCATTTGTAACCTGGGTGTCTGCCTACAATCCAGCAAGGGCAACCAGCCTTAGTGATGCTGAATGTATTTGCATTACTGACTGAAACCTCAAACCCCACTCGCTTGTGAATACTGTGCATGATTCCACATGGTAAGCAGCTACCTGTGTGCTAAGAGTCTGCTTCTGCACCAAAAAATGTCTCCCCCTTTCCATCTAATGCAACTGTGAAATCTCCAGAGCAATACGCAATAAATCTCTGCCTGTAATTCCTATTTGCACACAGAGTCATGTTTTCACATTAGTCACAAAACGAAATTTCTTTGCCAATTTGAAAGCACACTTAATGCTCTTTTTTTTGGCAAGTGATAAACACTTTTACAGACTGACACATTATGAATCCACTTTTCAGATTTTTTACAAAGCACATGTCCAAACTGCTTTTTCAGACCAGCATCATTTGTAACCTGGGTGTCTGCCTACACTCCAGCAAGGGCAACCAGCCTTAGTGATGCTGAATGTATTTGCATTACTGACTGAAACCTCAAACCCCACTCGCTTGTGAATACTGTGTATGATTCCACATGGTAAGCAGCTACCTGTGTGCTAAGAGTCTGCTTCTGCACCAAAAAATGTCTCCCCCTTTCCATCTAATGAAACTGTGAAATCACCAGAGCAATACGCAATAAATCTCTGCCTGTAATTCCTTTTTGCACACAGAGTCATGTTTTCACATTAGTCACAAAACGAAATTTCTTTGCCAATTTGAAAGCACACTTACTGCTCTTTTTTTTGGCAAGTGATAAACACTTTTACAGACTGACACATTATGAATCCACTTTTCAGATTTTTTACAAAGCACATGTCCAAACTGCTTTTTCAGACCAGCATCATGTGTAACCTGGGTGTCTGCCTACACTCCAGCAAGGGCAACCAGCCTTAGTGATGCTGAATGTATTTGCATTACTGACTGAAACCTCAAACCCCACTCGCTTGTGAATACTGTGCATGATTCCACATGGTAAGCAGCTACCTGTGTGCTAAGAGTCTGCTTCTGCACCAAAAAATGTCTCCCCCTTTCCATCTAATGCAACTGTGAAATCACCAGAGAAATACACAATAAATCTCTGCCTGTAATTCCTATTTGCACACAGAGTCATGTTTTCACATTAGTCAAAAAACGAAATTTCTTTGCCAATTTGAAAGCACACTTACTGCTCTTTTTTTGGGCAAGTGATAAACACTTTTACAGACTGACACATTATGAATCCACTTTTCAGATTTTTTACAGAGCACATGTCCAAACTGCTTTTTCAGACCAGCATCATTTGTAACCTGGGTGTCTGCCTACACTCCAGCAAGGGCAACCAGCCTTAGTGATGCTGAATGTATTTGCATTACTGACTGAAACCTCAAACCCCACTCGCTTGTGAATACTGTGCATGATTCCACATGGTAAGCAGCTACCTGTGTGCTAAGAGTCTGCTTCTGCACCAAAAAATGTCTCCCCCTTTCCATCTAATGCAACTGTGAAATCTCCAGAGCAATACGCAATAAATCTCTGCCTGTAATTCCTATTTGCACACAGAGTCATGTTTTCACATTAGTCACAAAACGAAATTTCTTTGCCAATTTGAAAGCACACTTACTGCTCTTTTTTTTGGCAAGTGATAAACACTTTTACAGACTGACACATTATGAATCCACTTTTCAGATTTTTTACAAAGCACATGTCCAAACTGCTTTTTCAGACCAGCATCATGTGTAACCTGGGTGTCTGCCTACACTCCAGCAAGGGCAACCAGCCTTAGTGATGCTGAATGTATTTGCATTACTGACTGAAACCTCAAACCCCACTCGCTTGTGAATACTGTGCATGATTCCACATGGTAAGCAGCTACCTGTGTGCTAAGAGTCTGCATCTGCACCAAAAAATGTCTCCCCCTTTCCATCTAATGCAACTGTGAAATCAACAGAGCAATACGCAATAAATCTATGCCTGTAGATCCTATTTGCACACAGAGTCATGTTTTCACATTAGTCACAAAACGAAATTTCTTTGCCAATTTGAAAGCACACTTACTGCTCTTTTTTTTGGCAAGTGATAAACACTTTTACAGACTGACACATTATGAATCCACTTTTCAGATTTTTTAGAAAGCACATGTCCAAACTGCTTTTTCAGACCAGCATCATTTGTAACCTGGGTGTCTGCCTACACTCCAGCAAGGGCAACCAGCCTTAGTGATGCTGAATGTATTTGCATTACTGACTGAAACCTCAAACCCCACTCGCTTGTGAATACTGTGTATGATTCCACATGGTAAGCAGCTACCTGTGTGCTAAGAGTCTGCTTCTGCACCAAAAAATGTCTCCCCCTTTCCATCTAATGCAACTGTGAAATCACCAGAGAAATACGCAATAAATCTCTGCCTGTAATTCCTTTTTGCACACAGAGTCATGTTTTCACATTAGTCACAAAACGAAATTTCTTTGCCAATTTGAAAGCACACTTACTGCTCTTTTTTTTGGCAAGTGATAAACACTTTTACAGACTGACACATTATGAATCCACTTTTCAGATTTTTTACAAAGCACATGTCCAAACTGCTTTTTCAGACCAGCATCATTTGTAACCTGGGTGTCTGCCTACACTCCAGCAAGGGCAACCAGCCTTAGTGATGCTGAATGTATTTGCATTACTGACTGAAACCTCAAACCCCACTCGCTTGTGAATACTGTGCATGATTCCACATGGTAAGCAGCTACCTGTGTGCTAAGAGTCTGCTTCTGCACCAAAAAATGTCTCCCCCTTTCCATCTAATGCAACTGTGAAATCACCAGAGAAATACACAATAAATCTCTGCCTGTAATTCCTATTTGCACACAGAGTCATGTTTTCACATTAGTCAAAAAACGAAATATCTTTGCCAATTTGAAAGCACACTTACTGCTCTTTTTTTGGGCAAGTGATAAACACTTTTACAGACTGACACATTATGAATCCACTTTTCAGATTTTTTACAGAGCACATGTCCAAACTGCTTTTTCAGACCAGCATCATTTGTAACCTGGGTGTCTGCCTACAATCCAGCAAGGGCAACCAGCCTTAGTGATGCTGAATGTATTTGCATTACTGACTGAAACCTCAAACCCCACTCGCTTGTGAATACTGTGCATGATTCCACATGGTAAGCAGCTACCTGTGTGCTAAGAGTCTGCTTCTGCACCAAAAAATGTCTCCCCCTTTCCATCTAATGCAACTGTGAAATCTCCAGAGCAATACGCAATAAATCTCTGCCTGTAATTCCTATTTGCACACAGAGTCATGTTTTCACATTAGTCACAAAACGAAATTTCTTTGCCAATTTGAAAGCACACTTACTGCTCTTTTTTTTGGCAAGTGATAAACACTTTTACAGACTGACACATTATGAATCCACTTTTCAGATTTTTTACAAAGCACATGTCCAAACTGCTTTTTCAGACCAGCATCATGTGTAACCTGGGTGTCTGCCTACACTCCAGCAAGGGCAACCAGCCTTAGTGATGCTGAATGTATTTGCATTACTGACTGAAACCTCAAACCCCACTCGCTTGTGAATACTGTGCATGATTCCACATGGTAAGCAGCTACCTGTGTGCTAAGAGTCTGCATCTGCACCAAAAAATGTCTCCCCCTTTCCATCTAATGCAACTGTGAAATCAACAGAGCAATACGCAATAAATCTATGCCTGTAATTCCTATTTGCACACAGAGTCATGTTTTCACATTAGTCACAAAACGAAATTTCTTTGCCAATTTGAAAGCACACTTACTGCTCTTTTTTTTGGCAAGTGATAAACACTTTTACAGACTGACACATTATGAATCCACTTTTCAGATTTTTTACAGAGCACATGTCCAAACTGCTTTTTCAGACCAGCATCATGTGTAACCTGTGTGTCTGCCTACACTCCAGCAAGGGCAACCAGCCTTAGTGATGCTGAATGTATTTGCATTACTGACTGAAACCTCAAACCCCACTCGCTTGTGAATACTGTGCATGATTCCACATGGTAAGCAGCTACCTGTGTGCTAAGAGTCTGCTTCTGCACCAAAAAATGTTTCCCCCTTTCCATCTAATGCAACTGTGAAATCTCCAGAGCAATACGCAATAAATCTCTGCCTGTAATTCCTATTTGCACACAGAGTCATGTTTTCACATTAGTCACAAAACGAAATTTCTTTGCCAATTTGAAAGCACACTTAATGCTCTTTTTTTTGGCAAGTGATAAACACTTTTACAGACTGACACATTATGAATCCACTTTTCAGATTTTTTACAAAGCACATGTCCAAACTGCTTTTTCAGACCAGCATCATTTGTAACCTGGGTGTCTGCCTACACTCCAGCAAGGGCAACCAGCCTTAGTGATGCTGAATGTATTTGCATTACTGACTGAAACCTCAAACCCCACTCGCTTGTGAATACTGTGTATGATTCCACATGGTAAGCAGCTACCTGTGTGCTAAGAGTCTGCTTCTGCACCAAAAAATGTCTCCCCCTTTCCATCTAATGCAACTGTGAAATCACCAGAGCAATACGCAATAAATCTCTGCCTGTAATTCCTTTTTGCACACAGAGTCATGTTTTCACATTAGTCACAAAACGAAATTTCTTTGCCAATTTGAAAGCACACTTACTGCTCTTTTTTTTGACAAGTGATAAACACTTTTACAGACTGACACATTATGAATCCACTTTTCAGATTTTTTACAAAGCACATGTCCAAACTGCTTTTTCAGACCAGCATCATGTGTAACCTGGGTGTCTGCCTACACTCCAGCAAGGGCAACCAGCCTTAGTGATGCTGAATGTATTTGCATTACTGACTGAAACCTCAAACCCCACTCGCTTGTGAATACTGTGCATGATTCCACATGGTAAGCAGCTACCTGTGTGCTAAGAGTCTGCATCTGCACCAAAAAATGTCTCCTCCTTTCCATCTAATGCAACTGTGAAATCACCAGAGAAATACGCAATAAATCTCTGCCTGTAATTCCTTTTTGCACACAGAGTCATGTTTTCACATTAGTCACAAAACGAAATTTCTTTGCCAATTTGAAAGCACACTTACTGCTCTTTTTTTTGGCAAGTGATAAACACTTTTACAGACTGACACATTATGAATCCACTTTTCAGATTTTTTACAAAGCACATGTCCAAACTGCTTTTTCAGACCAGCATCATTTGTAACCTGGGTGTCTGCCTACACTCCAGCAAGGGCAACCAGCCTTAGTGATGCTGAATGTATTTGCATTACTGACTGAAACCTCAAACCCCACTCGCTTGTGAATACTGTGCATGATTCCACATGGTAAGCAGCTACCTGTGTGCTAAGAGTCTGCTTCTGCACCAAAAAATGTCTCCCCCTTTCCATCTAATGCAACTGTGAAATCACCAGAGAAATACGCAATAAATCTCTGCCTGTAATTCCTATTTGCACACAGAGTCATGTTTTCACATTAGTCAAAAAACGAAATTTCTTTGCCAATTTGAAAGCACACTTACTGCTCTTTTTTTTGGCAAGTGATAAACACTTTTACAGACTGACACATTATGAATCCACTTTTCAGATTTTTTACAAAGCACATGTCCAAACTGCTTTTTCAGACCAGCATCATGTGTAACCTGTGTGTCTGCCTACACTCCAGCAAGGGCAACCAGCCTTAGTGATGCTGAATGTATTTGCATTACTGACTGAAACCTCAAACCCCACTCGCTTGTGAATACTGTGCATGATTCCACATGGTAAGCAGCTACCTGTGTGCTAAGAGTCTGCTTCTGCACCAAAAAATGTCTCCCCCTTTCCATCTAATGCAACTGTGAAATCTCCAGAGCAATACGCAATAAATCTCTGCCTGTAATTCCTATTTGCACACAGAGTCATGTTTTCACATTAGTCACAAAACGAAATTTCTTTGCCAATTTGAAAGCACACTTAATGCTCTTTTTTTTGGCAAGTGATAAACACTTTTACAGACTGACACATTATGAATCCACTTTTCAGATTTTTTACAAAGCACATGTCCAAACTGCTTTTTCAGACCAGCATCATTTGTAACCTGGGTGTCTGCCTACACTCCAGCAAGGGCAACCAGCCTTAGTGATGCTGAATGTATTTGCATTACTGACTGAAACCTCAAACCCCACTCGCTTGTGAATACTGTGTATGATTCCACATGGTAAGCAGCTACCTGTGTGCTAAGAGTCTGCTTCTGCACCAAAAAATGTCTCCCCCTTTCCATCTAATGCAACTGTGAAATCACCAGAGCAATACGCAATAAATCTCTGCCTGTAATTCCTTTTTGCACACAGAGTCATGTTTTCACATTAGTCACAAAACGAAATTTCTTTGCCAATTTGAAAGCACACTTACTGCTCTTTTTTTTGGCAAGTGATAAACACTTTTACAGACTGACACATTATGAATCCACTTTTCAGATTTTTTACAAAGCACATGTCCAAACTGCTTTTTCAGACCAGCATCATGTGTAACCTGGGTGTCTGCCTACACTCCAGCAAGGGCAACCAGCCTTAGTGATGCTGAATGTATTTGCATTACTGACTGAAACCTCAAACCCCACTCGCTTGTGAATACTGTGCATGATTCCACATGGTAAGCAGCTACCTGTGTGCTAAGAGTCTGCATCTGCACCAAAAAATGTCTCCCCCTTTCCATCTAATGCAACTGTGAAATCACCAGAGAAATACGCAATAAATCTCTGCCTGTAATTCCTTTTTGCACACAGAGTCATGTTTTCACATTAGTCACAAAACGAAATTTCTTTGCCAATTTGAAAGCACACTTACTGCTCTTTTTTTTGGCAAGTGATAAACACTTTTACAGACTGACACATTATGAATCCACTTTTCAGATTTTTTACAAAGCACATGTCCAAACTGCTTTTTCAGACCAGCATCATGTGTAACCTGGGTGTCTGCCTACACTCCAGCAAGGGCAACCAGCCTTAGTGATGCTGAATGTATTTGCATTACTGACTGAAACCTCAAACCCCACTCGCTTGTGAATACTGTGCATGATTCCACATGGTAAGCAGCTACCTGTGTGCTAAGAGTCTGCTTCTGCACCAAAAAATGTCTCCCCCTTTCCATCTAATGCAACTGTGAAATCACCAGAGCAATACGCAATAAATCTCTGCCTGTAATTCCTTTTTGCACACAGAGTCATGTTTTCACATTAGTCACAAAACGAAATTTCTTTGCCAATTTGAAAGCACAATTACTGCTCTTTTTTTTGGCAAGTGATAAACACTTTTACAGACTGACACATTATGAATCCACTTTTCAGATTTTTTACAAAGCACATGTCCAAACTGCTTTTTCAGACCAGCATCATTTGTAACCTGGGTGTCTGCCTACACTCCAGCAAGGGCAACCAGCCTTAGTGATGCTGAATGTATTTGCATTACTGACTGAAACCTCAAACCCCACTCGCTTGTGAATACTGTGCATGATTCCACATGGTAAGCAGCTACCTGTGTGCTAAGAGTCTGCTTCTGCACCAAAAAATGTCTCCCCCTTTCCATCTAATGCAACTGTGAAATCACCAGAGAAATACGCAATAAATCTCTGCCTGTAATTCCTATTTGCACACAGAGTCATGTTTTCACATTAGTCAAAAAACGAAATTTCTTTGCCAATTTGAAAGCACACTTACTGCTCTTTTTTTTGGCAAGTGATAAACACTTTTACAGACTGACACATTATGAATCCACTTTTCAGATTTTTTACAAAGCACATGTCCAAACTGCTTTTTCAGACCAGCATCATTTGTAACCTGGGTGTCTGCCTACACTCCAGCAAGGGCAACCAGCCTTAGTGATGCTGAATGTATTTGCATTACTGACTGAAACCTCAAACCCCACTCGCTTGTGAATACTGTGTATGATTCCACATGGTAAGCAGCTACCTGTGTGCTAAGAGTCTGCTTCTGCACCAAAAAATGTCTCCCCCTTTCCATCTAATGCAACTGTGAAATCACCAGAGCAATACGCAATAAATCTCTGCCTGTAATTCCTTTTTGCACACAGAGTCATGTTTTCACATTAGTCACAAAACGAAATTTCTTTGCCAATTTGAAAGCACACTTACTGCTCTTTTTTTTGGCAAGTGATAAACACTTTTACAGACTGACACATTATGAATCCACTTTTCAGATTTTTTACAAAGCACATGTCCAAACTGCTTTTTCAGACCAGCATCATTTGTAACCTGGGTGTCTGCCTACACTCCAGCAAGGGCAACCAGCCTTAGTGATGCTGAATGTATTTGCATTACTGACTGAAACCTCAAACCCCACTCGCTTGTGAATACTGTGCATGATTCCACATGGTAAGCAGCTACCTGTGTGCTAAGAGTCTGCTTCTGCACCAAAAAATGTCTCCCCCTTTCCATCTAATGCAACTGTGAAATCTCCAGAGCAATACGCAATAAATCTCTGCCTGTAATTCCTATTTGCACACAGAGTCATGTTTTCACATTAGTCACAAAACGAAATTTCTTTGCCAATTTGAAAGCACACTTAATGCTCTTTTTTTTGGCAAGTGATAAACACTTTTACAGACTGACACATTATGAATCCACTTTTCAGATTTTTTACAAAGCACATGTCCAAACTGCTTTTTCAGACCAGCATCATTTGTAACCTGGGTGTCTGCCTACACTCCAGCAAGGGCAACCAGCCTTAGTGATGCTGAATGTATTTGCATTACTGACTGAAACCTCAAACCCCACTCGCTTGTGAATACTGTGCATGATTCCACATGGTAAGCTGCTACCTGTGTGCTAAGAGTCTGCATCTGCGCCAAAAAATGTCTCCCCCTTTCCATCTAATGCAACTGTGAAATCACCAGAGAAATACGCAATAAATCTCTGCCTGTAATTCCTTTTTGCACACAGAGTCATGTTTTCACATTAGTCACAAAACGAAATTTCTTTGCCAATTTGAAAGCACACTTACTGCTATTTTTTTTGGCAAGTGATAAACACTTTTACAGACTGACACATTATGAATCCACTTTTCAGATTTTTTACAAAGCACATGTCCAAACTGCTTTTTCAGACCAGCATCATGTGTAACCTGGGTGTCTGCCTACACTCCAGCAAGGGCAACCAGCCTTAGTGATGCTGAATGTATTTGCATTACTGACTGAAACCTCAAACCCCACTCGCTTGTGAATACTGTGCATGATTCCACATGGTAAGCAGCTACCTGTGTGCTAAGAGTCTGCTTCTGCACCAAAAAATGTCTCCCCCTTTCCATCTAATGCAACTGTGAAATCACCAGAGCAATACGCAATAAATCTCTGCCTATAATTCCTTTTTGCACACAGAGTCATGTTTTCACATTAGTCACAAAACGAAATTTCTTTGCCAATTTGAAAGCACACTTACTGCTCTTTTTTTTGGCAAGTGATAAACACTTTTACAGACTGACACATTATGAATCCACTTTTCAGATTTTTTACAAAGCACATGTCCAAACTGCTTTTTCAGACCAGCATCATTTGTAACCTGGGTGTCTGCCTACACTCCAGCAAGGGCAACCAGCCTTAGTGATGCTGAATGTATTTGCATTACTGACTGAAACCTCAAACCCCACTCGCTTGTGAATACTGTGTATGATTCCACATGGTAAGCAGCTACCTGTGTGCTAAGAGTCTGCTTCTGCACCAAAAAATATCTCCCCCTTTCCATCTAATGCAACTGTGAAATCACCAGAGCAATACGCAATAAATCTCTGCCTGTAATTCCTTTTTGCACACAGAGTCATGTTTTCACATTAGTCACAAAACGAAATTTCTTTGCCAATTTGAAAGCACACTTACTGCTATTTTTTTTGGCAAGTGATAAACACTTTTACAGACTGACACATTATGAATCCACTTTTCAGATTTTTTACAAAGCACATGTCCAAACTGCTTTTTCAGACCAGCATCATTTGTAACCTGGGTGTCTGCCTACACTCCAGCAAGGGCAACCAGCCTTAGTGATGCTGAATGTATTTGCATTACTGACTGAAACCTCAAACCCCACTCGCTTGTGAATACTGTGCATGATTCCACATGGTAAGCAGCTACCTGTGTGCTAAGAGTCTGCTTCTGCACCAAAAAATGTCTCCCCCTTTCCATCTAATGCAACTGTGAAATCACCAGAGAAATACGCAATAAATCTCTGCCTGTAATTCCTATTTGCACACAGAGTCATGTTTTCACATTAGTCACAAAACGAAATTTCTTTGCCAATTTGAAAGCACACTTACTGCTCTTTTTTTGGGCAAGTGATAAACACTTTTACAGACTGACACATTATGAATCCACTTTTCAGATTTTTTACAGAGCACATGTCCAAACTGCTTTTTCAGACCAGCATCATTTGTAACCTGGGTGTCTGCCTACACTCCAGCAAGGGCAACCAGCCTTAGTGATGCTGAATGTATTTGCATTACTGACTGAAACCTTAATCCCCACTCGCTTGTGAATACTGTGCATGATTCCACATGGTAAGCAGCTACCTGTGTGCTAAGAGTCTGCATCTGCACCAAAAAATGTCTCCCCCTTTCCATCTAATGCAACTGTGAAATCACCAGAGAAATACACAATAAATCTCTGCCTGTAATTCCTATTTGCACACAGAGTCATGTTTTCACATTAGTCACAAAACGAAATTTCTTTGCCAATTTGAAAGCACACTTACTGCTCTTTTTTTGGGCAAGTGATAAACACTTTTACAGACTGACACATTATGAATCCACTTTTCAGATTTTTTACAGAGCACATGTCCAAACTGCTTTTTCAGACCAGCATCATGTGTAACCTGGGTGACTGCCTACACTCCAGCAAGGGCAACCAGCCTTAGTGATGCTGAATGTATTTGCATTACTGACTGAAACCTCAAACCCCACTCGCTTGTGAATACTGTGCATGATTCCACATGGTAAGCAGCTACCTGTGTGCTAAGAGTCTGCTTCTGCACCAAAAAATGTCTCCCCCTTTCCATCTAATGCAACTGTGAAATCTCCAGAGCAATACGCAATAAATCTCTGCCTGTAATTCCTATTTGCACACAGAGTCATGTTTTCACATTAGTCACAAAACGAAATTTCTTTGCCAATTTGAAAGCACACTTACTGCTCTTTTTTTTGGCAAGTGATAAACACTTTTACAGACTGACACATTATGAATCCACTTTTCAGATTTTTTACAAAGCACATGTCCAAACTGCTTTTTCAGACCAGCATCATGTGTAACCTGGGTGTCTGCCTACACTCCAGCAAGGGCAACCAGCCTTAGTGATGCTGAATGTATTTGCATTACTGACTGAAACCTCAAACCCCACTCGCTTGTGAATACTGTGCATGATTCCACATGGTAAGCAGCTACCTATGTGCTAAGAGTCTGCATCTGCACCAAAAAATGTCTCCCCCTTTCCATCTAATGCAACTGTGAAATCAACAGAGCAATACGCAATAAATCTATGCCTGTAATTCCTATTTGCACACAGAGTCATGTTTTCACATTAGTCACAAAACGAAATTTCTTTGCCAATTTGAAAGCACACTTACTGCTCTTTTTTTTGGCAAGTGATAAACACTTTTACAGACTGACACATTATGAATCCACTTTTCAGATTTTTTACAGAGCACATGTCCAAACTGCTTTTTCAGACCAGCATCATGTGTAACCTGTGTGTCTGCCTACACTCCAGCAAGGGCAACCAGCCTTAGTGATGCTGAATGTATTTGCATTACTGACTGAAACCTCAAACCCCACTCGCTTGTGAATACTGTGCATGATTCCACATGGTAAGCAGCTACCTGTGTGCTAAGAGTCTGCTTCTGCACCAAAAAATGTCTCCCCCTTTCCATCTAATGCAACTGTGAAATCTCCAGAGCAATACGCAATAAATCTCTGCCTGTAATTCCTATTTGCACACAGAGTCATGTTTTCACATTAGTCACAAAACGAAATTTCTTTGCCAATTTGAAAGCACACTTAATGCTCTTTTTTTTGGCAAGTGATAAACACTTTTACAGACTGACACATTATGAATCCACTTTTCAGATTTTTTACAAAGCACATGTCCAAACTGCTTTTTCAGACCAGCATCATTTGTAACCTGGGTGTCTGCCTACACTCCAGCAAGGGCAACCAGCCTTAGTGATGCTGAATGTATTTGCATTACTGACTGAAACCTCAAACCCCACTCGCTTGTGAATACTGTGTATGATTCCACATGGTAAGCAGCTACCTGTGTGCTAAGAGTCTGCTTCTGCACCAAAAAATGTCTCCCCCTTTCCATCTAATGCAACTGTGAAATCACCAGAGCAATACGCAATAAATCTCTGCCTGTAATTCCTTTTTGCACACAGAGTCATGTTTTCACATTAGTCAAAAAACGAAATTTCTTTGCCAATTTGAAAGCACACTTACTGCTCTTTTTTTGGGCAAGTGATAAACACTTTTACAGACTGACACATTATGAATCCACTTTTCAGATTTTTTACAGAGCACATGTCCAAACTGCTTTTTCAGACCAGCATCATGTGTAACCTGGGTGACTGCCTACACTCCAGCAAGGGCAACCAGCCTTAGTGATGCTGAATGTATTTGCATTACTGACTGAAACCTCAAACCCCACTCGCTTGTGAATATTGTGCATGATTCCACATGGTAAGCAGCTACCTGTGTGCTAAGAGTCTGCTTCTGCACCAAAAAATGTCTCCCCCTTTCCATCTAATGCAACTGTGAAATCTCCAGAGCAATACGCAATAAATCTCTGCCTGTAATTCCTATTTGCACACAGAGTCATGTTTTCACATTAGTCACAAAACGAAATTTCTTTGCCAATTTGAAAGCACACTTACTGCTCTTTTTTTTGGCAAGTGATAAACACTTTTACAGACTGACACATTATGAATCCACTTTTCAGATTTTTTACAAAGCACATGTCCAAACTGCTTTTTCAGACCAGCATCATTTGTAACCTGGGTGTCTGCCTACACTCCAGCAAGGGCAACCAGCCTTAGTGATGCTGAATGTATTTGCATTACTGACTGAAACCTCAAACCCCACTCGCTTGTGAATACTGTGTATGATTCCACATGGTAAGCAGCTACCTGTGTGCTAAGAGTCTGCTTCTGCACCAAAAAATGTCTCCCCCTTTCCATCTAATGCAACTGTGAAATCACCAGAGCAATACGCAATAAATCTCTGCCTGTAATTCCTTTTTGCACACAGAGTCATGTTTTCACATTAGTCAAAAAACGAAATTTCTTTGCCAATTTGAAAGCACACTTACTGCTCTTTTTTTGGGCAAGTGATAAACACTTTTACAGACTGACACATTATGAATCCACTTTTCAGATTTTTTACAGAGCACATGTCCAAACTGCTTTTTCAGACCAGCATCATGTGTAACCTGGGTGACTGCCTACACTCCAGCAAGGGCAACCAGCCTTAGTGATGCTGAATGTATTTGCATTACTGACTGAAACCTCAAACCCCACTCGCTTGTGAATACTGTGCATGATTCCACATGGTAAGCAGCTACCTGTGTGCTAAGAGTCTGCTTCTGCACCAAAAAATGTCTCCCCCTTTCCATCTAATGCAACTGTGAAATCTCCAGAGCAATACGCAATAAATCTCTGCCTGTAATTCCTATTTGCACACAGAGTCATGTTTTCACATTAGTCACAAAACGAAATTTCTTTGCCAATTTGAAAGCACACTTACTGCTCTTTTTTTTGGCAAGTGATAAACACTTTTACAGACTGACACATTATGAATCCACTTTTCAGATTTTTTACAAAGCACATGTCCAAACTGCTTTTTCAGACCAGCATCATGTGTAACCTGGGTGTCTGCCTACACTCCAGCAAGGGCAACCAGCCTTAGTGATGCTGAATGTATTTGCATTACTGACTGAAACCTCAAACCCCACTCGCTTGTGAATACTGTGCATGATTCCACATGGTAAGCAGCTACCTATGTGCTAAGAGTCTGCATCTGCACCAAAAAATGTCTCCCCCTTTCCATCTAATGCAACTGTGAAATCAACAGAGCAATACGCAATAAATCTATGCCTGTAATTCCTATTTGCACACAGAGTCATGTTTTCACATTAGTCACAAAACGAAATTTCTTTGCCAATTTGAAAGCACACTTACTGCTCTTTTTTTTGGCAAGTGATAAACACTTTTACAGACTGACACATTATGAATCCACTTTTCAGATTTTTTACAGAGCACATGTCCAAACTGCTTTTTCAGACCAGCATCATGTGTAACCTGTGTGTCTGCCTACACTCCAGCAAGGGCAACCAGCCTTAGTGATGCTGAATGTATTTGCATTACTGACTGAAACCTCAAACCCCACTCGCTTGTGAATACTGTGCATGATTCCACATGGTAAGCAGCTACCTGTGTGCTAAGAGTCTGCTTCTGCACCAAAAAATGTCTCCCCCTTTCCATCTAATGCAACTGTGAAATCTCCAGAGCAATACGCAATAAATCTCTGCCTGTAATTCCTATTTGCACACAGAGTCATGTTTTCACATTAGTCACAAAACGAAATTTCTTTGCCAATTTGAAAGCACACTTAATGCTCTTTTTTTTGGCAAGTGATAAACACTTTTACAGACTGACACATTATGAATCCACTTTTCAGATTTTTTACAAAGCACATGTCCAAACTGCTTTTTCAGACCAGCATCATTTGTAACCTGGGTGTCTGCCTACACTCCAGCAAGGGCAACCAGCCTTAGTGATGCTGAATGTATTTGCATTACTGACTGAAACCTCAAACCCCACTCGCTTGTGAATACTGTGTATGATTCCACATGGTAAGCAGCTACCTGTGTGCTAAGAGTCTGCTTCTGCACCAAAAAATGTCTCCCCCTTTCCATCTAATGCAACTGTGAAATCACCAGAGCAATACGCAATAAATCTCTGCCTGTAATTCCTTTTTGCACACAGAGTCATGTTTTCACATTAGTCACAAAACGAAATTTCTTTGCCAATTTGAAAGCACACTTACTGCTCTTTTTTTTGGCAAGTGATAAACACTTTTACAGACTGACACATTATGAATCCACTTTTCAGATTTTTTACAAAGCACATGTCCAAACTGCTTTTTCAGACCAGCATCATGTGTAACCTGGGTGTCTGCCTACACTCCAGCAAGGGCAACCAGCCTTAGTGATGCTGAATGTATTTGCATTACTGACTGAAACCTCAAACCCCACTCGCTTGTGAATACTGTGCATGATTCCACATGGTAAGCAGCTACCTGTGTGCTAAGAGTCTGCATCTGCACCAAAAAATGTCTCCCCCTTTCCATCTAATGCAACTGTGAAATCACCAGAGCAATACGCAATAAATCTCTGCCTGTAATTCCTTTTTGCACACAGAGTCATGTTTTCACATTAGTCACAAAACGAAATTTCTTTGCCAATTTGAAAGCACACTTACTGCTCTTTTTTTTGGCAAGTGATAAACACTTTTACAGACTGACACATTATGAATCCACTTTTCAGATTTTTTACAAAGCACATGTCCAAACTGCTTTTTCAGACCAGCATCATTTGTAACCTGGGTGTCTGCCTACACTCCAGCAAGGGCAACCAGCCTTAGTGATGCTGAATGTATTTGCATTACTGACTGAAACCTCAAACCCCACTCGCTTGTGAATACTGTGCATGATTCCACATGGTAAGCAGCTACCTGTGTGCTAAGAGTCTGCTTCTGCACCAAAAAATGTCTCCCCCTTTCCATCTAATGCAACTGTGAAATCACCAGAGAAATACGCAATAAATCTCTGCCTGTAATTCCTATTTGCACACAGAGTCATGTTTTCACATTAGTCAAAAAACGAAATTTCTTTGCCAATTTGAAAGCACACTTACTGCTCTTTTTTTTGGCAAGTGATAAACACTTTTACAGACTGACACATTATGAATCCACTTTTCAGATTTTTTACAAAGCACATGTCCAAACTGCTTTTTCAGACCAGCATCATTTGTAACCTGGGTGTCTGCCTACACTCCAGCAAGGGCAACCAGCCTTAGTGATGCTGAATGTATTTGCATTACTGACTGAAACCTCAAACCCCACTCGCTTGTGAATACTGTGCATGATTCCACATGGTAAGCAGCTACCTGTGTGCTAAGAGTCTGCATCTGCACCAAAAAATGTCTCCTCCTTTCCATCTAATGCAACTGTGAAATCACCAGAGAAATACGCAATAAATCTCTGCCTGTAATTCCTTTTTGCACACAGAGTCATGTTTTCACATTAGTCACAAAACGAAATTTCTTTGCCAATTTGAAAGCACACTTACTGCTCTTTTTTTTGGCAAGTGATAAACACTTTTACAGACTGACACATTATGAATCCACTTTTCAGATTTTTTACAGAGCACATGTCCAAACTGCTTTTTCAGACCAGCATCATGTGTAACCTGTGTGTCTGCCTACACTCCAGCAAGGGCAACCAGCCTTAGTGATGCTGAATGTATTTGCATTACCGACTGAAACCTCAAACCCCACTCGCTTGTGAATACTGTGCATGATTCCACATGGTAAGCAGCTACCTGTGTGCTAAGAGTCTGCTTCTGCACCAAAAAATGTCTCCCCCTTTCCATCTAATGCAACTGTGAAATCTCCAGAGCAATACGCAATAAATCTCTGCCTGTAATTCCTATTTGCACACAGAGTCATGTTTTCACATTAGTCACAAAACGAAATTTCTTTGCCAATTTGAAAGCACACTTAATGCTCTTTTTTTTGGCAAGTGATAAACACTTTTACAGACTGACACATTATGAATCTACTTTTCAGATTTTTTACAAAGCACATGTCCAAACTGCTTTTTCAGACCAGCATCATTTGTAACCTGGGTGTCTGCCTACACTCCAGCAAGGGCAACCAGCCTTAGTGATGCTGAATGTATTTGCATTACTGACTGAAACCTCAAACCCCACTCGCTTGTGAATACTGTGTATGATTCCACATGGTAAGCAGCTACCTGTGTGCTAAGAGTCTGCTTCTGCACCAAAAAATGTCTCCCCCTTTCCATCTAATGCAACTGTGAAATCACCAGAGCAATACGCAATAAATCTCTGCCTGTAATTCCTTTTTGCACACAGAGTCATGTTTTCACATTAGTCACAAAACGAAATTTCTTTGCCAATTTGAAAGCACACTTACTGCTCTTTTTTTTGGCAAGTGATAAACACTTTTACAGACTGACACATTATGAATCCACTTTTCAGATTTTTTACAAAGCACATGTCCAAACTGCTTTTTCAGACCAGCATCATGTGTAACCTGGGTGTCTGCCTACACTCCAGCAAGGGCAACCAGCCTTAGTGATGCTGAATGTATTTGCATTACTGACTGAAACCTCAAACCCCACTCGCTTGTGAATACTGTGCATGATTCCACATGGTAAGCAGCTACCTGTGTGCTAAGAGTCTGCTTCTGCACCAAAAAATGTCTCCCCCTTTCCATCTAATGCAACTGTGAAATCACCAGAGCAATACGCAATAAATCTCTGCCTGTAATTCCTTTTTGCACACAGAGTCATGTTTTCACATTAGTCACAAAACGAAATTCCTTTGCCAATTTGAAAGCACACTTACTGCTCTTTTTTTTGGCAAGTGATAAACACTTTTACAGACTGACACATTATGAATCCAGTTTTCAGATTTTTTACAAAGCACATGTCCAAACTGCTTTTTCAGACCAGCATCATTTGTAACCTGGGTGTCTGCCTACACTCCAGCAAGGGCAACCAGCCTTAGTGATGCTGAATGTATTTGCATTACTGACTGAAACCTCAAACCCCACTCGCTTGTGAATACTGTGCATGATTCCACATGGTAAGCAGCTACCTGTGTGCTAAGAGTCTGCTTCTGCACCAAAAAATGTCTCCCCCTTTCCATCTAATGCAACTGTGAAATCACCAGAGAAATACGCAATAAATCTCTGCCTGTAATTCCTATTTGCACACAGAGTCATGTTTTCACATTAGTCAAAAAACGAAATTTCTTTGCCAATTTGAAAGCACACTTACTGCTCTTTTTTTTGGCAAGTGATAAACACTTTTACAGACTGACACATTATGAATCCACTTTTCAGATTTTTTACAAAGCACATGTCCAAACTGCTTTTTCAGACCAGCATCATTTGTAACCTGGGTGTCTGCCTACACTCCAGCAAGGGCAACCAGCCTTAGTGATGCTGAATGTATTTGCATTACTGACTGAAACCTCAAACCCCACTCGCTTGTGAATACTGTGTATGATTCCACATGGTAAGCAGCTACCTGTGTGCTAAGAGTCTGCTTCTGCACCAAAAAATGTCTCCCCCTTTCCATCTAATGCAACTGTGATATCACCAGAGCAATACACAATAAATCTCTGCCTGTAATTCCTTTTTGCACACAGAGTCATGTTTTCACATTAGTCACAAAACGAAATTTCTTTGCCAATTTGAAAGCACACTTACTGCTCTTTTTTTTGGCAAGTGATAAACACTTTTACAGACTGACACATTATGAATCCACTTTTCAGATTTTTTACAAAGCACATGTCCAAACTGCTTTTTCAGACCAGCATCATTTGTAACCTGGGTGTCTGCCTACACTCCAGCAAGGGCAACCAGCCTTAGTGATGCTGAATGTATTTGCATTACTGACTGAAACCTCAAACCCCACTCGCTTGTGAATACTGTGCATGATTCCACATGGTAAGCAGCTACCTGTGTGCTAAGAGTCTGCTTCTGCACCAAAAAATGTCTCCCCCTTTCCATCTAATGCAACTGTGAAATCTCCAGAGCAATACGCAATAAATCTCTGCCTGTAATTCCTATTTGCACACAGAGTCATGTTTTCACATTAGTCACAAAACGAAATTTCTTTGCCAATTTGAAAGCACACTTAATGCTCTTTTTTTTGGCAAGTGATAAACACTTTTACAGACTGACACATTATGAATCCACTTTTCAGATTTTTTACAAAGCACATGTCCAAACTGCTTTTTCAGACCAGCATCATTTGTAACCTGGGTGTCTGCCTACACTCCAGCAAGGGCAACCAGCCTTAGTGATGCTGAATGTATTTGCATTACTGACTGAAACCTCAAACCCCACTCGCTTGTGAATACTGTGTATGATTCCACATGGTAAGCAGCTACCTGTGTGCTAAGAGTCTGCTTCTGCACCAAAAAATGTCTCCCCCTTTCCATCTAATGCAACTGTGAAATCACCAGAGCAATACGCAATAAATCTCTGCCTGTAATTCCTTTTTGCACACAGAGTCATGTTTTCACATTAGTCACAAAACGAAATTTCTTTGCCAATTTGAAAGCACACTTACTGCTCTTTTTTTTGGCAAGTGATAAACACTTTTACAGACTGACACATTATGAATCCACTTTTCAGATTTTTTACAAAGCACATGTCCAAACTGCTTTTTCAGACCAGCATCATGTGTAACCTGGGTGTCTGCCTACACTCCAGCAAGGGCAACCAGCCTTAGTGATGCTGAATGTATTTGCATTACTGACTGAAACCTCAAACCCCACTCGCTTGTGAATACTGTGCATGATTCCACATGGTAAGCAGCTACCTGTGTGCTAAGAGTCTGCATCTGCGCCAAAAAATGTCTCCCCCTTTCCATCTAATGCAACTGTGAAATCACCAGAGAACTACGCAATAAATCTCTGCCTGTAATTCCTTTTTGCACACAGAGTCATGTTTTCACATTAGTCACAAAACGAAATTTCTTTGCCAATTTGAAAGCACACTTACTGCTCTTTTTTTTGGCAAGTGATAAACACTTTTACAGACTGACACATTATGAATCCACTTTTCAGATTTTTTACAAAGCACATGTCCAAACTGCTTTTTCAGACCAGCATCATGTGTAACCTGGGTGTCTGCCTACACTCCAGCAAGGGCAACCAGCCTTAGTGATGCTGAATGTATTTGCATTACTGACTGAAACCTCAAACCCCACTCGCTTGTGAATACTGTGCATGATTCCACATGGTAAGCAGCTACCTGTGTGCTAAGAGTCTGCTTCTGCACCAAAAAATGTCTCCCCCTTTCCATCTAATGCAACTGTGAAATCACCAGAGCAATACGCAATAAATCTCTGCCTGTAATTCCTTTTTGCACACAGAGTCATGTTTTCACATTAGTCACAAAACCAAATTTCTTTGCCAATTTGAAAGCACACTTACTGCTCTTTTTTTTGGCAAGTGATAAACACTTTTACAGACTGACACATTATGAATCCACTTTTCAGATTTTTTACAAAGCACATGTCCAAACTGCTTTTTCAGACCAGCATCATTTGTAACCTGGGTGTCTGCCTACACTCCAGCAAGGGCAACCAGCCTTAGTGATGCTGAATGTATTTGCATTACTGACTGAAACCTCAAACCCCACTCGCTTGTGAATACTGTGCATGATTCCACATGGTAAGCAGCTACCTGTGTGCTAAGAGTCTGCTTCTGCACCAAAAAATGTCTCCCCCTTTCCATCTAATGCAACTGTGAAATCACCAGAGGAATACGCAATAAATCTCTGCCTGTAATTCCTATTTGCACACAGAGTCATGTTTTCACATTAGTCAAAAAACGAAATTTCTTTGCCAATTTGAAAGCACACTTACTGCTCTTTTTTTTGGCAAGTGATAAACACTTTTACAGACTGACACATTATGAATCCACTTTTCAGATTTTTTACAAAGCACATGTCCAAACTGCTTTTTCAGACCAGCATCATTTGTAACCTGGGTGTCTGCCTACACTCCAGCAAGGGCAACCAGCCTTCGTGATGCTGAATGTATTTGCATTACTGACTGAAACCTCAAACCCCACTCGCTTGTGAATACTGTGTATGATTCCACATGGTAAGCAGCTACCTGTGTGCTAAGAGTCTGCTTCTGCACCAAAAAATGTCTCCCCCTTTCCATCTAATGCAACTGTGAAATCACCAGAGCAATACGCAATAAATCTCTGCCTGTAATTCCTTTTTGCACACAGAGTCATGTTTTCACATTAGTCACAAAACGAAATTTCTTTGCCAATTTGAAAGCACACTTACTGCTCTTTTTTTTGGCAAGTGATAAACACTTTTACAGACTGACACATTATGAATCCACTTTTCAGATTTTTTACAAAGCACATGTCCAAACTGCTTTTTCAGACCAGCATCATTTGTAACCTGGGTGTCTGCCTACACTCCAGCAAGGGCAACCAGCCTTAGTGATGCTGAATGTATTTGCATTACTGACTGAAACCTCAAACCCCACTCGCTTGTGAATACTGTGCATGATTCCACATGGTAAGCAGCTACCTGTGTGCTAAGAGTCTGCTTCTGCACTAAAAAATGTCTCCCCCTTTCCATCTAATGCAACTGTGAAATCACCAGAGAAATACGCAATAAATCTCTGCCTGTAATTCCTATTTGCACACAGAGTCATGTTTTCACATTAGTCACAAAACGAAATTTCTTTGCCAATTTGAAAGCACACTTACTGCTCTTTTTTTTGGCAAGTGATAAACACTTTTACAGACTGACACATTATGAATCCACTTTTCAGATTTTTTACAAAGCACATGTCCAAACTGCTTTTTCAGACCAGCATCATTTGTAACCTGGGTGTCTGCCTACACTCCAGCAAGGGCAACCAGCCTTAGTGATGCTGAATGTATTTGCATTACTGAGTCCAACCTCAAACCTTTAAACTATTCTTTTATTATACCAGTACACCTTAATTTATTGTGAAAACATAGTCCATATTATTTTACATGTTCCTCACATTTAAATTTCTCCCAAAACAGAAAATAATAAACACAACTTCAACAAAAAGAATTGCATTTCTATTATTCATTTCTTAATTTACCATATACATCCCCTCTCAGACTCTAAACTCACCTTTAAAATTAGTTAGTTGTGAAAGAAATGTGGCACTCAAACAGCAGATTATCAGAGCCAGGATCTCTGTTCTCTACACCTCTCTCCTCTCAGCAGAACCAGATAATGGCAAACTTTCCCTCTCTTTTTCCACACATATACATGTTAGTTTCAAATCTCAGTGCTTGCCCCTTTTTTTCAAATGTAATCACACATTTCTATTGGTTGAAAACCCAACCCTTTTCCAAAAGTACCCTTCCCCCAACTTGACTTCTGCCTAGTACCCTTCCCCCAACTTGACTTCTGCCTGCTACCATAGCAACAGCTCATGGAACACTGCTGTGTGGAGTCAGGTCAGAAGTTCGCCAAACAATGTTTCAATTCCAAAAGAGCAAGAGTGCTTGACTTTTCAAACCTAACAGCAAATCCATAGTACTGTTCTTTGGTAACACATTTTTCTGTACCAATACAAAACATGCTTCTATTAATTTACACATACAGCCTAGTTTTTATTCTAGAATGGTATGAAACAGCCAATCAGTTCTTTTGTTTTTGAAAAAAATATGTATGCCTCCATTTCCAAACTGTCTTTCTTTTCATATTGCCATTCTACTGAAAGACACCTCCTGAGTGCATCCAGTTCTCCTTTGAAGATGTTCACAGTGTGGATTGTAGGGCACAGCTATGTCTTCTTGAGTGAAAAGTATGCAGAGAAAACAGATATGGTGAGAGACCTTGCTTTGCCAAATGTAGACATTAAATGGATTGGTCAGAGAGGGTTAAAGTGGCACCAATTGATGCCATTGGTGAAATCCTTCATGCACATCCAACACCCTGACCTCATAATAGTGCACTGTGGTGGCAATGACCTAGGCACTTTGACTGGGGTAGGTCTGGAAATGCTTATGAAGGAGACCTTTGCACAACTGTTTTCACTTTTCCCTAAAACTGCCTTTGTGTTTTCTAACATATGCCAAAGGCAAAAATGGAACTGGTCCAATCATTTCTGTCCGCAGATTGACAAAGCAAGAAAGCACGTCAACAAATCTGTTTCTGCTTTCCTCCGTGACTATGGTATGGGTTCCATTTACCACAACAACTTGCGTTATGACATGCAAGACATTTATAGAGGAGATGGTGTACACTTCAAGGATGAAGGGAACAGAGTCTTCCTCTTGAACCTTAGACTCTGCATCGGTACTTACTTGTAGGTACCACTAAAAAATCACTTAATAAACACAACGGCTCTTTTTAGAGCCCCCTAATATCTAAACACTTAAATCTGATTTTCATTTCTTTTTTTATTTTTTTTTTCTACCGTACGCTTACCGTACGCGTACCCCGTGATTTTTTTTAAAATCAATAAATGTTTTCTTTGTACTTTTCTGTCCTTCTTTGACCCCGTTACAAATGTTAGGGGGTCTGTAACTCTCCTCCTTGCCCCCTTTTCTTGTTATCACTCTTTTTTTTCTGAGTGAAACACACGAAATGGCGGCCGCCGCTTCCTGGTTTCGACCGATTCGAATGTTTACTAAGATCTAAGAGCCAATCAGAATCGCGCTCGCGCACGCCACCGTACGCGTACGGTAAGCGTACCGTAAGCGCACCGTAAGCTGGCTCAGATATATATATTGATTTAAAGGCTATTTTCTCAGAATCTACTGAACAGATTTACACCAAACCTACAAAAGGCACTTCCTTGACCTGAGGACTACCTCTCTGCCAAATTTCTAGTAATTCTGTTCAGCCGTTCGGGCTGTAGCTGTGTCTAAAGGTCCTATGGAAAAATGCATGGGAAAAACGCGTTTTGGGACCCCCCTTTTATCTCAGCCCCCGCTTGACGAATCCCCTCGAGACTTTCAGGGAAGGAGCGGAGCGTAGCGCCCCACCTATTTTGAAAAATTCGCGAGGATTCGTCGACCGGCGCCAAAGTTATTCAAAATAGAATGTTGCGGATTTCCTATGGAAACGTGGTCCTAACTATAACTACCTACTGGCGACCGCCAGTAGGTAATATATATATATATATATATATATTTCACCTCCGTTTGTTTCGGTGTGCCCACCACCTCCAAACCAGAGGGCGAGTCGACGGACGGACCTCCCAAGCACGGTCCGATAATATTTGGCAAACTTCCTCACAAAACAGGAGAGCCGACGCCGTGTCATATGCGCAAAATGTCCTTTGTTTCAGTCAGCTAAAACGTTAGACGCGTTTCACTTGTCCTGCAAGCTTGTTCACTAACAATCTCCATAAAGTTTTGCTGCCATTATAAGCGATTCGTGTGAACGTAATACGTGTTAACCCCTTCAGTGCCCGCCCCTTTCCCCGCCCAGTGCCGGCCGTTGCATTAGCGGGCGGGGTCTATGACGAGCTGGACTCGTCATGGGCACAGCGCCACCGCGGCCCATGACGAGTCCAGCTCGTCATGGGCACTGAAGGGGTTAAACTACTAAACAATAAAAAGTGACAACAGACTTGTAGTCCAAACTCAATCACGGACTCCCCGGCGGCTAATACCAAAATTGCAAAATTCATTTCACATTAATACCATCAGTCTGCCCTCCTCTGCACAGTCATTAACAATTCAAAAATAAAATTGTTAACAAAATTAATGTATAATACAAGTTTGCACTCTGAAGAGGGAAGACCGTCACATAAGTTTGGGTGGAAATGAGTCATAAATGCATGTTATGCCCCAGTGGGCTAACTCGATCCCAATCGCAAAACACAGTATTGATTACGATAATAGTCCTGAAACACCCAAATCTCACAGAATTCAGCCCAAGTGGGCTATTAGCAAAATTCTAAGCCCCCAAACATGTCCATCACACATGCTCTCTGTTGGAATAAACAAGTCTGTAAAATGTGCACGTGTATAAATCATACATCAAAACTTTAAAGAAATACAATTAAAACATTCTAAAAATCTTAGAATGTTAGGCATAGGGAGTGAAACCACAATCATTTTATAGATGTGTGTGAAAGTCTTCTTTCTCATACACCTATACATCCTGTTACACAACGCCACTCATCCATAGAGTTACTCACATACATAGTTACTCATGCTAATAAAGAATCAAACATCCATTTACTTGCATATACAGTTATACACACACCACCACACTTACTTCTACAGAAACTTACACATACTTAGTCTTTAAAACAATCACTTATAGAAACACATGCTTAATCATACAGGAACTCTTCCAATCACTCACTCTCAAATATACTCACGTACATACACCAATAGCCACATATACTAGTTTAAAACATATGTAGTTTCTCATAAAGACACTATTGAGACAGTCATTCACTCACTAACACACTCATACACACACTCATCCACCCATACAGTCCTGCACACATGCTGTCTTCAACACATACAAATCATCCATTTAGACACTTATATACCCATTTATTCTTCCATCGACCTTGAGATATACATATATAAAACATATTTAATTTTCAGAAAAACACACATTCACTGGATGATGTCATCAGTGATGTTATTAGAGATATCATCAGTGATGTCATCAGTGATGTCACTCACCGTGTCGTGAGTGAACTAACTATAACGGGGGAATTTCTAGGGTTTTGTACGAGGGAAATGTCCAGCTAACTATAACGCCCCTGAAACCTATAGTTTTTTCAGTGAATATATATATATATATATATATATTATATATATGCAACTCTCTTCTTCTCATACAAGCTGCCAGCCTGGTCGCGAAGTAACACTGCCGCGTTATCAGCGCGGATCCGCTGCTGTTCAGTAACAGCGGGACACGGAGCAGGATGAGTCGGTGTGCACTGGGGGAGATCTCTTGGAGGTGAACTCTGCATGGAGGAATTTTGCCACTGCGAGGTGACATCAGCCCACAGGGGTTTGAATATGAACTTCCAGTCCCAGGATGCCTTGTGACTCTGTGACTTGATCACATGTAAAAATCGTCAAATAAAAAGAAGGGAAATACTGGAAGTTCTGTTTGGTGTTATCGAGTCGCAGCTTGCCTTTGATAATGGGCGCCAGCCCTAAACGTGCCATGAAAAGCTGAGGTGTGTTCACCACAAGACCCTCCCTGATCCTTATCATACCCCCTGCGAGTGCGCTTCAACTATGGGCAACTCTCTTCTTCTCATACAAGCGGCCAGCCCGGTCGCGAAGTAACACCGCCGCGTTATCAGCGCGGATCCGCTGCTGTTCAGTAACAGCGGGACACGGAGCAGGATGAGTCGGTGTGCACAGGGGGAGATCTCTTGGAGGTGAACTCTGCATGGAGGAATTTTGCCACTGTGAGGTGACATCAGCCCACAGGGGTTTGAATACGAACTTCCAGTCCCAGGATGCCTTGTGGCTCTGTGACTTGATCACATGTCAAAATTGTCAAATAAAAGGAGGGGAAATACTGGAAGTTGTGTTTGGTGTTATCAAGTCGCAGCTTGCCTTTGATAAAGGGCGCCAACCTGAAACTCGTCAGGAAAAGCTGAGATGTGTTCACCACAAGACCCTCCCTGATCCTTATCATACCCCCTGCGAGTGCGCTTCAACTAGGGGCAACTCTCTTCTGCTCATTCAAGCGACCAGCCCGGTTGCGAAGTGACACTGCCGCGTTATTAGCGCAGAAACGCCGCTGTTTGGTAACAGCGGGACATGGAGCAGGAGGAGTTGTGCACTGGGAAAGATCCCTTGGAGGTGAACTCTGCATGGAGGAATTTTGCCACTGCGAGGTGACATCAGCCCACAGGGGTTTGAATACGAACTTCCAGTCCCAGGATGCCTTGTGACTTTATGACTTGATCACATGGCAAAATCATCAAATAAAAAGAGGGGAAATACTGGAAGTTGTGTCGCGAAGGGACACCGCCGTGTTAAAAGTGCGGATCCACCGCTGTACGGTAACAGCGGGACATGGAGCTGGAGGAGATGATGTGCACTGGGGGAAATCTCTCGGGGGCATGCATGAGGTAATAATAAACCTGTAAAGATGCACCCCCAAGACCTTGGGGTGTGTCCCCCAGGCACAGATACTGTCCTCGCGTAGAGGTTTCAACTGTTTGTCAAACGAATTGAACTTGAATCTTCATCAATTTGAAAAGCTTTATTAGTTGTTTTAGTAAACGTTCATTTCAAACATGTTGCAATAACCGTAACATTAGTTATGTGTTCCCAATGCATTTCGGCATGAGCATGTCATCTATACCCTCACGATCCACTCGCCATATCCTCACCTACTCACGATCCACTTGCCATATCCTCACCAACTCACGACCGATATCATACTGTTCACCTTGTCATGTCACACTGCATGGGCGATTACTAGACCTCGTACATACCATTCACTATCCTCTTTATTGTTCGTAGATTTCCCCTGATGAAGGCTCATGCCGAAATGCATTGGGAACACATAACTAATGTTACGGTTATTGCAACATGTTTGAAATGAACGTTTACTAAAACAACTAATAAAGCTTTTCAAATTGATGAAGATTCAAGTTCAATTCGTTTGACAAACAGTTGAAACCTCTACGCGAGGACAGTATCTGTGCCTGGGGGACACACCCCAAGGTCTTGGGGGTGCATCTTTACATTTTCACACGCTCAATTTCGGAGAGCGAGACCCCGGAGCACGAAACAAATCATAAATAATCAACGAACCATTAGGCAGTGCGTGTACTAAACACTCTGTTTTCTTCGTAATAATAAACCTGTCAAGCCCGGCCTCACACGGCCAGTGATCAGTAATTGTATCCTGTTCAATTACAGATGCCTACTCACCCGGAAGTGATAGACTGTCACTTGTACGTCACCTGGAAGCCGACCGTTCCAGTCTGACACCGACACAAGCTGTTGTTTTGTATTTACAAACAAAATACAATTTGAAACGCAATAGCGTTATGGCAGGGTCGGCCACATGTTTGCCAGTTCTTCTGAAAGAGTGACAGGTTTGGTGCAGTCAGTCGCATGACGTGGCTGACTGACAGAACTCTCAAAGGGCTTTGGGGGGTTTTACAGGCACAAGACACTTGTGTGTGAGATAACAAGTCACACCTGCCTACGTTGCACAATGGTCTTACTTACATCTTCATAGCACACAACTCTGGGGCAAAGCCAAGGCCTCAAATGGCTGCAATTTTTCATCAGTCTCGTGGCTGCAGCGCAGTGAGCCCCTTGCACCCCTCCATCTGCGCCTTCTCGTCTCCGTCTTCCTCATCCTCCTCCTCAGAGGGCTTTGAGGATGCCTCTTTAGCATCCAGCTCGGCTGTTGCCCGGCAACCCCCGCAGAGACCGATCTGAATCCCGAAGCGCCTAATCGCGCTGATCAATTATTTCCACCGTCTCGCGCAGTCCATCCCTGTGAGGGAGAGAGCGCGCTCTGTACCAGCCGGAAAACCTGTTGGAAAGGCAGATTAACACGACGCTGCTGTGGTCAGGCGTGAAGGGTTGACGTAGAGAGGCTGTCTGCTGCTCTGGCAGAAGTACCACGGCTGCTGTGCCACGCACTGCCCTAAGGTTGTGAGAGCAGGGGTGGCCGAATCAATGACACTGTGTAAATGTGTACAGCTTGGCCATACACGACATGCGACCATTCCCGCCATTTCCACACTATGATGGACAGCTCACTCAAGGGACTGCGACGACTTTCGGCACGGTGACAAAGTTACAGACACATATGGTCACTGGAGGGAGACAACTCTTCTGTCCATTTACGCAGATGTAGTGTAGGAAAAAGCACTATACATGTACCCAACGAGGTAGAACTTACTGATTAGTCAGTAGATTATCCTGCAGAGATTACAATGGGGGCAGCAAAATCTCCGCAAGCACAGCGAAATTCCGCATGTTCGCGGAGATTTCGCGCCGTTTCGCAGAAGTTTGCGGAAGGCAACTCCGTAAATTCCGCCCAACCCTAATAAATATATAGAGGGTCTTTCAGCATCTCTTTTCTACACTTGGTCTGCCTGAGTGTCATTTACTCTCTGCTTCTATCCATGATAGTGTACTGCATGGTTTAAGGTTCAGTCCACATCAGTCATTGACTCTTTAGGGCTCTGAATACTGGCATTTCCTGATCAGATACGCACAGCCACTTGGAAATTAGTAAGCTTCAGTTTTCAATTTTTTTCATTTTATATTTCACCTTTCATGACTTTCCTTCTCCTCTTTTTATTTTAATATTTTTTAATAGGATCTACAGTTCACCAGTCAGTACTAAGTGTCTGCTTGCTTGCCGCTCAATTCACCTGCAGTGCACCACATCCCACGTGGCCACTTCCTTCAAACGAGGAGACCATTATTGAATGCTCTTGTCCACTGTGAATGATTGTTTTACCATTCCAAGCTGGCCAATACGTTGGATCTAAATGTGTCACTATGCTGGAATTTTAAAACAACAATAGACAAACATTCGCTGCTATGTTTAATTTTGTTATAGCAAGAATTTTCCCCCATGCTTGGATGTAAGCATGTTTCATGTTTTCAACTTGAATTCTATGAGTGTATCTGTTGGAATTGGCCATTTTTGCAGGGTTATTCCCAAACTTTTTGCTTCTTCCTCCAATCTTTTTCTGACCTTTTTGTGTTGGTTTTAGGACTCTGGGCACTTCTCCATTGCTAATCAGTGCTAAAGTGCATATGCTCTCAGTGTAAATTGTGTTATGGATTGGTGTTTCCATGATTGGATATTTGATTTACTTGTTAGTCCCTAGTAAAGTGCACTGAGTGTGCCAGGGCCTGTAAATCAAATGCTACTAGTGGGCCTGCAGCACTGATTGTGCCACCCATGTGAGTAGCCTTAAAAAGGTAACTCAGACCTGCCATTGCAGAGTCTGCATGCAGTTGGTAACTGCCATGTCGACTTGGCCAGTGCACACACTTGCCAGTCCCTAACCTTCCCTTTTCTACATGTTAGTCACCCCTAAGGTAGGCCCAAGGTATCCCTGTGGGCAGGGTGCAGTATATGTGAAAGGTAGGACATGCCCTGGTGTGTGTGGCATGTCCTGATAGAGTGAATTACAGCCCATTTTGTTTTTCACTATTGCAAGGCTACCTGTTCCCCATAGGACAGAATAGTAAATTTGTTTATTACATGTTATAAACATAACTAGCCCTGGGAACTAGGTGAGAAAATAAAGTTTAGTATGCCTGAACTCAGAATCTAAAGATGCATCTTTTAGTGAAGGTGATTTTTAATTCTTTGTTTGAAAATAGCACTTTTAGAAAGTAGGTATTTTCTTGCTCAGTCATCCCGTGTGCCTCTGCTGGAATGTGGATTGCCTGTCTGGGTTTTGGATGACAGAAGGCTGGGGAGTAGGAGTGGATCCAGATAGTCTAGGTAGGGTCAGGAAAGGGTTGAATAGACCTGGGCTGCAATGGGGAAAGGGGGAGGCTATTTCCTTGCACCTCAAAGGGCCTGGTCTGCCTCTGACCATGCCGTCTCCACCTCCTGCCAGGAAATCACACCAGGGAAGGCAGAACTGGTTCTGGCTAGTCACAGACAGTCTCTGCCTAAGAGATCAAAGGATTTGGGGATATAAATATTGGGGCCAGACCCCTGAACTTTAGAACTCAACTGGATCAAGAAGACTGCCAAGAAGAAGAGCCGGAGAAGCTGCCAGAAGGAACGACTGCTTTGCTGGGTGCTTTGCTGGCCTGACCTGCAGTGGCAACTTCTGTTTTGGGCAGTGAAAGGCCTGGATTGGACTTTCTGGGACCTGAATTGTGAGTCTCACCAAGGGCTTGAGGTAGAGCATGCCCCCTGTTCACGAAGTCTTAGGAACAGCAAAGACTTCATGCTCTTCTGCCCGCAGCACTGGGGACTGTGTGTTTTGTGCTGTAACAGAGGAAAACCCAATCAACGACGTCTACTATGCTGCTGCCGACTCCGTGTCCTGAAGGAACCACAGAGGGCACCGCTGCAATGCCGCACCGCAACGTTGGTCTCACCGACGAAACCTGTTGACGCCGCCACTGAGACGCTGCTTGAACCGCGACCTGTGGGCAACAAACTCCGCACCGCCTCACTTCACGCCGAAGCTTGGGCACCGCAGAGAGTACCGCCGTAACGCGCACCGCGATCTTATTCTCACCGATGACACCTGTTGATGCCGCCACCGAGCCACTGCTCGCACCGCGGCCTGTGGGTACCGCACTCTGCACCGCCTTGCTTCACGAGGACGCTTTGGTCTCCCTGACGCCGCCGCTCCACACCAAAATCAACGCCGCTGCTTGCACCATGGTTCGAGGGCACCGCTCGTGAAGTTACACGATGCACTGCCCTCATCCTGCACCACAGCCTTGGCCTAGTGACCCCGGCACCATCGACTCCAGTATGTCAGCCAACGACAGCGCTTCAGCAACGACGGCACCACTGCTTGCACCGTGACCTGCTAGCACCGTGATGAGCATCGTCTTCATCTTGCACAGCGACCCTGGACTCACCGACGATGCCATCTGATGCTGCCACCGAGCCGCTGCTCACACCGTGAACTGAGGGCACCGAACGCCGCACCACTGCACTTCGCACCGCAGCACCCGATGCCTGCCGATTCCAGCACTCCTGATCCCAACAGAGAGAAGGTCGACCTGCAACGTTTGTGACTTCGAGGGCCCCCGACGACTCCTGCACCGACCTTCGGAACCGACGCCTGAGGCCGCTGTGTTTTCAGAAGCTCAACGAGATTTCGCCGGCGCCCTGCATTTCTAAAAGGTACTGTTTGCGGGTCTTCCTGACACCGTAGCTGGCCCTGCGACGCTGTGGTCAGTCAGAACTGCTTGAATTTGTTTATTCATGACGCCGTGATAGCCCCGCACGGAGCTATCGACATCAAGGAACTGTTTTTAAAGCTTATTTTGATAAATTTCGATTTTTAAGTACTGTATTGTGGATTTTTATCATTTTTGGTCTTGTCGTAAAGTATATAAATAATATTGGATATTTTTCTAAACTGGTGTAGTGCTTACACTTTATTACTGTTGGTTATGTGCAAATGCTTTACACAATGCCTCTAAGATAAGCCTGACTACTCGTGCCAAGCTACCAAGGGGGTGAGCAGGGGTTATTTTAGGAGTGACTAGAGTGGTGGTTTTTGCCCGACTTTGGCACATGCCCTAGCCACCCAAAAATCCCATTTCTAACAGTATCTGACATATGCTGTTAAGCTGGGGTGGGTTTTATTGTCATTGTGTCAGAAGCTGAGCAGGAATGAGTCAGTGGATGGGTTGATGAACGAATGCATGACTGCAAAGAAGAGTGACAGAGTGCATGCATGATAACTTATTGAGTGCCTCGACCCACCAAAGACACAAAATGCACATTCCTTCATAAGCCAGACCTATTTGCATTGCCAGTGATTGTTTTCTCTATGGAGTAGTACATAATCCTATGGTAGCTACAAGTTGAATGTCACTTTATGGACTCAAATTATTTTTTTGCCCCTGCGTAACCGATTTGCACAAAACTTATCATGGACAACCCAAAAAGTAAGCACTTTTTAGGATAGATTTGTGCAGATTTCGGTATTTACTTTTCTTTGAATAAATGCCTTTCCACTGTCATCAGTATGATCCGTATGATTTGCGTTTGTGGCATTGGCTGTTTGTTGCATTTGGAGATCTTGTGTTCTATATAAGAATGTGAGTGACATAGACATTCGTGCAGCATGGTGTGAATTCCTACATGCTTGATTTCTGTAATCACCTGCAGGTTGAAAATGCAAAAGTTGTGTTATCTTTTGGTGTTACCCGTTGATGTAATTTGGAGGTTCGTCTCCTTTTATCTTTGATTGATACTGTCTTTGACAGAATATGTGAAACACATGCATTTTTTTCATTATATTTTATTTTGCTGTTATATAATAAAAGGTTTTCCTTTAGTCTTGTGGTTGTTCATTCATTGCCTTCATTCATGGTCGGCAGTCACGTATGAGTGGGGGTGTTGGGGTTGGTGGTCCTCCACTACTATTATCGGACCTCCCAAATGATTCTCATTAATGATTGGTTCAATGCCGGCCGAGATAACCCGACCTACCATGGGGAGCTCTCCCTACTGGTTCTAGACAATATACTATTCATGTTATATGGCTCACTGATACCCCAGACCCTCCTCCAAGTCATCTGCTTGGTCTTTATGTGCTGGAGATCCTCCCTTTGATTATTGGGATTAAACCACCATCTGACACTGTTGACCTCCCTCTGGAAGTGGAGCTGGTTACACCACAAACCTGGCTTAGAAGAATTTTACAAATGGGACACAATAGGCATTACAGTCCTTGGGGAAGTGTGGGCGGGGAATCATATCTTGATCTTCCAGGACGTACAAGAGCGCAATGTTCTTGATCTGACACAATTCCACACAACTACACTACAGCCTAACTGCTAACATCCCCTCAGGCACTGATATTCCAGAATTCAGCCCCTCAAGGCTAGGCTCCTGACAGGGTGCTCCCCGCTACCTGCTGACTTCTATCACATGGTCTGGGCCTGCCCCATTCTAACTTCCAACTGGCAGCAGATACAATGTGAAATCCCGAAGGTACTGGGGTGAGCCCCCCAGCTGACAGACAGGGTGGCCCTGCTGGGCATGATAGATGACCTTGAATTTCCCTGGGCATTTAGAGGGTTTGACTTATTCATTGTTAAAAGAGACATTGCCCGAAAGTGGTGCGCCCTCCTTAGCGGAATGGAGGGCAGGGGTAGACTGATGTGTCCAAGCAGAGAAGCCTATTTATGAGGCGTGGAGCTACCCGCAAAAAGATAAGATTGTCAGAAATCGGGAGAGTCCCACGTATTGGGTTTGTGAAACTTAATTCTGACAATTTTACCCTGGCGCTGCTATACAGATGTAGATGTCCTTCTACTGGTGGAGTTGAAAAGTTAATAAAGTTTGTTATTAAAAAATGTATATTATTCCAATTTTAATGATTCTGGTCCTGATTTAAAGTTTGGCAGACAGGTACTTCAGCACAAAGCTGACGGATATCCTGTGTTCCTTTTTAGAAGTGTAATAGGGAAAAATAATTTATAATGTGATGGTTGGGATATCTTCCACATTTGTGATGGAGTAACCATTTCAGCAAACTCCTTATCAACCATTTTGCCTTTTCTTAATAGCTCCCACCTGCCCCAACTCAGTCCAGTAGAAACCAAACGTGACTGGCAAACTGACATTTTCACCACTGTTACCAAACTGCCTTAGCCATTTTCTCCAGGTGAAGGCTTCATGTATCCTTACTGTTCACGATGGGGCTCATCAAAGACTTTACGCTCCATTTGCGTTCCTATAACAGGGAACTATGAGGCAAACCAACTGCCACACACTATTTAATAAGTACTGAAATAGTTCAGATTAAATAGTTCTACAATTTGGAAGTACAACTCATATTTTGTACTTTTAGTGGAACTGGAGAAATATTTTTGTGGAATCCTGGGGTTTATACCCCATGGTGGCAAGAGAGCTGAACGCATTTTTCTTTAATAATACCAAACGTGTCAAATGTGCGCCTATTTTAACGTTAGCATATTTTTTGCTAAATATAGGCCATCAGCGCAGCGACTGTATGTGTATTTAGAACACAACTGCAGGTATTTTCACAGTAGGACAAAGTCGCAGCTGTTAAATATTCATCAAAGAGGAGGCCTTGGAAGATGAGCTTTTTAATTACTGGAGGAAAATGTTAATGTCTATAAATAATACATGCCAGTCAGCACAATGCAGCTTCATCAAGCGACTCAGCAAAATGTAACTATTGACAGATGGAAGTGATAATTATAATTAGCTATATTCATTTGGATCTCTAAAGCAAATGTATGTCCTCTATATGTTAGGCCTCATTCTGAGCAGCAAAAATAGGGCTATTTAAATTGCATGTTATCAAAGGTTGCATTATAGTCTTTTTATGAATTGCCTAATAATTTCACCAGCTTTGAGCAACTTTTCGGCCACTTTCTAGTATTGTAAAAATTAAATTTTTTTGTGTTCGAAGGGCAGTGGTTAAACTGTTTCTGAGTAACAGACCTGGGACCAGAGTCCAGTGATCCAATTCACAAAATGCAGGTCTGATTTACACGTAGAAAATATAATCGCATACACAAGTCATTGTTAAGTGCATTCTGCATGCGTGTAATATATGGCACGTATGGCTACATGATGGACATGTAATTTCTAAATCAGCGAGGACCTAAAATGGAAAGTAAACTTGAGGTACACTAACAAAGTAGTAACAACTTGGGCATTCATCAACTTAAAAAAAAATGGAGCACCTTGCTTTTATCCACTTCGTGTGATTTTGCAATAAAGTACCCCCAATCTATTTGTGTACAGGGAATAGTTACTGTTAGAAATGAGGGGGCAGATTTATGTAAGACTTGCGCCACTTTTACGCCACCGTTGCGTCACTTTTGTGACGCAGCGGCGGCGTAAACCCTGCGCCACGTTGCGCCCCATTTACATCGTGACGCATCTATGGAGATGCGTCACGGTGTAAAGCCCTGCGCCACATATAACCTGCGTCAGGTTTAATGTATGCAGGGTGGGCGTTCCATCGGAAAAAGCCTCGGAAAAGTGACGCAGTGAAATCTACAAGATTTCACTCAGTCACTTTTCCGACGCTGCTGCGTCAAAACCTTGTGCCTGCTTGAAGCAGGCGTAAGGCATGATGCAGCATGTTAGGTATGGGCAGCCCCTAAACATTGCTGGAGTTGCGTCGTGCTTGCGACACGACTCCAGCAATGCACCGCCCTTACGCCATCAGATGCGTCACGCATCTGTTTATCCTTGTGCCACAATGCGCTGCATTGTAAATGCGGCGCATCTGTGGTGGCGCAAGGGTAAACTTGCATGACGCATCTTTCCTGGCGCATCCCTGCTGATTTGCAGGGCTGCGCCAGTAAACATAAATCAGCCCCGAGGTCTGTAGTTGGCTGCAGTATGCACCCTGTCCAAGTAGGGACCACAATCCTAGTCAAGGTAAGCTAGATACACACTAAAAGATCAAACAAGTCCTGTGCACACGTTGTATGAGTATTAACAGAGTCTGTGACAAACGTAGTATTTGTTCAAGCATAAATGGAAATATGAACAAGATGCCAAAAACCAAGGACACAAGGCGTTTCTTTTGGTTGAGGTATATTTTTGACCTTCATCAGAAGAAAAACATCAAAAGAAAAGACCAGCCGACACGTGTTTCGTCAATCGGGTAGTCACCCGTGACTCTTCAGGGCTGGGGATAACAAAATGATATAATAAAGTACAACGCAATGTTAAGTAACAAGAACGATAAAACAAGAAGTGTAGTGGCGCCGAAAAAATACACAACTCCGTGAGAGTGGAAACCCTATGGATAGAAGTGAAAAGAACATGATAAAAAGACATGAAAGTAACAATAAAGTCAACAAGTGACTCAACACGCAAGAAAAGAGGATAGAACCTGTAGTGATTTGGGGGTAGAAGGCTCCAGAAAAAAGAAAGCGAAAACAAAATAACCATAGTAATTTTCAACATTACTAGAGACAGATAAAAGGTAATGGTTTAGAAAATCATAATAAAGGTTAAACAATTGCAAAGAAGGAATTATGAAAAAAGACAGAGATAAAAACTGTGGTGGTACGTGCGTGCGTGCAAAAGTAAAAAGAACCTAAAGGCAATGAGAAACAAACAAATATGCACAAATAGAGCTACTGGAACGAAAAAATATCACAATATTCGCACTGTAGCTTAGATAAAAAAAGGGGTTATGCAGAAGATACTCTATACACGCGGAAATTAATCAAAGGGTAGTATTGAGGTAGTCATGCTAACAGCGTATTCCAATATTTTTGATCAGGTAAAAACAAAGCAGATTGGTACGATTATTTAAAAAAAAAATGGTTTCTTTTTTTCCCAATAACTTTGGCTCCAGTTGACGAATCTTCGCAAAATTTTCAAAACGTTGGTCTCGATCCGGTCAGCTCCTATCCTGAAAGTTTCGGGATGATTCGCCAAGCGGGGGCCGAGAAAAAAGGGGGGTCCCAAAATGCATTTTCTTCATGTTATTTCCCATAGGAAACTTTAGACATGACTACATCCCGAACTGCTGAACGGAATTACTCCAAATTTTGCAAAAAGGTAGTCCTTGGTTCAGAAAGAGCCCTTTTTTTTACATGCTGTGAATCCGTTCAGTAGTTACTGAGAAATTAAAAAAATAAGAGTCAAAAAATCCATTTCACATAGGAAACTTTATGCAGGGATACAGCCAAAACTGCTGAACGGATTTACCCCAAATTTGGCAACAAGGTACAGCTTGGCTCAGAAAGCGACATTTTTTAAAATGGTGTAAATCTGTTCAGTAGTTGCTGAGAGGATCAAAAATAAAAGTTTCGATATTTAGAGGCATGGAAGATCCGCGCACCCTCCCGATCACGAGCTGCATTCTAAGTGGCTGTCAACACTTCAAACCAGGAAGTGTTGGCAGCCATCTGTAAAACAAACGTGAACAAAAAGAAAAGGGGGCAGTGTAGAAACACCCTAACTCCCTCAGCCTGCTTAGGGGGTCGGACCCCAAGGGCCAAAAAAAGCATTTTTTTTTATATCGCGGGATGCGCGGAGGATCCGCGGTCTGGTCGCGAAAATAAAAAAAACAAAGCACTTCATTATTAATTAGCCCCCTGCTGGGCCAAGTCCCAGCAGCATCTTAAAAATATATGTGCGGGGGCCCAGGGGTTTGTTTTTTAAATGGGTGGGGGCCTCCAAGGCCCCCCAAGCCCCGGGGACCGCTACCCCCGGGGCTTTTCTAAAATATATGCGGGGGGCTCACGGCCCCCCCGCAGCCCCGGGGACCACCACCCCAAGGGCTTTTTTTTACAAATAAAAAATAACCTGTGTGGGGGGCTCAAGCCCGCCCACACGCCCCAGGGACTGCCACCTCCCCGGGGAACTAAATATTTAAATTTGGGGGTCCGTTCCTCTCTGCAACGCAGCACCCTGGCGCATACTGGAGGTACCTGGTGGGATAGTTTGGCACAGTGGTGAAGGGAGGAGGCGGGGCCTGAGGTGACGTGTGCAAACGCGCCCTGTGGCTCGTTTTACGTTGGGGAATGAATTCCCCTTCAATCCTGAGGGTCCCTGGGAGCCAACAAGATCACCAGGTGCTTCCAGTAAGCGCCACTGTGCTGCGTCGCAGAGAGGTGGTCCAGGCCATGCCCGTTTTTACACCTTTCTGCAACGCAGCTCTGTGGCGCTTACTGGAGGTTCCTGGTGGGCTAGTTGGACTCCAGGGACCCTCAGGATTCAAGGGGACTTTATCCCCCAACTTAAAATAGCCACAGGGTGTTTGCACACATGTATTCTCAGGCCCCCCTCTCTTCAACAGTGTGCAAACGCGCCCCGTGGTGCGTTTTAAGAGGTAGTTTTAATCCCCCTGCCCTATTATGTACTAGGGACTTACAGAGGAGGTCATGCTAATCACAGAGTACCCCAACGCATAGTGTTCCCTAGTGTATGTAGGTGTTTTTACTGTATTCTAAGTGTCTTTTAGCATAGCACTGGCCCTAGGCCTGGCTAGTCAGAGTCAGTTGCCATCAGTACCCACCTGAGAAAGTTGTGGGCATAGGAGGACTTTATGCTCCTCTGTTGGTTCTTTTTGCACTTCTCTTCTTCCTGCACTTTTCTTCGTCTTTGTGGACTTCTGTTGCTTCTTTCTGCATTTCTTTTTTTTCTTTCTGTGCGTTGTTTCTTCTTTCTTCACATGTCCTACCTCTGTAGGCATAGTTGGAAACTAGCATTTGAAAAACCTTTGAAATTCACTTAAAAAAACCATAGGTTTCAGGCACGTTATAGTTAGAAATTAGCATTTAAAAAACCTTGGAAATTCACTGAAAAAAGCATAGGTTTTAGGGAAAGTTATAGTTAGTTGGACATTTCACTCGTACAAAACCAGAGAAATTCCCCCGTCATAGTTCAGCTAATTATAACTCGCGCCCCGCAATGCACTGCTGATGACGTCAAATATTACATCACTCATGACATGGTCAGTGACTTCACTGATGGCATCTCAAATGACATCACTGATGGCATCACTGATGACATCATCCATGTGATAATTTCATGTATCTTCTCACACCCTAATATAACTTTTGATACACCCACTCTAATTTACAGACTGCCATTCTCAAAACCATAGACACTCCAACATCAATAACTACATACTCACTCCCTGATTCTTAAGTCTACACACACATCCACTCAGTCATCCGTACAGTCACTCATACTTACGGTCACTCAGTACAGGACTATCATATACACTCATACACCTATAAAGACACTCACACACCACCACTCATCCATAGAGGTACTCACACATCTAGTCAGTCATGCAAATAATTAATCACACTCCCATTTACTCACCTATACCAGCTCACTTACTCATACAAATACTAGCACATTCTTATGCTCTTATACAATCACTGATACAAGCACATACTCATCCATACAGCTACTCTCATAATCACACACTCACTTATAGCCATTTATATACTCTAACACACATATCTACTGTGTTTCACATATGTAGTTACTCACACTCAGACATGGCCAAATTGAAAAGTGATATCCTCAAGAATCTTTAAAAGCATGAGGATAGGGTAAAACAATGTAAACAACAGAAATTTCAAAGGGATAAACTGGACTTTGAAGAAGGTCGCATTTTTACATTTGGCAGACAATATGAAATACGGAAAATCAAAGCGCGATTAGAAATCACCAGTAGAGAGTTCTCCAGTTATGACTCCCTCACAAGCACTGATGTAAGCGATAATGAAAACACAACACCAGCCACATCAGACATGAGAAAAAAGACCGATTTTTTAACGAAGATGCGGATGGCATTAGAACAACAGCATCAAAAAAACAATCAAAGAGGTGGGATGAACAGAGGCCGGGGAAGAGGAACAAGGAGTATGAAAGGAAGACAAGAAGAGGCCAGAGGGGCAGGGGAGGAAGCAAGAACAGATACATGGACCAAGGATCGATTGAGACAACAAAAGAAATAACATCCTCAGCTTCACAAGAACTTAACATAATTAATCTGTCAGGTAAAACACTAACAGACATTGAAGAAAGTGTCCTAAAGAAAGGTCTTAATTTCTGTCCAACTGCTCATCTAGATGTAGCACAAACCAGGATTGATCTGTACAATTACACCAGGAAAATAAAGTGGGCTAAAATACATGCAGAGAAAACAAAACCAAAACTCCAAATGGAGGCAAAAACATCTTCGACGAATATACTTCAAGCTGAAGATATTCAAGGCCTAACAACTTTTTTAACAATGGGAGTTGAACCACCCTCACAAGAGACAGAAACTTTATGAGAGTTACAAAAATCACAACCACCATTAGGAGCTGGAGAAAGTGGACTCAAGATAAAATCAAGAATCTATCTAACCTTACCATCGGGCAATAAAGTGGATTTATTCCACGAAGCTGTAATAGAAGATCTTTATAAAATAAAACACAGCCAGGTAAAACATAATCTATCCATAAAAGAAAAACAAGCAATAAAAAACCTGCAATTGGACACGAATATTGAAATTAAACCGGCAGACAAAGGTGGGAACACCATAGTCCTGGACAAAAGGGATTATGTAACCAAAGCAAATCGCCAATTGATGGACAAACAATATTATCAACTATTAACAAAAGATCCTACAAAAGAAATTGGAGACAATTTGAAATCACATCTACAAAAATCGTTGGCAAAAGGCCTAATCAACACAGAAGAACAAAAATATCTGGCATGTGATTTCCCAACAATGGCAACCTTCTATTATTTACCAAAAATACATAAAAGTAAAACAAATCCACCAGGCAGACCAATAGTCTCCGCAAATGGATCTCTTCTTGAGCCAATTTCAAACTATATAGATCCCTTCTTGACACCACTCGTAAAAGACCTCAGTTCTTATCTACGTGACACCACGGATCTATTACAAAAATTGGAAGGAATAACATGGCAATCTACCTTTAAATTAATAACAATGGATGTTGTTTCATTATATTCCAATATTGAACATTCAATTGGACTCCAGGTGTGCCAATACTTTTTAGGCAAAAGAAACATCGAATATCACCAACATAATACCATGTTAATGGAAATGATTACCTTATGCCTGGAAAACAACATTTTCACCTTTAACAAACAGATTTTTAAACAAATAAAAGGTTGTGCCATGGGCTTTTCCTTTTCCCCCAACTATGCCAATCTCACTATGGGTTGGTTCGAAAAACAAGTGGCTTGGTCTCCAGCAAATGATGAATTTTTGAAAAAAACTATCCTTTGGGATGGTACAGAACTTGAATTCCAAAGTTACTTTGATAAACTTAACAACAACATATCAAAATTACAATTCACCTTTGATATCAGCACCACAAAAGTAACCTTCCTTGATACCAACATCTACGTGGAAAATAACACACTCCATACAACACTGCATCGTAAAAAAACATCCACCAATGCAATACTTCATGGGGAAAGCTTTCATCAAAACAGTCTGAAATGGAGCATCCCCTATGGGGAATTCCTGAGACTAAGAAGAAATTGCTCCGCGGATGACGAATTCAAAAAGCATAGTATACAAGCATGCGAGAGATTCAGGAAACAGAAATATCCAAGGAAAGTAATCGAAAAAAGTTTACAAAGAGTAACAAATCAACAACGACAAGACATACTCAAACAAACCAAACCAAAGGAAGGAACTTCAGACCAACAAATAATAAGACTCATCACAACACACAGTTTGGAAAACAAATACCTCATCAAAATCATTAAGAAACATTGGAACATTCTACAACTTGACCCATTGCTAGGAAAAATATTGGGAGACCATCCCAATATAACTTATCGAAGAGCAAAAAATCTTGCCGATAAAATCACACATAGCCATTTCAAAGAAACGAGATCTGCTACATGGCTATTAAGATGAGGATTTTGGCCATGCAAACAATTTAAGGCATGCAAAATTGCGAAAAATATGACAGAACTGGAAATTCAGCAGGGAACCAAATGGAAAATAAAACAATATTTAACCTGCAAGAGCAATTTTGTCATCTACATGGTAGAATATCCATGTAAACTACGCTACATTGGAAGCACAATTTTTGAGGTCAAGAAAAGAATACTCGAACACATCCGAGCCACCATACACAAGGATCGATCAAATGCAATAGCCAAGCACATGGAGAAAGAACACGACAGTCAGTGGGAATGTCTTAGATTTTGGGCAATGGAACAAATACCCCCACCAGAAAGAGGAGGAAACCGTGAAAGAACATTGCATCAAAAAGAATCACGACACATAGTGGCATTTAGAACCCTTGATCCGAGAGGGCTCAACCAGAATGAAGAACTCCACGTACACCTTTGAAACATTATAATCAGTCCAAATACTGCACCACCGCCATGATGCGTTTCGGCCTTCTGGAGGCCTTGATCACATGGCGCTGTCGTCAGAAGCCTGAACTTTTAAAGTGCAAGTGCCAAATCAAATGTGACGTCAATACAATGAACATAGAAAACAGGTTTCATCGCCGTCGTAGAACACAATTGTGAAAAATACAAAAACAATTGTAAAACAAATATATCCTGATTGTAAAATACATTGTTGTTTTTGTAAAACAGCGAGTAAGGGCCACAGGCATAAATAGATCAAAAATCCATACCAATTAGGGCATAATGCAGGAGCACCATGTATCGTGGATGCGACTGATGGCTGAAATGGAACTCGTGTGTATTGCACGAGAACGAGACAGTTTAAAATAACAACAAAAATGCTGAATCTCGTCACGGGAGGATGTACATGCATAATGCAGAACACACCAAAATTAATGCTTGGGTTGCAGAGTGAGCCTAGCAATGTTGTAATACATTTTGCTTAGCCATGAACAAGTCCCTGCGAATATCTGGTTAAATCCGATATAACTTTACTAAGTATTGTCCCAGAATGAGTTGACCACTATATTAACTGGGGCCTCCTGAATCTGACTATGATCAAAAAGTGCTTGTGCTAATATGTTAAAAAACAAAAAAACATATAATATGGTTGAAAAAAGATGTGGAGGAGGGGCAGAGGTGAAGGAAGACAATTAAAAAAAAGGGGAGAAGAGAAAATGATCTCCAATTTCATCACATCTACAGGTTCTGGAGGAACATAAGTTGGTTTAAACTAACAAGATGCATCTCGTAGACAGATTAGCAGCGGATGTAAAATTCAGAGCCATGTGAAGAAATCTTCACTGGAATTTAATCCGTTCGGCACCTTGGAGTCTAGCTCCAAAATGTACCGTGTGTCCAGTTTTCTAAGAAGGGCTTCCCGGTCCCCACCACGTCTAAGTGGTGGCACTGAATCAATAACGAAGTAGCTCAGATCTTCTAGGCTGCTGTTGTGTTTCTCTCTAAAGTGCCTTGCTACTGGATAAGATGCGTCGTGATTAGTGATAGCCCTCATGTGCTGGAGTATACGTTTGTGAACCTGCAATTTGGTGCTACCAATATATTGCAGGCCACACATACAGTCCAGCACATAAACTGCAAAGTCTGTCCTGCATGTGAGTTTCTTAGTGATTTTACAGGGTGTGTTGCAGAACGGAGAGGCATAGGTTGTAGTACTTTTGCCCAAACTGCAGGCCTTGCAAGAAGAACATTTAATAAACCCCTTGCTAGCTTGTAGCCAGTTGCTTGTGTTGCCACCTATTTCGGGACTACTTTTCACTAACATGTTGCTCATTGAGCGAGCCTTCCGAAATGTTATGGCAGGGGCATTTGATACATTGTTGCCAATTACCGGGTCATGGCGAATAAGAGACCAGTTCTTCTTGAAAATTCTGCGCAAGGTGTGTTGTTGGCGACTGTATGTCAAGATCAGTCTGGGTGCATCCCCTTGAGTGGATGCTGGACTAGAAGAAACAACAGAGTTGGGGTCTACAGATTTTGAACTCAAAATTTGATCTCTAGCCAGAGATCTAGTACTGCTCATAGCCTTGTCAATGACTGCTGGAGAATGACCCCTTGCTAGGAACCTTAGTTTACTTCGTTCCTGAGCTGCCAAACAGTGTTCATCAGTGCTGCAAATACGTCTTATACGCAACATCTCCCCGTAGGGGATGCTGCGTATAAGGTGTTCTGGGTGGTGACTGCTAGCGTGCAGCACTGTGTTGCCCGCAGTTTCTTTACAAAACAGTTTGGTATGAAGTTTCCCATTGAATATAAAAACTTCTACATCCAAAAAGTTGACATGGGTTTGACTGATCTGGGCTGTAAACTGCAGGTTAAGCTGGTTAACATTGATGGCCTGAATAAAGTTAGAGGCTGCTAATTCTGACCCCTTCCAAACTACAAATAGATCATCTATATAGCGATGCCAGGCAATGATGTTATTGGCCATGACACCGCTAAAATCTTTATGGAGGCCTTGCTCTTCCCCCATGCCCATATGTAGGCACGCATAGCTTGGGGAAAAGCAAGCCCCCATAGCCACGCCTCTTAACTGTTGGAACACAACATTCTGAAATAAGAATAAGTTGTTATTGAGGCATATAGTGATCATAGACAAAATCATTTTGCAGTGGTCCATCATGTACAAGGGCTCTGTTCTCAGGAAATGTTCCACCGCTTTAATCCCATCTTGATGGTGTATGCTGGTATAAAGAGCGGTTACGTCAAGGGTAATCAACCAGTACTCATCCTGCCACTCTATGTCATTGATTTTCCTCAGGAAGTCATTGGTGTCTTGTATGTAAGAGGGCAGTCTCTTCACATACTTTTGTAGAAAAAAGTCAATGTAGAGTGAGGTCTTTTCCAAAATACTGCCCCTGGCCGAAATAATTGGCCTGCCTGGGGGTTTGACAATGTTCTTATGTATTTTGGGGATTAGGTAAAAGACCGGCATGATGGGATGATTCACTTTCAAAAATTTGTATTCCTCTGTACTGAGAAGGCCCGCACTCTTCCAAGCCAATAGTTTGTTGTAGAAATCGCCCCATGCTGCTTTTACCAACTTCCACTCACTCCTTTTGTAGCACAACCTGTCATTTAAATGCAATAAAGCCTCTTTCACATACAACTGACGTGGCCATAGAACAACATTTCCTCCCTTGTCCGATTGGCGCACAATCACATTGTCATTGCTTTGAATCTTTTTCATCAATTGCCCATATCCATGGTTCCAATGTTGTTGTGTCTGCCAAGCACATTTGACAGATTTATGTAAAGATTTTAACTGACAGGTTACCATTTCATTGTAAATTTCTATATTATCATGGACCATGATGGGATTGAACGTGGATTTCGGTTTGAAGGGTGTTGTGCCTGGTTTGTTGGTAATCAGAGCAAGCCCCCCTTGCGAGGGGTCCTCCACTCGGCATTCTTCGTGTAGCTGATGAAGATCGCGTAAAAGGTTGAAATCCCCCACGGTCCCAACTGGAGGACTAGATGAAATAGCAGGGGTTTCACTTTGCGTTGTATATATATATATATATTAGCTACTGGCAGTCGCCAGTAGATAGTTATAGTTAGGACCTATTTTCCATAGGAAATCCGCAACATTCTATTCCCAATAAGTCTGGCGCCGGTTGACGAATCTTCGCTATATTTTCCAAACTTTTGGCCAGCTCCGCTCCGCTCCTACCCTGAAAGTTTCGTGGTGATTCGTCAAGCGTAGGGCATGGCGAAGAATGAATAAAACTGCCTGATTTACTTTGGAAATACAAGAGAGTGCGTCTTTATTTCGCTCTCGGGCGACAACTGATTTATTAATACCGGCGTGGCTCTGCCGGAAAAGAAATGCACCGCCCCTGTCAAAGAGCGCCAGCGTTACAACTTGGGCCGCACCTGGAAATATATATATATATATATATATATATATATATATATATATATATATATATATATATTATCTACTGGCAGTCGCCAGTAGATAGTTATAGTTAGGACCTATTTTCCATAGGAAATCCGCAACATTCTATTCCCAATAAGTCTGGCGCAGGTTGACGAATCTTCGCTAAATTTTCCAAACTTTTGGCCAGCTCCGCTTCGCTCCTACCCTGAAAGTTTCGTGGTGATTCGTCAAGCGGGGGCCAAGAAAAAAGGGGGGTTCCAAAACACGTTTTCCCCATGCAATTTTCCATAGGATCTGTTGTCGCAGCTACAGCCTGAACCGCTGAATGGAATTGCACCAAATTTGGCAAAGAGGTAGTCCTCAGTTCAGACTCGTGCCTTTTGCATAAATGGTGTGAATCCGTTCAGTAGTTCCTGAGAAAATTAGAGTTAAAAGTACATATATATCTATGGCCGGGGAGGATCCGCGGACCCTACCCGCACCGTAAGCGCACCCTCGCCGATCCGAGCGCGCATCCTCCCGATCACGCGCTGAATGCTAATTGGCTGTCGAGTGTCTGTCTACATTCGAAACCAGGAACTGTTGGCGGTCATTTTCTGCCTCGGTAGAAGCAAGGCTGAAGAAGCAAGGGGAATAAGTGTGTAAAACATATAAAGGGGGCAGAGTGGAAATACTCTGACACAGCAGAGGTGCTTCGGGGGTCCCAGAAGGACGCCCTGGGGCCCCCTTTTTTAATTTTTTTAAACGGCGAAATTCGCGCACGGTGCGCGCATCCTATCGTGTTTGGTGCATGGATCCTCTTGCGTTGGGTGCGCGGATCCAAGGAAAAAAAAAATGAAAAAAGACAAGAAATCATTGGTTGTATGACAACTTTCTACACTGAAGGGTAGGGTGTATATTTCTGTTTTTTAAAGGCATTATTCTTATTGGCTAATAAAAACTGATTGTAAGGAACATTATATATGATAAGCTTATATGTTGAAAAGTCAAGCACACTTGCTGTCTTGTTTAGCAACATTGTGTGCTGAACTTGTGACCTGTGTGCTCAGTGCAGTGTTCCATGACCTGCTTCTATGGTAACAGGCAGAAGGCAGATTGGGGGAAGGGTTGAAATGTATTTCATTTGGAAAGGGTTGAAATGTTTAACCAATAGAAATGTGTGTTTGCTTTTGAATTTATGTGTGAAGGATTGTGATTTGATGTTTACATGTACATGTGTGGAAAATGAAAGGGAAACTTTTCCATTCTTTGTTTTTGCTGAGAGGTGCACAGTGCAGAGATTCTGTAAAAGAAAAGCTGGTGTGTGACTGATATACTTCTTAATCTACAAAACAACTTGTAAGGTGAGTTATTTAATTGTGAGGGGATGTATGTAGACTATTTTGATTTTAATCAGACTAATGTATTTCTCCTGCTAAAGTGTAGGGAGTACTTTTTTTCTCTACAATCTTATTGACAGTGTGTGTGCATGTAGAAACCATTCTGTGATAAGTATTTGTGTTTTCATGTGTTTGCAGACAGATAACTGTGCTGTTTGTATATTTTGGTAGAATTAGAAACCAGTCATTGTTTATGAATTTGTGAAATGAGTTATGTTTCTATATTAAAATGTAGTACTCCTTCTAGATATAGACATGTGTTTTGGTATAGTGCAAGGGATAGTGTTGTTTGTCTAGAATCACACAGTGAGTATGTGTGCATTTGGGAACCACTGTGAGAGAAGCATTTGGTAACATCATGTATTTGCTGACAGATAACTGTTTTAAAACCTGTCATGTTGTCAAGTTTTAGTAGCATTAGAAGCCAGTCTTTGCTTATGCATTGATAAAATAAGTCATGCTTTGACACTAATGTGCTGTACTTTAATATGTAGATTGTGTGTAGTCTCCTTACCCCTTGCACAGTAGTGAATGAGTTTTGGTAAGCTGCTAGGGATAGTGTTGCTTGTCTAGAATCACACTGTGAGTCTGTGTGCATTTCGGAACCACTGTGAGAGAAGTATGTGGTAACATTGTGTATTTGGTGACAGATAACTGTTTAAAACCTGTCTTGTTGTCAAGTTTTAGTAGCATTAGAAGGCAGTTTTTGCTTATGCTTTGATTAAATGTGTCAGGCTTTGACACAAAAGTGCAGTCCTGAAATATGTAGATTGTGTGCAGTTCCCTTACCACTTCCACAGTAGTGAATGATTTTTGGTAAACTCCTAGGTATAGTGGTTGTTGTCTAGAATCACACTGTGAGTCTGTGTGCATTTGGGAACCACTGTGAGAGAAGCATTTGGTAACATTGTGTATTTGGTGACAGATAACTCTTTTAAAACCTGTCATGTTGTCAAGTTTTAATAGCATTAGAAGCCAGTCTTTGCTTATGCATTGATAAAATGATTCATGCTTTGACACTAATGTGCTGTACTTTAATATGTAGATTGTTTGTAGTCACCTTACCCCTTGCACAGTAGTGAATGAGTTTTGGTAAGCTGCTAGGGATAGTGTTGCTTGTCTAGAATCACACTGTGAGTCTGTGTGCATTTGGGAACCACTGTGAGAGAAGCATTTGGTAACATTGTGTATTTGCTGACAGATAATTGTTTTAAAACCTGTCTTGTTGTCAAGTTTTAGTAGCATTAGAAGACAGTTTTTGCTTATGCTTTGATTAAATGAGTCAGGCTTTGACACAATAGTGCAGTCCTGAAATATGAATATTGTGTGCAGTTCCCTTATCACTTCCACAGTAGTGAATGATTTTTGGTAAACTCCTAGGTATAGTGGTTGTTGTCTAGAATCACACTGTGAGTCTGTGTGCATTTGGGAACCACTGTGAGAGAAGCATTTGGTAACATCGTGTATTTTCTGGCAGATAACTCTTTTAAAACCTGTCATGTTGTCAAGTTTAAGTAGCATTAGAAGCCAGTCTTTGCTTATGCGTTGATTAAATGAGTCATGCTTTGACACTAATATGCTGTACTTAAATATGTAGATTGTGTGCAGTACCCTTACCTCTTCTAGACTAGTGAATGCGTTTTGGTAAACTGCTAGGGATAGTGTTGCTTGTCTAAAATCACACTGTGAGTCTGTGTACATTTGGGTAAGGATTGTGATAGAAGCATTTGGTAACATGGTGTATTTGCTGACAGATAACTGTTTTAAAATCGGTCATGTTGTCAAGTTTTAGTAGCTTTAGAAGTTATTCTTTGCTTATGCATTGATAAAATGAGTCAGGGTTTGACACTAAAGTGCAGTACCATGTACTATTCTCTTCACAGTGCCAGAACTGAAAATTTTACCCAGGCATTGTCCTAGCAGTAGTCTGATGATTTATTCAGTTTCCAAGTACTCATGTTGTGAACCATACATTACCACATAGACTGCTTCAAATGTATATGCAGTATGCATGCAGTCTTCTAACATACTATACACTTGTCTTTCACATCTTCAATTCCCTAGTCACTATCCATACAGTCCAGCAAACATCCTGTCACTCCCTTTGCACTTCTCTAGTGACCCATTCAGTACCAAGTACTAATCCATTCACTGTGTCAAAAGCCAGCCACTTATAAATTCACCCAGGCACTCTCTTTGCTGTACTCTAATCATTCCGTCAGTTCCCAAGTACACATGCAGTGAGCCAGGCCTTAGCACATAGACTGCTTCAAATGCCTATTCACTATGCATGCAGGCCTCTAACTACCTACACAGTTGTCTTTCACAAATTCAATTCCCCAGTCAGTATTCATACACTTCTAGCAAACACCCTGTCACTCACCCAGTGTGTCTCCTTATAGTACTGTAATCATTCAGTCAGTTAGCATGCAGTCTTTTAGTGAGGTAGGCTTTAGGGCATGAACTGCTTCAAAGTAGTATGCACTATGCATGTAGTGTTTTAACCATCGTCACACTTGTGGTTCAGGGCTATAGTTTCTTAGTCAGTTTTTATATAAAATGTGTTTGTACAGTAATGGAATAGTATACATTTGAAAGTTATTAATATACATTTATTTGTGATTCTTTTTTACAGATACAGAACAGGAGTGTTTCTCATCCGTTTGCACTCTTCTCGTGCAAGATTGTTTGGATGAAGGGTCCTTCGGTGTTTCATCATACTTGCCGTGCCGTACGAGTATTTCTTGTTAGAATCCCCTTGCAATAGAACTCTTTTGCAAATCTTGCACGTGACCAAGGTGGCATTGATCTTTGTTTGCCCCTCGGGAAAAGTAAAAAATTTCCACACCACTGAAGGAAAACGTTGTGGGCGTGGTGCGTCCTCCAAAAATTCATCCTTAGATTCGGTGAATATTTTAAAGCGACAACATTTACGGTTTTTGTAAGTTAAACTTATAAAATGTTGTTAGCTGTAAGCATTTTATATATCTGTGATTTGTATCCTGTGGTATTTTGTTGAGAATAGCATGTTGGGTTTTTTTAACAGTTTTTTTTTTGCCCGCTGTTAAGTGATTGAAATCACTATTTTTAGTGAAATTTAATATATTCTGAGAGCAGCAAAAAAGGCAAACAAATTACTTTGTGGAAATTATGCTGTGTTGTAAAAAATGTATTATTACATGTTATAATTTTTTTTCCTTTTCTTTTACATATCCAAATTTAAAAATAAGCAATTTATATGAATTTAGATTGCAATGAAAATCTGAAAAAAATGTATACCATTTTTTATTGCTATTACTGTGAAGGTAAGTTTAACTAAGTCTCAATATGCAGAATGAGGAGGTCTGCAAGAAGCTACAAAGATGAAACACGTTTCTAAAAACACTCTGTTTATACCTATGTAGTTTTGAAATCTGACCATAATCAGATATCATGTGACCTGCAAAAAAAGAGATTTGAGGGGTTCATAATATTTCCCATTGTAGCTATTGAAGGACTGCAATTATTGCAATCATTCTTCTTTGAACATCTTTGCAGACAAAACTCTGTGCTTGCCTTCTATCATTCGCAAGGAATTTTTAAACTGGAAATATGTCACTTTTTGTAACATAGTTATTGCGCAAGACACTCTTTCATATTTACAAAGAGAGGAAAAGGCACTCTGTGCACTTTTTATACTCCATGTAAATACAACCCATTATGCACACCAGTTTGCGTTTAAAGGGTGTTCTATAAGTGTTGTTGTGCATGATTGCACTGAATACTCATAGAACAAGACACATGTCTAGATTTGTCAGAAATCATCAGTCTCGATTTGTGTGTGAATGCTGCACCATTCTAAAATTGGTGTAGGAAAGCACAACAAGGAGAATTGTTTTAATTTCTCCACATTTTTATATCTTCAATGCATGCTACAATGCTCAGCATACATTGAAGGAGAAAAATGCCTTTACTGATTGTTTTTGTGCAGGAAGGTGTGTCTTCCTGCACAAAAACAAACAGCTCATGACACAGATATCCTTGCACTGTGGGGCAAGGATGCCTGTGTCACCACATGGCTGCAGTCTAAGCAGTTGTGCAGAGAGAAGCATAGACACATATTTATGTACATATGTTGCTTCCCTGTGCTTCGGAAGTACTACAGCACACTGTAGTTAAAGAGGTCACTGTGTGATGCTGCAGCACTTCCTCATAGTTCTGCACTTATACATTCACCATACGCTACTACTGCATTCATTCACTCAATTACGTACTACACATACATTCATCTAAACTTTCGCACACTAACAAAGAAATGTAGCTCTTTTTTTAAACCAGGAAAGTTAGTTCTTACAAGAACTTTTTTTTTTCTTCTTTCTTCTTTTATATTTTTTTGGGGTTTTCTGAACAATTTGTAAATTTGTTTGGTTTTTCTGCAAAAAAAAACAAACAAAAAAAACAGGAGGAACCAAACAATGGACTTCAGGGAACAATAAAAAAAACAAAAAAACTAGCAAATGTGACTTTCTTGCCGGCGGCAGATCAGATCAATCGACTGCTCACCGTAACACAAAGTCGCATTGCACTTAGTGCAGAGCACTTTTAAATATTGATATTGAGGACGGATGTCCAAGTTTTTGGCTGATGGATGCACTCTTGAAGTGCTCGGCTGCGATGAGGTGAAAGGCGCAGGAGCAGGAGTGTTTCCCATCCATTTGCACTCTTCTCGTGCAAGATTGTTCGGATGAAGGGTCCTTAGGTGCTTCATTATACTCGCTGTGCCGCACGAGTATTTCTTGTTAGGATCCCCTCGCGACAGCACTCTTTTGCAAATCTTGCACGTGACCAGGGTGGCATTGGTCTTTGTTTGCCCCTCGGGAAAAGTAAAATATTTCCACACCACTGAAGAAAAACGTGGTGTGCGTGGCGTCTCCTCCAAAAATTCATCCTCAGATGTATGAGGAGATGCAGGTGATGCCTGGTGCCCTGAAGCCATTTTTGGTAGAAAAAAGTTAGAGCTAAGTGTAAACTTAGTCTAAAAAAATCTTCTTCTCTGCAAAGAGATGCTCCCCCAAAGAAGGTCAAAGAAGAATGATTGAATTGGGTGGGGTCTTTCAATAGTTAGAAGAGGAAGTGTAATGAACCAATCAAATCTCTTTTTTTGCAGGTCACATGGGATCCGTGCACCCTGCGCATACACAGCACGCACCCAGCGCGCATCCGCGAAATTGAATTAAAAAGAAATATAGGATTAGATGTACAAATATATTACTTTTAAGACTAGTTCAGAGTTTGTCTTCAATTAATATTCACATGAAATACATATATATGTTTTTGAAATGTTAACTATTTCGCGGGATCCGCGCACCTACCGCGTCATAGACATAGATGACGCCTCGCGGAAGCGCGTAAACGTCGCGTTATGTACATCGAACGTGTCGCGTATAGGCTGGGAGTCGCGTACCGGTCGCATTGCGATCGCGAACAAAACACGTACCCAACGCATACCATGCGCAGATGCTACCGCGTAGGGATTGAGAACGGTGTGCATAGGGTGCGCGGATCCAAAAACATGGACAAAAAATATATAGAATAAAGTTTTGAACATATAGTTAAAAAAATATTTTGAAAAATATTAAAAACTATGTTTGAAAAACCCATTAAATTCAAATAATATTTTTTAATTTTTAAAAGAATTAATTGAAAAAATAAGTTTAAAAAATGGTGATAAAAAAGTATTTAAAAAAAACCATAATTAATTAAATTGACACACTGAATTTGAAAAATATAGAAATCCAATCAAAATCATTAAACATGATATCTTTAGAGATAAGTTATAGATAGGAATTAGCATTTAAAAAACCTTTGAAATTTACTGAAAAAACCATAGGTTTCATGCACGTTATAGTTAGGAATTTGCATTTAAGAAACCTTTGAAATTCACTGAAAAAACAAAGGTTTCAGGGGCGTTATAGTTAGGAATTGGCATTTAAAAAACCTTAGAAATTCACTAAAAAAAACATAGGTTTCAGGGGCGTTATCTCTCATACAAAACCCTAGAAATTCCCCTGTTATAGTTAGTTAGCTAACTATAACTCACGCCCCCGCAATGCACTGCTGATGACGTCACATATTACATCACTCATGACATGGTCAGTGACATCACTGATGACATCACTGATGACATCTCAAATGACATCACTGATGACATCACTGATGACATCATCCATGTGATAAATTAGTGCATCTTCTCACACCCTAATATAACCTTTGATACACCGACTCAAAATTTCAGGCGGCCATTTTGAAAACCATAGATACTCCAATACCAATAACTACATACCCACTCATTGACTCTTAGGTCTACATACACCTCCACTCACTCACCTGTACAGTCACTCATACATACAGTCACTCCGTACAAGACTATCATATGCATTGATACACCTATATAGACACTCAGACACCGCCAATCATCCATTGAGGTACTGACACATCTAGTCAGTTGTGCAAATAATTAAACACAGTCCAATTTACTCACCTATACAGTTAAACACACTCAAGTTCACTTACTCATAAAAATACTAACAAATTCTGACACTCATACAATTACTAATACAAGCACACACTCATCCATACAGCCACTCCCGCAATCACACACTCTCACATATAGATAGTTATATACTACATATGTAGTTACTGACTCATGTACAAATGAGATATACATTCAATCACTAACACACTCATACATACACTCACCCAACCATACAGTCCATCACAGTTGCACTGTTAAAACCATGCACCCATAGAATCACCCACTCACACATCTATACACAGAGTCACACACACCCTACCCACACAAACACTCAGGCACCCATACAGATACTCAGACAACCAATCAATAACCCATATAGACACTCATATAGCTATTCACAAAACCATGCAGCCACTTATACACCAACACACAGACACATACAGACATTCACACAGTTTAGTCACTAGTCTGCAGTAAGATACATTTAATGACTCACTTATAGAGGCAGTTACGCACCTAGAAAATCACCTATTCACACACTTAGACACCCACTCATTCTTCGATAGGCCTTTCACTATAAATATATAAAACATATTTAAACTTTTCAGAAAAACACACATTCACTGGATGATGTCATCAGTGATGTCATCAGTGATGTCATTTGTGATGTCATCAGTGATGTCATCAGTGATGTCACTGACCATGTCATGAGTGATGTAATATGTGACGTCATCAGCAGTGCATTGCAGGGGCGCGAGTTATAGTTAGCTGAACTAACTATAACAGGGGAATTTCCAGGGTTTTGTACGAGGGAAATGTCAAGCTAACTATAACGCCCCTGAAACCTATGTTTTTTTTAGTGAATTTCTAAGGTTTTTAAATGCCAATTCCTAACTATAATGCCCCTGAAACCTTTGTTTTTTTCAGGGAATATATATATGTGATTCTCCCCAGCCGTGATCGGACGACACGACAGGAGGACTGGAGACACCGTACAACGAACTATTGAAGGTATCGGGGTTGGAGAGTTCATATGCGGCAGTGGGTGGTTGGTGTTGAAAGTTTGACCAAACCAATCAACTCCCACGTGCGAACCAATTGAGCCCTGATTTGAGCATGACGGCCGCCAGCGTTCGTGAACGGGAGGCTGCGGCACTATCGATGTTTTCAGACAGCCTCCCTTTGCCTGCAACGAGTCGGAGTGGACCTACCACGGATGTGGCCACGCAGGGAAACACACTAAAGGACAAATTCAAAGTTTTAGAGAAAAAACTAAGAAGCGAACAGAGTAAGTGGTGGGAGTCGAAATCGTTGCAAAGTTACATTGATGTAAATCGCATCCCCCGTGGGTTGCGTATTCTGACGGCACCTAGCTACGAAAGCCCCAATCCCGAGCTTATGCGTGAATGGGCAGAAACGAACCTGGAATCTTCACGCAGGATGGTCCTAATATTGATCAAATACGCTGATATCGACAGAGCCACACTACTCAAAGAAATCGATGCGATAAATGAAGAACTGGATAAAATCGAGGACTCCGATGAAAAAACGAAATTAAGAAAGGAAATGACTGAGAGACTCAAGAAGGAGGAAAAAACAATTATGGAAAGAAAAACGTTTAACTTTCAACTTGATCGCAATGATTACCAATTGGGGCAAATTTTCACGTTTTCGAAAAAATACGACTCAATGAGAATCTCAAAGTCCAAGGCGGATCCAATCAATAGGGGCCCCAGCAGGGAGACCGTTGCCAATGAGACAACTCAGTCAGACCTCAGTTCAATGGGAGGCAGTGACTCGGAATCGGAACTACGTGATAATTTGGCATCTGACTTGATACCGAGACCGACCCCAGCACAAGAGATGTATTTTATGCGAGGGAAGAAGGCAGACTCTACGCCCAAGGCTGGCTATGGTGAATCAAACCGGAAACGTTCAAACTACAAATCCAGGCAGAGGCAGAGGGCAAGGAAGAAACACCTCAAATCCAAACAGGAGAAGAGGAAGGAGTTATTGGGCGAAAAACCAATAATCTGTGAAGACGCCAATACCATCATCAATTTGACGCCCGTAGAGCTGACTGATGACGAAAAGAGAATACTTGCATTAGGCCTCTCCTTTGCACCACACAATAACTTTGATTATGCTTCTGTGCGTTTTGATATCTATAAAGCTATCCGCAAACTCAAGCTTAAGAAATCTTTTGCTATGCGAAACAATCGACGCAATACTTCTGATGGTGCCAATGAAACCTCACTGCAGGATGCCATCCAGGATCTATGGGACACTGAGGGTACGGGTGGAAAGGTAATTCCCCATTGCCTAGATGATCCTTGCCCTGTGGGACCCATTACATCTTTCAGACCTAAATCCACCTACAACCCTGTTATGCCCCATGATGCCTTAGATATATTTAACGAGAATGTGACAGCTGAGATCAAAGCTTTACACACTAAGACCCAATCGAAGAAACAACGTTACAATAGGCAGTCTCAGCAATACCATCAGCTTATAACCAAACTCAGAAGCAGCAAAAAGATTATCATACGCCAAAGCGATAAGGGTGGTAATATCGTCCTACTAACTAAGGAACTTTATGACCATGAAGCCTTTAATCAACTCAATGACAGGAATTGTTACACTCGAACAACTGCAGCTGCCATCCAAACTTCAAATAAGGAAATTCGTGATAAATTGACCAACTGGAAGAGACGTAAGCTCATAACTGAAGCTGAATTCAATTTCCTGAAAAAGGATAATCCAGTCATCCCCAAGCTGTACTTTATCCCCAAGATACACAAAGATCCTGTCAGACCCCCTGGCAGACCAATCATTTCAGCACGTGATGGTGTTTGTGAAAAAATGTCTCAATACATTGACTATTTTCTACAGGACTTTGTAAAATCATTAGATTCATATGTACAGGACACAGGGGACTTTCTACGTAAGATCAACGGAATCCAGTGGAGGGATGACTATTGGATGGTAGCCCTGGATGTAACATCACTTTATACCAGTATTGGTCATAATGACGGTATTAAGGCCACCAAATACTTTTTATCACGCAAACCTCCCCAGTTTGCCAGTCACAATGAAATGCTGATTGAGATGCTGGAATTCTGCCTCCTCAACAACAATTTCATGTTCAATAGTTTGTTATACCGGCAATTGAGGGGCGTAGCCATGGGGGCTAGCTTTTCACCAAGCTATGCCTGCCTCCACATGGGTTACTGGGAGGAGACGATCCTTCGGAAAGAGTATGCCCAGTGCCTAAATGACAATGTTATGGTTTGGCTGCGATTTATTGATGATTTATTTGTAGTGTGGAAAGGTTCATTAAATGAGGCCCATGGGTTTATTGAGAGTCTTAATGTAAACAATCTCACAATTCACTGCTACATATAGCCAAACAAGTGTCACTTTCTTGGACACTGAGATCTACACCAATGCCGATATATTAGAAACTAGGCTATATCGCAAACCCACTGCTGGCAACACCACCCTCCACACTACAAGTGCACACCCACCTCATCTCATCAATAGCATACCCTATGGGGAGATGCTGCGTTTGAGGAGAATTTGCAGTAATGATACTGATCTCAAGACAGCACAAGGGCTGAGTAAACTAAGATTCAGGGCGAGAGGTTACTCTGAGAGTATCATTGAAAGTGCTGTAGTCAAAGCCAATGCACACAATCGCAGTGAACTGTTAAAACCCATCAGTGGTGTCACTAGTAGCATCACGTTGCATAACAACCAAGAGGAGACCAACATAAGCTCATCCAATACTTTCAGAATCATCATGGGCTATAGCAAACAGCAAGCAGAATTGCGCAAAATCATTAACAGGAACTGGCCCATCGTGCGCAGTGACCCCGTCATTGGTCCTCTGCTCCCCCAGCAGGTTACCATCACATATAGCAGAGCCCCCACGATGAGACAAGCTTTGGTCAACACTAATCCAGAAACCATTGACAATAAGTCTTGGTTACAACTCAACAGCGGTTTTTACAAGTGCAAAACTTGCAAAGCTTGCTCCCATGGGGTTAATACCAAAACTTTTATTGATCCATTCAGTAACAAGCAGCATAGGATCAATAAACTGCTGACTTGCAAGACCGAATTTGCTATTTATGTCCTTACCTGTCCGTGCAACCTAATCCCTAATCAAGACAACACCTACCCCGTAGCTCGACATTTTAGACAAATTCACAATAGTGATAATAAGGGTTTAAACTATTTTGTTATCGATTCTATTGAACCCAGTAGGAGGGGTGGGGATCGCGAGTCTAATCTCCGTAAATTGGAAACACGTTACATTCTGAAACTCAACACTAAGGTTCCTTCAGGACTGAACATGACGGAGGACTTGCATACATGTTTGGGTTGATCATACAGTGCCACATAATTTTGACTACTAGCCTATTTCTTGTCTCTTTTATCCTGTTACTGTGAATATTATTCAGTTGGCACACTATGTGAGTGGTTTCTTTTTCCCCCCTTGAACAAAGTTTTTATATGCGGTGGTTTCTATTTGGACATTTTTTACCGGAATTTTTTTTTTTATCTGATGTGTACATAATAGCATTTTAACATTTTTAAGTCATTTGTCTTAACCTTATGTAATTTATATAATTTATATATTTTAGGTTATTTATTTGGTATTTTACCATTTATTGTTGACAAATTGTACTTATATATGTGAAATTCGCGTATTTGCACATCCCCATTCCCTTATGGATTTCTGTGTCCTATCTTTTGAGACTAAACTGCATTTGGATTTCCATCTATAAACTTACCACACTACCTTTGCACTAAAATCATTTTTCGAATTGACGGTTCCCACCTCAGCCTTACTCTGCATAAACCTTCATTATCAACAAACATAAAAAAATCTTTTTTCGGATTCACTTAATCCGTGCCTTTATTTTTAATGTGCCTTATTAACCTTATATGAGGTTCATAACCTGAATATTTTGTCCTTGGGTTACACAGGGCGGACTCCTCTCTTTGTATTTGTCTTATTTAAGAAATGTATTCTTCTAAACATTCTAAGCACAGGCACTTTCATTACATTTCTCATCTTTTATTAATATTTTTTTCTATTTATTGCACTTTCCACTTTTCTGAATTCATTGGTCCGTGGGGTAACCTGGATTTTTTTAACACAATATCTTTTATCATAATATTTATATTTTTATGAGGAATATTGTATTATATGTTGAGGTCTGGCTGGAACCGATTTTTGTCCGCTTTTGGCAATTATGTTATTTATGAACAACTGGCAAAATTCATGTTCAATTCTTAGGAGTTGTCAGATGCTTACCTTGTATTTTCTACAGGCTTTACGGGCATTCATGCCGACATTGCAAGACACATGATGTACATACGTATACTTTTACATGTATTTTATGGATAACGTTTTAGCCTGTGTTTTGATCATTTGAACCTATTGCCACGCCGTTAATTGTATTTTCTTTCTGTTCATGACTTTGTACCCATGTGATTCCCCCATGTGACCAGTAATATCACTTTCAATTTGTGACATCACGAGTTATACGCTGTCATGTGAACAAGGCTCTTTGGAGCCGAAACGTTATGGCCGTCGCTCTGGGCATTAAATGAAAATTTGCACTATTCCTAGGCTCGTGTACTTACTTCTTTGGCAGTTGAAGGATCTTCAAGGCTGGTGGGAGTAGTCTTTGGATATATATATATATATATATATATATATATATATATATATATATATATATATATATATATATATATATATATATATCTACTGGCGGTCGCCAGTAGATAGTTATAGTTAGGACCGTGTTTCCATAGGAAATCTCAAAATTCTATTTTGAATAACTTTGGCGCCGATTGACGAATCTTCGCGAAATTTTCAAAACTAATGAGGCGCTCCGCTCCGACCCTAAAAGTCTCGGGGTGATTCGTCAAGCGGGGGCCGAGAAAAAGGGGGGGGTCCCAAAACGCGTTTTCCCCATGGATTTTTCCATAGGGACTTTAGGCGCAGCTACAGCCCGAATGGCTGAACAGAATTACGTGAAATTTAGCAGAGAGGTAGCCATAAGGTCCATGAAGTGCCTTTTGCAGGTTTGGTGTAAATCTGTTCAGTATTTTCTGAGAAATAGCATTTAAATCAATATATATATCTATACGCGCGCAGCGTGCGCGCTGGGTGCGCGCACCTTGCCGTGCGCAAGCGCAATTCTGATTGGTTGGTAGATCTTAGTAAACATTCGAATCGGTCGAAACCAGGAAGTGTCGGTCGCCATTTTGTCTCTCGCACTCTGAGGGGGTGAAAAACTAATGTGGAGAACGTGAAAAGGGGGCAGCGTGGACACTTCCCGACCCCCTAGCCGTGGTCAGGGGGTCCCAGAAGGACCCCCAAGGCCAAAAAAAAAAATTATTTTTTTTCCGAAAAATCGCAGAGTGCGCGCACCCAGCGCGCACCATCCAAACAGGAAAAAATCTGTGAAGTTCGCGCAGCGTGCGCGCACTCCGCGATTTTGTGGAAAAAAAAAGCACGGCACGAACTGCGTAAAGTGGGCACGCGGTGCGCAAAGCGCACCGCGTGCACACCGCGCGCGCACCGCGCATGAAGCGCACTGTGCGCGCACGGCCTGAACTGCGTAAAGGGGCCGAGCGCGCGCCGTGAAAAAGTTTTGTTTAAAAAAATATATTAATAAATACATAACTTAGCATTTAAAAAACCGTACAAATTCACTGAAAAAACCATAGGTTTCACACACGTTATAGTTAGGAATTAGCATTTAAAAAACCTTGCAAATTCACTTAAAAAACCATAGGTTTCACACATGTTATAGTTAGCTGGGCATTTCCTTCGAAAAAAAACAATGAAATTCCCCCGTTATAGTTAGTGCAGGCAACTATAACTCACGCGACCGCAATCCGCTGCTGATGACGTCAGATATTACATCACTCATGACATATGTGTATTTCTGAAAAAAAAAATTGTAATATATGTATAGCTAATGATGAATGGAAGAAGACATGGGTAAATAAGTGTCTAAATACAGTGATGTAATATCTGACGTCATCAGCAGCGGATTGCGGTCACGTGAGTTATAGTTGCCTGCACTAACTATAACGGGGGAATTTCATTGGTTTTTTTCGAAGGAAATGCCCAGCTAACTATAACATGTGTGAAACCTATGGTTTTTTAAGTGAATATATATATATATATATATCCAAATGCAATTCGCTCCCAAATTGAGGTACCACACACGGCGTGTCTTCACCTTTTTATTGCAAGGAAAATAGAGCATACATCATTACCTTTCCAGCATCATGAAGTTCGCCAAATGCGTTTCGGGCTGCCATAGCCCTTTGTCACTGGCATTGTAACAGGGTATCAGCAGCAACAGTCTCACCGCACTCGCAGCGTCACTTATAAGTCCCGCCTCAGTGGGCGCATGCCCCAATGGTATTGTGGTTTTTGAAGTTCTTCTCGAAATGCCCCTGTATCCCCCATAGTTTCAATACACCACTATCTGTTGCTGGAGTCAGGCAAGGATGGAGCCCCGTTTTTTTCTCCACAACAAATGGTCACGTCGTTCCTGTAGCGCACCATGTTCGCCAGCGTAGGAGCTGCACTTTGCAGCGAGGTGCCTCGCAGTCCGCTAAATATCCAAATGCAATTTGCTCCCAAATTGAGGTACCACACACGGCGTGTCTTCACCTTTTTATTGCAAGGGAAATAGAGCATACAGCATTGCCTTTCCAGCATCATAAAGTTCACAAAACGCGTTTTGGGCTGCCATACCCCTTTGCCACTGGCATTGTAACAGGGTATCAGCAGCAACAGTCTCACCGCACTCGCAGCGTCACTTATAGGTCCTGCCCCAGTGGGCGTATGCCCCAATGGTATTGTGGTTTTTGAAGTTCTTCGCGAAATGCCCCTGTATCCCCCATAGTTTGAATACACCACTATCTGTTGCTGGAGCCAGGCAAGGATGGAGCCCCATTTTTTTCTCCACAACAAATGGTCACGTCGTTCCTGTAGCGCACCATATTCGCCGGGACAGGAGCTGCACTTCGCAGTGGGGTGCCTCGTGGTCCGAGCATGCCACTAAATATCCAAATGCAATTTGTTCCCAAATTGAGGTACCACACACAGCGTGTCTTCACCTTTTTATTGCAATGGAAACAGAGCATACAGCATTGGCTTTCCAGCATCATAAAGTTCGCCAAACACGTTTCAGGCTGCCATAGCCCTTTGTCACTGGCATTGTAACAGAGTATCAGCAGCAACAGTCTCACCGCACTCGCAGCGTCACTTATAAGTCCCGTCTCAGTTGCTACGAAGACAACCCCACTGTGTTAAGCAGGTCCGTGTGCCCAGTTAACACAGAGCACGCCAGCGGAACAACGTACCTGTTTGGAAGGGCGCAACCACAGCAAGAAGCAGGAGCGGTCCCGTCAACGACCCAATGGGATAAAAATAGCGGAAGGAGAGAGTAAGCGACATCCATTACGGAAAACCACTTTGTTATAAACTACATTAAACAGAGTGCACAGCGAGCACATGCCCAGTGGGCGGGAATAATAACTGCAGTATCACCTGGATAAATTAAGTGTGCAAACACTTTCCTCCATACACGTCAAGCCACACATAAAGGAAAGTCTTCCGAAACACTTATGGCATCAATGATGCCTACTTACATTGAGAGGGACCCTTTTCTGCCTGCTGCTGCCTCCCAAATAAAAAGGTGAAAACTAATGTTGTAAGAGGTGTCTTCACTTGCAAGCAACCTCATTTGGAACAGTTGTGGCCTGCTCTGGCTACAAAGACAACACCACTGCTGTTAAGCAGGTCCGTGTGCCCAGTTAACACAGAGCACGCCAGCGGAACAACGTACCTGTTTAGAAGGGCGCAACCACAGCAACAAGCAGGAGCGGTCCCGTCAACGACCCAACGGGATGAAAATAGCAGAAGGAGAGAGTAAGCGACATCCATTTCGGAAAACCACTTTGCTATAACCAGAGTGCACAGCGAGCACACGACCAGTGGGGCGGAAATTAGAACTGCAGTATCACCTGGATAAATTAAGTGCGCAATCCCTTTCCCCATACACGCCAAGCCACAGATAAGGGAAAGTCTTCCGAAACAAGTATGGCATCAATTGGCGTCTGCTTATGTTGAGAGGGCCCCTTTTCTGCCTGCTGCTGCCTCCCAAATAAAAAGGTGAAAACTAACATTGTGAGAGGTGTCTTCACTTGCGAGCAACCTCATTTGGAACATATTGTGGCCTGCTCTGGCCACGAAGACAACCCCACTGCTGTTAAGCAGATCCGTGTGCCCAGTTAACACAGAGCACGCCAGCGGAACAACATACCTGTTTGGAAGGGCGCAACCACAGCAGCAAGCAGGAGTGGTCCCGTCAACGACCCAACGGGATGAAAATAGCAGAAGGAGAGAGTAAGCGACATCCATTATGGAAAACCACTTTGCTATAAGCTACATTAACCAGAGTGCACAGCGAGCACACGCCCGGTGGGGCAGCAATAAGAACTGCAGTATCACCTGGATAAATTAAGTGCGCAATCCCTTTCCCCCATAAACACCAAGCCACAGATAAAGGAAAGTCTTCCGAAACGCGTATGGCATCAACGGCGTCTGCTTACGTTGTGAGGGCCCCTTTTCTGCCCGCTGCTGCCTCCCAAATAAAAAGGTGACAACTAAGGTTGTGAGAGGTGTCTTCACTTGCGAGCAACCTCATTTCGAACATGTTGTGGCCTGCTCTGGCCACGAAGACAACCCCACTGCTGTTAAGCAGGTCTGTGTGCCCAGTCAACACAGAGCACGCCAGCAGAACAACGTACCTGTTTGGAAGGGCGTAACGACAGCAGCAAGCAGGAGCAGTCCCATCAACGATCCAACGGGATGTAAATAGCGGAAGGAGAGAGTAAGCGACATCCATTATGGAAAACCACTTTGCTATAAACTCGATTAACCAGAGTGCACAGCGAGCACACCCAGTGGGGTGGGAATAAGAACTGCAGTATCACCTGGATAAATTAAGTGCGCAATACCTTTCCCCCATACACGCCAAGCCACAGATAAAGGAAAGTCTTCCAAAACGGGGTATGGCATCAACGGCGTCTACTTACGTTGAGAGGGCCCCTTTTCTGCCTGCTGCTGCTTCCCAAATAAAAAGGTGAAAACTAACGTTGTGAGAGGTGTCTTCACTTGCGAGCAACCTCATTTGGAATTATATATATATAGTGGCTGTTTGATTGGGTGTTTGGTTAAGTAAGTTGGTGTGTGAGTGGCTATGTTGGAGAGTCAGTGTCTGTGTGAATGGCTGTATGGGAGAGTGAGCAGATGTAATGGTGCTTGTATGGATGTGTGCATGGATATGAAAGTGGTTGTGTGTGGGTGTGAGTGAGTGTGTGAGTAGCTGAGTAGTTGTATGGATGAGTGTGTGGCTGTGTTGAAAGGCTGTATGGGTGAGTGAATGGGTGTGTGAGTAGCTGTGTGGGTGAAAACGTGGGTGTGTGAGTAGCTGCATGGATGAGTGTGTGGCTGTGTGGGTGGTGACTGGTTGTATAAGTAGCTGTATGAATTAGGGAGTGGTTGTGTGAGTGGCTATGTGAGTGAGTGGGTATATGAGTGGCTCTATGGACGAGGGAGTGGTTGTGTGAGTACTTGTATGTGTCTGTGAATGGGTATGTGAGTGGTTTTGTGGGCATGTGGGTGGGTGTAAGAGAGGTTGTATATGGGTGTGAGTGGGTATATGATTACTTCTGTGGATGATGTTATCAGTGATGTCATTTTCAATGTCATCAGTGATGTCATGAGTGATGTTATCGGCCATGTCATGAGTGATGTAATATGTGAGGTCATAACAGTGCATTGGGGGCGCGTAAGTCATAGTTAACTCAGGTAACTATAATTACTGAATTTTGGTTTTGTACAAATGACAAGTGAAATCTGAGCCTAACTATAACATACCTGTAACCTTTGTATTTTTCAGTCTATTTCTGAGGCTTTTTTAAAATTCTATTTCATAACTATAACATCCCTGTAACCTTTGTTTTTCTATGAATTTCTAATGTTTTGTCAATGTTTTTCCTAACTGTAAGCTCCCTGTAACTTTTGGTTTTTTAAAGTGAATTTCTAAGGAGTTTTCGATTTTTAGTTACTAAATGTAACCACAAACCATTAACAGTTAGTGTATGAGTGAGTGCATGAGTGTCTCTGTAAGTCTGTGAGTGGGTGTTAAAGTGTCTACAAATGTCAAAGCTTCGCAGCCCCCTGCTGCACGAGTGCTTCTTACAAAATGGGCAACCAGGAGCAGTGATCTATACGCGGCAGTCCCGCCGTGAAGAAGTACCACCCCGTTAACCCAGGGGGCTGCGAAGCTTTGACATTTGCCGAGCCGTAATCGCGGTGCAGTGGGGCAGGATTGAGGACAGACCAGCACACAGAGGCCCATTTGAGGGCTTTGAATGTATCCAGCAGCAAAATATGTGCATCCATCAATGGATTATATTTTTCTGGCACTACAACTCCCATAAAACTTTGCACGCTATTCAACAGAGCAGTAAATTCAGGTGCGTGCAATTAAAGACATTTAAAGAGAGCGTGGGACCAGAATGAGCACTTTCCCAACTGCTAAGCCTCTGAGGAAGGAATCATTGAACTTTGAAACGCGTCAGGTGATAAAAGCAGGACGGCTGTGAAAGAAATCTGTATGCCGGTTGCTGTCCATACCTATTAAAGGGCTTGTACCTCAGCGCTGCTGCACGAGTGCTTCTTCCAAAATGGGCAACCAGGAGCAGTGATATATATATATATATATATATATATATATATATATATATATATATATATATATATATATATATATATATATATATATATATTCTCTACTGGCGGTCGCCAGTAGATAGTTATAGTTAGGACCGAGTTCCCATAGGAAATCTGAAAATTCTATTTTGAATAACTTTGGCGCCGGTTGACTTATCTTCGTGAAATTTTCAAAACTAATGGGGTGCTTCGCTCAGCTCCTATCCTGAAAGTCTCGGGGTGATTCGTCAAGCGGGGGCTGATTAAAAAGGGGGGTCCCAAAACGCGTTTTCCCCATGCATTTTCCCGTAGGACCTTTAGTCGATGGTACAGCCCGAACGGCTGAACAGAATTACTTGCAATTTGGCAAAGAGGTAGTCCTCAGTTCAGGCATGTGCCTTTTGCTTGAATGGTGTAAATCCGTTCAGTAGTTCCTGAGAAAATCAAAAGTAAAATCACATATATATCTGGGCGGAGCCTAACGACACATCTCATCGTGAGATCTGATTGGCTGTCAGCACTTCATCCAAGAAGTGTTGGCAGCCATCTTGGGACCAAGATACATGATAGCACCTCATTAAAAAGCATTGCAGTTAATAGAAGGTTTTAAGACTTTAGTTACATTATAAATCATTTGTTGATGGTACCATACTCATTTTAGGAATTGTGATGTGTTCTAAGGTGATTTTACCATGTGAAAAAGCCTTCTGCTGTGATATCATGAATCATGTTTGAGAGAAAACTATTTTCTCATGTTTTTCCCACAGAGGTTTGGAAGGTGATCTATAAGCTAACTGAGAGCATATTTTCTGTAAATTCACATTATCTTTCTCAGTCATGTGAGAATGATGTCTGACATTCTCAGTAAAACATGTACATCCAACAAGGGCAGAGACTGTCAGTTGATTCCTTTGTGTTCTACTGCAGCTTCCCAGAGTGTTCTAAAGAACAACTAGAGCGCTAACAGTCCTACTTATGACAAACGTATGGCACACCTAAAGCCATCTTGGTTGGAATAAAGTGGTAATTCTTAAAACTTTTAATTTAAAAGGGAACAAAATGAGGGGGTTCATTTTGCCATAGAAAGTATGATTAGTGCTGCAGAAAGAAAAATTAGGGCACATTTTGAGTGACTTCTCAAATCCTCTTCTATTTCATTAAAAAATTCTGACATGCAGACTGAAACATGCACTTTCAATACCAGCAGCAGACTTCCCTGGTGAGCAGTAGCTTAACTACAGTGATCTAATAAGCAACTAAAGTGCTAACATTCTGAATTTATGGCAAATTTGTGGCACATCTGAATGCCTTCTTGATGGAATCAAAGTAAAAAACTGAAAGTATTTCCTACTGAGGAGACTGTAGTAAATGAGGAAATTAGGAAACATCATAACAAATAGGGTGCCGATTACGATCCGGCAAAAAAATTCCCCGTACGACTTGTATCCGGTCTTTTTACCGTACGAATCGTACAAGTGCCGTACAAACTGCCAATTACGATTCGCATGGTAAAAAGTCCATACGAATCGCATTGGGAATTATTCCCCACACGTCCTCGGGTCGGAAAATGTGTCCGACACGTCCTCGGACGATTTACCATACAAATGTGAAAAGTGAAGTCCGACCGCGGAATCACGATCCATCCCGTGCGTCCGATGTTACAACCGTATGGAAAAAACACCGTCCGCACCGAACTCCCATAGCAACCATGGAGACATGTGCCCGCATACGCGCCGACCCCCCCAGCCCGCGTATGTACGCGCCGACCCCCCCCAGCCCCCGTATGTACGCGCTGACCCCCCTCCCAGCCCCCGTACGTTCGAGTCGTACCCCCACCCGTGTATGTACACCCGTGTACGTTCGAGTCATACCCCCACCCGTGTATGTACACCCCTGTACGTGTCGAACCCCCCGTGTATGTACACCCCTGTACGTGTCGAACCCCCGTGTATGTACACCCGTGTACGTTCAAGTCGTACCCCCACCTGTGTATGTACGGTGCGTACCCCCAGCGCACACAGTACATACACGGGTGGGGGTACGACTCGAACGTACACAGGTGTACATACACGGGGGGTTCGAGACGTACAGGGGTGTACATACACAGGGGGTTCGACACGTACAGGGGTGTACATACACGGGGGGTTCGACACGTACAGGGGTGTACATACACGGGTGGGGGTACGACTCGAACGTACACGGGTGTACATACACGGGGGGTTCGACACGTACAGGGGTGTACATACACGGGGGTTCGACACGTACAGGGGTGTACATACACGGGGGGTTTGACACGTACAGGGGTGTACATACACGGGTGGGGGTACGACTCGAACGTACACGGGTGTACATACACGGGGGGTTCGACACGTACAGGGGTGTACATACACGGGTGGAGGTACGACTCGAATGTACAGGGGTGTACATACACGGGTGGGGGTACGACTCAAACGTACGGGGGCTGGGGGGGTCGGCGCGTACATACGGGGGCTGGGGGGGGTCGGCGCATACGTACGGGGGCCGGGGGGGGTCGGCGCGTACGTACGGGGGCTGGGGGGGGGGTCGGCGCATACGTACAGGGTCTGGGGGGGGTACGGTGCGTACCGGGCCACCTACTCTGGTCGTTTCGCGCCATACTTCGCTTTTCCGGCACTTTTTGGGTGCCGTGAAAATATTGCCGTCCGGACTGCTGTTGGTTCGATTCGTAATTCCTGGGTCGTGAAACGCTGCCTGAAAGCGTCCCGACGTCACGTCGCAGCATTCCCGGATCACATTCGCATGTATATTTTCGTCGGTCGGTGTTTTTTACGATTCGTACGGAAATGGTGTTTCCGTGCGAATCGTAATTCCATGTTTGTAAAGTTTTACGACCGGGTACGAGTCGGACGGAGAAAACGCTCCGACCGACGGTTCGTACCCGGTTTTTACCGGATCGTAATCGGCACCTAAGTCTCCCAAAATGGCCACCAGAGACAAAAGAGCCCATATGTAGCCCAAATATCACCCAGATGTAGCCCAAGTATAGCACAATGACAGAATGTCCCAGAGTGTTCTAACGAACAACTAGAGCGCTAACAGTCTTACTTATGACAAAAGTATGGCACACCTGAAGCCATCTTGAATGGAATAAAGTGGTAACACTTAAAACATTTAATTTACAAAGGAACACAATGAGGGGATTCATTTTGCCATAGAAATTATGATTAGTGCTGCAGAAAGAAAAATTAGGGCACATTTTGACTTCTCAAATCCTCTTCTATGTCATAAAAAAATTCTGACATGCAGACTGAAACATGCACTTTGAATACCAGCAGCAGACTTCCCTGGTGAGCAATAGCTTTACTACAGTGATTTAATGAGCAACTAGAGTGCTAACATTCAGAATTTATGGCAAATGTGTGACACATCTGAATGCCTTCTTGATGGAACCAAAATAAATAACTGAAAGTATTCCCACTGAGGAGACTGCAGTAAATGAGGAAATTAGGAAACTTCATAACAAATAAATCTCCCAAGATGGCCACCAGAGACAAAAGAGCCCAAATGTAGCCCAAATATCACCCAGATGTAGCCCAAGTATAGCCCAATGACAGAAAGTCCCAGAGTGTTCTAACGAACAACTAGAGCGCTAACAGTCTTACTTATGACAAAAGTATGGCACACCTGAAGCCATCTTGATTGGAATAAAGTGGTAACACTTAAAACATTTCATTTACAAAGGAACAAAATGAGGGGGTTCATTTTGCCATAGAAATTATGATTAGTTCTGCAGAAAGAAAAATTAGGGCACATTTTGACTTCTCAAATCCTCTTCTATTTCATAAACAAATTCTGACATGCAGACTGAAAGATGCACTTTAAATACCAGCAGCAGACGTCCCTGGTGAGCAGTAGTTTTACTACAGTGATCTAATGAGCAACTAGAGTGCTAACATTCAGAATTTATGGCACATGTGTGACACATCTGAATGCCTTCTTGATGGAACCAAAATAAATAACTGAAAGTATTCCCACTGAGGAGACTGCAGTAAATGAGGAAATTAGGAAACTTCATAACAAATAAATCTCCGAAGATGGCCACCAGAGACAAAAGAGCCCAAATGTAGCCCAAATATCACCCAGATGTAGCCCAAGTATAGCCTGATGACAGAATGTCCCAGAGTGTTCTTAAGAACAACTAGAGCGCTAACAGTCTTACTTATGACAAAAGTATGGCACACCTGAAGCCATCTTGATTGGAATAAACTGGTAACACTTAAAACATTTAATTTAAAAAGGAACACAATGAGGGGGTTCCTTTTGCCATAGAAATTATGATTAGTGCTGAAGAAAGAAAAATTAGGGCACATTTTGAGTGACTTCTCAAATCCTCTTCTATTTCATTAAAAAATTCTGATATGCAGACTGAAACATGCATTTTTAATACCAGCAGCAGACTTCCGTGGTGTGCAGTAGCTTTACTACAGTAATCTAATGAGCAACTAGAGTGCTAACATTCAGAATTTAGGGTAAATGTGTGACATATCTGAATACCTTCTTGATGGAATCAAAGTAAAAAACTGAAAGCATTTCCTACTGAGGAGACTGCAGTAAATGAGGAAATTAGGAAACTTCATAACAAATAAATCTCCCAAGATGGCCACCAGACACAAAAGAGCCTAAATGTAGCACAAATATCACCCAGCTGTAGCCCACATGTAGCCCAATGACAGAAGTGTGCAAAACCCTTATTTTTTGTATATCTGCAGTTTTATATAGTGCAGACTTGTCAGGTATTGGAATGCTTTACATGAACATTGGTTACATCACACAAGATCAAATTCTTTTTGGTTGTAGACATGGGGAGATTAAGTGATTTGACCACAATCACAGAATGTTGAGCTGAAGCAGAAACTCCAACCTGGTTCCCCAGTTGCAAAGTCTGCAGCTCTGGAAGTAACACCACATCCTCTCGCCAAGGTGCAACATTTAATCAAGTGGTCAACTGGATAAAAAAACATAAAGATTACAAATAATTTAAAAGTTCTTTGTCGCTATTTGAAAACTCAGAAAATATGTCCTTATTTTAGTTTTTTAGAGCACTAACCATAATTTTGATGCAAATAAGACCCTCTCATATATGTAATTTCTAAAGGAAATACTCTAGGTATTACAGTTTTGATTACATCAAGATGACGTCAGGCGTTCCACACTTTTGTAATAAATATAAAATGTTAGCAATCTAGTTGTTCATTGGGATACTGTTGAGAGGCAGAGGCCAGGGGCACGGACTCTGAAAATTGAAGTCAGGTAGGAGAGTGCAGAGGCAACAATTTGACCACACTGGGCAGGCAGGAAGGGCAGTGGCAGCACAACAAACTATGGATGGCAGTGGAAAGGGGGGCAGGGGCAACAAACCAACAATACAGGACTGGCAAGAGAGGCTGTGGCAATATAATAGACCATTGTGGGCAGAAGGAAGAGGCAGTGGTAGTACAACCATACATGCCAACAGACCCGTTTCAGCCAGGAAACGTCCAATGTTTTTAAGCTCAAATGGGCTTTATTTGATCTGTCTCCTGTCTACAATCTCCTCTTTTTCAATGTAACTCAAAGGGGAAAATCAATACCCCAGTTTTTTTAAAAAAATCTCCCTCTTACCAAGTTCAAAATGTTCACAAGTATGGTACATTGAATCATGGTAGGCAGGAGGAACTGGGGTAGGGACATGGACTTGGATAACAGAGGACAGGAGGGACATGGAGAGGTGCACCAAACTGACCCTACAGGGCAGGCATCAGGGTTTGCAGCAGCACAATACACCACACAGCGCATGCGGGACGGGAGTGCAGCACAACAATCCATAGAAAGCAGGAGGGAGGGGACAAAACCATGCACATGGACAACAGAGAACAGATGGGAAAGAGGCAATGGTAGCTAGCTGACCATAATGGACAGACAGGAGAGAAAGCTGCAGCATAACAGACCATAAAGGGCAGGAGGGACGGATCAGGGGCATTACAATGGAACAGACAAGCCATGAGGGAGGGACTAGGGGGTCTGCACATGGAAACAGAGGGCTGGGGGCAAGGTGGCAGGACAGGAGCAGCAAGATGACCATGGAGGTCAGGCAGGATGGGCACTAGAAACAAGACACACCATGGAGAGCAACAATGAGACTATGGTGGCATACACACAGACCATGGAGGGCAGGTGGGAGGGGGTCAGGGGCAGCTAGCTGACCACACAGGGAAGGTGGGAGGGGCCATGGCAGCACAGAAGATCATGCATGGCAAGCGGGAGTGTTAGTGGCAGCACAATGGCTATGATGGGCAAGAAGGAGGGTGCAGGGGCATGCACAAAGGACCATGGAGGATAAAAGGGAGGGTCAGGACCTGGGCACAGACAAGAGAGTTCAGGGGAAGGGGTCTCACAACAGACTGCGTGGGGCAGGCAGGAGGAGCAGTTGCAGCACAACAGATCAGGGAGGGCAGAAGGGTGTGGCAGTAAAATGGACCATGGAGGACAGGAGGAAGGGGATAGGGGCATGGCATGTGGACAGGCAGGGTGGAGGTGGCAGGGACAGGTTACAGTCATCTGACAATGCTAGGCAGGTGGGAGGGGAGTGGCAGCTCAACAGAACACTCAGAGTAGATAGGAGTGGCAGGTCCATGGAACATAGTGGGCAAAAAGGATGGAGCAGGGGCATGCACAAAGACATCGGAGGGCAGGGGGAATGAGAATAGGGGCAGCAAGCTAAGCACAGAGGCTAAGCTGGAGGTCAATGATGGGCCATAGAATTGGGCAATGGAGGGCAGGAGGAGTGGACTGGTACATCATGCTAAATGGAGGGCAGTGGCAGCACATCAGACCATGCATGGCAGGAGGGAGGAGGCTAGTCCATGGATTCAGACAACAGAGGATAGGGAGGAGGTGGATGGGGCAGCAAGCTAACTGTTCAGAGAAGGTGGGTATTAGGAAATGTATTGTTTTTAAAATGTGTGTCTGTGCGAACTACTTAAAATATGAACAAGTAAGCAGCATAATCTCACTTTCATTCAGGAAGAAGAGTTCGTTTGTGACTGTGACTCAGGGCTCACTTGGCAGAAATACCCCCTGACCCTCCACCCCCATCGCAAAATGTAATGCCCGTGAAAAGGGTAGGTGGACGCAGTGTTATATAGAACATAGTCCTGAGAGCATGATTGAAAATGAAAACTAGATGTAGTATATGGTATAAACTATGCACCAAAAAGTGTGATATAAGATGAACCGGGCCGTGAAATATAATATGCAATACATTGTGCGCAATGACAGATTCATTGGAGAGCGTGAGATAGCACATGCACTAGCGCGTGCTATGCGATATGCGCCTTGGAGTGTAATATGCACAGGGCAGTGTTGTGTAACATAACTAGTCTCTAAAGTTGTAATATAAAATATGTGCTGGGGAGTGTAACGTTGCATATGCACTGTGACAAAAATATGGATCCCAGATTGTAATATGTATGGCATAACGCTGTGCGCTATAACATACACATCGAGGAAGGCACGTTAGATGGGGCAATATAATCCGTGCGAAGGCAAGTGTGGCATGACATATTAACGGGGTGGTGTTACAGTGCACATGGGCTAGAGAGTGTCATAGCATACGCACTAGCTGGTGGAATACAACACAGAGGTGTGAGACAATCGGCGGGCACTGGTGGGTGTAACACAGCATTGGGCTCAGCCAGGAGCATGCTGTGACTCTCAAGTGAGGTTTGTCTCCTTTCCAGAGAGTAAAATAAAAAGTATTACACATCCGGCGGTGGATGTGTTTTTTATTAAACGTGTGGGGGGTTTCTTGCATAGTTTGGTCGAATTTTTGTCGAATCCCCTTTGAATGGCTTGGTGTGCGTGTATATTAAATGTGCCCGTCAATAGCTAACCATGTTTGTATAAATAAACAACAAGGGTGTCTACTTGGAGAGTACCCAACGGCGGGGGTGCCCTGATTAGGCACGGTAGGGCGTCAGACACGTCAGAGCTTCACTAGCGGTGTAAATACATTCCATGTGGATTCATTCTATGCATAGTCGCCTTTTAATGAATATCAAGCAAATCATCATGGTGATAGGTACATACGGTTTGTCCAGCATGTCCTAGGTGTTTCTATAAATATATATATTTTTAAAATAATAAAAAACAAAGGCCGGCCCCGGGGGATGGGGTCCCCGGAGCCATAAGTGGCCTGACGAGAGGACCAACGCAGCCCCCTCCTAAAGATTTTAAATAAAAAAAAGGCCTTGACCCGGGGGTTGGGGTCCCCGGGGCCGATTAAGGCCTTGGGAGGGCCAAATTTATTTTTTTCAACAAAAAAAATTAGGGTGCAGGCCCTGGGGGATGGGGTCCCCAGGGCCAGTAAATTAGAAAAAGAAGGGGGGCCACACAGCCCTCCTTCTTAAAAAAATAAAATAAATAAAAGACCGGTATCGCGCTGGAGGCCACGCCCCCTCCTTGCAGCACTCTGCAAACGCGCCCCCTGGCCAGTTGTAAGTTGGGGAATTAATTCCCCTTCAATACTGAGGGTCCCTGAGGGCCAACTAGCCCAACAGGTATCTCCAGTGTGCGCCAGGGAGCTGCGTTGCAGACAGGTGTTCTGAGGCCACGCCCCTTTTTACACCTCTATGCAACGCTGCTCTGTGGCGCTTACTGGAGGTACCTAGTGGGCTAGTTTGACCCTAGGGACCCTTAGGATTCAAGGGGACTTAATCTCTCAACTTAGAACGGCCACAGGGCACGTTTACACAGTGGTGAAGGGAGGGGACGGGGCCTGAGGTGACGTGTGCAAACACCCCCTGTGGCGCGTTTTAAGTTGGGAAAATAATTCCCTTTCAATCCTGAGGGCCTGGGGGACAACTAGCCCACCAGGTGCTTCCAGTAAGTGCCACTGCACTGCGTTGCAGAGAGGTGGTGCAGGCCGTGCCCCTTTTTACACCTCTCTGCAATGGCGCTTACTGGACGTACCTAGTGGGCTATTTTTCCCCTAGGGATCCTCAAGATTCAAGGGGACTTAATCTCCCAACTTAAAAAATGGCCACAGGGCATGTTTACACAGCGGGGAAGGAAGGGGACGGGGCCTGAGGTGACACGCGCAAACACGCCCTATGGCGCGTTTTAAGTTGGGGAAAAAATTCTCCTTCAATCCTGAGGGCCCCTGGGGGCTAATTAGCCCACCAGGTGCTTCCAGTAAGCGCCACTGAGCTGCGTTGCAGAGAGGTGGTCCAGGCCGTGCCACTTTTTACACCTCTCTGCAACGCAGCTCTGTGGCGCATACTGAAGGTACCTAGTGGGCTAGTTGGACCCTAGGGACCCTCAGGATTCAAATTAACTTAATCTCCCAACTAAAAACGGCCACAGGGCGTGTTTACACAGTGGTGAAGGGAGGGGACGGGGCCTGAGTTAACGTGTGCAAACAAGCCCTGTGGCGCGTTTTAAGTTGGGGAAATAATTCCTCTTCAATCCTGAGTGCCCCTGGGGGCTAACTAGCCCACCAGGTGCTTCCAGTAAGCGCCACTGAGCTGCATTGCAGAGAGGTGGTCCAGGCCGTGCCACTTTTTACACCTTTCTGCAACGCAGCTCTGTGGCGCATACTGGAGGTTCCTAGTGGGCTAGTTGGACCCTAAGGACCCTCAGGATTCAAATGAACTTAACCTCCCAACTAAAAACGGCCACAGGGCGTGTTTACACAGTGGTGAAGGGAGGGGACGGGGCCTGAGTTAACGTGTGCAAACAAACCCTGTGGCGCGTTTCAAGTTGGGGAAATAATTCCCCTTCAATCCTGAGGGACCCTGGGGGCCAACTAGCCCACCAGGGGCTTCCAGTAAGCACCACTCTGCTGCGTTGGAAAGAGGTGGTCTAGGCCGTGCCCCTTTTTACATCTCTCTGCAACGCAGCTCTGTGGTGCTTTCTGGAGGTACCTAGTGGTCTAGTTGGACCCTAGGGACCCTCAGGATTCAAGGGGACTTAATCTCCCAACTTAAAACGGCCACAGGGCGTGTTTACACAGTGGGGAAGTGAGGGGACGGGGCCTGAGGTGACGTGTGCAAACACGCCCTGTGGCGCGTTTTAAGAGGTAGTTTTAATCCCCTGCCCTATTATATACTAGGGGCTTACAGAGGAGGTCATGCTGATCACAGGGGGACCCCAACGCATAGTGTTCCCTAGTGTATGTAGGTGTTTTCACTGTATTCTGAGTGTCTTTTAACATAGCACTGGTTCTAGGACTGGTTAGTCAGACTCAGTTACCACCAGTATCCATCTGAAAAAGTTGAGGGTACAGGATGATTTTGCAACAAGGCTTCTTTCTGCTCTTCTGTTTGTTCTTTCTGCACGTTATCCTTCTTCCTGCACTTTTCTTCGTCTTTGAGGACTTCTGTTGCTTCTTTCTGCATTTCTTTTTTTTCTTTCTGTGCGTTTTTTCTTCTTTCTTCACATGCCCTATCTCTGAAGGCATAGTTATAAATTAGCATTTAAAAAACCTTTGAAATTCACTGAAAAAAACATAGGTTTCAGGCACGTTATAGTTAGGAATTAGCATTTAAAAAACGTTAGAAATTCACTGAAAAAACCATAGGTTTCAGGGGCGTTATAGTTAGCTGGACTTTTCACTCATACAAAACCATTGAAATTCCCACGTTATAGTTAGTTCAGCTAACTATAACTCGCGCGCCCTCAATGCACTGCTGATGACGTCAAATATTACATCATTCATGACATGGTCAGTGACATCACTCATGACATCACTGATGACATCTCAAATGACATCACTAATGACATCACTGATGACATCATCCTTGTGATAGAGTGGCAGACCTCCTCTTCCCCTAATATAACCTTTGATACACACATTCAAAAATCAAAACTACAATGTTCAAAACAATGGACATACCAATACCAGTTACAACAACCTATTCAGTAATTCTAAGATCCACATACACATACACTCATTCACCAACAGTCCTATACAGTCACTCATACATGTACTCACTCATCATATGTACTCACACACCTATACATCCTGTTACACAACGCCACTCATCCATAGAGTTACTCACACACATAGTCACTCATGCTAATAAAGAATCAAACATCCATTTACTTGCATATACAGTTATACACACACCACCACACTTACTTCTACAGAAACTTACACATACCTAGTCTTTTAAACAATCACTTATAGAAACACATACTTATTCATACAGGAACTCTTTCAATCTCTCACTCTCACATATACTCACTTATATACACCAATAGTCACATATACTAGTTAAAAACATATGTAGTTACTCATAAAGACACTATTGAGACAGTCTATCACTCACTAACACACCCATGCACACACTCATCCACCCATACAGTCCTGCACACATGCTGTCTTCAACACATACAAACAGTGAGTCACTCATTCATGCACCTATGCACTATGTAATACCCCCCACCGAACCATACAGACACTCCTACTGATACTCAAAAAACCAACTAATAACCTATATAGACACTCATGTAGCTACTCACCAACCCATGCAGCCACTTATACACAAAGTGAGAGACTGATACAGATATTTACACATTTAAATATTACTCACTAAGCCATGTATTCACTAATATACACTTAATCAGTCAGTTATACAATTAATTTTTCAAAAACAAGTCATCCATTAAGACACTTATATACCCATTTATTCTTCCAACGACCTTGAGATATACATATATAAAACATATGTAATTTTCAGAAAAACACACATTCACTGGATGATATCATCAGTGATGTCATTTGAGATGTCATCAGTGATGTCATGAGTGATGTCACTGACCATGTCATGAGTGATGTAATACGTGACGTCATCAGCAGTGCATTGCGAGCACGCGAGTTATAGTTAGCTGAACTAACTATAAAGGGGGAATTTCAATGGTTTTGTATGAGTGAAAAGTCCAGCTAACTATAACGCCCCTGAAACCTATGGTTTTTTCAGTGAATTTCTAAGGTTTTTTAAATGCTAATTCCTAACTATAACGTGCCTGAAACCTATGGGTTTTTCAGTGAATATACATATATATATATATATACAATTAACACTTATCTGCAAAATACTTACCTTTAAATGTACATTTTTTACCACGCATATACCTTTACCATTCATGTCCTTAGAGCAAAATTTGTTGTACAGGCATCCGTGGTCAAGGCATTCTTGTGGTAAACATTTTTGTTGTAAAAACTGTTGTGGTAAAGTATGTTTCATTGTAAAGCCTTTGCTGTGAAAGGCATTTGTGGTTTTGCCATTGTTGTAAAGGATGTCTCCCTAGAAGTACCCTGGAAGGAGCAAGTATCGTCATTGAAGACTCAGTGCGAGGAGTAGAGGAGGCACTGTGTTGTTGTCGATCCTGTGGATGGAGGCCATGTTTCTGCACTGATACATGCAGTTGATGAAGGCTTCAGCTTTGAGCCCTTTATGATGCAGGTGCTGCGTTGTCGTCAAGCCGTGCTGTCCATCGTCATCATCGAGCCACACTGTCCGCCCAAACAATGTCGTCGACCGTCTCCTCAATTGGCATTGAAGGGCAATGTGTCGGTTGTGATCAGCACAAAGTCGTCCCTGCATCAGTTTTGATGGTTCTTGACAACAGAAATCACCTTTCAATGGCCCAGGACTGGATTTGCACCACTTGGGCAGGAATCACAGATGGCAGAGTCCTAGTGCTGCTGTAGAGTTGATGGAAATCTGTGATGGCCCGATACTTCAGAACAGGGGGCAAGCCAGCAAACCCTTGGAGTCATTCTTCAAGTGAGATGTGTCCAGTCCTTGTCCTCAGCAGGCAGTAGGGCAGCTTAGCAAAACAGAAAGCAGTTCCTTCAGAGCAGCAGTCGGGCAAAATGGCACTCCTTGTAGCACATCAGTCTTTACTCCTGGCAAAGTTCTTCAGAGACCCAGTAGTGTGCTGTCTTGGTAGGGTCAGATCCCCAGTACCTATATACAAATATGCCTTTGAAGTGGGGGTGACTTCAAAGCAGGCCCTTAGAGTGCACAGGTCCTCTTCCATCCCAGCCCTGTCAACCAGGAGATCTTTGAGGGGTAATCAGTCCTTTGTGTGGGACAGAGGACACTGCCTATTCAGGTGTCAGTGTCAGCTCCCCCTCCCTCTTCCTGCCCAGGATGAGCTGTCAGAATGTAGATGAATGCAGATGAGCTCTCTGTCACAGCCACCTTTCATGTGCTTGTGGCTGTCTAGAGGGACTGTGCAAAGTGTCACCCACCCCAGTTGTGTATTGGAGACAGGCTGCAAGACACACAGAGCAGTAAGAGTCATAGTGGTAGTAAACTGCACACACAGGCCTTGCAATGGCAGGCTTGAGGCAAGTTTGAAAGGCTACTTGTGTGGGTGTCACAACCAGTGCTGCAGGCCCACTAGCAGCATTTCAATTACAGGCCTTTGGTATATCGTATAGCACTTTACATGGGACTTATAATTAAACTAAATATTCCAATCACGTTTACACCAATGTCACCATGTTTAAGGGAGAAGCACATGCGCTTTAGCACTGGTAAGCAGTGGTAAAGTGATCAGAGTACTAAGGCCAACAAAGAGATACAGCAAAATGTGGAGGTAATCTAGTCAAGCCACTGAGTCCAGAGTAATAACTAGTTTGCCTATGGGTCTGAAGTGAAATGCATTATAAAGATTCTCATTATCACTGTCCCAGGCAGTACTTAATTTGAGCCGGTGGTTGCACGTGGGGCCCACCGGCATCCATTTTTGGGGACAGACATTTATTTTTCCTCAAATTCTGTTGAGGACATATATTTTTCCTCAACAAAATTTGGTCCAGAGAAATAGCTTGAAAAAACACAAAATGTGGAAAGCAAGAGAAAGACAAAAATAGAAAAACAGTGGCAAAGGAAGAATGCAGGGATGAAAACTAATTGCAAGAGTGAGATAAAGAGGTAGGGAATGTCTAGTACATTATAGGCATGAGGTGAAATCAAGAGTGTGTATCCTTGATGTTTCACACCCCTACCTTTAAAGACTGCTGCGGGCTTTTGAACAAAACTTTAAGTACTGGCACATCCAATTTTACAAATTAAATACTAGTCTCAAGTAATTTTTTCACATTTATGATAAAAGAAAACTGACTAGCTTCTGCTGCTATGTAGATAATCATGTAGATTGTAGTCTGATGATTCCACTTAGGGGATGTCTGAGTCAGAAGGAACTTTGGAGTATCAACACCAGCCTGGTGCATGGTAAATTCAACTTTCAATCATGTATTAACTTTTTCAACTAGATTGATTTGTGGGGGGAGGGCAGTTACACTGTGATATACTTTCTATATCAAGATGCTCTACTACTACGATGGATCCCTACTGCTAAGGTTTGGGTCCGGCCTTCTTGAGACCTACCTCTCCTCTCTCCTAGATAGATAGGGTAGGGAAATGTGGCATGTCTGCATTTCTAGGGATGGATGGTGGGTGGGTTATGTTCTCAGGTTCTATTTTGCTGTTTACACTCTGTGCTTATTTCTTCCCCTCTTTCTTTCTCTCTCTCCCGTTCCCCGTGACCTATCCTCTTCCCTCTTGTTGGCATTCCTGAGGTGCTCAGTTCCCTAAGTAGGTCTGAAAGGCATTTTGCATGAGCCAGGCCTACTCTCCCCTCTCGTTGGACATCGACCCAGATCCTACGCTATTCTGGCAGGATCCCTTACTCATGCCCATAATAAACAAGATCACCAACATATTCCTCTACCGAATCATCTATTATCCTCATACATTACCCGTAGGCTCAAAATGGCCCTGCTCTTTTATAGGAGTCCCTTGCTAACACCTACCCACACTCCAACATCGACTCTTCAATATTATCCATATCTCTCCACTATTCGATGGCTGATATCAAAATTGTATCATTAAACACCATGGTCTCTCCCACTCAGTAAATAAAAATAAAAAAACGCTGATTAATGTAACAAACTGAAAGGAGATGTCATTCTCCTACAAGAGACTCACATTGAGCCGATCAAAGATGCCAGATTCTATTGTTCCTGGGTTGCGGACTCTCTTCTTTCCCCAGCCACTGCAAAAAAAAAAAAAACTGTGTAATTACCTTAATTTTCAAAAAAATCTGGGTTATCCATCCTCTTTCATTCACATGACCACCAGGGAAGATGGTTAATCACAAGGTTACTAAAGAACAACAGGGAGATAGCAGTAGTGAACATCTACACTCCCAATGATAAGTCGGTCACCTTCTGGCAGAAAACACCTCTCTGAAATCCCTAATAATGTTGGCTTCATCATGGGGGGAGATATTAACCTTCCCATGAATGGTGTCCTGGATAAAATCTCCGCACTTAAATTTCATGGAAGTAGGTCTTAAAAACAAATGAAATTATGCTGCAAAAACAGCAACCTTATCGACACATGGAGATTATTTATCCCAAGTGGCAATGAATACACATCATACCTTCTCGAGAATTGATTACACCTTAGTTGATAAATCTCTAGTTCCTCCGGCACAGAACCCCAAGATTGATCGGCTGATGACTAGATGATTTTACTGCATGCTGCAAAATTGCCATATTTTTGCCATGTCACAATAAACATTGAAAAGTCACTAATAGATATTATAAAAACTATGTCCATCTTCAAAGTACGCTATGTGATCAAGACCACAGGCTTGTCGTCGAAACGCGTCATCCTGACATGCTAAAGCAATAGACTGATTTATCTTATCTTCAACTGTGCCCTTGTTTGGCCCGCTGCGGTCGTTCACTGGGATCCTGGTTTTATATATATATATATATATATATATATATCTATATCTATATCTATATATATATTCAGTGAAAAAACCATAGGTTTCACACATGTTATAGTTAGCTGGAAATTTTACTGATAAAAAACCAATGAAATTCCCCCGTTATAGTTAGTGCAGGCAACTATAACTCACGCGACCGCAATCCTCTGCTGATGACATATGTGTCTTTATGAAAAAAAAATATTTGTAATATATGTATAGCTAAAATTTAATGGAAGAAGACATGGGCAAATAAGTGTCTAAATACAGTATTAGCATCAGCAGAAGATTGCGGTCGCGTGAGTTATAGTTGCCTGCACTAACTATAACGGGGGAATTTCATTGGTTTTTTATCAGTAAAATTTCCAGCTAACTATAACATGTGTGAAACCTATGGTTTTTTCACTGAATTTGCAAGGTTTTTTAAATGCTATTACCTAACTATAACGTGTGTGAAACCTATGGTTTTTTCAGTGAATTTGTACGTTTTTTTAAATGCTAAGTTACTTTACGCCATTCGTGGCGTGCGCGCCCACTTAACGCAGTTCGTTCCGTGCGCGCACGGTGCGCTTCGTGCTAGATGGAGGACATATGGAGGACATATGATGCGCTTCGTTGGGAAAGGTAATATTTACATTTTTCACCAGACCTACAAAAGGCACTTCCTTGACCTGTAGACTACCTCTCTGCCAAATTTCAAGGAACTCTGTTCAGCCGTTCGGGCTGTAGCTGTGTCTAAAGGTCCTATGGAACGGCTGAACAGAATTACTTGAAATTTGGCAGAGAGGTAGTCCTCAGGTCAGGGATGTGCCTTTTGCAGGTCTGGTGTAAATCTGTTCAGTATTTCCTGAGAAAATAGCATTTAAAAGCATATATATAGTAGTACTATCTGCCCACTCAAAAAACGCATTCTAGAGCACATCCGAGCAGTTAAAAATAAGGACACTGCATACGCAACTGCCAAACACATGATATCATGCCAAAAGGGAGACTGGCGAGCAATGTGCTACTATGGAATCGATACCATCATGCTAAATGAACGCGGTGGCGATAGAACCAAAAAGCTACGACAGTTGGAATCCCGCTATATTATCAGATTACAAACTAAGACCCCGAAAGGGATGAACAATGATGAAGAACTTTACGTGCACTTGGAGTAACGAATTGAGATTTCCTTAGCCATCAGTGACAATTTGAGACACTAGTATCTATCCCGTCCCTTTTTATCCCTCTTCCCCTTTCTCTTCTTTCTCTCTTTCACCTTTTTCCTTCTCTCATATACTTTAAGCACTGACTCTTTTTCAACACTATATAGTACTTTCTCCTACTTATTTTCACTTTCTTAGTTCAGATATTCCGCCGTTTGTCCACTTACGTACTATACAGAGACACCAGGCTGGTTAAGCTCTTTGACCTATTTTTTTAATACGTTTTCTGAAAACCTTTGCATATTAATGATATTATTTTGTGAAAATCATTTCCGTACTAGACAATGACTAAGTTAACATTGTAATTCTTAGGTACTATACCATGATTTGCTGATGCTAATCCATTTACCTGTTAATAACAGTATAAGATCGATTTTCTTTTAGTTAAAATAGTACAACATTGAATTGATTGCACTACATCCCCCACAATGCCATATTCAGGCTAGCTGGGTATATATAGTGCTATAGAAGAAGGACTCACTAACCGTGAGCAAGGCCGTGTAGGTTGAAACGCGTTGGTTGAGCTGTGTGACTAATAAACACGTTGTTTGAAAATACCTCCTTTCCGAGTGCCGCATCTTTGGATTGATATTGTGGTTTTCGTGGCCAGGATCCGGCCCGTATGCTGAGTACCCGCTGGTAGTGTGCCCCGGAATGTGGATCCCTTTGCCTGGATATATTTGAATCCGTGAGCACCCGAGAGTGCGCGCCTTCACGCCGAAAAGAAGTAGCTCGCTTTAAAACGAAGCGCCGTAGGACGGAGCCGGAGGACGCCGCCTTTACGGGAGCCTTCACCAAGGTGAGTGACACTCGCCTGATAATTAGCGCATTTCTCGAAGCGGCCATTGTTTTGAAGTTGGACGCAAACGACCCGATTTGTGTATTTACACAACGGGAGCCTCCTCTCAAACCGGCAGGGAAGCGAGACCAGACTGATTAAATTAACATAAAGGACACACACAGCTCAAAGTGTTTTTCGATCTGGAGACACAGGAAGATGGAAGCTCGCAAAGGCAAACGAGCCACAACGGCGGCAACATTGTTTAAAATTGTTGAAAGTACAGCAGGGGACGCTGTCAAAGAACCAATCCCACCAGTTGATCTCACGATCAAACAGCAATTCAATAAAGCAGAAAGATTATATAGAAGGGAGATAAATAAGAGCTGGGAGATACTTGCCCTTGAGAACTACTTAGAAGTCAAGAGAATACCAAGAGGGCTACGCATTTTCACAATGCCCACACATCCGGACACTAAAATTGATCTTCTTGAGGAATGGGCAGAGAACAACGCCCAGTGTTCTGCGAACATGATGCGAATTCTAATTAAGCATGCTAAAATCGATCTAACAGAAATAACCAATCAGTTAGAAGAATTGGAGACATTAATACAAGCACATACGAATGTGGAGGAAATTGCAAAATTGCGTAAAGAAATGGAATCAAGATTAGAAAATTATGAGAATGAAATTCAGGAGCGGAAAAAACGCAAATTCATTAGAGATGAGCAAGATTACCGGCATGGCAGAATCCTAACATTTGCCAAACGGTTTGAAAGTTTAAAGAAAAATTACCCAGTGAATACATTGGGAGCTACAGGCAGCACAACGGCAAGTGAATCAGACCTCAGCGAAGGAGAACTAAATACTGGGGCTACACCTGGACCAAAAAGCAATTTTTTAGAGGAAATGCGCCTGATGCATGTAGATCAAACCCTGACACGAGGAAGAGGCCGCGGAAGGTATCAGAGGCGCGGACGAGGACGAGGAGAGAATGCCTCGCAAGCACCAGAAAAACCAGACGCGCAAAACGCAAAAAGGCAATATCCACTACGAAGTCGAAAATGAATGATGTAAATTTAATTCTCAATCTTTCAAAGCACATATTGACACCTGAAGAAATATCTGCTTTAAATAAAGGATTATCTTTTTGCCCAGAGAGCCACTTTGATCACACACAAGTGAGAATAGACCTATATAAATACATCCGCAAGCTTAAACTAGCTAAAGTCCATGCCAACAAAACCTCCAAAGAATCTACAAAGGTTCATGCACATAATAATGAACAGACATCCAATTCGGATCCAATGCTTAACATTGATCAAGCCACCGATTTAAAAACTATTTTTGACCTCCTATACGATCTAGAAGATGACGACATGACAGAAGAACAAGTTTTGGACCATCTGTCAATTGAAACAGATAAAAGAACCAACAGTGGGCTAAAGAGAAAGTTCAAGTACTGCCCTGTTCTACCACCAGGGAACCGCTTTGACCAATTCAGTGAAGCCGTAATTGAAGAACTAAATAAAATCAAAAACACTAGGAACAACACCAACAGAGAAAATTTAAGCAAAAAAGAACGGGAAGCAATCAAACACCTGATGCAAGATAAAACTTTGACTATAAAACCTGCTGATAAAGGTGGCAACACCGTACTGTTAAACACCACGGACTACCTGGATGAAGCATATAGGCAATTAAATGATACCACAAATTACAACAGGATTACCACCAATCCGATGAATAAAATGATACATGAACTAGAGACTAAACTAACGGGATGGTACAAGGACAACTTAATCAATGATGAAGAACTCAAATTCTTAACGAATGAATTTCCGGTCACACCGACCATTTATTTTTTACCTAAAATTCATAAAACCCTGAATCACCCACCGGGCAGACCGATTGTCTCTTCATGTAATTCACTATATGAAAATATCTCAGAATATGTGGATCACTTTCTTGCCCCCATCGCTCAGAGTATGAGCTCTTACATCAGGGATACTGGTGACTTCCTACGGATCCTGGATGGCACTTCCTGGAACAACCAATACCTTTTAGTCACCATAGACGTTGTGTCACTCTATACGTCAATACGACATGAGGTGGGGCTGCAAGCATGTACCTATTTTTTAAAACAAAGGAAAATAACTGAAATGAAGCACACACAAATGTTACTCAGCATGATCGAGACATGCCTTACTAATAACATCTTCTGTTTCAACAAAGAACTCTTTAAACAAATGTGTGGAACGGCAATGGGCATTTCCTTTTCCGTAAACTACGCCAACATCACAATGGGATGGTGGGAAAAGACTGTAGCCTGGAACTCAGATAATCAAGAAGAGATGGACAAGATTATTTTATGGGTCCGTTACATCGACGACCTGTTCCTCATCTGGAATGGCACAGATGGGGACTTTCGAAATTACTTTAACAAATTGAATAACAACGAGATTGGCCTATCTTTTACATATGAGATGAGCAGATCAAAGATTCCATTTCTTGATACCCTGATCTACATTGAAAATGACCAGATCTACTCAACACTTTACAGGAAGAAAACGGCTACTAACAGTATCCTGCACGGAACCAGCTTTCACCCCAAACCATTGTTGGACAGTATTCCCTTTGGTGAATTCATAAGACTCAAACGTAACTGCTCTAAACCAGAAGATGCAGAGGAAAAAATACATGAATCCATGGAAAGGCTCAAACAAAGAGGTTATACTGAGTCCATTTTAAAGCGGAACAAAAAGAGAATTGATGCCAAAACCAGAGCGGATACCCTCATGCCTAAAACTAAACCACCTTTTGAAGATGAGAAACAAGTCCCAAGGTTTATCACCACCTACAGCAAAGAGAGTGCGCTCATTATGAGCAAAATTAAGAAACACTGGCACCTGATCACAAAAGATCCTGATATTGGGAAACTAGTTGGGATAAGACCGACAGTAACTTACAGAAAAACGACATCATTGAAGGATATGCTTGTCAAGAGCCACTTTGTTCAGGAAGAAAAAACCAGCTGGTTAACTGAACAACAAAATGGGTTTACCAAATGCAACTCTTGGAAGGCTTGCAAAATTGGAAAAAATGTGAGACACATTGCTGAGCCGAATGGAAACACTATAAACATAAGAAAAAGAATAACCTGCAACACCAAATTCGCTATTTACATTATCGAGTGCACCTGCGGTCACAAGTACGTAGGTAGTACTATCTGCCCACTCAAAAAACGCATTCTAGAGCACATCCGAGCAGTTAAAAATAAGGACACTGCATACGCAACTGCCAAACACATGATATCATGCCAAAAGGGAGACTGGCGAGCAATGTGCTACTATGGAATCGATACCATCATGCTAAATGAACGCGGTGGCGATAGAACCAAAAAGCTACGACAGTTGGAATCCCGCTATATTATCAGATTACAAACTAAGACCCCGAAAGGGATGATCAATGATGAAGAACTTTACGAGCACTTGGAGTAACGAATTGAGATTTCCTTAGCCATCAGTGACAATTTGAGACACTAGTATCTATCCCGTCCCTTTTTATCCTCTTCCCCTTTCTCTTCTTTCTCTCTTTCACCTTTTTCCTTCTCTTATATACTTTAAGCACTGACTCTTTTTCAACACTATATAGTACTTTCTCCTACTTATTTTCACTTTCTTAGTTCAGATATTCCGCCGTTTGTCCAGTTACGTACTATACAGAGACACCAGGCTGATTAAGCTCTTTGACCTATTTTTTGAATAAGTTTTCTGAAAACCTTTGCATATTAATGATATTATTTTGTGAAAATCATTTCCGTACTAGACAATGACTAAGTTAACATTGTAATTCTTAGGTACTATACCATGATTTGCTGATGCTAATCCATTTACCTGTTAATAACAGTATAAGATCGATTTTCTTTTAGTTAAAATAGTACAACATTGTATTGATTGCACTACATCCCCCACAATGCCATATTCAGGCTAGCTGGGTATATATAGTGCTATAGAAGAAGGACTCACTAAGCAAGGCCGTGTAGGCTGAAACGCGTTGGTTGAGCTGTGTGACTAATAAACACGTTGTTTGAAAATACCTCCTTTCCGAGTGCCGCATCTTTGGATTGATATTGTGGTTTTCGTGGCCAGGATCCGGCCCGTATGCTGAGCACCCGCTGGTAGTGTGCCCCGGAATGTGGATCCCTTTGCCTGGATATATATATATATATATATATATATATATATATATATATATTCACTGAAAAAAACATAGGTTTCAGGCACGTTATAGTTAGAAATTAGCATTTAAAAAACCTTTGAAATTCACTGAAAAAAACATAGGTTTCAGGGATGTTATAGTTAGTTGGACATTTCACTCATGGAAAACCATAGAAATTCCCCTGTTATAGTTAGTTGAGCTAACTATAACTCGCGCCCCCGCAATGCACTGCTGAGGACGTCACATATTACATCATTCATGACATGGTCAGTGACATCACTGATGACATCACTGATGACATCTCAAATGACATCATTGATGACATCATCCAGTGAATGTGTTGTTGTAACAAATGTAAATATGTTTTATATATATATATGCCAAGGTGTATTTAAGAATGAATGGGTGTATAAGAGTCAGGATGGATGATTAAGTAGGTGTGTGACTGACTGTATAAGAGAGTGAATAATTGTGTCTTGCTTAATGCATGTGTTAGGGACTGATACAGATATTCACACAGTTTAGGTTGTCAGTTGGTGTGTAAGCAGTTCCATGGGTTGGTTTGCAACTAAATGAGGATCTATATGAGCTATTGATTGCTTGTCTGAGTACCTGTATGGGTGCCTGAGTGTCTGTGTGGGTGGGTGGGGGGTATGACTATGCATAGATGTGTGAGTGGATAATTCACTGGATATATGTGTTCAAGTCTGTATCTGTGAAGGTCTGTATGGCTGGGTGAGTGTGTGTATGAGTGTCTTGACGAGTGAATGGATGCCTCAGTGGTACATGTGTGAGTAACTCCATATGTGAAAGGCAGTATATATGAGTGTTGGACTGTATAAATGACTATATGCGAGAGTGAGTGATTGTGAGAGTGCCTGTATGGATCAGTGTTATGCGAGAGTGAGTGATTGTGAGAGTGCCTGTATGGATCAGTGTGTGCTTGTATTAGGTATTGTATTAGAGTATAAGTATGTGTTAGTATCTGTTTAAATAAGTGACGTGGTATGTGTATAACTGTACAGGTGAGTAAATGAAAGTGTGATTGATTATTTCCATTACTGACTAGGTGTGTGAATAACTCTATGAATGAGAGGAGGTGTGTGAGTGTCTGTATAGATATGTGACTGGATATGATAATGCTGTATTGATGGCTGACTATATGTATGAGTGAGTGTATGGGTGAATGAATGGATGTGTGTGTAGACCTACAAATTAATGAGTGGATATGTACTAACTGGTATTGGAGTGTTCATGGTTTCGAAAATTTTAGTCTGTATTTTAGAGTGGGTTTATGAAGTGTTATATTAGGGTCTGATGAGGTGCATCAGATTTTGACGTGGATGATGTGATGTCATTTGAGATGTCATCAGTGATGTCATCAGTTATGTCACTGACCATGTCATGAATGAGGTAATATGTGACGTCATCTGCAGTGCATTGCGGGGGCGCGAGTTATAGTTAGCTCAACTAACTATAACAGGGGAATTTCTATGGTTTTCTATGACTGAAATGTCCAACTAAGTATATCATTCATAAAACCTATGGTTTTTTCAGTGAATTTCAAAGGTTTTTTAAATGCTAATTTCTAACTATAGCGTGCCTGAAACCTATGGTTTTTTCAGTGAATTTCAAAGGTTTTTTAAATGCTAATTTCTAACTATAACGTGCCTGAAACCTATATTTTCAGTGAATATATATATATATATATATATATATATATATATATATATATATATATATATATATATATATATATATCAACAAGGACAAACACTACCCGGTGGCGCGCCACTTTGAGGAATACCATCTCTCAAATAGCTCTTTACTAAGATATTTAATCATTGAACAGGTCCAATCGAACAGTAGAGGGGGAAACAGAACCCTCCTCAGAAAACATGAATCATGGCACATGATTGACTTACAGACGAAGAATCCATGGGGCCATAATCAAGATGACGAACTGATTATACATTTATAGGAAGAGTAGGGGGCACGTAGATTACTTTTTCTGATTTTCGCCATCAATTTTGTAGGCATAGTAGATCTGTAAACTATCATGGCAATAGACTGTACTTATCTCTGTCTAGTGTGTTACATAGTGTAAAGTGTTAAAGTTTTTACCTTTATTAGGCTTTAATCCTTTTCACAGGAGGAATGGAAGGGACCTACTGACACCTGTATGAATTTGTAGAGGTCACGTACCCTTTTCTTCACCATTAGGACGAATCGGCACATTGCACATTGGAAGATAAGATCACTTTTTTATTGAACACTAGTATTTGCACAGTCCGATATACTCCTGTCTTGCACATAGCACATGTAGAAGTGAGAGGGAGCCTGGCATTCCAGGGCTGGGGACTGTTAACACCACCCATAGTAGTCTCTTCATGGACATGCGAGGTAACTGTCCATAGGATTTCTAGCAGCAAATCTTTAGATAAATGTTTCATCAGAGTATAGCCAGGGAACATTACATGGTTCTCCATAGGTAGGACACTAGGTAAGAGACTGGGGTAAAAGCCACTATGGCACGAGGAACGTATTTGCAAAAGACGAATGTCTTGTTTTTACCACTAATAACCCTTATATATAGAGTAAAGACACTGTGCCATTGAGATGTATTGAATAGCATAAAGACACTCCTATCCCCAAAAAGTAATCTTGTGCAACTGCATAACCTACAGCTTACTCCAATTTTAACTGTGTGGCCAATGTAAACCTGGCTAACATGCAAGTTCCCACTGTGGGTTAGAATGACAACAATTTACTATATACAAATATTCTTCTAACTTGGTGCTGATGTTTTTCATTGCGTATGGTATAGTAACCATGAGTTCATGTCGGAAAAATGCCTCTAGAGCGTATGTATCACTCCCCCACCCATGTACAGATTTACTTCCAGAACAGTACCATAGGACATCCATTTTGAAACCTGTTCAAAGGTCTTGAACAATGACAATTATTTAATTAATTCAAGTTGAGTATATCAGGGATTTACAAATTATGAATTTATTATTTTGACATGCATTCTAATGTTATGGGCTTAATAATATGACTGTTTTAATGCAATTGTTGTATTTGGAAACTGACTTACTCCACTTCAAAATGGATGCCGTTTCCACCTCGGCAATCTTATCATGTGACCATGTAGGTGGTCCTTTGCCTGTGTTGTTGTACTACTAATGTGGTGGTGTAAACCAGTATTCAGTGTGTGAGCAAGGGGACGGTGTTCCCTGAAACTGGAAATACAATCTAAACCTTCGGAATATCCTGAGAAGCTTCGCCGGGACGTGCTCCATTTACCACAGGCCAAGTGGGGAAGAAGAAGCAATGTGATGCAAAATGAAATGGATGCCCCTTTAAGACAGCCGGCCAATAAGAATATATTATAGTGAATCGAGGAAAATCTCGAAGTATTGTTTTCCAGTGACAAATCCTTCAGAAGAAGTGCTCAAGAAGCGTGAGCCCGATCGAGACTATTATCGGGAGCCGAGAGGCGATCTGGGTGGGAACTGTTTCCCCAGCAATAAAGGAAATACGGAAGCGGCAGTCAACAAAGAAAAGCCGTGCCCACAAGAAAGGCTGCCCACAAATCATCACTGTTTTCCAGCCAGGAGCAGTACGTCAAAACGTGTGGAGAACGACTTTGAAATCCCCCGGCACAGCGGAATAGGAACCGAAGCCCGATTTGTACCCTGACGGGAGTCGAAGGCTATCTCCACAAGCACCAAGGCTTGAGGTGGGTAGTTGGGGGGATGTATCGGGGCATTGAGCGAGTCAGAGGACGGGGTCAGTGTTGCCGAACACCCACTAGCCCCTCTTTCGACAGCTTATGTCTGTGGGTGGCAGCATTTTAGGTGGCAGCATTTTTAGTGGTGATTTCTTAGCAGGACACAGCATACTTACAAGACTCGAAATAAGCACCAGCATCTACGGTGCTTAAGAAAGAATCCACTTCCGGGAGTCAAAAAAGTGGGAAACTATATACTAGTATACTTGAAACACTATAGACAATACATCCAGTATTTCTCACTGTACAGGAGTGGGGAATCAGAAATCTATCTTGTCTGGCAGTAAAAACCCTCCATTAAGAGGAGGGGGGATATTTTAATAGCACTACAGTCACAGCGGTATCTTCACTCTCACTTTATTTTGCTGCAAGTTTTTGTCACTGGTATACACATATGATGGATTAAGAATCAGACAGACATATAGCAGCACAAAGCCTATTTACAAGAGCCCCCAACAAACAGAAACAAACATGTACCCCAGCAATAAGGGATACCTCACTACATGACAAACCTAAGAGAATGGAGAAACTCAAAAAATCTGAAATCTCAAAGTGGTGGGAGGCCATATCCTTGCAAGATTACATTGACAAGGATATGGTCCCACGAGGACTAAGAAAATACACTACCCCATCATATGAAACCCTGCATCCGAAAATGCTCGAAGAATGGTCTCAGAATTCTGCACAAAGCTCTACAAATATGCTGACAATCCTGGCCAAATATGCATGGAAAGACAGGGAAGCAATATTGAAAGAACTCAAACTACTAGGAGAAGAACTAAGAAACCACAATTAACAGGAGACAATTCTAAAATATGTGGAAGATCTGAGAGCACGAATGAAGGGATATGAAGATGACTTAAAAACACGTAAGCAAAGGAAACTCCACCGGGACTGTATAGATTATGAATCAGGTAGAACCATTACCTACAGTCATAAATATGACTATCTTTATGAGAAACAGATGCAAGGTGAACCAATTGGAGAAATAACTAACATAGCAAGCGGAACGGATTCTTTGATTAGTAGTGATGCAGACGATCTCCAAAATCAAGACACTGACAGGCAAACAAACAGACAAGGGAAAACTGGAGTCTCTGCAACGTTTTTAGACGAGTATCGCCTACTGAGAACAGAAAGGCAATCTCCGAGGACAACACCAACCCTGAGAACACGAGGAAGAGGCAGAGGACAGAGGGGAGAGGCCAGTGGAGAGGTGCAGACAAAACGAGCGTAGACGAAAGAGAGACAAACAGAGGGAGCAGAAGAGGCAGAGGACGGAGAAAAACGCCAGTTGGAAACAAGGCTATGAAACTATGATGGACAACGACATGGTAAGCAGAGCAATCGTTAATTTGTCTAATAGACCTCTAACAGAACTTGATAAAAGAACACTCTGCTTAGATCTATCCTTTTGCCCGACCAACCACTTTAACTACCCAGAGACAAGAATTGATATATTTAAGTATATCAGGAAAATTAAATTAAAAAAATGAATTGAGCTATACAAACCCCGACAAGAAAACATAGGGAACCTCCCTGGTACCTCGAACTACACCCCAGACACCAACATAGAGGGGAAGACATCTCCTCACCTTACAGGGACTATTGGTAGAAACAGGCCTGGAAGAGATTGAAACATTGGAAAGTATGGACATAGTCACTGACCAATCTAATACAACAGGATTTAAATACAAATCTAATTTCTACCCCAACCTTTCCCGCAACAACATCAACACATTCCATGACACCATGATGCATGACCTGATCAAGACCCGAAATCAGGAAATCAAAAGATCGACACATTGGAATATATCTCAAGCACAAAATGAAATAATCAAATCCCTATCCGAAGATAAGACTATTGTGATCCGCCCCTCAGACAAGGAAGGAAACATAGTGATATGGGATAAAGAACTATATATACAGGAAGCCTTGAGACAACTTGAAGACAGACATTTCTACTCCATGAGTGACATCAAGGAATACAACCAAAGTATCACTGCCATGTGGGAAAAACTCGATGGATGGAAGGAGAATGGCATACTACACTGGGAAGAATTTTGTTACCTAAAACGTGACTATCCAAGAAAATTCACAAGAACCCAACAACAACACCGGGAAGAGCCATTGTTTCCTCCATTGGGATAGTCACTTAAAACATTTTAAAATATGTTGACTATTTTCTCAGAAATTTGGTTACAACCTTACCTTCACATGTGAAAGACACTAAGGACTTTCCTGGCAAAATACAAAATATAGAGTGGGAAAACGATTTCATTACGATCACTATGGATGTAAATTTGTTGTAAATGATCATTGATCATAATATAGGTGTGTTAGAACCGGGGTCTCTAGTTGGCCAGGGTATGCACCTTAGTCAAAGTAGGGACCACTGCTTCCGACAGGGTAGCTTGGCGTAGAGCAGGAAGGCGTAACTTCAGAGGCAATGTGTAAAGTATTTGTGTAACAAACAGCGGCAGTGACACAGTAAAATCAATCGCAAATGAACACCACACCGTTTTATATAATAATAAAATTATCTTTATCTAAAAATGATGCAAGATAGAAGCACCAACAGTCTATTATACACATGTGAAACTCTCAGTAGAAATATCTTTTGAGCTTGGCTGTTGCAAGGTGAACCTGAAAAAGGCGGTATTCCTACAGGTGGAAAGCCCTAGTGTAAAACAATCCTTCAGTTGCGGAAGGTTCCTGCACTATTGCCGTATTAGGAGCACAAGTCTCTTTGGAGGAACAGTATTTTACCTTCAGGGCAAAACAGTGCTGTAAAACTGTCTGGATTCCCACTAGGGACAATATGGTAATACTTAGATCTGAGAACGGGGGCCGGTCGCCGAGCAAATGCCACCAGTCCCTGGCCCACAACCTCCTGTGCAGAGTTAATCAGCCCGCAAAGAAGGTAAATGCCCCAACAGTCCTCAGCAGGCCTGCAACTGATTGGACACCATCCTGAGCAGGCCGATATAGAAGGGAGAAAGTCCGTTGGCAATTCAGCACAGTCCCCGGTGGCTCATTAGTCAAGTCAATTAAGGCAGTCCCCACTCTTCACACCACCACCCACAATTACAAAGAAATGGTCCCTGTACTTTCACAGAGAATGCAGAGATCCCCGGTACCTTAAGCCGGGCCCCCACAGTCTGGCGAGCCCGCAACACTCCCACGGTGGCTATGCCCACAGTGCCAAGCGTTACCTGAAGTGGGGCGAGGCAGACACTGGTGTGAGGCTCCTTTGATCTCCCGGACACTTGGCGATCGTCGGCGCTGCCCCGGTGTGAGCGGGGCATCCCTTACTACTTCAGGCGCGACCTCACTTTCTGGCCCGGAGCTGACATACTGCTGGGCGGCCCTGCGTGCAGCAGTGACGCGGCTTGAGGGAATCCCGGTTGCTGGGCAACACCTGGCTTCAGCACAGCTCCCTTGCCAGCGGCGTTGAGCTTAGCTTAGACTCAGGCCAGCAGCAGTGCAGGGGGTCTAGCAGTGCTTTCCCTTGATAGCAGTCTCGGATACACAGCACCCTTTAGGTCCCAGGCACCGGAGGTGATTTACAGCGCTCACACGGCACCGGGCCGGCGGTGGTGCAATGTAACATGCGCAGCTCTCCTCCGGGCACGGGCCGGCGGCGTTGACCTCTGGGTGTGAAATAGCGCTTTTCTTCACAGCGCTTCCAGGACACTGTGCAGCAGGGTGCCCAGGCCGGCATGGGTGATTACGGGTGAAACAGTGCTCTTCTTCACAGCACTATATAGCGCTCCACAGTGCCTTCAGGTCCCATAGCCAAAATCCTTCTCCCACAGGGCAGTCCGTGATGTGGTTTCCGATCCACGAGCACAGCACCACAGGGGTGATTTAAATTAGGCGCTCATTCCCCACTGGCAGCGGTGACGGTGCGGAGATGAAACAGATGGCTTTCCACACCCCATGTGGCAGAGGCAATCTCTTTAAAGGTCCCAAGGCCAGCAAGGCTGCATGCAGACACAGCGTTCCAGGGCAAGTCTGGGAAATGTTGTTCCAGAAAAGGCAGTCCTTATGAATATTGTGGAGACACTCTGGAGATGTTGCTTCAGTCTCCTCTTGGCAGGGTCAGATCGCAGGCAGTAGGGCAGCTCAGCAACAACAGGGCAGCAGTTCCTAGGAACGGTGATCTCCAGCAGAGTGACAATCCTCCTGGCGCAGCAGTCTGTACTCCAGCAGAGTTTTGTCTTGTTCCAGCAATGTAACAAAGATATGAGGCCAGGATCCTCCCTTATATAACCTACAGTCCAGTTACTAGAAAGTGGTAGAAGTCTCTGGAAGGGTCTGGGGGCAGGGGCTTCTGGAAGAGTCCAGAGAGTTCTTGGATGTTCCCTGCCTTCCCTGACCTGGCTGTCACAGTGACGAGAAACAGGGCCGTTAAGGCTCCAGTGGGCAGCCATTCACAGTCCCTTCAGGGGAAGAAGGTGCGAATCACCACTCTCACCACCCAACCCGGTCAGCTGTCAGTGTGTAGATGGGAGGGGGGAGTCTGCAGTGACCAGAGAAAGTGTAGGCAGGAAAGTATCTACTTTCTAAAAGTGGGATTGCTAAAGGAGTAGTGCCCAAACCCCATATATCATTGGAAAGGGTTCCATGCCAGAGTCCAACAAGACCAAACATGACAGACTTATTAGGTCCCTGTCAGAAATTATCCCATAAGGGGGGTTTACAATGTTAGCCTATGGAGGGTTAAGCCTCACTGCAGTAGCCGGAGCCTGTGGCAGATATGCTAGCGTCGCAATGTTTTAGGGGAGAGCACCTGCACCTCAGCACTGTTTAGCAGTGGTGAGGCACCGAGAGGCCTAAGTCCAACAAAAATGTACGGTGAATATGGGAGGCACAAGGGCAAAAATATAGGGGGAGACAACCCTAAGGCTGACAGGTCCAACAAGGTGTAAGATCTTGCCAATACTTCCTTGAACAGAGACCAATCAAGTACCTTGAACATACAAATGTGTTAGTTGAGATGATAAGATTCTGCATCACTAACAATATTTTTATGTTCAATGATGAAATATATAAACAAACACTTGGTACAACAATGGGCACTTGTGTTGCCCCCAGCTTTGCCAATCTGTTTCTGGGGGCATGGGAAGAGGAGATCCGTGGGGAGCAAACATTGCTCCCCATGTGGAGCCAAGTTATCATCGTGGCTCCCCTACATAGCCAATCTCTCACTGATCTGGAAAGGGAGTGACAACAGTGCCACCAAATTTATCGAACAACTTAATATGAACAATTGTAACATCAAACTATCATACAAAATGAGTAAGGAAACAATTGAGTTTCTAGATGTAGTGGTAACGGCTGATGGAGACAAACTTAACACGAAACTACACAGAAAAAGTACAGCAGGCAACAGACTTCTTCATGCTCTCAGTAGCCACCCAGATGTACTCAAATGGGGTATCCCATTTGGGAAACTGCTGAGAGCAAGAAGAAACTGTAGCACCATTGAAGCATTTGAGTCAGAGACTACGATCATGAGGAAGAGATTTAAGGAGCTGCGCTATCCCAATTGGGTTATTAAAAGAGCAGTGAAAAAAGTAAAATAAATCACTAGAGACCAAACTCTCCAGGAAAAACCGACAACCAGTGAGACAGAAAATGTTACAAGAGTGATCCTTACATACAACAAGGAATCCTAACAAATGGCCAAACTCCTGAACGACAACTGGAACATCTTAAAAAGTGATCCAGTGGTCGGACAGGACTTGCCCAATCGTCCCATGATAACCTACAGAAAAGGGAGGAGTCTCAGGGACGTTCTAGTCGAAGGAGACATTACCACAAGGCACAGAGAAACTCATCATTTTTCCCGTGTGGACACTGCAAGGCCTGCAGATAAAGTAATATGGTGAAAACTTACAACACACCTAGCACAACCAAAAGCATTAACACATTTTTGACATGTAGCACCACTCATGTCGTCTATGTTTTGGAATGTCCTTGTAGGATGAGATATGTAGGGAGCACGACCTTTGCTGCAAAAAAAAGAATACTCGAACACCTCCGGGCCATAAACAACAAGGACAAACACTACCCGGTGGCGCGCCACTTTGAGGAATATCATCTCTCAAATAGCTCTTTGCTAAGATATTTCATCATTAAAACAGGTCCAATCGAACAGAAGAGGGGAAACAGAACCCTCCTCCTTAGGAAACATGAATCATGGCACATAATTGACTTACAGACGAGGAATCCATGGGGCCATAATCAAGATGAGGAACTGATTATACATTTACAGGAAGAGTAGGGGGCACAAAGATTACTTTTTCTGATTTTCACCATCAATTTTTTTAGGCATAGTAGATATGTAAACTATCATGGCAATAGACTGTATTTATCTCTGCCTAGTGTGTTACATAGTGTAAAGTGTTAAAGTTATATATATAGTTATAGTTTTTAAATTATCAAAAAACTGGAGAAACTTAAAAGAATAGAGATACCGGAATGGTGGGAGGCCATAACTCTTCAAGATTACATCAATAAAGAGATGGTCCCAAGAGGCTTGAGAATCTACACAAAACCATCCTACAAATTCCCGAATCCTAGGATGCTCGAGGAATGGGTAGAGAACTCGGTACAGAGCTCTAAAAACATGCTAACCATTCTGGTGAAATATGCATGGGAGGATAGTGAACAAAGTCCCAAAAATCTTAAAACTTTGGAAGATGAACTGAAAACACATAAAGAACAGGAGGTGATAAGAAAATATCTAACAGATTTGAAATTGAGACGAAAACTTCACGAAGAAGACATCAAAGCATGCAAGCAGAGGAAGGTCCACCGGGACTGCACGTACTATGAAAGTGGAAGAATCCTCACCTACAGCCAGAAATACGATCACCTGTATGATAAATTGATGGCAAGTGAGGATATTGAAGATGCAACAATCTTGACAAGTGGAACAGAATCCGTAACAAGCAGTGATACGGAGAATTTACCGAATCTCAGGATGACCAGACAAACATCATGAGAAGGTACCATGAAATTACCAACAAATTTTTTTACAAGAATATTGCCTCTTGAAAACGGGGCAACAAACACCAAGAACAGCACCTGCACCGAAGATAAGAGGAAGGGGACGGGGACAGGGACAGAGAGGAGGAGGCCGGAAAAGAGGCCAGGAAGAAACAAGTTGAGAAGTAAGCGAAACAAACGGAGAAAACAGAAGAGCCAATGGATGGGGAAGAGGGCCAATGGGAAACAGGTCAACGGGCCCAAAGAAACAACAATGACGGATGACACTATGGTACAAAAAACTGTTGTCAATCTTTCCAACAGGCCCCTAACCATGCTTGAGAAAAGAACACTCTGCTTAGGACTGTCCTTCTGCCCGTCTGGCCAGTTCAACTAACCTGAAAATATGATAGATATTTTTAAATTCATAAGTAAGTTTTAACAAAAAAAAATAGCACCACTTGCAAAACTCTAGAACTATAAACTTGAATGACAGAAATGTCAGAAATAATGAAGAACCCGATATTACAGAGCTGAGGGTCAAAGATGTAGACACTCTTGCTACCCTAGAAGAACTACTAGTTGAAACCGGTTCGGAACAAAGCAACTCTTTTGATGCAGTTGATGTCACTTTTGATCGACCAGCTGCTACTAACTTCAAACCGAAACCGATTTTCTATCCTAATCTTTCCCATGACAATATCGATACCTTTCAGGATACTGTGATACATGATCTTATACAGAAAAGGCAACATAGAAACAAAAACACAACACGTAACAATCTGACATTTGCACAAAGACAAATAATAAAATCCTTGGCAGAAGACAAGACTTTGGTAATACGCCCTGTGGACAAAAGTGAGAATATAGTCCTATGGGCGAAGGAAATGTACAGAAAGGAAGCATTGAGACAGCTAGAAGACAGGAGACTCTACACAGGAATCGATACCCAAGAGTATAATGAAAGCATCCTGAGCCTATGTGATAGTCTTAATTAGTTGAAAGATAAAGAAGTTCTACTATGGGAAGAATTCTGCTACCTGAAACAGGACTATTCAAAATTAACCATCTTCAACCTCCTGCCGAAGATTCACAAAGATGCACTCACACCACCAGGGAGACCGAATGTCTCATCCATCGGGAGTGTATCAGAGAAGATTTCCAAATATGTGGATCATTTCCTACGCCAATATGTCATGTCACTTCCCTCAAAGGCAAAAACAACAGCTGATGGACAGAATGCAGAACAATGTCATACATTCACCCCAGTACAGAGATCTGGGCCTAAATCCATCGTTGTTTTGCTCAACATGCCATTCCAGTTTGAACCGAGCCATATACAAATCAGTCTTGACCCTGTTCCTCATGGAAACAGTCCAGCCCAAACTGCCAAGCCAGGTCCTCCCTTGACTGGAAACAAGCATCCTAGGACCAGTTTCGGGGTTTCACCCCTCTTCAGCCAGGATAGCTTGATTCCAGTGGCATGGAGAGCACGGGACCCATACTGTCTGCGCATACCGGTCCCACTAGGGATTACAAATGCAAAAACAACAGTTGATGGACAGAATGCAGAACAATGTCATACATTCTCCCCAGTACAGAGATCTGGGCATAAATCCATCGTTTTTTTACTCACCATGCCATTCCAGTTTGAACCCAGCCATATGCAAATCAGTCTTGACCCTGTGTACTCATGGGAACAGTCCAGCCCGAACTGCCAAGCCAGGTCCTCCTGATGATAAATACATTTTAATTAATAGTTTATTAATAGTTTTACAGTAAATATATATATTAATTATGATGTATGTGTGTTTAACTTTTTAAATTAAGTTTGTTATGTTTGTTAAAATGTATATTAAATCTACTTTATTTTTGTATATTAATTTTATTATTTAACATATTTAATTTTTTTATATATATATTTTAAAAAATCAATATTTTGCACAACTATATTTTTTACATCAATATCTTTTTCGATATTTTTGTACTTACCTGTTTAGTTATAAGGAGTCAATATTTTTGCTTTCTATATTTTTTCATTGATATTTTTAACATCAATATATTGTACATTGATATTGTGTCAGTGAACCGATGAATCTAGCTGCCTCCAGGAACAAATCCATGAATAAATGTCTTGAAGCTATTGAGTCAGAAAATAAGACACTAAATGAATCCATTAGACACTCTGCTGGGTCTGCCGGCTTTCATGACATCCCTAAGCTGCGGAAGCTACAATATGAGTGCAACCAAATACACCGTAGCAGTGATTGGGTCCGACCGCCATGCATGCGGCAGGCCTGTATATATAATTACGATGGGACTGCCACTGCTGCGGTCGGATTCCGCACCTTTAACATTGCGGCGGTGGCTGCTGACAGCAGCACTGCGGCGATGCCAAAAAGAGTATGTTGTGCATTTCACTGCACTACATGGCAGGCACTCAGCTGTGCCTGCCACTTGGTGCAGTGAAATGGGTACCCCACCCAGGGCACCCACACCTCCCCCAACACAAGGGGGGCCCGCAACAGGCCCCTGAAGACATTCTCTGCCAGCCTTTCAATCACGGTTCAATCGCCACAGAAATGCTGGCTTCCGCTGGCATCATAATTGTGCCGGCGGATCCTGCTAGGCTCTACCGCCATTGTGAGCATGCTGACCGCTTCGCCAGGCAATCGTGATGATTGCTACTGGCGGAAAAGCGGCAGATGGACTTTCCATCCGCCGCGATACTCACCGCCATCATAATATGATGGCGGGGGTATATCTCATGATGATGGCGGAAAGAGCGCCACCGCTGGTCCTGAGGTGGCCATTTTCCGCCATCGTAATGAGTCCCTTAGTATCACAACATTGAAATGGGTGGACATAGTCAAAGCAGAAAAAATAATCACTAGAAACAAGGCCGGTAAGGCCCTTTCCAACTACCTGACGAATTCTAAGATCAAAACCATTACCTCAGCCATCAAAAATGAATCAAACCACATAGTAACCTCCTCTACTGAGATTTTAGAGGTCTTCCATAACTTCTACTCAGACTTGCATACACCAAACACTTTAATCGACCCCGAAAGACTGAGTTTCGTACCTCAACTCTTGCTTACTCCCAGCACCTTCAGCAGAGGACAGAGCCCTGCTTAGCACCTCAATCTCTGCTGAGGAAATCCCCATAGGCATTAAATCCCTCAAATCAGACACAGCCCCAGGTCTATACGGGTACACAGTGACCTTCTACAAAACATTCCCCACCATCCTAGTAGATGCTCTACTTGCATTGTTCCAGTCTTAAGCTTCTTCCTGCTTTGCCTCTGGCACCGCTGCCGAGGTCACAATAGTTGTTATCCTGAAAGAAGGGAAGGATACACTAGATGTCAAAAATTACAGCCCGATATCTCTGATCAATGTTGAGTGTAAGATATGCGCCAAAATCCTGGCACAAAGACTAGAGAGAGTGCAGCTGAAACTCATTTCCGCAACCCAAACTGGGTTTCTGAAAGGCAAGCTTGCAGCTGACAACATCCGTGTCTTCTGCCACGCCCTTGAAAAAGCTGTGTCATCACGCTCGCCCACCATGGCAATGGATCGCAACACGGAAAAAGCATTTGACAAAGTCTCATGGAATTTTCTTCATGAGGCTCTCGGCAAATTCCAACTTGGTGAGTGTTTCACCTGTATGGTAATGGCCCTCCATGCAGCTCCAGTGGCAAAAGTTAAGATACACAGCTGACAATCCAACTCCTTACCCTTAGCCCAAGGCACCAGACAGAGATGCCCACTCTCGCCGCTTCCTATTCCTTTTAGTTATTGAACCCTTCTTATACTTCCTAAAAGTGTAGGCAGATATCTAAGGCGCTTAATTCCATTCAGGCAGGCAACTAGTTGCAGGTTACGCTGACGATGTACTGATCTTTACTGCAGAGGCAGACAAAGCTCTCTCTCACATCTTGACTGAAATTGATAAATACTCCAACGTATCTAGCTACACTCTGAACCGCTCTAAAATAAAAATCTTCTCCATGGATATCAACTGCCCTCCCATGATCCTAGGTGACTCTGGCCTCAAATGGCAACCTGATGAGCTAAAATACTTAGGCATCTAGTTTGGCAAGGACTTACACACATCAGTCTCAATCAACGAGAGTAAAACACTCACCAAAATTACCAATCTACTATTTTCCGGGTCTCCCAAATTTTTATCTTGGTGGAGCAGGACGGAAACATCAAAAATGATGATAGGACCCTTAGTTAACAACCTCTCAAGTATGCATCCCATTAACACTTATCAAACCACTTTTTAAAGGTGATAGATAAGGCTATTTAAAAGTTCATATGGAGAGAAAAGAGGGCTAGGATTGTCCGTCTCATCCTAAAACTAAGCAAAACCAATGGTGGACTAGATATGCCTGACTTTCATAGATATCAGCAAGCTTTCCTGCCCACACAGGGTGACTGGTGGCTCAACAAAACCACAGAAAAGGTCATACATTCTTCATTTCACATCTGTAAACTCCTAGAGCCCACACTCCCATATCTAGTTAAAACATCACAAAGAAATGGTCACCAGATATACCAGGCGATGTGAGCTAGTACTTCTCTGACTCAACCTCACATATAATCTGGCATTTTCTAGCAAAAATCTCACAGACAATAGAACAGTCCAGATATTAGTTGATACATATTTCTTACTGGACCCCATCCGGACTCTATAAATTGGGGTTACTACAAGCAGACAATTGCTGGTGCTGTGGAGATTCACCTGGGTCGACCAAACACATGTTCTTCACATGCAAAATGATTCATCCGCTATGGCCCAAGACACAAAAAACCATCCAAGACATCTTCAAAATCCACTTCTCCCCATCCCTACTGACTTCTACACTTGGCCTAGCGGCTCACCTCTCCCCATAAGATTCTGTACTACTCAACCTTATGCTAGCCATAGGTAAAAAACATTTTCTACTAGAGTGGAAATCCACCAAAGAAGTCCCATTCAAGAGATAGTGGAACATCTTCTGTGCCACGAGAAGTGCCGACAACATTATGTACAAAAAAGTACACAACTACCCAAGTTCACACGGTCTATGGGACATACTCGACCTTTATCTCCAAAAGGTAGACCCTCCATAGCCTTCATCTACTACTGGTAACTTCATACCCTCATGTCCCACATCCCCATTCTCCATGCTTTGCAGATCTACCCTCTCTCATCACACCCAACCCTGACTCTCAACAAGGAACCACCCTTCACCTCCCTCCCTCTCCTTCCCCTACCCCCTACCACCACTCTTCCTCTCTCTATAATTTCTATCTTCCTATCTCTCTATGTTTTACTTTTTGCTCTAACCTAATGCACATTTTGGATGGTCATCCTTACACCCATGAGTGGACTTTTACCTTTCTTTCCCCTCCCATTTGGTCTGCCTGTGGGGTTCACCCAGACGTGTTTCTACTTCACCTCTACCATTGGTAACCCCCCTCAGCCAGCCACCCCAATATTTTCAATTTTATTCCAAATACCGGACCTAATATACTGTACCTAATGTACTATAACGTTGTTCTCCAACAAATTGTATACCTTACTCTGTAGTGTGCATATATTTTCCAATTGTATCAGTTTTGTTTTACTTTTCCTTTCTTATACATCTGAAAATAAATAAAGACCCTTTGAACAAACAAAAAAAAGGTTAGTTATTACCCCTACAAAATTGCCTTGCCATGCAGGAGCTTGGCCTCCCCATGGCAAACAATAAGGGATGTGGTGTGTCCTTCCACGCAGAACTTGAAATATGGTGGAATTTCTGCTAAAACTAACCATAGAATTGGTGGCAATATTGAGGAGCTGCAATAGAATTGTTGCTTGTTGAAAATAACCAACATTTTCTCAGGGAAGCCTGCAAATAGTCACTTTCCGGCAAGGTCCTTTCATAATGAATCTACCAGGTGGTTTATTACTACCTCCCTCTTAGCAAATGTATCCTAGAAACAGATACTGTTGCACCTCCTTCCTCTATGACTGATTTTGTGTCATTTATGTTGCAGTCTTGCAAATTTGCATGAGTGATCACCTACATAAAAGTGTATCATGCAAGGGCAATGCCAAGAGCGTACACCTGACTCTCATTCTGTCTCACTTCATCACTCACAAAATAGAGTATCCATTTCTAGTCTGCTGCTGAAATGATATGCTTTCTTGATACAACATGGTTCAAGTACAGGAGATGAGAAAACCACATTCCTAATAGATGAGTAGTTGGTTATAAGCTTGTTTGCTTTTGTTAAATCTATCAATATAGAGTGGAATTTAAACCCGGAGTCTTCTCTTGGACAGAATGTTTATCCCTGGATAAAATTAAATCTGAGCAGTGGGAGCAGATATGAATCCAAGCTTTATTCCATAGGGCTGTCCATTATACAGTTGTTCTTTTCATGCAATTTGGAGCGGAATGAGCTTGGCCCTCCATGCAGCTCCAGTGGCAAAAGTTAAGATACACAGCTGACAATCCAACTCCTTACCCTTAGCCCAAGGCACCAGACAGAGATGCCCACTCTCGCCGCTTCCTATTCCTTTTAGTTATTGAACCCTTCTTATACTTCCTAAAAGTGTAGGCAGATATCTAAGGCGCTTAATTCTATTCAGGCAGGCAACTAGTTGCAGGTTACGCTGACGATGTACTGATCTTTACTGCAGAGGCAGACAAAGCTCTCTCTCACATCTTGACTGAAATTGATAAATACTCCAACGTATCTAGCTACACTCTGAACAGCTCTAAAATAAAAATCTTCTCCATGGATATCAACTGCCCTCCCATGATCCTAGGTGACTCTGGCCTCAAATGGCAACCTGATGAGCTAAAATACTTAGGCATATAGTTTGGCAAGGACTTAAACACATCAGTCTCACTCAACGAGAGTAAAACACTCACCAAAATTACCAATCTACTATTTTCCAGGTCTCCCAAATTTTTATCTTGGTGGAGCAGGACGGAAACATCAAAAATGATGATAGGACCCTTAGTTAAAAACCTCTCAAGTATGCATCCCATTAACGCTTTTCAAACCACTTCTTAAAGGTGATAGATAAGGCTATTTAAAAGTTCATATGGAGAGAAAAGAGGGCTAGGATTGTCCGTCTCATCCTAAAACTGAGCAAAACCAATGGTGGACTAGATATGCCTGACTTTCATAGATATCAGCAAGCTTTCCTGACCACACAGGGTGATTGGTGGCTCAACAAAACCACAGAAAAGGTCATACATTCTTCATTTCACATCTGTAAACTCCTAGAGCCCACACTCCCACATCTAGTTAAAACATCACAAAGAAATGGTCACCAGATATACCAGGCGATGTGAGCTAGTACTTCTCTGACTCAACCTCACATATAATCTGGCATTTTCTAGCGAAAATCTCACAGACAATAGAACAGTCCAGATATTAGTTGATACATATTTCTTACTGGACCCCATCCGGACTCCATAAATTGGGGTTACTACAATCAGACAATTGCTGGTGCTGTGGAGATTCACCTGGGTCGACCAAACACATGTTCTTCACATGCAAAATGATTCATCCGCTATGGCCCAAGACACAACAAACCATCCAAGACATCTTCAAAATCCACTTCTCCCCATCCCTACTGACTTCTACACTTGGCCTAGCGGCTCACCTCTCCCCATAAGATTCTGTACTACTCAGCCTTATGCTAGCCATAGGTAAAAAACCTTTTCTACTAGAGTGGAAATCCACCAAAGAAGTCCCATTCAAGAGATAGTGGAACATCTTCTGCGCCACGAGAAGTGCCGACAACATCATGTACAAAAAAGTACACAACTACCCAAGTTCACACGGTCTATGGGACACACTCGACCTTTATCTCCAAAAGGTAGACCCTCCATAGCCTTCATCTACTACAGGTAACTTCATACCCTCATGTCCCACATCCCTATTCTCCATGCTTTGCAGATCTACCCTCTCTCATCACACCCAACCCTGACTCTCAACAAGGAACCACCCTGCACCTCCCTTCCTCTCCTTCCCCTACCCCCTACCACCACTCTTCCTCTCTCTATAATTTCTATCTTCCTATCTCTCTATGTTTTACTTTTTGTTCTAACCTAATGCACATTTTGGATGGTCATCCTTACACCCATGAGTGGACTTTTACCTTTCTTTCCCCTCCCATTTGGTCTGCCTGTGGGGTTCACCCAGACGTGTTTCTACTTCACCTCTACCATTGGTAACCCCCCTCAGCCAGCCACCCCAATATTTTCAATTTTATTCCAAATACCGGACCTAATATACTGTACCTAATGTACTATAACGTTGTTCTCCAACAAATTGTATACCTTACTCTGTAGTGTGCCTGTATTTTCCAATTGTATCAGTTTTGTTTTACTTTTCCTTTCTTATACATCTGAAAATAAATAAAGACCCTTTGAACAAACAAAAAAAAGGGTAGTTATTACCCCTACAAAATTGCCTTGCCATGCAGGAGCTTGGCCTCCCCATGGCAAACAATAAGGGATGTGGTGTGTCCTTCCACGAACGACTTGAAATATGGTGGAATTTATGCTGAAAAGAGCCATAGAGTTGGTGGCAATATTCAGGAGCTGCAATGGAATTGTTGCTTGTTGAAATTAACCAACATTTTCTCAGGGAAGCCTGCAAATAGTCACTTTCCGGCAAGGTCCTTTCATAATGAATCTACCAGGTGGTTTATTACTACCTCCCTCTTAGCAAATGTATCCTAGAAACAGATACTGTTGCACCTCCTTCCTCTATGACTGATTTTGTATCATTTATGTTGCAGTCTTGCAAATTTGCATGAGTGATCGCCTACATAAAAGTGTATCATGCAAGGGCAATGCCAAGAGCGTACACCTGACTCTCATTCTGTCTCACTTCATCACTCACAAAATAGAGTATTCATTTCTAGTCTGCTGCTGAAATGATATGCTTTCTTGATACAACATGGTTCAAGTACAGGAGATGAGAAAACCACATTCCTAATAGATGAGTAGTTGGTTATAAGCTTGTTTGCTTTTGTTAAATCTATCAATTTAGAGTGGAATTAAAACCCGGAGTCTTCTCTGGGACAGAATGTTTATCCCTGGATAAAATTAAATCTGAGCAGTGAGAGCAGATATGAATCCAAGCTTTATTCCATAGGGCTGTCCATTATACAGTTGTTCTTTTCATGTACTTTGGATTTCAGCAATTTGGAGCGGAATGAGCTTGGCCTGAACTAAATACACGGTAAGAGAGCAGATGTTTTTAAACACATGGTTGGATTTGTTGTGTGGCCGGTGTCAAGGGAAACCACATCTTCAGCTTTCAAACAGCAGCCAGGGCACTGTATGAGGTCAGCCGAGGGGCAACATTCCTGGTAAACCGCTAATGTAACAAACCTAAAATGCACCCAGTGCATGACCATTAAACAACCAATATAAACATTAACTTTGTTCTCAACAATATCTGCTTAAAATACACAACTCTTTTTTTTTTATATCTGTGCAATCGTGTGCTTTCAGAACCATTTGCATAGTATATTTGATATTATTTTTGCAGATTCTTTTGCATACCAGATAAAACCGTTTGGAGAATCTGAAGATCCTCTAACACTCACAAAAAGGTGTATTATGTGTATAAAAGACAGTTACAAAAACCCAAGTTAAAGAAACAGCAGGCTTGGATGGGCACCCAATTAAACTGCTACAGGGACAAGATCAATGGCTTTGAGCAGCAGCAAAAGCCAGCCCCCACCTAACACTTGCAGTACCGTGAGGAGAGGAAGCAATACTATTCTCAGTCAAACCATGGCCTGGTCAGGCCTGGCCTGGCCTGACCTGACCACGCCCTGAACCCCGGCCCCTTTCCCTGACCTCTTTTGGCCCTCCTGTTGATATTTTTCACCTGTTTTGAGCAGTCAGAGAATAGTGGCAAATACGTCCACAGAATCAGGAAGAAGTCACATAAAAAGACCCAGCATTCCCTAGGCCGTCTAGTTTCTCCCCATTACAGAGACAAATCCAGTAATTGGCAAAGTTCCAGAGATTCCATTCTCCACAGTGTCACTGCATCACTATCCATTAAACTCATAATGAGTATCTAGTTGTTAATGGATAGTCAGATTTACTATTTTCCGGTGAGTGCAACGCAGTGCACAGCAACCAAAGTTGGTATGTTGCAAGAGGGGAAGAAGGCAGCGCAGGGCAGAATTTATTAAATATGGTCTGCTGCTACTTGATGGTGCACTATATGGCTGTCTAGGGCCACTCACAGCTTATGTACCAGGATGCAGAGGTGTGTGCATGCTGTCTAGCATAGAATTTATACTGGAAGAATACTCTTCCAGTATAAAATCATATGTCTAGGCAAATTCTGAACCATTTCCCTCATTGTATGCCTGCTGTGCAGCACACATATAATGTGCTGAATGTTGAGGAAATTAAAACATTTCTTCCTGTTAGTGCCTGCATTAAGGAGGCATTAGTTTTTATGCAAAGACCAGTCTGTCTATTTCTGTGGATCGGGTTTTGGGCCAAAAACTATGAGTGCTTGTGCAGATCCACCAGTGGCGGCTCCACCGCTAAGGCGGAGGAGAATCGCCCCACTGTGGAAAATAAAATGATAATAACAAGAAGTTATGCGCACTTGGCATGTTCTCCATTGGGCTGTGTTGCACAACTGCGTGGAGAACATGTCCAGCTTGTTATGTTATGTTATGTTAAAAACTATTTGTAACGCGCACTTTCACCAACGGTTTCTTGGCGCTCAAATGACAAGTAACGATGAGCCAGAATGAGAGAGTTAGTCGTATGCAGAGTGGAAAAGCAGAGTTTTTAAAAGTCTGCGGAAACAGTCATATTTTGGGCAGAGACGGAGAGAAGATGGCAAAGAATTCCAGGTGGACGGAGCAAGGACAGAAAAGGACAGGCCACCGTGCTTTTTCCTTTTATACTTCGGGGTATCAAGGAGATTAAGAGATGCGGATCGGAGAGTTCTAGCGGGGATGTGACGGGACAGGCTCGAAGAAATAAAGGCGGGGGCTGCATCCGAGAGGGCCTTAAAGGTAGAACATGCCAGTTTGAAAATGCAGCGTTTAGAAATAGGGAGCCAATGCAGACTGTGGAGGAGGGGGGTGACATGCCGAAATTTGGACTGGCGGAAGATCAGGCGGGCAGCCTGATTCTGCACCAACTGTAATCGATGAAGGTGGCAGGCAGGAATGCCCGCATACAACATGTTGGCGTAGTCGAGCCTGGAGGTGATAAGTGCAATGACCACCAGGGTCAGGGCTTCTTTGGTGAGAAACCTACTGATCTTGCGAATCCGCCTGAGATGGAAGAAACAGGCTGAGGTGACCGAGTTGATTTGCGGTTTCATCGAAAGGTCATCAGAAATGATCACCCCCAGGCTTTTGACAGAGCGCAGAGGAGTGGGTGCAGACCCTAAAGATGTAGGCCAGAAGGAGGAATTCCATGGGTGATTGGGGCCACCTACCAAGACAAGCTCAGTTTTTGTAGGGTTAAGTTTTAAGTGGCTGTGATACATCCATTCCGCAATGGACAGCATGGTGGACTGGAAATTAAAGCGGGAGGAAGGGAGGGAGTCAATGGGAAAAATTAACTGAAGGTCGTCCGCATAATTAAAGATCGTGGCCGGGGAGTTGCGGAGGGAAACTAGGAGGGGTTGGAGATACAAATTAAAAAGAAGAGGGGATAATGCCGAACCTTGAGGAACGCCGCAAGGAAGGGATGTGTAGGGTGCGGAAAAGGTGGAGAGATGAACGGACTGTGATCGCTGGTGAAGGAAGGATCTGAGCCAGTCAAGGGCCACTCCCTGGATGCCGGCATTGTGGACACGGTCGATCAGGATGGAATGATCGACCGTGTCGAAGGCCGCCGAGAGATCTAGAAGAACAAGGGCCTGAGAGGTGTTATTGTCAGCGCCCTTCCTGAGAGAGTCCATGACTGCTACTATGACCGCCTCGGTGGAGTGGAGGGGTCTGAAACCCGCTTGTTGAGAGTCCAAGAAGTAGGATTCCCCTATGAAAGAGCTCAGACAGCGGATGACGTAGGTCTCTAGAATTTTTCCAAGGTAAGGGAGAAGGGAAATGGGTCTGTAATTACTGAGTATAGAGGGATCGGTATTGGGTTTCTTTAGGATGGGTACAATGGCTGCTTGCTTGAAGGAGAGAGGGACCACCCCCGAGGCAAGAGAGTTGTTGAGTAGTGCGAGGGGGGGGCCGGGACATGCAAGGAAAGCTTCTCTCAAGATCTGCGGGGGGCAGCAGTCATTTGGGGAACCCGACCTGACTTTGTGCAGGAGTGAGGTGAATTCTTGTAGGGAGATGGGAGGAAACTCCGACAAGGTGTTAGTGTTTTTAGGGGGAAGAGGAGGGGGAGTAGGAGATGCCGGGGTCGGGATGTTGTTTTTTATTGTAGTGATTTTCTCTATGAAATAGGAATTAAGTGAATCGCAGAGGGGTTGAGTCGGCTGGGGCTGGGGGGTAACCCTATCCGGCAGGGAGAGCTCGTTTACAATAGAGAAGATGGCCTTTGGATTGTTATTGGAGTCCAAGATTATCTTGGAGAAATATGCCGTTTTAGCTGCCAGGATCGAATGTTTGTAGAGTTTCTGAGCCTCAGTGTAGACAAGTTTGAGCTGGGGGTCATAGTGGCGACGCCAGCGGCGTTCAGTTTGCCGCAAGGCAAGTTTGTCCGCTTTAAGTTGGTCCGTGAACCAACGTTGTGCGTCGTGGGGGCGCTTAGCTTTAATCTTTTTAAAAGGGGCTACTTTGTCACTAGCCTGGCGTAACCATTTATCAAGATTGTCAGCCTGAACATCAAGTGGGGTCAGAGAGGTGGGTACAGTAGAAGCTAGTGAAGCATGGAATTCAGACAGATTGGCTTTTTTCCAATTGCGAGCCATAAGATTCTTAAGACGGGGAGGAGGACACAGAGTGTGTAAGTGAAGGTAAAAAGAGATGAAATAATGATCAGACCAAGAATAATGATCAGACCAAGAAGGCAGTGCCTGGCTTCCCCAGGCACTGCCTGAGCAGCCAAACAGGCAACTCAGACCAATCACGAAGCTGTTACTGCAGCGTTGTGATTGGCCTGGGTGCTTCCGGTGCTTCTTGCACCAGACAAGAAGATGGAGGTGAGACGAGAAATGCGTATGGCACAGGCAGCAGCAGCAAAGAAGTTTTTTTTTTTTTAAATTATTTTCATCCCTCCCCTGCCCTACCAGCCCGGTTCAGAGGCAGCTGCCCCTGATATGCACCCAAGTGACAACCAAGTAATTCCCCCTTGATGCAAGTGCCACAAAGCACGATATGCACTGCAAAAACAACACCTTTCCAGCACAAAATACCTTTTGCACTGGAAATACGTAAATACCCTTGCAAGACTTTGGCATATCTAGGCACCAGTGGAAAGTCTTTTTAAATTCAGGCTCAAATGTAAATGCGTGTGTGTGTGTGTGCGTTTGTGTGTGTGTTTGTGTGTATATGCAAAAAGAGAAGCCTGGGTAGCTCCCAAGTTGTAGGTGTAAAATCTTTTGCCAAGTTTGCAGCAAAATATGAAGGGTAGGACAATGCTAGCAAAGCTATGTCTCTCTGTTGGGCTCTAGTGAGAACAAAACATGTGTCTGGGACTCTGCTTCTAATCATTCCAGGTTGGCTTGTATGGTATTTTACCAATCCAAAGCTTTAAAAATGTGCCTAGAGTGATAATAAGCTTTTGCCGTCTTTCAGCTCGACGTGGATGGCACTAGCTGTTAATATGCTTAAAGATTCTGCTGCAGAAACTCTGCTAGAAAAACAGAAGTGAGCAGTTTTTGAGTGTCAGCGGTGTTGTAGAGTGCTCAATAGAAAAGATTTGCACTCCACTCAAAATAGGGGAACTGCACAGGTAAGTAATACTCTTTCAAGCTTACAGTGCTGCATAAATTATGCAACAATGAAGTAGGCAATCCTGGAGTGTTCCCAAGCATATATTTTGTGCATGACTCAACAGAATCATTAACATTTGTTCATATGATTAAAAAGCTTTTTTGTCATTTGTTTAGTTTTTGTCTGTGATATAGATATAGATGTTAGATTGTGCAAGAGATAATTGTGCTAGTGCAGTATTTGTAGCAATAAAATGCAACTTAAGGTGTTACTGTCTGAGTTGGTTTGCCAGGATTCAAACATGTGATCTGCAGATCTCACCAGCTGTCAGCAGAAACCACCTAAATTCACAAAGTCATCCTAAGGTGGGAAACAAAAATGTTACTTCCATAGCAAATGCAGGCCAGCTTGTCATCGTGCTGCTGAACGAAGGGACACAAGAGTGCACATATGCACTGCTTTTTATGGGTTTTTGCACTGTCACTGGCATTAACGGCTAGTCATAGCACACTGAAATAGCCATTCAATCTACTGCTCCACTCTACCACACCAAGTTGGTGAGGGAGCAAATATGTTCCCCCCCGATTCTTCATTACCACTGATAGAGCCCTTTTGGGACCTGCAGGTATTTGAGGACTATGCCTTTGGTGTTCTCATTACTAATACAATTTCAGAAAGCCTGAGATCCTGGTACCCAATATGTATCACTGAAGGGATTACTCACTGAATATGAAAGGTGTTCCAACCAGTGAGGTAAGGAGGACATTACCATTTACCAGCCGCGGTCGGTAGTAGGAGTAACTGCAGGGCGGTGACGTGGGGAGGGGGACTGGCAGGGTGGGGGGTAGTAAACTATGGATTACGGAGGTTTACAGGTAAGTTAACATATACATTAATAAAACGAATTTCGTTGCGAGCACTGCATCCCCAAATGCGATGCTGTGCACGCAACGAAATTCGTTTTATTAATTAATAGACCTATCAAACACATAAACTTCATTGTTCGATTTGAAACACATAATTTTGAGTTATATTGCTTACAATGCATTTTATTGTAATAGATCAATTTTAATGCTTTTATGATGTTCGCATTTCTAATGGTGGAAATATAATTATGTGTTAAAATAATGCCTAATGAGCTATGACTATCCACACGTATCTTGTTACACTTTGGTGGTGGGCACAAATCACATGTCATACTCTTTGACATGTTTTATAATAACATCAGGTCTCTGAGGACACCGACACAATTTCTGATTATGGCGTTGTAGTCTTGTGAGTCGGGTTGGTGAGCATTGGATTCCTTCATTCAGTGGCTCGACTGAAGTCTGTTCTTAGTGTCGAGTATTGAAGCTGAACGACCTAAGTACGGCTTACGACGCTGTCTTTGAGTCTGCTCTTCATGTTTAAATGAGTCCGCATTCTATGTTTAAACGCGTGATGACGTTAAATATAACACAGGAAGTCGTCCTTGGTTAATGGACGCAAACGCGGTTTTTACTCTTCGGGAACGTCAGACTGACTTGGAAGTCTGCTTTTTGCGATCTTCGGTAAGCGATTAGTGATTACATAGAGAGAGATAGTTGCAGCAAATATTCGAATATATTTTTTACTTGGGTCTTTATATGTTTTAGGGTGATACAGAAATTGGGTTATTGGAGGAAATAATCATTCTGTGAATCACACAGCGTGTATTGTTCCGAACGGTCGCGTTTAACAAAAATTCATGCTCTTAATGAGTTGATCTGTAGCTTTGTCGTTTTTGTTTTCTATTGGTGAGAATTATGCGTTATAATGTGGGTACATAAAATGACATTTTATGTTTTCAGATGTTCCAGAGAGGGGACGGGATTTTGAAATATTGATCACTCATACCTATTGCTATCAGGTACGAGTCTGGTTTCCATTGATATTTACTATTCATTATTATTTTTTGAGTGACGGTCTGGTTCAATAGAACTTTGGTCTTTTCTATTTTTATGCAGTGAAGGATTATCTTGTGGAAATAACATAGTAAGTGAAAGCTATACACATGCATGGTGACACAACACAATGGTGAAGGGAACATGATACTTAAAAAAGTAATTCCAAAAGTGCACCAACTGAGAACGGTCTCCTTTTCTTTCTTTTTTTAGAAATACCCCTGACGAAGGGACTCCGTGTCCCGAAATGCATTGGGTTTCTGGCACCAGGGTTCTGGTACCACAGCAATTGTTATGATGAATTGTATAATGAAAAATACCAATGATGTGAAAAATTAGCATAGAAAAGTATATGCCTGATTCACAAACATTGAATGTTGATTCTGTTTAAAATGCTAATATTCTAATGCCAATTGAGTAATAAATTGTACTGAATGTCAAAAATTCAATAGCAGTGCAGATTGCTGTCCTGGTCATCACGTAGGGCCCAGGCCACTTTATCCATTTATAATACATATGCATTGCAGACATATTGGCAATCTAGCACGCATATCGCTCTTAAACCATTTTCAAATTTTACAAATCAAACAGAGTGCGCTCTCCAGCACATCGTTCTGGGGTGATTGTACGACATTTTTCTGCATTCTGTTCATCAATTGTTCTTTTTGCATTTGTCACCTCGAGTGGGACAGGTATGTCCAGACGTGGGTCCCATGATCTCCATGCCAATGGAGTCAAGCTATCCTGGCTGATGATGGGTGAAACCCCGAAACCGGTACTAGGATGCTTGTTTACAGTCCACGGAGGACCTGGCCTGGCAGTTCGGGCTAAGCTGTTCCCATTGGGCACAGGGTCAAGACTGATTTGCATATGGCTGGGTTCAAACGGGAATGGCATGGGTAGTAAAAAACAATTAATTCAGGCCCAGATTTCTGTACTGGGGTGAATGTTTGACTTTGTTCTGCATTCTGTCCATCAATTGTTCCTTTTGCATTTGTCACCCGGAGGGGGACGTGTATGCTTAGATGTGGGTCCCGTGCTCTCCATGCCACTGGATTCAAGCTATCCTGGCTGATTAGGGGTGATACCCCGAAACCAGTCCTAGGATGCTTGTTTCCAGTCCATGGAGGACCTGGCCTGGCAGTTTGGGCTGGACTCTGTCCACTGGACACAGTGTCAAGACTGATTTGCATATGGCTGGGTTCAAACTGGAATGGCATGGGTAGCAAAAAACGATGGATTTAGACCCAGATCTCTGTGCTGGGGTGAATGTATGACATTGTTCTGCATTCGGTCCATCAATTGTTCTTTTTGCATTTGTCACCCCGAGTGGGACGGGTATGCCCAGACGTGGGTCCTGTGCGCTCCATGCCACTAGACTCAAGCTGTCCTGGCTGATGAGGGGTAAAACCCCTAAACCGGTTCAAGGATGCTTGTTTTCAATCCAGGGAGTACCTGACCTGGCAGTTCGGGCTAGGCTGTTTCCATTAGGCACAGGGTCAAGACCGATTTGCATATGGATGGATTCAAAGTGGAATGACATGGGGAGCAAAAAAACGATAGATTTAGGCCCAGATCTCTGCACTGGGGTGAATGTATGATATTGTTCTGCATTCTGTCTATCAATTGTTCTTTTTGCATTTGTCACCCCGAGTGGGACGGGTATGCAATGACGTGGGTTCCGTGCACTCCATGCCACTGGAGTCAAGCTATCCTGGCTGATGAGGGGTAAAACCCCAAAACAGGTCCTAGGATGCTTGTTTCCAGTCCAGGGACGACCTGGCCTGGCAGTTCGGGCTGGACTGTTCCCATTGGGCACAGGGTCAAGACTGATTTGCATATGGATGGATTCGAAGTGGAATGGTATGGGGAGCAAATAAACGATAGATTTCGGCCCAGATCTCTGTACTGGGGTGAATGCATGACATTGTTCTGAATTCTGTCCAACAATTCTTCTTTTTCCATAACATTAGATAGCACAAGCGAATGAGGGCAGAGCCTAAAATGTAGCAGGTGCTAATTTGCTGTAACTAGCAAGACTTGTCTGGCATGTGTAAATTTGCTCAGATGTTGTTTCTTCCCTCCTCTGTGACATTTGGAGTTCTATACTGTGTTATCAGAGTAAGCAGAGTTACACCTAAGAATGCATTTTACTTCTAGTATCATTACAGGTATATTCTGGGGCATTAATCTGCCCACCTCTTATTTAAATGGATGAAACTAGATGGGACATGTATCCCTAGTACTAGGCATATTTTTGCCTCTTTGAATTACATCTTTGTGGAGCAATATGCACATTATTAACCATAGTTATAGATGTGCATAGTTTTCTGCTTGGAGATTTACTTTTATCAATTGGCCCCAGAGTTCTACAGATTATAATTTCAACCTTTCAATGGCATAAATAATGGTGCAAAAGAGAAATTGCATCACACTTTGAGGCTTTGAAAGAGACCAAATCCTGTGAAATTAAGTTGATGCAGCTTTTGGACAAGAGCCTAAATTTGAACTAACATAGGAATATACTGCAAGAGATCATGTGTGCAGGATTTACTTATAGAATATGGAGGTTATATAGAAATTTTCCTACAGCACATTTTGCAGAAAAAGAGGATTCTATCTGGTGGCAAAGAAGAGCTTTCCATTTCAGGGAGGGTTTGTTTTCACTTGCAAGATTACAATTATTTTTCCTGATTGACGAGGCTTTGTGCTGGCGGACTCAGTGATTAAGTGACGTGCAATCAGACGGCTGAGGCATCTATAATTATTTCTGATTTGCCATAGTGCCCCATAAATAATAGGATGAGAATGAAGGCGCATGCATAATGTAGTATCCCGTTTGAGTATGCAGAAAAGAGCAGGTCTTGTCAGGGCTAATGCTCAGTAGTTATTCATTCTTCAAATACCCACTTAGATGTTTGCATTCCAACAATTAGGGCCTGAACCACAAATAAAAATGTAGAACAGCTCATGCTGGAAGACCCTTGCAAGATTGTAAATTACAACTGCTTGTAGCTTCTGCATGTCTGAAGAAACATGCATAAGTGAATAGAATGATAAAAGATCACTTTTGCCTACCTTTTGGAACCTGCATGTGCATAGTTTAGGCATTACAGTATGAGGCATGTGTAGAGCGGTAGCATCTTTTATGTTCTTAACAAAATGTATTGTCTTTTTCTTTCCAACCTCCAATATTATTGCTACCCTGTTTTTGCTGTCCCATACACCCTGCGGAAAACTGTGATAATTGGTACGTCTCAACACTTCCTGAAGGACTTCGATATTGATATTTTGGTGTAGGAATTATTTGTGAATGCACCCTAATTTCGGGCTATTTGGGTTTCACTTTTGACACTTGCATGGGAAATCCCTTATGACAACACCGACATATGTACTGGAATCCTTAATACCTCTTATTGGGGGAGAAACGAAAATTGAGATTCACAATTTCTTTGAGCACTAAAGTTCAACTTCGAGGCAAAAAGCACCTCTAGCTGAAATGTACAGATCCTGATGGATATTTGATTTAGCGATAAATAAAACATACAGTGTAACCAGACCCACGGAATTTTTTAATGGGATAGTGTCCGAATATATTCGATCATGTAGAGAGACGTGGCAGAGTTGTCCAATCTCACCTTATTTGTTCAACATTGTTAAGTAGCCCTTTGATTTAATCATAAAACAAAATAGAAAATAACAGGTGTATATTTCTCAAGTCTGAAAATATAATTATTATACACAGATGATCTTACATAGTTCTTGAAAGATCCTAAACAAATATGGCCCTATTAGTGGCACTATTACAAGAGTATGATTGCGTTTCAGGATACAAGGCTAACAGGGAAAACAAAAGTTCTGTCAAATACAATATCATGTCATGAACTTAATTCCTCAAGCAAATAGATATGATAAACAAAGGACGGCATGTTTAAATATTTGGGGGCATATTATCAAGCACGGCGTTAAAATTATCGCCGCTTTAGCAGCAGAAAACTGCAGCTAAAGCAGCGATAATGGGCTTGATAATATTCCCGTGAGAATTCCAATAGAAGCCCACGTTGACCCTAGAACATGGGCTTCTATTGGAATTCTCACGGGCATATTATCAAGCCCATTATCGCCCCTTTAGCGGCAGTTTTCTGCCACTAAAGCGGCGATAATTTTAACGCCATTTCTTGATAATATGGCCCTTGGAAACCAAAACAAATGGACAAGTTTGTAAACTGATGATTTACAAAATTGAGACTGAGACAGAAACATCACACCTATCACTGTTAATGAGGTATGTACACTCCAGAGGTGCAACGATCTGGGAAACCAGCCTCTTAACTTCCCAAACGAGAACAGCATTCCACAGAAACAATCAGAAAAGCCGGTCAGCACCCACCATACATTTGATTCAATTTATGAGCTGCACAGTCAATCAATCAATCAATCAATCAGGGGGTTTGTAAAGCACGCTACTCGCCCATGAGGGTGTCAAGAAATAGGAGGGTGGGGGGTGCAGCTCCGGATCAGTCAAAGAGTCAGGTCTTGAGGTCCTTCCTGAAAGTGTGCAGGGTGGGTGAGCATCTGATGTTTACCGGGAGTTCGTTCCAGGTATTGGCCGCGATGTAGGAGAAGGCTATCCTGCCTGTTCTGTTTCTGCGGATGCGGGGGACCTCCGCCAGGGCGAGGTCGGCGGAGCGGAGATTTCTCTTGGGTGCATGGAAGGATACTCTCTTGTTGAAGTATTTGGGTCCGATGTTATGGAGGGATTTGTAGGCGTGGGTGAGGAGTTTGAAGGTTACTGTCCTCTCGACAGGGAGCCAGTGGAGGTCTTGTAGGTGCTGGATCATGTGCTCGTGGTGCGGTGTCCCGAGGACGAGTCTGGCTGCGGCGTTCTGGATGGTTTGGAGTTTGTGTAGTAGAGTTCTGTTGATTCCGGCGTATAGGGCGTTGCCGTAGTCCAGTCTGTTGGTAATGAGCGCGTGGGTGATGCTCCTTCTGCAGTTGTGGGGGATCCATTTGAAGGTCTTACGGAGAATGCGCAGGCAGTTGAAGCTGTTGGAGGTGACAGCGTTGATCTGGCAGTTCATGGAGAGGGAGCAGTCGAGGATGATGCCGAGGTTTTGTGCGTGGTTTGTAGGGGTGGGCGGGTTCCCGAGGGCAGGGGGCCACCAGGTGTTGTACCAGGCGGAGGTGCAGGGGCCGAGGATGAGGACCTCGGTCTTTTCTGAGTTGAGCTTCAAACAGCTGTCCCTCATCCAGGCTGCGACGTTCTTCTTTCCTTCCTGGAAGCAGAGTCTGGTGTCTTCGGGATTGGTTGATTGACTGATTGATTGATTGAACCAGGGGGAAACAAAAGTTCTGTCAAATACAATATAATGTCATGAACATAATTCCTCAAGCAAATAGATATGATAAACAAAGGACGGAATTTTTAAATATTTTGAAACCAAAACAAATGGACAAGTATGTAAACTGATGTGGAAAAGTATGATGCTAACATGAACTCAAGCGGAGAAAGATCTTCAGAGATGCCTTACAGTGCATTACTGCTGTAGAAAACTTTTAAATATATATACAAAGAGATGAGGTTCTTTTGTATATAAGGATGTGTGCAAACATGAGTGTTTTAAAAAAAAGTGCTCTCCTAAATTGTTATATCTAGTCAACATTTTACGTCTACCGCTTGCAGTTAATGAATTAACTTCTGAAACCTTTGATGTTGACACATAGCATATATAAGAGCTATATATATATGTAAACCTTTTCCTTCTTCTATCCCTCCATTATCCTTCTCAATCCAAATAACTGACTAACATATCCACCACTCAAATTGCTTTCATATTTCACTATACTAATTCATCACTAATCCTTTATGGGTTTCGGAGTAGCTTGCTACTTGCCAAAAAAGTGCTTTGATGCCTCATTAGGGGAAGTAAGTGCTATATAAATGAAATTACAATACAATACAATATGCATGTGATCTATGCATGTGTCTTAGAAAGCACACATGTACGTACAACGCAAAGGGATCTGTACCGAGCTGGGTGTTTACAGTGTCTAATTCAATGACAAGGACAGGGGTGGGATACAGCATCCTGGGTGATATTTTACAGTGTAGTGAAGAACGGGGCTGGAGTGAGGCTTACAAGGAAGATACTGGCTCTGTGGGGAGCAGCGAAGATGCAGGTGGGAGAGGGAGTCGGGAGAATTGTGGGTGTGAACTATTCATGGGTGATTAACTCTCTGAGATGGTTACCATGTTTGTTTAAACAGGCGGATTTCCAGGGTTCGAGATTTTAGTAAAATGGCCTGTGCTCTGTTTTTCCCTTCCTGCATTTCTTGGTTTCCAGCCTGGCAGTGCTGCTGCTGTATAATGTGCATACTCCTTGAGAGAATTACCACCTGGCACTATTTTAGAAAATACCGATAGCGAAGAAAACAATAAATATTTGATATGTACATAGCAATAACTATAGGCATTTAATAGTTTGCCTTGCATTCATCCACAGAAATTCAGCTGATGTCATCAAGCTGTCTGAAAGCAAATGTGTGCATGTAAAACATAAAACATGTCAATCTATATATGCATGTTTTGTAATAAACAGAGCACAAACCTACTTCGGCAGACTTTCTACACAAAAAGTGTCCCTTTTTAAACTGGCCAGTGCCAGCTAGGGTTTTGCACCCGTTCATGGAGCTCTGAGTATGGTTAACTCTGTGCTTGTAGTTTGCCGACACTGAAAGTGTCCACTTGCCACTGGTAGACAACAAACAGAATTACCGCGTGATCTTCTAACTACGCGTGACTGCAAGATTTATCTTTAATGAAAGCCATGCCCATTTAAATACAAATATAAAAGAATAGGTGTAATTTAAATTTCACCACTGTGAAGAACACTCAGCCTCTCAGTACATCACGATGGAGGTTCACTAATGATGCAGTCACTATTAGTGAATGGACCCGCTGTTTCTGCTTCCTCCCTTTGTAGTTGGAATTCTTCAATAAATATCCATCCACCTAATGTGAAAGATTGCTCATTTATTTTCACAAGATGGGGTAGGAAATACATCTCTGCTAAACATTAGCAGACACATGATCTTACTGTTTTAGGGTGGCTTTTCGTGTCAGGGCTTATTGAGACGGTTCAGTTCCACCCACACACTTAAGAATCTGCCTGCGGCTGAACATATGTTAAATGTATTAGTTAATAGAATATTTGACCAAGAGATGTATTAATGTATCTCACAGACATCCCACATCCACCTGAATATCAATGATCATAGAGATCACCGGGTATGGGTCGGATCTCAAAACCTTTTTGACTGATGCAAATTCATGTCTCTGTTGGTAAGTAAGGAAGGGTTTGGTGCAAACACTATTTACCATTATTTTATGAGAATATATTTGTGGAGATGAGAATGCGTGACAAGAACAGTAGTGTATATGTGTTTTGTTGCATTTTGTTAGGGTGGTGATGTGTTGGTTGTTTTTGTGAATTTGTGGTTTTGTGTTGCATTATTGCATCTGTTATTGTTGTGTTCTGCAGTGGTTCTTTTTTGTGTTCTGTTCTCTTGTGTGTTGGCCTGTTATGCTTTTGTGCTGCTACATATCCATCCAAAATCAACATGCTCCTTTAGAGTTCCAGAGCCAAACATTTACCACTCTCTACGGTGGTGATACTGCTGCTCCAGCTATTTAACTACTTAAGACACCAGTCAACCCAAAACTCTGGCAGAGCCACGCGTAAACTAAAATGTCCACACCTAAGGCTCACAAGCTACGTTTCATTTGAGAGCCATGTGGGGAAGGAAATAGGAGCTGTTTGAAAAATATCTGTTCCCAAAACAGTTTTAGTTTTTTGAGAAAATGTGCATTCACGATCTAGGTTGATCTCTCTCTCCAGCCCCAGTTAAATGAACCAAAACTGAAAAAAAATACGTAGGTACGCACATACATACAGGGGCCCTCTTCAGCCATTGGTCTGTTCAATTGTCATTCACATTTTGCTTGCATCAACCACAGAATACAGCATAGGGCAATGGGGTTAGTACTCTTCAGCCACTGCCTTCTTGCACATTAAGTGATAGCATTTTATCTGATCATATATGCCTGAAAATGCCCTTCAGTGTCATAACTGACTCCAGTTACTTCAATTTGTCAATTTATTTCCTTACCATTCTTTATCCTTTCATTTTTTTTTTCAATTACCCCTTTGTGTCTAAGCTGTTCCTTCAGAACACAGTAATTCGAAACCAATAACACATTTTCTTTGTGCCAGTAAGTATCTTGTTTCCTGGGATGTGTATTAAAACTGAAAATAATTTCAATACTGTTCGAAGTAGCCAAAGTGTTCTATTAAATTTATAATTTTTAAAAATTTAACAGAACATGTTTGCTTTAATTTTTGTGGATCATATGCTTAGAATAAGAAAGAAATCTAACCATTGAATCAGCTTTTCAAGGCTACATACATTGGCTTTACCAATGCTTGTTGGGTGTAAATGAGTTCAGCAGATGGGCTATTTGAGTTTTAAAGAGATGTGCGGTGAGTGGCAAAGGGTTAAGCTTATGTATAATTCGACCATTAAGATCATGAACGGTTCTGGAATCAAGCAGTTTAAAAACCGCATTTAAACTGTAAATTTAACCGGACTGAATGAGGCGGCAGTTTTCTCCATAATGCACTGCATGATTCATGAGCAGGTTCACAAACCGCTGCCATCTAATTGGCAGGTTGCAAATTGTGTTCAGCCATTAAGTGATGTGAGTGGTCAATGGAAAAAAAATGAGACGGGAGTGGGGCGGGAGGAAGAGGACAAACCCAGCGCCAGTAGGGATGAGGGACACCACCGAGCGATTCAATATGGCTTCTAAAATGAACAATCACCTCTCATTATTACGGTGAGTGATTTGTTTTAGCTGTTCAAAAAAATATGATCACGATCGTTAATTCTTCAATCAAGCATTAGCAATGCCAATAGGTCTGGCTTATATGTTAAAGTGCTATTCAATTGATTGTTTGCATGTGTGGTTGGTGGAAAGGTGAGTGGATAATGTGAGAATGGCAGCACGGATGGGAGAATGACTGATTGAGAATATATATGATGACACCAATGGGAGAATGGATGAAGGGGACAATGGCAGATTGTGGGGTCCAAGGCATGTTGGTGAGGCGGGTGTAGTAACAGTCAGTTTGGGAGAAAGGTCAGTGAATGGGTGACTGAATGCAAGGCTGGAACAGTGAATGTACAGATGGATGGCTTCATAAATGAGTGAGTGAATGAGGTTTATAGGGAAAGGGCAAGGGCAAGGGCTATATTAGTGGTCACTTAGACTGCCCACAGACCCCTGGAACTTACCTTGCCCAGTGTCTGATGACAATAATTCCATACCAGCCAATGGAGGAGTCATACTGCAGGCCCTATAACCTTTGGAGATCACAGAGATGTGATGTAGCAGGGGCCTGTGTTTGTACATCCTGGTCCAATTGCAGGCTGGAGTTGAGCTGTGCCATCATTCAGGCTGTTGTGAGCTACTCTGGAGTCCCCTGACAGAGGATATTAAATAAACCTGTGGCAATGCATAACTGTTGTAGGACATTATATGTTTGATTGAGGGGTGTTAAAAAAACTGTTTGCAGAAGCAACACTAATTCTTGTCAGGGTGAACCACAAAAGTCACTAAATTAACCTGTGCTTAACCCTCTGGTAGTATTGCACAAATGCAGTCAGGAATAACTTAGAGGCAATATGTTAAATATTTATGTAGAACAGTAAGAAAGTTATACACAACGCAAGAAAAATCCCAAACACATGTAGAAAACTAGCTTGGGATTTCATTAATATTTTAAAACCAAAATAACAAAAATCCACTCAGTAGATCTGGAGATATTGCATTTTAAAGGGTTAGATAAAAGTAGCACCAAAAAGAGCAAAGTGCCAACTTAGTGTATCCGGTCGCTCTGAACCAGCACAAAGTGACAAGTTTAGACCTATTGTGAAGGAGCACAGGATAAGCACAGGAGCAAGTTTGACCCACCAAGAGTTGTACCTCTTTTCCTTGGTGTGAGGTCTGCACAGTGTTGCTTTGCGAGGCTTTGGGTTGTCTAGCATCAGTTCCAATTAGGCTGTGTGGCAAGGCTTTGTGGGGCTTTGCGTAACTCAGTGTTGGGTCTGATGATACTTTCAGGTGTGTGTTGAGGGTTTCGAGGGGTTTCATGTTTCTTCACACCAGATTTGATGGATCCTTCAGTTAGATTAGGAGGAATTCTCTCTGGTTCCTGCCAAGGGTACAAGAACTGCGGTGGGACCTCTTGGGGATCAGAAATTCTGCAGCAGGGCTCGGGCGGGTCCAGTTGCAGGTCTTATGCAGAGGGTCAGCTGGGCAGGTCCAGTGAGGCCTCTGGAGCTTATTGTGTCCCTGTAGCTGAGAACAGGAGGTCAGACAACTGACCCTTGGAGTCAATCAGGTCTTCCTGGGAACAAGGAGATGGCCCTCTCTCCTTTAAGCAGCAAGACAGGCCATTGCAGCAGGGCAGTCCTCTGAAGTACAAGGCAGTCCTTCTGAAGTCTTCCACAGGTCCAAGAGTGAACTAAACAGTTGGTCTGAGGGTCCAATATTTATACCTGGTGGCAGCCTTTAAAGTGGGAGAAACTTCTGGATTTACCCCCTCAGCAGGTTCTTGAATTTCCTTACTCTCCTGCCTAGGCTCCAAGGGGTCTAGGATGACTATGCAACGGTGCCAAGTTCTTTGTGAGCATGCTGAGGCAGCCCCTTTTAAATTTTATTGGAGCAGGGATTAGTTCTGCTTCTCCCACCCTGACAGAACAGCCTATTCTGCCAACACCTATTCCCCCTTGGTCTCACTGGCTGGAAGGAATACAGAAAGGCCAACTGCCAACCCCATCCAGTCATATGGCCCACAACAAAGGCTGCATGCATCAAATAGTTAGGACAAAAAAATGCCAACTTTCTAAAAGTGGCATTTTCAGAATTGTGACTTAAAATCAGACTTTGCCATTACAGAGTACTTTAAATTACAATTTGTTTGAGACCAAACAGGACATTTCTACCTGTTCCCAATCAAACGTTAGCGCTTATTAATTGCAGTAAGGTAACCCAATGTTATCCTATAGGAGAGGTATGCCTTGGCTTCACAGTAGTGAAAAAACTAATTGAAGAGCGTTTCCCTACTATGGCATGTGGTACTTAAAAGTCCATGTTCTACTTTTTAAATGTAATGCACCCTGTCGTATGGGTTGTTTAAGGTCTAACTAAGGGGTAACCTATATTTATTAAAAAGAAAGGTTTAGGCCTGGTAAAATGGTTTATTTTTCAAGGGAGAAATGGCAGTTTAAAGTTGCACACAGATTGCAAAGGCATGCCTGAGATGTTGTAAAGGGCTACTTAAGTCGGTGGCACAAATAGTGCTACAAGACCACTAGTAGCATTTCATTTACAATCCAATGTTAACACTGGTTAGCAGTGCTAAAGTGCCCAAAGTCCTAAATGCAGCAATTACAAATTCAGAAAACAGAAGGGATGAAGGAAAAATAATTTGGGGTGACCCTTTAGAGAAGGCCAAGTCCAAGTATGGTGCACCTGTGCACCCAGATTCCGAGATAGGCAGGAGTGTTCAATGTAGATCCTCTAATACAAAATGACCACAGCCACTCCCCAGTGATGGCCACAGGTGTTAATCCTTCCCCTAGTGATTGCACTAACTTGTTTGGGAGACTTTTACATTCCAGAGAGCTGGAGGAGAACTACATGCATGTCATTTGCCAAGTGAGACTTCAATGGCCATGCCCACCTGACAGGAGAAAACAGAGGTTACTAAACATAACTATTTAGTTATGACACCAGATACATCTACAGTCAGAGCCCGATTCGAATCAGACACTTAGGGGCCAATCCCGATCTCGCTGGGACAGCCCTCCCAGAGCTGTCCGTAGCGTTACCTGCCAACCGACTCGTTGCGGGAGCCGGTCCGTCCGAACGATGAAGTATGATGCGCAAATGTGTTCAAATCCAGAACGACACATACGCTCTGATTCCAGCCACATTTCCCGTACGAGCCGACACCATAAACGCTGAATGGAGTCGTCCGGAAGCATTTTCACAGCAGTTTCTGGCCGGCCAAGTACGATGTGTACTTCTTACGCGCCGAACAGGTCGCCGCTCCAGCACGTCACAGCATCCGGAAGAGCAGTACATCAGTTCTGAATCGCGCCATAACACAATCTATGCCTACGAGACGAACCAACAATCTACGCCTACGAGACAAACCAATGATCCACGCCTACAAGAAGAACCATCGATCTGCGCCTACGAGACGAACCATCCTTGAATACCATCGCGCATGTCACCCCTGTACTGTACGTCTATGACCGAATCAACAACCGAAACCGATGCCTACATCGCAGATGGTAAGTCAGACACCTACCACACACAAAAACGTCCCAAACATGTGAAAAATGACACACACATGGGGGTGGATATCTAACTCCAATAGCATTGTCCAGCCCACAGGGGGATGGATGGCTATCACTCCCAGCATTGTCCAACCCACAGGGGGATGGATGGCTATCACTCACAGCAGTCTCCACCCATAGAGGAGAGATGGCTATCACTCACAGCAGTCTCCACCTATTGAGGGGGGATGGCTATCACTCCCAGCAGTCCCCACCCATTGGGGGATGGATAGCTATCACTCCCAGCATTGTCCAGCCCACAGGGGGATGGATGGCTATCACTCCCAGCAGTCTCCACCCATAGAGGGGGGATTGCTATCACGCCCCACAGTCTCCACCCATAGGGGGGTGGATGGCTATCACTCCCAGCATTGTCCAGCCCACAGGGGGATGGATGGCTATCCCTCCCAGCATCGTCCAGCCCCCAGGGGGATGGATGGCTATCACTCCCAGCAGTCTCTACCCACAGGGGGGAAGGATGGCTATCACTCCCATCAGTCTCCACCCATAGGGGGATGAATGGTTATCACTCACAGCAGTCTCCATCCATAGAGGGGGGATGGCTATCACTCCCAGCAGTCTCCACCTATAGGGGGTGGATGGCTATCACTCCCAGCATTGTTCAGTCATCAGGTGGATGGATGGCTATCACTCCCAGCATTGTCCAGCCCACAGGGGGGGTGGATGGCTATCACTCCCAGCCCTGTCCACCCCATAGAGTGTGGAGGGTGTACACTCCCCCCACTATCATGCCAAGATTGTGTCATGTGTCCACACTGCTTGTAATAGTGACACATAAAGGGAAAAAGCACTGAAAGCCCCATCACAGTTGTGACCAAAAGGTGAGTGTGGGGTGCAAACACCCTGCATTTTGGGGCAAAACTGGGAAATGGGGTCTACCACCTCACTGCTGTGACCAAAAGGTGAGTGTGCGGTTCAAAATACCAGCATTGTGAGGCAAAATGGGGAAAAGGGGTCTCCACCCTTCACTGCAGTGACCAAAGGATGAGTGTGGGGTTCAAAATACCAGCATTGTGAGGCAAAATGGGGAAAGGGGGGTCTAACCCCCTCACTGCAGTGAACAAAAGGTGAGTGTGGGGTTAAAAATACCAGTATTGTGAGGCAAAATGGGGAAAAGGGGCCTAACCCCCCTCACCGCAGTGACCAAAGGGTGAGTGTGGGGTTCAAAATACCAGCATTTTGGGGCAAAACTAGGAAATGGGGTCTACCCCCTCACTGCAGTGACCCAAGGGTGAGTCTGAGATTTAAAATACCAGCATGTGTGAAATATCACGTATGATTCCTGGTCCTAAAACCACAAGCAATGTAGTGACAAAGTAGTAGTTGTGTGTCCAGAAAAAACTGATGATGGGGAGCTGAACTCCACTTAGACATATGCGTTTTCGGTACAATCCAGAAGTATCTCCTGCATTGGGGTCCTGTTTGTGACCAATGGGCATTGTCAGATGAGCGGGTTCACAACAGACACATGTGAAACAAGCAGGATGGGACAACAATCAACACATCAAGAGACAGACCCACTCCAGCAGTACCCTCAAGGACCCAACACTGTGGTGACAGTATCCTGCCTGATGACCCTCTGTGATGAAAAATCTGGATGTCCCCCTAACTACGGAGCACATTCACCTGGGCACACTGTGTTATGTTTCTTGACACATCAACTTCCATCAGACATACCCAAACACAACTCACTGGGCATGGCCTGTAATGAAGGTCACTATGTAGGAAGTGGCCTAGCCATGACACAACTCACATTTGCCAGGCTAAATGCCACACATCTTGATCGGCGCCAATGTGCATCAGCTACGCCCACATTGACTGTTGACATTGCAGATGCACCATGACAAACCCAGGGGTGGTGATGGGATCTGAAGTGTACAAACACATTACACATGGCCAGTCATCAAACATTGTGAATGTCTTGTACACTGCATGGTATGAGGTAGATATGCATAACGTGAAATCTATCAGACACGTTGGGATCTTCATCAGAGTCCCAGACCAATAAAAAACCAAAGGAGACACACAAAGTACAAATGTTGCCATCAGCCATCCTTGAATCCTAGAATCTGATGAGTGTGAGCAGTCACACACACATACAATTGACAAAGTCACAGAAAGACAGCACATACTGAAAACAAGCTGAGGCCGGAAACACAAATGTGCCTCGGGAAATCATGAATATGTCAAAAGTGCGTTTGCACACAGTGCAGGCCCTTACATTAACCACACCCAGGGATGACACTCTAATGACAAGCAGTGTTCCATACATCTACAGTCCAGACACCCAATTTCATAGATGTTGACAAAGCACAGGACAACAGATCAAGCATCACAAACAAGTACATCTGCAGGGAAGCTGTGAGATTCCTATGACCCCAACATTAACTTAGGTACAGCATTGGATAAGATGTGGTATACACCTGGTCTTTATACACACAATATAGGGCATATATGTGTATTAACACAGGGACCTGCAGTGCACAATTAATCCAGTAGGCCCCCTTATTATTGATAGAATAGACGGTCGACACTGCAGCTAATGATGCAGGTGGAATCCATCTCTAAGATACACATATGAGGGGTCCCGCAACTCTCCGAACTTGAGTGGTTCGGGAGTGGTTGTGGAGACCACTATGGGATCCGGGAGACATCGCCATTTTAAGGAACAGATGTCCTTGCCGCTTTAAGTAAACAAACTCCTTGTAGCATGAAGGCACCCTTTGATGATGCAAACATAGAGCACCAGGTGCGGCGAGTTAATGAGGCTTATTAAAAAGCAGGTGAAACCACGTACCATCTTCTAGTTCGGGCACAGAGGGGAACGGCTCCGAGGAGGACGTGCTGCCTGAAATACTCGTTTGAGGTGAGGAGATCGACTATATAGAAGGATGTCATAGTTGGGACATTGGATCTAAACAGAAGGTGAATAGAACTGCTAGGCCGCTTTTTTACAAAAAATCGTTAATACTGAAGTCTCTGTAGTAGTGATTAAACATTGGATGTAGGACTTTTGGATACTGAGACACGGGCAATTAAGAGGGGACTGATTTGAGGGAGAGCATGCCTCATACAATAGTATGCGTACTGATTTAGGTATACATTGTTTCAGATTGTTAACAGAACTGAGGGAAGCTACCGCATTACACATAAGATATATCGTCCTCCGAAGCCCCAGGACCAATATGGAAAATACTCAAACAAGAACCATGTTGATAAAAGGTAGGTGTGTTACCTGAAAATGATGTTGGGGAGAACGGAATGTGTATGAAGTTAGAGTATACATAATAGGAGCTCTCAATAATATCCATTACCTATGTCCCCTTTTATAGGATCCCACTGACATCACAGGGGATCAAATTGCTCCCGGATTTGAAGTGGACCACATATTAAACGTTATTTATGATTAGAGGAAAGCTCAGTCTTCTTTTCAAAAGGCACCAGAAGTGGTAGGTATATATGCACAAAGCAATTAATTATGGGGGGTTAAGTAGCCAGCAGAGACTAAGTCACTCATACAAAGTAATATGCTTAATTTCCTTTTAGGACTTCTAAGGGCCTAAGAAATTTTAAATATCCCTTTTTACTATCATCGTTTCTCCAGACCATGCTGGAGATCACCAATCTATTTCACACTTACCGAGCGGGTGGGTGTTATGATGATTATGTTCTGTATTAATGAAACATATGGATGTGGTCTCTATTAATTTACCACATTTCTTGATATTTCTGTCTGTAGTTGTCGAATATAAAATTATAAACATGGGAAAAGTATCACCCTGTGGGAATAAGAGGTGATTAAATATGCCCCTTGTAGTCTGGAGAATACCAGCTTTTCTTAAGCTCTTGAGTGTGGTTGCCAGAATGAGTAGGGTCTCTTCGACTTGGTGTGAGTAGATATGAAGGAGGATGGAAATGATAGCCATGGACCCTTATTAATAATTATGTAATCACATTGTTGATGTGCTTTTTCTCCTTTTAGAGGAGACAAAACAAACTTTTGGTTTCGTAACTGTTTTTATAAGAAAATGTTTTTTTTTTTAAATATCTGTGTATAATTATGTGATCGTGACTTTATGTATTTGTGTTCTCAATTAGGTGACATGAATTTGCACCAGCAACTGTATCACTAGGAGAGACAGTTATTATTCTAGTCCTGATGAAGGTGGTTTCTGAATAATTTTTTGCCACCGAAACACGTTGACGCCCTTTTGCTGTTTTTAGGTCACATTCAAGGAACTTTCTATATCCAATCTTGTAATTTATTGATGGATCTTTTTGAAATTGATTGATTCACTTAAAATAACCGTATTATGATGAATTGAATGTTTCACATGTTTACTGTCTCCTATGTATTGTACTTTTCTATTTGTAATACAGTATCACATTATTGTTGTTTTTATTCTACCATATTTGTTAAGAAAAAATCACTTTTAATAAAAATATTTTTACATTTGTTATAGTCTTTCACCAATGTGTTTATAATTGTTCTTTGGGCCCATACTGGGTGGTATGTGAGATCCTTGAGTATGTGGATGTTTTAAGGATACGAGTGGAATTGTATGATATTTGGGAATTTCATTTGTTCCAAGAGAGTTCCTCTTTACCGTGTACTTGTCATACCCTGTCTCTTTTTTAGTGGGGTCATTCCCTCTTGTCACATACATCTACAGGGACTACAGGCTGTGTAGAAAAAGGGATGTGAACACACAGTCATGCTCACTGAACTCACACCATGGGCTCAGGCAATGTCAATTAACAACACACTGCTATGAGCTGACTTCATTCATGTGGAAGGTCAGCTGTGGCAGACGTTGGATTTGCACGGCTCTGTCATGTCAGAATAAAACTCCAACAAAGGACCAACAATCACAACACACAGAAACCTCTGCTCAAATCATCCTGTGTACAGGAGTCTCTCTCGAGCCATCTGCACACACCCAAAACACATGTTTAGCAAGTTGCACTGATGACACAGAAAAGTAGTTCATAATCAATGCACTAATAAGCATGTCCAGTGGAGACGGGCCTACAGTCAGTTAAGTGTACAACGTGCATAACATATGTGGAACATTGTATGTCAGAAATGTGAAGTGGTGAGAAGAATGTCACACTACCTGTGCCAAATGATTGGGATCATGACAACCTCAAATTACAGCCAATGATGACATGGATACACACTGTAATGGGACACATATACCATGGATCACATGCAGTCCATCACATCACCATGTCACTTATTGTCAAACACCATTACAACAGCAACTTCAGGACACTCATCAGCAACATCATGTACATTAAAAGTGAATCTACAAAATAACAAAAATAAGCTTTATTCAACTGGACTAAAAAAAGAAATTGCGAGATCCGGATTAATCAAAAGGCCAATGGCCAGTCCATGTCAACAGTCCTTCATGGTTTACACCTGACAAGTTGTCACACATTGCTTGCCTGCAATTACATGACTTGGGGACATCTCCCCTTGGAGGGGCATCCATAGGGGCAGGCCAGGCACCACAGGGACAAGATTAGCGGATACCAGTATGGGGCAGGGCAGGGGTGTTGTGAACCGTAGTCTCTGTGGCAACTGCACTGGACTTGTCAGACTGAGTGGGTGGGCTCTCCACTGCAGTGGTCATGTCCGATAGAGTGGGTTGGATCTCCACTGCAGTGCCAATGTCCGAAGGAGTGGGCGGGGGCTCAGATGCAGTAGGCAGGACGGATTGGGGGGACACGGTCTTCACTGTAGTTGCAGGAACTGACTGAGGGTGCGATGTTGTGTGAGTGGCAGTGCTTGTGGTAGGTGGAGGGCCTAATCATCTTGGGGATGGTGTAATGGTATGTGCGGGAACCTGGGACAGGGGGTGGCAGGGGTACTCCATGGGTGCTGGAGGACGGAGACTGTGTGGTGGGCGTGCAGGATTGTACTGGGCTTTTGCCTTTCCTGGTCCTGGGTGATTTTTGGGTTGGAGGCTCAGTGTTCCTGCTCCTGGGGGAGGGTGTGTGTGTGGTGGGGGCTCTCCTCTCTGTGTGTGGTGACCTCCTCTTCCCCTTGTGAGTTGGGTCAGATGGATCTGTTGGGAATAGGCCAAGGTCACAGAAGAAGAGCTTCTGGGAAGGGGAGTTGCAGGTGAGTCAAGGGAAGGGGTTTTGGAGGGAGCGATATCTGAGGAATGCGGAGTGTGTGTGGATGGCTGTGTGTGTGCTTTTGTACCCTAGTCCCTGTGTGTGTGCCATCAGTCCCCTGAGTCTGCATGTGTGTTAGTTTGGGCTTTGACTGATGTTGCTGTGTGCTGCTTGCGTCTGTAGTGGTGAGTGCATGTGCCTGTGTGAGTGTGTGTTGGGCAGGTAGGGTAGTGGGGTGTGTGGATGGGGCAAAGGCAGGAGGGGTACGGGACTGTTGGAGGAGGGACACTGCTTCTGTCAGTGAGGAGGCCATGGATTGGGTGGTCCGCTGTAGGGCAGACATGTGTGATGACATGCCCTCGGTGTAAGACACCAATTGCGTTAAAAGACTGGTGTGGGCATGGAGGACACTCAGCGTTGATGTCCGCCCCACGTGGATCTGCTTTAGCAAGTCCACAGACTCCACACTCAGGGCAGCAGGGGAGACAGAGGCAGGGTGTGCGGTGCCTGGACCAAAGGAGACATGATCCCTTACACGGGATGCTCCACGGACATCTGGGATGGGAGCAGCTGGGAGGATGGAGATGGTGGTGGTGGTGGGGATAGACTCGCTAGTTGTGGTCAGGGGTCTAGTCACACCTGCCTCCACAAGGGAGTCGTCACTGGAGCTGGAGTGTTCCTCAGCTGACGTTGATTTAGCTGGGCGTCGCTCAGTGTGGCTCCCCTCACCCTCTGTGCCACTGGGTTCCTCCACCTCATCCACAGCAGACCCAGTCTGGCTCTCCGCCTTCTCCTGGTCCGTGGAGCTGTCTCCTCCAGTAGCCGTAGATGATGCTGTGAACAAGGAGGAGAAACAGAATCACATCAGTCACCTGTATTGACTAGACGCATGAGTTTAATTGCAACACATCACAGAGCAAGCCCTTGCATAATTAAAAAGCCACTGCTTATTTGACTGACACATTTGTGATCCAGGCACTTGTCAGTCTGCCATGGAAACATGCTTTTCGTACACATGCTGGCAATGGACCCATTCGTCAGATGTATGTATGAATTCAATAATTACATGGGCAAACTTGCATCACTTTGCCTCTTCTCCGATCTGCAATGATTGTGTCATGTGTCGTTACACACATGTCTCATCTCATGCAAGTGACTCTGTAATTGGCACAGCAAATTGGATGGTCAAAGTCATTGTTGACATGATGAACATACTTCCATCCCCAGACACCATGATGGGCTCATGTCTTTAAAGTCAATGTGCGAATGGTGTGCATGCAGGACAATAGACAAGTGACAAATCTGCATCCCCCAGATTTTCAAGTGGCACACAATGCCACAGGCCTGTCTGGCCAGGCAGTCTGTACTGACTCCTGTCACAGGGGCAGTGTATCCCGACTTAACAGTCAGCACCGTGTTACACTCATGCATTCACTGTTAAAGCAACCTCTGTAGTGGTCAAGTATACATGTCCACCACATGCTACACACACTTGAAAACATCTGATAATCCCACTTTGACCTCATGAGACATTTGAGTTTGTGGTTAAACAAATATGTATACATGAACATATTGCATGCTCCCAAAAACAAAGTAAAGCTGCATACACATATCTGTTGAATCAAACATTAGGCACAGTCAAGGGTTAACACACATATGTTTAGTCCTGTGTGCCAAGACAATTTCCATAACAAACATGTCAGTCACATTTGTAATCCAAAAAGCTATGCCAGTCCACACTGACACCGAGTCAGACACATGATTACTAATTTCACAATGGGCAAACTGTTGGCTGGCACCCAAGATTAGGAGGCCACAGTGTCTCAGATTGCTGGAGTTGACATACTTGTCCTTGGTCCTGGACGACAGCAAATACACACAACCCAAGTGACACATGTCACAGACGGAAAGGGGCAAACCTGGTCATCAGATGTAATGGGTCAGCACCACATTTAGCCACATGAGTCCTGTCTCAGCAGACAGACGAACTGTGGGAGTGTTACCGGGCTGAAGGAGTGCAAATTGCATGTTAGACATAGTTCACCAACAAGGAATGAACTTACCCCCTCCATCCTGCTGTCTGGCCTTCAACTGTCTATCCAGGTCAGGGAAGACCACCGTCAGTACACGGAGCATGTGGGGGGTCAGTGTCCGTCGTCCGCCCCTTCTGCGAGGAGGCGACAGCTTGCGCTGGACTCTGGCAATCCTCTGGGTCCAGCCGCGAAGGTCCTGCCACCTCTTCTGGCAGTGGCGGATGCGGCGTTTAAAGACCCCCACAGATCTCACTGCCGGGATGATGGTCTGCCAAATCTCATACTCCTGATGGGCATCAACCTGTAAGGATGACAAAGTCAGATCCCATTGCTACACAAGCAACATATTTGTTGATCACACCATTGGGCATACATGTCATTGTCAGAAGGGCATATGATGTATACAGGTAGTTCAATTATGGTCATGGGCAGTCGTCTTGTGTGCAAAGCTGCATTAACAACATGGGAACAGTGCATGGAAATTCTAACCATGAAAAAACACACTTCTTCATCATTGCACCAGTACAGTACATGTATCTGCACACTTTGAGACTTAAAATTACTTGGTGTGCATGCTTGCCCTTGGTGATCAGAATGCCAGTACATGTACAAATCAGTGCTTAATTTGTGCCGGTGCTCATATCTCAGGGCCAGGTCTATGACACACCTGCCAACTCACATGGTGTGCTGGCAAAGTGTGTCCCAGGATGTATCTGCACTTCACATTGTCTCTCAGTGAAGAGCCAATATCATCACACAGTTATCCCATCCCTGGGTAATCAGTGTTCCCTGCCAGTTAGGTGATTTCCCCCACAAATGGGCAATATGTTTCGCATATGTGCATGCAGACTTTCCACAATGAGGGGTGGTAGTAGTTGCCCCCTCAGAACCCTCCTCAGCCCATGTGGGTCACTGGTGCACCTGAGCTGAACTCCACCCCCGCTGCCATGCCTGACACTGCAGGATGTCTCTGAGAAGGTGTGAGGGCTCATGGGAGAGAGAAATAACCACATCAACAGATACTCAGCACCACTTTTACATAGCCAAATTAGATTTTTGGCCTGACAACATGCCTCCTCTTAAACCGGGTCCTTTGCAGCATGCCATATCAGTGAATGAGAACATGTGGTGTAAGGGCCAGATGATGATATGACGAGCATGGAGAGGAAACCCGAGTCTTGGCGTTGGCTCAACACATCATATGATTCTGGGAAAATCACTTAATCTCCCCTGGTGGCGTGCCTACCTAAGATGAATGTGTTCTTTTGATGCCACTTAATGGGATATGCCAGACCCAGACATTTCCTTAGTGGAGTCATGACATGTATTTATGCCCAGTGACAGTACAGCACCCATCAACCCTGCTGCCTTCTCCTCAGTACAGGAAGACATAGCTTGACAGCCTTTCACCTTAACACTCCCTCCTCGCTGCTGAGAGACTCCTCACACAATCTTCACATTGCTCACTCTCCTGCGTGGTGAGAGACTCCCCATATACAGGGTAACATTTCACTCTTGTTGCTCAGTGGTGGCAATCTTTCCAAGGACTCTCTTTTTTGACAGCTTGCAAAATATACTGACAATTTTCCTGCCTACCTCGTGCTGGGGTGAGACCTGGACATGTCCGTGGCATGTTTCAATGCTCTCTGTGACTTCCCACGTACACCGGCCTACAAGGCCCAAATAATATCTTTCACTCCGAGTTCTCACATGACATTTCATAATTCCACAAACATTCTTATTGATACCTCACCTTCTAATATTACATCTTCCCTTTGAATACATAAGAAGCAATTGAGATGTGGGTGTTTGTGCACTCAGGGCTGGTTTTAGGGAGGTGCGATCGGGGCAGCCGGATCTGGCTGTGACTTTGGTGGGGGGTACTATATTTATACATTACTTTTGGTTTTAAAACACATCAACTTCCCTGTTCATCCAGCAGTTTCAGGCAACAATGAAAATGTCAATTAAACTAATGTTCATGCCTGCTGCAAAGAACAAGTACTATGTAGATCACAGAACTGAGCGTGAGTGAGCTATGAGTAGCACTATAAGAAATGGAATGCATGTCAGAGAGAGGTTATGGAGAGATGAGGAGCACTGTTTGAGAGTGGTAGTGAAGGAGTAAATGGAGAATGAGGTTAGGGGGCAGCGAAAAATACTGTGACACCCGGCAATACCAGTGTAAAAGCTGGACCTACTTGTAATTACAGACTGCATGCCCCACGCAAGGCTGAGAGCAATACCCCACTTGACTTCATTCAGCTCACTGAGATGGCCTGGAGCTTGCACTTCACATCAGACTGAATATCAGCTGCAAGGCACGTTCTGGAAGCCACAGCTAAAATTATCTTAATATTTTACAAATTAAGCACTGGTACATATGAAAGGGTAGTGTACTCAACACTCACCTGCTTCCCTGGTTTCTCATACAGCTTGCAGTACCTTGGAAGGAGGCTGTCCAGCAGGACCTTGTCCTCCTCCTCAATGAATACTGGGGCCCTCTCCACAGTCCGTGCCATTGCAGAACCCAAAGGATGCAGAGACAGCAGCAGTGGTAGTCAGAGATGTAATCCTGTGGCATGTAGTGCAGGCAAGTGAAGTCTCTGTGCTGCAGAGGCAGAATCTGTTCCATGCGTCCAAAGAGATAGGTTATAGACGTTCGCATCATCCAAAATTGGCCAATCCATGACATTGCACGCATCGTACACGCCTTCCGCGTTGTTCAAATATGCCGCATCTTTCAAATATTCAGCATCATCACACCATTTACTTTGATACATTGTTGTTGTGAGCCAACCGAATCTGTTTGCACGTGATTCATACATGTAACAAAACTGCGTCAGTCTCCATGACAGTCAATAGCCAATGCGTGCGCCCGCCTTGGTGCGCAACTGTACGACGTGTCTTTTGAATTCTCACCCACGTCTGTCTCCATGACAGTCAATTGCCAATGCGTTCACCAGGCTTGGTCCGTAACTGTACGAGGCGTCTTTTGAATTCTCACCCACGTCTGTCTCCATGACAGTCAATAGTCAATGCGTTCACCCGGCTTGGTCCCTAAGTGTACGACGCATCTTTACAATACTCACCCGCGTCTGTCTCCATGACAGTCAATGCCAAGGCGTGCGCCTGGCTTGGTCCCTAAGTGTACAATGCATCTTTAAAATACTCACCCGCGTCTGTCTCCATGACAGTCAATAGCCAAGACGTCCGCCTGGCTTGGTCCCTAAGTGTACAATGCGTCTTTACAATACTCACCCGCGTCTGTCTCCATGACAGTCAATAGCCCAGGCGTGCACCCGGCTTGGTCCCTAAGTGTACGACGCGTTTTTAGAATAGTCACCCATGTCTGTCTCCATGACAGTCATTAGATAAGGCGTGCGCCCGGCTTGGTCCCTAAGTGTACGACGTGTCTTTACAATACTCACCCGCTTCTGTCACCATTACAAAAAACAGCCAAAGGATGCCACCCACAATATGTTGGCAGAGACTCAGGTGCTTTACGACAGACAAACAGCCTGTCATGCAGTATCTGATATCACATTTCGCGCATTATGACATATGTGTGTATATGGCTCCACATTTCATATTGTAGGGAGCACATTGTGGCACACACTCCCTGGCTATGCCATGCTTCATGTGGACAAAAACCATTGTGTGTGATGCAAATCACAATGTGAGTGACAACTTTGCATATAACCACCTAAGGCCTGTACACAGTTCCAGGTGCCCATTGTGTGTTCACATGTTACATACACTCTGACTTACAGCAGAGATGGACTGTGTGTAACAAAGTGTTCCTGAGCCAATTTAGTGAGGTTAATCCAGAGTATTAGTGTATTGTGCTACGCACGTGTCTTTTTTATGTGGTAGATGTAAATCGTTATCAACATCCATCAGATTGTGGCATGTGGGTTGCTGTTGGGTCTGTGTGTCACAGACATCCATGTTTGACATGCAGAGTAATCTGGGAGCACATCATGTGTGTTTCACGGGTGTGATGGTACGTGTACATCAGGTGCTACAATAATGACAGTGTACATGTGGCATTACAAGATCCCTGTGTCTGGTCCTTACACACACCTGTCATTTTGACAATACATCTATCCTCAACAGTCACTGAGGTGTGTGTTTGGTATGTGACATTTGCTTTGACGTACTGTGACAGACCCCATATATTGTTCACAGCGCACCATTGCACTTGTTGTATCACCATTTGGAGCTGAAAAGTTCTGTGAGGGGCTCTTGGCTAGCATATTTGTCCATGCTCAATAGCACATGCCTGACTGATTTAGTCATGCTATGATGTAGCATGGGAATTATTGCATGTTCGTTGCCACAGATGAAAGCAAAATGTTAATCTTTCTTTGTTCACCTATGTACTGCAGGAGACTAGCTGTCCACAGACCCTTGCCAGACCTTGATACCATGGCTGAACGACGTTACTGCTTCACCAGACCACTAATTGAGGATTTGGCTGTGCAGTTGGCACCACATTTGCAACCTGGAAGGCTGACCCCCAAGGTGAAGGTGATGGCAGCCCTACATTTCTTTGCCACAGGAACCTTCCAGTACACTGTGGCTACTACTGGTGGGATGTCCCAGACAATATTTAGCCATGTGCTACACGATGATTTGGAGGCTATCTTGAATTTGCTGAACCGGTACATCAAATTTCCACTTCCATGACAATTTACTGATATCAGGATTGACGTTTAAGCTCTGGGAGGGATGCCAAATGTCATTGGCTCTGTTGAAAACTAAAACAGCGATATGATTAAGCATTCACTGAAGACATGAATTCTCTACAGTCAAAACGTGTTTCTTGTCTTATGTTGACTAATGTCCGGATTCCATTTTGTATTGTCATGTCTCCACGTGCTTTGCACAAGAAGAGTCCTACCTTTTCGCTAGTTGCTCTTGTAATCTGCCTAGTAACAGTCTATAAATAGCTCCTTTGTCCATCTGGCGCATGCCCAGACTTGACCACATCTGTTATCAGTTAGTCCTTGTTTGACCATGTTTTCGCGGGCTCAGGAAATTGTTAACTCCGCCTATATATTGATCCTGTATCGAAAATGTCCATAAATGGTAATGAATTTTGCTCTATGTTGTATCCACCCACTTATGAGCCCCTCTGTTGTGTATAAAAGGGGACCATGTACGCAAGTTCTTTGTGCTACTCTATACAATACTGAAGAGTGTTGTGTAGGTTGTAGGACTACCCTTAAGGGTAAATAAACTCTGTATTTGCAGTTTCCGTGCCAACTTTCTTCTAGCTTTTGTTACAGGAGGGCGAACCCTTGTATTTTGCAGGCCTAGCTGGGGCTTGTATTCATCAATTGGCGCCCAACGTGGGGCTCATCGGCGACTCGGATGCTCGAAGGACTGGTCGTGACGATGGTGAGGAATTTGGCCGGGGATGTGATCACTGCCAGCGGCGTCTTTTAGTCCTGCCATCCCGAGGTTTCTTCCTTCCCTTCCGAGCTGACCATCTGGGTGGCGCCGGTCCTCGACTGAGACCTCTTCTGTCGGTTTGCCGTGTGATAGCCGTTTGGGCGAATTTTGTTACTTGGCAGTTGGAATCTGGACACTCTTGATTGGTAAGAACCGTTGTACGGTACTTGCTCCGAGTTTTTGAAGCCTGGGTTGGCTATTTGAGTTTGATTTGTGATGACCGGTCATATTTTGTATTGATTACTGTGAGAATATATGCGTTGCAACACATATAGGCAGGTAATGTGGAGATATTTCTCCGGAGTTGTTTAAATTTGAACGGCATAACGTTTAAGTGCCATTTTTGATAATACTGCATGTTTTGCATTATTTTTGAGCATGCCTGCTTTTAGCGCACTCCGTAAGTGGTGCTGCTGCTTTGGAAACCGGTTAAATCTTGAGGAATCTGCTCCAGCCCCCCCGGAGGGGACTCCTAATAGGGATATGTATGTGAAGCATGGTCTTTCCTGTACAGCACAGTGTGGAGGAAATACACAAAAAAGGATCCTGAGTTACGATGGCCTTTGTATGGATCGTTTGATATGCGTAAGATTGAGTATGTGGAGCAGTGTATGTGTAAACTGCGTGCTCGGCAAGACATGTTTGAATGTGTACGGTTATGGGTGAAGGAAGTGCGTGAGCGGGAGAAACGTGAGAAAGCACTGATTGATAAAGAGCAACGGAAAAATGATCATGTGAGAACGCAGGAAGCGAAACGTCGGGAGGAAAGAGAACTGGCGGAGAGACAAGAGAAAGAGCGTAGGCTGCAAGTATCGGGTCAATATGCTGTCCGCCAGCCACTTTATCCTGTCCTTACTAATCTTGAAGATGATTTTCATTTATTAGATCGCTCTCCACCCCCTTATGTTGGCGCGTCTGCCCCGAGGTCACAGGATTCTGGATCGGTTTCGGATAAGGTAGACACGCGGTCCATGTTATCAGCTGATCGTATGGGTGAGCTTCGGAAAATTTCTTTTCGTGCGCTTAAGGGCAAGCTATCTCTAACTGAATTATTGGCATCTTTGGACAGTTGGCAGAATAGGGAAAAGTTATATTTTGTTGAAACTTTTTCTGATGAAGTGGTTACTGCCTTTCGGAAGTATTCTGATGTTTTTGAGCCTGATGATATAGTATTAGATTCTAAAGCATTACGTAACGGTGTTTTTTCTCCCTCTAAGGTACCCGATGCGGTCTGACGGCTGTTTACATTGCGGGACGCAATGCTTGAACTTAAAGAGAAAGCGCGCCAAAAGACAGGGGAGGAGGAGCTATTGAATCCACATGTCGGCGGGAAACAGTCGTCTACCTCCCATTCAGATAAGAGTGAACTAGTGCATGCTAAACCGATGCGAGAGGCGGCACCTTTGTATGTTCCTCCTAAAGGAGCGGGTACTAGTTCAGACATGTCTTCCCCTGATGCTAGGGGATATTTCGTGTATAATTGGGTTTATACTCCCTGGCATCAGACTGATGTCATGGCAAAAAATTCCGGAAAGCCATTAGAAACAATAAAAAACGTTTCTACGCGGACTCGATTCTCCAAGCAGAACAGTCGAGCAAACAAGTCTTCAAAGTGGTACAGTCATTCTTCAAACCTAAATGCATTGAAAGAGAGGTTGTCCCCACGGCTATGCTATGTGAGCAAATTTCAGAATACTTTGATCACAAAATTAAAAAAGTGTACGACTCTTTTGGTCCAGTAATAAAAACTGTGAAGCAGGACACAGCGATCAATGGTGAGCTAGGAGAGACCCTCACCCAGTTCAGGCATATCTCCCTGAATGAGGTAAGACATGAACTCAGCCGCTGTAAATCCGGCTCCCCTGACGACCCCTGTCCAGCTAAAATATGGAGTGCCATAGCTGACTCGGTAGCTCCCACACTGCAATGTATTTGGAACTCTTCCATCACATTAGGCGTTTTCCCAGACATCTGGAAGCATGCTACTCTCCTTCCCCTAAAGAAAAAACCAAATGGGGACCCAGATGACCTCACGAATCTCCGCCCAATATCCCTCCTAGCCGCCCCGGGAAAAATGCTGGAAAAAGTTATACAACGCCAACTGAGTAATTTTGTGGAAACCAGCAACATTCTACATGAAACCCAATCTGGCTTTCGGCCCGGCTTTAGCACAGAAACAGCGCTCATAGAGGTAGCCGAGTCAGTGAGGTGGTCGATGGACGCAGGAGAATCAGCAATGCTGGTACTCCTGGATCTGTCGGCCGCCTTCGATACGGTGGACCACGCCAGATTACTCAGCCGGCTGGCAGAGATAGGCATTCATGACAGAGCGCTGGGGTGGATAAACTCCTACCTATCTCAGAGAACGCAGAAGGTGGCACTAGGGACGATTTCTTCCACACCCAAAACCCTCAGCTGTGGAGTCCCGCAAGGATCGGCCCTCAGCCCTCTCTTGTTCAACATCTATCTGGCCCCCCTATTCACGCTAATTGCCAACTGGGGTGTCAAGGCAATCTCATATGCCGATGACACCCAGTTGGTATTTCCTTACTCTGAGATGACGCAGGACTCTTTCTCAAACTTTAAAGGCTGTCTCCAGGACATTGCTCACTGGATGAACACTAATAAACTAAGACTTAATGCCAATAAAACCGAAGTCATTTTCTTCGGCAAGGGTCCCACTCCCGCCCCTGATCTCTGGTGGCCTTTGGAGATGGGCCCCCCCCCCTCTCCCAGTCACTCGGCAAAAAACCTCGGAGTGAGATGGGACGATAAAATGTCTTTTACATCCCATATCCAACAAGTGGCCGGATGCTGCTTGAGCAAGCTAAGAAACCTCCGAAAAATTCTTAGACTTCTACCGGAGAGCTGTAGGAAAACGGTCGTCCATGCAACTGTCACCTCACGGCTGGACTATGCCAATGGTTTGTACCTGGGCCTCCCAAAATTCCTGACTCACAAACTACAGGTAGTTCAAAATGCGGCTGCGAGACTGCTACTGCGAATCCCTTTCAAGCAGTCAGTCTCTCCGCATCTTCAAACCCTGCATTGGCTGCCAGTGGCCAACCGAATAAAATTCAAAGCTCTGACGCTTGCGTTCAGATCTTTACATGGCTCCTGCCCACATTACTTAAAAAAACGCCTTCCAAAATACGCCCAAAGCCGCGCATTACGGTCCAATGACCGTGTCCAATTGGTCGTCCCGCGAGCAAAAAAGGCTCGACTTGGCGGTCGAACCTTTTCAGCAAATGTCTCCGCTTTGTGGAACTCCCTGCCACAAGCAATCCAACAGGCCCCATCCGAACCCGGTTTTAAGAAGATGCTAAAAACCTGGCTCTACACCCATCCACGCTAGTTCTCCTTCCTTTTTTGCCCAGGTTTACTGTGTTCTACTAGCGCCGGGACACCTCCTCGTGAGGTAGCTGTTCGCGCTGTATAAAATCCAATATTATTATTATTATTATTATTGAAGAATGCATTGCCTGACCCCCGCAAGAATCCAGCGGCCTTTTACGAAGAGGTCGAAGGGGCCTTGAATTCTTGTACTATGACTTTAGCAGATATAGATTTGTTCTTTGGGCTCATTTTACCACCGGATATGTGGCGATCTGTGCGGAAGGTGGATGATCAAGCCGCTTTTAAGGCCAAATGGTCTGAGATTGAGGATGAGGATAGGGAGAGAAAGCCCGCGCAAAAACCGCCCCAGCTTATTTTAGATCTCCCTGCTGCTATTTTGACTAAGTTGAAAATGATTATCCCCCCTAAAAAGATTGACTGGAATATGTTAGCCTCGTGTAAACAGAAGGTTGATGAATCAGTTTCAGACTTCTTTACGCGCTTTGAGGAAACATTTCATGATTTCAGTGGTCAGTCACTTACAGATGATACGGGTCGACATCTTTTTGTTGATAAATATGTGGCGAATTTATTACCGGGAATAGCAGCTCAATTAAAAGCGAGTGAAAGTTCTTGGTCCACCTCATCTCCAGCATCCCTCCTGACTATGGCTCAGTATTACAAGTGTCAGGAACAAGAAGTGAAGGGACATGAGGACAAGAAATCGAAAGATTTGAAAACTAAGGTGATGTTAGCGCAGGTGTATGGTCCGCCTCGGCGGGATGTTGAGAGAGGTAGAGGAGGCTTTTATGGTCCCCCTTCGGGTCGGTCGGATGTTAATAGAAATCAATGTGCGTATTGCAAACAGTTGGGTCATTGGGCCAGGGATTGTCCGGTATTATATGCACCCCGTCAGGGACGTGGTCAGGGAGTGTCGAGAGGTAGAGGGGGCTTTTCGAATTTTAGAGGGAATTCCAATGATCGGGCTCGATTTGAGCCTAACGTGCAGCAACGAGATAGACCTAATGTGTTTGATCGGCTAAATCAGTATCAAATGTCTGGGAATGACCGCCCTGGGTACCATGATTCGCAGCATGCATAGAATTGCGTTGGGTGGGGGTTGGAATCAGTTGAAGTGCCGGTTGATCAGAGGGGTCCTTATGTTACAACAAATGTTCTGGGTTCTCCTGATCGGTTCCTAGTTGATACAGGAGCTACTCGCAGTGCGCTGTCCAAACAATTGGTTCCGAGGGCTCCCCCATCTGGCATAATGGTTACATCGGTAGGGTTTGATGGTACACTCTCTCGAAGCCCTCTATCCCAACCCCTTGCATTTCATGTTGACCAATTTTCTGCACCCTGTCCGTTTTTGCTTGCCCCGAACACGCCTGACAACATTATGGGTCTTGATATGCTTAAGCACTTTAGAGCTACGATCCGCTGCTCCCCTACTGGAGTACGTGTGATCTTAAACGATAATCACCCCATGCCAGGACGGATGTGTGTGGTTGCAGAGGATACTGTATTAGCTCCTCTCCCTCGTACTTTGTGGGCCACTTCGGATACTGATGTGGGACAGATGGTGATTCCGCCTGTACACATTAGTGTCAAGGAGGGTGCTGTGTTACCACGCCTCCCTCAATATCGTATTTCCCAGGAGGGGGAGGAGGCACTCATACAGATTGTGCAGGATTTGATCAAGGTGGGAGTAGTGGAGGAAGTTCCGTACAATGTCTGCAACAGTCCTATTTTACCCATTTTGAAGAAAGATACCGATACTAGGGTTTATCGTTTTATTATTGACTTAAGGGAGGTGAATAAGATAGTGATACCTCAGTATCCAGTGGTTTCTGATATCACGACGTTGCTTACTCTGGTCCCGCCAACGGCGACCACATTTTCGGTTATCGATTTGAAAAATGCTTTCTTTTCGATTTCTATTCATCCTGATAGCCGGTATCTTTTTGGCTTCACTTTGAATAATCGGTCCTACAGATTTTTTAGAGTCCCGCAGGGTTATACAGAGAGTCCTAGCATTTACAGTCAAGCATTGAAAAGACAATTGGATTCCTTTGTTCTGCCTGATGGTGTAGCTCTTATACAATATGTCGACGACATCTTGTTGGCGGCCGACACTCCTGAGCTATGTGAGAAGTGCGCGTTATCCTTGCTTTCCTTTTTGGCATCTCACAATCACAAAGTGTCGAAGAAGAAACTGCAATTTTGTAGACCAAAGGTGACTTATTTGGGTCACCTTTTGTCTAAGGAGGGGCGTGCACTCACACCAGATCGTATTCAAGCAATTTTGGACACGCCAGTACCTTCCACACAGAAGGACGTGCGTGCATTTTTGGGTCTTGCTTCTTTTTGTAGGCAATGGATATTGGGGTTTTCACATATAGTTAAGCCATTATTAGCACTTTTGACAAAAGATACCCCAATTCCTCTTCCCTGGCTAAATGTGTGTGAAATTGCCTTTCAGCAATTGCGACAAGCCCTTTGTTCAGCACCAGTGTTAGGTACCCCTGATTATACGAAGCCTTTTACATTGTATGTACATGAGAAAGATGGATGTGCATTATCAGTTTTAGTGCAGATGCACGGTGACAAGCAGCGCCCTTGTGCATATTTTTCAGCCATACTTGATCCTGTTGCCCGAGCATTGCCTGGTTGTTTTTGCTCGGTTGCGGCGACAGCTGTGTCAATACGCCAAAGTGAGGGAATTGTGTTATCTCATAAGCTGTTGGTATTAGTTCCCCATGCTGCTGATGCCTTGCTTAATCAGACAAAGACGCAGCATTTGACCAGTGCTCGTTTAACGGGATATGAATTGACGCTTTTGGCTCCTCATATTACGTTGAAGAGGTGTGCAACGTTAAATCCAGCCACATTGTTGCCGTTCCCGGAAACTCAGTCTGAAGCACGAAAAGCACATGACTGTATTCTTGTGACTGAGGAACAGACAAAGGGTCGTATTGATCTCCAGGATACTCCCTTTACAGATGTTGATGGAGAACTATGGGTGGACGGATCATGCCTGAAGCTACCAGATGGTACGACTTCAGCAGCGTATGCAATTACCACATTACAAACAATAGTGGAGACAGCACGCATACCGCAGAAATCAGCTCAAGCAGCGGAACTGATAGCATTAACACGAGCATGTGAGCTCAGTGCAGGATTGTGTGTGAATGTTTATACAGATAGCCGCTATGCCTTCGGAGTAGCGCACGATTTTGGCCTACTCTGGAAGGAAAGAGGGTTTCTAACGTCACATGGAGCACAGATAATGTATGGAGAGTTAGTTCGCAACCTTTTGACTGCATTAACATATCCAAAGAAGATTGCTATAGTTAAATGTAGTGCCCATAAAAAGGTGGTTGATAAAGTTGGAGAAGGGAATGCTTTGGCAGACCGGGTGGCACGAGAGACTGCGATGCAGCCTGACTCTATTGCAATGTATGTTGTGAAGTCACAGGCAGAAAGATGGCACGATGCTAGAAGAGAAGTGCTGGAGATACAGAGGACTGCTTCCGATAAGGAACGGGAGCAGTGGTCCAATGATGGAGAAGTAGATGATGAAGGGTGTTGGAGAAATAAGCAGATGGATAAATGGAAGTTACCCACAGCTTTCGTACAACCTATGGTTCAGATGGCACATGGACTAGCGCATGTCGGAGCTTCCGCAATTGTAAAATTACTCACACGAGTTTGGGAGCATCCGGAGATCGCTAGCACATCAAAGAGGGTAGTGCAGACTTGCATGATTTGCCTGAAGTATAACCCAGGAAAGGGTACACGAACTCCAGCAGGAGGATTTGCAACACCTACTGCACCCTTTGAGGTTTTGCAGATGGATTACATTCAGCTTGAGCGCTGTAACAATCTGAAGTATGTTCTAGTAGTGGTTTGTGCCTTCAGTAAATGGGTTGAGGCATACCCTACGAAAGACAATACTGCAATGACTACAGCCAAGATGCTATTGAAGGAGTTCTTCCCTCGATATGGTGTTTGTAGATTGTTGTGGAGTGATAACGGACCTCATTTTATAGCAGACGTTATCAAGTATGTCCTGAAAGGACTGGGAATTACCCAGAAATTTCATGCAGTGTTTCACCCTCAGTCTGCGGGATTGGTTGAGAAATATAACGGTACTTTGAAGCTTATGATCGCTATGATCCAAGCTTCGACTTCTTTGACTTGGCCAGACGCTTAACCGCTGGCATTATTGTCAATTAGATCGATACCGTATTCTCGGACCGGTCTCACGCCATATAAGATCGTGTTTGGACGCCCAATGAATATTTGGGGACCACCGAAACCGAAGTCAGTGTATGATGTACCTTGTGTAATGATGAATGATTATCTGGCACAGTTAACGGATAATTTGGTTTCTATTCATCAACAGGTTCGAGAAGCGCTCCCTGATCGGTCCACAGGTGAAGGACATAACCTCCGGCCTGGAGACCATGTTATGATCAAGGTGTTTGAAAGGACGAACAGTCTGGAGCCGAGATGGGTAGGTCCTGAGCAAGTCTTGCTCGCAACGAGGACAGCTGTGCGAGTCTCCAATCGGAAGAACTGGATCTACTCCTTGCACTGTCGTAAGGTGCCACCTGGATTAGTGGAGCCTGCTGTATTGACCGACCATCGAGAAATCCTGACTGCAGAGAAAGGCCGTGCTGTGGAACCGAATGACACTGAGGAGCTCTTTCCGGACCAAGCGATTCCTGGAGGAAGAAGATATCATCTCAGACCGAGGAAGTGATTCCTTTTCGGTATCAAGACACGTTGTCAGAACGGCCCTTAGGTTAGTGAAATGGAGAGCCAATGAGGCAAGGGGGGGGGATCAGCCCTGCATTAGTGTAGTGACACCCGTCTTGGCCCGCTGGTGAAGAAATCAACGGCTGCCTAAGGGAAAGAGTTCTGACAACCTTTTAGTTTCAGGAAGATATTGACTTTTTCCTACAAAATGGAGAAGAAGAAGATTTTTTGTGTGACAAGTTTCATTACCATTAAAGCTATTGTTGGTATAACCACGTGGTTTGTCGAGGATGTGACTCCTGCCCGTGAGTTGCTTGTTTTGACTACTCCAGTGCCTGAGGAGCACTACTTTTACACCCTTCCGTATCAAGAATTGAAGCATCATCAGTCTTATTTGAATAATACTTTTATCCAGATGTTGCATCATACCCATGTTGCTACAAATGCTACGAACTGTTGGATATGTGGTATGATGCCAGCTCATCAGAAGAAAGGAGGAACGCCGTTTATACCTCTTCCTTTCTCTCATAATGGCTCTTGTAGAGCATGGTACACTTTGCTTTTTGCCACACGGAATCCTACAGTGGGACGATTACTTTTTAGACTTAATAGGGAATGTCATCAAGATAAAGAAGGCTATCCACAAGCGAATGGGACAATATGGGAGTGGGAAGAATATCGACCAGATAATGAATCAATCCCCTACATCTTCACGAACACTAGAGACATTGTCGGAAATGAGAAGTTTGTAATTCAAGTGGCACAAGCTCAAGCGGACCTGTGTGTCCAGAGTGTGGGTCATATTCCTGTTGGTGTTAGTGACTGTATTATTGTTTTGAATATAGATGGATTAAATAATAGTACTTTCTTAGCTTCCCATAATACGTACTTCATATGTGGGAATAAAGGTTATTATCGCTTACCAGCCGGCTGGTCCGGAGTATGTTATGTAGCGTTCTTATTACCCCCTGTATTCTTAGCGCCTGCATCCTATCATAAAGATTTGAAGTTATTGAATAATGTAACTGTAAATAGATATAAACGTACTCTATCTATTGATGATGTTGACCAAACTGACACTAGCTTACAGCAGCATGTTGATTTTAACTTAGGATTGTTTTTCTTTGTTGGAGCTGCCCTAAATAGTAGGAAAGTTCGACGATTAACGAGAGTTGTAGAGGCTGTAACGAATCAAGCTGCTGCTGCTCTTGGGAATCTTACGGAAGAATTACAAATCACTAGAATTGTTGTGTTACAGAATCGTATGGTATTAGATGTTATGTTAGCAGACAGAGGTGGAGCATGTAGAATTATCGGAAGTAGTTGTTGTGTATTCATTCCTGACCACACGCCATCAGTCTATAACGCTATTAATAAATTGCATAAAATCGCAGCTGAGATTCATACAGAAAATGGCACTTGGACCTTTTCTGGATGGTTTTGGGCATTGATCACATGGGGATGGAAAGTTTTAACTGGTCTCTGTATTATTGTAGCAGTTCTGTTTTTCTGTTGCATCTGTGTTCAGTGTGGTCCTTTACTCTGTTCTTTGTGTGTGTCATTTTGTATTCCTGATAAGAAAGCTATTGCCAATGTCACCTATCAGAAATACTTAAACAAGGAGGTGGAAGAGATGATGAATATTGATGATTATCCTAATAAGCCGAATGTCTTCAGTAAATGCTGAAAGGGTCGTCTGTTGAAAACTAAAACAGCGATATGATTAAGCATTCACTGAAGACATGAATTCTCTACAGTCAAAACGTGTTTCTTGTCTTATGTTGACTAATATACGGATTCCATTTTGTATTGTCATGTCTCCACGTGCTTTGCGCGAGAAGAGCCCTACCTTTTCGCTAGTTGCTCTTGTAATCTGCCTAGTAACAGTCTATAAATAGCTCCTTTGTCCGTCTGGCGCATGCCCAGACTTGACCACATCTGTTATCAGTTAGTCCTTGTTTGACCATGTTTTCGCGGGCTCAGGAAATTGTTAACTCCGCCTATATATTGATCCTGTATCGAAAATGTCCATAAATGGTAATGAATTTTGCTCTATGTTGTATCCACCCACTTATGAGCCCCTCTGTTGTGTATAAAAGGGGACCATGTACGCAAGTTCTTTGTGCTACTCTATACAATACTGAAGAGTGTTGTGTAGGTTGTAGGACCACCCTTAAGGGTTAATAAACTCTGTATTTGCAGTTTCCGTGCCAACTTTCTTCTAGCTTTCGTTACAGGAGGGCGAACCCTTGTATTTTGCAGGCCTAGCTGGGGCTTGTATTCATCAGCTCCATAGATGGGACACATGTGGCTTTGGTACCACCACAAGCAAATGAACAGACATACAGAAATACTAAACATTTTCACTCCATCAATGCTCTGGTGGTACGTCTGCCTGACATGACAATCTCACATGTCTGTGCACGTTTCCCCAGATCCACACACAACGCATACATCATGAGGAATAGTAGGATCCCACAGATGGTGTCCCAGCTGCAAAACCAGCGTGTCTGGCCTGTTGGTGTGTAATGTCTGTTTACCTTGTGTGCTCTTTGTATCCCTGGTTTTAACCTTCTTATTAGAACCATGATATGTTTCTTTGTTTGTATGTAGGTGACTCCAGATACCCCAACATGCCGTGGTTGCTGACACCACTCAGGAACCCTGTTACCCCTGCTTAGATATGTTATAATGAGGAACATGGGCGGATCAGGCGAGTGATAGAGCAGACATTTGGACTACTGAAAAGCAGATTCCACTGGCTGGACCGGACAGGAGGGGCCTTCCAATATGCACCTGAAAAGGTGTGTAAGATCATCATTGTGTGTTGCATGCTACACAACCTGGCAGTGAGGGAAGAGCTAACTCTCATCCAAGATGATGACAACCAGCAGCCTCCAGAAGGGAAGGATCGAGCCCTGGGTCATGTTGCCAGTGATAATGAGGGTGATGTTCGGAGCTAGCTCATCGACAACTTTTTCTCATAACTGTGAGTATACAGTGATGAGTTGACTCGGCTCTTTTCTTTGCCTGACATGTGCATGTAGTGCAATGTCTCTGCGTATGTGTGGCTCCATGCTACTTGACCTGATCCTTGCAGTTTTGTGCGTTGAGTTACTATGTTCTCCATTACACTGTTGCCATGTGTCCTGGGTTGTTGCCATGAATCAAGTGACTTGTTTGTGGAATGTGTATTGGAGATGTATGCAGGTATTTAGGTATTTCAATACTGTTCTCTGTCTGTCCTTCACAGGGCCCTTTGGCTGTTGTCTGGTGTTATGTGACCTACAGAACACACAATGCTGTCACAGAGTGCAACTTTTCTTTGAATCCGAATAAGGTGCCACACAAACCTGTGCTGACATTTCTGACCCTCTTGGTTGCTCTGTGCGCAATGTCAAGATGCGGTTACCTTGCATCTGTTGTTGAGGCAAAATGGTGTTATTGTGTAATAAACCTGTACTCCACATTGGGGGTGCCTCGTCTGTATACACACATCAAACATTCCTTGGCATACTATACCTGTTGCGAGATTGCCACTTTCTCAGAATGAGTTTAGTGTTTGTGCATTTTGGTATCTTTTCATTTCACAATAGTGGAGGCAATGAGTATGTGTGGCATGGAAATGTTTTGTTGTGTTGACCTTGCATTGTGTATCTCTCATATGTGTCACATCTCCATGACTCACAAGACTGTGTTTTAATTGCTCTAGTTGTTTTCCTGAACAGTATTTGCTTAGCAGGTCATCATCTCTATGTCACAAACCAAGTTAAATTCACCACAGAGGCAAGTATTACATGATCATGATTTAATTTATATGCATGTGTGAAATAGTACACAAAATTGATAGTGCTGTACAGTGTGATATAAATCCAATGTTCACAGAGGAGTTGTTGGTGTTGGTAGATTAAATTTTCAGAGCCAAATCCACAGTCATTTGAGTCATTGTTCCAACTTAGACCCTCCATCCCATGTAGGAGAGTTCTATGTCAGTCAACAAGGTGAACACTTTGCACACAATGGAGGATATCAGATGCAGGTGTTCACTTCCTGGTGGGTATGCATGGCCATCTGTCTCTCAATTGCCCTTCTTCGGACATCCCCTCTTCTTCTTTTCAGGGGGACCCTCAGGTGCAGGCGGCAGTGGTGCTGGGGACTCTGCGTCAGAGTCCTCATCCCTCCCTGTGGCAGTTGCAGGTGTTGTGGCAACAGATGTAGTGGTGTAGTGGGCACACAGGGAGGTGTGGTCATGTTGTCAGCAATCTGGTGGAGGCATGTGAGTATGTCCCTGTGCACCGCAGTGAGGTCATCCATCTTATCCATGTTGGACTCCATCCAGGACATGTGGGTCTCCACCCTGGACATGTGGGTCTCCACCCTGGACATGTGAGAGTCCATCCTGGACATGTGGGAGTCCATTTTGGAAAAATGGGCAGCCTGCTGATGTTGTATGTCCTTGAGGATCCCAATGACCTGGCCAAAGTCTCCGGTGCATTCTCGGTATGCATTTGTGATGCGTCCTAACTGTGGGTCATCTTGTGCAGCAGCACCATCTTAAGGACATGACCTCACCCCGTGCATCCTCACACCACCCCTACCCACACAAGCAGGACCTGCCATTGCAGGCACAGACAACACTGAGCCTCCTTCACTGTTGACAGTGGTGTTGTTGTCCGCCAACTCCGGACTGCCCTGTGTAGCTGGGCCGTCAGTGTTCTCTTGCCTTGGTCTATCCGTGTTGGTAGAGGTCATCTGGGTGTTGGCAGATGTAGCAGGAGTGGTCGCAGGGGGTGCTGGAGTTACAGGTGCTGGTGCTGCATGCTGATCCACACCGGAGGGACCAGGTCATTAATCTTCATCCGAAGAGGACTGAGAAACATCCATAGCTCAGGGTCAACCAGAGTCTGGGACTGGGATTCTTGTTCTGTTCCTGCAGCGTCCCCAGCAGGCCCTGTGGGTAGGAGAAACACACAATGCATGTTGTGGTTATGCACACATCAACGGATCACACACATTACAGTTGCTATTGTACTTCATGATGAGTGTATGTACATTGCATCGTCCTCAATTGTCACAGACAGAGGCCTATATTGGTTAAAGACTTTGTAATTACTATGGGAAGCATTTTGATGAGCACGTATAGCTTTGTGCATGATAAACTCATGTATTGATTCATTGACTGTACATAGCCATTGAAACTCAAGTTACACCCTGGGCCAGACACAGGTGTGTAGTTTTTTTCTACATTTGTGCTTTCCCATTGACATACGTGCACTTCCTCTTACAAAGTGTGGCAAGATCTGTGTATGTGTGCTGCCATTTGTGCATATATTTTTCCATCACATTGGTGTGTCACACATCATAGTCACAGTTAGGTATGTATGTGATGAATTGAGAGGTACTTTTTGGGTGTATGTGTTACTAGTTCTCATCTCATTGCACTCATGTGATTGTGTTACCATTGCAAATGAGGCTGCTGCTGAGGTTTGTACGTGATGACGTCATTTATCTTGTCCATGTCCTCCATGGAAAGAGGAGTCAGGCAAGGCTGCTTTCTTGCTCTTCCATGCTAATTACAGTGGAGTCCAGAGGTTTGTGTGTTTGTGTTATGGTGCTGTAAGTTGTACGCCTCCTTCAAACCAGTCCAGATTACTCCTTGTGTGGAAAGTGTAAATGACAGTGAGGGGAGTGTAGTGGCATGGATGCAGAGAATGCTGCATGATGTAGGATTTGAAAGCAGCTCACTGCAGCGCTTTATGTAAATGACACCATGCAACAGTGTCCGCTATCTTTCTGTGGCCATTCCATTCACTGTCAGGTATCCCTTGTCAATGATGTATATGTAGCTTTGTGTGTGTATTGATGTGTGCTATGTTTGCATCTCACCACTTGTCCTGACATCCACACACCTTCACAGCCAGCCCAAGGAGCGCCCCTGGGACAATGCATACCCAGACAGTGAATTGAAATGTACAGTTAAGATGGATGAGAGTGTGAACATGTGTGAGAGTGCCAGTGCCTAGGTGTGACTTGTGGCCAATTCATACATCACCCCCAGGGCATTTAATTTTACTGTCATGAACTGACTGGTCCCACGAGTGCAACTTGCTCTGGCTGAGAAGGTGTGTGTAGAGCAGGCCTTGCGAGCAGTTGGAGTCATTGCAGAACCTCCTCCTCCCCCAGAGCCCAGAAAATCCCCCATGAACCATGCTTCCATTACAGGGAGTCTAAGTTTACGTTCAAGGTGTCTGACAGTGGTGTCCTGGTGTGAGTTTATGCACAACTCCCAAAAGGGCCTTGTGCTCCCTGCACCAGAGGCCAGTGTCAGCCATCTTGACAGTACTTTTCCACTCCCTGTGAGGTGAGCATGGTGCATAGTGGTATTCCTGGGCCACGTGGAGGAGGACTGTTGACTGTGACTACAACTCCCATCATGCTTTTGGCTACACCCACCTTCCCAGCAATCCGTACTTTCCTTCCTGTGACGCAGCTTCCCTGTTAGTGAGTGATGCAGTGCTGTAAAGGTGTCTGACAGTGGTGTCCTGGTGTTTGTTTGAGCACGACTCTCCCAACAGGGCCTTGTGCTCCCTACACCAGAGGACAGTGTCAGCCATCTTGGCAGTACTTTTCCACTCCCTGTGAGGTGAGCATGGTGCATGGTGGTATTCCAGGGCCATGAGGGAGGAGGACTGTTGACTGTGACTACTACTCCCATCATGCTTTTGGCTACACCCACCTTCCCAGCAAACCCTAGCTTCCTTCCTGTGAATCAGCTTTCCTGGGAGTGAATATGTGCAAACAAGATGGCTGCTGCATGTGCCTGGTATTTGTATCCCATTGCCTTGCTGTGAGTTTGTGCTGAGTTTCGTAATATTTGTGAATGGTGAGCTTTCCAGTTACATTGCAGGTATGTTGTTAGTTACAATCTGAATTTAAACACAGATCCCGCCATGGATTGGTGCTCCTCAGCCCAGGGCCCAGTGCCAGGCATCTTGGATGTGGATTTACCATGAGTCTTAGGTTGATCATATTCCCAGGGGTGGTGTTTTGTGTTGGTGGGAGTGGGGTGTGTGTGACAGGGCCTGCTGATAGATGTGGTAGAGCTGGCACTCCTCCTCCTCCACAGTCCAGATAGACCACCATGAACCATGTTTCCATGACAGTGAGTCAGGCTTTACAAGGTGTCAGGCAGTGGGGCCTGGTGTTTGTTTGAGTACGACTACCAACAGGGCCTTGTGCTGCCTACACCACAGGCCAGTGTCAGCCATCTTGGCAGTACTTTTCCAATCCCTATGAGGTGAGCATGGTGCAAGGTGGTATTCCTGGGCCATATGGGAGGTGGACTGTTGACTGTGACTACGATTCCCATCATGCTTTTGGCTACACCCACCTTCCCAGCAAACCCAACCTTTCTTCCTGTGTCTTTGCTTCCCTGGGAGTGAGTGGAACTGTGCTGGCAAGATGGCTGACAGTGTTTGTTGGTGTTTTGAGCCAAAGCCTTGCTGTATTTGTTAGTAAGTTTGTACATATTGTGACATAGTTACATGTTACTCTGAGATTGCAGGGATTGTGTTTATCTAACTGGCATTCACATCACAGGATATTTAGCTTTGGGTTGATATGGCTTTGCTAACAGTGAATGGTTTCACTGACCCCCTGACAGTGATGTCTGTGGGTGTGTATTGCCTCACACTTTTGACCGTTTATGTACTCACCAGGCTCTGGTATTCCTGATAATCCATGGATGCCCTTCAGTGGAAGGATGGCCCACACCTTCTCCTCCCAGGACGTGAAGTATGTAGGTTTTGCAGGAGGGCCACTGCCGGGCTGCTGGCTCAGGGCATGGTCTCTGCCAATCAGCTTCTTGACCCTCCTTCCCACATCATAGTACCTGTTCCTGATGTCATCCATTGTGTACAGGCAAGGTGCTTGTGCGTTCACCTTGTTCACAATCCTCTCCCACATCTTGGTTTTCTGGGACATGGGGGTCTGTTGGACCAATGTGCCAAACAACTGTGGCTCTACTCTGAGAATTTCATCTACCATGACTTCCAATTCCATATCTGTGAACTTTGGATTCTGGTTTGGAGGCATGGTGATGGGTGGTGGCAGAGATGGATGTGTGTGTGTGAGTGTGAAAATGAGGGTGAGTGAGTGTAAGGGAAGCTGGGTGTTTGTGAGTGTGTTTTAGAGAAGTGCTAGTGGTGTAAAAGGTTGTGTGGTGGGTGAGTTGTGTGTGGGTCTCTCAGTACAGTGTGGTAGCATTCTCTGCTGGCTGTTCTGTTGAATTTGCAAAGGATCATGGTTAGGATTTTGGGTCTTTATGTAGCTGGAGTTGTGGGTGTGTCTTATATGATTTTTTTTTCTTTGACAATGCTTGTTTTGTCTGTTTCTGTCTGTTTCTGTTGGCTTCAGTTGCGCATGATGAAGACGTTCAGTTGACCGCGACAGATGCTTTTCTCAGGATTTGCGGGGTTGTCTGTCTGTCACACTCACGTTATGCTATGTAGCAACGTTCGCGTATGAGTCTGTCGCGTCGCGCAGATGCTAGACTAGGTAGCATTGATCGCGTACGAGTCTCTGACGTCAGGCTGATGCTAACATATGTTGCATCGTTCGCGTACGAGTCTGTCGGTCGGAATACATTCCCGGGCCGTGTCGGTCGGACCGATTTATGACCGGAATCGGAATCGGGCCCTTAATGTGTGGTCTAGTTCTACATGCTTCAATATTCTTGACTGGGATGCTTAAGACATTTCCTATTTGATCAATTTTGGAACATTAATACCATAACTAACTATCTAAATTGACTGAGTCTATTATTGTGTATCTAGTATCTTCTTAGTTTGAAACTGTATTGAATTACTCTCTTAATCTGAATGCATTGTAGGGAAAACCAGAAAAACGTTTCAGAATATCAAGTTCTGCTTCTTCTATTTTGTGTAGCAGTAGCAAAAGCTTCTTTTTTGCATCATACTGGTTAGACTTAATTTCTTTAGAAGATTGGGTCTCTCCATTGCAATACTTTATTTTTACAGTATGGTCCTGAGAGTAGTGTGTTTGAATCTAATTTCAAACTTGTGAGTTAGTCACCAATTAATGGTCCTCATTAAGTGGCTGACGTTTGTCTTTTGGACATCCTAATTCTCACCCCTCCTATCAGCAGAGAAAGATTAATCAGAGGACCATTTGGCTCTGTGGTGAGGGTAATGCTGAAATCGGTCTCGCTTTAGGGTGGCCCAGTGCAGTTTGAGGTATAGATGAGTAAATAGTAGGGGTGGGCGGAATTTGCAAAGTTGTCCTACACAAATTATCATGAAATTGCGCTAAATCTCCGCGAGCATGCTTTTCCCGCCCGTTCGCGATGTGTTTTGCGTGCTCGCGATCACTAACTTGCCGTTCGCGATAAGTATTTCCTGTTCGGGAATGCGTATTATGTGTTAGCGACACTTTGTGCGGGCTCGTGGGGGAAATATAGAGCGAACTTGCCCACGTGGTCGCAATGGGCATGGCCATCTTGTTTTTCACTCTATTGCTATGGTTCTGGGCCTGCTTTTCAATCCTCCCCGTATCTTTTCAATCCTTTGTTTGTGTAAACTTTTTTTGATGTTTTTTTATTATCTATCTCTCTATTTTCCTGATTCTATGTTTTGAGTTTTTCAATACTTTTTCACTCTTTTTCTATTACCTGCTTTTTTCATTTCTTTTATTTACTTTTTTCATTCCTACCTTTTTTTTTCCGCCCCGTCCTACTACCAAGAACCATGGCAAAGGGCCGCAGGGCTCGTAGCCGTAGCCACAGCAGCGACCGCCTTCCTTGCGGAAGGCGGTGCCAACCCAGGGTGCAGCGACTGGCCTTATTCGATGAGGCCGAGGTGGTCGCACTGGTTTTTTTTGTGCAGCGCCACCTCCCCTTAACTCTGGCAGCAGGCAGCAGGCCTGGGTCTGGGTACTGGCTCCGGGAGTGTCAGCAGCGTTGGGGATAGGTACGCCGGGCAGTGTTTCACTGCTCTGGTGTCCGGTGCACCCAAAACCAGTTGACGCACCGGTGGTCCGATATCCTGGACCGGGAGCAGGACCTGCTGGACGTGCTAGGAGTGGAGGTCCCGGCGCTTGGTGAGTAGCTATTTAATATTACTACTTTGTGTCTGTTCTTCTGCTCTGTGTTATATATTGCAAATATATTTTTTTACCGACCAGCAAGAATGCTGCTGCTTACATTGCAGGTAAATTATGTTTAAAAATCTTCTGTGATTGTTATGACACAGGTTCTCGGCGCTACTAATCTTACTTGTTTGCAACTTTGCGCTCGCTTAGCGTGATTATGTAAGAGTTTCTTTTAGAGAACTGAAGTTAGAGATAGTGGTGGATTGATACTTAGGTTTAGTTACTTATTAGTATGAGTTGGTAATTTTTTACCGGTCTTCGTTACTCACCCTCTGTTACGTCACGTGCTGCTTTCCCCAGTCCTTAGTAGATCCTTTGGTAGTTTGTTTAGTGAGTGGTAATAGAGGCTTAGCACTAGCAGAACATTAGCAGCAACCAACCAACAATTTGTCCTGCATTTATGCATTTTTGAGGACTAAAATAACTGGAAATGCAGACTTAGTGGAAAATTGGGCTGCCTGGAAGAGGTGGGCTAGGTCAGGCGGTACTTAGGCTTAGTTGGTATTCTGGAATTAGAATGGAACACTGGATTAGTGTTGATAAATAATAACTAGTCGGTCCACAAATCCCCTGATCCTACTAGTAGACCAGATTAGATAGCTCAATTTTATTGCAATTATTGTTTCCATCCATGTTTTTTTGACCGTTTTTACAAATATTTTATTTGTTTCACACCAATCATCAATGTTTGTCTCTTTCTTTCTTATATCTTTCATGATCAGCATCCAGGGGCAACAAGACTGGGTCGGAGTCGGCGGGAGCAGCTGGCCAAGAACACCAGGCACAGGAGGAACAGGACCAGGACCGCTCCTCTATCGAGGGTTCTGCTGCTGGCCCCAGTAAGTCTTCCTGTTGTTAATATTAATAATTATTATTCCCTAACTTTTACTGCACCTTATTTTTTCCGAACTATTGTTTCTGTTTCCTAATGCAATTTTTTTTACCAATTTTTCTTCGATCTAGACTATCTGTTTCTAAATTCTTGTTATCCCTGCCTCTAACTGTCTCTGCTATGACTCTCTGTACTACCTCTATTCTGTCTGTAGCTAAGCTTGCCCAGTTGGCCACTCTTTATTTGAAAGGTTTTAAATAGAACTCAGATTCAACAATAGCTCTAGCCATTGAGTCCAGTCCTTTGGGTTGTCCTCTTCTACTACTTCAAGTCTTCTGAATCTTGAGGCTTTCTTAATCTTGAGGCTTTGACAATTCCCACCAACAAAATGCCTAACCAGATTTTACTATTTTTGATAGGATAGGGCATACTACTACTGTTGTAGGGATTCTGCACATACAGAACTTTGCACAAGAAAATAGGACGTTGGTGATGGGAGGTTGAACCTTCCTCACACCTCAATCAGAGAACCCACCACATTCCACTGACCGACTAGTTATAGACAGTGTCTCATTACTATTAGCTCTCTGAACTCCCCCATACCCAATGAGTAGCCAACCCAGATTAGAACACTCCCGACTTCTCAGTGGCGGAAGCAATGAACATGCACATTGCACACCCTTTCGCTCACTCACTTGTGTAAGTCCACACCAAATACCACAGAGTCTATGTAAGTTCAAAAGGTTTATTTTCAACTGGCAAGCTCTGTACGTTGTTCTATAATGCAGCACCAACAGCAATATGCATAAGATTAAAACAATAAACATTACACTTAGTTACAACAACTACAAGTAGAAGACAAAAGGCGAAATCATGATAACTGAACAGTGGTGGAAACACCACCCTTCCCTTGCTAGGAATATAGTTTATATAAAATTAAAAATGATGATCTCTGAGTGAATTCTGGGGACCCCTCACCTTAGAAGAACCCAGTACTGGTTACATCATAAGCTCTGCAAAGCTCTGGTTCGTAGGAGGGAATCTTCCGTCTGTTATGAGTAAAATGGTGCGAGTTAGTACTATTTTGCAAGCATTTCTCAGTCGTGCCAAAAAGTGTAGCATTTTTATGGATAAGCAATATGGACTAACACCAGATATCCATAAGAAAGTGGCTTGTTTTTCGACCTTGTATGCAGTGCTCATACAGTAGCAGTATGAGATCATGTGGGCTCAAAGGCGTCTTACGCTACAAGCTGCGAGGTAACGTGCGCAAAAATAAAAGACACAAAGGTAAAATGGTTGCATGGCTCGAGCTAGCTAAGCAAAGACTAGAATGACCCTAGGGACCATATAACACTATGAGTGTCTACTCTACTACCTGATTTGTACTAGTGATGTCTGTCGTATATGTATGTATTAACTTTTATTTCAATCTTGCTAGTGAAAAATAAGGGGAGGTGTATATGGCATCTAAAAAATGTGTTATGTTTTTTCTAGGCATACTACCGTCCACCAGTGCCGGAGCGAGCGGCGAAGGGGATGCGGCTGCTGAGGGAGGAGAAGAGGCGGCAGTTACAGGAGGAGCTGGAGGGGGGAGCCAGCAGCAGTGGCAGGCAGTGGTAAGTTATATTCCTAATCCTTACTTATTGACAATGCATTACACTCACTGCAAGCGTGTACTGTATACTGTACTGTTGAGACATATTAAGTAAGATGTCGTTGTGAACGGTTGAATACACCCTTTACTTAGCATTAGTAAAAGCATTAGCAGCGGGAGTGTTGAGTAACCAATGACCTCTTCTATCTGACGTCAAATCAGCTGTGAAAGTTTTATGAAGACAAAAAGTCAGATCAGATGACCTTGATGGATGGGTTGAACGAAAAGGAAAAGAAGGGTGGAAGGAAGAAGGACGGGCGAGAGTTAATATTTATGAATGGCAGAGAAGGATACGTGGGATGCATGCATGCCTAGGTGGCTGATAGGAATCAGATGCATGGGTGGTTGAATGCCTGAAACTCCCACAAACTGGGAAGGATAGATACATACCACAAATGTTATGTACTGTGCTTGCTAGAGCTACTGTGCCACTATGTGTAGAATGTATTTGTCTTACTGCAGTGCTTTGCTAAGAGTATATTGTACAATAGTCTTGTTTTTTTTCTTAATATAGCTACTCTTTCCAAAGGGAAACCCGACAGGAAGGAGTTAGCAGCCAAGGCCTGGCGGCCAAAGCTGGAAGCCTTACTAAGGGAATACTGGCGGCTGGTCGTTTTGGCGGAGGAGGAGGCAGCAGCAGCTGTAGCCTCCTCCAATGCCCCGGGCCCCAGCCACCCCCTCCAGCGTTACGGCACCACCGTCTGGCAGCCGCCCACCGCCGCCCATCTTACATCAATGCTGCCCCCCGTGGATGAAATTGCCGCGTGTTGAAGCGCCACGTCGCTCGGCTAGAGGAGCTAGTCCGTGTCCTCCTGGAGAGGCGAGCCCGCCGATAATAAGACCTAGTTAATTGCCCCTTTTTTATTTCTTCTTTTGGTGGGTGGGAATCGGGCGTTGGGGTTAACTTTCATTGGACAATTAGACTTTTTCGTTCCGGACATTGGTTGGGATTAGGGAGACGGCTGGGTCAGGTGTTGTTGTGGGTTTTTTACATAGTTTGATTTTGTTAGGGGATTAAATTATATATTTATACTTTACATACAATGTTGTTAATGTTTTGTGGGTGGGGTTACTGTTTTACATCACACTATTTCCTTGCTGGTGCAGGTCCGCAGCCAGTGTTTGATTTAAATAATTGGCTGACTTTGTAAGACAGAAACAGATAGATGCGATACTCCTCACTGAGGGCCTCATGTAGGTAGCATACCAGTTACCACTTCTAAAATACCGAACGATACCGAATCGGTATTTTAGAAGTGGTAACTCGTATGTAGGTAATGAGTCGGTATTTTTTACCGATTCGTTACAAGTCGGTAATTACCGAATCGGTATTTACCGATTCGGTAATGAGGCATACCTTCCCATTGATGGTAAGGTATGCCTCATTACCGAATCGGTAAATACCGATTCGGTAATGGGGGGAACACATGAAAGGGTGGCAGGGTGTCACATTGACACCCTGTTGCACCCCTGATTCGGCCATGTGTGCACATGTGGCATACATACATGCCCTAAGGGCATGTATGTATGCCACATTGCACACTGCTACGCGCGTAAAAATGCCTAAACACATACATTAATTATTTACCACCAACTATAAGTTGGTGGTAAATACCGACTCTAAAACACACCCACACACTCCCCCTACATCTCGATTTTGGTTTCGGAATTTACCGAATCGGTAAAATTACCGATTCGGAATAGTTACCGATTCGGTAACATTACCGATTCGGTATTATTACCGAATCGGTAATTTTACCGATTCGGTAAATTCCGAAACCAACAATTGTCCCCCTACATACCAGTAGCCAAAATACCGGTCGGTAACGGTATAATTACCGAAAATCGGCCGTTACCGACCGGTATTTGGCTACCTACATGAGGCCCTGAGTGACTTATCCTACTAGTACTGTCAGTCACTCCTCCTAGTCTATGCATTCTGCAACTGGACTCAAAGGGGTGTGTGAAATTGAATTAATGAAAAAAATCCCATTATTAATTATGCCTCCCCCAAACTTCTTCTCTTACCTGTGCTTGATGTTTAACTTAGGCACAGCGATGGCTGCATGGTGATGATGGTTTTCTTTCCCAACGTGCCATTGGTTGTGGTGGTAGTAGTAGTAGACACTGGCAGTAGCATTTGCAAAAAAAGAAAATGAGACAGTCAGTCGCCTGAGAGAGACTGTTGGAGGAGTAGTAGAACGGAGTACAGTACAGAACTTACTGCCAAACAATAATGTGCAAAAATCCAATAAAACATAATGGTGGTGGGGATAGCCTAGTACATAGAGTTACAAACTCTAGTTGTGTTGAGTCACTCGACTACGCCTACCTACAGTACACTCGACACAAGCGTAACCGTTAGTGCTGTGTAGGAGGATGACAACAAATCCAATCGATGTCGGCAATTAGTGCTGATGGATTAGGTTCCTTTGGTAAAAAAATTACCTCGCAAATATATACTGCTCATGGGTGGGCAAGCAGAAGAAGATCCTTGCCCTGGTTTGAAATTGAATTAGTGTTGCTTTTGCCACATCCGCCCCAGCAAGTGTGTGATAAATTATTGGTGTCCATTTAATTTAGTTACACCTCAATAAGTCACACAGCCCGAGGAAGCGGGTTAGGATTTAATGAATGGTTGAGAAGGGGGGTTTAGGGAAAGGTTTTAGAAAGAAAAACAGTATGCATGGACAACAACAAAAGAAAAAACTATCTTGGCAGACAACCATATCCATAAATCTATTAAGGGAGAAAAAGGAAATGCAAGCATGCTGATGATAATAACTTGATGGTTAATGAAGTACTTACTAACTACAATTAGACAGTACAGGGCAGCAGTATATTATGCAATTTGCCTGTCTGCCCTCAGAGACCCGAATCAGATACAGTTTCTGTTCTGTTGGCTTACTATTAAAGATAGCAAAGGAAATTCAAGAATAGCTGTAGGGATGAATTGAATTATAAGCAGAGAGCAAACATACTAATAACAACAACACACAGTACTAATGTTTGAAGACAACAAATGAATCACATTATTTAAAAGATGATGAAAGTTGATACTGTTACTGCATGTTATCCTGATCAAAATGGGGAGTTGCATCTCGGCATTCCTCTTGGTCCTCCCTTCCATGGACGCTCCGGCCATCAATCTTTTTTTTTTTTTTTTTTTTTTTTTTTTAAGTTCCAAAACCTTTATTAGCGTCTGACACAGTCATACATTATACGCCTACAACCTCACGGGCCGGCTCCAGATAACATTTCTCACTGCGTTTCATCACCCTGTACACAGCCATGTGGCCGACAACCCGGAGGTCCGGCGGCAAATCCCTGTTGTCCAACATACCAGTAGTATTATACAATGCACCATGGACCCTGGGCAAGTAGCGGAGCACCACATCCGTCAGGCGCAACCCCTATGTGCACTACCTGTAAGTCATAGGCGCAAACGTCCCGGAGCATAACCCCTTATTGCACTCCACCAACATCACACTCCTAAAGGGCAATCACTCAGACCCCACCAAGTTAACCTCACCAGCTCCGAGTCCACCCTCAGCCGATACCTGGCTCGCCCCCTCCCCGGAGGCAGTATACGCCGCCACATACTCTTTAAACGGGTCCCAAATGTCCCTGGCTCTGCTAGTTAATGGTTGCGTCTCAGCGTAGATAGCACTCTGCTCCTGACAGTATAAAAGATCCCCTATCCATTCCTTAAATTTCGGTGCTCGCCCTCTGCCCCAGCGGCATGCAACTCTCCGCTTCGCTAATAATAGAGCAATGTTCCCCAGTTTGCGCGTCAGCTTAGGTATTGATACCGTGTAGCTCAACAGCATCACAAGCGGATCTAATTCCACCACATCCCCCAACATGACCGTCAATGCCGAATGCACCTGCAGCCAGTAATCCGCCACTCTCGGACACAACCATGCCAAGTGCAGGAAATCCGCTCCTTCCGCCTGACACCTCTCACATCTGTCACTGTCTGATAGACGAAATCTAAACTTTTTAACTGGCGTGTAAAACATACGCTGTAAAAACTTGTAATGGATAATGCGCAGTCTGCTACTGGAGGAGATCTGGGAGGTGAGCTCGCAACAATACGTCCATTGCTTCTCTGTTATATCTCTGCCTAGCTCAAGTCTCCACTGCTGGAGTGCCCTACAGTCCATGCTTCCATTGTGTGCCCGAATACTGCTGTATAACTGAGAGACTAAATGCTTACCATCCGTAGACGTAAGCAGTATTTGTAAAGGCCTCACTACCTCTGGTTCCCCCGGGAAGCCTGGTAATATCTTCCGCAGCCCCCGCCGCAGCCGGAGATAGTAAAAGACATCCAGCGGAGTAGGCTGATAGCCACCAAACAACTGTTCTTCCGTCTTGAACCGACCATTAGCGAAGAGGTCACCCCAGTGCCGTATTTTTATTCTGGCGCACAGCCCCTGAAACCCTCCTTCCTGCAACAGCGACAAGTCCGGGTGATAAACTAGCGGCAGCGTCGGAGCATACATGAAACTAAGCGCCAATCGACGTAGTATACGCTGCCACGCATCCACCGTGCACGGCACCGTAGTAAATGGCGTATCAAAGGCACGGCTTGAGCCCTGAAGGACACCCATCAATGGCAGAGGCCGGGATAGCCAGTCCTCCACCGCCAGCTGCGGTAGGAATGGCGCAGGTGCAAACCAATGGTATGCAAATTGAGCCTGCGCACTCAGATAATACTCTAGAAAATCGGGAACATCAAACCCTCCAGATTCGTATGGCCGAGTGATAACCGACCATGCCAGTCTAGGCTGCTTACCAGCCCAGAACAGCCGCAATAATTCGGTACGCAACGTTCGAAAGAAGTACGCCCCCGGATAATACGGGATATTCTGGAAAAAATATAAAAAACGGGGTAATACCACCATCTTGATCAGCGAGGCCCTGCCCGCCATGGTAAGCGGAAGAGACACCCAGCGAGTCACATCCTCTGTCAGCTTATTTATGGCTGTACCGTAATTCAGCCGCAACGTCTCCTCTCGATCCTTTGAAATCTGGACCCCTAAATATCTGAGATCCGACTCACACCATTCTAGCGGGTAGTCCAGAGGAAAGCGACCCATTGCAGGCGTCAGGGGAAAAAATTGCGACTTCTTCCAGTTTATTTGAATGCCCGACAGACGCCCAAACACCAAAAATTCTCGGAGTAACGGATTAAGGTTAACCTGTGGATCCACCACGTACAACGTTAAGTCGTCAGCATAGAGAGAGACATCAATCTGTCGTTGGTAACATTTGAAAGCACTCTGTTTATGCAATTGCCGGATACGGCATGCCAGAGGTTCAATCGCGATAGCGAATAGCAATGGGGAGAGCGGGCACCCCTGCCTGGTACCCCTAGTGAGCAGAAACGAATCGGACACTTCACCATTAATGAGCACTCTCGCTTTCGGGTCAGTATAGAGCAATTTGATCCATGCGACTAATATTTTGGGAAAGCCCATCCTGTACAAGATGGTAAACAGGTAGTTCCACTCAACCGAATCAAATGCCTTGGTGGCATCAAGAAACACAGCCGCTACAGGCAGTTCCGGCGCTATCGTATTTATCAAGGAGAAAAGCGTACGCAAGTTGGAAGCAGTTGAGCGACCCGGGACAAACCCAGATTGATCTGGGAGAGCAATTTTTGTCATAAGCAGGGAAAGTCTAGTGGCCAGCACCTTCGCCAGAATCTTCGCATCACAATTAATTAGGGAGAGCGGCCTATATGAATCACACTCTACTGGGTCTTTTCCTGGCTTCAACAGCGAGGTGATCAGTACCTCCCGCATTGTCCCGGGCAACACACCCACCTCCAGTGACTCCTCATACACCTCCCGTAGCACCGGCGCCATGACATCAATATAGCTTTTATAGAATTCCGCCGGTAGGCCATCAATCCCCGCCGCCTTACCATTACTCAGAGACATAATCGCTTCCCGTATTTCATCAAGTTCAAATGGAGCCCCAAGGAATTCCCGATGGTCATCGCTTAACCAACATAACGCCACATCATCCAGAAAGTCCCCAAACACCACCTCCCCACCACTGCGGGCTTCATATAATTCCTCATAGTGCGCAGTAAATTGAGCTAATATTCCCTTCGTATCTTGCTGTAAGATCCCTCCCTGCCCTCTGATCTCTAGAACGTGCGTGGGTCCCCGGGCATGTCTAGTAATTTCCGCTAAGGCGCGCCCTGGTCTTTCTCCTTCACAGTATCGGCGGGCATGCCAATATCTGCCCCTGAATTTGGACTCCCTATCCGCTTCCTGCTCGTACTGCGTAAGCCGTTCTCGGAATTCCTTATGGACCGGACCCATTGGTTCCTGGGCCATCCTAGTTTCCAGCTCCGCTAGTTCAGCCTCTAATTTGGTGAGCGAGCCTCGTATTGTTTTCAGGACACCGAAGCTCTTAGATATGTAGTACCCCCGGACCGTCACCTTAAACGACTCCCAAATGGTCTCAACACTGTCCACTGACCCCTTATTGCGGGGAAAAAACTCCGCTATCTCGTCCCCTAATTCCGCCTGAAACACCGGATCCAATAATGCCGTGGGTTGCATACGCCACCTAGGTGCTGACCTACAGAAACCCGGGATCGCCACCTGCACCAGTACCGGACAGTGATCCGAATACGTCCTTGGTAAGTGAGCCACTCGACCTAGATCAACCGCCAAGCCTGTAGACAGAAAACAGTAATCTAGCCTGGCCCAAGAATTGGCATATGTTGTGAAGTGTGTCCCCTCCCGGACCCCAGGATGCACAAACCTCCAGCTATCTACAAGTCTTCCTTCTGCAACTATACCTTCCATGACTTCCCTCGCTCCCTTATGGTATTGCGGGCTGCCATCCGATCTATCGAGCCCTGAGGTCATTGTGAGATTGAAATCCCCCCCCCATATGACATGCATGGAACCAGTGGTCAGTATTTTGCCCCAGAGCATGGCAAAGAAGGCAGGCGAATCCACATTTGGCCCATAGCAGTTCACAATTGTGACCGTATCAGTACCAAGTCTGCCCCACAACAGGACAAACCTTCCTTCCTTATCCGTGAGGTCACCCAGCGTAACAAACGGCACCGCCTTCTTGATCAGTATCGCCGTGCCCCTGGCATACCCTGAATACGAGGAGAAGCTCCGGACTGCCGCCCATTTGCTTGCAAAGGTGTAAGTGGCCCGGGGACTAAGATGCGTTTCCTGTAGCAATGCAATTTGCACCTTATGCTGTTCCAAATAAGCCACCACCCTCCTACATTTTGTGGAAATATGGATTTTTCTGATCAGTTATGTCCCCTATCTTGGACCCCAACGGTTCCATGTATGAATCACAAGTACATGTATGTTTCCTCCAGTTCCAGTTATGAAGACGCAAACACATGTGCGTCCACCGTCAACATGTCCTCTTTCAGATCCGCCATGAATAGGCCGGATATTCCATTCCTAAGTATGAAAGGCCACCGGCTTTATATGGTTCACTTATGCCATTTTACAGTCCAGGCAAGTAGGCCCTGATTCTGTCATCAAGCTTTTCTTGCTTTCTGCCTCTGAAAGCTCCAGTCTGAGCCTGCATCTGTGACCATGAACTTTGTCTCATTCTTTGCGCGGCTCACGAAGCCTGACATCAGCCTGCTGCCTGCCAAAAACTGTATTTCACCTTCGAAATTATCTGCTTCGCTCCCTGCCCGATGCATTCCTGTCTAGTAGTTTAAGTAAACATTCTTCCAGCTACCGAGCAAAGGCCCGGCTTCTCTGTCTTTATGCAAGTAATTCATAGCCCTATTACTATGGAAGATTTCTACCCACGCATCTAGTGTAGACACTTAGACGCTTGTACACGCACTAACAGTCAGTATAGTCAGTATAGAATAAGATTCTACTCTAAGAAGACCTCTCTTTTGGATAACATAGTTCTTTAAACATAGGATGTTAGATATGATTTGGGATTAGGTTGACTTGACCCTCCAGACTTCTGTCGCCACATGTAGAGCTAAATGTCAAGTCCCCTTCACCCCCTAGTTGCACGTCAATCACACGTCATGCGGCTGCGCGCGCATTTCTGCCAAGTATTTCTGCTGACATTGCGAAATTCTTTCATGTAACCACCCTCTTATGACATCACATCTGATGACGTTCTTTAAACACACCCAGTTACGCCTATTTTTGCTACGCATGAATATATTATCCACACTATCAATTGTTACGCCTCTTGTATTTGCTTCACTGTAAATGCCTATTGTATAAAAGTGATTAACTATCGATAATGTATGTACTTCACTTCCTGAACCTTCGTGGTGATGGAACTTGGAGCAACCGATTCGAATCGACCACTGGAATAAAGCCCATTCCGAACCTCTAATACCACGGATTCTGCCTCTTATTTAATGAGCTATTTTTATTATGTTTCTGTATCAAATTAAGTCCCGGTAATTAAATTATTTACCACATGAATGGCGCCCGAACAGGGACACTTTCTCATCTCACGCGCCGGCGGTGCGTTGCAGGCCCGGTCTCCTGCCACAGCTGGACGGACAACAACGCGTACCAGCAGGATTTCCTGTATCTCCCTCCGGTCAAGCGGGGGCGACTGAGGCTGCGATCAACACCCAGACGAGGCGGTGAGAAGTGCGAAGTATCCCGACCAGAGCCTAGCTGAGAGAGCAAGATCCGAGGTATACAGAGGCCCACCAGTTTCCGAAGTCCCGAGTCGAGTCCAGTTTCCGAAGTGTTCGAGTCGAGTCCAGTCCGGTTCAAGTTCAGTTCAGTTTCCGAGGCCTTCCGTTTCCGAGCTACCCGGTGAGTACCATTACTGGGGAGGCGTTCTGACGTGCACATAGGTTGTGCTGGTCAAGACGGGTTTGGGTACACAAATCCGGTCTGCACTGTTTCAGCAGTGTATCTGTACTGTTTAGCAGTATATCTAGTATATCAAGTATATATCAAGTTGCAGAATAAATCCAGTTAATGCCGAGTATTATGTTTAGTGATTAAGTTTTCTTAGATCGTCATCATCATTGTTGCTCAGTTAAATGTTAAATGTTAAATGTTTTAAATACGTTCTGCATATTGTGGTGTGAATGACTGTTCATTATTGTGTTTATTTGTATTAAGTTTTGTTCAAAATCAAGTATCAGATCAGTTCTCAATATGCCGCTCTTTTCGAAATTAAGACAGATCACAACTAGAAAAGGGGTACTCGAAGAAGCTGTTCCTATTCCTCCTAGGGACACTCCAGGGTACTTCATGTATCATAAACATGGCTTAGACGCTATATTATTTCTTGATTTATGGGTAGACTACACTAAGGAATTACCAGAAAGCCGGTGGCCTTCCGGATTTGTGTAAAGTCAGAGGTGGCCCGCAGCTGGGACTTGGGATGCAGAGTGCATCATGAAAGTAGAGGAAGAGTTATGGAAAAGGAAAGTCAGACAGTCACAGAAAGACGCCGTTGAGTTATGGCGTAAAGAATCTCATAGACGTACAGAAAAGGCGCTCCGACAGGAAGAGAAAAATAAAGAGAATTCAAATAGAGTCCGAGAAAATCTATTAATTGAAGAAGGTACACGAGTGAAGTCAGAACAAATAGACAGACAAAGAAATGCCCTTATGAATGGTATGTATCCCCTCCTGGCCGAGGGACTACCTAAGGCTACTCCGGAAATACAAAAAGACTTGCCACCCCATTGTTTCCAATAAAAATACATCCTAAGGGGCATCCTAGAACCGCAGAAGATGTTTTTCTTTCCTCATATTTAGATGAAGCAGCTCCCGAGTATGCTAATCCCGCCCCACATAGACCGCCTGCCAGGGAGGTTCAACGTCAAGATCCAGTATCTGTATCTCTACAGCAACAAATCCTGACACAAGTTCCGGCAAGCACATCTGTTTCTACATCTGTTCCTACAGCTACTTCTATAGCTGTGTCCACACCTATAGTTGCTGTGTCGCGTTCAACGAATCCTTTCACGCCCGATACCCCAGATGGGGCTACGGGAGGTGCTACCAACATTTTTTCTACGCCACCCAGAATAAATAAACTTACCTTTCAAGAGTCAGTGCATTCACGTACCCCCAAACTCATAAATGCTCGCACGCTTAAGGAACTTCTTGTAGATTGTAGATATGACCCTGTGCCCGGCAAAGAGGACGAAATGATCATGGCATCATTACGTATCAGACGAGCCGCGGTGTATTTAGGGAAGTTACCCGGAATGACTACGCATCTAGACAATATATATCATTTTGTCCAAACAGGGCGAGATTCTGAATGTATTAACAGAGCTATGGAATACCAGAAAGTGGAGATACAGGGGGAACTGTTATGTTTTCTCATAAATTGTGTGATCAGAAATCAAGACCGACCGGGGGCAGACCCGGAAGCAATGCAAATTCTTACCAGATGGAGCCAGAATATATCAGAAGGGAGACATGATAAGCAAAATTGTATAATAGCCATGTGCCGAAAGATCCGTAAAGAAATAGAACGCCTACACGAAGAGAGATTAGCGGTAGACCAGTTCGAACAAAGCGAGGAGGAAGGATCAGGACTGCCCGCAGGACAGTCAGACACCATAGCCTATGTAGGTAGAGGAAGATCTTGTAATAGTACTAGATGTTTTATTGACCCGATACGTCCGATATGTCCAGATAATAACAGGAATTTCCAAACACCTATAATAAATATAAGGTCCCCCGAGCATTCGTTCCAAACCGCTGACAAATTACTCCGAGAACGAAGGGGTTATCATTTTCTCGATTCTATGGATGAACAAGAATTAGCCAGGTCAGCCGTTCAATGGGTTGACAGTCCCGGAATGTATGGTGATGATACAGTAGCACACACATTTTTGAATCTCACCCCAGATGAACAGCGTTTAGCTGGGATTTATATGATTCAACAACTCCTTATACTATATCAGAGTCAGCATTCAGATCCTGGTCCCTTACCTGAAATACTGACTGAATTACTCACGAATAGATGGAGAGGTTCAGGTACTAAGTTAATTAAAGAAATACTAGAATCAAGAAAGCAGTACATTCTTTTTGTATGCCCAGAACATGTCTCACTGCCCATTAAGGAAAGAACCACGTATTACATGGACAGACAGAATCCCTTACGAGAAGTACACCCAATAAAAGGCGAGGACAATGAGTTTAAACGTGTATTTGTATATACGCCTATATCGAAAATAGAACTGTTACAAATGAAGAAAGTGGTACCCAGTCATGACAAAGACCCAGCGGGTTTCCACCGAGAAATTAAAGACATGTTACTCATGGGAGAGTATACCTATCCCGACATTATGACAATATTAAAGGTATTAATGCCTGCTGGCATTTATGAAAAACTCAAGGAAAAAGAGTGGGAGGTGGGAGACCAAAAGATAGATTGGTCAGCATTAGAAGCAGAAGAAAAGGCCCGAACTGCAGGAGCAGGACTCGGGGATAAAACTAAAGCCTTACCAGGTTTACTAGTACAGGTACTGCCACGTTTATTAACTACGAAAAAGGAAGATTGGGGTACAATTTCAGCCTGTAAACAAAAGCAAGATGAAGACACTAGTGATTTCTATGCCCGATTTGAGAAATGTTTTGGTATAAATAGTGGCATAAAAGCAAGTAGCGAATCTTACCCACATCTGTTCGTGACAAAATTAGTAGAAAATTCCTTGCCTCAAGTGAAGAATAGAGTATTAAAATTCGAGAGTACCTGGCAAGGTAACACCCCATCACAAATGTTGCAAATGTTACAGTACCATCACAATAGAATTAGAGAAGAACAAGAACATGAACAAAGACGCATGAAAGACACGAAAATGAAAATGCTAGTCTCCCAGACAGTTCCAGCTGAAGGACATAAAAAGGGTACGACACAGTCCAGTGTTTCAGCAGGTCCTGTAAAAGGGACATGCAACTATTGTAAACAGCCAGGCCATTACGTACATGATTGTCCAGTTTTAAAACATAATATCGCCATAGGTAATACAAAAGAAAGACCACGGCCACCTAGACAGGATCAGAATGAACAAGGAGCTCCGCAGCATGCACAGTCCATGCCAGTTCCACCACAGTCTATACAGTTTGTGCCAGCTGCACCAGCGCTGCCTGTTGCTGCCACACAAACCACGACACGACAACTGTACCAGACCGCACAGTATGACTATCCTGATTATCAACGATACGCATGAACCAGCCTAGAGAGGGAAATTGACTTACCCCTTATTGAGGTCCCTGTAGACCAAGAAGGACCTTATGTACACAGTGAATTGTTAGGCCAAGATAGAAAATTTTTACTCGATACAGGGGCAAGTCGAACAACCATAAAACGTAGTGAAGTTCCAGGGGCACCCCTCTCAGGCTCACAGAATATTTCCCTTGGTTTTTCAGGAAAACCTATTGTTAATGAAGTATCACAGCCTCTTCCACTTACGATAGGACCTTTGACCCGAACTACAGATTTATTGCTTACTAAATCATGTCCAGAAAACTTGTTAGGTATAAAAACACTGAAAGCTCTAGGAGCTATAATATGTTGTTCTCCGGAAGGAGTAAGATTGTTTTTACGTGATTTTAAAGGTCACTATGTGTCTAGAGACATGGATCCCCGACTGCAGACTTTACCTACACATCTATGGGCACAAGGCCCTACTGATGTTGGTTGCATGAATATTACACCATATCGAGTTACACTAAAGGCAGGAGTGGTACTACCACGAATGCGACAATACAAGTTACCACCAGATGCTGTAGTGGCATTACTGCAAATCATTGACGAGCTCATCGCCCAAGGAGTGGTTGTGGAAACGGACTCCAATGTATGTAATTCCCCGATAATTCCGATTCTTAAACGAACAGATCCTAAGGCCCCGCCAGTATATCGATTGGTTATTGATCTGCGCGAATTGAACAAATGCATTGTGCCACAATTTCCTGTGGTCCCAGATATCTCGTCATTACTGACAGCTATTGATTCCGAAGCAACATTCTTTACTGTAATTGATCTCAAAAATGCCTTTTTCAGCGTCCCAATAGATCCGGAAAGCCAATACTTGTTCGGATTTAGTTTAAATGGACGTAGCTTTAAATTCTCACGCGCACCTCAAGGATTTACAGAAAGCCCCAGCATCTATAGCCAAGCACTGAAACGAGAACTCGACAGTATCCACATGCCAGTTAACACTGCCTTGCTTCAATATGTCGATGATCTGCTGATCACCGCGAGAAGCGAACCCGAATGTGAGAAAGCATCACTGACAGTTTTACAATTTTTAGCCGAAAAGGGGCACAAGGTGTCCCCTTCTAAGCTGCAATTCTGTGTCCAGCGAGTTGTTTATCTTGGACACTCGCTGTCCAAGGAGGGAAGGCAGCTTACACCCGACCACATTCAGTTAATAGCTAACATGCCAATACCCAAGACACAAAAGGAGGTGCGGGCTTTCATAGGCCTCACTTCATACTGTAGGCAGTGGATCCCTCAGTATGCATTTCTAGCGAAACCACTCATTCAGTTGACAACACAGGAAGCAGCCACATCGACTGTTCTCCCTTGGACTCAGGAACATACACAGGCTTTTGAAAGCTTAAAGACAGCCTTATGTCAAGCGCCTGTTTTAGCAACACCACGTTACAGTAAACAGTTTACACTCTTTGTTACAGAACGCGAAGGTACTGCCTTGTCAGTACTCACACAGGAACAAGCAGGAGCACACAAACCATGTGCTTATTTTTCTAGTACATTAGATCCCGTAGCTCAGGCTCTGCCTGCGTGCCTGAAATCAGTGGCAGCAACCGCTTTAGCAATCAGACAAAGCGATGCCATAGTGTTAGGACATCCATTGACAGTTCAAGTACCACATGCAGTAGAGGTTCTTGTGAATAGAACGCAAACACAACACTTGACTATAGCGCGACTTACAGGGTACGAATTAACATTGTTTCAGCCACATATAGAAATCAGACGTTGTAACACATTGAATCCTGCCACACTTTTACCTGTAATCGGGACAGACCCACTAGCTCATGACTGTATTGAAGTTATCACTATCACGACGAAACCCAGACAAGACTTAACAGATGTCCCATTGTCAGACCCAGACCTGACGTTGTATGTAGATGGTTCATGTATGAGAACAGGTACAGGAGAGTTAGTGGCCGCTTACGCAGTCACAACAGATACAGAAATCATTGAAACAAATTGCATAAATACCTTGTCAGCTCAAGCCGCAGAGCTCATCGCTCTGACACAAGCCTGTATTCAAGCCACAAATAAAAAAGTCAACATATATACTGATTCACGTTATGCATTCGGAGTTGTACATGACTTCGGCATGCTGTGGCGAGAGAGAGGTTATTTAACTTCTCACGGTGCCCACATTCAGCACGGACCCCTCATTCATGCCTTATTAGATGCGATACATCTACCCACTGCAATATCAATTATGAAATGTAAAGCTCATACGAAAGTTACTGATATCATTTCTCAAGGCAATGATCTAGCTGACAGAACAGCTAAACAGACTGCTCAAACTCAAACATCCGACATGACAAAGACAATAGTTCCGACGCCAACACATTGTATGACGATTAAAGATCCTACTCTTGACGTAATTGATATACAGACACATGCTACACCAGACGAAATAAAGAAATGGACTGAATTGGGAGGGATCCAAACGGATCAAGGATGGTTAATGAAGGAAAAGTCTGTGTGGTTCCTTCCTGATTCAATGGTCCAAGTTATAATTAACACTGTACATAGTCCAGCGCATCTAGGAGAAAAAGCTATGCTAGACAGCATTCAACACATTTGGTTCAATAAACATTTACGAGCAGCAGCTAGACAAAAAGTTCGTACCTGTATGATCTGTTGTCAGTTCAACCCAGGAAAAAGCGTACCTGTAGAACAGGGTGGATTTCAGCCTCCTGATCACCCTTTTGAAGTCCTCCAGATGGATTATATCCAGATGGAACGTTGTAGAGGATTCAAATATGTTCTCGTAGTTGTCTGTGCTCTTTCCCGTTGGACGGAGGCATACCCGGTTTCAGATTACACTGCCCCGACTACTGCCAAACAGTTGGTTCGAGAATTCTTCCCACGATACGGTTTACCACGTGTTGTCTACTCTGATAACGGCCAGCCGTTCTCATCCGAATTAATGAAACACGTTTCACTTTTGTTAGGCTATCAGTGGAAATTCCACTGTGTCCGACACCCCGAGGCAGCAGGTCTCGTAGAAAGACATAATCAGATCCTGAAAATCAGATTGTCCAAAATATGCAGAGAGAAAGGTGTCGACTGGGTAGTAGCATTACCAGTTGCACTCTTTTACATGAGAATGGTAGCACACTCTCGAACAGGGCTATCCCCGTATGAGGTGATCTTTGGCAGACCACCAAATATGTGGGGGACGCCTATACCACGTAAAATAACTGATATTGACTGTAATATGCTGACAGATTACCTGGCTTCCTTGATGTCTGCACTACAATCTTGTCGTTCACAGGTAGCTGCAGCTTTTCCTGACAACACTGAGGTGAAACCCCATGACGTAATTCCAGGCGACCTGGTCCTAGTGAGGAACTTTGATCGAAAGACTCAGCTGGATCCAAGGTGGAAGTCGCCGCAGCTTGTCTTGCTCACCACAAGGACAGCCGTGAAGATCGAGGGCAGGAAAGGCTGGGTTCATTCAAGTCATATCAAGAAATTTCATGGACTACCATCGGATGTGAATACCACACCTCGTGTGTCTTCACCCATTGACTCAAAACTTCCTTTTGTTGAAAAGAGTAATTCCGAACTTTATAAACTAAAACTTAGGTCTAATCAGTCAAGCAATTTGATTGTTTAAGTCCTCTCCGAGGTGAAGCGGTTGAATTGTCTCTGACATGTATCCCTTGGACCTGAATAGAGAACACACCCGAAAAATGTTGAAACGACATGCGTACTGTAAATCACTGCGTAGTCATTGCACAGTGACGTTATTAATTTTGTTTTTCTTAAGTTTTTTAATAATTACTGCAAGTATATTGTTGCACATATATTATCCTATTACTAGACATGTTTATAATATTACTGCTGAACATTCTTTTAGTGAATTACCTCCGCTTGAGTTGTCTTATAGATTTGCGCTGCGCAATAACACGTTTATTAGTATGTTACATCATTCCCATCAGGTTAGCAATGCTACAAATTGTTGGATATGTGGCCGACTCCCTCCCTATCAGAATTATAAAGGAATTCTACCTCTCTTTCCATACCCGTTCACACACAATGGCTCCTGTGGAGCATGGTTTAGTTTAATTAATTCTCCAGATTCGAATTCTGCAGTTTATCAAGATAACTGGGTATGGGGAAATTTGAACTTAGTTTTACTCAAGGTCTGCTATCCTAACAAGGAGGGACTTCCCCAGAGAACAGGAACTGATCTAGAAAATGAAGTGTATGGATTAGGTACTTTTACGCTTAATCTTATGATCCTAAATGTCGAATCCGAAGCTACTCCAATTTTGCCCGCTATGTCAATATTTCCAGTAAAAGGTGAATTATGTGTAAGAAAGAATGGTTCCATACATATGGGCCATAGTAGATGCACCACTGTAGTAGAATTTAGTGATCAAGGCAAGTCTACATTTAGAGCTTCCCGCCATTCCTATTTCATATGTGGTCAGACGGCATATGTACGTTTGCCTCTAGACTGGGATGGTACCTGCTACATTGGATTCCTTTTGCCACCTGTTTTTCTAGCTCCTCCTGATTATCACAGAAATACTCATTTAGTATATAATAGAGTAAGGAGAGATCTCCCAATAGTTGATTACACTGAAACAGCATGGGAAAAATACACAGATTTCAATAAAGGTCTTTTTCCCTATATAGGTACCGTTACTAATAGTAAGCTGATACGTAGATTAACTAGAACCCTTGAAGCAGTAGTGAACGAAACTATTTCCGCCTTAGGCAATCTAACAGAAGAGCAGTCTGCTATGCGGATTGTTGTGCTTCAAAATCGTCTTGTCCTTGACGTCATCCTGGCCGATAGGGGCGGAGCTTGTAGGGTCATCGGATCAAGCTGTTGCATTTTCATACCAGAAAATTCGCCATCTGTATATAAAGCTATAACTCGCCTTCATAAGATTGTAAGCCAGATACACCAGAACCCAGGCACCTGGACTTGGTCCGGTTGGTTTTGGAGTGTATTATCTACCTTTGGATGGAAGGTCCTATCCTTCCTAGGTATTGGCCTTCTCATACTATTCAGTTGTTGTCTATGTCTACAATGTGGACCAGCGATCTGTGGTCTGTGTGCCACATCGTGTATTCCACCACCAAGATTTCATTCATCCCGGAAGAAGAAAGAAGAACAAATGATGCTATATGAACAGATCAATGGATTGATGAAGATTGATATCTCTTAACGGGCAAGTAGGGGACAAGGAGGGAATGTGGAAATATGGATTTTTCTGATCAGTTATGTCCCCTATCTTGGACCCCAACGGTTCCATGTATGAATCACAAGTACATGTATGTTTCCTCCAGTTCCAGTTATGAAGACGCAAACACATGTGCGTCCACCGTCAACATGTCCTCTTTCAGATCCGCCATGAATAGGCCGGATATTCCATTCCTAAGTATGAAAGGCCACCGGCTTTATATGGTTCACTTATGCCATTTTACAGTCCAGGCAAGTAGGCCCTGATTCTGTCATCAAGCTTTTCTTGCTTTCTGCCTCTGAAAGCTCCAGTCTGAGCCTGCATCTGTGACCATGAACTTTGTCTCATTCTTTGCGCGGCTCACGAAGCCTGACATCAGCCTGCTGCCTGCCAAAAACTGTATTTCACCTTCGAAATTATCTGCTTCGCTCCCTGCCCGATGCATTCCTGTCTAGTAGTTTAAGTAAACATTCTTCCAGCTACCGAGCAAAGGCCCGGCTTCTCTGTCTTTATGCAAGTAATTCATAGCCCTATTACTATGGAAGATTTCTACCCACGCATCTAGTGTAGACACTTAGACGCTTGTACACGCACTAACAGTCAGTATAGTCAGTATAGAATAAGATTCTACTCTAAGAAGACCTCTCTTTTGGATAACATAGTTCTTTAAACATAGGATGTTAGATATGATTTGGGATTAGGTTGACTTGACCCTCCAGACTTCTGTCGCCACATGTAGAGCTAAATGTCAAGTCCCCTTCACCCCCTAGTTGCACGTCAATCACACGTCATGCGGCTGCGCGCGCATTTCTGCCAAGTATTTCTGCTGACATTGCGAAATTCTTTCATGTAACCACCCTCTTATGACATCACATCTGATGACGTTCTTTAAACACACCCAGTTACGCCTATTTTTGCTACGCATGAATATATTATCCACACTATCAATTGTTACGCCTCTTGTATTTGCTTCACTGTAAATGCCTATTGTATAAAAGTGATTAACTATCGATAATGTATGTACTTCACTTCCTGAACCTTCGTGGTGATGGAACTTGGAGCAACCGATTCGAATCGACCACTGGAATAAAGCCCATTCCGAACCTCTAATACCACGGATTCTGCCTCTTATTTAATGAGCTATTTTTATTATGTTTCTGTATCAAATTAAGTCCCGGTAATTAAATTATTTACCACAATTTCCTGGCGTCATTTAACCCCCGGACATTCCAGGTGGTGACAGTGACATGTGACTTACTCGCCATATCCGCCATGCGTCGTTAACCTCCCAAGTACCAAAGCAGTCGGCCAGATCCTCCCGCCAATCACACCCCGGGTATTTGCCACCCAATAATAGCCCCCCTCCACCCCATCAGATCGAATATTCAGAAGCGGCCCGTTCCACAGCGTATCAGATTCCAGCCCATGCACTCCTCCATAAACCACACACCCCCTCCTGGTACTACGCGCTCTCACCCGTTTTGGAACTCCCAACATACAAACCATTGCAACATCCCGTGTGCCCACCCCCCTCCCACTGAAGCAAACCCCAACCTGCCAGTCCTGCAACCCCCCCTCCCCACCCACAATTGCCCCAAACAGCAAGGCAAGTACGTTCCCCAAACCCCCAACATATACTAGGGTATTTCCCGTCAGGAAACGAGTCTAGGTGGCACCACCAGTTCCCTCCCCAGAAACGCCAGCCCGACCACACAACGTGCAGTCCAGCGCGGCGAAACGAGGAGGTGTCCGGCGCTAGTTCTTGATCCACCCGGGTCCTACAACAAGCAAATCCCTGCCTCCTTTAACAGCAGCCAACACTGTGCCACACCCCGTGTAATCTGTAGAGGATTCTCCTGCTGTGTTAGCGCCCCACACCCCAACAACACCCCTCCGTGCTTGCGACCACATGGCCCAACCATCCCCCATCGCAATGTCTCACAGCCAGCTACCCCAGCATCAGTTCTCAGGGAACTCCCTCATCCGCACATGTAGTCCAATATGCCATCTATAGTCACCCCACTCACGGTTCACCGTCCACCAACTCCTCACGCACAGGGTCCTCATCGTTCCCAGCTCCAGCCTCCGATCTGCGGGAACGTTTGTACTGTTTGATGAAATCCTCCACCAGCTGAGGATTCGTGAAGAACCTCTGCCTCCCCTGATACGTGACCCACAGGCGCGCCGGGTAAAGCAGTGCATAGTCCAGTTGTAAGGCTCGTAATTTCGCTTTGACTGCCACAAATTTTCGACGTTCCTCCTGCACCATTGGTGTGAAATCTGGATACAGCGTGAAGGAGTTGCCCTCGTAGGATAATGTACGCGTAGCCCGTGCGGCCCTCAAAGCGGCGTCACGGTCGCGATAATTGAGCATCCTGGCGATGATCGGCCGGGGCGCCGCTCCCGGCTTAGGTCTGGGGCCCAGGGCCCGATGCGCCCTCTCCGCAATAAACTGGGGGGAAAAAATGTCCGAACCGATCGCCGCCACCAACATCTTCTCCACGTATTCCTCCATCTTGCCCACATTCGTCGACTCAGGAATACCTACGATGCGTACGTTGTTACGCCTACTCCTCGCTTCCAAATCCTCATTCTTAGCAGCGATGAGGCGCAGCAGATTGTCCATTCTGGATAGCTGTGAGGTGTGCCGTGTCACCGTATCTTCAGTGTCCGATATCCGCTGTTCCGCCCCCGTGATCCGTTCTTCTTGGGCGTCCAATTTCTGTACTACCGCATCCATTCGGGACGACATTCTGTCCACTTTGTCAGCGATCGTCGCAAACCCCTGACGCATTTCGCGCAAGACATCTTGTAAATTGGGCGCCGCATCTGCCGACCCTCCTGCTGTTACCGGCGGCTCCGCCGGTCCACGCGTCCCCTCCACTGCCTTGGGCGGCTTCTTACTAGCCTCAAACGAAAGTTTGGGCTGTTTCGCATCTGTCCTGCCCATGCTGGCCTCCGGACCGTCCTCCCTGGCAGCAGCAGCAGACGACCCCCTCGGGCCAGAAGCAGCGTCGACGCTCCCTCCGCGCTTCCCAGGAGCTTCTATCTCTCTGCACTCCGCAAGCCCAGGCTGTCCATATATTCGAGCGCCGTATAGCAGGCCAGCAGATACCAGCTACACCCTCCACTCACTTCTATCGGTCTTCACGGCCAGCCGGCGGCATACCAGAGACGCCAACCACGTGCGGTCTGGGCCTCCGTCCAGTATGGCACCCCCGATCTCCTCTACGGACCCCAGTAAGGCAATGCACAACGTAGCACTTCACAGCTCCTCCTAGGTTCGCGGCTGTACTCAGGGGGCGTACAGGTCCTCCAGTCCCAGTGTCTCAGCCCATGGACTGCTCACTCCCTCACTCGCACTCCGGTCCGGTTATATGCGGTGCCCAGGGGGGGGTGCCTCCGCTCCAGTTTGGTCGCTATTCCCAAGGCAGAGGGGGCAGGAGGGGGGGGGCAGGGAGGGCAACACCTCTCACCCTTACTGAGCCCCGACGTCACTTGGCTCCCCCACAGCACCTCGCCTCCAAACTCCTCCTGGGGACGACGAAATCAGCACTCTTCCAAAAATCGGAGGGGGGGGGGAGCACCCCCAGCAACGTCTGCAGCCGTCTAATCCACCCCGCTCCGTAGCCACTGCCAAGTCTCTGTGTCCCCCAGGTGGTCGGGCCCGGTCCCAGCACCCACGGCCTGCAGCCGTTAATGCAGCCTCGGTGTCTCCTACCAGCGCGATCCGGCAGGGCAGCCCGGCTCTGCTACGTCACTCGTGCGCCGCCGACAACGGCGCGTCATTCTCAGGCACCGGCTGCCCGTTTTCCTTCAGCCGCGGCCAGTACTCGCTGGACACCTCGCCACTGCTCCTCGCTCAGTTGCAGCCCCCGGGCGGGTCAATTAAGGATAATTAAGCGGATAATAACCGCCGGACAGCGGGAGCCCTACTCGGCAGCCGCCATTCACCAGTGCGCCACCTAGCGCCCCCCTTCGGCCATCAATCTTGGGTGACGCCACTGCCTGCCTGGCAGATGTAGATTTATTGGTCAGGTAAGTGTGAGTTGTTTTTCCCAGTATAGCACAGGGTAAGGGCCGGCCTGTAAATGTTGATGGAAAAACAAAAGGCATATTGAAGATCAAGTAGAAAAAAAGATGCATAAATTACGGTTGAGTGCAACAAGAACACTTTCAGAGGTGGCATGGATACATCATGTCTACTCTAGTCTGTTTCCAGCATTAACCTCCAGCAACAACAGGACAGAGCAGGCCCATGGCACCCGTCATGACCCCTCCTCCATTTAGCGTACTTTTTGGGGGGGACAGAGGCAGACAAAGCACATAATATACAGAAACTTAGCATTTTACAAATTAAGTGAATAAATCAATGCACCGCTCTCAGTCATTCCACCACACTTGACTCCACCACTACACAGACATGCAGGTCTGCAGTGGTTGTTGTTGACTTATTTACCTTTTATTCCACTCATGAAACACCCTGAGTTATTCCATCAATCATCTTGGATCCTACTGAGTGACTGCGAAGATATTATGTCACTGTGGTCATCATCATGGTGTTGTTCAACTCAGTGTGCATTGTACAGATTGAGTCCCCTTTCCATATTCAAAATGCAATGGATCGGCCTGCAGTAGAAATACAAATTTGTTATTAAAAAACGAGAAGGGAAACAAACATTGCCTTGAGTTACTTTTAGTGTGTGGATTAGACAATATTTCACAATGAATAACTTCATGCACTACAAACAACACAAATCACTCAGTCAGCGTCCAATGCATGTCCTCATTAGGTTCCTTCTCATCTTCAGTTAATGGGCAGTCTCTCTCTGCTCGGAAAGTAGGATAGCTATAGTAGTCATTATCATGTTCCACTTCTTTTGGAGGGACTCAACGAAGCAAGATTTTCTGCTATTATGCTAATCATCTTGCTTGAGGGCAATAGCTTTAGTGCAATTCAGGAGGATGGAGGAGCAGGACTCGGAGGAGTGGACAGAAATGCAGAAAGCTGAAAGTCATTTATGGCAATAAAAGACTAGAATACGGTGGTGATTGATTTGTTCTGATTCGAAGTTTCCAACCATAAAGACATACACACAAATAAAAGTCAATAAGGGAGAAAGACAGTAAGAAGTGGAAGTCTAGTTGTCAGGGAAGTATAGCTCTTCTTCAAACTCTGGGGGTTCAACCAGAAGTAGGTAGTCATCATCTTAGATGCTACTTCCGTTACCTGAGCCGATGTCCTCATCTTCCTGCGTTGATTAATGTATTGTGTAATTTGGTGGTATAAAGTGCTGATTCATTTTGATCATGGTTAACCTCTCCACGTTTTTGGGCGACAGGGCAAGACAGATAGTTTATCGCCAGCCTGCTGAGCAGTGGCCATTGGCCCCTTTTCCCATACCAATACCGCAATGGGTTTTGATCAATGTACACCTCTGTCGGGTCATCCAGATAGGCCTGGACCATCCGCTCAATGTTCAGGGGTGCTACACTTTGTTCGGCCTCTTTTGTCTTAGCATCAGCACTGGACCTAGCAAGTCCTTGCTGTAAATACCAATCCTCTAATGATTTTACTGGAGCTGATGATCCGGTTCTTGCTGTTGTCGATAGTGTTGGTGAGTGTTCTGAGCCAAACGCACTGCCCTCAGGCTCCGAAGTTGAACTTAATGCCGGATGCACTGCTGCAGTACTTTTTGTGGTTGTGGGTGTATGGAGCAGGCTTTTAATTACCAGCCGTTCATTTTCCAACTTAGTGGCTGCCTCAGCTATCCAAGTTTTGTACCGGGCAACATCCAGAAAAAGGTCGATTTGGGCTGTGGATCCAGAATTGTGGCACAAATGTAATGTTCTTGTGTCAAAATCTTATTTTGCACCCTTGTATTGTCAGCTAAGCAACAGGATAAGCTCTCCACCAACTCATATGCTTCTTTTTTTTCATCTACACCTTTGTAAACTTTAGACACCTCCTTCAGCTGTTGCTCTAGCATTTGCAACAATGGGATAGCTTGGCCCATAGTACAGACCTCCTTGCTGACTTCACGTGTGAAGACCTCAAAAGGAAGAAGCATCTCAGTCAGGCATTTAACTAGGCACCATTGGTCCATCTGAAGGGTCACGCCTTTCACAGTAGCATCCCCTCTTTGCATGACATATTCATTGATTGGTCTGTACTGCTCAAACAGACGGTCAAGCATGTAATAAGTTGAGTTCCAACGTGTTGCCACCTCCTGGATGAGTGCTTTGACTGGCATTCTATAGTCACGTTGAATGATCCTCAGCTGCTTCCGAGCTTTAAAAGAATGGCTGAAATGAGTGCATATTCTTCGGCAGGTGGTCAGTAAGTTGTTGACTATGGCTTCTTTTTTCAGAAAGTCTTGAACTATAATGTTAATGCAGTGCGCCATACACGGCACCCTGAAATAGGAACCAAGCTGCATGGCTTTAAGTACATTACTGCCTTTATCTGTGGAAACAAAACCAATCTTAAGCCCTCTTGTGTGCAGCCATTCAAAGACCTTGCTCTGAAACTCTTCCAAAATGTTTACAGCTGTATGAAATTTCTCCATGGCGAACATGGCTACAGTTTCCGAGTAGCATTAAAGATCTCAGCTGTATCAACAGCACCTACTTCAGATAGCTTATCTCTAACCCCCCCAAAAGAGACCCAGTGTGCAGTGATGCACATGTAATCAGTGGCTTGGCAACCGGTCCACATGTCTGTTGTCAGGTGGATATTGTGAACAGCACTCTGCTGCAAAGCTTGTCCAACCAATTCCAGCACATCGTGCTGTAGTGCTGGAACAGCAACTCTTGCAAAATAGGACCGGCTGGGAACCTTCCATTTAGGGCAGATGGCTGACACAAATTCAAGGAAACCCACCCCTTCCACAAATGAAAAAGGGAGAAGGTCCACCGCTAACATTTTAGCCAGCTTCGCATTGTACAACAGTGCCATTGGGTGGTTGCATTCGTACTGCCCCTCCGACCTACACATGCTGAGAATGGTAGCCTGGATTTTTTTACTTTGTGAGGCAGCTGTTTTCTTGAACCCAGTTAGGCTCAATGACACACTTTTTTTCATTGCAGTACTCGGTCGCCTTGGTGTCTCAGTCTGACTCTGAGTATGACTCTTACTGCGGTGCCACTGAGATGTTGCTGAGGATGTGGGCGGTACCAGTACACTGCTTGGGACAGGGATAGAAATGTCTCCTCTGGTTCACTTTCCACCGCGATCATATCTTCCCCTATTTCTGCGTCCCCAACAACAGCAATGGGTTCAGTTTTACTTTTTTCTAAGCGAAGTAGGTGAACCTCCCACTGGATACTGAGGTGTATTTTGAGATGACTTGTTTGGCCTCCGGTACCATAGTTTGTACCAAGGTTACCCCGCCTAACAGCCTGTCGACAAATTGAGCATATAGCAATGTTCTCCTCCTTACTGCTAACCAAAAAGAAGTCCCAAACTGGGGAGGAGAACTTTCTGGTGCTGCTGGATGTGCCACTTTCAATACCAGATGAACTGGAGGGTGTGCCTGGAATTTGACTCTGTGAAGTTACACTACCACTACCTACTGAGGTGGTGGTTGAGCGGGATGTAGGTCCCTGCCGGGATTTGCAAATATTTAAGCTGGAGGTCGTGTTGTTGTTACCTGTGTTGGAGGTATCCGTGCTACATCCCTCGCAGCGATTTTGGAAAGGGTAATAATGTTGGTCTCCATCTCCTCAGGCCGGGAGTAATGCTCGTGATGACTGGCTCGTCATCATCATCCCCCTCTTGTACATCTACCTCCATAACTGTAAGGCTTTCTGGAACCTTCCTTTTCACTAGCCTTGTCTTGTGGCGTGCATCACTCTCAGACTGAGCTGGTGGCTTCCAAGTAGCATCAAGATCATCAGAAGCGGGGCTTAAAGAAGAAGATGATGGACTAACCCTTCTTTTCCTTGCTAGGGGTCTGGAAGACAATGGATCTTCTGAAACAGTGGCTTGCCACTCTTTGTCTGCAGGAAGCTCGGTCTCCTGAAATGCCCCTACTTCAGGAGGAACAACTACTATTGTGGGCTGTGGCTGTTACTGTTCTTGCGGCTGCTGCTGCTCTTGTGGCTGCTGCTGTTCTTGCAGCTGCTGCTGTTCTTGCGGCTGCTGCTGTTCTTGCGGCTGCTGCTGCGCCTGCTGCGGCACCTGCTGCTGCCCACTTATCTGCTGAGTTTCTGCCTGTGTTGATTGTGTACTACTTTGCGATAATGACATTTCAACATCGCTGCTTGTTAGTAGACTGGCTACCTCTGCGACACTCATGGGCTTGGGCCTAGGTTGGTGGGTCTGGCCCGATGATGCAGAGGTGCTGCTCCCAGCTTGGCCCCCGGACAATGCTGCTGCAGGCGTAATTTTTTGTTTCCCAAAAAACATCTGGGGCGGCACACCAGTCTTGGTAAGTGCCACTTCCTTATTCTGTTCCTTCTCACCGACAGCTGTCTTGGTTCTGGATGACCTGCTACCTTTCTTTGGGGCCATCTTCTTCAGATGTCAGCAGGACACGGGTGCACGAGTTGCAGAGATGTCTGTGGTCACACGTGACGTGGTGCGCAGCAGGACTTCTGTCTGGCAGTACAACGGGTGATGATGATGACACCTCCTCCTCTGTCTTTTTGTGCACCTAAAAGCAAAGAAGCCATGAGAAGAACATCAGTGAAATGTTGCATTTGTTGTTGTGGTTCAATTACTACTAGTACAAACAAACAAATAAAAGATATAACTTAGTGTAGCCATTTGTGAGACTTTGTCAAAAAGGGCTTTCATGGTATACTGTGTACACTCTCAGGAAGGATAGGAAAGAAGAAGAACAACAACAAAAATAAAAATGTCATGGAAGTGGACCCAGTTTGGCATTAAATTATTTGCTCGTCATCTCATCACATCATTCAGGTCGGCAAAGGGGATGGATGGAAGCAGTGAGCCAAGATGAAAACCATGCAGGTCTATATGGCGAAAGCAGCACACTTATATAGCTTCCACCAGAAATGGCCACTCACAAAAATTCACAAGCACCAAGCAGGAGGCCTGGAAAACAATGTACTGACAAAAGGCCTATATTAGCCATGCAAAGGATACATGCTAAACCACACTGCTTTGCCTTTAATGCAATAAAATGCAAAAACGAAAATCCACAGGGCTAAACAAGGTCGGCAAGGTACACATCACACAGACATTTATTTAACACACACCCAAAAAGAACTGAGATACCCCCAAAAATACACATTTTGCAATTCAATCCAATGCCATCCATGCCCTAAATGGTGTTTAAATTCAACAGAACACACAGAAACAGCTGTATCATGCACCCGTGACTACCTGTGAGCCTACTGGATGAAAGGCCTGTTGGCAGACTAGGCCACAAGCTTGCAGGCCTATGGCAAAAGCACACTACCGGCCTTCAAAATAGCCAACTGCCACATGGCCAGGCCCACACACTACAAGAAACTGAAGACAGACAATTCAGGCCTATAGCAAAAAGCACACGGCCTGGCTTCAAAATGGCCACCAGCCTCATGGTCAGGCCCACAACAACAAGAAGCCTAGGCCACAAAGGAATAAGATTCAGGCCTATATGGCAAAAGCAGCACACTAATAACTCCCACTAGAAATGGCCACCAGCCACATGGACACTCACAAAATCACAAGCACCAAGCAGGAGGCCTGGAAAACAATGTACTGACAAAAGTTCTATAATAGCCAGGCAAATGATACATGCTGCTAAACCACACTGCTTTGCCTTTAATGCAATAAAATGCAAAAACGAAAATCCACAGGGCTAAACAAGGTCTGCAAGGTAAACAACCACACGGGCATTTATCTAACACACACCCAAAAAGAACAGAGATACCCCCAAAAATACACATTTTGCAATTCAATCCAATGCCATCCATGCCCTAAATGGTGTTTAAATTCAACAGAACACACAGAAACAGCTGTATCGTGCACCTGTGACTACCTGTGAGCATACTGGATGAAAGGCCTGTTGGCAGACTAGGCTACAAGCTTGCAGGCCTATGGCAAAAGCACACTACCGGCCTTCAAAATGGCCACCAGCCACATGGCCAGGCCCACACACTACAAGAAACTGAAGACAGACAATGCAGGCCTATAGCAAAAAACACATGGCCTGGCTTCAAAATGGCTGCCAGCCACATGATCAGGCCCCAACAACAAGAAGCCTAGGCCACAAAGGAATAACATTCAGGCCTATATGGCAAAAGCAGCATACTAATAACTCCCACCAGAAATGGCCACCAGCCACATGGGCACTCACAAAATCAAAAGCAACAAGCAGGAAGCCTGGAAAACAATGTACTGACAAAAGGTCTATAATAGCCAGGCAAAGGATACATGCTGCTAAACCACACTGCTTTGCCTTTTAATGCAATAAAATGCAAACACGAAAATCCACAGGGCTAAACAAGGTCTGCAAGGTACACAACAACATACCATACACAACAATGGCATTTATTTAACACACACCCAAAAAGAACAGAAATACCCCCAAAAATACACCTTTTGCACATCAATCCAATGCCATCCATGCCCTAAATGATGTTTGAAATAAATTCAACACACACCAAAGGAACAGCTGCTTCATCATGCACCCACGCATGACAAGCTCTGGGCCTACTGACTACCCACAACAATAAAAAAATAAAAATAATGATAAGTACCAAAATTGTAGTTGCAGCAACTGCAATGCCTCAATCAAACAACAACCATACCAACTTACTTGTAAAATATCAAATTCAAAAGTCCTCAATTCCAATGATAATGATGGAGCAGACACAAAGAGCGATACTTCCAGCTCAAACTCCAAAGGCAGAATGAACAGGAGATGGACAAAGCACTGGGAGTAGCCTGCTGGACAGGAACAGGAAGTTGGAGACTCCGTGGCACTTCCTCCCTCTTCCCCCCCAATTTATTTATTTTTTAAAAGGACTCCTTGCACAAAAAAGTACAGCCAAATGTCAATATGAGGAGTTATTTTCATCCAAATCATCATTTACAGAAGGTTTAATGCTGCTCGAGATATTCTTCTTCTCCAGATTGAAAATTTTGCGTGTTCGGGATCGTAAACTTTACCACACTTCCGCCTGATGTCAGATGTCGCGTCCAAATGATGTGTTCACGATCGCACGCTCACTCTCGCGGTGGTGAATGATGTGTTCGCGATCGCAGACATCTCGCGGTGTCCGATGGTGTCCGATGGTGCTGCGAATGATGTGTTCGCGATCGTAAACTCTCGCGGGATAACGTGACCGGCTACCAACATCTCGTGTCGTACGCAAACAGATCGGAAAACTCGCCGGCGAATGCAGGGATCCCGGTAAGTCGACCGCACGCGTGCAAACTTCTTTTTAAAGCGCAAACATGAAAAAAAATCTCCTCTACGCCGCAGATCGCGGAAATTTTGACATCTTCGCGTTCTCCGTGGAACGCGAAAATGCCTAAATTTAGCAAATTCCACGAGCGGAACGGAATTTGACGCCCACCCTTTGTAAATAGTGAATGGAAAGACAGACTTAAAATATTTATACATCACTTTCGCTGGATCAATGTCATTGATTACAAAATTTACAACGCTATCTGTAATAACATGTGAGATCATGAGCTTTGCATTCAGAGAAGTTTATGGTTTTATTGCTTAATTACCAGTGAAGCTAATTAGTATTTAGGGCATTCAGATGGACTGTTGAGTTGGAAATGTCAACTTACGCAAATATCGAGTTAGAAATATCATGACACAGAAATATCAACAGCAAGGATATTGTGGTCAAGAATATTGAATTTAAGATAGGAAATATTGTTTAAAAAATATAGAAGTCATTAATATAGTTTAAAAAATATAGTTGTTTAAATAGCGATTTTTTAATTTGTGTTATGTATTTTAGTTTATATATTTAAATGTAAGTGATGTATGTTTTTTGTGTAAGTATTGTTTATGTTTTTTGATATATGTGTTAAATTGTTGTAGTTATCAATTGTATTTTAATTAAATTTTGTGTTTTTAGTTCCGTAGCAGGTTGTGGGTTTATAGGGGAATAGGGTGGGAAGTAATTTATTTATAATAAATTAATGATTCTTTTTCATTTATTAATATTTATTTATTCGAGATTTTATTGTGTTAATTGTGGGAAGTAATACATTTGTAATTAATTGATTGTTAATTAATATTAATTAATTAATTGGTAATTTATTATGGTAATTGTGTAATTTGTATGAGGTGCGGGTTGTGAGTGTTATAGGGGTAAAGAGTGGGAAGTAATTTATTTTCAATTAATTAATAATTAGTTGTTAATTAATATTAATTAATTGATTGTAAATTAATTATGGTAATTGTGTAATTTGTTTTAGGAGCAGGTTGTGAGTGTTATAGGGGTAAAGGGTGGGAAGTAATTTATTTTCATATAATTAAGAATTCGATGTTAATTAATATTAATTAATTGATTTTAAATTAATTATGGAAATTGTGTAATTAATTTTAGGTGTGGGTTGTGGGGTTTATAGGGGTTAGGGGTGGGAAGGTATTTATATGTAATTAATAATTAGTTGATCATTAATATAAATTAATTAATAGATAATTAATTAGGGTAATTGTTAATTTTTTTGTGTGGTGGTTTTACTGTTTTTATAGGGGGAAAGGGTGGGGAGTAAATTAATTTTACTAATTTATAATAAGTTGTTGAATACTATTAGTTTTTTGATTTTAAATAAGTTTTAATCATGTAATTATTTTTTTTCTCTTTATTTCCAGCTGTGGGTTGTGAGGATTATAGGGGTAAAGTGTGGTAAATTAATTAATTTTCATAAGTTTTAATTTGTTTCTTAGGGCCATATTTATCAAGTCTTTTTCTTGTTTGCAAACGGGCAGATTCTCAGAATTGGCCCGTTTGCGAACTGGAAAAAGCCTTTTGGGATGTTTCATCCCAAAAAGCTATCGCAAAGTAGAGAATTGCAAAATTTGCGATTCTCTATTTTGCAAATGCAATTAAGGAATTGCAAATTGCCATTCCTTAAATGCAATTCTAGAAGCATCAGAAATTTGCTATTTGGACTTAAGGAATTGCAAATTACCACCAACTTCAAGTTGCCATATGTCGCACATACATGCCCTTAGAGCATGTATGTGCGCAAAATGTGTATATATGCATATTTCAGGGGTGCAACAGGGTGTCCTTTTGGAACCCTTGCAACCCTGAAATTGCATTCTCAATTTGCGATTCTCTAATTGGTAATCGCAAATTGAGAATGTCTTCCTATTCATTCCTTTGGGCCACCTAACCCATAGGAATGAATGGGAAGATATTCCTTATTTGCCGATCTCAACTTGCGATTCGCAAATATGGAATATGCAGGATTTTCAAATTTTTTTGCAAATCCTACATACATTGCATTTTGCAATTACCTAATTGTGATTCGCTAAAAATCGCAATTTGAGAATCGCAATACTCTTTTTTGATACATGTGGCCCTTAATTAATAATATTTCTGTAACTGGTAATTAATTATGTTAATTATGTAAGTAAATTTTTGTTTAATTTAGATGTGGGTTGTGAATTGTGTGGTCTTATAGGGTAGGAAATAAAAAAAAAGTAAATTAATGTAATAATTAATGTTTTTGTTTTTAAATGATGTCTAATTAAAAATATTGATTTGTTTTGAAAAATAAGTATTTTTTTATTTAATATGTTATTTGTAGGTATTTGTCATATGTGTTTAACATTATAATATGCTTTTTAAAATGTGTAATATTAAATATATTTGCATTTTAATTTTTACCATATTTATTTAAATGTTCTAATTTATTTTGATTTTTAACTATTTTTTCTGTTATTATTTTGTTTGTTTTTAATTTTGGACAGAGTGGAGTGAGAATATCAATTGTTACCCCTCTGCAAATCAACACTTTCCCTACTGTTGCACTGATTTGAGTGGGAATAGTAAATGTTACCCCTCCGCTATCCAACACTTTTCCTACTGTTGCACTGATTAGAGTGGGAATAGTAAATTTTATCCTGCCACTGTCCAACACTTTCCCTACTGTTGCACTCACTGGAGTGGGAATAGTAATTTCTACACCTCTGCTATCCAGCACTCCCCCTACTGTTTTACTGACTGGTGTGAGAATATGAATTTTTACCCCTTCGCTATCCAACACTTTCCCTACTGTTGTACTCACTGTAGTGGGTATAGTTATTTTTCCCCTCCGCTATCCAACACTTACCCTACTGTTGCACTCACTGGAGTGGGAATAGTAATTTTTACCCCTCCGCTATCCAACACTTTCCCTACTGTTGCACTCACTGGAGTGGGAATAGTAATTTTTACCCCTCCGCTATCCAGCACTTTCCCTAATGTTGCACTGACTGGAGTGAGAAATTTAAGTGTGAAGATTTTCAAATAGTTTAATGTTTCAATTTATAATAGAATGTTTTTTTTATTAGATTTTATGCTATTGGCACACACACACACACATATCTATATATATATATATATATATATATATATATATATATAGATATATATATTAGTACAGTTTTACATAATTTCAACATTGGAAAATAAATTACAATTAATAGTTTACTAATTGTTTTTAAAGTAAATATATATATTAATTATTATGTTTGTGTGTTTAACTTGTTTTAATTACGTTTGTTATATTGGTTAAAATGTATATTAAATCTACTTTGTTCTTTATATTAATTTTATTATTCATTATATTTAATAGTTTTTTATTTTATATAGATATATATATACATATACATATATATATATCATCTTTGTGAAATGTATTCTTTGTTAACTTCCTACCTATGATAAGCCATGCACAAATGGTGCCCTTCGGGCACCATTTGCACACGGGGTGGGGAGAATGTGGATAATTTTTTTTTTTTTACTATTTTTTACCGTGCGCGTACGGTAAGCGTAATCGGCGATTTTCCGAAAAAATATTTTTTTTTTTTTTGGACTTGGGGGTGGTTTGGGGACCCCTGTATCAATGCTGGGTGGTTAGGATCTCATTAAACTGCCTCTTTACACATTTTTGGGGTTGGTTTTTGCTGCCCTACTCAGGAAGCGAGAGAGAAAATGGCGGCCGCCGCTTCCTGGTTTCGACCGATTCGAATGTTTACTAAGAACTAAGAGCCAATCAGAATCGCGCTCGCGCACGCCACCGTACGCGTACGGTAAGCTTACGGTAAGCGCACGGTAAGCGCACCATAAGCTGCCACAGATATATATATTGATTTAAAGGCTATTTTCTCAGAATCTACTGAACAGATTTACACCAAACCTACAAAAGGCACTTCCTTGACCTGGGGACTACCTCTCTGCCAAATTTCATTAAATTCTGTTCAGCCGTTCGGGCTGTAGCCCTGTCTAAAGGTCCTATGGAAAAATGCATGGGAAAAACGCGTTTTGGGACCCCCCTTTTATCTCAGCCCCCGCTTGACGAATCCCCCCGAGACTTTCAGGGTAGGAGCGGAGCGTAGCGCCCCACCTATTTTGAAAAATTCGCGAGGATTCGTCGACCAGCGTCAAAGTTATTCAAAATAGAATGTTGCGGATTTCCTATGGAAACGTGGTCCTAACTATAACTACCTACTGGCGACCGCCAGTAGGTAATATATATATATATATATATATCAGTGAAGTTCTCAAGTACACTCTGCGCTCCGGTGAGTATGACACGTGGTCAAAAAGATATAAAGCACCTGTGTCTGAGCGCTATGTACACTTCAATCCTATGATTAAGGCGTAACTGCTGAAACGCGTCAGGAAAAGTATTCCTTCTGCAACTTTTCACTTGAAGAATAAAACATTGCAGTGAACCGTGAATTGGCTTCAGCATATCTTTTGTGTGCTTTAAATTAAATGGGAAGCTTCGTCCCCATCAGCTGAGGCCGCCCTGCAAGGTCGGGGGCCCCCGACGACGAAGGATTTCTGGTGATATATATATATATATATATATATATAAATCAATATTTTGTAAAACTATATTTTTGACATCGATATTTTCCCCCCAATATTTTTGTACTTACCTGTTTAAGTATAGGGAGTCAATATTTTTGCATTCTATATTTTTTCATCGAAATATTTGCAGTCTATATATTTTACATCGATATCCGGTCAGTGAACCCAATTGTAGTGTAACTATAACATCCCTTCAAATCATATTTTTGGGGGAATTTCTATGGTTTCTTTTATTTCAAGCATTATTTTCTCTTGTGGTTGAAGACACATAACATTACCAATATTTTTAAGTAAATCTACATATACATACATTTCTATTGCTGAGTCGGCAGTTGCAACTCTATAGCTATGGCTGAGATACCCAGTCAATAGGAAATGCCATTTAGGATTTGCTAATATCTTTGAAAAATTTTCTGAAACAATACAGAACATTAGCAAGTTCACTCTAAGACCATTTCAAAATGCAGGCATATTTTGCTAAGGATTCCCAAATACTTCTACAACGAATTGCAATTTTTGCTTTTCTCCACAGTACAAACTTAGGGGCTCATTATAATGGCGAGAGGATCGCCACCGCGTGGTGCCTGCCACGTTGTCCATGGAAATGCACATTGTGTCCTTTTAACACTGTGGACGGTGCTGCAGCCAGCAGCACCGTCCGCAATGTTAAAGGGCCAGGATGCGCTCGCCATACTGGCGGGCGCATCCTAATTGGGCTGGTGAGACCGCCGCACATCTGGTGGGTGATCCCATCACTGTTATGATGACGGGCGAACTGATGTCCGCCTGCCATCATAATGAGCCCCTAAGGAATGCCAAACCTAGCATAAAGATAGAATGTACCTCGGAGTAAAGTCCTATTTCATATTTTGACAATCTGTTCACATCTTTAAAAGAAAGTGTGCTTTGAAGTGTTCATTTTGATATTTTTTATTGATATCTGTGCAGAGATGAAGGTCAGTTCAGGAGCAATTTTTTTGAAACTCGGAATTGTTATTTGAAAACAAAGCTTTACTATGCTTGCTTTGGCGCTCATTATACAGTCCAATGATACTTACCATGTCGGACACTGTTGGCACTATCAACACCTGTGAGCATGTCGGCAAAACCCAGAGTGGTGGTTGATAATAAAGTATGTCCCAGGGTTATGTTTTGCCATGAGAGTTTGCAGACAATATCCGAATTATAACTTTCAAAGCAAACCTAAAAAAGTAAAAAACAAAACCTCTTATGTGTAGTTCTAACTTCATGGTAAAATCTGTGTAAATCTGTCCAACAGTTTTTGCCGAGGGCAAAGATTCCTGTTGGAGATACATTTCAAAAGGCAATTTTTGAGACCCAATTTCTTTGGCCACTCTAGAGCAATCTGCAGGAAATGTTGAAGGATGACTACAGGGTGTACGGACTAAGGGGCTCATTACGATGGCCACCGCTGAGCCGGCGATGGCGACCGTTATGCCATCATAACGAGAAATACCCCCGCCATATCATGATGGCAGTAGGTATAGTGGCAAACGCAAAGTCCGTCCGCCGCTTTTCCGCCGGTTGGCAATCGTTCACAGGTGAATCAATCTTGCACATCTTTTTATTGGAGGAAAGCAATGTGAAAAAGCATGATGCCTCGCTGGGAATACAAGGCCAGCTGAACGCGTTTCGTGCCTGGGGCACTTCTTCATGGGCTCTGGGCTATCTCAAATAAAAGCTACGGCATTTTCTGGCAAAACTTATAGAACATCTTCTTGTCCCGCCCCTGTGGGTGTGGACACCCGCGTGGCCTGTTGGTCTTTGTAGTGCCTTCGTTTAACTACAGTGAGTCGAAGTGCTGTTATGCAGTAAAACAACTGATACCCTGTTAGAAATGGGATTTCTGGTTGGCTAGGGCTTGCGCCAAAGCCAGGCAGAAACCACCACTCTAGTCAGGGCTGGGGAGTTACACGCCAAAGATAACCCCTGCTCACCCCCTTGGTAGCTTGGCACGAGCAGTCAGGCTTATCCCGGAGGCGATGTGTAAAGCGTTTGCGCGCGCACCCAGCAACAACACCCAAGGCCCACCACAAAAGAAACTCCACACAAGGTATTATATAAAAATAGCCTTTATATTATACCAAAACACATTAGATACTCTTCACACAATTTACACTGTGCTAACTGGCACTGGGCAGAATTTTACAAGGGATTATATGTACAGGGGACAGGGCCACCTGGACCACTGTCAGGAATTAGCACTTTTAGTACTTAGGATATCAAATTACTGTAGCACAAAATAACACATGTAGTACACAACCAGTAACTACTAGTAACAGGTAAGTACCACCTACGCAACCCTAACCACCTTAGGAAAATATTGCGCAGGGAACCAGGACCTCACTAGCACCACCTGTACTAGGAGAAAAACAACCACCTAAGTATAACAATACCTGTAGGGGTAGAAGAACATTACACATGATGCATCACAACACATTCAGAGGTGTAGGCTAGGAGAATAGCGCAAAACTCACATTAGCCACCACCTGTGGCAGTCCCTAGGCCAACTGGCCTCGTAGGGGGCTAGGACGCCCTGTGTCCCAATGTCAGGGGCCTAAACGGAGCAGCTGCCCACGATGTGCTGGGCAGCTGTAGAACAATGAGGGGGCCAACACTGGAGCCTTGCAGGCTCTGGCCAACTGACTGTTCCCTGAGCCCCTCTGGGCTCTAAACAAAGGACTGGCCCCTTGGAGCCTCGCTGGGCTCTACACAAATGATGTGGCCTCGTTGGAGACTCTCTGGGCTCTTTAAACAGTGTGGGCCCGGGGTTGGAGCGGCCCGCTGCCTTCTGGGGCCACTCTTAACGTGAAAGAAATGCCCCCGTATGCTGGAGCGCCACTCGCGCTCTTCACCCAACAATGCGGCCCTGCGTTGGAGCCTCTCGGCTCTTAAAGAAAGAATGCCCGACGTCGGAGCGGCCCGCTGTCAGGTGCGGGGCCGCTCAGATAGCACGACGTGGAGCCCAGGTATCAAATGGCCCCCACTCACCGAGAACACTTGTCGGCTTCGGGGGCACTTCTTCGTGGCGGGGCTGGGGGGGCAGTCACGGTGCCTCTTCTCTTTCTTCCGCTCGCTGGGAAGCGCGGGGTAGGCTCCCGTCCGCTTCCACCAATGACGCTCTTCCTTCACCCGGGCCCCCTCCTGGGACCCGGGATTCGAATGCGGAGCCTACCGGCTCCCGACCCACAGGTCTGCACGTCCCAGTGCGGGGTGGGCTCCCGCCTGGGTTGGGGGAGGCAGCGCTGTTCTTCCGGCTACAGGAGCGCGGGGTAGGCTCCTGCCCTCCTACTTCCGGCTCTGGTTGTCCCGGAGGCCTGCCTGACTTCCTGGTCGGGCGCCGGAGGGACAATTTGCGGGCAAATGCCGGGTGGGCACCGGCTCTTTCGAAAAGACAATGAATCAAGGTGGGCACTCGATATCAGAAATAAAGCGCTCCTGGCGCTAAGGGTAAAGGTGAAAAGCGCTCTCTGCGCCAAAGGCAAGTCAAGCGCTTCCAGGCGCTGGAGGTTTCAGCAAAGCACCAAGTACAGCGCTCCTCGATGCTGGGGTCCCAAACAAAGCGCTCCTAGCGCTATAAGTCAAACAAAAGCACCTCCAGGCGCCCTAGGGGAGAATACAGAAGTCCAGCAAAGTTCTCCCCTCTATGCAGCAAGGCAGGGGGGGGCAAGGCTGGACCTAGAGCCAGCTCACTGGGCCTCCAGGCAGGGAGGTAGTCCAAGTGGCGGTCCTCGGGTCCAGCAACAGCAGCAGCCCCCCTCAGGCAGGATCCTGGAAGAGAACACTTCTGTGGGGACACCCCCCCATTTTTATACACCTTTTCCCTTTGTTCTTGGTTCAGGGTGAGGGGGAAAACCAGTCGCAGCTGGTTGGGGAGCACCCTTGATGTGCTCAGCCCCTCAATCTATTCACTGGTAGGGCTAGGGTCATCAGTCGCACCACAGGGGGCGGAGCCAGCATTGTGTGGGGAAATCCCAGCCCTATTCACAGGACCCAGGTGCACCACTCCCTCACATCACACATGCTGATCTCAACACTCACCACCGGGGCAGACCCATCCAGACTCCTGGAGCCAGGCTCACCAGCCATCTCCAGCCAATCATGTGTCAGCACCTTTACAGCACACACACAGCCATGTCTAGAAGTGGCACTTCCACACTAGACACATACATGCTGCATACATCATTGCGCAGCATTCAATCACATGAGTCCGCACATACCAGACTTGACCCTGCACACCCCACGCATCAGGATCTACCAGGGGCACATACATTCCCCACGCATTCCTATGGGAGGGCAGGCCCATCTCACCACATGCACTCAGAGTGCGCAGAAACCAAAAATCACTACCACCAGGTCACCAGTAAAAGCAAAAAGTTTAGGGGTGAACCTGCCAGAAGGGCCAAGTCCAACATACCCCTGGTGGGTAGCGGTAAACACACATGTTGCTTGACATGCCGCTTTCATCCTCCAAACGCATTCGCCTGTCCCCAATGCTGTAACGTCGGTTGGCATCACAGCAGGACTGCACAGACCAGACTCGACCCTGCACACCCCACACATCAGGATCTACCAGGGGCACATACATTCCCCATGCATTCCTATGGGAGGGCAGGCCTATCTCACCACATGCACTCAGAGTGCGCAGAAACCAAAAATCACTACCACCAGGTCACCAGTAAAAGCAAAAAGTTTAGGGGTGAACCTGCCAGAAGGGCCAAGTCCAACATACCCCTGGTGGGTAGCGGTAAACACACATGTTGCTTGACATGCGGCTTTCATCCTCCAAACGCATTCGCCTGTCCCCAATGCTGTAACGTCGGTTGGCGTCACAGCAGGACTGCACAGAAGTGCAGCGGGGCTCCTCTCGTAGCTCAGGCTGTGCCGCAATTATATGCGGGGGGCACGCAGCCTCCCCGTAGCCCCGGGGACCGCCACCTCCCTGGGGCTTTCTAAAGAAATGCATGGGAGTCCCAACCGCCCCATGCTGCTCCGGGGACCGCCACCTCCCTGGAGCATTTATCTAAATTGGCAAGGGGAACCTTGCGGGCCCCCCCAAGCCCCAGGGACCCCCACCTCCCCGGGGCTAAAAAAAATAATTAATGTTGGGGAGCTCAAGCCCCCTCACACTGCCCTGGGGACCACCACCTCCCCGGGGCACTTAATATTGAAATATGGGGATCCGTAGCAGTCCCCCGGCCTTGGGGACCACCACCTCCCTGGGGATTCACACATGTTGGGAGGGGGGCCGCAAGGCCCTCCTCCTGGAGCCCTCGATGGCCCTGGGACAGCCACCCCCCAGGGCCGGATCCTGCAGTGTCCCGGGGTGCCCACCCCTGGGACACTGCTGTTTGCTATGACAGGGCGGGAGCCGTGTGGCTCCAGCCCTGTCATTGCAAACACTGGTTTGGATTTTGTAAGCGAGAGCAGGTTTCCTGCTCTCGCTTACAAACCAGATTGCTTTTCCACAAGGGAAGCTGCATGTTAGCAGCGCCCCATGTGGAAAAGCAATGCCGGCTCCTGCAGGAGGCGGGGAGCTGGCAGAGACCGTGGGGGCATTGGGGTTCCCCCCACGATCCCCAACGGAATGGACAAGCTCCAGAGGATGGGGTCCCCGGGGCCACGTGGCCCCCTCCCTCAATTAAAAAAATTAATAAAAGAGGCACTGCCCCGGGGGATGGGGTCCCCTGGGCCATTAGAGGCCTCAGGAGGGGGGGCCACGCAGCCCCCTCCTTAAAAAATATATTAAATAAAAATATATATGTGTGGCCATTCCCAGGGGGAAATTAGCCTCATGAGGGGGGCCGCGCGGCCCCCTTCGCGTTTTTTTTTTTAAAAAGTTTTAAAAAAGAGAAGGCCCTGGGGATGGGGTCCCCAGGGCCCCAATTATTGTAAAAGAAGGGGGGCCACACAGCCCCACTTGTAAAAAATATAGTAAATAAAAATATGTGTGGCCATGCCCAGGGGGAAATTAGCCTCAGGAGGGGGGCCCGCCCCCTCCCTGCAGCACTCAGCAAATGCACCCCCTGGCGTGTTGTAAGTTGGGGAATTAATTCCCCTTGAATACTGCGGGTCCCTGGGGGCCAACTTGCCCACCAGGTACCTCCAGTATGTGCCACAGAGCTGCGTTGCAGAAAGGGGTTCAGACTGAGGCCATGCCCCTTTTTACAACTCACTGCAACGCAGCTCTGTGGCGCTTACTAGAGGTACCGGGTGGGTTAGTCGGCCCCCAGGGACCCTAAGGACTCAAGAGGAATAAATCCCCCAATTTACAACATGCCAGGGGGCGCATTTGCACAGTGGTGGAGGGAGGGGGCGGGGCCTGACATAGCAAGTGTGCAAACACACCCCCTGGCACATTGTAAATTGGGGGATTAAGTCCCCTTGAATACTGTTGGTCCCTGGGGGCCAACTAGCCCACCAGGTACCTCCATTATGCGCCACATGACTGCGTTGCAGAGAGGTAGTCCGAGGCCACTCCCCTTTTTGCACCTCTCTGCAGCACAGCCCTGTGGCGCTTACTGGAGGTACCTGGTGGGCTAGATGGCCCCACGGAGCCTCAGCATTCAAGGGGACTTAATCCCCGAACTTAAAACCCGCCATGGGGTGGACATCAGGTCCCCCCTCCCTTCACCACTGTGCAAACGGGCCCTCTGGCACATTGCAAGTTGGGGGATTAACTCCCCTTCAATCCTCAGGGTCCCTGAGGTCCAACTAGCCCACCAGGTACCTCCAGTAAGTGCCACAGAGCTGCGTTGCAGAGAGGTGTTAAAAGGGACGTGGGCTCGGACCATGTCTCTGCAAAGCAGCTCTGTGGCACTTACTGGAGGTACCTGGGGGCATATCAACAAGGGCTTTATCTCTGCTTTTTTGGCTTTAAAAGCCAAAAAAGCAGAGATAAAACTAGCGCCCTATCAACAACAGGGTGCTAACACGCAAATTTGCATGTTAGCACCCTTTTACTCTACGCTTCCCCTTGCATCTCTAATGAGATGCAAAGGGGGCGTTCCAGAGTAAAATAATAGAAGAAATGTCGCTAAGCGACATTTCTCCTATTATCAAGAATGTCGCTAACCCTGTTAGAGACAAAAAAAGCAGCGCTAACCGCGGTTAACGCTGCTTTTTTACGTCTGGTATTTTTCTGACTTAGCCATGATATCCTATGTAAGGTGGAAGTCATGGCTAAGTTTGCCTGTCCCTATCAACAAGGTAACGTGAGATTATCGCTGGGTTTCCAGTGATAATCTCACGTTAGCCTGTTAGCGTGAGGATTTTTATCGCTATTGAGATAAGCGTTGCTAATAGCACGCTATCTCAGCGATAAAAATTCACGCTAGCCGGCGATAATTATCCTAGCGCTAAGTGCGCTTAGAGATAATTATCGCCGGTTGTTGTTGATATGCCCCCTGGTGAGCTATTTGGCCCACAGGGACCCTCAGGATTCAAGGGGACTTAATTCCCCAATTTACAAAGTGCTAGGGGGCGCGTTTGTACAGTGGTGCAGGGAGGTGGCAGGCCTGATATAAGAAGTTAAGAATCCTGCTGTGTGGGACTTACTGGTGGTAATAAAAGGGGTAGTTGACCCAACCTTGGGGGCTAACTACTCCTCCTGTTCCCTCCAATAAATCCCACACAGTGGGATTAATAAGAGGTGTTTTGAAGGCCACGCTCACCTTTCTCCACCACTCTGGAAACACAACTGGTATGTTATTGTTAGAAATTAGCATGTAAGAAACCTTTGAAATTCACTGAAAAAAACATAGGTTTCAGGCACGTTATAGTTAGAAATTAGCATTTAGAAAACCTTAGAAATTCAGTGAAAAAACCATAGGTTTCAGGCACGTTATAGTTAGTTGGACATTTCACTCGTACAAAACCAAAGAAATTCAGCCGTTATAGTTAGTTCAGCTAACCATAACTCGCGCCCCCGCAATGCACTGCTGATGAGGTCATGTATTATATCATTCATGACATGGTCAGTGACGTCACTGATGACATCACTAATGACATCTCAAATGACATCACTGATGACATCACTGATGACATCATCCAAGTGAAAATCTGATGCACCTCCTCACACCCTAATATAACCTTTGATACACCCACTCTAAAATACAGACTACCATTTTCAAAACAATAGACACACCAATACCAGTTACTAAATACGCACTGACTGATTCCTAGGTGTACACACACATCCACTCATTCACCCATACAATCACTCATACATGCAGTCACTCATCAAAACAACACTATCATATTCACTCATACACCTAGACAGAAACTCACACCCCCCCACACATCCGGAGTTACTCACACACCTAGTCAGTCATGCAAACAATCAATCATACTTCCATGTACTTACTTATACAGACACCATGTCACTTATTCATACAGATACTAACACTTAATTACTCTCTTATAGAATCACTGATACAAGTACACACTCATCCATGCAGCCACTCTCACAATCACTGACTCTTACATATAGTTATTTATATACACCATTACTCACATAAACTTCCTTTTACATTTGTAGTTACTCGCACATGTACCACTGAGACATCCATTCACTCACCAACACACCCATACACACACTCACCCACCCATACAACTATTTTCACATGCAGTCTTGAAACCATACACCTAGTGAATTAACCACTCACACATCTATGCAGAGAGTCACACGCCACCCACCCACACTCTCAGGCAGCCATAAAAACACTCGGGCAACCAATCAATAACCTAAATAGACACTCATGTAGCTACTCACCAACCCATGCAGCAGCTTACACAACAACAGACAGAATGATACAGACATTCACACAGTTTAGTCACTAACGCATGCCTTCAGTAAGACACATTTATTCACTCACTTATACAGTCAGTCATGCTCCTACTAAATTCTCCATCCAGACACTTATACACCCACTCTTTCTTCAATACACCTCAACATATATAAAAAATATATTCAAAGTTTATAGAAACACACAGTCACTGGATGATGTCATCAGTGATGTAATCAGTGATGTCACTGACCATGTCATGAATAATGTAATATGTGACGTCATCAGCAGTGCATTGCGGTGGCGCGAGTTATGATTAGCTGAACTAACTATAACAGCCAAATTTCTTTGGTTTTGTACGAGTAAAATGTCCAACTAACTATAACGTGCCTGAAACCTATTGTTTTTTCAGTGAATATATTTATATTATATAATATATATATATATTTATATTTAGATATGTTGAAACACTTGAAGAAAACTGTCTTGCTGCACAAAAAAAAACGCTCTTCAGAGAATAGTGATGCCAGTGATTTATTCCATATAGCAACAGAACCAATATGTTGAAACGCTTTAGGCTCTAGGCATTATATTCCTCCTCCCTGATTCCCTGCTTTCATGCTCTATTCATCAACTGAACATTAATCAAACAATATTTACATTTGAAGGGCAAGTGAGGTAAAAGAATATTTTCCAAAGAAACATAATATACCTATAGCGATATCTATATGAGGATAGATAGATAGATAGATAGATAGATAGACAGACAGATAGACAGACAGATAGACAGACAGATAGATAGATAGATAGATAGATAGATAGATAGATAGATAGATAGATAGATAGATAGATAGATAGATAGATAGATAGATAGATAGATAGATAGATAGATAGATAGATAGATAGATAGATAGATAGATAGATAGATAGATAGATAGATAGATAGATAGATAGATAGATAGATAGATAGATAGATAGATAGATAGATAGATAGATAGATAGATAGATAGATAGATAGATAGATAGATAGATAGATATTACTCATCTACAAGGGAATGTGAAAATGACCTCGATTTCTGGCACATATGATTCATACACATTTTGAGTAGAAACTATGAAACTGTGAATGCTCACAATGCAAAAGTATTGTGGGAGTAGAGGAGATAACATAAAACCCTTTACATATTTATTTAACAGCAGTAACAAAGTGCAGAGCCAGACCGCAGAGAGTTCTTCCAAGAAACAATCCCTTATACTAGATTTGTTTTGTAGATAGACGTGTATTATTAGACTGTATATGTTCTGATGCTGTTGTTGAATTTGACAGCACAGTCATTGTTAATGTTTGAAAAAGATTATTAGATTACAATTGCAAACCCTTCTTGGAACATTATAATACATTCTAGATGAAAAATGCAGCATATAAAAATATTGAGTTTAAAACTATAATTACAAAGTGAACTTTTCAACCAAGTCTGCAGAATATGTCCAAACTCAATGCTTCATATATGGAAATGTTTTACTAGCTTATTAACTTTAAAATTCCTCCAGCCCCTGTCCAACACAAGATCACCTGGTAACATTATATAAATAAAATAACATATATATATACCTGAACTCAAATTATATCCAATACTGAGCATGGGAACAGTATCACTTGGCGTTATTTTTTGCTTGCTGAAGATCACTCATAAATGCTGGTAAGCATCAAAAGTACTCCTTAATTTAATATTGGCCGTTGACGCCATAGACTGGGCACCTTACCACCTTAGATTACAATAGGTGACGCTGTTTTTAAACTTGGAAAGTGGCATTTAACTAGGGTTGGGCAAAATTTGGATTACGCCAGAATAATTTCAGAAGTTCCACGTTACTCTTTGACATGGAATTACCAATAATCCTGCTTGTGTAATTAAGAGTAGTTTGGGATACGAAATTTTACACTAAGAGCCCATTTAGTGAGTGGGAGTGTTCTGCTGCATTTAGCGCTATTTCTTAGAGCAAAATGCATCCTTGTGTCCATTTTGGATGCGAGGGGGCATTTTTCGTGGTAAATACTAGAGCTAGACACAGAATTACTCTTTTTGCGTAATTCAAATAGAATCTCGTGGAATTCTTAGGTAATGCTGCCTGATTACGATACACAAAATTATGCAAGTTATGCTTGCCGTACATATATTGAAGCTCATTCACACAGAGTGAGCTAAGAGAAAGTACAATCTACAAATGCTATCGCATTTCTTTGCAACACATGCGCATTAGTATTGTATGCAAAATATGTGCTTATAAGCATGAGAAGTACAACTTAAGACCCTTTTCCTCATCCTCAAAGCCTGCAAAACAAAGGACGCATGGACTTTAACCCTTTCGACAAATAGGGATCTTTCCATCTGCCAATGACGCTTTCAAACGGCAAGTAGGGAAGAGAGCCTTACGGTGAAGGAGTCTGCAGGACAAAGGGGGAGACAGAGAGAAATAGGTGGGTGAGACATATGAGGACAGAGGAGATAGAGACAAGGGTTAGGAGAAAGATGACAGATTAGAGGATCCAGTTATGAGGGTGGAGTGAGATGGGGAGAGGATAGAGACAGCATAGTTGAGATGACAGAGACACAACAATACAATAGAGAATACAGATAAAAAGGTCACCAGAGAGAAACAGGGGACAAGGAAAGAGATAGGACAAATGAGAGGAGAGAGACAAAATAAGGGAGAAGAGACATGCAGGAGTTATGAAAGGGAGAGAGAGAGAAAAGGAAGATAGGAATTGGATAAGGGAGAAAAGTGACACTTGAGAGAAGTGAGATGGACAGAGACAGAGCCTGGGAGAAAAAAGGCAGTACCTGAAAGGGCAGAGGCACAAGAGAAAGAGTATCACAGGAAAGACGCACTAGAAATATAGTGGGAAAAGTACAAGTGGACGAAGAAGTATGACTGATTGGGTGGTGAGAGAAGCAGGAAGGATGAGAGGAGTGCAATGTAAAATGGAGAGAAGGGAAAGAGAGAAGAGGAGAAAGAAAGAGAGAGAAAGAGAGAAACAGTGGAGAGAGTATCAAACAGTGTTAACTGGAAATGTGAGAAGGAACAGGAACAGTAGGATCTGAGTAACCCTCCTGGTTCTCCCCTGGTTGTTCCTAGTGTGACTTTTTGCAATTTCTTTTTCCCCTCTCCTTACCAGTTCCATTTTCTGCTGCCCATAAGGTGACTCATTTCGATGGTCTGAGCTCATTCTTTGCTGCCTAGTTGCTGCTACAGCCCATTTCCCAGTGGATGTATTGTCTGTCCATCTGTCCCAACCGTTTTCCATCATTCTCTTCATCAGCATCCATGGACAACATTCAACTGACTCTATGGTAAGGATGGAACCAGAGTGACGAGAGGTGAATAGCACCAGGGAGGTGAACGGTTACACCCCAACTATGAAGTGCAGGATAAAACAGGATCGGTGATTGGCTTACATGGAGTGAATCTGCAATTAGAAATAGCTGAGGGATTGCCATTAGGGAGTAATGTGCAGAAGAATAACATGGGTTTGGGGGCACACCTATTCTACCTTTACCATCCACCTCACTTCTCTCACAGCACCCCCATATTTGGTTTGGCTAGTCTGCATGTGTGATTGAGAAAGGAAGGTGGCAGAATTGGAAAAGTTTATGCAATGAGTTTAGTGGAGATGAGATGCACACCTGGTAATCCAAAAAGTAAATAATTTGTAAACCGCATTCCTCCTTTCAAACGTTTTCGGTGTGCAAAGCTTGCTTTGCGCTTCGTCTCATTGCGCTGCAACATTAATAAACAACGAAGGAACCATCCTAGGTTCCACCAAGCTGCACAGCCACATCACTGCCTGAATCCAATGAAATGCGAAATATGCATGAATAAATACGGGTATAGAAATGATGGTTTGTAAGAGGCAATTTTTTTGTACATATGTCTGTTCAAAACGTAGCGCTTTATGGAGAGGTTTATTGCTAACATTTTCATGGGTTTTTTATTTATTGTTTGAAGTTCAGTGTAATGCTTGGTTGTTAACAATGGTTACAAGTACATATTTGTTTATATTTTTAGATGCCCCTGATGAAGGGAATTCATTCCCGAAATGCATTGGGTCTGTTACAACAAAATAAATCATGACATGGAACCCACCTTATGCTTCTGAGCCTTTTTGAACACCAACGTTGAAACATGGATTGAATAAAATGAATTGAACTAAAGAAAGAAGGATGAAAATTAATGAAAAAAAATTGAAAATTAAGTTTAAAATAAATGAATTTAATTCATTGGATTCAGGCAGTGATGTGGCTGTGCAGCTTGGTGGAACCTAGGATGGTTCCTTCGTTGTTTAGAACTGGAAAAGTGCCATCGGGGCAAACACTTTAATGTCATACTCCAAGCTTCGAAATCCAAACCCAAAATCCCAAACTGAGTTTGCCTATAACCAACTAGACACACTCTTTGTTATGAAGGTGGGCAGTAGCTGGAATCCAGAACTATGTTCCTATCCTTTGGGAGCTCCATTTATGGTCAAATATATAGCATGGCTTATTCTCCTCAGAGGATAATTGGAAGATCATTGCAAGGACTGGCAGCTACTCCTTAGACTGTGACTGTGAGTGAATATGCACATTTTGAGAGGACCACTTTAAAAACTCCTGTTTGGAGACCCAGACTTATGCAGTTCCATGAGAGGACATTTTTTTCCAAAAAGCCAAACACATGAAGCCCTTTTTAAAGTGGAAATGAGAAAGAGGTGAATACATGTTGAAAGAGACGCTGAGCTAAAACGAAGGGCAAATTAAACAAGCATTTGCAATGCAATAGTTCTCGCATTTTCAAAACTTTGACCTATTGGTATTGTAAATGATATTATCTTTTATTATTGCAGGTTTTTTAAACATAAATAAAAGGCATTGTCATTTACAATGGCAATAGCTCAAAATCTTGCGAATGCGAGACCTATTGAATTGCAAATGCTAGTTCTCCTTTCGTCACAGATTTCTCCATTTTCTCTTCCTCCTCCTTTACACCTTTCGCTGTGTTACAATGGTTCAAAGTTTGCTGATAAAAAAACATAAGTCCTGGTGGCTAGAATATGGGTGCTGATGTTTGCCAACTTTAAATACCAGCATAAATGAAGCGCTGCTTCCTGAATAAGAAACTGCATGGTTCTAAAAGTTGTTTGTGGAGGAGTATGTGGCACAGTGCTGTTATATTCTTAGAGTGAAGGTTGCGTTCTATTTTTTTATAAAGTTTTATAAAAAATGTACAAATTATAAAAGTTTTATCATTATATTATGAGCTTTCTGGTAAAAGAATACACCCATTCAACATCACCCTCTGTAGCTCACTCGACTCCTGCAACGTGGCCTCAGGCCTGCAGCTGAAGGTAAGAACACCTGAGAGAGTGGTATGGCAGCCCACACCACTGGCACTGGTGCTCTTATGAACAGAAGGGTGCCAACCTGGGAAAGAGTCTAAAGTGCTTTTCACCCTACAGGAATAGCAGGCTTTTGTATAGTGCGTGCCCAGCACAAGCATCGTTTAATCATGAGTAGGCTGTACAAGATGCCAACCCAGCCCCCACCGCAAAGCATAAGAACATTTTGAATACAAAAGAATACATTGCTGCGGAGTACATATTGGGCAGGCCCTATATACCTGCAGCTTACATGGTGCGCATAGTTTGCAAGTCCTACCTTAACTCGTGTATTTCTGCATTAAGGTTACTGTAATGTAGGACCCAAAGTGACCTTTCATTGTAACAAAGTGTCTCATCTGTGTTTATTCTATTAGTGAGCTCGACGTCATGCATTTCTGCACCAGTGTCAGAGCTGTGACACTTTATAGTGACCACTGTTTGGAGCCAGGCACCATTACCTCAAAATATTCAGAACACTTGTCAGAAATGCATCACTGGCCTCCCCTGGCGCACCTGCTCTGAAAGAGCGTGTGTAAATAAGAAACGCGTTCACTAAACACATGTATGTAAAACGCTTCAATACATTAGGGCTGAGTTTGCGCTATATGAAATTGCAAAAAACCAACATGACACTTAGAACCGTGAACTGCTGCTGAGTTAAGATATTTTTTTTCCCCGAGGGTGAGGGCAAAAACGGAGACCCCGATCGGCACCCGTCGCAGCACCTGCTTGGACCCAGACCACTTAAAGCTCTAAGTGAAGTGTAATGCTCGTAATGTTTGAACATGGCAGAGGCATACGCAATACATGAAGAGCGTAGCTTTAAAGACTTACACTAGAAATCAGTGTTCTGTCCAAATAGTTGTGGGGGTTTACCCAAATAACCTTCCAATACCTGGGTAAAGAGCAATACAATAGCACATTCAAAAATGGCAAGAGGGAAAAAATATATATAAACACTCTTCAATAGGGGACTATGAATTCCTCTAAAATCAGTCCATTGTCCTGTCATTCATTTCATTTTGTTTAAACAAGAAACAATCACATACCACAAAGCACAAGATTACATACTTTAATTATTGTAATCTGAAATCACTTCATCATAATTTTTAAACTGTTTTCCAAAACGCTATTTACATATATATACACACACACATACAACAATTATATGCAAATTACACGAAGGACATACAACAATCCTATACAAATCACAAAATATAAACAATAATTCATAAATTCCTTTCCACCCAATTCATCAAAAAGAAAGTGTCCACTTATTCCATACAGGAAATACACTCCGAGGTAGTCTTGTCAACACAATCGCCTCTATTTTCTCCAGAACCTAAATCTCACGATTGTGTGAAAAATATATTTCCAGACTTAAACAGCTAATCATCAGACTCCTCTTATCTTAATCTGTCGAAGCGGACGCGTTTCGGCCTCCAAGAAAGTCTTGGCCTCCTCAGGACAAGGGTGAGCGAAACAACCTATACAAATATACAAAAACACATGTAGTGTCTATTCATCACTATAGGTGTCTATATCTCTGTGCCAGTCACCGTAAGCCCAAGTGCCACACACAAATAACACTCCAAGAAAATGTGCAATCAAAGTAAGAAAATATAATAATGAAAAAAGTATACTATGAGAACTTCAAAGCAGAGTGTACCAATAGACAAGTGTTCACCAAAAGTCAAACAAAACATGTGCAACATTTAAAACCTCTGTCACACCCATCAAATGTGCTACATCCAAAAAACTACTACCACAGTGGGACCTGGTTTCAATAGAAGAAGGGGCACTCACTTATGGTGAAAGATTCTGTGTGCCTAAGGAACAGACCAGGCAAGGCGAAATACTCGTGGAAAATGGCATATAGCTGTAATATAAAAAAATTCAAAGATGCTAAATTGCCCCTGCTGGAGCAGAGTTTTCAGTTTGAAAATTCTGGGGCTTTTGAAGCTCTGGCATGTCTATTCGTTGTATTAATTTATTAATAATTAATAAATAATAATTTGTCTTGTGCAAGTGCGTTTATATTAATCAATCCATTTGTTTTAACAAGAAAGAGTTACACGTGAATGTGCTTTAATGTGCTGACTGATAATAACGCGTGTGTTAAATGCGTTTTCATGTTTAAACGTTGCTATGTGCTGTTTATTTTTGAGCACAAAACGCTTTTGAATTAATGCTTTTCCATGTTGCAAGTGCTAGATAAATGCATACACATAAGGGTATTAGTGGGGTTAACACTGTTTAATCACTATGCTGTGGTAACGTTGTTTTTGTCTCTTTTAATTAAGATGGTCTATTAAGGCCTATGTTGGCCTGAGAAAGATGGTTAAAAAGTGAGCCTGGCTGTGATTATAATTTGAAAACTGAGACGAGGGAGACCCCTGCTGGAAATGGTTCTGAAGCTAACTGACCATGGCTGATAAATATCCCTCTGGACCTATATTTCTTTTACTTAGCAATTAATTTCTTGTGGGTTCACATGAAGAAGAGACAACCAATTGTATATTTACATTCCAACTAATGAGTTTATTTTTTTTATATTGTTTTTAAGATATTTTAAGATTAAGGCATTCTGAGTGAGACATACAATGGCACGCAGGAGAACACGTGATTTCACATCACAGCTGCCCGTAATTAGAAAGCCAGCACCGCTTAAAAAGGGAAGGATTTCACGGCCACTACATTGGAGGCCGGAGTCTGTTTACCAAGCTGCCGAAGGAGAATACGAAACCGCCGATAGGTAAGGTACCGCGTCGAGAAAAATGAAACTCTAGTATCCTTGGTAGTCTGTGAGATTTAAGCTTACTCTCTTTGACTCAGTATCTTAGGAAACTAGGAAACCCCTACCGTATATACAAAAAAGATTCTCAGTGGGGGGAAATAATAGCAATGAGAGCACACAGGATTTATAATTCTGTATGGTTAGTTTATAGTAAAAATAAGATGGTCATAGATACTAGTGAGACACGAACTGTAATGAGACCTTTATGGCAATACTGGGGCAAACAATCAATATGAAGTCGCCCTAATACGCGTCCTAGTTCCTCAGCGTGTATATACTAAAAAAATCCTTTTCATTTACTAGAGCTCAAAACAAGATTGGTACCAGCCATCCCCTTACAGCACAATGCAACTATACAAAGAACAAAGAAACGGGAAGAAGTAATACCTTGCTGTTCACAATAAAGACTAAGTAGGTAATCATACGAAAATTAAATTACGCTGTACGTGTAATAATAAGATCGAAAAATGCTAATTACCTTTTTCTAAATTTTAACCAGACTATACAGCACCGAGAATAGTTCTTAAGGGCTGGTGAGTCATCAATACTGTAAGAAAGGCTTGAAAATATGGAAGGGAAAAGAGAGAACAAATAAATTTATGAAGATATGCGAAACTGACTCCTAGGATCGCAACCCGGACCGACAAAGGTACATGCAATATAGATATAAAACTCATAAGCTGAATAGGGAGCGTTCCTATAGAGAAAGCAGAAGGTGTAATAACAATATGAAATCTTCTTGCAGCATTGACCATATTTGGGAAAGAAGAAGAACAACATCAGTAATATTAACTGAGAGGAAGACTTTCACTACGTGTATAACAGTACATAACAGGTAGTTTTGGGTTCTTTTTTATGCCCACGAATAAAAAATAACATAATGGAGTAATCTCAGTGAGACTTGACAAATGTAAAATAGAGAATACTAGTCAATAGGACACAGGACCGTAGAGAGAAAAAACGCTCTTTGATAAAATGAAGTTTACCTGTAGTACATATTGCTCTTATCTATCTTTGCTACTCTCCGATCTACCACTATACATTTTCTTTAAACTTGCAGAGAGCTATGTAAGTAAAAGCACGTTTGTAAGCTTGACAGAAGTGCAAATTCTTGGTTTTTAATTGTATATATTGGAGAATAAATGTAGTATTCTCCTGTGGGACACATAAACAATGTATGAAATTATGTTTTGATACTATCCAATTGTTTTACAGAATAACAATCCCCTCATCTTTGCCCGCGATAAACTCGCAAACAAAAGGTCCTGAAGAAGGTGGCAAGAAAAGAAATTAGATCCACCGAAAGGTGCGTCGACCAGACAGAGTGTTACACCCCAGTATTTTGCATCATAATTAAAGGGTCGAGCATCTGGCCCAGTCCTGGCCAGTCCAGCAACATCGTTGGTGCATATCTGGGGTGCAGTGTGAATGTGTCGTATGATAGTGAAATGCATGTGGTATGAACAGAGGAGTGATTGCTGTGGGGATTTCTCTCAAATCATAGGAGAGAGGTTTTAGCTTATATCTTTAAGCATTGTGTTGATAAAATTGAATGAGCACAGAGCAATTCAAAATATCACTGTATAGATTGTGTTTAGGAATAAGAAAACAATCCGATGTATATTTGAGAAAAAAATGTATATAAATAAGTAAAAATGTATATAAACAAGCAAAATATCTTAAAAACAATATAAAAAAAATAAACTCATTAGTTGGAATGTAAATATACAATTGGTTGTCTCTTCTTCATGTGAACCCACAAGAAATTAATTGCTAAGTAAAAGAAATATAGGTCCAGAGGGATATTTATCAGTTTTGTTTATAGTATTTTTCCCCCTGATCCCTGACCTAAAATAGAACCTTTAAGGGGGTTACCTTTCTCTAATTGATTTATTGTGGTTTTTCAATCACAGGTTCCCTTACCTGAGAACTTCACATCCTCGTCAAGGTAAGCGAACGTGCTAAGTTACAACATGCTCTCTCTCTTTGGTTCTGTCTCAAACCTTTCTCACACCTAGGTGTTGGAATAGAGTCACTATTAAGCCATCCTCTTGGAGTATTGAAATTCTTCTCCTGGGTACATATTTATTGTCTTAAACACAGCTTTTTTCTTTCTACACACTTTGGTGTTTGATATACCAATTTGTCTTTTCTTAGACACAATACATCACTTCATTTGATACAATTCTAAGTATCACTGATTTTACATTAGTGGAGGATAGGCGCATATATATATGTATAATCTTTAACCAACAGCCTGGGCATATAGAATGGAAGTTCTACAGACCTTTGGCTTTACTGATGCGGATTACATAGCCTTAATTGGGAGTACCAGCAATCCCAACTGCAATACCACACTCACCAATGTAGCTAATAGTGAATGGCAAACATTACTTAACCTAAGAAAAAAATGCAAGAGAATGGAGTCTCATGCCACTTATATGTTGGAGTATCTCAAGGCGGGAGTTATTCCATCTGGCCTACGAGTCCGCAACACTCCAACATTATTTGTGGAGCTACGGAAATTTCTAGAGAGATGGTCCCATATAAGCAATAGATGTTCAAGAGATTGGATGATCCTAATTATCGAGACAGCGAAGGAACTAGTGGCAGCTCTAAATATACAAATCCAAGAATTAGAAGACAAACTCAAGAACAACACAGCTTTAGATGAGGCCAAGTTAAAACTAGATAGTATTAATGCCGACCTACATGACTTTGAGGAATATATCTTAAAAATGAAAACTGAAAAACTTAAGAAAGATATTAAATGGTTTACGCAAGAAAAGGCATACCCGTACCTTAGAGCCAATTACTATCAAGAGTGGCAAAATGAAAGCAACCCTAACACATATGGACAGTACAACAAGAGAAAAGTGGTCACTTTCTCAGACACAAACTCTTCAGAATCGGAAGGGGATGCCCCCAATAACTATGAGGACACTCCTCAAGGCCAACGATCCTATAGAGGAAGAGGAGGCGAATATCAATCATACTATCAAGCCCCCCAACCTTTTTTAGGGAGAGGTCGGGGACGGAACAGATTCCGTTATACGAAGTCGGACAGGAGAGGATACCAGTCTATGGACCCTCAACCTCCTCAGATGTACATGAGGACCAGAAACCAGCAATACTGGAGGAATTGAGGGCCAAATCTGGAACAGACACTATACCTATTTTTAACATCTCAACACATATGTTAAAGCCAGAGGAAACAGCTATCCTAAGTAGAGGACTATCCTTCGTACCCAACACACACTGTAATAGGTTCAAACTTATGCAAGACATTTTTTCCTTCTTTAGGAAAATTCGCCTTAATAAGTTCTTCATGGGTAGAGAAGAAGGTGAGCCAGAAGGAAACCTCTCAGGATGCAAATTGAAATCCACCTTTACACCTACTCTGGAAATGGTGGGTGCTGAAGTATCCATCTTTGAGAAATCTGTCCTCAATGATATGAATAAATTACTGAAATACAACCACCACAGTAAATCAAATTTGACAGCTGGAGAGAGCAAGGTGCTCCTGGAATTGCAAAACACACCGGAGCTTACCATAAAGCCCTGTGATAAAGGGGGAGGCATAGTCCTTATGGATACTAAGAAATATGAAGAAAAAATCTATCAAATGTTAAATGTGGCTGAGCACTATAAACCTATAAAATCAGGAGCCATTACAAAATTGAAAGAAACCATTGACCACACGACTAGTAAAGCCTACGAGGAAGAAGCCATATGTGAGAAAGAATATCTATTCTTGAACAAAATGAATGCAGTAATTCCAGCATTATACGGTGTGCCTAAAACACACAAGGATATTCAAGATCCACCCTTACGTCCAATAGTTTCTTCAATTAATTCCTCGACAGAACCACTGTCCAAGTATGTGGACAAGTTTCTATGTCCTCTCACCACCCAATATAAATCTTATATCAAAGACACAGGGGATATCATTAAAAAATTGGAGAATGTACCCTATGACCCCAAGAATGAAATTTTGGTCACCTTAGACATCGAAGCGCTATATACAAATATACCGCAACAAGAGGCAATAGAAGCGGTGAAAACACTCCTAGAAAGATCTCCAGGAGAAAGACCTAACGAGTTTATAATTGAATGCTTGGAAATAGTGCTTAAAAATAATTATTTTGAGTTCAGAGGGGACCTATATCAACAAACTAAAGGTACCAGCATGGGGGCATCATGTGCCCCGAGTGTGGCCAATATATACATGGGGGAATACGAACTTAAACACATCTTCAATGAAATTGCCCCCTTCTACGAGAATGTCAGCCAATGGCATAGATTCATCGATGATATTTTCTTTATTTGGCGTGGAGATAAAGAGACTCTAGACATGTTCATCAACTGGCTGAATGCCAGTGATAAAAATCTGAAATTTACTAGTAACATCAGCACCACATCAGTTGAGTTTCTAGACATTACAATACAGGAAGAGGAAGGCAGGATCTCAGTCGGTTTCTTTAGAAAACCTACCTCCAAAAATACCATACTATCACACACCAGTTACCATCCAAACTGTCAAAAGGATTCTATCCCGTTTGGAGAGTTTCTACGCATTAGGCGTAACTGTTCAAACATCAAGGACTTTGACAAACATGGAGAAGACCTCAAACAGAGACTGCTCGCACGAGGCTACCCCAAACGGTTGATTAGAACAGCATACAAAAGGGCACGTTATTACAATCGGGATGCCCTATTAGCAGGGAACTCTCGCCCAAAGAATGACAAGTTGATATGTGTCGTGAATCATTCGACCTTAAACTTCAAAATAAAAAAGTCTTGAACAAAAATTGGCATATTTTAAATACCGGGGAAGGATCTGAGACTATTCAAAAACCCATTCTTGCATTCCGTAGGAATCGGAACCTGAGGGACAGCCTTGTGCATACTAGGCCCAGACGACAACAGTCAAATTCACAAACTACCTTGATAGGACCACAGATCTTGGGTAACCACAAATGTGGTACATGTGTGGCATGTGACAGTGCCATCGTAACTGAATTCTGGCAATACCAAGGTAAGAGAGGCAAACTACGTGATTTCACTAATTGCAAAAGCCAGAATTTGGTATATCTTATACTATGTCCCTGTGCCTTAGGCTATGTAGGCGAGACGGGCCGAGAGTTCACAACACGATATAGTGAGCATAGATCCGCCATCAGAACTAAAAAACTACTAAGCCCAATGGTACAGCATTGCATTGACTTCCAACATAGTGAAAAAGAACTAAGATGGTTAATATTAGAAAAAGTCAAACACATTGCAGGAAAAGACATACAAGATGTCAGAAAAACACGAGAGACCTACTGGATCTACACCTTAGATACAGTTAAAACGGGTCTCAACGAAGAAATATTGTGGCACACAAGATAAGGTCTGTACAGACCATTTTCCATCTTCTGTATGACTGTCTATGAGAGTGTATGAAACTACTATGGATAGTATAGATCACAATCTAATTTACACTATACGAAATCTGACCATACTACACATAGTGCTTATACGAATTCGGGGTAAAGGAAACAATATGCAAAAAAACCCCTTCTGAATATCATACAAAACTGCACATTGGTAAAACTTCGTGGAGTTTTCAGATCTGAGTATGATTAGACAATAAGGATTTTTTTGATTAATTTTCTCCCTTTTTGGGAAACATGCCACTTTGCATCAGGCACCAGACTGTCCTAATACCCCTACATATGATTGACACACATTTATAAAACATTGGGTGGAATGATTAGATCGCATATGTTGTGAAGATGCCGATTACGTTTAGCGTAATAACTACCATGCCTAAACACGCCTGATAATGGCTCAGCAGGCCAACAGGCTGAACAGTAAAGACAGGCCCCGCACTAAAAAGGTGGCAGATTACTTTGCACCATGGATGCGCAACGATTTCCTGTGACATCCATCAAACAGTAAAATGGCCAAACGATACATACTTAACTATCAGTGCCTCGGGGAATCGGGGATATAAGCTATTATCGGCAATTATAAAACTAGATACCTACCGAGTTACACCGAGTATGTTAACCGCTGAATAGCTGTATATGACCCGTTCCAAAATGGCGGCGGAGGTTTTTTGATAACACATGATCATCATTATAATGCATCATATGCTAGAAATTGGTGCGTATAAATTATACAAATTGGACAACAAATCTCCGATGTAATCGTAGTAAAAAAGACAATTAACTGCTGAATAGCTGTGTATGATCCGATCCAAAATGGCGGCGGAGTTTTCTGATAATATATGACCATCAATGGAATGCATTAGTTGCTAGAAATTGGTGCGCATAAATGATACAAATTATACGATAAATTCCCGGTGTAATCGTAGTAAAAAAGACAATCCCAATTGCATAACGGGTCCAATAAATGATTCGCCTCATGTAGGTAATCTCAGTGATTACCTTTCCAAGATGGAACCCACAGTAACAAAGGCATTCTGAGTGAGACATACAATGGCACGCAGGAGAACACGTGATTTCACATCACAGCTGTGTATGACCCGATCCAAAATGGCGGCGGAGTTTTCTGATAATATATGACCATCAATGGAATGCATTAGTTGCTAGAAATTGGTGCGCATAAATGATACAAATTATACGATAAATCCCCGGTGTAATCGTAGTAAAAAAGACAATCCCAATTGCATAACGGGTCCAATAAATGATTCGCCTCATGTAGGTAATCTCAGTGATTACCTTTCCAAGATGGAACCCACAGTAACAAAGGCATTCTGAGTGAGACATACAATGGCACGCAGGAGAACACGTGATTTCACATCACAGCTGCCCGTAATTAGAAAGCCAGCACCGCTTAAAAAGGGAAGGATTTCACGGCCACTACATTGGAGGCCGGAGTCTGTTTACCAAGCTGCCGAAGGAGAATACGAAACCGCCGATAGGTAAGGTACCGCGTCGAGAAAAATTAAACTCTAGTATCCTTGGTAGTCTGTGAGATTTAAGCTTACTCTCTTTGACTCAGTATCTTAGGAAACTAGGAAACCCCTACCGTATATACAAAAAAGATTCTCAGTGGGGGGAAATAATAGCAATGAGAGCACACAGGATTTATAATTCTGTATGGTTAGTTTATAGTAAAAATAAGATGGTCATAGATACTAGTGAGACACGAACTGTAATGAGACCTTTATGGCAATACTGGGGCAAACAATCAATATGAAGTCGCCCTAATACGCGTCCTAGTTCCTCAGCGTGTATATACTAAAAAAATCCTTTTCATTTACTAGAGCTCAAAACAAGATTGGTACCAGCCATCCCCTTCAGCACAATGCAACTATACAAAGAACAAAGAAACGGGAAGAAGTAATACCTTGCTGTTCACAATAAAGACTAAGTAGGTAATCATACGAAAATTAAATTACGCTGTACGTGTAATAATAAGATCGAAAAATGCTAATTAACTTTTTCTAAATTTTAACCAGACTATACAGCACCGAGAATAGTTCTTAAGGGCTGGTGAGTCATCAATACTGTAAGAAAGGCTTGAAAATATGGAAGGGAAAAGAGAGAACAAATAAATTTATGAAGATATGCGAAACTGACTCCTAGGATCGCAACCCGGACCGACAAAGGTACATGCAATATAGATATAAAACTCATAAGCTGAATAGGGAGCGTTCCTATAGAGAAAGCAGAAGGTGTAATAACAATATGAAATCTTCTTGCAGCATTGACCATATTTGGGAAAGAAGAAGAACGACATCAGTAATATTAACTGAGAGGAAGACTTTCACTACGTGTATAACAGTACATAACAGGTAGTTTTGGGTTCTTTTTTATGCCCACGAATAAGAAATAACATAATGGAGTAATCTCAGTGAGACTTGACAAATGTAAAATAGAGAATACTAGTCAATAGGACACAGGACCGTAGAGAGAAAAAACGCTCTTTGATAAAATGAAGTTTACCTGTAGTACATATTGCTCTTATCTATCTTTGCTACTCTCTGATCTACCACTATACATTTTCTTTAAACTTATAGAGAGCTATGTAAGTAAAAGCACGTTTGTAAGCTTGACAGAAGTGCAAATTCTTGTTTTTTAATTGTATATATTGGAGAATAAATGTAGTATTCTCCTGTGGGACACATAAACAATGTATGAAATTATGTATTGATACTATCCAATTGTTTTACAGAATAACAATCCCCTCATCTTTGCCCGCGATAAACTCGCAAACAAAAGGTCCTGAAGAAGGTGGCAAGAAAAGAAATTAGATCCACCGAAACGTGCGTCGACCAGACAGAGTGTTACACCCCAGTATTTTGCATCATAATTAAAGGGTCGAGCATCTGGCCCAGTCCTGGCCAGTCCAGCAACATCGTTGGTGCATATCTGGGGTGCAGTGTGAATGTGTCGTATGATAGTGAAATGCATGTGGTATGAACAGAGGATTTATTGCTGTGGGGATTTCTCTCAAATCATAGGAGAGAGGTTTTAGCTTATATCTTTAAGCATTGTGTTGATAAAATTGAATGAGCACAGAGCAATTCAAAATATCACTGTATAGATTGTGTTTAGGAATAAGAAAACAATCCGATGTATATTTGAGAAAAAAATTTATATAAATAAGTAAAAATGTATATAAACAAGCAAAATATCTTAAAAACAATATAAAAAAAATAAACTCATTAGTTGGAATGTAAATATACAATTGGTTGTCTCTTCTTCATGTGAACCCACAAGAAATTAATTGCTAAGTAAAAGAAATATAGGTCCAGAGGGATATTTATCAGTTTTGTTTATAGTATTTTTCCCCCTGATCCCTGACCTAAAATAGAACCTTTAAGGGGGTTACCTTTCTCTAATTAATTGCTAACTGACCATGGTCCCTGTCGAAAAACTTTCCATGAGGACGGCAGCAGTTTTTGGGAGTTCTCCAAGAGAAGTGAAAGTGTCCTTGGCAGCCTTGGGAAACAAAGGAGCCTTAGAGAGAAGCTCTGAACTGTGGCTCGATGGCCGAGGAGAAGCAGGATAATAGTGATACATGTTTTATTTTCTTGGTTCCTGTTCCGTAGTTTTCGCTATGTGTATTTTTCCTGAGCGGAGATTCACAAATGTAGCAATGTTACATCCTTTCCTTCTCGCTCTGCTCAGCAAGTCCGGCGGACATTATGGTTTTTTCTATGTTTCCAATGTATCTTTCTATTGTCTAATACATTATAAAAATGTTAGTCTAGAGAGGGCCAGTGTTCTCTTTTTGCCACTTGCCATTTTGCCTTTGCCGCGTGTTGAACCTGCGTTGCTGAGGATTGATGCTGACGGGACTTCGTCTTGAGAGACATTTACCGAGAGACTTGTCCTGACCCGTTCTGACATTTAGCTAGAATAGGTAACTATGAGAAATGATTTACTCTGATTGATTTTCTTGACTAATTTTAGATAAAGCAATATAATTTTAAACATGGTGTTGGATATTCATTTTTGTCAATTATTGGGTTTGCGTTATTGATTATTGTTGTATATATTGTATAGACTATGCTCAGGGACAGTCACAAAACCAGGTCTTATCGGCCTCGATATAGATGCAGGGTGTTTAGGAGTGTTTTCTTTCCACAGGTTTATTGCTGGTAGAGTATTTGAGCGTATGTTAGTGAAATGGGCCCTAGTGTATGATGTATGCATGTGCGTGTAACTGTGAGATTACTCTATCCGTGGTAGTGGGAATATTATATACACCCTGATCTCTATCAATTTCCTGGTATCAGAGGATGGTTTTTGATGATTGTCTTGATTAGATAAGATTATTTTATTGATTATTGATTATTGGTTCATGTTGGTATATGTACTAATACTATATGTTGGAGTCGTAATGTTGAGTTATATGTAGTGCTTCTGGAACTTGGAAGCTGTAGCAGTTCCGTAGTAGGGCAGAGGGAAGTATATGCTGCTCTCGGGAAAGACGGAATTGTAAGGAATAACGTGTGACAATTGAAGTTGCGCGTCACATTGTCTGGGTTCGGAATCAGTGACATCGTCGTATGTTACTATTAGATATTTCTGGTATATAAGGAGTGTGTATGATAGTGAAGGTTATCTGTGAAACTCTGGTCTTAAGTCCCAGGGATCCGTAAGGATTTCCGTTAAAGCTTATCGCGGGAGGAGTAATAGGTATTCTCTGAGCTTATTTGAAGAACTGGGCAAAGAAAGCTTGCTTAGTTAATGTATGTTATAATTCTGTAGTGGAGCAGATTGTCTGTTCTCGGGAAGCAGGATTCTGTGCGTATGTACTATATTTCCTTTGTATGAATGTGCGTGAATGTTTGTACATTTAGTTGATTGTAAGACTCTTTGGACAAGTCCTAGAGGAAACAGTTAATGAATGTATGTTAGTAGGGCAGAGTAGAAGAAGTGCTACTGTGTCAATGAAAGGTTTCTTATGGAATAGACTCTCTTTTACTATTCTGTGGTTAGCGAAGCAGACAATGGAGATGTTTTTATGTTGTAACTAATAGATTTTGTAGAAATTTTGACACGAAGTCTACTGAAAAGATTTTGTAAAGGAGGGGTAGACGAGTGACAGAAGACAGAGACAAACTGCAGTGACTGTTGACATCAGAAAGACAGCGCTCTGATTGGGTGGTAGATCAGAATAGTGCTCGCGCTAGGATTGGTGCGTTAGTGTGAGCCGCGCAAGTATTGGAAGAGCTATTTAGTGACGTAGACGTTCCAGGATTGGTGCGTTAGTGTGAGTCGTGCTGCAATTGGTTGAAAATTCGTATTGTATATTTATAATACGGAAAGAGTAGAGAGTTCTTTGTAAACGATAAAATGTATTATCAAGAAGAGAAGAAGAAAAAAACATTTTTTGGTAAAATTAAAAAGTGGTTTAGCAAGGATAAAGATGTTAAAACAAGAGAGGGCGAGTTGTTACCTCCACCGAAAACACCTGCATCCTTCATGGCTGCGAGACATGGGTTTCATACTTGTATATGGTTGGAGAATTGGGTTAGGTATACTAAAGAAGATGGTGTTCTAGCATTTCCAGAACATGGTTCATTTAATCTGGCCGTGTTGAGAAATTTACGGGAAAAGATGTTATGTCTTGACCCGAAACCGAGACCTACACAGTTCGAGGCTTTAGTGGAATGGGAAGAGGAAGTACATGAGAGAGAGAAACAAAGATCAGGAGGGTACTATAGGTACATGTTTGGGAGGAGACATGATCGTGAAACTCATCATGATCGAATGAAAAGGTGGCGAGATGTTAGTATGTCAGAGGGATTATATCCGATGAGAACAGTTGAAGGAGGAGCAGAAAGGGTTCCTGAGTCAGAAATAAGAAAATATGGAGTTAATGAGTATGAGGATGAGGTCTTGAATGACATGATTTACAAAAGACCACCTCCATATAGACCAGAACCGGACAAAAGTACACCAGTTGTTTCTCCGATAAGAGATACAGTTTGTGTTAGTGAGACAGAAAATGAGACACCTGAAGTGAGAAGTGATCATTACCTTGATAAGAATGCCAGACAATTAGCCAGAACTACAACAGAGTTGACTGAGAAGATTAGGGAATTAACGAAGAATCTAGAAGCTGTTACGGTGCCTGTAACAATAGGTCCAGTTATGCCTGTGTTTGACAAACAGAGAGCAGGTGAGAATGGACTGATGATTCCATATGTTGGGAATAATCTGACAAATTCAGTTGGTCCTTCAGGAGATTCAGGCAAAAGAGCAGAAAGAAATGACCTGAGACAATCAAGACATGACACATGCAGTGAAATATTGGATGCTAGTGAAGCTAGTTGTTCAGGGATGCCGATTTTAGAACCGCAAAAGAGAGTGGTTCCAGTGAGAAAAACTGCTGAAATAACAGTTGATGATTTGAATGATTGGATGAAGGTTCTACAGAAACAGGATAAAGATTCACAAGTAATTGATGTAGCTAAGTTACGTGTAGAACTAGAAGAGCTTGTTACAGGAACAGTTCCAACAGAGATTCTGAAGAGTCATCATGATGGTGAACTAATGTTTATGTGTAAGAGTGTTACCTGGAGAGCAAGGTTCCATGGACCAGACAGGATATTTTATCATTTACGAATGATTTCCCTCGATTGAGAGAAAAGCCCGTCGAGTGGTATAGGCAGGTAGATAGGTTTGTGAAATTGTCAAAAGTGCTGTGGGTTGACCTGAATAGTCTGTTTGATATAATTGTTCCAGCAGACTTGTGGACTGAGTGTAAAATAGTTGTGAGTTGGCCTACTGAGGAATATCCAAGAGACCCAAGAACAGGGGCACCAGATCCAGAGGTAATGAGAAAGTATGATCAGGTGATGGTATACCTGAAGAGTAAAGTACCTGCAAAAGAGACAGACTGGGTAAAGATAGATCGAACACAACAGGAAGCGAAAGAATCAGTTCATGCTTTTTACGAGAGGCTGATACTGGCATTTAAACAATTCAGTGGAGATGAACACCTGGGTGACAAAGATTTGAGTCACTTTGTATACAGATTTGTATATGGCCTTAGACCTGAAATTGGTGAGAGAATTCGTGAGCACACAGTGGATTGGCAGAGTAAAAAAGTAGATGAGATCCTGAGACATGCAAAATACTTCAGTGATGAAATTGAAGCAAAACAAAGAAAGCTGAAAGAGAAAGCAATGTGGGCACAAGTGAAAGTTGCGGAGAGACAGGAAGCACAGTTAGTGGAACAGGCGAATAATCCAGGAAATAATGCAAGAAATAGACCAAGATATGCAGGAAAAGGAAAAGGAAGTCTTGAGGAAGCGAAGAAAAAGTTCCCTTGTCACAACTGTGGCCAATTGGGGCATTGGAGATCAGAGTGTCCTAATCCACCATTAGTGAGTAATGAGAGTAAACCTTTAAATCAACAGGTGCAGAACCAGAACGAAGGAAATAATCAACAACAGCAACAACAGAAAGTTGTGAAACAGCAGAGTCAAGAGCCAAAACCGCCCTTGCCGCAGAATAGAGGGTTACAAAAGTATAATCAGGATTCGGGATTCTACAATGATGAGCAGGTAAACAAACCAAGACGTTCTAACAAAGTACAACAGTACTTGTTAAAGAGTGAAGGGAGTGAGTCTGAGGGTGATTATTGACGGTGCCGAGGAGAGGAAGAAGAGTGCATACTTGGTGCAACTCTAGAAATAGACCAGGCAGGACCATTTGTGGATGGGAAAATAAATGAGGAGAGTGTTACTTTTTTGGTAGACACAGGTGCGACAAGATCAACTGTCAGGTCAACAGATGTTAGAAATCTTCCTCTCTCGGATGAAGCAATCCAAGTAGTTGGTGTAGCCAATACACAGATCAAAACACGTCTTACTGAACCTGTAAGAGTACAGATAGGGAAATTTTCAGACATGCATAGATTCATTGTCTGTGACACGAGTCCAGTGAACCTATTAGGTAGGGACTTGTTGTGCAAGATGAATTGTACAATTTTTTGTACACCGGATGGAATAGCCTTTGAGACACCAGATGAAGATGCTTTGTACCGAGTGACTCTAGAAAATAGAGAGAATGAGTTAATTGGTGCATTTGCTGTGTTTAATCCGGAGGATTTGCCTCAAGAGCTGAGAGACACAGTGAAAAGGACAGTTTGGGATTTTACTGGAGAGGATGTGGGATTGATGAATAATGTAGATCCAGTGAAAATTGCAGTAAAAGAGGGAATCACATATCCTAACATTCCTCAATACAAAATGACACCAGAAATAATTGAAGGGATAACTCCTATAATTGAGAAAATGATTCAGCAAGGAGTCTTGAGAGAACTACTGAGTAGTCCGTGTAATTCACCGATAATGGGACTAAAAAAGCCCAATGGGAAATTTAGGATCGTACAGGATTTGAGAAAAGTTAATCAAATTGTGGTGGCATGTTGTCCTATTGTGCCAAATCCATCAGTGATCCTGTATCAAATTCCACATGATGCTGAGTGGTATACAGTGATTGATTTGTGTCATGCGTTCTTTTCAATTCCATTGCATCATGATAGCCAGCCGATTTTTGCATTTAGGTTTGGCCAGCGTATCTTAGCATGGTGTCGAATCCCACAGGGGTATACGGAGAGTCCTTCGATATTTAATCAGTTATTGAAGAAATCGTTGGAAAGTTTGATCATGCCTGAGAGTTCAGTGCTAGTGCAGTACATTGATGACCTACTGGTGGCATCAAAGACACGTGAAGCTTGTGAAGTAGATACCATAGCTTTACTGAATCATCTGGCAGATGGAGGGTTAAAGGTATCTCCAGCCAAATTGCAATTTTGCAAGAAAGAGGTGCATTATCTTGGACACAATATTGAAAAAGGTCTGAGAAAGGTGACTACTGACAGGATCAGAATAATCAGAGAAATGAAAGCTCCAAAGACCCAGAGAGAAGTGAGAATGTTCCTGGGTATGGTGGGTTATTGTCGTCAGTGGATAATTAATTTTTCCCTGATAGCAAAGCCACTGATTAAACTGACAAAAAGTGAGATGACGGATCCATTGGATCTAGATGCAGAACAAATGGCAGCATTTGAAGAGCTCAAAAGTAAAATGTGTGAGGCTCCAGCTTTGGGTATGCCTGACTATGAGAAAGAATTTGAGCTGTACTGCAGTGAGAGAAATGGATGTGCACTTTCAGTGTTAATTCAGAAGCATGGATTACTGAGAAGGCCTATTGCGTACTTCTCATCGACACTTGACCCTGTGGCTGTGGGTTTACCAGGTTGTCTGAAATCTGTGGCTGCGACATGCAGGAGTCTGGAACAGAGTGAGGGAATCATAATGGGATATCCTGTAAGGGTATTCGTACCTCACAATGTGGCAATTCTTTTGACAAGAAGCAGAACTCAGTACATGTCACATAGTCGATTGACCAAATATGAAAAAGTGATTCTAGGAGCATCAAATGTGACTCTCGAGAGATGTGTGAATGTGAATCCAGCGACGCTTTTGCCAGACATTGAAAATGTGGGTGTGAAAATGGAAGATGATCATGATTGTTTGGATGTGCTTGAGTACTGTACAAAACCGAGACCAGACATAAGGGATTTACCCTTGAATGAGAGTGATCATGTGTTGTTTGTGGATGGATCATGTTTGAGAAATGATGATGGTGTGCTATGTGCAGCATATGCGGTATGCAAAGTTTCAGAGGTCATGGAAGCATCACCATTGAAAGGAGTGAAATCTGCGCAAGTTGCTGAATTGATAGCATTGACAAAAGCTTGCGAAATTGGGAAAGATTTGAGAACGACTGTGTTGACTGATAGTCAGTATGGATTTGGAGTGGTGCATGATTTTGGCCAACTTTGGCTACAAAGAGGTTTCTTGACATCGAGTGGAACTCCAATAAAGAATGCTGAAATGATTGGTAAATTGCTTGAGGCGATACAGCTGCCTAAGGAGTTAGCAGTTGTAAAATGTGCTGCCCATGGTCCAGGGGAGGATTTTATAACGGTTGGAAACAGATATGCCAACGATGTTGCGCAATACTGTGCCAAAACGAATCAGTCCATCAACAGGGACAGAGAAAGGGAAATGTCTTTTCTATCTGTGATGTTTACTAATGTCCTAGAGACCTGGGATGAAGTGAAACAGTTGCAAGATGAGGCAGGAGAGGAAGAGAAAAGAGATTGGATTAAGGCAGGATGTGCTCCAAGAGAAACAGACCATGTTTGGGTCTACAGAGATGGCAGACCAGTGATGCCCAACTCCATCTTGTCGTCAATGGCAAGGATGTATCATGGCCAGGGACATTTGGGGAGGGACGCGATGGTTAGGTCATTCAAGCAGACCTGGTACAATGCAAAGTTCAGGACAATTGCAGAAAGCATCTGTCAGAGGTGTTTAGTTTGTCAGCAATTTAACACTGGGAAAAAGACAGTGGTGAGTCTGGGAACAATAGGCAGAGAAGGAGGTCCTTTTACAAGAATGCAGATCGATTTCATTGAAATGCCCCAAGTAAACAGACTGAGGTATGTTCTAGTGGTAGTCTGTTTGTTTTCAAGGTGGGTGGAAGCTTACCCGACTAGAAGAAATGATGGATTAACAGTGGCAAAGTTACTGTTAAGGGAGTTGATTCCTAGGTACGGGTTTCCAGTAACAGTTGAGTCTGATAGAGGTAGACATTTTCAAAATGAGCTCATGGGTTTGATTTGTGAAGCATTGAAAATACAGCAGAAGCTACATTGTGCATACCGACCAGAGGCTTCTGGTGTGGTTGAGCAGATTAATGGCACAATCAAGAATAGAATTGGGAAAATGTGCTTAGCTACTGGCATGAAATGGCCAGATGTTTTGCCTCTAGTTCTGATGACTATGAGATCTACTCCAGATAGAACTACTGGTTTGAGCCCGCACGAAATAATCATGGGACGTGCTATGCGCCATGCATTCGTGCCTGTCAATAAGTTGGTGACAATAACTGATGACATGATTTTGGATTACTGTAAAGGCCTGGCTGACGCAGTTCATTCTGTGTTTCACCAGGTTGGAGAAGAAGCTACCACACTTGAGAAGAAGCAAGCTCATGATCTGAGTCCAGGAGACTGGGTGAGGATAAAAGTTCACAGGAGAAGAAATTGCTTGATTCCAAGGTGGGGAAGGCCAAGACAAGTTATTCTGACTACGACGACTGCAGTAAAGTGTGCTGGAGTGAAGCACTGGGTACATGCAAGTCATACTCTGAGAGTTCCAAACCCAAAAGAAGGGACTGGTAAAGAGTATTTTGAAGAGTCAGATTCCAGCGATGATGAAGATACAGAATCAGTGGGGAAAGAAGTAGGAAGAGCTTTGAATGAACCACTGCGAGTATCAGAGAGGAGATCAAATTCTGTAAGAGAGCCTGAAGTTTCAAACAGCAGTGAAGGAAAAAGAAAAGAAAAGAGAAATCACACAGAGATTACTCCTGAATCAGAAGAGGAGGAGATTGAAGAACCACTTGAGATTATACTTGAAGAAGTAGGGTCAGAAAAAGATAGAGAGGGACAGATTGCGGAAGACCCCCGAGGAGGTGTAGGGAACATTCTTGATGAGCCAGGTGAAGGGACAAGTAGACAGCAAGAAGATTGCGTGTCGGAGACCCGAGGAGGGACAGGAGTAGGGAAGTCTCAAACAGTGGTGAAAAAATATGTGGAGAAGAAGAGGGCTGCTGGAAAACGGAAACAAGAGGCACTTGAAACAGATGATGAAGATGAACAAACAGAGGATCGAGTTCTGAGAAAGAGAACTTGGATTGGAGAAAGAAGTAATAAAGAAATAAAGCCGAAAAAGGTGTTAAGAGGAGACCGTTGGCCTAACAACAGAGTTAAGAGGCTGAGATACAAAGTGATAAGAGCAAATACATCGAAAGCTGAACAAGTGAATGAAGTTTCGAGTCAAAGTTCAAAAGCTGAAGGAGAAGAATCAAAGGAGTCAAACGAACCAGTGGAAATAAAAAAAGTAAGAAGACCCAACCAAAAGTACAGATCACCGGAATGGTCTTATGTGGCACTGTCTGAAGGAGGAAAAGAAGAAGCAGTGACTCGAGATAATCCGGAAGAGATCTTGAGAGAAGTGGTTGAGGAAGATACTGGTGAAATTCTGAAAGTACTCTTGACTGACATTGGAGAAGAGTCGAGTACTGAGGATTTTGATGTTGGAGATCTGATACAATTTGATGTTGAAGAAATTGAAGTGAAGAATGACAAGTATCCAAACTGAGTGAAAGAAGGATTCACTTGGATCAAGTGAACAAAGAGATCATTTGGATAAACTGAAAGCTGAAGAATTGCTGAAGAATTGAAGAAGTTCAAACAGTAGTGGAGTAGTAGAGGCTAAACTAAAATGGCTAACATAGAGGATAATAGAAATAGATGTGCCTTCTTTAAGAGGTGGTGTAGGATGTGCTGCTGTTGTACTGGATTATTAATGCTTCTATGGGGTGTTTTAGTTTTATTAGTTACTTTTAAAGTAGAGTTTGGAATGCATATAGAAAATGTGACAAATGTAGAGAAGAATTCACAAAAAGTAGTTCCAATTAGAATTAGTAATGCTTACACACACAAAGATAGGTCAATTAATAACTTTTCTAGTAATGTTTTTTCGAAACTGTTATATGAATATGTGAAGACAATGGAAGTAAGGGATTGCTACGTCTGTATGCAATTACCTGCATCTGTTTCAGAGGGTGTTACTTATCATCATTTACCAGCTACATATGGTATTTCCTGTAGTATTTTAAGTAGTGTTTTTTATTTGTTAAGGAAAGTAGATTATAAGATGTCTAACAGAGATAGTATTTTGGGGCACTTGCCAATGAACAAAGAGCTGAATCCAGCTAAAGAAGCTAACACTTTTGGTGAGATTTTTATTGAAGAAAAAGGATTAACATTAGATTACATTTTTAAGAATAATTTAACTTGCAGTTTGAAAGGAGAGGAGAAAGCTTTCCTGGATATGGTAGAAGAAAGGAGATTGAACATGCATGAGAAAGCAGGAAAATATAAAGTGAGTGAGACAATTTGGGACATTGAGATGGGAAAAGAGTTGAAAAATGGGGCTAGTCCAACTTTAGCTCTAGATGCACCACAGAAGGGTAAACTTTGTATTACAAGAAGGAAATCCCAATATGATGCGTATTTTGTCGGGACTGGTGAGTGCCATGATACATACTTCATTGCAACAGGTTGGGGTTTCAGAGGTGGAGAAGATACGATTTTTCCAGGAGTATATTATGTTTGTGGGAATAAGGCTTATTACAAGTTGCCTGACCATTGGTATGGCACGTGTTATGTGGGCCTAGTTTTTCCAAAGATTTTTCATATAGATAAAGTAACAGATGTAGAAGATGTTAACTTACTAATGCGTTTTAAGAGAGAAACTTGGTCTGAAATAGTGGGTGATATTTTTGGGGTTTTGATTCCAGCAGTGGGAATTTCTTTGAATGCTTATGGAATTCGGAAACTGTCCACAGTGGTTGATCGCTTATCGACAAATACCGCTGGAGGGTTTCTTTTGGTGAATACGGAATTAAGTGCCGTACGTGCCATGTCTATGCAAAATCGACTTGCCCTTGATATTCTATTGGCCAAGGAGGGTGGAGTCTGTGGAATGCTGAAAGTTCAACATTGTTGCACTCACATTCCAGACGAAAGTAAAGACCTGAAGGTCTATATCAAAAATATTACTGATTTGCATGAAGAATTAGTACCACTTGAAGCTGAGAGTTTGTGGACTAAAATAGCTAATAAAATGATAGCTGTTAAGGATTTTATTGCAAAGATAGATAGTACTATTATAGGTAGAATATTGTTTCCCTTGTCTTGTCTAATTGTGGCTTTATTAATAATAAGATTGGTGTGTGTGTGTTGTAAAAACAGGGGAGGGAGGAAGAAATTGAATAAAGAAAAGAAAAACAAACGGTTGAAGAGAGAACCTCAAGAAATTGAACTAGAAGAATTGAGGGAGAGTGTTTACTTAGAGACAAAAAGGGATGATGAAAGAGTGACTGGTGTTTAATGTTGTGTAAAGAGGAAAAGACATTTCTGATTTCTCCTAAAATGGGACTAAATTTTCACTAATTTTTTTGGGGGGTTTATTTGGTGATAAAATCACCAAAGGGGGGATTGCTGGAGCAGAGTTTTCAGTTTGAAAATTCTGGGGCTTTTGAAGCTCTGGCATGTCTATTCGTTGTATTAATTTATTAATAATTAATAATTAATAATTTGTCTTGTGCAAGTGCGTTTATATTAATCAATCCGTTTGTTTTAACAAGAAAGAGTTACACGTGAATGTGCTTTAATGTGCTGACTGATAATAACGCGTGTGTTAAATGCGTTTTCATGTTTAAACGTTGCTATGTGCTGTTTATTTTTGAGCACAAAACGCTTTTGAATTAATGCTTTTCCATGTTGCAAGTGCTAGATAAATGCATACACATAAGGGTATTAGTGGGGTTAACACTGTTTAATCACTATGCTGTGGTAACGTTGTTTTTGTCTCTTTTAATTAAGATGGTCTATTAAGGCCTATGTTGGCCTGAGAAAGATGGTTAAAAAGTGAGCCTGGCTGTGATTATAATTTGAAAACTGAGACGAGGGAGACCCCTGCTGGAAATGGTTCTGAAGCTAACTGACCATGGTCCTTGTCGAAAAACTTTCCATGAGGACGGCAGCAGTTTTTGGGAGTTCTCCAAGAGAAGTGAAAGTGTCCTTGGCAGCCTTGGGAAACAAAGGAGCCTTAGAGAGAAGCTCTGAACTGTGGCTCGATGGCCGAGGAGAAGCAGGATAATAGTGATACATGTTTTATTTTCTTGGTTCCTGTTCCGTAGTTTTCGCTATGTGTATTTTTCCTGAGCGGAGATTCACAAATGTAGCAATGTTACATCCTTTCCTTCTCGCTCTGCTCAGCAAGTCCGGCGGACATTATGGTTTTTTCTATGTTTCCAATGTATCTTTCTATTGTCTAATACATTATAAAAATGTTAGTCTAGAGAGGGCCAGTGTTCTCTTTTTGCCACTTGCCATTTTGCCTTTGCCGCGTGTTGAACCTGCGTTGCTGAGGATTGATGCTGACGGGACTTCGTCTTGAGAGACATTTACCGAGAGACTTGTCCTGACCCGTTCTGACATTTAGCTAGAATAGGTAACTATGAGAAATGATTTACTCTGATTGATTTTCTTGACTAATTTTAGATAAAGCAATATAATTTTAAACATGGTGTTGGATATTCATTTTTGTCAATTATTGGGTTTGCGTTATTGATTATTGTTGTATATATTGTATAGACTATGCTTAGGGACAGTCACAAAACCAGGTCTTATCGGCCTCGATATAGATGCAGGGTGTTTAGGAGTGTTTTCTTTCCACAGGTTTATTGCTGGTAGAGTATTTGAGCGTATGTTAGTGAAATGGGCCCTAGTGTATGATGTATGCATGTGCGTGTAACTGTGAGATTACTCTATCCGTGGTAGTGGGAATATTATATACACCCTGATCTCTATCACCCCCAACCAAAAAAGTATCTCAAAGTATGGGAATACTACTACTCTCCGACTTATCCAGAAATCTCTTACCTCCGACTTATATTGTGTGCCACATCCAACTAATAGAGAACACCCTGCAGTCCACTTTAAAGTCACCTCCTCCAATACCAGCCACAAATCTAGAAGTCGGAGAAAGAAAAGCACTGTGCTCAAAAAGACGTCCCTATTGTAAACGCTCCGTATTACACCAATCATCCAACATTCTAAAGGCCCAGAGTTACGTAACTATTTTCTTTCACAGGACTACCGTGGGCGAATCAATCATGAGAGTATCCATCGTAGTACCGGCACAAAGCACTAAATCCTCTCTGCGCCATTATGAGGCATTACTCGGCGCCCCACGTAATCGGGACCCGGCTCGAGCCAACTCACAAAATAGAAAAAGGACTCCTGAAAGAGAGCCCCCTAACTGCAGCAAAAATAATAAATGATGGACTAACGTTCCCAGTTCTCAAAAGGGAACAGGGACAAAGAACTAATCTTATCGGGCACATACTACCGGCTAAAACAAGTCTCACCTAAACAACTTTATTAACAAAAAATGGAAAAGGACAACAACCTCAGTATCATCGAAGTCCCTTTTAAAAAAAATCATAAAATGGACAACCCAGGCAAAAAGACAAAACTATTTCATAAAACCAAAAGTACATGGTGACACCTAGGGGAAAACCGGGCCGGCACAGAGATGGACTTACAATCTAAATAAAAACATATTCCTCTGTATATATTGGAAGAAAAATACAGGTGTATCTTCAGTGCTTAATTTGTGCCGGTGCTTTCCGGTGCTCAGCACCGGCACTTATTTCACCGGGCCGGGTCTATACGATTTTTGTCCTCCAGCAGATCGATGGCCCGGTAATTATTCAAATTAATTCCGGCTCTCTTTCAGTGGTATGTCCCACCCTCCTCCAGGCATACTGGAAGAGCGTCGTCATCACGTTAGTGATGTGACGTCAGCAGTTCGCGCCTGCCTTCCACAGAACATTGTTTAATTTTCGTTGAAGAAAGGCTGAGCGCGGGCTTCTGGCTGAGCTGGGGCACGGCAGGCTGGAAGTGTGCAGGACTTCCAATAAACGTTTTAGAAAATCATACACCGTCCAGCAGAAGGGACCATATACGAGCGACGGTTCCCGCACTCATTACAGGTATGATTTTATACATTGGGCTTACTTGCTTGCTTCATAAAAGCAAGAGCCGCACGCACAAAAAATAAATAACTATCTGGCATTAAGGCACGTTTGTTTAATCTCCTATCACCCGTGCTGAGGGCCTGCCCTTCAGATTTAGTGCTTTGTAAAATCCGGACCATGGTTGACAGAGGCTGCGTTTGAGTCTCTTAGTAGTTATACTCACAACAAATTGTGATATGGGATGCAAGTGCACTAAGGGTGCCTTAGGAACATGGCATATTTATTTTTCTCAGTCACCACAAGAGGCTCATAAAATGAGCCGCTTCGGTTGGTGTCGGTGTTGGTAATTTACATCACAGTGCGCAGGACTTGGGTTTGGGTGACATTAGAAATTTCTCCATCAAAAGGAAACGGAAACGTTGTTAAGGACAGATATTGAAAAATCAGTACACCTATTTAAGAGTGTGAAGATTGTGTGGCTGAGACTACGAGAGTCGGAGGGGATTGTGGACATTTGCTAAGAAAGCCAGGATATTTTCCTTCTAACTATACACCTATTAAAAAAAAAAGTCCCTCGTTGCCCCTGTGAACTCCCGCTCTTCAGTGAAAATGCTGAAGCTTAAACATGAGAGCGATGGTGAGAAGAAACGTGTGAATAATCCTTACTGTTCCAATCACCTGCAGATCTGGCCCATCAATCCATAATAAATGTGACCACTAAAACTTCAGCGGCTCTGGGCGTTGTACCTCATCCTCGCGCCATCTGTAGAGTAGTTGGTTCTCTCTCAGGTGGCGCTAACAGGAGAAATGGGCTGGTGGAAGCTGCCTCCTGGCGAGAGCCCTGGCACTTGTTTTTTCACAAATTAACCACTGTGTATCTTCCATCAACTCGTATGGGTATATATACACAATCATCCACAGATTAGTTCCAAAACATATACAAACATAAATGGACATCAACATCAATGGAGATGGGAGTCGCTAGACTGTACAATATATACATATTTACATACAGTTACATTCAACTATTTAACTGTATATATAGTGCATCTGAACTCACTCTTTATATAGGAAATTAGATTAATGCCCAGATTTCATCACGGTCATTGAGACCAATACTCGCTGTATGATACTTTTCTATCATTCGAGCTTCAAGCTTGTTCAAAGTCATCTGTAGAGTCGCTTTATTTTGAGATTTTACCACCAAAAGAACGGACCACCTAATATCATTTTCATTATGGTTACACTCCAGAAAGTGCTGAACCAGAGGGGCTCCCTGTGTCTTACAACGTATTCTTGACTGGTGCTGCATCACCCTCCTTTTCACTGCCTGTGTGGTTTGCCCTATGTATACCTTTTCACAAGGGCATATAAGGGAATACACAACATTTCTCGTGTTATAGTTCGAGAAATTAGTTTGATTATTCTTTTTGTCATTCCGCATCACAAATTTAGAGTTAGTCGTATAAGGATAGACCCCACAGCCATTGCATTTAAAGTGTCCAACTACTGGAGGGAGACCCAGCATATATCTTAAGTCACCCTTCGGTGGGGTAATCCGTACGGCTTTCACTAAATGTTGCCGAATGTTTTTTCCTTTACAGAATGCAAACAAAGGTTTGGGGATGTCAAAATGCTATATTAACCTCCAATTCCGTAAAATAATTTGTTTAATTTTATTGGACTTGGGGTTATATGTCAGCACACACGTCATTCGATTAGATACCTGCTTGTCCTTTGGAGTTAATACATTTTTGCGTGGTGTAAACCAAGCTCGTGTCAAAGCAGTTCTAACCAGTTTTTTAGGCTAGCCTCTGTTACATAGTTTTATTTGTAATCTTTCTGCATTCTCAAAATAGTCTGTTTTGTTCGTGCAATTACAACGAATCCTTAAAAATTATCCATAAGGCAAATTTTCCTTCAGGTTCCTCGGATGACCACTAGAAAAATGCAGTAATGTGTTTCGGTGAGTTAGCTTGGTATAAAGACTTACTTCAAGGGTTCTAGTGTTATTGCGTACCCGTACATCTAAAAAGTTGATTTTGGTATCACTATAATTAATGGAAAACTTGAGATCCACTGAGCGGGCATTCAACCAATTGTGGAGTAGTAATAGTTGTTCCTGCGTCCCTGACCATATCATGAAGATGTCGTCGATAAATCGAATCCACCGAGTAATATGGGCTTTAAATGGTGTAGTTTCATGAAAAATGTAGTTTCTCTCAAAGGCGTCCATTACGAGATTCGCAATTTCTGGGGCAAAACAACACCCCATTGCTGCGCCTTCAACCTGTCTATAAAGCTCATCTTTGAATGCGAAAAAGTTGTTTTTAAGGCAGATCTTAGCGAGGACTGTGATGAAATCTGTGGGTACAACATGTGTTCTAGGCCTACCATCTAACACCATCCCAAGGACTAGCAATGCTTCTTCCTGCTGGATATTGCTGTAGAGACTTTCAAAATCGAAAATGACCAACAGCTGTTGGTCACCATCGAATATTGAGTTTTCAATCTTTGAGATAAAGTCCATGGTATCGCTAATGTAAGCCTTCGTCAAAGGTACAAACGGTTTTAAGAATACATCTATGTATTTTGCTACAGGTTCCAACAGCGACCCACATGCCGCAATAATCGGCCGTCCCGGTGGTTGTTGGATGTGTTTATGAACCTTAGGCAATACATGAATATTGGGAATTTTTTGTGTCGTAATGTTCAGATAATCATACTCTTTTTTACAAATATATCCTTCTTCCAGGGCCTGAGTAGTGAGATGCAAAATGTTGGCTTTTTAACGCGCATTTGGATTATCACTGATCGGACGATAGTGTTCCAATTTATTTAATTGGTTCATTATCACATTATCATAATCAGTAATGTCCCATAGGACAATACCACCCCCCTTATCAGCCAATTTAATGACTGTAAGGGGGTTGTTAGTGATATCTTTCAATGCGGCCAGCTCTGGTCGATAAAAATTAGGTTTAAAGGAAGTTCTTTTCTTGTTAAATTCATCAATTTCTCTCAGTATTTGATCCTCAAAGAGAAGGATCTCGTTAGGCATTAATGCATTTTCTGGACAAAACGTGGATTTATTTCGTAATCCACTAATGTTTGTTTCAACGGCTTCATCATGATCTGAAAATAATTTTTTTTATTTAATTTTCCGCAGAAATTGAAGGACCTCGGTTTTAGTATTCACCAGGTCCTGTAAGTGAGCGTAACAAAGGACAAACCTTTGTGTAATACTTGTCGCTCCATGTTTGTCAGAGGTTGCTTAGAAAGATTATAGATGGGAATGAATTGATTATTGCCATTTTCTCCCTTATTGGACTCCTGTCCTATCGGTTGTATGTTCTCCATCGTGTCCTGAAGATACCCTGCTCTGGGGCTGTTGTTGGTGCTCTCCATTCTCCTCTGAATCCCCTCCCCCTGTGTCTTTTGTCTAAGAAAGGAAGGGTTCTAGAGTATTGATAATATGATGGATAGGGTTGGTAAGGTTGAAAGTATCCTTCCGATCCCTGATCCGAATCAGAGGAAGAATCTGAAAAGGTAATACATTTTCTGCAAGATCTTGCTCTCTACTGCAGATTCAGAGTACTGGGATTATTTTTTTTCTCCAGTTCAGTTTTGAAATTTTTTATATCTTTCGTCACTTTTGAAGTTTTCAAATTTACTGTGTGTGTTCTAAAGTCAACAATTGTTTTTTCAATTGATTCTAACAAAGCCTTGGCATCAATAATCGCAGTATCTGCACCAATATCGTCCTCCAACTTCTTACTCTCTTTCAATTCTTCCTCACTAATTCTCAGAGAAGTCTGGATAGAAAGAACTATCCAGTCTTGTGAGCATTTAGTGCCCACTCCGCTAAAGTCCAACAAATATGGTTTTTAGTTTACAAAAATCACTGGTATATTCCTAACCTGCAAGCCTGCTGGAATTGTGTTACTTTTAAGGTGTTCTAAGGGTACTTGGGCATGTAATTGGGTTCTGGTATTCTTTTTTCTTAATTGTATAAGGCGTTCACCTTTATCCGAGTTGTAAGTACTGGATGTTACTTGGTCTCTACCCAAAAGGGAAGGGATTCGTGATAGTCTATTAATTCCTTCTTCCGAATATTGTACCATATGAGGTTCAGACATTTCCAGTCTTAGTCAACTAAGCGCACCAACCTCCAACAAAAAATAAATAAACAAATTCTATAGTCGCTACAACTAAAAATACACAAAATGTCATCAAGGTATGCGATTGAACCAATAACTCATACATTGAAAATCAGTGTTCAGCATAGTGTGCCGCCCAACTGGTATTTTGCTACTCCTGTCAGAGCATCCAGATATATAACACAAGTCAGAATTACACCTACAAGAAGCCATGACTATTGGCTTTGTCAATGGTTGTTGCCTGCACAAAATAGGTAACAAACAACTATGGCTTTGTTGTACAAATATTAAAAATGGTTTAGTTCTTAGGGGCAAAGTTGTAGCATAAGGCAAAAGTTGCCTACTTTGGACCTTGCGGGAAGCAGGTTCACAGCGCTGGCTCACCAATCTGTGATTGTGGACAAGCTTGTAACCTCTGTGCCGTTGTCTTTGTGTAATGTAACTAGTGCCTATGTAAAACGCTTCAATACATTAGGGCTGAGTTTGCACTATATACAGTTGCAAAAAAACAAAAAACACTTAGAACCGTAAACTGCTGCTAAGTTAAGATATTGTTTTTTCCCGAGGGTGAGGGCAAAAACAGAGACCCCGATCGGTACCCGTCGCAAAGAGGCATAAGCTATAAATACATTAGGAGAAAAGCAGGGCGAATAAGCCATAGAGGAGAGTCTCCAGTTACAGACGTAGGGTGTGATCTCCAAAATAAATTTAAAAACGCGGCATGAGAAATAGAGTCACAGCGCTGGCTCACCAATCTGTGATTGTGGTCAAGCTTGTGATTCTCATGCCGTTGTCTTTGTGTAATGTAACTAGTGCCTATGTAAAATGCTTTAATACATTAGGGCTGAGTTATCGCTATATACAATTGAAAAACCCCAAAATAACTCTTAAAACCATGAACTGCTGCTAAGTTAACATATTTCTTTCCCTGAGGGTGAGGGCAAAATCAAAGACCCCGATCGGCACCCGTCGCACAGATGCATACGCTATAGAAAATTTAGGAGAAAAGCAGGGCGAATAAGCCACAGAGGAGAGTCTCCAGTTCCAGATGCTGGGTGTGATCTCCTAAATAAATAAACAAACGCGGTGTGAGAAACAGATGGCACACTGCACGCAATTAAAACAAGTGCGAGCCAAGCGGATGAAAACTGTAGTTAGGTGCCGCTGCTTCGGAACCACACGGAAGTTACCATAGGCACACAGCCAACAGAAAGCAAGATAAAAACAGCAATGCCACAGGTAAACCAATCGCAAGTGGAAAAACAAATTACATGGCGTTTGAGCCAACATAAAGATTACTTTACGTCTCGCTGAGACAGCACACGCAGCGCATGCGCTGCCAAGGAGAGACCTAAAAAAGGACTCTACCCCCCAAACGCTCGATCAGCAAGATGCCTAAAGTGTTTGTACACTGGAGAGGGGAGGGAAAAAAGCAGAGAGGTATGAACAGGTGAGGGTCTGTTAATTCACTAGCAAATACTTGTTGCCAAGCTAAATTCCTATGACGATATCTGACATTCAAGAATGAATTAGGAAAGAAGATTGTGTTAAAATATATCAGAAAAGCTTAGAAACAGCCTCAGACAGCTCTGACTGCTAATAGAAGCCAAGGAAAACTTCTTGTAGCACTCGTGCAAGGCAAATAGCTGTATGAAACATTACCAAAATCCCTCCAAACATCAGAAGGAGGACGAGGAAGGATGGTGAACCAAATGATATGGAACAGAAAGACCTCTTTTAATTGGTTGATATTTGATACGCTTAGGATCGATTGTCTCATTGTCGGACGTGGTTGTAGTAATCACCATCATTTCTTAGGGTATTAGCAAAAGCGAAATTAGAGTTCAGTTCTGAAGATTGCTTGTCTAGCTAGAACTGGTAGATTAGAGTGGCAACAACTAATGACAACCTTACCAATGCCAAGGAAGAGAACAATTGAAACTGTTGTAGGCTACCAACTAATTTCCTCAAACCCTTCCCCTAGTGATTTGCTTGTCTTTTTGTGACCCCCTAGCGGGTTCAGTAATTTCTCTTGAAGATGTTTCATAGGTATTTAAGTTCAACGAGGCACACGTTTATGAAATGATATTAACTCTAATGTAAACAAATCACTATTTCATCATAGGACTCTATCATGCAAGACTACCGAAAATGTAAAAACAGATTTGGGCCAACATAGAAAAATAAAGGAGAGTCATGTATTTGATGTAGCTGCCCACCGCCCTTCTTTGTTATTTTGTTATTTTTCTATTTTACCTGCTTTACAATAGTGACTAGCGAGTACACTGTCCTTACTCAAAACCCACCCTCTTCTTCACTAGAGGTGGTTTTCTAATTTCCAAGTGTGTATGTGATTTTATATTCCGTGAATTGTTGCCAAATGCAAATAAAATTAAGGGATAAAGTGGGAGAGGAAAGACAGGGCAGTTAAGGAGAAACAATGTGCTCGGAGAGGAGAGTAATGGGCAGGGGAAAGGAAAAGAAGGGAGATGAGAATGTAGTGCAGGTGAAAGAAGATATGCATTAGTTGAGACTATAAACGCACCATAGGAAACAAAACGAGGGAGAGATGGGAAATGTAGCTAAGGGGGTGATGGAGATGAAAAGGAGATGGAAAATACAAAGCAGTGAAGTGGAAAGATCTTAAGTAGGGAGGTTGGAGAGATGGCATGAGAGAGGAAACTACATGGTAGGGTAGAGGAGAGTGACAGATAGCAAAGAACAGGAGATGGATGCACAGGGAAAGTAATATGAGAAACACCTGGAATGGAAGAGGACAAAGAGAAGACAGGGTGAATCTAGATGGAAGAGGAATAACAGGACATGGATTACAGAAGAGACATGGAAAGGGTAGCTATTGAGATGGGTTGGGGCAAGGAGATGCACAGGACAGAGAACCTAACCTCTAATGCTGCAACTGGTTCTGAAAACAGTCTCAAGAATTTAATTCCCTAGCGGAGGGAATTAAAATATAGCAATAATTATCTCACCCTTGGGTTCCCCTCGTGTATAAAGGACTGCATTAGATGCAAAAACTTGATAAGTCTCTAGGACAACTTTCTCAACCCACCAGGGGTCAGAGTTACTAATACTTTGCCCAGGTTTGCACCACACAAGTGATGCAATCTGGAAGAAAGTGTGTTTTGGGATTTACTTCTGATTTGTGGTTGAAAATAGCTCCAAAGGAGCGCGTTTGGCTACTTTGTGCTACTTTGCATCAAATGGTATTCCATAGGTACATAGACACTCCAATGCAAACCACCCATGGATTTTTACACGAGACCCCTACTAAAAAAACTATACCAAAAGATGAATGCCTCCTTGAGGAAGTTGTAAAGTTTGAGAAAAGTTTTCTTTTCTCAAAATGCTCTGAACTTTGCATGCGTTCCGTACTTTATAGCACACATACAAAGCAGGCAAAGTCTTAAACTATGTCAAAGCATAGTACGGTGCACAATGGAGCAAAGATGTGCATTGGCACCCAGCAATTTAAAGTCCACTAGAGGGTAAACAACCTTTACAACAAAACTTTTACAACGCACTACCATTACAACAAAACTTTTACAACGAACGCGATGTAACCACGCGATGCCATTACAACGCAAGTCTTTACATTGACTTGCGCTAGATGGCGTGCTAACATTACAAATAGTGTAGTTTACTATCCCAACACCTTCCCTACTGTTAAGTGGACTGGAGTTGGAATAGTAAATTACGCTTTTCTAATGTTAGCACGCCATCTAGCGCAAGTCGATGTAAAGACTTGCGTTGTAATGGCATCACGTGGTTACATCGCGTTCGTTGTAAAAACCGCGATGTAACTGCACGCGTTGTAAAGACACGCGTTGTTACGTCATACATCCCCACCAGAGCAGGAAAAGAGACAAACATCACCATATCTTTGTAGATGTGGTGTTGTACTCTCTCCATTCCACTTTTGTTGCTGTGCTCCCCTGCATGGAACCTTAGTAAATCTGCCCTCAAGTCTCCTACAACATAATAAAATGATGCTTGTAAATTAAGCCTGTGATTTGTCAGCCGTATATGTGGAGCTTAAATCCAGCTGCATTCCAAAAGGCTATTAATTAAACAGTAATCCGTTCTTGACTACTTAAAGGCTCACAGCGCCCATGCATTGCTCCAGCTAGCCTTGACCAACTTTCTGATGAATACGGCAACCTGCATGATTCTCAAAATGTCCTCTGTCCTTGCTTGAAAGGAAAGCATCTCTAGAGTACATAATCACTAGTACATCAAACTGGATAGCATTTGAAATTTTGACAGTAGGAAAGGAAGTTATCCCTCTCAAAAAAGAGCATAGTGCCTGTAAATTCCAAATCCTAACTTTGTGAGCATGAATAGTGACAGGCAACTCTCCCACCAAATTCTTCCTGACTGCGGATATCTTTATATCCTTTGATTCAAGTCCTGTTGCACCACATGCACAGGGTAAATAACAAAGCAATGGCATATGTGGCATATGCAATCACATCACTTGAGAGACATTATGAATGATTTGCAATACTTTAGGTTGCATTGATGCTAGTGATATAATCATCTACATAAGGGAAAATAGGTGCAATGTAAAATGTAATAGAATTAATTACCAAAGAAGCCTCCTTTTGACTCCTGGCCCATTTCTACCCCAGTTTAATTTCCTATTGCCTCTTCTGCCCCCCACCAAGGGTCTTTCTTCATTGTCAGGGTTCCACTAGAGGTTTTGGGTGCAGATATAATAGTTGAAGGATGAAACATGCCTCCCAGAGGTGGCATCAAATCTTGTAATCAGACATGGCCACTGTTATATCCTGAGTATTACATTTAATTGTAATCAGTCTAGGTCCTCCTAGCTGCTCAGCCAGAGTGAGAGATGGTAATGGAATGTTGGTGTGACTGTGATGAATGGAATGCCTGGGTGCCTGTGTGGATGAGTGGTGACAGTTGGAGATGGGCTGAGCAGCTAGGCAGGCTGCTCCTGGTGGGGCTGGTGTAGAAGCTGGTACATGGCTGATCCTTTATTGATAGCACTTGACTCGGAACTAATAAAGAAGACTTAGAAACATACAACATGGCTACCAGTGTCTTCATGTACAGATCACAACATAATTTTGGCGACGAGCGGACCTGGACCCAAGTGTGTTTAAGGACTGAACAGTCACCCAGAGTCTACAAAGAAACCACTGTGACCAGCGCAACTACAAAGAAAAAAGAAAGAAAAATACATGAAGGACAATGGAGTAAAAGGCAAGCCAGCCCCACCAGTGTCCTGTCATCGGACGGCCCCAACAACTGTGTGTGTCCAGCCTGAACTTACTCCATGGTTTTGACCACAGGTATGGTCTGCATGTTAGGGTATGAATGGACTTGCTTTTACCCTACCACTTCCTTTTGAATCTGCAGTATGGATGTATCTAAAGGAACTGTGGCTTTTCAAGATGTGAGTTATGGATCAACTCAGTGAAACTAATTCACTGGTGCCACACAGGAGCGGTGTGGTTCTCCAAACATTTGCGTTTGTTGGCACATAGAAAGCACAAATATGCTCATTTAACAGTGTGGGAACAATGTGCCTGGAGATTTATTTTCTTCAAAGAAATACTTAATGGATCCATACAATTCACTAACGCTGCGCAATGTTTGCCTAGTGGCATAAGAACAGAGGTGTTATTTTTGTTTTGGTGTATTGGAGCGCTAGGTCCTGAATTTTGCCGTGGGGGAGAAATGGTTTTATCCACCCTTTTCACCCTCATTCAATCTCCACATGAAGAACCTTACTGAGGAGAGCTTGGGGACTTGCTTTCATGGTTTTGGCAGCAGCGGTGTGTTCACAAATGTGCCATTTTCTGCATCAAAAAGTTATTGACTGCCACTCAGGTCGTTAGTGGTATTTCAAAGTGGTTTTTTTTTGGGACGCAATGGAAAATGCCCAAATATTGTCTTGGAGGTCTTTTGAGGTGAGCCAATTTATTTATTTTTTCCGTTTTTGGCCGCCCTCGAGGTTTGTCAGTTCAACCGCTGTTTTGCTGCTCAGTGGTTTGAAAACTTTGGCGCGTGTCGCCCCCAGCCGCGCGCAATCCACAGCCGCGCGCAATCCTACCTGTTGGTGTTCACTCGCGTGTAGCCCTATCTCCCTCTGTCTCGCTCCATTGCTTTGCTCTGTTTGACGACGTTTGGTGCACCCCTCTGTCTGGAGCCACCCGGGGCGCAGCAAATAGCGTGCCGCCATCTTGCGGCTGGCATATTCCTTCTTATTCAGTTTACCTTCGTTTTGCCAACCACATTGCCTCACGCTTGTCTATACATATCTGCTACAAAACCGAATGCTATTCGACGGCAACTAGTGCGTTTGTTTCAACGATCTGAGGCTGAGGTGAATTTGAAGATTTTGGACTCTTTTGGAGGGATCCTCTATTTCGTGTTTTTTTCGAGGTAACGTTTCTTTCATTTGTGGCGGACAACAAAGTAATGGCATTCCTTTCCCGGTATGTGAGATTGAGCCTGATCTCTACGATGAATGTCTACTACAATGTTGCTTGTGCACTTTCCAGATCTCGAAGAATAAGGAGGGTAGTGGGTTTTTTTTAGCTTTGGATGCTGACAAGTTCATTATGCATGCGCAAGAACTTCTTTTCACTTAAAGACTCTCCAATGACATGTTTGCCTTCAAATACTGTGTGTTGATGCTTCTAAAGTACCTTTTGACATTTAAGTTTTTTTTTTTTAGCCTTAAAAGGGTGAGAGTGTCCACGTATCTGGCTTTTCTTTATTGCAGCATGTTCAACGTGATCATCATTTTTCAGGTGACAGGAGCCGCTCACCGGCGTAGAGCACAGTTTTCTGGTGTTCTACAGTGTTTTATTTTCTTGTATTGTTGTAATGTTCTACAACAGAGCCTATTTACGCTGTATCAACAATATAGGTCGCATTCTTTAAAGTTTATGTTAGATATGTAACATTTACAGCAATTGTATGTCGTGATTCCACAGTTTTACGCTGTTTATGGTTCGGACGTCGTAGTCTCCTGGTAGGTGGACATAACATGTTACTTCTTACATGAGGGTGGTTCTGGTCTTGGTGGGTGGTTTCCCACTTCTTTGTGTTGTGTTGGTAAGTCGTCTTGCGCTGCACGTCTTGTCTGTTTGTATGTGTGTAAGTCGCCCTGCGCCTCACATGTTGTCCTGTGTAAGTCGCCCTGCGATTCAGATGTTGTTGTATGTAAGTCGCCCTGCGTGTCACATGTTGTCCTGTGTAAGTCGCTCTGCACTTCAGATGTTGTTGTGTGTAAGTCGCCCAGCACATCACGTGTTGTCCTGTGTAAGTCGCCCCGCGCTTCAGATGTGGTCGTGTGTAAGTCGCCCTGCGCCTCACTGTGTGTACCCTATTGTGGTACACGTGTATCTGTAGTGTTGGTTCACCCTTGTTGTCTGTTTCTGGCCTCGGGTGTTGGTCGTGGGGTGTTTGCACCCTTCACTACTTTATTTTTAAAGGTTCATTGGGAAGGATGGGGTTATTGCTAGTTTGTACTGAGATGAGCTTTGTGTTTTCCCAAAAGTACGCAGTGTTAGTCTGCTTCTCAGCGTTTTAACATAGTTTGTGATTTGATAATCTATTTCACGCTTTGATATGACTTAATCTTCATGAGAGAGGATGGGGGATTTTGATGCATGTTTTTATATGTCATATTTTGCCCATCTTTTCTTTATTTGCATTGCTCTCTCTTTTGTGATGCATCCTCGAGTTACAAACATTACTGTTTCTTTTGTGTATAGTTCTCTGCTTTAGTATTGTAGTCTTTGTTTTCATTTTAAAAGGAAAGGGATAATGTTATATCCTGAGTATTACATTTAATTGTAATCAGTCTAGGTCCTCCTAGCTGCTCAGCCAGAGTGAGAGATGGTAATGGAATGTTGGTGTGACTGTGATGAATGGAATGCCTGGGTGCCTGTGTGGATGAGTGGTGACAGTTGGAGATGGGCTGAGCAGCTAGGCAGGCTGCTCCTGGTGGGGCTGGTGTAGGAGCTGGTACATGGCTGATCCTTTATTGATAGCACTTGACTCGGAACTAATAAAGAAGACTTAGAAACTTACAACATGGCTACCAGTGTCTTCGTGTACAGATCACAACAGCCACCCAATTGAGAGGTGAAAGTTCCCCTTTCCACTGAAGGCAAAGACTGAATTATGCTTTTGCACAACTGGAGGAATGAATCTCCTTGTTGCTCAGTTGGTAACTCCGGCTACTAGACTGCCATTTGTATTAGAAATAATATTGACAATTGCAGTAAAAGAAGGTGGCCTAATTATTTTGCTTAGGTCTTTTGTCAATGGCACTAACAAGAGTGATGTTTGTACCAGTTATGCATACATATGGTTGACAGACAGTTTGGCTAAACATTGACAAAAACATTGCTCTGGGTGGCCAATAAACAATTTATTTTCATTGTATGCCTCCTTTTGCTCTAATGTTTGGTAACCTCAAGCTCTCTAATCTTATTAGGGACAATGTTTTCCCTACAATGGCAACAACTCAAGAAGTATGCAGAAGTGGAAATGCTGTTATTTGCTTCCTCCTCAAATCTCATCACCCCTTAGTCCAGTCACACATTTCCCATCTTGAGAGTTCATAGCCAGACATCACCACAAGACTCTTACCAGAACAAGGCAGAGGTAGTCTAAAAGGTAGAGTAAAATGGGGAACACAGTAACTACTCAGGCATGATTGTTTAGCGTATCTAACTCACTTACCCAACCCAAAACCTCCTCCCAAATTTGTACATATGTCCACACGTAGATACTATTGGCATATACAGTGTCACTTAATTCTGCATCCATAGCTCGACTAAGAAAGAAAGAACTACATGGGGTGCATTAAGAGCAATGGGTGTGATGAGGATGGATCAGGACTTAAGAGATAAGTGATTATCAAACTCTGGGCCTGATTCACAAACTGCACTTTGTAGTAAGTTGTAGTTCTACAAAACTTACTAAAAAGTGCTATTCATAAACTTCACTTTTGTAGTGCACACTTTTACGTGAGTTTACTACTTTCCAGTATTTACTAACTGCAATTTGTAGTAACTTACACATTTGTAGTAAGTTTCTACCTCCATCTTTTTCTGTCGGAGGGTGTTGCCGTGACACTGGTTGGCCATTTGTAGTGCTGGACGCACTGCATAAGTGCAGTTTGTGATACCAAAAAGTAGTAAACTTACTAAAAGGTATAAACACACTCAAAGGGTAAGTTACATTTGTGAATCAGGCCTCTTGATAGGCTCAGTCTCTTGCCGAACCTCATGTACAGCCTGTGATTTGGTCAACACAGCTCATGTTGTCTAAGTCATGCATGATTCTGGTACTGGTACTAAATGAGGAGCAAGCAAATCATTGCCCAACAGTCATCCAGAACCTTGCTCTGTCACATCCTTACATCAATAATGGCTGACTTGCCATTGATTTCTACCTCATCTTCAGCAAAATGGTACTCTGTGTCCTCTCTACTGAATATTAAGCCTGTGCCATTAGCACCAGGGAGGACTTTCTTCAGGTTTCAGATACTTCCTTGCAACCATAGTCCCATAATCTCCTGTATCTCTGAGGAAATTCACTTCCTGCCATTGATACTGGCTTCTAAAACAGATCCCATTGTGTTTTGCTTAATGTGCTTCAAAGCATCCGAGCCTTCTCCAAAATGTCAGTAGCTACTAGGATGAGTGCAACAGGGCCAATTGGATCCTTTCACATGCAGTCAACACCCTTGCTATCATGGGTGCTAGTGGAACAAGGTTTTTCACCTGACGTCCTCTCTTGCAAGGTCCTTCCTTGCTACAGTTAAAACAAGTAATCACCCTGTGCTTGGAAGAACCTACCTATACTCTTGTTTCCTTTTGCTATTCCTAACTAGCCCGAAATTATGGTGGAGTATTTTGTATAATTTCTGGAATTTTGTGTTACCCTTGTAAGGCAAAACTGCTAAAATTACGCCACAATGCCATTAGCGGTAAACATTTACCATCAATGCACATGATGTTTTCCTTTTTCTGCACTATTTTTACTGCAAAATTACAGATTTGCATTTTGCATATTATTTGTAAATTCACATCATTTTGCTGAAATTTAGCACAATTATATGAACGCAAATTGTGCTAATTTCCCACACGCCTATTCCTGCCCCAGAATCCAATTCTGTATCTGCTTGTGTTCTCCCTTGGAGCCTCAGGAATTGCCCAGGCTTTACCAGGCAGATTTGAACGATTCTGTGGAGAGTTCTTTTCACTGCGCCAACCCTTTTTTAAACCTGTAAGGTAGCCACTTTTGAGGCAACACTGCAAAGAGAAACTGGTGGTAGTGATTGATTTAGGGAAACATTGGAAAGCAAATTTGGGGATGCACATAGGGTGCACCAGGGGAAAACCTGTTGTATGGGGCTTAGAGAACCTGACTCAATAAAACTCTCACCTTGGGCTCCTACCATGGAAACTTCCCCAGAGTCCATCACAGTTTCTTCCCTCTCCTCCAGTTTCTTTAATTGGTCTTTAAAGTAGCTCACTTGTTCCTGTGAATCCCCCACCCTCTATCCAAACACAGGTATGAGTTTTACAGGATCCCAGTGGTGCCACAAATCTCTAGATCATATGCGAGGGCCTTGGAACACATAGCATATACTGGGTCCCAGCCAAGGTGAATGAGGCCATTTGCCTCTGATTTCCAAGGGTTCATCCTTCCATGACTCTGCAAACCTGGGCCAAGTACAACCACTTCAGCAATTGACTCTCAGTGGTAGTGACAGAGACTTCTCAGGAAGGTAGTGTGGGGGTGCGCAGTCTAGGAAGCAAAACAATTATCCAGCAGTGCAACAACAGATTGTCCAGCTGAATGCCTTATTTTAGTAAATAAGAGTACTTTAATACACACTCACAATATAATAATCCACTGAACAGACTACAAGTACAATTACTAAATTGGTGCTTTGGCTATTGGGCCTTGAAACCTGGCCCACTTTTCCTGGGTGTCCCTCCTTTAAGTAATTCCATGAAGTTACCCTTTATTTGTTCACCCTCTTGTGGGCAGGAATCAAGACTTAGGTGAAGATTACCTCATTTCATTAGTTCACAGTGCTCAGTTACCTTTGCAGTCCCTGGATTAACACAATTCCTACCATAGAGGTTTTGTCTAAGTCCTTTACAGGCAGCAGACAGGGACCTACAACAAGCACATTCTCACACACATACGCACACACACATACACCTGCACACACCCTTTCAACTACACTTCAGGTCTCACTTAACTTGTCCCGGGTGGGCAATGCTGTTTCACTCCAGTCGGGGAGGAGGTTGCCTCAGTCCGAGGGCTTACCATTGGGACAGAAATTCAGCCCTGCCTGCAGGTGACACGGAAGCCTAGGCACAACTCATAGGCTCAGGAAATGACTGACACCCAGCGTTTTGTGGTTGGCAGCAGTGGCGTAACGAAACTTGAGGGTACCCCCCTGCAAAGTACATTGTGGGCCCCCCTTCCGACTCACTCAGGAGCTCTCAGGCCAGCATACTTGGCTGATGGGGCCCCCTGGAGATCGGCCCCCCCACACTGTGGGTCTGCGGGGGCCTTTGTTACTCCCCTGGTGGCCAGCAGCTAGCTGCTTGACCTCCAGAAACAGCAGGATACAGGAAAGTGCCCAGTGAGTAAGACCAACATCGTGGCCAAGTATTTACCCACAAACTTTCCAACACAAAAAGAGTTTCTGTATAATGCAGTTACAACTGTTCACTTTGTTACTGCCTGCTTAATGTATTGCTTTTTAATAATATGCCAAGAAAAAGATATACCTGTATTTTCCTTTTGTGTTTTTTAATGAGAGCTCGAATTATTTAATGTAATATTATTCCTAAGCAGACCCTGTTTTTATGAGGATATCCAGAATGTGTTTCACCATACTCCATGCAAATCACGAAGTTCCTGAAACTGCTGGGGCAGAGTTTGCCTCTTTTGATCTTGGTTTTCTATTGTTTGATTAAGAAGTTCAAAGACTTCCCATCAGATTAATGCAGCAAAGAAGGACACATTTTATCTTGCTGTCAGCACAAACACGGAGGCAGCCGGTTTGTTAGGAAGATTTCCTGTTATTGGAATATTTAATTAGACTTTCACTAGCATGTGTGAATCAGATAGCTAGCGTTTTAGTATCCTGCTGCTCTTAATACAGCTTTTCTTGGAGTATTGTTTCCTGTCCTTCGTTCCTCTAGTAAGAGAGAAACGTTTCATGTTTTTTTAAATCTACATTTATGTTCCAAATCCTGATTTGTACTGTTTTCTCAAAATCACCATAGCACACACCAAGATAAGCAACAAAGGAAACAAGGATAATTTTGCAGTGGCGGCCCGTGCAGGTAAGTGCGGTGAACGGGGGTGGAGGGTTCGAAGTGACAAATGATGAATAGGGAAAATAAAATAAATAAAAACACTTACCTTGCGCTCACTGCATCACTGACTTGGTGCTGCGGCGAGCGCAAGGTAAGTGCTTTTATTTATTTATTTTCACTATTTCATTGTCACTTCCAACCCCCGCCCTGCCCCCCAGTCCACACCCCACTGCGCTTACCTGCACGGGCCGCAACTGTTTATGTGTGCACTATTGGCCAAAGTTTAGGGGCCCGATTCACATAGGTAAAGTTAGACTGCTTTTCGGTATTCACAAAGGTAAGTTACGAGTAGTATCTTTCCGACTGCGGAGTATTCACACTCAGGGCGGAGGTTCCACACTCAGGCAGAATCTTTGCACTCATTGTGGACCTGGGGCAGAATCCCCACACTCGGGACGAAATTCCACCACGAGTGCACAGATTGGGGAACCTCCACAGTCGTAAAGAAACTACATGTAACTTACCTTTGTGAATACTGAAAAGTAGTAAAGTTTGAATTTTGGTATAAACGTAGACTTTTGGTCTAAATATACCTTTGTGTATTGGGCCCTACATGTTTAGAAAAAAGGGGCCCTTACGTTTCATCACTATCAACAGCAGAAGGCATCATGTTACTTTTCTTGATTGGTTCTTTAGTCCCAACTTAATTTCCTATGTTTCAAATTGTCAGTGGCTCTTTCCACTCAAGAGCCAGGTGTGCAGCCATTAATGTAGCCGAAAAATCTGAAGAAGCTGATTGCCATCAGTTTGTGGGCAATTCCTTGTTCCCTCACCACCCATACCTTGTTTCAGGTTTTTCAGAACTGATGTATAACAATCTACCTCTGATATCACATAACCTAGCAAAAAGTTTTATCCCTCCTCCTCCTATAGATCCCTTGGACCCATCCATGTTTGGGCCCATAAAGAACCCTTTGAAGGCTGTTTTTTTGCTTGCTTCTGCGGACATTGTGTTATTAGGGTATAATCTGATATAAATTCGGGCATTGTTCTTTTTTTGTTCTTTTTTCTTAACCCCTCTTCAGCTGAAGAGGAAATGCTGCATTTCCTGAGGATGTTCATCTTGGTTTTCAGACTGATTTTTTGTGAATTTTACGGCCTTTTTAATGGGTCTTAATATTCTCTACCCTGAGTCATTTTATCAGGTCTGCTATTTTATTAGCCTAGGAGGCTAAGGTAGTAAGAGAATAAATGCTAAAGGGAGTTCTTTAAATTGGTGCATTGAAAGACGAAATGCTTAGGGAATCGAGGCTTTATCGGCAGAAGTGGAGGGGCTTCTCTTCAAGACATTGTCGAGTTACTACCTGGGTCACTGCTTCTACATTTATTTCTCATTATGTTATGAATGCAGGAGACAATCACCTAAAAGTTTGGAACTGCGGGTTTGGACACTGCGGTCTCTGCTTATTTACATTTGGTGTATTTTGCATAATTAAATAAATAGATGGGTGGCATTACAAAATGAATGGCATATTTATTTTTTTGGATCAAGATGTAATATACTACTTTGGTGCAGCCTCAATTTTCTAAGAACTGGGAAAAGTGAGGATTGAAGATGTAATGCTCAGAATACTTACAAGGAATCTTCATTACTCCGACTGCCTTATTTGCTCTTGTGCTTAACGTCCTGCCGCGCCTCGCGGCCCGTCACACACTTCATCCATATTAAACTAATTTGTTAAAAACGACCGCCAAACGGTCCTAACTACCCACCTTGGCAGTCCCTGAAGGTATTGGAGCGCTTTACATAGCACCGTATTTACATTACACATTCAGGCACGGGGAGATTAAGTGATTTGCCCAGAATCACAGGATGTAGAAGCGACCTCGAGGCTCGAACCCTGGTTTCCTCTATCACGCTTTACCCACAACGTCCTGCCGCTCCTCGCGGCCCGTCACACACTTCATCCATATTAAACTAAATTGTTAAAAACGACCGCCAAACGGTACTAACTACCCACCTTGCCAGTCCTGGTTTTGCTACGCTGTGAGGCCCCCTCACCCCGGTGCCCGCCGCAACTTGCCAACTTTGCTTCTGGCCGCGACCTGCTGGGCGCCCGAGGCAAGAGGACATAGAGGGCTTCTCCCTCGTGTACAGTGTTCTTATCCTTTTCCCAGGAGGGTCCACCTGCGTACCTAGGTGACGCACTACATGCCTGCCTACCTCCTAATATTTCCTGGTGGCCCCTCCCACTTGCCCTGACCAGATGTGCACTGGCCCAGCCTCTCTGTTGCCTCTCGCACAAACTGCCACTAAGAACCCCCCACTCCTACATCCACCTCCAGGCACATATTTAAACCCTACTACTTGGGGACAACAGACTGAATGGTGGGTCAAGGGATCTTTTTTGAGCCGAACCAAGAAGGTATGGATCCCAAAAATTGACTACAGAATTTCATGGGTCACAAATATCATAGACAGAATACCGAGGGACAAAATATGGAAAGATAAGTATGCATTGTTTAGATTTTCTTTTCCTAATTTCTAATATAGATTTGACAATCTATGTATCTTCAGGATGCATAGATGTGGAGTTAAGAGTAGTAAATCTATTCTTCCCTATATGCACTTGCCCTTTGATATTTTGTCCCTCGATATTTTGTCCACGATATTAATGTGCCACGATATTCTTGTACTCAATATTTCAGAGTACAATCAACAAGGGTGATTCCATGTGACACCTAGGCAGAGGTGGAGGCACAAAACTGTTTTTTTCTAGGTTATATTATGTCTGAGTGAGGTGTGGTATATATCAATGTTGTAAGTACTGTGACAACGGATGTGAATCAGAGAAGTACAAATTATCAATAAATCATCAGGATACTAGCATATTTAAACAATTCTGGGTCCCAGCAGTCAGAAAGTGCATTCAATGCGTATCTATTAGCTTGTTGGCCACTATTACTCAATTCTCCAAGCAACTTCAGAAGTAGGCAGCTGCACGACTGAGGCATCAAGGCTAAATTATAAATGAATGCCATATTATAAATCACACATAAACTATTACCATTGTTGGTTAATCTTTTGGTGATTAATAATTTGAGGGAGGTAAACACAGTGTCCAACTTAGTTAGGAAGAAGGAGGAAGTCAAAATGAATCAAACTGACTACTTTGTGGTCTCTGAAAAGAGCCACTGCAGAGAAAAGAGGGGGCGGCAAGGGCGTGAAAAACACTTTGAACAACATGTGGCACTTTAACGTCATCAAGCACTGAGAAAGCAGTAAGTGCAGTGGTGTAGCAAGGGTGCATGGGTACTAATGCAAGCAAGGAAAATGGCAGCTATTCCCTGGTTTAATAATAAACAAAGCTATATTATGGTGCAGACAGCCGTTAGGACATGATGTTACATCATTTGCTGCTATTGATAGCTACAGACCTGATTCAGTGAACTGAGCATGGAAAACCAAGAATCAATTTGGAGCATATTCACAAAACCATTTTTGAGTATGGGAAATAGTCCTACAGGAGTAGTCCTACATGGCTTTGTGAGCCACCTCCTCCTTAATTGAAATAGTGTATAGAGGGTACAGTCCTTTCTATTTATACTAATTATATGTGAATATTTCTTGAATTTTGCCATTGTATTTGCATTTTAGATATTCTGGGTCTCTTTCACAAAGTCATTTGAGATTGCATAAAAGAGTACCACAGGAGTGCTACTCTATGTACTCCAAATTTCCTTTGCGAAGTGAGTGCAGTGGTGGCTGAGCATATGAAATTTATTTTAACATCCTTGATAGGCCATTGCTTAGTGGAGTCATAACATATATGAAGACTGCTTCACTGAAAACTGCAAAACAATGACAAACTACGAAATTGCTATGTCACCCTAATTGATTGTTATAATATTGATAATAATTCACTTTTACATCTGCTGAAGATGCACATATCAATATAATTGTGCATTTTGAATTTGTGTGTTATAAAGAAAGAGATGATAAGGTACAAAGTATAGAATACAAAGTAGATAGGTTCCATAAAGGAACTTCCCTAATCTCAATAGAACTTTGAAAGTGGCAAGGGGAAATTCAAAGAGGAAGGTGTCAGTATCAGAAGAACCAAATAAAAGTTCTGAGGATAGGCTTGGGTACTCAAGCATTAAGCTTAACATCCTGGGTAAAGAGATCAGCAGCGTTTGAGAAGAGGTCTTAGAAAGGAGAATATTCTGAAAGCTTCGCCCCACCAACTTCCTCTGCATGGTCCAATCAGAAGACGAGGTTCTCTGGGAGCAGGTAGTCTCCCCAGGTTCCCAGCATCAAACATAGAATGTACAGCTGTGTGGCTTTGAATTTATCAACCGTTTGATCAAACTGCCACAGGGGGCTCTTTTCAATCCCTACACACTGCATGTCCACAGCAACATTTTTATTAGGCAAGCTTAATTTAACAGTTCTCTACAATAAACAAAAAACATATTCGAACTAAGAATCCCTCCTCGAAAACGCACCTGCAGAAGGGAGAAAACATGAAACTTGCAATCTGTTTATTCCCAAAATAAATACTTTGAAGTTACTGATACTGAGGCCTAGGTACAAGCACGTCAACTGCAAGCCAACAAGGTACATACATTGCTTAAAATTGGGTATGAATATGCTTATTACACAAGGAGAACGTTTAATGTACAAAATGTATGGAGCACTAAATTCCTTGGCTCCAGTGTGAATGCCGTTACAGAGGAATTATGGATATGAGACCAAGTAGGCTCTCCATTTCAGGTGACGATCAGTAAATAAGCACACATTTTTGATGAATGTTTCATTTTCCCACCCAAGCAAATAAATTGCATTCTGTAACCACAGTGCATTGAGAAAAGTGAGTGTTTGGTTCCATTCAGCAAATACATGCTTCTACCGGAAGAAGATGCCAGCTGCTTTAATCAGACAATAACATTCCTGTCTCTGCAACCACAGATTGATCTGAGGAGGAGCAGTATATTGCATTTTCGGAATGAGTAGGAATGACTTTTTATCGTACACCTGCATCTTTCATGAACAAGCACACTGCAATAAGCCTATTCAGGGAGTCCGTAACTGCTTAGAAAATTAAATAATATTAACAGATTAATAAAGTGTATATCAATAAAGAAGCAAAACGGGCAATTGAACATTTTAAAATGTTCTGTAAATGTGAAGGAATTTGAAATTGTACGCTACAAATTAAGTTAGGATCCTCGGATTGATTTGTGGTTGCAGATCAAATGCATCAATCAGAATATAGTAAGGAAAATGGACAGCCTCAATTTTGAAATTAGAAAAGCTCCAAAATTCCAGTTAAATGTGTGGGTTATTCTATATTTGTTTGTGAATTTAATGAAATATTGCAACATTTGTGTATTTGTTGGATGAATGCTTTTTCTGTATTTCTGCTGTATTGTTTTGCAGTTCAAATCATTGATAATGCTTTTACCGGAGTCCTAGGGTTCCAATAATGACTCTGTGGGGAACCCAGGACTTCAGTAATGATTACGTAGTGGTTCACAGAAGTCAAAAGGTTAAGAACTAATGCTGTAGGTTTTATCTGTTGTACATGAAATACCAAAATAAAATGTAAAACTAAAAAAATATTTGTAAAGTTTGTGGAGTGCCCTCTAACACTCTATCTCTACTGTCTAGTTGTTTTTCCTTTATAATGTTATTGTGCAGCATTTCAGATTGCCCTTGCTTCAAATTATAAGATTCCCATAGTCAAACCGAAAGACATTTTTATCTGACATTGTAAATTCATATGCATATTCTTTTTGCTTCTGCAGAAATCAACAGCAATAATATTCTTACGTAAACTTTTAAAAATAAAATACATTTAAATGTGTGGATTATTGTGTGCCTTAATAAGCAAGAGAATTAAAATAACACCTTGTGGCCCTCATCGTGCTAAATGAGTGATCGACACCATCAATCCATATGGCCCCGTCAACTGCTAAAAGGTGGAGACTGTCCATTACATTGTGCACATCACTAGCAATGATGAAACTCACTAAGCTCCAGAGAGTACAGAACACTGCCTACTACCTTACATTTAAACAGAAATGCTTGATTCACAAAGGGCATTCGCACTCATTGCGGAGATGCCACCCCGAGTGCGGAGACTCCCCCATGAATGCGGGGCGTCCACCACAAGTGCAGTGGCCCTTTGTGAATTAGGACCCATGAGTTTAATGAAGCTTTTGCATGGGTTGCTGATCACCGATAGACCACAGTTAAAGGTTCTATGCTTAGTTGACAAATCAATGCACAGTGTCACCCTATGCTACTTCACAAATTTCTTCAAGGTCCTTCAAACCTACCCAAAGCTTCCATTATTCCTTCCTCAACACCATCCGCAAGACACATACAAAAGCTTTGTCACTAGATCAATTCTCTGCCTACCCAATTTTTTTTAAATAAAAGACCTTTGCATCAAACTTAAAAAAGCATGACAGTGGTTCCTGACAATGATTCAGAAATTAATGCTAGCTTGGCAGACATTTCTAAATGTGACAGGGGGTTACTCCGTTAGGGCAATGGTGTAATTTACTCTGTCTCCCTAGCAGAGTAAACTCTGTCTGCCAACTGATAAATAAGGCCCAAATTCATGATATGGACCCTGACCTTTCAACACCCAGTCAGATATCTAGGAGGCTGGTAATCTTTACCTTCTGTTCAGAATCTGGACAAGAACACTGCTAGGTGGAGCCTTGCTTTTCCAGGCTTTCTCATCTTATAGAAAGTACTAATGCAAGGCAGTCTTTAAAATGATGAAACCTTAAAGGTCATCCTTGCTACCAAGTCTGAAGTCTCGTCAGGTCGTTCCCAGCTTCCTTTTCTTCTTCTCCTCCTAGTGAACTTTTCTTAAATAGTAATTGGCATTTAGGGCTTGACAAAACTATACATACATTAAAAAAGTATGCACAACCTGGTAGTTGTAGGTATAGGTGAAGAAATGAGATAATGGAAAAATCCTGCTAGTAAGAGTTCAAAACCCTTTTTGCCAGCGGTACACAGAGTCAGATTGGCTTGGGGTTAAACTGCCAACAAATCTGGTTCCACTCCTCGTGTCCACAGATTATGAATGCCAAACCAGCATTTTTTACCAGGAAGAGACAGGAGACTCACTGTGAAGCACAGACCAACATTTTAGCCTGTCTAATCCTGAATGATATGTGTGGGAAGTGCTGGCAGATGTTTTTAATCATGTCTGTATTTGGAGAGGTCCTGATCGACTTCCCATCTCTCGAAAGAGGAGCTATCCCCAGGAGGGACACAAAATTTCCCCTCTCAAGCAAGAGGAGCAGTTCCCGATCAGTGCTCCTCTAAATTTTTCCCATTATTCTACCATTCTTGTTGAAATAGGCTACTTCCATCTCCACTCAGACATTGCTGCTTGGTGTATTTTAACTTTATCCACTGTGTAGCTTGTATTTAATATGTGGGATATTATTTAATATGAGGATCTATATCTTCTATTTAGCACATTTGTTGATTATTTCTCTATAAATACATATAGGAGTGTGATTTGTGTGAATGGGGCTTACACTTACACCTAAACCTTTCAAAAATGCATTGCATCCTCAAACATTTGAAGTAACTGAAGCTCGCACCCTCTCCATAAACTGATAATGACCTCACATATTACATCATGAATGACATCTGAAATGACATTATTGATGCGAACACTGTGTATGGCGAGGGCATGAATTATAGTTATGTCAGTTAACAATGACTAGTGAATTTCAGTGTTTTTTTAGTTTAAGATGTGATGTTTAAACTGACATTTTCACCTAACTATAATGTCTATTTAACATTTGCTTTCTCAGTGTTTTCTAAGGAGGGTCATCCTCAAACTTTTTGACTTCACCCTCCTGTTTTCTGAGCACGTTTTTGTTGGCTTTTAGGACTCTGCACACTTTACCACTGTTAACCAGTGTTAAAGTGCTTGTGCTCTCTGCTTAAAACATGGTAGCTTGGTTTTAACCAATTGGCATATTTAATTTACCTGTAAGTCCCTAGTAAAGTGGCACTAACTATGTCCAGGGTCTGTAAATTAAATGTTTCTAGTGGGCCGGAAGCACTAATTGTTTCACCCATTTAACTAGCCCTTTAAGAATGTATCAGGCCTGCCATTGCAGCCTGTGTTTGAGGTTTAAACCGTCATGTCGATCTGGCAAAATAAACCTTTTGGCAGGCCCAAACCTTCTTCCTTAATAGACATAAGTCACCCCTAGGTAGGACCTGGACAACCCATAGGGTAGGGTGCAGTGTGTTTAAAAAGTTGGACATGTACTTTTAAGCTTTACATGTTCTAAAAAACTCTTACATTTGTTTTTCACAAGTGCAAGGACTACCTTTTCCATAGGATAATATTGGAATTCCTTATTACATTTAATAACTAGTAACTGCCAAATGGGAACAGGTAGACAGGTCCAGTTTGGTGCCTAAAGAATGGTAATTAAAAGCCCTTTTTAATATTAAAGCCACATTTTAATTACAATTTTGAACATGCCACTTTTAGAATTTTTACAATTTCTTTTTCTAAGAATTTGGTGTCTGTAGGCTGGTTCTGAGTCGCATGACTGAGTGTAGCTCCCCTTTGGTCTTTGTGTAATGCTCCCAGACAGTGAGACAAAAGGGAAGATAGGTGTTGGCCGGGCGGCCTCTCCAAGTTAATGGGGGGAAGGAGCTGTACCCTACGACATTTGCACATCACAAAGGCTGTTAGGAAACTCTCAGAAAGGGTTTAACACTGGTCCATTATTACCCGACACAAGATATAGCCAGGTCAGGAAGGAAAGGAACCCCTGACAACTCAGGTGTTGGAAATGTCTCGAAGCTTTATTCACTTCGGCACCAATGCATAGCCTCAACTGTGCAACGCATCCTTGACGCGGGACCTTGCAATGCTCCGCAACCAGTATTTAAGGTACTCTTGTTCAGCTGGCCTAACTGGGTCCATGTAGCCAGCCCACACTCATAGCTACTTTATACATTGCCTCTAAGTTAAGCTTGACTGCTCTGTGCAAAGCAACCAGTAGGATGATCACAGGTTAATTACGGGCTTGATCGTGCCTCACCCTGACAAGGATTGTGGATGCTGCTTAAGTAGAGTTTCACGCCCTTCAGGCAGTCACCAAACATCTTTATATATATATATGTATCCATCTACTCCAATTGCTGCAATGACCCACCTCATCCATACTTATGTGCCAGTCCCAGCATATGAGTGCAGCCCCTGTAAAACATCCATGAGCAAGTTGCCCCCAGCAGGTAAAAGGAACAGCCCTCTAGGATTTGCAAGTGTGAGCAATTTATTGCAAAGTGTGATTAGTTTCGGCGTTAGTCTTCGACAGGTACAATAGTGCCCAATTCCCCACAATACAAATAGTGACTACAAAGTAAATAATAAAGTAGGACAACAAATCCCACATTACACTAACACTTCACTAGCTCCACCATCTTGGAATATTTCATCACTACTGAATATACTACAGCATTATTCTCAAATGACTTACAATCATAATAAGAACATTGGAATGTTGGGAGCTCCATTGTCTTCAATGGAGTGCTCCAGGCTTCTAATGGCTGGAGCAGCCAGGAGCCAGGAGCTCCAACATTCCAATGCTTGTCGTTCACAGGTGTTTGCTGTGAACAAAGACCTCATGATTTAAATTCCCTCGGGATCACTGAGGCTTTTGTTTTATTTGTTAGAACATTCTACCTTCTAGTGGCGGAATGTTCTAATAACCTTCGAGTCTGCCATAGCTGTGCTATTTCGGACACTAAAGGCCTGCTCCCTTGTTAAAGGCCCTTGCCTTAGGCTTGGGTCTTTAATGCTGCGGGGGGGCCTTTAATGGCCGGTATAGCTGCTACAGCGGGCTATAATAAATAATTCAGCAGAAACAACTTATAATAGTAAATAAGAGAAAATAGGACAATATACAATCATATGTACCAAAGGAAGTTTTGTCAGCGTTTTGATGGAACAATTTGTTGTATAAACAATCCCACATGAACATTAGGGTATTGATGCCATTTTTACCCCAATAATGAACCATATATGTGTATGCGATAATACATGTTTATCAACTTAGATTGTCAATTGTTTCTTAAAGTACATTAATGCTAATTATCCTTTGTCTTCATGCATAAACAGCCACCGGCTGTGGAAATCCATGGGTGATTCGCAGATTTACCCACCCATACGTTGGTCATGGATTTAATACATTCATCACATATGAAATTCAATTAATGTAGATATGTCCCCAAAGACCCACTTTATCTCCAAAAAAAGATAACGGCTTACGTCCCTAGTTGCAATCTTAGATCCAGCGACAAAGCCTTACTGTGTGTTCCCTGCATCCGCCAAACACGCACTGGGGGAAAGGCCTTCTCCTATCTTGCCCCAAGGTACTGGAACAAAATTCCCCTAACCCTGCGATCCACCCCACATACTGTAAATTTAGGAAACTACTAAAAGCCTTTTTATTTTGAATCCATCTGGTACGTACTTCCTGTTAGGATCCGCAGCAGCACCGAGATGCCCCTGGGTGAGTCGAGCACTATAGCAAATAATGTTAACATAACATAACAAAGTGCAAAAAGTACAATTAGTGCTCTAATGGGCAGAATGCATCAATAAATAGCCATCAAGTAAAATACTGGTTAACAGGCAAACATACCACTCTCAAAATGGCAATGACAGTATTTTCCGGATCCCTGAGTTTCCACCTCACTCCCAACACTTTATAGAAATTATATGTATATGTAATGTACACACATTCATTTCATTTCATTTTATATATTTGCATCCTATACCTCAGGGGGTGGTGTGAATCTAAGTTGGGAATTAACATGTTTGCCTGGTGAATGACATGCAAATATATGGAAACCAATTCTTCTTTTTAAATAATCATTAACGAACAAGCAGACGGGGGAGTGGGAAAGGAGAGATACCTTTCTAAGCACGCATTCAATCTTTACCTCGTCATAAAGAAAGAAGTGTCATTTTTACAGAAGACTTCTTATTCCTCATCCATTAGACCACTGAGGTTGTTTTGTTTTGAGATCAAGAATGCATTTGCTTTTCAGTCATCTCAGGGATTTCTCGTGTTCACCATCCCTCACTTTCTTGTCCACGTTGTCATTTGTTATCTATGCTATGTTAATAACACTTGTAAAGATCACAGTCACCAGAACTCTCTAATGGCTCAGAGGGGGGACAGTGGTAATACAAGGTTGAACAACTATTATCCAGGAGAGATACAGGGACATCAGATTAAGAGTAGGCTTGCCTAAATGACCAGGTTTTCAATGATTTCATCAATTCTAAGTACCAAGATCCTGCTCTTATTTCAGTGGGGGAAGGCATTCCAAAGGTTAGGGACAATGACTGAAAAACTGGTTCCACCCTTTCTCTTCCTCCTGAATGTAGGAAAAGACATATTGTTCCGGTGGGAAGAGAGTAATGAGCACGTAGGGGTGTATTTAAGTAGTAGGAAGGGGATAAAAGAAGGGCTTTTATTAGAGAAGGTTTTGAAAGTAATACATCATACTTTTACGATCGTTCTATGTTCTACAGTTGGAAAGAATTTTAACACATCAGGATTTTCTTCATGATACATCTTAAAATGTCTCGCTATGGGATATATTACATCAGACTTCCTAATAGCTCATAGGTGTTCAAGTGCTCGTATTCGAACAGGGGAAATAGGGCTGCCCATGTATAATTTGTCACCAGGGCACTTTAAAACATGCACACAATAATTGGGGTTAAACGTGGGATGTTTAGACATTCTCCTCTGTTTGCCATTATGTAAGAAATAGCAGTAACACTGCCAGTTCTGCATGCTTTGCATTTTGTGAATCCAAAGAATCCAACTGGGGGACTTAACCAACCTACACTAGACGGTCCCTCAAAATAACTTGAGATCAACCTATCCTTCAATGATTTGGGTTTTTAGATAAGTTGCAGTGGGTTTGGGGACCCAACAAGGCTCCTATTGTCAGATCTGCCTGAAATAAATGCCTGTGCCTACATAATTACTTTTTAACATTGCTGCTGGACGTAATATGCGTGCATATCATTCTGGGTTTATTATCCTTGACTATCTGTTTATTGTTGAACAGATATTTGTCCCTTGGTATAGAAGCAACATTTTCTTTAGCTGTCTTCAAGACCTTGCTGGGACATATATAGGATATTATCTAGGCACTGGCATTTAATTATGACTTATTGTAAACCCAAATCATGTCAGGCCATGATTGTCTTCATATTGTGACACAAGAATCTTCCTTAAAAACACAAATAAACCAATCCAACTGAAAATGAGTGGGACGACCAGTTTAAAATGTATTTCGAAAGTCTTGAACAGTGTACTGGTATTCTCGGATTGGCTCATGCCTTTATATTCTGATTTCTCAGATTATCGTCCACTTGGTGCATTTCTACGTCATGAGAGACTGAGCTTGAGAGGTCTTCATCAGGACTAAAAAGATCCTCATATACCAGATTCAAAGGCAGTGGAGATGTTTCGCCCCCTCATGTTAGTGCTATGGTGGCAAGTAATTAAGAAAACTTCCAAATTAAACAAATAAAGAATCTGAGATCCCACTGGTATGCCTTAGCAGGCTTTGTGTATGCCCAAGAAGTGAAGCATTATTTAAAAAACTTGAATTTTTCTCTTAGAGGACCAACTAATATTTTTCACATAGAAATACTCAGTGAGTCATGACGAGAGAGTATGGTAATTTCAGATAGTATGATGAAACAGTGAATGAAATGTATGACTCTTGAATGTTTTTAAATATTGTTTATAATTCCATTATTATAGCCTGAATGGTCATCAACCACGCATGTCCTTCACTATCAATAGGAAGATAAGAACATAGCATAACACACAAACACTCTTGCTGTGCACAATATGAGTAAACAAAAAATGACCATTACACTTTTTTAGAAGAGATTATTGCTCCTGGACACTACCACCAGATTTACTGGGATTACTGCTCTTGGGAACTACTCATCAGCATCTTCTATGGATGGCTATGGTTACTCCTGGACTTTAGGATTTATCAGTCCTATATGTTACCCTCCACTGTCTTCACTGAGATCACTGCTTCTCCACCATTTTCTACTAAAAGTCCTCAATAGTAAACTGTCAAGAACTAGGGTGGTGGCTTCTCATAGCTCCTGATATCTGCCTCCCGGTTGGTGAATGGAAAACCGGAATCCTAGTCCATTCCTGCAGATCTAGAGATATTCCGATTCTCCCTGTCACTACCATAACCATAAATAAAATGATAGTAATTTGCGCCATCCAGGCGGATCTCCAACCCTCCTCCTTCCTTCCCAATGCACCCCTATGACTCAAGTGGACAACATTCTGCTGCAACCAAGGTACAAAAGAACGAGATGGAAAGCTGCATCTTCCAAGGACCTGCAGAGCTACTTGGCGCCACCAGATGACATCATCTTAACTTGCAAATCTATCTCTTGCACTAATCATCCATTACTCCGATAAGTGATGAGTCCCAAGACAAGATAAGAGCACCGCTGTGGTCAATAAACGTGTTCCATACAAGCTCAAAACAAAGACAACACTCTTCCAATCACAAGGACTTCAGGGCCTCAGATAGGGGTATTAGGCGGTATTCAAATGCTACAACACAATACCATTAATTTACCTATTACAGTACATTACTGTCTAAAGAATTTCATATATTTGTGTTTTTATAATTATGAATATTAGCTTGCCTCTATCAAATACAATGATATCAAACTCTCATCGTTATTTCGCATTTCAGCATCCAAAATGTAAAAGTGCCCATTTCCCCTATCCCTGCCTTCCACTGCACTTTGTGTCAGACTTTCCAGCATTTTCACTCCATCTGTTTCTGGAATAACTGAGGGCAGGAGATATGCAAATTCGGCGACATGACACGTTTACATATTGTTAAGTTAGAGTGCCTGGTATCCTGAAAGCAAAAGGAAGTCTCCCCGAAACACTATGCCCCCTCGTGACATAACAGACAAGGAGAATAACGTCCCCTATGACTGGCCAGTCTTCCAGTCTTGATTGTAAAATAGCTCAGAGACTTTTACTTTCGGCCGATTCAGCGCCTTACACTTCCCATATGATTAAAACGTCTTCAATTAAACTGTGAAACAAATATACTTTTTGTACATGAGCACCACGTTTTGCAGGCCCTTGCTCATTTTTGTAGGGAAAATTCGGAATGGGAGGTATTTAGGGCATCTTGTAAACACTCCACCCTGCACAGTCGCCATCTTCCTTCTCATTTGGAAAGAGAGCCCAAGGCATCTGCTAGGACCTCAGGACCAAATTACACCTTTTACCACACAGATGTTGCAATCAAGCGACGATTTAGGACGAAGGATTTCTTCCAGAGAGAAGTATCAGCTAAGAAAGATGAAATGGTTTTTCCTTTTAAACAGAAAGCCCTTGATGCAGGTGAATTCCTTGCATGCTGACAAGTTAATAAAGAATTTAACAGACAGGTTTAATACGCATAGAGCATTCTAATGATAGTGAGTGACCTTTCTGTTTTGAACATTTTCCCTAATCACTTAAAGTATAAAACGCAAAGGGTAGAGCCACAATTTGCTACGCATGTGTCGAGGTATTTCTGGCAACTAACTAAAAAAGTATTTCATTCTTGCAGTTATAAGTCACTCTGAACCATAGTATGATTATTGTTGCACCCCACAAATAGCGGCAATACTGCATTTGTTCATGAATTGCATTAGGGCCCTCATTACAAGTGGCCTGGATAATTCCAGTATGTGCTGTAACTGCTGTTACTGAACTATTATGAGTGTGCCAGCTAACAATGCCTTCCTGCAGTTTTCTACGGACACATTTTAGCAAGTTAAACTTCATACTGAAATGTATTGAGGAAAAATACCTGATAAATTCCAGAACATCCATATCTTGGTGTTGTAAGTACCAACATCTATCAATTATTACCCAATATGAGGGATAAACTCATGAAGTCTGTCACAACCAATGAATTCTGACTCATCTGTGTTGGATTTCTTTAGGTGCAATACATATTGTCCCAAATTCCAGCCACTCATAATGAAGACTTAAAAGGAGTTGGGTATTTGTGTCCCAACTGCCTTGCCACATTGAACCCATGGCAGAAAAAATACTATGGGCCTTATTACAATGTCGGCAGACACTGTTGCGGAAACGCGACCGCCTAATTACAATACGGCCGCACATGGTGCGGTTGCATTCTCCCATTTTTTCCCATTCTTCCCATTTCCCCTCTCTCAATGGGAGTCTGTGTCATTCCCTGCACCCGGAGGTGCCTGCCACAAGTTGCAGGTATCAACAGGGGACACCATAGGTGCCCCTTCGGCCCCAACAGGAGACCGAATACAGAAGGGGACCCTGCTAGGGGCCCCTAGACACACTTTCCGACAGGGTTTCCATGTCCATGCCGGAAACTGTGCATCGTAATCCAGAAGGCAGAAACGCCTTCCATTGGGATTATGGGCCAGTCTCCGACTCCTGGAGTCCATCGAAAGCCAGCCGGAATGACTGGTCAGTTTAAATTCCGACCGGTTGTATCATAATCAGCCGGTAGGAATTGGCTTTCCGACACTCATCGTAATCGGCCCCTTTGTGTCAGGCTTTTGCTACTTCTCATTCTTTAGCTCTTTGCATGTGTGTTGCATTTTACATTGCAAAGTGGAAAACATCTTAAAGAATAGCTTTTGTACTGGATAGGGCCCCAAACTGCACAAAAACTATGCTGCTCACAATGCAGGCACCCTTGCACTATGGTGCAAGGGTGTCTGCATTGGCGCATTGCAACCAAAAGTGCGCCAGCGCAGGGAGAGAGCAAGAGAACTCCCCATCCTAATAGATATGGCACTGTTCTGCTCCCTCCTGTTCATACAACGCAGCAGAGCAACTTTACTTGCTGTACTGCATTGCATGACGTCTTTGTAAATCTGGCCCACAGTAAATAGCAGCATATGTGGATTTTGATGCAATAAGAACCAAACTTGCATTTGATGCCCCATTTTCATGGCAAAACTCATAATTGCCGTTACTTATCACATCTGATAAATAATAAAACCAATGGTATTGCTAACTATTGGATGCAATCACAAGCAACTTGTAATTTAGGACTGAGTGAGTAATTTGCATAGTGCTTATTGCATTCTCAAAAACCCCTAGACACTCCCTGTTTGACTAAAGAAGACACTAGTAGACATTTGTCCAGGATCACACAGATTAAGTAAGCAAGGGAGATTCAAATTCTGGTCTTTTAGCTTTCTAGGATCTAGCTCATAAAGACTGTAGTGAGGTTAAGGGTTGTAGGTTTTCATTAATGTTTTTCGTAAAGATATTACTTTTATTTGAGTAAAAGAAAATCCCTTGCTGTTCACAGATAATTCGATGAAAGCCATAGATTACTGTATGTATGCCTATCCACAAAGGAAGGAATTTCCAACTCCAGAAAATCCTCTGGTTTATGGGTATGTTTAAAGTGCAAAAACGCAAATGAAGGATTTCGTTCCACAACACCCCAGAAAATCTGTTTATATTTTGATGTTTTTAACCTAATTGCACATAAACACAGGTTTTGCCTTTAAATATATGTGTCCAAATTGAATGTGATTAAAAATTTAGATTGGTTAGTAAATATCCCAAAAATTACAACTTTCTGGTCTCATTGTTAGATTTTAGGCCAAACATTGCGTCTAATTCAGATATTTACTTTTATTCGGGATACAACACAGTTTTAGGACTCAATGGGCCTTATTAAGGTTGCCCCAGTAGGGCAAGTACTGCTTTATGTACTCCAAAATGTAATTCACACAAGTATGACTGTGGATATCCACTTACACCTGTCCTATCTTTTCTGTACATCAATCTCTGCCCTTCTGATTGAGATCCCTGCACATGTAGGTAAAGATTTTAGAAGTATATGTGCGCAAGACAAGTGGAGTGGTGGGCTAATTTACAATTATTAATAAGAAATTCATAGAGATTAAATGAGGGGTTTAGGGAGGAACATGCTAATATAAACAGCAAACCCACAAAAGAGTAAGACAATTGCAATCTGCAAAAGACACATTTATATGTACTATAATACTACTAATGTCAAAACAAGCATAGGTACACTGGTCGAGCCTTAGAGTAAGTGAAGCACCTCATATGGCTGTACTGCAAAACACTCCCACATAAATTATATTAAGTTAAATAACATTTGAAACATTATTCACATTGGGGCAGATTCACAGAACTAATCTGAGACTAAATCCTACAATTACTACTTGTGTTATTCACAGAAGGCAATTAGGATTTTTGGTATTCACAGAATGCACTTAAAGCTCCTAACTTTACGTCCCCATTCGGGCCGGAATTTCCGCACCCGGAGCGTACTCTCCACACCCGGACTGTACTCTCTGGCTAGGGCCATACTCACCGGCTTGAGCCGTAATCTCCGACTGGGGACAGATAAAGTGTACTCAATGGGCCAGATTACAATTTTTACAAAAAGGAACATTAGGAATGTATGATAAATGGTAGAGAAGGTCATGAAAAACAGTTTGGGAATGGAAAAGAGTACGGCAAGACACTACATCATAACCTAGAAAAGTTTTCTCTTTTGCATCATGGTACATGCAGTGCACAATTTGCTCTCCCCTCAGTGTTGACTGTGCAGTCAACACTGTTATGTTATTTATTTCTATTAAAAATAATGTTGATCCTTTACACTATTTAAAAGCTTTCATTATGTTGCTGATGTCATCAGCCAGCTAGTGATCCTTTCACTCAAATACTATCCATGCTGTCATCTAATCTCTGAAACACAACTTTGGCACTAATAGGATAACGCAGGCATTATCCTTGCATTTTTCATTTCACAGAGGCAAAACCCATGCACTCATGCAATCACTGAGACACTACCCCTGCACTTATGCTATCACCAATGCTCTACCCATGTACTCATGCAATCACTCAGGCACTACTGTTGAACTCATTCATTCACCTCTAATACTACTTCTGCACTCATTATTTCAGTGTTACACTACCCATGCACTCATCCAATGACCCTAGGCATTTCTGTTGCAGTCATCCTTTTACACAGGCACTACCCATGTACTCATCTAAGCAACCAGACATTAGCCATGCACTAATAAAGTAACTCAAGGACTACCTATGCACTCATCCAATCACCCAGACAGTACCCCTGCACTTATGCAATTGCCCAGGTACTGCCCATGTACTTATGTAATCACTCAGGCATTATTCTTCCACTCAACTATTCACTGAGGTGCTAACCTTGCACTCATCCAATGATCCATGCATTAACCTTGCACCCATTCTTCCAGTCAGGCACTACCCATACACTCATCCAATCACTGAGGTACTACCCATACACTCATGGAATCAGACAGGCACAACTCTTGCACTCTAGCATTCACTTAGGCAGTACCCATGTACTCATCCATTCACTCGGGCACTACCCATGCATGCACTCATCCAATGACCCAGGCATTACTTTTGCACTCATACTTGAACTCATCAAATAACTCAGACATTACCCTACCATCAAACCTTCCACTCAGGCACTACTCATGCACTCATACATTCACTCAGGCAGTACCCATACATTCATGCTGTGCAGTCAACACGGAGGGGAGCACAAATTGTGCACTGCATGTACCATGATGCAAAGGAGAAAACCTTTCTGGGTTATGATGTAGTGTCTGGCCGTACCCTTTTCCCTGCCCAAACTGTTTTCCATGACCTCCTCAACCATTTATCACACATTCCTAATGTTTCTTTTTGTAAAAATTGCAATCCGGCCCATTGATTATACTTTATCCGGCCCCAGCCGGAGATTACGGCTCAAGCCAGAGAGTACAGCCGTGGCCGGAGAGTACGGTTCGGGTGCGGAGAGTACGGTCCGGGTGCGTAAATTCCATCCCGAGTGCGGACATAAAATTAGGAGTCGTAAATGCAGTCTGTGAATACCAAAAATCGTAAGTGCATTCTGTGAATACCAAAAGTAGTAAGTTTAGGATTTTGTCTCAGATTAGTTCTGTGAATTGGCCCCACAATTTGTAACCTGATTAATGCATAATTGCTAAATAAGGAATGTTAATCACAAAAAAGAGTTAATATCCTGAGCTCTAAGTGTCCGAATTAATAATAACAGTCCACAATGGTAGTTGCCACAGAATTCTTCTTCTGTTCTTTATTTTCATTTGACACAGTCCAACATAGATGTAGATTCTAGCCAACACGTGTTGTCCCATTTTGATACTCTGCCTCCCCCTTCTGAACTACGCATGTTCAAAGCAGGTAGTGGGAAATGCACAGTGGCTCAAATATAGAATTTGGAACCAGACATAATATTTGTTACATAAATACGGCATTGGATTAATATAAGAATAATATAAGTATGAGTATCAATGAAGTTAATATTCACTTTATGCAAATATCAGCTCTGGTGATGGTTGGTGGTGCTTCTCTGGAAGTCCAATGCCAAATTATTTACTATATAAGTCCTTAATAAATGTCTAGAAGAATTGGGATAGCTGGGTGGCAAGTATTTTTTACATCACACCCATGGCAAAATCATGTTTACCAACTTTGTGTGATGTCATCCCAGTTGAAGTTAAGCCCACCTGGCCTTCCTGCATTGACAATTTTCTATCACAGAATGGTCCACATGAAACTTCCAACAGCAGGGAAGAGTGCCAATAGTCTGAGGTGCCAAGGGTAACAATGAAGGGGATGGCGTGGGGAACAAGGGCAGGTTCAGAATGAAAAAGGAAGGTGAGGAGTCAATGTCTAGCAACTGGACCTTGCATGGAGCGGAGGTGGAGGAAATTTGCCTTTGAGTGGGACCTCAGAGTATTGGACATGCATGTCTGCCCAGTGACTCCAGTCCACCAGCTGCTCCTTGAAGCACAGCACTGAGGCAGTAATGTTCTCATTGAGCCCCTTTCTTAATGACTTTGCACATTAAAAAAAATATGTGAACGTGTGAGTCTGATGTCTTCAAAGCTTCACCAACCCTATCCTCTTTGATATGGGAAATGGAATATTTAAAAGGTTCACTTATCCCCAATTCATTATTGCTCAACTCGGCTGGCACTTTAAGTCCTTTATGATATTTTGTGCATGAGACTCTTACTTTGTTTAATAACAAAGGTGACTGTTTAAAATAGATGTATCAAAGCCTGTAAAAGAGTCACACGTCGGCATGAAAATGATGATTGGTGTTCTGAAGTTATTATAAAATGTTGGCTTTCAATAGCAATTTGAAAGAAGGTTTTATTGTGGAAAATATGCTTTAGCTTTTTAACATAGCTACATTTTAAGTGTTAGCAAAATCCAGACCATAAAGTGTCATAGATCCATTTAATTGGCATCTTATGCACCAACAAATGAACAAAGCGTTTAGTAGGTCCCCATATGCTCAAATCATACACAGTGTGAATTCAACTTTTGATTCACAAAATGTGAATTTGGACTTGGAACTGGGCTTACTGAAAAGTAGAAAATATCCCTGCATGTTGTAAGTAAACTTCCCAGGCCAGGTTGTGGGTATTCTTAGGGAGGAGAGATTCTTACAGAAAATGGCGAACACACTCAAACTCAAACTAGTTTATGGGCATTCACAAACATTCCTGCAGGTAGTCTTCCTCTCTGGAAAAGGTTGCAGGTTTATTCTTGAGCCAATGTCATCATTTTTGAGGGTCGAATGACTGTCACAAGCATAAAACAGGCTCCTCAGTTAATTATTTATTAAAATATATTCATATTGTGCCAATAAAAGATGATATTTTTAGGAATTTATTTTCATATGTACATGAGTCACAACTTAAAATCGGGAGCAAAAACTGCATGATGAAATACTACTGCACACAATAGCGTCTACGTTTTTGTACGTAATTTATTTTTTTCAGAGTGCCATGGGGAACGACATGCAGAAATGTCATTGAGGCCTTTTTTATGTGTGGAAGCCAGCTTCATGGCATGATTTGCTATTCAGTTTCTTCCAGACAGTACCTAGAGAAAATTATGCTTGCTAGAAGCCGGGAGTGCAATTTGCGCAAAACCCTTGATTAATGGGTTCTAAGTATAAAATGAGGTGGAAAAACCATTTGCATGCATTTTTAAACATGCCCGACATTCAAAATGAAGTTGAAGGTGATTATTCACAGTTATTCATGGTTTGCTAGTACCAGGCATATTCCAATCACAAATAATTTGCTTAATCCACGGTTACACAGTGATATTCAAAATAAATGACCACCTCATAAATTCCACATGTTCCAATACCTTTTAGTGACTTTTCAGACATTTGCCAAGGACAGAGTTAAAATGTCAGTCAAACTCAATTAGTCCTTTAGGCATTCATTATACTTGTTGATCCTGGAAACAAGCATTCCAAAGATGATGTCATTTAGTTTATAGGTTAACTTAATAACAAGGTATGTAGATATGAGTATGGCTTTAAAATCCTACTCAGAGGTTGCATTATTACTGCTAGGGTCATGAGAGGCAGTGATCAACGAGTAACATTGTGTTAAATGTGTCATTCAACAATAAGGTCCTGATTACAAGTTGCATAGTTCTGGTGGGATGCAAGTCTAAATTGCTCAATTAACATTATTGCACAGTAACACTGTACCAGTTAAACCCCATGGAATGGCGAATAACTTCATGGCGGGAGGAAGGGGACATTGTAATGTCTATGGCGCTGCCTGGCAGGCACTGCCACCATTGTTAGGAATACAATTCCCTCTGACACACCGGCAGGCTCAAGGAACCCGTCAGATGCGTGGCTGTTGGTCTTTCTGACCATCAACACACCGCCCGCCATCCTAATGTGGCAGACAGGGAAATTGCTTAGGATGGCGTTGATACCGCCACCGACGGGCTGTCGGTGGCAGTCTCACCGCCATTCTAATCAGCCCCTAAGTTTTGGCGGGGGATTAATTATTTGCTCTCCACTACCAGAACAAGATAAAAACTGGGACAACTCTTGGCTGCTGCTGTATCCAAAGCTTTGTGACATTTTTCCTGGGCAGAGTTGCTGCCTGCTAAAATTGTGCTGGTGTTCCAACACCTGGGAAAACTGGGTGCAGGCAAACCATCCCACTCAGAATCAGGTGGAGCGGATTTCTATACAGTAATTCTTCTTTACCTCACTCATAATCAGGGCCTAAATGTGCTAACACATGCAGTTCTCATTGAAGGAAAAATCTATATAGCCAGCACTTCAATATTCATGTTTAATCGATAACATAAATGTACAACATTGCTATAGACTGTGTCTAAAGTTTGCTTTACTCCCAATATTCTGATTGAGATGTAGTAATGCTGACCGACTGCTGTACAGTGCAAATCTGGAAGCCATGAGTAATGAAATGTTCCTTTCATACAACGCAACATTTAGGGCCAGATTTATATCTTAGGACCTTATTATGAGTTTGGTGGTGCGGGAGTGGTACCGCCTCGCTCACACACTGCCAAACCCATGTTTAACCGCACACCAGATTAGGAGTTTTCTCCTGTCTGTTGGCGGTTCTTTGGCATTCCAACAGCCGTGTCTATGAAATAGGCACCGCAATGGGAATGTCAACATCAGTACTTGCACGCCATGGACTGGCTACAGTCCATTCCGTGCAGGTACTGGGGTGCATGCACCCAGAGGAGCACAACATGTGCACCCTTGGCAAAGAGGCTCAAGGGGGCCCCACTGCGATGAAAAGTGTGGCAGTGAGGAAACTCGTAATATGCTTAGCGGGGCCACAGTGGCCCTGCCAAGCATATTGCAGCCTCAAGACCACCGCGCTGATCCCTGGCGGTTGCGATGCTCCCAGGGTAGCCTGACCGCCCTTGTCATAATAGGGCGGTCGGAATACCACCACCCCGTGCCCCACAAGCCTGTCAGCTAGTGGACCTCCAGACTAGTAATAAGCCCCTAAGCGGTAAGAATCCTTTGTTGCAAGGCAAGGTGGTCCATCCACCCAATTTAAATGCGGACAGACCATACTTTGGCCACGGCGGAGATTACTCTGTCTCAGCCATGGCCAAACTTCTCAGATGGCCTGACAGAATAAGGGCCTTCGGTGAATTGGCTATATGTCCTCCGCCAAATTTAGACGGGCAGATATAAAGCCAATTTTTTACTATTTGTCACAAACAGGCAACTGGTGGTAAGGGGCGGCAGAAAAACAAAAAATGCCCCCTCTCCAGGGAAGATATCTCCCATTGTAAGGGAACACGTTTTTTCTAAGGAAAGAAAATACCAATTTGAAATTTTCTTTTTGAAAATAAGAAAAAAACTACGTTTGAAGGACAGCTTCATCATGTTGACAGAGCTGTGTGTTAAACTAAAAAAATGCAATGACAGGAACAGCTGTGATGGTGGTTCCTGTCAATGCTTTTAGAAATTACCACAGGCTGGGTGTTCATTTCTAAATTTGGTGGGTGTGGACTCTATCAGGGCAGCAGAGTAATACTCCATTGCCCTGATGGAGTTAAACCCACCTGGCAAATAATAAATCAGGCTCTAAGAGAGTTAATCTCGAGTAGTGTTAGAAAATGTTTGGTCATTACATAGCCTTGTGTTTTCACATTGTACAGAACTAGACATTTTCCAAAAGGATCCTGTTTCACTTTGTCGCACATAGTTTTATCTCATTCGGCCATCCTAAACATATAGCATGAATTGCCACTTGTTGGTCAGTGCTGGATGAAGCCGATGTATGTGGTCTTGAAAGTTTGCGGGAGTTCCCAAGTTTACTAGGAAATGTTGTTTAATCCAACACTACTGAGGGGCCGATTCCGATACCGGCCGCAAAACAAACCGACCGATACGGGCCCGGACCCAATACCGACCGACACGGACCAGCGCCATACAACCCGTGCAGCACGATGCAACGCGAGTGAATTACAACTAACACGTACGGAATACAAGCCGTACGACAGAGCCGTAGCCGTAGGGAAAATAGTGATCCGGCTGGAAAACCAACGCAAATTTCACTGACCGACACGAACCCGGAATGAAACCGACCGACCCGTACCCGCGATGTCCAATCCGCGAAGTACGATGCAATGCGTGTGAAACCAGACCGACTTGCACGGAGACCAAGACGCACGAGCGACACGCACAGAAAACCAGGTACACAAGCAATAGAGACCTTCGCGACCGACGCCTATCAAACACAGAAGATAGGCAGCGTGAACGAGGCGGAGAAGCCTGCACGAGACAACAGCAGCGTCCGTTCCCGCCACATGAATGTCTCCTTCATGCCTACAAAACCCAAAGGAAAAAAGACAAAAAAAGGACCAAACAAGCAATGACAAAGCCAATAAATACCAAATAAAAAGACATGGGACAAAGACACACCTCCAACTATATAAAGGACTACAATCACTACCATCATCCCTTGCAAACAGGAGACACAGCCAGTAGCAAACACCATTACAAAGCAACCACAGACACACTCACAACTCACACATCACACAACCCACACACCATCAGCACCTCATCCAAAAGCCCACACACATACAGCCAGCAAAACCAAAACCAACCCACCCTCACTTGCACCCTCACACACACATCCCTCACCACCACCACCCATCACCATGCCCCCAAAGAAGAATCCAAAGTTCACAGATAGTGAGTTAGAAGTGCTCGTAGACAAGATCATCAGAGTAGAGCCACATTTGTTTGGTACATTGGTCCAAAGGACCCCCATGTCACAGAAAACAAAGATGTGGGCGAGGATTGTGGACAAGGTGAACGCCCAAGCACGAGCAAGGCGCAGAAAGGACGATATCCAGAACAGGTGGTATGACGTGTGCAGGAGGGTCAAGAAACTCATTGAAAAAGATCACGCCCTGAGTCAGTGCACCGGCGGTGGCCCTCCTGCCAAACCAGTCTACTTCAGGACCTGGAAGGAGAAGGTGTGGGACATCCTACCACCAGAGAGCGTCCATGGCCTTACAGACATCTCAGAGCCTGATGAGTACACAAACAAAATACCCAAGATTGTGTGGCAAGGGGACAGTGAAAACATGCACCGCAAGCAAAGTTACAGTCACCAATCAGCCCAAGATGTGTGTGCCAGTCAGACAAACACAATACCTGCCATCTCATAGTGACTTGGAACTGTGTCATGACATGCACCAACCTACAAACAAATAGAGCAAGCCAGTGGCACAAAGCTAAATAGACACTGCCAGACAGTTTGCCACCACAAACACACTACTTCACAGTGCAGCTGACTGATAGGAAAGACTTGTGGGGATGCAGGTGAAGTTAGTGTATGCAAAAGCATTATGGGCCCTGTAGTCACAGAGAATGCTCCCCCTCCTGATTGGCCCATCAAGACCTCACTGAAACATGCCCACATCACAGGGAGTGGAAAATGACTGACAAGATGGCTGACACTGGCTCCTGCTGTGGGGAGCACAAGGCCCTTATAGGGGTTGTGTGCAAATCAGAAGCAGGACACCACTGACTGACATCCTGAAAGACAACTTGAAAGCCCTACAATGGAAGCACGTTTCATGGTGGGATGTCTGGCCGGGTGAGAAGGAGGACTGACAGCTCTGACCATACTTACCAGCATGTGGATACACCCCCCCCCTCAACACAAACTCCACACAACTCACCGGGTAGAATGCATTGACACACACCTCATTGAAATATCAGCAAAAGATACCCCATACTGGGTGCTGCTGTGTGAAGCACAGGGGCTGTCTCTGGACTTTTAGCCAAACAAACACCAGGATTTCACAGTCAGTCATCTTCCCATTGCTGTCACACCCCCTCACAGGGAAGCAGAGTCAAGAGGAAGGAAGTATGGGCATGCTGGGAAGGGGGGTATAGCCAAGAGTATGATGGGAGTCACAGACAATCTACACCCACTCACATGGCCCAGCAAGCTCACACTGAACCATGCTCGCCTCACAGGGAGTGGGAATAGACTGACAAGATGTCTGACACTGGCCTCTGTTGTGGGAGCACAAGGCCATGCTGGGAAATGGCCAACAACAATATCAAACTCTGTCCGTGACAAGCTGGGAAAAAGCAGTGTACAGGCAGGCATCTGTTCGAAAAGTAGAAAATGTCATGTTTGTGAACCATCAATGCATGTAGAAACATAACTCACATCATGTGCTCTTCCAAACACAGGTGGTGGTGGATTCCCCTCCCCAGACTCTGGCGGACACTGAGCTCTCTGGTCTGACTCTCTCTCTGTCCTCTTCGGATGACGACGACCAACCTGGCACCATCATGCAGCCATCATGCAGCACCGGCAGCATCAACATCTGCACCCCCTGTACCCACGCCTCCAGCATCTGGACGCTGACAGGACACCCCTGCCAACACGGACAGACCAAGGCCAATGAACACCCACAGCACAGGGACGCAGGAGCCCCAGGAAGGTACAGCAGACACCACCAGCAACACCACCCAAGGGGTCCCAGTGTCACCTGTGCGTCCTGCCACTGGTCCTGCCCGTGTGGATAGGGGTGCTGGGAGGGGTGGGAGGAAGAGGGCGCGCCTTGCAGAGGGGTCTGGACTGCATGATGACCCCCAACTGGCACGCATCCTAGATGCGTACCAGGATAGCACCGGAGGATTTGGCCAGGTAGTGGGGATCCTCAAGGACATGCAACACGATAAGGTCGCCCACCATGCCCGCATGGAGGACAAGTGGGATGCCCTTACTGCGGTGCATCGGGACATAATTCAATGCCTCAGCCAGATCAACACCAACCTGTCCACATCTCCCTGGGTGGCCACAACATCAGTCGCAACACCATCTGCCAGTGCCACAGGGAGGGAGGAGGACTCTGGCGGAGAGTCCCCTGCACCGCAGAGGCCTGCACATGAGGATCCCCCCCCCGGAAGAAGAGGGGTCGTCCGAAGAAGGACATGTGAGAGGCAGATGTCCCAGCACATCCCCCAGGGACTCTAAACCTGTTCTGGACAATATTCTTTGTGCGCAACCCGTTCACCTTGTCCAATTGCACACAACTCGCCCACATGACATGGAGGGTTCATGTTGGGCCAATGTAGCAGATGACTGTGGACTTTACTCTGGACATCTCATCTACCAGCACTTCCAACTCTAATGTGAACTTTGGATTCCCAAAATACCATCCTGTGCACTTCCCTCACACATGTTTGAAAATAAACTCACCAGTACACCATACTTGCCTCTGTTGTGATTCCAACTTGTCATGTTCAGGGAGATGTCGATCTGCTACACAACACAGTGCATGCCAAATACTGCAACCATGTGACCAACGTAAGGTGAGTCATGGTGATGTGACACCACTATGGCACTACAACACATACTCACCATGGCCATGTTACTCATCACACACAATGATGTTGACCTGAAAGACATTGGCATGCACAGACACAACACCAACCCCAGTCAGTGGTAACAAGTCCACAGGTGAGGTAAGCAGATGTCACTCAGATGTGGGAAGACAGACAACGCACATAACAAAGTGTAGCACAGGTTCATTACACATCAGCAACATGTTTATTCCACAATAGTTGCACAGTAATTCCACTTAACAGAGGACACACACTCACAAAGTGTTGGAGAATTGAAGTCCAGGGATGTGTGGTACATCAGTTGATGGGAATTGACAACTTCCACACTGGAGTTGGCTTCTGGGTGTTGGGGGTCAGTGCTGACCAAACAACAGGCAAAGTACCCTGGGAAGGACAGAAACAAGTCACAGTCAAAAGCACAGCAGAACAGCAGAGAAATGCAATACACATGGACAAAACATGTCGCAAGAAACCTACACAAAAACAAGTTAGCAGTACTACCCTATTGTGGAGTACACACCACCTGAATGGACACATCACTGCACGCATCCAGTCAAGTGGCACACAGACACACTCAGACAGCAACAGAGCTGCCACAACACATTGCTGGCTACCTCCATACATTCACATAACAACACTTGAAACTCACATTCAGCTAAAGAAGTTGTTGATGAGCTGTGAGCAGACGTCACCCTCATCCTCATCATTACTGGATCTTGGCCCAGCCCGGGATGCTCCACAGGTGGCGGACGTTGGTCATCGTCATCGTCATCCTGGATGAGAGGCACCTCTTTCCGCACTGCCATGTTGTGTAGCATGCAGCATACAAGGATTATTTTGCACACCTTTGCAGGCTCATATGGGAGGGCCCCACCGGTCTTGTCCAGGCAGCGAAAGCGGCTTTGAAGCAGGCCAAATGTCCGCTCAATCACCCTCCTGCTCTGACCATGTGCCTCATTGTAGCGCAGCTCGGCTGGTGTCACAGGGTTCCTGAGGGGTGTCAGCAACCACGGCATGTTGGGGTATCCGGAGTCACCTACACACACAAAAATGAACAAGTAGCTGAGTTTTGTAGGAGTGTGGAATACAACATTGACAAACACACACAATGAGAAACAGTCAGTACACACCGACAAGCCAGGCATTCTGAGCTGGCATCTGTGACATCAGCGTTGCAATGCGACTACTCCTCATAATGTAGGCATCGTGTTCAGAACCAGGGAACCGTGCACACATGTGTGATAGACATGTCAGCAAGACATACCACCAGAGCATTGATGGAGTGGTAGTGCTTCCTGTTCCGGTATGCCTACTCATGTGCCTATGGTGGTATCAGGGCCACATGTGTCCCATCAATAGATCCGATGACGTTTGGCATCCTCCCCAGTGTATAAAAGGCATCCTTTATCTCCCGGAGTTCAACTGGGCTAGGGAACTTGATGTAAAGGTCTAGGATATGCAACATCCCCTCCAAGACATCGCGTAGCACCCAACTAAACATCGTTTGCGACATACCACCAGCAGTAGCCACAGTGTACTGGAAGGTACCAGTAGCAAAGAAGTGCAGGGCTGCCATCACCTTCACCTCTGGGGTCAGTGCGGTAGGGTATGTCCAGCCAGGTAGCAGATGTGGCGCCAACTGCTCCGCCAACTCCTCAATCAGTGGCCTGGTGAAGCAGTACAGTCTGATGCAGTCGTGTTCCTGCATGGTTGCAGGTCTGGGAACGGTCGATGGACAGCTGGTGCCCTGCAGTACAGAGATGCACAAAGGAAGATTGTCAGTTCATCCACCCATGTGGCCATGACCAGGCTCAATCGCACATGATAGTTCATGACATTACACAATGTATTGAGGTGTGTGCTGTTGTGCATGGACACATATGTCACCTACATGACCACCACCTCGCATCTTAATTCCACATGTCCACATGAGTCCCATGTAGTGCAATGGCCAATCATCTGGCTGTGTCACCCAACCTATGTACTGCTTCAACGTTCCAAACACACACCACAGTTACTAGTAAGGCCTGATATCTCCCAGGCATCACAGATCTTTGCCATGCAGAAACCCAGGGTCCCTGTATTGCCACATCGACACTGGCATGGACATAGCGTATCATGTACACACCACAAGGCAAGCGTAAGTCCCACAGGTAGTGGCCACTGTTGTTCCTGCCGGCCCTACATGTACGTCTCTTAGACACACACACACCATCAAGGTTGATGCATATACCACATAGATGTGGAGACTGTCTCCCATTGGGCACATTTGATCAGACACATCTGAGACACAACATGCACACAGACTGTGGGTGCACATCAGTATTGTGGCTACAGGTCTCCCTGTGATGTACATGCCATCAGCCCCTGGACTCAGGGTGTATGTGACATGCCCCAAACATATCCAACATGAAACTGTGTCCGTGACTCATGCCCATTACTGTACAATTGCACATCACAGTGGTAATGTGCATAACACACAAAGGATTCTGCCCCCATGTACACGTGCCCAGCCTGGGAGCGTCTGCACAAAAGTGCCACCCAACAAACCATATGTGCCCCCCCCCCAAACACCCAGGGAATGCAGCCTTACATGCCATAGGACACTGTGTGGCCAATGCTGTAGTGTGGTAGGTGTGCACAGGTGTCCCTGGCCAGTAAATGTGTGTTGCATCCGTAGAATAGTCTCACCAATGAGGTCCAACGCGGGTGACAATGCGTACGCATTGCACGGTTCATGACCAAACTGTCATGGAGACGGATGCAGATTCAAAACTTGTACGAGTTTTGCACTGGAAATTCAGTTGGATGCCTACAACAATGTTGCAATTTCAAGTGTTTCATGAAGGGGCAGATTTGAACGATGCGGAAGGCGTGTACAAGCCTTACATTTAAATGGATTGGCCAGATTCATAGAATGCAACGTGTTGGACCTATCACTTTGGACACATGGCACAGATTCTGCCTCTGCAGCACAGATATATGGCTGGCTGGCCCCCAGGGAGCTCACTTGCCTGCACAACATGCTACTGGACCACATCCCTGCTATCACTGCTGCTGTCTCTGCATCCTCTTGCTCCTGCTATGGCTCGTACTCTGGAGAGGGCCCCAGCCTTCACTGAGGAGGAGAACCAGGCCCTGCTGGACGGGCTCCTTCCACAGTACAGCAAGCTCTATGGGAAACCAGGGGAGCAGGTGAGTGTGCAGTCCACTGCCTTCCTAATTATGCATGTTGTCTGACTAGCAGGACTAGCAGTGTGTATACCAGTGGCAAGCATTCTCACTGACTACTTTCATGACCCAAAGTGTGTAGGTACATGTAATGAACAGGTGTCCTGCTGCTAAAGTGCATTGGTGCAAGCTTAAACTATCCAGGCATTGTTAACATGTCAGAGATGGAGGTGATTTTTCCTTCCCCATGGTTGCACTACCTGTGTAAATCATTTGCCTTTGTGATGATGACATGTATATCCAAATGTGTGCTGCACAAATCTGGGGCATGTGTGTTAATGTACTTTTCACTTTGTCATCCTCACAGGTTGATGCCCACCAGAAGCAGGAGATCTGGCTGACCATCGCCCGGGCTGCTCGTTCGGTGGGGGTCTACAAGCGCCGGATCTGCAACTGCCAGAAGAGGTGGCAGGACATTCGGGGCTGGACCTGGAGGATAGCTAGAGTCCAGCTGAAGCTGTCACCTCCGCGCAGGAGGGGCGGACACCGGACCCTGACCCCCCACATGCTCCGGATCCTGGCTGTGGTCTTCCCGGACCTGGATAGGCAGCTGAAGGCCAGACAGCAGCAGGAAGGGGGTAAGTCCATGCCTAATCTGTGTACTATGTCTGACATGCCAATTGCCGTCTTTTGGCCTGGTCACACTTCCACATTACGTAGGTCTTGTAGTCCAATACTCAGGTCCCTCAATTGTGTGATGCACCCTCCTCATCTGTTCCACAGGTGTGGCCCCTACAGTCTGTTGCTTGTGTCACTGGGGCACTGTGTCCCTGCAGTCAGCTATGCTTCATCTACCGGACAGCATCTGTTCCCGTGACTCTGGTGTGTATTTCATGGGTGGGTCAATTGTTTACCCAATTCCTGAGATCTGACATGTGATCTGTGTGTGCCCTTGAGATGTGTTCCAATTGCTGGTCTGACTCGCCACATGTGGCTGGGGTATTCCAAACAAACCCATGTAGCAGGGGACTCCAATTTTGGGGCCTCCGGAGTATGTATATCAAGTATGTCACACTTGCTTAGCCACCTGACTACTGTCCAAGGCCAAACACTGTTTCATGGAGACCTGGCCAGTCATGGCTCTTCAAGGGCGTTTAGAAACACTCTGTAATCCCACTCCTGTGTATCAAATAACAGGTTGTGCTTAGTGACATGTGCCCTCGGGTGTCTGCCTCTGTGTCATTAGGGTGTGGCTTATTACGTACAACTGGGGTGTCCATGATTCAGAGGGTCAGCATGACATCTGAGATGTGACTGTGAGAGACAAGACCTGTGTGACATATAGGTGTGTGATCATCTGACAGCTCACAATGGTGTATGCAACTGTGTCCTTCATGCAGCTGGGTTACATGCATGGCAGACTGTGATGTGTTAATGTACAGGGAGTTGTGTTTGCAGAGACTCATGTTTCTGATTTGCATGATGTGGGGTCTTCTGGGTCCTGTATATGTTGTTTGCAGGGGATGGGCAAGTGCGCCGGTCATCTGCAGAGTTTGCTTTACCCCTGAGCTAGGATTGTGAGTCAGTGCATATTGTTGTTGTCTGGATGCCCTGCCCCTGTGACAGGAGACAGTGTTGACTGACTTTCTGGGCATCCCAGTGCCATGGCATTTAACTTGCTATGAGTGATCCTGCATTGTGTTCAAGTGTGCACCATGCACCCCATTGTGGCATTGCCTATCAGGTCATGAGAACATCATAGTGTGTGTTGCTGGCATGCAGCACAAGTATGTGAAATGAGTCTCTGCCCATCCCTTCATCCGGACACCTGTACTGAGTCAATAGCAAGAGATGTGCTGTGTGTATAGTGACATACTCCTACATGTTCACTTGCATGTCCAAATGAGGTGTGGGTGTGCATGTCGGCACATTGGGGTGTTCGCATCCAACATGCAACAGACATATGTGTGCAAGTCAAGGAGGGACATGTGTGCCATGGTTGATGTTGAAAATGACAATTGGCTTATTCTAAACAGTGTTGGCACTGTGACCTGTATTCAGGTGATGATGCCAGGGCTTGCCCTGTGATGTGATGAACTCACTGTGTTGTGTGCAGTCGGTGCAGGTGACTGATGTTGTTCTCTTACTTCCTATTTCTATCCAGATACATCCACGGCCACAGGAGGGGACAGCTCCACGGACCAGGAGGAGCCACAGAGCCTGACAGGGTCAGAAGGAGAGGAGTCGGGGGGACCCAGTGGCACGGAGGGCGAGTGGAGCCACACAGAGGAGTCGTCAGCACCATCACCCCCAGCTGAGGGCCACAGCAGCTCTGAGGATGACTCCCTTGTGGGGGTGGGAGTCAGCAGCCACCAAACCCCAGCTAGTGAGGCTGTCCCCGCCACCACCACCACCCTCCCATCGCCTCCCATCCCAGAGGTCCCTGTAGGCTCCCGTGTTCGTGAGCATGTCTCCTTTGTGCCAGGCACCGCATCCCCTGCCCCTGTGTCCCCTGCTGCCCTGAGTGAGGAGTCTGTGGACTTACTTAGACAGATCCATGTAGGGCAGACGTCGATGCTGAAGGTCCTCCATGCACACACAAGTCTGTTGACACAACAGGTGTCGTTCATGGAGGGCATTTCCTCGGGCATGTCTGCCCTACAGAGGACCAATCAGTCCATGGCCTCCTCCCTGACGGCAGCAGTGTCCCTCCTCCAACAGTCCCGCACCCCTAGTACCCCTGCACCACCCACGATTCCTAGCAGCCTACCTGTCCCAAGCACACAAGCACCCAAACCAAGGTCGAGACGTGCACACAGGCAAGCGCAGGGGACTGATGCCACACTCACAGGGGCTGGTTTGCAGACACACACACAGTCATCCACAACCATTCCGCAGTCCTCCGAGACCTCTCCCTCCCAGCCCCCTTCCCTTGCATCACCTGCAACCCCATCTCCCCAGAAGCTCTTCCTCTGTGACCTTGGCCTCTTCCCCACCGAACCAGCAGATCCTGATTACAAGGGGAAGAGGTAGTCCCCACACACAGAGGGGAGTGCCCTCACACCCGGACCCCCTCCCCCAGGCACAGTCAGACTGAGACCCCCACCCGCAAGTCCCCCCGAGCCGGAAGAGCAAGACCCCCCACCACCACGCAGCTCCAAGGCAAAGTCTCTGTCCTCCATCCCCCAGGCCACCACTTCAGAGGTTCCCCCGCCACTCTCTGCCCCGGGTTCCCCCACCCACAGATACACCATCTCCAAAATGCTAAGGCCATCCCCCCCTTCCCTTTGCTCCTCCACACCTGGTCAGACGGTTAGTGCCACTGATGTGGGGACCGTGTCCCCCCCTGTCCTGCCGACCTCACCTGCCCCCCATTCCGCTCCCATGGATGTAGGCACTGCAGTGGAGTCCACGACCACCCCGTTTGACTTGGGCACTGCAGTGGGGGCCCAATACACTCCATCTGACCTGCCCACTGGAGTTGTGCCGGCACCCACCCCATCTGACTTGTGCCCCACAGTTGTGACAGCACCCACCACTTCAATCAGCTCCACTGCAGTTGAAAGTGTCTCGCCTGCATCCACCACCCCTTCACTGCCTCCTTCTGCTGCACCCTGATCCTGTCCCTGCGGTGCCTGGCCTGCCCCCATGTATGCCCCTCCGAGGGGATGACCCTGGTCCTTAGCAGTGCAGGCAAGCAACGTGTGACAGTTGTCACTCTAGTTCACTCCTTGGCATTTGGACATGGACTGGCCATTGGCCTTTTGTTTGAACGTACGTTTAACTTTTAATATGCTGAATAAAGCTTTTTTCTTTATCCCTGTGAACTTGATTTAGCTGTACATTATGTTGATGATGTTCAACATGCCTGTGCACCTGTAATGCTTGGTTTCCAATGTTGAATACTGGTGTGTTGCTGTGAGGTACTCCATGTGGTCCATGAGATATGTATCCTATTCTGGTAGGTATCCATGTCATCCTTTGCAGCTACCTGGGTGTGTCATGATCAACTATTTGTGGACATCTCTGTGAACATTTCATTTGTATGGTCACATCTCTGGCTTGCACCCATGCACATAGGATGTGCTTCCCATTGTCCAATTTGTCAACTCCACAAACTTTGTGCGCATCACCACTGGACCTACAGGTGTGGGCATCATTGGTATAGGAGCAACTGGGTCCTCTGTGCAACTTGCTAGACATATGTTTTGAGTTTGTGCAGATGACTTAGGGTAGACTCACGTACCCAGGCTGTTGTGACCAGAGCCTTCATTGTGTGGTAACTGATGGCTGACTGACCAAGTTTTCTGCAGACATGAGTGAGAGCTGCTGTGAATATGTTTGGCACAGCTGGGCTTCCACAGGAGTTGGGTCCCCTCAAGTAAGTGTGTTGTCCCGTGACATAGCCTGGGCCCATGGTGTGTGTTGTATGAGCATGTGTGTGTGTCCACATCCCTGTTCATACACAGGCAGTGTTCCCTTGATATGTTCCTGTTGTTGATGCTTACTGAGTGGTACTGGGTTCATCCCACTACTTTGCCATGGGCTACCAGATGTGTGGGTGCATGACACACTACTGTTATTTGGTGTATCATCATTAGGATTTGTCAGTTCTGAGTGGTGACGATGTTGTGAGACACAGATGGGACACAGTCAGGGTTCCCCAATGCACTTGTTTATTTGCAAAATCATGTGGTTGTCCCTCGGTGGTACCTTTCAGGGATTGACACATTTGTATGTGTGTGTGACTGCTCCCACTTGTCGGGTTCATGGCTGCAATGTTGGCAGGTGTCAGCATGTGTGCCTTGTGGTTCTCCTTGGCTTCTGCATTGTCCTGGAACTGTAGCAGGTATTCTGAAGGTTACGCGAGCTTTGACGTCATGGCCTTGTACCGCATACTGTGCAGTATGTCTGTCATTCCCCAGGGTTGTAAACTGTCCTTGTGTGATGTGTCTGTGCACCTTAGTTCCTCCCAACATTCCTGTGTTTGTCATGGGTGCATGTGCAATGTCACCTGTCCATGTGGGCTTCACAGGTGCACATTGTTGCAGTTCAGGGTGTGTGGTGTTGAGGCTGGACTGATGTAAATGTTTGCATGGATGGTCCCCTAGCTCCCGTTTGTCCATGGATGAGGGGCCATGCTGAGTGATTTGTGTTTGTGTATGTGTGATGTACGTTTGTGGAACAGGACACGTCTGGGTTTCCCAGTTTGTACGACATCTGCCTTTGTCATCATAGTGGAGGTCTCATGCATGCTTGTGTTACCCCAATGTCTGGTCCCTGGGGGTAGTGCTGTTGTGTGTCAGTCTCTTGCTGTGTTAGTTGGTGTTCATTCCAGCTTGTGTCACATGGGTCTTTTGTGCTCTCTCTCATCTCACAATGCCTGATTGCCCACTAAGGGTGTCCCAATGATGGCTTACTTTTGTAGGGCACTGTGTCCACATCTGTGTCACTGTGGTTCAGCCTCCCTCATGTGTTGTGTAGTTGCCTGGGGATACTGTGACACACACACACACACACATGCTGTGTCAAATGTGCAGTGTGAGGTTGCCTGTTTGTGTTTGTGCATCTGCATCAGTGCATTGGTATTGCTGTTGTGGGCCTTTGTCTGCATGCTGTTTCTGTGATTTTCCCTGCTGTCCCTGTGAGTCATATCACGTCACTGTGCACATTCATCCTGGTTGTTAGGTGCCATTGCTGGCATGGAATGGGAGTTTGTGAGCTGACACTTACATTCTACACAGGTTGTTTTGATTGGTGTGTCTATTTTCGAGATGTGTGTATGCTTGGTGATGGTCACTTCTGCTCTTGTGTCATTGTACACTGTATGCATTGTCAGCCCCCATGTGTGGTGCTTGTCTGCACATGGCCGAGAGTGTGTTAGGTTTTCACAGCACTATTAGCCTCACTACATCACTGTGGGAATGGGACACAACCACTAGTTTGCCCCAGAAGTGTTTAATGTGTTGGGAGCAGGGATCATACATGCTGTTTGTTATTTGCAGCTCTGACCATGATGACACTTACCTTTTGGTCACTGTGATGAGGGGGGTTTAGACCCCATCACCACAATGCTCAACATCTGCTGCAGTTTGGAAGCCCACACTTAACTTCTGTTCTACTCAGTGAAGGGGTGTTCTTTTTACATTCCCACCGTGCTATGGTTATGCTTGCCTTGTGTAGGGCACACTCATTTGTTGGTCACACATGTGCTGTTAGTTACATTGTATGTTCAAAGTCATAATCACTGTTGTGGGCATTTGTCACAGACTACACACTGTTGTCATGAGGTTAGGGGGATGTATTTTGCTGACATACCTAATGTTGGAGTATGATGGATGTGTGGCGCATCACCCATCCTATGAGTGGGGGTGGCAGGGGTGATGGACAACATTAGCCCTATGGCTGGGGGTGGCAGGGGTGATGGGCAACAGGTCCCCTATGGCTGGGGTTGGCAGGGGTGATGGGCAACATTAGCCCAATGGCTGGGGGTGGCAGGGGTGATGGGCAACATAAGCCCTATGAGTGGAGGTGGCAGGGGTGATGGGCAACATTAGCCCTATGGCTGGGGGTGGCAAGGGGGATGGGCAACAGGTCCCCTATGAGTGGGGTTGGCAGTAGTGATGGGCAACAGGTTGCCCAGGGATGGAGGTGGCAGGGGTGATGGGCAACATTAGCCCTAAGGCTGGGGGTGGCAGGGGTGATGGGCAACATAAGCCCTATGAGTGGGGGTGGCAGGGGTGATGGGCAACAGTAGCCCTATGGCTGGGGGTGGCAGGGGTGATGGGCAACAGGTCCCCTATTAGTGGGGTGGCAGTGGTGCTGGGCAACATAAGCCCTATGAGTGGGGGTGGCAGGAGTGATGTTCAACAGGTCCACGATGAGTGGGGGTGGCAGGGGTGATGGGCAACATTAGCACTATGGCTGGGGGTGGTAGGGGTGATGGGCAACAGATCCCCTATGAGTGGGGGTGGCAGTGGTGATGGGCAACATTAGCCCTATGGCTGGGGGTGGCAGGGGTGCTGGGCAACATAAGCCCTATGAGTGGGGGTGGCAGGAGTGATGGTCAACAGGTCCACTATGAGTGGGGGTGGCAGGGGTGATGGGCAACATAAGCCCTATGAGTGGGGGTGGTAGTGGTGCTGGCCATACAACCCCTATGGTGGCCTGTTGTTAGTGGCCAGGATGTGGATCCCCTGTGTGTGTGTACCATTTTTCGGGTACGTGTCGTTTGTTTATGTGGTAGGTGTCTGACTTGCCATCGGCGTCGGTTCCTGATCCGGTCATAGATGTAGAGTACTGGTATGACCTGCGCGATGGGATTCATGATGTGTTCGTGTCGTACACGCTGCTTGTTGCTCCGTCTCGTACCCGTTGCAAGCTGATCTGTCTCGTAGCCATGGATTGAGTTGTGGCGTGAATCGTAGATGATATGCTTGTTTTCCGGATGCTGTGACGTCCCGTACGTGGCAACCCGTCCGGCGCGTAGGAAGTACGCATCGTACTTGTCATGCCGGAAACTGCTATGGATACTGCTTCCGGGCGACTCGGTTCAGCGTTAGGAGTTACGGCTCGGACGGAGAATGGAGCTTGAATCACAGCCTAGGCGTTGGTCGTGTTTTTGGCAGGTATGCGCATCGTACTTCCTCTGCAGGACGGACCGGCTACGGGTACGTGCCGGTCACACGTTAAGGCTACGGACAGCTCTCGGAGAGCTGTCCGACCCGGTATCGGAATCGACCCCTTAGTGTACTACTGGCTGAGCTTTCCTTACACTGAATATTTATTCCTCCAAATGGATATGGTCTAACGCCCCATCTACACAGGTCATACTAAATATCAAACCTCTGAATGGCATTGATGGCGCCAGTGTTTCTGGAGAATCTTAATGATTAAATTGCAAATTTCACAGCTTCAATTTGATTCATGCCGTGCTTGGTTCCCAAGTTCTGTGCCAGGCTTGCATGGTTTGTTCCTACAAAGATCCTTCATTTGCAATTCAGGAGAAGTGTACACCTATAACAACATTACATATGAGCAAGTTTCCACTACTCACACAAGGAAGATTATGCCTCCATACACAAAACATGGACACATTTCAACAGCTGTCAGGGTTCTAGACCCATGTTTGCCTTTGCTGTAGTTAAGAGGTAGGCTAAGTAAAGTAGAATCATCTGCTTAAGTGCAGTGGCAGCTGGTGACTTGCAGTGGCGGATGGTGACATTTCAAAGTGATCGAGGGCAAGTTTGACTTAGTGAGCAAGCTAAGTGAGCTGCGAGCCAGCCCGCCAGGCATATGGGGTTCTGCAGGGGCAAGGAGGGTCCTCTCACCCAAGAATTGTTTATAAAAAGGAGGGGCAAATTGCACTTTTTAAGGTAAATTTAATAAAGAGAATAAAAGAAAGATTCTAAAACAATTCTGAAGGTGTAGTCTTGAAATATTTTAAAACATGTGAGAATGAAAGTATATCTCATGCTGTTTTTCGCTCTCCCTGTCCTTGTCTCTACCTTACTCTCTGCCAAGCTGTAACACTCAGGATATAACACTTTCCCATTCCAACCGCTAGCTTATTCTTAATGTTTTGGATCAACTGGACGAAATGCAAATGATCCATGGGAAAATTGGTTGCTTACACTGATAAAACGCCAAATTCCTATATCAGTGGTGCAGTGTCTGAACTCAATTTCTTTTTTCGTGACAGCATCAACCAGAATGCATAAAATTTCACTCCCAAGAAGAATATTTATTTTCTGCATGTGGAGTCCCTATCTGCGTTAAAGTACCAATAACTTAGCTCCAGTAGCTTGCTTATATCAAAGGCACTTTTTAGTATTGTTACTGTTCTGTCTGGAGTGTAAAAACATAATTGTTTTCAATTGCTAAATTGCAAGCTACAATAAAAAATGTACTTCCCCTAAAATCATTTTGTATACCAAAATGTGGGAGGAGTTTTCTCCAAACTCGTCCAGTGCCTCGCTGCCTGAGTGAGGGAGTAAAAGCGCTATATTTCCCAGCATTTTAAAACGGAGGTGGGTACCCCACTATAGGCTAGCGCCAGAAGGCTGGCTGTGGTTTAGCTTCAGGTCCCTTTGGACCCTCGAAAGGAGAGAAACTTTCATGTGGTTTCAGACTGCCACCCTTACTCATACCTCATATGCCAAGAATTACAAAGCATTAACCCTTGGTTCAAAAAGGAGATGGAAAAAGATAACCATCTAGTGGCTGAATTGCACACTGTGAAATCAAAAAACCTGGGATCAATCCTGGCTTCCCAAATTGTATATTCCTGAACAAATATTTGATTTCACTGTGCCTCATTTTTTTCATTATTTCTGATGTGAGCACCAGGAAATACTTACCGTCAGAATATGCACTGTTCAAAAAGCTCTGTTGTGTTTGATTAATTAAACTATAATGTTGCGCTAAATATAATACAAATCTAGACCACCTACATGTTACAACTGACAACTGAGTTGCCTATAGGTCCACTAATGCCATTGTCGTCAGGACGGGGAGGGAGGGGAGACATTAATGTTTCTAACTTCAAGTTCAAAAACTTCCACTTAATAAATGCCTATAATGCAGTGATGTAATCTAAAGGACGATGATAAAATGCTTCCAATGTTATAGAAACAGACTTTTTTGAATTATGAAAGTACGGTATTATATTTAACATGGATGTCTGTTGCAAGATTTATATGTCAAACATCTTGATGAGCTGGCTTGTGCGCAAGTGCCAAGCCAGTGGTACTTAGCGAGTAGCCGTGTGTGTCTGACTGCATCTCGCAGCAGATGCTGCCTATCCCAGGTGTTTAGGGACATTTTTATACCTGCTAGTCAGCCAGTGTGACTGTGGTGGTGGAATGTTGGTGGGAGAGGTGGCTGTGGAATGTTGGTGAGTGAATCAGTTGGAGGCTGGGCTGAGCAGCAGGAAGGCTGCTCCTGGTCTCCTGCAGCTTACACATTGTTCTGCATGGACGTGCTGGGAGCCACCCGGCTCTCCGTCAATTTGCGTGCCGCCATATTGATTTTACTTGCAAATCTTTAGCTCCGGAGCTCCATAGTTCCTGTGCCATGCAATTTCCATCAGAAGTCACTGTCGCATTCTTTTTTAGGTCGAGGACGTCCGGTCTGCCGAAAGGCAGAACCGGAAGTCGGCGATTTAATGACTTGGAGACGAGGGGCTTGAACCCGCCCCTCTTCTCCCCTGTTCTCCATTGGCTGGCCTCTTGAATGCTGGCCAGCCATTGGAGAAGAGGTCCGTCATTCCGTTAAGGCCCCGTCCTTTTCGGATCGGGGGCGTGTTTTTTTCAGAAAGTCTCATTTTCTCCTCCAGCCAATGGCTGGAGGAGAGAAAAGACAAACACGCCCCCCAATCCGAAAATGCCGCTGCAGTGGTGTGCCTTTTGCTCTGCCTTGTTTGCTCTGCCTTGTTCGTCAAATTACCTTAGTGCTTTTTGTTTACCGTGGATATGAATGATACTTTATCGTATACGAAACCAAGATGGTTTGCGTTTCTGTATTTAGTGACATTTAGCTTTTTTGGCCCTTCATTTCATGACCAGTACATTCGGTTTCTAGTCATTATTTCCAGAGGGAGTGTCGCCTCGCACAGCTCTCTGGAGGCGAGCCTGGACCGTATCAAGATAAACGAGTTCAAAAGGAAAGCAAAGAATGTTTTCCTTAGTAATGATGGACCCACATGAAACGCTATCATCAGCAAACAGATAGATAAGCTTCCTGCTTTTTTTTCCCACACATTAAATCCGCAATGATGGAGTACTGGTCGGATGTTCGTTTTTTTTTAAATTTGTGCTGATAGGAATTTGCTTTCCCTTGCCTAGTTTCTTAATAACTGGCCTGCACGCATGAATCCCCCCCAGGCAGTTTTCTGAAAGGGAGTGACATGTGCCCCCCCTTCTGCATCCCGCCATCAGAAGCCTGCTTCACTGTCTCCACCGGCACTGGCTCCCCACCACACACGGCGGCCCGCGCTGCCAGCTGCGACAGACCAGGCCTTTCCAGCTCACACCTTCGACGGCCTTATGGCTCTGCTGCAGAATGGAACATTTAATTTTTTAAGGCCCCGGAGGCATTACTAAGCTCCTCTCCAAGGTCAGGCGAACTATAGCGCGCGGCTGTAACTAAAGCAGGCTCCGCCTTCCGCTGTTGGCAGCGGACTTCACCCGTATCCCATGGCATCGCTCATTTTGTTTACATCCCTAAATTGCAAAAAGCGCCAATTTCTGGGGGTGATCAGCCGACGGGGTGTTTTAATTCCCAAAGCCATTTAACACGATTCGCAAATAAGCGCTAATGACTTTGGTCACTCTTGCCTGGAGAGTCCTGGCTGGTATGCATGAGGCTTCAGAGAGCCGGGGTGCAGGGCCCATCCAATCACCTCGTGGAAACAAGCATTTACAATGCAATGGTCTCGGCATTGGTAAAGTTAGAGCTATTGGCATTGCTCATGACATTATTTTTGTTTATGTTTTTGTTTTTAAAACATTTAAAGAAACGGCATTGTCATGAGCAATGCCAATAGCTCTATGTAAATGCTTGTTGTTCTATATTGTTTTGTTTCCAGAGGGGTTTTCCAGAGGGACTAAAGGTACTATTTATTTTGTTTACTGTCTCCCGCCTGCAACTTTTTGAAGCAACATGATCCACAGTGCAGTACACTGATAGGGACTAAAGGTACTGTTTACTTTGTTTACTGCCTCCCGCCTGCAATTTTTTAAAGCAACATGATCCACAGTGCAGTACAGTGATAGTGTCCTAGTACACTATAAGACTATGACTATGCAAAAAGTGTTTTAAAATTATTATTATTAGTCTAGTTGTGGTTCGGCAGACTCAAGAATGGTCTCGGGTGAGAGGTCTCTCACCGGAGTGTTTCGTATGTTCGTTCTCAGAGTTGCCATTTCTCCTTATTTTTCAATGTCTTCCTTTGCCCTGCTTTGGTGGTAATTATTTTAATGATGTAGTATTGTAAGAGGTTCAATCCTTGATTGTTGTTTTTCTCGTTTTTACCCTGTTTTTTTTTTTCTCTTTGCAAGTTTCGCTGGGGTTTTCAGAGTGCTCATTCTGTGTACATGGTGTTTGGGCGCTTGTCAATTTACAGTCATAGTGTTCAGTTTTTTTGCGGGGGAGAGTTTTTGTTTTTGTGCTGTGCAGTTCATACGTTTCTTGCTTTTTGGGTTTGTTGCTGTGAAGGCAGAGAAGAATCCCTATTATTTTTTAAATGTGAGTGAAGTTACTTTTACCTTTTTATTACACTTTCCACCCTCACTTCGGGTTAGGGCAAAGGCCAGATAGGATGTTGGAAGCCGAATTTTGAATTGTGAATGAAGCCATTTTTCATGATTGGTGTGGACCGTCTTTCCACACTTACCCCCCTAACTTCGGGTTTGGATGTAGGGCAGTGTTGATGCCATATGTTTGGTGTGGAGTGGTGTTCCACACTTACCACCCTTACTACGGGTAAGGGTGGAGGGCAGTGTTGATGCTTTTTGGTTGGTGTGGAGTGATTTTCCACATTTTCTCTGTTTTTTATCTTCTTTCTCTTGTTGGATGGTTCCCACCATGCCTTGTAGTCGGTACCCTTTGTACTACTTTCTTGTTGGCCTGGCCAGCCAGCTTGTTTTTGGTATCTGGGTTTGGTTTGTGGTTCTGTGGTGTGGTATTGTGCATGTTTTGTTAGAAAGGAAGATGGTGTATGTGTGCGTATCCTCTTTACTTTTCACTGCGTTTCCTTTATCATTTTAATTTGTGTTGTGCGTGAAGTGTTTCCATCTGTATTTTCATGCACCTGCTTTAGTCCTTTGCTACATTGCTTATGCATACAATTGTTCTAATGCCATTCCTTTCATTGCAAAGTTCAAATATCATTCTTTTACATTCATTAGTTTCAAAGTCATCCTTTCCAGAGTTCCAATGTAATATGTGTAAAGAAAGGAGATGTGTTATACCTGCTTCTCAGCCAGTGTGACTTTGGTGGTGGAATGTTGGTGGGAGAGGCGGCTGTGGAATGTTGGTGAGTGAGAGAGTCAGTTGGAGGATGGGCTGAGCAGCAGGAAGGCTGCTCCTGGTGGGGCTCTTGTTAACATCTTACCTAATAAACCTACTTGACTAATCTACCTGGAATTGGACGTGCTTTCTTCCACAACAGACATGCATGGGCAGGTGGGATGTTCTGACCTGCTACAGCCATTGTTGCCCTCTACTCGTCCGTGCACCTTCTAACGGTCTTCGTGCCGCTATGATTTACAGGTGTGAACTACGGGAAACTGCTCTTTGGCTCCCATAATGAGGGATGATGCCCTAATTAAGTGCTACACTACAATGCTGTATATTGCGGACCCGGTCAAGTACAGCACTGTGGCCACAGAGTCACCAAAAGAGAAGCCTGTTTTCATTCACTGTCAGCATATGCTCACCTGCACAGAGCTATTCTAGATTCTAGATCAGGCCCTATGAAGTTGTACTTGGCACTCAGTACTGGTGTCCAGCCTCACGCGTTTCTGAGAAGATGGAACAGTGGCACATGAAGATGAAGTTTTTTGCCCAGGATCACACATTTTGGTCAAGTGTGGAAACCCACGAATAGAACTCTGGGCATGTAATATAATATATGTAAGCACCTGTATTATTTATATCAATGGCGATTAGCTGGCAAGGAAAAAAGCACTGTACAACGAAATGTGATGTGTGTGGCATTCAAGGCCGTGTTCATCAAACTGATGACTTGCACATTTGAATTAGACCATCATATCTAATATTTGCAGCGTCATGGCAATAATAATTTAGACATGTGGCGATTAAGGGATTTGCAACAATCATACAGTTTAAACCCAAATGCAGATCTGATATTAGAGCAGTTCCAAGACGGGTAACTTCACCATGAGACCAGGTCTTCTCCTCTGCCCCTCCCCATGTCCACTTTAGAGCTGTTGAGTCCCAGATCCATGTTGAAATGTTCCTTCGGCGTAAAAACATTTGCCCAGTCTGACCTTTACATTGAGAGATCAAAATTGAAAAATTGTAATTTATGGGCAGGGGTCATCCGAGTAAAATGAGGATTCAACCTTCCAAATGCAAGGCTGAGGAGGGTTATGGTTGCGGATGCCACAAGTCGCAATCACAGGAAGGTAGCGCATGGAGTGCCAACTACTGAGTTGTATGTATGTGTGTGTGTGCGTAATCCTCAGATTAATGAGTCTCTCCACAGGAAAACAGCTCATGGGGTCAGTGTTCCTGTGACTGCCATATGTATTTAACCCTTGGGATGCAGCTTATGAAGAAGAGCTCGATTGGTTACTCTCCTTGCCAATAAGATATTTGTGCAGCATGCATATCCCAAGTGCATTTCCGAAATAGCAGATGACATTATACAGTAGTTTGTAAGTGTAATTAATTGAAAGAAACTTCCCCAAACACTACATTTCAGAGCCCCAAATGTTTTACGAGTGACCTTAGATGCAGCAGCATCTGTCTCCCTAACTTCTCTACTACTTGGCAACCACTCCTTGAGTCACCCCTAGGGTGGGACCTGGACAGCCCGGAGGCTAGGGTGCAGTGTATATAAAAAGTTGGACATGTACTTTTACGTATTTCATGCCCTGGCTGAAAAACTCTCAAATTTGTTTTTCACAATTGCAAGGCCTACCTCTCCCATAGGGTGACATTGGAGTTACTTCATTACATTTAGTGACCTATAACTTTCAAATGGGACTAGGTAACCAATTAATGTTTGGTGTCTTTGAAACTGTCATGAAAAATCTTTTGGTGAAGTCAAATTTTAAATTACAATTTTCAAAATGCATCTTTGAGAAAGTTGGCATTTTCCTGCCTTAGCCATTTGGTGTGTACAGTCTGTCTCTGGGTCACATGAATGGTTGTAGTTGCCAGTAGTGCTTTGTGTATTACTCCTAGACAGCCACACACAAAAGAGAGCTTAGGTGTGCCTGGATGGGCCATCAATGGCACGATAGGAGGGAGGTGCCAGGCACAGCCCTACTTCAGCTTGAATAGGCTGTGTCCTGCATCCACACAAAGTGTGGCATACCCCTTGAAGTTAGTCTGGAGCCGGGACAAGGCAGGCAGGACAACTGTGCACTTCAAACAGAAATATCTAGACGTTTGTCCCACTATAAAGGCAGAACTTGGTATAAATATTGAACCTCATATAAATATTGGACTTCAGACACCAACTCCTCAGAACACTTCTGAACCTGTGGATACTCTGAGATGTTGAAGGACTGTTATGCTGGTGAGAGGACGGACACTCTCCTGGACTGCTGATCTGAAGGACTGTTACCCTACTGTGATGAATTGCTGCCTGCTGCCCTCTTGGGTAAGAAGAACTGGGCCTATATCTGTTGAACCCAGGGCCCCAGGAGGACTCCAAGGGCTACTCGGCTGGATTATTAGGGATAGAAGGCTCCAACAGCCTTGTACCCGGCACCTGAACCCTGCCATCTGTGAGTTCTCCCCTGCCAGGTGGTGCCACTCCAGTCCTGGACTCTTGGTCGTGGTCCTGAAGGTGCTCTGCCAGTCCATCTGTAGGACCAGAAGAACTGATGAATCTCTTCTGCTGTGCAGCACAACCCTGAAAAGATCAGACTCTGCTGCAAGACTTCTCCCAGGGAAAGGACTTCACATTGACCTCGCAGCCTGCATCAGAACCACCACTGTGCAAATCTTCCCCAAAGCAGGTTCTCGCATTGCAACCTCGCAGCTCCTCTGAACCGATGCATTTCCCAGGCTGCGTGACACATCTTGGATGTTAGATTTCGCACCACAAGCCCTCATCACCAGGATCCTCGACAATAACGCAAGACCTCGCATCACAGCTCTGCAGCTCCTCTAGATCTGATGCATCACCTCGGCAGTGCAACGCATCCTTAACATGGCACCTTGCAACGCACCACAATCGAAATTTAAGGTACTCTTGTTCCGAGGCCCTAACTGGGTCCCTGTAGCTGGCCCACACTCCATTGCGGTCAGCCTGAACTTGTCACTTTGTCCTGTGTGACCAGATATCCGCAGTTGGCACTTTGTGCTTTTTGGCGCTCTTTTCAACTAAAACTTTAAACCTTCATATCTCCAGTTCTACTGATTACATTTTTTAAATTTTGGTCTTGTTTTATTTTTACATCTAGTCTATTTTTCTAAATTGGCATGGGATTCTTTTTGTGGTGTGCTTTCATGTTATTACTATTTGTAGTGTTGTACAAATGCTTTACACATTCTCTCTAAATTAAGCCTGACTGCTAAATGCCAAGCAACTAGAGAGTTGAGCACAGGTTAATTTTGGGTTTGCTTGTCACTTTACCCTGACAAGTATTGTGGTTACTGCTTGAGAAGGATTTTACCCCCTCAACTAGTAATCACATTTCTTACACTAACACACTCCCCACCCTACACCTCACTTTCCCCAGTCTGACAGTGATTTCCAATGATGTATGCTCTCTGAAAGCTTAATCTTTTTCTATGCTCTTTGATCACTTTCATCAGTCTCCCTTAGCCTGCCCATATTCTGCTGCCTCCTCACTTCTCACCAGCCTGACTTTTCTCTCTACTGCCAGTCCACTCCCTAGAAATATGTATGTTTTCTGTCTGCTTATTCTCCCTTATCTCCTAAAGCCTCTATAGTCTCAACTCAACTAATCCACTCTACCCCTGCTAATGGAATGTTAGGTAATCCTTCTTGAATATGGAGTTAATCCTGTGTGGAGGGTGCAGTGGCACCTGAGTATATGGTCTGGTTGGGTGCCTGTTCCCCCATTCTTCCTGATTTCTGCAAGTCTGCAGACTTACTATTCCCAGCTTGCTCAGTCTGATTGATGTTCCCGCAAGTCTCTTTCTCTTCTTTCAACCTCAAGTTAGCTGTTTCTCAGGCCAGCCTGCCTGATCTCCCCAGCATGTTAGCTCTCCCTTAGCCTGCTTGTTGTGCTTGCTGTTCTTTTAACTTCTTGCTGTCCGTCCAGTCCACCCACTACCCCATAGCCTGTCCACTTTATCCAAGCATGTAGCTTCTCTCTGTGCAAACGAAGCATACTGAGCTCATATCAATTCTATCCCTGTTCTGTTCTTTTTACTGAAGCTTGACAAAACATTTCACTATACAAAGATGCAAGTTCCCTAATTCAGTATAAATCCACACCAGGAAGTTTATGAGCAGGCTATTTAAGCAGCACAGCAAAATGTTCTGCAGGCAGATCATACCAAAATGTTCTGCATTACCTCCTGCATTCTCTGATCAACATTCTCATGAAATTCAGACGCAAAGCAAAGCTTAGCATTGGCATGTGTATGTGATATGCTGGAATTAGAATACACACATCTCCCTCTCAAGGAAAACAAAACTAGGTAGGGAGGAAAAACAAAAAGCATTAAGAAGCAGTATAGCAAACAATACAATTGAAACAAATTGGCATATTTGACAAATTCAGCAAATCTCCCAGGTGGCTGTGTGATCCTGACTGTTTCCTTACCCCTAACAGCTACAGAAGCTAGGGACTAAGAACCAACAGGGCTTCCTCCATTGCGATGACCATTTTGCACCTTGTCACCAAACTTCACAAGAAAACCTTCACCACATTCTTCATTTTTCCTCATGACGCCATCTTCAACCCCAGTTCCAAAACACTTGGCAACTCTTGTCACATTCCATACTTTCCCATCTTGCATAATCACACAATTTGTGAACACTTTAAGTACCTCTATCGGTTTGACAAATTTGGAAAGCCCTTTATACTCAATTCCCAGTTTGCAAATCCTCACACAATCTCCTATTTTGATCTGATGAGCCCTCGTCTTCCACTTGGCATCATACCATTCCTAAGACTTATCCTGCTTCCTCTTCAGCCTTTCTGCAACATCACTCACATCACTTTTCTTCTATTCTTCCCATTTCTCCTTGGACCACCAAGGACAAAACTTGAACCAGGATCACGCACTTTTAACAATTAAAGAGACTAACTTCTGTTGTGGTATGAGGAGTAATGCGATATGTCCACAACCTTTGTCTCAAAGCATTTCTCCAATCTCATCCTTGTTTGTGTGTCACTATGGCATATTCTTTCAACACATGGGTCAACCTTTCCACTTGACCATTCTCATGTGGTTTGTATAACACAGTGGTTACATGTTTAATATCACAGTGCCTGAGGAAAGCTTCCATTTCGGAAGATGCACTCCATTGTCCATCTTCAACGGTTACGGAAAACCCGCTCTGGTGAACACTTCCTTGAAAAACTCGATAACTGCATTAGTAGTAGTCTGTGATACAAACTTCACTTCTGGCCACTTGGAATGACAGCAAACACAAGGCGATGATGGATGGAGCGTTGAAACTTTTCAGACACTCACCCCCAGTCACAAATCTGGGTTGAATCCATCATCGTTCTTTAGCTCACTTCACCACCCAGGTTCAGACACAGCCATATGTAATTCCGTCTTGACCCTGTTCCTTATGGGAACAGTCCAGCCCGAACTGCCAAGCCAGGTCTTCCCTGGACCGGAAACAAGCATCCTGGGACCGGTTTCGGGGTAACACCCCTCATCAGCCAGGCTAGCTTCAATAGAGTGGCAAAGTGAGCAAGGGACCCAGGTCTGGGTATGCCCTGCCAACATAGGGCAAACAAAGCAAACAGAAGGAGATGATCGACAGAGAGCTGAAACTTTTCAGACACTCTCCCCCAGTCACAGATCTGGGTTGAATCCATCATTGTTCTTTAGTTCACTTCGCCACCCCAGTTCAGACCCAGCCTTATGGAAATCAGTCTTGACCCTGTTCTTCATGGGAACAGTCCAGCCCGAACTGCCAAACCAGGTCTTCCCTGGACCGGAAACAAGCATGCTAGGACACAAGGAGATGATGGACAGAGCGCTGAAACTTTTCAGACACTCACCCCCGTCACAGTTCTGGGTTGAATCCATCATCGTTCTTTAGCACCACTGGATTCAAGCTAGCCTGGCGGATGAGGGGTGTTACTCCAAAACCAGTCCCAGGATGCTCGTTTCTGGTCCAGGGAAGGCCTGGCTTAACAGTTCGGGCTGGACTGTTCCCATGAGGCACAGGGTCAAGACTGATTTGCATAAGGCCGATAAAATACAGACAATCAGGGAGATCCAGTTGCATACATAAACTTGCTACAGAAAACAAATGTCATTGCATTTTGTAATGTACTTGTATAGAGGTCAACTGGGGACATCTGCAATGTCTGCATAAGAACATGCAGTGAAATGCCTTTAATCAGATTTGTAGCCAGCAAGATTCTGCACAATGAGTCTCAAACACAACAGAGGTTAAGTAGTGAGGTACTGACATCAATCACATGATGTCTTGACATATTCCTCCTTGGGAGGCATGCGGACTATCCTTCAGACAGTGATAAAATATGTGGTAACATGAAACGACAAATTATAGAACTGACCAAGAAGTAGTCTATAATTACAACCAGATTAGAGCACCTTCCAACTATATTAACACTATTACTGCATGAGACTTTATCCATCTACGCAAAATATTTTCCAATTGCATAATTAACAAGAAAATCACTCTTTTGCTCCATGTAGCGCTACTCCTATGTGTGGAGCAAATTTCTGACTCTCTTAGGGCCCGATTCACAGAACTAACTTAAAACAAAATCCTAAACTTACTACCATTTTGGTATTCACAGAAAGTACTTACTCATTTCGATATTCACAGAAGTTAGGACTCCTAACTTTAGGACTCGTAAATGCCTTCTGTGAATACCGAAAGTCTTAAAGTTAGGATTTTTCTCAGTTTAGGAGTAGTAAAGTTAGGACTCCTACCTTTAGGACTCCTAAATGCCTTCTGTGAATACCAAAAGTCTTAAAGTTAGGATTTTTCTCAGTTTAGGAGTAGTAAAGTTAGGACTCCTAACTTTAGGACTCCTAAATGCCTTCTGTGAATACCGAAAGTCTTAAAGTTAGGATTTTTCTCAGTTTAGAAGTCCTAAAGTCAGGAGTCTTAACTTTAGTACTCCTAAAATGAGAAAAATCCTAACTTTAAGACTTTCGGTATTCTCAGAAGGCATTTAGGAGTCCTAAAGTTAGGACTCCTAACTTCTGTGAATACCGAAATAAGTAAGTGCCTTCGGTGAATACCAAAATGAGTAAGTGCCTTCTATGAATACCAAAATGGTAGTAAGTTTAGGATTTTGTCTTAAGTTAGTTCTGTGAATCGGGCCTTTAGAATGCACAAAGACTTTCAGGAGTCCTTACATATGTAAACATGCATGCGGTTGTAAATGTAGCAAGCATATACTTTTTCTTGCTTCCCATCATGAAGACAAATTAACTCCTGCCCTTGACAGGAATAAATCTGCACCTGTTCTCAAAAAGGAAAACTACCTGCAGAAATGTTTCTGAATGCTCATAAACAAGCTAGTTTGTGTATGTTCGTTTTCTGTTAGAGTCTGTCCTCCCTGAAATACCCATAACCTGGCCTGTGAGGTTTACTTAACCCCTTCCCCGCTCATGACGGAACCACTCCGTCATGAGCCACGGTTGCGCTGTGCTCATGACGGAGTGGTTCCGTCATGCTGCGGCCGTTGGCCGCCGCTCCGCCCACGCGGCACTAATTCCCCGCCTGTGCGGGCGATTAGCGCAGTGGGCGGATTAGTGACGGAACCACTCCGTCATGAGCACAGCTCAACCGTGACTCATGACGGAGTTGCTCCGTCATGAGCACAGCGCCACCGCGCTGCCCCCAAACCCCCCCCGGCGCTGCGGCGGAATTCCTGCTGCAGCCAAGGGGTTAAACATTCAGGTATTTGTTTTGATTTGGAGTAAAACCAGTTCCAAGTGCAAATTCACATTTTGTAAATCACAAACTTGAATTCACATTTTTATATGATTTGCGCACCAGAACCCTGCTGGTTGTTATGTCCAACTGTTGGTGCAGACAATCTCAATTAAATGGATTGGTGACGAGTGGTGGTTTGCATTTTATTTAGCTACACTAAGAAGCTGAAACATATTTTCCACATGAAAACCTTCTTTCACATTGCTATTGAAAGCCAAAATCTCACAAACACTTCAGCACACCAATCATCATTTTCATAAATGTGACTCACTTGCAGGCTGTTAGAAATCTATTTTAAAAAGTAACCTTTCGTTAATAAACAATGTAAGATTCTCTGGCAGAAAATATGCCTGTTTTCTTAGCATGGAGAACATTTTCACACCACCATAATGCAATGCAAAATGGGATCCCAAACTCAATTACATGATGTGTGCAAATATTTGCATAAAGCAGGTCAGCCAGACAGTAAGGGGCTTATTTATGAGAGCCCTTCATCACTTTAGTACCATGTAAAGTAGTACATGCATGACACAGGGCTCTCATTTCAATGTTTGCAGCCACTCAAAGGGGCCTCATAAATCATGAGTAAGGCAACGTAGCACAAATAGCTGTGTCACCTTACTCTGCACCCGATAGGCACTGCAGTGGGTTTTTCCGTGCAACACCGATGGAACTTGACGTGACGTAACCTGAGGAAGCACCAAATCCATACGCCTCCCGAGTTGAGGGGTAATGAGGAGAAATATGTTTATTTCTTCTTATTGTTTCCTCTTTCTATGTGTGCTGCATTATGCAGCACACACAGAAAGAAAAAAAAGCCTCTTAGGATTGTTTTTGTGCAGCAAGTTCCCTCTTCCGTGATAAAAACAATCCTGCATGCAACGAGCGTCCCTTACTCAGTAGTGCAAGGGTGCCTACATTGATGTTAGGCTGCGGAAAAGGCGCCAGAGCAGGGAGAACGGACAGGAATGCACTGTATTGCATAAATACGGTGCACTCCTGCCCTTATACTTTGCCTTCGGGCAGCGCAGCAAGGTGCCTTGCTGCGCTGCCTTATGCCAAAATCTTTTAAATGAGGCCACAGGTATAACTTAACTATTTGTGACTATATGCCCTAAAGGAGAGCGGATCTGAGCAATAATTAATTGGGGACGAATTGAAATGTTAACATATTCCATCTACAGGGCATATGAGGTAGGGGTGTGTGAAGCTGTATAGTGATCAGACTAGCACTTTCAATTTTTTTAAATGTGCAAAGGCATTAGGAACGGGTCTCAGTGAGAGAACATGAATGCCGAAGTAAGGTACTTCATGGAGCAGCTGGTGGACTGGAGCCACATGGCGGCCATGCACGTCCAATACCCTGAGACCCACTGAAAGACAAATTTCCTCCACCTTCCCTCCATGGAATGTCCAGTTGCTAAGGCTTTGAACCCGCACCATTCTTTTCAATTCTGAGCCTGCCCCTATTCCACACACCGTCCCCTTCATCACACACCCTCGGCACCCCAGGCTACTGACACTCTCCCCTGCTGTTGGAGGTTTCATGTGGACCATTCTGTAATAGAAAATTGCCACTGCAGGAAGGCCAGGTGGGCTTAACTTCGACTGGATGATGTCACATAAAGTCAGTAAATGTGATTTTGCCATGGGTGTAGATCATGACTTCAAGGGTTAAGTTATAAATTTACAGGGCCTTCAAATAATGTATAAAGTACTCAGCTATCCCAATTCCTCTTGACATTTATTAAGGACTTATACAGTCAAGAGTTTGGCATTGGACTTTCAGAGAAGCACAACCGACCATCACCAGAGCTGATATTTACATAAAAGTAAATATTAACTTCCCTCATACTAATACTAACATTATTTGAGTATTAATCCAAGGCAGTGACGGCCCGTGTAGGGCGTTTTACCGGGGCGGTGACGTGGCGCAGAGGAGGGGCTATGTGGGGGGTTGCAAAATGCGGCATACGGGCGAGTTCAGGTAAGTTACGAAAAAAATTAATAAAACAAATTTCGTTGCGCGCGCTGCATCGCCAAATGCGATGCAGCACGCGCAACGAAATTCGTTTTATTAATTTTTTTCGTAACTTACCTGAAATCGGGCGTTTGCAATTTTTGCAACCCCCCACCCTGCCCCTCCTCTGCGCCAGGTCCCCGCCCCAGTAAAACGCCCTACACGGGCCGTCACTGATCCAAGGTAGTATTTATGTACCAAATATGATGCCTAGTTACAAATTCTATATTTGAGCAACTGTGCATTTCCCTCTTCCAGCTTTGAACATAAGGTGTGCCCTCCTTGTTCGGAAGGACGAGTAGGAATATCAACATGGCATCGATAAGGTGGAGGCATCTGAGAGAAAACAGAAGATATATAAATCTAAAGCAAACAAATATAGAGTGTGAAATGTTGAATGCTGCACAAGAGTTCTATAAGTAAAAGATAAGAATTACAATAACGAATTATTTAAATAAAAGAGGAAGATAGAACAACTGAAAATAAAGTTTTGAAATGCATATATTTAATTATAATTCTCAGATCTGAAGTATCTGGGGCTAGTGCCAGTGATGCCACATCCTTTTACCCTAGGAGGTGGATTCCTTTGCTGGCCATAAAAGAGTGTGATAATTATGTTATGCACCCAGAACACAATTGAATGCAGTATTTCTGAACAGTTAAAGTTTTACTCACATAAATGGTGAATTTTTCAAAGTCTTCCACAATTATTTGGGAGGAGTTCCCTCCATTAACTAGCTGGTGGCAAAGAGGATGTTTTTTTCCTCTCCAGGGAAATGTTAATACTAGATTTGCAATGTGGTAATGCTTCTTCAATCAAGCTGATGCAAAGAATGTGTGCCAGTCTAAAGATTGTCTTAGACTTTAATTGGAGGTACCCTTGCATATGGTGGCAGCATCATAGTAAATTATAGTAATTCCGAATATATTTTATTTTCAAACCTATTCATTTTGAATATTTGTTAGCTGTCATACAACCACTCCAGTGCATTTTATTTTACATACATTTTAACTGGATTACTGTGTGATTGGCATTTCTTGTGGTAGGATAGTGGACCCCTCCCCCCTTAGAGGCCACTGCTTCAGTCATGTGGCACAGATAGGCGCCGGCCGTGCATCCAATGATTCAAATGAGCACATCATTTTCTGATGGGCACATGCTACTACAGAGAAATATTGGTACTGTATAATGTGGCAGTGCATAAAGTTTTAAACAAATTCATGCTTGCAATGGGAGACCTTCTTGTGAAACCTATAACTTTATAGCAAACTGCTTTTGATCACTGTGCGAAAATGACCAAAGGCTATTTTTTTTAAGTGTTCTAGAACGGAGCACCCCTTGTGAATTAGATATTTGAATGTTCACATATAGTCACCACTGTATGTAACCAGGTAATTGTGGTGCATAAGTCCATTAACGTAGCCTTGGATAATGAAGTCAAATGAGAGTCAGGAATCAGTGGATGTAGGATGCTTGAATTCAAGTATAAGTAGAGATTGTAGTCATGAGACAAGCTGGCGATGTACACAGCAGGCTAAATGCCATAACGGTAGTAGTCTAACTCTGCAACCCGTATGTATTGCGTTTTGGAAGGAACATGAAAGGGGCGTGCCTTCCAAATTGCAATTGTGTATTGAATGTATCAATATCTTGCAATAGCAAGGCTGCATAGTTACCTGCTCCTTGAAGAGGTGGTAGTTGATTTAAAAATGTCGGGGGCACTTTGGGACCCCTTGCCCTTTGGGATCTAAGATGGCAGACTCAAGGGGAGTAGCAGTCGTGCAGAGGACCACTTCCTGCTCCTGCTGAGGTTTTTCATAGCAGAAAACTCCTTGAGGAACATGGGCTTTTTTGTTTTAAATAAAAAGGGTTCAATTTTGGAGTGCAGTCACAAGGATGATGGTCTGCTATCTCTTGCAAGACACAATTCCTGTGATTGCAGCCAGGTCCAGCGGTTGTAGCAAATTGCAACTGACTAAATGAATATTAATTAGGCAGATCGTTCTGCAATCCCCTGTGATTCATTATTTCAGAAAATCTGATTTTTTTCACAAAAAGTCAGTGCCAATTTTTGACCACTATTTAGAATGGAATAATTGCACATCTGGCCCTTTTGAATGTTGTACAGCACATGGCCACTTCCATGAACTCAGATACACTGTTAGTTTGTTACATAGGATCTGAGTGAGTAAAAATTAAATATCTCAGCATGAGAAAGCTCCTGCCTATCCATGCCACCATTATTAGCCACAGACTCAGGTGTATTCCATGTATAAGTATACAAATGGTTATAAATGAAATTATGTAAAATAGCTCTTCTCTCAAATAAAGAATGGTGTGTGACACATCTATCCCAGCAACCGGAAAGATTAGAGATTTGGGCATCTTCATTATTATTTGCTTACTTCATCAAAGATATATTTAAAAAGTCAGATACTAATATGAATAATGAAATAGCCTATTGGGTAAATAATTGGTAAGAGTGATCCATTCCTAAGTGTGCAGTTTAAGATATACATAGACAAGCAATGAGTGAACCGTTTCAGGAATAATCGCATGATGGCTTCAAGGACTGCACCAAGATAGTCACAGGGTAATTGCATCCATGGTAATCAGCCAAATATGTTCCTAAAATCCCTCAGTGTATCTATGGTTGTCACAGATTACAATTTGGCCTCCGTTTCCATTTCATAAATATTAATTAAGACAAATAAGTTCACTTTGGAAGCACTGAAAATGTTTACATCAACATTAAGGGAATGAGTTGTAAAAATCACGTCTACAGTTGGTACTACAGAATGGTACCAGTTGGCCTTTACATGACAAACATCCTAGCATTTACCGTGCAGCTCTTACTACCTATCTGGCGTGTGACCAGGCAACTTTTAGATTCTAGATATGTCCTGCAACCACCGCTCCTCAGTGAGACTTTTTCCACCAAACAATGACAAATATGCTCTGGAGTCCCTGATGAAGATGAGGTATTGACTGGATGAGGCAGATAGCTTCTATTCAAAGTTTACCCATTGGCAATGAGCCATTACATGCAGACTCCATCTTTAATTCACCAGATTCCTCAGAGTTTGCCTTCTACCTGGGTCTTTTCACTTATACATTTCTACAGTTTTAACTTGCCGAAGTTGGTGAGGGTTAAACGTCAGGGTTGGGTAGGGGTGATAATTAATACACACCTTGGAACACTGATCAATGTGCAGACTTCCGTTTGCACTAAGATCAGACAGGAGAGGTCTGCAGTAGAAAACAAGCTCTGGACAAAAACACATGGACCTGTGTATGTGGCATTTGTAAAGTGCAAACCTAGCAGGAGGGCCATACAACAGTGTCCAGGGTACAAACCAAAGATACAATCAGGGAGCAATTATAGGCATTGAATGTTGGGTTCTTGGAGGGAGTGAACTATTTACTTCGCAGTAGGTTGTAGGCTGTTTGTTTGTATAAATGGTTCTTGTTGGAATTACCCATTCAGTGACAAACCAACACAATTTTTTCAGTGTGTCAGCCATGCAGCCGTGAAAGTGCTATGTTTTACAAAACAAAATATGTATTTTAAAATGCAGACTCTATAGGGTCTTCGGAGTTGAACCATGCTGGAGAATAATATGTGCAATCCAGCCTTCTTTAGTGAATTCATGACTATGTAGAGCATTTATTTATATTACAAAATGACTTACTAGCAGTTCCAGAGTGCATACAAAAACAGGAATGGACAAGTGTCTCATGCCTGGCTATGGGAAGCTCAGGTCCCATCTCTGGATACACATGGTATAACGCTTGCTTTAAACAGAAGGTCGGATGCATTATACATATCTACTTATAGTGCAATGGGGGAGCACAAATGACCAATGGGAGGCCATAAGAAGGGTTCAAAGAGTTATATGCAACCATTCTTCAATCAACCATGTGCGTTGCCTGATGTCAGCAGTGTTAGTGGATGGTGTGCCTGGTGGAAGTGGTTGCAGTCAACACTTCTGACTATCTTAGATATTCGCAGGGCTTCAAGGAACCTTATTTTATACATTAAGGAATGAGATTAGGTTGTGTAGGTCTAGGGGATGTTTTGAGCTGACCTGTCCTTTACCAAGCCCACCGCAGGCAGTGATTTCTCCTTGAGTAAGGTTTCCTGCCCATCTCCCATATTTACTTCACCCAGTGGTTGGTCTGGGTCCACTGCTTGTCCCTGTCTGTGATTCAACTGCCTCCACGTAAGTTTGCGCAAGGAGTTTGAAAGAGAGGGTAAAGTTATTATCGAAGAGTGTGTTTCAGGTCCTTATCTGACACTTTTTGTGACCCCTCTTGTGTTTTTGTATTTTCTGTGGGTATAAGAACATAGTTGTTCAATGAGAACAGCAAGCACTGGTCAGACATAACGCAAGCGTCACTATATACAGTGGTGTTTTATATTGCAAGGATGCGCGGCCATTCCCTCTTTGGGGTCGGTAGGATCTACATAGTCTGTCACCTATAACATTATTCGTATGTTCCAGTATTGTAAGTGCCCCCTTGAAATAGTACCTCTCTGTCACCTTCCAATATTAAAACAAATGCCTGGGTTGCTGTGAAGGGGGCCGGAACCCATGCATCAAACAGCAAAGCCAGGAAGTTACCATCTGCATGCAAACAAATTACCCACAGTGTTCTGATAATATTTAGATTTATAGGACACCAAAAACGGTATTAATTTGGGTTTTATTATTGACAAGAGCTCATCTGCTGAGAATGTGTAGGTTAACAAGATGGCAACAGAAGTTATTTGCTTTACACGCAAGTCAGCAAGTCCCCCTAGTGCCGTTTTGTAGCGCGCTTTCAATTACTCCCAATAATGGCACAGAATGGTTGGCTGAGCCTGTAATGAAGATTGGCGCCTCCACAGGGCTGTGAAACTCGTTTTATTTTTCACTCCCATCATTGGGTGGACAGAATGCAGCAGCCTGGTGTTACACGAGATCCCACGGGCAGCAGGCAGAGTGTTACCATTTAACTGGGATTAATGAGAAGTCTGTGCGTGGACAGCATTAATGACAGTCTGAGTACAGATTCCACTTTACAAGAACATCTGTTCTCTACAGCTGCACAAGATGCTGGTTCGAACTGTAGGTCTTTTTTACAAAGTTTTTTTTTAATCAAACTCACTGTCAAAGGCGCCGCTTCTCTTTCGTGTAGTCAAACTTAATGAACAAGGACCATTGTTTCTCTCATCGAAATAGGCAACTTTCTGTCAGCAAATGTGGAAAGATAGCGTCCTGTTTCTTGTAAAAAATAGAAAATAAGCAGAAATCTGTTCACAAGGTAATAAATAAAGAAAGCATATACAAGTTTAGTGTTGCCGGTTTGTGTACCGTGGAAGATTTCAGTGATTGTACTAATCTGTTAATTATCAGTTCGAAACCTGATTTGAAAAAACTCAATAAATATTTTCTGTTCTCTCTCACCTTTCTGTATTTACTGTCCTATACATTTCATCCTCATACATCATCAAATCATCTTCTTCTCTCATACCCTCTACTCACCCCAGTGAGAGGAGGTGTGTTAGAAATTGGATTCCTGGTTGGCTGGGGTATGCACCCAGGCCAGTCAGCAACCACCACTCTAGTTAGGGAAAGCTAGATACACACTAAAAGCTAACCTGTGCTCACTCCCTGGTAGCTTGACACAGGGCAGTCAGGCATATCCAAAGAGGCAACGTGTAAAGTATTTGTGCAACACACACTGTAACACAATGAATACACCACAAAAAGACTCCACGCAGGTCTCGAAATATAGATTATTATATTCTGAATGAAACAAGACCAAAATGACAAACGTCCAAGATAGAAGTTGGGATATTGAATTTTAAAAGATTAAATGCAATGAAGCGCTTAGAAGCAAGTAGTGCTAAAAAGGTTGCCTTAGGTTGGGCTGGACAGGGGCAAGGTCATGGTTCGGGCAGACTGCAATAAAGCTCAGTCCTGCCACATGACCCACGCAGGCCATGGTGAACAAAGTACCTTTCATGTTCGCACACAATGTAATGCGTCGATGTTGAGGCCTATAGGTGCAGGATGCATCGATCTTCTCCATGCAGTGAGGGCGATGCGTCAGTTCCGAAGACAGGTGCTGGAGTCGAGAGGTGTTGAGCGATGCACCGGATTCTTTCACACAGTCAAGGGGATGCGTCGATCTCACCAAGTTGCAGAGACAGCGATATGCAGTCCGATGCATCAATTTCTGGAGGCAAAGCTCTAGTTCCGATGCGATGCACCAATTTTCCTCCAGCAACTGGATCGTACACCAGTTATTCCAAACGCAGACAAGCGATACGTCAAAATCTGTGTTGCAATCTGAACCTCTTCCAGTGAACCAGGCACAGAAACAGGGGTAGAGACTTTGCATCCCTGAGTCTCAAGTTGCAAAAGGCAAGCCAACAAATCCTTGGAGATCTCTTGTGGTGAAGGCAGAATCCAGCTCTCCTTCAGCAGAGTCAGAGAGCAGCAGGTTTCAGGGAAACAAACAAAAAAGCAGGCCTTCCAGATTAGCAGTCCAGTGAGTCCTTTAAGCAGCAGAGCAGTACTTCTGGCGGAGCTCGAGTTACAAGTCCAGTAGTGTCTGATTTTAGAGGGTCAAAGACCCAGTACATATACCCAAAAGTGCCTTTGATGTGGGGGGTGACCTCAAAGCAGTTGTCTGAAGTGCACAAGTATCTCTTTCTAACCAGTCCTGTCTGCCAGGCTATCTGTGGGGGGTGATAAGTTCTTTGTGAGGGAACAGGACACATTCACTTCAAGTGAAGTGTTGGCTCCTCCCTTCCATACTGCCCAGCCAAGGACATCAGAATGCAGATGTATGTAGATGGGTACTGAGACACACCTATCCTTCCTGTGTTGTGGCTGTCTGGAGGAAATGCACAAAGTGTAGATGTCACCCAGCTCAGACGTGTGTTGGAGACAGGCTGCAAAGCACAGAGAGTTATAAGCACAAAAAAATTCCCACTTTCAAAAATGCCTTTTTTAAAACAGTAATGTTAAATTCAACTTCACCTGTAAGGAGGATTTATCATTACCATTCCAAACATATGAAACATGAAAATGCACCTGTTCTCTGATCAGGAAGAGCAGCTTAAAAGTGCATTATGGAATTCCCAATGCTAGCCTATAAGAGGAGCAGGCCTAACAGTAGTGAAAAATGAAGTAGGCTGTTTGTCACTACCAGGACGTGCAAAACATACCAGTACATGGCGTACCTTTCATTTACACATCACCCTGCCCTTATGGCTATCTACGGCCTACCTTAGAGGATATTTATGTGTAATAAATGGGGAGTTTCAAGCTTGGCAAATAGTTTTAAATGCCATGTCGAAGTGGCAGTACACTGCACACACAGGCCCTGCAGTGGCAGGCTTAAGACAGGTTTGAAAAGCTACTTCTGTGGGTGGCACATTCAGTGCTACAGGCCCACTAGTAGCATTTAATTAACTGGCCCTGGATATATGGTATACCACTTTACAGGAGACTTATATGTAAATCAAATATACCAAACTGGTGTAAACCAATTATACCATGTTTAGAGGAGAGAGCACAGGCCCTTTAATACTGGTCAGTAGTCGGAAAGACAACAAAAAGGTCAGAAAAAGAGGAAGAGGTAGATAGAAAGTTTGGGGTGACCCTTCAGAGATGGCTATATTCCAACATAGTGCAATGAGGAGAAATATTTTTATTTCTCATCGTTCGTTCCTCTTTCTACCTGTGCTGCATTCTGCCACGTTCATCACGTTGGACAGAAAACGTCCAGAGTGTTGGAGTCATTGCGTTTTTTGTTTGTGAGAAAATACAAAATACAAAAATGAGAAAAGATTTATGAACATCCATTAAAACCTACAGCAGCTGTCTACCAAACATTTTGCACATTCAAAAGAACCACCATGGTGGCAGTTTCTTTTGAAGCACAGAGATTGCTGGGTACATCAATCCTTAAACCAGGCCCTTAGTCACAATATATGTTCAGCATAGCTGCTTGTCCCATCTGCCTTGGTGTTTACATTTCATTTGGGTTGTTGTCTTTGTGAGTGCTGTATGTCTGAATCCATGGACTGTTGGATATTTAAATCTGATAAAACAAAAAGTAGGTGATGGAGTGGTGGTTCAGAGAGAGAGAAATGGAGAGAGAAAGAGATAGAAGAGAAAGAGAGATGGAGTGTGTGGGGGTATGTATGTGTGTATTTGAGAGAGAGAGAGAGAGAGAGAGAGAGAGAGAAGAAATGAAGACAGTCTAGATTTGGAAATTGGATGGCGCTGAATATTTTTTCCCCCTGAAGAGGCTTGACAGCATGTAGTACTATAGATTAATTTAACCTACCCGGAATCCTTTTCCTGCTAAACCATGGGAAAGCTGCTAGGTCTCTGCAATCTTGATATGAGTCAAGATCACAGCGCCTTACTACAATGTGGCCATGTGAAGTGAGAGGAGTTGTATTATGCACCGTACAGATCCTGACATTACAATGCACTGTGGGAAAGAAGGGATAAGATTTTCCTTTTGAAGCAGATTGAGAAGCCAGCAGGAAGTACAGGAGGACTAAGAACAGTAAATGCTGTAGCATGGTGACCACTGACAGAAAACCATTACCTGTTGTATCAGAGTGGAGTAGTGAGGGTAAGATTTGCTCTCCACAAGAGAGGAATTAACAGTTTAGGAAGATAACAGTTGTTTCAGAGCAATCTCACAAATGTCGGAGGGCTGCAGAAAATCACAGTAATTACTGACTAAAGCTTAAAACGGAGCTTATGAATTACATGTTGTCCTGGAGAGCAAGAACCACATGGACACTGAAGAGTTTTAAAACGTAACTCATACCGAAGAAACAAATCGAAATGTTCATGTGTTATCATATGTCTGACCAAGACATACTAGGAAGTGTTATTTATTTTGCATTTCTCTGCTTCAGGGTCATTTAAGCATAATTGAGTGATAGTGTCAGAACTATTTGCATCTTGCTTTGAGTGAAAACATGTTTCTGATAAGCTACATAATGCCTACAAAGAAGAACTAGATGTACATATATGATTAAATGTTATTGCCATGGCTCTATACAGCTATGTAACTAACAGCAAGATACCCGAGAGGTTAACATGATACTTTCTCACAAGCTGTACTGTGATAGAAATGCAAGTGCATTTTTATTTTAGACAAAAGAAATTAATTAACCATGTGAATGTGTTTTAGACAATCCTTTTTTGAGCTAATTACACTGATTATGGTGAGCAAATTAACCCACCTCATACCTCTCCCCATGCCGGGTCTTGTAGCTTAGTGGGCTAGTGCTTCCACTGTAGTGGCCTATGTTTGTCCTCATGGTCACAGATCCAAATACCAGCTGGTCCACAAATCTTTTCATCCTACTGAGGTCGATAAAAAGAGTATCATTGAGTTGGGTAACAATAACCATGTTAATTGGTGCCGATATATCCTTGGGTGAACGTGCGCTTTACAAATACACGTTATGGTATTTCTCTTTTAATTAAGGGATTTTTCTTCAATTTCTAATGTAAGGTTTCTGCATTAATGTGGAAAGATGTAGGCAGAGTGGAGGCTCATACAAGTCTTCATACACAGTGCAATTACGTTTGAGAAACCTTCAGGACCATGGCCTACTGCAGCATTTAAGGGTTGGAGTCCGACACATACATCATATACACTCTCGCCTGAATAAGCAGACAAGTGCTCAAGATGACCTAGCCCTGGATCAGCCAAGAGAATGAGAGCTCCAATACTTCACACTGCACAGGTTACAGCATTAGAGGGATTTTAAAATGGGGAAAACCCCTATTGCCATATATGTAGGTATGGTGGGAGACAAATAAAAGTTCTACACTGATCACATTGAAATGGTATCCTAATGAAGAAACACATATATGATGACTGGGCTGCATTGTCCATAAAGAATCTGTTTCTGGAGTGCCAAACTATTCAACTCAGAAATAGTAATTTTAGATGGATCCTTTCCCATTGGAGCACTGATTCTTGTTTCAAAGTATTTTCCTTGATGAAGAATATGACATTAGAACAATCCTTTTCTGGGGGTGCACCTAAACTATGAAATTGTATTTGACCGACTATCTTCAAAATTTTTGAAAAAATTGAAGTGGCTGCTGTTCCAGTGTTACTTCCACTTGTGAACTATCTCCAGATTACATTTTGGAATAACATGTGGATTTTGGTGCCTACCGTACCAAAATGCACATGTTACCGTAAATACCGTTCTGTTTTCCCCAATTGATTTCCTGCAGGTCGACCTGCCAAAATGTAAGGAAGGGTGAAATATTTAACATATCCGGTAACTAACAGGTGTGGTAAATGGCATTCATAATCAGGGATCTTGATAATATTGTATAATTCTATTCCTTTTATAGTTTGTGCAGTTTTGCATATTTTGGAATGTCCTTTAACTTTTAATTTCTGCATATCCCTGAATATTTTTCATATAGCATGAGGCTTAGACCTCTGTAAAGCACCTTTTTACCATTCGTTTCAGGTGTGAAATATAAAATCGCAAAATACAACAATAAACTAAAATGTAGCGCCCTTTATGGTCTCCAAATGGCTTGCAGAACACCTTTACGAGTGACTGCAAGTGAGGAGACACCAGAACGAACCAGGCAGCAAGAACGTCCAGCCATCAACTGAGTACCTCATTCAACAACATGGTGTTTGGCAGCACGTGGGCCAATCCTTTCTTCGCTGAATGTGTGAAGTCTGAAAAGTGATGCAACCCCATCGCAAAGTATTGTTTTCCGATTTCATTTCCAATGCAAATCCTCATTTGCATTGGAAAGTTGCCTAGAGTAACGCAAAGTGGCTCCATGCTATGAAGGACCAAAAGTAGTCCAAGGCAAGGCTATGTCTCTTCAACTATAGATGCTAAAACAATTATTTATCTTTTTAACCCTCAATAAAAGAACCAAATAATGAATGTGTTTGTTTCCATCAGGTTAGAGTAGTGTGATTCCCCTTACTTAGCCCTGCCAAAAAAATTCAGAGCCAATTGGTTCAGAATGCTGCTGCCTGAATGACTTCAAATATTAACATAAATGATTTGATCTCAGTTGTTCTGGAAGAACTACATTGGCTACTTGTAAGTTAGAATATCAAATTACTTTTTTATGCTTGGTGCATAAAGCATTTTATGGCAAAATACCTAATCCTCTGCCAAAAATATCTTCTTGTTATGTTCTAATGAGCAATTAGAGATCAGAGAAGGTCTTCTGACAAAATGTAAAAAAAATGTGATGAACCTCCCTTGGCAGTAGGGCGTTTTGGTGGCAGTGGTAAGATTGTGAAATAGCCTCCCACTTTATTTTAGAAAGGAACTACTGTTGATAAAGTTTAGGAAACAGCAATAGTCAGAGTGCTAGGGTTTAATATTCAGGCTGCTTTGCCATTAATCTCATCATTCTGCAATAGATCATTTTTCATCAATGTAGCGCCAATGTACCTAAGAGTGTTTATCATGCTTGATTACTACATAAATAAATAAATTAACTGTGCATTCGTTTGCATTAAAAGGTGTTCAATGGGTCATACATGGGCATTACCATGAAGCCACCCATGGGTTTTGAGGTGTTTAGCCAAAATATCGAGTTTTAAATTTCGACCTACAATAATATCGTGTTTTTAATATCGTAGGTACAGAATATCGAAGTCAAGAATATCGATGGACAGAATATCGATCCCAAGGTAAGTAATATCGAAGTGAATAATATCGAAGTACTTAATATCGATGTAAGTAATATCGTAAGTAAAAATTTCGATGTCAATAATATCGATATTTATTTAGTGTAATGTCATTTAATATGTATTTTATTTGTATGTTAAAGATTATTGTAATGTATTTTAATACATTTAAAAATAAATGTTTAGAGATTTATAATTATTTTACATTTAATTTAGCGTTTTAGTATCAGAGCGGGTTGTGGGTTTATAGGGGAATAGGGTGGGAAGTAATTTAATTATAATTAATGAATTAATATGTATTGTTTAATTGGTATTTATGATTAATTAATTGGTAATTAATTAATAATTGGTAATTAATTGATTAATTAATTGTTAATTAATTATTAATTGTAAAATTATTTTATTAATTGGTTAATTATATACATTATAATTACTTTATTATTAATATTTATTTATTGTTATTGTTAATTAATTAATTGTTAATTAGTAATTAATTGGTGATTTAAGTTTATTAAGTGTTTAATTGATAATTAAATTAATTATGTGAATTTTTATGTGTAGTGGGTTGTGGGTTTATAGGGGAATAGGGTGGGAAGTAATGTAATTATAATTAATGAATTAATATGTATTGTTTAATTGGTATTTATGATTAATTAATTGGTAATCAATTAATAATTGGTAATTAATTTGATTAATAGATTAAATAATTTTTAATTAATTATTAATTGTAAAAATAATTTATTATTTGGTTAATTATATAAATTATAATTAGTTTATTAATAATATTTATTTATTGTTATAGTTAATTAATTAATTGTTAATTAGTAATTAATTGGTGATTTAATTTTATTAAGTGATTAATTGATAATTAAAATTAATTATGTGAATTTTTATGTGTAGTGGGTTGTGGGTTTATAGGGGAATAGGGTTGGATGTAATTAAAATAAAATAAATAATGATATATTTTATTTATTTGTAATTATTATTAATTAATTGTTATTAGTTAGTTAAATATAGTAAATATAAATAATTGATTATTGTATTTTCTTTGTTGTTATTGCTAATTAATGTATTGTTAATTAATAATTAATAGGTGAATATTTGTAATTTCGTAGTTAATATGTATTAATTAGTGAATTAATAACTATATTAATTATAAAGAATGTATTATTAATTGTAAATAAGAGATAAATTGATATTTAAATCTATTGTGTATTTTGTATGTGTAGTGTGTTGTGTGTTAAAGGGGGAATAGTGTGGGTTGTAATTTAAATTTATTTATTTAAATATTTATTTTACATAATTGGTATTTAATAATAATTATTTTTTTAAAACATTGTTAACATGCAATTTTTTTATAACAAATTATTGAATTGGTTATAATGTTCATAGAATCACTATGCTATCTAGTGCTTTCCCAACTGTTTTACTATCTGGAGTGGGAATAGTAATTTTTACCCCTACGCTATCCAGCGCTTTCCCTACTGTTGCACTCTCTGGAGTTGGAATAGTAATTTTTACCCCAACGCTATCCAGCGCTTTCCCTACTGTTGCACTCTTTGGAGTTGGAATAGTAATGTTTACCCCTACGCTATCCAGCGCTTTCCCTACTGTTGCACTCTCTGGAGTTGGAATAGTAATTTTTACCCCTACGCTATCCAACACTTTCCCTACTATTGCACTCTCTGGAGTTGGAATAGTAATTTTTACCCTTACGCTATCCAACACTTTCCCTACTATTGCATTCTCTGGAGTGGGAATAGTAAATTTTACCCTTACGCTATCCAACACTTTCCCTACTATTGCACTCTCTGGAGTTGGAATAGTAATTTTTACCCCTACGCTATCCAACGTTTTCCCTACTGTTGCACTCTTTGGAGTTGGAATAGTTATTTTTACCACTACGCTATCCAACGTTTTCTATACTGTTGCACTCTCTGGAGTGGGAATAGTAAATTTTACCCTTACGCTATCCAACACTTTCCCTACTATTGCACTCTCTGGAGTTGGAATAGTAATTTTTACCCCTACGCTATCCAACGTTTTCCCTACTGTTGCACTCTTTGGAGTTGGAATAGTTATTTGTACCCCTACGCTATCCAACGTTTTCCCTACTGTTGCTCTGTCTGGAGTGGGAATAGTAATTTTTACCCTTACGCTATCCAACACTTTCCCTACTATTGCACTCTCTGGAGTGGGAATAGTAATTTTTACCATTACGCTATCCAACACTTTCCCTACTATTGCACTCTCTGGAGTTGGAATAGTAATTTTTACCCCTACGCTATCCAACGCTTTCCCTACTGTTGCACTCTTTGGAGTTGGAATAGTAATTTTTACCCCTACGCTATCCAATGTTTTCCCTACTGTTGCACTCTCGGGAGTTGGAATAGTTATTTTTACCCCTACGCTATCCAACATTTTCCTTACTGTTGTTTTTGTTGAAGTTGGACTAGTAGTTTTATTGTGTCTGATATTAAATATGTTTTGTAATATTTTAGCTATTGTAATATATAATTAATAATAAAAATTATTCAAAGTAAAATTATTGATTATTATTTGCTATATGTAATTATTTAATATTTATTAATGTTATTGTTTTATGTGTATAGATGTATTGGTAATTTAAATAAATATTTAATAATTTATATGTTACAGAAATTATTATTAAAAGTAATTATTAAGTAAGTGTATATATTATATATTATATATATATGTTTCATTAAAGTTTCATTTAATTATATATATTTATTATACATTTTACATATTATACAATATATTTAATTATGTTTCTTTGATTTATAAGTATTATTTGGTTTATTTTACATATATTTTTAAACTAAAAAAAAAACGATATTTTTGAATTACGATATTTTTGACATCGATATTAAATTATCGATATTTTTGTACTTACCATGTTGTAGATAGGATGTCGATATTCTTGACCACGATATTTTTGTTGCGATATTTTTGTAGGTCGAATTTTTGTCTTTCGAAATTATGTCATACAATCGGGTTTTGATGCAAAGCCCTATCCACTAAAAAAGTTAGACAAGGATTTGCGACAAAACGTTACACCTCTTCCAGGCAGGAGTAAGGTTTAAAAAAGTTTTCCATTCTCAAAACTTTTCAAACTTACCATGTGTGCTGCAAGTGAGTAAAGTATTAAACTATGTCAAAGCATAGTTTTTGCACCAAAAGGGGGCCCTTTAATATAAAATGAACTATGCTTGACAGACAGCACACACTCTTGCACTATGGTGCAAGAGCGTCTGTGTTCGTGCAAGGCAACCAAAAGTGCACCAGAGGAGGGGCAAAGCACATTATTTTAGTAGGTTTAGTACTGCTTTTCTCTCTACCTTTGATGCGACGTCGAACAGCATCTTTGGTCGCTGTGTTGCGCCGAATGTTAGTAAATTGCCCAGGAACTGTTCTCGACGCGGCTTAAAGTCTGATCTCAGCACATTTCTAACATTAGCTCTTTGGATATAATGCAATTCGATTTCAAACACTAAAGGAACTAACGAGCCCAGTTGATTCCACATTCAGGCCAACTGAAGAAGTTAACAGGAAAAAAACCATATCACAAAGCATTTTATGAAACATATACAGGTCACATTCGTATCCTTTTCCATGAATGTATTGCCAAAATTCACTTGTTTACGAATATTTCCATTTTTATTGTTTTGCTGAAAATTAGGTCGTAGTAATACATTCCAGTATATCATCTTGCACTCTGCGTTCCATCCACGCGTTTCCAGATTTTATCCTATTTTTCAATTTACCTAATTCTTTGATCGCTCGTTGTTATCAGTGTTCAAGGCAATGATGCCATGGTGAAGTTATGAGCAATAAACTTCTACAGAGATTAGTTATGAGCAGGAGTTTGCCAAAAAGGAGAACAATGGTCTGGAGAAGGGATTTAAAGCTGTAAATACCTTAGGCGAACAACTCATAGGGAGGAGGACAGGTTAAATGAAAACTGGAAATGGGAGACCCAAGAAAAGCGAAGACATGTGGAAGTTTTATAAAAACAACGTGATTGGAGGAGCAGAGATCAAGGCCAATAATAAGAAAGATTAATGATCCTTGGCACAGTCAAGGTAAAATAAAAATAATGCAGAATAGACTTATTAATTGGTTGGACAGCCATGTAAGTGGCGAGCAGAAATTTAAAGAGCACCAATTCAGCAGATTAATGAGACCCTAAAACTTGGTTGTAAAAAAAGAAAGACATATTTTTTTAATGTTTTCATTGCTTTGGTTGTAACAATACGACCTGAACGTGATTGTTGGAAATACATTGTCAGAGTTTCATAAAAGTGATCAACACAATCAGGGCCTCATTATGAGTCTGGCTGTCCACGGACTGCCAGACTCTTGGGGGCGTGGTGGTCTTCCGGCCACCCTATCACGACCAGGACAGTTGGGCCACCCTGGGTCCCTGGCGGTGTTGTGGTGGGCTTGAGGCCGCAATATACTTGGCACTGTGGCCCTGCCAAGCATATTACAAGTTTCCTCACTGCCACACTTTTCATGGTGGTGCAACTGCCATGAAAAGTGTGGTTGTGAGGAAACAAAGGGGGCCCTACAGGGCCCCCTTGTTCCTCTGTGCCATGGGATTTAAGCAGGGGGGCACATGTTGTACCCCCCCCCCCCCTTTTGGGAATGCACCCCAGTACCTGCAGCAGTCCATGCCGTGCAGGTACTGATTTGTTGTTCCCATTGCGGTTCCTATTTCATAGGCACCACAGTGGGAATGCCAAAGAACTGCCCGCCAGACAGGACAAACCTCCTAATCTGGTGGGCGGCTGAACCACTCCACCAAACTTGTAATGAGGCCCTCACAGTTTTGAAAACATTTGATGTACATTAAGACAATTATAACATTTTTTAACTTTAATAGAAATAATTCCTGCTATAGGCTACTTTGCGCTACTTTGCATCAACAGGGCGTACCATTGGTAGTGCATGGACAGTTTCATGAAACCACCCATGGGTTTTGACACAAATCCCTATCTAATAACATTCTCAGGTAGTACTTTGTGCCAAAACCTTACACCTCCTTGAGGCAAGTGTAACGAGGATAAATGTTTTTATTTCCCCTTATTTTTCCAACTTTGCATGTGTTCTGCATTGCTTAGCACACATTCACTCCCCTTTCAGTACAAATCCTATGTGTTAGAGAACACACATCCTTGTACTATGGTGCATGGTTTTGTGTGTTGGTGCATAGCAGCCAAAAGTATGCCAGACTAGGGGACAACATGCATCATATCTAAGCAGATATGGCACATTACTTCTATTTCTCTGTGACACAAAGCAGCACAGCAACTTAGCTTGGTGTGCTGCTTTGCATCAAATATTCTGGACCACATTGTAGCACACTATCCTTATTTACAACACAGCTAGTCTGGTTGGTCAGTCATCTCCTGTAGGGAACTGTAATGGCAGCACGTCCCAAAATAACGCTTTTCCTATTTCAGCCTCATCAGGTTTCTTATCACATTTCCTTTTGGTCTCAATTTCATACTCACACACTGCTTTGTTTCACACCACCTGCCCTTAATTTTTGAAGGACAGATTGCTTTTGAAGATATATATTTGTCATTTGGCCAACTGCATGGCAAGCTCAATACATTTGCATTCAACTTTCAATGATTTAGGAAGTGACAGAGCTCCCAAGAAGAATGTACTGGGATTTTTGAGATTGCACTTTCCCGTCACATCTGTCCGTGTCTTTGTGACACTTTCTTTAATATGCCTTCAGCTTTGGATATGCCCACACCATTATGCAAAAAACAGGCATCGTCCACTCTACACTGAGGGCATGTGGCTATCATGTTGAGACATACTTTATGTCTGCATTTGGTAGTGTTATGTTATTTTAGCCGTGTTTATAGAGCACACAACTACCCAGCACGGACTTCCAGGTGCTAACAGGATGAGAGGGACAATGCACAGAATTATCTAAAAAGATGAGTTTTTAATTGCTTCCTGAAACTTAGCAAGTTGTTATTTGATCTAAGTTCGAACAGGGAGAACATTCCATAGCTTGGCGGTCAGGTAAGCAAATGAGCGGCCCTCACTTCTCACTCTCTTGATTCTAGGGACATCAAGAAGGGAGCGGTTGTTTGATCTTAATGTTCTGGGGTCTGTATATAGGATGATAAGGTGCTGAAGGATATGCGGGCCAGAAGAGTATTTTATCCTATGAGCAATGCATATGGCCTTGTATTCTGTTCCCTTGTTAATGGGAAGCCAATGGAGTTGTGCAAGGGCTGGGGGTGCTGAGTGCATTTTGGGCATGCTCAATACGGTTCGTACAGCAGCGTTTTGGGTGACCGATAATTTTTTAAAGAGTAAGCTAGGCTGCCCAGATAAAGAGAATTGCCATAACACAGATGAGAAAGTATGGGGTCTTGGACCATTGCCCTCCAACATTCTAAGGAAAGCCTCTCAAAAGGCCGAAGCATGTGCCTGCCACCTTCTTTGCCTGGGAGGCCATAGTCAAATCTATCTTAATCGAAGGTGACTCCGAGGTTCTTGACTTCTGGCTTAGTAATAGGGAACAACCCCAGGTGAAGGGGCCAGAGGACTTGATTCCAAAACGATGGATTATTACCAACCACCATTACCTCTAATTTGCCTCCATTTAGCTTGAGACAACTTGTCATCATGCAGCTAGTCACCTGCTCCAGGCATGTGGTAAGGCTTCCCAAGGTGGAATTCATGTTTGGTTGTTAGATATGTTTAGTGAAGGTAATTAAATTGAATCTATTACCCACAAGTGTTTCTAGACATACTGGCCAGGAAGCCTCTCCTGTGGGCCCATTCATCCTCTGAAAGTGTCAGTTCTTCCATTGTGGCTTGATCTCCCCAGGCATCTATCAGAATCCTGCACATTTCAGTAACTGCTCCCCGTGCTCTACCCATAACTAAGAGCATTCCTAAAGAACTTTGAGGGAGTGGTTCATCAACTTCACAGCCTCAGGTTGATCTAATCTTGTGTACTCGTTGACAGTGAGAAACTGTTCTGTTGCAATACCATATGTTCTTCAATCAACAATACCTTCCCGACATCTGTCGTTTATTCCCACTGAGGACCATCTCTCAAGATTCATACCTCAACCAATTTTCTCGAATCCTGGGCTGACCACAGAGACAATTCTAATACATATGTTGTCTTTCATTTTGCTACTTTCTAATAACAGGCCCACAACTTTCTTGCTGTATCTACTAGTTGAGGCAGTGGTTGCCTTCCCATCGATCTTGTTCCCCATATGAGTTCTGCTCAAGAAATTGGTATTATTGCTTCATCAACATACATTGTTTCAGCTGTTTAATGATTGACCATTCATCATGCCACCCACTGCAGTTGGGCTACTATAGAGCAGCTCTTCAGATCTGGAATTCCCATCATTGGAGTTTAACCTTTGTGAGAGTCTCTCTTTTCCCTTCATTTCTCTATATTATTTCTAATATGACTCCTCACTCCCTATAACTGAACAGCTGTGCCACCACCAGTCACAGTCGGGCACATGGACGTGGAGGACACCCTTGTACCCTGTGCACTTTTTAAAATATGTAGAAGCCCGAAAGTTCCTGCGATCAAGGCAACATTTGAGGTAAGCAACCGAGTCAGCTCCTTATATATTTTTTGGGCAGTTTCATCACATTAATGCTATTCTGCCAGGAGCCGCTCTCAGAGTCCTCTCCTCAATATCAAAGAATATAACCAATTCAATGAAATTCTTCACCTGCCTCTATAGCTATTCAGTGGCTAGATGTAGTTCTCCGAGTGTGCCTTGATTATGTTTCACCCTATCTTTCATTTTCTGTTGATCTTGCTGCAGTAAGTTCAGGTCTATCGCTAGAGAATCAATCAAACCAGTGCTTCCCGGTCACATCAACAGCATCCAAGATTCTGTCTACATTATTCTGCATAACACTCTACTCAGTGGCATGCCTCATCAGCTGGTCATTGCACAATGTGGATTGGTGTTGAGTTGAGTTGCTTGGGGCTCCAGGACCCTGGTTTGACTTCTGACAGTCCTCAGTTTGACCATGTTGGCAAGTGGGTTACTGTCTATCATAGTTGGCATGGGAGCTGGCGTAGTCATGGCACTCACAGTCCCGGATGTGTCTCATGTCCTAAGCCTCTGTCATTCAATTGTGCTTGGTTGCCAAGAACCTGTGGGAGACCTACCATGCTTGACTCCTTCAATCAATCAATCAATCAATCAATCAATCAATCAATCAATCAATCAATCAATCAATCAATCAATCAATCAATCAATCATTTGTAGAGCGCACTACATACCCGCGAGGGTCTCAAGGCGCTGGTAGGGGGGGCGCTACTGGTCAAACAGCCAGGTCTTGAGTAGTCTCCTGCAGGTCAGCAGGGCTTGGGTCTGTCATTGGTTCAGTGGGAGGGTGTTTCAGGTCTTGGCGACGAGGTGGGAGAAGGATCTCCCGCCGGTGGTTGTTCTTTGGATGCGAGGGACGGTGGCGAGTGCGAGGTCAGCGGGGCGGAGCTGGAGGTTGGGGATGTAGAAGGAAAGTCATCTGCTGAGGTAGGCTGGGCCAGTCTTGTGGAGTGCCTTGTGTGCTTGGATGAGGAGCTTGAAGGATATCCTCTTGTTGACGGGGAGCCAGTGCATGTTTCTCAGGTGGGGGGTGATGTGACTGTGGCCTGTTACGTTGAGGATCAGTCGTGCAGAGGCGTTTTGGATGCTTTGCAGTCGTTTGATGAGCTTGGTCGGGGCTCCCGCGTAGAGGGTTTTTCCGTAGTCGAGTCTGCTGCTGACGAGGGCCTGGGTGACTGTTCTTCTTGTGTCTGTCGGGATCCACCTATAGATCTTGCGGAGAATGCGGAGGGTGTTGAAGCAGGAGGAGGAGCCGGCGTTGATTTGCTTGGTCATGGAGAGCGTTGAGTCGAGAATGATTCCCAGGTTTTGTGCGTGGTCAGTGGGTGTCGGGCTGCCCCCAGTGCTGTCGGCCACCAGGAGTCGTCCCAGGCTGAAGGGTTGGAGCCGAGGATGAGGACCTCCGTCTTGTCCGTGTTCAGCTTCAGTTGGCTGATCTTCATCCGGTCGGCAACGGCCTTCCTTCCTTCGTGGAGGTTGGATTTGGCGGAGATGGGGTCCTTGGTGAGGGAGAGGATCAGTTGAGTGTCATCGGCATAGGAGATTATGTTGAGGTTGTGCTGTCAGGCGACGTGTGTGAGCGGGGCCATGTAGATGTTGAACAGTGTCGGGCTGAGGGAAGATCCCTGGGGTACGCCGCAGATGATCTAGGAGGCTTAGGATCGAAATGGGGGGAGGCGGATGTTCTGGGTTCTGCCAGAGAGAAGGGAGGTGGTCCCTTCCAGAGCCTTGTCTCGGATCAATACGGCGTGGAGGAGTGCACGTAGTGTGCGGTGGCAGACGGTGTCGAAGGCGGCGGAGAGGTCCAGGAGGATGAGGGCCGCGGTCTCACCATTGTCCAGCAGAGTCCTGATGTCATCGGTGGCAGCGATGAGGGCAGTCTTGGTGCTGTGGTTGCTGCGGAACCCTGACTGGGAAGGGTCCAGGATTCTGTTTTCTTCAAGGTATCGGGTTAGCTGTCTGTTGACCATCTTCTCAATGACCTTGGCCGGGAACCGAAGCAGAGAAATCGGCCGGAAGCTCTTGAGGTCTCTTGGGTCTGTCTTGGTTTTTTGAGGAGGGTGTTGATCTCGGCGTGTTTCCAGCTCTGTGGGAAGGTCGCGGTCTCGAGGGAGAGATTGATGACATTGCGCAGATGGGGTGTGATGGAGCTGCTGGCTTTGTTGAAGATGTGGTGCGGGAATGGGTCTGATGGGGAGCCAGAGTGGATTGTGCTCATGGTCTTGATGGTGTCATCGAGGTTCATGTTGGCCCAGGCTAGCAGGGGGTCATGGTCGATGGTGTGTGGCGAGTCTGTTGTGTTGATGTCTGTAGGGGCTGTCTGGGTGTTGAAGCTGTCCTGGATGTCTGCCATCTTGCGGTGGGAAAAAATGGCGAGAGAGTCGCACAGGGGGGATGTCGTTGGTGTTGGAGCTGGGGTTGGAAAGTTCCTTCACTATGTTGAGGAGCTCCTTGTTATTGTGTGCGTTGTTATTGAGGCGGTCTTTGAAGGAGGTCCTCTTGGCAGTCCTGATGAGGCGATGGTGGTTGCGGATGGCGTCCTTGTGGGCTGCGTGGCTGTCCGGAGTCTGCTCTCTATGCCATTTCTTCTTTAGTTTCTGGCAGGCTCGCTTGGAGGCTAGGAGTTCTGGGGTGAACCAGCTGGCCCTCTTGCTGGTGTCTCTGTAGGAGGGTTTCTTCAGTGGGGGGAGGGTGTTGGTGCAGTCGCCGATCCAGCGTCTAAGGCTGTGGGCAGCATCGTCGGTGTTGGAGGGTTCGGTGGGTGGGCTGAGAGCGAGGTTTGCGTGTAGTTGGTCTTCGGTGATTTTACTCCAGCAGCTGCGGGGATCTGTTGGGTGCGGTGGTGTGTGGTGGGTTTCTGGAAGGTGAAGTGGATGCAGTGGTGGTCGGTCCAGGGGAGTTCGGTGGTGTGGCTGAAGGAGATGTGGGAGCTTGAGGAGAAGACGGGGTCGAGTGTGTGGCCGGCGGAGTGGGTAGGCATTGTGACAAGTTGCTTCAGTTCGAGTTTGGCGAGGTTCTCGATCAGGGTGGTGGAGTTGCTGTCGTTGTTGTTCTCAAGGTGAAAGTTCAGGTCTCCGATGAGGATGTAGTCGGTGGTGGTCAGGGCGTGCGTGCTTATGAAGTTGGCGATGGAGTCGCTGAACCTGGGTCGGGGTCCGGGGGTTCTGTAGACGAGGGTGCCTCTGAGGGTGGAGTTGGGATCTGTGTGGACCTGGAAATGCATGTGTTCGGTGGTGCTGAGAGGGTCGTCGGTGCTGGTCGAGACCCTGATGCTGTTCTTGTGGACGATGGCGAATCCTCCTCCGACTCCGTTGGGGCGGTCTCTGCGGGTGATCTTGTAGCCGTCTGGGATGGCAATGGTGATGTCGGGTGCGGAGGAGTTGTTCATCCAGGTCTCTGTCAGGAAGGCGATGTCTGGGGATGAATGGTCGAGCAGGTCCCAGAGCTCGACGGCATGTTTGCGTGCGGAGCGGGTGTTCAGTAGAATGCATCGGAGGTGATTGTGGCCTTTCTTGGTGGGTGGTTCGGCGGCTCTGAGGCTGGTGTAGCTGCAGTTCCGGCAGGGACCCTGTGTGCGTTTCGGTGCGGCTTTGAAGCAGGTGTGGGTCCGTCCGGAGTTGAGAGCGTGGAGTGTGCTGACATCGTAGTGGCGGGGGTCGTCGTGGCGGGCATGGGGACCAGGAGTTCTGGCGCTGGGCGCGGTCCAGGCGCGGACAGGCGCAGATGGGCGCAGACGGGCGCAGACGGGCTTGCCTTGGCGCGCCAGCGGCGCGGCCACCATATATGGGGAGGTGGGAGGGAGGAGCAGCTGGGAGGTGGGAGGCAGGGGCAGCGAATGGGCGGTCAGGGGGGCGGGGCCGCAGGCGACGCAGTGCCTGGAGCGGGAGCGGTGAGGGGCGACGAAGGGAGAAGAAGGCCATAGGGCACCGAATTACAGGGGCAGCAAGGGAACAGAATGCAAAAATGGGCAGAGAAACACGGGGACAGCGAGGGGGAACAGAAGCAAAAGAGGGCACAGAATTACGGGGGCAACGAAGGGAGCAGAATGCAAAAACGGGCAGAGAAACACGGGGACAACGAGGGGAACAGAGGGAAAAGAAGGCACAGAATTAAGGGGGCAACGAAGGGAACAGAATGCAAAAACGGGCAGAGAAACACGGGGACAGAGAGGGGAACAGAAGGAAAAGAGGGCACAGACCAAGTACAGGCACCAGGGGAAGACAGACAACAGCAGTCACAGACACTAAATAACAATAGGCAATACAATAAGATACAGATGGTGATACAAACCTACGGCCTACCACTGGCCACTAGGGATGAGGAGCAGGTGGTAGCCTGCGGGTGGAGGAGGGCCTCGACTTCCTCAGCAGCGGCAGCTGGGGCAAGGACACACAGACGGTGCTGTGTGGAGGGGGAGTGACTTACCTAGCAGGGTCAAGGGTCGCTCCCATGGATCACAAGTTAACCACTGCTATTCCTCCTTTGTCCCTCAGACCATTAATGCTACCCAGAAATCACATGGGCGGGGGGACTTTGCATACCTTCTTTCTGTTAGGTGTGCTCATGTATGCCCGGCTGTGGGACTGCTACATGCTTCACTCATATGAGTGAAAGTTAATGTGTCTTTCAGTTGTTTCCCTCCTGTGGAAAAGAGAGTAGGTCAAGACTACCTAAGCTTTCAGGTTTAGGTTTCAGAGTCTCCAGTCTAGTCCTCTGCTACCAGCACTATACCTTCACCTTTGGGTAGCACTGTCTCAGACAGGCTTGGTGTTAGTATAATCACTGGGGCCCCTGGTGCCCAGGATTACTTCAGCTCAGTAGGTTAGATACATCCAAGCTCCTCTGCAATCCCACCTAAGTCACCCTTGGAGCCCCTCAGCTCCTTCTCGGGCCGGGTAGTCTGTCCAAAGATGTTTGCCCATCAGTCTTTTTGAAATAGGGAAAAAAACTCCAAATTGAGGCCACGGGACCAATGGGCCCCTTTCATAGTAGCGTTACAGCATCCTGATCTTCACTGCTTACTCCTCTTACGCTTCTGTGGCAACTGGACACAAGTTGCCCTCAGGTACTAGGGTACACGTAGTGGTAGAGGTAATAGGGTATAGCTTGAGTTACTAGGGTGTAGGTACAAGTATATGTACTAGGTCATTAATAAAGGTACTCATGTATAGGTAGGTATATGTGGGGTAGCAGTACTAGAATATGTGTATGAGTAAATGCATTAAAGTCTAGGCAGAGGTAGAGGTGATAGGGTATAGTTAGAGTTACTGGAATAAGGCATGAGTACAGGTGCTAGAGTATAGGTGCAGGTAGTGATATTAGGGTATAACTAGGGGTAGTGTTGCTATCATATGGGCATGGGTAAAAGTGCTACACTATAGGAGGGATAGAAGTACAAAGGTTCTACAGTATAATTAAACACAGGTGGAGGGTATATGTGAGACGTTGGGCTGGTATATGCTGTCCACCAATTAAAGTGCACCAATTAAAGTGCACCAGTCCAAACAACCCATAGGGTGGTTTAAGAAGTAAAAGATAACCTTAGAAAGCTATCCAAGTGGTAGCTATGGAGAGCAGCCTTTTTGAAGGAATGTTAAGCAGCTTGTTTTACCAGACTGCATCCTCATATTATTGGTTAAATGAAACCACACAGTAGTTATAAAATATTTATTTACGACACAGTATCTTCTACACAAAGATAATCACAAAGCACATAATAGTGTAGCGCAGAAACAATAGTAAATAGCACTAATACACAGTGAGCCCCGGGGGGCCCGAGCCATATACTAAAATAGTGGTATAAGAACCATGACTCGAGTCACAACAGTGTCTAGATGTTGTAGAAACGCTGGGACCTCAAGGAACAACCCAAGGTGAGTAAGTAGGGACCCCACGGAGGATGGGTTCAGTGTGGGAACACAACCATGTGCTCCGTACAATTCAATGGGGAAGTTGCGGTTGAAGTTTTAAAGTTTGAGGACCCTTCCCTGTGGACTTCGAAGAAACCCCCTTGAATTTAGGAGTTTGGGGAGCCACCTCAGCCATGGATACCATAGTACCAGAGTTACTTATCCCAGGGGAGCCTGGTGCATAGGTCTGAAGTGGCATCGGAAACCGCCGTCCAACCTAATGGAGGACTTCGAAGAAGAGCCACTGCTGGAAGGAAGAAAAGTGTCCATTGGAAGCCAAAGGTGGATTCTTGTCGAAGGGTACCTGAAAGCAGAGGGGACAGAGTCTGGGTCACTCAGAAGTGACCAGGGGCTCGGTAGACGAATGACCACCGATGTTGGGTGCTTCAGGTGCGTTGAATGGGTTCTTGACTCTGCTGCCATGGGGACCAGGAGATGTCAAGGACAACAAGGAGCCGTATACGAGCTGTCCCACAAAGGATGTTGAGTGCTGGGGGGTCAGTGTCAGGTGGGAACACCAATAAGCCTTGGCAATGGCAACCCATGCAAAAGGTCAAGGAAGGCTATGATTTGGACCAGCAACGTCCAGGAGGCTCACCAAAGAAAGGGAAGTCAGGGCAATCCTGGAGCAACAAGGGGAGCCCAAGAAAAGCAAAGTTGACCCTCATGTGGACTCACAAGCCGGAGGCACAAAAACTGCATGAGGACCTCAAGCACTTTCACCAAACAGCATCCCATGGAGCACTTGGTATGAGGAGGCTAGAGTTCTTCAAAGGAAATAGTGCCAGAGGTTGGGGCTACTCAGAGCCTAATGCTCTCACTCAGGAAATGCCAACACGCATATGCAATTGCAAATGAATGCAGTGCACAGGGGTATGGGTATTGCAGCCCCCGTGAGGGATTCTGTCCTCAGATGTGGTGAGGGGGCAGCTCAGACCTCGAGAGATGTAGAAACCAACCTCCTGTGCTGCTGGATACTTCAGATTCCACATAAACTCAGGAGCAGCATAGCAGTCAGTTGTGATGTGGTGCCTGCGAAAGCAGGGGAGTGACTCCTTATCCCCCAAGGGTGATATCTTTGGTTGTTCTTAATGCTCCACAGGTCCTGCACAGAGCCTGTATGGTGCACCAGCACAGATGATGCTTTTGACTGAGAGGGACACAAAGTCGGGACCAAACGAAGTCCTGCGAAGTCCAGAGTTTCCAGACCGTCGAAGGTCGATGGTTTACTGGTTAAAAACCATTGTCCACATAGAATATAGGGTCCTACAGCCAGGTAAGCCCTTAAGCACCCACAGGAGAGGGTTTAGAGGAGGCTACTCCCATGTCCTTTGTTCAATTTTATGCCAGAGTGGGAGCCAACGGCTCCTAGGACTGGTTTGAACTGGACTATGCACAGGGACACCAAATGTGCCCTTATGCAGACTTTCGGTCACTGGTAAGTGCACCCACCCAGGCCTAATACACTAATTCCTGTCTAGGAGGTGGTCACACCTCTGTGACAGGATGTCTATTGTTCTGCCTTCCCCTGCTCAAGCTTGGCTCAGCAGCAGGAGGGCAGAAATGTGTCTCTGGTCAGCAGCAACCATTTTGTGCTGTCCTGGACTAGAAGGCTGGTACCGAGAACACCAGGGACCCAACGAAGCTCGCTTCTGAGGGGTGGAATCATACCTCCCACACTGGTTACCGGTGTGGGGGTGTGATTCCAACATGTTTGATATCATACACAATAGGGTTTTATTCAGCCACTTTAGATGTAGTCAGTGCGCGGTCGCAAAATGCCACTCTATATATCGTATATGGCTGTATCACTGACAACCTGGGAAAATGGACTCCGTATGCTGCAGGGGTGTCCAGCTTGTGCTAGGACAACCTCTCACTTAGAACCAAGCACCCTGCCTCCAGGATTGGTAAGGCCTATAGGGGTGACATATAGGTTTTAAGTGCAGTGACCCTTTAGATATAGTGAACCAATATATATATTTTTTTTTTATTTGGCCATGGTATCAGTGTGAAGCAATAATTAATGTCTGTAGTGTCTGGTTACAATATACATTAAGTATAAAAGATTAAATTCATTATTTACATACATGCATAATATTCAAAATTCATATTACATATTAAAAAGAAAACCCCCAAGAGCAGTCATTTACTAGCAACACAGTAAAAAAAAATAGTACATTCAGAAACTAACTGGTAAGAGAGGTACAGAAAGATGCAGGAGAGGTACAGAAAGAGGCAAGAGAGGTGCAGAAACAGGCAGAAAAGGAGCAGAAAGAGGGAACAGGGGTACAGAAAGAGGCAAGAGAGGTACAGAAAGAGAAAAGAGGGGTGCCGAAAGAGGCAAGAGATCTGCAGAAAGAAGCAACAGAGGTGCTGAAAGAGGCAAGTGAGGTGCAGAAAGAAGCAAGAGAGGTGCAGAAAGAGGCAGTAGAAGTGCAGAAAGAAGCAAAAGAAGTGCTCAAAGAGGCAAGAGGGATGCAGAAAGAGGCAAGAGCAGTGCAGAAAGAAGGAAGAAAAGTGTAGAAAGAAGCAACAGAGGTGCTGAAAGAAGCAAGTGAGGTGCAGAAAGAAGCAAGAGAGGTGCAGAAAGAGGCAGTAGAAGTGCAGAAAGAAGCAACAGAGGTGCAGAAAGAGGCAAGAGGGGTACAGCAAGAGGCAACAGAAGTGCAGAGAGAAGCAAAAGAAGTGCTCAAAGAGGCTAGAGGGATGCAGAAAGAGGCAAGAGCAGTGCAGAAAGAAGGAAGAAAAGTGTAGGAAGAAGCAACAGAGGTGCTGAAAGAGGCAAGTGAGGTGTAGAAAGAAGCAAGAGAGGTGCAGAAAGAGGCAGTAGAAGTGGAGAAAGAAGCAACAGAGGTGCAGAAAGAGGCAAGAGGGGTGCAGAAAGAGGTGAGAGAAGTGCAGAAAGAAGCAAAAGAAGTGCTCAAAGAGGCAAGAGGGACGCAGAAAGAGGCAAGAGCAGTGCTGAAAGAAGGAAGAGAAGTGTAGAAAGAAGTAACAGAGGTGCTGAAAGAGGCACGAAGGGTACAGAAAGAGACAAGAGAATTACAGAAAGAAGAAACAGAGGTACAGAAAGAGGCAAGAGTGGTGCAGAAAGAGGGAAGAGAGGTGTAGAAAGAGGCAAGAGAGTTGCACAAAGAGGGAAGAGGGATACAGAAAGAGGCAACAGGGGTGCAAAAAGAAGCAAGTTAGGTGCAGAAAGAGGCAAGAGAGGTACAGAAAGAGGCAAGAAAGGTGCAGAAACAGGCAAGGTGTAGAAAGAGTCAAGAGAATTGCTGAAAGAAGCAAAAGAGGTGTAGAAAGAAGCAAGAGAAGTGCAGGAAGAGGCAAGTGAGATGCAGAAACAGGCAAGAAAGAAACAGAAAGATGGAAGACGAGTGCAGAAAGAGGCAATAGTGGTGCAGAAAGAAGCAAGACAGGTGCAGGAAGAAGCATGGGAAATGCAGAATGAAGCAACAGGGGTGCAGACAGAGGCAAGAGAAGTGCAGAAAGAAGCAACAAAGGTGCAGATGGAGGAAAGAGAACTGCAGAAAGAGGCAAGAGAGTTGCAGAAATAGGCAAAAGAGGTACAGAAAGAGGGAATAGAGGTGCAGACAGAGGCAAGTGAGATGCAGAAACAGGCAAGAAAGAAACAGAAAGATGGAAGACGAGTGCAGAAAGAGGCAATAGTGGTGCAGAAAGAAGCAAGATAGGTGCAGGAAGAAGCATGGGAAGTGCAGAATGAAGCAACAGGGGTGCAGACAGAGGCAAGAGAAGTGCAGAAAGAAGCAACAAAGGTGCAGAAGGAGGCAAGAGAACTGCAGAAAGAGGCAAGAGAGTTGCAGAAATAGGCAAAAGAGGTGCAGAAAGAGGGAATAGAGGTACAGTCAGAGTTAAGAGAGGTGCAGAAACAGGTAAAAGGAGTGAAGAAAGAGGCAAGGGGGGTGCAGAAATTTGCAAGACAGGTGCATAAAAAAGCAAGAGTAGTGCAAAAGAACCAACAGAAGTGCAATAAGAGGCAAGTGAGGTGCAGAAGGAGGCAAGAAAACTGCAGAAATAGGCAAGAGAGTTGCAGAAACAGGCAAAGGGGGTGCAGTAAGAGGGAATAGGTGGGCAGACTGAGGCAAGAGAGGTACAGAGAAAGGGAAGAGGGGTGCAGAAAAAGGCAAGAGGGATGCAGCAATTTGGAACAGAGGTGCAGGAAGAAGCCAGAGCAGTGCAGAAAGACCCAACAGAGGTGCAGAAAGAGGCAAGAGGGTACAGAAAGAGGCAAGTGAAATACAGAGCGAAGCAAAAGAACTGCAGAAGGAACCAACAGAGGTGAAAAAAGATGCAAGAGGGGTGCAGAAAGGGGTAGGAGAGGTGCACAAAGAGGCAAGAGGGGTACAGAAAGAGGTAGGAGGGGTGCAGAAAGAGGAAGATAACTTCAGAAAGAAGCAAAAGTGGTGCTTAAAGAGGCACAAATGGTGCAGAAAGAGACAAGACAGGTGAAAAAAGAAGTAACAGAGGTACAGAAAGAGGCAAGTGTGGTGTAGAAAGAGGGAGACCTTGCCGAAGTACTGTGAATACCGGCGGAGCAGTTCTTACCTGGGCAGCGCTGGGGAGCTCGTTGGGGCGGACGCTCTCTTCCTCCCCCGTCGCTGTTGCTGTTGGTTTGTGCGCCACACGCAGGGAGTGCAGGACTACGCCTCCCAGGACTCTCTGTGTCACCGCCCCCACCCGTCAGCACTTCAGCGCCTGGAGGCGCTAAATTCAAACGGCTCCCTCGGTGGAGCGGGAGACCTTGCCGAAGTACTGTGAATACCGGCGGAGCAGTTCTTACCTGGGCAGCGCTGGGGAGCTCGTTGGGGCGGACGCTCTCTTCCTCCCCCGTCGCTGTTGCTGTTGGTTTGTGCGCCACACGCAGGGAGTGCAGGACTACGCCTCCCAGGACTCTCTGTGTCACCGCCCCCACCCGTCAGCACTTCCGCGCCTGGAGGCGCTAAATTCAAACGGCCCCCTCCGCGTCGCGGGACGCGCGCGGGCGGCGCCGGGCTAAGCCCGGGCAAAGGGCGGGCCCTCTGTGGCCCTCAGAGGCCAGAGGAGACTGGACTGGGCCTGAGACTTTGTTCCAATAAAGTTGCTGGCTGGAAATATAGCCGTACACAGTGAGATTTTACACATTATACTGTGTTTGGATCTTGTTAATTATTTTAAATTTGTTTCAAATGTGTAATCATTACTACATTATTTTATAATTCATTAAGCTTGTTCAGGATTATTTTCTCCCACTAGTATGTCGAAATTGAAGGCCCCTTCTGGGCCACGTACCATGGATAATTATTTGGTGCAAGTGGTGAGTAAAATAAATACTGAAAGGCGACAGTCATTAGGGCTAAGTATTTCTCCACCACCGGTAACCCCTACCCAGTGTCCGCTAGTTCTATCGGACGATAATGGTTGTATTAGTGCTACTAATGTGGATGTTTTGGCTGGGGAACTGTCCGAGTCTGAGCAGGTCCCCCCCATTTTAGTGGATTTAGATGATTGTACTGACAAGGTAGTACAATGCTCCCCTGCCCCAGTAGCGCGGGTAGTTAGAGCATGTAGGAAAACTCAAAACAAAAGGGGGGGAACACGTACTGTAAGGAAACGGGTAGCATCACCATTAAAACATTGTGAAATAGATGAGGCTGTCAAGTCTAACAATGTTAGTTTAGATGCTGATACGACAAAGAACTTAGCGGATATTATTGATCTAAAGATCAGAGGTATTATACACCCACTTGTGTCAAAAATTGAAGAATTAACTGCAGAAGTCGTTAGATTGGGCAGACTTCTAAAAAAAAGCCATTGAAGAACCAGGAAGAGAAACCACTGCCATAATTAATAATAAAGGTAATACCCAGGACGTTTTCTCTATTAAGGCAACAGATAGTAGGGAGAATGTCACAGTTAATTCTATAACCCCTCAAGTACCAACCCGCAATGACAGTCAGGCTGTAACTGTTACTAAAAATAACGAGGGCTGGAAATAAATAAATAAAGGGCATGTTACTAACCTTCCGCCGGAGTGTGCACCATACGTGGTAGTATTAACAAATGTACCGCCACTAGAAAGTAGGGGTCATCAAGAAACACATGACTCTTTAAAAAACAAAAGTATATCCTGGTTGAATAGGCAGTGTGGTTTTCCGTTAAATTTTTCTGACCAAGTCCTGACTACCAGGAGAGTGAAATGGATAGGGAGTTCTAGGAAAAGCTCAAAGGGGGACTGTGTGATCGTAAACTTTAAACATCCACAACATGTTGCCACTGTCCTCCTAAGAGCTGCGTCTCTCCCAACCTCTGATGCTAATGTGTGTGTTCGATCGTTAGGTTTCTTTTATAGTCATCTTAATACCAATCACTGTGAGAATAGTGGAACCATTACCCATCCGGCTAACTATAGACCTCACCTTGGTATTCCAACTCAAAATAGATTTTATGCCCTTAGTTCCCTGGACTCTAATGACTGACTTATACAAGAGAGAGAGATGTACCCAGAGAGGGCTAAAGGTATTGGTGTGGATGACTGTGTTAACAAAATTGCAACCATGGCTACACCAACCATGGCCACACCACCCACGACCTTTTTGACTAAGGTAGAGGCTGTTGATGAGGGTCTTGTGGATTTACGCAATATGGGGCAGTCTACTGGGGGGCACTGTTATTGAACATGTTACTGGACCTGTAACTATGAATGCTACTAGAATAGGCACATATACTAGATTGGTTTGCTGGAACGTGGCCGGCTTGAAATCTAAGGATAGAGATCCAGGTTGGAAAACTTTTATTAGCAAGTATGACATCTTATGCTTTCAAGAAACCTGGTGCAAAGGTGATGTTGATTATGAGGGATTTGTGTCCTACAACTTACCTGCACGGGGAGAGGGACCTGGCAGAGCCAAGGGGGGTTCACTTATACTTATATCGGTTCATCGCCGAATACTAGTAAAAAAGTATATACCAGTAGGTGATCTTGTTCAGATGCTCTGGATCTCTGAAGGCAAAGGCCGCAATATCCTTCTGATCAACTATTACAATAATATCTTTGATAGCACCAGGGGTAAAATAGTAACAGATTTGGCCAATACCATTGATATTTTGAGTTTGGATTTTAATGTTGTATTTGACATTATTTGGTGTGGGGACTTTAACACTACGCTGTGTGACTTGTCACCGTTAAAGGTATGCGGGGTCACTAATAATGCTGGATGGGACGTACCGCACTTTGGCCAAGATACTTATGGGGAAACCTTGCATAAATTAATGGGTTGTCATGACCTGGAAATATTGGAATGTTGCAAGGATGGAAATGGCTTGCCTGTCCCTACATTTAAAAACTGGCGTACTAACTCGGTGATTGACCATGTGATAGTATCTTCTAGTATTGCCGATTGCTTTGCCCCACTGGAAATTGAAATAACAGTTACAAGTGACCACAACTGCATTATTATGGCCACCACTTTGTGGGAGGATAGTGATTTAGAGGTGGGGATCACAATCAATAATATAGAAGCTCACCAGGTTAATGGGGTAAGACTTAGGTGGGTAGGGGAGAAAGCTTTAGAACTGATTACATCTATAATAAAGGGGAATTTGGTAGACATTGTTTTTATCTTGGAAAACAGATTCGACCATGAGCGGGTCTTATATTCTTTTAAAGGAATCAACACTGCCAATGATGCTAAGTTTACCGGTCGTAATAGGGGTCGTTCAAGGACTGGACCTGGTTGGTTTGATCACACCTGTTCGGCAGCTCTAACCATCCTTAAGCAGGCTTTAGTAATGAAGCCTAGGGATAAAAATTTAGTAATAAATTTGAGGACAGATTATAAAAACGCTATCAAATATAGGAAGGGGGTCCTACAGCAGCAAGCTTGGGATTCACTTAACCAAGCTGCTGAATTATCAAACTGCACATTGTTTTGGGCGACGGTTAACTCACCATTTCTTAAAGAGGCCAATGTACCCGTGTTAACAGCAAATGTTTCTAGTGAAGGGTGGATTACCCACTTTTCGATTATTTTTGACTCGGGCAAAATTATTGATGCTTGTTCACCTAGTTGGCCTATTTTGCCACTTGATATCTCTGTTGAAGAGGTCGAAAGTGGCATTCGGGCGAGCAAGGGCGGGAAGGCCCAAGGCCCGTATGGGGTCCTGATTGATGTTCATAAAGCTGCACCTAAAGTCTGGGGTCCCTTGTTGGCTGTCGTTTTTAATGCTGCTGTTTGTACTGAGCCTCCCCCAACCTGGGAGGAGTCTATTATTGTTCCAATTTATAAAAAAGGAAGCAGGTCTGATGCAGAGAATTATCGTCCTGTTTCTTTATTGGACTCCTCCATAAAGGTTATGAGTAGGGTCATGCTTGTAAGATTGGAAGAATGGGTGGAACAGGATTGCATTCTGGCAGACAGCCAGTACGGTTTCAGGAAAGGCAGGGGTACGCTTGATCAATGTGTCAATTTAGAACTGTTGATTGGGAAGTACAGCGATGCAAAACCAGGCCTTATGTACTTGTGCTTTGCCGACCTGAGCAGCGCTTTCGACATGGTTGACCACTCGATTCTGTGGCCAACCTTGTTGAAAATGGGAGCACCGGAGGGCATAATATTCTTTCTTGCCAGGATGTACGAGAAATTAAAAACTTGCGTGCGCTATGGCAGTAAGGGAGAATGTACCCCAAACTTTAGTGTCAAACATGGTATAAGGCAGGGTTGTGTTTTAGCTCCTCTTTTATTTATCTTATTTATTAATGGAATTGATGCTATCTTAAAGGAAGTTAACGCAGATGCTCCTATGATCAATGGTGTTTCAGTGCCGGTGTTATTATACGCCGATGACGCGGTTTTGTTATCTAGAACTTCCATAGGATTGCAGCGGTTGATGGATAGTTTTGCATCCTTTATTAAAGGTAGGAAACTAGTTATAAACAAAGGAAAAACGCACACCATGATCTGCGGCTCAAAGAATTCTAAACATATTACTAAAGGGTATTTTATTGATAATGTAAAGGTACAACAAGTGGATAAATTCTGCTATTTAGGTATTACTTTCTCTTGTGATAAGAAATGGAATTATGAATTCAATAACATACGTAATAAAATGGCTAGAAATGCCCATGGCATCTTCAGATTTGCCGCCAAAATTGGGGACCGTAGGACCAGGGACATGCTTAAAATTTATCAAGCCAGATGTGTAACTATTGCACTGTATGGGGCAGGAATTTGGGGTTATTGTTGTGCCCTTAATTTGCAGCTGGAAGAAAATCTTTTTCTTAAAAAACGTCTATGCTTGCCTACATCGGCCTCTAATGTTTTGAGTTACCAGGAATTATCTGTTAACTACCTACTTGACTTTTTATCCCTTAGGCCTCTGATGACCTGGCGGTCTATCTGGCTGAAGGATGAGAAGTCCTTTACTAGGTCTATTATCCAGGACTGTTTGCGTTTAGACAAATTTGTAGCAATACCCTGGATTAAATACATTATTGTATATTTTTCAGATATTTTTAACCTGAACATTGTAAAAGATCCCAAAGCAGTTCTATCGATCTCCAAAAATGAGCTAAAAAGGGTTTTTCTGGACTTTGCAGAGAGAAAGAGGGCAGTTGCTGCTGGAACTCTGTCCACTGTTATGTTTTATAATAGATACCTATCTACGGAAGGATTTCCTGTCTACTTAACCTTGGTTACAAGGCTCTCCCATAAATTTGTGTTAACAAGACTCAGATTTGGAATGGTGCACCATTTGGTGGCCCACCCAACAATGAAAAAACATCCATCTGGGCCTTGTAGATGCGATGGGACCTCCACGCAAAGCACACCGCACTTTATCTTGTTTTGCAAATTATACTCTAATTTCCGTATTGCCTTCCTCAAACCAATATTTGTTAAATATGAAATACGGACAGTTGAGCATGCAATGAAATTGATATTTAATTTGCAATCTGCGGACATTTGTTTTTACACTGCAACTTTTTTAAACATATGCATCAATTCCAGGATAAGTATGTGTTCTTAACAAAGTGTGGATATGTTTCTGTATTTTATCTAGTTTTTATTTATTTATTGTGATTTTAATGTATCGTTATGTTTACCATAACTTGCCCCTTGTATTTTTTTTTTCTTATTATGTCTGTCTATTGTGCTTTTATGGTCATTAATTTGTACCGAATAAAGCTTAATTGAGTGAAGAGGGGTGTAGAAAGAGGCAAGAGAAATGCACAAAGAGGGAAGATGGGAGCAGAAACAGGCAAAAGGGGTGCAGAAAGAAGCAAGTGAGGTGCAGAAAGAGGCAAGAGAGGTGCAGAAAGTGCCAAGAGAGTTACAGAAAGAGGCAAGTGAAGTGCAGACGGAGGCAAGAGAACTGCAGAAAGAGGCAAGAGAGGTGCACAGAAAGGCAAGTGAGGTGCAGAAAGAAGCAAGATAAGTGCAGAAAGAAGCAACAGAAGTTCAGGAAGAGGGGTGGAGAGAGAGGCAAGTGGGGTGCAGAAAGAAGCAGGACAGGTGCAGAAAGAAACAAAAGAAGTACAGAAAGAAGGAGCAGAGGTGAAGAAAGATGCAAAAGGGGTGCAGAGAGACATAAGAGGGGCACACAAAAATGCAAGAGAGGTGCAGAAAGAGGCAAGAAGGGTGCAGAAAGAGGCAAGAGGGGTACAGAAAGGAGCAAATGAGGTGCAGAAAGAGGCAACAGAGATGCAGAGAGAGGCAAGAGAGGAGCAGAAAGTAGAAGAGATTTGCAGAAAGAGGAAAGAGAAGAGCAGAAAAAGAAAGAAATGTGCAGAAAGAAGCAACAGAAATGCGGAAAGAGGCAAGAGAGGCACAGAAGGAAGCAAGAGTGGCTCGCACACCATTAGTACCAATTTAACACCCACATTTAGCAATAAGTAACAGGTGACCATTCTAGGTTTGCAAAGTGCCTTCCACCACGCTGTAACACTTGTCACTGCATTTCTGGTAACGTTTGAGCCGTTTGAGCTAGAAACAAGGCTTTTTTTGTTCAAACCTGCAGATTAGGGAGCAGATGATGGATTATGTGGCTAATGCGGAAAATGTATAATTGTGCGAAAGTCAGTGTAGGCAAATAGTCGCATAATTCCAGTGGCCCTGCTAATACCTCTGACTAGGTCCACAAGTGCTCCTCAGTGATTCCTTCTTTTTTGTCTCACTGAGTTCATAGTTGAGCTTCTATGGAAACGAGGAAGACTAAACCTGAGGTTACCACTCCACAACACAGACTACCATACCACATAATTACTCTCCATAACACATAATCTCACTCTACATAATTCCTATAAAATAAATACCACATACTTTCTATCCAAATAATTCCACTGCACAATTTACCAGATAATTCCACTTCACACAACGTACATCCACTCCACTCCAAAAAACATTAGTAAAAAACTTCTACCTTTACAACACCAATAGCTCTAACTCCCGCACATGCAAAATCTATTACATTGCAAACACTTCTTTAACTAGTAGTCGTGTTTGCAGAGTGGTGGAGAAAGGGGGCTGGGCCTCCGACCAGCGCTCAAGAATTTCACTGCGTAGGACTTACAGGAGGTACCAGGAGGGCTTCTTGGCCCCCAAAATCCCTCAGGAGTAAATTGGACTTCATCCACCATCCCGTAGTTTGCCAGGAGGCGTGTTTGCAGAGTGGTGGAGAAAGGGGGCGTGGCTACAAAGATGTCTTAGCAATCCCACTATGTGGGACCTACTGGAAGTAACAAGAGGGGTAGTTGGCCCCAAGGACATTCTTGGGGGCCAACTACCCCTCCTATTACCTCCAGTAAGTCCAACACAACAGGATTGCTAAGTTCTCATAGCAGTTCACTTCCCCTTTGCCCACCACTCTGCAAACACGCTCACTGACGTGCTCTTAGCTGGGGATTGAAGTCCCCTTCGCTGCTGGGGGTCCTTAGGGGCCAACTAGCCTACCTCCAGTAAGCCCCACACAGTGGGACTGCTGAGAGGTGGACACAGACTACGCCCCCTTTCTCCACCACTCTGCAAACACACCTCCTGGCTTACTCTTGGTTGGGGGATGAAGTCCCCTTTCCTCCTGAGGGTCCCTGGGGGCCACCTAGCCCTCCTATTACCTCCAGTAAGCCCCATACAGCTGGATTGATGAGAGTACTCAAAGGCTACGCCCCCTTTCTACACCACTCTGCAAATGCGACTCCTGGTGCACTGCTGCTCAGGGGATGAAGTCCACTTTAGTCCTGAGGTCCTCAGGACACAAGAGGACCTCATGGCCCCACCAGCAATGCACCAAGAGCCGCATTTGCACAGTGGTGTAAAAAGGGGTGTGGTCTCAGACCACCTCTCAGCAATACCACTGTGTGGTGATTACTGGAGGTACCTGGTGAGCTAGTTGGCCCCTAGTGCCCCTCAGGAATAAAGGGGACTTCATCCCCCAAGTTAGAACGCACCAGGGGGTGCGTTTGCAGAGTGGTGCAGGGAGTGGGTGGGGCCTCCGGCGAGATGCCGGCTTTTCTTTTTTTTGTGCATTTTTAGAAGGGGGCTGTGTGGCCCCCCTTCTTTTAGTATTTTTTGGGCCTGGGGACCCCATATCCCATTGCCTGACCCATTTAAAAAAAATTGTTTTAACAAAAATGGGAAGGGGGCCCCGTGGCCCCCCTCCCATGGCTGATTTCGGTTCGGGGACCCCACCACCCAGGGCATGGCCACATATTTATTTAATTTTTCAAAATCATTTTTAAGGAGTGGGGATGTGCGGCCCCCCTCCTGAGGCCATTCTTGGCCCCGGGGACCTCATCCCCCAGGGCTTTGCCATTTTCTTTTTTTTCTTTATTTTTTATTTATTTCGAGCTCCAGGAGGGGGCCGTGTGGGCCGCCTCCCAACTAATTTAAGCCCTGGGGAGGTGGTGGTCCCCGGGCCCGGGGTCTGCAATGGACCCCCGCATTTAGAGTTTCAATGCTCCAGGGAGGTGGTGGTCTCTGGGGCAGTGTGGGGGGGCTCGAGCCCCCCCACACTTTGTTTTTGAATACAGTCCCCGGGGTGGGGGCAGTCCCTGGGGCTGTGGGGGGCAGCATGGCCCCCCACATTTATATCATGTAGCCCAGGGTAGGTGGTGGTTCCCGGGGCATGGAGGGGCCCGCGAAGCTCCCCCACCCAAAATAATGAAAAGCCCTGGGGAGGTGGCAGTCCCCAAGGCTTAGGGGGGCCTGAGGCCCCCGTCCTATGAGCAAATGTCCCTGGGAGGGAGCAGTCCCTGAAGCAGCTTGTGGGGGCAGGAGCCCCCCACACATTTTTCTAAAAAAGCCCCGGGGAGGTGGAGGTCCCCAGGGCTACGTGAGGGCCGCATGCCCCCGCATATGATTATATAAGCCCTGGGGAGGCGTCAGTCCCCGGGGCTGTGGTGGGCCCCGTTGGCCCCCGCTAATTATTTCGGCATTGCCCCCGGGACCTGGCCCATCCGGGGGCCTATAGATAACAATGCGCAAATTCGGCCGATTTTTTTTTTAATGCTTTTTTGGGCACTTGGGCTCCTTGTGGGACCCCTTGTTTGTACCCTGCCCCCCTTTCTTGTTTTTTTATGTTTTTTCACCCTTTTTATTGTGACTCGGTTACAGAGTCACAAGATGGCTGCCAACACTTCCTGGTTTGGAGTGTTGACAGCCAATCAGAATGAAGCTCGTGCCCGGGAGGGTTCACGAATCCTCCTCGGATATTTTTATTTTTTGAATTTCTGAGCAACTACTGAACGGATTTACACAATTTTTTTTAAAAACACACTTTTTAGACCAAGACCTACCTTTTTGCCAAATTTGGTTTAATTCCGTTCAGCAGTTCGGGCTGTAGCCTTGTCTAAAGTTTCCTATGGAAATTAACATGGAGAAAACGTCTATTGGGACCCCCCTTTTATCTTAGCCCCCGAATCACCCAGAAACTTTCAAGATAGGAGCTTACAGAACGCCCCATCAGTTTTGAAAATTTCTAGAAGATTCATCAACCGGCGCCAAAGATTTTGGCAAATCAAAAAAAAGGCTTTTCGATAATAGGTCCTAATTATAACTACCTACTGGCGATGGCCACTAGGTAATATATATATATATATATATATATATATATATGTAAGGAAATTTTTTCCGCTGAACGCCGCACGCCTGCCCATTAGCGTCGGTGCCTGCCGTGGTAGCGGCAACCACAGGAATGAGTAAAGTTCGATCCACAGGTAGGAAAGAGGCGGCACACCGTCCTGGTGTTCAAGGTATATTTAATCGCTCACAAAAACAACAACACGTTTCAGCCGAAAGACGGCCTTTGTCAAGTTGTTCGTGTGTTCCACAATGCCGATTTTAAAGCAAGACACGTCATCATAGACATAGAAAAAAATACATCGTAAATCTCATAAATAATTCATTAGTTCTGAGATTAAATAATTGCTGATTTTAAACATCAAATCATGAATTGCAAAGATTAAATACAAAAATAAATTAAGGGAAAATCGAAATCAGAAAACAGTTAGTGCTATTATCTTGTGCTCCAAATGGAAACATTGCATGGAAATGAAAAAAAGACTATAGTTCATCATAGCGAAACACACCATCATGTATAAGTTTCGTTCAACAATTAAGAACATAAAATGATCAAAGGGTATAATTACCCGTTTTGAAGCCATGATTCAACATAAGGGTACAATTTGGCATTTAACTGTAATTAAGATTTCTCCACTTGAAACGGCATTGCGGACACACTGAGTTGTTAAATACAAATTAGTGAAGTGTGTAGTGCAACAAAGAAGAGAGAGGACTGATAAGTAAGGAAGGTATCCGTTGTATAACAACTATTTCCATATCAAATCTCATTGGTAATCCGTGAAAGGACAATATGCATAATACGGTCCATTAACCCTAAATAGGGAAGGGATATAGGGAAATACCCTAAAATATAGGACAAGTGCCCAATAGTCTATTGTCACAGAGATCAGAAAAGATCACAACAAGCGTATTAAAATTATTTTTTGGTGGAATAATACAACCACAGATCAATATCTGTGCCAGCCCAAACATCAAATCAGTCACAAACATGTGCATACATTTTCAAAATCATACAAAATGTGAAAAATAAGAATAAATGTAAATATAAGTCAATGTATTTACAAGGTACAATATATCTCAGAGTACCTATCCAGAATCACGAAGCAAGCGTGATGCGTAAATGAAAACATATGTACACACAACGGACATATCATGGGTTGTAGAGGGTCTAGTTTGAATTAATGGCCAATGTGAGTATTAAGTTCCTCTTCCCTGTTTAATCCATACGGAGCCCTAGTGTTTAGGTCAATTATGTATCTTGATTCCAAAATACGTAGATGTGTTTCTCTGTCTCCCCCACGGATGTGCTTCAGTACTTTGTCTATTCCACAAAATTTCAGAAGTGCATTGTTGCTATTATGTGCAGTGTGGAAATGTCTCGCTATGGGATAGTTGAAATCCAAATTGGTTATAGCCTTTAGATGTTCGAGAATGCGTTTTTTTAGTTCGAGTTTGGTACTGCCAAAATAACGCATGTTGCAAGGGCATTCCAAAAGGTATACCACATAGTCTGAAGTGCATGTGATAAATTTCCTAATTGGTTTCTCCTTGCCATCCTGTGTCTTGTAGCTTCTACAGATTACAGAGTTCTTGCACGCTTTGCAGGAGTTACATTTATGGAAGCCATCCCTAGCATGTAGCCAAGTAGGATTAGATTCCATGGGCTGGTAACTTCTTACCAATTTATCTCTGAGTGATGGAGGTCGTCTATATGTCATTGATGGAGCTTGACCCACTTTATCCCCAATCACTGGATCAGCTTTTATGAGACCCCAGTGCTTGTTCAGTAAGGATTTCAATTTCCCAGATTTCACACTGTATGTGGTTATCATGCGAGGACCATCAGTGGATTCCTTTTTACTGGTTTGTTTATTGCCAAAGAGAACCTCACTGTATGTAGTGGCTGCTAATTTATCAGCAGCTTGTGTCAAAATTTTGTTCTTTGTACCCCCGTTGCCTAAATCTAGTTATCATGGTATTTTTCTCCATATTGAACCCATCATCTGTATTACAGTTTCTACGGGCTCGTAGAATCTCCCCATAAGGGATACTCCTGATAAGAGAAGGGGGGTGATGACTGCGGGCATGCGTTTCCCGATGTTTCCTTTCTGAAAAGGGCAGTGGTGAGTTTATTATTGATATTGTCAACAGTTATTCTTACATCTAAGAAATCACATGAGGTTTCACTGATGGAATGGGTGAAGCTTTAATTCAAATCATTGGCAGATAATGCCTCAATGAACTCCTGGGCTAGATCTATACCTCCGTCCCAGATGATAAAAAGATCGTCTATAAATCTTAGCCATAAGGGAACGTGATTTGTAAATTTCTCAAATGTCTCACTCCAAACCACTTGCTCCTCCCACCACCCAAGGAAGAGATTTGCCAAGCTCGGGGCAAAACAAGTGCCCATAGCAGTGCCTGTTCTTTGTCTATATAATGTGGTATCGAATATAAAAATATTCTCTTGTAGACAGAAAAGCATCATCTCTATCAACATTAAGGAATGATTCAACATCTCCAACGGTTGGCGTTGTAAATAATACATGCAAGCTTGGACTCCCTGCAATTGGTCAATGCATGTATACAGTGAGCATACATCAAGGTAGGAGCTGAACGGAGCGCCCCATTAGTTTTGAAAATTTCACGAGGATTCGTCAACCGGCGCCAAAGTTATTCAAAATAGAATTTTGAGATTTCCTATGGAAACTAGGTTGTAACTATAACTATCTACTGGCGACCGCCAGTAGATAATATATATATATATATATATATATATATATATATATATTACCTACTGGCGGTCGCCAGTAGGTAGTTATAGTTAGGACCCTGTTTCCATAGGAAATCCGCAACATTCTATTTGGAATAACTTTGGCGCCGGTCGACGAATCCTCGCGAAATTTTCAAAATAGGTGGGGCGCTACGCTCCGCTCCTACCCTAAAAGTCTCGGGGGGATTCGTCAAGCAGGGGCCGAGAAAAAAGGGGGGTCCCAAAACGCGTTTTCCCCATGCATTTTTCCATAGGACCTTTAGACACAGCTACAGCCCGAACGGCTGAACAGAATTACTTGAAATTTGGCAGAGAGGTAGCCATAAGGTCAAGGAAGTGCCTTTTGCAGGTCTGGTGTAAATCTGTTCAGTATTTCCTGAGAAAATAGCATTTAAAAGCATATATATATGTGGGCGGAGCCGAACCACACATCTCATCCTGAGATCTGATTGGCTGTCAGCACTTCATCCAAGAAGTGTTGGCAGCCATCTTGGGACCAATATACATGATAGCACCTCATTAAAAAGCATTGCAGTTAATAGAAGGTTTTAAGACTTTAGTTACATTATAAATCATTTGTTGATGGTACCATACTCATTTTAGGAATTGTGGTATGTTCTAAGGTGATTTCACCATGTGAAAAAGCCTTCTGCTGGGATATCATGATTGAGAGAAAAATATTTTCTCATGCTTTTACCACAGAGGTTTGGAAGGTGATCTATAGGCTAAACTGAGAGCTTATTTTCTGTAAATTCACATTATCTTTCTCAGTCATGTGAGAATGAAGTCTGACATTCTCAGTAAAACATGTACATCCAACAAGGGCAGAGACTGTCACTTGATTCCTTTGTGTTCTACTGCAGCTTCCCAGAGTGTTCCAAAGAACTACTAGAGCGCTAACAGTCCTACTTATGATAAACGTATGGCACACCTGAAGCCATCTTGCTTGGATTAAAGTGGTAACTCTTAAAACATTTAATTTAAAAAGGAACAAAATGAGGGGGTTCATTTTTCCATAAAAAGTATGATTAGTGCTGCAGAAAGAAAAATTAGGGCACATTTTGAGTGACTTCTCAAATCCTCTTCTATTTCATTAAAAAATTCTGACATGCAGACTGAAACATGCACTTTCAATACCAGCAGCAGTTTTCCCTGGTGAGCAGTAGCTTTACTACAGTGATCTAATGAGCAAAAAGAGTGCTAACATTCTGAATTTATGGCAAATGTGTGACACATCTGAATGCCTTCTTGATGGAATCAAAGTAAAAAACTGAAAGTATTTCCTACTGAGGAGACTGCAGTAAATGAGGAAATTAGGAAACTTCATAACAAATAAGTCTCCCAAGATGGCCACCAGAGACAAAAGAGCCCAAATGTAGCCCAAATATCACCCAGATGTAGCCCAAGTATAGCCCAATGACAGAATGTCCCAGAATGTTCTTAAAAACAACTAGAGCGCTTACTGTCTTCATTATGACAAAAGTAAGGCACACCTGAAGCCATCTTGATTGGAATAAACTGGTAACACTTAAAACATTTAATTTAAAAAGGAACACAATGAGGAGGTTCATTTTGCCATAGAAATTATGATTAATGCTGAAGAAAGAAAATGAGGGCACATTTTGAGTGACTTCTCAAATCCTCTTCTATTTCATTAAAAAATTCTGACATGCAGACTGAAACATGCACTTTTAATACCAGGAGCAGACTTCCATGGTGCAGTAGTTTTACTACAGTGATCTAATGAGCAACTAGAGTGCTAACATTCAGAATTTATGGCAAATGTGTGACATATCTGAATACCTTCATGATGGAATCAAAGTAAAAAACTGAAAGCATTTCCTACTGAGGAGACTGCAGTACATGAGGAAATTAGGAAACTTCATAACAAATAAATCTCCCAAGATGGCCACCGGAGACAAAAGAGCCCAAATGTAGCCCAAAATCACCCAGATGTAGCCCAAATAGAGCCCAATGACAGAAGTGTGCAAAACACTTATTATTTTGTGTTTTTGCAGTGTTATATGGTGCAGACTTGTCAGGTATTGGAGTGCTTTACATGAGCATTGGTTACATCACACAAGAACAAATTCATTTTGGTTGTAGACATGGGGAGACTAAGTGATTTGACCAGAATCACAGAATGTCGAGCTGAAGCAGAAACTTCAACCTGGTTCCCCAGTTGCAAAGTCTGCAGTTCTGGAAGTAACACCACATCCTCTTCCCTAAGTGCAACATTTAATCAAGTGGTCAACTGGATAAAAAAACATAAAGATAACAAATAATTTAAAAGTGCTTTGTCGCTATTTGAAAACTCAGAAAATATGTCCTTATTTTAGTCTTTTAGAGCACTAACCATAATTTTGATGCCAATAAGACCCTCTCATATATGTAATTTCTAAAGGAAATGCTCTAGGTATTACAGTTTTGATTACATCAAGATGATGTCAGGCGTTCCACACTTTTGTAATAAATATAGAATGTTAGCAATCTAGTTGTTCATTAGGATACTGTTGAGAGGCAGAGGCCAGGGGCACGGACTCTGAAAATTGAAGGCAGGTAGGAGGGTGCAAAGGCAACAATTTAACCACACTGAGCAGGCAGGAAGGGCCGTGGAAGCACAACAGACTATGGAGGGCAGTGGAAAGGGGGGCAGGGGCAACAAACCAACAATACAGGACTTGCAAGAGAGGCTGTTGGAGGGAAGATCTATTACGGGTCAAGGAAGCTAGGGGCGGTCCCCAGATCCCCGGGAGCCACCACAGAACTGAGCAGGAGAGTGAGTCAGGGACAAAAGGGGCACCTTAATTTGAGCCGGGGTGCCTAGGAACGCTTGCTCCAAAAATGAAGAAAACAGACATATGAGACATGGATTTGGAGGCAGAATACAATGGCAGTTTAATGAGAAGATGCAACTACAAAGAAACCGCAGAATAGAGACATAAAGTACAACATACAGAATCCAGATAATCATACAGCTGTCATAATATTCTCTGTATCTCAATTAATGTACTGACAGAGAGAGAGAGAAAACACATCTATAAATGCATCATGAGAAACAAGTTACACCAAGGAAAATGTTACCTAGGAACACTCACGTTTACTCTTAGAGCAAGCATTCTGCAATTACAATACAAAATCTTTTAAATGCAAAAGTAAAGAGAACAATGGTTAAACATAACATGACATTTCATATAGGTAAAATAGAATAAGATACTTCAAGCAAAGCAGAGCAAGACATTTTAAGCAAAGGAAGACAAGAGCTCCCAGCTCTTGGGGAAAACCTGCACTGCCTGTTAACCTACATACAGACGGCGAGGTAGTCCGTCGATATCTGTGGGTGCTCCCTTTTTATATCATTTTGTGGGCTCCTTTGCACGCTACATCTACCTACGTATGCTACCCAAAAGCTTCGTCTGCAGATTTTACCAGACATTTCGTCATTTACCCACTTAATGCTGACAATGGACTGGGTGAAAAGGTCAGTCTCTCAGGCCAATCGCTTATCGTAAGTTCCATAGAGCAAGCAGAAAATAATGGGTATTGTACGGGAATTCAATATATTCATGTATAAAATCTCCTCAGTTCTCCTAACTTGACGCTCTGCGGTTGCCACTTCCTTAAAAGCGGGAAACCTGCCCAGGAAGCAAGTACCAGTCCAGGATGCAGCCTACTGTATGTCGACAGCTTCAGGGGGATGTTGAACTTTGATACCGAGCACGGAGCACTCGGGTAGGGTGGGGGCTACTAGTTTGGATCAGAAGGCCTCGCAGACCTGCCTTCAGACTGCTATACACTAAAATTGCAGAGCTATGGTCAATTTAACAAAGAGGCCTACATATTGAACAGAAGGGCCTCCACAGGGGTTTTATGCTGGCTGAGTGGTAAGGATGTCTCAGGATAATTATATAGCAACACAGGACCCGCTGGTCAATTTAATACGGCCTACAAATGCAGCTGGCAGGGCAAGGACAAGGGTCTCATACTTCAGGTGTGGACAGAACGGGCCAAGGGCCCCCTGTGATACAAAATCTACCCTCCTTCAAGGCTGTGGCAATGTAATAGACCATTGTGGGCAGAAGGAAGAGGCAATGGTAGTACAACCATACATGCCAACAGACCCGATTCAGCCAGGAAACGTCCAATGTTTTTAAGCTCAAATGGGCTTTATTTGATCTGTCTCCTGTCTACAATATCCTCTTTTTCAATGTAACTCAAAGGGGAAAATCAATACCCCAGTTTTTTTTCAAAATCTCCCTCTTACCAAGTTCAAAATGTTCGCAAGTATGGTACATTGGATCATGGAAGGAAATGGGATAGGGACATGGACTTGGATAACAGAGGACAGGAGGGACATGGAGAGGTGCACCAAACTGACCCTGCAGGGCAGGCATCAGGGTTTGCAGCAGCACAATACACCGCACAGGGCATGCAGGACGGGAGTGCAGCACAACAATCCATAGAAAGCAAGAGGGAGGGGACAGGACCATGCACATGGACAACAGAGAACAGAGGGGCAAGAGGCAATGGTAGCTAGCTGACCATAATGGACAGACAGGAGAGAAAGCTGCAGTATAACAGACCACAAAGGGCAGGAGGGACGGATCAGGGGCATTACAATGGAACAGACAAGCCAGGAGGGAGGGAGTAGGGCTGGGGGCAAGGGGGCAGGGCAGGAGCAGCAAGATAGCCATGGAGGTCAGGCAGGATGGGCACTAGAAGCAAGACACACCATGAAGAGCAACAGTGAGACTGTGATGGCATACACACAGACCATGGAGGGAAGGTGGGAGGGGGTCAGGGGCAGCTAACTGACCACACAGGGAAGGTGGGAGGGGCCATGGCAGCACAGAAGACCATGCATGGCAAGTGGGAGGGTTAGTGGCAGCACAATGGCTATGATGGGCAAGAAGGAGGGTGGAGGGGCATGCACAAAGGACGATGGAGGATAGAAGGAAGGGTCAGGACCTGTGCACAGACAAGAAAGTTCAGGGGAAGGGACCTCACAACAGACCACACGGGGCAGGCAGGAGGAGCAGTTGCAGCACAACAGACCAGGGAGGGCAGAAGGGTGTGGCAGTACAATGGACCATGTAGGACAGGAGGAAGAGGATAGGGGCATGGCATGTGGACAGGCAGGGTGGAGGTGGCAGGGACAGGTTACAGTCATCTGACAATGCTAGGCAGGTGGGAGGGGAGTGGCAGCTCAACAGAACACTCAGAGTAGATAGGAGTGGCAGGTCCATGGGACATGGTGGGCAAAAAGGATGGAGCAGGGGCATGCACAAAGACATCGGAGGGCAGGGGGAAGGAGAATAGGGGCAGCAAGCTAAGCACAGAGTTTAAGCAGGAGGTCAATGATGGGGCATAGAATTGGGCAATGGAGGGCAGGAGGAGTGGACTGGTACATCATACTAAATTGAGGGCAGTGGCAGCACATCAGACCATGCATGGCAGGAGGGAGGAGGCTAGTCCATGGATTCACACAACAGAGGATAGGGAGGAAGGGGATGGGGCAGCAAGCTAACTGTTCAGAGAAGGCGGGTATTAGGAACTTTATTGTTTTTAAAACATTGTGTCTGTGCGAACTACTTAAAATATGAACAAGTATGCAGCATAATCTCACTTTTATTCAGGAAGAAGAGGACGTTTGTGACTGTGACTCCGGGCTCACTTGGCAGAAACACCCCCTGACCCTCCACCCCCTATCGCAAAATGTAATGCCCGTGAAAAGGGTAGGTGAACACAGTGTTATATAGAACATAGTCCTGAGAGCACGATTGAAAATGAAAACTAGATATAGTGTATGGTATAAACTATGCACCAAAAAGTGTGATATAAGATGAACCGGGCGTGAAATATAATATGCAATACATTGTGCGCAATGACAGATTCATTGGAGAGCGCGAGATAGCACAGGCACTAGCGCGTGCTATGCGATATGCGCCTTGGAGTGTAATATGCACAGGGCAGTGTTGTGTAACCTAACTAGTCTCTAAAGTTGTAATATAAAATATGTGCTGGGGAGTGTAACGTTGCATATGCACTGTGACAAAGATATGGATCCCAGATTGTAATATGTATGGCATAGCACTGTGCGTTATAACATAGGCATCGAGAAAGGCACGTTAGATGGGGCAATATAACCCGTGCGAAGACAAGTGTGGCATGACATATTCACGGGGTGGTGTTACAGTGCACATGGGCTAGAGAGTGTCATAGCATATGCACTAGCTAGTGGAATACAACACAGAGGTGTGTGGCACTCGGCAGGCAATGGTGGGTGTAACACAGCATTGGGCTCTGTCAGGAGCACGCTGTGACTCTCAAGTGATGTTCGTCCCCTTTCCAGAGAGTAAAATAAAAAGTATTACACATCCGGCAGTGGATGTGTGTTTTATTAACCGTGAGGGGGGTTTCTTGCATAGTTTTGGTCGAATTTTTGTCGAATCCCCTTTGAATGGCTTGGTGTGCATGTGTATTAAATGTGCCCGTCAATAGCTACCCATGTTTGTATAAATAAACGACAAGGGTGTCTACCAGGATTAGGCACGGTAGGGCATCAGACATGTCAGAGCTTCACTAGTGGTGTAAATACATTCCACGTGGATTCATTGCATGCATAGTCGCCTTTTAATGAATATCACGCAAATCGTCATGGTGATAGGTACGTACGGTTTGTCCAGCATGTCCTAGGTGTGTCTATAAATATATATTTTTTAAAAATAATAAAAAACAGTGGCCAGCCCTGGGGATTGGGGTCAAAAAAATATAATTAGGAGACTGGCCCTGGGGGATGGGGTCATCAGGGCCAATAAATTAGAATAAGATGGGGAACCAAACAGCCCCCCTTCTTAAAAAACTAAAATAAATAAAAGACTGGCATCGTGCCGGAGGCCATGCCCCCTCCGTGCAGCACTCTGCAAACGCGCCCCCAACAGGCATCTCCAGTATGCGCCAGGGAGCTGCGCTGCAGCCAGGTGTTCTGAGGCCAAGCCCCTTTTTACACCTCTCTGCAACGCAGCTCTGTGGCGCTTACTGGAGGTACCTAGTGGTCTAGTTTGACCCTAGGGACCCTTAGGATTCAGGGGGACTTAATCTCTCAACTTAGAACAGCCACAGGGCGCGTTTATACAGTGGTGAAGGGAGGGGACGGGGCCTGAGGTGACGTGTGCAAACACGCACTATGGCACGTTTTAAATTGGGGATATAATTTCCCTTCAATACTGAGGGCCCCTGGGGGCTAACTAGCCCACCAAGTGCTTCCAGTAAGCGCCACTGAGCTGCATTGCAGAGAGGTGGTCCAGGCCGTGCCACTTTTTACACCTCTCTGCAACGCAGCTCTGTGGCAATTACTGGAGGTACCTAGTGGGCTAGTTGGACCCTAGGGACCCTCAGGATTCAAATGAACTTAATCTCCCAACTAAAAATGGACACAGGGCGTGTTTACACAGTGGTGAAGGGAGGGGACGGGGCCTGAGTTAACGTGTGCAAAAACGCCCTGTGGCCTGTTTTAAGAGGTAGTTTTAATCCCCATGCCCTATTATACACTAGGGGCTTACAGAGGAGGTCATGCTAATCACAGGGGGACCCCAACGCATAATGTTCCCTAGTGTATGCAGGTGTTTTCACTGTATTCTAAGTGTCTTTTAACATAGCACTGGCTCTAGGACTGGTTAGTCAGACTCAGTTACCACCAGTATCCGTCTGAAAAAGTTGAGGGTACAGGAGGATTTTGCAACAAGGCTTCTTTCTGCTCTTCTTTTTGTTCTTTCTGCACGTTATCCTTCTTCCTGCACTTATCTTCGTATTTGAGGACTTCTGTTGCTTCTTTCTGAACTTCTTTTGTTTCTTTCTGTGCATTTTTTCTTCTTTCTTCACATGTCCTATCTCTGTAGGCATAGTTAGAAATTATCATTTAAAAAACCTTTGAAATTCACAGAAAAAACCATAGGTTTCAGGCACGTTATAGTTAGGAATTAGCATTTAAAAAACCTCAGAAATTCACTGAAAAAACCATAGGTTTCAGGGGTGTTATAGTTAGCTGGACTTTTCACTTGTACAAAACCATTGAAATTCCCCCGTTATAGTTAGTTCAGCTAACTATAACTCGCGCGCCCGCAATGCACTGCTGATGACGTCACATATTACATCACTCATGACATGGTCAGTGACATCACTCATGACATCACTGATGACATCTCAAATGACATCACTGATGACATCACTGATTACATCATCCTTGTGATAGAGTGGCAGACCTCCTCTCACCCTAATATAACCTTTGATACACACATTCAAAAATAGAGACTAAAATTTTCAAAACAATGGACATACCAATACCAGTTACAACAACCTCTTCAGTAATTCTAAGATCCACATACACATCCACTCATTCACCAACAGTCCTATACAGTCACTCATACATGTACTCACTCATCATATGTACTCATACACCTATACATCCTGTTACACAATGCCACTCATCCATAGAGTTACTCACACACATAGTCACTCATGCTAATAAAGAATCAAACATACATTTACTTGCATATACAGTTATACACACACCACCATACTTACTTCTACGGAAACTTACACATACTTAGTCTTTTAAACAATCACTTATAGAAACACATACTTATTCATACAGGAACTCTTTCAATCGCTCACTCTCACATATACTCACATATATACACGAATAGTCACATATACTAGTTTAAAACATATGTAGTTACTCATAAAGACACTATTGAGACAGTCATTCACTCACTAACACACCCATACACACACTCATCCACCCATACAGTCCTGCACACATGCTGTGTTCAACACATACAAACAGTGAGTCACTCATTCATGCACCTATGCACTACGTAATACCCCCCACCGAACCATGCAGACACTCAGACTGATACTCAAAAAACCAACTAATAACCTATATAGACACCCATGTAGCTACTCACCAACCCATGCAGCCACTTATACACAAAGTGAGAGACTGATACAGATATTTACATATTTAAACATTACTCACTAAGCCATGTATTCACTATGATACACTTAATCAGTCAGTTACACAATCAATTTTTCAAAAACAAATCATCCATTTAGACACTTATATACCCATTTATTCTTCCATCGACCTTGAGATATACATATATAAAACATATTTAATTTTCAGAAAAACACACATTCACTGGATGATGTCATCAGTGATGTCATCAGTGATGTCATTTGAGATGTCATCAGTGATGTCATGAGTGATGTCACTGACCATGTCATGAGTGATGTAATATGTGACGTCATCAGCAGTGCATTGCGGGCGCGCGAGTTATAGTTAGCTGAACTAACTATAACGGGGGAATTTCAATGGTTTTGTACAAGTGAAAAGTCCAGCTAACTATAACACCCCTGAAACCTATGGTTTTTTTAGTGAATTTCTGAGGTTTTTTAAATGCTAATTCCTAACTATAACGTGCCTGAAACCTATGGTTTTTTCTGTGAATATATATATATATATATATATATATATATATATATATATATATATATATATTCACTTAAAAAACCATAGGTTTCACACATGTTATAGTTAGCTGGGCATTTTCCTCATGAAAAACCAATGAAATTCCCCCGTTATAGTTAGTGCAGGCAACTATAACTCACGCGACCGTAATCCGCTGCTGATGACGTCAGATATTACATCACTGTATTTACACATTTATATACCCATGTCTTCTTCCTTTTTTTTTGAGCTATACATATATTTATTTATTTTTTTTCAGAAAGACACATATGTCATCAGTGATGTAATATCTGACGTCATCAGCAGCGGATTACGGTCGCGTGAGTTATAGTTGCCTGCACTAACTATAACTGGGGAATTTCATTGGTTTTTCATGAGGAAAATGCCCAGCTAACTATAACATGTGTGAAACCTATGGTTTTTTAAGTGAATTTGCAAGGTTTTTTAAATGCTAATTCCTAACTATAACGTGTGTGAAACCTATGGTTTTTTCAGTGAATTTGTACGGTTTTTTAAATGCTAAGTTACTTTACGCCGTTCATGCGCGCACGGTGGGCACGCGGTGCGCTTTGCGCACCGCGCGCCCACTTCACGCAGTTCGTTCCGTGCGCGCACGGTGAGCACGCGGTGCGCTTTGCGCACCTCGCGCCCACTTTACGCAGTTAGTGCCGTGCACGCACGGTGCACTTTGCGCACCGTGCACGCACGGTGGGCACGCAGTGCGCTACGTGCACCGATCGCCCACGTTACGCTTAATGGGCCATGTACGCACGGTGCACTTCGCGCTCCGTCCGCACAAGGAGGACACATGATACGCTTTGTTGTTAAGGGTTGTGGGATACTTTGTTTGTTATGTAATTGGCCATTCTCACATGCTGTGCTGCTCACAGCATGTGCACACGGGGGGTTGATATTGCAATTTTATTTTAAAACATATATACCGTGCGCGCACGCTGCGCGAACCTCGCAGAATTTTTTTCATTTCGATTAAATTTTTTAAATTGCCCTTGCTAGGGGGTCAGGAACTGTTCAGCTTGCCCCCTTTACATGTTTTCTCCTTTATGTTTCAACACCCTCTCAGTGCGAGAGACAAAATGGCGGCCGACACTTCCTGGTTTCGACCGATTCGAATGTTTACTAAGATGTAACAACCAATCAGAAGTGCGCTCGCGGACGGCCGAGTGCGCGCACTCTGCGCGCACGCTGCGCGCGTACAGATATATATATTGATTTAAATGCTATTTTCTCAGAAAATACTGAACAGATTTACACCAAACCTGCAAAAGGCACCAAACGGACCTTATGGCTACCTCTCTGCCAAATTTCACGTAATTCTGTTCAGCCGTTCGGGCTGTAGCTGCGACTAAAGCCCCTATGGAAAAATCCATGGGGAAAACGTGTTTTGGGACCCCCCTTTTTTCTCGGCCCCCGCATGACGAATCACCCTGAGACTTTCAGGGTAGGAGCGGAGCGGAGCGCCCCATTAGTTTTGAAAATTTCACGAAGATTCGTCAATCGGCGCCAAAGTTATTCAAAATAGAATTTTGAGATTTCCTATGGAAACTCGGTCCTAACTATAACTATCTACTGGCGACCGCCAGTAGATAATATATATATATATATATATATATATATATATATATATATATATATATATATATATATATATATATATATATATATATTTCCGTAACAATCCCGCTTCACCTGCGAAACAGGCACTGACACACTGGTTGAATGTTAAAGGTTATCTAATAAGAAAAAGGCTCCTGACATGTTTCGGTGGCAACTACCACCTTATTCACATAACTCGGCGCCATTAAGGGAATAGTTTATATAACCATGGCAACCATGACACCATCAGAGAGAGCAAGAACATTGCTCAAATTAGAATTGTTTCAAGCACATAAAATGAATAACTTATAAAGCCAAAACTCAAAACAATAACAACAATTGTTTTAATGTATCTCAGCCTCATAATGCATATTTACATGAGGTAAATAACATACCAAACAGATACACCATTGTATATCAAAGAATGCCACTTGTGTATATCATAGTGATTTCTTAACTCTGTGAAGGACCCCTTCTAAAGCTACTGCCCCAGTGGGCTTATTCCAGACTACTTAGGGTCTGATTACGATGGCGGAAGGCCAGCCGCCGACAGCCTGTCGGTGGCGGACCCTCCGCCATCATGCTGCTGTTTTCCCCGCCCAATTATGATGGCAGGGGGACTCGTTGGTTCGGAACGGTGGTCGTAAAGTCCGCCCGCCACGGTTCTGACAGGCGGTCCTTTTTTCCGACCGCCTGTCGAACCAAACATTGCCCAACTTTGCGGTGGTGCAGATTATGATATCCCTTTCCGCCATTCGTTTTGCGACAGACAATCCGCAGCAAAATGAATGGCGGAAATGGATTTGGAGGCCCGTAGTGGGCCCCACTTCATCTCTGGGCCTGGAGCAAGGGCTCTGGAGGCCACCTATGGTGCCCCCTACATATCCCTGCACCAAGTGGCAGGCACAGCATGATGCCTGCCACGTAGTGCAGGGATATGCAAGTGCCTTTTTCTGGGCATTGTCGCGGGGGATGCTGACTGCATCCCTGCCACAATGTTAGGGATAGGGCCTGCGACCGCCACGGTGGTGGTCGCATCGTAATGCAGTCATGGGTAGGCCGCCTTGTAGGCGGTTTGTCCCACTACCGCAACAATGGCAATCAGACGAAAGTCAGACCGCCATCATAATGACCCCCTTAGTCTCTAGAGTGTATCTTATATGGTATTATAAATACCCAATTCCAATAGGCTGTGTGTGCGACATAATACCTAGACAAAGTGTCCAATCTAACATACACACACATCCTAATATAGGTTCTACCTCAAACATAGTTGTATGAGCTGGAACCAAATTCATTGTATATTGCCAATGAAAAATATATCTACGTAAAATTGCACAACAGCATAGCATATCTGTTTGCTAATGAGCGGTAGAGTAATTACAAATGTACAAAAATATCTTTTTCTGAATTCAATTCATGCGGAACTTTGCTATTTAACATAAGTATATATCGTGATTCCAGTTCCCTGAGTTGTAACTCCCTATTTCCAACCCAAGGGTTTTTATGGATCGCATCTATCACATAGTACACTAATTCACTAGCATTGCCCTGATGTTTCTCATGGATATGTCTTTCTACAGGACAGGTGTTGTCTTTCTTTGTTATGGCTCTGAGATGTTGCAATATCCTTACATGAACCATGTGTTTCGGACATGTGCACTGTAGCACATAGACTACATACTCGCTCCTACAGTTAAACACCCTTTAAATCATGATAGGTGTTCTATGCAGGGATGTCTGAATGGTCTTTGTTTTACATCCATAGCGACAAGCTTTACATTTTAGACATCAAGCTCTTAACCACTCTGCTCTGTTCTTATTTTGAGGGTAATTCTGAACTAATTCATTGTGCATCGATTTCCCACTTCTAAATGATATTAGCGGAGTGTGGGTACGTCTTGTCCTATTACTGGATTACTTTTAATCAAATTCCAATGTCTGTGCAGTGTGTTACGTAGTCTCATATGATAGGCTGAATAGCCTGTGATCAAACAAATATGGCTGATGTTCTGTGCTTGTGGCTTATCTTTGTGTGTGTTAAATAAGAGCTCTTCTCTCTTGTTGGATTTCACCTTCTCTTTGGCTGACTTTAAGACATCGTGCCTATCTCCACGCGCAAGGAGTCTCGTGTGTTGATCATTCTGTACTTCTTCTAGAGTTTCCACACTACTACAATTGCATTTCATGCGCAGGTTTTCTGCATACGGGATGCTATTTTTCAGTTTAGTCAGATGGAAACTACTGGCATGAAGTATAGAGTTACCTGATGTAGGTTTTCTATATGTCTTGGCATGTATTCTGTTATCCTTTATGTATACAGTAAGATCCAAAAAGTGTACTTCCTCCTTACTGATGGCATGTGTGAATGAGAGATTTAGGTCATTGCTATTGAGTTTTTTGCAAATGTTCTGCTAGACTCTGATGACCCCTTCCATAAGATAAATAGGTTATCAATATATCTGATCCATAGGACAATATTTTCTGACCATTCTCTCGCATAGTCCACCTGAAGTGCCTGCTCCTCCCACCAGCCCATATGCAAATTCGCAAAGCTGGGGACAAAGCAGGTACCCATGGCCGACCCCTGGAACTGTCCATATGTCTGTTTTTCAAAAAGGAAGAGGTTATTTTCAAGGCACCACTCAGCCATATCTAATAGCATGTGTGTATGTTGGTGAAGATGTATGGGCCTAGCGTCTAAATAATGTTTTAAGGCTCTTTTACCGTCTGAATGTCTGATACTCATGTACAGTGCCATAACATCTATAGTCATGAGGACATTTGAATCGTCCCAAGTAATATCATATATCCTGCGCAAGAAGTCACCTATATCCATTGTAAAAGAGGGCAAGGCACGGACATGTTCTTGGAGGAAATAATTGATATACCTTGAGGTATTTTCAAAAATCCCACCTATTGCCAAAATGATGGGTCTGCCAGGCGGGTTTGAAGCATTCTTATGGACTTTTGGAGTCAGGTATAGGATGGGAGTGATTGGATAATCTACCTTAAGATAAGGAAATTCATTCTGGGAAATCAAACCAAGGCCTCTCCATTTATATAAATCAGTATGAAATGTCTCTTTGGTTTCTTTTAAACATGTAGGGCCCGATTAACAGAACTAACTTAAGACAAAATCCTAAACTTACTACCATTTTCGTATTCACAGAAGGCATTTACTCATTTTGGTATTCACAGAAGACACTTACTCACTTCGGTATTCACAGAAGTTAGGAGTCCTAACTTTAGGACACCTAAATGCCTTCTGTGAATACCGAAAGTCTTAAAATTAGGATTTTTCTCAGTTTAGGAGTCCTAAAGTTAGGACTCCTAACTTTACTACTACTAAACTGAGAAAAATCCTAATTTTAAGGCTTTCGCTATTCACAGAAGGTATTTAGGAGTCCTAAAGTTAGGAGTCCTAACTTTACTACTATTAAATTGACAAAAATCCTAATTTTAAGACTTTCGGTATTCACAGAAGGCATTTAGGAGTCCTAAAGTTAGGAGTCCTAACTATACTACTACTAAAGTGAGAAAAATCCTAATTTTAAGGCTTTCGGTATCCACAGAAGGCATTTAGGAGTCCTAAAGTTAGGAGTCCTAACTTTACTACCACTAAATTGACAAAAATCCTAATTTTAAGACTTTCGGTATTCACAGAAGGCATTTAGGAGTCCTAAAGTTAGGAGTCCTAACTATACTACTACTAAACTGAGAAAAATCCTAATTTTAAGACTTTCGGTATTCACAGAAGGCATTTAGGAGTCCTAAAGTTAGGACTCCTAACTTCTGTGAATACCGAAATGAGTAAGTGCCTTCTGTGAATACCAAAATGAGTAAGTGCCTTCTGTGAATACCAAAATGGTAGTAAGTTTAGGATTTTGTCTTAAGTTAGTTCTGTGAATCGGGCCCAATGGGTTCACTTTGCAGTAGCAATCTTTTTCCTGTAGTTGTCTATAAGCCTCATTCTTGCGCATTTCAATGGGCCATAGGACAATATTGCCGCCTTAGTCTGACCATCTCACTACTACATCAGTTCTGTCTTTCACCTTTTTCATAACCTTTGTATATCTGAGTCTTACATTCGAATCTAGGCTTAAAGACTTCTGAATTGATGTAATAGCAAGCTGTTTAAAATCAAAAATTACTGTTTCAGAAAAGATATCTAATGAATCTCTAGGCATCATAGGTAAAAAGACAGACTTAGGTTTAAAGGGAATTCGTACACTGCCAAAAATGTCCATCACCATAGCTGCTGCCAACTCACTAGTCCATCTGTTGACATTTTCTTGCTGTATCTCACTTTGCAATTGATCAATTTCATGTCACAGTTGCATGTCTTTTACTACTAGGTTACTCATCCATTAAAGGTTTAGATTCTCATCCGATAGCTGAATAGGTCTACCTTTGAAGTTCTTATGTAATTTGAGTTTTTTCACAAATTTAAAGAAGTCTATTCATGTTTGCCCATAGTCAAAATTGGTGGGTGAACAGTACGAAAGTCCTAATGATAAAACTCTTCCTTCTTCCTCACTTAGGGCATCATTAGGATGGCAGGCGGACATCCTGACGTAAAAAGGGACTGCCCACCATAAGTGCGGCAGTCCCGTGGGGGTGATTAGGATGCGCCTGCCACACTGGCGGGCACATCCTGCATTTTTAACATTGCGGCGGGCGGTGCTTTCAGCATCCCCCGCCGCAATGCCAAAATTGCATGTTGTGCATATGCATGCACAACGTGGCAGGCACCGCGCGGTGCCTACCATGTTGTGCATGCACATGCAGGGGTGTACCATAGGTACCCCCATGTGCCCCCCCACCGCCCCAACATCCTGGGGCCCGCAACTGGCCCCCAACTTCCAAATCTGCATGCCTTTCCGTGGCGACTACGCCGCCACTGAAAGGCTACCCCCCGCCAGCATCCTGATATGGATGGCGGTGTCTAGCAGATACCGCCACAATATTAAACCCTTTTCCGCCCGGTCGACGAGTCGACTGGGCGGAAAAGCGGCGGACGGTCTTGCCGTCCGCTGCGATACCCCCCACCATACTAATATGGTGGGGGGAAATAGGTGGGGGGCGGGGAAGGATGTAGGGCGGATCGCCAACGCCATGCGGGTGGTGGTGATCCGCCCTACATCCTAATGGACCCCTTAGTTCCATAGTGGTGAGATTTATTACTGTATTTAATGTATCCAATATAATACTTACAAACAAAATACAAATAAAAATGGTAATTAACGTAAATAATAAAATGGATATTTAGCAATTTTTCAAAACAATATTGAAAATGTTCCCAAAATAAATTTGAGTAATTTGCACTCAATAACTTAGAAGTGAATTTGTAAATTTAATGCATTAAAAAAATATATATTTAAAATACTTACCAGCCTACTCCAATACAAACACAACACCCTATTAAAAAAAATCCAAGATATATTTTTAGAAAATTCAAAAATGTTATGATGTATAAAATGCACACAAACATTTCACTAAAATGATAATTGATTGTAAAATTCATTGTAATACTTTAAAATGCACAGAATTCGTTTGCATACCATAATTAATTAATAGAAATAAATAACATAATTATTCAATTATAATTTTATAAATATATAAACAATTTATAGCATATTATGAAATATATATTTTAAACCACTTCCTATACTATTCACTTACAAACCCAATAACCTTCCAAAAAATAAAAAAGAAGTAAATAAAATTTATTTATCTAAATATGTTAGTAATTCCCCACAAAAAACGTTGCTACAAAGACACAAACAAATATCATTAAAATTCTACAAGTTTAAAACAGTAAAACTAATAACAATTGCAAAAAAATCTAAAACAGACAATATACACAATGATATTACATAAACAATATTAAATACTTCAACATTTTAACAAGATATGTTTTTTGTGCATCACATATCACAAATAGTACGTAGATTAGCACAGTTAAAAAGATATCCTTACTTATGATATTATATCCCACAATATTACTGTCATCACTGTACTTTTATTGTCATCACAGTATTTTTTAATAATGCTTCTCCAGAGAAGGCTTCCTTGAGTTTGTTTTTCTACAAAATCATACATAATATCTTTGTTCCTCCTGAACGCACTGAAACATTGAAATTCCTCTGGAGCAGAATATAAATCCTTGAGTGAAGGGAAGATGCAATTAGTAAATACAAATGGAACAGCCCTGCTATCAGTTAGGGAAATGAAGGGTTTTATGGTGTATACAGGATAGGCTGATCTATAAACATATAGCAGTGGTTATTGCATGTATGCAGTGGTCCCCATTTACGTCTTATCCTTTGGGAGGTGTCTGGGAAGAAAAACCTAGTAGTGACTTTGGGAAAGCACATACAACACTAGATGCACCATAGCTCATTCTGTCTCAGTGGGATGACACAATAATATTTGTCATAAGTCTTTTCAATGAGCAGATTACCTAAACACATTGAGACTAACCCTGGGCGTAGTTCGCGAAGTAGCGCTATGCTTAGCTACGCAAAGTGCACTTCGCACTACGCGAGCTACGCGTAGCTTCGCAAACTGCGTAGTGCACTGTGCAAGATGCTGTTCGCACTGATTGCACAGTGCCGGATGCTTGTCCTCACTGTGCAATCGGTGCAAACTGCATCTTGCACAGTGCAAGCGGTCGTTTTCTGCCGCTCGAGTAGATTTCTACTCGAGCGGCAGCTTTCTCAACGTGGACTGGTAGTTTCTCATCGCGAGCGGTCGCGAGCATACGTGACCACTCGGCATGAGAAACCTGACCTCTCCACGTTGAGAAGCTCGCCGGGAGGTTTATTTTCCACGCTCGTGATCGGCAACTTGATGTTGCTGATCGCGAACGAGGAAAAAGTCTCGCCGGGAAGTCATTTTGCTTGCTCGCGGTCGCCAACTTGACGTTGAGGACCGCGAGCAAGCAAAAAATGACCGCTGCACTACGCTACGCGTGTTTGCACTGTGCTACGTGCAATTCGCGTAGTGCGAAATAGCACAAACTTCGCAAACTACGCGAGCGTAGCGTGATGCTTTGCCCAGGCTTAATTGAGACCCCCTCTTAGGCCTGTTTAGAAGTGTGGGCTATTTTGATTGGACATCTTCACAACTCTGAAAGCACAGCCATCAAAACTATTCAATCTGTGTCAGTGGTGATGAGGCTTTCCCTCGCTATGGCTATTTCAAAAAAGTATATTGATCCTCACGTTGGTAATTCACCACTTTGACTGTTGCAACAAGATGGGCTCCCAATTAAGTCACTTTACAATGTTCATAGATTGCAGCTGTCCCAGTCACCTTTGGCCTGCAGCTCTCTGATCACATCACACCAGTACTGAAATATTTTAATTAGCTACTTATCAAAGAAAGAACAAAATGGATGAGTCTATATTTAGGTCATGCACAGTTGTGGCCAGGCTTCGCCTCAAAGTGGCTGTAGCTCACAAACTGACATGGAGCATACAGCCGGCCTCTTCGGCATTCTCTGAATTTAAACAACTGGGCACAAGAGCATTGGTGAAAGGCAGCTAAATGTTGAAGGCTCAAACAATTGCAACTCCCTTTTGCAGCAGTTAAGACTCAGTGAAGATTTCCTCTGAGGGAAGTGAAAAAGCACCTCTTTAATCTGTGGTCTGCCAAGTCCTAATTTGCAAGGAATGCTGCCTTCCATGAAGACCACCCCAATCTTCCACAAGTCGGTCAGAGGCCTAGGATTAGCCACATTTCCTCATGCAGAAAATCCCACCAAGAATGCAGAAGAACAAGTGTTCTATGTTTTCTTCAATGTTTACCATCTGTATTTCAGACTGCATTAGCTCTCATTTAGAACTGTTCATTCCTTGCCCATGACTGAAAGCACTTAACAAAAAACGATTGAATAATTAGTTAAATAAAATCTGCCCATTAATATCGTCTGAACCCCAAACCTGGCAGCCTTCTTGGCCTTCGAGGATTCACATTGCTTTTTCTGTGTTGTAGGGTCAGACTCTCTCCCCTTCTTACACATGCACACTGATCCTATTTGCCTCCATAGACTCTTCTATGTATGATATGTATACAATATTGATTTCAGTTTCCAAACTCTATTGCTTACATGACCTCTTAAGCAATTATTTGAGCTCTTGTACTCTATGCCCTTGTGTGAAGCGTCAGACGCACATGAGAGCCCAGCTCAAACGTTAGAAATAACGCTAATAAATAAGAAAGACCACAATAGGGAAGATAGTGAGTGGAAAGTAGGGGACAATAGTGTATGAAAAACAGATGGGAACAAGCACTGGAAAAGTCAATGGGTCTCACTTTATCAGTGCAGTGTGGGCGACACTATTGGTTTTGCCAATGCCGAAAAATGTTATAATCTGTGTACTTTTTAGATGTCAATTAGTCCGTAAGGCATTGCAATGCAAGCCTTCATATGAGATGTAGTGATTCAACAAGCAGTCAATGGCATGAGGAGATATAGAGATGCTGCTCTGGAGCAGAGACAAAGTCCACTCTTTACACACTTTAAAGAATTAGTCAATGAAAGGTCTGGCAGACAGCTAAAGCTGTCGACAGTTAGACCTGAAAATATAATAATGACATCATTGTTTTCCACCACTACAGAAATCATAATTTTTCATGCAGAATGTGTTTTTGCTCTCCCGATTGGTTCACCTGGGACAGTATTATATACTTAGTGCACTCTGCCCCTCTTTGCACCGCGGAGCACCTTTAATGAGCTGCTTTGGGTGTAAACAGGGGCAGAGCACCCTATTACATGCAAGAAGCTGCTTCCCCCAACCTGCACTTCAAAGGGGGGACAGAGATGCCCTGCAGGCAGGTGCCCTGAGTGACTGCACCCACCAGCATGGGGGTCTCTGGGGGGGGGGGGGATGGAATCCCATTTCACACCTTTCGGAGGTGCGCTCAGGGTGCGGGCACACTGAGTATGTGCCACCTCTTTGATGGAAACAGTCAATGTGAATCCTTAGGGCCTCTTTGCATCTGCACTGGCATCCATAATTTGGTGTGCATGTGTGGCCACACCTCCCACACAAATGTGGGAACACCCTCTTAAAATAGCACTGGTGCTATGTCTGCACCAGGTTAATCTGTATTACAGAAAGGGCTGCACAAGCATCTGTGGTCCCTTCTGTAATACTACAGAGCCCTGGGGATGCAGAAAATGGATGCTCATGCCTCAGGGCACTCTAGATAACACAACCTCTGGACCTCTTTTTCCTCCTCTTCAAGCCCTGGCAAAGACTATGGAGCTGGAGGACAAGAAGGTAGGCGGAGGCATGAATTCCAGCACAATTGGCCGCATCACATGAAGTAAGCACGGAAAGTGCTGATTTAAATTACTTGGGCACAATCAAATATAGTGAGCACTGGAAGATGTAATTGAAGGCATGGCACTGCACGGCTTTGGGCTGACTGGTGCCTTAAATAGACGACGAGCTGAAGTAGTGGTGCGTTACCACCTTCAGCAGTGGCAACAGAGAGGTTCTTACTGTCATACGACGTGGAAGACAATTGCAAAGTTTTATTTTTTTGTCCCTTAACCAGACGAGAAGAGCACCTCGACAGCGCTAGGTGCGCAACATTGAACAAAGCCAGAAAACGTGGAGAGGCGATAGCGATGACTCAAAAAGATGTATGATGATGTGGCAAGGAGGGGACAGCCTCAACCACAGAGGTCCTGAGGAGGAAAAAAAGAGGCAGCAGGTTCACCGTGTCAAAAGCGACAGGAAAACATCTCAGATTAAATGTTGCAACACGCAGCCAGGCTCGCCATGAAGAAAAGAGAAAAACGCATAACTGCCCTTCACACACACTTGTGATCTCCAGCAACCTGCAGTATTCATTAGGGAGGGCCATACGTGTGTCATTTTAATTAGAAACGGCTCTGCCGTCTTTATGACAGCTTTTCCTGACGACGGCTGACAGGACATGGAGGAGGCTGGGAGGGTAATGGGGAGTTTTTATTGCGGTAGGGGTTGTGTCCAGCGCATCATAAAGCAACAGGCGACCGTCAGGCAGGAGGCATGGACCTGGTAATCCAATACAAAGGATGGGTCTTTGGAATGGGCTAGTGAATTCCTCGAGGAGCTGTCAAAAATGACACGTCTTCGAGGGAAATGGTGCTCCGGGGGTGCCTCGCTCATAAACACGTGATTATTCGCTGTTGTTATGTTATATGATATTGCAGCTCACCGACTGGGGGACAGATAGCATGCGCAACAAGCCCTGTCATCATTACAGACTCTGTCAAACTGAATTTACAATTTATTTTATAATTTTGCAGATTTATATAGGGCAAACTTCCGCCGAAGGTACTGGAGCGCTTTACATGAGCACCAGTTACATTACACAAGGACACGTGCTTTTTTATTTTTTAGGCATTAAGGGGCAGATTTACAAGCCCTTTGCGCCACTTTTGCGTCACTTTTCTCATGTTAAAAGTGACGCTAAAGTGGCGCAAGGGGCTTGTAAATCTGCCCCTAAGTGATTTGCCCAGCATCACAGGATGTTGAGCCGTCGTCGAAACTAGAACTTGGCTCCCCATTTCCAAAGTAGGCAGCCCAAGCCGATAAACCACATCCGCTCCATATAAACTTATGTTTATGGTTAAATATAACTGTCCCAGGCCCACAATTTCAACACTGCTGCTGAAGACGCACTTTATTAAGGCTAGAGTTTGGAACTAAGTGAACAATGAACTGAAAAAGTAAAAGCAAATATTTTATAAAATTGCCAAAAATATCGCACATTGACAGACAATTAACAGAATCAATACCTATGTGATAATTTGGTGGGTGATAGCAAAATTCCAGTGGCAAAATCTGCAAATGGAAGTGCATGTTGTAATATTGAGGTGCGACAAATATAAACAGTAAACTCATAATTTCGCGTGTTTATTATTATTTTAGAATTTTTAGAACACTGTGGTTGGTATTGATGATCTCGAAAATATTTATAGAAACATTGGACAATCTAGAGAAAAGTAGCAGGCTAGAGCCGCACTATTTCAAGCCCATGGTTTACACTGAGCAATAACCGAAAAGAAGTCTGAAAAGTTTAGTCTTGCAAACCAGAGACTGACCGGGAGCAAGGAGCTGTTGGAAGCGTATTTTAGGAAGGGGAGGGTATTTATGTAAAATAACAAATACTTATTCTAGAAGCACATAGGAGGTAAGAACGTAAACTGTGTTTGGAAGCTCATTACTACAAGGCGTCAGTCTGGATGTTCACAAATTAACAGTACATATTAGTAGAGTCAATGTACATGCACCTCAGCTCAGGGTTAGGACACAATGACCCACAGAACCCCTTCCAGAACTCGTGTTTAAGATTCAAAGATTCTAGTTAATCCTACCCTATGTGTCGTAGCTATGAACGTCTAGATGCCCACCCTTCAGAAAGTCAATTTAAGTCGTTGCAGGTGGCCGGGAGACTAACTCCAGCTTGGTCTGGAATTTGTTTACTATGAAATGCTGCAAGACCAAGAGTACTTCTGGGAAGTGGAACCCCAGGTCCATCAGTATGTTGCAACTTCTGCATGTCTGAAAGGATGTAGTTGCCTAGTTTGAGTGAATCAAGCAGTTATACAGTCTAGGTAGGAGTGGATGGAGATCCTGTGATCAGGAAGCAAACCAGCCATCACTAGTGCAAGGATAATGATGAACCTTATGGGTGCTGATTATAGCTTGATATTTCGCACCCTTGCTCCAAACTTCAGGACATGAGTGGCAAATCTCAGAAATCACTTGTGGTGTGTATGCATTGGCACAAGGAGGTAGACATCCTCTAGATGTGTAGAAGACAAGAACTCCAAATGACCTGCCGTAAATTGACTTTCTGAAGGGTGGGCATCTTGAAGTTCATAGCTACTGCAAGGAGATTCACTCCCTACAGACTGATATTTAGGATGCACTCCCTCCTGAGAGGTTCTACAACAAAAAATACTCAATAAATATATTTGTTTTGTCTCTCCTTCTTTGGTACATGATCAAGGTCTTGTTTCATCAAGAGGACTTGTGTACTTTCTTCCTTACAGCACTCTTAGACAAGGGCATTGATCGTACCCTGTCATCCTGACATTTAATCAAGTAGCTTCCTTTTACAGTGCCCAAGATAGAAGAATCTGATACTGTCTGAAACCAGGGAGGCAATACGTGAGAAGTCCTACCTCTCACCAAAATCCCAGATGGATAAAAGCTGGAGTCAGGGGCCACACAACCTGGTCTCCCTCCACTCATGGGCACCAGGAGAGGTGTTGCATGTGCTCTTCAGGGAGCCGGCCATAAATGGCAGTGCAAGACTGCTAAATGTAGTGGTGGTTAAAAGATGTCAAACTCAGGTTTCTTCTTTGTCTACCTGGTGAACAAGATGATTTCCAGAAAGGGTGTATGGTCAAATAACAAGCCATCTCCAAGATGGTGGATTTCCCATAGTCTGTTAACAGAGGATCCTAATCCAAGATGGCTCAGGTCTCTTGTTCAGCAGAATGCTTTTGAGGGTGACAGTGCACTTTACAAGCACACAAGGCATAATAAGTTATAAGTACTAGGGTGTAGAGAGAGATACATACATCAGGGTGGGCATGGGTAGCAAACTATTTTACATAAATATAGTTGAAGGAGAAGGTCAGGGTATCAGAAAAGGGAAGAATAGAGAAAAATGGAGGCAGAGGCGGTATAGAGATGATGCCAAAAGAACCTATGTTCTCTTAAATGTGTACATGGCATGATTTACAAGTGCATTCATGTTTGCATCTCGTAACGCATAACTTTACACTTCTAAATCGATTTCATTACGCATAATATTACACCAATGGGGTGGAACACTTGGTGCTAGTAAATCTGCTTTCCTGGGCAGGGAGTGGGCATTCAAGCCAGGAATCCTTGCTCAAGTAATGAACACCCTGCTCTGTGAGATTATGAGTATTCTACAAACTTTTCAGGGAACATTTCAATTTGAATTTGATGGAGATTTATTTTTATGACGAACAGAAGTAAATCTGGATGCATGATGGAGATGAAATTGTTGGGGTTTAGGAAATGGTGATTCTCCATAGGAAAATACATTTTCCCTTTAAGGAAATTATTAAATTAGCAAGTGCCTTTGCACGTAGATAGGGATTTTAACATTGAGCAAATATGCATTTAAACATATGCTCATGAAACATGGAATTTACAATAGAATTCCACCAGAACTCCCTGGAAATTTGGGAGAGTTACCACTTCCCATAATGGCTCACAAAAACTTCTCTAGAATCTTAAAAAGTTAACAATGTACTGCAGACCTAGTAGTAAACTGAAAGGAGCTTTACCTCTCTGTTTACATGAACATTAAATAAGTAATGTATTTGGCAGAAGTTTTTAAATGTTGGCTCCAATGCATCCATTATTTTGGAAAGGGAATTCACCCGAAGTAGAAAATATCAGTTTCGATGTTATCACTTTCAGTTTCAATTGTCAGATGCATCTCAACTGACTTCTCATGTGAGAGAGGAAGGATTAGCGACCCTCAAGAGAGCCAGCAACAGCAATAGCCAATACCCCACTAGGCTTCCCTTTTCCATCTTTCCCTCAGGTTATGAGGCTATTCTGAGCCTTTGAGTGATGGGGTGAAATGGGTGTGCATTTCTTACTGTAACACTGCCCTGAATATCCCCATAAATACAAGGAAATCATTTCGACACATACATCACCCCCACCCTGTAGCAGCTAGGGCTGATCAGTAAGTTATCCCTAGTTCTAGGCAAAACAAGTCAGACTTCCAAAGAGGGCACACTTCCATCATTACTGTTGTTGTAGTCTTTCGGAGACTGCTTAATCTTGTAGGTCTTTTTTCCTAGGACGTACTTCTTGCTTCCATAATGGTGATTTTACATGTGGACCCCATCCAGGCCATTGAGGAGGTTCCAGTTCATTTAGGATAATGCTATCTCCTTTCACAAGGCAGACCTCATTTTCATATTCACTATATTCTGCATTGTAACCAATATAGGCAAGTCGATAGCAAATGTTGCATTATTGTCTCAATACCTGTTTCTGTACAAGGATACACTAGATTCTACTGTTTTAACACAAAAGACAAAATACAGTAAAAGATGGACAGTTTTGCTTTACATCGTACCAGTTCTGCTAGCAAAACCTAAGGTGCGGCATTAGATTAGCTGAAGTGTGTTATGTTTGTCTTCTACAAGTACGAGCAGCAATATGCCTACCTGCTCCTTGGTCTCCAGACCTTGTGGTCATCAATGTGAACATCATGTTTTACTTTTAGTAGATGTAGATAGGCTGGCCTTGCTTTCAGATATCTCCTTGCAAAGAGACAATTCGAAGACCACCCTGCTGGCGTTTAGAGTTGAGATCCTTGATTTTAGACACATTTAAAGAATCAGGGGTCACAGCTTGCATTATGTGCAGTCTGGTCGACTGCTGCTTGCCTCTCCAAGTCCCGGTAAAAGCATTATAATGAACACGGCTGCCATATTCTCAAAAATAGAAACACCCAATGTGCCACATCAGTATAATCTCCTGATATGGGTCAGGATCTAGAGTATTTGCGAATAGCAGCAGCCAATCACAGTCAGGGAGATGAATTGTAAAAACCTAGGGCAGATTTATTAGCTCCTGTTCACCAGTCTCTTTGTGTGACTGCTGCTAGTAGGTACATTTTCAGCTTGGAGACTATAGTGCAAATAGCATACTTAAAAAGTCAGTCACACCCCCAGTAAAGGCCCCAGACAGAATTGCACAAAGGAATTATCTTCTTTTCCAGTGCTATGATTATAGGGAGCAGATGGCACTTTGCTTTATTTCACTTTGCGTACTGAAAGCCAGTCACCACCAAACAATTGCTCCTTGCTGATGACTGCCAATTGGCACGAACCATGTATCCCAAGATATTCAGCAGTTGCTGGGCCAACACTGGGTGGCACTCAATTGATTATTTGTGGTTATGAACATTATTGGAGACTACATCCACCAGAATCTATGGGGTGCAAGGAGGAAGTGTGCTCCCTTCCTCCACTGGTTGGATTCTCTGAAGGATGTTGAATTGGCGAGCCCTGGCAATGCATGAGTGAGATTGGAGAGGTACAGAACCTGATGTACTGAGAGCAGCTTGCCAAGCACCGCCACACAAATGGATTAGCCCCTTGCTCGTTGGTGCTAATGGTGCTAACTAGCATGAAACATGTGGCCAAGGATATCCAGCACTTTCTGTTCCAACACTGGGTGGCAAACACTTGAGCATTAGTGAGCATGAACACTATTGAAGACTGCATCTACCAGACTGCATCGGATGGGCTGATGCACGCATGAAGGCAGGCAGGCAGACAATGTGCTGCCCTAATCCACTGTTTACTTTTCAGAAGTGTTCATATCTGGAAAATGCTGAGGGCTGTTATCACCGCAATGGAAGGACATGTTTGTTAATGTTAAAAGCCAGATGAACGCCAATAGCCAACGGCTGAAAAAGGCTGTCCACAGGCCCCTCTCTGTATGTATGTGTATATTGTCTGTGTGTATGTGTTATGTGGGTGTGTGGAACGTGTAAACATGAGCTCTTATCTCTGATGTGAGTATGTGTTATGTGGGTGTGTGGTACGTGTAAACATAAGCTCTTATCTCTGATGTGAATATTTCTTATGTGGGTGTTTGGCACATGTAAACATAAGTTCTTATCTCTGATGCGTGTATGTGTTATGTGGGTGTGTGGTACGTGTAAACATGAGCTCTTATCTCTGATGTGTGTATGTCTTATATGGGTGTGTGGAGCGTGTAAACATAAGCTCTTATCTCTGATGTGAATATTTCTTATGTGGGTGTTTGGCACATGTAAACATAAGTTCTTATCTCTGATGCGTGTATGTGTTATGTGGGTGTGTGGTACGTGTAAACATGAGCTCTTATCTCTGATGTGTGTATGTCTTATATGGGTGTGTGGAGCGTGTAAACATAAGCTCTTATCTCTGATGTGAGTATGTGTTATGTGTGTGTGTGACGCGTGTAAACATAAGGTCGTATCTCTGATGTGAGTATGTGTTATGGGGGTGTGTGGTACGTGGCTCATGTAAACAGAAACTCTTATCTCTGATGTATTTATGTGTTATGTGGGTGGGTGGCATGTGTAAACATAAGCTCTTATCAGAAAAGGTAATGCTGTCTGTAGGGGAGACTTAGAAGAAGGGCAGTGGGTGGGCTGCTGCTGCTGGCAACCATACACACTATTACAGCTCCTACTGCCACCCGTAGCCACATCCTCTATCATCTTACCTTCCACCTTCCTCCCTGGAAGGGAGGCTGTGCTTCAAGTTCCCCAACGCTTTGTTGCCAGAGCTACAGACCTTTTCCATACCCGCTCCATAATCTGCCCAGCCCTCCACCATGCCTTGAAGCCAGTAGGAGGCATTTCTCAGCCACAGGATATCCCACCCTTTATGTGGATGTGGCTGGAAAGCACGCCAGTTGTGCAGACTGCTGGAAAGCTGGGGAGCGCTGGAAAGCAGACGAGATGTGCAGACTGCCGGAAAGCAGGAGTGACTGTAATGCAGACCAGATGTGCAGACTGCTGGAAAGCTGGAGATGACTGTTCAGCAGACCAGATGTGTAGACTGCCGAAAAGCAGGAGTGACTGTTAAGAAGACCAGATGTGCAGACTGCCGGATAGCAGGAGTGACTGTAATGCAGACCGGATGTGCAGACTGCTGGAAAGCTGGAGATGACTGTTCAGCAGACCAGATGTGTAGACTGCCGAAAAGCAGGAGTGACTGTTAAGAAGACCAGATGTGCAGACTGCCGGATAGCAGGAGTGACTGTAATGCAGACCAGATGTGCAGACTGCTGGAAAGCTGGAGATGGCTGTTAAGCAGACCAGATGTGCAGACTGCCGGAAAGCAGGAGTGACTGTTAAGCAGACTAGATGTGCAGACTGCTGGAAAGCAGGAGATGGCTGGAAAGCAAACCAGATGTGCAGACTGCCGGAAAGCATGAGTGACTGTAATGCAGACCAGATGTGCAGACTGCTGGAAAGCTGGAGATGACTGTTAAGCAGACCAGATGTACAGACTGCCAGAAAGCAGGAGTGACTGTTAAGCAGACCAGATGTGCAGACTGCCGGAAAGCAGGAGTGACTGTAATGCAGACCAGATGTGCAGACTGCTGGAAAGCTGGAGATGGCTGTTAAGCAGACCAGATGTGCAGACTGCCGGAAAGCAGGAGTGACTGTTAAGCAGACTACATGTGCAGACTGCCGGAAAGCAGGAGATGGCTGGAAAGCAGACCAGATGTGGAGACTGCCAGAAAGCAGGAGATGGCTGGAAAGCACACCAGGTGTGCAAACTGCCGGAAAGCAGGAGATGGCTGTTGTAAAGCAGACCAGTTCTGCAGACTGCTGTAGAGCTGACGGTGGCTGGAAAGCAGACCAGACGATGGCTGGAAAGCAGACCAGATATGCAGACCGTTGCAATACAGGACATGGCTGGAAAGCAACCCATTTGTGTAGAATGCTGAAAGCAGGAAATGGTTAGAAACCCCAAAGTTGTGCAGACTGTTGGAATGCAGGAGATGGCTGGAACGCAGCTTAGTTGTGCAGACTGCTGTAGAGCAGACAATGGCTGGAAAGCAGATCAGATGTGCAGACTGCCAGAAAGCAGGAGTGACTGTTAAGCAGACTAGATGTGCAGACTGCCGGAAAGCAGGAGATGGCTGGAAAGCAGACCAGATGTGCAGACTGCCAGAAAGCAGGAGATGGCTGTAAAGTAGACCAGGTGTGCAAACTGCTGAAGAGCAGACGATGGCTGGAAAGCAGACCAAACGATGGCTGGAAAGCAGACCAGATATGCAGACCGTTGCAATACAGGACATGGCAGTAAAGCAACCCATTTGTGTAGACTGCTGAAAGCAGGAGATGGTTAGAAACCCCACAGTTGTGCAGCCTGTTGGAATGCAGGAGATGGCTGGAACGCAGCTTAGCTGTGCAGACTGCTGGAGAGCAGACGATGGTTGGAAAGCAGATCAGATGTGCAGACCGTTGCAATACAGGACATGGCAGTAAAGCAACCCATTTGTGTAGACTGCTGAAATCAGGAGATGGTTAGAAACCCCAAAGTTGTGCAGACTGTTGGAATGCAGGAGATGGCTGGAACGCAGCTTAGTTGTGCAGACTGCTGTAGAGCAGACAATGGCTGGAAAGCAGATCAGATGTGCAGACTGCCAGAAAGCAGGAGTGACTGTTAAGCAGACTAGATGTGCAGACTGCCGGAAAGCAGGAGATGGCTGGAAAGCAGACCAGATGTGCAGACTGCCAGAAAGCAGGAGATGGCTGTAAAGTAGACCAGGTGTGCAAACTGCTGAAGAGCAGACGATGGCTGGAAAGCAGACCAAACGATGGCTGGAAAGCAGACCAGATATGCAGACCGTTGCAATACAGGACATGGCAGTAAAGCAACCCATTTGTGTAGACTGCTGAAAGCAGGAGATGGTTAGAAACCCCACAGTTGTGCAGCCTGTTGGAATGCAGGTGATGGCTGGAACGCAGCTTAGCTGTGCAGACTGCTGGAGAGCAGACGATGGTTGGAAAGCAGACCAGATGTGAAGAACGGTGCAATACAGGACATGGCAGTAAAGCAACCCATTTGTGTAGACTGCTGAAAGCAGGAGATGGTTAGAAACCCCACAGTTGTGCAGACTGTTGGAATGCAGGAGATGGCTGGAACGCAGCTTAGTTGTGCAGACTGCTGGAGAGCAGAAGATGGCTGGAAAGCAGACCATTTTTGAAGACTGTTGAAAAACATACAAGTTGTGGGGAAACTTGCCCTTGGTAAAGTCGATAGAATCTAAAAAACTTTGTCTGTTATTTCTGATGCTAAGTTTCTGAATTCATTTGACGTCGAAGGTGAAGCTTTTATCTTCTACCCTTACCCAAATTTGTTTACATTATTTTGCTCAAACGTCAGACACATCACATACCACCACAAGACTATGTGAAACAGCCCCAGGAACGGAAATGTACTACTCAGTGCCAGCCCATGAATCCAAAGGGCATATTTACAAGGGCATTGCGCCACGGAAGTGTCACTTTTTACGACGCTCCAGTGGTGCAATACCCTGCTCCATATTTATTATGCAGCGCTCAGTGACTTTACGTGGCTTAACACTGCATTGTAAATATTGTACACTTTCACTCAGTTTTCTGTGTGAAAGGGGCGTGTAATAGGTGTTGCTGTGGGTGTTCCACCACAACACCCATTGCTTTTTGATGCTGCCTCAGATTTACAAGGATCTGTAAAACTGAGGCAGCGCCAAAAACTAATGCCATTGAAAAGCAGGCGTTAGAGTGGCGCAACAACGAGAAATACTTTTATTTCTCCTTTTTTTTGCTCTTTCTATAGGCGTTGCATTCTGCAGGACACATAGAAGGGGGGAGCACATTTCCTGTAATTATTGTTTATGAGCAGGAAGGTGTCCCTTCCTGCACATAACCAATCATCCCTGCAACACAGGCACCCTTGCACCATGGCGCAAGGCAGTCTGCATTGGTGCGAGGCATCTTTTTTTTGCACCGGCCCAGGGGAAAGCATAGGGGTGCGCTGTATTCTTGTGAATCTGGTGCATCTCTGCGTTTTTTAAATGACACAGCATGGCGCTGCTAAATAGCTTGCAGCGCTGCACTGCATCATTTCTTTGTAAATATGCACCCAAGGTTGCCCAGATGGTGTAAGAAGAAAACAACAGAAATTCCGCGTTGGACAGATCCATATTCAGGGAAACAGAGGCCATGCACCTCTTAGTGCGATCCCATAAAATCATCTACTAATCACACTCATATATGTTTAGTGATAAAGTCTGTTTTCAGTGGTGATAAAGTCTGTTTTCAGGCAGTCCTCGAGCTTCGCGCTTCATAACAATATGCGCTTGTTTACATGTAGATTACATTTGTAACCCACTTGGAGGCAAATATGGAATCCTGTCGCGTGGGATCCAGCTGTTTCCCTTGACGAAAAATTACATTTGTTGCAAAGACAAGCTGTGGTTTCTCCTAGCAGAGATCGCAGGCCATGTCCTCAGTGAGCAGAAAACAACAGTAAAATGAATGAAAAGTCTGAGCTCCATGTCAAACATGCAGAACATGCATTCCTTTTTTTTCCAGGACTTGTTGTCTCAGGCATCAATAATCGATTGCGGGATTAAGATTAAACCAGGCATTACCAAGTATGGATTTGACGCCATGGGTGTGCGCGATTGCTTCAAACGCAGATCAATTATTGCCGCCCATGTGATTGATGGACTCACTTCAGGAATGTCTTTGTTAGCAGTCTTACCCAATTAACTTTAATCACGTTCGGTGCTGGTAGTTATTTTGTTTTTTTTGGAATTGGGTTTCTCCTCTACGGTAATTTAAAGCAGATTTTCTTGACTATCATGATGTACGTAATTCCTTCGAGAAATTAAATATGCCTCTCTGTTTCTGTTTAGGTTTTTTAGGAGGGAATGATTCGTTATTGTCAGCGCATCGTACAAATAGTAAGTGAGGTCTCTTATTAATAAAGCTGCTTTCTTGAGGTCCCTCTCAGTTTGTCTGTGACATAATTATAGACGGAAAAAAGAATATGCATTCCATACCACATGGTGAAAAAAACTTGCAAAGGCTCATTGCACGTCAAACGTCATGCATTTCATGACGGTGGTTAAAATGAATAACCCGAACAGGCGAAATTTGCAAACATTCTTAGTCAAAGGACCTAGTGCAGGCACTACAACGCGTCCAATCGTGAGACCCACTTCTGATAAATGAAATTATCCTCAGGTATGGATTAGACAGGGCTACATAAAGGGAGAGAAAGAAAAGAAGCGAGGAAAAGGGAAGGCATTGAGGCAAGCAAGAAAGAATGAAGATGAAGGAAGGAGAGAAAGGAAGCAAAGAAGGAGAGAAAAGAATGGCGGAATTAATGAAAATAAAAGGAAGCAAGGAGAAAGGGAACAGAAGGAAGGAGAGAAATGAAGAAGGGATGCAAGAGCAAAGAAAAAATAAGGAAAGGATGGTGAAACAAGAGAAGAAACAGAGAAGATAATGAAAAGAAGGAACAAAGGAAGGGAACAAAAGAGAAGAAAGTAGAAAGGAGAAGACGTAAAGAAAGTAAAAAATGAAGAAGAGAGGAGAAAGGAAGCAAACAATGAGTGAAGCAGAGGAGAAAATGAAAGATGCTCCAAAAATTAGAAGGGGAGAAGAAAAGGAGGTGAGACAAGGAGAAGGGAAGGAAATAAGGAAGGATGAAAGAAGGTAAGAATGAGATAACAGAAAGGATTCGAGGACAGGAAAGGAGAAGAAGTAAAGGAAAGAAGAAATGTAGAAGAGAAAGAAACGACATATGAAAGAAAAGGGGAAAGTGAGAAAGCACGAAAGAAACAAAGGAGAGAAGAAAAAAAAATAAGGAAGAAAATACAGAAAGACTGTAAGGAGACTGAGAAAAGAGAGAGAACGGGAAAGAAAGAAGTGTAGAGGAAAAAAGGAAAGAACAAGAGAAATGGACAGAACAAAAGGGAAAAAGAGAGAAAACAGGGAAGACAAAAGAAAGAAGAACAAATGTTAAATGTGATATTTTTTAAAATGCCTCTATGCATATAGCCATTGAATTAATACTTTTGCAAGATGGATTTTAGCAAGATTTGCAAACAGTGTGTAATGAGACATTAATGTATTTTCAGGCATCTTAGCAGACAGCAACTGCACTCTTGTTTATTTAACAAGAGGGTTTTCTTAAAATTGCTCCTGCACCTCCTGCTCTGCCTCACAGATCCAGGCTCAATGTGATTTTAATTGCAGAATTGGCAGGTAGGCAGGCAGTGGAATACTTCTGAACACCAGGCGGTGACCTACTCCAACACAGCATGCAAGCTACTAATAGCTCGCGATCGATGTGTTGCTGAAACCTGAAATAGACAAGGACTGTCCAAGGAGTGAAATATATCATGTCACAATCTAAGCATATTGTAATTTAACTATACCTCAAATGGCTGTTCAATATCAGTGTTTGAACAACCCATATGTTTTTCACAGCGTCGACTTTTCAACCCCTGTGGTTTACTTGACCAGGGCCATCACCAGGACGGTGTCAAAGACAATTGGAGAAGCAACCGGAAAGAACAAGTAGAGAAAACGTTACATGCTTTTGTAAACACTTTTTACCAGCCTAGTTCCCTTTCATTTAAATCCCCTGCATTTAATGTGGTTATGCCACACCCCCTTGTGTCACGTCTGTTTTCCGTAAGCACACGCATCAGGATCATGCCCTGTATTTGTTTGACAGTGCACCCTTCATCATGCCCCTCCTGGGGCTTTTATTCCCGTTCATCTTTTAACTGAGTGCTACAGCAGGTTCTCCATCCGGCAGTCACCCAACTCTAAACAATGTTGTTCTCCGTCGATTAGAGTGGCCCGCTCCCTTTGCTTGGCGTGATTTGTCCACACCAGGGGGCATAGTTATGAAAACTGAGGCATCACTCCGGTAACGTAGCGATGCATAAGAAAAAGTTGCACTGCGGTACAACAGTTTCAATCGACAAGGATGAGTCGTATTTAAGGTATGGCGCACCATGTCATAAAAACCCAAAGCGCGGCAAAAATATTGACGCACCTGTGGGACGGATGGCGCAAAGGGTTGTAATGGATCTGCTGCCAAAGTGATGCTAGGCTGATTTGCTGGTCATAAAGCAATATTTACGTGCCACAAATCAACTTTGCATCACATTGGAGTGCGTCATGCATCGGAATGCCTCAAAAAGCAACAGATTCCAAACAAAAAAACTTTAGCAAATCACCAAATGCAAGAAATGGAGGGAGTAGCAAGTACAAGCAGTGAAGGCAACAACACCAACACCGGCCAAGATGTCCAGACAGAATCTCTGGGGAAGAGGAAGAGCAATTTAAGTAAGGAAGAAAACGAAATTTTAAGATCTGAGGTGACAAAAATTGAACATTGTCTCTTTGTCATCTCCAAATTGCCTTTAGGGAAGAAGGAAGCCATTTAGCAGTCCATACTGGTTAAAATTAACAGTGAAGGCCAAACAAAATGGACCGTGCCAGAGTGCAAGAAGGGCTGGCATGATTATGAGCACAGGACCAAAGAGAAACTTGCCATCAACCTGAGGGAAGCACAGAGGATTCGAGGAGGACCTGAGGACCAGGCGGAGTTGCACCCATTGGAGGAGAAGGTGGCATCAGACATCTACACAGAGTTGGTGGAAGGAGTGGTAGGGCAGGAAGATCCACAGGGTAAGTGTCAACAAGGGGCAATGTGGTTTAAACTGTCTAGCAGCGCAGCGCACCAACATACTGTTCTGTGCTGCACTGTGCTGTGTGCAAGGGAAAGTGCAGGAATCTCTCATATGTTAGCTCATGCATCACAAAAATGAAATTTTGTTTTACTCAGTTGCAAATTTCCTGTCCAGCCTAGCCATGCCAAAGTCAGTCAAGTTTGTGCGTGATGTGCCGCCCCAGTCCAGGTTGTCCTTTGAATATTGTGACTTGTAGTGTAATATATGACATGAGTGAGCAGCACTACAAGCCCCACAATACAAAGCACTTAACCTGCACTGGAGCAAAACATCATGCATGCCCCTTGGAAATCTCCACAACCTGACTATGACAATGTAGGCCCCCTTTCACCATTAGGTGAGTGTGCTTGTCTTGGTCCTACGCAGTCAAAAGTTTAAGTAATGGTGAGGAGTGGGGTTTTCAGAGAACTAACTTCTCACCCAAGAGGGGATACAGGTGCTGAATATATGAAGGATCACCAAGTAGGATTATGTGAAGAGTCACCTGTACAGGGGAAACAGCCTTTACAACGAGGTTTTTACCTTGTGTCTTTACCACAAATTTGTTAGCACGCATATTTTCACCACGTGCATGCCTTTACAATGCATGCCTTTAGCATGCATTTAAGGTAAGTTGTGGGGTGTGGGGGTCTCCCCCCACAAATGCAGTATTTTTATATATAACAACAGTGTGTGGTAATGGCATGCGTTGTAAAAGCATATGTGTGGCAAAAACATGCATGGTAAAAAATGTGTGGTAAAGGCATTAAATGTATTTACCTGTGTTGTACCATTGTACAACCCCTGTACAGTCACTAGCATTCAACCTTGCTCCACTCACCTGTCCTGATGTGCTGTGTGAGATTACACAGGTGTTGTCTGCCAAGTCAAACACAACACTAACTTCTGTCTTGTACAAAAAAGTTATGGGGGTGGGGGTGAATGCAAGTGGTGCACACCAGAGGTACATGAGTGTTTGTTGGCAGCATACATGGTGTACGAGCTTGGTAGCCCTCTGGTAGAGCATTGCCAAGTAGGATTGGCTAAGCACATTGAACTGGCAGTGGGTCTGAATGGGAAGCCATTGAATGTCAAGGAGGGGAGGTGTGAGGAGTGTGTCGCAAGGTAGCTTAGGTGATAATCATGCACTACTGTATGTGATAGGTCCCACTTGTGTAGCAGCTGTGAAGGGATGTCGTAGAGGAGGGCATTGGTGTACTACTTACTACATGTGATGCGGGCTTGGGTGATAGTGTAACTGGTATCAGGAGGGAGCCATAAGCAGCAAAGTCTGACTATGTCAAATCTGGAGGATGTAAAACAGGGAAACTTGAAATGCAAGGTGAGTTATGTGTCCAGGATGATGAGCAGGTTTTGGTGATCATTGGAGGGTGAGGTAGTCGTGTGGGCAACCAGGGTAGGTACGTGTTGCAGAATATTTTCACTACTATTTGGTATGGTTCAACATGACTCATACCTCTACCATACAGATAGACCTGTTTGTCAATTGCATGATATAAAAATTGTCGGTGGTTTAGCTGTATCCTGAGAGTCAATGTATCATCTGGGTGTCATTATTGTGGGAGAGGAAGTTCAGTCCCTGGGTCTGAATGATGATTGCCAGAGGAGTCATGTACAGCAATGAATGAGTGGGGCTGAATGAAGACATTTGTACATCTCTGCAGATGTGCAACTTGGGTAATGAGGAAATGGAGTGAGTGTCAGTGGTTGCATGTTTCTAAGTGCGACGGAGCCAATCCCCTTCAGATATGGTGCACAGTGCATATTGTTCTGGACTCTGGGGATGACTGTGTCCTAGGAAATTACAACTGTCCACACAAATGAGCACACTATGGTGACTATGTGCCCTCACCCATTCATGCTGTGTAGAAGCAGCTTGCTGTGTAGAGTTGTTTGGATCAGTGTCAACTATGACCCCTCCGCCACATGAATGCACAAATTGCACGCATTACAGCAGAGCATGGAAGATTGGCGTGGTGTGCTGTTTGAAAGTCAAAGTGCAGGACCAAAGGAAACAGATGGAAAAAAAACAATACTTTGTCTGGAGCCGTGGTATAAGTGATGGCTGGAGGCAATGCAGGCACCTTGGTGACATGGCAATGTCCTCCACAGTGGTGTAAATATTTGAACCTTGCATCAATCCAATCCTGAAAAATATACATTCAGCTACACCACATGGTAAATGGTGCCCTTAGCTGCACTGTCCCTTTCAGGCAGGGCAGGCCAGCAAACTCCAAAACTACCTTGCAATGTGTGGTATGACACAAAAGGTGCAATTTTCACTTGTAGTAACACATGTTCAACACATCTATGTGTAACATCTAGTGAATGAAAATAAGATCTGCATGTCACCCAATGTATTTATGTTAACATCCATCATAGCTCTTCATTAACATATTTTAATTTCCCTGCTGAGGGACCAACAACACCTGTTGTGCAGCATCCTGAAGTGGATGACTGATCGGTTGGTCATGCATCCTGCCCCCAATGGACGGTGACACCTTCCAGCAACTCCTGGACTCCAAAGAATCTCCTTCTCCGGTCATTACAAGGGATGACAGCGTCGCAGGGCCTCCAGACGAACTGCCACCTACAGGACATTCCCCATCTGCCAGTCCAAGCACAGCTTGTCCTCCATCGGCAAGTGGTAGGAGTCCAGCAGCGAATGGTTGAAGTGGTGCGGGCGGGGATGGAGGCCATAGTGGGCAGCCTATAGGGAGTCTGTGGGTGCCTCAGTGCTAATAAGAATACATCGGAAGCAATTAACGTCATGTACTCTTGGCTCCATAGGATGAATGAGTCCCTGGCTGACATTGCTGGTGTCTTGAGGGAGAGTAAACAACAACTGGCCTCAACTTCTGACACCAGTGAGGTTGCCACCAGGCTGGGGAACATCATTAACATCATGGCATCTATGGAGCACAAGCTGGACTCCTACATAATAACAATGGCTGACCTCCATAGTGACCTTGTTGCATTGCTGAGAAGTCATAAGTCCCTTGTTAGCGCTGTGCTGTCCACATTGCTGGCACAGACAAATTCTGCTGGAGACAGGAGAGCCACACCTTCTGCCCCTGATGTGAGAGTGCCTCACATGCCTCACACACAAACACCTACCAACTGCAGGGGAGCCACAATACCCATCAGGGGAGGAAGATGTGGACTTCACCAGTTTCTGTTACCTAACTGCCTGGTAACAATTGTCTGTGCCCCCTGGCTAGCTAGTTTTCCTGTGGTCCTGTGTCTGTCACCATGCCACTTTCTTTTTGTTTGTACAGTTTTGTTGAGGCACCTGTTAATCTCATTCACTTGTGGACTGTTAAAGAAGCCTACCTTCCCTAATGGCAATTTGTCCCTCCACACTGAAATTCTCTTCACCTCTCCATGTTGCATGACATATTTCCCAAATGGACTTTGTTTGGGCATCTTGCTCACAACCAATGTTGGCATTGTTGCCCCAAACACTGCAAAACAGCTCATGCTGAGCCAATTAAATATTGTAAATAAATTCAATACTATAAACTAGAGTGTTGTATGTTTGCTGATGAATTGACTACTTATACCATGGAGGATGTGTATTAACATCGCTCACTTCATAGCATCTAAGGAGAGTGAGCAAACGTCACTAGCACATGCTCTCTTTGCATATGTAGCAACCACAAGCACATCGCCTGCGATGGCCTAATGTGGAATGTGCTGCTCCCCTATGGAACATCAGGATAAGCTTCAGGTACTTGAGTGACACACAGTGAAAAGCTCCAACTAAACACACAAATGCTACCCTCTAAAAAGGGGGTCTGTGGGTTATGTGAGCCAATAACACAGTTGCACTCATCCACATATTTCTGGCTCTGTGAACATGACAACTTGATCCAAACACATATGATAACCTCAATGGTCCCAATGAAGAGATCCTACAGTAAAGAAATATTATGCATGCACTAATGATAGGCAGATTATCATGCCCATACTCCTGAATTAGCATAATTAATGGGCCACACATGGTTGCACAAAGCCAATCCAATACCTTGTATGTCAGTATGCCAGGAATGCATGCACTTGTGGTTGGGGCCCAGTGTCAATGGGTAAATGCTGATTAATGCCACTTTGGGCCAAGTAGGGTAAGTGTGTTTCTCTGCCCCTGAGAGGTCTCATATGTTTTTAGTGCGAGTGTAACCACAGAGTGCATTTATGGTATATTGCACAGACATATTGCTGCATGGGAGACAGAGCACAGAAGCAGGCACAAAGCAAAACATCCCCAGCCGAAGATGACATAGGACACTTATGGCTATAAATCAACGAAAGCAGTTACCCAAAATGAACTGCAAGCAGTCAATGGCAATGATGATGAAGGTTTTACAGGCAGGTGTGGATACATTCATTAATGAAAACCAGTCAACAATATTAAGCAACTTGCAAAATTGTGCAAGGGTGTGTGCGGTACTAGTATGCACCACTCTGTCCAAATGCAGACTTCAATCTGTAATCTGTATTGCTAAAACTATACTAACTCTACTTGCTCCATCATGTTCACAAAGAGTGCAACATTAGTATGTTGCCTGCATTGTGCTGTGCAAAATATATCGAAGAGTGGTGAATGTTCTAAAAGCCACCACACTTGGCTCAATTGTCTTATAGAATATCAATCCCTCTTAGGCCTTGACAAAACAACACTTACCTACAAAGCCAGCAGGTCAATAGCCACATCATGTACTCAACTCAACTTATTACATGCTAGCAAATCCTAATTAAGAAATGGTGATGAAATACTGAATACAAACCTAATCTAACTACACCTATCTAATCTTAACTAACTACACTTAACACTACATTAAACTATCGAAAACTACCTACACCTACCTAGCTTATCCTAACTAACCTTAACTCTACCCTACCCTATCCTAACTTATCCTAAAATATCTTGACTACCATACACAAATGACAAGTTAAACATCTACCCCCACTCTCCTTAATACACATACATTAGCACAATACAAAAAATAACATCACAAACATACGCTACCTATACATTTAAATCTAAACATTTATATATATATTTAAATATATATTGTTTTAATGCACACTAAACATCAACCCTGCCACAAGCCTAAAAACCTACCCATCTAGAGACACACCAAAATTCCACTACCCAATAAACTATTTTGAAAACTTATACTAACCTACACTATACCTAACCTAAATCCTAAACTATGCCTAACTTACTATAAATAATAAACAACATTTTAAATAATGGGGAAAGGGAAATATCCAAGTGATTGTCATATGTATGCACTGATGCACTCCATTGCCTCCTGTAGTGTCAGGATTATGGCACGCAGGTTTGACATCTCACTCCCAATGCCTGCCATATGTATTTTGAGTTCCTGGAAGTCATTTAGAGCCTGGGCTTCAAGTAAGGAGCCTATGGTAGGGGATTGTTGTATGGCCTGTGTGGCAGGCACCTGATGGGCACACAATGGGCCTGGAATGGCCAGAGGTACATCCTGCAGCTGCTGGGCACCCTCTGGTTATTTTTTGGCAGTGGACTGTCCTGGTCGCTCCCTCCGCCCTGTATTCTAGGTTCTGGCCACCTTACCTTGTTCGTACAAGATGCCCATCTTTTTGTAGGCCTTTGCGACATGATAGATGTGTCAGTAGCACTCCAACCGTATGTTGATCTGCTTCGTTTCTTCAGCAGCCTTGTTGTCTTGGAAGGTAAAGGAAATACATATAAGCTAAAGTTGAAAATGTACACGATACCTGCAATAATAGGTTCACATTTTCAGACCATTACACGTTGCAGGCCAGCCCAAAACCCAAATATTGAGAAAGAGATATGAACATTATACCTTCTGTACATATACTTTTCCAAATCAAACAAGAAAGTACTCAAGTGCTGCCAATGTAGGTATACGATATGGCAATATCAACACACATTTACTTATGACCATATCATCCCTGAGACCATATCACAAGCATGATGTTGTGTAGAAATGGAATCGGACACATGGAACACATGTGGACACTTTGGAGTTGATGTTGCAACATGCAACAGGGTTTGGTTTTGGTCATGAACATATGAGAAATTAGTTACATCAAGCAAGTACAGGTAGTGTGCCTTTGGATTGGTTTACTCATCTGGAAATACACAAGGCAACACACATTGCTGTCTTGGCTGACTCTGTACATGGTAGTAAAAACATAGATGGAGGGTGGGAAGCAAACTCCCGTAAAACGTACCTTTTATACACGTCACCAATACAGACTCAGGCAAATACCAAGAAACCTAACATATAGTTTTTGGTCTATAGCTGTAGCAATACCATGGTGACCTTAACATATCCTACTGTCTGTACAAACATTCAGAAAGGCTGCTTTCCTTGATGCACTTTACAAATTAGGCTATGCTTGTCAGGAGTGTGTGCATGCATGCTCCAATTCTCGTCTGTACAAGTACTTTGTGCTGTATTTTGCATGTAACCTTGCCCCATGAGTCAAGGGTGACAGCGTTGGTGCTAGCCAGTAAAAGTAAAACTACCAGTAGGTGAATAGTGTAATGGCCTATAAATTCTGCTGACTCAGTGCATACCTGCATGTGGTCCTTTCCACATTGAATAACAATTGCCAACTCCCTTCCATTGTATGAATGTCTTCCAGGAATGAGACATAGGGTATATGAGGCCACCAGCTAGGTATTTCACTGCATTTCCATGTGCAGACTGATGACATGTGCTCAATGTGCTCCAACCAAATCTGTTTGCACTGAGGTAGGAATCCTTACATCCTGTTGTGACCTGCCAAGCCATATGTCCATACCTTGCCATGTGGACATCTCCGCCCCAGATGTGTGGTGCAGGTCCACCTACAAGAAAATAATTTGAAAATTGCTTTGTGAATATTGCCAATACACACTGTCTACACAGCATGAACAGTACTCTGACAGGGATCATGGCCAAAATGGTGTCAATAGCTGTCAGAGCCGATAGAAACCGGGCCCATCGTGCATTATCCTGCATGCCTCCAACTCATGAATCCCCGTAATCTGCAGGCAAGAACCCCCCTTCCACGGATGATATCTACGGGGGGTGACTGCTGGTGACCAGTTTGCGAGTGGTGAGATGTCCCTGGCAGAAGGGCCTATTTCACTGTAACATAAGACTTGCAATTGGCTGGGCACCATGTGCCCGTGGTGCTCCCACTCACTTTAGGGCCTGCCCAGGTGCCCACGGCTTTCATCCTCTGGATCCCCCAACACAGACCAGGAGAGGTGCTGAGGGTAGCGTTGCCAGAGGGCTGTGACCGCAACGATGCTCAGCAGCTGAGCCTGGGCAACGCGGAGGTCTTGATGCATGTGGAACGGATTCTGAGGAGAGTAGTCTGGTGATTCCCGGTACCTACTTCTGCACTGACCTTGCGGCCTGCCGGATCCTCTCGCTGTGGATATGTAGGTGAGATCTCCATCGCTTGCCGCGTTTGACTCGGTCGAGAACTGCGGCCTTGGAGGTCAGCTGGGAGTGAGGCCTGGAGTGGACGCGGTCTGCAGGACAGGCGTGGCCACACCCAGGACGTCTGAGATGAGACAGTGCATTTTCTGTGAGGGGTACTTCAGAGTGGGGGTGGGGCTGACACCTGTGACCTGCACAAACTGGCGCCACCAGTCCCCTCGGGGACCAGGGAGGTCATAGCTTTAAGCAGGTGAGTGCATCCTGGGGCCCGGGTAGATTTCACCCAGGTGCAAAACATTACAAGAGGCCGTAGGTGCGGAAATCAGGAATGCCTGACTAAAATACGACCCTGGAGCACTGACAAGTACTGTGCCATATGTACGTGTGTCCCTAAAAGACAGGTGCAGCAGGTGGCTGGGAGCCCGACAGAAAAGCACTACCCCGCATGCCTGCAGACAGAGGGGTGAGTGCCCCCAGGACGTAACCTGCCGTTTATGCTTGGGGTCTTGGGCTTCCCCCAAGAGAAGACACACATCAAGTTCCACTAAGAAGCAACTGGTGCCCCGTGGCTGGAGAGGACATTGGAACAGGGTCATGGAGAGAGCCTTCAGGCCTTCACAATTTGGTCATCACATGACGCCTCCACGTCTCTGCCGGGCAATCGAAGTGCTGTGTCTAGGCGCGATTAGGGTTAGGGTGCACTGTGTTGGCACTGGCACTCACTAGCTGTCCAATCTGCCCAGGCGGACCTTCCATGAGCTCTCCTGAAGAATTGTACACCGCTGTTAATGAAAACGGGGGACGTGGCAGCCTGATCACTGCTGCCTGGGTGTTCCCGCCCCTCTCTGCTCACTTGATTTTCACAGGGAATCCTTGGCATAATACCTTGTGACTGTACCTCCTCATCTTGAATCCCCAGTTACTGTGGATAGCAACTGGGGGGGCAAGTCCTTCAGGCCTCCGCCTCCTCAGAAATCAATAATGACTGCTGGCTGCCTCCTCCACGCCAGTAGACCCAATCTGTCAACTGGAAAGTACCCTAGAGAAGCACACTGGCATGTTTGGTAGGGTCTTGGAGGCTAGTCAGTACTTTGAAAGTGCTATGGAGGCTCTACTTCCGCCCATTCAGATGAAAACTGGCCTTTTGTGGGCAGATCATGCCAAGCTCGTTGAGAAAGTTGATGGTGCGGACTCCTCCCTGACTTCTATGCGGTCCTCCCTGGTGTCCGTCCAGGATCAAACAAAACTCCTGCAGACTGAGGTGCAAGACCTCAAGGTGAGAGCAGAAGATATGGAAGGGTGCTTGAGGAACAACAACGTTTACTTTCTGGGCTTCCCAGAGAAGGCAGAAGGGCCCAACATGGAGCTCTTCCTCGAAGATTGCCTATCACCAAAGGTTTCGGCCAATCGTAACCCTATGTTTTCCTCCATGGAGAGAGCGCACCACATCCTTGGCCTCCTGCCTGTTCCTGGGCCCCACTGAACCCAGTGATTGTATGTCTGCTCAATTACAGAGACAGAGATCTGATATTACAGTTGTTTCATGCAAGGCAGAGGTACAAAGGTATTGAACAAGTTTAGGGCTATAAAGGTGCAACTGCGGAGCTTCGGACTGTTGTATGCCCTGCTCTTCCCCGTGAGGCTCAGGGTGGTTCACACAGATGCAACTCACTTCTTCTCTACCCCAGATGAGGCTTCGATGTGGCTGCACACTAAAGTAGCTCAAGAACAGTCGGAAGCGGAGGAAGATGACCTACGATGCTGGTGGAGATGTGAGATCCAAACGCTGTCGCCACCCGCGCACACCTCGATCACAAGCATCTAATGAACAAACTGCATACGAACGAGTGCAGGTGGTGGCAGAGGTCTCGCTTCATGGTGTTAATCGCTTTCAGGCACTGGCCCCTGACACTGACCAGGAGTCTGTGCTGGGTGCGCCAGGGTCAGTGAGCTCAGATGGAGACTCCACCATTGCCTCTTTGAATTCACCACGTAGAGTGCTTCCAGACTAGTGACTCGTACTATGCCGGTGAGTGAACTGATTTACGCTTGTGTTGGAAAGAGTGTAGCTGGTGTGGTGGTCACTTTGTGAGTAATTGGAGGTCATGTTTAACTGTGGGAACACTCTGGGCAATTCATGCTCCATGCAAGGGCCTGGAGTATCTGGGGCCACATCTGACCTTACTTCACATGCCTATTGGTCTGACCCTCAAAGACTTCAGCAAGGACTGTTCAGCATTCAAGTCACATCGTTGTTACTAAATGCCTAGTTGTGGAAATTGTGGCACAATGTCGTTTGGTGTCCAAGCCAAGGGAGTGGGTGTTAATGTATTGTTTTTGGCTGGGCATGGGAGGGGCAGCGGGAGAACAGATGGGGTGCCGTGTATCTTCTTGTGCAACACAAATGGTTTCACGGGCCTCTTTGGTGGGGCATTTCACAGGCTCTCTGGCTATCACATACAATGCTCTGGTATGGAACATTAGGAGTATGGCAACTCATGTTCATAGGGTATATGCGTAACTCAGACGGAGACACATAGCATATCTACTTGAGACCCACCTTACTGCCACTGCATTAGATAAAGTAGCCAGACGATGGAGTGGACAGCTGTTCAGCACCAGGTACACTGCCTTTGCAAGAGGGGGTTATGATTTGGATCATCCCTGGTGTCCCGTTTGTGCAAACCAGAACTGTAGTAGACCCAGACGGGTGCTTTATATTATTGGATCGTGCATTAGATGGGTGCTCATTGTCAGTCATTTCACTATACGCGTCCAACACACTTCAGGGTGACTTCCTGCGCACATTATCTCCAGCTTGGCTCTCTGACCCCCAGGCACCTAATCTCTTGGGAGGGGACTTTCATTGTGTGCATTGCACTGCTACGGATAGATCAGTACCCCCCCCTTCCTGGGACACAGGACCTGCAGGTGACCAAACATTTCTGTTTATGGACATCCACAACACAATTATACCATATTTGGTGATTGGGGCACCCAAGAGACAAGAATACTCCTACTATGACCCATGACATCAGGTCCACATCAGGCTAGATTATATTTTTTGTAATGCAGTGCTCTGGCCTCATGTGAAGGGGTTGGAATACTTGGGCAGGACATTCACTGACCACAGCCTCCTTAAGGTGACCTTTTGCTGGGGTGAATACACAGCACCAATACCATCCTAGTGATTGCGGACTAAGGCACTATTAGTTGCCATGTATAGGAATACCATAAGCGCACACCTGCTTCAATATTTTGAAGAAAATGATGGCACCACGGGATCCAAGAGCTTAGAGTGGGATGCCAGGAAGGTTGTAATGAGAGGGCATTGCATTAAGACTTCCTGGTAGAAATGGGCTCCTCTCCTTCATAGCGTACTAGTGTTGGAGACATTTTTATGTGCCACTGAACTAGAGGTGGTGACAATGGAAAAGGCTTGTGTGCAGCTATGAGACCTGAGGGTCAATATAGGGAGGAAACACGCCACCTTAACAACATCGACTAGAAGGCGCCCCTGGTTTGGCAACACGCAGACTGTGGTAGACCAGGCCACACACTGGCATGGTTTCTGCATTATGAGGTCCATAGGACCGTCATTTGGGTGTTTCGCAATGCCACAGGCGAGATAGTGAACTCCCAGACAGATATCTGTGAGGTTTTCACTCAGTTCTATGAGGGGCTGTATTCCCCTCCCCTGGACTACCACCAGAACTACATTGCTGCGACTGCCCTCCCCTGCCTTGATCCCCTGCAGTTATAAGAACTTGAGCAACCCTTACAACTCGAGAGAATAAAGGAAAATGGCCCGTAATAAAGTCCCGGGTAAGGATGGGTTCCCCATAGAATATTATGTGATATTTAGATCCACACATACACCAAAATTGCTTGCGGTGTATCAGCTGGCACACCAGCAGGGTAGACTAATGGACTGTCTGCACAAAGCCCATATAGTGGTTCTGCCCTAGGCTGGCAGAGACCCCCTAGAATATTGACTATAAGCTATTGAGCAAAGTGCTGGCGAACCTATTGCTCCCCATGCTCCATACACTGGTCAATCCTGACCAGTGCGGGTTCATTCCTCATAGGACCACCTCCCATAATTGGCATCATCTATACCACATCATGGGTGCAGTTGACGGGGCCCTCGGTGGTAATACTTAATGCTTGTCTTGGAGGCCCAAGGGATAAGTCCAGAGTTTCTGGGACAGGTTAAGCTCCTATACACGGCACCACAAGCTAGAGTTCGAACGGAATGGCAAATATCTTGTCCGTTTGATATTGGGTGGGGTACGCGGCAAGGGTATTCCTTCTCCCCCATGATTTTTGCACTGGCCATGGAGCCCCTCCTGCAAGCGAGGGGCCTGGATTGGGACATAGCAGTAGGGTTCCATTGGGACACAGTTTCATTATATGTAGCAATGTTCTGGTTCATTTACAGAACCCTGGACAGAAATCGTTTTGGAAATACGGCAGGACTTTGAGTGAACTGGGGAAAGTCCTATATTTCCCCCCTGCGGATGGTGGAGCATGCAGAAGCAGAGGAGCTGGAATTCAACCTGCTGCCTTGGCAGATCGAGACGTTTCACTACTTAGGAGTGAACATATACCACACGGACGAGGACCACCTTGACGGTAATCACGATAGAACCTTGGCATCCTGCGTCAGTCCGTGTGCTTTTGGAGGCACTTGCCCTTGTCGCCTATGGGCCAGGCTTCCATAGCAAAAAAAATTAATACTAAAGTGGCTCCTCTATTTTTTTGTGACGGTGCCTGTGGACCTCAACAGGGCCTTTTTCGGGGACTTAAGGAGGTTAATCTCTGACATAATATGGTAAGCGGGTATCTATTCACATGCTTCAGTATCCATTAATGGAGGGTAGCCCAGGGGTACATGACTTGAGCTCTACTTTGCAGCAGCACAACTACAATGACCCATGTGCTGGCTGGCAGGAGATTCAATGGGCAAGGGGAGATCGGTCAGGTATGAACTGGTTGGGATGAGTATACTGGAATGGTTGTAAACACCTGGTGGTCAGCCTCGAGGAATGAGCAGACTGGCACACATCGCGAAACAACGCTGAATGGACTTATTGAGCCATTGCAAGACACACCGCCCTATGCCCCACAACTACCACTCTGGAGCATGCCTAGGCTGAGGCCCATGCTGGCGGCACATGACCCAGTGCCGTGGTGGGAGGTAGGGGTGCTCTGCTTGGGAGACTCATATATTGAGTGGGACCTGCACTCCTTTCAAGATTTTGTGGTAATTGCCTTAGGGGCAGGCCAATTTTTGGCTTGCACTGCCCTCAGTCTAGCGATCAGGAATACTTGGGCTGTGGATCAGGAGACCCCGGCTGTACACTGTGGGTTGCAATGTAGACTGACACACGGATTGGGTTGTAGGGCTGTCATGGTATTATACACTGCGTTGCAAGCTGCGGATGCAGATCTTGTGTTATTTGGCAAGCCCCGTTGGGACACATGTCTAGGAACAGTACTGACTGCTAAGAAGTGGGGCATAGTGCTTGGGCAGGTGAAACGAGTGTCTTGCAATACTCACTTGAAGTTTACTCAGTTCTATTATTTAACTCACACCTGCCTAACACCACACCCTCTTCATAAGATGTCTCCGGGAGTGGCCCCAATGTGCCCCCAATGCGGTCATCATGACTCGACCTTCCTTCACATGGTGTGGGAATGCTCCCCATTAGCACAGGTATGCCAATGGGGAGCACAGGTATGGGTACAAGTCATGACCCATATATCAGCCATAGTGGATGTACAGCTACCAACTAACCGACTCCTCTGTTTGTTAGGTATTACCAAATGCAAGAAGCACAGTAAATATCATCTAAAATTGCCTGATCTAGTTATCATCCTCTTCAAACGCCTCATCGCCATGGCATGGAAGGCAGCGCAGCCACCCTCAATTGACTGCTGGCTTTGAGTGGTCCTTAGATGGGCTACTGCTGAGGCTGATGTTATGGCGCATGACTCACGTGTGAGGGGCGGTGCTGCCACCCTATGGGACACCGATGTACCTAAGCTACAAGACAAATTAGATGCCTCTACAGGAGCGTGGGCATGACCTGCATCATTCCTTACATCTTGTCCGTCATTGGTTGACCACTGGTCTGCTAACAGAGGCAAGCCTGAACATGAGATATCATCACTGCCCCTTGCACACGGATGAGATTATACCCCCGTATGTCCTGATGATGGCCAGAGTGGAAAGAGCTCTTTCGTGCATAGACACATCTAGTTGCCCCTGTCGTCTCTTCTTGTTTTCATATGGATAGTAACTTTGGGTTCCCATAGCCACCCCTAGCTACCCAACCACCTAGATTGGTTACACAGGTTCTTTATTGTTTAGACTGTATACTTGTACTGATAGTTGTTCTAGAATGGCTGCGTATTGATGGTATTAACATGGGGATTGTAGTGTTCAAACCCATCTCCCTTGCACGGAGGCTACAAACGAACAAGGGGCATTACTCAGCATGATATATGATATACGTTTCTCCTTGTTACATCATACTTTGTTGCCACACTAATGTTATTCCTGCTGTTTTATATGCTGCCTTAACTGCTGGTGAATAGTAGGGGTGGGCGGAATTTGCAAAATTAACTTTCGCAAATTATCGCGAAAATGTTGAAAATTATCGCAAACAAGCGGAAATAATGCGAAGATGCGGAAGTTTTTTTCCGGCATGTTCGCGAGATTTTCTGCATGGTTGCGGGTCACCAACTTACCCATGTGGTTGCTTGCGGGCGCGGCCATCTTGTTTTGAGTTGTCTCGCGGTGCATGATCGCGAGAAGAAAGACGTGATCGCGCGACGCATGACGTCACTGTGGGCGCGAACTGTCGCGAGACAGCGCAAATGGCTAAAAACAATACAACATCTCATGGAGAACGCGACCGGATCAAGAAAACTTGTCGGCGAACGCAGGGATTCAGGTAAGGCGATCGCGCGCGCGCGAGAATGTATTATTTTACAGCGCGAGCAAGAAACAAATTATCGCCAAGCTGCGGAAACCAGAATTTTTGACATTTTCGCGCTCTCCGCAGAACGCGAAAATGTCAAATTATCGCAATTTCCGCGAACGGAACGAAGTTTTCGCCCAGGCCTAGTGAATAGTATATTCAAAATGTTAGACACACATATGTATACATTGTCGCCTTACATGGCAGAGGTGGCCAGAAGTTGACCCCAGAAATATCTCACATCACATGCCTAAAGCATGCCTCAGGCATGTGCTCTTTTATGTACTGCTGGGTAGCATCATCTCATGCCAGCGTGCACCATGACACAAGGGGGAAAACCATTGGCACTCAGCATGGAAAGTAGAGGTGGTATAGTAAGGAACAGATATACGGCGTATGTTACATTGTAAGAACAATATCAGACTATTAATGTCACTGGTGCACAGAGTGCCAAGTAGCCACAAAGCACGCTACCTTGCAACATGGTGCAAGACAGTATCAAATACCTATCCTGAAAAGGCCACCCTCCAGGACAAATAAATTGCCTGGTGCATGGTTAACTATCTACATGTGCTGAACAATGCAGCACACATAGGAAAGTTAACATAACAGGAGATTGATCATTACTTTCCTCCTTACATGTTACTTGTGCAGGTTATTTTTTTAATTAATGCTCTGAACAAGCATATGTGTGACATCGGGTCATATTTATAAATACATGCATGTGAATCTATTTAAAAACACCACAGCACCTTGAACAGCCCCCTGGGGCAGGGAATAGCAATTGAACAGATGCACACTGGAGTTTTGTATACTACCCCTCAAATGAGCTGCCCCTTACATGGAAAACAAAACTTTAATTTATTGTGAGAGGGTCAAAACTACAGGCAGATGGTACATACTAGGGGTGGGCGGCACACTCTGCTCTGCCAGCAGAGGTTACAAAGTTCTGCCACTCCACGCTCCACTTGGAGCGCGGAGTTGGGCAAAAAACTCCACTACTGTCCACCACTATTCAACGCTCAGACTGACAACTTTTTCAAAGGTTCCCTGGGCCTATCTGTAAGCACTTGCACCAACTGTTCTTTACTGCTGAAGCCTTTGAAAATTTTTTCATATAGCAGTTGATCAGCCGTAAAGCTCGGGATTTCTATTCCATAACCCATCCTTTATTATCTCGTTTGCACTATGTGAGCCTCCGCCACTCCTGTGGGGCAGCCTTGCCATGCCCCCTACTCCAATTACTGAATGGCGAGGGTCTGGGAGCATGTACGGTGCTGGGTTGCCAATGCAGTTAGGCCGGTTTTTCTATCTGTGCGGGCCAGAATCCTCCACACTCGGGCTGAATCTCTGCACCCGGGCCGGAATCTCCACACTTGGGCTGTATGCTCATTGTCTACAATGCTAAACACCTCTGTAAGTGCTTACCACCCCCCCACACTTGGACAGGATGAAGTCAATTGACACCACTGCAAGACCTGCACTACAAACTATATGAAAGCAGCACTCAAACAAGAACCAGGTGTTTCCACATGGAGTTCCTGCTTGCCTGCTCTGTGCACTACTTCAGGAAAATGCTACACCATAGGAGGAGACCACCGTTGTCTTGGAGTTTATTGTGAGGCACCACAAACGGCTCCATAATTTCCCCCTTACAGCACCAGTGGCACACAGAAGTCAGCCCTATGGCAGCATTTAGCCACTGCAGTCACAGCATTGGGGGAGGATGTCCGCACTGTCACTGACTAAAGGAGAACTGACAGGGTGAGAAGAGGCAGGTGAAGGAGAAGTACGCAAGGATTGAGGTGGCCAGAATTATCCCTGGTGTACAATCCAGACCCCACCTCCGTCTTACCACACTAGAGGAGGAGGTCCTCAACACCATACACCCCACATGCTCCATGGGTTGCCTGTGAGTGACATCCACAATGTGGTACCAGGTAAATGTGATGACAAGAACATGGATATGAAACGTCTGTCTGTGTTGCACCACAATTGTAACTAAGGAAGTTCTTCCAAGTATGCATACAAAGCATACTGAGTCAGAGCCTCACGTGTCTCCTTCTGTATGTTGCACCACAAGTCCCATAATCCTTTGAGATGGAAATGGCAAATCCCATTCCCACTATTAAATACATGGGCCCAGCACTGCTGGTGTATATACCTAGCACTGGTAGATAGCAATAGACAAAGTGCCCCTTCCACTTAGCCAGCCGTGGTGGGGGAAAATCAGCAGACAACGTAATAGTGACAATAAAATAAGAAGAAGAATCAAAACCACTGACCTTGCTCTCGGCACATCGCTGAGCACAATGTGAGTGATTTTCTTTTTTTAAAATTCATTTTCCCTATTCGTCGTCTGTCTAATTTCTCCCACCATGCCCTTCCACTGCCACACCACCCCACTGCTCCTACCTGAGAAGTTGCACATGTACATTTTTGTTTTGCTGACTTTTCTCTGTTCTCCACTATTGACACATTCAAACAGAATACAGTCATCCACTGTGGCAGAGGGCCCTGCATCTGATGGGAGGAAACAACATCATCCACAGCAAGTCATACCACCCTCACAAACTGGTAAGTAAAATTGGTCAGGAGAGGGTCCAAAAGCCTACATTGAATCAGAAAACAGATGGACATATTGGGGCCGATTCACAGAACTAACTTAAGACAAAATCCTAAACTTACTACTTTTGGTATTCACAGAAGTTAGGAGTTTGTCTTAAGAGAAACTTAAGACAGACTTAAGACAGACTTAAGACAAACTTAAGACAGACTTAAGACAGACTTAAGACAGACTTAAGACAAACTTAAGACAAACTTACGACAGACTTAAGACAAACTTAAGACAAACTTAAGACAAAATCCTAACTTAAGTCTGTCTTAAGTCTGTCTTAAGTCTGTCTTAAGTCTGTCTTAAGTCTGTCTTAAGTCTGTCTTAAGTTTGTCTTAAGTCTGTCTTATGTTTGTCTTAAGACAAACTTAAGACAAAATCCTAACTTCTGTGAATACCAAAAGTAGTAAGTTTAGGATTTTGTCTTAAGTTAGTTCTGTGAATCGGGCCCACTGGGTCTGAATCACAGAGGTAAACTGAGACAAAAGTCTAACTTTGCGACTTTCGGTATTCAGAAAGGACTTTTATGAGTAGTAAATTCCAAAGGTCGTAAAGTTAGATTTTTGTCTCAGTTTATCTTTGTGAATCGGGCCCATTATATGTATTCCATCAACAGTGCCAGAACTGTGAACTGAACTCTGAAATCGAGTGCATCACATGTAGCAACTGGAATGTTAACTGGCAAACACACATATCTTTGTAGGTCCAATGATGTTGTCCGAGATTCCAGTCCCAACAGTGACATCTGCTACAAGGTTGGCTGTGACATCTGGTCAGGAACCACACTCTGGGCAGATGCGGGACCCTGGGCAGTAAACCCAAGAATGATGTACCTGAATGCTCATGCTCATAAAATGTGGATTTAATGCCTGCAGTGTGTTGTGTTCAACATCACTGTTGTCCCTCATCACAATATGCACACATATGTCATTTTACTGCATACCATATCACATCGTGGTGGCTAGTGAAAGGATGGCAGTAAATGTATGGCAAGTGAGTGGAGTATATACATAAATGACTATATTGTGTCATATGAAGTGGAGTAGCCACACTGGATTGTAAGTCAATGATATGAAAACTCTCAAGAAAAATCACAGTGCACAAAATGTATGGAAATTGGTGTGGGTGAGGGTTGCACTGATGCTAGTTAGGCTGTTTTGTTTTGGGAGGGGTGAATGGGCTGCTAAGGTGGATGTAGAGGAAGTGAAACATATATCAGGTGACTGAAATGCACAATGCAAGTCCAGTGTAGGTGGCAAACATCCAAGCTTCTACACTTTAGCACAATATGTATTTGATGATGATGAAGAATTTATACGGCGCAACATATACCCTAGGGTGCCTAGGTGCTATTCTAATCATATACTGATCAGACTGGACGAGTAAGAAAAATTGTACCTTAAGATTATGCCTTAAAAAGCCAAGTTTTTAGGTTCTTTCTGAATTCTAACAGGCTGAATTCTTTTTTAAGCGAGGTTGGCAGAGAGTTGCACAGTTTAGTTGTTATCATGGTGAAGGTCCTGCAGCCCCACCTAACCCACCTGACTCTAGGAACAGTTACATTTCCAAGATCGGCTGACCTAAGAGATCTTGCTGGAGTATATGGCTTAAGAAAATTTGCCCTCTTGCCTCCTCTCCTGCCATATTCCCATATATAAGTGACAGGATAATATAAGAGGTTAGGGTGTGAGCTGTACAAGACATCATCCATTGACAGCTAAGTTCTAACATGATGTTGTACATGTTTATCAGAACAGAGGACACACAAAGATTGAACATAACAAATGTGTGATCTCACAGTCCTGAATGGGCATTGTGACTTCATGGGGAGGGAAGCACAAATGCGCTACAAAATATACCTTACTATTGGACATCTCACATATTAACTCTTCAATGCAATGATATGATCTGATGTGCAAATGTAAAACTGGTCTGCATGATGATGTTCACTTTTTTTGATTTGTCAACAGACAACATCATACTCAGGAGGCATGATGGGCCTAATAACAATGAAGGTGTAATCAAAGTCAGGAGCAGGTGTTCAGCATAATTATCCCCTTCCTTCAAATATCAGTTACCTTCTCATACACGTTTGCCTGTTAATGTGTTATCGCGCTAATGCCAGTGCTGCTGCCCACTTGTAAAGTTCAGGAGGTAAACATGTGGCACACTGGCCAGAAATAGCATATCAATGGTCTATGACAATGCCATATACATGTTAACTCATTGATATCATCCTGTGTACCTAAATATGGAATTCTATGTCTCATAACGTCATGGCAGGATACCATCAGTGCTGCAGAGAACACCATCCCTGGGTATGCAAGAAATCCTGGCTGCAGCAGTGAAACCCACTCGCATCTGTCCATCAGGTAAGCGTGCCATAAAGTGTTTCACTATTATGGATTCCAAAATCATTCCAAAGATTCAATCCCCTTCTGCATAGCATCTGTAGTTGGTGTGTAAAAAGCTGCATACATACTATTTCAGTTATGTTAGTGTCACTTGTGTCTGTTCTCATATTAGTCATGCAGATCATTAAGTATGGTGTCACTTCCCTCTCCAGCTGCTGGATCGCATACCGCTTCTTCAGCTACTCCAATGAGGAACCAGGCTCAGCAGTTGACATTGGGGGGATTGAAAAGTAACACAGAGCTGTGGCGGGAGCTGGTGAGTTTGCTTGTGCATTGTACATCTCCATTCAACACCTCAGTGCTATGGTGTGAGCTGTCAAGTTTAGGTGTACCCAAACCAGGTCACATGTGCATCATCTGTTGATGCAAAGTACACTAGAATCAACCCTTGTGTTGTACCACATCATATACTAGGTAAATTACTTATCCTATTGCAACCTCTGTCTTCCAGGTGATGAGGACGATGAGAACAATGGACCTTCCACCAGCGGTGGGCGACAAGCAATCGAGGGGGAGAGTCCACTATTCTTGCAAGCAGCAATTTCAGCTGCCAGTACTGTACTGTGCAAGAGGAGGAGGAGGAGAAAGTACCAGAGGAGGCTTGTGAACTGGAGGATGATGGAGACTATCTGGCCCTTCTTACAGAGGATGAGGAGTCAGATGCCCTGACCAGAACATTTGTTACACTGGACAATATGTGTAGGGCCACCCCCCTCTGCCCAGCAAAGTGCCTCAACATTCAAAACCCATGATTGCCTGTCCTCAGCATAGCACTAACCAGCCTCAGCTCTCACACACCCCAACACAGACATCACTCCCTCACAGCCCTCACATCCAGGACAGACTTGGTAGTTCCCCTACATACTCCTTCCTATACAGTGCAATCCCAGGGATTCTCTCCACCATCTGAGGGATGTACCACCCCTGGTGTGGTGCAGGTATCCCCTGGGCACCAATCTCCTGTCCACAGACTACCACCTGCCACCTTCCCACCTGCAGGTGGATATGCGGTCTTATTCATGGCCGTCCCATGCAGAGGGGGCTAGCAGACAGCCATGGTGACCAGTGGTAGGAGGACTTCTTCTAAAGGCAGGCTGATGTAGGCCTGGGCTAAATTTCCATTCCGCTTGCGGAAATTGCGATAATTTGACATTTTCGCGTTCCGCGGAGAGCGCGAAAATGTCAAAATTTCCACATTCCGCAGCTTAGCGATAATTTGTTTCTTGCTCACGCTGTAAAATAATACATTCTCGCGCGCGATCGCCTTACCTGAATCCCCGCGTTCGCCGACAAATTTTCCAGGTCCGGTCGCGTTCTCCATGAGATGTTGGATTGTTGGTAGCCATTTGCACTGTCTCGCGACAGTTCGCGCCCGCAGTAAGGTCATTGGTCGCGCGATCACGTCTTTCTTCTCGCGATCATGCACCACGAGAAGAGTGAAAACAAGATGGCCGCGCCCGTGAGCAACCGCATGGGTAAGTTGGTGAGCCACGACCACGCAGAAAATACAGCGAACGGGCGGGAAAAAAACTTCCGCATCTTCGCGATATTTCCGAGTGTTTGCGGAGATTTTTAACATTTTCGCGAAAATCTGCGAAAGTCACTTTCGCAAATTCCGCCCACCCCTAGGCTGATGTGAGGCAGGAGATTCGTGCCATAGGGGCTACCCTGTCAGACATGTCCGAGGCACTCCAGGACATGTGGCAAATCCCTCAGGCGGTGGACAGACTGACCCAGGTGTTGGACAGGGATGATAGATCTTGGCAAAACATGTTCAAGAAGATCAATGACACTATATCCATGCATAGGGAAGAGAGTGCAAGACACCATACCTTGGCCATAAAGATGATGGAAGGCATGCTGAAACTTATCGAAAGTCTCCCTTCAAGGTCAATGCAGGAAGGGGAGCCATCACATCTACCTGCAGCACATCACACTTACACACCTGTACCAAAACTGCACAGGCTCGCAGCAAGAGTATACATCCACCACCACCACCTGTCCTGGCACTCACCACACTTGCACATCCACCACCCCCTGTCCAGGCACTCCACCTACCTGCACATCCACCACCATCCCCTGTCCAGGCACTCTCCCCACATGCACATCCACCACCACCCCCTGTCCAGGTACTCCCCCCACCTGCACATCTACCCCCTGTCTAGGCACTCCCACCAACTGTACAGACACCATCTGCCCCTGTCCAGGAACTTCCCCCTGTACAGGCAGATGCACCACCACCAATTTGCACCTCAGCAACAACATAAATGCACTTACTCACAGCGATCCTCACCACCAACATTGCCAATTTGCAAGCACGATCCCTCTAGATCACAGGAAAAAAGATAAATGTCCTCACAAGTCAAGACTAAGTTGCGTATTATGTACTGATGGCCATATGTTTACCCATGTGCAGTAGCAGCTGGTGTGGGGGTGGAGTGGCAGGGCAGGAGGGGATGGGGGACGGGAAGGTGGGGAGGAAAACAGACAATACACATAAAAAAATACAAAGAACTTACCTGCCAACCGGTGCTCATTTCCTTGACCTGTCATGCTCTGAAATGCTGGTCTCCCACTCCTTCCACCCAGCACTTTTCCTGGGCTGACTTGGTGGAACCCAGTGCTCATTTTGAGGCTGGGGGCCTGTTTCTCAGCCTTGGGATTGCAGGCTCTGAAGTACGCAGGTCAGATTGGTCGGCTGTAGGCAGCCGGCAAATCTGACCTGCGCACTGTAGGGGGCTGCATTACTAGTGCAATCACACTGATTAGCCACCCCCCCCTGCCATCGGGCTGTAACAGTGTGAGCTTTGGTCACATTAATAAAATGGTATATATTACCATTTTATTAATATGTGTGCCTGCCGCACTCGCAGCATGCGGGGCGATGCTCCACCTCCATAATGGAGCATCCGCATTTGCCCTTGTAGAGGCCTAGAGATGTGAGTGAGGATGAATGTGTTTGAATGACATGTAAAAGTGTAACCCCATCAGTGTAACAAGCCTTCATGTCCAAAGAAAATAACTGCTCCAAAGGTATATGTCCATACTTTGAACACAACATTTACAATGAAGTTAACAAGATAGAGAAAGTTTGATTCGAAATCTGAGTTTATGTAAAGTAAATGGATTTGAGAAAACAAAAATGCAGTCTCTTTGGAAGGGAGAAAGGAAAGCAAATAATGTTCTTTGAATAGAATGGACTAGGGGACTTGAAGGGGGGTGGGCAACATAAATAAAACACGCCAGGAAGTATCAGGGGAACTCGGCCATATACAAGGGGCAAAGTAAATAAATGTCCAAAACAAAGTCACAGTCCAAAAAGTCAACTGTCCTTCTGGTCATCCTCAATCTTCACAATGTTCAGATCCTCCGAAATCTGATGCAGGCTCCTGGCTGGCCTTGCAGGACCAGGCACCACATGGGGTTGGTACACACCAGGAGTACGGGGAGAAACAGTGTGGGGCAACGTACAGGGTGAAACATTGAGGGTAGTTTGGGAGGGACATTGTGCTAGAACAGACAAAATGGTTGCACCCAAGGAAGTGACACTGGCAGTGAGGGTAGCCATAGATCCTGCAAGTTCCTTTCACATCATACACACCTCATCATGCAGAGCCTGCACTCCTTATACGGCGTCTACGTCCGCATACTGGGAGTACGCACTTGGGCCAGAGATTTTGGAAACTGGCCGGAACGCTGTCGTTTATACAGAAAATGACATGCAGGAAGTGATAGGCAGGAAATACATCACAGGAAGTTGCTGGCAGTCATTTGCTGTTCATTCTGAGTCATCCACTGTCACAGATCAGATCCGCTGCCAAACTGCTGCTCTGTAATGGAGATTCAAAAATTGGAACATAAAAAGAACATTAGAGACATGAGACAAAAGGTAGAACAGACCATTAAATTATGTTTGGGCAGGGAAAAGGGTGTGGCCAGACACAAAATCACATACCAGAACAGTTTGCTCCCTTGCATTATGGTACATGTAGTCCATATTTTGCACTCAGCTCAAGAGTTGACTGTAGTGTTACGGTAAATTCAGTGGAAGCAGTGCTGTGTATCCCAGACACATAGGGCCTGATTCACAAAGCTCATCAACACTCACAGTGGGGGCTCCTCAGTTGTTGGTGAGTTCTTTCATTTGGGGGAAAATACTCCACAATGCAATAGTTAGGCACATTTGTAAATCAGGCACCCATTGCCAAAAGGTCCTGTGAGCTCTCACACATGCACATACATTTAATCCTCTAAGGAAATATATTCCTTAGAGACATTGAGAAAACTGATTGCTGACATCTGCACATGACCTATTGCATGGCAAATCTTTTGACTCCTGTCAACAAATGTGGTTTACATACATTGAGAGTGGCTTGCAAAGTAGTCTCAGGATGACAATTTTGGAGTAGTAAATATTCAGCTTCCATCATTGACAACAGACTGCAAACTACATTTTGTCTGTAAAACAACAAGTTGCTCTGCTGAAAAAAGTATCAACCAGCTGATCACGGACTTGCATACCCGGCCCTCTGTTCTGTGCAATGGCCTGGTTGCCTGGATTCAGAACTAGCTAAGGCTCAAGAGGTATTTGTAAGCCATTACTTAAAGCTATTTTGTGCAAGATACAACAGGCTAATACGATCTTGCACATAACTTCAGGATCCCCCCGTACGGTCAAGACATCTGAATCTCGACTTCAAGAGACCAAAAGAGTGCTCTATGATGGCTCAAGTTTGTATGTGTGCCCTATTGTACCTACTCTGAAGTACAGAGACTACACATCTGTATGGTGTGAGAAGTTGAGGGGAGAGTGCATACCCAGCATCAGCTGAGGAGGGAAAATAGGTGGCTTGATTACATGTTACTGCATCTGTACAGAACATGATCTATACTTTGGTACATGTAGTGTCTGTTGAGGCTGTGTATGTCGCTTGATGAATCTTATTGTAAAATAGTTGTTTAAGTGAAATGGCATCCATACATTACATTTATACATATCGCACATGTTTTGTGCTTGGTACTTACCCAGTAGCCACATGTTGCCAAATTCTCCTGCATCCATCCGCCGGGCAAGAGGTGATATGCGGAATACAAAGCTGTCATGGGTACTGCTTGGAAACACTGCATGCACATCAATGGATCTACCACTGGCATCACAGACACCCTTCACATTGATATAATGCTAGTGATGTCTATTGCAGAAGGTGTGTGCAATGCAGTATGGTGGCTGAAGAGCCACATCGGTACAATCAATTGCACCCAGCACATGTGAGAGGTGGGAAATGAGGTAGAAATCCCTAGCTACCCTTTGTGTCCTGTCCAGTGTTTTGGGCATTTATATGTGGAGGTGGGCTCTCGTATTGATGCAGCTCAGTACCTGATGCAAGCACCGCGACTGGCTTGCCTGAGAGATGCCCACAAGATCACTGTAGACCCTTTGGAATGACCCCGTAGCAAAGATAGATAGCAGCATGGATCTTGAGATAAGCTGGGATGGCATGGGGGTGAAAGGTCACACAGTCAAGTTCCTGCTCTGACTCACAAACCATCTCCAAGATGACATCAGGCGGCAAACGGTATCTGGCCCTGACATCTTGGCTGGACATCCCAAATAGGTTAATCCTTTGCCTGAAAATCCTCTCTACTCTTCTCCTCTTCCTCCTCCTCCTCAACTCTTCTTGCCGCATGGCAAGGGGCAGAGGAACAAACACATTCAGCAACATGTTGGAAGGTTTGCATGTGTTAGCTCTGCTTTTATGTTTGCTGCAAGTCTGGGATTGGTTGTTGGACTGCAATGTTTCAGCTCGAGCAGGGTGGGGAGATGGTAATCACTTACAAGGGGGCATATCAACAACAACCGGCGATAATTATCTCTAAGCGCACTTAGCGCTAGGATAATTATTGCCGGCTAGCGTGAATTTTTATCGCTGAGATAGCGTGCTATTAGCAACGCTTATCTCAATAGCGATAAAAATCCTCACGCTAACAGGCTAACGTGAGATTATCGCTGTAAACCCAGCGATAATCTCACGTTACCTTGTTGATAGGGACAGGCAAACTTAGCCATGATATCCTCCTTCCATAGGATATCATGGCTAAGTAAGAAAAATACCAGATGTAAAAAAGCAGCGTTAACCGCGGTTAGCGCTGCTTTTTTTGTCTCTAACAGGGTTAGCGACATTCTTGATAATAGGAGAAATGTCGCTTAGCGACATTTCTCCTATTATTTTACTCTGGAACGCCCCCTTTGCATCTCATTAGAGATGCAAGGGGAAGCGTAGAGTAAAAGGGTGCTAACATGCAAATTTGCATGTTAGCACCCTGTTGTTGATAGGGCGCTAGTTTTATCTCTCCTTTTTTGGCTTTTAAAGCCAAAAAAGCAGAGATAAAGCCCTTGTTTATATGCCCCAAGGTGTTTAGCATTTAGACAATGACCATTCGGCCCGAGTGCGGAGATTTAGGCCCAGATCTGGAGATTCCGGCCCAGGTGCGGAGATTTTATCCTGGGTGCGGAGATTCCACCCCGGGTGCGGAGATTCCGTCCTGAGTGCAGACGTAAAGATATGAGTTGGAAATGACTTCTGTGAATACCAAAAGTCGTAACTGACTTCTGTGAATACCAAAAGTCGTAAAGTTAGACTTTTGGCTCAGATTACCTTTGTGAATCTGGCCCAGAGTTTGAAGGGATGGTGCAAGAGTGCCTGCATTAGAGCTGGGCAACCCATTGTGTGCCAGCATAGGCAAAAGACAGGAATGCACTGTATAATGTTAAATGCTCCTGCCCATTCCCTATCACACAGTGGAGAGTGCCTTGCTCTGCTGCACAATTTTTTTTATAAATAACCCCCTGTATGTTTTCCCTCCTTTGAAATTTCGGCAGGTTTGACCTGCCGAAATTTAACGAATGTTGGGTTATTTAACACATCAGATAATTATCGGATGCATTAAATAAAACCAAGCTCACAATTTCCTCCTGTGTGTGAACCTCTGTTTGACGGAATTAAACGTCCCAAAGTGTGTGCTTGTGGTTTGAGAAAGAGTACGTAATAGATGTGTAGAGATAATGGACGAAACATAGAAATGGTCTTGAATTTTCAATAAAAGAAGTGATATATTTTTGGCCCGATTCACAGAACTAACTTAAGGCAAAATCCTAAACTTACTCCCATTTTGGTATTCACAGAAGGCACTTACTCATTTTGGTATTCACAGAAGGCACTTACTCATTTCGGTATTCACAGAAGTTAGGAGTCCTAACTTTAGGACTCCTAAATGCCTTCTGTGAAAACCGAAAGTCTTAAAATTAGGCTTTTTCTCAGTTTAGTAGTAGTAAAGTTAGGAGTCGTAACTTAAGGACTCCTAAACTGAGAAAAATCCTAATTTTAAGACTTTTGGTATGTGAATACCGAAGTGAGTAAGTGTCTTCTGTGAGTACCAAAATGAGTAAGTGCCTTCTGTGAATACGAAAATGGTAGTAAGTTTAGGATTTTGTCTTAAGTTAATTCTGTGAATCGGGCCTTTTGTGTTTTGAATGCAATGGGAACATCTTGGCAGACCATAGAACATACTAAAGGAACTGAACTCATCCCACGCTTTGATTGCAGACCACCCATGTGGTCACTTTTTGAATGAGGACCTCCAACTTGAAGTTCTATGGTTACAAATAATTGTGGCTCCTGGCAGCTTTCTTAGGAGCGATAACAGGATGCAGTGGAGCGGGAGGAGAGGAGGCAGGCAGGGTAAAGGAGAGTAAGAAAAAGACAATATGTTGTCACTGTGTCAACTAAGCACATCAGCAAAGTGAGTGGCTTTAAGAAATTATGTGAAAATGCGTTCTTGTAGATGAACATTTGCAAAATGCCATTTCTGGTTTAAGAACACTCTTTCTAATCTGTTGAAGATAGGGCTGGCCTAAACCCAAACAGCAGATGATAAGCAAATAAGTCTTTAATTTAATTTTTGAATTTGTATTCAATGGCAGCATCTTTATATTAGGCATTGTATTGTCTTGAAATTACATTTCTGCTTCATAATCCTGAAGAGGCACCAAATTGTATTGATGGAACATGCAGCATATAACAGAATACAGAATGCTTGGTTGGGAGAGTTTGTAAACTATGTGGTAAGTGTTCAGGTGTAGTGCATTGTTAAAAATGGGGGTCTCTAGTTGGCAGTGGATTGCACCCTGTCCTAGTAGGGACCCATATTCTAGTCCAGGTAAGAGGACTGCACAGATAAGATAACCCCTGTTAGGTAGATTGGCATGAGCAGAGGCAATGTGTTAAGCATTTGTACATACACACACAGTAACACAGTGAAAATACTACAAAATAAGTCCATACCAGAGACGCTTTCTTTTTGTTTACCTGCCTGCCTGTGTTTGTGCCCGCCATTGTGACACCAGGGGACTCCATTCCCCACAGGCTACCAGGCCCCCAGGAGGGGGAGGAGCCGCTAAACTCAATCAAAAGCGCCGCTGACATCCCGCGGCACGAGACGCGCGTGGGCCACACCAGGGCAAAGCCCAGGTCAAGGGCGGGCCCGTCCGCGCCCGTCAGAGCCCGGCGAAGGCTTGGCTGGGCCTACTTTCTTGGCCTTTTGACTCATTTCCACCAGAATTTCAGAGAATCATTAGGACCCAGGATCGACCATTTCCCTGCCCCTACGCCAGCTCAGGCTCCAGTCCTAGATTCAGCGGCAGTAGTAGAGGTTCAGGTAGGGAATGAACGTATTCCAAACTAATTTTAATCTCAGCTCACCGGGACTAACTTGAGGGTCACTGGTGGGTCACCTGGTTAATGTACCAGCAGTAGATCAATATGGGGAACCGTAAGTGGCCTATAGTACCAGCGGGGACTCTGGCCGGCACCTTAGGCTCAGTGAATGAATGAATGAATGAATTTGGGTTTTATAGAGCGCGTAGTAACCCGGAAGCATCCCAGCGCTAAAAAACCAAGACAGCCGATTCAGAGGTGGTAACCATGGAGAAAGGGGATCAGGGGAAGAGGTGGGTTTTCAAGAGTTTTCTGAAGCGGAGATGACAGGATTCGCTCCTGAGTTTGGGAGGTAGGGCGTTCCACAGTCTAGCCGTGTTCACCGAGAATCGCCGACCTCCTGTGCGTGCCTTTTTTACTCTGTGCACTGTGATAAAATGCTCATGATCCGAGCGGAGAGGCCTATTGGCTTTGTAGGGCGTGACTAGGTTTTTGAGTATGGGGGGGCCCTTGTCCTGCAGAAGTTTGTGTGCCAGACAGAGGGATTTGAATTTTATCCTTTCTCTTATTGGGAGCCAGTGCAGGAGTTTCAAAGCTGGTTTGGCAGATGTTCTAGCCGGGGTGTTCGTGAGAAGCCGGGCTGCGGCGTTCTGAATTTGTTGTAGTTTGTTAAGGGTGGATTCGGGTGCTCCCAGGAAGATGGCGTTGTTATGATCCAGCCTGGATAGGATCAGTCCTTGGATGAGCAACTTCCGGGAGGCTTGCGGGTGAAGGGGCAGAATTTTACGGACTGATCTGAGAAGGCCGAAGCAAATACCTGCAGTTTTTTTAGCTTGAGTTTTAAAGGACAGGTCCTTTTCCATCCAGATCCCTAGACTCTTGATCTCCTCTTTGGGAGAGGGGGGCTCTCCCAGGCATGTGGGCCAGATGTTCAGGGTAAGGGTGGACCCTTTATGCCCAAGGAGCATGACCTCCGTCTTGGACCCATTGAGTTTTAGGGCTGATTCACTCATCCAGATGAAGATTTCAGAAAGGCAGGTGTGAAGATTGGACGGTCCTTGGTCAGGTTGGGATAGTGAGACGACCAATTGGGTGTCGTCGGCGTAACTAATGATTTTTACTCCAAACGGGGCGACCACCTCCTCCAGTGGGGACATGTAGACATTAAATAAAGTTGGGCTAAGGGAGGAGCCCTGCGGTACTCCGCACTGGAGGGGAATCGCCGTGGAGCGGATGTTACTCTCCCAAACCTGGAAGGTACGGTTGTTTAGGAATGACGTGAGCCATGACAAAGCAGTTCCTACCAGCCCAATGTCATTAAGTCGCTGGATGAGGACCTGGTGGTTAACAGTGTTGAAGGCCGCACTGAGGTCCAGGAGGATCACTGCCACTGATCCTCCTGCATCCAGAATGCATCTGGCCTCCTCCACCACAGCTAGGAGGGCGGTGTCCGTGCCCTGTCCAGGGCGAAATCCAGTCTGAGATTTCCGGAGAAGGTTGTTAGTCTCCAAGAAATGGGAGAGTTTTTTGTTAACTAATTTTTCCGTAATCTTGCTGATTCCGGGGAGAAGGGAGATTGGCCTGTAGTTGCCCAGGTCCGAAGGATCTTGGAGCGGTTTTTTGAGAAGGGCTTTAACGACGGCAGCCTTCCAGCCGGGAGGGACCGTTCCCTGACACATAGAGGAATTAATGGGGTCAGATAGGGGAGTGGCGATTGTGGATGCCACCGTTTTTATGATGCAAATGGGAACCGGATCGCTGGGAGAACCACTTTTTACCGTGGCCAGCGTTTTGAGAACTTCTTCTACTGTTACCGCACCAAATGTGTCCAGGAGAGTGTCTAGTTTGGCCGGCTGAGAATTTGAGTCTGTTCCAGACTTGCGTAGACCGTTAGCGTCTGTTCTTGGGATGACTTGAGGCAGCGTAGCGAGGATGTTGTGAATTTTTTCGTCAAAATATTTTGCCAGTTTATGGCATTTGTCCACAGAGGCGTCAAGAACTGGGGGAGGGTCAGGCACTTTGAGCAGCTCTTTCATAATGATGAAGGTTTCTCTAGCGGAGCTGGAGGACTTTTTGATTCTCTCATCAAAGAATTGGCTTTTGGTGTTACGCAAGGCAGTTTTATAAGTTCTCATGGAGGAGCGAAATGCGTCTTTTCTGGATTTAGTTCCGTCTTTCCTCCAGGAGCGCTCCAGTTTTTTGCATTCTTTCCGTAGTAGTTTTAGCTCTGGGGTGTACCAAGGGGCAGGGTTGGCTCTTTTGGCTAGTTTCAGGGTACTTTTTTTAGGAAGAAGAGAATCGAGTGAGTGGGTGAGCCAGATTTTGAATTGCATATCCGCGGTTGCTGGATCTAGTGCCGGGGGGGGGGGAAGAGACTGCGTAAGCCTGGCGGACCAGTCTTCAGTCGAGAGTTTGGACCAGGGTCTATCCGTGACCCGAATTTTGAGGGGTTGAGGTGGCGGGGCGCTGGATTGCCAAGAGATAGGGACCAGAAAGTGGTCTGTCCACGGGAGTGGGAGGGGGGGTGTGGTTTTAAGGTCGTTGATGTTGGTGAAAATGGGATCAAGACGGTGACCTTTGTCATGCGTAGCCTCTGAGTTCACTAGTCTTAAATCGTATGAAGTGAGGTCGAGTAGGAGATCGGACACTGTCACATCCTGGGGGTCTCGAAAGTGGAGATTGAGATCTCCCAAGATTATGAAGTTGGGGGATGAAGTTGCCATTGAAGTGACGGTTTCTATAGGGCGCTGGAGAACTTGGTCGGGACCCCAGGTGGGCGGTATATGAGTAAGCCAGATAGGGAGACTGTGGGTGAGATTTGTAAAGCAAAATGGCAGCTCTCGCAGTCTTCGATGGTCCCGTTTTTTGCTCTGCAAACGAACTGCTTCCTATATATTATTGCAAGGCCACCTCCTCTGCCGTGGGGTCTGTTCTGAGAATAGATTAGGTAGCCTTGGGGAAGGGTGCTGACGATGTCAGATTCTGAGTTGAGGGTTAGCCATGTTTCCGTGAGGAACAGAATGTCAATCGTATAGTCCTGTATAAGGAGGTTTATCTCTAGGGAATGTTTCGGGAGAGACCTGCAGTTCAGGAGGGCCAGTTGCAGGGCATGACGTCCCACCGTGGTGTGGGCTGGGTTACATAGATCGCAGTTGATAAAGGTTTTCTCCCCTTTATAGGTGTAGATACAGTTTGCGTTTTTCATGGGATTGAGTGAGAGGAGGTTTCCTTGGGTGTAGCTATAGCGATCGCTGCTGGGTTTGGGCATGAAGTCTGGGCCTAGGGCCGGCTGGGCCCGGACGGGCACCGATGGGCTTACCTTTGGCGCGCCTTTGGCGCTCTGCCGGCGCGCCCGCTGAGCGCGTCCGCTGCGCGTCCGGTTGAGGCACATTTTGTATAGGTGGGAGGGGTGTGTGGCCTCTTAAGGTGGGCGTGGCCTCACTTCCCTCTAATGGCGGCTACAAGATTTCCCAAAGCACCGCGGCACCGTTCAAGTCGGCTGCGCGGTGCGACTTTGGTGATGAAGGAGGGGGGGAGTGCTCAAGATCAGGTGAGTTCACACAATTAAAACAGTTTAAAATTTCTGTGCTAAGGTTATTTTTGGCGAGTGTCTCCCGGCTTCCGCCTCAGGAGCTGTCAAGGCTAATGCGTGCAGAGGAGCGGCGCGACTTATATAGCGAGGGAGGGAGGGGGGCGTGGCCCCTGAAGGTGGATGTGGCCTCACTTCCCTCTAATGGCGGCTACAAGATTTCCCAAAGCGCCGCGGCAGCGTTCAAGTCGGCTGCGCGGTGCGACTTTGGTGATGAAGGAGGGGGGGGGGGTGCTCAAGATCAGGTGAGTTCACACAAATAAAACAGTTTAAAATTTCTGTGCTAAGGTTATTTTCGGCGAGTGTCTCCCGGCTTCCGCCTCAGGAGCTGTCAAGGCTAATGATTCGACTATGGATTCGTTTTTGCAGCGGGCAGTATCGGTGGTTGATAAGGAAATTGAACAGAGAACAGGCACCTTTCTAGATCTCCTGTAACCTCCCTTCACCCCCACTCCACATGTACACAAGGATCTGTGGACCGCATTTATGAGGATTGTAACAACTCCGGGACTCAAGAACTAGACGGACTGACCAGTTTGGATAGGGGATTAACTGGGTAATCAGTGCCCCTTACATCGACCATCGTGGTTAACATCCCTAGGGGTGACATTGCAAAACTGTGCACGGGGGAAGCGGGGGGCCGTGCCTGTTGGTCATCCAGTTAACCTACCAGCGGCTGGACTCGCAACTCGAGGGAGGCCAGGAGGTGTCGAGTTGGTTAGCCAAGGGATGGGCATGAAAAGGAAGGGCCAGCCACCAGGGGGAAAGCTAAAAGACCAAGAGCAGAACCGACACCTAGGAAGACCATAGCTGATCAAGGTTTGACCAAAGCAGACTTATTGTGCACTTTAGAATCTTTACAGGACTCGTTCAGGGCATTACTGAATACTATGCTGGGTCCTATCATTCAGCGTTTAATTTCGATTGAAAATGGTATCTCTGATCTTAAACGCTGCGCACTGCAAATGGGTGTAGCTATTAACCGATCAACGATTCCCTTAACAACGGATTACCCCATCGAGGGTGGCCCACACACAAATACCAGGGAACCCTCTCTATCCCCTCCTAGGCCCTTGAAGGACAACGTAGATCAGCGTCCGGTTTTGCCCCACTCTGTGTTCCACACTGCACCAAATTTAGGTGCCGCCCCTGGTTCAAATAGAAGACCATTCGCACAGGGTCATCCGATACAGGAGAGTAGTGCTCATGGGGAGCATCTTCAGGGGAGAGGAAAGGCCCCCGCCCAAAATTCTTCAAATATTCTGCCTGTTATCCATCTGCCAGCAGAATCGACCCCATATGTTGTGATATTGGGGAACGTACCAGCTCTCCCTCTGGGCACCAAGGAGGATTTCACTCAACTGAAGAATAAGGTACTACATTGGTTATCCTTTAACACAGCTTTGGGTATGAGAATAGAGAACACCATTAACATGGTGCAAAGGGTCAACTGGGTCGGAAACTCCCGCAAGTCGTATAATGGTGACTGCGTTATTATTAATTTTAACCAACCTCATATTGCAGAAAGGATTTTGTTTTCAACTGCAAATAAGACCAATTTTGGCTTTAAGACATCCATCATGGCCTTACCACTTGTTTTTTTTTTATAAACCTAAATCACGGGGGCAGAATCAAATGTCAAACACTTTTAGGGCTTCATTTAATAGTCACACGCCATTATACCCACCGTCCAGGAATCTGAATCTCAACTGGGCCTCAACTCTAAACCGATGGAACTGTACTGTATCTTGACGACAGAGGTCACATTTTCCCCCTACAGGAACTAACAAATTGTTTTGCACCCCTCGATACTTTAGATGCTTGTGATTGACTGAGGGGGACTGCCTTAAGGATTCCAGTGTTTTCCCCTCCCTCGTAGGAACTTTTAGGGGCAAGTACCAGGTCTGGGACTATAGGGGCGATCGACAGAAACTTTATATCTTGGAATATTGCAGGACCATCTAACAAGTTCTCCGACCCCTCCTAGATTTTGTACATCAGATAATTTAGCGTGATTTGTTTGCATGAGACGTGGTGGACAGGTATCAGTTTACCGTTGGAGGGCTTCAGGTCTTTATTTGTTCTGGCCATCCCTTCTCATATGGGAAGACCTAGAGGAGGCCTTGCTATTTACATCTCCCTGGCTGTCGATTGTAGGTTTTGCCCACAGAGAGCCCTTGCTTACAGACTTTGATACTCCGAAGGGGGTCCCATAAATTGGGTCTCATTAACTTTTATAATTCAGCTTCCTGCATTAATGATGTATGTAATATTACCATGTTACGCTCCTTTGCAAAGGAGCACCTTAACACCACGTTACGAAATCCTGTGATAGCGGGGTATTTCAACATTCATATTTGAGGCGATCCAAGGGTACCTTGTGCCTGGTCCTGGTTGTCCTCGGGCACAGGGAATACACTTTGAACATTCACCACAAGGGGAGACAATGAATGGCATCCTTCATGAATATGACCTGTCATCCCTGAAGTGTGTGTCTGATTCCTGAAGTAAGACCGTCAATCCAACATTTAAAGGTAGCGGTGTTGGTTCTTTTGTAGACTTTATCCTGGTAACATCCCCATTACTAGACCTATTCACAGGATTTGTTATACAAGCTAGCGCATACAGTGACCATAATCCCCTGTGCGCTCATTTTCAGGAGCCCGTAATGTCGTATATAAAGAGGGCTGAGCAGAGTGCGACGGTGAGACCAAGTGATGGCAGGAGGCGGCTAAAATGGACCCAATTATCCCCGGATGTATTTTATAAATACTTGTCGGACTCTTGTGCTAATGAGCTAGCAAGGTGTACCACATTGTCCTCAGATCCGAGGGAGGTCATTAGTGCTTTTGAAATAATCACAGGCAAAATAAGTGATTTTTAACTTCCCCTGCCAGAAGACCTGTTAACCAGTGCCCTGGATGGTTTGATTCTCTTTGTTCCCAGGTGGCTGGGAACTTGCGTGCAGCGCTAAATAAGAGCCTGAGAGATCCTTTATTGGTGAGATTATGTCAAAAAGAGTACAAATCAGAATTGGCGAGACGTAAATCAGCCCTAAAAGATGAAGCATGGAGGGAGCTAATTGAAACCAGCACGTTGAGGGACAGCTTCAGGTTCTGGACCATAATAAATACCCCCCTCTTAAACACCGAGGAAGACAGTGCAATAGGAGCCCATATAACCGAGGAGGGGTGGGTCCTCCATTTTAAGGCTATGTTTGAGTGCCCCCCGGAGCTAAATTGCCCCCTATCACGGGCAGCTGGTACGTCTGAGCTAGTTTTTAGTTTCTGAGGTTAAGTATAAATGGACTGTCCAGTAATAAAGCCCCGGGACCTGATGGCATTCCAGCTGACCCCTTTAAGTCCGATCCAGCACTGTGGGCGCCGGTTCTGGCCGCAGTTATAAATGCAGCGGCTAGATTCGGCTGTCCTGAGTCTTGGGCGACTTCTACAATTGTGCCGGTTTTTAAAAAAGGTAACAGAGATAGCAATCACTGTTACAGACCGATCTCCCTGTTAGATTCAGTGGCCAAGGTGGTGGGACAAGTGCTCCTGGGTAGGTTGGGTAGGTTGACTACCTGGACAGAGGACCATGCTATTTTGTCAGACATTCAGAATGGGTTCATATACAGTGGCCCGCTCCGGTACGATCTACCTAGCATTCATGGATCTGTCTTCCACGTTTGATTGCGTGAATAGGAACAAACTATGGCAGTCCATGTTGGCCATTGGGGTAGATGAAAATATTGTTTATTTCTTGGAAAACCTTCATCATTCAACTAAGGCGCAGGTTAGATTCTCACAAGATCTAAGAGTCTCTCGCACTTTGGCTATAAAACGAGGTGTACGACATGGCTGTATTTTGGCCCCCTTTTTGTTCAAACTGTACATTAATGATTTACATAACGCATTACAAGCTACAAGGGTTGACTATCTGCAGGTAGGCCAACGAGGCCTGCCGGTCTTATTATATGCGGACGACGCTGTCCTCATATCTAGGTCCGTTGAGGGCTACAAACCCTGCTTGACTCCTTCTCCGCTTTCATGAGGGATCGAGATCTAACCATAAAGGATTCCAAATCCTTTGTTATGCAGGTGGGCCTTCATATCAAAAAGACCTTCCAGTTCATGGTAGGTACTGCCCAGGTTCCCTGGACTGATGTTTTTTCATACTTGCGGGTTATTTTGGATGAGAAGTTGAAATGGGGCCCACTAAAAGAAAGGAAGAGGGGAGACTTAGTTCGGGCTAATATGGACATTTTTAACTTTGCCTCTAAATTAGGCAAAAGACCAATAGGGGCACTCCTAAAGATATATCAGGCAAAGTGTGTGTGATCGCCTCGTATGGCAGTGAAATTTGGGAACAGGTACCCGTGGATGATTTGCAAGTGGTCGAGAATGCATTCCTTAAGCGTCTATTGAGTGTTCCAATTGGAACCTCTAACATGGTGGTGCACGAGGAACTAGGGGTCCCGTATCTGGGTGACACTTTGGTTCTCCTACCATTAATATTTTGGCTTAAAATTTGGAGGAATAAAGAATTGACTTTAACCGGGTCGATTCTGAAAGATCACTCGAATCGCATCCCATGGCGTAGCTATATAAAGACTAGCTTTGCCAGTTTGGGCAGAGCTGATTTATATTCTAATCCCGAAGTGGCCACCAAGAATGACCTGGGTTGGGTAAGGGAGTCCTTCTGTAGCCTAATGAGAGTAGAGAGGGAAGAGCTGGAACTCAGAAAACCCAGTGTTCGACGACTCTTAATGCTGAAAACGACGTCATTTTCTGAACCTTATCTTTAGTTATCATTCAGCACATATGAACGATTTTTGCTGACTAGGTTCCGCCTGGGTTTCTTTCAATTTATGTTGGCCTTGCCTAGGGGGAGTGGCAGAGGAACGATTTTAGCACCCTGTGGCTGTGATGGCATGTCTCCTCAGGATCTGCTCCATTTTTTACTATTTTGTAGGTTCTATGTGACCCCTCTGGAAAATGTTATTGTCCTGATTTTAAGAAGGGTGAATTTTAGGCAGGCTCATCCAGCTCTCATCTACCTTCAGTTGTTGCATGAGGACTCTGTTTTATTTGTACTTAACTTTCTCACATCTGCAGTAAAATGTAGGGCCTATTTAGAATAGATGTTAAATATTCTGTAGGTCATTAAACAATTTTATTTTCCCCTCTGCAATATATGTACATAGGATCCCGGGTGTCACTTACTTTTATCCTTGGTTCATTGAACAATTATTAGGGGATTCATGGTATTTTATATCATATTTTATCTATGATTCGGTTTTGGTATCTTTGTATTGATCTGTATAATGGTTTTATGAGATTTTATTAACTACTGTTTTATATATTCACAACTTTTATGGTTTTATATCTGAAAACCAAATAAAGTCTTTGATTGATTGAAGTCCACACCAGATTACGAAAAATAGCCAATATTGACCTGAATAAGACCAAAATGGAAAAATCCAACATACACAAGTAAAGATATCACTTTTAAAAGGTTCAAATAGTTCTGTCCATAGAAAACTATGGATGTGTTACTTTTATCACAAAGTACATGGGATGCTCCAAAATCAAAGACGAAAGCAGGCAAAGGAGAGGTGAGGTGCCAGAAAAGCAAAGCGATGCGTCGGTACCTTACTCCCAGGGGAGATGATGCATTGGTTCCTTACTGCAGCATAGGGGAGGTGATGTGTTGGTTTCTTACTATCAAGGGATGATGCATTGGGAGGGTGATTGGTTTGCTCCTTACTGTGAGAGGAGGTGATGCGTTGGTTCCTTACTGCTGGGCAACGCTGATGAAGAAATCAGAGCCAGGGACAATGTTCCAAAAATCTCGAAGCTCTGGGTGGGTGCAGCAGAACAGGCACTGCGTAGATTATCCAGCTGTGAAGCAGGTGATGCGTCGATTTCTTTAGCTGCACAGTAGAGCCACGTCAGAGTCAGAGCATGCTCCACAGGATGGTTTTTTAACCGCACGGCGGTGCTGTGTCGGTAAAAACAGGCGCTGAGAGTTGATGCATGGATTTTCTTGGTTCTTAGACAAAAAACCACATCCAAGGGCCCATAATTGGAATTGGCACCACTTGGCACGTCAGAACTCACAGCAGAGGAGTTCAGGGGCTGCAGAGGAAGTCTTTGATGGCCCTGAGACTTCTTAACAGGAGGCACGCACACACAAGCCCTTGGAGAATCTTAGAAGTAGGATGTAGAAAGCAATGTCCAGTCCTTTCACTTCCAAGACAGAAGCAACGAGCAGCAGGCTAGCAAAACAAAGCAACAAGCAGAGTGGCAGGTCCTTTCCTACAGCATCCAGCTCTTCTTCCTGAGAGAATGTCCTCTTAGTCCAGAAGTGTTCTGAGGATATGGTGTCACAGCTCTAATACTTATACCAGTTTCAGGCTTTGAAGTAGGCAAACTTCAAAAGAAAGTATTTGTAGTGCACAAGACCCTGCCTTTCCCTGACCTGGTGTCAGGAATTTAATGGCCAGCACATGTGCAATGATTGTTCAAGCCCATACGAATGAGTCTTACCAGAAAGCAAGTAACTGTCCTCACTGGAAAAGATTCCCCTCAGCTACTAAGTCAGCATTAAGACTTTGTTTGGATTCCATTCGCATGTCCCCACTATCGGATTCGGAACCATCCGATCCATTTCCTGGAAAGAGGGTCATCGGTCTAGCTTTACCAGGCGCGAGACGGTTGAAGAGCCAATCGTGCATGTGCAACGTTTGAACGCTGCACTTTAACTGTGATCTAAGAGGTGACGGCCATGTCTCTCCTTAGCGCAGCTGTCGTCGTTGGAATTCCTGCTCCTGTCAGACACTGGATAGTGTCTCTTCAGCATTAGCAAGCATGTTCAGTATTTGCCTTTCGCTGTCGCATTAAGTCCTAGCTGTGCATTAACGTGCGTAAAGACTGACTAACCTAGAGTTCCTATAAATTTAGACTCAAGCTCGAGCTCGAGTGGGGAAAGTTAGTCTTTTCCTCAAGTATTAACTCTTGACTAAACTTTCTCAGCAGCCAAGAACTGAAAGCCTTTAAAGTCAGAAGCCAGTTAAAATTCCTCAAGAGAATCAAAGGTAGTGTTCTTTTCGTTTTCTCTTGAAGCAAACTTCTTATGCGAAGACTTCATTCTTGGTAAGGAAAATTTCCTCTTATACTTCAGAGGAACAGTCGCAGGTACCGCTACAGATGTTATTGTATCTGAAAATCTGAGACAGTGATATTATTCAGGAAGAGAGTATTAATTTCTGTTCTGATCATTTCTTGACTGAACTGTAACAGTTTTCACTATAGCTATTGAAAATGACATTGAGAGTAGATACAAAATATTGCAAGAGAGAAGCTTAAGCCTTGAGAAGTTTGGGTAAAGAGTTAAATAAATTGCAAATCATATATATATATATATATACATGTGTCTTGGAAAGTAATTTCATTGGGGTGCTAAATAGTGTGCTTGTCTAACCTTTCTTCCTATGCAGGAATGACACACCAAATCCCAATAGAAGAGATAAGAGCTGACAGAAAAGAAGTACAGACTATCTCGTATTCAAGGCAGTCTCTCTTTTATCCACTTCCCCTTTCCCCCTCACTGTTGCCCTGAGACTACAGATATACTGTGGACTCGGGTACTGGTGGAGGGGCTTTGGGTACAGCTTCAGTTCCTATGGAATTGATGTAGGCATCTTCTGACAGATTGAAGTACCACTACCATTATTTCCACCTGAACTGAAGATGGCAGAAGGTTTAGATTTAAAGGCCTTAGCTGGAGTTCTAGAAAGTCTACAGAACCAACTAACTAGTGCAGTAGAGGAGAGTAAAGCCTTAAGAGATTAAATAAAATGATCCCAACAAGAGACCCATATTATTAAACAAAGAATGGAGGAGCTAGTGATAGGAAAATCACCTATGCCTGGTAGTTCAGAAGCTTATAAGAGATCAGCGACCTCTTCGACTTTAGAAGTCACCACCCAAGTAATTCATTCAATTTCTCCAATTATTCCCTTGGCCAACCCCGAAAGATTTAGTGGAGACCCGCATAAAACACAAGAATTTTTAACGCAATGTCCTTTACACTTTTTATGTAGACCAGTAGTATTTGCAGAAGAACAGTCAAAAGTCACCTTCATGCTGTCTTATTTGAGTGGTGATGCTGCTTAATAGCCCATGCCTCTTATATCTCGCAATGATCCGGCCCTATGTGATTTTGAACTATTTAAGACAGAACTTTTAAGAATCTGTGACAGAAAGTCAGCAACTCAAGCTACTGACAATGAATTATTGGAGCTAAGACAAGGGAATCGTGATCTCGTTGCTTACATAGCTCAGTTCAATAAGTTAATTGTCGAAACAGAGTGACCAGAAAGCAAAAGAGCTGCAATTTTCTCTTGAGGGCTCAAAGATGAGCTTAATGACACCTTGGCCCAAATTCCGAAATGTCTGCAAGAAATTTCTGAGTTAATCGATCCGGTCCTACAGATTGAACATCGGCAATTTGAAAGGACGTCTGAGAAGAGAAGAGATTTCCGTCCTTTTACGTCTCAATTTGATAGAATTAAGGCTGAAGGTAGAAAGTCCAAATCTCATTCAAATGAAGAGCCTATGCAAATTGGATCCATTAGAGGCCCCCTCTCCAAAGAGGACAGACAAAAGAGAATATCAAAGAATTTGTGCATGTATTGTGGAATTTCAGGACATTTTGTGAAAGACTGCCTTAAAAAGCCCAAATCCAATCAGTCGGTTAAAGACAGATCCCAGCAGTAGAGGAAGTTGCTCTGGTGGGGAAGGATGCCAAGTCGACTATTGGATATCAACAGGTAGCTAACACTCTTCAGCCCCTCATTTAATTGCTTCATTCACGGCAAGGTTTGGTCATTCAGAAATAAAGGAAGTATCTGTATTGATAGATTCAGGAGCCACAGGCAATTTTTGTGATTTAAAATACGCCAGAGAAGTGGGAATTCGATCTATCAAAAAGAAAAACATACAGGTGGTCAGGGCAGTGGCTGGAACAGATTTAACTTCATGGTCGATAACAGAAGAGACTGAGATAATTGAAATGTTGGGACTAAATGGGCATCAAGAGTTTTTAAGATTCAATCTAATTGACGCTCCTCAGTTTCAATTAATTCTGGGTCTGCCTTCGCTGACAGAACACAATCTTAGAATCAATTGGGAGAAAAGAACTGTTGAGATGACTTCTGAATACTGCAAAGAACATTGTTTTCATAACAAAGCATCTCAGTCTGAGGGTTCACCGGCTTCGGAATTAGCTCAACCTTCTAATATGATTTGTGTATTGAATTTGAAGGAAGTCCCAAAAGAATACCAAGACTTGGCTCACATTTTTGATAAGAAGAATGCTGAAAAATTACCGCCTCATAGAGAATATGATTGCAAGACAGAGTTGGAACCAGGTGCAAGCCTCGCTTGTAGTCGTATTTATGCTCTTACTGAGGTTGAGAATCAGTATCTCAAAACCTACTTAGAAGAATATCAAAGGAATGGATTTATTCGACCTTCTCAGTCTCCAGTATCATCTCCATTATATATTTTTCATACCAAAGAAGGATGGAAGTCTTCACACGTGTATCGATTATAGAGTCTTAAATCAGGCTACAGCCAAGAATCGATATCCTCTGCCTTTGATTTCTGAAATGTTGGATCAAGTGAAGGGAGCAAAGGTTTACACCATGTTAGACCTCAGGGGAGCATACCATCTGGTCAGGGTAGCCAAAGAAGGACGAATGGAAAACTGCCTTCCTCACAAAATTTGGACTCTATGAATACCAGGTCATGCCGTACGGTTTGTGCAATGCTCTGGCGGCGTTCCAACATTTTGTGAATTATATTTTGCGGGAGTATCTTGGCAGAGTGGCAGCTGTCTATATTGATGAGATTTTAATCTTTTTGGCAAATGTGAGAGACCATGTGAAACATGTTAGAGCCATTTTACAGAGACTACTAGAAAATCATCTGTATGTAAAGCTTGAAAAGTGCTCTTTTCACACTGTTCGAGTGGAATTTTGGGGATTTATCCTGTCTGCAGAGAGAGTTGAGATGGAACTGTCTAAGATTGAGGTGATAAGAAACTGGCAAACCCCAAAGAATATAAAAGAAATACAAACTTTATTGGATTTGCCAATTTTTATCGACAGTTCATACCAAACTTTTCCACTAAGGTCAGTCCCATCACCCGGTTATTGAGGAAGGGAGACAAATTCTTGTGGACTGACGAAGCAGAGCAGGCTTTTAAATCATTGAAAGAGACTTTTACTACAGCTTCCATCTTGATGAATCCAGACCCAGAAGAGGCTTTCTACATTGAGACAGAAGCTTCAGATTTGGCAACTGGAGGTGTACTTTCGCAAAGGGACAAGAAGACCGGTCAATTGCATCCTGTAGCCTTTCGATCCAGGAAATTTACTGCACCAGAAATCAACTACTCCATGGCCAATAAAGAATTGTTTAACCAGGGAACAAGGAAACCCTACTCACATAGAGCCTGGGTGATAATTTATGAAAGGAAACAATGGCTCACGTGGGTTGATAATCAATAATATAATATATGTCAAAAATCACAATAGACAAAGGGGTTAAACGTGACGTCAGAAAGAAAGGCTAGCCCCACACATCGGACATTAGGTAGAAAACATTTTTATGTATTTATAATGAAGGAGCACATTAAAAATGTAAAAGCAATCTCATAGTACACAATCAAAACAAATAACAATCTTAATAGCACAGACAAAAACATAATACATAATTATGAAAAGTGTCCCAATGAAACCAGTGAATGAACCAAAACAAGGAAAAATATAAAAAAATACAACATACAACGGTTTCAATCTGTCATTACAAAGGCGATCAAAAGAAAAGTTGAAATAATAAATAACACTTGATCATTTTAAGTGTCAAAAGAATGATTTGCCTGTCTTGTCAACGGCGTTTCGACCCTGTCTGAAATAAAGGGTATTTGACCCTTTATTTCAGACAAATACCCTTTATTTCAGAAAGGGTCGCTTGCTTGAATCTACTGGAATGGCATGGTGAGCAAAAAAACGATGGATTTAGGCCCAGATCTCTGTACTGGGGTGAATGTATGACATTGTTCTGCATTCTGTCCATCATTTGTTGTTTTTGCATTTGTCACCCCGAGTGGGAAGGGTATGCTCAGACGTGAGTCCCTTGCTCTCCATGCCACTGGAATCAGGCTATCCTGGCTGACGAGGGCTGAAAGCCCGAAACCGGTCCTAGGATGCTTGTTTCCAGTCCAGGGAGGACCTGGCTTGGCAGTTCGGGCTGGACTGTTCCCATGGGGCACAGGGTCAAGACTGATTTGCATATGGCTGGGTTCAAACTGGAATGGCATGGTGAGCAAAAAAACGATGGATTTAGGCCCAGATCTCTGTACTGGGGTGAATGTATGACATTGTTCTGCATTCTGTCCATCATTTGTTGTTTTTGCATTTGTCACCCCGAGTGGGAAGGGTATGCTCAGACGTGAGTCCCTTGCTCTCCATGCCACTGGAATCAGGCTATCCTGGCTGACGAGGGCTGAAAGCCCGAAACCGGTCCTAGGATGCTTGTTTCCAGTCCAGGGAGGACCTGGCTTGGCAGTTCGGGCTGGACTGTTCCCATGGGGCACAGGGTCAAGACTGATTTGCATATGGCTGGGTTCAAACTGGAATGGCATGGTGAGCAAAAAAACGATGGATTTAGGCCCAGATCTCTGTACTGGGGTGAATGTATGACATTGTTCTGCATTCTGTCCATCATTTGTTGTTTTTGCATTTGTCACCCCGAGTGGGAAGGGTATGCTCAGACGTGAGTCCCTTGCTCTCCATGCCACTGGAATCAGGCTATCCTGGCTGACGAGGGCTGAAAGCCCGAAACCGGTCCTAGGATGCTTGTTTCCAGTCCAGGGAGGACCTGGCTTGGCAGTTCGGGCTGGACTGTTCCCATGGGGCACAGGGTCAAGACTGATTTGCATATGGCTGGGTTCAAACTGGAATGGCATGGTGAGCAAAAAAACGATGGATTTAGGCCCAGATCTCTGTACTGGGGTGAATGTATGACATTGTTCTGCATTCTGTCCATCATTTGTTGTTTTTGCATTTGTCACCCCGAGTGGGAAGGGTATGCTCAGACGTGAGTCCCTTGCTCTCCATGCCACTGGAATCAGGCTATCCTGGCTGACGAGGGCTGAAAGCCCGAAACCGGTCCTAGGATGCTTGTTTCCAGTCCAGGGAGGACCTGGCTTGGCAGTTCGGGCTGGACTGTTCCCATGGGGCACAGGGTCAAGACTGATTTGCATATGGCTGGGTTCATACTGGAATGGCATGGTGAGCAAAAAAACGATGGATTTAGGCCCAGATCTCTGTACTGGGGTGAATGTATGACATTGTTCTGCATTCTGTCCATCATTTGTTGTTTTTGCATTTGTCACCCCGAGTGGGAAGAGTATGCTCAGACGTGAGTCCCTTGCTCTCCATGCCACTGGAATCAGGCTATCCTGGCTGACGAGGGCTGAAAGCCCGAAACCGGTCCTAGGATGCTTGTTTCCAGTCCAGGGAGGACCTGGCTTGGCAGTTCGGGCTGGACTGTTCCCATGGGGCACAGGGTCAAGACTGATTTGCATATGGCTGGGTTCAAACTGGAATGGCATGGTGAGCAAAAAAACGATGGATTTAGGCCCAGATCTCTGTACTGGGGTGAATGTATGACATTGTTCTGCATTCTGTCCATCATTTGTTGTTTTTGCATTTGTCACCCCGAGTGGGAAGGGTATGCTCAGACGTGAGTCCCTTGCTCTCCATGCCACTGGAATCAGGCTATCCTGGCTGACGAGGGCTGAAAGCCCGAAACCGGTCCTAGGATGCTTGTTTCCAGTCCAGGGAGGACCTGGCTTGGCAGTTCGGGCTGGACTGTTCCCATGGGGCACAGGGTCAAGACTGATTTGCATATGGCTGGGTTCAAACTGGAATGGCATGGTGAGCAAAAAAACGATGGATTTAGGCCCAGATCTCTGTACTGGGGTGAATGTATGACATTGTTCTGCATTCTGTCCATCATTTGTTGTTTTTGCAGTGGCTTGAACTGGGGGCAGATTGTTTCTGACGACTCACCCGAGCTGCCATTTTTCCTACTGTGGGTCGGTCTAGTTGCTATGGAGGGCTTAAAAAGGGACGCTGCGCTAGCGCGCTCGGCCCTTGATTAGAGCAGACACTGCTTTCCTGCTCCTGCTCTCAGCTTTCTGCTCATTTAGCACACTCTTTTTTAAAATTGAAATCGTTTTTCGACATTACTGTTTTTAAATTGTTGGATTAGCTGCTATATTTTTTATGTGGGAATTTGAATTGGGGGTTGGCTCTTGGTGGCTGGCGGGGCTTGAACTGGGGGCAGATATTTTCTGACGACCAACCCGAGCCGCCATTTTTCCTCCTGTGGGGCAGTCTAGTTGCTCTGGAGGGCTTAAAAAGGGACGCTGCACTAGCGCGCTCGACCCTTGATTAGAGCAGACGCTGCTTTCCTGCTCCTGCTCTCAGCTTTCTGCTCATTTAGCACACTCTTTTTTTAAATTGAAATCGTTTTTCGACATTACGGTTTTTAAATTGTTGGATTAGCTGCTATATTTTTTATGTGGGAATTTGAATTGGAGGTTGGCACTTGGTGGCTGGCGGGGCTTGAACTGGGGGCAGATTGTTTCTGACAACTCACCCGAGCCACCATTTTTCCTCCTGTGGGGCGGTCAAGTTGCTCTGGAGGGCTTAAAAAGAGACGCTGCGCTAGCGCACAGCGGGCACGCGCATTGGGTGCACCGCTGGCGCGCCGAAGTTGCGCCAAAGGCAATCTCGTCTGTGCCCGTCAGCGTCCCGAAGGCTCTCGGCGCCGAGAATGCTGCTCTTTTTCCCGGAAGTAATGGAGGTAAGAGCATTCCAAGGCTGAAATACAGTAGAGATAGCCTTATGACGATTGGCAGTCAGGCAATGTGCTGCACATTAACGAAATCATCTACTGTCTCTGACCTATTGTTATGTAACGTTTGCAATTGGAAGGCTGTCCCTAGAGGTGGTAAGGGATGAGTCTCTGGGGGAAATGACTATATCCTCGGGTCACAAACTCCTCTGAATGATGTGACCGGGGAAAATCTTAAATCCATTCTTATCAATGCCAGGTCTATGAGGAAACATGAATTTCAACTTTATGATCTCCTTGTGGAAACCAAGTCAGATGTCTTGTTTATCACTGAAACCTGGCTCCACGAAGGATCAAACCCTACTCTCGCTAATGCTATTCCCCCCGATTATATGATAATCAGGAAAGACAGAATAGGTAATAGAGGTGGGGGGGTAGCTATTATGTACAAGAACTCTCTCCCTTGCTCGGCTATACCTATTACGAACCTGGAGGGAGCGGAAGGCTTAGGATTTTATTTGTCTGTCTCCACCCACCAGTCAGTTGCCGGGGTGATTATATATAGACTGCCAGGGCCGTCAGCTCATTTCCTAGGGCCCGATTCACAGAACTAACTTAAGACAAAATCCTAAACTTACTACCATTTTGGTATTCACAGAAGGCACTTACTCATTTAGGTATTCACAGAAGGCACTTACTCATTTCGGTATTCACAGAAGTTAGGAGTCCTAACTTTAGGACTCCTAAATGCCTTCTGTGAATACCGAAAGTCTTAAAATTAGGATTTTTCTCAGTTTAGTAGTAGTATAGTTAGGACTCCTAACTTTAGGACTCCTAAATGCCTTCTGTGAATACCGAAAGTCTTAAAATTAGGATTTTTCTCAATTTAGTAGTAGTAAAGTTAGGACTCCTAACTTTAGGACTCCTAAATGCCTTCTGAGAATGCCGAAAGCCTTAAAACTACGATTTTTCTCAGTTAAGTAGTAGTATAGTTAGGACTCCTAACTTTAGGACTCCTAAATGCCTTCTGTGAATACCGAAAGTCTTAAAATTAGGATTTTTCTCAATTTAGTAGTAGTAAAGTTAGGACTCGTAACTTTAGGACTCTTAAATGCCTTCTTTGAATACCGAAAGCCTTAAACTTAGGATTTTTCTCAGTTTAGTAGTAGTAAAGTTAGGAGTCCTAACTTTAGGACTCCTAAACTGAGAAAAATCCTAATTTTAAGACTTTCGATATTCACAGAAGGCATTTAGGAGTCCTAAAGTTAGGACTCCTAACTTCTGTGAATACCGAAGTGAGTAAGTGTCTTCTCTGAATACCAAAATGAGTAAGTGCCTTCTGTGAATACGAAAATGGTAGTAAGTTTAGGATTTTGTCTTAAGTTAGTTCTGTGAATCGGGCCCCTAGAGTCTATTGGCCATGCCATAGCACCTATTGCTACTAGATTTAGTCAATGCATGGTCCTCGGGGACTTCAATCTTCATTTTGACCAAACGGAAGACCCAGAGATCAAGAAGTTATGCGAATCCTTGAATATTTTTAGCATGGCACCGTATGTGATGTCTCCCACTCAGGAAAAGGGTCACATTTTGGACCAGATTTTTTCAACACGTAATATTGTCCTAGACAACCCTCTCCCTATTATTTGGTCCGACCATTTTTTGCTTACTCTCTGGTTGAAAAAAGAGCTTAATAGGACCCGGTCTCATGGTATTCAGCAAACGAAAGAATTGAGATCTTTTAAGCTAATCACGCCCGATTCTTTGGCAGAAATATTAGGCCATCATCCCATTCTATTGGAGGGGTCTCCAGAAGATGCGGCATTGGCTCTAGAAAGCTGGCTGCAGAATTGGGCATTGCATCTTGCTCCCCCTAAGACGCGTAGGGCTGCACGGGGTAATACTTCTGCTCCTTGGTTTACCGAGGCGTTGAGGAAGAGCAAAAGGGCTTGTAAATGCCAGGAGCGCTTATGGAGGAAAAGTTTTGACCCATTGAGTAAAGACACCTATAAACAGGCACTTAAAGCGCACTACATTAAAGTGCGTGATGAGAAAAAAGTTTCCTGGCTACAAAAATTGATCTTGCCAGGAACTGTAGCAGGGAACTATTTAAGATTGTGAAAGACTTTGTCTCCCCCAATGTTACCCAGAGTCTTTTCACTCCCACCCATGAATGGACGAATCAGATTGCTAATTTTTTTTTTTTCAAAATCAAGTCCATCCAAGACACATTTGATATGCCTACTTGTATGAGTCAGGACGTTGTGCCAGACCCTAAAGAATACTCCAGGAAGGAATTACTTCTGGAGTTTCCTCCTGTTTCTCTGGATACCTCACTTACCATCATGAAGGCGTTAAAATCTGGGTCGCCTATGGATCCTCTCCCTGCGAAAATAGTAGCTTCTGTCGCTGAGGTTTTGAATCCAGCTGTTAATCAAGTCCTGAACCTCTCCTTGTCCAATGGAAAAGTTCCAGCGAGGTAGAAACAGGGTAAAATACTCCCCCTTCTGAAGAAACCCTCAGCTGACCCAGCTGTAGTTAGTAACTATAGGCCCATAACACTCCTTCCTTTCTTTGCTAAGGCATTGGAGAAGTACGTGAATGTGCTGATCACGAACTTCATTGAGGCCACAAATGCTCTCCATCCCAGTCAATCGGGTTTTAGAGCTAACTATAGCACTGAAACGGCCTTATTGGAAGTCACTGAAAGTATCAAAGCCACTCTTGATAGAGGAGGTAAGGCAGTTTTAATACTGCTGGACCTCTCGGCGGCTTTTGATACCATGTCCCACGGACGACTCCTTCAGAGACTTAGGGAATGAGGCTTCGAGGGCACGGTTCTTTGGTGGTTTTCTTCTTTCTTGGAAGACCGTCAGCAATCTGTGTGGTCTCCACCTTTCTCAGCTGATATTCCTTCGCTGAATGTTGGAGTGCCTCAGGGCTCAGTTTTGAGTCCAACTCTTTTTAATATTTATATGGCACCACTGGCACACCTAGTGGAGAAACTCGGGGCAAAGGTTATAACCTGCGCCGATGATTCCCAACTTTTGTTCACGTATGAAAAGGATGAGCCGCTATATGAAAGCTTAATACATCAATGCCTGACTAAAGTGTTTGATTGGTTTCAACAGAACCAATTGTCATGCAATTCCGCCAAAACTGAAATTATCTTCTTTGGACATACCCCGGGTGATGAATGGCGGAATTGGTGGCCCCAGGATCAACCTTCTCCTCCCAGTCCTGTTACCACTGTGAAAAATCTCGAAGTCATGCTTGATTCGGATCTTTCTATGAAGTCGCAGGTTCAATCTGTGGCTGGCACGTGTTTTAGGCTCCTAAAAATGATGAGGAACTTCTTACCACTGTTGCCTCTGTCCCATAGGCAGACGGTAGTTCAAGCCTTGATTATGTCAAGGCTGGATTATGCCAATGTATTATACCTGGGCATCCCAAACTATTTACTGGGCCGTCTACAGGTTGTGCAAAATGCGGCAGCCAGAGCAATCTCATTGGCTGGGGCTAGGACTCACATGGCAAGTCATTTGAAAACCCTACACTGGCTATCAGTGAAAAATAGGATTGATTTTAAGTCTCTTGTGCTGGCCTTTAAGGCTCTTCATAACAGTGGGGCTCAGTACATCAGAAAGAGAATTATGCCCTATATTCCAGCCGGGACGTTGAGGTTATCGGCCCAGCATCTGTTATTGGTGCCAAAATTCTTTCGGACCAGGAAGGGGGGACGCTCCTTCCAGGTGGTAGTGGGCAGATTATGGAATTCGCTGCCTCTTTCCCTCAGACAAGAACCAGAGCTTCTTAGCTTCAGATTCCAACTTAAGACCTGGCTGTTCCATCAGTAATGAATGCTGTGAAGGACTGTGAGTGACCAGGGTCTCTCTTTTCAAAGGGTACTTTCTCAGCGCCGGGACACTCCTCAGAGTAGCCATGTGCTTTACAAATCCCACATAACATAACATAACATAACATACCGTACAAGCCAGGCGCTGCAAATGATAAGGCAGATGCTTTATTACGAATTAAGTTGACTGATGAAGTCAAGATTCCACAGACTGAACCCATCATTCCATCTGAGAAATTTGTTTGCGCCACTCAGTTTACAGATTTCACCGTGAAGGTACAAGAACCTCTATCAGCAAAATATATTGAAGATTGGGCAAAGGAGGACTCGAAAAGAAAGGTCATGAATAATCTTCCATAACACCAGTATGCCTGATACTTACCTACAGAAGATCAATTGGCATTAAGAAGTTGTCATGATGATACCATGGCAGGACATAAAGGGGCAAAAAAGACCATGGACCTTGTTAAGAGGCATTTTTGGTGGACAGGCATGGTCGCTCACATAAGACAGTATGTGGGAACGTGTGAGAGTTGCATAAAAGGAAAACGGAGTAGACAAGCCCCACAGGGGCTAATGCCCTAATGCCCCCCATCTGTGGCACACTGTGTCCATGGATTTAATTGTGGATCTCCCTTCCAGTCAAGGCTACAACACTATTTTAGATTTTGTTGATTTCTTCTAAAGAATGAGTCATTTTATTCCAATAAAGACCATTGCAGTTGGTTCAGTTGTTTAATAATCAGATAGTAAAATCTCATGGAATTCCAAAGGTCATAATTTCTGATTGCGATTCTCAGTTTGTGTCAAACGTTTGGAAGAGGTTTGTGAACAGTTTGGGAATTGATGCTCGTTTCTCCACCAGTTACCACCCAGAAACTGATGGACAGACTAAAAGAGTTGATCAAGAATTAGAACAATATCTAAGGCTATATCTGTTGGAACAGGAAGGAGACTGGTCAGACTTAATTTGGACCGCAGAGTTTGCATATAATAATGCGGTACATGACTCCACCGGTTATACCCCTTTTTATTTGAACTCAGGTAGACACCCTAATGTTATGCTAGGAAAGAGTGATGATTCAGTACCAGTTATAAAAGAGATGTGTACAGATTTACACCACACTTATCTAGTTGCGCAAAAGAATTTACTGAAAGCTAAGGCATCATATAAAAAGTATGCGGATAAAAAGAGAAGAGTAGAACTAAATTACGTAGAAGGAGACCAAGTTTGGTTGTCCACTCGTAATCTGCACTTAAAGGGCAACCGTAAATGTCAACCCAGGTTTATTGGTCCTTTTAAGATTAAGAAGATAATCAATCCAGTGGCAGTGAAATTACAGCTCCCAAAGCAAATTAAGATCCATCCAGTATTCCATGTCTCTCTTTTAAAGAAAAATCCACCAAAGGTAAGATTAAAATAACCACCCATGTCAATACCTCTAGACACAGAAGAGGAATTTGAAGTTAGCAGGATTTTAGATTCCAAAATCTCCAGGATTTGTTTTATTATCTGATAGAGTGGAAGGGTCATGGACCTGAAGAGAGCTCTTGGGAGCCTGCACTTAGTGTCCATGCCCGCAAGGTAATTGCAAAGTTTCATATAGCTAACCAAAGAAACCTAAACCTGGAGAGGCCCCTTTGGAGGGAGGTACTGTCAGGAATGTAGTGGACCACACATGTGCAATGATTGTTCAAGCCCATAGAAATTAGACTTACCGGAAAGCAAGTAAATATCCTCACTGTAAGAGATTCCCCTCAGCTAAAGTCAGTCAGCATTAAGACTTTGTTTGGATTCCATTCGCATGTCCTCACTATCAGATTCAGGAACCATCTGAATCATTTCCTGGAAAGAGGGTCAGTAGTCTAACTTTACCAGGTGCGAGATGGCCATAGAGCCAATCGCGCATGTGCAATGTTTGAATGCTGCACTTCAACTGTGATCTAAGAAGCGCCAGCCGTGTCTCTCCTCAGCGCAGCTGTCATCGTTGAAATTATTGCTCCTGTCAGACACTGGATAGTGTCTCTTCGGCTCTAGCAAGCACATTCATTATTTGCCTTTCGTCAACGCATTAAGCCCTAACGCGCCTAAAGATTTTGACTAACTTTGAGTTTTCTATAAATTTAGACTCAAGCTCTAGTGGGGAAAGTTAGTCTTTTCCTCAAGTATTAACTCTTGACTAAACTTTCTCAGCGGCCAAGAATTGAAAGCCTTTAAAGTCAGAGGCCGGTTAAAATTCCTCAAGAGAATCAAAGGTAGTGTTCTGTTCATTTTCTCTTGAAGCCAACTTCCTATGCGAAGACTTCATTCTTGGTAAGAAAAATGTCATCTCATACTTCAGAGGAACAGTCGCAGGTACCGCTACAGATGTTATTGTATCTGAAGATCTGAGACAGTGATATTATTCAGGAAGAGAGTATTAATTTCTGTTCTGATCATTTCTTGACTGAACTGTAACAGTTTTCACTACTACTATTGAAAATGACATTGAAAGCAGATACAAAATATTGCAAGAGAGAAGCTTAAGCCTTGAGAAGTTTGGATAAAGAGTTAAATAGATTGCAAATCATATATATATTCATGTGTCTTGGAAGGTAATTTCATTGGGGTGCTAAATAGTGTGCTTGTCTAACCTTTCTTCCTATGCAGGAACGACACACCAAATCCCAATAGAAAAGATAAGAGCTGATGGAAAAGAAGTACAGACTATCTTGTATTGTTAATGTTATTGGTATTTGTATAGCGCAACTGTGTGAAGGCCTATAGAGGATTGAAAGGTGAGGGAGAGGAAGGCGAGATCAGTTGGTAAACAGCCATGTTTTCAGTGCCTTCCTGAAGGCCAGAAGATTGGTCATGCTTCGCAGATATAATTGTAGAGCATTCCACGCTCTGGCCGCATTCCCAGTGAAGCTTCTTCCTCCCCAAGTGGCTTTTTTTACCCTCGGGACAGTTATGAGTCTTGCCTCTGAAGACCGCAGTGTTCTGTGAGGCATATACCAGCGAAATTGTTGTTTTAAAAATTCTGGTCCAGTTCCCTGAAGCGCTTTAAACACCAGACAGAGAGACTGAAATAGAGTGTGCTTCCTAACCGGCAGCCAGTGAAGTTTTTTTATTTTGGCTTAGATTGAGTCAAACTTTGGCGTGCCTGTGAGGAGTCTGGCTGCTCGTTCTGCAGTATTTGAAGTTTGTTTAAAGATCCTTCATGGATTTTAAGATACAGACTATTGCAGTAGTCTAATCTGGACATTATTAATGCCGTGACAACTGCTTGTTGCACATCTTTGGGTAGTAGTGGCATAACTTTTTTACAAGATCTGAGGATGTACACGGTTGAGGCCACTGTATTTACCTGGTCTCTGAAACTCAATTTGTCGTCTATCCAAACTCCCAAATTCTTCACTTTCCTTGTAGGAGTGGGGAGTGAACCTGACACCTCGGGCCAGCAATCAGGAGTCCAGAAATTGGGGCTATTACCGAATAGCACGACCTCCGTTTTGCTAGAGTTGAGAGTCAAGCAGTTTAATGCCATCCAACTACCCACCGCGTTCATACAGTCCTGTAGTCTGGATGCCATTTCCTGGAATGGTTCAGGTTGAATGGACACCACAATTTGGGTGTAATCCGCATAGGATGTCAAGGCAAAGCCAAAGGATTCAATTAGGGGTGGCAATGAGGACACATATATATTAAAAAGTGTTGGGCTTAATGACGACTCTTGCGGCACACCACAAGGAAGGGAGAAAGATTCTGCTTCAAATTGTTCTAAGGCCACTGTTTGCATTCTATCGGAAAGGAAGGATCGGAGAAGTTTCCAAGCTGTACCTTTGACTCCAATCTCATCTAATCAGTCAATCAATAGAGCATGATGGACCGCGACGAATGCTGCAGAGAGGTCTAGCATGATCAATGTCGCCTTTCCTCCCTGGTCCGGGATGGTTCTAATCTCTTCTGTGGATTTGAGCAGCGCACTTTCCGTACTGTGGCCCTCTCTAAAACTATACTGAGTTGAGTGCAGTGCTTGAGAGTCGAGCAGAAATTTGTTAAGTTGCGCATTCATATTTCTTTCAATGATTTTTGCAGGCATTGGTAGTCTAGATATTGGTCTAAAATTGTTTGGATCATTGGCGTCCAGGCTAGGTTTCTTCAGTACGGGCAGGATTGATGCATGCTTCCAGACTCTGTGTACATTGTGTTGAAAATGGAGGTCAGTTTTCGTGCGACTGGATCTGCTGCTAGTTTTAGTACAGAACTAGGGCAGGGATCATACGCGGAGCCTGACTTCACCTTAGCTAGAAGATTAAGGGTGTCAGATATTGTTAGAAAGGCAAATCTGTCTTATCGTAGGGCATCATCTTTTGCTTTCCTTTGATCAGATGCCAAGTCACAACTAGTATTGGGTGAGAAAACTGAGAAGGTTTCGTAGATACCGTTAAATTTTTCCAAAAAGAATTTAGCAATTTCATTGCACAGTTCTTGACTGGCTGGAATAGTTGGGGAAATAGGGTGAGTCAGAGTATTTCCTATTTTGAAAAGCTCTTTAGGAGAGTTTTTGGCTGTTATAATTCTGTTGGTAAAGTACTCTAGTTTTTTGCTTTGAAGCAACTGATAATATGCTAGGCTTGTTTTAGATTCTTTTTTTTCCTTTCCCTTGTATTCCTTCCTCCAGGCTCTTTCCAGGTGCTTGCAGGCCAATTTTTGATTCCTAAGCTCCTGAGAGTACCAGGGGGAGGAAGGTTTTTGCCTAGTGTTGCGAAGGCATTTTTTGGGAGCTAATTTGTTTCCTGCAGCTTCTAACCAGTTAGTGTATAACCTAGTTGCCTCATCCAGATCGTTGGGAGTTGAGGTAGTGGTCGAGGTTAACAGCAGTTGTAACTCTTTGGCTTCTATCTTGTTCCAATCTCTTTTCTCTGAGACTTTTGTGGCTAATTTTGGATGTGTGCGGTCTGGCATGTTGAGCACAAACAACACTGCCGAGTGGTCTGACCATACTAGGGGGAGGGTGCTTGTGAACGACAGCTGCGCATTGTTTGAAAAAATGCCGTCCAGCATATGGCCAGCCTGGTGGTTTGCCCCCGTCACCTGTTGTTCCAGGTTTCCTCCCCTCATCAGATCCAGCAGACTGATGGTATCAGGGTCGCAGGGAGCTTCAAGATGATGATTTAAATCACCTAAGATCGTATAGGAGTTGGTACTAATCCCTTTTTCTAGTATGCTGCCTATTTGAGTTAGAAATCGTCCTCTCGAGTATTCAAAGCAGTCTCTCTTTTATTCACTTCCCCTTTCCCCCTCACTGTTGCCCTGAGACTACAGGTAATATACTGTGAACTCGGGTACTGGTGGAGGGGCTTTGGGTACAGCTTCAGTTCCTCTGGAAAACATGTAGGCATCTTCTGACACCTGGCTCCAGACACACTAGAGGGGGGTGGAGACTGCTTTGTGTGAGGACAGGCACAGCCGTATTCAGGTGTCAGTGACAACTAATTCCACCACTCTAGCTCAGAAAAACCCATCAGCCTGGTGATGATCCATCATGACTTGCAGGGTACACCTCCGCTCCCTTTGTGTAACTGTCTTGGGTGAATGCACACACAACCCAACTGTCACCCTTTCTTAGATGTGGATTCCACAGGCAGGCAGAGGCACAGAATGGTAAAGCAAGAAAATGCCCACTTTCTAAAAGTGGCATTTTCAAACATGCAATTTAAAAACCAACTTCACTAAACAATGTATTTTGAAATTGTCAATTCAGGAACCCCAAACTCCAAATCTCTATCTCTTCCCGGTTAGAAATTACACTTGTAAGAGGTTACAAGGCAGATCCAAATATCACCGGTGGGAGAGAGAGTCCTTGCAACAGTGAAAAATGAAAGTAGCAGTATTTCACGATCAGGACATGTAAAACACACCAGTACATGTCCTACCTTTCAAATACACTACACCCTGCACATGGGGCTACCTTGGCCTACCTTAGGGGTGTCTTACATGCAGTAAAAGGGATGGTTTGGGCCTGGCAAGTAGATGCACTTGCCAGGTCGACATGGAAGTTTAAAACTGCCCACACAAACACTGCAATGACAGGTCTGAGACATGTTTGCAGGGCTAGTCCTGTGGGTGGCACAATCAGTGCTGCAAGCCCACTAGTAGCATTTGATTTACAGGCTCTGGGCACACACAGTGCACTTTACTAGGGGCTTACCAGTAAATCAGATATGCTAATCATGGATAACCAATGACAGATACAATTTACACAGGGAGCACTTGCACTTTTGCATTGGTCAGCAGTGGTAAAGTGCCCGGAGTTTTAAAACCAGCAAAAATGAAATGCAGCACACAGTCAAAACCAGGAAATCAGAACCAAAACAAGACAGGGAAATAAACACGCCAAGGGTGCCAGGTTTAACACACATGATTGCACCATACACAAAAAGGCTGATGAAAAGAAACCAAATGGCTATTTAAGAAATCACATTTCTAAGGGAAAGAAATACCATCACCCACTAATCGTGGCATGCTTCTTCATTGGGCTGCTACTACACTCCTAGTGTAGTCATCAACGGGTGGTGCAAGTAGGATGTTGATGAATTTTCAACTCTTGAAAGAGGGATCAAAACTGTGAGGTTATTGATAGGTTATGACTACCTTTATGGTATTCACTCAATTCTGATTGACTTTATTCTTGCCCCCCCCCCCCCCACCCAGATAGGATTAAAAATAAATTGTACAATTGCAAAATACTTTTTTCAGCTCACCCACACAGAGCAGCGGAGCAACTCACAGGTATGTGGTGGTAGGCAGCCATAACAGATGATATGTAGTCCACCCAATGCACTGGATAGTAGCAGCCATGGTGAATGAATTAAAGAATCCATCCAGGAATGATGGAGTGGTAGTCCCAGAGCATGCAAAAGGAGACAGCATAACCTTAACAGATGCTCTTTAGTGCCTATCAATGAGCGACAGACATGCACCGGATACAGGAAGCCTTGGTAAATCCTCTTTGCTCCCATCCTGAGACTAGTAATTGCCCTTGTATGTTTGTTGTCTTTGTTGGGAGGGAATCTCAAAAATGTTCAGACTTTACAGAGAAGATGTGCTTTTGGTGGGTGGCAGAATATCTTTGAGTATTGTATTTTGTTGTGGCGGAGTTTGAGTGATGGAATTTTTTAAAGGTCTGAACACCAGCTTTGTTACTCTGGAATCATATCGGGGAGTTCCCGCACTACATGCCGTTACTGAACTCCCACATCTGCTACTGGAGCCTTTGTATTCTATTTGGACTATTATGTGAAGCCCTGATAAAGTTCCCCGTGAGGGAATTAAACGCGTTGGCTGAGCTTTTCGTATTGCTCATTTGGTTTACGAATTTGAAATAAAGAACTTTCTTAACACTACTATCTGACTGCTGGACTTCATTACCTGGCACACCCCCATTTTGTTGTAAACAACCTTGGATCTGGAGCACAGAGGTGTCACGCGCCGTCTGGCGCTGGGATTGGTTGCGCAGAGACATTACATACTAGAACTAGCGTGAGGTGCGGAACCAGGGGTCCGCTGCTGCTATTCTTGACACAGTACATTGTGCTACTCTGCCACAGGGAGGTGTTCTATGAGTGGTGCGTGGGTGTTCCCACATAACACCCATAAAAACAATCCTCCTTATAATGCAGGCAGCCTTGCATCATGATGCAAGAGTGCCTGCTTTGGCTCTAGGCAGCATATTGTGCGCCAGTGCTGGGAAAAGGCAGGAATGTGCCATACTGTGATAAATACGGCAAATTTCTGCCCTTTCCTTGTAGCATAGTGCACCAAGGTGACTTGCTGCGCTGAGTTACAATTTCATGAATATGGCCCTGGATACATGAAGCCTGTAAGAAATGGAGTTATTGGTTGAGGCGCTTGGAAGTACCCAGCCAGGCAACAACCATAATCCTTGACAGGGTGAACCACATAATGTCACTAAATTAGCCTGAGCTTAACCCTCTGCCAGCATAACACAAAGCAGCCAGGCTTAGCTTAGAGGCCGTGTGTAAAGTATTTATGCAGTACACAAAGAGTGATGAAGTGAAAACACAACACAAGAAAAATCCCAAACCAATTTAGGAAATAGAGTAGATTTAATCAATTAAATGATACCAGAAGAAAAAAAATCCAATGAGTAGAACCGGAGATACTGCATTTCAAAGATTTAGGTAAAAATAGCTGTTAGAAGCACAAAGCGCCTACTGCGGTTGTCTGGTCGCCCTGGACCAGGAGGAAGACACAAGTTCAGGCCAATCAAGATGGAGCATGGACTAGATACAGGGACCAGGTTAGTCCCGCTGATTATTGTACCTTATGACATTGATGAGAGGCTTTGTGCCACAGTGTGTTGGTTCCAATGAGGATGTTCTGCATAGAGTAGCGTCATGCTGCATTGGTTCCAAAGAGGTTGCCAATCAGAGCTGTGATGCGAAGTGCTGCACCAAGTTGAGTCGCGCTGTGTCAGTTGTGATGAGGCCGGCGATCAGGACTGTGATGCGAGGTCCTGCATTGAATTGCATCACGCTTCATCAGTTCCGATAAAACCCACAGGGAGGAGTACACTCTGATGCCAGCCAAGGGTCCAGGAACTGGGGGAGAGGTCTTGGGGATCAGGATTCACCCCAAGCAGAGGTAAGCAGGAGGGATCAGGATGGTTCAATTGCAAGTCTACGCAGGTCCAGTTGTAGCAGGTCAGTTGGACAGTTATAGGAAGGCCTCTGGAGCTTGTTGGGTCCATTTAGCTTACACTGTAGGTCAGCCAACTGACCCTCGGAGTCACTTAGGTTAACCTGGGATGAAGGCATGCAGGTCCAGTCCTCCTTCTCAGAGTGCAAGGCAGTCCTCAAGCATCAGGGTAGTCCTCTGGTGGCAGGGCAGTCCTTCCTTGTATTGTCCACAGGTCCAGGAGTGTTCTGATGAGTGGTCCAGTGGTCCGGTGGTCCAATATTTATACCCCCCTTTGAAGTGGGGAACTCCCTTTACTACCCTCATATCTGGTTCTGGAAAGTTCTTCCTTTTCCTGTCAAGGCTCCAAGAAGTCTGAGGGACAAAAGGTCAGTCTCAGGTTCTTTTGTATGTGCTGGAGGCAAAGCTCTGTGAAGTGTAAGTGGGGTGGGAAACTGTGAGAAAGTGGCTCTGTATATACTGTTCCCAAATAGGTACAGGGTGTACAGAGTCCACAGTCCCCAAAGGTTTGGCAGAGGCTAAAGTTAGATATAACCTTACTCTCTAAAGTGGTAGCTTGGTCGAGCAGTAAGTGTCGTGGTTCTACGAATGGCTCACCTTCCCTCCCATCCTGGCCCGTGAATGACTGGAGCGCATATGCTTTACTTCATGCGGGGAGCTTTCTCCTCACTTCCGGTCTCCCATCAGTTAGCGGTCCAGTGCTCCGGACCAGGAACCGCTGTGACGTCAGCAGCGCTTCCGGGAGGAATCCGCTTATCAGCAGCGGCTTCCTCCCGGTGCGGCGCTTCGCATCAACGCCAGTCCGGACGTCATGGCCTGCACGGAGCTCTGTTCTGCAGGCATCACCGCGCTGAGAGCCTCTGGGTTAGTCGAAGTCTATCGTCGCGCAGGAGCGCTTCTGGGTTGCATCACCACGCTGGAGCGCTTCCGGTTCGTGCATCACCACGCAGGAGCGCTTTTCCATACGGTTAGACTAGCTTGATCTGCTGCGCAGGAGCGCCTTGGATTGTAGCTTACCCAGCACTTGAGCGCCTTGTGTTCTGTCCCTTTACCCAGTAGTCTAGTGTGCAGCTCTGGGGTACCTTGGTTATTATTCTGTTGCACTGCCTGGAATGCCAGCACACCTCCATTGACGCTAATCACCAAGCGCTGGGGTATACCTTTGTTATTATTCTGTTGCACTGCCTGGAATGCCAGCACGCCTCCATTGACGCTAATCACCAGGCGCTGAGGTTGTTCTTATTTTCCTTTTCCTTCACTTGCCATACTGCGCAGGAGCGCTTATTTACTTTTAGTGTGGTGTCTGCAAAAGTACAGGAGTACTGCTTATCGTATTGTTTGATTGCGCAGGAGCGATAGGTTGCTTGGATTTACGTTGTCGATAGCGCAGGTGCGCTGAGACTCATGGCAAGACTGTGTTGGTGCATCATGAGACCATAATTTTCACAATTAAGGTAATAGCAGGTTCCCGCATGAGAGTGTGATAGTGTGTAGTAATACTGGTGTTGTGCTGTGGGTAACTGTGTTCCCTTGTTCCCCTGTCCAGCTGCGGGCCCTAGGCGTATCCACCGGAGGGACGTCCGCACACCACCTTCCTGACGCCACCCTGCTGTTTTGTAGGCTACCTTCCCCACTTCCATCCCTATCCTAGCGTGTTACTCACTCCAGAGTGGGCAAGGGGGCGATAGCTCATGTCGTCTCTGTGAGATCACTCCGCAAGAAACAGGTACTTGTGGAACCCTGACAGTAAGGCAGTATCAGAGGACAGTGTAAAGCATTTTGATGTACCCACTCAGTCAGCAAATGGTTTCACACACTCAATAACTGAACTCTAGGCCAATGGTTTATATATAAAAAAATATATGCTTGTTTTATTTTAGAACCAACAATAGGTATTAAAATATACTTTCTCTAAATGAGATGCTGTAGGTAATTACTTTTGCAATATGCAATTGACTTTTGTAAATAATTACAAATTGTTGCAATAGGCAACACAATTTGAAACAATAATGCATTGAGTTCAATGGAAGTTTGAAGTTATTTGCAGTAGATTACTTTCTGGATTACTTTGGGAATTCGGTGCAGGGGTGCCTTTTGGTGTCCGGAAATCTTACCCTCTGTTGATCGCGGTTGGGGGGCACCTTGTTCTGAGGCTGCAGGCGTCTTCAGGAGTGTCGAGGGAGGTCCTTGGGTGCCTGACTCGGGGTCACAGTCGCCGTTGGGTCATCCTCGTGGTCTTTGTTCACTCTGGCACAGGCCAGGCTGGGCTGGTGCTGAGTGTGCTGGGTTCGCGGTTCCGGGCTGCTGCCAGGGATTAGAAGTAGATTTTGAGTAGAGCCTCTACTCATGGGAGTCCCAGGGGTTTAGAGTAAAAAGGTAGCCAGGTCCTCCAGGGTTTGTGAGGTTGCTGGCCACAAGAGATGCCGGGTTGGAGCGGGAGCAGGTTAGAGGGTGGACAGGCCGGTAGGGCTGGGGCCAAAGCAGTTGGTGTCTTCCTCTTCTTAGCAGCTGCAGGGCAGGTCTTCTTTCTTCTAGCTCTTCTTCTGATTTTGGAATCTGGAATCTGGGGAAGGAAGGTTCAGGGTGCCCCTAAATACTAGATTTAGGGGCGTTACAGGTAGGTGAAGGGCAGGGACCAATGGGTCCCTGTCCTGGGGTGGGTACACCCCCTATCCTCCCTCTCTCCTGTGGGAGGGGGGCAGTAGCCTAATCCTGATTGGGCAGGGCTCCCCATCTGCAAGATGGCGAGAGCCCGGGGATGTGCTTCACCTCTCCTCCCCCACCTGAGGGGTGGGGTTGGCAGGCTGGCACATCCCCTGTCCTTATTTGGGGTTTCCGTCCAAGCTTCCCGCCAGAGTGAGGGGTTGCAGTGGCTGGGGAAGCTCACAGAGGTGGCACGCCTTTGAAGCTTCCCCCTGCCCATCCTGGGGGAGGAGATTTATCACCTTGCCCAGTATGTGCATTGTTGCAGACCCAGGAGAGCAAAGGCTCTCCTACCCAGGGGTACAGCAACATGTCTGCTGTGTGGCAGCCTAGGCAGCCTCAGAATAGACGCGGATTGTAGGTTAGGTTTCAGGGGGCCTCTCTAAGATGCTCTCTGTGGTGCTTGATACGTTAAATCCCACACTGGCATCAGTGTGGATTTAATGTGCTAAGCGGTTTGATACCAAACTTCTCAGTCTTCAGTGCTGCCATTATGGTGCTGTGGAGTTCGTGTTTGACAAGCTCCCAGCACCATGTACTCTTAAATGGCAGCACTGCACTTACAGGGCCCAGGAATGGACCTGGGTACTGTAGGGGCACAGGGCTCCTGCCTCTGTGCCCACACCACTGGCATAGGGCACCCAGCTAGAGGGGTGGCTTATGTATGCCAGGGCAGTGTAGGTTGTGGGCATGGCACACAGGGATGTGTGCCATGTCGTCTCTCTGTCTTGTCTTGCACCCAGACACTCAGCCTGCCAGGGCAGTGTGTGTGTGCGTTAGGGTACAGGGCCTCTAAGGGTGGCACAATGAGTGCTGAAGCCCTTAGAGGCCTTCCCTGGTCACTAGGCCCTGGGTACCTATGGTACCACTTACCAGGGGCTGACATGTGGCCAGGGTTTGTCAATTTGGTGTTGAGGTTTTTGTTTAAGGAAGGAACATATGCCCCGGGCACCTGATTGGCAGGAGTCCAGGGCACACTCAGTCAAAGTACATTCAGCAATTCAGCAAAAAGTGGGGGCATACCATGCAAGAAAGATAGCACTTTCTCACAGAAACATCTCTTCCCCAGCCATCCTGCCCACCCCTAATCCCCTTTTGTGCCACAGTCTTGAAGGACTAGACAACCCCCAACAGCAGAGCCATTGACAGTCATGTGCATAGAACACTGGCAGAAGGCACACATGGTTAGAACAAGAAAAAGCCAACTTTCTAAAAGTGGCATTTTCAAAACTATGAATTTAAATCCGACTTTACCATTAAAAAGGAGTTTGAAATGCAAATCATTTGAATCTAAACATAATAGCTCTATCTGCTCCCAACCAAACGTTATCACTTATTAAATGTAATAAGGTAACCCTATGTTAGTCAATGGGAGAAATAGGCCTTACCGTATTGAAAAACATTTTTAAGAGTTTTCACTACCAGGACATGTAAAACTTAAACACCCATTTTGTACTTTTTAAATACAATGCACTCTGCGCTATGAGTCTTAAGGGCCTAACTTAGGGGTGACTTATGAGTAGGGCTCCCGGTTTTATGGTATTTATTTTTTGGACATTTCCATCTGTATTTATCCATATTTAGTTTTTACTAATTTTATCTGTATATATCCATATTTATTTTGGGTTTTATGGAAAAATGAAGCTGAAACTAGTATATTTCCACATTTATTTTACCTGTAAATATGCACTTATGTTTGAATGCCTACCAGGTTTCAAATCAATGCTGTAAACACCCACAGAAGATAAATCAATGTACTTATAAGAAAATATGCAAATTTCAATATCAACCTTGCACTTATCTACTCCTGTTAACGTCTCATTACTAAAATTCCTTTCTTTTTTAGCCCCCTTCCCCATCAATCTACACAGCTATTGGCCTGGCAGTCATGGCAGACACCATTTAGAATTACTCAAAAAGCAACACAATTTCCGTTTTTTCCACATTAAAAAAATAAATACAGACAAGAAAATAAATGCTTTCAGTCTGTATTTATCTGGAAAAATCAGTAAAAATGAAAAACAGGGAGTCTTACTTATGGGTATTAAAAACAAAGATTTAGGCCACGTCAAATGGCAGTTTAAAACTGCACTACAGCTGCAGTGATAGACCTGAGAGATGTTTTAAATGCTACTTTATTGGGAGGCACAATAAGTGCTGCAGGCCAATAGTAGCATTTAATTTACAGGCCCTGGGTGCATGCAGTATCATTTGCTAGTGACTAACAAGTAAATGCACTAATCGGGTGTAAATCAATTATACTATGTTTTAGGGAGAGAGCACACGCACTTTAGCACTGTTAGCAGTGATAAAGTGCTGTGAGTCCTAATGCCAATAAAAAAGGGTTCTGCAACAAAAAGGCAAACATCTGGGGAGACCCTGCAGTTCCAACACAGCTTATGACAAAAGGGGAGAGAAAGTAGGAGGGATATTAGGCAAAGTGGAATGGAGAGGGAAGGGTTGGGACAGCAGAAGGTAAGAAGACTTTAGAAACATAGGAGGTTTTGGGAGGCAATGTGTTAGAAAGTGGGGAGAGTTTGAGTAGTGAATAGTGTTTAGAAAAGTTTGTGGGCCAAACAACCCCCAGGTGGGAAGCAGTTCGTAAAGGACCCTATAGTGGAATGGTCCCTTCGAATATTAGTTGGCCCTTCCAAAGGGTGAGCTGAGAAGGGGAGCTAAGTTTGTGCACAATCCTAATTTCAGTGTATCCCCACAGAGCTCTTTTGGCTGTTCTGAGGCTTCATTAAGCAGCTATAAGGGCAAAGGGATTCATTCTTTCATCTGCATGGCACCATGCCACATGCAAGTTTGAGAGTACCATGTGTCATATACACCACTGTTAGAGCTAGCACACGTTAGTCTATGTATTGTGCATGAAAAGACAGAACAGTCAGGCAGAGGTGAAGTGTCTCCATACTGCTGAGACTTTTGCTTCTTAATAGAAGGTGAATTTGAGTATTGTTGACGTGCGACCCCTTTGAAATAGAGATTACCACTTTTTGGAAGACACTGCATGTTTTCAGGACAGGTGATCACATTAAAGTGTAGGAGGGGAAATTTCAATTGTATGGAGAGTGAAGGTGAATCCAAGGGGAGGGTGACATCATCCAAATAAAAGTGAGTGCGAGGAACGCGTCACTGATACATTAATGCTCAAGGAAACTGGATTGTACATGTTATTGATATGAAACACTTACTGTATACTCAACTAAGTTTATAAATATGACTGATACTGTAGTCTTGCAACAAATTAATAGAATGTATTTCCCAATAAAAACATAGCCAGGGCGCAGTGTACATTAAAATTGCTTTCCTCTACAGAAATGTATTTTAAACAAACATTGCGAAATTCAACAGGTCTGACATTAACATGCTAAAGTGTGTAAACACAGGCATTCCGTTTACCACATAATGGCTTTGCCAATGCTTTTGGAAAAATAGAAAAACGACTTACAATGTTATATAACGAATATAGGAGATAAAGAATTACATATGACAAAAGTGTGATGACTGAGTTTACTCTTCTGATGTATCATAGTCCCGCGTGCATTCCAATGGAAACACTTCCTAGGTGGCCGATTGATACCACCAAACAGCCAACATCATGCTGCTAGAGGGAGATTTTGGAGTCCATGCACATTTTTAAAAATTGATAACAGCAGGTATTGCAGGTAGTTGCTTTGTTAAGCCAGGCCTAAAACAATATATTCAAATCCCGTATTCTTGATTTACCGAAGTTCAAGCATAATAATGTGCCGTAATCAGACACTTACACAGTGCACCTGTTCCCGGGATTGCGACATGCTGGAGTTAATACATAAAAAAAAAACACGTTCGTATGAAGTGAGTTAATCAAGCGAATATATAAATCAGATAATAAAATACTGATTAAGAAAGACTGAGCGCCGAGGCTAGAACACCTACTCCAAATTACATTATTGTATGTAATGTTCATTTTAAGAGCGTTTACTGTTTCATTTTTTTTAATTTACGTCAGTGAGGTGAACGCTTTAAAAAAATACGATTTAGTAACAGAATGCTATACATTTTATGCGTTATGTAAAGCAAGAGGGGGGAGGGGCACCCCCATTCCCCTCACTCGTGCAAGTGTACTTGTTTCTAGCACGCAGTCAGCCAAGCTCGGGTCCGACCACAACAAAGACAACGTTCTTTTCTGTTTGTTTCTTAGTTGTGTGCGGGGCTAACGCATATTGATGAGCACGACAATTGCAAGTCGCGTTTTCTTCTGTGCATAGTGTCTGTTTCATTTCAGAGTGGGTTTTATTGAAATGTTATGATTTGTCACTTGATCTCAGCCATAACATTTAGAGGGGGTGAAAGTGCAGAAACCAGGCCTCCTCCTGCGCAGTTTTAATCGGATTTTCACACAGCGCAGCTTTCAACAATAGGAGCAGGCTTGTCAGGCTGATGCCCGGACTCCCAGGGGGCTGAATGGCCTCTGGATTTGGTTTATTTTACCCAACGCTCGCCAAAGGCACTTCGTGCATAATGGCGAGGATGAAAGGAGGACTCCAGGGCCCGTGGGCTTATTATCATCCACTAAATCTTCGTTGCCTGTCTCCTGTTTACAAACACTCCATGTTGCCTTGACACGAGTGTTCCCTTGACTTCCAAGACGTCTATTGTGCATGAAATGTTACAGAAAGAGCAGAAATTACCATCTAAAAAACCCTGCTGTCACTGTGGGGGTAAAGCATTAAGGGATAGGGGGGGCGGGGGGACGTACTGGGTAAAACCGCCCCTCTTATGCATTCACTGGCTCGAATTCAGCCTAATGTTCCGCAGCTTATTGCAGCCAAAAGGCCACCCCCACTTTTGGGCAGCTCTGGGGACGCACCATTGATGAGTCTGTGCGGTGGGCGGCACCACGGCACCTCAGCAGAATGCGGCTGTCCACATTGGAGCATCATTAGCACAACATGCCTTACTCAGGCCGGCGTGATAGGTCACCCCCACCTTTGGGCAGCTCTGGGGACTCCCCATTGATGAGTCTGTGCGGTGGGCGGCACCACGGCACCTCAGCAGAATGCGGCTGTCTACATTGGAGCATCATTAGCACACCATGCCTTACTCGGGCCGGCGTTGGTACATTTACTGTGCCATCCGGCAATCAGTTAATTTTGTGAGAATAGTCAAAGCTTTAGTTGAATGTTTGCTTTGCTATGATTGATGCTAATATTTATTATTCTGAAAGCACTGTACTGTTTTCCAGTCTTTTCAAATATCTTTTAAAAAGCACTGCATTGATAAAAATCATGTTTTACCCTGGTCTTCCCACTTCATGACAATCTCGAATACTCTGAGCGGTAAACCTGCTTGGCACAGTCCTCACTATACTGGTACATGCCTGAGGCGTTGCTTACTTTGTAAAACAATAAATGCCAGTGCCCAAAGTTTTGCTCAAAAGTCTGCAGCCGGCACTACGAATATCGTGCTATATACTAAGGCATGGGTACTCGCAAACATTTTGCCAGGGACCACAAAGTATGGTCTCCAGTGTGCCTGAGGGCCACATTGATGGCAGAATGGTGGGAGTGGGGCTTTACTGGAGGGTATGTGTGGGGGGGGGGTAGACAAGGCGGGTGTTGATGAAGCGAAGTATGCAGGGCCTGACTGGGAACAGAAACCGACCCTGGCACACTGCTCAGCCCCCCCCCCCCCCGGGGTGAGGGTGAGTGGTGCCGGGGGCCGATATTGCCGACCCCCGGTAACAAAAACGCCCCTCCAGGGGCCCAAAACCGTCCCCCACCCTAGCAGCCTACCGGGAAACACCCAGTGCCCGCTATGGTCAGTCCGGCCCTTGAAGCATGTACATGGGGCAGTCGGTGAGTCATGGAGCTATTTTGAGGGTTTTCATTTCATACTGCCCTCTAAATTAAGTCTCTAAAAGAGTGATATATTTGGCAATACTATATTATGCTATATCTGAAACCTCCTCTTGTGTTTGATCTAATAAACTATAATGTTGTCCATGTATAATAACAACACAGGCCAATCTGGGGGTTCAACGTGACAATTGACCAGGGGTGGCTAGCAACTTAAAAAATTGGTGTGGCACGGCATGCAGTAAAACTCACAGATATATTGCCTTTCTCCTCCCCTGAAAACGATGAACTTTAAAGGAAGTGGGTTTGCTTCCTGCATGCAAATCCAACCAACCGAGCAGCTCCAGGATTGGTTGGAGCAGGCTAACCCAGGGCTCATTTTGAGTCTGGGGGCCTGTGCCTGCAATCCCTCAGCTGTTTACAGAACTGGGATTACAAACTCAAAAGTGCACATGACAGATTGGCCAGCTGTAGACAGCAGGCCAATTTGTCATGCGCACTGATCACTTGAAGCAGTCATCCCGCAATGTGCAGGAATCTGTTTACAGTAATATCAAGAAAATCATAGTTAGTCAATCAAAAAAATTAGTGTGTTCCATAAAGTAAATATTATCTAAGTCCCTATTCTACTCTTGCAGATCCTAACCTACCAGAACCCATAAAGGGTCCTTTGAGAAAAGAGGGAGATTTAAAGGAGCATTGATATAGAACCAGATTATAGTGGAACTTGTCATGAAGAGTAGTTCTGGAAGCTCTTCTGAGTCTCCTCTTTCAAATAGCATCAGTAAACAGTCATAGTAATAACTGTTCAAAGTTAAACTAAGAAACTAGTCACAGCAGTAGCCATAACCGTTAAACAATATTCAGACACCCGCGATGTAGTAAGTGACAGGAAATCGCAGTCAGCAGTAGGTTGAGTGAATGGGGCAAAAGGGCAAAGGAAAAGGATGGTCACAGAACAAATAGCCTGGACCAGTCTGGACAGCATAAAGCTCTTGGAGTGCACCTAGAATGGAAATGTGGAAGATTGGAAGTGTGTGTCTAACTAGGATTACGTATATTATAAACAAATAAACAGATGCATTAACCCACGCCGGTGTTAGGTCATCTCAGACCAATGGAAAAGATCTATCGATGGTCTGCTGTTTCTTTTTCCATTCCTACAGTAAATGTACGAAGTCCGCAAGGTGCTATCTACAAGTCTTCTACTTAGTTGCTAACATTCATGTGTGTGAGATTCACTCTGAGTTCCTACAAGAACCCTGCAGTCTAAATTATTGGCTATTCAGAACTCCACTGCGTGACAATAACCTATTCTAAAGCAGAAACATTCTAGTTGTAACTTTCCTGAATTAAGTCATGAGATTCACGTTTTCATGTAGGCACCATAGTTTAATATAGTGCTTAGCCTTAAATATTGTGAATATGTGGCATCTAAAATCTAAGTAAATATGTTGCGAACCTGTAGCTTAGAGAGAAAATAAATAATTTTAAATTCAGCACATTCTACAAAGATGAAATGTCTAATGAAGTCAAACGTGAATTACTTATTAATTACAGCACAGTTCAGCCTCTGCTAAAAACATGTATTTATTTAAGAAGAAATGTAAAGTAAAGAAAAGGAAAGGGTAGGGTAGAGGGAATGAATGAAGCCTAGTCTGACCTGACAATGTAATTGCTATAGAAATAAGTGCTTACTAGAAACAAAAGCAAGCAACACGTTAATTTGCACAATTAAGAAAAGGCATATTTTCTTACATTTTATTCTTTAAGCATTCTCATGTTAATATATTGCATAAATTAGGACACCTATTTTAAGCGAAATTTTCCTGCTCCATCAATTTGTGTATCTAATAATGTTCTCCTTTCTACTTATGCCTTGAGGCCAAAGACTAATAATTGAGTAAAAACCCCTTTCCTCATTCTTCCACTAGAACCAGAATTATATGGCCTATTGACCAACTACTGACGGACATCTTATATAGCCTATTGAGTCCCTACTGAAGACATCTTCTCTTCTCTGGCCCACTGTGATTACAGGCACTGAGTGTGGAGGAGAGTATCAACCGCTGAACTGGTACTCACATTCTTCTCTGAATATTTCAAAACAACTCACATTAAAGTAAACACATAAAAAAAGTAAAGGTAAAAGCAAACAGACAGCACTCATTCATAGATTGATGTTAAGTCCTATAATTCTTCTTGCATCACAGAAATTCCGTTAAAAAATGGTAACACATGCATAAGCTTTTGGCACCTTTTATTTCTTGTGCTAGTTCTAGCACAAAAAGTCAAACACTCACAACTTGTAAGTAGAAATCAATTAATTCATACAGGAACACACTCTACCAAAACGTCTTGACTCTAGTTTCCCTATCATATGATGTTGAAGATATAATGTGTTCCTATCATTGTCAGACTGTGGAACCAAAAGCAGCCCGGGCAAAAATGCTTAAACCAGCCCAGCTTGTGTTATTTCCTTGCACAATCTCTCTCTTTTTACAGTTCATTTTCTCTCTCCTTTCTCTCTCCTTTCTCTCTTCTCCCTCTCTGAACCTCTTCTATCTACAATCCCCTTCCTTTTCTTTCTCTCTCTTTTAAAGGCTCCCTGTTCCTTATACAATTAACATCCTAGGGAAAGTGACAGAGGCACCAGAAGCAAAATACTTTCTGTAAGAGGACTAATGTCTTAAATGATGCGATGAAATAGAGAAAATCTGGGCTATGATGTATTACAGGACAGGCTGCAAATTCCTATGATATTTTACACATCAACTGTTTACTACCTGCCCTACATTTTTAAATGCAAGTGAATTACTAATGAGACACATCATAAAATGTGTATTTGTAGAAAGAAGCAAAATCTGCCTCATAAATATTAATGAGGCGTAAGGTATTTTGTGATCACCTGCAAATGAGTGTGAACCCAGGCATAGGGTCCTGCAAGGAACAGCAGACATCCATCTCCTTCATTCCTTCAGTGTGAACATTTATAAGGTACTCATGTCCCTTGAGAAATGTTCACAATGAAGGGAAGACCACATAAGCATGAAGTGAACATCTGGTCCTCTGTCTGTTACTAGAACCAATTCGTGACAGTCTAACAAGATTCCATAGGGGGAAATGCTGTCCTATGGGGACATTTACCTTTGCAAATTTGTTACCTTTCCAAAACGATGTCAGTGGTTTTTACCTGCAAGTGCAATAGTTAGCTATTAATTCATACCATTTCAACCCTCAAATAAAAGAGGCATGCCGCTTTAATGCTGACTCCTATTTACAGTTCGAAATGGGTTGCAAAATCCTTTTTGTAAGTTAGAAAGAGAATGTAATGCCTTATGGTAACTTTCATGTCCTAAATTTATCTTGAAATCTGTCATACCCCCTCTTATGTGCAGTGCAGAATGAGTCACAAAAGTTGTTTTGTGAGTTGGAATCACCTATCCAACTCGAAAAATGTTTTTTTTATACTGCACAAAAGTGTTGTGCTGTCAGAAACCTGCGATTCTGCAAATCACTGCCTTTAAAAATGCAAAAAAGGATCATACATCAGGCCCAAACTGCTTGGTTTCTTTTATGCCCTCCTATTTCTTGGTATCTGTCATGTCCCCTCCTCCTTTGGACCCAAAAAACCTAAATTTAGCTTGGTAGCAAGTTAAAAAACAGGCATTACTGAAGTCAAAATTGAAGATACTTAAATTTATCATGGTTAGTATAACTTGTAAACTAGTTGTTCTAACTGCGAAAGAAGATTAAAAGTTCTAGCAGTGAAAGCTTATTGTGTTTGGTGTAACATAGTTTGGTTCAGTTTTCTGGTATCCTTATTGTTGTGATCGGTAACATTTATAACTGTAAGAAATCTGTTTTTTCTACGTGACCACTTCAGGGTTTTAACCTTTTGCTGGACCCTATATTTGTTGCTGGTTTTAGAACTCTGTGCACTTAACCCCTGCTAACCAGTAGTAAAGAGCCTGTTCCCCCCTCTTTAAACATGGTTGAATTGTCATATTCCTAAGTGTTGTATTTAACTCTCTTATAAGTCCTTAGTATATGGTACAAGGTGTACCCATGGTGTGGAATTTAAATACAGTCAGTAGACTGCAGCACCTATTGTGCCATCCACTACAGTGGGATTGCAAACAGGACTTCAAGCCTACACGTGTAGAGTGGCTCTAGCAGTGTAAAAACTTCAATTCGGCCCGTCAAAATAAATGCTTTTGGCAGGTCAAAATCTCCCTTTTAAATATTAATAAGTCACTCCTTTGTGGGCATTGTCGTCAACAAGGCAGAGTATTTAAAAGTAAGACATAGAAATCTAATGTTGCATGTCCTTAAAGGGGCTAGCTATTTTTAACTGTGGAAGGCCTAGCTGTCCCATGTAGAAAACCAGAGTACAGGTGAAAATACAAATGCTGTATCTCAGAATAGGACTAGCTAGAAAAATAATTAAACCACTATTTTTGATAGGTGTTAAAATTAGGCCTGGGCGAAGCACTACGCTACGCTCGCGTAGTTTGCGAAGTTCGCGCTACTTCGCACTACGCGAACTGCACGTAGCACAGTGCGAACACGCGTAGCGTAGTGTTGCGTAGTGCTGCGGTCATTTTTTGCTTGCTCTCGTCCTCAACGTCAAGTTGGCGACCGCGAGCAAGCAAAATGACATCCTGGCGAGACTTTTTCCTTGTTCGCGATCGCGAGCATGGAAAATAAACCTCCCGGCGAGATTCCCAACGCGAGAAGGTCAGGTTTCTCATTGCGAGGGGTCGCGTATGCTCGCGACCGCTCGCGATGAGAAACTACCAGTTCGCGTTGAGAAAGCTGCAGCTCGAGGAAAAATCTACTCGAGCAGCAGAAAACTACAGCTCGCACTGTGCAAGATGCCATTTTCAATGATTGCACAGTGCCGGTTGCTTGTCCGCACTGTGCAATCATTGAAAACAACATCTTGCACAGTGCGAACATGTTACTTCGCAGTTCGCGAAGTGCTACGCGTAGCTCGCGTAGTGCGAACTTCACTTTGCGTAGCTTCGCGAAGTGCTACTTCGCGAACTACGCCCACCCTTAGTTAAAATCCTAAGCAATGGTTAGGGTTGATGTTTTTAAATAAATATTAAGGAAAAGTAAATTTTAGAAAGTTAATTTTTGCCTCCCTGAAGTTCATGGAGGCATTTTCTCTCCTACTTCATCCAGCCAGTATTAGCATTTGAACAGGTGTGAAAAAGGTGTCTAATGCTTCCTAGGCGTAAACATCTTCACTTATTTAGTATAGCCCTGAAGAAGTCGCTGCACACAACCGTAAGTGCGACGAAACACATGTTGGCTAGGGCTGTTGTGAATAAACTTAAGCACATGTTCCAGCAAAGACTCAAGCTTTTGTCACACTGTTATTGATATAATTGATGTACTGCTAGAGTGTGCAGGGGACTGTTGTTCTAGGCGTAAACAAAATGCTGACCTGAATGATCAGAGATTACCCATCTGAACCTCCCAAATTATGCAGGGTGGGGGCTGAGTATCCTTTTAGGCATTGCAGTGTCAAATCCTACTTGAGTTCCAAAGCTTGTTTAACAGGTCTACTGGGTTTTACTTATAACAGTGGGGCGCACTTGAAAGGTAGGGAAACAGGATGCCAAAACAATTCTTGTGTATCCACTGTTTCATTGGTGGAAAACCCTGCTTTTGTTCTACCAGTTTTCTATCCATGGGTTTTCCATATAACACAGGGGGAGAGGGGGCGCTTGAAAGTGAGAGAAACAGGATGTTAAAACAATTCTTGAGTATCCACTGCCTTGTTGCTGGAAAACCCTGCTGTGTTTTACCCGACTTCTGTTTCTTGGGTTATTGGCTGTAAAGTGACTGCCCCAAACTAGATTGTATTGTTAGATGTGAAAGGACAGAAGGATTTCCATTGTATATTCACCACACACAAACAGCTGTCAGCCCTCAGATTCCAAGTTGAGTGTGGCCGAAGACTTCTGCCATCTTCAAAATGTCCAAAGTAGGTAGGGATGACCCCAGGAACCTTATCCCATTGGTTAGAGCATGCCCAGGAGTCATTCTTACCCACTAATGCATGCTAGGCAAGAATATGGCATCTCCAGGAACCCACTTCAGAATACTCCTGGACCTGAGGAAGGACAGAAGAGGACTGGATTTACGGTTTGTGACCTTCGCAAAGCACTAAAATGCTAGACCAACTCCCTCTTTTACCCACGATGAAGAAGTAGATTCGATTGGTCATAATGCTGACCTCCTCTTCAAGCATCATGAATATATCAAGCTACAGGAGGCCTATCCTGAAACTGTCCAGCTGATCAGCAGCAAATGGACCTGGACTGACCCCGACCTGACAACCTGTGAGTCACTAAGTGCCTCTTCTGAGATCTTGCATCTCCTGAATTTGTTACTTATTTATTGAGTCCATTACACTGCAATGGAGGATTGGCAACTAAACCACTGCTTGTTTCCCCCTAATTATAAGGATCTTATTATACCTTTGTACAGAGCAAGAGAATGCTCTTTGTGCTCAGATCCATGCATTGCACAGGACAGAAAACAATCCTCATACTACTTGTAGAAAACAGGGAAACAGCGGTACTGCATCTTTTAGTTCCTTTAGCATGAAACTGGCAAAAGGTCAGCCTGTTTGTAGATTTCTAACCACTGTAAAATGCAGAAGAGAATAGAAAATATCTTCACTTGCTCTGCAATTTGAGCAGCAGAAACACAGCACATACAATTTTTGTTAGTCTGCTGAAAGCAAGGTGAGAAACCTATGAGAATAGAAGCCTAAACCAAAGGGTGTAATCCTTCTGCATCGACTACATTTCATTCAGTGTGCAAACCATGTTTATGTACATGAAGTCCTCTGATGTATGTAACATTGTCCAAACACATAGCAAATGTGTGCACTTGTGACAGTATGTTGCTTGTGCATTTGTAAAGCTCCAACTCATTTAAAACTTTTATGAGAAAAGTAGTTGCTTGTGTATTCAGCTTCTTAGAACAAGACTAGTACTGTTAGATTCAGCCATTGGGTATCTCTTCCTCATTAGCTAATTGCTCTAGCCCACTGTCTTTAAACCAAACAAATTAGAACATAAGCGGGTGGATAGTTAATAAATCCATTTGGGGTGTGGACACCACATGTTGAATATTAGTCAGTGAGTGGCTTCAGTCTTTACAATCCATCTCTTTTTGCAAGGATATCAGCCAGTAAAATATTTTTTTAAATCAGTGAGTTCATTCTTACCTCACACCAGTACTTAGGATGTCGCAATGACCAAACCTTGGTGTTCATGAATTCTCCTTTACCAATCAAATGCATGATGGTTGTTGTAGTACTGAGGTGTTTAAACTGCACCATGTGGGATGAAGACAAGAATGTAAGGTTTTGTAAATGGGAAAGCGGACTAGTGAAAGCTAGGGGCCTGATTCATAAATATTTTGTTTTGCTTTACGCATAGAACACTCCTGGCTTACTCCAGACTTATAGAAGTAAGTCAGGAGTACAACAAGGGCAAGTCACACCAACCCATGTATGTTCTTCTTTCTCATATTATATTTCTATCAAAAGAATCCTATTGTAGCCTCAACTAAAAAAACACTCCTCTGCGGTAAATGATCTTTACCTGGCTTGATTAAGAATGAGTCACAGATTAACCAGTAAGGATATAGTATATGCATAGGCTAAAACTCCTGAGACCACGGCATGTGTGCTTTGCACCCAGTGATTATGCAGAATGTTGTGCCATTCTGAATTAAAAAGGCTAATGATTGGCCAGGTGTCTAATTAAGCAATTGCTATGCTATGTGGGCAGCACGTGTGAGGTAAGAAAGGAAAGAAGATGGGATTATAGTATGTAACAGAGTTTCTATTTAATAAAAACCCATCTGACTGTTAACACAATTTTTCCTGATCATTTTACAGCCAAATACGTTAAAAAAGGATTCTCAAGTTTCCTACTTCCATACATGAGTAGCTTTTCAAGGATGGTCTTTTCCTTTGAATTCTGGTACATGTAGCCATGCTTTTACAATAGTATAGGGAAAGAAAAAGATGGCCTGGATAAACTACTCGCATATGGAATGGGGGTACAGAGCAGGTTTGCTATACTTAAATTGTGTATATTGTCAAGACACATAGATGTGGAGTTATGAATAGTGATCTATACTTAACTGAATGAGCTTACTTAATCGATATGTTTGTGCATAGTATTCACACCCACATGCACTGAGGCATAGATTCTGAAAATTAGGATTTTCACTTCATTCAGAGTTATTTTATGGAGTTATGTTTATAATTTGTGGATATAAATGGCCTGATTGTAGACCTTTCAAATCTCTTTGATGGTCTCCACTGCACATATGGATCTAAAACAATTAATAGATGTGCATAAACTAGTGCTTTTCCCACCTCATTTAAACTAAGCATCATAAGGAATTTTGAGCTTTGTCAACATAATCAAAATGCACGCCCCTGATAAATTATATAAAAACAAGAACCCTATGTTCTGTTTTTTTTTAGGGATATCAGTCATTAAATAGCTCACAAATACAACACAGTAGACCACAATGCTCATTTTACATCACATACACTAACAAACACATTTAATTGAATCTAATTAACAATTACTATCCATACTTTTGCAACATCGTTTATTTTGTTATATTGTGTAATAGGTATTTTTCTATATGTATTCTTACAAAAAAAGTAGCATTAACTTTAATCAACTATTTTATTTTGAATAAAGAATGGTTACTGTATGTCATGTGGCATATGATTAAAGCTGAAAGGCACATCCAAAATGGTTTTAGAAATTGGATTAATGACTGACAGACTTTCAAAATTGTTTATTTAAACATTAAATTGCACTATTAAGCAGGGAATATTAGTCAACTTATGAATAAAACTAGTTTTAGATGTCTATCTTTGGTTTCTTAAAAGAGTAAGCTTTCTGCTGAGCAGACACTATTTTAACACACCACAGCCTTCTATTGTCCCTGCAAGTAACTCATATTTAAGGCATTATTTATTCCGTTAACTTTAAATCACATTTTTGTAATTTTAGTAAAATAAAACAAAATCTAATTTCGTATTCAAATAGTAATGAAATACTATCATTTGAAAAATGTGTTGAAAATGCATGCTATTTAAAATAAATTGGACGTGAAATATGCATTGTAAGTGCTAATTGTAGTAATTGATGCGTAGTAATGATAACATATCCCTTTTTTAGCCACTAAGACAATTTCCCATTTTTTGGTTGCAAAAATCAATACCCATGAATTTCTGTATTGATCGCTAATTTATTCACAGAACAACACTGTTGTAGGGTTGTTTCCTTTGTAATCCCACCATTCAGTAATATATGACTATTAAGTAATTTACATAGATTAAACAGGCTACATTTTTAGGTTCTAATTTTGAAGAAAAGGCCAGTACTTTATCTAAAAACCACAGACAAATCTGCTTAATATAAATCAAAGGGGGATATTCACAAGGACTTATCTCCGATTTATCTCCACCTTACTGCATCAAAAGTGGAGATAGATTTAACACCCCATTCACAAGCAGGTGCAAACTGCAGACAATGCCAGTATTCCCGCGATAACTGCCCCAAAATGTATCTCCACGGTGGACACCACCAATTAACCCTAATGAGATGCAGAGTAGGCATTCCCGTGCAAAAACACACGAAAAAACCACAACACCACTTTCACAACGAACTGCCAGATCTGCGAAGCGAACCAGAAACAGGCGATAAGCCGCGGTAGCACCAGGGATTTAACACCTGCCTTTTGCTGGTGCTAAGCAGGACGACTACCCACAGCATGATAGGGAGCCCAGACAAGAGCCACACCTGAAGACCCACAGATGCCATGGAGACAATGATCATACAGCTCCGATACCCATGAGGGCCACAATACCCACCGCCACCACCCCCAGCCTTCCCCCCATACCTCCAGACATACACATACCATACACAACACAAGAGCCACAAAAAGCGCATGATGATGGACATTGCCAAAAGCACAGAAGTAACAATCAAAAACTTTATTGAAATACAACACAAAACACCAGTGTGGAAGACTCCTGTTGTGTCCGTCAGGGACAATCTCGACGTCACAGATTGGAAAATAAAGCACCAAATCAGGACATGTGTCATGCGCACATCAAAGGAGCGAGACACAGAGCAACAGAGAAGGAAAGAAAGCCAGAGAGAGAAAGAGAGGGAAGGAAAGGAAAGGAAAGGAAAGGAAAGGAAAGGAAGGGAGGGAGAGAGAGAGAGAGAGACAGGGAGAGAGAAGGGAGAGAGAGTGAGAGAGAGAGGGAAGGGAGAGAGAGTGAGAGAGAGAGAAGAAAAGGAAGGGCGAGAGAGAGAGAGAGAGGGGAAGGGAGAGAGAGTGAGAGAGAGAGAGAGAGATAGAGAGAAGAAAAGGAAGGGAGAGAGTGAGAGACAGAGAGAGAGAGGGAAGGAAGAGAGAGAGAGAGAGCGAAGGAAAGGAAGGGAGTGAGAGAGAGACACCACCACCCCTGGGCACCCAGTCCCCACTGTTCACCTACTGCCACCGGTGTGTCCGCCAGTGGGCACGCCACGTGCAAGTTCCAGACCCTGGTCCCGCCACCATGGCATGGTCCACATAATGCGGACCCGCCCCGTGGCCCAGCAGGTCCCACACATGACGCTGAGTCCTGAGTCATCAATGGCAGAGACCACATCAGTGCACACGTCATCATCGCAGGCTGCACCCCTGCTCAGCTATTTCGGTGCCACTAACCCTGTGCAATGCCATTCAGTGCCATGTGGTGGTAGACCCGTGATGGCCGCAAGGCTTCGGGTGCCACTAACCCTGTGTAACACCAGTCGGCGCCACGTGGTGGTAGGCCCGTGACGGCCGCAAGGCTTCGGGTGCCACTGACCCTGTGCGCAACAACTCATGGGCCCTTTATGATTGAGACCTGTGGAGTGTCCGTCATCCAGTCACCACCAGAAGAGGGGAATGTGACGTTGTCGGCCCCTTATATTTGTGGGGTCCCATGGCCTGTGACGCCTGTGCCGGATAGGTGTGGTGTGTGTGCAAACCTGCCCTCAGGGAGTGGCCGTGACATGCTGACAACTAGACAAGTGACCTGCACACCACCAGCGAGTACAACTGCGACAGGTAGCTATGTGAGCCCCCCTTCGGAGCGTAAGCGGAGTGGTCTGGCCTGGCGTACGCCGGACCAGTGCAGGGCTTGCAACAATGACTTGGGGGCTCTTAGTGTGGTTCAGTCCATGTCCGGACAAGGAAGTGACTAATGCATGTGTCCCTGTTGTAGTGTCAACAGCACCTGGAACAAAATAGGCAATGTAGCACACTGTGACTGGCATCCCACTAGATGAGCATCATTGACGTAAGGGGAATCACTGTCCTTACATTCATCCACACATTCATACATGAATGATGAAGGACATGACACAGCAGTGCGTTACTGGATGTTTATTGCACATCCACTGGAGTTTTGCAGCTGGAGCGGTACAGGGACATGCCAAGCACACTTCACAATATGGGCCCGTGGAGGGCCAGCCAGAGTCCATCCGGGGATGACAAGTACTGCAGGAGAGGAAGGGTACAGTCCACAGTCTGGTTGCCATGGCATTCCATATCGCGGTCCAAGGTGATTGCAGCGGAGTGTATCGGGGGTCAGTGGAAGGTCATGGGGCCATGTGCGGCACCAAGCAGGAACAGGCCAGGTGGTGGAAATTAATGCTAGTGCCTCCTTCTGAACTCAAACCCATCCACGTCCTTGGATGTGTGCTCTGCTCCACCTACCGGGACTGTGGGTGCCTCCTGCTGGGTGGTTTGGGTAGTGGGTGTGGTATCCTCAAAGCAGCTGGGCTGCTCTGATCCTGGAGGTGAGTTGCGATGATGTCAATGATGTCTTGGAGGACTTGGGTGTCGATTCTGGGGGTATCCTCCTTGTCATCAGTGAAGAGTGGCTGGGACTGCTCTGCAGGAGGTGTTGACAGTGCCCCTGCAATGTGAAGGGGAAATAGTGTATTACAATGTGTCCACATGTCTGTAGCGGCATGGTACATGTTCACAATCAGACAGCATGGCATTGTACATTGTGACACTCTGTGGATCAGGGCCATGACCCAGAGTCATTGTGGGTGTGCACTGTGCTCTGCTTGATAGTGTATGTGTGCCATTGTGGCCATCTCCACCTGTCCCCCCAGTACCTGGTGGTCACTCACCCTGTTGTGGTTGTGTTGTGTTCTGTCGAGCAGTGTCCGGTCCCCCGACTCCGGCCACAGTCTCCACACTGATGACTGTCGACACCAGCTCCTCCATGTCATCCAGCACGAGCTGTGGCGCTGGGCTCCCACCTCCAGTCTGCATTGCTGCCTTCTGGTTGGCTGCGAGTTTCTCCTTGGTCTTGCGCTTGATGTCAATCCATCGCCTCTTGGCCTCGTCCATTGACCTCTTGTGCTCTCCGACGGCATTCACCTTGTCTACGATGTCCCGCCATATACCATTTTTGGTGCCCAATGACATATTGGAGGTGACAAACAGTTGTTGATGGTGTTTCATCACCTCCGTGACTAGGATCCTGTTTTCCTGCGGACTGAACTTCGTCTTCCTCATCTTCTTGTCCTTGCCCTTATCTGTCCCCGAGGTCCCAGGCTGGTTGTCCGGGTGCTTGTGGGGTTGCGCTCGTCCTCTGCGCCTGCTCCGGCTGCCTCCTTGATGCTTGGGTGTTGGTTAGTTTGTGTTTGTGTGTTTTTCCTACTTTTATAGTGATTTTTCCCACCTGCCATGTGTGTATTGCAGGCCTGGCGCTACTTATCTCTGATTTCCTCATCGCGCTTTGACCCATTGCATGTTGAACATTTCCCATATAATATTGCTTAAACATATTTACATGTGTGCATATTGGAGAGAAGATGTGCGTAAAAGAGTACTATAGGAGTGGTACTTCACCCACTCTAGAATGCCTTAGTGAATAGGCCCGGTATGTTCAGATGTTGTTTTGTGTGTGAATTGATTTGCATTGATTGTGGGATGTGTCTTGTGTTGTCTATGTCTTGGAGCATTGTGTGCCAAAACATCCTGTGAACTTGGGGTCTGTGTTATATCTAGTCTACGTGCATTCATGGGTTTGTCCTTTCAGTTAAGTGTCCATGAATGCACGCAATGTGTAGTATTTTTATGTGAGGTGACATATTGATAGTAGGTAATGTCTTGTGTATACTTTGTTTGCCTTTGTATATGTTTGTGTGCACTTGACTAGTATATGCTCTTTGTTTATTGTTTGCCAAAATATCACACCAACTTGGAATGCGAGTTATGTGTACTTTGTGTGTGTGTCTCTGCTGGGATTTGTATTTAGGTGAATGGTCTTTTTTCTCATATTTTCGGCTTGTCTGAGGCTTTTCCTTTAAATAGTGCAAAGCTGTTACATGCACATTCAAATTCCATCTGTTCTATTTTCATGCTGTACCTGTGAGTGTATTATTTCTAATCGTGGAGCATGTATTGTGTGTATTTTGTGTGTTTGAGTATGTGCATGAGTGAGTGTCCTACATCTGATTTTTCTCTTAGTTGCAAAATATTGCATGCCATCCTGCCATGAATTGTCTATGAACACAAAAAAGAATGCAAAATCCTTATGTGCAAATTCCTGTACGATATGTCATGTTGTGATGTGTGTGGATGAGTTATGTTCATGGTGGTGTGTGTGTGTGTCAGTATGTCTGGGTGTGTGTGTATGTGTGTTCTGCGTGTGTGCATCTTTTGCTTTAGCCAAGTATTTGTGAACAACAATATTGGTTAAACGTACACCTTTGAAAATTGAAACTCTATCTCTTCCACTCTGTTGTGTCTATTCACTATTTGACGAGGCAGAACAACATTTTTAAATCAGTTTTCAATGTTCACTTTTTAATTTGTGTTCACAAACATATATTGTTCTATATTTCACCAGGCATGCACAAAGTTCTATGCATACGCTGTTAGGTGTTTGTGAACATTCTGGAAAATATACATACTTGAACATGCACATGAGAACCTCATATTTTGCCTTACATCTTCAAAATGGTATAACTGATTTTTCCCAAACCATCAAAAAAAAAAAGGCACTGAATGACTATAAAACTGTCCCAGCATAAACATTTCGCGCAGAACACCGGTTCAATGGTTTCAAAGTTATGTCTGTAGAAAAATCTCTGCGGGGAAATCTCATTATAGTAAACGATTTAAGGACTTTGGAACCATTAATTCAATCTGCATAAAAGTTGACAATATACTGGATATCCTACTATGCCAACTTGAGCACAGATCAGTCAAAGGGTTCTAAAGTTATTAAGAATTTTAAAATTGGATTTACCATAGAGTTAGGCATCAACCTTAACTATATAGGCTTTATTGTGCTTCTGTAATAAAATAATCAGTGCAAGCTAAGGTCAAAAAAGGATTCACATGTGAACCAAGCTTTGGAGCAATTCCTCAAAATTAATTTGACCAGTTGCGATTGCACTCCATTCGAGGTAGGTATAATGGATTAAGTTGACCTAGTTCCATAATAATTTTTTATGGAAAAAATGATTAATTTGTGATTTTTGCACCTTTTCTTGGATATAATAAAAGACACACTGGACACAATTCTTTAATGAAGATGGAGACGGCTATGGAGCAAATTGGATCCTTTATTTAGCTTGTTGCCCTGTTTTGTCTAGAAATCCCCCTGCCCTACTTGTGTATGTGACTATAGTGCTTCTGACAGATGCAATTTCGTTGCAGCTGAATGCCAAGTTGATAGCTTGCCATTCATTTTTGCTTTTCAGAACAAAATTTAAAGCAGGGATTTATTGCTGAGAAGGAAAAAGAACAGTAGCCTGACATGCAGGAAGTTTTCTCCCTGCACAAGATCAGCATTGCTTGTCTTCCCCGCACTGGCTAGTAATGTATTTTATGGTGGACCCAAGCAGCCAAAATATGTATTGGGAGGCACTCCTGAAATAGGACCAGTGGCGGCTCCTCCACTAAGATGGAGGAGCGTCGCCCCACTGCTTTGCAGCAGTGAAAGAAAGGAAAAATCAAATGATAATAACTTGAGGTTATTATGATTTTATTTTTCCCTGCTGCCGGCAGCTTTGCGGGCGGGGTGGGGCGGCTCCGATGACAGAGAAGCAGCGAAGGTGTGGTTTTCCCACTCCAAGTGCGCATGACTGCTTGGCTGCCCCTCTCGGGCCGGCCAAACCATCATGGTCACTATGCAAGTTCTCTATGTAGGCTGCATTACAGCATCCACGGAGAACATGCCCAGCCACCACCCCCTGTCTGAGCGCCGAATCACGGTGCTCAGGCCAATCACAAGTTAACATTTTTAATTTTGCCTACAGGGTGCGAGGTTGAGGACAGCCGGGGACAGTCAGAGATGTTACAGTCTGATGTCTATAGCCTGGTCATCACTCTGTGGATTTAGGCTCAACATAGTGTATTGCATAATCCTTAAAACGATTGAATTTATAACATGGTATCTTTTACATGGAACCATGTATGACTGATAAATTATCAGAGCTACAGTAATACTTTATCAGAAAATCACTGCAATGAAGTGGCAACATAGATTTCTTTAAGTAGCCAGTCAGAATTACAGATTTTTAATTTTAATTTTCACACCTGACTCTGGACTCACCGAGACTAGACTGTGTCCAAGTTATAATGGCATACCATAAATTCATCAACTAATTTCCAAATAAAATGGACAGAATTCAGAGCAGGATCGTGGAAAACCATAGAAATAGCATTTTCTCCTCAGGCAGCAGAGAGCATGCAGCATGTAAAAGTTTATGTGAATCCCTCAGAACTGGAACACATGTAAGAATGGCCAACAGGCATTAATTAGAAATTCTGTTTTATTCACAGTGTGACTTCTAATGGATTATGTTTTACACAGTGCTTATACACTGGTCCAAAATTCTCCTAGGTAAAATACTGTCGTGAAGTTAAGTGCCTCAACTGTGGCTGCATATTCTGCTACACTGTTCACCTGTGAATGCTTCCTGGCATGTACTCCTGTAGCAAATTTGACAAATTATTGTGTGGTTCTGTTATGGCACCTAGCACGTCTATGTATACACTCAAGGCCTGATTCACAAAGGTAAACCGTACACGTTTGAGTAAGTGTACAATTGCTTGTTATTCACAAAATTATTTTATGCATAGTATCTTTATGACTACAGTGTCTCTGCACATAAAAAGAAAGGACACTTTTGAGAATCAGGCCCACCGTCTTTTGTGTGATTTCAAGAACATATTTTTCTAAAGATGGAATTGGAAAATAGCAATCCATGAGCAAGACTTTCTAAATGCCCATACTTAAGGCAACGTGCCTGAAGGCCTGCTGTCTAGAAACTATGTGGTGCTAGAAACAAGTTCAGCTGAGAAAAATGCACACATTTATTGTGAAAGATTTCCATTTACGTGAAATCCACAAGGGTACATGGAACTGGAGCAGTGCTTAATTTGTGCTGGTGTTTGCAGATACTGGGCACTGGCACTCATTTGAAGGCTTATCACAACAAAAGAGAAGCAGATACACTCAACGTGTATCCTCCTTCACTAATATATCCCATCACAAAAAGACACAGTGATGGTAGATCATTATTGAACACGTTTTATTGAGACATCATCCTAGGATCATAACTTCAAGCAGGTGCAAATATCTCAAAATATTGGATGAGGAGGGCTCACCCATATCATGTGGCATGCTTCAAGATTGTCTTCCTCATCCCACCTGTTAGAATTCTGGCACTGCAGACTCAATCTTACTCCCTTCTAAGGTGGGTAAATTAAATACCTTTAATTGGGTAATGGCAACATCTGTTAGTTACAGTGCCTACGTATGGCAAAACTGCAGTAATTAGAAGGACTATCTATAAAAACTAAATCATTATATTTCACAGAATATTAACTTGCACTCATAAATTAATTTACTCACTTGCTCTACCTCACTCTGAAGTACTTTTATGCTCAATTTAGATTCCGCCAAAGAGTGGGCATTAGGTTTTCCAAAGCGGTAATGACCTGAGGCCTTTTATGAAGAGCTGAGTTGGCTCAGTGCAGACCTGTGCATCTGTTTATTTGCATTTTAGGTTTCTAAAGTTAATACATGTAACATGGAATGTCTCCAAATCAATGCAAACATCAATGCAAAGCAGACTGCACAAGTCAGAAACAGTGAGCAGGTTTGCCTCTCTGTGTTTCCAACTTGTGCTATATATAGTTCATGCATTAATTCATAGAAATTCCAAGATATATGTATGAACTTTAGACACATATACGCTTTGCACTGAGCCACACCAGCTCTTCAACATATGTCCCCTGACGAGTTTGGGAACTCTACAAACCAGCCACTTCCACCGTTGAAACAGTTGGAGAGGCACATCTGTCAAATCCAGGAGTATATCTGTCTCCATTGGGATGAATGGGCAACTTATCCGAAATTATTCAGTGGGTAAGCAGTAGGGTTTTTCACAGGTAGAAAAAAAGTTTTCAATGCCAATGGGCAGCGTTTGTGCTATAGAAAATTGCAACAGAAAAGCAGTATGTTCCCATTCGATAAGAAAATGAAAGTTCAGTTGCACCCATGCAAAGGCATTTTATCTTCCAAAATATACAGTAGGTACAATTAGTCATGCAGAATCGCTGTTACTTGCATGTAATTTGGAACTTACAAACCTTTTCCAAATGTTGTCGTAAAACTACATTAATCTGAACCCATGCGAGGGGTTAAGCATGCAGGTGCAGATGTTCAATTTCCTTCACCCCTCAGACTCACTGTATTTCTGCTCTTTCCTCCCATAAGAATGTCCATGGAAGAGAGAAACGCCATATGTTTAATTGCAAGTTTATCTCAATTTCCTTCTTCTTAACTTGGACTCTTCTCCTTAAGAGCCATCTCTTGTCTTGAAGTTCATTTACTAGATTTAGGCTTCATGTCTTATACAAAGGCTCAAACTAAAATGAAGCACCTCAACTCGCAGCCTGGCATGCTTCTGTATTTCAGACACCTCAAAGTCACTCTGATTTTAGTTTTTTTAAACCTAGGTGACACAAACTGCAAGCCCAATTTCAGGTAACCTCTGCTGAAGCATATGACTATTGTAGCACTCCTTTCTCCAAAGAAATTGACTCAGACGTCTCCTCTCCACCAATATTTCTACAGCCCGGTTCTACTCATGTCTCAAGTAAAACCGCTAATTTTCTGCTCCTACCACTACTCTTACTGTCTTTTTAGGTCGAAGCCTACCAGACAGCGCACCTGCCTGCTTTGCTAAAGACATCTTGAGGACATTCAAAAATATTCCCTCAAAATGCATTCCATTTGTTGTGCACCATTGGCTTTGTAGTTTGTAACCTACATTTTCTGGCTTTCTATTTGCTGGCTTTAATTGTTTTAGGCTGTCCAGGGAGAGCTTGTCCCTCCCAAGAAGAAAAGTCTTTTCACAGCAACCTCCCTTGTATTCTTCCATGAGTGCTGCTTTCTGTAAACAGGCCTGTAAATCTTGTACTATTCTTGTCACATTTGCTGTGCTTTCAAATGCCAAGGTCAAATGTCAGGCTCTGTCTTCCAGGGAGCTTGGTGTTTACTTTTCTTACTCTAACTTCAAAGTGAGAGGATTTATGTGCAAATCTTGCTGAATACTGGGGGTTGGAAATATTTTTTTATCTAGCACACAGCAATATTTAAATGATCTATTTCTTAATATATCAGAATTAGGAACACATATGAAGCACATTTTTGGTTAATTCCGAAGTGTGCTTTAAAAAAATTCTTTAATATGGTCAAAACAAATCCTTACACTAGGTGATGTCATTTCCATACATTACTGTTTGTGTACTGTAAAGTTTTATTAGTAAAACTATATGTCTGTGCAAATGTAATGGTCCTTTCAATTGAAAATCTGTAATAGCAATGTGCTACCCCACCATGCATACTTCACTCTACACCACTCCACTCTGTCCCACTCCACGCCACTGCACTCTACTATGCACCACTCCACTTTAAACCACTCCACACCACTGCACTCTGCACCACTGTACTCTACTCCACTTTGCACCACTCCCCTCTATTCCACTGCACTCTATACCACTTTACTCTAGGCCTCTCTACTCTACTCTGTGCCACTGTACTCTATACAAATGCACTCTTCGCCACTCTATTCTACACCACTGCACTCAATGCCACTCCTGTCTATGCCACTCCAATCTACTCTGCACAAGTCAACACGGCACTACAGGCCACTGCACTCTATGCCAATATACTCTATGCCAATGTGCTTTACTCTGTAACACTCAACTCTGCGCCTGTGCACTCTACACCAATCCACTGTATGCCACTCTAACCTACCCTGCACCACTGTACTCTATGCCATTACACTCTATGCAACTCTACTCTACGCAACTGCACTCTACCCTACACCACACCACTCCAGTTTACACCACTTCACTCTACTCTGAAACAATCTACTCTATGCCACAGCACTCTACTCCACTCTACTCCGCTCTGTGCCACTCCAGTCTGTGCCACTGCACTACACACCATTCTACTCTAAACCACTGTATTTTTTACCAAAGCACTCTACACAACTGCACTCTACATAACTGCACTCTACATAACTGCACTCTACTCTTCACCACTCTACTCTATGCCAATGCACTCTACACCACTGTACACCACTGAACTCTATGAAACAATACTCTGCAGCATTGCACTCTCTTCCACTGAACTCTACGCCAATCTACTCTGCACTACTGCATTCTATGCCAATGCACTCTACTCTGCATCACAGCACTCTATGCCACTGCATTCTGCATCACTCCATTCTATGCCACTGCACTTTGAATCACTCCACGCTGCACCATTCTATGCCACTGCACTTTTTGCCACTCTATTCTAAGGCACTCTACTCTACTCTACACCACTGAACTCTATGCCACTCTACTCTGCACCCCTCCACTCTGATCTGCACCACTCTAATATATGCCACTGCATTCTACGACGCTGCATTGAACACCACTGAATTGTATGCCGCTGCAGTCTACACCACTGCACACTATGTAATTATACTCTGAAACACTATATGTCAATGCACTCAACACCGGTTCACTCTACTCTATGCCAATCCAAGCCACTGCACTGTACTTTACTCTGCAGGACTTTATGGTGCTTCACTCTATGCCACTGCACTCTATACCACTGCACTCTACCGCACTCCACTCTGCAACACTGCCCTTTACTCCACTGAACTGTATGCCGCTCCACTCTGCACTACTCCATTCTTTGCTAGAGCATTCTACAGTAGTCTACTCTGGATCACTCCACTTTATGCCACTGTACTCTATGCCACTGCACTCTACAGCACTAGTCATCTCTGCACCACTCTGTGCCACTCTACTCTGCACCACATTATGCCTCTGGACTCTGTGCCACTTTACACTACTCTCCACCACTGCAGTCTACACCAGTGTACTCTACGCCACTCTATTTGACAACACTCCACTCTGCACCAGTGCATTCTACACCACTACACTCTAGGATGCAACACTCTAATCTATGACACTGCATTATATGCCACTGAATTCTATGCTGCTGCTCACTATGCCACTGCACTCTATGCCACTATACGTCTACGTCACAATTCTTTGTCAGTCCAGATTTGGCAATACAGGTTGCTTTTTGTTTAGCCCAGGCTGACTGCTCATTACATTTTTTTTCCTCTTTCTCTGATTTGATGTACACCAGGTATCTGCCCTCAATCCGATCTTCTTTTTGAAGGAACTGGACCTCTTTTGGGTGCATACTTTTTTGCCAGTCCTGTTATCCACCTCCAACTGCCCTCCCATCATCAACAACCCACCCTCTTGTTCACCACCCCCACCCAATTGCCAAAGGTAATAGCTCACCCATAAGCGAGACCTATTGGCTTTGGCAATGCCTGTTATTTTTACTTTCATTTCTCGTATGCGCTTAATGTCTGTAGGGTTTGCAATAGTTTATGCTGCCAATATCATGTTTGTTTATTTTTTTTTAAAATAAATAAATTGTAAAATATGTACGCAGACCAATGATAACTACATCCCACCCTCCCAAATGTCCTAATTTCACTTACAGTCACACCCCTTTAAATAATGTATTTTATGATTTTTTTCTACTTACCTTTAGATCAATCACTTTAGCAAAAAAACACATCCTTTCCTCGGTGTTGACAGACATGGAACAGTATTTGCTCGAGGCGCTCCCTCTGGAGGTCCACACAATGAGCAAGAAAGCAAGAAGACGTCATATGAGAGAACGCATCAGTCACATCAAGAAAACAACAGGACGGGAAGACGACACCATTGGAACTAGGGATTTCTGGGATACTTCAATAAATGTGTTTGGTGTCTTAAAAGATAATAGTTTATTTAAAGGTAGTATTTCTTAATCTCAAATGTAAAGATGCCCCGCAAAAATAACAAATATGCAACCCAGCAGGCAATATCCTCATGTTCGGGTTGATAATGAGAACCTGAGCCAATTGCACATTTTTTCTTGATTGGAAAGCAAAGAGAAGTTTTAGGGACTACATCAAAAATACCTTAATTTTAATGCACATTTTGTGGGCTATTGGCTATAGTAACAGAATGTACCTAAATATTTCTACAAAGTAATCACAAATGTTTGCACAGGGTAAGTTTCCAATAAGAGCAAATGTGCGCTTTGAGATTGTATTTTCATTTATTAAAGTGTAAAGCCTATTTAGCACAGTAGAAAATGTGCCAATGAGCTGCATTTTTCGGGCATAAGAGGGGAACGTTAAAGCGAGGATGTTGATGTAGAGATCATAAGTAAAGTTCCTTTCCTGCCTCATGAGGGAGTAGTACAAAGCTTTTCTTCACACAGAAGAATATTTTCCCTGAGGGGTAAAATTTAAACACGCAATCCCGTAATTCAGCATAATTCACTCCTGCAGATTTTGCATTTATATGAAAAACCACGGGCATATCTACAAGGACGGCGATAAATAGACGCAAAGCGTGCTTTTCTATTTATCGCCGTCGATCGCTTGATTATATAGCATTGTTAGAGCGTTATTTACAACGTGTTTCCCCAGGGCAATATAATTACCGGCGATAGCGGGGAGATCGCCGTTTTGCAGGGAACATCGCTGGTTTTCCAGCGATGTTCCCTGTAAAACGGCGATAACCTTGCTGATACGACCCACAGGGTCGTATCAGCACAATCCACCCCCATTATAGATATGCCTAAGGCTGCATTTTAGCAGACGTTAGTTTCTGACGAAAACAGCGGTTTCCGCCCAAAACTAACGTCTGCTAAAATGCGTTGGCAGCCTTGTAAATATTGCGATGTGCACCTCAGTGATATTTACAAGGTCGTCCTGCCCAGTGACTCCCACTTTGCATCTCATTAGAGATGTAAAGGGAGGCGCTGGGTAAAAGGGTGCTAACATGCGCTACTGCATGTTAGCACCCTCTTGTTAATTGGGGGATATTTTTATCTCCGCTTTTTTGGCTTTAAAAGCCCTTGTAAATATGCCCCCACATTATTAAATATCGTGATGTGCATGTACTTAAGAAAGCTGTAGGTTTTCAGGAAAACTGGTGGAACTCTTACTCACTCCAAAAACATCAAAAATCCACTCATACATGGCCACCAGTGGATAAAACCAGATTTCTAATATAATTTAAAGTACAAACATGGGAGATATTAAATAAATTGCTGAAAAGCGTGTTTAGCTGTTGGATCACAAATAAGCACATTCTAAATAATTCATAAGGAGTTAAGAAAGAGGTGTATTTAGAGGTTGGCGGATGTGGGAGTTAGGCCTGTTTTTAGTGCACAGAGCCATTTAGTGCAGAGATGCCTTAGGCACACTAAAAAGGCCAGAAGGGACAACTACTCTTCTTGGTTGATTTCCCACATCTGCCGAACTTTAAGTAAGGCCTCAGGTTTATCATGCTTGTCTCATAGATGGCTCACTTTTGGCACCAGCGTTTCTGTTTGTAATGCTACATTTAGGGCAGGATGTATCAAGATAGTTATTTGTGATTCCCTAATTGCAAAACACAAGGATTCACAATTAGGAAATTGCAAAATGCCATGTATGAAGGTGTATAGCACACCTTTTGCGATTCCTAGGGGGTCGCAAATGACCTACCTCATGAATATTAAAGAAGTAGGTCGCAATTTGCGACCCCCTAGGAATCAAAAAAATCACGGGGATGGTGGCGTGTTGAGATCAGCAGACCCTTATGTCCGTGATTGCTTTTAAATAAAGCAATCTATTTTTTGCAAAGCAGCCCGTTTTCCTTAAAGGAAAACAAGATGCTTTACAAAATGAAAAATGAAAAGTTTCCTTTTAATTTTTTAAGAGCAGGCAGTGGTCCGTGGGTCCACTGCCTGCTCTTAAAAATGATTTTACAAACATTCACAAAGGGGAAGGGGTCCATTGGGGACCCCTCCCCATTTGCGAATGGGTTAGTAAAATGCAAATGTTTTGCGACCGCAAATGCGATCACAAAATATTCATACATACCAATATGATCCGGTATTATGAAGGGACGCCCTAAACACGCCCCTTCCTAATACCAAACCGCAAAACCATTTTACGATGCTGTAACAGGTTACCGAATCGCAAAATTAGGTTTGCTGCATCGGAAAAGCAAAATTCTGTAAATCTGCCCGTTTGCGAATGCAAAAATGCTTCATACATCTGCCCCTAAATTCTGTGGAGCACATGTGATGATTAATTGTTTGAGATAAACTGAGCAAAACTGAAATCTTTTGACTCGCTTTTTTGGCCAGAAATATGCTCGAAACATGCTATTTAAATGTTGGCCGTCAAATTACATCTGTAAACGAATCCCTCTTCACATTGTTAGCAGCTTTGTTTATGTTTAATACATTTTCTGTGAACAATAACCATTTTTCTAGCTTTCTCTGAATCGAAAGTGATATTTTAAGAAAGGTACATACGCTTGAGTTAAGTTTGTTATCTTTTTAATTTTAAACATCAGACTCAATATATTCAAAATAGAAGAAATATTTTAGGGCAGATAGATTTGATCCACTGGCAGAAATTGCCTGAGCATGATTTGCAGAATCAGAACCAAAAACATTAGGACCTTACACCCGTCTTCACCACAGTCCTTAAGAATGTAGTTAGTAGGACTCACTTTTGAAACAGGCAATACACTTGCCTCTTGCCTCCTATTCTAACTCAGGTGTAACTGCTTGCCAGTCTACAACCTTATCCTGTCTTGTCATTTTGTGCCCATTTTTGATTGGACATGGCGTATTGTCCTGCTGTTGCATTTTTTGTTTTTCGTTCATTTCCTGGTTACTCCATGTTTGAACGCATCATGTGTGACCTACACATACAACATATTGCACAATGGTCCTTTTTAGGTTGCACTTAGGCTGTGCTTGAGAAATCTCCTGTATTTAATATATCTTAAAAGAGGGCTCTTATCAGTTCCCGTAGCTGAATTACTGTGTTCATTTGCTTTGTGTGTAACTTTTTGTTTTGTTAACTTCCACTGGCTGCACGTGTTTATGATGCTTCTACTAAATCTGTTCACACTGTTTAAGCCCCATTCACTCTCAAGATAAAATCTCTTCCCACAGAAAAGGCAGACAGCTTCCAACAGAATGCTGGAATGCTTGCGTTTTAATACTTAGGGGCACATTCACTAGCCCCTATTGCCACCACAACGTCCCTTTCAGGGACGTTGTGGTGGCGATAGGAGCCTCGCCTTTATTTACAAGGCAGCGTTAAGCCACTTCACGTGTCTTAACACCGCCTTGTGAATAGGCCCCCTTTCACGCTGTGTTTAGCATGAAAGGGGCGTGCAGTGGGTGTTGTGGTGGGCATTTCACCGCAATACCCATTGATATTTACGCGGCCCCCTATTCACAAGGGCAGCGTAAATAGGAGCTAACGCAAAACTTAAGACCAGGAAAACCCTGGTCTTAAGTTGCCGATATGAGGAGAAATGCTTTATTTCTCCTCGTTTTTGCATTTTCCATGTGTGCTGCCTTGTGTGCTTACATGTGTGCTGCATGAAGCAGCACACTTGTAATTTACAAACTGGCATTTTAGGTTTGTTTATGTGCAGGAAGGGACACCTTCCTGTACATAAACAAACCTCCCTGCTTGCAGACACCCTTGCACTCTGCTCTGGTGCAAGGGTGCCTGCGTTGGCGCTAAGTTGTGAAACTTAGCGCCATCGCAGGGGGAAACTCAAGTTTGCACCATATCCTTGTGAATATGGTGCAGCCTTGCTTTTCCGAAGTGGCGGAGAGAGGCGTTATGCCAAGAAGGCTAACGCCTCTCTCCACCACTTCCTTGTGAACAGCCCCCTTAGTTGTGTAAAGCAGAACCTTTAGACTTAGAACATTTGCGGCATTTCCTATTCATTCCTCAGTGCCTTTCTTTGCTCTTTGTAGGCATTATCGGATAGATTTTTTCAACTTAATCTACTTGATCATTATGCTCAAATTCAAAATGTTGTAATAAACGTTGCACATGAATATACAAGAGCTATGCTATATTTTACTACTAAACAGGCAGCCACAAGAGCAGTTACCTTGCAGACAACAGGGTCATGATTTCAATGGTGCAGCAGGTGCAGTAGCACTGGGCCCAAAAGTTGTCAGAACTCCTCTAAACACAAAATATTGCTATACTTGACTAATAAACAGGCAGTCACAATTGCAGTTACCATGCAGTTGAAATGGACTTGCTTTGAATGGTGCAGCAGGTGCAATGGCACCGGGGTCAAAAGCTCTAGGGACAGTACAGCATGGTGTTTGACTAGATTGTATAATTGTGGCATCCATAATGGAACGGGAAGGCAATCCATACAAAGCATTATCCACCATAGAGTAAGTTCTATGCTCCAAGATAAGCGGTAAGTGTCCGCGCAATGTATCTACTGTTGGGCTAATTGGTTCAGGATACATATACTTACAATGAGCAACAAGCGGTGTACATCCGTGCCGTATGTTAGTAGAGGAAGGGCTAGTACAGTTACTGCGAGCTTAATAAGCGGTGCAAGTCCGCACAGACGTCCGCACAAACCCTCGCAACTGCTGTCCACAAGGCAAACAAGGACTCCTGCTGTTCCACCCTCCTGCCGGAAGTTCTCACATAACAACAAAGATCCTGACAGAACTTCTTTAGGTCACTCACAGTGTAATAATACAACTTGTTAATGTTAATCACTCTTTCTGCCACAACAATTGCTGGATCACCCAGGTGAGACATGACAAGGGGAATCACAACAAAATAGAAGAACAAGACAACACTATGTGGTCACTCACTGGTCTAAGTGCAGAGTTTGTAGAGCAACCATGAGTCACTGTGGCACTGCGCAAACACAAGTCCTATCCTCACTGCTGACAACCAATGTTAGAAACGGGGTTTCTGATTGGCTTCGGTATGGACCTAAACCAGGCAGAACCCACCACTATAGTCAGGGTAAGGGAGTTATACATATAAGGTAACCCCAGCTCACCCCCTTGGTAAAGAGCTTGCACAAAACACACACACACACCAGTGACACACTAGGCACACCACAAAAAGAGACTTCACACAAAGTTATATCAAAAATGTTCTTTGTATTATACATAAAGCACATTGGACCACATAGACCGCAGCTACATGAAACACTGTGCCACTAGGCACTTGTCCAAAAAAGGCATAGATTATAACTCCTCTTGCTAACTGGGCAATAGCCAGAACATCAGATGTAGCGCGCTGACTGATACCTTTTAACTTGTCCCAAGGCATAAACTGACATAAATCAGAATGTAAGGGCATGAAATGCAGGTTTAGGTCATACATAAATCCCCCAATTTCACTCTACATGAATCACCAAATTGTCACTCCACACACAAAGCCATAGTGCTTCTTTGCTTCTTTTACAGACTATAGGGTAACTAGGCACCAGGTGCAGGACATAGCAGCACCTGCGGGCCTTTTAGCAAAAATATTGTAACTTTCCTGGTGCCGAGAAAGCTCCCATATGCATTTTCTGGTCCCTCAGGACCGGAACGGCAGGGACAATCGCGGCCACTCTGCACCCCCCAGGTATGGCACAAGGGTAGGAGGAGGGCGCACAAACTCCTCACATCAGTGGGGAGACTTCACTTGGTCCCTCTGCAAGGGAACTCACCCCAGGCAGCTGCCCACGGACACGTGGTGCAGCTTCTGGTCCAATGCGGCTACTCAGTGACTCTGCCCCAGCCTCCCTCAGCCAGGACAACAAATACAGTGCATCACCCAACAGCCCGCCTCGAGCCAGACAGGCTCCTCCGGGGGCGCAGCACTGAATGGAGCTCTCGTGGCACGGAGCCAAGGGTCCGACGGACTCTGCCCTCTCTCCCCCAGGGCTAGGGTTACCGGCCAGGAAGGGTGGGTGCGGCCTTCCTTGCTGGCTCCCCCACAGCAGAACAACAGCCGAGCTCTTCCGCTTCATATTTCGATAATGCCCTGGGGCTGTGCCAGACTCACTTCACCACCGGGCTGAGTGTAAATAAAGCATGCTGGAGCGGGACCCCACTTGTACGTCAGGCAGCACCTCCCGCTGAAGCCCTGGTTACCACGGCAATGGCGGGAAGACCCACGCTGAAGGGAAACTTCATTCCCAGAGTGGCACGCTTTGCTCAGGGCTGGGGTCCGTAACACAGCGGCTGTCAGGAAGAGGGAGAGCGCTTTCTCCAGAACAAGCTCTCCCCTACCCTTCTGCTAAACACACCAGGCAGGGCTCCCCCAGGCAGTGCTAAAGGATCCTTTCCCAGCGCACTCTCTATGCTGCGCTGCCCAATAAAGCGCCCCTCATGTGCTTTCACTTCTAGAATCAAGACGTGAAGAACACAACGCTGTAGTACACCAAAACCCATGGTGCTCCTGCAAAAATACAGCATCCAGAGCACTTACAGAGCAAAGCACATGAGGCTCTGTGAATATAAAGCTTGCAGTGCAAAGCACACAGACACTTTGATGTCCCTGAGATTCCCAAAACAGGGGCCCACACACACAGGTCCTTGGAGAGTCCCTCACAAGCAGGATACCAATGCAGGGCTAAAAGAGTCAGTCCTTTTCCTCCACCAGACAGAAGCAGCAACTGCGGGCCAACCCACCCCTCCCACAGAGAGGGCAGCTCTCCTCACACAGTTCTTACTCTCTTCTTCTTGGCAGGGTCCTCTTGTTTCTTGAAGTAATCAAAAGTCCTGGTATTTTAGGTGTAATACTTATACCCCAAATTTCCATTGTACTCTTTGCTGTAAGGGTCTCTGAACCCAGTCCAAACCAGTCCTGTCCTCCCTGGTGTAGCATGACCACAGGGGGCAGAGACAGCATTGTCAAAAAGGAGACACAGCCTATTCAGGTGCAAGCGAAACTCCTCCCACCACTCTAAATGCAGACCAGGTCTATTCAACCCTGTGATGAGTCACAGAGGCAAGGGATGGCACACCTCAACCCCCCCTAGTAACTGTCTAAAGTGAATGCACAACCCAGCTCCTGTCAATCAAACACCAGACAGTGAATACCCAAACAGCCAGAGGCACACAGAATGGTAAAGTAAAAAAAATACCTACTTTTTCATGATAAACAGCTTCACTTTCTACTGTCTGCTGGCCGTTCTGTGAGCACTGTCAGCACCGAGATTGAGGACGCCCTTGAAATTGAACAAAGGATTGATTAGGAGTTCTACTTGTGAACCATGTTTCCAAATATGGAATGGGCCTGCCCTTAAAGATAAAAGATACACAAGAACACCACCAGCTCTCGTCCTGATGAGAACCCTCAGTAACCAGCGGTTCGAAACGCGTTAGCAATGTCCATTGGGGATTTCTCCTTATTTGCATCAGTATGGACAATGAGAAAGACATTATAAAACTACGAATCTGCACCATATTAGATGAATTTGAAACCCCGTTGATAACACCAAGAGGGTCAAGTTAAAACAACCCTCTGGCTAAAAACATTGGAATGGTTAAAACAGTTGTCGTTAAATGTGTGTATTTCAATGCACCTGCACTTTTCAACACGTATTTGTTATATATGTTGAGCACTTTCACTGTTTCTAGGAATGAACCTTTAACAATCATTGTACTGTGTCCACTGCACCATTTTTACTACCGAGAGTAGAGATGCGCTGTCTTCGTTCCATTTGGTTTTTGGTGTGGTACACTTGAACAATGTCAAAGATGAGTGTTGTTCCTTTTTCGATATGTTAATATGCAATAACTTTGTCTAATATATTGTGAAATGAATACACAGGCCTTGGTTATTGATTAACATGTCCTTGTCTCTAAGTAAAGTGACTTGAAATTATGCAGCCACCTTCGATATTGTTTCTTTTACTTACTAAAAGTGGCATTTTCAAACACAGAGTTTAAAAACCACCTTTACCAAAAGGTGCGTTAATAAACTTCTTTTTTCTATCTTGTCCCTATGGAAAGATACACATGTAAAAATGTTTACAGTGCAACCCCAATGATGAGCCTATGGGACAGATAGCCTTTCAATAGTGAAAACCGAAATACACAGTATTTCACTATCAGGACATGTCTCACACACACCAGTACATGTACTACCTTTCACATAAACTGCAACCTGCCCATGGGGGAACCTTGGGCCTACTTTAGGGGTGCCTTAAATGTAAGGAAAGGGAAGGTTTGGGCCTGGCAAGTGGGTGCACTTGCCAGGGCAACATGGCAGTTGACAACTGCGCGCACAGACACTACAGTGTTAGGTCTGAGACACATTACAGGGCTACTCATGTGGGTGGCACAATTAGTGCTGCATGCCCACTAGTAGCACTTGGCTTACAGGTCCTGGCCCACACCGTGCACTTTACTAGGGTCTTACCAGTAAATCAAATATGCCAATCACGGTTAACCAAACATTGTCACAATTTATACAGAGAGCATGTGCACTTTAGCACTGATCAGCAGTGGTAAAGTGCCCAGGATCCTATAGCAAACTAAAACAGGGTCAGAAAAATAGGAGGTAAAAGGTAAAACGTTTGCGGATAAACATGTCAAAAGGGCCAGGTCTAACACGAGGCTACTCCTTTCAGCAGTGCGATGCGTTTGAAACTTGGTGCACAGGTGCAATGCGTGGAAATCAGGACGTACTTGGGTAGATGGGTCGATTCCTTCAGCCGCACAGCAGGGCCTGCATCGGAGTCGAAGCAGGGTTCTTGGACGTCTGAGACACGGTGCTCTGGAGTCGGGCTGCGGCGGTAATTCAGGCGCTGATCGATTTTTCAGCAGCACAGCGGCAGTGTGTTTGATTTTCAACCTCAAGGCAAGCTTGCATGGGAAAAACGGTGCTGGAATGGCAATGCATGGATATTCAAGTCTTAAAGCAGCAGAACCACCTGTAGGGCCTTGAACTGGAATTGGAACCCACTGATAAGTCAGAAGTCCCAGCAGTGGAGTACAGGGGGGCTGCAGATGAAGTATTTGATGGTCCTGAGACTTCCAACAGGAGGAAGCAATCAGAAGCCCTTGGAGACCCTTGGAAAAGCAGGATACAAGAAAGCAAAGTGAAGTTCTTTCACTACCTACAGACAGAAAGAGCAACTGCAGGCAGGCCAATCCAGCAAAGCAACCCACAGCAAAGAGGCAGTAGTCCTCCTGACAGCTCTTTTTTTAGGCAGAGTCCTCAGTCCAGAAGTGTTCTAAAAATGTGGGGTTACACGTCCAATGCTTATACCCCTTTTTGCCTTTAAAGTGGGCATACTGTAAAGGGAAGTCTTTGTTGTCCACAATATTCTGCCTTGCCCTGCCTTGGCTCCAGACACACTACAGAGGAGTGAAGACAGCATTGTGAGAGGACAGGCACAGCCCTATTCAAGTGTCAGTTGCAACTCCTCTCACCACTCTAGCCCATAAAGGCCCATCATCCTGTTGATGGACAATCAGGATATGCAGAGCACACATCAGCTCTCTTTGTGTGACTGTCTAGAGTGAATGCACAAACAGCCCGACTGTCAATCTAAACCAGATGTGCATTCCACAGGCAGGGGAGGCACAGGATGGTAAAGCAAGAAAATACCCACTTTCTATTAGTGGCATTTTCAAACATGCATTTTAAAAACCAACTTCACTATAAGATGTATTTTTAAATTGTGAGTTCAGGGACCCTAAACTCCAAATCTCTATCTCTTCCCAATGGGAAGTTACACTTGTAAGAGGTGGCTCCAATGACAACCTATGGGAGAGATAGTCCTTGCAGTAGTGAAACATGAAATTAGCAGCATTTCACTATCAGGATATGTAAAACACATGAGTACATGTCCCACCTTTCACATACACTGCACCCTGCCCACAGGGCTACCTTGGGCCTACGGTAGGGGTGCCTTACATGTAGAAAAAGGGAAGGTTTGGGCTTGGCAAGTGAGGCTATCTTGATTCAGTCATTTGATATGAAAAGAAAAACCTAGATACCCTAAAAGCTCCCTCAGTATTACAAAATGTGAATAGAATATTAAATAAATTGGAAATGACAGAATAGAGGGACAATTCAAATTATTGGCAATAGCAAAATGTAAACTATTGTTCTTCTGAGAAAATATTGAACACCTACTCAACTTAAAAATGGGAAAAGCTACTCAACTTAAAAAAGTGGAAATCCCTGATTATCAGTTACATGTCTTCATGCCCTATACCTTACCTTCAAAACGATTTCAAAGCAAGTGTTAGAAGAACATTTATGAGATTTCCGTTAGACTTGTTGCCAATTGATGAAATAAGGTCAAAATGTAAAAACAACAAACTGATTAACTGCAAGTACTACAAAATTTGTCGATATAAAACAGAATCAATGAAGCATCTATTTTGCACCTGTCGAGAATTAAGTGTACAAAGGAAAATGATAGTATGCCCCTGCTTTAATCGCATGGGTGTGAAGACCATTAATCAAGTTATGAAAAAATGCATTAAAAGATCTGCAATTTGTTAGCAGTCTAGTTAAATGTTTTGACCTCATATTGCACTTACTTGAAAGGAAAGATGTGAATGAGCAAAGAAAAGGCTGCCCTTTAATCAACATTTTTATATATCTGTTAGTGAACAGTTGAAGAACGCTATACTTATTTACAATTTTAATACCATTATTTTTATACTAAATGCTAAGAATATTTTTCATCACACACTAACTGAATTGAATTGTTTTTTGGTGTTTGTTAATAACTTAGGATAGAGAATATATGCACATTCAACTCTATCACAAATGTTTGTATAGAATTTAGCATGGCTATGCACACTTTAAATGTGCATAGACACTAAGGGCCTGATTACGACTTTGGCAGTGCAGAAGCGTGCGGTACGCCACCCCGAGCTCCTGCACTGCCAAAGGTCACTGCCGCCCAGCCGCCCAGCCGCCAGATTCCAAGTTTAAAGTAGTAATGCATGGCAGTCCCATCGCGGTGCCTTACAAAACAGGCACTGCAACGGGACTGCACAACAAGGTTCCTGCATGGCATGGACTCAAAAGTCCATGCCATGCAGGAACTGGGGGTGCATACACATAGGGGGGCACATAATGAGACCTCCTTCATGCATTCCCGTGCGGAGGAGGCACAGGGGGCCCTACGTTTCCTCTCTGCCATGGTGTTCATGGATTTGGAACCTCCATGACACAGCTGGCGGAGGAGAAACTCATAATATGCTTGGCAGGATGGCGGTGCTCCCGCCAAGCATATTGCTGCCTCTATCCAGCCGTGTCACCGACGGTGAACGGCAGTTCCCTGCTGGGGGTGGCAGTCTGACCGCCCCACTCGTAGTGGGGCGGTTGGAATGCCGGTGCGGCGGTGGCTGGACTTCCACCGCCGCGCCACCAAGAGTCTGGCCGTCCTCGGACTGCCAGACTCCTAATCAGGCCCTAAATTGACTCATATCTTGCATCCATATTCAGTTTAGATGTTGTTTACATGGTACAAAACCAAAACAAACAGCCTGAGTCAAATCCACCAGTATTCTTACTAATTGTGCTATTTCCCATACTGGCAGAACCAAACTCATCTCCTCATTCTTTTTAAATGGAGGCAGAGTGCTGATGATGTGGTATTCACCAGGATCCATCAAAGCAGTCCCTTCTTCTTTAGATGAACAACCTTTTTTTCTTGCTCAAAATGTACCATAATTGATGTATAAGTTCAACGGATGATTCCAGATGATCCTGCAACTTCACCATACTCTGAAACATTATTAAAATGTAAATCAAGGTAAATAATGAGATAATAAGGTCAACCTCATGGCACTTTGGAAAAGATCATTCAGTTCAAAGTAAATTATTAAACCTTGCAAACTCAGAAATTCCCTGAACCGGTCTATTCTCACTCATTTGCATGGGGTAAAGAGGCAATTTGTTCAGATGCCTTAAATGTCTGACAGAATATACTCCCTGCACCATTTTCATGATGGGAATAATAAATGTTGCTATGCAAGATGCATTTCTCTGTCACTGACCAAAATTCTAGTGTGTAACCTTTCACTCCGGAACCCACAACTGTGATGTTCCCTTTTATTGCATGATGGGGCTGAAAGCACCCTTAGCATGGCTGAGCATGTGCACCTGACCTGATTTCCCTTGAGCGAGACTACAGTTTTTTTTTGTGTGATATCAATTCAATTGTGCGTATGCTGAAGGCACGCATGTGAGAAAGTGCCCTCTTTCTGCACGGTTGCCCCCACTTTTTGCGTAACTGCTGATGAACTTTGACTGAGTGTGCCCTGGGCTTCTGCTAATGTGAAACCCAGCTCCTATGTTCTTTCCCTAAAACTGCATTGAAGTCTAAACCCAATTGGCACTCTCTGACCACAGGACTACCACTGGTAAATGGTATTCCAGGTACCCAGGGCACTGTGACCAGGGAAGGCATCCAAGGGCTGCAGCACTTATTGTGCCTCCCTTAGAGGTCCTGTACCTTTGCACTCACACACTTCCTTTGCAGGCTGCGTGTTTTGGTGCAGAACAAAGTGAAGACTCGACATAGCACATCCCTGTGTGCCATGCCTACAACCCACTGCCCTGGCATATTTAGTTATTTATTTATTTGATGAGTTTTATATAGCGCTGGCTAGACCCGGAGATAACAGAGCACTTTACATGAGGATCAGAGTTTCAGGTTACAAGTTACATTTGTTCCAAGAGCAAAATCAAACATAGGATAAAAAGCAAAGTTACTGAACTTCGTCAGGGGAGGGGGGGGAATGGGAGAAAACAGGGAGATGGGGAGAAACTGTGCCCAATGTCTGGCTGGTAGGTGATGGCCGAGGGGATGAACCAGGGCCGATCTCCTCTATAGCTGAACAAGGCAGCTCCACCTCTGTCAGGATAATGATCAGGAGCAATCTGAGAATGTCATAATAAAGCGGGGGAGTTTGAGAGATGAGAAACTACAGTCCGAACAAAATCCAGACGTCATCTTGATGTCAGGCACTGTCTTTAGGGGGCTCTGCAAAATATATTTTGGATTCGAACAAAGTCCCCAGGCCAGATCGTTAAGTCAGAGGGGTTCCCAGAGATGCCTCCACTGCCATCACATAAATGAGAGGGGAACTTCACCATTGGATAGTGGAGTGCCCGGAGGAAACCAAGGGAGGACGCCAGGCTTCGGGACCCAGCTTTGTCTGGGGAGGTCATGCTGCCTTTTCTCTCCCCCTTTTTTCTTTAGAACCATTGAGTGTACCTTCCCTCCGATGAACAGTCCTCCCCTTGTCACAGACGTCTCATTGGCCGGCATTTTGGCGGGTCGCGTTGGTGCCTTGGTGCGTGTCTGGGCGTTGTGGGGGGCCCCAACCTCCAGCACCATTTCCTCCTGGTGCGGGTACTTGCGTTTGCGTCCTGGCTCACCATAAAACACCGGAGAACAAGGATCACTTCACCGCTGCATCATCCCGATCCCCTGGGGTCCGTCGCAGCGGCACTCCGTATGCCGCTTGCAGGAAGTCACTTTCATGTAGCCACACCGGGTCACTTCTGTGTGCACCGGGGATGCAGAGGGGGCAGGTCTGGGACACGCCGCTCCTCCGACGCTGTCTACAGGGCTCCGCTTCTGATTACGCGGCCCCCGCTCAGTTATATAATTGCAGCGAGTCCACTAAACCCCAAGCGCCATTTTGAGGCACGATAGCACGGCAAGGAAGGAGTTAGGGGGAAAGGTGCCCACAGCGGCAGACTCACCCAATGTTCCAATGTCGGGAGATAGTTTTTCCAGCTGGTTGCCGTGGTGTTGGGCTACCACGGAGCTTCGGCTTCGAGAAGCCATGATGGACCCAGGCCACGCTCCCTGGCATACATCAGTCACCCCTCTAGCTGGATGCCCTATACCACTGATGAGGGTACAGGTGCATGAGCCCTGTACCTCTACAGTGTCTAAGTCAATTCTTAGACATTGTAAGTGCAGTGCTGCAATGGTGCTGGGAGTTTGTCATTACGAACTCCACTGTACCATAATGGCTGCACTGAAACCTGAGAAGTTTGGTATCAATCTTCTCAGCATATTAAACCCACACTGATGCCAGTGTGGGATTTAATGAAAAATGCACACAGGGCACCTTAGAGATGCCCCCTGAAAAACGACCTAGCACTAGTGTCCAGGCTGAGTGGCTGCTTTCAGCTGCCACCACTAGACATGTTTCTGGACCGCTGGGTCAAGAGCCTGCTGCTCTCGTGGGCCTGAAACAATGCACATCCTGGGACAAGGTGCCAACCCTCCTTCTTCAGGATGGGCAGGGTCCACAAAGGGGAACCTTCAAAGGTCTGCCGCCTTTGTGAGCTTCCCCAGGCCTGTTGCTGCTTTCAGGAACTGGCCCCCGGTTCTGACCCCACTTTGGGTAGGAGAACAGGTGGGAAAACTAAGTGAGGAAGGGAGGTGTGCCCACCTTTGCCAACCCCACCCCTCAGGTGGGGGAGGCGAGGTGAAGCACAACTCTCAGTCCCTGCCATCTTGCAGATAGGGGGACCTAGCCAACCAGAGTGAGGCATATGCCCCCTTACCACTGGAGGGTGGCATAATAGGGGGTGTACCCACCCCAAGGAAGAGACCCATTGATCCCAACCTTTACTTACCTGAAACGCCCCTAAATCTAGTATTTAGGGGGCACCCCGAACCTTGCCTCCTCAGACAAGAAAGTACAAGAAGGAAAGAAGAAGAAGGACCGAACAGCTGTGCCGAAGCTAAGAAGAGGAGTACACCCACTGACTTGGCCCCAGCCCTACCGGCCTGTCCCCACCTCAAACCTGTAGAAGTGAAACTCCGGTGTGTCCTGCAGCCAGCAACCTCGTGAACCCTGGAGACCTGCCCTGCCTTCCAAAACAAAGACGTTGTCTCCCATAAACACTGAACTTGTTGACCAACAGACTCCGAAATCCACGAGTCTGCACCACTCTGCTCCCGATGCCCACGGCCCGAGTTTGAGTGGCCCAACACCACGAGGAGGTCTCCCTGGCAATCCAGACCCGAGATCCAGTGATCCCTGACCTGCCTCAAGCCTCCAGCCGATGTCTGCACCCTAAATTTGGATGATCCCCCCAACCGCGACCAGAAGCTGTTAAGAAGATCTGACCCTAAAAGACACCCCTGCACCCGATGCCCCACGGCCTTGGGTGGCCCAACCGACGGTGTCTAACCAACCCCCAGCATTCCAAATTACCTCTCCAAGTGGTTGGCACACCCAGAAACCTTTGTCCCTGAGCCTGCAGTTTGTTTGCAAATCAGAGAAACCCCTTTGAAAGTAACAGGACGCCCAACGCCAAAACAGCACTCTGCACCCAGCCGCCCTAGTGTCGCTGAGGGTGCACCTTTGGTGCTGGTGATGGAGCGGGTAAAATGTTTTCTTTTTATATACCCAATCCATTTATATAAGCTTATATTAAAATGATTAATAATTAATTATAATAATTAATAGCTTGATGTGAAGGTACTAAACCAACCTTATTAACAGAAAGAACGCACGTGGGAATGCATTGCATGGCTAAAATAATAAGTGAACTAAGTTTGTATGCATATTAAAACGATAAATGTTGTTTGAGTAATGTTATTTTGATTTGCGCCTAAATAAACCAGCTTTAACGGCTTTGGATGTTGCATATGGCTAGATAAATGCATACACATAAGGGTTTTAGCAAGGGAATAACACTGTATTAATCATTTCTATGTATTAATTACGATTTTGTGTTTCTTTGCTTAAAGTTGACTATTCTGGCCTACCAAAAGATGGCCGCCGACTGAAACCTAACTAAAGTACATTACTTCATCATTTGAACAATGGAGAAAGGCGCCTGCACTGACTTCGTCCGTGTCCCTTGTGTGACCTGTCAGACCATGCCCATGAACACTACCCTGGGCGAGGTGCCTATGTCCCTGAACGTGAAGCAAATGTTGCCATCGGAAAAATGAACTGTTGAACCCAACCTGTTTCCAACGAACTGATACATTTAGGACTAAGGATTAGTCTTTCCCACACATTTGCTGTGAGACTTCTTCCACATGGGAAAATATGAAAATGTTTCTTAATGTATTGAGATGTATTTGAATTCAGCCAATCATTGGCTTGGGAAATGAGAAAATGTAACTTTAATATGTAAATTTTAGTATAAATATTAGTAGACTAGAGAGGGAATAGGCTACTCTACGCTAGACGCCACTTTATGCAGAAGCTATTGACGGAGAATCGATGATCAGAGATCTTTATGCTGACGGAGAGGACGGAGACTTTATAACTCTGATGAATTTACTGAGGACCAGTTCTGACTTAGAGAACGACATTTAGCCAGAATAGGTAAATATGACAAAAGATAATATTGCATTATTAAGATTTAACCTGCATTTAAATTAGATAAAGAAAATAATTATTTGAATTACTGTGTCGGGTGATTATTTCATTGAAATGTTATTTGATCTGGTTTGAGAGTTAAAGTGTCATTAAACTAAGTAACAACTAAATGATTCAACCGACCTCTTGATGGAGGAATTGTTAGGGTCATTCAGGAGAAGTGGTTTTCCTCTCTCAAAGCGAACAGCTGTGGTTAGGATTTGATATCCCTTTGTAGGCACGGATAGTTTTGAGAGAATGAATGTTGGTGTTATGGGCCCCACCAGCGTATGATGTGTGTATGTGCGTGTGACTGAGAAATCATTCTGTCCGTGGAAGCAGGGGGAAATTTAGTAATCTGAACTGCACCAGTGGAACCCCCATTTGCCCTGAGCTTATGTCCAGGAGCTTTGCTCCCACAACATTGTGGCCTGCTCGTAAGCAGCCACCAACTGGAGACCCCCTATCCCCCAATTGGATAACATTGGGCCTCAGCACTCTGCACCCGGCCGTCCTAGTGCCAGTGAGGGTGTAACAAGAGTGCATCCTTGACCCTGGGGGACCCCTGAGTCCACCCCCAGAATACCAACTCCCACAACCGAATACTTACCTTTGAACCAATAACCCTATTTTCCTCCATAGGATAACATTGGCTGTTTTTCTGTGAAAAGTTTCTAAGTGTGGAGTTGGAAAATCTATCAAAAGCTTTAAAACTGTAAGCAAATAACCAAAACACTTTTACTTACGTGTTTAGAGGAAATGTCCCAGTGTAGTATCCAGGTATACTACACTACGTAAGAAAAGTAATCTGTAAAGTAATCTACTTGACATCCTCCTGAAAAATCAATATAAAGTAAATGTACAGTATTCCATAGTATTGCATTACCAGTAATTCCAACTGTAACCAGACCAAAGTATATATGCAACTGCAATTCAAAACTATAATATTACTGAAAAGTATTTATCACTTACCTATGCCAGGCTTGCTTGGTTCTATGAAATTAAATAACTAAAAAAATAATTTTATACAAAACCAATTGGTCTGAAGTTCTGTCTTTGAGTGTGTGATATCATTTGCTGATTGAGTGTGTACAACTAATGCTTAACACTACCCTCTGATAAAGCCTTACTGCTCGACCACACTACTACAAATAGAGAGTAAGGTGCTATCTACTTTTACCTCTGCCTACCTTTAGGGTTCCACTGGACTCTGAGCACACTCTACCTCACTTTGGTATAGTATATACAGAGCCAGCTTCCTACAATGTGTGCAAATGGATTGTGGCCCAAATTCAGGCTCTGTGGCCTGCAGGGGCCTTCTGAGCATGGCTACTGCTCCAGAGATTTCAATAGAGTTGGCAAGGGCGGAGTCTCTCCATGACCATCGAGAATGGCACAACTGCAGCCCCCAACCTAGGCAAGCAGACAAAGCCATAGAGGACTTCTTACTTGTATAGTAAATAATTGAGACCTTCAGCAAACAATGGGACAATTGAGACAATAATTTCAAGATAGCAATACCATAGTCATATTGGGGGTTAGGTACTGGCATAAGGACCTGTCTGGATATTATTAACCAGCAAGCACCCTGGTTATATTTATTTATCACTGACTGTGCCATTACGATACCCTTTCCTATATGAGTCTTGGAGCTATTAATTCCATACTAGCTGACTCTCCATCATAGTGAATACTCATCAAGCACAATGGTTTGCATTATTTTTGCCCTCTGCATCTCATGTGTAGTATTTAGCTGTTTTTTTATTAAAATGGCTCTCTATTTCAAGTAAATGCACTGGAGGATGTAAGCCTTAGTCCTCCTTACCTCGCTGCCTTAAAGTAATTTACTTAGTGTGCAGTTTTATGTCCAACGGTAGGGTAAGCTCCAAGCCATAAGTGGTAAAAGGCTATCATACCTACAATTTAAGACAAGTAAATGTCTGAGAAAATCACAAGACCTAACCTAACCTAACCTAAACTAACCTTGTCTAACCTAGCCTAGCCTAACCTAGCCTACCCTAACCTAACCTAGCCTAATTTAACCTAACATGTCAGAGTAAAACGTACATTAGATGACCCACTACAAGCTCTGGGATAGAACACAAAACATCAAGGGGCAGAATTACTAAACTTTTTTTTTAATACTTTTAAAAAAACAATTATTTATAATTTTTTAAGAGACGGTCAATACAACACAGTTAGGACAATCAGAAGTGCCACTTGCAATGCACCTGTATGTCAAATAACAGAACGCATATTGATTACCATACAGTTTTACAATCCAGACATACATTTCGGCACATTAGGTACCAGAGGTCGAAGGTCAGCAAAGCATATGAGCGAACAATGCTTAGTAACATTATTGGAATAATGCGGTAGTGTGGTCTAATGCTGATATACATATCGTAGGTCAGTGTCGGTGCAGTGAGAATGTTCCATTACCCCTGTTAAGTAGGAGCGGGGGACTGACCGCTGTATGGATGGAATCGTCTCCGCCAGGGGAGCCATCTCTGAGGCGAAGCCAATTTGTAAAGGGTTCCCAGATGTTCTTGGGGCGGGATGCTGTGGGCATGAGGTCCCAGTAGCTGGTAAGCTGCTCCTGACAATACGCCACATCCTGTATCCAAGTTTTCACTCGCGGACCTCCCGGGGACCCCCAGTAAATAGCCAGATGGCGCCGGGCAAGTACCGGTAGCATTGCAGTTAAGCGGCGGGTTTCTGGTCTAGTCTGCTCCACATAGCCCAATAACATAACCACTGGAGAGCATTCGAGTAGCTGGCCAGTAACAGCCTGAATTGTGTCTGACACCTCCCCCCAATACCGAGAGATAACAGGGCATTCCCATGCTACATGCATAAAGGCAGCACCCCCCCCGCCTGCACTTCCAGCAATTTGAGGTGGCTCTAAGTCTCAATTTAAATAGTTGTAGGGGAGTACGGTAGTACCGGTGGAGAAACTTAAAGTGGATTAGCCTCAACTTATAATTTAGGCAAAGGTGTCTCATCTGCGCGCAACAGAAAGCCCACAGATCATCTGATAGTTGATCTAGGAGGTCCAATCGCCACTGTCTGAGCGCCCCCGGATCTGCCCACAGCGTGTATGATTGCGTGTAAGAATTACCAAACTTTAATGCAACATACTACATTGCATTGTGTCAAAGGGATAGAGCAGAAATATGCCTTATCTACTAAGACATGGCACATTTCTGCTCTCTCATAGAGCTGGCACACTTCTTGCTGTCTAGCAGCAAAACAGGCACCCTTGTGCCACAACGCAAAGGTGCCTGTGTTATGGTCAGAATAGTTTTTGTGCAGGAAGTTATACATCCCTGCACAAAAACTATTCTTAGAGGCTTCATCCTCTTATTCTGCAACAAACATACAAACAGGAAATAACAAGGAGAAATCAAGATATTTCTCCATTTTTCTCCAGCTTCAGGTAGGAGCACCTTTTTTGCGCAAACCCATTTTTACTGACTTTAATAAATCTGGATTTCCGTCAAAACACATGGGCGGGTGCATGGGAACACCAATGCTCTACCCATATAACACCTCGCCAATGCAAGCTAACACAATGCAGAGCTATGCACTGCCTTGCTTTACTTTTTTAAAAATAAACTCATACAAAGCCACACAGATCAGGTTTTGTATGGCTTTGTAAATACCAAAATAGATTTTGCAACGGGAAGAGCGAAATAAGTGATCCACCTTGAAACAAAACCTTAGTAAATCTGGGCTGAAGTGTTCTTTTTTTGTGACATATTTTGTGCTGATTTTACCATGTCCAGGATGTTTTTTACCGATGCTGTTTAAATAACCCTGTGGTTGTCTGAAAACCTGAGAAGAGTTACGTTCTTCAACCACAGTTATAGCTCAATTTGAAGCTTTCCTGCCATCAATTGGGTTTTCAACCAGAACACCATAATTACAGCACCAAAAGGACTAGTTTCACAGTAAACTGCACCTTATTTAAGTTTATAAAAATTACCAGCATACCTCCCCTTCTATTACCAAACAGATTCCAAAAATCAACACTCATGTTTTAGAAACTTTGTTAAAAAAATGCCACTACTATGTAGAATGCAAGATGGTAGTGGTGAGCTTGGCCACTGCCTAAGCACTGAGTTGAGCTCCACTACTCGCAAGTAAAACTGCCCCAGGAAACCAGAAATCTGTGATTGGAGACCTTGAATTGGATTAGCAAGAGTATTTTTGTTGTTGCCTACCAGACCCTGATCATGTCTTGTTACCCGCAGTGCCTTAGCCTCCTGTCTTTGGCAAAGAGTGAGAGCTGGATCGGCACTAGCCTGGTAATTGCAGGGGAATGTTGTGAGGCACAGCTTGCCCAAAAGCAGGTAAGTAGTCGATCCCCACCTACTGTTCCAGTAGAAAAGAGGAAACCCATCCTGGCAGTGCCAATAGGGCTAATGAAGTCTCACCAGCGCATTCAGTGGCAGGCGCTACTTGTTGCTCAGAGAGTATGGCTCCTATGCCTCACAAACCTATGAAAGATGTCTGAAGGACTTCACCTAGTACTCATTCCTGCAACCCCAACATCACAGGAGAGCAAAAAATGAAAGCTGATCGTAGAGGCAAAAGCTGCAGAGAGAGTTTCACTGCACTTCTTAAAGCAGAAACTGCCTCAACGGGTGGTTTATGGCAGGCGAGCAATCCCAATCTGTGTACACACAGAGGGTGACAGACAATTGATTGTTGCAGCTAAAGGCAACACAATTACATCACAAGCTGTAGATGAGAGTATTGCTTGGTTTGTAAAACAATAAGTGCTAGTGTCCACAGTTTTGGTCAGATAACCGCAGCCATCTGAATACTAAGGTTACATAGTCTTGATTTTACCTTATGTCTCTTTCATCTCCTGCCAGAAACCCTCGAAACCCTCTACCTTTGTCTCCATCTTGCAGGTTCTTTTTTATCCTTACGTTATCCCTTTATAATTGTCCTCCTGTTTAAGTGGAGCCTAGGCAACACATGCACAGTCGCTCAAGACATACTGTATCTTCTCTATAGACTTTCAGCACGCCCATCCTTCCTCTGCCTTTCGAAATTCCTTTGGTTTCTATAGTGAATAGTTTACATTAGTCCTGCCTTTTGGCTGGTTTGTTCCTGCCCGGGAGACTGTCCCTGTTACATGGATCCTTTCAAGATCGGCTATATGTTTAGTTTTTTATTTTTCAGCCTTTGTTGCAACTTTGGATGTCGTCTGTCTGGAGTCGGCGCTTTGAACCCTGTCTTGTCTCGCCGGAGCAGTCCCATGTGAACCGCTCATTGGAGTCCTGTTTGTTTGACACAACAGGTTACAGATTAATAATATTACACAGACACAAAGGCATAATTTAAAGACACTCACTGCAACTACCACGCAGATGCACACCACAAGAAATAAGAAATACAAATTCGTCATTCCAATTTCTGCATCGACGTGCACTGCTTGTAATGAAATTCACTAACAGCATTTGCTAGGATTGCGTGGACATGCACAGCTTATTAAGCCTGCAGTAACTGTACTAGCCCTTCTACTGCTAGCACATGGCATGGATATGCACCGCTTGCTGCTCATTGTATGTATATATATCCTGAACCAATTAGCCCAACAGTAGTTACATTGTGCAGATGCTTAGCGCTTATCTTGGAGCATAGAACTTGCTCCGTGTTAGTTAATGTTATATATGGCTAACATTCCCATTCCATTATGGATGCCATGATAATACAATCGATCTGCTGGTGGCATAACAGTTCGTGCATGTAACGTTGCGGCCATTTGAGGTAGGTCTTTCCCCTGCAAGCAGAAAACATCTTGGGGATGGGCTATTCTCTAGGGTGTGTAGTGAAGGCATTTCACAAGTTTGGTCCATCTTCTATGGAATAGCGCCCCTCATGTGCACTTAAGAGCTTGCTTTTCAAATAATATGAAAAGCCAAATAGTTCATGGTAACAAAGAAACCATTTCAAATTAAGTCCACTCTTGTGGCTGCCTCATCCATTTGTGTGGGTGGGTGGGGTGACGAAGGAAGTCTTCGCCGTATGATTCGCCCGTATTTTGGCGTTGCCTTTACTATAGCCTCCATTACTCCATTTTACAATCTTAAAGATGGAGGGTGTTTTTCTGGTTTGATAGATTTATACTAAATGTGCTCTCCGATCAACTAAATCATGACAACAGAGTACAAATGTAACTCTTGAAGACACTACGACAGCTGTTTTTATTTACTCTTGTTCTTTATTCAAGTGACTGCCTCAAAAAGTTTCATGTGCCGCACAAACGGCGTTCACTTCCTGATGGCTTTATACTGAACAGGTTCTTCGATTAATTAGATCGTGCAAAGCCGCCACAACAGCTGCTTGTGATTTACCTGTGTTCTTAATTTAATTAACAGTTTTATTAAGTTACATTTGCTGTACCTACGACTTTCACTCTATTTTTTCACTTGTGGGGCCGCTAACACCATACCTTGCTTGTTGGTAGTCCGACAGTATAACGCTTTTCTTTTGGGGTGCAGTCTGCTACTAATCTCAGCACCAACTCCTTTTCAAATTGAATCATTTGTTCTGTTTTCACCAAATGGTATACTTTAGGTGCTGTATGGGTCTTCTGTATTTCGTTAGCGTACCTTTAAGATAACTAAGTAGTAGGCTTCTATGTTGCACATAACTTGTCTTTCGATTATTAATAGCATTTTAACTGTCACATTCTTTCTTCTGAGCACATTTATTTATCATTTAAAATTACATTTGTAATCAGAGCACCAGCTGTTGTAGGGCTACATAAGAAACCATTGCAAATTAAGTCCACTCTTGCGGCTGCCTCATCCGCTTTCAGGGGTGGGTGGGGTTTGAGGGATTAATGTACTCATCGGTGTACAGCACCCAGGATGATGTGCTGCATGGGTAAACACATAAGGTCCCAAAAGCGAGACCTGTTGGCTATGCCAATGCTTGTTTTTCTTCCTCTTCCCTTTGTGTGTCTTTTTCTCTCATGCTCTGGATGAAAATCTGAACTTGAAAAACAAATGCTGGTGCCCAAAAAGTAGTGCTGGTGGTCTTCACCTGCTACCACTGGCTCAAATTAAGCACTGGATGTGAGTCACCTTGAGAGTGTATGTTTCAAAAACTTGTATGTAAGAGCACCTCATTATACGGAGACAGTCTTAAGAGAAGTGAACGTAATATTGAAAATAAGATTTACAACACATGTGGCTTAAGTCCGACTATTGAACAAGACTGTCAGACAAAAACAATAACTCTGTCACTGCCTGCACCGGTAACTGCAAGGCACATGATCAGACTGATAGTTGGCAAACACATTCTGTATTGCAGTCATTCCCCTAGTGTGTCCAAATAGTCAATATAGAGTCTGGCTGAAGAAGATCAAGAGCAACACCCACTACTTCAAAGATCTGGTGGTGTTAAGTGAAAGTAGAAATAACTACCCTCAAACGGCAACCAATGAGATTGTAATCCCTCCAACAAATAAAAACTGGAACATTGATCAGGAACCGAAGCAGTGGAAAAGCAATAATTTGGCCTGTCCATTAAACACAGATGCAATGGACACTTAAAAGGTAATGCCTCAAAATACAGTAATGCAATGACAGTAACTTAGTCTACTAAATTTGCTGACATGTAGAGAGTAGAGGGCAAGAGGGAACTCAGTAAGATGCTAAAACGATAAGGGAAGTCAGGGAAGATGTCCATCCTCCTCTCCTTAAATCCTCAAGCGCAGGAAAATAATCTCCAGGCTAAAGCACCACCAGCTAATAAAATAGGGCACCCTCCACTGCCAAAAGGGCAGAGAAAACCTCACCTCAATCAACAAAGACTGGTCTTTGCTAATAAAGAGACTCAGGCCTGACAACCAAAAAAAACAGCATGATAAACCAAATGATTTAAGACCATGGTCAATATTGAGTTCAAGAGCTAATGGGGTGCCCTCAAGTTAAGGACTGCGCTTGTGGGCTGTGAGAAATCTTTTTTAGAGTTGTATGAACATAGAAGGGGTGGCTCCCCAGAAAGGAGACCCATAGGAACCTGCCAATTCAGTTTTAGACTTTGAGGGGGACAGTTTGCAGGACAATGAAGACAATAATAGGAGAAAGATCAATGAGTCCATGAGATAAAATTAGTGAAAGCAAAGATTCAATTCGTTTTATGGCTGGTCCAATGTCTAAATCATCCTGGAACATAAAAGGCTGTAACTTTTCCAAGAAATACAAAGAGCCCATCAATTTTCATTTCAACCCTCATAATATAGTAAAGAATAGGACGTTTTATTATTTATTGGCATGACTTCAACCTAGAATCTATATGTAAAAGCAACAATAAGTTACCCCATGACTGGGGAAGGAATAACCTATTTCAGGTCTGATTTCTCATGCACACGAATGGAAAAAGGATGGCATGTGAGAAATATGATACATAAATTCAAGGCCACTCAAGCAAACGTGAATCTACAGGTGCCTGCCAAACTAAAACCAACCAATAAGTGTCATCCACCTTTCTGCTGTACAGAAAAAAAAGCAAAAGCTGAGCTTGTGAGAATAGAGAGGAATAGAAAGAAGGCAGCGGAGGGGAAATTAGATGTGGTATTAGAGAATTTGATTTGCAACTGATAAGCACAATTGAATTACGTCTTCCACCTCAGCAAAGGGCCTGAAACTTAAGTGGTCTCAGCACACGATTACTTAAATTAAGTCATTAAATTTCACCATGTGATAATGTCAGGGTTTGAGGAGTGGAGCAGAAACCAGAAGATACATTACCTGGGGGTAGGTCTTAGGAAAGGGAAGCAAGGCGGTCAGGTGGGTAGGTTTGAGGTGGAGGGGGCAACACTGCACACAGAGCGTAGGATTTAATGGGATGCAATATATGATAATTCCCAAAATTTATAAAAATGTAGTCGACAGCCTTGGCAGTCATTTTCCACTGTGGTATAAATGCATTAGAGCTTAAATGTGAGATCGGTATTGTAGAATTTAATTATGTAAATTAAAAGTGCAAATGGCAGTAGATTTTTTAAGAAGTTATATCACTTACCCCCACTGTTTTCTGTCCACAGGAGACCCATTTGAGAAAAGAGAAAAGATGAAGCCTATTTGCTCCCAATATCGATGACCCGTGTTTTTTTCTAAATCTTGCTGTAAAATTTGTCAATTGGGAATCCCCATTAATTGTTTGTGAATTGTGTATTCAAAACAACTTTTGGCACCACCAATGCATTCCACACAGGAAGGATAAACAAGCATTGGCATAGCCAATAGGTCTCGCTTTTGGGACCTTATAAGTATTTAGTTATGCAACTGTTGCATGGCTAAACACTTATAAGGTCCCAAAGGCGAGACCTATTGGCTATGCCAATGCTTTTTAGGTCTCGCTGAGACAGCGAAAGCTGTCTCTTTGAGACATTTTGTAAGTGGATTTTTGAAAGTGCTTCCCCTGGCATAGAGCTACAGTGCACGAGGCGTGCACGCGCGCAAAGCAGCCATATGGCTTCACATCGCTCTCCCTCGTAGCCCCTGTCCGCCCCCTTCCCTGCTGCTATTTCACACCAGTTTGCTTTCACTTTCGCGGCCGCTTGTGCTCTCTTGCTCTCTGGGGGTCGTCTGAAAGCACTGGCACGAAAAGCAAAGCTTCACTCTGAGGCCAAGAAAGAAAATCTTGTGTTACAAGAAACGGGACCTTTTTAAACGCAACTGCTCGCTGAACCCTGGTCTCTGTTAATTAGAGCACAACGTCTTGGTTGTTAGAGGTATGTCTTCTTAAATCTGTAAGCATATCTTTTCTTTATTGAGTTTCTCTCATTGCAGGCAATACATGGGCACCGGCTTTCATTAACAACACGGGCGCCCAGTTTTACTTTAACACGGGCACCCAGCTTTAATCAATCACCCACCCCATCACTGCTTAACCTAGCTCGGTCGCGCTCGTGTCTGCCCCCCACCCCTACCTTGTTTGTTTTATCTTGTATAAAGCAGATGGTGCTGGTTACACAAGAAAGAACAGCTTTTAGCGGCATCGCTGAAAGAAGAAACCGTGAAGTCGCAGAGGAGACCACCCCCTGCCCATCAGGACACACTCGATTCCTTAGCAATGCACAGGACGTGATGCTGTGCTCTCGCACAACGGTAGGCATTTCAGGAAACAACAACTGAAGAACTGCAGGGGTTTACAGCCTAATCATCACTCACTGTTAATACAAGCGATGAACAAACATAAAATGTACCGTCAGCACTTAGCTGTTAATTAAGCATTAATGGCTGATAGGAGGAGAGTCCTTTCCGTTAAACTCTTGGGCAGTAACCCAGTTTATTATTATTGCACGGTTATTATTAATCTTCGATGCCGCTGCTGCTGCTTAACACAATACTGGGAATATTTCAGTTTTGTATGACGCCTTCAAATTTTAGTTGCCACTTAAGCCATTTTCACGCAACCACTTTGTCACAGTTGAAGGGCAATTTTGCAATCAATCAAAAAGGCAGCGGTTCCCAGATGAATACGGAACGGAATCTGGCTGTTTAAATGCATTAACTAATACTTGTTCACTTTTGTTCTCATCTGGTTGTTGTTGACACAGTGCGCTTCATCTTTTAACATGGCGGGCGCCAATTCTTTTTAATTCACCCCCTCACAGCGCTCCGGGACAAAGAACCAGAGAAAGTTCTGTGTGTTACAGCAATCAGACACACGCCCACAAAAAAAGTATTACAGCTAGCACATGGACTGTTTTAACTTACAGATGTTAGTTTGTTGTGTTTGGCAGTCCGTAGTTTGCACTGGGCTGACAAGTTGAGTTGGCGTCAAACCCTCATAATGCGTGCGAGGCACCCTAGATGTACGAGCTGTTTGCGACGATCGAGGCTGTGCAGAGAAGTATACCCCTTCTTTACTCTAGTCTTTTAAATGTGTGTGATACTGTTAGGCGCATGCACAAATGTGTGCTCTTTGCTTTAAATCCTGTAACCACAAAACAAGCCAACACACTTTTTTTATTTAAAAGCATATGCGCACTTGGGGGTGAAATAACTTTGCACATTGTGTATGTCTGTCTGCATGCACAGATTTCCTGCATAGGCTGGTTCCGGTTTGGTGAGTGCATGACGTTTTTGACAGCCCTTTCACCTAGTCATGTCTAGCATCTCCAGAGCTCTTTCGTCCTGAAGAGCTTCGGTCGCTCTCGTTCTCTCAACCCCTCGTTCCCACCTCAAGCACCTTGGGGAAATGCTGGGCCTCTGTCAGTGGCCCTCAAAGTGACTGTCCTTTCTGCAGCATATACTCTTTGTGATTTCCATTTCTGTGTAAGCCATATGCTGTCTTCTACCGCTTTCCCACTCCGTAACAAATGCTTGCTTTTACTATGAACCCTCTCCTTTTAATTTTAAAGGAGAGACGTGTACCCCTGCACCAGATCTAACCCCGACCTAGTGTCTTTTTAGACTGCCAGCCACTCTGATTTGCTTAACAAGCATTTGCAATGCAATAGGTCTCGCAGTTGTTGGAGTTTGATCTATTGGCATTGTAAATGGCAATGCCGTTTATTTATGTGTAGGTTTTTAAAACATAAATAAAAGGCATTGTCATTTACAATGCCAATAGGTTAAACTCTTGCAAATGCGAGACCTATTGCATTGCAAATGCTTGTTTATGTTTGTACGTGGGTCATAAAAACAAAATAAAATGCATTAAAAAAGTGGACTTCAAGCTTACTTATTAAGATGCTTAATGTGTGTGAAATGGTGCTAAATCACTTGTTCTCAGTTTTCCAGACAATTTACTGAAGAATTTCTCTTCTAAAGGACGTGTGGGGAATCATTATGTTGGTTTATTTTAACTGCTGCAATCTATTGAAGCATTGGCTCACGGAGAACATCAAAGCGGCCGTGCGGCCACGAAAGTGATTGCGATCAAACATCAAAGTGGCCGCGAAAGTGAAAGTAATCGCGATCAAGCGCGGCGCACGCGCCCGTGCACATACACTGTAGCTCTAGCCTGGCCATGGTAGCACTTTTTGGAGCCCTCACAAAAAGTTTCGGCAGACCAGCGAATGTGCTGGGTCAGGCGAGACCTAAAAAAGGGCTATGACGCATGCAGTGCTGGCCACGTCATAATAGTGTTTTTTTTTCTTTACCTTCAGCAATGTTGCACAGCAGCCTCGCTGCCGCACAGCATGGCTAAAATACATTAACAACACCATTAGCCCTACCATATATAGGATAAAACCTGTAGAGCACACTAATACCAATGGGTGTCAAGGCGCTATCGCGAAACAGAGGGAAGAGCAGAAGTCAAGCTGCCAGGAAAGGGGTACTAAGATGAGAAGAGACAGGTTTTCATATCTTTTTTAAAGGCCATCAAAGAGTCCTCATCAGAAATATAGGAAGGTAGGGCATCCCATAGGTTGGCGGCTGCTACAGAGAATAAGTGACAACCCCATCTAGTCTTACGGATTCTGGGGATGATACGTTTTTTTTCACAATTGTGAATTGTAAAGCGTCAAGATACATGGCTTTCTGTGTGGTAGCATGCATTTGAAATTAATTTGCATCGTTCTAGAAGGTGGCTCAACATTGGATGAATGAATGAGCTGGGGGCTGGCAACGCCATATGAGGAAAGATACATGTTGGCATTGTCTCTGCTATTCAGTTGTTTTTTCAAGTTAAGAATACAAAGCACAAGTCAACGGCCCTAAAAAGTAGTTGCTTAGTAATGTTGTCACACTTTCATTACATATTTGCTGCTGGCCTCTGGAAGTTCAATATATTTTCAATTTGCTCTAGTAAAACATAGATATCGTGTTATTTCAATGTATGAGCAGAAGGCTCTACTAAACCTACGATGCATTCACTGCTAATTCATTAATAGAAATTGGATCGGGTGCAGCTTTGTGTACACCTAATCGTTAGAAAGACAAATTTTTAAATTAGGTTATGTGTAGTAATCCGGAAAACTGTATTGCAAACGAAAAATCACTGATTACCTCCTATTAAGCTTCCAAGTTGTTCAAATGTTTAATAGCAGCGTAGCCATTAACAGAAAAACGGCAATTCATCCCTTCAGAACATTAACAGAGCATAAATCGCTACTACACTTCTCTGTTGGTTAGAGATCCTGGAGCCAGAGAAGCACATGTGATACTTAGTTCAGTGGGAACTGGGAAATATTGCACAAATGCCAAAACAAAGAGGAACAGGCGGCCATGCGTCCGCGAAAGTGATCGCGATCGCGATCAAACATCAAAGCGGCCGTGCGGCCGAGAAAGTGAAAGTAATCACAGTCAAGCGCGCGCTCCCGCGCACATGCACTGTAGCTCTAGGCTGGCCTGGTAGCACTTTTTGGAGCCCTCTCAATAAGTCTCGCCAGACCAGCGCATGCGCTGGGTCAGGCGAGACCTAAAAAGGTATGGGATTTTTTCCGACCGCCACCTTCACAAGCAATGTTCATGGGTAGACCTAATTTTAGCTCCCCTGTAGTTTTCCAAATCAGCATTCAACTACTATCCGCCCAAGAGTCTGCTCGGACCATCAGTCTGTATCATTACGTTTCAAGGTAAACCAGAAACCCATTCAATTTGCAAGGATAATTTGGAGGATTTTAGAAAATATCTTAAACCTGCTGTAAAAGAAAATATAAGTATAAATGTTGGCGCTGTATCTTGCACAATAGTTTTGGACACACCTAAAGAATATAAAAGAGTTTTTATAAAGAGCTTTTAAATCAAGCTCAACAAGGGAAAGAAGGGGAAAAGGAAAATAACCTGAGACTAAAATTAATTCGATTAATACAAAAACATTTTAGGTTGGGTGCTCAAAAAGACAAATACTAACTTCCTGTATCAGTAGATATATCCAGTCACATTTAAGATTAAGGCAGTTCATGTACCAAACACAGCCCATATGGTACAATATCCGAAATTTCATCCATTTGAACAAAGTGATAGATGAGGGTGCACTTTTTATTCTTTACTCAAAGAGCAAAAAGTACAGCAAAGTACTGTAGCCAAAGGATATCCGCAAGACCACTGCTTGCTTTTACTAACAATTTGAATTGTGAAACCCTAGTGACCTCAGAGGAAGAGCAGAAAAACTGCTTAGATACCGGTAAACAACCAAAAATGACCAACTTACAGACCTGGCGTTTGGCAGTGGAATTTAGGCTGAAGGAGGTGACTTTATGCATTTAAGAACTGAGCCCAGGCAAGGCAGCCAGCCCATAGTGTACCCAGGTGAATTGTAGATAATTCTGATTTCAGACATTGGCTCCTTTTTCTACAAAATCATTCTTGAAATTACCCGTAGAGGGATAGTCCAGGAAAGCAGGAAGGAAATACCTATTTCCATCTTTCAATCACATTTCTGTATTTAATTCTGACCTTTAAATCTATTTCTGACTTTAAAATATGTGACTGACAAGTAGGCTAAATGTTTTGATTTTTTCTTTAGGTCTGCTGCTAGTCAAGACCTTTTGATTTTACTAAAATAATGCGTATAATATACTTACTTAAAGGGGCTTTCATCCCTCTCTCTGTATTCATTGGTCTGTTGTGTCATTCACATTTTGCTTACTCCCACTACCGCATACAATACAGCATGGGGCAGTGGGCCGGCCTGCTTCATTCACTGACTAACTTAACTTTGAATGACTGGATTTTACTTTTTCACAAGGAACACGTCCACTCACAAGGTCATTCCCTCCAGTGCCAGTGTTTTTGTTTTGACTTTATAACTTTTATTTTGCCTTTGTTATAGCAGGACACTTTCTACCGGGACTTCATGTGACCAAAGAGCAAACTCCAGCTACATAATTTCCAGTCAATGGCTAATGTTGTTGTAAATTTCATTTGGAGTACCCTTTATTTTTCTGACTGCTCATATTTCACCAAACTCACAAACACATTCACCTAACTATAACGTTATTTTAACCTTTGTTTTATTTCAGTGACTATAATCGCTGAAAAAACAAAGGTTAATGTAACGTTATAGTTAGGTGGATTTCTCAGTGACAGCGTTAACGTCTTGAACTACACAAAACACATAAATTCAATAGTTAAAGTTAGTAGCCCTACCTATAGCTTTCACCCCCGACATGCCCTGTTTATGACCTCACAAATGACATCCTTGATGGCATTACATCTTACCAGGGTGAGGGGTGTTCGTAGTAGGGTTTGAGAAAAATGTATCTCTCTGCTCATACCCCTTCCCATGCTGACAGGTATTGTGAGAAAGTGGCATCTTTCTTGCATGGTATGCCCCCACTTTTTGCTGAATTGCTGATGTACTTTGACTGAGTGTGCCCTGGGCTCCTGCCAATCAGGTACCCAGGGCCTGTGTTCCTTCCCTAAAACTGCATGAAGCCCAAACCCAATTGGCATCTCTGGCCACATGTCAGCCCCTGGTAAATGGTACCCTAGGTACCCAGGGCCAGAGACGTTTTAATGCATGGGCAAAGTGGGCTCTGGCCCAGGGCCCCACCCTTTAAGGGGGCCCCCTGACAGAGTCAGCTCTGTTCTCCAGAGTTTTGCCCTAATGACCTTGAGTATTTCTCAAACAGATTGTTTTAAATACTGTTTTCCTTTAATTTATTTTTATGTACCTGATGTGTGAGAGTCTAGTACAGCCATTTTGCAGAGAAATGTTGTGTTTATGTTTCATGCAATATACATAAAATAATTTTCTTTAAGATCAAAACAAGGCCTCACATATAAGAAATGGAAGGGCGTCACAGAGATTATTTACAGTAATATTGGTGAGCTGCTGCTGTGTTACAATATTGAAAACACACATAACTATCCCTGAGTATTAGATGTAAACACATTTAGGGCCTTATTTATGAGAAGTGATGCATCGCTGTGTGAAAACAGGGATGCGTCACTTCTTAGCGCGCCCTCCTTGCAACATGATGGATGCGTCATATTTACTGTATGACGCATCATGTTGCAAGGAGTTACAGATACAGCAGTATATCTGACGTATTTGTAGGCGCACAAGTGATGCATTGCTGGGGTGTGTCTGAAAATAGACGCAGCTCCAGTAATGTGTCCTTTCACATGGGGCAAGCCCCATGTGAAAGGCCCTGCATCAGTCTTACACCTGCTGTGAGGCAGGTGTAAGATATTGACACAATGGCGTCCTAGAAGTGGCGCACTGAGTTCTCATAGGTTTCAATGCGCCACTTCTACGAGGCTTTTTGCGGGGCAACACCCACCCTGCATACATTATACCTGGTGCAGGTATAATGTGGTGCAGGGGTTTACAAAGTGACGCATCTGCCTAGATGCGTCACTTTGTAAATAGGGCGCAACATGGCACATTTTTTTTACGCTGCCAGTGCGTCGCAAAACATGACGCACCAGCAGCATAAAAGGCCCTTAGAATTTGAACGAGTGTTCCTTTGCACTGTCAGGGACCTAATGAAATGAAATAGTGTATTTATCAAAGAGCGCAGCTACTCAGACTAGAGTGTCCTGGCACGTGACAGCGGGAGGAAAGCGTGTGTAAAGGTCCTTCCTGAAAGAGTGTAGGTCTGTGGTTAGTCTCAGAGATTCAGGGCGGCTATTCCACAATTTTGCACCTAGAAAGCAGAGGGATCTGCCTCAAGTGCGGGCAGGGCATATTTTAGGCACGATGGCCAGGTTGGCATTTGAAGATCTTAGGGGTCTAGATGTTGTGTAGAGATTAACTCGCTTATTTAGGTAGTTGGCTTCTAAGCCGTGGAAAGCTTTAAAGAAGATGGTCATCGCTTTGAAGTTGATCCGTTCTTTTATGCGGAGCCAGTGTAGAGACTTAAGAATAGGTGTCATACTAGATCTGGGTTTATGTCTCAGGATGGCTCTGGCCGCCGCGTTTTAGGCGCTGAATAAGGGATTTGGGAAGACCGAAGTACAAGCTGTTGACATAGTCAAGCTTTGATGTCATCAGAGCCTGCACCGCAATCTTTCTGCCCTCAAGCGGTAACAGTGGCAGGAATATTGTTAGCATCCAGAGTATGCCAAAGCAAGCGCCAGTTAGATTTTGGATTTGAAAGCGCATGGAGAGTGTCTTGTCTATGACAATTCCTAAGTTTTTGACTTTCTCCTTTTCCGCGGGCGGGGACGGCAGATCTTTTGGCCACCAAGTGCTCCTGTCAGGTGTTTCTGGTTTACTAAAGAAAACAACTTCTTAAGCCAGTTAAAACCTTTGTGAGGCAAGACCTAATCATTGCCCCGTCAAAGTCGGTTCCTTTTTCACACGTAAAAATCAGCTGAGTGTCATCAGCATAGGAAATAATTTTGGCGCCCTCTTCCTCTACCAGAAGTGCACGGGGTATAGATGTATAATAAAAAGGGTAGGACTGAGAATGGAGCCCTGAGGGACACCTGCATTCATGGCTGGAACTGGGGATGAGAAAGGGGGGAGCCAGATGTCCTGAGATCTATTTGCCAAGAAGGAAGACATCTATGTTCAGGCAGTCCCCCCAGGCCGATGTTCGCAAGTCTCTCCAGGAGCCTCTCATGTGGGACCGTATCGAAGGCAGCCGACGGGTTGAGCAGTATCAATACGTCCTTGCCTCCCTGGTCCAGCTTACCCTTGAGAAATTCAGTCACTTCCAGCAGAGAAGATTCCGTACTGTAGTTGGCCCTAAAACCGGATTGGGACTCATGAAGGAGCTTCCCATTTTCAATGCGTTTTTAGAGAACCTTGTTTACATGCTTCTCTAATACTTTGGAGAGGGCCGTAAGAAGGGAGATTGGCCTGTAGTTGGCAAGGTCCTTCGGGTTGGCGTTAGCCTTTTTTATCAGTGGAAGAATCTTAGCATTCTTCCATAATTTCAGCATGTTGTCTGAGGAGAGGGGAGCATTAAAGAGAGGGTTTACCATGGGGTTTATGGTGGGAGCTAATAGGTTCAGGATATTCGCTGGACATGGGACGGTAGGAGAGCCAGACTTAATGCTTTGGAGAAGGGTCAGTGACTCTTCAAGCTGAAACTCAGGGAAAACTAGTAAAGATGAAGGATCCAAGAGGTGAAATTTGCTATTAGAACTAAGGTAGAAGGTCAGTTCTTCCTCTGAGATGTTAGTGAAGGCTTGTTGGATCACGGACATCTTTTTGTGGAAGATTTGAGCTATTTGCTTAGACCATTCTTCCTTGCATGGCCCTTCCTTTGTGCCGACTTTCGGGGAGGTAAAGGATTTGACTATGCTAAAGATTTCCTATTTATTTTGGGCATTTTTTATCTTGGTTTGAAAGAAGTTTTTCTTGGCTGCCTTCACGAGAATGTAATTAGCTTTTAAGTTGTCTTTATACACTTTCCTGTCCTCAGGTAGATAGGATTTACGCCATTTCCGTTCCATTTTTCTACAATTTCTTTTGCTAGATCTGAGGGAATCGTTAAATTATGGAGCTGGTGGGGCCAAACTCTTTGAGGAGCGCGAAACAACCAGTACCGCTGCATCAATGTTGGTTCGGAGCCATGAATCCATTGAGAGGGCGTCCGAGTCAGGGCAGCCAGACAGCTCCGGTGAGGAATGATTGAGGGCGTCTGCGAACATCGGGATGGATACTTTATGGAACGTCCTGTAATTAGGGACCCTCTGCCCTGCGTTAGCCTGAGTGGCTGTGAGGTTCTGGACTTTTAAGAGTCCAGAGGTGTCAGGGAAACAACACCCGAAGACCCCTGAGTTCCTTCCTGTCTCGGTGCACAAATAAACAGAGACGCGGGTTTCTCGATGGTGGCGTCAGGGACCAAGATTTATTCACTGCAGGGACACAGAAGTCATAGGAACCACACAGAGGCAGAATCTACGAGACTGTTCAAATTGCATTAAGTGGGTTGTTCCTTAAATACACAAAAAATGTCTTTAGGCAACATTACACGAATATTTCTCATGCCCAACCCGGTATCCCAAACAAACAGTAAATAGACATCAAACAATAACTAGTCGTAGGTTTTCGGTCTTCGATCAGGTCCCCTTGTCAGTTTTCCATTCTTTGCCCGATCCTCCCCATCATAAAAATCGTAACCTCCCCATTGTAAAAGCCCAGAAGGAGAGGAGCAGAGCCAGGTGCAAAGGATTGAAAAGTAGGATAAGAGGTGTTTATGGATCATAAACGGGCATGGCTACCGTCTTCGGCCTTTCAGTCAGGACAATGGACACGAGAACCAGTATAGCAGGACTGGCCTTAGGCAAGGGAGGCAGCTTGATTCTGCCTAGTCATGCAGCGTCAGCCTTTCTCGGGGCTCGAGCTTACGTATCCTTAACAAGGTGATTCTGCCGGGGTCATTGCCCGTTCATTGACTAAGTGAGGGCAAGAAACAAAATGGATGCCGTAACTAAAATGGATGCCATGACTTAACAACAGAATGCCCTATTTCTCAGTGAATTCATGCTAGTTGCGCAGCGAAAACACTGTCATGCATATAATGGATCATTTACGGTTCATTGGTACCAAAATCGTGTCAGTACTACGATACCGAATACACGGGTTCGGATCGCTACAGAACCTCAGACCGTCCTTTTGCCCTTACATAGGCAATAACTTACTCTATGTCAGTATGTCAGAGTCCATTTCTATGTTCATCAGGTCACTGATATGTTGCTGAAGCATTACTCTATCCCGTGGCGTATCTCTAAAAACAGGTGGTCTTCTTACGCATGTCGAAACACAAAGGCTACATAAGGCAGGACCACACTGAACAATGAGACAGCACGAAAATAAAAATACCAACGCAACACCAGTGACTATCAGAACCTTCCATCCCCACGCAGATAACAGACTCCAGAACCATCCCATTAATGACCAGTCACCTTCCTCTACATGAATAGAGTCAGAGATTTTGTGTAACTTAGAAATGGCCTTATATACCGTTGGCGCATTATCTGGGATAAAAACACACAACTCGACTGGATCATCTTACATACCCCACCTCGATCTGCAAGTAACACATCAAGGACCATACGGTTCTGTAACGTCATGAGGCGATCCGCTTGAAGCTCAGCTGTCAGGGGAAGACTGTGACGGGAAAACGTATGTTTCGATACAGTCACTCTTCCCTAGTCGAGCTTTCGGATTCCTCCCATTTCCTTGCAAACAGACCTGACCCTGGTGGGGTACGACCCAGATCGGAGTCGAGCTTTTACGTTTGTTCTCACCCAAAGTAATGCCATATTCCGTAACATTCCAACCCATGTAAACTCGCAATTCATCCTTGGGAATGAACGGAGTGTTATTGACGTCTCTAACCATGTCAGTGATTCCTTTTACCAAGGCTCTATATACCTAGTGGAACGCGGAGGTCGTGGAGGATAGGTCTCTAGGGCATAAGCGAACATGGTCTGAAATGCCCAGAATGATCCATTATAACTAAAGGGCAGAACCAGATAAGGGATGCCCTTGTCCATGGTATGTGGTATCAAGCCACACACCCAGCAGTTCGTTGTGTTAACCACTAGTTGATGTTGGTGCAAGAGCTGAATGAAAGTGTTATTTATAAACTCAGAGCGTCGAGCTTGCTCGTGGGCAGGAAAAGGATGGAAAGAATGAAGAGAAACAACAGTCGGAGAAACGGGAACACGGGGAGATACTGTAGATGTAACAGGTGTAAAGATCAACTGAATACCAAAAATAATTCCGCCTACCAAAGTTATTAAAACAATCAGAAGTGTCAGAGCACATTGCATTAGAAAACATTTGCTATACAATATGTCATATAGTTTTGTCTTGTGCACATTTATGACGTTAACCCGTCGCAGTTCAGGAAGCTCCATCTTCTACAACCGTTCGCAACGGATGGTTTGTACCTGTTAAAAAATTGCCTCTGTCCACCCTGGGAGTTCCCAAAGTAAACAGAAGAAACCGACCTTGTGTCTGGTTCCCTGCAAATTAAAACAAGGCGCACGTTACGACCCTACGGTAACCCAGATGGCAAGGTGAGAGAACAACAAGAACAAAAAGATAAAAATTTAGAGCAAACTTCCTGACTGAATGGAATGCGATAAGATCAAAACAGTTTTCAAACAGAAAGGTAATTATGCAATGTCATTAGTTCATAGCATGAGAACGTAGATTATATCTGTACTTCCCGGGTCTTGTCTGATCTTGGAATAGCTGGTCTACAGGTGCAGAAATGTTCGACTCCACATGTGACAAATGTTCACTTTGTACAACACTCTGTCCAAAGTTCAAAGGAGCGGTTCCTGCTGAGGTGTCAGAGTTCTGCGTTTCAGTTCGTGGGTCCGTTATGTACTCTGCATCACTGAAAGGGATGAGCCTAGGAACAGGTTCTGTTTCGGATACACCAAATCCCTGTCTAACCCAGTTGTCATAGGGGAGTGGGAGAGGGACACGCTTCGTATGGCTAGCGTGCACCCAATTCTTCCTTCCAGCTAGGCGTACAGCAGTTCTCGTTGTTAGGAGCACTTGGAACGGGCCCACGAATCTTGGCTGGAGGTTCCGGGTTCGCTCAAAATTCCGCACCACCACTTGGTCACCTGGTTTCAACGTGTGGCCTGGACTCTCTGGCAGTTTAGGCAAGGATTCGAATACCTGTTGATGAATAAGGCTTAGTTTAGCAGTCAGGTCATAAAGATAATCAATCAACATTGGATATTCGATCTGTTTGAATTCCTTTGGCCTAGGGACTCCCCAAACATTAGCAGGACGACCGAACACAATCTCATATGGGCTAAGCCCTACTCGAGAGTGTACAGTCGCTCTGGTGGACAGTAGAGCTAAAGGCAGTGCATCTGGCCAAGATAGACCAGTGGAAGCTTGAATTTTAGCAAGTTTCAGCTTCAGGGTACCATTGTACCCTTCAACCAAACCTGCTGATTGTGGGTGATTCGCACTGTGGAATTTCTGGACGATTCCCAGACCTGCACACACACTCTTCATAACTTTCCCTACGAACTCACTTCCATTGTCCGACCAAACAATCCGTGGCATACCATATCTGGGGAAGTACTCTTTGAGGAGGATTTTGGCAGTGGACATAGAAGTGTTATCCTTTAATGGATATGCCTCAATCCATCTTGAAAAGGCACAGACTACCACTAGGACATATTTAAGATTGTTACACCTGCCCATGTGGATAAAATCCAACTGAATCACTTCAAAGGGACAAGAAGGTGGAGCAAAATGACCAGTTGGGGTTGGGGTTCCCTTGCCAGGATTATGCATCAGGCATATCATGCAGTTTTTCACCACTCTTTCCGCACACTTAGTAATTCCATCATTCTTCCATATTGGAGCTAACATTTTACAGATCCCTTTCGAACTAATGTGCGCCGCTCCATGCGCCATCGTGACTACTGCGAGCACATATGCATCAGGTAACATCCAACGCTGCTGTTCAGACAAATCAATCCAACATCCACTTGAATCCATTTTACCCGTTTTCTCCTTCCATTCATTCTTCTAATTTTCAGTTGCTTCATTCTGGATTGCCTTCACACTTTCAATCGTATTCTCACGCATTCCTGATTCAGCAATCCATCTTGCAAACGTTGCAACGTACATTCGGCTCGTCATGTTCCTGGCCGTCTCTTTGGCGACCTCATCAGCGAACGCATTCCCACGGCCAACATCATCCGTAATCTTTCGATGTGCACTGCACTTCACAATCGCAACTTCATTCGGTAGGGTCAGAGATTCCAATAGATCGCTGACTAACTGTCCATGTTGGATCTTAGTCCCATGGGACGTGAGAAAACCTCTTTCTTTCCACAGACGTCCAAAACTATGTGCTACGCCGAAGGCGTATTGGCTATCAGTAAACACATTCACTCTCTTTCCCTCAGCTAAAACACACGCTCTTGTTAATGCAATTAATTCTGCAGCCTGAGCCGAATTCTGACTCACTCTTGCGGTCTCCACAATCGTACTCAAAGTCGTAACTGCATACGCGGCCGTCACATACACCATTCTGTAGTTTAAAGCATGACCCATCGACGTACAAAGTGCCATCTGGATCTAGTAACGGAGTATCTTTTAAGTCAATCCTACCTTTTGTCTCTTCCTCAGTTCTAAAACAACAATCATGAGGCTCTGAATCACTCGACTCTTGGGTAGTCGGCAACAGCGTTGCTGGATTCAATATGTTGCATCGCTTGATCTGAATGTGACTTGCCAAAAGCGTCAGCTCATAGCCTGATAGTCTAGCACTGGTGAGGTGCTGAGTTTTTGTTCGATTCATGAGTGTATCCACAGCATGTGGAACCATGACTACTAACATGTTGTTCATGACTAGTCCAGCAGACTGTCGAATAGACACTGCAGCTGCTGCTGTAGCTCTCAAACAACTTGGCAATGCTCTGGCTACCGGGTCTTATGTGGATGAGAAATATGCACAAGGCCGCTGTTTGTCACCAAATTGTTGTGTTAATACACTCAACGCACAACCTTCTCTTTCATGGACATATAAAGTAAACGGCTTACTGTAGTCAGGAGTACCCAACACAGGAGCTGAACACAGCGCATCACGTAAGTCGGAGAAGCTCTGTTGACATTCATCAGACCATGGCAAAGGGCTCGGAACACCTTTTCCAGTCAGGGCTACCAATGGTTTTGCCATGAGAGAAAAATTTGGGATCCATTGCCTGCAGTATGACGTAATACCCAAAAACGCACGTACTTCTCTCTGTGTGCTTGGTACAGTCATCTGCGAAATTGCTTTGATTCTCTCTGGGGTCAACCTTCTTCCCTCCTTTGACAAAAGATGACCTAAGTAGGTCACTTCTTGGCAACAATATTGCAGTTTAGAAGGTGATACCTTGTGATGTAAGTCTGACAAATGACGTAATAAAGAAATTGTAGCTATTTTGCAAGTTCCCTTGTCATCAGCAGCCAGTAAAAGATCATCTACATATTGGATCAGAGCAACACCAGGAGGAAGTACAAAAGCATCTAATTGACTCTTCAATGCTTGGCTGTAAATTGAAGGGCTCTCACAATAACCTTGTGGAGCGCGTTTGAATCTGAAACTGCGACCTCCTAAGGAGAAACCAAAAATGTCTCTACTTTCCTCGGCTATCGGAATGCTGAAGAAGGCATTCTTCAAGTCGATCACTGTAAACCATGAGGCTGAGGCAGGAATCAACGTCAATAATGCAGTGATATCTGGTACCACAGGAAACTGCGGAATCACTATTTTGTTAACCTCTCTGAGGTCAATCACAAATCTGTAGATTGGAGGTTTAGACGGGTCAGTGCGTTTTAAAATCGGCAGAACAGGACTATTGCAGACATTTCCTCTAGTTTCCTCTATCACATCTTTCTGTATTAAGTCTTTCACAATCAGCAAGAGTGCACGTTCACCTTCATTCGAAATCCGATACTGTGGGATTCGTGGGAATCTAACATTCGCTTTCAGACTTACCACATAAGGGGGGATTTCCAAGAGGCCTACATCGTTAGGACCAGTCGCCCAAAGAGTATCAGGGAGAAAACGCAGCTCCGGTTGGAGCTTATCCATCGACATATGCATTGGAGAGATGACTCTTTTGCCTAATGTGAGCTGTACTCCTGAAGGAGAACAGTACAGTGTCGCATGCAGGCGTTTCAACAGATCTAAACCAAGCAGATTCTCATTACAACCGGTTGTTAGGATAAGGGGTGCTTCTAGTTCGCATGGCCCAACAGAAATTGATAAAGGACTAGAAACAGGATTGTGAACAGGGGCGCCTGAGAAACCTACTGAAGTGTTCGTTAAGCCAGACAAAGGTGCGCCAGGGAGTTTCGCATGCATAATTGAACTTTTTGCCGCACCAGTATCCAACAGAAACGGTTCGACCACGCCTGATGTAACTACTGCGACATAAGGTCCACTCTGATCAACTGGAACTGATACTACTCCCTCTCTTTGCCTGTGGCTGTCCTAGTACTCGCTTCTCTGAATCTCTTCATTATGATCATAGTAATCTTCAACATGATACTGTGGAGATCTACCTAGTTGCGCAGGTTGTACATTTCGCTGATCGAAATAATTTGATGGGCGATCGGCCTGTGGTGTCATTGTACCACGTCCTCTACCTCTAGGAGTTTGCATAAACCCAACATTACCTCTCTGAGCTGGGACACCACTAGTCTGTGCGTGCAGTACCGGACACTCATTCTTATAATGACCCTCCTTTTTACAATAGGCACACTGATTCCATGCTAACTGTTGTCGGGAAAAACCATAATTAAATCTTTGGGACGTCCCTTGCTGGAATTGTGGCTGTTGCTGAAACTGGGGTCGCTGCTGTGAATCTGACTGATTCGGGCGAGGCGGATACGCTTGTTGCAATAGTACTTTAGTCTTCAAATCTTTTGTCTTCTTTTCTGACTTTTCCTTCTCTTCTTTCTCTCTATTCTCGTAATACTGAGCAGTTGCAAGTATCTGTGCTGTCGTCGACACTGCCCATGCACTTTCAGAATCCTTTAACTTGTTACTAAGCTCAGGTAGTAAGTTAAACACGAACTTGTCGACAAACAGCCTCTGACCTCCCTCAGTACTCATATCTTGCCCACTGTGGTCTACAAAGGTCTCTTCAAATCTAGTGAAGAAGTCAGAGACGCTCTCATCCTTCTTCTGCTTGCATGCCGATAGTTTATCCCAATTAACTCGTAACGCTGGCATCAGCGTTTTCATCAGATTAATTATTCTGCCAGGTAAGGCAGCAATCAGAGGTTCAGGTTTAGCACCGCCAACTTGTTGCGCATCTGCTGCTACAATAGCTGGCCAATCACCTCCTAGGGCGACTGGATGGTTCTCTTGCCGAATCTTGGCCCATATAGGCTGTGGCACTACATTGCCAAATAGCATTTCAATGTCTGCCAAATTCATGACACACGCTTGAACTGTCTGTGTTAACTCTTTATAATAACCAGCAGGGTTTTTACGCGGGTCCGGCAGCGCTTGTTTTACTGCTAATACTTCGGCCCGCTTCCAAGGGATGTGTATCCATACTCTCTGGAAATGTGCCGGAGCAGCTGCAATACCATTAGCCCCATCAGCTTGAACTGCATCACGCCATATCGGTGGAACTTCCCTCATCGGATATTGACCTCGTCTTTTCCTAGTAATCGGTGAACCATCAGGGTCCCTTGGCGCTCGAAGAGGGAAATCATCCCTATAAGCTAAAATCAGTTCTATCGCTTCCCTTACTTCTGAACCTATCACCATTCCTGCGGCAAATTTCTGCTGAACATTTATCAGATCAGAGGGGACAGAGTCATCATCTTCCCATTCCTCCCGCACAAGAGAACACATCACGTCAAAAACATAACGTTGAGTTGGTTCATTCCATTGCATAAAGGTATCTAACACTCTTCGTGCATCATACTTCGCAGCTTTCGACATCCACCTAAGAGCTGTCGAATCTAACATTTCTCGTTCCTGGGGACCAGGAAGCTGGCTACGTCTCTGTATAGAGTCAGAAACGGGGGTCCCAATTAAAGACCTGTAGAGAGGAGTTAAGATATTAGTTACAGAGTCGGTTATTTTCCGACGAACGGAAAGCGGAGTCAGAATGTCCACAGGGTTCGGGGACAGGGCAGCTGGAGCAGATGAAATAGTAAGGGTGGGAGTAGCAGGTAAAGCAGTTTGCGAAACGACAGGCAAAGGCGGAACAGGCGACCCAGGAAGAGGGGGTGCCGAAGGAACATTAACCACGGGAAGGACAGGAGCTGGAATCAAAGGAAGTGGAGCAACTATTCCAGGCTGACCAGCAGCTGGCTGTACAACAGGTAGTAACTGTGGTGCTGTAATACCCTGTGCATACGGTGGAGGTGAATTCAACAGGTAAGACAACAGAGGATCCTTTTCATGGTCCTCTATTGGCTTAGTAGGACAAGATGGCAATACAGGGTAACATTTATCAATTGCCAAATTATATTTTCTTTTCGCCATCTCCATTGCTTTCTCAGTCTCGTTGACATGCAGCTGCCTAGCAGACTCCATTAAAGTCAACCCTTTCGCTTTCTGTTCTTTCTTCGTCTTCCTAATTTCTCTCTGTTTGGCTTCTTTACGCCATACGCGAAAAGAATCAAACATTGCCGGCCGGGCTTTCTTTTTAAACAACTTCTTTTCTAGATTGTCTAGAATTTCAACTTCAAAGCTACTATGCGGTGGCCAACTAAGGACACCATCTTTTCTGGTATAACGGACCCATACTTCATTATACGCAATAGGACCTACACCGTGTTTACAATAGAGCTCATATGTAGGAGTTCCAATCGGAGGAACCGAACACGAATCCTCCAACCGGGAATCCCCGTTGCAACGTAACCAGGACAGAAAACAATTACTACTGTTAGTCATGACAAACAAAGACAAATTCCAACCAAAATGCGCAGGGAACTTAGGCCTACCAAAATGAACCAATACCAAAACAAACATTATCTAAACAAGAGCAACCACTGATAATCTACGAATTAAACCAGAGCAACAAAGAACAACCAAACTGAGCGTAACCCACTTAATACTTAACTGAAATGTGGAAGACGTCACCAAGGAGAACCCGTCTACGTCTCGCCGTACTAAGGTCTGCACCTCGGGTCCAAGACAAGGCGACAGTCAGGGCAGCGGTCCTCTGTAGCCGTCTGGGAACGGGAACCCTCGTGGAAGAGATCGTCGGGCCACTTTTACGACATGCAGGGATCGATGAAGCGGGGTACCTCCCTCCGGAATCTTCACACGAAACTCCTCGAACTTTTCAGGCTTTGGACCGGTACCGGATGACGTCGCCCAACGTTGGGCTCCAATTTGAGGTTCTGGACTTTTAAGAGTCCAGAGGTGTCAGGGAAACAACACCCGAAGACCCCTGAGTTCCTTCCTGTCTCGGTGCACAAATAAACAGAGACGCGGGTTTCTCGATGGTGGCGTCAGGGACCAAGATTTATTCACTGCAGGGACACAGAAGTCATAGGAACCACACAGAGGCAGAATCTACGAGACTGTTCAAATTGCATTAAGTGGGTTGTTCCTTAAATACACGAAAAATGTCTTTAGGCAACATTACACGAATATTTCTCATGCCCAACCCGGTATCCCAAACAAACAGTAAATAGACATCAAACAATAACTAGTCGTAGGTTTTCGGTCTTCGATCAGGTCCCCTTGTCAGTTTTCCATTCTTTGCATGATCCTCCCCATCATAAAAATCGTAACCTCCCCATTGTAAAAGCCCAGAAGGAGAGGAGCAGAGCCAGGTGCAAAGGATTGAAAAGTAGGATAAGAGGTGTTTATGGATCATAAACGGGCATGGCTACCGTCTTCGGCCTTTCAGTCAGGACAATGGACACGAGAACCAGTATAGCAGGACTGGCCTTAGGCAAGGGAGGCAGCTTGATTCTGCCTAGTCATGCAGCGTCAGCCTTTCTCGGGGCTCGAGCTTACGTATCCTTAACAAGGTGATTCTGCCGGGGTCATCGCCCGTTCATTGACTATGTGAGGGCAAGAAACAAAATGGATGCCGTAACTAAAATGGATGCCATGACTTAACAACAGAATGCCCTATTTCTCAGTGAATTCATGCTAGTTGCGCAGCGAAAACACTGTCATGCATATAATGGATCATTTACGGTTCATTGGTACCAAAATCGTGTCAGTACTACGATACCGAATACACGGGTTCGGATCGCTACAGAACCTCAGCTGTGGCAGAGTTGGGAATGACAAATTTTAAGAGGAGGTGGTCAGAACAGATAATGGGAAGAGGTAGGCTTACTGATATGTCAAAGTTGTGAAAGATTTGATCTAGGGTATGACCCTTCTCATGGGTGGCCGAAGAAATAGATGGAAACATGTTGCAGGCCTGCAGAGTCTCCAACAAGGACATTTTTGAGGGTCTTTTCCATTGTCCATATGTATATTGAAACCTCCCAGAATAAGGCAGTTGTTGTATTTTAAGGCTAGGGAGGTGGTGGCTGTATTAAGCGTACTAATACAATTTCCAATGGCACTGGGAGGTCTGTAAATCAGAAAACCAGCTAAGCTATGATGGGGGGGATAAGGTACAGCAGAAGCCTAAGGTCTCTGCACCCTCGATGTTTTCCATCAGGATGGGAGAGCAGTCTAGTTTTTTATTGTAAATTTTGGTGACCCCACCCCCTTCCCACTCGGCCGGTCCCTCCTAAGGACTTTATAACCCGTAGGGATGGCCGAGGTTATAGTAGGGTTGGAGGCTTCAGACAGCCATGTCTCAGTGAGAAATAAAAGATCAGGCTGTTTGTCTAAAAGTAGGCCATAAATGTGTGGTTCATGCTTTTGCATAGAGCGACAATTTTAAAGGATGGCCTTTAAGTCCTCTGTTTTCTTATTGTTTTTACACTTATTGTTGCGTGGGAGGATCTTGGGTATGAGTTTCCTGGGCTGGAGGAGAGACAAGTTGCACTTATTGCATCAAAAGTCTACCTCCAAGCTCAGATCAGCCGCTGTACACTGACATAATGGTAGCCGCCTAAGGCTAAGCAGTTTTTCCCTATTGTAACATAGTGTAAGAAACTCACTGGAGGGGAACTGGGCAGCATGGCCGGCGCTGGACGCATCCGGAACGCCTCCAGGCGCAGACGGGCTTGCCTTTGGTGCGACATCAGCGCCCGCTGCGCGCACCCTTTTGCATCGGGAATATATAGGCTTATACCAATGATGCAAACTGGATCGCTAACACAGCTGAGGAAGTGGAAACTGAGTGGGCAGTAGTGTGGAGCCCGATAGTAGCCCCAGCCCTCCGCACAATCGGCGTATCAGCCGTGGCGGACCAGGACTGGAGGAAAAGCGAGATGCGAATTGAAGCAGACAAGGAGGTATAAGCAAGCAGAATCAAGTAAAGTGCAAGTGCGCGTAGGTAGGAGAAATTGTTAAAAAGCACAGAGTAATTAAGACACACATATACAATTTTAAAAGTATTAAAAACATAGTAGCATGTCAGGAAACACTAAATCCTATCACTGTCAGCTGCGCGCATCTGTTTGCATCGGGAATATGTAGGCTAATGCCTATGATGAAAACTGGATCACTAACACAGCTGAGGAAGCGGAAACTGTGTGGGAAACAGGGCCCCAAATTGGAACATAAATTCAAAGTTGTTCTGAACAGGGGCCCCCAAAATATGTTTGGCCCAGGGCCCCCAAAATCCTTAAGATGTCCCTGCCCAGGGCCTTGAAACCAGAGAAGGCCCCTAAGGGCTGCAGCACTTATTGTGCCACCCTTAGAGGCCCTGTACCCTGACACACACAAACTGTCTTTGCAGGCTGAGTGTCTTGGTGCAAAACAAAACAGAGAGTCGACATGGCACCCATCCCTGTGTGCCATGCCCACAACACACACTGCCCTGGCATACCTCAGTCACCCCTCTAGCTGGGTGCTCTATGCCAGTGGTGTGGGTACAGGTGCATGAGCCCTGTGCCCATACATTACCCAGGTCCATTTCTGGGCACTGTAAGTGCAGTGGTGCCAGTAAGAGTATATGGTGCTGGGGGGTCGTCAACACGAACTCCACAGCACCATGATGGCTACACTGAAGACTGAGAAGTTTGGTATCAAACTTCTCAGCACATTAAACCCACACTGATGCCAGTGTGGGATTTAACGTAAGATGCACGACAGAGGGCAACTTAGAGTTGCCCCCTGAACCTAACCTACAATCCACATCCTGTCTGAGAGGCTGCCTAGGCTGCCACACAGCAGACATGTTGCTGGACCCCTCGGTAGAGAGCCATCCGCTCTCCTGGGCCTGCAACAATGCACATCCTGGGCGAGGTGCTAGGTCTCCTCCCCCAGGATGAGCAGGAGAAGCTTCAAAGGCATGCCGCCTTTGTGAGCTTCTCCAGGCCACTTGCTGTACTCAGCAATTGGCCCCCACCGGTTCTGACCCTCACTCTGGCAGGAAGACTGGCGGGAAACTCCAAGGGAGGAAAGGGTGTGTGCCAGCCTCTGCCAACCCCACCCCTCAGGTGGGAGAGGCGAGGTGAAGCACATCTCCGGGCTCTCGCCATCTTGAAGATGGGGAGCCCTACCCAATCAGGACTAGGCTCCTGCCCCCCTCCCACTGGAGAGAGGCAGGATAGGGAGTGTACCCACCCCAGGGAAGGGACCCATTGGTCCCTGCCCTTTACCTACCTGTAATGCCCCTAAATTTAGTATTTAGGGGCACCCTGAACCTTCCTTCCACAGATCGCGAATCCGAAACAAGCAAGAAAAACAAGAAGAAAGAAGACCTGCCGTGCAGCTGCTAACAATAGGACGACACCAACTGACTTGGCCCCAGCCCTTCAGGCACGTCGACCCTCGAACCTGCTCCTGATAAACCCCGGCGTCTCCAGTGGTCAACACCCTCGAAAGCCCCGGAGGACCTGACTGCCTCATGACTCTAAAAGACTGGGACTACCACGAGCAGTGGTTCTGCTCAAAGCAAGTAACAAGCCCCTGGTGCCAACCAAGAACCGCGACTCCTGCACACTCTGCACCTGCCAAGCCTGGCCTGTGCCGGAGTGGACAAAGACCACGAGGACGTCCCCCCGGCGACTGTGACCCGGAATCCAGCACCCAAGGACCCACCTCGACGCTCCTGATGACGCCTGCAGCCTCAGAACCAGGGACCGCTCCAACCGCGACCAGCTGAGGGTAAGATTTCCCGACACGTAAAGACACCCCTGCACCCGGCGCCCTGTGGCCCCCTCTGCCCAGCTCCTGGGTGCCTACCTAACCTACAGCTTCCCAACTTACCTCTCGAAGTGATGGTCGCACATGAAGAATCTTCGTCCCCGAGCTTGCAGCCTTTGTTCGTCATAGAGCTTCTCCATTGAAATCCATTGAGCGCCCGACGGCTCAAAAGCACCCTGCACCCAGCCGCCCGAGTGCCCCTGGGAGTGCAACCTCTGTCCTATTTTTCTTCCCCACTTGCCCTGAGCAAGTGACCAGGAGCCCAGCTCCCACAGCAGCGTGGCCTGACTGCTAGCAGCCACCAACCAATGGCCCCCTGCCCGCCATAGGCTAACATTGGGCCTAACTCTCTTTGCACCCGGCTGCCCCTGTGACGCTGAGGGTGTAGCAACTGTACCTACCTGACCCTGGGAGACATCTGAGACTATGCCCAGAACCTTAACTCTGCCAGTCGAGTACTTACCCAAAAGCCGATAACTCACTTTTCCTCCATAGGGTAACATTGACTGGTTTCACTTGGAAATTCTTCTAAGTGTCGAGTTTTGAAACTTTAAAATATTCACTAAAAATCAGCCGATCAAGGAAAACAAAATTACTCACCTGTTATCAGGAGTGATCCCAGTGCTGGAGCTTGGTGCCCAGCACTGACCCTGAAAAGTAATCACAATCGTACTTACCGATAACTTGATTTTCCTCCGTAGGATAACATTGCCTGGTTTTTGCCAGAAATTCTTCTGTCAACTTTTGAAATACAATAATATTCCTTAAAAAACATACCTGTAACCAAAACGTATTTACTTACCTGTTTCCAGGAAATGTCCCAGGACTGAATCTAGCATCCAGTCCTGTGGTTAGAAAAGTAATCCAAAAAGTAATTAATTGCATTTACTTAGAAATTCCCATTGAGCTCAATGTTATAATTGTGTTTGAATTGTGTTGCCTATTGCAACAACTGTAACTATTGCATTCAAAAGTCTATTGCCTATTGAAAGTATTTAACTAAAGCATCTCATTCTGAGAAAGTATATTTTGATGCCTATTGTTGGTTCTAAAATAAAACAACCATACATTTTTATATACAAACAATTGGCCTAGCGTTCAGTTCTTGAGAGTGTGAGAGCATTTGCTGACTATGTACAACAAATGCTTTACACTGTCCTCTGATACTGCCTTACTGCTCGACCAAGCTACCACTTTAGGGACTAAGGTTATGTCTAACTTTAGCCTCTGCCAAACCTCTGGGGACTGTGGACTCTGTGCACACTGAACCTTATTTTGGTGCAGTATATTCAGAGCCACTTTCTTACAGGTATGTATAGTAGGCTGGGGGGAGGAACTGCCCTGTTTGATAACAGATCTCTCTTGCATGATATGTCTGCATACTACAGTGTGGGGAGAGACTGGCCCCTCTCCTGTGACCTGTGTCTTGGATGATGAGTGTGCAAATTATGGTGTGAATAGGGGCTTTCCTCTATGGTCACAGCTCTCCCCACGATGACAGATGTATAAGTGAGATGTAGAGATTAAATTACCTCTATGCTGAGAAGTCTGTCTTGCATAACAACTATAGAGACTATGGTATGGAAACACACTGCCCTGTCAGCTGAGATCTCCTCAGAGCAACATATGTGCAAAGTAGACTGTGGGTAGAAACTGTTCTCTCTGCACAAACATCTCTTTATAGTGATGAATGCCCATAGTAGAATATAACATGGTGTCTTGCACAATTGATTGTGGGAACATACTTACCACTCTTTTAGGCTTTTCCAATGGCAACAGTTATATGAAATGCTGCGTGCACAGTAGCTGACAGGACTGCACATTAGAGTGTGAAGATACACTGCCCTCTGTGCTAAGTCCCCTGTCTTGTATTAGAGGTCCCTATGCTACAGTGTGGACAAGGACTGATCTCTCTACTGACACCTCACTGTTGCATTACAAGTCACCATAGCTGCATAACACAATAAATGTCTTCTCCATTACCAAGTCTCTGTAGGATAAAGATACTCATAGTACCATAGAGATGCATATACATGTAGCACCATATTTACAGTCCCTGAAGATGGAACTGCCAGTTTTAGTGAATATTGCAATACTATGATAACATTTAAATTATAATAAGTATTTATTAAAAGTAACTTTAAATCTTTTTGTTGCAACAAAACAATACAAAGCTACAACTGTATTAACAAACAATATGAGCAACTATTAAACAAACAAAACAAACAAGTATATAATATATAAAACATTTTCTCTGATGCTCCATCAGCAGGCACTAATGCCTCCCCCTTTTTACTTTATTTGCCTACTTGATTTTGCGAAGCACCTCTTTTCCTGTCTTTTAGCCGCCTTCCCTGCCTAAGAATCTTCAGTGTTCTGGTATATCATAGCAGGCTAGTAGGCAAGAAAGTGTCAGCAAAGCAGCATATCTATACATTACATTTCACAAAGCCTAGCTCGTGCAGACTTAGTTCATGCTGCTGAAGTGCACAACTGTTCAGGCATTTCCACATCCTTCCAACTGGAATACACTGTGCCTGAGGAGGTAGTTTCTGCTGAACAGCCCAATAATACTGCTTGTGGGATTGCCCATAAGTAGATGTTCCAGTGCATTGTGCGAAATGTAGACCTGACTTCCACAAAGTTTCAGGCTGCTACCGTGTTCCTCCGGACCTCCAGACATCTTTCTGCTGTGCTTACGGCTGCCAAGGCTTAGTGGCCAGCAGTCCAGCAACCACCACTTTTACTCCACGCTGCACCTCAAAGAAACTCCGCAGAATTCCATGCGACATCAGCAGTGGCTTTGTTGTCTGCTTTTTGCACCCCGTTCCACACCAGCACCATTTAAGCTCTCATGCGGCCATTGTAGGGCACCTCGGACAGCCAGGACAACTCTGAACCCGGGCTTCTCTAGCCAGGTAAAATTGAACTGACTGTTGTGGCCTGGTCCTCGGATGTGCATCTTCTTAATCCTCCTTGGGCTCCACGCAACTCGACCTGCAGGTGACTGATTGTCACTAGTAGTTTTACCATTGACCGCAATGATAACGTTTTGCAGTATTAATTTGCACTTATTTAATTTTGCTTCTAAAATCTACAGTTCCGGTTATACTTATCAGATTGACTTCGTTTTGATGTCTACATTTACATAAAAGTCTGCTTCATTTTTATTAAATTGGTGTCAGATTTATTTCAAGTCATGTCAGTTACTTATCATCTATGTTGGTACTTTGAAATGCTTAAACCATGATCCTCTAGTAAAGCCTGACTGTTCTTTGCCACTTTACCAGGACTGCGCTAAAGATTTATTATCATGAATCCAAGGACCATCTTTGCGGTATTGTGAGAGTATTGCATGGTGAAGCCTAACCAGCATCACCTCATAGTACTCCACATTCCAACAATATACATTTATTTTCTTCACAGTAGTTATCCCTTATACAAGTCCTCTCTAAATCTAGGGGGACAGCATGCCTTTCTGCTGCCCTCTTATAATTTGTTTTACTTCAGTTCCGCAACACCTCCAATTTTTCACAGTAAACAGTAATGGCAGCCATTTCATTTCTAAAATTCCAACAGCCAGCCAATCAGGCTGCTTGTTCTCGTGGGAACCACAGGTGCCTCTCGCTCCTGCGAGTGTGTGAAGGCTCAAGGCAAAAACAGGCATCTTGACCAGTCACAGGGCTCCATTGGTTAATTGCACTTTCACTGGAGGCTCACGGGACTCTCGCAGGTGGCTTGCAAGCCCAACTGCCAAAATATGCACATTTTTGACCCTTAATTCCTCAAAAACTACTGAACGGATTTACACCAAATCACAAAACACACAATCTGCGTACCAAGATCTAGCTTGCTGCTGAATTTGGTGAAAGTTTGTTCAGCAGTTTTTGCTGTAGCCTTGTCTGAAGAAGTCTATGGAAAATGCATTAGGATTATGCGTTTTGGCCCCCCCCTTTTTTTCTCGGCCCACGCTTGATGTATTACCCCAAAACTTTCTAGGAAGGAGCGGAGATGGATACACTTTTTTTTTTTAAAGTTTTGCGAATATTTGTCAGTCGGCCAAAGTTTTTAGCAAACCAAAAAGATCCATCTATGGAAAACCAGACCTAACTATAACTACTAAGTGGTGACCCCAACTAGGTAATATCATCATCAAAAATCTTGATTTGAAATGAAAATCCATAAAGGAGAGCACAAACCTAAAAAACACAGTACTAATAAATAGGAGACAAAAGCATGCCAGATTAAAGCCTTTCGATTGTCAGTTTATGAGTACATGGCGGTCTGTACAATTCAATATGTGTCTGCACAAATCGCATAACAATAAAAATACATAAATCATCGTCCTGAGATTATCAAAGAATGGCCGTACAAAATGTGATCAAAAAGATATTCCAGCAACATCAGCATTAAAAAAATATAAAAGCCAGGAGTAAAATACCATTCAAAATAATAATTAATACTCAGACCATCCATGAACCAAATGGGACGCATAAAAGATATTGGGGACCTTCACAAAATAATTCTGCCCCCTTTATAATGTTAATCTCAAGGCCATGAGGCCTAGAGGATGTTTCGGGCACATCCATGCTGAATGATACAATTGTCAGGAGCCTAACCTTCTGATCCTGAGCCTCCACATGCTCAGTCAAACACGAGAAATGGCAAAAACAATAGGTTGTCTTACATCAGTTCTAAAGACATGGATTGCTGTACCACAACTTCTGAACCCCAAATTGCGGCAAAGTGGTATAATCCATTTCCTTTAAATACCAACATAAGACTGCCAAAAGATTAGTACAAGAACAATGGTTTTAGATACCTAGGGGCAGAAGGGACAGTTCCTGTTAGTTACATTGAATGGATGTAACCATTTGGCCGCAACTGACCATACATGCAGAGTCCCAAACCAAAATTTCATGAAGAGTAATTTGACTTGTGGATGTTCAATTTCATCAATGTATCCTTCTGCAAAGTAACTATCTTTGTGATCTAGGAAGGCAATAGTGAGAGAGCCCATTCTAGCAGTGCCTAATGTTGAGTTATCAATGCACTGCCAGTATAAATACTTAAGCTTGTTTTTCCTGATCCGTGTAAGCCATACGTTCCCACACCCTGTCTCACTCAACACACGTTGAACATATTTAAACGAGGGAATTCAAGAAGCCCCAGGCAGCCTCAAAACATCCTCTAGATCCTGTTGATATGGCATCAGTGCTGGGGTGGCCCAGATTCTGTGCCAATACAGTTTCGGTCTGAGGCCCACCTTATTAGAAAGAGGTCTAAAATGCACATCGAGCAGCAAGGGAATTAGAGGGGTGCTAGCCGGAAGACTAGCGAGGTGGCGCAGGAACCTGTCTTAAGTTGTTTCCAAGTTTCCAGTGTCCATGTTACCCCAAACTTCCCTACCATAAAAAGTGGCGCCTAGTGTTTAAAGATTGTATATTTAAAGTGGGGGGAGGTAGGGCGACAAGGGGAAACATGATGAACCTCAAGATACCCCTATACTTTGCTCCATCTTGAGTCTGCACTTGTGTATGTGTGGTATCCAGTCGAACTGTTCGGTGATTGTAATACTAACATATGCAAATATATGAGCTGTCTCCAGAGGGACACCATCAAGAGATGGGAGGAGTGAGCAGATGTGCAGGGGTTGAAAACCATATATTTAGTCTTGTCGAGATTGACCTCCAGGCCTCTCTGTTTGAAGAATATTCCAAATTAGTCTGACAGCCTCTGGATCCCAAGTTTGTCGTCCACAAACAAGAGGGCTGAGGCCTTCCTACTGGCAAGGAGAGGGGCGTTGTTGTCACACAACCCAAGCTGAGATACTATATCATTGATGTATAACAGGAAAAGGGTGGGAGCAAGCGCACACCCTTTCCTCACACCCCTCGTATGTGTAGGTACCTGCTGTTGAACCAGACGTTACCTTGGACAGACAGGAGACACATATCCCACAGTACTGATTACAGAAAATTGAATATAAATAAGATCTCTTTTGGATCAAAAAGAGCGCCGTCGAAATATACATTTACTTTCACATCTTATATTGTCTTGCCATTTTATTTGAGTTGACTTAACACAAGAAACTCTCGGGTCAAGCAAAGATCATGAACATAGTGGAGCCCTGAAGAAGTCTGTATGAGGACGAAACGCGTCGGCGGCGATCTTGAATTTTAACTATTGAAAATAGGAATAAAGAACATTCACATCTGCAATCAAAACCTACAAGTGTTTTTCTTATGTCTGTTTGGGAATATCTTGATATACTGCTAAATCTGTTGTCTTTTTGCATTTCTGGATCAATGATAAGTTCCTTTTACATAAATTTACATGCTTGAGTGCTGGGCCACCCTTTCCTTAATTTGTTTTAGTGGTATTCATGCCACTTTTTTGGGGGGACATATGGAGGTCATGTTCCAGGCCCTTTTGCACCATTGGATGAGGTAATAGATTTTACCTCGATAAGGTATCTTTGACTGGTGCGGGATTCTTAGCCTTGACTCTCCTTTCTTTTGAAATTCTTAACTGTTGTAGGTAATGTTAGTATGCCCATGGGACCACATCTAACATGGGTAAAGTTATTGGAGTGTAACCTGATTATGATATTGAGGTGGTATTTTGGGACGCCCATATCTGCCATGAATCTCCAAAGGTAAGCCTTAAGTACCAGGTCAAAATCTGATGACAGATCATGGAAAGCCACATGAAGTTACCCTTCCCCCAAAATTACTTGCGTCCAATAATTCAGCTGGTGACGAAACATTTGATCTATGGTGCTAACGCCTTCCTTAAACCCAGCTGGCAATGGAGTCATCAAAACCAAATATATCATCCAGTCCTTTAGCCTCTCAAGTATAATCCGACTAAATACTTTCAGTGAGCTGTCAATAAGGCTAATAGGCCTGTAGTTGGAGGGAAGATACCTTGACCCCATTCTAAATACTGTGATAATCTCTGCCCCACCCCATGAGGATGGCATGGGAGAACCCCTCATTATACAGTAAAAGAACAAAATGAAATAGGGACTCCGGGTAACCTTCTCTGCCTTACAGAGATCCCCAGGGATTTTATCTAGACTAGGAGCTTTATTCAGTGATATCCAATCGATGGCATTATTAACTTCATCGGCTGTGATTGTCTTGTCTTCAGAAGCATCAGAAGCAGTACAGATGTGCCCACTGACCAAAGATGAACCACTGTCCTCACACAAAGGGGAATCCATACTGGTGACAGTAGAGTAAAGTGTGAAAAAGTTATCTACCCATGCAGATGGAGATATGTTGCTATCAGTGAGTGTGTTAGTACTGAGGGGACTGTTTCCCAGTATTCTCCGAAGGAACGCTGATCCTTCCTCTTGACAGCATTTAGCATGATCTCCCAATTAGCAAACACCCACTTTCTCTTGGCCTGCTTTATGACAGCTTTGTAGCTGGACCTAGCTGTGTGTATCATGCTCCTGTTCCCACTCATAATTACAGCGGAGAGGGCTCTCCTCGAAGATCTGCAAGATTCAGAGTAACGTGGGGCCTCCTTCTCTCTCTTAGGCAAAGACCGACATTCAAATAGGAACAGGTTCCTGATGGAGAAAAACGTGCTGTTATGAATCTCACAAATTTTCCCCAAGGTGTCTGCATGCAGCAAGTTTCAGTCCTCTGCATGAACCACCTCTAAGCTGGAGGCAAGATAGTAGGAGAGTCAGCCACTGAGTTCCATTTTAGCCTGCAGTGATTGCTTGAGACTATAAGCCTTCTATCAAGAGGTTCCAAAGAGAAATTAGGGCTACTGGGTCTAAGTAATCTCAAGGTAAGGCTCAGGAAATTGTGGTCACTATCATAAAGGGGTACCACACTCGTAATGATCATCGTAGGCCATAATCTAAGATCAAGCATGATGTAGTCTATAAGGCTGGTCCTATGCTGGTGGTTAAGTGTGTGCCTCCCCTCCTTGTCAGATAACTATCTCGCATTGCATGCTCTAATACTGTTTTTCAGTGTGAAAGCATTTAATTGGAGTACTGCTGCTGACCACTTTTTGATAGGTGGAAGTGTCAGTGCTAGGACCAACCAAATTGTATCCTCCTCTCCAGTCAAGTACTCAGACTCAATGCCCAACTGCTCAAAGTTACAGTTGAAGTCACCCGCCACTATTTTAAGACAACCAACAGGGAGGATCGCCTGATGGGCCCTGATTAGGTCAGTAATGGATAATTCTTCCTAAATACCCCCATGTCTACAATAAACATTATAAACACACAAAGAGACTCCTATTTCAGAACTGCTTAAGAATGAATGTATGAATGAGAGATTTCTTGGCGCTGAAGAGACTAAAGGGGTTACAGATTTTGATGTCCTTGTGAACTGTCATGATACTTCATGGGAAGAGCACAGCTCCTATACTGCCATGATACTTCATGGGAAGAGCACAGCTCCTATTGGTGTATAAAAACCACGTTTTTAAAGAACACACAAGAAATCATACAAACCTAAGTCAATAGTTTTAGCCACACAATGAAGAGTAGATTTTATCCAGATTGCCAATCCCCCGGATGGTCACCCTTTCCCTGAGGTTAGGGCAGATAAATCAAAGGAAATGAACCCTAGGTAAAACTGTGGGGTCAGAGCCCATGTCTCCTGAAAAAAACATGTATCAAAAGTGTCAATGAATTGGCACCAATCTGGGCACTAAGCCAGTAAGGTTCCAAGAGAGAACATTAGGGGTTGGGACGATTGGAACCGTGGACACACTGGAGGTTTGCAAGTCCAGCCTCTTGGGGAGGGGGAGAGTAGACACCTCATCCAGACTTGTGGATTGTCAATGTAGTTCAATTAGGCCTACTCGTGGTGAAACTCTATTATGACATGGAATACCCAAATTGAACCTCTGGGACTTTTGTTGTGGGTATTGGGTTGGCGGTGGAGCTAAGATGCCTATCAAGTGCCTGTAAGGGAATCCCAATGACAAAACATTGACAGCCCCATTACTTGGTGATCTCATCTGATGGCAAAAAATCCATTGGGCCAAGGATGGATATCAAAAGATAATGAAAACACAGTCCCCGTGGCTGGATTTTTTTGAGTGACAGAGCCAACCCACACAACTCACCAACATGATATTACAATAGTCTGCCATGGAAATATTTGTGTGGAGGGATAACCAGTGTGATACTTTATTTTTGAGTTGGACAAAGAACTCTTTGTCGGGGTCAACTAAGCCAGGCACTTTCCCGAGAACAACAGCAAAAAGACAACACTCCGGGGGCAAATTGACACAGGGAAAGAGGGTCTCATTGCCAGAAGCTGGTTCGGACTTGCTCAGTGTTGAGTGTTGAGTGTAGGCCTGGTGACTCCTCTGACCAGCTACACCATCACCCAGGTTAACTGTGGGAGAGCGTCTTTCAAAGTACACACCAGGGTTTGGCCAGACCCAGGAGCAGAGGGGCCAGGAAATGTACCAGCACCTGCAAGACAAGGTTTAGGTGGTGCTATTGCAAGTGTAGTGAGAGTGCCCTCAGTGACCCCACTAACCAGCCGGGACTCCCATGATTTAGAGATACTACATTAACCACCTGGGACTCCCATGATTTAGTGAATTTGTACATTTCAGATTCGATTTTATCAAGTCTGGTGAGTAGTAGGTCTTGGTGGGTTTTGAGAGTGTCTGTAAATAATGACAAGAAAGGAGCCCAGGTTCACACGTTTGTGGGAATATGGGAGCTATAGCTTTGGACAAAAGAAGGGCCAGGATCCCGATCAATCGAGCTCTTGTGAGTGATAAAGTGCACATTTCTACTTTTACGCTTGTGTTTATGAGCAGGGATAGGTCCAGATACTGACTCCTGCAATGAGGGACCCAGGGCTGGGTCAGAGGGTAGTGGAATTACTTTGTCCATAGGAGGTTGCAGGGCTGAATGCACAGCTGCAGATGGACCCAGTGACATACGGTTGAAACTGTGGAATCAGATAGATCCAGAGACAGCCACCTCTCCACCAAATCTATTTCTTTATTAATGACCCCCCACAGCCCTGACTAAAAAGTTGTCAATGGAAGCGCAATTGGGTGCCACAGAGGGTCTAGCTGGTCTAGGGGGTGCAGAGGATGCAGAGGGCATGGCCTTCCTTTGGCCCATAGTACGAACCAAGAGAGGAGCTACACGACAATTGTGCAAGAGTGAAATTGGAAATGTGGAAGCAAACAGACCAAGAGGGCAATCCAAATAGATTCTTTAGTATTTTAATCTTTTAAACTTTTAGTCTATAATCTTTGAGACATTTGGTCTTCTTAGGCACCATTAGTCACCTTATGGAGCGAGTAAGCAACTCAGGCTCAGAGCCCTCACTCAGGCAGGCAAGCAGTAGCACAGCAACAGTAGCAAAGAAGTAGCACAGCACCAGAGCAACAGTGTCCCAGCAGTTCCCAGCAATTGCCTTACTAGAAGGATTGTTTATCACTTACATCCTTCCCAGGCAGTCGCTAGAGGCCGCCGCCTCTACCCACAAGCTCGAGGAGTGCTCAGATGTGCTTTTTAAGTAACTCAATGCAATGCTGTAGTGTTGCTTAGACCAAAAAGGTGGACTGTCAACAGACGGTCTGAGCTCCTGTCAGGCAGGGAGCAAGAAGGGGGGAGTCCTCAGGGAGCCAATGCCTCTCCCAATGCCCTACTTGCCAATGACTCCCCGTGACACTATGCCCTGCCGTATGCCTAAACTCACGTTGCTCCCCGAGTGAGTGGCGGTAGTGTGATGAGGGAGCACGGGAGCCACCAGATGGGGGGGAGGCTAGAGAGAACGACCTGATTTATGGCAGTTTTTTGCCCCGGCAGTAAGGTCCACCACTCCAACAAAGATGTGACTCAAGGGCAGATGCAAGAAAGCAGCCTCCCGGCACAGCACAGCTTGTGCGGTTCCGGTATGTTTTCTAGGACACTCGTCTCCGCAGCGGAGTGGCGCATGGATAGGTGGTCAGCAGTCGGCTTGCTGTCCTAGCCTGTGGGTGGGCATGAGCATGGCAGAATCTCCATGGGGAGGAGCATCAATCAATACAGGCTCCTCTGGGGCTGTGTTCCATGACGGGGCAGTCTATTGTGGCTCACGTGGTCTTTTTTTTAAAATGCTGTCAATCTTCTTTGATTTTTTGTAATAAGCATATCTCTTGGCTAATTGTTTCCTTATAATAAATAAAATCTACATTTGCTTTTAGGTATTCAATCTGTCCATCTTTGCCGAAATTCACCCAAGTCAAATAGGCAGCAACAGTGCCTTAAATATTTTACTTTGGTGTAAAAAGACGTGAAAGCATTCAACAAGGCTGGGGTTTGTAGCATGTATGCGACTGAAAAATCATATCAGTGTGTCTTTTGGTGGCTTGATTATGCAGATCAGATTCTGCTTTTTGGACTGGCATTTAAAAAGATTACATGGCCCTACCATCCCAAACCGTATGCATCTCCACAGTGTTGAGCGCATTTCACAGAGCAGATCAATTGAAACCCCTACTTTCTGCCCAGATCAGCGATTTTAGGATACAAGGCTTAGACTACAAGGCTTGCATTTCTGAGATGGAAACACATGCTCATTAATTTAGCAGCCATGAAAAGAGAGTGTTGTAATAGACAAAACCTCTTCCTAAATTTCGATAGGGTGGACATAGTTAGCAGTTTGAAAATGAGTCTACATTGTGCCTTGACAAACCAATTATGTAGCTTATTGGGGATAGGCTTCACTGCTATATGTTCGACTGGGCAATAATTTAATTACTGTCTATAAAGGTTGTATGCTAAGGCAATCTAATTCCTTACCTAGTTTATTCAAAGAAAAAGATAACAAAATGAAAGCAATTTTTCAGGGAGGCAAGATGTTGTAGATGGCTTCCTCAATCCTGGAACCAGATCCACATGTATTTATAGGTACTGGCTCTTGGGAGTATTTGATTATTAGGAAGCTATCTGCCAGTTTTCTTACATTTCCTGTAAAAAGTCAGTATACTCGATTTCAAGATATTAACTGTTAAAAAATGTTCTTGACAGTATTTCCCAGGCCATTTAAAAGCCATTGCAAAGCTACTGATGTCCTGTCAAACAAGACTGAGTCAGCTGCATATTTCAGAACTGACACCTTCATGTCTCTCCAGTTTCATTGGACACAATCTTTTTTCACAGAGAGCTTTCCCTATGTCTGATTTTATTTGAGACTGAACAGTTTCTTTCCCCAATTTAAGTCTTCTCCAGTGCCTGATGATATAGTAGTTGAATTACTTCTAATTGTTTTTCCGGAATGCCTCAGTGCAACAGCTTAGTCCAAAAACGACCTCTGTTAATCTCATTGAAAACTGTCTTGAAAATAAACAAGAATGCATGGAAATAATCTTCAGCAATATAGAGTTTTATGTGTATGAGCTGCAAGAGGGCAAGTACAGAATTAGCTGTACTACTTTTGTCTCTAAAACCTGTCTGAAAGAGAACTTAGTATCTAATTGTGGTTGTTGGCCCAATCGGAAAGCTCATCTAATAAAATAGAGGAGTAATATGTTGCCTCAACTTCAAGAAGGGCAATCAGATTATAATTACTAGGCGCACTTTGACTCCCCTTTTTATATAAAGGGTGTAGGGTTGGCCCCTTCCATGATTCTGGGACTGTTGCTGTTATAATACAAAAGTTGAACCTTTGGTAAACTGAGGGTTAATTCTTAAATAACGCATTAGGTGGGTAATTTTGCCAGGGGCACTACTAGCGCTGCCTCCACTGATTAATTCCAGCACCTTACCAACATTGATCCAGTGTTCAGATTTAAGCTAAACTATCTCTGTCTCATCTGGTCCTGATAGCTGATCTGTCACATATAGAGATATGATACTTCCAATCATCTATTGACAACATATTCCCTGCCAGCTCATTTCCTTGTTGGTGTAAGTTGGTAAA